>NC_135719.1:80810173-86221793 GCF_964656455.1 Halichoerus grypus | reverse complement strand
CTGAATTCTTATATTAAATCCTTTTCTGCTTAAAATAACCAGAGTAGTTTCAGTTTATCTACAACTTAACCCTGACTCAAACAGATGGTATATTGAGAAAGAAACACAATTAACCAAATTAAACCATTCGATGTGCTGAAAAGTCCATCCTCTGTGAGCATAACATGAACTGGAAACAATCGTGTTGGAAGAAGAGAGAATTTCAGTACAAAGGATGTTAACTGATTTATCAAGACCCCAAATTTAGTTTGTAATATTCAATAATTTCTTTTTTTTCTTACTGTCTTAAAGGCATAGCTAGGTAAAATGGTTTCACCCACAGAACTAGCTCATTCCTAAGTTTGAACCTGGGCCATCAGCTTTATTTTTTAGACCACACATGCACCTTTATTTGAATTTCATATTCGTTTAATAGTCACAGTTGTTTATATGCCACTTGTAAGCTTCATATAAACTATATATTTATCAACAAATTTTGACACCTGAAAAGCAATGATGCATATCCATATGGATGTTTTTATAGTATAGAGATGAAAATATATATGTCCTATAGATGATAAAATCTAACAGTTTAAGAGAAAACCTCCTTAGAAAGAAAACTCATAGTTAGGTTAAGCTAAGATCAAGCATTAAATCTATATTTTGATTAAGTTTTTGTTGTAATCTCACCCGTTTTTAAGTTAGACTGAGATATTGAAAGAGACAGAGACGCAGTCATGGGCCATGTACATTTCTGAAATAGTGGCTGATTACAAAGGTCCAATCTGGGAATAGGTAGGGTAAGTCACCCAAAGTTTACTCAAGAGATCAATGTCTGATCAATCTATGAGCTAATCAAGATTAGTACAATGTAGTGTAGTGTAGATTTTGTCTAGCTCTCCTGCTTTTACTTCTTTCCTTCTCAAGGATGCCAAAAACTTAGAGTTGTGAAATCTTCATATACTGGTGAGGTACATAGAATCACAGGTATTTGAACCATTTGGTTGGGGGAAGCATATATTAACTTTATTTAGCTTTGCAAACCTGACCTGTAACAGAATTGACTTTCAGATCTAAATAGGAATAGAAGTAAACACCCACCTTCAGTTGCAATTCAGAATCTATTTTCCACAGATTCTGGAAACCCATATTACTGGTAATTTTAGCATAGAAACAATTCTGGTCAGCAGAAATTGTACATTTAAAGATCATTCACTGACACCATAACTGGGATATTTTCCATCTTTCCCATATAGTATCTAATATGTTGTGTCCTCTATACTTATTTAGAGTTACATATAATGACTGATATATTCACTCTTGTTATAATTTATCAGGCTGACTTATTTTTCTGTGTCTGGGGAGCAGAGGCACATATATGTATTTGGAAGACAGCCGTTTTTTTTTATATTTAATTATAGGTACAAATCTGTTCTTTTTGAGGCAGGCAAGTCACTTGTGAAAGGTGAAAGTTTCGATACATTATTTATCAAGTTGATTTCCTGTTTTGCTATGTATTACTAGAAGCATAACATAAGAAAAAAATGCTATAATTTCAAAAAAGGGTAAAAAGCAGTCATTAGAATATTTCTTGGAAATAAAAGAAAATTTTTTGTATAAACAGAAGTCAGAAATGCCCCCCCCCAAAAAAAGCCAGCCCACAGACATGAAATAATTAGATGTTGAATAAATGAAAAGTATATTATCAGAAGAGATATTTACATGATGGATCCAGGGACTGTTCCTTTGCCCAAAGCTTTGTTTCAGAGGTTTCTGGCAGCTTAGAGTATAGAAGTAAATTTTATGATAAAATTACTTCTAAATATCGTAGAGCAAACAGTACTCACTGTGACTTCATGTTTTCTCATCCCTCTATGTCCACAGACAGCAGGAAGTGCTCTTGTTGACTAAGGCTGTATTTGATAATAACCTTTCTCTCCTTGTTATATTACTTGGAGTGCTCATCATTTGAGACATGTAATGTGTTGGGAATCTCCTACAGTCCACTTCAATTGCCAGGCACCATACCTTCCATATTCTCTCTGCACGCCATTTTTTTAAATCCTACTGTCCAGCTGAGTAGATTGAGGCACACACTATTTCTAAGTATCCCATGAATTTCACATATGGAATTGGCAAGAAAATGTGTGCTGACCTGTCACCCCCTGCATATAGTCATACCGGATGAAAAAAACTTTTTCACTTGATATTTTTCCCCTTTATCCAGAGTGCCTCCAAACATTTCAGAAGGTTAAAGAACATATTTGAAAGACAAGACAAAAAATGAAACTGTATTAAGTTTAATAAGACAAATTAAGGGGTGCCTGGGTGGCTCAGTCATTAAGCGTCTGCCTTCGGCTCAGGTCATGATCCCAGGGTCCTGGGATCGAGCCCCGCATTGGGCTCCCTGCTCAGCGGGAAGCCTGCTTCTCCCAATCCCCCTGCTTGTGTTCCCTCTCTTGCTGTGTCTCTGTCAAATAAATAAATTCTTTAAAAAAAAAATAAGACAAATTAAGTTGTATAACTCCCAGGGTGAAATTTTAAGATGAGATTTTTAAAAAATTAGGAGTAAACGGAGACATGCCTGGGAGGTATGGACATTTAAATTTTGACACTAAATGTGATGTAGTTGTCTGAATAGTTACATGGCAGTTCAGTTTCTGGCTAGCTGGTCAAAAGAACAATGCTATTGAAAGAGACCTATCTAGACTCTTTTGGAAGCAGGTAACAAAGTATAATTTTGAGGTAGATTGTAAAGTCAAGATATAACTGATACATGACATCTTTAAATTATCAATACACAGCTATTTGTTTATACACCTTGTGTGGGGGGGTAATTATGATTTCCTCCTGAGTCCTTAGTCAAATGCACATGAACACACAAACATGTATTTAAAAAACACTTAGGCACATATTAACACACACACATAGACACAAACACATATGTATGCGTACATTTGCCCATACTTAAACACTCACCCATATATACACATACACACACAGTATACATACATATACACAGACTTGCACTCTCTCAGAAGAATATATGGTAAGGTATTGGCCTAGCCCTAGGTTTATGTCTTTCTATGAAACCTTTATTCCTCCTCTTCACCCTCCCTAGATACTTCATATCACTAAGATCAGCAGTCAGCAAATCTCAGCCTATGGGCCAAATCCAGTCTGCCACCTGTTTTTATATTGTCTGAGAGCTAAGAATGGTGCATACCTTTCTAGATGGTCTGAGAAAAATCAAAAGAAGGATAATATTTCATGATGTGTGAAAATTACATGAATTCATATTTCATATTCATAGATAAAGTTTTATTGTTGGAACACAGCCATACTCACTTATCTAATATTTTCTAAGGCTGTTTGGGTTACAGTAGCAGGGTTGGGTAGTTTCAGCAGAGACCACATGTGGCTCTCTTTGTTTCACACTACTGCTCAAGGTACTACCAGTTACAGTAATGCAGTTATAAATTCTCAGTGTTTTAAGTGCCACACATATCTCCATCCCATAGCCTTTAGTATTTTTATTACCAGTGCATATGCATTATGTTAAAACAGAAAAAGAAGGGAAAAGTGGACTTAACGTTGTATTTTAAAGACACAGTAGAGTGGAGATTATTTTGTTATTGAATTAGACCAATAAATAAGAAATTTTTAAAAATTTTTTTATTATGATGTTATGTTAATCCCCATACATAACATCATTAGTTTTTGATGTAGTGTTCCATGATTCATTGTTTGCGTATAACACCCAGTGTTCCATGCAGAATGTGCCCTCCTTAATACCCATCACCAGACTAACCCATCCCCCACCCCCCTCCCCTCTAGAACCCTCAGTTTGTTTTTAAACAACAAAGCCTCAACATCATACTGGAAAGTCCTCGCAAGAAAAAGATGCAAGATATAGTCACAATAGTTTATTTTTGCTGTTATTTCTCTTGCCTCGGGAGGCATATCTAGAAAAATGTTGCTATGGACAATGTCAGAGAAATTACTGCATGTGCTTTCTTCTAGGATTTTTATAGCATCAGGTCTCACATGTAGGTCTTTAATCCATTTTGAGTTTATTTGTGTGTATGGTATAAGTGGTCCAGTTTCATTCTTTTGCATGTAGCTGTCCAGTTTTCCCAACACCATTTTTGAAAAGACTGGTTTTTTTTCCCCAATATATCAAAATAAAAAACTTCTGAACAGCAAAGGAAACAGTCAACAAAACAAAAAGACAACCTATGCAGTGGGAGAACATACTTGCAAATGACCTATCCAATAAAGAGTTAGTATCCAAAATATTCAAAGAACTTCTACAACTCAACACCCCAGAAAACAAATAATCAAATTTAAAAATGGGCAGAAGATGAACAGACATTTCTCCAAAGAAGACCTACAGATGGCCAGCAGACACATGAAGAGATGTTCAGCATCACTCATCATCAGGGAAATGCAGATCAAAATCACAATGCGATGTCACCTCACACCTGTCAGAAGGGCTAAAATAACACAAGAAACAAGTGTGGGCATGGATGTGAAGAAAAAGGAACCCTTGTACACTGCTGGGAATGCGAACTGGTTGGCCACTGTGGAAAACAGTACGGAGGTTCCTCAGAAAATTAAAAATAGAATTACCCTACAATCCAGTTAACATACTACTGGCTATTTACTCAAAAGAATATGAAAACACCAGTTCAAAGGGATACATGCATCCCTGTGTTTATTGCAACATTATCTACAATAGCCAAATTATGGAAGCAGCCCAAGTGTCCACTGATAGATGAATGGATAAAGAAGATATGATCTATAAATGGAATATTATTTAACCATAAAAAGGAATGAAATCTTGCCTTTTGCTACAGCAGCCCCTGTGGATTACAGGTAAATCAAACTGATTTATACACTTCCTACAATATCAGACGTTAAAACAAGATGCAAGATGTCCATTTTCACAAAATATTTTAGTGGTTATATTTTAGGAACTCAAACTACAATTTCAGTAGCATTTTCAGACCTCACTACAAGCGCCAAAGAAATTTCTGTATTTCAGAATCCATTTAACTGTGCAATTGAGGAGCATCACCTAATTTTCTTTTGTAAGTGACTAATCTACACAGTAATGATATGGTAAATGGTTCATGACAAAAGAATAATAGAATCCTATAAATGCCTTCCAAGTGAAAAAGTATGTTTAAGGTCATAACTCATGGACTGCTACCAGTATTTGTCAATACTGATCTGTGTGAAAAAGCTTTTTTTAAGATGAAATATGTAAAAATCTCCTTACAGATCAGCTTTAACAGAGGAGTATTTGCTGTTATTTTAGTGATAGGAAATATTAACTGAAACAAAATTAAGCAAAATGCTATCCTAAAATAGAATTTCATTCTTTTATTAGTAGACCTGAGTTACAAAAAGTGCTCAATTATTATATTTTTAATTTGTCAATAAAAATGTGGAAGTTTGTTTTCTCTGCTGTTATAAATACCTACGTAATAGCTTTGATTTTGCCTCTTGGCCCACGAAGCCAAGATATTTACTATCTGGCCTTTTACATAAAAAGCTTGCCAGTCTGTGCCCTAGAGTATTTAACACCTTTGCCCTCCTAACTAGAGCTGCTACTACTCTCCAGGGACCAGAAGAGACTCTAATTCTACTCTACAGATGAGAGTTAAGTGAATATGGAATGGGGGTTTCTTTTCTCAATACCATATATTGTAATATCAAAGTTGAAGTTTGGGATATGTTTTCCCACAAAATCACTGGGGTTAGTCTATGAAATAGGTGAATTACTACCTATATTTCCAGTCCACTAAACAGTAAATGTACTTCGGTGGGCCTGAGTGCCTAAACAGCATTTTAAGTAGATTTCTCAAGAAAATGAATACTGCATTCCTTAAAAATGACTAGTAACCACACTTTTAGAACAGAGCTTTACTGCAATTCAAAAACTACCTATAATTTGTTGAGTCCTTTAAATAAGAAGCATCATGGATAGTTTACACTGTTTTCTAAATCCAAGGCAGTCATCTAACTTCCCTACCTTTTTTTAAAAATTTTTTATTATGTTACGTTAATCACCATACATTACATCATTAGTTTTAGATGTAGTGTTCCATGATTCATTGTTTGCATATAACACCCAGTGCTCCATGCAGTATGTGCCCTCTTTAATACCCATCACCAGGCTAACCCATCCCCCCACCCCTCTCCCCTCTAGAACCCTCAGTTTGTTTCTCAGGGTCCATAGTCTCTCATGGTTCATCTCCCCCTCCGATTCCCTCCCCTGTCATTTTTCCCTTCCTACTGTCTTCTCTTTTTTTTATTTTAACATATAATGTGTTATTTGTTTTAGAGATACAGGTCTGTGATTCATCAGTCTTACACAATTCACAGCGCTCACCATAGCACATACCCTCCCCAATGTCTATCACCCAGCCACCCCATCCCTCCCATCTTCAAAAAGCACCTTTTTTAAGATTACATTAGTAACTGGATTCTCAGATCAGCAAACAACCTTGTTAAATATAAATCAGTTAATGTTGATAAAATACACTGAGAATTATGAGCATGATATTATGTCATTTATATTATTATCTCCAAGGAGAATAGAACTGCTGGGATGGAATAATGCTACTCTTCACTGGTAGCCAGATTGACTCCCAGGCAGGAAACCACCTCATTCCCTTAAGGTGGATAATTACACACTGAAAGCCACATGAGTCTCATTAATGAGCCGGCCAAGGTAATAAACAGATCCCACAACATTCTTATTAGCCTAATACAACTGCGCTTGGGGTAAAAATAATTCCACATTGAGTAAACCTGATAATCAAGAGTCTTAAAGTGTCAGGTTGAGTGTATGGAAGAAAAATGAAAACCAAAGACAGGGGAAAAAAAAGCATATAATAAAAATCACTTACTCATCTATCCATCCACATACCTAATTATTTTATAGGTTTTCCTTATTTCTTGCAGATATAGGTCAGCATCCATTTTTTAAATTCTCCATTTTATAACAACTTGTTCATTTGACAATTTTTTTTTTTTTACTAGGTTCTAGGCAAGTTGTTAAAAAATAAAACTACATCCACAATATCCAATACTGGAAACAGGTCTAATTATGGAAACAAATGGGTGGTATTTCAATTCTTACATTAAAGAACTTTTACAATTAAAATTATTTCAAGGTAAATAAATATTTGTAATCCACAACAAATCTCTTAGATAAGAAAGAATTATTTTCTCCATTTTACACTTGTGAAAATTGGTACTCAAGTTAAATGACTTGTGACAGGATCTACAGTAAATGCAAGTCGTCGGATTCAAGGTCTAAAACTTTACACTCCATCAAATCTACCTTATTCATTTGGATATTGATTTTGAATAGTCTGCTGTCTCTTCATCCTCAACACTTGAATAACAACTTTATCAAATTTCCCTCAAATACCAGTGTTTCCTTATATGTACCTCCAGAGCACCTTTGAATTCTTTTTCATTCACCTTCTCTTCAAATCAAATGTAGCAAATGCTACTGCTTTCATTATATCCTACATTCACTACCTTCTTCTCTATCCCTTTGAAGCATTGCTCCTCCACATTTTTACTTACTGACTTTAATACTGTTTTATAATGCTCCCTTTCACTACCACTCAACCTACCCAGACTGGGGACTAAACACATTTCCCCCTGACAGTCATCACTATGTTATAGTGAGAAAACATTGGTCCAGGAATAAAATACTTGATCTTCAATGGTTACAACTTTCTCCTTTTGATAGATCTCCAGGTCCTTAAGATTTAGAGAAGTCACAATGATTGTAGACTGCTGTGGAGCTGTCACGTGAATTTTAGATAATGACATTACATGGGAAAGAGTACTACTAGTAAAACAATGTCTCACATTCAGTTAAGTAGGTACTATGTGCCAGCATTGTGTTAATCACTTTATAAATGTTATCACTCCTAACCCTTAATAAACGCTGTTAAGGCAGATATTCTCACTCTCTGTTTATAGAGGTGGCCCCAAAGTACTGTGATTAGTAGCATGGATTCCATAGGCAGACTATGGGGATGTGAACTCTACTCCCATCACCTTCTAGCTTTTGTCCATGAAAATTCTGATTTTAATCCTTTTGGATGTTTGCCAAATATCCCTCTAAGAGAAGACAGGGGCATGTGTGTATATGCATTTTATATGTACACGTGCAAACATATATGAGTGTATATGTGTGTTTGTGTATAAATGTATGTTTGTGTTTTCATGTGTGTACTTGTGAGTGGGTGTATATGTTTTATGTGCATGCATTTGTGTTTATGCGTGGTTGAGTGAGCGTTCGGGAACAAATGTCACCCTTCTCCCACAAAGCATATGTACAGATGGTGAGTTGTGTGCTGATAATTTGGAGATGCCAATGCATTAGCTATATCTTGGCTTCTGAGTCTAGTTCAAAGTACATCCTATAAATTCACCATAAATTGAAATGGGTGTGGAAAAAGTAGAGCTACCAGCTTCTCGTATTTTTGCCTCCACACAGTTAGTTTCCATGTATACCATGTTATTTAGCTGTTTATAGAGGCTTTCTTATCATTTTATTGCCTTGGATATTTTCTGCTTGATTTTTTTGAGTTTAGGTACATAATGATTTTGTTCACAAAAAGCTTTTTTTATTTTAAAATTTTTTCCTGTATTTGTATCTTAATTATTGTCCTTCTTGGATAGTTATGGCTCGGTATGTTCTGGTATGTTATTAAGTAAGAGTTGGTATAGAGTATATTCTTATCTTATTCCTGTTTTTATTTTTTTTTAATATTGTATTTATTTATTTGGGAGAGAGAGAGAGAATGAGTAGTGGAAAGGGCAGAAGGACAAGCAGACTCCCTGCCGAGCAGGGAGCCCGACACGGGGCTCAATCTCAGGACCCTGAGATCATGACCTGAGCCAAAGGCAGATGTTCAACTGACTGAGCCACCCAGGTGCCCCTCTGTTTTTAAAGAGAACAGAAAAATCCCTGTTTTTAAAGAAAATAACCATGTTTCTCCACTAAGTACAATGTTAGCGCTCGGTTTTAAATATGTACTCTTTGTCATGCTAAGAAAGAAATACTCTAAACATAATTTTTGGTGTTTTAATCAAGAATAGATGTAGAATCTTATCACTTTTTCTCATCTATTGAGATAATTTTTTTTACTATCTTTCATACTAATGTAATGAATTATATTAATAATCTCTCCAGTGCTATACCAGAATTTCTCTTTTTTTTTAAGATTTTATTTATTTATTTTGACAGAGAGAGAGACAGTGAGAGAGGGAGCACAAGCAGGGGGAGTGGGAGAGGGAGAAGCAGACTTCCTGCAGAGTGGGGAGCCCCACGTGGGGCTCGATCCCAGGACCCTGGGTTCATGACCTGAGCCGAAGGCAGACGCTTAACGACTGAGCCACCCAGGCGCCCTGACAGATGTTTTCTTACAGATATCATGTTGTTATAAATTGTTGGCTAAATCTTCACCTTGTTTTATCTTTTTAATTTTTTTCCAGATATCATAAAAATATGCTGCTGTTTTTATCCTGTATTATCTTATGAAACATATAGCCTTTTAAAGCCATCTCCAAAGGTAAAAGAATAGGTAGATTTATCACTTGTACAAATAAGAAAGCGAATCCAGGTACAGCAAGTTTATTTAGTATAAACCCTGTGAAACTATGCTAAAATTTTAACTGCAGTCCAAGGATCTCAACATCAAGTATAATGTTGATTCTTTTAATAAAGTAATCTGCCCTCCATCTTAATAAAGTATAATCGCTACTCTCATTCTAACAAGACTTTGCTACATCAGGTCAACCATATATTCTCAGTTTTATATGAACAATGTAAATTCCTTGTATATCTTCATTGTAAATGCTAAGTACAATGTTTATTTATTTTTTTTTACTGCATTTTTATTCTCACCTTCCTCAGCATGCCCCTTCAGTGTCATCTCCAAAATCGTTGTCCCTATGGAGAGGAACCTATTATATCTTTTTTTTTCTTTTTTACTATTTATATTTATTTTTGTGGAACACTTGATCATATTATTCTTTGTAAACATATTTTACAAGTTTGATTTTTAAAGCTGATTAAAACAAACAAACAAAAAACCCAAAAAATCAAGTACATGATGAGTGGATCTCTAGAATGTGTTAGGCCATGAGCTTTTTCTTTTCTTTTTTAAGTTTTATTTAAGTTCTAGTTAGTTAACATATAGTGTAATACTGGTTTCAGGAGTAGAATTTAGTGACTCATCACTTCATATAACACCCAGTTGAGCTTTTTTTCTAAAAACTTAAACCTATCTTAGGCTTAATGTTTGCCCGCCCCCCAAAAAATGTTGCTGTGAAAACTCAAAACTAACTTACTTAGATTCTCAAAGCTTTAAGTTTTGTAAAATGCCATGACTTCTACCTCCTGACCCTTTTGAGATGATTCTCAGAAGATTCAATTATATCTTCACATTTTGTGTGTTGAAATAAATTTAAGTAAAAATTAAGTTTGAATGACTAAACTCTACAGCCAATAACTGATGGAATCATGACCAAAATCTGGATCCTATCAAATGTCATATTTGAAGGGAATGAAACATTAATAGCAAGAGGAAATGGACTGTAAGATCAGAATTTGGCAAAACTGAGGTAAAAAAAAATGGGGAAAGAAAGAACCAAAACATTTTTTAAAAGAGTAGTTTTGAGAATTTATGTATCTTTTCCTGTAAAAACAAAAAACAAACAAACAAACAAAAAAACAGAAAAAGGGACTAAAAGTCTATAGCTTAAGTCATAATGGCTCTGATTATTATTAATTTATGTAATTTCTACTTCAACAGAAAAAAGGTTTTCAAAGATTTTTATAACTAATAGACAAGCATTTTAGATTCAAATCACATATACTGTATTCATCTCCTATACATATAGTCTTACATACTGTGGCAGGTGGTTAAAGATTATTCTGCTGAGTTCCTACCTATGGATACATAGCATTATATTTTTTATTTTTTTTTATTTTGAGTTTTTTTTAATTTATTTGCGAGAGAGAGAATGAGAGAGAGCATGAGAGGGAGGAGGGTCAGAGGGAGAAGCAGACTCCCTGCTGAGCAGGGAGCCCGATGTGGGACTCGATCCCCGGACTCCAGGATCATGACCTGAGCCGAAGGCAGTCGCTTAACCAACTGAGCCACCCAGGCGCCCGATATATAGCATTATAATGCAGACTTGCTTTTATTTCTTTCAAACACCCTCAAATCCCATGGAGCAGAACAAACTTTTCAGTGGTTGGTCCTTATTGTATTTGGCTTTATAATCACCACCACTTACACTCCTCATTTAAAGGAGTACCAATAAAAAGACAATGCATAAATATCAGAGTAATTAAATGTTTTATATTTTTAATAATTTACATTGATTTCTCCTTTCTTAGAAAAAGAAATAAGGTGCCTGTTGTTTCTTAAGATCCCAAATGACTGTTGTTCCGTGATCCACACACTTGCTGAAATGGTCCTAAACTTGGAGTTATGTGCATAAATTTCTGGTCTTTATTAAACCCATTAAAAGGAGTTTAGCTCAAAGATACATAAATGACTCCTGCTAGCCATTTCATTCCCTTCAAATAGGACATTTGATTGGGGATCCAACCGAATTATACCTCAGTCTAAAATGAGATTTATAATTTTTGTTTCTTGGTTTATGATTGTGAAAAATAATCTCAAATTTTGCCCCCAAAAAACAGAGACCAGATTTTGGTCATGATTCCATCAGTTATTGGCTATAGAGTTTAGTCATTTAAACTTAAGTCATAATTCAAATAAATTTGAAGTAAAAATTATCTGATCCTCACAACACTGTGAGATAGGTACTGTTTCCACAAATGTGCAGACAAGAAAAGTTGAAACACAAGGGGTTAAGAACCATTCTCAAGGCCAAATAGCTAATAGCTGTCGGAGCTAAGAGATGAATCCATAGAGCCTTACATGCACTTAATCACTGCCCTGAGCTAATATTTTAGGACACAGATAAGGCAAAATGGTGAGTGGAGATAATTCTGAATCATTTCATTAAAATTCTTTCACCCTGGGGCAAGGGGATATTCAAGCATCCTTGACATATACCTTTATATATGTACCATACTAGAGCCCTATTAATGTCTGCAAAATAGCAATAGCTACAGTTTCATTTAACGGTTTCGTTACAAGGAGTGATGGTTAGAGAAGGAAATGGGCCCTAAGAACATTTAAAAATTAGGAAATATAATACTTGAAATCAAAGCTCCTAAAAATAATACCACTAGGTCATCAATTTATCAATTTACTATTGTGTGTTTAGCCCAGTACCCCCAAAGAATATGATCATTTTTTATAAGCTTTAAGTACCTCACTTTTAAAGATCATTAGAAAGATAAAAGATTTTTGTTATAATGTCAATGTAAAAGTAATCTAACTTCCTAGAAACTATCCCATTGGAAAAGTAAAGAATGATTTGTTCTTGTCACAGCCAGGATACACTGAATTTTATTTTAATTTCTCAATCAATGACACAAGTGACTCCAGGAATTATTACAAATAAAGTCTGTAAAATTACAGTGCTCAAACTCATCGGTAAATACAAGAATAAGTTTATAGAAATCACTTCTTTGTGATTTATCTGTTTCAGATTGAAATGGTTTCATCATTTGCTCTTTTTTTAAAATTTTTTATTGTTATATTAATCCCCATACATTACATCATTAGTTTTAGATGTAGTGTTCCATGATTCATTGTTTGTGCATAACACCCAGTGCTCCATGCAGAACGTGCCCTCCTCAATACCCATCACCAGGCTAACCCATCCTCCCACCCCCCTCCCCTGAGAACCCTCAGTTTGTTTTTCAGAGTCCATCGTCTCTCATGGTTCGTCTACCCCTCCGATTTCCCCCCCTTCATTCTTCCCCTCCTGCTATCTTCTTCTTTTTTTTTTTTCTTAACAAATATTGCATTATTTGTTTCAGAGGTACAGGTCTGAGATTCAACAGTCTTGCACAATTCACAGCGCTTACCAGAGCACATACCTCCCCAGTGTCTATCACCCAGTCACCCCATCCCTCCCACCCCACCCCCCACTCCAGCAACCCTCAGTTTGTTTCCTGAGATTAAGAATTCCTCATATCAGTGAGGTCATATGATACATGTCTTTCTCTGTTTGACTTATTTCGCTCAGCATAATACCCTCCAGTTCCATCCACGTCGTTGCAAATGGCAAGATCTCATTCCTTTTGATGGCTGCATAATATTCCATTGTATAAATATACCACCTCTTCTTTATCCATTCATCTGTCGATGGACATCTTGGCTCTTTCCACAGTTTGGCTATTGTGGACATTGCTGCTATAAACATCGGGGTGCACGTACCCTTTCGGATCCCTACTTTTGTATCTTTGGGGTAAATACCCAGTAGTGCAATTGCTGGGTCATATGGTAGCTCTATTTTCAACTTTTTGAGGAACCTCCATACTGTTTTCCAGAGTGGCTGCACCAGCTTGCATTCCCACCAACAGTGTAGGAGGGTTCCCCTTTCTCCACATCCCCGCCAACATTTGTCATTTCCTGACTTGTTAATTTTAGCCATTCTGACTGGTGTGAGGTGGTATCTCATTGAGGTTTTGATTTGGATTTCCCTGATGCCGAGCAATATTGAGCACTTTTTCATGTGTCTGTTGGCCATTTGGATGTGTTCTTTGGAAAAATGTCTGTTCATGTCTTCTGCCCATTTCTTGATTGGATAGTCCATCAAAATCCTAAAGGAGAACACAGGCAGCAACCTCTTCGACATCATTTGCTCTTGATGTACACCAGGTTATTTGGCTTTTTCTCCCACATAAACTACACAGATTTGTAAGATATCTTCTGCAGAACATGTCACAATTAAAAAAGCATCTCCATACACTTTCTTTGGAGACATGTATGTATTTCTTTCAGTATGAGGCCTTAATATTCATGCCTTGAGGATTTATTACTACATCCATTTCAATCAGAAATATCTTTTCATTTCTTTAAATCCTTTATTATTACTTTCTTTCAAGCCTCTAATAAACTTTATGATTATTGTTCTCTAAGAGGCATTTTCTGGTTATCTCATTGATACTGTAGCCAATACTGGCCACTCCACATATCTTAAGCATTTATTGATTTAAAGGTATCATTCACCAAAACTCTTTAAATTTTAAAATTAAACCTTACAATATTGTACTCACTGAAAAAATAAACAGTATCTCCATCCATAAGGTATCCTACTGGACAGAATGCAGATGCAGCCCATCTGTTTGTAGAACTCAGTCAGTGATAACCAATTAGTTAACAATGCTTTGGAGGAGGATTTTTCTTCCATTGAAAAATTTGATAACACAGTCAGCTAACTGCATCTTTGTATCCAGGATTTTTTAATGGAAAGGGTAATAGGTATTGATGTATTTTGACAGCTTTCCCAATGGTAAGCAGAAGAATAATAAAGTCAGAACAGCAATTTTGCAGGAATATGTGGAAAGTTGTTCACTGAGTGAGAGTGAGGAGAGAGAAAACAAGTTGTTTTTCTAACCTAAATGATAAGTTCATGTGTAGCAAACTGAATATTTATATATTCCTGTATATTTATATTAAATGCCCCAATAGTAGATGAAAAAACACTATGCCAGAAGCTTTGGAGGGATATAAATTTGGGTAAGAAAACTCCTTTTCTAGACTCTAGGAGTCCGTGGTCCAGAGGCTGAATTCTGAACACAAATAATTAAAATACCAGTAGAATTCAGCAAGTAAAACTGATAGCTTCTCTTCACTTAAATTTTGAAATTTGACTATTGTGCATAGGTCACAAATAAGAAGGTAAGAAAACACTGAGAGTTCATAGGAAGAGAATATCCCATCATCCTTAGGGAGAATTCAAAGTAGGAGGCACATGGACTCACCGAGCCATGAGTACTTCACAGAGAGAAAAGGATGTAGGAGCAAATAGAAAATGAAGAAAAACACTCATTGAGTGAAACAAGTGTTTGCTGAAAGGCAAAATTGTTGAATTTGACTAAACGTGTCAAGTGCCTGAAGGGGCTACTTACTGTGATGTGAAGAGCATTCATGTTATGGGCAGATAATAGAAGGCCTTCAATACTTAAATGAATTAAAGGCTTTAAGCAGATATATGTACTATAGTTTCAGCAAATAGCTAGATAGTCTCACCTGGCAGGTAGGCCTGGAGATAGTGATTTGGGGATTATACACCTAGAAATGATAAATATACATAGAAATGGTACATAAAGAAGGAAGAAAGCATTAAAGAAAAGAGAGGAGGGCTCAGAATAGGTTTATGGTAAACACTTATTGTAAAGGACAAGAATAGAAAAAGATACAGAAAGAAGAGGTAACTAATGATCAGAGAGGTTGAAGGAGACGGTATTGGAGAGTCAAGGAAAGACAGCATGGAAAACAGGTTGGCAAAAGATTAAATACTCCAGAGAAGTCATTAGACACTTTCCAGAAAGTAGTTTCTGAAGAATGGTGGGAAAAGAAAGGCAATTGTGTGTGGAAAAGAGAAAGCTACAAATGGTTCCTAGTCTCCCAGGTATTTTGTCAGGAAAAAAAAAAAAGACAGTGGAAGAAACTGGAGTATTTTTAGGCTGGAAGAGTCCTTAGTCTCTTTGTAGATAAAAGAAGATGATCCAGTGGGGAGAGATTGATGATGCAATGAAAGATAAATCACAAGAGGGATAAATGGGAATATAACAAGAGCACAGGGACATGGTCAAGCTCATGAAGGAGAAGGAAGACCTTTTCTTCTGAGAAAGAATATGAAATAGAAATAATAAATACACAGATATATTTTAATAAAGGGGAGGATAGAATAGGGCAGAATATACTTCATTGCCTTTGATTTTAAAAATATGAGATGAGATACTTTGTTGTCTAGGTATGATGAGAACCAATATAAGTTTGGTTATGCAAAATTCTAAACTCACTGTAGTTAGCAGGGAATAAAAAGCTTTCTGAGAAATAAAAATATGATTGTTCTGATGTGGATCAAGATAAAGTTGACTAATACGCCTTTATAGTGGACTTTATACATGTGGTTAATAATATTCTTAAATACAGCTGTCCAGCTTGGACATGTAGTATAACACATGGAAGGTGGAGATTATTTGAGGTAATGTTGGTAATCCTAATAAGTCTGGAGATACCAAGTCAGAGAGATAATATATTTGATAATGCTAAGAGTTTCTTTGAATGGTTATGATAAAGATTCCAGTTTAGCAAAAGTAGAGCAATAGAATTGTGCAAATGGGAAGCTAAATTCATAGTGAGGATGAGAAGTAAGTTCCACAGAAGTGAAAGAAATGAAGGAGTTGGGATAGCAAGTAATAAATTAGAAAATAGAAATTCATCTACCATTCTGTGCACTTTATAGAATAGCTAGTTTAAAGGTAAGCAAATAGCCAAGCAGATGGCCACAACATATAAAATCACCTTATGATTTATGATATCCCTGGTGATAGAACTGGCTGGGGTGTAGTAACTACTTAGAGGATATATAACCTCAAAAGTGACTCATCTCCTGCCAGATACAAAGTGTCTTTAGAAAATGGTTAAGTTATGGTGAATGTATTGATATATTTTTTTGGGGGGGTGAGCGATTAGGAGGAAGTTCGACTGCCAAGTAGATATTCTTAGGTATCAAAACAGGGACTAGGTAATAATGAGGTGGTTCAATTTAAAATTTATCTCCAAATCAAAACCCCTTTGAAGGGGTATAAAATTGCCTTCCGTGATTTCTTTCTGTATCCAAAAATAGCCCACTAACTGTGAATCCCAGTTTAGAGCTTTGTATACCTGGGGGAGGGGAGGAATGCAAAACTGTCCTGCAAATAAAATAGAAAAAGTTGTTGGTCTGTACATTTGAAATAATAGATACACCTAGTGATTGTAAAATATAGCACTGCATGGAAACATTTTGTTTTGGAGTGTTTTGGTTTCAGTTATATGGGAAAACAGTATGCATTTTGGAAAGTGTGTCAAAGCAATGAAAGCTTCTTAATAACAGAAACTGGAAATTGCCTGACAAAGTGAAACATTTTAATGATGTCAACTTTTCTGAAGCAGAAACTAGTCATTGTTAAAATTGAGACAATTTATCTTTTAATTCAGTAATAATTCTAGTCCATTTTAAACTGTATTCTTTCATAATTCTAACAATAAAAGGTAGTTTGCTGAATATTACTTAAAAAGAATATTTCTTTATCTTTTTTCTATTGCATTTTTACAGCAAGGAACATTTAACACAGTTATCTTTGGTGAATTATACAAAATTAGTATTTTACCATTCCAAAAGTCACACACATTTTGGTCTCCATTCAAGATACTTGAGAGCAGCATGAAATTAAAATCTTAGTAATAGAAGACTACTTCAAAATGGTGGGGAATCCAGAAAAAAAAAAGATAGGCTTGAACAAATTGCATGAAATAACAACTTAGAACAAATTACATAAAATAATTTAATAAACAACCAGCATGATATTTTGGTGACGTAATCTTGAAAAAGTAATTTTGGTAGAGAGAAGATGCACACAGCAAATCATAGATCTAATAAACTTAGTTTGTAGCTTAGATTCCAAATTCCATTTATGGAAATTGGATTCCACCTCTAACATTGAATTAGTGAATATATGGATATGTAAACAAGGGATGAAGCAGAAGAACTTAAAAGTTTATAAGAATTAGCTCTCAAAATCAAGGATCTGCATTCATTTAATGATGTAACAAGTATCTATGACATCTGCGATATATCAGACGCCACGGTGGCCCGGAAGCTACAAAATTTAGTAACCCATGGATTCTACCTTCAACTTGCTCATATTTTAGTAAAAGAAAAGGCAAAGAAAAAATAGGTATGAATTTCTGTTTAGATTCCTGTTTCCTTTTGTTATATTCATACTAATGTGCATATACAAAATACACTACATTGTGAAGATAAAATACCAGATACATATAAAACAATACAATGTAGAAATTACATCCATAGATTTAAACTGCTGAAAGTCTGGCCTCAACTTCCACTTCCATTGGTAACTAGTTTTAAGTTACTTTAGGTTTCTCATCTTTAAAATAGTATAATAGTGTCTACCTCACAGAGTTGTTTTAATAAGGGTTAAATGGGATAATGTGTTCAGCACACATATTAAAGTACATTTGGTATTAATCATCACTTGATAAATGTTGGTTAAATAATAATCATTATTTAAAGTAGAGGTAAGTGTAGAGGTAGCCTTTTTTATGTTACAGATGATGGAGTATGCCAAGCAGATTATGAAGGTGTTACTGTGCAAAGAATCGATGTAGAAAAATAATATGGCAAATGTGGTAACATTCTTGATAGCCCCTTTCTATCAGACTTTAAAAACTGGAGTCACTCCCCTCTTCTTCCTCAGTACTTTCTTTCTAGGACGCTTCAGTTATTTCCTTGGTCATAAGTGACATCTATATCTTTAATATTTCCAAACCTATCTCTAACGCAAACTTTGAACTCCAGGGTCAAATATATAACTTCTCACTACCCAGGTCATTAACTGGCATCAATATCTACACAGTAGCTCAAGCCAGAAACCTGGCAATCATCCTTAATGGTTTCCTTTCCCCATTCTCCATGGCCATACATCAGTAGTCTTCTTGATACCTGATTTTATCTCCAAAATGTATCTCCACGGTGACTGTCCTCTCTTTTGGCCTACTTCAATAGTATCCTTGTTTTCACTCATTTCCTTCCAGTCCTTCCACAAAGAAGCCAGTCCTTATCTTTTACAAACACAAATTGGATTGTGTAACGCCCCTGCTTGAAATGTCTGGTGGTCTCATTGTAGCTAATAAAAAATCACTACCAATTACCAGACTAAGGTCCAATAAGATCTGTCTCCTGCCAGATTTCCAAACTTATTTCTCTCCCTTACAGAGGTTCAGGCACATTGACCATCTGAGTTTTGTGAAATAGGCAAGAGCTTCCCCTGCCAGAGATCCTCTGCCTGGAGTTCTTTGTATGCAGTCTTCACTGGAGTAGCTCCTTCTAGAGTGTACAGTGTCTATTTAAAATATACCTGGCTCAGAGTGAATTTCTTAGCCATCTTGTTTTAAGTATATTTCCTGTCTCCAGGTTATTCTGTCTCATAATACTCTTTTTTTAAATTTTATTATGTTATGTTAGTCACCATACAATACATCATTAGTTTTTGATGTAGTGATTCACGATTCATTGTTTTCATATAACACCCAGTGCTCCATGCAGTATGTGCGCTCCTTAATACCCCTCACCAGGCTAACCCATCCCCCCACACCCCTCCCCTCCAGAACCCTCAGTTTGTTTCTCAGAGTCCATAGTCTCTCATGGTTCATCTCTCCCTCCGATTCCCCCCCCTTCATTTTTCCCTTCCTTCTCCTAATGTCCTCCATGCTATTCCTTATGTTCCACAAATAAGTGAAACCGTATGATAATTGACTTTCTCTGCTTGACTTATTTCACTTAGCATAATCTCCAGTCCCATCCATGTTGATGTAAAAGTTGGGTATTCATCCTTTCTGATGGCTGAGTAATATTCCATTGTATATATGGACCACATCTTCTTTATCCATTCATCTGTTGAAGGGCATCTCGGCTCCTTCCACAGTTTGGCTATTGTGGACATTGCTGCTATGAACATTGGGGTGCATATGGCCCTTCTTTTCACTACATCTGTGTCTTTGGGTTAATCCCCAAACCGGGCAAAGACCCCATCAAAAAGGAGAATTTCAGACCGATATCCCTGATGAATATGGATTCCAAAATCCTCAACAAAATCCTAGCTAATAGGATCCAACAATACATTAAAAGGATCATCCACCACGACCAAGTGGGATTTATCCCCAGGATGCAAGGGTGGTTCAACATTCGCAAATCAATCAATGTGATAGAATACATTAATAAGAGGAGAGAGAAGAACCATATGGTCCTCTCAATTGATGCAGAAAAAGCATTTGACAAAATACAGCATCCTTTCCTGATTAAAACTCTTCAGAGTATAGGGATAGAGGGAACATTCCTCAAGTTCATAAAATCCGTCTATGAAAAACACACAGCGAATATCATCCTCAATGGGGAAAAGCTGAGAGCCTTTCCCTTAAGATCAGGAACACGTCAAGGATGCCCACTCTCGCCACTATTGTTCAACATAGTACTAGAAGTCCTAGCAACAGCAATCAGACAACAAAAAGAAATAAAAGGTATTAAAATTGGCAAAGAAGTCAAACTCTCTCTTTTCGCAGATGACATGATACTTAATGTGGAAAACCCAAAAGACTCCACCCCCAAATTACTAGAACTCATACAGCAATTCAGTAATGTGGCAGGATACAAAATCAATACTCTTTTTTATTTTTAAAGATTTTAATTATTTATTTGACACAGAGAGATACAGCGAGAGAGGGAACACAAGCAAGGGGAGTGGAAGAGGGAGAAGCAGGCTTCCTGCAGAGCAGGGAGCCCGATGCGGGGCTTGATCCCAGGACCCTGGGATCATGACCTGAGCTGAAGGCAGCCGCTTTATGACTGAGCCACCCAGGTGCCCTCATAATACTTTTTTACTCCATAGTAAGCTCTTAATCTTAAGAAAATATTTGATTTTTTAAAACCACTAAGATTCTATGCCACCCAATTAATAACATACTCATTCATTCATTTATTCATTCAACAAATATCAATTGAACTGCTACCATGTACTCAGCGCGGTTATATGATATAATCTATGTTTCAGAGAGTTTATTAGAGCAGATATATACAGATGAATTGCAAAGGGCAAGAGTAGAGGCAGGAGAACTTGCTGCTATTACATAATGCCAGGTGTGCAGTGCTGGTTGCTTTGACTAGACTGATTGCAATTAAAGATTCAGAGACATGGATGGGTTTAATCTACTGACTAGGGTAGGACAAATAGGAATTGCTGATGGAATGCATGTGGAAGTAAGAGAAAGAAAAGAATGAAAAATTACTCCAAGGTTTTTTACTTCAGCAATTGAATTGATGGTAGTGTCAAAACAGAATGAAATTGGTTTGAAAGAAGGTATCATGATTTCCATTTTGTACTTGTGAAGTTTGATAGGCTTTTTGACGTACAAGTGGAAATATCAAATTGCAATTAAAAATATATATTGGAAAACTGTGTGGGAAGTTTAGGGTAAATATAAATTTGGTTGTTATCAGCATGGAAATGGTACCAAAGCCATGACATTAGAGAAAATATTCTAAGGAGAAAGTGTAAAAGTGTAATAATAAGCCTCCCTAGCACTTACACAGCACTGAACAAGTGTCAAGCACTATCCTAAGCATTCTGTTTATATGATCTCACTTAATACAGTAACTCTATGAAGCAGGTACTATTAATACCCCCATTTTACAGATAATAAAACTGAAGCACAAAAGAATAAGAGACTTGCCCAAAGTTGCACAGCTAATAAGTTAAATCTGGAATTTGCACACAGGGTGTCTGTTTCCAAATTTCATGAGTAGATAAGAGGAGTCCCAAGATGAAGTTATCAGAAGATTGAGAATTAGTATCACCAAAAATTGAAAAAGAGGTACAGGAGTAAGAAAGAATGAAAAGACAGGTTCCTGGAATCGAGTTCCACAGCCGGCTCCCTGCTCAGGGGGAGTCTGCTTCTCCCTCTCCCTCTGCCTCCCCTCCCTCTGGTACTCACTCTTCTCTCTCTCTCTCATGCCTCATGCTCACTCTCCCTCTCTCTCCCAAATAAATAAAAAATCTTTAAAAAAAAAATGAGAAGTAGACAAAAGGAAACTCAGGACATAGTGGTGTCGCCATAGGGATGAATTTTCTTCAAAGGAGGGAGGAGTCCACATTGAAATCTGCTGAGAAATGAAGTAAGATACAGACTGAGAAACATCCCCTGAATTTGGCAAAAAGGAAAATGTTGAACATGGAGACTGCCTCGCAGGTGAGTATTTGAAGACAAGATTATTGCATAGACAGTTACATAACAGTGATGTTAAGGCATGTGATAATGTAGAAAGAATAAAAGAATAAATAAATGTAAGAATGTACTTTGGTAATATGGGAGCACCAAGAGATCATGAAAAATGAAGTTAGAGAGGTGTTAAGTACCCCATCACAAAAGCCCTTATTTTTCTGGGTCTCTTCATGGAAATAATTGCAGTAGTTGCTATTTTGCAAGCAAATGTCTCTATCGTTTCAGAATGGCGTATGTTGCAAGGAAATCAGACCATCATTTATAAAGTGTTTGGGAATATGTAATAAATGATTATATTTGGAAATTTTAATCTCTCATTTTTCCATAGCAAATTTTTGTTAATAGAGAATTAATAAATCTTCACATGTAGATTTTTTTTAAAACTGAAGCTAAATTGACATATAGTGAAATGCATGGATATTAAGTGTATCATCTATAGCTTTTGATTTTGTTATTTATCCTATTGTGTCAGAAATGTTGAGTAATCCACACTGTGGCCAATCTAATGTCTGTTCAAAATTATTTCTCAACTATGAATCTCTAAGAACTTGCCACAAAAAGAAAAAAAATGTCATCAAATTTGGGAACAGAATAATTAACACTTTGAAATCTGTAAGGGCTGTACAAATATGAGTTACTAATATAAGGTAACATGTGCCAAAATCACTTTTATAATAAACCTTCCTCCTATGAAATTATGCAAAAACTGTTACTAAACCGGATACACGTATGAAAAAATTTTATGAAAGCATTTAAAAGTAATAAACATCTCCATAGAAAAAATAGCTAAAAATCCCAAAGAAGAAATAAAACTATTATTCACTGATACATTCTAAAGAAAATTTGGGGGCTTCTTACTATGAATCATTTTTAAAAGTATTCTTGCTAGACCATTACTCTGCTATTGTTTGTCTCTTTGAACTTAAATGGTGGACTATGAGAATGGCATATTTCCACTGACCTCACCCCTGTTGTGCAATGATTAATTGTCATGAATACAACTTAAGATCAAGCCATGGGAAACTTGTCTTCTCCCATCTAATTTGATTAATGAGTTTCATGTCTGGGATGCATTGTGAAGAAGTTAAAACTACCTGAGGCAAAGTACAACTATGGTATGTCTCACATGAACTTTTAGGGAAACAGAAACAATCCTGAACATAAAAATTCCATACTTAAGTGACAAGATCATCTATCCAAGGTAGCTTTATATATGATCATAAAAGATTATAATATCTCTATATTCTGAAAATAATAATTAATAAATACTATTTATTTTCTTTCCAAAAGCTATTAACATACTCCAGTAACCAGTGAGAGACTGATGCTTCTTTGAATTGGTATCTTTATAAGCCCAATAGTATCAATCTTTCAGAAATAATAAAGGTCATTCAGGTATTGACATTGTCAGTCATGAGACCATGCAGTCCTTACTTACATAAGCAGTAGAAGTGAATTTATGACATTTAACTTAAGAATAGCCCATGACAGCTTTTTGGACTCTAATGATTAAGTAAAAAATATAATAAACTCTTAAAACCGTCAACTGAAAGTAAAGAAAAGCTTCCGTGATTTTTTTTTTTAATGTCAATACAGAACTACAAATAATGGACAAATAAGGTAAATTATTTTTGTCATATTGTGGACAAAACCCTTATTAGCATTAAATCTACAGTACTCACTTTTTAAACATATGACAATTAACCTTCATTTGTAGAGATCAGATACTTTTCTGACCTAAATTTACATATTTTCCTAATATATTCTTTATAATTTGAACATTGAAGCTCTTTTGACATTTACTCATACAATAAATTTTCTTCAAATTTTCTTCCAAATTTCCAGTCTAACTGACATTTGTGTGTATCAGAATTTAACATTTTAGTCTCGTCATTCACAAACATGCATCTTTTATTATTTCACTTCTATAGAAACAAAATGGAGAACACAAAATATTACTAGTCCCTAATACGTTCTCCCTTAGGCATTGGATTGTAATATAATTATATCTAGAAATAATGACCATGGTGAGTTTCCTAGGACTGCCAAAACAAATTACCACAACCTTGGATGGCTCAAAGCAACAGATACTCATTATCTCCCAATTCTAGAGGCTAGAAGTCCAAAATCAAGTTGCTGACAAGACTGGTTTCTCTCCAGAGGCTCTAGAGGAGGATCTTTCCTTGCATCTTCCCAGCTTCTTGTGGTTGCAATCCTTGACATTCCTTGGCTTGTGGATATATCACTCCTATCTCTGCCTCTGTACTCTCATGGCATTCTCCAGGTGTCTGTGTCCAGATTTCCGTCATCTTATAAGGACTCCACTCATCCGTTATGACCTCATCCTAACTTGTTTACATCTACAGTTACCCTATTTCTAAATAAGGTCACATCCACAAGTACTGGGATTTAGGATTTAACATATCTTTTAGGGGAACACAATTCCATCACCAATAATCCCCTACAGTAACTAGTCCTAAAATCCATTTTCTATTTCTGCAAATCATTACTTTATTATTTATTAATAGTTGATTTCATACTTATAAAATATTTACTTTATTAATAACTGAGGCAATATGTTTATGAAAGAAAATAGCTCCATGACAAAGTGAATTTTTAGTCATGTTTTATAACATCAATGAACGCAAACCTTGGCCACTTTTTTAATCTTTAACTAACATATCATTAAAAGGTAAATATACTAGGTGTAGGAACAAGATTATCCTTTTATATTTTTTCTATTTAATAATTGAGGATATTTCCTTGTTTTATACAATATAAAATTCAAACATGAGCCAAAACTTTAAATCTTTGGCACAATAGAATATGAATTTCAATATAACATCTGTTTAAAGGCAGGTTGTATCTATCTACTTACCTAAAATTCATGTGCAAAAACTTTACATAACTTACAATTATATATGCAACATACTTTGTAAAAAACAAGGATGGAAATTATGACAGAGGGAAAATAAGTGTAAAAAAATAACAAAGTATACAAAATTTTAAAAAATATACTAGGTGTCTTAATAATTGCTTTGGACTTATCTTCTGATGGGCTATAAATTTTGCTCTTAGCTTGCTGGCAGCTAGGATGAAGAAGGAAACGAACTAAATAATGGGCACTTTTTAAAAAGCAATTATTCAGATTTATTTATGATAACAAGATTTAAAAAATAGTTTTACTGTTAGTGATCATGAACTTGACAGTATGACTGAATGAACAACAGCTGTAATTTTTCTATAGATGTTACAATTATAACATTAAAGTAATACCTTTTATAGAACCCTTTTTAAAAAATAATTGCCTTCAATTCAGGCCACAGTAGCCAAAAGAATGCAAGCCACATAGGAATCTCTCTGAAGGACTGGCATAATCCAAAGATAAAATTTAAAGTGTGTAAGTAATGGAAGGGATTAAATATTTAATACTAAGTTTCCAAACATATTTTATTAAAAAACCAAGCTTTAGACAGGTTTTAAAGTGCAGAGAATATAATTATATCTTACAAATTAAAGGCAGTCTGTATGGTTTAACAGGACATTGATTGTCAAAGGTAAAAAGACATATAGTTCAGTAATAAAGATATGCAACTGAGTAATAGTTTTTTTCCTGTTCATTTGTAGGGTGGCCTACCACAGAAAAATATGCAAATGTGAATAGGAAAATCACAGAAGAATAAATACAAATGTCAAATAAACATATGAAAGATGATTAAATTAATGGTAAAAAGAAATATAAGTTAAAAAAAAAGAGGGTATCTTTTTTTAAAAAAGATTTATTTATTTGAGAGAGAGAAAGCAGGGGCAGAGGGAGAGAGAATCCTCAAGCAGACTCCCAGCTGGGCACAAAGCCCAATACAGGGTTTGATCCCAGGACCCTGAGATCATGACCTGAGCCGAAATCAAGAGTCAGATGCTTAACCAACTGAGCCAACCAGGTGCCCCAAGAGAGGGTATCTTAGTTCATCATCAGGTTAGCAAGAATTAAAAAGTTGATCTCCAGTATGTCTAATACATAGGGAAATAAGTACTATGTTGTATCAAATATGAGAGTATAAATTGAAAAGTCAGTTTGACAGAATCTATACAAACTAGTAAACTCTTTTTTTTATGCACCCTAGGTGAAAATCCACACATACACACTAGAGGACATATACGAGGATGTTCATTTCAGAATTGTACCACAAAATTGTAATTAACCTAAATGTCTATCAGTAGAGGTATGGCAAAGTATTATCTATCCGCCTGTGCAGCAGTCAAAATAAATAAAGTAGAACTATGTGCACTGATAAAAGACTTGCAAGGTATCTATCTATCTATCTATAATCTATCTTTCATTTAGTAGGCTCCACACCCAGTATTGAGCCCAATGCCGGGCTTGAACTCACGACCCTGAGATAAAGACATGAGCTGAGATCAAGAGTCAGATTCTTAACTGCCTGAGCCACCCAGATGCCCCTCAAGATACATTTTTGAGCAAAAAAATAGCAATTTGGTAGCACTGTTTTTTTCTGGAAATAAATATTGAGCAGGATCAGTTTGTAAGTCAGAGCTCTGCAAGTTTATAACAATTAAGATCTTATGGACAACATATAGAATGCCTATCTTTTCTTCCTTTATAGTAGAGAGTAGAGAGTCATTTATCCAACTCATACATTAAGTCATATAACATAAAGACGAGGGATCGCAGAACACAAAACTGGTTTATCCCACTAGAACATCTGCCATGAAGCTTCTTGTCAACACTTACTTCACAGGGCAGTAAAAGGTTTTATATAAGCATTAATAACTAAGGCTTTAAATCACATTATTATAGGTTATCCCAAAGGCACTGCCGGCTCATGGAATCAAAGGTAAAGAAAAGGTGTGAACAAACTTATGTTGTTCTCATAGATTTATCCACAAGATGACAGAGTATAGAGAGTCTCCATAATAGCATAAGTGCCCGAAGTCTGCCTATCACTGGTTATAAGATAGAAATACCCAAGGAACCCAGGCTGTAAGTGACAGGCTTTTGAGATGAAAAATCTAATAATCTACTGTAAGGATCATATGATCTTACCCTCTATCAGATGAATTTGCTAAAGAGAGAGGAAGGTGGCCAGCAGAAAAGTACATTATTCTTCAGTGGATCCATACCAATAAGAGAAAAAGTAGGAGACCCCATCTCTAGGACCACAATCAACAATGTCACTAAACACCACTGATATTTCCTGGAGCTTTGGGCTTATGGTAATGAATTTATATGACCTCCATCTGACATGAAGTTAGTTAGGAAAATTCTCTTGTGTCATTTGTACCCATGAAGGATTTGGGGGAGTACTATTATAATGACACATGTGATATCCTAAACACCAAGTGGCACAGCTCTAACTGAAACTATGTATGTAAACACAGACTTCCTCATCAAGAGTTAAAGGTACAACAAAGTAAAATAAGAAACTGCATGAATAAAATAAGAGACAAAATTTCTTAATAAGCTACATGTTTTACAAAATTCATAAAATTATAAGTCTTCAAAATTGGCCTGTAATATTTTCAGTCAAAGAACCAATATTTGTTTCCATTCTTGTGTCCGGAGTCTTTCTCGTTAAGGAGTCCCATCAGAGGCCTCAAGTGGAAATAACTCAGATGTAAACACCTGTGGCCTAAAAGCATTCCTTTGGCATATCTTTGTGACAAAATTTTCCAGGTAAGTCATGAATGCACCATATGAGAAGGTAGAGAATTTCACTAAGTTTCAGACCTATTAATCAATGAATTCATCCTGTATAACATCTTCTACTGACCGATGGCTCCAAAGATGTCCAGGTGCTCTAATGTCTGCTCTCTGAGAAAAATACCCAACAAGGGGCACATTCCAAAGTACAAATTGGAAATTTTGCCTTACTCTCATCCACAATACTACCCAAACCAGTAGGTTTTATTAATTTCTACATTTCCTTAGAACATGTTGAAAGAAATATATATCAAAGAGGAAAAAATTTGATTCAGGAAAATAAAATTAAAAGCATGTTAAAGTTTGAGGGTGTGGTTTCCTCTCTAATCATATGCAACTCCCATTAATGAGTCAAGTTCATGTGAGTGATTTTCACAGAAACTGTCCAAATCAAGGAAGAAACTGAGGACATTTTAAAGAACTGAGATAGTTCTATATTGATGCAGCAAACAAAATAATAATGTGGTTACTGATGGAGGTGTGACAATAATAATTGCATATGCAAAAGCTCTAACTTATCAAGGGCTAAGTGCCTGACATTGTGCAAAAGCACCTGATACAGATTTGCTCCTCATAACAACCTTGAGAAGTGGATGTTACTTTTTTCATGTCATTTATAGCAAGAAGCTGGAGCTTAGCAAAGTGTCAAGCCTGACCTGAGTTCATAAGGGTAATAATGTTGATTCCAGGATCAAACCCAACCATCCTGGCTCCAAAGTTTGCGTTCTTTAAAAAATACAGAGTTGCTAAGGGAGGTTTTAAATCACGTGTCTCTAAAAGACAATTCAAACTTAGTCTTCTTGGTACAGGCTTTCAGAAATTCATGATATGAATATTGATCGGTTACATACTTTCTGCCAGTCTGTTCTGGGAACTCAGAATCTTAAACATCCAATTCAGGCCAGAGAACAATTTGAACTTGACAAAAACTAGTCCTATGTGACTGCTTGTAGTACAGGAAAAGCTATTGTTCACTTTTATTTTTAAAAAGCTGGAAAATGTTAGCTATCCTAAGTAGGTATGCAGAACAATATGATAGCTTTGTAACCTTGCAGAGGCACCATGATTAATATTTAGTGCTTTAAGGAAAATATATCCATTTAAAGTGATATAGCATTCCAATCAAGTAGTACAATGAAGTTGAAAGAGGGAAAGCATAATAAATATTGTCATTCCTGAAGTTTAGTAGAACTTTCCTATTTTTTTCAGTTTCACTTTTTAATTCTGAAGGCATTACTTCAGTGTGTATACATTTATGCTAATCATATACCACAGCCATGGGTTCCTCTATCAATATGAAATGTTTTGTACTTGCTGTTTTTGTGCATCTTGTATTGTTATGTGCAATATACAAAATAATGTGTCTAACTATGCCATTTATGCTTTTGAAAGAAAAAGCAAATTACTTACTGAAGAGAATGGCATTTGCATGCATGTGTGTCAGCTTTCAAGCCATTTCCTTCTACAAAATATTGCTTTCTACACTTAGAAAATGCATCCATCCATCAGTTACAAACCATTTCAAAGCACTTTATGAATCTACAGAGCAAAATGTACTTATCTTACATTGGCAGTGTCCCAGCTGTTACAAAATTGCTATTGTCCTAATACTTACAAGGCAATTTTAGCATCAGTTAATAATTTTACAGGATAGATAACTTCTAAAGCATTATAAAATGACAGACATTAAACAATAGCAACTTAGCATTTTTTGAAACAGTTCATGACAGCTTAAAAACTAAAGTGATTTTAATGTATAGTCTATGCAGTTTTAGTTTCTCATTGACAATTCCTTTAGAAGATAAAAATGTGAAAATCCTTTTAAATAGTGGGTGAAAGAATAAAACAAATTTATCTTTAAAAGATATTCAGTAAAAATCTCAATTAGGAATAATGTCTCAAATCTTCCTGTACAGATAGTAGGTGACAAGAATTTGAATTTATTTAGGCAGAAAAAAAATGATGGTATCATTTAATGGTAGGGTACCACAAAATAAAAAGGCATATCTATTCATTAAAGCTAATACAAAAAGAAAAATACAGCGAATAGCATTTTATATAAATCAGTATGCATTATTTCTTCCTAAACACTGTTTTCTATCAATCTTAGTTTAAAAGCTTCAGTTAAAGGGAAGATCTGGGTAAATGTAACACATGTGTTCTCTCTTACTCTCTTTGTTTAAGTTGTTGGGGTAGCCATACAACCCATTTTGGGCTGGGTATTTTACCGTTCACCTTTGATAGCTAATGCCTTGATGGTACAGAAAGAAAAATAGCTCTAAACAAATTACATTAATTGGTAGTTTGGTGCTTTGCATGTGCAATCTCTTCAAGGAAAAATGCTTTTGATAAGCACCAATGTACAACAGTGGCTATTTTCACAAATGGACTTATTAAATAAAACCAATTATTCCATGAATGTTCACAAAGGCCAAGTAATTGACCACATCATCAAAATACAGCCTAAATTCCCTTAGTACACAATTACCATCTTCTCTATCACTGAGCACATTGATATTGCATGGGATCATTGTACACCAGCTACTTCAGAGAATCAAGTACAAGTTGAATTTTCAAATGATGAAAACTATATCCACATTTTAATTTTCTATAGAATATTAAAAGATATTTTAATACTGCTATTGTTTTAAAATTATAAAATGAGAAGTTTGTATAATTTCAACCCTTTTCATGGCACCAATACACCTAAAAAAGTGTAATTCAAAAGTCTCAAATACTTCTTTCAGTATACAATCCATGCTATTTATTAAACAGTATGTATTGAAGACATACAAAGCCTTATTTTACTCCTACTTGAAAGTAAAGTAGATCAGGTAGCCAGTCTATATTGCCAGCTCCACAGAGGTAAGGACCGTGTCCCTCACAGATTGCTCCATTCCTATCATCAGATACAGTGCCTAGAAAGAATGTGTGCACTCCAGGTGTGTGTTGACCGACTGATTGAGTTGGTCTGATTGAATTGAGATGGAACTATTTCAATACTACAGTAGGATTTTTTTAAATTTACATTTTATTTACATTCGAAATTTCAAGCTTTTTTCTTGGTGAACATACAGAGAATATTTCTCAGAAAGGACCTACTTGATGCTAATTAGAAAATCAAATGGCGGGCGCCTGGGTGGCTCAGTTGGTTGGGCGACTGCCTTCGGCTCAGGTCATGATCCTGGAGTCCCGGGATCGAGTCCCGCATCGGGCTCCCTGCTAAACAGGGAGTCTGCTTCTCCCTCTCCCGCTCCCCCCTCTTGTGCTCTCTCTCTCTCTCTCACTCTCTCTCTCAAATAAATAAATAATAAAAATAAAAAAAATCAAATGGCCACTTCTTGCCAAACATTAATTGAGAAATATAAATCTTTCTATTAAAAACTTCTATCGGGGCGCCTGGGTGACTCAGTTAAGTGTCTGACTCTTGATTTCGGCTCAGGTCATGGTCTCAGGGTCCTGGGATCAAGCCCCGTGTCGGGGCTGGGTGCTTAGCATGGAGCTGCTTAAGATTCTCTCTCTCTCTCTTTCTCCTCCTCCACTTCCCTCCACTCCCACTTGTGCTCTCCTCTCTCTCTCAAAAAAAAAAAAAAAAAAAACTTGTCACATACTTACATTCACTTACAAACCTTATAACATCTTTAATAAAATGATTCATATTAATAATATGAAACTGACTTATCTATAATGAAAATATAGAATATGAAGGTAATATTGGGTACTTCATTCCCTTTGCCTTCTTATATCATCAAACTAATTACAGACCTATTTAAATTATCAAATATTTATTTACTTTTGCTTTATTTACTGTTACCATATTATTTACTATTGATACAACATAACTGAATAAAAAACACAAATAAGTCTCAGTACTGAGAAATGAGCATGTTAATTAAAGTTATAATTTTAGTGTCATTAAATTCAATCATTTTTTAATCTCAATCTCAAAATACAAGTCCATCTTCCCAATTTTTAGCAAGAATGTATTTAATGACAGTGGAAATGAATTCCTACTTACAGAAACAAAATTTATTTATTCGGGGAGAGTGCCACAAAAGTGGGTGGAATTTGGCAAGCCCTGGTTTTTGCAAACAGAGAAGCAGCCTAACAGTTTTCCATCATCTTTTATTCCTGAGCTTTAAGATATTTCAGACACTCCAGCATGTGATCTTTGGAGTGTGTTTGTAATATCTCTTTCTTGAATAGATCTTGAGTAGGTTTCTACTTTCCTCCTCATGCCATTACATCGCTGTGCTCCATTACTTACTGCCATATATGTTTAACCAAATGTGAAGACTCGTTCTAATGCTGCTCTCAGAAGAGATCAGATATTTGGACTGCAGGACAATGAATCTGAATTTATATCCTAAGTTAAACCCAGACCCAGTACCTAGAGATTAAACTACCATACAGGAGGATTCTACTGTAGATCCTTAAGCACATAACCAAGAACTTCCAATGGATGTTTATCATGTTCTTGAGTCTCTAAAACTAAAAACTTGTTGCTAACTTATTTTTCTTCGCTAACACACCTGCAGTGCATGAATTATTAATGTCAACAGATTACATTCTGAAGTTATTTGTATTATTCAGATGCACAACTGGTTTCAGGCAAGAAACCCTGAAGAGTAAAATGGGACAGTTTGAACAGGGAATTTACTTAAAGGAGGATGAGCATGGATGTTACACATTTCAAATATAAAACTGGATACCATACTATTTCCAAGAAATTGGTCCAGAATTAGCATATCTGAAATGTCCTCCTAAGATTTCACATTGTCTTGATTGGTCTGGTCTAAAGCGGGCAGACCCAAACCTGAGGAAGAATACAAACGAATTCTGATTTCTGGGATAGCATGTACACGAAAGTCGACATGATCCTGTACCACTGGAGTTTGCTGAGTCGCTCTGCCCAGCCTCTCCCAGACCCATTTCACCAAAACTACCATTTTGAACAGCTACCCTAAGACTATCATCTACTGATGGAAAAAGTGTCCCTATTTGGTATGAATGAAACTTGTTAGAAATAAATGATCAAACTTTTTTAGAATCTACTAACAGCTTTAAGTTGACCCTGATACCACAGTAACATAAGCAGGGACTCTGATTAGGTAGTAACTTGATGAGCGTATCCCATCTGAGCCTTAGAATGACTTTATCTTGTGTATATTCAATGAGATGTTAATACTCTAGCATGTACTCTAGAGCTAAAATACTTGGATTTAAATCCTGTTCTAGCATTTTTACTATGTGTCACCTTAGGAAAATCGCTTTACCTCTCTAAATACCTTCCCTTATTTATAAAATGTGATGATAATGATAACATTAACTACCAGAGAAGATTAGATTTAACTGATAAAATCCATGTAACAGTGCCTGGCATATATTAAACACTAAAATACAAACTAGTTATCATTTTTAACATGTTTGTTGGTTTCATTATGTCCTTCATATATATTTTACCAGAGTAAATCAGAAATCCATTTAACTCAGTACAACATTTTTTGCTAACACTCACAAACTAGGAAATAACAGCATAAGTTGAGTAGATATTACAGGAAAATACTCTTATATGAAAGGAGAATTTTGATATCCATAATATCACAAAACTATCTTCAAAATATAAATTGTTCAATTGCATATCTTACCTCAGAAGAGCCTGAAAATTAAAACCAATCACTCTTGCTTATAACTGTTATATATGTGCATTTGCATAGTATATAATACATATAGGATAATAATAGAAAGCATATTTTGTAAAAATCATAATTAAAGGAAGCATACGAATTCTTGCAATTTGAGGCAGGATGACTAAACCTTTTGAAATTAAAGAACTTTTAGGAATATAAAACACATTTCCAATTATTGTTATTATTGAAAATGAAGATATTGATGCTGTTATTTTTGATAATCCATTAAACTTTGATTGATTCAATTTTTTGTAAGCTAAATAAAACTTATTTGGGGACTTGTTTACTTTGAACTTGTAACTTTATGTACTTTTTTTCTCGAAATTTTGATTTAATAGCAAATCCAACATATTGCTTTATTTCTTGAACATTAAAAGTAGACATTCCAATGACAAATGTTTATGCTGAGATTATCATTTTAGAAAAATAAATTTTTAAAAATACAAGAATGAATTAAATCTTGACCAGATTCATTGAAAATCAAAACCTAATTCTCAAATACAGAGTGGATAACTTAAACATCATATAAAAGAATTACACTGAGAAAATATACTATGGCTGCTTCTGTTAACAGTACAAACAAAATCATGAAACAAATGAGTTTTTTTCAGAGAACTCTTTGAAAGCAGCTTTCATGTTATACTGGGACCATATAAAATGTTATATAAGATCATGTATAAAAAGGACTTAACATAGTGTCTGGCACATAGTAAGCCCTTAGTGTATGTTAGCTATCACCATTCATCATCCATCATAATTATGTTAGATAAACAATGTTATCTTTTCATTACTTGTTTCCATCTTGAGTATAAACCCCTTGATCGGCTGACACAAGGGTACACTTGTTTCACCTGCTAGGAATATACTGAATAATTTATTGTTTTTCAGAGTCTGTCCCTACCCAAATATGTCCGCTTTCTGTTTAGTTAATTATACCTTCAACATAGTAACAGTCCATCTCTTTCTGAGTCTATAAACAGTAATGGCAAATTATTTCTTCATTATCAGTAATAACATTTATAATGTTAAATGTTGCTATTGTAACATTTAGCAATAAAAAAAATCCAACAAACATTCAGTTGGCTACCAAAGATACAAGATAGAGGGACGGTGTCTCTCAGGTAAAGGAGCACTTAATAATTGGTCTGGGATTGACACTGCTATTCTCATACACAAACAATACCCAGTAAAGCTAAAATGTTATCTTTTTCTCAAACATAACCACCCATAATTGGGTGAGAGAATTTCACAAGAAATTAACAATTGTTTTGTCTTTAAAATACAGTAAATATCCAAATTGCAGCTATTTACTCTAAATTAAATTGTCCAAAAGTTGTGTTTTTACAGTAAACCCTAACTCCAAAATAAGGAACATTGAAAAAAAAAATCACTATTGCCCACCTATGATGTAATCTTGGAAAAAAAGAAAAGTCTTTATAAAAAATAACAATGCTCTCAAGACTGTTTGTAAAAGTAACAGATACCTTCAAAATGAAATGTCCTCTTTTTTCCAGCAAATAGTTCACCATTTCTGTTCAGTGTGAATATAGAATTTTCAGTAAGATTAAAAAGTATATAATCCTGTAAAAAATACAAGTTCATTCTTAGCATCTCAGCACACACTCAAAAAATCATACTTTAAAAGTTACAAAAATTAGAAAATAAAATCATGATATTTTTAAAGTAAATATTTTCAGATTTCCCTCTTCTCTGTACCTTCCAAAATGCCTATGTATTTGACTCTAAGGCTTTGATTTCTCAACAAACTCTAATATTGTATGCTATTAAATCTTCACATGTATTACTCTATTTGTCCACAGTCACCTTTTGATCCCATCTTAGATTTAAATGAAAATTTCTTTAAATTGCTCACATTTCAAAGGATGGAGCTGGGATTCTTATGATAGAAATAGTTTTTTTTTTTTTTTAAATTTTTGAAGCATGAATAGCTTCAGGTCATGAATAGCTTTTTCAACCATATGCCCTCAAACTACAACATATTTTATTCGTCATCTTCCCATAGAAGATCCTGAAGTTATTTATAATATGTATGATCTTTAAATAGAGGGTATGTCTGATGCTTTTCCATAGCTGAAAACCTTTATAAAGAGGCATACTTAAAGTGGACAGTGAGCACTTTTCCATTAGGATTGGCATACCTTTCAAAACCAAGCAGGAATTTGAACCGTGGACTTTTGCTCTTCATAGATCAGTCCTCCACACTTCTTTAATACCATACCCAAAAAGATTTGTGATGATTTACTTCAAACAGTCAACAAAATATGCACTGACTAGTTAGTGTTTGTTGCATGCTGTGGGGATGCAAATGATGTGTAAGATCTCAGTCTGGCCTTCAAGGACATTACAATGTAACCAGGAAGATAAAGTTGAACTTCAGGGAACTAACTCAGGAGGATAATCAGGTATTAAAATGTACAGAGCCGTCTATAAGTATGTCAGGGGTACTATTTTTAAGTACATCTCTGTGCATCTTGAGAGGTACTCATAAATGGGTTTTCTTCCCTGCAACACTTTTGCTACTTTGTCCCAGGAAAGGATAAAGTGAATGCCACCTAAGGAAGGAGCAGGGCATGGAAGGAGGCAGTTACTATGGGACTGGGAAATAAAAAAAACCTTCTATCCCTAGGGGAGGAAGTCGAGAAAGAAAGAATGAAGAAAAAGGCATGAAGTCAATTATGAACATCCTTTCTTACCATTCCCCATTCTCCAGAGAGTGGAGGGGAGCCAGGAGTGGTATGTAACAGAGGGTGTGTGTGTGTATGTGTGTGTGTGTGTTGAGTCATGGTAGAGTATTTATTTCAATTTGGCCAGAATGCTAGTTTAACTTGTGGTGGTTCAGTTGACATGATACTGTTTTTCAGACCATTGGAACTAACTAACCTTGACACACACTGAAAGCATTCTCTCAGAATACTTGGATTATTTTAGCTGAGGCAAATTCACTAGAGTTTAACTTCTGCCAAGTTTTTTTAACATTAAAAAAATAACTTAGACTTACAGAAGAGTTGTGCAAACAGTACAGAGAATTCTTTGTACTCTTCACCCAGCTTCCCAAATATGATCATCTTCTGTAAACGTAGTTTAATGCTTAAAACCAAGAAACTAACACAGATACCATATCATTAACTAATATACAGACCTTATTAGAATTTTGTCAGTTTTTCCCTAATATCTTTTCTTCTGGTCCAACACCCAATCCAAGGTCCCATATTGCATTTAGTTGTCATGTCACTTTAGGGTTCTTCAATCTGTGACAGTTCCTCAGTATTTCATGTTCTTAACACTTTTGGAAAGTACATGCCAGTTATTTTATAGAATATCCCTCAATTTTTGTTTATTTTATGCTTTCTTGTAATTAGAGTTACAATTTTAGATCTTATACTTTAGAGTTACAAGTTAGATGTTACAATTTTTTTTGCCAAAAATAAAACTGAAGTGATGTTATATCCTTCTCAATACATCACCTAATGGGGTATATGATGACATTCTATCTTATTACTGATAATAATGTTAACTCTAATCACATGACTAAACTGTGTCTGCCAAGCTTCATTGTAATATTTTAATATTTTCACTTTGTAATAAGTATATTGTGAGGAAACACTTTAAAACTATGTTAAGTACCCTGTTTCTCATCACACTAGTTTTAGCAGTCACCGATGGTTTGAACAACATGTATACAGATGGGTAGATACAACAAATATTACTGTGGTGTTTGTTTAATGGTGATTTTCTATTTCCCTGACTCCTTGTAGATTTATTAATATACATTCTACTGTAAAGGATAGTACTCTCTTCTATCTATTTACTTTTCCATTCATATATTTATATCTGTGTGGAGTCATTGATAATTATTTTAACCTAGAGGCACAAATTCAAATTCAAATCTAGGATTATTTGATTTGTTCTACAATTGGCCCAACTTTGGCCATTGGGAGCTCTTTGAATGTGTTTTTTGTGGGTTTTTTGAGATGCCTCCATCATTTTATGAGTACTTCTTGTTACCTCGGAATATTCCATTCTTATCTTGTATTTTCCCTGCCCTGGTCCTTCCTAGCATCAGCCGTTTCTCCAAGGAGCCCTGGTCCCTTTCACTGGAAAACGACATTTACAGTCCAAGATCTAAAAGCTGAGTGTACTCATTGCTACTAGAGGTATGATGGTTTCTAGGCCCTCTCAGAGAACAGTGCTAGGAAATATATTTATGTAAAATAACACATGAATACGCCTGTTTATTCCTATATCCATCAGTATATATATGAAAAATTATGAGTTCATACTGATACCTTTTATTCTAATTTAACATGACAGGGTTCATTTCAGTCTTTCCTCCATTTTCATTTGTAACCTCTTTCTCTGACAGTGAGCAACATGGTTCTTGTTATAAATAATATATTTGCTCATTGTTCAAACCTAGTATGAACATAAAATAGTTTCAGAATTGCTGATGTATACCCATGTTAGACACAAATTTACTATACAGAGTACAATTGTGGAAAGCGTGTTTTTTTGTTTGTTTTTATTTTTTATTTTTTTAAATTTTATTATGTTATGTTAGTCACCATACAATACATCATTGGTTTTTGATTGTTTGTTTTTAAACTTTAGTCAAAATACTGCTTTCTGAAGTTACTTACATTCCTTCCTTTATCCCCACCCTCTTCACTGTGGTTATTTTATTCATTTATAATACGGTTGGGTTCATTTGGTACTGTTTGTTTCCATTCTGGGTTCTACTCACATCCTGGTTTATTCAGTCACTTATTTATTTGGGAGGTATGCAAAATAATACCATGATTCTAAAAATAAAAGCTATAAAAAATGTATATTTGCAAAAGTATTGCATCTTCTTCAACCCTATACCATGTTCCCATTACACACACCCCTGTATGTAACCAGTCTTTTTTGTTTTTGTTTTATCCTTCCTATGTGTCTTTTCCACAAAGGACCAGATGCTTTATATTCTCTTATTATTCCTTCTTGCTTAGATGGTCATATACTATAGATAACGTTTTGCTTTTATCACAGAACAATATATCCTGAAAAGGCCTTTCTCATGCTTATTTAGAGATGCATAGTACTCCATTGTGTAGATGTACCATAGTTTATTCAATTACTTTCCTATGTATGGGCTTTTAGGTTGTTTCCAGTATTTCACATTTTATGAAGACAATTTTAAGGGATTCCCAGTGAAAGAATTTGTTCCTGTGTCCTCCAGATGTATCCCTGGAAAGCGTCAAGCATCATGGCAGACTCTGCAGGAAATGGGGCGCTGAAAGCATGCTGCTTCAAGTGCTACAGGTCAGGGGCTGTCTGGGGGTAGAGCATCAGGTGCCTTGGGGCCCATACCTGATACGTGGGGCATCCAGAGTTTTCATATCCTCAACAGCTGAAAATACAAGTCAATCAAAGGAGGCCTATGGGCACTGCAAAGACTGACAGTGCATTGTGACCAAGTTCACCGTCGGAAGATTACAGAAGGATGTTCAAACGGGACCAGTTCTTCAGTGGACTGCATTGAAAAAAAGCGTCCAGGTAGAAAGCGGGTCCTCTCAGCAAAAGGGGCAGAGCCTTAGAGAACAGTACAAAACACATCTATTGTAAGATTTCCCCTGGAAATCTTCCATCTTGAAAGGTAGATGGGGAAAGAGACACTCGTTGAAGAACTTGGGAGAGCTACAACTATCAGGTAGTTTGAATTTAAAATTGAGTAAATGTTACCTTACAGAGACTACCATATTAATTATGTATTGCTGTGCAACAAATTACACCAAACCTTAGTGGTTTAAAACAACAAACACTTATTATCTCAAAATATATATGGCTCAGTAATTTCAGAATGGCTTAGCTGGGTGCTTCTGGCTCTGGGTCTCACATAAGATTGCAAACAAAATGTCAGCCAAGGCTTCTGTCTTCTGAAGTCTTGATTCGGGCTTCAGGATCTGCTTCCAAGCTCATTCACATGGCTGTTGGCAGGAGGCCTCACTTCTCACTAACTATTGGCTAAAGGCCTCAGTTCCTTGCCACATGGGTCTCTCTATGGCTTTTGAGTATCCTCATAACATGGCACTTGGCTTCCCTCAAAGTGAGTGACACCAGAGAAAGAGCAAAGAGGAAACTACAATGCCTTTATGTCTTAAACTCAGAAGTTACACATTGTCAATTCCACCATATTCTTTACTTTCGAAGCAAGTCACTAAGCCAGCCCAAGTTCAGGGAAGGGAAATTAGGTTCCACCTTTTGAAGAAAAAGTATCCCTTCAAAAGAATACGTGGACATGTTTTACAACCACAACAACTGTTTTAAACTGAAAGAAATGAGCTATCTATAATTAACAAACTAAAACTTGTTTCTTTCAACAACGGGGCTTAGGCTCCAGAACAAGATCAGTATGTAATAAAGGTTAACTACCTTTTTGTTTTTTTAACATCTTATGTGTAAATTGTCACCCGTACTACAGGGTAAAGATGAAAGACCGAATCTGTACTACCTGAATGAAGTCACCAATGTCCGCCTCTCCTTTTAGCTTTATCACTGGTAAAACTGGAGAAAGTTTTAAATTCTCATTTCCACAGTTTTTGAATTCTACAATATAAAATACCTTAGGTTTAAGTATAATAAACCTTGGGAGAAACCTGTATCTTCAGATATACCTTGTTTAGAAACTCATTTCTAGTTATTTACTAATTTTGTGTGAAAATTTCTTTATGCCTCAGTGTTATGTGCAGATAGGGAAACTAATACCTCCTTTATGGTATTGGCATAAGAATCACTGAAGCACCTAGCACAAGAGCAAGAACATTGTGGGTACTCAAAAAATGGTATTATAATCGTGCCACATAAGTATAATTATATTGATACAGTTTTAGGATTGACTTTCCTAAGCTGCGCTCTGTGCAGTGCTTTGCAAAGTGTTCTACATAAGAATAAGCATCAAGGACGCATAATCAGATGATGTCAGGACACAAACTTTGCCATCTTCATCGAGTGTAATATTGGTAGTAAATGCACGCAATGAAATCTACTCATAAGTACCTGGGATTAGAATACGGCTTTTGAATTACCAAGAGAAGATTTCTGCAAGTTAAGAGTTCTGCCGCTGGAGTCAGATACACTGGGTTAAGATTCCTGGTCTACACTTACTACATGTGTGACATCGAGCGAATCAGTAACTTCTCTAATGCCTCAGTTTCATCATCTATATCCTAGAAAGGATAATACCTTCCTCTGAGGATTGTTGAAAGGATTACATTAAAGTCATTAAAAGGAAACCCAGTGGGCTCCTGGGTGGCTCAGTTGTTAAGCCTCTGCCTTTGGCTCAGGTCATGATCCCAGGGTCCTGGGATAGAGCCCCACACTGGGCTCCCTGCTCGGCGGAAAACCTGCTTCTCCCTCTCCCACTCGCCCTGCTTGTGTTCCCCCTCTGACTGTGTCTCTCTCTGTCAAATGAATAAATAAAATCTTAAAAAAAATAAAAGGAAGTCCAGAATATAGTAAGTGCTGAGTAAAGGTTAGCTATTTTCATTAACATGTTTATGCTTAATACTATTATTAGTACATTAATTTTTTGTTCTTTAGGAGGAAAAAGTTTTGAAAGTTAAAAACCACCGGGTGCCTGGGTCACTCAGTCAGTTAAGCATCTACCTTTGGCTCAAGTCATGATCCCGGGGTCCTGGAATGGAGCACCGCATCTGGCTCCCTGCTCAGCAGGGAACCTACCTCTCCCTCTCCCTTAGCCCCTCCCCCTGCTTGTGCTCGCGCGCTCTGTCAAATAAATAAAATAAAATTTAAAAAAAGGAAAGTTAAAAACAAAAATACCACTATTACTACTGGATGATATTTTAAAGTAATTTCCCAATGGTTTTTTTAGCGAATTATTTTAGGAATAATAAGGAAAGGAAGAAGAATCTCAGAAAGAGGCTAAATGTGTGTGGGTAAATTTCAGAGCTAGAAATGTCAAAAACTGCTTCAATATTTCTGAATCTGATTGAAGATATATAACTGTTAATCACTCTGAGGCTAATATGAACAGAATGTCTTCATGAGAAAAGAAAGGCATGTAGCTACTTCTGTGGTCCTATCCTCGAGTGATCACGCTCCCTGCCTCTCCAGACCGCTGTCCTCAATATCCCCCCATCTCCCTACAGTGTCCTCCAGTATCACTCCAAATGTGCCAATCATTGGCCAGAATTCTCAAAAGTTTCTTTACCGAATTACTTAGTTTCACTGATACTCTAAACTCTTCAACAAGGGTCGAAATTCTTGCGTTTGAGAGAATTTGCCAAGGGGCTAAGCAGCAGTGTATAACCAAGAAAGCCTACTCTACACTCTAGGAGAAAAAAATATATACATATAACTTTTCTCCATATGATATATTTTAGAAAGCTTAGCTCAACTGAAAATTTCACACAAAACAAAAATTTACCTAAAATATGCACTCAGTCTATTATTGGAAAAATGTGGAACTTAAAACAGGGACATTTTAAAAGTCACAGGTTTCCACAATATAGCGATAGCCTCTCCTGGTTGATAGAGGTCTAGTAATCTAAGTGACTATCACTACAATCCAACTCTACCTTATGGGAAAAAAAATGACTCAAAATCGAAACATCACGTTTCCTGCCTGCGACTATGAGAATAGTCACATTTGTAAAAATACTTGAGTGCTGCTAGGTCTTATTGCATACTTGTTATTGCACACTTTATCTTTTCCTCAAAATTCCCATTCTGACATACTCGAGGAGGAGATATGCTTGTTTCCAGGAAAAAGTTTCACTTCTATTTTTAATCTTTGTTCACTTCACAGAAGTCAGGTATTCATAAGATGCTTGAGAAGAATAGCACACCACCATCATTGCTGCCTTTCTCTGCCGCCCCGCCCCTATTGTCCCTCAGGATATGAATTTTGCATAGATATGGTTGAGTAAGGAGTTGGAGTTGACCCTCTACAGAACTCCAAGTGGAACTTTGGTAGTATTACCAAGATGATAATGGTCGAAACTAATTTATACTAAAACATTAATGGCTTCCATATAATGTTTTCATTATAAATGACATAATTTAGTGCCTTAGTTTAATAGAAGAATGATAAGATTTTTCACCAAAAAGCCACTGTAAGAGATTGTATGGATGGTGTAGCTTAATGGTGCCTTTCAAAATGGAGAATTGACCTTAACGTTACAGAACTAACGGCATATTATAATTCCTGGTGAAGTTTAGGAATAAAAAAGGAAAATATTTAAAAAGAGATGTGTCTTTTAGTAATTAGGTATCCTCTTGAGTAAATACACAAACTTAAGGTTTTCATTTTATTCTAAGCTTTAAAATGGGCTTATCAGTCTTTGCCTATTTCAAGTGATAGATGATAACTCCAAACAGTGGGTATAAAGCACATTTTGTAGATATAAAATGTTTCACAATGTAATGTTGATCTCTGTACATTGCTGGAATTTACTTTAGTAACTGAGTAAATACCATCTCCTTATATGCCTTTATTTCCTAAGTGGAAGGAAAATACTTGCACCTTGAACCATAATTTCTTTATCCTCTGAAAAGTTGTCATTGAATTAACATAAAGCACCCTGACTCTCACCTCTGCTCTGTAGTGACTGTAAGAATGACTTCGCTTTCAAGCATAGTTCTTTAAACTCCAAAGTAGGTAGGTACCATCTAACATGTTGTACACTTGAATCTACTGGATAAAAAAGAGTTTTAATGAATTCAAAAGTAAAATCTATCAAATCTGAATCCTTGATATTCAAAAGAAACGATAGAATCAAAATTCTCATTCCACTGAAAACAAAGGATTTTCCTTCATTTCAGGTGACATTAATGTAGCATGTGACTCAATTTAAGCTTCCCATTAGATAAGGAAAAAGTGACATTCTTCAGGGCAATAAATGGAACAGAGGTCTCTCAAGTGCAACACCAGCTGACAACAGGAAGATGGCCGGCACAGAGGTGACTCATAAAAGAGGCTAATTTCAAAACGAAGAATTAGAGGGTAAGACCTGGGTAGCCCAGTAAATAAAGACTATTTTTGTGAAAAATGATTGATGCTCCTATAAAGTAAACTGTTATGGCAGTAATTCTTGGCTTATTAATTTCGGTACACCGTAAGTCTGCAAAAAATATTTTTTACAACTTAGGCTAGAGAAGGTTCTTTATGAAGAGAGCAAAATGTTCCCAATTTCATTTCTCACCCTTCTTGGGTGCACCACTCATCATAGAAGAAGGTGTTCTCACTCTGAGATCTTTCTGTTTAAGAAAAAGAATAGGTCTCTCAAACTGGGAATGGACCTGTTCTAGGAATTGCACCATCTAGACAAAAGTCATTGTATGTGACTCTGAAAGTTTTTTTTTTTTTTAAAGGCAACTTGGATTGCTACCCATTCTTCTGAAACAGAGGAAGGAGGAATCCTACTTTTCCTGAAAGCCTTGGCATCTCAAAGCAAGGGCATCAATCTGAAGTATTTCAAAATTGAAACAAGAAAACAAAAAGCCAGCAGAACACTGTGGTTGGTGAGATGCAGCCATGATGAATATGCTAACATAATCATTTGCACCCTTGCTATGCACTTGCCAAAATCTTTTTACCCTCAACTTATACTTAAACCTCAACTAATTCAGAGCCTACTGAAAATACCATCAAATTTTCATCCTCATGACATAACATTGATTTTTTCCAAGTACAAAATAATCTATTTCACAATGTTCTATAAATAATTAGTAAGGTTGTCTGGCAAAATAGTTCATTGTATTTAATATGTCTATCTATAAAGTGCAAACCTAGATTTTGTTTTATGAAAATTCACATTTCATTTGAAATGTTCTGATGATTTTAATTTTTTTTAAAAGATGTATCCCTTTCGAGAAAAAAAAATAGATTTGGTATCAAATGAGCTTGAAAATACAATGCCTTTGACTGTTTAAAGAGACTGAAATTTTATTAGTAGGCTTTTAATCATTTAAAACAATAAAGAGACTATCTTCTATTCATTTTCAATAGGACAAGGCAGTATTAAAACAAGACCATTCCATCAGAGAAGCTTGATTATTTCCTCAGTGTTTTAAATTATGCATATGATTGGTGACACAAATACATGTTTAAGTGGTTGCAAATTTAAAAAATCAATATTCCCAAAGAACTAAAATTATGCCCAATCATAAATAACAAATTAATTCACCTGCATATTTTGATCTACAACTTACCCTATGAACACGAACATTTTATAAAAGAGAAATATCTTTTCACATCAACTTGTGTTCATTATATTCATACAAATATAGTCCAAATCAAACACAAGCCTTTTCAAAGAGAAAAAAACATTAGAACTGTTCACTGTTCTTTTCTTTCCCAAATGATCTGGTGCGAGATGCGGACTGCCATGTTGCACCAGACCCACAGCAACCAGGACCCATTGTTCCCAAGGGAAACGTAGCCTACGCGGGAATGCAATGGTGTACTCTGCAAGGAACGTGGAAAATAACATATGTCACTACTGTACAGTACACAACAGACAATTATGATTCAACTGTCCAAATTATAATCAGTTTGACAAATGTCCACAAGCGTCTTCATTCTATTTTATATTTTCCCTAAGACAAGGCAATCACACAACCAGACAATTCCATCAGGGAAGCTTGTTAGCTGCTTAGTCTGTTAAACCCTGGTTGCCATAGCATCTAGAGTTGAAAAAGCTGCAGATTGGCATGAAAAAGCATGTCGACAATTGCCCTGTCACAGCATGCAAGCCAGGTCTGCTCAAAGGCAGCACACTACAAGTTTTCTTTCCCAGTTTGCACTACCCCATGCTGTTTAATAATATCCATTTACTGGTATTGGGATTGATCTAGCACAGTGTAAAATTCACATCTAGTGAGACTTTGCTTTTCACATGGAGTGAAATTCTTTAACAAATGGGAGTATGGCAATTAATTTAGAAATGTAATACTGTATATACTATAAGAAGTACTTTTAGATTTAATAGAGAAACTGTCCAAAATTTTAATGCACAGTTCTTTAAAGAGCCAAACAGTTTTACTTGGCAATTTTTCAGTTGACTTTCTAGTCATTTCTGAAGCCTAGTTAGTCATACTTTGGGGATGACAGACAGCATTCAAAATTCAGTGGTACATTTTTAAACATATTTTAATCATGCCGTAGCCATTTCTTCTTTAAGCGCACAGTATAATTTAATTAAGGATATACATTTCTAAAATAACTGTAATTTAATTAAAGATTAATATCATGAACACTGAAATTATAGTCTAGAGAGCAATGTGCATCAATTTTTTTCCAGAGGGATCATATACTTAATGGTGATAAATTACCATGTATTAATAAGAAAAAGTGGGTTTCTACCAAAGGGTATTCAAACCCCTGCCAACTCTCAGATTTCTACAGTGCACGGACTTTAAATAGAGTAAAACATGTTTACAAACAACCATTTGTTAGCTTATTGGAACTACAGAAATGTGAAAATATCTTCAGAAACTGTGAGACTTAGAAAATAATTTTTGCTCAGAAGTTTATACTTGCATTATCCAGTCTGGCCATTATCTCCTTCTATTCTGTCACTTCAATTTTAGTTTTCCTTCAATGGCACAAAGAAAGAAAAATCTTAAAATACATACTCAAGAGCACAATTAACCTAGCAAACCAATATGTATATCAAACATAAGTATCGTTCTGTATTTTCTAAAATACTTGCTCTTCCCGTTGGCATCTATTGCTTTTTTCTCTTAATGTCACAAAATCATAATTATGTAAGTATAAATAATCTCAGTTTTTGAAACTTACTTGTGAAAAAAGTTGATAGTTTACCACAACACAAAAAAAGTAAGTTAATATTTACATTACATTACAGGAGTAATGATTATTTTTCACGTTCCTGAGCTATTGATGGCCTCTTTTGTCCTAAACAAGATTATCAAAGATTTTTAAACAGAATAACCAAAAGATATATTGAGTTATTCTGAGTTTTATATATACATACAAATCAGTATGAGTCAGTATAAATCATATACATATATCAATAGGAAAATAGTGTCACTGAGCTTCTTCAGACTATAAATTTAAATCTCTCATTTTCTAGGAATTCTCAAAAATCTCAAAATCTTGGGATGAAACTTGGTTCACATATGGTGTCCATGAATGTGTTTTCTTATACCACATCTTCCAGTTTAAAAAAAAAAAAAAAAAGAGAAAAGCTGTTTACTTGTTAAAGGTCTTTTTATAAGCTTTGATGACTCAAAAACACCTTCATTTTAGCACATGGGATTTGGCAAAGAACTTAACCATGTTACCATTTGAAAGACTTTGATATTTTGAAAGAGAGAGAATTAAAAACAACAGAGATTGAAACTAAAGTTGGCTTTTGTGTATAGAACATAATTTTCTCAAGTATATTTTTCAGTATAAGGATTTACTACTGAAATTTATCTGCCAGGATATCATAACGTATCAAAGCTACAGCAATCCTGAAGGAACAATGGTAAGTAGAGCCACAAATTTCAGCCTAGTATATCTAGTTTAAAAAAAAAAAAATCTTGCTATAGCATTACAGTACTCTAAATAGACAAATGTGTATGTCAACTAAAAAGCGTAACAAAAGTTGAAACAAAATTTCTTCTATTACACTTTTCCAGAAAGCTTGTATTTAAACTTTTGTTTGTTTCTCACTTCCTTACCTCACAAGCAATACAGTGTTCTTCTTCAAGTAGGGGCCACCTCTTAAACAGTCTGTAGGATATGCTTATTTTCCTACAGTCTTCAGAGTATTTGGTTTGCAGAGCCCACGAATTGGATAGCATGGAAATAAAAGTTTATGCCTTAACTCAGAGTACCTTTGCTTTAGTCAGGATACCTTAGTTCTTCCCTGTAATGCCAATGCTGCCTTTGTCTATGACTTACAAACAACTGTTGGTCTTTACAGCTATGTTGTGTTAATATTACCTATTCCCAAAACATTAAAAAATTGTGTATGAACTGCATTCCCTTTTTATACCTGATTTATTTCGTGTTTATTCTTCTACTCTAAAATTGTAAATTAAATGATTCTGAATTGCTTACAATATTTTCATTGGATATCATTGTGACTTTTGGAACATCCTCTACAAATAATCTACCTTTCAGTCATTTGATTTATTGTCAAATTGAAATTATACAAGAAAACGTTGATAAACCTAATATTTCATAAAAAGGAAAACAAAAAACTTGACTTGTGGTAGCGAATAGGTGGTATCTTGCGATGGCATTAGTTCCTTTCATAATACAAAGAGTAAATGTCATAGGTACTGTACTGCTTTCTTTCGCAAAATAAATGCATCCTATTTATTCCTCAAGTGAAATACTACTTTACACAAAATGTAGGTTTCATATAAGCACATACATTCTTGTGTAAGGTAGTTCTTGTTTTTCTGAGTGATTTTGCCTTATTCTGAAATTTTCTTCACCTGACTGAAAGCACATTAACTGCTAGATAGGCATCACACTGATGTCTCCATGCTGTAGCATACAGCCGTGAATTTGCTACGATCTGTTTAATCAGCAGTGTATTGATTTTCCGCAGCTTTCCTTCATTTTAGCCCCATAGCAGGCTTCTGTAATTTCCTTTGGACAAAGTGTAACCAAACTGTGCTAAGTGATGTTGATTTGCAGGCAAAAGTAAAGGGGTAAATATAAATTAACAAGCTATAAACATTTTACAAGTGGGGAGTCAATAAAAACAGTGTCTGCAGTTTCTTTTAAAAAAATGATTTGAAGCAGATTGTTAACAAACGTGTCCAAAGAAACTGACATGAGTCTGAGAATAATTTTTGCGCTTTGTGATTAAGAATTGATCAGTCTAAAAGCCTCGGATGCAACTGAATCACCCATAAGCTGCTGGTCTGAAAAGGCTCAGCAGGGGCTGGTATTTGTTTGTTAAACTCCCATGATTCCAAGTAGATAATTGGTCTGTGAAGTTCATGGCAGAATCTGAATTTGCTTTCTTGCTTCCCAGCTGGCTGAGCACTGGTTTATAGACTTCTGTGTACAAATTTAGCCAGCAGCAAACCTCACATCTTTAATATAAAAGGTGTTTTGTTGTGTTTTTCAGGTGCTGAGTGGAAAGCCCACACTCCAGAAGCTCATTAAAAGGGCCAAGTTACAGTACAGGTTTATTTCTGTCACAGCGTTTCTGAAAACAGTGACAAGGATTAATATGTTTCTTTAGTACTGGAAAAAGCCTGACACAATCCCTTGTGAATTTGATCATCTGTTTCATTGCCTGTATAAGATTCAATCTCTTATTATATCCTGAAGTTACAGCTGTAAACTAATGCTGGTAAGAATTCATAAGCTATTGCAGAAGCCTGGGGCAAAACTAATTGTTTTATTCAACAGTCGCTTATTTATTTATTATTTATTTCATACCCCTCTCTGTCATCTTTTTCCACCGTTCCTCCTCAAAGTCAAGATTATCTTGGCTCTTTGTCTGAATGCACAGAGCAAGTATAGAGACATGGGGAATTCATGCTCCCAGGAGCTTTCAAAAAAGTTGTTACGGATCAGTGTATTGTGGAAATGTTGTCCACTCTAAATTTTTTATAAAACTGTTCTTACTTCCCTTCCCTTGAAATGGAGATTCTTTGTTAAATTCCTTATTAAAAAGCAATATCTGCACAAACGTTATAACCTTTGTGTTCTGTGTAATCATGTGACATTAGGCTTTCTCTGCTAGTGGTTGCTGTTTCTGGGACATGATTTGACATGTGGTACATGCAAATCCTAGTAAAGTGCAAACTATATCATAAAATTATTCCATTTTACATCAAACTAGATAGGCAAATAGCTATTTGCTATTTTCAAAATTTTTCAAAAATTGGAAGTTATAACAATATGTTCTATGGATACCATAAAACAAACCATCTTTTAAACTGAGGAATCTCTCTCTTTTTCTCAAGTTCGCTGTAGAGGAATATTTATTTCTTACCTACCAGTTTTTTTGTTATGGAAAATGATAGGCTATGTTAGAATTGTAGAGAAAAAATACATATTCAAAATTTCCAACATGAAGCAAGTATAAAATAATCCATTTTTGTACACTTTAAAAGAGTTGGGAGAAATAATTACAACATTAGGCTGACAGAGTATATTCATGCAATGTCTGAAATTAGACACTAAGCCCTCATTCTTAACAGAAGTTGCGTGCCTAATTCCCTATGCACTACAGACATTTTAACCCATAATAACTGATTGTAAATACAGTATGAAACTAGCTAGAGCCTTATTTACACCTGCCAATTTGCTGCCCTCCAGCACTAAACACAAAAACAAAATGGTAGAAAAAGAACTGCCAAGCAAAACACACCCTGCCCCTCATGTACACTCCTTTCCATTTCCACAAACAGAACCTTTTCCTCCTTGTTTCCCATCAACAAATTCAACTTTGGAATTTAAAATAAAGTTAAGGAAAAAGACCTTTGCATGACATGGCAATAACGAAATAATGGTTAAAATGGTCATCTCCTTCAAACATGTGTCCCCTTAAAGTAATGTAAGTACTGTAAGTGCTTCATGGCCCTTTTAATTAAGAAGTAACAGATGTAAGAAAATAAAAAGGAAGTGACACGTGTGCCATGCAATGTATATGTCACAATGGCAGCCACTTATTTTTCCTGAATGACTACAAGATTTGCACTCAGATTTGTTCATATGAGAAAGGCCCATGTCATTCATTAGAAAGAATATATCATAGATATTTTGGTTGATAAAGTTCCATTCCCTGTTGTTTTTGCATGCCTTGTGCTTCCCTGTTATATCTCATTTACATAATGGCAGCCCAATTATTTCCATTTCTATTTTTTTTTTTTTAGAAGCTTAAAGCACTTGTCAACATTTTAGTGAGGATTTCCTACTAACTTGATTCAATGAAAATAACTTCTGCTAAATGTTAGATAGTAGTTTACCCTTCCATTGTGGATAGCAATGATTTGCATTATTATTGCATATATTACTTGACTTGCATATATTACAATAGTAACATAAGGCGTATAATAATATTTGCATACATAATGATATGAATAATTTGTGTATCAATATCTTTTTCCAGTGAGCTCAGTACATGTAATTTGATGGTGAACTCTACCCTTAAGCATTTAATACGTTGAGTATACAAAGGAACTCATACATCTTGATTAACTTTTGAAGGTTGTTGAGGACAAATATTTTTATCACATTGAGGCTTACTTTTTAGACAAACAATTGATGACTAAGACAAAATTAGAGCTCAATATTCTTTAGACTCTAGATCATATCTTAATGTTTCATGTCAAAAGATTATGATTTACAGGGCTGCTAAACACCTTTGTGGAGATCTGTGTTTTATTGGCTAGATTGTAGGATCCTGAAAACAGAATAAATGTCTCATTTAACTTTTAACCAATGCTAAACATATATTTGATATTCAATAAATATCCATTATATTGGATAAACTGAGGCTTTCAATACATAAATTGCCAAAATATGGTATGACAGCATATCAGTTCTTGTCACTTATAGTAATGATGTTTATCGGTTTTTCAGGTCAATATATTGCAATTACAAGTTGTTGCACAGAGTATATTTAGTGTGTCTTTTAATGGGAAATGAGGTGACTAGGAATAAAAAACAAAACAGAAAATAATATCTGGCATGCTATATTTGGATGTTGCCTGCTGCTATATACATAAAAAGGAGATTAGATATTTTAGGAGGGAAAAAGGTAAAATCCCAAGAATTGCCCGTTTCTTTTTTGGTAAGTCTGTGAAGGATAGAATTCTATGAAACATTAGTAAACATAAAAATAAATACAAGGAAAATGCTATAAAAGGCATGGTTGCTATAAATTTATGGGAGAGTACTAATCAACCCATGTCATTCAGAAATTGCCTAAAATATAAAGTTTCAATTCTGTGACTGTTTAAGTAAATAGCATGGCCTTATATTTCCCATGGAAATCTGTACTAAGAAATAGACTAAGACAAATATAATTTGTTAAAACAAACTTTGAAAGCAGTTATATGTAGCGTTAGTCAGTTAAAAATAACCAAATATTTCAAATTTCTCGGAACTTCTTAATAGATAAAATAACAAAAAATTTCACACTGAAACTAGGAGAAAGTCCACAAAATATTCCCATGGCTACTTTGGTCTCTCATAGATTCAGAATTTGTTTTTACCAATTTCTGTTCTCAGATATTAAATCCTTGAGTGCTCAGGCATTACGTTAAGTTATGTAGGTGTATGATAGAAATCTGAGGCATATTTCTAAGGACAAAATGTATGCCAAACAGGCCCTTTAAAAGTACTGTTTATTTAGGATGATTAATGACTAGATCCCTTGTTGACTTTTCTTTGCAGTTAAGTGGTGGTCTCAAGTTTATTTTGGTAATAAAGCACTGTTCTGGGAAATTAATTCAAATCTTAAGTTCTCATCTATTTAACCTTTAGATTATTGTTAAGTGGAAATTATGTTTTGTTTCCTCAAATTCCTTTATTATGTTATACTTTTTTCTTTCAAAACTGTTCAAACCAGGGAATTAGATAGATCCTGTAATGTGCCGAAATTTGTAACTGCCCTTAGTTCAAGTAACTTTGGAAAGTTGAAATAAGTTTATGATCAATTGTCTTTGAATAAAAAGTATTGCAGATCATAGCATATTTGTGCCCATACTGAGCAAAGTAAATGATTTGTGCTTTTTCAGCTTGTTCGCATTCATTCACTAATGTTTTCAAAAATTCTTGTATTCCTGAATATCAAACACATGATTCTTTTTTTAAAAAGATTTATTTATTTATTAGAGAGAGAGAGTGGGGGGCGAGGGGGAGAGGGAGAGCCTCTTCAAGCAGACTCCCTGCTGAACACAGAGCCGAGGCAGAGCTGAATCTCACGACCCTGAGATCATGACCTGAGCTGAAACCAAGAGTTGGACACTTAACCAACTGTGCCACCCAGGTGCCACAAAAGCTATTGAACAGTTTTAGGCATATGAGCTTTGAAAGATCACTCTAGTTTTCAGGAAGAGATATGTTGTGAGAGATAAGAGTTCAGGGTGAGCAGGTAAAATACAGACTCTTAAATACAGAGAACAAACCAGTGGTTGCCTGAGGGGAAGTGGGTGGGGGGTGTAGGGGAGGAAATAGGTGATGGGGATTAAAGAGTACACTTTTCATGAAGAACACTGAGTAATGTAAATAATTGTTGAATCATTATATTGCATAAACCAAAACTAATATAACACTGCATATTAATTATACTTGAAAAAAATACTACTGTAGTAGACCTAGTAAGAGATGTTGGAGGTTTGAACAAGGATGGTAGTAGTAGTGAAGTAAAAATGGCCAAATTCGAGAAGTATTTTGGGTGCAATGTTCACAAGAATTGCTGCTGATTAGGTACAAGTGGTGAGAAGCAGAAAGAAAGATGATCCCTACATTTTGAGTATGGGTTTATGGGGTGCCAGTTAACCAAGATGGAGAAAGCGTACATCCGCGCCTGTGTGCGTGTGTGTGTGTGTGTGTGTGTGTGTGTGTGTGAGCATGAACATGTACACATGCTAGAGGGAAGTCAAGGCCTATTATGTTTCCACTTCTGCAGCTATCTTTGTAGCCTCAGAGGAGATGGACCCATTCTAATCGCTGTTACAAACTTATTAAATATAAAAAAGAAGAAACTGCTATTTATGTGTCTTTCCCTCTTAATAATCTTTGCCTTCTTCCTGTTTCAAAGATTTGTGATTTCTTCACTTTTCACAATTGCACCACAGTCTTTGGAATTTAAACAACTAAATGATCACTAACTAAATGCAAATCTAGATTCTCTCTCTCTCTCTCTCCCACCCACAGCACACATTCTTTTGACTCTTATATTTTTCATTAACAAATGTTCAGGATTGTTTCCTCAGGTAATCTCTTACGTTTACCATTTCCAGAGTCTATCTAAAACTATTTGAATTGAGGATACCTCAGCTCTCTAATTCAATAGGCTAAAAATAATCATGTGTCTATTCCTTTTTAAAAAATAAACACTCACATACAATTGTTAACACAATCTCTGTCAGTTATTGTTTTCATAATGTTTCCTCAGCACTTTCCTGCTCCAGTCCAGTGCTTTCTAAACAAGAATGTCTTGGGTCTCCTGGGTGGCTCAGTCAGTTAAGTGTCTACCTTCAGCTCAGGTCATGATCCCAGGGTCCTGGGATTGAGCCCCATGTCTGGGTTCCCTGCTCCGCAGGGAGTCTGCTTCTCCCTCTCCCTCTGCCCCTCGTCCCTCTCCCTGCTCATGCTCACGCGAGTGCTCTCTCTCTTAAATAAATATCTTTTTTTAAATTTAATTTTATTATGTTAGTCACCATACAATACATCATTAGTTTCTGATGTGGTGATCCACGATTCATTGTTTTCGTATAACACCCAGTGCTCCATGCAGTACGCGCCCTCCTTAATAGCCATTATCTTAAAAAAAAAAAAAGAACCTCAACCTTGCTTTGGTAAAGATTATTGGCTGCCTATCCCATATTCATTCTCACCTTCTGTATTGCATAACTGATTTGCTGGGAGTGGTGATGTGACTAGTGCAAAACCACAGGAGCAGACTTCCTAGTAGTTAGGAACACAGTATGGTTCAAAAAGATATAACTGGAAGTCGTAGGTTGAGTCTTTCATAAAAGTTCCTCAGAAGGGACAGGAAAAATGGCCCAGCCACCTATTTGTGGTTCTTCTGGCTTGGATTATAGTTCCAATACCTTTGGCTGAAGATATATTGTGATCATGAGTTCTACAGTTTCACATTACGAATCATGGAGTAGAAAGAAAGAAGAAAACCGAGACATTGATGACATTTTGGAGTTTCTGACTGAAAGCTTTCAGGATTGTAACTCTTTCTAGCTGATACACATGCTTTCAAGATCATCTGCCAACTGAGACCACCTCCAAATCTTCTCATAAACTAATTTTTATTCTTCTCTATGGAATCTTTAGTGCAGGAAAATGCCTTTCCATTGGCTGAACATTTGATGTACGTGTCTGCTCCTGAATCTTGGCATAGGCCATTGTTTGCCTCTATGTATCCCACACTAGATGGAGAGACCTTGAGGGCAGGCACAGTGTTGGGGTCTTCTGCATATCAACCAAGTTCTGTGCACAGTGCCTTGCACATACAAGGCATTCAGTATGTGTTGAATGACATTTAATTCCCTTCTGGTGAGTTTATTAGTCCCCCTTCTTTCCATTAAATAGTTCTGAATTACTTAAAAGCCTGGGTTAAAACTAATTCTCTCTGGAAAGTTTTTCATGATTAATCCCACCTGATTATAATTACACCTCCACTTGGTATTTTCTTGGTACTTATGCAACTCTGGTTAATAAAAGCATATACCCAAGCCTTTTGATGTATGTCAAAGGGTTCTGTGGGCAGGAATCCTGCACCCTACCTTCCTTTTTGGACTATTCCCATATAAAACCTGGTATTGTGTTCTGTTATACAGAACCCAATAAATATTGTTGACTAAACTGGAAATTCACTTGAGCCAATCTCCTCCCAGATACTATAAATCTGTCCCCAAAGGGATAACTTCCTATAAAAAGAACCAATTAGATTCTTCTAGAGTCAGATAACCATATTTAAAATTGGCAGACAACTAGGGGCTCCTGGGTGGCTCAGTCAGTTAAGTGTCCAACTCTTGATTTTGGCTTGCACATACAGTCCACATAAGCTCCATAAGGCAGGCACATTGTCAGTCATGTGCATTATTTTCCTGCATTTAGAACAGTCTCTACTTTAAAATAATCACTCAATAAAATACCTATGGAATGAATAGATGATTAGAATGGCTACTGGAAGATATCCATAGCATTATCTTTGAAATGAGGCTAGTTTTGGATGAGCTGATGAGAACCAAGGAGAAATATGAATGCTCTCTTGCAGTAGCAAAAGTAATGCTGTAGCAAGGAAACAAAAACTAGTTATAGGCTATTCTGGGACATTCTTCCACAGTTCACAGCAGGCAAAGGAACAGGTTTGGAACTGAATTGAAAAAAAGATCAGGGACTGTGAAGTCCAGTAGAGTGACTACACAACCCAGTTCACTCAGCATAGTCTCATTTTACATTTGTTGTCCCATCTTAATTATTAACTGTGTCCCCTTTCACTCTCAAGAGTATTCCTTGGATGAAAAATTATACAATCGACCTAAGTCTATATGCTAACGAACTTTCCATGGAGTTCCTACAAGCCAGTGAAGAACAAATGGAGATTCCCTGGTAGTTTTGTATCATGTTACTTGCTCCTTTGAAAGCAGACCAACTCAGAATGTTTTCCAAAGACACAGGTCTCAAAGGGATTGACATGGACTTTTCCACCAGCTGCTTCAGTGATTCTGCAATAAGCAATCATACAGGGAACTCAGCCTGAGCTACTGTGAAAGTATTTGGCATAATAGAATTAACACTGCTACTTCTGATGCAAGAACAGTATGTACTTCACTGAATCATCAAGTCAAAGCAGAGATGGAAGGAGTCCCAGAATGCCAGCTGGGCTAGGTTGCCGCTTTAAGAAGCTAAATACAAAAATTTGATCTGGTCTTTAAGAACCTTTCTTTAACATACAGGTAAAAATGGATCATGTGGAGACTACATTATATGAACAAACCCCATAACTGTATGGCAGCTCTTCCCCTGGATTTGTAGATATGGGTATAATAATTTTTCATTCAATTTTCTGTAGATATCTTCCAGCCCTAAGTTTAAAGTTTTTAAAAATAGATTAAACAGATTTTCTGTGATAAACTCTGTTATAATTTTTGTCGTTAGAATTCGTCTTGTAGTTAACAAACACAGGTACTCTCTTGGAACTTTACATATATTATATAAATTCCTATAAATAATCTAGAAAGTTGATTCTATTACTATTCCTGTTTTATAGATGAGAAACATGGGTCTTCATGAAGTTAAACAGGTTACCCAAAATTACCTAAATTTTAGAATTTAAGTAGAATTCACACCTAAGCCTGCAAACTACAAAGCCTGTACTGAATCACTGTGCAGTACTCTTTAAATAATGCTATTATTTAGTATACAGTGGTGTAATTGAACAGGATATGTTAAATAATTAATATGTTAAAGAAAGAAAGAGAAGCCCTATCCCCAAAGGGCTTATAGTCTAATTTTTCCTACTTGTTAAAATGCATCAAATTTATCCATCAAAAGATTAAAGAGATGTTTCATAATCTTTAATATAATCACTTTTAATTTAAGATCTCTTTAGCTTGTTTAGCATATTTTCACAATTAGCAATCCTTTCTCAAATCCCTTATACAATAGCACTAGCAATTATGATAGCAATTATGATAGATGCGTGTGTGTGTGTATGTGTGTGTACTTATTATGTTTAGGCTGTGTTTCAAATGCTTCACATGGATTCACTCAAGCTAATTTAATCCTCTTAAATTGTCCCCACTTTTCAGATGAGAAAATTGAGGTTCAAATAAATCAAACAACTGTTCTGAGCTCATACATATTGTGAGTGTTGGAAGTAGGATCTATCCACAGCCCTTCTATCTCCAGAATGTGCTTGTAACCACTAGATCTTCTCTCTCATTCTATATAAATTGATATATTATTTTCTCCACTTTCAGAGGTATTTTTTAAGACAAACTGATTAGAAAAAGCCTTTTATTTTTTTTGTCTTCTAGCACAAAGCATGATGGGTCACAGTGAGATGACCTAAACCTATGTAAGTAAATAAAAATTGTTAGTCCTCAGACTTACAAATATGTGGTGACATGACCAAAAACATCTTTTTCCTTTATCTCTGGCTATAAAGACTAGAGGGCTAATAATATCCACGAAGCATAAATTTTAGTATTTTGTCTACTTAAACTACAGGTAGTGATATTTTTAAAAATATTTTAATATGTCCTCTTTTGTACTTTTCTGCAGATGATCTCTTTCCGGGAGAACCAAGGCAGTCATCTGCAGGAAGGATGGAAGGGGAATGAACAGACAAAGAGGAATGAGATATGAGATATAAGACTGTAATTACAGAAATGCAGAGGGAAAGAAAGATTTTTCAGCTAAGATATCCAAAATAAAATTAACTCCAAAACATTTGAAAACTATTTTCAAGTATTAAAGTAGGTTTGACACAGATGTAGTGAAAAGAAGGGCCATATGCACCCCAATGTTCATAGCAACAATGTCTGCAATAGCCAAACTGTGGAAAGAGCCAAGATGCCCTTCAACAGATGAATGGATAAAGAAGATGTGGTCCATATCTACAATGGAATATTACTCAGCCATCAGAAAGGATGAATACCCAACTTTTACATCAACATGGATGGGACTGGAGGAGATTATGCTAAGTGAAATAAGTCAAGCAGAGAAAGTCAATTATCATATGGTTTCACTTATTTGTGGAACATAAGGAATAGCATGGAGGACATTAGGAGAAGGAAGGGAAAAATGAAGGGAGCGAAATCGGAGGGAGAGATGAACCATGAGAGACTATGGACTCTGAGAAACAAACAGGGTTTTAGAGGGGAGGGAGGTGGGGGGATGGGTTAGCCCGGTGATGGGTATTAAGGAGGGCACGTATTGCATGGAGTACTGGGTGTTATATGAAAACAATGGATCATGGATCACTACATCAAAAACTAATGATGTATTGTATGGTGACTAACATAACATAATAAAATTTAAAAAAAAACAATAAGGTAGGTTTGAAACCATGACTTTAAAGGAAAGAAAAGCTTTTTCTTAATTATCCTATTTTTATCTCTTGATTTTTCGAGAGAGAGTCCTGCCAGTTTGGCCACAGAGGTTAATATAAGGTACAAAGGAATTCTGAATAAATCTATACCTTCTGGCAAAGATGGATTATGGAATGAAGAAGATGGACAAAGCAAGACAAAGGAGGTAGTCAGACATGTCTTTTTTTACCTTTGGGCAAGAGTCCAAGTATTAGATGAACTGAGAAAAGCATGTTTAATTTTTTAAAAATATTATACCTTCTGTAATATTAGCATACAAAATACTGAAATATAGGGTTTATGGATGTTATCAGCCATCCAAACTCTCTGAAGTTTCTACCTATCATCCCACTTGGGAGCTAATAGATTAAAGTCTGTCCTCATGCCAATATGGAGATGTCCACAACAAAACTTGGTAGCACTGCATGGAAGTAGAGAAGGGGTCTTAGAGTCATTTTCAGCTGCTGCATAATATGGGAAGTACTCAGGACTTACCATAATTTTTGGATTGGGACAAAGACGTTAAATGGATATTTAGAAACCTACAAGTGGGCCTATGTGATAGGATTCAATATACCCCCCATAATATAGGGTATGATGTATCCATCATAGACTGGAAGCTGAATGGAAGATGTGACATAGAATTGGAGAGGTCTCATTCTTCTGCATGTGGCTGTCCAATTTTCCCAGCACCATTTATTGAAGAGACCGTCCTTTTTTCATTGGATATTCTTTCCTGCTTTGTTGAAGATTAGTTGACCATAGAGTTGGGGGTCCATTTCTGGGTTCTCTATTCTGTTCCATTGATCTGTGTGTCTGTTTTCGTGCCAGTACCATACTGTCTTGATGATCACAGCTTTGTAATATTGCTTGAAGTCAGGCATTGTGGTGCCACCAGGTTTGGTTTTCTTTTTCAACATTCCTTTGGCTATTCAGGGTCTTTTCTTGTTCCATACAAATTTTAGATTATTTGTTCCAGCTCTGTGAAAAATGTCAATGGTATTTTGATAAGGATTGCATTAAATGTGCAGATTGCTCTGGGTTGCATAGACATTTTAACAATACTTATTCTTCCAATCCATGAACATTGAATGCTTTTCCATTTCTTTATGTCTTCCCCAATTTCTTTCATAAGTGTTCTGTGGTTTTTAGAGTACAGATCCTCTACCTCTTTAGTTAGGTTTATTCCTAGGTGTCTTATGGTTTTTGGTGCAATTGTAAATGAGATCGATTCCTTAATTTCTATTTTTTCAGTCTCATTGTTAGTGTATAGAAATGCAACTGATTTCTGTTCATTGATTTTATATCCTGCCACTTCACTGAGTTCCTGTATGAGTTCTAGCAATTTTAGGGTGGAGTCTTTTGGGTTTTCCATATAAAGGATCATGTCATCTGTGAAGAGTGAGAGTTTGACTTCTTCTTTGCCAATTTGAATGCCTTTTATTTTTTGTTGTTGTTGTCTGATTGCTGAGGCTAGGACTTCTAGTACTATGTTGAACAACAGTGGTGAGAGTGGGCATCTCTGTCGTGTTTCTGACCTTAGGGCAATAGCTCTCAGTTTTTCCCCATTGAGAATGATATTCGCTGTGGGCTTTTCGTAGATGGCTTTTATGATATTGAGGTAGACATAGCCACATGCAGAAGAATGAAACTGGACCTTTATCTTACACCATATACAAAGATAAACTCAAATTGAATGAAAGAACTAAGTGTGAGACAGGAATCCATCAAAATGGACTTTTTGTTGGAGAGAACACAGGCAACAACCCCTTCGACCTCGGCCACAGCAACTTCTTGCTACATACATCTCCAAAAGCAAAGAAAATAAAAGCAAGAATGAACTACTGGGACTTCATCAAGATAAAAAGCTTTTGCACAGCTAAGGAAATGAGTCAACAAAATTAAAAGGCAACATATGGAATGGGAGAAGATATTTGCAAATGTCTTATCAGATAATGGGCTAGTATCTAAGATCTGTAAAGAATTTACCAAACTCAACACCCAAAAAAACAAATAATCCAGTCAAGAAATGGGCAGAAGACATGAACAGACATTTCTGCAAAGAAGACATTCAAATGGCCAACAGATACATGAAAAAGTACTCAATATCGCTCAGCATCAGGGAAATACAAATCAAAACCACAATGAGATACCACCTTACACCAGTCAGAATGGCTAAAATTAACAAGTCAGGAAATGACAGATGTTGACAAGGATGTGGAGAAAGGGGAACCCTCCTACACTGTTGGTGGGAATGCAAGCTGGTGCAGCCACTCTGGAAAACAGTATGGAAGTTCCTCAAAAAGTTGAAAATAGAGTTACCCTATGACCCAGCAATTGCTACAAACTACAGAAAGAGCTGAGGTGTCCATAGATAGATGAATGGATAAAGAAGATGTGAGATATATATATATATATATATATATATATATATATATATATATATATATACACACAGGCACACAAAATGGAATATTACTCAGCCATCAGAAAGGATGACTACCCACGGTTTGCATTGATGTGGATGGAACTGGAGGGTGTTATTCTGAGTGAAATAAGTCAAGCAGAGAAAGACAATTATCATATGGTTTCACTCATCTATGTTCTATAGGAAACAGCACAGAAGATCATAGGGAAGGAAACTGAATGGGAAGTCATCAGAGAGGGAGAAAAGCCATGAGAGACTCTTAATATAGGAAACAAACTGAGGGTTGCTGGAGGGGGGGTGGGTGGAGGAATGGGGTAATTGGGTGATGGGCATTAAGGAGGGCAAATTATGTGATGAGCACTGGGTGTTATATGCAACTGATAAATTACTGAGCACTACATCTAAGACTAATGATGTACTATATGTTGGCTAATCAAATTAAAAAAAAAAAAAAAGAATTGGAGAGGTCTACAACACTAGCAAAAGCTGAGGTGGGACTTGGTTTGGCCAGGAAGAAATGGTAGGTCCTGATCAAGCCCAAAGACCGGGTCATGTGTTATACCAGTGGCAGGATCCATTAACATAGGGCAGGAGGAATGCCCAAGAATGGCACAACCTGGACTCAGCAGGCCCCGGTCTAGAGAGAAGCTTAGACTAATCATTCCTAGCCAATCCAGGGAAGATTCAGAGAATACCAAGACAGAAGGGCTTGACTACACCAGTTCTAAAAATCCTAGTCTCCATCATAAGGATGAAAATTTGTCTCCCTTGGTAAAAACAAAATGAATATTTACCTGATCCAACAGATTAGAAAGAAAACATACACTTAAAGAAATTCATTAAATTATTGGAATAGATTAAGCTCATAGATTTTTTTTAAATGTTTTTTAATTGTTTTGTTGTTCAACATACAGCAAAGTTTGGACCACATAAAAAACACATAAAAAATCAGATCAGCTCTAGAAATAGAATTTTCTTTTTCTTTTTTTTTTTAAAGATTTTATTTATTTATTTGACAGAGAGAGAGATAGCGAGAGCAGGAACACAAGCAGGGGGAGTGGGAGAGGGAGAAGCAGGCTTCCCACCGAGCAGGGAGCCCGATGTGGGACTCGATCCCAGGACCCTGGGATCATGACCTGAGCCGAAGGCAGATGCTTAACGACTGAGCCACCCAGGTGCCCCTAGAAATAGAATTTTCTAAAACAAAACAAAACAAAACAAAAAAAGCTTGGGTGCCTGGGTGGCTCAGTCATTAAGCATCTGCCTTCGGCTCAGATCATGATCCCAGGGTCCTGGGATCGAGCCCCACATCGGGCTTCCTGCTCAGCGGGAAGCCTGCTTCTCCCTCTCCCACTCCCCCTGCTTGTGTTCCCTCTCTCACTGTGTCTCTGTCTGTCAAATAAATAAATAAAATATTTTTTTTAAAAACTCTACATTTCTCAGCATATGTGAGTATAGTAAAATTAAATTAAAAATACAACTTGGAAAATTTTGTGGAATGCAGCCAAAGAAGAGCTTAGAGGAAAATGCATAGCATTAAATACATGGATTAGATTAGAAAACCAATAATTTAAGCTTCCACCTAAGGAAACTAGAAAAAGAAGAGCAAATTAAATCCAAAGCAATAGAAGAACAGTAATGAAACTCAGAACATAAATCAATGAAGTTGAAAAGAGGAAATTAATACAGAAAATCAATGAAAAAAAGGCTGGTTCTTTGAAAAATATTAATAATATGGATAATCTCTAACTAGGCTAACCAAGGAAAAAAAGAGATAAAACACCAATTACTAATATTAGAAATGAAATGATCCAGTAATTCCACTACTGGGTATTCACCAAAAGAAAATGAAAATACATTCAAAAAGATAGATGCACTGCTATGTTTATTGCAGCATTACTTACAACAACCAAGATATGGAAGTGACCCAAGTGTCTATCCATAGATTAATGGATAAAGAAGATATGTTACACACACACACACTGAAACATTACTCAGCCATAAAAAAGAGTGAAGTCTTGCCATTTGTAACAACATGGATGGATCTAGAGGGTATAATACTAAGTGAAATAAGTCAGTCAGAAAAAGTCAAATACCCAATGATTTCACTCATGTAGAATTTAAGAAAAAAAAAACAGAAAAAAGAGACAAACAATATAAGACTGATGAATCACAGACCTGTACCTCTGAAACCAATCATACATTATATGTTAATTTTTAAAAAATAAAATTAAAAAAAGAGACAAAAAAACACTCTTAAATTTAGAAAACAAACTGGTGGTTGCTAGAGGGCAAGTGGGTGGGGAAATGGGTGAAATAGGTGAAGGGGATTAAGAGTACATGTATCATGATGAACACTATGAGTAATGTATAGAATTGTTGAATCATTATATTGTATACCCAAAGCTAATATAACACTGGATGTTAGTTATACCTGGGTTTTAAAATTGAAAAAGAAGAAAAAAAACTTAAAAACTGTAACTCATAAATAAAAATTAGGAGAAAAAACCCTTAAAAAAAAAAGTAGACCACTAATAGACATATTGAAAATCCATAGAAAAAAAAGCAGCACAGGTTGTGATTGGAGCATTTTTGCTTGAATTTTGCCAAACAAACTTCTGGGGCTGAGGGTGATAACCTAGAAGACACTCAGCAGGCAAATGGTACAAATGTAGAGGTCCCTTACCAACGTATACAAGTAGATAACTGAGTTAAACTCAATGCCATTACTAAAATTTATGAGATCCAAAAATGTCTATTGCCAAAAATGAGAAAAAAAGAAGAAAGATGGGCCATTACTTGTAAACTTACAGATGTTGAAAAGATAATAAAGGAATATTATGAGCAATTCTAAGCCCACAAATTTGATAACTTATATGAAATGGACCAATTCCTTGAAAGACAAAAATCTACTAAAACATTCATAAGAAGAAATAAACAATAAATAATAAACTGAATAAATAAACAAATAAACTGAATAGGCCTACATCGTAGAAATTGAATCAACAATTAATAATCTACCAAAACAGGAATGCCTGGGTGACTCAGTGTGTTAAGTGTCTGCCTTCAGCTCAGGTCATGATCCCAGGGTCCTAGGATCGAGTCCCACATTGGGCTCCTTGCTCAGTGGAGAGCCTGCTTCTCCCTCTGCTTACCACTTCCCCAGCTTGTGTGTGCGCTCTCTCTCTCTCACAAATAAACAAATAAATAATCTTTTAAAAAATAATAATCTACCAAAACAGAAAGTACCAGGCCCAGATGCTTTCACTGGTAAAGCTTGCCAAACATTGAGGAAAGAATGACACCAAGCTTCTAAAATCTCATCCAGAAAATATAAGCAGAGGGAGGGGCGCCTGGGTGGCTCAGTCGCTAAGCGTCTGCCTTCGGCTCAGGTCATGATCCCGGGGTCCTGGGATCGGGCCCCACATCGGGCTCCCTGCTTGTGGGAAGCCTGCTTCTCCCTCTCCCACTTCCCCTGCTTGTGTTCCCTCACTCGCTGTATCTCTCTCTGTCAAATAAATAAAATCTTTAAAATATATATATATAAGCAGAGGGAACCTCCTAACTCATTCTATGAGGCCAGCATGACCCTGATACCAAAATCAGAAAAGACATCATAACAAAAGAAAATTATTGACCAAAATCCCTCAGGAACATGGATACAAAAATCCTCAAATAGTAACAAATCAAATTCAGTAATGTAATTAAAAGAATTGTACCAATGAACTTTATAAGAATGGAATAATTATGTACATCATCTCCTGCTACTTGTTTTTTTTTTAATTCAACATTATGTTACTAAGGATCATTTATGTTGATTTGTATAGTTGTTCATTTTCACTGCTTCATAATATTTCATTATGTGAATTTAACACAATTTATCTGTGCTCTTGTTGATGGCTGGTAGATTCATATTTTTCATCAATGCTGAAAAAGTGTCAGCAACAATCTGCAAAATTTCCTCTCATTCATTCTTTTTTTCTAGGATTTCAATTAATTATATGATGTCTCATTCTATCCTTTATATTTGGAACTTATTGTTCCTATTTTTCATCTTCTTAGTCTCTGTACTTTATTCTGAATTTCTTCAGACCTATCTGGCCACTCACTAATTCTCACTTCAGCTCAATCTCATCTATTAAACATTCCCCTTTGGTTTTTAACTTCAAAATTACATTTTCTATTTCTAAAATTTCAATTTGGCCCCCTTTGAAACATCCACTCATGTTTTTGTTACTCTCTGCATGTTTGTGATTGCCTCTACTATTGTCTTAAACATTTCATTTGCAGAAATTTTATACTTTGATCCTCACAATGTCAATACCTGAAATCTCTGGGAACAACTCTACTATTGGTTGTTTCTATTGATTCATACACAATGGTTTGTTTTCTGGCATGCTTGGGGATCTTTGATTAAGAGCTCATGTTTGCTTGAACTTAATTTGTAAGAATCTTAGATGCCTCTGTGCAACCATAGCATGTTGTGAGCATTCAGCTTCTCCTATTAGAGCAGATCATATTTCTTTCTTTCTACTGTTGAAGCCTAAGTTTCTTCATAGTACCAACCCTGTCTTCTCTCCTTCATCAAATTAGCATTTAATTATGTAGTAGGAGATTATCAACCTGAAATCAGTTCAAGTTCTTTCTAGAGTCCCTTTCTAATATAAGAGTCTAAGTTTCAGGTCCTTTTCCTTGAAGTTAGCGCTTAATGACAAGGAGACTTATCCACCTGAAACTACCTAAATTTCTTTCTAGAGCCTCCAGTTAATGCAAGAGCCTATGGTTCAGCAATACTTCCTCTGGGGCCTGCTCAAGACTTTCCTGATGGCAGCGCTAATATTGGCATTTGCCTTCAGGGAAGCTTCGCAGTTCTCATTTGCTTGCTGCTCACTGACCCCACATCAGAAGCAGCAAATATATTATTTTCCCCCCTGTAGGGGGTGCCCTTGGTAATTCCCTTACTTCTGTCACTTCAGCAATGCATAGTAAACGAAGATTTTATAAAGTACATGGTTGTGTTGTAGCAGTAAGGTTTGGGTCATAATGCAGTATAGGAACTTGGAATTTGCATTTTTAATCAGCTCTTCTCCATACTCTATAATGCACACCAGAGTATGAGAATCCATGGTACAGACTAGGCATGAGAATGAATGAATGGCATGTTCCAGCAGCGGTGAGTGCTCCAGTCTGACTGAGACCTAGACTGTATAAGAGAACATATTAAACTGAAAATGTTGATTAGATTCAGAAGCTTGAAAACTTTAAATGTATATTTAGAGTTTGGAACTTTTCTGACTATTGAAAGCAAATTAAATGTTTTAAACAGAATAGTTATATTTAAAAATCTGTGTGTTACAAAAATAAATCATTATTGTAAAAGAGGGCTTAAAGAAGGTAGAGACCAGAGGCAGAGAAGTCAATTAACAATGTTTCTCAACTTTGACTGTACTTTAGAGGTACCTTAGGGACTTAAAAAATACTGATGTGTGAGCACACCACTGAATCAATGATTGTGTTGTGCCAAACAGGTTGTGAACCACTGAGCTAATGGCTTTAGTCTACATGAGATTTGGTAAGGAAAGTGGCAGCAAGAATAAAGGAACTGAGGAAACATTGCCAGGATTTGGTGACCACACAAGTGAGGTGCCAGACAAGTCAAAGATGATTCCAAAGTCATACACAAAAGCTATCATCCAGATTCTCTTCTGCTTGGCCCATGTTTAACATTTCATTTGCCATGATTGGATTATGTTGGGGAGAACTTTGTGAGCCCTCCCTTGCCCTCTCTTTCTCTCTGTCTCTCTCCCCATAGACAGACAGACAGATAGATATGTATATTTACATATAAGCCCCTGATTTAGTGTACATATTGCAATCTGAACGATAGTACTCTATTTTCTAGAATGTTACCTCCAAGCTGGTTCATAAGCTATGCATTTATAAAACCAATTTAGCACTCTCTGAGACCAGCTGCTTCTGGATGATGCAATATATAACATATATAACATAACCAATGGATCTCATGGTCATGAGCCTACTCCCACATTTCTGATATAAAGTAGACTTCCTAGTCAAATGCTATGTGTGATTCTCTGTCTGTGAATTAAGCATTCAATTGTCCTTGCATAGTGGTACTGACTAAGGTTCTAAAGGCAGGAAAAGCAGACATATTCCTGGATTAGATATCTATCCATGGAAGATGAACTCCTGAGCCTTCCAGGATGGAAGGAGCCCAATGTAGTGGACTTGCCATCATGTGACCAGTTAGTCTCCTCAAGGAATAGTGACATATGGAGAGCTTAGCACTGGTCTCTGTTGCTGACATACTGGATATTCAGGGACAATAACAATCTAGATTGTCTTTAGTTAAGTGGAAGTACATACCTTGGTACCAGCATATGTAGCCTCTACCTCTGTCACTGTGCCTCTCTATTCATATCTCCAATTCGGGAGCATCTAGTGACAAAGCCTGTTTTCAACTGGATGAGTCATTTTGTCTGCTTTGTTGTTCAGTGCCTCCTTCATGTTAGATGTTTTCTGATGGCCATTAACATCAGATTCAAGAATCTTCACACTCCACAACCCCAATCATATATCCATTCACATGCCTCTCCCCCAGACCTCTTTGTCTCCGGCTTTTTAAAAAAGATTTATTTATTTGTTTTTAGAGAGAGGTGGGGGGAGAGGCAGAGGGAGAGAATCCTGAAGCAGACTCCCCGCTAGGCATGAGTCTGATGTGGGCTCGATCCCAGGACCCTGAGACCATGATCTGAGCCAAAATCAAGAGCCGGCCGTTCAACCAACTGAGCCATCCAGGCACCTCTCAAGTTTCTTAATTATTCTACAACATCAGGTCACTTCCCCAGATCTCTAGATCCTCATCTCACATCACTTATTCTGCATATAGTGAATGGCAAGGTCCATGGCTTGTAGCTCTGCCCACTGAGAAGGTGTTTCTTCTTCACTCTTTTTCAAGGTTCCCTCTGAACGTGGCTATACTATAGCCACTGTCCATTTTCAACTTACACTCACATATCAAGTCAACCCATCTGGAATCTATACCTCTGGCTTTTTTTTTCGGTCAGGCAACAAAATTTTATTAAAAGCAAACTGTTTATTCAAAAGTGATCATGGAACAACTCAAAATACAGAAGAAGGATGAAAAACACCTCACTGGCCAATAGATGGTTTTAATTCTCTCACCATATGGGTTAAGTGTAACTTCAGTATATAGCAATGCAGAAAGATTTTTGTCACATGGACTGGTTTCCTTAGTCAATTGCTTCTAGCTGTCTCCACTGGGATAGATACATTTACAGAACTGGCTGTGTTCGAGCCTTCTTTGCCAGCAGCTTTAGATCTGCAATGTACTTGACAATTATCTCCTTTTCCTGCTGTGTAGAGACTCTCTGCACCACAAGTTTCTCCACCCAGTTTATCATGTGCTCTTGTTCCTTTCAATGCATCATGTTGTACACAGATATGATAGTCCAAGTGTTTTTTTTTACCTCCTTGTATACTCTATGCAGCCATTCCTGGTAAGTAAGCTCCAATGTCATAGCAGTGTTATTCCACTGGATGTCAAAAAGGTAATGGCACTTTTGAACCAGTGCCTGCTGTGACTTCTCCAGATCAGTTGCATCCTGGATGTGTTTGATGGAAGCCTGTCACTAGGACACGGATGCTGCTGTATGGACCTTCACTGACCATGCTGTCCCAGGTGGTGCTTTCTGCAATTGCCACAGCAGCCCCTTGCATGAAGAAAGCAGCCTTCCTCAGTCCAGGGGTATTGCAGGCAACAAGAACCTTTCACATAGGGCAGCCAAGTCTTGCCCTTGTACAACCTCCTCCTGAATACGGAGGGAAAGTTCGTTTGTGCTGATCCCCAAGGAATTCTTCCAGTTCCTCTACCCAAAACTAGTGGAATAGGACCCTATGTCCTTGGAACTTAGCATATCTTATATTTTCTGTCCAAAGAAATATATGTGATTACTGCAGAGACCTTCTCTGCCATATTAGCAATAGGGTTGCTTATCTATGTAGTTAAAAAATATGGTGCCTCTCTTGGATAATTTGCTGATAAACTCAATGAGCAAAATAATTACCCTGGCTTTTTTTTTTCTCTTCCTTCAGCTGGTGGTATGAACACCCCCTCCCCTTATAGCCATAACTAAAGGCTGAGAGATGGACAGCTACGGTGGTTAGCATGAAAATCTCATTCAGGCAGCTTTCTTGTATCCTCCTGTCATGCTCAGGCTCAATTCCAGATATACCATTTCCAATTTATGATGAACTGATTATGATGATGAATTGATTTTTGATGAACTAATTCTAGGCCCATCTCACTTTATGACCTGATGGATCCATGGAAGTCAACTCATACTGGACAGTTCCAGATGCATGGTCATTTAATGACCCATGGTCAAATGTTCTGTTTCTACCAGGACCCAGTAACATGACAGGAAATGTTTCTCAAAGGCATTTAATTTTCTACTGTGAATGGCAAGATCTTGCCCCATTACCCCAATAGCGGCAGTATCATTTTTTCTACTGGGGCTTTCCATAAACCCCATAGTGCATCTTACACCTCCAAAGTCATAGAGTCTATCTGCCAGATCGTATGATCCAAGAAGCAAGGTAGCTTGTATTATAGTTTGGACTCTGCAATCCTTAATGCTCCAGACCCCACTCAAATGTGGCAGCCTTCTGTGTCACCCAGTATATAGACCAGAAAAATAAACCTATATGTGAAATCTATTGCCTATAGCACCAAAGAGGCCTACTAGGTGATGTGCTTCCTACCTTGTGGTAGGAGGTGGAAGATTTGGGGATTTGTCTTTCTCTTTGGAGGGAAATTGTGGCATGCCCCTGACCACTATAAATCCAAAGTCTTCCCTGAAGTGGTCCTTGAATCTTCATGGAGTTTACATTTCATCCTCTGGAATATTAGTGCCTTACCAAGGTCTTCTGTTATTAGTCATCTCTTATTTATCTGGACCAATCAGCATGATGTCATTGATGTAATTTATCAGCATGATGGTCTGTGAGATGTCCAGGCAGTCGAGATATTTTTGGGCTATTTCATGCCATTGGGTGGGAGTATTAGCAGTACTGAGGCAAAATGTAAATCAATATTACTGTCCATCACATGTAAATGCAAACTATGTATGGTTTTCTTTGCAAATTAGAACAGGAAAGGATGCATTTGGCAAATTTTTAGCCATATACCATATGCTTGAGATAGTATTCATCTGTTCTAACAATCATACCAACTCCATCATGGTACCTGCAATTGAGATCTATGGTCATTCTCTAGCCCTCATCTGGTTTCTATTAGGACCAAACCTGTCTAGTTAAATAGATAATGAAAGGGACAACTTCACCTGCGTCTTTTAGGTCTTTAATTGTTACATTAATCTCTACCATCTCTCACAAAATATGATATTGTTTTTAGTCTACTATTTTGGTGGGGAGGAGAGGGCATGGAATGTATCAGAGGTTTCCATTTGGCCTTCTCCACTGTTACAGCTCTTCCCAATAGTCCAAAGAACAAATGTGGGGATTACTCCAATTGCCAAGCATATCAATTCAAATTATACATTCAGAGACTTAGGAAATGGGTACTGGATGTGTTCACAAGCATAGTGGAAACACTGCAAGCTTGACTTTAGGCCAGCATCCCATTTATTACATCGCACCCTGAAGTCTCCATTCTAAAGAAAGAAACTTAATGAAACTTTAAGTTTCCAAATATCAATGTCAATTCATACCCTGTATCTAATATTCCTCAATGTATGCATATTCCCCTTTCTCCAGTGTACAGTCACCCAAGTAACATGTGGAACATGTTATAAAAAAGCTAGTAGATATAAAAAATAATGACCGAAAGTGAATGCAAACATAGTCAAGCATAGGAATCAGCAGGCAGTGACTTTGAAGCAGCTATTATTAATAGGTTCAAGAACTTAAAGGAAAAAATATGCTCACAAGTCAACAGATGGAGAATCTCAACAGAGAATAGAAATTATAAGAAATGAAAATTCTAAAACTGAACAGTACAGTAGCTGAAGTTTTAAAATTCCCTGGATGAGGTGGAAGACTGTAGATGGCAGGAGAGAGGTTTGCTGAACTTTGAGATAGAATAATAATAATTATTTCAATCTTAATTGCTTGTTTTCCATTTCTGTTTATTTTATCTAAATAAGAATACTTTATAATGTTAAAAATACATTTTCAAGTAGACATACAAAAGTGCAGAAAGATTAAGAGAAGAAAATAAATATCACTGCTAAGAAATAATATCAGCATGTTACCTTTTGATAGATTTATTTCTACTCTTTTGTCTAAACAAAAGCAATTAAAATATTTTTACTAAAGTAGGATCATTGTGTAAATAATGTAATCAACTGCTTTTCCATTTAGCATTTTAAATCATTTTCCTATGTCATTAAGCACTCTTTTAAAATATTTTTAATGGTTTTATAAGTTTGTTTCAGAAATTATATAACCATTCTTCTATACAGTGAATTTCACAAGTTAATTTCATTTGTCAGTATTCTAAATAGCACTATAATAAATTCTGTTAAACAGATTTGTTTAATATCCTTCACATTTATTTAGAACATTTAGAATTGGGATTAGTTATAGCATTTTATTAGCTTTCTAGAGCCAAAACAAGATACCACAGACCAGTGGTTTAAACAACAGAAATGTATTGTCTCACAATTTGGGAAGCTGGAAATCTGAGAATCAAAGTGTCTACTGAGTTGGTTCCTTCTGAGGCTGAGAGGGAGGGATCTGTTCCAGGCCCCTCTCCTTGGCTTGTAGATTACCATCTCCTTCCTACGTTTTCATATTGTCTTCCATCGTCCATGAGTCCAAATATCTTCTTCTTGTAAAGACACCAGTCATATTTTATTAGGGCTCACCCTAATGACATCATTTTAACTTAATTACCTCTTTAAATATCCTATCTCTGAATACAGTCACATTTGAAGTACTGGGGATTAGAACTTCAACAAATGAACTTTTGAGGGTACACAATTCACCCCATAACCAATAGTTATAAGCATTTTTAAAGGTGTAAATACATTTAATTAAATAGCCCTCCATAAGTTGTATTCCTGTCCAGACTCAGGACAGTCATTTCCAAAATTGTGGGGAGGACTCAAATAAAGCAAAATTATTCCTATGGTATTTCCTTCTAAATGAATCCATGGAAAGTAATTCAAGAAATTTCACTGCTTTGAAAATGGAGAAGAGGTCTGTATCAGGCACCTGCTCAATGTTTGGAGCATATTTGAGAGCATAATTTATTTATTATACATGTAATTTAGGAAGAAATTTGTAGAAACACTGCTTGGGTTACTTCACTATTCTGAGGGGCATGGATTATAATCACATTATTCGAATGTTTAATTTGTCTTAAAATATATATACCATATACTTTACCAGTATGTTATGGCTTTTTACAGATGAGACATTTTAGATCAACTTCCCATATGTTTCTTTTAAAATGTTACTTGCAATCAGGCAATAAACTGAAAGGCAACTAAAGAAGTCCAACACAGCTGCTAGAATAATCTTCCGTAAATGTTGTTTGGATAACATCATTCCCTCTCTTAGAAAGACACAGTGGCTTTCAACTTCTTTTTGTTCTACATATGAACTTCTAAATATTTTCTACAAGGTGTGGAAAAATTCAAACCTGCCTACCAAAACTATTGTTTTCTTTGCCTGATTATTCCCAATCAAATTTTCCAGTCTAGCAAGTAATTGCTGATTAACTTCCAGAGTATATGTGTCTCACTCTCATGTCTGACTTTTTGCTCAGTTATTACTACTAACTAAAACCTCTTTTCTATAAGCCTAAACTCTTTCTTTCCTCCCAAAATCCTTTCTAAAATTTGCCTACACCACAATGTCATTTTTCCAAAAAGCAAAAACGAAGACAAATCTGTTTCATCAAAACATTCCAACAAATCCCAGCCCTTAGGTATTTAAGGTCAATAAGTATAAACATTCACCCAGGTTTCATCTGCCTTTTCAAAAATGAAATCCTTATTAAAGTGAAGTTTCTGGATGGCTTGCTTTTGTAAATGTCTGAAACATTTTCTAATGTTCAAAATATTTTATATTAACCAAAATTATTATGTTGTACTGACCATATGTAGTTTGATAATTTTATTTTTTGAAATGATATTTCATATTATTATCATGTTGCTAGAGTATAAATTTGTGCAACATTTTTGAGGGAAAATTGCTAAATTTATCAAAAAATATTTTCATAAAATTTATATTTCCATGCAACAGTGGGTTCCATTGGTTACAGTAGATACACACATACAAAGATATATGTTTAAGGATTTTAGTAGCAGCACTGTTTAATGCAAAAAGATTATTTGACAGGAAACTGATTGAACATTACCCAGGTATTTAAAGATTAAAAATGGGTTAGTTCTATGCATAGTGATAAGATACAGTATACTAGATATAGTGAAGCAAATATAACTCATTGCAAAACTATATGGAGAGAACGATACCATTTGCTCAAATTAGTATTAGGAGTGCTTGCTTCTGGAAAGCATGGTACTTACTTTTTTTTTTGAAAGTATGGTACTTTAAATTTCTCTTTTTCGAATAGATTTGAACATCTACTATTCATATAGTATAAAATATAGAAAGAGTTTTCTTCTGCTCTGGGGGGGTAGCTAGGCTGGGTTGGGGGGAGGTGGCAGTGGATAGGCAGAAGACCAGGATGAGAGGTGCACAGAGGAGAAGATAGAGAAAGAAAAAGTGGAGGAAGAAGAAGAAGAGAAGGAGGAGAAAGTAGAAGAGGAAGAGAAGAAGGAGAACAACAACAAAAATAAGAACAATGAGACAAAAAAAAGAAAGAACAGAAAAGGAGACAAGGAGTCCAAGATAGGAAGCTGCCTTTGGCTGAATGAGTCCTGCTCAAGTCTAGCTACTTCTGTCAGAATTATGTCATTTGTTCTATTCACACTCTCTTGGATAATGTGGAATTACATTGGGAATTATGAGAGTTGATTTCTCAATCCCCTAAAGTTAAAGGGCAAAAAAATTTAGATTCAAAAATGGCACAAGGAAACTTTTTGAGGTGATGAACATGTTTATCATTTTGATTGTGGTTGATAATTTCATGAGTACATACCTATGTTAAAACATGCTAAATCACCAACATTAAATATATTCAGTTTGTTGTATATAAAGTATAACTTAATAAAGCAGTTTTTTAAATCCTAAAAAAAAAAAAAAAAAAGACAAGCTCTCCTTACCTGCCTTCGTAGGTGTTGCATGGACTTTTGGCACAGTATGGAACAATAAAAAATGGGGATCAAGTCTATACTTGATACAGTTTCTAATACAGAAACTGCCATTGTTATTATAACATGTGCAGTGGATAAAGATGTAAAAATATCCACTGAGTAGGTAAGTATTCATCAGTTTGAGAACAACTCTGTCCAGATTTCCTATATCCTGAGTAAATTAGTGAGTTCCTTTTGCCCCATCAGCACACCCTCCTTCAAGGAACAAGAATTTCCCCACAGGGGATCTTATTTCAAACAGATTGCTTTTTCTCTGTAGATCCTGGGCCTCACAGACTGGTTTGTGCAATTATTAGAAAACATGGCTAGTAAAAATAGTTTTAAACCAAATCTCTCTGGTGTGAACATCCATAAAGAGGAGGATTCTAGGATTCAGGGAAGTCTGTCACCATCCAAGGTGATGGAGGAAACATCCCCCCAGACAGAACCTCTGAAGCATGCCTCAATGCTTGAAATCATTCAGAAAGGGCTAATGAGATCAAACTAGCTGAAGAAATTCCTCTGGAAATATCAGCCTACTGTTGCCTGGGCAGAAGATGTATCAAGAGGAAGAAACTTAAAGAAAATTAAACATGATTCAGGGACCAAGGTAACCTCACTGCTTCAAGATGTGGACATTTAAAACCTTGAAAAAAATCATCTTGAAGAACATAATTGAGGCCCACACCACTTATCTCTGATAAGGCAGAGATTATTAAGAATCTGTATAAAACCTTTGGAAACGATATGCTGGCTATTAATCAACATGTCAATCTGATCTCAATGTTGAACCTCATGCACTTGGTATCTTTTGAAAGGGATGTCGATGCTGTCTCCAAAATCTGTGGCTGGAGGATCCTTACCCATACCCCTGCCTCTCCTTTGCTATCTGCTCCCAAAACTCCTTTCCATTCCCCCTGACTAGGTCAGTCCATTTCTTCATCATCATTATCATCCAAAGAAACTCAGAGAAGAAATGAGTTTAACCCAAGAAAGGGTAAAACTCAAAGTCCATATCAGCGTGGCCCTGTGAGCCAGCAAGTACAGCAAAACCATGATTGAACTGCAAGCCTTAAACAGTGCAGAATTTGTCATGTCCTCCTAATTATCATGCATTTCTTTACCAGCCAAACTGCACAGCACAAGATCAGGAAGACTATCTCTGCTGAAGCAGAAGAACAAGAAGTATTCTCAGGAAGTCCCCTTCCATCACAGCAATCGTGGCTCCAGAAGCACCAACAGAACAACAGATGAATGTAGTCTTGCTAAAACTGATAGAATAAGATCAAACACAGCCAAATAAAACAGGGAACAACCAAAAGACCTTCCTAAGCAATAGGAAATTGACCAAGTGCATGCAGAAACTTTAAAGACGCCCTGAGAATATTAGGTATTAAGAAGGGAGGGAGGGGAGTCAGACCAGTTTCACCAGACCAACAGAGCACCAGGTAGAGACCTCCCCAGCCCCATGCCCCCCACCAGAGATTTTGGAGGCTTCCAGCCATGTGCACTAACACCCCCATGATATACTACATAACTTTCATGACACCATCTTATTTAGTTGGGCTAGTAGAGTTGACTATGTTTAAAGCAAAGAAAACTTCACATCCTCTTTTTTTCTTTTCTTTTTTTGCTGGATAATAAGTCTCTGTACATCTGTGTAGGTATTAAAGGGAGAAATATGTTCAGAATGCACAGAGTATCTGAAGCCTTAATATGTTTTTGAAATAATATATCTTATAATTTGAGTAACTTCAATTTTTAAGTGTTTTTTCCCACTTAACACTTTAAATGCTCAACATTTAAAAGACCAAGATATGGGACGCCTGGATGGCTCAGTCTGTTAAGCCTCTGCCTCTGGCTCAGGTCATGATCTCAGGGTCATGGGATTGAGCTCTGCATGGGGCTCTGCACTCAGCAGGGAGTCTGTTTGAGATGCCCTCTCTCTCTCTCTCTGCCCCTCACCCTGCTCGTGCACTTTCTCTCTCTCTCTAATATAAATAAATGAATATTTTTAAAAATAAAAGATCAAGTTATTTTGAGGCAGTCTAATTGTATATAAAGAAACTTCAAAGAATTTATGTATCAGATAATTTGGCTAAATTAAATTTCTTAATCATTTGTATTTTTTTCTTTGAACACACTGAAGGATCGATACTTTAATACTGTCATCTGGGGGCGCCTGGGTGGCTCAGTTGGTTAAGCGACTGCCTTCGGCTCAGGTCATGATCCTGGAGTCCCAGGATCGAGTCCCGCGTTGGGCTCCCTGCTTGGCAGGGAGTCTGCTTCTCCCTCTGACCCTCCTCCCTCTCATGCTCTCTGTCTCTCATTCTCTCTCTCTCTCAAAAAAAAAAAAAAAAAAAAAAAATCTTTAAAAAATACTGTCATCTGGGACAGTCAAATAGTTTAAAGAGAAAACTTCAAAGGCATCCACAAAAAATTCATGGTAGGGGGAGGGAGGGTATCTGGGATGGGGCTTTATTCCACTCGATACTAACAGCAGCTCTGGATAACCTATGTATATCAACAAAAGACATACTATCTTTTAGAAAGATAAATTATCTCTCATTACCTCAAACTCACATACCCATTATTCTCTGCTTCACCAATTTGAAGCCAGTTTCTGCACGCTGCATACAATTATCTGCTTCTCTATCTCTTCTCCAAGTCTTCTGTTCTCTTCACTGGCCCCATTCTTTCTCTTTCCTTTTCCTAGGAACATTCGTCTATGTATCTTCCAGGAAAAGCAGTACCTGTCACACAAATGCAAACACAAAAATTGGCTTTAACCTATACTTGATTAATCAAAAGGATGAGAAAGTTCATAGTACTTGTCTTAGAATTTTGAAGAAGAAAACAAAGAATTCATGAAGCAAAAAAGAAGGAAAGAAGGGATATTCTTAGAATGTATTTGTCTAAATATATTTGTATATATCAATTATGATTATCCACTAAAATTATTTCTTTCTTTAAAAAACAATGGAAGGAAGGGTGCTTGGGTGGCTCAGATGGTTAGGCATCTGCCTTTGGCTCGTGATCCCAGGGTCCTAGGATCAAGCCCCACATCGGACTCCCTGCTGAGCAGGGAGCCTGCTTCTCCCTCTCCCTCTGCCTGCCACTTTCCCTGCTTGTATTCTCTCTCTCTGTCTGTCAAATAAATAAAATCTTTAAAAATAAATAAAAATAAATAAATAAATAAATAAACATTGGAAGGAATAAAAATTTATAGAACCATGTTGTCCCAGCGTGCTAAATAAAAGCACATACACACTCCCCCTCCAAAAAAAAAGAAAAAGAAAAAGTACCTCAATTGTTTTTTTTTCACCTTAACACCTTGCTCTTGGGCTTGTTATAGAGATTTTGGAAAGCTGATGGTTGGAGCATTTTTAATAAAAATGATTTGGAAAAGCAAAGAATCAACTGCTAGCCTTGAGGACGTGATGATTCAAGTAACAACTGTTCTGAATTGTCTTCAGCTAGTCAAGAACCTTTATGGCTTTCTTTTGTTAAAATCTTGAACATGTTTATTACTTTATTTTTTTTTAATTTTTTATTGTTATGTTAATCACCATACATTACATCATTTGTTCTTGATGTAGTGTTCCATGATTCATTGTTTGTGTATAACACACAGTGCTCCATGCAGAACGTGCCCTCTTTAATACCCATCACCAGGCTAACCCATCCTCCCACCCCCCTCCCCTCTAGAACCCTCAGTTTGTTTCTCAGAGTCCATCCTCTCTCATGGTTCATCTCCCCCTCCGATTTCCCCCCTTCATTCTTCCCCTCCTGCTATCTTTTTTTTTTTTTTTTAACATATATTGTATTATTTGATTCAGAGGTACAAATCTGTGATTCAACAGTCTTGCACAATTCACAGCGCTCACCATAGCACATACCCTCCCCAGTGTCTATCACCCAGCCACCCCATCCCTCCCACCCCCCAACACTCCAGCAACCCTCAGTTTGTTTCCTGAGATTAAGAATTCCTCATATCAGTGAGATCATATGATACATGTCTTTCTCTGATTGACTTATTTCGCTCAGCATAACCATCCAGTTCCATCCACGTCATTGCAAATGGCAAGATTTCATTCCTTTTGATGGCTGCATAATATTCCATTGTGTTTATGTACCACATCTTCTTTATCCATTCATCTGTCGATGGACATCTTGGCCCTTTCCATAGTTTGGCTATTGTGGACATTGCTGCTATAAACATCGGGGTGCACATACCCCTTCGGATCCCTACTTTTGTATCTTTGGGGTAAATACCCAGTAGTGCAATTGCTGGATCATATGGTAGCTCTATTTTCAACTTTTTGAGGAACCTCCATACTGTTTTCCAGAGTGGCTGCTCCAGCCTGCATTCCCACCAACAGTGTAGGAGGGTTCCCCTTTCTCCGCATCCCCGCCAACATCTGTCGTATCCTGACTTGTTAATTTTAGCCATTCTGACTGGTGTGAGGTGATATCTCATTGAGGTTTTGATTTGGATTTCCCTGATGCCGAGCGATGTTGAGCACTTTTTCATGGGTCTGTTGGCCATTTGGAAGTCTTCTTTGGAAAAATGTCTGTTCATGTCTTCTGCCCATTTCTTGATTGGATCATTTGTTCTTTGGGTGTTGAGTTTAAGAAGTTCTTTATAGATTTTGGATACTAGCCCTTTATCTGATATGTCATTTGCAAATATCTTCTCCCATTCTGTCAGTTGTCTTTTGGTTTTGTGGACTGTTTCTTTTGCTGTGCAAAAGCTTTTTATCTTGATGAAGTCCCAATAGTTCATTTTTGCCCTTGCTTCCCTTGCCTTTGGCGATGTGTCTAGGAAGAAGTTGCTGCGGCTGAGGTCGAAGAGGTTGCTGCCTGTGTTCTCCTTTAGGATTTTGATGGACTTCTGTCTCACATTTAGGTCTTTCATCTATTTTGAGTCTATTTTTGTGTGTGGTGTAAGGAAATGGTCCAGTTTCATTCTTCTGCATGTGGCTGTCCAATTTTCCCAACACCATTTGTTGAAGAGACTGTCTTTTTTCTATTGGACATTCTTTCCTGCTTTGTCGAAGATTAGTTGACTATAGAGTTGAGGGTCCATTTCTGGGCTCTCTATTCTGTTCCATTGATCTATGTGTCTGTTTTTGTGCCAGTACCATACTGTCCTGATGACGACAGCTTTGTAATAGAGCTGGAAGTCCGGAATTGTGATGCCGCCAGCTTTGCTTTTCTTTTTCAACATTCCTCTGGCTATTCGGGGTCTTTTCTGATTCCATACAAATTTTAGGATTGTTTGTTCCATTTCTTTGAAAAAAGTGGATGGTATTTTGTTGGGGATTGCATTGAATGTGTAGATTGCTCTAGGTAGCATTGACATCTTCACAATATTTGTTCTTCCAACCCATGAGCATGGAACGTTTTTCCATTTCTTTGTCTTCCTCAATTTCTTTCATGAGTATTTTATAGTTTTCTGAGTACAGATCCTTTGCCTCTTTGGTTAGATTTATTCCTAGGTATCTTACAGTTTTGGGTGCAATTGTAAATGGGATCGACTCCTTAATTTCTCTTTCTTCTGTCTTGTTGTTGGTGTATAGGAATGCCACTGATTTCTGTGCATTGATTTTATATCCTGTCACTTTACTGAATTCCTGTATGAGTTCTAGCAGTTTTGGGCTGGAGTCTTTTGGGTTTTCCACATAAAGTGTCATATCATCTGCAAAGAGTGAGAGTTTGACTTCTTTGCTGATTTGGATGCCTTTTATTTCTTTTGTTGTCTGATTGCTGTGGCTAGGACTTCTAATACTATGTTGAATAGCAGTGGTGATAGTGGACATCCTTGCTGCCTTCCTGACCTTAGGGGGAAAGCTCTCAGTTTTTCCCCATTGAGAATAATATTCGCTGTGGGTTTTTCATAGATGGCTTTTATGATATTGAGGTATGTACCCTCTATCCCTATACTCTGACGAGTTTTGATCAAGAAAGGATGCTGTACTTTGTCAAATGGTTTTTCTGCATCTATTGAGAGGATCATATGATTCTTGTTCTTTCTTTTGTTAATGTGTTGTATCACATTGATTGATTTGCGGATGTTGAACCAACCTTGCAGCCCAGGGATAAATCCCACTTGGTCGTGGTGAATAATCCTTTTAATGTACTGTTGGATCTATTGGCTAGTTATTTTGGTGAGAATTTTTGCATCCATGTTCATCAAGGATATTGGTCTGTAATTCTCCTTTTTGATGGGGTCTTTGTCTGGTTTGGGGATCAAGGTAATGCTGGCCTCATAAAATGAGTTTGGAAGTTTCCTTCCATTTCTCTTTTTTGGAACAGTTTCAGAAGTTTAATTCTTCTTTAAATGTTTGGTAGAATTCCCCTGGGAAGCCATCTGGCCCTGGGCTTTTGTTTGTTGGGAAATTTTTGATGACTGCTTCAATTTCCTTAGTGGTTATAGGTCTGTTCAGGTTTTCTATTTCTTCCTGGTTCAGTTTTGGTAGTTGATACATCTCTAGGAATGCATCCATTTCTTCCAGAGTATCTAATTTGCTGGCATATAGTTACTCATAATATTTTCTTATAATTGTTTGTATTTCTTTGGTGTTGGTTGTGATCTCTCCTCTTTCATTCATGATTTTGTTGATTTGGGTCATTTCTCTTTTCTTTTTGATAAGTCTGGCCAGGGGTTTATCAATCTTGTTAATTCTTTCAAAGAACCAGCTCCTAGTTTCATTGATGTGTTCTACTGTTCTTTTGGTTTCTATTTCATTGATTTCTGCTCTGATCTTTATTATTTCTCTTCTCCTGCTGGGTTTAGGCTTTATTTGCTGTTCTTTCTCCAGCTCCTTTACGTATAGGGTTAGGTTGTGTATTTGAGACCTTTCTTGTTTCTTGAGTAAGGCTTGTATTGCTATACACTTTCCTCTTAAGACTGCCTTCGCTGTATCCCAAAGATTTTGAACAGTTGTGTTTTCATTTTCATTGGTTTCCATGAATTTTTAATTCTTTTTTAATTTCCTGGTTGACCCATTCATTCTTTAGTAGGATGCTCTTTAGCCTCCATGTATTTGAGTTCTTTCCAACTTTCCTCTTGTGATTGAGTTCTAGTTTCAAAGCATTGTGGTCCAAAAATATGCAGGGAATGATCCCCATCTTTTGGTACTGCTTGAGACCTGATTTGTGACCTAGGATGTGATCTATTCTGGAGAATGTTCCATGGGTACTAGAGAAGAATGTGTATTCTGTTGCTTTGGGATGGAATGTTCTGAATATATCTGTGAAGTCCATTTGGTCCAGTGTGTCATTTAAAGTCTTTATTTCCTTGTTGATCTTTTGCTTAGATGATCTGTCCATTTCAGTGAGGGGGGTGTTAAAGTCCCCCACTATTATTGTATTGTTGTTGATGTGTTTCTTTGCTTTTGTTATTAATTGCCTTATATAATTGGCTGCTCCCATGTTAGGGGCATAGATATTTACAATTGTTAGATCTTCTTGTTGGATAGACCCTTTAAGTAGGATATAGTGTCCTTCCTCATCTCTTATTACAGTCTTTGGTTTAAAATCTAATTTGTCTGATATAAGGATTGCCACCCCAGCTTTCTTTTGGTGTCCATTAGCATGGTAAATGGTTTTCCACCCCCTCACTTTCAATCTGGGGGTGTCTTTGGGTCTAAAATGAGTCTCTTGCAGACAGCATATCGATGGATCTTGTTTTTTAATCCAATCTGATAGCCTGTGTCTTTTGATTGGGGCATTTAGCCCATTTACATTCAGGGTAACTATTGAAAGATAGGAATTTAGTGCCATTGTATTGCTGATAAGGTGACTGTTACTGTATATTGTCTGTGTTCCTTTCTGGTCTATGTTGCTTTTAGGGTCTCTCTTTGCTTAGAGGACCCCTTTCAAGATTTCTTGTAGGGCTGGCTTTGTGTTTGCAAATTCCTTTAGTTTTTGTTTGTCCTGGAAGCTTTTTATCTCTCCTTCTATTTTCAATGACAGCCTAGCTGGATGTAGTATTCTTGGCTGCATATTTTTCTCATTTAGTGCTCTGAATGTATCATGCCAGTCCTTTCTGGCATGCCAGGTCTCTGTGGATAGGTCTGTTGCCAATCTAATGTTTCTACCATTGTAGGTTACATATCTCTCCTCCCCAGCTGCTTTCAGGATTTTCTCTTTGTCTCTGAGACTCATAAGTTTTACTATTCGATGTCAGGGTATTGACCTCTTTTTATTGATTTTGAGAGGGGTTCTTTGTGCTTCCTGGATTTTGATGCCTGTTTCCTTCCCCAAATTAGGGAAGTTCTCTGCTATAATTTGCTCCAATATACCTTCTGCCCCTCTCTCTCTTTCTTCTTCTTCTGGGATCCCAATTATTCTAATGTTGTTTCGTCTTATGGTATCGCTTATCTCTCCAGTTCTGCCCTCGTGATCCAGTAGTTGTTTATCTGTCTTTTTCTCAGCTTCTTTATTTTCCATCATTTGGTCTTCTATCTCACTGATTCTCTCTTCTGCCTCATTTATCCTAGCAGTTAGTGCCCCCATTTTTTATTGCACCTCATTAATAGCCTTTTTGATTTCAACTTGGTTAGATTTTAGTTCTTTTATTTCTCCAGAAAGGTTTCTCTAAGAATTTCCATGCTTTTTTCAAGCCCAGCTAGTATCTTTAAAATCATCATTCTGAACTCTAGTTCCGACATCTTACTAATGTCCGTATTGAGTAGGTCCTTGGCAGTCAGTACTGCCTCTTGTTCTTTTTGTTGAGGTGATTTTTTCCATCTTGTCATTTTGTCCAGAGGAGAATAGATGAATGAGAGAACAAAATGCTAACAGGGTAACAACGTCCCCAGAAAATATACTCTAAACAAATCAGAAAAGACCTGAAACCGGGGGAAAAGAAAGGGAAAGAAAGAAAAAAGAAGGTGAAAGAAAAAGATAAAAACAAACAAAAACAGACCAAAACAAAAAAAAAAAACAGAATATGATCAAATATGATCAGGCTGGTGCATAGATCAGTGCCACACACTAGACTTTGGGTGTATTTTGGTCTGTTAGAAGAAAATGCCTCCCAAAATTTTAAAGAAAGAAAAACTTATATATGTACAAAAATAAGGGTTAATATGATGAAGGGATGGAATATGACTGTAAAGATGAAAATTATAAAAAATTTTATAAAAGGAATTAGAAGAAACTGTATCTCAAAATTTTAATTTACATATATATATGCCAAAAATACGGGTAACTACTATGAAGGGATAAAATATGACTCTAAAAATGAAAAATAAAAATGTTTTTTAAAAAAGGGATTGATAAGATGTTGGTTGAAAAAGGGAAAAAGAAGAACTCAAAAAAACAGAAAACGAAAAAAGAAAATTAAAAAGATTAACTTTGAAAGACTAAAGAATCAGGGGGAAAAAGCCATGAATTCTATGTGCAGTATTCCCCTACTGCTGGAGTTCTGCCATTCTCATTGATCAGTAAACTTGGTCTTGGCCAGCTGTTCTCGCTGATCTTCTGGGGGAGGGGCCTGTTGCCGTGGTTCCCAAATGTCTTTTCCAGAGGTGGAATTGCCCCACCCTTGCTGGTCCTGGCTAAGAAATCTGCTCAGGTTTGCTCTCGGGAGCTTTTGTTCCCTGCAAGCTTTCCATAGGGCTTTGGAGGACGAGAGTGAAAATGGCGGCCTCCCAATCTCCAGCCTGAGGAGCCAAGAACTCAGGGCCCTGCTCCTCAGTGCGCCCCCAGAGAAAAGCAGTCAATCACTCCCGTCTCCCCGGTCTCCGGCTACACTCCGTGCTCACCCGGCCTGTGACCGAGCATTTCTATCTCTGGCACACAACCCCGTGTGGAGTCTCCAAACCCAGCAGATCCCTGTGGTGCGTTCCCGCGCCAATCCTCCTGGGGGAGGAAGGGGAGTCTCCCCAGATCTGCCACTTATTGGTTCCCTGCTGGAGGAGCAGTGGTCCGACTGTGCCCCAGATCACAGTTTATGGCAACCCCGAGCTGAGAGCCCGCGCCTTGGCTCCATCTCTGCAGCCTGCTTCCCCACTCTGATACCTGGGAGTTCTGCTGCACTCAGGCACCCCCGGTCTTTCTGTGACCCTAAGGGTCCTGAGACCACACTGTCCCAGCGAGAGTTCCACCCCCCACTTAGCCACTGGAGCGACGTCCCTCAGCACCGCGGACTTCTAAAAGTTCCGATTTTGTGCTCCGCGGTTCTATCACTTGCCAGAAGCAACGGACGGAGGCCCCCTCCCCCACCGTCTATCCTCCCAAATATCGCCTCAGATTCACTTCTCTGCACGTCCTACCTTCCAGAAAGTGGTCGCTTTTCTGTTCAGAGAGTTGTTGCTATTCTTTTCTTCAATCTCCTGTTGAGTTTGTAGGTGTTCAGAATGGTTTGATCCCTATCCATATGAATTCCTGAGACCAGATGAAATCCAGGTCTCCTACTCGTCCGCCATCTTGCTCCCCCATTTCCGAACATGTTTATTACTTTAAAAAGACAAACCAAAAAGGAGAAAAATAATAAGATGTCAGATTTTCATAAGGTATGTACATCAAGATTTTTTGTGTTAAAAATGATGTTGTACTGCTCTACGTGAATATACAATTGTACCAACAGAATGTGGTATCTGTTTCCTCTGTTTGCAAATGAAAATGTTATAAATTAATGTTATTCCATCTCATTTTAGAGAAGTTGTACGCAAAAAAAGGCAAAGTGGTTAATGTTGTAAAATCCTACAAAATAATTAGGTGAATGGTTTGATTTTGAATATATTTCAGGTGGGCACTTACTTGCCCCAGTGAATTGAATTTTTCTTTTTTTTCCAATGCTATTCCAGTGCTATTCTTTATCTCTTTCACCAACCTGATCAGCTTCCAAACTTCAACTTCTGCTAATGTGAATGAGATTACACTTTTCTTGATTTTCCTCATCCCATACATTCATAATCTAAGTGGTATATATTATCATCCAATGAAAGTTCATACTTAAACAGCTTCTACTCATTTCTGAATCTGATATTGATAAAGGTGTGGACTTTTTGACCAGTACAATAATGTTTTGATAATTTTATCAACACTTTCTAAGGTTAAGCAAAAAATTTTCCTTCCCCTAATTGAGGTTTCAAACTAGAAATCAGAAGCTTTCAAAGCAACAGCCGCTACCAGAATTATTATTAAATAAATTCTTAAGTTATGCCATATGTTTTCTTCCTCTGTATCTGATTCTGACACTAAGAACACTCCAAATAATTCATTTCCAATTTATTAATTTTATTAAAAGTTTATTAATTCAGACCCTCCAAATTTTCCAAATCTTCCAAGACACTTAAGAAGCAGTAACATATTTAGCTTTTATTAAAAGCTTAAAAATCTTATTACACATATATGTATATAATTTTACAGATATACAAATATATTACAAGAATTCAAAAATTTATATATATATAATATTATATGCTATTCTTTGTAAATCATATTATTCACTATACCACAGAATATGTTTGTACCTGTGGAAATGTATTTAGGTTACTAAAGCTCTGCTGCTCAAAGTAGAATATTACAAATACCAGGATCAATCATTTTTTTCCCTACATTTTTATCAATTGCCCAAAATCATAATACGTTTTCTTTTGCTACATATTTAGAAAATTATTTCTTACAGAATATTTTTCTTTCCTGGAGTTTCCTGGAGGCTCCAATTCTATTCATTTCATTCCTAGAGACTCTGTGATAAATTAGCCACTTCCAAAGATCTCTATGAGAAAATACATTATTTCTGGGAAGCCTTTGCTGACCTTTAGCAGTTGGCATGATCACTTTGTCTTTGGCAATAAAGTGTGGCCATTTAGCTTCTGCTATTCTGGATTATGTCACCTCAACTGAAATTAGAGAACCCATCTTGTTGTTGGCATTCCCTACAGTCATATCTGGCCTACAAAAGAAGACCAATCATAGAGTTTTTCGAGGATGCAGGTACTTTTCTTACTAATAGTAATGTCTCAATGAAGCAAGTATCCTCCAGGATTTCTTATGGAACGTATTAGAAGGTGGATGTATAGATGGCACATGTTAAATCCAGTCCAACTTTACTGTCTTCATAAACTATTGGATCCTTTCCTACACATCATGCCAGAGAGGTCCTAGAATCATAATCTCACTATGTGTGGGCCAATATTGAGTCCAAGTTTCGGTCAACACAAGTAAGCTCTTAGAGGCCCTCCAGCTATATGAGCTAACATATTAAATTTGAATTTCTTGTAAATAATATCAATAAATTTGGTGTTATATTATGCCTTCTTGGGTCTAATACCTTAGAATCCATTCTCATACATGTTTCCTAGGCTTTTGCTGATATATATTAACTTAAGTCTTATGATTTCTTTAGTATATAAGCTATTTCTTCCTAGCTCATATGGTATAACTGTTTGCCCTGGAGTGGTGATTCTCAACTGATGGTTATTTTTCCCCCAGAAAAATTTGACAATTGCTGGAGACATCTTTGATTGTACAACTGAGGGAGGGAGGAATGTCCTGGTATCTAGTGGGTAGACACCAGGATATTGCTACATATCCTGGACACACAGGACAGCCCACACAAGAAAGAATTATCCAGTTCAAAATGTCAGTAGGCTGAGGATGAGAAAATCCAACATGGAAAATGGTGAGATTTGACATTAGTTTCAGGTATAGTGGCAACAGGGGTAGTTGTGGTAGATCTTAAGAAGAAGCATCCCCTTCCAAGGCATCTGTTCAAATGTGATTATCACAAGGCTTTTCAAAGCAGAAAAGTCTAGCCTTTTTTAACACTGGAGAGCAAGCTACTTTCACTAACAAGGGAGTCTCAGAATGGTATGTGGGTTCAAGACTGTCAGTTTCATTTAGATCCAACCAGATGTCCCCATTGCAAGTTTCAGAATTTTGTTCTTTTCCACTTTCCCATGAGAAACTTAACAAGAGTATTGATTTACCTGTCATTGTAATTTAGCAACTCACACAATAACATTTTGCATTTCATTTTCACCACTATCAGTCATGTGGCTACAAGAAATAAGATATTTTTAGGAGAAACTCTCTGGTTATGAAGTTGTAAGTTAAGTTTAGAAATAATGAAGCTAAGAATGTTATTTCCTCTATATAAGTGCTCAAGTACACACAAAAATATTTCATCTCACATTCTAGTCATTATAGAATTCATTACTTCCATCTGGTCAAGTGTAACAGCCACTCGAGTTCCCAAGAAATGTGCTTCAGTTGGCACTTCATTACAATCAACCACAGTTGGTAGCTTAATTAACTGTGATGCCACTCTAAGTCATGGATTACTAGCATCCATTTCCCATTGACAAAAATGCTCAGCACTGTGCTAAAGCTCAAGGCATGGCCAAACAATCTCAAAATCTCATCTTCAGGCGTCTGCCTCCTGAGACCCGTCAACTTCTTGTACCCATTCTGAATCAGTTTGGGTCCAACCAGGAGACTAGAAACAACACAGTGTTTCAAGCAGAATTTTAATATAAATAATTACTAACGTATGATAAAAGATGTAAGAAAAGTCTGTTCTTCTTCTTACAGGTATGGGGGAGTACCTAAAGAAGTGAAAACTTGGACTGAGGGCTCCTTTCACAAGACTGTGGTTCAGACTTTATCAAAGAAGTTACAGCTGCAGATATTGAAGGGTGAATTTGGAGCTGAGAAGCAATAAATTGATATCAGGTACATCTTCTATCCTCCACTGTCTCCTCTTTCCAATCTTCTTTCCAATCATTCCTTTATTGGACCAATATTATTGAGCATGTATTACATCTCAGGTACTCTTTTCAGTTCTAGAGATAACACACTAGGCAAGACAAAGTCTCTGCCCTCATGTCATTCTATTAGAGGAGATAATAAACAAGGAAATAAATCAAATAATATATTCTCAGGTTATAATGTAAAGAAATTAAAGCAAATGAAATAACAGGTTTCTCAATAATTTTTAAGACTTTTCTTTTGAGAGAGGGAGAGAGAGAGCCAGGGGGAGGGGAAAAGGGAGAGGGAGAGAGACAATCTCAAGCAGACTCCAGGCTGAGCATGGAGCCCAATATGGGGCTCAATTTCATGACCCTGAGATCATAGCCTGAGCCAAAATCAAGAGTCAGATGCTTAACTGACAGCCACCCAGGTGCCCCTCCCAATAATTTTTTAATGAAAAGAAAGCAGACTAGGATGGTGAAAGACATGATTATTTTATTTAAAATGGTCAGCAAAGTCTTTCTGAAAGGGTAACTTCTGAACAGAGACCTACTGCTCACCATTAGCACCTACCAACTAGCACTCTTCTAGTTTTCAGTCAAAAATCACAGTCAATTCAAAACATTTTCTTTCATAACTCACATGTAGCTTAAGCAGATCAAGGCTACATTCAATAATAAAGGTGGTCAGAACAAATCTCTAATCCTAGAAGGGTAATGGTATGCTAAGCAAGAAATAAAGATGAAAGCCAAATTGTTTGGACTAAGTAAGCCCAGAGAAGGGTGAGGAAAGCTATCTCTTAGTCGGCACTTATGTGTATTAGGGAGACCAGATACCAGATGTATGGAAAACTGCAAAATTCTGGACATTACAATAATGGCTTCTAATCTACTTGCTTTTAAGACTTGCTCAGATTCAGTACTTGATGAGTGGAGCTGAATTTAAAGGATTCAAGTGCTCAATTCTCTACCTAGGGAGGTATTTGAACATGTAAAATGGGAAGAGGTATTTGAACATGTAAAAAGGGAAGGAAAGGGATTTGACACTCTGAAAGTAGCCACTGTAGACTATCCCAGGTCCTTATTTACAACATGTAATAGGTAGTTTCAACATTTTACAGATGAGGCAACTTAATTAGAATAAAATGTTTACCCGCCTTTTCTGTTTCCTTCCTTGCAATGATGTGACACACCAGACAGGAAGATTGTCTTAATTTCAGAAAGCTTACCTAGGCATGCCTTGCAGAGTTCTTTTCTTGTTTTCCCCTCTTGGGAATGCTCTATGCCTTCCCATCTTATGTTTCGCTTGGGCTGGAGCTTCCTATGGATCATTTCCTCTGGCCACAGACAGTATACTTCATTAATGGAAAAACTGTGTGCCCTGAAATGGTCCATCAGTGCCTGTGACTGAGATTCACTTCATAGTTTCATTTGTAATTCACACTAAGCTCTGTCTTCCCACTGACATCCATTAAAAATAAAATGTTTTAATTTCCATCTTGTTCTTTGTTGCTTACGCCTGTTTTTCGAGAACCAGGAAAAATAAAAGTTGGCTCTTTACTAGTCTCCCACAGAGGTTCAAATAGGAGATTGTGAGAGATTCAGTATCTTACCCCAAATCACATAAATTAATTGGTACCAGCCAGGATTCAAATCCTATTTTTGTGCTACCATAATTCTCAAAATATGTGCATGATAAATTATTCCCTTCATGAAAAAAAATCTATGATCAAATAAATTTGGGAATCACAACATACCGTAACATCCTCTTAGAAATTTGGATTGTATATTTGTGTACTAAAAGCTCTGAGGGGTCCAGGATTTGAAGGGAGAAAATTTTGTTTATTTATGTATTCATTCATTTAACAAATATATATTGAGCCCTGACAGAGTTCAGGGCGTTCTAGGCAAAATTTCTTCCAGGGCAAGAAAAAACAAAGGGCTTGCTTGAAGAACTTACATTAAGCTGATATGGCTGACACGTAGTGGTGTCATGAGAACCATAAGGATGAGGATGCAGAAGCCGGCCAGGGCCAGAGCATGCAGGAGTTCATGGGCCACCAAAAAGAAATTTGGATTTTTATTCCTAACACAATCAGAAGTCACCCTTAGCCCAACATTAAACTTATTTGGTCACAATCCTCTTTATTCACATAATGTTTTAATGAGCATGTGCTTCTTTACACTTTGCTGACCCCCTTTCACTGCTGGAAATGGATAGTGACCTAGACGAGCTCTTCCAGGTTTGAGACCATCTAACAGTCCTTGTGAAGCAGCACCTAGCACAGACTTTTCACAGAGTAAGTGCTCAATAAATGGTATGTGGAGTGAATTAAAATCCTGAAAGGATGGAAAGCTATGCCATTTATAAATGTTTGAAAGAACTTGAAATGTTTTATCCTACCATCTAGAAAATTTATGTTCAGAAAATGAGACACAAGCTTTCAAATGTATGCAGTTGTACGAGAAGATGAATTAGACTTACCTTGTAAATCTCCAGAAGGTGTAACCAGGAGCCATGAATGGTAGTTCCAGAAAAGCAGACAATAAAATGGACTTGTCACAAGGTAGGAGATTTCTTATCATTTGTTCTCAAGCAGAGATTGTAAAACAATTATGGAGAATATCACAGGAAGAACTTACTCTTCTATTAAAGGCTGGATTGCACATTTTAAAAGCCTCTTTCTACTCTAACATTGTGGGGTTCCTAAGAATTGAAGGCAGGAAAATGATTAGATGAAGAAGTAGGTGTAACTGGAAAGAACTCTTGTACAACAAAAAAATTTTTAATTTTGCAATTAAGGCAGAATAAGGAGAATTATTTAAAAGAATGGGAAGCAAAGGAACTTTCAATAAAAGATGTCAGTATGAAGATATTCTTATTATATCCCTCATTCTGACACTAATATGGAATTTTAAAAAGAATAAAAATTAGAGGAAAAAATTTCATCACTAAGAAAGTCTATAAAACTCCCAGAACTCCAAGTCAAAACCTGTAAAATCTGTCAATAAAACTAAAGAAGCTCCCTAATAATTCATAACATTTTTCAGATTTTTTGTAATACACAATAAAGCCCTAATAATAGAAAATTTTAGAGGTAAAGACTGGGTTTGTGGAAAGGTGGTGGTGGGGGGACTTCTGTTTTTCACTTTGTGCCTTTCCCTACTCTTTGAACTTTTTAAGGTAAAGATGTACACATTTTACATTTTAAAAACAATTCCAAAAGGATAAAAGTGATGGAAATAAATTTGTACTGGATGTTTTCAAGGAGACATATCTTTAGAGTTATAAATCTGAGTACATGAACAAATTAGGAGCTCCTTGAAGGAAAAGAAAAGGTTAGCCAATGTAAAATGTATTCTATCTCTACACCCTCCAATCCTATAAAAAACAAGTTCCTGGAAACCTGAACTTGCAGTTTGACTGAAAAAATTTGATTCACACCACTCTGTAGAGACACCTGGCAGCTAATCAGAAATAACATGTACTCATTAATAAAAGTACAGTCCTCTCAACAATAAGCACAAGTCTATGTACAAGGTTGTAGGCATAGGCTGAGATTCTAATCTAATTATATCCTCTTTTTAGCCTCCAGAATTCACGTATGCAGCCTATGGGTAGCACCTTAACGTGCTAATTTCAATGGGAAAAAAAAATGAGTGAGTGGGAGGATATTTTCCCCAAATTCCAAGGTTCAAGTATATTTCTCTGAAGAATACATTTGTCTTATGTGAAATTTATTATGTTGGAAATATCATGAACGCTAAGCCATGTTTTAAAGGGAAAATTTCTTTTAATGCAACTTACAAGAATTGACCTGGAGCTTTACAGAAGTAATTCCATTCGCCTTTCTTTTTTAAGAAATCTACATTCCACCCAAAGCATCTGTAGGCTACAGAATATTATCAGACAACTAATACATCCCAATCAGACGGAATTTATTTATAGACAACGTTCTTTTTGCAATGTTAGATGCCTCATTAACTTGATTCAGCTTGTGCATAGCAAAAATATTCCCTCCCTCTTCAGATTTTTGATAGAGTGAATTATAATTTCTTGTCTCACTCATTATAAACCTTTAGTTTGGAGGACATTTCAGAAATGTGTAGTGCCACTTATGTGAATCCTGGATCACTTGTCCTGGATTAATTATGTGCTTTATTTATTTTTTCTTTGGGAGGAATATGAAGTGGCATAGCGACCATTCTTACTTTTTACTTTGCAAGGAAAATAAGTTAAAATTTAATTTTGCTATAAACCTCCTCCCAGGAAAAATGAAAAATGTATTTGTGTTTGAGTAGATCCCATTATATACATTATTGTCAAGTTAGTGGGATATGGATGGGATAGTTGGAGTTTTAAATCTCCTGAAGCCCTGGTGCTCCTGGGTGGCTCCGTCGTTAAGCGACTGCCTTCGGCTCAGGTCGTGATCCCAGGGTTCTGGGATCGAGCTCCACATCAGGCTCCCCGCTCGGCGGGAAGCCTGCTTCTCCCTCTCCTACTCCCCCTGTGTTCCCTCTCTCGCTATGTCTCTCTCTGTCAAATAAATAAATAAAATCTTTAAAAAAAATAGAAATAAAAAAAATAAATAAATCTCCTGGAGCCTTAATAACTCAACTTACTTTTTAGAAATGTTCATCTGAGAACAAAACTAAGGAGCTACTTGAAAAAACAGTACATATAACTCCCATATTATGTTACACATCTTCAGAATTTGAAATTTCCTTTTGAATATCACTATGCTCTTTTAATTGGCTTGCATTTTGATAAGCACAGGGGAAAAAAGGATTTTGCTTTCTGATTTTTCCACTACAGTTGTTCCAGATTTTTCATTTTTTAAACCAGATTTAATAGGTTAAATTGAGCTCAGGAAAACGATAATAACTTAAAAAACTAACATATTTCTCTTCAACCTTTCATGCTTTCAGTGAATTTTCACACAATTAAATAAGAGTATTTAATGTTTGGTATAAAGTGGCCACAAATTATACCAGGAAATATTTCCACATTTTGTTTTAAATAAGATGGTAATTTTGTGAAGAAGAAAAAACAATTTTCTTAAATTACAGCCTGTAAAGTTTTTAATCTATATGATTTTATTAACCTGTTCTATATGCCAGAATATGGAACATCCAGTATATATTGTTTCCATCGTCTGCCAGATAATAGAGAACATACTTACTGTCTTGTAGCTCTGATACACTCACAATTGTTTTAATCAAAGTTGGTCATGTAACTTCAATAATAAGAGGTAGTTTCACTGCTGTCTCAACACTTGAAAACGTAGCAGAAATAGGAACACCTCAAGCAAGTTTTAGGACTTCTATTTTTAGTTAAGGAAAAATGTAGAAATTCTCTCCATCCTGCAAAGCAGACTTTTGTTTTGTTTTGTTTTTATCCCTTATTATGTGTCTTCTAAGTGAACTGTTCAGAAGAAAGAATTAAAAGGAAATCTCTAAATATGAAATCCCCTATGTGATTGGAAAAGAAAAAAAACATTTTTGTAATGTTTTCAAAAGCACCTCTACCCAGTGTTTTGTCATCAAAGACCATGACATTAACTAGAAAGTTTTCTCCCTTTCTAGACCATGAACAGTATGGACTGTTTGATAAAAATTCTGATTCTCACAAAAAACTGGGAATTTATGCAGAATAGTATGACCTACATCCATCAGACGCAATACCGTTCTTTGTGATGGGAATAAGAATGGAGAGTTGAAAGGGTTAAAAGTTAAGATGGAGTTCCTAAACTCTTGAAATCTGTCTAGTATGCCAAGTGTATTCCAGAGAGTATGGATCATGGTTTAAGCATATATGACTGGCCAGTTGATGAGCTGTCTTCTTCAGAATATATAAATGGAAAGTTATTTGTAAGCCAATGTTTTGGTCCCAGAGAAACTCTGAGTTTACCTATCAGGCTTTGACGCTTTAGGGTACATATGGTAAGCCCAAACTAGCCACCATCTTCTATTCTAATCACAGTTAAAGTCAGCTGTGGGAGGCTGCCGCCCTTGAATGGTTTATAATCAGCTTGAGACATGAAACTGACTCACTTCTGGAAGTGTGGGGGCTGTTCTTTCACTCTTTTCAGTACATGAATGCCACCATAAAATAAGATTAAATGCCCTGGGGTTTCCCCCGCTGCTTCTCTTCCCTATTTGTTAACTTTTCATGGTATGTGGGCTCATACTGTATTTATATTTTCTCAGTTTCAAATTATCTCACTCACAATTTTGCATTGGGCAGCCTGCTTTGCTATATTTCTAAAAGAGGATATATTTTCCTATTATGCTATATTTTTATCACATTATTTTAAAGAGGTGACTACTTTAAAGATAAATAGATATAATACTTAAACTCATTAAAGTTTAATATCTGTCTTGGTGCCCCACTCCTTTCAATGTCATCTCTTGGGAGATTACTTGTGAGCTTCTTTCACACTGTCTAAAGGTAGCTGTAAACTTGTCCTCTAAAATACCATTATTAGGGAATCACACTGCAATTACAGACATTCTTCCTAAAGCTTCTAAACTTCAAACTATAGTGTTTTATTTCCTTCTTTTAAAAGTATATTGGGAGGCGCCTGGGTGGCTCAGTTGTTAAGTGTCAGCCTTTGGCTCAGGTCATGATCCCAGGGTCCTGGGATCGAGCCCCACATCGGGCTCCCCACTCAGCGGGAAGCCTACTTCTCCCTCTCCCACTCCCTCTACTTGTGTTCCCTCTCTTACTATGTCTCTCTCTGTCAAATAAATAAATAAATCTTAAAAAAAAAAGTATATCGACCTTCTAAATTATGGACATATCTTCTAGGATCTTATAGATATTTACCTTATTTAAGTTGTAATTCCCTCGAATTTTGAAAAATCTTGTAAAGATCTGTCCCACTTAAGTTATTCTTTTTTTAAAAATTTTTTTATTGTTATGTTAATCCCCATACATTACATCATTAGTTTTAGATGTAGTGTTCCATGATTCATTGTGCATAACACCCAGTGCTCCATGCAGAACGTGCCCTCTTTAATACCCATCACCAGGCTAACCCATCCTCCTCCCCCCACCCCAGAACCCTCAGTTTGTTTTTCAGAGTCCATCGTCTCTCATGGTTTGTCTACCCCTCCGATTTCCCCCCCTTCATTCTTCCCCTCCTGCTATCCTCTTCTTTTTTTTTTTTCTTAACATATATTGCATTATTTGTTTCATAGGTACAGATCTGAGATTCAACAGTCTTGCACAATTCACAGCACTTACCAGAGCACATACCCTCCCCAGTATCTATCACCCAGTCACCCCATCCCTTCCACTCCACGCCCCACTCCAGCAACCCGCAGTTTGTTTCCTGAGATGAAGAATTCCTCATATCAGAGAGGTCATATGATACATGTCTTTCTCTGATTGACTTATTTCGCTCAGCATAATACCCTCCAGTTCCATCCACGTCGTTGCAAATGGCAAGATCTCATTCCTTTTGATGGCTGCATAATATTCCATTGTATTTATGTACCACATCTTCTTTATCCATTCATCTGTCGATGGACATCTTGCTCTTTCCACAGTTTGGCTATTGTGGACATTGCTGCTATAAACATCGGGGTGCACGTACCCTTTCTGATCCCTACTTTTGTATCTTTGGGGTAAATACCCAGTAGTGCAATTGCTGGATCATATGGTAGCTCTATTTTCAACTTTTTGAGGAACCTCCATACTGTTTTCCAGAGTGGCTGCTCCAGCTTGCATTCCCACCAACAGTGTAGGAGGGTTCCCCTTTCTCTGCATCCCCGACAACATCTGTCATTTCCTGACTTGTTAATTTTAGCCATTCTGACTGGTGTGAGGTGATATCTCACTGAGGTTTTGATTTGGATTTCCCTGATGCCGAGTGATGTTGAGGACTTTTTCATGTGTCTGTTGGCCAGTTGGATGTCTTCTTTGGAAAAATGTCTGTTCATGTCTTCTGCCCATTTCTTGATTGGATCATTTGTTCTTTGGGTGTTGAGTTTGATAAGTTCTTTATTGATTTTGGATACTAGCCCTTGATCTGATATGTCATTTGCAAAAATCTCCCATTCTGTCGGTTGTCTTTTGGTTTTGTTGACTGTTTCTTTTGCTGTGCAAAAGCTTTTTATCTTGATGAAGTCCCAATAGTTCATTTTTGCCCTTGCTTCCCTTGCCTTTGGCGAGGTTTCTAGGAAGAAGTTGCTGCGGCTGAGGTCGAAGAGGTTGCTGCCTGTGTTCTCCTTTAGGATTTTGATGGATTCCTGACTCACATTTAGGTCTTTCAACCATTTTGAGTCTATTTTTGTGTGTGGTGTAAGGAAATGGTCCAGTTTCATTCTTCTGCATGTGGCTGTCCAATTTTCCCAACACCATTTGTTGAAGAGACTGTCTTTTTTCCATTGGACATTCTTTCCTGCTTTGTCAAAGATTAGTTGACCATAGAGTTGAGGGTCCATTTCTGGGTTCTCTATTCTGTTCCATTGATCTATGTGTCTGTTTTTGTGCCAGTACCATACTGTCCTGAGATGACAGCTTTGTAATAGAGCTGGAAGTCCGGAATTGTGATGCCGCCAGCTTTGCTTTTCTTTTTCAACATTCCTCTGGCTATTTGGGGTCTTTTCTGGTTCCATACAAATTTTAGGATTATTTGTTCCACTTCTTTGAAAAAAGTGGATGGAATTTTGATGGGGATTGCATTGAATGTGTAGATTGCTCTAGGTAGCATTGACATCTTCACAATATTTGTTCTTCCAATCCATGAGCATGGAACGTGTTTCCATTTCTTTGTGTCTTCCTCAATTTCTTTCATGAGTATTTTATAGTTTTCTGAGTACAGATCCTTTGCCTCTTTCGTTAGATTTATTCCTAGGTATCTTATGGTTTTGGGTGCAATTGTGAACCAACCTTGCAGCCCAGGGATAAATCCCACTTGGTCGTGGTGAATAATCCTTTTAATGTACTGTTGGATCCTATTGGCTAGTATTTTGGTGAGAATTTTTGCATCCATGTTCATCAGGGATATTGGTCTGTAATTCTCCTTTTTGATGGGGTCTTTGTCTGGTTTTGGGATCAAGGTAATGGTGGCCTCATAAAACGAGTTTGGAAGTTTTCCTTCCATTTCTATTTTTTGAACAGTTTCAGAAGAATAGGTATTAATTCTTCTTGAAATGTTTGGTAGAATTCCCCTGGGAAGCCATCTGGCCCTGGGCTTTTGTTTGTTGGGAGATTTTTGATGACTGCTTCAATTTCCTTAGTGGTTATAGGTCTGTTCAGGTTTTCTATTTCTTCCTGGTTCAGTTTTGGTAGTTGATACATCTCTAGGAATGCATCCATTTCTTCCAGATTATTGAATTTGCTGGCATAGAGTTGCTCATAATATGTTCTTATAATTGTTTGTATTTCTTTGGTGTTGGTTGTGATCTCTCCTCTTTCATTCATGATTTTGTTGATTTGGGTCCTTTCTCTTTTCTTTTTGATAAGTCTGGCCAGGGGTTTATCAATCTTGTTAATTCTTTCAAAGAACCAGCTCCTAGTTTCGTTGATGTGTTCTACTGTTCTTTTGGTTTCTATTCCATTGATTTCTGCTCTGATCTTTATTATTTCTCTTCTCCTGCTGGGTTTAGGCTTTATTTGCTGTTCTTTCTCCAGCCTCTTTAGGTGTAGGGTTAGGTTGTGTACTTGAGACCTTTCTTGTTTCTTGAGAAAGGCTTGTATTGCTATATACTTTCCTCTTAGGACTGCCTTCACTGTATCCCAAAGATTTTGAACAGTTGTGTTTTCATTTTCTTTGGTTTCCATGAATTTTTTTAATTCTTCTTTAATTTCCTGGTTGACCCATTCGTTCTTTAGTAGGATGCTCTTTAGCCTCCATGTATTTGAGTTCTTTCCAACTTTCCTCTTGTGATTGAGTTCTAGTTTCAAAGCATTGTGGTCTGATAACAGGCAGGGAATGATCCCAATCTTTTGGTACCGGTTGAGACCTGATTTATGACCTAGGATGTGATCGATTCTGGAGAATGTTCCATGGGTACTAGAGAAGAATGTGTATTCCGTTGCTTTGGGATGGAATGTTCTGAATATGTCTGTGAAGTCCATTTGGTCCAGTGTGTCATTTAAAGTCTTTATTTCCTTGTTGATCTTTTGCTTAGATGATCTGTCCATTTCAGTGAGGGGGGTGTTAAATCCCCCACTATTATTGTATTGTTGTCGATGTGTTTCTTTGCTGTTGTTATTAATTGGCTTATATAATTGGCTGCTCCCATGTTAGGGGCATAGATATTTACAATTGTTAGAACTTCTTGTTGGATAGACCCTTTAAGTAGGATATAGTGTCCTTCCTCATCTCTTATTACAGTCTTTGGTTTAAAATCTAATTTGTCTGATATAAGGATTGCCACCCCAGCTTTCTTTTGGTGTCCATTAGCATGGTAAATGGTTTTCCACCCCCTCACTTTCAATCTGGGGGTGTCTTTGGGTTTAAAATGAGTCTCTTGCAGACAGCATATCTATGGGTCTTGTTTTTTAATCCAATCTGATAGCTTGTGTCTTTTGATTGGGGCGTTTAGCCCATTTACATTCAGGGTAACTATTGAAAGATAGGAATTTAGTGCCATTGTATTGCTGATAAGGTGACTGTTACTGTATATTGTCTGTGTTCCTTTCTGGTCTATGTTGCTTTTAGGGTCTCTCTTTGCTTAGAGGACCCCTTTCAAGATTTCTTGTAGGGCTGGTTTTGTGCTTGCAAATTCCTTTAGTTTTTGTTTGTCCTGGAAGCTTTTTATCTCTCCTTCAATTTTCAATGAAAGCCTAGCTGGATATAGTATTCTTGGCTGCATATTTTTCTCATTTAGTGCTCTGAATATATCCTGCCAGTCCTTTCTGGCCTGCCAGGTCTCTGTGGATAGGTCTGTTGCCAATCTAATGTTTCTACCATTGTAGGTTATATCTCTTCTCCCGAGCTGCTTTCAGGATTTTCTCTTTGTCTCTGAGACTCGTAAGTTTTACTATTAGATGTCGGGGTGTTGACCTATTTTTATTGATTTTGAGAGGGGTTCTCTGTGCTTCCTGGATTTTGATGCCTGTTTCCTTCCCCAAATTAGGGAAGTTCTCTGCTATAATTTGCTCCATTATACCTTCTGCCCCTCTCTCTCTTTCTTCTTCTTCTGGGATCCCAATTATTCTAATTGGTCTTATGGTATCGCTTATCTAAGCGTCTTATGGTATCGCTTATCTCTCGAATTCTACCCTTGTGATCCAGTAGTTGTTTATCTCTCTTTTTCTCACCTTCTTTATTTTCCATCATTTGGTCTTCTATCTCACTGATTCTCTCTTCTGCCTCATTTATCCTAGCAGTTAGCGCCCCCATATTTGATTGCACCTCATTAATAGCCTTTTTGATTTCGACTTGGTTAGATTTTAGTCCTTTTACTTCTCCAGAAAGGGTTTCTGTAATAACTTCCATGTTTTTTTCAAGCCCAGCTAGTACCTTTAAAGTGATGATTCTGAACTCTAGATCCAACATTGTACTAATGTCCGTATTGAGTAGGTCCCTGGCAGTCGGTACTACCTCTTATTCTTTTTGTTGAGGTGATTTTTTCCGTCTTGTCATTTTGTCCAGAGGAGAATAGATGAATGAGAGAACAAAATGCTAACAGGGTAACAACGTCCCCAGAAAATATACTCTAAATGAATCAGAAAAGACCTCAAGCAGGGGGAAAAGAAAGGGAAAGAGAGAAAAAAGGAAAAAGAAAAAAAAAAGAAAAAAAGAAAAAGATAAAGATAAAAACAAACAAAAACAGAACAAAACAAAACAAAAAAAACAGAATATGATCAAATATGATCAGGCTGGTATATAGATCAGTGCCACACACTAGATTTTGGGTGTATTTTGGTCTGTTAGAAGAAAGTGCCTCCCAAAATTTTAAAGAAAGAAAAACTTATATATGTACAAAAATAAGGGTTGATATGATGAAGGGATGGAATATGACTAAAGATGGAAATTATAAAAAATTTTATAGAAGGAATTGATAAGAAGTTGTTTGAAAAAAGAAAGAAGAGGATTTAAAAAAAAAGAAAAGAAAAAGGAGAGAATGTGATCAGGCAGAGGAGTAGAAAAAAACCATACACTAGAGATATAGGGTATATTTTGATCTGTTAGAAGAAACTATCTCAAAATTTTAAAGAGAGAACAACTTATATATATATGCCAAAAATACGGGTAACTACTATGAAGGGATAGAATATGACTCTAAAAATGAAAAATAAAAATGTTTTTTTAAAAAAAGGGATTGATAAGATGTTGGTTGAAAAAGGGAAAAAGAAAAATTAAAAAAAAAAAAGACAGTTAAAAAAAAATTAACTTTGAAAGACTAAAGAATCATGGTAAAAAGCCATGGATTCTATGTGCAGTATTCCCCTAGCGCTGGAGTTCTGCCGTTCTCATTGATTGGTAAACTTGGTCTTGGCTGGCTGTTCTCACTGAACTTCTGGGGGAGGGGCCTGTTGCCGTGGTTCCCAAATGTCTTTGCCGGAGGCGGAATTGCCCCGCCCTTGCCCGGTTCGGGCTAAGTAATCGGCTGGGGTTTGCTCTCTGGAACTTTTGTTCCCTGCAAGCTTTCCGTACAGCTTTGGAGGCTGAGAGTGAAAATGGCGGCCTCCCAATCTCCGCCTCGGAGGAGCTGAGAACTCGGGGCCCTGCTCCTCAGTGAGCTCCCAGAGAAAAGCAGTCAGTCACTCCCGTCTCCCCCATCTCCGGCCTCACTCCGTGCTCACGCAGCCTGTGACCCCGCGTTTCTATCTCTGGCACCCGACCCCGTGTGGAGTCTCCAAACCCCGCAGATCCCTGCAGTGCGCTCCCGCGCCTCTCCTCCCGGGGGAAGAAGGTGAGTCTCCCCGGATCTGCCGCTTGTTGGGTCCCTGCTGGAGGAGCAGTGGTCCGACTGTGCCGCGGATCACGGTTTATGGCAACCCCGAGCTGAGAGCCCGCGCCTGGGCTCCGTCTCTGCAGCCGGCTTCCCCGCTCTGATACCTGGGAGCTCTGCCGCACTCAGGCACCCCGGGTCTTTCTGTGACCCCGAGGGTCCTGAGACCACACTGTCCCACGAGGGTTCCACCCCCCGCTTAGCCACTGGAGCGACGTCCCTCAGCGGAGCCGACTTCTAAAAGTTCTGATTTTGTGCTCCGTGGCTTCTTCTTGCCAGAAGCGGCCGATGGAGGCCCCTCCCCCGCTGTCTATCCTCCCAAATATCAAATATTGCCTCAGATTCACTTCTCCGCACGTCCTACCTTCCAGAAAGTGGTCGCTTTTCTGTTCAGAGAGTTGTTGCTATTCTTTTCTCCGATCTCCTGTTGAGTTTGTAGGTGTTCAGAATGGTTTGATCCCCATCCAGCTGAATTCCTGAGACCAGAGGAAATCTAGGTCTCCTACTCTTCCGCCATCTTGCTCCGCCCCTCTCCCCACTTAAGTTATTCTTGCCATAAACTTCAAATAATCTTCCTGAGCAATTTCACAAAAGTAAAGATCTGGTATGACTGTATTAGTCTGGAAATTATGCCATAAAGGCAGTTAACTTATATCCATAAACTAGAAGTATAAAGCTTATTGGTACCATGGAACAGAATAACATATAGAAAGAGAAATAAAAGGATACTTTTTAAAACCTTTCTCTATCATGGACACAAACACAGACAAACTCTTTGAAACTCCCAGTATGCTTAGCATAGCACTATTGCCAAGGAGTATTAGCCATATATAAATGCACACCTGTGTTGGCACCACACTGGCTAAGGTGCTGTTGGTTCTTACTATGGTGGAAAAAGATCATAGGCTTTCTCTGAGTTCCAAGTTCTTTTGTCATTGACATAGTATCTCTTCCCCTCACCTGGCCTGGATTAATTATCCCATGTGGATAACTGCCTTCTGCATGTTTCTCAGTTTGTAAGTAGTCATTCAACTCTGACATTTCTGTTCCTTCTTCAATACCATTCTTGACATTCTCCTTCATTTTTGACAGTGTATTCATCGTCATTATGCACTACATTACCAACCTCCATCTGGGGTCTTTGATCCCATAATTTTAGTCTCATACCACTGATCATCCAGCATCTACAGTACATTCAAGATGTATGTTCCATTTTATAAATTGCAACTGCATAAAGGCATTAAAGCATGACATTTAAAAGGCATTAAACAATCAACAAATTGATTCTTACCTCTGGTATTAATATAGCTATATGAATCAGCATTCTCTATTTCTTCCCTTAAAAATAATTGAAACTCAATTAAAAAAATTTAAAAAAACTGTCACAATTGCTAAATTGGAAGACACTTATAATCTAGAGTTTCCAAATTGATGAGCAAGATCTCAAAGCCATGTGAGATAAAATAAAAATAAAAAGTTATGGATGAGGCACATGTGTGGCCCAATAGCTTAAATGTCTGGCTTTTGACTTTGGTTCAAGTCATGATCTCAGGGTGATGAGATCGAGCCTAATGTGGAGTTATGCCCTTAGCAAGGAGACTGCTGAAGATTCTCTCTCTCCCTCTCCTTCTCCTCTCCCCCCTGCTCTCTCTCTAAAATAAATAAAATAAAATCTTTTTAAAAAATTTAAAAATTTTTAAGAAGTTACGGAATCTTAGTAGGAAGATCACCTTGTAACATCAAATCTCAAAAAGTTCCACCAAAAAATACAAGCCCTGAAGGAAAGAGCTATGCACTGAAATGCAAAAACTATACTCTTATTTCTGTTGTGGGTACATGTACTGAGGTGAGCTGGACTGTGTCAGCAATAACATTACTGACCCAGTCTGGTGCCAAGAACAGAGGAGGCAGGAAGATACAAAGAATAACAAACGCTGCACATGTTCTGAAAATGTCTTTCTCTGGCATTTGAGTAGAAGAGACTTTGTGTTGTGAAAACCTAGCAAACTTACAAATCTATTCTGACTGTTCCCCAGCCTAAAAATCTCCCGTAAATAGCTAGTTGAGGAAATACAAAATCAGTCAGTGATGAATAATAAAAAATAAATAGCACAGACATTAAAAGGAGAAAAAAGTACAACATAGACAACAAAGAGAATACTCAGCAGGAAAAAAAATACTACAGAGAAAATACAATTGTAGCAAAACATTTTGGCAAAAATTTTAAAAACATAATAAAACAAACTCCCCTCTGAAGGAAGACAGAAATACAGAACTCAAAGAAGAGATGGCAAAAGAACAGAAGGAAATAAATTGTAAGCTGACGGTATTTGGAAGAGAATTAGAAGAAAAAAACTGCCACTGTTTCAAGACAGAATTCAGATGACTACAGAGGTTTATGCTTCTACCATGATGGAGAAAACAGTACAGGACTTACCACCTACCATTACCAACTAGGAAAATGGGAAAATACAAATAAAGTGCTTTTAGACATTGTACAACAGGCATCATATGACTCTGATCACTAAGAGAAAAAATTAAGTGAGCTTTATAATCAAACTGGATTTCTGCCTGGAAGAACTTTCTGGACCATACTGTGCAGAGGTAGATCCCAAGCAGAGTTCAGTCATACAGGTGTAGTTTGAGGCAAAGACAACAGGGAGTGTGTGTCAAACAATTCCCAGAAATTACAAAGGGGTGTGAAAAGTTCAAGTTCCCAAAAATCAGAGTGTAGATTCCTCATTCACTGAACACCTAGAGCATTCAATAGAGACACCAAGAGAGCTAAACTAGGTCTAATGTAAAGACTGTCCCAAACTACTCTACCACAGCTTCAAAGAAAGTCCTGATAGGATAAAACAGAACTGTAAGGAACTTAACTGCCTGGGAGAACAAAGTTACATAATAACAAACAATTGGAAGTAAAATTTAAAAAATACAACACTCAGCAGCATGAAGTTTATAATGTAGAGCATTCAATAAAATATTGTTACATATGTGAGAAAGCAAGAAAATTAAATCTGTAGCTAAAAGAAAAATCAGCACAAAAAGACCACAAGTGACAAAGATGAAAAAATTAGAATAAACTAACTTTCAAATAGGTATAAAAGAATATGTTCAAGAATTTAAAGAGTAACATGAACATAATGAGGTAAAACATGAAGTACATAACAAAAATATAAAACTCTAGAGAAATAAATACAATATGTGAAAAGATAAATTCACTAGATGAACAATGAATTAGACATAAAATATTTTAACTTCTGTAGAAGAAAATTAAGTGATTAAAACAAATATTAAAAATTCATTTAAAATTTTAGGTAGAAATAAAATGTATGGCAAAAATAGCACAAAAACGGTAGAAGGGAAATGGTATACTATTATTTGAAGATATACTGTGATGAAAGTGTGTCAGTCAGAATCTAAACAGGAGAGAGAAACCACACAGCAGTTTGAACAGGGTAAGTATAGTATAAAGAAAATATATAAAATCTGTTTTTTTTAAATAAAAACATGAAATATAAAACAGAATGATAAACTGGTTATCTATATATACAGAGTGGAAAGAATCACATGGAAGGAATAAGGGATGGAGTGAGACTGTTCTGAGTGTACCTTTAATAGTTTCTATTTGGAAGTATTCATAATCAAAAACTTAAACTAAATCAACACTTAACAAGAATGGGGGTAAACACCTAAAACCAATGCAAACCAAATAAATAAATAAATAAGAAAGGAAGGAAGGAAGGAAGAACCCAAGAGTATTTCAAATAAAGGACATAAATGCACTGAAGAAGGAAAATATAATAATGCAAGTAAGTTTTGGACACAACGCTCTGGTTATATACTGTCACTCTAGGGAAGAGAAAGAACTAAGAAATTTTGAACTCTTCTTAGTACATTTGTTATTCTATGTACAGAAAATCGAACAAATGAGTTGATATTGTTGTGAGTTAGGGTTTTCCCTGTGGAAGAAGGGAGATACAAATATAAAAAACCCTATAGGTTCGGGGGCGCCTGAGTGGCTCAGTTGGTTAAGCGACTGCCTTCGGCTCAGGGCATGATCCTGGCGTCCCGGGATCGAGTCCCGCATCGGGCTCCCTGCTCGGCGGGGAGTCTGCTTCTCCCTCTGACCCTCCCCTCTCTCATGCTCTCTCTCTCTCAAATAAATAAAATCTTTAAAAAAAAAAAAACCCTATAGGTTCGGTTTGCAATTGAAGGCATCAGTATGCACTCTTAATTTCGTATATACATACATATCATAGCTCTGTTGAAAGGGTCTGGAGGCAATAATCACCAATAATGAGCATATCTACTGCCACAAAAGGATCAAAGGTGAGTCAACAAAAGTACAAAATGAGTCTAAAACATCTTATCGTGTAAGGGGATAGTATCCAAAAAAAGGATGAGACAAATGCCAAGATAGAGAAGCCAGAGCACAGAGTCTCCTGTTGGTCAAATCTGGAACAATTTGAGACTCAAAATAAATAAGGCAGTAATGGAGTACAACCCAATGATTAAAATAGAATCCATAAGTCCATACTGATGAAAGATGATAAATAGATAGATGATAGATTGATAAATAGATGATAGGTGGAGAGATGGAGAGAAATGATGATAGATGATAGAGAGATGACAGATACATACATACATACATATAGACAGGCAGATAGGAAGAACATTATCTCCATTACAGTAAGATGATACCACAAATACAGACAGAATGACAGAACTGGAAAATTGTTGTTTTGCAACCCTCATAGTTAAGAGTGGTTCAAATAAGAATCGCCAATGGATGCTAAATCTAAAGGTAAAATTATGATAAACAGCAAGATATTTACATGGTTCTTAAATGCCTCCCTGCAGAATTGCTTATTGGGTACAAGAAGAGAATAGTAATCATGCAGTGGAGAACCAGATGATCAAAATTAATATCAACAATATGGACCCATGAATATGATATCATGAAAAGGATCTCTCTTTTGTTGTATTCCAGCCAGGTGGGCACAACCTAAGTCTAATCATAAAGAAAAATCAGACAACTCTAAATTGAGGAACATTCTATAGAATAAATGGCCTTAAAATAGGTCAATGTTATGAAAGATTTTTAAAAAGTCTGGGGGTGCCTGGCTGGCTGAGTCAGTAGAGCATGTGACTCTTGATCTTAAGGTTTTGAGTTTGAACCCCACATTGGGTATAGAGATTACATAAAAATAAAATATTTAAAAATATATTAAAAAATATATTTTCAATGTCTGAGGAAGTTTCCAACTTAAAGTAAACAAATGAAAAAGACATAGAAATTAAATATAATACACGATCCTAGAGTGTATACTCTACCAGTGTTAGGAAATATTATAAAAGGGGTGCCTGGTTGGCTCATTTGGAAGACCATGTGACTCTTGTTCTGGGGGTTATGAGTTCAAGCCCTATGCTGGGTGTAGAGATTACTAAAAAAATAAACTTTAAATAAAATACTGTAAAAGACATTATTGGGAGCATTTTTTAAAAGGCATAAAAACATTCTATCAGAGTTAAGTTTCTTAAATTTGATAACTATACTTGGATTACATAAGAGAAATTTTTTCCTAAGAAACAAACACTAATTACACAAGTTTTAAAGGAGGAAAAGTCTTCATATATATATATATAACCAACTCTCAAATGAGTTAGAAAAATAAATCATACATATATATGAGAGAGAGAAAGTATGCATGAGGTGATACAGAAAATGTGGTAAAATATTAAAATTTTTAAAATTGGTAAATATAAAAATATCTAGACATTTTCTGTACTATTCTTATAACATTTCTGTAAATTTAAAGTTTTTTCAAAAATTGGTTTAAGTATGTCATTTACAAGTATGTGGTGAATAGCATAGCAGTTAATGTAGCAAATACTATGATAACAATATAATAAAACTAAAAAAATATAGCATGGGAGATAAAAATTGAGAGACAGGGTACTTACATAAAATTCCTTATCTTTCTTATCAAGTATTTAATAAATTATTGTATAAAGATATAGTGTGATCAAAGTCTGGTGAAGGTAAAATAATAAAAATCAAAACAAAATATTCAAAATTGGTGGAACGGGATGCTATGGAGAGAGGTAGGAAAGAGACTTACTTTAAATAAATAAAACATTACCAATACACACACACAGACACACACACACACAAACACATACACACCTACTTAAATAGAAAGGCTTAAGCATGTAGTACATTCAAAGTCTGCAAGTAAGCATTATCAGCGATAGCCAAATTGTGGAAAGAGCACAAATGTCCATCGACTGATGAATGGATAAAGAAAAGGTGGTAAACATATACAATGGAGTATTACTCAGCCATCAAAAAGAATGAAATCTTGCCAGTTGCAACAATGTGGATGGAGCTAGAGTGTATTATGCTAAGTGAAATAAGTCAGAGAAAGATAAATACCATAATATTTCACTCATATGTGGAATTTAAGAAACAAAACAGATGAACATAGGGGAGGGGAAAAAAAGAGAGGGAAGCAAACCATAAGAGACTCTTAACTATAGAGAACAAACTAAGGGTTGCTGGAGGGGAGGGGAATGGGGTGTGGGCTAAATGGGTGATGGGCATTAAGGAGGGCACTTGGTGTGATGAGCACTGGGTGTTAATGTAAGTGATGAATCACTAAATTCTACTTCTAAAACCAATATTACACTATATGTTAACTAACTAGAATTTAAATAAAATTTTAAAGGAAAAAAGAAAACCCAAAAAACAAAAACAAAGTCTGCAAGTAGTCACTATCAGGGCTATAGATGCAGATAATGGTAAACAATCCATGACAAGAAAGTTATGAAAAATGAGAAGTTATAAAGCAACCAAGGGAGAAGAACAGAAGAGACAGGATAGATATATAGCACCAGAAATTTTTTAAAAGAAAGCCTGATGGACTCTGTCAGCTTAAGCTGCTTTCACATTCCCTCTACCCTTGGTGAGAGTTGATCTGACTGAGCCAGACCTGCACACCTCAGGTTCACTGGAAATAAAGAATGAAAGACAGTCTGGCTTGATAGAATGCAGGAATGGGATCCAATAGAGTGTTTAGTAAAGATTTGTCTATATAACCTTTTATTTTAGAATAGTTTTAGATTTACTGAAAAGTTTCAGAAGTAGTACAGAGAACTACCATATACTACATATTGTTTCTCCTATTATAAACATCTTATATTAGTATAGTACATATGTCGCAATTAATGAACAAATACTGATCCATTATTATTAACTAAAGTCCATGTTTTATTCATATTTCCTTATTGTTTGCCAAAGGCTCTTTTCTATTCCACAGTTCCACCCAAGACATCACAATAGCTGTCGGGTCTCCTGAGGTTAGTTCCTCTTGGTTGTGACAGTTACTCACCTTTCCTTGTGTTTGATGATCCTGCCAGATGGGAGGAATGCTGGTAAGTTATTTTATTCAATGTCCCTCTAGTGTGGGGTTATATGTTTTAGAGAGGAAGATCACAAGGCTGCAGTGACATTCTTATCATATATCACGAATACATACTATTGATATGACTTGTCACTGTTTCTGTTAACCTTGATCACCTGGCTCAGGCAGTATTGGTCAGGTTTCTCCACTGTGAAATTACTCTTTTTCCCCACCTTTTCATTCTGTACCTTTTGGAAGGAAGTCACTATGTGTAGCCCACACTTAAGATATAAGGAGTTATACTCCATCTCCTTGAGGGTAGAGTCTCTACATAAATCATTTGGAATTCTACTACACAGATTTGTCTATTCACCCCCATTTGTTTATTTACTCAACAATTTATATCAGGATTGATTCATGGATATTTATCTTATACTTTGGATTATAATTCACTACTATGTATTTTGATGCTCAAATCATTTCAGCTTTGGCCATCAGGAGCTATTTCAGTTGGCTTCTGTATCCTTTGACATACTGCCATCACTGTGTGTGTGTGTGGTGAGTACTTCCTTACTTTATGACACTATAAGCTTCTCCAGGCTCATCTTGTATATTCCCTTCCCAGTCCTAGAATCAGCTTTTTCTCCAAGGAGCCCTAGTTCCTTTAATCAGAGAGTGGCTCTAGAAACCAAGATCTACATGTTAAGTGTGCTAAGTGTGCTTGTTGCTAATAGGTGTTCTTGCTTCTAGGCCCTCTCATCTAACAGAGTAAGAAAATACATGGGTTTATATTAATTTTGTATATACACATATCTATAAATATTCTATATGTATCCTTCTGTCTCTATATTAAGCTAAAATGAATGTATGTTGATGTCTCCTATTCTATTTTATTACCAAATAGATCATACTAGCCTTTTCTTATTTGCCTGTATTCTCCAGCTCTAACAGTGAGAAACTTGGCTTCTACCATCTGCCATCCATCTACCTAACTGTTCAATTTTAATATATATGCATAGTGGCTTCAGATTTGTTAGCCCATACCTTTATGGAAAACAAATATTAACTGAAGTTATAATTGTTTATGTGCAATTCCTTTGCTTTTGGTCTTACAGACTCCACTGATTTCCAAACTTACAAAGGCCAGAACCTTTACCACCCATCCCTGCAATGAGGTTGTTTTGTTAATGTCATACAGTTAGACTGTTTTGTGACAGTATGCATTCCATTCTGAGATCTCCCAACCTTCTAAAAGATTTTTTTTATTTGCATACATTAAAATTCATTCTAGTGCTATAAAAAGTCCTATGGGTTTTGACAAAGGCAGAATATTGTGTATCTATCACTCCTGAATCATACATAAAACTTCTCTCCACAAACCCCTGCTTCTTGACCTGAACCAACCTGCCTGCAAATATCATCAATGGCCATGCCCTTAAAAAAAATAATTATCCTTAAAAAAATTCCTAAGGGGCACAATCCCCCCTACTTTTAATTTTACACACTCCTCAGCCCAAATCTCCTTGGCTTCTTTTTTTCCCTACTCTCTCAACCCCCACTCCCAGCTGCCTGCATTTCCTTAAGGAAGGGTTTTTCCCCACTCTCTTCCTCCCACACTGTAGGACTGTATGAATAGGCCAGATGAGCAGTCGAATTTTCCAAGAAGTAACTTGACTAACATGTCTGATGATAGGCAAAGATTCAATGTTGATAGCCCCAGCACCAGCAGTGGTAGTTCAGAGGCAGATCAAAGAGACCTTGCTGCTCCAGAGCCTGAAAAAAAGAATAAAGAAAGTCTTCTGTCACCCAGGAAAAAACAAAAAACAAAACAAAACAAAAACAAAAAGCACCAAACTCTCTAGAAAAATCACTGCTGAATTACCTGCTAATGTGAAAAGACTTCAGAAGGAGCTAACTGAAGTCATCCATGTTCCTCCTCCCTACCACCATGCTGGGCCCAAAGGAGATAACATTTATGAATGGAGATTAACTGTGTTTGGTCCACCAGATTGCGTGCATGAAGGTGGTGTGGTTTTTCTGGATATCACATTTTCATCCAATTATCTATTTAAGCCACCAAAAGTTACTTTTCACACCAGAATCTATCACTGCAACATTAGTAGTCAAGGACTTGCCTGTCTGAATATCCTTAAAGAAAAATAAATAAATAAATAAATAAATAATAAAATAAAAAATAAATAAAAAGAGGAGGGGCGCCTGGGTGGCTCAGTCGTTAAGCGTCTGCCTTCAGCTCAGGTCATGATCCCAGGGTCCTGGGATCAAGCCCCACATTGGGCTCCCTGCTCAGCGGGAAGCCTCTCCCTCTCCAGTTCCCCCTGCTTGTGTTCCCTCTATCTCTGTGTCTCTATATGTCAAATAAATAAATAAAATCTTAAAAAAAAATAAAATGAATATCCTTAAAGACAACTGGAGTCCCACTTTGACAATTTCAAAGATTTTGCTGTTGAGTTGTTCCCTTTGGCAGACTGCAACTCTGCAGATACTCCAGTTGGAAGCATTGCTTCTTAGTATTTGACCAACAGAGCAGAACGTGGCAAGAGATAGGCAACATAATTCACATAATTTCTATGCAATGTGAAGGAATAGGGACACCTTCTTACTGTACTGCAAACCTTTTTTAATTTTTAAAGATTTTATTTTTAAGTAATCTCTGCACTCAACATAGGCTCAAAACTACAACCCTGAGACTAGGTGTTGCATGCTCTACTGACTGAGCCAGCCAGGTGCCCCTGTGCTACAAATCTTTATAGCCTTTGCAATGTGGACTGTTGTTGTTGGGGAGGAAAGATTTTTCCTTCTACTGTTCTGGGTTTCATTGGCTGGTCTAATAATCAAATTAACATAAAACAGATGAATGGGAGAAAAACAAATTTAATTACATGCATATGGAGATCCCATAAAAATATGAGATGTGGGGATAAGTCAGGCAGTTGAGGCTTATATGCCATCTCCACCAGAGGAATGAGATAGAGGCCAGGGACTTCCAAGGGGAGGAGGGTGATTCACAGGATAAAAAGAGCAGATGTTTAGCAATTAGATGTTTGTCCTGCCATACAGATGAGTCATTCAGATAAAAAATTATCTCTTGGTTATAGCTCTTTAACTGGGCTAGGCCCCCTATGTAAATTTTTTTAGGTAGTTTAAGGGAGAGGTAAAAGTTTTTCTTGAGTCTGCTGGGTCTTGATTGCCTTCAGCTCAAAATAATCCACATGCCAAAGTAGCACATTTTGGGGAGAATTGTTCTGAACCCCTCTAGTGTACATACTTCTTTTCTCTGCTTTTATCCCTTGGAGACTGAAAGACTCCCCCAAAGGGTAAATGCTATCAAGAGTAAAATTTTGTAGCTGTAGATTAGTATGTTTAAAATATCTACTTGCAAGTCTTCATTCTTTGGGATATTAAAGTGTATGTTGTGGTGTACTAAGGATACTGGTCCTGAAGTTTACCAAATATTAGAGTGCATTTTATATCTTATATTATACATATGTAGTGTGTGTGTGTGTGTGTGTGTATTATAGTGCATTTTGACTTAATTTATTATCTGCTTGAAGTTATAAAAGTAGACATAGAGGATCAGGAATGAAGTTATTTATACTAAACATATATCTCTTTCTGGCTATGTGGTTCATACTGTTGGAGAAAATGTTTTACCTTTTACTTATGTCAACTTGTAATAAGAGAATTTTTTTTTACCCTTTGTAGCTCAGAGACCACTTGATGTATCTTCTCAAACAGAATAAATATGCTCCTGAAGGGAAAAAAAAAAAATCCTAAGGGATTTAACAATAGCTTTATAAAATACAGGATCTGAATGGCTATATTGTAATTCCTTCCTTGAATATTTATAACCTCATGACAGCTTATCTATATTACCATGAACACCCATGCCCAGCACATATCTAGCACACAGTAGAAACCCCGGGATCATTTCTGAATAAAGATAGCAATCCCAGTTTATCCTAATTAAAATAACCATACATAGTTTTCATTCTAAAATTTTTCTGATTTTCAAGTTTTTTAATTGGAAAATGTGGAAAGGTAACTAAAGCCTTGAGATTCAGTATCTTGTATAGGTATATTTATGATAGCACATTCATTACTAACTAGCTCTATAGAGTCCTACTAACTCAGAAGTGATTCTGCATACATGTAATGAATATTTCATCATGTCTTTGCTTATACATTGAAAGTGTGAACAATTTTTTTAATGGCCTAGATTTCCTCTTTAAAAATGCTATGAGAAATTCTGAATAAGGAAATTATACATTTTTATATCCAAAAAAATTTTATTTTCTACAATTTGGAATATGTTGTATCTATAGGCAAACAAGGTCAAGCTTATAATTTTCATAAATGTAATTTTGCAAATTTCATAAAAGCTAAAACTCCTTTTACTTAATGTAATGAACAGGTGATGGCGACATGCATAATGCAATTTTCACAAATGAAGGTAAATGTAAGTTCATATTTCTGTATTCAAGAAAAATATGAACTAACTCAATAAAGATGAGCAGTATTAACCTTAAGGAGTTAATCATCAGAGTGAATGAGGGAAAATAGTATAATTAGCAATATCTGAAGGTAGTCATTAAGGTGAACCAAGGCACCTAATATAGTTTGCAATATAATGTAAACAAAGCCAAAGTTCCCATAGCAACACAAACTTTTCTTCAATGTACACATACTGTATTTTGGATTACCAGTTATAGTTCTAAATTTACAGTTTCTTATGCATGTGCGTAATAAGGGTATGTCAGCATGATTCTGAGAACAATGAGATTTATATATTCAGATTCGAATATGTTTAAATTTGCAAGTCTCACACTTAATTTTCTATATAGTTGACATCTCCTAAAATTATTCTGGCATTCAAGTCAATGCCATGAAATTAATTTCTCTCACTCATGGCAATGTTTTTAAGTATCTTTATTGTTTAAGCTTGTATGTTTTGGGATACATGTATTATGTCGTGCATGAAATTCAATTTTTAAAATTTTGATGATTAAATCTAGTGGCAATAAAATAGAAGGTTATGTAAACATGAGGATATCTAATAGCCAGCCATAAATTATTTCACGTAACAATAAAATAGTAACTATCATAAAACAATATTATTTGCTCATTAGGAACAATTGTATTGTTATTCTTTTTGCAGGGAAAATTTTTTTTCTTCCACAATTCCAGCTCAAATAATCCACTCTATTATAGCTGTATCTTTGTTTTCCTTCTTTGTAAAACAGGGCTCTTTAAACATGTACATTTACAAAGTTCTTTACAATCGTTTTTAAGCTAATCCTCATAACATTTTTGTGAATGTGCCAGATTGGGGATAACTCTGATTACTTGTAGTTTACATATGGAGAAAGAGGCAAATACCTGAGGTCACACAACAGTAAAAAATGTACAAAGTAGTCACTCAGCCTACCAACTTTAAGTCTTATATTATTTGTATAGGCAGAAAAATAGGGGGAAAATCTTGTGTTTTATTTCATATTCATATATTTTATTCTCCCAAATACAAATCCTTATTTATTTTTGTTAAGAACTGATAATCTAATGTTTAACATATTCTGGAGACTCCTAGTGACTATTTCAAAGAGAAATTCAACTCTTTGAGATTTAAATTGACAGATTTTACTCATGGTAAAATGGAAAGAGTTTAAAAGAGGCTCAGTTTTACTAATGTATCTTTCCTCAATTCCAAGGCCCTCAAATATTAATGTCTTTTGAATTATATTATGATAGGGACAGAAGGATCAATCTTTAAGCAAAGATTAGTGTGAAGTTTCAAAATTAACCATTTGGAATTCAAACTCTCAGTGGTGCATAACTGAGCATCTGACATAGGGGAGATAATATTATTTTCTTGTAATTTGAACAGGCAGAATAAAAATATAAAAATCTCACCAAGCTTTCCAGAAAACATAGATTTGCATCCTTCTATTAGTTAAAAAGTATTTATTTCATAAATACATATATAAGAAGTTCAAGAAGCTGAAAACAAGGACAAGGGTTAAAATTCCTCTTCAATTAAAAATGAACCAAAACAGGGGCACCTGGGTGGCTCAGTGGGTTAAGCGTCTGCCTTTGGTTCAGGTTATGATCTCAGGATTGTGAGATCGAGCCTGGCTTCTTGGCTCCATGCTCAGTGGAGAGTCTGCTTGAGATGATCTGTCTCCCTCTCCCTCTGCCCCTCCCCTCACTCACACTCTTTCTCTCTCGAAAATAAATAAAATGTATTTTAAAAAATGAAGCAAAATAAATAATGGCAAGAAGGATCATAGATGGCATTAATATTTTAGCATTTTCTAGCACCTAGACAAGTTCTCATTGTGGTACAAATATAAATGGTTTCATCCATGTTGCTATTAGAGTGAAAATACATGTGTCAAGATATAAATTTTAAAACAAAGATGTCCAATTTCAGGGGGAAAAATCATCCTTTTTGAAGATCATGATAAATATTCAAGTTTTCCTTCATGAAGGTAATATTTTTTGTCTAAGTCAACATACTTTACCATTTTTAAACTTTTCTCATCATATTTTTGACAGCAGGTTTTCCAATTTTGACAGCTCTTTAAAAGTAATTTTAACAGCCGAGTGATTTCTCTTCTAAGCAAAGTCAGATTATGTGAAATGTCAATGTAAAAACTATACACTCTGACACATAATCATTTTTAGTTGAATTTACTTATTAATTTTGCTTGCTATTACTAATAAAACATAAGTGCTTAGCTAATTGTATTGCTTTTTGAAATGTTTTAAAAGTATTAAAACTGTATCCTTCTCACTACAAAATGTCTCACTTAATCACAATTAGTTTCCCTTTTGAAAATGGAGGGGAGGGAGGACGTAGTAGCAGGGCTAGGTAGATAAAAGGCAATTGAGAGACTGAGTAAAGTGGTTACTGTAAAGTAGAAATACAAGCCTGCTTTGGTTAAACCAGCATGGAGGTGTATCTGAATCCCCTGGGGACCTCTTACAAAATATATGCATCTCCCTTCTCTTCTTACCACACAGCCCTATATTCTCAACTGCCATTGCTGAGACTCTGATATACTCCCAGGGCAAAAGGATAGAGAATATCTTTTCACCTACCCACCTGACTGAAAACCTCTGGAAACAATTTACATAAAAACTGACAATTTTCTTGACTCAATTAATCCAGTTAATTTCCTCAGTCCTTTATTTCATAATCAAAGTGTTGCAGGAGGTAAAGTAATTATCTGGTAAATATAAATAAATGGGTTGTCAGGTCAAAAATTATCTTCTCTTTTTAGTATTTGCTCTAAACTCCTGTTCCCTGATCACTTTACTTTGGCAGTTGAAAGCTTTTTTTCTCCATGGAATGACTTTGTCATAACTTTAAAGAAAAAATGTTTTACAGAAGAGGATTTCATTTTAGTTAATGATCTCCCACCACGTGTTAACGACCATCTGACACTATTCTAAGTGGAATTAAAATGTCATCTAATGTGTATCAAAAGAAATGCCAATAAAGCTAGCAAAAGTTAGAAAAGTCCAATTAGTTTATTGGACAAATTCATTGAGGAATATACATTGTCTAGACTATTAAATTGGATTTTAAACTATCCCACATTCCCCATCATTGTAGAAATGTTCCACTTCACTTTGAATGAGTAGACCTGCCCAAGAGAAATTAGGGGCATTAATTATATTTTGTAGTATAAACAAGTAAACAACAAAAAACAGTTAAAACACAAATAGGATTCAACAGCTCAATAGCATCACTCAATAGGAAGTGGAAAACAATAGAAAAATAACTTAAAGATACTGAGAAAAAAGTTTTCCTACGAGACTATCAATCAAGTATAAGAATAGAATAACTTCTTTCCAGATAATATCTCAAATAACTTACCTTTCAGGTAGCCTTTCTCAGGAAGCGATTAAAGGACCTATTCCACCAACTCAAAGAAGTGAGTCAAGGAAACGGAGTCTAGCAATCCATAAACAGGGAGTCAAATTCAGGAAAGAGGCAAAGGTAGCATTTTGAGGAATTGCCAAATTGTTTTACAAAGTGCTGTACCATTTCACCATTCCTCCAGCAATATATGAGAGTCCCAATTTCTCCACATACTCATCAACACTTCTTATTGTTCATCTTTTTTATCTTAGCCATCCTCATGGGTGTGAAATGATATCTCACAGTGGTTTTGATTTGCATTTCCCTAGTGACTAATGTTATTGGACATCTTTTCATGGGATTATTGACCATTCGAATACTCCTTTAGAGAAACAACTATTCAAATTTTTTGTCCATCTTTAAAATAATTTACTTTTTATTGTGGAGTTGTAAGAGTTCTTTATATGTTCCAGATACATGTTCTTTGTTATATATGTGACTTATAGATATTTTCTCCCAATCTGTGGGTCAGAATATTCTTTTAACCTAAAATTTAATTACATTTTTAGGATAGAGCTATGGGAAGTGATTGTTGGGGGGGGGGTGCTGGGAAGGGATATTCATTCACTTGACAATTATCTTGCACTTGAGACTAGAACAGAGCAAATCCAGCTTGTGCAGTTGAGTAACATGCATGTTTTCATATTACACAAATAATATGAAGTTGGTGAAAAGAAATTTTGAGTTTTCCTCAGTTTCTCCACATTCTCTATCTCCTCCACCCTCTGCCCCTCAGTCTACATATGCAAACAGGGAGCTGAGATAGAGAGCACTTGGACATTACTTAAAATGCTATTATAATGACAAAATAAAAACTTGACTGCTAACATTGAAAAATTAAAAGAAACGAACTTGACAAATGCAAATTGGCTTTTGGGAAAATGATCTTCCTCAAATAGATTCTTGTAAAGGAAAGTACCAAAAACCTAGGTCAGTGTGATAAGCTTGTTCTGTGTTAACAGAGTACATTTATTGGGTGATGGTTCTTGAAGACCTTTTGAGTCTTACCAACACTGACAGTAGAAAACAATGGTATGTGCCTATATTCATTATTAATTTCACTACATAGAATTGGATTCAACACCATGCATTAAATACTTATTATGCACAGACACAAAATGCAAAAATGACCAAAACAGACACAGCTCCTAAATTGAGTCTCAATTTAACTGAGTAAGTCCTATCTCTAGAGGGCAGAAGTGCCTAAAATAATAAACCATTATTAAATGTCTGTTCATATTTTAGCCATTGAGTTTTTGAGATGTATACAAAACAAAATAAGACAAGAGCCTTACCTTCAATTCGTTTGAAGTCTATTTACTATGAGACTGAAAAATAAACATTTTCACCAATGTGTAGTTTCATGATAGAGGTAAGTATGGCCCTTAATCCCATTTACAGAGATGGAAGTGGTTAACAGAAGATTTTATCAAGAAAGTGACATCTAAGCTGAGACTTCAAGGACAGAGATTGAAAAGTTGAGAAAAGAGTAAAAGCATACTAGGCCAAAAGAAAAGTAGATACAAAGGTCCAGAGGGGAAAGAGATCATCACACATTCCTTCTCATTGTAATTTTTAAAATTCCAGAATAGGTCATCTTAAATTACTTTCATTCATCCATAATGAATTTGATAAATAGGCACTAACTGGCATCCTTTTTCAAGTGGGAAATCTAGGATATATAAGAAGATTAATTATTATATGCCTGATATCAAAGCCTTAGAAATCAACCACTGCAATGACAGAGTTGGCAGGTCAGACCAGAAGAATCAGAGAAGAAAAATACATTATTAATTGTTTCCTCAATTCATCAGACATCACACAATTTGTAAATAATTACCAAAAATTAAAGTTTAATAAAATACTTTCTTTACACAGCTTTTCCCAAATCTTCACTCATTCATTCATTTATTCATTCATTTATATATTCATTAAACAGATACTTATCAACCTTATCTTAGGCCATGTTTTAAGCACTGGAAATTTATCACAGACAAAATAAGATGAAAAAGACAAAACCCCTGACATCATGGAGCTTGTATTCTAGTGGGAAAGAGAAACAATAAACAAGTAAAATATACAGTATGTTTGTTAAATGGTAAGGAGAAAAATAATGCAGGGAAAAGTCATAGGAAGTGTGGGAGAAGGGTTGAAATTTTTGATAGTATAGTTTGGGAAGGACTCATTGAAATCTGTGTAAAGGAAGTGGGGAGTCAGCCATTTGTTTGTTACATATGTGTGTGGCTGGGGCAGGGGGAGCTTACCCAGGAGAGGGGATAGGAAATGTGAAGGTCCTGTTATGGGAGCAATTCTTGTACCTTTGAGAAACAGCTAGTAGGCTAGAGTGGCCAGACAGAGTAATGGAGGGAGAGAGGAAGTGGCTATGAAGTCAGAAGGGTAAGGAAGAGCACAGGTCATGCAAGGCCTTATAATCTTTGCAAGGATTTTGGCTTTTAGCCTGACTAAAATAAGAAAGCAGTAGGAAGTTGAACAGAAAACTGAGATTACCTGAGTTAGATTTGAACATTTCCTGGTTACTGGTTGAGTAAAACTAAAGAGAGACAAGGACAGAAGCGGAGGCTATTTTAATAATCCAGGTGAGATATGATAAATGGCTTGGACCCAAGTTGTGCCAATGAGGGTGACAAGGAATGGTTGACTTTTGGATACATTTTGAGAATAGCACCTACATAAATCACTGACAGACTGGATGTTGCATGTGCAAGAAAGTTAATAGCCAAAGGCCATGCTAAGGAATTTTAGTTTGTGTAATTAGAAGAATGGAGTTGACTTTCCCTGACCAGAAAAAGAATGGGTGAAGAGCAGGTTATGGGAGAATACCAAAAGGTTATCTTTGGACGTGTTAAATTTAAGATGTATATTTGCTATCCAAGTGGACTTATCTTGTGGGTAGCTGTAAAGAATGTAATTCACAAAAGAAATCTAAATCAGTCACTTATATTTATATGTTGATTTATATACAACATGTCTATAGGTTTATGTACTATATATTTATATAATATATTTTACAATATAAATATATTTTATAATATATATTTGTATGTTTTTATATTATTATATTATAGATTTATATATTATATATTACATATATTATTTATACATTATATATTAAATCAGCATATCAAAGCCTTGAGAGTGGACGACTTTGACAAAGTAATTATTACGAGTCAAAAAAAGAATTGATGTGAGTACTGAACCCAGAAGCACTGCACTATTTAGAAGTCAGGGAAACTGGGAGGAAATATAAAAAAATCTGAGATGGAACATCCAGATGTAGGAAAACAAACAAACATAAAACAAAACAACATGTAAGTTTGTCTTCCTACAAGCCAAATAAAGCAAGTGTTGTAAGAAGGCGATGGTGATCAATTTTGTCAAATATTAATGAGAGTTCAAGTTAGATGAGGCTTGAGAATTCACCATTTGATTTAGCAACATGGAGTTCACCGACAACCTTGATAAAAGCCATTTGGTGAAGTTTTGGCAGTAAATGTCTGTTTGGATTAAAGAAAGAATAGGAGAAATTGGAAACTGCATATAAAAACTCTTTTTCAGGGAATTCTTTTAAAAAGAAATGAGAGAAGAGGAGAGGTTGTAAAGAGAATGAGCCAGAAAGAGAAGTGGAGTCAAAAGTGAGTTTTTTAGAAGTGCAAGAAATAGCCTGTGTGTGTGTGTGTGTGTGTGTGTGCTGATGTGAACCACTCAGTATCAAGGGAAGTACATGTGGTGCAAGAAAGAGAAGAGAGAATTGTTAGATTCATGTTGTAGAGTAAGGGACAGGAGGATAGAATCTAGTAAACAAGTAGAAAGCTAGACTTTTTCTAGGAATATGGTAATAAAAAATTCAAGTAAATTTGCACAAATATAAATAGGTGGAAGTAGGAGCTCATACGAGATGTCCATCGAAAGATGAATGGAAAAAGAAGATGTGGTATATATATACCATGGAATACTACTTAGCCATCAGAAGGGATGAATACTTTCCACTTAACATCAATGTGGATGGAACTGGAGGGTATTATGCTGCGTGAAATAAGTCAGTCAGAGAAAGACAATTATCATATGGTTTCACTCAGATGTGGAATATAAGAAAGAGCACAGAGGATCATAGGGGAAGGGAGGAAAAACCAAATGGGAAGTCATCAGAGAGGGAGAAAAACCATGAGAGACTCTTAACTATAGGAAACAAACTGAGGGTTGCTGGAGGGGAGGTGGGTTGGGGGATGGGGTAATTGGGTGATGGGTATTAAGAAGGGTACTTGATGTGATGAGCACTGGGTGTTATATGCAACTGATGAATTATTGAACACTACATCCAAAACTAATGATGTACTATATGTTGGCTAACTAAAATTTAAAAAAAAGAAGTATTAGCTCATGGAAATGCTGTTCTGTTTCATTCTTTGTGGGGTAGAAATTATGGTCAGCAGTTGAGGATGAAGATGAGGAAAGACATACTGGAGATTTTGAGGAGAGAAGATGTAAAATAATCATCTGCATCTTATGAATGAACTAGGAAAATGAGTGCTACACAGTATTAAAGAGTTACTTGAGAAAATTGATCCCAAACTTAAGGTGATATCAGTCAACATTGTTTTGTATTTTTTTTCTCCAGCCACAGTCAATTGCAAGTGGGGAAATATTGAGTAAGTTAAGGGTTTGATTTAACAAAGGTGGTGCTTTATCCAAGTGAACTGTAATGAAGCAAGAGTAGGGCAAAGGAGAGGATAATGTTTGCTAGTGAGTTATTATCACTGATATAAGTAGCATTAGTAGAAAGTTATTCCAGTTTAAAGCCAAGACATATTTTAAACACTTCCATATTTCATCAATTGCTAAGTTTTATGGTCTTCCTTGACAGCACAGAAAAAACACAAAGTTTTATATGAACCTTCTTATTTTGTGGTTCTAAAAAGGATGCTTTATTACTGCTAGTTCTTTAAACTGTTATCATTTGAAAACGAGTGCTCCATTATCAGTATAAGTATTCAGATGTGGGCTTCTCTAAAACAGCAAAAAGTTAAAAAAAAAAACAAAACCTTAAAATCAAATAACAAGTAATATTAAATTATCCCTGAGTGCACATTATTTGTTCCTCGTTAAGGTAATTGTTTTCCAGTAAAAGTGAAATGTGCAATATGCAAATTAAATAATATTACATGTCAGAGTTTGAAAGAAATATTCACTTAACATTGGAAGAGGCTTTTTTTTCCCAGGAAATCTTGTTCATTTATTTTGTGAGAATTTTTGTTTGTCGCTATTTGTTCAAAACATAATACAATTGTGAGATCCAGTGCCTGCTGGCAAAGTTGGAATAGCTGTCAGCAGGAAATGGCAAACTAATAATAAGTGCTGGTAAAATATTTATATTATAGTTTACTGGGAAGCTGAATGTAGTTTTGTATTTCATTAGTGCTTGAGGCAGTACATAGTAACATAGTTGTGCTCCAAAAAAATGGATAGAATTCTAAATACTGTAGTAACTTATCTTTCAACTATCTGCTAAGGAAAAAAAAGAATTAATAATAAGCCTTTTACAAGCTGAAATTTAAGAAATTTTCAACGAGGTCCATAGGCAGTAATTAGTAGCATCTCACGTTCAGTGTTATTGGACACTAGGCTGCTGGATCAACTACTTCTGTAGGAGGCCTAGTAATTTAGCTCTAGTTCATAATTTTCAATAACAGAGCTATTCAAGAGGGAGGGGTGGTCCTAAACCACCAGAGGACTCAGAAGTATGGTGATGTTCAAGTACAACACTGTGTTTATGTACTCCCCAAAGTGTATCAAAGCTCAGATCCAGAGAAATAAAAGAAAAGTCAAACAAAACAAGCATTAGACTGCGTAAAATAAGGTATGGACAAGGCAAACAGGTGAGGCATTGTTTAGGTGGCTAAGGTAGATCAATATCTATTCTTGCAAGCCAGGCATCCTGCCTGCTTTCCTCTGGCGCTCTGCAGATCATCTTACGGCTTGCAGACAGACTGTCGCCTAGACCCAACTGACAGACAACCTATTTCACCCCTGTAAAAATCATACACATCTTCTTCCTTTGTGGTTCACCAAGGAGAGAAAAAATATAACTGCCAAAATAAAATAATACCAGATTGGTTTTACCACATTTTAACATCCCTTTTTATTAACTTAATTAATAAAGACTGGCTCCTAGTTTCTCTTTCATATATAATTTTAATCTATTCAGTAGAATATAAGTATGTTGTGAGCATAACAATGTGCCTGTTTATGGAGATATGACCAAATGTATCCAAATAGTAAACATGTAAAGTGTCTTGCACATAATAATCACTCAATAAATATTAGTTAATAACAATATTCCTATCATAATAATTTTTAAAACCTAACAAAGGATGGAGAGAATCTCATAGAAAATGAAGAAATAGATGTTTGTATTTACCTTGAATTCATAAAGAGGCAGTATTTCAGTAACTTTGAAAACATATTTAACAAGCTCATGATAGCTGAATTTTGAGTGAAGAACAGAAAATCAGATTGTTCATGTTTTGTGACACAGCACCATCGGTATGCCTTGTTCCAATAAACTAGAAATTCATTCATAACTATTAGCAATCTTTTAGTTTTCCCATATAATGTTTTAATTTTGATGAGAAAATGAAAACCAGAAATATTTTTTTCAGGAACAGTTATTATATTTTAGTTATATAAAAAATAACCAAAATATAAAACCTGTCCTCTTGTTCCATAGGGCTTTAGAAAATTATCCAAATTTCTTTGCAAATTAAGCACTATATAAAATTTTTACCTTACATATATAATTTTTATTGAGCTTTTTTCATTTCAGAAGTTTAACTAAAAGTTAGGTGAATCCTTTTACTGTAGTGAAAGTAATGGTAATTGTTATAACAACAAATGTTCTATGTAAAGGAGAAATTACAACAAAGGCTACTTAACAAAATATAAATTGTAAAAAACATAAACAGTTCTCCTAATTCTGCTTTGGCAAATGGGAGACATTTTGAACGGCATTGACTGAGATTTCTCATTTTTCACATATGTACAATAACTCATGGATTTCATTTTATTCAGATTTTCATATCAAAATCCATCCTGCTAATTTTTTTACCTTCTGAGTTGACTAAGAAAAGGAGGGACAATTTTAATACAATATTTAAAATACTAAAAGTCAAGACAAATTCTTATTTTAGTGGTTGTCGAGATTTTGTCTTAATCTTGAGGGTGGAAAGGTTCATATTTTGTAGACTGGTGCATATCATATCTCTAAGTAATAAGAATATGTCTTTTTATCACTGTTACAGTTTTCTGCTTTCCTATTTATGGTGGAAGAAATGTAATTTACTTGTCAGATTGAAATGTTTGATATAAATCCTTATCCTATCTTTTGAACTAGCATTTCTGAAACACTACATTGTAAACAAATGACATGTTTAATTAAACAACTACTTTACTACTACCTGGACAAGAGAATATGATTATATTAATTTAATAGCAAGCCATATGACTAGAATTTAAAGAAAATGTTTTCAATTCAACAAGAAAGTATGATTATACTAATTTAAAATTGATTGGAATGTAAACAAGTATTTTAATTTCCTATCTTTGAAATCTCAAAAAGGTATTTTTAGGAGTTTAAACTAATACAATTTAGAACATATTAGCTTACATTAAAATTTCTTCATTAACTTAATAATCTACATACAAAGCTAAATTTAAAAGTCAAGAAACAGCTTACTATGATGCTAAAAACTTATTTAAATGTAAACAATTGTGATTTTCCAAGGGATTCATTTTGCTTTTGTGTGTGACTGATTTTTCACTGCCACAGGTTAGCAACTCTGAAATATATTAGCTCTGTTCTAATAAGAATGAAAATATGTTAAGGTAAATTTAGCTGAATAATTAGGCATCCTATAATATACAGAATTATATATGTGTGTATGCATGTGTATTTATGTGTATATGTATAAAAATATGTATGTTTAAGTATATGATATATATATATGATTGTTTGAAAGCTGAGGATTAATTTTACTTTCAGATTTCAAAATATGAAATAATTGTAATCATTCAAAGGCACCTATTGTTGAAGGTCAATCCATTTATACTCATATGTGGGAACAAAGAAAAATTTTTAAAAATATCGCTGAGTTCTGACCTAATCAAAACCATAAGTTGTTTTTCAAAACATGCATTGTTAGGATCTTAATTATCTTATTTGTGTTTGTTTAGATAGATAAACAGATGAGACATTTCTGATCCAGATGTGACAATCTCAGCGCTGTCATTTACCTTTCAAGGATCATAGAATTTTTGCTTTTAACACATTCCCTCGAGTACCTACATGTTTTCATTATAAACCAGTAGTTGAGAAAACATGTCAGATGCTAAATTCAAATCCACCATGCAGGAAACATGGGGAAATGTAACAACTGTTTTGGAAGAAAATGTCTTGAAGTCAACTTACATAAAATCTTAAATGGTTTGCCAGTGAATTATAATTAGCATTTATGTTACAACTGCAAATGCTAAACAATTTGTACTTAACTACTATAGGACTAAAGTTATTTTTGTCAAATATGCATAAAACCTTAAGCTAAAATGTCTACGTCCTATAATATAAAAGTTTAGTGATTTAAAAGTAGCATACCAACTTCAGTTATGAAACAAAAGGAACAAAATAGTCTAAAGTCTAGAGCACTTAAACCTTCATAATCTTTAATACATGATATGAAATCTCATAAAGAATATGCAGCACTCAAGGTGATAATTTCTTATATGAATATTCAATAACATCTATGTCCAAGTAGACTGAAACTTAGAAATTTTTCTAGAGGTTCACATTTACTAGAGTAAATGAAAGTTTAGGATGCTTGTGTAAAGGTTAAAATAACTGAAATTATTTTCTCAGTAAATGCTTCCTCATCTTCATCAATCATTATTCTAAAATATAAAGAAAACAATTTATAGAACACAAACACTATAATTAATAAAAGACTATATACAATGATAGATAATGCAAAACAACTGAATTTATAATATATAACATCTAAAATATTTATTTTTTATTTTTTCATTTTATTTTTTATAAAGATTTTTATATATTTATTTGACATAGAAAGACACAGTGAGAGAGGGAACACAAGCAGGGGGAGTGGGAGAGGGAGAAGCAGGCTTCCCGCTGAGCAGGGAGCCGGATGCGGGGTCAATCCCAAGAACCCTGGGATCATGACCTGAGCCGAAGGCAGACGCTTAATGACTGAGCCACCCAGGTGCCCCTATAACATCTAAAATATTTAATCATAGTTCTTATATGACTACACAGTTAGTAACTTATTTTACTTAATAAAATACTAAAAATGCCATTTTCTACTTTTTTGAATGTATATTTGCCTTTTCTCTCACAGAATTGTTCAATTAGATAATATGCATTTCCAGGTAAAGAACTAATATAGTTAGGGATACTCATTTTTTTAAATTAATTTATTTAATAAAGACTAAAGTTGCTTAGGCTATCATGGAAATAAAAATTATGATGTTAGCGGCACCAGGGTGGCTCAGTTGGTTAAGCCAATGACTCTTGAGTTTCAGCTCAGGTCATGATGTCGTGGGTCATGAGATCAAGCTCCAGCCCCACATGGGACCCCACGCTCAGCAGAAAGTCTGCTTGGAGATTCTCTCTCTGCTCCTTCTGCCATGTGCATGCTCTCTCGCAATTAAATAAATAAATCTTTTTTAAAAATCATGATGCTATTTTCAATTCTATAACCTTTTAATTTGAAAACAGGTAATTACAGAAAAAATTATAGAATGCACTAAAAAAGCAGTTGGAAAACAAGTATTTCATGTAAGAATTACTAATTAGTGTAATAACCATTAAAAACGGAAGTTTGTGCATAAATATATAATCATCCAAAGAATGTCAGTCTTTGACTTCACTTAATTACTAAAATGGCCATTTAAGGGCATCTGGCTGGTTCAGTTGGTAAAGCATACAACTCTTGATCTCAGGGTCATGAGTTTGAACCCCATATTGGACATGGAGCCTAGTTAAAAATAAAATAAAATAAAATAAAATCTTTACAAATTTTTAAAAAGGCTTAAAAAAATAAAATGGCCATTTAAGAATGTACCTTAATGAGTATCACAAATATATCTTTTGATTAAACAAGAATAAGGGAGGGGAGTGCTGTTAAGCATCTGCCTTCAGCTCAGGTCATCATCTCAGGGTCCTGGGATCAAGCTCTGCATTGGGCTTCCTGCTCAGCAGGGAGTCTGCTTGTCCTTCTCCCTCTGCCCCACACCCCTATTTGTGCTCTCTCTCTCTCTCTCCCTCACTCGCTCTGCTCTCTCTCTCTCAAATAAATAAATAAAATATTTTTAAAAAAAATTTTAAAAACAAGGATAAGGGATAGTTTCTTTAAGTTTTTATTTTGATTTCTAATAAAATATCAAAACAAAAGACCAATTTCTCATATGCATATTAATTATGAGAAAATAATTAAAATATTTATACCTTCTAAATAAATAGTATCAATATAATTTAAAATACTCTTAGTGGAAATGAAATCATTAATATACATAACCAGTCTCCAACAGATTATTAGTATTACTAAAATGTGACTGTTGAGTACTAGTTGCTATCATTTGTGATTTGTTGGCTAAAGTGTAAGATAAATAGGAAGTTTTACTCTATTTCCTAGCCATGATGAATAAGCACCATCAAGAAAACATTTTAAGTCTGTCTTTTGGAGAATGCCTGGGAACCCATGTGTACATAGGTTTTAATATAAGGAACTCTCTTATCGGTAAAGTGAAACTTTAGAAAAAGTCATATTTTGAAGTATCACAGCAAAGCTTGCACCATGTGTAAATTTTACTGTCACAGCAATTCTTCATAGGAAAAAATTCTTAAATCTAAGGTTGTCAATCTGCAGTTTTTTGAGTATTGTAGTCACTTAGAATTAGCAGTTAACAATGAAAAAACCTCTTAAGAGCATTGACTTTTTACACTTCATTCTAACAAAACAATTCACTATTTACTTATTTTACAGTTAATCTCCGTGCTAAATCTGAAAGTATGCTCTCAATAACAACTATAATAAAAGAATGTAGAGGGGCGCCTGGGTGGCTCAGTTGCTAAGCATCTGCCTAATGCTCAGGTCATGATCCCAGGGTCCTGGGATCAAGCCCCCCATCAGGCTCCCTGCTCAGCGGGAAGCCTGCTTCTCCCTCTCCCACTTCCCCTGCCTTGTTCCCTCTCTCGCTGTGTCTCTCTCTGTCAAATAAATAAATAAAATCTTAAAAAAAAAAGAATGTAGAGATAATGACACAAAATGATAAAAGCAAGGAAAATGCTCATTTGAGGATATAATCTCTTTCACATATATGAGCTTTAAGTAGACATGAAGTAGGAGAAATGTTCTACAAAAATTACCCAGAGAATTCCTATAGAACAAAACCTATCAAAGTGTGTAGAAAGCCTTCTGAGATTCCAATCCCTATTGATAAACCCTTTCTAATATGAGATATTTTGCTCTACAAAATTATGTGCAAATAAATTTTGTAAGCAAAAGTTCCTTACCATTGTTAATGAAAACTTAGAGGAAGAATCATAAAACTTAGTTTTGTTGGTGGAAGTGTTAGACAGTTGGTAAAGCAGAGATAATGCTATATATTCAGCAAACCCATTTATTTTTTTAAATATAATAAATTGAAATATAATAAATTGTTGACTGTAATTTTATTACAAAAGATTGAATTTTCATTATGTATTTTTTTATTATGTTATGTTAATTACCATACATTACATCATTAGTTTTTGATGTAGTGTTCCATGATTCATTGTTTGCGTATAACACCCAGTGCTCCATTCAATATGTGCCCTCCTTAATACCCATCACCAGGCTAACCCATCCCCCACCACCTCCCCTCTAGAACCCTCAGTTTGTTTTTCAGAGACCATCGTTTCTCATGAGTCATGTCCCCCTCCAATTTCCCCCCCATCATTCTTCCCCTCCTGCTATCTTCTTTTTTTTTTTAACATATAATGTATTATTTGTTTCAGAGGTAAACCCATTTATTTTTCTTCCTTAACACATAACTAAATTACATTCCCAAACCTCCTGTGCGATTAGGTTGGGCCATGTGACTGACTTTGGGCCAGTGGGTAGTATTATCTTTCAGAATCCTCAACAAGCTTTCTTCCCTCCATATCTAGTACAGAGTATCCAGGACTCCAGGGCTCTATAAGATGGCAGAGTGAGTCCCTGAGTGACATAATGGAATATTCTCTATCTGACCCATACTGGAATGTGACATAGAGGAGTAAAAATTCTTTATAGTGTTAAGCCTCTGAAACTTGGGAAAGGCCAGAAGATTATTCATTCATGAACGTATCTGTTTCTCAAATATTATGAATAAGAATTACAGGGGATAAAAATAAAATTTAGTACTACAGAGGAGGGCAAAAATGGTTATTGTATTGATCTAAATATTAGATTAGGAATAGTTTTTAGGAAGTACAGTTCACCCTTGAACAATACAGATTTGAACTACACAGGTTCACTCATATGTGGATTTTTTTAATAAATACAGTACAGTGCTATAAATGTATTTTCTCTTCCTTATGATTTTCTTTCTTTTTTTTTAAAGATTTTATTTATTTATTTGACAGAGAGAGACATAGCGAGAGAGGAAACACAAGCAGGGGGAGTGGGAGAGGGCGAAGCAGGTTTCCCGCCAAGCAGGGAGCCCAATGTGGCCCTCAATCCCAGGACCCCGGGATCATGACCTGAGCTGAAGGCAGACACTTAACGACTGAGCCACCCAGGTGTCCCTCTTCCTTATGATTTTCTTAATAACATTTTCTTTTCTCTAGCTTAGTTTATTACAAGAATAGAGTATATATAATACATATAACATATAAAACATGTATTAATTGACTTTATGTTATCAGTAAGGCATCCACTCAGTCAACAGTAGGGTATTTAGTCAAATTTTGGAGGAGTCAAAGTTAGACACAGATTTTCGACTGCACTGGGGTTGGTGCCCCTGACCCGGGCATTGTTCAAGTGTCAGTTGTATATGATCTGAAGTATTCTGCAATTGGTCCCTGTCAAACTCTTGCTTCCCCAGTTGTATGCTTAATTTATATCATCTTATTATGATATTATAAATATTAGTAATAAATGCTTAAAGCATTAGCTACCATTCATTTCTTGCCATACTCTGAGAATAGTGCTTAGCACTTTATATTAACTATCTCATTTAATTTCAAAGTTACCCTATGAGAGAGTTTTAACAATATACTCATTTTACAGAGGAAACTGATGTCCATGAAAGTTAAGATGATCTCACAGCTAGTAAGTGGTGAATCCAGAATTCAAAGGTCTTTTTGCCTCCATGGCCACCCTATTAATATACAACATTGCATTAAGTGTAATATTTGGTTTCAAACAATTACTGTTTGAGCAATGATAATTTACTTCAACTACTTTCCTACCCACAAACAGAATCATATAGTTGTTCGTTCATTTTGCACATCACAAAAAAGGCCAATAGGAAGAGTTGATCTTAGCAAATATATTATCATCTTGGATCTGCCCCTCATAGTGAAAACCTTACACCCTGATTTTATCAACATGCCAAAAATCCATCTATCTATTAAGGGTAGATACACGGTAATCACTAATGTTTTGACCCAAAAATCAAATTATTCAGTTATGATGAATAATTTAAATGAAAAAAAAAAAAACTTCATTGAAGGCCTGGAATATAGTTAATTACTCACCTAAAAATAACTACCATTATAAATGATATATATAAGGGGCGCCTGGGTGGCTCACTCAGTTAAGAATCTGACTGTTGATCTCAGCTCAGGTCTTGATCTCAGGGTCCTGAGTTCAAGCCCTGTATTGGGCTCAACACTGGGCATGGAACCTACTTAAAATATATATATATATTATTATTTATATTATTTATAATATATTTATATTATTTATAATATATAATATATTTATATTATTATATAAATATAATAAATGATACATATGAAATTCATGTGATTAGTATGTATCCTTGGAGCAGAGATACTTTGGAAGCCAAATAATCAGAATATTACTTGAAAAATATGGATTCAGAATGAAGATATTTTTGTGAATAGAATGTTTAATAGCATCAACTATAAATAGCTTGATAATCATTCACAATATGAATAACTTTGTCTTTGGGACTGAGGTTCAATGGAATTAAGTCCCACTGCCTCATCTCTGCACCATATTTGGATAGGCTTTGCCCATATTGCTTTTGACTTTCCTATTATCTGCTTTCATGGCTAAAATTCTTTCTGTGGATATGTCAATACCTTAAACTAGTTTATGTCAAACCCTGCTGCACAGGAATTTATCTGTTCTTTTAAGAGAACTTTGCACATCCTTGTACTGATCTATTTTGATTGATCTTGAAATTCAACAATCCAAAGGCAACCTCATCTTGCGTCCTTTATTTCAGATCTTTTGCCAATACCTCTCTCATAATAGTCTATAGGAATAATTAAAAAAAAGACAAGAATTGAAAAAGTTAATCCCAGGATAAGATAATGCTCACTGAAAAATCCTGCCTATTTATGAGAAATTAGTGAAGATAAATAATAGCAGCTGTTCTCTTTTTCTTTCACATAGTGTAGAAGCAGTGTATCCACAGGATTCAGTTAATTTTTTTTTTTTTTAACACACATCTTGATTGCTGGGGTAAAGCTCTCCAAACTCCTCCTACAAGAGGCACCATGTTTCTCTTTATAATGGTACCAAACCCCATGGTAAGCTAGAACTGTTGCTCTGAAAGGAAGCATGGCTCAGAATTCATCAAAGTTGCCATACAGTGTCAGCGAAAGATGGGGCTATGCCAGTTGCACCCCATCAGTGAAAAACTAAACTTGTTCAATCTTTATGCTGCAACCATGCCATGCACTTCAAGAGCAAAGTCTACTGCTACGGTCCTGGTGTTCCTTTTTCCAAGTAGGCGAATGCCAAGGGAGCACTTTCCCACAAACAAGTATGTGGGAGATAATAAATGCAATAACAAGGTTTATTAAACCACCAGGGTGCTTCAAGACTGGAATGATTCAGTCAGACAGAAACAAACAATTTTTATTCTTTTACTGTTGTTTCTCTTTTATCTGTGAGCCAGGGGGTAGGAAGAGGACCAAGAATTCAAACATGGTGGGGGGGGGGGTGGCGCCTGGGTGGCTCAGTTGGTTAAGCGACTGCCTTCCTCTCAGGTCATGATGTCAGGGTCCTGGGATCGAGCCCTACATCGGGCTCCCTGCTTCTCCCTCTCCCACTCCCCCCGTTGTGCTCTCTCCCTCTCTCTCTGTCAAATAAATAAATAAAATCTTAAAAAAAAAAAAAGAATTCAGACATGGGAAAGATCTGGATGAATTTAGGAACTATTCTAGTAGTTTAGAGTCTGGAGAATACTGTAGAGAGAAGTATTCCAAAAACAAAAACCAGGAAGAATGCTGAAGCAGCTTTCTCTGGAGACACAGCATGCATAGTTATGGAGTTCCCAGACACGTTTCTGCCTGGATCCAGCTACTTTTCTTTGAGTTGGAGAACATACTTGGAAACCTCTGACTGACAACAGCTCACTGATGAGTAGATATCCTTTGATGTGAAGTGAATGATCATGCCATCAACCTTCATTGTACTGGCCAATGAGAAACCTCTGAAAATAACAACATGAAAAGGACAAGAAAATAAATGATCAATACAGAAAAGGCAAAACTTCTTAATAATAAGAGATAAATAGACAAAGATAAAAATTAAGTTACAAAAGCAAAAAAATTTTTAAACTATATTAATACCATATTTGTAATTCTTTAAATTCTTGTACTATTATAGCATGTTGTTACATTCACCAAATTTTATTTTTATTAGTAGAACTAATTTAAGTGATAATAAAATGAGGGAAATTCCATTGAAGTAAGCATTGTCTATGGTGTCACTGTAAAAGTTTGGTAAGATCTGAATACACAAACTATTTCAGTAAAGCAAAAAAGAAAACACATGAAAAATTGTTGTGCATAATTGCGCATACACAAAGTTACCCTCCCCAAAAATTATGAATAAAAAATTTTAAAGAATTTAAAAGAAAAAAGGTCAAGAGTATTTTTTAAAATATGAGGGATCCTAAAATTCTAATTATCTTACTCTATCTTTAGCAACTATAAAAAATAAGACACAGCACACCAAACTCACCAACTATCATATGGTTTCACTTTGTTCTTAACAGTTTACTGTAGTCAACAACAAGCTAAACCATATTAGTGGAGAGAAATCAAAAGAAACATAAAACTCTAAAAGAAAAAATATATATTCCAAAGAAAAAAATAAAAAAGTATCTAATAAAACGTCCCAAATAAGAGCTAATTACTGTCTGGCAGAACTAATAAATGAAAAAAAATCAAAGCTGAATGAAAGCTTTATTGCATCTCCATTACTACTGGATAACAGCTTGAGGTACTTGTACAAAAGCTGTTTTTTTTTGGAACAATGACTTTAGGTTTGTGTTTCTTTTTCCAAACACTATAGCTTAATAGTATATGCACAATAAATAAATAATGGACCATAAAGCTTTTCCTAAAACTTTTTTTAAAGATTTCATCTATTTATTTGACAGAGAGAGAGAGAGAGAGAGAGCACAACGCAGCAGCAGAGGAGAGGGAGAAGCAGACTCCCCGCTGAGCCAGGAGTCCGATGCCAGGCTGGATCCCAGGACCCTGGGATCATGACCTGAGCCGAAGGCTGACGCCTAACCGACTGAGCCACCCAGGCACCCCTTTTCCTAAAACTCTTAATGATAATTTTCAAGAAAGAATCTCAAACTCAATTATAATGGTGGAGGAAGCTTCCATTTTTGAGAATAACGTATTAGTCATATGTAGCTATATCCCAAGAGGCAGGATTTGACTTTCAAGTCCTAAAAAGTAATTATCAAGAGGCTCTATGTAACTGCAAATTTGATCCAGGTTTCCTTTTCTAAAAATGCGATATCAAAAAGAATAAAGGACTACCCATACTTACAATATTTTCTTTAAATATATGGGAAATATGATGTCCATGTATAGTTCATTATTTGAGTGGGGCATTTGGTTTGTCTTGTCTACAACAATTAAATGGGGCAATACACAAAAATGAAGGCCCATTCAAACTTTTTTACATTTTCAATCAGACAAAGAAGATGCTCAGGGGCGCCTGGGTGGCTTCGGTTGGTTAAGCAACTGTCATGATCCCAGAGTCCCAGGAGGGATCCAGTCAGCATCCAGCTCCCAGCTCAGTGGGGATCTGCTTCTCCCTCTGACCCTCTCCCTTCTCATTCTCTCTCTCACTCTCTCTCTCTCAAATAAATAAATAAAATCTTAAAAAAAAAAAGAAGATGGTCAGATCTGGAGAATTACCTGTCCTGTTTCACAGGTAGCACCTGTATTGCTGCTACACATCTGTGGAAGCACAATATCAGCCAACTGTTAATCAAGGATCACTTCCCTTCAAAGTGACTGATGATCCACTGTTAAAACAGCTTATAAAAATAACTTCTCCTTCGAAAAGGTGCTTCAGGGTTTTCAGACACATCTCACCATTCCTGCTAGCTTAATGCATGTTTGAAAGTTAATTTCTCATTAATATTTAAAGTAGAAATGGCTTCAGAACAAATTTTAAATGATCCATTACATTTTAGAAATAAAATATTATTGGCATTATTTTCATCTCGATTACAAGGAATAATAATGTCCAAGATTGGCTTTTAAAACTGTTAATGAGCCCTGGCAATGTGAAAAAGATATGGATTAGGTAGATGTAATGAGATATGATTAAAGGGTGCAGGCACTGAAGGGTGTTGGGAGAAATTCTTTTCTGAAAGAGTATAATTAGTGTCTGATAAAAGTACTTAGTAGATAAGATTTTTGAAGAAGAAAGGTTAAGATAAACACATACTTTATGACAAACCTGCTTAATTTTTCCCCTTTGGTTCTCTTACATACTCAATATTATGTTGAAGTTTCATACATAAATAATGTTTGTCAAATACTTCATGCAATTCTACCAGACAATTAGAGTGTTTTAATTGCCAGACACGGAGAACACAAAATGTGTTGAAACATCTTATTCCATTTTCAGTGTACATTTCTTTGTTGATTTATGTAATGTAGCTAATAATATGCAACCTACCCTAGTTTTAAACAAACAAATGAACTTCTAAAAAGCAAGCTTTCCATAAGTTGCTAAGCAACTCCAAAGGCACATTTTATCAATTTAATAAATAACATTTAGATGACAAATCCTTAAGGAAGATTTCTAACTCCATTTTATAAAAAGTAGAAAATCCAAGCAGGTACCCTTCTGATTTTCCTGTTTCTAAGGCCTCAGGGCTAGACAGAGCCACTGCTATTTTCAGAGGTACACTGGACTCACTAAACAAATAAAACATTTTGCCAATTGAAGTTGTTATATAATAGAAGTTAGGTTCTGGGACTCATTGTGTAGCTCTCAGAGTTAGAGCTCATGCTTCATTCCCATACCTGACGGTTTCTCAACCTCAGCCCTATTGACATTTTGGACTAGATAATGTGTTGCTGTGGAGGGCTCTCCCATGCATTGTAACATGTTTAGCAATATCTATCCCTGGCTTCTACTTGCTAGAAGCCAGTAGTGGCCTCCTAGTTGTTAAAACTAAAAATGTCTCCAGACATTGCCAAATGTTCCTGAGGTGGGGGCAGGGAGGGTGGAAGGGTGTCAAAATCACACCCAGTTGAGACAGTTAAGAACCACTACAGTTGAATAATGAGTAAAGATGCTCTGAGAAAGGTATCTTGAGCTTAACTGGTGATGAAGATATCGTGATATTAGTTTCCATCAGTCAACACCTAATATCTCCTAGTACCACCAACAATGAAGAAATAAAGGAGTAGTACTGGATTTCAGGGGTACTCTTGCTCCGTTCAAGGCTCTTGCTCCATTCAAGGCTCATTATTGATCTTATCATTTCAATGTAATTCCCACTGTATAAAAACTGGGGAGAAAGGGCCTTGTCATAGCTCTGTGTCTGTAGTAGCATCCCATTCCAGAACTGCACCAGAATCTGTTTTCCTACTTTCTACCTCAATTTTCACTATACTCAGTTGCTAACTAGAATCATTCTAAATATAAATCTCAATTTTAATAAAGTCATCCTCTGCGCATAGGGTCACAATAGGTCTCTATCACTTCTGTTATCAAATACAAACTCCTCTACGTGGTCTTTAAGGTTTCCTACAAATTACCACCGAACTGCATCTCACCAAACACCTTTCTCATTCTCTATTTATATCACCTTTACCCCCTCAAACACAAACATCTTGCATATGCTCATCTTCCTATGTGGCACATAAAGGACAAACTCATTTCCTCCATGAAAGTTTTCCTAATTAATCCTTCCTTTATTTCTTATCAATATCATATTTCTGTTAGAAGAATGGCGTGACTGCAAGTTAATACGTGAGCAATTGTTTACTGAATGTTTTCAGTATGCCAGACACTGAATATTGCTTAGTAGTTATTTCTATCAATTTATGTTCACATTATTTATGCTCAACTAGACTGTAAGTTCCCAGAGGATAAGAACAGGTCTTATTTGTATCCCTCTGATGCCTCTTAATAATGATGCTAATAAATACGCTTTAAATTTGATTAGCAATTGTAACCTTTCAAATTCCGTTCATGGTTACTAACATTCATTAGATATTTTCACTATTTTATAGTCAATGAAAGTGGGACATTAAATACTCTAGGGGCTAATCTATGGGTTACACAACCGGTGCTTAGTAGAACATTCATTTAATATATGCTGACTGACCGAATTCAGTCTCACAACTTCACAACTATAAAATTTCTCTCCTGTTTCTAAAGTTCTTAGGGCATTTAAAAACAAATGTTTTTGTAAAGAACAAGAACAGCTGAATGATACAGAAGACACAACGCAGAAGTCAATTAAGGTTTCCAAAGGTTAAATTATGACACAGCAGGAAAGCAAAAGAGAAATTAGTTACTGCCTCAAATTGGGTACAAGAGATTAACTTCGTAAGATCTTGACCTCTCATCATAGAAAGTAAAAGAAAGCAAAATGGAAAGGAAAAACCACAGAAGGGCTGATATACCCCCAAATTCTAAAAATCACAGCATTTTACTTCATACACACGAGTAAGTCCGAGAAAACATTTTCAACAACTCTAAGAGATTTCCTTTCACTGGTTTGGGGAAGTCCCTTAAAAAAAAAAAATCAAAATGCCTGTAAAATTCATTTATCTATCAACCTCTCAACACTCTTCAACAAAACCCAAGTCAGAGGTCAGCTGATTTCTGAGGCTATTCACTAACCCTAACCACCTGTGCCCAAAGCAGCAGCATATTCAGTAATTCTTTCTACATTTATTGCATGCCTACTAAGTACAGATACTAGTGTAGGCCCTGGGGTAAAACAAAGATGCCTGAGTCTTAGTTGCTGATGTGAATTCCTCCAGGGAATTCAGAAAGGGGCAGGTGCTCTGAAAAGACAAAAAAACGGTTATCTTCAATGGGCCTTTTCTCTCAACCTCTGGCCCTCCTCCACTCCACTCCCCACGGGGTGGCGGGGGGAGCGACGAAATTAAAGGAAATTCAGAATAAAGAGAAATGACGGGAAAACGCGTGAACGCCCCAGCAGCTACAGAAAGGCATTCAAAAAGGCTCTCCATATATCCCTCAGCCACGTGATTCGGCGGAAGTGCGGGGGTAGGAGCCGGTCAGGGCCCCACAGGAAGACCGGAAGTGCAAGATCTGGAGTGCGCGGGAGAAATTGCCCTGAGCAGGGTTTGACTCTAGAACCGAGGTCGTTCGAAGCCCCTCAGGGTTTCTCTGACCACAAGGTCCCATCACATCATAGCAGGCTTTCTGCAAAATGGGGATTTTTGAGCTTTCCCGAAGAGGTTCCTAAATGTGGCTGTAAGCTTGACGTGAGTTGTGCAGGGAAGGGGCCGCGCTCCTCTGGCAGCTTTTTTCTAGGCGACTCTGCACCCCCCACACCCGAACGGGGAGGGGAACGGGCGCTCGGCCTCGAGTCACGCGAGCGGCGTGCTGACCTGCCCGGCGCTTGCCGAGCGGCGCCCCCTTCCTGAGAGAGGAAGACTGAAGTGGGAGGCGGGACGGGGTCCTGGCGGACGGAATGTTAGAAAGCAGGCACTCTGGGGCACCGCGGTTCCGATGGGGGCACTGAAAATGTGTGGGAGGAAGGGGCTCGTGTTAGGGTTGGGGCGGGGATGGCGGGGGGTTGGGGGCCGGGGGGGAGGGGCTTCGTTCTCGCCGCCCTCCTTCGCGGAGGCCCCGGCCGGGTTCGGCTGGGCTGCTAGTGCAGCGGGCAGAGGCGCTCTGGCCTTTGCGGAAGCCGGGGCTGGGGCGGCGTTGTGTGAGCGGCTGAGGGAGCCGGGGGCGGGGGGAGTGGGGAGTGCACCACGGGGCTCTTTTCAAGTTAAATTGTGAAGAATAACGTTGGCTCCGAGACTTTTATCTAGAGGGTAGAAAAGAAGATAGGAACTCGGAGTCTCAGTATGTCTTCCCCGTCCCCGAATTAATTCTGGAGCTCTCAGCGTGGCCTGCCAATGCGGGACCCGGAGGAAAGAGAGCACCTCTTCTTCTCTCTCTCAAGCTCTCGGTCTCCCGCTCCCTCTTTCTCTCCCCGTGGACAGAATCGCCCCCGCCCCTACCTTCACCCCACGCACCTCATTGAACCATCTCAGGAGTCCCTCATATATGCCACAAAACACAAAACCACCACAGCGTTCCACTTCACTTCATCTCAGCATTAGGCGACTTACATCAGAATAGGCTAACCAAGAGTTTCTTGCTGGTCTTAATATAATTAAAATGCACCAGTACTGTTTGTTCCCAAAGGCATGAGAGGGAAAAGCTCGACTCCGCGCTGAAGGTCAATAGATCTCCGTAACTTGGTTTATGAGATCACTTTTAAGCTCTCCTCAATTCAGTTTCACTGAGAATTCAGTCGTGAGAGGAAATAGCTTTTGAGATGAATTTTCATCACATTAAACGTATGACTTTACGTTTCTGCTGTCTTTGAATGTCCAAAAATGAAATGGAAGCTGTAGGTTAATTTCCAAAAGTCTAGGGACCCAGAGGAACCCTAACTCCCCTTCCCTGCACTGCCTGCCCTCTGGCATCCTGGAAATGGGGAGAAACCCTGGGATCTGTGGCCACAGAACTGAGGACCCTAACAAGTTATAATTGTTGAAAGGGGGAGGAGGGAGGGTGGGAGGAGAGAAATGGAAAGGAGGAAAAAAAATAACATTTGTGTTCATTTACACATTTCCTGTGCGGAACAAAAAAGTCCCACCATCAGCAAAAGAAGTCTCTTCCTCCAAAATAGCAGCCAAAGAAGGAAAATTAGAATATGCATAAATTCCTTCATTTTCATTCGCACAGAGCATGATTTCCGGCAGATTTGTATTTAAACTGCTCGATTAATCCCAATTTCTGAACATTTTACTTAGCATCTTCCCAAAACTCACCTAAAGAATATTACTCTCCTCCCACCGCCCTGTTTTGAAGCCTCCCTCTTTCCTATTCTCCAACTGCCAATGAGAATTTCATTGATAAAACTGTACCTTTATTTTTCCTGTCCACTGTTTTCCAAACTGGATTGATGCATTGGACTACACTTTAATACAAACTGGTTGCTGTCTGTGAGCCGTAACTGCAGATGAGAGCCTAGTGGAAAGGCTATGTTTTTGAAATGTGTACCTAAAAGAGACTAAACATGACAGGACCAATAGACTTTTGCAGGTTCTCTCATGGCATGGAAAACTTTCCTGTTCTACACAGGTCATATTCTTTCACCATTAGCAATAGTTAGGATGCTTGAACTTTTCCTCCCCCAAATCTCCCCCTCTACCTGTTCCCCATTTTTAAGGAGCATGATAGACAATCCTGACCCTCTTCAAAGGAATATTACTCTTCATAAATATTCAAAGTGTGTCAGTCCATTAAGTCCCCCCACAGCCCATTTCTAAAATATTTGCTTTGCCACTTGTGCAACAGAGCTGGCTGTATCGGCCTTGAAAAGTTCTTTGTTGGAAAAAAATATTAGCATCATTTGAAACCATTCCTTTCAAAATATCACTTGACTTGGGCTTACTTCCACTATCTTTGAAACTGTTTATGTCTTTTCTTTAATAGTAGGCTGTTAATGTTTAAAGGATGAAATTACTACATCTTGGTTTATTGAAAACATATATAGATCACAATTCCACTCATCCCTAAATTCCTTATTCTTGCAACAGCCCAAGACAGAAAGAAACCTATATTTGCTTCTTAATACAGTCTAAGCAGAATGTAGTGGTTCTGGCTTTCCTTCATTGTTTACAGATCATAAACCCCAATTACTGGTGGTAAAAAGTTACAAATGCTAATATTTGTTTAGTTCTTAGTTTCTATAAAAAATGAACATACATATTTGAACTATATGCAACATGGCATATATAATGTATATATATGTGTATATAAATGCATAAACATTTGAATATCTGGTTTATGTTGGTTAAAGATTTTTCAAGATATTGGTATATAGAAGCCTATTAATTTTGTTAAATAAGTGCATAAACTGAGTGCACGCAAATGTCTGCATGACTTTTACTACTTTGTGAAATAACTGCTTTTGTTGTATCTTTACTTTCTGTCCAATATTCCCATTATAAAAGTATTAATTTAGTGTCTTTTAGTTAGGCATGTCTCCAGTGACTCAGAGGTTCTCAGTTATATACAATTAAAGCCAAAGTGTTTGAAAATAAATTCTTAAAAGCCATACTTTGGGGGTGTATGTAACAAGATTGAGGGCACTTTTACTGGAAATATTGATTTCTTTTAATTTTCTTCCTGAAACAAATGACACTTGTCTCTGAATCAAAGGAAAAATTCAAATAAAAATCACAATAACAGAATATTTTCCTTAAAATATGATTTTAATTAGAACTGGATTTTATATGGAAAGCTCCAGTTTGATTTCAAGTTGCAGAGCTGTACTTCCAGAAGAGCTGAAGTGAACTTAGTAGTTATTAGTTATTATTAGTGCACGGAGAAAGCCTGGGGAACCACTGAAGAGCAAAGCGATACACAGTTTCAGCCAAAGTCACCTTACTCCCGTTGCGGAATGAGCATCACCTCAGTGAACTTATCCCTAGAAATGAAAGTTCCTCAGTCTTGGTCGATCTTTAGTGAAATAATATTCTCATGAACAGGAATATTTTCATATTTTTTAAAATGAAAAAAAAAACTAGACAGAAACGAAAAAAAGATTGTTCAGCCTCCCTGCTGTGAAAGGTGCAGAGATAGAAGCCCGGTACTACCAGCAGGGAAGCCGGCCCTTCCTTTCTTTCCCCTCCCTTGCTTCCTTCAACTACTGTTGGGTTTAGTTATGGACTGTGTGCATATGTGAAGTTGAAGACAATATCTAAAGAAAAAAGTTTTCTAGAAGACAAAACTGGCTAGTGATAGTTATGCTTTTCTTTTGTAATTTGTTTTTTAACAAGGCATACAGATCTTATTTTCTCATAAATTTTCAGGGCTACGTTGATTTGCAGGAAGACACAACAAAGCCTAAAGATTTAACAGTCACCCTTCCGTGCTCCCAGTCTGTTCTTCTAGAACTAAAGTCTGTTTCCATTTGGCCTTAGCTGCTGGGCTGCTGAGGAATTTCTATCTCAGTCCTGCTCTCCTCTCCTGTAACTGCCCTTCATCTCCTAACCAGCTTTCTTTCCCCTTCACAAATGAAGGCAATTATCAAACAACCTGCTTTAACCCCAACATCTGCTGGACAAACAGAGTCTCATTCCCTCCCCACCTGATTTTTATTTTCTTTCATTTCCTTTTTCTTGGGGTGGGAGGAGGGACAGAGGCTTAGGAGATGGGGAGAACATTCGGCTGAGAGGAGTTAGATCCCTGCAGGTACAAACTCACTGGTAGATTTCTTTAGAACCTAGACTCAGGAACTGGTGGCTGTTCTTGCACGTAGGACAGTAAACCTTGGCAGGTTTACAACTGACAAAAGCACCTCTACCTCCTCCTAAGGAGACAGGCTTAGCTTTACTGGCTGGATCACCACTAGTTATTAACATCTTCAACCTGAGTTCTTCCTTTCACTTCTACTTCCCTCATTTTATTGTCCCCTTTCTGTCTTTTTATCCGGAAAGGAATCAAAAGAGTTGGTGATCGGGGAACCTAGTTCCTGATTTTTGTGTCTTGCCCTTTGGGATGAGTTCCTCAGGGCCAGTGTTCTCTTTAGACTCAAAGGAACCTTAGTTACTTCGTCCTTCTGAAACTCCTCAGCTTTGTGAACATGATTCCCAAATATGACAACTTGCCCATTCACCAGCCAGAAGGCACCAGGTCTTTCTACCCAAGAATCCCTTCACATGTCTGCCTCTGTTTACAGTCTCCATCCCAGACTGATTTACTTGGGAATCGTGTCCAAGGGGGACATGCCTATAGCAATGAAGAGGAATGGGTACAAAAGCACTTAGTGCTATTAAAAAGACCTACCATATTAGACCAAGGGAGTCTTTATTAGAACACTTGAGTTGGACTGGAATGGATCATCCATCTAACCAGTGAAACAAATCAGAGGAATGCCCGATTGTAGCCATGAAACACATTTCAGACTGAAATGGAGTCCATCTTCATCCTGTCAACCAGAGAAATTATTTTAAAATTGTTTCTGCTATTATTGTTGGCATTATTATTAACAATTTATTTCTGTCATTATTGCTGCAGTTTTTGTTATTTTATTTTTGTTGTTATTGCAGCTATTATACTATTCAACAGAAGTTTAGAAAGATTAGTCAGATTAATTAGTTTATTGGTAATTTAAAGCTGAAAACTGGTAATTAAGCCAAAAAACTAAAAATGATCAGGGATGATTCATACCAATGTAGGATTTGGGAGGAAGAGAGTCTAAATTTTGGATATAAAATTTGGCAGCTGTGAAATAAACAGGACTTGGGGATCAGAAATATGGTAATTGAAATATTCTTAGTCACTCAACCTCTTCCCCTCCTCCAAATTCAGCTAAGATCATTCTTTGATTTGCTTGATAGAGGAAAAATACTATATTTGCTTTTGTTGACAGAGAACAAAGACCCCATGCTTATTCTTCATGTGATTTGCATTTGCACGTGGATTCCCTTGGTTAGGACATCCAAATATCTAAGCTCACTCCCCTCCAAGTTTGCCTCTCTTTGCTCTTGTTATGCACCTCATTGGAGAGGGTGCATCATATAAGACAGGTATACAATTTCAGCCCTCTCCACAGACAGATTCCATGGAATATAAATTCAATAATGCAATTCTCTCCACAACAAGCTCTCTGCTCTCTTTCAAATATAATTAATGTTTTGATAGTGTAGTTCTTTAACTACATATATACACACAAAAACAGACGCACCCTCTAGCTTTGCTGTTTGTGCATTTAAAACAGAAATGGATGTGGCTCTTTCAGTGACTCCTAAAATTCCTCAACTCAGTCAGCCCACAGAGAAGAAATCTGTTTAGGTAATAACTGCACAGTCTGTTGTGTGCCCAGAAATATTTAAAACAATAAAAAATGCAAGCCCCTAGTTTTTGATCGTCATTTTTTGTCAAATTTCCTAGAAAATAAAGGATATTCTGAATTGATATTCTGATACAGACATTCACTAGATAACAGTCAAAATCAACAAAAACACAGTCCTAAACTACTGGTTGTCTTTTCCAAGTTTTGATGATGGAAACTGAATTTCAATACCTTCCATTTTATCCAATTGGTGCTAAATTAACACAGATGTATCAAAACTAGCAACCATAATAGACAAAACTACAATGACTTTCATAGAAATTGCTTACTCCATCAAACACCTCAGTCATGTTTTAGGTGGATTATTTCATTTAGTTGCAATTGGTTGTATATTAACTATTCATATGTGAAAGAGGGTCAGAAAGAAAGATATGTAGAGGACAATATGGCTAGTAGGAGTTAAGTGAGCAAATGCTTCTGAACTCCCATATTCAAATGTACCATATCCCTAACATTTCATTGCTACAAGCTGATTGCAACTATAAGAGGACAAATAACCTTTCAGACTATAGTACATGATATACTTTCAGTCTTTAATAAAGAAAAATACATAACCTGTGATTCTTAATCCAGTGAAAATATAAACTTTAATCTTCCCATATTGTTACTGGTTGAAGAAGCTAGTTATTTAGAACTAATACACTGATTTCCGAGCATCTTGGCCATTTTGCTTGACTCCTGAGTGTGCATGAGGTGCTGGCAGGGGAAGCATTTTACATATTTCTCCACAAAATTTTTAGAGGGGATATGTAAAAGGGATTTCTTTTACATCTTTTGAGGTTTAATTTTCTTACTCTTCATGTAGTATTTGGTGTTTGGAATTGTGAAAGAAGATAAAAGAATGAACAAGGAAAGGAGAACATGTGGCTGATTCCAAGTAGATCGTTTAACTGGATGGAAAGAAACAAAAATACTTCCCCACTGCAGTTGTGCAAAGAAAGGGAAAAGTGTGTGATCCGTCAAGAGCTCACTTGTGCTTTTTGTTATTGTTTTAGATGGTGGCCCATCAGGGTTCCTTTCCCATTACTTTCCTCCAAAATGTTTTCCTTGAGAGCATAAATGTGGAAACTACTTGTCCCTTCATTCTCTCACAGGCTAATATATAACAGCAAATATTTTAGTTAAATTTTCAACAGAAAAAGTTTTTACAGGTACAGAGATTCAGTCTTAGTACAGAAGCAAATTACCAATCCCAGTTGGTTAGATACACTTACCTTGATATTTGCTTGTGGTGAGCTATAAAATTTTATATATGTGTAAGATTTTTACAATATCGATCAGCAATGACATGTGAGCTATCAAAAAGAAATCCTCTTTGAGACTACATTTGTTCTGATTTCTTCCTCGTTTTCCCTTTCGATTTGTTTTTGAAGCAGTGACATGACTACTTCTCTGACTCTCAAATGAGGTTTCCTTTGGCTCAGATTAATATTTTAAAGAAGATCACATACACGGTTGGAAAATATTGTTATTTTTTTTTAATGGGGAAAATTGGACTCCCGCGTGTCAGATCTGTGGTTTTCCGAAGGGCAATGGAAATGGTACTGACATCACTTTGCACTTTAACAATCGGATTTGGTCAGGGTACAAGTTGTTTGTTTAACCCGACAGCTCGGTGCACTCCGTCGCACGCTTTGCACACTCATTAAAACGATTATTCACGACCTGTCGAGTGTTTTCGGGTTCATTCACAGGAAAGGCTTGGAGCAAGCGAGAGCAATTCAAGTCAACACTGTCCACTACCCCGTGCACGTGAGGACGAGCTGGTGCGTGCGTAAAAAGACGGAGGGAGGGGTGGGTGAGCACGCTTTAGCTATAAATCCTGTTCATCCGATGCTCTGGAATCTCAATCTCGAAAGAATGCCAAGAGTGCTTGGTCTTAAAAGGCTATGTCGCTGTGTTAACTTCAAGGGCTTGGCACAGGATAGAAAAATAAAATAAACCAAATAAACAAACTCAAATCTCTCCCTCCTTTCAACCTTCTGCAAAGCTTGAGGTCCCCGGGCTCGGCCACCTTTTGCCTGCAGCTGCCGGACTGTGAGGCTCCACCTCTCACGTCGCGGAAGCTGAGGATAAGTAGTTTCAGGAAAACTCACCAGGGTGAAGAGATTAATTCCCTTTCCATCTCCCAAGGCCCTTTCGTTCTCAAGAAAGAATTCGGTTACTTTTCCTTTCTATATTTCTCTCAAATACTGGAGGGAGTGGCAGGAGTAGGGGATGCAAGAGATGAAGAATATGACTGTTAACCATAATTGGTAGATGTCTTCCAAATTACTAGGAAAGAAAGACTCATCTTCCAAACTGCAAGCAAAATCCTATAAAACGAGGAGTAAATAGCCCTCGATAAATGAGACCCCTTTTTTTCTCAATTTCCAAGTCATCTTTCAACATTTTGTGATGATAATAAGCACAAACACGAATGAATCTCAATCTCCCACAATTGCCTGTACCTATAAAAGACACACCCCGTGGTCTTTAGCTGTTGTATTTCTTCAAATGAGCCCTGATATATAACATTCACGTGTGAGCTATTAGTTCAAGAGAAATGCCTATCTTCATACGGTGTAATCGCAGGTATATACTAAATAATAGAACAGATGAGTGTATATATGCATTTAATATATACTGAAGAATTCTGGAATATCCTATTCAGCATGAGTATCCCCCCCCAATAACTTAAAGTTAACAATACCATTTCTATATTCAAATCCCACTCCCCCTTGATTTTTCATCTACATCCTTAGTAAACCCAGCGGCCAGCTTATTGTTATGAGGAAAATCCAGTCATGCCAACGGAAAAAGACAAGGCTCACTCATCGGTTTCACTCTATCATATCTGAGATAATAAAATCATCTGTTTTTCTATTTTATTGAAACATCAATACAATATGTGAAGAGAAGAATGGAAGTTTTCAAGTAGCATGAGGTTTTAATCAGAAACAGGTTTCTAATTGCTAAAAAGCAAGTACGAATAAGTAATTTTGTAAACTCCTTGGGTTGCTATAATTCACTATCAAGTTTACTTAAAATTGATCTGTCAAATGTGTTTCCTGTACAAGCTCTTTCATTAAAACCAACCTGCAATAATAATCAAGAGGCAGATGCTGAAATATGTAAGTAAATAACTGAAAGCCTCTGCATAAATAAACACAAATCAATGCAGTAATAGACAACACTATCGATGTAAGAATGATCGATTTTAGTCTTCCAACCTGCAATCAGAGCTTGCAATGTATAATTAAAAGTAAAATTTTCAACTCTACTACTACTACTACTACTACTACTACTACTACTACTACTACTACTGGGAAAATAAATAAACAAGCCCTGCTTGCTGCCAGTTCTACCTGATCCTACTTTAGCCCATCTAGAGTATTTCTGAAGGGGTGGGAGAAGTAGTCCACTTTTTCTAAGAAAGCTTTGTCAAACTCTAAAACATTATTAATTATAAAAATTATAAAAGTATCAAATAATAATATTATCTCCTTTTCCTTGTTCTGAATTTCCAACCTTTATCATAGCCTCTAATTATTCAGCACATTTTAATAGGAAACACAATACTGCTTACTATTTTTAAAGATTTTTTTCCCAACTACTATGATACTTTGGGTTTAAAGATTTTTTGGTCCTTTTGTTAAAATGAATAAGAAAAATGTAATTTTTTCAATATACCCTGAAGCTCTCACACCTATGCCTGCATATACAAGCAATCTGAAACAAGAAAGGGGGAAAAAGCATCTGCGTTATTCCAAAACTGTTTCATACAATGATTGCAAAACAGTGTCTGACTGAAAGAAATAAATATGCCTTGGATTTCTAGAAATCCATATCTAGAATGGTTCAGATTTTGCTTAACATTAAATTTCCTTTTTCAGACTATTTATCCTTGGAGGGCAGAATTAATTTAGATTAGCAAGAACCAGTGTATGATGATTTTGAGTATTTAGGTTCTGAAGAGTAATGAAAATACGGTGTTCGTGTTTTTTTCTTAATCAACAAAGATGCTTATTTACATTCATCCTTGAATTACTGTGGTCCTTCTGGGGCACAGGCCTTTAAAAGAATTTCTTAGTTATGAAATTCAGCTTCTTTGAAAGTGATCTTTCTTACATAATAGCACCTAAACATGGGTTTTGATTATATTATTAGGTGACCAAGCATTCTCTGACTCCTCTCTTTCCCATCCAGGGGCAGCCAGACCCAAATGGAAAATATCATCAGTTATTGTTTAGGGCTAATTTAACAGATAATTTAACTCCAAACAACAATGATCAGGTCATTACATTTCAGAGCAGTGAGAAAATGAAAGAACCGAGAAACAACTCTCCCTAACTCCGCTAGTTTTTGGTGTTTCTGCCCAATCAACGGCATCAACAACGTCTGCCCTACAGACGTGGAGTAAGATACATTTGCACTTTAAACGTGTTCTGATTCAAAGAATGAGACACTAAGGGGAACAGAAGGGGGGGAGGATAAAACTGAAGAAGACAACCCAATTCAGGGAGTGCTAGCCCTGTAGGAAAATTCAACCTAAGGCGAAAATGCATAACCAAACATGTCTGGCAACGGAACACTTTATTTCATTCGGACACGAATCCCCAAATCTCGCAACGTGCAATATGTTTTCCTCCCCGTGCAGCTTTTCCGCAAGGCCAAAGACCAGGGGAGAGGATCATACGGGTTAAGCAACAGACCACCGAAAGGACGTGGGGCGTTTTATCTCCCTTCTCACCCACACAGACACAATTTTGAGAGTTATTTGATATTATTTTAAATGCATTTTCTGATGACAATTTCAAGATTTCTGCCTACCTCAAGTTTTGATAGAAGGCCAGGTGAGGATGGAGTTAAGCACCGAAATTGGGTCTTATGAGGGGGGATGGGGGGCAGTCGGAAGTGGACGAGCTCTCTTTTGCCTGTCCTTTTCTCCCCTTCCTCTTTCCAAGGCTGAACCACCGCCAGACAATCTCCCGCGCCCGCGGGATGCTCTCTGCCCACCCAAATCCCCGGCCACCCTGTCTCCAACACAGGGCCACCCGTAGTATTTAGGTAACTCCTATCCCAAGGCCAGCTCTTTTCCTTTAAGAACCCTTCACCTTGGCCCACAGGCTTGGACAGGAAGGAAAATGGGGTAGAAAGCGAAATAGAACAGGGGAAGGGAGTGGAAAAGAGAAAAGATGTCTATTACAGAGAAAACAGTTTTATCAACTAGCAGATAAGTGCTGAGATCTGAAACCGCACCAGGTAAACAAAAAGAAACAACTTTCAGGGGGAAAGGGTGGGGTAAAAACAAGAATAAAAAGAAAAAAGGTGGGGAAGCGCGCCAGCCAAGGAAGGCTGTGGAGTCAATTTTCCTGGCATCAGCCAGTGTGCGCTACCAAACGCAAAGCTCTCCTTGTCCTGGGCAAGAGCGCCCTCACCTTGTTGCTCCCTGCTCAGCGTCGGGCTTCGCGTCCGCCGGAATCTCGACCGCCACTTCCCGAAGCGCCTCTCCTACCCCGCTACCCGCCGCCAGCGCCGCCCCGACTCAGCAGCCTAAATCACTTTTCTACTTGATTCCAAAGGCCGAGAAAACAACGCCGCTGGGTCCCTGCCGCGCCACCGTGCCCTTCTCCAGCTTCACCCGGGAGTCCCTGAGGCGCCGGGAAGGCTAACAGGAAATCGCGGCGAGGGCCCCAAATTCGCTTCGGGTGAAGCTAACGTGCGTCTGGCGCGCTTCAGGCACTCTCGGGACAGCCAGGCTCTCGAGCTTACACCGCCGTCTCCTAAGTGTGCATTAAGAATCAATTATTTGCCTGAGATTCCCAAAGCCGGGGAACTGGGGTATTCCCATCAGGGACAAAGTCAAGCCCAGAACGGTGCGCTTTTCCCGAGTCCTCCGAACGGGCGGAGGAGTAGCCTCCCACCGCGGTCCAGCCGCACTGTACCTGGAGCAGTTCCGCTAAATCCCGCGGGGACCCTCGCCTGACCTAGGCCAAGGAGCTGGGGGCGGAGGGCCAGATCTGGCAGAGGTTGGCAAAGTTAGTGTGAAAATAGGGGGAGGAGGGGCGTACTACAAAAAAAAAAAAAAAAAAAAAAAAAAAGTGGCGAGGGTAGAGAAGAAGAAAAGAAAAAAGAACTTTAGAATTAGACAAGTCCTTGGCTCTGGAGCAAAGAGCTTTGTCTCAAATAGGGAGAACAAATGCGTGAGAGTTTGAACGTTAAGAAAGGTCCGTTAGGGTATTCTGGAAGCTGCGGCAAGACTCAGAAATCTTATTTCCACGAATTGAATTACTCTGCACTTTGGGACCTATTTCAGTCTCCCACTATCTCCTCCTACGCATAAATTCGACTCGTTTGCTCTTCACCCCTCTTTGCCATGTCTTCATCCTCTTTACTTAGGGATCTACGGTGACTTTCTGCCGACGTGGAAAAATCATGCATTCTTTCAGCTACTTCTGTTGATAGCGCGCCCGCTAAGGAAATTTTTCAAAAAAATAGAGGAGCACTTTAGCCCCGGACCTCAAAGTCGCGGTTTAAGCCTTAGTCAAAAGCAATCTGGCATAGCTCTCCTCCCTCCGAAAAGCACTTGCACTTACCAATCTTGGGGTAAGAGCGTCCCAGTCCTTAAAGCTTTTTCTTCGGCATCCTTCGGCCAACACCAGGCGGAGTCTTGGGTGAAGGGAAAAAACAAATAGAAATCGGAAGGGAGAAAAGAGACTCAAACACAACATTACATCATATATTCCCCGCAGCCACTTTGGCCTACATCCTCAGGACATGGTCCAGTCGAACTGACCGCTAGAATGGGGAAAAGGTCGATTTGGGGGCCAAAAACTAAGAGGTGGATTATTTTAACTGCTGGTGGTTGGGGGGAGGGGAGGCCCTAGAGGGAGGGTAGGGAAAGGGGAATGATTGGGATGAGAACACGCAAAAGAGAAACACGCAAAAGAAAATCGAGAATGAAAGCCCCTTTGAACTCTTACAGGTAGGTAGTTCTTAGGAAGAATGCAGACGTGTGTACTCGCGAAAGGAAAATCTAGATGACCCCTATTCTTTCCATATCTACAGGATCTGGCCTCAATTGGCTTCAAGTGGGGGGGGGAGGGAAGAATTTTAATTCAAATTTCACCTACCCCGCTTGTTGGAATGGCTGCGCAGATTTTCACGTTGGAGAGTTCCATCTGTCTGGCAGAAGCTGGAGTGGTGTTGGGGGCAGGTTATCTGGTGAAGTAGGAATGTACAGGAACCCCGCCCTCTAGGCACAGTTATACAACCCCACAACCCGTCTCAGCCAGCTCTAAAACCTCTAATGATCTTCACCTTCACCCTTTGTTAGCCTATTTCTCCAGCAGGCATTTAGTTCCAAACACAACTAGCCACTTTAGATATTTATAAAATTAATTTCTCAGAAGCAAAATTATTTCAACACAAGCAAATTCCTCAACAATGTTGTAGGAAACACTTTGTAAAAACCACATCTAAATATATTCAATTTATCCACCTATTTGGGTGAAATATCCACCAACCTAAATATAGACAATTATATCAACACTCTACAAGACTCATTTTTTTGGTCTCTCTACACTTGATTTTATGCAAGTCATATAAACCACATGAAATCTTCCATTGCCATAAAGATACTTGTATTGAAACTTGTTAGTTCTGGACTTCATGTTCACAGGACTTCCAATTTTGTAACAAGTTGGAGAAACATATTTGGAAGATTTCTCTTACTGCTCTAGTTTAAATGATTTTCTCAATGTTTTATATATTAATAATCTGTATTAACTTTGTATCAGACACATTCAAGTAAAATACTTTAAACCTGGAGATAAACTGCAGTTTGGGATTTCAAGTTTTAAGTTATGATCATTTTCAGCTCCAAAATCTCAAAAAGAGCAACCTTCATCTCATTAAAAATAATTATAAGTATGAAAGAAGAAAAACTTCAAAAAGTTTTGAAGTGTTTTTCTGGCATAAGCTAATTTTAACTGGCAAAGGTTGGTGACAACAAATATCAACACAACATTATGACCAATTTGTTGCAAAAAAAGTCTATTAGATGCTATCCTAGAACACTGTATGCCTTTGAAAAAGATAACTTGAGAGATGATGGGACAGATTGAGATAAATGAAATGTTCATATTGGGCTTCAGGAGGCCTTCACAAATTTCTCTCTCTGTTTATCCTCCTCCCTATCTTGTATGCGTATTCAACAAGCTATTCTTACTTCTAGTCACATCCATTATATATGTAACTTGGAGATGTATCCAAATAGAACTTCCACTCCAGTCCTTAGGTCCTATGAGTTCAAAGAAGTCAATTTTATGCTTGACCTCAAATTATGGAGTTTGCCATTGAAATTCGATTTCTCAATCATGCAAATAAACATTTATCACAAATAAGTATACTTATTTAATATGGCCAGAAAAAAAAAAAAAAAAAAAAAAAAACCTCATGGGGGAACTCTTTCTTCTCTATGTCCCTTTTACCACAATACAAGAGTTCAACTTTTTAACTTTTGGTAGGCAAAAGACTATTTCTTCTGTGCCAATACATTCTCATTCCACAAATAAAATCCATGGTAAAAGCAAACAATACATCATCACCTTTTTCAGTCTAAACACATGTTTTCTTTGAGCTGTTTTTGTTCACAAATATGTAATGGGGATTTCCCTTGCCTAACCCCATTCACTTGGACTCTATTACTATTTTTAATATCAATCATAAATTTGGCTTCTAAAACAATTTATTTGTGGAATTTTCTTTCATGCTTCATTCTGAAGAACTGTTACATTTCAAGAAAGTTGGACCTCTGGTGAAACTGCTCTCTTACTAAGAAAATAAAATCATGTCCAGTCTACTTAAAGGAGATAATTAAACTAGCTGTCTTGGTCTATTTTAGTCACTTTCCCATTTGTGTATATTTGGTTCCAGCTCTTTTAATTTTCCTGGACTTTATCTTTCTATCTTTCTTAGATAGCATTCTCTGTCCTCTTTCTTTCTTTATTTCTTTTTGGTAGTGGGAGATGCTCTCTCCCCCCCAAAGATCCTCTTTCCCTTTCTTCTCTGTCTCTCTCTTCCTCTCTCTCTCCCTTCCACAACCCACCCATCCTTATATCCCAATATTAACTATTCTGCATTTCTATTTCAATCTATTTGAGTCAGCTTGCTTCTCTCCTAAGCTTTTTCTTTTTTTCTTTTTTTTCTTTTTCCCTGAGCAACTCTCTAAGTGTTTGCCGATAACATCTTGGGGACAGATTATTTTTCATTGGGCCCATTGTAAGAAGTAGCCAGCTTATTGCATTACTGCAGAACACATTTCAGACTATACAATTGTAACAAATGAACAACTTGTCCTCCATAGACTCTCCACAGGATCCAATTAGTTACGAAACCTTTTACTTAGGTTTTCTAATTATTTTCTGGAGCCATAGCAATTGGGATGCTGAAACAATTCAAAAAATGTTTTCATTTTGTTTCAGATTGATATATATGCATATATATGCATGCATATGTATACTGTAAGTTAAAACAAAATTATGACTGTAAGCAAAAGGAACAAATCTCTAGATTAAATTATACAGACATTTAAAAGGGAATCAAATAAATACCTCTATGTTATAAAAATGAAAGAAAAGGAGAGAGAGGCATTTTACTTCTTCTGAACATCTAGAATTTTAAGTTGTTATAATGAAAAATAAAATATAAACATTGATCTGCAAGTCATTACAACAGGTGATCACTTCAGCAAATCTATATTGCAACTTCAGCACATCTTTATTAGAACTCTTTCATTGTGGGTAAACAGCCACAAAAATAAATGCTGACTTAGAAAGTATAAATACAAATATTTAAACAAAAATATTTGCAGCATTCATAGCGCAAATTGTACCTGAACTGAAGGGCTCTGTGTGTCTATATATATATATATATATATATATTACATATGTGTGCATTATATTCACTTCTATCTAACCATATACATATATTTATTTATAATTTGCCAAATGCTATAAACAAGATACCTGAAACAAAATATATAAAAAGCATTCTATCAACTGATTTGAAAATAAACACAAGGTAAATAGCTATGCACATAAAATTATCATTTTTTTTTTGCTGTATATCTACAGAAACATGAAGATATCAGCTGAAAAGCCTATACTTTCTTTAAAGCTAGTGTTTATTAAATAGCCTGCTCCTTGTAAAATTTGATTCCACAATGGAAAAAAAATACTATTTTAATTTTTAAAGTCTCAATTCAAATGAAAGGAGCAGTTAATTTTAGTTGGCTGAAAAAGCCTTTGAATTCCCTAGAACTTTAATGGTCTTTTAAAAATTAGCTCTATTTAATAAAAGAGACAAAAGTATCAAGATATATATGAATTTAGCCTATTTTTTATTTCTGTGTGTTCATAGTAAACATTTTTGTAAGTGACAAACACGGGCATATGACCACAGTATCACAATCAAGAAATTTTAAGACAACATTAACAATCACTCAAATTTTTGCGGCATTTGCGCAACACAGGTTACATATTTGCAAGGTTTACCTATAAGTACAATAGGTATTAACATTTCACTACATTTAGAAAAAATAAAAGTGACCTGTTAGTGACCACATACATCAAAATATACACAACACAAACTGAAGGCAATCATTAATTTTGTCCCCTTCCGATTCATTTGAATGGGCAGTGCTGCCAACTGAAACAACTTTCCTTTTTTTTGTTTTTTTTTTTTTTTTTAATACTTAGCATACCAAGTGCATTTTAGAACCCAATCTTTGGTCTAAAAGTAAACAAAAGAAAAAAACAGTTTTTTAAAAGAAAAGGACAAAACAATAAATGGCCAAAATAATTTCTTGGGCACCTTTACTACGAATGCTTCTTAAATACAAATTACAATTTAACATTTTAAAACTCTCCCCATAATTTAGGTTGTTCTCAAGGTCTGCGTCCACCATAAAGATCCATGATAACTTATAATACTGCACACATGGAAATCTGGCGGCTCTTAGAGATAGACTTGTCAGGTTTGAATGAAATGGCAAAGCAGTCACTATTTAGATACACATTCTACTATAATTTTGACTTCCAAACCTTATATTCTACAATGTATTCTCCCCACATTGCACCTCGCTGACACTCCACACCTTGTTAGAATAATAAACAATCCTAAAGACTGAACAAACGTACAGAAATGGGGGGGGGGCTTAATAAAAAATACCTGGACTTATTTTTTAATTATCATTTACAATGCAAATGTGTGTAAAACGTTCACTTACAGTCTGGTCCCAGGGATGTTAATGTATTAAAGGGTTGGAAGAAGACCCCTGATTTTGATGTGTGAAATAATCAGACAGTCCCCCGGACAGTCCCGTCGTGAAACTTGGCAAAGAGGGTCTTAAAGACTCACAGGGCAGGGTCGAGGGGGCCTGCGGAGATGTGGAGGACGACGCGGCCCGGGCGCTCATGGACGTGCTGCTCTGCGAAGTCATTGACGGGTGCGGGACGTGGGGGAAAAAGTAACTGGTCTGGCCCGCAAGCAGGTTGACCGAGCAAGGGTTGAGGGAGTAGGTCCCGGAGCAGGGCACCGACAGGCCGCAGGGCACCGAGGCAGCGAGCGCGGCGGCCGTGAGGTGGTGCGTGGCGTACGGGATCTCCCCGTTGACCAGCCGGTCCACGCTCAGGCCGTTGGCCGTGGAGAAGGAGTGGTTGTTGCCCAGCGAGTTCTGAGTCAACACGGAGCTGTAGGGCATGGGGTGGCTAGGGTAGGCCGACGTGGTGCCGTTGTAACTCAAAGTGCTGCTGGCGCGGGGGTGGTGCAGGGACAGGAAGGGCGACATGGGCCAGTAGAGGGAGCCGGCGCGGTCCATGAAGGTGAGGCCGGTGGAGGTGAGGCGCGCCCCGCGCTTGAAGGCCAGCTTGGCCCGCGACGTGGTCGAGCGGCGCCGCAGCTTGCCCGTGGTGCCGCCGATGAACACGTCGTCGCTCGACGGGTCCAGCATCCAGTAGTTGCCCTTGCCCGGGTCGTCGTAGTGGCGGGGCACCTTCACGAAGCACTTGTTGAGGGACAGGTTGTGGCGGATGGAGTTCTGCCAGCCCTGCTTGTTCTCGCGGTAGTAGGGGAAGTTCTTCATGATGAACTCGTAGATGCCGTTGAGCGTGAGCCGCTTCTCCGGGCTCTGCCGGATGGCCATCATGATGAGCGCGTTGTAGCTGAACGGCGGCTTCTCGTACTTGCCGTTCTTCTTCTCGCCCTCCTTGCCCCCCTCCCCGTCCTTGCCGCCCTCGCCCGCCCCCTTCTTCTCCTCCCCCCCGGCGCCGGCGCCCTTCTCCTTCTCGTCCGGCCCGACGGGCGCCAGCTCCCCGGGCCCGCCGCCCGGCTCGCCCTTGCCGCCCAGCCCGTCCGCTTTGGCCCCGTCCAGGGCGGCGGCCGGTGGCGGCGGCGGCGGCGGCGGGAGCAGCAGCTGCTGGGGGCCCTTGTCGTCGTCGGCTGCCGGGGCGCCCCGCGCCTGGGGGGGCTGCGGTGCCTGGGGCGGCGGCGGCGGCGGCGGCTGCTGCTGCGGTGGCGGCGGCGGTTGCGGGGCGGGCGGCGGCGGGTGGTGGTGGTGATGGTGGTGGTGGTGGTGGTGCTGGGGGTGGTGGCTGTTGTGGTGACCGTGGCTCGCGTGGTGGTTGTCGTTCTGGACCGCCTCTGGCACCAGGCTGTTGATGCTGAACGAGGACTTGGGGATCATTTTCACCTCTTTCCTATCTCCCATGTCCAGCATCACCCAGTCGTCGGGGGGGAAACGGCGGCGGCGGCGCGGGAGCGGGACAGCGGCGCGGCGGGCGGCGGCGACCGGTGGGTGCCGAGCGGGGCGCGGGCGGCGCGGGCGGCGGCGGTGGCACTGAGCGCTCCGGCAGCAGCGCAGTTGGACCGCAGGCTCCGGCGCTGGCAAGTCATGTAGCAAAAGCAGCAACCACCCCTCAGGAATTAGAAGAAAAAAAAAGGAAAAGAAAAAAAGAAAGAAAGAGAAAAAAGAAACAACCACCGCCCCGGGGGTGAAGCTCCCTCGCTCCCAACTCTACTTCTTGGTCTCCCCCCCACCCCCCGCTCCCCCCCCCTTCTGCTGCTTCCTCCTCCTCCTCCTCTCGCAGCAGCAGTCACAGCAGCAGCAGCAGCAGCCCAAAGGGGGGGAGAGCCGGGCGGCGGGCGGGCGCGTCCCGGAGCGGCCGCGGCGAGGCTGGGGAGACAGCGATCGAGGCGGCTATAGCCACAATTAATTTTCCGAGCTACAGGCGCACACTAGGGCTGTAAAAAAATTTTTGGTTTAACCTTTCCTACCGCTGGGCCAATCAGAGCCGGCGGCGTGCGGGAGCGTCTCTCCTGCCGTCGACCAATCGGCGGATCTGGGCCCACCCACCCCCGCCCCGCCCGCCGGCTCCCGCCCCCTCGGCGCTCGCCTCCCCCTCACCGCGGGCCTGGGCCTCCCGGCCGCGCGGAACCGCGTAAGGATACGCCGCCGGGAGCACGCTGCTGCCGCGGCCCTTCTCTGCGCCCCCTCCACCCCCTCCACCCTGCGGGGCTGCTCAACCGAAATCCCCCTCGTAGGGCAAATATCTCACATTTCCGGCTGCCTTCTTACTGTACTGGGTCATTTTCTTTTGAGCGTCAATATTTGTCGTTATTGATTAAAGTTTGTATTCAATTTTATTTTTTTAAAAGCGGGGGCGGCGGCGGCAGCGGTGGTGGAGCAAAGAGTGGGAGTGCAGGGAGAGGATGCTAGGACAGGGCAGGAAATGGAGGAGGAAGAGGCGAGGCGCTACTTTCCCGAGTCGGCCCTGCAGGCCCGGGTCGGCATTTCTGAGCCCGTAGGAAAATTGTGCCCCTTGTAGGTAACACTCCAGCGAGGCTTTGGATGGTTGGGGAGGGAAGGCCCACCCCTGGCGTGGGGAGGGGGGTGTCCTGCACCTTGGGGGAGGAGGGTCTGGATGGGGTTTGGAAACGGAGGGCTGAGGAGGAGGAAGTGGGCTGGCGAGCGCGGGGCCAAACAGGGGTTACTTACTCAGTTCCTGCGGCCGGGCGGCGGCGAGCTCGGAGCTCGGGCGCCGCGGGGAAGCCGGGCCTGGGGCTCCCGGCGCTGCGGCGGCGGGCGGGGGCGGCTCAGTGGTGGGCGCCTATGATAGCCTTCCGAAATGAGGGGTGCTCAGAGAGAAAACAATACCAAACAATCTCGAAATAAACCAGGTAACACATGCTATGTATATGTGTCTCTTCCTTCCCCTTCTCTCCTGCTCCAGACCGTCGCTCACACGCTGGGTGACTCGGTGTCGTTTTCTCTTCGCCGCTCGAGCGTCTCCTCAGCTTCTAATCCGAATTGGAAGCGAGTAGCCGCGAGCGATCACCCTGGAAATGTTTCATTTTGCTTGTTGACATGGGAGGGAAAATAAGGGTGGGCGGCTATTTCTTTCCTTTTTTTTTTTTTTTTTTTAAGCCTTCCTGTTTTCACTCCCTCTTTTCTTTTTTCTTTCCGTTTCTCAAATGCTTTTGATTTGTGCGGGCCTTAATGCTGAAATAACCGCATGCTCAAGCCAGCCCTTTCCCACCCTGAATGCAGATGGAAGGCAACTAGAAGCCTTGGGTACGTGGGTCCCACAAGCCCAGCTTCTTGGGCTTTAGAACTGGGAAGGTTCGGCTGAGGGCTGAAGTGAGTGGGGAGATTGTGATTCGGGGGCTTTAAAAGGATCCCGTGGCCAGGGGCAGGGCTAAGGCCCAGCATTTCCCAGGGATTGGAATTTGGTGCGGAGCACACTGATCAAAGGCTGTTTCATCCCACATGGGTACGAAACATACCACATTTTACGGAGGATGTAGCCCTAGAGAAGAGGGAGGTGGAGAGAAGCATAAATGAAAGGCACTTTCCCCCTCCTCTGTAAAATAATCATAAAATGTAAACATTTACTCACTTTGATAAACTATCAATTAAATTGTCTGGCAGATTTAGTATTTAAGAAAAGGAAGGAAGAAAAAGTGATGCCTATGTGTGATATTAAAGTTCAATTCTAATATAAAGAATGCAGTTGATGAATACAAGAATACTCAGGTTAATATGGAGTTACTGCACTCTCCCCACCCCACTCCCTACCTTGAAATCCTGAGGAAGAGAAAGAGAGAATAAACTCTGAAGAGAATAACAATTACAAATAGCTAGTGATTTTAAAAATCTCTATTAGGAATACCATAAAGAAACTTTGAATATTGGACTAACCTCATCTATCCTTCCACCGTATGTATGTATCCCCCCTCCCATTTCTACATATTTCCTTACTTAAGCTATATTTATATGTGGGAAAGTTCAAGGGTCCGAGCTATCAACGTTGATAGTGACATGGCCCCAAACACTGACTTCTAAGCTCCAGTTTCTTACAGAGCTGAGTGAGCTAATGGGCTTTGTGGACCGGTTGGAGAGATCTGTGAGCCTTCCTCTTCTTTCTGCTTACTTTCCTCCTTTCACTCTTCTCCCCTCCTCAGGCCTGTTATTCCTACTTTTCCTCAACTCACTTTCCTCCCTCCTCCCCTCTTCCTCCCTCCTCCCCACTCGCTACCCCCCCTTCTCCTCCGTCTATTCCTCTCCCTCACTCCATTCCTCCACCTACTCCTCCCCATTTCTCCCCCTACAACCCCCCTTCTCATCACCACTTATAATGGCACACAAGGGCTCCCTCTGAGGTGGACGGCCCGGTACGTTTTCGTAGTCGGTCTAGCGTGAAATGATTCGGTGTAACCGGATTCTTGGGAAAGGACAGGTTACGTAAACATTTACTGATGTGGAGTAACTATACTATTTGTACTCTGATATGCAGGAAGGAAAGTGTTGATTAACACAGAAGAAAAAAAAGCGAAATTAGCTGATTGCATGCTCATAAGTGCAAGCTGTCATTGAACTGCTTTTAAAATAGACACAGCTGGGTGTTTGTGTTGAAAAATTTCTTGTGTTTTTGCTAATACTGAAATAAGCATGATTTTGTATACCAAACATTTTCAGATCATTAAAATTTGTAATCTGTGCTGGTTTTAAACACAAAGAAAAGAAACAGAATCATTTCGATGTAAAATTTGCTGATATTATATTAACTCAATCAGGTCTGTACAAATTGTGCATTGTGCCTCCTAAAATCTGTTTGATCAATTTAATACACAAAGTGCCAAACGTGGGTATTGTTTGTTAACATTGGACATTTTATTCAAATCTGAGCTCAGCAGCAAACTGGAGGAGCATTCCTTGAATACAACACCAGCACTGACTGATGAATTTTTAATGTTTTAAAGGTGTTTCTTAGGTCAAAGCTGAGTGTGCATTGTTTTGTAATCTTGCATAAAATTTTAGCAGGTGAAATAAGTTTTTCTTTTGTTTACTTTCAAAAAGCAAAAACTGGGGTCTGCTAATGAGAGCTGTAATAATCTGGTTTGATGTGCCAGGAGCTTATATTGACTGGGAAAATATTTTGCATGCAAATTAAGAATGTGTTGTATTATTTTAAGGATTGCATGGATGCAAGTCTCAAAATGGGATATTTGTGTAGGAATAAATAGATTATACTTTGATATAATCACTCTAAAGATCTATCCTCCCTAATAACAGAGGTCATTTGCAATCCGGAGGAAAATGATTTTATTATCCTTTTAATAATTTTAATGGACTTTATGGTGAGATAGAGTACTATCTATCTATCTATCTATCATCTATCTATCTATCTATATATGGGGGGGTAGGTTCAACAAAACATGCACTATTTACTCAGCAGCCCACATTTGTCTCAGCAATGGCTTCTTTTTAGAGCTGCTACTAGATGAAATGGAGGGGGAGGGGGTACTTGGGCAGAGCATTGTGCAAGTTGAAAGTCCGTGGATGGAGCTTTGTAAATCCTACCGGTCAATTTGGGTGCAAATTGGATTTGAAGGACTGCCCGCGTCCACTTCGGGCTTCTGTCCTAAACACATGAAGCCCCAACTCTGTATTTCCACCTCACTCAGTCCCTATGATTACTTTCAGAAGACAGAGGACATCCAGTGGTCTCAGATCTAAAGCAAATTCTGTATCATTCTACTAGTTTCTCATCATCAGCTTAATCTTGATCCCTCACACATGAAATTACACACATCTGTAAATGTACACTGTTAACGAATCAAAGCATAAGTCAAAGCAAATGTAATTTTCTGGTATATAAAGTAGTAAACATCTGTCCTTCTCTGTCTGCTGTCCCACCCCACCACCTCCCCCGAAAAGAGGACAGGCCTTGTAAAGAGTGAGCAGTTCCAACAGAAGAATTGCTTGGGAAATGAATTAGATTATTTCATCTCTAGTTTTAATTAATAACCAAGGCTCCACAGACTATTGCATCTGAGTAGGGAGCAGCACATTTAGTTTTTTCATTTGGGGTGTTACATTAAGTCTTACATAAGGCCCTTTTCCTGCTTTCTGTTGGTTTTTCACTTCTTTTTCCCTTGTTACCTGCTGGTTAAAGGAGGGTGGGCCATTTTTTACCTAAAATCCACTTTGCTTTCAGCTCCCTGGACAGAGTGTCCTTGGAGTGGCACCAAGCTCTGGCTAAAGCTCTCTTCCTGCAGATGCGTAGGGAGTCCCTGACCCTGAGACGTTTGGGAACAAGTGGAGCTCATGCAGAGGCATCCAGGTATTTCCAGAGACTGACGAGCGAGGTCTGCAATCCCTTCCTAACAGCAGGTAATGGTGCTAACATTTAGTGATTATAAGTTACTCTTTAGCGTGTTGTATCCTTGTTCTGTGGGTTTTGGTTACAGGTTATACGATTAGGTTTGCGAGAACAGTAGTGAACTAAACTTCTCAGTAAGAGGTCTTCACACCAGGGAAGTGTTACTTTTCTGCAGCAGCCCTGCCTCGTCACTCATTAGGGAGCTGCAGGTTGTCAAGCGGCTGCTCTCAGCACACACGCGCGCACCCCCAATATCCCCGGGGGCGCGCACATGTGTGCGAGCGTGTGTGTGCGCGCGCACAAGCACAGACACACACAGACACACACACCGCACTAAAACTAAATTAAGAAGCCGATGATTAAGACAAGCGTCTACTAGGCCTGTCATTTCAGCATCCTTCCATCATAACATTGTGGCACCGGCAATTTTGCTTGAGAACCTCGAGAAAAAAAAAAAAAAAACTATGGGAGAGCCTCCTATTTGAGAATCGAAATGTTTAACTGGTGTAAGCTATCGAAGCTTCGGAAGTGAGAAAGTCCAAGGTGAAGGAAGAAGAAGGCCTGGATAGAGACCCCTGGGACTCCCCAGGCAGGTTTCTATGATGCTGTCAGAGGTTCCAAGCTCTCTGAAGGCAAGTACATACTCATCAAAGAAACCGCAGGAGATCTGCAACAAAATACAGTCGGGAGTAGCTTCTTCCCATTGGAGAGCCAGGCAGAGAGAGATGGACAATGAAGTATTACCACCCCAGGGCCAAGGACTTTTTAAAAAGTCTCTCGGAGCCTTTCAAATACTCTACACATTTTTCATAAATATAAAATGCCCACTACCCTTTACTTATTTCCAGTTATTTGCCAGCTCCCTCAAGACTTCTGGGGGTAGACAATTTTCGGAAAGAGTTGAGTCCCTAATAGTGTGAGGACAAGCCTGTTCCATTTCTTGACCTGATCCAATTGGAAGATATGATCCCACACCTTTTGGGCAAGTGTGCTCTGAGAGGTCCTTTTTCTCCTCTCCTTGCCCAAGGAAATGGCACAGCTCTTCCTTCAAAGGGGTCAGGAAATGCTAAAGAGAAAGACAAAGAGTTGGAGGGTGATGGTAAAGGAGAATGATGAGAATGATGGAGGTCTTTAGCTTTAACCCTGGAGTCTATCTGAAAAGGGAGGAATTGAGACTTGGCAAAAGTCAGCACACAAGATAATGGATTTTCCATCAGCGGGACACCAAAAGAGGGAGAAAAAGAAAGACTTCATAAATATATATCAGGCTGAAAGAAGAACTTACAGGCCTCAAAATGCTGAGCTCCTAACTATCCTGTCACTGTTCTCCTTAATTAGTTGGAGCTTCAATTTGATTTCCCCGTAGGAGCCTGAATAATCTACTTTGGGAAGTGTTATAGCACTCTTCGGAGAATGTGGTGCATCCAGTCTCCTCTATTTTGAAGCACCCTTCTAACAGGCCCCACAAACTCCAGTCGTTGTGAGGAAAGATGGATCGGTGTTAGTTGCCATTTTTAGGTGGTCAACTCTTAAAGGTACACGAAGAGCACTGAACAGCCCATGGTCCGTATAGGAGAGTGATGAGTGTATTTGAGAAAATGCTCGTACCCACTAATGGTCTGTGAAGGAATGAGGAGAGAGAAAACTTGCAAGCGTTGGGGTGGGCAGGCCAGAAGGCACGCTGAGAATCCTCCATCACAGATTCCCTCTTCTCATGGGGAAAGTCAAATGAGAGAAAGTAAACTGTTTGCTAATCCAGTACATCAACTCCTTTTCTAAAAACCCAGATGGACAAACCAATGAGCCAGTTTTGACTTCTAGCCTATCTCCTACCCACCTGCCTCCTCACTCTCGAACTGCGGTTCCTGTAGGTCTTCCCCCGCCCCCTCCTAAGAGCGATGGAAAATCTATTGGAGCAGCGTTTCCCAAAAGGTCCTGATCTTCTCCCTCCCCCGCTCACCCCTGGAGGCTTTAACCCGGACAGATCCCGGCGAGGAGCGTCTGCGGAGCCCGGCTCCCGGCCCCGCCGCTCCTCCCCGCGCACACCCGCGCGCCTGCCCCGAGCTCCTTTGTCGCGGAGCCTGCCGAGCGCAATCTAGCTAGAGGACTTGCTTTTAGGTTTCGTTTCCGGATTTTCCCCCTTTATAGTTACCTTTCCAGAGGAGATGTCTCGTGTTTGCACATCACGCCGGAAGAATGCACACAGATCAATGTTTTGGGGGCTAAGAGGTCATGTGCTACGATGAACGCGCAAAAAAGACCAGTTAATGGTTTTAAGCTTATTATTTGTATAAAGCACAGCTCCGAGTTAAAAGACTAGGGTACGTGTAGGTGAAGTTAATTCGAATATTCAGTTACATGTCAGGGGTGTTGAACCCAGTAGGGGAGACCAGTTATACCCCTATTTCTCTCCAGCCCTTTGGAAGGAGCCGCATTCGGGGAGGAGAGGAGCGGCCCGGGTAAGCTAGACGCAGAATCGCGTCAGGAACAAGTTTCCGTTAGCGTGTGAAAACAAAACACCCCGACTCCTCCGTTTCAGAATCTACAACAAAGGTAGTGGGGGGTGGGGATGGTCACTTTTATTTTAAAAACAATCCTAGATTCTTGTTTACCAATTTTAGTATCTTCCTTCTGGGTTTGTCCTAAGGCACGCAGGAGAGAAAGTAATGTTCACGAAAAAAGCACGGTCGGCAAAGTTTGGCTCGTGAGCGTGTGAACTATGAATCACCACGGTGAAGAGGTTTTCTTTTTTTCTCACTCTTTCCTTTTCTCTTTGGAGCGTGAACTTGTAAGATAAGATAGATGAGACCACGAGGAAGTGGAAACGCTGAAAAAGCCCAGTTCTTTTGGAGAGCTGCCTGGCAGACGGCGGCCGAGCGCTGTCTAGGAGCTGAGCGGCGCAGGGCTTGCTCCGGAGCTGTCCCAACTCCTGCCTCCGCGGCAGCCGGCGACACCCAACACTGCGCTGGGATCGCTGCCCAAGCAGCCTACCCTTTGGCCTTGGAGTAAACAGCCCAGAAGATGCGAGAATGGCCCCTAATTGGGCTGAGTGTCTGCTCCTTAGCTCCTAACACTAAACTGGGCCCGCAGGTTTTCCTGGAGGAAGTTGGAAGTCCGACCACAAAACAATCAAAGGATGGGAGACACTAGATTTTAGAGAAGTCTGGAGTTACACATGAAACATTATTTTTCTCATTAAATAGAAGTAATCCCCTTTCCCTATTTATATGTATGTACACGCTATTGATTACGCACCGCGATTTACTTGAAAAATGCTTAGAGTATCTTTAGCACACGCTCCTCATTCTTTGTCTCCTCAAGCATTTTCAGCTGATAGTATGGCTGGTTGGGATCAATTAGCAGTGGATTTTGCCCCAAGGTTGCTCCCCAGGGCGGACAAATGGAGCCAAGTCATCTCCAGCGATGTTTTTCGCCCACATGCGTATCCACGCCAGGGCTTTAGAAACAGTTCAAAATCCCCAGCCTTGGTTTCACTTGATTTTGTTGTTGTTGTTATTGATAAATATTGGGTCATACACAAGGCACTTGTCAGAGACTTTGGCTCAATCTCGCAGCTGCAGCTCCTAGCCGGGGTTTGAGTTGTGTCCTAGGAACTGGAGGGATTTATTGGGAGAAGAATTGCACATTCTCTGTTCCTTCAGTTGCAGAGATGATCTCTTAAAATCCTATGTCCTGTCTGCTGTCACGTTTATTTCTTGATTTGTTCAGCTGCGTGAACATTGGGTAGATGCTTGCATCTTTTCATGTATCTTTTTATTGAAATTGTCTTTTTAAAAAGGAGGGAGAAACTATTGATCCCAGTTCTCTAGGTATATCTGAAACCAAAAAGAACATAGGCGAGTAGACAGATAATTGTAATTATGGGCTGGGTAGGGGTTTCCTGGTGGTGCTGGTTGGGTAGGTAAGACACTTGGGGGTTGTGTAATTGGAGTAATATATACAGTTTATCTTTCGGCTGTGCTGTGCATACTCTTTCCCTTGATACATATTGCACATGAACTGAACCCATGGTCGGCTTGTCTTGGCATGTTTGAAGCTCCAGACACCCAACAGTATCATTACAGGAAAGAGACAAAACCCCAAAGACTCCAGGCAGGGAGACGGCTGCCTTTGGGGTGAATGGGGAGTTTGTCTTGGCGTTGGACTTTTCGGGTAAGCACAACACTGGTTCAGGACTGCCTGGCAGCCAGAGTTCAGGTCTTCCCCGCGCTGAAGTGCAGAGAGGGGGTGGGGATAGGGGTGGGGAAAGAAACAGCTGATTTTCGACATTTCAAAAGGACTCTTTCTATTTATCAGTGTTACCGAAGTGTACGTTACTGGAGAAACAACAAAACAAGCATAGAGCTGCAATTTTCAAGAAAATAGGATCCCCAAATATAAAAATAAAAAAGTAGCAGATAAGATGTATAATTCAATCAAATTACACAAAATTGCTTGAAAATCCAGAACAGTAGCGATCCATTATGCCTCTGTTTTATTAGTGACAAGTACAATTACTCTAAAATAAAGAACACTGGTGAATATATAATTGGCTGTAATCATGTTAGTGTTTGAATAAAAATGACGGGAACATTTAACACTTTGACAACAAAATGTTCAGAAATAACTTATTTATTCAAACAGTTTTTATTTTCCACCAAGTGAAGGAGAAACACAGTTTGCTTAGGAAAATCAATGACTTTTCCCTACAATAAATAAATATCCCAAAGGGGGAAAAACAGCCCCACACCTCTATATTATTACTATTTTTTTTTTTTTAACCAGCAAGAAGCTTAATCCTGTGTTTGGAGTCAGCACCCGCCTAACTGTTGTTGGGTACCAACGTCCGCCACCTAGAGGAAGAGCTCTGCAGCTCACCCAACGCCAACCCGTTTTCCCGCGGTGACCTCGGGAATCAAACTTAATATTCCTTTGCAAATCGCTCTCCAAACTAACTCCCCCCTCCCACACCCCCTCACATCCCCTTCCGCCCTACAACATCGTCACAATATTTTCTTAGTAATTGCTCTGTGCAATTGACAGAAGCGCCAAGTCTCCGGCAGCGCGGTGCTCTCCCAGCAAAAAGCCAGAGCGCGTTGGGAAACAGGTCAGGGAATATTTGGGTCTGGAGAGATAATCCATTCTTATCCAAAAATCGTCTAGAGCAGCCTGAATTCGGGTCTCATAAAGCAACGTCTGATGCCGACACCACCACATTCCAGTGCTTTTTTAGGGCTTTCTTAGAGAACACAGCCCGGATTCCTCTGTCGGCCAGTTGCTTACTGCGGGGCTTTTCCCGACTTCTCGTCAGTCCATGCTCCCCTCCACCCCCAAACACGAAGATCTGAGATCCCGGCTCTCTCTAATCAGTTCTTCGAGCCCAAAGGGTCCTTCGATTTCCCAAATGGGTTGCTTGATGTACTGAGGTAAAGGCATTACGGGGGAGGCTAGATTTGGATGCGTGACCCCTGTGGCCTGGGAGACCAACCCAGGAGAAACCCCAGGTCTTTACACTGAGTCGCGGAGTTTCGAGAAACTTTCACAGTGTGCGGGGGAATTTGAGGCTGGGCCCGCAGGAACTAGGGGCCTTTCCGCATTTTAGTCTCGGTGGATCCTATCGGCTTCTTTCGCAGAAAAAGCCAGCCTCACTCCTGGATCTTGCCTGGCTGCTCTCAAGCAAATCTTGGAGGAAGGAGATGCTAAGCGAGGGTGAGGGGGCTGTGGAAAGAAAAGTAACGGGGATGATCCGTGCGCTCCACGACTGGTTGACATCCGAGCAGCAAGCAGACTGTTGACATTAGCGCGCGGGCTTTCATGCATTTTTACCCCCCAACCCGTCCAAAGTTTTGTTTTGTTTGCTTTCATGTATCTGGAACACTGTTCAAGCTGGAAGTTTGCTAGAAAGGAGAGGAAGGAACAAGCACGTTTAATTCGTTTGAGGGGAAGAAAAAAACCTCATAAATAATTGGAATTCAATTGAGTTTAATTTCTTCAGTTTCCCCTTCCTTCTTTTTCTTCCTTTCTTCTCTCGATTTCTCACCTTTCCCTTCCATCTTCTCTCTCTTTTTCCCCTCCCCCATCCCTTATCCCTATCCATATTCCTGTCCATATCCCTATCCCTATCTCTATGGGTGAAAGAGAAAAGCAACAGTTTGAGAAGGGTGGAGGTAACCATTTTTAAGGAGAGTTTCAGAACCGCCTTGTTGGTTCTCAGTTCCAACCCTGGAGTTTAAAGGAGACATCGGGGATGACACTTCCTCCCCTCTCTCCCAGAAGCAACCTTAGAACCAGGGACTAAGAAGCTTTTTCCATACTGTAGGAATTATTGTTTTAAAGATAGTTGAAATAAGAGTGTGTGTGTGTGTGTGTGTGTGTGTGTGTATAATATATAACATAACAAGCCTCTCAAACTGATGCCCCAGGACATGCCTTGCCTATGGAATGAGGCACGCCCCAAAACTCACTCCACCCAAACCCCAGGACTTAAATCCTCAGAAATGTTTCATTTTGTTTTATGTAAAACTGGCGCTTCCACTCTCAAATGCCAGGTCTGTCATTGCTCTCCCGCATCATATTAACAGGCGATGTTAGCCTCCCCCTACGTGTTTAGGCTGCTAATGCGGGCCACTTAACGCAACAAAAATGCTCATCTGTGGAGATTTTCCCAAGGCTGGTAGCGACGCCGGCTCCTTTTTCTTTTCTTTTCAGGGCACGTCCATTCCTCCCTCCCACTCCAGGGGCTGAAAAAAGGGGGTCCAACAACTTTGAGCAAGTGTGTGAGAGCTTCCTCCTCTATCTCTTGCCTGCCAACCCACCCAAGGGGTTGTGAATTTTTGGTTTTTCCTTAGGAGCAGGAATAAATGGAAGCTTCAGCTATGGCACTTAGTTGCCTCTGTCAGTTAACTTGCCTTCATCTTTGCCTTTCTCCTCCTCACTTCAGCTTGTGAAAGCAGCTCAGGATTGCTCTCACAGCTGCCTCTGTGTCCTTCTTAGCTCTAGCCTTCTGAAGAAAACTGCTGGTTTTCTTTTTCTCTTGGTTGCTGTCTGTCTAGGATTGTGTGTGTCTTGTATGTTTGTCTAGTTTTAGTCACTTTATGAAGGAGACTCTCTGAAGGAAGGAATCACCTGAAGCTAGATGATGGCTTTTGTCATGTTCTCTTACTTTTTAAAGTCTGGCCTGGGAAAATCTTGTGTTTTCATGATTCATATGTATCTAGTTTCCAAGGAGAAGGCCATCAGGGAGAAAATACAACAAAACTAACTTAATATGTAGTAAGTATCATTCATTGGGTCTTAGTTTAAAAGATGATTGTCTTCATGGATCCCATCTGGAACATTTTTGCTTTTTAAAAGCCTGTAAAATATAGACATGAAGATAGAGTTTTACAACTCTGGGTCTACCATTCTCTTCCTATGGATTCTTAGGCAAGTTACATCAGCGTTCTAGTTCTTTCTCTCCTCATCTGATAAATAAGTGATTTGTATCCATGAATATATAAAATAACATCCACTTACTGAAACCTCAACAACAATAAAAAACAATTCCCCAAACCATAAGAATTTTTTTTTTTTTTTTTTTAGGCAGCAGGAAGAAAATCTTATTCAAACGACAGCAGCGACATCTACTGACCATAATACTCAATAATATTGAAGAAGGTGTGGGATAGTTAACTGAGGAATGGATTTTCACAGGAGAGAGACATCATAGTTTTTCTAATAAATCTTGATTGTCTGGAAAACAGTACTCTCTTGATATCAAAGGATGTTTTACTGTGTTCGTGTTATGGTAATAATATACAGAAAGGAAAAGATGTTTACCTCAAGTCTGCACACAGGGCAATTACAATTTATATGAACATTCTTTTCATGCTTTAAATGCCATGTTAGGATACTAGTTCTAAAAAATAATTTTGTGTGTTGTACCTTATTTAACCAATTTTCCAAATTATAATCAAATGTATTATTGCATAAATATTTAGTAAAATTGGAAAAGGTAGAAATTTCTGAGATTTCCTTTTGTGTGGATCAATCATTTAGTTGATTTGAGATTGCTGTCTAGTCAATATCAGGAAACTGATTAAAGATAACCTCTCCTTTAAGTTGTCCCAAGTATGCTCTGCCTATATCACCTTTGCTCAAAATATTTTGGAATTCAAAGAAATGGGATTCCCATTCCCAGATGGACTCCATCTCTTCTTTTTATAGCAAAGATTAAGTGGAATATCTGGGCACGGGTGAAGTTTTAACAATAGCAGAGACTTAGCAATGGCCCAAGACTTTTCAGAATAACAATTTTAGCATTTGCTTGGCATTTAACACTTTAGACAGAGGTAAAAGAAGAATTCATCTCATTCTCTATGACTTTATAAATTGGCCATGTGTGTAGGCGTTTGTGCATGCACTCACTGAAGCATAAGTGTGTTTAATTTCCTATTAGCAAAGCAGCTGGTGACTACTGGAATATATGGATCCATGTTCGTAACTTTAAAGGAAGCCAATTTTGTTTATTCCATTTTATTTTTGACCAACATTTTCTGTGCTTTTCCTGTGGAGTTTGGTCACTGAGTGTCATGCTAGCTATTTTAGCCAGGTAGTATTCGAAAATAAGAAGATAACTGGACTTGTTAACAGCTTGGAGAATTTGAGCTAGTCACACCACTTCTCTTAACCTTAGTTTCCTCATATACAAAATGAGAAAGTTGAACTCTCCATTGTCCCTTATAGTTCAAAAGATCTGTAAATCAATAAATCATCAACCCTCATTTGGGAAGATCCTCTGTTGGTATCTCTCTTGTCATTTGTGACTCTCCAATGTCAATTCTGAAATTTCCAGTTAGGCATCTCATCAGAAATAAGGATCAAAAGAATTGACAAAATCTTCTTCTTCATGTCCCTCCCATCTTCCCCTTTATTTGATTTTAAAAATGACAGAAATCTTAGACTTTCCAGTTAACATTCACTCAGGCATTGGCATGCACTCAGTTCTCTCTTGCTGTCCATCCAGAAAAATCACAGCATAGAAATGGGACTAAACTGAACACAAAGATGAGGCAGCTGTATTTGAGTTTCTCTAAAGTGTTCCCATATCCTTATGGTAATGATTATTATTACTATTAATTTTTTTGGGGGGGAGACCAGAGCCAAAGTATTCTGGCTGCAAATAGCCTACATTTCCTCCCTGCTTCTGTGGCCATATGAATAAATTCCTTCAGGAGGGGGCAGCAAAATATCTCCCACTTCTGTCTGGCTTGGAACATCACTATACACATTTAACAAGGAGAAGACTGTTAACAGGAGGCAAATATTACTCCATAATGCAAATGTACTCATCATTTAATGTGAGTCCCAGTGAGGCTGAAGACATATACAAAAAGAATCAGAACTATGCTGACTTGGATTGGTAGAAGGAACAGGGTTCATTACAAATAAAATTCTGAATCTGCCAAAGGTTTACTTTTTAGATGCCTTTCTGTTCTCTAGATATCTTCCCGCTCTTCCTACTACTCAGACTGGTGATAAAAATACACTGTATTTGTATAAAATTAACAAGGCATGCTTTCTTCTGTGAATTCCTTTAGACCCAGTAGAGACAGTTATTATGTTATTTTAGAAGTGAGGAAATTGACCTAGAGAGGCTAAATGGCTCACCTAAGCTCACACCACTAGGAACACACAGAAAAGGAACATGAATCTTGGCCTTGGATAGGCTGCATCTCACTCCTGGCTGTCCTCAGGGTGGGGTTCCTTGTACTGAGACCAGGGTAACCCATTGAACCTGTTGCTGTTCATCAGGCCTTATTAAGATTCTGCCACACATATTTGAGAAGTTTCAACTTTTGGAGGGCTTTAGGGACTCCTTGAACAAGAGAGAGTCTGTGCTTGTTAGGCTTCATTCATGTATGATTTTATCGTCTTTATGCTAACAATTTTATATTATTAATATTTATGTTTTCTGCAAAAGAGGTAATCTTTGCAAAAATATTGTACTCCAAACATGTTGTTAATGTCTTGGGATCCAAGATTTTGGAGTCAGAATGAATGTAAGACATCATCTGTTTCAGCAGCTCTGGAGAGAGATCACTGTCTGAATCAATGGCTCCTGGGAGTTGTGCTTAGTTGGAGTCCAGATTATCCTGAGTCTCCTGGTGTTGTTTCCTGCCCATCTCCTTTGCTTCTTGGCTTTCTACATTAATGTAATTGGGAACTCCATTCTTGCTTGCTATCCTGTGGTCTGGTTTTCCAAATGGGCTGCCTCTTGAGTAGCACTGTGTAGATCTGGCTAAGGACCGCAGTCTCAGCTGGGAGCTGTTAAATCTTCCTCTTGAATGTATTGTCTCTCAAGTAGCTCTCTGCTGCCCTCCACTGGCACTCAGCCCCTAGAGCCACCTAGCCTGCTGCATCTGTGCTAACTAACCCAGAGCAACCCTGGCTCCAAATGAGAGACGAGAGCTCTATTAACCACACTATACATGGTTTTTGTAGCACTAAAAAATCAAACCCAGGCTCCTCTGTGTCTTCTTATCCCATGTTCTCACGTCCTACAAGTTTGCTGATGGGCTGTGAAGGAGTGTATCTGACTTTAAGTATTTGTGCTAGAGTATTTGGAAGGACTTCTTTATTTTTATTTTTTTTAAGATTTTATTTATTTATTTGACAGAGAGAGACACAGCGAAAGAGGGAACACATGCAGAGGGAGTGGGAGAGGGAGAATCAGGCTTCCCGCAGAGCAGGGAGCCCGATGCAGGGCTTGATCCCAGGACCCTGGGATCATGACCTGAGCCGAAGGCAGACGCTTAACGACTGAGCCACCCAGGCACCCCTGGAAGGACTTCTTTAAATTGTAAACCTATTTAATTATCAAGCTGAAATACACGTCAGCTGACATCAAACTAGGCCATAAACTTCTGAACTTGCTGTACTTACTCAGTCTTAAGGAATATTAAACATTTTATCTTTAATGTTATAAAGATACAGTGAATTTTACGAAGTGTCTAAGTAATATGTACACTTTCTCATTTATTCAACAAACATCTCTCAGGCACTACGTATGTTATGATATATGCCAGGCCTTACTTTTGGTGCTGAGAATACAGCATTGGAAAAAGAAGACAAAAAAAGCCCCCCACAGAAAACAAAACAAAACAAAACAAAACAATAACAAAAAAAAGCAAAATAATGCTCTGCCTTTATTGAGCTTGCTTCTTAGTTGGGAAAGATAAACATAAAACAAATTAATAATCAAAATGTTCTTTAAGGAAATATAGTATTACCATATGTCCTATCGTAAATGGACTTATAATCCATGTTTTTAAGAGTGTTGGTATTAAGATTAAGAGAGGCATAATCAGAGGTTAGAGAGCTGTGTATGCTACAAATATTCAGTGTTTTTCATTCATTCATTCATTCATTCATTCATTCATTCATTCATAAATTTACCGTGAATATAGTATGGGCCTATAAAAATAACTGATGCTGATGAGAATATGGATCTCTCAGCAGTGAAGATGTTTCATCTTTTGATTCTATTGCAGTCTTCTGTCATGTTAAAATGTCTGGTGATCACCATCTTGTCACCCCCTGTAATAGTTGTCAGGGAAGCCCCTGCTATTGCTGCCCTCCATGATGGGCTCTGCTACTCTTTCCTTTACCCTTTGTTTTTATTATATTTTCTTTCTATGTCTTTTACCTTTTCCCACAGATTAGCTCTAATAGATACCACTGGCCAAACAGAATAAGTTTTTCCTTGCCTGTATGGCAGAATTATCAAACACAATTAAGCAGGTAAAAATTACCTCGTCTTCTCTTCTCTACCAGGACTGTTTGAAATGAGTGATTGTTCCAGGTGAAAAATTTGTTTAGAAAAAACTGTTTGGAAAGAAAACAAAAGAAAAACAAAATAACAAAGTAGTATTGGCATTAATTACACGTAATTTTATTTTATTATGTTATGTTAATCACCACACATTACATCTTTACTTTTTCATGTAGTGTTCCATGATTCATTGTTTGCGTATAACACCCAGTGCTCCATTCAGTACATGCCCTCTTTAATACCCATCACCAGGCTAACCCATCCCCCCACCCTCCTCCCCTCTAGAACCCTCAGTTTGTTTCTCAGAGTCCATAGTCTCTCATGGTTCATCACCCCCTCCGATTTCCCTCCCTTCATTTTTCCCTTCCTACTATCTTCTTCTTCTTCATCTTTTTTTTTTTTTTTTTAACATATAATGTATTATTTGTTTCAGAGGTACAGGTCTGTGATTCAACAGTCTTACACAATTCATAGTGCTCACCCTAGCACATACCCTCCCCAGTGTCTATCACCCAGTCATCCCATCCCTCCCACCCCCCACCACTCCAGCAACCCTCAGTTTGTTTCCTGAGATTAAGAATTCCTCATATCAGTGAGATCATATGAAACATGTCTTTCTCTGATTGACTTATTTCGCTTAGCATAATACCCTCTAGTTCCATCCACGTCATTGCAGATGGCAAGATTTCGTGTTTTTTTTTTTTTTTTTTTTATGGCTGCATAATATTCCGTGTGTGTGTGTGTGTGTGTGTGTGTATGTATATATATACACACCACATCTTCTTTATCCATTCATCTGTTGAAGGACATCTTGGCTCTTTACATAGTTTGGCCATTGTGGACATTGCTGCTATAAACATTGGGGTACATGTACCCCTTCGGATCACTACATTTGTATCTTTGGGGTAAATACCCAGTAGTGCAATTGCTGGGTCATACGGTAGCTCTATTTTCAACTTTTTGAGGAACCTCCATACTGTTTTCCAGAGTGGCTGCACCAGCTTGCATTCCCACCAACAGTGTAGGAGGGTTCCCCTTTCTCCGCATCCTCGCCAACATCTGTTGTTTCCTGACTTGTTAATTTTAGCCATTCTGACTGGTATGAGGTGGTATCTCACTGAGGTTTTGATTTGGATTTCGCTGACGCCAAGCGATGTTGAACACTTTTTCATCTGTCTGTTGGCCATTTGGATGTCTTCTTTGCAGAAATGTCTGTTCATGTCTTCTGCCCATTTCTTGATTGGAGTATTTGTTCTTTGGATGTTGAGCTTGATAAGTTCTTTATAGATTTTGGATACTAGCCCTTTATCTGATATGTCATTTGCAAATATCTTCTCCCATTCTGTTGGTTGTCTTTTGGTTTTCTTGACTGTTTCCTTTGCTGTGCAAAAAAGCTTTTTATCTTGATGAAGTCCCAATAGTTCATTTTTGCCCTTGCTTCCCTTGCCTTTGGCGAGGTTTCTAGGAAGAAGTTGCTGTGGCTGAGGTCAAAGAGGTAGCTGCCTGTGTTCTCTTCTAGGATTTTGATGGACTCCTGTCTCACATTAAGATCTTTCATCCATTTTGAGTCTATTTTTGTGTGTGGTGTAAGGAAATGGTCCAGTTTCATTCTTCTGCATGTGGCTGTCCAATTTTCCCAACACCATTTGTTGAAGAGACTGTCTTTTTTCCATTGAACATTCTTTCCTGCTTTGTCGAAGATTAGTTGACTATAGAGTTGAGGGTCCATTTCTGGGCTCTCTATTCTGTTCCATTGATCTATGTGTCTGTTTTTGTGCCAGTACCATACTGTCTTGATGATGACAGCTTTGTAATAGAGCTTGAAGTCCGGAATTGTGATGCCACCAGCTTTGCTTTTCTTTTTCAACATTCCTCTGGCTATTTGGGGTCTTTTCTGGCTCCATACAAATTTTAGGATTATTTGCTCTGTTTCTTTGAAAAAGGTTGATGATATTTTGATAGAGATTGCATTGAATGTGTAGATTGCTCTAGGTAGCATTGACATCTTCACAATATTTGTTCTTCCAATCCATGAGCATGGAATGTTTTTCCATTTCTTTGTGTCTTCCTCAATTTCTTTCATGAGTATTTTATAGCTTTCTGAGTAGAGAGTCTTTGCCTCTTTGGTTAGATTTATTCCTAGGTATCTTACAGTTTTGGGTGCAATTGTAAATGGGATCGACTCCTTAATTTCTCTTTCTTCTGTCTTGTTGGTGTATAGGAATGCCACTGATTTCTGTGCATTGATTTTATATCCTGCCACTTTACTCAATTCCTGTGTGAGTTCTAGCAGTTTTGGGGTGGAGTCTTTTGGGTTTTCCACCTAAAGTATCATATCATCTGCAAAGAGTGAGAGTCTGACTTCTTCTTTGCTGATTTGGATGCCTTTTATTTCTTTTTGTTGTCTGATTGCTGTGGCTCGGACTTCTAGTACTATGTTGAATAGCAGTGGTGATAGTGGACATCCCTGCCATGTTCCTGACCTTAGGGGGAAAGCTCTCAGTTTTTCCTCCTTGCGAATGATATTCGCTGTGGGTTTTTCATAGATGGCTTTTATGATATTGAGGTATGTACCCTCTTTCTCTATACTCTGAAGAGTTTTAATCAAGAAAGGATGCTGTACTTTGTCAAATGCTTTTTGTGCATCTTTTGAAAGGATGATATGGTTCTTGTTCTTTCTTTTATTAATGTATTGTATCACATTGATTGCTTTGTGGATGTTGAGCCAACCTTGCAGCCCAAGAATAAATCCCACTTGGTCGTGGAAAATAATCCTCTTAATGTACTGTTGGATCCTCTTGGCTAGTATTTTGGTGAGAATTTTTGCATCCATGTTCATCAGGGATACTGGTCTGTAATTCTCCTTTTTTATAGGGTCTTTGTCTGATTTTGGGATCAAGGTAATGCTGGCCTCATAAAATGAGTTTGGAAGTTTTCCTTCCATTTCTATTTTTTGGAACAGTTTCAGAAGAATAGGTATTAATTCTTCTTTAAATGTTTGGTAGAATTCCCCTGGGAAGCCATCTGGCCCTGGACTCTTGTTTGTTGGGAGATTTTTGATTTCTGCTTCAATTTCCTTAGTGGTTTTGGGTCCGTTCCAGTTTTCTATTTCTTCATGGTTCAGTTTTGGTAGTTGATACATCTCTAGGAATGCATCCATTTCTTTCAGGTTATCGAATTTGCTGGCATAGAGTTGCTCATAATATGTTCTTATAATTGTATTTCTTTGGTGTTGGTTGTGATCTCTCCTCTTTCATTCATGATTTTGTTGATTTGGGTCCTTTCTCTTTTCTTTTTGATAAGTCTGGCCAGGGGTTTATCAATCTTGTTAATTCTTTCAAAGAACCAGCTCCTAGTTTCGTTGATCTGTTCTACTGTTCTTTTAGTTTCTATTTCATTGATTTCTGCTCTGATCTTTATTATTTCTCTTCTACTGCTGGGTTTAGGCTTTATTTGCTGTTCTTTCTCCAGCTCCTTTATGTGTAAGGTTAGGTTGTGTATTTGAGACCTTTCTTGTTTCTTGAGAAAGGCTTGTATTGCTATATACTTTCCTCTTAAGACTGCCTTCACTGTATCCCAAAGATTTTGAACAGTTGTGTTTTCATTTTCATTGGTTTCCATGAATTTTTTAATTCTTCTTTAATTTCCTGGTTGACCCATTCATTCTTTAGTAGGATGCTCTTTAGCCTCCATGTATTTGAGTTCTTTCCAACTTTCCTCTTGTGATTGAGTTCTAGTTTCAAAGCACTGTGGTCTGAAAATATGCAGGGAATGATCCCAATCTTTTGGTACCAGTTGAGACCTGATTTGTGACCTAGGATGTGATCTATTCTGGAGAATGTTCCATGGGCACTAGAGAAGAATGTGTATTCTGTTGCTTTGGGATAGAGTGTTCTGAATATATCTGTGAAGTCCATTTGGTCCAGTGTGTCATTTAAGGTCTTTATTTCCTCATTGACCTTTTGCTTAGGTGATCTGTCCATTTCAGTGAGGGGGGTGTTAAAGTCCCCCACTATTATTGTATTGTTGTCAATGTGTTTCTTTGCTTTTGTTATTAATTGGCTTATATAATTGGCTGCTCCCATGTTAGGGGCATAGATATTTACAATTGTTAGATCTTTTTGTTGGATAGACCCTGTAAGTAGGATATAGTGCCCTTCCTCATCTCTTATTATAGTCTTTGGTTTAAAATCTAATTGGTCTGATATAAGGATTGCCACCCCAGCTTTCTTTTGGTGTCCATTAGCATGGTAAATGGTTTTCCACCCCCTCACTTTCAATCTGGAGGTGTTTTGGGGTCTAAAATGAGTCTCTTTCAGACAGCATATCAATGGGTCTTTTTTTTTAATCCAATCTGATAGCCTGTGTCTTTTGATTGGGGCATTTAGCCCATTTACATTCAGGGTAACTATTGAAAGATAGGAATTTAGTGCCATTGTATTGCCGGTAAGGTGACTGTTACTGTATATTGTCTGTGTTCCTTTCTGGTCTATGTTACTTTTAGGCTCTCTCTTTGCTTAGAGGACCCCTTTCAATGTGATACAATACATTAATAAAAGAAAGAACAAGAACCATATCATCCTCTCAATAGATGCACAAAAAGCATTTGACAAAGTACCACATCCTGTCTTGATTAAAACTCTTCAGAGTGTAGGGAAAGAGGGTATATACCTCAATATCATAAAAGCCATCTATGAAAAACCCACAGCAAATATTCTCAAGGAGGAAAAACTGAGAGCTTCCCCCTAAGGCCAGGAACATGGCAGGGATGTCCACTATCACCACTGCTATTCAACATAGTATTAGAAGTCCTAGTCACAGCAATCAGACAACAAAAAGAAATAAAAGGCATCCAAATCAGCAAAGAAGAAGTCAGACTCTCACTCTTTGCAGATGATATGATACTTTAGGTGGAAAACCCAAAAGACTCCACCCCAAAACTGCTAGAACTCATACAGGAATTCAGTAAAGTGGCAGGATATAAAATCAATGCACAGAAATCAGTGGCATTCCTATACACCAACAACAAGACAGAAGAAAGAGAAAATAAGGAGTCGATCCCATTTACAATTGCACCCAAAACCATAAGATACCTAGGAATAAATCTAACCAAAGAGGCAAAGAATCTCTACTCAGAAAGCTATAACATACTCATGAAAGAAATTGAGGAAGACACAAAGAAATGGAAAAACATTCCATGCTCATGGATTGGAAGAACAAATATTGTGAAAATGTCAATGCTACCTAGAGCAATCTACACATTTAATGCAATCCTTATCAAAATACCGTCAACTTTTTTCAAGGAAATGGAACAAATAATCCTAAAATTTGTATGGAACCAGAAACGACCCTGAATAGCCAGAGGAATGTTGAAAAAGAAAAGCAAAGCTGGTGGCATCACAATTCCGGACTTCAAGCTCTATTACAAAGCTGTCATCATCAAGACAGTATGGTACTGGCACAAAAACAGACACATAGATCAATGGAACAGAATAGAGAGCCCAGAAATGGACCCTCAACACTATGGTCAACTAATCTTCAACAAAGCAGGAAAGAATGTTCAATGGAAAAAAGACAGTCTCTTCAACAAATGGTGTTGGGAAAATTGGACAGCCACATGCAGAAGAATGAAACTGGACCATTTCCTTACACCACGCACAAAAATAGACTCAAAATGGATGAAAGACCTAAATGTGAGACAGGAGTCCATCAAAATCCTAGAAGAGAACACAGGCAGCTACCTCTTCGACCTCAGCCACAGCAACTTCTTCCTAGAAACCTCGCCAAAGGCAAGGGAAGCAAGGGCAAAAATGAATTACTGGGACTTCATCAAGATAAAAAGCTTTTTGCACAGCAAAGGAAACAGTTAACAAAACCAAAAGACAACCGACGGAATGGGAGAAGATATTTGCCAATGATATATCAGACATGAACAGGCATTTTTCCAAAGAAGACATCCAAATGGCCAACAGACACATGAAAAAGTGCTCAACATCGCTCAGCATCAGGGAAATCCAGATCAAAACCTCAGTGAGATATCACCTCACACCAGTCAGAATGGCTAAAATTAATAAGTCAGGAAACAACAGATGTTGGTGAGGATGCGGAGAAAGGGGGACCTCCTGCACTGTTCGTGGGAATGCAAGCTGGTGCAGCCACTCTGGAAAACAGTATGGAGGTTCCTCAAAAAGTTGAAAATAGAGCTATTGTACAACCCAGCAATTGCACTACTGGGTATTTACCCCAAAGATACAAATGTAGTGATCCGAAGGGGTACGTGTACCCCAATGTTTATAGCAGCAATGTCCACAATAGCCAAACTATGTAAAGAGCCAAGATGTCCATCAACAGATGAATGGATAAGGAAGATGTGGTATAATTATACAATGGAATATTATGCAGCCATCAAAAAAAACCAACGAAATCTTGCCATCTGCAACGACGTGGTTGGAACTAGAGGGTATTATGCTGAGCAAAATAAGTCAATCAGAGAAAGACATGTTTCATATGATCTCACTGATATGAGGAATTCTTAATCTCAGGAAACAAACTGAGGGTTGCTGGAGTGGTGGGGGTTGGGAAGGATGGGGTGGCTGGGTGATGGACATTGGGATGGTATGTGCTATGGTGAACGCTGTGAATTGTGTAAGACTGATGAATCACAGACGTGTACCTTTGAAATGATACATTGTATGTTAAAAAAAAGAAGATAGTAGGAAGGGAAAAATGAAGGGGGGGAATCGGAAGGGGAGATGAACCATGAGAGACTATGGACTCTGAGAAGCAAATTGAGGGTTCTAGAGGGGAGGGTGTTGGGGGGATGCCTTAGCCTGGTGATGGGTATTAAAGAGAGCACGTATTGAATGGAACACTTGGTGATATATGCAAACAATGAGTCATGGAACACTACATCAGAAACTAATGATGTAATGTATGGTGATTAACATAACATAATAAAATAAATTTAAAAATGTGTATATTTTTTAATAAAGTATTTTATAAAATCTTTAAATTTTGCTTATTTCCGATTTCAGCTTAACACAGACTTGCCATATAAAATTTTCCAGTATATTTAAAGAAGAAAGTAAATATAAATCACCTATTAAAACAAACCCAGAGGTAACTTCAGTTATCATTTTACATAATTTTTAAAAACCAGGCCTTTTCCTATGTATAAATATACCATACTATGTAGTACATTTTAAATAATTTGGATTGTCCTGTGTGTATGCTTTGTGTTCCACCTTTTTTCATTCAATGTTTTACCATGAGGATTTCCTCATCACTGTTTTCATTTTTGAAAACTACTATTAACTTATGGATTAACATGTTTATATTAATTTATAGATTGGAAATAAATAGTATAACCATTGAATCACATTTAGGTTGTTTCTTCCTTTTCATCATTAAAATGACGAGATATTTCTATGACTCTATTTCCTTTTTATAGATTTTTTTTAGGGGATGAATTTTTTGGGTTTCACGGTATGAATTTTTAAAAGACAGTTGCCACATATTGTTCAGTTGTATTTCATTAGAATTGCACTAACGAATCTTACACTGGCAGTCTATCAAAGTATCTGTCTTATTGAACCATTATTAAATACTAACTCTTCTTTTGTTAGTTTAAGAGGAAAAAATATCTAAAACTTGTTTTAATGTGTATTTCTTTATCTACCAACAAGATTAAATGAAGTTTTTCAAGTGTTATTCACATTTTTTATTTCTTCTTCTGTTATCTATCTTTATGTCTTTTGTCTATTTTTGTGCTGTTTGGTCTTTTTTATTTTTTTGTTAAAATATCATGCTTTTGTTATTAACTTTTAAGGGTTTTCTAATAAAGAATATTAACCCTTTGTCATCCAGCCTAAATATGTTTTACAATCTTTCATTGGTCTTCTCACTTTATACTTTTGGTTATGGAAAAATGTAAGTGTTATGTATATTCAGATGTTCAAAACTTAATGGGGTTAAAACCTCAACGTTTAAATGCACGATGGCTAAAAACCTGAAGCTCTAGGGTTACACTGCCAGGCTTTGAATCTGATTCCATCACTTTCTAGGTATGTGACCTTGGGTAAATTATTAAACCTCTCTGTTCTTTAGTTTCACTAAGTGTAAAATGAGAATAATAATGGTAACTATCTCATATGTTTTTATGAGGATAAAATAACAAAATTATAAAGAAGGTACTTATGCAATTAATAGGGAAATGGTAAGCATAAAATAAACGTTTGTCATTTGCATTATTACTTATAGTATTCAACTTTATGATTTTAAAGATTTTTCATTGCTTTTAATAATAAAAATAATATTTTACACATCCAGAGGTAAGTGTAAATTGAATACTAATATGTTTTGTTAGCTAAACTTCAAATTATCTGAGATTTTGGATACATAGTCTTAGAAGTTAAGTAAATAAATAAGTGATTAATTTGATTATTCTGGAGGAAATCCTATTAAGTCTCTTTGTTCATGTGTCTAACAGTTTTATTCATTCATTCAAGATGTATTTATTGAACTTCTACTATGTGCCAGTTGAACAAATAGTGAATAAGACAGATAAGAAACTTTGCTTTTTGTGGAGCTTATGTTCCATTTGGAGAGAGGTAATAAACAAAATAAATTAGTGTCATGAAAAATATAATGGAGAATAGAGGGGATAAGGAGTGTAAGAGAGAGTGGTTAACATTTTCAGTAGGTTAGCCAGGAGAGACCACTGATTGTATTAGATTTCTATTGCTGTCAAAAAATTACCACAGACTTAGTGGCTTAAAACAACACATGTTTATTACTTTATATTTTCTGTGGGTCAGGTCAAGAGTTCAGGCACAGGCAACCTGGATCCTTTGCTCACAGCTTCACAAGGCTGAAATCAACGTATTGACTGTTCTGGTTCTCATGGATCTCATCCACAACTCATGGTCATCTTCCCAGGTCATTCAGGGTGTTGGTAGAATTCAGTTCCTGGTGGTTGTAGGACTGAAGTGCCTGTTTTCTTGCTAACTCTTGACTGAAGTCACTCTCAACTCCTAGAGGCCACCCACATTTTATTGGCATGTGACCCCCATGGGCAATTATTCATAACACAGTGGTTTGTATCTTCTTTGAGGCCAGCTAGAGCGTCTCTTTGACACTTCACTTTTTTTAAAAGGCTTGTTACATCAGGCCCACCTCCCATAATCTGAATAACCACTCTTGATTAACTGATAGTCAACTGCTTAAAAACTCAATCATGAGTGATACTCCATTATATTCGCAAATCCACCCACACTTAAGGGAAGGGAATTATACAGTGTGTGTATTCCAGGGAGCAGAAATCTTGGGGACCTCTTAGAATCTTGCCTATCACAGAAAAAGTGATATTTGAACAGACATTAAGGGATTTAGAATGAGTCATGTGGGTAACTGGGAGAAGTGTATTTCAGGCAGGAAGAATAGCCCTTGCAAGACCATAAAATTGAAGCATGTGGCATGTGTAAACAACAGCAAGATTGGAGAGGGAGATCTGTGTAGCTGAATAGAAACACTGAGGAGATGAGAGACAAAGGAAGGCAGGGTATTATGTAGACTCTTGTAGGTCATTGTAAAGACTTCAACTTTAATATCAGTAAAATTGATGCATGGATGAGGCCATTGTGGAGGATTTTGAGCAGATGAATAATATAATCTAACACTTTAAAATAGTTCCTCCTGCTACCCTACTGAGAATAAATTATAGAGGATCATTGTGGGAAGCTAGTGGACAAGTTAGAAGATATTGCAAAACTTCAGGTGAGAGTTATGGGTATCTTGGACTAGGTCACTAGCAGTGGAAGTGGTAAAAAAAAGTTTGTGTTTTGTAGGTATTTTGAAATCTATAGATTTGCCTGATGGGATAAACATGAGATGTGAAAGAAAGAAAGGTGTCAACATTGTCAACATTGATTAGAAAATTTTGGCTTGAACAGTGGGAAAACTATAGAGTTTCAGTTTACTGAAAATGAGACTTTGGGGGCATCAGGTTTGGACATGACATCAGATAATTGGCTTTGGTTATGTTAAGTTTAAGATGTGTAGTTGACATCCAAGTAGAAATGTCAAATAACAGATATGTGAGTCTGGAGTTCATAATTAGTTCTGGGCTGGAGATACACATTTGTGAGTTTCTAGCACAAATAGAAGACATTTAAAGCCAGTAAGGCTAGATGAGATCACAAAGGGAGTAGTAAATAGAGAAGAAGACCAAGAACTGAGTCCAGCAGACTCTAATAGTAAGAGGTTGGGAAGAAGGGGAGAATGAATGGTAGAGTGAGAAAAAGCAATAGCTGAGGTTAGATAAAAACCAAGAGTACACAGTGACTTAGAAGCCAAGAAAAGGAGTGTGGGTGGTCAATTGTATCAAGTGCTGCTGATGGTCCCAGTAAGATAAAGACAGAAAATTGTTTTGACTTAGCACAATAGAAGTCATTGGTGGCCATGAGGGGAACAGATTCATTAGAACGGCGGAGATGAAAGTCTCTTGAGTGATGATTAAAAATGAATGGAAATAGAAGAATTTGAGATAGAGCATAGACAATTTATTGAGCAGTTTTGCTAAAAGAGAAATGATAGAAGAGGCATTAGGGGAATGTGGATCTGAGAGAGTGTTTTTGATTGTTTGTTTTTAAAAAGAAAAACTATGTTTAATTGCTGATGGAAGTGATCCAGTAGAGAGAGAGAATTTGATGATATAGGAGAAAAAGGAAAGAATTGCTACAGGCATGTCCTTGAATGGGGAAGTGAGATGAGATCAAGAGCCCAAGATGGGAAGGGTTGCACTTAGATAGGAGTAGCAATAGCCATCTTTCATTCTAGGAAGAACAGCAAAGTACACGGGTAGAGAAAGTTGTGGATATTCTCCTCTGATTGCTTCAGTTCTCTCAATGAACTAAGAAGCAAAGTCAGCTAAGACTGATAGTGGAAGTGTGTGAGTGCGAGGAGGAAGGATAAGGTATGAAATACTTATTCAGGAGAGCTGGAGAGCAAACTGACTAGGCATATGTACATGATTTCCAGGCAGCATTATGGTCCTACCTGAGATTCACGTTCATGACTTCATTAAATGAGACCAGTTTACATGCTGTATGTTTTCTCCAGTCATGTTAGTTGCAGGAGTTCCAGAAAAGTATATATGACCAACATTGTGATTCAGCCAAAATGAATATGAAGTGAGGGAGGAAAAGGAATTGGAATAAATGAAGAAGTTATTGTAATGACTGGTCTTTGAATTTAAGCTTGTAAGAAGGGAAAAGAGTATATCAGGGAGGAGTGAAAAGTAAAAAGCACATATTGATGACCTGCCATGTACTGTGGTAAATTCTTAGAATAGATTAATATGTTACAAGCCTTTTTAAAAAACTGGTATTGTGATAATCTCAAGGCTATACTTTATAAAGTGTTAGGGGGAAGTCAGGTGATCATAATCTCTAGCTCCTGGTGGGCTGAAGGTAACTGTCATTGCAATGATTTATTTTGACAAACTCAAAGCATATCCATAGTTCCTGGATCCACTGGTACACCTATGAGAGAAGAAAGGGCAGGAATTAATATCTTTGTTTTATATCTAGATGTACAGAGGTAGGCATGGAGGAAGGATCCCTGGATAAAGTTGTAAAACGAAGTTGAAATTTATTATTCACTCCAATCATTATTTCTCTCTATGACTATTAGCTTCCTCGACTCAACTCAGCACCCTGTGCTGCCTCATGGTTGTTCCATGTTGCCATTGCAGTCTTCCTCCCAATTTCATGGGGCATACCCATGTATCCTAATTTTCTCATCTCTCAGGTTTCCTTCATTAAAAACTGCATGTGAGGGGTTCATTCCTACTGAGTCATCCATTAACTACTTTGGTAAGCTAATTCCACTTGGGTTAAGATTTCAATGTTACTATCTCTCTTAGAGAAAATGCTCTTCCCTCAAACCATAGTGAGAAAAACACATATGCCAACAAACTGGACAACCTAGAAGAAATGGATAAATTCCTGGAAACATAAAATCTACCAAAACTGAATCAGGAAGAAATGGAAGATTTGAATTGACTGCTTACTAGCAATGAAATTGAATCAGTAATCAAAAAACTCTCAACAAATAAAAAGTCCAGGACCACACAGCTTCACAAGTGAACTCTACCAAACACTTAAAGAGATAACTACCTACTCTTCTCAAACTTTTCCAAAAAATAGAAGAGGAAGGGAAACTTCCATATTCAGTTTATGAGACCAACGTAATAAGAAACACAGTTTACATCATGAACCAGATCACAAATGTGTGGGTCTACATACACACACCTGTGCAACTGAAACAAAAGATTTATGTAATTATACCCTTGTGATGCACTTTGATATTTTCTATTATATTGTATTCTATTTAAAAACTTACTGGTTGGGGCCTTCTAAGTGATGTACCAACTACCAAAGTGTTGATAGACTGCAGTTTGACAGTAAGAGGGACTTTGATGCTTATAATGCAGGCAAGTTATAATCATGGAGGAAATTTAAGGAAGCTTCCAGCAGAGCACATGTTTGAAAAGAAAGGCCTATGGGTTTGCCTTAAATTATTTATAGTAATGCAAAAAAAAAAATTGGGGTGCCTGGCTGGCTCAGTGGGAAGAACATGGGACTCTTGATTTTGGGGTCATGAGTTTGAGACCCACGTTGGGTGTAGAGATTACTTAATTTTTTTTTAAGGTCTTAGGTGGGAAACAAAAGCAAAAATGAACCATTGGGACTTCATCAAGATAAAAAGCTTTCGCACAGTAAAGGAAACAGTCGAAAAAACCAACAGACAACCGACAGAATGGAAGAAGATATTTGCAAATGTCTTATCAGATAAAGGGTTAGTACCCAAGATCTATAAAGAACTTAGCAAACTCAACACCCAAAAAACAAATAATCCAGTCAAGAAATGGGCAGAAGACATGAACAGACATTTCTCCAAGGAAGACGTACAAATGACCAACAGACACATGAAAAAATGCTCAGCATCACTCAGCATCAGGGAAATCCAAATCAAAACCACAATGAGATACCACCTCACACCAGTCAGAATGGCTAAAATGAACAAGTCGGGAAACAACAGATGTTGGCAAGGATGCTGTGGTGGGAAGTATAGCCACTCTGGAAAACAGTATGGAGGTTCCTCAAAAAGTTAAAAATAGAGCTACCCTATGACTCAGCAATTGCACTACTAGGTATTTACCCAAAGGACACAAATGTAGTGATCTGAAGAGGCACCAGCACCTCAATGTTTATAGCAGCAATATCCACAATAGGCAAACTATGGAAAGAGCCCAGATGTCCATTGACAGATGAATGGATAAAGAAGAAGTGGTATATATATACAATGGAATACTACTCACCATCAAAAAAATGAAATCTTACCATTTGCAGCGATGTGGATGGAACTAGAGGGTATTATGCTAAGCGAAATAAGTCATTCAGAGAAAGACAATTATCATATGATTTCACTCGTATGTGGAATTTAAGAAACAAAACAGGATCATAGAGGAAGGGAGGGAAAATAAGATGAAATCAGAGAGGGAGACAAACCTAAGAGACTTTTAACTATAGGAAACAAACTGAGGGTTGCTGGCGGGGAGGTGGGTGGGGGGATGGAGTAACTGGGTGATGGGCATTAAGAAGGGCAGATGATGTAATGAGCACTGGGTGTTATATGCAACTGATGAATAACTGAACTCCATCTCTGAAACTAATGATACACTATATGTTAATTAATTGAATTTAAATAAAATAAAATTAAAAAAAGAAAAAAGGTATTTGGTAATATGTTAGTGAAATAGCCTGGTATACTTAGGAGAAATATATTATGGTCTTAGTTCCACCAGAAGTAATGGAAAAGATACTAAAGAATAAATAAATCACACTGTGTCTAATCTCTAAAAATAAATTTATGAAGTATGCTAAGTAAGAATAACAATTAAGAAAATATTCATTAATCTTGATCACCAATTTCTCTTCTTGAAGGCATTGATATCCTTTACATATTTCTTAAAGACAATAAATGCCAGTCACTATTCTAAGAGCTTTAAGACCAATTTACTCTAGGCCTATAATACCATGTTGTTGTTGTTTTATAGCCCTTTGTCTATGGATGAGGAAACTGAGACACAGAGATTAAGGAATTTGCCCTACGTTTCCTGGTAAGTAAGGTTCCTAAATCCATGCTCTCAATCACTACCATATGGCTACAACCGCTACTTAGGGGTGACTAAGTCAATGTTTTGTCCTTTTCCTGGATTTCTTGTGTCATATTTGTTATTAAGTCACAAGGGACTCAGTGATTTCCTGCTCTATTAATAATGCCAATAGCTGCCTTTTATTGAGTGCCCTGTGCTAATTAACTGTTTTGTTATCTCTTTTTAAACTATGGCACCCATAAAGTAAATGCTTTTATTATTTCTTTGGTCATTTTTCACCTTAGACTACAGGTGAGAAAACAGTCTATGTAACTAATCTGAGAGCATGCATAGATGGTGGAGATTGGTGTCAAACCCATGTCTCTGTGCTCTAGGACTGGGATATGATTTGATTACTATTAAATCTTTTTTTTTTTTTTTGATTACTATTAAATCTTGATGCTAACTCTATTCTCCCAGTTCTCTCTGGACACCATACTTACAATGTAGTTTTTGGATTTTCTTTGTGTTAAGAAGCCCTGGGCTGCCTTTCTGTCACATTTGCTCTCCTGTTCTGCTTTCAATTCTAAACCCTGAACCACCACTGACTTTCCATGGCTGCTATTCTTCTACCATGGAACTCACACCATGTGCTAGTATCTCTCTTGAGATAGTCACATTGTCTGCTTTTTGATTATTGCATAGCTTGTTCTTTTGAAACTGTCTTCTGACATGATTGAAGGGGCTATTTATTTCCACTAGGAAATTTCATTGTTTCAGGTCAGAAGTCTTGTTTTTCTATCAAATTGCTACCTTTACTCTGGGAAACAAGAACACACTTTCCGTCTAATGGTTCCTATTTTTCTATTACAAACCATCCCCCAGATGCGGAAAAACATCTGTTTTTACTGCTCACCATATATGGATTGTGCATTTATGATTTTGGAATGCCTCGATAGATCTGAAATATTAATACTAAAGCCCATAGGGATGAGAAAACATAGTCTAGATGTTTGCCTGCTTACGGGCATGGGTCACATGGATCTTAGGGTAACTGAACATCTTGAATCAAAGATACCAGATAGCTTACAACTCAGTTTGAAGTACTAATTTTGTTTTGTTTTGTTCTAATATTCCTAGAATGTAATTAGAAAAAAAAATGTTCTAGGGGCGCCTGGGTGGCTCAGTCGTTAAGCGTCTGCCTTCGGCTCAGGTCACGCCCAGGGTCCTGGGTTCGAGTCCCACATCGGGCTCCCTGCTCAGCAGGAAGCCTGCTTCTCCCTCTCCCTCACTTGTGTTCCCTCTCTCGCTGTGTCTCTCTCTGTCAAATAAATAAATAAAATCTTAAAAAAAAAAGAAAAAAATGTTCTAAGGTAAAAGCCAAATATGTTCTTTCAAAGAGATATAACTATAACCAAGTCAAGTAAATACAGCCAAAAGATAGACAGACAGACAGACACACACACACACACTTGCTAAATTTTAAAATAACACAGAGTTACATTTGTGTTTCCTCAAATTGATCAAAAAGAACATTTTAAACAAAGATATTGTAGGTAGCTTTCTAAGTGTAGCTTATAAAAATGTGTTTCTTAAACTTCTTTCATAACTTATTAGACCTCACTATCATTCCTAACTGCTTTATTAGGCAAGTGTAAAATATTGCTGTAGCTGTTATATGAAGCTTCTATCATTTCTCCCATTTACTGTACTTGTGGTGAGCCATTTCTTGGGATGGAGAAATGAAAGAGGCTTTAAAAATTACTTAGGTTGAAAATGGCTCAACACAGATTTCAGTATTTTACAAAATGACTCTTTTTTTAAAGATTTTATTTATTTGACAGAGAGAGAGAGAGCAGGAGCATGGGGAGGAGCAAAGGGAGAGGGAGAAGCAGACTGCTGAGCAAGGAAGCTGATGTGGGACTCGATCCCAGGACTCTGGGATCATGACCTGAGCCGAAGGCAGACGCTTAACTAACCCAGACGCCCTACAAAATGACTCTTAATTGAGACCTGATAGGGTATGCATGTTTTAGTAGCTGACAAGGACTGGGAACCAGCATTTAGTGGAAAGACCATTGAGTATCAGAAGACTCAATCCTAGAGTCCATTCTGTTACTTAATAACTGTGTGATGTAGGGCTTCTCATTCTAATCTCTCTCATGTTCCTTCTATCTGAAATGGAGTTCAAAACACCCGCCAGGTCTAACTCTGAAATTTATTCTCAAGAGTAAAGGAGATGTAAGTGATGGAGGTATATAAATAGCAAATGTGATACTCTGATTTTATTTCTGATTTGATTTATGTTGGGATTCTGAAAGTCACACAACCCCCAACCCCCACCAAAAGGTAAGAATATTCATTGTCACCAACTACTTACCTTTGATTGATCTAAAGTCCTCATATATTCTACAAGTATGTTGAATTAATTGTTTGAATATTATACTTTTCCTTAAGTATTCAAAATAACTATTACCAGAAAATCTTGAAAACTTAAAAAATATTACATACTTTATATAATATCTAAAACTTTTCATACATTTTAGTAAAAAATGAGTCATATTTTTTATATGAGGTTTTGATATAAATCCACACATCAACTTGGAAGGCATGGTTTTAATGCAGCTGCTGTACATTTTCTTCACAGCTTATTTGTAATGTCATTAGTCATTGTTAGGTCTATTAGTCAGAAGTTTCAAATCTATAATGTGGCTGTCATTTTTTGTAATTATTTTTTAAAATGCTGACATACAATTTAGTGTGTTGATATTCAGTTTTATTCACAGATTTCTCCTTCTCTTCTTTTGCAAATCAATGTGGATAATCTCAAAATAACAGTGCCTCTCTTACTCTCAGCATTTTAGATGTGTCATCATATTAATTTTTTGCCCTTTACTATTTCCATTAATTAATTTTGCCCTTTAACTTTAGCTGATCAATGTGGACTAAATTGTAATTGCAACATTTCTGTGAAATAATACCAAATTAAGGCTGATAGTGGCATGCTGTGAGTTAGTGAGGGATATTAACATTTTTGAACTTAGTAAGTTGATTTAAAACGAGGTAGGCTTAGAACCAACTTTTGATTTATTTATTTATTTATTTATTTATTTATTTTTTAAAGATTTTTTGACAGAGAGAGACACAGTGAGAAAGGGAACACAAGCAGGGGGAGTGGGAGAGGGAGAAGCAGGCTCCCCGCAGAGCAGGGAGCCCGATGAGGGGCTCAATCCCAGGACCCCGGGATCATGACCTGAGCCAAAGGCAGATGCTTAACGACTGAGCCACCCAGGCGCCCCTTGATTTATTTTTAAATTGTAGGTGTGAGAATTTTGAATATTACATTATGATTAAAGTTTTTTTTGCAGTGTCTGTTAAATACTAATGGTTTGGAAACATGTGGCTTAACATGATCTCTATTCCATTTACTGTCATTATGAAGTTAAAATATGCAGTGAGGTAAGGAAGGAATTCAGTATCTCATGAATATCTATATTAATTCCCATACATGGATTGAAATATTGACTTTAATATAGATTACCCAATATGGGGGCGCTTGGGTGGCTCAGTCAGTAGAGCATGTGACTCTTGAACTTGGAGTTGTGAGTTCAAGCCCCATGTTAGGTGTAGAGCTTACTTAAAAAAATAGATTACCCAATATGGTCGATTGTTTATTCATTAAGCAAACATATAATCATTACCTACTCTGCACCAGATAATGTACCAGATGGTGAATGTAGAGGATGAATTAAATTTTGTTCCTTCTCTAAAAGAACTCAGATTATAGTGGAGGAGATGAACACATAGTCATATGTGTACAGTAAAATTAGTACCACATTAGAGGGTATGCATTGGGTACTATGGAAACACAGAGGAAAACCACTTGGATCTTCAGATTTAGGGGAGGCTTTCTGGAAAGCCTAATGCTACTAAGATCTCTCTTCAAAAAAATCTAGAATATAACTATAAATGGTATACATGGACATGTAACAATACTAAAATGATTTAGAAGATTTTATAATCAAAGAAACAGGATCATTCTATTCAACAGCTAATTTGCTTCCTATGGGCAAGCTCTTTTGAATATTTTGCTTCCATTTCTTTTGGTGGTTCTTCCATATTACTAAATTACAATTAGATCTCCTTAGTGTCTTTTAGAGTTACTTATCATTTTATTACTTCTATAGGCTGCTTTTGTGATAATAAATAATGACCTGATACATTGTTAAGAGGAGATAGTATCACCTCTATGGTTTCCTCCATCTTTTGACTTTATCATTCTCCACCACTTATCAACTACCCTATTATTTTTATTTTGTTATGATTCTTATCATTTGTAATTTGATATGAGACATGCAATCAAGGTTTGCACTCTTTCTGCATTAATTGACTCTGAAAGTTTACATTTCTATGACTATGCTGGTCATGTACTGTGCTATTATGAAATGGATTCTCTTTTAACTATCAATTACTTAAAAACATGCCAAAGATGTATTTTCTCCACATTTGAGTCATGGCTTTTTACACAGCTTTATCTCCATGCCCAACCCATGCTTTGGGTTAGCAATTGACTTTTCTTGTTTTAAAAAAGGTGATATGCATTTTCACATATTCTCCCCATATCTTCTCAAACTGGTATCTTTTCCCAAATGCCTTCCTCCTGGAACCATAGATTATCCCACTCTTGTCTGAATCAATTGCTTTCTAGGACTGAGGTACAGCCTCTCTCCAGTCATTTCCTCCAGTGCTTTCCTGGGTGGAATCTACAGTTTCTAAATCCTATCTCTCCTCTTCCTCTTTCTCTCTCTTTTTTTGTCCTTTATTTTTCTAGTCACCATCATAAAGCAACTAAGGAAAGGTATGTGATAAGTACATATCATATAGGCAAAAGCCTTTATTCTGCTCTCTCTCTTTCTCTGTGTGTGTGTGTGGGGGGGGGGAAGACAGAGGTGGGGAGATTGGACTGGGTACATCATTCTAGAGTCAAAAAATTTTCTGTGTAAAGTAGAAGACATTGATCTATTTTCTTAGTATTCAGTGTTGGTGGTAAGTCTAAGTCAACCCATTCTCACTCTTTTTTAGATAACCTGTTTTAATCTTTGAAGCTTTTATGATCTTCTCTAGGTGGGGATCTTAATTACAATAATTCAGCCTGCCATTTTATACTTTAAGTGCTCTTATCTTTCAACTCTGAAGAATTGGTCTGTTATTTCTCCATTAGTGCTAGGCATTTTATATGATGAGGGCCTTATAGATACATTTATTGAGAACTTTAGACTTTATCTTACAGGCACTGAGTGTTTTAATTGTGAAAGTAGTATGATTATGTGAGGGAGATATATTTACAGACTAGAGGCAGGGAGGAAAGTTAGAAGGCTTTTTTTTTTTTTTTTTTAGATTTTATTTATTTATTTGACAGAGAGAGACACAGCGAGAGAGGGAACACAAGCAGGGGGAGTGGGAGAGGGAGAAGCAGGCTTCCCACAGAGCAGGGAGCCCGATGCGGGGCTCGATCCCAGGACTGTGGGATCATGACCTGAGCCGAAGGCAGACGCTTAACGACTGAGCCACCCAGGCGCCCCTAGAAGGCTTTTGAAAGAGTTCATATTGATAATGAGGATCTGATCTAAAGGAGAAAGATCAGAGTGAAGATAAGGAAGAAATAATAAAGAGATAGTATAGAAGAAATTTCCAAAATTGATGAAAAATATCAAGGCAAGAAATGTCCAAATAGGATAAATTCAACGCAAAACAAAACAAAAAACATTCCTAGGCAAATGGTGATAAAACTTATGAAAACCACAGATAAAAAGAAAATCTTAAAGGCAGCCAGAAAAAAAAGACATTACCTTTCAAGGAGCTAATAAAGACAAGATAAGATTATCAGCTATTTTCTCACTAAAAAAACCCCAAAAAACAAAAAAACCAAAACAGTGGAAGCAAGAAAATAATTGGATGATAATCTTTGAAATGCTAAAATAAAATAAGATGTGTCATAGCTTATAATTAAAGTCTAGTCTGTTTCTACTTTTGTTTAATTCGCTATGCAATAAGGGATGCCACAGTTCATTAAGACAATATTTTCCTGGAATGATGTACAGTTCTGCAAGATTATAAGAGAAGAAAGATTTCATAGCAGAAAAAAACAATGACGAATTCAGGAGATTTGGAGATCACTGTGAAAAAGCATAATTTAAATAATTAATTTCGGAAGATAATGGGTTAAGTAAAGCAACTAAGAGATTTGTTTATTTATTTTTAAATTTTTTATTGTTATGTTAATCACCATACATTACATCATTAATTTTAGATGTAGTGTTCCATGATTCATTGTTTGTGTATAACACACAGTGCTCCATGCAGAACATGCCCTCTTTAATACCCATCACCAGGCTAACCTATCCTCCCACCCCCCTCCCCTCCAGAACCCTCAGTTTGTTTTTCAGAGTCCATCGTCTCTCATGGTTCGTCTCCCCCTCCAATTTCTCCCCCTTCATTCTTCCCCTCCTGTTATCTTCTTCTTCTTTTTTTTTTCCTTAACATATATTGCATTATTTGTTTCAGAGGTACAGATCTGAGATTCAACAGTCTTGCACAATTCACAGTGCTTACCAGAGCACATACCCTCCCCAGTGTCTATCACCCAGTCACCCCATCCCTCCAACCCCACCCCCCACTCCAGCAACCCTCAGTTTGTTTCCTGAGATTAAGAATTCCTCATATCAGTGAGGTCATATGATACATGTCTTTCTCTGTTTGACTTATTTCGCTCAGCATAATATCCTCCAGTTCCATCCACGTCGTTGCAAATGGCAAGATCTCATTCCTTTTGATTAATATTCCATTGTATATATATACCACCTCTTGTTTATCCCTTCATCTGTCGATGGACATCTTGGCTCTTTCCACAGTTTGGCTATTGTGGACATTGCTGCTATAAACATCGGGGTGCACGTACCCCTTCGGATCCCTATTTTGTATCTTTGGGGTAAATACCCAGTAGTGCAATGTTGTATGGTAGCTCTATTTTCAACTTTTTGAGGAACCTCCATACTGTTTTCCAGAGTGGCTGCTCCAGCTTGCATTCCCACTAACAGTGTAGGAGGGTTCCCCTTTCTCTGCATCCCCGCCAACATCTGTCATTTCCTGACTTGTTAATTTTAGCCATTCCGACTGGTGTGAGGTGGTATCTCATTGAGGTTTTGATTTGGATTTCCCTGATGCCGAGCGATGTTGAGCACTTTTTCATGTCTGTTGGCCATTTGGATGTCTTCTTTGCAGAAATGTCTGTTCATGTCTTCTGCCCATTTCTTGATTGGATTATTTGTTCTTTGGGTGTTGAGTTTGATAAGTTCTTTACAGATTTTGGATACTAGCCCTTTATCTGATATGTCATTTGCAAATACCTTCTCCCATTCTGTTGGTTGTCTTTTGGTTTTGTTGACTGTTTCTTTTGCTGTGCAAAAGCTTTTTATCTTGATGAAGTCCCAATAGTTCATTTTTGCCCTTGCTTCCCTTGCCTTTGGTGATGTTTCTAGGAAGAAGTTGCTGTGGCTGAGGTCAAAGAGGTTGCTGCCTGTGTTCTCTTCTAGGATTTTGATGGACTCCTGTCTCACATTGAGGTCTTTCAACCATTTGGAGTCTATTTTTGTGTGTGGTGTAAGGAAATGGTCCAGTTTCATTCTTCTGCATGTGGCTGTCCAATTTTCCCAACACCATTTGTTGAAGAGACTGTCTTTTTTCCATTGGACATTCTTTCCTGCTTTGTCAAAGATTAGTTGCCCATAGCATTGAGGGTCCATTTCTGGGCTCTCTATTCTGTTCCATTGATCTATGTGTCTGTTTTTGTGCCAGTACCATACTGTCTTGATGATGACAGCTTTGTAATAGAGCTGGAAGTCCGGAATTGTGATGCCACCAGCTTTGCTTTTCTTTTTCAACATTCCTCTGGCTATTTGGGGTCTTTTCTGGTTCCATACAAATTTTAGGATTATTTGTTCCATTTCTTTGAAAAAAGTGGATGGTATATTGATGGGGATTGCATTGAATGTGTTGATTGCTCTAGGTAGCATTGACATCTTCAAAATATTTGTTCTTCCAATCCATGAGCATGGAACGTTTTTCCATTTCTTTGTGTCTTCTTCAAATTCTTTCAAGAGTATTTTATAGTTTCCTGAGTGCAGATCCTTTGCCTCTTTGGTTAGATTTATTCCTAGGTATCTTATGGTTTTGGGTGCAATTGTAAATGGGATCGACTCCTTGATTTCTCTTTCTTCTGTCTTGTTGTTGGTGTATATGAATGCCACTGATTTCTGTGCATTGATTTTATATCCTGCCACTTTACTGAATTCCTGTATGAGTTCTAGCAGTTTTGGGGTGGAGTCTTTTGGGTTTTCCACCTAAAGTATCATATCATCTGCAAAGAGTGAGAGTTTGACTTCTTCTTTGACAATTTGGATGCTTCTTATTTCTTTTTGTTGTCTGATTGCTGTGGCTCGGACTTCTAGTACTATGTTGAATAGCAGTGGTGACAGTGGACATCCCTTCCGCGTTCCTGACCTTAGGGGGAAAGCTCTCAGTTTTTCCCCATTGAGAATGATATTTGCTGTAGGTTTTTCATAGATGGCTTTTATGATACTGAGGTATGTAACCTCTATCCCTATACTCTGAAGAGTTTTGATCAAGAAAGGATGCTGTACTTTGTCAAATGGTTTTTCTGCATCTATTGAGAGGATCATATGATTCTTGTTCTTTCTTTGGTTAATGTATTGTATCACATTGATTGATTTGCGGATGTTGAACCAACCTTGCATCCCAGGGATAAATCCCACTTGGTCGTGGTGAATAATCCTTTTAATGTACTGTTGGATCCTATTGGCTAGTATTTTGGTGAGAATTTTTGCATCCATGTTCATCAGGGATATTGGTCTGTAATTCTCCTTTTTGATGGGGTCTTTGTCTGGTTTTGGGATCAAGGTAATGGTGGCCTCATAAAACGAGTTTGGAAGTTTTCCTTCCATTTCTATTTTTTGGAACAGTTTCAGAAGAATGGGTATTAATTCTTCTTTAAATGTTTGGTAGAATTCCCCTGGGAAGCCATCTGGCCCTGGGCTTTTGTTTGTTGGGAGATTTTTGATGACTGCTTCAATTTCCTTAGTGGTTATAGGTCTGTTCAGGTTTTCTATTTCTTCCTGGTTCAGTTTTGGTAGTTGATACATCTCTAGGAATGCATCCATTTCTTCCGGATTATCGAATTTGCTGGCATAGAGTTGCTCATAATATGTTCTTATAATTGTTTGTATTTCTTTGGTGTTGGTTGTGATCTCTCCTCTTTCATTCATGATTTTGTTGATTTGGGTCCTTTCTCTTTTCTTTTTGATAAGTCTGGCCAGGGGTTTATCAATCTTGTTAATTCTTTCAAAGAACCAGCTCCTAGTTTCGTTGATCTGTTCTACTGTTCTTTTAGTTTCTATTTCATTGATTTCTGCTCTGAACTTTATGATTTCTCTTCTCCTGCTGGGTTTAGGCTTTATTTGCTGTTCTTTCTCCAGCTCCTTTAGGTGTAGGGTTAGGTTGTGTACTTGAGACCTTTCTTGTTTCTTGAGTAAGGCTTGTATTGCTATATACTTTCCTCTTAGGACTGCCTTTGCTGCATCCCAAAGATTTTGAATAGTTGTGTTTTCATTTTCATTGGTTTCCATGAATTTTTTTAATTCTTCTTTAATTTCCTGGTTGGCCCATTCATTCTTTAGTAGGATGCTCTTTAGCCTCCATGTATTTGAGTTCTTTCCAACTTTCCTCTTGTGATTGAGTTCTACTTTCAAAGCACTGTGGTCTGAAAATTGGCAGGGAATGATCCCAATCTTTTGGTACCAGTTAAGACCTGATTTATGACCTAGGATGTGATCTATTCTGGAGAATGTTCCATGGGCACTAGAGAAGAGTGTGTATTCTGTTGCTTTGGGATGGAATGTTCTGAATATGTCTGTGAAGTCCATTTGGTCCAGTGTGTCATTTAAAGTCTTTATTTTCTTGTTGATCTTTTGCTTAGATGATCTGTCCATTTCAGTGAGGGGGGTGTTAAAGTCCCCCACTATTATTGTATTGTTGTCGATGTGTTTCTTTGCTGTTGTTATTAATTGGCTTATATAATTGGCTGCTCCCATGTTAGGGGCATAGATATTTACAATTGTTAGAACTTCTTTTTGGATAGACCCTTTAAGTAGGATATAGTGTCCTTCCTCATCTCTTATTACAGTCTTTGGTTTAAAATCTAATTTGTCTGATATAAGGATTGCCACCCCAGCTTTCTTTTGGTGTCCATTAGCATGGTAAATGGTTTTCCACCCCTTCACTTTCAATCTGGGGGTGTCTTTGGGTCTAAAATGAGTCTCTTGCAGACAGCATATCGATGGGTCTTTTTTTTAATCCAATCTGATAGCCTGTGTCTTTTGATTGGGGCATTTAGCCCATTTACCTTCAGGGTAACTATTGAAAGATATGAATTTAGTGCCATTGTATTGCTGTAAGGTGACTGTTACTGTATATTGTCTGTGTTCCTTTCTGTTCTATGTTGCTTTTAGGGTCTCTCTTTGCTTAGAGGACCCCTTTCAAGATTTCTTGTAGGGCTGGTTTTGTGTTTGCAAATTCCTTTAGATTTTGTTTGTCCTGGAAGCCTTTTATCTCTCCTTCTATTTTCAATGACAGCCTAGCTGGATATAGTATTCTTGGCTGCATATTTTTCTCATTTAGTGCTCTGAATGTATCATGCCAGTCCTTTCTGGCATGCCAGGTCTCTGTGGATAGGTCTGTTGCCAATCTAATGTTTCTACCATTGTAGGTTACATATCTCTCCTCCCGAGTTGCTTTCAGGATTTTCTCTTTGTCTCTGAGACTCGTAAGTTTTACTATTCAATGTCGGGGTGTTACCTCTTTTTATTGATTTTGAGAGGGGTTCTTTGTGCTTCCTGGATTTTGATGCCTGTTTCCTTCCCCAAATTAGGGAAGTTCTCTGCTATAATTTGCTCCAATATACCTTCTGCCCCTCTCTCTCTTTCTTCTTCTTCTGGGATCCCAATTATTCTAATGTTTCATCTTATGGTATCGCTTATCTCTCGAATTCTGCCCTCGTGATCCAGTAGTTGTTTATCTCTCTTTTTCTCAGCTTCTTTATTTTCCATCATTTGGTCTTCTATCTCACTGATTCTTTCTTCTGCCTCATATATCCTAGCAGTTAGCGCCCCCATATTTGATTGCACCTCATTAATAGCCTTTTTGATTTCAACTTGGTTAGATTTTAGTTCCTTTATTTCTCCAGAAAGGGTTTCTCTAATAACCTCCATGCTTTTTTCAAGCCCAGCTAGTATCTTTAAAGTGATGATTCTGAACTCTAGATCCGACATTGTACTAATGTCCATATTGAGTAGGTCCCTGGCAGTCGGTACTACCTCTTGTTCTTTATGTTGAGGTGATTTTTTTGTGCCTTGTCAGTTTGTCCAGAGGAGAACAGATTAATGAGAGAACAAAATGCTAACAGGGTAACAATGTCCCCAGAAAATATACTCTAAACAAATCAGAAAAGACCTGAAGCAGGGGGAAAAGAAAGGGAAAGAGAGAAAAGAGAAAAAGAAAAAAAAGGAAAAAGAAAAAGATAAAGATAAAAACAAACAAAAACAGAACAAAACAAAAAAAAACCAGAATATGATCAAATGTGATCAGGCTGGTACATAGATCAGTGCCACAGACTAGATTTTGGGTGTATTTTGGTCTGTTAGAATAAAGTGTCTCCCAAAATTTTAAAGAAAGAAAAACTTATATATGTACAAAAAATAAGGGTTGCTATGATGAAGGCATGGAATATGACTGTAAAGATGAAAATTATAAAAAATTTTATAAAAGGAATTGATAAGAAGTTGTTTGAAAAAAGAAAGAAGAGGATTTAAAAAAAAAGAAAAAAAAGGGAGAGAATGTGAGCGGGCAGGAGAGTAGAAAAAAACCATACACTAGAGATTTAGGGTATATTTTGATCTGTTAGAAGAAACTGTCTCAAAATTTTAAAGAGAGAACAACTTATATATATATGCCCAAAATACGGGTAACTACTATGAAGGGATAGAATATGACTCTAAAAATGAAAAATAAAAATGTTTTTTAAAAAAGGGATTGATAAGATGTTGGTTGAAAAAGGGAAAAAGAAAAATTCAAAAAAAAAAAAGACAGTTAAAAAAAATTAACTTTGGGAGACTAAAGGATCATGGTAAAAAAGCCATGGATTCTATGTGCAGTATTCCCCTAGCGCTGGAGTTCTGCCGTTCTCATTGATGGGTAAACTTGGTCTTGGCTGGCTGTTCTCGCTGATCTTCTGGGGGAGGGGCCTGTTGCCGTGGTTCCCAAATGTCTTTGCCGGAGGAGGAATTGCCCCACCCTTGCCAGTCCGGGCTAAGTCATCTGCTCGGGTTTGCTCTCAGGAGCTTTTGTTCCCTGCAAGCTTTCCGTACAGCTTTGGAGGCTGAGAGTGAAAATGATGGCCTCCTAATCTCTGCCCTGGAGGAGCCGAGAACTTGGGGCCCCGCTCCTCAGTGAGCCCCCAGAGAAAAGCAGTCAGTTACTCCCGTCTCCCTGGTCTCCAGCCGCACTCTGTGCTCACCCGGCCTCTGACAGAACGTTTCTATCTCTGGCACCTGACCCCGTGTGGAGTCTCCAAACCCAGCAGATCCCTGCAGTGCACTCCCGCGCCGCTCCTCCCGGGGGAAGAAGGTGAGTCTCCCCGGATCTGCCGCTTGTTGGGTCCCTGCTGGAGGAGCAGTGGCCTGACTGTGCCACGGATCACAGTTTATGGCAACCCCGAGCTGAGAGCCCGCTCCTTGGCTCCGTCTCTGCAGCCGGCTTCCCTGCTCCGATACCTGGGAGCTCTGCCACACTCAGGCACCCCCGGTCTTTCTGTGACCCCGAGGGTCCTGAGACCACACTCTCCTGTGAGGGTCCCACCCCCCGCTTAGCCACTGGAGCGACGTCCCTCAGCAGAGCCGACTTCTAAAAGTTCGGATTTTGTGCTCCGCGGTTCTATCACTTAGGAGAAGCGGCTGACAGAGGCCCCCTCCCACGCCATCTATCCTCCCGAATATTGCCTCGGATTCACTTCTTCTCACGTCCTACCTTCCAGAAAGTGGTCGCTTTTCTGTTCAGAGAGTTGTTGCTATTCTTTTCTTTGATCTCCTGTTGAGTTTGTAGGTGTTCAGAATGGTTTGATCCCTAGCCAGCTGAATTCCTGAGACCAGACGAAATCCAGGTCTCCTACTCCTCTGCCATCTTGCTCCGCCCTGCAACTAAGAGATTTAAATGCTCACCATTGTATGTTCTGAATGGTTAAGAGTCATGTACAATCTAGAAGCAAGAGTCAACATTTTTTAAAAAGATTTATTTATTTGAGAGAGAGAGCAGGGGGAGGGGCAGCAGGAGAGGGAGACAAGCGGACTCCCCACATGACCCAGGGATCATGACCTGAAACGAAATCAAGAGTCAAAGCTTAACTGACTGAGTCACCAGGTGCCCCAACTTTTTTAAAAAACTCCCTTCTGCTCTAATGTTTAATAATTTCTAAATCTCTTTTTCATTATACTTATCATAAGAAAGTTGACTCAGATTAACTGAGGCAATATTTGTAAAATATATTAAGGCCAATAATATAACAAAATAAAAATTATGAAAAGAAGGCTGTGTACAATATAGGGTTTATAAAGAGATAGGTCAGAGTGGGTATTTTCAAGAACTGTTAGACAGTAAATATGAAAATAGGACAATTTTATATCCAGGCAGATATTATGAAAACAAAATTGAGAGGCACTACAACATAGTGATTAAAGGTATGGGCTTTAGAAGTTAATTCCCTAAGTGAAAATGGCAGCTGTTCAAATTATTAGCTGTGTAATATTTGGAAGTCTTAACCTATCTAAATTTCAGTTTCTATAAACTATATAAACCTTTTATTTATTTATTTATTTATTTATTTATTTATTTATTTTTAAGATTTTATTTATTTATTTGACAGAGAGAGATAGCAAGAGCAGGAACACAAGCAGGGGGGAGTGGAAGAGGGAGAAGCAGGCTTCCTGCCGAGCAGGGAGTCCGATGCAGGGCTTGATCCCAGGACCCTGGGATCATGACTTGAGCCGAAGGCAGATGCTTAATGACTGAGCCACCCAGGCGCCCCTATATAAACCTTTTAAAGATCTATAAAACCTTTTAAAGATTTTGGCATAAAATTATAAGCATTCTTCAAATGTTGGCTGTTGTTGTAATGAAAAGTTGGCAATCCAAGGTTAGTATATTCATAGTGATTATAGAATACCTTTTCCTGGATTCTGGTATTTGGCTTAGGCAAAGGAAGTACATGAAGAACTTTACATTTTATATAATAATGAAAGAGTGAAAAACAAAAAAACAAAATTATTGAATTCCTGCTGAATGTTAGGAGTTGTGTTGGCATTCCACATATATAATTTTCTTTAACCTAAAAATTAGTTTATAATGTAGGTATCATTTTTGTTATTTTACAGATAAGGAAGCTGGCTTAGAGATATTAAGTATCCTAGATTATTGTCAATTTAACAAAATGATTTATCAATGAGAAAGTGGGGTGAATTTCAGGGAGACAGATTTCCTTATATGAATCCTAGAAAAAACATAATGGGTAGTTAACTGCTTCCACATAATACTGATTCCTACCTGTAGATATAATCACACGTCTTCTGTTAATGGTGCTGTGTCCCTCCTGTCTATCATTGGTTATTTACTCTATCTGTTGATTTCTTTTCTTTTTACTCTTTATTTGCAGTAGTGTCAATCAATTCTAGACAGAATTGAAAATTAGATGAGTTATATCTTTTCATTCTAAGAAATACCTCCTTCCTTTCTACTTTTCATGTATCCTATCTTTCAGTAAGGACTATTTTTATTCTTTTATTTTTATTTATTTTTATATTTTTGAAGATTTTATTTTTAAGTGAGCTTTACACCCAATGTGGGGCTTGAACTTACAACTCCAAGATCAAGAGTTGCTCACTCCACCAACCGAGCCAGCCAGACACCTCAGTAAAAACTATTTTTAGAAGAACATCTGAAATCAATCACTTATAACTGGATGTAAATTCAGTTTGTTTTTTCTACTCCTCAGAAGATTATCTCAAATCTTATCTTCCCTTTATTAGACATTTTACTCTATTAAAAGAAATCTAGGCATTTTTGAGTAAGCAAGGCATACTTTGGGAAATTGGGAAGTGATCTTTTCAGGAAGTCCTGAAATATAATAAATTAGGTTGGAAATAATTTACCTGTATATCAAACAAACCTTAAAATAAAACCGAAACCTAAATTGGTTATTAATATCTGCTTGTTGAAAATTATTTAAATGATTTTTAAAAAAAATCAAATGTCACTTAATAGTAAGTCTTTACTTTTTTGGTCACCAGACTGTGCCCTAAAGCAATGTAGAAGTTTCAAGTTTTTATATAAAGTCAAATCATGAAACTTTATATACAGCTGAATTTAGGTATTATTACTATATATGGATTATATTGGTGGGGTTTGGGGGTTGGCTTTTAGCTTTTACTTAGATATATGAATGCCTTGCCACTCTCAATTAGAGTCAGGCTTATATTGATCAAGAATAATTGGGGTACGTGGCTGGCTCAGTCAATAGAACATGTGATTCTTGATCTTGGGGTCATGAGTTCGAGCCCCATGTTAGGCATAGAAATTACTTAAAAAATAATGAAGAAAAGTACTCATGCTGGTATTTCTTGGATAGCTTCTGTGAATAGGAAAATTGGTCTCTCTAAGTTAGGGTTAGAGTAGCATGCTGTAAAAAAGAGAACAATGATTCAGTAAGTTAAATAAAATAGAAGTTGATTTCTTCTTTACGTAAGAGTTCAAACTGAGTGGTTCAGCTCTATTCTATGAGGTCATTCAGAAACCCAGGTTCTTTCCACTGGTTGCCCTATCATGCCCTAGAGCTGTTAACCTCTGCATGGTAGAGGAAGGGTCTTTGTAAATCCCAGCTGATGATAAGGAGAAAGACAACATGGTGGATATATGGTCATGGTCCCAAGACTTAGGTCCATAAGAGGCATATATCACATTATATTCTATGGAGAAAAAGAGTCATAGGACTTCATTATGAAAAGGAGGCTGTAAAATTCTGTTTAGTTTTGGGTCTAGGCATAAAGGGAAAATAGTTTTGGTAGACAAGTAACAGTCTTTGCCTTATGGTGTGTGCTATTTCTTTTGATCGTGGTAAGGTTTCCTGATTACATGCAGGTTTTTGGTTTTTTTTTTCCTGGAAAGGGTAAGAATTAATATAGTTTCTGTATGGACCCTTAAACTGGAGAAATAATACCACCTTTATTTTTCTGCAGACTGTGCATTATTACATCCTGACTATAATGGTGAGAAATTTTAATCTTTCTTTGAATAGGATCCTCTCTACTCTTTTTTTTTAACTTATTTGATTTCAGAAGAATAGGAAGCAATATTAAAAATTGTGATTTACCTATGTCTTTTTTTTTTTTAAAGATTTTATTTATTTATTTGAGAGAGAGAATGAGAGAGCGAGCACATGAGAGGGGGGAGGGTCAGAGGGAGAAGCAGACTCCCTGCCGAGCAGGGAGCCCAATGCGGGACTTGATCTAGGACTCAAGGATCATGACCTGAACTGAAGGCAGTCGCTTAACCAACTGAGCCACCCAGGCGCCATGATTTACCTATGTCTTGTGAATCTGTTTCTAGTTCTTTTAGAAGGAAAAAAGCCAGCTTCTACTATTAACTCTGCAATGAAAAATAAGTTCTTAGTAGATCAAAACACATTTTAATCTCCTTTCTTCCTGAATCAGTGCTCAATTTAAGCATTGCTTAGTAGATAACTTCTAATGTGTGCTCTTTTAAAGTAACCTAGAGTACAGGTAACTTTTAATGGCTGTTTACCAGAGAAATAAAACATAAGGCATTCTTTATGGTTAATAACTCATTCTTCTACTGAGATAGAATATTAGATACCTTATAGTTAGAAAAGAGGATGGTGTCCATTTGTGTAGGGTAGTGATTATTCTCTAATTTTATAGTATGATCAAATTTATGTTTTGATGTAACATGAATTTTTGTGTGTAATAAGACTCCAACAGACCCAAGAAACCCCTCATTACCCATTAACATTTCCACTTACTAGCGTATGCTTAAATTCTCAATTAGAAATTATTTGTTTTGGCTGAAGGGTTTGCTTTGCTAAAACACAACTATCTCTGGGAAATTAACTCTTTAAACCTTATAATCATTTTATATTTTATTTTGGCTAAATTTGTTCTTGAGTTTCTTGAGGTTTCACTTTGATATGAGCAAGCAGGATACTTGAAGTAGCTGTGAACAGGTTCACTGATTAGGGAAATGGCCACAAAACGATTTTATCCTTGAAAGATGAGTTTAATTTGTGGAATTGTTCTTCACGGAGGGTCACTTTGAGTTCTAACTGATTTATAGAGGATAAATTAGAGCCAATCATGCCCACTAAAAGAATTTATTATGTGCAAAAGGCATGCAACATAATTTTTAGTCCTCATTTTTTAAGTTAGAAAATTATTATTGGTAATTTTTTTGGAAAATTGATATTTTTATTTAATTGACATTTAAAAAAAATTTTATTATGTTATGTTAATCACCATACATTACATCATTAGTTTTTGATGTAGTGTTCCATGATTCATTGTTTACATATAACACCCAGTGCTCCATGCAGAATGTGCCCTCCTTAATACCCATCACCGGGCTAACCCATCTCCACTCCCCCCTCCCCTCTAAAACCCTCAGTTTGTTTCTCAGAGTCCATAGTCTCTCATGGTTCATCTCCCTCTCAGATTCCCCCCCTTCATTTTTCCCTTCCTACTATCTTCTTCTTCTTCTTCTTTTTTTTTTTTTTTTTAACATATAATGTATTATTTGTTTCAGAGGTACAGGTCTGTGATTCATTAGTCTTACACAATTCACAGCACTGACCATAGCACATACCCTCCCCAATGTCCATCACCCAGTCACCCCATCCCTCCCACCCCCCACCACTCCAGCAACCCTTAGTTTCTTTCCTGAGATTAAGAGTCTTATGGTTTGTCACCCTCTGTGGTTTCATCTTGTTTCATTTTTTCCTCTCTTCCCCTATGATCCTCTGTCTTGTTTCTCAAATTCCTCATATCAGTGAGATCATATGATACTTCTCTTTCTCTGATTGACTTATTTCGCTTAGCATAATACCCTCTAGTTCTATCCACGTTGTTGCAAATGGCAAGATTTTGTTTTTTTGATGGCCGCTTAATATTCCATTGTATATATATATATATACCACATCTTCTATATCCATTCATCTGTTGATGGACATCTTGGCTCTTTCCATAGTTTGGCTATTGTGGACGTTGCTGCTGTAAACATTGGGGTGCACATGCCCTTTCGGATCACTACATTTGTATCTTTGGGGTAAATACCCAGTAGTGCAATTGCTGGGTCATACAGTAGCTCTATTTTCAACTTTTTGAGGAACCTCCATATTGTTTTCCAGAGTGGCTGCACCAGCTTGCATTCCCACAAACAGTGTAGGAGGGTTCCCCTTTCTCCGCAGCCTTGCCAACATCTGTTGTTTCCTGACTTGTTAATTTTAGCCATTCTGACTGGTGTGAGGTGGTATCTCACTGAGGTTTTGATTTGGATTTCCCTGATGCCGAGTGATGTTGAACAATTTTTCAGGTGTCTGTTGGCCATTTGGATGTCTTCTTTGTAGAAATGTCTGTTCATGTCTTCTGCCCATTTCTTGATTGGATTATTTGTTCTTTGGGTGTTGAGTTTGATAAGTTCTTTATAGATTTTGGATACTAGCCCTTTATCTGATATGTCATTTGCAAATATCTTCTCCCATTCTGTCAGTTGTCTTTTGGTTTTGTCGACTGTTTCCTTTGCTGTGCAAAAGCTTTTTATCTTGATGAAGTCCCAATAGTTCATTTTTGCCCTTGCTTCCCTTGTCTTTGGCGATATGTCTAGGAAGAAGTTGCTGTGGCTGAGGTCAAAGAGGTTGCTGCCTGTGTTCTCCTTTAGGATTTTGATGGACTCCTGTCTCACATTTAGGTCTTTCATCCATTTTGAGTCTATTTTTGTGTGTGGTGTAAGGAAATGGTCCAGTTTTATTCTTCTGCATGTGGCTGTCCAATTTCCCAACACCATTTATTGAAGAGATTGTCTTTTTTCCATTGGACATTCTTTCCTGCTTTGTCAAAGATTAGTTGACCATAGAGTTGAGGGTCCATTTCTGGGCTCTCTATTCTGTTCCATTGATCTATGTGTCTGTTTTTGTGCCAGTACCATACTGTCTTGATGATGACAGCTTTGTAATAGAGCTTGAAGTCCGGAATTGTGATGTTGCCAGCTTTGCTTTTCTTTTTCAACATCCTTTGGCTATTCACGTTCTTTTCTTGTTCCATACAAATTTTAGGATTGTTTGTTCCATTTCTTTGAAAAAAATTGATGGTATTTTGATAGAGATTGCATTAAATGTGTTGATTGCTCTAGGTAGCATTGACATTTTCAAAATATTTGTTCTTCCAATCCATGAGCATGGAATGTTTTTCCATTTCTTTGTGTCTTCTTCAATTTCTTTCATGAGTATTCTATAGTTTTCTGAGTACAGATTCTTTGCCTCTTTGGTTAGATTTATTCCTAGGTATCTTATGGTTTTGGGTGCAATTGTAAATGGGTTCGACTCCTTAATTTGTCTTTCTTCTGTGTTGTTGTTGGTGTATGGGAATGCCACTGATTTCTGTGCATTGATTTTATATCCTGCCACTTTACTGAATTCCTGTATGAGTTCTAGCAGTTTTGGGGTGGAGTGTTTTGGGTTTTCCACATAAAGAATCATATCATCTGAATTCTCTCACTTTAAATTGGATTTAAGACATTGTTATGGTTGCCAATAACTGTTCTGTGTGAATCCTTGAACTCTAAGTTTTAGACATTAATCTAACAGATAACTACATTGTCAACTCTTGTAAAGTGATGGGCCATGTTTTATTAACCTTTCTGTACCTAGTTTCTGGCATATAGTAAGCAATAAGTAAATATTAAATGGATATTCGATACTTCCTTAATAGATTCAAATTCAACATTAATTCATAAGTAATTACTGATTCATTTCTTAAATGCTATGTACTAAAGAAGAGCCAGGGATGAGTAAAACAAATAGTCTGGTTAACAGAGGAGAGATGAGACAAGTGCAAATATAACTATAATATTAAGTGGGGTAAGGTGAGTATTCTGAGATAAATGTAAACAATATATAATAAAGTGCAAAGTGCAGAGAGCTTGCACACAGTTTGGAGATTGAGGATTGCCTTCAGGAGGATGTGATATTTGAGGTTGAACCTTGAAAGGTGGTCATGCAGCTGCATTGTGTATTGGAAGGATAGTCATGGCAGAGAGCATATTCTGTATAAAGTATCAGTGCAAATCAGACTATTTTCCACCTCTGAATGGCCACAGCTATTCTACAGCAATTGCTTCACAATATGTATTAATAATTTTGTATTAAGGTTGTTACCCTCATTCTCTTCACTAAAATATAAACTTTTTAAGGGCTATATGTTGGTACATCTTGTATCCTCTGCTAAATCTATGAATGCTCTGTACACAAAAATATTTTAAAAATATACTTTGTACCTTTCAAATTACCAAAGATTTTTATAGTTTCACTATTTTTTTTAAAGATTATATTTATTTATTTATTTGAGAGAGAGTATGAGTGAGAGAGCACAGGAGCAGGGGCAGAGGGAGAGGGAGAAGCGGACTCCCCTGCTGAGCAGGGAGTCTGATGCGGGCTCGATCCCCGGACCCTGGGATCTTGCTTGAGCTGAAGGCAGATGCTTAACCCACTGAGCCACCCAGGGGCCCACTAATTTCACTATTTATGTTAGATCTACTGATTGACAACCAAAATAGCTCCTCAAATATGATACATAATCAGCTATTTCTAGAACAGCAGGTAAGGGCTAAGGCACTGGAGTTAGGACTGCCATTTTTAAATTACTGGTTTAACTACTTACCAGCAGTGGAATTGTTGCAATTTATTAACCACAGAGGACTCAGTTTTCTCATCTATAAAAGGGAATGGTAATCATATTTATCATACAGGGCTCTGTGATAGATTAAAGATGGCTATAAATACTTGCTACCCTTCCTTTGAGAGATGAAGTCCAATTTTCATCTCTTCGAGTCTGAATTGGTCTTTGTGATGCTCTTAATGAATAGACTGCAATGGAAGTGAGATTCTGGGACTTTTAAGGCTAGATCTAATGCTCTGCAACTTTAGCTCATCCCTATTTGAATTCTTGCTCTTGGAAAACTGTCTCTCAGAGTCCTTAGCCAATCATATAAGAACTTTGACTACCCTTAGACAGCCACGCTGGAGATACCACATGTCGGTGCTCTGGTTACCAGTACCAGCTGAAGTCAGCTTTCTAGCCATTCCGGCCAAGGCACCTGACATGTGGGTTAAGCCTCTGGGACCCTTCAGAACAGCCCATCTACTAACTGGATACCACATAGTGATCTCAGCTGACTCCATGTGGAGTATAAGTATCACCAATTCTAACCCTACTGATTTTTTAACCTGATTTCATTAATCATGAAATATAATAAATGGCTGTTGTTTTAAAACACCAAGTTTTGGTTCAGTTTATTAATGGCAACAAATAACTAGAACAGGCTGTTACAAAGATTAAAATGATTTAATGTATATAAAACACTTAGCACATTGCCTGGCACATAGTAAATATTTCACAAACATTTTTTTGCTATTATGGTATTATTATACCATAACCACAATTATGAACTCTGCATGTGTGTGTGTGTGTGTGTGTGTGTGTGTGTGTATGTGTGATTTGCAAGGACTGAGAAAATAAACTGAAAATGAAAGGCAATAATATGATGCAGCCTTTGTTAAATTGTCATTCTGTAAGGAATTCTTATTTTTCTCTGGCTAAGCATTAAATAATGAGTTTTTTTTTCTTTAAGGTGTTTTCTTCCTCCTAGACTTTTTCTCATATTACTGTACATTGTCCATTTGAACAGCCCATCTGAATGATCTTCACTACTTCGTTGGCTTCAGTTTCTATCATTTGTTAATGAAACCCAAATCTTTACCTTTAGTCTACTTATTTTTGAGCTTCAGATGTGGTTGTTCAGTTGCTTACTGAAAATTTTCACCTAAATGTACCATATGGCAAAACTGAACTCCTCAACCCCTCATCCTTTCCCCTCAAATTTCCCTTGTTCACTACCCACTCAGGTGCTTAGGTCAAAATCTGAGTTTTAAGTAAAAAATCTGGCCTAAGACCACAACTCATATTGGTTATATATTTGTTGAAATAGGATCCTGTCTATAGTTGGTAATTGAAAAGTTTGAGGCTTTTATAACAGGAATTTCCATGTTGTATGAAGCAACAATGTATATAAATAGTAAAGAACATTTTACAAGGTATGTGATATTTGGGATGTGCTAAGGAAACTACAGTAGTTTCCCTGGGAGTTAGACCTTTTCTATCTTTTGTTTTTCATGCTCAAGCCTATAGAAGTTTGTGACTACATGCATTCATCTAAATTTTAATCTGAAGGATGTCAAACAGCCATATAGAATTCATCTGTCTATATTTTTTTTTCTCAGTTCAAGTTTAATAGAAACAACAAAAGATCAAAAGTAATGCCCCACTAAACTATATATCAGTTGACCTGGCCCATAGCACAGCTCAGGCCATTTTCCCTGGAGGAAGAAAGCTGGCCTCCCCAAGCCCTTCAGGAAAGGCCTGTCCTGTCCTATACCGCATCTGCACTGAGTCTAAAGTTGTGTGTTTTAAGCATGACCACAGTAGTACAAACAAGTTTCTGTTTTCATGGCTGCCCTCTGCAGCCTGGCCCTAAAATGGCCCAGTGCTCACTTCTGCTTGGAGAAATATTCTTTGCTCTTCTGGAAATCAGGCTTAATGGTACCACTGCCAGGCTTCCAACCAGCTGGGCACACTTCCCCATGCTTGTGAGTTAACTGGAAGTCTCAGAGTCTCATCTGGTCCATCGGGAGGTCATTCATAGTGATCTGCTGAAGGATACCTTTATCATCAATAGTAAAGAGGTCCCTGAACAAGATGTCTTCATCAGCCTCTAAGACTCCATAGTCCTGAGTGATGGTATGCGTGGGGTCTGATACCAAGGGAATGTTTGTGGGTCCCAGTCCTCCTTGTTTCTTGGGTGTGTTGATCCACACTAGGCAATAGAAATGAGAATCCACAGAAACACCAATCACTTGGCAGTTGGGTTTCTTAAATTCTTCTGCCTTGTCATTGAAAGAAATGATCTCTGTGGGGCACACAAAGGTGAAGTGAAGAGGGTAAAAGAAGAACACAATATATTTTCCTTTGTAGTCAAATAGGCTGATGTCTTTGAACTGGCCATCTGGCATAACAACCATGGCTTTGAAGTTGGGGGCAGGATGCCCAATTTTGACATCTCCTGAAGACATCTTGCCACTGGCAGCTCTAAGACAGAACACTCCAGAGATCAGTCAGGAGGAAGACACTGTCTATATATTTCTTAATGCTTTGGTACTGTTAGCCATAGTAAAGCCCATTATTTTTTCTAGTTGGCACACAGTGCCTTTCTTCTCTTCACAGCCTTGTCAAAACCAGACATCATTCTACACCAGCCATGTGTCCAGTCCCACATGAATATTCGAAATTTTGATTTTAAATAAAATTTAATCAACTGCTTAGACTTAAGTATTTCCTGTCTGCTAATGTCATTTTTAATATAATTTTTATTTGGATTTTAGTATAACTTTATAATAATTTATGGTGCTCTGATCTTTACCCCCTGGAAATAATTGTAGCAAATATTTCTGTGGCTTAAATTTGGAAAATACTCTTTCTGTTGAAGATTTACCATATATGCTACCATACTTAAAAAGTAAAGGCTTGCAGAAAAATTATACTCGTTTAGCTTGTTTAATCCAGTGGTTGCCCTGCAACTTAAAAAAATTCACATTTGTCATGCTATTTACTCTTTAGTTTGAAAGACTTAGAACTTTTGCATAGGTTTCTGTTAGCCTGAAATCTCTGCACCTCAGATGGGTTCCAAATATCCTTGACTTTCCAGAAATGCATCAGTTGTATAAAATAAAGCATATCTGCAACAAGCTTACAAGCATGTGCTAATGTAATCGCACTAAAGGAAGAATAGTGTTTTGGCAGAGAACTTTTTAATTAGTTGCTTTAGTAAAAACAGCCAGAACTCTGTCTTCTGCTCAGCATAGAAAATACACTTTGGTCTTTAGGTTAGCTCATATAAGACAATTAACTGGCAGGAAAGTCAGCACTCTTGACTGCATGGATACAACAATATCAGGGAAGTGTTAGAATAACTTAAAGTTCCCTAATGAGCTTCAGGGCTTTAATGAGAAGATTTTCTGTTCTTGTATGATTAACATTGCCTGTGATAGAAAGAGGACTTGTGTATGTGCGTGTGTGAAGGAAAGGTAGAGCAAAAGAGTTCAAGATAAATGATGAAGAGGAAGTTAAGAAGTGGTTAATCCCTTAGAGCCCAAAGGGGATTAATTATTGATAACCAGTAACTACCACCAGCATGAGTCGTCTCTCCAAATAATTATTATAGCCTACAATAAAATAGCAAACAACTATTTTTAAACTATTTTAACCATTTATTTTCTGAGTTTAGTCAATCAAGCAATCTGTGCTGGCAGGCTATATAATTATGTGAAATTGTGAACTCATATTGTGTATTTAAAGACACTATTATTATTTATAACTGGTCTTAAATTTTTTCTCCATAAAAATAGTCATTGTAAATCACTAAGTCAAAGTGGATGAACTGACTCTGCATGTTCATGTGCATGCATGTTTGTGTAGGTACACAGCTCCGTGTGTGTGTTGGGGGGTACATTTGGAAAGTCAGTAGATTAGAATGGGATGATGAAGAAGAAAGAATAAGAAAAAGAGATAGTCCAAAAGAGTCACTGATATTAAGTAAAACATTATTAGAATATGTGGGCATACATAACCAACCAATTTTTTGCACAGACACAAATATAGGTTTCCTTTGCTTTCCTAGAGTTCACTTCTACAAAAGACCTTCATTAATACCAGCTTTCACTAACCCAAAGGAAATGCGAAGAGAATTTTCACTTTTACACAGTGGTGATTGCTTCTCCGTTTTATGCCGTTTCAGTTAATGAAAGCTTTCATAGGAGCACTCTATTCTCAGAGAGTGGGGAAAACCTGTAGTTTTTGTTATTGGTTTTCACTATCACTTATCCACTGAAGCAGACTGCAAGATGTTAAGTAGTGAGAATTTAGTGAGAGGAAGTGACTAGAAGTAGTGAGAAGTAGAAGTAATGAGAAGTAGTGAGGATGTTAAGGATGGTGAGAGAGGTAAGATACAGGTAGATGGTCATCATGTTTCCCTAGAGGTTAGCCATGGACATGAGCAAAAACTGGATAGAAGGTTGATGAAGCCTAGGAGACTAGGATGGCTTTTTAAATTTTAATGGGTTATAGAGAAAAAGGAGTAAGAGCAGATGCAGAAGATGGATGAGAGAACCATTTTGTTGCTGTTGTCAGCTGCATGTGTGTTGGGGAGGTTTTAATTTCTGCAGGAGACATCACATTTATTTATTTAAAAAGCAGTTAAATTGGGGTACCTGGGTGGCTCAGTTGGTTAAGCGTCTGTCTTCAGCGCAGGTCATGATCCCAGAGTCCTGGGATCGAGTCCCGCATTGGGCTCCCTGCTCAGCGGGGAGCCTCCTTCTCCCTCTGCCACTCCACCTGCTTGTGCTCTCTCTCTCTCTCTCTCTGTCAAATAAATAAATAAATAAATAAAATCTTTAAAAAAAGCAGTTAAATTGATGATGTCATGACCTAGCTATGCTTCTTGAAACTTGTTAGGAAAGGCAGTCTCCTGCATGCAGTATTTCAATCCCAGTTTGGCTGCCTAAGAATGGGTCTTGGCTTGGAATACTTCCCTTACTAAGAGATAGGGAGCCCACAATGGCTTGTTGGGCTTATCACCTTGGGTGGGAATATCTTTCCCTGTGTCAGACTCAATGTGTACTCCTTTGTTCTATTTAAAGACATGTTTCAGGGGCACCTGAGTGGCTCAGTATGTTAAACATCTGCCTTCGGCTCAGGTCGTGATCCCAGGGTCTTGAGATCCAGTCCCTCATCAGGCTCCCTGCTCAGTGGGGAGTCTGCTTCTCCCTCTCCCTCTGTCTGCCCCTCCCCCCTGCTTGTGCACTCTCTCTCAAAATAAATAAAATCTTAAAAAAAAATAAAGACATGTTTCAATGGCCCACAGGCACACCTCTAGCTTTCTGTATTTCAGACCCAATAGGGGAGAGGTAGCGGTCCTTATACTGCAGCAAAAATTGGGGTGCACGCAGCCACACTGCCTGTGATGCCTGTGGAATGGATTTGTTGGGCCAGGGGTGGTGCACAGCAAGGGATTAGATCTTGTGTACACTCTCTCTCCTTTCTTGCTGTAAGTTAATATAGTACCACTTGGTCTGGTGTGCATATTATCTGTTTTCAGCAACCCTGAATATTGCACTAGTCTCTTCCCTGGGTGTCACTTATTTGCCTTTTAAGCTTGGCTGCACTCATGTCATATTCTATCAAGCACAGCCTGACCAGCCGGTGAACAGTGAAACAAAGTTTTTCCTTCTCAAGCTTCAATGAGAATTGTGTCACGGTTTGGAGGTAGGAGGAGAATTGCAAGTCATTAATCATCCATCAATACTGGTTACCATTACGAATGGTTGTTTCAGGTCTATCAGCTTATTGCTGCTTCTGTATTTTTCTTAGGTCACAGAACATTGATCAACCCAGCATCAGCTCAGTTGGCTGAGTTGTGCCTTCGGTACAAACTTCTTAGATGGACCACACAGCCGTTCCTCTCTTGGGTCTCATAGTCTTCCCCTGAAGAATTTTTCCAGGGTAATGGGTGAGTTTCCTCACTGCTCTGGATCTCCAGACCTCTCTTATTTCACATTTAGAGGAATCTCCAATCCACATCCTCTCTTAAGCTCTACTTTCCCTTTATTTGTTTACATTTGACATTGATTACCATTAAAACTAGAATCTGAATCATTACCGACAAAGATATTATCTATTTTTCTTGAACCAAAGGGCATAATTTTTAAAACATTCCAGGAAGGAAGGGATAGTACACTATCTGTCTAGTATGGTGAAGAGAGAGGTGAGTAACAAAGGGGTTGTGCATATTAAAATTATTTAAACATTCATATTCTGCCAAATTTGTATGTAAGTGTGCGTGTTACTTTCACCAATTACAGTGATACAAATGGGTCTTAAGAAATAGCAAAAAACCATTTTGTCAAATAGGAGTCAAGGAGGTATGGAAATTCTCCCCATTTTAAGTGCTTCTTAATTACTGGCCTTTCCGTGGTTGAATTTATATTAACAAAGAGAATTGGATATTAAGGCAATTAATCAGAATGTTCAGCTTAAAAAGAGCAATTGAAAAATAAGTGAAATTTCCTACAGAATTCTAGGGTTTGGTCTCTACACAGATACCATTCATTAGGTAGATGCTTAACCCTCTTCTTTACTCTTCAGAAAAGATTGTTCTCTAATTGTCACTGTGTGTAAAGTAAAATGAAGATAGATAATACAAATATTCTGATTGATTAAAAGATTAAAATTGTGTCTTCCAAGAAATATGTCAGGATTCAAGAATATCTTATTGCAGTTTGTTTTTTTCTTACAGTTTTTTTTTCAACCACCATCTTCTAATAACACAACTGCATCTTTTCTTGTTAGAACATGTCATCCAGCACTTTTTGATTACATGTTCTCAGATAATAGCTGGGGCAGATTGACCAAAGGAGAGCAATTTCTTTAATCAGGATAACATAATGATTCTATCACAAACTTTAGATAGGACTATGGATATCACCAATTTTTTTTTTTTTTGATCTATTAATAGCACTGTAGCTTTAGTGGAATTGAAGATAGGACCTAGGGTAGGTCTCAATATAACTTTGTAAAAGGCCATAACAATACCTTTAGAATCAAATCCATTTGCTGTTCTACAGAAAAGCAAGTTTTCTAGTTACTTGGCCATAACCTGAGGACAGGGACTCTGCAAATATTAAGCAGTGGAAAGTAGTGAACAGGAATCTGAAAATTCTGCCTGGCCAAAGTTAGTGACCTCTAGCTTCTCTCTTGTCTTGAGTCATTTTATGAGCATCAGTTTCTTCACCAATGAAAAGAGGAAGTTGTCAAACACATTCTGAGGTCCTTCCAGTTCTAAGGTTCTTTGGCTTATTTACCTGCAGCCCAAGAGATGCCTTGAATCTGGCTGGTATGTAATAAATATTTGATGATTATGAACAATGTTTGACTTCCAAATGCAAAGTAACACATGCTATATGGAAATACCGTGGTATCTCAATATTTATAATTTGGGAAGCAGATTGATTTGGGAGCAATGTGATTAAAATACATGAATTTTGTTTACTTAGGTCAAAGAGAAATTGTTGTTATTTAAAAGCAATCAGGGAGTGCCTGTGTGGCTCGATTGGTTAAGCATCTGACTCTTGATTTTGGCTCGGGTCATGATCTTAAGGTTGTGAGATCGAGCCCCATGTCTGGCTCCATGCTGGGTATGGAGCCTGCTTAAAATTCTCTCTCTCCCTATCCTTCTGCCCCCCCACCCCCACTCTCTTTCTCTTAAAAAAAAAATCTGAACTAAGTGAAAATAAAATACCCAATATACTAGTTGAAATATCTAGTAAATATTTTTATTTTTGATAATGTGCCACATAAGTGATTGGAATATGTTAAATGTAATGAATATATTTAAAAGAAGACTTTTTAGATATTTAAGGTGTTTATACTTTGTGACTATAACCAGCATATTCATTATTTAAAAAATATATACTGGAAGAAATCAATATTTAGATAAGTAAGGAAATAGACTGCAGGTTTACATTTTGCTCTCAACAAGGCTATCAAATAGACTCACATATCATTAAGTACTTGTATAACCACTGAAAGTTGAAATAGAAAAACATAAAAGTATGCTTTTAGTTAACATTTCTTACGTCTACAGAATGAATTGACAATTTTCTTGCGTATGAAGTTATTAATAATAGTTTATGTTTTTTGAGTACATGTACTGCGCTAAATAATTACCTATACTTACTCTTTAATCTTTGTAACAACCCTATAAACGATTTACTATTATTATCATTATCCCCATCTTGCAGGTGAGGAAATTGAGGACCAGAGATGTTCATTAGTTTGCTTAAAGGTGCACAATCAATAAGTGGTAGGCCCAAGATTTAAACCCCAGTATTCTGGTTTTATGCTCTTAACCGGCTGTAATATTGGCATCTTGTCATAATGATTTCTGAAAGCATTACTTAATTATGTGAACTGTATTATGTCCTTATTTATTTATGTTTACTAAGGAAAAAATTCACCTTTCCATGTGTTCAAACAAATGTATCATTTTCTCCTTCATCCACATCTACAATTTCTATTTCTTTATCCTTTGTAAAACTAAGAAGCTGTGATATTAACTTTTTCTTTTGTTTCAATCTGAGACTGTAATTCAGTTATATGATTTGCTAGCATGTATGCTAGAATATATCAATGCTTTTTATCTTTTGCTTTTAACAGGTAGGGAATTTCTGGTAAATTTCTGGTAAATTGCAGTGAAGGGAGAACTGTGTTCCACCTTGAAGTTATAAGTAGCACATATATGTTTATTTTCATTCTTTCAGGAGGCCTTAGTTAGTTATGTTAACCTTATCTCAGCCCAGTATGTGTTCCCTTTAGAAATCATCAGATCATCTGTTTTACGCAAGCAGCCAACATTCAGTCACATGTTAATATTACTTCACTTCTTATTCAGAGGTCTGAAACATCTATCTTTTTCACTCTCTTTCAAAACCTTAAATAGGACTGACAGTTATAATGATGTGTCTCGTGATACAAAGAGTAATAAATTGTAAATAAGTCACGAATAGTAATCACAAAAAAGAAAGAAGGCCGAGAAAAAAAACCCCAGTCAGATAGTATACACTAGTTTCTTCTTTCAGTCAGGGAAATAAATGCTTGTTTGCAATAGAATCTAACTATTATAAGATCCTTTAAGGACAATTCCTACTGCAGAGTGAGAACATTTGAAGTTCCATTTAAATAATTCAGCACTTCTGGCCTATGAAAATAAATAAGCTTCCAGGATTCTTCTTGTGGAAGATAAACCTAAAGAAGAAAAAAAAGCCTTAAAGAAAGTACATTGGTAGACATACCTTAGCAGGAAAACACTTGGTTTTTTAGTGCTGGACAAACAGGCATCTGTCCTTGATTTAATGGCTGTGTTTCTGTATTCAGTTGAAATTCAGAGGGTCACACTGATACATGGTTAGATGAGAAATTTTACAGATTTCAGTGAATTCTTATTGGAATCAATGCCTTGAAAAATTACAATGTTTTGATTTGATCATCTAAAACTTAAGTTGTATCATTTTAGTCCTATTCACACTTATTCAGAATATATATGAAATTTTCCATGAAAATGTGACAATTTTGGGTTTTAAAATTTTTCTTTCAGAGTTGTGTTTATTCTAGAAACCATATTGCTCAATGCTTTTGTAAGTAGTGAAGAGCATTATGTAGGAATACACATCAGTTAGGATGCTTTGTGATTGAAAAATTGACTTAAGCCAGTTTAAAAAAATGTATTACCTATGATGGATGGCATTGAGGTAGATTGATTCAGCAGCTCAATCTTCTCATCAAGGATCCAAGTTCTTTTAGATGCTCCACTCTACTGCCTGCAACAGCAGCTTTACACACAGGCTAGTTTTCTTCACGATTGTGAAGTAGCTGCTGTGTTTTTTGTTCTTGTCGTGTGTGCGTGTGTGTGTGTATGTGTGTGTGACACAGAGAGAGAGAGACTTTCTCTGTGAATACTTGAATTAAACAGGGATTATTTAGGAAAGAGGAGAAAGGAAGAAAGGATGCTGGGTGATTATCAGTGTCCAACACAGGAAAGGAAATATAAGAAAACAGAAACATATCACTATGTTTTAATGATAAATTTTTGTGGATAGCACATTCTAATAAAGTTTGACTCCCATTTGGATTAATATTACTTTGAGCAATATTCAAAATCATGTTGAAGAAAATTAATATTGTTCCCTGATTATTACTTCCTTTTTTGAAATTCAGTTATGACCCCTTAATGTGGAGGCTCTAAATTCTGAGTCATATAACTGAAAACTGTAAACTTTTACATTTTTTAAAAATGTAATTTTATAAATTCGTGAGCTTTCATTGCATTTACCTCTTATGAAAGAGATTACTGCTTATTCTCTCAAGTTTTAGTTGGGCTACGGTTGCTTAGAGTAAACACTGCTTGGCAGCCTCCCTTGCAGCTCGGTGTGGCCATTGATCTTCCACTGGGTTGTGAGTGGAAGTCATGTGTGCAACTTCCAGTTTATACTTTAAAGGGAAAGTATAACACTTGATGGATGGTAAAAACAAGAAAGAAGGAACCTAAACATCTGGTCACTTTAAACAGAAGATCTAATGTGTCAGCCTAGATACTGCCATCTGCCTTGTCTAAGTCAGTTTTCATTTAGGCTAAACTTACATCCTAATACAATAGATAGCCAATATCAATATACTATCTAGAAATAAGGTGTGATCCCTTGTAACTAGAAACTGGATGACAATCCTTCTGGGTACAATATAAAATGTACTGCTTGTTTTTGAATATTATTAGGAGGGAGTAGCATTATATGGAGCTCCCAATATTTTTATTTTGATCTTGCAGTTTTTTTATGCACACAGCAGGTTTAACTGTTTTGAATGAATTTACTCATTTTAAGTAATTAACATCCAATCACTTTACTTAAAATAATCAAACCATTTGTGTATATATATATATACAGCATACATCTCCACTGTTTACTGTCTCAAAGCATTTTAACAAGCTATTGTGCTGGCAGCATTAATTAGATCTGAAAACTGGTATAATAAAAACAATAAAAGCTATAAGAATGCATTAAAATAGAATACCAAAATAATAGAATGTAAGGTTTCTAAAGTTGTATTTGACTAGTCAAATGTTCCTTAATAACTGGATGCATGAGAATACATTGTTCATTATAATATTAAAGGAATGTAATGAAATGAAAATTGAGGCAATAGAGAATTCAGTATGCACAATTATTTTAAATTTAAAATCTTCCCCATAATGAACATAGCTAAAAACATAGAAGACAAATGATAGAGAAATTAGAAGCAATTATCAAAGGAATTCTCAGCAGAAATTTCTGATTTAAACTAAAGCCTATGATTAAAAATCTCCTGCCTCTTTGTCCTTCTCCACTCTTCCCACAATCCACTACTACAGCACCTTGCAACTTAATTTCTTTTCCTCAAAGGCACTCATGCTGTCTGATCCATAACAAGAATGAACATATCAAATTTAGGTCTTTCTGGTTTCTCCTTCTATATGGGCTAATGCCTAATTTTAAAAAGAACAAAGATGGAAAGACTATTGAATAGAGGCCATGAAAAGTGGAATTATTTTTCACTGACATAACTCTGTTAATTTTGTAAATGAAAAAGAGAAACATTTCAAATTATTTTTTTATTGATATTTGAAATATAGCACAGTATATTTTTGTGGCTGGAGCTGACTTATAACTATTTAGGTGTCGTAAGCATTAAAAAGATTTTAGTGCATCATCTCCAGATGTGATTCATTCAAAACTGATTTTGAACATCTGCTCAGGTATTGTTCTAAGTGCTGGAGACAAACAGTACAAAAAATGACTTGTTCTTATGTTTATATTCTGGTGATTAAAATCAGTACTACATCATAAAACAAGTATGGGGCAATTCAACAAAGTTGTATTTTTTGATGAATCCTATTTTGATTCTTTGGGAAATATCAAATTCCTTAAAAATGGTGTTCTTTTGTTACTAAATGTGTTTTTTTGGTGCATGTACTTAAATTTCATACTGTCTATTATACACTGATACCATTTGCTGAATATTTTGTCATTTTCAGAAGTCACTGATAATTAGTTATTTTTTAAAATAGTCATTAAAAATCCTTCATCTAATATATTTATCTTCCCTTTGGGTGGAATTGTATTTTATAAAAGATCCCAAATGACCAATTCACATAAAAAGCTAGGGAAACTTACAGTGATTTTAAAAGTTGAAATCATTAATTTTGTTTTTTTGAAGGATACTGTTAATTTTGTTTGGGATTCTGCATTTTTATATTTACATAATTCAGTGTATACTTTAGGGGGATATATCTTAGAAAATTTTTCAACGTAATATCTGAAACATACAAAATAATCTATGTAATATAAAGCCACATTATTAACCATAAAATAAAAAACAGTAAGAATGTAACATCCCATTTAAAAACTAGATCATTATATTATATGAATAGTTTAAAGGAAAAATAACTGTTTTTGGAGATTTTTTTCAGTTCATGTCCCCCTTCCTATATTTTAACTGCCGTCTATACAATATTATGAGTGTTATCTTAAGAAATATTTAGTCATATTCTCCTTTTTTAAATGCTAACGTTTTATTTTGCAATAATTCCAAATGTATGAATATATGGCAAGAACAATATAAACAACTTTTTACATTGAAGTGTAATTGAAATACAGTATCATATTGGTTTCAGGTGTACAACACAGTGATTTGACATTTATATATATTGTGAAATGATCACCATAATGCATCTACTTACCGGCTGTCACCATACAAAGTTAACACGATATTATTGACTATATTCCCCATAATGTACAATACATCCCCATGACTTATTTGCTTTATAACTGGGAGTTTGTACCTTTCACCTATTTCCCTCCCACCCCCAACCTCTTCTCCTCTGGCAACTATTAGTCTGTTCTCTATGAGTCTGGCTTTGTCTTGTTTATTTTGTTTTTTAGATTTCACATGTGAGGGAAATAATTTTGTTTTTCTCTGAATTATTTCCCCTAGTGTAAAACCCTCAAGGTCTATCCATATTGCTGCAAATGGCAAGATTTCATTCTTTTTTTGTGGCTCACTAATATTCCATTGTGCATACATATCATATCTTTATCCATTCATTTATTGCTGGACACTTAGTTGCTTCCACATCTTGGCTATTATAAATAATGCTGCAATGAACATAGGGGTTCATATATTTTTCAAGTTAGTGTTTTCATTCTCTTCAAATGACTACCTGTAAATGGAATTGCTGGATCATATGGTAGTTCTGTTTTTAATTTTTTGAGGAATCTTCATAATTTTTTCCATGATGGCTACACTGACAGGGCACAAGGGTTCTCTTTTTGCCAACACTTATGTTTTATCTTTTTGATTTTAGCCATTCTGACAGGTGTGAGGTGATGTTTCATTGTGATTTTTGTTTTGTTTGGTATTTCCCTGAAGATTAATGATGTTGAGCATCTTTTCATGTGTTTTTTGGGCATCTATATATCTTCTTTGGAAAAATGTCTTTTCAGATCTTCTGCTCATTTTTTTTATCAGACTGTTTATTCTTTTGCTATTGAGTTGTATGAGTTCTTTATATATTTTGGATATTAGCTGCCTATCAGATATATCATTTGCAAATGTTTTTTCCCAGTCAGGAGGTTGCCTTTTCATTTTGCTAATGGTTTCCTTTGCTGTGCAAAAGCCTTTTAGTTTGATATAGTCCCAATAGTTTATTTTTGTTTTTGTTGCACTTGCTGATGGAGTCAGGTCCAAAAAAAAAAAGTCACTAAGACCAATGTTAAGTTGCTTACCACTTATGTTTTCTTCTAGGAGTTTTATAGTTTTAGGTCTTACATTCAAGTCTTTAATCCATTTTGAGCTAAACTTGCATAGCGTGTGAGATAGTGGTACAGTTTCATTCTTTTGCACGTGGCTGTCCAGTTTTCCCAATGCCATTTAAGAGACTGCATTCCCCATTGTATATTCTTGTCTCCTCTTTTGTAGATTAATTTATCATAGAGTGTGAATTTATTTCTGGACTCTTTGTTCAATGTGCCTGTTTTTGTGCCAGTAACTGACTGTTTTGAACTATAGTTTTGTAGTATTGTTTGAAATTTGGGAGCATGATACCTTCAGCTTTGTTCTTTCTCAATATTGCTTTGGTTATTCCAGGTCAAATTTTAGGATTATTTGTTCTAGTTCTGTAAAAAATGCTATTGGTATTTTGATAGGGATTACATTAAATCTGTAGATTTCTTTGGGTAGTAAGGACATTTTAACAACTAATTTTTCCAGTTATAAGCATGGGATATCTTTTCATTTATTTGCACTTTCTTCAGTATCTTTTATGAAAATCTCGTAGTTTTTTTTTAAAATTTTATTATGTTATGTTAATCACCATACATTACATCATTAGTTTTTGATGTAGTGTTCCATGATTCATTGTTTGCATATAACACCCAGTGCTCCATGCAGTACGTGCCCTCTTTAATACCCATCACCAGGCTAACACATCCCCCCACCCCCTCCCCTATAGAACCCTCAGTTTGTTTCTCAGAGTCCATAGTCTCTCATGGTTTGTCTCCCCCACTGATTTCCCCCCTTCATTTCTCCCTTCCTACTATCTTCTTCTTTTTTTTTTTTTTTAACATATAATGTATTATTTGTTTCAGAGGTACAGGACTGTGATTCAACAGTCTTACACAATTCACAGCGCTCACCATAGCACATACCCTCCCCAATGTCTATCACCCAGCCACCCCACCCTTCCCAACCCCCACCACTCCAGCAACCCTCAGTTTGTTTCCTGAGATTAAGAATTCCTCATATCAGTGACATCATATGATACATGTCTTTCTCTGATTGACTTATTTCGCTCAGCATAATACCCTCCAGTTCCATCCACGTTGTTGCAAATGGCAAGATTTCATTCCTTTTGATGGTTGCATAGTATTCCATTGTATATATGTACCACATCTTCTTTTTTTTTTAAAGATTTTATTTATTTATTTGAGAGAGAGAATGAGAGAGAGAGAGAGAGAGAGCACATGAGAGGGGGGAGGGTCAGAGGGAGAAGCAGACTCTCTGCTGAGCAGGGAGCCTGATGTGGGACTCGATCCCGGGACTCCAGGATCATGACCTGAGCCAAAGGCAGTCGCTTAACCAACTGAGCCACCCAGGCACCCCTGTACCACATCTTTATCCATTCATCTGTCAATGGACATCTTGGCTCTTTCCATAGTTTGGCTATTGTGGACATTGCTGCTATAAACATCGGGGTGCACGTACCCCTTCGGATCCCTACATTTGTATCTTTGGGGTAAATACCCAGTAGTGCAATTGCTGGGTCGTATGGTAGCTCTATTTTCAACTTTCTGAGGAACCTCCATACTGTTTTCCAGAGTGGCTGCACCAGCTTGCATTCCCACCAACAGTGTAGGAGGGTTCCCCTTTCTCCGCGTCCCCGCCAGCATCTGTCGTTTCCTGACTTGTTAATTTTAGCCATTCTGACTGGTGTGAGGTGGTATCTCATTGAGGTTTTGATTTGGATTTCCCTGATGCCGAGCGATGTTGAGCACTTTTTCATGTGTCTGTTGGCCATTTGGATGTCTTCTTTGGAAAAATGTCTGTTCATGTCTTCTGCCCATTTCTTGATTGGGTCATTTGTTCTTTGGGTGTAGACTTTGATAAGTTCTTTATAGATTTTGGATACTAGCCCTTTATCTGATATGTCATTTGCAAATATCTTCTCCCATTCTGTCGGTTGTCTTTTGGTTTTGTTGACTGTTTCCTTTGCTGTGCTTTTTATCTTGATGAAGTCCCAATAGTTCATTTTTGCCCTTGCTTCCCTTGCCTTTGGCGATGTTTCTAGGAAGAAGTTGCTGCGGCTGAGGTCGAAGAGGTTGCTGCCTGTGTTCTCCTCTAGGATTTTGATCTCACATTTAGGTCTTTCAACTATTTTGAGTCTATTTTTGTGTGTGGTGTAAGGAAATGGTCCAGTTTCATTCTGCATGTGGCTGTCCAATTTCCCAACACCATTTATTGAAGAGACTGTCCTTTTTCCATTGAACATTCTTTCCTGCTTTGTCAAAGATTAGTTGCCCATAGAGTTGAGGGTCCATTTCTGGGCTCTCTATTCTGTTCCATTGATCTATGTGTCTGTTTTTGTGCCAGTACCATACTGTCTTGATGATGACAGCTTTGTAATAGAGCTCAAAGTTCGGAATTGTGATGCCACCAGCTTTGCTTTTCTTTTTCAACATTCCTCTGGCTATTTGGGGTCTTTTCTGGCTCCATACAAATTTTAGGATTATTTTTCCATTTCTTTGAAAAAAGTTGATGGTATTTTGATAGAGATTGCATTAAATGTGTTGATTGCTCTAGGTAGCATTGACATCTTCACAATATTTGTTCTTCCAATCTATGAGCATGGAACGTTTTTCCATTTCTTTGTGTCTTCCTCAATTTCTTTCATGGGTATTTTATACCTTTCTGAATAGAGATTCTTTGCCTCTTTGGTTAGATTTATTCCTAGGTATCTTATAGTTTTGGGTGCAATTGTAAATGGGATTGACTCCTTAATTTGTCTTTCTTCTGTCTTGTTGTTGGTGTATAGAAATGCCACTGATTTCTGTGCATTGATTTTATATCCTGCCACTTTACTGAATTCCTGTATGAGTTCTAGCAGTTTTGGGGTGGAGTCTTTTGGGTTTTCCACATAAAGTATCATATCATCTGCAAAGAGTGAGAGTCTGACTTCTTCTTTGCTGATTCAGATGCCTTTTATTTCTTTTTGTTGTCTGATTGCTGTGGCTTCTAATAGAAAATCTTGTAGTTTTTATCATACAGATCTTTTACTTTCTTGGTTAAATTTATTCCTAAGCATTTATTGTTTCAATGTTATTGTAAATGAATAGTTAACCATTTTTTTTCAGATGTTTTATTGTTAGTATATAGAAGCACAATTGATTTCTGTATGTTGATTTTGTATCCTTCAATGAATGCCATTTTATTAATTATTTTTTGGCTCTTTTGTCCCATGTTCCTTTCTTCCTCTTGCCATCCTTTGCAAAATGATTTTCTGTGGTGGTACACTTTGATTCTGTTCTCTTTATTTTTGTGACTCTACTGTAGGTTTTTGCTATTTAGCAATAACCATGAGGCTTACATTAAGCATTTTATAAATATAATAGTCTCTTTTATGTTGATAACAAATTTACTTCAATTGCATACAAAAACTCTGCCCCTCCCCCCCTTTTATGTTTTTAATGTCTCTGTTTATCTCTTTTTATATTGTATATTTATTTACAAATTATTGTAGCTATAGGTATTTTCAATACTTTATCATTTAAACTTTATACTAAAGTTAAATGGTGAACATGTCACAATATTATACCATAGAGTATAGTTTTGGGGTATCCTAAATTTGACTATATTATTACTTCTATCAGAGTGTTGTATATTTTCATATGTTTTTATGTTATTTGTTAGCTTCCTTTCATTACAGCTTGAGGAAATCTTTTCAGCATTTCTTGTAAGACAGGTCCATCGGTAATGAATTCCCTCAGCTTTTGTTTGTCTGGGAAAGTCTTTATTTTTCCTTCATTTCTGAAGGATAGCTTTGCCAGGTAAAATGTTCTTGGTTTGCAGGTCTTTTCAGCTCTTTAAATATATCATACTCTTTTCCAGCCTGTACGATTTCTGCTGAGAAATCTGCTGATAGCCTTGTAGAGGTTCCCTTTAAAGTTATAAACTTTTTTCTCTTGTTGTTTTTAAGATTCTCTATTTGTCTTTGTTCACAGTTTTATTACAATGTGTCTTAGACAAGGTTTCTTTTTAGTTGATTTTGTTGGTCATGTACAAAATTACTGAATGTGGATATCCAAATCTCTGTGCAGATTTGGGAAGTTATTGGTAATTATTTCTTTAAATAAGTTTTCTTTTCCCCTTCTTTCTCTTTTCTCTGGAACTTCAATAAATTATAAATTGGTCCTTTTGATATATCTCATAGATCAAGTAGGCTTTCTTCACTCCTTTTCATTCTTTTTTTATTGTTTTCCTGTGAGTGGATAATTTCAAAGTTCTATCGTCAATCTCACAGATTCTTTCTTCTGCTAGATCAAGTCTGATAGCAATGCTTTCTGTGGCATTTTTCATTTCATTCATTCTGTTCTTCAGTTCTGAAATTTGGTTCTTTTTTATGCTTTCTTTGATCTCTTTGTTAACCTTCTTATTTTTTTACCTATATTGTTTTCTTGATATCACTGGATTGTCTTTCTGTGTTTTTGTAGCTCATTGAGTTTCCTTAAAACAGCTATTTTGAAATCTTTATCTGCAGAACATATCTTAAAGTGCAGAAGTCTTTGTATTCAGTTACCAGAAGATTGTCATTCTTTGGTGGTATCATATTACCTTGTTTGTGTGTGTGTGTGTGTGTGTGTGTGTGTGTGTGTGTTCTTTGAAGTCTTACATTGCTTTCTTCACATTTGAAGTAGTACTTACCTTCTCCAGTCCTTACTAACTGTCTTTGGAGTTACCAAAGACAGTTACCCCTGCTAAGATTCTGAGGCTATCCCAAACTTCTGTGGGTACACCTGCTTCAGGCTTCTTGGTCACTCTTGTGGCAGAATTCTTAAGTTTATATGCCTTCTCTGGAACCAGCAATGGACAAGGCTGAGGGTTTTTATTTTGTTCTGTTTTCCCAAAGATGGGGTTAAGGCTCGAGTTTGTGGGCTCTTCTGGCCTGCAGATTCAGCTGACTTTCTGTTCTTGCTCACTAGCTGTTTGACAAAACTCACTCATACTGCTGCTGAGAACACACCCAGGGAGCTGGTCATGGGATGGGAATGTGTGTAGTTGAGGCATATGGAGTACTGTGGGTACCTGTGGGCCATTTGGGGGGATCTGCAAGTGAAATATTACCAGCAGCTCATGGAAAAAGTGCTTCTTAATAGAATGAGTGATACAGTTAGCATCCACATCTCTCTGATGTCCTCTGAGGGTTCTGTCTGCTACTCCCCCACCTCTTCCAGCTCCTCATCATGTCTAAGTCATGATTCAGTACTCTGGATGGCTTGAGAGTGAAATGAGCCTCTTTGGCAGTATCCCACACATCTGGGGAAGCTGGGTGCTCATTCACACAATTTCCCTTTTCCTCTGGGACAAATAATGGGTCCAAGAAGAACCTTCTTGGCCCTAAGCTGTGCCACCTTAGGGGAAGAGTAATATAGGTAAAGTCAAAGAGAGTGTGTGAGCAGAGGGAAGGGGCAGAGGGAGAGAGAGAGAATCTCAAGCAGACTCTGTGCTGAGTGTAGAGCCCAACTCAGGATTTGACTTTATATATATAAATATGTATATGGAGTAATGGAGTGTTGGAACTTCTCTGGAAACCTGGACTTCTACAAAGGCTCTCTCATCCATGGGTGATTGCCAAAGTCATTGTTCTCTAGGGGTTCCTGGACCATGACTGACTATAAGATATATTAAAGGTGGTTACTTATTTTCTCTTTTAAATGACTACTTTAACTTCTTGCTTGATTCTTTTGGGATTTTTGGTTGAAACTCTAAAAAATCCACAAATAATGTTTATTGTGAAACTTTCTCCCCTATAGTATAAAATATTTTTATTTTGTTTTATTTGTATATCAACTAGGTCCTCAAGAAAACTGCTGGATAGTATTGATGATAGTGGCCTCCTGATATTGATTCTGACTTTAGACAGAAATGCCTCATGTGTTTTATTTATTTATTTATTTATTTATTTATTTATCTATTGTTTTTTTTTTCTTAAAGCTTTCATTTATTTATTTGAGAGAGAGACAGAAAGAGCAAGAGAGAGAGAGAACATGAGTAGGTTGAGGGGCAGAGGGAGAAGCAGACTCCCCACTGAGCAGGGAGCCCGATGCAGGGCTTTATCCAGGAACTCCAGGATCCTGACCTGAGCTGAAGGCAGAAGCTTAACCGACTGAGCCACCCTGGCACCCCTATTTATTTATTGTTTTTTATACAAGATTTATTTATTTATTTTAGAGAGAGAGAGAGAGTGTGTGAGCAAGGGGGAGGGCCAGAAAGAGGGAGAGAATCTTGAGCAGACTTTGTGCTGAGTGCAGAGCCCAACTCGGGGCTTGATCCCATGACCCTGAGATCATGACCTGAGCCAAAACCAAGAGTTGGACACTTAACTGGCTCAGCCACTGGGTGCCCCATAAATGCCTCATGTGTTTTATTAAGATCAGTGTTTATTCTTTATTTTTGTATACTTTAAAATATTAAGGCATTTTCATTCTATCCTAATTTATTTAGGACATTTAAAAGACAAATTTAAATGAAGGGGGGGATATCGGAGGGGGAGACGAACCATGAGAGACGATGGACTCTGAAAAACAAACTGAGGGTTCTAGAGGGGAGGGGGGTGGGAGGATGGGTTAGCCTGGTGATGGGTATTAAAGAGGGCACGTTCTGCATGGAGCACTGGGTGTTATGTGCAAACAATGAATCATGGAACACTACATCTAAAACTAATGATGTAATGCATGGTGATTAACATAACAATAAAAAATTTAAAAAAAAAGACAAATTTAAAGACATTTTAAAATTAAGACTACTTGTTCATGTTTATAAAATGTATTTTCAGCATCTGTGTCCATAACTGACTGTGTAGCTTTTTTCCTATGATCTCTTCATGTAATGTATTTCCTTTTTTTGATGAACGCATGCAATTCACCTATAAAACTACCTGCAACTGGTTCATCTTAGGGGCTATATGTTTTATGAATTCTTCAATTACTTTTATGTAGTTTTTTCTCTTTTGATATATTAGTCACTTAAATTTTTTCTTAAAAGCATCTATTTTCAAGTATTGGCATACCATTTCATATAGGATTTATTTCATAGTGGCAGCAAGGTAGTGTCAGTTTTACTGCCACAGAGAATAGGAACAATGTCTTAATTATCTCTGATTCTTTTAAAGTTTTAGAATAGTGCCTTGCATAGGCTCTTAATGACTATGTGTTGTATTTGAAGTATAGTCTGAGAAAAAGTATTATAGTGAAACCTCACCACATTTGAGCCTTTACACTTGTACAAGTCTTAGAATAGGAAAATGAATTTCTGATGACAAAGTTTTAATATTTAATGAATGTATTTAGGGTATATAAAATACGTTAGAGAATATACATTTATTATAGTTAAGGAAGTACAAAGATGCTTATCTTACTTTAAAGGTAATTATGTGAAAAAATAGCATTCAAGAGGTATAAAAAACTCTTCCACATTTTCAGTATATAATTAACCAACCTCTCTACATTTATTCAGAAAAGAAAGTAATAAACCACTTGTAAATAATGGTAGTCTTGCTTTTTATATACTTACATGTCAATAATCTGAACATAAATTTTCTCCTGTTCTTAGTTAAACAAGTTTGTTTTTGAGATGGTACAGAGACAGCTCTCATCACCGTGCTACAGTTCCATTTTCTATAGATGTAAATGTATTAAAGTAAAACATGGAGGAAAAATGAAGAGTTCCCCTAGTATTGAAAACTGTAGTGTGTGGAAATTAAATCAACACGTGGCTTTTAAAAACACAACACAGTGACAGCAGAGAAGTGACATTTGAGTGCATTCCAGGAAAGACACAAAAGTAGGAGGTGTCTATTAAAATATCAATCACAGGTAGAAGAAATAAGAACATATCCTTTGTACATGTTGATTGCCTGATGTTCTGTCCTTTGGTTTCTTGGGATTAATAATTCCAGTAAGGAGGAGGCTTTTGTAAAAATAAAAAAAAATATGACAGATTTTAAGAAAATATAGAGTGATTTTTCTCCATTATTTGAAATGGACTTGGTTGTACCTTGTATATTTTTGAGCAGCTGGAATGATATGCTCACATGTCATCTAGGTTAATTTAGTACTCAATAATTAAATGCCAGTAATAACAACTTCCTTTTGAGGACACTTCAGGTATTTAATGATGCCATAGATAAACCATGAAACAAAACATATGCAGGTATTAAAGAGGAAGAAATAAACTCAGTCTTCAATATTTAGGAACTCAGATGATGTCAGTAGGTATCTTACCAACAAATCCCCTCATGGTCCTTTCACAGGCTGTGGTAGATGATAGAAGAGTGAGAAAAAAGGTCAGAGAACAATTTTGTTACTATAAGTAAGACAAAGAATAATAGTAAAAACTAAAAGCAAAGTACTAAAAGCAAACTAAATTCATCTAAATACAGCTTCTAACTGAATTGTGTTCTTCACAGCACTGATTTAAGGGGGATATCAATTAAAAAAATAAATCTAGGATCCTTGTAATAAAAAAATTTGGTCAGATGTTATGTACAATTAGCATACTTTTAAGGTATGCTAGGGGACTTAATAAGTTTATATCACAGCATATGCACATTAAGGTACAAGGTAGTTCCTAAATGACATTTGGTTGTATTCTGAAAATTTGACGTTAAAATGGTTGTTTGAAACTTACAATATATTTTTCAAATAAACAATGTTATAATTGACATTTTTTCTTCTGCCCAATTCAGAAAATAATTTAGTCCATAATGTAGCTTAAATCTTGTCAAATAGAAAATAGATGAAAACAATTCAGTTGTGGAAATATGAATTAAAACTGAAAACTAAGCTTGAATTTCTTATTTATATTCCATTTTCATGCTCAAGGAGAAGGAATTCATTTATAGAATTAAGTGGAGAAATCTGTGAAGTTTTTGAAAGGAAATTCTGGACATTTTAATAGACTTTACATATTGAAGACATTTATAGTTTCTTTATGAATATATTATGCAATTTCCTAACTTATAATTCTCATATTCCTTAAAACAGGTAGATCGCTAGAATTCCTTATCTTCTACTAGTTTGCTAGGGCTGCCATAACAAAATACTACAGACTGAGTGGCTTAAACAAAAGAAATTAATTTTCTCACAGTTCTAGAGTCTAAAAGTCCAAGATCAAGGTTGGATTTCTTCTGAGGCCTTTCTCCTTGGCTTGCAGATTGCTATCTTCTTGCTGTTTCCTTTCCCCTGCTCATGTAAATCCTTGCTGTCTCTCTCTGTCAGATATCTTCTTTTTCTAAGGACATCAATCAGATTGGACTAGGGCCTCATTTTAATGTAATAACCTCTTTAAAGGTCCTATTTCCAAATACAATTGCATTCCACTGTATACTCTATATACATTATTCTACTAATCCCCAAATTAACATATAATATATCTAATATTCACATTTTACAGATTGGAGAACAATTCAGAGAAATAAAATAACTTACCCAAGTTTACACAACTAGTAGATTACAAAATCAAGTTTCAAACACAGATACATCTGCCTCCAAAATCTCAGTCCAACAAGCTTTGCTCTTTTATTAAATGGGTGATGGCTTAATAAAAGCCATATAAGACGAGCCCACAGCTAACATCATACTCAGTGGTGAAGAGCTGAAAGCTTTTCCTCTAAGACCAGGACAAGACAAAGATGCCACTTTTATTCAACATAGTATTGGAAGTCCTAGCCAGAAGAATTAGGCAAGAAAAAGAAATAAAAGACAAATCCAAATCAGAAAGGAACAAGTAAAATTTCACTATTTGCAGATGACATGATATTTAGAAAGATTTAGAAAACTCTAAAGACTCTACCAAAAAGTTGTTAGAATTAATAAACAAATACAGAAAAGTTGCAGGCTACAAAATCAATATACAAATATCTGTTGCATTTCTACAAACTGCATCAAAAGGAATAAAATATCTAGGACAAAATTTAACCAAGGAAATGAAAGATCTGTACACTGAAAACTGTAAGTCATTAAGAAAAGGAATTTTAAAGGACACAAATAAATGGAAAGATATTCTGTCTTCATGGATTGGAAGACTCAATATTGTTAAAATGTTCATTCTACTCAAAGCAATCTATAGATTCAATGCAATCCCTATCAAAATTTCAATGGTATTTTTCACAGAAATAGAACAAATAATCCTAAAATTGATATGGAACCACAAAAGATCTCAAATAGCCAAAGCAATCCTGAGAAAGAAGAACAAAGCTGGAGGCATCATGCACCCTGGTTTTAAACTACATTACAAAGCTATTGTAATCAAAACATTATGTTATTGACATAAAAACAAACACATAGACCAATGGAACAGAATAGAGCCCAGAAATAAACCCACACACATACAGTTAATTAATTTATGCCAAAGGAGCCGTGAATAAACAATGAGAAAGGAACAGTCTCTTCAATAAAGGGTATTTATGCAAAAGAATGAAACTGGACCACTATCTTATACATAAAAATTAAATCAAAATGGATTAAAGACTTGAGTGTAAGACTTGACACCATTATATTCCTAGAAGAAAGCATAGTCAGTAAGCTCCTTGATATCAGTCTTGGCAATGAGTTTTTGGTGCTGATACCAGAAACGAAGGCAACAAAAGTAAAAATAAACAAGTGGGACTACATCAAAGTGAAAAACTTCTGCACAGCAAAGGAAACTATCAACAAAACAAAAGGCAACCTGATGAATGGGAGAAGATATTTGAGGATGATATATCCAATAAAGGGTTAATATTCAACATATATAAAGAACTTCTACAACAAAACACCAGAAAGACAAAGAACCCAATTAAAAAATGGGCAGACAACCTAAATAGACATTTTCCCAAAGATACACAGATAGCTAACACACATGGAAAGGCGCTCAACATCACTCATCAGGGAAGTGCAAATCAAAACCACAATGGGATACTACCTCACACCTGTCAGAATGGCTAAAATCAAAAACACAAGAAATAACAAGTGTTGACAAGGATGTGAAGAACAAGTAACACTCGTGCAATCTTGGTGAGAATGCAAACTGGTGTAGCCACTCTGGAAAACAGTATGGAGTTTCCTCAAAAAATTAAAATTAGAATTAACATATGATCCAGCAATTCCAGTACTGGGTATTTGCCCAAAGAACATGAAAACACTAATTTGAAAAGATATATGCAGTAAATAATGTAGCATTATTTACAATAGCCAAGATATGGAGGCAACCCAAAAATCCATTGATAGATGAATGGATAAAGAAGATATGAGATATAAAATTCAGGGGAATTAGGAATTTATTTAGATATAAATTATAACATGTGGAATCCTACTACATGTGGGAGAAAGAATTTGGATAATGATAACTAGTAATAATGACAACTAATGTTTAGTGTTTATTAATGTTTAGCACACATTTCTTTAAATGCACTACCTCATATAGTCCTCATAAAAAACAAAGGGTACACAATAGCAAGCCCCAAATACCCACATATATCTTCCAAATTTGGAAAATTGTAATAACATTGACAAATGGACCAAATTTGAGATAATTCATAAATATCTTATATTTGAAATTTTGTTGAATAGATAATGAAGGCAATGTAATGACTTGTTTATAACTATGGCGGGTCAACTGATTGGCATGGAGTTTTTTTGAAAGAAACTTGGGTTGGACCTAATTGCTTGAACATGAAAGCAGTGAGTTAATATGAAGGCTTGTTCTTTCATCATTTAGCAAGAGAGCTCTTGGACAACATGGGATTGCTTCTGGGTATTAGTGTTGAGAAAAGCAGAGCCCTTGACAAATTATTGGCACACAAATTATTCCTTGTCCAGTACCTCACGAATATGATGAAACCTCATTGTCTAGGGGACATACAACTCTGAAAGGGTAGTGCTATTATTGTTGGTGCCAAATAAAAAGGTTGTAATATCTCTTAATGTATTGAAATAACTATTCTACTTAAGAAGAAATATCTTCTCTTTGGGAGATTGGAGGAATTGTGACACTAGTGGTTAAGGCAATAATAGAAGTGGTGGTAGCAGGGAGGGAGAGGGGTGGGGGGCTGGCAGCCACACTGGAGCAGGGTCCTGAAAAGAGCAGTTGAATTGGGACCTGGCTTGGCATCACTACAACCTGCAGGGATGGTAGGAGTTGGTGACTGATTGGTAGCAGAGTACTAGTTAATAGCTGCAGTATTGAGAGCAAACTGGGGAAGGATGTTAATTAGATAAATTATGATTTTTCACTGCTTTCTTTATATAAGGAGAAAATTGTCACTTACAGATTGTAGAATTGATCTTGGCAGAAAACTAGATGTCTGTTGGAGCCAAAAATCTTTTGATGTTATATACTTTTGAAAATGGACTGGTAGAAATATAGTCTTCCAAAGTTTTTTTTTTTTTTTTAATCATACAAGAAATACCTTTTCCCTGAAGACTTGAAATTGCAATTCTCAAAATGTTCATAACATCATATTATTAAAACATATTAAAAGTCGTCATATAGAATGGCCAAAATTGGAAGAAAACATAATCTTTGTCATTTGATTGACCTACAACTTATTTGCAAATTTACAGAGCAATACTTTCATCATAATATAAAGCTTCTTAGTAAATGACAGTGATATGTGTTTGGGATCTTATCCTCTCTCTCTCTTTTCTTCCTTTCCAAAATAAATTTGCAAACTAGAAAAAAACATGTGATTCTATTTGGAAACTTTTGATCTGAGTCAAAAATGGAATGTAACAGAGATCACAACAGAAATTCATTTGGAAATCTAAAGGAAAGCTTTACTTGTTCTTACACATTTAATGCATTATGAAACAATTCATCATTAAGACTTATAACAAGGAGCTGTTATAAAGGATAACTGTTAAATAGCTATTTTAGGATAGAATAATTGATTGCTGACCCCAACACACACTTGCTTTTAATTTTGGTGTTCAAGTTCTCTGTAGGAAATATTAAAACACCTACAGATCCTTTTGCAGTTGGTAGGAAAAACAGTAAACTAGAAAAACTCATAGTTATGTAATCTACTAATTTATTATCTTCCAATTATTTTTCTCAGGTTACCTCTGAATCACATTTATGCTACTAATTCCCAATCCATATGTATATGTGGAAGAGGGATATATGGGAAAGGGTATTTCTTGAAATAAATTTTGAAATCTTTAAATTTCTATCTGGAGTTCTAAGAGGAAAGATTGATATTTAGAAGAATAGATAGCTTCATTATAAATCTGAGATATGTTTTATATTTATATATATATATTTTTCAAAGATTTATCCATTCATTTTAGAGAGAGAGAGAGTGCCAGTGTGAGTTGGGGGAGGGGCAGAGGGAGAGAATTTTCAAGCAGACTCCCTGCTGACCATGTTGGCTGGCATGGGGCTCCATCCCACGACCCATAAGATAATGACCAGAGCTGACACCAAGAGCCAGACACCCACCTGACTGAGCCATCCAGGTGCCCCAATATATATATTGGGGCAGAGAGAGAGCATGAGTGAGAGTGCGGGAGGAGGGGCAGAGGGACAGGGAGAGAGAATCTCAAGCAGACTCCCCGCTGAGCATGGAGCCCAATGTGGCGCTTGATCCCACAACCCTGCAATCATGACCTGAGCTGAAAGCAAGAGTTGGATGCTCAACCGACGAAGCCACCGAGGCGCCCCTTTATATTTTGTATAAATTTATTCAGGGAAACAGGATTTATGTGAAGTGAGTGGTCATTATCTTGGGATACATCTTTTCTTTCTGAAATTGCCAATTTCTTCCTCTCTTTTTCCCTAGCAATGTGCTACCATAATCTCAATGTGACAAAATATTTTATTCAAAGAACACTACTTGTTCATGACATCTATGTACCTCGGAACATAAGTTATATGACAGTTGCCAACTAGCTTATGGAGATGGGCAACTTATAGCACTTCAAAGTGATTATGCTCTGCTAAGAAAACAAAATTGAAATTTTTGTGGCTTAACATATGCAAGTTAATTTCTCTCTCACATTAAGTCTGCAGTTATATGGGAGGGCTGCCTTCTAAAGATGGACTTAGAAATCTAGGGTGTTTTCTTTTAAGATTTTTTTTTTAAAGATTTTATTTATTTATTTGACAGAGAGAGAGAGAGGGAGAGAGTGCTAGGCAGGCAGAGGGAGATGCAGGCTCTCCGCTGAGCAGGGAGCCCAATGTGGGACTCGATCCCAGGACCTGGAGATCGTGACCTGAGCCAAAGGCAGATGCTTAACGGACTGAGCCACCTAGGAGCCCTTTTGTTTTTGTTTTTTTTAAAGATTTTATTTATTTCTTTGAGAGAGAGATGGAGAGAGTGAGAGAGAGAGAGAGAGCACGAGTGTGCTGAGGGGCAGAGGGAGAAGCAGACTCCCTGCTGAGCAGGGAGCCCAATGTGGGGCTCGATCCCAGGACTCCAGGATCATGACCTGAGCCGAAGGCAGATGTTTAATCGACTGAGCCCCCCAGGTGCCCCAAAATCTAGGCTGTTTTAATCTTGTGATATTGCCATCTCAGTAAGTGGATTCCACTGTTGCCTCAGCAGGTAAAGGGATAGCAGAAGGTTTATATATTGGCTTTTAAATGCTTCAATCTGGAAAGAATACTTATTATTTCTGTGCATAGTCTGTTGGCCAGAACTAGTCCTCTGGCACTGGGCCAAACTGTAGGAGCATTCTGAAATGTGGGTGAGCACATGGATAGAGTGTATAGTAAATGCCTCTGTCACACAACTAAATGAGCCTATAGGAAACAACAATTATTGATACAGATTATCATCAGCCTACACTGTGAAATGTGGAGATGGATTATAGTCCTTTGGTAATTGTGTTGAAAGATTCTGGCTCCTGCCCTTGGTCAGATTGAGTTTTCTTATAAGAGTATCATCCTGGGGTGCATCGGATTCTTGGTTTCAGCTCAGGTCATGCTCTCAGGGTGGTGGCATTGAGCCCTGCCTTGGTCTCCGTGCTCAGTGGGGAGTCTGCTTTGGATTCTCTCCCTCTGCCCCTCCCCCCACTTGTGCACTCACTCTCTCTAAAATAAATAAATAAATCTTAAAAAAAAGAATATCATTCTTTTTAAAATTTTTTTTATTTTTTTTTTAAAGATTTTATTTATTTATTTGACAGAGAGACACAGCGAGAGAGGGAACACAAGCAGGGGGAGCAGGAGAGGGAGAAGCAGGCTTCCTGCCGAGCAGGGAGCCTGATGCGGGGCTCCATCCCAAGACCCTGGGATCGTGACCTGAACCGAAGGCAGACGCTTAACGACTGAGCCACCCAGGTGCCCCAAGAATATCATTCTTTTATATAATTGTTATTTGAGAGAAGGGAAGAAAGATTATTTGTGAATTTGGGAAAGGAGTTTGTTCTTATATAAGAAGTAACACGAGAAGAGTTCTAGTAATGGAAGTGGAATAAGTGGGGGCACCTGGGTGGCTCAGTCAGCGGAGCGACTGACTCTTGATTTCAGCTCAGGTCATGATCTCAGGGTCGTGAGTGAGATCAAGCCCCACATTGGGCTCCCCACTCAGCTCGGAGTCTGCTTGTCCCTCTCCCTCCTCCCGCTTGCTTGCTCTCTCTCTCTGAAATAAATAAAATCTTAAAAAAAAAAGAAGTGGAATAAATGGTTAAGGAACATAAAACTAATTACTTAAGTGAAGATCAGTCTTATAAATCTCACTAGTATTTACTTATAACTTTACATACTTTCCTATTAGAATAAAACATACTATAATTTCACACTCAATGCATTTGTGTATTTTTGTCTTGCATATTTTTCCACAGAGAAATTGAGGTGGTTTAATTATAATTGCTGTCTTAAATATCTTATTCCTTGGATGTGCATCATTGATCTACATAAAAACATAGAAAGTTTAAAGTAGTTGAATGAATTGTTGAAAGATGCAATAAGTGAATGTTTCTTTTTTTTTTTTATTTTTTTTAAAGATTTTATTTATTTATTTGAGAGAGAGAATGAGATAGAGCATGAGAGAGGGTCAGAGGGAGAAGCAGACTCCCTGCCGAGCAGGGAGCCCGATGTGGGACTCGATCCCGGGACTCCAGGATCATGACCTGAGCCGAAGGCAGTCGCTTAACCAACTGAGCCACCCAGGTGCCCCTAAGTGAATGTTTCTAATGACTTTTATAAAACTAGGTTTTGGGGTTATTAAAACTCTTACTGATACTAATAAAAATAGTGATGATGGTGATAATGATCATAGCAAACACTTAATGAACATTTGTTACAAACCAGACACTGTTCCAAGTATACTTTTTTTTTTTTAAAGATTTTATTTATTTATTTGACAGAGAGATAGAGAGAGAGCACAAGTAGGCAGAGAGAGAGGGAGAAGCAGACTCTCCACTGAGCAGGGAGCCTGACGCGGGGCTTGATCCAGGACCCTGGGATCATGACCTGAGCCGAAGGCAGCCGCTTAACTGACTGAGCCACCCAGGCGCCCCAAGTTCCAAGTATACTTTATATTTATTATCTTTTTAAACTGTACACTATCCTTCTTGATAGGTCAGTTAGTATTTTGAAGATAAGGGAATTGAAGTGTAGCCATGTTAAGTGACTTGCTCAAGTAAGTTGATGCATATTTTATGTTGGGAAGGTAATTAAAGTTACCTTACTGCCCCACACCCTTTTTTGCCCCCTATTTGATAAGGCCCAAATTTGTTCAGGTTCCCAAAGTAGAAATCCAGAGCTGTGACGTAGGTCTCCTGACTTCCAGGTCGGGTGAAAAGAATCATGCTTTAGAGCAAAATATCAATTATTTAATCTATTCAAAAAGGTTAAATTGCCCTCTCAATTCTTTGGACACAAAAAACTTTGTTTTCAGGATTATAGTACTGCTATGAAATAGGGATTAGATAGGGCAACATGGTAGGACTTCACGGAGGGGGTGGTGAGCACTAGAGGCAAATTGTATTGTTGGTCAAAAAGAATGCTGGCCCTGGTGCAGCTTTTCATTTTCATTTCTCAAATATTAGAGGAATAAGAGAAGTCTATAACTCATCTAGACTCTTGTTAATGCATATATTTTGTAAAGATGAAATCAATCATATGTCAAGTTTTACTTTGATTGTATCTCTATGAAAATGCTTTTGTACCAAGTTGAGTACCCCGAATAATTATGTGCTGAATGTAGATAATATATTAATATAAGTGCTATAGAAGAGTCAGTATAGGTGAACTTATTGAATATTCCATAACTCACCTACATTCCTTAAAGCAATACTTTGGAAATATATTAGTTGGTACTATTAGCTGGTAATTTAGATGGGTACAACAAATAGTCATGTATGATAGCTCCATTTGTTTTTGATATTATCTTACCACATTAAAAAAAGAAGTTACATATTTTTAAAGCTAGGAGTATAGAGAAAAATATTAGGTACACCGAGTACTATGAGTGAGGATTAACAGGGTCAATATTTCCATTTCTTTTCTAAACTCATAAATCTTCACTGAGAGATTTGAAGTCCCTTTCTCCTCCTTCCCCATACCATATTCTCCTCATGCCCTCCCCAGAATCAAGCTCTACTATGAATTTGTAATATGTTCCTCTACTTAACCATATTAAAATTAACTTCTTATATTTATACATAAACAAATACATTAAAAAATAAATGTAACATACTCAATATCTTTCTACAACTTGTTTTTTATTTTTACTTATTGTTATATTTTAAATGTATTCTGTTTTGATACATTTAGATCTAGTGCATTTATTTTAATTGATTTTTCTTGTTTATGTCTCCAAGGAAGAAATAGAATTACTGGGTTGTATAATTGGGCTTTTAAAGACTTTATTAGGTAACATGCAATTGTTCTCCAAAGTGGCAGTGGTAATGTATTCTCCCACCAGCATGTAGAGAGTTCCTGTGAGTTTCCACAGCTTTGGCAATATTTGGTAGTAATAGATTTTTTAAAAATTTCTTTCCCCCTAACCTTTAATTTTCTTTTTTTAAAGATTTTATTTATTTGTTTATTTGTTTATTTATTTATTTGAAAGAGAGAGCACAATCACACATGTAGGGGCTGGTGGGAGGAGCAGAGGGGGAGGGAGAGGGACAAGCAGACTCCATGCTGCTGAGTGTGGGCTGGACTCTGAACAAGATCTCAGGACCCTGAGATCATGACCTGAGCTGAAACCAAGAATCAGGATGCTTAACTGACTGAGCCACCCAGGCGCCCCAACTTTTAATTATTTTCAGTTTTTAAAATCAAATTGTTGTATTGTATATCTTTAATTTTCTTGACAAGCATGTAATTTGGTTTATATTTTACCAGGCATCATTTTTACTATGTTAAATGGATGGTAGATAGGTTTGGTTTTTTTTTTTTTTTTTAATTTTATTTATTTATTTGACAGAGAGAGACAAAATGAGAGAGGGAACACAAGCAGGGGGAGTGGGAGAGGGAGAACCAGGCTTCCCGCGGGGCAGGGAGCCTGATGTGGGGCTCGATCCCAGGACCCTGGGATCATGACCTGAGCCAAAGGCAGAGCCACCCAGGCGCCCCTGGATGTTGGATAGGTTTGAAAAAACTTTTCTTAAACATGTTATACTCTTAAGTAAAAGGATTAAGCTTGATAACTATTCTATAAATACCTTGTTTAGGTGAACTTATTCAAATTAATTCAGTGACCTGCATTCAGTTCAAGCTACAGTCTAAATAAATTATATGATTGTATATCATAAATGTAGATATAAAATCAGTCAATCTATCTATAATTTATAATGAACAACAAAGGAAAGTCCCACCTCCAGAGTATCTATTTTGTCTTGCTTGTATACTTTGCCTCCCACTGCTGCCCTTCAAATCATTGCAGTTTGCCCTGAAGATAAATTCACAGCTTGAACTTTTCATTTAGCTAATTGGTACTTGTTTTTGCCACTGAGTTGTTCTCATTCAGTTGGGTAATGAAAGTGAAAATTGCTTCCTCTCAGTATCTCCATTTAAATGAAGAAAAACCATAAACATGGCAGTACTTTGCTTAAAAGTATTATGGAGATAAGAGAGCTTTTGACCTTAGATCAAAAAGTTATGCCTGAGGTGAAACTTTTGGTTTGGCAACACAAAGAGATCAGAAAATTCTTTCCTCAAAAGGCAACTATAAAACTGGACATATTGTCAAAAACAACCATTTTAGAGCTCTGGAAATCTACCAAAGTCATGCAACAAATTGAGAAGTGTTAATTCATAAAAAATTACTGAACTTCAGAAAAGATCAGTAGGAATCAGTGGCATTCTTGCCTATGGCTATTCCCTTGCAACCTAGTTGGGACGTTGCATTTTATTCTACCAGGGCAGGAAGACTTAGAAACACCGGAAACTTGACTTTGGAGGAGTTTATCTTGATTTGGAGTGGAAGGTGAAAACCCTGCTCAGCAGTGTTGTCAGTAAAAGTAGTGATCTTGATGGCACGTCACCAGGGAAGGCCAACAGCTGGGCTAGTCTGAGGTTGTCATTCTGGCTGCAGCAAGCAGTAGACAATGACCTAGACAGAAATTTAACAAGGACATCCAGGAAATGAGGTAGACGTAGGAGGACTTGATAAACTTTCTACACATCCCTGGCTAACTGGAAGTCCATGTAAATGTTCATGGGATAGTGAAAAGTTTCCAGAGTTTTAACAAATCACAGCTGGTCTGGGACGCTGTGTTCATGCACAGGTAGTACATAAGAGGGCCTGATGGAAAGTAAAACCAGGAGCATACCTGAAAAATGCTGAACTTTTAATGTGTTCCCCAACCTGTACACAGATCCTTGGGCAGAGGGTAGAAGCCTTTCTTGGATTAAGGTGTTTGTGCACAACCTACGGCCAATAACTAGCTGACCATAATCTATGCAGATATAGAACCAGTTCCTAGGAAGCCAATCTTAAAAATTAAAACAAGAATTTAAAATTCTCCCTGAGTATAGACATCAGCAGTGTTGTCCTGCAAGTGAGACATATTCCGCAGATTTAATCCAGGCAGATTACTAAATAAGCAAACTGTAGAGAGCAAGATGGAGTCACTCATGTCCAGCAGTGATGCAAGCAGCCAAGGGCATTGCGGCCAAGACTAGATATCTCCGACACCAGCAAAGGCTGACAACATCCAGAAGTGATAACCAGCAGAACCAGAGGAGGTCCCCAAAGTCCCAAGACTGATTAAACTCCTTTTAAAAGGGAGAGTTTTTTGCAGCTGTCAGACTTTCCAGACGTTGACCCTTTTACGTCTGACCACGTCAAAAGGGCAACTGCCACCAAAGGATCTGCCCAATTGATCTCTGAACATAACAGAGGTTCTCCACTACTTGAACATAATAAACAGCATAAGAACTGATCTTGAGGGCATGGAGGCCTGATCTCAACTGCATGCTTACAGACTGACTTTACATTTGGTTCGTTAACTTCCTAACCCTTGAAGGGAGGAAAAAATAAGATGAAATCAGAGAGAGAGAGAGTTAGGAAACAGACTGAGGGTTGCTTGAAAGGAGGTGGGTAGGGGGATGAGGTAACTGGGTGTTGGGCATTAAAGAGGACAAGTGATCAAATGAGCACTGGGTGTTATATGCAACTGATGGATCACTGAACTCTACCTCAGAAACTAATAATACACTATTTGTTAACTAACTTGAATTTAAATAATAATAAAAAACTTCTATACCTTGTTGTATCTTGTGTAGCTTTTTTTTAAAATTTATTTAAGCAAACTCCCCCAACATGGGGCTTAAACTCATGACCCTGAGATCAAGAGGTGCATGCTCCTCTGACTGAGCCAGCCAGGCACCCCTTGTTGTATGACTTTATATTGTGCTTTGCTTTGCGTGATGTGTAAGAAGCCAAGTTAAACATGTAGTGGAGTGTCATTGAATTTGGAATCCTGAAACTGCTTTTCAGTTATGTTAACCTTGCTTTATGATTGAATAAAGCTGACATTGACACAACTCGTGTGTGCCTTCATAGCATGCTCATGACACAAACAACCAAACAACAATAACTACAACCCTTGGGAGGATAATATCAGAATCTAGAGTGTTTATAGTATATAACAGTATCTAAAATGGTAGTTTAAATCAAAAGTTATGAGAAAGGAAAAGAAACAAGAAAGTGTAACTCTAATCAGGAAAAAAGAAGCAATTAGAGACTGTGAGTTAGCCCAGATGTTGAAATTTAGAAAATAAAGATTTCAAAGGAGCTATAATAATGATGTTCAAAGAATTAAGGGAAACAAGTTTAAAGACTGAAAGAACAGCATGGTGACACTTGCTGGGTAAATAGAGGTTTTGATAAGGAGATTAAAAACTATAAAAAGAGAAACCAAATGGAAATTCTGGATTTGAAGAATACAATAGCTAAAAATTTACTTAGAGAGGCTCATATCAAAAGGCAGAGATCATCAGATTGGATAACCATCTGCTCTCTATAAGAGACAAAGTATAGATTCAAGACAAAAGTAGGTAGAAAATAAAGGATGGAAAAATATACCATGTAAAAAGTAACCATTGGAGATCTGGAGTGGTTATTTTCATATCAGACAAAGTATACATTCAGCCAAGAATATTACATGTGACAGAGAGATTTTACCTAATGATAAAAAATCAATACATCATGAATATATAGCAATTATAGATGGGAACACACTTAACAATAGATATAAGTAAAGCAAACCAGAAAAAAATTGAAAGGAGAAATAGACAATTCAACAAATAATTGGAGAGTTTAATTCTTAAATCTGAAAAATTAATAGAACAACTGAGCAGAAAATTGGAAAGAATACAGTAGATCTAATCAAGTCTAAGAATCAACTTTACCTAACTCAAATTTATATCATCACTCTGCATCATGACAGGAGAATAAACATTCTTTTAAAACACATATGGAAAAAATTCAAATAGGCCATATATTGGACCATAACACAAATCTCAATAAATTAAAAAGCATTAAATCAAATGAACACATATGAGTCAATTAGAAATCAACAAAAGAAAAAATTGGGGAAATTGGCAAATATTTCAAAATTACACACATTTCTAAGTAACTTATGAGTCAAAGATTTAATCACAAGATAAAAATATTTTATCTGAACAAAAGTGAAATACAACATAAAATTTGGTGGATGCATTTAAATCAGTGTTTAGAGGAAAATTTATAACTTGAGACACCTATATTTAAAAAGAGAAAAATTCTAAAATAAAAATCTAAACTTGTACCTTAACAAACTAGTTAAAGACCCACTTAACCCAAAGCGGGCAGAAGGAATGAAATAGTATAGACTAGAATGTGATAGAACAATGAAATAAAACAGAAAAACAATAGAGATAATCAATAAAGTCAAAATTGGTAATGAAGAGAAAAACAAAACTGGGAAACTTTAACTATAGTGACCAAGAAAATAAATGACTAAAGACACAAACTAACAAAATCAGGAATGAAAGAGGGGGCACCATAAAACCTTCAGAAGGAAAGGAGAATGCTTTGTGGATCATTTGTATTTTTGTGTGTCTGTGGCAGTTCTAAGTTATTAGTTTTTAAAATCAGTACTTTTTAATGGAAACAACCTGACCAGAAAACTATCACAGAATTTTGAGACCCCGTAAAACAAAAGGTTAATGAGAAAAAAAAAGAGGGACATCACAAACTTATGGAAATTAAATGAATAGAAAATTATGAATGTGTTTATGGACTTTTGTAAAATGCAAAAATTTCTAAAAAACCCAGAAATTAGTAAAACTGTAAGTCAGGAAGAAATAGAAAATCCGAATAGATACGTAACAAGTAAAAATTGACTTAGTAGTGAAAAACATTCCTACAAATAAAATCCCAGGTCCAGATAGCTTCACTAGTGAATTATATCAAATATTTAAAGAGAAAGTAGCAGTTTTTCACAAGTTTTACATTATAAGTCATTCAATTTATTAATAGAATAAAGGGGAAAATTATGATGTCATCTCATGAGACACAGAAAAGGAGTTTGACAAACTCCAACTACCATTTACATAAATACTCTCAGCAAACTTCCAATAAAAGGCAACTAAAGGGCATCTGCAAAAAACCTACAACTAACATCATATTTAATGGAGAAAGACTAAACTTTTTTCTCCCAAGATCAGGAACAGATGTTCATTCTTTCCACTTTTATTCAACATTTAAAGAGGTTTTAGTCAGTGCAATAAGTCAGGGGTCAGCTAACTATATCCCATGAACCCAATATGGTCTGCCACTATATTTGTAATTTTTTTTGGTCAGTTGATACCTTTTGTTTACATATTGTTTATAGCTGCTTTCTTGATACAACAGAGTTGAGGTTGTGATAGAGAACGTGCGACTGGCTAGACCTCAAATATTTACTACTTAATCCTTTGTAGAAGAAGTTGGCTGACTCACAAGGCAAAAAATATTGGAAGGTGAGTGGCTAAAGGCATTTATGTTGGAAAGGGAGAAATAAAACTGTCTTTATTGTCAGATATGTTGGTGTAAACAGAAAATCCCCAAAATAACTAGAACTAAATAACATGTTTAGGAAGGTCTCAGGATGTAAGATCAATATTAAAAATCAAGTGTATTTTATTCATAGTAACAAACAAAGCTTTTTGAGAACATCATTTTGCCATGTTTTGGTGTCAGCCCCCCATCCTTCAACAGTAGCTCCCTTGGGCAGAGTACCTAAATAGACACTTTTTCAAAGACAGATAGATGGCCATCAGACACAAGAAAAGATGCTCAACATCACTAATCTTCATGGAAATGCAAAACAAAACCACAATAAGATATCACTTCATACCTGTCAGAATGGCTAGTATCAAGAAGACAAGAAATTACAAGTGTTGATGAGGGGGTGAAGAAAAGGGAAACTCTGTGCCCTGTTGGTGGGAATGCAAATTAGTACAGCATTATGGAAAACACTATGGAGGTTCCTCAAAAAGTTAAAAATAGAACTGCCATACAATTTAGTATTTCCACTACTGGGTATTTACCCAAAGAAAACACTAATACAAAAAGATACATGCATCCCTATGTTTATTGCAGTATTATTTATAATAGCCAAGATACGGAAGCAACTTAAGTGTCCACTGATAGATTAATGGATAAAGAAAATGTGTACACACATATACACACAATGGAATATTACTCAGCCACAAAAAATGAGATCTTGCCATTTGTGACAACATGGATGAACTTAGCAGGTATTATGCTAAGTGAAATAAATCAGACAAAGACAAATACCATGTAATTTCACTTATATGTGGAATCTAAATAACAAAACAAGTAAATGAATAAACAGGGGCGCCTGGGTGGCTTAGTCATTAAGCATCTGCCTTCAGCTCAGGTCATGATCCCAGGGTCCTGGGATTGAGCCCCACATCGGGCTCCCTGCTCCACGGGAAGCCTGCTTCTCCCTCTCCTTCTCCCCCTGCTTGTGTTCCCTCTCTCGCTGTGTCTCCCTCTGTCAAATAAATAAATAAAATCTTAAAAAAATAAATGAATAAACAAATAAAACTCAGGAACAGAATCATAAATACAGCGAACAAACTGGTGGTTGCCACAGGGGAAGGGTTTGGGGGGATGGGTGAAATAGGTGAAGGTGACTGAAAGGTACAAACTTCCAGTTGTAAGATAAGTCACAGGATGAAGAGTACAGCTTAGGTAACATAGTCAATAATACTGTAATAACGTTGTATGGTGACAGATGATAACTACACTTAGGGTGAGCATAGCATAATGTACAGAATTGTTGAATCACTATTCTGTACACCTGAAACTAATGTTGTATTTCAACTATACTTCAATAAAAAAGAAATAAAAAAAATCAAACCGAAAAAATAAAAGTAAAACAAAAATTCTGATGCACAAGACTTGTGTGTATGTATTAATAGGTATTACCAACTGAATATTGTTTCTCCCCAAATTCACATATTCAACCCTATCACTGAATGTGGTGGTATTTTGAGATGAGACCTTTGGGAGTTGATTAGGTCATGAGGGTGGAGCCTTCATGAATAGGATTAGTGCCTTCATAAAAAAGACCCCATAGTGCTCCCTTGCCCCTTCCACCACGTATGAATACAGCAAGAAGACAACTGTCTGTGAGCCAGGTGAGGGCTCTCTCCAGACACCAAATCTGTCTTGATCTTGGATGCCCCACCCTCCAGAACTGCAAAAAATAAGTTTCTGTTGTTTATAAGCTGCCCAGTCTAGGGTACTCTTTTATAGCAGTCCAAATGGACTAAGACTTAACAAGGTATATAAGGGAATTTAAAGACTGTCATTTAGATAATTTGTTATCAATACTTAGATGCAGTAAAATTTCATTTTATACAGTACCATTCAGGATGGGCAGAATTCTAGGGTGGCCCCTTAAGATTCTGGCCCCAGGTGCACACACATCTTTTCCCAGTTATTTAATTAAATAAGAATCTAGGTACTGCTGTTAAGATATTTACTGATTCAGTTAAGGTGCCAAATGAGTTGACCCTGGGATAGGGAGATTATTCAGGGGTGACATATTTACTCTAATGAGCTCTTTAAAAGCAGGGATTTTTCTCTGGCTGGTCACAGAATTTAGAGACACAAAGCAGGAGAAAGACTGGACATGCTGTTTCTGAACCGAAGATGAAGAAGGCTGCATGGCAAAACATGTGGGCAGCCCTCAGAAGCAAAGGTTGTTCATTTTGGCTGATAGTGAGCAAGGAAACAAGACCTCAGGTCTACCTTAGCAAGGAGGTGAACTCCACTACTTCCAAGACTGAGTATGGAATTGGCTTTTTCCCAGATCCTCCTAACAAGAACTCAGCTTGGCTTATACCTTGATTTCAGCCTTGTGATATTTTGAGCACAGAACCGAACCATGCTGGGCTGGCCTTCTGACCTGCAGCACTGTAAGTAAATAAATGGGGGCTGTCCTAAGCCTCTGAGTTTGTGATCATTTGTTATGTGGCAATTGAAAACTAACAGGTCATTGGGGCGCCTGGGTGGCTCAGTCCTTAAGCGTCTGCCTTCGGCTCAGGTCATGAACCCAGGGTCCTGGGATCGAGCCCCGCATCGGGCTCCCCGCTCAGCGGGAAGCCTGCTTCTCCCTCTCCCACTCCCCCTGCTTGTGTTCCCTCTCTCGCTGTCTTTCTCTCTGTCAAATAAATGGAATCTTTAAAAAAAAAAAAAAAAAAAAAAGAAAACTAACAGGTCATTTAATTGGAAATGATTACTTCATTTCCCCTCTTCAGGGCCACGTATGAAATAATTTCATGATATTTATGAGCCTTCATGAAACTTTAAATTAAAATGTTCTATACTATAGTTCACTAATTAAGGGCAAATAAGAAATATAAACACTTTTTCTATCGCAACATTTTCTTCAGGGCAATGCATTGGCATTTTGTTTCCTGGGAAATCTATTTTAATGAAATATTCTTGGTACCAATTCTGGAACATATTGCAGTCAAAGCTGAATGTATAGACTCAAAATATTTGGTTATTTATGAGAGAAAGATTATAACTATCAGAACAGGAAATACTCTCCCTATCTGCTCTAAAAATAATCGTAAGAACTTCACTATTCTTATGGATATGACAACATCAATCTCATTAACTACTATAACTTACCTCACTAAGGTGCATAACACTGATTATTCAGCCACGGTCTATGTTAGTGACCGTGACAGTCCTTACTCATGATGACTGATATGAGTCATAAACCTATGACTGATGAAGAGCGCTGCCAGCAAGTTTCTGCATAGATCCATAAAGCCTGTGGTTATTGCCAAACACGTTTTTGATTTAAATTTGGAGATGATTCATTTGAATTAGTGCATAACTACCAATGACTCTCAGAGAAGAGAACACTAACTCGGAAAAGTACAGGCCTGTCTATAATCTAATTTAGTCTCAATCAAAGCAATGATTCAAGTTTAGTCTTGATCCAGAAAACCTCCAGTAATTAGAACTCATTTCCAGCACCATGTAGTTTTGGTTTCCTGGGCTGATTCTTACAGCAAATTACTTGTGACCTTGAACAAGTTTTTAAGTCTCTTTTCTTCTAAAATAATAACAAAATTGGAATATCTGAAGCTCTCTCCTGAGGTGTTCTAGGAATTAACTTTTTTAGCCAGCATTGAGAGACTCAGAGGGATGGGACAGAATGCCATATCATCATAAATGACAAGATGAATAGCTCATCAAATATTTTTTACTTATAGTGTTAATTCAGGGCTAAGAAAGAAAATTCTTGGCAATAAATGGTGACGTCGTCTCTCCTAGTGACTAGAATGAAGGTACTACAATACTGAGAGAGTATCCTGATGAGAATTTCATAGCCCATTAAGATATTTAAAAACTTTTGTTACAAAAAAAAAAATCAAGCATACATTTTCAAGTAGAGGAATAATATAATGAACTTCCTGCACTCATAAGCCAGCTTCAAATAACTATCAACTCATTTCAGATCTTGTTGGAATAATGTTATCATTCCAGATTATTTTGAAGAAAATTCCCATCATACTATTTATCTGAGTCCAAATGTTAAGTAAAAAACAGTGAATTCTAAAAACAAAAAAAACAAAAAAAACAAAAAAAACCAGTGAATTCTAATGATTTCCAAATGGGGTTCAACCTGAAGAAAAGGTATTTATTAATCATTAGTTACTCGAACCAATAAAAACCAATAAAAAAAAGTAAAAAATGGGTTAAAGAAACAGTACAGAGCTAGGAGTTTCTTTTAAAATGTAGGAAATAGTCAAGTAGGCAGCACTGCATTGTCATCATGTTACCATGTAGAATTGTGTAAGGGACACTAAAGAAATATCAAACTCTCAGGGCAAAAAGTAACATCTATTCCAACTATTGCCAGAAAAAAATGCAATACCTTGAGTAAATTTTAAAAAGACTTTTAACTGTGAAGTCTTAATTTTAGCATTTACTTTTGGACCATACACCTGTTGGCTTGCTTATGACCATCCTTTAACTAATTTTAGCAAGACTCTGACTTACGGCATTTTTAGAATCCCTTTTTAGTCTTAAATGCATCCTATGTATGTAGACAGTAAGAACTGCCCACTTTCTATGTTGCATTGAAAATGTTTTCATAACACATTTTAGGGTGACTTTTCTTAATAGAATATATTTGACAATGTTTTTAACCTGAAAAATAAGTTACTGCAGTTTTACGTGCTTAAATATGCTCTATCTTGAAGTCAGTTTCAATATTCCTCGAAATGTAAGGACCTTATTAAGATTTCCAAAATAGGAGCTCAAACTGATAGGCATTATTTAGGATTTTTATGGAAAGAAGACTAATGTAGAGGACCCTGCTGTCTCAAGAAATAAATGGCAAGATCGCGTTTAAATGAGAAGACAGATCATGGTCAAAATTGAACTAGTTAGATCACATGAAATTGGAATCAATGCCACATAGGTGCAGGAAGTAAAACTTTCTTTACTCTTATTCTTCTGTAACAGTTGCACTTAACTGCATGGGAGGGAGTCAGAGCAGCCGACCTGCCATCTGTCCTTGCATGGGTGTGGTGAGGGAGATCTTGTGGGGAGAAGAAAACAATCAGGCGACACTGTCTAATCTCAAATGGACTTCTGAACAAATACACTAATGTATTTTTATCTCTGAAATGCCCTTAGCAGAATGTCCCTAGGTGAGCATTAGCTATAGTAAGTAGAACCCAGAGGTTAAGGCCTGGCTTCCTGGAGAACATCACAAAGGCTTTTCAACACTCCGGAGTATAAAATAGACATGGTTTATAATCCAAACGCTTTCTGCTGTGTGAGGAACTCCCCGAACTTCCTTCATTTTGTTCTAGATGGGAAGAAAAGACCTGGGGAGCTGCCTTTGATGATTCTTTTTATTTTACCTGAACCTCTTGATTTAATGTCTACCTGAAATTATTTAGTAAAGCATGCTAATGGATATGATCTCTGATTAGTGTGTCAGTTCATTTCTCTCAGGAGTGGGGCGAGATATGTGAATGTGTGTGAAAGAATTCCGTTTATCCATTTAAGTCAATTAGTGGCTTAAAATGTAGTCCCTTTCAGGTTAACTCAACTTCCGTTTCAGTAAACAGCCTTTTGGGTATCCTTCTCCTCCCAGTTCTTCCTGGAGAACATCTCTCTCCTGCCCTCTGTCTGGTTCTTAATAGCCTCCAATGAATTACATGCTCTGCTCTCCCTTTGGGTAAAAGCTTGTGCTCCCCTCCCTGTGGTTGGTTTCTCATGTTCTGCTCTCTTTTCATGGCCAAGAAATGGTGATTTCATCTGACTCCCGTCCACTCATAGAAGCTTGGTTCACAAGAGGAAAGTAAGAACAATTTCCAGGCTATTGTATATGATGTGTATCAATGACATGTTGCTTCTTATGCAGAGGATTCAATCTTAAAAATAAGTATAGCAATGCATGAACATCATCAGGTAATGGACCAGAGATCACGGTCAAACTCTTTGCATGTTCTGGGTAAGGAAGGGACAGAATAATCTCCAACCTTTTCATATGTGAAAGGAAGAGATTAACATATAATGTGCATTTCATGTTGCCATCCTCTCAGAATGCCAATCAGATAGTCACTCTTCTCATACTTTCCTCTCTAAAGCCTAGAGACCCAATCGTGTGTGTATATCCAATGTTACCTGAGCACCAGTTCAAGTGAAAAGGTATTTGGTGGAGCATAACCATATTTAGACATTTCTCCTTTAAATGATAACTAAGGATTCGTAGAAAATGGAAAAACAGTACAATTGAAGTTTCAAACAAAAATGAATAGTGTGAGATAAAATTATGCTCAAGAGTTACTTTGTATTTAATATATTGATCCAAAGGGGCACCTGCACCCTAATGTTTATAGCAGCAGTGTCTACAATAGCCAAACTGTGGAAAGGGCTGAGATGTCCATCGATAGATGAATGGATAAAGAAGATGTGGTACACACACACACACACACATACACATACACACACAATGGAATATTACTCAGCCATCAGAAAGGATGAATATTTACCATTTACATCGACATGGATGGAACTGGAGGGTATTATGCTGAGTGAAATAAGTCAGTCAGAGAAAGATAATTATCATATGGTTTCACTCATAAGTGGAATATAGGAAACAGCACAGAGGATCATAGGGGAAGGGAAGGAAAACAAAATGGGAAGTCATTAGAGGGAGAAAAACCACGAGAGACTCTTTGCTATAGGAAACAAACTGAGGGTTGCTGGAGGGGAGGGCGTGGGGGGGATGGGGTAATTGGGTGATGGGTATTAAGGAGGGCACATGATGTCATTAGCACTGGGTGTTATATGCAACTGATGAATTACTGAACTCTACATATGAAACTAATGTATATGTTGGCTAATTGAATTTTAATAAAAAAGAGTTACTTTGTATTTAAGTTAGGCATTACAAATTGGTGCCTATACTTTATAAAAGTGAATTTAGTTTTGCCATCTAACCTCACCTTGAGTTTCAGTAATTTCTCTCTATCCGAACATTGCTAGATCAAAATTTTATTTCTGCTCTTGTGCCCTGAGTGTTTTGGCCCTTGTGATTTCTTCCTGGGGATTGTAGGGAGATGACAGGCTAATCCTCCTATTTGCTTGGGATTTGGATAATCAATTACTAGGGCTGTACTGCCCTTTGTATAAATTCTTATAGCTGAATTTCATTTTTTTCTGAACTCTCTCTTTCCATAATATATGCATCCTGTGGATTTTGTAGTTTATCATGGACTATTTCCTTCAGAATACACTTCTAGGGGTTGTGCCACACTGTTTTCTCATCTCCTACTTGCTTTTTGCTCTTTCTGCCAAACACACCTTTCTTGTATCATTGCGGTCTATTGCCATTGGGCTTTTCCTTTCTCTTTGTGTTTCTACCTATTGTACTAAAAGCTATTTTTACTCTTTGGTTTTACTATTCTACAGTTGGTACCTAAAATCCTTTAAGAATAACGGAAAAAATCAATTTTTGACAGATCTAAAAAAACCAAAGTTCCTGGTTTTATAGCATTTTTTCCTTTAATCTTACTGCCCATCTGAAGTGAGTTATACAAATTCATGTTCTTTATTTTTATTTTTATTTTATATATACATATATATTTTTATTAGGTTATGTTAATCACCATACATTACATCATTAGTTTTTGATGTAGTGTTCCATGATTCATTGTTTGCGTATAACACCCAGTGCTCCATGCAGAACGTGCCCTCCTTAATACCCATCACCAGGCTAACCCATCCTCCCACCCCCCTCCCCTCTAGAACCCTCAGTTTGTTTCTCAGAGTCCATAGTCTCTCATGGTTTGTCATGACAAATTCATGTTCTTTAAAATCAGATAGATTCAATTGGAAGAGGCCACCCCTTGCTGTCAGGTGTTGTTTTTTAGATTATTCAGGAAGGGTATGACCCGCCTTTCTATTGTACATTTTGTCTTCAGTTCTATCCTCATCAGTCTGGACTGCTGCTTGATTAATTTTTCCAGGACTCAGATAGGACTTTCATTTTCATGTTCAGAAAAGAAAGCAGCTTCTCCACTCTAAGAGAATAAAATGCATATCCTGTGGCTTGCCATTCGAGTCTCTGTATTTGCCTTACGTCAACCTCAACCATAACCTGTCTTTCCAGTGTTCATTCTCTTTTCTCTCTTTCATTTTCCATTTCATGAATTCACTTCATCACTTGCTCTTCTTTGTACACACAATATGTTCCTTAGATGATGTTGTTGACTTCTACCTGGACTGGTCCTTTCTTTTTATCTCTTAATGACCCACATCCTTTTTATTTTTCAGGATTTATTTTAAATATCCCTCTCTCTAAGCCTGGAATGCTCACTACTACTCTCCTGGGGTACTTGAAATACACTGTTCTCGTTTTAAGTATCAGTGGCACTTAATACATTTTATCTGGAGCTAAGTCACTGGTGTTGATTAATTTAAAATCTTGAAAATCCAATATGTATCAAACACAATTTTAGGCCCTAGGGGTACAGCAGCAAACAAAGCAGACCAAAAATCCCTGCCTTCATGGAACTTATCTTACAATGTTAGAGTTGGCTAGGGGAGTTTCAAAGTGTTGATTTATAATTACTCACACTAGTAAGTCAGGAGAGATCAGGTGTCAGCACATTTATGTACTCCCAATGTTTTGCAAAAGTAAAAATAAATTGGTTCTCATTAAGAAATTCTGCCTGCCTAATGGCTGAAAAAAATGTGATCGTTCTTGATATCCCTCTACTTTGTTACACTAAGAAATTACAGTTGCACTTGGGGGCATTGAGCAGTACGTGCTGCTTTAGGTTAGGAGAGATGGATTAGCGAAACACAAGCTCTCATTTATGAAGACAGGAACAAGAGAGAAACAAGGTAAAAAGATTGCCAAGGTCACCAGGCAGTCTACCCTGGCTTTGCAACCTGCTATTTCAGGTTCTTTTGTGAGACTTAATTCAACTCCTCAGCTTTCCCTGGACAAATAGCAGAAGTGGTAGCCCACCTATGTCCATATCATGACCCAAAAGGAGCCATGGCATCATTTTTATTGCCAAACAATTTCTCCTCTTGCCCTGATACCAAGGGAGAGATTTGTGGATGGTGCTACTTTTCCTTCTTTGTTAATAGCAAGTTCAACAAATATTATAATCCTCTTAATGAGAGTTCCATGAAGGCCGGGATTTTTGGTCATTTTTAATCAGATTATTTGTTCTTTTCATGTTGAGTTGTGGGAGTTCTTTATGTATTTTGGATGTTAAATCCTTATCAAATACATCTTTTCCCATTCAGTTGGTTGCCTGTTCATTTTGTCGATGGTTTCCTTCACTTGCAAAGGTTTTTAGTTTGATGTAGTCCCAATTGTTAATTTTTGCTTTTGTTTTCCCTACCTGGGGAGAACTATCCAGAAAAAGGTTGCTAAGGTCAATGTCCAAGGGTTTACTGCCTATGTTTTCTTTTAGGAGTTTTAGGTCTTAGATTTAGGTCATTAATTTATTTTGAGTTTATTTTGTATATGTTGTAAGATAGTGGTCCAGTTTCATTCTTTTGCATGTGGCTGTCCTGTTTTCCCTGCACAATTTGTTCAAGATAGTATCTTTTCCTCCGTGTATATTCTTGCCTTCTTTGTTGTCATTATAAACATAGGTTTATTTCTGGGCTCTGTATCTTGTTTTATTGATCTTTGTGTCTATTTTTTGTGCCAGTATCTCTTTTAATTACTAGAGCTTTGTAGTATATGTTGAAGTCTGAGATTGTGATAGCTCTAGCTTTGTTCTTTTTTCTCAAGAGGGACTTTTGGGGCTATTTGGGGTCTTTTAGGATTGTTTAAGTTCTGTGAAAACTGCTATTGGTGTTTTGATATGGGTTGCATTTAACCTATAGATTTCTTTGGGTAGTATCGACCTATTAATAATATGTGTTCTTCTATGAGCATAGAATATCTTTCCATTTATTTGTGTCATCTTCAATTTCTTTCATCAATATCTTACAGTTTTCAGAGGCCAGGTCTTTCACCTTGTTGGTTAAATTTATTCCTATTTTATTCTTTTTGATGCGATTGTAAATGGGATTATTTGCTTAATTTCTTTTTCTGCTAGTTTGTTATTCGTTTATGGAAACACAACAGACTACTGCATATTAGTTTTGTATCCTGCAACTTTACTGAATTCATTTATTAGTTCTAATGTTTTTTTGGTAAGTTTTTAGGGTTTCCTATATATATAGTATTATGCCTTCTGCAAATAGTGACAGTTTTACTTGTTCTTTACCAATTTGGATGCCTTTTATTTCTTTTTCTTGCCTTATTGGCTAGGAATTCCAATCCTGTGTTGAATAAAAGTAGTGAGAGTGGACACTCGCCTTGTTCCTAATCTTAGAGGAAAAGCTTTCAGCATTTCATCACTGAGTATGATGTTAGCTGAGGGTTTATCGTATAGGGCCTTTAAATGTTGAGATCTGTTCCCTCTATATTTGTTAATTTTGAGATCAAGTGTTTTAAATGTGTAAGAAAAATTCCTCTTGAGGTTCACACACTTTCCCAGTAGATACAAATAAAAAAAATGAATGTATGGTGTGCACTTTCCTTCGTTCAGTGAATGGCAATCTCCCGTGTAGATACATGGGCCAGAAGAAACTGCTTTTCATTCTAAACATCAAATCCATCAACAAACCCTTTTGATTTTACCTTTTCAGTTATCTCATAAATCTTCCTACTTTCATCAAAATCTCTATAGGCCATCATTTTCATCTGACCTACTGAAATAATCATTATTTCCCTGCATACTCCGTTTCTCCTCCAATAAAGGCTTTGTAGTGCAGTTACTGAACTTCTCTCTAGGCAAATCTTACGTCAACCTCTTGCATAAAACCTGTAGTGGCTTCTATTGCTTTTAGAATAAAGACAATCACATGTCCTACAAGGGCCAACAGGATATGGTCTCTATCCAGTTTTATGTAGCTACTGATAACTGCAAAATCTATTAATGCAGCCCTGATTTTCTTTATAAACTTCCAGAAAGATACCGAGTTGCATCAATGTCTAAAACTGACTACCTCTGCTCTCCACAGATTTTTAAAGTTTGGTAATTTTTTTCTTTAAAGGTATTTGGCTGTTTTGTTTAGGCTGTCACTCTTTTGGGCATAAGGTTTCTCATAATATTTCTTTATTGTTCTTTTCATATATCCAAGTTTGGTATCTTATAAAAGTCATTCTTAAAATGACTTTTGCACACCTTTCAGGAATGTTTATGGTTGAAAATCAGTAATCTCATTGCAGAAATGATAGACTGCAAAATATTATCCATGTTTACCTACAGATAGTTAGATTACAAGTAATTTTCATTTTCTTCTCTTCACTTACCTACATTTTCTAAATTTACTCTAATAAACATATTTAGTTTCTATAATAACAATGAAAACAACAACTCTTTAAATACTCTTTAGAGTATTGGCAATAGAATTAACTATTAATGCCAACTCTTTGGGGGTAGCAGTTGTAAAAGCTGTACAAAAAATTATAGAAGCACTGGAAAACATTTAAATTCTGTAAAAATTGGAGAAGATTTTACTCTTGAAAAATTGTAAGTGTACAGGGTAAAAATTGAGCTTTTGTAATTATTTTTCCTGTATGTTCTTCTCAACCACTATGTCTATGGCAGCAGAAAACTACATGTTTGTGGGTGGAGATGACAAGAAAACAAAACAAAGCAAAACAACACAAAAAAACAGGTCATGGCTGGAAGGATTGCTGTAATTTTAAGAGGGAAATCCTGTGAGAATTACAGACCCACCAGTGTATATTGGCTAAATCTCTGATACTAAACTACGCATATGCAGAGAAGAACCTAGAGGGACTACTCCCCAAACAAGTAGAGATTGGAGAAGAAAATAAGCCTTGAAAGACAGAGATGCACTGGATGAGATTTGTGTTTGCTGCTATTTTAACTGAGTATATTTCCCAAACTATGCACACTTGGTGGCAGGCAGCTGAAGCATAATAGGCTTGAGGCATCGGAGGACAGGACCTGAAACTGGAAGAACAGCTGAAACTTGAGGGGATCACTTAAGCCATGTGATCCTAGACACAGTGAGCCCTCAACTCCATGTCTATACTCTACTCAAATACTTGGCTTGGCTAACTGCTCAACAGCAGATGCAGGGGACACTCTCAGGCTAAAAAATGTAGCTTTGGGAATTTATAAAAATCAAGCAGAGATATCACCTGTTGCAAAATGCAGTGTAGACAAGTTTTCACTTTGAATCTGGAATAGGTAACTGTGTATTAGAACAACAACAAAATACAGAAAACAAAGGAAGCAACAAAAAACAATCCTCAGGAGAAGATTACGGATTACAATATCTACACTGTCATTTTCAACTAAAAATTACTAGACCTGCCAAAAAACCAGGAAAATGTGACCTATGCTTTGGGGTCAAAAAAGAAATCAGTAGAAGTTGACTTTTAGTGCGTCCAGAAATTAGATTTAGCAAATGAAGATATCAAAAACACTTATTATAAATGTGTTAAAAAATTAAAGGCAAATATGCTCAGATAATAAAGGAAAAATTGATCTTCTGAGTGAAGAGTTAGAGAAATATCAACATAGAAACAGAAACAATTGAAAAAGTATTCTAGACCTGTAAAGTACAATAATTAACAGGAAAAATTGATGGATAGGTTCAACATTTGGAGGTGGTAGAAAAAATATTGGTAAACTTGAAATTAGATCAATAAAAACTACCTAATGTGAATAACAGAAGAAAATCTATTTAAAGAAAACTAAGCAGAATCTTAGGGAGCTGTGGAACAATATCCAACAGTCCAACACATGTGTAATTTACGTACTAGGAGGGGAAGAGGGAGACTGAGAGTCTCAGGAGGAAGGAGAGAGAGTCTCAAGTCTTCAAAAGAATCTTGAAGTTATAAAAGCCAGAATCTTCCCAAATTGGTGGGGAAAAATGTAAAAATGAAGATTCAAAAATTTTTACTAAAACTCAAGTAAGATGAAACAGAAAATCCCACTTGGGGATATTTTAGTCAAACTGCTGAAAGTCAGTGATCAATAAAAGCATTGAAAGCAGCTAGAAAAGTATAACAAATTACATGCAAGGGAACAGCAGTACAGTTAATGATTGACTTCTTATCAGTAACAAAAGTCCATAAAATATTGGAAAGACACGTTCAAATTGTCAAAATTGTCCATTAATAATTTTATATTTATTGATTCTAACATAACTGCTTTAATTTCTAAAGGAGTGCTTTAGACTGAAGGGAAAGGACATAGATGGTGACTCAGATCTATAAGAAGAAATGAAGTACACAAGAAATAATAAATATGTTGGTAAATATAAAAGATTTCATTTTTCTTTTTCTATCAAGTGTTTTAAAAGGTGTATTGTGGCTCAGAGCTAAAGTTATAACTGAATATTGGGTTTATAAAATATAGACAAAATAGATATAATATATATGACAACAGTAACACAAGGAGTGTGGAATAACTGTAGAAATATTGCTCCAAGTTTCCAATATTTAACTTAAATAATTAAACATTAACTCTAAGAAGTTTGCACTAAATTAAAGATGGATGTTGTAATGCCCTGCAAACACTAAAAGGAAATGCAAATAGTTAAAGCTAGTAGGCCAAGAGAGAAAATGGAATACTCAAGATAATTTAACATAAAATAAGGCAGGAAAGGAGAAAGAACAGATTAAAAAGAAATAGATGGCAAATAGAAAAACAGCAAAATGGCAGATCTAAATACAACCTTCTTCAGTGAGATTTCAGAGTTTGTCTCTTTCAAAGAATTTTATTATTTCCTCTAAGTTGTTAATTTTATGGGTGTGGAGTTGTTTGTAGTGTTCTTATTAATCTGTCGTGATATTGTCTCTTTGATTTCTGACATTCATAATGTATTTTCTGTCTCTCTTTCTCTCTCTCTCTCTCTTTTTTTTTGATTTGCTTGCCTAGAGTTTACCAGTTTTACTGAACTTCCCCCTTCCCCACTCTGCTCCACCAAGGGACAAGTGTTTTATGTATTTTTTCCACTTTTTGTTGCCCTCATGTTCATTGACTTCTGTTTTACTTATTTTCTTTCTTCTACTTGCTTGGGACTTAATGTTCTCTTTTATCTTCAAGTTTCTTAGAGTGGAAACTTTAGAATATTGATTTGAGATATTTTTTCTCTCATCTAAGATAAGCATTTAATGTATAAATTTCCCCCAAGCACTGCTTTAGCTTCTGGCATCGTCTAACATATTTTCATTGTCATTTTGGTGTAAAATATGTTTAGCTCTGTTATATCCTTTTTTTTTTTTTTAAGATTTTATTTATTTATTTGAGAGAGAGAGCACAAGAGGGAGGAGCGGGAGAGGGAGAAGCAGACTCCCTGCAGAGCAGGGAGCCCGATGCAGGACTCGATCCCGGGACTCCAGGATCATGACCTGAGCCGAAGACAGTCGCTTAACCAACTGAGCCACCCAGGCACCCTAACTCTGTTATATCCTTTTTGACCCTCCTGACCCATTAGAATTGTATTAATTTAAAAATATTTGGGGGATTTACTAGATAATTTATTGCTATTGATTCCTAATTTTAATCTATGATTGTTAGAAAACATACTTAGTTTAAATCCTTTAATTTTGTTGACATTTGGTTTTATATGGTCTGTCTTGGAAAGTGTTTCATATGCTTTTGAAAATAATATACTGCTATTATTTAGTGGCGTGTTCTATAAATGGCAAATAAGTCAATTTGATTTATGACATAGTTTAGATCTTCTCTGTAGTTACTGAATTTCCGTTTACGTTTTCTCTCAGTTACTGAGAGAGGAGTGTCAAAGTTTCCAACTGTTAACTGTGGATTTTTCTATTTCTTCTTCCAGTTTTATCAGTTTTGCCTCAAGGGTTGTGAAGCTCTGTTGTTCTATAGACATTTAAGATTATTATTTCTTCTTGAATATTGACTTTATCTTACATAAATATAACCATTTCATCTTTATTTTGATTAGTTTTTCCTTGACTTATCTTCTCCTGTACTTTTACCTCAATGTGTTACTGATATGGTTGGATTGAAATCTACCATTCTCCTAACAGTTTTCTATTAGTGTCATCTGATAATTGTATTTTTTTCTCTCTCATAACTTCTTTGGATTGAGTAATTTTTATAATTCCATTTTTACTCCATTATTGTCTTATTATTCATATCTCTTTTTTTTTTTACAGAGATTGCCTTAGAATTTACAATATGTTATCTTTAATCAGAACATATCTTCAAATAATATTGAACCACTTCATATGTACTTTAGGGACCACAAAGAGAGGATACTCTAAATTTTTTCCTTTCTTCTTTTGTGCTATTATTGTAGAACCTTATACTTGTACAATAAAGCACATTCTTCATTAACAGTTTCTTTTTTTTTCTTTCAGCATTTTAAAGACGTCACTATATTTTTTAAGTGGCTTGTATTGATTATTGTGATAAGTTTGCCATAATTCTTATCTTTGTGCCTTATCTATGTTATACACCTTTAGTCTCTGGCTTTTTTTCAAGATATTCTCTTCTTTGCTTTTGAGGAGTTTGAATATGCTATGTCTAAGTGTGTGTGTGTTTTGCATTTATCCTAATTTGTGCCTAATGTTCATTGAGATTCTTGGATCTGTGTTTTGGAAAACTGTTAGCTGTTATTTCTTCAAACATTTACTTTTCCTACTTCCCCATCTTCTTTTATAGTTCTAATGACCTATATATCCGTCTGTTGATACCATCTCAGAGCTCTTAGATGCTCTCCTTTGATTTTTTTGTTCTCCTCTTTCCTGTTTTTTGCTTTGTTTTGAAGTAGGCTCCACAGCCAGTGTGGAGCCCAACATGGGGCTTGTACTCATGACCCTGAGATTGATACCTGAGCTGAGAACAAGAGATGGACACTTAACAGACTGAGCCACCCAGGTACCCCTACTCCTCCCTATTAATGTTTCAGTTTGAGTTATTTCTGTTGATCTGTTTTCGAGTTCACTGACTCCTGTGCTGAGTTGAGTCTACTGATAAATCTCGCAAAGGCGTTCTTCATGTATGTTTCTATTCAAGTATGTTCAGTTACTTTACATTTTCTTTGTTATAGTTTTCATATTTAGGAAGTTTTATTTTGTTGATTATTTTATCTCTTGAAAGTAAATTTTTTTTTAATTTCCTTTTATGCTTTCAATTTTTTGTTGACAACTGATACCTTGTATAGGATAATAGAGACTGAACTAAACAGATTTTTATGCCTGGAAATGGATCCATATTGCTAGGTCTCTGGATGGAGGGTTGAGCCAATTTATTAGGAATTGAACTGAGTTTGGTCTGTGATGTAACTATGGTTAACCTCTGTGCACCACAGGCTTCAAATTCCTTTAGAATTACCTTGAGTTTTAGGTGGGGGCTGGTTTGCCACAGGGTTTTTCTCAATATTTGCTTTTTTTTCAGCTTTAGGTCTTCCCTTTGAACTTGTGTACCAGAGAGGGTCTTTATCTTCTTGCCCTTTTCCAAGCAGAAGAGTGGTGTCACTTGATGCTCCATTAGTTTGGTGGTAGGCACAGGAAGAGGAAGACTTTCTCCTTTCTTCTTAGGTAGGCTCTATGTTCCTAGATTCTTGGTGGGATGGGGGGACTTTTTCAGTGATTTCCCCTTTTCCCCCAATTGTAGGTTTCAGCCAAGAATTAATTTTTCTCCTCCTGCAGGGGTAGAGGGACTATTTTGTTTCCTTCCTTCAGATACACCATTGCCATTAAGAGACATTTTTGGTAGTACTTTAAAGGGCAATAAGATTTGCTGCCCTTCTCCTAGCAGTTTAAGGCTTTTGTTCCATAAGGCAGATGGTGGTATGGGATCTGGGCAGAGCAGTTTAAACTTTGATACCTATTTTCTTTTACTCAGCAGTATGTTTGAAACACTTCCATGTTGTTTTGGGTATAGTTTGTTCATTATTATTGGTGAAGAGAATATCATTTATCGCTATACTGCTATTTATTTATTCTACTGTTATTGGATTTTGGGGATGTTTCCAGTTTGGGTCTGTTGTGAATAGAGCTGCTACATATTCGTGTACATGAATTGGGTGAACATACATATTTTGTTTCAGTTGAATATATTTATATCTATGAGATTAATTGTTGAATCATAAACTATGCATATAATTAGCTTTAGGAGACCCTGCCCAACAATTTTCAGAGTCATTATACCAATATGTACTCCCACTAGTACTGTAAGCAAGTTTCAGTTTCTCCAAATCCTTTCCAGCACTTGGAATTTTCTCTCCTTTTCATGTAGCCATTCTAGAGAATATTAAATTGTTTTAAATTTTATTCCCCTCATGACTACCGAAGTTTGCCACCTTTTTCATGTTGGCCATTTGGTTGCCTCTTTTTTGAATTGCCTGATCAAGTCCTTTATTCAGATTTCCACAACTGGTATTTTGTTTGTGTTTCATTGGTGCAGACCACAAAGATCAGATATGGACTATATATGTATGTCAACTGGTTTAGGAATCTGCATGGTAGTGGAGGGGGTGCCTTTTACTAAATGTGTGTGGTAGGATTGTGGATCACTTTATTTTGACTCCTATCTTTAATTTTTTCCCTAAATGATCTATAGTAAACATGTATCTGTATCTGTATAACTTTAATCAGTAAAAAGATTTGAAAACTAAAAATTAAGTCTTGTCATAAATATTGTTTGCTGATTAGTATACACTATAATTTTAATCTGTGAATTGACCCAATCAGCAAAACGGCAAAATCTGGCTAGATATTTAGAACTTTCAGTATTCTTTCTGTAGTGTTTGTGATAATATGAATAAATCAATGAATGTGTAAATCAATAAATGACCCAGAAAAATCTTCTTTTGTGATTAATGAATAATCTCTATATTTACTATCCATTAATGCTATTAAAATTCCCTTTTTTGTGCTGCTAAATTACTAGCCTCAGAACTGTGTTGACCTAATTGTAAAGGCTAATATATAGGTTATGGAATTTTTGAGGGCATTAGCTGAAGTTGTTTTCTTGGAAAGAAATAATGGTCTTAGTGAGTTTTTCTCACTAAGTTACATTAAGTAGTGCAACATTTTGAATAGATAAAGATTGATTTGTAATTTCTTTTTTTTTTTAAGATTTTATTTATTTGACAGAGGGAGGGAGAGAAAGCGAGAGTGAGAGAGCACAAGCAGGTGGGAGAGGCAGAGGGAGAGGGAGAAGCAGACTCCCTGCTGAGCCGGGAGCCCACACGAGGCTAGACCCCAGGACTCCGGATCGTGGCCTGAGCTGAAGGCAGACATTTAACTGACAGCCATCCAGGCGCCCCTGATTTGTAATTTCTAACTGATGGCTCATTGTTTTTATTATCTTTGTTCATCTCACTATATCTCCATTAAAGACGTGTTTTTGTCTTGTTTGGAATAGAATTTACTAGAGTTCATGTTAGATGTTATGTAGAGTTTAAAAATAGTAAACTTTGAATGTCAATTTTACAAAATATTAACCTTTACATTATTAAAAGGACAGGACTTAAACCTTTATGTAGACTAGGATATGAATATCATGCGATTTTTAAGCAAATGGTTGGTATATAATAGACAATGTTTACTATAATGCTCTTCCCAAAGTCAATTAAAAAAAAAAACCTGTTTTTATATTAGAATATGAAAGGCCATGAGAACACATGTATAGCATCCCACCCAAACAATATCACCTGATTTAGTGACTGTTAGCACAGCTTAAAATACAATTCACTAAATAATGTGTCTGCAAACCCATTGATTGTAGACATTGTGCTGTGCAAAATGTAAAGCTAACGGTAACTAATGCTCTTCAGAAGTATGGTAGCCTTTGCAAATTGTTTGGAATTAATTTGTTTTGAGTAAACGGAAATTAGTCTGTTAAATGAAGCTTATAAAAAAAAGGATTACAAAGGGGTAGGAGACCATCTCACCAGGATAGCTTAAAACCCACACATTTGTATGAGTCAGGGGAAGTACTGTCCTTTAAAAATGATCTTATTCTTTCCAATCGTCTGAGATTTGTGCCTCCTGATGTGATCCAGGGATCCGGCAAAGTAGAAACATATTTAGAATCTTACTCCTTAGAATACTGAACTCATCCATCAGCGGGATTGACAATGTCTTAGACAAAGCATTTTGCCTGGCACACAACCTGTCTGAGATTTTCCTGTGGCTATAATGTAGCACACCTGACAGATGTTTGAGCCATTTAACACAGCAGGCGGTACTCATAAACACCACAGACTGGCATTCAACATGATAGGGATTATTTTTCTTTTGTCTGCCTGAAGTTCTATGGCCTATAATCAACAAAGGATTTAGGCATAACTAGCTAAAACGTAGGGTGTGATATCATTTATATGCAATATTTCTCTTGCTTATAAAGCTTACAAAATGTCCCAGAAGCTGAGATACTTCTTGACACAGGTGAAAAACATTTTGCACATGTTTCCCTTTTCATGATGAGAACTGGTTTAGGAAAGAAAGGCATCATGGGTATTGTTTGCTCACAGAGTAAAGCTTATATATCACTGTTTATTTTCTTCATAGTTCCTTAATGATGTAATGTGCTTTACTAAGTCCATATTAATTTTTAAATTCAACATGGTGGTGATGAAATAGAGTAACTGCAAAAACACTATTTAAAAATTCCCATTAACAATGCGTCTACATCAGAAAGAGAGACAGAAGTAAATATACACCATCTGTAGTTTTAAAAACTATACTGTCTGTCCTAAGGGATAGAGATAAATGCTATTAATTTAAATGTCATGTTTGCATTGAATGAAGCACAGCAATTTTAAATTTGGCTTTATTAAAGTTCTTTTTTAGCTTAAAGTTCTCATTTGGTAAGTAGCATTTGGAGGAATTGCTCACTGATAAAAATTATTTAGGTCCTTTGGGGAGCAGTAACATGCAGGGGGGGGATGATACTTTCAAAATAACATTTTATTGCATTTATAATCTATTACGTAATCAAAATAATCTTGTAGTCTGCAACTGTATAGGGAATTTAAAAATAGGAAAATTAATAATACCTTAAAGGAACAAATAAATACCACAATTGAACCATGGTAACACCTTGGCATATATATAACGCTTATTTTAGAAACTGTTTTTGTAAGCATGCATTTGTTGGAAGAAGTTTCCAGTTTTGTTTTGTGTAGGTCATGGCTTTTTTCGGTTTGCTTTAGGGTTCAATGATTTGCTGGATACATCTGCATGTACAGATGCGGAAACAGTTTCATCCTAGGAAATAACCATTGTTTAGCATTTATGTGCCAAGGTAAGTCTGTAGAAGTTAATGAAAACATTCTTTAAGGCTATGCCCAAATACAAGGACTCCCTGGAATTCTGAAAAACCCATACATGTCAGAAAGGTTGAAATTAGTTTATCTTTCCAATGTTTTATTTACTCCTGTGTACAGCTATCGTATACTGTTTTCCTAATACTCATTCTCTAACTCCTACATTTCCAGGCTGACATTTGATTTTTGTCCCATTGGTGGTGATATTTTGAGCAAGGTTTTCTTAGCTAGCTTCAGGATTAGGTATTCTGCCCTGCTAGCTGCACTGGAAAGGAGCTTCTTAAGTCTAATGTGATCTTATATATGTGTATCTGTAGTTCTGTTTTCATTTTTAACAAATTCATACAGAAGAGCAGAGACCAGAGCTTTGAAATGGTATAATTGGGATCTGCATTGTGGATACTGAATATATATTAGTCCTCTCAACTGGAAAGATCATTCTTTAGATTTAAGCTCAGTTTCCGTTTCCTTAGGGAAGCCTTTCCTGACCTGACTAGCTTGAGTTCTCCATAATGTGCTTTCCAAACACCATGTAACATTCCTTTTTAATAAGTGTCACCATTGTAGTTTCACACAAAAATAGACTCAAAATGGATGAAAGACCTAAATGTGAGACAGTCCTCACATTTATTTTTGATTATTTGATTACTATCTGTCTCTGCCACTAAACTGCACGCTCCGTAACTACAGGGATTTTGTCTGGTTTTTTTCATCCTTATATCCTTGGTGCCCAGTATGTGTTGGGGGCTCAGGAAATGGTTGTTGAATGAATGCATTTTATAAAGCACTACTTTGTATTATTTATACAATTTCCTAATGTTTAATTACAATTTTAACATATTCTTAAAACATACACTACTGTTAGAGCATTTTGCTTTGTGTACATTGTGTGGCTTTGGCACACCAATAAATAACACTCTTTCCTTCCCTACTGTACAATCAATAGAGAGATATATCCACAAGTCAGACGTGGGTTGGAGGACATGGCTTAAATGTGTGGCCAAAGTGATGTTACTAATTTCTCACCATCACTCATCTCAAGCTTACCAGCTTAGTCAGTTCCCTACTTGGCAGCAAAGTGGAGTAAAAGTACTTTTGATCAGTGGATACCTGAGAAGTGGGGAACACCTCAATGGGGAAAATGCTGGGATAGGGTATAGAGATGATTCAAGAGCTCTTAAAGATGGAGGGAGTAAATGGGGTGAGGACAGTAAGCCTTAGCAGTCATTTCCTGTCTTTCCACATAGAGATTAAAAAACAAGGACCATGTTCAAGAAGGGAAACACTTTAGATTCTTGCTCCATCTCCTTATGGTCAGGCATGAGGTTAGAAGAATAAACTATGGAAATTACAAAAAAAATACACCCTCTGGAAAATGAAATAAACTTTTCTGAACTTTGATGTCTGAACCTTAGAAGTTTCAGGTACAGTCTTACTTTTGGTATCACAGCAGATAATCAACCTGTTGCCTGTCTTCTCCCATTCCTTCCCATGATATTGAAGTCATAATGGTAAGCAAGCAGCATATACACCAGGCGCAGCTTTAAATACTATACATCCATAATCTCATTTTATCTGGGAGGGAGCAGAGTGTAGATGTTAAGAGTGGTGTGGTGTAGAGATGAAGACCCTGGTTAAATCATGCAGTACACATAATATGCCTGATAACATGGTCATTGCTCTGTACAATGTTGGCTATTATGAGGATGATGACTATTGTTATAGTAGAATGGAATTTCCCGTTGTTCAGTCTACCTAAGTAGTTGTACTTACTCAGTCCTAGGGTTTTCCCTTCGATAACACTCTGTCTTCTGGGAATAAAGGACCTCTTCTTTATCTCTTGGGAATCTTAGAATATTTTGGACTTTCAAAAGAGAGTCCACATGAACACAGAGACAGTCTGCATGGAGTTCAGCAAAGTCTCTCATAGGGACACCTCTTGACCAGAGGCCCACATTCTTCATTAAGGAGATGAGTGGCTGGCATGGCTTCTCTCTGTCAGGGTAAACAGCAGTCCCTGATGGTGGTTGGCTTGACCTCCACATGCTCTGAGTAGTAGGCCCCTGAAAGTGTTTGAGTCTCTGTATGTATCCTTTCCATCTAGTCCCCTCAGTTTCAGTTCCTTCTCTCCCTGCCTTTGACTTCCAGTGAGGTCCCATTCCATCCACAGCTTCCCCTGTCCCTCCCCAGGAAGTTCAAGTGGCTCATCTCTATTTTTTCTAGGAAGTATGAGTGGGATCATCTGGTTTTTATTCTAGTCTCTCCAAACTTACTACTTTGGCTGTGAAAAGCTCCTCCTCCTCATTTTCTTCCTCCTCCTCCTTTTCCTTCTCCCCCTTCTTTATTCTAGACTGCCTGTTCTGGAAGCAAAAAATACACCAAACCCAACATTAATTGTATCTTGATCCTATGATTTTGCTACATTGTTATTTTTGACTATCATATTATTTTGATTATTAAGCACGATTATCCCTATTTTATCAACAAAAAGAAACTAAGATGCTGACAATGCGAGATCTTGCTCCCAGTCACAGCCAGAACTAGGCCTAGAAACCCCAGTTTCAAAGCTCATAATAGATTCTCCAAAGAAACGATGTTCTCTCATCTCAAAACCTTTGCACAAACTCCCAGTGCCGGGCTAACACCTACTATAGTAGTCTTCTAGAAGGGCTGAAGTGTTGTTTGCATGGAATGATCCATTGAAATGTGGGGAAAAAATATTACACCTTCAATTTCTGTGTTTCTATCTACAAAGTAGAAAAAAAGTAAAACTTTGGAAGCATGCACTCTGACTTGACACTGTGCCCTTGATGTCCTTGAGGGCTTTCAGAAAGAGAGGAGTTTCTACAGTGAGGAGAGAACATGGCAAATCTCTCACTCTTGTTCACACACTGTATGGTACAATGTTTTACTGTTTATCCACACCCAGTTAAGTGGCTTTATGGGTCTACTCTTCTATTCTAAATAAACTAATTCTCACAAAATGGGCAAGAGTCATAAAAAGTTTCCTGGAAAAAAAAACCTCTAAAGATAACGGTTAATTGCAAGCATGAGCAAATGGCAAGAAAAGAACAAAGCACATGGCCTTTTGTGAGTATGAGCTTTTTTTTTTTTCAGTCATGACACACAAAGTAAAAGACAATTAGTAGATAATACTCCCAATATTGAAATTCTTCAGAAAAAACATAGGATATTACATATAATATTCTTAATAAACCCCACAGTATCTTTAATTTGTGTTTCATTAACTATTAACTGTTGATAGTAGTGTGTATATATAATTGCATATTTTTTCATGGCTGTAGTACATGGAGTACATTATAAAAAGACCTTAATACTTGCCAATCACTGACGATTCAGTTTGGACATTCTATTATCTAGAAAACATGTATAAAGTCCATTCCTGTGTTCCTTTTCCTATGGTCTCTTGGAAACTTGTACTTGATTCCACTGAAATACATTTGCAGAATCTGCTAGAATTGTCTGTTTGCAGCTATCTCTCTACCAAGACTGTGAGGGCAGGGACAGAGTCTTACTCATATTTGAATTCTCATGGTGAAATATTTTGACACATGGAAGGTATTTGAGAAGATAAATGAATAAATAAATACTCATCAAAAAGCTATCAGATACTGAGCTGATATGATAGAATCGGGTTCCAGCAAACCCCGGCACAGCTGCCCACTTTCAAATCATCCTTCAAAAACTATGGCAGGGGCTCTCCTCTGGTCTGCATCGTGTCCTGGCATGCCCTATTTTGGACTGGCTTCCCAGTGGACTCAGTACTGAGCATAATAAATACTTTTTCTAGTCATTCTGCCTGTGACCCCAGTAAGATAGCAAAAATGAGCAAGCTTGTCCTTCACTCACACTCAGTAACGGGTCTAGGTCCAGCTCTCATTGTCTCATTCTACTCCAGTCCTTCCTGTTCTTAAGCAGACCACAAAATGGGTAGCTGATGGGTAAGGGAGGGGATGAGGCATAGGAAGTGTTAGAGGGAGCAAGGGGCCTCAAACTCTGTCTAATGTGGCACTCTTTGCCTCCTTCAACTCTAACAGTCAATAGAGAATGTCAATAATAGTCTTAAGCAGCCTCACGTGCTGGCAGCAAAGGACCACATTATGATTTGGCACTAGAGAGAACAGTGCTTAAGGCAAAGCCAGGGAGGAAGCTGCTACAGGAATCCAGGTTGGGCTAAAGGGAGAGGCCATGAAATTGCCGGAAAGTAGGTGAATTTGAGAAATGTGAAGGAGAGAAAAAGTAAGGATTTGAGTCCTAGATGAGCCCATGTTTCTGACAGTCGCATGTTTGGTGATGCCATTCATTAAGAGAGGGGTCACTGAAGAAAGAGGAACACATTTTCAGGGTAAAAATTCGTTACTTTAATGGTTCTACTCTGACTTCTGGTCTCAACACACAATCAAGCAATCAGTGTTACCTGGTAACCTTTTTGTATTTTCTTGGTGAGGTCCAGATGACAATCTCCATGGTGACACTATCAAATCGTCACTGCTTTCCTCAAACCTGGATCTGGAAACTCTTCACTCCTGCTCCCTACCCCGTCAGGATTTTCCCAGAGACAGAGTTTCTTCCACTTCCCAGGGAAAACAGAGGTAATCTGGGGAGAGCGTTCTCTCTACCCTTTCTGTCACCCCAGTTCCAATCATTCCCCATTCCGCTAGGGCCTCAGTTTCCTCTCTCAGCTCTCTCCATTCATTCTACCCTCAGCATTGAAACCAGAGTCACCTTTGAAAACTGCAACAAAGAATCATGGAACACTTCATCAAAAACTAATGATGTACTGTATCATGACTAACATAACTAACTAATATAACTAACATAATAATAATTAAAAAAAGAAAACTGCAAATTGAATGCTGCCACACCTTTGCTTACTGCCTCCCAGTGGCTGATTAGCCAGACTTCACATGAGGCTCTAACTTCTCCAGTATTGTCTCTGGCACATTTCCCTGTTTTCTTCACACTGATTCAATTCTTAAAATGCATCACACTTTTTAAAATCTTCAGATATTTGCTTATGTATCCCTTCTGATGTGAATTAGGATTAGCTTTTTATTTGTATCATTCTTTTTAATGTTGAGTCTTAAAGTTTTTATTTACATGCTGTTTCCTCCTGGAAGTTTCCCTGACTGCCACCTTTCCCTCAGATATGGATTAAATTCTCCTCCTATGTGCCCCCCAACCCCCACATCTTGTACTTCCCTTATCAGAGCACATGTTGTGGAGCTTAATAATTATCTATTTGTCAGAATCCTAGACTACAATATGAAGGCAAGGTCTATTTCTGCTTGTAACTGTGTATCTCTTAGAGCTCGATAGAGTTCCTATTATATAGTAGATGCTCTCTTAATACTTTCTAATGAGTACTGAATGTTGAATGATTTATATGGTATTATTCTATAAACCTATAAGCAATTTCAAATGTGTAAGTGGCAATTTTTTTTTTTTGGTAACAGCTTTATTGAGATTTAATCCACATACTATAGAGTTCACACACATAAAATTATACAATTCACTGGTTTATAATATATTCACAGTTTTGCGCCTCACCATGATCAATTTGGGAGCATTTTCAGTGAATGGCAAATCTTGATAATTGATAATTTGGTACATTGGAATCTTGCTTTTGCCAATCTGGAGTATTTTGATAATTATTTAAAATAATTTGTTGATCTAGATCTTCAAATTGCATCTTCAGAATGCAGTGCCACCATCTTTTCCTAACCTGTCACAATATATTGAGATTTGAGAAAGCCTTAGTTTCTGATATTTTGATTAATGCAAATGCAACTTCAAATTATTTATCTATGAGCATTATAATGTTCTAAAAGTAGATCCTTTTCTCCATAGCTGTAACTAGTCATTTATCATTTTTCATCTGCAAAGCATGGTTCTCCATGTCAAGTTAACTGTCACTTGGATATAACTGAATATCACTCCTATTTTATTTAGGTCATTTTTAATTCTGCTGTTCCCTTTTAAAACTTTTTTAAATAAGCATCTTGACATATGAAACTCTGGGAAAGGGCAAGTATCAAGCTAATTTTCAGGATATTTTGCTGCTTTTAATGTAATATATTACTCTCATTCACCATTCCTTCAAGAAAAATTAATATGTTGAACTAACAGATCTCACAGGATATGGATCGCATTTCTCACTACCAAATATACATGTTAAAGCTCCAATTTCAAGATCAATAGCAATAGTAGCCACCCAGAAAGTATCCTTATTTTTGTGTTTCATCTTCCCTGGAATAGTTACTCAGTAGTGGCAGTTATCCCCTTTCATGAATGAAAAGTCAGGCAGATCCATGTATTTTCATTTTGCTCTTTGGAAAAAAAAAATATGGTCATTTTAAGTTTCAAAGGTAACTATTTTATAATTAGAAGTAGCCAGTACTATCTTATAATCTTATAATCAAACTTTGAATCTGATATAAAGTTAAATTTTTCCCCAGCTGGGACCTTTTGCAAATAGAAAGTTTAAGAAGAGGGCTGGCTCCTTTTTCTCTTTCCCAGCCTTTTGTTTCTGCCCTTGTTCTCCCATTTTCCTCCATTTCCTAACTTTGTTGAAGCAGGGGAAAGAAAGGTGAAAGGTGCAGAGCAGGGATCTTCTTGGACTCTGGCTTTGGCTGATGTTTCTCTGGGTATTTTCCTTGCTTCTTAGAATACTCTGCCATTGTTGGGGACACTCATCATCCATTTTCCTGATTCAGGTAAATGAACCCTCCTCTGACTTATAGCTTATGACTTCTTTTGGCCTTTGGGGAATTGGTGACTTGCTTGCAGGTTCTCACAGCTGAAATCCTTTTGCCCCTTGTGGTATACTAAATATGGCCTCAAATTCTTTGCAGCTCCCCTTATCATAAGGCAGAATCCACTTCCCTATTCTGTGAATGTGGGTTGGCCTTGTGGCTTGCTTTGATAAAGTAGAATGTTCTGGAAGTGACACTGTGTAACTAACTTCTGAGTTTGGCCTCATCCCCTTGGAATACTTCTGCAGTCATGTGAAGATGCTTGAGATGAAAGACAAGTTGGATAGAGAGGGAGACCAGCTCCACCATCCCAATTTTCTCATCACTCATCAGGAGTTGAGCCTCCTGAAGTAGAAGTGAGGCCATCTTACCCAATCCTGCTACATCCAAGCTGCAAGCTGACTGAATCAGTTAGCCCTGTCAATGCACAAAGCTGGGAGGAAATAAGAAATTGTTGTAAGCCACAGTTTGTAGTGATTCCACAGAAGTGAATCACTGCTCTACCCCTCTAGGTGATTTCACTGGTTAGGTTCTAGAAGAATCACATGGCCACATGTGCCCCATGAGAAATATTTATGCATATTTTGTCCTGATAGACTTTGGAAATGCAGGCTGATCTCCATGTCACTAATCTTATTCCAGATGATCCGTCTCTTCCCATTTGTGTTTCCCAGGCAAGAGCTAGGCGCCAGTCCAGAATATCCTCCTAATGAAAGGGGCAATCATTCTTCCGAAAGTTCCTACGGAAAACTAGCAAGTATTTCTCCTGTGTTTCCCACTTACTCTCCAAAGAAGTCCTCTTCAAATTGTCTTTTCCATGCAAGATAAAAGACATAGTATAGTATGTGTGGCTTTTGACTACTATCTTTTTAATTCTGAAATCTAAGAAGTTCTTTAAAAAATAAAAAATGATGAACATATCTATATTTCTTTATACATGTGTGTATGTTTTGCATATGTATTTGGCAGGAATACTTGACTTAAATTAACATGAGGCTATTTATAATCTTTATAACCTTTTAAAAATCCCACTTGGTGGGAATATGCATACATCTTACTGTAGAAATGTTGATATATAATAACCATTGAGGGTGTTATATAATGTATACTATATGATCTTTCTAAAATTAAAATTGAATTATGAAATGCATATGATAGCTAATTTTGTGTGTCAATTTGACTGGATCATGGGGTGTCCAGATATTTGGCTAAATGTTATTTCTGGGTGTGTCTGGGAGGGTGTTTCTGGGTGAGATCAGCATTTGACTTGGCTCGGTAGACTGAGTAAAGCACATTGCCCTTCCCAGTGTGGGTGGCCATCATCTCATCATTTGAGGGCTTGAATAGAACAGAAGAGTGGAGGAAGAGAGCATTGGTTCCCTCTGCCTGTCTACTAAACTGGGACCTGGGTCTTTTCCTGTGCTTGGACATGAATTTAAACCATTGGCTCCCCTGATTGTCAGGCCTTCAGGCTTGAACTGAAACTATATTGCCGGCTTTCCTGAGCGTCCAGCTTGCAGATGACAGGTGGTGGGATGTCTCAGCCTTCATAATTGTGTGAGCCAATTCTGTATATTAAATATTTCTCTCTCTCTTTCTCTCTGTACAAATACATATGATATCCTATTCGTTCTGTTTCTTGGGAGAATCCTGACTAATACATCATCTGTCCTCCAATTTTTCAGGAAAAAGACTCTGCAGCTCCAGAGAGGCTCTGTTTCTTCTTTGAATATTTGCATTCTGATGGAATACTTCACTTTGGTGTTGGATATCTATTATCTTATCATTTTGGTCAAAATGCCCACTTTAACATTTTGTTATCTATTGATGGACACTTTTCTTCAAGTTACTACAATTGGATTTATATTTCTTTTAGAAGAGTTACCATGAGTAACACAGGATGCAAAAGGACTAGTCTTATTAGACATTGTGAAGAGGTGATTTATTTTCTCTAAGAAATTCTCTTAAGGGACCAATAAACTTCTTTGTAACTCCCTTATATCTTAACCTCTTTCCCCCCTGGATATGAAATAAAAATTCTCTCGATTAGTCAGTCTTCCCAATTCCTGGTGGAACTAAGTCAGTGGGTTCACAGGACTCCTCAGACCTGCCTCGGGGGCCCGGGAAAGTGTGGTGGTGAAGGACGGAGCAGTTAGTGCAAGTCTCAGGGTTCTCAAATGCACCGAATCTAGTGGATTTCTTTACCTAATCTGTTTCAAATAGTGGAATTGATGATTTTCCTTGAAGAAAGTATTGATACTGATCATAAGAAATACACAGATGTTCTGGAACTTTTTTATATAACTTAAAGAATGTTTAAGCTTTTATCCCCACTTCTAGCATCAGGTATCCACAGGCATGGTTTATTTCATGAATTAAATTTTATGCCTTTTCCCACTACCTAAAGCTAATATTACATTTTAAGTAGAAATAATAATAGAGCCATACATTTGTTGGAACCACTCACCAAACTTTGCAGACAGTTAACTTTAGCATTTTTACATCTTTTTGCAATAATAATAATAATAATAAAAAATGGACTGTAACTCCCATTAGACTTGTGAGTTGTTTTGGAGTAGCTCTTCTGATTTAAGTTTTCTTAATACCCTTCATATATAACAGGTGTTTGATATTTATTAGATGTAAAATATCTATATTTTGAGTTGTTCTAATTCATCTCACATAGAGAAAAGTGTCTTACTCCAAGTCACGTTCCCTTCTCTGCTGAGGCACACATCCTATGCTATCTTCTGCCTTCTCTATCAGTTTAATTCTCTTTTTATTTCTAAACAGATTTTTACAGCTTTCAGAGTACTTTTATGTATGTCATTTCATTCGATCCTCATTTCTATGGGACAGGTTCACAGAGAAGAACAGGTACCAACCACTAAATAATATGCATGAAGCCACAGAACTGCTAAATATAAAGGCAAAGTTAGAAGTCAGTTCTTCCAATACCATTATGTAACATCTCAAAGCATAATCTTTCATTATATCCCAAAAGATTCCTGTTCATTTTACTTTTTTTTTTTGCTGGAGACCATGAAGTTGATGATAAAGAAGTATGTCACTATAATTAATTTTTATTTGGTTTACAAATTTTTGTGTAGCTTTTTTTAAAAATCAATACGTTAGAGTGTGTATTCTCTAAATATTTTCTCACTTGACTACTAATGGAGTTGAAGTTGAAGTTTAATACATATAGAAAACATATAATTTCTTTGTAAACAAGGAGAATGGCTTTGTGAGAATCTTTTAAATAAATAAATCATTTAGAGGCATAGGTTTGAAAGTCGGAGAACCTAAAAATACTAAAACAAGCTGTAATTTCCAAATTGGCCACCAGATGGCGGCAAATTCCTTTGTTTAATTTTAAGAATCGCTATCATTTTCCTAGGTTGAAAAATTAAACTCATTTCTGTATCCTGATGAGCTAGTTGAAGATTGCGCATACATATTAACATCCCTTCCTCCAGCCAGAATTCTTCCTTTCACTGTCATTTGTATCACCAACCTTACAGTTCAGTATAGTGGAAACATTGGTAACATTATTTTGCTCCTCTCTTTTTGGGATGTATCTTCAACCCTTACCATCAAGCAAATTCTTTATTTCTTATTTTTCAATATCAAACAGATTAACCTCTTTCTCTCCTCCGTCCCTTTCATAGAAATTGCTTTTAATTGAGCTTTCATGATTATTTGGTTAATTCAGCAATTACCTGGTTTCTAGACTCCACAATGTATTCAAGATGTAACTAGATAAACTCTATTACTTAAGGATTAAAAATTATTTATGATTGTAGCACTGCCTTGATTCAACCACTTATGGTCTCTAAAATCAAGGCCTTCTGTCGTTTTGCTTTTTTGCAGCATTTCTCCAAGCATTATTCTCAACTCATTCTCTCCATCTCAATTAAGGGAAGTCTTATTGCTGGTACCAGCATGCAGCTCATTTATTCCCATGCCATTTTAGTGTACTGTGCTTTTCTATCACCTCTTTGCCATTTCATCTCTTTCATACAAGTTTGTTGAAAACTTGACTCCTTTTGAAAGTATACCTTTTCCCAGGGTAATTCAGTGTCACCTTACTGTCTTGTTTCCACCTTCCTAGAACTAGCTACTTTCCAAACATACCTCTATCTACATATAAATTTGCATGGTATTTTATACTTCTTTGAAAATGTTCTCTAATTTTCTTTCATATTTTAAAGTTAGTATGATTTCATTCATCAGAGGCACCAACCTGTTAGAGATAAAGTGTAAAATTTCTATTGACTTCCATTTACTATGTTCTCTAATTTCATCTATAGTATACGGTAAGTTACTCAAGGCTTATTTTGATCTTTTTATAAATATCAGAATAGGACACAGTAACCTTGGCATAACACCCCAACATTTTAATGGTTAAAGACTGAATAGAATTCTTAGTATCTGGCTTTTACTTTCTACGTACGCAGGCATGAATATAATCCTGATACCAACTTTTGCCATAAAACCAAACTAACTATACTTTTATATTGTGACTCATAGATATTTGAAAGATTAACCTAATGATTCCACTATGGAAAACACATCCAAAGTTTCCACAAGAGATACACCTTGATCTAATCTCTACAGAGAACAGAGAGAAAATTCTCTAACATCCCTCAATTAGTATATCTTTTACAGCCCTCGACACATCACTGGCTAGATGTTCTTTGTTTTTGCCCAGGGCAGATGTTTCAGCTTATATAATAGTGTGTTAGAATTTACCCAGGGCTAGATGTGGCTTTGCTTTATTATAATGCCATATTTGATCCAATGCCTTGACAACTGGCCTATTTTAATCCTAGGGACATTTTGATTTTTGTGATGGATAATGTTTCCCTCTTTACTTTTTTTCCTTTTGCAATAGCAAATTTGATTCACTGCTAGTAACTGTACAGCACAGTATGACACTGCTTTAGCATGATGATTTTATCCTTGGATTTATTATTTTCTACCCAATTCTTCCTGTCTTCCTGTCCCTAAACTTTCTCAATTACTTATTTTTTTACTGTCCCCCCCCATATGTACATGTTCTTTTCTTTCTTTTTTTTAAGATTTTATTAGAGAGAGAGAGCGTGTGAGAGCATGCTCGCGCACATGCAGGGGAGGAGGGGCAGAGGGAGAGGGAGAAGCAAACTCCCCGCGGAGCAGGGAGCCCAACTCAGGGCTCAATCCCAGGACCCTGGGATCATGACCTGAGCCTAAGGCAGACAATTAACTGACTGAACCACCCAGACATCCCGTACATTTTCTTTTCTTTACTGGAATATTTTGCTGTTAATTTTTTAATGATATAATTGATACATAACAATATACTAGTTTCAGGTGTACAACATAATGATTTGATATTTTTACATATTGAAAAATAATTACCATAGTAAATCTAGTTGATACCATCACCAAATGTAGTTATAATTTGTTTTTCTTATGATGAGAACTTTGAAGATCTACTCTTTCAGCAACTTTGAAATATACAATGCAGCATTATTAACTATAGTCATCATGCTGCCCATTACATTGCCCCAACTTATTTTATAACTGGAAATTTGTACAGTTTGATCACCTTCATCCCTTTCACCCAGCCTATACCCTCTGGCTCTGGCAACCACCAGTCTGTTCTAATATGTGAGTTCTGGGTTTTTTTGTCCCCACCACCCCCCTTTTTTTAGAGTCCACATATAAGTGAGATAATGTGGTATTTGTTTTTTTCTATCCGACTTATTTCACTTAGCTTAACTCAAGTTTACTTAACTCTAGTTCCATCCATGTTGTTGCCAATGGTAGGATGTAATTCTTTTTTATGACTGAATAATATTCCATTGTGTGTGTGTGTGTGTGTGTGTGTGTGTGTGTGTGTGTATGTATATATATGTGTGTGTAATTGGTATAATATATATATACATCACAATCTCTTTATCCATTAATCCATAGTGGACACTTAGGTTGTTTCCATGTCTTGGCTATTATAAATAATGATGCAGTGAACATGGGGATGTAGATATCTTTTCAAATTAGTGTTTTCATTTCCTTTAGGCAAATACCCAGGGGTGGAATTGCTGAATCATAGGGTAGTTTATTTTTAATTTGATGAGAAACCTCCATAGTGTTTTCTATAGAGACTTCACCAATTTGTATTCCTACGAACAGAGCATGAGGGTTCTCTTTTCTCCACATCCTCTCCAACACTTGTTATTTCTTGTCTTTTTGATGCTAGCCATTATAACCGGTATTGAGGTGATATCTCATTGTGGTTTTGATTTGCATTTTCCTGATCATTAGTGATGTTGAGCACCTTTTCATGTTTGACACCTGTTTGACATCTGTATGTCTTCTTTGGGAAAATGTCTACTCAGATCCTCTGTCCCTTTTTGAAATTGGATCATTTGTTTTTTGCTATTGAATTGTGTGAGCTCTCTCTGTATTTCAGATATTAATCTCTTATCAGATGTATAATTTGCAAATACCTTCTGCCATTTAATAGGTTTCCTTTTTATTTTGATGATGCTTTCCTTTGCTGTGCAGAAGCTTTTCAGTTGGATGTGTTCCCACTTGTTTATTATTGCTTTTGTTGCCTTTGCTTTTGGTTTCAAATCTAAAAATTCATCATCAAGACCAATATCAAGATTTCCCTCTATGTTTTCTTCTAGGAGTTTTATGGTTTCAGGCCTTACATTTAAGTCTTTAATCTATTTTGACTTTATTTTTGTGTATGGTGTGAGATAATGGTCCAATATTGTCATACACAGACCCCACTGATAAATTAATATTCCTCTGAGAATTGTATTTACTAAGCAAAAAGTGTCAGTTTTGGAAAAATTTCCTGCCTCTACAATCTTCTCAGACTACAGCATGTAAATGAACACCCATCCTCAGACTTTTATTTCTGGCAGTGTGGTTGACTAGATAGTCTGAAAATTTTGTACTGAAAAACATTAAAAAATGTATAATTTAGCTTGCAAGATAGTTAAGGACTACAAGGGCTCAAAGCAAAAAAGGACTGGAAAGCCAAAATAATAAGCTCTTCCTACTACAGAGATTGTCTTGTGGGTATTGCCAATCCCAAGGTTGTTGGGTTTTGGTTGCTTCACTAAAAGAGTCAAGGACTTTGGATTGAATAAGGTGACACTTGGATCAGGCTTCTAAAACAGTGCTAAATTCTTTTTTTAAAAATTTTATTATGTTATGTTAGTCACCATACAATACATCATTGGTTTTTGATGTGGTGATCCACGATCCATTGTTTTCATACAACACCCAGTGCTCCACGCAGTATGTGCCCTCCTTAATACCCATCACTGGGCTAACGAATCCCCCCTCCCCCCTCCCCTCTAAAACCCTGTTTGTTTCTCAGAGTCCATAGTCTCTCATGGTTCATCTCTCCCTCCAATTCCCCCCCCCCATTTTTCCCTTCCTTCTCCTAATGTCCTCCATGCTATTCCTTATGTTCCACAAATAAGTGAAACCATATGATAATTGACTTTCTCTGCTTGACTTATTTCACTTAGCATAATCTCCTCCAGTCCCATCCATGTTGATGTAAAAGTTGGGTATTCATCCTTTCTGATGGCTGAGTAATATTCCATTGTATATATGGACCACATCTTCTTTATCCATTCATCTGTTTAAGGGCATCTCGGCTCTTTCCACAGTTTGGCTATTGTGGACATTGCTGCTATGAACATTGGGGTGCATATGGCCCTTCTTTTCACTACATCTGTGTCTTTGGGGTAAATACCCAGGAGTGCAATTGCTGGGTTGTAGGGTAGCTCTATTTTTAAATTTTTGAGGAACCTCCACACTGTTTTCCAAAGTGGCTGTACCAACTTGCATTCCCACCAACAGTGTAAGAGGGTTCCCCTTTCTCCACAACCTCTCCAACATTTGTTGTTTCTTTCCCTGTCCATTTTTGCCATTCTAACTGGTGTAAGGTGGTATCTCATTGTGGTTTTGATTTGGATTTCCCTGATGGCTGATGATGATGAACATTTTTTCATGCGTCTGTTAGCCATTTGTATGTCTTCTTCAGAGAAGTGTCTTTTCATATCTTCTGCCCACTTTTTGACTTGATTATTTATTTTTTGGGTGTTGAGTTTGAGAAGTTCTTTATAGATCTTGGATACCAGCCCTTTATCTGTAGTGTCATTTGCCAATATCGTCTCCCATTCTGTACGTTGCCTCTTTGTTTTGTTGACTGTTTCCTTTGCTGTGCAGAAGCTTTTTATCTTGATGAAGTCCCAAAAGTTCCTTTTTGCTTTTGTTTCACTAGCTTTTTGAGATGTATCTTGAAAGAAGTTGCTGTGGGCGATGTCAGGGAGGTTACTGCCTATGTTCTCCTCTAGGATTTTGATGGATTCCTGTCTCACATTGAGGTCTTTCATCCACTTTGAGTTTGTCTTTGTGAATGGTGTTAGAGAATGGTCGAGTTTCATTCTTGTGCATGTGGCTGTCCAATTTTCCCAGCACCATTTATTGAAGAGACTGTCTTTTTCCCATTGCATGTTTTTTCCTGCTTTGTCAAAGATTATTTGACCATAGAGTTGAGGGTCCATATCTGGGCTCTCTATTCTGTTCCATTGGTCTGTATGTCTGTTTTTGTGCCAGTACCATGCTCTCTTGGTGATCACAGCTTTGTAATATAGCTTGAAATTGGGCAATGTGTTGCCCCCAGCCTTGTTTTTCTTTTCCAACATTTTCTTGGCGATTTGGGGTCTTTTCTGATTCCATACATAATTTTAGGATTGTTTGTTCCAGCACTTTGAAAAATGTCATTGGAATTTTGATCGGGATGGCATTGAAGGTATAGATTGCTCTGGGTAGCATAGACATTTTAACAATGTTTATTCTTCCGATCCATGAGCATGGAATATTTTTCCATCTTTTTGTGTCTTCTTCAATTTCTTTCATGAGTGTTCTGTAGTTCCTAGAGTATAGATCCTTTCCCTCTTTGGTTAGGTTTATTCTGAGGTATCTCATGGTTTTCGGTGCTATTGTAAAAGGAATCTTTCTCTAATTTCTCTTTCTACAGTTGCGTTGTTAGTGTATAAGAAAACAACTGATTTCTGTGCATTGATTTTGTATCCTGCCACATTACTGAATTGCTGGGTGAGTTCTAGTAATTTGGGGGTGGAGTCTTTTGGGTTTTCCACATAAAGTATCATGTCGTCTGCGAAAAGAGAGAGTTTGACTTCTTCTTTGCCAGTTTGAATACCTTTTATTTCTTTTTGTTGTCTGATTGCTGTTGCTAGGACTTCTAGTACTATGTTGAACAATAGTGGTGAGAGTGGGCATCCTTGACGTGTTCCTGATCTTAAGGGAAAGGCTCTCAGCTTTTCCCCATTGAGGATGATATTCGCTGTGGATTTTTCATAGATGGATTTTATGAACTTGAGGAATGTTCCCTCTATCCCTATACTCTGGAGAGTTTTAATCAGGAAAGGATGTTGTATTTTGTCAAATGCTTTTTCTGCATCAATTGAGAGGACCATATGGTTCTTCTCCCTCCTCTTATTAATGTGTTCAATCACATTGATTGATTTGCAAATGTTGAACCACGCTTGCATCCCGGGGATAAATCCCACTTGGTCGTGGTGGATGATCCTTTTAATGTATTGTTGGATCCTATTAGCTAGGATTTTGTTGAGGATTTTGGAATCCATATTCATCAGGGATATCGGTCTGAAATTCTCCTTTTTGATGGGGTCTTTGCCTGGTGTGGAGATTAGGGCAATGCTGGCCTCATAGAATGAGTTTGGAAGTTTTCCTTCTGTTTCTATTTTTTGAAAGAGCTTCAGTAGAATAGGTATTATTTCTTCTTTGAATGTTTGCTAGAATTCCCCAGGGAGTCCATCAGGCCCTGGACTCTTGTTTTTTGGGAGGTTTTTGATCACTGCTTCAATCTCGTTACTGGTTATTGGCCTATTCAGTTTGTCAATTTCTTCCTGTTTCGGTCTTGGCAGCTTACAGGTTTCCAGGAAGGCCTCCATTTCATCCAGATTGCCCAGTTTATTGGCATATAGTTGTTGATAATAATTTCTAATAATTGTTTCTATTTCATTGGTGTTAGTGGTGATCTCTCCCCTTTCATTCATAATTTTATTAATTTGGGTCCTTTCTCTTTTCTTTTGGATAAGTCTGGCCAGTGGTTTATCGATCTTATTAAATCTTTCAAAGAACCAACTTCTAGTTTCGTTGATCTGACCTACTGTGTTTCTGGTTTCTAATTCATTGATTTCTGCTCTAATTTTAATTATTTCTCTTCTAATGCGTGGCTTAGGCGTCGTTTGTTGCTTTTTCTCTAGTTCTTTAAGGTGTAGAGTTAGTTGGTGAATTCAGGATTTTTCTATTTTTTTTGAGTGAGGCTAGGATGGCTATGTATTTCCCCCTTAGGACCACCTTTGCAGTATCCCATAGGTTTTGGACCGATGTGTTCTCGTTCTCATTGATTTCCATGAATTGTTTAAATTCTTCTTTGATTTCCTGGTTGACCCAAACATTCTTGAGCAGAGTGGTCTTTAGCTTCCAACTGTTTGAATTTCTGCCAAATTTTTCTTGTGATTGAGTTCCAGTTTCAGAGCATTGTGGTCTGAGAATATGCAGGGAATAATCTCAGTCTTTTGGTATCAGTTGAGACCTGATTTGTGACCCAGTATATGGTCTATTCTGGAGAAAGTTCCATGTGCGCTCGAGAAGAATGGGCATTCTGTTGTTTTAGGGTAGAATGTTCTGTAAATATCTATGAAGTCCATCTGGTCCAATGTATCATTCAAAGCTCTTGTTTCCTTGTTGATTTTCTGCTTAGATGATCTGTCCATTGCTGAGAGTGGAGTATTGAGGTCTCCTACAATTAACGTATTGTTATCAGTATGACTCTTTATTTTGGTTAACAGTTGACTTATGTAGATGGCTGCTCCCATGTTGGGGGCATAGATATTTACAATTGTTAGATCTTCTTGTTGGATAGACCCTTTAAGAATGATATAGTGTCCTTCTGTGTCTCTAACTACAGACTTTAGTTTAAAATCTAATTTGTCTGATACAAGAATTGCTACCCCAGCTTTCTTTTGAAGTCCGCTGGCATGGAAGATGGATCTCCATCCCTTCACTTTCAGTTTGGATGTATCTTTAGGTTCAAAATGAGTCTCTTGTAGGCAGCATATGGATGGGTCCTGTTTTTTTATCCAATCTGCAACCCTGTGCCATTTTATGGGAGCGTTGAGGCCATTCACGTTGAGAGTGATTATTGAAAGATATGAATTAATTGTCATCATGTTGCCTGTGAAGACGTTGTTTTTATAGATTGTCCTTGTAAATTTCCATTGTATATCACTCTTGGGGTCTTTCTCCTTTTATAGAACCCCCCTTAATATTTCTTGCAGGGCCGGCTTAGTGGTCACATATTCTTTCAGTTTCTGCCAGTCGTGGAAGCTCTGCATCTCTCCATCCATTCTAAATGAAAGCCTTGCCAGATAAAGTATTCTTGGCTGCATGTTCTTCTCATTTAGTACCCGGAATATGTCTTGCCAGGCCTTTCTGGCTTGCCAGGTCTCTGTGGATAGGTCTGACGTTATTCTGATGTTCCTCCCTCTGTACGTAAGGAATCTCTTCCCCCTAACTGCCCTTACGATGGTTTCCTTGGTTCTAAGATTTGCCAGTTTTACTATTACATGCCGGGGTGTTGGCCTGTTTTCCTTGATCTTAGGAGGGGTCCTCTCTGCCTCTAGGACTCGAATGTTTGTTTCATTCCCCAGATTAGGGAAGTTCTCAGCTACGATTTGCTCAAATATATCTTCTAGTCCTCTCTCTCTCTCCACTCCCTCCAGGATTCCAATTATTCTGACATTGGAATGCTTCATGGTGTCACTTATTTCTCTGATTCTATTTTCATGGATTCTGAGTTGTTTTTCCCTGGCCTCCTCTTTTCCCTTTTTATCCATTATATTGTCTTCCAGGTCACTTATTCGCTCTTCTGCCTCAGTTACCCTAGCTGTTAGATTATCTAGATTGGATTGGATCTCATTGATAGCATTTTTCAGTTCTGCCAATTCAGCTTTCATTTCTGCCCTTAGAGACTCTATGTTGCCATTAATTGATTTCTCCATTCTAGCCATTGTCTTCACAATTGCTAGCCTGAATTCCGACATCTTGGTTATATCTGCATCCATTTGTAAATCTGCAGCATAAGTCATAATCTCTGAGTCTTTTCTATTTTGGGGGCTCCTCCTCCTTGTCATTCTGTTGATGGGTGTTTGAGGGAATGTATAGAGTCCAAATTACTGACCAGAACCCAGGCAAGATGCACCTGTTTTCTTGGGACCTTAGGGTTGCTGGCCTCTTGTTTTCCCAGCCTTCTTCTGCGGGAGGGGCCTGCCACGCTGTTACTCAGGCAACCCTGTTTGGGCGGAGTTGCCCTGAGCCCCTGTGGTGGGGGATGGGCTCAGTGGGAATCAGTCTTTGGGGCTTTTGTTCTCTGGCGCCTTTCCCTGGCGGCTTTCCGCGTCTCTTCCGCGAGTCAGAGCAGAAGAGACCGTTTCCAACCCTCTGCCTCAGAGCAGAGAGACTGCAGTCTGTTCTTCAGTGAGCTCTCCAGGCCACACCATCTCCGTTTCTGTCCGTGCTGCTATAAACTGCAGCGGCCTCGGTTGTGCGCCCCTCTGCAGTGCTCCCAGTCCTGCCTCCAGGTCGGGGCATGTCTCTGCCCTTTGTGCTTCTAAAACTGCCAGCTGCTCCCAGTTCATGTGCGCGACCCCGCCACTCTGGGTTTCCGCCCCTGGGGCGGCCCTAAAGTCCTTTCCCCACCGCTACTGGTCTGCGAGTCTGTGCCCGTCCGCAGTGCACGAGGCTGTCACTCACCGGCAGTGTAGGATCCCCACGGCCAGGCACCCTCCTGCTGCCATTTATCCTCCGATATCTGCCCATGGAATCAGGGCTCCCCGCTTCATACCTCAAAACCAACCGCCTGCGATATTCTGCTTGTAGAGATCCAGATCTTCTTACATCTCAGGCTGGTTTCGTGGGTGCTCAGAGTGGTCTGGTAGATATCCAGCTCAATTCCGGGGACCAGTTGAAATAGGGTCCCCTACTCCTCTGCCATCTTCCCCCCCCACAGTGCTAAATTCTTAACAAAAGAACTGATAAGAAAAAAAAATCACCTTATGGGAATAGAAACCTTTTTATGTTTGAAAATAACATGCTTCTATATATCTCAAAGAAGAAATCATAATGGAAATTAGACAATATAACTGAAATAAAGAAAACACAATATATCACAAGTTATGGGATATGGCTAAAACAGTGCTCAGAAACTAATTTATTGCACAAAAAGGCTGAAAAATATGAGCTCAGTGTCCAGCTTAAGAAGCTACAGAGAGAACAACATAATAAATTCAAAGTAATATAAAAAAGTAAGACTGACAAAAAGAGAAGGCATAAATAAATAAATAACCAAGGTGACATAATCACACACAAAGCTGACATTAAAAAATATGGTGATCTTATTGCCAATAATTTTGAAAAGTTGGGTAAAAGGCACAATTTATTAGGAGAATAGAAGTTGTCAAAGTCTGATTTAAACAATAGAAAACATGAAAATATCCCTACCTACTTAATAAATTGAAACAGTATTTAAAACATCTACCACTAATTAACCTACCTCCCATTCTTTCTCCCTCATAGCTACAAAGCAAGCTGGGTTTATAGGCAAGTTATATCAAATATTCAAGTAAAAGATAACTTTTAACTCAGTATTGTCATAAACAGATTGTTTCAGAGACCAGAAGAAGCAAGATGACTGCTTTTAAAATAGAAATTTTAAAATAGAACAGGTTGGGGCACCTGGGTGGCACAGTCAGTTAAGCCTCTGACTCTTGATTTCTGTTCAAGTCATGGTCTCAGGGTTGTGAGATCAAGCCCGGCACTGGGCTCTGTGCTCAGTGTGGAGTCTGCTTAAGATTTGCTCTTTCTCTCCCCCTACCCCTGCAATGTAAACATGCTCTCTATCTCAAATAAATTTTTGAAAAATAAAATACAATAAAATAGAACAGTTTAACCGAAGTGTAATAAGCTGCAAGTGAAAAATTACAAGCTAGACTGTTGGATCCACTTATAAGTAAAAAAATCTTAAAGCAATTAATTAATGACCAAAACCCAAAATATTTAAAAAATTGCATCATGCTCATATGGGTTTTATCCCAGGAATGTGAGGATGATATATTATTGGAAAAACCATTAATGAAATTCAGTCCATTAACGGATTAATGTAGAAAAATCACAGGGGTTTCTCAATAAAAATAGAAAAGTCAACAAAATCCAATGTTCTTTTTTTTATATAGATTTATTTATTTTAGAGAGAGACCGAGAGAGCACAAGTGGGTGGGGCAGAGGGAGAGGGAGAGAGAATCTCAAGCAGACTCTAAACTGAGAGCAGAGCCTCACACGGGGCTCAATCTCATGACCTGGAGATCACGACCTGAGCTGAAACAAAGAGTTGGACCTCAACTGACTGCGTCACCCAGGTGCCCCAAAATCCAGTGTTCTTTTATGATCAAACTACTTAGAAAATTGGGAATAGAGGAAAACTTCCTTAATTGATGAAATCTTACTCAAAGCAATGAAACATTAGAAACATTCCCTTTAAAACCAGGCATGAAAAAAGCATGTCATATTTTGCATTGTGCTGGCCGGCCGAGGAAGCCCAGAAATTAGAGTAAGAAAATATAAGGATTGAAAAGGGAGAAACCATACTCTATATTTGAGTGCAATAAGCAGCCCAAGAGACTCTACAATTAAATTGTTAAAATAAGAAGATATTTCCACAGGTTTATTATATATCAAATCCAGCAAAAAACATTTGAAAATGTAATTTTAAAAGAATAGCATTTAATAGCAACTAAAATGTAAAGCAGTAGGAATAAATCTAACAAAAGGTGTACAAGACTTTTATGGAGATAATTATAAAACCTTATTGAAAATCATTAAAGAAGAACTAGATAAATGGAGAGAGAGTGTGATAGAGTCAAAATACTAAAGATGTAAATTATCTCAATTTGTGTATAGATTCAAAGCATTATTCCAATAAAAATCTCACTAGTGTTTTCATGGAACTTGAGATGATTCTAACATTCGCTTAGAAGAACAAAGGGGAAAGAAGCTGAGACAGCTATGAAAGAGAACATATTGGAGAGGTTTCCTACCAATATATGAAGACATTGTAAAGTGATAGCAATCAAGAAGAGGTGATGTTGACATGGGAATAGAATAATGGACCAATGGAGACAGATGGAAAGCCCAGATACAAAACTGTGTATGAAGTTGATACATGAGAGACAAGGCTCTGCAAATCAGTGGGGAAGGGTGAACTTTTTATAAAAAACCCTTATGGAAAAAAATAGAATCTTTATCTTTGATTACAAATAACAACAAAAACAACAAAAATTCTCTGTTGAATAAAAACCTAAACCAAAACTTGAAGACTTCATGAGGCAAATGAAGAAAGGTACCTCTTTATTTTATAGTAATGAAGAATTTCTTTTAAAAAAATTTTATAATTTTTTAAAATAGCAGTATAGTTAATATATACTATTATATTAGTTTCAGGTGTACAGTATAGGGATTCAACAATTCTATACATTAGTCAGGGCTCATCAAGGTAAGTGTACTCTTACTCTCCTTCACCTTTTTCACCCATCCACCCACCCACTTCCCCTGTGGCAACCATCAGTTTGTTCTCTATAGTTAAGAGTCTGTTTTTTGGCTAGTCTCTTTTTTTTTCTTTGACCATATGTCTGGTTTATTAAATTCCACATGTGATCAAAATCATGATATTTGTCTTTCTCTATTTTTTTCACTTAGCATTATACCCCCTAGATCCATCCATGTTGTTGCAAATGGCAAGATTTCATTCTTCATGACTGAATAATATTCCATTATATATATATATATATATATATATATATATATACTACTTCCTTATCTGTCTATGGACACTTGGGCTGCTTCCATAATTTGGCTATTGTAAACAATGTTGCAGTAAACATAGCGGTGCCTATATATTTTTGAATTAGTGCTTTCGTATTCTTTAGGTAAATACCTAGTAGTGAAATTACTGGATTATCTAGTCATTCTGTTTTTAAATTTACTAAGGAACTTCCATACTGTTTTCCACAGTGGATGCACTGGTTTGCATTCCCACCAACAGTCCCTGAGGGTTTCTTTTTCTCCACCTTCGCCCCAACACTTGATGTTTCTTGTGCTTTCAATTTTAGCCATTCTGACAGGTGTGAGGTGATATCTCATTATGGTTTTGATTTGTATTTCCCTGATGCTGAGTGATGCTGAGCATCTTTTCATGTCTGTTGGCCACCTGTATGTCTTCTTTGGAGAAATGTTTGTTCATGTCTTCTGATCATTTTTTAATCAGATTGTTTGTTTTGGGGGTGTTGAGTTGTATAAGTTCTTTATATATTTTAGATACTAACCCTTTTTGGATATGTTCTTTGCAAATATCTTTTCCCATTCAATAGGTTGTCTTTTAGTTCTGTTGATGGTTTCCTTCGCTGTCCAGAAGGTTTTTATTTTGATGTAACCCTAATAGTTTATTTTTGCTTTTGTTTTCCCTCGCCACAGGAGACATATTTAGAAAAATGTCACTATGGCCAATGTCAGAGAAATTACTGCCTGTGTTCTCTTCTAGGATTTTTATGGTTTCAGGTCTCACATTTAGGTCCTTAATCCATTTTGAGTTTATTTTTGTGTATGGTATAAGAAAGTGGTCCACTTTCATTCTTTTGCATGTAACTGTCCAGTTTTAACCTTTTGTTAAAGAGACCATCTTTTTTCCATTGCATGTTCTTTCCTGCTGTGTCAAAGATTAAGTAACGATATAATTGTGGGTTTATTTCTGGGCTCTCTGTTCTGTTGATCTAGGTGTCTGTTTTTGTGCCAGTACCATATTATTTTGATTACTTCAGCTTTGTAGTATATCTTGAAATATGGGATTGTGGTACCTCCAGTATTTTTTTAAAGATATTAACTATTTTATTTCTTAACAGTCTTTTAAAAAAAATTTAAAAAGATTTTATTTATTTATTTGACAGAGAGAGAGAGAGAGAACAAGCAGGGGGTGTCACCGGCAGAGGGAGAGGGAGAGCCCTGATGTGGGGCTCGATCCCAGGACCCTGAGATCATGACCTGAGCCAAAGGCAGATGCTTAACCAACTGAACCACTGAGGCATCCCTTGATACCTCCAGTTTTGTTATCCTTTCTCAAGATTGCTTTGGCTATTCAGGATCTTTCATGGTTCCATACATGTTTTAGGATTATTTGTTCTAGTCCTGTGAAAAATGCTGTTGGTATTTTGATAGGGATTGCATTAAATCTGTAGATTACTTTGGGTGGAAAGGACATTTTCACAACATTTGTTCTTCCATTCTATGAGCATGGGATATCTTTCAATTTGTTTGTGTCATCTTGAATTTCTCTCATCAGTATTTTATAGTTTTCAGAGTACAGGTCGTTCAACTCCTTGATTAAGTTTATTCCCAGGTATTTTATTAATTTTGGTATATTTGTAAATGTGATTGTTTTGTTAATTTCTCTTTCTGCTACTTCATTATTAGTGTATAGAAATGCAACGGATTTCTGTATATTGATTCTGTATCTTGCAACCTTACTGAATTCATTTATCAATTCTAGTAGTTTTTTGGTGGAATCTTTAGGATTTTCTATGTATAGTATCATGTCATCTGCAAATAATGAAAGTTTTATTTCTTCCTTACCAATTCAGATGCCCTTTACTTCTTTTTCTTATCTGATTGATGTGGTTAGGACTTCTAGTATATGTTGAATAAAAGTGGTGAGAGTGGATTCCTGATCTCAGAGGAGAATTTCTCAGTTTTTCATCATTGATCATAATGTCAGTTGCATGTTTTTCATATTCAGCCTTTATTATGTTGTTATATGTTCCTCTAAACCTGCTTTATTGAGGGTTTTATCATTAATGGATGTTGTTCTTTGTCAAATATGTTTTCTTCATTTTTGAAATGATCATGTGATTTTTATCCTTTCTCTTGATGTGATGTATCCTATTGATTAATTTGCCCATATTGAATCACTCTTGCATCTCAAGAATAAATCCCACTTAATTGTAGTGAGTGATTTTAATGTATTATTTGATTTGTTTGGACAATATTTTTTTTGAGGATTTTTGCATCTTTGGTCATCAGAGGTATTGTCCTGTGGTTCTCATTTTTGTAGTGTCTTTATCTGGTTTTGATATGATAACGCTGGCCTCATAAAATGAATTTGGAAGCTTTTCTTCTATTTTTTGGATAGTTTGAAAAGCATACATATTAGTTCTTCTTTAAAAGTTGGTAGAACTCACGTGTGAAGCCATTTGGTCCTGGGCATTGCTGGAAATCAATCTGTTCAAAATTTCTATTTCTTCTTGATTCAGTTTTAGGATGTTAAATATTTCTAGGAATTTATCCATTTTTTTCTAGGTTCAGTTTGTTGGCATATATTTTTTCATCATATTCTCTTATAATTATATTTTTGTGGTGTTGGTTGTTATTTTTCTTTTTTAATTTCTGATTTTATTAATTTGAGTCCTCTTCTCTCTCTCTGTCTCTCTCTCTTTGATGGGTCTGGTTAGAAGTTTATCAATTTTGTCAATCTCTTCTAAGAACCAGCTAACCAGCTTCTGGCTTCACTGATCTGTTTTATTTTTTGTTTGCTTTTTGGTTTTTATATAATTTATTTCTGCTCTAATTGTTATTATTTCCTTCCTTCTGCTGGTTTGAGGTTTTGTTTGTTCTTCTTTTTCTAACCTTTTTGGGTGTAAGGTTAGGTTTTTTTATTTCAGATTTTTCTCTTAGAACTGCTTTTGCTGCATCCCAAAGATTTTGGACCATTGTGCTTTCATTTTCATTTGTTTCCATGTAATTTTCAATTTCTTCTTTGATTTCTTGGTTGACCTATTCATTGTTTAGTCACATGTTATTTAACCTCCATATATTTGTGCTGTTTCCAGATTTTTTCTTGTGGTTGATGTCTAGTTTCATAGTGTTGTGTTCAGAAAAGATGCATGGTAAGATTTTGATCTTTTTGAATTTGTTGAGACTTGTTTTGGGCATAATATGTGAACTATTCTGGAGAATGTACCATGCATTTGAAAACAATGTGCATCCTGCTGTTTTAGGGTAGAATGTTTTGCATATATGTTAGGCCCATCTGGTTCAATGTGTCTTTGAAAGTCCCTGTTTCCTTGTTGGTTTTCTGTTTGGGTGCTATCCATTGATGTAAGTGGGTGTAAAGTCCTTAACTATTATTGTATCACTGTCTATTACTTCCTTTATGTTTGCTACTTACTGTTTTATGTATTTGGGTGCTCCTGTGTTGGGTACATACATATTTATAATTGTTACATCTTCTTGTGGATCATTCTTCTTATGATTATATAGTGTCTTTCTTTGTCTCTTGTTACATTCTATCTTTAAATATCTATTTTGTCAGATAAAATATTGCTACCCTGACTTGCTTTTCACTTCTATGCATGATAAATGCTTTTCCATCTCTTCACTTTCAATCTTCGTGTGTCTTTAGGTCTGAAATTAGTCTCTTGTAGGCAGCATATAGATTAGTCTTGCTTTTTTATGCATTCTGTCACCCTATCTTGTGATTGGAACATTTAGTTCATTTACATTGAAAGTAATTATTGATAGGTATGTACTTATTGCTGTTGTGTTACTTGTTTTATGGTTGTTCTTGTAGTTCATCTCTGTTCCTTTCTTCTCTTGCTCTGTTCTCTCATGGTTTGCTGGCTTCCTTTAATGATATACTTGGATTCCTTTCTCTTTATTTTTTTGCATATCTATTAGTGTTTTTTAAGATTTTATTTTTAAGTAATCTCTGTGCCCAACATGGGGCTTGAACTTAAAACCCTGTGATCAAGAGATGCATGCTCTACCAACTGAGTCAGCCAAGTGCCCCATGGTTTTTGATTCGTGGTTACCACTAGGTTTGTATATAACATCTGCGTATAGCAGTCTATAGTAAGTTGATGGTCACTTAAGTTTGAACCCATTCTTTCCCTCCCATGGTTTAGGTATATGGTGTCATATGTTACACCCTTTTATTTTGTGAATACCTTGACTGATTTTTAGAGATATACTTAATTTTATTGCTTTTATGCTTCCTACTTTTCTTATTCCTGCTATAGTTTTTCTTTTCCACTCAGAGTCCCCTTTAACATTTCTTGCAGGGTTGGTGTAGAGGTTTGAATTTCTTTAACTTTTGTTTGTCTGGGAAACTCTTTATCTCTTCCTCTATTCTGAATGATAGCCTTGTTAGATAACATATTCTTGGCTGTCTTTTTATTTTCTTTCAGTACTTCTAATACATCATCCCCTCCCTCCTGGCCTGCAAAGTTTCTGCTGAAAAATCAACAGATATGCATATGGGATTTCCCTTGTATATAACTGTTTTATTTCTTTTGCTGCTTTTAAAATTCTCTCTCACTACTTTTTGCCATTTTAATTACTGTGTGTCTTGGTGTGGACCTCCTTGGGTTGATTTATTGGAGGCTCTCTGTGCCCCCTGGATCTGGGTTCTGTTTCCTTACGCAGATTTGGGAAGTTTTCACGTATTATTTCTTCAAATAACTTTTCTGCACCCTTTTCTCTGTCTCCTTCTCCTGGGATCCTTATAATATGAATGTTACTATGTGTGATGATGTGGCTGAGTTCCTTATGTCTATTTTCATTTATTATTATTATTTTTCTCTCACCTGCTCAATGTGATTGCTTTCCATTATTCTGTCCTTCAGGTTGCTGATCTGTTCTTTTTCTTCCTTTAGTCTACTGTTTATTCCATCTGGTGTATTTGTAATTCCAGTTATTGTGTTCTTCATCTCTGATTGGTTCTTTCTTATATTTTCTACCTCTTTGTTAAGGGTCACACTTAGGTCTTCCACTCTTTCCGCAAGTCCAGTGAGTATCTTTATAACCATTATTTTTTTTAAAAGATTTTATTTATTCATTTGACAGAGAGCGATATAGTGAGAGAGAGAACACAAGCAGGGGGGATGGGAGAAGGAGAAGCAGGCTTCCCGCCGAGGTCCCTTCTCTTCTCTTCTCTTGCAGGTCCCTTCACGAGCAGGGACGATGATGTGGGGCTTGATTCCAGGACCCTGGGATCATGACCTGAGCCGAAGGCAGCCGCTTAATAACTGAGCCACCCAGGCACCCCATGACCATTACTTTAAATTCTCTATCAGGGATATTACTTATCTTCATTCCATTTAGCTCTCTTGCTGTGATTTTGTCCTGTCCTTTCATTTGGGACATATTTCTTTGTTTCCTCATTTTATCTAATTCTCTGTGTCTGTTTCTACATGTTAGGGAAGTCAGCTACATTTGCTCCTAAAAGCAGTGGCCGTGTAAAGAAGAGGTCCTATAGTGCCCTGCAGTGCAGTGTTCCCTGTTCACCAGAACTTGACTCTTTAGGAGTGTCTCCTTTGTGTGTTGCATGTGCCCTACTGTTGTGGCTGAACCACTTTTGCATTTAGTCCAGCTGTCTGAAGTGGCTCTCTTTGCCTGTGTGGGCAGTGCTTGGTCCCTGTTAGTGGACCAGTCTGCAGCTGCCTTGGCCTTGAGTTGAGTCAGACCAGGAGTTTTCCAGAGATGTAGTAGCACAAACTTCCAGGTGCTTTCCCTGTGTGTTCCCTGAGAAGCTTTCATTGGTGGGGGGCCTGCATCCAGACCAGATGTTTTCCCCAGCCCACTGCTGAGGCCACAGTTGGACTGGTATGTGTGGTTATCTTCCCCTCTCTCCTGGGTAGGAGTCACTTTACAGATGGCTGGTCCCTGATGGGGCTGCTTGCACCCTCCTAGGCTTGTGGCACTGCTTTGGATGGGCTCTGGCCAAAGGTGTATTGGAGGGGGTTTGTCTGCAGGAGAACATGGAGGCAGGGTGCACTGTTAGCATGTTTGGTAGCAAGTGTTGGTGCTGTGCTGGTTCCCACAGATACGTGCATGTCTAGGTGGAGGGCTGAGTGAGGAAATGGCACCCACCAGTTACTTTGTCCCTGGAGAATCCTCCCAAAGATCCCTGCCCTTCTAGCACAGGCTCTGAGATTAGTAAACATATCTCCCTCCTGTCTGCTCCAGGCATTTTTCAAACTGCTGCTTCTATGCTGTATCTCTCTGTGGCTGTTTGCTGTACTGTCTCTTTAAGGTGGGAACTCTGTTTCCTTTGGCCCTCTTGGCCCTCATAGAGCCTAGCCTGCTGATTTTTAAAGTTCCAGGTGTTAAGCTCTGCCGATTGTGAGAACTTGTGAAATTATGCCCCTCTGGTTTTCATGTGGGTTCCCTGTGCCTGGGGTGCTTGGTTTGATGGTCTGTCCCTGTCAACTCTCTGTGCCCACCATGTCCTTCCCTCCTGAGGACAGTCCCACAGATCGATTTAGCTCCTGACTGCATCTCTGCCCTTCCTGTCTTCTTCAATGTGGCCTCTTTACATTTAGCTTTGGAGAGTCTGTTCTGCCAGTCTTGGGCTCATTTTCTGGTTTATTTACACTGATGTCAGTGTTACCTAGTTGTATCCATGGGACGAGGTGACTTAGTGTCCTCCTCCTCTGCCATCTTCCTCAGAAGTCTGGTAGTAATGAAGAATTTTTTGAACAGCGAACAAAAGCCTAGAACATACAGGTCATAGTTGATAAGATGAACAACAGCAAAGTTAAACACTTCTAAAAATTTGTAAAAGAAAAGGCAAGTGAACTGATGAGATGAAGTTATTTGCAATGCATAAACCTGACAGGGATTACTACCAAGAAGACCTCAGTGTTTTCTATGAATCAATAGTATTATAGTCAAATACTCCAATGAGAAATGATAAAAAAAAAAAAAAAAAGAGAGAGAGAAACAAGAAGATGACATCTCACTGGTCAGTAAATACATGAAATTATGTGAAAAATTAGTAAAGGGGTGCCTGGTGACTTAGTTGGTTATGTGTCTGCTTTCAGCTCAGGTCATTATCCTGGGGTCCTGAGATTCAGCCGGCATCAGACTCCCTGCTCAGCGGGGAGTCTGCTTCTTCCTCTGCCCCACCCCCCACCATGTTCTCTCTCACTCTCTGGTTCTCTCTCTCTCTCATGAATAAATAAAACCTTAAAAAAAAGAAACATTAGTAAACAAGAAAATGCTGATTATAACCACAATAAGGTACCATGTTATGGTTTGCTCTGAAGTTAAACATGTAATGTGTTGATAGTGATATGCAGCAAATGATACTTGTAGACAGTACTCCTGGGATTGTAAATTGATAAAATCATTTTAAAGAGAGAGCAAGTGGTTATTACATAATAAACTTGGTAATGCACATACATTTATTCCAGAAATTCCTAGATACTTATTCTAAAGATAATATTGCACCTTCAGAAAGAGATATGTACAAGAATGTTTATAGCTTATTGTTTGAAACAGGAAATATATTTTTTATTGATATATGTATAGGATTATATGTGTAGTTGACATACAGTGTTGTATTAGTTTTAGGTGTATAACATAGTAATTCAAGAATTATGTACATGATGTAATGTTTACCACTATAAGTGTAGTTACCATCTGTCATCATATAAAGTTATTACAATATTATTGACTATAATATAAATACATAATAATATAAATACATAAATTGACTATAATATAAATACATAAATAATATAAATACATAAGTATAAATACAATAGTATTTCCTATGCTGTATTTTTCATTCTCATGACTTATTTTTTAACTAGACATTTGTACCTCCTAATCCTCTTTACCTATTTTGCCATCCTCCCTCTCTCTCGCCCCTGGCAAGCATCAGTTTTATCTCTGTATTTATGAGTCTGAAAAAAACAATTGAGAAAATGTAGATTACCACCATCAGTAGCACGAATAAGTAAATTATGGAAAAGTCATATGGTGGAATATGTTAAAGCAATGGAAATGAATGAACTGTACTAGAATGATTTGTATCATTATGGGTCAATCTTCCAAACACAGTGCTGAGTGAAAAAAAAAACTTTTTGGAAAAGAGTATACACAGTATTATCCCAAATATTTAATTTTAATAATGTATGTAAGTAGTAACAATATAGGTATATAGGTATACATGAAAATGATAAACATTTAATCCTGAAGGATATTTACTTTTGAGGCGAAGGGAGGGAAATATAATTTGGAAGAGGGACACAAGGAATTTCAACTGTGTTTATATTTCATTTCTTAAGCTGTATTTTGGATTCATAGATACTTAATCTGCAATTTTTATATTTTTGGATATGTCTGAATTATTCCATTTAAGAAAGTCCTCAAAACAAAAACAACCAAAATTGGCTCTGATTACAATATGCTTTTTAAGTATATCCAGCCATTCTGAAGGGTGTTTATTTTTAATAACTATATATCATATAAATTAAGACAAAATTATGTTTCTAGGGAAGGACATATGCCCAGACCATGAATGCCAACTGCCTTTGTAATGGGAAGTTTAGTACTAATAGGTCTACTTGAAGCAAAGTACAAGCTACAGATGTTGGGCCCTGTGTGTGTGTGTGTGTGTGTGTGTGTGTGTGGAGAGAGAGAGAGAGAGAGAGAGAGAGAGAGAAAGGGGGAGAGAGCCACAGAGTAAGAAAGAGAATGAGCTGTGAATCAATGAACACTATGATTACAGTCAGAACTTTTATTTACAAAAATTCAAAATTGTCCACAAATATCACATTTAGAATGCCTTTCTTTTTCTTTCTCTTTCTTCTCTACTAAGCTCAAGTAATGATTTTCAATGCTTTTGCATGTCAAAAATTATTGCTAGAGCCAGTAATGATCAGGGAAAATGCTACAAATCCTCCTTTCATTAGCTCTTTAAATTAAATACTTTATAAATATAAACATAAAATGACATATGACTAGGAATACACATGACTACTCTGCAATTTACAAATTTATCCTACTTTTTTCTCAGTGCCTCCTCTAATGTAGATTTTAAAAATCCATGTTTGAACAAAAAAGCCATATAGCAAAAACATATCTTTATATATATTTTTTAAAGAATAGAGCTGATTATAATTCAGCTAGGGCCCTTTGTGAAGATTAGCTCTATTCCTGAAGCTACACTTTTTGCTGCAAATGCTTTCTTATTCTTTAAAATAATTTATCTAACTTCTATTACAAATATGATATTTTTCTTATATGTGTACCAAGGGCTTAACAAAAGCTTTTATTATCAGCTATTTTATCTAGATTCAAAGCCTTTAAAGGAATGCTTGATGCTAATTATTTTATGAGACTTCTGATATATTAAGTTAGGTATTCTGTGTAAACATTTTTCTCTTAGTGAAAAATACTGGAAAGCTGAACTGATTACAACCCTGTATCAATATTCTTGGGACTTGTTAGAATCTATTTACGAAGTGCTAATTTCACTGTATCATTTAAGTATAAGGGCTCTTTTGTAATTTATACATTAATGATATTATGACCAAATAGTCCTTTTTAGGCTTGTTATTAAATCACCAGGGTGAAGGTAAACAATGCTCACTGAGGACGCAAACTTGCCTCTATATGTTCACTTTCACAACTTTGCAGAATTTTCCAGTTCACCTACTATGCAAGGTTTACAACCCATGCATATAAAAATCTGTTTGTTCATGGTGCATGGGTCCTTCCTCCTGACGGCCTGAAAACAAACACATGGAAACATCTCCCATTCTTCTGAAGCCTCTGCACAGAAAGTCAGTGTCCTAAGTATGTCCCAAATGTTACCATTTACTAAAGCATCTATAATTTTGGTCCAAAGTAATTTTCCAGGCCCCCTTTTCAAATCCTGTTTCTGAGACAAGGGTCCTGGTTCCTGTATTTGCTTTTCCTTAGATAATGAAGTATGGAAGGAATGGTAACATAACCATCTTTCCCTCACAACACAACGTTGGAGGGTTCAAAATCATTTTTGATGACCACACTGCCTTAAATTGCAAATTAAACTCATTCATTCCCTAATCTCTATTTTATTTCCTACTTTGGGGACAGCAATTAAAATTACTGATATGGTCTGTGAATATGAACTCTGTACACAAGATTCCCATAAACATTTCTCCTCATGTGTAGACTTCGGGCTATCATGATTCAGGGCTACCATTCTACATCTTCTTCCTTTCAAACTGTTTTGGGGAGCATTGGACACTCCCATTCTCCACTTTCATCATATCACCACAATCCTGTGACAACCCCAGTTAAAGTATCTTTAAACCACATCCTGAAGTGGACGTTTCCTTCCCAATCCTCTGTTTATAGTTTTATTGCAACCAATAGGTATAGCTTATGGATAGTTGAGAATTTAGTTGGTCCCTCCTCTCTGTATGTAAACAGTGAGTCCCTGTTGCCTTTCCAATAAACTTATTTCTTGACTTTTTGTAACTGTTAGTAAGTATGCTGATGGTCTAGATCTATTTCCAAATTTGGTGCTTATGTGCTTACTACAGGAACTTTCTAAAATAGGTAACTATAGAAACATATACCTTGAACAGAATTCTTTTATGTTATTCTGTTGACTACAACCCAGACTTATAGGTCATTTCAAGCTTTCTAGATTTGGCAACTATGTTGTCAACAGGAAAAGCTGTCCAGAAGTCATCTTGCCAACCATGATCACACAAAAAAGAATAAATAAGTACCCTAATTTAAATATATATAAAAAGAAACCAAGATAATAATGAGAAATACACCCACATTATAAATGGTAAGACTGTGACTAAAGTATTCAATTAGTGATCCCAAAACTGGCATGAGAGACTTAATTTCTCTCTGACTTAATTTCTTCTTCATTAACTATGGGTTTATTCTGGAAAAACATTATTTTAAATTCCTGCCAAATCTTAATTTTGTACCATGTGCATGCACTGACTACTAAAAAAAAATAAAACAATAAGCACCACATGGTTAATACATTATTCTTTTTAAAGACTAGAACCAGAAGAAATGAGTTACAATTCTAGAAAGAATAAATTTTAGCCTACAAACTCAGGTTAGCAAGAGCTATATTATATCATTTTCTTTAAATCAACTCAAATATTTTCTGAGAGCAATTTAACCTCAGTTATTAAGATTTCCTCTCCCTTACAAAATTGTACAAAGTCTCTGGTTTCTGTGAAATACTGAAACATGGTAGAATCTCTTCTAGTTGTAGGTCCCCACTGATTACTTCTGAGACATCAGTGGTGGCAGCCTCTATGGCCCCTCAGACTTCCCACTGTTCCTTTTTTGGTGCCACATCGATAGCAGGGGGGCCTTGTTCTGTGGACCACACAGTGTTCATGTCCTGAAAACTGTCACCTCCCTCAAGCACTGGCACTGGCTTCCCTGCAGGGGAAGGGACTATGCATTTCTTACCATTTCCTAATTTCAGGGCCATCTTTTCTTCTCTCTTGTGACCCTCAGAAGAATCAATTTTCTCCCTTCCCTATCTAACCCACTTGGAGTAATCTCTTCAAGGAGTTTAAACTTTTACAAAAGGCAGTAAGAAGTGTTTATTCTCAAAAAAAAAAAGCTTTTGCTTTCAGCTCAGCAAAAGTCCCTAAGCAAAAAAACCCCACCTCATTGTAAAGGATGAAAAGAAATATGTCAGGAATAGCAACTATGATTTAACACTTTAATAAACCTGCTACATGCATATCTGGGATGTTTAACAATATTTAGTGAAATTCCCTAATCAACTTGTTTGTGAAACACAGCCAGATATTTGCCAAAAGAGGTGATGACTGTGATGTGTTGGTGTGAGTCTTCTTGAGGAAGGTGTATGGATTAACATTCCTTGAAGCCCATAAAACTGCAGTCATGAGTTCAAGTTTCCATTGATCTTCAGTGTTAGAGCGTAAGGTACTTGAGGGTAGGGTCAGAGAAGAGTCAGTACAGCTTCTCAGGGCAGGCACCAGCTCAATGCCCGAGATGGAGCAGGCCTTCAAAAAACCTTTGTTGAAAGAATAAAGCTATGGTGAGTGCTGTGAATTGTGTAAGACTGTTGAATCACAGACCTGTACCTCTGAAACAAATAATACTTTTTTGTTAAAAAAAAAAGAAAGAAGAAGATAGCAGGAAGGGAAAAATGAAGGGGGGGAATTGGAGGGGGAGAGGAACCATGAGAGACTATGGACTCTGAGAAACAAACTGAGGGTTCTAGAGGGTGATAGGTATTAAAGAGGGCACGTTCTGCATGGAGCACTGGGTGTTATACACAAGCAATGAATCATGGAACACTACATCAAAAACTAATGATGTAATGTATGGTGATTAACATAACATAATGAAAAAATAAAAAAGAAAGAACAAGGGAGTTAATGGAGCTAAATATGATAACCTAATAAAATCAGTTTTCAGTATATAGCAACCTATAATGATACTCCCAAGGGCTTCAAGGTGATGAGGCATCTTCTGAATCATCAAAGACGGTTTTAAATATGAGTTTGTCATAACGTGTATATGTGCTCTATTTAATTCTCATTCCTTAATAGTGATAATTGACATTTGGTGGAATTTTATAAAATTTTACCAGAACATTCAGTTAATATTTCATTAATTAGAATGCTCCTGTTACCTAACTATGCTCTTTTAATGAAACTTGAAATCTACAAAAGTTTGAGATTCACTGTCTGTAAGATTGAGAATACTAAAATGCAAGGGTGAAGGGATATTTGCATTTACAGCAGCTAGTTTGTGTTAACTTTTTAAAAGTTTAATTTAAATCTTGTGATTAACAATGAATTGGCTTCTACATAATCACTAAACATCATAGTAGTTAACTTAAATTTTCCAGATTGTTCAAATCTCTCAAGAAAGATCATCTTTACAAGGATAAAATTTGGCATTTTATTTATAAACTCCCGTGTCTCATTCCCAGAGCTCCTTGCATGAAGTCTAAGTCTTGTCTATGCCCTTGTTCCCCAAATCATGAAGGGTCTTTTAATTATGAAATGACCTACTCTTTTATAATGGAAAGCATCATCTGTTACATAATCATATATTTTATATGTTCTCTATCAATGACATTCTTTATATTATGAATCATATAATGGATTGGACTCCATTGCTTCTAGATTGTGTTTAACATGCTTTTAAGTTAATTCTCTGAACGGAACACATGTGCTTTATGTGTATAATTGTTATTTTTTAGGTGTTTGTCTTGTTTCCCTTAATGTTATATATAGAGCTTAACAATGATGGGTTAATTGCACTCATTCAAGAGGCCAAGATGTCTTTTGGGCTCTTTGAAGGCATGGCTTATAAATCTAGGTTCTTTGTTTTTATTCCTTATTTTTTTTTCAGAAATTATTTAATTTTAATGTGATATATATCTTCCACCAAGCCTACCCATAAAGCAGTCCTTAATATTCCAGGCATGCTTTTCCACTAGTGAATGTGAGAACATCCTGAGTGTAAGGTGGGTGTTCTAAATATAGTTAGGTTGTTGTGAACATTAATATGCTCATGTTTTCAAATCATGTTTATATGTTCAGTAAATATTTAGATTAAAAATATTTATCATACAAGTAAAACCTGGGTATTCCCAAGCTTTTAAAAGTGTGATTCTCATCTCTCCCTCTCTTGAGTATTTGTTAATTACTCTCCATGTTTAAAGGATATTTTTTCTTTCCAAAAAGAGCATTTGATGAAAACTATAGCTTGAGTGAGTATGTAATTTAAAAAGAGAGATTGAATTGCATGTTACGTTTTGTTTTGTACTCCTATTAATCAAATCATAGTACCTTTTTCCTTTTATCACCTATGCAGGACTGCAAAAGGAAGATAGCTACACATCCCAAAACAAGGATTAGGCTGGGCCTTGATGAGTGGCATGGGTGCCACTGCTACATGTAATGTGCTGCTTCCTACATGTTAGGAGATGGGAAGTATTGCCATTCTGTGGTATCACTCAGCAGGTGCAAATGAAGTATGAAATGAAAAACCCGAACCCACACAATGCACAGAGAAAAAACAGATAGCACTCGGTAGTCACTGCTGTGCCAGGCTATTTACTGTCATAGACAACTCAGCTTCAGCCAGGCAAGCGCCCCAAATCTCTCCGAGTCTGACAGCTGCAAGAGAAATTATGTTTCACTCTGTGCTACTTTGGTTATGTTGATTCCCCTCCAGGAGTCCTGGTCCTTCCAGAAGAAAAACCAGGTAAATTGTTTAGGAGCTGATTACTTTCTTAACAGGGAAGAGTAACGTGAGGGTGTGAGGGTGGAGGCAGGTGCTATTTGGAAATGTGGGTGATTCTCAAAATAGGTAAGAAGGTGATTCGAAAATTAGGTTCTACATGGAATTATCATACCCCCTTTTCTTTTAAACTTGTGAGAGACTATCATAGCTAATATTTTTGCTTGTTCCATTGTTTGAAGGTCTATAGGGAACCTACCATCCATCACTGTTGACATTGGAAGTAAGGATGAATAAAAAGTTTGTATAATAGAATTATCCTAATAAATTCAGACAAATTAGTATCATCATGTTTTTAGAATATTTTTGTTTATCTTTCTGCCTACCTACTTATTTGTCTATCTAACTGATCTCAGTTTATATTTCTGATATTATTCATCAGAGGTAATAATTAATTGATAATTTAAAAATATACAAATATTAGTGCCTTCAGGCCTCAACCCTGGATCTTGAGTATAGTGTATTTAGAAAGACAATGTCTTTGCTTATTTGGGGTCTATATTTTATGAAGTTTGAGTAGTGGACACCAAAAGAATGTGTAGCATGATAAAGTATATAGTAAAATTTGACTAGTTTTAACAATGAGGAAGATATAAAGGAGACAATTAGGAAGATAAAAACTGGTCTGTTTTAATCAAAATAGGAACTATAAATAGTTTAAGATTAATGCTGCTTTATTATACTAAAATGAAAATGCCAATATAAAATGAATTAGGTAAATTAAAATATCAAAATAGATGTGAGCAAAGCTGCAGAAGCCTAGCTGCTAGAACTTCACACTGAAAATATGTTGAGGAAGGGTCTAGCTTTCTCTCTTAAGTTTCCTCATCTTCATGAGACAATACTAGTAATAAAACAATAGGTATCTGACAAGTTTTTGTAGGGATTAGGCAGAATAATCCATGTATATAGCAACATTTCTAGAACATAATAAGTCCTAGGACAATAATAGCAGTGTCTGGATTCACTTATTAGTAAGCTCTAAAGAAGTCTCAGAGGGAATATATGAGTTTCAGCTTTGGAGTTTATATTTTGCCACCATTATCATAGCATTTTAAATCTGAATTAGCATTTGCAGATTTATATATATACAAACCTAATTGGAAAAATGGATCTGGAATAAGATCTTTAAAAATCTAAAACAGGGATTAGACACTAATATTTACCTCTTATGTACAAAATGAAATATAATTAAGTTTCCTCATTTTATATAACTTCATGGACTACCAAATTCCTTTATTTACAAAGACACATAGTGCCCCAGAAGTATGGTTTATGCCTATTGCATTCATTATAATCTGGATTCTGATTCCATCAATCAACCAATCAACTGAAGATTTTCTCTTGCTGACCCTCCTTTTTTTTTTTTTTTTTTTTTTTTTGCCATACCTAATGGCTTCCTGTCACACAGTGTTTAAAACTTTTAACCCATGACTTTATGGATATCTAAGATGGTGGTTCTTATATTTTGGGAAGGCAAGCAAAAATAGCACATGGCCAGCATGGTCAATGTAAGAGATATTAAGGAAGTCTAATCAATTAGATTTGTTACTGGTTAGAAGTATATAGAGAGAAAGAAATAGGAGCTTTGACTGACTCCCAGATTTTTAATTTTGCTTCTGGGGGCAGTGGTGGTCCATTTATTGAGATAGAGAATACACAAGGAAGAAAAATTTTGGTAGAAAGTTTGATTTCAGTTGGTACCTACTGTTTGTGAGGCAACTAAGGTACATTTATGTAATAGTCATTGAAACTTGTAGTCTATAGATCAGATCTAGAGTATGTTAATAAAGTTTAGAATCATGAATGTGGGTTTATTTATTTTTACATGATCATTATATGCATATGCTTGGTAACTGTTAAGAATATAGATAGAATAGGTTGTAGATTTATGTACAATTTCTAGACAGTAGCTCTAACTTCATTTCTTGTTTAAAAATTTCCATGACACCTCTTTGTGTCTTGGACGCCACTGTGTAATTCAGAAAGAACCTTTTAAAGTCAGAAGAAGCAGAACTCTGGTAATTACCAATATTAAAGAACAAGTATGTAGATAAAGATAAATCAGCAAAAGGAGCTTAGTAGGAACTATTAAGACACGTGGGAGGAAAACCAGGAGAGAGTGACATCACAGAAGCAGAGTGAAATAATTTTAAGAATAGTGTGCTTAACTGTCAAATGTCACTGTAAGGTCAAGAAAACTAACTGGAGGATGTGTATTTTTGTTTTATTTTATTTTATTTTTTTGTATTTTTATTTTAATCAAAATTATTGATGATTGTTGCCAAACCAGTTTCATTAAAGTGCTGTGGATGGAACCTACTGTAGTGGATTGGGGAGCACTGGGTAATCAGTACTCAGCAAGTGGGTACAGTAATCCTGGAGTGCTCTCGAGAGGAGTGGTGTTGTCCAAATAACCAGAGAAACACATATACCTGCACAGAAGGAAGTTGAGAGGAGAAATTATTTTAAGATGAGAAAGACTTGGCATGTTTTTAATCTCTGTAGAAGGACCCAGAAGAAGAAAGGTTAAAAATGAGAGAGAGAGAGAGAGAGACACTATGAAGTCTTAGAGAACATAAAGAGCACATGTGAGGAATGTGAAGAATCAACCTTAATTAAAAGAAAAAATACTTCTTTCTTTAGGAGAGAAGAACGTGAAAATGTAAATAATAAAGTGGGAAGTTGAGAGGATTTGCATCTGTTAGCATTGATCTCTAAAGTAATAAACATGATGGTATCTTGAGAATGAGGTGGTGTCACAAATGGTATGAATTTTACTCTTGACTGGCTAGTAAGGAAGACAGATGTGATGGAAACACACAATAAATAAATGAAGATGGGTGCTATGAAGGAAAATAATGGGGTCACCATACAACACTATCACAATATTATTACAACACTATATTCCCTACGCTGTGCATTTTATTCCCATGACTTATTCATTCCATAACTGGAATCCTGTATCTCCCACTCCCCTTCCCTCATTTTGCCCAACCTCCCATCCCCCTTCTCTCTGGCAATCATTAGTTTGTTCTCTGTATTTATAGGTCTGATTCTGCTTTTTGTTTGTCTATTCATTTGTAAAACCATTGTTTAATGAACAGGAAATACATGTCTAAACTAGACTGTTAAATAGATGCTGTGGTGCATTTTATGTGGAGACTGAAGTCTCAGTGAAGTCCCTTCCCCAGTGTGTCAGCACTGGACAGTGTCAGGATTCAACATCTGGTGTGTCTGATGCCACAGCCAGTACTCGATCCTGTTTCCCGTGTGTCTCACGAGTAACTCGTTTTAGGACACACTTATTTGAGCGGTGTCTTGTTTGGGGCTGCTGTAACAAAATACTATAGACCGTGTGGTTTATAAACAACAGAAACATGTTCCTCACAGTTTTGGAGGCTACAAGTCCAAGCTCAGGGTGCCAGCATAGTCAGATTCTGGAGAGACACAACTTCTGGTCTGCAGATACATCTATGTGTGTATCCTCACACGGTGGGTACAGGGGGCGAGGGAAGCAAGCTTTCTCATGACTCCTGTAAGGGTACTAATCCCATTCTTGAGCACTGCGCTCTCACGACCTTATCTAATCCTAATTACCTCTCAAAGGCCCCACTTCCTCATACCAGCACATTGGGGGGTTGGGTTACAACATATGAATTTGGGGGAAAGGCATATTCGGTCCATAACAGATAATTTCTTTCCTTTCTCATTTTTGTTATCTTTCTTTGCTTCTACTTCTAAGGCTGGATGTCACTGAGACCTCTGGGTTGATTTTTTGGTCCCTTTTTACTTCTTTAATGGCATCACTATGCCCACAGCTTTAATTAACACATTCAGATACCTGATTCCTACCTTTACATCTTCAGCCCTGGCCCATGGTTCAAATTCATTTTTCCAAAAGTTTTCAGAAAAAAAAAATCCAAATAAATGATCTGACATCTCAAATTCCATGTGTTCCAAATTGAACTTGACATCTCTTTGTATGCCCAAATGGCTCTCTTAACTAGTCATTAGTTTATACATCTCGAAGCCATTTTTATTTCTTTCTTCCTTTTTTTTAAAAAACAAATCTGTCATGAAGTTTCCCAGTGAAATGGAAATTACATTTCTTCTTTTTTCTCTATACCCTCGTTCAGGCTGAAGGAATTACATGCTGCAACAACTGTCTGCTCTTTGTGCTCCTGGGAATTGTCATTATCAAATACAAAATTCTTTGGCTTTCATGGCAATTTGTCATGTTGGTGCCTTCCTGGCACTTGTTTTCATATTCTTTTTCCACAAAAGTCTTTCATAAAAATTGGGTATTCACATCATGATTTTATATAAAGTCTATTGTGATAGATTTTCTGTGCCACCTCTTGAAGATGGTATCCTTTGTAATCATTCCCTGCCCTTGCTGAGGTTCCTTTGTGGGTGGAGCATCTTTCCTCACCCCATTGACTTTAAGTTTGCCCATGGACTTTGTCCAATGAGAAATGGGGAACACACTTCAGTGTGCTTGTGCAGAGCGGACTTGAAAAAGTACTGTGTGTTTCTGTTCATTATTCCATGCTCCTGTCCTGCACCATGAGAAGACCTGTGTCGTTGTATTCCTTTGGCCAGGCTCCTGGAGTGAGAGACTCTTGGAGTAGAACTGAACGGGACCTCTGGGAGCAGAGCTGCCCCAGGAAATCTGAGATGCATGAGCAAGCTGCACATGCTTGCTGTTTGTAATCTGCTGAGATTTTAAGGTTGTTGTATATCATAGCTGACTGATGGATAACTATTATGGAAACCAAGTCTTTAATAACAAACCCAGTTATAACTCTGAGGTTGAGTTTCTTCCTACCTGTTGGTCTTTGAGCTGTCTGGACTCTGAAGAAGAGTTTGATCATTGTTATAATAGCTTTGTTTTGTGTGTTGAATAAGCTGGAAATATTTAGTTAAATATCAAGATAACCAAGTTTTCGGGGGGAGGCATAAATTATAATTATTAATAGAATTTAAGTTAGTAGAAATATACTATTAGAAATGAAGTCTTTTAGTAGTAGAAATTAAGCCAGAATTAGTAGAAATTAATTTGATACAAGTTAAGTCTTTTCTGAAGATTTTCTGATCTTTTTAAATAGGCTTTGAGAGACCCATCTTGAGATATATAAAAATTTCCTTACTCTTAAAATTGATTCTTGAATGTTGGCCTTCTAAATATGAGGAATAGATTATCCTGGCGGTCCTTAATCAACTCTTTTGTGTCAATGAAAGCCATATTATGTTTTCACAGAACTCCTATTCTTTATGAGATAACCTTAATAAGTTCCTTGAGCACTTTTCTAAAATACCTATTTTTAAAGACTTTCCAAAAGGAATGATTTCTCATATCTCTTTTGTGGTCTTTCTCAGATCTTTTCTAAGGCCTGGTGACCAACACCGCAGAACAGACATTAGCACATTTTTCTGTAACCCTCCCAAGATCCATGAAATTGTGTCATTTATTATCCTTGATGTGTGACTATAATTTTCTAGAGAATCTTGCCAGCTATTGGCCTTCTAAGTAATTCTCTTGAGCCAGTTGAATTTCCTCACACAGGGAGCTCTCAACTACCAAGATCTCTAGGGAAATAGAAACAGAGAAAAGCTACAGTTACATGTTTGTGGGTTTATTTTAGTATTATTATTTTCACAGTGTGTTGAGCAGCCCCAAAGTCATATGCTATATACCAGAGAAGGGATAAAGTCTAATAAATAAAGCTAGGAAGCACTGAGGGCCCAGTTGAGGTAATATCATTAGTTGTGAAATGCTGATGAAGATCAGTTGAAATGAAAGAAGGCAGGCATCTTAGACTTCTGAAAAAGCATATGAAGTAGGGGCACCTGGGTGGCACAGTCATTTAAGCATCTGACTCTTGATTTCAGCTCAGGTCATGATCTCAGGGTTGTGGGATCGAGGCTGGAGTTGGGCTTTCAGAGTCTGCTTGAGATTCTCTCTCTCCCTCTGCTCCTCCCCCTGGTCACTTTCTCTTTCTGTCTCAAATAAATAAGATCTTTTTTTTTTTTTTTAAATCATATGAAGTAAATGAAAGAATTGAGTTGGAAATCAGTAATTTCAGGGTTTTCAGTAGGGAAAAGTAGGAATTACTTTAGAAAACCTTTGGACACTGGTGTAGTATCTTGTGTCAGAAAAGATAAAATGGAAGATAAGAGGTAGAGAGCATATTAGGACACTGTTAAAAGTGTCCCATTCTGTCCCTGTTGTTTCAAATATAAATTACTTTATGACTGATAGAGCAGTTTTTTGGTGTCAAGTTAATACCTGTTTTTTTTTTTTTTTTTTTCTCTTTTGTGGAGAGGCTACGTGGAAAGAGCCTCATTTCTTTTGATCTTCTAGCCTGTGGGCCAAATCCACTGACTGCCTGTTTTTGTAAAAAAAATGTTTTATTGGAACACAGCTACACCTGTTTGTTTATGTATTGTCTATGGCTGTTTTCATGCTAGGAAAGCAGAGATGAGTTGTTCCAATGGAGATTGTATGGCTCGCAAAATGTAACATTTTTTACTATCTGGATTTTTACAGAAAAAGTTTGCTGACCCTTGCTTATGCTCCATGGCTTTCACACTTTTTTTGATTGGTTCCTAAGGGAATAACTCTATTTTACATCTCACCAATGTATGGGAGCACACACAGACAAAAATATATCTGGGAAAATATTTGATGCAATGATTTTTATGTGATATACTTCTTCCCTCCTATTAAATCCTGTTCTCGTTCAGCTTTTAAAAAAATGCTGTTTCAATATTAATTGCTTACCACTATCCAACCCTCGCATTTAGGACTATGAAAGCAATATTTTCTGCAAATATCAGTGTCACTCATCTATTTAGAGCATTGAGTTGAGTTTAGCAAACATTTAACATAAAATAGAAATGTTATTATCCTGGCTAATATTAACAAGCAAAATAAAAAAAAAATTAAGTCAGCCACTTGACATGCTAGGGTAGGGGAAAGATCGAAACGGACAACACGCAATCTGTGGGAACATTAGGAGGCTACTAACTTAATGACCTAAGATAGTTTACAAGGCTTCCTCAAGAACTTAATTAATTTCAAATGGGTGTCTTACATTCCTGAGAATTTGGCTCAATTCCATTTGCTATTGTTAAATTTTTTCATTTGTAGTTTGGGAACAAGAACTTAGTATAGAATACATAAAGACAAGAATCCTAATAAGATATAAACTTGAATCAATGTCAAACCAATTCTTTACTTTTTTTTCCCACTTATTCTTTAATTCACTCACTTATTAAACACCTGTCCTTTGAGATTATTTAAAAAAAATTCTAGACACAGTGTTGCATCCTAGCAGGGTAGAATGCTATATTTATGAAGCCTATGACTGTTCAATATGAGAGACAGAAATTAATCAAATAAACCCATAAACCTGCATTTATGATAAAAGCTCTGAAGTTGAGGTCCATGTGCTGTGAAGCATATAATAAGGTAATTTGACCTAGTCAGAGAGGTCAGTCAAAACTATCACAAGGAAGTGAAGATTGAGCTGATAGGAGAAGGAGTTCCTGACTGAAGAGGGCAGGGGTGAATGGATCCTCACAGGATGACTGTGTCTTCCCAGAAATAGACTCTGGTTCTCTCGTTGAGCAGTGCTATTGTCCCATTTCTTCAATCTTTACTTCTGGTGGTATTTTAAGTTTGTTTTTTATCTTCCTCTCCACTGCCTTTTGTCCACAAAATGGAGAGAACATAGCTTAAAAACTCTATTATGTGCCCTTCTATTTATTCAAATATTTCCATGTAAGGTACATTCACATTTGTGGAAATTGTTCTTGTTCATTGGGATTAAGTCTTAGACAGTTTCCTTAAATAGCTTTATAAATCCTCATGAAGACCTGACCTTGCCTTTCAATCAGCCTATATTTATGGTTTGGAAATGCTTCCTTGTGAAGCTGATAGGTTCAGTCACTGGCCGTTGATTTATGGTTGCATTTATTATGACAGGTTTGGACTCTAAAATGATAGCAAGGTAAAGCCACTGCAAGAATGATTTTTCTTGTTGAGATCTAAAGCTTTCTTGCTCCTTCCACCCCTATCTGTAAAAGTTTCCTTTGAAAAAGCAACAGAAAAACAAATTATAACATTAATTTTTAAACACTTATTTAAAAGTCCTTTATCTGCCTGGTTTCTATTCCTTAATATATTGAGGTATCTAGGTATATATATATATATATATATATATATATATATATATATATATTTGGCTAACATACAGAATGGGACAATGAATATATTTCAATTTACACAGTTTGTTTTAACCATGCTCCTATGTGAGGATAAACTGTTTAGCTTATATTGTTGTATAGCTGTTGTGCTAAAGATGAAGAACAGAATCCCATGGTATGAAAAATAATGAAAATGCAAATTCAGTGCACACTATAGCAGGACTCTCAGTCCAGAATTGACTATAGAGACAATAGGAAAAAATACCAAAATAAAAAAAAAATGATGTAATAGTACCAGTAAGATAGCATTCTGCATTTTTTTCTGTATAAAGTGGTGACATTCTAATATTTTGATTATGTAAATAGTTAAACAGATTAAAGAATTTGTGAAAAATGGGCTTCTAGTGTGAGGGTTATTAACGTCCACTTACATAGGGAGGAGATCCGGTAGAATGTTTACTCCTTCATTCTGTACCCCTACTGCTTACTCTTTAAAGGAAATGCAGAGAACCCTAGTTGAACAATGCAACTTCCAAACAGGTGAGCAGGATAAGAATAAATTCAATGATGTAGAAATGTGCTTTTGTGGGGATCATTGCCCTTAGTGTATTATCGTACTCAAATACGAAGTTGGTGCTCATTAGGTTTTCTTACATAAGTCAAGACTGGTTTTTACTCCTAAAAACAACACGAGAGCCATTACAATCCTTTAATTCCTGTCATGATGCTCAGAATGTCAGGGATACCTGAAACCAGCAGATGGCGCTCGGCTTCTGTCTCAAAAAAGGAGTGAGTCGCTAGTTCTTCAGCCTCTACTTATTACCATTCATTTTAAGGGGGTGAAAAGCAGTGTTCAGAGAAAAATCTTTGTTAGCACAAAGCCTCTGTATTTGTGAGAGACAAAATTACATTTCTAGTTCATTCAAAGACTAGTTGGTAATCCCTGAATTTTGCAAGTGAATTTTGCGAGTTAACTCACAGGAACATGAAAAAAAAAAAAAAACCAACAACATTAATTGGTTAACTAGGTACACTTATTTGCTTTGTATCAGGGCATTGATGTTGTATATGAAAGCATGGAAAAGGCAGCTGATATTTTCATGCATTTTGAAGGAAGAATAAAATGGCTGATTCTCTCTGCCTTGCTTGTTCGCAGATTCTGTAAGCCGGGGAAATGGATACTACGGTTGTTTATAAAATCAGATCCAAACAAAGGAAAAGAGCTAGGATGCTTTCCTCTAACATTGACACATGTACCACACTCTAGAAAAAGGATGAGGCTGCAAAAGAAGGTTTTAGCTTAGCATTTCAATTCTAAAATGGATGGTCCTATTTAATTTTCCACACACAATATCTTCCCTCGCTAAAGAATACATTAATATTACTAATCTCACTTATGTAGCAGCTTTAAAAGGCCGCAGCAACAAGGATATTTCTAAAGCAGATTGTAGTCATTTCTGCTGGTATAGAAAATTCCCTACCCGCACTGAAAGTAATTGTGTTGGTAATCTCACGCTATTGCTTTAGTGGGAATTTGCATCATTCTTTGCTCCACGTGAGCTATATAGACAAGCATAATGGATGGAGTGATGAGAGGGTGCATGATGAATTAATATCCCAGAGGTCCTGAAACTAATAACAATGAAGGCTTTTCTGTGGCCACCGGGTTCCTAGATTTGTATTATGAAATGTGAGTCTGGAGTTGTCTGCAGACTGGTCGCCCTGTAGAAGGTTAGAAGGAAGAGTTCCCTCAATTGCAGGATTGAAAAAAAGAAAGAAAAAAGGAAAAGCAAGATAAAAATTTTCTGGTATTATAATGAAATGAAGTCGTGAACCAAATATATACTAGATCTCTCTATAGATAAATATAAGTTTTGTTTTTTTTTCACCTCAGACATTGCACTTCATAAAATACCTACACCGGCTTTACTATTTGCTTTTGGTTTGCAGTTTGTTATAGAAAGAATGTCAGATTCATGGTGTATTAAGCTGCTTCTTCAAACATGTGTGGAGTAAGCATCAGAGATGGCTTGAAAGAGTGCTTTTCTATTTGTAATCCTTGGAGGTGTTACTGGGCAAAATAGACCCAAAGTTGACATGAGCAAATGTAAATCTTTATTATTCATTATTCTACCTGTTCTTTTATCCATTTTCCAATTCTCCCCAAGTGCCACCCTTATGCTGGGTACAATGCATGGCACCAAGGTTTACAAGAGGGAATAAACGTGGTTCCATCTCACAGAAAAGCAGACATGGCTATTAGTAATAATAGTGCAATAGATATATACTATAATAGAACTGGGACAGTGGTCTATACTTCAATTGTAGTTATTAGCCCAGAGGATTTGAATGAAAGATAAACTTACTACCAAAAATACATAAGAGCCATTTCCTTTACAGGAAAGGTATCAGCCAGGAAAAGTGCAAACTTAGAAAGAAAGAAGACAAGTGTCTTTTGTCCAGGAGATGATTGCACTTCTGGGCAGCCTGGGGCAGAGGCAGGAACTGCACTCAGATAGCGTGCAGAGAAGCTGACCAGTGCATGGCTATTCTCACATTGTGTCTGTACAGCATGTTTTTACAATTCAGTTTGACAGTTCTGTCTTTCCAGAATGCAAATACTTGGACATCCAAACACCAAAATGTATTTAAAGGCTTTAAGGGAAATATCGATACTTAAAACATTTGTAGGTTTAGACAACCCATGTACTTTCTTCTTCCATTCAGGTATTTGAGAATTCACTATATCTTACACCTGCTTTTTACTATCCACATTTCTGAAATAGAATCCTATGCATTTTAATGAAATGTTAGATAAAAAATTGAGTAATAGATGCATTGTATATATATGTGTGTGTATATACATATATATTTGTGGTCTTTACAATGGATAAGTAACCACATGCTATGATTTTATAATACTTATTAATATAAATAGGCCTTAATTGAAAAAAATGAAGAAGTGGCCATCATGTTGTGAACATTAAAAGAAATACATAAACATAGATATGAAAAATATATAGAGAAAGAGAGATGGGCAGAGATAGAGAGTTTAGCTCATGAGCTGGTTTGAAATTTGCTCCATGATTTTGATCAGTCACTTGTATTTGCTCTTGTGTGAAACACTTTCAATAACCCTTATTGGTAAAGCACTTGGAGATCATTGGTTGAAAAGTGCAATTGACTGTGAGTGCGGACTTGGGAGCCTTACAATTGAGAGTCATCATAAATTTTATCTTTGCTGGCATAACTACAGAGATTATTTTTATACAGAGAGGTGGCTCTTTCATTTTGTAAACACTTTAAGCTAGGTGCTTCAGTAATGAATCTTAGACCGGTAGAAAAATTGGTTGCAATAATATCATATATACCAATCACTATTTGAATGCTCTTAGAGCTTCCTGTACTTACCCTGGAATAAGAAAACACTAATATTTTGAAATAATTCTTTATGTGTCATCTTCTGTATTTATGGCAGATTACAGGAGATAAAATCATGCAGATTTATTTAGGAAAAGAAAGTATATATTTGAGAGATCTTACTTGATAACACAGATTGCTATCAACTCTTTAATATTAAACAGATATTCTGGGATGATACTGAATTTATTAATCACAGAAAGGGGAGCTTTATAGTTGTTGGGAATGTTGTCTCATCACCTAGGAGCCAGAAAGGGAAGAAATCTTAAAGGGTAAAGGTGGAAGTAAATTAAACTTTCCTCACTATCACCTTAACTTTTCCAATCACAGGCAGTTCTCTGAGCAGGTGGAGAAAAGACACTGAAAGAATTGGAAGCTGAAATAAGAGCACTGATGAAAAATACATCACAAATGACTAACAAATTGTAAATGAAAATTGGGTGACTTTCAGGTGGGAGCTGCTAACAGGCTGTGAGGCAGCATTTGACCTCTTTTAATGGAAGTTTTAAGAGGGGACTGGTGGTGATGAAGGGTCATTCAGCTGATGTCAGTGACTCCTGAGTGGTGCTCCTGGTTTGCCACTAGGATAGTGTTGAAGGACGGCGGAGAAGGTGCATCAGTTAGAAGGGCAGAAGTCAACTCCCTAGCCAATCTGTTTCTGTAGCAGTTGAGAAACTGCACAAAGTACAGAAAGTCAGATCATTTATTTAACTTATGCTTTTATTAAGATATAATTTCTTACATTTGTAGAGCACATTATGTTTTAAAGCCCATTTGCCACATTAATCACTAGGAATATCAAAATAAAGTATATTTTCATCTTAAAATCCATTTCTGTGCTTGATGTGATAAAAAAAAATTCACTTACAAGTCACCTGGGATAAGAGCAATAATAGAAACCAAACTTTTGCAGATATAGTTTGCTTTTATGTATAGGAAAAGTTGGAGAGAATAAAAGCCATTAAGGCTGTGTGTGAAAGATACATTAGAGTTACATTTATATCATTGATTACACTGTTTCTCAATTACACAGAGTGGGAAAAAAACACAAGCAATTAATCATGGTAGATTACACTCATTTTGTATTTGGCCAGCAGTAGCAAGTAGTTATTAAGAAGTCTGAGTTCCAATTGTTTCTCTAAATAATACTTTGTAATATCTTTTGCTTATGTGATTTCTGTAATACCCTTTGGTAAATGTGATTATTTATACCTAGAAAAGAGTTTAAAAAAGCTCTCATTCCCTTTTTATAATTATACTTTTAAATCGATTTTTTAATATATTTATATTCTTAATATGATGCCATTACCAGCTCTGCCATTTGTCTTGTTTAATCTGGATATGCATAATTATAAACCACACCAATTACAACCACTATACATGCATTATCAGCTAGGTAAACATTTAGTAGTAAAAATAGAATTAAAATATTCAGATAAAATAATTCTACCCCTGGTTTATGTAAAACAGTAATCAATAAGAACTTGAAATTACTAAAATTCTTATTTTACAGAAAAGTATTAGTAATATATAGATGATACAATTCGGTATTGATAAAGAGCAAATCTATCAGCAACTTAATTCCTCAGATGGAATTTTCTCTAGCAATGGGAAATAGGAAAAATAACTTATTTGAGATATTGATACAACCTAGAATATTTATATTGCCTACTCATAAGTTTTGAAATGGCCTCTGATGGCAAAAAAGATATTGTATTGTGCTTTTTATAAGAACCGAATATACAGATGCCTTATTATCCTTTATTTGCATTCAATAGAAAATAAGAAATTTAGAAATAATTAGCAAGGCCAGAAATGTTTCAAATTGCATTAATATAAAATTAACTATTTTTGTCTTAGAAACTGCAAACCATTGACATATGGCTTAAAAAGAGTGGATTCATAATGAAATGTTTCCCTTCACGTCCGTAACATTTAGGAAACAAAATTTAGCCATACATTTTTGCAGTGTGAAGTTCACCCAACTGTAGTCCTTCAGATAGTATGCTGATTTGTCTAGCCTTCTTTATCTGTTGCTTGTCTATTTGCATAACTGTTATTTATCTGATAATTCAAACAATATTCGAGAAAAATGGTATATCCTGCAATAGACTGAGCTCCTCATAGTAACTTGTTTTTCTGTAACAGTATAGTGCCTGTCATAGGTAGTAAATTCTGAATATACATTCATTGAATGATTGTATTTAAGTTGATTAAAATGCTTCTACTCAAATAGTCAAAGGATCAGATTGAAAGTGATGGTAAATGTTACTAACAATTACTTTCATCTGAGGAGAGACTTGCACTGATAAAGGGATGGGGTGGGCAAGGAGAAAGGAGTACAGAAGAAGAGAGAGAAGAGAAAGGAACAGGGCAGGTCAGCAGGCAGCCTGGGAGAAGTTGGACCTTTCAGGAATAGGGGAAATTTCAGTGTATTTGTGCGATGACTGGGGATCGTCTAAAATAGGTGAGCTGGGTGTTTGAACTTTTTAGAATGAGTTCACAGTATATTTAGTGTGTACTCACAGAAGGAGAATCTTCCTTAATTAATGGAAGGCATTTAATAATTTCTGTTTAGTTTAATTTTAATTTGTGAGGAGCAAACAATCACATGCCTTCGAAAGTGCTTGGCTTACAGTCGTCCATATTTCATGTCCTTAGACTTAAACAACAACAACAACAACAACAACAACAAAACAAAACGCATATCTCGAGTGCTAGAACTACCGAGAATCTCTAAATATCAGGTCAAGAAAAACAGACAAATGTTAACTAGATATTTTAGAGAAAATAAGCAATTTTATTTTCATTTGGTTTTCTGATTTTCATCTGCTCATATCTATTTTCCCCAGTCTTGGAAATACAAATCAGTGCAACTGGCAGTGAGAATTGAGGATTCCTTTCCTCTCTTCTTCTTCTCTTACTTCTCCTTTTCTTCCTTCTCCACTGCCGCAGCCTCTTCCTTCCTTCCTTTCTTCTTCTTCTTCTTCTTCTTCTTCTTCTTCTTTTTCTTCTTCTTCCTTCTTTCTTGTTTCTTCTTGTTTCTTCTTTTTTAAGATTTTGTTTTTTTAAAGTAATCCCCACACCCAACACAGGCCTCCAACTCACAACGCTGAGGTCACGAGTCACATGCTCCACTGACTGAGCTAGCCAGGCGCCCCTCCTTTCCTATCTTCTAGATTCATTCTTTCTGCTCTTGCAGCTGGAGGTTCGTATTCTTTGAACTTTAGCCCAAGCACTTCTGTTCTCCTATCACCTTGTACTTTCCCTATTCACAGCATCTGTTACCACCTCCACGTAGGTGATTTCCAAGTCTACATCTGGAATCCAGTCTTCCTATACTTGTTCTACATTTACAGGTATATATTTTAAAGATATAAAATGAAACATTTATCAATAGAATTTATTTTTGTAACCAAAATCTCTTCTAATTTTTCTAATTTCACAATTCTAGCCACTGAGACTCAAACCTCTGATTCATATTTGACTCAGTTAATTCTTTTGACCTCTATTTCTTTTATCCTCTTATTCACTACCTTGTTCCTGGTTAGTAAAAACAATCTTAATTTGTATCCTTACCTCTTTCAAGTATCATTCTGTATGTCATAGACATACTTTGCCTAAAACTTTTATTAGGACACTCAAAGTCATCTTTACTTTGACTCCAGTTTATTTTTTCTGGTCCTAAAATATGTTTTTGTTTTTTTTTTCTAAAATATGTTTTAAACTTTTCACTCCTGAGAGAGCAACCCCTGTACTTTATCAGTGCATTTTGCATCCGTATCTCTGTCTTTATGTTCATTATTCCTTCTGCGTAATTATCCTGACTCCTTTCTCTGTTTTTATTAACTTACTCATTTTTTAAAATTTTATTTTATTATGTTATGTTAATCACATACATAACTTACTCATTTTTAAAAGTCTAGCTCATTTTTAAGGTCCTTCTTGAATTTTCTATGTTCTACCTTAGGGTTAGGCATTTTCTATATTTTGCCACTTTTGATATTAGGCAGGTTGGTCTAATTGTTCTCCAACTATTATTGTGTAAAAAAGTCTCTATAAAATTTCCCAAGCTATTCTCCTTTCTGTCTGCATACTTCCTCCAATCTACCAAAATTTTAAGTTCCTATATACAGCATCATGGTGTAGACTTCGGTTACTTGATGTCAGTTGAAGGGGTATGAACTGGCTCTCTTCCATTTTCCAGGTTGTCAATACTGTTTTGTTAAATAAAAAATGGGTGAATTTTTTAACCAAAAAACCCTACTTTAGGCTTAGTGAAGATTTATTCCATATTCTGTCCTTAGACTCTTTCTCATCTTGTTAATTCGGATGTGAATTTTTGTAATTTTGACTCTTCATAGGCTTTTCAGTGGGAAGTTGGATAGGCTGCTCTAGGTAATACTGGCCAAATGCTGTTATGGATTCCATAGTTCTGCTAAATAATTTTATTTGATTATGGATGCTTCTTCCTACAACGTATCCAAAATAGTTCATAGAGGAAATCTAACTCCAAGTTCACCTCCTGCAATCTTGCCAAATATGTTGAAAACATGAAGTCTTTAAGTTCCAGACTGTATTTTCCTTATTTGTGAGTTGACCCTATCTTCACCTTAAAACTCACTCTGTTTGGCATCTCTCCCAGACCTATTTTCTTTTTGCCAGTTTGGCTTGCTATAGATCTTTACTTTTATAATCTACTCCAGGAATGATTTCATCAGTCTTTGAAATTTGCTCAGTCTGCACTTTTCCCCCAAGCCTGTTCCATCGCATATTCCCACCAGGCTGTGCTTTCAGTCCATCTTATGGGAAAAGCCTATTGAATTAAATAGGAAATGTTATTTGCAAGGATTTAGGCCTCTCTAAGGTATATGTAAGTTCCCTTCTCCATGCTATTTTGCTACAGTGCTAGGAAGAGAAAATTAGTGAAAGGTCATCAGTGTATTAAAATAATGGGAATCTTTTTATATGTCCCCCAAAATTATTCTGACACTAATTTTGAGGGCATTCTACTTTCTTTGTCCTAACTTACCTCTTTACCACTACACTAAAAGAAAACTAAAATACGGTATCTTTATTTTTTAGAAATCATTTTCAGAAGTCTCAGGTCTATAGCTTCTTGCTGGAGACTCCTTAGATGTTTTTTTTTCCCTCTGAATATTTCAAAATATAAATATTAGAGAAAAGATTATTTCAAACTACGACTAACCACAATATATCCTGCCTTTAAGGAAGAAGATTGAATTCTATAGCAAAATACCTTGATAGTTTGTGTTTGTTGCCAAAGATAAGGTCCCATGGAATTATCTGTAAGGTCACTGCAGACAGTGACAAAGCTAAATTGACCGCCTAAAAAACAAAGTGGATATTTCAGGATTGCAAGGTTTACAAGAGGAGGACAAATGTGAGAACTCTCTTGAGGGATCAAAAGGCCACAGGAGACTGGAGAACAACGGGGGAGAAGCGGACTCATGAGAAAATGTCCACATGGGCTGCAGCTGAGGGAATTTTGTTTTGAGACCAAGACTGTGTAATATTTCATCCTAAGTTATCCTATGTGCTGTGTAGCTTCTACTAACTGAAGCTGAAGGAGAGACATACTAAATCTAATGCTTTGTGTGAGTCTTCTGGGGAATGTCAAGTAAAAGGTGACTATCATAATTTAAGCTCACAGAAATTTTCAGAAATACTGTGGAGAATGTGAAAACATTTTATTAATATTTTAAAGGACAGAAGCAAAACTTGAAGACCCCTCCAAAGGCCAAAGCTGGAATAATTTAACAACAAAATAAATACTGATTATATTCTACTCTAACTCAAAGAATATAAAAGATATCCATGAGTTCATACCTATAAAGTAAGTAAATAAGTAAATAAGACAGAATTTTTGTTCCTTAGAGAGGCATTCCAAATAATATATGTAGATACTCTTATATCTGGGAGATGGAACTTAATTTCCCTCCCTTTCAGTGTGGGCTAGACCTAAAATTGCTTACACAGCATAGAGTATGAGAAAGGAACGGTACCTCGACTGTATAGAAACAAGGCAGACATCATCTTAACCAAGTGATCAAAGCTAACATCACTGATGAGGAATCATGTTGATATGAGGTAATAAGAAAGATACCTCACCTCTGGGGCCTTCTTCCCGCCAAACCAAAGCCCAGTCTAATCATAAGAAAACCTCAAACACACTCAAATTGAGCAACAGAAGATAAAATATCTGGCCAGTACTCTTCCAAAGTATGAAGGTTGTGAAAGATAAGGAAAGACTGAGAAATTGTCACAGAGTGAAGGAGACAATTTGACATGATGACTAAGTGCAATATGGTATTCTTGGTTAGATCTTGGAAGAGAAAAGAGACATTAACAACAAAAAAAAAAAGGTGAAATCTGAATAAAATCTACATAGTTTAGTGGCATTGAACCAGTGTTAATTTCTTAGCTTTGACAGATTACTGTGGTTATGTAAAATGTTAACATTAAAGAAAGCTGGGTAAAGTATATATGGGGGCTCTTTATATTATCTAAAATAATAAACTAAAATTATTCCCAGTTAAAAAGTTTGTTAAAAAAGTTAAAAGTTTATGTTACTTAGCATAAACTGCTTCAGATTCACTTTAGTAAAATAATTTAAAATTAAAAAATTCAAACATATTAATCAAGGGGTGCCTGGGTGGCTCAGTCGGTTAAGCATCTGCCTTTGGCTCAGGTCATGATCCCAGGGTCCTGGGATGGAGCCCTGCATCAGGCTCCCTGCTCAGTGGGAAGACTGCTTTTCCCTCTCCCACTCCCCCTGCTTGTGTTCCCTCTCTTGCTGTCTCTCTCTCTGTCAAATAAATAAATAAAATCTTTTAAAAAACCATATTAATCAAGTAACTAGTATAGGCCTGGGGCAGGTCAGTGAAAAAAAGACAAAATTACTGCCTTCCAGGCAGCAACCTCTTTGACATCAGCCATAGCAACTTCTTACCAGACACATCTCCTGAGGTAAAGGAAACAAAAGCAAAAATAAACTCTTGGGACTTCCTCAAAATAAAAAGCTTCTGCACAATGAAAGAAACAATCAATAAAACTAAAAGACAACCTACAGAATGGGAGAAGATATTTGTAAATGACATATCTGATAAAGGGTTAGTATCCAAAATCAATAAAGAACTCAACACCCAAAAAACAAACAATAGAGTTAAAAAATGGACAGAAGACATGAATAGACATTTTTCTAAAGAAGACATCCAGATGGCCAACAGACACATGAAAAGATGCTCAACATCCCTCATCATCAGGGAAATACAAATCAAAACTACAATGACATATCCCATCACACCAGGCAGAATGGCTAAAATTAACAAGACAGGAAACAACAAATGTTGCCAAGGATGCGGAGAAAAGGGAACCCTCCTACACTGTTGGTGGGAATGCAAACTGGTGCAGTCACTCTGGAAAACAGTATGGAGGTTCCTCAAAAAGTTAAAAATAGAACTGTCTACGACCCAGCAATCATACTACTAGGTTTTTACCCAAAGGATACAAAAATATTGATTCAAAAGGATACATGCACCTGGTATTTTTTTATCAACAATAGCCAAACTATGGAAAGAGCCCAAATGTCCATTGACTAATGAATGGATAAAGATGTGGCATACATCCACAATGGAATATTACTCAGCCATCAAAAAGAACGAAATCTTGCCATTTGCAGTGATGTGGTTGCAGTTAGAGTATTATGCTAAGCAAAATAAGTCAGAGAAAGACAAATATATGATTTCACTCATGTGGAATTTAAGAAACAAAACAAATAAACCTAGGGGGAAACAGAGGCATACCAAAAAACAGACTCAGCTATAGCGAACAAACTGATGGTTACTGGAGGGGAGGTCAGTGTGGGGTTATGGGTTAAACAGGTGATGGGTATTAAGGAGGGCACTTGGGATGAGCACTGGGGATTACAGTGATGAATCACTAAATTCTACATCTGAAACTAGTATTGCACTGTATGTTAACTGGGTGGAATTTAAATAAAAACTTGGAGGAAAAAAATCACTGTCTTCATGGTGCTAATAGTGCAGTGGAGGGAGGCAGACAATGAACAAAAATAGCAAATATATAAATTTTATAATACATTAGAAGGTGATGAACACTATCAAAAATGATTAGTCAGGAAAAAGGGGGCTTTGCAGTAAACAGGGTGGACTTTTACATTATAAAGGCCATTCTAATTGAAAGGTGATATTTAAAAGCAAAGCCTTAAAGAATGTGAGGCAATTGACTGTGGCTATACCCGGGAGAAGAGAACTCCAGGTAGAGAGAACAGGCAGTGGGAAGGCCCAAGATTGGAAACATGCTTGACACAGGTTTAAGGAAGAGCAAAGTGGCCAGGCTGTCTATAGCTACTGAGGGGAGAAGAGTGTTTTAGATGAATGTGGGGTGCGGGGGAATGACAGAGGGCACAGTAGGCCATCATTGTAAGAAGTTTGGCTTTTTCTGTGAGGGAGATTGAGGGGCCATTTCAGGATTCTGCGTGAGGTCTCTTGTGATACGACTTTGGTTGGAAAGGGATGGATGTATCTGCTCTCTCGAGGGTAGGTAGTGGATGAGTGAGGGTAAAAGCAAGACACGCCCATCAAAAATTTTTTTTCCAGAGTCATTTTTTGAATGAATGTTCTGTCAACCTCAAGCTTAAGTTTTTTAAATATACGACTAACTGCACGTGCTATTTATTGCATTATCGCCACTTTTTTTTTTTTCCTTTTGAAGGTCTGGGAAATCTAAAAATAATTTTTGCTAAAGCAGAGGTCATCATCAACAAATCAGTTTTTCCCCAGTTTTTTTTTTTCTTAAAGATTTTATTTATTTATTTGAGAGAGAGAGAACGAGAGACAGAGAGCATGAGAGGGAGGAGGGTCAGAGGGAGAAGCAGACTCCCTGCTGAGCAGGGAGCCCGATGTGGCACTCGATCCCGGGACTCCAGGACCATGACCTGAGCCGAAGGCAGTCGCTTAACCAACTGAGCCACCCAGGCGCCCCAGTTTTTCCCCAGTTTTATTGAGGTATAATTGACCAATTAAATTGTAAAATATTTAAGGTGTACAACTTGATAGTTTGGCATACATATATATGGTGAAAGGATTCACCAAATTGAGTTAATAACACATTTTCTTTATAAAAGTTTTTTAAAGATTTATTCGAGAGAGAGAGAGACAGAGAGGAGAGAGAGAGTACATGAACAGGGGGAGGGGCAAAGGGAGAGGGAGAAAGAGAATCTTAAGCTGAATCTGTGCTGAGCACGGAGCCCCACATGGGGCTCGATCTAGACCATGACATCATGACCTGAGCTGCAACCAAGAGTTGGCCACTTAACCATGACTGAGCCACCCAGGTGCCCCCCTTTATAAAATTTAAAAGTCAAGAAAGACGGTCTAAAACTGTCTGTTCTGAAATTTTGCATTTGATCCAGACAAGATACTCTAAAACCACTAATCTAGGAGACAGATTTAATATCCTATATCTGTTCAATTTGCAGTGTGTCAGATACAAGTATATAAATACTATAATTTACTAGACATTTCTGGGTAATGCCATAATTCTTGTTAAAATTAGCTGTTGAGATCAGACTTTAAAATAACCTCATTTCTTTTTAGACTGAAACTTCAAAATAAATACTGAGGCATTATATTAAATATTAAATACAATCTATCCATTTGACAATCTATTTCATAGGTTCAGAAATTAGCAAGAAGAAACAATTTTCTTATATTTTATTTTAATTTTTTTTAGTAAATCTGAGATCAGCAAAATTTGAGTTCTTCTATTACAGTTTGATAAAATGAAAAACAATTTGACCTTACAAATTCCAGTAGTAACTTGGTTGACATGTAAGGAAAACTTAGGATAAAATCTCAAGTTATGCTCTGTTGCCCTTTCAATAACATTATATTATTCTCTTATTTTTCTTCTGTATCAAATTCATTGCCTAGATATTAAAGAAAATGTCAGTGTTTTAATGACTAAATTTTTCTCCCAAATGATATTATGTATAGAATAATTTAGTACAGTTATGACTTAAATATTGAACTGTGTACAGAAATGGGATAGGAATGAACTGAAACTTATTTTTTAATATTCAATGTTATAGAAATATCTGTGCTTATCATTGACATTTTGATAAGTATTTTTATGTTAATAAAATGTATTTGGCTTGCTACTCAACTGATTTTGAGTTAACATGATTTTTAGTTATAGAATGAATTGGAAAGCAAATACTTTTGTGTTCTATTTTCAAGTGTGATACATCAAAATAAGGGATGTTTTGACAGAAAAAAGGAAATCTTGTTCAACTCATGTCAGCATCAGTCAATGCCTTCATTTGTAGGAGAACTTGAGAAATGTTTAGTGAAATGCTGACAAATGGACTTGAGAGCATATCTAATTGGTTTTTTTTTTCCTTCGTAGGCATGTAGAGAAGGGAAAGTAATTATAGAAACCCAAAGTTTAGTCTTCAATTGAAGTCCAACTTAAATGCAGTTTAAAGCCTTTATCCCTTTAAGCTCACCTCTCTTACTGCCTTTTGATTTTGTGGTGGTTCATCCATATTAATATACCTAATGACAGACACCCTGAAAAGGTGAGAATGAATGCTTTTCCTCTGACATATCAGCAGAGGATGATGGTACAAAGCGTGTCTTTCAATGTGTATCTGCATGGACTCCGGGTCTGTGAGAATGATATATACTTCTACTTTATGCCTGCAAGATTCAAAAGGCCTTTTCAAATATTCATGTCCTTTTTTTCTTCTTTTTATTCTCTACCGGTGTGTGTTATATGATGAGAAGAATGTCAGTGTCTCTGGAGTTTTATTTTTAAGTTTTAGTCTTGCCTGAGGGGGAAGATATATTGAAATTTTGCTGGTCAAGCTGTTCATACTTTCTCATAACATATCTAATAATTGCAAAGCAATTTGTTCAAATAATTTGGGCAGGCCTTCCATAGTTACCATGATAGACTCAGGCAGGTTATTGGGCAGAGTCTAGCATTCAATCCATAACACCTGGGGATAACTTTCCCTTTGTGTTGCCTGTTATAACCAAGGAGAAGTCAAAGAAAGCACAGAGATGAGGGCTGGCTGGCTTTCTTTCTCTTTCTTTCTTTTTCTTTCTTTCTTTTTCTTTTTCTTTTTTTCTTTTTCTCTCTTTCTTTCTTTCTTTCCTCCCTCCCTCTTCCCTCCCTCCCTTTGGCTGAATTTTGATCATCCTTTTCTGATCTTGTTTAAACTTGGGTTATAACTTCATCATGTATGATGCATCCAGTTAATAGGATTTGTATTGTCATAGGCACTGTTGCCATTTCATATGCTATAGCTGGCAAGTGGAGGTGCTGATTAGAAACGTGGTAATACAGTCACCTCTACCTGCTCAGCCTGACCTTGGAGACAAAGGTTGGTGCATTTGTGTTTGTTTTTTTGTTTTAAAATCACACACACTAGTTGTTGCTATTGTTTGTTCTTTTTATTTTCCATGGCTTTGGAAACTTAAACTATACATTAATATTTTAGTGTATCATTTGGTCTTTTTCTTCCATCAGATTTCTGACCCATTTATTTTTTAAGATTTTGCTTTTAATTTTCATCACCTTCTGAGCCTTACCTTTCTCCATTGTCCACCAGGAGAGAAAAAAAAAAAATAGAATAAAATCACCAGCTGGTGGGAAAGTCATTTGGAGGGTGCTGGCCAGATTAACCTTTATATAATAATTATGAATTAATAACTTTTTTTCCTCTTGAATAAAATCCATGTATTTAGTTAGCTTCAGGGAAAATAGATGAGGAAATGGAAATAAAATCGCAGTGAAATAATTCATCATGTTATAATAAAACAGAGCTGTGGTTTCAAGGACTCCTAGTCTTCAAAAACTACCCAACACAATGGGAAGAGGGAATTAAAACTATAATTTCCCGAGTATTAAAAATATAAGCTACGTTCTGTGTGAGGAAAATAACTTGTCAACCCCCTCTTCATTATGTGAACATCCACACTGGGATACAACATGTGTTGGAAGAAGTGATTAAAAATGATCCAAACTAGCACACTAAAATTTTAAATAGTTTTCACTATTGACACAGAAAGAGCATTCATTGGGAATTGCAATAACATCCACTTATGCAAAAATATCTTTTGACATGCAATGAAAACATAACCTCTGGATACGCATTTTCTCTTTTAGGTTTTCAATGGGAATTGTGCCTAAGTGATTAGGGCAGGATTTGGTCCAATAAATAAACTGAAAATTTTGTAACAAGCGGTGGAGTAATACATATTAATTCTGAACAGATTGACACTGTAATTTGGGATAAAAACCATAATGATTACAGAACGCAGTCAGTGTAAGTCAAGTCTGATGGACTGGAACAGATGTGTCCACCTGTTTAGAGCCCAGCTCTGCATCACTTGGGATGCATAATGTGACTGAGGTCTGTAACATTAGCTATTTGGAAAGGTATACAGGTTAGGGAAAAGGAGAAATGTCAAATATTGGATCATTCTTTTATTTTCCTATGTAGCTGTTGAGGTAAAAAAAAAATATATGAGAGCGCACTAAGGACTAAAATAAAAGAGAAAGTCCAGAGGACATATAAACATTATTACATGCCTTTCATCAGAAATGGTTTGGAAAACTTCAAAAAGGACATTTCAAGGACAGGTGGACAGAATAGATTCAGTTTTCATTTTCCTAAAATTCATAAATTCTGTGTAAATTAACTCAATATAAGTTTTTTAACAAATGCTAAAGCAGATGAAGAAAGATGGAAAGAGACTCCAACATTACAATGTTCATGCCCAGGGGCACTCCATATATCTAGTACCAAGTAAGATTAGGCTTTTGTGACTATTTATCATTTGAAATCATAGGGAAAATATTTTTTTGACATAACATGCCCCAGGTCTAAAGATTATACTGTATGTCATTAGGGGGTAATTTTATTTTTTCTTAAGGTAGAAGGAACATCTCTACCATGATCATAAATATGTCTTTTTATTACAAGAAAATGTTAATGTGTGATCATAAACATCATTCATTTTAAAGATTGAATCTTATGGATGTTACTATTAAAAATATCCTCCCATCTGTGCTATTCAATTTTTCTTTAAATTTATTAACAAAATTGAGTACATGTGTGTTATTCTTCCTTTCCTCTGTCACCTTCTTGGTATTTAACCAATTCTTAACCTATGGAGTCTCTATTATTATAAGGATAAAATATCATTTTGTTGTATTTTAATATATAGGATATATAGAAATCACTCTTTTACCTCACTTAAAATCTTCAACTGTATTTGTCAGAGATGTTTTAAGAGATTTGACTTTCAGTATCAATGTTTTTCTTGGAATGAGGTATTCAAATTTCATGATGTGAAACATACACGTCAGTCTAGAAAACTGAAGATAAATTCTTGGCAAAAAGCTATCAACTGGGTAAAACCTATCAGAAATATCCAAGAAGCTTTTAAAATTCTGCCTTCCCTGCTTGTCCCTTTCTAAACATGGAAGAACTAGGGAAAGATCTTTTCAGTGCAGTCTGTATTCATTACCATACCTGACAGAAATTTTAACAATCTAAAGATACCACTTGTGGGGTGCCTGGCTGGCTCAGTCAGTAGAGCATGTGACTCTTGATCTCAGGGTTGTGAGTTCCAGCCCCACAATGGGCATAGAGCTTACATAAAAAATAAAATAAAATATTCAAGAAACCACCCCCCCCAAAGATACCACTGGCTAATGGCATTATGTGTTTTTAAAGAATAGAGTTTGACTGACTTCTTATACTCAAGTAGGTGTATAAACTTTAAAAAGAAGATACAACTAATATTAATAGATGAGATATATGCATGTGTTCTATTTTGAGGGGCAACAGAATGGTTGATTTGTGGGTATTTAAGTATTTGCTAGGTATTTCTGCTTGAAGGTCAAAAAGTTAAAAGTATCCAGAAAAACTGATGTGTTTTATACAATTCTGCACATAGTATGTTTGCTATCTTATAAAAAGTTATTTTATTTTACAATATTTAAGGTCATTATAGAGAAATAAATGCTATAAATCATGACCTAATTAGTACAGTTCTGTTAATTTACACATACAACATATTGTAGTAGAAGATGACTAAGGCTTTTCTGTGTCTAAATTAGCAGTTTTTGATCGGCTGTGGATCACCTGGGAAATTTTAAAACAATACTGTTGTCTCAGTCCCCAGACCTCCTTCCTGAGATTGTGATATAATTGACCTGAGTTGGGGCACAGGTATTGAATTTTTAAGATCTCTCTAGGTCATTTTATTGTAAAGTTAGTATTGAGAAACACTAATCTTGATTTGTTTGTTTTTAAACTAATGAGTTCTTGTGAGGAAGAGGAAAAAAAAGTGGATAAAATAGTATGTTCACATAAACTTGTATAAGATTTTACAGTTGTCAAAAATATTCAAGTCCAGTGGGGACACCTGGCGAATTAAGGATTAAAATAGAGGTAAGTAGGATTTGAGGGGTCATTTAAACAAAGTTTGGGGTGTCAAGGAATGCTTTTTAGGGAAAGAGATTTCAAATCTTTGGAATGAAGTATAAGCAGGCTTTCAAGTTTCACCCGTGTTGCAGTATGTATCAATACTTCATTCCTTTTTATGGCTAAATATTCCATGGTATGGATGTACCAAGGACGCCAGTAACCAAAAACATACCTTACATGATTCCACTGATACGAAATATCCAGAATAGGCAAATCTGTAGAGACAGAAAGTGGATTAGTGGTTGCCTAGAACTGGGTTAGGAGGATTCTGAGATTGGAGAGTGATAACTAAAGGGTAGAGGGTATCACTTTGGGGTGATGAAAATGTTCTAAAATTGACTATGGTGATAGTTACACTTATCTGTGATTATACTAAAGCTCATTGAATTACGCAGTTTAAATGGGTGAATTGTATGGCATGTGAAAGTTGTTGATGGATGAAATAGGTGATGGGAATTAAGGAGTACACTTGTCATGATGAGCACTGAGTGATGTATGGAATTGTTGAATCAGTATATTGTACACTGGAAACTAACACTGTATGTTAACTATACTGGAACTAAAATTTTAAAAAAATTAAAAAAAGAAATCCTTTTCTAGAGCAGATTAAAAAAAAAAGTAGGCTTTCCAAGTCAAAGTTATCTATAGGGAGTTAGGGCAGAGAGCAAGGAGAGTTTGCTAAATGGCATGCAACTGATCAGTGCTGACATATAGGGTTCAGGGAATGGTCCCAGAGAAGGCTAGAAGTGGAGCTGGAGAGAGAAACTGGGTAAGATCATGAAGAATGTAGTAAGTCTTCAAAAATTTTTTAATTGTGGTAAAATACACATACCATAAGCTTATTATCTCAACCATTTTTAGTATATAATTCAGCAGTGTTAAATATAATCACATTATTGTACAACAATTTCCAGAACTTTCCATGAACTTTTTTCATCATGCAAAGCTGAAACTGTACTTATTAAACAATTCCCCTTTCCCATCCATCCCTAGCCCCTGGCAACCACCAGTCTTTCTGTTTTTCTGAGTTTGACTATGTACCTCCTATGAGTTGAATCGTGCAGTATTTGTCTTTTTGTGACTGACTTATTTCACTTAGCATAATGTCCTCAAGGCTCATAAATGTTGCAGCATGTCTCAGAATTCTCTTCCTTTTTAAGGCTGAATAATATTCCTTAGAATGTATATATCACATTTTGTTTATCTGTTCATCCACATAATGTGTACTTGAATTGCTTTCACCTCTTGGCTAATGTGAAAAATGCTGCCATGAATACGGGTATACAGATACCTTTTTTGAGACTCTGCTTTGAATTATTTTGGATATGTAACCAGAAATGGAATTAGTAAGGACTTTTTAAGAACTTTAAAATGTGTCTTTAGAGCAATGAACAACAACTAAGAATTTTTAGAAGCAGGAAAGTCACACAGTTAGACAATGCTAGAGGAGGAACAATTATGGGGATATTTAAATATTATACATAGGCAAATTAAGATTCAAGAAACTTACATTCCTGTCACCTAGTATTGTGTGTGATAATAGATTGGACCAGAAACAGACAAGAGTCCTTCTGGGATCCCAGTGAACTCTGGTAGCTGAGAAGTGTGTGGGCATGTGTTAGACTGTGCCCAATCAGGAGAAGGATTTGAGGGTAGACTTGAAAGCATTCTCAAGCTGCAAACAGATCCATCAAATTAGGGTAGAAACCTTACTGGACCAAACAGCTTAAGCACAAGTTCTGACCAAACACTGACTGCCCAATAAGATTCTCTGACCCAAGGGAAATTCTTAGTAATCCAGGTTAAAAATAACATCAGAACCATTCCTGGCAGTCAGGAAGATTTGTGCAGGCCTAAGGCTGTGCCCTTTCAGGAGTGATCAGACAGGGAACCTCTGGCGTATTAGTATCTGCTTGAACTTGAGGCAAAAAATAATGTACCCTATCTGTATTGTGATAGCAGTCTCCAAGACACACATATTTCCAGTGGTAAAGAGAAAAAATATAACCGGCTAAAATGACTTACACACAAATATTGATCAGTAAGTGGCTTATGCTGACCCATTGGTGACCATTAGATAGCCAGAAAAATTTCTGAGTAGACATATCAGAAGTGCACACTATGGAGAAAATAGACTTTGCAGAATTAGTTTAAATTTGTTTAATGGATAAGTCACCAGGCTTACAAAACAACCTCCTGTGGAGAAGAAATAAGTGTCTGGAGTTGGTACAATATATTATATAAAAGTCCAAGCCATCAACAAATTTTTGAGTTGAAAACCTCAGTAACAGCAATGAAAAAAAATCACTAGGTGGGCTTGAGTAAGTTTGATGACGCACAAGAAAGAATCAGTAAGTATGAAGAAAGAATCAGTAAGTATGAAGATAGAATGTGATTGTGCAGTGTGAACAACAGAAAAGAAAAAATGAAAATTAACAGATTCAGAGAAGTGTGGGACACCATTAAGTGTGTCAACAAATGTGTGGAATACCAGAAGAGCAAGAGAGGGACATAAAAAATATTTGAAGAAATAATGGCTGAAAACTTTGCAAATGTAAGGAAAATCATAATGTACCCACTTAAGAAGTTAAAAGCCCCAAGTAGAAAAAAAATGCAAAAAAAAAAAAAAATCCACATCCAGACACATAATAGTCAAAATGTTGAAAGCCAAAAATAAAATACCTTGAAAGCTGTGAGAGACAAATGGTGCATCATGCACAAGGAAAAAAAAAAAAAAAAAAATCAAAATAAGATTAACAGCCAACTTTTCATCAAAGCAATGGATCTCAGAAAGCAATGACATGTTTCCAAAGGCAAGGGAAACAAAAGCAAAAAATGAACTATTGGGACCTCATCAAGATAAACAACTGCACAGCAAAGGAAACAGTCAACAAAACTAAAAGGCAACCTATGGAATGGGAAAAGATATTTGCAAATGTCTTATCAGATAAAGGGCTAATATCCAAAATCTATAAAGAACTTTTAAAACTCAACACCCAAAAAACAAAAATCCAGTCAAGAAATAGGCAGAAGACATGAACTGACATTTCTCCAAAGAACTCATCCAAATGGCCAACAGACACATCAAAAATGCTCAACATCACTTGGCACCAGGGAAATACAAATCAAAACCACAATGAGATACCACGTCACACCGGTCAGAATGGCTAAAATTTATAACACAGGAAATGACAGATGTTGGTGAGGATGCAGGGAAAGGAGAACCCTCTTATTTATTTATTTATTTATTTATTTATGACTTTATTGTTACGTTAATCACCATACATTACATCATTAGTTTTTTTTATTTTTTAAATTTTTTTATTGTTATGTTAATCCCCATACATTGCATCATTAGTTTTAGATATAGTGTTCCATGATTCATTGTTTATGCATAACACCCAGTGCTCCATGCAGAACGTGCCCTCCTCAATACCCATCACCAGGCTAACCCATCCTCCCACCCCCCTCCCCTCTAGAACCCTCAGTTTGTTTTTCAGAGTCCATCGTCTCTCATGGTTCGTCTACCCCTCCGATTTCCCCCCCTTCATTCTTCCCCTCCTGCTACATTCTTCTTTTTTTTTTCTTTCTTAACATATATTGCATTATTTGTTTCAGAGGTACAGATCTGAGATTCAACAGTCTTGCACAATTCACAGCGCTTACCAGAGCACATACCCTCCCCAGTGTCCATCACCCAGTCACCCCATCCCTCCCACCCCACCCCCCACTCCAGCAACCCTCAGTTTGTTTCCTGAGATTAAGAATTCCTCATATCAGTGAGGTCATATGATACATGTCTTTCTCTGATTGACTTATTTCGCTCAGCATAACACCCTCCAGTTCCATCCACGTCGTTGCAAATGGCAAGATCTCATTCCTTTTGATGGCTGCATAATATTCCATTGTATATATATACCACTTCTTCTTTATCCATTCATCTGTTGATGGACATCTTGGCTCTTTCCACAGTTTGGCTATTGTGGACATTGCTGCTATAAACATCGGGGTGCACGTACCCTTTCGGATCCCTACTTTTGTATCTTTGGGGTAAATACCCAGTAGTGCAATTGCTGGATCGTATGGTAGCTCTATTTTCAACTTTTTGAGGAACCTCCATACTGTTTTCCAGAGTGGCTGCATCAGCTTGCATTCCCACCAACAGTGTAGGAGGGTTCCTCTTTCTCCACATCCCCGCCAACATCTGTCATTTCCTGACTTGTTAATTTTAGCCATTCTGACTGGTGTGAGGTGGTATCTCACTGAGGTTTTGATTTGGATTTCCCTGATGCCGAGCAATATTGAACACTTTTTCATGTGTCTGTTGGCCATTTGGATGTCTTCTTTGGAAAAATGTCTGTTCATGTCTTCTGCCCATTTCTTGATTGGATTCTTTGTTCTTTTGGTGTTGAGTTTGATGAGTTCTTTATAGATTTTGGATACTAGCCCTTTATCTGATATGTCATTTGCAAATATCTTCTCCCATTCTGTCAGTTGTCTTTTGGTTTTGTTGACTGTTTCCTTTGCTTTGCAAAGCTTTTTATCTTGATGAAGTCCCAATAGTTCATTTTTGCCCTTGCTTCCCTTGCCTTTGGCGATGTTTCTAGGAAGAAGTTGCTGCGGCTGAGGTCGAAGAGGTTGCTGCCTGTGTTCTCCTCTAGGATTTTGATGGACTCCTGTCTCACATTGAGATCTTTCAACCATTTGGAGTCTATTTTTGTGTGTGGTGTAAGGAAATGGTCCAGTTTCATTCTTCTGCATGTGGCTGTCCAATTTTCCCAACACCATTTGTTGAAGAGACTGTCTTTTTTCCATTGGACATTCTTTCCTGCTTTGTCAAAGATTAGTTGACCATAGAGTTGAGGGTCCATTTCTGGGCTCTCTATTCTGTTCCATTGATCTATGTGCCTGTTTTTGTGCCAGTACCATACTGTCTTGATGATGACAGCCTTGTAATAGAGCTCGAAGTCCGGAATTGTGATGCTGCCAGCTTTGCTTTTCTTTTTCAACATTCCTCTGGCTATGCGGGGTCTTTTCTGGTTCCATACAAATTTTAGGATTGTTTGTTCCATTTTTGAAAAAAGTGGATGGTATTTTGATGGGGATTGCATTGAATGTGTAGATTGCTCTAGGTAGCATTGACATCTTCACAATATTTGTTCTTCCAATCCATGAGCATGGAACGTTTTTCCATTTCTTTGTGTCTTCCTCAATTTCTTTCATGAATATTTTATAGTTCTCTGAGTACAGATTCTTTGCCTCTTTGGTTAGATTTATTCCTAGGTATCTTATGGTTTTGGGTGCAATTATAAATGGGATTGACTCCTTAATTTCTCTTTCTTCTGTCTTGTTGTTGGTGTATAGGAATGCCACTGACTTCTGTGCATTGATTTTATATCCTGCCACTGTACTGAATTCCTGTATGAGTTCTAGCAGTTTTGGGGTGGAGTCTTTGGAATTTTCCACATAAAGTATCATATCATCTGCAAAGAGTGAGAGTTTGACTTCTTCTTTGCTGATTTGGATGCCTTTTATTTCTTTTTGTTGTCTGATTGCTGTGGCTAGGACTTCCAATACTATGTTGAATAGCAGTGGTGATAGTGGACATCCCTGCCGCATTCCTGACCTTAGGGGGAAAGCTCTCAGTTTTTCCCCATTGAGAATGATATTCGCTGTAGGTTTTTCATAGATGGCTTTTATGATATTGAGGTATGTACCCTCTAACCCTATACTCTGAAGAGTTTTGATCAAGAAAGGATGCTGTACTTTGTCAAATGCTTTTTGTGCATCTATTGAGAGGATCATATGATTCTTGTTCTTTCTTTTGTTAATGTATTGTATCACGTGGATTGATTTGCGGATGTTGAACCAACCTTGCAGCCCAGGGATAAATCCCACTTGGTTGTGATGAAGAATCCTTTTAATGTACTGTTGGATCCTATTGGCTAGTACTTTGGTGAGAATTTTTGCATCCATGTTCATCAGGGATATTGGTCTGTAATCTCCTTTTTGATGGGGTCTTTGTCTGGTTTTGGGATCAAGGTAATGGTGGCCTCATAAAATGAGTTTGGAAGTTTTCCTTCCATTTCTATTTTTTGGAACAGTTTCAGAAGAATGGGTATTAATTCTTCTTTAAATGTTTGGTAGAATTCCCCTGGGAAGCCATCTGGCCTTGGGCTTTTGTTTGTTGGGAGATTTTTGATGACTGCTTCAATTTCCTTAGTGGTTATAGGTCTGTTCAGGTTTTCTATTTCTTCCTGGTTCAGTTTTGGTAGTTGATACATCTCTAGGAATGCATCCATTTCTTCCAGAGTATCTAATTTGCTGGCATAGAGTTGATCATAATATGTTCTTATAATTGTTTGTATTTCTTTGGTGTTGGTTGTGATCTCTCCTCTTTCATTCATGATTTTGTTGATTTGGATCCTTTCTCTTTTCTTTTTGATAAGTCTGGCCAGGGGTTTATCAATCTTGTTAATTCTTTCAAAGAACCAGCTCCTAGTTTCGTTGATCTGTTCTACTGTTCTTTTGGTTTCTATTTCATTGATTTCTGCTCTGATCTTTATTATTTCTCTTCTCCTGCTGGGTTTAGGCTTTATTTGCTGTTCTTTCTCCAGCTCCTTTAGGTGTAGGGTTAGGTTGTGTACTTGAGACCTTTCTTGTTTCTTGAGAAAGGCTTCTATTGCTATATACATTCCTCTTAGGACTGCCTTAGCTGCATCCCAAAGATTTTGAATAGTTGTGTTTTCATTTTCATTGGTTTCCATGAATTTTTTAAATTCTTCTTTAATTTCCTGGTTGACCCATTCATTCTTTAGTAGGATGCTCTTTAGCCTCCATGTATTTGAGTTCTTTCTGATTTTCCTCTTGTGATTGAGTTCTAGTTTCAAAGCACTGTGGTCTGAAAATAGGCAGGGAATGATCCCAATCTTTTGGTACCGGTTGAGACCTGATTTATGACCTAGGATGTGATCTATTCTGGAGAATGTTCCATGGGCACTAGAGAAGAATGTGTATTCCGTTGCTTTGGGATGGAATGTTCTGAATACGTCTGTGAAGTCCATTTGGTCCAGTGTGTCATTTAAAGTCTTTATTTCCTTGTTGATCTTTTGCTTAGACGATCTGTCCATTTCAGTGAGGGGGTTGTTAAAGTCCCCCACTATTATTGTATTGTTGTCGATGTGTTTCTTTGCTTTTGTTATTAATTGCCTTATATAATTGGCTGCTCCCGTGTTAGGGGCATAGATATTTACACTTGTTAGATCTTCTTGTTGGATAGACCCTTTAAGTAGGATATAGTGTCCTTCCTCATCTCTTATTACAGTCTTTGGTTTAAAATCTAATTTGTCTGATATAAAGATTGCCACCCCAGCTTTCTTTTGGTGTCCATTAGCATGGTAAATGGTTTTCCACCCCCTCACTTTCAATCTGGGGGTGTCTTTGGTTCTAAAATGAGTCTTTGCAGACAGCATATCGATGGGTCTTGTTTTTTAATCCAATCTGATAGCCTGTGTCTTTTGATTGGGGCATTGAGCCCATTTACATTCAGGGTAACTATTGAAAGATAGGAATTTAGTGCCATTGTATTGCCTGTAAGGTGACTGTTACTGTATATTGTCTGTGTTCCTTTCTGGTCTATGTTGCTTTTAGGCTCTCTCTTTGCTTAGAGGACCCCTTTCAAGATTTCTTGTAGGGCTGGTTTCGTGTTTGCAAATTCCTTTAGTTTTTGTTTGTCCTGGAAGCTTTTTATCTCTCCTTCAATTTTCAATGAAAGCCTAGGTGGATATAGTATTCTTGGCTGCATATTTTTCTCATTTAGTGCTCTGAATATATCCTGCCAGTCCTTTCTTGCCTGCCAGGTCTCTGTGGATAGGTCTGTTGCCAATCTAATGTTTCTAGCATTGTAGGTTACATATCTCTTCTCCCGAGCTGCTTTCAGGATTTTCTCTTTGTCTCTGAGACTCGTAAGTTTTACTATTAGATGTCAGGGTGTTGACCTATTTTTACTGATTTTGAGAGGGGTTCTCTGTGCTTCCTGGATTTTGATGCCTGTTTCCTTCCCCAAATTAGGGAAGTTCTGTGCTATAATTTGCTCCATTATACCTTCTGCCCCCCGCTCTCTTTCTTCTTCTTCTGGGATCCCAATTATTCTAATGTTGTTTCATCTTATGGTATCATTTATCTCTTGAATTCTGCCCTCGTGATCCAGTAGTTGTTTATCTCTCTTTTTCTCAGCTTCTTTATTTTCCATCATTTGGTCTTCTATCTCACTGATTCTTTCTTCTGCCTCATTTATCCTAGCAGTTAGCGCCCCCATATTTGATTGCACCTCATTAATAGCCTTTTTGATTTCGACTTGGTTAGATTTTAGTTCTTTTACTTCTCCAGAAAGGGTTTCTGTAATAACTTCCATGCTTTTTTCAAGCCCAGCTAGTATCTTTAAAGTGATGATTCTGAACTCTAGATCTGACATCGTACTAATGTCCGTATTGAGTAGGTCTCTGGCAGTTGGTACTACCTCTTGTTCTTTTTGTTGAGGTGATTTTTTCCGTCTTGTCATTTTGTGCAGAGGAAAATAGATTAATGAGAGAACAAAATGCTAGCAGGGTAACAACGTCCCCAGAAAATATACTCTAAACAAATCAGAAAAGACCTGAAGCAGGGGGAAAAAAATGGAAAGAGAGAAAAAAGAAAAAGAAAAAGATAAAGATAAAAACAAACAAAAACAGAACAAAACAAAACAAAACAAAAACAGAATGTGATCAAATATGATCAGGCTGGTATATAGATCAGTGCCACACACTAGATTTTGGGTGTATTTTGGTCTGTTAAGAGAAAGTGCCTCCCAAAATTTTAAAGAAAGAAAAACTTATATATGTACAAAAATAAGGGTTGATATGATGAAGGGATGGAATATGACTGTAAAGATGGAAATTATAAAAAATTTTATAAAAGGAATTGATAAGTTGTTTGAAAAAAGAAAGAAGAGGATTTAAAAAAAAAAAGAAAATAAAGTGAGAGAATGTGATCAGGCAGGGGAGTAGAAAAAACCATACACTAGAGATTTAGGGTATATTTTGATCTGTTAGAAGAAACTATCTCAAAATTTTAAAGAGAGAACAACTTATATATATATGCCCAAAATACGGGTAACTACTATGAAGGGATAGAATATGACTCTTAAAATGAAAAATAAAAATGTTTTTAAAAAAGGGATTGATAAGATGTTGGTTGAAAAAGAGAAAAAGAAAAATTCAAAAAAAAAAAAAAGGAAGAAAGAAAGACAGTTAAAAAAAAAAATAATTAACTTTGAAAGACTAAAGAATCATGGTAGAAAAGCCATGAATTCTATGTGCAGTATTCCCCTAGCGCTGGAGTTCTGCCATTCTCATGGATCAGTAAACTTGGTCTTGGCTGGCTGTTCTCGCTGATCTTCTGGGGGAGGGGCCTGTTGCCATGGTTCGCAAATGTCTTTGCCGGAGGAGGAATTGCCCCGCCCTTGCCTGGTCTGGGCTAAGTCATCTGCTCGGGTTTGCTCTCGGGGGCTTTTGTTCCCTGCAAGCTTTCCGTACAGCTTTGGAGGTGGAGAGTGAAAATGGCGGCCTCCCAATCTCCGCCCCAGAGGAGCCGAGAACTTGGGGCCCCCTCCTCAGTGAGCCCCCAGAGAAAAGCCGTCAGTCACTCCCTTGTCCCCGGTCCCTGGCTGCACTCCGTGCTCACCCGGCCTGTGACCGCGCGTTTCTATCTCTGGCACCCGACCCCGGTTGGAGTCTCCAAACCCAGCAGATCCCTGCAGTGCGCTCTTGCGCCGCTCCTCCCAGGGGAGGAAGGGGAGTCTCCCCGGATCTGCCACTTGTTGGGTCCCTGCTGGAGGAGCAGTGGCCCGACTGTGCCACAGATCATGGTTTATGGCAGCCCCAAGGTGAGAACCCATGCCTGGGCTCCGTCTCTGCAGCCGGCTTCCCCGCTCTGATACCTGGGAGCTCTGCCACACTCAGGCACCCCCGGTCTTTCTGTGACCCCGAGGGTCCTGAGACCACACTGTCCCACGAGGGTTCTACCCCCAGCTTAGCCACCAGAGTGACGTCCCTCAGCGGATCAGACTTCTAAAAGTTCCGATTTTGTGCTCCGCGGCTCTATCACTTGCCAGAAGCGGCCGATGGAGGCCCCTCCCCCGCCGTCTATCCTCCCGAATATCGCCTTGGATTCACTTCTCCGCATGTCCTACCTTCCAGAAAGTGGTCGCTTTTCTGTTCAGAGAATTGTTGCTATTCTTTTCTTCAATCTCCTGTTGAGTTTGTAGGTGTTCAGAATGGTTTGATCCCTATCCAGCTGAATTCCTGAGAGGAGAGGAAATCCAGGTCTCCTACTCCTCCGCCATCTTTCTCCGCCCCCAAAGGAGAACACTCTTATACTGTGGGTGTAATGCAAACTTGTGCAGCCACTCTGGAAAACAGTATGGAGGTTCCTCAAAAAGAGTTAAAAATAGAGCTACCGTAAAACCCAGCAATTGCACTAGTAGGTATTTATCCAAAGGATACTAACATAGTGATTCAAAGAGGCATCTGCATCCTAATGTTTATAGAAGCAATGTCCACAATAGCCAAAATATGGAAAGAGCCCAGATGTCCATCGACAGATGAATATAAAGAAGATGTGGTATGTGCATATATATATATTACTCAGTCATCAAAAAGAATGGAATCTGGGACACCTGGGTGGCTCATTGGTTAAGCATCTGCCTTCTGCTCAGGTCATGATCTCGGGGTCCTGGGATTGAGTCCCGCATCAGGCTTCCTCTCCTGGGGCTCCTGTCCCTCCCTCTGCTGCTCCCCTTGCTTGTGCTCTCTTTCTCTCTCTCTCTCAAAAAAAAAAAAAAAAAAAAAAAGAATGGAATCTTGCCATTTGCAACAATGTGGATGGAACTAAGGGTATTATGCTAAGCAAAATAAGTCAGGCAGAGAAAGACAAATATCATATGATTTCACTCATATGTGGAATTTAAGAAACAAAACAGATGAACATAGGGGAAGCGAAGGAAAAATAAAATAAGAGGAAAACAAGGAGGCAAGCCATAAGAGACTCTTAACTAAAGGGAACAAACTGAGGGTTGCTGGAGGGGAGATGGGTGTGGGGATGGGGTAACTGGGCTGATGGGCATTAAGGAGGGCAGTTGAAGTAATGATCACTGGGTGTTGTATGCAACTGATGAATCACTGAATTCTACCTCTGAAACTAATAATACAGTCTATGTTAATTGAATTTAAATAAAAAATTTAAAAAAATTATCTTTTTAAAAGAGGAAAGATTTATACGATCTGAAGAGAAACCAGAGTATAATAATTATCTTTTTAAAGAGGGAATTGTGTAGGTAATTTTAAAAGACCATATAATTGCATATTTAGTGCCCATTCTTCCCTTGATTGAAAATATGAAGAGGCCTAAAATAGGTGAATAGATCAGCATAGTAACTTAAAGCTTTCCACAAAGAAAAGTCCAGGCCCTTGCAGCACCTGGGTGGCTCAATTGGTTAAGCGTCTGCCTTCGGCTCAGGTCATGATCCGAAGGTCCTGGGGTTGAGTCTCACATTGGGCTCCCCGCTCAGTGGAGAGTCTGCTTCTCCCTCACCCTTTGCCCCACCCTCTTCTCGTGCTCTCTCACTCTCTGTCTCTAATAAATAAATAAAACCTTTAAAAAAGAATAGTCCAGTCCAGATAACTTCATTGGTGAATTCTACCAAACATTCAAAGAAGAATTAACACCAATACTTCCCATAGTCTTCTGAAATATAGAAAAGGAGGGAAGATTTATTAACTTGTCATATGACGCCATTTTAATCAGTATACCAAAACCAAAGACATCACAAAGAGAACTACAGGCCAATATCCCTTATGAATATTAAGATACACTCAAAACTTCTCAACAAAATACTATCAGACCGAATCCAGTAATATACAAATAGTTGTACACCATGACTAAGTGGAATTGATCTCAGGAATGCAAGGATTAACATCTGGAAATCAATTAATATACCTTATTAATTGAGTAAAGTATAAAACCCCTATTATCATCTAAATATATGTGGAAAACACTTGAAGTAATTCAACAAACTTCATGATAAAACTACTCAAGGGGTGCCTGGGTGGCTCAGTTGTTTGAGCATCTGACTCTTAGTTTTGGCTCAGGTCGTGATCTCATGGTTGTGGCATTGAGCCTTGCATGGAGCTCTGTGCCCAGTGTAAAGTCTGCTTGGGACCCTCTCTGCCTCCCTCCACTCATTTTCTCTCTCTCTCTCTAAAACAAAACCAAACAACTACTCAAGAAACTATAAATAGAAGAGACCTTCCTTACCAATATACAAAAATAGACCATCTACAAAAAGTCCACAACTAACATTACACTTCAGATCAGAAACAAGAGAAGTCTGCTCTTGCCATTTCTATTTAACATTGTACTGAACATCCTAGCTAGGTTTATTAGGCAGGATAAAGAAATAAAAATCATGCAGAAGATGAAGGAAGAAGTAAGACTATCTGCATTGCAGATGACATGGTCCTGTATATAGAATATCATAAGGAATATGCACACATTGGAACTAATAAGTTTAGCAATATGCGCACACACTAGTGGAAATAATGTTTAGCAAAGCAAAACTCCCCAAACTGAACTATAGATTCAAAGCAATCCATATCAAAAGTTCAGCTGGCTTTTATTTTTTAACAGAAATTGATTTTTTTAAAAGAGAGGGATGGGGGAGGGGTAGAGGGAGAGGGAGAAAGAGAATCTTAAATAGGCTCTAAGCCCAGAATGAAGCCCGATGTGGGGCTCACTCTCACAACCCTCAGATCATGACCTGAGCTGAAATCAAGAGTTAAATGCTTAAATAAGTTAATCACAGAAAGACGATTATCATATGGTTTCACTCATATGTGGAATATAAGAAGAGCACAGAGAATCATAGGGGAATGGAGGGAAAACTGAATGGGAAGTCATCAAAAAGGGAGAAAAACGGTAAGAGACTCTTAACTATAGGAAACAAACTGAGGATTGCTGGAGGGGAGGTTGGTGGGGGGATGGGGTATTTGGGTGATGGGCATTAAGGCTAGGGCATGTGATGTGATGAACACTGGGTGTTATATGCAACTGGTGAATTATAGAACACTACATTGAAACTAATGATGTACTATATGTTGGCTAATTGAATTTAAATTTAAAAAGTCAAATGTTTAACTGACTGAGCCACCCAGGTATCCCAGAAATTGATTTTTCAAACATGATAAGGGCCTTAAATCTAGAGTACCTGAAGAACTCTTATAGTTCAACAATAAAAAGACAATCACAATTAAAAATGAGAAAAGGATTTGAATAGACATTTCTCCAAAAAATATATACAGATGGCCAATAAGCATATGAGAAGATGCTGAAAATCATTAGTCATTAGGGAAAACCAAAACTGGAAAACTTCACATCCACTAGGATGGCAATTACAAAAAAGACATAATAAATGCTGGAAAGGTTATGGAGAAACTGAAATATACATTGCTGGTGGGAATGTAGCTACTTTGAGAAGCAGTTTGGCAACCACTCAAAAAAGTAAACACAGAGTTACCTTATTACCCAACAATTCCGTTTCTACCTGGGAGAAATGAAAACATATATCCATATGAAAACTTATTCTCCTCACAGCATTTTTCATGATGTTGAAAGGTGGAATTGAGTACAATTGGCAATAAAAAGAAATGAGGTACTGATGCATGCTACAACATGCATGAACTTGGAAAATACACTAAGTGTGAAAGAAACCAGCCACAAAGCACCATTTATAGTATGGTTCCATTTATATGAAATGTAATGAGGTGACTCCATAGAGACAGAAAATGACTTGCTTAGGGCTCGGAATAGGGATGGGACAGCTACTGGGTATGAGTTTCTTTTGGGAGGAACTGAAGTGTTCTAAAGTTCTATTGTAATGATACTGAGCAATCCTGAGCCACAGAGAAGGCCATGGGGCAGAATGCCATGCCCCAATATAGGCAATCTTATGCAGCCCCTGGTGAGTCTTGTGGGGTGACTTCCTGCTGTGCCAGTGGCTGGTGACCCCTTTGTAGCCTTTGCCCTTGATAACACCGATGACAACGATCATCTCATTCTGTCCAGACACTTGGTTCACAGGCACCTGCTGCTCCAGCCTCTTGTGGGCCCAGTCCAGCTTCTCAGCCACTATGCCTCCGTTCACCTGGATCTCCATGAGGTGGGCCCCCCCTTTTTTTTGAGGTGAACAAGGACAATTTAATTTTTAGAGAGAAACAAACTGGGATAAACATGGTTTGCAATGATATATGATGACTTTGTTTCATATTCTGGGTTAAGGTAATAAACTAGAGGGCCATCTTCTGCCTGATGCTTTAGGAATCAATTGCTTGAGACAGTTTATCAATGATGTTACAAAGATACGTAACAATGACATATTTTTCAAGTTCATATTGAAGTATGGGCTAAGACTCCCACCTGAGGCTTATTTAATTCTCTAGGGATGTGTATCTGTCCATTAACTATTTATTAGGGTACACACTCTGTGAATGTGCATCTTAAGTTTTACATATGTTGTTCAAAAGAGATGCAAATGATTTTTGTCCTATAGAAAAAAACCTCCAAAATAACTGTTTATTAACCACTTTTGTATTTAGCTTAACAAACTTACGTCAGCCTACCTTTTCCAAATTATATAAATGAACAACAAATGATTGAGGGGGAGCCAGCCCCCTCAAACACACATGCACACACATGCACACAAAAAAACTCTTTTTTGAGTGTCTGTGACATTGGCTAGCTCACAATGATCTTACGAACAGTTCCTCTCCCAGGTGAGCCCCCAGTAGCCAGATTTTGCTTCATGGCACGAACTCTTTGAAATAAGCCTAGTTAAAACAAGATCAATCTGCTTCTTTTGTCGGGAAATGTCAGATTCCAAAAGCCTGGCTGTACTTTTACCCTTGGTTTCTGTGAAGTTATCCTATAAAATTTTGATTCACTCTAGAGCATTCTTAACTGGGATTTCTTGAGGGAATTAAGTCCCAGTTAATGCACTCAGGCCTCCATTTTTATGTATGAATTAACTTCATTTTCCTATGCATCTAGCATGGAGTATCATGTGTATTACCCTTGGGAGGACCAGGAAAATAATCACGCAAATCACTTTCTGTTTGTAACTCAGACAGGAAGAACCTCACTCAGACTGTCTAACACCAAAGAAGAATAATTTAAATGTCAAAGGATAAATTCAAAATAACTCATTTCTCTATTTCAAGTTCTCATACACTTTGCAAGGGGATATGGAGACCATATATGTCTTTGAACTATGTTCTCCCTTTGTTTTTTTGTTTCACAAAATAGTTGGGTCATTGTTTTAAACCTCAAAACTATTCTGAAAAATTTTCCTTCCTTTCCACATAATTCTATGCTGTCTCTCAACCTCCATGTAGCTAGTAGGACACTTCTTTCACTATAGCTCTGTACTTTAAGATTGCCAAATATGTATCTCTAAGTGCACAGAGTCTGCAAGAATTGTAGTAATTCTATTACTCTAAATTAATCATGAGAATTTCCTTAGTGCTATGTTTAGATTCCTTTCTAATTTTTTGTGTGAATTTACTCTAAGTTTTTGCTTTGTAATTACTGTGGGGTTCATATGTAATTTCTTGTGTAAATACTAGTCTGTTTTGAGTGATAGCAATTTAATTTTGAACACATTACAAAACTTTACATTTTTCTCCCCTTACTATGTTTTGTTTTGATGTCACAGTTTCACCTTTTTATTTTATGCACCCCTTAACTAATTATTGTAGTTTTAGTTAATTTTACTCTTTTGTCTTTTAACCTTAATACTTGCTTTATTATTTTTGATTAACTACTTTATTATATATTTCCTTATTCCAGTGAGATTTTTACTCGTGTATGTTTTCTTGTTCTTAGTACCATTTCTTTTCAGTTTAGAGAAGTCCCTTTAACATTTCTTGAAGGGACAGTTTAGTGGTGAAGAGCTTCTTTAGCTTTTGCTTATCTGGAAAACTCTTAGTGTGTTCTTCAATTCTAAATGATAACCTTGTCAGATATAGATTCTTGGTTGGAAGTTTTTCCCTTTAGCAATTTGAATATGTCATGCTACTCTCTTCTGTCTTGCAAAGTTTCTGCCTGTAACCTTATGGGTTTTCCCTTGTATGTAATAAGTTGTTTTTCTCTTGCTACTCTTAATTTTTATTCCTTTAATTATATGGTCTTTTGGTGTGAATCTCTTTGGGTTCATTTTATTGGAACTCTCTGGGATTCCTGGACCTATATGTCTGTTTCCTTCTCCAAATCAGGGACATTTTCTTCCATGATTTCTTCAGATAAGTTTTCTGGCCTTTTTCTCTCTTCTCCTTCTGGGACCCCCATTATGCAAATGTTATTCTGCTTGATGTTTCCCAAAGGTCCTTCGAGTTTTTTCATTTTGCTTTATTTTAAATTATCTTTTCTTTCTGTTGCCTTTCTGGGTGAGTTCTATTGCTTTGTCTTCCAGCTTGCTGATCTAATCTACAGCTTTATCTAGTCTGCTGTTGAATCCCTCTAGTGTATTTTTTAGTTTAGTTATTGTGTTCTTTAGCTCTGTAACTGCTCTTTGAAACGTCCACATATTTTATATCTCTTTGTTGAGGATCTCACTGTGTTCATCTTCTTTCAAGTTCAGTGAGCATCTTTATGACCATTATTTGACCCCTTATCAGGTAGATTGATTATTTCCATTTCATTAATATCTTTTTATGATTTTTTTTTTGTTCTTTTATTTGGGATGTATTCCTGTCTCCTCATTTTGCCTGTACCTGTTTGTTTCTATATATTAGGCAAATCAACTACCTCTCTCAGTCTTGAAGCAGTGGCCTTGTGTAGATGTCACATGGAGCTCAGAAGTCCAATCCCATCAGGCTACAAAAGTGAGGTGTTCAAGAGGTATCTTCTGTGTGGCTACTGTGGTGGGGCCCTGTCTGTGACACAAGGATTGGCAGGGCTGGTGTTGGTGATCCTGTACCATGCAGCTGCACTATGGTGCAGGAGTGGGTGGGTCTGCACCAGGCTGGCTGTAATGTGCTGCAGTATGGGGGTAGGCAGGACTTACGCCCAGCCAGCTGTGATGCATTGCTGCACTGGTACATGAAGGTGGGCTAGACTGTTGCCAGTCTCAGCTACAAGGGGTTGTTGCACTGTGGGTGTGGTTGGGTTTCTCAGCTGGCATGCTCACCTGCTTTAAGCAGTTTAGAGGAATGGTTCCAAAGTGGTGCTTGCTGGCACCAATCTTAGTAAGGTAAATTGAAGTTGCAAATATAGCACCTGCCAGGGTGTCTGTCACTTAGAGAAAATCCCAACAGTTTGCTACCCTCCCGCCCAGTAGATGCTTTAAGATTAGTAAGTGTCTCTTCCACATATTGTCTAGGGCATTTCAAATTGGTGTTGTTGTTTTTGTTTTGCACTGGGTTCCTGGGTGAGTGAGCTTTTGTGTGAGCCCTTTAAGAGCAGGTTCTCCACTCCTTACAGTTCCATAGTTCTTGGATATAATTCCTGTTGATTCTCAAAGTCTGGTGTTTAGGGGCTCATCTCTCTTGTGCAGTATCTAGAGTTCCTGATGTGGATCACAAACCCCTCACCTCTCAGGGAAAAGTTCTCTATTTTTAGAGTCCGTCCTGCTGGTGGATTGCCATGCTTGAGGTTGAGAATTTTGATGAGATAGTGTCTCTGCCTCTCCTACCCGTCTTGATGCTCTCATTTTTGTCCTTTGTTGTGGAGACTGTGTTCATCCAGTTTTCTACACTTTTTTGGAGGAAGTATTTCCATATGTAGTTGTATACTTGTTGTATCCATGGGAGGGAATAAGCTCAGGATCTTCCTATGTGGCCATCTTGAACCCAATCTCTTCCTTTTCCTAAGTTAAACATTTGCTACTCAACCTTTTTGTTTATGTCCCATGTTCATCTTTATCCCATGTGACTCCGGACATAGATGACACTTTCTCTTTCAAGTACTTTATTTTTCTAATTGCTTATGCACCCTCAGAAATTTTTTTTTGTTTTTTATGATGCTTGGCAAAATGAGAAGTGCTCATTTTCCTTAGAATCCAAAGAATGATTTTCTTCTCTCTTAAAGTTCTACAGTCTTCTAATTTGAACCTTTGATCCCAGTTCTGTAGTCCTTTCACTAAAGAGAAGGCCACACTTATTTGCTTCCTATTTTTTAAAGTTATTATTTATTTATTTATTTTCCTTCTTAAAAGAATCATAATTTTATTCATTTGTCTATCCCATTTTTATCCATAGGAAAATATCCTGATAAGCCCAAGCCTCCCACCCTACTTTCCAGAAGCTTTACATTTTTTAAATTAACATATTATGTATTATTTGTTTCAAGGGTACAGGTCTGTGATTCATCAGTCTTAAGCAATTCACAGTGCTCACCATAGCACATACCTATTTTTAATTTATTTTGAAGTAAATAATTTATGGACATGGGATAAAATTTAAAGAGTTGTAAAAAAATCTTCATGAAATTTAAGTCTCTTGCTCACTCCTGTGTCCCAACTACTCAGTAATCCTTCCTAGAAATAATCAGCATTGTTAATTTCTTATGTAATCCTTCAGATATGTTATGTATGTGGAGGTAAAATTTTCTACATATAATCCTCTTTATAGCTGTTTTCTTTTAAAAATGTTAGCTACTATAAATAATACTTTATACACTGCTTTTTTGTACCACACTACAGAGCATTTTATCTTAACTTTGGCAATAAAATTAACCTCCTGAATGAAATGTAAAGTCAAAAATGAGAAGAACCTGATTTCATTGACACTAAATATCTTACTTAGTTGACATATATTTTGACTTAACTAACAAAGGAAATATGTTCATATTTAGGGAATATGATAACCTATTATATTAATTAAATACTCTGGCTAGAGAAAATAATTCATTATATAACCTGAAATAAATTGTTGAGAACATGTTTAAATGTAACTGTTTTAAGTTTTGTCATGAGGGTAAGACTTGAGAGTAGTGTTAAAGTTTATGAAGGGACCAGATATATTGAGTAAGAAATCAGTTTAAGTACATTTTATTTACACTGAGTTTGTACGATTAATAACTCGAGTTTTTGCCAACTAACAGTTTCAGCAAATTTGGGGAAAATGATTGTTTGTAAGCTGTCTTAGTTTTAGTTGGTGCTTTTCGTTACTAAGAGGTCCTCATTTATGCCATGGCAATGCAAGAATATAAAACCACTCATTTGCTAATTTCAAGATAGTTAAACTATTCTTATCTTACAGTATTAACTCTTAGAATTTGTAAAAGAAGGCTTTTATGTTATTTTGGGAAGGGTGTTATAACTCCTATCTGTGCCTCTTGGAATCTAACATTCATTTGTTAGTAAGGAATAACTTGGGAAAGATGGCTTTATAGTACTGGCACTTGCAAAATAGAATATATGATTAGCTTGACATGTAGTAAATGACTTTTTTCCCCCACAAAGCCAACATTATACCAAATAGCAATAACTTTTAGGAACATTTCTAAGTAATTCCATTTTATTTTTAGTTTTATAATATTTACTTGTAAATTAAATTTTAGTTCCTAAATGAAATAGTTTTCTAAATGAGAAGAAAACACCTCCTGTGGTTGTTTCTAATTTCATTTTCTGCTAACATAGCTGTTGGCAGTAGAAATGCAGAACAATTTTCAAAGAGTACTGTCAACCATGTAATTTCTTGGCAAATAGATGACAATTACTTTCCATGTAATTATAGTGTCATTCCATGGGATCCTACGGCTTAGTCTAGGAAGAGATTTACCAGGTCATCTTGTCCATCATTTTACTTGTTGTTTCCTTACGTCAGTATCCTGCTTACACCATAAATTGGACTCCACTTAATATTGTAGTCAGATCAAAGCCTATATAATTCAATAAAGGCAACTAATTTCCTTGTGCTACTAGATATTTCCTTTGGATTAAGACAAAGGTATATTTTTGGGTTTGCATTTATTAGTCATTAACACTTTAGGATTTGTACTAATGATTGTTGAGGAATGTCTTCAAAGAATCAAAATATAAGTCTTAGACCAAAGAATTAACACAAAAAGAAAATAAAGAATAAAAGACTAAGGCATTACAAAGGATAATAATCTAATTTTAGAAAAGAATTATATGTGACATTGAAAATTCTCCCATGTTTAGATGACTGGGTTAACCAGAAAATTGAAGAAAAAAATAAAATAAAATAAATACATGGAAGCAAATGAAAATGAAAACATGACTGTCCAAAACCTTTGGGATGCAGCAAAGGCAGTCATAAGAGGGAATTGTATAGCAATTCAGGCCTTCCTCAAGAAGCAAGAAAAGTCTCACCTAAACCTACACCTAAAGGAGGTAGAAAAAGAAGAGAAAATAAAGCCTAAAACCAGCAGAAGGGAAATAATTAAGATTAGAGCAGAAATCAATGATATAGAAGTAAAACAAAACAAAACAAAACAAAAAACCAGTAGAACAGATCAATGAAACTAGGAGCTTGTTCTTTGAAAGAATTAACAAAACTGAAAAACCCTTAGCCAGACTTATCAAAAAGAAAAGAGAAAGGACCCAAATAAATAAAATAATGAATGAAATAGGAGAGATCACAACCAACACCACAAAAATACAAACTATAAGAGAATATTATGAGCAATTATATGCAAACAAATTGGGCAATCAGGAAGAAATAGATAAATTCCTAGAAATATATATAAACTACCAAAACTGAACCAGGAAGAAATAGAATACCTGAACAGACCCATGACCAGAAAATAAATTGAATCAGTAATCAAAAGATTCCCGACAAACGAGAGTCCAGGGCTGGATGGCTTCCCAGGTGAATTCTACCAAACATTTAAAGAAGAATTAATATCTATTCTTCTGAAGCTGTTCCAAAAAATAGAAATGGAGGAAAACTTCCAAACTCATTCAAAGAGACAAGCATTACCTTAATCCCCAAACTGGACAAAGACCCCACTGAAAAGAATTACAGACTAATATCCCTCTTGAACATGGATGCAAAAATTCTCAACACAAAACTAGTTAATTGAATCCAACAGTACATTAAAAGGATTATTCACAGGGGCGGAGCAAGATGGCAGAGGAGTAGGAGACCTGGATTTCATCTCCTCTCAGGAATTCAGCTGGATGGGGATCAAACCATTCTGAACACCTACAAACTCAACAGAAGAACAAAGAAAAGAATAGCAACAACTCTGAACAGAAAAGCGACCACTTTCTGGAAGGTAGGACGTGCGAAGAAGTGAATCCAAGGCGATATTCGGGAGGATAGATGGTGTGGGAGGGGGCCTCCATCGGCTGCTTCTGGCAAGTGATAGAGCTGCGGAGCACAAAATCGGAACTTTTAAAAGTCAGCTCCGCTGAGGGACGTCACTCTGGTGGCTAAGCTGGGGGTGGAACCCTTGTGGGACAGTGTGGTCTCAGGACCCTCGGGGTCACAGAAGGACCGGGAGTACCTGAGTGTGGCAGAGCTCCCACGTATCGGAGCGGGGAAGCCGGCTGCAGAGACAGAGCCGAGGCGTGGGCTCTCAGCTCGGGGTTGCCATAAACCATGATCCCCGGCATAGTCGGGCCACTGCTCCTCCAGCAGGGACCCAACAAGCGGCAGATCCGGGGAGACTCCCCTTCCTCCCCCGGGAGGAGCCACGCGGGAGCGCACCACAGGGATCTGCTGGGTTTGGAGACTCCGCACGGCGTCGGATGCCAGAGATAGAAATGCTCAGTCACAGGCCGGGTGAGCACGGAGTGCAGCCGGAGACTGGGGAGATGGGAGTGACTGACTGCTTTTCTCTGGGGGCGCACTGAGGAGGGGGGCCCTGAGTTCTTGGCTCCTCTGGGGCGGAGATTGGGAGGCCGCCATTTTCACTCTCGTCCTCCAAAGCTGTACGGAAAGCTTGCAGGGAACAAAAGCTCCCGAGAGCAAACCCGAGCAGATTACTTAGCCCAGACTGGCAAGGGCGGGGCAATTCCGCCTCCGGCAAAGACATTTGGGAACCACGGCAACAGGCCCCTCCCTCAGAAGATCAGCAAGAACAGCCGGCCAAGACCAAGTTTACCGATCAATGAGAATGGCAGAACTCCAGCGCTAGGGGAATACTGCACATAGAATTCATGGCTTTTTTACCATGATTCTTTAGTCTTTCAAAGTTAATTTTTTTTTAACTGTCTTTTTTTTTTTTAATTTTTCTTTTTCCCTTTTTCAACCAACATCTTATCAATCCCTTTTTTAAAAAACATTTTTATTTTTCATTTTTAGAGTCATATTCTATCCCTTCATAGTGGTTACCCGTATTTTGGCATATATATATAAGTTGTTCTCTCTTTAAAATTTTGAGATAGTTTCTTCTAACAGATCAAAATATACCCTAAATCTCTAGTGTATGTTTTTTTTCTACTCTCCTGCCTGCTCACATTCTCTCCCTTTTTCTCTTTCTTTCTTTTTTTTTTAAATCCTCTTCTTTCTTTTTTCAAACAACTTCTTATCAATTCCTTTTATAAAAATTTTTTTATACTTTCCATCTTTACAGTCATATTCCATCCCTTCATCATATCAACCCTTATTTTTGTACATATATAAGTTTTTCTTTCTTTAAAATTTTGGGAGGCACTTTCTTCTAACAGACCAAAATACACCCAAAATCTAGTGTGTGGCACTGATCTATGTACCAGCCTGATCATATTTGATCATATTCTGTTTTTTTTTTTTTGTTCTGTCCTGTTTTTGTTTGTTTTTATCTTTATCTTTTTCTTTTTTTTTTTCTTTTTCTTTTTCTTTTTTCTCTCTTTCCCTTTCTTTTCCCCCTGCTTCAGGTCTTTTCTGATTTGTTTAGAGTATATTTTCTGGGGATGTTGTTACCCTGTTAGCATTTTGTTCTCTCATTAATCTAATCTCCTCTGGACAAAATGACAAGATGGAAGAAATCACTTCAACAAAAAGAATAAGAGGCAGTACCGACTGCCAGGGACCTACTCAATACAGACATTAGACGATGTCGGATCAAGAGTTCAGAATCATCACTTTAAAGATACTAGCTGGGCTTGAAAAAAGCATGGAAGTTATTAGAGAAAGCCTTTCTGGAGAAATAAAAGAACTAAAATCTAACCAAGTCGAAATCAAAAAGGCTATTAATGAGGTGTAATCAAATATGGGGGCGCTAACTGCTAGGATAAATGAGGCAGAAGAGAGAATCAGTGAGATAGAAGACCAAATGATGGAAAATAAAGAAGCTGAGAAAAAGAGAGATAAACAACTACTGGATCACGAGGGCAGAATTCGAGAGATAAGCGATACCATAAGACGAAACAACATTAGAATAACTGGGATCCCAGAAGAGGAAGAAAGAGAGAGAGGGGCAGAAGGTATATTGGAGCAAATTATAGCGAGAACTTCCTTAATTTGGGGAAGGAAACAGGCATCAAAATCCAGGAAGCACAAAGAACCCCTCTCAAAATCAATAAAATTATGTCAACACCCCGACATTTAATAGTAAAACTTACGAGTCTCAGAGACAGAGAAAATCCTGAAAGCAGCTCGGGAGAAGAGATATGTAACCTACAATGCTAGAAACATTAGATTGGCAACAGACCTATCCACAGAGACCTGGCATGCCAGAAAGGACTGGCAGGATATATTCAGAACATTAAATGAGAAAAATATGCACCCAAGAATACTATATCCAGCTAGGCTGTCATTGAAAATTGAAGGAGAGATAAAAAGCTTCCAGGACAAACAAAAACTAAAGGAATTTGCAAACACGAAACCAGCCTACCAGAAATCTTGAAAGGGGTCCTCTAAGCAAAGAGAGAGCCTAAAAGCAACATAGACCAGAAAGGAACACAGACAATATACAGTAACAGTCACCTTACAGGCAATACAATGGCACTAAATTCCTATCTTTCAATAGTTACCCTGAATGTAAATGGGCTCAATGCCCCAATCAAAAGACACAGGCTATCAGATTGGATAAAAAAACATGACCCATCGATATGCTGTCTGCAAAGACTCATTTTAGAACCAAAGACACCCCCAGATTGAAAGTGAGGGGGTGGAAAACCATTTACCATGCTAATGGACACCAAAAGAAAGCTGGGGTGGCAATCCTTATATCAGACAAACTAGATTTTAAACCAAAGACTGTAATAAGAGATGAGGAAGGACACTATATCCTACTTAAAGGGTCTATCCAACAAGAAGATCTAACAATTGTAAATATCTATGCCCCTAACATGGGAGCAGCTAATTATATAAGCCAATTGATAACAAAAGCAAAGAAACACATCAACAACAATACAATAATAGTGGGGGACTTTAACACCCCCCTCACTGAAATGGACAGATCATCTAAGCAAAAGATCAACAAGGAAATAAAGGCTTTAAATGACACACTGGACCAAATGGACTTCACAGACATATTCAGAACATTCCATCCCAAAGCAACAGAATACACGTTCTTCTCTAGTGCTTATGGAACATTCTCCAGAATCGATCACATCTTAGGTCATAAATCAGGTCTCAACCGGTACCAAAAGATTGGGATCATTCCCTGCCTATTTTCAGACCACAATGCTTTGAAACTAGAACTCAATCACAAGAGGAAAGTCGGAAAGAACTCAAATACATGGAGGCTAAAGAGCATCCTACTAAAGAATGAATGGGTCAACCAGGAAATTAAAGAAGATTTAAAAAAATTCATGGAAACCAATGAAAATGAAAACACAACTATTCAAAATCTTTGGGATGCAGCCAAAGCAGTCCTAAGAGGAAAGTATATAGCAATACAAGCCTTTCTCAAGAAACAAGAAAGGTCTCAAAGACACAACCTAACCCTACACCTAAAAGAGCTGGAGAAAGAACAGCAAATAAAGCCTAAACCCAGCAGGAGAAGAGAAATAATAAAGATCAGAGCAGAAATCAATGAAATATAAACCAAAAGAACAGTAGAACCGATCAACGAAACTAGGAGCTGGTTCTTTGAAAGAATTAACAAGATTGATAAACCCCTGGCCAGACTTATCAAAAAGAAAAGGGAAATGACCCAAATCAACAAAATCATGAATGAAAGAGGAGAGATCACAACCAACACCAAAGAAATACAAACAATTATAAGAACATATTATGAGCAACTCTATGCTAGCAAATTAGATAACCTGGAAGAAATGGATGCATTCCTAGAGATGTATCAACTACCAAAACTGAACCAGGAAGAAACAGAAAACCTGAACAGATCTATAACCACTAAGGAAATTGAAGCAGTCATCAAAAATCTCCCAACAAAAGCCCAGGGCCAGATGGCTTCCCAGGGGAATTCTACCAAACATTTCAAGAAGAATTAATACCTATCCTTCTGAAACTGTTCCAAAAATAGAAAAGGAAGGAAAACTTCCAAACTCATTTTATGAGGCCAGCATTACCTTGATCCCAAAACCAGACAAAGACCCCATCAAAAAGGAGAATTATAGACCAATATCCCTGATGAACATGGATGCAAAAATTCCCACCAAAATACTAGCCAATAGGATCCAACAGTACATTAAAAGGATTCTTCATCACGACCAAGTGGGATTTATCCCTGGGATGCCAGGTTGGTTCAATATCCGCAAATCAATCAACGTGATACAATACATTAACAAAAGAAAGAACAAGAATCATATGATCCTCTCAATAGATGCACAAAAAGCATTTGACAAAGTACAGCATCCTTTCTTGATCAAAACTCTTCAGAGTATAGGGATAGAGGGAACATACCTCAGTATCATAAAAGCCATCTATGAAAAACCTACAGCGAATATCATTCTCAATGGGGAAAAACTGAGAGCTTTCCCCCTAAGGTCAGGAACGCGGCAGGGATGTCCACTATCACCACTGCTATTCAACATAGTACTGGAAGTCCTAGCCACAGCAATCAGACAACAAAAAGAAATAAAAAGCATCCAAATCGGCAAAGAAGAAGTCAAACTCTCACTCTTTGCAGATGATATGATACTTTATGTGGAAAACCCAGAAGACTCCACCCCAAAACTGCTAGAACTCATACAGGAATTCAGTAAAATGGCAGGATATGAAATCAATGCACAGAAATCAGTGGCATTCCTATACACTAACAACAAGACAGAAGGAAGAGAAATCAAGGAGTCGATCCCATTTACAATTGCACCCAAAACCATAAGATACCTAGGAATAAATCTAACCGAAGAGGCAAAGGATCTGTACTCAGAAAACTATAAAATACTCAGGAAAGAAATTGAGGAAGACACAAAGAAATGGAAAAACGTTCCATGCTCATGGATTGGAAGAACAAATATTGTGAAGATGTCAATGCTACCTAGAGCAGTCTACACATTCAATGCAATTCCCATCAAAATACCATCCACTTTTTTCAAAGAAATGGAACAAACAATCCTAAAATTTGTATGGAACCAGAAAAGACCCCGCATAGCCAGAGGAATGTTGAAAAAGAAAAGCAAAGCTGGCAGCATCACAATTCCGGACTTCCAGCTCTATTACAAGGCTGTCATCATCAAGACAGTATGGTACTGGCACAAAAACAGACACAGAGATCAGTGGAACAGACTAGAGAACCCAGAAATGGACCCTCACCTCTATGGTCCACTAATCTTTGATAAAGCAGGAAAGAATGTCCAATGGAAAAAAGACAGTCTCTTCAACAAATGGTGTTGGGAAAATTGGACAGCCACATGCAGAAGAATGAAACTGGACCATTTCCTTACAGCACACACAAAAATAGACTCAAAATAGTTGAAAGACCTAAATGTGAGACAGGAGTCCATCAAAATTGTAAAGGAGAACACAGGCAGCAACCTCTTCGACCTCAGCCGCAGCAACTTCTTCCTAGAAACCTCGCCAAAGGTAAGGGAAGCAAGGGCAAAAATGAACTATTGGGACTTCATCAAGATAAAAACTTTTGCACAGCAAAAGAAACAGTCAACAAAACCAAAAGACAACCGACAGAATGGGAGAAGATATTTGCAAATGACATATCAGATAAAGGGCTAGTATCCAAAATCTATAAAGAACTTATCAAACTCAACACCCAAAGAACACAGAATCCAATCAAAAAATGGGCAGAAGACATGAACAGACATTTCTGCAAAGAAGACATCCAAATGGCCAACAGACACAGGAAGAAGTGCTCAACATCGCTCCACATCAGGGAAATCCAAATCAAATCCTCAATGAGATACCACCTCACACCAGTCAGAATGGCTAAAATTAACAAGTCAGGAAATGACAGATGTTGGCGGGGATGTGGAGAAAGAGGAACCCTCCTACACTGTTGGTGAGAATGCAAGTTGGTGTAGCCACTCTGGAAAACAGTATGGAGGTTCCTCAAAAAGTTGAAAATAGAGCTACCCTATGACCCAGCAATTGCTCTACTGGGTATTTACCCCAAAGATACAAATGTAGGGATCCGAAGGGTATGTGCACCCCGATGTTTATAGCAGCAATGTCCACAATAGCCAAACTGTGGAAAGAGCGAAGATGTCCATCGACAGAAGAATGGATAAAGAAGAGGTGGTATATATATACAATGGAATATTATGCAGCCATCAAAAGGAATGAGATCTTGCCATTTGCAATGATGTGGATGGAACTGGAGGGTATTATGCTGAGCGAAATAAGTCAAACAGAGAAAGACGTGTATCATATGACCTCACTGATATGAGGAATTCTTAATCTCAGGAAACAAACTAGGGTTGCTGGAGTGGGGGATGGGGTGGGAGGGATGGGGTGACTGGGTGATAGACACTGGGGAGGGTATGTGCTCTGGTAAGCGCCGTGAATTGTGCAAGACCGTTGAATCTCAGATCTGTACCTCTGGAACAAATAATGCAATATATGTTAAGAAAAAAAAAAAAGAAGATAGCAGGAGGGGAAGAATGAAGGGGGGAAATCAGAGGGGGAGACGAACCATGAGAGACGATGGACTCTGAAAAACAAACTGAGGGTTTTAGAGGGGAGGGGGGCGGGAGGATGGGTTAGCCTGGTGATAGGTCTTAAAGAGGACACATTCTGCATGGGGCACTGGGTGTTATGCACAAACAATGAATCATGGAACACTATCTAAAACTAATGATGTATGGTGATTAACATAACAATAAAAAATTTTTAAAAAAGGGATTATTCACTATGATCAAGTGGGACTTATTCCTAGGCTTCAGGGGTGGTTCAATATCCACAAATCAATCAATGTGATACACCACGTTAATAAAAGAAAGGATAAAAACCATATAATCCTTTCAATAGATGCAGGAAAAGCATTTGACAAAATACAGCAACCTTTCTTGATAAAACACCTCAAGAAAGTACGGATAGAAGGAACATACCTCGACATCATAAAGGCCATATACAAAAGACCCACAGTGAATATCATCCTCAATGGGGAAAAACTGAGAGATTTTTCCCTAAGGTCAGGAACATGACAGAAACATCCATTCTTACCACTGTTATTCAATATAGTACTGGAAGTACCCACCTCAGCAGGGCTCAGGGCTCAGTAATCAGCCCTGTTTTGCACTGCGTAAAGTTAGACAATTTATTTAACCTTGCTTAGACTGTCACCTCATCTATTAAGTGCATTTCATATCATTAACATCATATATTTGTTGTGTGGGTTTATTGAAGTAATAACTGTAAAAATGTTTAGGTTGGCTTGGTTCATATAACACTGATTTTTTTTCCAGGTCACAGATCATGCTGTCACAGCATCCAAATGCACTCTTATAATACAACAGATGTTACAATAAGGTAGACTAAATTGATAAGTATTGAATTATCTTAAAATAGTTTTATAGAAAGTATTGAGATAGTGTAGAGAAGAGGATGTTTAACTCTGTGAAGGAAGCTCAGAGGGATATATAGAAGTAATTGTGACAGATGCACCAGAGTTTGCTAAGTAAAGAAAGTGGATGGTATAAGGAGAATCCTAAGTCATGGAAACTGTGAATGGCACAGATATAGGATAGAGGGACATTTGATAAAATGGATAGTACCTTCAGAGATACGTGTGTGGTTTGTTTCTAAGTCAACTCCAGGCAAGGTAAGTATCTTTTGAGAAAGTCGCTGGCAGTAAATGTCATGTCCCCCAATAATTTTGCATGAAACATGATATCTTTTAGTTTTCTCTCTGCTCTGTAGTTCCTAGAATTAAGAGGGTGAAAGACTTCCTATTGGACACTGACCATCAGACTCATATGTACAATTATAAACTGAGTACTAACCAAATTAGGTCTTCAAAGTGATTTATAAACGTGAACTAATCCACTAATGTAAGTGTCATGCTAAATTGTTAAGCATTTATGTTAACTTTTATAGTTGGGAACTTGGGAAAAAAGAGTAACACATGGTCATTTAAATTAAAAAAGCCAGTATATTTCAAACTTGTATTTAACAAAAACAACCTATTCATAAATTGAGTGTTTTATTAAATGGGGCTGATGGAATAATAATATTTAAATATGATATTTTTTGGGGTCACCTGGGTGATTCAGTCAGTTAAGTGTCTGACTTGATTTCAGCGTAGGTCTTGATCTCAGGGATGTGAGATCAAGCCCTGCGTTGGGCTCCATGCAAGGCATGGAGTCTGCTTAAGACTCTCTCTCTCTCCCTCTCCCTCTGCCCCTCTGCCCCCCCCCACTAAAATACATACATACATACATATATAACTAAATAAATATTTATTGTATTTTAATCTGTATTTGTTTTTTATCTTTAATATTTAAAAAATTTGAGGTTGCAGTGTTATTTTATCTTGATCATGATAAAATCATAATGCATAAATGCTTTCATTAGGCATTGTTTAGAATCCCTTAGTACATGCTATTGGGTTGTTCTAACTTCTTCTTCCACATTATTAATAAAAAAAATCCAAAAAGTTTTTATCATCTTAAGAGAATGGAAAAAAAAATACATACTAGCAAACAATCAGCCACATGTTTTTAAGCTTGAACTCTTGCTAAGGTATCCTTGGGGCAATCTTCTTCCTTTGTACTATGCCCTCCAAAGAAAATAGTATTTTGTAATAAGAAATTTGTTCTTTAGTACTAAAGTATTTAAAGTAAACTAATAGTATTTAAAGTACTATAAGTTATTTAAAGACTATAGGCCATAGATATAAAGCAATTTGATTATAATATAACCTTTTGCACTTATTACTGGTGCTATGGGTCAAAATGTATGTGGATGATGGCTTTCAAGATACATATTAGATAGGCTTGATGGTTTATTTTTACTGTGTTGCTCAGTCCTGAATATCTGGTAATGGTTGGTGTGCTAAACCCTTGCTTACTCTGAACATGATTAGGCTCCTCTTAGTAAAAATAAGGCTATTTTATATACTGGCTATTTTTAGTACAAATAAGGTCTGTACTCAGCTGGTCCATTGAGAAGGATGGTGCAGTTATCTTTCCAGGGCACTAGATCAACAGAGCATGTTCCAAACCCATAGCATAAATATTTTATAGTCAGTAAAAAGTGTGACCTCTCTTCTTGTTTGCTTTCCTCCTTCTATGCTGCAGTAAGCTATAGTTGGATGTGTGAGAAATTGAAACCCGTAAGTCCTCTTTCCACTTTGAGGAGCCTCTTTTTTACCCTGCAGAGTGTTTTTTTATAGACTTTTATCTCTCAGTGAAGTGACACTTATCTAAGGGAAAAGAATCTGATCCAGCACAAGTTCTGAAATCAGAATTAGTCTTTTACCAGATTAAGAGATTTAGATGATATATAACCCATGAATTTAGACTATATAGGAGAGGGATTTGTATTGATGTAAACAATAGAAACAATAAGGAAATTGGAGGTTTACAATCAAAAGCAAAATTAAAAATCACTTTAATTTCACATGCCAGAATCCACATTGTAAAAACTTTTCAAAGGGATATTCCAAAACCGAACTAAGACAATAAAAGTAATTTGTCAAAACCAAGCACTTTTAGAGTTACAAAGAAAGTATTTCTAGTTCTGACCCTTAGGACCTATCATTACTATGAGAGACTGTAAAAAAGGTTTGGGAGAAAACGTATTAAAAGAGTAGAGGTTGATAAGGTAGAAGTCTTCACAGCTGTTATAAAAGTAAATCTTCTTAAACCAGAGCTAGCTGTAAAAGAGAAAGATTTACTGTTGGCTGTCTCTGTCTCTGCTGTAATGGGCACCATTAGCTATATGTTGTGAAAGCAGCCACTCGGGAAGATGGGAGACATTACTTTTTAGATTGATTCTGGAATTCTCAGGGTTATTGTTCTACATTGTTGAGAAAAGTTTCATGGAAAGAGCAGACAGCTTTAGACTTAGATTTTGTGACTTTATTATTGAGGCTGTATGGTCTGGTGGGCTTTGATTTCAGGTATGTAGAGGTTGGAATGCCAGTTCTAATTATTAATTATTTGTTTTGGGGACGTTGCATAACATTAATATTTTAAATTGCATATTTGAGTAAATGATGATGATAATAATAGCAAATATTTATATTATTATGAGGATTAGCATATGTTAATATAATTTCCTAAAACTCTTAGTAATCTGCTTGGCATGCATTTCACAGTAAATGTTAGTATAAATTACAAAGAGTCAGACCATAGGCTCACAGCACTGGCCATACGAATTGACTATTCTGTTGTCATATTGTAGAGAAATTGAACTCATTTTACATAACACTTGAAAAAACTATTAGTTTGTAAAATAACACACATACTAAAAGAGAAAGGAAAGGTTCTTTAGCTCTTCATGGTATTTAAAAATTATCCCAAAGCACTCAATGCAGTGAGCCTTCAACAGATATTATTCACTGATTAAGCACGAAGAAACAGAAACTTAAATAGAAACAGAAACTTTGTTTTGATCAAGAAAAGAGAAGTTCAAGGAGGGAGAGGAGAGCAAGTTGGAACCAACAACAGAAAGTTCATTCAGGGGGCACCTGGGTGGGTCAGTTGGTTGGGCCCATGCCTTTGGCTCAGGTTGTGATCTCAGGGTTTTGGGCTCCCTGCTCAGCGGGGATCCTGCTTCTCCCTATGCCCCTCCTCCCAGCTTGTGCTTTCTCTCTCTCTCTCAAATAAATAAATAAAATCTTTAAAACAAATTAGTTCATTCATACTACCAGACTAAAGATGGCAGCAGTATGAGTCAGTCTCTGAATGAAAGGTGCAGGAAGTGAAGTACCAGATTCTGGACTGTGTTCTTTACATACATTACCTCATTTAATGCACAGGGTAATCCTATGAGGAAGAGACTTTCTAATTTTACTAACAAGAAAGCCCAGGATGTCCTTGTACTGAAGTCCTACAGAAGCTGAGAGGAGATGGACTTAACTGGTTTTCTGACATTCTTCATTGGCTTTTGTGGAAATAACTTAGGTCAAGGCCAGAAATGTTCCCAGCGTTGGCTGAATTTGAAGTAATGGAAGAAACCTGTGTAGAAATGGCCACTTTCTCGTTTTTGGAAGAGGCCAAGGGAAACTGGTAAGCCCTTTCTCTCTAGGCCCCAGGTGTGACTTCTTAGACTGCAAGAAGATACAATATCATAAAATAGCATTTTTCAAACTCAGACCGTTAAAAGTGTCAGGCAGTGTGTGTGTGTGTGTGTGTGTGTGTGTGTGGGTGGGTGGGTGGGTGTGGGTGTAAGAGAGAGTGAGACAGAGAGACAGAATAGGACATGAAGGGAGCATTCACTTTCATCTATATCACCTTTGTTTTCATTATTTTACCATGTACTGTATAGAGTAATGCACAATATGTTTTTCTTACTTTGCTTTTCCACCAGTTATTTTCTTTTCTAGGGCTGTAGGGATAGATTTGTGCTATAGTGGGTTATTTGATTAAAGAGACATTAGGTGTCTAGGGTAGAGGGAGTACTAAGGAACCCTTCTAATCAGAGGGCTAAACACTTTGAGTGTTGGTGAGGCAAAAATATGATTATCAATTTATCATGTTATAATGAGTCCTCTCACATCAATTCACATTACAGAGAAAACAAAATATTATGGCCACCTTTTTGGCAGAAGATCATGTGCTTCTCATCACTATGTACTATGAAAAGAGCATCTTGAATGATCATTTCTAAGCTTTATAAAATTAATATAAAGTGGATTTTAAATAGTAAATTCAAAACATCTGATGGTTCTTCTTGTTTTTTCCTCATAATAACTATTGAACACGTTATAGCTTTTTATTTTTAATTGTAAGTGTTCCTCTGTTTTTGGGAATGCAAACTGGTGCAGCAACTCTGGAAAACAGTATGGATGTTTCTCAAAAAGTTAAAAATAGAATACCCTAGACCCAGCAATTGTACTACTAGGTATTTACCCAGAAGATACAAAAATACTGATTCAAAGGAGCACATGCACCCTGATATCTATAGCAGCACTATCAACAATAGCCAAACTATGGAAAGAGCCCAAAAGTCCATTGACTGATAAATGGATAAAGAAAGAGTGGTATACATATACAATGCAATAGTACTCAGCCATCAGAAAGAATTAAATTTTGCCATTTACAATGACATTGATGGAGCTAGAGTGTATTATGCTAACCAAAATCAGTCAGTCAGAGAAAGACAAATATATAATTTCACTCACATGTGACCATAGAGAACAAACTGAGGGTTGCTAGAGGGGAGATGGGCAGGGGATGGGCTAAACGGTGGATGGTATTGGGGAGGGCACTTGTGATGAGCGCTGGTGTTATATGTAAGTGAATCACTAAATTCTACTCCTGAAACCAATATTACATTATATGTTAACTAAAGAGAATTTAAATATAAATTTAAAAAAACCAACCAAACTCTAAGTGTTCCTTCTGTGTTTGGAAAATCCCCCATTATTAGAGTCCCAGCTTCTCATTATGAAAAGCGGAGAGAAAATCTCTCAACCTTCTTTATAGCTAAAGCATCATCATGTGACCTAGGTTCTACCAATCAGAAGTATCTGATTCAGAAACTGGTGACCCAAACAAGCAGGTTCTGCACAGTCTATTTTAGCAAGACCAGCAGATGATAGACCCAATTTCCAGCATCAACATTGGTGGACATTCCAAGATGTTGTCCAGTGCCTGGAATCAGTAGAGTTTGGCTGTAACAGAGACTGTACTTAATAGTGGCAATTATGATAACTCTTCTTTATATCTTTAAATTCATTAAATTTTTATTAAATTTAGAGCCTTAAATAAAAGTACAAATGGATACTTCATGTGTAGGTTATACATAACAATGACTATATGACCATCCAGAAACCCCCATTCTCTGGCTATGCCAAGTAATAGCTCTTTGCATTCTAGAGCCCTCAGTCTTCCATATAATTCTACAGTAAAGAAATTATTTTCCCAAACAGTGATCATTTCTTTCATATTTTTATCTTTTAGTTTTATTAATAGACTTTATTTTTTTATAAGAGTTGTGTATCACAGAAAAATTGAGAAGATAGTAGAGATGTCTTATAATATACCCCACCCCAAACACAGTTTATACAATTATTAGACATCTTACATTAGTATGATTAGTATGGTGCATTTGTTATAGTTATAAGCTAATACTGGTACATTATTATTAAGAAAAGTCCATACTTTATTCAGATTTCTTTCATTTTTTACCAAATGTCCCTTTTCTCCTCCAGGGTCCCATCCCAGATACCACACTACATTTGCTTGTCTTGTCTCCTTAGGCTCTTGGCTGTGAGTGATTCTGACATTCTTTGTTTCCTTGTTTTTTATAATCTTGACAATTTAAATGAGTACTGGTCAGATGTATTGTACATGTCCATTTTTCTGTTAGAATTTTTCTGATGTTTTCCTCACCCCTAGACTGATGTTGTGGGTTTTTCAGGAGGAAGATCACAGAAATAAAGTGCCACTTTCATCACATCATATCAAGAGTACACACTATCAACATGATTTCTGACTATTGGTGTTGATGTTGATCACCTGGCTTAAGTAGAGTTTCTCAGTTTTCTCCACTGTAAAGTTACTCTTATACTATATTCTTTGGAATTTTCTTTGGAAGGAAGTCACCATGTACAGCACACTTAAAAAGAGTGGGAAGTCATGCTTCCCTTCCATTAGGGTGGGGTATCTATATAATTTATTTGGAATTCCTTTGCATGGGAGATTTGTCTCTACTTCCCCATTTGTTAATTTATCAATCACTTATTTATATCACTATAGGCTCATGGATATTTATTTTATACATTAAATTTTAAGCCAATACTACTTTCAGTATTTTCTTGTTAATATTTTCCCTATTTAGGCCATTGGGAGCTCTTCAGTTGGTTCCGGTGCCCCTTTCACACACTCCCGTGTGTGTGTGTGTGTGTGTGTGTGTGTTTTAAAGCACTTAACTTCTGTCACTTCAGGATGTTCCAGGCTTATATTGTATATTCTCTGCAAGACATTAGAATCAGCCATTTCTCCAAAGAAAAAATTCCCCTGAATTATTTTATTGGAGAATGGTATTAGAAACTGAGGTCTGGGAGCTAGGTATGCTTTTTGCTACTGGGGTGTTGTTTCTTTCAGGCCCTCTCAGGTAACAGATCAAATAAATATACCTGTGTATATTAACCCATGTATATTCACAAATCTGTAAGTATTTCCTTCCATATGTAACCATTGGTATCTATATTAAGTTAAACATGAGTTCTTACTGATGTCTCCAACTCTAGTCCATTACCACATGGATTATTCTTGTCCTCTCCTTTTGCTTATTTGTAATTTTCCATTCCAACAGTGATGGAGCATACCATCTGCCATACATTTACTAAAATCGTTCAATTCTAGTATACATGTGTAGCAGTATCAGAATTATTAACATACCCATGTGGGAAACAATTTTGTTGACTAAAGTGAAGGACTATGTGTAGTTTCTTTTGCCTTAGTCTTACAGACTCCATTTATATCCCAAATTAATTAGGTCAGCACCTTTTCCACACCCTTCAGTAAGGTGGTTTTATACATTTGTAATAGATTCTCTATCACAGTCCACATTCTTTCTTGGGATCCCATGATCATATAAATGATTTATTTTTTTATATGCATACATCAAGCTTTACTCTCTGTGTTGTAAACTTTTGTAGTTTTTGATAAATATGTAATGCCATATATCCAGCATTACAGTATCATACACAATAGTTTCATTGTCCTAAAAATGCTCTGTACTTCACCTATTCATTCCTCCCCCCTTCTTCAAACTACTGGCACTATCTCAAACTTTATAGCATTGCAGAATGCTATAAAATTGGAATCATTAAGTATGTAGCCTTTTCAAGGTGGCTTCTTTCATTTAGCATTATGAGCAGCATTCACTTAAGGCTTCTCTGTGTTTTTTTGTGGGTTGACAGTTTATTTCCTTATATCACTGAATAACTCTCAACTGCATAGGTGCATACAGTTTATTTATGCATTCACCTATTGAAGGACATACTGTTTCCAGTTTTTGGCTATTATGAATAAAGCTTTTATAAACATTCTTGTGCAAGTGTGTGTGTGTGTGTGTGTGTGTGTATGTGTGTGTATGTGTACATAAACTTTCAACTCAATTAGATAAATACCTGAGTGTGATTGATTATATGGTAAGACTTCAGTTTTGTAAGCAACTGCAAAATGATCTTCCAAAGTGACTGTACCATTTTGCATTTCCTCCAGCAATGAAGCAGGCGGTGACAGTTCCTGTTGTTCTCTGCATCCTCTCCAGAAATTGGTATTGTCAGATTTTTGGATTTTAGCCATTTTAATAGATGTGTAGTGGTATCTCACTGTTTTCATTTGCAGCTCCCTAGTGACAAAGTATGTTAAGCGTCTTTTATATGCTTTTTTATCAGTTGTATATATCCTTTGTTGAAATGTCTATTCAGATATTTTGCCCATTTTAAAAATTGGGTTGCTTGTTTCTTAAGATTTTTTATATATTGTGGATGCTAGTCTTTTATCAGATCTGTTTTACAAAGATTTTCTCCTAGTCGATGGCTTGTCTTTTCATTCTCTCAACAATGTCTTTTGTAGGACAGAAGTTTTTAATTTAGAATGTCCAACTTACCAGTTGTTTTCATGGAATATGCTTTTGGTTTTATATTTAAAAAGTCATTGCCAAACCCAAGGTCACTAGGCCGAAAGGTCTAGTTATCTTCTAGAAGTTTCATTTTACATTTTGGTTTATAATATATTTTGAGTTAATTTTTGTGGAATGTGTAAGGTCTGTGTGTGTATATATATTTTGCATATGGTTAGCTAATTGTTCTAGCATTATATTTTGACAAGACTCTCCTTTCTTCATCGAATTGCCTTTGTTATTTATCAAAGATTGGTTGATCATATTTGTGTGGGTCTATTTCTGGGCCTTTTATTCTGTTCCTCTGATCCACGTGTCTACTCTTTCCCAGGTATCATGCTCTCCTGTTTGCTATAGCTCTTTAGGAAGTCTTAAATCAGACAATGCCAGTCCTCAAACTTTGTTCTTCTTTAATATTTTGTTATCTATTCCGGATTTTTTCATTTTCATATGAACTTGATTTTTTAATTTTTTATTTTACTATTATACTATATTTTTAAATATTTTCCATTTTATTTTAATTTTTTTTGAAGAGTCCACATTAGAGAATATAGAAAATACATGCTATTTTTCATCCTCATTGTTTCTCAGTGGCATGACAGATTGACATTCACCTTTGTTGAGATCACTCCACAAATCACCCTCTTTCTAACCATCTCTTTTTTCCCAGGCTGCCCCAGGTCTCTTGGTCTGGAACCTTCCCCCTGCCCTCTAGGCTTTCCACCATCAATCATTTTGTTCTATTGTCTGTTTTGTTTTACTTCCTATTTTTGGATGTTTCTCAGGACGGTTTAGAATCCCTATGAATAGAGGAGGATTATAAAGACCAGTTTGGTCTCAGGGTCAAAAACCCCCAAACAATGAGGCTTTTATATTACCTGCTGATATTGGTTGGCATGACTGTGTTTTTATACTAATGGTATATCATGTTATCCTCTCTAAATTTTTTTCCAATTTATTTAAGCTAAAACCCAAACCAAAACAAAACAGTTCACCCATTTCTCCCACTCCCATCCCTTGCATCTGGCAACTACAAATGTATTTTCTGTATCTATGAGCTTGAATATACATATTTAGATTCCACATATAAGAGAGATCATATACGTCTTTCCCTGTCTGACTTAATTCATTTAGCATAACACCCTTGAGATTCATCCATGTTGTTGCAGATGGCAAGATTTCATTCTTTTTTATAGCTGAATAATATTCTGTGGTGTATATACATCACAATTTTTTTATCCACTCATCCATCAATGGACACTTAGGTTGCTTCCATATCTTGGCTCTTGTAAATAAAGCTACAGTGAACATGGGATGCATATATTGTTTCAAATTAGTGTTTTTGCTTTCTTTGGATGAATGTCCAAAAGTGGAATTGGTAGTTCATATGGTGGTTCTATTTTTAATTTTTTGAGAAACCTCTGTACTGATTTCTGTAGTGGCTGTACCAGTTTACATTCCCACCAACCGTATACAAGCATTTCTTTTTCTCCATGTCCTTGACAACAGTTGTCGTTTCTTGCCTTTTTTTATAATAGCCAGTCTAACAAGTGTGAGGTGATAACTCATTGTCATTTTGATTTGTACTTCCCTGATGATTGATGATGTAGAGAATCGTTTTGTGTGCCTGTTGGCCACCTGTATGTTTTCTTTGGGAAAATATCATTTAGATCATTTCCCCATTTTTTAACCAATTGTTTGTTTGTTTCTTTTGTTACTGAGTTGTGTGTGTTCTTTATGTATTTTGGGTATTAGCCCCTTATCAGATATATGCAAAGATTTTCTCCTCTTGTAGGTTGTCTTTTCATTTTGTTGATGGTTTTCTTTGCTGTGTAGAAGCTTTTCATTTTCATCTAAACTTTAGAATCATCTTGATATCCACAAAATATCTTACTAAGATTTTTACTGCATTGGATTGGAACTGCATTGGATCTATAGATAAAGTTAGGAAGAATTGACATCTTGACAATACTGAATTTTTCAATTCATGAACACAGAGTTTCTCTCTGTTTACTTAGATTTTTAATTTTTTCAGAGCCACCTGATCTTGGACATATTTTGTTAGATTTATACTCCGTTTTTTTGATGTTCATAAAAATGATACTCTGTTTTTATTTTCAAATTCCAATTGTTCATTAGTGGCATATAGAAAAGCAAATGACTTTATTAGCCTTGTATCTTGTAAATTTGCTATGCTCATTAATTAGTTCTGGGGTTTCTTTTTTTCTTGATTTTTTTGGGATTTTCTATATAAACAGTCATGTCATCTATGAACAAAGACCATTTTATTTCTTCCTTCCCAGTTCATCTACCTTTTCTTTTCTTACTGCATTAGCTGGGATATCTAGTATGATGTTTAATAGGAGTAGTGAGAGGGGACATATTCCTTGTTTTTTATTTCAGGGGGGATAGCATCCACTTTCTCACACTTCAGTATGATGTTAGCTATTAGTTTTTTGTAGATGTTATTTATCATGTTGAAGAATCTCCTTGTATTCCAAATTTGCTGAGAGTTTTTGTCATGAATGGGTACTGGATTTTGTCAAATTATTTTCTGTATCATATGATATGAAAATATGATTCTTACTCTTTAGGCTTTTGAGGTAATGATGTGTGTGGAATTGATTTTCAAATGTTGAATCAGCCTTGCACACCTGGGGAAACTTGCACCTACGTGTAGTGTTTAATTAATTTTATTACTGAATTTGATTTGCTAGTATTTTGTTAAAAATTATTACATTTATAATCATAAGAAATAATGGTCTGTGTGTAGTTTTCCTTCCTTATAATGTCCTTATGTGCATTAGATGTTAGGGTAATGTCAAACTCAGAATGAGTCAGAAAAATTTCTTTTGCTTTTCTTTTTCTAGATGAGATTGTAGAGAATTAATATTCTTCCATTAATGTAAAATTCACCAATGAATCATCTGGTTTGATTGCTTTCTTTTTTGAAAGCTAATTCATTATTGAATTAATTTCTTTAATAGTTATAAGCCTATTCTGGTTATCTGTTTCTTTTTGTGTGAATTTTGGTAATTTTTGTTTTTCAAGTAATTGGTCCATCTCATCTAAGTTATCAAATTTATGGGCAGAACTGTGCTGTTGGTAATATTCTTTTATTATCCTCTTAATGTCCATGTGATCAGTAGTGGTGGCCTCTCTTTCATGTCTGATATTAGTAATTTGTTCCTTTTTTCTTTTCTTTTCTTTCTTTCTTTCTTTCTTTCTTTCTTTCTTTCTTTCTTTCTTTCTTTCTTTCTTTCTTTCTTTCATTAGCCTGGCTATAGATTTATCAATTTTATTGATCCTTTCAAAGTACCAGCTTTTGGTCTTATTGATTTTTCTCTGTTGATGTCTTGTTTTGAATTTAATTTATTTATATTCTATTTTTTATTATTTCTTTTCTTTTCCTTACTTAACTTGCTCTTCTATCTCTAGTTTCATAAGATGGAGGGTTAGCTATTGATTTTTGGATCTTTTACTTTTCTAGTGTATACATTCATTGTTATCAGTTTCTTTCTAAATACTCTTTTTGCTGCATCCCACAAAATATGTCTTTATTTAGCTTGATCTCTTGTGACTACTTTGACCTTGTTATTTTGAAGTATATTGTTTATTTTCCAAATATTTTGGGATTTTCTAGCTATCTCCCAGTTATTAATTTCTAGTTTAATTGCACTGTAGTTTAATAACATATATGTGTATGAATTTCTGTTCTTCTAGATTTGTTAAAGTATATTTTAGCATCATGAATATGGTCTATGTTGTTAAATGTTCCAACTGAGATGTGAAGAATGTGTATTGTGCTATTTTTGGATGAAGTATTCCAAAAACATCAACTAGATTCTGTTGATTAATGGTGCTTTTCAGTTTAACTATATAATTACTAATTTTCTGCCTGCTGTATCTATCAATTACTGAAAGAGGCATGTTGTAGTCTCCAACTCTAATAGTGGATTTGTCTATTTCTCCTTGCACTTCTATTTTCCCTCATGTATTTTGATATTCTCTTGTTAGGTGCATATATATTAAGGATTGTTATGTACTTTTGGAGAATTGTCCCTTTATTATTATGTAATGTGCATCTTTATCCTGATAATTTTTCTTGTTTTAAAGTTGGCTTTGTCTGAAATTAATATAGCTACTTCAGCTTTCTTTTGATTAGTGTTAGCATGAAATATCTTTCTCCATTATGCATTATATATTTATATTTAAAATGGGTTTCATGGGGCTCCTGGGTGGCTCAGTTTGTTGTGTCCTACTGTTGATCTCAGTTCAGGTCTTGATCTCATGGTCATGAGTTCAAGCCCTATGTTGGGCTCCATGCTGGGCATGGAGCCTACTTAAAAAATAATTAAATAAAAAATAAAATAAAATGGGTTTCTTATAGACAATGTGTAATTGTCTTTTTTTAAAATAAAGATTTATTTATTTATTTTAATATTTTTTTTAAAGATTTATTTATTTATTTATTTGAGAGAGAGAGAGAGAGTGAGAGAGAGAGCACAAGAGGGGGTAGGGTTAGACGGAGAAGCAGACTCCCCGCCGAGCAGGGAGCCTGATGTGGGACTCGATCCCAGGACTCCGGGATCACGACCTGAGCCAAAGGCAGTCGCTTAACCAACTGAGCCGCCCAGGCGCCCTATTTATTTATTTTAGAGAGTGTGGTGGGGAGGGGTAGAGGGAGAAGGAGAGAGAAACTCATGCAGATTCCATACTGAGTGCAGAGCCTAGCAAGGGGCTCGATCTTGTGACCCTAAGATCACGACCTGAGCTGAAACCAAGAATTGGATGCTTAAACGACTGCACCACCCAGGCACCCCTAATCCAAAAATCTCTTTCTTGGAAGTGATTTTTGTTACCAGTTCCTTACACATATTTTAAAAGATATTTTCTGGATATACAACATGCTCCTCTTATTCCTCCCCAAAAATTCATAGCCAGCTCTGAATACTGTTCTGCCCTTTTGTTTTGTGTTATCTGTTCCTTGGCTTTACCCAGCAAAATAGGAAATATTGAGGAATCACAACTATCCAAAGAACAATAAATACTTTCACCTTTATTTTTTGCCACAACCAACCATGAGAGTAGCAGACATTCAATCAACATTGTGTATTACCGTGGGAACAAGGTAGGGAGAAAGAGGGAAGGTACGATATTATTGCAGCTGTCTACTTTGTTACTGTACTCTTATAAATAGCTTCTAGAGCTTGGACATTAAAACTGATTAGTTCATTCACTTCACAGTGGTACATTAGTGTTATTCCCACTGGGGTAACTCTTAGATCTTCCCATGAATTTGACACCATGTCTGATACTTAATTAAAAGAATATATATCTTACAGAGGAACAGATTATAGTAACTTCAGTCCAATAGGGAAGCAACTTAACATGGTTGTGACTAGACATCCTAGGAGACCAATATGATTTTCTGAGTCACAGTACCTGGGCTAGCATTAGCCTAGAGCAGGTGCAATCAAAACATGCCACTAAAATTCTCATAATGTATGCAGTCTCCTTTTCTTTTTAATTTTACTTTACTTTATTATGTTATGTTAGTCACCATACAATACATCGTTAGTTTTTGATGTAGTGATCCATGATTCATTGTTTTCGAATAACACCCAGTGCTCCATGCAGTACGTCCCCTCCTTAATACCCATCACTGGGCTAACCCATCCCCCCACCCCCCTCCCCTCTAAAACCCTCAGTTTGTTTCTCAGAGTCCATAGTCTCTCATGGTTCATCTCCCCCTCCAATTTTCCCCCCTTCATTTTTCCCTTCCTTCTCCTAATGTCCTCCATGCTATTCCTTATGTTCCACAAATAAGTGAAACCATATGATAATTGACTTTCTCTGCCTGACTTATTTCATTTAGCATAACCTCCTCCAGTCCCATCCATATTGATGTAAAAGTTGGGTATTCATCCTTTCTGATGGCTGCATAATATTCCATTGTATATATGGACCACATCTTCTTTATCCATTCGTCTGTTGAAGGGCATCTCGGCTCTTTCCACAGTTTGGCTATTGCGGATATTGCTGCTATGAACATTGGGGTGCATATGGCCCTTCTTTTCACTACATCTGTGTCTTTGGGGTAAATATCCAGTAGTGCAATGGCTGGGTCATAGGGTAGCTCTATTTTTAATTTTTTGAGGAACCTCCACACTGTTTTCCAAAGTGGCTGTATCAGCTTGCATTCCCACCAACAGTGTAAGAGGGTTCCCCTTTCTCCACAACTTCTCCAACATTTGTTGTTTCTTGCCTTGTCATTTTTTGCGATTCTAACTGGTGTAAGGTGGTATCTCAATGTGGTTTTGATTTGAATTTCCCTGATGGCTAATGATGATGAACATTTTTTCATGCGTCTGTTAGCCATTTGTATGTCTTCTTTGGAGAAGTGTCTGTTCATGTCTTCTGCCCACTTTTTGACTTGATTATTTGTTTTTTGGGTGTTGAATTTGAGAAGTTCTTTATAGATCTTGGAAATCAGCGCTTTGTCTGTAGTGTCATTTGCAAATATCTTCTCCCATTCTGTGTGTTGCCTCTTTGTTTTGTTGACTGTTTCCTTTACTGTGCAGAAGCTTTTTATCTTGATGAAGTCCCAAAAGTTCATTTTTGCTTTTGTTTCAGTAGTCTTTGGAGATGTATCTTGAAAGAAGTTGCTGTGGCTGATGTCGAAGAGGTTACTGCCTATGTTCTCCTTTAGGATTTTGGTGGATTCCTGTCTCACATTGAGGTCTTTCATCTATGGTCAAATAATCTTCGACAAGCAGGAAAAAATATGCAATGGAAAAAAGACAGTCTCTTCAATAAATGGTGCTGGGAAAATTGGATAGCTATATACAGAAGAATGAAACTCAACCATTCTCTAACCCCATACACAAAGATAAACTCAAAATGGATACAGTCTCCTTTAAGAGTTTCTCTTTTGTTTGCCTTTGACTGTGAAACCATAATTTTCACAGTTGATTTCACTTCATTTGACCATAGATATAAATCAATTCTTAACCTTATTTAATTTTTGTTTCTAATCCTTTAGCAACAGTCTCCAGGCCTGCATTCTTTATATTGATTTCTTTTTTTGTTTGACTAGATTTCAGTAAATGTTTTTGGCTGTTATTATTTGTTTATGTTTTACAAAATGCCATATTCCTGCAGTTCTCATGTTCTCAAGGCTATATTTTTGCTCTTTTTATAATTGCAACATTATTTGGCAATGTATTACACTTTTGGATTATATCCTTATCCTCAGAATGTGCAGACATTGATTTCTGTCTTCTGGCCTTAAAGACTGCTCTGGAAAATTCTTAAGACAGTATGATCTCTTCTTCTCTCCAGTCCTTGTAAGTGATTTGATGCTTTAACTTGGATGCTCATATATTTCTGGAACTTCACTGGGCTAGAGTTTCATGTTGATTATTTTGTGTTAATTTTTCCATCAGCATGGCATTTCCTTTCAATTGACAGATTTAAGTCTTTGGTTAAGAAAGTTTTCTTCTTTTATTTTAGAATATTTTTTCTCTTCTATTTCATTATTTTTCTGTAGACTGGTAACTTCTTTAGTCATATTTTCTGTATCTGTCTTTTCTAAATTCATTTTTATAACTTTATTTTTTACATTTATTTTTATTTTATTTTCTCTGGGTTCTCCATGACTCTTTTAATTTTCATTTCTATGTACTTTATTTTATTCTAATGTATCTCTATTTTTATTTTTTAAGGCCTAAAGCTAACTGATTTGTCATTCAATACATTTTACTAGGTTAATTTGATTTTAAGATATACTCAAGAACAGAGATTTATGTACAAAGAACTGTTTAGGATGCCTTAAAGAAAAATGACTGAACATGGTCTCTCTTCTTCCAAATGGGGAGATAAACCATGAACAGTATGGTCACTGCACTCAAAGATAGGGTATAATTTGATAGGACAGTAAAGATCAGATTTTCAACCATCTAGTCCATCTTTATTATTTGATATTTTTAGTTTTTACCCACATGCCTAATGAACATTTTTATAAATGTCTGAATGTGATAAAGTAATAAAACTATTTTTGTAAAGGTATATTTCTTTTATGTAATTTTGTATTTTAGATTTTTTTATTTTAATCTTACCACATTCTCCATCAATATTCCCAATCCCAGAAATCCCATGTTAAAAACTTTTATTTTCCTCCATGAATTTATATATATGTAGAAGACATTATTATTTGACAAAAATGGGATATTTCAGTTTCTACTTTATGTTCCTTTCTCTCAGTGTCTTATGAAAAATTATCTAAATCAATTAATCTAAGTATAATTCATTCTTTCAATGGCTACAAAATATTTCATGGTATGAATGTAATTTATTCAACCACTTCCACTGGATAGCATTTACTTTATATACAGTTGTTTTTCCCGCTATAAAAAAGCTTCAGGGCACCTGGGTGGTTCAGTTGGTTAAGTGACTGCCTTTGGCTCAGGTCATGGTCCCAGGGTCCTGGGATCGAGTCCAGCATCGGGCTTCTCCTGCTCTGTGGGGAGCCTGCTTCTCCCTCTGCCTCTGCCTGCCACTCCATCTGCTTGTGCTCTCTCTCTCTCTGTCAAATAAATAGAATCTTTAAAAAAAATTAAAAATTTCATAGCTATTTACACAAAGAATATGAAAAAACTGACCCAAAAAGATACATGTACTCTGATGTTTATAGCAGTATTATCAACAATAGCCAAATTATGGAAAGAGCCTAGATGTCCATCAACTGATGAATGAGTAAAGAAGATGTGTTATAGAGGCCCCTGCGTGGCTCAGTCAGTTAAGCATCTACCTTCAGCTCAGGTCATGATCTTGGGGTCCTGGGATCAAGCCCTGCATTGCAGTGGGCTCCCTGCTCAGCGGGGAGTCTGCTTCTCCCTCTCCCTCTGCTCCTCTTGCCTCGCTCGTGCTCTCTCTCTCTCAAGTGGATGAAATGTTTTTTTTTTAGTTTTAAATTTTATTAAATTTTTATAAAGCTACAGATTTAACTAAATTATAATTTCCCAATCCTTATTTAATCTTAAGATCTTAGACAAATGAGTCAGTTAATTAAGTTTTGAAAGCTAGAGAAGTTTCTAAAAGCAGACACAAAACACTTACTAATAAACATAATTTCTACTCTTACTGTTTTAAATTGCAATAGATTAACAACAAAATATACAGTTGTCTTTGGATGACATCTATCTCATTCAAATTATACAGACAGAAATAAATATGTATGTTTTTATATGTGTGAGAGTCCATCCACTTCAATTGTTAAAATGATATGTTTATAAAGAAAAAATAGTGAAACAATTCTTGTTTTTTGTCCTGTAGTTCTTTTTTGTGTTGGTTAATTTGATTAAAGATGATTTTAATATAGGGGCACCTGGGTGGCTCAGTTGATTAAGTGTGTGACTTGGCCTCAGCACAGGTCTTGATCTCGGTTGTGAGATCTTTTTTTTTTTGGAGATGAACCATGAGAGACTATGGACTCTGAGAAACAAACTCAGGGTTCTAGAGGGGAGGGGGATGGGGGGATGGGTTAACCTGGTGATGGGTATTAAAGAGGGCACGTTCTGCATGGAGCACTGGGTGTTATACACAAACAATGAATCATGGAACACTACATCAAAAACTAATGATGTAATGTATGGTGATTAACATTACATAAAAAAATAAAAAAAGATCTCACAACCCTGGGGCACCTGGGTGGCTCAGTTGGATAAGCGACTGCCTTCGGCTTGGGTCATGATCTCAGGGTCCTGGGATCGAGCTCCGCATCAGGCTCCCTGCTTGGCGGGAAGCCTGCTTCTCCCTTTCCCACTCCCCCTGCTTGTGTTCCCTCTCTCGCTGTCTCTCTGTCAAATAAATAAATGAAATCTTTAAAAAAAAAAATGAAATGTTTTAAAAAAGATGTAATATATATATGTATATATCCCATTATGTAATATTGGTATATTCCAGTATTATTCTGTTATACCATTCCAATATATCCTTGTATATTCCAATATGCCATATACCATTCCAATATACATTGGTATATTCCAATATTATTCCATTAATATTCCATTATATATATTTTATTATATATAATATATATTTATAATTATTTATATAATTTTATTATATATACTTTATTATATATATAATGGACTATTACTCAGCTGTAAAAAGAATGAAATCTTGCCATTTGCAAGGACGTGGATTATGCTAAGCAAAATAAGTCAATCAGAGAAAGACAAATACCATATAATTTCATTCATATGTGGAATTTAGGAAACAAAACAAATGAACAAATGGAAAAAAAAGAAAGAGAGAGACAAACCCAGGAACAGACTTTTTTAAAAAAATTCAATTAGCCAATATATAGTACATCATTAGTTTTTGATGTAATGTTCAATGATTCATTAATTGCATATAACACCCAGTGCTCATCAAGGAACAGACTCTTAACTGTGGGGAACAAACAGGTTGCTAGAGGGCAGGTGGATGGGAGGATGGGTTAAATGGGTATTAAGGAGGGCACTTGTTGGGATAAGCACTGGGTTTTATATGTAAGTGATGAATCACTAAATTCTACTCCTGAAACTAATATTACACTATATGTTAACTAACTTGAATTTAAATAAAAACTTGAAACTAAAAAAAAAAGAAAGAAACAAAAGCTTCATTGTTGTACATATTTACCCTAATTTTTAATGATTCATTAGTATGGAATACATTCTCAAGAGTGAATTTGGTGGATCAATGGGTCTCTGCATTTTTAATGTTTTAAAAAATAGTACTTTATTTATTTATTTGAAAGTGAGAGAGAGAGAGCACAAGCAGGTGGAAGGGGAGAGGGAGAGAGAGATTCGGACTCCTTGCTGAGCAAGGAGCTCGATGTGGCGTCAATCCCAGGACCCTGAGATCATGACCTGAGTTGAAGGCAGACAGAAACGAATGAGCCACCCAGATGCCCCTCTGCATTTTTAATTTTTATAGATATTTCCAGATTGTTTTTGATAGAGGTACCAATAATTCATATTTTCTTCAATAATGAGAGTTTGCTTTCTCCACATCCCACACAATATATATGAACACATTATGACATTTTAGTGAGGCTAATATGTGCAAACGTTTCTTATTGCTACTTAATTTATATTTCCCTGATAAATGAGATATTCAAGAATGTTGTTTTGGGCCATTTGAATTGTCTCTCCTATTTTGTCTCATTGTGTCATTTACCCATTTATTGTGTTTTTTTCCCCCTTTGGTCTCATTTTTGCAATTTGTCTTAACATTTTTCGTATTATAGATCTTAACCTTTTCAATGAGCATTCTGTATTATATAAATATTTGTTTCCAAAACAACTGCCTGTATTTTGTTTTGCTTATGCTATCTTTTACTGTCCCAATTTGAGTTTTGTTTTATTTTTATTTATTTATTTATTATTTATTTAAAAAGATTTTATTTACTTGAGAGAGTGAGAGCATGTGAGCATGAGCAGGGGGGGAGGGGCAGAGGGAGAAGGAGAATCAGACTCCTTGCTGAGCAGGGAGCCTGATAGGGGGCTTGATTCCAGGACCCCAAGATCATGACCTGAGTTGAAGGCAGATGCTTAACTGACTGAGCCACAAGACAACCCCAACTTGAGTTTTATATGTTAAAAGTGACCTACTTTAAAGATTTTATTTATTTGACAGAGAGTGACACAGCAAGAGAGGGAACACAAGCAGGGGGAGTGGGAGAAGGAGAAGCAAGCTTTATAAAAATTTTTGAAAAGTGAGGTTTTGAAAGATATTGAGGAAGTAAATACATTTTTGCTGATACACTGTAAATGAGAACTATGTCGGGGAGATGGCAGAGATGGTGGACCATTCAGTGATTGTTGGGCCATTCTGGTAGTCCATTTGGGTTTGCTAATGAGGAACTTAGTGATGCTAAGTTTCTTTTTTTCTCTTTCTTCTCTTATCTCTTTCTTTCTTTCAGATTATTTATTTGGGAGAGAGAGAGCATGTCAGTAGGGGGAGGGGGACAGGAAGAGGGAGAGAAGCAGATGTCCAATGAGTTTGGAGCCAATTGCAAGGCTCCATCCCAGGACCCTGACAAGACCTGAGCCAAAATCAAGAGTTGGCCACTTAACAGACTGAGCCATCCAGGTGCCCACCCTTCCTTCCTTTTTTCTTTTGTAGTGATTAGCTGCTTCAGAATAGATTTAGAGAAAGTGGGTAGCTAGAGTCATTTAGAGTTTGTTTAAGTGGATATGATGAAGAGACAGAGGGGCTGAGGCAGTAGAGACTACTGGCAAAACGTTTTGAAATGACATCACATCACACCTAAGCTGCTCAAGGATAGAAGTAAAGAAAGGAGAGAGCTGAACTGTGATAAAATTTTGTCATGTTAAGATTAACTTGAGAAGATATGCTACAAAAATTTGCATTGCACTCTCAATTCCTATTATCTAGTTCCCTCACTCTTGAGTGAACAATGGGATTTTTTCTTAAATACTTGATGGGTACTTCTTTTGTTTTTGATCTTTGATGTTGTATAAATTCTTAATAATTCTACTAGGGATTTTTGAGCCTTTTATCCCAGAGATTCTGAATCAGCAGATCTTAGGTGATTGTAATTTTTAGGATATTTCTCTAGCAAAGTTTTTTTTTTTTTTTTTTTAAACACACTGTTTTTTTTCATTGTCCTGTGGCAATTTCAGTACTGTTCTCTTTATAGGAATGCTGCCACTAAGAGAGGATGAACATAGAGGTGGAGAAAGAGTAGGGGGAGATTGCATTCCATTTCCCTTGAGAAAGGTATGGCTTTCTCCATTAGAAAAGATCATAAATACAATTTAGGATACTATACACACACACACACACACACATACATTCTTTTTTTTTTTTTTAAAGATTTTATTTATTTATTTGAGAGAGAGAATGAGACAGAGAGAGAGAGAGCATGAGAGGGGGGAGGATCAGAGGGAGAAGCAGACTCCCTGCTGAGCAGGGAGTCCGATGCGGGACTCGATCCCGGGACTCCAGGATCATGACCTGAGCCGAAGGCAGTTGCTTAACCAACTGAGCCACCCAGGCGCCCCAACACACACACATTCTTATACACATACACATATATACACACACACACACACACACACACAATTTATATATATATATATATATATATATATATATATATATATATATATATAAATTGTCCCAAAAAAACTGTAGTGGGAGAGCAGCAGAAAACAGGCTTAAAAAATTCCTAAGCCATTTGCAAAGACTGTTTTCCTACTGATGGAAACTGAAAGGTGTGCTTTCATGTTTTTATAAATAAAGGTACTGGGTGCTAACCTTCCAACATATATATGACTTTGCCATGATAAATGTTTACTTTTCCAGGGAATTATCCACTTACTTCTTTTCTGTATCAGTTCACATCAGACATTTAATATTTCCTGTTTTACATCTTCCTCCCTCAGTAGATTGAGCCGTGGAACAGAGAGACATTTTGCATCTTATGGTTCTAACTTTTAAGATCTAAACATACAATGAATTTAATCAAGGCTTAATTCCCTAAAAGGAGATGGAACCTGAATGGTTATCTGAAAGGCACTTTGAAACTGCATCCATTTTAGTAGGTTGACAGTTAAGCAATAGTATCAGTACATCATCATTCCTCACTTCAGTCCTTTTTTTCTTTTTTAAAGATTTATTTATTTAAGGGAGAGAGAAAGAGAGAGAGAGACTAGGGGGAGGGCAGACGGTGAGGGAATGAGAGAATCTCAAGCAGACTTCTTGCTGAGCAGGGAGCTTGACCTGGGGCTAGATCTCATGACCCTGAGATCATGACCTGAGCTGACATCAAGAGTCAGACACTCAACCAACTGAGCCACTCAGGCACCCACTGCCCCCTGCACTTCAGTCCTTATATCCATAATTATAGAGAGATTTGGAGATGAAATGACCACTTCTCAAGGGAAACCATATTGAGAAGAGATTTGTCTAAGGAGTTTGTATATCAGGCTTTCCTTTAGGTTGCTGTTTAAAAGGGAACTTTTATGAGGGGAGGCTCTGAAATCCAAAAACATGTTTCTATTAAGAGCATTTGTGTGTGTGTGTTGTTATAAGGAATAAAACTCTAATTGTAAATACAATACTTTGAAAAGCAATTGTTTCAAATGATACTTTGATTCCTGCTGTGGTGTTTCTAAAACCTACAGTTAAAATAATTATTCCAGAATTCTTTTTTGAAGAATAGAAATAAACTTGTCTTATTTTAGTAAATGAACATCTGTTGTTAATACGACTCCCTTGGCTATGAATACCCTAGATCAAACTTAAGTTCTGTAAGAAAGTATGTATTGTGATGTGACCAGTTTACCAGGATATAATAAAACAGTTCACCTAAGCCTGAGGTAGGCAAGATCAAGAATATTAAGTTTCTACTGCAATATGACTTCAGTTAAAAACTGAGAAGTCTTTATAACACCCAGAAGATGGGGCGAGATGAGGGTTGTGAGAGCTTTTATGTGAAAAAGTTTAGGTTCAGTATTTATTATATGAATTATGTCAGAATATTTGGAAATGCAAGACCATCATAGCAATGTCAACATTAAAGGACATTGCATAAGAAATCAACATATACAGGCTGCAGAAGGCTAATGGGGCTTCCAAATCTCCTTTAATATGTACCTTATCATAGTTCCTTCCTTAAAGCTTGCTCATTAATCCGGCTGAGGAGTAGAAGTTGAACTGTTAAAAGCTTGCTCATGTTTACAAAAATTAACAACTGTTAAGTTCAGAAGTTTTTAAAAACACATTAGTGTGTATAAATAAAGAGTTGTTTTAGTTTTGTTTGGTAACTTGTAACCTTAATCAGTACCAGACATCAAGATTTATTTTATATACCTATATTCTTGTGTAGGGAAGATTAGAAAAATTCTAATTAATTATTACATCCTATTTTACTCCTCTGTGTAATTTGCTCCTAATTTTTTTGGCCTCATCAACAAAGTTTTGCAATCTTTAGTTCTGTGAATGTTAGCTGCTGCAGAATCATCAATAAAACAAATGCACCATTTCAATATTTCACTCCAAAAATGTCAATATTTCCTCTCAAGGAAAAAAAAAATGCACACTGATGACAATAATTAGGAAGACAGAGTAGAAACAGGGGCTTGAGAAAAAACTGTTATTAGGCCCCACATAGGATTTAAGTGCTGTGGGTAGCATTTTCCTCTCAGTTCATTTTAAGACCTTGATGGAGAATAGTACAAGAGGTTGTTAAAAGGAGGTAGTTAAAAGTATCAGGTCATTAGGATTTATGTCAGCACTGCTCTGAGAGGAAAGCATTTTTTTCCCCAGCTCTGAAGTGTTGTTTTGGCCCATTGTCAGCTGGAAAACAGATGTCTTGTAGGTGCGATGTTTGTTGTACTATATCACCTAGTGGAGATGGTACTTCATTCCACCTCAGGGCACAGAGAATTGTATGTCTTGAATTTAACCATCTATGGTTGGCTTTTTTCTTTTTCCTTCCTTCTCTTTTTCTTTTTTGGTATACAATTTATTGCACACAGCTGCTTACTCAGGACATAGGGTCCAGTGAATGCAGTGGCAAGTAATAAACTCAGACGATTGGTTGGCTTTAGTATTACAAAATCCTAAATATGTAACAATATGCTATTTATGCATCGAGGTAATTGATACTTGATGCTTAACAATAGTGTTTATTATGACTGCCAGCTAAAACCTCATCCATTTAGAAAATTCTGTATTTTCATAATCCCTTGTATTTTAGGCAATTTCTTTCATAAAGCCCTGACATTGTTAAGAGTCAGGGATGCCTCTTTCATTATAATTCTTGAGTCTTTTTTAGAAGTTATTTTAGATTTTTAGATAGTGAAAAAGATTCAACCCAGTCAGGGATTCTAACAGATGGCCATAAAACCACTGTTTGAAAATATTCCGTAACAGCGTGCTCATTATATTACCATGAATTTTAGCTTTAAAGTGCATACCTTCTTTTTTAAAAAATTCTTAACTCAAGAAAAATTTAGGACTTCTCTAATATGCAATCTATTTGTAGCCTAAGAAAACTGACAATCAGGAATTTCTGGTAATGACCATCATGCTAAAAATGAAGTAAAACAAATACCAAATCTCTTTATTTCTCATCATTAGCTGGAATTTTTCTGCAGAATTTAAATTGAGGTGGTAAATATACCAGATGGAGTCTAGTTGTAGTACTTGGCAAAGAAATTATGGACTGACAGAAGACAAACACAAACTTGCAATGTGATAATAAAATCTCCATTTTGCTCCTTTCTGTGATGGATGAGTGCCAGGACTAATGACAGTGAAGACTGTTACAAATATGAGAGAATTCGGCAATCATAAACATCTTTATTAACTCAACCCATTTTGTAGTTTTTCTTTAATTTGGTGTCATAAATTTATTTCAAATACTTTGAAAGAGAAATAATTATTTTTTTCTAGTATCATTCACATTTATGAAGTTTAAAAGGCCATGTTTTAGTTAGAACAAAAAAAAATCATGGTTCTTATACTTGGAAAACTTAACCATATTTCAGTTCCTCAGTAAACTTGAACTCATAGTGATTTGGATTTAGTAGAATCTAAAGTCAATTTGAACACCGTAAGAGCTTCCTCAAGAAATGGGCTTAGCCTTTAACCATTAAAAAATAAGTGTCAGGGGGCGCCTGGGTGGCTCAGTCGTTAAGCGCCTGCCTTCGGCTCAGGTCATGATCCCAGCATCCTGGGATGGAGCCCCGCATCGGGCTCCCTGCTCCGCGGGAAGCCTGCTTCTCCCTCTTCCACTCCCCCTGCTTGTGTTCCTCTCTCACTGTGTCTCTCTCTGTCAAATAAATAAATAAAATCTAAAAAAAAAAAAAAAAAAAAAAAATTAAAAAAAAAAAGTGTCAGGTTTAAGAGAGACTTTAAAAAAAAATTACAATAGCATTATTCTCTTCTAAATCTATAGATTATCTGAGAAATTATTGTCTTTGTTACTTTCCCATTGTAGTTATGAATTAACTTTGGAGAATTGATTTTGTGTGATTTCTATATAGGAAAATTGCCATCTAAGTATAGTTACTTTTGTAAATAAGTTTAGATTTCTATAAACACCTCAGGTTTATGTGATGCAAATGTATATATTTACTGGTTTCAGTAACTTGCCCCCAAATTCGGTGTATGCTTTTGATTACTGGTGGGTGAGAGTGGTAGCAAAAGCTCGCCACAAAATTCTGCTTGTAAATTGAAAGAAACTAACATGCTGGAAAAAAGTCTTAATGACTTCACAGTTTTAGACAGAAGGTGATAAAGAACATTTTTATAATATTGACTTATTGGTAAATTGTAGAGCTTTGGAACTACATTCCATATAGAATGTAGATTGTTAGCTTAAAAGACAATGGGCACTTAATGGTGGCTATTCCATTTACATTTCTCAAATGCTGAACACTCTAATTTTCACTTTTAAAAAAGTTAATTACAAAAGGAAAAACTTAGCTCTGAAATTAGTATGCCAGTTTCTTTGACCATACATGATTTTTAAAAAAAATATTTTATTCATTTATTTGAGAGAGAAAGAATGAGACAGAGAGAGAGCATGAGAGGGGGGAGGATCAGAGGGAGAAGCAGACTCCCTGCTGAGCAGGGAGCCCGATGCGGGACTCAATCCCGAGACTCCAGGATCCATGACCTGAGCTGAAGGCTGTCGCTTAACCAACTGAACCACCCAGGCACCCTGACCACACATGATTTATTTGTCATTAGTTATTTAAAGATAGGGGAAAATAAAGATAGAAAACAGCCCACAAATTTATGCCCTTCAAAAATACATTACTATACACCTTACATATTAGCACTGAAGTTTTCTAAGAGTAAGATGACAATTTTTAAAGATGCTAAATAAAAATTGATGCCTTACAAAAATTTTGGTTTTGTTCTGTTCTAATTATAAAATGAAGAATATTCTGATTATAGGATTAAGTTGGAAGTTAAATTCATCCTCCCTTATGTAGGAATCAAAAACATTATAAAAGAATCAGAGAAGATGCTGTATTTGTGCCTTTGTATTAGTGATTAATCATGTTAGAAGAATTTGGTTTGCTTGTTAGGTTTCCACACTTTAAACATTTTGGAAAGGCAGTTATTGGCGATTCTTGCAATACTGCTACTGGTCCAAAAATTTCACTGACTAACAAATATCCATTGCTTATTTGACAGCATATTAAAAAGACAACAGATGAGTCACTGTACACCATCAGAAAAATTGATTATCTTTCCATTGCTTTGCACCTCAGTTGTCTTTCATAATGTATGTCACCTTGGCTGATAGCACACCATCTTGAGTACTCCCTTTCTAGAGCTATATTCATTTTATCATTTGCTTCCAGTGAACCTGCTTGATATATAGATTTCTGCAGCAAAAATTGGTCTTATAATATATGTTTGCCATATATAAGTTTCCAACTATTTTGAAGCCATTGATTCACAGTCCTTAAGAACTTACTACTCTAGCAACAACATCCAGGTATGCTAAAAATCCCAAATAGCCTTTTGTGATGTTTTCATTTTCATTATAAAATAGGGTTTAATGTTCATTCATAAATATACTCAAGTCCATTTATGTTTCCTCTGCCATAAACCATGAATCCAATGTATTATGCTGTTGCTTTCCTCTGGAGTACTGACTTCTCTTCAACACTGTATCATTCTATAACATACAACAAATTCCATCATCCTGAGCATATGGAGTCTGAGTAGATAATCATCATACCTTCATACAGTTGCTTTTTACACAGGAATTTTACATTTGCAGATGTGTGTACATATATACACACACATGTATATACACACTCTTAAAAATGGAAAGATTAAGACAACTTGCCTGAAGCATGATAACTGGACTATGGTTATATTTTCAGAGAAGGCTCAGGTATGGCTTTGAAAGATAAAATATTTTCATTCTGGGAAAATTTTACTTTATGTTTTCACTGGAGGTGCCATAAAAAATGTTGACAAGAAACAAACATGTTGCCACAAAATTACTTTGTAAATAATATACCGAGAAAAGACTCTAGAGCTGCATTTTATTTTATTTTTTATTTTTATTATTATTTTTTCAATTTAATTTAATTTTATTATGTTATGTTAGTCACCATACAATACATCATTAGTTTTTGATGTAGTGTTCCATGATTCATTGTTTTCTATAACACCCAGTGCTCCATGCAGTACGTGCCCTCCTTAATACTCATTCCTGGGGCACCTGGGTGGCTCAGTCGTTAAGGGTCTGCCTTCGGCTCAGGTCATGGTCCCAGGGTCCTGGGATTGAGCCCCGCATCGAGCCCCGCATCGGGCTCCCTGCTCAGCGGGAAGCCTGCTTCTCCCTCTCCCTCTCCCCCTGCTTGTGATCCCTCTCTCGCTGTGTTTCTGTCAAATAAATACATTAAAAAATCTTAAAAAAAAAATACTCATCCCTGGGCTAACCCGTCCCTCCCCCCACCCCAAAACCCTCAGTTTGTTTCTGTGAGTCCATAGTCTCTCATGGTTCGTCTCCCCCTCCAATTCCCCCCCCTTCATTTTTCCCTTCCTTCTCCTAATGTCTTCCATGCTATTCCTTATGTTCCACAAATAAGTGAAACCATATGATAATTGACTTTCTCTGCTTGACTTATTTCACTTTAGAGCTGCATTTTAAACTGTAGTATCATAGTACCCAGTAATCATGTGGTAAAACATGTGCAGACAGTGCTAGTTTTCACAATTTAATTTGTAAACTCTAAAACATTTAAAATGTGCTTTATATATGTCAAAACATTTGGATATCATTTTTGAAGTTTTAATGGCCATACTTCAGTATTATATTAGGTAGTGATCATTTTAACTTAGTTTTGGATTCTTTATATATGTTTGAGACTGCATTGAATCTATAATGTGAATATTTAGGAGTTTATTTTGGCCATTAAAAATCTAAATGCTCTCCACTTGTAAATACCTTTTTTTCCTACTAGAATATGCATTTCTTCACAAAATTTGCTTTATCTTTTTAAACAATTTTTGTGACCATGTCTTCTCTTTCCTTAAGATCTGAATATATAGATTTTACTCATATCTCTAAAAAAAAACAGGTTTTCTAATGTTGCCTTAGGGAAGATTGAGAGGTGTTTAATATAGTGAATTCTATAGTTATTAACATATTTTATAAAATATTGCCTTAACATTGACATGAAAAGGACAAATGATTTGCACTGTAAAAAATGGTCTACTTTAGTTTTTTTTTTTACTAATGAATTTGTATTAATATAGAACATCTAACCTATTCCTAGACATGAATCTTGTACTTAATTATTCCAAAAGCTAATAAGTAGCATTATCATTACTTTTGCATCTAGAGGAATAAACAGAGTCTGTATCTAGAAAGGGCCTATAGCTATCTATCTGCATTCCATATTAGTTACTGTTGTCCCACACAACACTAGTGTCTTAAGTGTAAGTAGAACGTTATAGGAGAGGAAGCAATTAAAGTCTTGAAATTTAATTCTTCCTTTCCCAAGTTGCCAATGAAATCATAAAAGGACAACATGGGGGAAAACTGTAGTCATGCTTGAATCTAGGAGAGAATTTAGCGCACATGAAGGAAATAAGTGTAACTGTATATCTGGAAGATATAAGGAACACACAAAGAGTCAGTTTGCAAATCTGTTCCAAACCAAAAGTAGGGCAGTTTCAGGGAAAACACACATGGTTGAATCCTATAAGAATGTTGGACCATGACATTGATGATGAATGTAATATTTGAATTGATTTTATTAAAAAATATAATCCAAAGCTCTAGTAATCAAAATAGTGTAGTATTGCCATAAAAACAGGTCAATGGGACAGAATAGAGATCTCAGAAATAAACCCATGTATATATGGTCAATTAATTTCTGATGAAGAAGCCAGGAATATACAATGAGGAAAGGACAGTCTCTTTAATAAATAGTGTTGGGAAAACTGGACAGTCACATGCAAAAGAATAAAACTAGACTACTACTATGTTAAACCATACATGAAAATTAACTCAAAATGAATTAAAAATTTGAATATAAGGCCTGAAACCATAAAACTCCTAGAAGAAAACATAGGCAGGCCCTTGACATCAGTCTTGGTGACGATTTTCGGGATCTTACTCCAAAAAGAAAGGCAACAAAAGCAAAAGCAAACAAGTGGGACTACATCAAACTAAAAAGCTTCTGCACAGCAAAGGAAATTACCAGCAAAATGAAAAGGCAACACAGTGAATTGGAGAAAATATTTGAAAATACTTGCAAATCATACATCTGATAAGGGGTTAATAACCAAAATATATAAAAAACTCATACAATTCAGTAGCAAAAAAAGAAACAATCCAGTCAAAAAATGGACAGAAGCTCTAAATAGACATTTTTCCAAATAAGTCACACTTTATTCATTTAAAATAGAATTTTAAAAATTTAAGAAATATAAGGGTTATCTACTCTAGCCAGCTGATTGCAGAGCTAAGAAGTATTGAAGAGTTTGGGGCGCCTGGGTGGCTCATTCGGTTAAAAGTCTGCCTTCAGCTCAGGTCATGATCCCCCATGTCAGGCTCCTCAGTGGGGAGCCCGCTTCTCCCTCTCCCTCTGCCTGACACTCCCTCTGCTTGTGCTCTCTCTCTGTCAAAAAAATAAACAAAATCTTTAAAAAGTATTTAACAGTTCGAGGTCACTCCACCAGGAAACAATAGTGTTGCGAATATTGGTCCCCATCTCAGCTGCCATTTCTTGACCCTGCGTTCAAATTTTGAATAGAGATTTTTCAGCACTATCTTTAATCAGTAATTATCATAAGGAAGAGTGTTTGATTATGAAATAGCAATGTTTGTATTTATTACATTAATAATAGTAATTTTGCCTTAAATTCATTGGAAATATTCTCTTCACTTTCAAATTGAGTTTCATCAATTAGTTTTCCTTAGATAAAAATATTTTTCTGGGTTTACTAGATACTAAAGTCCCATATTTAATCCCTGTTCCTCTCTGGGCTTTAGGCAATACTTAGCACAATTACCTGCCCCACAGTGTGCTTCAGCCTATGGTTTGTCCCTTGGAGTACTAGGTATTATACCTAGGTATAATTTTTAAGTGAGGATGGGCTGATGTTTAAGGATATTATTCCTGATTACCATATTAGAGAAAGGCACTTCACTTTGCAAAATTAACACTTTTACTAAATATGTGTAGTATTTCATCATGTATATATTTAGTTATTGAGTCTTTGAATAATATATTTTTCAGTCAGACTTTTCTGATTAACAAAGAATTTAGGATTATGTGAATTATAGGATTTTAGAGATCCAAAGAAACACAAAAGACTTGCAAGAGTTAAGCCAAATGAAAGTCTATAATTTTCAGTGCATTGAGATTGAATATAAAGGATTTAAATTGTAATGTTTTTATGTGCAATTTTGGCCAATTAAAAAATTATATACATGCTTTCTTCATTTTAGGAAAATACAATTAGATAGTTAACTGTTCTTTTTGTTTATTGTTTCTAAGATTCTGTGATAGTTATTTTCTTGGTTGAATGGATAAACCTAATGATAGTTAATGGGAAGTCTTTTTTTTTTAATTGTCAGTTTTGTGGGTTTTTCCTATTTTTGCATTTAAATGATAATCTTTTCCTCTTTAATGAAGCAAATTGTAAGTCTACTTCTATAAATTTAAGATGTTTCTTTCAGTGCAGCCAATTGGAAACTATTTTACCAAAGATGATGAGTGTTTTCATATTTCATCCACTATTTTTGGTGAATGAAATAGGGGCATTTAAAATTATGCTGTCTGCCATTTTGCTGGAATTGGAAGTTTAGCTTCAGAACTTTTCTTTTCTTTTAACATTGATTTTTTTTCTTTATTCAAAAAAGCTTCTGTTTAGTTAGTAGTGCAGAAGGATATCTGGTGTTATACTAATACCCTATTTTTTGGTACTTCTCACAGCTACCAATAAACTTGTAAGATGCAGTTAATTTATCTTTTAATTCTAAAAAATACATTATAGTTCTCTTATTTCTTCACGAAGTTACCCTGTAGGTTACATGGGACACATAGTATTATCCCCATTTGGCCAGTGAAAAAGCTTAGACAGTTTAAAATAAACTGACTTGGGGGCGGCTGGGTGGCTCAGTCGGTTAAGTGGCTGCCTTTGGCTCAGGTCATGATCCCAGGGTTCTGGGATTGAGTCCCGCACTGGGCTCCCTGCTCAGCGGGAAGCCTGCTTCTCCCTCTCCCTCTGTCTGCCGCTCTGCCTACTTTGTGCTCTCGCTCTCTCTCTCTCTGTTAGATAAATAAATAAAAATCTTAAAAAAAAATAAAATAAATAAAATAAACTGATTTGACTAAAGTTACTTAACAAACTTAGTACTAAATTTAAGATTTAAATACGGGATTTTGCATCTCAGTATAGCTATATCCTATTAAATATGATCTAAATTGTTAATTCAGTAATAGCTTCCATATACTTGATTTTTTTCATACTTTAGTCATTTGAATTATATGACCACAGCAGAGAATGGTGAAATAAAAAGTAAACAATTTTATTATTGAAATTTTTTTTCGTTCAGATCTGTAGTATATATTCTTAATAGGCAGCATTGAAAGTCCATTCATTTTATTTTTACCTTTGACTAATCCTGAGGTTTTTTCCAGTTCTTCTTTTCTAACTCAGTCCATGTTGGTCAAGCCCTCTAATCCCTACAAATGTAGGCAATATTGCTCCTACTTAATTGAGGAGGTGATGGCCATGCCATTTTAGTGTTTCTCTGCATCTTTACTTGTCCACTTTTTCTTTTCTCTTAGAGAAAACTTTTTTCTATTCTATTACAAAATTAAAACTTCCAGCTGTTCTCTTAATCTCATTCCTGTAGGTAATTTGCTACTTCAGGTGTCTTCATCTTGCTTTTTTTTTTTTTAAAGTTTTATTTTATTATGTTATATTAGTCACCATACAATACATCATTACTTTTTGATGTAGTGATCCACGATTCATTGTTTTCATATATCACCCAGTGCTCCATGCAGTACGTGCCCTCCTTAATACCCATCACTGGGCTAACCCATCCCCCCACCCCCTCTCCTCTAAAGCCCTCAGTTTGTTTCTCAGAGTCCATAGTCTCTCATGGTCCATCTCTCCCTCCGATTCTCCCAATTCATTTTTCCCTTCCTTCTCCTAATGTCCTCCATGCTATTCCTATGTTGCACAAATAAGCTAACAGACACATGTTCATTCTACTTTTGAATGCTCCCATCCAGGAACTGTTTTCCCTCCAAATGCCGGATTCTTATCTATCCTAAAAAAATTCCCTCAAACAGGCTTCCTTCTCAAACTACCATCCCATACATTTCCTTTACTTTGTTGTCAAAGTTGTCAAGTGTAAGCTACTCTCTTGCATCCTTTTCATATTCACTCATTCCTTAAATTAGTTATTCTTAAGTATTGTGGGTCATAGGAACTTTCTAGCTTTTAAAATAGGTAAACTAACCTTAGAAAAATGCATATGATGAAAATGTTTTCCATAAAATTTCAGATATTAGATACAATGAAGCTCACCATAGACCTCATAGATAAGCTGTTTTTAAGTTTTATTCTGCAAAAGAATTACTGAAAAGGCTTGTATAAATGTAAACCAGTGTCTTATCCTAGAATTTTGTTCACGGAACTTTGGAGGAGAGCCTTAGAAATTTATATTTTTAATAAATGTCCTTGGTATGGTAGAATTCTAAAAATTTCCCCTCATTTCCTGTCTTCTGTTTATTCAATTAAACACTAGTCTAGATTCTGCTGTGAGGACACTTTACAGATGGAAGTATGGTTTGTAGTCAGCTGACCTTAAAATAAAGATATTATCTTGGATTATTAGAGTGAGCCCAATCACTCTAATCATATAAGCCTTAAAAGCAGAAATGGAAAGCAAAAATGAGTCAGAGAATGGGGCCAAAAGAATAAGGCAAAAGAGATTCAAAAGAAGGGGAAGTTAGGAGAAATTCCAAATATTCAAAGGCTGTGATGTACCTTACTTGTTCTGAGATGTAGGGGGCCATGTACAAAGAGTATGTAAGGTCTTTAGGAGTTAAGGACAGTTCCTGGCTGACAGCCAGCAAGGCAGTGGGTCCTAAGTCATACAACTGTTAAGGAAATGAATTTGGCCAAAGCCTAAATGAGCTTGGAAATGGATTCTTCTCTTGAGCTTCCAGTAAGTAACATAGCTCTGTTCACAACTTGATTTTAGCCCAGTGAGTCTTGTGTCAGATTTCTCACCCATAGAAACTGTGAGCTAATAAATTGGGGTTGTTTTAAACTAACTTAGTAGTTACTTGTTACATAAACAATATAAAGTCAGTATATTTAATGATTCATATTCATGTAATCCAAAGATCCATACCAAAAGGTTCTTAGACTGAGGTTATGAACACTTGCCTTCCCTTTACATCTTAGTTCTACAAATATGTCAAGCAAGCTTTGAAGATGATAAATGATCTGATTTCTAAAACCAGAAGTTTCTTCTTAAATTCTTCTTTCCATTTTCTTGAATATTTGATATTGCAGATTACTCCCTTCTTGAAATTTTTTCCTGCATTAACTGTTCTACCACGGCACTTATTTTTTTTCCTAGTCTCCTTTCTATTTCCTCATACTTTGTGTATTGACAAAATGGAGATTTCCCAAGATTGTCCTTGAACATTTAGACTCAGTTCTGAATTACATCATCTACACATGGCTTTATATATCATATAATGAGAGAGAGAATGATTTCATAGATTATGCATGGGATTTAAAGCCAGATAGAACTTACTTTGACAATGAGCTCCATGACTTACCACTATATTAGTTGACTTTTACTAGGTTATGTTGCATAAAAAACAACCCTTGAGTTTTAGTAGATTATAACACAAATTTTGTTTTCTTGCTTATATTTTATATCAGATGTTGTCTCTCTTGTTTTATATGCCTTCTTTCTACTGGATCCAAACTGAGGGGAAGAAATCCTGTCTTCTGGAAAAAGGAAAAGGAAAATAACAAGTCCATGTGATCATTCCATGTGATCATTCTTAAAGTTTCTAATTGAATATAGCATACATAAATGTCTAGAGCAAGTCACATAGACAAGCATGATGTTCATGATTTGCAGAAATATACTCCTTCCTTAGGGAGGTATAGCAAATCGTATGGCAAGGGGCAGGAATATATAATCCCTCCACTGGGAAGGAGACACAAAATTGGAAACAATAATATAACCTATAAAAAATATACTTTTTAAAAATTTAATTTAATTTAATTTTGTTATGTTAGTCCCCATACAGTACATCATTAGTTTTTATGTAGTGTTCCATGATTCATTTTTTTTCGAATAACACCCAGTGCTCCATGCAATATGTGCCCTCCTTAATACCCATCACCGGCCTAACCCATCCCCCCACCCCCCTCCCCTCTAAAACCCTCAGTTTGTTTCTCAGAGTCCATAGTCTCTCATGGTTAGTCTCCCCTTCCATTTACCTCCCTTCATTTTTCCCTTCCTTCTCCTAATGTCCTCCATTCTATTCCTTATGTTCCACAAATAAGTGAAACCATATGATAATTAACTTTCTCTGCTTGACTTATTTCACTTAGCATAACCTCCTCCAGTCCCATCCATATTGATGTGAAAGTTGGGTATTCATCCTTTCTGATGGCTGAGTAATATTCCATTGTATATATGAACTGCATCTTCTTTATCCATTCATCTGTTGAAGGGCATCTCGGCTCTTTCCACAGTTTGGCTATTGTGGACATTGCTGCTATGAACATTGGGGTGCATATGGCCCTTCTTTTCACTACATCTGTTTCTTTGGGGTAAATACCCAGTAGTGCAATTGCTGGGTCATAGGGTAGCTCTAATTTTAATTTTTTGAGGAACCGCCACACTGTTTTCCAAAGTGACTGTATCAACTTGCATTCCCACCAACAGTGTAAGAGGGTTTCCCTTTCTCCACAACTTCTCCAACATTTGTTGTTTCTTGCCTTGTCATTTTTTGCGATTCTAACTGGTGTAAGGTGGTATCTCAATGTGGTTTTGATTTGAATTTCCCTGATGGCTAATGATGATGAACATTTTTTCATGCGTCTGTTAGCCATCTGTATGTCCTCTTTGGAGAAGTGTCTGTTCATGTCTTCTGCCCACTTTTTGACTTGATTATTTGTTTTTTGGGTGTTGAGTTTAAGAAGTTCTTTTTAGATCTTGGAAATCAGTGCTTTGTCTGTAGTGTCATTTGCAAATATCTTCTCCCATTCTGTGTGTTGCCTCTTTGTTTTGTTGACTGTTTCCTTTGCTGTGCAGAAGTTTTTTTTATCTTGATGAAGTCCCAAAAGTTCATTTTTGCTTTTGTTTCAGTAGTCTTTGGAGATGTATCTTGAAAGAAGTTGTTGTGGCCAATGTTGAAGAGGTTACCGCCTATGTTCTCCTCTAGGATTTTGATGGATTCCACTCTCACATTGAGATCTTTCATCCATCTTGAGCTTATCTATACTTATAACAGTAACTTATACTTTTTAAAGTCTTGGTTTATTAATTGAAGATAAATTGAGGATAGCAAGTCATTCTAAAATGTTGTCATTGAGAGTAATATCAGTATATGTATTTAAAATGCTTGCCTTAGCACCTGATACATTGTAGATGTATAATAATATTGGTTAACTATATTCTTCTTTTCTAATTATTCTGATGAATTTTATCCTGAGCTCTAGGGCCCAGATTTTTCATTCTTTGATGGATATTTGACCATGTCATTCCAATATGTCATACTCTACATGCCCTTAATTCCTCATTATCTTTCCTGACAAATTTTTTTCTTCTTCTTGTTTCAACCTTTGATAAGAGTAACTCTGACCTCTCAGTGACCTAGGAGCAAAATCTATTAACTGTTCTTCCTCAACCAATGTCTCCAATCAATATTCCAGGTTCTGTTAATAGGCTTTCTAGTATTCATTCTAATGGCTTCAAACATAATTCAAGAGCCCATTATATTTTCTCTGTAATATTTAAAAATCCTTTTCAGTTAAGAACTTACATAATGATCAATTCTACAATTTATAATTAACCCCCCCATAGTTTTTATATCTATTTAAAAAGTTTATATTACTTTTTTCTCCCATGGGCTGCTTCAACAAACTTTGACCATTTAGTATTGAAACAAGAAATACTAATATTTTAAATTTCAGACAACATGTATCTCAAATAATAAGAAATTAATGAATAATGGGGTGGATTATTTCACTTCCATCACATTTTCGATCCAGTGCCCTGATGTTTCAGTTTCTTTTTAATTCATGTGAGTTGAGTTCAATGAAAGTCTGTTTTAGCATATCCTTAAAATCAGACACTGGTCACTTTTTCTTTTCTTTCTTTCTTTTTTTAAATAAAACAAAATGTTTTCTCCCCTCTTTTGATGAGAACTCCTGGCATCTACTCTCTTAACTTTCATATGTATCGTATAGTAGTGTTAGCAGTGTTAGCTAAAGTACTCATGTTTTACATTTCATTCTAGTACTTATTTATCTTACAATTGGAAGTTTGTATCTCTTAACCACCTTTATCTAATTCCCCCTCCTCACATTCCTTGCCTCTGGTAACCACAAAACTGATCTCTTTTTCTATGTGTTTGGTTTTTTTCTTTCTTTTATTTTTTTAGATTCTACATATAAGTAAGATCATACAGTTACAGTATTTGTCTTTCTCTGTCTGACTTATTTCACTCAGCATAATGCTCTCAAGGTCCATCATATTGTCACAAATGGCAAGATTTCTTTCCTTTTATGGATGAATAATATTCCATTGCATATATATAACACATTTTCTTTATTCATTCATCAACAGACACTGATTGTTTTCTTTTCTTGGCTATTATTAATAATGCTGCTATAAATGGGGTATAGATATATCCTTGGTATAGTGTTTTCACTTTGTTTGGATAAATACTCAGAAGTGAATTTGCTAGATCATATGGTAGTTCTATTTTTAATTTTTTGAGGAATCTCTACTTTTTCCATAGTGACAGTACCAATTTAAAATCCTACCAACAGTGCACAACCGTGTCCTTTTCTCTACATCCTTGCCAGCGATTCTTACTTCTTGTCTTTTTGATGATAGTTATTCTTAACAGGTGTGAGAGGATATCTCATTGTGTTACTGATTTGCATTTCCCTAGTGACTGGTGATGCAGAGCACCTTTTCATTTAGACTCTTGGCTATTCATATATTGTCTTTGGAAAAATGTCTATTCAGGTCCATTGCCCATTTTTAATTGGATTATTTCATTATTATTTTTTTTTTGTAATTGGCTTGTATGAGTACTTTACATATTTTGGATATCAACCCCTTATCAGATATATGGCTTATAAATATTTTTTCCCATTCTATAGGGTATCTTTTCATTTTGTTGATCATTTCTCTTGCTGTGCAGAAGCTATTAGTTCATTGTAGACCACTGGCTTATTTTTTATTTTGTTGGTGTACTTTCAGTGTCATATCCAAAGAAATCATTGCCAAGACCCATTGCAAGGAGCTTTTTTATCACCAAAGCCTTTTATTTTTTAATTTTTATTTATTATTATTATTTTTAGAGGGGGGTAAGGGCAGAGGGAGAGGGAGAGAGAGAATCTTAAGCAGGCTCCACACCAGTGTGGAGCCCAATGTGGGGCTCGATCTCACAACCCTGAGGTCATGACCTGAGCCAAAATCAAGAGTGGATGCTTAATCCACTGATGCTTATCACCAAGGCTTTTTTTTTTTTTTTAAAGGAGTTTTATCATTTTGTTTTACAATTCAGTCTTTAATTCATTTTATGTTAATTTTTGTGAGTGTTACAAGATAGAGGTCTAGTTTCATTTTTATACATGTGAATATTCAATTTTCCCAGCACTGTTTATTGAAGAGATTATCTTTTCTCTATTGAATATTCTTGGATACTTTCCCAAATATTAGTTGACCATATATGCATGGGTTTATTTCTGGGCTCTTGATCTGTTCCATTGATCTATGTACCTATTTTTATGCTAGTACCATATTGTTTTGATTTACTATGATTTGGTAATATAGCTTGAAATTAGGAGGCATGCCTCCTGCTTTGTTTTTCTTTCTGAGGATGGCTTTAGTTATTTGGGATCTTTTCTGGTTCCATAAAAATTTTAGGATTGTTTCATCTATTGCTGTGAGACAAATGCCATTGTAATTATGACAAAGGTTACATTGAATCTATAGAGTGCTTTGGGTTATTTGGACATTTTAACAATATTAATTTTTCCAGTACATGAGCACAGAATATCTTTCCATTTATTTGTGTCTTCTTCAATTTCTTTCATCAGTAACTTTTATGTATAGGTTATAATGTGAAAGTCTTTCACCTCCTTGGTTAAATTTATTCCTAGGTATTTTATTCTTTTTGATACAACTGTAAGTGAGGTTGTTTTCTTAACTTCCTTATAGTTAATTAGTGTATAGAAACACAACAAAATTTTTTATATTGACTTCGTATTCTGAAGTTTTACTGAATCATTTATTAGTTCTAACAATTTCTTGGTGGAGTCTTTAGCAGTTTCTATATATGATATCATGTTATCTACAAATAGAGACAATTTAAACTTCTCCATTTCTGATTTGGATCATTTTATTTCTTTTTCTTGCCTAATTGCTTTGGCCAGTATTTCCAATACTGTGTTGAATAAAAATGGGGACAGCATGCATGCTTGTTTTATTTCTGATCTTAGAGGAGAAGCATGCAGATAATCACTGTTGAGTATGATGTTAGCTGTGGGCTTGTCATATGTGGCCTTTATTATATATTTTTAAAAGATTTTATTTAAGAGAGAGGGAGCAGGGGGAGGAGTAGAGGGAGAGGACAAACAAACTCTGCACTGAGTATGGAGCCTCACATGGTGCTCAATCCCACAACCCTGAGATCATGACCTGAACTGAAATCGAGTAAGATGCTTAACTGACTGAGTCACCCAGGTGCCCCTGGCCTTTATTATATTGAATTATGTTACCTCTATACCCACTTTGTTGGGAACTTCTATCACAATGAGGTGTTGAATTTTGCAGTTGCTTTTCTGTATCTATTGAGATGATTATGTGATTTCCGCCCTTAATTTTTTAAATGTAGTGTATCACATTTATTGATTGGCCCATGTTGTATCATCCTTATGTCCTTTGAATGAATTCCACTTGGTCATGGTATATAATTTTTAAAAAATGTATTGTTGAATTTAGTTTGCTAGCATTTTGTTGAGGATTTTGCATCTGTATTTACAAAGGATATTGCCCTATACTTGTATTTTCTTATGGCATCCTTGTCCCATTTTGTTATCAGGGTAATGCTGGACTCATAAAATGAGTTAGGAAATATTTCTTCCTCTTCTACTTTTTGGAAGAGTTTTAGGAGAATTGGTATTTATTTTCTTTTGAATGTTTGGTAGAATTCATCAGTAAAGCCATCTGGTTTTGGAGTTTTGTTTTTGGGACATTTTTGGTTACTGATTTGATCTCCTTACTAGTAATTGTTCATGTTTTCTATTTTTTCATGATTCAGTCTTGTAGGCCATGGTTCTAGACATTTATCTATTTCTTTAGGTTGTCTAATTTGTTGATGTATAATTGCTAGTCTCATGAGCCTTTGTATTTCTATGATGTCATTTGTAATGTCTCCTCTTTTATTTCTGATTTTATTTATTTATTTATTATTTATTTATTGTTATTTATTCTATCTTTTTTTCTTGATGAGTCTAGCTGAGGGTTTGTCAATTATGTTTATCATTTTTAAAAAACAGATCACAATCTAATTGATCTTTTCTATTGTCTTTTTTGGTCTTATAAAATGCTACTAATTTTTCTATGTTAATTTTGTATCCTTTAATCTTACTAAATTCATTGATTAGATCTAAGAGTTTTTCAGTGCTGTCTTTAGATTTTACTATACATAAAATTATATTATCTGCAGGGCGCCTGGGTGGCTCAGTTGGTTAAGCGACTGCCTTTGGCTCAGGTCATGATCCTGGAGTCCCAGGATCGAGTCCCGCATCGGGCTCCCCGCTCAGCCGGGGAGTCTGCTTCTCCCTCTGACCCTCCTCCCTCTCATGCTCTCTGTCTCTCATTCTCTCTCTCTCAAATAAATAAAATCTTAAAAAAAAAATTATATTATCTGCAAATAGAGATAACTTTACTTTTTCCTTTCCAATTATGATGTCTTTTTTTTTTTTTTTTCTTGCCTGATTGCTCTGGCTAGACCTTCCAGTACTATTTTGAATAGGAGTGTTGAGAATGGGTACCCCTGTTTTGTTCCCAATCCTAGAGAAAAAGCTTTCAAACTTTAAGCATTGAATATAATGTTAGCTATGGGCTTGTCATATGACCTTTATTATCATAGGTATAATCCTTGTATACTTAATTTGTTAAGGATTTTTACCATGAATGGATGTTGAATTTTGTCCGAAATTTTTTCCTGTTAAGATGATCATATGTTTTTTTTTTTCATTTTATTAACATGATGTATCATATTGATGAATTTGTATATGTTGAACTGCCGTTGCATCCTAGGGATAAATCTCACTTGATCATGGTGAATTATCTTTTTAATGAGCTGCCGAATTCAGTTTGTTAATACTTTATTGAGCGATTTTGCATGTATATTCATCAGGGATGTTGACCTGTAGTTTTCTTGTAGTGTCCTTTTCTGGCTTCAGTTATAGGGTAATTCTGCACTTGTAAAATGAATTTGGCGGTATTCCCTCCTCTTTAATTTTTTTGGAAGAGTTTGGAAAGGATTAGTGTTAATGCTTTAAAAGCTTGGTAAAATTCACCATAGGCATTTCCTATGTTATAGGAACTTTCCTCTTATGCTTGCTTTTGCTGCATGCTATTAATTTGGTATGTTGTGATTTCATTTTTGTTTTTTTCAAGATACTTTATTTCCTCTTTAATTTCTTCTTTGGTTCAGTGGTCATTCAGGAGAGCTTAATTTCTATGTATTCCTGAATTTCCAGTTTTCTTCCTGTTAATAATGATTTCTAGTTGCATACTAAGGTAGTAAGAGGAGATGGTTGGTATTATCTCAGAATGTTTGCATTTGCTAAGACATTTTTTTGTGGCTTAACATATGGTCTGTCCTAGAAAATGTTCCATGTGCACTTGAGTAGAATGTGTATTTTGCTGTTGTGGAATAGAATGTTTTGTACATGTCTGCTAGATCTATTTGGTCCTTAGTAATGTTCAAATCCACCATTTCCTTTCTATTTCTCTGTCTGGATAATCTATACATTGTTGAGAATGGGGTGTTAAAGTACCCAACTGTTATTGTATTACTGTTTATTTCTCCTTTAGCTCTGTTCACTTTTACTTTATATATCTGTGTGTTCCCATGTTGTCTGTATACATTTTTATATCTTGATGGATTGATACCTTTATCATTATATAATGACCTTCTTTGTCTCTTTTTACCATTTTTACCATTAACTACCTCTTTTTTATTGTTGTTGTTGCTGCTGTTTGTCTTGGGTATCATTTGTTTGAAATATGTTTTTCTGTCCCTCCACTTTGAGTCAAAGTGTATGTTTAGGACTCAAGTGATTCTTTTGTAGGCAACATGTCAGTGGGTCTTATTTTTTTTAATCCATTCAGCCATTCTCTATTTTTTTATTAGAGAATTTAACCTATTTATATCTACAGTAATTATTGATAGGTAAGGGCTTACTGTTGTCATTATGTTAATTGTTTTTGGGGTGTTTTGTAGATTCTTTGTTCCTTGTTTATATCCTGATCTCTCTCTCTCTCTTTTTTAAATGTTTTGATGTCTTTTGGTATAAGTATGTTTTGGTTTTTTATCATTGTCTTTTATGTAATTAGTATAAGTTTTTCTCTTGTGGTTACCATGAAGCTTACATAAAATATCTTCAATAGAATTCCTAAACCTTGCACTTTTACTTCTCTTCCCCATCACATCTGTCACAAAGAGATCCCCAGTGGTCAAGGCCTACAGATTTCCCCACAATCCTCATGGGGCAAGACAGGAATAGGGGGTTCCGAGAAGTGACTCATTTCCAAGAAGTGACTCACAATGCTGGGGAACTTGGTGTCCACCCTACTCTCTTTTCCTACTGGACAAACTGCAGGCAGTGTAGTGCTGCACTGGCCAGGGGGAGGGGCAATATGATCAGCATGTTGCTGCTCCTCTTACCCTTCTAATGTGGTCTGTCTTGATCTCTGTGGGGCAGGGAGTACTTCAGCCTCCCTCCCATGTTTTAGGATTCTCAATGGTGTCTTGTCTATGAATAGTTGTTAACTGTTCTGTGAGGTAGAGTGAAGTTGGGAACAACCTATGTTGCCATTTTGGTGATGTCACCTCTGAGCACTTCTTGAATAATCAACATTTTATATGAAAATTGGTAGACTTCCACTTCAGTACAGTTTCCTGTTTTCTCTATGTTTTGTGAATTTATGTCTGTACTAACTTATATGAAATATGTGTCTAATTTGTAGTACAACTCCCACAGGTTAAGAATTTTGATAAATGAAAAAGTTAACAGTGATATGTGAAAATGTACATGTACACATAAATTTTGTTTGCTGACTGACGAAGTCTATAAACATAGAGGAAATAAAACAGCTATTAAATTTCACTTGAACAAATTTATCATTTCATGTATATGATACTGAATGGCATGATGCATGGGATTCATGAAATGAGAAAAATATGAACAATTAATTTGATAGATCCATTTAAAAATCTCTATATTAAGAAAAGGGAGAAAGATAGTATATACATTAAAAATGTCTGGGAGAGACTGACCCATTTCATTGTTTTAAAAATAGTAACTATGGAAAAACAAATTTATTTAATACTGCTCTTTCTGGTACAGCAACTGGGACAAAACAAGTAGGCAAAATGATTATATCAAAACCAAATCTCTGGGAGGAAAATGTTTGTAAAGCTTGTTGAAACCTTCCACTGCAACAGAAATTATTGTGCATTTTATAAGTAATCAGTAGAGTTCCTTTTGGGGGGAAGGGCTAAAACAATTTGGTGAATTGGTCTTCTTTTGAATTGGTCATTAAATGAATTGGTCATTTGGTAAGCCGTATCCCTTTCTGCCAGAAAAGTGTCCTTCAACAAAATGGCTTTCAGAGAATTAGTCTGTTGTCTTTATCAGCTATCCTCTGTTTCATCTCTTGCTCATCTAATTTATTCTGCTCATTATTGCCACTCTGCATTAAAAAGCAGCTGACTACTATCCATGTAATTCTCTTAAATGACATCCAAAGTTCTGTAGAATATAGACTGATTCCTACCATCCCTTCATAGCTTCTGCACAGTCTGTGCTATGCCACTTCAGACCCTGCACCATGTCCATGTGAGGTAATGCATGTTTTGTCATGTTGCTTTTTAGCCTGGAAAGACACTGACCCTCTTTCTTCCTATCAACTGCTCATCTAGTCCAGTCCAGCTGCTCTCTGTTAAGTGAATTTTTCTCCAGTATTCACAATTAATCCAAACCTATAACTCTTCTACTGTGTCCATAGGTTTTAAAAATATATATACCATGCAGCATTTGAGAGAAGATGGAACAAAGAGAGATTAAGACTGCCCCTGTCAGGCCCCATAGAATGACAGTACTTGGATAAGACTATCACAGACCAAGGTTTCTCAACAGATTCATTGAGCTGTTATTCTAGAAATAAGACTTTAATTTTTTTTTTATCCATGAGTAATCTGGCTACATTTCACTGGTTAACATTAAATGACCTCACAAGCAACTGATGCTTGATAAATCAGATGTCATTTATTTTCATTAGAAAATAAATACTTGGTTTAAAAACACAGTCATCATTTAGCATTCAGGACTGGGCACACCTTCCTAAGGAGAAAGTCTACCACAGTATTGCTGCATGAAGGCAAGAGCTGTGTATAATATTCTCCAGATGACCCAGAGTTGAGTACATGTAGTTGAGCCTTGCACGTAGCAAGTGCTCAAAACTATCTGTTGAATGAATAAAAATAATTAAATGGATCATTGCTATTAATTCTTACAAACCACAAGCCAATTTATTGCCATATGTGGTGATTAGAGTTTGAGAATAAAAGGATTGAAAGTTTATTGGGATCACCATCTTTGCCTTTTTCCTCTTTTTGTACTTTTTTTTCATCTTTATCTTTGTTTTCTTCATCTTCATCTCCTCCCACCCCTTCTCCTCTTCCTTTTCCTTTTAGTAATCCCAAGGTAAGGCAATTGGATAAATTATACTGTTCCATAATAGCAGTTTTTCCTCCTTAAAAACTAGACTTGGTTGCCTAGAATCACAGATCCTTCTTCCCCATGATAGAATTAGATAAATATTGGCATATTTTTGGGTCTTGCCTACATTTTTTTTGGATCACACATAAACCATTTGTCAACTATCACTCTTTTAATACAAAAGATGGTTAACAATGAAGAAGAAAAACTTAAGTATGTTGCAATTCCTTTAGATCAGAAATCACGAATGGGTTGTTCCTGGGCCATGCTGTACATTTTGTCTTTGTGTGATTTTCTTTCTATATTTCATTTGGTCTGCAATGTGTTTTAAAAGAAATATAATTTTGGAATCATTATGCTAAATTGCACCTCAAGAAGTTTAATATTTATATCCCATGCATTATTTTGCATGATGTACCCCATAGTCTTTGAAGTTGTGATCACAGCTTTCAATCATTACATTCTAGGCATGTTTTCCTGGAAACATACTCATATAATGTCAGTATACTCAAAGCTAGAATGTGATAACAATGACTAACTTCCCTACCCATGCTCTGTATCTATGAAGAGATGCTAATAATAATTGTGTTCCTACATGCATTTCCTTCCATTTATCTATAAAGTAAATAATGCTAGGACTGTATTTTTATTTTTTTAAAGATTTATTTGAGAGAGAGAGAGAGCAAGAGAGCAGGGGCAGGGGGAGAGGGAGAGGGAGAGAGAGAACTCTCAAGCAGACACCCCACTGAGCATGGATCCTCATGGGGGCAAGGGGCAGAGGGTGGTGGTGGGGCTCGATCCCACAACCCTGAGAGCATGACCTGAACAGAAATCAAGAGTTGGCTGCTTAACCAACTCAGCCACCCAGGCACCCCTAGGACTGTATTTTTAATTAAAAAATAACCTCTTTGAGTTTTTATTACATTTTTATTCCAGAATACTTAGCACAGTGATTTTGTATAGTAAAACAAAACAAATGTTTGCTGGTTTTCTTGAAATTAAAATGCTATAGGCAAACATGATCACTACACTATAGATCTTGAATCAGAAGTTTAAATATGAAACTGGCTGAAGAGACCACAGTAGATGTGTGATATCTTAGGTAAATAAAATTATAATCAAATGGTTATATGTTATTCACATATAAATTATTTATTCATCAAAAATTTATTGAGCATCCACATAATTGGCATTTGTTTGAAGAACTGGGGATAGAATGGTTAATAAAAGAGAGATAAATTTCTGTCCTTAAATAACATAATTTTTTAGGGGAAACACACTAAAAATATATAATAAGTACTGTAAGGAAAAATAAAACAGAGAAGGGGTATAGATAATGTGAGATACTGTTTTTAAAATTGTCATCAAGAAAGGTAAATGGATAAAGTGACATTTATGAGAAGTGCTAAGGTAGTCATGCAAGAAGCTGTGTAGGATATCTGGGGAAAGATCATTCAGGTGGAGAGAACAATAAGGGAAAAGGAAGATGCTTACTCTTCTCAAGAAGAAGCAGTTCTGTCTGAAGCAGATGGATAAAAAAGAAATAGTAGAAGACGAGACCAAAGAAAGGTGGGGTGCTCAAATATGTATATGCTTATAAGCCATCATAAGGATTTGGGGTTTTCCACTTGAAAAGCCACTGGACAATTTTGAAGAGAGATGTGACAAAAATCCACCTTATACATTAGAAGCATTACATGTATTGAGAATGGAATATATTTGAGGTGTGGAGCAAAGGCTGAAGCAAAGAGACCAGTTATTATTGCAATAACTTAAGACAGAGATAATAGTATAGTGGAGGTAGGGAGATGTGGTTGTATTCTGGATACTATTTGAAGCAGAATTTGCTGATGGATTGGATATCTTATCTGAAAATATGAAAGAAGTCAAGGACACAAACACTAAGGTTGTGAAATAACTCAAGAAGGTTGCCATTTCCTGAGATAGTGGATACTGTAGGGAAGCAAGACTTTGAGAAGAGCAAGTTTTGAAGGATAAATCAAGAGTTTATTTTTGGATACATTAAGGTACCTATTTGAGTTACCTATTAAGCATCTAACTGATGATTTGGATCTATAACTCTGATCATCAGAAGAGAGATCCAGACTGGAGATAAAATTTGGGACTAATTCTCACCTATATAGTATATCTTCATTTTATCATGCAAAAGCATTCTACATGTTGTGGGGAAAAAAATTTCACTTTAAAAATAATTTTCTCATGTTTTTAATAACAGCTTAATTTTTAACACATTTGATAACAGCAACTTGAAACTCTTAAAGCATTGTTTGGGGTTAACCTTCATTTTTTTGTCAGACCTTAAATCTAATTTTATAGGTTGTCATTGATTATTGTGGGCCCTGACATTTTCATAACATCTGTAAGACTATTTCCTAGTGAGTCTTTCCAAAGTTGAATGTTATTTCCTTTAAGGAATATCACTAATTTATTCTCTATGTAAGTTCAACCTACATCACAGGTACTGTTAAGAATATTTCACACAATGTTGAGAAGACATTTACAATAGATGGTAAATTTGCATTGTTTCCACTAAAAAATAAAATGAGTAATATGAGAGATTCTATTCCGTCATTATGTGCATGGAATCTAATTTGACTAATGTAGCACTATATAATGTTAATATTCTTTGGTACCATAAATCATATGAACTATAACAGATTTCAGATTCTTTGATTTTTAAAAAAATTTTAGATGATACCTTGTGAAGTATATGAGATTCATGACTTTAAATATACATTGCATACTTAGGCAGTTTTTAAAGGATACTACTGATGTAATATTTATGATTAATTTTTAGCTTTTATATTCTGCTTTTTCTTTTTCTCCTGATATTAAGAAGGAAGAGCTGGAATCCATTTCAGGCTAAAGAGGAAATTCAACCTGGACTATCTTTCTCTTTCAGGAAAATTAACAGAGTACCAATGGAGCCCTTTATCTATTGAGTGCAGACTTCATTAATTAATCCTTTTTATCTGTGACAGTTAAAGGTAAATCTAGAATATTTGGCCTCCTTGAAATGATTTCTACTTTTACTAGCTAAAATACATTCTTTCAGCTGTATGTTATCTCTTGTCAACCATGTATAAATTAAATCAAATTGCATTGGGCTATTTCTTGCCTTGCATGGACTTTAAAAAATGATAGCCATTTAGATAAATATTTTTTCATATTATTACCTTAATATTTTTGAGAGTGACAGAAAGAAAATGGAGTATCTTTCCGTTACTGCTCATTTTCATAATGGTAGAAGGTGGAGCTCATATGGCATTATAAGTAGAAATTTTCTGCATCACTAAGAACATGGCTTAAAGTATAATGCCTCCTGGACAAGTCAGAAAAGTATTCTAATAAGAAACAATTCTAGTTATATATCATACACTGTCTGCACAATTTCTCTCCCTTTTCACTAAATATGCTTTCCACAAAAGAACAATACTGGTGTACCGGTCCTGTCTGTTCCTCATCTCACTCCACATATATATTCTGATCATTTGCTTAAGAAGTAATTATTATTCAACCTTTCAAATAAGACTATGGGGAAGCAAGACAGAATCCTGAGAATATAGAAACAGTTTCTCTTGAATTTAATATTTTAACTGGTTTTTGTTAAGGCATCAGCTGCTTTTAATGAAAATGCTTTTTTGTTTTCCATGTAGGGTTGTGCTAGTAGACTATTACCTGCCAGGAATGACTAATGGGAAAACATTCAAGTTACATGGATATTTGCCCATTTATACTCACTTTTAACAAAAAGTGACAAGCATGTCACATTTCATCAGGTCACATCAGACTGTATCTCAAGAAAATGGAGAATATAAGATTATCTAGTTCAAAACAGCATGCTTCATCCAGAAGCACAGAAGCAAGAAAACATCAACTTCTTAGGATTAGAGAAAAGCTAACCTATCTGTAGATCAAATGCACTTCTCTGTGTATCAAATATACTTAAATTTGAAATGACTATTGACTAACAACTATAATTGTTTATCTTTCTGTTTATATGTGTTAAAGTGATAGTATTTCTATTAAATATAATATTTGTTTGCTTAATATATTAAAGCAGCTCTATTAAAAATATAAATTAATTATGATGGTGATTTATAAATTAATTATGATGGTGATTCCTTGCTTTGAGGGAACATGCCATCTGATGGATTATCTAGAACTGTGTTGTCCAACACAGTAGCCACTAGTTGCAAGTGATTATTAAATAAAAATTAACTACATTTTCTCAGTCTCATTAGTCACATTTCAGGTGCTCCACAGTCATGTGTAGTTAGTGACTCCAGTATTGGATAGCACAGGTAAAGAACATTTAATCATCACAAAGTCCTACTGGACAGTGCTAATCTATAAGTACAGGTCAAATGTAGTCCCATTATGTCTCTAATCTCCCCAGCACATTGAAACTATATATAAAGCACTCCAAAAGGGGTTTTAGAATAAATTACCTATTAGTTAAATATTTAAATATTATAGTTTAAATAAACTATACTATAACATATATGATTATATTTTTATTTTGAAAATTTTATTTTGGAAAGTTTTTTAATAAATTTTTTATTGTTATGTTAATCACCATACATTACATCATTAGTTTTAGATGTAGTGTTCCATGATTCATTGTTTGTGCATAACACCCAGGGCTCTATGCAGAACGTGCCCTCTTTAATACCCATCACCAGGCTAACCCATCCTCCCACCCCCCTCCCCTCTAGAACCCTCAGTTTGTTTTTCAGAGTCCATCGTCTCGCATGGTTCGTCTCCCCCTCCGATTTCCCCCCCTTCATTCTTCCCCTCCTGCTATCTTCTTCTTCTTCTTCTTTTTAACATATAATGTATTATTTGCTTCAGAGGTACAGATCTGTGATTCAAGAGTCTTGCACACTTCACAGCGCTCACCATAGCACATACCCTCCCCAATGTCTATCATTCAGCCACCCCATCCCTCCCACCCCCCACCACTCCAGCAACCCTCAGTTTGTTTCCTGAGATTAAGAATTCCTCATATCAGTGAGGTCATATGATACATGTCTTTCTCTGATTGACTTATTTCACTGAGCATAATACCCTCCAGTTCCATCCATGTCATTGCAAATGGCAAGATTTCATTCTTTTTGATGGCTGCATAATATTCCATTGTGTATATATACCACCTCTTCTTTATCCATTCATCTGTCGATGGACATCTTGGCTCTTTCCATAGTTTGGCTATTGTGGACATTGCTGCTATAAACATCGGGGTGCATGTACCCCTTCAGATCCCTACTTGTATCTTTGAGGTAAATACCCAGTAGTGCAATTGCTGGATCATATGGTAGCTCTATTTTCAACTTTTTGAAGAACCTCCATACTGTTTTCCAGAGTGGCTGCACCAGCTTGCATTCCCACCAAGAGTGTTGGAGGGTTCCCCTTTCTCCGCATCCCTGCCAACATCTGTCGTTTCCTGACTTGTTAATTTTAGCCATTCTGACTGGTGTGAGGTGATATCTCATTGGGGTTTTGATTTGGATTTCCCTGATGCCAAGTGATGTTGAGCACTTTTTCATGTGTCTGTTGGCCATTTGGATGTCTTCTTTGCAGAAATGTCTGTTCATGTCTTCTTCCCATTTCTTGATCAGATCATTTGTTCTTTGGGTGTTGAGTTTAAGAAGTTCTTTATAGATTTTGGATACTAGCCCTTTATCTGATATGTCATTTGCAAATATCTTCTCCCATTCTGCCAGTTGTCTTTTGGTTTTGTTGACTGTTTCTTTTGCTGTGCAAAAGCTTTTTATCTTGATGAGGTTCCAATAGTTCATTTTTGCCCTTTCTTCCCTTGCCTTTGGCGATGTTTCTAGGAAGAAGTTGCTGCAGCTGAGGTCAAAGAGGTTGCTGCCTGTGTTCTCCTCTAGGATTTTGATGGACTCCTGTCTCACATTTAGGTCTTTCAACCATTTTGAGTCTATTTTTGTGTGTGCTGTAAGGAAATGTCCAGTTTGATTCTTCTGCATGTGGCTGTCCAATTTTCCCAACACCATTTGTTGAAGAGACTGTCTTTTTTCCATTGAACATTCTTTCCTGCTTTGTCCAAGATTAGTTGACCATAGAGTTGAGGGTCCATTTCTGGGCTCTCTATTCTGTTCCATTGATCTATGTGTCTGTTTTTGTGCCAGTACCATACTGTCTTGATGATGACAGCTTTGTAATAGAGCTGGAAGTCTGGAATTGTGATGCCACCAGCTTGGCTTTTCTTTTTCAACATTCCTCTGGCTATTCGGGGTCTTTTCTGGTTCCATACAAATTTTAGGATTATTTGTTCCATTTCTTTGAAAAAAGTGGATGGTATTTTGATGGGGATTGCATTGAATGTGTAGATTGCTCTAGGTAGCATTGACATCTTCACAATATTTGTTCTTCCAATCCATGAGCATGGAACGTTTTTCCATTTCTTTGTGTCTTCCTCAATTTCTTTCATGAGTATTTTATAGTTTCCTGAGTGCAGATCCTTTGCCTCTTTGGTTAGATTTATTCCTAGGTATCTTATGGTTTTGGGTGCAATTGTAAATGGGCTTGACTCCTTAATTTGTCTTTCTTCTGTCTTGTTGTTGGTGTATAGAAATGCCACTGATTTCTGTGCATTGATTTTATATCCTGCCACTTTACTGAATTCCTGTATGAGTTCTAGCAGTTTTGGGGTGGAGTCTTTGGGGTTTTCCACATAAAGTATCATATCAACTGCAAAGAGTGAGAGTTTGACTTCTTTGTGGATTCGGATGCCTTTTATTTCTTTTTGTTGTCTGATTGCTGTGGCTAGGACTTCTAATACTATGTTGAATAGCAGTGGTGAAAGTGGACATCCCTGCCGTGTTCCTGACCTTAGGGGGAAAGCTCTCAATTTTTCCCCATTGAGAATGATATTCGCTGTGGTTATTTCATAGATGGCTTATATGATATTGAGATATGTACCCTCTATCCCTATACTCTGAAGAGTTTTGATCAAGAAAGGATGCTGTACCTTGTCAAATGCTTTTTCTGCATCTATTGAGAGGATCATATGATTCTTGTTCTTTCTTTTGTTAATGTATTTTATCACGTTGATTGATTTGCAGATGTTGAACCAACCTTGCAGCCCAGGGATAAATCCCACTTGGTCGTGGTGAATAATCCTTTTAATGTACTGTTGGATCCTATTGGCTAGTATTTTCGTGAGAATTTTTGCATCCATGTTCATCAAGAATATGGTCTGTAATTCTCCTTTTTGATGGGGTCTTTGTCTGGTTTTGGGATCAAGGTAATGGTGCCCTCATAAAACGAGTTTGGAAGTTTTCCTTCCATTTCTATTTTTTGGAACAGTTTCAGAAGAATAGGTATTAATTCTTCTTTAAATGTTTGGTAGAATTCCCCTGGGAAGCCATCTGGCCCTGGGCTTTTGTTTGTTGGGAGATTTTTGATGACTGCTTCAATTTCCTTAGTGGTTATAGGTCTGTTCAGGTTTTCTATTTCTTCCTGGTTCAGTTTTGGTAGTTGATACATCTCTAGGAATGCATCCATTTCTTCCAGATTATCTATTTTGCTGGCATAGAGTTGCTTATAATATGTTCTTATAATTGTTTGTATTTCTTTGGTGTTGGTTGTGATCTCTCCTCTTTCATTCATGATTTTGTTGATTTACGTCATTTCCCTTTTCTTTTTGATAAGTCTGGCCAGGGATTTATCAATCTTGTTAATTCTTTGAAAGAACCAGCACCTTGTTTCGTTGCTCTGTTCTACTGTTCTTTTAGTTTCTATTTCATTGATTTCTGCTCTGATCTTTATTATTTCTCTTCTCCTGCTGGGTTTAGGCTTTGTTTGCTGTTCTCTCTCCAGCTCCTTTAGATGTAGGGTTAGGTTGTGTATTTGAGACCTTTCTTGTTTCTTGAGAAAGGCTTGTATTGCTATATACTTTCCTCTTAGGACTGCCTTTGCTGTATCCCAAAGATTTTGAACAGTTGTGTTTTCATTTTCATTTCTTTCCATGAATTTTTAAACTTCTTCTTTAATTTCCTGGTTGACCCTTTCATTCTTCAGTAGGATGCTCTTTAGCCTCCATGTATTTGAGTTCTTTTCGACTTTCCTCTTGTGATTGAGTTCTAGTTTCAAAGCATTGTGGTCTGAAAATAGGCAGGGAATGATCCCAATCTTTTGGTACCAGTTGAGACCTGATTTGTGACCTAGGATGTGATCTGTTGTGGAGAATGTTCCATGGGCATTAGAGAAGAATGTGTATTCTGTTGCTTTGGGATGGAATGTTCTGAATATGTCTGTGAAGTCCATCTGGTCCAGTGTGTCATTTAAAGTCTTTATTTCCTTGTTGATCTTTTGCTTAGATGATCTGTCCATTTCAGTGAGGGGAGTGTTAAAGTCCCCCACTATTATTGTATTGTTGTTGATGTGTTTCTTTGATTTTGTTATTAATTGGCTTCTATAATTGGCTGCTCCCATGTTAGTGGCATAGATATTTACACTTGTTAGATCTTCTTGTTGGATAGACCCTTTAAGTATGATATAGTGTCCTTCCTCATCTCTTATTACAGTCTTTGGTTTAAAATCTAATTTGTCTCATATAAGGATTGCCACCCCAGGTTTCTTTTGGTGTCCATTAGCATGGTAAATTGTTTCCTCCCCTTCAGAAAGTTTTTAGATTTTTAAAGAAACTTGCAAGGTACTCCTCACCTAGATTTAGTTTTCCTAATGTTATTTTTTTTATTTTTTTATTTTTTTTAGATTTTATTTATTTGACAGAGAGAGACACAGCCAGAGAGGGAACACAAGCAGGGGGAGTGGGAGAGGGAGAAGCAGGCTTCCCGCGGAGCAGAGAGCCCGATGTGGGGCTCGATCCCAGGACCCTGGGATCATGACCTGAGCCGAAGGCAGACGCTTAATGACTGAGCCACCCAGGCGCCCCTAATGTTATTTTCTTACATTACTATGATACTTTTATCAAAATTAAGAAATAAACAGCACTATGTTAAATTCTAGACTTAATTAAAATTTCAATTTTTTTTCAGTTAACAACATTTTTCTGTTTAAGATCCAACCCAGGATACCACACTGCATTTACTTGTCATGTCTTCCTAGTCTTGAATGGTCTCCAATGGTTTTTTAGTCTTTCCTTTTTTTTTTTTATTCATTTTTTTATTACTTTGAAAGTTTGAGGAGTGCTGGTAAGTCATTTTGTAGAATGTTCCTCGGTTTGGTTTTGGGTTTGTCTGATATTTTTTTTTCATCCTTAGACTGGGGTTATGGATTATTAGAAATAAAACCACAGAGGTGAAGGAAATTTCATATCCTGTCACATTACATTCTATGCACATATGATGAATTAATCTTGATCACTTGAATAAAGTAGTGTCTTCCAGGTTTCTCCGATAGTATTAAGTTACTAATTTTCCCTTTCCAAATTCTTCCCTTTCCATATTTTGAAAGCACTTATGAAGTTTAGCCCACACTCAGGATGAAGAAGAATTAAGCTCCAACTCCTATCGAGGTGGGGTGGGGGGATGGAATCTGCATATATGTAATATATTTGTGTGTGTGTGTGTGTGTGTGTATATATTAATATATATATATTTTTAATTCCTCCATAAGGAAGTTTTATCTCTTCTCATCTTCTTTTCAAATTAACTAGTTAGATCATTTATTTGCATCAGTCAGTGTAGACTAATATATATTTATTTTATAGTATGAATTATAGTTCAGTACTACTATTTATTTTATTGATCAGATTATTAGTGGTGTTGAGCACCTTTTCATGTACCTATTGGGTATTTGGATGTCTTTTTTTGGGAAAATGTCTATTTAGTTCTTCTGCCATTTTTAAAATCAGATTGGGGATTTGTTGTTGAATTGTATGAGTTCTTTATAAATCTTGGAGATTAAGATTAAAATTTTAAAAATTAAAAATAGAACCATGTGATTCAGCAATTTCATTTCTGAGTATATATCCAAGAGAAATGAAACACTCCCATGTTTATTTCAGCGTTATTCACAATAGCAAAGGTATAGAAACAATTTAGTTGGATATTAATCCCTTATCTGATATATAGTTTGCAAAATTTTTCTCCCATTCTGGAGGTTGTGTTTTCATGTTTTTAATTGTTTCTTTTGTTGTGCAGAAGCTTTTACGTTTGATGTAATCCCATTTATTGATTTTTGCTTTTGTTTTTTGTGGTTTTGGTGTCATATCCAAAAAAAAAAAAATTTCTAAGACCAGTGTTAAGGAGCCTCTTTCCTATGTTTTCTTTTAGAAGTTTTATATCAGGTCTTATGTTTAAGTCTTTGATCCATTTTAAGTTAATTTTGTAAGTGGTGTAAGATAGGGGTCCAATTTCATTTTTTTGCATGTGTTTTCCAGTTTTCCAAGTACCTTTTGTTAAAGAGACCATCCTTTTCCCATTTGGTGTTCTTGGCTCCCTTGTTGAATGTTAGTTGACTATGCAGAGGTATATGCAGGGGTTTAATTCTGGGGTCTTCATTTTGTTCCATTTGTCTATGTGTCTATTTTTATGCCAGTACCTTACCTTTTTAATTACCATAGCTTTGTAGTATAGTTTGAAATCAGGAAATCAGCAAGTGTGATGCCTCCAGCTTTGTTCTTCTCTTTCATCATTGCTTTGGCTATTCAGGATTTTTCTGTTTCCATACAAATTTAAGGTGTTTTTGCTTATTTGTTTGTTTTCGTTTTTGGTAAGGAATGGCATTAGAATTTTGATGAGGATTGCATTAAATCTATACATGGCTTTAGATAGTATGGATATTTTAAAATATTCTTCTGATCCATTAAGATGACATCTCTTTCCATTTGTTTTTTATTTTTCAATTTCTTTCATTTCTTGTAGTTTTCACTGTATAGATCTTTCCTTTCCTTGGTCAAATTTATTCCTAGTTATTTTATTGTTTTTGAAGTTGTCATGAATGGGATAGTTTATTTTTTTTGGATGTTTCATTATTAGTGTATAGAAATGCAACTAATTTCTGTTTTGTTTTTTTTTAATTTTATATCCTGCAACTTTATTGAAATCATTGATTAGTTCCTGCAGTTGTTTGGTTGTCTTTGGGATGTTCTAAATACAAAATCATATCATCAGCAAATAGTGACTGTTTTACTTCTTCCTTTCTGATTTGGATGTCTTTTATTTCTTTGACTTTCCTAATTGCTCTAGCTAGTGCTTCTACTACTATAGTGAATAAGAATGATGACAGTGGGCATCCTTGTCTTATTTCTGATTTTAGAGGAAAAAGCTTTCAATTTTCCTCCATTGAGTATAATGTTAGCTGTGTTACATAATTGTTCAATGTTAGTTGTCATATATGGCCTTTATCATGATCAGGTATATTCCTTTCTATACCCAATCTCTTGAAGGTTTTATCATGAAAGAAAGTTGCATTTTCTCAAATGCTTTTTCCACATCTTTTGAGATGATTATGTGATTTTTATCTTTCATTGCATTGATCAATTTGCATATATTGAAACATTCTTGTGTTCCAGGGATAAATCCCACTTGGCCATGATATGTAATTCTTTTAATGTGTTCTTGAATTTGTTTTGATATTTTGTTGAGAATTTTTGCATCTGTATTCATCAGAAATGTTGGTCTATAGTTTTCTTGTATTGTCTGCATCTGGCTTTAGTATCAAGGTAATGTTGACCTTGTAGAATGAGTTTGGGAGTGTTTTCTCCTCTTCAAATTTTTGGAAGATTTTGAGAAGGATTGACATTAATCCTTCACTAAACGTTTGGTAGAATTTTCTAGTGAAGCCATCTGGTCCTGGGGTTTTCTCTGTGGGGAGGTTTTTGATTACTGATTCAGTTTCTTTACTCATTGGTCTGTTCAGATTTTCTGTTTCTTCCTGGTTCAGTCTTGGTAAGTTGTGCATTCTAGAAATTTGTTAGTTTCTCTCAGTTATGTAACTTGTTGGCATATAATTGTTCATAGTAGTTTCTTATGATCTTATGCATTTCTGTAGTTATCAGTTGTAGTGTCTCCTCTTTGATTTCTATTATTATTTATTTGAGTCTTCTATTTTTCTTCTTTAGTCTAGATAAAGGTTTGTCAATTTTGTTTATCTTTTAAAAAATGTGCTCTTACTTTCATTGATTATTTCTCTTGTTGTTCTGGTGTCCATTTCATTTATTTCTACTCTGATCTTTATTATTTCTTTCCTTCTGCTACCTTTGGGCTTAACGTCTTCTTTTTCTATTGCTTTGAAGCATAAAGGTAGATTCTTTGTTTGAAATCTTTCTAATTTCTTAATATGTGCATTTACCGCTATATATTTTCCTCTCAGAACTACTTTTGCTGTATCCCATAAGCTACATTGTGTTTTTATTCTATTAAGATAAATTTTTCTTTCTTTTTTGATTTCTTCTTTGATCTATTGGTTGTTCAGAAGTCTGTTGTTTAATTTCCACATATTTGTAGGTTTTTCATCTTTCCTCTTGTTGATCTCTAGTTTCATACCATTGTGGAATTGACTAATATTTTGATTAATTGATTATACTTTATGGATGGCTTCTGAAACTAGTTGGAAGTATTTCTCACAGGCTTGTATACATAGCTGGCCAAAATGCTTATGTTTCAATGGACGTCTAGAAAAGACAAAAGGTAAAAAAGGGAGAGAGGGAGGGAGAGGAAGAGAGAGAGAGAATAAGAGAGTATAATCAAGGATGTTTATAAAATGATTTTATAGACCTGTAAGCATAACATTAGAAAGGCTAAAGTCCAAAAGAAACATACATCCATAAAAATTAGTAAGGACCAACCTATGAAAATTTAAATATATGTTCAGAGCAAGAGGTGCAAAAGACTTAGGGCTGACAGAAAAATATGGATGATAGAGATAAAACAAAACTTTTATTTTCTTTCTTTCTTATCTGCCACAAAGATTGGCAAAAAGAAAAGTTTTATTAATTTAATAATTAATTTGTTATTTATTAATTTATTAGTTTTATTAATCTATCCCTCCCCCCCTAGAGAAAGATGGCCTTTATATATCTAAATGAATTACATTAAATAAAAAAAAAGAATGATAATTTCAAAAGATGTAGAAGAAAAAGATGAAAAGGTTTTAATAATAAAATTTATCTAAAAAGCAAAAGAAAGCCAACTATAAATTAAACTTCATAAGCAGGAGCTTAGACAGTTTAATTTTTAGTATTTTTAAACTTGACTGTATACCAACACATTAGAAAGTTTTGTCATTGTTGCTGTTGTTGAGATATAGGTCATCTTCTCCCTTTTGTTACAGGTAGATATATAAATAAGCTCTTCTTACTGCTTTCCTTAAGAGTTTTTGATATTTAGAAAACACAAGCTACCAGAAGACAGGACTCTCCCTAAATTTTCTGTAAACCTATGTAACTAATTTATTCAATGTGCTGGATTTGGTGGGGAACAAATGAATAACTTTAAATGGGTTCCCAATATCTCTTCAGTCCCATTCCCGAGACTCATTCTTCCTCTTCCCTTGGATAAAATTTGGGGAAATCCTAGAAATTTCTCATGACTTTGAGATAATAAAACTCTAGTTTGGTGTAATATAATTCAAGTCTATACATTATAATATCAAATTTCTGAAAACTAAATAAAACTCTCTTCTCTCCCCTAAGCCAGGCTTGATGCAGCCGGAAGCCTTCAGTGGTTTGGGAGGTAGGATCAGCTGCTTTCTCCTTCCCAGCTCTCCCTTCTCAGTCTGAATTAATTGTTGCATTTGGATGTTTGAGATTGTGGCATAAGGGAGAGAAAGGAAAAGTACTGGTACTGTTATAATACCACGTTTATGGCAGAACCATAATCCTTGGCCTTTCTTCTCATAGGGTACATTTGCTGGTCCTTTGGAGTATTCATCACATAAAAAGATGGACATTTATTGTTTCAGGAAATAAGAAGTCTGAAGGTAGGAAGTTCAGAAATAAAAAAGGCAGTTCAGTGATGCTATCATGAATTCAGGTTCTTCTCATCTTTCTACTTCTCCATCCTTATGTGTATCTTTTTTTTTTTAATTTTTATTTTTAATTTTTTTATTGTTATGTTAAACCCCATACATTACATCATTAGTTTTAGATATAGTGTTCCATGATTCATTGTTTGTGCATAACACCCAGTGCTCCATGCAGAACGTGCCCTCCTCAATACCCATCACCAGGCTAACCCATCCTCCCACCCCCCTCCCCTCTAGAACCCTCAGTTTGTTTTTCAGAGTCCATCGTCTCTCATGGTTCTTCTCCCCCTCCGATTCCCCCCCTTCATTCTTCCCCTCCTGCTACATTCTTCTTCTTCCTTTTTTCTTTCTTAACATATATTGCATTATTTGTTTCAGAGGTACAGATCTGAGATTCAACAGTCTTGCACAATTCACAGCGCTTACCAGAGCACATACCCTCCCCAGTGTCCATCACCCAGTCACCCCATCCCTCCCACCCCACCCCCCACTCCAACAACCCTCAGTTTGTTTCCTGGGATTAAGAATTCCTCATATCAGTGAGGTCATATGATACATGTCTTTCTCTGTTTGACTTATTTCGCTCAGCATAATACCCTCCAGTTCCATCCACGTCATTGCAAATGGCAAGATCTCATTCCTTTTGATGGCTGCATAATATTCCATTGTATATATATACCACCTCTTCTTTATCCATTCATCTGTTGATGGACATCTTGGCTCTTTCCACAGTTTGGCTATTGTGGACATTGCTGCTATAAACATCGGGATGCATGTACCCTTTCGGATCCCTACTTTTGTATCTTTGGGGTAAATACCCAGTAGTGCAATTGCTGGATCGTATGGTAGCTCTATTTTCAACTTTCTGAGGAACCGCCATACTGTTTTCCAGAGTGGCTGCACCAGCTTGCATTCCCACCAACAGTGTAGGAGGATTCCCCTTTCTCCGCATCCCCGCCAAATTCTGTCATTTCCTGACTTGTTAATTTTAGCCATTCTGACTGGTGTGAGGTGGTATCTCATTGAGGTTTTGATTTGGATTTCCCTGATGCCGAGTATTTTGAACACTTTTTCATGTGTCTGTTGGCCGTTTGGATGTCTTCATTGGAAAAATGTCTGTTCATGTCTTCTGCCCATTTCTTGATTGGATTCTTTGTTCTTTGGGTGTTGAGTTTGATGAGTTCTTTATAGATTTTGGATACTAGCCCTTTATCTGATATGTCATTTGCAAATATCTTCTCCCATTCTCTCAGTTGTCTTTTGGTTTTGTTGACTGTTTCCTTTGCTTTGCAAAAGCTTTTTATCCTGATGAAGTCCCAATAGTTCATTTTTGCCCTTGCTTCCCTTGCCTTTGGCGATGTTTCTAGGAAGAAGTTACTGCGACTGAGGTCGAAGAGGTTGCTGCCTGTGTTCTCCTTTAGGATTTTGATGGACTCCTGTCTCACATTGAGGTCTTTCAACCATTTGGAGTCTATTTTTGTGTGTGGTGTAAGGAAATGGTCCAGTTTCATTCTTCTGCATGTGGCTGTCCAATTTTCCCAACACCATTTGTTGAAGAGACTGTCTTTTTTCCATTGGACATTCTTTCCTGCTTTGTCAAAGATTAGTTGCCCATAGAGTTGAGGGTCCATTTCTGGGCTCTCTATTCTGTTCCATTGATCTATGTGTCTGTTTTTGTGCCAGTACCATACTGTCTTGATGATGACAGCTTTGTAGTAGAGCTGGAAGTTCGGAATTGTGATGCCGCCAGCTTTGCTTTTCTTTTTCAACATTCCTCTGGCTATGCGGGGTCTTTTCTGGTTCCATACAAATTTTAGGATTATTTGTTCCATTTCTTTGAAGAAAGTGGATGGTATTTTGATGGGGATTGCATTGAATGTGTAGATTGCTCTAGGTAGCATTGACATCTTCACAATATTTGTTCTTCCAATCCATGAGCATGGAACGTTTTTCCATTTCTTTGTGTCTTCCTCAATTTCTTTCCTGAGTATTTTATAGTTTTCTGAGTACAGATTCTTTGCCTCTTTGGTTAGATTTATTGCTAGGTATCTTATGGTTTTGGGTGCAATTGTAAATGGGCTTGACTCCTTAATTTGTCTTTCTTCTGTCTTGTTGTTGGTGTATAGGAATGCCACTGACTTCTGTGCATTGATTTTATATCCTGCCACTTGACTGAATTCCTGTATGAGTTCTAGCAGTTTTGGGGTGGAGTCTTTGGGATTTTCCACATAAAGTATCATATCATCTGCAAAGAGTGAGAGTTTGACTTCTTCTTTGCCAATTTGGATGCCTTTGATTTCTTTTTGTTGTCTGATTGCTGTGGCTAGGACTTCCAATACTATGTTGAATAGCAGTGGTGATAGTGGACATCCCTGACGCATTCCTGATCTTAGGGGGAAAGCTCTCAGTTTTTCCCCATTGAGAATGATATTCGCTGTAGGTTTTTCATAGATGGCTTTTATGATATTGAGGTATGTACCCTCTATCCCTATACTCTGAAGAGTTTTGATCAAGAAAGGATGCTGTACCTTGTCAAATGCTTTTTCTGCATCTATTGAGAGGATCATATGATTCTTGTTCTTTCTTTTGTTAATGTATTGTATCACGTTGATTGATTTGCGGATGTTGAACCAACCTTGCAGCCCAGGGATAAATCCCACTTGGTCGTGGTGAATAATCCTTTTAATGTCCTGTTGGATCCTATTGGCTAGTATTTTGGTGAGAATTTTGGCATCCATGTTCATCAGGGATATTGGTCTGTAATTCTCCTTTTTGATGGGGTCTTTGTCTGGTTTTGGGATCAAGGTAATGCTGGCCTCATAAAATGAGTTTGGAAGTTTTCCTTCCATTTCTCTTTTTTGGAACAGTTTCAGAAGGATAGGTATTAATTCTTCTTTAAATGTTTGGTAGAATTCCCCTGGGAAGCCATCTGGCCTTGGGCTTTTGTTTGTTGGGAGATTTTTGATGACTGCTTCAATTTCCTTAGTGGTTGTAGGTCAGGTTTTCTATTTCTTCCTGGTTCAGTTTTGGTAGTTGATACATCTCTAGGAATGCATCCATTACTTCCAGGTTATCTAATTTGCTGGCATAGAGTTGCTCATAATATGTTCTTATAATTGTTTGTATTTCTTTGGTGTTGGTTGTGATTTCTCCTCTTACATTCATGATTTTGTTGATTTGGGTCATTTCTCTTTTCTTTTTGATAAGTCTGGCCAGGGGTTTATCAATCTTGTTAATTCTTTCAAAGAACCAGCTCCTAGTTTTGTTGATCTGTTCTACTGTTCTTTCGGTTTCTATTTCATTGATTTCTGCTCTGATCTTTATTATTTCTCTTCTCCTGCTGGGTTTAGGCTTTATTTGCTGTTCTTTCTCCAGCTCCTTTAGGTGTATGGTTAGGTTGTGTACTTGAGACCTTTCTTGTTTCTTGAGAAAGGCTTGTATTGCTATATACTTTCCTCTTAGGACTGCCTTTGTTGTATCCCAAAGATTTTGAATAGTTGTGTTTTCATTTTCATTGGTTTCCATGAATTTTTTTAATTCTTCTTTAATTTCCTGGTTGACCCATTCATTCTTCAGTAGGATGCTCTTTAGCCTCCATGTATTTGAGTTCTTTCCGACTTTCCTCTTGTGATTGAGTTCTAGTTTCAAAGCATTGTGGTCTGAAAATATGCAGGGGATGATCCCAATCTTCTGGTACCGGTTGAGACCTGATTTATGACCTAGGATGTGATCTATTCTGGAGAATGTTCCATGGGCACTAGAGAAGAATGTGTATTCTGTTGCTTTGGGATGGAATGTTCTGAATATGTCCGTGAAGTCCATCTGGTCCAGTGTGTCATTTAAAGTCTTTATTTCCTTGTTGATCTTTTGCTTAGACGATCTGTCCATTTCAGTGAGGGGGGTGTTAAAGTCCCCCACTATTATTGTATTGTTGTTGATGTGTTTCTTTGCTTTTGTTATTAATTGCCTTATATAATTGGCTGCTCCCATGTGAGGGGCATAGATATTTACAATTGTTAGATCTTCTTGTTGGATAGACCCTTTAAGTAGGATATAGTGTCCTTCCTCATCTCTTATTACAGTCTTTGGTTTAAAATCTAATTTGTCTGATATAAAGATTGCCACCCCAGCTTTCTTTTGGTGTCCATTAGCATGGTAAATGGTTTTCCACCCCCTCACTTTCAATCTGGGGGTGTCTTTGGTTCTAAAATGAGTCTCTTGCAGACAGCGTATCGATGGGTCTTGTTTTTTAATCCAATCTGATACCCTGTGTCTTTTGATTGGGGCATTTAGCCCATTTACATTCAGGGTAACTATTGAAAGATAGGAATTTAGTGCCATTGTATTGCCTGTAAAGTGACTGTTACTGTATATTGTTTGTGTTCCTTTCTGATCTATGTTGCTTTTAGGCTCTCTCTTTGCTTAGAGGACCCCTTTCAAGATTTCTTGTAGGGCTGGTTTCGTGTTTGCAAATTCCTTTAGTTTTTGTTTGTCCTGGAAGCTTTTTATCTCTCCTTCAATTTTCAATGACAGCCTAGCTGGATATAGTATTCTTGGCTGCATATTTTTCTCATTTAGTGCTCTGAATATGTCCTGCCAGTCCTTTCTGGCCTGCCAGGTCTCTGTGGATAAGTCTGTTGCCAATCTAATGTTTCTACCATTGTAGGTTACATATCTCTTCTCCCGAGCTTCTTTCAGGATTTTCTCTTTGTCTCTGAGACTCGTAAGTTTTACTATTAGATGTCGGGGTGTTGACCTATTTTTATTGATTTTGAGAGGGGTTCTCTGTGCTTCCTGGATTTTGATGCCTGTTTCCTTCCCCAAATTAGGGAAGTTCTCTGCTATAATTTGCTCCATTATACCTTCTGCCCCTCTCTCTCTTTCTTCTTCTTCTGGGTCCCAATTATTCTAATGTTGTTTCGTCTTATGGTATCGTTTATCTCTCGAATTCTGCCCTCATGATCCAGTAGTTGTTTATCTCTCTTTTTCTCAGCTTCTTTATTTTCCATCATTTGGTCTTCTATCTCACTGATTCTTTCTTCTGCCTCATTTATCCTAGCAGTTAGCGCCCCCATATTTGATTGTACCTCATTAATAGCCTTTTTGATTTCTACTTGGTTCGATTTTAGTTCTTTTACTTCTCCAGATAGGGTTTCTCTAATAACTTCCATGCTTTTTTCAAGCCCAGCTAGTATCTTTAAAGTGATGATTCTGAACTCTAGATCTGACATCGTACTAATGTCCGTATTGAGTAGGTCCCTGGCAGTCGGTACTACCTCTTGTTCTTTTTGTTGAGGTGATTTTTTCCATCTTGTCATTTTGTGCAGAGGAGAATAGATTAATGAGAGAACAAAATGCTAGCAGGGTAACAACGTCCCCAGAAAATATACTCTAAACAAATCAGAAAAGACCTGAAGCAGTGGGAAAAGAAAGGGAAAGAGAGAAAAAAGAAAAAGAAAGAAAAAAAGAAAAAAGAAAAAGATAAAGATAAAGATAAAAACAAACAAAAGCAGAACAAAACAAAACAAAACAAAAACAGAATGTGATCAAATATGATCAGGCTGGTTTATAGATCAGTGCCACACACTAGATTTTGGGTGTATTTTGGTCTGTCAAAAGAAAGTCCCTCCCAAAATTTTAAAGAAAGAAAAACTTATATATGTACAAAAATAAGGGTTGATATGATGAAGGGATGGAATATGACTGTAAAGATGGATATTATAAAAAATTTTATAAAAGGATTTGATAAGTTGTTTGAAAAAAGAAAGAAGAGGATAAAAAAAAAAAAGAAAGAAACAAAAAAGGGAGAGAATGTGATCAGGCAGGGGAGTAGAAAAAAACCATACACTAGAGATTTAGAGTATATTTTGATCTGTTAGAACAAACTATCTCAAAATTTTAAAGAGAGAACAACTTATATATATATGCCAAAAATACAGGTAACTACTATGAAGGGATAGAACATGACTTTAAAAATGAAAAATAAAAATGTTTTTTTTTTTAAAAAAGGGATTGATAAGATGTTGGTTGAAAAAGGGAAAAAGAAAAATTCAAAAAAAAAGAAAAAAAGAAAAAAGAAAAAAGACAGTTAAAAAAATAATTTACTTTGAAAGACTAAAGAATCATGGGGACAAAAGCAATGAATTCTGTGCTGTATTCCCCTAGCGCTGGAGTTCTGCCGTTCTCATTGATCAGTAAACTTGGTCTTGGCCAGCTGTTCTCGCTGATCTTCTGGGGGAGGGGCCTGTTGCCGTGGTTCCCAAATGTCTTTGCTGGAGGCAGAATTGCCCCGCCCTTGCCTGGTCCAGGCTAAGTAATCTGCTCGGGTTTGCTCTCCGGAGCTTTTGTTCACTGCAAGCTTTCCGTACAGCTTTGGAGGCCGAGAGTGAAAATGGTGGCCTCCCAGTCTCCGCCCCGGAGGAGCCGAGAACTCGGGGTCCCGCTCCTCAGCGAGCCCCCAGAGAAAAGCAGTCAGTCACTCCCGTCTCCCCGGTCTCCGGCCACACTCCGCGCTCACCCGGCCTGTGACCGCGCCTTTTTATCTGGCACCCGACCCCGGGTGGAGTCTCCAAACCCAGCAGATCCCCGTGGTGTGCTCCCGCACCTCTTCTCCCAGGGGAAGAAGGTGATTCTCCCCGGATCTGCCGCTTGTTGGGTCCCTGCTGGAGGAGCAGTGGCCCAACTGTGCCACGGATCACGGTTTATGGCAACCCCGAGCTGAGAGCCCGCTCCTTGGCTCCGTCTCTGCAGCCGGCTTCCCTGCTCCGATACCTGGGAGCTCTGCTGCACTCAGGCACCCCCGGTCTTTCTGTGACCCCGAGGGTCCTGAGACCACACTGCCCCCGAGGGTTCCACCCCCCACTTCGCCACCAGAGTGACGTCCCTCAGCGGAGCCGACTTCTAAAAGTTCTGATTTTGTGCTCTGCGGCTCTATCACTTGCCAGAAGCGGCCGACGGAGGCCCCTCCCCCGCTGTCTATCCTCCCAAATATCGCCTCGGATTCACTTCTCCGCACGTCCTACCTTCCAGAAAGTGGTCGCTTTTCTGTTCAGACAGTTGTTGCTATTCTTTTCTTCGATCTCCTGTTGAGTTTGTAGGTGTTCAGAATGGTTTGATCCCTATCCAGCTGAATTCCTGAGAGGAGACGAAATCCAGGTCTCCTACTCCTCCGCCATCTTGCTCCGCCCCCCCCCCCCTTATGTGTATCTTTATGCCTGTTTTCTCCTGGTGGCAAGACAGAAGTTGTGTAAGGTTTATATCTGTACTACAGGTAAATATGATAGGAAAATATAGAAAGCCATGGGGCATATTAATTATTTGTTCCTTTTTTAATGACAATAATAGGGAATAATTTTATGAAGTTTGTCATGTGTTTTTTTAAAAATAACCTTTGTAATTTAAGGACAATTTCAGATTCAAAGAAAAATTATAAAGATAATACAGTTTCCATATACTTCACATTCAGTTTCCCCTATTATTAGCCTGTTACATTAATATGCTACATTTGTTATAATTAATAACCAACATAGATACATTATTATTCACTAAAGCTCATACTTTCTTCATATTTCCTCAGTTTATACCTAATGACCCCCTACTTTTTTTTTTTTTCTGTTGCAGGATCCCATCCTGGACATTCTATTACATTTTGTTTTGTCTCCTAAAGCTTCTCTTGGCTCTGACAGTTTCTTGGACTTTCCTTGTTTTTGATGACCTTGAAAGTGTTGAGTCATACAATCATGTGTTTTGTAGAATGTCTCTCAATTGGTATTTGTCTGATTTTTTTTTTTTTTTTTTTCATGGTCAGGCTATGGTTAGGTGTTTTGGGGAAGGAAGATCACACGGATAAAGTGACATTTTCCTCATACCATATCAAAGGTACATTCTATCAACATGGTTTGTGACTGTTGATGTTGACCTTAAGCATCTGGCTGAAGCAGAGGTTGTCAGGTTTCTCCACTATAAAAATATTTTTCTCCCTTTCCATACTGTACTCTTTGGAAGGCCATCATTATGTGTAGCTCTCAGTTAACGAGTGGGGAGTTATGTTCCACCTTCAAAAAGGTGGAGCATCTACACAAATTAATTGTGTTTTTTTCTGCATGGGAGATTTGTCTCTTCTCCCATATTTATTCAATTCTTCACTCTTTTTATTGTTGTTTTCAGGATGGGCTTTATGTTATACTTTGGATAATAAAACAATACTATATTTTGTTGCTGAAATTATTCCAGCTTTGGTCCTTAGGAGCTTTTTCAGTTGGCTCCTATTTCTCTTTGGCAAACTACCATCATTGTGTATTTTATAATTTATAATAATTATTATTATTAATTTGAGCATTTTCTTACTTGCTACCACTACAGTATGCTCCTGGGGAAATTTTGCATATTTTCTGCCCATGTCCTAGCGTCAGTTTTTCTCCAAGGGCCATTATTCCCTTTGTTGGAGGATGGCATGGAAAACCAAGATTTGTGATCCCTCAGTAATGGGTCCAGAAGTAAGGGCTGCAAGGAGATGAACACTTCTAGAATTACAAAGCAAATCAAGAAGGAAAGGAATCTTTTCATATTAAGAGGGGGCATTCAAATTTCTATTTAGAGGGAAAGGAAAAGTGGCAGGGATAAAGTTGATGACCTGGGAACCTAACTATTGGGCCCCAAAGTACTTAAAATCCTTCCAGTGTTTACTGACATCTCTAAGAAATTATCAAAAGTAAGCCTATGCTGTATGATTCCAACTATATGATGTTATGGAAAAGGCAAACTATGGGGACAGTAAAAAGATCAGTGATTGCCACTGATAAGTGGAGCATTGAGGACTCAGAGGGCAATGAAAATACTCTGTATGATATCATAATAATGGGTACATTTAATTACAGATTTGTCCAAACCCAGTTAATGTATAACACCAAGAGTGAACTCTAAGGTCAACTGTGGAGTTTGGGTGATTATGATGTGTCAATCTAGATTCAACCATTGTAACAAATGTACTACTTTGGTGGGAGACGTTGATAATGGGGGATATGCTTGTATAGGGCAGGGAGTATATGAGATATCTATACCTTTCTCTTCACTTTTACTATGAACCTAAAACTACTCTAAGAAAGTAAAATTTTGGTAGAAAAAAAACTAATGGAAATACACACTTATAAAAGCAACAAATAAAAACCATGAATATGTTAAAAAAAAAGTGAGCCTATTCATAATCCATAGTATTATTTCCTAAAATGGTCTTTCCTCACCCACTCTTCAGTATCTTTTTTAACTTGCAGATTCACTGAAGTCTCTAAGTTTTATTCCTAAATTAATAACTAATAATGTAGAAAACAAAACAGTAACATAACAATCCACCGCCCCTGCCCCCCCGATCTCTCCTAAAAACTTGGATTTAAGGCTCTTGTTTCCTCACTTTGTTTCCACTTTTGTTCTGTCTATAGTTTTTCTTTCTTTCTTTCTTTTTTTTAGTATAGGGATATACTAACACCCATATGTATGAAAAAAATCCTACATCCCAGCTTAGAGGGTTTCTATCTGTCTTTCTATCCTATTGATTCTAAAGCACATAAGTCCTTTAAGTAGGCTGGCTAAACCTCTCTTGAATGATGGAGGAATGTAGTGAAGTCAAGAGAGAAAAACAGAATTATTTTTAAGAGTTGGCAGTGGAGAGTCAGAAGAATAGATTGCAGGCATGTAATATAATAAATTTTATTTTTACCCCATAATAACTTCAAACATGAGAAGTTGCTGTTTCTTAGGTTACATCTCTGACCTAGTACCCAATTTCTTTAGCTCAAAAAATGGCATCAAATGAACTGTTAACTAAAGATCAATGATGCAAAAATGTACTTAATTAGTGCCCACAGTGCCTGAGGAATGGAATACCTAAAACTACCACTTATGATTAGTCAAGATGCACTTAGTTTCAATGCCCACTAGTGTGATCTGCAGCACTTTGTTTAGATATTAATAATGGCATTATTAAATGAAAAGCTGGCTCACTTTAAACTGTAGAAAATAGAACCCTTCCTTTCTGAAGTTGTGGTTGATAGCATGTTCATTGGGAGTAGAATATTGGTTATGAATCTAATTTAAATGTATTTGTTGTGTAACTTCTGATAGAGGTTTTCAGATTAAGCAAATTTAAGGGGCTGATATTTGAGCCATTAATTTTGAAGAGAAAGGTAGGGGAGATGAAAAAAATAAGTGCCTATAATATTTTGAAAATAAATTAATTTTAATAACACGGCTCTAGTTCTATAGGGTTTTCTTTTAATTCCCCTTCATTACCTCCTTGGCTATTCATTTCTTCATGTGACTGTGTCTGTTGCAATGTTTCCTGTGGGACAACTGTGTCTTAATATTTTAGCAACAGCATAGCCATGTAATTATCTGTAAATAATTTAGCATGTATTTCATTCATGTGGAAATGATCCAATTAGCCAAAGTGAGGAAAAATAAAAACTTCGAATGAGATGTTAAGCCACTCACAGTGTGGTTTTATTTATTATTATTATCATTTAAGTTCTTCAGTGTTAGCTAATTAAAAATATTTTCTATTTCAAATTATCTGCTAAGTTCCTCCAACTAGTTTGAAGCTATTAATACTCATTTTCTCTTTCTTGAAGTGTTCGGCACCAAAACAAATCTTTGCCTATGGTTGTTGTGGATTTGTAGGAAGGTTAGCTAAGATTGCTTTCACTGTGGCTAAGGCTCTCCCTTCAATAAGTTAATTGGCTCACCCCCTTTCCCCAGAGATATAGACTATATCATTCATCATGAATATAGATTTCCCCACTTGTCTACTTATCACGAAGCTAATGATAGGAGTGCAGCAGTGGCACAGATAATTAAAAGCTGTAGATTACCCAGTACTCCCTTCCACTAATATTAGTTGTGAAGGTCTTAGAATTTACAGGAGAGGAAGGAGATGATTTTGGGGACATGTGCGTTCTGACTCATGCCAGCAAAACCTACGGTATAGATGTTCCGCTGATACATAATTTAACATAACTGAACTTAAATGAGCAGAATCCTCACTATTCTATTTTTCTTCCTATGAGTTACAAATAAGTTTGATGTTAATAGATTAAATAAATTAAATTCAGTTCTGAAAACTAGCTTATCGATAAGATGTTTGATTGTTGAAAAGAGATAGAATGCCTCCTTCCAAGTTTTACTTATCCAAACGGATTCAGTTGAGTACCAAACACACAAACAAAACTATCATCAAGATAACCCATTCATTTTAAAGTGAGATTGATTGCAGAGCCTTCAAGAGCTCTGGCTCATTTATACACTTACTACAACGCTCAGCACTTTCCCTTGTCATGAATGTGGTGCCTGATGTACCAGCTAACTGTCTGTCTTTACTACATGGTCTTTTAGGAAAGATTTTCTGCAGGTGGAATGTTTTTAAATGCCTATAAAATATTAAATAAGTTAAGGCCTCATACATGAAGACGTATAGATTAAGTCATAGCTGGTTGGAATTAATGATGTCACAACTTGTCAGTGTTGCAGATTATACTGACCTATCACCTAACACAGTGAATGCATATGTACCTATGTATAAATTATTTCCTCCAAAGTAAAATTACTCAATACTAAATTATTTTGCAAATTAAAACCCAAAAACAAAGTGTTTTGTAAATAAAACTGGGAGAAAAATGGCAATACCAATGAAAATATATTGAGTTTTTATCTCTCAAATGTAGATTTTCTATGCATTGTAAAAAAATAATGCAGAGATATCTCATTGTACTCTTCACCCAGTGTCCCATAATGGTAAAATTTTTTGCAAAAACTATAGTAGAACATCACATTAGGATATTGACACTGATGCAATTTACTCATGTAATTCAGATTTGCCTAGTTTTACCTATACTCATTTCTAATTGTGTGTGTATTTTAGTTCTATATAATTTTGTCAAATGTTTAGGTTTATTTATTTATTTTAGTCAAGATACTGAGTGGTTTCATAACAAGGATTGCTCATGTGGCTCTTATCCTTTGATCATCACACCCACCTCTCTTCCCTGTACCCCTACCCACTATGTCACCTAACTCCTGCCAACAACTACTCCTCTCCATTTCTGAAATTTTGCCATTTCACAATGTTATACAAATAGAATCATACAGCATCTATCTCTTAGGATAACCACTTTTAACTCATCTTAATACCCTGGAGATTCTTCAAAGTTGTTGCTTGAATCAACAATTGTTGGTTTTTATTGCTAAGTAGTATTCCATGGCATGTATGTAATAGTTTAATCATTCACATATTGTTTCTACAGTCACATGTTAAATGGTATCTAGTACTTGGCTATATCTAGTATTTGGCTATTCTGGTATTTGGCTATCCAGGTTTTGGCTATTATGAATTATATTATGACTAAAACTGCTATTATTAATAAAAGTGCTACATTGATTTATGAGTTTTGGGTAACACAGTTTTATTTCTCTGGGGTAAATGCCCAAGAGTACAATTGCTGGATTTTATGGTGATTGCATATTTACACTTATAAGAAACTTTGTAACTGTTTTCCAGTGTTGTCATACCATTTTGCATTTCCACCATAAATATAAGAATAGTCAATTTCCCTGAATCCTGGTATTTTCACTTTTTGATATTTTTATGATTTACTATTTTATGACAGGTATATAGTGATATCTCATTGTGTTTTTTCTTTACATTTTCCTAATATTGAATATATTTTCTTATTCTTATTTTCCATCTGTATATATTTTTCAGCAAGCTGTCTTTTCACATTTTTTGCCTATTTTATTATCAGGTTGAATTTTTCCTGTTAAATTTTAAAGGTTTTAATATACTTCAGTTACTTGTCCTTTGCTGGATATGTGGTATTCAAATATTTTCTACAATTCTATAGCTTGTGTTTTAATTCTCTTCACATGGGATTTTATAGAGCAAAATTTTTAATTTTGATGAGATCCAATGTACCAATTTTTCCTTTAATGGTCATACTTTTTGTGTCAAGTCTAAAAACTCTGACTAGCCCTAGATCCTGAAGATTTCTCATATTTTTTCTAAAAGGTTTAGAGTTTAGAGTTTAGTTTTACACTTTACATTTAGAACCATGATCACTTTGAAGTAATTTTTGAATAAGTAAGAAGCTTAGATGAAAATTCATATTTTTGCTTATGGATTTCTAATTTTTCCATTACCACATGTTGAAAAGGCTATCTTTCTTCCATTGAATTGTTTTTACATCTTTATCAAAAATCAGTTGGGCAGGGACACCTGGGTGGCTCAGTCAGTTAAGCGTCTGCCTTCAGCTCAGATCATGATCCCAGTGTCCTGGGATCAAGTCCCGCATCGGGCTCCTTGCTCAGCGGGGAGCAGGCTTCTCGCTCTCCCTCTGCCCCTCTTCCTGCTTGTGCTCTCTCTCTCTTTCTCGGTCTCTGACAAATAAATAAATAAAATCTTAAAAAAAATCAGTGGGGCATATTGATATGAATTAGAACACCTTTATTCTATCTTATTGATCAATGTGTCTAGACCTCTACCAAAATTACACTATTTTGATTAATTTGGCTATATAGTAGGCCTTAATATCAAGTAGAATGATCCCTCCTTTATCTTCTTTGTCAATATTATTTTAGCTAGTCCTGGAACTGTAAGGTCTATGGCCTATACCTTTCTATATAAATTCTAGAATTAACTTGTTAATGCCTACCAAAAACTTTGCTGGAATTTTGGCAGAAATTTCATCAAACCTATTAATCAATTTTGGGGGAAATGACATTTTTACTATGTTGAGTCTTCCAATCAATGACAATGAAATATTTCTCTATTTATTTAGGTCTTTGATTTCTTTTGTCAGCATTTTATAATTTTCAAATTAAGGTTCTATACATATTTTATTAAGTGCATACTTAGGTATTTAATTTTCTTCAGAGTGATTATAAAGAGTATTGTGTTTTTAATTTCAGTTCCTACATGTTCATTGTTAGTATACAGAAATGCAATTGATTTTTGTCTTGATCCTATGACATTGGTAAACTCACTTATTAGGTATAGGAGGTTTTTTTATTTTGGTAAATTCCTTGGGATTTTCTTATGTAGAAAATTATGTCATCTTTAAATAGATCAGTTTTATTTCTTCCTTTCTAATCTGTATCCATTTTCTTTTTTTGTCTTATTGTACTCACTCAGAACTTCCATTGTTTAGAATAGTGAAAGCAGACACCCTTGCCTTGTTCCCTATTTTAGGAAAAATATATTCAGTCTTTCAGTCATTAGTATGAGGTTAACTACAGGTTTATGTAGATGGTCTTTATTAAATTGAGATAATTCCCCTCTATTCCTAACTTGCTGAAAATAGGTGTTGGTTTTTGTCAATTTTTTAAAAAGATTTTATTTATTTGAGACAGAGAGAGAGAGAAAGAGAGCATGAGCAGGAAGAGGGGCAGAGGGAGAGGGAAAGAATTGCAAGCAGACTGCATGGAGTGTGGAGCCCATCTTGGGGCTTGATCTCCTGACCCCAAGATCATGACCTGAGCTGAAATCAAGAGTCATACCCTCAAGTGTCTGATCCACCCATGTGCCCCTGTTAATTTCTTTTTTTTTTTTTTCTTTTGAGTCAATTCAGAGTGTATGATTTTTCTTTATCGGCTTGTTAATATGGAGGACTACTTTGATTGATTTTCCAATGTTGAATCAGTCTTGTATATCTGGAATAAACCTCACCTGGTCATGATGAAATATAACTTTAATGTATGGCTTTAATAAGAACATTTTCAAAAGAATTTTAGATGGCTCTGAAGGAATTTCAAATGGCCATTAGACCTCTTATTTCACAGCAGCTTTGTGAAAAGTTCATAAAATTGATAGTAATTTTTTACTTATAGATGAAATCATCTACCTTTGCTCCTTATGCAACATTTGCTTGAGAAGTAACATGATCATTGAATGTGCTCATTTTTTATTCATCTGCAAGGGATTTGGATAATTCTGACTTTTTACAGTCAGAGTCCTTTGAAATTTCCTAATTTTAGGATGACAGGTATTTTTTCTTTTTCTTTTTCGTATGTAGGCAGCTTTTTAGGTTATATGCAAAATTTAACAAATTGTCTCTGTTGATAAGAAAAGCAGAGGCATAAGTTCCAGGTTCTAGGCTTGTTGAGGCTCACTTCTTTTTAAGATGACTCTCTCTATAAAATTAAAATATGTCTAAATTGTCATAAAGACAGCTAGCACTAAGAAAATTTTAATATAACTAAATCAAATCCATTGGAAAATAAATGCTATATAAATATATCAGGTGGTTATCTTAAAAATTTAACAGAATGTTTCCATCACATTAAAGCGTTAAGGATCCAGGGGTGCCTGGTGGATCAGTTGGTTAAGCAACCAGCTCTTGGTTTCAGCTCAGCTCATGATCTCAAGTCATGAGATCAAGCCCCACATGGGGCTCATGCTCAACTCAGCGCAGAGTCTGCTTGAGATTCCTTCGCCTTTCCTCTCCTTCCCCTTCTACTCCTCCTCCTGCTCATGCTTCTTCCCTCCCTCTCTCTCTAGTTCTCTCAAATAAATAAATCTTAAAAAAATTAAGGTTTCAGATTTATCTTAAATTGTAATTAATATGAAACTTTTCAAAAATGCTAAGTAGTCAGAGATATTTCATACAGGCTAACCATAAGAAATTTACACTTTGTTGGCCAAAACATAATTAAGTACTGGCAATTTCGTATAGTTCAAACATAATATTTTTTTCACTGTGAGTGGCCTGACAATTTTCTAAATTAATTTTTAAGAAAAGAGGAAATGTAGCACATATATGTATACCACTTTTTTTTATCTCCTTATATTTCTGTGAAGTAATGCTATCATTATTTTATAATCTTCATTACATTACTTACATGATTTCTCATTTTTTAAAAACATGGCCTTTACTGTTTCTATTTTTAATAAGAAAAGGTTCACAATATGGGAAAATGTATAGAGACCAAGACAATGAAATACATATTATCAACGTCCAACTTAAAAAAAATTTGCTTTTTGTTTCACTTATTATTTTGAAAAAATAGACTATTGCAGATACAGTTAAAACACAAATGACTTCCCCATTCATCACTTTTAATATGAACTGGAAGATAGAGTTGTGTTTTGGTAGGAATATTTATAACAGAGCTCTGAAATGCATAGTATTGATTTATTTTACTTGTGTTTTTAAACCTACTAAAATAGGGCTTTTGATGTATAACCTCTCTTTTTTTTCTTGTTGAAATAGGAATACAAATATTTAAAAAATAAGCATGTTCTTTCTTGAAAAGAGTACATGGAAAATTATTTTTCTTTTAATCAAAAACAAGCTAGAAAAATTGATGGATTTTCTTGATAGCTTTGCGAATGAGTTGACAGAAGGTGCACACTTAGACGAAATATATTTAGAATTTAGTAGAGCCTTAGATACAAGATAATGACATCTTAGCCATAGAATGAATTCAAATTGCTTAGATATGAGCAAAGGTTTAAGGACTGAAAACCAGCACTGGAATTACAAGGTAAAGATAATAATTGCACCTTCCACATAGAACTCTTAACTTCATCAAAACACTTTCACTTGCATTATCCCCTTTGATTTTCAGCAGTATATTTTTAAAAATAAAAATGCCATTGTGTGTAACTCATTTACAATTCTTAAGCTTGACACTGTACAAGCAAAACAAATTTACCTATGCATTCAATCATATCCCAGTGGTTCATGAAAACAATAGACCTAATTCCATCCATTTCTTCCTATTTCTCCAGTTCTTCCCTTAATTATGGTAGGCAGTTTCCTCAGCCTGCTTTGTATTTAACTTATTTTACATGCTCCTGTTTTGGTCTATAATCTACAGAATTGTGTGTGTGTGTGTGTGTGTGTGTGTGTGTGTGTGTGTGTACATGGTCTTTTCTTTAACTCCTTTATTTCTATTGCTCCATTTTCTTCTTCTTTTTTTTTTTACTTTGGTAAGAATTCATGAGAATCTATAGTTAGTTCTGTGTTTTCTTCAGAAATTTCCCTAGGTGTTTCCCCATTCCTCTTAACAAAAGCTGGTTTTTATAGGCATGGCATGTAATTATATTTTCCAAAGCAGGCCCACACTCTAACTTGGGTTATTTTCATCTAATGTCAGTTTGTCCATTGTTCCAGTCTCTGAATACAAATGTTATTTTCCGTGGAAACTCCATTTTACTGTCTTCCCGTTCCCTTAATCTGCCCTTCTCCTATTACCACTTACCTCTCTTTTACTGAGCCAATGTTAGAAGCCCATATATTCCATTTTCAGTTTTATGTCTGGGCCTTGGAGGTTGGTTTGGTTCTAAGTGTCTCCTGCTCTTGGACAATCCGCATGCATGTGTCCTTGCTTGTCCTATACCTGATGATAGAATGGCATTATTCTGTCAGGATTCGAAACACTAACTACATACGACTTTCTGTGGAGTTCTTAAACCACATTTTTAGCAAGTTTTCAGCTCTTCCTTACATCAATTAAAACTCTTCTCTACCTCTAAATCAAATAATTTGGCAGACACTTAAACCTATCGTCTCATTTCTAGATGAGTTGCTATTTCACAATATCTTTTTAACCGTGTCACTGTGTACCCTGCTTTTGCAGCTTATTTCAGATTTTATTCATGAAATGTCTTAGCCTGGTGGACTGATCAAAAATATTCTTAGCAGTTCTACGGTTTTTTTTTTCTTCTTCTACTTGACACACTTTCAAATGTAAATCCAAATGGTCTGATAATGTGGAACTGTTAGCTAAATTCCTTGCTCTTGGGAGTTTGCACTAGGTTAAATATATCCCTCGAGGTCATCCATTAGGTCTCCACCACATATTGCCTTTCTCTGTAAATGTTATAATCCTTTGTATATATAATCCCCACCATATTCTTTCATACTCACACTATTATTTTCCTCTTTAAAAGAGCTTAATTTATCTTTTTATCCCACTTCCATTTTTTTTTTTTCCTGGGCCAAGGTCAGCAGTGATTTCCTAATAACCCAGTACAATGAGTTATAGTCAGTCCCTCGCTTACTTGACCTCTGGGTCCTTTGACTGCTCTCTTCTAAATAATTGCCATCCATTTTAAACTCACTTTAAACTCACTTCTCTGATCATTATTTCCTATATGTTTTTGTTAGATGATTTTTCTCAATAAGCCCCTGAAGTACTAATATTAGTTATAACTTTCTTCTTATCCCTTTCCCTCTCACTTGATAACTGTTGGATGAACCCCAATGGTTATAACTATTACCTATAGACTGAAACTTTCAAAATCTTGATCTCAGCCTACTCCAGACCCAGCCATGCAATTCTCTTCTGAATTATATATTTTAATTATATATATTCAGAAGAGTGTATATATATATATATATACACACACATGTCACTTGCATTGCAAATTCTTCACATGGCTCTTAAGATTGTTTTTCTCAAACTATTGGTCTCAAACAAATTATTTTCTATTTGTAAACTAAAAAAAAAAATCCTTGTAGCTTTTAAATTTTATTTGATTTTTTGCTTGTTTTTAGATTTCCTAGATTTCAAAAGCGCTCAGTTTTAGCTTGAGCACATGCTCAAAATACAATGCATTTTCTTAATATTTACATTCAACAGATTGTAATAATCTTGCATAGCAAAACTTTGCCTAAAGGTTCCATTCCTGGGCTTTCCTAATAAACCTTAGCTTGAAACTTTTGTGCGTATGATACGATAATGGTCACTGAATTTGATTCTTCTGATGCAAAAGTTACATCTTGATCCTATAAGGGGATTTTTGAACTCATGTATAGTCTTTCAGAAGATCTTCAAATGTATACACTAGAACAACAGTTCTCAAAGTGTGGCTCCAGGACTGAAAGCATTAGTATCATCTGTGGACTTATGAAACTGGAACTTATCTTACCCACCAAAGACATACTGATGTGAACATTTTGGTGGGAACTCATGATCTGTGTTTTTACAATTCCTTTAGGTGATTCTGATGCATAGTAAAGTTTGGAAATCATTAATTTTTCTAAAGCCATTACTTTGATTTCATTGCCTTGCCAATGATTAATTTAGATATGGGCACAAAATATAGTATGAGTCAATGAAATGTGAGAGGAATATGCTAAAGAAGCATTTGGGAAAGATACTCATAAAATAATGAACAAGAAGGAATATTTCATGGCCGGCTTATTAATATGTTGAAAATGATTCCTGGTCTACATATTTATCTATCTGGCCACCATTAGAATAGCACTGATACTGAGGTTGGTTGAGCTGAAAGATCATAAATACATAAGTTCTTGATTATGTCATTGAGTCAGTGAATAAACTAGCCCCGGAATTATGCCTGCTCTGCATTTCTTGTTATATGAAATAGTACTCTTACTATTTAAACCAATTTAAGATGGGTTGTCTGTTATCTACACTTAGAAATATTTAAGCTTATAAAACACAAGTTTCTTTTATAGTCAATAATAACATAATAAATGCTATTTAAAAATCAGTGATGCATAAAAATATTTTATGAATCTTTCCTGCCCACACAGATAATACTTGAGTCAGCGGTACATAGCAGGCTGCAGGTTTTAGTAGGGTAAACACCCCAAAATTTAAAAAGTATTCAGAAGCTAAAAATAAAAATACTTAACATAAAGTAGATAAGATAAGCCACCTCTAAAAAGCTTCTGAAGCATATAAAACTATAAAGCAATTCATATTTGTGATTGGATTGAAGTTCCTTCTTCAGTCTTATGAGAGATTTGAAGTATATCTGTGTGGAAAAAAGGCAACAATTGAAGTGTAATTAATAAAAAATCTATAATGAAAAGATGTTTATTATATAGAAATGTGCTAATAATAGAAGATTTTGTTGAGTAATAACAAATATTGGAAGTGGATAGTAAGATCTTTTAAGTATTTATTTAGCTGCTGTATCTGATCGACACTACCATTAAAAATTCTTCCAGCTTTACCACATGGGATCAAATAGCAGGTAAAACCATGAAACTACCTTTATTCTGACTTCACACATGCATAACTACTTTATAATTCTAAGTTTGGTTTTTTTAAATATCTTAATTTTGAGATGATCGTGTTATAGAAAACAAATTGATTCACTTTTGGTAACTGGAAATATATATCCCATATTCTCAGGTAAAAAAACATAAATATTCAGGTGTATGAATCAATGTTTTAGGCGGTGTGGTTAATATGATTTATTTACTTGTTCAAAATCACCTCATGGTAATAAAACTCAGCTTCTGTGATGTAAAACTCAAAATCCAACTTGGATTGTGTAGTACCCCGACTGCCACAAATACTTAATGAAACATCTTTTTCTTTCTGTTTTAATAATTATCTTAACTGCTGGAATGTTATTCTTCTGTAATTTCATTTAGAATGGAGGTTCTGAATACTTCATAAAAGCAGTTTAATAGTTATAAACAGAAACAGGAAATAATTTTCCTTTGTAAGTAGGGACATAATACCTCTTCATCTGTTACTGTGAATTAAAGCACATTGATACTTTATACCAAAGGATAAATTATATGAACAAAATTTTTCTTGTACTTACTAGACACTTTTTCTGATTAGCAGTGATAAAATATGAAAAGTAGTAAGATGCTAAATGGTATCATGCTTTTCAGGTAGTATGAATAGCAATATGTCTTATAGACAATCTGGCTCATTATTCTCTAAAAGTATTTATATGTATGATACTGCTGTGAAGATGAGAGATATATGTTGTAGAGTTTTCCTTTAAAGTCTGGAAATAAAAATTTCAGTAAACCCACATTCAAAGAGGCTCAATGATATTGGATGAGACCTTACTTTTTCCTTCTTGCATTCTTATGGACAATTCTGAGAATTATATGTAAAATGTCAGCTGCCATTTTAGTGGTTTTCTTGACCCAGAGTGGAAAGATAGTATAGAATGCCTATTATAGTTTCTACTATAAGAAGGGAAAAAAATCTGGTCTTCATGGTCTTCATGTGGGGAGAATGGAATTCATTATTATTTCTCTCACAAAATTAATGCAGTGCATTTTTTAAGAAATTTAAAATCTTAATGCCCACTACAACATGTTTTGATAGACTTTGACTATATTGTGGGGGAGGAGGAGCTCTTTTTCTTTTATTGAACTTTTTCTTGAAGTGATTTGGTTAAGCAGGAAAAAAGAATGAGGGAGTTTTGACACCTCATCCTCTATTCTATTAACCAAACTACATAATCCTTTCCTTTGCTCAGTTTGATTTTCCTTTATTGAATTTTGCTTTCTGCGATGTTCTCATTTCCCTTATTAGATTAAATCAGATTGTTCTTACCCATCCAACATTATCCCTTTGGGAGAGCAAAATTCTGTCTCCTGAGAGAAAAATGTAAAGAAAATCTACTTAGAGAAGATTACTCAGCTACTGTTATTATCCATTTCCAGTTTCCTTTTTACTTTAAGGAGTAAGTTTGACTCATTCCCTCATGGCAAACTTTCCTCCCTTCTATGTAATAAGAATGGGGACAGGTCATCTATAATAGATGACTCCTAATGTAAGGTGCAAAACCTCAGGATTGATAAGACATGTTATATATGATAGGTCAGAGAAACTCATAGCTTATTGCTTGTGCTTGCAGCTACTGCCTTTTGAATCCATGAAACTGTCCCACTGAACCAAGAATTATTTGGGAAATTGTATTAGAGCATTTAACTGACACACAGGTGATGCTCTTTTGGTGATTATGATGGAACTGTTGAAGATCTGGGACAACAAGAATGTGAGAACAGAGCAACTTTATCCTTATTGCTTTGCATTCTATTTCAATTCTGCACAGATTGAAGAGAAAGCTAAAGGTACATAGCCTTAGTGGAAATTAGGTTTCTGTTCTTTACAAACTGCCATTTAAACCTCAACATAGAAATTTCTGTGAAAGTTTTTTTTTTTAATTTTCTTAAAATTTATTTTATTTATTTGACAGAGAGAGAGATAGCGAGAGCAGGAACACAAACAGAGGGAGTAGGAGAGGGAGAAGCAGGCTTCCTGCAAAGCAGGGAGCCCGATGTGGGGCTCAATCCCAGGACCCTGGGATCATGACCTGAGCCGAAGGCAGATGCTTAACGACTGAGCCACCCAGGTGCCCCAATCTATGGAAGTTTTTTTTTTCTCTAGGTTTTCAAAATTGCTGAGACTGGTGGGGGGTGGGAGGGATGGGGTGGCTGGGTGATAGACACTGGGGAGGGTATGTGATATGGTGAGCACTGTGAATTGTGTAAGACTGTTGAATCACAGACCTGTACCTCTGAAACAAATAATACATTATATGTTAAAAAAAAAAAAAAAAGGAAGATAGTAGAAAGGGAAAAATGAAGAGGGGGAATTGGAGGGGGAGACGAGCCATACGAGACTATGAACTCTGAGAAATAAACTGAGGATTCTAGAGGGGAGGGGGTGGGGGGTGGATTAGCCTGGTGATGGGTATTAAAGAGGGCACATATTGAATGGAGCACTGGGTGTTATACGCAAACCATGAATCATGGAACACTACATCAAAAACTAATGATGTAATGTATGGTGATTAACATAATATAATAAAATTTGAAAAGAAAAAAGAAAAAATTGCTGAGAAACAGTTTACTTTTTCATTGTAATACAAACATTTTTTAAAAATGTCTGTTCTGGTCAGTATAATAAGTACATGCAAAGCCCAATGAGTGATGGAATGAGAGAGAGAGACAGAGAGAGAGAGAGAGAGAGAGAGAGAGAGAGAAAGAGTGTGTGTGTGTGTGTGTGTGTGTGTTAGCATGTGCTGTGTGTTTTCTAACCCAGCATCTTAAATTCTCTTGAGGTCACCCTGTCAGCATCAGTTCTGTGGCCTGGATTTAGTTGAATCAATCCTAATTGCAATTCTGCACAGGTTTGGTCCTCTGTGGAGATTGCAGATGAATGACAGTGCAGTGGCAGAAAAGATAAATATGCTGGCAAATAAGATCCTGGCTCTCCACAGAGGATGGAATAAATTACTTTACCAGTAGAGTGGAGGTAATATGTTGAAGAGAGAAAGTGAAACTGAAGCCACTTTAATGCTAGGTTTTTTAAAGTTTAAAATAAAGCATTTTAAGCTTACGTAAGATACTGATGGTGATTTATTTCTATTTAGAACACATTCCATTGCCCTCTATCATGAAAAATAATGGCATACACTAATTTTGTTTATGCAGATGATGGCCTGGACAATTTTAATTCATGTAGCATCCTCCGGTAGCTGAAGGCCTGCTGTAACTGTGGTGTAGCATATTGATTAGTAATTTGATAAATACACAAAATGGCACATTGAGCTTTAGGTGCTTCATGCAAAATGTATTTAAATGACCTTGACTAATTAGAGTGCGTAGGTGCGAGGCAGTGCCGTATGAACGTGAGCCAGACCAGTCTGTTGGTCTGGAGATTTATGTGGGTTTATGAATAAGAAGAGACCTGCTCACTAAGACTTCTATCAAGGAAGTAGACAGAATACATCATCAGGAGAAAAATCTTATTTTCATTATGATAATTATTACCCTAATCCTATAAAATTAATATGATGATCTTACATCTAAAATGTGTTTCACAAATTTTTAACTGGCTAATGTATCAACATAAATTTTACTAGGATTAAATAACCAGGCAAAGATTTTAAAAACAGTCTTAAAATAATTATTTTGTTATACTTAAAGATGAATGTTAATTCTTCCAATTGATTATTACCTCTTTACATTTTATACCTGCATGAAATGTGAAGTTCCAAAATAATATGTTATTCTTATAGACCATACAACTACAGTTTACCATCACACATTATGTTAGGTGTCCTGTAATTATATCTTGAATTAAACATTCTTATTAGGCATCATGGATGAAGTATAGGTTTTTACTCTATTTTTTTTTTTTAAGTTTTTATTTTAATTCCAGTTAACATACAGTGTTATATTAGTTTCAGGCATATAATATACTGATTCAACACTTCCATACATCACCCAGTGCACATCATGACAAGTGCACCCCTTAATCCCCATCACCTATTTAACCCCCTCCTCTCTGGCAACCATCAATTTGTTCTCTATAATTAAAGATCTGTTTCTTGATTTCTCTTTCTCTCTCCTTTTTCCCTTTCTTTGTTTTGTTTGTTAAATTACACATATCAGAGAAATCATATGGCATTTGTCTTTGTCTGACTGGCTTATTTCCCTTAACATTATACTGTCTAGCTCCATCTATGTTACAAATGGCAAGATTTCATTCTTTTTTATGGCTGAGTAATATTTCAGTGTGTGTGTGTGTGTGTGTGTGTGTGTGCATGTGTATCTATTGATGGACACTTGGGTTGCTTTCATAATTTGGCTATAGTAAATAATACTGCAATAAACCTGGATTGCGTATATCCTTTCAAATTTTATTTCATGTTTTTTTTAAGTTTTGATTTAAATCCCAATTAGTTAATATACAGTGTAATATTAGTTTCAGGTGTACAATATAGTGATTCAATACTTCCATACAATACCCAGTTCTCATCATAAGTGCACTCCTTAATTCCTATTACCTGATTAACCCATCCGCCTATCCACCTTCCCTCTGGTAACCATCAGTTTGTTCTCTATAGTTTTGATTTTCCAGGAGTCCACATAAATACAAATGTATAGCTATAGCCTTTTGAATGTGCTTCTTTATCCGTGGGCTGCCTGCTGTGAGGATCTGTTTCTTTTCCCTTTCCAGGCACCTGTGGTGTTCCTCTCTCCTGAGGACAGTCCTGCTGTGACTGCATCTTTGCCTTTCCTACCTTCTTTGATATGGCATCTTCTTTACATCTACCTCTGGAGAGTCTGTTCCGCTAGTGTTTGGGTCATTTTCTGGGTTAATTACCCTGAGGTGGGTGTTACCTAGTGGTATCCATGGGATGAGGTGAGCTTAGGATCTTCCTACTCCACCATCTTCCACAGAAGTCCAGTATAGTCTTTATTTTAAAGTCTGTTTTGTCTGATAGGAATATAGTTACAATAGCTTTCTTTTAATTTTCATAGACTATTTTTTTCTAAACTTTCACTTTCAGTCTGTGTAGGTCCTACTTTTGAAGTCAGTCTCTTGTAGGTAGCATATAGATATGTCTTGTCTTTTATCCATTCAGCCACTTTATGTCTTTTAATTGGGGACTCTAGTCCATTTACATTTAATTATTAATAGATATGTACTCATTGCCATTTTGTTGATTTTTTGCTCACTATTTTTGTAATTCTTCTCTGTTTCTTTTTTCTTCTCTTTCTTCCCTTGTGATTTGATGAATTTCTTTAGTGTTATGTTTAGATTTCTCTTTCATTTTCTTTTGTGTATTTATAAGTTTTTGTTTTGTGGTTACTGTGAGGTTCACATATATCATCCTGTGTATATAAATGTATTTTAAATAGATTAACAACTTAAATATGAACACATTCAAAAACTGCATTTTTACTCCCTCCAGCCTACATTTCATGTTTTTGATGTCACATTTATCTTATTTTAAGTATCCCTTAGCTAATTATTGTAGTTTTTTTAAAAAAAAGATTTGTCCATTTATTTTGAAAGATGGAGGGGAGGGACAGAGGGAAGGGACAGAGAGAATCTCAAGCAGACTCCCTGCTGAGTGTGGAGCCAGATGCAGGGCTCGATCTCACTGCCCTGAGATCATGACCTGAGCTGAAATCAAGAGTCAGTCAACTGACTGAGCCACCCAGGTGCCCCTACTTCATATGCTTTTCCAGAAGTCTAATGTGCCTGCCTTCTTTCTCTTTGAACTGATCCTCAGTCAGAGGCCTTTAATCTAGCTTAAATCTCTCCTGTCCCAACATAAGCAGAGAATTTTTGCAGAATTGATGATTAAACAAAATCACCTATTTAGGAATTTTAGTTATGTCATTGAATACAATGTTGGGCAATCTGTGAAGATTTAATAAATCAGTAACTTTAATTGACTGGTCTACCAGATGAAACAGCCTTAACAGCCTTAATACAGATTTTTAGCCTCACTTTGTGTCTTTGGAGTTAGGATCTCTGAGGGCAAAGCCCGAGATTCTCTATTATTAAGGAGCACCTTAAGTGAGTCTGATTGATGTACCTTAAAATTTGAGATCTACACAATAAATACTTATTATCTGAGAGATTTTAGTTTAGAAGATAGTATATGGAACAGATTATCTCTATTGATTTCTTCTAGTGCCATCATTCTTGAGAGTTCAAGGCACAGTATTATTGAAAGCCATAAGCTGAAGAGTGTGGCTAATTTTTTTTTCTTCCAAAGCAGTCGAAGAAAGTAAGATAGTATAAAATTATGGAATTTACTCCTATAAAAAATAGTTTAATTTATTCTGACAGAAAATCATAAAGGTCCAGTTCCTTTTAAGAAAAATAATAGTTCATATCAAATTTTCTATATCATTTTAGTTTACCCTTTATAAGCTGCTATCACAGAGAACTAGACATTAAAATATGTGTGCTAAATAAAAGAAAAATCTACAACAAAACTTGCCCATAAATTGAAATTACCACGAGAAATCCATTCACACTTGTCTTATCCTTACTTATAAAGTACATGAATTTGGTGGTAGTTATACTTCAAGCAGTAATTAAATTCTTAAATAAGAATTTAAAATAGCTAATCCATTCCACATTTACTCCTGTATTTGCTCTTAAATATTTGTGACTACATAAAAAGGAACAGAAAGGGAAAAGGCATAATACTTTTAGAAATGTTATCTTTGTTCTCTGATCCTTTCGCTATTCTCTCTTACAGGGACCTTACTCATTTGGATTCTTTAGCCATCACTTATATGCAGATACTTTAGTCTCATTCTCTCCTGAGAGATGATGCCACATGCCCAAAGAGCATTTCTATTTGTTTATCTTTTTATTTCAAATTCAATATGTTTAAAACAAGACTCATGGCCTTCTCTCCCAAACTGACACCCACTCTTAGCTTCAAAGCATGCAGCCTCTAAATTTTGGGGTTTTTTGTTCTATATGACCAAATCCCTCCTATCCCAATATGATTATTCAGTTACTACTTCCTGATGATTTTTTTTCTTAGTTTCTCTAACATTTATATTTTACTTTTAATCCTTCTATTCCTGACCCTATTTCAATCTTAGTCTTCTCTTACTTGGACTTCCTACTATTATACCTCCTGTATTAGGATTCTCTTATAGAATAGAGAGCTTGATGAGATTTTTTTAAATAGTATGAATATCTGTAAATAAGAAATATGTATGTGTACATATCTATACCTATTTATATTTACATATATATGTATGTATCTGTGTGCATATGTTTATATATGAGTCAGCCTTGTTTCCTCTCTTCCCTTCTTCTTCCCTACTAGTTCTTTCTGAGTTCCTGTAGGCTCACAACTTACTCTCCAGCATTTAACTGTTACCACCCATTGGTATTACCATATCTCATTTCATCAACAATAATATTCTCTTCAATGATTTTTCATGCTTCCATACTTGCACTTATAATCCATGTAATACACCATAATGATTGTATCATCAATCACTATAGCCTTTTAAAATAAAATACATTTTTTTGTCTTTATCTATAATTTACTACATGATTTCCACTTTCTATATCTCATTTGATCCCTGTCAAGTCTCCCTCCCTTGACCATGTTTTTTTTTTTTTTTTTTTGAACCCAGTAGATTCATTCTCATGTCAGTAACTGGAAGGCCTTCTCCAGAAATGTTTCTATAATTTGACTACTTCTTGTTATTCAGTTCTTTCTTCAACTGATGCTTCATTAAGATATATTTTTCATGACTATTTTTTTTTCTAAGGTGGTCAGCCCTGCACTTAGAATCATTCTATATTCCATTTTCTAGGTTGTATTTTTGTAGCACTTACCATTAATGAAAATGTATTATCATGATCATGATCATCATCTGTCTCTCTAAACTTAAATGTTTAAACTCCAAGAAAGAGGGACATTAATGCCTAGAACAATATTTGACATGTATTAGGTGTGTGAAAGTAGGGGTTTCATTGAACACATAAAAAAGAAGAATGGATATTATAAAGCCTTATTAGAACTGTAAGATCTCCTTCTATAAAGAGTATTCCTGGATTCTTAATCCAAGGTTTGATTTTAGAATAGGAGTTAGCACAGTTCCTTATATTTTCTAAATCCAGAATATTTAGAACTCTCTTTATATGAATTTCTTGGTTCATGTGCATAATGAAAAATTTCCAATTAAAAAAAATTTTTCTGAGTACCCTATTAAAAAAGTCTTTCTCAGGAATAGTTAGTTCAGGAAACATAGGTAAATATTAAAGAGGGCACGTTCTGCATGGAGCACTGGGTGTTATACACAAACAATGAATCATGGAACACTACGTAAAAAACTAATGATGTAATGTATGGTGATTAACATAACATAATAATAAAAAATATTAAATGTGAGCAATTTAATATTCAGATATAGAGGTATGTTGTATCTATTAGTAATAATGCACATTTATATAGCAGTACCATATGTAAGACATTCTAATAACTTTACATATTATAACTCATTTATCTCTAACTACTTTTGAGGAAATTGCCATTACTCTTCTGTTTTATAGATAAGGAATTGATGTACAGAGGTCACTAACTTGCCCTAGGAGCCAACTGATAAGTGCGGATAGCTCCAGAAACCATGTGCCTAACCACTGTGCACATTGCCTTCCTATTAAACCACAATAGAACAACATAAAAAGAAATCAAGATTAGATAATGAGAAATAATAATGAAACCAGGAGCTAAAGTTTGAGGCAGTAAATATCAGAGTAATGATACACAAATAAATGTGGGAAACTTTTCCAGAATACACAAAAAATGGAGATAAAATAATGAAAAGGAGTCGAATGATGATAGTAGACAATGGAGAACAAATCATGAAAATACAATCATAGTGAGCACATGGAACAGGAATTATAATTAAAATAATATGAATAGAAAAAAAGTTAAACATATTTCAAATCTCACAAAGACCAGATGGATTTTAGACACATTTAGTGTGTTACAACATAATTAAAGAAAAAGAATACACAAACACACAGACTTCTAAAAGTTTTTGAATTAAAAAAAATGTTTACTTGAAAATAAAGACAGGCAGAACTTTTTAAAACAGTAAGTGGCAAAGATAAAACACTGTTTTCATAGCTTTCAGTGAAAAATGATTGTGGTCCAAAAATTATTTTCATGTAGCTCAGTTACCTTCCAGATGTTACATTTGAAAAAAAAAAAAGCTCAAGACATTTATGTTGTGATTACTAATTGGCAAATAAAAATAACTCAAGAATAAGGATAGCAAAGATGTAAGAAGTCTGATGATATTCACTGAAATCAATTAAACATATAAGTACTTGATTAAAATCATTAAGCTCTAATTAAAAATATGGTGCTGATAAGTATAAGTAATACCTCTAACCTTATAAAATATTTAATATGAACAAATTTAAAATTACAAAAATATTTTTTTCAGATTTGTTAAAGTGTATTCCATTTTTGGCTTGGAAATATTATGATTTAGTAATCTGACCTAATATTTCTTTAGTTTTTGTGAACTTTATAGTAAAAACTGTCTTGCTTTACACTAGTCTATAATTATAGTTTTTATCCTGTTTGTGTGTAATATAAAAAATAGATTTTTGTTCAGAGATGTACATAAATATGTTAGCATGCTACAGATAACAAGATATCATGGTAATATGCCCTAGACAGTAATGATTTTTTTTTTTTTTATGTTACAAGAAACCTGAAGATAGTGGTTCTAGTCTTGGGCTAGGGCTTTAATGTCATCAGAACTTGGAATCAATTATACGGTGTATAACAATATAGGCCTTCCTACATTCAGAACTTGGCCCAGAAGTGTGGCCTCTTTAAACTTCATCTTCCTCATTTATGTAATTACAATAATAATGATATTCTTTAAGATTTTTATAAATATTAATGATAAAATGTCTGGCACATAGTAAACAAGCAACATATAGCTATTACTATTATTTTTAATTTTATTGTTAGTAGTAGCAATGGATATATTACTGAACTAAAGATTACTAATTAGTAAGTAATGTAATAATGACCAAACAAGAAAACAAATATTTATTTATTTATTTATTTATTTATAATTTTATTATGTTAGTCACCATACATCATTAGTTTTTTTTTAATTTTTTATTGTTATGTTAATCACCATACATTACATCATTAGTTTTTGATGTAGTGTTCCATGATTCATTGTTTGTGCATAACACCCAGTGTTCCATGCAGAACATGCCCTCTTTAATACCCATCACTGGGCTAACCAATCCCCCCTCCCCCCTCCCCTCTAAAACCCTGTTTGTTTCTCAGAGTCCACAGTCTCTTATGGTTCATCTCTCCCTCCGATATTCCCCCCTCTTCATTTTTCCCTTCCTTCTCCTAATGTCCTCCATGCTATTCCTTATGTTCCACAAATAAGTGAAACCATATGATAATTGACTTTCTCTGCTTGACTTATTTCACTTAGCATAACCTCCTCCAGTCCCATCCATGTTGATGTAAAAGTTGGGTAATCATCCTTTGTGATGGCTGAGTAACATTCCATTGTATATATGGACCACATCTTCTTTATCCATTCATCTGTTGAAGGGCATCTCGGCTCTTTCCACAGTTTGGCTATTGCAGACATTGCTGCTATGAACATTGGGGTGCATATGGCCCTTCTTTTCACTACACCTGTGTCTTTGGGGTAAATACCCAGGAGTGCAATTGCTGGGTCATAGGGTAGCTCTATTTTTAAATTTTTGAGGAACCTCCACACTGTTTTGCAAAGTGGCTGTACCAACTTGCATTCCCACCAACAGTGTAAGAGGGTTCCCCTTTCTCCACAACCACTCCAACATTTGTTGTTTCTTTCCCTGTCCATTTTTGCAATTCTAACTGGTGTAACGTGGTATCTCAATGTGGTTTTGATTTGAATTTCCCTGATGGCTAATGATGAACACTTTTTCACGTGTCTGTTAGCCATTTGTATGTCTTCTTCAGAGAAGTGTCTTTTCATATCTTCTGCCCACTTTTTGACTTGATTATTTGTTTTTTGGGTGTTGAGTTTGAGAAGTTCTTTATAGATCTTGGATACCAGACCTTTATCTGTAGTGTCATTTGCAAATATCTTCTCCCATTCTGTGGGTTGCCTCTTTGTTTTGTTGACTGTTTCCTTTGCTGTGCAGAAGTTTTTATCTTGATGAAGTTCCAAAAGTTCATTTTTGCTTTTGTTTCACTAGTCTTTGGAGATGTATCTTGAGAGAAGTTGCTGTGGGCGATGTCAAAGAGGTTACCGCCTATGTTCACCTCTAGGATTTTGATGGATTCCTGTCTCACATTGAGGTCTTTCATCCACTTTGAGTTTTTCTTTGTGTATGGTGTTAGAGAATGGTGGAGTTTCATTCTTCTGCATGTGGCTGTCCAATTTTCCCAGCACCATTTATTGAAGAGACTGTCTTTTTTCCATTGCATGTTTTTTCCTGCTTTGTTGAAGATTATTTGACTGTAGAGTTGAGGGTCCATATCTGGGTTCTCTATTCTGTTCCGTTGGTCTATATGTCTGTTATTGTGCCAGTACCATGCTGTCTTGGTGATCACAGCTTTGTAATATAGCTTGAAATGAGGCAACTTGATGCCCCAGCTTTGTTTTTCTTTTTCAACATTTTCTTGGCAATTCGGGGTCTTTTCTGATTCCATACGAATTTTAGGATTGTTCCAGCACTTTGAAAAATGTCATTAGAATTTTGATCGGGATGGCATTGAAGGTATAGATTGCTCTGGGTAGCATAGACATTTTAACAATGTTTATTCTTCTGATCCATGAGCATGGAATATTTTTCCATCTTCTTGAGTCTTCTTCAGTTTCTTTCATGAGTGTTCTGTAGTTCCTAGAGTATAGATCCTTTACCTCTTTGGTTAGGTTTATTCCGAGGTATCTTATGGTTTTTGGTGCTATTGTAAATGGAATTGTTTCTCTAATTTCTCTTTCTACAGTTGTGTTGTTAGTGTATAAGAAAGCAACTGATTTCTGTGCATTGATTTTGTATCCTGCCACATTACTGAATTGCTGTATGAGTTCTAGTAATTTAGGGGTGGAGTCTTTTGGATTTTCCACATAAAGTATCATGTCATCTGCGAAAAGAGAGAGTTTGACTTCTTCTTTGCTAATTTGAATACATTTTATTGCTTTTTGTTGTCTGATTGCTGTTGCTAGAATTTCTAGTACTATGTTGAACAATAGTGGTGAAAGTGGGCACCCTTGACATGTTCCTGATCTTAAGGGAAAGGCTCTCAGCTTTTCCCCATTGAGGATGATATTTGCTGTGGGTTTTTCATAGATGGATTTTATGAACTTGAGGAATGTTCCCTCTATCCATATACTCTAAAGAGTTTTAATCAGGAAAGGATGCTGTATTTTGTCAAATGCTTTTTCTGCATGAATTGAGAGGACCATATGGTTCTTCTCCCTCCTCTTATTAATGTGTTCTATCACACTGATTGATTTGCGAATGTTGAACCTCCCTTGCATCCCGGGGATAAATCCCACTTGGTCATGGTGGATGATCCTTTTAATGTATTGTTGGGTCCTATTAGCTAGGATTTCATTGAGGATTTTGGAATCCATATTCATCAGTGATATCAGTCTGAAATTCTCCTTTTTGATGGGGTCTTTGCCTGGTTTGGGGATTAAGGTAATGCTGGCCTCATAGAATGAGTTTGGAAGTTTTCCTTCTGTTTCTATTTTTTGAAACAGCTTCAGTAGAATAGGTATTATTTCTTCTTTGAATGTTTGGTAGAATTCCCCAGGGGATCCATCAGGCCCTGGACTCTTGTTTTTTGGGAGGTTTTTGATCACTGCTTCAATCTCATTACTGGTTATTGGCCTATTCAGGTTGTCAATTTCTTCCTGTTTCAGTCTTGGCAGCTTATAGGTTTCCAGGAAGGCCTCCATTTCATCCAGATTGCTCATTTTATTGGTATGTAGTTGTTGATAATAATTTCTAATAATTGTTTCTATTTCCTTGGTGTTAGTCGTGATCTCTCCCCTTTCATTCATAATTTTATTAATTTGGGTACTTTCTCTTTTCTTTCGGATAAGTCTGGCCAGTGGTTTATCGATCTTATTAATTCTTTCAAAGAACCAACTTCTAGTTTTGTTGATCTGATCTACTGTGTTTCTGGTTTCTAATTCATTAATCTTTGCTCTAATCTTAATTATTTCTCTTCTAATGTGTGGCTTAGGCATCGTTTGTTGCTTTTTCTCTAGTTCTTTAAGGTGTAGAGTTAGTTGGTGAATTCGGGAGTTTTCTATTTTTTTTGAGTGAGGCTAGGATGGCTTTGTATTTCCCCCTTAGGACCGCCTTTGCAGTATCCCATAGGTTTTGAACTGATGTGTTTTCGTTATTGATTTCCATGAATTGTTTAAGTTCTTCTTTGATTTCCTGGTTGACCCAAACATTCTTGAGCAGAGAGGTCTTTAGCTTCCAAGTGTTTGAATTTCTGCCAAATTTTTCTTGTGATTGAGTTCCAGTTTTAAAGCATTGTGGTCTGAGAATATGCAGGGAATAATCTCAATCTTTTGGTGTCAGTTGAGACCTGATTTGTGACCCAGTATGTGGTCTATTCTGGAGAAAGTTCCATGTGTGCTCGAGAAGAATGAGTATTCTGTTGTTTTAGCATGAAATGTTCTACATATATCTATGAGGTCTATCTGGTCCAGTGTGTCATTCAAAGCTCTTGTTTCTTTGTTGATTGTCTGCTTAGATGATCTGTCCATTGCTGAGAGTGGAGTATTGAGGTCTCCTACAATTAACGTATTGTTATCAATATGACTATTTATTTTGGTTAACAGTTGGCATATGTAGATGCTGCTCCCATGTTGGGGGCATAGATATTTATAATTGTTAGATCTTCTTGTTGGATAGACCCTTTAAGAATGATATAGTGTCCTTCTGTGTCTTTAACTACAGACTTTAGTTTAAAATCTAATTTGTCTGATACAAGAATTGCTACCCCAGCTTTCTTTTGAGGTCCGCTGGCATGGAGGATGGATCTCCATCCCTTCACTTTCAGTCTGGATGTATCTCTAGGTTCAAAATGAGTCTCTTGTAGACAGCATATGGATGGGTCCTGTCTTTTTATCCAGTCTGCAACCCTGTGCCGTTTTATGGGAGCATTTAGGCCATTCACATTGAGAGTGATTATTGAAAGATATGAATTAATTGTCATCATGTTGCCTGTGAAGACGTTGTTTTTATAGATTATCCCTGTAAATTTCTGTTGTATATCACTCTTGGGGTCTTTCTCCTTTTATAGGACCCCCCTTAATATTTCTTGCAGGGCTGGCTTAGTGGTCACATACTCTTTCAGTTTCTGCCGGTCTTAGAAGCTCTGCATCTCTCCATCCATTCTAAATGACAGCCTTGCCGGATAAAGTATTCTTGGCTGCATGTTCTTCTCGTTTAGTACCCTGAATATGTCTTGCCAGGCCTATCTCTGTAGATAGGTCTGACGTTATTCTGATGTTCCTCCCTCTGTACATAAGGAATCTCTTCCCCCTAACTACCCTTAAGATGATTTCCTTGGTTCTAAGATTTGCAAGTTTTTTTATTACATGCCGGAGTGTTGGCCTGTTTTCCTTGATCTTGGGAGGGGTCCTCTCTGCCTCTAGGACTCGAATGTTTGTTTCATTCCCCAGATTAGGGAAGGTCTCAGCTACGATTTGCTCAAATATATCTTCTAGACCTCTCTCTCTCTCCACTCCCTCTGGGATTCCAATTATTCTGACAATGGAATGCTTCATGGTGTCACTTATTTCTCTGATTCTATTTTCATGAATTCTGAGTTTTTTCCCCCTGGCCCCCTCTTTTCCCTTGTCTTCCAGGTCACTTATTCGTTCTTCTGCCTCACTTACCCTAGCTGTTAGATTATCTAGATTAGATTGGATCTCATTGATAGCATTTTTAAGTTCTGCCAATTCAGCTTTCATTTCTGCCCTTAGAAACTCTATGTAGCCATCAATTGATTTCTCCATTCTAGCTATTGTCTTCACAATTGCTAGCCTGAATTCCATCTTCGACATCTTGGTTATATCTGCATCCATTTGTAAATCTGCTGCATAAGTCATAATCTCTGAGTCTTTTCTATTTTGGGGGTTCCTCCTTCTAGTCATTCTGTTGATGGGTGGTTGAGGGAATGTATAGAGTCCAAATTATTGACCAGAACCCAAGCAAGATGCACCTGTTTTCTAGGGACCTTAGGATTGCTGGCCTCTTGTTTCCCCAGCCTGTCTTCTGCGGGAGGGGCCTGCCATGCTGTTAGTCAGGCAACCGTGTTTGGGCAGAGTTGCCCTGCCCCCCTGTGGTGGGGGATGGGCTCAGTGGGAACCAGTTTTTTTGGGGCTCTTGTTCTCGGGTGGCGTTCCCTGGTGGCTTTCCGCGTCTCTTCCATGAGTCAGAGCAGAAGAGACCATTTCCAACCCTCTGCCTCAGAGCAGAGAGATCGCAGTCTGTTCTTTAGTGAGCTCTCCAGGCCACACTATCTCTGTTTCTGTCCGTGCTGGTATAAACTGCAGCATCCTGGGTTGTGCACCCCTCCGCAGCGCCCCCCGTCCTGCCTCCAGGTCAGGGCTCGTCTCTGCCCTTTGTGCTTCTAAAACCACCAGCTGCTTCCAGTTCGCACATGCGACCCCGCCACCCTGCGTTTCCATCCAGGGGGCTACCCTAAAGTCCTTTCCCCGCTGCTACCGGTCTGCGAGTCTGTGCCCGGTCCCCAGCGCGAGAGGCTGTCGCTCACCGGTGGTGTAGGATCCCCAAGGCCAGGCTCCCTCCCTCTGCTGATTATCCTCTGATATCTGTCCACAGAATCACGGCTCCACCCTTCATACCTTGAAACTAACTGCGCAGGATATTCTGCTTGTAGAGATCCAGATCTATTTTCTTACATCTCAGGCTGATTTCGTGGGTGCTCAGAGTGGTCTGGTAGATATCCAGCTCAATTCCAGGGGCCAGTTGGAATAGGGTCCCCTACTCCTCTGCCATCTTTTCTCCCCTCCGAAAACAAATGTTTTAAATAATTGATTCAAATTCTAGAACTCTTGAAAGTTATAACTTAGTTTCCAATATGTATTACTAGATATTTATAAATAAACTGTATTTTTGGGTGCCTGGGTGGCTCAGCTGTTTAAGCGTCTGTCTTTTGATTTTGGCTCAGGTTATGATCTCAGGATCCTGTGATTGAGCCAGGATCCATACTCAGTGGGGAGTGTACTTGAAATTCTTTCCCCTTCCTTTCCCTCTGCCTCTCCCCCTGCTCACTCTCTCTCTAAAATAAATAAATCTTTAAAAAAATAAACTGTATTTTGTTGGTATGGAAAAATGAAAATCAGAGTGAACTTTATTATCTAACTCTGTAATTAAATTATAAATGGAGAGAGAAACATTTTTTATTAATTATCAGATAAGGTTAATTAAATGAAAGTTAATGAAGTTTTCCTGTCAATTTCATTAAAGATGCTTAAATGGTGGAGAATAATAAATCACACTAATACAGCAAAGTCTAAACCAATGAAATACAGTACCTGAGTTGGCTGATTGGGGTGATAGCTGTCACCCATATTCTTTCTCTTAATGCTACTTGATAGAAGTTTCCCATGTCACTATTTCAAGTTCTCCAAAGCCTCAACTTTCCATTAAATAAAAATTAGTCCCTTGAGGCAGAGTCTTCCTGTTGCTTTTACAATAACAATTCTTTCTTAGTGATAGGACTCTGACTTTATTCTGGGTAGCAATGTGCCCAGTTAAATGGCAATATTCCAGCTTCTCTTGTACTTCAAGGTGGACAGTAAAATATGAGTAGAAATTATTGGGTGGTACTCTATCTAATGAAAACTTATTAAGAGTGGTACCACACAGTAAGCATATGTGCTTTTTTGACATCCTCCTCAACCCATCCATGTTCATAATTCAGACAGGATTTCTGGAATTCAGCAATCATCTAAGACTGTAATGCTGCATTGACAGAAACTCCCTGGGCTAAGAATGGTAGAGCACAAGGATAGCAGGAGGCCATGTCACTGATGTCGCATGGAGCTACTATACTGAGAATTGCCTACTTTTTATGTTAGAAAAAAAAGAATTAAACATTTATCTTGTTAAAATCTTTGCTATTTCTGATCTTTAGTCCTAGAATTTATTGCACTCATTTAAAAGACCTAAGTGTAGAACTGAAAGACAAGATGGCAGATGTTCTCTTTGGAAAAGTATCATGTCTTTATATAATAGCAATTTATACCCATCATCTCTTTCTTATTTTGTTCACTGGCAATTTCTTTCTTTCTCTTCTAAAATTTTTGAATTCTGATCTATCTCTGTAGTTAAAATATATTTTTCATGATGTTGTGAGAATGTAATGAGATAACTATGCATGAAAAATACTTGTAACTATTAAGTTGACTTGAACACTTTAAAATTATAAGAACTAGAGATGGTCATGGTCAACATAGATGTGGAGAAGATAAGTGTTCTTAGTCAAACTCTCTTGTTTTATTCCTGTTTCACCCTAAAACAATGTCTACCCCTTGATCCATGATTAAAATTTGAAATAAAAGTTTAAAAGAATATGAGGAAAAGAATGAGGGGGGAAGGGAAGAAATATATTTGGATGTCTCCCACAAGATAGTTAGTATGATAGATCCATTTACATATACAAGTATCACCTGCTTTCTGAATGTTGGTGTTATACCACTTATGTTTTATGAAAGACCTACATTAGTATGGTAACAACTTTTTTTTCTATAAAAGTAAAATATTCTTTGGATTTCTTTTGATTAGAAAAAACAGGTACTAATATAGGTCTTTTGTAAAGTTAAGTAGCATAACGCAACTTCCAGAAAGCAGGGGATACTCTTCTTCATTTTATGCCATTTTGGCTTAGGGTTTCTTAAGAAACATTTCATAAGAATGTTCTACTTTGAGGTAGTGACAGAAACCTATTTCTTATTTAATCTTTACAATACCCCTGAAAGATAGTTATCATTATGCTCATATTGAGAATATTCAGATACTAAGTTTCAGAAATGTTCGTTAACTTCCCTAAGGCTGTACAGCCAGGATTGGAAACCAAGGTCTTTCTTTACACTACACGATTTTTAATATTACATCAGTTAGGATATAACTATAAATAATTTCATGTCCTAGCAGATGGATGTTCTAGCTAATTGTATTTTATTTTGTTACAGTGAATGCTTCACAATAAACAATTCTTTAAAAATATCTCTTTTCTATTTTGATCAGTATACTCTATAAAACAGAGCAGTTAATACTTATATTTCACAGAACACTTCTGACTAGCTAATCCTTTATGAGAATTTTACTCTAGTCAGAAAATAGAAAATGATAAATCTGAGCTATTGTACAATAGCAAAATATGTGGCTACTATGGAATTTCTTGGACAGTGATTTCTATTTACTATCTGATATTCTATTATGTAGTTACAAGATGGCACTCAGATAAGACTCACTGAAAAAATTAAATTTTAGTTAACTGCTCATTCTGATGTCATCATGAGGCTCAAAAATGAGTTTTTTTTTTCTGCCAGCATATTGGAAGATTCCAGCATATTGGAAGTACTTCATAAAGATATGCCAGCATATTGGAAGTACTTCATAAAAGGAAACTAAGTAAATTCTGTGGCCCATAAAATGCACTATAGAAAGAAATGCCTTAAAAATATTGAATTTTAATTCACATGGTATTTTGTAATCTACAAGTGCTATCTCATATATATTAACTCAATTCTCACAAACCCATGAAATATACATTCTAATTATAGAGATGAAATCAGAATTAAAAAATGTAAGAACCTTCTGAAGATCACACAGAGAGTAAGTAACTGATACGTGACTTGAATCCAAGTCTTTTGATCCAACTATATCTTGAACATTAAGGTAATATGGCAGAACGTCCAGAAGCAGTGATTCTTTGTCAAGCATATTTAGTTATAAATTATTTTATTTATATTAATTTATCTTATAAAATCCTTCCAAGACTATCCATTTGTATTCATTCATTGATTCTTTAATTGAATATATATTGAGCACCTACCACATGCATTAATATGTGCACTGAGGATACAGCAGTGAATAAATGAGAGAAAAATTCATATAATTTCTGCTGTCAGACTACAGTAGAATTAAATGAGATTGAAAATCTAACAATAGCTTAGAAAATCCCCAAATACTTGGAGATTAAACAACACATTTCAAATAACACATGGATTAAAGAAGAAATTTCAAGAGAAAAATTTTAAAAAATATATTTTGAATTAAGCAAAAACACACATAAACTTTGTGTGATCCAGTGAAAACAATGCTTAGAGGGAAAATTTTAGCATTTAATGCATATATTAGAAAAGAAAAATGCCTAAAATTAATAATCTAATATTTTGCATTAGAAAACTAGAAAAGAAGAGAAAATAAAAGCTAAAGTAAGTGAAAGAAAGGAAATAGTAAAAATTAGAGTATAGCTCATTAAGATTTAAAACAGGAAATCAATGAAGAAAATCAAGGAAACTAAGAGCTGGTCCCTTAAAAAGATCAATAAAAGTGACAATCCTCTAACCAGGCTAACTATAAGTAAGAAAAAAAGAGTACAAATTACTAATTTTAATAACAGAAGAGGCGACATCACTACAGTTCTCACTGACATTAAAAGGGTAATAATGGAATGCATTGAATAACTATACCCACAAATTTGATTACCTATATGAAATGCACCAATTCCTTGAATGAGTGCCAAAATTCACACATGAAAAAACAGACAACCTGAATAGACCTCTATTCATTAAAGAAATCAATAACCTTCCAAAATAAAAAGGACCAGGCCCCAAAAAGTTTGCTTGCCTTTTAAGGAAGAAATTAAACTATTTCTCTACAACTACATACAATTCTCTGCTTCAGAACATAAAAGCAGAGGAATATTGCTCAACTCACTGTATGGAGCCAGCATTACCATAATGCCAAAGCTCAGAAAAAGACATTACAAGAAAACAAAACTATAGACCAATATCACTAATGAACACAGATGTGAAATACTCAACAAAATATTAGAAAATCAAGTTTGTTAATATTTTAAAAGGATAATATACCACTACGAAGTGGGATTTATCCCACGTATGCAAGGCTGGTTCAACATTCAAAAATTAATCTATCATACCAACAGGCTAAAGAAGAAAAATCACATGAATACATCAATCAATGCAGAAAAATCATTTGACAAAATCTAATACCCATTCATGATAAAAAAAAAAAAATCTCGTGGGGTACCTGGGTGGCTCAGTCATCAAGGATCTGCCTTCGGCTGAGTAATATTCCACAGTGTCTGTTATATATATATGCGTATCTTTATCCTTTCATCTATTGATGGACACTTGGGTTGCTCCCATGTCTTGGCTATTGTAAATAATGCTGCAAAAAACAAAGGGATGGATATATCTTTCAAATTAGTCTTTTCATTTTCTTTGGGTAAACACCCAGTAGTGGAATTACTGGATTATATGGTTATTTTATTTAATTAATTTATTTTTTTGAGGAACGACCATACTGTTTTCCACAGTGGCTGCACAAATTTGCATTTCCACCAACAGTGCAGGAGGATTCCTTTTTCTCCACCTTGTCAACACTTGTTATTTCTTGTGTTTTTTACTTTAGCCATTCTGACAGGTGTAAAATGATATCTCATTGTGGTTTTATCTTGAATTTCCCTGATGATGAGTGATGTTGAGCATCTTTTCATGTGTCTGGTAGCCATCTGTATGTCTTCTTTGAAAAAATGTCTATTCAGGTCTTCTGACCATTTTAATTGAATTATTTGTTCTTTTGGTGTTGAGTTATAGAAGTTCTTCATATATTTTGGATATTAACCACTTAGTGGATATATCATTTGCCAACATCTTCTCCCATTCAGAAGGTTGCTTTTTCTTATTTTGTTGATGGTTTCTTTTGCTGTGCAGAAACACTTTATTTTAGTGTAGTCCCAATAGTTTAAAGAAGAGTTAAGAACTTTTCTCCTCAAACTATATCTTTTTTATTTGAGTATTTTATGATTCTATTTTTACTCCTTAGCATATCAATTGTAGTTTTTTTGTTTTGTTTTTTAACTTTTTTTTAGTGGTTACTATAGAGTTTGCAATATATATTTACAAATAATTCAAGACTACTTTCAAATAACACTTAGCACTTTATGGGTAATGTGAGTACCTTATAATAACAAAATAATCCTAATTCTTCCTCCCCTTCCCTTGTATCATAGCTGTTATTCATTTCACTTATATATGGCTGCCATTTATTTCACTTATACATTACATATATGTATTCAAATGTATTATTGCTATTACTTTGAACAAACTATTAAATCAATTAAAAATAAGTTTTTATTTTACCTTAATTTATTCCTTCTCTGACGCTCTTCCTTTCTTTATGTAGATTGTTTTTATGATTTATATCATTTTCCTTCTCTCTAAAAACTTTTTTTTTTCATTTACTGCAAGGCAGGTCTAATGCAACAGATACCCTCAATTTTTGTTGATCCAAGAAAGTCTTTATTTCTCCTTTACTTTTGAAGCTCATTTCTTTAGTGCTAAATAATATTTTATTGGCTGGATATATCACAGTTTATTCAACTGTTCACCTATGGAAAGACATCTTCATTGGTTCCAAGTTTTGGCAATTATGAACAAAGCTGCTATAAACATCTCTGTGCAGATTTTTTTGGTGGAACTAAAATTTCAATTTATGGGGGTACACACCAAGGAGTATGATTACTACATCACATAGTAAAAATATGTGTAGTTTTGTAAGCATTTCCAAACTGTCTTCCAAAGTGGCTATAACTTTTTGTATTTGCATCAGCAGTAACTGAGAGTTCCTGTTACTCCACAGCGTTGTCAGCATTTGGAATTATCAGTGTTCTGGATCTTGGTCATTCTTATAGTATGCAGTGGTATCTCATTGTTGTTTTAATTTGCAGTTCCTAATGATGTGATGTTGAACATCTTTTCATACGATTATTTGCTATCTTTGTATCTTCTATGGTAAAGTATCTGTTCAAAGTCTTTTGAGCACTTTTTAAAATTGTATTTTTCATTTCCTTATTGTTGAGTTTTTAGACTTTTTTCTTTTTTAAGTGAGTTTTTAGACTTTTATGTATATTTTGGATAACAGTCCATTACAAGATGTGTCTTTTGAAAATATTTTCTCCTAGTCTGTGGTTTGTCTTCTTATTCTCTTGATGTTTGTTTATTTTTCTTACAATGCATACTGTAAACATTTTCCAAAATTACATAGCAAATTTAATTTAATTTAATTTTTGAAGAAAGAATCCTTACAATCTATAAAGTTATGTGGCAGAATTATATTTTACTTATGTAATCATTTTTATGTATATAAGTATCAATTGTAATAAAATAAATTTAACTTATACATTATGTTTAAAATTTAATCTTTTCTTTAGTTGAAAACTATTAAATATTTCAGGTTCAAGGAATCAGAAGTGCTAAGTATCCAAATTACAAGAGCTATTAAAACCATAATAAAAATATTTTTAAATTTAAAATTTCTAATTTACAATGATGAAAATCAATTGTCAATAGAAGTGAGAAATAAAAAGTGCTTGAATAGTAAATAGAAGTATATGATAACTTTCAAACATCCTTTCCTTAGATAATTATTTCCATAGTCACCAAAACTTATCAGAATTTCCAATGAATGACATTAGATAAGCAATAGTTTCAACTTTTATCTTTCTCACCTTCTGAAGGCACCAAATTATGAGAACCAACAAAAAGAGACACTAGATTGAAAAAAAAGGAAGAATGCATGTTAAATCATCATAACTCAATGAAGCTTGACTATATGGTTGAAACTGTATAACCCAATTATTATTAATCCAATTTGTATATCTAAAAGAACATCATGAAATAAAAAAGAAAAATTTTAATCAAAGGTTATATGCAGAATGGCAATTAGAAATACAGTGTAATCTCTGTGAAAACTCTGTAATAATAAAATAACAGTTATTCCCATTACTATTGTTGACATCTCATAAAATGTACATCTTGATATCCCTTGGAAAAGGTGAAAATCCCCTGATAATACCTTGGCAATGAATAAGTGCAGTCAACCCCTAAGGAATTAAGATAAGATGAGAAAAGGTTATAAAAACAGATCTCTTGAGCCTAACTGAGAAACTAAATTCATTTACTGAGGTGAAATAAGAAATAAGCAAAGTAAAGTGAAAAGCAGAATAAAGAACCTGGAGACATAAAAGTCAAGATGACACAGAAATTCTCTGAGCTATGAAACAAGTTTCCTACACATCCTTTCACTGATGGGTACAAGAGATTCCATTTGAAGAAATACTTTAGTTTGTTTACATTGATATTGTCAAAGTCATACTTTTATAAGGAGGCTTATCACAAATGATGCAGCAAACAGTGAATCCGCTTATTAAAAAAAAACTACACTGAGTTTGTACAAAGATATTCTCCTATGCTTTGTGGATATGTAACCACTGTTACATGAAATCTATACATGTTATACAAACATACAATGCCACATAAGTAGGTATAACTTACACAGACATATATACATATGTACATATACACATTATTATTATAAAACTGGAAGCTGGAGTTTCCATTTTCTTTAAGAATCTGTCCCATATGAAGGCTGTATATTGTTGGAATCCAGGACTGAGACTATAGTGTCAAATAGCTCAAGAATGTGATGGAAACCTAGTCTAAGAATATTTTAACAGACTAACCAATGGATTATTCTCCATCTCAAAGGCAGAGAAGTAATTAAAGAGATTTGTGTTTGAGGAAATTTATAAGATTGATCCTACTGGGATCAGTCCTATTCTATTCTCAGCAATAACTCAGTAATATTCAAAATAGTAATATTTTGAATTTATCTATCAGGCAGTGTTTGGAAAAGCAGTTACTGTCCAATAGTAACAGAATAGTACCTCCAGTTAGAATCTTTTCGATTGTGAAAATTATACCATCCCTGAGATTTTTGTTTTTAAATTTACTTTATGTATATAGGATTTAAAAGGCTCGGTTTCTGTGTGACCTAGGTGTAAAATCAAAAGCCTCTCACATTGTACAATTCATATATTCGTAAGATGGTTATAAATTGATATTTTATAATATAGATAATTGAGTTATATTTTTAATGTATAGGAATACTTTTATAAAGTATATTGTCATACCTTGCTTTTCCCTATTTCTAAATGTTCATGGAAATTTTTAAAATTTTAATTTAGTATGTCACATGTTTTGCAGCATAATCTTCATTATTTTTTTTCAAACTGTCCTTTTCAACTGTAAGTAGGGTGTTATAATTGATTCTATCCTGAGAGAACTCCCTCAATCCTCAAATAATTTGGGCCTGGATGATCCATATTTCTTTCATAATTCGTGAAGCTCCTAATGAGAATTTAAAGCTGTTGAGCTAATTCCTGTGTATAAACTTTGAAGAAGCCAACCATTTGCTAACCAGCATTGCACATCAGATTCTGAAACATTTGCCCCTGAAATAGCTGACACCTTGTAGCAACTCTACAATTATTAGTAGGTTTTTACAGTCCTAGCTTTCCTGGATTTTATGTGAATCTCACCTTCATTCCTCTGATGTCATCTCAGAAGTTCTCTTCAGAAACTTTCTCTACCCTGAGGTTATAACCCTTCACTTTGAAATGTTGGCATTGCCCAAGTCCTGTTTAAATCCAGTAACTCATTGCCTACACTGTTGTACTGGTCAGACTCTGCAGTGTCTCATATACATTCAATTCATTATCAAGGAATATCAGTCTAGCAACAGAGATGGAGGGCTCTTGAAAATCTCTTGATTGATAGCTATGAAGTTACCAGTGTAAACCCAGAACTCTACATCAATCCTTAATACTCACACCATGTTGCTTTGTGTGTGGAAGTGAGTGAGGGGTGTGCAGCAGAGGTGCAGTAAGTATAAGGAAGAGGAAAGGGGGTTTCTATACTTTCTACTTTTTCCTCTTCCCATTTTCCTCATTATGGACTATCTTAATATTGCCACCCAGCCACGGGGATGAGGAGCCTGGAAAAAGATTGTGTCAAAGACTGGAATAGTTGACCATTATGATGGGGACCAGAGGTGAATTTTCCATGAAGACCTACTTTGTACCTAAGAAGTACAATAGCACAATTACTAAAGCAGTGAGTGGATGGCACAGACAGCAAATCCAGGCAACTGCTAAATTTTAAGTGTGTGAATATCCTTTGTAGCTTTGCATATCACTTACCAAATAATTTACCAGCTGATGGGAAGAAAATAACTGCTGTGGGCTTATACAGCCTCAAGACCAAAATAAAACAGAGTCATTATCATTGAGTATAGCTGTGAGAGGATTTTTAAAAAGATTTATTTATTTATTTGAGAGAGAGGGGCAGAGAGAGAGGGAGTGAATCTCCCAAGCAGGACCTGCACTGAGCACAGAGACTGATGAGGGCTCAATCTCATGACACTGAGATTATGACCCTCAGATCATGACCCTGGGATCACCATCTGAGCTGAAACCAAGAGTAGGTCGCTTAACCAACTGCACCACCCAGGTGCCCCAAGCTGTGAGAGGATTTTATAACATTATGTGGTAACCCAAAAACATGAAGACTGAACTTATTTGGAGTTATTAATTATACAGAGAAACCATTTCTAAAAGATATTTTTTAAAAATTTCTTAAATATTTAGAATAATAATGAGACAAAGACAGTAGATTGAGCCTTTTATCAGTGAGACAGAAGGCTAGAGATTTGGTTGGGACTTACACACAGTGAGGCCTGTGGATTTCCAATGTCATTTATTTAGCCAGTAGTCATAATTATAGTATTTGGAGTGGGGCACAAAGGTGGATAAGGTGAGAACTCTTGATTAATTTGGTAGATTTGGTGAAGTGGTTGGCCCTAACACCAATGGATAATCTGGACATATTTAAGAAACACTCTAGGAGGTATGTGCATTAGGTTATTCATTAGTTATATCAGGTTTTTAATGTGCTTACTTCCAATAGTAATAGTTTTGAGGACAGAAAGGATGCAGTCATTATAAAAGTAGAATATCTTATTAATAAAACCCTCTAAACAAATACTGTTATATTTGTTGTTATCTTTAGAAATTTTTAAGAAAAAATGTTCTAAATAAGACTAATCACCTTCATCTCAACATACAGCTATAAATGATTTTGTTTGGTAATCCAGGAAGCCATTCAAAGACTTTTTTTTAGTGGTTGTTACAAGCTTCCAACTGGTGAAATAGCACCCCAGATAGACAGATGTTTTGAATTGCTTGCCAGGAAATAATGGACTTAATATACACCTCATAGCTGATGGGCAAGGAGCAAGTGCATCCTGGGTTGATGCTTCTCATGTCCATCTGCTAGGCTGGCTGGTTGACTGCATAGGATTTGGTCAAATCTTTGCCATGTGGCATAGGTTCCAATTTCAAGAGAATTTACATGGATAGACTGAATTTAAATAACAATGAACATCATGCAAATATTGGGCCATTTTTTCCAGTGGTGTCATATAATTTCTTCATCCTCTTTTCTAACTTAGATTCTGTGGATAAGTTTTTCTCTATGCACTCTTTTCTTCCCATTCAAAAACATGATAAAACAAATTTTTGAATTTAGTATCTCAACATAAGTAACATACTGTCCTTAAATTATAAGATTATCTTACATATTTGGAGGTTATTGCTTTCAGTTAGGAAGCCATTCACAAAAACTATGTCTATGAAATTGAACAGCCTACCAATAAGCATCACATACAGTAAAAACGTCCTGTTCCAGATGTCATTAATGTAACATTACCAAAATCTTTAAAATGTTAAATGCATAGGAAATAATACCTCTGAGTAGCCAATAAAGTCATTGTTTCAAAACTTACGAATTTGCCTCTTGGCTTATAAGTTTTAGAAATACCATAATAGATTCATTATGACTCTAATTATTTAAGACACAGTTTGAAGAGGCTTGATTATCTGGCTTTCACTCCAAAATAGATGACAACCAACAAATTCAAAACTCAGAATAGAAGTAGGGCAGAAGAACAGCTGTTGGTTCTTTTCTTTTTAGCACAGAGGCTGTGATAAGGATATCAAGAGAGACTGGAGACAGGTGGACTAGTCAAGTGAGTGAGAGTCTTTCTACACCCACCCAATATCACTGCCCTTGCTGCTGGTCTTAAATAGCTGAATTCTCTTGACCATCTAATGAACATATTTGATAGCTTTTCTTCTCAGGCTTGTGTGGGGGTAACTAAAATTTTGAAGTTAATTACAAAGTGTAAATGAGAAGGAAAAAACATTGATACTTAAGAACTAAGACTTTATTCTTACAATGGAAATACATTTTGTAGTTGTGATATTTTTAAGCTAAACTCTTGATTATAACCTTAGTTAATCAGAATTCTTAGTAGATGAAGCATTCTTCAACTTTATTTTCTGGTGAGTTGAGGGCTTTTTGCTCAGAAACTCTCATGTTTTAAATGTTCCAAAATTTTTGGGGCACCTGGGTGGCTCAGTCAGTTAAATGTCTGCCTTCCGCTCAGGTCACGATATCCAGGTCCTGGGATCCAGCCCCACATTAGGCTTTCTACTCAGAGGGGAGTCTGCGTCTCCCTCTCCCTTTGTCCCTCCCCACCATTTGTGCCCTCTTTATCAAATAAATAAATAAAATCTTTAAAAAAATAAACAAGTGTTTCAAAATTTTTATTAGTCTACTTTTAACCTTGATAAGAGTAGTAAGGTAAAGATAATGAAAACATCGTTTAATTTTCGAGATTACAATGCCTTCAGGCTCCCAATAGATGGATAAGGTATATGTGATCCATTTTAATCTGGACTAAGTCTTATGTGGTTCATATTATTGCTAGATTTTAAATGTATTTTATACCAATCTTCCTCTTTCTTTGAAAATTTTGTAGATATGATTTGTTCTATTTAGCTGGATTCTTATTAACTGAGGTTTCAACTGAATTTTTCTTAAAAATGTTTTTGAAATCTTAAATTTAAATAGCAAAAGAAATTTTGAACCTTTAAAAAGATTTTAAAAATACCAGAATAATTCCACTTTGCTTCTGCTGCATGGTCATGCCACTGCTTTCCTGGGAGGGGTCCAGCAAAAGGCAGAAGCATGGCAAGACAAACCCCCCTCCTCCACTGGGAGGAACAGCACAGGTCTGCGCTGCAGGAGTCCATAAAATTTGGAGTTTTGGAACCCAGTCGTGGGCCTGAGATAGAAACACTTGGTCACAGTCCTGGTGAACACAGAGTTCTGATGGAAACCAAAGAGACAAAAGTGATTGCCTTTCTGTGAGGGCTCACTGAAGAGTGGGGGTGTGCATGAATTTTCAGCTCTGGGGCCAGAGAGTGGGGGCAGCCATATTCATCCTGCCCATCAGTGCTGAAAGCCTTCAGGGAGCAAAACAGTACCACATAGGAATCCGTAGCTGTTTACCCTGAGCCCTGCTTCTGCATGCAAGGGGAGCATTTGCAATAGGGCAAGTCCACCTGGGAATCAGTGCAACAGGGCCCTCCTCCGGAAGACCAGCACAAACAACTCACTAGCATCAAGTTTACTGATCATAGATGGCTGCAAAGATTCATCTCTTGGGGAAAACAGTATATAGTATTCTTTGTATTTTTATTCTTTAGTCTTTTAGTATTATTTTTCCAGTTATTTTCTTATTTTTACAATTCTTTTTAAATTTTTATTTTTATATATACTTTATATATATTTTGTTCCCTTTCATTATGTGTGTGTGTATGTATATGTGTGTATATATATTCTTTCTTTTTTAAAAAAGATTTTATTTATTTATTTGTCATTGAGAGAGAGAGAGAGAGAGAGATTGAGCACAAGCAGGGGGAGCAGCAGGTAGAGGGAGAAGCAGGCTCCCCACTGAGCAAGGAGCCCAATGTGGAAATCCATCCCAGGACCCTGGGATCATGACCTGAGCTAAAGACAGATGCTTAACTGACTGAGGCACCCAGGCATCCCTTTTCTTTCTTTCTTATTTTGGGATCTAGTTTCTTTTAATAAGCAGACCAAAACACAGCGAGGATCTAGGTTTTGTTTTTTTTTTTCCTTCTGTTGTTGTGGTTGTTATTGTTGTTGTTTTTTTTTCTTTTTTTTTTTCTGGACAAAGTGGTGAGATAGAGAAATTCACCCCGAAAGAAAGAACAGGACATAGTACTCACTGCCAGGGATTTAATCAAAATGGATATAAGTAAGATGTCTGAACTAGAATTTAAAATGATTATAAAGATACTACCTGGGCTTGAAAAACAGCATAGAAGACACTAGAGAATCCCTTACTGTAGAAATAAGAGAACTAAAATCTAGTCAGGTCAAAATTAAAAATGCTTTTACCGAGATGCAGTCCCACTTGAAGGCCATAAAAAAGAGGATGAATGAAACAGAAGAGCAAATCAGTGATATAGAAGATAAAATGATGGAAAATAAGGAAGCTAAAAGAAGAAAGAAAGAAACTACTATATCACAAAGGGAGACTTAGAGAACTCAGGAATTCCATAAAGCAAAATAATATTTGGATAATAAGGGTCCCAGAAGATGAAGAGCAGGAGAAAGGGGCAGAAGGTTTATTTGAACAAATTATAGCTGAGAACTTCTCTAATCTGGGGAAAGAAACAGACATTCAAATCCAGGAGACATAGAGAAGCCCCCCTCAAAATCAACAAAAATAGGCCAATACCTTGACATATTATACTGAAGATTGCAAATTTCAAAGATAAAGAGGAAATCCTGAAAGCAGCTCAGGACAAGAGATCCTTAACCTACAGGGGCAGACACATAAGGTTGGCAGCAGACCTGTCCATGGAGACCTGGTAGGCCAGAAAAGACTGGCATGATATAGTCAACATGCTAAATGGGAAAAATATGCAGCCAAGTGTACTTTATCCAGCAAGGCTGTCATTCAGAATAGAAAGAGAGATAAAGAGTTTCCAGGACAAAGAAAACCTAAAGGAGTTCGTGAACACTGAACCAGCCCTGCAAGAAATATTAGAAGTGATACTTTTGGTGGAGAGCCCAAGTAACAAAGACCAGAAAGGAACAGAGACAATCTACAGGAACAGTGACTTTACAGGCAGTACAATGGCACTGAATTCATATCTTTCAATAATTACTGAATGTAAATGGGCTAAATGCTCCAGTCAAAAGACAAAGATTATCAGAATGGATTAAAAAAAAAAAACAAAACAAGACCCATTGATATGCTGCTTATAAGAGACTCATTTTAGACCCAAAGATGTGGCGTTCTGTTTCCTGAGCGACTCTGAGATCTCTGAGAAAACTTAAAGACACCTCCAGATTGAAAGTGAAGGGGTGGAGAACCATTTATCATGCTAAGGGACATAAAAAGAAAGCTGGAGTAGCCATCCTTATACCAGACAAACTAGATTTTAAACCAAAGACTGTAATAATAGAGGAAAAACGGACACTATATCATTATAAAGGGGTCTATCCAACAAGAAAATCTGACAATTGTAAATATTTATGCCCCTAACTTGGGAGCATCCAAATATAGAAATCAGTTAATAACAAAAAGAAGAAAAAGAAAAGAGAAAGAACTCAAATAAATAAAATCATGAGTGAAAGAGGAGAGGTCACAACCAACACCAAAGAAATACAACTATAAGAGAATATTATGAGCAATTATATGTCAACAAATTAGGCAATCTGGAAGAAATGGATAAATTCCTAGAAACATATAAACTACCAAACTGAAACAGGAAGAAATAGAAAACATGAACAGTCCCATAGCCAGCAAAGAAATTGAATCAGTAATCAAAAACATCCCAAAAAACAAGAGTCCTGGGTCAGATGGCTTCCCAGGTGACTTCTACCAAACATTTAAAGAAGAATTAATACCTATTCTTCTGAAACTGTTCCAAAAGAGAGATATGGAAGGAAAACTTCTAAACTCATTCTGTGAGGCCAGCATTACCTTGATCCTAAAACCAGACAAAGACCCCACTAAAAAGGAGGATTACAGACTAATATCCCTGATGAATACGAACGCAAAAATTCTCAGGAAGATACTAGCTAATAGGATCCAATGGTACATTAAAGGATTATTGACCACGACCAAGTGCGATTGATTCCTGGGCTGCAGGGATGGTTCAACACCCACAAATCAATCAATGTGATACACTACATAAATAAAAGAAAGGACAAGAGCCATATGATCCTCTCAATAGATGCAGGAAAAGCATTTGACAAAATACAGCATCCTTTCTTGATTAAAAACCCTCCTCCATAGGAATAGAGGGAACATACCACAATATCATAAAAGCTATACACAAAAGACCCACAGTGAATATCATTCTCAATGGGGAAAACCTGGGAACTTTTCCCCTAATGTAAGGAACACAGTAGGGATGTCCACTCTCACCACTGTTGTTCAACATAGTACTGGAAGTACCAGCCTCAGCAATCAGACAACAAAAAGATATAAAACACATTCAAATTGGCAAATAAGTCAAACTTTCCTCTTTGCAGATGACATGATACTCTATGTAGAAAACCCAAAAGACTCCACCAAAAAATTGCTAGAACTCATACAGGAATTCAGCAACATTGGAGGATATAAAATCAATGCACAGAAGTCAGTTGTATTTCTATACACTAACAATGAAGCAGAAGAAAGAGAAATCAAGGAATTGATCCCATTTACAATTGCACCAAAACCATAAAATACCTAGGAATAAACCTAACCAAAGAAGTAAATTATCTGTACTCGGAAAACTATAGAACTTTGAAAGAAATTGAGGAAGACACGAAGAAATGGAAAAACATTCCATGTTCTTGGATTGGAAGAAGAAATACTGTGAAACTGTCTATGCAATCTACACATTCAAGGCAATCCCTATCAAAATACCATCAGCATTTTTAACAGAGATGAAACAAACAATCTTAAAATTTGTATAGAAACAGAAAAGACCCCCAGTAGCCAAAGGAATGTTGAAAAAGAAAACCAAAGCTGGAGGCATCACAATTCCGGACTTCAAGCTCCTTTACAAACCTGTAATCATCAAGACAGTATGGTACTGGCATAAAAACAGACATGTAGACCAATGGAACAGAATAGAGAACCCAGAAATGGACCCTCAACTTTATGGTCAACTAATCTTCAACAAAGCAGGAAAGAATATCTAATGGAAAAAAAGACAGTCTCTTCAACAAATGGTGTTGGGAAAACTGGACAGCCACATGTAGAAGGTTGAAACTGGACCATTTTCTTACACCATACACACACACAAAAAAACTCAGAATGGATGAAAGACCTAAATGTGAGGCAGGAATCCAACAAATCCTAGAGGAGAACACAGGCAGCAACCTCTGTGACTTTGGCCACAGCAACTTCTTGCTAGACTTGTCTCCCAAAGTAAGGGAAGGAAAAGCAAAAAGGAACTATTTGGACTTCATCAAGATAAACAACTTCTGCACAGCAAAGGAAACAGTCAATGGAACTAAAAAGCAACTGACGGAATGGGAGAAGAAATTTGCAAATAACTCATCAAATAAAGGGCTAATATCCAAAACCTATAAAGAACTTCTCAAACTCAACACCCAAAAAACAAAAAAATCCAGTAAAGAAATGGGCAGAAGACATGAACAGACATTTCTCCAAAGAAGACATACAAATAGCCAACAGACACATGAAAATATGTTCAACATCACTTGACATCAGGGAAATACAAATCAAAACCACAATGAGCTACCACCTCACACCAGTCAGAATGGCTAAAATTAACAACTTGGGACACAATAGATGTTGGCGAGGATGCAGAGAAAGGGGAACCCTCTCACACTGTTGGTGGGAATGCAAACTGGTGCAGCCGCTCTGGAAAACAGTATGAAGATTCCTCAAAAAGTTAAAAAATAGAGCTACCCTATGACCCAGCGATTGCATTACCAGGTATTTATCCAAAGGATATGAACAGTGATTCTAAGGGGCACATGCACCCCAGTGTTTATAGCAGCAATGTCTGCAATAGCCAAAATATGGAAAGAGCCCAGATGTCCATTGACAGATGAATGGATAAAGAAGATGTGATATATATATATATATATATATATATATATATATATATATATATATATAATGGAAGATTACTCAGCCATCAAAAAGAATGAAATCTTGCCATTTGCAATGACATGGATGGCCCTAGAGGGTATTATGCTAAGCGAAATAAGTCAGTCAGAGAAAGACAAATACCATATGATTTCATTCATATGTGGAATTTAAGAAACAAAACAAATGAACAAAGGGAAAGAAAAATGAGAGAGCAGGCAAACCAAGAAATAGATTTTTAACTATAGAAAACAAACTAATGGTTACCAAAGGGGAGGTGAATGGGCAGATGGGTTAAATAGGTGATGGGGACTAAGAAGCACACTTGTGATAAGCACTCGGTGATGTATGGAACTGTTGAATCGCTATATTGTACACCTGAAACTAATATTATTTAACTAACTGGAATTTAAATTAAAATGTAAAAAAAAGATTAACTTCTTCCAATCCAAGAACATAGAATGTTTTTCCATTTCTTTGTGTCTTCCTCAATTTCTTTCAAAGTTCTATAGTTTTCAGAGTACAGGTACTTTACTTCTTTGGTTAGGTTTATTCCTAGGTATTTTATGGTTTTTGGTGTAATTGTAAATGGGATCAATTCCTTGATTTCTCTTTCTTCTGCTTCATTTGCTTAAGTTTATTTGCTTAAGACATGCCACCAATAATACATTTATGATGAAATAGAATCTCTTTTGTTTGAATGGTTGGTTTAGTTTAGTTTAGCATAGTTTGAGATTGGTAAATGAATAAGCATTCTTTATAGTCCTATAACATTCACTAATATATATATATATATTATAAATATATATATATTTATATATTTACATATATATTATGTTTTATATATTTTATGTTATATATATTTTATAATTTTATATTTTAATTATATATTATATGTTTTATGTTTACTGAAGTAACTACTAACATTCATTGATACAATAATATTTAAATGGTGAGTTTGGACTCATAGTTCTTTTTCTCCAGTCACACTGTTTAACAGTATTGACATATGTCAGTTCTGCAAAGTCTACTATACCAAAAGTCCACCAAACCCATAGCCGTGCACTTTTTTATTTCAAACAGTTGTATGAGTCTCAGATCTCTTGTTTTCCACTATGCCAGACAAGTGAATGCTTATAACCTGTGGCATGACGAATAAGTTTTACCTGTATCCTTATGTTTACCCTCAAAGAAGCTTCTCTGTGACATTTTTGTTTGTTCATACCAAATGCAAAGGTATCATTATTACCATTGAAAGAACTATTAGTACTAATAGCCCTGAAACAGTGTGAGGTCTAGATTAGCAGCATAGGAATGCCTTGCCAATGGAAGTGCAGAGTTACAACGTTCTTCAGAAAAAGTATAGTCCCCTACATCTTATGGCATAAAATATTTCAGTAAGTGTTAACTATTTCACTATAATTCTGCCCCATAAGAGCAGAATATTTGCCTGATGTGCATAGAAAATAGAAGATGCTTAATAAATATAGAATAAATTCAATAGTATTTATTAAAATCTTCAAAATTATTATTCAAATAATGTTTTCCCTTAATTTACCATGTTTAGAAATATAAATTTGATTATATAAGAATTCTGTTTGACAACAATTTTACCTCTGTTTATTACTGTGGCCCCAGTAAAATAGAGCTAAGTATCCTTGATTCCTATTTAGTGCTAGATCAGGTAAGCAGGCATAGCAGATCTCCCAAAACTATCACCATTAGCTTAATGTTTACCTACCACATACAAGAGGCTGAAAGCTGGAAAACTGGGACTTGTTTTGGAGGAATTTGTGCTGTTGCTCTCCCATATTCCACCTCCACATGATGTAGTGGAGCAGTGAGAGATGCTTCCTGCTCAGTTCAAATCAAGGGAAGGACATTAGTGGGACCATTTGGATAGCTAATATATCCTCTGTAATTTGGGAAACACCAAATAGATTAATCAACGACACGTGTTCAACGAAATGTCTATAGGTGAGTAGCTCACTAAAGTGATCTGTGGCAGAAAAGCAGAGGCTGCATTTGGAAAGTTATTGCCCTCCTATGGTGAACAGGTAGATACATGTGTTTGTGATGAGTAAATATGGGCCAAGCAAGCAAGCAAGCCTGCCTGGGGTTATTATAATTACTCTATAAAAGAGTAAGAAAGAAGAGCAATGAGATCATAAAAGAAAGATCCTGGAAGGTGTGTGAGGATCAGGTCGACAAAATACATTTTGCCTGCATCAAGGAAGTTTCAGTGAGACATTCTTAGTTACATGTTCACTGAAAAATCCATAAAGATCCCATAAAAGAAAGTTAGCTTTAAAAAGTTACCTTGGGCAGAGGAAATTAATATCAGTTTCCTTTACATTACAAATGTTTTCTGCTCTAATACTTTTCTCCCTTCTACCTACCAATAACCCACCCCAACCCTAGAGGGGGTAAGTATCATGGCTTGCTAGTAAGGAAAGGTGATGACTATCAGGGCAAAGGCTAGGAAACAAATATTCTATAGGTAACCCTTATTATATTCCAGGCATTCTTCTAAGTGCTGTATATATATTAATTTACTTGACCCAGACAACAATTTAATAATAGTGATTATTTATCAAGCTCACAGATTTAGTAAATGTCAAATCTGAGATTCCTTCCAAGGTGATATGGCTCAAGTCAGTGCTCTTAAATATGCTGTTAAATTAACATTCTCTGTAATGCATAACTCAACTCCAACCCTAATGGAGAAAAAAACAATCTGTACATGTTTTTCTTCTGCAAGTTTCCCACCTGGAGCAGGTTATCATTGGAACAGAGAAGTTTTAACTTATTTTATTAGTTTAAAGATAGAATTTTGTGATTCATCAGTTGCATATAACACCCAGTGCTCATTACATCAAGTGCCCTCCTTAATACCCATCACCCAATTACCCATTCCTCCCACCCACCTTCCCTCCAGCAATCCTCAATTTATTTCCTAGAGTTGAGTCTCTTATGGTTTGTCTCCCTCTCTGTTTTCATCTTATTTTATTTTCCCTTCCCTTCCCCTATTTCATCTGCTCTGTTTTTTAAATCCCACATATGAATGAAATCATATGGTATTTGTCTTTCTCTGACTGACTTATTTCACTTAGCATAATACCATATATTTATGTATGTGTGATGTTATGCTAAGTGAAATATATATATATGTATATGTGTGTATATATGTATATAACGTATCCATTCATCTGTCAATGGGCATCTGGACTGTTTCCATATTTTGACTATTGTTAATTTTAGCCATTCTGATCTGTGTGAGGCACTCATTGTGGTTTTGATTTGTATTTCCCTGATGACAAGTGATATGGAGCTTTTTTTTTTTTCATGTGTCTGTTGGCCATTTGTCTTCTTTGGAGAAATGTCTGTTCATGTCTTCTGCCCATTTCTTGACTGGATTTTTTGTTTTTTGGGTGTTGAGTTTGATAAGTTCTTTATAGATTTTGGATACTAGCCCTTTATCTGGTAAGACATTTGCAAATTTCTTCTCCCATTCTGTAGGTTCCCTTTTAGTTTTGTTGAGAAGTTTTAACTTTTAATGAAAAAAATTCAGATTTTGATTATTATGTGGAGTTAAAATTTTAATTATCTTTGTGAGGTTGTTTTTATCACTAAAAGTCATAGAAGGACTTTTCATTAACCAAGAGTGGCCAGATTTGTTAATGGCACCTGTCTACAATTTGGCAGGCAACAGTTCACCTTACAAAATGGTTTTGAATGGAAGCAAGGGTGGGGATTTAAATTGCTTTCTTATTGCACCTTATATTCCCACTTATTCAATATGCCTATTACTGTATGAATGAGGATTTCTGTTTATAAGTTGAACTATATATCAAAATTTGAATAGCTATTAACCAGTAAATCATGTTGTCACATGTACTGATAATACAGTTAAGGGATGACTCTAAAGACAATAGATAAAAGAAGTTAAAAGAAAAAAAAATAAGAGAAAAAATAATCATTAAATTGAACAAAAAAAATGTTCAGCCTCAATAGTATCCAAAGAAATGCATTCATCATTTTACCTACCAAGTTAGATGATTAAATAAAGTTAATATTGAATATTATAGAGAATGTGGAGAGATGGGATATAGCAAACATTACTGTTGGGGCTATAAATTAGATTATCTTTTTGATAACAAATTTGACCATATATATATATATCAAGAGCCTAAAAAATGTTCATGCATTTTGACAATATTCTATCCTAAGGAAATAATTCTTAAAAGAAAAGTTACTGAGTTATCATCTCAGTATTATGGATAATACTGAATAATTAGAAGCAATCTATCACTAAATGTCCAGCAATAGGAAGTTGATTATTATAACAGTACAAATTCATTATATAGGCTATAATGCGGTCACCAAAAATTGTTTAAGGATACTTTGCCTTGGGGTATCTGGGTGGCTCAGTTGGTTAAGCATCTGACTCTTGATCTCAGCTAAGGTTTTGATTTCAGGGTCTTGAGTTCAAGCCCCATGTTGGGCTCCATGCTGGGCATAGAGCCTGTTAAAACAAAACAAAACAAAATGAAAGGATACTATGCCTATGTGTAAGATGCTTAGAATATTGGTATATTATGTGAAAAAAGAAAACACTGGGAATTGGGATATATAATTTTATGTAGCATGTAATTATAACTACATTAATATCCTATGCATAAAAAACTGAAAAAATGCAATAAAACTTTGATGATTATTTTCTTTGGGTGCTAAAATTCGAGGTGCTAAAATTTGTTTTCTTCAAATTACCTCACTAAATGTGTAACAGTTGCTAAAATCTGAAAGCTACTTGGAGTTATGCTTTTAGCCTATATGTTACAAAAAATGCTATAAAACTGTACATCATAAGCATGATGAATTAAAGAACATGCTATGAAAAGTATCAAAAAACATGGGGATGATGGATTATGTTCTATATATTATGTAAGATATTTTATTGGGAATCCATGAGAGGAAACATATTTCAAGTCTCATTGTTATTAATATTTCCACCCAGCACATTTATATATAAATATATATAACACATAATAAAAGTTAATATACTATAAATGTTAATATATATACAAACATACATATTTTCATCTTAAAAATACCTTCCATCATTAGTTAAGTTTCTTTTATTTGAATTCCAAAAGGCTCAAAGACTACATTTTAGCCTACCTCTAGAAAAACCTTTATGAATTTAATAGTGTATGTGTTAATTTTATCTTTTCTACCTAATTTTACAAACTCCCCTCTATTTTCTTTACCCTTCTCATTTATTAGTTATACCAAAAATAATTTGTAAATGCATCAAATGAAATAGAAAATTAATCAACAAAGATTTATTTGTAACAAATAATTTATATGTGCATATTTGCTGGTATGAAGCAGGATTCTATAATAGTGAACATAATCTTACTCTGAGGGTCAAGAGTCTTGAATTCTTATCCTTATTTTGCCATGTGTTTGTTTCTTGATGTCTTTAGGGCTTTGCCTTCATTTTTAAATTAGACAGATAGCCAAGAGACCACCAAGTTATCCTCTATCCTTATAAATTCTCTGAAATTACATGGTACATGGTTGGAAAGATGGAGAAAAGCCCTATAATATAGTTTCTTTAATTTCTATTCCAAAATATTCTTGGAAGAATGAGAAAATGGTAGTAAGAATATAATCAGGATATCAACCTTTTTTGAGTATCATAGTAAAATACATATAACATAAAGTTGACCATTTTAACCATTTAAAAATGTACAATTCAGTGTTGTTAAGTATATTTACTATGATATGTAACCATAATCATCGTCTAACTCCAGAAAATTTTATTACCCCAAAAGTAAAGTCTCACACATTAAGGAGTCACTCCCCATTCTCCCACCCTTTCCAACCTGTGGCAAACAGCAACCTTCTTTCTATCTCTATGGGTTTTCCTATTCTGGATATATCACATAAATTAAATCATGCAATATGTGGACTTTTTTGTTTGACTTCTTTTAATTAGCATAATGTTTTTAGTGTTCATCAATGTTATAGAATATACAGTACTGCATTCCTTCTTATGACTAGACAATATTACATCCTATGGGCATACCACATTTTGTTTATCCATTCATTAGATGATGGACATTTAGCTTGTTTCAACTTTTGGCTATTTTGAATGATGCTATTATGAACATCTGTGTACAAGTGTTGGCTTGAATACCTGTTTTCAGTTTTCAGGGTGATATATGTAGGGGCAGAATTGTTAGATCATATGGTAATTGTGTGTTCTATTTTCACACAAACACAGAATACCAGAAATTGTAAATATGTGAGTAAGCATGAAATACTTTTTCTTAAATATTAACCTTTTAAAAATTAATCCTTCAAGCAAAAAAAAATGTAGTGTGTAATTTTTAATGTAAGTAGAAATAAACTGTGTGACAACAATAGCACATAATATGGGTTGAAGAAATGTGAGTACACTGTTATATGGTTCTTATACACACGGGGTGAAAAATATTACTTGCCAAGTAGATTGGGATAAGTTAAAAATGAATACTATCAAACCTAAAATATGCACTAAAAAACACAAACAAAATAAAATGTAAGAGATTGTTCTGACAAAAAAAGAGACAAAAATATACTGCTGATATATAGGCAGAAATAAACTAAAATAATAGAAAAAAGATACTTTATCCTAATATTAATCAAAAGAAAATTAGAATAGCTTTATTATTATGAAACAATTTAGATTTATGAGCAAAAATGTTTCCAGGAATAATAGTAAAGTGGCCAGATTTCTTCAAGAAGACATGGGAATCCAAATGGATATGTACTTAATAACAGAACATCAAATAAATAAAGCAAAAATTTATAAAACTGCAGATACAAATAGACAAAATTACAATTTCTGTCATGTAATTCACCATATAAATGGACTGAATAAACAAACCAAAAAAAAAAAAATAATCATCCCAATAGATGCCAAAAAAAGCACCTGAAAAAGAAGTCATTTCTACTCACAGTAATCTCTCACAGAAAACTCAAAATAAAATGGATTTTCCTCAATCTGAGCAAAGGCATCTCCAAAAAAATTCTACAGCTAATGTTATACTGAATGCCAAAACACTAAATATTTTTCACCAAAAATCAGCAATAAGAGGATAATTGCCTATTCACTGCTATTCAGCATTGAACTGAAAGTTCTAGCTAGTGTAATCAGGTAAGAAAAATAAATTTCATTCAGATTTGAAAGGAAGAAATGTTTCTACTTGCAAAATACAAGTTCATCTACATATAAATGAATCTATGGAATCTACAAAAAGCTACCAGAATAAATAACTTTGGCAATATTTCAAGATAATCAAGATAGAAAAATCTATTTTATCTCTACATACTAGGAACAAATATTCAAAAATAGAAAAGAAACTGTTTACAATAGCGTCAGAAATAAGAGATACTTTGGGGTAAGTTCAAGGAGAGATATTCAAGAGCTGCACAGTAAAAACTACAAAATAATATAAGAGAAGTTGAAGAAGTCCTACATAAATGGTAAGAGATATGCAATGCATCAGAAGATGCAATATTATTATCTTACTTCTTAAATTGATCTATGAATTCAACCCAATCCCAATCAAAATCACAGGAGGATTTTTTTAGTAGAAATTGACAAGTTAATTATAAAATTTATGTGAAGATGCAAAGGACCTAGAATAGCTAAAAATAGTTTTGAAAGGTAAGGATAAAGTTGAAGGACTTATACTATCTGATTTAAAGACTTATTTATAAAGCTTTAGTAATCAAGTCAGTGTGGCATTTACATAGACAAATTTATCAATAGAATAATACAGGTTATCCAAAAATAGATCCATACATATATATTAATAGATTTTTGACAGGTGCCAAGGCAATTCAATGGAGAAAGGTTAGTCTTTTTCAGCAAATGATGCTAGAACAGTTGGGCATCCATATACAAAATAATAAACCTTGACCTATAATTCACAATTTATACTAAAAAATTAATCAAAACACACCACAGAACTAAATGTAAAACTATCAAACTCCAAGGAGACAACATACAGGAACAAATTTGTTATCTTAAGGCAGTCAAATATTTTTTAGACTTCATTAAAACCAAAAATATTCACTCTGTGTGAAACAATGTTAAGAGAATATGCAAACAAATCACAAACTGGGGAAAACTATTTACAAATAATATATCAGACAAAGGACTTGTATCCAGAATATATAGGAAAAAAACCCTCAAAATTTAGGAATAAGAAAGAAAACAACTCAAGAAAGTAATTGAGCAAAATATTTGAATAGATTGTCTACAAAGAAGATATACACTGATGGTAGGAATGTAAAATGGTAAAACCACTTTGGAAATAATTTAACAGTTTCTGGGAAGTTTCAACATATATCAATCATACAATCCAGACATTTTCTCATATAAGTATTTAGTCAAGAAAATTAAAGCATACATTCGTACAAATACTTGTACACAGATACCAAAGCAGTATTATATCTAATAGCCAAAAACTGGAAACAACTCAAATATCCATCAACAGGTGAATGGATAGACACATTGTAGTATAAAAATACAACAAAATACTGTGTAGCAAGAAAAAAAAAAAACTATTGATACATGCAACAATATATATGAATCTAAAAATAATTATGGCAAATAAAAAGAGCCAGACACCTTCCCCAAATATTACATTCTGAATGACTGCTTTTATATAAAATTCTAGAAAATTGAAAGCTATCTATAGTGACAGAAGAGAACACAGATCAATGGTTGCCTAAAAGTGGTGTGGAAACTGGGTGGGCTGGGAAGACAAGAAGATTACAAAGAGGCATGAGGAAACTTTTGGGGTTGAGGGACGTGCTAATTATTGTCCTGGAGATGATTTAGTGGATGTTTATATATTTTAAACTTATCAAATTGTACAGTTGAAACATGTGCAATTTAATGTGTATCAGTTATACCTTAATGCAGAAGTTAAAAAACAACAGGAAAGTCTAATATTATTAAATATTAAAACTCTTTTCTAAAACTTGCATGAGCCAGTAAAATAAAATGGAACACTGAGATAAAAATCAAAATTTACCATATTATAATGGTTATACTGTAAATCATAGATGAGAAAATTGTCTGATTGATAATTATCTACCCTTAAAAAATAAATTAGAAGCTTATCGCATTTTATTCAAAAGCAATTTCAAATAGATTTAAAGTTTAAATATAAATAATGATGTTGAGAAAACATTTTGAAAAAATTGAGATGAATATTTATCTCTCTAGAAAAAATAGATGAATATTTATTATAAACTCAGTGGTAAGAAAACATTTATATAAGACACCAAAGGCAGAAATTGTGAAGAATGTTATTAATAGCTGTGGATATATAAAAAACAAAAATTCATAAAGTGTATTATGAGCAAAAACATAAGCATTATTAAAAATCTAAAAGTAAATGAAGGAAAGTATCTGCAACTACATGTCAGACATCTATTTAACATCCTCAGACTATAAAGAGATCTAATGCATCAATAAGCAATTAAAAGCCAAATCTCTCATTAGAAAGTGGGCAAAGAATAGAGAGAGGCAATTTAGAGAAGACAGAAGTAGACTAACAAATGTGAAAAGAACATTTTCCAAAATATCAACAATCCCTATGTCCTAGAATTCTAGGAGAGTATTTGTCTTTAATCTTATGACTGAATTCTGATGGCTATTGTAGTAATCCTTGAGCCAAAGGTAGATGGATGGGGGAGGTGTCCAGAGTCCTATACAATTTCAACAGGGGTGGACACTTGCTTTCTTCTCTTGGCTGGAAAAGTTTTTATACCACTTGTCAAATTTAATGTGACTTGTCTTCCTTTTTGATGTGGATATATCTTTGCCATCTCGGGAAGATTTCTAATACCTACCTCCCCCAGTAGTATCTGTATCAGTCCAATTAAATCAGTCCCCTGCAATGGATTTTCTTCCTTCAGCATTTTGAAGAACAGAATATATTATACTTACCAGTGACTAAAGGAAATTGTATACCTCTGTGGGTTCCCCCCCAAAACATATTTGCTGAAGATTGAACATATAGTTTCACCTTTCTTTAAAAGTACAGTATTGTAGAATGGTGTTCATTATTCCTTACTTATCATTCCTCTAGAAAATTTTTCTCTCTTTGCTTTTAAAAGCTGAAATTGCATAAATCCTCCTGTTGTTTGTAGATTAGCTGTAATTTATTCAGTGCCCAAAGGGTAACATAAGAGGATTAGCCAGAGTAGAGCAGAAACAGGGACAGTCCTTTTGGCTTTGTTATGTTACAGCCATGCAGATGAAACCAAAATTAGGCCAAAGTGTCACCTCTTTTTGAGATTAACAGCATAACAAGTTTCTAACTTATTCCTCCTCACTCTTATTTAATATGATTTCCTAAAACTCAAATCACTGTAAAACATAACTACCAGTTTAATTGAAAGCTATTTTCTATTAACATCTTTTTTCCCTAAATGTTTTATCTAAACATATTTCTTGACATTGTGAGTATTCTAGTAAAATGTTGAACAGAATTGTGCCTTGTAAACCTAACAACAGTAATGTCAATATAGTACCTTTTTTTTTTTAGAACCAATATTCAAAAACTGTGCTTAGAGAGAGCTGCTTTTTCCTACGTCCCCACTGGCTATGTTTCTCCCTAGTCCAGAACAGCCATTCTGTTAAAATGTGTTTAATAATTAAATGATTAAATGAATGATAGGCTGATTTCCGCAGACTATACCATGAAAAATACCGTGTTTCACAAATTCTTTTCACAATTTAACTTATCTAACATCAGAGTTCTTTTTAATCACTTTTGTTTAGACAGCAATCATGATATTACTGCCTTTGTCCATATGCAAACTTGGTTAGAGCTATTTATTTGCTTATCACTTAAACTGAATTGGTACAATTGCATATGTTGTATGAATTGAAGGTAGGTGAAATTACCAAATCCTTCTGAGTAAATGAAGGAAATTTCAAAGCCACTAGAAGTTGGTGTCTAATTCATGCTTGGTATCAGTCAGTCATTAATATGTTACACGTCGATTTATAAAACTTTGTGCACATTTTGAATGGAAACCGCTTAACATCCAAAGACTTAAATTTCAACAGGGAAAAAAATCTCATATGTTATTAAAATGAGAAAGTGCCAGATGAAAACTTACAGGATGAGTGTCAGCATCGTCAAAGAAAAAACATAGAAACAGGGATGGAATACTCAAGAAATCCTTCATCGTCAATGCTCTTCCTACCACAAAAATAGAAAAACAAAACAAAACAAACAAACAAAAAATCCCAAACATTTTTGTGTGGAAACACGTCAATTATTTGTATTTAAAAGTAATGTACAATTTTCACTTGAATCAATGAAAGATTAGGAAATGTGATCCAATATTCTTGATAGTGATAACTAAAAATAGACTATAGATTGATGACATCTGGGTGCTTACAAGCCAACAAATTTCAAAAGAAAAAGGAAATCTAGAGTTATCAGTCTGCCTTTTGGGGTAGCTTCTCCCTAGGAAGAATCTGCCAGATCCCCTAATAATGTGACCAAGAGACTAGAAAGTGGAGCTACCATGAACCTCAAAGGATCGATGGGATAGGAAGAAAAAAAATGGAGTCCTGGTCACACCAAGAAGGGATAGTTTAGTTAAGCCGACATACTTTCAGTGAGGATTCTAAAAGGCAAAAATCCTAGGAGTGAAGGCAAATCAGCAATCACTTGCTCTCACAGAGAGAAAAGCCCTATTTCAGAACATCTTAATCTGTATAATTGGATGAAAGTACCCTCCATTGCTATTGTCTGGTTGCCTTTTTTTTAAATTTATTTTTTATTGTTATGTTAATCACCATACATTACATCATTAGTTTTTGATGTAGTTTTTGATTATTATGACTCTCCCTGCATGATGCAGAAGAGATCATGATAGCAGCTGATTTTACATATTTCTCTCATATGTAGGTATTGCTCTAATGATTTTTCCATTGATTTAATTATTTGATCTCTACAACAGTTTTACAAGGTAGGTATTATTACCACCCAATTTGATAGATGAGGAAATTAAGGCACAGGGAATTAATCAACTTGCCCAAGGTTACATTTGGTAAGTGTCAAATCCAGATTTCAAACCTAGACAGTTTGACACTAAAGTTGGCACCTTCAGTCCATTGTTGTTATCCTCATGTAAAGGTTGTAAAAGACATTATGAGACTATAAGAGCGTGGAAACTGACAGACATTTTAAAAGTCATCTTTTTGTTGGACATTTACTGGGATGAAAATCGAATAAAAAGAATAATTACATGTGTTGTTCTTCTCAACTGAGGGTCAGTGGATCACGGAAAGCTAAGCCTCTAAAACCAGAGCTATGCAGAAAGAAGAGAAAGCCAAAGAAACTGTGATATAAGGCTTATCAGCAAATAATGCTCAATAAACAGATCAAAGCACCACCTTCAATTATGAAGAGAGTTTGGTAAAATGAGGCAAAGTCAACAAAAAGAAGACACCATTTATTTATTTATTTGTATTATTATGTTCAATTAGCCAACATACAGTACATCATTAATTTAGATGTAGTGTTCTGTGTGTTGATGGACACCACTTATTTTTAAACATACAAGAAAACTTTTTTTTCCCAAATTTCTTTTTGATTTAATGTTAGACCAAACCAAGATGGATCAAGCATTTTTATTCTGATTCTTTGGCTACGAAAACTGGCTAAATGTGGCGAAGACAGCATCAAATAGTGTTCCCTTTGTTTAAACAACACAACAAAACCTATGAGATGCTTTAAGATTCTTAGAAGGAGACTTATATCAATAAATACATATATTAAGAAAAAAGAAACATCTCAAACAAATATCCTAACTTTATACTACAGGGGATGAGAAAAAGAACAAACTAAGTCTAAAGGTAGCACAAGAAGAGATGTAGCAACAATCAGAGTTCAAGTCAACGAAATCGAGACCAGAAAAACAGTGGAAAAGATCAATGAAGCAAAGGGCTGTTTTTTTTTTTAAAGATAAATAAAATTAACAAATCTATAGCTAAACTAAAAAAAAGACTAAAAATCATAAATGAAAAAGAAAACATTTCAACTGATACCACATAAATACATAGGATTATAAAATACTACTGTGAAAAGATGCTCAATATCACTAATCAGAGAAATGCAAATCAAAACCGCAATGAGATATCATCTCACACCTGTTAGAATGACAATCATTAAGAAGACAAGAGATAACAAGGATTGGCTAGGATGCAGAGAAAAGTGAATCCTTGTGCACTGTTGGTGGGAAGTAAATTTCAGCCAGTACTGAAAACAGTTTGGGGCTTCCTCAAAAAATTAAAAATTGAAGTACCATATGTTCCAGCAATCCCACTTCTGGATATATAATCAAAGAAAATGAAAACAGCATATTGAAAATATGCTTTAACTCTCTTGTTTATTGCAGCATTATTCACAATAGTCAAGGTTTGAAAACAATATGTGGAACCCTGTTAGTCAATGGATTGATGAATAAAGTTGTGGAAACACACACACACACACACACACACGCATACATGCACTACACAATGGAATATTATTCAGCCATGAAAAAGAAGAAAACTGTACCATTTGCTACAACATAGATAGACCTTGAAGGCATTATGCCCAGTGAGACAAGTCAGAGACAGACAAAAGCTGTATGATAACATTTTATAAGTAGAATCTATAAAAGCCAAATTTGTAGAAGCAAAAAGTAGTATGGTGGTTATCAGGGACTGGGGATGAAGAAATTGAGGAAATGTACAAAGGATACAAATTTGCAGTTGAAAGATTAAAAGAATGTTTAGAAAAGGCAAATCCATAGAGACAGAAAGTTGATTAATGTTTTTCCTGGGAGTGGTGATGGTGGGATAATGAGGATTAGCAGCAAATGAACAGAAAGGATCTTATTGGGGTGATGAAATGTTCTAAAATTGACTTGTGATAGTTGTATGACAGGAAATTTTTAAAACTATTGAGATGTAAAATAGAAAAGAAAAAAATGGTCCATAATCGAATAAATTTGGGAAAAATGGGTTGTTAAAAGTAAAGCAAGTTTTATTCTTAAAGATTTTTCCTTAGTATCATTCATTAATGTGAGTTATGAATCCTTAAGAAAAAATAAAGTATACATTTTTTAAAATCTTTTTTGTGTGAGGCTGGGGTAGGGAATATGGAAAAGTATATCAAGGAATGTGTCTTGGGAGACAAAGTCATAGAACAGTCTTTTAATACCAATGATTCATTAACAAATATTTTTGTCTTCAATAGCTAGGCACCAGTTTTTGATACATTTAACATTATGTAATTCAAGTTATATACTCTTTTGAAACCTAGAATAGAATTTAGGGAAAATCTAGTCCAATCATTTTCAATGTCCTAGTGCTATTGCTGTTAAATTTTAGTTGGCATCTTTGGAGAGTTTTCTTTCTTTTTTAAATATTTTTATTTATTTGAGAGAGAGGGAGCACAAGTGGGGGTGGGGGGCAGAGGAAGAGGGAGAGGGAGAAGCAGCTCCATTCCAGGACCCCAGGATCATGATTTGACCCAAAAGGAAGGCACTTAACTGACTGAGCCGCCCCGGTGCCCCTTTGGAGATTTTTCTAAAGACAGATTTTTGGACCCCATTCACAGAATTTATTTAATTGATTGAGTGGGTATGGAATTGGTCTTAAGAATTTTCACTTTTAATACTTTCCAAGTAATGCTGATGTGACTGTTTGAGAAGCCATACTTTGAGGACCACTGCCTCACAGGCTTCCATAAGACTGTGGAAATAGAATCAGAGTAATGAGTGAGCAGAACAGGTTTCCTGTGTTAAATGATTTTGATCATGAAAGAAGAGAATTATATAAGCTATGTCATGAAAAAAGAGATTTTATTATAACTGTTATTTCTTGTGTAGAATAGGACAGGAAGGAGACAGAGGGCATTTCCTGGAAATGCTCTTTCCTTCTCTCTCTTGATCTCTCTCAACCTTTTGATTGCTTTTTCACAAACCATTCTGTCATTTACTTTATTCTTGATTTATTCTCCCACTACAAATTATCCACTTATCTTTGTATTCTTCAGTCAAAATCCAAGAGAGATATGTCAATTAGCTCAACTCATTGTCTTCAATGGACTGAAGGCAACCTTTCTATAGGCAACATCACAATGGGCAATTAGAGCTTTGGTGATCCATTCAGAGGTTACCCATGCATAGAGGATGACCTAGCACCATTTCCCAGAGCAGAGGTCCATGGCAGAGTCATACCTGGTAGGAGAGAATGTTGAGCATTTTGGACCCTGTGAAAGACTTATCTTCCTAAAATTTTAGGGAGAAAGAAAAGAAAGGAAAAAGCTTCTTGTCTAGTTAATGAGAGACAGGAACCTGAAAAGAGGTGTCACAGTTCTTGGAAAAGAAATAGGAAAACAAAAAATATTCAATTTTACAGTATTTTCTAGTCTTGACAATCACAAGTCTCTCTGACTCTATTTACAACATAAGTGATATTGGGGTACAAAGATAGCATGTGGATCTGCCTTTATTTCTTTTTACTTTTGAACTTACTTGAAAGTCACATGAGGAAGCACTAGTAATGTGAAGAAAAAAGAAACTTATGTGGAGCCAGATGCTGTTTGAGGATGTATTTGCCCAGTGACACCCCAGAATGTGGACCCCTAGCAAATTTGGCTCTAGAATGTTAGTCTCTTTTCCTTTCCAAGTGTAAATCATTCCTATGATTCCTGCTGAGAAAAACTGACTGTGATTAGTTGATCTCTCTCTTAAAAGAAAAAAAAATAAGCCACAGAAAATAAGTTTATGCTGTCCTGGTAGGTGGCCTATTGCAGATTCTATTGTATGTTAGGATGCTGGGAAATAGGACTGATTATCCTCATTATGGATTTTTTTTCATAGGAGCCAGCTGCAAAAGGACAGGTGGCAGTCTGCTAAGGGATCTCTGTGTTAGAAAAATAGCCATTGGTTCTTTTAAAACATTCTATGTGCTGTGCTCTTTGGACAGTCTGTGATCAGATTTGAACTTGGTGTCCACTACTTGAATGAAACAGGACTTTGATTTTCTTTCATCTATCTGAATAGCTTTGATTTAATGTTAAGAATAAAAGACAAATTGAATGACTCTTGCTCTTTCTCTCTCTTGGAATCAATTACCTCTGCTCAAATAACTTACTTCAGGAAGCTTTAGGGCATCCAGGAAATTCATTTACATAGTCAAGAAATGATTAGCATCCTGGTGGAGGAATAGAGCGCAAAGGACTGATTTACCTCACTGTTTCTTTCCTTGAGGCTATCAGACCAATTGTGAGTCCATATATGTTGAACTGGGTACACTGCCTCACACAATATGTGGAAAGAAAACTTGCTGAGTTAATGAACTGTGGCTGAGCAGCGAAGAAAATGAGGGTAGCACAATGAATGAAGCTAAGGATCTCTGTTCCTCTCTTTAAGTCACCTCTTTACCCTGAGACCACTCAGACTTATCTAGGCCAAGACCCAGAGAGAGCACGCTGCTTCTGTTTAATTAGTATAGGTCAAACTCATAGTATTTTCTTTTGAACTTGAGGCTCCTCATGAAAAGATAAGCTGACCACAGTGTAGCCCTCTGGATATGAAATAGAGCATAATTATTTCAGATATTCCAAACATGTGCAACTTCTGCTTTGATTTTACACTTACTTTGTCCTTTTTTTCCACTTAATTTTCTAGTACACTGCACAGCTATGCTAATTTGGCACGGATGCTAAATATAAGGTCAGAGCATCTCACTTTGGTCTTTACTTGATTGCTTATCACCTTTCCTGAATGCCATTTCTATTTACTCTATGCATCTGATCTCATGTCGGCACTGCATCCCCTTGGCAGGCTGTTGTTCTTGTTTTCTCTCTTTCCAAGCAGCTGTTCAATAATTTCACATGACATAATGTAAATGTATTTTCTATTCATGAGGGAAGAAAGTGAGTCCCCATAATCTCAGACCATCTTCCATCACAGATTTCTTTTATCCAATAATCAGAACAGGTCCCGTAATTCTCACATTCATAATCTTTGTTATGTAAAAGCATCTTGTTAAGAATTATACAAATATTTATATTTTCCTTTTTTCCAACATGTGGATCATTCACAATATATTTTACAAGTCATTTCAATATTTATTATAAACCAATGGACCCATTCCCTGGCTTCTCATTCATTGACACCTGCAAATAATCAGTGAAGATAATTAGGCACATGAACAGACATAGTGCTACATAAATTAGGTGGAAGCATTCTTGTATGGGGTAGATTTGGAAAAATTATGTTTCTATGTGTAACTTTTATGTGAGGAAAAAAAAACCTCCAGGCTCTTAATGTAATTCTTGGTTTGTGCAGTTGATTAAAAAAATAGAGTAAAAGTCAAATATTAAGATGCTTTGGCTTCAGTTTTTGGCACACAAAGTAATCTCCATGGTCCCTGAATGGAGAACAACATTAACCAGCATGCTCTGATTCTGTCTATACAATTTCTAACACTACTTTGACTTGAGGTTTTAAATACCATATGGCGAATTCATAAACACTCTGAGTGAGCAGTTTTTTTTTTTTTTTCTGTGAGATAATATGCGATTACCACCTACCTGAGACTTAGGAAAATCAAAAAAGACATGCATTTTCTGGATGTCTGGCTTGTGTTAGTGGTTTTTGGAAACCCTGCCAGGAGCTATTTAAGAATTCTCATATTGGTGACTGGCAAACAAGAACCATACAGAACGTAGGCAATATATGTTTCTAAAGAAGTAATATATAAGGGTGGATTTGATAATTTATTTATTTAACTTGCTTTATTAAGAAAAAATATTATATAATTCCATTGAGATAATAACTGATTGAACCATCTTCACAGTTATATTTCTAGACACAAATATGATCTTGTAACATCCCAATAAAACCCAATTCCGTACAGAAAAAAAAATCTAATCTCTCGGTCTTGGCATCCAGTTCTTAATGTCCTGATCTAAAACCATTTTTGAATTTTGTTGTCTGTATTTTGTCTTTTTCTTTATCATGTACCTTATATTACAAATTATTATCTAGTCCCTAAGGTAACAATTTTCATTGTGGATTCTTTTCTCTTTCCTCAATCTGGGCCTCATATTTATAATTAAAGCCTGGTTAAAAAAGGAAACAACTATTGACACACCTGTCTCTTAGCCATCTCCTCAACTATGAATTGTACAATCAAAGATAATGTATTATATCTTTAAATCCATCTAACATTTTTCTCCAAAGATTCAGGCAAGTAGTAGAATCTCAATATATGACCGTTTAAAGAAAGAATAAATGGATGAGTCATCAAGAAAAACCTTGTATATATTCTCCATTTAAGAAGGAAGGAAATAAATACATTATAAAACTGTATCATAATAATGGATAAAGTAAGCATAGGCTGCCTGCTTGAATTTAAATTTTAAATCCATTTCTAGACAATTTGTGTGAAAGATCTCATTGTTCTAAAATGCCAGCAATGCTGGGAAAATACAAACTGGGGGTTGCAGAAATGACTAACCAGATATTGCTGGAATGTCCCAAAGCACAGATGTGTGTATATGCTTATTGGATTCAGGAAGTCACAGGAACTCTGAACTTTTAATGAATCCAGGAAGCAGAATTAAGGCAGATTTGTGAACGTTTTCAGCTCAGACCTGGTTTTAACTACTGCATGAGCTAATAAGGCTCAATATAGAAAAATCTGAGGTCTGGCCATGATATGCCAGGAAACAAAAACAAGTGAATGCAGATGGCTCCATCAATAGGACTATAGTACAGAGCCCTATAAGAGTAAGGTGATAGAAGTATCTTTATGAATAATTAAATAAATAACTTGAAACATGCATTTTTGTGTTCTTCAACTGGATCAGAAGCACTTTGGGGGCAGGATTTTTTTTTTAATGGGGGCAGGATTTATGTATGATTTATTCAGCATGATATATACATAATGCCAAACACAGGACCTTGCACATGGTAGACTCTAAATAAATATCTGCTGAGTAAGTAAATAAATGAAGCACTTACCAAATAGATTAAAGTTAGACATTATTTTTACCCTAACTCTTTTATCACTAATGATACTGTGAACAAAAAACATGTTGTTCAAAGATGAGTATTTTTATTCCTTTAGACTAATGAGGGATTAGTATAAAAATGAGAAAAGATATCAGTTTGTTAGGTTAATTGGAGCTAATATCCATTTAAGTTATTTCTATGAGCAATTTTTTCTTTTTTTCTTAATAAGGTGACTTAAAAAAAAGAGAAATAGCCATTTACATCTTTTTTCAATTTGTACGATAAAACAAATAGCAAAAGGCATATTTAGAGATGTTTATAGGGTTATAGAAGCCCAAATGGCAAAGGCTGGAGATAGTAATTCACTCGATTGCTGGAAGAGTGATTTACTCCTGAGTTACTAAGAGAACTGTTACAGAGATTTTGCTACATTAGCACCATATTTTCTAAATAAAGGGCTCTTCTACAGAAGCTGAAATTTTAAAGCATTCTGTTAAGCAAATCCAATTACTTCACTCAAAAGAGACTCTCACTGTATACTTAAAGAATCAGTCATCCATGATGCTCAGAGAAAATTTGGAAAGTGGAGGAAAAATGAAAAAACATTACTACAAATCTGTTATTTAAATACTACTATTACTGTATTGTGGTATATTTCCTTTCTTATCTTTATCTTTTTCTACCCATATGTAATCATATGTTTTCTAATTTTTCTACTTTGTAGCATAGTAAAAGATTTTTCCTGCTTGTATATAATCTATTAATTAAAGAGTTGCCTAGTGATGACTCTGCTTCTGGCCAAGATGGAGTAACAGGAACTAGATATACCATAACAATAAAAAAATGACAAAATATATGAAAGAGTACTGAACATAAACAGTGAATGACAATTATTTCTGAGACTGGAAACCAATGATATGATCTCTAAAACTTCTTCACTTTATTACCTTGAGAAAATTTCCAGGCTGTGGCACAGGGAGGGGGATACATGCAGGAACTGGCTTACTCCCTGAAGTGAGGAGATGGACTATAGAGACTGGGAGACCAAATGCAGCCAGAGTTCTCAGGGAAAAGCACCAGACAAGAAAGAGCTGCAGAGACAGAAAACTGCAGAGTGTAGAGAGCTGCAGTGTCCTCCTCAAATATTTAACCAGTACTAATCAGTACATATATAAGGAACGACTGAGCTTGGGAGAAAGAAGCACCCAAAGGATTGGAGGAGGAAAATCTATCAATCAAAAATTTACCCAGTGAAACAGATGTTAAATTAGCAAACAAGGGTATTAACACATTCATTATGACTCTATTCCCTATGTTTTAAAAGTTAAGTAGAGTGATAAAATAGAAAGTAACGAGGTAGTGTTTCATATATATATAGTGTTTTTTAATATAAAGTGGTTTATTGTGTTATAGTGTTTTATACACACACACACACACACACACATTCACCACATACACTTAGATGAAGCTCTTGAGATGAAGATGTCAAAAGCTGAGATGAAAAATACAGTGGATGAGTAACAGCAGATTAGAGAGGGAAGAAGAAACTGTTAGTGAATTTGAAGACATAGTAATAAACACTACCCAGAATGAAACATCAAAAGAAAAAGATTAAAAAAAAATGAAGATTGGTCAGCTGAGGGACAACTCTAAGCAACCTAAAACACGTGGAATTGGAATTCCAAATGAAGAGAAAAGAGAGGAAGTGATGGAAAAATAGTTAAGGAAATAATGGCTGAAAAATTTCCAAATTTGATTAAAATTATACCCCCAGTTCTAAGAAGGCTAATAAATCCCAATCACAAGAAAAAAAAAATGAAGAAAACTGGACTGTCACATTATAACCAATGTACACATGATGAGTAATAATGAAAAATTCTAATCAGGAGACAGAGAAAAAACAATGGATATTACACGCAAAGGAGCAAATATAGGCCTACCAGCAGATATTTCATGAAAAGAATGGAACAGTCAAGCAGCATCTTTATTTATTTATTGTTTCAAGTTTTAATTTAAATTCCAGTTAGTTAACAGTGCAATATTGGTTTCAGGAATAGAATTTAGTGATTCGTCACTTACATATAATACCCAGTGCTCCTCCCAACAAATGCCCTCCTTAATACCCATCACCCATTTACTCCATTCTCCACCACCCCCCCCAGCAACCCTCAGTTTGTTCTCTATAGTTAAGAGTCCATTTTATGGTTTGCCTCTCTTTTTTCCCCCTATGTTCATCTGTTTTGTTTCTTAAATTCCACATGTGTGTGGAATCATATGGTATTTGTCTTTCTCTGATTTATTTCGCTTAGCATAATACACTCTAGCTCCATCCATGTCCTTGTAAACAGCAAGATTTCATTCTATTTTATGGCTAATATTCCATTGTGTATATATGCCACCTCTTCTTTATCCATTTATCAGTTGATGGACACAGGCTGTTTCCATAATTTGGCTGTTGTAGATAATGCTGCTATAAACATAGGCGCTCATGTATCCCTTTGAATTCGTATTTTTGTATTCTTTGGGTAAATACCTGGTAGTGCAATTGCTGGATCATAGGGTAGTTCTATTTTTAAGTTTTTGAGGAACCTCCATACTGTTTTCCAGAGTGGCTACATGAGTTTGTATTCCTACCAACAGGGCAAGAGGGTTTCCCTTTCACTAAATCCTTGCCAATACCTATTGTTTCTTGTGTTGTTGATTTTAGCCATTCTAACAGGTGAGAGTATCTTATTGTAGTTTTGATTTGTATTTCCCTGATGGTCAGTGATGTGAGCATCTTTTCATATGTCTGTTGGCCATAAGCATGTCTTCTTTGGAAAAATATCTATTCATGTCTTCTGCCCATTTTTGATTGGATTATTCAATTTTTTGTGTTGAATTTTATAAGTTCTTATAAAGCAGGTAATGTGTAAAGGAAGGAGATAAAATAGTTAAATGATATGCTTTCTATATGTGTAAATATGTGTAAAGGAAGGAGATAAAATAGTTAGAATGATATGCTTTCTCTTCCTTTCCTGGGTGGGGAGGCGGGATGCCTCAGGAGAAAGAAAAGGAGGTAGGTGACCTGGCAATTTTTCTTGTCAGCTGGACTTCTGGGTAAATAAATAGATGAATGATATTTTATAGAAACAAGATACTTTATCTCTGAATGCTTTTAGAAGTATAACTAGTAAATAGAATCTAGGATCTGTGATACATAGCTATTTGGAGAATGTTTAAGCTTTATAACTTTCTGGGGGTATAGAATGAAGACAGTTTATGATGCAAATGCTCCCATTGTGTTAGAGATTTCATGAAGATGTATATCTGATGCTGGACGCTGGGACCTGGAACATTCTCCTTGATGTGTCTGTCTTTTCACTGCTTTGTCAATGTCTATGGATAGACTGTATTCTTGAAATTATTAGTAAAGTTTTATACTGAGTCAGAACTCTGATTCATGTGAGTCCAATGTGACAATTCGATCCTGTATTAAGTTAGGAGAAACAACAAAAACAAAAATGTGTGATTTGATTTTTAATTCTGTGTATTGTGAGTTTATTTTAAAGTTCATTTTCTTATAGTAAAATCATAATAGATCATTTGAACATTAGAAAAAAACTTACCATTTCTAATTTTTTCCTGTTTTTTATTTACTTGTTCATTTTTTCAAAAAAATAACAAAGAGCAAGTGACATTAATTTCTTTTTTGAAGTTTCTCGTACTCAACATGGAAAATAGATTATTAAATAATTATATATTTTGATAACTTTTTTATTATAATGTGTGTATTGTACAAACATATTTACATTTACATATCAACTCTTCAGAGCAGTAATCATCAAAAAGAATTACCTACCCAGTTCTGTATCCAATAGGCAATCTTAATTCTTGGAGAAATTAACAGTTGGTTCAGAAAAGCAAAAACTGAGATATCTTTTTCAAAATATTTGGGGTCCCATGATTATAACTACTCTAATCTGTAACATATACTTTTTAAAAAGCTGAAGATTGTCAATGTGTTTGCACATGTTATCATTAAGAGAACAGCATCCAATTTATTTATCTCTTCAACAAGTACCTATTGGGAATGTACTATGTTGAGTGAGTCAGTATATAAATGCAGTGATTCACTAAAGGAGAAATGATAAATATGTTACACTCAAAGTGTAACTGTTAACCTGAAAAGTAAAGTTAGAAGATAAAGCAGACTTGGGTGGTTCTTTAACTAAGGTTTAGCTGTTAAAAATGTATGTTTGCTGTTTTACTTCTTATTTATATGTACCGTATGCTATTCAATTGTGTATGTTTGTATTATCCTGAATTATAAAGTGAAAGATATTCACAGGCCCTAGTTCATATTTTTTGTATTCTTAAATTGTTTTCATTATTAAGAAACATTAGTTTCCCCTTGGTCTGATTTATAATAAAATAGAAAATATTTTCTAAAATCATACTTGAGATTTTTCACACACCACCTTGTATGGTCTCAGAACCTCACTGAGTCCATGGATTACTCATAAAATTTTTATATTTCTCTATTAATGTATCACTTTTCGATTCTTACCTACACCATTTTTCTTAGTGTCCTTGTATTTTTGTTCAGGCTGTCCCTCCCATCTTCATAGTTTCTCAGTGGATCCAGAGATCATTTATTCTTTAAGGCTGAGAGCATTAGATTCCACATGGTTATTGAGTACTGCTTTGAAAATTCCAGTCTATATTCATCAGTTCATATTTTGAACTCCCATTTTTATAGTGGAAAATTATGGCCAAACAACAATACTTTAATAATTTTACATTAAATATTTGGTGACTCAATCAGATTGTAAATCTTAAGAGTTATCCACAGAACAGTAAAAAGTGTTGGTACTTACTAAATATATATTAACTTATTTTCATATCAATTTATACTTCAATTTTCTTTATTGTTAGTAACAATGATCTTCTGTATTTCTTTACATTCCAAAAAAGCTAAATTATTTTAAAATTATTTTATTTAATTCCTTCAGTTTTACTTTGAAGAATGATAGAAAATCTCAGTTTTCCTCCTTTAGCAGTGAACAACAAATACCTATGATATATATGATTATTATGACAGATTTAGGATTGTAGTTTGTGTTAATCCAGCAACATGACTAATGAACCTGTCAACTTCTGATATTAAAAGTTTGTGAGCCAGTTAAACTACTGGTGGTTGAATTGAAAGATGATTTAATAATAAAATCTTGATGTAGGAAAAGGAATATAAATGCAAATTCAAAATATGAATTTCACATGTATATGCATTTCCATATAGAGGTAAATACAAACATACACACACACACACACATGTAAAACCAAGCTTCAAAACGCACAACTGATACAGTGACACACCATGTATGGAGTACTTGTAAATGATTAGTAAGTATATTTATCCTTTAATATAAAAGTGAGTATCTTTATACTTATATCCCTATAAATTAAAAATTGCATGGGGATTTATTCCATAGTTATATAACACTTTTTTTTTTTTTTTTTTTTTGAGAGAGAGAGAGAGTGGGGAGGGACAGAGGGAGAGGTAGAGAGAGAATCTTAAGCAGGTTCCACACCCAGCATGGAGCCCAACATGGGGCTTGATCTCAGGACCCTGAGATCATGAGCCAGAATCGAGAGGTTTAACCGACTGAACCACCTGATGCCCCTACAGTTATATATCACTTAAACACCATAATCACTCACAGATCTTTCTGAAGTATTTATATTATCTCAGAAAATTTTATGTTATTATATTAATTATGTTATAGCAGTTTTAATAACCTATACCTTTTAGGTATGGATAAAGATACCATGTTTATTTTTATAGAATATTGGTAATATTTTGGGGGGCCTGGGTGGCTCAGTCAGTTAAGCATCTGCCTTCGGCTCAGGTCATGATCCCAGGGTCTTGGGATCGAGCCCCACGGCCCACTCCCTGCTCAGCAGGGAGCCTGCTTCTCCCTCTTCCTAACCCCTCCCTCCTTTCATGCTCTCTCTCTCTCTCTGTCTCAAATAAATAAATAAAATCTTTAAAAAAAGAATATTGGTAATATTTTGTTAATAATCCTGTATATAATCTGCACTGGAAATGCTTTTCTTTCTTCAAGAATCATTGTTCATGCTACAATACAGCAAACATTTATTCAGCCCATAATGTGTAAAATAAACTCAGAGGTATAATAGAAATATAAGAAAATTGTAAGCTTTGAGGAAAGATAAAGGATACATTTTCAAAAACTACACTGCTCTACAAAATGAATTAAAATATAAATTCTCCCTAATTCTATTTATAGTATAACATTTCCAGACTCCTGACCAGTTTACCACGTAAATATAAGCTTTCCTAGCATATTAGAAAATGGAAGATTTTACTATTATTAGACAGCGTCTCGACAATTTAATATAAATATCTTAATTTAGGTAAAGCATAGTCTGAAATGCACCTAAAAACAGGATATACTTCTTTCAAAAAATTCTTTAAAAATTCCACAATCAATGCATAAAAAAACTCATTAATCAGTAGCTATTAAGCCATAGTGTACACTGAGTGTGTATATTCTTAAATCTTTAATACTGAGTTATGTTTGGCATAAAGGAATCAGACTTGAGTCGTACTAAATATTTAGACTTCATCCCCACCAAATCATTTTTGAAAGTGAATGCAGCACTCCTTTGCAAAACATGGAGTGCTGTAGGAGTTCAAAGGTATTGGAAAGTGAAAGAGACATTGAGAAGAGCAGTTCAGCAATGAGTATGTGATGCTGTTCCCTGTGGCTCAATCAAATACTCGAGAAAGTGTTAAAGGCTGAGGTAAGATGTTTACTGCCTGGAGTAGAGTACTCTGATATTAAGCCCAATTATCAGCCTCATTCTGTATTTTCCTGCCTTCTTGCAAGCTTGTGCAATGCAAGTCACCATTAATCCTTTTGGAGACTCTGCAGAATCTGCTGAAAAATCCCAAAGAATATAAATTTCTTTGAAAAGATTGACAAGGCCATATCACATTATGATTTAGAGCCAAATGATTTAATCCTTTGCATTTTCATGAACTTCTAGTGGTTGACGATGACACACTGAAATGATTGAAGTGTTGTGAGGGAAATAAAAATCTTGCAGTGCTAGGGTAGGAGTGATGTATGTATTAACTATTTCTTGGCTCTTACTACTATTGTAAAGATTTTGATCAACTTTAAAAAAATAAATAAAGGCCATGATTTTCTTAGGAGCAGCTACCTTGACATTAGTGCTGCTCTGGAAATTGAAGGAACAGTTTAGCTGGGCTCCTGATAATGGTTTCTATTTGGCTAGGGTGGGAGTACACCTTTGACATTTTTCAGGGAAATATTTAAGCAATGAATGGTGAAAACCTACATAATTTTGTCTAGGCATTGCACAAGGTAGATAGAATTTTTATAAGACTACTGTTCTGTGTTAAATTATCAAAAAGAGTTAAGGGTGACTAGATATCTAGTTCAGGACCAAAAGGTAGAATTTGTACCTTGCCACCCTGTGACTATCAGATAACTAGGTATAAAGTAAATTCATGCCCTTTTCTGTTAATACCTAAAATCCCTGGGACTACTATAGATTGTTCTTTAACTACTTTCCTATAAACACAGCACAATGTCTTAACAGTCTTCCTCCCCAAATGTGAGTGCACTAGAAACTTATCTATGAGGTTGATTCTCCATCTTTTGCCTGACATTCATGTAAAATATTTCAATATTAACATACTAGAGGTATATCCACTAAATTTACTCAAAAAGCATTGTTAAGAAATGACCATATGCCAAATACTATGCTAAATAGCAGAAATTCAAAGAAGACTATTATACAGAGATGGCTCTAGAGGGTCCTGTCTAATGAGAGAGAGAGAAAGAGAGAGAGAGAGAAATATGCAGAATTATGTAAAGTATGAGAGAAGCACAATGGCAAAGCCAGCTAGGGGAGTCAGATAAAACATCCCATGGGGGGTGCTATTTGAGTTAAGTCTTAAGGAATAATTAGAAATGTATTTGATGAAAGAGTTTCAAGTACATTTGCTAAAACATAGATGCAACATATAATTTAGTATGCTCACTTACATAGCATATATTCATGACAACATAGCAGGTCATTCCTGATCTTAACCACAATTCTTACTGACAGATGTCAGCATAAGTCATATAATCACCCTAATTTGTCTATGATAATGATAAATTAAGGATCACATTCCATCCAGATAATATTATTACTAGATTATTAGCAAGTTAAGAATTATACATTTTCAGTATGGATTAGCATCATATACTGGATAATGAATTTGGGGAAAGTAAGTGGAAAATATAGATAGAAATACATTATTTGAAAATGAAATCATCACCTATTATCTATTATTACTGACTGAAATATAGCTTTGAAGCTGCATTATTATCAATATGCTCATATAAATATGTTCACATTCATGTTTTTGTGTATAAACATACATACATATATTTACTGTTTCACCATTGTTGACTTGAGTCTTTAGTTATTTGTTGTGCTTGGCATTTAAATGGAAGAAGCATTCATTTTATTTTTGAGACATTTAGGAAAGAACTATCAAAATGTTGGTTCCTTTAATACAAGGTTAATGACAAGGCTTATTATAGCATATATTTGGGTCTGTAGTTATTCTGGAATTATTCTGTTCAGGGTTTTCTAAATAAAGCAAAGCTATCTATACTTAAGAGTTTTTAAGAGATGAATGTCTGATATCAAATTCTCCAGTGAATTCTAGATCAGCCATGGTAAAAAGAGACACTACTTAAGTTTCAGGGCAAACATGGGATTCACATGTTGATCTGAATTTACTGAATGTATATTTATATTTCCTATTCTTTTCAGATTCTTCCTCCCTCCTCCTCTTTCCCTCCCTGCTTCCCTGCTCTATTTCATTCTAGTGCAGCACTTAATATTTAATTTTACACGCATATTGAATGTTCTTTGCCCACATTTTTAGATGCTAAGAAATGAAAAAGGCATACCAGGTCCATTTCCTTGGGGAACTTTATACCAAACATGCAAATTTTCAGTAGAGGATGGACAGGCCTTTTCAGTAGTCCTTTATTTAAAACCTATATAAAATCTGCAGAGGAGTTCATGTGATTGCTTGTGTTTTCAATGATAAGCACCCAAAAGAATAAGGCACTTAAGAATTAAAAAGTATGATACATAGATTAAACCACAGTGCCCCATATACACCCAAGTGTTTGAATATATTAATTTCATTTTTAATTTTCTTTTCCTTAATATGTTAAGGCATTAGGAAAAAAATACACTCAGTTTTTGAGGAGGCCTTCTGAGATTTGTTCAGGTAAATAATATCAGTATTTGCATGAAAATAGGCAGGTACATGTTGAAGGAGCACAATTTTTTAAAATGTAATAGTGGATTTACTGTTTATTATTTCTTGGAACCTAACTCATTTTAGTTCCACATTTGAATAACTTAGCAGATTATAAATTTACAAAGGCATTAGGCCTGAAGTTCTGTATTGCAAGTGAACAGAAGGAAACTGAAAAAAAAAAAAAAAAGCGATTTATTATGACCAACACTTTTCTGTTTAGCTCTTTTATTTATTGTGGTTAAAAAAAAAACATATAACATGAGATCTACCCTGTTAACAAATTTTTAAGTGTACAGTACAGTATTGTTAACTAAAAGCACAATGTTGTACAGCATGTCTCTATAACTTCCTCAAACTGCATGACTAAAACTCTGTATATAGCAAATAGTAACACCCCGTTTCCCCCTCCCCAACCCAGTGCCTTGCAACTATTATTCTTTCTGTTTCTAAGAGTTTGAATAATTTATACACCTAACGTAAGGGATATTTTGCAGTGCTAATTCTATGACTGCCTTACTTCACTTAGCATAATAGCCTCAATGTTCATCCATGTTGTAGCATAGGACAGAATATTCTTCATTTGTATGGCTGAATAATATTCCATTGTATGTAGATATCACATTTTTTTTTTTTTATCTCTTCATCCCTTGATGGACAGTCAAGTTGTCTCCACCTCTTGGCTAATGTGAATAATGCTGCAATGAACATGAAATGCCAATATCTCTTTGAGAGCCTGATTTCAATATTTTTGGATAAATACACAAAAGGGAAATTGTTGGATAATATGGTAGTTCTATTTTCAAATTTTGAATAACTTCCATACAGTTTTCTATAGTGACTGTACCATTTTACATTCCTACTTACAGTGCATAATAATTCTGATTTCTCTACATCCTCATCAAGATTTGTTATTTTCTGTGGGTTTGTTTGTTTGTTTGTTTTTAGATAATATCCATCCTAACAGATGTGAGACGATACTTCATTGTGGTTTTAATCTCACTTATGGTTGGTGATTTTGACTACCTTTCCAAATATCTACTGGCCATTTAGATTTGGAGTAAAGTCTATTAAAGACCTTTGCCCATCTTTAAATTAGGTTTTTTGTTATATGGGTTTATTTTGTTTTTTGTTTGCTATGGAAGTATAGGAGTTTCTTACTTCTTTTTGGATATTAATGCCTTATCAGACATAGGCTTGCAAATATTTTCTCACATTCTGTAGGTTGCCTTTAACACTCTGTTATTTCCTTTGCTGTACAGATTTCATTTGATGTAGTCCTACTTACCTATGCTTTTGTCACCTATGCTTTTAGTGTCATATCCAGAAATCATTCTTAACACCGATGTTATTCCGACTTACCCCTATGTATTGCCTGAAATTTTGTATTTTGGGTCTTATGTTTAAGTCTTTAATATATTTTGAGTTGATTGTTTTGTGTGTGGTGTAAGACAGGGGTCTAATTCAATTCTTTTGCAAGTGGATATCCAGTTTTCCTAATGCCACTGTTGAAGAAACTATCTTTTGCCCACTTGTCAAATTTTCTTTCCTGTATCTATTGATACGATCATTTTTAAAAAAGATTGATTGATTGATTTGAAAGAGAGAGAGAGAGCACAAGCAGGGGGAGCAGCAGGCTGAGGGAGAGGGAGAAGCGGGCTCCCCACAGAGCAGGGAGCCAGATGTGGGACTCGATCCCAGAACCCTGGGATCATGACCTGAGCCAAAGGCAGATGCTTAACTGACTGAGCCACCCAAGCACCCTACTGATATGATCATTTGACTTTAATCCTTCATTCTATTAATTTGGTGTATCACAATGATTTATTTTCATATATTGAAACACCTTGCCTTCCACAGATACATCTCACTTGATCATGGTATATGATCCTTTAATATGCTGTTAAATTTAGCTTGCTAGAATTTGTTGAAGATTTTTGTATCTATATTCCTCCAAGATAATAGCCTGTAGTTTTCCTGACTTTGATATCAAGGTAATGTTGGCCTCAAAGAATGAGTTTGGAAGTGTTCCATCCTCTTTAATCCTTTTGGAAGATTTTAGAAGGATTGATATTAATTCTTCTTTAAATGTTTGGTAGAATTCACCTATGGGAGCCCTCTGGTTCTGGGCTTTTCTTTGTTGAAGGATTTTTGATCACAGCTTCAGTCTCTTTATTCATTATTGGTCTGTTTAGATTTTCTATTTCTTTGTGATTCTGTCTTGGTAGGTTATGTTTCTAGGAATGTATCCATTTTTTATAGGTTATCCTTTGTTGGTGGGTGATTGTTAGCAGTAGTCTCATAATCCTTTTTTATTTCTGTGGTATCATTTGTAATGTTTCCTCTTTCATTTATGATTTTATTTCCATCTTCTCTCTCTTTCCTTAGTCTAGCTAATATTTTCTCAGTTTTGTTGATTTTTTCAAAACACAACTCTTAGTCTTGTTGAATTTTTTCTATTGTTTTCTCTTTTCTGTTTTGTTTGTTTCTTCTCTAATCTTTGTTATGTCCTTCTGCCAATTTTTGTTTAAGGTTTTTTGTTTGTTTGTTTTGTTTGTTTTTGAGATCTTCCTTTTTTTAAATATAGGAGCTTATCCCCATAAATTTCCCTCTTAGTACTGCTTTTGTAGTATCCCATAAGTTTTGGTATGTTGTTTTGTTTTTTGTTTGTCTCAAGATATTTTCTAATTTCTCTGAATTTATTTTTATTTATTCTATTGATTGTTCAAGGGGATTTTGTTTAATTTCCACATTTGTGAATTTTCTAGTTTTCCTTCTGCCAATAATTGTGTGTTTCCCCTAGTTGTTTTTGGAAAATATACTTGGTATAATTTGAATCTTGTAGAACGTTTAAGAGTTATTTTGTGATTTATATGATCTATACTGGAAAATGTTCCATGCGTGCTTCAGAATATCCTGTTGCTATAGTGGAATAATCTGTATGTCTAAGTCCATGTAGTCTATAGTATTGTTTAAATTTGCTGCTTCCTTATTGATCATCTCTATGAATGTTCTACTCATTATTAAACGGGAGGTAATAAAACCCCTTCTATTATTGTACTGTGATCAATTTCTCTCTTCAGTTATGTCAATGCTTGCTTCATATATTTGGGTGCTGTGATATTGGGTGCATATATATTTATACTTTTTAAATATTCCTATTAAATTGATCTTTTTGTAGATTTGTAATGATCTTTCTCTTTTTTGGCAATTTTTGACAAAGTCTATTTTGTCTGATATAAATATAGTTACCCATACTTTCTTTTGGTCACCATTTGCATGGAATATCTTTTCCTATCCCTTCACTTTCAGCCTGTGTATGTCCTTAAATCTCAAGTGAGACGTTTGGAAATAGCCTATAGTTGGACCTTATTTTTAAATCCATTTATCCATTCTATCTGTTTTGATTGGAGAGTTTAATCCATTTACATTGGTAGGTAAAAACTCACAGGTGCCATTTTGCTAAATTTTTAAATCTTCTCTATAACTGTTTTGTCCCTCTTTTCTTTCTTTCTTTCTTGCTTCCTTGCTTGAATTCTTGAATTTCTTCATCTTTGTGTATCTTCAATAGGTATTTTCTTTGGAGTTACCATGGGGCTTATAAAAAACATCTTATAGGGGTGCCTGGGTGGCTCAATCTGACTTTTGAACTCAGCTCAGGTCTTAATCTCAGGGGGGTGAATTCAAGCCCCACAATGGGCAAACATCTTATAGTTATGACAGTCTTTCATAAGCTGATAGTAACTTAACTGTAATCATGTACAAATACCCTATACTTTCACTCCTCCCAATATACTTTATGTTGTTGGTCAAATTGTCTTTATATATTGTGTATCTATTAACCTATTGTTAAAGTTTTTTTTATACTTTTGCCTTTTAACTACTATACCAATTTTTTTTTTACTTTTTTTTTTTAATTTTATTATGTTATGTTAGTCACCATACAATACATCATTAGTTTTTGATGTGGTGATCCACGATCCATTGTTTTCGTATAACACCCAGTGCTCCATGCAGTACATGCCCTCCTTAATACCCATCACCGGGCTACCCCATACCCCCTCCCCCCTCCCCTCTAGAACCCTCAGTTTGTTTCTTAGAGTCCATAGTCGCTCTTGGTTCATCTCTCCCTCCAATTTCCCCCCCTTCATTTTTCCTTTCCTTTTCCTAGTGTCCTCCATGCTATTCCTTATGTTCCACAAATAAGTGAAACCATATGATAATTGACTTTCTCTGCTTGACTTATTTCACTTAGCATAATCTCCTCCAGTCCCATCCATGTTGATGTAAAAGTTGGGTATTCATCCTTTCTGATGGCTGAGTAACATTCCATTGTATATATGGACCACATCTTCTTTATCCATTCATCTGTTGAAGGGCATCTCGGCTCTTTCCACAGTTTGGCTATTGCGGACATTGTTGCTATGAACACTGGGGTGCATATGGCCCTTCTTTTCACTACATCTGTGTCTTTGGGGTAAATACCCAGTAGTGCAATTGCTGGGTCATAGGGTAGCTCTATTTTTAAATTTTTGAGGAACCTCCACATTGTTTTGCAAAGTGGCTGTACCAACTTGCATTCCTACCAACAGTGTAAGAGGGTTCCTCTTTCTCCACAACCTCTCCAACATTTGTTGTTTCTTTCCCTGTCCATTTTTGCCATTCTAACTGGTGTAACGTGGTATCTCAGTGTGGTTTTGATTTGAATTTCCCTGATGGCTAATGATGATGAACATTTTTTCATGTGTCCGTTAGCCATTTGTATGTCTTCTTCAGAGAAGTGTCTTTTCATATCTTCTGCCCATTTTTTGACTTGATTATTTTTTTTAGGGTGTTGAGTTTGAGAAGTTCTTTATAGATCTTGGATACCAGCCCTTTATCTGTAGTGTCATTTGCAAATATCTTCTCCCATTCTGTGGGTTGCCTCTTTGTTTTGTTGACTGTTTCCTTTGCTGTGCAGAAGCTTTTTATCTTGATGAAGTCCCAAAAGTTCATTTTTGCTTTTGTTTCACTAGCTTTTGGAGATGTATCTTGAAAGAAGTTGCTGTGGCCGATGTCAAAGAGGTTACTGCCTATGTTCTCCTCTAGGATTTTGATGGATTCCTATCTCACGTTGAGGTCTTTCATCCACTTTGAGTTTATCTTTGTGAATGGTGTTAGAGAATGGTGGAGTTTCATTCTTCTGCATGTGGCTGTCCAATTTTCCCAGCATCATTTATTGAAGAGATTGTCTTTTTTCCATTGCATGTTTTTCCTGCTTTGTCAAAGATTATTTGACCATAGAGTTGAGGGTCCATATCTGGGTTCTCCATTCTGTTCCATTGGTCTATATGTCTGTTTTTGTGCCAGTACCATGCTGGCTTGGTGATCACAGCTTCATAATATAGCTTGAAATCAGGCAATGTGATGCCCCCAGCTTTGTTTTTCTTTTTCAACATTTCCTTGGCGATTTGGGGTCTTTTCTGATTCCATACAAATTTTAGGATTGTTTGTTCCAGCACTTTGAAAAATGTCATTGGAATTTTGATCGGGATGGCATTGAAGGTATAGATTGCTCTGGGTAGCATAGACATTTTAACAATGTTTATTCTTCCGATCCATGAGCATGGAATATTTTTCCATCTTCTTGTGACTTCTTCAATTTCTTTCATGAGTGTTCTGTAGTTCCTAGAGTATAGATCCTTTACCTCTTTGGTTAGGTTTATTTTGATGTATCTTATGGTTTTTGGTGCTATTGTAAATGGAATCGTTTCTCTAATTTCTCTTTCTATAGTTACGTTGTTAGTGTATAAGAACACAACTGATTTCTGTGCATTGATTTTGTATCCTGCCACATTACTGAATTGCTGTATGAGTTCTAGTAATTTGGGGGTGGAGTCTTTTGGGTTTTCCACATAAAGTATCATGTCGTCTGTGAAAGGAGAGAGTTTGACCTCTTCTTTGCCAATTTGAATACCTTTTATTTCTTTTTGTTGTCTGATTGCTGTTGCTAGGACTTCTAGTACTATGTTGAATAATAGTGGCGAGAGTGGGCATCCTTGACGTGTTCCTGATGTTAAGGGAAAGGCTCTCAGCTTTCCCCCATTGAAGATGATATTTGCTGTGGGTTTTTCATAGATGGATTTTATGAACTTGAGGAATGTTCCCTCTATTCCTATATTCTGAAGAGTTTTGATCAGGAAAGGATGTTGTATTTTGTCAAATGCTTTTTCTGCATCAATTGAGAGGACTATATGGTTCTTCTCCCTCCTCTTATTAATGTGTTCTATCACACTGATTGATTTGCGACTGTTGAACCACACTTGCATCCTGGGGATAAATCCCACTTGGTCATGGTGGATGATCCTTTTAATGTATTGTTGGATCCTATTAGCTAGGATTTTGTTGAGGATTTTAGAATCCATATTCATCAGGGATATCAGTCTGAAATTCTCCTTTTTGATGGGGTCTTTGCCTGGTTTGGGGATTAAGGTAATGCTGGCCTCATAGAATGAGTTTGGAAGTTTTCCTTCTGTTTCTATTTTTTGAAACAGCTTCAGTAGAATAGGTATTATTTCTTCTTTGAATGTTTGGTAGAATTCCCCAGGGAGTCCATCAGGCCCTGGACTCTTGTTTTTTGGGAGGTTTTTGATCACTGCTTCAATCTCGTTACTGGTTATTGGCCTATTCAGGTTGTCAATTTCTTCCTGTTTCAGTCTTGGCAGCTTATAGGTTTCCAGGAAGGCCTCCATTTCATCCAGATTGTTCAGTTTATTGGTATATAGTTGTTGATAATAATTTCTAATAATTGTTTCTATTTCCTTGGTGTTAGTGGTGATCTCTCCCCTTTCATTCATAATTTTATTAATTTGGGTCCTATCTCTTTTCTTTTGGATAAGTCTAGCCAGTGGTTTATCGATCTTATTAATTCTTTCAAAGAATCAACTTCTAGTTTTGTTGATCTGATCTACTGTGTTTCTGGTTTCATATCATTGATCTCTGCTCTAATTTTAATTATTTCTCTTCTAATGTGTGGCTTAGGCATCGTTTGTTGCTTTTTCTCTAGTTCATTAAGGTGTAGAGTTAGTTGGTGAATTCGGAATTTTTCTACTTTTTTGAGTGAGGCTTGGATGGCTATGTATTTCCCCCTTAGGACCGCCTTTGCAGTATCCCATAGGTTTTGGACTGATGTGTTTTCGTTCTCATTGATTTCCATGAATTGTTTAAGTTCTTCTTTGATTTCCTGGTTGACCCAAACATTCTTGAGCAGAGAGGTCTTTAGCTTCCAAGTGTTTGAATTTCTGCCAAATTTTTCTTGTGATTGAGTTCCAGTTTTAAAGCATTGTGGTCTGAGAATATGCAGGGAATAATCTCAATCTTTTGGTATCGGTTGAGACCTGATTTGTGACCCAGTATGTGGTCTATTCTGGAGAAAGATCCATGTGCGCTCGAGAAGAATGAGTATTCTGTTGTTTTAGGGTGGAATGTTCTGTAAATATCTATGAGGTCCATCTGGTCCAGTGTATCATTCAAAGCTCTTGTTTCCTTGTTGATTTTCTGCTTAGATGATCTGTTCATTGCTGAGAGTGGAGTATTGAGGTCTCCTACAATTAACGTACTGTTATCAGTATGACTCTTTATTTTGGTTAACAGTTGGCTTATGTAGATAGCTGCTCCCATGTTGGGGGCATAGATATTTACAATTGTTAGATCTTCTTGTTGGATAGACCCTTTAAGAATGATATGGTGTTCTTCTGTGCCTCTAATTACAGACTTTAGTTTAAAATCTAATTTGTCTGATATAAGAATTGCTACCCCAGCTTTCTTTTGAGGTCCGCTGGCATGGAAGATGGATCTCCATCCCTTCATTTTCAGTCTGGATGTATCTTTAGGTTCAAAATGAGTCTCTTGTAGGCAGCATATGGATGGGTCCTGTCTTTTTATCCAATCTGCAACCCTGTGCCGTTTTATGGGAGCGTTTAGGCCATTCATGTTGAGAGTGATTATTGAAAGATATGAATTAATTGTCATCATGTTGCCTGTGAAGATGTTGTTTTTATAGATTGTCCCTGTAAATTTCTGTTGTATATCACTCTTGGGGTCTTCTCCTTTATAGAACCCCCCTTAATATTTCTTGCAGGGCTGGCTTAGTGGTCACATATTCTTTCAGTTTCTGCCGATCTTGGAAGCTCTGCATCTCTCCATCCATCCTAAATGAGAGCCTTGCCAGATAAAGTATTCTTGGCTGCATGTTCTTCTCATTTAGTACCCTGAATATGTCTTGCCAGGCCTTTCTGGCTTGCCAGGTCTCTGTGGATAGGTCTGACGTTATTCTGATGTTCCTCCCTCTGTACGTAAGGAATCTCTTCCCCCTAACTGCCCTTAAGATGGTTTCCTTAGTTCTAAGATTTGCCAGTTTTACTATTACATGCCGGGGTGTTGGCCTGTTTTCCTTTATCTTGGGAGGGGTCCTCTCTGCCTCTAGGACACGAATGTTTGTTTCATTCCCCAGATTAGGGAAGTTCTCAGCTACGATTTGCTCAACTACATCTTCTAGTCCTCTCTCTCTCCACTCCCTCCGGGATTCCAATTATTCTGACATTGGAACGCTTCATGGTGTCACTTATTTCTCTGATTCTATTTTCATGAATTCTGAGTTGTTTTTTCCTGGCCTCCTCTTTTCCCTTTTTATCTATTATATTGTCTTCCAGGTCACTTATTCGCTCTTCTGCCTCAATTACCCTAGCTGTTAGATTATCTAGATTGGATTGGATCTCATTGATAGCATTTTTCAGTTCTGCCAATTCAGCTTTCATTTCTGCCTTTAGAGACTCTTTGTTGCCATTAATTGATTTCTCCATTCTAGCCATTATCTTCACAATTGCTAGCCTGAATTCCATTTCCGACATCTTGGTTATATCTGCATCCATTTGTAAATCTGCAGCATAAGTCATAATCTCTGAGTCTTTTCTATTTTGGGGGTTCCTCCTCTTAGTCATTCTGTTGATGGGTGTTTGAGGGAATATAGAGTCCAAATTATTGACCAGAACCCAAGCAAGATGCACCTGTTTTCTAGGGACCTTAGGGTTGCTGGCCTCTTGTTTTCCCAGCCTGTCTTCTGGGGGAGGGGCCTGCTGCACTGTTAGTCAGGCAACCCTGTTTGGGCGGAGTTGCCCTGCCCCCCTGTGGCGGGGGATGGGCTCAACTGGAATCAGTTTTGGGGGCTTTTGTTCTCTGGCGGCTTTCCCTGGTGGCTTTCCGCATCTCTTCCGCGAGTCAGAGCAGAAGAGACCGTTTCCAACCCTCTGCCTCAGAGCAGAGAGACTGCAGTCTGTTCTTCAGTGAGCTCTCCAGGCCACACCATCTCCATTTCTGTCTGTGCTGGTATAAACTGCAACATCCTGGGTTGTGCGCCCCTCTGCAGCACTCCCAGTCCTGCCTCCAGGTTGGGGCACGTCTCTGCCCTTTGTGTTTCTAAAACCGCCAGCTGCTCCCAGTTCGCAGGCGTGACCCTGCCGCTCCGGGTTTCCGCCCTGGGGGCTGCCCTAAAGTCCTTTCCCCGCCGCTACTGGTCTACAAGTCTGTGCCCTGCGTGAGGCTGTCACTCACTGGCGGTGTAGGATGCCCACAGCCAGGCACCCTCCTGCTGCCGTTTATCCTCCAATATCTGCCTGCAGAATCACGGCTCCCTGCTTTGTACCTTGAAACCAACCACCTGAGATATTCTGTTTATAGAGATCCAGATCTTCTTACATCTCAGGCTGGTTTTGTGGGTGCTCAGAGTGGTCTGGTAGATATCCAGCTCAATTCCGGGGACCAGTTGAAATAGGGTCCCCTACTCCTCCGCCATCTTTCCTTCTCCCAACTACTATACCAGATTTAAAAGTGTAATACACACCACCATTACAATATAGTAATTTGTATTTGTCTATATGTTAACTTTACCAAAAAGTTTTGTATTTTCATGTGTTTTTGTTCTTCTTTTTAGTGTCCTTTTTTTTTTTTTTTCAACTTGCAGGACTCCTTTTAGCATTTCTTGTAAAGCAAGTCATGAATTCTCTCAACTTTTGTCTGACAGCCTTTATTTCTCCTTAATTTTAGAAATGTAGTTTTGCCAGATATAGTTTTCTTGGCGGATTTTTTCTTTCAGCACTTTGAATGTATCATCTTTTTCCCTTCTAGGCTGCAAGACTGCTGCTGAGAAATCTGCATAGAGTCTTAGGCTTCCATTGTATGTGACAAGGCACTTTTCTTTTGCTGCTTTCAAAATTCTCGTCTTTTTCTTTGACTTTTGACAATTTGCTTTTAATATGTCTCTCTGTAGATTTCTTTGCATTCTTCCTGGTTGGACTCGGTTCGTCTTTAGTCTGTATGTGCATTTTCATTTCCAGATTGGGAACTTTATGACCAGTATGTATTTAAGTAAGCTTCTGCCCTTTCCCTCTTTTCCTTCTGGAACTCCCATAATGTGAGTATGGGTCCACTGAATGGTTTCCAAACCTTCCTTAGGCCTTTTTCATTCTTTTCTATCCTTTTTTCTTTTTGTTACTTGGACTGGATAATTTAAAATAACCTGTCTTTGAACTTGCTGATTCTCTCTTCTGCTTGAACAAGTCTCCTGTTGAACTCCTTTAGTGCAATTTTTAGTTTTTTAATATATTCTTTAGTACCAAAATTTCTGGTAGGTTTATTTTTTATATTTTCTATCTCTTTGCTTATATTCTCATTTTGTTCCTGTATCATTTGAGTTAGTTGAACATCTTTTAATGTTTATTTAATTCTTTGCCAGATAATTCATATACCTCCATTTCTTTAGGATCAATTTCTGGATTTGTTGTTGTCATTGGGACCGTATTTCCCTGTTTCCTCATGTGTCTCATAATTTTGTGTTGGGTTCTATTCATTTGATTAAAAAACAAGAAACAAAAACAAAAACAAATTTTTACTAGTCTTTATGGATTGGCTTTGTACCGAGGAAGACTCTCACCAATCAGCCTACCTAGAGATTTTTGTGGCCTCTCAAATCCTTTCTTGGAGGTGAGGGTGGCACAGGGTGCAACTTCTCTTGGCCCGTCCATACAAATTCTCAATTACGAAGGCTTGTGGGTTCTACTTTCAGGAATTTATAATCTCTTGCTCCTGCTGGTGTCTGCTCGTCACTGAAAGTTCTCTCATTCTATAGCAGCAAGACTCCACACTGTCATATGTTTCAACAGCCATCAGGCATCCAAAATATATTGACTTGTCATCAGCACTCTGAATTAGGTAAGAGAGATAACCAGTCCTCCAGGCAACCCTCTGAAAAGCCAGAAGCTGGATGCGTGCTCCACCTCCCTTCTTCTACCCTCCCAGGGAGAAGCTTCGAGTTGTTCTCCTTATCTTGATTGTGCCAAGCCTTGCTGGCTACAGCAAGCTGCCCACAGTGTTCTTTTTTGCTCAGCAGTCCTCAGATGTCTAAACTATGCCAGTTCCATCAGCAGTCAGAGTAGAGCAAGACAGAATTCAGTTCCTCAGACAGTCCTCTAGAAAGCCCAGATACTGGATGCATACTCTACTCTTCTCTTTCCTCCCAAGCAAGAAGTGAAGACCTGGGTGCTCTCTCTTGGTACTGCACTGTGCTGGCTTGGGGAGGGGCTGATGTGATTAAAATGAAATTGCTTTTCTTACATATTTCAATGTAGTTTTTCTTGATTTGTGCTTGCCTAGAGTACTATACCTTCTTACCTAGATTTTGGAATTCTCTTAAAGGCATTTTCGTCTGTATATTAGTAAATTAGTATTTCTTTGGGGAAATAAAAACCTGGACTTTCTATTCTGCCATTTTGTTAATATCACTCCTGGTTGGCTCTTAAATCTTGGTAATGGCATTTAGATACTCTTTATAGGAGATGACCAATCAAGATTGTCATACCATTGATTTATTTAAGCTTTTCTTGTTGTGGATATTCCAAAGGTGATAATGGCAAAATTTTAGATTATTGATCTAAAGATCTCTACTAGATCAGATCATTACTAGAAAAAATGGTGGCATAAGGTTAAGTTAAAAAACAAGACAAAGTAAAACTACTATATCATACACTGTCCAAAATAAAAGGCAAATAAATAAATACATAAATAAATTGTAAAGAAAATGTCATTAACCCATGGAAAGAATCCAAACCTTATGTTTTAAATATTGAGAAATACTATGCACATATCAAATTATTTGGAACAAAATGAATTAACAAAACTGAAAAGTGCAACATATATATTCTCTTCTGGATAATGCCATGAAAATTGGGGGAAATTCATAAAAGGTAATAAGAAAAGCATGACTGCTCTGATATGGAGAGAGTAGAACTACAGATTACACAAATCAGAAAGAAGAATAGAATGTCTCCATCCCATAAATTGCTTTCAACATGTGTAACAATCATACAAAGAACAATTATACATCAACATTTTTTTTCCTTTGGTAGCAAAGATGGAAAACCATGTGGCTATTTAAAGCAAGATCTAGCAGTAGCGAAGACCATTGAGTAAAGAAGTTATATACTGGTACAACAACCCAAAAGTTTATGGTTTAAAGGACCATTCTTTAAGCTGATTTCTCACTTCATTGATAGTTTACCCTAAAAGAAAAAGAAAATTCAATCTTTGAACCCCACAAAAAAATATAGGCCTCTATGTCGTAGTGCTGAACCCATTGTAGAAGTTTATAGTAATTTATAAATTGAGTAGACAGGAAATCCCTGTTAATAGATGACATTGTCTCCTTTCTAACTGTACCAGCAGATAATGGGTGACAAGAGAATTTAAAGCACCCAATCCTGTGTTCTACACAGGAACTTATTTATTGCCTAGGTATACATGAAATGGGCCAATAACAATTTACTCATCCTAAATTCAGTAAATTGACACATGTCAAATTTAGAGACAAAACCCTTTCTTTGGGACACCTGGGTGGCTCACTCAGTTAAACATCGGTTCAGGTCATGATCCCAGGGTCCTGGGATCCAGCCTCACATCGGGCTCCCTGCTCAGAGGGGAGCCTGCTTCTCCCTCTGCCTCTGCCCCTTCCCTGAGCTCTTTCTTTCTCTCTCTGTCTCAAATAAATAAATAAAAAATTTAAAAAACCCTTTCTTCAAAACGATGAGTGCTATAACATACTCTAATAGCCAATTGTTATATATTGATTCCTATGGATCAGTCAGTGTTTTTCAATATTTATATTTATGAAATTACTTAATCAAAATAAGCTTGAGATAGGGAGTATTATCACCATCCCCATTTCAAAGATGAGGATAAGAATAAGAGTTTGTCAACAACATACTTAAAGTCATACAGGTACAAAGTGCCAAGGTCACAATTTAAAAACAGTCTGGCTTCACCAGCATTATAATTATTATTTTCCTTAATTTAAGTATTTTAAAGTGATCGCAAATATCATAATATCTTATCCTTAGATATTTTACCATTTATTTTCCAAAACATAGAGCTATTTCCTTCTCAGACAAAATGATATAGTCACACCTAATTAACAATAATTCTAGTATCATCTAGAAGTTAGTTCATTTTTCTAGTTATCTCCAAAATGTCCTTTTTAGTACATTTAGCCAATCCAGCAGTGTACATTGTGCCTGGTTGATATATCCTTGAGGTCTCTTCTAATTTATAAAAGTTCTTTATTAATGGCCCTATTTACTATGGAGACCAGCCTTATAGAATGTCCCAATTTTATTTATGTGATACTTTCCTTCTGGGGTCATTTAGTTTATCCCCTAAACCCCTACTATTTCTTGAAGCAGGAAATTATATCTAAGAGTTGGTAAAATTCAAGTAAAATTATATTGGTAACATTAAATAATTAATGATGTATAGTTCACATTGTATAGTATACATGAGGATATTCATCCTATTTCATTGTTTTACCATCAATAATACTAAGGTGATTCAAGGTAGGGTCAACATAATCCTTTTTTTGTTAAGTTCTTCACATGAACACCCAGTTCCACATGAACCATTCTCCTAATGATTTTAGTTCCTATTAATAAAGCTTGTATGGATGAATCATTTTATTAGAGATGTATATTGATAATTTCCTAATATTATTGTTTCTTGCACATTTATTAGCTAGCTATTTTTCTAAATCTGTTTTTCCCTTAATAGCTTAGAATATTTGGTTACTATGAAGCCTAATTCCTATGCAAAGGCAGACTACATTAATTATTTTTTTCCTTTTCCATTTTTCAAAATAAAAATTTGGTTATATACCATCTTGGGTGGTAAGAAAGGTATTTTCCTGGTTTTTCTTTTCAAAGTATCTTTTAAAATTTCTAGATATTCATAGATTTATTTATTTATTTATTTTGGATATTCATAGATTTAAAGTGTTTCAACTGAAATTCTTATTCTTTTGATGCTAAAATTGTCACAGCCTTTTCCATTCTGGGTTCTTTGAACTTGGCTCACCAGTCCTTTTGTCATAGCCTTTTAAAAAAGGTTCCCTGTTTTCTGTCACAATAAGATATCCCAGTCTTCTATTCTTTTCCTTACCAAAACCTATGTATTTTTAGCTATAAATGGTTTTGAAGTGCAAAATGCAAATTTTGAGGTACTAATTGCAATGTAATGTGATTTCTAAGCCATTTCAAAGTTTAGAGCAAGAAAAAATATATATCATAGTTTAAAATATTTACAGTTCAGTTTTAGCATACAGCAAAACTAATTTTCTAATTTTATTATCTTCTGAAAATATTGATAGTATAAACTTATTTATTCTCTGCTACAATGTATAAAACATATCAATTCCTGCATACCAATAAACTAAATTTTAAAAAATACCTACCAATAAACTAGAAATTTATTTTTATTAAAAACTTTTTGAAGAATTTGTTTTTACAATATACCTTACTAAATATAAAATAATTATAAAACTGCCTTATTTGCAAAGAATACTTTCTCTGGTTTAGTTTCTAATTTGATGCATAGTTAACTTTATCCATTTGGGGAATTCTTTTCTATTTAAGGGATTTCTTTATGTTTGGCTTTTTTTCAATTGAATAGTTGAGAAATGTTATCTTAGTACTTTCAATTTGTATTTCTCACATTATGACTGAGTTTGAGAAACTTTCCATTTATTTAATATCATTTGTATTTCTTTCAATGAATTTCTGAAAATGTCAATTATGTATTTTTTTTTTTTTTTTTAAGATTTTATTTATTTGCGAGAGAGAGAATGAGAGACAGAGAGCATGAGAGGGAGGAGGGTCAGAGGGAGAAGCAGACTCCCTGCTGAGCAGGGAGCCCGATGTGGGACTCAATCCCGGGACTCCAGGATCATGACCTGAGCCGAAGGCAGTCGCTTAACCAACTGAGCCACCCAGGCGCCCCTAATTATGTATTTTTGTATTGGGCTATTTTGTTCTGCATTTCTAGCTCTTTGTCTATGAAAAAACTAGCAAACATTGTTTCCAAGTTAGTCGTAGATCTTTTGATATATTAATATTTCATGCTTTTGGCAAAATAGAAATTTTGATTTTAGCTAGTCAAATTAATTTTATTTTTCTCTTAATGGCTTCTGGCCTTTGAGGCCTAGAGAGACCATATCTACTTCCAGGTTTTAAAGGAAGTTGTCCCTATTTTCTTTTAATGATTGTATGATTTTATGTATTTATTTATTTTACTTTTTTTTTTTTGGCTCTCTGTGGAATTTTTGGTATATAATATATGTGGATCAAAATTTGTTTTTCCAAATGGCTATCCAGTAGTTACTAAATTGTTTACTCAGATGTTTATATTTTCAATGGAACAGAATAGAGAGTCCAGAGATAAACCCAAGCTTATTTGGTCAATTAATCTGTGACAAAGGAGGTAAGAATTTACAATGGAGAAAAGTCTCTTCAATAAACAGTGCTGGGAAAACTGGACAGCTACATGCAAAAGAATGAAATTAGACCATTTGTTTACACCATACACAGAAATAAACTGAGAATGGATTGAAAACTTAAATGTGAGACCTAAAACTATAAAACCCTTAGAAAAAAGTGTAGGCAGTAGTGTCTTTGACATTGGCCTTAGCAACATTTTTCTAGATATAGCTCCTCAGACAAGGGAAACAAAAGCAAAAATAAACTATTGGGAATACACCAAAATAAAATATATATATATATTTTTTAAAGTAGCTCCATGCCCAGCAGAGAGCCCTGTGTGGGGCCCAAATTCATGACCCTGAGATCAAGACCTCAGCTGAGATAAAGAATCAGATACTTAGCCTACCAAATGAACCACCCAGGTACCCCAAAGAACTTTTGAACAACAAAGGAAACTCTCAACGGAACAGAGGCAACCTACCACATGGAAGAAGATACACGCAAATGACATTTCTGATGAGTCAATATCAAAAATATATGAAGAGTTTATACAACCATACCAAAAAAAATCAAATAATCCAATTAAAATTGGGCAGAAGACATGAGCAAATATTTCTCCAAAGAAGACATACAGATGGCCAACGGACACATGAAAGATGGTCAATATCACTCATCATCAGGGAAATGCAAAACAAAACCACAATGAGATTTTACCTTACACAGGTCAGAATGGCTAGAATCAAAAAGACAAGAAATAGCAAGTGTTGGTGAGGATGTAGAGAAAAAAGAACCCTTGTGCACTGCTGATGGGAATGTAAATTAGTGTAGCCACTATGAAAAACTGTATGGAGGTTCCTCAAAAAATTAAAAATAGAAATATCATATGATCCAATAATTCCACTACTATTTACACAAGGAAAATGAAAATCCTAATTTGAAATGATATATACACTCCTATGTTTATCACAGCTTTATTTACAATAGCCCAGATATGGAAGAAACCCAAGTGTCCGTCGATTGATGAATGGATAAAGAAAACACACGCACATGTGCACATACACACACACACACACACACACACACACACACACACACTGGAATATTATTTAGCCACAAAAAAGACTGAGATCTTGCCATTTGTGACAACATGGGTGGACCTAGGGAGTAATATGCTAAGTGAAATAAGTCAGATAGGGAAAGGCAAATATCATATGATTACACTTACATGCGGAGTCTAAAAAAAGAAAATAAAACAAATGAACAAGCAAACAAAAAACAGAAACAGATCCATAAATACAAAGAACTAACTGATGGTTGCTAGTGGGGAGAAGCGGGGGGGGGGGGAGGGAGATGGGCAAAAATGGGTGATGGGAAGTAGGAGATACTGTCTTCCGGTTATGGAATGAATAATTCATGGAATAAAAGGGAATAGTCAATGGTATTGTAATAGTGTTGTATGGTAACAGATGGTACCTACACTTATGGTGAGCATAGTATAATGTATAGAGGTGTAGAATCACTATGTTGTACACCTGAAATTAGTAACATTGTCAACTATACTTCAATGAACAATTAAAAATTAAAAGAATTTAAAAAATTAAAAGTTCTGGGGCACGCAGCTGGTTCAGTCGATAGAGCATGCAACTCTTGATCTTAGGGTCATGAGTTTGAGCCGCATGTTAGGCATAGAGATTAAAAAAATCTTTAAAAAAATTAAAAGTTCCTCTTTAACCCAATGATTTGAGATGTATTGACTATGATCTTGACCAGTATTCCATACTGCCTATCACAATAAATATATCTACTCATGATTTTAATACTTGAAATTATAAACCATTACCATTTTTAATTCAAATTTCAACGCAATTACAGCTGCAAATGGACAGCTTTCCAATCATAATAGGAGATTTTTGATCTTTTTCAGTCCTTAGAAATTCTAGTACACACATACACACATCATACTTAAAGGACATAATAATGTTTAAGTACAAAAACATATTTTCTAGAAGTGGAATATTTGGGATTTTCTTCCTCCACTTTATATTTTTGGGTATAATCTTATTCTTATAGAAATAGGCATGCATTTATATGTATAATAATCACAAAATAAAGCTATTTAAATAAGCACACATCAAGAATTTCTAATTCTAAATTATTTTAATTTCCCAAATCCTAGATTAAATCTATAAAATATTTCTTCAATGTGAGAATGACTAATTTTAATTAGATTGGAATCTGTATCAGACTTTAGTAAGCCAAAAGCAACTACGTTTCATTTCCAGAAAAATGTTAATTAAAATTATTTTAGTTTTAAGGACTAAATATAAATTAAAAATGAGATGCATACTGCTCATACTTCATTAACTTGGAATTGCACTAAGTTAAATTAATACTCCTGAAGGACTTTATAAAAGTCAATTAATTCTTAGTCACCAGTTGCTAAAATAAGGAAATAATGTAAATCATTTAAAACAGGGAACCTATATTTCTTCAAAATCTTATTAATGTAGGACTAAGTGGCCTTGATGTCAAGTTTTCTTGTTTTTATCAGTCAATATTGTATCTGGTTTAATGAGATAACTATTTTAACTTGGTCTTTTAGGCTTAATATTTATGGTCTTAGTGAAATAGATCTCAATTGGAATGTAATCAAATGGGAATTTTATTATTAAGAAATTAGTTCAGGGGGAGTTATACAGTTTTTTCTTCAGATTTAGTAGAACATGCCCAATTTTCCAAAAGAATTAAAAGGAAAGACCAGGCTGGCTCGTTATAATAATGCTATGCTCATTTGTGTCATGGGATTATAAGCATAAAGTAACATCTGTTTGCAAAAGGATGCATTGGAAAAATGCCTCTCTGAATTTTTCACTCAAGTTCAGAGAAAAGTTATTAAAACTAATTCTAAGTTGAAGTTAATTAAAGAAAAATTAAAGAAAACTTAAATCTATCTCTAGCACTTAAACAACAAATATTCTGATAGAAATCTAACACCCATAGAAAAGTGTTGTATTCATAGTGCATACTCATGGGTATAAGAAAAGACTTGATACTTTGTTTTCTCTTAATCTATAACTTTAGAAAGTAAATGTGAAATTTTAATGTTTTCAAGTATTAAATAAATAGATTATTTGTAGGTTCATGTGTGCTATAAAGCCCTGTAAGTTCATGAGACGTACAGTTTATCAGTTAAGTTTTAGAAGGTAAGGCAAGGTTAGAGTGCTTTTTTAAAAAAATCTTTTTATTATGGTGAATCAAAGGCAAATATTATTATAAAATATTTGCTGAATTTTCTGACTCCAAGGCAATTTGAGATAATGAGACAGATATGTATATAACTAATTGTAATTAATTGCAGACTAAGAGAAAAACAATGACATTATGACTGCAGAAATGGAATATTTGTTTATTATTGAACATAAGAAACACTTCTTGGAAATTACCTTTTACTTGGATTTTGACGCATAAGCTAGATTTCAAAAACTGACTTAAGAGAGTATGTGTATTTGTGAAGAGGGAAAAAAGTTGGCTTCCTGAATCAGGGATAAAGAGGATATGTCAGAAAGGAAGAGTATTTTAGTCTGAAAAACAGATCAAGCAAAGACATGGATATAGGAAAGTTCATATAATTTAGGTAAGGATGCTTTACTTGTTATGGCCACCAAACAGATATGAGGAGGTGATAGAGAATCTTTTAAGACTAAAATGGAGGGTTAAATGGTCTTGAAAGTTGATATCATCATCATCATCATCATCATTATCATAAATAGATCTCAGAAGATTCTAAAAAACGAAAAAAAACAAAACAACAACAACAAAAAAACCAATCCAGAACCAATAATATATATAGAAAGATATAGAAAGAGAGTTTTTAAGAGGGATTGGCTCACACGATTATGGAGGTTTCACAATCTGCCATCCTCAAGCCAGAGACCCAGACCCACCAGAAACTGGTGGTATAGTTTAGCCCAAACTCAAAGACCTGAAAACCAGGACAGTCAGTGGTAATATCCTAGTTTGAATCTGAAGGCCTGAGAACCAGAGTACCATTGCCTAATGGCAGGAGAAAATCAGTGTCCCAGCTCAGGAGAGCAAATTTGCCCTTCCTCCGCCATTTTGTTTTATTAAGACCAACAGATTAGTTGATGCCCACCTGTATTGGTAAGGGCAGTCTTCTTTACTCAGTCTACCAATTCAAATGCTAATCTCTTTCAAAAACACCCCCACAGACACAACCAGAGAAATGTTTTGCTAGTTATCCAGGCATTCCTGAGCCTAGTCAGGTTGACACATAAATTTAACCATTACACAGACTTTTTTTTAAAATTGTGGCAAAATTTACAGAATGTAAAATTTATCATTTTAACCATTTTTGAGTTTACATTTCATTGGCATTAAGTACATTCACGATGTTGTCCAACTACCACACTATCCATTAGGTGAATAGTTAATAATACTATTATATATTTTAGATATCAATAATCTTTGAAAACACTGTGGTTTTGTTTCCTATTCTGTCTCTACTTATAAAATTTATTTAATGTACGAGATGTTCACATATACCTGAAGAAAAAGCAATACCAGATTTATTTTGAAGGCTGGAACCTAGGGTATTTCATAACTTCCTATCTTCTGTAATCATGGGTGAGCCATGAACCTCTCTGGGTTTATGCTTCATTTGTAAATTGAGAATATTAAACTGCATAATCCATAAAATTCTATTTATATACAAACAGGGCATGTGATTTGTGCATTAACAATGATCTCCAAGCTTAGGAAGACCCTGTGACTGAATTGATGCCATCTTGAAATTCTTAATCATTTTGAAGAAGTCCTGCATTTTTATATTATACTGGGCCCTACAAGTTGTGCAGTCAGGTTTTTTTGAAAATAGCTATGAATTTTAAAATTGAGCTGGGTGACATCCTTAAACATGTCTTCCCTATTCTTTTTATCTAATAGAAGAGTAAATTTTCTGAAGGAAGAAGCAAAAATAAATAAAAATCAGAAAAATTCAGCTCCCACACCCCCACTTCTATATATACAGCACTATATTTAGGAGTGAAATTATATTGATTTGATTGGCTACTGAGAATAGTGAAGCATTTTGATTTACTAACCCAAGAGTTTTCTAAATGTTCTTTTCAGGCAATATCTTTAAACAGCAATACAGTTATGACAGATTGGATTACAGCATTTAGCATTTTTCCAGGAGTTTTTACATTTTACATGCCTTCTGCCTTTCAGAAATATCTGTGCCAGACATATCAGATATGAAATTAATGTATTTTTAATGTGTATTCTGGAGTGTGTGACGTCACCCAAGCATTGACGGGAAATCTATTTTCTTCTAGCAGGAAAACTTGAGTTGTCAACATTTAATTCTTTCTAGACATAAAATTTTAAAATAATCAGTCAGGGGATATATATTCATTGGCAGCATATGAACAAATACATATTCTATATTTTGTAAGTTAAATTGAAAGAAAACTTGTATTACTTTATATCTCAAAATTTGGTAATTAAAGGAACAATACTAAACTAATGTGCTAATGAGTAAATAATAGCTTTTGCATGCCTTAGTGAACAGGGAATTATCATGAGTTTCTGCTTGTGATATGAAAACTGCAGATGGTTAATTACTATTAATACAGAAGGACTTGCTATAATAAACCTATTATTTTAAATTTCGCAAAGTTCTCTCCACATTGCTACAGTTGCAATGTTTTTAAATTTAGTTAGAGCTAAAAACATTCACAAATGTCACAACTTATTTTTTCTTCTGATATTTCCACCATTTTGAGCATCCTCTATCCTCCCTCTTTTTCAAGACTACCAGAAATACAGAATAATCTGATATTATTACCACAACTCAAATTACGTTCTCCTCCTTAGAAGACATTAACCTCCTTGATGTTTATAGTCTACCTTAACCATAATTTTCCTTATGACAAGAATATGTTTTCATTATTCATATAAAAGTTTAATAGGGACTGACCGTAGAATTTGGTGTATCTGAATGTAAAATTTCCTAATAAATGCAGGGACACTGATTTTATAATATCCAAGACCAAGTGCTGTTGAAATTTTGAAGCTCAAAACAAAGCAACTATAAACTAGTAAGTTATTTCAATAAACTGAGATGACCTGTCTTCCCTTGTATATAAAATCATGGTAAGTATATATTTCTGTTAGAGAAATTGTGTGTTGACATTATTATTAAAGCCAACAAGGTTTATTGGAGTAGCTTGCAGGCACAGAACTCTGCAGTACGGTGCATATAACTTTTGAGTTCTAATTATCCCACAGAAAATCTTGTGTAGGTCCATCAGAGAAAGACAATATGTAAGGGAGGCAGTAGAGGGGGCCCATTTCTATGTTTCTGTGCATAATCATGATGGAGCTAGAAAAAGGTAGGGATCACCTCATTGACTACATAACAATAGGAGCTTCTTGAGGGGGGAGATATCCTTGTTGGGAAGGTGGAGCATCTGGAGAACTTTGTGTTTTTCTATTGTGCCACTTTAGATCTGCTGAGCTTTATATTCGGCAAAGTACAGAAAGGAAAAAGGGAATGAGTTTCCTAGGCCACTTGGATTTGTACCTACATTTATGGTATTTTATGCACTTATAATCTTTAAGAGAATTTGGCCTATTAGAGTGACAGTCTTCTAATTATTATTAAATAATTGATTTAGGTTTTTGATTTAGAGATGTAATCTTATTAAACATATACTCAGCGTTAAACTCTGAGAGAACTTTGGATTAATCATATTCATAAGTTTACTTTATTAGATTTATAAATCATTTAAATACACAAGAAGGTTTTGTTTTAATCAGACAATTGAAGTAATTTAGAAGGAAATTAAAAATATAACATGTATAAATGCAATTTAAAGTTTATGATTAACTTCCTTTGAAATTGAACATATGTTGTTCAAAGACTTCTAAATTTATAATTGATTTATAAAATGTATTTAAAGCCTTAAGAAATTAAAGTAATAGCATTAATAAATTAAATATTAATTCTTAAAAAATAAAATATTTGTCTTTAATAGACTTTCATGAATACAAAATAACCCTCAGGGCCAACAAGCAATCAAAGAGGGAAAAAGAAAATAAAGAGAAAATACAAGCAGTAGAATGACACCTTAAAGAAATAAGAAATAAAATCACCATAAAGAAGAGCAAGCTGTTATGAGAAAGGAAAAAATTAATGAATAGAACAAAAAAAAATCTTTTGTTAATTTAAATATGATAGTCTTTTTTTTACAAAGAATTGAAATATAAAGTAAGTCAGTTAGACAAAGAGGTGAAAAACAAGAGAAAAGCAGAAGAAAATCAAGCAATAATGAACATACAAAAATTATACCCTTAAGACTTCTACTTTTGGCAGATTTGTTGGTTCAGCACAGCAGGAAGTGAAGGCTAAGGTTGACTTGTAAATGGCCTGGCTAAGCACTGAAAGATATTTTAACACAGAACCAATCTGCAAAGACTAGAAGAGATTTTCTTTAACTTTTTTTAAAAACTAAATTTTGGTTCCAAGCATTCAAGAAAATCTCTTTCAAAACACTAACTGACCACAAGCTAAAGGAACAGAGACGTGAGTGTCAAAACATTACAATGAATACAGACTACAAAATAGTTTAGAAAAGTCATTAAACAAGCTACTACATTCACAGCAAGCAACAATAAAGAACACTGAGGAGAAAGAAGAATCTGATTTTCAGAGTTAGAATATTATAGTATTCAAAACGCTGTTTTCAACAAAAAATTATGAAGCATGCATATTAACAAGAAAGTATGGCCAATTTATAGGAGAGATTAACAAAAACTATTCCTGAGGAAGCACAGACAATGGGTTTACTAGACAAAGACTACATCAAGTATTTTAAGTATGCTCTAAGAGCTAAAGGAAATCAGAAGAATGACCTCTCAAAAAAAAATATTAAACCAAGAGATAGAAATTATAAAAAGAACCAAACAGAAATTCTGGAGCTAAAAAGTACAATAACCGAAATGAGAAATTCATGACAGGTTTTTAAATAGCAGATTTGAATAAACAGAAGAAAAAAAGAACAAACTGGATTATAAGTTCATTTAAATTATCTTCTCTGAAGAGAAAAAAGAATGAAGAAAAATGAACAGAGTCTAAGAGACTATGGGATACCATCAAGTATAGCAACATATGAATATATGGAGACCCAGAGGAGAGGAGACTGGGAACAGGGGGAAAATATTTGAGTAAATAATAGTCAAAAACTTTCCATATGTGAAGACATGAATTGAATGTATATATCTAAGAGGCCCGACAAGCTCCAAGAAGGATGAACACAAAGAGAATCCCAGCAAAGCATATTATGTAAGTGGGAAGATGTCTTACTCAAGAAAGTATTCCATGTTTTGTTATTTGATTTTGAGTGCTTTTAAGTTTCATCCTTCCCTCTTCCCCTCAGCCACACAAATGATCAGACTAATAAGAAAGGCTGGGTTTCCTTCTTTTGGTGCTAGATGGAGATTCAAACCTTTGAAACATCTGCCCAAATGTAGGAACTCTTAGCCTTGCCCCAAGGACTTATCACAATAAAAACCCCAAACAAGTCTCCTTACCTCACTTTCTGAAGCCATTTTTGGATCTCCTTGGGAACTCTGACTTGCTGTCCCCAGAAAGCCTCATTTAATAAGTAGTAAATATTTTCACCTACTCTTGGTGTGGATATGACATCATCAGTCTTGACATTATAACCAAATTTTGGGTTGGGGTCTGTACGGCTTCTTATGGGTGGACACAAGCATTAGCACTATGAGTAGGATGTCTATCACCACCAGGGGTCTTTGTTCTTTTGCTTTTGTTTGCTTACTGGCTTTGCTGTCTGGTGGTATGCATACATTTTGATCTACTGTCAGCCTGCCAGCTTGCACTTTGAGCTATGCTGCTCTGTGCTACATTTGCTGGGTTCTCTTATGGCTCTGAGCTATGAATTGCAGTTTGTGACCCACAAAATCCACATGTTGAAACTCTAATCTCCAGTGCGATTGCATTTGGAGGTATAACCTTGGGAGGTAATCAGGATTGGACTAGGTCACAAGGGTGGGCCCCTTATGATGAAATTAATACCCTTATAAAAAGAGGAAGAGACAGAAGGTCTCGCTATGCATGCATGCCTGAGAAAGGCCATGTGAAGACATAACCAGGTAGAAGTCTCACAAAGAACCCAACCATGCTGGCATTCTGATCTCAGACTTCAGTGTTCCAAACTGTGAGAAATGTTTGCTTTTTAAGCTACCCAGTTTATAGTATTCTTCTATAGCTGATCAAACTGACTCAGGCACTCTATCACAGATTTAACCAAACTAAGTCAGTTCAATCATTAATTGGCATTTAAGGACAGAGGTGTAGGATTGGGACACACATAAAAGTAGCTCTGTATCATGTGTTTCAGCCTCTACTTATATGTGTGTCTTAGATTGTACCATGTGTCTTTATTCCATTGTAAGCTGTGGCTGACATTAGGATCAGGGGATAGACTCTTAATCTGTGACCAACTGCTTATGAGTCTCAACCAAGTATTGGCCTCATGCTGTAGAGCATTCATGAGAAAGACTATATCCTTGGCTACATATAGGCCCATTGGGTGATTACTCATGTGGAGGAAGAGCAGACACTATTTGAACATTGGTTACTGTTTGAAGATTTGAATTGTTGAGGTCTATGATCGTAAAGGTAGATGGCCTATTAGGACCCTATAGATTGCCTTTGCTATTGTTGCTGCTGCCCATGCCTCTAACTCCACAAAAGATCCGAATCCCAAAGCTTATAGGGGAAAAAACCATAACACCCCTGTGGTACCAGAAAGGGAGTTAATTCAAACCTTACTTTGTCCCCAGGTCTTTAAACCCTATGAAGAAACCCTTGACATGGTGGGCTCTCCTCCTGACAATACTGATTTGAGGTCCTCTGGAAGTAACTTATAAACAGGCTAGAGAGGACCTCCTCCACCACAAAATCGATCTAGTAATGACAAAAAAAGGTGGAGGGTGGAGAAAGAAAGAAACCTGGATACTAAAGGAGGAAACCAACAACTGAAACTGAAGTCCACAATTTGACCCAATCAAAATCCAAAATTTACTAAAATAATTTATATTGCAAAAAGATAGGATGCTGATTGGCTTTTGCACCTCTATGACAAGACAACATGGATTATGAACACCCACTAAATGCACCAATTGGCAAATCTCATGGCCTTAATTAAAAGTGGAGTTAAGTTATATTATATCCAGGAGCTTCACTAAATTTAAATAGGGTACCCACTCCCCATACCGTTAGAGGAATTACAAGATGTACAGTGGAGGACAGAAAGGTACACCTCATGTTAATCATCAGAACTATTACGTGGCCTAAATTTTCCATGATAATAGTATCCCTATAGTAAACATGGACATTCTGACCCAATAAGTAATAAAATTAAATAGAATATTTGTCACTTAAAAATTGGTTTGGCAAAATGGAACCCCATAAATATGTCCTCTCTCCCCTAGTTAAAATAATTAATATGACCAAATGCAAATTAAATCAAAGCCTTCAAGGATTGAAACTCATTATACAAAACTCTTTTCGAGAAAGCATGATTATCCTCACAGCTTCTCCATTCAGTAGTCCAATTTGGCCTGCTCCTAAACCTACAAAAAAAAAGAGTACCATCTCATAGTAGATTACCACAACCTTGATACTGTGGGCCCTATCAAGCCCCACTACCCAATGTTTTTGAAATTTGAAATTACTGATTCCTTCTAATTTTACCAATTATCAGCAATTGGTAAATGTTTTGCTATTATAGATTTAGCTAATATGTTCTGTTCAGTGCCTATTTCAACAGCTTTCAACTATAATTTGCCTTAACTTCTTTTTTTTCCCAGCTTTATTGAGATTTAATTGATGTACAACATTATGAAGTTCAAGGTGTACAACATGATAGTTTAATAGAAGTATCTATAGAAAAATGCCTTAACTTCTGTAGGGACATAAATACACCTTTGCAGGCAAGATGTTAAATGTATGCATATTTCTCCAAGAGCACAGGTAAGACCTTACCTTGATAAGACCCTTTCCTGAGGAGTTTCATTTCACACACTCCTTCAGAACATGCATATACTAAAAAGCTCACAAAAAAAAGATGAGCCATTGACTCACACATTGTGTAAGCCCCTGTTATATTAGTTAAGTTCCTGAAAATTATTTGGTAAACTGAGGCCCTCTTATCTTTGACACCATAAAGAAATAGCTGTCAACCCTCTCAATACCCACAATATCTTTTAGGCTTTTTTGGGATCTGGAGGCCATCTATTCCACAATTATGTTTAATTAAATCATCCATGCTGTTCCTTATAAATGAACCCACTTTTCAGTGGGACTGTCCAACAAAAGGCTCTAGACTCTGTCCAAATTGAAATACAACAGGCACTCGTGATAGTGCTTAAAGGAGTCCTAGCTAAACCTTCCTTTTAGAGGCTTTAGCAACAGCCTCTCATGCTGCTTATAATCCCACATTGAGGCCATAATTTGCCCATGGTTTTCTGATGCAAGAAACTGTCCGTCTTTGTCTCATGCTATGTGCTATTAGAGTGGCAATCATTGTCCATATACTGGACTGTCCTGGAAATAGAAACTTGCATAGACCTTCAGCCTGTGACTGTCCATACATAGCTGCCTATTACATGTTAGGTCATGGAAGTGGCTCACTATAAGCTCAGCATGGCTACCAAGGCCTCCTCACTATGTGATGAGAGATAAACCTGAGCCCTCTACCATATCCCACCAGCAGGAGGGGATGGTCTTCCCCACATTCAGTCCTTTGCCAATTGCCCTAGTGCCAGAGGATTCCTTGGCCAGCCAGGTGACTCTTTGCAATTTAGTAAATGAATAACAAGGGGAGTTCATGCATTTATGGATAGTGCAACATCATTGCATGTGATAGAACTCAGTAGAGAGTTGCTGTTTTCATTCCTAGCATGTCCCTGATAAATGATGGGACTCTAGGCCAGCACAAATGACCACATTTCAGGCAGTCATCTTAGCACTGAATGTCCTGGACAATAGACTGCATATGCATATTTTTATGCATATGGGACATTGCAAATAGTCTGGGTGTGGGTCCAGCCAATGCAGCAAAACAAATCCTTATCTAAGGTTTCCCCCTTTGTGGTAAAGATTCTGGGAATCTCTTGCCTTGCAGATACTCCAAATATAAATCAAGGTCACACATGCGTCTACATATACTAAAGTCATAATACAAGGTCTCAGAAAGACACTCTATCTCTTTTGGAGTTTCAGACATTACTGATCATAACCAAGACACTCATTTCACTTCTCAGTGAAATACATAATGCTGGGCTCTTGGACAAAGCATTCAATGGAACTTTTACCTACTTTACAGACTTTAGGCTGTAGGCTTCATAGAACATCATAATGACTTAAATTCAAATTCAATTAAATGAAACATGGCATATCTAGGAATCTGTAAATATCAGGAGTAAATTATAATAAAGAATCTGACTCCATAATTTAACGTTTAACTGCTGACTGCTTCCCTTTTCCCTCTTCCAATTCTGCCCCACATCTAGGCAAGATGATAAGAATACACTCACTCTTGGCCTCAGCAGGAGATTTAAGTCATGTAAACCCCTGCCCACATGTGGGAACACTTAACCTGGCCTCACTCCCTAACTCAGTAAAAACCTTAACCAAGACTCATTTTCTTCTTTTTTTTTATTTAAATATTTTTTATTATATTCAGTTAGCCAGCATATAGTACATCATTAGTTTTTGATGTAGTGCTCAACGATTCATTAGTTGTGTATAACACCCAGTGCTCATCACAACACATGCCCTCCTTAATACCCATCACCCGGCTACCCCATCCTCCCACCCCCTTCCCTTCTGTAACCCTCAGTTTGGTTCCCGGGGTCCAGAGTATCTTCTCATTCTCTCAAGCTATTATGAGCCTGTTTGGGAAGCCTGCTCTGATCTTCTCAGAAAGAATCATTTATAAGTACTAAACCTTTTCATATACTCTTGCTCTGTGTGTGGTATCATGAGTATCACATGCAAACCAAATTTTGGGTGTGGGTCTATTCTGCTTCTGCAGTATAGCCCAAATGCCTACCAACTCTAAATTTGGAGTATTTAAGTCTATTGTATTAGCACACAGATGGAAAATTGGAGCAAATGAAGTAATAGGAGACCTAGAAACAGACCTATATGTATATGAATGTACAATACCACGAAGAGATCATGGTGCAGATCAACATGCACAGGACAGTTTTCAATAAATTTTCAATAAATAGGGTAAATGTACAGAAAAAAATAAAACCTGTCACAAACTTCCTATTATAAAGATAATTTCTAAGTATATTAAAAACCTCACTTGTGAATGGAAAAACAGGAAAGCATTTAGAACATAATATGATTGAATAAACATGAGAAGACACTCAACTCATTTGTAATCAGGTGAATGCAAATTAAAACATAACAAGATAGCATTACATACCCACCAGATTGTCAAAAATTTAAAAATCTAAGAAAATCAAGTGTTGGCAAAATTGTGGAACATTGGGTACTCACATAAACTGTTGATTTTACCACATAATTAAAAAACAGTTTGCTGAAAAAATTAAAGGTTCACATACCCTGTGACCCACTAATTCCATTCCAGCAAAGCTCTACATATATGCAAGAAGATATATAAAAAGATTATATATAAAATATTATATACTGAAACATTCATATGTATTTATGTATATATATTATGTTAATTTTGTATACACAAGAATGTACACATGCAAAAATGTTCCTTCTGTCACTATTTTTATATGGGAAAAAGTTGGAAAAACTGAAATTTCATCAACAGTAGACTAGAGAAATTGTGATATATTAAAACATGTAATAAACAGCAATTAAAATGAACAAACTACAAGTATACCATGCAACATGGATAAATATATAAAACATAATTTTGAGCAAAAGAATAAAATATTCAAGTTGCAAAAAAAATACTTTATGATTCCATTTTCAAAATGTGATAAAATCAAACTAGAACTATAATAATTAACAACATATACACAGATTGGGAAACTAAAGAAAAATGAGTAACTGATTATCACAAAATTTGCTAGGATGGTTACCTCTGGGGAGGAAGTATCCTATAATCAGCGAAGGGCACATCAAGGTTTCTAGGGTGCTTGGTATGGAAGAGTATATAGGATACGGCTCAGAGTAGGAACTCAATGAGCATTAAATGAATGAAACTGACTAGAAAGTTAAAGTGAGGAATGAGTTTGAAAATGAGAAAAAAATATATTTCAAGTGAAAACATAGGTTATATTTAAATCAGGAAAACAAAATGCAAAAAGATGTTTCAAACTTTGATTTACATCTATAGGGAGATGTCTTTCATCATAGGAATTCTATTGATTGTTTCTACCCATTAACTATAATAACCTAACCAAAGCTAAATTATGTGGTGTATAGTCTTCTTAACTTTAGATAAGAGATGGTATGATGAAAAAGAATATTCTAAATAACACCAAATCAGTTAAAATTAACTAAGATCCTATGAGCTCATTGACCATGGCTAGAAAGACGGTTCAAAGATACAGTCATTTTTTGTTAGAGTCCACTAATTATATAAAAGATAATGACTACTTACTTCTTGTCATACTTCCTATGGGGAGAAAAGTAATCTTTGAATAATCAATAAACAGAACATCAAGCAAATATTTATCACAGTATTTTCATAATATTTTGTTTCCTATCAGAGCCAGAAAACTTATTTTATTGTTTCTTTCCATTGACTAATCAAGATACGTATGCAAATTTGATTTAGTAATTTGAAAATAAAATTTGTATTGAGTCACATTTTAAAATAGGGCTTCAAGAAAAAAGAAGAAGAAGAATGTAGCAGGAGGGGAAGAATGAAGGGGGGGAAATCGGAGGGGGAGAAGAACCATGAGAGACAATGGACTCTGAAAAACAAACTGAGGGTTCTAGAGGGGAGGGGGTTGGGAGGATGGGTCAGCCTGGTGATGGGTATTGAGGAGGGCACGTTCTGCATGGAGCACTGGGTGTTATGCACAAACAATGAATCATGGAACACTATATCTAAAACTAATGATGTAATGTATGGGGATTAACATAACAATAAAAAAATTAAAAAAAAAAATAAAATAGGGCTTCAAGCCATACAAATACAAATTGGGCTCCAAGCCTGATTATAAACTTCAATAAAATTATACAGATTATGGCATGCCTTGGCCTTCACAACTGTTCTCAGGTGCTCTGACATATTTGTCCTTAACATTTGTATTCTCTAATAGGATATCCCTACTGTGATTTTTTTTTTTTAAAGATTTTATTTATTTATTTGAGAGAGAGAGAATGAGAGAGAGAGAACACATGAGAGGGGATAGGGTCAGAGGACGAAGCAGACTCCCTGCCGAGCAGGGAGCCCGATGCGGGACTCGATCCCAGGACTCCAGGATCATGACCTGAGCCGAAGGCAGTCGCTTAACCAACTGAGCCACCCAGGCGCCCCCTACTGTGATTTTGTTGACAGGATAAATCAACACTTTTTTTCCCTTTCAATGGTTGAGAAATGTAAGACTTATTATACATGATTAGTTCATTTCTGGTTTTCAGGAGTCCTGATTAAAGGAAACACCCTTGCATTTGATTGAAAATATAAATATATATAGGAAGCATGTCCTTTGAAGAAAAAGTAGAAGGGCATTTTATGGTGGAATGGATGCAAAACTCTGAAAAGCCCTGATGTGGCACTCTATGCCTAGGATGGGCTGTTATTCAATGCCATTTATCCAGTTGATAGGAATCATACATGAGAAATCTAGGATTAAATTATAAAAACTCAACATGTGACTTAGGCCAATCCCTTTTATAAGCAGATATCTTTAGTTTCTTCTTTCTTTATTTTAATGTCAAGATTTCGAAGTGACAAAGTTTAATTGATGTTATATGATAACTTTTAAGTGTATTTAGGCAAGGAAATAACATAGACCTGAATTTTCAGGCAGAAGTTGAAGGAGTCTATATTTTAAATAAAACGTAGTAAAATCAATGGTACAACACGCCTACAGTACAAATTATCCATTATCTTGTCTTTTTCTTCTCCCATAAGGCTCCCTATCAACTCTAATTCTTTATTGAAGCCCATACTTAAAAACTAAATACCAATCTTGGGCACTATAAGCCAGTAAGTGGGAAAAATGTCTTGGAAGAGTGACAAGGTGATTGGCTACCTCAGGTCCAAATTTTTGTCCTTTAGAACCCTATTTCACCCTGTCTAGACCCTGCAATCTTGTTTCTAAAATAAACCTAAATACAGTCTCTATATTTGCAGAATCTTGAAATTTGTATTAGAAGATCTCCTGGCTCTGGCAGCTTGCAATTTACCCAGCAACATAAAATGTTGGAAATCTATTTCCTAACATGTTATTGTAATGAAATATAAAAAGTAACCAATCAATATATAACAAGTGGAACATATTCTAGCCATTCTATGAAAAATAAACTCAGTAATGATTGTAAAACCTTGATGAATAAACCTCCTTAATGCTGCAAATCACAAATATGTCTGTTTTACATTGTACTTACCTTTTCCTTTGATGGATTCTTGGTTTACATATAAAATCTGATCTCAGGTTTCAATCTATTCTGTATTCATACTACTGTTTTGATAAAGTTCAGGTTATATTTAAATCAGGAAAACAAAATGCAAAAAGATGTTTCAAACTTTGATTTACATCTATAGAGAGATGTCTTTCATCATAGGAATTCTATTGATTGTTTCTACCCATTAAGTATAATAACCTAACCAAAGCTAAATTTTATGTGGAGTATAGTCTTGTTAACTTTAGATAAGAGTTGGTATGATGAAAAAGAATATTCTAAATAACACCAAATCAGTTAAAATTAACTAAGATCCTATGAGCTCATTGACCATGGCTAGGGCAAAGACAGTTCAAAGATACAGATGTGTTTCAAGTTTTGATTGAATTTATTCCCCTCTTCCTCCCACCCATACTCTTTTCATTGCCTATTGCCTTGTTTTGCTTTTCACTCAGTTTTTTCTTTTTAAAGATTTTATTTATTTATTTGACAGAGAGAGATAGAGCGAGAGCAGGAACACAAGCAGGGGGAGTGGGAGAGGGAGAAGCAGGCTTCCTGCCGAGCAGGGAGCCCGATGTGGGACTCGATCCCAGGACTCTGGGATCATGACCTGAGCCGAAGGCAGACACTTAACGACTGAGCCACCCAGGCGCCCTCACTCAGAGTTTTAAAAATTCCATTATTTTGGTTTGCTTTTCTAGCAGCTGACATCTGGTTCTGTTAGCATCAGAAATGGCCCCAAAAATGTAGCAGCTAGAAAAAATATGTGTATATAGGAGCATTCTCTTTCTTTTGTAAAGGTTAGGTTCTGATCCTTTCCAAAGCTAAATAACCTTTCTGCTAGTCTCTTTTTAATAAAGTTATTTTATTGATGAAATTTGAATGTCTTTGGGTTCCTGTAACCCTTAAAAAATTGATAGAAGATACATTTATTAACATTTACTTAATGTTATTAACATTTAAAACATTATATATGGTTATATAAAAATCTATCCATATCTGCTAATTTTATATTTAATGCCTCTTAAATTATGCACAACTTGTATGTCCGTCAATAATGTCTGACTTCAAATTCTATACACCTGTGATAGTAGAAATAGACTATTAGGTAATTTCTTGCTATAGTGACCCATCCATGACATTTCACTTACAAATCTAAAGTATTGAATGAAAAATAGTCCTTTCAGGCTTTTCAGAGTAGTGCCAAAATATATAAAAAATGAAAGTGCTTTAGAAAATAAGTCTTTAATTCTGCAAAATCAGCACAGACTCAAGAATTAAACTTGAGAAGTTTTGTAGCAGTCAAGGATCATTTCAGGAATCAGAAAATACTGCTATAATTTTAAACAGAAAGTCATTTAATATTAAAAATTGAATGATTATAAAATAAATGGAGGAGTTGAATGAAGCTTTAGGTTGGTCCTCCAAGGACACTCAGAAATATATGCTACAGTTACTCGGGAAAGTGAAATGTGAGGACAATACTGAAACTGATCAGTTTAAGACCCCACTACAGCTCCAGTCCAGGTATTGAAAACTAACACTACTGTTCCGGCTTCCTCTTGATTCCCAGGTAGCCGCTGACCGTTCACCAGGAGGCTGAATCCTGTCACCACCGCGGCAATCAGGTCTTTGTTACCTATGAAGCTTAAGAGTGGAACACTGCAGCAAAAATGAACATGTCCATGAACTATTTTAGTAGCAGCAATAGAGAAAGTGGCAGGAAGCAAGCTCCCGAGTTATTTTTACCTTCCAAATATTGTGTTCAGCTATCTAATTGGTGGGAACTAATTAGACTCCAGAAGCCTATTTGAAAAGGGTCTCAGAAGTACAGTTCTCAACTTTTTAATGTTGGAAGTACAGAAGTTCAAACGGGAAGCAAGCTGGACTGAGATTTGCAAAAGGACCCAGATGTCTATCGGACGTTCAGAGAAGGCAAATGGCAGCTTCTCACAGGATCTTGCTGTTGAACTAATTGATAGAGATTGTTTACAACTGCACCTTACCATTAACCATGATTCATACAAAGGAACTCCTGGTTATAAAGCATGCCAAAAGATTTAAAAAGCTTTCCATGTGAGATAAACATTGTGAGAACAAAACAAAGATGTGAGTTTCAAGCACACTTGGTTAGCCAGCCATTTTAAACAGAACTGGTTTTTTTTTGTACTAAAAACTATGTTTTATACCTAGGATGGGAAAAAAAGGAAATTAGATTGATTAAATACCAGTTATGTATTAAGAACTTTGCAGATACTCTTACCTAAGTCATTTCTTAGCATAGTGAGAAACAAGACAGATTTTGCAATAAGCAAAAGGAAAAAAAAGTTAGAATTATTATTTGTCAGCTATCGAAGTAGTAATGTAGTTTCAAATGTAGTTTCAAATTTCAAATGTAGTTTTTAAGCCACAAGCGTGCAGTAAAAAGTATTCTAGTTAGATGTGGATGGTGGGGGGGATGGTTAAAGATTTAATATTTAACCCCTCCCCCTTTACCTATCTGGAGATTAGAACCAACCTAACAGAAGTAGGAATTAAGCAACTAGATATTAAATGTATCTTTATTACCAAAACTGCTTTTGGTGAACATGATTCAGGTACGATTTTTTTTTTCTTTTGAACACCATGGGGACGCCCACGGGCCAGGCTGGGGCGTGGTTGGGCTAGTGGAACATGGAGTTTCCTAGGAAGGCAAGCAAGGCACAAGTGGAGCCCCCCAGGGTGCGCTATGTGGCCTCAGGTGTGTGGGAGAAATGCAGGTCCTAAGGGAGCGGCAGGGAGGGGATGGACTGGGATGGTCAGGGGAGTTCAGAGGATGGCAGAATCAGGCTTGAGGTGCTACAGGTGAGAACTCCCCTCCCAGCGGACGCCTGATCTTGAAGGATCACAGGAGATCTACTTAAGGCTGGTAGGTGGAGTCCTGAGATCAGAATCACTTGGATGCTCTGGGCGTCGAGGGTCCATGTTGCAGACTTGTCCGTAAGGAGTCTGGCTCACACTACCGATGGTACAGACCCCAGTGCTCCTTAGATGATTCGTACACCCACCGTACACCCCGTTCTCTATCAGATTCACAGTGCAGAGGTGCCTTGCCTGGCCAGGTGGTGGGCAATGGGTTCTGGCCCAAAAACTATGCATGCCTGAGACCGTGCATCATGGTCATCAAATGGATTTGCCAGTCTTTCCTGTCCCACAAATATAGGCCTTAGGGCAGCCATCCAAATGGAAAGATTGAGTGTGATGGCTTATTTGTATAGTGGAGAAATGCGTACTTGGCACTTCAAGAACCCAGATCCCACAAATCAGTCAGAAGGCAATAGAGAAATGAATTGAAGGTAAGTTTAACTGAGAGTGGCTAAATTAAGTGGGGTGTATGCTATATGAGTTACGGTTTCATCCATAAATGTATTAATTAACCATGTAGGAAAAGAAGGCTATAATGTGCTGAAAATAATAGCAAGTAAGACAAAATAGTATAATAGTAAATTTTATGTAGAATCTAAAAAACAAAACAAATGAATAAAAAACAAGCAAATAACAAAAGGCAGATCGAACCTGTAAATACAGGGAAAAAACTGATGGTTGCCGGAGGGTAGAGGGGTGGGGGATGGACAAAACGGGTGAAGGGGAGTGGAAGGTACAGGCTTCCTGTTCAGGAATGAATAACTCACAGGAAAAAAAGGTACAGCATAGGGAATATACTCAATAGTATTGTAATAGTGTTGTATGGTGACAGATGGTCATTACACCTGTTAGCATAGCATAATGTATAGAGAAGCTGAATCTCTCTGCACACCTGAAACTAATACAACATTGAGGTTCAACTATACTCAAGTAAAAAAAAACTTAAAAAGATAGTGTAAGTGAATTTTAAATTGTATAGTTTAAGCCATGAAGTATGTGAAATTTCAAGAATGGGAAAAATCAATGGAAAATATAATACTGAATTATAATGGAGATAATTTAGTGACTCTGCTATATTAGATGCTTTCTGTACCTTATTCCTGTCATTAAAATTACAGTATTTTTAATTTTCATGATAATGCAGCAAGGAAGTTTTTTCTATCAGTTTTCTTTTTTCAGATGAGGAAACAGTACCAGAAATTATAAATGAATTGGGAAATAATATAAAGTGATGATTAAGATCTTGTGTGTAGAGTCAGATTGCATGAATTCACATCCCAGCTTTGTTATGTATTAATTGTGTCACATTAGGAAAATTAGTTCACCTGTTTAGGCTGCAATTTCCTCATTTCTACAAGAGGGATCATAATCATCATATCTATCTCATTAGTTGGTTATGAGTATTAAATTATATAACCCTTAGCACAGTGTCTGATGATTAGTAACTTCGCAAAAAATACTGTCATTATTATTACCATTATTATTAAAAGAACTCATGCAGCTAATGTGTTGAGACATGGATTGAAGCTGAAGTTTGTATCTGCAAGCTATTTTTGCCTACTTTACTGTTCTACAAAGCTGCTTCAGTGTATGCTGCATGATAGGTAGTCAATAAATATTTCTTGAACTGGATTAAACTCAGGAGTCACAGAGAACATCAGTTGAAGGAATCATTCCATGGTAGCACCTTTCCCTACTTTGTGAACATACCTGAGGACACCCGCCACATTAGGGTGTCTTGCTCTGGTGAGCAGTGTCTCTTTCTGATTTGCATTCTCTGTCACCAAATAACCCCATGGCTCAGAGCAAAGAGGGCAGAGAAGAATGATGTCTGAGTCACAGAAAATGCATGGACCATTTTCTTCCATCATAAACTCTCTGTCAGTTTCTATGGACAAGTATCTATTATAAAACTTAGTTTTACCCAATTGTGCATTTTGTGCACTTTTGGGGACTTTTTCTTAAATATGAAGCTTTGTTAAGCATGCCTCTCTTTTATCCCTAAGTTTTGCCCCAAGGCTGGTTTAAATTGCAGCTGTCACATTTACTTCCTTATATGCTGCGAGCTCTATTAATATGTCTCGCAGTCTCCTTGCCATACTGCCACAGGCTCAGAGAAGTTTGAAGAAAAATGCCAACGAGATGCCTTCTGTTTAGACAGTGGTCCTTAGGCGCCATCATTCTGTGACTTTGACCATATGTTTTGCCTCTAGCTATTTATTGGTCCTTCTTTAAGACCCCAATGTCTCAGCTCACAATCAGTAGTTCTATTGTATTGAATAAAACCATAGATTTTATTTGGTCAAATTATTAATTACTGTGGTTATCTTACACTAGTACCTAGTGAAAGTATTATTATTCATCTTTCAATCCACAAATATTTTTTTTGAATACCCACCATGTAGAAGATACTGAGTTAGGCTTGGAGAAAGCCAGAGATTAATTTAAGACCCTATTTCTGGTCTAACAAAATCACAGTATAGCAGGGGAGACTAAAAAAGATGATTTGATAACTTATCATAAATAGTAGTCACAGGATTTTCTCAACAAGTGTTTGGTGCTTGCTTTATTGTAAGAAAAGCATTTAATGTAGAAAAATATTGAATATTTTCAGTGAATACCAAGAAGCATTAAAAAATGTTGCAAAAGATAACACCAAAAAACCAAGTTGGTGCCAAGTTGTGAAGGGCTATTTTAAAGAGATTGCTATAGGAAAAGAGAGTCACTAAGAGTTGCCCCGAAAAACTCAAGAGCAGGTTTATTTATTTTTTTTAATTCAGCAGCAACATTTTTCCATCTCTTCATACATTTACCATTCTATAAATATTAGATGAGCATCTACTAGGTTATGGGTGTATAATGGTGGATATAATAGACTTGGCTCTGCACTTGTGGAATTTATAATCTGGTGGCAGAGAAGGAAAAAAAAGCAAGATGAAGCAGAAAAAATTTTATCTCATCTGCAAGTTGAATATAATTTTTCACCCCTTGTCAGTCTAGTCAAAAATTTAGAAGTAATGTTTTAATTTTGAGGCCTTGAAATATTGAGAGTATTTCTTAGTGAAATTCTTCCTGATAGAGGCTGAGAGGTAAGCCTTGGGAATGTCTGAACATTATCATAAGAAACTGTTAGTTCCCGTCATGGTATCAGATGGGACAGGAGAATCTTGACAGTTTAGTGCTCTGGGCAACTCTATGATAGCTCTGTGTTTGCCCCCGCCTTGTTGATGAGGTCTGAGAGACCATCGTGAAATTTCAGCCTCCCCCATGCCTGGGTTAATGTAAACCAAATTCATACTATGTTTGGAATTACGTACACTACTTGTATGCATCATAAGTATTTTGGAATTTGGTTTCTCAACCACAATGGTGTATTCTATGAAGTCTCCTTGGAGCCAAGTACTTGTTTACTAGTTCCGGATTTGCATCGAGCTGCCTGCTAAGATGGGAGCTGCACCATGAATTTTAGCTTTTTCTCTAAGGTACTGGCCACTGGTTAATTCCTTACCAGCTAACTTAAAAGATTTAATTTTTCCCTAAATGACAAGTTTGGGTGTACATTTACTTCAACTTGGAGGACTTGTTTAGAACTGAAAAAGTCTCAGCCACCTGTGAGTCCTCAACTCCACAGACTCTCATTCCATCTCTGCATTCCACAGGTCAGATCCTTTGGATAAGAATTCTACCCCTGTTTATACTTAGATATTGTAATGTGAACTCCTAACCTGGTCTTGAGGATATGCTATTTCTGCTTTGTGATCCTTGCACCAATTTCTCCAGTTTCCCCTTGATTGCCAATTGAGTTTTTGCGGAAGAAACTGAACATTGATGAAGCTAAGGATTTGTACTTAGGAAGCCAGTAGGTCAGGCAATTTATTGATTTTTTTTTTTTAATATCAACTTTTGAGCTTTCTCAAAAATCTGGAGAAAATAATTAACATCTGTTGAATCCCATGAGTGTGCCATTTATTGTATGACTGGCTTACCTTAGCTCTTTTAATTTACCTTAGATTCTTTTTTGAAAGGGGATAAACAAATGTAAAATCATAGGCATCTGAAGCAACTTCTGGAGGTCATCTATTTCTTTTTACTTTACCTTTAAAATAGTATATTACTGAGGCCATTTTACAAACCTGGGTTTCTTTGTACCACTGCAAAGTCTGATGTTTGAATATCAAGTTTAGAAAGCTATTTTAAATCAGTGAACATGTGATGTTTTGACCACAATTCCTCTTTGAAATAACTGTACTTGGTTCATTACCAACGGATTTCAATTGACACTGTTTAAAAATTCAATTTTATATAAGAATATATATAATTCATGGAGATTTAATTTTGAAGCTGTTATTTTCTCTGCTCTAGTCTCAAGGTTAAAGCTGCTGTTCCCAAGCAGTCTGATTCAATGAATACTGCTGTGTATAGTGTATGGTACGCAGTAGACCAATAAAAACAATCTGATTGATCTATCTCGTTATGGACTTGATGGCTTCCAAAGCACTAGCTATAAAATAAGCTAACTGGAAAATCAAAGCTTTAGTGACCTCAGAGGACTCTTCATCACGTAGTGTAGTTTAAATCATGTTACTTTAAATTTAGATATCACATGCACAACACATTTTATATAACAAACCAGAGAAAACTTGTAAACAGCATTTTATTTTCCACCTTACCAGGCTGGAACACTGCACTAGTGAATAGCTTTCCAAGTACCAATCTTCTTTAAATGTTGAAGCTTTAGTTTTGGCTGGATTTTCAGGCTCTTGAGCCCTCTTTTCTACCACCTCTACTCTTCTTTAAATGCTTCTTTCCAAAAACACCCCACTAGTTCTCTCTATAAAGCTATCTCCCTAGTCAATTTATTTAACTGTAAAAATCATAAGTTTAATTCCAAGTTTAATTCCACTTGGCAAAGTGATTGACAGATTTTTTTTTTTCTATTTGTAGCTGAATACCTATAGGCTGGTAGAACAAAGAAAACAGTTCAGTGTGGTGAGATGGTTGTGGCTAGTTGGTTTCTTTCCCAGGAAATGTAGTAATTAGTGTAATAGCACAAGATAGTTATTAAGCTCTTGGTTGAGTCTAGTATACAATCTTTAATGTATCCTTTTTCTCCTTCATAGCATTCTAACTTCCGTCCCCTCCAACATGCAATGTCCCGATGGTAGTCTCTTGGTAACTAACAATTGTTCCTGCCTATATGTCAAGAACTGGGTTGCTTCCCTATGCTTAGAGATGTTCTCATCTTATTTTTCAAAATTCTCGTATTATGTACCCCATTTTTAAGGACCATCTTCTCTACTAGATAAATATGAAACTGAATTGTAATGATATAGCAATGGATGGCGGTGGTATTCATTTATTAAAAAATGATATATTATGAACCAATCATTACACAAGTTACTGGGATATAAAAATGGAAGATTTACCACTCTTAAGAAATTTTAACGTTAAGGGGAATATAAATAAGCAAACATTGAGATGACATAGAGGGGATTAATTACTATAGTAGAGGAAGGCACATATTGATAATGCACTAATAGACAACATTAACTGGGAGATTTCCTGGAGGTAGACAAAATAGACTTTGACAGTCTTAAAAGACAAAGCAGCTTTAATTGGGTAACAAAGAGAAGAGAGTTATCACAGCCAGAAGGACCTGGCATAGAAGATGAGAGAATGATGTTAGTAAGGGACCTATAATATGTTCAGTATAGCCTGAGAATGTGATATAAGAGAAATGTTTGAGAAATGAAGGCTGGGAAGTTTTCAAAGGGTAACCACGCAGACACTTGTATGTTGTACTAATAAATTTGAATCTAGTCAGCAACAACTCTGGAATCAGGTTAAGTTTAAATCCTAGGGCTTACTGGCTCTATACTATGGTCAGGTTACTCAAGCTCTCTGTGCATCAGTTACCTGATTTGTAAAGTGGAAGTAATAATAGAACCTACCTCTTACAGTTAATGTGAGAAATGGGTTAATGCATATATAACTGTTAGATCAGGAACTGTCCTATAGCAATCACTCAATAAATTATCACCATAAAAACAAACAAAGACACATTGAAAAGAACTCCCTTAATCAAATATGTCTAAGCATGAGTCCCTTTTGATCAAATCTGTGTTTTTTTTTTTTTTTTAGATATACATCTGGCAGCAGTAAGCAAAATGGATTGTATATGACAGAGCTTAAACTAGAAACAGGGAAACCAGGCATTTGAGGTTTATTGGTTGAGAGGTGTTGCAAAGATAGCAGGGTATTAGTACTAAAGTGCAGGCAGAGGAAAGAGACAAATAAAATAGATTTTTAATGAGGAGATTTTATGTGATAAGATTATTGACTAAGTGTATGGAATAACCAAGGCTACCTACAATGATTCTGACTGGATGCTGGTCTCTTTCACTAAATTAGGGAATGCAGAAAGGAGAAAGCTGGGCTGAGGAGACCACTGAGTCTATGCCAATGTATATTGACAGCTAGACAATAGGTTTGGAGCTCAAAAGAGATCCTGGACAGTCATCAGTAAATATAAGGGTTAGATAAAATCACAAGGTGGATCATCAAAGGAATATGCGTACTGAAAGAAGAGTGGAGAGTCTATGATGGAATACTTAGGCAGTACTAATACAATAATCATACAACATTATTCTTAAGGGATGGGAATAAAAGGAAGCACCACTTTCACCTTAAAATGTGAATCAGAAAGCCCCACTGGCTTTGATCAGGACATGCCAATAGCTTTCTATTACAACTGGTGTAAAATCCAAACTCCTTATGTGCTACTGTTTCCACCTTGCTGCTCCTTGATCACCCTGCTTCAGCTACGCCACTCTTCTTTCTCTTCTTCAAACACATCAAGTGTGTTCAAAGCTCAGGCCATTTGACTTGCTGCTGCTCTTGCCAGGAGTGCCTTCTACCACATTTTCTGAACTTTCTCAGCTCAAATAGAACTTAGAGAGGCTTTCTCTTACCTACCTATTTAAAATCATCCTTCATGCACATTTCCCTTGTCCAGTCATTCTCTGTCAAACAACCCAGTGTGTTATCCTATTATCCAACAATCTTGTTTGTCTGTTACTCCTTTGTCATCTGTTTTCCCACAGTTGAATGCAACCTTCATGAGAGCAAGAACTTGCTCTATCTTGTTCACCACTGGATCTCCTGGCCCTAGAATGTATCTGGTGCATAAAAGAGGAAAAACCAGGAAAACATTATATTACAGCATTCAGAAGGAAGACTAATGATGCATAGAAACAATAGTTTTTGTTGAATTTAGTAAAAGCCAGAGATGATACTGGTAGGAGTGGTTTCAGTAGAATATTAAAAGCAGAATTCAAATACATAGGCTTGAGAAAAGAAAGCAAATGATGGAAGAAAACAAATGGATTCTATCCTTTTGAGAAGTTGGACTGCACAGAAAGGAAGGAGGCAAATATTTAGAAAAGTGGCTTTTTTAAATTATGTTCAGTTGGCCACTGTATAGTAAATCATTAGTTTTTGATAAAGTGTTCAATAATTCACTAGTTACGTACAACACCCAGTGCTCATCAGAAAAGATAAAAAGTGGCTTTTTAAAAGTAAACACAGGGGTGCCTGGGTGGCTCAGTTGGTTAAGGGTCTGCCTTAGGCTTAGGTCATGATCCCAGAGTCCTGGGATCCAGAGCCCCCCAGCCCCCGGCCCAGGGTCAGGCTTCTGGCTCAGGGGGAGTCTGCTTCTCTCTCTCTCTCTCTCCCCCCGCCCCTTCCCCCCTTGCTTGCTCGCTCGCTCTCCCTCTCAAATAAATCTTTAAAAAAAAAAAAAAACAAAAAAGATAATTTTGAATGTTTTGTGTTTAGGGAAAATGAGCCAGTAGAGCCAAAGTGACTTTGAGTCTTGGCTTCACATCAAAATCACCTGAAGAGCTTTTAAATATGATAATGCCCAGGCTACACTTCCCACCAATGACATAGAAATATTTGGAAATGAAACACAGCAATAGTTTTTAAGTTCTCCATGTGATTCCAATCTGAAGCCAAGTTTGAGTACTACTGCAGGAGAATGGCTTGTTAGGAATTCAGGAGAGAGAAGAGATAACTGATAAATGATAAATGTTCATGAAGATTGGAGAAAAATGAAATTCATATGACAGGAGGAGAAGTTTGCCCTGAAAAGGAGGCTATAAGGACATAAATAGAGAGGAGGTTCCAATTTGTTTTCAGTGGCAGGAGGGATTGAGACGTTGAGGAATTTCTTATCTCCTAGCTTCTGTTTTGCCATAAAGAAACAGGTGAAGTTGTATATTGAGATTTAGAGTAAGTGATGGTAGAGACTGGTGAGGCTCCTACTAGCTGTTGTGAGGAGTTAGATAATAATATGACCACACAACAGTGAGATCCTATTGAGATATTAGTGACCCTTTCTTGGGGGCTAACTCAAAATTACTGTTACTTTTTCCTTTAATTTGCATTTAATTAAATCAATTCCAAATGATAAGCGGTCCAGAAACCAGAGAGCTAGGTATTACAGGGCCTAGGATTCACAGAGAAAAAGTAAATATGGAAAGGGCCCAATTGTGGAATGAGTAGAATCAAAGATGTGAACATCTTCAAATGTCTTAAACAAGAATGAATGGATTTTCAGGCCTTGTGGCAGGAATTGTATTTTGGACCACAAGAGTTATTTTCAAGCAGCTCTTAGTCCCCTTTCTCTTCAATAGATTGAAAGTGGGAACTGGACGAGTATTATTCTAGTTTACATCTGTTGTGCTTAGGGCCTTGCCATGTTTAGAACATCGGAAGTATGCCACGGGCTTTGACCTGGGCTTCTGCCTGTGTGACCTGTGATTTCATGTTTTTGATATCTAAGTGTTTCTTAGTTCTATCCTTTTATAATTGCATCTGGCCCTGATACTGGTTTTTCAGCACTTTGACTCCAGTATATCTTGTTGTTTTCATCATGATTAAATGTATACCTTTCCTGGTAGGTAAAACTTTAAGGGTAGGCCATTTTAGGAAAACTACCATGCAACCAACTCTAATTACAGTCCAGTTGAATAAAACATATTCTCTTTAATTTACTTTTTCTTTTTTTAAATAAGCTTGTCACAGGTAGACAGATCTTTATTTTGTTTCTGTTAAGGTCTGGGTCATAGTCTGATATACCTAACAGATAAAGATTTCAAGTATGAGTACAGCCATCCCATTAGAGTTTTTAAATATTTCTTCATTATTTTTTATTGTGATTGTCTTGTAAAAATATTATACTTTCATTGTGGCAAGATAGAATTGTTTTATGGTAAACACAAAACCACTTTTCACCAGTTTTTTAAAAAAATTAAACAGCTGGTAAGTAGGAACACTCAATAATCGCATTTGTTAACTATTTAAATAAGGGGAAACAAATTTATTAAGGTAGATATTAGAGGAACCTTCTTAAATTCAGTACCCAATAATGTGATGAAAAATTACTGTGGCAATGAAGCCGAGGTATTACTACTGGAGGCAGTTATAGTAACTCTTTGACTCGAGAGGGGAAAGGTGCAAAACAAGCTAGACTCTCCATAGTATGAAGGATGGAGAAATGGAGAAAGACAGGAGCAGCTCAGCTAGTTGCTGTCCAACTAACAAGGTTGTACAACTAAAGCAACCAGTTGTCCCCAGGCAGAGTTCAGAGAACACAGCAAGTTTAGGCGTGATTCCAGAAGGAAGTCCAATGTGATGACCAAGGTCCGTTAGGGAAGAGTTATGGTCAGGAAAACAATTCAGAATCAGTAGGCAAATGGTAAGCCATGGGAGCTCTGGCAACTGCCACAGTTGTCTCTGCATGCCACTATCCGCGGACAGGCAACAATAGTTTTGAAGAAAGAAAAGGATGGATATTGTGCGCTCCAAGGCCCTAGAGGTATTTTTGCCTTTAGTGCCTTGAGTGCTGATCACTCCCAGCTGGAAGTGCTTATCAGATCTCAAGCTATTCTTAGGAAACTTGAGTTGGTAAGATAATTGTAAGAGTTGTATCTTTTATGTTAATGCTGTCAGGACTGATGGTGGCCTTAAGTGTCATATGGAGGCAAAATAAATTCAAACTGCCAACTGTTGGAATGAATTCTGAATTTTAAAGAATGTAGAAACCAATTAGTCTTTCAAAAGAAATCTTTTCTAAATAGGTGTTAAAAATTTGCTATCTGCAAAAAATCCAAGTTATGGATCCTGATTCAACCTGCTTTTGTGTTTGAGTGCCATTCATCATTGCTGCTTGGTGTTGGGGTTTTGTCAGCACATTATTAATAAACCAAAGTAGTTAAGAACCACATTAGTTTGATTGCTGTTTTGGAGTTTGTACTGCAGAAAATAACTGTTTGAGGCAGGAATCAAAGACCCAACTGCTTCTAATCTTGTCTGTCTTTCTCTCCTTGTCAACACTCACCTTGTAAAAATGCACCCACACGCACATGACCATCTTACCTTGGAACTAACAAATGCAAAACCTGACGTGTTCTAGTTACTCAATTCTGACAGTACTTTCCACTTTGCATCAATATTTTCTTGGTCATTAGTTAATATTGGGTTTAGTTTTAATAGTTACTAAAAGAATTGACACATATTTAGAGGTGTTTTTTTTTCCAGTGTCAACTTGATTTTAAATTAGGAGCCTTTCTCAAAAAAAATAAATAAAATACGGGATTGTCTTAATTGATGTGTTACCCTGTAAATTCTGCCTAAAAAATCACAAGATTTTATTGAGATTTATATATGTATGAGTTATAGAAAAATTAAAATAAGAAAATACTATTGTTTATGGAAGCCCAATTTAGTAGAATATATCTTTTAATCTGAACAAACTCCATTGATAATTTGAAATTCTAACTTTTGAACTTCACACATAAATCTTTTCAAGTGAGTTTTTTAAAATAATGCCATTTTTTTCTATTCTTTACTCCTTTCTTTGATGTTTATCTGTCAAATACCAAACAGAATTATCTCTGGAAAATTTTAACTGCTATTAGTGAAAGCCCAACCTTACCAGGTTTTGTAAGTTTCTTTTCTGGGCATATCTGGAGTGGTAATTTGGAAAGTAAAAGTGTCAATTATTCTGTGATAATAGAAGAAGTGAAGTAAGCCAGTGTAGTTAAATACATGTATGATTACAAAAATACCAAATCCTCAGAAAGAGTGGTAGGGCATATTCCCCTACTAGGGTTTTCAACCATAAATAAACAAAATATTGGAGAAAATATCTTCTTCTTTTGACCAATTTTTCCCTTTTATAAGCTATCAGTTTAACTTAATAGAGATGTCTTTATATTTGTAGACTTTGATCAAAAGCATCAATAATGGATAGAAAAAAAGTACTTCCTAAAATACACTAGGTCTTAAAATAATTTAACACTAATATCACTTACTGTGTATTAGGCAGCGTTTGAAGTGTTTGATCAATGTTAACTCAGTTAATCCTCACTAAAGCCCAATGAAGTATATGCTATTATTATCTCCATTTTATACATGAATAAACTGAAGAGTAGAGAGGTTAGGTAACTTCCCAGTCACAGAGCCCAGGCTAATTTATATGAGATTATATCAATGGGCTATACATGAGATAGGATTAAATGATATTGAAAAAACATCAGGTCATATTTTGATTCTATGATAGAAGAGAAGCACTTAATTTTAATTGGAATTTAAGATATATATAACTTAGACATGGAACTTTGAATTGGTGTTTAAATTACCGATGTATAATATTCATACTTATTTAATACAATATGCACAAGTTTGCTTAAGGCCTTTTCCTTCTCTTCCCTTCAATCCAGCTATTGCTATGAACTGTGCCCCCATCCCAACTGGAACAAATAATGGCTGACTGGAACTCAGCATATGGAGAACGAGGCTTTATCTAGTATCCATGATTGGTTGCCACAAAGAATAAAATGAGCTAACCAGCTTCAAAGTGATAGAAGACTTTTGAATAAAGGAAGCAGCATGTACAGCTGTAGCTAATTACAAATTTGGGCTTCACTTTTGTTAACAGCAGACTAATGTTTGCATACAAAGCACTTGTTGTAAATAAATAGCTTTAATAAGTGGGGGGAAAAAAGACAGTAAGCAGTACAATGCCAGGAGTAATTACAGCTATGTTTGCAAAAGCGACAAATGCAGTATATAATTATCTTAATATGAAAAATGGAGATTATCTCATATTTTAAGCTCTTTATTAGGAATAATTCTAACATTTGAATATTCCAGTATTTGAACAGTTGTCTGTTTCTTCATATGCTCCCTATGTAACACATAGGAATACAAAATAATATGGCTTAATTTTCTTCATATGCTCCCTTATGTAACACATAGGAATACAAAATAATGAAATATGATATTTGAAAACATACTTGATTGGATATTCATAGCTTTTTGTTTGGTGTTATGTATCAACTCAACTAAGGATAATATTGAAGACTCTTGAGAGCTTATCTTGTTCTTGTCAAGTGAGACTATTCATAAGCATCCTCTTTACTATTCTCCCCTCCCAAATAAAGGTTCCAACACCTTTTTTTCTTCTTTTTTTAAATTTTATTATGTTAATCACCATACATTACATCATTAGTTTTTGATGTAGTGTTCCATGATTCATTGCGTATAACATCCAGTGCTCCATTCAGTACATGCCCTCTTTAATACCCATCACCAGGCTAACCCATCCCCCTCCCCCCACTTCCCTCTAGAACCCTCAGTTTGTTTCTCAGAGTCCATAGTCTGTCATGGTTCCTCACCCACTCCGATTTCCCCCCTTCATTTTTCCCTTCCTGCTATCTTCTTTTTTTTTTTTTAACATATAGTGTATTTTGTTTCAGAGGTGCAGGTCTGTGATTCAACAGTCTCACACAATTCACAGTAGTCACCATAGCACATACCCTCCCTAATGTCTATCACCCAGCCACCCCATGCCTCCCACCCCCCACCACTCCAGCAACCCTCAGTTTGTTTCCTGAGATTAAGAATTCCTCATATCAGTGAGGTCATATGATACATGTCTTTCTCTGATTGACTTATTTCTCTCAGCATAATACCCTCCAGTTCCATCCACGTCGTTGCAAATGGCAAGATTTCATTCCTTTTAATGGCTGCATAATATTCCTATATATATATATATATATATATATATATATACACACACACACATATATATATACACACACACCACATCTTTATCCATCCATCTGTCAATGGACATCTTGGCCAACACTTTTTATTTTGCCATGATAACTGCAGTGTAGAGCTACTGCATTACAAGACTGATAGAGAAACCAAAAACAGCACAATACCTGTGGAGGCACAGAGAGGGATACTATAATCCTCTGAATTAGTCCCTGTCCTGAGAGGTGAACAAGAATTGATAGAGAAGATAATTGTACATCAACTGTCATGTAATGGTGATCATAACTTAAATGAATTTGACATCCAGGTAAGAGAAGGAAAGATCCAAAATCATTGGTAAAGTCCTATGTTTGTCCACACAAAAACCTGCACACAAATGTTTATAGCAGCTTTATTCATAATTGCCTAACTTTGGAAGCAATCACAGTGTCTCTCAAGAAATGATAAAGGAATTTTGGTACATCCTTACAATGGAATATTATTCAGCAATAAAAAGAAAGGAGCTACCTTGCCATGAAAAGACATGGAGGATCCTTAATTGCATACTACAGAATCAAAGATGTCAGTCTCAAAGGCTGCATGTTCTATTTTTACGACTTGAGTGACTTTTGGGAAAAGGCTACATCATGGAGACAGATCAGTGGTTGCCAGGGGGTTCAGGGAGTGGGAGAAGCGGATGAGTAGATGAAGTACAAGGCATTTTTAGGGCAGTGAAGCTATTCTGTATGATACAGTAATGTTGGGTATATGGCATTCTATATTGAAATCCTATAGAGGGACGCCTGGGTGGCTCAGTCCGTTAAGCAGCTGCCTTCGACTCAGGTCATGATCCCAGGGTCCTGGGATGAAGCCCCGAATCAGGCTCCCTGTTCCGCGGGGAGCCTGCTTCTCCCTCTCCCTCTGCCTGCTGCTCTCCCTGCTTGTGCTCTGTCAAATAAATAAAATCTTTTAAAAAAAACACAACACTATAGAATGTTCAATACAAAGAGTGAAGCCTAATATAAGCTATGTATTTTAGTTAATAATAGTGTTTCGATTTTGGCTCACCAATTGTAACAAATGTACCACACTAATGCAAGATGTTAATAATAGGGGGATCTGTGTGTGTGTCTGCGGTGTTGGGGCGGGTAAAGGAGTATATGAGAAGTCTGTATTTCCACTCAGTTTTTTTGTGAACCTACTATTGCTCTAAAAAAAATGGAGTCTATCAATTTCAAAATTATAGTATTAAAGAAAAATGGAAAGGGCGATTACTTAAAAATAACAGGAAGTCTGAAGTTACCTTACTAAATAAGGAAATCAATTTAAAATCATTTCTGGTGAGTGTTGCCTAACATTTCCTCCTAAATTCACATTAAGTTTATTTTTAATTACAGAAAAAAGATTAACATTTAAAACACTGAAAATGAGTATTGAGTTTATTCAGTATTCTATTAATATTCTTCTGTTGCCAGAAGCTGTCACTACATTTTGTTACTAGCCTTTTGTTAGGTAAAAGCTCAGGGAAACTGGAAAAAGAAAAAAATCATACATTTATTATTTTTGCCTGGAAGTAGGGAGGCAAAGGGAAGAGGTACTACTGATAAAAGTAACAGGTGTATTTTAAATTAGACACCAAAATCAAATAATATTTAAAGATACCTTTAAACTAAAGCAATTATGTAAAATTAGATGATAAAGAGAAGAAAATTTATACTCAGGAAAACAGAAATACCATTATACTGAAAGTTTGCCTTAATTTTTAATAGGAATGTTGTAAAGAAAAATTTCAGTTCAAAAGTAGCCTGAAACAGATAGGGTTGCAGTACTAGATTACAAATTAGTATATGGACAGGCTGTTCTAGACCTAATTAGTAAACTAAATGAAGACCGATTACCTGGGCTGTATGATACCGTTCTTAAAGTTGTAAAGGAAATCTTTTGGTTGATAATAAATTATTATTCTTTAAAATAGTAACAAGCACACTGAGCTACAGAATACCAATCCGTAAAAAAAAAAAAAAAAAAAAAGAATACCAATTCATAGGGTGGCCAGATAAAATTCAAGATGCTAATGAGATCTAATTTCAAGTAAAGATGTTATTTTTCTCTTTAATATAAATATATCCCATGAAATATTTGGAGGCATATTTATGCTAAAATTTATCCTTAAAATTTAGCTGGCTTTATTTTCATTTGTTAAATCTGACAACTCAACACTTTGCCAATCTTGTACATTTATAAGCCTTGAAGAGGCTACAATTTAACAATTTAGTTTCATTTTACACATAATTATTTTTGTAACTGTCAAAAATCAAAGAAATGATAATGGAATACTCAAATATGCACTAATTTTTTGAAAGCTTACTTGAAAGAATCTGTGTTAAGCTATATTGGTAAATAAAGATTCTGTCTTTATAGAAGATATGCAGGGGAAGCCCAGGCAGAGATTGTAACAACCTAACTATTTTTAATTTGATGGATATTTCATACAAACAGGCAACTGTTGCAGGTGACTGATAGAAACTTTCAAGAAATCTTTGATAAATGTTCACAGCAAAGGCTATTTAAATAAAAATAGATGTCAGAAGCTAGGGGGGAATATTTTACAAAGAGGAATCAAATAGAAAGGATAAATAGACACTTCTCTGGCAGGAGCAGCATAAGTATCAGCAGAAATTCACCAGAGATAACAATTTGGCCAGTTTTATTTAGCATTCATATGCACTATCTGTTAGAGGAAATGCACAATAAAATTCCCAACTTTGACTGGAATGCCAAGCTGTTGAGAATAACCAGGATATCTTCAGGATCCTGTAAGAGTAGTCAAAACATGGTAAATGAATTCCAGTATTGGACATCTCAGCGCAATGCCTTATACATAAACACAGACTTAAACAGTATTTTTAGGTTGGTGGTCTCCAAACTACTCATTTTTTAAGGATGTTTGGAAGAGTCATGGCAAGTCCCTGAATAAAATCAGCGCTCAATATTCCTGTGACCAGAAATGCCCAATACAATTTTTAATAACATGAGGTAAAGTATTACACAGAAAATTTAAAATATTATTCCATATTTATGTTAATTCTATTTTTTTTAAAGATTTTATTTATTTGACAGAGAGAGACACACAGCGAGAGAGGGAACACAAGCAGGGGGAGTGGGAGAGGGAGAAGCAGGCTTTCTGTGGAGCAGGGAGCCCGATGTGGGGCTCGATCCCAGGACCCTGGGATCATGACCTGAGCCGAAGGCAGACGCTTAACGACTGAGCCACCCAGGTGCTCCCATATTTATGTTAATTCTAGTAAATTTATATCTGCATTTTGATTCAGGCCAATACAACTAAAGAAAAATTTAATGAAATTGGAGTTTGTCCAAGAAATTAGGCATGGTCCAAGGATAGGACATTGCTGTTGCATATGAGAGAATTTTCTTTTTTTTTAATACTAATTTCCATTCCATTTTCTTTATCCATTCATCTCTGATGGGCATTTAAAGTGCTTCCTTGTGTTGACTATTGTGAATAATGCTCAGGAAACATGGGAATTCAGATATCTTCAAGATCTTGATTTTAATTCTTTGGGATATATACCTAGAAGTTGGATTGCTGCATCACATGGTAGTTGTATTTTTAATCTTTTGAGGAACTTTTGTACTGTTTTCCATAGTAGCTACACCAGTTTACATTCCCACCAGCTGTACTTAATGATTCCCTTTGCTCCACATCCTTGTCAATGTTTATTATCTTTTGTTTTTTGATAATAGCCATCCTAGCAGGTGTAAGGTGATTTGTCATCATTACATTTTGATTTGCATTTCTCTCAAGCTTAATGATACTGAGCACCTTTACAAATACCTGTTGGTATTTTATTTAACTTCTTTGGAGAACTATCATTCAGACCCTTTGCCATTTTAAAAAATTGGATTATTATTTTTTCTATGAAATTATAGGAGTTCCTTCTATGCTTTGGATGCTAACTCTATCGTATATATGGTTTGCAAGTATTTTCTCTCATTCCATAGGTTGCCTTTCATTTTATTATACTCTTTGCTGTGCAAAAGATTTTTAGATTAACATAATCTCATTTGTCTGTTTTTGCTTTTGTTCCTTGTGCTTTTGGCATCATACCCAAGAAATCATTGCCAGAGTCACTCTGAAGAAGCTTTTCTCCTGTTTTCTTCTAGGAGTTTTATAGTTTCAGGTCTTAACATTTAAGGCTTTATTTCATTTGAGTTGATTTTTGTGTGTGGTAAAGGGTAAAGGTTCAATTTAATTTTTTTGCAAGTGAATATGAAGTTTTATCAGCACCGTTTTTTGAAAAAACCATCCTTGTCCATACATAGTCTTGGCACCATTGCTGAAATTCATTTGACCATGTATGTGGAGGTTTATTTCTGGGTTCTCTATTCTGTTTTATTGGTCTATATGTCTATTGTTAGATTAGTATCACTGTTTTGGTTACTGTAGCTTTGTAATGTGTTTTGAAATCAGGAAGTGTGAGCTCTCCAGCTTTGTTCTTCTTTCTCAAGATTGTTTTGGCTATTCAAGGTCCTTCAAGGTTCCATATAAATTTTAGGATTGTTTTTTCTATTTCTGTGAAAAATAACATTGGAATTTTGATAGAGGTCACTTTGGGTAGTGTGGGCATTGTAACAATATTAAGTCTTTCAATTGTGAACATGGGACATCTTTCTCATTTTTTTGTATCTTCTTAAATTTCTTTGATGGATGATTTATAGTTTCATGCATAGAAGCATTTCACCTCCTTGGTTAAGTTTATTCCTAAGTGTTTTATTCTTCATGATACTATTGTAAATAGGATTATTTCCTTAATTTCCAGATTGCTTTTTTGTTGCAACTGATTTTTTTAATTTTTTTATTTTATTATGTTATGTTAATCACCATACATTACACCATTAGTTTTTGATGTAGTGTTCCATGATTCATTGTTTGCGTATAACACCCAGTGCTCCATGCAGTATGATGATTTTGTGTACTGCCACTTTCATTGATTAGTTCTGACATTTTTATTTTGCTTGGTGGAATCTTTTAGGTTTTCTATATAATGTGACAGCTTATCATCTGCAAACAGAGATTTGGATTTGGATGATTTATATCTTTTCTTGCTTAATTTTTTTCTGTCTAGGACTTCTGGTACTATGTTGAATAGAAGTTGTGAGAGAGGGCATCCTTGTTCCTGATCTTAGAGGAGAAAGACACTTTCAGGTTTTCATTGGTGAGTACATATCCCCTGTGGGCACAGTATATATGACCTTTATTATTAAGTAATTTCCTTCTATTTCTTGTTTGTTGAGCATTTTTTATCATGGGTATTTACTTTTTTCAATTGTTTTTTCTGGACCTGTTGAGGTGATCATGTGATTTTTATCTTCCATTCTGTTAATGTGGTGGATTATATTGCTTAATTTTCATATGTGTCCCCAGGTTACATCTCACTTGATCATAATGTGTGATTCTTTTAATGTGCAGGTGAATTCAGTTGGCTAATATCTTGTTGAGGATTTTTGCATCCATATTTATCAGGAATAGTGACCCCTAGTTTTCTTTTTCTTGTAGTGTCCTTATCTGGATTTTATATGAGGGTAATCAGTTCTGGCCCTATAATTATTTTGGAAGTTTTTGCTTCTCTTTAATTTTTGCAAGAGTTTGAGAAGGATTGGTGTTAATTATTTAAAATTTGTTAGAATTCACCTTGAACCTTCTGGTCCTGGTATTTTCTTTTTTGGGAGGTTTTGTTTACTGATTCACTCTTCTTATGAGTTATAGGTCTGTTCAGATTTTTGGTTTTTTTTTTTACAATTCAGTCTTGGTAGGTTGTATATTTCTTAGAATTTATCCATTTCTTCTATGTTGTCCAATTTGTTGGTGTATAATTGTTCATAATAGCCTCTTTTAAAAAAATTCTGTGACATCAATTGTAATGTTTCCTAGTTAGTTTCTGATTTTGAGTCTTCTTTTTCTTAGTCTAGCTAAAGTTTTGTCAATTTTGTCGATATTTTAAAAAAACTCCTAGTTATTTTTCTGTTTTTTCTATTTTCTGTTTGATTTATTTCTGCTCTAAAATTTATCATTTCCTCTGATCTGTTTGGGCTTAGTTCTTTACTTCTTTGAGGTGTAAAGTTAGGTTTGTATTTGAAATCTTTCTTCTTTTTTAATCAAGGTATTTATTGCTATTAACATCACTCAATAATACTTTTGCTGTAACCAAGAAAGTATGTTATGTTTCCATTTTTGTCTTGAGATATTTTTTAATTTCTCTTTTGATTCTACTTTATGTTTGATCAAGAGTATGTTGTTTAAAATTTAAAAATAAAAAACTAGAGTATATTTAATTTCTATATATATGTGAAATTTTAATTTTTAAAATATTACTGATTTTTAATTTCATTCCAGTTCGGTTGGAAAAATACTTGAGATGATTTGTCTTTTAAAATTTATTAAGACTTCTTTTGTGACCTAATGTGATGTCTCCTATAGAATTTTCTGTATGTGCTATAGAAGAATGTGTATTTTGAGGCTCTGGGGTACAATGTTCTGTGTAAGCCTCATATCCATTTGTTCTATAGTGTTGGTCAAGTCTGGTGTTTCCTGATTGATCTTCTGTGTGGATGTTGTATGCACTATTGAAAGTGAGGTAATGAAATCTCCCATATGTATTGTATTGCTGTGTATTTCTCCCTTCAGATCTGTCAGTGTTGCTTTATATACCTATCTTATATATTAACTTAATCTGATGTTGGGTGCATATGTATTAATAATTGTTATATCTTCCTGTTGAATTGACTCTTTTATAATTATATAACGACCTTCTTTCTCTCTTGGGACATTTTTTACTTCAACTCTATTTTGTCTGATAGAAGTATGGCCACTCCTGCTTCCTTTTGCTTATCATTTTCGTACAGTATCTTTTTCTATCTCTTCATTTTCAGGCTATGGCTGTTCTTTTTTTTTTTTAACCTTATTTTAATTAAATTCAATTAATTAACATAGTGTATCATTAGTTTCTGATGTAAAGTTCAGTTATTCATCAATTGCATATAACACGCAGTGCTCATTACATCACATGCCCTCCTTAATGCCCATCATCCAGTTACTCCATCTCTCCACCCACCTCCCCTTCAGCAGCCCTCAGCTTGTTTCCTATAGGCTATGGCTGTTTTTAAATCTAAAGTGACTCTCCTGGGGTGCCTGGGTGGCTCAGGTGGTTAAGTGTCTGCCTTTGGCTCTGGTCATGATCTCCAGGTCCTGGGATTGAGCCTGTTCAATGGGGAGTCTGCTTCCCCCTCTTCTTTGCCCCTCCCCCCACCTTGTGCGCTCTCACGTGCACTCTCTCTCTCAAATAAATAAATAAAATATTTTAAAAAAATAAAGTGACTGGGCGCCTGGGTGGCTCAGTTGGTTAAGCGACTGCCTTCGGCTCAGGTCATGATCCTGGAGTCCCGGGATCGAGTCCCACATCGGGCTCCCTGCTCGGCAGGGAGTCTGCTTCTCCCTCTGACCCTCCCCCTTCTCATGTACTCGCTCTCTCTCATTCTCTCTCTCTCAAATAAATAAAAATAAAATCTTTAAAAAAAATAAAAAATAAAAAAAAAAATAAAAAAATAAAGTGACTGTCCTGTAGACAGCATATAGATGGATCTTATTGTTATAGCCATTCAGCCAACTGTTTTTTTATTGTGGAGTTTAAATCACCTACATTTAAAGTAATTATGGGTAGGTAAGAACTTATTATTTCCACTTTGTTAATCATTTTCTATCTGTTTTGTGGTTCTTCTGTTGCTTCTTCTCTTGCTGTTTTTTTGTGATTTGGTGACTTTTTATTTTTATTTATTTATTTTTTTAAAGATTTTATTTATTTATTTGACAGAGACAGAGAAAGCGAGAGAGGGAACACAAGCAGGGGGAGTGGGAGAGGGAGAAGCAGGCTTCCCGCCCAGCAGGGAGCCCAATGCGGGGCTCGATCTCAGGACCCTGGGATCATGACCTGAGCCGAAGGCAGACGCTTAATGACTGAGCCCCCCAGGCGCCCCGGTGACTTTTTAAATATATATTGGTATTCTTTGATTCCTTCCTAGTTTTCTTTTGTGTATCTTCTTTAGGTATTTTCTTTGTGGTTACCCCAAGGCTTACAAAAAAGATAAGAGAGTTTTAACAATCTAGTTTAAGCTGATAATAACTTCAATTACAAACAAGGACTCTATATCTTTGTTTCTCCCTTCATAATACAATTTGTATATTGTGACATCAATAACATCTTTATATGTCCATTAGCACATTTTATAGTTACAGTTATTAACAGTACTGTAGTCTTCTAACTCTTATACTAGGATTAAAAGTGCTCAGTGTGTCATCTTTACATAGTATTTTATTCTGTATTTATATATTTACCTTTAATAGTGAGATTTATATTTCCATATCCTATTGTATTGCTCTTTATGATCCTTTTGTTTCAACTTGAAGAAATTTCTTTAGCACTTCTTGTAAAGCAGTGGTTACAAACTCCTTCAGTTTTGTTTTTCTGGGAAAGTCTAGTTCTTCATTTTTAAAAGACAATTTTTACTAAGTATAGTTTGTATTCTTGGTTGGCAGTTTTTTTTTTTTTTCTTTTAGCACTTTGACTATATCATCCCATTTGCTTCAATTCCAGAATTTGTTTGATTCTTTTTTAGTGTTGCTGTCTCTTTGTTGAATGGTGAGACATAAATGGACTCCTCAGGTAATGCCTTGAAAGACCGAGGGAATTGGATGCCTACTTCACTCTCTCCCCTGCAGGAGAGATCACTGGCCAAGAGAGTCTCTCTCAGCATTGTGTTGTGCTGGCTTGGGGAAGGCTTGTTGGGGGTAAAGTGAAACTTCACCCTTTTCAATGTGGCTCTTTTTGAATTTTCTATTCTATCAGCATGTTGGAACTTCTCAAATTTACTCCAGAGTTCTTACAAAGGTATTTTCATCTGTGGATAGTTGTTGAATTTGATTTCTTTGGAAAGTCTACTGCTGGGACCTCTTTTTCCACCATCTTACTGATTTTACTTCTTGCCGTCTTGCCAATTGGGTTATATTGATGCTTAATATATTTCATTGTTAATCATTTGCCAAGTGTATACGTTCTCTTAAATCTATCATTTGTCATAATTAATTTATAATTTTGTTGTATTGAAGTTTTGAATTTATTAAAATCAAATGTATCAAACTTTTATACCTTTTTTTTTGCTGCTTCTGTTTTTTTGAGATCTTTTATTTTCTTGAGATAACATTCTATAAAGTGATTCTAGTTTCTTTCAGAAATGTAAGTTTTTAAGTATTGATTCACCTGGATTTTATCTTTGCAAATTGTGTTTGGTGGGCTGTACAATGTATTACATCCAAACAGGATTGTTAAATCTTCCTAGTAAATTATGTCTTTTAATATTACCACTTTGAAAGCCTAATAGTGCTTTTTGTACCCTACGTCTGCATTATCATCTGTGAACGTACTTGTCACTATTTTCTTCTTTTTTTTTTTTTTTTTTTTAAAGATTTTATTTATTTATTTGACAGAGAGAGACACAGCGAGAGAGGGAACACAGCAGGGGGAGTAGGAAGCAGGCTTCCCGCCGAGCAGGGAGCCCGATGCGGGGCTCGATCCCAGGACCCTGGGATCATGACCTGAGCCGAAGGCAGACGCTTAACGACTGAGCCACCCAGGCGCCCCGTCACTATTTTCTTCTACTTAACTGTTTGCCTCTTATATATCATATATTCCCCTCATAAATGTTTTTCTATGTCATTAGGCTTTAGGGATAGCTTTTTCTAAAGTTTTTATTTCAATTCAAGTTAGTTAACATACAGTATAATATTAGTTTCAGGTTTAACAAAGTACTGATTCAACACTTCCATACATCACCCAGTGCTCATCACAAGTGCACCTAGGGATAACTTTTGTAAATAATAATTGAATCTGGAAATGAGTTCTTTAAGAGGTGAGTTTATTCCATTTGTATTTATTGTGATTGTAGATACATTTTGATTTTTCTTTTATTCTTTGCTTTCTTTGTGTTTTTGTCCCCCCCCCCCACCTTTTTTTTTTTCAATGAATTGATCAAGTTTTCTTCTTCGCTCACCTTTTCCTCTTTGCTAGTCTGGAGTACATGTATTTGATTGGTACTTAAAAAAATGTTATCTGTAATTTTAACTTAAAGTTGAGTGAATACATATTGATATTCTTGTCTCTCAAATGTTAGAAAGACTCCAGAATTTTTTATTTCCCATCTCCTCTCACTTCTTCACTCTGATTTGTTACTGCTTTCCAGTATATGGTTTCCAGTTTGTTTTCAAATTGTTCAAGATATTTATTATTATTTTTTACAACTGATTTTTAGTTAGATCAACTCACCTATTTATTTGCTCAAAATTGCTTTTGTTGTTTTTCCTTCTCAGTTGAAATCCCCTTACTGAAGTTTATCCTTTGGTAATTTTTCTAGCTAGTGTTTTTAGTGACGAATTCTTACTGCCTTTGGTTGTCTAAATATGTCCTTCATTTGCTCTCTCTATTGAATTATTGTTTACTTGCACATAAAATTTGGGTCAATAATCATTTTCTGTCATTACTTTCCTAATATTATTTTATTGTCCTATGGCCTCTGCTTTTGCTTGTGAGAAGCTTTGTATGTGTGTGTGTATTTTATTTTTAAAGATACAGTGTTTGACTTCAGTTCCCTAAAGATATTCTCTTTGTGGGTTGTATTCTAAGTTTTACTGTTTATCTAGCCATGGATTTATTCTGTGTATCCTACTTAAGATTCATTATTAATCCTTAATCTCTACCTACTTATTCTCTATTCTCTATTATTGATTTTCTCCTTTGGAATTCACATTAGACAAATGTTGGATCACATTTATCTATTCTTCATGCCCCTTACTCTCCCTTTCTTAGTACTTCCTTTTTTATATAGCTGTGTGCATTTAGAATAATTTCCTCCCATCTTTATTTAGTTTATGAATTTTATCCTTAGCTGTCTAATTTACTATGTGTTTCATGTATTGAATATTGCATTTCAGTGATTATATATGTATTTTTCTATATATGCCTCTTTTTCACAATCTCTGGTCTTTCCTAATGTTTCTTAAATTCTTATTTATTTAATTATTTCATGTATAACAGATAATTTGTTCATAGTGGCTTAATATTGATGTTATTTATATCTTATGAATCTTAATCAAGGTTGATGGTTTCGCTGTATATTTTGAAATTATAGATGTCATTATCTTCACTGGGGATCCAAGTGAGAATACTGGGTACTGGTGGGAGTCTCTCCTTCTCTGATATTTCCACATTTGCTTTTCCCCCCAAATAACTTAAGTTTCTCAATGGATTGAGTCTGATATTTGTGTTAATTTCTTTTCCTGGAGGGTCATAGACCATGTATGGTTGATAAATTTAACCCCAGATCTATTATGCTCAACCACATGGTTTCAAGATCTCAGGGGAAATATATCAGAGTATAGCCAAAACAGACCACTTTCATTGTCATACCATTTTACCAGAGTATAGATACTTTTCTTACTCAGTCTTTCATTAAAGTTGCACCCCTTGAGGATCCTGGCTTTTATGAGAATTTCAGTCCTAAATCCGTGTCTTAACTTGCCCCAAGACTTCATCTCCTGTCCACATCTTGGTGTTAAAACATAAACCCCTCAGGTTACTTGGGCTAGTGATTCTCAAGTACATTTGGTACCACACTCTAGTCAAGGCTTGGGATTGTCACAATGACTGAGATTGATAATTATGGCAGATAATTTGAAGTTGTGAGCCAGAGATACTAATCATCCTGAAGTCCAATTACATAGAACTACAAAATAAGGAATTGGCCTTCCCTGAATGCCACTGGCATCTCATTGAGAAATACTGACCTTCCCCAACAAAGGCTCCCAAGATAATCATTGAGTCAGCTCATACACTTAATGCCTTTACTTTTAGCTCTGTCTTCATTTCTGGTCTCTAGTAATATCCAGTAATATTCTTTACTTTTTTTGGTGAGCTCATCTAGTTATATAGAAGAAAGTTTATAATGTAATACTTATTATACAACTTGAGTCTTTTTTTCAACTTGTCTGATCTATTACCAAAACCAGATTTCTGAATATATGTGCTTGTAAGTATGCATATATGTGTGTATACAAATATATATGAATATACACACATATATCTATATATACACACATGTAGTGTATGTATATACATCTGCCTATATACCTAGCTATTTATATGTCATCTATTTTTCTTTATTTTTTAAATTAACATGTATTATTTATTTCAGGGGTACAGGTCTGTGATTCATCAGTCTTACACAATTCACAACACTCACCATAGCACATACCCTCCCCAATGCCTTTATGATATTCATGTAATCTTTTTCTTTTAAGACTTAACACTAGTCAGGCTAAATGAATATATTGGTTATTATTAAACCCTATAAAATCAGGTGAGTATTGTTGTTCACCAAATCCCAGAAACCTAACATTAAAGATAGAAGTATAGTGTCTCCTTTTGAAATAGACAATGAAAGGAGAATGGCTCTTTCTGGAACCCAAAAAGACAGTCATCAAATTTGCCCACCCAAACCCTATTCACGACCATTTTTCTTCTCTGCCTTCCTCTCTATATAGCCCAGGAAACTAAAAATTTCAATTGTCTATTATCTCTCACAGCTCAGGACCTCATATGATTCTGGCCAATGAAATTTATGTGATAGACTGCCTGGTGGGTTTGAGGGGAGTATACAGAAGTCTGTGCTTAAAAGTTAAAATTACTAGGTGTAAAGTTGTGCCTAGATAGTTAGTTTGACTGTGTTTGCATGTAAAATGAATTGACCGAAAGTGTAAGGACTGCAAGTTGGCTATATATATATATATATATATATATATATATATATATATATATATATATATAATTAACACATAATATATTATTTGTTTCAGGGGTACAGGTCTGTGATTCATCAGTCTTACACAATTCACAGTGCTCACCATACATAGTACATACCCTCCCCAATGTCCATCACCCAGTCACCCCATCCCTCCCACCCCCCTCCGCTCCAGCAACCCTTAGTTTGTTTCCTGAGATTAAGAGTCTCTTATGAGTGTCTCCCTCTCTGGTTTCATCTTGTTTCATTTTTCCCTCCCTTGCCCTATGATCCTCTGTCTTGTTTCTCAAATTCCTCCTATCAGTGAGATCATATATATTTTTGAGATCGGAGTTTTTTAGGAAACTGCAGGCCTGGCCAGCTACAGCCCCTGATTTTTCAATCCTTAATACAAATGTTATATATCTTAAATTGCACAGACTGGGGAAAAAGCTGTTGTAGCCATGCAGGTTGCTGGAAAGATATCCCTATCCCCTTTACGTGAGGTGTTACCTTGGAGGATAATGAAAAAGGAAGATTTTTACACAGAGTAGATGTAAAAACTTCCAGTATGTCTGATCAAGAAAATTATTCTATTGTAGGGCAGGGAGTCTCACTAATCCTATCAGCTAGTTCAGACATACGTTGATTTTGATATGTGATACAGATTGAATTCTGCTATATATTTCTTACACTCCTTTTTTCCAAATAGGATTTTTTATTGTAGTTACTTCTCAACCATTGTATATTGTAGATGTTATTGGCAGATTAGTTGTCTTTTGGGCATGCAAGCTGGATTCAGTGGCTGGATGAACTTTGGGGCTCTTTTGAATAGTGGGTAGGAGTGTTCTGTGTAATGGAGAGAAGGATATATATGAATTTTGAGTTGACAGGATCTAAATAGTTGACCAGTCTCCTTTGAAGTTAAGATTAGATAGTATTCCAGTTTGGGATGAAGTGGAAGGATTCTGAGTGTAGTTTCTGTGAAAACTTGCTCAATGTAAAAGGATGGACAGCTGCCCTGATTTGAATTTTAGGTAACTAGCCCAAGGACAGCAATACAACCTCTTTTTTTTTTTTTTTTTTTTTTTTACATTTTTAATTTTTTTTCTCTAGTTTCAAGCTTGTAGTTAAATTCCAATTAGTTAACATACAGGGTAATATTAGTTTCAGGAGTAGAATTCACTGATTCATCACTTACATATAACACCCAGTGCTCATCACAAGTGCCCTCCTTTAATGCCCATCATCCATTTAGCCCTTCCACTTGCCCACCTCCTCTCCAGCAATCTTCAGTTTGTTCTCTATAATTAAGAGTCTGTTTACTGTCTTGCTTTTCTCTCTCTCTCCCTTTCCCTCTTTTGTTCTTTATATTCATTCCTATGTTCATCTGTTTTGTTTCTTAAATTCCACATAACAGTGAGATCATATGGTATTTGGCTTTCTCTGACTGACTTATTTCACTTACATTATATACTCTAGGTCCATCTACAATTATTGCAAGTGGGAACATTTTCATTCTTTTTGGCTGAGTAATATATATATTCCACTTCTTTATCCACTCATCATTCAATGGACATTTGGGCTCTTTCCATAATTTGGCTATTGTCGATAATGCTGCTATAAACATTGGGGTGCATGTGCCCCTTTGAATCAATATTTTTGTATCCTTTGGGTAAATACCTAGTAGTGCAATTGCTGGGTCATAGGGTAGTTGTATTTTTAACATTTTGAGGAACCTCCATACTGTTCTCCAGAGTGGCTGCACCAGTTTGCATTCCCACCAACAGTGTAGGAGGATTCTCCTTTCCCTGTATCCTTGCCAACAACTGTTTGTTTCCTGTGTTGTTGATTTTAGCCATTCTGACAGATGTAAGGTGGTATCTCATTGTGGTTTTGATTTGTATTTCCCTGATGATGAGTGATGTTGAGCATTTTTTCATTTGTCATTGTCATCTATATGTCTTCTCTTGGTGTTGTGATTGAACTTTCAGGCCAATTGGAGTCTCTCTACCTCTGGACTATTGGTCAGGCATTCTGTTACATGCAGATAGAAGTATTCCTCATTAAAACATCAAGAATGAAACGTCTTATTTTCTTAACTTCTTTAGGAGCTCACAGCATGAAGATAGGAGGTATTCTTGGACTCCTAAGACCTGTGTTTAATATTTGTTTAATGTTTTCCCTGGACAATTATTGAGTAGTGATTGAGCCCACTTCCATCATCTTTGTCCTCCTTCCTTTTCTTCCTTTTTTGTATAGTTCTTTCTCCCCCCGCCCCCAGCTTTATTGAAACATAATATATTGAGACATACAACATACCTACAACAAGTTTAAGGTATCCAATGTGATGATTTGATACACACAGATGTTATGAAATAATTACCACAAGAAGACACACCCATCCCATCACCTAATCACCTAATTACTGTGTGTGTGTGTGTGTGTGTGTGTGTGTGTGTGGTGAGAACATTAAAAATCTACTCTTTTAGCAACTTTCAAGTACATAATACAGTGTTGTTCACTATAGTCACAGTAATGTGCATTAGGTCCCCAGAACTTATATCTGGAAGATTATACTCTCTAACCAACCTATTCTCATTTCTCCCATCTCTAAGCCCCAGGTAACCTTTATTATACTCTGTTTCTATGAGTTTGGCTTTTTTAGAATCCACATGTAAGTGAGATCATACAGTGTCTGTCTTTCTTTTTCTGACTTACTCTACTTAACATAACGCTCTAAAGGGATTTTCTTCTTAAATTCATAATGGGTTTGTACATATCTGAGTTAATTGAGTTGCTCACACACAATCAAGTTAAAAAAAATGATGGCAGAATCGAACTGGCTTATCATGTGCACATGGAGTTGTTCAGGGGGTCATGGAAGGCATATTCAGCAAGTAGTGGAGCATTGGTTCCTGCAGGTGTAAGGGTCCAAAATCATTGCAGAAACTGGAGGCTGGTTGAGAATCACCAAGAATGTTGGAAAGCCTTGAGAGCTATGAGGACCCCCTAAGAAAAGTTAATATATTATCAATAACTACTTCAATATATGATCTACACAAAAAGTCTCTTTAATTCTTGAGTAAAGTACATTTTTGTTAAAGTTCAGTTCATTTTTTCAGCTTGTATTCATTGAACAAATATTTATTGATTTACTGCGTTACAGGCAGTTTTGGGCATTCATTAAATAGTTGTAAACTAGATGTAAAAAGGCTCTTGTTTCATAGGACTTACATCGTGGCTGAATGGGTGGTGGACGAGGAAGGCAATAAACCAATCCACATGGAGATTGTAGTAAACTTATAGCTATGGATTTAGTCGAGTGGAAAGAATAGGGGTGGAATGAGTTGGGGAAGGAATGGAACATTAGGAAGTGGTGACAACAGACAGCTCCTTGATAAATTTTGTTGCAGAGAAGAATGAAGAATAAGGCAGTACATGGAGGGCAACATGTTGTGCAAGGATTTGTGCATTTTTTTAGTTAACCAACTGAAATATTTATTTAATTTCCTGTTTTCATCCATTATATTAAAATAGTATTTTATAAAGGCATTTTGCTATGCATATTCTTTATCATACCTAGCTCACATTTGTTGTGAGAATATGCATTTATTAAATAATGTATTCAGTTATTTTGCACTTACATTTGTGTTCCAACTTTAATTATAATGTATCTTTGTTAGTGTCGAGGTTACCCTATATATATAGCACCCATTTTAATGTATGCCTAGCAAATTTGTGACTGAATGCTACTCTGGAAATATCACATATTCCAACTTTAATACTTATTGAATGTTACTTATGTGCTACATGTTATGATAGAGATTTTTTGCATGTACATTTCATTTAAACTATACAGTAATCTGAAGGCTGGTCGTCTTTCTTGTATATATTAGGAAAATAAATTTCAGGGAAACGGTGATTAAGATTCTAGTCAGTGTTACTGTCAGTGTGCTAATTATTGTAGGGACAAAAAAAAAAAAGATTCTGTTCTTGCTGCGTGGCCTCTTGTTTAAAGGGGAAATTCATAGGCAACATGAAAGACACTATAAAATCCCAGCGGAGTGGGGCACCTGCTGGCTCAGTTGGTAGAGCATGTGACTCTTCATCTCAGGGTTGTGAGTTCAAGTTTCATGTTGGGCATGGAGCCTACTTAAACAAACAAACAAAAAAACCAAATCCCAGAGGAGCAGAATGTGATTAGTCTATAACATGGGAGACTCAGAAAAGGCTTTTCAATGGAGGTAATACCTCCATTGGGTTTTAAAGATGTGTTTTAAAGATGGGGTTTTAAAGATGTGTTGGGTTTTAAAGATGTGTTACAACTTTACCAAATAGAAAAAGGATATGCACTCTTTACAAAAAGAGGGACATTCACATGAGTGGCATACTCAGTGAATTTTTGGTGTGTCTATGTAATTACAGCACTAACTCCAGAGAGGCAGAATGGTGACACAGCAGTGACAAAGTACTACAAACTAAGTGGAATGGTATTTTGAGTTCCATTCTAAAAGATTTATATTTTACTATGTAAAAAAAAAAATGTGGAACTGTTGAAAGTTTTAAAAATGAGGAGTGGAAAAGGAACATGATGAAATTTGCATTTTAGGAAGATTAGTCTGGTAATTGTGTAAATACTGAATAGAATATGGAAATATTGAGAAATTTGAAGATTAGATAAGCTATTGCATTAGTTCAGAGAGACATTTGCAGAGGTACAGTCAATAGGACTTGTGATTGAATGCTTGAGGAAAATGAGAAATTCAAGATGACCTAAGGAATTCAGAAACAAAAGCGTATTTAGAATAAGTTTGACAAAAAATGGAACACCCAGATATCTACTACACAGGGAGAAATAAATTCTAGATTGTGTATACGGTTTATTTTTTCTGAGACAAAACTTCACTTACTCATAATGGTATTTGAAAGTATTTCTTTTTAAAAATTCAGAAAATAACAAATATGAAGCACAATTATTCATAAAGAATAAGATATCTCATATGTATTGTGATCTCACAGGTTTTTACATTACATCTCATGCAAGGAATATCTAGACTTTTATGGAAAAATTTGTATAATCCATATCATGTTATGCTTTAAAAGTTTTGAGGGATAATATATGATCAAATGGAACAAGTGGGTATAACTAGATATTCTGACTGGCTCTTGTTGTTCTCACACAGAACATTTTTATTGCATATATTTAATGATGTTTTTTCAAGCTAAGAATTCAAATGTATGTTTCCATTCCACTGAAATTCACTAAAATTCCACTGGAATTCACTGAAACAAAATTGCCTGCCCTGAACACTACTGGGATTTTACATTTCTAAAATAATATATTCAATTACTTCATGCTTTTGTATTTCAACTTCAATCATAATTTATTTTTGTTAGAGTTTTGAGGAGGTTCTGTATACAGCACCCCTGTTTTCTACGTGCTCTAACCCAGGTGAAAAATAAGACACATGCTTGTGATATCACTTCATCATAAATACAAATTTAGAGAAGGCAGCACAGTATCACAATTGGCTTGCCGGGGCTCTCCTCCCACTGAGACCTTGCAACAATCTTGTCTCTTCTTCTCCATTTGAGACATTGCAACAATTTTCTAAGAGTAAAGTATCTGCCTGCAGAAGAAAAACTCAGCCAGGTTGCAGTGGCCTCTGGTCTTGCTACAAAAGAAGGAGGAAAAAGACCAAATCTTTTTATGCTCTGGGTTTCTGTTAGATGAATTCTGTTCACTAGAGAACTATGGACTAATCACTATATGCCAGTTAACGAGGAGATTAGACTCTCTTCTTGGGGAAGTAAAAGGAGTAGGGTTGATTTGGAAAATTACTCTTCACAGTATGAAACAGGAGCGAGGCAGGAGCATTCCCTCCAAATGGTTGTCCTGTGGTACTTATCATTCGTGTTTAAAAATCATGGCACTTATAGGTTAGCATTTAAATGAAAGCAGTGGTTCAGGATCCTGCTGGATAAGCAGGATTACCTGAGGAAGAAAATTTAGTTATCTTACTCCAGACTTAATGAATCAGAATTTTAAGTGGTACCTAGTGGATCTATCATTTTAAAAGCTCCTCAGAAACCTATGTTTCCAATAACTAACAATTTCATATATCAATCTTCAGTCACACACAAAGAGTAAAAACCTTTGGTTACCTGTGCAATAATTTTCTGCCTGAAATTATCATCATCCCTATAGTTCTGTAATTCACCTTCTGCCTATTGATAAAAACTATTGAACTTTGCTTTCTCAGACTTCTCCCAAAAGTCATTAGAGGAAGCCTAAGTTCAGAGAAACAGTTTGAAGTTTGAATATTTGTATAATTGTTACTGGATATTCCTAGTTAGGGCTTTCAGTAGAAATGGGATTATTTTGGCAGAAATAAAAATAAGTACAATATTTAGCATTCTTAAAATTTGAGTTGCTTGGCCAGTTTTCCATACTATCTCAGCAATAAATGAGTTTAATTTTATGGATCAATTCTTAAATAAGAACTTAAACATCTCACATGAATTTCCCTATTTGTTATCGTAAACTATATTTCAATGTAACATAAGTTGTATGGAATAATTACTGATACATTATTAACCTAATACTGTGTTTAATCTTTGAACTTCAGGTTGAGATATTTAATACATCATTCAAATAATTTAAAGAAAAATTACTAAGGATGTTGAAAAGAGCATTAAAGACTCATATGGAATTCTTTAATTGCCTTTTTATTTTTTAATTTTTTAATTAAATTTTATTTTACTTAAATTCAATTAATTAACATATAGTGTATCATTCGTTTCAGAGGTAGAGTTAAGTTATTCATCAGTTGCATGAAATTGCCTCTTTAAAAAATATAATGATATGAGTTGGCAGATCAAACAATGCAAAGACATAGTTTCTGCTATATTTTTCTACTATATGTCTGCACTATATTATAAAATGTCTAGGTTGTGAAGAGCAGTTTTATTTATAAGTTAATGCAAATTGATGAAAGCTTCCCTGTAGATCTTTGCTAAGAAGAGAAAAAAATAATCTAAAAATTATCAGGCTAAAATGCAGAATTCTAGGAAGAAATACACTGTCAAGAAATTAGGAATGGAATTTGAGTAGTGTTCTGCTGAAGTTTAGGCAAGTGTCTGTTTTTAAAATTTAATTTGGGAATCAAATTATCTATTAGAAAGGTAATTCTTCCTTAATAATAAAAATTTTCAAATGCAAATAATCTCTTGACTATTAAAATAGTTCAAACTATAATAGATAGTAAATATTTACTAATGGAATCTTCAGTCTCACATTGGTGGTAAACCCATAGGATAAGATGACTTGTTCATCTGAACAAAAAAAAATATATTTATCTTTTCTAAACCTAGTAGGTTATGGAGAGAAGGTGATGATATGAGTGAGAAGGAATGGGGAGGGAAACCAATAACAAACCATAAGAAATTAAAGTATAAGAAGAATTTAATATGCAACTGATTGAAATGATGATAAAACTTTTTAAAAGTCAACAAACTCAGAAGTTATGTATCATTTAAAATCCCTCTTTGTGGGAACCCTCCTACACTGTTGGTGGGAATGCAAGCTGGTGTAGCCACTCTGGAGAACAGTATGGAGGTTCCTCAAAAAGTTGAAAATAGAGCTACCCTATGACCCAGCAATTGCACTACTGGGTATTTACCCCAAAGATACAAATGTAGTGATCCGAAGGGGCATGTGCACCCCGATGTTTATAGCAGCAATATCCACAATAGCCAAATTATGGAAAGAGCCTAGATGTCCATCAACAGATGAATGGATAAAGAAGATGTGGGAGGGGCGCCTGGGTGGCTCAGTCGTTAAGCGTCTGCCTTCGGCTCAGGTCATGATCCCAGCGTCCTGGGATCGAGCCCCGCATCGGGCTCTCTGCTCCGCGGGAAGCCTGCTTCTCCTTCTCCCACTCCCCCTGCTTGTGTTCCCTCTCTCGCTGTGTCTCTCTCTGTCAAATAAATAAATAAAATCTTTAAAAAAAAAAAAAAAAAAAAAAAAAGAAGATGTGGGATATATATACAATGGAATATTACGCAGCCATCAAAAAATTGAAATCTTGCCATTTGCAATGACATGGGTGGAACTGGATGGTATTATGCTAAGCGAAATAAGTCAATCAGAGAAAGACAAGAATCATATGATCTCACTGATACGAGGAATTTGAGAAACAAGGCAGAGGATCATAGGGCAAGGGAGGGAAAAATGAAACAAGATGAAACCAGAGAGGGAGACAAACTGTAAGAGACTCTTAATCTCAGGAAACAAACTAGGGGTTGCTGGAGTGGAGGGGGGTGGGAGGGATGGGGTGACTGGGTGATGGACATTGGGGAGGGTATGTGCTATGACGAGCGCTGTGAATTGTGTAAGACTGACGAATCACAGACCTGTACCCCTGAAGCAAATAATAATTATATGTTAATAAAAAAATAAATAAAATTCCTCTTTGCATTTGCTTAAGGGGTTGCAACTCAATGGAATTGAATTTTGATCATTTTTATTGGTTTTTGAATGCCACTGAGATTTTAAGGAAGGGTGCATCATAGAGTTACGGCAGTAAAGACTTGTCATGATGAACTTTGTATACCCTCTAAATGCAGCTTTATTTGGCATCAAAGAGAACAGCATTTAACTGAATTTAATGATTGAGTCAAAGCATCCGACACAAAGCCTTGGCAAATACTAGGAACTAAATAAAACTTATTTGTATTTTTATTCTGTTGAAAAGAATGGATAGCAATAGGCAGTACTAATGTATTATCAAGTGTCAATGATCAGGAAATAAATGTAACCTTCATATTGGAGATGAACAGGTTTTAAAATGGTTGCTTTCAAGCATGGTAAATAGTTTGATCTCTACCTAAAACTAGCTTTTTCTAGGATTAGAACATTTAGCAAACTGAGGTATGATGTGTGAAGTGCACTATCACTAAATGTTCATTTATTTAACAAAATCAGAAATCATGTATCTTGATTTATACCTGTCTTATTTTACAAGATGAGTTAAATATAACAAGTGAGATTGCATTCTAGGAATTCAATTCCGACATGGCTGCTCATAATTCACAGGATTAGCTTTTAGTAATAAGGTCAATAGGATATATTCACTAGAAAATTCATAAAACAGAATGTGGATGGTCACTTGCTCTTGCTTCCCCCCACACTACCCCTGCCAAAAAATAAAAAAAATAAAAAATAAAAAAAATTCAAGAGTAAGTAGGAATTCTAAAAGGGAGGGAACATTTTCTCTTTGTGGTCATGGAGCCTGTGACCTAAAAAGTCTACTTAGTCACTGGGCCAGTGAATCCTCACCATCTTGATGAGTTGTCAATGAGTTTCTCCAAGGTTAACTGCTAACAGAAAAAGTTGAAAGGTGCCCTATGATTCATTTATTCTCCAGTTGCTGGGTATGGGGTTTTGAGTGAGTGTGTGTTTCCAGAGAAAAGGAAAGAGGGCAGGTGGCTAGGTTTCTTCTTAGGAATATGATAGCTAGGCCTCTGGGCAAGTAGACTAATAAATTTTGTAAGGATAGGAGTCCTTATCTATACAGTGATTGGACAGAATGTCCTAAATTTAGGATTATTTGTGATTAACAAAAACCAATAATCTATGGACTTTTGAGACATGGCTTTCATACAATTCTCTAAGGTATAAAATGGTGACATTTTATGACATTTAATGACTTAAATGCTCACTGTTGTCTGAGGGATCTCAGGTACCTATCTTTTTTTCTTTTTTCTTTTTGGAGGGGCAAAAAATGGTGGGGGCAGAGAGAGAAGCAGAGGGAGAATCCTAAGCAGACTCCATGCCCCCAGCATGGCTCGATACAGGGCTTGATCCCACAACACTTAGATCATGACCTGAGCCAAAATCAAGAGTCCAATGCTTAACTGACTGAGCCATCCAGGCACCTCACTCAGGTATCTCTCTGAGAGAACATTTTTATTATTATTTTTCTGAGCCAAGGAGAGAATTCCTGATGTTGTAAAAAAAGGATGTGGAATCAACACAGGAAGTCCCAGACCTCTTCTTGCTTCATCCAGACCTCTTGAATGCCTGTATGCTTTATTAGTAAATCTTGATACTGGGTAGGTTCTGTGATCTACGGGAATCTGATTTGACAAGCTGATCTTTGGTGTTAGCTATCAGTCAAGAGTATGATGACTGGAAGCAATTCTTGGAGCATAATTTGTGTTGCTATTTTAACTGATGGAATACTAGGTCTGTTAATAAAAACAGAGCTTATTTGGGACCAATAAAGGAGCACAAGATTTGTTACTAATATAGCATAGCTGATATTTCTAGACCTAGAAATACAACATAGAGACAGCCTTGAAATATCTATATCCCTTTGCTAATTAAAATTTACTGAGAAGTATAATATGGTTGCAGGATGTATGGTCCTTCAAACTTAGCGTTTTTAATTCTTGATGTTGGACGTGGCAGTACTTTTGAGAAGGAGATAAAAAGCTCAGACTGTCTGTTTTTTTTTTTTCTTTTAAAGATTTTATTTATTTATTTGAGAGAGAGAGTGAGAGAGAGAAAGAGCACAAGAGGGGGGAGCGGGAGAGGGAGAAGCAGACTCCCTGCTGAGCAGGGAGCCTGATGTGGGACTCGATCCCAGGACTCCAGGATCATGACCTGAGCTGAAGGCAGTCGCTTAACCAACTGAGCCACCCAGGCGCCCCAGACTGTCTTATAAGGAGGAAGTTGGAGGGCTATCTCTCCCCCACCCCCAATAATAATTCTGGCATTTCTTTTCAACATTTTGTTCATTTTATTCTTGTTTTTTCTTGCTCTCAAATTCTACAACTATCAAGAGGGTAATTCTCTGAGTAAGATATTCTGAAATCTGCCCGCACTCTGGCAGCACAAGGTGAGGCAGGTGTCAATAGTGCAGGCACTGTGCCTTGAGGGGGGATTCATTTGTAATGTTTGCCAATCCTTGATTTAAGCCGATTGACACACCACAAGGTCAGCTGGTATTAGGTGAGACTGTTTCTAAAAAATGTGGTGGTGCAACCTTTAAAGATAATCTATAAGCTGTGAAGCAATTCTTACTCTGATGTTTAAAGGCATAGAACTCTCAAAAAGTTAGGGAAGAGGGGCGCCTGGGTGGCTCAGCCGTTAAGCGTCTGCCTTCGGCTCAGGTCATGATCCCAGGGTCCTGGGATCGAGCCCCGCATCGGGCTCCCTGCTCCACGGGAAGCCTGCTTCTGCCTCTCCCTCCGCCTGCTTGTGTTCCCTCTCTCGCTGTGTCTGTCTCTGTCAAATAAATAAATAAAATCTTTAAAAAAAAAAAAAAAAAAAAAAAAAAAAAAAAAAAGTTAGGGAAGAAAGTAAAATAACAACTCCAGCACTGGATTTTTTTTTTTTTTTTTTCTATTCAGATTATGAGCTAGGTTTTCTTCTAGAAGTTTTATAGTTTAAGGTCTTAAGTTCAAGTCCACTTACATTTTGAGTTAATTTTTGCATGTGCTATAGGATAGTGTCCAGTTTCATTCTTTTGAATGTAGATATACAGTGTTTCCAGCACCATTTATTGAAGACACTTTCCTTTATGCATTGTATATTCTTGCCTTCTTTGTTGTAAATTAATTGACTAGATGTGTGTGGGTTTATTTTTAGATACTCCATTCCCTCATTTCATTGATACATGTGTCTGTTTTATGTCAATACTGTACTAATTTAATTATTATAGCTTTGTAGTATAGTTTGAAATCAGGTTTGTGATAACTCTGGCTTTGTTCTTTCTCTAGGTTGTTTTGGCTAGTTAGGGTCATTTTTGGTTCCATATAAATTTTAGAATTATTTGTTCTATTTCTGTGAAAAATGACATTGGAATTTTGATAGAGATTGCACCAATAGTGCATTGGGTAGTATGGACATTTTAACAATATTTATCCTTCCAATCTATAACCACCAAATATCTTTTCATATATTTCTGTGTTCTTCAAATTCTTTCATCAGTGTCTTATAGTTTTCAGTGTACAGGCCTTTTACCTCTTTGGTTAAATTTATTCCTAAGTATTTTATTTCTTTTTTATGTTATTATAAATGGGATTGCTTTCTTGATATGTATGTCTGATAAGATAGTTCATTATTAATGTATAGAAATGCAACAGATTTTTGTACATTAATTTTGTATCCTACAAATTTACTGAATTCATATATTATTTCTAATAGTGTTTTGATAAAGTCTTTTGAGTTTTCTATATATAGTATCATGTCATCTGCAAATAGCGGCAGTTTTACTTCTTCTTTTCCAATTTGTATGCCTTTTATTTGTCTAATTACTATGGCTAGGATTTCCAATACTTCTTGAATAAAAGGGGGGATAGTGGGCATCCTTGTCTTTTTCCTTAGGTTAGAGGAAGAGCTTTCATCTTTTCACTGTTGAGTATATTAACTCTGGCCTTTGTCATATATGGCCTTTATTATGTTGAGGTACATTCCCTCTATACCCACTTTGTTGATAGTTTTTATCATAAATGGATATTGAATTTTGTCAAATGTTTTTTCTATTTCTGTTGACATGATCATATGATTTTTATCTTTCATTTTCTTATTGTGGTATGTCACATTGATGGCAGATGTCAAACCATCTTTGTATCCCTGGAATAAGTCCCACTTGATCATAGTATCTAATCCTTTTAATGTGTTTTTTAATTCAGTGTACTAATATTTTGTTGAGGATTCTTGTATCTCTGTTCATCAAGGATATTGTTCTGTACTTTTCTTGTGGTGTCCTTGTCTTACTTTGGTGTTAGTAAAATGAGTTTCCTTCCTTTTCAAAAGGGTAGCTATTAAATCTTTGAATATTTTATAGAATTCACCTTTGAAGCTGCCTGGTCCTTGACCTTGTTTGTTGAAAAGTTTTTGATTATTGATCCAATCCTTACTAGAAATCAGTCTATTCATATTTTCTGTTTCTTCATGATTCACTCATGGAAGATTGTAAAACTATAGGACTTCATCCATTCTTCTAGGTTGTCCAATTTGTTGGTGTATAATTGTCCACAGTAGTGTCTCATGAACATTTGTATTTCTGTAGTATCAGTAGTAAGTTGTTTTGCATTACCGATTTTTACTTACTTGAGCCCTCTCTCTTTTCTTCTTGGTGAGTCTGGCTAAGGGTTTATTAGTATTGTTTATCTTTTCCAAGAACCAATTTTTAGTTTCACTGGCATTTTCTATTGTCTTTTTAGACTATTTCATTTAGACTCATTTTCATTTATTTTTATCCTGATCTGTATTTCTTTCATTCTGCTAGTTTTGGATTTATTATTTTAGGCATAAAGATAAATTGGTTGAGATTTTGCTTATTTCTTGAGGTAGGCCTGTATTGCTATGAATTTCCTTCCCTCTTAAAATTGCTTTTGTAACATCCCATAGATTGTGATATGTCATATTTATTTTCATTTACCTCTGGGTATTTCTTTTATTTTTCCTTTGATTTCCTCTATGGCCCTGTAGTTGTTCAGCAATGTGTTGTTCAATCTCCATGTATCTGTAGTTTTCCCAATTTTCTTCTTGTAATTGATTTCTAGTTTCATACTATTGTGGTAAGAAAAGAGGCTTGATATGATTTCAATCTTACTTCAATCTTACTGAATTTATTAAGACTTGTTTTGTGTTCTAACATTTGCTTTATTCTGGAGACTGATCCATGTGCACTTGAGAAGAATGTGTATTCTGCTAATTCTGGATGGACTGTTTTGTTAAGTCCATCTGGTGTAATGTGTTATTTAGTCTGATGTTTTCTTACTGATTTTCTGTCTGATGATCTACCATTGACATAAGAGAGTTAAAAGTCTTCTATTTGTATTGTTTCAATTTCTCCCTTTCAGTCTGTTAATATTTGCCTTTTATATTTTGGTGCACCTATGTTGGATGCATATATGTTTATAAATATTTCCTTCCTGGATTCACCCCTTTATCATTATGTAGTGCCCCTCATTGTCTTTTATTAGTCTTTGTTTTAAAGTCTATTTTGGGGGTGCTGGGTGGCTCTGTCAGTTAAGTGTCTGCCTTCAGCTCAGGTCATGATCTCAGGGTCCTGGGATCAAGCCCCACATCAGGCTCCCTGCTCAGTGGGGAGACTGCGTCTCCCTCTCCTGTTCCCCTTGCTTGTGTGCTGTCTCTCTCTCTGTCAAATAAATAAATAAATAAATAATCTTAAAAAAAATAAAGTCTATTTTGTCTGAGATGAGAATAGCTACACTAGCATTCATTTTGTTTCCATTTCCATGGAATATCTTTTTCCCATCCCTTTACTTTCCGTCTGTGTGTATCTTTACATCTGAAGTGAATCTCTTGTAGGCAGTATATGGATGGTTCTTAAATTTTTATCCGTTCAGCCACTGTATATCTTTTGATTGGACAATTTAGTCTATTTACATTTAAAGTAATTATTGATAGGTATGCACTTATTGCTTTTTTGTTAATTGTTTTTTGGCTGTGTTTGTAGTTCCTTTCTGTTCCTTTCTTCTTTCTCTCTCTTCTCTTGTGGTTTGATGACTTTCTTCTGTTATGTTTAGATTTCTTTCTCACTTTCTTTTGTGTATCTACTATAAATGTTTGCTTTGTGGTTACCAAGAGATTCATATATATCATTTTATGTATATAATCTATTTTAAATTGATAGCAACTTAAATTTGACATTTTGAAGCTCTACATTTTTACTCCTTCTCCCCCATTTTGTTTTGTTTTTGATGTCACATTTTACATCTTTTTATCTCTTAACTAAATGTTTCAGTTTTAGTTAATTTTATTACTTTTGCCTTTGAACTGTCAGAGTAGCTTTATAAGTGATTAATTCACTACTTATTCTATATATTTCCCTTTTCCACTGAGATTTTTACTGTTGTATGTTTTCTTATTAATTAATGCCACTTCTTTTCAGCTTAAAAAAAGTCCCCTTAACGTTTCTTGTAAGGCTAGCTTAGTACTATAGAGCTTGGTTTATTGAGAAAAGTCTTGATCTCTCCTTCAGTTTTGAATGATAACCTTGATGGATAGAGTGTTCTTCATAGGAAGTTTTTCCCTTCAGCCCTTTGAATATGTCATGCTTCTCCTTTCTGGCCTGCAAAATTTCTGATGAAAACTTCTGTTGATAGCCTTTTGGGGTTTTCTTTGTTTATAAAAATTTGTTTTTCTCATGCTGCCTTAAAGATTCTCTGCTTAACTTTTGATGCTTTAATTATAATGTGTCTTGGTGTGGATTTCTTTAGGTTCGTTTTATTTGGAGCTTCCTGGGATTTCTGGAACTGGATGTCTTGTTTCCTTCTCTAGGTTAGGGAAGTTTTCAGCAATTATTTCCTCAAATAAGTTTTGTGCCCCTTTTTCTCTCTCTCTCTCTTTCTTCTGGGAACCCTATAATATGAACGTTATTCTTGATGCTGTCCCAGAGATCCTTTAGGTTATCCTCATTTTTAAAGATTATTTTTTTCTTTCTGCTGCCCTGTCTGGGTGAGTTCCATTGCTTTGTCTTCCAGCTCCCTGATCTGTATTTCTGCTTATTCAGTTGAGCCCCTCTAAGTGTATTTTTTCAGTTCGGTTATTGTATTCTTCTCCTCTGTCTTTACTTTGGTACTTTCTTATATTTCTATTTCTTCATTGAAGTTCTGTTCATCCATTCCTTTCCTGAATTGAGTAGCATCTTTATGACAATTGCTTTGAATTCTTATCAGATAAGTAACTTATCTCCATTTCATTAAGTTCTTTTTCTGATGTTTTATCTAGTTCCTTCATTTGGAATCTATTACTCTGTTTGCTTATTTTGCTTAACTTTCTGTGTTTCTATAAATTAGGTGAATCAGCTACCATTCTTAGTCTTGAAGGAGTGGCCTTGTGTAGGTAATAAACTTTTTCATTCAGTTTTTCCTAGCTCTTGGTTGTCTTTTGAACTTTAATGATTGTCTGAACTGCCTGATATTTTCTTGATAATATGTCCCTGCTGTTGAGGGTGTGCGAAGAACTGCCAGTGTTCCAAGGAGAGGAATTTCATTTAGCACCAGTTTCAGGCTGATTGAAAGCCAGACCCCCATGCAGCAGCTTTTAATGTATGCAAATATATACAGCCCTATGGGGCTGTGATCATAATCCCTGATGGCCTTCAGACCAGGAGATCTGGAGGTGTCCCCTGGGTGAAAATTAAAAACTCAGGGCTTCAGATGAGTGTGTAAGCTCCTTTCTGAAAGGTTTTGTCAAGCTGTAGTGACACCAAGGGAGTGCACAAAGGTGGTGTCTCCCTGCTTACATTCCCTGGGAATACCTCCTTAGGCTCTAGATGCGTGGAAAAACTAATGTTTGATTCTCAGGCTGAAGCTCCAGGCTAAGTAAATAGGTTTTTTTGATAGGACATCTGGGTTTGTGTTTTTGTCTGCTGTCTGTGTTGTGCCCTGGGCAGTGGTGGCCTGCCAAGAACTGTCTTTCCAATTGTTACCTTCCTACGGAGCGCTGGAACAGCAGTCTCCTTGGTCACGAAGGCCAAGCAATCAAGAGGCATCCTCTCTATGGACTGCATATTCCTGCTGGCTTTAGCTGAGCAGCTGGAGAGCATAGGGATGGGGCATGTTGACCTGCTGCAGAAAGGCGGCAGGAAAAGGTTTTGATTGCATGTGCCCCCAGGCTTCAGAGATGCAGTTTTGAGAGTGTAGGCAGCAGCTTTAGGCTGGGAGTTGGAGAATGCCAAGACCTCTCATACTCAACAACCCCTGCCAGGGAATAGTGGAGTGCCCAAACCACCCATGAGTGCAGACTTTAACTAGGAAGCAGGGGCACGCCACAACCATTTGCTCTTACCTCTGCCCCAGCCAGAGAAGGGGGAGTGCTGCAACCTAGGGTGCTCTTCAGCTTCATCTTGACAGTGGGATAGATACCATGTCCGAGCTCATCCACCTGTGCTAGCAGTGTAGGTAGAGAAATACCAAAAATGGTATCTGACAGCACTTCTGTCTCTGGAGGTAGAGTTTTAACTTTCCCCTGTACCTCCAGCAGATGTTTTTAAATTAGCAAACCTTTTTCTTTGATATACAGTTTTAGGTACTTTTCAAACTGCTGTATTTTCACTGGGTCTCAGTCAAGTGAGACCATACAAGAGCCTTTAAAAAGAGAATTTCATTTTCCTGTATCACTTTGGGTCCCTTGGACTTCAGCCTCATTGGTTTTCTAAAGCAAACATTTGGTGGCTCCTCTCTCCAGTGCAGATCCCAGGAATTGGGGTGCCTGATGTGGGACAGCAACTCCTTGCTCCTCTGGGAAAAACACCTCTCAGGTGAGATTCTTCCCTATTGTGTTTTGCCTCATTGGGTGTGGAGTTTTTGGCAAGATTGTGTCTTTTTCACTCCTACATGTCTCAATGCGGTCTTTTTATCCTTTGTTGTGAAGAAGCAGTTTATGTAATTTTTAGATATTTTTCATATGATCCATATGTAATTGTAGATTTGGTGTGTCGATGGGAGGAGTTATGTTCAGGGTTTTCCTATGCCATCATCTTGCAAAAGTCTACTGACAGTGGAATTTTCAAAATAGTTTACACAAAATGAACTGAAACAGCAAAAGACTTTTTTCTGTTCTCAAATGCCAGATATTTATACAACAAATCAGAAGAAACATCTTGTGAAAGGAACAGTGCATATTATTGAAAAGGCTTTTCACTCAGTCTTATGAGTCTGTTCAGATGAGGCCTGCATTAGAAATTCCTTAGTGGGAGAATCCTTTTGATGTTGGTCTCATCTTAGTTCATTTAGAGAAAGAACTTCTTAATTAATTTGGAACAAACTTCTTGGAACTGTAGCAAGCAGGATGAGTAACTTCAGAGATCCTGAAATGCACTACAGCCAGCTGAATATGTACTCTAAGTGGTTTCCTCAGAAATTTATTTCCTTGGGAAATACTGAGGAATTAACTGGAGACACTTGATTTTTTCCCCATTCTGAGAGAGTAGGAAATGTGGCTCTGTGCTCATAATTGAATATGCTATTCTAAACATCTGTTTTAATAGTTTTCTATTTATGAATTTTATTTAATTTCAGAATAAGACAGTTTAAATCCCAACTTCACTGTTTGACTTAGAATAAATTACTTTATCTTTCTAAGACTAATTTTCTCTTCTGAGAATATAGGCAGTTGAAATACTACCTCATAGTTTTGTTTTGGGATTACATGGAATAAATTAATGAAAAAAATGTATCAAATACCTTAGCACATGGTAAGAAGTCAATAACATTTGCAAGTATTATTACCATGAAAAATGCCTCCTTGGTTAGGGTTAACCCATTCAATACAGAGTAGAAACACAGCATTAGTTGAGTATATTCAGAGAAATCTTCACTAATCCCCTTGATTATAGGGAGGTGGTTTAACACCACACTTTTATCATTTATTTTATTTTCATTTTTGGATAGTATTATTAATCCTTTGGTTATCCTAGTTTTAATACAATACAACATATGTGTATATAAAAATATGAGGATATGTATCATACATGACAAAAACAATCTTCTATAAATGGAAATTGTTTTTTCCTACTTTGGACTAAAGGATCTGGACTTCATATAGCTATAAATCATGCCCAAAGGGAATTGTTAAGTAAGGAATTTATTTTGGCCACCAAGTTATTCATTTCTCTTTTTTTCAATTAAATATATTTATCCTGCATGTATTGTCATTTATGTATCAGGAATAAAATGATTAACAAAACATGGGAATGATTGGTTGAGGATTAAAAAAAAAAACACTAAAACACCCAGACCATTTTATTATATGTATATAGTATGTATTCTGTATATATGCATATACAATATTTATAAAAATATGGAGGTCTGGCATCAGTTTTTATATATCCTTACAAGGAATTAATGATGATCTTCATCAATGTGTTAGGGTATGATCTTATGGATGGTCAGTTTGTGTTTTCTCTGTATCTCTTTTTGTTATGGCTCCAATTACTCTAGTCTCAATTTGTATATATCCTACCTACATTAGCACGTTTTATTTTGATCCCAAAGAGTTAGTTTTGTTTGCCAACCAAAAATGGCTGCATAGTTGGGTAGCTCTGACTCTTATCTGCAGTTGTGTTCTCTTAGTGGTGGGGATGTTTTGGGGTCAGAAAACTACATATATTATTACATTAATCTCAATTATGGTTTTTAAAGTCATGGGTTTATTAGGAAGGGATTATTCGTTCTTAGAGTTTGAGCTAAAAGTAAATTTAATTTCAACCACTCCATATGAACTACTTCAGGTGAGCAACAGTCCTTCTTCACCCAGGACTAAGGAAGCTCCTGTGATTTAGAACTTTCAGCTTTAAAATGGGGAAAATTGGGGGCAAACTGAGGTAATTTCATCACCCCAGAATTACTGTGATACATTTTGTGTAGCATTAACAATCCTTCTGGATATGACAGGTGTATATGAATGCATGTGTGTTATGCACTGTATGATAAGCACTTTTCTGCTATGTATTATAAAAACTTGAAATGACCCTGTGAAGTGGGTATTAGCATATTTTACAAGTGAGAAAAGTAAAGCTTTGTTGAGTGACTAACTGGGATCTATCTATATATCTATTATCATGCTATGTACTGTATGTAGAACATGTATCATCTATAGTATCTATCATATGTAATATCTACCTATATGACCAAGGCTTTTATTAAGTTAACATTGTTGTATACCATTAGAAATTTCTAGATTTTTTTTTGAATGGCTGAGTAAAACTCAACAAACTGCCTGCTATAGTAGCCATCCCCCTCCTCTCATAAGGACAGTTTGCCTCTGAAAAAGGATCCAATTGGCTCCCACTTTTTCCAGGAAATTACAGGCCACAGAAAACCATTCACCCTAATATTAAACAATCCTTCCATTTAAAAAAATGTCCTCAAGTTACCTTGTTGTCCCACTGCAACCAACCAAATACCAATCAATGTACCTGAAGACCATTTAGCAAGTCTCCCCCACTTCCAGAAATAAAAAATTCCCCTTAATAGAATGCTTGCCAGAGACTCAGATTTTTCTTTTTTTCACTCTATAAAATTTACCTTTTTTTTCCCCAACACCTTTGATCCCTTGCTGAAATGAAATGAAATGATGACTGAAAGATTTCCTTGCTACAGGTTTTGTGAGTAAACAGTCTTTGTTAATTTTGTCTTGGACTTTTAAGAAGTAAAATACAAGTGCATAGGGGTTAGCTTTTTACAAAGTTCCTGGTGTCTACACATTTTCATATAGACCTGCTTTTCTGACATGGACCCAGTGAATTACCTTGAACAGCCTCCCTATGGTTCCTTTCTATTTTGTCTACCAAGCTTCTTCCTGTCTCTGACTATTACACTTCAATTGATCATTCTTCACTTCTTATGCTCTCTCTGCATCCTATTTGGTTCTTTTGAGAACACTATTCCCTGAACAATCATAGTAATGGTGTTGTGGAGGGAAGTGATGCAAAAGCACTCTAGCTTTCTCCAAAGTGGTATCCACTCCATGGAGGAAGGGGTGTGCAGTTTTTTTGGTTTTTTAAAATTTTTTAATTTTTTATTGTTATGGACTCCAGGGAACAGATAAAATACCTGTGTACAATTGTAATTTAACATAATCTGCTTATATCTCTGAACATACCATGTTAATGACTGACTAGCCATTTACCTCCTAATGCAAAAACAAAATGAAATGAAACTAAGTGACAAGCAAAAGTTGATAGCAAAAAGTATGAAGATAGATCTTTCCTTCCCTGAGGTCTGCTTATTCTTACCAAAATTACATATTTTCAAGATTGGCTGCTTCTTTTTAATAAAGTCACTGTTTCAGAGTTTTAAAGCTTGTTTTGCCTAAGTACCTCAGTTAAATTAGAAAATGGTGACATAAAGAGATGAAGCTACTTATATAGGACTATAGAACTAGTACAGAGTAGAGCTGGGAACTGTATTTTCTTAGCCTAGTTTCCCCAGAAGAAAGGCCAGAGAAAGAGGCTTATATAAGGCTCGTTTACTTGGGAGGTGATTCCATGGGGGAGGACTGAGGATCGGGAAGTGAAAGGTTGCACGGTAGAAAGCTATACAACATTCTGTTGTCCAGTTAGAAACGGCTACAGAAGACTAATTTTTGAGCCTGTCTACTCAGGGGCAAATGGGACCAGTATTTATCCATTGGCTTTCCTTTATACCCCAGTGGTTAAATGTGGCCCCAAGAATTTAAGTCCCTCATGTTTCTGTGGTGCATATCATGAGTAACGAATATTTTCATGCTAATGTCTCTTGGCGGTGAGTCAGAGAGATTCCTGAGAAGAATGTAAAAAGTGGGAGGCTCATGCAGAGCTGAAACATAGACTTGATTTATGTGCCAGAAGCTGGTGAAAACCTGTGTATGACAGATGATTATAAACCACTGCCAGGAGTAGAAAGTAAGGCTCAGAAGATTTTAAATGAAGTATAACAAATATTTGATTATTATCATGGGTGATTAAATATATAAATATAAATATGTGAGTAACCTACTTGTCAATCAAGACTCTTTTCCAGTATATTATGTTGCATCTGCAGGGTTTTTCAAAATCATTTTCATTTCACATATTGGCAATTCAGCCCATTTTTGTTTTGAAGTTTGCAGTAGAATTTGCAATAGTTTTAATGGAGGTCCTTAACTCATAAAACCATAGAATGTTTTGGTGTTGACATTATGTATTTTTCCTAGATTCGGGGATTTGTATCTAATATGGCTGTACAAACTTTTAAATATGCACGGAAATATTTTGTTTATTGATTTTTAACTTCAACTGCATTTATTTTGCTAATTATCCCAAACATTTAACTTTTCTTTGTTTCTCACTGACTTCTGCATATGCTTTTCTTTTGTAGAGGAGAGAAAATGGTAAATTAGTACAGTCCTGCTAAGTATCAGATATGAAAGACCTTTATCTATTCCAATTACAAATGTTTTATCTGTCTAGAGATTCAAAGTGTTCAAATCAGACCAAGAAAATTCTCTGATCAAATTCTATATGCAAAAGGTAACCAAAAACATTATGTTCTATTAGAAATGCAGGTGCTTGACACTATTTAATGGAACACAGTGGTGTCCCACAATGTCTTGACAGCCTGAAGTGTGCCTCCTGAATAGACTTGTGAAAGTTTAATTGGATAGTAGACTACTCCATGAGGGACCACTAGCACTTTAATAGCTAGCTGCAGACCCCTAGTGAGGCTGAATAATTACAATCAAGGAGCTATAGCCGTTTCCATGACTGCACTTATACTTCTGCAGAAAGGCCCATTTTGCCCTACACGACAGTTCACTTTGTATTAATTATAGATTACATGCTTCAGTCCTCTATCATTATGCTAGCATATTCTCATAAAGGATGGTACATTAACCATGAAATACTGTGTTCATTGCATGTATGACTGTTCAACACCCTGCACTGGGTGTGTGCATGTGGAAGAAAGGAAAAAAGAGGTCACTTTATAAATGTCAATGGCACCAGATGTGCAAATAACAAATCAAAAGGCAGCAAGGGAGAGTCTGGTACCCTCAAACTAAAATGGAGCCACCGTGTATACGTTCCCCTCTATTTCTATTTTCTAACATATGTTGATTCGGAATGCAGCAGGCTTGAAATATAGTTAACATTAAATAATTGAATTATTCCAATTCACTGGAAGTTAAGAATTATCTTCAAAGCTACTCCTAACTGTCACTCTTCAAACCTCCCTGTGAACAGTAACTATAGATCTTGTTCTGGAGAAGGGAACTCACAGGAGAACATACACTATGTGCCCGTCACTGAGGTAAAGGCTGAACCTATATAATTTCATTATAAGTAACCCTCTCTAAATTAGAAACTGTTATACTCATCATACAGTAAAATGAAGCACGTCTAAGTTAAACTACATTCTATGCCAGAGGGTGAGGGAGGACTGGATTCAATTTCTAGACCATCTAATGACAATACTTGTGCTGATTTTACCCTCATTTATTCAGTGATAATAAGACTGAGGGAATTAGGGCAATACGGATGAATTTTCTATTGCTCTAGTAAAGTAAGTTCTACTCATGATAAAATTGCATCATGTTTTTTAAAAATGGAACTCAGTAGACCAATTGGGTTTCAATACAAATGTGTCACAAGTACTTCCAATGTATCTTAGCTATCTCATTGTAAAAAGTATTAACATTTCCTCAAACTTCTTAAAAAAAAAGTTTACCTTGGGTAAGGGTTAAGCAGGTTGCTAGGTATTTTCTTTTTTATTATTATTATTATTATTATTATTATGTTATGTTAATCACCATCCATTACATCATTACTTTTTGATGTAGTGTTCCATGATTGGTTGTTTGCGTATAACACCCAGTGCTCCATGAAGTACATGCCCTCTTTAATACCCATCACCAGGCTAACCCATCCCCCCTCTGGAACCCTCAGTTTGTTTCTCAGAATCCATAGTCTCTCATGGTTCATCTCCCACTCCAATTTACCCCCCTTAATTCTTCCCCTCCTGCTATCTTCTTTTTTTTTCAATATATAATGTATTGTTTCAGAGGTACAGGACTGTGATTCAACAGACTTACACAATTCACAGCACTCACCATAGAACATACCATCCCCAAAGTCTATCACCCAGCCCCTCCATCCCTCCCACCCCCCACCACTCCAGCAACCCTCAGTTTGTTTCCTGAGATTAAGAATTCCTCATATCAGTGAGGTCATATGATACATCTCTTTCTCTGATTGACTTATTTCTCTCACCATAATACCCTCCAGTTCCATCCACGTTGTTGCAAATGGCAAGATTTCATTCCTTCTGATGGCTGCATAATATTCCATTGTATATATATACCACATCTTCTTTATCCATTCATCTGTCAATGGACATCTTGGCTCTTTCCACAGTTTGGCTATTGTGGACATTGCTGCTATAAACATCAGGGTGCACGTACCCCTTCAGATCCCTACATTTGTATCTTTGGGGTAAATACCCAGTAGTGCAATAGCTGGGTCGTAGGTTAGCTCTATTTTCAACTTTTTGAAGAACCTCCATACTGTTTTCCAGAGTGGCTGTGCCAGCTTGCATTTCCACCAACAGTGTAGGAGGGTCCCCCTTTCTCTGCATTCCCACCAACATCTGTCGTTTCCTCACTTGTTAATTTTAGCCATTCTGACTAGTGTGAGGTGGTATCTCATTGAGGTTTTGATTTGGATTTCCCTGATGCTGAGCGATGTTGAGCACTTTTTCATGTGTCTGTTGGCCATTTGGATGTCTTCTTTACAGAAATGTCTGTTCATGTCTTCTGCCCATTTCTTGATTGGATCATTTGTTCTTTGGGTGTTGAGTTTGATAGGTTCTTTATAGATTTTGGATACTAGCCCTTTAGCTGATATGTCATTTGCAAATATCTTCTCCCATTCTGTCAGTTGTCTTTTGGTTTTGTTGACTGTTTCTTTTGCTGTGCAGAAGCTTCTTATCTTGATGAAGTCCCAATAGTTCATTTTTGCCCTTGCTTCCCTTGCCTTTGGCGATGTTTCTAGGAAGAAGTTGCTGTGGCTGAGGTCGAAGAGGTTGCTGCCTGTGTTCTCCTTTAGGATATTGATGGACTCCTGTCTCACATTTAGGTCTTTCAACCATTTTGAGTCTATTTTTGTGTGTGCTGTAAGGAAATGTCCAGTTTCCTTCTTCTGCATGTGGCTGTCCAATTTTCCCAACACCATTTGTTGAAGAGACTGTCTTTTTTCCATTGGACATTCTTTCCTGCTTTGTCGAAGATGAGTTGACCATAGAGTTGAGGGTCCATTTCTGGGCTCTCTATTCTGTTCCATTGATCTACGTGTCTGTTTTTGTGCCAGTACCATACTGTCTGGATGATGATAGCTTTGTAATAGAGCTTAAAGTCGGGAATTGTGATGCCACCAGCTTTGCTTTTCTTTTTCAACATTCCTCTGGCTATTCAGGGTCTTTTCTGGTTCCATACAAATTTTAGGATTGTTTATTCCATTTCTTTGAAAAAAGTGGATGGTATTTTGATAGGGATTGCATTGAATGTGTAGATTGCTCTAGGTAGCATTGACATCTTCACAATATTTGTTCTTCCAATCCATGAGCATGGCAAATTTTTCCATTTCTTTGTGTCTTCCTCAATTTCTTTCCTGAGTATTTTATAGTTTTCTGAGTACAGATTCTTTGCCTCTTTGGTTAGATTTATTCCTAGGTATCTTATGGTTTTGGGTGCAATTGTAAATGGGATTGACTCCTTAATTTGTCTTTCTTCTGTCTTGTTGTTGGTGTATAGAAATGCCACTGATTTCTGTGCATTGATTTTATATCCTGCCACTTGACTGAATTCCTGTATGAGTTCTAGCAGTTTTGGGGTGGAGTCTTTTGGGTTTTCAACATAAAGTATCATATCATCTGCAAAGATGAGAATTTGACTTCTTTGCAGATTCGGATGCCTTTTATTTCTTTTTGTTGTCTGATTGCTGTGGCTAGGACTTCTAATACTATGTTGAATAGCAGTGGTGATAGTGGACATCCCTGCCATGTTCCTGACCTTAGGGGGAAAGCTCTCAGTTTTTCCCCATTGAGAATGATATTCACTGTGGGTTTTTCATAGATGGCTTTTATGATATTGAGGTATGTACCCTTTATCCCTATACTCTATAAAGAGTTTTGATCAAGAAAGGGTGCTGTACTTTGTCAAATGCTTTTTGTACATCTATTGAAAGGATGATATGGTTCTTGTTATTTCTTTTATTAATGTATTGTATCACATTGATTGCTTTGTGGATGTTGAACCAACCTTGCAGTGCAGGGATAAATCCCACTTGGTCGTAGTGAAGAATCCTTTTAATGTAATGTTGCATCCTCTTGGCTAGTATTTTGGTGAGAATTTTTGCATACATGTTCATCAAGGATATTGGTCTGTAATTCTCCTTTTGGATGAGGTCTTTGTCTGGTTTTGGGATGAAGGTAATGGTGGCCTCATAAAACGAGTTTGGAAGTTTTCCGTCCATTTCTCTTTTTTGGAACAGTTTCAGAAGAATAGGTATTAATTCTTCTTTAAATGTTTGGTAAAATTCCCCTGGGAAGCCATCTGACCCTGGGCTTTTGTTTGTTGGGAGATTTTTGATGACTGCTTCAATTTCCTTAGTGGTTATAGGTCTGTTCAGGTTTTCTATTTCTTCCTGGTTCAATTTGGCAGTTGATACATGTCTAGGAATGCATCCATTTCTTCCAGAGTATCTAATTTGCTGGCATAGAGTTGCTCATAATATGTTCTTATAATTGTTTGTATTTCTTTGGTGTTGGTTGTGATTTCTCCTCTTTCATTCATGATTTTGTTGATTTGGGTCATTTTTCTTTTTGATAAGTCTGGCCAGGGGTTTATCAATCTTGTTAATTCTTTCAAAGAACCAGCTCCTTGTTCCTCTGTTCTACTGTTCTTTTAGTTTCTATTTCATTGATTTCTGCTCTGATCTTTATTATTTCTCTTCTCCTGCTGGGTTTAGGCTTTATTTGCTGTTTTTTCTCTAGCTCCTTTAGGTGTAGGGTTAGGTTGTGTATTTGAGACCTTTCTTATTTCTTGAGAAAGGCTTGTATTGCCGTATACTTTCCTCTTAGGACTGCCCTTGCTGCATCCCAAAGATTTTGAACAGTTGTGTTTTCATTTTCATTAGTTTCCATGAATTTTTTTAATTCTTCTTTCATTTCCTGGTTGACCCATTCATTCTTTAGTAGGATGCTCTTTAGCCTCCATGTATTTGAGTTCCTTCCGACTTTCCTCTTGTGATTGAGTTCTAGTTTCAAAGCATTGTGGTCTGAAAATATGCAGGGAATGATCCCAATCTTTTGGTACCAGTTGAGACCTAATTTGTGACCTAGGATGTGATCTACTCTGGAGAATGTTCCATGGGCACTAGAGAAGAATGTGTATTCTGTTGCTTTGGGATGGAATGTTCTGAATAGATCTGTGAAGTCCATTTGGTCCAGTGTGTCATTTAAAGTCTTTATTTCCTCATTGACCTTTTGCTTAGATGATCTGTCCATTTCAGTGAGGGGGGTGTTAAAGTCCTCCACTATTATTGTATTGTTGTCGATGTGTTTCTTTGCTTTTGTTATTAATTGCCTTATATAATTGGCTGTTCCCATGTTAGGGGCCTAGATATTTACACTTGTTAGATCTTCTTGTTGGATAGACCCATTAAGTGATATAGTGTCCTTCCTCATCTCTTATTATAGTCTTTGGTTTAAAATCTAATTTGTCTGATATAAGGATTGCCACCCCAGCTTTCTGTTGGTGTCCACTAGCATGGTAAATGGTTTTCCACCCCCTCACTTTCAATCTGGGGGTGTCTTTGGGTCTAAAATGAGTCTCTTGCAGACAGCATATCGGTGGGTCTTGTTTTTTTATCCAGTCTGATAGCCTGTGTCTTTTGATTGGGGCATTTAGCCCATTTACATTCAGGGTAACTATTGAAAGATATGAATTTGCTGCCATTGTATTGCCTGTAAGGTGACTGTTACCATATATTGTCTGTGTTCCTTTCTGGTCTGTGTTGCTTTTAGGCTCTCTCTTTGCTTAGAGGGCCCCTTTCAAGATTTCTTGTAGGGCTGTTTCGTGTTTGCAAATTTCTTTAGTTTTTGTTTGTCCTGGAAGCTTTTTATCTCTCCTTCTATTTTCAATGACAGCCTAGCTGGATGTAGTATTCTTGGCTGCATATTTTTCTCATTTAGTGCTCTGAATATATCATGCCAGTCCTTTCTTGCCTGCCAGGTCTCTGTGGATAGGTCTGTTGCCAATCTAATGTTTCTACTATTGTAGGTTATAGATCTCTTTTCCTGAGCTGCTTTCAGGATTTTCTCTTTGTCTCTGAGACTTGTAAGTTTTAATATTAGATGTCGGGGTTTTTACCTACTTTTATTGATTTTGAGGGGGTTCTCTGTGCCTCCTGGATTTTGCTGCCTGTTTCCTTCCCCAAATTAGGGAAGTTCTCTGCTATAATTTGCTCCTATATACCTCTGCCCCTCTCTCTCTTTCTTCTTCTTCTGGGATCCCAATTATTCTAATATTGTTTTGTTTTATGGTATCACTTATCTCTCGAATTCTGCCCTAGTGATCCAGTAGTTGTTTATCTCTCTTTTTCTCAGCTTCTTGATTTTCCATCATTTGGTCTTCTATCTCACTGATTCTTTCTTCTGCCTCATTTATCCTAGTAGTTAGAGCCTCCATTTTTAATTGCACCTCATTAGTAGCCTTTTTGATTTCAACTTGCTTAGATTTTAGGTCTTTTATTTCTCCAGAAAGAGTTTCTCTAATATCTTCCATGCTTTTTTCAAGCCCAGCTAGTATCTTTAAAATTATCATTCTGAACTCTAGTTCCAACATCTTACTAATGTCCGTATTGATTAGGTCCCTAGCAGTCGGTACTGCCTCTTGTTCTTTTTTTTGAGGTGATATTTTCCATCTTGTCATTTTGTCCAGAGAATAAATGAATGAGAGAACAAAATGCTAACAGGGTAACAATGTCCCCAGAAAATATACACTAAACAAATCAGAAGAGACCTGAAACCAGGGGAAAAGAAAGAGAAAGAAAGAAAAAAGTAAAAGAAAAAATAAAAACAAAAACAAAAAACCCAGAATATGATCAGATATGATCAGGCTGGTGCAGAGATCAGTGCCACACACTAGATTTTGGGAGTATTTTGGTCTGTTAGAAGAAAGTGCCTCCCAAAATTTTAAAGAAAGAAAAACTTATGTATGTACAAAAATAAGGGTTAATATGATGAAGGGATGCAATTAGACTGTAAAGATGAAAAATATAAAAGATTTTATAAACGGAATTGATAAGATAAGTTGAATAAAGAAAGAAGAGGATTTAAAAAAAAAAAAGGGAGAATGTGATCAGGCAGGAGACTAGAACAAAGTCATACACTAGAGATTTAGGGTATATTTTGGTCTGTTAGAAGAAACTGTATCCCAAAATTTTAAAGAGAGAACAACTTATATATATATATATACCAAAAATAAGGTTAACTACTATGAAGAGATAGAATATTACTCTAAAAATGAAAAATAAAAAAGATTTTTTAAAAAGGGATTGGTAAGATGTTGGTTGAAAAAGGGAAAAAGAAAAATTCAAAAAAAAAGAGAAAGTTAAAAATTAACTTTGAAAGACTAAAGAATCATGGGGAAAAAGCCATGAATTCTATGTGCAGTATTCTCTTAGCGCTGGAGTTTTGCTGTTCTCATTGATCGGTAAACGGTCTTGGCTGGCTGTTCTTGCTGATCTTCTGGGGGAGGGGCCTGTTGCCGTGGTTCCCAAATGTCTTTGCCAGAGGCAGAATTACCCCGCCCTTGCTGGGTGCAGGCTAAGTAATCTGCTCGGGTTTGCTCTCGGGAGCTTTTGTTCCCTGCAAGCTTTCCGTACAGCTTTGGAGGATGAGAGTGAAATGGTGGCCTCCCAGTCTCCTCCCTGGAGGAGCCGAGACCTCAGGGCCCCCACTCCTCAGTGCGCCCCCAGAGAAAAGCAGTCAGTCACTCCTGTCTCCCCAGTCTCCAGCCGCACTCCATGCTCACCCGGCCTGTGACCGAGCGTTTCTATCTCTGGCACACGACCCCGTGTGGAGTCTCCAAACCCAGGAGATCCCTGCGGTGCACTCCCGCGCCGCTCCTCCCGGGGGAGGAAGGGGAGTCTCCCCGGATCTGCCGCTCGTTGGGTCCCTGTTGGAGGAGCGGTGGCCTGACTGTGCCGCGGATCATGGTTTATGGCAACCCCAAGCTGAGAGCCCACTCCTCTGCTCCGTCTTTGTGGCCAGCTCTGCTGCTCTGACGCCTGGGAGCTCTGCCGCACTCAGGCACCCCAGGTCTTTCTGTGACCCCAGGTCCTGAGACCACACTGTCCCAGTGTGTGTTCCATCGCCGCTTAGCCACTGGAGCGACGTCCCTCTGCGGAGCCGACTTCTAAAAGTTCCGATTTTATGCTCTTCTGCTCTATCACTTGCCAGAAGTGGCTGACGGAGGCCCCCTCCCCCACTGTCTATCTTCCCGAATATCGCCTCGGATTCACTTCTCCGCATGTCCTACCTTCCAGAAAGTGGTCGCTTTTCTGTTCAGAGAGTTGCTGCTATTCTTTTCTTCGATCTTCTGTTGAGTTCGTAGGTGTTCAGAATGGTTTGATCCCTATCTAGTTGAATTCCTGGGACCAGACGAAATTTAGGTCTCCTACTCCTCTGCCATCTTGCTCCTCCCCCCCTAGGTATTTTCTATCAGGTTTTCTTTTTCTGTCTTTATCTCTTATGTTTCTGAGTATCCGTTTCCCAGAGAGGTGTCAAAATCAGATATTGTAGCTTTTGGGCAAAATATTATTTGTTCGGTCAACTATTATATTTTTGTAACAAGATTTTTTTCAGCCAGAAAATTGCTTTATGTTTTTATTATGAAATATTTCAAAAGCAGAGAGAACATTTTAATGTTGATTTTTCTTAATTACCAATTTTACCCATTTTAAAATAATAAATTGATTTGTTAATTCTTGAAAGTATCAGAAGCTCATAGGCTCATAAATATATATCTCAATCCATTATAGTTATGTCTTTAAGGTTAATCAAAATGTTCTAATCTGGGCTTAGGGAAGCTGCTCAAGTTAAAATCAAAAGTCCCTCAAACCATGAAAACAGTAGTCTGTCAGAACTTCCTTCGTTTTGGGTACAAAAACTAGTCCAAGCTCATACTATAGATTTTTTCCACCAACCTGGAATTTAGACCTTTTCTCCAAGAAATCCTGGTTCCTTATAGTGAAGAATGTTATTTAGAGACCCACTCCTGGGAATGGAAATGATCTTTGTGGGTGGATTTATCATTTCTTGACCTTTTGAGTGGACGAAATCTGTTTGTTTGTTTGTTTGTTTTTTTGGCTTTTTAAACTATTTTTTTTTCTATGTTTCAAGTTTTTATTTAATTTCTAGTTAGTTAACATATGGTGTAATATTAGTTTCAGGAGTAGAATTTAGTGATTCGTCACTTATAACATCCAGTGCTTATCACAAGTGCTCTCCTTAATACCCATTACCCATTTGGCCCACCCCCCCACCTCCCCTCCAGAGACCTTCAATTTGTTCTCTATAGTTAAGAGTCTGTTTTATGGTTTGCTTCTCTCATTTTCCCCCTATGTTCATCTGTTTAGTTTCTTAAATTCCACATAGCAGTGAAATCATATGGTATTTGTCTTTGACTGATTTCACTTAGCATAATATACTCTAGCTCCATGCACATTGTTGCAAATAACAAGATTTCTTTCTTTTTTATGGTTTATATTCCATCATATATGCATACTACATCTTTATTCATCACTTGATGAATATTTGGGCTCTTTCCATAATTTGGCTGTTGTTGATAATGCTACTATAAACATTGGGGAACACATGCCCCTTTGCATTAGTATTTTTGTATCCTTTGGTTAAATACCTACTAGTGCAATTGCTGGATAGTAAGGTGGTTCTATTCTTAACTTGGAGAAATATCCATATTGTTTTCCAGAGTGGCTGCACCAGTTTGCATTCCCACCAACAGTGTAAGAGGGTTTCCCTTTCTCTACATCGTCGCCAACATCTGTTGTTTCCTGTGTTGTTAATTTTAGCCATTCTTTTTTTAAATTTTATTTTATTTTATTGTTAGTCACCATACAATACATCATTAGTTTTTGATGTAGTGATCCATGACTCATTGTTTTCGTATAATTTTAGCCATTCTGACAAGTGTGAGGTGGTGTATCATTGTGGTTTTGATTTGCATTTCCCTGATGATGAGTGATGTTGAGCATCTTTTCATGTGCCTGTTAGCTGTCTGTATGTCTTCTTTGGAAAATGTTTATTCATGTCTTCTGCCCATTTCTTAACTGGATTTTTTTTTGTTTTGTTTTTTGGGTGCTGAATTTGATAAGTTATTTACAGATATTAGATACTATCCCTGTATCGGATATATCATTTGCAAATATCTTCTCTCATCTCAAAGGTTGCCTTTTAGTTTTGTTGATTGTTTCCTTTGTTATGTAGAAGATTTTATTTATTTTTATTTATTTATTTATTTATTTATTATTTATTTCATAGAAGCTTTTTATCCTGATGAAGCCCCAGTAGTTCTTTTTTGCTTTTGTTTCTCTTGTGTGCAGAGACAGGTCTAGTAAGAATTTCCTTTGGCCAATGTCAAAGAGGTTGCTGCCTGTGTTCTCCTCTAGGATTTTTATGGTTTACCATCTCACATTTAGGTCTTTCATCCATTTTGAATTTATTTTAGTGTATGGTATAAGAAAATGATTCAGTTTCATTCTTCTGCATGTGGCTGTCCAATTTTCCCAAGCCATTTATTGAAAGCTGGCTGTTTTCCATTGGATATTCTCTCCTGCTTTGTCAAAGATTAGTTGACCAAGAAAGCTGTATTTTTAAAGAAAAATATGAGTTCCTACAGATATTTTCAGTTCAAACTTAACATTTACAGGGCTTTTGATTAATTTCTTTGATTTTTTTCCATTGTGTTTCTTTTCCCTTATCTGAAAATCTTTGTTTCTAGTGGCATTAACATAATTTGTTATCACAATACAGTATTATTACCAGAACTGATATAATTAATGAAAACTATCAGCAATTTGAAGTTTTTTGAATGTTAAAAATTTCACTCTCTTACCACAACTACTCTGTGTAATTTGTCTATCAGCTCTGTACACTATTATGTTCATTTGTTTATTTTTACTTATAATGCATTTTATGTATAGACAGATGTGTACATATATATTTCATATATATGTATATATTTTACAAATATGTAGACATATGTATATTTAAATTTACATTAAAAATTAAAATTCAAAAGAATTCTAACTTTTTATACCTGTCCCCCAACACCTATACCTATTTTTTTCCCATCTCCATCGGTAAACTTTTTGCTTCAGTGTTTATGTATCTCCATACTTTCTTGGATAAATGGTAGCTTATTTTAACATAATAAACACATTTTCCTCCACTTTGATGTATTTCACTTACATATCCCAGAGGATCTACATAGCAGTAATTAGAAATGTTTCTTATTTCTTTTATAGGTGCAAAATATTCTATTTTATAGATGTTTCCTAGTTTACTTGATTCATCCCTTAATGATGAACTATTGGGTTGCTTTTAGTCTTTGTCTGTAATGATTAGTTACTCCAGCAAATTTTAGTCACTAGTTTCTTGACTCAAAATTCATTTAGTTGTTTGTAAAGGCAATGGACGGATGAGGTCATCTCTAGTAGGTTTATCTAGATGGTTTATTTCATCTTGGACTGATGACTAACGAAATTCAGCAAAGAATGTTTCTATAATCCTTGATTGTTTTAACATTTATATATTCAATATATCTAGTGGGTGAATAATCTACAAGGTAAAAGCTTCAGAATTTGTTAGGCATTCTTCCTTTATCATGATCACATCTGCATAGATGATTGCTAAAAGAACACTTCTCCACTTACTTAGTAAAGCAGAGGAAAACAAATATGAGGGAGAAAAATTATTTTTCCTTGATACCGACAATGTTTTTATTCTCTGAGGGAAGAGTGAGAGAATATCACAAAAATCAATGCTTTCCTCCCTTCCTGAAGAAAGTTTAAGTAAGGTGTTTCCTGCAACAATGGATAATCAAATACCAGGGAAGCTCTTCCTTCTTCAGATGAAGCATTAATGGGTTTGTAACCTGAATGATGTGATAGCCAAATTCAGCCTACAAACACAGTATGTATAGCCAAATCCCACTGCTTTCTGATAGGGACATCTTCTCCATCCCATCGCAGCCCTTGAGCTTCCCTATTGCTGTGTTCCTGCAGCCTCACAAAATTATTTTAAGTGTCTGAACTGTAAAGGCATCTATATAGATAAAATAAGACTATAAGAATTCAGATTATACATCTAGATTCTACTTTTTAAAACTTGTTCCAACTTATTGCATAGAACTTAGTGGTGGAATTTAAGGTATAATTGACGTAGTCATTCACAGAATTAGAACCTAAAGGTGATTCTTGTTGAAGATGATATATGCACAGTTAGAAAATTCTCTAGTTGTTTGGTTATTAGAATAATTTGGGAATTTACTTATTAAATGTTATTTGTGAAATTCATTTTTTTATAATAGCTGACATATAATAATTATTTGCCAGCCACCATTGTAAGAGCTTCACCTAAAATAGTATTCAATTCTTTCAACAACCCTATGAAGTATTATTAGTTATTTCATAGATGAGAATGAAATATAGACTTAACTAATTAGCTCTCAGCCGACACAGCTACATATTAGTAGGGTTTGAACTCAGGCATAGCAGACCCAGAGTCCATGATCTTAATATACTCTGCTGCCTCTTCATTTATTTCCATCTTGAGTTGAAAAAATTCTGGTCCATTTTCCAAACATGCCAGTTTTCTCTCTTCTGGCTTTGCTTGTGAAAACATTGCTATAGCAACTGTGAGGTATGTGATAGGAGAAACTTCACAAATCTGACCCTGTTAATCCCTTCCTTATGTTCATGATGTTAACATTTAAAAAATATTTCCATTTAGAAAACATAAGTGTTAGCAAGATCAAAGAATAGTAATTAGTTGCTTTACTTTCAGGAGTTTAGTTAGTTTACAAAAGCTTTTTGGAAGAAGCAAATTTTATAATGGCTCTCCTTAGAGTGCTATCAGGGCTCTCTAATCCAGGTTACTTACCCTCATTTCCTAACATGAGCCTTCTATCCAGAAGGCCTGATTCCTGAGTTCCCTTTGGACTCACCTTTCTCACTACGTCTTCAGGCCATCCACCAGATGCTATCTCAACCTGAAGTGTTCTTTCCCTTATATACATGCTTATTAATATCTAAACCATTTCTTGAAGTTCAGAAAAACTCTAAATTTTATTCTTCTCAAGCCTACATTATTTTTTCTCTACAAAATATTAGGATACATATTGTTTGTTTTGTTCAATTATCTTGTATCTTACAAGTGTGTTTCTTGCATTTTTATTTAACTGCCATATACATAAATGTCTCATCTCTTCAAATAGATTGTAGGCATTTTCAGATGATTAGATAAATTTTATGCTTATCTTTTATTTTCACCTTAGCCCATGACTAGTGTAGTTATTGTAATGAGAATGTGTTAACCAAAACATTAATTTTAATTGAAAGGAAGATTGTTTCTCAGTGAGTTGAATTAATTCCATTTCCATGGCATATGTGGGGCAGATAAAAAATCATGGCCACAAATAGGAGATGACTTGCTTTTCTAAAGGTATATGTGTGCATATGGAATTATTTGGTTATTATGTATGTTATATATATATATATATATATATATATATATATATATATATATAGTGCATACATGACACCACAAACTGTCAGAAAAGACATATATAAATATATCTACCATACACTATGTACACACACATACACACACATATTCAAAAAGTAGTACAGCAGAATAGGGATTATGCCAGGACAAAGTCCTGGCAAATAAAAACAAACAAACAAAGAAGAAAGAAAAAGGAGCTTTTATAACCTCTTGTGTTGGCTTTCTGAAAGTATCCATCTCTTTCCACTCACAGCTGCATTCCTAATTAAATTGAATGGGTTCAATTTTAGCTGAACATTAATGGCATAATTGCATTGCTGTAAGTAATTAAAACCTTATCCTACTTATCCTGACAGATGGTTTGGTTGAAAATTTCAACTGCAAAGGATAAAATTTATATAAGTAGATTCTGAAGAATAGAATAATTCACTCATATTTTGATTCTCTGGGAAATAATTTCATAGACTTTTATTCCACTGAACTTTACTATGACAGGTTACTAGATTAAAACTCTTCAACCAGAAGCATTATATTTAAAAAAAAATCTATGGACAATAATTTCTTTACATGAACTGATGTCACCTATTTTGATGGTTTTACTTATTGTAGTGTCTCAATAATGTATCATAGCACTAAACTTGAATCTTAGAACTTTGTCTAAGGGAAATGTTCTTATTTCAAGAAACAAGGATTTTATTTCACATTACAAACACCCCTCTGACTCAACTGTTCTTCCACACTTGTTTATCTTAAACATGTTAAATGGATTAAAGGAAAATTAGGCCTGTACTGTATTAATGAAATGTTCCAGTCCCTGTGGAATTTATTGATCAATTGTACATGAAAGCAACTTTGCAACATATTATTAAAGATGTTCTACTCCACAGTTATTTTACAAAGATCCTAGGTTAGTTTTGAATAGGAAACTTGTCTTTAATGGGAACAAATAATTATACTGACGTATATGAAACTTCAGAATTACTGTAATAATATCTAATGTACTTAGAGTTGTGCATAAAATAAATGAATAAAACTTTTTTGTTTTGTTTTTCTGACAACTTGCCAAACAATCCCATGTAATCAAATGATAATTCTTTCTTGCATGAGAGATTTTGGTACTGGGGAATTATTCACATCTAATATTTTACTGAGGGCACAAAAAATGTATATATTGACACTGCTATAGTGAAGCATCATAATTAACTCCCAAAACAGCAGTTTAAGTGTATTTTTATCATAAAATTATACCAGCATCTCAAAGATGCACCACCACCTATTTATTCTTACAATTATACATGAACTGTTAAAATAGTCTGACAGGCAAAAATAACATGCGTGTGTTCTTTTTCTGAAAATATCAATTTCTTGACTGCCTGTAATGACTCGTAGTCTTTCCATGAGTAGGTTTACTGGCTTAACCAAGTCTATTTACTTAAGTGTTAGGCCTTCAAAATGTTTACTCCCATACAAATATGCAGGTCTAAAATAACTGCATGTTATTGTTTGTTTTTTGCAAATTATTATACTATACTGATTATTATGTAAAAATAGGAAGTTCTCATTTGACTCTTTTATCCTGAGTCAAATTTTATATATAACAGCTACTAGTTTCTTCCAAACAAATCATGTAAGTCAGTTTAATGAAATATTATTTAGTCTCATGACTGTTTACTATCCATCATGAAAATAAGTCCTTTTTGAGTACCTACTATGAGAAAAATCCTCCTGGTATTATACCTAGTAATGTGAAGGTCATGGCTTGGACTATTGCTTTTGGAAGAACTACACTCATCATTTGAAACCACTTGATCAAAATTCTATGTCCACATGAATTTCACATATACATAAATGACTACGTGGTAATTCGTGTTTTAAAAACATCTTAATTGATATCTATGGTGCACCTAAGGATATAATAAATTATAAGAGAGTAGCATTATATCATTACTGCCCACATTCACTACAGATTTAATCAATATTTACTGAACATATATATGCTGGGAACATAACCAGATGCCAAGAGTAAAATGAGGACAAGATAGGCAAGATCACTGCCATAATAAAACTTATCTTCTAGTGGAGAAGACATTTACCAAATGTATATAAATAAGTACTTAAGTTGGAAAATAATGGGGTAAGAGTTCCCTTAGATATCTGGATAATAATACAAGGGTTCTTTTCATGAGTTTGGTAAGATGAGTGACAAAATGTAAATATATATGAGTACTAATAATGTGTGTGAACAACTATCCAGAGGAAGTTGGAAAAAGTTGCTTGCTCTGAGAAGGCAAAGGTGAAATGCAGTTCTAACTTAATTAGAAAATGCCTAATGGTGGACATATATTTTTTTACTCAAAATGTTGAAAGTGATGATTAGGAAATAAGGTGGATATAGGGGAAATTAATTTTTTTTTATTTTTTAATTTTTTTATTGTTATGTTAATCCCCATACATTACATCATTAGTTTTAGATATAGTGTTCCATGATTCATTGTTTGTGCATAACACCCAGTGCTCCATGCAGAACGTGCCCTCCCCAATACCCATCACCAGGCTAACCCATCCTCCCACCCCCCTCCCCTCTAGAACCCTCAGTTTGTTTTTCAGAGTCCATCGTCTCTCATGGTTCGTCTACCCCTCCGATTTCCCCCCCTTCATGCTTCCCCTCCTGCTACATTCTTCTTCTTCTTTTTTTCTTTCTTAACATATATTGCATTATTTGTTTCAGAGGTACAGATCTGAGATTCAACAGTCTTGCACAGTTCACAGCGCTTACCAGAGCACATACCCTCCCCAGTGTCTATCACCCAGTCACCCCATCCCTCCCACCCCACCCCCCACTCCAGCAACCCTCAGTTTGTTTCCTGAGATTAAGAATTAAGAATTCCTCATAACAGTGAGGTCATATGATACATGACTTTCCCTGTTTGACTTATTTCGCTCAGCATAATACCCTCCAGTTCCATCCACGTCGTTGCAAATGGCAAGATCTCATTCCTTTTGATGGCTGCATAATATTCCATTGTATATATATACCACTTCTTCTTTATCCATTCATCTGTTGATGGACATCTTGGCTCTTTCCACAGTTTGGCTATTGTGGACATTGCTGCTATAAACATCAGGATGCACGTACCCTTTCGGATCCCTACTTTTGTATCTTTGGGGTAAATACCCAGTAGTGCAATTGCTGGATCATATGGTAGCTCTATTTTCAACTTTTTGAGGAACCGCCATACTGTTTTCCAGAGTGGCTGCACCAGCTTGCATTCCCACCAACAGTGTAGGAGGGTTCCCCTTTCTCCGCATCCCCGCCAACATCTGTCATTTCCTGACTTGTTAATTTTAGCCATTCTGACTGGTGTGAGGTGGTATCTCATTGAGGTTTTGATTTGGATTTCCCTGATGCCGAGCGATATTGAGCACTTTTTCATGTGTCTGTTGGCCATTTGGATGTCTTCTTTGGAAAAATGTCTGTTCATGTCTTCTGCCTATTTCTTGATTGGATTCTTTGTTCTTTTGGTGTTGAGTTTGATGAGTTCTTTATAGATTTTGGATACTAGCCCTTTATCTGATATGTCATTTGCAAATATCTTCTCCCATTCTGTCAGTTGTCTTTTGGTTTTGTTGACTGTTTCCTTTGCTTTGCAAAAGCTTTTTATCTTGATGAAGTCCCAATAGTTCATTTTTGCCCTTGCTTCCCTTGCCTTTGGCGAGGTTTCTAGGAAGAAGTTGCTGCGGCTGAGGTCGAAGAGGTTGCTGCCTGTGTTCTCCTTTAGGATTTTGATGGACTCCTGTCTCACATTGAGGTCTTTCAACCATTTTGAGTCTATTTTTGTGTGTGGTGTAAGGAAATGGTCCAGTTTCATTCTTCTGCATGTGGCTGTCCAATTTTCCCAACACCATTTGTTGAAGAGACTGTCTTTTTTCCATTGGACATTCTTTCCTGCTTTGTCAAAGATTAGTTGACCATAGAGTTGAGGGTCCATTTCTGGGCTCTCTATTCTTTTCCCTTGATCTATGTGCCTGTTTTTGTGCCAGTACCATACTGTCTTGATGATGACAGCTTTGTAGTAGAGCTGGAAGTCCGGAATTGTGATGCCGCCAGCTTTGCTTTTCTTTTTCAACATTCCTCTGGCTATGCGGGGTCTTTTCTGGTTCCATACAAATTTTAGGATTGTTTGTTCCATTTCTTTGAAAAAAGTGGATGGTATTTTGATGGGGATTGCATTGAATGTGTAGATTGCTCTAGGTAGCATTGACATCTTCACAATATTTGTTCTTCCAACCCATGAGCATGGTACGTTTTTCCATTTCTTTGTGTCTTCCTCAATTTCTTTCCTGAGTATTTTATAGTTTTCTGAGTACAGATCCTTTGCCTCTTTGGTTAGATTTATTCCTAGGTATCTTATGGTTTTGGGTGCATTTGTAAATGGGATCGACTCCTTAATTTCTCTTTCTTCTGACTTGTTGGTGTATAGGAATGCCACTGACTTCTGTGCATTGATTTTATATCCTGCCACTTTACTGAATTCCTGTATGAGTTCTAGCAGTTTTGGGGTGGAGTCTTTGGGATTTTCCACATAAAGTATCATATCATCTGCAAAGAGTGATAGTTTGACTTCTTCTTTGCCGATTTGGATGCCTTTTATTTCTTTTTGTTGTCTGATTGCTGTGGCTAGGACTTCCAATACTATGTTGAATAGCAGTGGTGATAGTGGACATCCCTGCCGCATTCCTGACCTTAGGGGGAAAGCTCTCAGTTTTTCCCCATTGAGAATGATATTCGCTGTTGGTTTTTCATAGATGGCTTTTATGATATTGAGGTATGTACCCTCTAACCTTATACTCTGAAGAGTTTTGATCAAGAAAGGATGCTGTACTTTGTCAAATGCTTTTTCTGCATCTATTGAGAGGATCATATGATTCTTGTTCTTTCTTTTGTTAATGTATTGTATCACGTTGATTGATTTGCGGATGTTGAACCAACCTTGCAGCCCAGGGATAAATCCCACTTGGTCGTGGTGAATAATCCTTTTAATGTCCTGTTGGATCCTATTGGCTAGTATTTTGGTGAGAATTTTGGCATCCATTTTCATCAGGGATATTGGTCTATAATTCTCCTTTTTGATGGGGTCTTTGTCTGGTTTTGGGATCAAGGTAATGCTGGCCTCATAAAATGAGTTTGGAAGTTTTCCTTCCATTTCTCTTTTTTGGAACAGTTTCAGAAGAATAGGTATTAATTCTTCTTGAAATGTTTGGTAGAATTCCCCTGGGAAGCCATCTGGCCCTGGGCTTTTGTTTTTTGGGAGATTTTTGATGACTGCTTCAATTTCCTTAGTGGTTATAGGTCTGTTCAGGTTTTCTATTTCTTCCTGGTTCAGTTTTAGTAGTTGATACATCTCTAGGAATGCATCCATTTCTTCCAGAGTATCTAATTTGCTGGCATAGAGTTGCTCATAATATGTTCTTATAATTGTTTGTATTTCTTTGGTGTTGGTTGTGATTTCTCCTCTTTCATTCATGATTTTGTTGATTTGGGTCATTTCCCTTTTCTTTTTGATAAGTCTGGCCAGGGGTTTATCAATCTTGTTAATTTTTCAAAGAACCACCTCCTAGTTTTGTTGATCTGTTCTACTGTTCTTTTGGTTTCTATTTCATTGATTTCTGCTCTGATCTTTATTATTTCTCTTCTCCTGCTGGGTTTAGGCTTTATTTGCTGTTCTTTCTCCAGCTCCTTTAGGTGTAGGGTTAGGTGTGTACTTGAGACCTTTCTTGTTTCTTGAGAAAGGCTTGTATTGCTATATACTTTCCTCTTAGGACTGCCTTTGCTGTATCCCAAAGATTTTGAATAGTTGTGTTTTCATTTTCATTGGTTTCCATGAATTTTTTTAATTCTTCTTTAATTTCCTGGTTGACCCATTCATTCTTCAGTAGGATGCTCTTTAGCCTCCATGTATTTGAGTTCTTTCCGACTTTCCTCTTGTGATTGAGTTCTAGTTTCAAAGCATTGTGGTCTGAAAATAGGCAAGGAATGATCCCAATCTTTTGGTACCGGTTGAGACCTGATTTATGACCTAGGATGTGATCTATTCTGGAGAATGTTCCATGGGCACTAGAGAAGAATGTGTATTCCGTTGCTTTGGGATGGAATGTTCTGAATATGTCTGTGAAGTCCATTTGGTCCAGTGTGTCATTTAAAGTCTTTATTTCCTTGTTGATCTTTTGCTTAGACGATCTGTCCATTTCAGTGAGGGGGGTGTTAAAGTCCCCCACTATTATTGTATTGTTGTCAATGTGTTTCTTTGCTTTTGTTATTAATTGCCTTATATAATTGGCTGCTCCCATGTTAGGGGCATAGATATTTACAATTGTTAGATCTTCTTGTTGGATAGACCCTTTAAGTAGGATATAGTGTCCTTCCTCATCTCTTATTACAGTCTTTGGTTTAAAATCTAATTTGTCTGATATAAGGATTGCCACCCCAGCTTTCTTTTGGTGTCCATTAGCATGGTAAATGGTTTTCCACCCCCTCCCTTTCAATCTGGGAGTGTCTTTGGTTCTAAAATGAGTCTCTTGCAGACAGCGTATCGATGGGTCTTGTTTTTTAATCCAATCTGATAGCCTGTGTCTTTTGATTGGGGCATTGAGCCCATTTACATTCAGGGTAACTATTGAAAGGTAGGAATTTAGTGCCATTGTATTGCCTGTAAAGTGACTGTTACTGTATATTGTTTGTGTTCCTTTCTGGTCTATGTTGCTTTTAGGCTCTCTCTTTGCTTAGAGGACCCCTTTCAAGATTTCTTGAAGCGCTGGTTTTGTGTTTGCAAATTCCTTTAGTTTTTGTTTGTCCTGGAAGCTTTTTATCTCACTTTCCATTTTCAATGACAGTCTAGCTGGATATAGTGTTCTTGGCTGCATATTTTTCTCATTTAGTGCTCTGAATATGTCCTGCCAGTCCTTTCTGGCCTGCCAGGTCTCTGTGGATAAGTCTGTTGCCAGTCTAATGTTTCTACCATTGTAGGTTACATATCTCTTCTCCCGAGCTGCTTTCAGGATTTTCTCTTTGTCTCTGAGATTTGTAAGTTTTACTATTAGATGTTGGGGTGTTGACCTATTTTTATTGATTTTGAGAGGGGTTCTCTGTGCCTCCTGGATATTGATGCCTGTTTCCTTCCCCAAATTAGGGAAGTTCTCTGCTATAATTTGCTCCATTATACCTTCTGCCCCTCTCTCTCTTTCTTCTTCTTCTGGGATCCCAATTATTCTAATGTTGTTTCGTCTTATGGTATCGTTTATCTCTCGAATTCTGCCCTCGTGATCCAGTAGTTGTTTATCTCTCTTTTTCTCAGCTTCTTTATTTTCCATCATTTGGTCTTCTATCTCACTGATTCTTTCTTCTGCCTCATTTATCCTAGCAGTTAGCGCCCCCATATTTGATTGCACCTCATTAATAGCCTTTTTGATTTCGACTTGGTTAGATTTTAGTTCTTTTACTTCTCCAGAAAGGGTTTCTCTAATAACTTCCATGCTTTTTTCAAGCCCAGCTAGTATCTTTAAAGTGATGATTCTGAACTCTAGATCTGACATCGTACTAATGTCCGTATTGAGTAGGTCCCTGGCAGTCGGTACTACCTCTTGTTCTTTTTGTTGAGGTGATTTTTTCCGTCTTGTCATTTTGTGCAGAGGAGAATAGAATAATGAGAGAACAAAATGCTAGAAGGGTAACAACGTCCCCAGAAAATATACTCTAAACAAATCAGAAAAGACCTGAAGCAGTGGGAAAAGAAAGGGAAAGAGAGAAAAAAAAGAAAAAGAAAGAAAAAAAGAAAAAAGAAAAAGATAAAGATAAAAACAAACAAAAACAGAACAAAACAAAACAAAACAAAAACAGAATGTGATCAAATATGATCAGGCTGGTTTATAGATTAGTGCCACACACTAGATTTTGGGTGTATTTTGGTCTGCTAAAAGAAAGTGACTCCCAAAATTTTAAAGAAAGAAAAACTTATATATGTACAAAAATAAGGGTTGATATGATGAAGGGATGGAATATGACTGTAAAGATGGAAATTATAAAAAAATTTTATAAGAGGAATTGATAAGTTGTTTGAAAAAAGAAAGAAGTGGATTTAAAAACAAAAAAGAGAGAAAAGGGAGAGAATGTGATCAGGCAGGGAAGTAGAAAAAAACCATACACTAGAGATTTAGGGTATATTTTGATCTGTTAGAAGAAACTATCTCAAAATTTTAAAGAGAGAACAACTTATATATATATGCCAAAAATATGGATAACTACTATGAAGGGATAGAATATGACTCTAAAAATGAAAAATAAAAATTTTTTTTAAAAAAGGGATTGATAAGATGTTGGTTGAAAAAGGGAAAAAGAAAAATTCAAAAAAAGAAAAAAGAAAAAAAGACAGTTAAAAAAAATAATTAACTTTGAAAGACTAAAGAATCATGGTAAAAAAGCCATGAATTCTATGTGCAGTATTCCCCTAGCGCTGGAGTTCTGCTGTTCTCACTGATCAGTAAACCTGGTCTTGGCTGGCTGTTCTCGCTGATCTTCTGGGGGAGGGGCCTGTTGCCGTGGTTCCCAAATGTCTTTGCTGGAGGCGGAATTGCCCCGCCCTTGCCTGGTCCGGGCTAAGTAATCTGCTCGGGTTTGCTCTCGGGAGCTTTTGTTCCCTGCAAGCTTTCCGTACAGCTTTGGAGGCAGAGAGTGAAAATGGCGAGCCTCCCAGTCTCCGCCCCGGAGGAGCCGAGAACTTGGGGTCCCGCTCCTCAGTGAGCCCCCAGAGAAAAGCCATCAGTCACTCCCGTGTCCCCGGTCTCCGGCCGCACTCTGTGCTCACCCGGCCTGTGACCGCGCGTTTCTATCTCTGGCACCCAACCCCGGGTGGAGTCTCCAAACCCAGCAGATCCCCACGGTGCGCTCCTGCGCCGCTCCTCCCAGAGGAAGAAGGTGAGTCTCCCCGGATCTGCCGCTTGTTGGGTCCCTGCTGGAGCAGTGGCCCGACTGTGCCACGGATCACGGTTTATGGCAACCCCGAGCTGAGAGCCCGCGCCTGGGCTCCATCTCTGCAGCCGGCTTCCCTGCTCCGATACCTGGGAGCTCTGCTTCACTCAGGCACCCCCGGTCTTTCTGTGACCCCGAGGGTCCTGAGACCACACTGTCCCGCGAGGGTTCCACCCCCCACTTAGCCACCAGAGTGACGTCCCTCAGTGGAGCAGACTTCTAAAAGTTCCGATTTTGTGCTCCGCGGCTCTATCACTTGCCAGAAGCGGCCGATGGAGGCCCCTCCCCCGCCGTCTATCCTCCCGAATATCGCCTCGGATTCACTTCTCTGCACGTCCTACCTTCCAGAAAGTGGTCGCTTTTCTGTTCAGAGAGTTGTTGCTATTCTTTTCTTCGATCTCCTGTTGAGTTCATAGGTGTTCAGAATGGTTTGATCCCTATCCAGCTGAATTCCTGAGAGGAGACGAAATCCAGGTCTCCTACTCCTCCGCCATCTTGCTCCGCCCCCCCGAAATTAATTTGAGAGAGTGTAGAAAGAGTTTATAGGGAGTTTGAAAATTGTTTTCACAGAAAATATTGATTTGTTTCACAAAGGAAAAGAGAAAAACAAAATACACTCATGTTTGAGGAACAGACAAATCAAGAAAATGGTAGGAAATATGAGGGCATCCATTATCAGTGTACAGTTTTTCTTCAGTGATATAAAAACCTAATCTTTCCTTTTCAGAATTGACCAGATGGGTAATTCTGTTTATGATTCTTTCCCTCAAAGAGTGTTCCTCCAAATCATAGAAACAAACATCTTTAGAGAAATTTCAATGTCTACAATACCCTATTTTAAAGTTAAGATGAATTAACATAGTTTGCATATAATAAACCTGTTGTAATGAAAGTTGCCCTAAATATCTTGTTACAAAGATATTTATGTATGCTGACCAATAAATTATTTAAATTTGTTTAAGGGGGCTCCTGGGTGGCTCAGTCAGTTGGGCATCTGCCTTCGGCTCAGGTCATGATCCCAGGTCCTGGGATGGAGCCCTGCATCAGGCTCCCTGCTCAGCAGGAAGCCTGCTTCTCCCTCTCCTACTCCCCCTGCTTATGTTCCCTCTCTCACTGTGTCTCTCTCTGTCAAATAAATAAATAAATAAAAATCTTTAAAATAAATAAAATTGTTTAAATGTGAGCATACTAATCAGAAATTAGGTGGGAGAATATCTTAACTGCACAGCCAAACTGGGAGGGGTCTGCACATGGAAATCACCATATTTACTAGATATGGGAACACAATTCTCTTTTACAGGTAGAGTTATTTGAATTGCAGTAGGGTCAGTTAGGCATGTATTTAATAATACAGGTGCATAATGTGACCAAGGGAGATCACAAGGGAAAAATAGAGCAATTATTACATGGGTCACCCAAATTAAAAATTGGCCTAAGTAGGCTCTTCTCATCAGGAAAGCCTGTCTATATGTGGTGGGGCTCCAAATATCACATCAAGGCTCAGAGACAAGATTTCCATCCCTCAGAAAGAAACTGGCAAGAAAATCTCAGGGCCTCTGTTTCATAGCTGGCCCTCAGGAACAGGAGTCTAGGTGTAAATCTTGGAGCATAGTTAGAAGAACTATTAGCAGAACTAGACTAAGTGCTGCTGTGGGTCCTGAAAGTGGTAGTGGTCTTAGAGTAGCAAATAAAGTTAACAATTAAACCAAAAGTAGATAGCAAATTATTGAGATTTGAATTCAAGTTTGGGATTAGGTTAATATTTGACACTAATTTCTAGAATGTATAGCTAAAGTATCTTAAATATCTGTACTTTCAGTTCAGGATTGGTCCTCAGAAATTGCTATAGAATATTCATTCCACATATTCATACCCAGGAACTTTCATCTACTATGCAATATTCTTGATAATAAGGATGCAGAGATGAAATAACTTGGTCTCCCAGACTAAGAGCCACAATGAAACATAGAAACATAGAAAAGTCTATTATCTTGTGTAATAACCATTTCTGTTTGTGTCCTCCCAGTATTACATATCTTGGCTTGGGCTGCTATAACCAAATACTATAGGCTGGGTGGGTAAAACAATAGACATTGACTTCTCTTAGTTCTGGAGGCTGGAAAGTCCAAGCTCAAGTTGTCCATAGATTCAATTCATGGTGAGGGCCTCTTTCTGGCTTGCAGGTGGTTGCCTTCTTGCTATAATCTCACATGAAGCTCTGGTGTCTCTTTTTCTTCTTAGAAGGGTACCTGTCCCTCCATGAGTACTCCAACCTCATGATCTCATCTACACCTAATTACCTCCCTAAGTCTCCACCTCCTAATATCACATTAGGGGTTATAGGCTTTAACATATGAATTTTGGGAAGATGCAAACATTCAGTTCATAACATTACTGGAAACACACACGGTAGACAAAGATACTATATGTTACAAAAATTCAGTATGAAAAGACTAACTCAATGTACAGATGGGGAAAAAAGAATACTCCATTTACGGATTCTCAGCATAATTTGTTTAAAAAGCAAGAGAGTTCATTTGCTTTATTTTATCAGTTCTCCATTTTGAGGGAGATGGTTTCTACATCTTCTGTAATTTGACCTGGTTTCTAATACGGTGTGTTGCACTCAGTTGGAGCTCTGCAAAATGCCTGAATAAGTGAAGCTTTTATATCCTTTGATTTCCTAGCAAATACAGACTATGTGCGTAATAGTTCCTGGGTAATTTCCTAGCATTTATACAGCTTCAAATACTTAGGAAGAAAATCAAATATTCCCTAGGAGTTCCTCTAAAGAAAAAAAAATTCTCTCCTGGAAATAAAAACACATTCTCTGTCTCATGATTTTGTGTATGAAAAACATGAATACTGGGATTAATGATTCTTTTTCTGTCAGTAAGATTATTATAGAGTATAAGGTGATGCTATCACTTTTTTTGAGATCCCTGATTCCTCATTATGTAAAATGCATTTTTTTAAAAGTTAATTCACATTAGGTGCAAGACCTAAACAATTACTGTTTTACAAATATGTCCCAGGAATGCACTATTACTTTGATATACAGTATAAGAGATGGACAAAGAAGTGAGTTTTTCTCCCCCTCTGACATAGGATAATAGGGGAAAATGTTTTAAACACATCCTTTAGCTGTGATGAGGGTACCAACTGTCCAGATTTGCCTTGGACTAAGAGAGGAAGACTGTTTTTGTGAGAATCATGGCTGTATCAGTTGCTTCTTGTTGTACACATTGTTGTAGGAATTCTACATAATAAACATCAACAAAATTTTAGTGGCATTCAACATTACACACGTGTTCCTTAATCATAGGTCTGCTGTTTGTCAGCTGGAGTGACTCTGTCTCAAACTGTAGGTCTCTGAGTTTGGCACTCTCTGTTTTGCTCCAGAGTGTAGGCTAAGTAGGCAACAACTATCTGGGCCATATTATTTTCATAGTAAAGGTTGCGCTCCCAGAAGGATAAGCAAAAACACTCTCAACTTCTTAAGACCTAGGTTTGAAATTGACACACTGTTATTACACACATGGGAAATCAACCAAAGCAAATTAATTGTTCAAGTCCACCTTCAAAGAAATGGAGATGTGAGTATTTGCTAAGCAATAATCTAATCTGCAACAATGGCAAAATTGATATCCTGATTTGAAGGGCGACATCTTTGTTGTTTCCTGTCTTGTTAGATGAGTATACTAGAAAGTTTTGTGCTTCTTTGAGCAGTAAATTCACTTTTTAACTTAGAAGATTTTGTTATTCCTTACATGTATTATTTCTAACTTAAAGTTGAATTTAAATGATTTCTTGATGTAGTTATCTGAATTCAATTGCCTTGAAGCAATCAAACATTTTCCCTTCTCATTTAGCATTGTCAGATAAAATATAGGACACCTAGATATATTTGAATTTCAGATAAACAATGAATAAATATTTCATATAAGTATGTCCCAAGTTTGTGTTGTGTATCTGAAATTCAAATTTACCTGGACGTCTGCATTTTATTTGTTATATCTGGCAGCATACTCTCATTTAACCAATGTACTGATCAACACTTTGGATTACTTAATAGATTCTTACTAGGAGTCAGACTTCCAAGGTACAAAGTATGAGTTCCTGACCCCAGGAAGCTTAGTCTAGATTGAGAAATCCATGATTACATTACTGTGACAAAGTTTGTGAATGGCTTAAGATATTATGCCATATATGCTATTGAAGCACATGTAGGGGCAATTGACCAAGAGTGGGAAGGTGAGGTAAGGGTTTTTGTTTTTTTCTTTTTTTTTTGATGTAAGTATTTGGTGAAAATCCTAGGACAAATTAAAGATCAGCTTTAACATGTATATAACCCTAATAGGCAATTCACTTGTCCATGAAAATAAAATAGAACATAATTTCTGCTATAGAAAGTGCTGCTACACATTTATATGGCAGGGTATTTTATTACTCAATTGTTATGGAGAATGTTGCTTTCTTAAATTGTCAAGTTTGAAGAATTTAACTGAGCTCCAGAAATCTCTATTTCTTTCTTCTCCTTCTTTGACATTGTCATTTTTTTTGTATTACAGTTTATATTGCCATTACAACTGTCCACATTTTACTGAAGTCTAATATTTTAAAAATCATTTTCATTGACATTATTTAATATAACTTGTGAATTAACTCTGTGAAGAAACAGAGCAGATAAATGTTGTCATTGACATTTTGTGTTGAATGAATCAGAAGTCCAGAGAATCTAAAAAACATTTTTATTCATAAAACTAATGTCATAAGCCTTGATTTTAAATCATCTGACTCCACTGACCTTTTATGTTACATTATAATGTCTTGATTCTCCTTCATCTCATAGTATGATAGTCCTATAGATGTGAATCATATGAATTTGGGGATATTAGGCAGTATAGAGAATGGACCAAAATTTTTTTTCTTGAATTTGGTTCCAGATACCAAATGTAGTATGCAGCACTCATCAAAATAATTGGACTTTTATTATTTTCAGCTGTCAATCTCTAAGCAGCTAAGTTGGAACAAATGTAAGAAATGAGGAAAGGGTTTGTGATCTCATCAAATTTAATTCTTTACTGGGCCAGGATTATTACATTTTACCATCCCCATTGCATTTTTATTCCCCTCCTGGATTTTTGCCTAATGTATTTGATGACATTACTGTAGAATTGAGATCTAAAGAAATTATCAGAAGACTACCTATAAAAACCAATTTTGTGTGGACTGTGATACATTATCTTAAAACTTCATTTTAATTGTTACCTGCTTTTAAATGAAATTGAGTTCCTCAATTTACAGCAGTAAAATCTTGAAATATTATCTAATGTGTTTAATATTCAGAGTGCACAATCTGATTTAATCAGTTGTGAGTGCTAGACATTCAAATGAATGAATAAACTGCACATACATAATCAACAATATATTATTTCTAATTGAGTTAAATGCCTAAATGAGTTTAGCTTATTTTGCAATGTTGAAAATGTTTGTAATTCACTTGGAAATGAATTCTTCTTTATTGTGGACAGATTTTTTTTTTGACAGATTTATGAGAGACTAGATTTTGGTTAACTGTGTGGTACTTTTACCTTCAGAGTTAATTACAAGAGCTTAAATTGTACAGAACACTGTGTGGTACTTCTATACATTAAATTATTTACCTTACCAATATCAGATACTGTAATCGAAAGTGTTTAGTCCTATTATGTTTATTTGGGCTTCACTTAATTTCTTTTTTTCCCCTCTTCCTCATCTCTCTCTCTTTCCCCCTCTCTCCCCACACACACCATTTCCCTCGTCTCTCTCCTCTGTGCCCCTCCCCTCCTTCCTTCCTTCCTCCCGCCTTCCCTCCTTCTCTCTTCCTTTCTCCTTTTTCTGTTTCTCTCCCACTCTCTTTTTTGTTTTCAAAGTGTAGGGTTTTAAAAAATGAAGTGACTGTCCATAAATTGTGAGTGGGTTAAAGATTATTACTTCGGTATTTGTTCTTTAACTTTATAGATTGTAACATGTCGCTATGCAACCAGAAAAATTAGATGATTGAATAGATCTCCCTCTTGAGAACATATCAATGTCTATTATTGTCTACCTTTAAATAATTTGTAGTCATTTCCCTCAAAACATTAAGGTGGGGCAAACTCATTTTTTATGCTGCTTGTAAAATAATTATTAGCAGTGTATTATGAAGGCATGATTCATTCATTCATGTATAAAATGCTATGAGCTTCTCTAATGTTGAAAGCACAGTGGGTGCATTATAAGAAACTTAAAACCGAACAGGTCTAGTCCTCAATTCCTGAAATTCACATTGTGTTCTAATAAGGGCCTCTGCAATTGGAAAAAGGCAAACATGGAAAAAGATCAGATGTAATAATGGAAATAATTACTGAATTAGATAAAGGGGCTTATGGAAAGGAGGTAGTATATATGATGTAGCCTAGAGAGTAAAATGTATAGCATTTAATTTCACTGAGAATATTTCATGAAGTAATGCGTAATTTTCATTAGGAAAAAAATCACTTTCTGAATTTTGAGATATTAGATTCCGTTTTCAAGAAACACTGAAATTTCCTTTCAAGAATTTTTAAAGGTTTATGGCTGATAATTATATCTGACATTTTTAAATTATGTAGTTTAAAAATATATTTTAGTGACACCAGTTAGCTACTTTGGGAAGTATAATAGATGTATAAAAATGTTTTTTTAATGACCTTACAGAGTTATGACATTTAAAAATAGGAAAAAATGAAGAAAAATACCGAGGAATTTACAATTGAGTTCTGATAAGTAAGGTGAAGCAAATGCTATAGGAGATCAGTGTATGGAAAAATTTGAAAACTGGTGTTCACAAAATCTTTATTAAGTATATGATACTTACAGTCATTGAGATGGATGATGGAAAGGACTTTTGAACTCTTCTATTGCACTGTCATGTTATAGATGATTGACTCAAAGATCTTTTTGACAGGTCCCCTGTAACAAGAAGAGTAAAAACTTTTTTTAATATTAGTGGTAATACTCAGCCATATTTAGGTTCTCAAAATCCCCCACTGGACCTAAAATTCTTAAATCAACTATTCTGCCCCTCTTTCTTTCACATGATGTGATCTGGTAAGAGGTGTCTGTAGAAGACACTTTTTGTCACAGACCAATTTTCCTTGGTACAACAAAGCCACTGAGAATGGACTTGTGATGTAGTCAAATTCCTGTCAATAGTCTAAGTTTGACCTTGTGACTTTGAGACATGGGCAGAAACAGATCTCTTTAGAAACTTTAAGGAAATAAAACATCGACTATCAGAGCTCAAGATAAGTCATCTTCAGATTTCTAAAATTAGATTTGCTGTTTCTCTTGGAGACCCTGATTTTTCTCTGACCAGGTACTTGCATATACATTCACTTTCTCCATAGGGCCATTTTGAGGTTCTCAGTAGTTCTATTTGGTATGCTAGCCTGAGGAATACACCAAGCCAGGTGACCTGTTTTAACCTTGGCGGAGTGAAGTAGTCATGTAGATCCAACTGAAAGATAAACCAAATGTTACATCCTATTTGTTTTCCTTCTGAGTAATGTGGCATTATTCATTCTTTGAGAAAATGACACTTTAATGCTACCGTTATCATTTGACAGAATTAAAACTTTAAAATGTCACCATAGTGACTTCATAAATGTAACAAAAATTCCCGAGTTTCTCTTATTTTTAGACAGTTTACCTAGGTATACTGGATTAATGGTCACTATTTGTTATGCTGAACTACCATTTTTATGCATTTTACTGAAACTTTGTTATATGACCACAATTAAACAGCACTCAAAACAATGTTCTGAGCTTGAACTTTAAAGGGAAGTTCCCTGAATAGAACACAGTAATGTCATTTATGGTATTAGAAAGTCAGCGAGACTCAAAGATAAGTATAGTTGACTGAAGTCAGAAGGGCTGGGTCCTAGCTCTTAATAAATTTATATTGCTATGCAGTTCTCTTAGGCTTCCATTTTCATCAAGAGTATTACCTATATAGCTCAAAGGAATTCTAAGTATCAAATGATAGTGTGTGTTGACTTGAAAAATGAAAAGTATATCAATATACATTACTGTCATCCATATTTTTACAAAATATTGCATAGATCTTGAGGAAAGGTTTCAATGTATTTTGAACTTGTCAAGAGAAATTTTTAAAATCTAAAATGTCTGAACACTTTATTATACAAATTCATTACCTATATCCTGAATGCTACCATTCACTTTATTTTTTTACATATTAGCTTCCTACCCATTTATACAGGAAGACTATAGTCTAGTTCTATAAAACAGGTGCGGTGGAGAGGAAACTTTCTTGGACTTTGCTTCTCTTAATTGTTTTTAAACACAATACAGCGTATTAAACAGTGATTCACCCACCATTACACAGCAATAATTAGCAGTGTTAAATAGACTCTAAACCAATTACATTTATCTTTCTCTTTTGTGATAAAATAGGAAGATTCCTTAGGCTGGAGCCATATCCAGGTTTGAACATAAGCTGCATTATCTTTACTTATAAAATAGGCGCTTGGAGATTAAGTAGCTACACATACACACACACACACTCTCTCTCTCTCACATATCAAGTATAAGGTAATATTTAAAATTTTAGGAAACAAACATACTCATATAACATGTATAAAGTAACACCCAGAGCATTAAACATTACCAAAATATCTGTTGGGTCAAAATTTTGGAGAGGTCTATAAATCCACACATGGTATTGAGTTTAATCTCCAAATTCTGATTGTGGTAATTGAAATCCCCAACTTTGATGTTCAGATTTCTCTTTTTGCTCTTCCTTCCCATGTGTGTATCTGTCCTTTGATCACTCCTTACATGATCATGGTTGAAGAACTCAAACCCTTTATTATCATTTTGTTCACTCTACACAGTGCCTTCAGATGAGATAGTTAATACTCTTCACCAACAACTTTTGTCTTTCAGACCAATATAACCAAGTTCTTAATATCTCGTTTGGGTTGTTCTATAAGCACATTAAATGTGTCTAGAATGAATGAACTATTATCCTTCCTCTCCAAACTATTTTTGTATATTCATATTTTCATAGATTAATCCAGTGTAGTGTTAATTAGCCTGGAGTTTTAGATAGATTCATGGAACTCATGAAATAGTATGAGTTCCTATTAGTCATAGGACAGGAGTTAGATTCTTAAACAAGTCTGTGACCCCCAAAATGTTCAGAATATGGTGTTATAGAAATAAATCAGAAACAGCCATTCTATTCTACATTACTAAATCTCTATATTCTATCAGGTATCAACATGTACAGATTAATATTTGAATCTTCTGCTACATTCCCCTCATCACAGGCTTAACGAAAACTATCAGTACTTCTCATTTGAATTATCACAAATGTATTCTGACCAATATTTCTACTGTCTGCTCCTCCAATCCTCTGTGTTGCTGTTGAAATACCTTTTCTAAATTTCATATTTGACTGTCATTTCCCTGCTCAAAATCCATCAATAGGCCCCATTTAGCTTTCTGAGAGGATTTTAACAGCCAGAAACTCTGCATTGTCTGAGATGTCCTCTGTTCATATTATCAATTTAGAATCATTGCTGTAATAGATGCAGGTGCTAAGTGGAATACTTATTTTTCAAGTGAGGTATTTTGGGCAAAAAATAAAAGATGAAGTTACTTACATTTTTGGCCTCTGCCTACCTCTCAAACTTTATTTCTCACCATTCAGATTTATGCATTCTCTCATCCAGTTACATTGAAGTCAGGGAAGTTATTCAAATTGACCATATTTTTTCACTGCTTTTCAGTGTGTTGTTACCTCTGGGCATGTCCTTCCTAACATTATTTATCTACCTAACTTCTAATAGTTCTTTAAATTTCAGCTTATGTTTTACTGCCTTCTCTTGTCCTCAGTATTATTTAGGTGCCCACTTATGTGTTCCAAGAGTGTAATAGGCATACTTGTACCACAGCATTTATTACTGTGTTGTGATCATGAATTCATATTATTTGTCCCTCAGACTGTAAGCTGAACAGAACAGAGACCTTTTTATATGTGATAATGTGGGCACTGAATAAAATTTCTGTTGAATGAATGACTGGATTTTTGTTCTATCATTCATTGGCTATGTGACTTTGGGTAAAAAAGAACTTAAAACCACTCAGTGTTGGGTGCCTGGGTGGCTCAGTCGGTTAAGCATCTGCCTTTGGCTCAAGTCATGATCCTGAGGTTCTGGGATTAAGCCCCACATTGAGCTCTCTGCTCAGCAGGGAATCTGCTTCTCCCTTTGCCTGCCACTCCCCCTGCTTGTACTCTCTCTGTCAAATAAATAAATAAAATCTTAAAGAAACCACTCAGTGTTGTTTTATCTTTCTCAATGCTATTTTTCTTATCAAGTCATATGGAAATAATAATGTCCACTTTAGAGACCTATTTTAAAACAAATCAGATCATGGCAATCTATTATGAGTTTTCATACCATTACTTATTAATGTTCTAAAACTTACAAATGGTTTTTATACAAATGAGAGTAGATTCAAAATAATCGTTGGATATTACCACTTCTGCTTTATTCACATATCATTATTTGGAAGGTGGAGTAGTTAAATGCTAGAGGTCCCTGAAATGTACACCAAAATGAGCCACATAGAAACCTCATCCATCTCATGCATCATGGCAGGGGGAAATGGTAACTCCTTATCTGTCATGTGATTGTGCTCCTTAAACGTGAGTTATTTTCTCTGCTCCTTTACAGCTTTATTTCACTTTCCTGAAAAATGTGATTAGGACCAAAATATTTTAAATGATTATTTTCTTTCTTAACTCTTAAGTTACATACTTTAAATTCCAACAGTTTGGCCAGGTAAGGAGATCCAACAAACTATTCCACTTATTTCTGAATATTGAAATCTTATAGTTTTGAAAATCAGCTTCAGGAACAGTGGATATGCTTTTTAAACTTAAGGATAGAAACAAAGAGAAGACAAAATAAAGGAGTTGGGTGAACTATAACATGAGATAAGAATAGGAGGGAAAATTTTGTGAGCCTTGTATAGCTTGTACCTAGACATAGGCCATGGTGGGAGTATGCCCATCATGAAGATTAGCAAGTGCTGCAAATCAGGAACTCCTCTTCTGTCTTCAAGAGCCAGATGACCAGCACCACCACTGGCAATTAGGAGAAATTGAATGAACATTTGGAAGAGATAGCCATGGCTAAATCCTAAAGAATCTGAATTCTAGCAAACTATATAATGCCACATAGATATTCTTGACTCTTCCCACCTAGAAATTTGTTTATGGAGGCTATATGAGCTTCAGAGTTGGGAGTTATTTGCCAAATAAACATATCCTAACTCAAAACTAAATTATGCCTTTATGCATACGCATGGAAAATAAAAGCTTTTCTTTTCTGAAGAGATACCTAAAAGGAAAAGAGTAGAAAACAAACTTGAATGATTTATCCTGACTTATGTTACTAGTAATTATTATTTATGCAATGAACTTTACTTTTAGGGTAAAGATTCACAACAATTTTGAGCAGGAAGTACGGAGCGCCTGTACACTCCCTGGCTCTCTGCAGGCGTGGCCTCTCAGATCATGAACAGCCTGCACCAGGGCAATAAATTGGTTACAATCAATGAACCTACATGTCACTATCATCCAAAGTTTATAGTTTACATTCGGGCTTACTCTTGGGAGTGTACATTCTATGGATTTTGAAACATGTATAATGACATATGCTCCATTCTAGTATCATACAGAGTGGTTTCACTGTCCCCCAAATCCTCTGAGTTCTGCTGGCTCAGTACTTCCCTCCCGACCCCTGGATATCAGTGATCTTTTTACTGTCTCTCTAGTTTGCCTTTTCCAGAATATCATAGTACTGGAATCATACAGTATGTGTAGGCTTTCAGATTGGCTGCTTTCACTTATAATATGCACTATAAGTTGCACTTATAATATGCACTTCCATGTCTTTTCATGAACCAATAGCTCATTTCTTTTTCATGATGAGTAATAGTCCATTATTTAGATGTACCGCAGTTTATTATCCATTCATCTACTAAAGAACATCTTGGTTGTTTCTAAGTTTTGGAAATTATGAATAAGGCTGTTGTAAATATCCGTGTGCAGGTTTTTGTGGAGGCATAGTTTTCAACCCATTGGGGTAAATATCAGGGAGCTCAATTGTTGGATTGCATGTTAAGACTATGTTTAGTTTTCTAAGGAATAACCACACTGTCTTTGAAAGTAACTGTACCATTTTGCATTCCCAGCATCAGTGAATGAGTGTTTCTCTTGCCCCACTTTCTTGCTAGCATCTGGTGTTACTGTTCTGGATTTCTGGCATTCTCATAGGCCTGTAGTGCTATCTCATTATTTTAATTTGTATTACTCTGATGAACTATGATGTTAAGTATTTTTTCACAGGCTTATCTGCCATCTGTGTATCTTCTTTGGTGAGGTATCTGGTCAGATTTTCAACCTTTTTTAAAATCAAGTTTTTCATTTTCTTATTGTTGAGCTTTAAGATTTCTTTGCATATTTTGGATAATAGTACTTTATCCACAATGTCCATTATTAATATTTTCTACCAGTCTGTAGCTTATCTCCTCATTCTCTTAATTCCTAATAAGAGATTTCTTTCTACAAATAAAATATGTTCAGAGTATAATTTTAAAAGAATATGAAATGTCAGAGTTGTTTTTTTAAAGGATTAGTTTGAACTACAGGTCATGTTTTTTTTCATAGGCCAAAGAATGATAGGAAGTCTTGGTATTCATGAATTTAATGCTCTAGGGTTTAGAGTTTGAGAATTCTTAAGTATTTTAGGTTTAGACTAAAATAGATAAATAGAAAAAGGAGTTAAAGAAGACAGTATTCCAAAACAAGATTTTTCTCCTCTGGCACTACTGACATTTTGGACTGATGATTCTTTTTGTACAGGGTTTTCCTGTGCATTATAGATTTAGCCATATTCTTGGCCTCTAGGCACTAGAAACTTCCTACCCAAAGTTGTAACAACCAAAAAATGTCTCCTGAAAGTGCCAAATGCCTCCTGAGGGGTAAAATCCTTCCCATTTGAAAGCCATTGTTCTAAGGATATACTATTTTGATAATGGCTTATTTTAAGAAGCATATTATCTATCACATACTCACAAGGGCATATCTAAAGAATTTCTTAGAACTCTTTCAGATCTTAAGCAGGAGGTCTCATATTCTAGGAGTAAACTAAAGCACTTAGTATCTCATCATTGTCTTTAAATCAGAAAGAGATTAAATGAGGTGTTAAGTTTTGACAGCTCGGTTTTCTGTGTTTGTTTTTCCCCAATAACACACAGTTCATTTTCTCACCTTATTGAGGTATAATTGACAAAGTTGCAATGTATTTAAAGTGTACAACTTTATAATTTGATATACAGACTTTTTGAAATGATTCCAACATTTAAACTAATATATCCATCACGGTCTTACCAACCATAGTAACCACGTTATACTTTACATCCTCAGATAAATAACATCTGAGGATATATAATACCTAGCTATTGTGAATGATGCTGTAACACAGGAGTACTGATAGATCTTCAAGATAGTGATTTTGTTGTTTTGTATATACTGTGTATGCAAAAGTAAAATTGATGGATCATATGGTAATTCTACTTTTAATTTTTTGAGGAGCTTCATACTGTTTTCCATAATGGTGGCATCAGTTTACATTCCCACCAACACTATATAAGGATTCCTTCAATACTTGCAAGCATTTATTTCTTTTCTTCTGCTTGTTCACCCTTCTAACAGGTGTGAGGTGATATCTTTGTGGTTTTGAGTTACCTTTTCATGATGATTAGTGATTTTGAGCACCTTTTCATATTCATTTTGGCCATTTGTACGTTTTCTTTGAAAAAATGTCTCCAGATCCTTTGCCCATTTTTAAAAGTGGGTTATTATTTTTTGCTATTGGGTTGCACGAATTCCTTGTATATTTTAGATATTAACCCCTTATCAGATTTGTGGTTTGCAAATAGTTTCTCCCATTCCACACATTGCCTTCTATCTTTATGATTTCCTTTGCTGTGCAGTCAAGAAGCTTCTGGCTTATCTTTCCTTACAGGAATTTTATGTTTTCAAGTCATATATTCAAGTCTTTAATCCATTTTGAGTTGATTTTTGTGTGTGGCATAAGATAGGGGTCTACTTTTATTCCTTTGCATGTGGACATATAATTTTCGCAGCAACATTTATTGAGGAATCTATCTTTTTTCCCATTGTATATTCTTGGTTCTTTTCTCATAAATGATCATAAATGCATGGGTTTATTTCTGAACTTTCCTTCTGTACCATTGATCTGTGTGTCTGTTTTTATGTCAGTACCAGCTGTTTTAGTTATTCTACTTTTGTAATATAGTGTGAAAACAGGAAGCATAATACCTCCAGCTTTGCCTGTTTTTACTGAAAATTGCTCTGATATTCAGGGCTTTTGTGGTTCCACACAATGTAGGATTGCTTTTTCCTGTTTCTGTGAAAAGTGCCATTGGAATTTTGATGGGGATTTCATTGAATCAGTAGATCACTTTGGATAGTATGTATTAACAATATAAATTCTTCCAATCCATGAACATGGAAAATCTTTCCATTTATTCATGTTTTCTCCCATTTCTTTCATCATTGTTTTATAGTTTTCAGAGTTTCACATTCTTGGTTAAATTTATTGCTAAGTATTTTATTCTTTTTGATGCTACTGTATATGGGATTATTAATTTCTTTTTCCAACAGTTCACTGTTAGTATATAGAAACACAACTGATTTTTGTATATTGATTTTGTATCCTGTATATTTACTGAATTCATTTATTCTAAAAAAATTTAGTGGAGTTTTTAGGGTTTCAGTATATAAATTGTGTTATCTGCAAACAGAGGCAGTTTTACTTCTTGCTTTCCAATTTGGATGTTTTATTTCTTTTTCTTGCCTAAATGCTCTGACTAGGACTTCCAGTACTATGTTGAATAAAAGTGGTGACACTGGGCAAACTTGTTTTGGTCCTGATCCTAGAGGAAAAGCTTTTAGCTTTGCACCATGGAGAATGATATTAGCTGTGGGCTTATCATATATGGCCTTTATTATGTTGAGGAAACTTCTTCCATTCCTAGGTTGTTGAGAGGTGTTTTTGTTTTTTTGTTGTTTTTTACTTAGAAATAAGCATTTTGTAAGAAGCATGGTAGATCACAGAAAACATTAGAGTTCCAGAGTTAAGACAGTTCTTGTAACTATCAGAAATGTAATGGAACTGTCAACAGAACATGAAATAAGGTATGGGTATTGATAATTGGTACATGTACTGCAAAATGATGCAAAAAAATCACTTACATGTTTTATTAAAATTAAACACTTAAAAACATTTTTTATTTTTTTTAATTTAATTTAATTTTATTATGTTATGTTAGTCACCATACAGTACATCATTCGTTTTTGATGTAGTGTTCCATGATTCATTGTTTTCATATAACACCCAGTGCTCCATGAAATACATGCCCTCCTTAATACCCATCACAGGGCTAACCCATCCCCCCAACCCCCTCCCCTCTAAAACCCTCAGTTTATTTCTCGAAATCCATAGTCTTTCATGGTTCGTCTCCCTCTCCAATTACCCCTGCTTCATTTTTCCCTTCCTTCTCCTAATGTCCTCCACGCTATTCCTTATGTTCCACAAATAAGTGAAACAATAAGATTTTTTTTTATTTAGATGATGTCATCACAGTAGTTATAGAGCTTCTAGGTTTCACTACTATGAAAACTTTTTCAAAAGAAACCTTGAGACTTTGCTAAGTACATCAAAAATAGATCACAATTCATTATAATTTAATTAAAATAGCCATGTGTGTTCTTTAAGTTTATCATTTATTTTATTTTTGTTTTTATTTTTCCATTTTTTGATATATCCATATCTTATATATTTTATTTTATTTATTTATTTATTCTTATTATGTTATGTTAATCACCATACATTACATCATTAGTTTTTGATATAGTATTCCATGATTCATTGCTGGCGTATAACACCCAGTGCTCCATTCAGTACCTGCCCTCTTTAATACCCATCACCAGGCTAACCCATCCCCCCACCCAGAACCCTCAGTTTGATTCTCAGAGTCCATAGTCCCTCATGGTTCTTCTCCCCCTCTGATTCCCCCCCCTTCATTTTTTCCTTACTGCTATCTTCTTATTTTTTTTTTAACATATAATGTGTTATTTGTTTCAGAGGTACAGGTCTGTGATTCAACAGTCTTACACAATTCACAGTGCTCACCATAGCACATATCCTCCCCAATGTCCATCACCCAGCCACCCCATCTCTCCCACTCCCCACCACTCCAGCAACCCTCAGTTTGTTTCCTGAGATTAAGAGTTCCTCAATCAGTGAGAGCATATGATACATGTCTTTCTCTGATTGACTTATTTCGCTCAGCATAATACCCTCCAGTTCCATCCACGTTGTTGCAAATGGCAAGATTTCATTCCTTTTGATGGCTGCCTAAGATTCCATTGTATATATATACACCACATCTTCTTTATCCATTCATCTGTCGATGGACATCTTGGCTCTTCCCATAGTTTGGCTATTGTGGATATTGCTGCTATAAATATCGGGGTGCACATACCCTTTGGATCCCTACATTTGTATCTTTGGGGTAAATACCTAGTAGTGCAATTGCTGGGTCATATGGTATCTCTATTTTCAACTTTTTGAGGAACCGCCATACTGTTTTCCAGAGTGGCTGCACCAGCTTGCATTCCCACCAACAGTGTAAGAGGGTTCCCCTTTCTCCATTCTCCACATCCCCACCAACATCTGTTGTTTCCTGACTTGTTAATTTTAGCCATTCTGACTGGTGTGAGGTGGTATCTCATTGAGGTTTTGATTTGGATTTCCCTGATGCTGAGCGATGTTGAACACTTTTTCATGTGTCTGTTGGCCATTTGGATGTCTTCTTTGGAAAAATGTCAGTTCATGTCTTCTGCCCATTTCTTGATTGGATCATTGTTCTTTGGGTGTTGAGTTTAATAAGTTCTTTATAGATTTTGGATACTAGCCCTTTATCTGATATGTCATTTGCAAATATCTTCTCCCATTCTGTCGGTTGTCTTTTGGTTTTGTTGACTGTTTCTTTTGCTGTGCAAAAGCTTTTTATCTTGATGAAGTCCCAATAGTTCATTTTTGCCCTTGCTTCCCTTGCCTTTGGCAATGTTTCTAGGAAGAAGTTGCTGCGGCTGAGGTCGAAGAGGTTGCTGACTGTGTTCTCCTCTAGGATTTTGATGGACTCCTGTCTCACATTTAGTTCTTTCAACCATTTTGAGTCTATTTTTGTGTGTGGTGTAAGGAAATGGTCCAGTTTCATTCTTCTGCATATGGCTGTCCAATTTTCCCAACACCATTTGTTGAAGAGACTGTCTTTTTTCCATGGGACATTCTTTCCTGCTTTGTCAAAGATTAGTTGACCATAGAGTTGAGGGTCCATTTCTGGGCTCTCTATTCTGTTCCATTGATCTATGTGTCTGTTTTTATGCCAGTACCATACTGTCTGGATGATGACAGCTTCGTAATAGAGCTTGAAGTCCAGAATTGTGATGCCGCCAGCTTGGCTTTTCTTTTTCAACAATTCTCTGGCTATTCGGGGTCTTTTCTCGTTCCATACAAATTTTAGGATTATTTATTCCATTTCTTTGAAAAGAGTGGAACGTATTTTGATAGGGATTGCATTGAATGTGTAGATTGCTCTGGTAGCATTGACATCTTCACAATATTTGTTCTTCCAATCCATGAGCATGGAACGTTTTTCCATTTCTTTGTGTCTTCCTCAATTTCTTTCCTGAGTATTTTATAGTTTCCTGAGTGCAGATCCTTTGCCTCTTTGGTTAGATTTATTCCTAGGTATCTTATGGTTTTGGATACAATAGTAAATGGGATCAACTCCTTAATTTCTCTTTCTTCTGTCTTGGTGGTGGTGTATAGGAATGCCACTGATTTCTGTGCATTGATTTTATATCCTGCCACTTTACTGAATTCCTGTATGAGTTCTAGCAGTTTTGGGGTGGAGTCTTTGGGATTTTCCACATAAAGTATCATATCATCTGCAAAGAGTGAGAGTTTGACTTCTTTTTTGTCGATTTGGATGCCTTTTATTTCCTTTTGTTGTCTGATTGCTGTGGCTAGGACTTCTAATACTATGTTGAATAGCAGTGGTGATAGTGGACATCCCTGCCACTTTCCTGACCTTAGGGGGAAAGCTCTCAGTTTTTCCCCCTTAGAATGATATTCGCTGTGGGTTTTTCATAGATGACTTTTATGATATTGAGGTATGTACCCTCTAACCCTATACTCTGAAGAGTTTTGATCAAGAAAGGATGCTGTACTTTGTCAAATGCTTTTTCTGCATCTATTGAGAGGATCATATGGTTCTTGTTCTTTCTTTTATTAATGTATTGTATCACATTGATTGATTTGTGGATGTTGAACCAACCTTGCAGCCCAGGGATAAATCCCACTTGGTTGTGGTGAATAATCCTTTTAATGTAATGTTGGAACTTCTTGGCTAGTATTTTGGTGAGAATTTTTGCATCCATGTTCATCAGGGATATTGGTCTGTAATTCTCCTTTTGGATGAGGTCTTTGTTTGGTTTTGGGATCAAGGTAATGCTGGCCTCATAAAACGAGTTTAGAAGTTTTCTTTCCATTTCTCTTTTTTGGAACAGTTTCAGAAGAATAGGTATTAATTCTTCTTGAAATGTTTGGTAGAATTCCCCTGGGAAGCCATCTGGCCCTGGGCTTTTGTTGGGAGATTTTTGATGACTGCTTCAATTTCCTTAGTGGTTATAGGTCTGTTCAGGTTTTCTATTTCTTCCTGGTTCAGTTTGGCAGTTGATACATGTCTAGGAATGCATCCATTTCTTCCAGAGTATCTAATTTGCTGGCATAGAGTTGCTCATAATATGTTCTTATAATTGTTTGTATTTCTTTGGTGTTGGTTGTGATCTCTCCTCTTTCATTCATGATTTTGTTGATTTGGGTCATTTCCCTTTTCTTTTTGATAAGTCTGGCCAGGGGTTTATCAATCTTGTTAATTCTTTCAAAGAACCAGCTCCTTGTTTCATTGCTCTGTTCTACTGTTCTTTTGGTTTCTATTTCATTGATTTCTGCTCTGATCTTTATTATTTCTCTTCTCCTGCTGGGTTTAGGCTTTATTTGCTGTTCTTTCTTTAGCTCCTTTAGGTGTAGGGTTAGGTTGTGTATTTGAGACCTTTCTTATTTCTTGAGAAAGGCTTGTATTGCCGTATATTTTCCGCTTAGGACTGCCCTTGCTGCATCCCAAAGATTTTGAATAGTTGTGTTTTCATTTTCATTAGTTTCCATGAATTTTTTTAATTCTTCTTTAATTTCCTGGTTGACCCTTTCATTCTTCAGTAGGATGCTCTTTAGCCTCCATGTATTTGAGTTCTTCCCGACTTTCCTCTTGTGATTGAGCTCTAGTTTCAAAGCATTGTGATCTGAAAATATGCAGGGAATGATCCCAATCTTTTGGTACCCGTTGAGACCTGATTTGTGACCTAGGATGTGATCTATTCTGGAGAATGTTCCATGGGCACTAGAGAACAATGTGTATTCTTTTGCTTTGGGATAGAATGTTCTGAATAGATCTGTGAAGTCCATTTGGTCCAGTGTGTCATTTAAAGTCTTTATTTCCTTGTTGATCTTTTGCTTAGATGATCTCTCCATTTCAGTGAGGGGGGTGTCAAAGTCCCCCACTATTATTGTATTGTTGTTGATGTGTTTCTTTGCTTTTGTTATTAATTGCCTTATATAATTGGCTGCTCCCATGTTAGGGGCATAGATATTTACACTTGTTAGAATTTCTTGTTGGATAGACCCTTTAAGTAGGATATAGTGTCCTTCCTCATCTCTTATTACAGTCTTTGGTTTAAAATCTAATTTGTCTGATATAAGGATTGCTACCCCAGCTTTCTTTTGGTGTCCACTAGCATGGTAAATGGTTTTCCACCCCCTCACTTTCAATCTGGGGGTGTCTTTGGGTCTAAAATGAGTCTCTTGCAGAATCGATGGGTCTTGTTTTTTTATCCAGTTTGATAGCCTGTGTCTTTTTTTTTTTAATTTTTTTTTATTGTTATGTTAATCCCCATACATTACATCATTAGTTTTAGATATAGTGTTCCATGATTCATTGTTTGTGCATAACACCCAGTGCTCCATGCAGAACGTGCCCTCCTCAATACCCATCACCAGGCTAACCCATCCTCCCACCCCCCTCCCCTCTAGAACCCTCAGTTTGTTTTTCAGAGTCCATCGTCTCTCATGGTTCTTCTCCCCCTCTGATTTCCCCCCCTTCATTCTTCCCCTCCTGCTACATTCTTCTTCTTCTTTTTTTCTTTCTTAACATCTATTGCATTATTTGTTTCAGAGGTACAGAGCTGAGATTCAACAGCGTTGCACAATTCACAGTGCTTACCAGAACACATACCCTCCCCAGTGTCCATCACCCAGTCACCCCATCCCTCCCACCCCACCCCCCACTCCAGCAACCCTCAGTTTGTTTCCTGAGATTAAGAATTCCTCATAACAGTGAGATCATATGATACATGTCTTTCTCTGTTTGACTTATTTCGCTCAGCATAATACCCTCCAGTTCCATCCACGTCATTGCAAATGGCAAGATCTCATTCCTTTTGATGGCTGCATAATATTCCATTGTATATATATATACCACCTCTTCTTTATCCATTCATCTGTTGATGGACATCTTGGCTCTTTCCACAGTTTGGCTATTGTGGACATTGCTGCTATAAACATCAGGGTGCACGTACCCTTTCGGGTCCCTACTTTTGTATCTTTGGGGTAAATACCCAGTAGTGCAATTGCTGGATCATATGGTAGCTCTATTTTCAACTTTTTGAGGAACCTCCATACTGTTTTCCAGAGTGATAGCCTGTGTCTTTTGATTGGAGCATTTAGCCCATTTACATTCAGGGTAACTATTGAAAGATATGAATTTGGTGCCATTGTATTGCCTGTAAGGTGACTGTTACTGTGTATTGTCTGTGTTCCTTTCTGGTCTATGTTGCTTTTAGGCTCTCTCTTTACTTAGAGGGCCCCTTTCAATATTTCTTGTAGGGCTGTTTCGTGTTTGCAAATTCCTTTAGTTTTTGTTTGTCCTGGAAGCTTTTTATCTCTCCTTCTATTTTCAATGACAGCCTAGCTGGATGTAGTATTCTTGGCTGCATATTTTTCTCATTTAGTGCTCTGAATATGTCCTGCCAGTCCTTTCTGGCCTGCCAGGTCTCTGTGGATAAGTCTGTTGCCAGTCTAATGTTTCTACCATTGTAGGTTACATATCTCTTCTCCCGAGCTGCTTTCAGGATTTTCTCTTTGTCTCTGAGATTCGTAAGTTTTACTATTAGATGTCAGGGTGTTGACCTATTTTTATTGATTTTGAGAGGGGTTCTCTGTGCCTCCTGGATTTTGATGCCTGTTTCCTTCCCCAAATTAGGGAAGTTCTCTGCTATAATTTGCTCCATTATACCTTCTGCCCCTCTCTCTCTTTCTTCTTCTTCTGGGATCCCAATTATTCTAATATTGTTTCATCTTATGGTATCACTTATCTCTTGAATTCTGCCTCGTGATCCAGTAGTTGTTTATCTCTCTTTTTCTCAGCTTCTTGATTTTTCCATCAGTTGGTCTTCTGTATCACTCATTTTCTCTTCTGCCTCATTTATCCTAGCAGTTAGAGCCTCCATTTTTTTTTTTTTTTTTTTGCACCTCTTTAATAGCCTTTTTGATTTCGACTTGGTTAGATTTTAGTTCTTTTATTTCTCCAGGAAGGGTTTCTCTAATATCTTCCATGCTTTTTTCAAGCTCAGCTATTATCTTTGAAATCGTCATTCTGAACTCTAGTTCCACCATCTTACTAATGTCCATATTGATTAGGTCCCTGGCAGTTAGTACTGCCTCTTGTCCTTTTTTTTTGAGGTGATTTTTTCCATCTTGTCATTTTGTCCAGAGGAGTATAGATGAATGAGAGAACAAAATGCTGACAGGGTAACAATGACCCCAGAATAATATACACTAAACGAATCAGAAGAGACCTGAAACTTGGGGAAAATAAAGGGAAAGAAAGAAAAAAAGAAGAAGAAAAAAACAAAAGACAAACAGAAAAACAGAATATGATCAAATATGATCAGGCTGGTGCAGAGATCAGTGCCACACACTAGATTTTGGGAGTATTTTGGTCTGTTAGGAGAAAGTGCCTCCCAAAATTTAAAAGAAAGAAAAACTTATATATTCACAAAAATAAGGATAAACACGATGAAAGGATGGAATATGACTGTAAAGATGAAAATTATAAAAGATTTTATAAAAGGAATTGATAAGTTGGTTGAAAAAAGAAAGAAGAGGATTTAAAAAAAAAAAAAGGGAGAAAATGTGATCAGGCAGGAGACTAGAACAAAGCCATACACTAGAGAGTTAGGGTATATTTTGGTCTGTTAGGGGAAACTGTATCCCAAAATTTTAAAGTCAGAATAACTTATATATATTTACCAAAAATAAGGTTAACTACTATGAAGGGATGGAATATGACTCAAAAAATGAAAAATAAAAAAAGATTTTTAAAAGAGGGATTGATAAGAAGTTGGTTGAAAAAGGGAAAAAGAAAAATTCAAAAAAAAAAAAAAAGAAGAAAAAGGAAAAAAAGAAAATTAAAACAATTAACTTTGAAAGACTAAAGAATCAGGTGGAAAAAGCCATGAATTCTAGGTGCTGTATTCCCCTAGTGCTGGAGTTCTGCTGTTCTCATTGACTGGTAAACTTGGTCTTGGCTGCCTGTTCTTGTTGATCTTCTGGGAGAGGGGCCTGTTGCCGTGGTTCTCAGATGTTTTTGCGGGAGGCGGAATTGCCCCGCCCTTGTCAGGTTGTTCCCTGCAAGCTTTCCTCACAGCTTTGGAGGAGGAAAGTGAAAATGGCGGCCTCCCAATCTCCGCCCTGGAGGAGCTGAGAACTCGGGGCCCCACTCCCCAGTGCCCTCCCAGAGAAAAGCAGTCAATCACTCCCATCTCCCCGGTCTCCGGCCGCACTCTGTGCTCACCTGGCCTGTGACCGAGCATTTCTATCTCTGGCACACGACCCCGTGTGGAGTCTCCAAACCCAGCAGATCCCTGCGGTGCACTCCCGTGCCACTCCTCCCGGGGGAGGAAGGGGAGTCTCCCCGGATCTGCCACTTGTTGGGTCCCTGCTGGAGGAGCAGTGGCCTGACTGTGCCGGGGATCACAGTTTATGGCAACCCCGGGCTGAGAGCCTGCTCCTCTGCTCCGACTCTGCAGCCAGCTTCCCAGCTCCGATACCTGGGAGCTCTGCCACACTCAGGCACCCCTGGTCTTTCTGTGACCCCAAGGGTCCTGATACCACACTGTCCCGCGAGTGTTCCACCCCCTGCTTAGCCACGGGAGCAACATCCCTCAGCAGAGCTGACTTCTAAAAGTTCCGATTTTGTGCTCTGCTGCTCTATCACTTGTCAGTAGCAGCTGACAGAGGCCCCCTCCCCCACCGTCTATCTTCCCAAATATCGCCTCGGATTCACTTCTCCACACGTCCTACCTTCCAGAAAGTGGTCGCTTTTCTGTTCAGAGAGTTGCTGCTATTCTTTTCTTCGATCTCCTTTTGAATTCTTAGGTGTTCAGAATGGTTTGATCCCTATCTAGCTTAATTCTTGGGACCAGAGGAAATTTAAGTCTCCTACTCCTCTGCCATCTTGCTCCTCCCCTATTTTTCCATTTTTTAAATTTAAATTCATTTAATTAACATATAATATATTATTCATTTCAGAGGTAGAGGTCAGTGATTCATCAGTCTTAAATAATAAACAGTGCTCATTACATCACGTGCCCTCCTTAATGTCTATCACCCAGTTTTTTTTATCATGAAACATGATTTAATTTGTCAAATATTTTTTCTGCATTTATTGAAATGATCATATTTCAATCTTTCATTTTGTTAATGTGGTGTACCACGCTTACTGTGCATATATTGAGCCATCCTTGCCATCTTAGAAAAAAGTGCCACTTGATTGTGGTGTATGAGCCTTTTCATGTCTTGCTAAATTTGGTTTGCTAGTATTTTCTTGAAGATTTTTGCATTTATGTTCATCAGGAATATTGGCCTGTAATTTTTTTTCCCTTTTAGTGTCCTTATCAGGCTTTGGTATCAGTGTAATGCTGGCTTCTGTATAATGATTTTGGAAGTGTTCCTTCCTGTCTTATTATTATTATTTTTTTTTGGAAGAATTTGATAAGAATTGGTACTAATTCTTTGAATGGTTGGTAGAATTCATCTATATAGCCATCTGATCCTGGACTTTTTTTTGTTAAGAGGTTTTTGATAACTGATTAAGCATCCTTATTAGTATTTGGTCTTTTCAGTTTCCTCTATGTTGGGCTCATGTATATAGCCTGGGCTAGTTCTCCTGTGCTCATTTAATAACCACTTCCTTGGGATGCCTGGGTGGCTCAGATGGTTAAGCGTCTGCCTTCCACTCAGGAATGCAAACCTTATTGGTTATCAAAGCTAGATAATGTTGGAGCCTATCCCTGGGATGGAAGCCATAAATGATAAAGCTCTAGATGTGTGGATCTGCTCCTTCCAGGGGGGTACTGGCATCCTGTTTTTATTATTGAAGTGAACCATAGGGAGAAGGTAGGGAAAGTGTCTTTTGACTCTTTTGGGCTCTTAGGAGGATCACAGTGAGCACCTGGATGCTTGCTAATTAGCAGCTGCACCCTCAGGCTGTAGCTTAAAAAATATGCAGCCAAACCCCTTCCAGGGAAAGATTGGGAGATAGGCACCGTTACCTTCTCCCTCTGTCCTCAGGGCTGGGTGGATAGCCTTGGTGAGTGCTCATGCTCCCATTAATAACTGCTTTTTTGTTGTAGTCCTGTGGACTCAATAACACAAACTGTTGGCTTTAACTCTGTTGGCTTTTAGATCGAGGTGTTTTGGGACTGATTTCTTTGCTGGGAGCCTTAAAAATTGGAGTGCCAAATGTATGGTCCGAACCTTCCACCTTTTATTTTATGGTGCTGTGCTGGGGGTGGGGCTTATAGTGAGTGTATCTCAGCCTTTCCTACCCATTTCAGTATGGATATTTTCTCATTCTCCCTATGTGTAGGAGTTACTCAGCTAGTTTCTGAATTTCAAGGGAAATTGCTCCAGGTATAGCTGTACATTTGGTGCATCTAGGGGAGGGGAAAAATTCAGGAGTTTACTTATATTGCCATCTTGGTGCAGAACCTAACAGTTTTGATAGTGAATGTTTAATTTTCAGAATGGACAATATTCCTTACCTGGCCTATTTTCTAATTAATATTTCTGTAGAAAACTTTCCATGAGTCTAAAGGAGAAAATCAATACAACTAAAATGAAATAAGAATTTATAACGTTTTTAAACCCCAACTCTATAAGAATTTTTTCTTAACTTAATGGCAATCCAAATTCTTTATTTTCTATCCTACTATCTAACATATATAAGAAAAATATGTGGCCTATTTTTTTCTCATGGATAGGAGCCCTATACACTGTAATGGTTATTTCAAAAAAAAAAAAATATATATATATATAGATAGACATATGGATATAGATATGGATACAGGTGTGTGTGTGCACCTGTGTGTGTCTATACACACACATAGTGAGACTTGGGAGTTTTAACTATTTGTTAAAACCATGTAATCTGCAAAATCTTCTAGAGATAATGATACTGCTTTGTGGTCATTACTTTCAGTCCAACTAGGCATTAATTTCCTTAAATTCCCTTTACCAAACACAAAAAGACAATGAGAGATAGGAGAATAATTTAAATGTTCCTGTGGTGCTTGTAGGATGGTAGTGCTGTGCATCCTTATTTCACTGCAGACAACAATTCTATATACCAAGAGGATAATTTTTTTTCAGGCGACTCCAGCAGATAAATTTTTATTGGTGTAAATAATTCAGCAGCTTGTTATAATGAAACCACTTCCCATTAAGCATTTCCTTGCTCTGTCTTAAATGCACAGAGATATTCCACTGGATACTACTAATATCTGATGCAAACCGGAGATTTCCCAGTTTGTGATGAGTTGTAGGTCTTTAAGGAACTGAGTCATTGCTAAGGGACTTGGTTAAACATTTGTCAGAAAAAGAAAAGCTAAGCAGAGTGTAAAGTAAAGGAACAAAGAAAATAATAGAGCTTGGCCGGTCATTATGTTGACTGGAGAGATTTCATAGTCATGGCACATCTGGAGGTTAGTTTTTAAGTTGGTCCTTCAGGGACTATGAAGGAGATTAAAATTTATATAGGGCAAGTATAATTCTCAATAAAAATTTAAGGGGCAGTAACAATTCTCCGTATTCGGTAGCTCTCTTCAAATGCAAAATAAGATTATTCAAAGTCTCAACTTTGTTCTTGTTCAGGTATAAAGGAGAGGTCATTTATAAAATCTGGGGGAAAAAAGTTTTTTATGGTACTCTGTAGAGTTCTTGATCTGCCAGCTTAATTCTGTTGATCTTTTTCTAAGTTTTTCCTTGAGAAGGAAGCCCACTTGCCTTGTGACAAGTCGTTCTTGGCTTGAGTGCTCTGAGTCTTTCCTGGTAGCATTCAGACACTGATCCTGGAGGGTCTTTTGCCATACTTTCCCCCTCAAACCTGTCCCCCTTCCCATGCTCACCACTAGTTTCAACTTCTAGCAGGCAACATAATGATTCTTGGTGTACTGTATTTTCCACCTTGTTTAATAGTTTTGTACTAGTCTAGTATCAAAGGGGGCTCTCAGGATGAATTTCCAAGGGGGATATTTCAAATTCAAATGCATCTTGTAAATATTTTATTTGACTTGTGATTTAATGTGATAACTGGCTTTGCAGCTCTGATGCTGGCTTCCTCAGCTTCACATTGGAAAACATAAGAAGAGAAAAGAGATCAATATTCCCAACCCTAACACTGACAGTTTACCTAAGGCTAAAATCTGGGAGAAATATAAAATACATTGAGTGTAGGTGAAACCAGATTGAGAAAAGCATGTTCAGATGATCTGAGAAAAGAAAGACATCAGAACACCCCTCTGTTCCCTACATTCTGACTCAGTGTCTTTATCAACCAGAATATTGGGCAACTGTACTTATGCCCCCCAGGAACCAGTTTCTAAGGCAGTCTGATCAGCATGGCCTTCCCTGCTCAGCACTTTTTTTTAATTGCATTAGTAATAGAAAAAATATATTTTCACTTATGAATTCACAGTATACTGGTAAAGGAAAAAGACTCACTTGTATTCTATTCAGTCACACTCTCCTCTGTGAAAGTGTCCCTATTACTGACTTGGTTTGCCATGGTAGATTATTTTACTATGCATTTTCATACATATAAATATATGTACATATATATATATACCATAAAAGTATGTATTTATATACACACATATACAAAACATTCTTTGTTGTCACAAATAAAACCATGCAGTATGTATCACTTGGAATCTCTTGGTTGTTGCTTTTTTTAATGAATAACATATACATGTGTCTTAGGCCATCTTTTTGTCAATGAAAAGAATTTCTGCACTATAGTCTGTAATATTGATGTCCTGTGGTTTTGTTAACCACTTCCTTGTTTACATAAAGGCTTTAAGGTATTCCTATTTTTTTTAATTATAGTGCCTAAGTCAAGCATTTGTTCGTGTAATGAATATTTCTCTAGAAATGATACCATTAAGCTGCTTTATCAATCTGGCTTCATGCCAGAAATGGATGAGAGTATCCATTTATCTATATACTTGCCAAAATAAAATTTTTGAACTTTTTTTCAACTTTTGCTAATCTGAAAGCAGTAATGTTTTATTTTTTGTCAATTTCTAGTGAAGTTAAACATCTTGCCATTTGTATTTCCTTTTTTGTGATTGCCTATTGATATTCTCTGTCTGTTCTTTTACTGGATTATTTGCTATTCACTAATTGCTTTATTAGGATAATTTTTAAGTTCTGCTAGTTATCTTTTATGCCAATCAGAAATAGTAATTCCCAGAAAACAATTTAACAGGAAACAGGGGTGAGGTAGGAATTGGCAGTGGCACATTATATTTTGGAAATTTTAGCTTTACAAATAATTCATCACAAGTCAGAGTTCAGAAGAACCATAGTAGTAATTGGTGCTGGGAATTGAAGTATTTTATGAGCAAAGTTTATTCAGTGTATAGGAGTGAAAGAGAAGAAACACCAGGTAAAACATATTTGTATGTGGGAAGTGGATGAGGAGCTATGTATATCCATTTCTCCCCTGGCCATTAATCTGAGTGGAAAAGTCCGTTTTCATAAGCTGATGAGAGTAAAGCAAAGGGCAACCCTTCTTATTTATAGATTGATAAATAGAAAAAAAGTATGTGGGCAGAGAACAAAAATACAACATGACAACATGATACTGAGAAAGGCTGGAAGTTTTCGTACCTAAAATAATTAATGCAATTAATATTAGGGACCACTGTTGGCTATACCATGATAGAGTTAATCTCATCTGTATAAGAGGGAAAGTAGTATTGTTTGAATCATTTTATGTTTTTAAATGACAATATAAAGTACTGTGATGAAGACAATGTATAAGAAGAACTATACTAATTGTGTGGTGGTGAGAAGAAAATAGAACTTTTAAATATACCTTATATATAAAAGTAATCTGTATCTTAAATAAGTATTCTCAAAAGAACCAATTTCCTTTTTGGCTTGGATAGCTAGAACAGAGGTTCTCAAAGGTTAGAGTTCTCAAATATATCAGTTACCTTAGAGTAAAGGACGCAGAGAGGAGGCTCATTGAAATAGGATGGAGACTAGATCTATGCATTTTCGCCAAGTTTGACAGGTGATCCGAATAGTCACCAAGGTTTAAAAACCACTGAACTAAGGGGATATAGTTCTTAAAAATTATTTGAAACTTAATGTGGCCTGGACTCTTGCGCTCTAAAGTTCCCACCCATATTATTTAACCCATGAAGCTTACACAGAGATGAATATTCTACACACATTTGGGGATATTTGGGTTTCTGTAAAAATAGAAAGATTTGTGTAAGCCATCCCCTTGCCTAGTAAATCACATACTTAAGAAAGAAAGCTTTTGGCTAGATGTCCACCTTGTGTCTTTCGGGAAAAACACTCTTCACATTTATTATGTGAATGCTGTAGTAAACTGACATTATAGGGCGCTAAAACAGAGCATCAGTTAAAATAGTGAATGTTGTAGATTAGAGACTTTTAAATATTGGTTTGCATAAGAATCACTGGGGAGACAGTTAAAAATGCAAAACTGCAAACTTCAAGATTCCATTGCTGTAATTCTCATTTGGTAATCTAGATGGGGCTCTCCAGAAACTGCATGTAAAAAAAAAAACAAAAAAACTACATGTGATGTTCTATGGAAGCTCCTATGAATCAGGAACTTCAAAAGCCAGAGTTTCAGAAACCCTGTAATAGCAATTCATCAGTAAAGGTGTGTACCCAAAGATAACATTAAAAAAAGTAATGTCAGTGACTTGCTATAAAAGTACTTTTGAAAACTGAATTAGGAATTCCAAACACCAATTCAAGGAAGACTTTGCTTTTTGTTTGTTCTGTTTTTTAAATACGTAACAAAATACCAATAAGGAAAAGAAAATATTAGAATTTAGAAATATTATTTCTATATTTAGAAAACATTAGAATAGAATTTAGAATATCAAATACCTTTTTTTAATAGAAGCTCTAGATACACACTGCCCAATATGGTAGTCAGTAGCTATATGTGACTTTTTCAATTTACATTAGGTTACACTGAATGAACTTAAAAATTGAGTGACTAGTAGCAGTAGTCACATTTTAAGTACCCAATGCCACATGTGACCAGAAGCCATTTTATTGGAGTGCTTCCACTATCACACAAACCTCTGTTGGACAGAACTGCAGAAATAGGATAAATCTGAATTAGTAATAAAATATTTCTAAATGAAAGAAAGTTGGGGTGTTTCAAATTAAAGGACTCTTCGTGCTAGGTCTGATTACTTTAGCAAGATCTGTAAAAAACAGGCAGGGTAATTTTTTGAATTAGCATTGTTTCTTTCGAAAAGTGAATATTAAGAACATAAAAAGATTCATTTATCATTAATAAATATAGGAGATTAACTTTCTAACTATAGTATTATTCATCTTATAATTGTGAAGTAATGAAACTGAAGGCAACAAGCCACAATGGAATTTGTCCCATTGCATCATTTTATAGTTGTCTGTCTATCATAAATATGCTTTCCCCATCACAGCAGACTATGATCAGTTTTTAAGAAAACTTTTATTAAGTATATGCCATAGAGAAAAGTGCATAACTCAAAGTATAAAAATCTAAGAATTTTAACAAAAAGAATATATCTAATCATTAGCACCTGGATCAAGAAATCTAAGCATCCACACAAAGATTTTTCTCATGCTATCTCTTTATACCCACATCCACCTCATCACCTCATCTGTTTTCCATCACTGTAATTTTATTTCAAGAATATTATATAAATGCAATATATAATTATGGAGCATATGATCTTTTGGGATTGGCTTTTATCACCGAGCATTATTCCCTGGATCCATCCAAGTTGTAGCATGTATTAATAGCTCACTTTTTTTCATTGCTGAGTAAGATCCCTGATATGGATGTACCACCATTGACCATTTCCCTACTAAGGGACATTGTAGTTGTTTTGCAGTTTTGGCTATTACAAATAAACAGTTTTGGTTGTTACCATGGGGAAAAAAGAAGAAAAAGAAATGAGCTTATCAGTAACCTGGAAATTACTCTCACCTAGGTTTTTAGTTACTACCACCTGAGAAAGTGTCACGACTAATGTCATTTCTAACACTATCAGCTTATGATTTACTTTAAATGTAGTAATAGTTTTCTTTTGTTTAATATTGAACTGTTTTACAATTTTATTTTTTTTTCATCGTGATAAGTGTACTCTTTAATCCCCATCTGTCCTGCCCCCCACCCCCTCTGGAAACCATACTTTGTTCTAAGAGTCTGTTTCTTGGTTTGTGTCTCTGTTTTTTTTCCTGTGTTGTTTGTTTTGTTCCTTATATTCCACATATGAGTGAGATCATATGGTATTTGTCTTTCTCTGACAGACTTATTTCACTTAGCATTATACTCTAGCTCTATCCCTGGTGTAGCAAATGGAAAGATTTCATTCTTTTTATGGCTGAATAATATTCTGTTGTATGTATGTGATAACCTCCAGCTTTCTTTTCTTCTGTTTTTTTTTTTTTTTTTTTTTTCAAGATTGCTTTGGCTCTTTGAGGTCTTTTGTGGATCCATACAAATTTTAGGATTGTTTGTTCTAGTTCTGTGAAAAATGTTGTTGGCATTTTAGTACGGATTGCATTAAATTTGTAGATTGCTTTAGGTAACATAGACATTTTAACAATATTCTTCCAACCCATGAGTGTGGAATGTCTTTCCATTTCTTTGTGTCATCTTGAATTTCTTTCCTTGGAGTACACATCTTTCACCTCTTTGGTTACGTTTATTCCTAGATAATTTATTGTTTTTGGTGCAATTGTAAATGGGATTGTTTTATTAATATCACTTTTTTCTGCTTCATTATTAAGTGTATAGGAATGCAACAGATTTTGGTGCATTGATTTTTTAATAAAGATTTTATTTATTTGCCAGAGAGGGAGTGAGAGAGAGCAAGAGAGAGCACAAGGAGGGAGAGCAGTAAGCAGAGTGAGAAGCGGGCTCCCCGCTGAGCAAGGAGCCTGATGTGGGACTCGATCCCAGGACCCTGGGATCATGACCTGAGCCAAAGGCAGATGCTTAACCCACTGAGCCATCCAGGTGTCCCAGTGTACATTGATTTTTGTATTATGTCAAGATATGTTCCCTCTAGACATATTTTGCAGAGGGTTTTTATCATAGATGTACTTTTAATACTTTTTTTTTGCATCTATTGAAATGATCGTATATTTGTTATCCTTTCTCTTATCGATGTGACTTATCATGTCGAATGCTTTGCATACATTAAACTACACTTGCATCCAGGAACAAATCCCACTTCATCATAGTATATGACTTTTTTAAAATATGTTTTTGGATTTGGTTTGCTAATATTTTGTTGAGGATTTTTGCATCTATATTCATAAGAGATATGGCCTATAGTTCTCTTTTTTTTGTGGTGCCTTTATCTAGTTTTGGTATCAGAATGATACCAGTCTCATAGAATGAATTTGGAAGTTTTCCTTCCTCTTGTATTTTTTGAAATAGTTTGAGAAGAACAGTTATTAACTCTTCTTTCAAGGTTTGAAAGAATTTGCCTGTGAAGCTGTCTGGTCTTGGACTTTTGTTTTGGGGAGTTTTTTTGATAACTGATTTAATTTTATTGCTGGTGATTGGTCTGTTCAGATTTTCTATTTCTTCCTGCTTTAGTTTTGGTAAGTTATATGTTTCTAGGAATTCATCCATTTCTTCTAAGTTGTACAATATTTCAGCATAAAGGTTTTCATAATACTCTGTTAAAATTGTATGTATTTCTGTGGTGTTGGTAGTTATCTCTCTTCTTTGATTAGTAATTTTGTTTATTTGGGTCCCCCCTCTCTTTTAATGAGTCTTCCTAGAGGTTTATCAATTATACTGATCTTTTCAGAGACCCAGCTCCTGGTTTCATTGATCTGTTTTATTGTTTTTTTAAGTTCATTTTAGATCATTTATTTCTGCTCTAATCTTTATTATTCCTTTTGCTGGGTTTGGGTTTTGTTTGTTCTTCTTTTTCTAGCTCCTTTAGGTGTAAGGTTGGGTTGTTTGAGATTTTTCTTCTTGAGGTAGGCCTATGTTGCTATAAACTTTCCTCTTAGAACCACTTTTGCTGCATCCCAAAGATTTTGGACCATTGTGGTTTCATTTTCATTTGTTTTCATGTAATTGTTGATTTCTTCTTTGATTTCTTGGTTGACCCAGAATATTGTACTTTCAAGATTCCTTCCTGACAATGCTTGTAGTAGTAGTTAATATAGTCTCATAAATTTATAATATTCTATTGTATGAATATATTATAATTTATCCATTCTACTCTTAGTGGACATGAGTGTTTGGGCATTTTTTCATTTTTAACTATTATGGATGGTCCTGCTGTGAACATTCTGGGTCATGTCTTACAGCTGAGTGTGAAATATCTGGGTCATAGGGCATGCATAAGTTTAATTTTAGATAATTATTATCAGTTTTACAGTGTTTACCTTCCCACAAGCAGGTAGTTGGAATTGTTCCACATTCTTCCCAGCATTTGATATTATCTTTGCTAGTCTTGATCAGTCTTGCTAGAGGATAAAATTATATTAGTTAATTGTATTAATTGTATTAATATTTTCAAAGAACAAATTTTTGTTAATTTCTCTATTTTTATTTTCTATTTTATTAATCTCGTTTTATTTATTTTTAATAAAATCATTTTAAATTATAAATTTATGTCTAAATTCTTTTCTAAAGCCTACAACATTATTTTTAAGTTTTTCTTTAAGTTCCGGTTAGTTAACATACAGTGTAATATTAGTTTCAAGTGTAGAATTTAGTGATTCATCACTTATATACAACACCCAGTACTCATCACAAGTGCAGTCCTTAATCCTGATCACCTATTTCATCCATCCCCCTACCCGTGTCCCTTCTCGTAACCATCAGTTTGTTCTCCATAGGTAAAAGTCTGTTTCTTGGTTCATCTCTCTCTCTTTTTTCCCCTGTGATCATCTGTTTTGTTTCTTAAATTCTACATATGAGTGAAATCATATGATATTTGTCTTTCTCTAGCTTATTTTGTAAACCACACAACTTTTGATATGATGTCTGGTTTTCCATCAATTGATACATTTTCTAATTGCCCAAAGGTATTCTTTTATCCATGGATTGATTAGAAGACTACTGTTTTATTTTTAAACATTTTGGGATTTCTTTAATATCTTGCTATTATTGATCACTTAACTCTTTTTGTAATCAGAAATCTCTGCATGATAGCAATGTTTTTAATACATTGAGAGATGTTGGCCAACCATTTGTAATGTTTTGATGAAAATCCTATGTGCACTTGAAAAGTATTTTGCAGATGTTGGTTTTAGTGTACTAAATTTAGTGTACTAAAAAATACCAGTTAAGTCTAGTTGGTAAATAGTGTTGTTCAAATTTTTATGTCCTCTAATTATGTATATTCCATCTATTACAGAGAAAGTACTGCCAAAATCTCCAACTATGATTGTGGATTTTCTATTCCTTCTTTTGTTTCTCTCAGTTTTTGCTTCATGCTTTTTGAAGGTTTTTTTTTTTTTTTTAAGGTGCATACATATTTAGATCTATATCTTTATGATAAACTGGCTTTTTATCATTAGTCAGATATGTTTTAAATTAAAATGAAACATTCAGTCCATTATATTAATATGATTATTCATGACTCAGAATAAGACTACCATCCTGCTATTGCTTTCTATTTTTTCCATATGTTTTTTTTTTCTGCTCTTAATTTCCTGAATTGTTTCTATTAACATTATCTGTTATTCTGTTTTATTTCATCCATTGTCCTTTCAGCAATACTCAAAATATCTTACCTGTTTGTCTTATGGCTTGCATTTTTTTTTCTAAAAATAATTTAATTATTATATCTAGAGTTGGTTCCCTATACATCATATGATTTTCTCTGATGGTTTTACAATTTTCCTTTATCTTTGGGTTTCCGATGGTTGAACAGTCTGTATGTATGGTTCTTCATTCTTGGGGTTTACTTCTTGGATCTGTAGGTTGTTTTTCCCAACTTTGGGAACTTTTTGGCAAATACTGTTTTATCAAATATTTATTTTGCCTAGTTCTCTCTCCTCCTTCTGAAACTCTGAGTAGCATTTGTTAAAACTTTTTACTCTATTGCTCATGTCTTGTATACATTTTCTGAATATTCTAACTTTGTTTCTTTGTTTCAGTTTGGATATTTTCTATTGATCTATCTTCTCATTGTAAAATCCACTCTTACACATATCCAGTCATTTTCTAATTTCATGTATTTGTTTTCTCATTATATAATATCCATACTGTGTTCCTGTCTCCAATATTTTTATTGAGGTATAATTTTCATACAGTGAAATGCACAGATCTTAATATATAGTTAAGTCAATTTTGAAAAATCCACACATCCATATAAACCATGCCTCATCAAGATATAGAATATTATTATCTTTTATTCCCTTTCCTGTGCATCTGTGTTGACATGGGTTGATAGGTAATTTCTGTATATTGTTTTAGATGTAGATCCCTTGTGAAATTTTGTCCATTTTGCTTTAATGGAGTTTATTAAAATTCTTGTCTGCTCAGGGCACCTGGGTGGCTCAGTTCGTTAAGTATCTGCCTTCGGCTCAGGTCATAATCCCAGAGTCCTGGGATCAAGCCCTGCATCAGGTTCTCTGCTCAGAGGGGAGCCTGCTTCTCTCCCTCCCTTTGTCTGCCGCTCTGCTTACTTGTGCTCCTTCTATCTCTGTCAAATAAATAAATAAAAATCTTAAAAAAAAATTCTTATCTGCTCATATCTATATATGGATTACCTGTGGTCTTTTTTTTTTTTTTTTAAGACTTATTTATTTTAGAGAGAGAGCACAAGTGGAGGGAGGGCTAGAGGGAGAGAGAGAGAATCTCAAGGAGATTCTGCAATAAGCACAGAGCTGATGCAGAGCTTGATCTCAGGACCATGAGATCTGGACCTGAGCCGAGACCAAGAGTCAGATGCTTAACAGACTGCACCACCCAGGCACCCCATCCTGTGGTCTGTTTTTATGCTTATTTATTTGTCTTTGTTTGGTCCTGTCTCTTGACAGCCAACTAATTTTTGATTGATGACAGATACATGTTGTATATAAGAAAAAGTTGCAGAGGTTTCAGATGATTTAAAAAAAAATATATTGCTAGAGAGTATCTGTCCTTTTCTCTGCTAAGGAGATAGAGACTGATTACCTTAATCCAGCTAGAGGTAGAACTGATTTGAGACTAGCTTGCAGTTTTGGTAAGTCTCAAATTATTTCTGGTTTAAAATTGTTCGAAGCACATAGTTCCATAAGCCTTTCAACTAAAATCCTGGTGTGTTCACAAAAAATCCTTGTTTTTTGGCATTACAAGATTGCCAAAAGCTCAATATTTTTTCTTTCTTAGTATGTCCTCTTAGTTTTCAGCCTTCCTACACAACTCCGCAAATGCCTTCACGAGGAAAAATGTCCATGAGTTGAGACCCTCATAGCTCCAATTTTATCTTTATTCTCATTAGAATGCCAGTATCAATTTGGTCTTTGTCCTCCAAAAGTTACCCACTGCTGAAATTTTAATATGCATATATAAAAACTATTTTAACTATTGTAAGTTATAATATTGTAAGTTATTAGGCAAAAAAATTACACAGATGAATGGCAGACTAGCAATAGAGTTTCAATCTCAGCAGCATAAATTCTTGAAAACTAGCTTTCTGAGAGATACGAATTATGAGTATAGAATTATATATACACTTAATTTTTCTTTGAAGATACATGAAAAATATTAATATGCAAAAGTCCAGAAAAATATATGTAAATGTGTACTATCTCTGAGAATAAAATTGAGGACATACTCCGGCTGAATGAATAAAAGGAAAGAATGAAATGCTAAGACAACAGTATTCTGAAAAGATGAATGAGCAATAAAACTATCAGAACATATAATTGTACACAGTGTTTTAATAATAGATGTGTAAAGGTAAAAGTGATGATTAAGAGATCAAATTTTTTAATTTTTTAACTTTTAATTTAAACTTTAGTTAACATACAGTGTAATATTAGTTTTACGTACACAATTTAGTGATTCAACACTTACATACAACACCCAGTGCTCATCACAAGTGCACTCCTTAATCCCCATCATCTATTTCACCCACCCCCACCAACCTGGTAACCACCAGTTTGTTAAGTGATCAATTTTTAAATCAAAGGCATATTACAGGAAAATGTTTCATAATATCAAAACACAATTACATAATATAAAGGATATGGAAGTCAAGGAGAGGGTGTAAATTGTGCTTAAAATACTGTTTCCTGAAGGGAGAGCAAAAGGCTAAAAATGTATTTAATATTCACATTGATAAAAAATAAAGGCAGTTATTGCCATTAAAATTAGAAACAAGACAAATATGCTGCCAATGTTGCCACTGTTGCTGCTGCTGCTCTTTATTGTCATTAAGGTTTCTTTTGGAAATCTTTGTTTATCCTAATAAGGAAAAAAAAAAACAAAATTGTCTCTAATTATTGGAAAAAATAAAGTATTAAACTATTTTATCAACATATTATTTTTTAAATGAGAATCAACTGAAAAGTTATTAGAAATGATAAAATCAGTACAAACAGATAAACGATTTTTTAAATATATGGAAACATACAAATTAATAGCTTTGCTGCATACCAGAAATAAACTGACACTATTAATTGGAGGAAAATGCTAAGCATTACAGAAAGAAAAAAGTAAAACAGTTAGGAGTAAACTTTATAATAAATGTAATAGAACCACTTGATAAATACATATATTTATTAAAGGATCTTACAGAAAATATAGATAAATGGAGAGACCTACCATTATACTGAAAAAATTGTATGATGCCAATATTGTGAAAATAAATCAGTTTGTGATTGATAATTCCATATGGTCAATTCAATAAGGATTTGTTGTATAGCTTGACAAATTGATTTAAAGTTCATCTATAATTTATCAAAACTATCCAATTGAAAGTAAAGACTAATTAAAGAAATCAATAAAGTATCAATAAAGCTATGGTTTAAAATAACAAACTCTACACAAAATAAAACACAAAAAACAGAAGATTTTAGTATAAGAATACAATGTGAAAATGAAAAAAATATCAAAAACAGCATGCATAGTTGAAAATCTGGTGACTAGGAAAGACAGCATTTTGAATCCTTTGGGAAATGTTAACATTCCCCCAGGAGTGATTTATGTAAAAACAAAAGTAAACAAGATTATTTTATGTGGTTTGGAGAATAATATAAATTTTTTTTAGAATAATATAAATTTTAAAAACCATTTGTTCTAACTGATAGAAGAAATTTATATAACAAGTGCCTCAATTCACCTATTGCCCCCCAAAATCATAAGCATTATAATTTAACACATGGATATATTAAGGAAATTAAGTTAAGCTGATTTAAATAAATTACTGTGTAAATGACATACAGATATATTAAAATGGTGAAAATGTCTACAATGATGTTTTAAGATACTTGTAATATTTATTAAAGATGCTATAATGTCCATTTGAAGAAATTTTTAGTTAGGTACATGATTCAGAGTGTATAAAATAAGTTCCAGAAGCAATAAACTTCAAAATATTAATAATATACAACAAACTAATAAAAAATATAGGGTGTTTTTATAGTCTTGGGAAAACATAATGTTTTTAGACAGATTTGAAACTCATTAGCTATATAGAAAAAAATATTGTCAGATTTTACTCCAAAAACATTTAAATATATCATCTGAAAAAAAAATATCATGAGCCTGATCAAAAGATAAATACAAAAATTGGGATAAAATGAAGCTATAGTTATTATTATTAATTCACATATATAAATGAAGACATAGATAATTAACCAAATGGAAATATGGACAAAGGCTATGAAAAAGTTATTCACAAAAAAATGCAAATAATAATATACATACAAAAAGTATCATGTGTAAGACTGTTGAATCACAGACCTGTACCTCTGAAACAAATAATACATTATATGTTAAAGAAAAGAAGAAGAAGAAGAAGACAGCAGGAAGGGAAAAATGAAGGGGGGGAAATCGGAGGGGGAGATGAACCATGAGAGACTATGGACTCCGAGAAACAAACCAAGGGTTCTAGGGGGTGGTGGTGGGGGGATGGGTTAGCCTGGTGATGGGTATTAAAGAGGGCATGTACTGAATGGAGCACTGGGTGTTATACACAACCAATGAATCATGGAACACTACATCAAAAACTAATGATGTAATGTATGGTGATTAACACAACATAATAAAAAAAAGTATGCCACACAAATGACAAAAATGCAAATCAAAATAATAAGATACCGTTTCACTAATAATATTAGAAAACATTACATTCTTAAAGTGTTAGGAATAATGTGGAAACATGTTTTAATACAATGTTAATAGGTTAGATTATTATATACAAAACAAAATATCTTAAATTCATATATAAAATTATTTTCGGAAGCTAGAGTAGTTGTACAAACTCAGGGATTTAACTTTTTACTTCATACATCAGGGTACTTCTGAAAATGAGAAATTTTTTTTTCAACTAAAATGTTAAAGCAACAACAACAGATATCATGTCTAAAGATTTCTCATCTTGGGGAAATTTTTCTATCATTTATCATTAAGTGTGATGTTACTTCTACGTTTTTATAGATGCTCTTTATCAGATTGGGGAAGTTCCCTTCTGTTCCTAACTTGAGTGTTTTTATAATGGAATGGTGTATTTTTTCAAGCACTCTTCTATATCTATTGATATGACTGTTTTTACTTCTTTTATTCTATTCATATGGTGTATTACATTGACTGTTCTTCATATGTTGAGTTAACCTTGAAAACTGGACTAAATCCTAGAAGGTCATAGTGTCTAATCCTTTTAATATGCTGTGGGATTCAGTTTACTATTGTTTTAAGGATTTTTATATCAGTATTGATAAGGGATATTCATCTGTCATAGTTGTTATTTTTCCTAATTTCTTCTGAGATTTGTTCTTTGACCCATTCATTACTCTGGAGTGTGTTATTGGAATGAATAATATCCCCCCAAAAAGATACATTGAAATCCTAACCCCCACTATCACAGAATATGACCTTATTAGGAAATAGAGTTGTTGCAGAGGTAATTAGTTAAAATAAGATCATAGAGGAATAAGGGTGGGCCCCTAATCTAAGTTGACCAATGTCCTTATGAGAAGACAGTCATGTGAAAACAGATTCATAAGGGGGCACTTGGGTGGCTCAGTCGGTTAAGCATCCTTGATTTCAGCTCAGGTTATGACCTTGGGGTCATCAGTTGGAGCCCCAGTCAGGCTCTGCACTCAGGGAGTCAGCTTGGAATTCTCTCTCCCTCTCCCTTTGCCCCCTTTCACCCCTCTCTCTCTTAAATAAATCAGTAAGTCTTAAAACAACAACAACAACAACAACAAAACTAGGGGCGCCTGGGTGGCTCATTCTGTTAAGCATCTGTGTTCAGCTCAGGTCAGGATTCTGGGGTCCTGGGATAGAGCTCCGTGTAGGGCTCCCTGCTCAGTGGGAGACCTGCTTCTCTCTCTCCCTCTGTTGCTCCCCACTGCTTGTGCTCTCTCTCTCTAAACACAAAATCTTTACAAAACAAAAAAACAAAAACAAACAAAAAGACTCATAAGGACAATGCCTTGTAACCATAAAACATCGATCGGAGATATGTAGTTACAGTTCAAGGAACATCAAGGATTGCCAGAAAACCATCATTAGTTAGGGAGAGGCAAGGAATGATTCCACTGCTGGTTTCACAGGGAATATGGATACTGTATTAGCTGTAATCGTTATTCTGTACATTAGATCATTAGGACTTATTCTTATAACTGAAAGTTTGTACCCTTCACCTACATTTCCCCATTTCCTCCTCCCCTCAGCTCCTGGCAACCATCATTCTATTTTCTGTTTCTATGAAATTGGCTATTATTATTATTGTTGTTATTTATTATTATTTCACATATATTTCACATACAATATTTGTCTTTGGCTTAATTTACTTAGCATAACATCCTCCAGGTTCACCCATGTCATCTCAAATTTCTTCTTTTCTTATAGCTAATATTCCATTTTATATATAGACCACATTTTCTTTCTTCATGCATTGAAGGACAGTTCAGTTATTTCCATATCTTGGCTATAATTCACCTACTCTAATGAACATGGTAGTGCAGATACCTATTAGAGATTCTGATTTCATTTACTTTGGATACACACCCAGCAGTGGGATTGTTGGATCATAATTCCCACATTTGTGAATTTTTCAAATTCTCTTCTTACTAATTTTTAATTTCATTTCATTTGTTCATAGAACATGCTTTTAGTTATTTCAGTCTTTTAAAATTACTGAGATTAGTTTTGTGACCTATCATACGGTCTGTTCTGGAGAGTGTTCCATGCATAGTTGATCAGAATGTGTATTTTGCTGTTGTTGGGTGGAGTGTTACATAGATATCTTTTTTTCTTTTTTTGATCTACCTTACATTTTATTTTATTTTTTAAATTTTATTATGTTATGTTAATCACCATACATTACATCATTAGTTTTTGATGTAGTGTTCCATGATTCATTATTTGCGTATGTGCTCCATGCAGAACATGCCCTTTTTAATACCCATCAGCAGACTAACCCATCCTCCCAGCCCCCTTCCCTCTAGAACCCTCAGTTTGTTTTTCAGAGTCCATTGTCTCTCATGGTTCATCTCCCCCTCCGATTTCCCCCCCTTCATTCTGCCCCTCCTGCTATCTTCTTCTTCTTCTTTTTTTTTTTTTTTGACATATAATGTATTATTTGTTTCAGAGGTACAGATCTGTGATTCAGCAGTCTTGCACAATTCACAGTGCTCACTATAGCACATACCCTCCCCAATGTCTATCACCCAGCCGCCCCATCCCTTCCACCCCCCACTGCTCCAGCAACCCTCAGTTTGTTTCCTGAGATTAAGAATTCCTCATATCAGTGAGATCATATGATACATGTCAACATAGTACTAGAAGTCCTAGCCACAGCAATCAGACAACAAAAAGAAATAAAAGGCATCTGAATTGGCAAAGAAGAAGTCAAACTCTCACTCTTTGCCGATGATATGATACTTTATGTGGAAAACCCAAAAGACTCCACCCCAAAACTGCTAGAACTCATACAGGAATTCAGTAAAGTGGCAGGATATAAAATCAATGCACAGTGGCATTCCTATACACCATAGATATCTTGTAGTTCCATTTGGTTTGTATTGTTATTAGTTTCTTCTAATTCCTGTCTGATTTTTTACCTACTTTTTCTATTCACTGTTGAAAGTGGGGTAGTGATGTCTTCAACTAGTATTGGTAAACTTGCTATTTTTCCTCTCAAATCTGTCCATTGTTTAATGTATTTTGGGGCTCTCTTATTAGGTGCATATGTTTATAATTGTTCTCCATTTTCAATATATTCATTTTTATCATTATATAATGTCTTTCTTTGCTTCTCAAAACAGTTTTTGTCCTGAAGTCTCTTTTGTTTGATATTGGTATAGCAACACCAGCTCTCTTTTAGTTACTGTTCGTATAGCATAATTCTTTCCCATCCTTGTACTTTCAGCCTGTTTGTGCCATTGAGATTAAAGTGAATCTTTTGTAGATAGCATGTAGTATATTCATCATATGGTTGCAACCAATAAAACTTATTCAAGAACATTTTATATTCAATTTTATAAATGTCTGCATTATTTGAAAGTTTTAATCAGCATTGATTACATTCATAGCAGGAAAATTAAAGATACTATTACTAAAATAAATAGCTTCTAAAACGCATGAAAAGATGAAAGCAAGGCAACATAATATAGATAGCAAATGTTTGGAAGCAAAGAGAAAAAGCATGGTTGCAGGGTGAGAGCCACAAAGAAAATGACAGATGTTGAGACCAAGTGTTCACATTAAAGCAGGCATCCTCTGCTGTTGACTAATGCCAAGGGGAGCCCTTTGTGGGGGTCTTCAAAAGTAAATTTTTGGAATGTAAACAGATCTGCCACCTGGCCAGTGACAATGAGAACTTACTAGCTACAGTGATTAAAATCATGGGCATATGTGTTCTGTATCTATGAGATATTATTACTGGAGTCAAAAAAGTTTGCTATGCATCTGTTTTTTTTTTTTTTTTTTCCCATTCCATTTCATAACTGTTAAAGATCTTAAGGACATAGGTAAACTTTAAAACCTGTGAAAAATTTGGTATTCCACATAGGAAAAATTAAGCATGTAGGAGTTTCTAGCCTTCTTTCTATGTGTTTATAATAGCAAAATAACCCTGCGTTATCATAGGATCCTTAATGAAGAAGAAAGATCTCAAAGTACATATCTATTGTCTATCTGTCTAAAAGACCAGATATTTTGTTCTTTTTGCAATTAGGCTGCATACTTAAATCTTATCACTGTCATTTACCATCTTGATAAAAAGGTTGTCTCAGCTTAGTCTTTAAGAAAATGTAATCTTTAATTTTATTTCCTCTATGTCTTAATTAATGACATTTTTAACTTTGGAAAATAAAAGATAGTGGACAAAAGATAGAAATATGATATTTTCTCTTATCTGATAGTAAAAATTCCTGGAAGTTGTCTTGTAATAAAACATGTTATTGACCATTAAGAAAACAACAATGGTAAATTTTACTTTTATTTTATTTTTTAAAATTTTTCCCCAAGTTTTTATTTAAATTCCAGTTAGTTAACATACAATGTAATACTAGTTTCAGGTGTAGGTAAATTTTACTTTTAAAATTATGGAAAACTTAAAACACATAAAAAGTCATAAGCCATAACATAGCAAATATCCATATACTCACTATCCTAATTGAAATATAATTTTTTAACTCAGGAGTTTTTAAACAAAGAAACAGGACATTGCAGTAAACATTGAAGTTCTTTCTGTTCCTCTACTCAGGCATCTCCCTCACCATTCTTAGAGGAAAATGTTCTGATTATACTTGTATATACTCATCCAGTCCTAAAAAATAAATAAATAAATACACACACACACACACACACACACACACACACACACAATTGAATATATATATCACTTGAATTAATATATATATTGAATTGACATACATATCAATTGAACTGAACATATATATCAATTGAATATATATATATATATTTTACATAAATGGTAGCGTAATGTACATTTTAGGAACTTGATTTTTTTCACTCAACAACTTCATTTTCAAAATCTGTCCATGTTGTATGCTTCTAGTTAAATAAGACAGATTAAACACACATATATAGCTTTGTTTCCTCCTTAAACTCCAGAAAAATTTTAGTAAAGAAATATACTCCAAAAAAAAAAAAAAAAAAGGAATGTAACTTGGGGTAATAGCAAAGAGTGTGAGGCAAAATAACATGGGTTTAAGTACAGTGAACTAAAGAAAGCTAAAACTTAAGGTAGCAGGATGATGGAAGAAGGGAAGGCCAATGATTCATTAGAATCATTGAACAGTGTATCAAAAACTAATGTACCATACATTGGCTAACTGGATTTAAATTTATATATATATTTTTAAAAATATACTTATATATTTAAAAAGATATATATAAATATATATAAAAATATATATAAATACATATATTTAAAAAGATATATATAAACATATATATTTAAAAAGATATATATAAATATATATATATATATATATTTAAACAAAAGAAGGGAAGTCCAAAAGAAGGAGTTCATTTTATGAAGCAAAATCCTAGTACTCTGTACCTCAGTAAGTAGGGACTTAGGCTGAAATGAGATGACAGGATGAAGACCCCTGTAAACAGCCAATTAATTGCCTCATCTCATGTTCCATCCAAGGCCCCCGAGAGATTAATATCCTTCACCACTACAGGTACTGGAGGGCAGGTAAGGGATTGATTACAAAGAGGCTTCAAAAAGGAATTTTTAGAGTGATAGAAGACTTCTACACAATACTAGGTTAGTAGACACATGATTCCATCCTTTTTTAAAAAACCCATACACTTGTACACCACAAATGGGGAAAACAGCAACAATAATAACATAATTACAGTCTGATTTTAGGGTACACAGGATGGAATGCAGACTGTGCCAAATGAATGTTACAAATACAAACTATAATCTTAAGAGGGCAGAAAAAAAAGCTGATGAAAGTAAAGAGCAGTATTTTAACTGGCTATTTTAAGACTGGATGCAAAAGATTAAACATAAATACCACACTCTCATTTTTTCTCACAGCATTTCCAAAATTACTTTACATGTATACTAGGATTGAACAAATAAGTAAATAAATCATAGTTAATGGAAATCTTCAGAGATTTTCATCTTCAGAGAAAGGAAGAAAAGGTAGAATGAACCCTGTGGTTCTGGAGGAATTAATGTTGGAGATACCAATATGAGCTCATGTTCACTCTAATATTTATACAGATAGACAAATACAGAAATAAATCTAGATGTGTGTGGATGTATATTCATGGGTTGGTAGATACCATATATTTCTTAGATCTATCAACTGAGAAAGCCTAGAATCAGCAATTTCTTGCAGAAATTGTTGAGTTTAGTACTGTGGAAGCAAAAATACAAAATGAGACTGAAGTATCTTGCATTGCCAAAAAGTTAGGAAGTGCTAAAACAAAAAAACACACAAACCACCAAAAAGCCACAAAAAACAAAGACACAGAGCCAACCTTAAAGACCTCCCACTGGCAAAATCTAGAACAATTTGATCAACAAAACAAAGGCAGTATTATATATCAAGTAATAAAGTATCAATAAATGCATACTGATTGGGCGCCTGGGTGGCTCAGTTGGTTGAGCGACTGCCTTCGGCTCAGGTCATGATCCTGGAGTCCCTGGATCGAGTCCCACATCGGGCTCCCTGCTCGGCAGGGAGTCTGCTTCTCCCTCTGACCCTCCCCCCTCTCATGTACTCGCTCTCTCTCATTCTCTCTCTCTCAAATAAATAAATAAAATCTAAAAAAAAAAATAAATAAATAAATAAATGCATACTGATTAAATGATAAGTGATTAAATGGATAAATGAGGAAGAAGAAATAAACATTCCTGTTAGAGGAAATCCAAATAATATACATAGACATCTTTCACCTCTTCTTACCAAAAAAATAAAAAAACTCCATAACCTCAGTCTAAATTGTGAGAAAACTTTAGCCAAATCAAATTGAGGGATAGTTTACAAGGTGCCTGATTAGTATTCCTCAAGGGTGTCAAGGTCCTGACAAACATGGAAAAACTGAGGAATGACCACAGATAAGAGGACATCAGTGAGATTAATGCATGACCGCATGATGTCTAAATGCACTGTGGTGTCCTGAATTAGATTCTGAAACAGTAAAAAACATTAGTAGTTGAAAAACTGGCAATATCTAAATGACTATAGTTTATTTAATAGTACTCTTTCAATGTTATTGAGCTAGTAGTACAGTACCAATATTAGTTTTTTTTTCTAGTTTTGGGAAAGATACTATGGTTATGTATATTGTTAACATTAGAGGAATCTCGGTGAAGGATATATAAAAATCTCTGTATACCTATGCAACTTTTTTGTAATTCTGAAATTATCTCAAAGTAACACGAATGAAAATATTTAAAGTATTGGTGGGAGAAAAGCAGTGCTGGGAGCTGTAGGATTAAACAGGGAAATTAGGGAAGTACTTACTATGAAGGTGGCATTTGCACAAGGATCTGTTTGTGGAAAGGAATAAATCCTGTGGAGATCTGGGAAGAGATAAATGTCAGAAAAGCAGTGAGGAGATCTTTCTGTCTGGAGTGAAGTTAGAAGGGGGAGAACAATATTAAATTGCACCCATGAATAAGAGTGTGGAACAGATCATATAAAACCTTATAGGAAATGGTTTGGGTTTTTTTGGATGGGGGGAGGGGAGAATTTTATCTTGGAAAATAGCAGGCCAGTAGAGGGTTTTGAGCAGAAAAGCAATATAATCAGACTTTATGTATTTTTGGTTTTTTTAAAAAGATTTATTTATTTTTAGAGAGAGAGAGTGAGAACTCCTTTGGGAGAAGGAGCAGAGGGAAAGGGAGAGAGAACATCTCATGCAGCCTTCCCGTTGAGCATGGAGCCCGAGGTGGGGCTCGATCTCATGACCCTGAGATCATGACCTGAGCCAAAATCAGGAGTCAGATGCCTGACTGAGCCACCCAGGAACCCCTTAAGTTTTTATTTAAATTCAGTTAGTTAACATACAGTGTAGTATTAGTTTCAGGTGTACAATATAGTGATTCAACCCTTCCATACAACACCTAGTGCTCACCACAACAAGTGCACTCCTTAATCCCCATCACCTATTTAACCCATCCATTGGATAAAGAAGATGTGATAGATATATATACACAATGGAATATTACACATCCATGAAGAGGAATGAAATCTTGCTATTTGCAATGATGTGAATGGAGATAAAGACTATTATGCTAAAAGAAATAAGTCAGTCAAAGGAAGACAAACATCATATGATTTCACTCACATGTGGGATTTAAAAAACAGAACAAATGAGCAAAGGGATAACCAGACCTCATATTTTTAAAGTATTCTTCTGACTATTCTGGTTAGAACAGAGTATAAAGAGGCAAGAGGAGATGAGGAAACCAGTTAGGAGACTATTACAGTTATCCAGATGACAGATGATATTTTGGAAGTGGTGGTACTGATGTAGGTCATGAGAAGCAGCCAGATTTTGTATATATATTGAACATAGAGCCCAACAGAAGTAGTTTTTGGACAGAAGGTAGATTGTAAATGAAAACAAGAAGCTAAGGATAATGTCAATATTTTTGGCTGACGCAATAAAAAGTAAAGAATTGGCATTCACCAAGACAGATAAATCTATGTGAGTGAACAAGATTTTGAAGGAATATTTTAAAATTAATTTTGAACATGTTACATCTGAAATGATCATTATACTTCTGGTTGAAGGTGTATAAATTGTATAGTAGCCTATAATTTATATTTCAGGGGAGAGTTCCAGTTTGAGATCTATATTCTCAGGTTTTTAAAAATACATAAATGTCATTTAAAAGGTTGGTGATGAATATGTTGACCAAGAGAATTAGCAAGCGTAAAGACAAGATGTTCTAATGCTTAGTCCCTGGGTACACTGAAGTTAAGATTTATGGGATTTGAAGAAGAACAAGGAGAGGAGACTAAGACAAAACAAGTCTAATAAGAGAGAATGCAGAGGGAATAGAATGCTTGAATCCAAGTGAAGAATGCACATCCAGGAAGGAAAGACTGCTCTGTTCAGTTACTGGTAGGGGTTGTGTACAATGATGACCACTAGATTGTGGGGGTCACTGCTGACCTAGATTAAGAGCCATTTCTGTGGATTAGTGTGGGCCAAACTCCTGAGGAAATAGGATTTAAAAGCAAATAGGAAAAGAGTTAGACCGTGAGTACAGAAATGTCTACATTTACTATTTACATATTTGTTACCTAGAAGGTCACATTAACATGATTATTTCTCTCAGAAACAGTAAAAAAAAAAAATCTCCAAGTATTTTAAGAGCTTTCTAAAAATAATGCTCCTGGAATTGGATTGCAGATAAATGATCCTTCATATTTAATGAAAACACTAATCTAAATAGTGATTCCAAATTTACTAAAGCAAGAAGATTTGACAAACTCTTACGTTTAAGTTTCAGATTGACGCTTCACTTGAAGCCCTATTGAGAGAGAGAGAAAGTGAGCATGAGCAAGGGGAGAGGCAGAGGGAGAAGCAGACTCCCCACTGAGCAGGGAGCCCTATGTGGGACTTGATCCCAGGACCCTGGGATCATGACCCGAGCCAAAGGCAGATGCTTAATCCACTGAGCCATCCAGGTGTCCCAGTGTACATTGATTTTTGTGTTATGTCAAGATATGTTCCCTCTAGACATACTTAACCGACTGAGCCACCCAGGTGCCCCTGAAAAAGTATTTTTACTGAAATAGATTATAACAAATATGAAGTCTATCTTGGTCCAATTCACAATTTATATATAACTTTGATAGGTTGACCGTTGTAGTAGTGGAAGGAGAAGAATAAAGTGAAAATAGGTAAATTCCAAACAATCAATAATTGAATTTTACAAATATAGCCAGTGGCATATGTGACACATATCATATGTGACAATGACATTTAATTTCAATGACATATCCATTTTATATATCTTAAATCTTTGTTTAAAAATAGTGACTCAAGAGGGCGCCTGGGTGGCTCTGTTGGTTAAGCATCTGCCTTCAACTCAGGTCATGATCCCAGGATTCTGGGATCCAGCACCAAGTCGTCAGACTCCCTGCTCAGCAGGGAGTCTGCTTCTCCCTCTGCCTCAACAACCGCCCCCCCGCCCCCGCCAGCTTGTGCTCTCACTCTCTGTTTCTCTCTCTCTCTCTCTCAAATAAATAAAATCTTTTTAAAAAAATAGTGACTCAAAAACAATTAGATGGATATTTCAAAAGCATTTCAAATGCTAAGCTTCATTTCATTTTTTAAAACTTTCCATTGGTTGCTAAAGAGCTGAAATCAGAGTTCTAATATAATCCTTATGATATTGGTCAAATCAAGGGTATCTCCTTTTCAGATGCAAAATTTGATATTGCTCCCAGTATCATGGTGCTGATGCATTCTATATAAGCAAAATTGAAAGTTAAAACATTTTGTGAAATATTAAAAGTAATAATATAACAATTTTGAGGCATTAATAGTATGGAATCTCTAACTTTCACATTGAAAATATATGTAAGTGAAATATATTAATAATATATCAATAATATATGTTAGTGAACACCACATATCACTAAAGCATCATATTTAGTCAAGATCAAGGAAAGCTGGGTCAAAGATTTAGAAATGACTAAGGTACTTCACTGGTTAAATCTAATAGTTGTTTGTACGTATTTTAACTTCTGTTTTTATCTTAATGATTCATTTACTTAACTAGTGTTGATTTATAAAATGAGTCAGGGAAATTTTTTTTCATTCCTTGGCTGTACTGAGAGGATTAACTTCAATCACATGAACTCACTTATGAGCTAATCCTCATACCAAATATACTAACACCACCATTCTCAAAAAGACTGAATGCTGGACAGCTCCAGTGAGCCATGTGTGTCAGGATGTGATTGCTATGTGTTAGGAAATAAAGCAGATCAGGAGAAGGAATGCTTTAATAGCATATTGACACACACATGAAAACAATACAGTACTTTAATAACTATATAGAGATTCTTAATATTGTATATGCCTTGTTACAGATGCATTTATAAATCCAGATGCTGCATATAATGATTACCATGGACCTGTTAACACTAAGCTGCATTTTAAAATGGTTTTGAAAAAGCAGATTTTGTGGGTTATTGAAAACCACCATTATGAACAGAAAAATGCACAGCTTTACAATGGTGTGTGTGTGTGTGCATGTGCATTTTTCCCCAGAAAATTCAAGAAATGATGGAATAACAAAAGCCGATTGCATGAAACACACATTACTTTGGCATCAATGCTTCGGTAATTCCTGATGTTTCTCCTGACAGTAACTCAGATTGTTGCAATGAAGACTGTATGTTTGATTATTTGGATACCTGTCATGCATAACTGGAGGGCGGCTGTAAAAAACAGGATTAATCAAAGTAGGATTATAATTTTCTGCAACACCTGTTTCGACCAGCTGCCTCTGATTGTAGATTCTTTTCCTCTAGTCCTCCCAAATTACACAATAAAGCAATTTAGAAATCAGTGGAGAGTCCAGTGTCACTGTGCCAGAATGGAAGTCAAACATTAGAGCAGAGAAACCTTTGAGCTACCTTATTTAATTTGTTTAGATTATTCCAGAAAGAGAAGAGCAAGCAGATGATACAGTATATTCAAATAACCCCCCAAAAGTTTTTGTTTTAAAATTTTTATGCCATTTGCTTCTTTCTTATTGTTAAATACAATTTGAGTTAAGAAGCAACTTTGATTACTTGTGAAGTACTATGAATATATAAGCAAAGCGTGCAACACATCTTAGTTCTGAAGAAGGTGTTGCTGGGGAAACAGTTTAACAGATATATAAAATATTCAACTTATGTGTACCTAGACATGTCAGAAGAGAACAATGAGTGAAGAAGTTAAGTAAGATTTCTTATGTAAAGAGCATATTGCTTGTGTTGGATGGGCCACACTGAAATGTATGCAGTGCCACAAGGAGCATATCTTTGGCTTTTGACATATGGCATAATTGAATCTTCACTGTCACAAATAAAGTATATTTAAATATATTGGAGATTGCTGCCATATGTATGTGGAATTGGTATTGTATTATATATATATATTATTCATGTTTCTGTTTATGTGTGTATGTAAAAAGAGAAACACATGTATATCAGACTGGCAGAAGTAATATTCATATATTTTAATATATGAATTTAATTTAATGTGCTTTTAAGTGCCATGATGTTAAAATGTCAACCTTCAATTTATCTTGTTTACTGGTTTCTTTGAGTTTCATATCTTAATTTAATTTGGAAGTAAAATATTCTCAAGTGTACAAACCTACTCTTCAATTCTGAAATGAACCATATTCATATTCTTCTGTATACTTTAAAATATGGACTAATATAATTAAGCTCTTTTAATATAAAAATGCTAATTATCTAGTTAACAAAAACAATGATTGGCAAAGAGATAGATACATTCAGCCACTGAGCTAAGATTTTACTTTAGCTCATTAGATTAGTATTCAGTATGGCTTTCTTTTTTTTTTTTAATTTTTATTTATTTGACAGAGAGAGGGAGCGAGAGAGGGAACACAAGCCGGGGGAGTGGGAGAGGGAGAAGCAGGCTTCCCGCGGAGCAGGGAGCCCGATGCGGGCCTCGATCCCAGGACCCCGGGATCATGACCTGAGCCGAAGGCAGACGCTTAACGACTGAGCCACCCAGGTGCCCCAGTATGGCTTCTATTACAAAACTATCCTTCCTTTTTGTTTATTAGCCTCAAAGGATGAAAATGAAGAATTGTCCTCAACATAAATGCTTTTAGGATTCTTACTTGCTCCCTATAGTCACAAGTACTGTGAACTATGAATTCAGTTAGTTGTGAATTGAAAACAGAGTTGCAGTTGTAAATATAACTTAGAACAAAATTCAGAGAACAGTTTTTAGCTTTTTTTAAATTAAATTGATATAACTTTAGTTGTATAAATTTTCTAGTTCATTTTTAAGATGAACAATTTGAACTCCATTATATACTTTTAATTTATGGAAATTTTTGTAAATAAATTTTAAATATTGGTATAAGTAACAGTATAACTGAAACTAACTTTTTTTTCCAATGGGGAATTAGTATCATAATATGTTTGGACCTGTTTAGATAGCATATAGTTAGCCTAGTTGTTAATTATAGAATTGCTTTAGGGAAAATCATGGGGTATAATGGAAAGAGAACTGCACCCAAAGTTGTAAGATCTCATTTCTTGGTTTCCTCTTTTACCTTGGTATTCATTCAGCATATATCCCACAACATTTGGTGAGTGCCTTTCATGTGCGATGCACTTACTCAAGGCAATTTGCACAGATGCATACATGTGTATGCATGTGTGGGTGTACATACGTGTGTGTTATTGACTTAATGCACAATAATATATCTAGATACAACTCTTAAGAACCTTTATGCTCTATTCAGGGACCCCTGGAAAGAGAAACTATGTTAAATGAGTTTCCAGAGTAATATATAAAGGAAATGAAATGCACAATATTGTGGGTGTGTATGAAAGAGAACACATGTAGGATGCATACCATCATTTCATTGATTGTATTTTCTTTCATTCATGTATTTGTCATCTTTGCATATGTGGTGTTTGGTACTGCTAAATAAAAATGATAGCACACAGTAGATTAGTGCTAATAGCGCTCATTAAAGCTCAAACAGGAGGATCTAAATTGGGATAGACACATCTGTTGGTTAGCTCATTTCTACATTCTTCAAATAGAGTAACCAAAACTTCTCTACTTTCAAGTTTATTACCAAAATATGCCATTACTTCCTCTTAGCACTCTCAGAAAATCACATTTTTTCCAGTTTAAGAAAATTAAGATCTGCAAGGCAGTTCCTCAAATTCTTATAATTATCATGCTTTGTTCATGTAATTATGTTTCTATAATTTCCAGGTTTTTAAACTTAATCTAGTGTAGAACCCCATTTTTTAAAGGTACCTCTGATAATGGAAAAGATCAATTTTTCTTCTTCCTCAAAAATTCTAGATCCTGCTCATGCTTTCTCCAATACTTAATTTTTGGTTGTTGAGTGTATGTGTGTTTAATTTATTTTGGTAAAATATATAACATAAAATTTACCATTTTAATTATTTTAAAGTGTACTGTTCAGGGACATGAAATACATTCATGTTGTTGTGGAACCATCCCCACCATCCAATCTGGCTTTAGAATGATTTCATCTTCCCAAACTGAATTTCTGTACCCATTAACAATAACTCCCGACTCTTCTCCTCTCAGCCCCTGGCAACCACCACTCCGCTTTCTGCCTCTATAAATTTTACTACCCTAGGTACCTCATATAAGTGGCCTCCTACAATATTTGTACTCTTGTATCTGGATTACTTCACTTGGCATAATGTCTTCAAGGTTCATCTATATTGTAGCAAGTGCCAAAATTTCTTTCCTTTTTACGACTGAATAATATTCCATTGTATGTGTACACCACATTTTGTTTATTCATCCGTTGTTGGACAATTGGGATGATTCTACCTTTTGGTCATTGTGAATAATGCTGCTATGAACATGGATATACAAATATTGCTCAAATCCCTCATTTCATTTTTGGGGGTATATACCTAGAAGTGGAATTGCTGGATCATACAGTAATTCTATCTTTAATTTTTTGAGGAATCTCCGTATCAAATCTACAGTGACAGCACAACTTCATATTCCCACCAGCAATGCACAAAGCATTCCAATTTTTCCACATCCTTGATAACACTTGTTATTTTCCACTATTTTATTTTTAATAATAACCATCCAAATGGGTGTGAAGTGGTCTGCAATACTTCTTGACACAAATTTTGTTCATTTCAGTGTCCATTTAGGTGATCTTTTAAAATAGCTTTCTTTTTAGAAAGATCCAAAGATCGTTTTTACCCTCCTTCCTTAGCTGCCCACTTTGATGCTCCTGGTCATTATCAGTGACTACAACCTGTGATCTGAATCTAAACATCCCAGTCTCTGGCCTCCACCTCTGGCCTTTTTGTTCACTCCTAGTATTTCAGCTTCTAAACTTCTGTGACCATACTGGACCTGTAATTTCTTAATGCTATCATCTTTGCTCTGTTCCTAATCCCCCTCCACCCCCCAGAGCCTCACTCTTTTCCTTCTCTATCTTCAATTTCACTGATAATTACGTTATTTACAGTATACATACTTTACTAACTTGACCATTTGCTTTGTAGTTCTCTCTTAGCAAAGTCAAAACACTGAAAATCAAACACTATGCCTTCTACTTTGTGACTGCATCTGAAAAGTTAAACATGACTGGGTTAAAACATGTGATCATATTTTCTGATCTGACTTTAAATTTGCAAATTTTAGTTTCAAGTGGACCATTAAAGTTACCTTTTAAACTATTTGTTCCCTTTGTTCATTTGTTCTTTTTTTTTCTCCTAGATGAGTATCTCATAACTTATCCTCTCTTTCCTCAAATTTCCAATATTGGCCTGTCTTTACTCACTTATTTTACCAATATCTAATAGATTAGTTCCTACCACCATGCCTGTGTGCATCTCTACCCATATATTCTATGTTTCCCTATGGTTAAATTTCCATTACTCCTTGTCCAGGTAAACAACCTCACTAGTGCACTAAATCTCATCCCCCTTCTGATTATTTTTCTACTAAATATCCCTTCTTTCTTCAGTTGTTATTTTCCTCCACAGTAATCAGTCATTCCCTATAAAACACATTATTTTCTCTCATATTTAAAAGCAACAACAAACATTCCTCCAGTAACCCAGTACTCCAACTACAATCCTATTGCATCTCTTCTTCCCTTATAACAGAAAACTGAAAAAAAAAAATTCCCATAAATTATGTTTCCAATTCACCTCCCATTTACTTCCTAAACAAGTCCAGTCAGGCTTTTGCCTCACAACTGTTCTTTTCTTTTCTTTTTTTTTTTTTTAGAGGGAGGGGGAGAAAACGTGAGAGAGAGAGAGAATGAGGTGGGGTAGGGTCAGAGGGAGAGGGAGAGAGAAAATCCCAAGTGGGCTCCATACCCAGGGTGGAGCCTGACACAGGGCTCAATCTCATGACCCTGAGATCATGACCTGAGCCAAAATCAAGAGTTGGACATTTAACTGACTGAGCTACCCAGGCACCCCTTGCCTCACAATTATTCTTATTGAGGTCACCAGGAACTTTTGCATTGCTAAATGGAATAGTTTTTCAGGCCTTATCTTGCTTAATCTAACAGAATGTTTGATAAAGTTAATCCTTCTCTCCTTGAAATCACTTGGATTCCAGTAGACTTGCCAAGATTAGGAACTCCCCCTTTGGATGCTCCTTATCAGTCTCCACTGATTTTTCTTACTAATCTTTATGACTTCTAAACATTGGTATGACCCATACATCAATTTTTGAATCTCTTCTTTTGATGTATTCCTACTTTTTTTTTATAATCTCATTCAATGGTTTTAAATACCACCCATATTCTGATGCATGCTATATTTTTATCTACATTTTGACCTCTTCCCTAAATTCCAAACTTACATATTTAACTGTTGACTTGATATCTCTAGAAGTAAAATAAGTATTAAAACTTTATAGGCCCCTGGGTGCCTGGATGGCTCATTTGGTTAAGCGTCCGACTCTTGATTTCAGCTCAGGTCATAATCCCAGGATTGTGAGATCCAGCCCTGCATTGGGCTCCATGCTGGGTGTGGAGCCCACCTGGGATTCTTTCTCTCCCTCTCCCTCTGCTCCTACCCTCCCTCCCTCTCTAAAAAAACTTCATAGACTCCAAACTGACGTGCTGACAGTCATAAATACCCCCCCCCCCCCGCCAAGTTTACCCCTCTTGCAGATTCTTCCATTATAGTAAATGAAAACTCCATTCTTAATGTGTGGGCATAAGTCTTAGAGTTATCCTTTGAGTCTTTCTCTGTTACTGCATAGCCATCCATCAGCAAACTCTTTAAAGATACCAGAGTGTGACCACATCTCACAATGTTCACTACTGTTACCTTTGTGTAAATCAGCAACATTTGTTGTTTGGATTACTGTAATAGGTTTGTCTTTCTTTCTTTCTTTCTTTCTTTCTTTCTTTCTTTCTTTCTTTCTTTCTTTCTTTCTTTCTTTCTTTTTCTTTCTTTCTTTCTTTCTTTCTTTCTTTCTTTCTTTCTTTCTTTCTTCTTTCTTTCTTTCTTTCTTCTTTCTTCTTTCTCTCTCTCTCTCTCTCTCTCTCCCTTTCATCTTTTTCACTTAAGATAAATGTATTCAGGGGTGCCTGGGTGGCTCAGTCATTGGGCGTCTGCCTTTGGCTCAGGTCATGATCCCAGGGTCTGGGGATCGAGCCCCGCGTCGGGCTCTCTGCTCCGCGGGGGGCCTGCTTCTCCCTCTCCCACTCCCCTTGCTTGTGTTCCCTCTCTTGCTGTGTCTCTCTCTGTCAAATAAATAAATAAAATCTTTAAAAAAAAAAAAGATAAATGTATTCATAGTAATTATTTAAAACACAGGCCAGTCATGCCATCCTCTAGTCAAAACCCTTTATTGGGAGGTAGGATTCTAGTATGGTGTAGTGAGGAGCTTGGAAAATACTCTCCACAGATAACTAAAAAGCTGGACAAAATTGTCAAAAAAAAAAGTCATTTTGGGTCTCTGGAGATTGACCAAAGTCAACAAGAAATTCAGAAGCATTTATTTATGCAAAACTCATCTCCAAGTAAGAGCAATGAGTATCTGTGAGTTTCTGTGGCAAACTCTGCCACAGACAATGGCACAGTGGCCACAGTTTGCCACAGACATGAAAACTGTGGCAAAAAAATCTGTGAAAAAGCCATGCCTGGTGGCTTTGTCAGAAAAGGTAGAAATCTCAGTGGCAAGCAAATAAGGAAGACCAGAGGTTATGCTGGCCTGAGGTTGCATTATCATTTGAGACAAGCAGTAAACCATCAGACTAACCAGGTATTTAATAGGGATATCCTGGGTATATGACAGCTTTATAGACCATGATAAACTTTCTACATATACATGACTACCTTCTGTATGCATGCGCAGGGAAGAAAGGAGAGGACCAAAGGTGTCCACATATCTTTAGCTGACCAAGGGGCTGCACACACAGGCACAGGAGCTGCACACAATCTAAACAGAGACCCATCAGCAAATAGTAGAAACTCTGTTGGCTTGAGCTTTTTAAGAAGAACAACTCACCAGTCATTTGCTGTCTCTGAAGCTTTATATACACAGGGGCAAATTCTAGGAATCCAGACTTAAAATAGAGACATCAGTGGCCAATCACTGCAGAGGAGATGGACTCAGCAGAATCAATCCTGACACATTTCTAAAGCAGCAAACAAATACAGCAAAAACTATCCTTGAGGTATTGAAAAGAATGCAGAGCTGTTAAAGTATATTAACTAAAATGTCCACCTTAAAACAAAAAATTATAAGACATAAAAATAAATATGAAAGGATGATTCATACTCAGAAAAAAAAGTCAGCCCAGACTTCTTTGAATTGGCCCAGACTTCCAAAGAAGCTATTATGTATTCAGTGATGTAAAGGAAACTACATTTATACGAAAGCATGATGACACTGACTAAACACAAAGAGAATTTCAATGAAGAGATCGAAAGCATTGAAAAAAATGACAATTTTAATGTGAAAATAGAACAAATGAAATAAAATGTGTTTTACCAGATGTGTTTAAACAGCACATTTGAGGCAGAATATAAAATAAATTAACTTGAAGACAAATCAGTAATAATTATCTAATCTAAATAATGAAAAGATAAAGAAAAATGAACAAGCCTCAGAGACCATGAAACACGGCCAACATATATGCATTAGGAATCCAATAAAAGAGAGCGAAGGGAGGAAAAAAACTATTAGGTACATAATGGTTGCAAATGTCCCAATTTTGATTAAAAAACAGTCTACAGATGCAAAAAGTAAAACAAAAAGAATAAAAATAAAGAGATCCACATATAGGACATCATACTCAACTGTTAGAGGAAAGAGAAAATCTTGAAAGCTGCAAAAGCAAAACAACTTTTCAGAAATAATGAAGACCTAAGGTCAGTGGGGCAATACATTCAAATTGCTGAAAATATACCATTCTAGAATTCTATATATAGTAAAGCTGTCCTTCAGAAATGAAGATAAAATATATTTTCAGTTGAACAAAGAGAAGTTGTTACACACAAATTTGCCTTACAAGAAATACTAAAGAAAGTCTATACTCTTAAAAATTGTATTTATTTATTTGACAGAGAGAGACACAGCGAGAGAGGGAACATAAGCAGGGGGAGTGGGAGAGGGAGAAGCAGGCTTCCCACTGAGCAGGGAGCCCAATGCAGGACTCAATCCCAGTACCCTGGGATCATGACCCGAGCTGAAGGCAGATGCCCAACTGACTGAGCCACCCAGGTGCCCCTTATTCCAGATATCTGCACAACTTCCTTTAAGTATTTTCTCAACTGCCAAGTTCTCAGCGAGGCTATTCCTAGACAACCCATCTAACATCACCATATCCAACCTCTGATATTTCCTATGCCCCTTCCTTATATATCTCCTGTGTACTGTCACCATCCTGCATACTATGAGTTTGATGATTGTTTCCTCAGTCAGAATGTGAATTCTGTGAGGACAGGCATTCTATGTTTTTTTTTTTTTTTTTTTTCATGTCTGTATACCTAGGAAATTGTGCTACAAAAGAATTATATATATATCTAATAAAAATAATATATATAAATATGTATATTTTGTGTATTCATACATATGTGTCATGCACTAGAAACAGATGATACACTCAGAAAGGTTGAACTGAAGAGGATCTATAGTGGCTGAAACACATTAAGAGAACCAGTAAGGGATGGTGAGACATCCAGAAGTTAGCAACAGTGGAAGGCAATTTCCACCCATGGGTTGAAGGGACAAAGGGAGGGAATGATACAACTGAAGCAGTGTGGCAGTTAGAGGTATGGAGGATCTGCTCAACTGGAGCCTTAGATACTTCCAGAGATCTGATGGGGCAGAGCAGGAGTATGCAGAAAAATATGCCAACCACTGTCTTCTTCCTAGTCTGGTTTTCAGCTGGTGACTTGCATTCACAGAACCTAATGAAAAACTTAATATGGGTGATACAATCCTCCTGGTCATGAAGGAGACAGAGAAAGGTAGAGAATGAACCTGGGGAACAAATCAAGAATAACCAGACTATTACTAGGTCTTTCCAAGGGGTCAGTATTGAGCTTATTAGACAATTATGGCATTAAAAAATTGATAGTAAATACCTTGAATGTCTGATTTATGACTATATTAAAATAAAAGTACTATATTTTAAAAAGTAAATATCAGAAATGACACATCTGTATATTGATGGTTTCAAAGTAGTTGCCTTCCAAAACTATATAGTGCATTTAATAACAGTAATCTGTCTTCTCACTATTTTTGAAAATTTCCTTTTTTGAGTTAAAAAAATATTTCTTTCATTTGAATATTTTGAAAGTGTTGATTTTGAGGATAAATTCCATATTTTGTAAACAGTCAAAGTTGTCATAACAGCATTAATAAAGTGAGTGATCATTTAAGGAAATTGTTTTTTTGTGTGTGGTGAAAATCAGGGAAACTGTGACAATAAGACTGATTCTCTAAGCCCCATGTAGAAGATGCGGTTCTATTTATAATTAAACCACTTTATATTATATAGTAATACCCCATGAGGCAGTAGAGTATCAAAAACCTAAATTTTTAATTCACTGTATTATTGACATGGCAGAGAACTCTAAAGGTTTAAAGTATATTTATATTAGTATACATTTCGAGTTTTCCTATTCATTAAATTGTGATCAGTATTCTGATATGAGGTGTCTCTTGGTGGTAGCACCTTACTGACCTTTTGGAACTCATTAATGAGATAACATAATTAAGCTGTGTTTTCATAATTAAATATGCATTCTCTTGGTAGTTTAACAATACCTTTTTAAAAGGTGAAATGTTATATCTCTATTACAAAAATACATTATTCCTTTGTACCACTCTTCCTGAGGTAAGAAATAATGTTGAGCATATGGAAAGAATTTAAAAAGGAAGTGGATTTGGGTTTGACAGTTGTTTCTTCTGTTTTAGCTATATGGTTTTGGTATGTGACTTAACCTTCTCTAAAATTCAGTTTCCTTATCTGTAAAATGAAGATAAATTCTGTGCCTTAAAGTAGTATGGAGATTAAAGTATATATAAAGTTCTTAGAGTATTGCCTGAGATTCCAGAGATTTGGGACTATACAGTCCAATCATGGAAATGCTGATATTTATCTTCTAAATGTCCTCCTTTTCATAGTTTCAATTGGATTAAATATAAATGACAATTTTTCCCAGTAGCACAAATTTAATTTGGGAGAATGAATAAATTTGAGAGTAACGAATTTACTTTTTTTACTTTCAACTAAGGGGAAAATGAGATTTTAATTAGTCTACTCAATTTCTAAATAATGTTTCTTTAATTTATTTTTCTAGATAAAACATCTTTTTTTTTTAAAGATTTTATTTATTTATTTGACAGAGAGAGAAACACAGGGAGAGAGGGAACACAAGCAGGGACAGAGGGAGAGGGAGAAGCAGGCCTCCCGCAGAGCAGGGAGCCCGATGCGGGGCTCGATCCCAGGACCCTGGGATCATGACCTGAGCCGAAGGCAGACGCTTAACAACTGAGCCACCCAGGTGGCCCTAGATAAAAATATCTTGATGACAAAATGTGCTCAAAATAAATCATTATATAAGAAATAGCCATAGACTAAGAAATCACTTGATTTAGAATCTAATTTAGTTCTCTTTCTACTTGACTTTAGACAAGTTATAAAACATCAGGATTCAACTTTATCTGTAAAATGGTAAGATAATTTCACTATTAACATGCACAGTCAGTAGGAACACAGGTTTTGGACTAAGAGATGCCAAGATATTCTAGACCTGTTGTTAATTTAATTAATTTCAAACAAGTGACTTAACATACCTGTTTAAGCCCCAGGTTCTTTATTTGTGCAATGTGATAAATAATATTTCCCATTGCAAGATTTTGAGGGTTAAAAGGGATAATGCATATGAAGCATTTAAAAAAATGGTTCATGAAACTTAAAAAAGTGTTTCAAAATATACATTGTGATAATGACAATACACTAAGTCCATCAGCCATGACTTTTGCCATCATTTTTTCTGTCCATAGTATAAGATGAATAAAAACAGAAATACTCATTCTTTCAGATAGCCTTGAGGTAAATGAAGTTGGCAAGTTATCTATAGGGTACAGTAGTTTGGACAACTATAATATTTTTAGTAAATGGGGTATTAGTGATCCTCGAATCCTGATTTGTGGATGGTAATGTTGACTGGATATATTTTAGTTGATAACTGACCAGATTTTAATTTCTTATTTCCAATGATCATATTTTTAGAATTATTTAGTGTTTTAAATTTAATTTAATTATGTTATGTTAGTCACCCTAAATTACATCATTAGTTTTTGATGTAGTGTTCCATGATTCATTGTTTGCATATAACACCCAGTGCTCCATGCAATACGTGCCCTCCTTAATACCCATCACCAAATTATTTAGTTTTAACAAAATTATTTCATAAATATATGAGGAAAGCAGTGGTAATAATAGCCACTCTTCGTGAGGCTGCATATTTAGGGAAACATTTAGGTTCCTTCACACTGACTGCAGAATTAGTAGTAGTAGGTAGTAGTAGTAGGTGATTCTGTTGAATGTATATTCTAGTATTCCTCTCTCTGTTTATGGACAGCAAAGAAATTAAACATAAGTAACACAAGAAAAAATAACTTCCATGAAATACATGATAATGTCACTCTAAATTCTCTAGAAATTTAATTATGCCTTTTCATTCCAACTACATTAATTATTTTTGTAAGCCTATAGCTACATTATGACCATGTGGCTTTGTTTAAAACATGTATGTCACTTTCATTCATCATTCACATCCCTGAGAAACATGTATAGCAATAAGTTAGTTTAGAAATTTATCATGGTCCTAGAGACATGGTGTATATATTTTGACATATATATTTAGGTATAAACTTATACCTATGCACACATACATGTATTTTTCTCCCACTATATCTACTATTATTATATCAAACAATCTGTTCAACTTCTACAGGAGAAATTTATAAGATTCACTATTCTGTGTAAAAAAAAATCCCATTTTAGAAGTTTGATTGTAAGAAACTATAAGGTTTCATTTTGTTTATGAGCATCACTTTTATTATGATTCCTATTTATTTTGTGCATTGTTCAAGGTAACTTCTGGGAATCAGCCTTTCTCTATTTTTTATCCTCACTTTACAAATTAATATAAGGTTAATAAAGATGTTCACAAAATCCCAATTCTAATTATTTAGTTATCAGTACCACTGATTTCCTTGGAGGCTACCAAGCTATTTCCTTCTTTTATATTTTCATTAAATGTCATTTATAGTTTTTTGAAACTCTAAATTGTATTTTTAACAATATCTAGCACTTCATTTATTCTTTCAAAGGATTTGTAAGTTATATATATAGTTTAATGATTTATTCTTTTGATATAGCTGGAATATTTTAGTTAGAAACATAATATATGAATCTAAAAATAATTTATAACCTATGAAGATGTTTAACATTTTAACATAAACATTGTGCACTGTATTTTTTTATAATGTAAGCTTTCATGTTGAGGAAATACTATTCTAATTGGTAAACCCCATTATTGAGTTGCTACCTCTCCAAAATAATATAAATGATTGTTATCTAAGAATATATCATCTTCATGCTTCTTGATTATTTATTGATATTAATTGGATAATTTGAGCTAAAGCTTGAGGGTAAATTCTTTCTTCTGATATATAACAAGATATAGCCCTTCATTATTTTACTTTAAAAAACTCATTGTAAAAAGAAACCGATCCTCATAATGATAAATCTCTTCATTTCAAAAGGTATTATATTTAAAAGCAATTATGTTTTTTGTTATAGCACAATGAATAAATCAGTTGCAGATATCTCTTGAAAACTTTAAAAAATAACTTTTATCATAAGATATAGGCATTAAAAAATAGAAGTTTGAAAATGGCGTTTTTAGTTCCTATACCTAGACTATATACCAAACTCCTACCAAAACTTTACCAATTTTGGTCAACTTGGTGGTTAGAAATAAATATATGAGAAGGGGCACCTGGGTGACTCAGTCGTTAAGCGTCTGCGGTGGGCTCAGGTCATGATCCCAGGGTCCTGGAATCGAGCCCCGCATTGGGCTCCCTGCTCCGCAGGAAGCTTGCTTCTCCCTCTCCCACTCCCCCTGCTTGTGTTCCTGCTCTTGCTATCTCTCTCTGTCAAATAAATAAATAAAATCTTTAAAAAAAATAAAAAAAATATGAGAAAATTTTGAAGTTTCATTTTAAATACAGATATAATTTGATATTTAAAAAAATAATCCTTCTAGGGATCATCTAAGCAGAAAATCAACAAGAAAATAATAGCTTTGAATGACACACTTACACTGTGCAGAAGCATTTTCATTTGATGTAGTTGTGTTTATTTTTGCTTTTGTGTGTGCTTTTGATGTCACAATCAAAAAATTAAGACCAATGTCAAGGAGCTTCTCCTCTGTTTTCTTCTAGGAGTTTTATATCAGGTGTAATGTTTGGGATTTTAATTCATTTTGAGCTAATTTTTGTGAGTGGTGTCAGTGATTCAATCTGATTTTTCCTTGTGTACTTGTCTAGGATTTTAGCACTCTGTTGAAGAGACAGTTCTTTCCCCATTGAGTGTTATTGGCTTCTTTGTCAATTATTAGTTGACCATATATGTATTTTATATTAGTTATATTAGTTATGTCCTATACCTACTCTTATAAAGTGACTTATGTATAGTCCATATATAGTAAACATTTTTCCTCCATCATTTTCTCCTTCCCACCATTTCTCCCTGCCTTCCTTTCTTCAAGTGTATACCATATAATAAAAATGTGTTTCCCAAATACTCATGAAAGAAATTGAGGAAGACACAAAGAAATGGAAAAACATTCCATGCTCATGGATTGGAAGAACAAATATTGTGAAGATGTCAATCCTACCTAGAGCAATCTACACATTCAATGCAATCCCCATCAAAATACCATCCACTTTCTTCAAAGAAATGGAACAAATAATCCTAAAATTTGTATGGAACCAGAAAAGACCCCGCATAGCCAGAGGAATGTTGAAAAAGAAAAGCAAAGCTGGCGGCATCACAATTCCAGACTTCCAGCTCTACTACAAAGCTGTCATCATCAAGACAGTATGGTACTGGCACAAAAACAGACACATCGATCAATGGAACAGAATAGAGAGCCCAGAAATGGACCCTCAACTATATGGTCAACTAATCTTTGACAAAGCAGGAAAGAATGTCCAATGGAAAAAAGACAGTCTCTTCAACAAATGGTGTTGGGAAAATTGGACAGCCACATGCAGAAGAATGAAACTGGACCATTTCCTTACACCACACACAAAAATAGACTCCAAATGGTTGAAAGACCTCAATGTGAGACAGGAGTCCATCAAAATCCTAAAGGAGAACACAGGCAGCAACCTCTTCGACCTCAGCCGCAGCAACTTCTTCCTAGAAACATCGCCAAAGGCAAGGGAAGCAAGGGCAAAAATGAACTATTGGGACTTCATCAAGATAAAAAGCTTTTGCAAAGCAAAGGAAACAGTCAACAAAACCAAAAGACAACCGACAGAATGGGAGAAGATATTTGCAAATGACATATCAGATAAAGGGCTAGTATCCAAAATCTATAAAGAACTCATCAAACTCAACACCCAAAGAACAAAGAATCCAATCAAGAAATGGGCAGAAGACATGAACAGACATTTTTCCAAAGAAGACATCCAAATGGCCAACAGACACATGAAAAAGTGTTCAATATCGCTCGGCATCAGGGAAATCCAAATCAAAACCTCAATGAGATACCACCTCACACCAGTCAGAATGGCTAAAATTAACAAGTCAGGAAATGACAGATGTTGGCGGGGATGCGGCGAAAGGGGAACCCTCCTACACTGTTGGTGGGAATGCAAGCTGGTGCAGCCACTCTGGAAAACAGTATGGAGGTTCCTCAAAAAGTTGAAAATAGAGCTACCATATGATCCAGCAATTGCACTACTGGGTATTTACCCCAAAGATACAAAAGTAGGGACCCGAAAGGCTACGTGCACCCCGATGTTTATAGCAGCAATGTCCACAATAGCCAAACTGTGGAAAGAGCCAAGATGTCCATCAACAGATGAATGGATAAAGAAGATGTGGTATATATATACAATGGAATATTATGCAGCCATCAAAAGGAATAAGATCTTGCCATTTGCAACGACGTGGATGGAACTGGAGGGTATTATGCTGAGCGAAATAAGTCAAACAGAGAAAGACATGTATCATATGATCTCACTGATATGAGGAATTCTTAATCTCAGGAAACAAACTGAGGGTTGCTGGAGTGGGGGGTGGGGTGGGAGGGATGGGGTGACTGGGTGATGGACACTGGGGAGGGTATGTGTTCTGGTAAGCGCTGTGAATTGTGCAAGACTGTTGAATCTCAGATCTGTACCTCTGAAACAAATAATGCAATATATGTTAAGAAAGAAAAGAAGAAGAAGAAGAATGTAGCAGGAGGGGAAGAATGAAGGGGGGGAAATCGGAGGGGGAGAAGAACCATGAGAGACGATGGACTCTGAAAAACAAACTGAGGGTTCTAGAGGGGAGGGGGTTGGGAGGATGGGTTAGCCTGGTGATGGGTATTGAGGAGGGCATGTTCTGCATGGAGCACTGGGTGTTATGCACAAACAATGAATCATGGAACACTAAATCTAAAACTAATGATGTAATGTATGGGGATTAACATAACAATAAAAAAATTAAAAAAAAAAAAAAAATGTGTTTCCCAGTTTATCATCTTGGCTAACTTAGGTGATCTGAGTAGAGAGAGAAGTGCTGTTTGTTCATTTGTTTGTCCATCATTGTAGTCTCTCCAACATCTTCATTCTCTCAACTTCTGTGTATATTGCTAAACACAAAGAAAAAAACATTACTACTTTTTTGTGTAAAGTGACCAATCTTTGGCCAAAAGTAGAACATAAAAGATTGGATGGCCAAATATGCTTGATTTCGGTTGTAACACTGAGAAATGCTCTATTATAAAAATTGTTTACCCCTAAAATGTCTGATTTATATTTTGCTGAGCTATTCTTAAAGATAAATTTCACAGAATATAATTTGCTATCACTTTATAAAATTTCGGTGAACCATACTTATGTGTGACCTTCAATAATATGGTAATTTATTTAAATGTGCTTTACTAATTAAGAATATTTAAAATAGGAGTGTACTTAAATTACTCTTACCAATTATCTATATAAGAAATTATTGAAATGATCAATTACCATAATCAACAATCATTACTGAAATAAGATAATAAGCGTCTTCAAAATACCGACTGCCTGAATTTTTTGAATGTTTTTCTTTGGGGATTTAAATTTGTTTCCTAGGTATTTCCCTTTAGAAGACTTTTGGACTATAATATCTATACCATAACAGAAACCAAATATCTTACTGATGTCACTAATGTTTTTCAGGTAAGAATGACAAATATGTCAGAAAGGAGTACATGCATTTTCTATATCAAGTATAAATTCTATCCTCCTTATGCTTGGACAACAGACATTGAAAAAATTTCAGGGATCCTAATCCATACCCTCCCTTCAGGCTATTCTAATAATTAAGGGCAGATTGTTGGGAGTTTTTTATTCTTGAAGTTCTTTAGGGACCCAAATTTTATACCTATATCATTAGCCACTCAGGTTTTCTATCCCTTAGTCAGTAACTTGAGATTTAAAAAAAAAAAAATCTCATGGAATCTCTCTCACTTTCAGTGCATGATGTTCTTTTACTCAGTGACCATCATTACTATTGTCATTATAAGCATTTGGTCATGTGTTCCAAAGCCGTGATTACATTGCCAACTAACTTTTTCTGTTCTGAGCTAACAGATGTATCGTTTATTTTCCTATTTGTGGACTTTACCCATTTACCCAAGATTTTTGTTATTATTGTTGTTTGTTTTTTGTTGTTGCTTTCCCATATGCTTTGATGAGTAAAGTGACTCATAACGAGTAGTAAATAGTTCTTAGACAATGCAGCAAACAGGTATCATTCTAGATATTTGAGACAATACAACTATAATAATATAAGACATTTGGTGCTTCCAAAATTGTTGGAAAGAATTGGAAACCATGAAATACCACTGGAGAATATAATCTCTGTAGTTGCAAACTAGACTCAAAGTTTGCATAGCGCCGATACTATCACCATCTCTCAGGAGTCTTGATGCTGAGTCTGGACAGGGATTTTGAGTGTGGCTGTCCAAGTCTCACAAGTGTACATCCTTGACTGTGGGCTTCCAGAAAGAGGATAGGGTGCCTGGGTAGCTCAGTCGGTTAAGTGTCTGCCTTCAGCTCAGGTCATGATCCCAGGGTCTTGGGATTGAGTCCTGCATTGGGCTCTCGGCTCAGCAGGGAGCCTGCTTCTCCCTCTCCCTCTGCCTGCAGCTTCCCCTGCTTGTGCTCTCTCTCTCTGTCAAATAAATAAATAAGGGAATTCTTAATTTCAGGAAACAAACTGAGGGTTGCTGGAGTGGTGGGGGGTGGGAGGGATGGGGTGGCTGGGTGATAGACACTGGGGAGGGTGTGTGCTATGGTGAGCACTGTGAATTGTGCAAGACTGTTGAATCACAGACCTGTACCTCTGAAACAAATAATACATTATATGTTAAAAAAAAAAGAAGAAGGAAGAAGAAGAAGAAGAAGAAGAGGAAGAGGAAGAGGAAGAGGAAGAGGAAGAGGAAGAAGAAGAAGAAGAAGAAGAAGAAGAAGAAGAAGAAAGAAGAAGAAGATGATAGCAGGAGGGGAAGAATGAAGGGGGGGAATCGGAGGGGGAGACGAACCATGAGAGACTATGGACTCTGAGAAATAAACTGAGGGTTCTAGAGGGGAGGGGGGTGGGGGATGGGTTAGCCTGGTGATGGGTATTAAAGAGGGCACGTTCTGCATGGAGCACTGGGTGTTATACGCAAACAATGAATCATGGAACACTACATCTAAAACTAATGATGTAATGTGTGGTGACTAACATAACATAATAAAAAAAAATGAGGATCAGGCCTCCATATGATGTCCTCCTTCTAACTCTCACATAAGTGTTTCTAATGGATAAAAATGAATTTGTATATAAGGGTTGAGTCTGCTAATTTGTGAAGGTAAGAAAAAAATATAAAACAGTTGGAATGAACTATACTAGCAAGGCAGAACAATGGCCAAATTGAGACAGAATGGACACAGGGTCAATAACTAATGTTAATGGTCAGTCCTCTGTAACATAACATATTAAGCTGTATTATGTTCAGCTGCTATTATTTGATATCATAGAACATTAATGGGCTGAAAAATTCATGTAATGCATGAACCAATGAGTGTCCTATATTATACTGATATCACTCTCCCATTTGCCAATGGCATTTGCTAACTGATTTATCATAGAAAAACAGTATACAATTAGGATTTTAGGGCGAAGTAGTAGAAAATTAATGGCTTATTCACTGGTGTTGGAGAAAAATAAAACCTCTTAGGATAAATTAAGTTAAAACAATTTTAAGTCACAAATCAAAATTAATGCCAGAAAGATAAAATGAAATAATAAAATATTAGAATAAAACATAAGCAAATATTTATGTACTCATAGAAATAGGCCTTTCTAAACATTTCATTAAAACTACAGAGCATGGAGGCTAACACTGAAATTGATTGCATTATAAATTTCACTTTAATATTGAAAGTGTATCAAATTTTGATTGTTTTTAAAAGACAGGGTGCCTGGGTGGCATAATTGGTTAAGTGTCCAACTCTTGGTTTTGGCTCAGGTCGTGATCTCAGGGTCATGAGATTGAGCTCCACATGGGGCTCTAAGTTCAGTGCGGAGACTATTTAGGATTCTCTCTCCCTCTCCCTCTGCCCCTCCACCCTGCTCTCTATCTGTCTGTCTGTCTCTCTCAAATAAATAAATAAATCTTAAAAAATAAAAAATAAAAAAGAGACAGTCAACAAATTGTAAATGAGTCTTTGAAATAGAGTTGGAAAATATTGACTGCCCTTCATATATAAATCACTTTTTCATATTAGTTAAAAAGAGAATATTGCTTTTAAAAAAATAAAGTAAAAAAAATAATAAAAGCTTAAATGTTTTGTGTAAAAAGGTTCAATTCTCAATAGTAAATCTCATTATTAGCAAGTTAAAAATATAAATACTATTTCTTTTCTCATTTTGAAAAACCCACATGGATATTAAAATTGGTAGAAGACAATTTTGTACTTATATAAAAATAGTTTATAGATGAATTTTTTATTGAGGTTTAATTGAATATGACAATATATTAGTTCCAGGCATATAACATAATCATTTGATATTTGAATATATTTCAAAATGGTCATGATAAGTCTAGTTAACATCCATCACCATACATAATTACACATTTTTTTCTTGTAATGAAAACTTTTTGATCTACTCTCTTAGCAACTTTCAAATATGCAGTAAAGTATTATTAACTATAGTCACCATGCTAGACATTATATCCCCATGACTTATTTATTTTGTAATTGGAAGTTTGTATCTGTTAACCCCATCCACCTACTTCAGTCACTTATGCCTTGACTCTGGAAACCACCAATCTGTTCTCTGTATGTATGAGCCTGGTATTTTAATTTATTTTTTTATTTATTTTTTTTTTAGATTTCACATATAAGTGAGATCATATGGTACTTGTCTTTTCCTGACCACTTATCTTGCTTAATGCCCTCAAGATCCATCCATTTTTTGTGCAAATGGCAAGATTTCATTCTTTTGGTGGCTGAATAATACTCATATGTGTATTTCATATTTCCTTTATTCATTTACCAATGAACAACTAGATTGCTTTCATATCTTGGCTGTTGTAAATAATGCTACAATAAATGTGAGGGTAGATTTATTTTTTTGAGTTGGTGTTTTTATTTTCCTTAGATAAATTCCCAGAAGTGGATTCCTGAATCATATAGTCGTTCCATTTTTAATTTTTTGAGACCCTCCAAACTGTTTTCCATAGCAATTGTACCAATTTACATTCCCACCAACAGTGCACCAGGATTCCCTTTTCTCCACATCCTCAGGAACACTTGTAACTTCTTGTCTTTTCTAATAGCCATTCTAACAGATGTGAGGTGACATTTCATTGTGGTTTTGACTTGCACGTCCCTGATGATCAGTGACATTGAGCATCTTTTCATCCTGTGGCTATATGTCTTCTTTGAAAACATGTCTATTCAGATTCTCTGCCCATTTCTTAATTGGATTGTTTTTTTGTTACTCATTGAATGAGGTATTTATATATTTTGGATATTAACTCCTTATCAGATAAATGGTTTGCAAATGCTTTTTCCTATTCAGTAGGTTGCCTTTTCATTTTGTTATTGGTTCCCTTTGCTGTGCAGAAGCTTTTTAGTTTGACTTGTTTATATTTTGTTGCCTCTGTTTTTGTTGTCAGATTCAAAAAATGATCACCAAGAATGATGCCAACTAGTTTGCCACCTATGTTTTCTTTGAAGTATTATATTGTTTCAGGTCTTCGGTTCACATTTTTAATCCATTTTAGTTAATGGACTTGTGATGGTTTAGATAGTAGTCCAATTTCCTTCTTTTGCATGTGGCTATCCAGTTTTCCCAACATCAGTTATAGAACAGACTGTCTTTACCCCATTGTATATTTTTGCCTCCTTTGTTATAAATTAATTGACTGTATATAAATGAGTTTATTTCTGGGCTCTGTATTCTGTTCTTTTGGTCTGTGTCTGTTTTTTATGCACATATCATACTCTGCTTACTATATTTTTGTAATATGGTTTGAAATCAGGGAATGTGAGGTCTCCAACTGTGTTCTTCTTTTTCAAGATTAATTTGTCTATGCAGGGGATTTTGTAGTTCCATACAAATTTTAGGATTGTTTGTTCTATTTCTGTAAAAAAATGTCATTGGAACTTGTATAAAGATTGCATTGAATCTTTATATTGCTTTGAGCAGTACTGACATTTTAACAGTATTCTACCAACCCAAGATAATACAGTATCTTTCTATTTGTGACTTCTTCAATTTCTTCCATTAATGTCTTAATTTTCAGTGTACAGGCCTTTCACCATAGTAGTTAAATTTATTCCTATCCTAGGTATTTTATTCTTTATCATGCAATTGAATATGGGATTGTTTTCTTAATTTCTTTTTCTGATAGTTCATTATTAGTTTATAGAAACACAGATTCTGGAATGTTGATTTTGTATCCTGTAATTTTACTGAATTTGTTTATTAGTTATAACATTTTTAGTGGAATCTTTAAGGTTTTCTATATGTAGTATCGGGTCATCTACAAATAGTGACAGTTTTGGTTTTTCCTTTCCAATTTGAATGCTTTTTTCCCCTCCCTATTTCTGTCCTAACTGCTCGGACTAGGACTTCTAATACTTTGTTAAATACAAGTGATGAGAGTGGACATCCTTGTCTTGTTCCTGATCTTGGAGGAAAAGCTTTCAGCTTTTTACCATAGAGTATGATGTTAACTATGGGCTTGTCTTATATAGTTTTTATTGTGTTGAGGTATGTTCGCTCCATCCTCACTCTGTTGAGAGTTTTTATAATGGATGTTGAACTTTGCCAAATGCTTTTTCTGCTTCTATTGAGATGATTGATTATGGGATTTTTATCCTTCATTTTGTTAATGTGGTATATCACATTGATTTGTAGACACTGAAACATTCTTGCATTTCTGGAATAAATCCCAGTTGATTATAGTGTATATTTTTTTAGTGCATTGTTGAATTTGGTTTGCTAATAATTACTGAGGATATTTGCATTTATGTTCATTAGGGATGTTGACCTGTAATTTTTTAGTTGTTGTGGCATCCTTGTTTTGGTGTTGGATTAATGCTAGACTCATAACGTGAGTTTGGAAGTGTTCATTCCCCTTTTATTTTTTTGATAGAGGTTGAGAAGGAATGGAATTAATTCTTTGAATGTTTTATAGAATTCACCAATGAAGCCATCTGCTCTTGGACTTGTATTTGTTGGGACTTTTTGATTACTGGTTCAATCTCCTTACTAGTAATTCCTCTGTTCAGATTTTTTATTTCCTCATGATTCAGTCCTCTTAGGTTTTATGTTTCTAGGAATTGATCTGCTTCTTCTAGAAATTCAAATTTTTGACATGATGTCCATAGTAGTGTCATGATCCTTTGTTGTTCCATGGCATCTGTTGTAATTTCTCCTCTTTCATTTCTGATTTGAGTTCTTTATCTTCTTGGTGAGTCTGCTTAAGTGTTAATCAATTTTGTTGATCTTTTCAAAGAACAAGTTCTTATTTTCACTGATCTTTTCTATTGTCTTTGTAGTCTTTATTTCATTTATATCCACTCTGTTATTTTCTCCCTTGTACTAACTTTGGGCTTTGTTATTTGTATCTTAGTTCCTTGTAGTGCAAAGTTACATTGTTTATTTGAGATTTTATTTCTCAAGGTAGGCACTTATCACTGTCAAGTTCCCTGTTGGAATTGCTTTTGCTGTATTCCCTAAATTTTGGTTTGTTGTGTTTCCTTTTTTTTTTTTTGTCTCAAGGTAATTTTTTATTTTACTTTTGATTTCTTCTTTGACCCCTTGATTGTTCAGTAGCTAGATGGCATTTTACTTCTAAGAGTTTATCCTAAATATATATTTACCAGTGTGTGCAAACATGTATCTATCAACATTAATTTTAATGTAATACTAATTACGGAAGAAACTTATAAATAACTGAAATGTCAAAAAAACAAGGTTAAATAATAGGGTTGAATTCTTATAATATAGTTATGATTGTTTTTTTATGAGGTAAGATATGTAGGATTTTTAAATATATCCTTTTTTATGGATTTTTAAATGTATCCTTAATATACTGTTAAGTCAAAATAAAATAAGTCAAAAAAAGATTGTTTTTTTATGAGGTAAGATATGTAGGTGTATATATGGATTTTTAACTATATCCTTAATATATTGTTAAGTCAAAATAAAAGGTTGTAGAGTAGGTTCTTCACTTTGTAAAACAAGTAATATTTTTTCTCTTTCTGTTTGTGGTGCTCTTCATCTCTTGTTCTCTCAGCATATATACAAATGCACACTCAGAAATAAATAAATATATTCTCAAAACAAAGATGGGAAGACCATACACCAATGCATTAGTCCTGGTTATTTCTGGGAGTTTGAGCCATTTCCTATTTTTTTTTCCAATTTATCATTTAACTTTTATTAATTTATTGTGTACTTCATTGTCAGAAAAAAATAACTTTCATTTTAATGAAAATATATATTGGATTATTGAGCAGAAAAAACGTAGTGAATAAATCTACAAGCCTGTTGAAGAAACTAATAAACAACATCAACAAATTCAATTAATGAAAAAAAGCAAAAAAAAAAAAAGAAAGAAAATATATATGACAAAGCTTACAAAAATATAAAAGAATAACACCTTTTTATGGTAATAAAGTAGAAAATACCTGTATATTATTTTCCCTTATATTGGTTCAATACAACATAAAAACCTGAGCAATAACTACAAATATTAATACATTCAATTAGATACAAAATGGTACATTACATTTAGAGAAAATTATTTAAGGAACAGATTACATTTCTTTTTTTGTATATTTTTATGCAAATTCCAGTTAATATACAGTGTAATATTAGTTTCAGGTGTACAATATAGTGGTTCAGCCCTTCCATACAACACCCAGTGCTCATCACAAGTGTCTTCCTTAATCCTCATCACCTATATAACCCATCATCCCACCCACCTTTTCAGTAGTATAAAAAAGACTAGCACCATGCAAACAGTTGTATGAACACTATTATAACCTGATTGTTGAGCTTGACAAAGTTAGCACACACACACACACACACACACACAGAAATAACATGGTTAATATCATGTTGGAAATAGTATTTAAAAAAAAATGGATAGGTGGTTCAGTTGGTTAAGCGTCTGCCTTTGGCTCAGGTCAGGATTCCAGGGTTCTGAGATTGAGCCCCATGTCAGGCTCCCTGCTCAGGGGGGAGCCTGCTTCTCCCTCTCCTCCCCACCTGTGCTCTCTGTCACTCTCTCTGTCTCTCTCAAATAAATAATTAAAATCTTAAAAAAAAAAAAAAAGGATTTGGTTGAGAGATGTGAAAATACATTTTATGTGGGAGAAGGTAAATTAAGAGACCAGGGGCACCTAAGTGGCACAGTCAGTTAAGCGTCTGACTTCTTGGTTTCGGCTCAGGTCATGATCTCAGGGTCATGAGATGGAGCCCCGTGTTGGGCTCCACACTCAGCGCAGAGTCTGCTTGAGATTGTCTCTCCCTCTCCCTCTGCAGCTCCTGCTCATGACCTTGCTCTCTGTCTAAAATAAATAAATTTTAAAAAGAGAGACCAACTAAGAGTCTCTGGATTAAACTGAGTTAAATGAAAAGAGAAATGAAAACAGGAAAATTTCTCCAAAATGTTCACATTTGAGGGAAAAATATAGAACTGGGTAATAGGACATTGGACTAAATTCTACTCAATAAATTTGGATAAATCATATATATTATCCATGCTCAGTTTAATACAAATCCTGAACTGCTTTAGATTGTCAGTTTTACTTCTGCATTCTCAATGTTCCAATATCTATGGTTCCAGACTAGTATAATAACTGCCTTGAAATGTGGCGGGGGGGTGAGGTGAGGTGGATGGGGGAGAGAGAGAGTAATTGAGGGTTTTATTCCCACTTAAGCAAAAACAAGTCAACTTTTACTCATTTATATAGGATCTTATTTTTGTACACATAAGTTTGTTTTTGATGGTCTTTCCTTTCCTGCAATAGTGGTCAAAAATGCATACTGGAGATACTAGCTAGAGTTTTCACACAAGAAAAATTTTTATTCCCTCTTGAAATACATTATACTCCCATGTCACCCCCACTCTGTCTAATAACTTACCCAGAGTTTTCTGACTCTGCTGATATAGGGGCATTTATACTTAAAATACTCTTCCTTTTTATTTTCTTGAGCTCTCTACTTCTTGTTTCTTTCCCCTCCTCTCTTTCTCTTATCACAGGTTAAGATAATTGGATTTAGTGGAGTCCTTTTTTATTTCCTACTGTAAGATTTGGAATTCGTATATAACCCCTTTTTAAATCTGTTTTATTATGTTTTCATCTTCTATTCATCTTCTGTCTCCTGTAAGCATCTAGTGTTATATATTAATTTTATATTTTATTTTTCCATTGATATTTATAATTATTTTATTACATAAGCATGATTTTAAGAAAAAATGATACTCTGTGACTAATAGGATAGTTACATCTTAACTCTGTGTTCTCTTTGATCTTCAATTGTTTGTTCTGATATCTACTTACCTATTTGTAAACTATATTCTTCAAATACTCCTTTAACAATTTTAGACATTTTTTATTGATTTCCTACCATGATAAGAATTTATCTTGCTTAACTACCACCCTGAAGTTCTTACTTAACTTCCCTTACTCCTCCCAATAACATATATTGCAATTTTGATTAAACACAGTATGTAATGTTTGCTTTATATTGATGATGACTATCATAAGACACTGATATAGTAAGGTATGCTTTCCTTTGTTGTTCCCAAAGTTTACAATCTCTTGCTTTCTTTTTGCTTAATTTTCTATGTAATTTCTTCCCAAATTTAGAAAAGAATTATAAAACCTCTCTGAATATGTTATCTTACACATGGTTAAACGCATGAGGAATTCTACAGGTTTTGTTTTTGATTTAAATTTTCCTGAAGACCTTCTTCTTGTCCTCTCCTTTTAGTCCTATGATCTGGACCAGTGATTTCATACTATGTCTTCTCTTTCTTGGTTTATATCCTATGTTTTATTGAAAAGAACTTCAGAACTTTTGAGGGTAAATGTTTGATAATTTGCTTATCAGAAAGCGTCTTTGTTGTATTCATACAATTCATTGATTATTTTTCCCTTTTCAGATATCTAAGTATTTTCCCCTATATAAGAAGGCATTATCTATTGTCTTCTAGCTTCCAATGCTGCTATTCTGACTTTTTATCCTTGTATATGACCTGTTCTATTCTCTCTGGCAGCTTTCATGATCTCTCCACTTCCCTCCTATCCTGAAATTTCATGATGAAATTCCATCAGTGTAGGACTTCAGTGGCACTTGACAAACCGTATTAGTCTGAAAACTAATGTTCTTAAATTCTAGAAAATTTATTTAAAGTCTTCATAATTTCCTCTCCTTTGTTTTTTTTTTAGATTTCCTATTATACAGCTTTTGATATTCCTGAGATGATGTTATAATTTCTTTAATTTTTCTCTCATCTTTCATTGATTTATAATCTTATAATTGCTTATACTTCTGTGGTATTGATTATTTATCCTCTCTCATTATTAATTTATTTATTTGGGTCCTTTTTCTTTTTGATAAGTCTGGCTGTGGGTTTATCAATTTTATTAATTTTTTCAAAGACTCATCTCCTGATTTCATTGATCCATTCTATTTTTTTTTAAATTTCTATATCCTTTATTTCTGCTCTAATCTTTATTACTTCCTTCTTTCTGCTGGCTTTAGGATTTGTTTAGTGTTCTTTTCTTAGTTCCTGTAAATGTAAGGTTAGGTTATTTGACATCTTTCTTGCTTCTCAAGGTAGGCTTGTATTGCTATATGCTTCCCTCTTAGGACCACTTTTGGTACATCCCAAAGGTCTTAGACAACTGTGTTTTCATTTTCATTTGTTTCCATGTATTTTTTTTATGTCGTCTTTGATTTCCTGGTTGACCTGTTCACTGTTTAGTAGCATGTTGTTTAGCCTCCATGTATTTGTGGACTTTCCGAAGTTTTTCTTGTGGTTGACTTCTAGTGTCATAGTGTCTTGGTCAGAAAAGGTGCATGGTATGATCTCAATCTTTCTGTATTTGTTGAGGCCTGTTTTGTGACCTAATACATGATCTATTCTGGAGAATGTTCTATGTGCACTTAAAAAGAATGTGTATTCCACTGCTTTAGTATGGAATGTTCTGAATATATGTTAAGTCCATCTGATCCAGTGTGTAATTCAAAGTCATTGTTTCCTTGTTTGTTTTCTGCTTGGATGATCTGTTGATTGATATAAGTGGAATGTTAAGGTCCCCTGCTATTATTGTATTATTATCAATTAGTTCCTTTATGTTTGTTATTAGTTGTTTTATATATTTGGGTACTCCCAAGTTGGGGTCATAAATAAAATTGTTCGATCTTCTTGTTGGATAGTCCCCCTTCTGATGATACATTGCCCATCTTCATCTCTTCATAGAGTCTTTGGTTTAGTTTGTTAGATAAAAGTATTGCTGTTCCAGGTTTCCTTTGACATCAATTCACGTGATAAATGTTTCTCCACCCCCTCACTTTCAATCTGCAGGTGACTTTAGGTCCAAAATGAGTCTCTTGTAGGCAGCATATGGATGGGTCTTGTTATTTTATCCATTCTGAAACCCTATGTCTTTGTATTGGAGCATTTAGTCTGTTTACATTCAAAGTAATTACTGATAGATATGTATTTATTGCCATTTTTTTGCTTGCTTTGTCATTGTTTCTAGAGATTTTCTCTAATCCTTTTTTGTCTTTGTCACCTTTCATCTCTCCTTTGCACTTAAAGAGTCCCCTTTAATATTTCTTGCAGGGCTGGTTTAGTGGTCACAATTTCCTTTAGTTTTTGAGTTTCTGGGAAACTCTCTCTCTCTCTTTCTATTCTGAATGACAACCTTACTGGATAGAGTATTATTGACTGCAGGTTTTTCCCATTCAGCACATTCAATGTATCATGCCATTCCCTCTGGCTTGCCCAATTTCTTTTCTTTCTTTCTTTCTTTTTTTTTTTTTTTTTAGATTTTATTTATTTATTTGACAGGAAGAGAGAGCACAAGCAGGGGGAGCAGAAGAGGGTGAAGCACCTCCCTGTTGAGCAGGGAGCCCAATGTGAGGCTCAATCTCAGGACCCTGTGATCATGACCTGAGCCCAAGGACCAGTGATTTCATACTATGTCTTCTCTTTCTTGGTTTATATCCTATGTTTTATTGAAAAGAACTTCAGAACTTAACCAACTGAGCCACCCAGGCACCCCTGGCTTGCCCAGTTTCTCTTGAGAAATCTCCAGCAAGCTTTGTGGGTTTTCCCCTGTAAGATAAGGGCTTACATTGTCTTGCTGCTTTAAGATTTTTTCTTTATCACTGTATTTTGCAAATTTAATTACAATATATCTTAGTGTTGGCCTGCTTTTGTTGATTTTGATGGGCCTTTTCTTTGCCTCCCATTTCCTTCCCCAACAGATTAGAGAAGTTCTCAGCTCTTACTTGAAATAAACTTTAGGTCCTCTTTTCTCTCTCTTCCTCTTCTGGGACTCCTAAACTATGAATGTTATTAGATTTGAGGGAGTCACTGAGTTTCCTAAGTCTATTCTAGTGTTCCATAATTCTTTTTTCTTTTGTTCAGCTTCATTATTTTCATTATTTTGTCTTCTTGGTAATTAATTCAGTCTTCTGCTTTTTCTAGCCTGCTGTTCATTGCATCAAGCCTGTTTCCAATCTCAGTTATTGCATTCTTCATCTCTGATTGGTTCTTTTTTTTTTTTTTAACTTGTTTATCTCTGTGGTAGGGGTCTCCTTGATGTCTTCTATTCTTTTCTCAAGCCCAGTGAGTATCCTTATAATTACTGCTTTAAATTCTCCATCAGTCATGTTACTTATATCTGTTTCGCTTAGATCTCTGCCCATGGCCTTATCTTGTTCTTTCATTTGGAAAAAATTCCTCCATCTTGACATTTTATCTAAGTCTCTGCCTTTTTCTTTGTGTTAGAAAAGCTAGTTATGTCTTCTCCTGAAAGTAATGGCTTGATGAAGAAGAGGTCATGTAGTTCCCAGGGCCTTATACTTCAGGGAGTGTCTCCAGTGTGTACTGTGCATGCTTTACTATTATGATTTGGCTGTTCTGTCCTTCAGGCAGGTTGTCTGCAGAGGCTCTCTTTCCCTCCTATGGGTAGTGTATGGTCCCTGGCCTGAATGTGGTGACTGTTAACTAGATGTGCTCTTGTTGTGAAGTGGGACTTCTGACTCATTTGATTATGAGTTTGGAGATTTCAGTATCTATAGGTATTTCTCTTGGGCTAGTCTGCTTTTTCAGAAAGAATGTCTTCATTTCCCACTTGGAGGATATAAATTTGGCTTCCAGGAATCTTGGAACATGATAGGATAAGTGGCTAAAGTGTTAATTGGGGGTGGGGGGAAGAGTCTGGATGAGCTTTAAATTCCAGCATTTTTTGTCTCCAAATATTATAGGTAGGCAAATGATGGAATAAAACTACCCATAACAGATAAATGAAAATTAGGGATTAAAGCTACTGTGAGAGCAAGAAGAATGCCTTTGCTGTTAAATTAGAAGTGATGTTGAGAAGTCAAGTAAGGATATAAGTCAACTGAAGGGTGCCTCGGTGGCTTAATCAGTTAAGCTGCTGACTCTTGCTTTCAGCTCATGTCATGATCTCAGGGTCGTGAGATCAAGTCCTTAGTCGGGCTCATGCTCAGCACGGAGTCTGCTTGTCCCACTCCCTACTGCCCCCCCGCCCCACTTTCTCTCTCAAATAAATAAAACCTTTTTTTAAAAAAAATAGGAATATAACTTGAGATAGGAATAGGAATATACTTGAGATAAGTATGTGCATATGGGTATTACTTAAGTAGGACTAAATTTGGAGTTAAAGAGATGTTGTGCTTATCATCAATTACTTATGGTTATCTTAAGCTGTGTGTGACTATTTTAATAGTGACGGTACTGTTTTTCAGTACCCACTAATGTCTTAAAACAAAATAGGCATGCCTACTTCTCCACTTAAATACATATGTAATATTCTCATGGTCATTAGGAGTAGATATTATCACAGAGTATTATCTTTATCTAATTATAACAAAACAATGAAAATAAGAGAAACAAGATTTAAGATAAAAAATGCACTGGAAAATTAGTATAAAGATTGATCCACTTAAGCTATTAATATAGACTATGGAGCCTTATTTTCATATGAAATGTTTAGTAGAATCAGAACATCAGGGCGCCATGCACAGAGGGCATTCTTCCTCAGCAATGAGGATTATCCTCTGCATTTGGCCGCTGCTACAGTTTAGATGTTCGCTGTGATGCCATCTGTTAAGGTTGATTGTGCAGTGACCTTAGGCAGTCTAAAACCTGTTCAATTGAGCCCATATATAGAGTTCTGGGTGGGAACCAGGAGGACAGATGGTAGGGTTGGAGATGAGGAACTTGTTTGTTACAGCTGATGAAAATCATTCTTCTTGCCAAAGCCATTAAATGTGATATCCTTGGCACAGCATTTCTCAACAAATAGGGTGTCCCACTTGGTGGATTAGCTGCAGGTGAATTGAAGCATTCAACAGTCTGACTATTTAAGTTTGGCTAGTTCTTTACTTTTCCATCCCTGATATCCTAAGATTAAGTCAATGTTCAGCAGCAGGACACTCTGTGTTAAGTACAGCATTTCACAAATGTAGTTTTTAAAATATACATGTGCATTGGATAGTACAAACTGGATTATAATTCTGCAGCAAATTAAAAGAGTTCATAAATATCTCCAATTGAATGAAATCAAATAAAAAAGAAAAATTCCTCTAAGGAAACTGAATAAAAAATTCAAGTAAATCAACTCACTTTTCATATACATACACATGTATCATGAAGACTTCTCAATGCCAACTATTTAAGAAAATGTATTAAATCATTTTATAGGAAATAAATATATGTATGATCAGACAAGATAATTATTGCAAAGTAGTTTTTACAACTTGGGAAGCAGAAAATCTGCCCACTATATAGATGTTTATTCTTCATATTTGACAGCCCTAAAATGCTACTTATTGTAGAATTCATATCTAAACTATGTAAGCTGAAAAGTAATTTTAAAACATTTTCTTAGGCAAAGGATATTTAAAAGGACAAAATTCAACATGAAAAGAAGTGAACAATATAGATTATATTGACTTTTAGTATTGAAAAGTCTGCAAGTGCCTTTCACTAATCAAATCTCCCGTTTCTTTAGAGGTTTCACCTAAGGTATATTATACATACATCTTATTCTAAATATATTTAGGGCAGTAAGATGATGGCAGTGTATGGATAATATGTTTCAGGAGTCTGTATTTAAAAACATTCATATACTTCCAAAGTAATACATACTTCATTTTATTGTTTACGTAAATACCTTTATATTTTTCTGCAATGTTTTTTTTTTTTTTTTCCTTTTTGGTTAATACATCTTGAAGACCTTCCTCAATACATTGAGTTCTTCCGTCTTTCGAACTGCTGCATAGACAGCATCCATGGATGAATGTTATATAATTTATTTAGCCAGGTCCATGTGTATAGATGTTAGTTGTCTTTAGAAATATTTCCTCTTCCTTGGGTTATTATTGACCATGTTGTTGAGATATTCTCTATATGCATATTGTGCCCATATTTGAATATTTTCTAGAGGTGATACATATAAATGTGATTTTGATATGAAAGAATAGAGGAACATTTAATATAATATTTCCACATCTCCCACCAAAGAGCCTCTACCAATTCAAACTCCCAGCAGCTGTGTATGAAATGACTATTTTCATGCAAATTTCAAAACAACTGATCTTTAAAATGTGATTTTGCTAATTAAATGTATGAAATATGTATAATCATTGTTTTCATTTGTGTTTCTCTATCAATAGGAATATGTTGCTTTTTCCTCTTTAATCAATTTGTAAGGGAATTCTCATTTATGCACTGATATATGTACATATATAATAGTATCAATTGACTACCTATTTTGTATAATAGTGAGCAAAGTCAAGGCAGTGCCTGAATTCCCAGAACTTATGCAATCAGAGTATTAAAAATAAATCATTTTGATTTATAATTAGTTTATAATTGTTTAGTTTTGGGTTATTTTTATTTTTTACTATTTTCTGCCCTTGATTTTATTTAATATATAATTTTATAATTTTATGGTTCTACTCAAAGAACAAGCTCTCTATTTTATGTTTTATAAACACATTAATTATAGGTATTTCTTGCCATTTTAATATTCATTATTTTCCTTTTTTAAGTTTCTGTATTTTGTTCTGTCAATTCCCTAATTGAATATTTTTGCCTTATGTTTTTATTTTTACTCCAAGCTTATTGTTAAAAATTATTTTTTTACTATGAATTTTCCATTGAAAGCATGGTTATTTAGTCCTCTAGATTTTTATTAAATTCTCTGCTCAGGGTCTCTCTAGAGGCTGTATTCATTATATGTGTTGAGGCTGCAGTCCAAAGGGGCTGGAGGATCAATTCCAAGAGAAAGTAAGAGACCGTCACACCACACTGACACTTGTGACCCAGTCTTCATGACATATACTATAACTCTGTCTTATTCGGGTCCATAGAAGCAAATAGCCAAGTCTAGTCAATGAAGTACCAGGAAGCAGGGATCATGAGAACCCTTTTGGAGGCCACCTTTCAAGGTATATATGGAAATTTTGTTTCTCTAAATCTGGGAGACACTGTGGGAGACACTGTGTTTATTTACCTCTAAATATTGCAGCATATAATTCTAAAGAACAAGGTTATTCTTAGTATTGTACTCTTGTCAAATCAGAAAATTTGATATTGATACAGTAGTATTAGTTTACCCACAACTCTACCCAATATTCAAATTGCATCATTTGTTTCAGTGATTACCTTTACAGCTTAAAAAAACAAAACAAAACTAAGATGCAATAAAGAGTAAAGAATGCAAGAATCAAAGATGAAAAATTCACTTTAGTCATGTTTCTAGCCTCTTTTAATCTAGAATATCCCTCAATTTTTCTTTGTATTTCTTGACCTTGACATTTTTTAAAAGATTTATTTATTTATTTTAGAGAGAGGAAGTTTGTGAGTGGGGGGAAGGGCAAAGGGAGAGGGAGAATCCTGAAGCAGACTCCCTGCTGAGCATGGAGCCCGACCTGGGGCTCCATCCCAGGACCCTGAGATCATGACCCGAGCCCAAATCAAGAATCTGCCACTTAAACATCTGAGCCACCCAGATGTCCTGACCTTGATATTTTGATGAATACAGGCCAATTATTTTGTTGACCGTTCCTCAATTTGGTTTAGCTCACATTTCTTTAGTACTCATTTCAGGTTACGTATTTTGGCAGGAATACCACAGAAATGATGTTTCCATTTGGAAACGTGACATCAGTTTGTCCCAATAAAATAATTATGTTAATTTTAATCATTTTCTTAAAGTGGATATTGTTAAGTTTTTGCTGTAATTTTGTTTCTCTGATAGTGGGCAGATATTTTGAAACTATGTAAATATAGTGTTCTTCATTCATTAAACTATCACACGCTAGTTTTATCATCTTTTGATGGTTCTCAACTGCAGTTAGCTAGTATTCTACAGTCAGAGTATGTTTTTTCTCCCACATCTACTTGATATTTCATGCATTTGTTTATATTAAGGATATCCAAATCATGGATTCCTATTTCTTAGAGTGGGTTATCATTCATTAGCAAAATTATTTACTTTAATGATCAAATTTCCCCAAATTTAGCCAGTGGAAGCCCCTTCAAGGTAACTTTTATGTCCTTTTTATATTTCTAAGTAATTTTAGGAGCATTTTCCAACTTCTACATGCAAAAATTATTCCACGCTCTTCTTGTACTTACCCTCCTCCAGCCATGAAATAATGTTTCTCTGAGTCTTAGTTCTTTTTAGCAAAATGTGGTATTTAGTAAGCAAGTGCTAGATAAATTCAATGGCACATGTGTGTTATCATCTCTAGCCTCTCCCAGCAAACAGAGCTAGAATATACTGAAAACCATGATTTTATACTAATATAGCACCTCTGATTCCAAACACAACAGGGTATACACTAATATTCTGTTTTTTCATATTTGTAATACTTGTTTCCAACTATGAGAAATCTGGCTTCTATAATCCTTAATACATAATTGCTCAATAGATAATACATAAAAAATAGTTTCAGAATTTTTAAGCATACTACAGTGAAAAGGAAATCAACTCAAAGGAGTTCAGTTTTTTTTCAGTATATTTTTTTGGTTTGTGCATTTTGCCTTACATAAATTTAACCAATATTAACCATATGCTTATTATAAAAACATTTTTATCATTCTAAAAGGTTCCTTCCTGCCCCTTCTGACAGGGCAACAGCCATATACATGTTTTAGAACTTCATATAAATGGAATCATACAGTATGTACTCTTTTGTATCCAGGGTTTTTTTTTTTTTTTCTTCCTAGTGTGTATTTGAAATCTTCCATTTTGTTTTGCCCATTTTCCTGTTGAGTAGTATTGAACAAGTACACTAAAGTATGTTTATTGTAGGATATTTGGGTTGTTCTGGTTTTCCTATTGTGAATAAATTCCTGTGAACATGCTCTTACAATTCTTTCTTGCAGGGATATATTTTTTTATTTCTCTTTGAAATGTAAGTAGGAATAGAAGGGGGTGGGAGGGATGGGGTGGCTGGGTGATAGACATTGGGGAGGGTATGTGCTGTGGTGAGCGCTGTGAATTGTGTAAGGCTGTTGAATCACAGACCTGTACCTCTGAAACAAATAATACATTATATGTTTAAAAAAAAGAAGAAGATAGGGGCACCTGGGTGGCTCAGTCGTTAAGCGTCTGCCTTCAGCTCAGGTCATGATCCCAGGATTCTGGGGTCGAGCCCCGCATCCTGCTCCCCGCTCAGCGGGAAGCCTGCTTCTCCCTCTCCCACTCCCCCTGCTTGTGTTCCTGCTCTTGCTATCTCTGTCTCTGTCAAATAAATAAATAAAATCTTTAAAAAAAAAAAAAAAAGAAGATAGTAGGAAGGGAATAATGAAGTGGGGGTATCAGAGGGGGAGATGAACCATGAGAGACTATGGACTCTGAGAAACAAACTGAGGGTTCTAGAGGGAAAGGGGGGTGGAGGGATGTGTTAGCCTGGTGATGGGTATTAAAGAGGGGATGAATGGAGCACTGGGTGTTATATGCAAACAATGAATCATGCAACACTACATCAAAAACTAATGATGTAATATATGGTGATTAACATAATAAAATTTAAAGAATTGTATGGTCATAGAGTAAATGCATGTTTAATTTTGCAAGAAATTGCAAAAATTTTTTCTAAAGTCAATTTCATCTTTTACCCTCCTATCAATAATATAAACCATTTCCTTTCTTCACTAAAAACTGTTGCTGGCAGTCCTTTTAATTTAGCCATTCTTGAGAACATGCAGTTTTATGTCTTTGTGGTCCTAATTTGCATTTATCTGACAGCTAATGGTATTCAGTGCCTTCCTATGAGCTTATTGGCCATTCATACATCTTTATTTGTGAACTCTTTGTAAAAGTCTTTTTGCTTTTTTTTTTTAAAGTTAAATTTATTTACACAGAACGAAATATACAGATTGCACAAATCATTGCACAAATCAATGACTTCTGATGAATGCAACAACTTATGTAACCCACACTTCATCAATTCAGGAAGTTCCCGTATGCTTGTTTTATCTTTTTCCTTATTTTTAATGAATTGTTTTTCATTATTGACTTGTGGGTGTTCTTCATATGTTCTGAATCTAAGTCCTTTGTCAGACTTATATATACTTTTGTATACATACTTACACGTGTTGTGAATACTTTCTCCTTGTCTGAAGCTTGAGGCAGTGGTTGACATTCTTCTTAATAATAGTGATAATAATTATAACAAAATAATTTATTTGGTAATGCTTTACTATGTACCAAGTGTTCAAATAAGTACATTAGACAAACTATCATGTAATTTTTACAGTGATCAGAAAAATTCTGGGAATTTAGTTGATAATAGTACTTTTCACTTTTAATACAAATTAAATCTTATTTTACTTATTGCTTCTATTTTTTCTATAGTACTTTAAGATTTTTTAAGTTTATTTGAAAGGATAGAATCATTTTTCTGAGAATTTTTCTCTTTAGAAAATGGTAAACACGGGGAATTTTCATGCTCATAGTTCTTTATCTTCTCTACATTCTGAAATAATTTATCATGCCAGTCTTCACTACTTCTATTAAGTACTGTTGGCATAACTTCATCGAATTCAGTAATGTTTTTCATCTCTATGATTATTTCTGTTTTCTTTTTTCCCTGTAGCTTTTTAAAAAAATATACATGCAACCCCCCCCTTTTTTGTGCACTATTCTTTTATTTTTTTAACCAGTTAGTTAGCATACACTGAAATATTAGTTTCAGGTGTATAATATCGTGCTTCAACACTTCCATACAACACCTGGTGCTGATCACAAGTGCACTCCTTTTTGCCCATGACCTATTTCATCCATCCTCCCAGTGCTTCCCTTCTGGTAACCATCAGTCTGTTTTCTATAGTTAAGAGTCTGTTTCTTGGTCTATCTCTCTCTCTCTTTTTCCTTTTCCTATTTTTGTTTCTTAAATTCCACATATGAGTGACATCATATGGTATTTGTCTTTCTCTGACTGACTTATTTTGCTTAGTATAATACTCTCTAGCTCCATCCATGTTGTTGAAAATGGCCTTTTGAATCACATTAAAAATGTAAATTTTAAGACTTTTTTTAACTTCTTTTTCTAAGTTATTTTTAACAAAAGACATTTGTTAGAATCTCATATATTAGGCCCTCTCTTTAAACTCCTGAATCAGCCTACTCCCTCTGTTAGCAAAGGGTCTGTGAATGCATAGAATTTGGAATTGCTGTGGATTTTGTCAAAGGATCTTATTCTCGCATAGGCAAAAGGAAAAGGAGGCAATTCTCTAATGATTTTCCATCTATTTATGGATTTTAGAGTCGTTACTAAGAAAGGATGGACATACAGGCATGGAGAATACTCTCAAAGTATTCTGTCTTCCAAAATGATCATTGAAGCCTAAACTAAATGATGAGATGTTCTAACTGCCCTTAACAGGTGACATCCATAGGAAGGCCAAATGTTTACAAAAATGTTTTTTATAGTATGTAAAAGATGTATGTAGTACGTTGGGTAGGATTCCAGACTACTGTATATAGAACAATTGTTTAGTTGCAACAGATTATTATATCTGTTATTTGTTATCTATTGTTTTTAACAGGTTGTTAATTATTCAATTACAACAGATTCCATCAGATCCAATATTTGCATCCCATTTCTTGCCTTACCTTACTTACTGCAGCTCCTCACACCCTGATATCTAGGTCATGGGTTCTGTCATTATCTTAGGGAATAGCAGAAAAATAAACTTTAGCAGAGTTATAAAAAGATGCTCTGGGCAAATATCCCTCTAGTATAAGGCCTTCTCCCTAAGACACACATGTTCACAATACAAGCTGGATTTCAAAAATTCAGATTTCAGTACCCACTCTGAGTCAGCACTTTTATCTAAGTTATATTTTAAAAAATTATTAGGTGGGGTCCTTGCATTTTACCCTTAATCCCAATGCTCATTTTCAGTCAGATTCCTGATTCTCCTTGGTCAATTGTTCTATCTTTTATTCTGCTTTAATTTATATCCAATTCCTTGAAATGTCAATATTTGATGATATTCTCTGGCTTCTTGCTGGAATATTTAATTTGTCCTATTAAGTTTATTTGATCATTTAAGTAGTTTTAATTTTTTTTATTTTTTTAAGTAGTTTTTAAATACATGAGCTCAAACTTATTCTGGACAGAAAATACTTAAAGAATTATGCATAGGGCATTTTATAAAATGTTACCTTTTTTTCTTGCAAAAATTATACTTAGAAAGATGTTTTTGACTCACAGTTTGCCTTTATAAACTGTCATATTTTCTCATTAAACGAATGGTTTCTCACCATTAGTGACTCCTTGGATAAAGAAGGTTGCACTTGCCTAATTTTGGCTTATATTTAAATAGGAGACTTGTATAGCTTGAATACTTCAAATTTAAATGAAAAATAATTTTTGCAGTCATTTATTTATTATTACTAGTGAGATCTAGAAAGCTGAGAGAAGTGAGGAGGCTGTTGGAACCACGGAAGTGTCTTAGTCTCTGTGTTCTGGGCTTGGTGTGAGTATTCACTAACAGAGCAAGGTTTAACAGAATTTGCTCTCTGCTCAGGATGACCCTCAGTGGGAGAATATCTGAGATCACACAGACCCTTGTTGGGATCTAAATTATACCAATTTCCAGAGACAGGAGAATTTTTGTCTCCAAAGGACCCTGAAGCCTAAACTTAACTCTTTGGGTTATGGGATGTCAGCTAATTGCTACCAGTGTCTTTGTCCTTGACTTTACACCCATTAAGTTTCCTTTTCACAGGATAGTTGCACATTAACCCGTTATCTCTTGTTTGAGGGTAATCTCAGCTGTACCAATTGTGCCAAATATTCCTCAGAGGTTCTGACCTGTGGATAGCACTCAGCCACAGCTTCTACTTATGGTCTAGAGCTAGAAACTACTTGTGTATTCGGTTGCACAGGCAATACAATGGAGTGATCAAATAGTACAAATTCTAAAATTTAACTGCCTACATTTGAATTCAGACTCTGCCAGTTATTTAGCTTTGTGGACTTAGGCAAATTGTTAAACCTCTTCAGGCTTTATTTTTTATTTTTGTGAAATGCAGATAATAGCCACCAATAGAGTTATTGTAAGGATTAAATCATCTATTTACATATATGTATACACTATATGTGTCAGGGCCTAGCATATAATAGCACATAGTAAATGTTTTTCATTTATTATTTTTATTATTCCCATGGGAATTTGAGTTAACAGAACATGTGGATCTCCACTTTCAGCTCTAACATGTAAAGAGAGCTTGTAATAAATACAAAATACAAAACACACACACACACACACACAGAGTAGGCATATTCAGGCAGCAGGAAATCTGAGATAAAATCTTGAAGGTAGGCAAGGCAAAACAAAATATCTTAACTATTCAGGAATGAGAATAAGAATTACATCAGACTTCTCTTCGGTAATCATGCAATCAAGAAGTGAGTAAAATGATATCTTTAAGTGTTGAAAGTAAAACAATAAAACAACAAGAAAAACCTAGAATTCTGTAGCCAGTGAAATTAAAAAGTAACTCACGAGAATTACACAGATAAGAAATTGGGATCACATAAAGAAAGGAAGTGTGTCAGACACTAAATGAAGGTAAAATATAATCTTTTATTTTTTATTTTATTTAAAATATAACTTTCTAAAGTAATAATTGCGATGTATTACATAATTATATGGATAAGTGCAGTGAATCGTGGCAATGTCATAAGGGATAGGAGGGAGGAATTGGGATACTGCTATTATAAAATACTATATAAAGTCATAAAGTATATTGACAAGTGGACTTCATTTAAAATGCATGTTGTAAACTCAAGGCAAGTGGGAAAAAATAAAAAACATAAATGGCATGCTAACAGAGCAGATAAGATTGAATTATATTAAGCTCTTACTTAAAACTAAATAAGATACTGAAAAAAACTAAGAAGAAATGTAACAAATAGAAAATTGTTACAAGATGGTAAATATTAATCTAGCTTAATAAACACTGTAAATGTGTGATCTAAATGTAGCCATTAAAAGACAGAAATTCTCAGATTGAATAAGCAAGTTCTCTGCAAAAAATTTTAAAAAATCAATTTAAAATTCAGGTTAAAAGTAAAGGGATTGATAAAGATACACGATGCTAATACTAATCAAAAGAGGAGAGCATGCTTTCATTGTTACTTTATCCAGAACTCTACACATATCCTTCCTGTCTGTGATGTCAGGGAAAAGTTACTGATGTATCTAGTATTATCTTTGAAGTTACTTTCCCTCCCTTTCTTTTTTAAAATAACATCAGGGTGACTCATGGTTGTCTGATCTGCTTCTGAGAAATTTCCACTTTATTCTTATTGTTTTTTCTTAAAATTTCTGCATTCTTGAAGTCTGATTTAATCACTTTCCATGTGTAAACGAGCTAGAAGTTTTATTAACAATGATTTCACTGAGAGTCAACAGTGTGACATGGCTGTCAAAAGACAGCTAATGTATTAGGTTATATTACTAGAAAGGTAGTATTCTGAATAAAGAAGGAAATAGTTCTACTGTTTTGTGCATTGATCATACATCACCTGGAGTACTATTTTCAGTTACGGGTATCATATTTAAGAGGACACTATCAAGTGCATAAACATGTTCTGAGATGTTAAAGTCATTTCAAATGAAGATATTTTGAGTAATTAAAAACTAAAGTATTTTAAGGAAAAAGTATTAGATGTCTAGTATTTGATAGACTGGCATTCTGGAAAAACAATTATACTTAGGTGGATGTAATAAGAAAGGAAGCTTCAACTTAGAATAAAGAGAAACTTCTCAGTAATTATAACTGACCAACTTTGGAATGGACTATGTTCTGAGATAATCATGAGCAACCTGTCAATGGAAGTGTCCAAACAGAAGATGGATGCCAAGATGCCTAAGCTATTGCTATACTGGTCTCTTTACAGCATTGTAGAATTTGAGCTCAATGACCTCAAAGATATCTGCCAGCCCAAATACTCTGTGATTCTATTTTAAAACCTTTTCATGCTCTATTTATCAGCCAATGAAATGAGTTCTTGTTAAGGTGGAAGATTTTTAAGATCTTTTCTTTCTGTAGAGCCCTAAAAATAGCTATAGAATGAAGCAATTTAAGAAAAATTTCCCCTGTTCCTCACAATTAGGCCCAAACCTTTAAAACCCAAAAGTAACATTTCAAGTTAATTTGTGAATTGCTCACTCTGTGTGCAAGTGAGATATATTTTGAAGACATCCTGTGAAAGCATAAAACAATTTTTATAATTATAAAAGCAATTTTATTCATCAAATATAGAGGCATATATATACATATATATAGAAAAATCAATTATTCCAGCACCTTGTAATAAATGTTAATAATTATACAAATTTTTTAATGTTATTTGGGAAATACAAACACAATTGAGATTACATTATAAATGTAACTTTATATTATGCCATTCCATTGAACAATTAAAAAATCAAGGTAGTGTAGCAATGAGTATGAGCACATCTTTTAGAAACCATCAGGCCTGGGTCCAGGACCTGGCTCATTCATGAATTGAAAGAATTTGGTCCAATTATGTAACTTGTCTTTTCCTGGGTTCTAGAATTTAAAAAGTAAAAAATAATAGTATAATTATCATGATCAAATCTCATAATGTACTACAACTATTATGTCACTCAATATATAAATATTCAGACTAAATAATACTTAATAGACCTTTCCTTATCCTATCAGTTTAAATATAATTTTAAAGTCTGTACAGTATATTTAATGAATTCAGCATGGTTTATTTCTATCTTAAAAGTTTTTTTACTGTTAAATCCCACAAGGTAGTAAAGAGTAAATTTTGTTTCTTGGGACTTTGGGTTATAATAAATAAGAGCCTCATTGAAATTCCTTGTTTCCTTAGTATTTTCTAATGACATTTGAATTTTTACTTCATAATGCAGTGTTCCTTTAACATAAATATAATGTGATTTTCCCAAAGATTTTTTTTTCTTGTATAATTAACATACAGTGTTATATTATTTTCAGGTTTCACAATATAATGATTCAACCACTCTATACATTACTTAGTACTTATCACTTGATAAGAGTTCTCATAATATCCTTTATCCATTTCACCCATTTCCTCGCCCACCTTCTCTCTGGCATCCACCAGCTTGTTCTCCGTATTTAAGAGTCTGCTATTTGTCACTTTTTTCTGTTTGTTTTGTTTCTTCAATTTTACATATCAGTGAAATCATATAGTGTCTGTTTTTCTCAATTTATTTCACGTAGCATTATACCCTCTAAGTCTATTCATGTTGTTGCAAATGGCAAGATCTAATTTGTTTTTATGGCTGAGTAAATATTCCATTGTGTGTGTATATATACAATTTCTTCTTTATCCATTCATCTATGGATGGATACTTGGGTCACTTCCATATCTTGGCTATTGTAAATAATGCTGCAACAAACATAAGGGTGCATATATCTTTTTGAATTGGTGTTTTCATTTTCTCTGGGTAAACACCCAATAGTGGAATTACTGGATTGTATGGTAATTGTATTTTTTAAATATTTTTTGAAAACCCTCCATACTGTTTTCCACAGTGGCTGCACCAATTTGCATTCCCACCAACAGTGAAGGAGGGTTCCTTTTTCTCCACATGCTTGCCAACACTTGTTGATCCTTGAGTTTCTTGTGTTTTTTACTATAGCTATTCTCAAGTGTGAAGTGATGTCTTATTGTGGTTTTGATTCCCATTTCCCCGATTGTGATTAGTGATGTTGAGCATAAAATTTTATGTGTCTGTTGTATGTCCTTTGTATGACTATTTTTCTCAAGTTTTTATTTAAATTCCAGTTAGTTAACATACAGTGTAATAGTTTCCATTGTAGAATTCAGTGATTCATCTCTTATATACAACATCCGGTGTTCATCACAACCAGTACCCTCCTTAATCCCCATCATCTATTTAACTCATCCTCCCAGCCACCTCCCCTCCAGTAACCAGCAACTTGTTGTCTCTAGTTAAGAGTCTGTTTCTTGGATATCCTCTTTTTTCCTATGTTTGTTTTGTTTCCTAAATTCCACATAAGAGTGAAATCATATGGTATTTGTCTTTCTCTGACTTATTTCACTTAGCATAATGTCTCTAGCTGCCTCCATGTCATTGCAAATGGCAAGATTTCATTCTTCTTATGGCTGAGTAATATTCTATATGTATATGTATACCACGTCTTCTTTATCCATTCATCAGCCAATGGACATTTGGGCTCTTTCCATAATGTGGCTATTCTTGATAAAGCTGCTGTAAACACTGGGGTGCATGTATGCCTTTGAATTAGTATTTTTGTATTCTTTGGGTAAATACTTAGTAGTGTGATTGCTGGATCATAGGGTAGTTCTATTGTTAACTTTTTGAGGAACCTCCATACTGTTTTCCAGACTGCTGTACCAGTTTGCATTCCCATCAACAGCATAAGAGAGTTCCCCTTTTTTGGCACCCTTGCCAACACCCTTGTTTCCTGTGTTGTTAATTTTAGCCATTCTGACTGATGTGAGGCAGTATCTCATTGTGGTTTTGATTTGTGTTTCCCTGATGATGAGTGATACTAAGCATCTTTTCATGGGTCTGTAAGCCATCTGGATGTCTTCTTTGGAAAAGTATCTATTCACGTCTTCTGCCCATTTCTTAACTGGATTATTTGTTTTTGGGGTGTTGAGTTTTATAAGTCCTTAATATATTTTGGATACGAACCCTTTATAAGATACATCATATTTAAATTTCTTCTCCCATTCTGTAAATTGCCATTTAGTTTTGTTAAGTGCTTCCTTCACTGTGCAAAAGCTTTTTATTTTGAAGTCCCAATAGTTTATTTCTGCTTTTGTTTCCCTTGCCTCAGTAGACATATCTAGAAGTTAATATGGCCGATGTCAGGTTGCTGCCTTTGTTCTCCTCTAGGATTTTGATGGTTTCCTGTCTCATATTTTTGTCTTTCATTCATTTGGAATTTATTTTTGTGTATGGTATGAGAAAGTGATCCAGTTTCATTCTTTTGCATGTTGCTGTCCAGTTTTCCCAACAAAATTTGTTGAAGAGACTATCTTTTTCCCATTGGATAGTTTGTCCTGCTTTGTTGAAGATTAATTGACCGTGTTTGTTTCTGGGTTTTCTATTCTGTTCCATTGATCTCTGTTTCTATTTTTGTGCCAGTACCATGCTGTCTTGATCATTACAGCTTTGTAATATAGCTTGAAGTCCAGAATTGTGATGCCACCAGGTTTTTGTTTGTCTGTTTGTTTTGTTTTGATTTCAAGATTGCTTTGGCTATTCAGTCTTTTGTGGTTTCATACAAATTTTAGGATTGTTTATATTAGCTCTGTGAAAAATGCTGGTGGTATTTTGATAGGGATTGCATTAAATGTGTAGTATGCTTTGGGTAAAAACATTTTAAAAATATTCTTCCAATCCATGAGCATGGAATGTTTTTCCATTTCTTTGTGTCATCTTCAATTTTTCTTTCATCAGTGTTTTATAGTTTTCAGAGTACAGATCTTTTACCTCTTTGGTTAGGTTTATTCCTAGGTATCTTAGAGTTTTGGGTGCAATTGTAAATGGGATTGATTGCTTGATTTTTCTTTCTGCCATTTCATTTTTGGTGTATAGAAATGCAAAAGATTTCTGTACATTGATTTTTTTATCCTGTGGCTTTGCTGAAATTATGTATCTATTTTGGCAGGTTTGGGGTGGGTTTTTTGTGAGTGTGTTTTCTATATAGAATATCATGTCATCTGCAAAGAGTGAAAGTTTGACTTCTTCCTTGTTGATTTGGATGCCTTTTATTTCTTTTTGTTGTCTGAACGCTGAGGCTAGTCCTTCCAATACTATGTTACATAAAGTGGTGAGAGTAGACATTTCTGTATTGTTCCTAACCATAGAGGAAAAGCTCTCAATTTTCCCCATTGATGATGATATTAGCTGTGGGTTTTTACATATATGACCTTTTCTTAATCCCTACTTTGTTGAGGATTTTTATCATGAATGGGTGTACTTTGTCAAATGCTTTTTCTGCATCTATTGAAAAGATCATATGGCTCTTATCCTTTCTTGTATTAATGTGGTGTATCACGTTGATTGATTTGCGAATACTGAACCACACTTGCAGCCCAGGAATAATTTCCACTTGATTGTGGTGATTGATTTTTTTAATGTATTGGTGGTTTCCATTTGCTGGTATTTTATTGAGAATTTTTGCATCCATGTTCTCAGGAATATTGGCCTGTAGTTCTCTTGTTTAATGGCTTCTTTCCCTGGTTTTGGTATCAGGGTAATGCTGGCCACATAGAAAGAATTTGGAAGTTTTCCTTCCATTTCTATTTTTTGGAACAGTTTGAGAATAGGTATTAACTCTTCTTTAAATGCTTGGTAAAATTTCCCTGTGAAGACATCTGGCTTTGGACTTTTGTTTGTTGGGAGTCTTTTGATTACTGAATCAATTTCTTTGCTGGTTATGGGTCTGTTCAGGTTTTCTAGTTCTTCCTGTTCCAGTTATGGTAGTTCATATGTTTCTAGGAATTTATCTATTTCTTCCATGTTGTCCAATTTGTTGGCATATAGTTTTTCATAATATTCTCTTAGAATTGTTTGTATTTTGGTGGTGGTGGTTGCTATTTCTCTTCTCTCATTTGTGATTTTATTTATTTGAGTCCTTTCTCTTTTTTTCTTGATAAGTCCGGCTAGGGGGTTATCAATTTTACTACCTTTTTTGAAGACCCAGCTCCTGGTTTCATTGTTTTTTTTTTTTTTTTTTTTTTTTTTAGTTTATATATCATTTAATTCTACTCTAAACTTCATATTTTTTTCCCTTCTTCTACTCGCTTTAGACTTTGTTGTTCTTTTTCTAGCTCCTTTAGTTGTAAGGTTAGGTTTCTTTGACATATTTCTTGATTTTGAGGTAGGCCTGTATTGCTATTAATTTTCCTCTTAGGACCACTTTCGGTATATCCCAAACGTTTTGGATCATTGTGTTTTCATTTGTTTCCATGCATTTTTAAATTCTTCAACCCCTTCACTGTTTAGTAGCTCTTATTTAACCTCCATGCATGTATCTTCTTTCCAGATTTTTTCTCTTGCTTGATTTCTAGTTTCATAGCTTTGTGGTTTGAAAAGATGCATGATAGCATGATATGACTTCAATCTATTTGAGTTTTTGATATTTGTTTTGTGACTTAACATGCATTAACTGGAGAATGTTCCATGTGCATTTGAAAAGAATGTGTTTTCTGCAGTTTTAGCACAGAATGCTTCAGTATCTCTGTTAGGTCCAAATGGTTCAATGTGTATTGTAAGCCACTGTGATCTTATCGATTTTCTGTTTGGATGATCCATCCATTGATGTAAATGGGGTGTTAAAGTCCCTTACTAAGTTTTGCTACCCCAGTTTTCTTTTGGCATCCATGATAGCTGTTTCTCCATCCCCTTACTTTCAATCTTCAGGTTTCTTTTCATCTGAAATGAGTCTCTTGTAGGCATAATACATAGGTTTTGGGTTTGTTTATTATTCCACTGTGTCACCCTGTATCTTTTGTTTGGAGAATTTAGTCCATTTACGTTCAACCTAATTATTGATAGGTATGTATGTATTGCCATTTTATCACTTGTTTTGTGGTTGGTTCTATAGATTTTCTCTGATCCTTTCTTCTCTTGCTCTCATGGTTTGTTTGCTTTCTTTAATGATATACTTAGATCCCTTTCTCTTTATTCTTTGCATATCTCCTGCATATAGCAGCGAAATTAAGTTGATGGTCACTTAAATTAAAACCCATTCTTTACTCATCTCCTTCCCATATTTTAGGTATATGTGATCATATTTTGTATCCTTTTATTTTATAAATCCCTTGACTGATTTTTACAGAAATATTTCTTTTTACTGGTTTGGTGTTTTGCTTTTTTACTTTTCATTTGATCTTGTTATCAGCTGGTTTCATAAAATGAGTTTGGAAGACTTTGAAAAGAATATGTATTAAATCTTCTTTGACTGTTTGGTAGAATTCATTGCTGAAGCCAATTGGTCCAGATTGTGTTGTTGAGAGGTTTTTGAATAATGATTCAATCCTTTTGCAAGTAATCAGTCTTTTCAAATTTTCTATTTTTATTGTTATGTTAATCACCATACATTACATCATTACTTTTTGATGTAGTGTTCCATGATTCATTATTTGCTTATAACACCCAGTGCTCCATGCAGAACGTGCCCTCTTTAATACCCATCACCAGGCTAACCCTTCCCCCACTCCCTCCCCTCTAGAACCCTCAGTTTGTTTCTCAGGACCATATTCTCTCATGGTTTGTCTCCCCCTCCGATACCCCCACTTCATTATTCCCTTCCTACTATCTTCTTCTTTTTTTTAAACATATAATGTATTATTTGTTTCTGAGGTACAGGTCTGTGATTCAACAATCTTACACAATTCACAGCTCTCACCATAGCACATACCCACCCAATCTCTATCACACAGCCACCCCATCCCTCCCACCCCCACCACACCAGCAAACCTCAGTTTGTTTCCTGAGATTAAGAATTCCTCATATCAGTGAGGTCATATGATAATACCGTCCAGTTCCATCCACGTCGTTGCCAATGGCAAGATTTCATTCCTTTTGATGGCTGCATAATATTCCATTGTAGATATATACCACATCTTCTTTATCCATTCATCTGTCGATGGACAGCTTGGCTCTTTCCGTAGTTTGGCTATTGTGGGCATTGCTGCTATAAACGTTGGGGTGCACGTACCCCTTTGGATCCCTACATTTGTATCTTTGGGGTAAATACCCAGTAGTGCAATTGCTGGGTCGTAGGGTAGCTCTATTTTCAACTTTTTGAGGAACCTCCATATTGTTTTCCAGAGTGGCTGCACCAGCTTGCATTCCCACCAACAGTGCAGGAGGGTTCCCCTTTCTCTACATCCCTGCCAACATCTGTTGTTTACTGAGTTTTAATTTTAACCATTCTGACTGGTGTGAGGTGGTATCTCATTGAGGTTTTGATTTGGATTTCCCTGATGCCGAGCGATGTTGAGACCTTTTTCATGTGTCTGTTGGCCATTTGGATGTGTTCTTTGGAAAAATGTCTGTTCATGTCTTCTGCCCATTTCTTGATTGGATCATTTGTTCTTTGGGTGTTGAGTTTGATAAGTTCTTTATAGATTTTGGATACTAGCACTTTATCTGATATGTCATTTGCAAATATCTTCTCCCATTCTGTCGGTTGTCTTTTGGTTTTGTTGACTGATTCTTTTGCTGAGCAAAAGCTTTTTATCTTGATGAAGTCCCCATAGTTCATTTTTGACCTCGCTTCCCTTGCCTTTGGCGATGTTTCTAGGAAGAAGTTGCTGCGGCTGAGGTCAAAGAGGTTGCTGCCTGTGTTCTCCTTTAGGATTTTGATGGACTCCTGTCTCACATTGAGGTCGTTCAACCATTTGGAGTCTATTTTTGTGTGTGGTGTAAGGAAATGGTCCCGTTTCCTTCTTCTGCATGTGATGGTCCAATTTTCCCAACACCATTTGTTGAAGAGACTGTCTTTTTTCCATTGGACATTCTTTCCTGCTTTGTCAAAGATTAGTTGCCCATAGAGTTGAGGGTCCATTTCTGGTTTCTCTATTGTGTTCCATTGATCTATGTTTCTGTTTTTGTGCCAGTACCATACTGTCTTGATGATGACAGCTTTGTAATAGAGCTTGAAGTCCGGAATTGTGATGCCGCCAACTTTGCTTTTCTTTTTCAACATTCCTCTGGCTATTCGGGGTCTTTTCTGGTTCCATACAAATTGTAGGATTATTTGTTCCATTTCTTTGAAAAAAGTGGATGGTATTTTGATAGGGATTGCATTGAATGTGTACATTGCTCTAGGTAGCGTTGACATCTTCACATTTGTTCTTCCAATCCATGAGCATGGAACGTTTTTCCATTTCTTTGTGTCTTCCTCAATTTCTTTCCTGAGTATTTTATAGTTTTCTGAGTACAGATTCTTTGCCTCTTTGGTTAGATTTATTCCTAGGTATCTTATGGTTTTGGGTGCAGTTGTAAATAGGATCAACTCTTTAATTTGTCTTTCTTCTGTCTTGTTGTTGGTGTATAGGAATGCCACTGATTTCTGTGCATTGATTTTATATCTTGCCACTTTACTGAATTCCTGTATGAGTTCTAGCAGTTTTTGGCTGGAGTCTTTTGGGTTTTCCACATAAAGTATCATATCATCTGCAAACAGTGAGAGTTTGACTTCTTCTTTGCTGATTTGGATGCCTTTTATTTTCTTTTTGTTTTCTGATTGCTGTGGCTAGGACTTCTAGTACTATGTTGAATAGCAGTGGTGATAGTGGACATCCCTGCCGTGTTCCTGACCTTAGGGGGAAAGCTCTCAGTTTTTCCCCATTGAGAATGATATTCGCTGTAGGTTTTTCATAGATGGCTTTTATGATATTGAGGTATGTACCCTCTAACCCTATACTCTGAAGAGTTTTGATCAAGAAAGGATGCTGTACTTTGTCAAATGCTTTTTCTGCATCTATTGAGAGGATCATATGGTTCTTGTTCTTTCTTTTATTAATGTATTGTACACATTGATAGATTTGCGCATGTTGAATGAACCTTGCAGTGCAGGGATAAATCCCACTTGGTCGTGGTGGAAATCATTTTAATGTACTGTTGGATCCTATTGGCTAGCATTTTGGTGAGAATTTTTGCATCCATGTTCATCAGGGATACTGGTCTGTAATTCTCCTTTTTGATGGAGTCTTTGGTTTTGAAATCAGAGTAATGGTGGCCTCATAAAAGGAGTTTGGAAGTTTTCCTTCCATTTCTCTTTTTTGGAACAGTTTTAGAAGAATAAGTATTAATTCTTCTTTAAATGTTGGTCGAATTCCCGTGGGAAGCCATATGTCCCTGGGCTTTTGTTTGTTGGGAGATTTTTGGTGACTCCTTCAATTTCCTTAGTGGTTATAGGTCTGTTCAGGTTTTCTATTTCTTCCTGGTTCAGTTTTGGTAGTTTATACATCTCTAGGAATGCATCCGTTTCTTCCAGATTATCTAATTTGCTGGCCTATAGTTGCTCATAATATGTTCTTATAATTGTATTTCTTTGATGTTGGTTGTGATCTCTTTCATTCATGATTTTGTTGATTTGGGTCATTTCTCTTTTCTTTTTGATAAGTCTGGCCAGGGGTTTATCAATTTTGTTAATTCTTTCAAAGAACCAGCTCCTAGTTTAATTGATCTGTTCTACTGTTCTTTCTCCAGCTCCTTAAATGTAGAGTTAGGTTGTGTATTTGAGACCTTTCTTGTTTCTTGAGAAAGGCTTGTATTGCTATATACTTTCCTCTTAGGACTGCCTTTGCTGCATCCCAAAGATTTTGAACAGTTGTGTTTTCATTTTCATTTGTTTCCATGAATTTTTTAAATTCTTCTTTAATTTCCTGGTTGACCCATTCATTCTTTAGTAGGATGCTCTTTAGCCTCCATGTATTTGAGTTGTTTCCAACTTTCCTCTTGTGACTGAGTTCTAGTTTCAAAGCACTGTGGTCTGAACATATGTAGGGAATGATCCCAATCTTTTGGTACCAGTTGAGACCTGATTTGTGACCTAGGATGTGATCTACTCTGGAGAATGTTCCATGGGCACTAGAGAAGAATGTGTATTCCGTTGCTTTGGGATGGAATGTTCTGAATAGATCTGTGAAGTCCATTTGGTCCAGGGTGTCATTTAAAGTCTTTATTTCCTTGTTGATCTTTTGCTTAGATGATCTGTCCATTTCAGTGAGGGGCGTGTCAAAGTCCCCCACTATTATTGTATTGTTGTCAATGTGTTTCTTTGCTTTTGTTATTAATTGCCTTATATAATTGGCTGCTCCCATGTTAGGGGCATAGATATTTACAATTGTTAGATCTTCTTGTTGGTTAGGCCCTTTAAATATGATATAGTGTCCTTCTTCATCTCTTATTATAGTCTTTGATTTAAAATCTAATTTGTCTGATATAAGGATTGCCACCCCAGCTTTCTTTTGGTGTCCATTAGCATGGTCAATGGTTTTCCACCCCTCACTTTCAATCTGGGGGTGTCTTTGGGTCTAAAATGAGTCTCTTACAGACAGCATGTCAATTGGTCTTGTTTTTTTATCCGGTCTGATAGCCCATGTCTTTTTATTGGGGCATTTAGCCCATTTACATTCAGGGTAACTATTGAAAGATATGAATTTAGTGCTATTGTATTGTCTGTAAGGTGACTGTTACTGTATATTGTCTGTGTTCCTTTCTGGTCTATGTTACTTTTAGGCTCTCTCTTTGCTTCGAGGACCCCCTTTAATATTTCTTGTAGGGCTGGTTTCGTATTTGCAAATTCCTTTAGTTTTTTTTGTCCCGGAAGCTTTTTATCTCTCCTTCTATTTTCAATGACAGCCTAGCTGGATATAGTATTCTTGGATGCATATTTTTCTCATTTAGTGCTCTGAAGATATCATGCCAGTCCTTTCTGGCCTGCCAGGTCTCTGTGGATAGGTCTGTTGCCAGTCTAATGTTTCTACCATTGTAGGTTACAGACCTCTTGTCCCGAGCTGCTTTCAGGATTTTCTCTTTGTCTCTGAGACTCGTAAGTTTTACTATTAGATGTCGGGGTGTTGACCTATTTTTATTGAGTTTGAGGAGGGTTCTCTGTGCCTCCTGGATTTTGATGCCTGTTTCCTTCCCCAAATTAGGGAAGTTCTCTGCTATAATTTGCTCCAGTATACATTCTGCCCCTCTCTCTCTTTCTTCTTCTTCTGGGATCCCAATTATTCTAATATTGTTTTGTTTTATGGTATCACTTATCTCTCGAATTCCTCCCTCGTGATCCAGTAGTTGTTGATCTCTCTTTTTCTCAGCTTCTTGATTTTCCATCATTTGGTCTTCTATATCACTGATTCTCTCTTTTGCCTCATTTATCCTAGCGGTAAGAGCCTCCATTTTTTATTGCGCCTCATTAGTAGCCTTTTTGATTTCAACTTGGTTAGATTTTAGGTCTTTTATTTCTCCAGAAAGGGTTTCTCTAATATCTTCCATGCTTTTTTGAAGCCCAGCTGTTATCTTTAAAATCGTCATTCTGAACTCTAGTTCCAAGATCTTACTAATGTCCGTATTGATTAGGTCCCTGGCAGTCGGTACTACCTCTTGTTCTTTTTTTTTTGAGGTGATTTTTTCCGTCTTGTCATTTTGTCCAGAAGAGAATAGATGAATGAGAGAACAAAATGCTAACAGGGTAACAATGACCCCAGAAAAATATACACTAAACAAATCAGAAGAGTCCTGATACTGGGGGGAAAAAAAGGGAAAGAAAGAAAAAGAAAAAGATTAAAAAAAAAAACCCAACCAACCAAACAAACATAAAAAACAGAATATGATCAAATATGATCAGGCTGGTGCATAGATCAGTGCCACACACTAACTTTTGGACATATTTTGGTCTGTTAGAAGAAATTGCCTCCCAAAATTTTAAAGAAAGAAAAACTTATATAAGGGTAAACACAATGAAGGGATGGAATATGACTGTAAAGATGAAAATTATAAAAGAACTTATAAAAGGAATTGATAAGAAGTTGATTGAAAAAAGAAAGAAGAGGATTTAAAAAAAAAAAAAAAGAATGTGATCAGTCAGGAGACTAGAACAAAGCCATACACTAGAGACTTAGGGTATATTTTGGTCTGTTAGAAGAAACTGTATCCCAAAATTTTAAAGAGAGAACAACTTTATATATATATATACACACACACACACACACACACACCAAAAATAAGGTTAACTACTATGAAGCGATAGAATATGACTCTAAAAATGAAAAAAATAAAAAAGATTTTTTAAAAAAGGGATTGATAAGATGTTGGTTGAAAAAGGGAAAAAGAAAATTTAAAAAAAAAAAGAAAAAGTTAAAAATTTACTTTGAAAGACTGAAGAATCATGGTAAAAAAGCCATGAATTCTATGTGCAGTATTCCCCTAGCTCTGGAGTTCTGCCATTCTCATTGATCAGTAAACTTGATTTTGGCTGGCTGTTCTTCCTGATCTTCTGGGGGCAGAACCTGTTGCCGTGGTTCCCAAATGTCTTTGCTGGAGGTGGAATTGCCCCGCCCTTCTTGGGGCCAGGCTAAGTAATCTGCTCAGGTTTGCTCTCGGGAGCTTTTGTTCCCTGCAAGCTTTCCGCACAGCTTTGGAGGAGAGTGAAATGACAGCCTCTCAATCTCTGACCTGGAGGATCCAAGAACTTGGGGGCCCCACTCAGTGAGCCCCCAGAGAAAAGCAGTCAATCACTCCCATCTCCCTGGTTTCTGGCTGCACTCTGTGCTCACACGGCCTATGACTGAGGGTTTCTATCTCTGGCACCAGACTCCGTGTGGAGTCTCCAAACCCAGCAGATCCCTGCGGTGCGCCCCACGCAGCTCCTCCCAAGGGAGGAAGGGAAGTGCCCTGGGATCTACCGCTTGTTGGGTCCCTGCTGGAGGAGCAGGACCCCACTGTGCCACAAATCACAGTTTATGACAACCCCAAGCTGAGAGCCCACTCCTTGGCTCCTTCTCTGCAGCTGGCTTCCCTGCTCCAATACCTGGGAGCCCTGCCACACTCAGGCACCCATGGTCCTTCTGTGACCCTGAGGGTCCTGAGACTACACTGTCCCAATGAGGGTTCCACCCCCCACTTAGCCACTGGAGCGATGTCCCTCAGTGGAGCCGACTTCTAAATGTTGTAATTTTGTGCTCTGCTGCTCTATCACTTACCAGTAGCAGCTGATGGAGGCCCCCTCCCCCGCCGTCCATCTTCCCAAATATCGCCTCAGATTCACTTCTCCACACATCCTACCTTCCAGAAAGTGGTTGCTTTTCTGTTCAGAGAGTTGCTGCTATTCTTTTCTTTGATCTCCTTTTGAGTTTGTAGGTGTTCAGAATGGTTTGATCCCTATGTAGCTGAATTCCTGGGACCAGACGAAATTTAGGTCTCCTACTCCTCCGCCATCCTGCTCCTCCCACTGCTCAAATTTTCTATTTCTTTATAATTTGGTCTTGGAAGGTTTCATGTTTCTAGGAATTTGTCCATTTACTTTATGTTGTTTAAATCTTTGGCATGTAACTGTAGTAGTCTCTTATGACTATTTCTGTGGTGTCAGTTGTAACTTCTCTATTATTTGTGATTTTATTTTAGCCTTCTTTTCTTAGTAATTCTAGCTAAAAATTCCTCTGTTTTTCTCTTCAGAGAAAGAGCTCTTGGTTTCATTTGTCTTTTTTTATTGTCTTTAGTCTCTTTCACTTGTTTTTGCTGTGATCTTTATTATTTCCTCCTTTACTAAGTTTTGGTTTCATTTGTTTTTTTCCTAGTTTCTTTTGGTATAAAGTTAAATTGTTCATTGGAGATCTCTGTTGTTTATTTCTTGAGGTAGGCCTGTATTGCTATAAATTTACCTCTCGGTATATTTTTACTTCTTTGATGTTTTTCTATGACTCATTAGTTACACAGTACCATGTGGTTTAATCTCCACATATTTGTAGTTTTTCCAGTTTTCTCTTGTAATTCATTCTAGTTTAATACCATTCTGGTAGCAAAAGATGCTAGGTATAGTTTCAATCTTTGTGAATTTATTAAGACTTTATATAGTAGTTTAATATGTAATCTATGTATTATGTGTACTTGGGAAAAACATATATGCTGCTGTTTTGAATGGAATATCCTACATGTATCTATTAATTCCACCTGATCTATTGTGTTATTTAAGGCTGATGTTCTCATTTATTTTTCTGTCTGATTTATCTGTTGATGTAAGTGGAGTACTAAAGTTCTTACTATTGTTGTCAATTTTAAACTTTAGGACTGTTAGTATGTCTTAATATATTTTGGTGCTATTACGTTGAGTGCATGTATTTATAAATGTTACATCTCCTTGCTAGATTTACTCCTTTATCATTATATAGTACCCCTTTCGTATTTTACTGTAGTCTTTGTTTTTAAATCTATATTGTCTGATATGAATATAACCACATGAGCTTTCTTTTCCTTTCCCTTTGTATGAAATATCTTCTTTTAATCATTCATTTTCAGTGTTTGTGTGTCTTTAGTTCTGAGTCTTACTGTTTTTATTAATTTAGCCACTATATGTTTTGTGTTTTGAAGTATAGTTAGCATACAATGTTAAGTTAGTTCCCGGCATGCAACATACTGATTCAACAATACTATACATTACTCAATGCTCACAATGATAAGGGTAGTCACCCTCTTCCACCAACATACTTTTCATCTCCATGACTTATGTAAAAGTAGAAGTTTTTACCTATTGATCACTTTTATCTGTTTCACCCATATACCCATAGCCCTACCATCTAGTAATTACCAATTCTTAGAGTTTAAGAGTCTGCAATGACCTGCTTTGCCTACTGTGGGTGTGGTTCCTGTGTTTTTGAGAGCCATCTCTCATGCCACCATGGGCTTGTTGGTATATAGGGCTTGCTTCCTGTATAGCTACTTAAGATATATGGTTGCTGCAACTTCAGGCATGGTGATGTGTGGGGCTATCACCCCCTCTCCCCAATACTGGAGTCACTTGGAAGTGGTGCCATTCCTGACCTTGGCTGCCTGCAGTGTGTGGTGCGGCAGGAGCTGTTTTGGAGGGATGCCTGTGAAGACAGTGGGTTTGATGGGTTACAAAGTGTTAGCACTGGCTCCTATAAGCATCCAGCTATCACTGCTGATGGTCTCTGTTTCTCTTCCTCTACCCAGGTTTTTTGTTCCTGAAGAAATCTCCTAAGAACCCCTGCCGCTTTAGCACATATTCTAAGATTAATCAGTGCCAGGGGTGTCCTGTGTGGAGTCTGGTCCTCTTCTCCATGCTTGTGATACCCCTCCAGTTTGTGTGTTTGTGGTTGCCTTGAGTTTGGTTCCCAATTGTATCTCTACCTCTTGTAAAATTAGCTGTGAAAAGCCTGTTTTGCCTCAGATCATTCTGAGAGTTAATTACATAGATGTAGCTTGTATCTCAGTGTGTCTATTGGACCAGATGAGTTCAGGATCCTACTCTGCCATTTTCTTAGCTCTCTCCCACACTGTCTTTTGATGGGACAATTGGTCCATTTACATATAAAGTAATAATTATTGATGGTATGTACTTATTGCTACTTTAATAGTTTGCTGTTTTTGTAGTTCCTCTCTGTTCTTTTGCGGTTTGATGGCTTCCTTTAGTGTTACATTTATATTCATTTTGCATTTTCTTTTGTGTGTTACCATAAGATTTTGCTTGTGGATTACTATGAAGTTCACACATTTCATACTATGGATATGACAGTCTTTTTAAAGTTGATAGTAACAAATTTGAACACATTCAAAAATATGTAGATATGTGTCCTTTATATTATTGTAGTTTTGATTTTACTAATTTTGTCTTTTTACTGACCTTTTCCCATGAGTATTACTTTGTTATTATAAATCATTACCATTGAAGTCCCTTTAATATTTCTCCTAAGGTTGTTGTAATGGATTTATCTTTTGATTGTCTTGAAAATTCTTTATCTCCCCTTCAAATCTGAATAGCATTATCAAGTACAGTATTCTTGGTTGGAAGTTTCTCTTTCATTATTGTGAATATACCCTGCCATTCTCTTTTGCTTACAGGATTTCTGCTTAAAATCAGTTGATGGTCTTATGGGGGTTCTCTTATATATTACAATTTGTTTTTATCTTGCTGCTTTTATGAATCTCTCTTTAACTTTTGTCATTTTAATTATAATGTGTCTTCATGTGAATCCTTTTTGGTTCATATTATTTGGAACACCCTGGGCTTCTTTTATCTGGATAGTTGTTTCCTTCCCTAGGCTCAAGAAATTTTCAACTATTATTGTTTCTAAAACTTTTCTGTCCCTCTTTCTATTCTTCTAGGATCCTTATACTGCAGATGTATTGTTTGATGTTGTCACAGATGTCCCTTAATACTTATTTTAAAAATTCTTTCTGCTATTCTGTCTGGGTGAGTTCTATTGCTTAATTCAGCTCCCTGATTCATTTTTCTGCTTATTCTACTGTAGTCTTGTTGAATCCATCTAATGTATTTTTCATTTCAGTTACTGTATGTTCACCTCTGTAATTTTCATTTATCACTTGTTTTTTTCTGAAGGTCTCACTGTGTTCATCCATTCTTCTCCTGAGTTTAGTAAACATCCTTGTGACCATTACTTTGAATTCTTTCCTTATCTCTGTATCATTAAAGTCTTTTTTTCTTGAGGTTTTATTTTGCTCTTTCATTTGATACATAATTCTGTTTCCTCATGTTTCTTGACTCCCTGTTTGTTTCTATGGATTAGGTAAAACAACTACCTCTCTCAGTCCCTAAGGAGTGGCCATGCAGAGGTGATGATCCATAATGTTCAACCTTGTCCTAGCATATGGTTGTCTCTTGAACCTTTGTGATTGCTTAAACCATCTGATTTTTTTTCTTGACATATGTCCCCATTGCTGAGGCTGTGTAAAGGCCTATGACCCAAGGAGAAGAGTCTCATTTAGCAACTACTTTCAGGCTGATTATAATTTGCTGCTTGAGGGCCTGGCTTCTAAACTATGCAATTATATACAGTCCTTTGTGGTAACAATTGTAATTTCTGCTGGTCTCCAAACCAGGAGATCTGGAGGTGTCCCCTGAGTAATAGTTGCAAAAATCAGGATTCCAGGTGTATGAACAAGCTCCTTTCTGGGAGGTCCATCTCCTCAAGCTGTATGAAGACTAAGAGGATTGCAAAGATGGTGTCTCTCTGCTTATGTTCTATGTGAGTGCCTCCTTGACCTCTAGATGTGGGAGAAATCTAAAGCCTATCCCATAGGCTGAAGCTCCAGGCTAAAAAAAAAAAAAATTGGTCTTTTTCACAGAAGGACTGGACTGTGTTGCAGTCTATTGTCTGTATAGTGCCCTGGGAGTGGCCCTCTGCCATGAAGTATCCTTCCAGTTTTTACAGTCCCCTAGAGCTCTGGAATGGCTGCATTGTAAGCTTCCAGGATGAGGCAATCCAGGGGTTTCTCCTACATGGACTGTGTTCAACCCCTGGCTTTAACAAGACAACTGGAGATTATTTGGGACAGAGCATACTCACTGGCCTCAGCAAGTGTTGGGACCACTTTCCAGTGCCAGTCTCAGCAATGTATCATGAAGGTGCTGTGTGATAGTTTGCATCCCTGAGCTAGCAGGCTATGTGGAGTGAAAAAATGTTATCCATTAGCATCTCCTTTTTAAAGAACCTATCAACTGTCTCCTGGCCCTCCAGTCAATGCCCTCAGATCAGCAAATGAATTTCCCTCATGTATAATATATGTTCTTTTTATACTGCTGTTTTTTTTCTTTTTTTATTCTGGGAAGGTGATGTAGGAGGATACTAATCTCACTTGGTCCCATGTACACACCTAGAGAACAGCCACATCAGTGCAACTAACCCAGAAAATGACCTGAGGAGTGGCAGCACAGACTTTTCAGTTAATTGTAGAGAGAAGGATACACTGAAAAGGGTAGGAGGGGAGAAGATGCAGCAGGAACCAAACTTATAGCAAGACTAACCACAAATGGGAGGGACACCACAAGCACAGAGAAGGGAGAGAAGCAGATCCCACACCAGGTACCCTGGCATGGGGGACCTGCGCTGGGAAGACAAGTCCCCATAACATTTGGCTTTGAAAGCCAGTAGGGCTTAGCTCTGGTTATTTTAATAATCAGCAGGGTGGGTTAGGGGAAGAGCCTTAGGATGAGAGAAAACTGAGTCCCCACTCTTAAAAAGACAGCATTAATAAAAGTCCCACTGGGACACAGCATGGAAGCAGCAGTTTGAAAAGCACCGGGGTATGTGTAAAAGATTTATTTACTGATCTCAGAAGGCATGCTGGAGGGCCAGGAATCTTTAGGAGACTTCTCCAAGAACAAAAGAGCTGGCAGGCACTATTTCTCTCCCACCCCCCATCCTACATAGATGGACACCTACAGGAGCCCATGCAAACACTACATATAACTTGCTAACACCACACACTTTGCCCCTCTGTTCTTGGGATCCAGCACAAACAATATGGTGCACCTCATCTTATAACCAGTCCTGGCTGGCACCAGCACCACTCCAAAGTGACTCCTGCCCTGGGGAGAGGGTAAGATAACCAAACACACCAGTTCAACTGTAGTTCCAGCAGCCAAACCTTAAAACTGGCAGTGTCAAGAGAGTGCCCTACTGATCCTTGTGTTTGGAGCTGCACACATGGCCTGGGGGCAGACTGCCTGTCCCACTAACAAAAACGTTTCTTGGGACACTGCAGCCTCAGCAAATGAGCTCAGGGCAAGCATCTGGTCTCATTGCTGACACTACCCAACTGCAAGCCCATGGCGGCCCTAGACTGGAATTTTAACAGTACAGGGACCAAACTTTGCCCAATAGAGAATTCAAAGTAATGGTCATAAATATGCTTACCAGACCTGAGAAACAAGTGGAGAATCTCAGTGAGACCTTCAAGAAAAGGATAGAAAATATAGAAAAGAACCAAACCAAACATTAAAAATATACTAGAAGGAATCAATAGTAGCTTAGAAAAGGCAGAAGAATGCAAGGTAGAAGACAAAGTAATGGAAAAAAAATGATACTAGGTTAAGGAAACTCAATGACATCATCAAGCATAGTAACGTTCTCCTCCTTCTGGGATTTCTATAAAACAAGAGAGAGGGGGCAGAAAACTGAACTTGAATAATAGCCAAAGTACCCCGATCTGGGGAAGGAAACTGACATCTAGATCCAGGAGGCACAGAAAGCCCCCAACCACATCAACACAAGAAAGTCCACACCTAGGCACATAATTAAAATGGCAAAAGCAGGGATAAAGAGAGAATTTTAAAAGCAGCAAGAGAAAAGAAAACAGTTATATACCTGTGAAACTCTATAAAGTTAACAGCTGATTTTCCAGCAGAAACTTTGAATACATCATGCCACTCCCTCTAGCCTGCAAAGTGTTGAAAGGAAAAAACCCTTGACAACAATACTCCAACCCGTCAAGGCTATCATTCAGACTAGGAGAGCTAGAGTTTCCCAGATAAACAAAACTTCATGGAGTTCATTAGCACTAAAGCATCCTTAAAAAAACATTAAAGGAAATTCTTTGGAAAGAAAAGGCCATAATGAGCAGTAAAAAAAAAAAAAATTAGAAAGGAAAAAAATTTCACGGGTACATAAAAACCTAATAAAAGTGGTATATAATCACTTTTAAAACTAGTACAGAGGTTAAAGCATAAAGCAGTAAAATCAATTATATCTATAAAAACCAAGGAATTCACAAAATGAAAGGATATAAAGTATGACATCATATACATAACCTATGGGGGGGTGAGTAAAAATTTAGTGCTTTTGGAATAGGTTCAAACTTAAGCAACCATCAACTTAATATAGGCTGGTATATGCATAAGATGATCTATCTGAGCCTAATGGTGATGACAAATCAAAATCCTTTAAGATATGCAAAAAAAAAAAAAAAAAGGAATCCAAGCTTATCACTAAAGAAAACCACAAGAGAGCAAGAAAAGATAGGAACAGAGAAAAACAAAATGGCAAAAAGTATATACCTATCAATAATTACTTTGAATATAAACAGACTAAATGTTCTAGTCAAAAGAAATGGGGTGGCAGAATAGATAAAAATGCAAGACACATCAATATGTTGCCTTCAAGAAACACATTTCATATCTCAAGACACATGCCAACTGAAAGTGAAGTAATGGAAAAACATTTACCAGACAAATGGAAGGAAAAAGAAAGTGGGCAAAAGGGACTTCAAGATTGTAACAAGGGACAAAGAAGGGCATTACATAATAAGGGATCAATCCAACAATAGGTTATAATAATTGTAAGCATCTGTGCACACACTATAACATCACCTAAACAAATAAAGCCAATATTCATAAACCTAAAGAGAGAAATTGAAAGTAATACAATAATAGGGGGCACTTTAAAACCCCATTACAGGGGTACCTGGGTGGCTCAGTTGTTAAGCGTCTGCCTTCAGCTCAGGTCATGATCCCAGGGTCCTGGGATTAAGCCCCACATCGGGCTCTCTGCTCAGCAGAAAGCCTGCTTCTCCCTCTCCCGCTCCCCTTGCTTGTGTTCCCCCTCTCGCTGTGTCTCTCTCTGTCAAATAAATTAAAAAAAACTTAAAAAAAATAAAAAATAAATATAAAATAAAATAAAACCCCATTACATCAATGGTTAGATCAGCCAGACAGAAAATCAACAAGGCAGTAGTGGCTTTGAATGACACATTGGACTAGATGGATCTAACAGAGATCTTTAAGCATCACATGCTAAAACAGCAGAATACGCATACTTTCCATGTATACATGGACATTCAGCAGAATAGATTACATGTTAGGCCACAAAACAAGCCTAATAAATTGAAAGACTGAAATAATACCATGCAACTTTTCCAACCAGTAATGTATAAAAGTAGAAATCAACCACAAGAAAAAATCTAGAAAGAACACACATACACTGAAGCTAAATAACATGTTACTGAACATGAATGGGTCAACCAAGAAATCAAGTAAGAAATAAAAAATACTGGAGACAAATGAAGACACAGTGGTCCAAAATCTTTGGGATGCAGCATTAGTGATTCTAAGAGGAAAGTTTATAGCAATACAGGGCTGCCTCAAGAAGCAAGAAAATTCTCAAAGAACAAAGCCAAAAGCTGGTAGGAGGGAGGAAATAATAAAGATTAGAACAAAAATAAATGAAATAGAGAGTTAATAGAAGAGATCAATGAAACCAGGAGCTGGTACTTTGAAAAAATAAAAACCTATAGCAAGATCATCAAAAAAGGAGGAGGGAGGACTCAAAAATACCACCACAGAAATATAAAGGATTAGAAAAGAATATTATGAAAAATGCCAACAAACTGGACAACTTAAAAAATGAATAAATTCCTAGGAACATATAATCTTCCAAAAATGAATTAGGAAGCAAGAAAATTTTAACAGATTACTGATTCAATTTCATTGAATCAAAAAACTCATAACAAACAAAAAGACCAGGAACAGCTAACTTCACAGTAACTTCTACCAATCATTTTATTTAAGATTTTATTCAAATTTTTGTTAATATATAGTTTGCATTCCCACCAACAGTGTAAGAGTGTTCCCCTTTCTTTCACCACATCCTTGCCAACTTCTGTTGTTCCCTGTGTTGTTAATTTTAGCCATTCTGACAGGTATGAGGTAATATCTGATTGTAGTTTTGATTTGTATTTCCCTGATGATCAGTGATGACAAGCACCTTTTCATATGTCTGTTAGCCATCTGTATGTCTTCTTTGGAAAAATGTCTTATTTTATGTCTTCTGCCCATTTCTTAACTGGATTATTTGTTTTGGGGCCCTAAGTTTGAGAAGTTCTTTATAATGTTGGCTACTAACTCTTATCAGATATGTCATGTGCAAATATCTTTTCCCATTCTGTAGGTTGCCTTTTAGTTTTGCTGAATGTTTCGCTCACTGTGTAGAAGATTTTTATTTTGATGAAGTCCCAATAGTTCTTTTTTGCTTTTGTTTCCCTTGCTTCCAGAGATGTGTCTGGTAAGAAGTTCTATGGCTGAGGTCAAAGAGGTTGCTGCCTGTATTCTCCTCTAGGATTTTGATGGTTTCCTGTCTACCAATCATTTAGGGAATAGTTAATACCGATTCTTCTCAACTTATTCCAAAAAATAGAAGAAAACTTCCAAATTCATTTTATGAGGCCTACATTATCCTGATACAAGACTATGAAAAAACTATAGGCCTGTGTCTTTGATGACCTTAGATGCAAAAATCCTCAACAAAATATTAGCAAACTGAATTCAACAGTACATTAAAAAATAATACACTACAATCAAGTGGGATTTAACCCATGGTTGGTTGCAAGGTTGGCTCAATATTTGCACATCAATCAGTGTGGAACATTACATTAACCAGGGGAAGGATAAAAATTATAAGATCATCTCAAATCATTTGACAAAATACAACATCCATTCATGATAAAAACCCTCAACAGGAGAAGTAGGTTTAGAGGGAATATACATCAACATAATAAAGTCCATATATGAAAACCCACAGCCAACATATACTCAATGGTGAAAAACTGAGAGCTTCTCCCCTAAGCTCAGAAACAGGACAAGGAGATCTACTTTCATGACTTTAATCAACATAGTATTGGAACTCCTTGGCACAGCAACTGGATAAGATATATAACACACCCAAATTAGTAAGAAAGAAGTAAAACTGTCACTATTTGCAGATAACATACTATCCGTGGAAAACCCTAAAGACTCCACCAAAGCACAAATAGAACAAATTAATGAATGCAGTAATGTCACAGGACACAAAATTAATATATGGAAATTAAGAAAACAATGCCATTTATTATTGCATCAAAAAAATAAATAAAAGACCTAGGAATAAACTTACAAAGGAGGCAAAAATCTGTACTCCAAAAACTATGTAATATTGATAAAATAAATTGAAGATAACAAAAACCAATGGAAAGATAAACCATACTCAGGGATTGGAAGAAGTAATATTGTTAAAATGTCCTTACTACCCAATGCAATTTCTATCAAAAACCAACATTTTTCATAGAACTTAAACAAAAATCCTAAAGTTTGTATGGAATGATAAAAAACCCTGAATAGCCAAAGCAATCTTGAAAAGAAGAACAAAGCTGGAGGTACCACAATCCCAGATTTAGAGATATTACAAAGCTATAGTAAACAAAATGATATGGTACCGGCAAAAAAAACAGACACACAGAGCAATGGAACAGAATACAGAGTCCAGAAATAAACCCACACTCTCTGGCCAATTCATCTTTGACAAAGGAGGCAAGAGTATTTGATGGGAAAAAGACAGTCTCTTTAGCAAATGGTATTAGGGAAATTGGACAGCTACATGCAAAAGAATGAAACTAGACCACTTTCTTACATCGTACCTAAAAATAAACTCAAAATGGAATCAATATCTAAATGTGAATTCTGAAGCCATGAAATTCCTGGAAGAAAACATAGGCAATAATTTCTTTGACACTGGCCATAGAAATATTTTTCTAGTTATATCTCCCCAGCAAGGGGAATAAAAGCAAAATTAAACTATTGGGACTACACCAAAATAAAATGCTTTTGCACAGCAAAATAAATCATCAAGAAAACAAAAAGGAAGCCTACTGAATGGGAGAAGATATTTGCAAATGATATATATTTGGATATTAATGCCTTATGGGATATAAGGAACTTCACCAAAAAACCCCACAAATAATCTGATTATAAAATGGTCAGAGGACCTAAAGAGACATTTTTCCAAAGAAGGCATACAGATTGCCAAGAGACACATGAAAAGTGCTCAACATCACTAATCATCAAGGGAAATGCAAATTAAAATCATGAGATATATCCTTATACCTATGAGAATATCTTTTATCAAAATCACAAGAAACAAGTGTTGGCAATGATGTGAAGATAAAGGAACTCTCATGCACTGTTGGTGGGAATTTAAATTAGTGAAACCACTGTGTAAAACACTATGGAGGGTCCTCAAAAAAATTAAAAATACCTAGTGGTGCAATTGCTGGGTCATAGGGTAGCTCTATTTTTAACTTCTTGAGGAACCTCCATACTGTTTTCCAGAGTGGCTGTGCCAGAAGTCATCCGAGAGGGAGAAAAACCATGAAAGACTCTTTTCTATAGGAAACAAACTGACGGTTGCTGGAGGGGATGTGGATGGGGGGATGGGGTAATTGGGTGATGGACATTAAAAAGGGCATGTGATGAGCACTGGGTGTTATATGCAACTGATGAATTATTGAACACTATATCTGTGTTCACTATATGTTGGCTAATTGATTTTAAATATAAATAATATTTATAAATAAAAAATTAAAAATAGAATTACCATATGATCCAGTAGTTCCACTACTAGGTATTTACCCAAGGAAAATGAAAACATTAATTTAAAAAGACACGTGCAAGAGTGCCTGGGTGGCTCAGTCAGTTGAGCGTCTGACTCTTGATCTCAGCTCAGGTCTTGATCTCAGGTTGTGATTCAAGCCCCATGTTGGGCTCTGTGCTGGATGTGGAGCCTACTCAAAAAAAAAAAAAAAAAGGATATGGGCACCCCATGTTTATTGCAGCATTATTTACAATAGCCAAGATATGGAAACAACCCAACTGTCCATCGATAGATTAATGGATAAAGATGTGGTATACATACACAATGGACTATTACTCAGCCATAAAAAAGAATGAAATCCTGCCAAATGCAACAACATGGATGAACCTAGAGGGTATAATGCTAAGTGAATTAAATCACTCAGTGAGATAGATACCCTATGATTACACTCATACATGGAATTTAAAAGCAAAACAAACAACAGAGACAAAACAGGGTCATAAATAAAGAGAACAAAACTGGTGGTTGCTGGATGGGGGTGGGGGTGGGGGAATGTGTGAAGTAAAGGGGATTAAGGGTATATTTATCTTGATGAGCACTAAGAAGTGCATAGAATTTTTGAATCCTTGTATTCTATACCTGAACTTAATATAACACTGTATGTTAATTATATTTTTTTAAATGGTGGGGTTTTTTGATAGGTTTTGGGGCAATTGAGACTGCACATAATCCCTCCAAGAAGGGAATCTCATTTCTGTACAGCATTTTGGAACCCCTGAACATTAGTCCCATTGATTTCTGAAGCCAAACTTGTGGGGTCTTTTTTACCCAGTGCAGATGCTAGGTAGGGGCTGGGGTGATTGATGTAGGGCACCAGCCTCTCATTGCTTCAGCAGAAGTGCCTGTTTGGTGAGGCCCTTCCCTGTTGTGTGTCACTGCATAGGGGATGAAGTTCACAAGACCAGGTCTCTTCCTGTTCTACCTATCTCCGTGTGGTCCTTTTATTCTTTGTTGTGGAAAGCAGTTCATCTACTTTCCAGATCTTTTTTTAGAGGGAAATGAATAATATGTAGCTGTAGATTTTGTGTGTCTTTGGGTGGAGGTAAATTCAGGATGTTCCTATACCAGCATTTTGGGCCCCTTTAAGTTAACTTCTTATAAATCCAAAGCATATCTAGAATGTGCAATATGATATTTACATATGTAGTATATACATGCATATCCATTTCTAACAGACCTAGTTTCTAATCTCTTGTCTGGTTAGCTTACTCACCTAGTTGCCGGAAAAAATTAAGTGCCAAAGGAGATTCTTGGTGAAACCAAATATTGTAAAAATCTAAACATACTTCATGGAAATAGCATTGTGCATAAACTTTGTCTTCTCTGTGGGCTGCTTCCCAAGTAGCCAAACAGATGAACAAAGAATTATAAGCAAAACTAATAAATTTAGATTATTGAACAGATTTGTTGAAAGAATAAATATTTCTGTTATTTTTACTGGGCTATATTATAAGTAGTTGTGCTAGTCTGAATGGCCTGGATTTAGCTACAGTAATAACACTATGTCCTACCACCTTATTTAAAAAACTAGTTATAGTCTATGAATAGGAATATTTATGTTGCATACCCAGCATAGTTCAGCCAAAGGCTGTTATCTTCGTCACTTAGAAATTCAAATTGTGACCTCATTTTGAAGTAGGGGGTAGGGATATTAATGTTTCCTTGAGGAAATTGTATATATCTCCTTACATTTGACCAAATCAAAATCCCATCATCACACACAACTTAAAAGTGAGATTTCTGTCTTTCCATATGTTTGTTATATAGCATGATGAAAAATATTTAGTGATGAGTGATAGTCACTAATACTTTATACCAAATACTTTACTCTCTCTGATTTCCAGGCAGACCTCACCCTTTGAAGTTAAATATCATGGAACACTTCAGTCAATGAAACATGAGTGGAAGTATTATTAAGGCAGATGCTTAAAAATCCAGTGAACAATTTTTTAGTCTCTACTATTCTCTCCTACAGTGTCCCAGGTAGATCCATTAACCTGAATCCAGGGGTGAGGATGAAAAAAAACACTTAATGGACATGTAAGATGAGTGAGAAATCATTCTTTGTTTTTTAGAGTTACTAAATAATTGTTTTGTGTTGACTGTTTCTGCATATAGCATAATATAACCATGAATATTAAGATTTTATTTCAAATTGACAAAATATAAATTGAAAAGTAGAAATATTATTTAATAATTCCTTTGATTTGGGATTTAAAAACAAATATTTTCCCCATACTAAAAAATTCAAGTTTAGTTTTTCTTTTTCCCTTTTTCAAAGTGCATCTGTTATGCTGAAACAGGTCCTATTTCAAGAAGTACTATTTATTTATGTTTAGTTTTATCATTAAAACCAGCAGTTTACAAACCTGCATACTTGCAAAGAGGGATAGGATCTTAGGACAGTGATTTTTCTTAAATAATTATGCATAAAACTTTTTCATAATTACTCTAATTCAGTTTTATCATGTTGACCAAAACAGCCTTAATGTTTCCTTCAGTTTAACTAAACTTTATACAGGCTTCTTCCTGAAACTGGATCCCGAAATCCTTTGTTTTTAGGGTATTTTCTTTAGAAAAAGTTCTAAATATTGTCTCTGGCCATTTGAGATCTGAGTACATCTTTTTATAAGCCTGTTGCAGTTTTACAACCTATGAACGTGTATCCTAGGGACCTGAAAGCAATTGCTTTTAATGTAGTCATCATCTAAGATAAGCTCCCTTATTTCCCAGTCCCTGTTGGATGTATAGGAGTCTAACTTTTTTGGGTGTCAATTTGGAACTAACTCAATGTGCTTGACATTATCCATTGATCAACTTCCTCACTAATATCTCCAAAACTTCTCTACTAGCACACCTCTGACTTAAACCCCCCCCCCATCAGTGTAGTTTAGACTGCCTTCTTTACTCCCCTCTTTATTGCAATAGCTTTGAATAAAGTCTTTGTCTGACAATTTTTGCTTGACCATATGTATAATTTATTAACACACTGCATTGCAGCATAATACCTTTCAATTACAACCCTGTTTTCACACTAGCAGTATTAATTTAGCAACATATACAACTTTCCTGGTAAAGATTTCCCCTTCTCTTGGTTATTTTAAACTATCACAAGAAGAAGGAGAAGAATGAGAAAGGCCACTCAAAAAAGTTGCCAGTAGCTGAATACCTAATGTAGAGACAAAGGATCACAGTGATTTCTAGGAGAACTAAAATATCATTGACTTAGAGTCCAAGATAGGAAGACCCTGAACTCACCTCCACTCTTGGACACACTGAATCTATCTCTATAGAGAGAGAAATTCTTCCTGAAATGCCGAGGGGTGATCAAACAGTTTTTGCACAACAAAGGGAGAGGGACCACATAGAGAATAGCAGGAGAGATGGAAACATGGGAACTCCATTCTCAATAGGGAATGATCTCACTGAGGGGTTCATGTGCAGACCAAACACAAAACAAAACAAAAACACAGCAGCTTAAGAGGAAATTAGACTATATGGGAACAAAATCCATTTGTTAAACCCGAGTGTCCACCAAGCATGGGGAAACTGCTGAAGCTCTCTCCAGGGATGGAGGTGCTAGTCAGTACTTTCATTTATGTTCCCTCTCTGCCATGATAGTGCAGACTGTTAGTGTAGCTGGACTGCCACCTCATTGAGCCACAGGTCCCTAGCCCACACCAGCTCCCACTGTCTGACCAAGGCAGGCCAGCCACAAAACACCTTGAGATACTACAGTCCATGCCTGCTTCAGCTCCAGCCCCAGTCATCCTCACAGGGTACCTCCTGTGTATAGTGTCCTGCTTCATGTCCACTACAGCTCCAACCAGCCAGCCTAAGCTGCTAGGCATATATTTCTACACAGGGGAGATTCTTATACAAGACCGCTCCTTCAAGACTGGGAGAAATAGCTACTTGCCTAACTCAAAGAAACAAACAGAAAGACAAATAAAATGAGAAGACAGAAGAATATGCTTCAAATGAAATGACAAAATTTCAGAAGACTTAAATATGGAAATGAGCAACCTACTTGATAAAGTGTTTGAAGTAATGGACATAAAGATGCTCGCTGGACTTGAGAGAAGAGTGGATGAACTAATAACATCACAACAAGAGATAAAAAACATAAAAAGGGAACCAATCAGAGGTGAAGTAAATGAAAAAGAGGGATTCAACCCTCTTTTCAACTCCAAATGAAATTCTAATTCATTTGAATTAGATGGAATCAGCAACAGATTAGAGGATGCACAAGAATGGATCAGCAATCTGGAGGAGATGGGTTCCTTCCATTACCAACAAAAAAGAATAAAAAATTGAGGATAGGTTAAGAGACCTCTGGGACAACATCAAGTGTATTAACCTTTACATTATAAGGGTCCCAGAAGGAGAAAATAGAGAAAGGGGCAGAAGATTTTTTTGAAGAAATAATAGCTGAAAACTTTCCTAGTCTGTGGTAAGAAACAGACATCCAGATTCAGGAAGCACAGAGAACACCAAACTAGATGAACCCAAATAGATCCACAAAAGACACATAATAATGAAAATCACAAAAATTAAAGAGAGAATCTTAAAAACAGCAAGAAAAAAAAATCAAACAGTTATGTATAAGGGAAACCCCATAAAGCTATCAGCTGTTTTTTTCCAGCAGAAACTTTGAAAATATTATGCTACTCCTTTCCGGCCTACACAAAATGCTGAAAGAAAACAAAAACAAAAACATTACAACCAAGAACACTGTACCTAGCAAAACAATCACTCAAATGAAAGGAGAGAGAGAGAGTTTCCCAGACAAAAGTTAAAGAAGTTCATCAACACTAAACTGGCCTTATAAGACATTTTAAAGGGGCTTCTTTAAGCAGAAAAGGCCCTACCTACAAATGAGAAAATTATGACAGGAAAAAATTTAACTGGCAAAAGCAAATACAGAGTAAAGTTAGTAGACCAATCACTTATAAAGCTAATTTGAAAGTTAAAAGACAAAGGTAGTAAAATCAATTTTATCTACAAATATTAGTCAAAGGACACACAAACAGATTTAAAATATGATACTATATAAATAAAACATGAAGGAGAAAGAGAAATAAAATGTGGTTCTTTTACAATGTGTTTGCACTTAAGTGACATTAATTTAATAGAAACTGCTGTATACTTAGGATGTTATATATAAACCTCATGCTAACCACAAACTAAAAACTTAAATTCTTCTCCCTATATATTTTTGTATTTAAGAATAGCATTAAAGAAAGCTATCAATCACAAGGAGACACAGCAACAAAAAAACTATAAAACATCCATAAAACTATGAACAAAATTACAGTAGGTACATATCTAACAATATTAACTTTAAATATAAATGAACTAAATCCTCCAATCAAAAGATAGAGGGTGACCAAATGGATTAAAAAAAAAAAAAACAACCAGGCCCATCTATATGCTGCCTAAAAGGACTCACATAAAACCTAATGACATGTATAGACTGAAAGTAAAGGGATGAAAAGAGACATACCCTGAACTGCAAGTGAAAAAATTAAAACAAAGCCACTAACAAGACAAAAAAAGGAATTACATAATGAGGGGTTAATCCAACAATAGGATATAACAATTGTAAATATCTGTGCACCCAACATAGGAGCAACTTAACATATATAGCAAATATTAACAGACATAAAGGGAGAAATTGACAATACAGTAATGGTAGGGGACTTTAATACCCCATTTACCACAATGGATAGATCTAGACAGAAAAATCAACAAGGAAACAAAGGTTTTGAATGACACATTAGACCAGAGAGATGTAACAGATATGTACAGAACATTACATCCAAAACCAGCACAATACACATTCTCTTCCAGTGACATTGAACATTCTCCAGAATAGTTCAAGTATAGGCTACAAAACAAAACATGTCGTACTAAATTTAAGATTGAAATCATATCAAGCATCTTTTCCAACCACAGCAGTATCAAACTAGAAATCAATTATAAGAAACAACTGGAGGGTGGGGAAAGCATGAACACATGGAGGCTAAACCTGCTACCGAATAGCTTATGGGTCAACCAAGAAATACAAAATTACAAAGTACATGGAGATAAATAACAATGAAAACACAGCAGTTCCAAGTCTTTGAGACACAGCAAAAGCAGTTCTAAAAGGGAAGTTTATAGTATTCTAGGCCTACCTCAAGAAACAAGAAGAATCTCAAGTAAACAATTGCACCTTACACCTAAAAGAACTAGAAAAATAAGACCAAAGCTCAAAGTTAATAGAAGGAAAGACATAATAAAGATCAATGAGGTGCGCCTGGGTGGCTCAGTCTCTTAAGCATCTGCCTTCGGCTCAGGTCATGATCCTGGGGTCTTGGGATTGAGCCCCATGTCCAGCTCCCTGCTCAGCCAAGAGCCTGCCCCTCCCTCTCCCTCTGCCCCGCCCCTGCTTGTGCTCTCTCGCACTCTTTTTCCCTCAAATACAATCTTTAAAAAAAAAAAAAAAAAGAGTGAAACTAAGCTCGTTCTCTGAAAAGATAAAATTTATATACCTTTATCTAGACTCATCAAGAAAACAAGGACTCCAATAAATAAAATGAGAAAGAGAAGTATAGTCAGTACCACAGAAATAGAAACCATTATGAGAGTACAACAAAAAAATATATGCCAACAAATTATGCAACCTAGAAGAAATGGATAAATTCCTAGAAACATATACTCTTCCAAGACTCAGTCAAGAAAAAACAGAAAATCTGAACACCCAATTAGGAGTAACAAAATTGTATCAGTGTTCGAAAAACTCCAAACAAAAGTGCATGGCCAGAGGTGGCTTTTCAGGTGAATTCTATTGAACACTAAAGTAGAGTTAATAACTATTCTTTTCAAACTATTCCAAAAAATAGAACAGGAAAGCACTCTTCCAAATTCATTCTGTGAGGCCAGAATTACCCTGATACCAAAACGAGACAAAGACACTACAAAAAATGAAAGAAAAGAAATAGAAAGGGAGGGAGGGGTAAAGAAAAGAAGGGAAGAAAAAAAGGAAAGAAAGAAAGAAAGGAAAGAGAAAAGAATTAATTAATTACAGGCTAATATCTCTGATGAACATAGATCCAAAAATCCTTAACAGGGCGCCTGGGTGGCTCAGTCGTTAAGCGTCTGCCTTCAGCTCAGGTCATGATCCCAGGGTCCTGGGATCGAGCCCTGCATCGGGCTCCCTGCTCAGCGGGAAGCCTGCTCCTCCCTCTCCCACTCCCCCTGCTTGTGTTCCCTCTCTCGCTGTGTCTCTCTCTGTCAAATAAATAAAATCTTTAAAAAAAAAAAATCCTTAACAAAATAGGAGCAAACTGAATTCAACAATGCACTGAAAGGATCATTCACCCACAATTGGTTGGAATTTATTCCAGAGATGGAAGGATGGTTCAATATATGCAAATGAAGCAACATGATACACAACATTAACCAAATGAAGGTAAAAATCATGTGATCATCTCAGGAGACGCAGAAAAACCATTTGACAAAATTCAACATCTACTGATGATTAAAAACCCTCAACAAATTGGGTTTAGAGAAAACATACCCCAACAGAATAAAGGCCATATATGACAAATTCACAGCTAACATCATATTCAGTTATGAAAAGCTGAAACCTTTTCCTCTAAGATCAGGAAAAAGACAAGTTTGCCCACCCTTACCAGTTTTATTCAACAGACGGTACTGGAAGTCCTAACTGCAGCAATCAAAGAAGAAAAATAAATAGAATGAAAATTGGTAAGAAATAAAACTATCCCTATTTGCAGATGACATGATACTGTATATAGAATATACTAGAGACTCCACCAAAAAACTATTAGAATGAATACAAAAATTCAGTAAAGTTGTAGGTTATGTAATCAATATTAGTGTATAGCAATGAAACTGATTTCTATATAATGAACTAGCAGAAAAAGAAATTAAGAAAACAATTTCATTTAGAATTGCATAAAGATAATAAAATACCTAGGAATAAATTTAACCAATACAGACCTGGTATTCTGAAAAGAAGACATTGATGAAAGAAATTGAAGATGACACAATTAAATGGAAAGATATACCATGCTCATGGATTAGAAGAATATCATTAAACTGTCCATACTACCCAAAGCAATCTTTAGATTGAATGCAATTCCTATCAAAATACCAATAGTATTTTTCATAGAATTAGAACAAATAACCCTAAAATTTGTATGGGACCACTAAAGACCTTGATAGAAAAGCAATTTTGAGAAAGAAGAATAAGACTGGAGGTATCACAATCCTAGGTATTAAACTATACTACAAAGGTTAAGTAACTGAAACAGTATGGTATTGGTGCAAAAACAGACATATAGATCAGTGGAACAGAGAGCCAAGAAATAAACCCACACTTACGTGTTCAATTAATCTACTACAAAGGAGACAAGAATATGTAATGGGAAAAAGACAGTTTTTTCAATAAATGGCGTTGGGCAGCTACATGCAAAGGAATGAATGAACCTGGACCACTTTCTTACACCACACACAAAAAATAAATTCAAAATGGGTTCAGTACCTAAATTTAAAACTTGAAACCATAAAACTCCTAAAAGAAAACACAGGCAGTTATCTCTTGAGCATCAGATTTTGCAGCACTTTTCTGGATGTGTCTCATTAGCAAGGGAAATAAAAGCAAAACTAAACAATTAGCTACATCAAACTAAAAACCTTTTGCACAGCAGAGGAAACCATCAGCAAAACAAAAAGGCAACCTAGTGAATGGGAGAAGTTATTTGCAAGTTATATATCCAATAAGTGGTTAATATCCAAAAATGTAAAAAAATCCACAAAGCTGGGGCGCCTGGGTGGCTCAGTCGTTAAGCATCTGCCTTTGGCTCAGGTCATGATCTCAGGATCCTGGGATGGAGCCCCACCTCGGGCTCCCTGCTCAGCGGGAAGCCTGCTTCTCCCTCTCCCACTCCCCCTGCTTGTGTTCCCTCTCTCGCTGTGTCTCTCTCTGTCAAATAAATAAATAAAATCTTTAAAAAAAAAATCCATAAAGCTAGATACCAAAAAACCCAAGTAATTAAAAATGAGTAGAAGACCTGAGTAGACATTTTTGCAAAGAAGACATACAGCCAGCACACATGAAAAATGGTCAACATCAGTAGTGCAAGTCAAAACCATAATGTGTTAACTTATTATACCAATCAGAATGGCTAAGTCAAAAACACAAAAAATAACAAGAGCTGGAAAGGATGTGGAGAAAATGGGGAATTTTGTGCCCTGTTGGTAGGACTGTAAGTTGGTGCAGCCACTAGGAAAATGTATGGAGGCTCCTCAAAAACTTAACAGAAATACCATATGACCCAGTTATTCCACTTCTGGGTATTTACCCAAAGAAAACAAAAACACTAATTTGAAAAGATAATGCATCCCTATGTTCCTTGCAGCATTATTTACAGTAGTCAAGATATGGAAGTGATCCAAGTATCCATTCATAGATGAATAAAGAAGTGGTATATATACACAAAGTTATGTTGTTCAGTCATAAAAAAAAAAAGAATAAATTCTTGTCATTAGTGACAACATGGATAGACCTAGAGGGTACTATGCTGAGTGCAGTAAGTCAGAAAGAGAAAAACATCATATGATTTTACACTTATATGTGGAATCTAAAAAACAAACACAAAGCTGAATAAGACCTATAAATACAGAGAACAAACTGGTAGTTGCTAGGGGGGTAAAATGGGGTATGTGTGAAATAGGTAAAGGCGATTAAGAGTTACAAACTTCCATTTATAAATAAGTCACAGGGATAAAAAGTATAGGATAGGGAATATAATCAATATTATTTAATAACTTTTTATTGTGACAGATGGTAACTACATTTATCACGGTAAGCATTTTCTAATATATATAATTAATAAATCACTATGTTGTTCACCTGAAAATACTGTATGTCAACTGTTAATTTTTTAAAAACTGAAGAAAACTTACATTATTATTAGCTGAAATAAGAAGTACATGCTTTTATGTGTGACCTAGTGTATATTTGTGCATCTGCCACAAACACATAAACACTGGACCATATCAGACTACTGTGTATCAAAGACGCTACCTTATTTGGCTATTAGCAAAACTGTTCCAGCCTCCCACCCCCGAACATTCTCCATAACATGTATTTTTAATTGCAAACATAAATAGAATGGTATTTTTGGTATAATATTATTTTCATAAATAAAGTAATTATATACTATTAATATACCACCTTCAAGTATATATTAAGAAATAGTCTCAACTCAACTATTTTAGTCTGTATGTTGCAACTTTTTTTCACTTCTGGACAATTATGTCACAATTCAAAAACTATCTTTTATGTAGGCAAATGAGATTTTAAAAATTGAGTCTTATGACTGATAACTACCAAATTTAATCATACATATGTAAAAATATTCTGGACATAATTATTTATATAAGTTGCAATGTCACTCAGAAAGTTTTAAAAACTTTTAGTCAGTTCCAAACATCTCTGTGCATCACACATTATTAAACCATTTAATCTAGGGACGCCTGGGTGGCTCAGTCATTAAACGTCTGCCTTTGGCTCAGGTCATGATCCCAGGGTCCTGGGATTGAGCCCCGCATCGGGCTCCCTGCTTCGCAGGAAGCCTGCTTCTCCATATCCCACTCCCCCTGCTTGTGTTTCCTCTCTCACTGTGTGTGTTTCTCTCTCTGTCAAATAAATAAAATCTTTAAAAAAAAATAAAATCATTTAATCTATATGTAATCTATTAAACACTGGTTAATCTAAATTATCAAGCACAAATTTGAACTGTGGTCAGTAATTACTATCACCAAGATGTAGTAATTTTTTTTTAAAGATTTTTTAAAAAATTTTATTATGTTATGTTAGTCACCATACATCATTAGTTTTTGAAGTGGTGATCCATGATCCATTGTTTTCGTATAACACCCAGTGCTCCATGCACTATGTGCCCTCCTGAATACCCATCACCAGGCTAACCAATCCCCCCTCCCCTCTAAAACCCTGTTTGTTTCTCAGAGTTCATAGTCTCTCATGGTTCATCTCTCCCTCCAATTTCTACCCCCCCTTCATTTTTCCCTTCCTTCTCCTAATGTCCTTCATGCTATTCCTTATGTTCCACAAGTAAGTGAAACCATATGATAATTGACTTTCTGTGCTTGATTTATTTCACTTAGCATAATCTCCTCCAGTCCCACCCATGTAAAAGTTGCGTATTCATCCTTTCTGATGGCTGTGTAATATTCCATTGTATATATGGACCACATCTTCTTTATCCATTCATCTGTTGAAGGGCATCTCGGCTCTTTCCACAGTTTGGCTATTGTGGACATTGCTGCTATGAACATTGGGGTGCATATGGCCCTTCTTTTCACTACATCTGTGTCTTTGGGGTAAATACCCAGTAGTGCAATTGCTGGGTCATAGGGTAGCTCTATTTTTAAATTTTTGAGGAACCTCCACACTGTTTTCCAAGATTTTATTTATTTATTTGACAGAGAGAGAGAGAGAATGTGGGAGGAGGAGGAGCAGGAGAGAGAGAATCTCAAGCAGACTCCATGCTCGGCACAGAGCCCGTGTGGCTCCTTCTCATGAACCTGAGATCATGACCTGAACCAAAACCAAGAGTTGGACACTCAACTGACTGTGCCACCCAGGTGTACCCAAGATGTAATAATTTTAATGTAAAGCAGTTCCTATTGAATGATGCAATTAATACCTCAAGTAAAATGCCTTTGCAAAATGTCACCACCTTAGATTTAAGTAATAAGATAAATAATGCAAGAACCACATCCATGATCAGACTTATAATTTTAAACAGATTACATGAAAATTTCAAGATGTGTCATAACACAAAAATAAGATGTGCTGCAGTACACACACACAAAAATTAATCATTGTCACAAAGCCTAGCTTGTTAACTCTGTTCTTTGAATCTGGATTGTTTATAGCTGTTAAAGGCAAGCACTTGTCAGTCCATGTTTTTATACAACTTGGTCTTTATGTTCCTAAACACATCTTCAATAAATTAAGCAAGAGTATATCCAGTTATATTTACATTTGCATATAATTGTTTGCATGTATTTGCTTCTGCTCTATTTAAGAGATCATCTTTTATAAAATCATTGTAAAAAATTCTTATGAAGAAATAAGTGTTCATAACTTTCCAATTGAACAATGTATCAGTGTTCCAAAAAAAAAAAAAAAAGGCAGAATTACTAAGAAATTAGATTACTAGCTGGATAGTTAGGTAGATTGATATAGAGCTAATATAATATAGATACATATAAATATCTCTGTACATCATGTTCAAAATTCAATGATATGTAGATCTATCTACCCATGTATTTGTCACAATCTTTTTTGATTAGATTAAAAAACAATCCTAACTATGCCTTTTTGTTGCATGTGGGATATCATAATATATACATATTTATGTTCAAGTTCTTTTTCTTTAAGATTTTATTTATTTATTTAACAGCGCATGCGAGTGCAAGCAGGGGGAGAGGCAGGCTCCCGGCTGCACAGGGAGGCTGACATCGGACTCAATCCCAGGACCCCGGGATCATGACCTGAGCCGAAGGCAGACGCTTCACTGACAGCCATCCAGGTGCCCTATGTTCAAGTTCTTATTGTGGATAGAAAAAATCAATTGATGGATAACTATTTAAAAGGATACTATAATAATTGGCAGATACCTGATTTTTTAAAAATTACTAAATTTTAACAGATTCTGTCAATGTGCTAAAATATATCATTTATCATTTTTATTGATTTGGAAAATATTTGTTTGAAATTACTTGAAAAGGTGTAACTACCTTTATTTTTGTTGTATTTTCTATATCAATTTCATGTCAAATGGAATATATAAAGTTTAGTATGTAAAGTTTAACATATGAAGCTCACATATTAACCTGCTTAATATATAAAGTTTAGGTTACAGTGCTTTGGTTTTCACTTACCCCCACTAAAGTATCTGCAATTTAAAAGTGTAACAAAATATCTTATGTCTGATCTCTTACTGGATATGTGATACAGGAGTTTCTATCACAACTGCAGTATGTGTCACTTAATAAATTTCTGTCTCAACAATGCTTGGAGAACTCTACTTGTTATTATGTATACATAATACATTCTCAATGTTTTTACTAAACTTAACAAAACCTATTCAATTATTTACTATTAGAGCATTTATTATCATTTAAGATTGTAACTTTACTTTTTAATTTTGACATAATTTTAGCCTTACAGAAAAATTACAAGAATAGCACAAAGAGTTCCCAGATACTTTTCATTTTTCATTTTACATATATGCTTTATTCTATCTTCAATACAAATGTATATGTATCTTTTCTGAGACGTCAGAGTGAGTTGCAGACAAAACATCCTTTTATTCCTAAGTACTTCATTATGTAGTTCTAAAATTGAGGAATTCTATGTAATCAAAATAAAATTGTCAAAATCAGATAATTAACATTGATATTGTACTATTATCCAATATAAAGACTTCATTGAGATTTTGCCAATTGTACCAATAATGTCCTTTACAATGAAAGAAAATATAAGAGAATGGGTTACATTACATTGTCATTTCTCTTTTGTGTCCTTTATTCTGAATCATTTCCTCAGTCTTTCTTAGTATTTCATGACTTTGACCTACTTGAAGAATACAGCCCAAGTATTTTATAAAACTGTTCTCAATTTAGGTCTGTCTCATGTTTCCTCATGATTAGATCCAGCTTATTCCCTTTTGACAAGGATGCCGAAGTGATGCTGAGTTTTTCACATGACATCATACAGAAAGCCCTTTCTGCCAGTGGTCTCATTACCATAAAGTTATATTTGATAATTTGCTTAAGGTCATACCTGCCATGTATCACCATTATTTTTACTCTTTTTTTTTTAAAGATTTATTTACTTATTTGAGAGAGCGAGAATGAGAGAGAGTACATGAGAGGGGGAAGGGTCAGAGGGAGAAGCAGGATCCTTGCTGAGCAGGGAGCCCGATGCGGGACTTGATCCCAGGACTCCAGGATCATGACCTGAGCTGAAGGCAGTTGCTTAACCAACTGAGCCACCCAGGCGCCCACACTACTTTTACTCTTTGTCATTAATGAGTATCTGTTGGGGAGATGCTTTGAGACTATATAATATCTTCTTACTGTTCCAAATTTTACTCATTAATTGTTATATCCATTGAGGATTCTTAATATGATGATGTTTAAAAATGGTTATTCTCTAGTTATATTATTCTTTCTCCATTTTTAGTTGATTTTCTGTTAGGAAAAATCTCTGTACCACTATTGATTAGTATTTCTATGGTTTTGTGGATTCTAATTTTACTGTATAAATTATAGTATATTATTATTACTGGTAATTTTGCTTCTCCAGCTATCTCATATTTGGCCAGTGGTAACCTGTTTAAACTGGCCCTGGTGTCCTCTTAACATGTCCTTATCATTATTTAAGTCTTGTAGCACAGCAAAGCATTCCAGGTTCATTTTATTCTTGCCCTGCCCAGCTCTTGAGCCAGCCACTATCCTAGAAACCCCAGTCATTTTACTGGAGAATGGTATATAAAAACCAATGTATTTGGACACTATATTTGCTCACTGCTACTATATATCATTGCTTCTAGATCCTCTCAAATAGAGCATGTACATATATACATATCTATCTTCCCGAGATTCGCATTGATATCTCCAATTCCAGTTCAACACTGCTGTGTTCTTTTAATTCTTACTCATTTCCGTATTTGTGATTCTCTGCAACAGTTCAAAACTGGCACAACTACATATATATTTACGTATTTCCTCATTTTTAGAATGTATAAAAAGTAGTTTCTGCATTGCTATTCTATGCTACTGAAAAAAAAAGCAAGCAAGAGAAATGCCTATGAATTTGATCATACTATTTATTTAGAGTGGCTTTTGACTTTAGCCAGAGAACATATTGTCCAGTTATTTCTTCACAGTTACTTGAATTGTTCTTATTCAGTTTTTCTTACTTGTAGTATAGTTATGTTTATTTGAAATGCAGTTCTTTTCACATATAAATGTTTATATTAAAATTTTGGCAAATACTTTGAAGGGTATACAAATACAAAATAATGCTACACATAAAAATTGGTGATGGTAACTAAATTTAATTATCATCCTCCAAGTTTTCATCTTATACCTACAAGCTTTTCCTTATTGTACAGCTAAGAGTAAGAGACACTGTTGTCATAGTAACAGCAAAAAAAGATGAGAAATTGAAGAAAGTTTAATGGTTTTTCAAGAACATCTAGGTAAAGTCATATAACTTTCCTGGACTTCAGATTCAACAATCAGGGGTTTGAATAATGTAATTTCTTTTATTTTAATTCTAGTTAGTTAACATACAGTGTTATATTAGTTTCAAGTGTACAACATAGTGATTCAGCACTTCCATATAACACCCTGTGCCCATCACAACAAGTGCACTCCTTAATCACCATTACCTGTTTAACCCACCTCCCCTCTGGAAACCATCAGTTTGTTCTCTGTAATTAAGAGTCTGTGTCTTGATCCGCCCCCCTCATTTTTTTCTCTTATTTTTTCCCTCTGCTTGTTTCTTTTTTAAGATTTTATTTTTTATTTTAGAGAGAGAGTGGGAGCAGGGGAAGGGAGAGAGGGAGAGTGAGAGAATCCCAAGAAGACTGTGGCTGAGCTTGGAGCCCAACACAGGGCTCAATCCCAGAACCCTGAGATCATGACCTGGCTGAAATCAGGAGTCAGACACTTAACTGACTGAGCCACCCAGGCTCCCCCCCTTTTCTTTTTCTTTTTCAAGTTTTTATTTAAATTCTAGTTAGTTAAAATACAATGTCATATTAGTTTCAGGTGTACAATTTAGTGATTCAACACTTATATACAACACCCGGTGTTCATTATAAGATGTGCACTCCTTAATCCCCATCACCTATTTATTTTTTTCCTAAACAAGAATTTTGAAAATTTCAAAGTGTATGAAGTGATGAAGATGGCAGGCTACAGAACTAGATGTACTGGCTTTCAATCTTTCTCTGTAAGCTTAGGTCAATTATTTAGCCTCTCTCATCTTCAGTTTTATCATTTATAGAAGGGGCTGATAATAGCATGTATCTTACAAGGTTGATAAACTAATCCTTATTAGCATCAATTAATACAGGGCTTTAAACATAATAAAGAAGCTAGTTCAAGATGGTGAAGTAGGAAGATTTTTCCACTCTACACATGGACACAAAAAAAATCTACAGCCACATATGGAAAAGTGGCCTTGGTCAGGGAAGGGATAGCTGAGTAACTCCTATATATTTGGCAAACAAAGAAAACCTTCATTGCAACAGGTAGGAAAGAGATAGAATTTCACTATAAATCCCAGCACTGTGAGTCACAACTGGGAAGGAGCACAAAATCCAGAACTTCACCCTGAGGAGCAAAGTGTTTGAACCCCACATTAGGCATCCCAAATTTAAAGACCTGTATCTAAGAGACAAGCCCCCCAAAGCATCTATGTTTGAAAGCCAATGGGGGTCATGCCCACAGCAAAATGAGAAACAGGACACCTGGGTGGCTCAGTCGGTTGGGCGTCTGCCTTTGGCTCAGGTCATGATCCCCAGGTCCTGCGATCGAGTCTGGCAGCTGGCTCCCTGCTCAGCGGGGAGCCTGCTTCTCCCTCTGCCTGCCATTCCCCCTACTTGTGTTCTCTGACAAACAAATGAATAAAATAAATATATATATATATATATAAGAAAATGAGGAACAGTCCTTTTTTTAAGATTTTATTTATTTTAGAGAGAGAGAATATGAGAGAGAATCTCAGGTAGACTCCCTGCTCAGCATGGAGCCCAATGTGGGGCTCGACCTCACCACCCTGAGATCATGACCTGACCCAAAATCAAAAGTCAGATACTTAACCAACTGAGCCACCCAGGTGCCCCAAGAAACAGTTCTTAAAGGGTCATGTGTGAACTCACCCAAAGACAAGAGAGTGGAATTTGCCCAATCAGAGCAGCAAAAAAAAAACAAGATTTTTTAAAAAATTTTTATTTTATTATGTTAATCACCATACATTACACCATTAGTTTTTGATGTAGTAGAAACTAGAATTTTTTAAAAAGGTAGCTTAAGTGACTTATGAGACAATATCAAATGGACCAAAATTTTCATTACCATGGTCCCAGAAGGAGAAGAGGGAAGGAAAGGGGCAAAAAACTTACTCAAAGAAATAATGGCTGAAAACATCCCTAAATGGAGGAAGGAAATGGACATCCAGATCCATGAACATTAGAGAGCTCCAAATAAGATGAACCCGGAGACTCACACACAAACAAAAAAATGGTCTTTAACTTTTGATATTTTAATTAAAGAGAAAATCTTAAAAGCATCATGAGAAAAATTCTTATGTATAAAGGAACTGCCATAAGACTATCAGGTTTTTCAGCATAAACATTGTAAGCCAAAAGGGAAGGGCACAATATATTCAAAGTACTAAAAGAAAAAGCTTCCAACCAAAAATACCCTACGGGGCAAAGTCATCATTCAGAATTGAAGGAGAGAGAGTTTTTCAACAGTAAAAACTAAAGTTCTTTTATGACTAGACCAGTCTCCTACAAAATGTTAAAGGAACTTTTTATACTGAAATGAAATGATGCTAATAATTAAATAGGGATGCCTGGATGGCCCAGTTGGTTAAGGATCTGCCTTCGGTTCAGGTCATGATCCCAGGGTCTTGGGATCCAGCCCCATGTCAGGCTCCTTGCTCAGCGGGGAGCCTGCTTCTCTGTCTACCTGCTGCTCCCCCTACTTGTGCTCTCTCACTCTCTCTGACAAATAAATAAAATCTTTTAAAAAAATTAATAAATATGGAAGTATACATTTCACTGGTAAAGATAAAAGTAGTAAAAATAATTACAACCATAATAATCAGTTCAGGGATATACAAGAAAAAAGATATAAATTGTGATATAAAAACAAAATGTGGGGAGGTGAGGAGAAATGTAGAGCTCTATAATTCACTGAAACGCAAGATACTACCAACTTAAAATAGATTATTACAATTTTAAGTTGTTATATGTAAGCCTTATGAAAACAACAAAGCACAAAGTAGATACACAGAAGAGAAAGTAATCTAAGCATAGAACTACAAAAAAAATCATCAAATCACAAGACAGAAAAAACTATAAAACTACCACAAAAAAATGAACAAAATGGCAATATGTGCATACCTATCAGTAATAACTTTAAATGTAAAGGGATTAAATTAAGAAATTAAAAGACACAGTGACTGAATTGAGAAAAATACAACCCATGTACATGCTGCCTACAAGAGACTAAATTCAGATATAAGGACATACATAGACTGAAAGTGAAGGGATGAAAAAAAAATATTCTATGCAAATGGAAACAAATCTGGTGTAGCTATACTTAGACAAAATAGACTTTAAAACAAGACTGTAAGCAGAGATAAAGATAGGCATTACATAATGATAAAGGGAACAATCCCACAAGAGGGCATAACATTTATAAATATTTATGTACCCAACAGAGGAGTACCTAAATACATAAAACAAATATTAACAGACCTAAAGGAATAAGTAGACAGCAATACAATAATAATAAGGGACTTTAATACCCCACTTTTGCCAAGTAGTAGATCATCCAGATAGCATATGAATAAAAACACATTGGCATTAAGTGACACATTAGACCAGATAGACCTAATAGATGTATACAGAACATTCCATCCAACAGCTAGAGAATTCTTCCTAAGCACTTATGGAATTTTCTCCAGGACAGATCATATGTTAGGCCACATAGCAAGTATCAATAAATTTAAGAAGATTAAAATCCTATCCAGGATCATTTGGGACCAAATGGTATGAAACTAGAAATTAATTCCAAGAAGAAAACTGGAACCATATGGTCCTCTCAATTGATGCAGAAAAAGCATTTGACAAAATACAACATCCTTTCCTGATTAAAACTCTCCAGAGTATAGGGATAGAGGGAACATTCCTCAAGTTCATAAAATCCATCTATGAAAAACCCACAGCAAATATCATCCTCAACGGGGAAAAGCTGAGAGCCTTTCCCTTAACATCAGGAACACGTCAAGGATGCCCACTCTCACCACTATTGTTCAACATAGTACTAGAAGTCCTAGCAACAGCAATCAGACAACAAAAAGAAATAAAATGTATCCATATTGGCAAAGAAGAAGTCAAACTCTTTTCGCAGACGACATGATACTTTATGTGGAAAACCCAAAAGACTCCACCCCCAAATTACTAGAACTCATCCAGCAATTCAGTAATGTGGCAGGATACAAAATCAATGCACAGAAATCAGTTGCTTTCTTATACACTAACAATGCGACTGTGGAAAGAGAAATTAGAGAAACGATTCCATTTACAATAGCACCGAAAACCATAAGATACCTCGGAATAAACCGACAAAGAGGTAAAGGATCTATACTCTAGGAACTACAGAACACTCATGAAAGAAATTGAAGAAGACACAAAAAGATGGAAAAATATTCCATGTTCATGGATCAGAAGAATAAACATTGTTAAAATGTCTATGCTACCCAGAGCAATCTATACCTTCAATGCCATCCCGATCAAAATTCCAATGACATTTTTCAAAGTGCTGGAACAAACAATCCTAAAATTTGTATGGAATCAGAAAAGACCCCGAATCACCAAGGAAATGTTGAAAAAGAAAAACAAAGCTGGGGACATCACGTTGCCCGATTTCAAACTATATTACAAAGCTGTGATCACCAAGCCAGCATGGTACTGGCACAAAAACAGACATATAGACCAATGGAACAGAATGGAGAACCCAGATATGGACCCTTAACTCTACAGTCAAATAATCTTTGACAAAGCAGGAAAAAACATGCAATGGAAAAAAGACAGTCTCTTCAATAAACGGTGCTGGGAAAATTGGACAGCCACATGAGAAGAATGAAACTCCACCATTCTCTAACACCATTCACAAAGATAAACTCAAAGTGGATGAAAGACCTCAATGTGAGACAGGAATCCATCAAAATCCTAGAGGAGAACATAGGCAGTAACCTCTTTGACATCGGCCACAGCAACTTCTTTCAAGATACATCTCCAAAAGCTAGTGAAACAAAAGCAAAAATGAACTTTTGGGACTTCATCAAGATAAAAAGCTTCTGCACAGCAAAGGAAACAGTCAACAAAACAAAGAGGCAACCCACAGAATGGGAGAAGATATTTGCAAATGACACTACAGATAAAGGGCTGGTATCCAAGATTTATAAAGAACTTCTCAAACTCAACACCCAAAAAACAAATAATCAAGTCAAAAGTGGGCAGAAGATATGAAAAGACACTTCTCTGAAGAAGACATACAAATGGCTAACAGACACATGAAAAAGTGTTCATCATCATTAGCCATCAGGGAAATCCAAATCAAAACCACACTGAGATACCACCTTACACCAGTTAGAATGGTAAAAATGGACAGGGAAAGAAACAACAAATGTTGGAGTGGTTGTGGAGAAAGGGGAACCCTCTTACACTGCTGGTGGGAATGCAAGTTGGTACAGCCACTTTGGAAAACAGTGTGGAGGTGCCTCCAAAAATTAAAAATAGATCTACCCTATGACCCAGCAATTGCACTCCTGGGTATTTACCCCAAAGACACAGATGTAGTGAAAAGAAGGGCCATATGCACCCCAATGTTCATAGCAGCAATGTCCGCAATAGCCAAACTGTGGAAAGAGCCGAGATGCCCTTCAACAGATGAATGGATAAGGAAGATGTGGTCCATATATTACTCAGCCATCAGAAAGGATGAATACCCAACTTTTACATCAACATGGATGGGACTGGAGGAGATTATGCTAAGTGAAATAAGTCAAGCACAGGAAGTCAATTATCATATGGTTTCACTTATTTGTGGAACATAAGGAATAGCATGGAGGACATTAGGAGAAGGAAGGGAAAAGGGGGGTGAATTGGAGGGAGAGATGAACCATGAGAGACTATGGACTCTGAGAAAACAAACAGGGTTTTAGAGGGGAGGGGGAAGGGAGAATTGGTTAGCCCGGTGATGGGTATTAAGGAGGGCATGTACTGCATGGAGCACTGGGTGTTATATGAAAACAATGGATCATGGATCACCACATCAAAAACCAATGATGTATTGTACGGTGACTAACAAAACATAATAAAATTAAAAAAAAAAGAAAACTGGAAAATTCACAATTATGTGGAGATTAAACAACATGATATTGAACAGCCAGTGGATCAAAGAAGAAATCAAAGAAAAAACTAAGTGAAAATAGAACTACAATATTTCAAAACTTATGGGATGTAGCAAAAGCAGTTCTAAGAGGGAAATACACAGTGATAAATGCCTACCTTACACAAAAGAAAAATTTTAAATAAACTGCCTAACTTTACACCTCAAGGAACTAGAAAAAATCCTAGTTAGAAGAAAATAACAAAGATAATATGGAATTAGAGCCAATTAAAATAAAAAAGGTAAACAAAATTGACAAATCCTTAGCTAGACTTAATGAGGAAAAAATTTAACTGTTACCACAGAAATACAGAAGATCATACACTATTATGACCAATATATGCCCTTGACCCCTAGAAGAAATAGGTAAGTTCCTAGAACCAAAAAACCTACTAAGACTGGATCATGAAAAATAGATATCTGAACAAACCAATTACTAATAAGGAAAATGAATCAGTAATCAGAAATCCCCAACAAACAGAAAGTTCAGGACGAGATGGCTTCAGTGGTGATTTTTCCAAAAATGGCAGAGGATGGAATACATCTCAACTCATTTTGCAAGGCCAGCATTATCCTGACACCAAAACCAGACAAGGATACCACAAGAAAATTACAGGCTATTATCCCTGATGAACACAGATGCAAAAATTCTCAAAAAAATATTAGCAAACTGAATTCAACAATGCATTAAAAGGGTCATGCACCAGGATCAAGTGGGATTTAGTCCAGGGATGCAAGGATGGTTCAACCTCTGCAAATCAATCAGTATGATACACCATATTAACAAAATGAAGGATAAAAATCATACGATCCTTTCAATTGATACAGAAAAAGCATTTGACTAAATTCAATACCAGTTCATGATTAAAAAAAAAAAAAAATCCCTCAAAAAACTAGGAATGGAAGAAATTGCCTCTACATAGTTAAGTCCATATATAACAAGCCCATAGCTAGCATCATAATCAAAGGTGAAAATCTGAAAGCTTTTCCTTTGAAATCATCAAGATAAGGTTGCCCACTCTCACCACTTCTATTGTACATAATACTAGAAATCCTACCTAGAGCAATTAAGGTAAGAAAAAGAAAGAAAGAAATCCAAATTCTATATATTATTCAGCCATAATAAAACAGTATCCTGCCATTTGTGAATACGTGGATGGAGCTTGTAGGCATTTTAGTAAGTGAAATAAGTCACACAGAGAAAGAGAAATGCAGTTTGATCTTACTTATATGTGGTATCTAAAAAAAAAAAAAAGCTCAGATACAGAGAACAGACTGGTGGTTGCAGGGGTTGTAGAGAAAGGTATAATGAGTGAAAGATATGAAAATATTACAAGCTTCTAGTTATAAAATAAGTAAGTCATGGTGATATAGTGTACAGCATGGTAACTATTATTTATAATACTGTATTATCTATTTAAAAGTTGCTAGGAAAGTAGATCTTAAAAGTTATCAGAATAAATAAAATTTGCAACTATGTATAGTGACAGATGTGAACTAGGCTTATTATTGTGATCATTGCACAGTGTATACAAATAATACATCAGCATGCTGTGCATCTGAAACTAAGATAATGTTATCTGTCAATTATATCTCAATACAAAAAGAAATATATGTAAATGGGGTGCCTGGGTGACTTAGTCAGTGAAGCATCTGCCTTCGGCTCAGGTCATGATCCAGTTCTGGGATTGAGCCCCGTCGGGCTCCTTGCTCAGCAGGGAGCTTGCTTCTCCCTCTCCCTCTGCCTGCCACTATCCCTGCTTGTGCTCGTGCTCTCTCTCTCTCTGTCAAATAAATAAATAAAAATATTTTAAAAAGTGTAAAAGTAAAAGTCAGCAAAAAAGATAACTGGTATCTCTTCTTCTAACTTTTGTGATTTTTATGACAATAAGACTCTCACAGCATTGGAGAGCCTAATATAATTTACTATGTTTCTATATTATGATAAATTAAATCTCTTATAGGCATTAATTACTAATATATGCCTGTATACCAGTATGGACAAATACAGCAAAAGAAACATGAAAGAAAAAGATAAATTATAAATTTAACACCAAAATTTTGTAGCTGTACATTTTTCCAGAGGAAATGAAAACATTTCACCATGAGGTTTTATAGGAAATTGATAAGATTTTTATGTGGCAGAATTTTAAAAGTACAGAATTTTGAAGAGAAGGTAGAGGTATGAATTTGCAGAAGAGGGAGACAGAACTGGGTTATTAGGGCTTATAGGCAGGGAAAGTGCATTTTGTTAACTAGATTTAAAAAATTGGGCAGGAGCTTGTAATATATGGTAGACTACTGTGAGTTTATATATTTGCTTCATGTAAAATATTTGACTAAAATGCCTTATGAATTTTATGTTTTCATATTTTTTTTCATCCCCATCCAGGGGTTCTTTCTTGATGCATCTGTTTGAGAATACTGTTTCTAGGAAATATACTAAATAAGTCCAACTCTAAACAATAATGTAGAATTATTATTGTCTTCATTTAGAGTAAAATTGGAGCTGAAATTTCTGCTTAGCTTTTAATCCTGTAGATTTTCAATTGCTTTCCACAGTGCTCCTTGGAGCCCCCTGCATTCCTATTTCAAAAATCAGTCAAGAATTTGAGGGGTTTATAGTCCAATTTTGGACCTCTATTCCCTGAACTATTTTCCCGAGTATTTTCCTCAATTTCCAGTCTTCTGGCAGCCCCAAATTCTTTCTTCTGACACTTTAAGCCTAAAATCTGGAATTTTCTCCTTGAGTTTAACTGACCCACTCTATATGGACTGAGGATTGCACTCTGAACCATATAAGTATAGCTCTCACCCTGTTTTGTTTCCTTATTTTGAAGGTCAAATCAATTCCATTTTCTGCCAGATTTAGTTGTGCTTCAATGCCTTCAAATAGTTGAGTTTTAAAATATTTTGCCCAGAGTTTACAATTACTATCAGAGAGATGTTTAGTCTGATATCACCTATTACCAGAACCTGCAGTGATTTTAAACTTTGAAGATATTATACAATTGCCTTCTGAATTCTATTTTTGCTAATGAGCAATACACTTTGGTCTAATTATCATTTTTATAGGTAAATTCTGATTGCTTTTAATTGCTCTCATTTTCATTGGTTTTCTTCAATTTTCCTATAATGTATCTAGCTTTAAGGTGTGTATGTGAGACAGAGACAAAAAGGCAAAGAGATGACTCCATACACTGTTTCAATCTCATGATTCATTTTTTTCTTAATTCTGCAATATTCTTAATTATCTCTTTGAATATAATCTCTCCCAGTTTTCACTGTCACCTGTCTTGGGAATTGAATTACTGTAATAGCCTCATAACAGGCTCCAAACTTCTACTTGCCTTCCCTCAGTGGTCCACTTCCAATGTATCAGCTAGAACGATCCTTTAACATATATCTGGTCTCAAATCCTATTCCTTTGCTTTTCAAGACCCACAGATACCTCTATACTAAATTGAATTCCTTTCTAATTCCTATAATTCCTTACAGGATATGGTATCGGACCCCATCTCTTATTCCTGTTTTTCACAATCTCTCTATTCCTACCTCCTTGCTTATTTTCAATATACCATATATGCTCTCAACATAGAGCATTTGCTCTACATCTTCCTTCTTCCTGAAGTACAACTCTAATAGCTATCTATTTGACTAAATCCCTTAGTCTTTTCAATATTTTCTTTCATATTCCTCAGAGTTCTTTCCTGAACACCATACCAAATACTATAATTGGCCCTTACTCTCACACCTCGCTAGAATGTAAATTTCCCAATGATGGGAGTCTATTTTGTGCACAGATGTATTCAAGTGCTTTGAATGCAGGCTGGCACGTAGAATATAAATATTTATTGAATGAATAAATGTGTGATAGATCCCATCAATCTATTTACCATGTCTCTTCACTATTCTTTTATAGTTTTCCTATCTGTGTTGCATTCTGAGTGATTCCCAAAGCTATCTACCAATGGTTTAATCCTTCCCCTGCGTGTAGTATCCTGCTTATATCATTTCATTAAGGTTTCTAAAATATTTGTACCTATTTTTGTAGCAAGATTTGTTTTTTTCTCTCAATGTTTTACTTTTTTTTTTTTTTTTTTACTGACTTTTGGTTTCTATGCCTTGTTGTTTCTTCTTGTGGATGTTAAATATACTTATCTTCCCAAATATTTTATTATATTTAATTCTTGATGTAAGAATTATTTTTTTTTCTAAAGTGTTTCTTCTTAATGGTGTTATTCTTCATTATGTGGTTTGTAATTTTTGACTGTGAATTCACCTTCAGAGGGGTTATTTTCCATGCAATCTCTGTTTTCTATGTTCTAAGGCATTTTTATCACCCCTGTATAATTGTTTTCATCTGGTACTCCCGGGATTCTGTCTACCATTTTTAAACTAGTTTTAAATTAATTTATTTGGTTGGAATAACTGAAAAATACTTCCTAGTTTGAAGCAAGGCACAATTGCAATAGGAAGGATCCTCTTAACACCTTTAAAATAATAGCTCTTTGCTCCTGGGGTATGCCAAGTTTGACTAGCATCATAACCTTATAGGTTCAGTCTCTATTCAACTCTCTTTCAGTCTTCCTAATCCTATTCCCCACTCACACTTTACCATTCCTGTTTCTTATTTTCACACCTGGTTATGTATTTTTTTTCTTTCAAGTTTTTATTTAAATTTCAATTAGTTAACATATTGTATAATATTAGCTTCAGAAGTAGAATTTAGTGATTCATCACTTACATATAACACCCAGTGCTCATCAAAACAAGTGCCCTCCTTAATACCCATCACCCATTTAGCCCATCCCCCCACCCACCTCGCCTCCAGCAACCCTATTTGTTCTTTATAGTTAAGAGTCTCTTTTATGGTTTGCCTCTATCTCTTTTTTCCCCGGATGTTCATCTGTTTTGTTTCTTGAATTCCACATATGAGTGAAATCAGATGGTATTTGTCTTTCTCTGACTGACTTATTTCACTTAGCATACTACACTAGCTCTTTTAGTGTAGTGTAGACTTCTCTTTAGTTTGAAAAGTTCTTTATAGATTTTGGCTACTAACCCTTATCAAATACGTAATTTGCAAATATCTTTTCCTATTCTGTAGGTTGCTTTTTAGTTTTGTTGATTGTTTCCCTCACTGTGCAGAAGCTTTTCATTTTTGATGAAGTCCCAATAGTTCTTTTTTGCTTTGTTTCCCTTGCTTCCAGAGATGTGTCTGGTAAGAAGTTCTATGGCTGAGGTCAAAGAGTTTGCTGCCTGTGTTCTCTAGGATTTTGATGGTTTCCTATCTCACATTTAGGTCTCTCATCCAGTTTGAATTTATTTTTGTGTATGATATAAGAAAGTGATTCAGTTTCATTCTTTTGCATGTTGCTGTCCAGTTTTCCCAACACAGTTTGTTGAGAGACTGCCTTTGTCCACAAGCTATGTATTTTTTAAATTAGTTTTTAAATATTTATATGTGTTTGAAGCTTGAGGAGAACTTTTCCTCATCTCTTCATAGGAAGTCACCTATCATCTATCTGAATAGCTACATATAAGTTGTAGCCCCCACTACATACCCTTGGCACAATATGCTGTAGTCACACTAAATGTCTCATTTTCAAAACATCATGAACATTCTCTTTTTTATGATTTCACACATGCACTTTATTCTTCTTGTAATTGCTTTAATTATCTTTCCTAAATTCTTCCTGGAAAACTCATATGTATCATTAAACACCAAATGAAAAGTCTCCTCTGTGGAGATATCACTGAATCTCCCAAGTAGAGTTAATTGCCCTATACCAGGCATTTATGTATCTGCCCTCTAACTCTGACTTTAAGAACAGAATAAAATATAAGTATACTTTAAGAACAGAATAAAAATGTTATGTTTTTCTCCATAATTGCTCACCATAGTTACTTAATAAATAAGGAGTTAAAAATAAAAATTCAATTTAAAAAAATGTACATTAATTTTTGGAAACAATATTAGGAATAGCTTTTCTTCCTTTAAATTGTAACTATTGTGAAATATAATGCAGTTCCAAGAAATAATGTTTTTTGGCACATTCTAACTGTTGCCATTTTTGCCTTTTTCTTTGTAGAAATTATAAGTATGAACACTCAAATATGGACTAACTCAACCATTAAATAAAGGATAAGACTTTTGCATCTGTCTCCTGTTCTACCTCTATATATTAAAGAGAATCACAACTCTAATTTTATTATTTGCTTCTTACATTCCCTATTAGTAAAATTAAAGGGATGCTTCAGAAACAGTCCTCAAACAGTTGAAATTTGGATTCAATTTAAATTCATGTAATTAGAACAGATTTCCCCAAATATAAAGATATGATATATAGATTACCAATTTCAAGTAGTAAGAAAATCAGGCTCTTTTTATTTTAAATACAGAGTACTTGGCTATCTTATCCAATCAGAACTTTGTTTCATGGGAAAATTTAACTTCATTTTAAAATGATCCTTTGTTTCAGATGAATAATAAAATATTATACCTAGGTACAAAAACTATGTTTTAAGAATTATACCTAGGCTACCAAAATAAATGCACATTTCATTTCACATAGTAAACCCAGAATGAGTTTGAAGAGAAGACATATCTCAATGCATAATATCACTCAAATAATAGAGATTGATATGTAGGCTAATGATGGTAGAAAAGGGTATATCTAATGTGCATCCAGGCATTCCATAGAATAACATGAACCTAAACATATATGAACATTTAAGTTTGTCAATTTATGCAAAATGGCTAATATTCAATTTCAATTAAAAGCAATCTTAGTTGAGGGACGCCTGGGTGGCTCAGTTGGTTAAGCATCTGCCTTCAGCTCAGGTCAGGATCCCGTGGTCCTGGGATCTAGCCCCGTGTCAGGCTCCCCTACTCAGTGGGGAGTCTGCTTCTCCTTCTCCCTCTGACCCTCCCCTCTGCTCATGTACTCTCTCTCAAATAAATGAATAAAATCTTAAAAAAATAAAGCCATCTTAGTTGAGTCACTATATACATCTATCTATAGGTTTATCACATATAGTCAAATTGTGTGTGTGTGTGAAATAAATAACTGAATTGTGGGAAGAAAGAAAAAAATGTGGCATTTTCCTTCCCACTTCCAAACAGATTCTCAGGCTTATCATCACTGTGGGAATGTGAAATCTTAGACTGTCTTTAAGTCTAGCTCAGAGCATTGCATGGGGCTATCTCTCCTCTGCACTGGGTCAGATAATAAAGTGTCAGAGAGGACAGGAGAAAAGACCAGAAAGATGAAGATACTGGGAAGACGTTGGACTATAGAGATCTTTGAAGCTGTGAGCTAAGGTTGACAGAGGCTTTCCTGAAAGTCACCATTTTCCCTGGTCCCAAAGAGGCCAAGAGAGAATTGAATGGATGTACTGAGTTCTCCCTCTGGATGGGAATTAGTGAAAGTCATGGAATAGTGGGGAAAATAGGATATTCTTTTTCTATTATAATATAGGAACATATGCTTTATTAATGAGAGCAATGCAAGAGAAGGCGAAGAACATAACATTAGAATAAGGGACTTCAAAAAAAGAGGAAATAGAACAATTAGAATTTGATCAAACCATAACTTAAAAAAAAAAACAAAATAATGCAAGTTAAAACTTTTAAACATATATAAAAATGGTAGGAATAAATCTAATGTGTATCATTACATTCTGTATGAAAGATTTGATTTCCTTATTAATAGGAAACATTACAATGCATTAAAAAATAGAATGATGTTCTGTATTGTTACAAAGATAACATACACTGAAAACTATGACATTGATAAAAAATTGAAGATAACAAAGTAGAAAGATATTTTATGATCATGGATTGAAAAAATTACTCTTAAGAAAATGTCCATATTTTCCAAAGCAATCTACAGATTCAATGCAATCCCTATCGAAATTGCAATGGCATTTCTCACAGAAATACAACAAACAATCCTAAATTTGTATGTAACCACAAAAAAAAAAAAAAAACCCAAATAGCCAATCCAATCTTGATTCAGAAGAACAGTGCTAGAGGCTTCATGCCCCCTGATTTCAAACCATACTACAAAGCTATAGGAATCAAAGCAGTATGGTTTTTGTACAAAAACAGACACAGAGATTAAAGAACAGAATAGAGCTCAGAAGTAAACCCACACATATATTAGCAATGAATTTACTACAAAGGAGCCTAAAATACAATGGGGAAAAGACAGGCTCCTCTGCAAATGATAGCAAGAAAACTGGATAGCCACATACAAAATGATGAAATTGGATTGCTGTCTTATACCATATATAAAAGTTAACTCAAAATGGATTAAAGACCTGAACATAAGACTGAAACCATAAAACTCCTTGAAGGAAACATGGGCAATAAAGTCCTTGACATTGGTCTTGGCTGTTATTTTTTGGATTTGACACCAAAAGCAAAAGCAACAAAAGCAAATAAAAAACAAGTGGAACCACATCAAACTGAAAAGCTTTTGTGTATCAAGGGAAACCATCAACAAAATGAAAAGGCAATCTACTGAATGGGAGAAAGTATTGCAAATCATGTGTCTGATAAGAGAGTAATATTCAAAATATATAAAGATCTCATACAATTCAAAAGCAAAAAACTGACCAACTAACCAACAAGCAGATTTAAAGACTGGTAGAGTATCTGAACTGATGTTTTTCTAAAGAAGACACACAGATGGCTAAGGGGCACATGAAAGTTCAACATCAGTAATCATCGAGGAAATGCAAATCAAAATCACAATAAAATCATCACCTTACATTTGTTAGAACAGCTATTATCAAAAGATAATAAATAATAAGTATTGGTGAGGATGTGGAGAAAAGGGAACTCATTTGTACTGTTGGTTCAGCCACTATGGAAAACATTATAGAGGTGCCTCAAAAATTAAAAATACAACTACCATATGATTCAACAATTCTACTTCTCAGTGTTTATCCAAAGAAAAAACCCTCACTCTAAAAGATATATGCACCCCCATATTTATTGACACATTATTTTAGCAGTCAAGATGTAGAAGCAACCTAATCCATGGATTAATGGATAAGGAAAATGTAGTACACACACACACATACACACACACACACACACACACACACACACACAGAGGAATGTTAGTCAACCATAAAAAAGAATGAAATCTTACTAGTTGTAACCACATGGATGGACCTTGTGAGCATTTTGCTAAGTGAAATAAGTCAGAGAAATCTCACTTACATAATCCCACTTATAAATGCAATCTAAAAACAAAACAAAACAAAAACCAAGCTCATAGATACAAAGAACAGATTGATTCACAGTTGCCAGAGTGGAGGTGGGGTAGGGAGTGGGCAAAATGGGTGAAGGTAGTCAAAAGTTACAAAGTTACAAACTTCCAGTTATAAAGTAAGTCATGATGATGATATAATGTACAGCATGGTGACTCTAGTTAATACTGTATTGCATTTATGAAAGTTGGTAATAGAGCAAGTCTTAAAAGTTATCACAAGAAAAAATTTTTTGTAAATATATTTGGTGATAGATGTTAAGTGAAATTTATTGTAGTGATGACTTGGAAATATACACCTATATCCAATCATTATGTAATAAGGCTGAAACTAATTTGATGCTCGCTATTAATTCTCAATACAAATTTTCTTTAAATTAAAAAAATAATTAAATAATTCACTCCTTCTTCCCTTTCTAGCTCTTCCAGTTGCTCTGGTCCCTGTCCTCTGTTGTTTTTGTTTTGTTTTGTTCTTTATGAAATAGGTAGGGTGTACTACCTTAGTTTTAGTACCCTGAACCATGCCTTGTTGTCTGCCCTCAGGAGAAAGCCATAACTTGGGAAATTTACCATATATCAGTCCCTTCTTGAAAATTTGGACTCCCTTCCAAAATCTACCTGCTTTTTCTCCTAAGACATCATATTGTTTCATATTGTTGTTGTTTTTTTTTTTTTCAGAGTTTTAATTTGTTATCTTATGGAGAACTGCTGTGTTAAGAGGAGCTTACAATGCTGGAAACCAAATCTGGGAGCAATTTTTTAAAACTATCTTTTATAGAGAACATGGCATTTGCCTACATTAATTGTATAGAACATAATAAAAAAAAAGAATCTTACCACCTAACGCCTAAATTTATTAAGTTTTCATATCCATTATAAGGTAATCTGTGTATTGATTTTTTCCAAGTAGCAATAAGAAATATTAAAGCAGTGTAATCTGGAAAGATATGATGGATTTCCTAATTTATTTGTTATTGGAAAAAATATAATTATGGTCTCTGTAGTATAGAGCTACCTATATTTCTTTGGAACAGTGTTGTTGGAATTCTTTTTTTTTTTGCCACAGTAGCTTAAATAATAAACTTTAAGATGAAGCATCACAAACATACTGCGATTTAGAAATTCCATTCACTTGCATTAATACAAACCACATAGAAGTTGAATTGAATGAAATAAAATTTATGGTAAGGTAATATGTAAAGTGATATAAGAAAGGGGGCTCTTGGGATTAACATATTCTCTCATATTTAGACCCCTACAATACCATTTGATAATATATTCATAGAAGATAGAATTTGTAGTTGTCACATGCAAATGCATAATTATTATGAAATATTATTTGAGAAGAGTTTCATTTTGTTGAACATTTATTTTTGTCCAATATTAAATTTTACCATTATATACCAACGACTGCATTTAAACTTCACTTAGCTAGTCATTTTCAGTTTCATGGCAAATTATTCCTTATTTTTTAATAGTAATTTCCTCATTATTTAAGGAATGAATCAAGATAAAAATTGAAACTGTAAGTCATATTTGGGCTTAAAGGATTCAACTGCATTATAGTAAATTTAAGCTATTTTAATGAAAACATTTTCAATAAGTATTCCATCTACTTTTCTATTTAATTCTATTCTAGTGGAGTATAAAATGGCATAAAGGCAGAATTAGACGGTTTATAACTATCATGTGGAGGGCGCCTGGGTGGCTCAGTCAGTTGGGTGGCTTCGTTCGGCTCAGGTCATGATCCCAGGGTCCTGGGAAAGAGCCCTGCATCGGGCTCTCTGCTCAGCAGAGAGCCTGCTTCTCCCTCTCCCTCTGCCTGCCTCTCTGTCTACTTGTGCTGTCTATCTCTCTGTCAAATAAATAAATAATCTCAAAAAAAAAAAAAAAGGAACCATCATGTGGGGAAAAATAGTCTGTTCATTCGTATTTGAGATCTAAATTTTTTAAAACTTTATTTTTTCAAATTAAAGATTATTTATAATATGGTTAGCATGGGATTGTTGTACCTTCTCCTTCCACAAGATCACAATGGCAAAGATGAAGTTGGAAGAAATATTGTTGCTTTTAATAAGAGCTTTCCAAAGGATAGGCATCTGCAAAGGACAGATGGGTGGACTAACTGAACTAAATGCATTATCATCTGTGTAGACATTGGTTGAATGTCAGCCAAAAATTCTGACACATGGCCACTGAGTGCCAAGGACCAAGGGCTAAACACTCCATACATAAAATGGTGGTGCATTGTTTTAAGACAAAATTTGAGTGAACTGTACAATTTATAGCATCTTTCCTCGAGTGGTGGTTTTAGTTAAGTCCCAGATGTGACTGTTGCATTAAATTTGTTTTAACTGCATAAACCAACACTTTATCCCACCTTGCAATTCCTCTACTGTGATATGACAAATTTTTCAGCTAAGAAAAATTTAAAAACCTCAAAATTGGCCTTTGGTTGTAGTTTTTGGCAGATGGGGGCAAAAAAAAACCAGCAGTGAAAATAAATGGGGACGTTTGGCCACAAGGTAACATCAGCACGGGGGGAATAGAGAATATAAATTTCTGCTCAAATTGAAATAATAAGAAAGGCTTAATAGGCAGATAGACTTCATCTCTACTAGAAGCATTCTTGCTAATTGGAAATGGAATTTAAGTTGCCTGGAATAAGGTCAGGTTATGTGATCCAAACATAATGGTGTATAACACTTGAAAAAAACAATCTGCTTTCTAACATGACAAGAATGATTTGCAGTTAATAATAGAGGGGGAAAGGCCAGTCTTTTCAGATACCCTTGACTTCACCTAGGACAAAAAAGAAATGGCTTTTGCTGCTGTGAGCCACTTACTTTCTTCCTGGTCATTATTGCTTAGTTATATTTTAGTGATGAAATCTATCATTACTGACTTTATTGACATTAAAGTTGATTTATTTGCGTGCCTGGTGAATAAAAACAGCATTATGCCTGCATTCATATTGCTGAGTACTTGAGAAAGCACGTGTAGCTCCAACTTAATTGTCTTTTGCTGGTTCACTTACCCTCTAATCTCAGTTTGAAAAAAGAAAAACGTATTACTCCTTTACCAAATCAAATGATAATGGAGAACTGCTAGCTCTGAAGTGTTTGCTTGTTGTTATTGTTTGATGTTGTAGACCAAGGAATTTAAATTCATTTATAATTTTCAAATATTACTACCAGAAAGCCACACTTATTTGAAACAGAATTCTGTATTTCAAATCCTTGCCAATTGTTTCTTGGATACCAGAATTAGATAAATGTAAATAGTAAATTGTGGCCAAATGTCCCAGTTTATTTTTATTGTGCTTTTTTCTTCCATCTGTCAAAAACCACAACAAAAAGGCCAATTATGAGGTTTTTTCCATTTATATTCTTAGTATAAATAAATAAATGTATATTAACAATGAATGCAGTTTTTATTATCTAGGATGCAACTGTTAATCTATCAATATTTTTAGGGGGTAACTAGATGTTTCATCTCCTATGATTTTTGGGGGGGGAATAAGTTTCTAAGAATATGCTTAAAGATAATCATTCCCAAACTAGCCAGTTTTCATAATAGATTTCATAATAGAATTGACAATGGAGAACACTGATTATATATAGAAACATTATTTTAAAGTTATTATTATTATTATTTTTAGATTATAAGAGAGGCAGCTGGGATGACTAGGTTAGCTATTAGACCATAGTGCAAAAGTAACTGTCTCAGTCATCCCAACTCCCTATTTTCTTTCATAGGCATTTTCTCTTATTAAAATTTATTTAATGTAATTCTATCTCAGCATCTGTTTTTTTTTGATTGAACAGGACCAACTCCTCTTCCATGCAATATTGATTTCAAAATTCCTAAGGGAAATCATAAGACCAGTAGTGTTATTAAAAAAATATTTAACAACTAGTACAGTATACGCATAAACAAGTTAAAGTGGATGTCAACCAATCAAAACAGACTAGCAACAAAGACTTGATGGCTGAACTGGTGAAGAATGCCTGAGATAGGAATACATATTGCTGTGAGATTTTAGAGTGAAGATGAACAGGAGATACTTAAAATTATTTCTAATATTAGAATTTTATAAGCAACACCAACTTATTTTTGCATAATATTAATACATTTCAAAAAACACTTTAAATGTAATTTGATTTTATGGTACATTCATTTTATATTGTGCTTTAAAGGGTTGCACGTTTAGTGTCCTATCAGCCACTTCCCCATACACTCAAATATTAATCCTTATCATTATGTGGGAAAAAGGACAATAAGAGAGTCAGACTGAGAGGGAATGAATAACAGAACTAAAACAACTATTCATTGACACTGAATCCTATTCTCTTAAATCTTTGTTTAGTCCTCAGAACAAAGCTGCCTCTATTATATAAATTTCTAACATCATTCAATTTTTTATGAAGTTTCAATTGTCAGGTTATAGAACTTGAGAATTAGTCATTCACAATATTCTGTAATAACATGGAGTCCACACTGTGAGATTAGACAGAACTGGATTGAAATCTCAGCTCTCTGATTTAGTAGGCATCTAGCCCATGGCAAGTTACTATGTCTCTCTATGCCTCAGTTTCCTGTAAGTAAAATGGAGAAATAATAATATATTTTTTGATCTGTTTTGAATCCTAAGTGAGATATTACATGCAAAATGTAGAGCACAATGACATGTAATATGTTTTTACTGCTAGTTGGCATCATAACCTTATGCCATCTAACTGAAACATGACAAATAGGAGTCATATTTATGCAAAGTCTGAAGTTCTGAGCAAGAAGCAACATTCTTGCGTGTATCTGCACCAGCTAGGGAAAATAACTACTCTCAGTTTGATAGGCAATGCAAGTGAGGTTCATTTTGTCTATTTAACGAACACTTTTTTTCTATTTAAGCTAATTCTTGTTCAATTTCCAAAGAAATTGTATTATAAATTTTTATTCTTGCTGGTTTAGACTTAAAAATTGTTCAAGTGATCTATGTCTGAGAAAGAGAAATGCAGACTGTGGTTTTACCATGAACTTTCATAGGTAATTCAACAAACTGAGGGTTGCTGGAGTGGGGGGTGGGGTGGGAGGGATGGGGTGACTGGGTGATGGACACTGGGGAGGGTATGTGTTCTGGTAAGCGCTGTGAATTGTGCAAGACTGTTGAATCTCAGATCTGTACCTCTGAAACAAATAATGCAATATATGTTAAGAAAGAAAAAAAGAAGAAGAAGAATGTAACAGGAGGGGAAGAATGAAGGGGGGGAAGTCGGAGGGGGAGAAGAACCATGAGAGACGATGGACTCTGAAAAACAAACTGAGGGTTCTAGAGGGGAGGGGGTTGGGAGGATGGGTTAGCCTGGTGATGGGTATTGAGGAGGGCACGTTCTGCATGGAGCACTGGGTGTTATGCACAAACAATGAATCATGGAACACTATATCTAAAACTAATGATGTAAGGTATGGGGATTAACATAACAATAAAAAAATTAAAAAAAAAAAGTTTGGCAAGTGTATTAGTGCATGGCAGCCAGAACATTGGAAAATATAATCTTCTGAAGAAGTGGTTTATAGGAAATTAATTTTATAATGCTGTTTTGTAATGCTATCATCTATAAATAATGTAAATGTTACTGAGTGTCTAGGATGGATAAGCTTTTAAGGAATAACAATTAGAAAAAACACAAATTTGAATAAGGAATATGGATTTTTCTATATTTGTAAAGGTTATTATCTTTTGGAATGCTGCTTATGCTTTTGTGTAAAAAAGTAGTCTTAATTACTTGACAAGTGATACCCTATGATCAAAACTCTGTTTAATCTTAAGCCAAACCCAAAAGGTATGATCATGTCCTAGATCTTCCCTTTAAACTTAAAGGAAGTTCTAAGGTTTTTTACAGACTATTTTGTCTATCCTTTTGTAGAATGGTATTGGGCTCATAGGCTCTAAACCCAATAGGACCAGTATTAGCCCATAGGAGATTGCAGGGTGACTTAACTTTTTTGCTGGAGTTTCTCACTACTGCAAACCAGACAGAACTGTTAAAAATCCCCAGAGGTTAACTTGATACTCCCTTAATGCCTAAGGAACAAATTGCCATTCTCCCTGACAAGATTTCACACTTGGAAAATGAAAAGCTAGGCATGTCAGTGAATAAGTGACCTCAAAGAAAACATATCTAACAAAACAAAACCAATATTCATATTTTGATTAATTACCTCATTCAAAAATTTGGGGGTATTTCATATACAAAAGGCATTATGTTAGGTACTGGGTATGTTTTGTGTTGCCAAACTAACAAATATGATAACATAATGTTTATGAACAACAGCATACATTTGACAAATATTTGTCAAGCATCTCTCACATCAGGCCCTTGGAGTGGGAAAAAATTGTAAATCAGATATAGATCTTGCCCTCAAAAAACTTAAAGACGAATGATGAGATAAGATACAAAAATACTGCAAGCAACTCAAACTAGGCAATTGTTAAGTGCTGTAAGAGAGATACTTAGAATGATGAAGAGGCAGAGTATGCATCGAGAAAATTTGTGGAGATGCATAAGAAAGGTTAAAAGGTAGAGATGGAAGAAAGTGTTATCTTGTGAAATATTGATGGTATGGATGCTCACAGCATATGTGTACACCAGAAATATCATCTCACTGGAGTACAGAATGCATGGCACTATTATGACTGATCAACAGGATTTCATTCAAACTTCACCCATCTTCCTTAAGTATTACAAAAAATATAGTAAAAACTCTAAGAATCCTGTATTTTATTTTGTATACTGATAGGGAGACAATAAGGTTTTTATAGACAGTACTAACATAACCAGAGATATGCTTTAGACAGAATTAATCTGGTAGCAGGGTATTGAATGAAATTGGAGAGAATAAAATTAGAGGCAAGAAACACAAGGAAGTTATTGTCAAAACAAGGTTTAAACTTGGCTAATGGTGGTTTCCATGTTTCGGATTCACATTTTAACATCTCTGAAGTAGCAATACACTCAGTTTTTGAAGGCATAAAAAACAATGATCTGCTTTCCAGTATTTGCATCTACAGTAACAGTTTATATGTCTATATCTTCTAGAAGCAAGTGAGTGACAGGGTCTAACCACTGGTTCATTCTCAGCCACTCCATCCTGGTTACCAGGAGGAAAAATCTTTCAAAATCCTTCTAGGCAGTGATACTAAAGGATAGAGCTAGAGACACAATACTGACATGCAACTAACTGTAAGACTGAGATTAAAATGCATTGGACAAAAAATAGATATTGGTTATCCTGAGGTGATACTATGCATGCACACCAGATTTAAATGCTTCATACAGGGGCACCTGGGTGGCTCAGTCTTTAAGCGTCTGCCTTCAGCTCAGGTCATGATCCCAGGGTCCTGGGATCGAGCCCCGCATCGGGCTCCCCGCTCCGTGGGGAGTCTGTTTCTCCCTCTGCCCCTCCCCCTGCTTGTGTTCCCTCTCTCACTGTCTCTCTCTCTCTGTCAAATAAATAAATAAAATCTTTAAAACAAAAACAAAACAAAACAAAAATAAATGCTTCATACATAATTCAAACTATGATCTCATCTTATCTATGTGACATAAAATATACCTGCCAATTTTTCTTAGATTCCTTCCCCCGAGGTTCCCTTTAGGGAAGGAAACCCTGACAAATGTTACCTGATTTTAATTATTCCACACATTCTCATTGTTATGTCATAATTATGTAAGAGGTATTGCCAAGGTACTAGAATTCTGTTTGCTTAATCTAGCCTTGGTTCAATTCTGCTTCATTGTGCCAAAGTCCAACAGTGTTTTTGTTTTATCCAATTATTAAAGTGTGAAAAATATAAACATATTTTCCTCCTCATTTTTCTCTTTCTACACATGGTCTTAGTGACTGGTCTAATTCTGTGGAGTTCACTATTGTGAAAAAAACCAACACTAACATATCCTCACTCTAATATTACAAATTCAAGTTTTGACTATTATTTGCATCCAACATTTTCCTATGTGTAATATAGCTTTAAAAACAGAGCCAATTTTTATTTCATCTATTTTTCTTCATATTATTTTACTGTTATGTCTGATTACTAGCCCAAGAGTGATGTCTATTTTAGAATTATTCAAAATAAATTACAGAAAATATCTTCCAAAGAATTTCCTTGACACCTCTGGAAACAATGTGTTTTGATTACCATAAATAATTTTGATCTTTTTTCCTCTCATTGTGAGAGTGCCAGTTACATTCTTCCTAAATTTCCTCTAAATTTACATCTTCTTGCCACTTTGCTTTAGTGGGTGGATTTTGTTTACTTTTTTCTTTAGGTCCCTCTGAAATGTCAAAAAGTAGATTTTAACCAGGACAATTAAAATGTCTTTACATTTTAAGACAGGTATAAAAACAACTTGCAGATCAAACACTTCTGCAATCTGTTCCATTGTATATTCCAATTATCACTTACTAAGAATACCTAAGTATATTTCAATTAAACACATAAAATAGTATTATGGTTCTAAAACCATGATTTTCAAACTGAAACATACAGTAAATAAGTTTTAGAAACGGAAGGTCCTTGCGGAAATCAAAGCTTATGTTTGAAAAATCAATAATGAGAAGTAGTTCAACTCAAAAAACAAAAATGCAATTATAATTAAATCATAGTGAAAAAGGTAAGACTTAAATATAGATTCAGAAACTTTCCATGTGAAAAAGAACAAAACACAAAAAACAGTGTAAAACTTCTCTGTGAAGAACTCTATTAAAAACTGATTTTATAGATCAAAATGACTCATAAAAATCCAGGAAACATTGATGGATAAATATATATGCCTCAGCACTTTCTGGCATAATTCTGGGGTGTGTGTGTGTGTGTGTGTGTGTGTGTGTGCGTGTGTGTGTGCATTATATGTATGTGTATGTATAATCACAACACAGATTTCCTATAAAGAAAAAATGATCAGATAGTATTAAAGCTCTTACATGCATATCTGGCAGCTTGAAAATAGTTTGGAGACATTACAGACTACTGAGAGAAAACTACGCACAGTCCATACATATATCATTCATTAGTTAGAACAAAAGATACTCACAGATCTGGAAGGATCCAGAAAGTACCCAAACTGGTTCATCTAGGTAAGTTCTTGATAAGAACAAAATAAAACCCTAACCAAATTACACGTGAATTAAACCAGAGATCTTGAGGTAGAGAAAAGATAAAACAGTGGTGAGCAATATAGTTGTATCTAATTTGTAAGACTATTCCCTTACATCAGGATTCCTGAAAGATATATATTTCAAGAAAAATTATAGTAGTGAATAGTTAAATACACTAAACGTCTCAGGATCATAGAGAACAAAACATGCTTCAAACATCACATTTGCAAAGTGCTGAGAGAAAAGTGAGAATGAGAATATAGTCTAAAAGGCTTATCTTATTTGGGGTAAAATCAAAAAGAACAAACACATTAGAATACCTTTGTTGGAAAAATAGTTGGTATCCACTTACTATGTAATAGAGAAATACATATTTTATACTGAATATCACATAGTTCTTTTGGTTAATAAGGGAGAAATTCAAGGGTCTAGCAACTAGATCAAGTCATTAAAGAATAAATTTAAGGAAATACAAGAAAAAAGTACTCAGAGAACCCCCTAATAAACACACAGTAAGATAAGTAAAGAAATTATCTTAAACAAAATAAGAATGAGCTGAAATTTTCAACTGAAATTTGGAAACTGTTGGGATAAGTCTAAAAACTACTCAGTTTTACACAGGAAACAACAGATGTAGGCTAGAATGCAGGGAAAGGGGAACCCTCGTACACTGTTGGTGGGAATGCAAACTGATGCAGCCATTCTGGAAAACAGTATGGAGGTTCCTCAAAAAGTTAAAAATAGAACTACCTTATGACCTAGCAATTGCACTACTGGGTATTTACTCAAAGGATACAAAAATGCTGATTCAAAGGGATACATGAACCCTGATGTTTATAGCAGCATTTCAACAATAGCCAAATTATGGAAAGAGCCCAAATGTCCATCAAGTGTTGAATGGATCAAGAAGATGTGGTATACGTATATGATGGAATATTAGCCATAAAAAGGAATGAAATCTAGCCATTTGCAATGACATGGATGGAGCTCAAGAGTATTATGCTAAGCGAAATAAGTCAGTCAGAGAAAGACAAATACCATATGATTCCATTCATATGTGGAATTTAAGAAATGTAACAGATGAACATGGAAAAAAGAGGAAAAACATAAAAAAGACTTTTTTTTAAAAGATCTTATTTATTTATTTGACAGAGACACAGCGAGAGAGGGAACACAAGCAGGGGGAGTGGGAGAGGGAGAAGCAGGCCTCCCACCAAGCAGGGAGCCCGATGCAGGGCTCAATCCCAGGACCCTGGGATCATGACCTGAGCCGAAGGCAGATGCTTAGCGACTGAGCCACCCAGGCGCCCCATAAAAAAGACAACTCTAGAGAATAAACTGAGGGATGCTGGAGGGCAGGTGGGCAGGGGGAAGGGTTCAGTGGGTGATGGGTAGTAAGGAGGGCACTTGTGATGTGTACTGGGTGTTATATGTAAGTGTTGAATCACTAAATCCTACACCTGAAGTTAATATTACACTGTATGTTAACTAACTGGAATTTAAATAAAAACTTGGAAGAAAAAAATTAAAACTACTCAGTTTTACATTCAAGTGCACACAGAACATTACCAGAATAGATCACATATTAGGCCAAAATACAAGTCTCAATGGATTAAAAACACTGAAGTCATACCGTGCATCTTTTCTGACCACAATGCTATGAAACTAGAAATCAGCCATAAGAAAAATCTGGAAAAAGTGCAAATACATAGAGGTTAAATAACATGGTATTAAACAATGAATGGGTCAACCAATAAATCAAAGAAATCAAAAATTACATGAAAACAAATGAAAATGAAAATACAAGGGTCAAAATTCTTTGGGACACAGCAAAGGTGGTTCTGGAGGGAAGTTTATAGCAACATAGGCCTACCTCAAAAAGTAAGAAAAATCTCAAAAAACAAACTAACCTTATCCCTAAAGGAACTAGAAAAAGAACAACAAACAAAGCCTAATGCCAGTACAAGGAAAGAAATAAATATTAGAGCAGAAGTAAATGATACAGAAACTAAAAAAAAAAAAAAAGAATGGAACAGATCAATGAAACCAGGAGCTGGTTCTTTGAAAAGATCAACAAAATTGATAAACCTCTAGCAAGACTCATTAAAAAGAGAGGGAGAGAGAAAGGACCCAAATAAAATTACTAATGAAAGAGGAGAAATAAAAACCAACACCACAGAAATACAAATATTGGCAACAGACTATTATAAAAACCTGTATGCCAACAAATTGGGCAACTTAGAAGAAATGGATAAATTCCTGGAAACATATAACCTACCAAATTTGAATCCAGAAGAAATAAAAAATTTGAACCAACTGATTACCAGCAATGAAATTGAATCAGTAATCAAAAAAACTCCCAAAAATCAAAAATCCAGGACCAAACAGCTTCGCAGGTGAATTCTACCAAACATTTAAAGGGTTAATACTCATTCTTTTCAAACTATTTCAAAAAATACAAGAGGAAGGAAACTTCCAAACTCATTCTCTGAGGCCAGTCTCACCAAAACCAGATAAAGACACCACACAAAAAAAGAGAACTACAGGGTAATATCTCTCATGAATACAGATGCAAAAATCTTAAACAAAATATTAGCAAACCGAATCCAACAATATATTTTAAAAAATACACCACAATCAAGTGAGATTTATTCCCTGGATACAAGAGTGGTTTAAGATTTGCAAAACAATGTAATACATCACATCAATAAGAGAAAGAATAAAAACCATATGATCATTTCAATAAATGCAGAAAAAGCATTTGACAAAGTACAACAACCATTCAGGATAAAAACCCTCTGCAAAGTCAGTCTGGAGGAAATATATCTAAATATAATAAAGGCCATATATGAAAAACCCATAGCCAACATCATACTCAATGGTGAAAAACTGAAAGCTTTTCCCCTAAGGTCAGGAACAAGACAAGGATTCCAATCTTACCACTTTTATTCAACACAGTCCTGGAAGTACTAGCCACAGCAATTAGACAACATAAAGAAATAGAAAGCACCCATATTAATAATGAAATAAAACTTTCACTATTTGCAGATGACATGATACTATATATAGAACCCTAACAACCCCACCAAAAAAACCCTGCTAAAATGATAAATGAATTCAATAAAGTCTTAGGATACAAAATCAATGTACAGAATCTGTTGCATTCCTATACACTAATAATGAAGCAGCAGAAAGTGAAATTAAGAAAGCATCCCATTCATAATTGCACCAAAAACAAAGTAGGAATAAACTTAACCAAAGAGGTGACGGACCTGTACACTGAAAACTGTAAAATACTGATGAAAGAAATTCAAGACAATGCAAAGAAATGCAAAGACATTCCATGCTTTTGGGTTGGAAAAACAAATATTGTTAAAATGTCTATGTTACCCAAAGCAATCAAGACATTTAATGCAATTTCTATCAAAATACCAACAGCATTTTTCACAAAACTAGAACAAACAATCCTAAAATTTGTATGGAATGACAAAAGATCCCAAATAGTCAAAGCAACCGTGAAAAAGAAAAGTAAAGCAGGAGGCATCACAATTCAGGATTTCAAGTTATATTACAAAGCAGTAGTAGTTAAAACAGTGTGGTGCTGGCATAGAAAGAGATACATAGATCAATGAAATACAACAGAAGACTCAGAAATGAACCCACAATTATACGGTCAATTTATCTTTGACAAAGAATGAATGAATATGCACCTGGAAAAAGTCTCTTCAACAAATAGTGTTTGGAACTAGTGGACAGCCACATGCAAAAGAATGAAACTGGACCATATTCTTACACCATAAGCAAAATAAATTTTAATGGATTAAAGATCTATGTAAGACCTGAAACCATAAAACTTCTTGAAGAGAGCACAGGCCATAATCTCTCTGACATGGGCCATAGCAACAGTTTTCTGTGTCTCCTGAGGCAAGGAAAACAACAGCAAAAATAAACTTTTGGGACTTCATCAAGATAAAAAGCTTCTGCACAGCAAAGGAAACAACAAAACTAAAAGGCAACCAGGCATATACCCTAACTCTAATCCTAACACTAACAATAGTGCACTAACCCTAACCTCTAACCCTGTGGAGAGCTCTCTAAACAGCAGGATACCAGGCACATACCCTCACTCTAAACCTGTCCATAACCCTAACTCTAATCCTAGATCTGAGAAGAAAAAAAGATATGATACACACACACAGAATTTCACTCAGCCATAAAAAATGTTGAATCTTGCCATTTGCAACATGATGAATGGAGGTAGAGAGTATTATGTTAAGCGAAATAAGTCAGAGAAAGACTGTATGATTTCACTCAAAAGTGGAATTTAAGAAACAAAATCAACAAGCAAAGGGGAGAAAGAAGAAAGAAAAAGAAAGAAAGAAAGAAAGAAAGAAAGAAAGAAAGAGAAAAAGTAAAAAAGAAAAAAAGAAAAGAAAGAAAAGAAAAAAAGGAAAGAAAGAAAGAAAAGAAAGGGGGGGCAAACTGAGAAACACAATCTTAACTCTTAACTATAGAAAACAAATCGATGGTTACCAGAGGGGAGGTGGGTGGGGAGATGGGTTAAATAGGTGATGGGGATTAAGGAGTACACTTGTTAGGAGGAGTACCAGGTGTTTCATGGAAGTGTGGAATGACTATATTGTACACCTGAAAATAATATTATACTGTATGTCACTAACTGGAATTATTTAAATAAAACCTTAAAAGAATCTAAAAGGCAACCTACTGAATGGGAGAAGATATATGCAAATCACATATAAAGGGTTAGCATCCAAATTATATAAAGATCTGACACATCTCAATACCCTCCCAAAATTAATCCGATTAAAAAATGGGCAGAAGACATGAACAGACATTTCTTCAAAGAAGACATACAGATGGCCGATGGACACATGAAAAGATACTCAACATCACTCATCATCAGGGAAATGTAAATCAAAACCACAATGCCTCACACCTATCAGAATGGCTCAGATCAACAACACAAGAAACAAGTGTTGGTAAGGATGTGGAGAAAAAGGAACCTTCATGCACTGTTGGTGGGAATGCACATTGGTGCAGCCACTGTGGAAAACAGTATGGAGGTCACTCAAAAAATTAAAAACAGAACTACCCTATGATCCAACAATCACACTACTTGGTATTTACCCCAAAATTACAAAAATACTAATTCAAAGTCATACATACACCCCAATGTTTATAGCAGCATTATTTACAACAGCCAAACTATGGAAGCAGCTCAAGTGTCCACTGATTGGTGAATGGAGAAACAAGAAGTGGTATATATATACAAAAAATATTATTCAACCATAGAAATGAATGAAATCTTATCATTTGCAACAACATGGATAGAGCTAGAGAGTATATGCTAAAGCAAAATAAGTCAGAGAAAGACAAATACCATATGATCTCACTCAATGTGGAATTTAAGAAACAAAATAAATGAGCATAGGAAGCAAAAAAAGAGAGACAAACCAAGAAGCACACTCTTAACTATAGAGAACAAACTGATGGTTACCAGAGGGGAGTGATTGGGGGATGGAGAAAATAAGGGATGGGGATTAAAGACTATACTAATCATGATAAAATAAAATAGAATGATTAAAAAAATATATAGTTTTAAGTAACAAACTTAAAACAAAGATACAAAAAGGTTGAAAATGAAAATGTAGACAAAGAGCACTAAAATACAAACAAAATGCAGTGGCAGTGATATTAATATTAGATTAAATTACATTAAAATATAAATGTAATGAAAAGATATATAAATCTTTCCCATTTGCAGTAAACATAATATTAACTCATTTATTAAACAAATATTTACTGAGCACTTATTTTAGGCTAAGCAATGTTCTTGGAACCAGTAGTACATCTCTGAAGAGGAAGCAAACAAAAGCCCTGTCCTTGTGAAGTTTACATAATAATGAGTATCATCTGAAAGTGGATTGAGATTAAATAGGGATTTATTTAGTTTGACAACAAAAACATCTGGAAGCAGGTAGAGCTACCACTGTTTGGTTCATGATAAAAATTATAATAGCATCTCAATAAATGCAGAAAAAGGCATTTGTCAAAATTCAACATTCTTTCATGATGAAAACTCTCAACAAAGAATAGAAGAAATTAACTCATCATAAGGGCCATCTCTGACAAGCCCACATTCCACTCAACTGTGAAAAGCTTGAAGCTTTTCCTCTAAGATAAGGAACAAGATAAGCATGGCCATTCTCACCACTTCTACATTGTACTAGAAATTCTAGACATAGCAATTAGACCAAAAAAAAAAAAAAAAAGAAAAGAAAAAGAAAGAAACAACAAACAAAAGTGTTCTCAATTGGAAAGGAAGAAGTAAAATCATCTGTTTGTAGATGACAACTTTATATATATGTTGGGGTTAATGTAGAGCATGAAATTATCCATAATACCTGGCTTGTAAAATGTAACATGGAGGCCACTGGGGGAAGGGAAGTTTTCAGAGAAGGGCGTAGGCCTTTGGAAGGTGGAGGTGGGCGTGACCACTCTGCCAGTTGCCTTCCCCGAAGATTTCTTTCTTTTTTTTTTTTTAAGATTTTATTTATTTATTTGAGAGAGAGAGACAGAGAGAGCACAAACAGGGGGAGAGGCAAAGGGAGAGGGGGAAGCAGGCTCCCCACTGAGCAGGGAGCCCAATGTGGGGCTGGATTCCAGGACCTGGAGATCATGACCTGAGCCGAAGGCAGATGCCCAACCATCTGAGCCATCCAGGCTCTCTGAAGCTTTCTTAGCCCAAACAGCCGCCCTGTTATCAAAGAGATGTATGCATTGTCCCCTAGGCTATGTTTATCAGAACTCATAGAACAGGAAGATTAGCACATCCTATCTTTCCCTTAAACAGATCCTCCTAGTTCCAGCAAGACCCCTTGTCACACATCACTTGTTTGAGAAAGAGTGATAAAGATTTATGATTATCCTGAAGGACAAATAAAGGTGGGAGCAAAGAAGAGCAAAGGGTCTTGTCTCTGAGCATTGACCCCTTGCCTTCTCCTCTCTTTCACAGCAAAGTTCAGAGTAACCTTTCATCCGTTAGTACAGGGAGTGCTAGCCATTCCCAGCATATATAGAAAACCCTAATAACTCCACCAAAATATGTTAGAATAAATAAATTTAGTAACATTGCAGGATATGAAATCAATATACAAACATCTGTTGCATTTCTATTCACTAGTAACAAACCGCCAGAAAGATAAATTAATCTTATTTAGAATTGCATTAAAAAAAACACCTAGTAATGAACTAACCAAGGAGGTGAAAGATCTGTATGCTGAAAACTATAGGATAGTGATGAAAGAAATTAAAGAAGACACAAATAAATGGAGATACTTTATATTCATTTTGGAAGAAATAACGTTATTAAAATGTCCATACTGCCCAAAGCCATCTATAGATTTAATGAAATCCCTATCAAAATTCAAATGACATTTTTTATAGAAATTTAAAAAACAGTCCTAAATTTGTTTGGAACCATAAAAGACTAAATAACTGAAGCAATATTGAGAAAGAAGAACAAAACTTGAGGTACCACACTTCCTGATATTAGACTATATTACAAAGCTATAGTAGTCAAAAAATATGGTACTGGCATAAAACCAGACACATAAACAATGGAACAGAATAGACAGCCCAGAAATAAACCCATACATAAGGATTAGCTAATTTTTAACAAAATGACCAAAATAATCAAAGGAGAAAGGACAGTGTCTTCAATAAATGGTGTTCGTAAAACTGGGTAAGTATGTGCAAAAGACTGTAATGGACCTATCTCACACCATTCACAAATATTAACTTGAAATGGATTAAAAAACGTACACTATAAATTAAACCATAGGTTAAAGATGTAAGCCATAAAACTAAATAAAACTAAATGTTTTCACTTAACATAATCCCTCCATAAGCAATAGCACGGAGGACCATAGGGGAAGGGAGGGAAATCCAAAGGGGGAGAAATCAGAGAGGGAAATGAACCGTGGGAGACTATGGACCTCGAGAAACAATCTGGGGGTTTTAGAGGGAAGGAGAGAGGGGGAGGGGGTGACAGGGTGATGGGTATTAAGGGGGGCATGTGCTGCGATGAGCCCTGGGTGTTATGCTTAACTAATGAATCCTTGAACACTGCATCAATGACTAATTATGTACTATACAGTGGCTAACTGAACATAATAAGAAAAAAACTAAATGTTTTATGATTTTATGTAAGCCATAAAACTAAATGTTTGTTGACATTGGTCTTGGCAATGATTTTCTGGGCTCACACAAGCACAGGCAACAAAAGCAAAAGTAAACAAGTGGGACTATATCAAACTAAAAAGCTTCCATATAAATAAAATGAAAAGATTTCTAAGGAACAAGAGAAAATATTTGCAAACCCTATTTCTGATAAGGAGTCGATATCCAAAACATATAAGGAACTCCTAACAACTCAAGGGCAAAGAAATAACCCAATTAAAAACTGGGCAGAGGACCTGAATAGACATTTTTACAAAAAACACATACAAATGGCCAACAGGTATTTGAAAATGTGTTCAACATCACTAATCATCAAGGAAATGCGAATCAAAAGCAAAATGGGAAATCACCTTACAACTTTTAGGATGGGCATTATCAAAAAGACAAGAGATTACGTATTGACAAGAGTATGGTGAAAAGGGTACCCTTCTACACTGTAGGTGGGAATGTTAATTAGTACAGCCATTTTAGAAAACTGGATGGAGTTCCCCCATATGATCCAGCAATCCCACTTCTGGGCATATATCCAAAAGAATCAAGAATCAGTACCTCTAAAAGATACCTGCACTCCCTATATCTTTGCAGCATTATTCACAATAACCAAGATATGGAACCAACCCAAGTGTCCATTGACAGATGAATGGGTAAAGAAAATGTGATATATCTGTATCTTTATGCATACCCATGTCTATCTCTTTATATAATGGAATATTATTCTGTCATTTAAAAAAGAAGAGAATCCTGTCATTTGTGAAGCTGGAAGATGGTACGCTAAGTGAAATAGGACAGACACAGAAAGGCAAATAAATACTGTATGATTTCACTTATATGTGGAATCTAAAAAAAGTTGAACTCAAAGAACAAGAGTAGAACCGCGGTTGACAGAGGCTGGGGTGTGAGGAAAATGGGGAGGTGCTGTTCATCGGGTACAAACATTCATATAAGATGAATAAGTTCTGGGAATCTATTAACAACATGCTGGTTATAGTTAATATTACTTGAAAGTAATTACTTGAAAGTATACTTGAAAGTTGCTAAGAGAAAAATCTTAAGTGTTCTCACCACACACACACAAAATGTGGTAACTATGTGAGGTGATGGATGTGTTAATTAACTTGATTGTGAAATCATTTCACAATGTATATGTGTATTAAATCATCATGATGTACATCTTTAGAAAAATCACATTTTACAACCTAAATGTATACAATTATTATTTGTCCATCACACCTCAATAAAGCTGGAAAAAAAAAGAGTATCTTTGCCATTTATAGAGACATTTACAAAAGTGCAATAAGGAAGACTGTAATCATTTTTGAAGTAGAGATTTATAGCCCTGTTCTCTGAACACAATCAAATATAATTAGAAATGCATAATAAAGAAAGACACAGAAATCTTTAATGATTGGAAATTAAAAGCAACTTCTTAAATATAACATTTGATTCAAAGTAAAAATCAAAGAAGAAATTAGTATATCTCTAGAAAGCCATAAAAGAAAAATTTCATGTCAAAATCTATAAAACAAAGAAAAGCTTATACTCAAGTGATAATGTTAAATTCAAATGCTTTTATGATTAAAAAAATTAAAAAAAATAAATGCCTTTATTAAAAAAGGGAAAATCTCAATGTAAAGGAAACTGATACTTGTCTTAAATTAGAATTATAATGAGCAAGCAAAAAATAACTAAGGATTTTAATAAATTTTGAATAAAAGCAAGCAGTGAAAGAGATAAAGTTATTGTGTATAAGAGATTAGCTGGATAAGAGCAAATGGGGACTGAAAATACTTTAGAAATCAAAGGAAAAGGAAGAGTTTGAGAAGGATCAGTTACAGCAATTAGAGCAAAAATCAGATAGCCAAACAAAGAAAAGGAAGAAGGTGAAGATAAGATAAAGGCAAGGATGTAGTGGAATACAGTGTTATGAGGTGAATAAGAGAAGTTAGGGGATTTTTCAGAGGAAATTTTAGCCTGTCTGAAAGAATCCATCTCATAAAATTTACGGTAATTTATAAAATATGTTTATACCAGTACTTACTTTATGATGGATTAGAAATATATATTTTTTCTTAATAGCTTAAAATTACTGCTTATGTGTAGTTTGTTTCATAGACTGAGAAATAAACATGGTACTGATGATGATGAAAATAATGATATAACAGAAGAGGAAGGGATATGAATTGTGTATGCACACACACACACACACACACAGACACACATACATATAATCTAATTTATAGTTAAGAAAATGTTGGATCCAAGAAGTTAAGAAATGGAGGAGTCTACATCCAGTATAAGATATTTAAGATACAAACCCAACTCAAGATGACACAAACAAATGTAAAGATATTCCACACTCATGGGTTGGGAGAAGAAATATTGTTAAAATCGTCATACTACCCAAAGCAATTTACAGATTTAATGCAATCCCTATCATCATACTGACAGCATTTTTCACAGAACTAGAACAAACAATCCTAAAATTTGTATGGAACCACAAAAAAACCAAATAACCACAGCAATCTTGAAAAAGAAAAACAAAACAGGAGCTATCACAATCCCAAATTTCAAGATACATTACAAAGCTGTAGTAATCAAGACAGTATGGTACTGGCACAAAAATAGACACATAGATCAATGGAACAGAACAGACAGCTCAGAAATAAACCCACAGTTATATGGTCAGTTAATCTTCTACAAAAGAGGCAAGAACATGCCATGGGAAACAGTCTCTTCAGCAAATGGTGTTGGGAGAACTGGTCAGCTACATGCAAAAGAATGAAACTGGACCACTTTCTCACACCATACACAAAAATATATTCAAAATGGATTAAAGACTTCAATGTGAGATCAGAAACTATAAAAATCCTAGAAGAGAGCACAGGCAGTAATTTCTTTGACATTGGCTGTAGCAACATTTTTCTAGATATGTCTTCTGAGGCAAGGGAAACAAAAGCAAAAATAAAATATTGGGACTTCATCAGAAAAATAAGCTTCTGCACAGCAAAGGAAACAATCAACAAAACTAAAAGGCAACCTACTGAATGGGAAAAGATATTTGCAAATGACATATCCCATAAAGAGTTACTATCCAAAATATATAAAGACCTGATACAACTCAATACCCAAAAAACAATCCAATTAAAAAATGGGCAGAAGACATGAACAGACATTTCTCCAAAGAAGATATACAGATGGCCAAGAGACACATGAAAAGATGCTCGACACCACTTATCATCAGGGAAATGCAAATCAAAACCACCATGAGATATCACCTCACATGGGTCAGAATGGCTAAAATCGAAAGCACAAAAAACATCAAGTGTTGGGGACGAGGTGGAGAAAAAGGAACTCTCATGCACTGTCGGTTGGAATTTAAATTGGTGTAGCCACTGTGTAAAACAATGTGGAGCTTCCTCAAAAAAAATTAAAATAGAATTACCATGTGATCCAGTAATTTCACTACTGGGTATTTACCCAAAGAATATAAAAACACTAACTCAAAAAGATATATGCATCCCTATGTTTATTGCAGCATATTTACAGTAGCCAAACTATGGAAGCAGCCTAAGTGTCTATCAATAGATGAATGGATAAAGAAGTGGTGTAAATATATATACAATGGAATATTAGCCATAAAAAAGAATGAAATCTTGCCATTTTGCAACAACATGAATGAATCTAGAGGCTATAATGAATGCTAAGTGAAATAAGTCAGAGAAAGACAAATACCATATGTTTTCGCTCATGCAAGGAATTTAAGAAACAAAACACACGAACAAAGAAAAAAAGAGACAAACTAAAAACCAGTCTGTTAACTATAGAGAACAAACTAATAGTTACCAGAAGTGAGGTGTGTGTGTGTGGGGGGGGAGGGGTGTGTGGAACAGGTGAAGGGGATTAAGAGTACACTTATCTTTTTTTTTTTAATTTTTTTATTGTTATGTTAATCCCCATACATTACATCATTAGTTTTAGATACAGTGTTCCATGATTCATTGTTTGTGCATAACACCCAGTGCTCCATGCAGAACGTGCCCTCCTCAATACCCATCACTAGGCTAACCCATCCTCCCAACTCCCTCCCCTCTAGAACCCTCAGTTTGTTTTTCAGAGTCCATTGTCTCTCATGGTTCTTCTCCCCCTCCGATTTCCCCCCCTTCATTCTTCCCCTCCTGCTACATTCTTCTTCTTCTTTTTTTCTTTCTTAACATATATTGCATTATTTGTTTCAGAGGTACAGATCTGAGATTCAACAGTCTTGCACAATTCACAGCGCTTACCAGAACACTTATCTTGATGAGCACTAATGTACAGAATTACTGAATCACTATATTGTACACCTGAAACTGATATAACACTGTATGTTAATGATACTGGAATTTAAAAATAAATACAAATCTATGTTTAACTGATCCCAATGCCTATGTCTTTAATCACTTGCATGATCAGATTTTCTAGATGAACAAGTAATAAAATGATAGATTCTAGATAAATAATAGTGAAAATGAAGTAAGGATGTTGGTAGCTTTAAGATGTTCGTTCTGGAATCTAAAGAAGTGTCATCATACCCTGTTTAGTAGCTGCCTCTTCAAAGGCAAGTAAACACAGTAAAGAGGAGCAATTTAACCACCTACGCAGAGCATCATCTATTATAAGTTTTTGCTATCCTGTTTTTTTTAAGTCTAAATTAACATACAATGTTATGTTAGCTTCAAGTATACAACATAGTGATTTACCAATTCTAAACTTTTCATAGCGCTCATCAAGTTAAGTGTACTCACAACCCCTTCTATCTAGTTCACTCATCTCCCCACACTCCTCCCCTTAAAATAAATTTCAATATTCACAATTTTCAAATTTAGGAAAGTTAGTAGGTAACCTTAGATTATCCTTCCTCACCAATATATATTTTGCGTCATGTATTGGCAAGAATTAAGGTGTTAGTTGCAGTGCCTTTACTTTGGGACAGAGAATATTATATTAGAATGACTCATTTGAAAAAGATTATGATCATCATAATAATGTAATTACAGAAAATTATGTATACCTCATAGAGGTAGCACTCCTTAACAATTTATCTTTTATATTTTTTAGTGTTTCAGAATAATCAGTGCCTTCTTGGTGCGTTAACTACAACTAAAGTAGTCAAGGGGGAAAGTGAAATAATCGTTAAACATTCACTGACCAAAATCAATTAGTCCACCTACAACATTAATTAAATGGCTGGCCTTGTGTAGTCAGCAGCTCTCAGTACCTACAATGTCAGATGAGTGACAAAATACGGACTTTGGTGTCCATCTAAATATCAGTCAAATGCTGACTTAGCTCCTGATAAACTGAAGTTGAACAATGTATAGAATTTATGAGTCTTGTTTTTGTTATCTGTAAAAGACAGATAATGGCCACGTCACAGAGCAACTGAAGATTTAAGTAATTGATCTCTGTTGTCTCTAGCACATAGTAGGTGCCTAATTAATAGCAATGGTCTTTTTTTACCCTCTGATGTATTGGGTAGTGTAAGATGTTGTCACTGATACAGATCTGGGTTTTCATAGAGAAGGAATTTTATAGTGAAGAGGAATGACAATGTTCCCCTTTTTCTATATAAATATAGACCTTTTTGTTTAGAAAATGTTGTAGGAATGAATAGAACAGTAACTGTATTTATGTGGGATCACTAAGGGGAAAACTGATTTGATTTTGTTTTCTTCGTTGCCCTCCTCAGTTATGTTTTCTTTCTGATTTCCTTTACTTGCTGATCTTAATACTGTATTGCCAATCAAAGCCAAATTTCAGCCTTTCTGTCTCTGAAAGACTTTGCACAAGATTGCACCAGATTCCTGCCTGCTCGAATTTGGCTTGGTCTCGAGGTTACCTACCTTGACTGTGCTGTGATTCTTCCTGCTAGTTTTACCAGAGGAGATGGTGTGCTTATTAGATACCTGCTAATTAGGTAATCTGGGGGAAAGGATTCTGCCTGACATTTGTTCTCTGGCTTGCTTAAGTATCTTTGGAGCATTCTTTAAGCATCCATTCACTCACCTTTCCCTCTCAGGCGTTGTGTAGGGACTCTGCGTAAGAGAAAGCCTGTATAAAAGAAAGCTTGACATTTCAACTCAACCACATAACTTCTGTTAGTCTTTCTAACCTCATCTTAAAGGGAAGGTTTACTTTCTAATTCATGGGAATCTTTATAAACAATATTGTAAAGAGAACTGATCAAAACTGTTTTAAGTTAGGAGAATTTGGCAGTTTCTTACAAGAAGTTTTCCAGAAAGTTGATGTCTTAGTTCATTTCTGTAGGAGTTCACGATGACTCATGAAGATGCCAGGGAAGGAAAAGTCATTCTTTGCCAGTAGCACAGTGATATAAACAGATAACTGCTGCAAGGGTCAAATACCAGCACCTTGCACATTTTTTTCCATCATATTTATATATTGGCAATGGTCCTATAACAGACGCTATCAACCACATAGCTCACTTTGTAATCTCAGATCCGTGATACTCACAAGGCATTATTCAGTGGGAAGTTAGGATGTTGGGTGAAGTGTTGATAAAAATCCACAGTAATAAAAATCTCACAGATGTGAAGTCAACAGTATCAAGTGAAGTTTGTTATGAAGAGACGCTGTTTATCCCCGCCCCTACAAGGCTGACCTTCCCAAATGCTAGTATGTCACAAGGCATGAGACCTAAAAAAAAAAAAATCCAATAACAAGTTTCCCCACTGTGGTTTCAATTGCCTTTTCAGATCTCCCACAGTGTTCTGTTTCAGACTGAGATAATGCACACGGTTCTGGTCCTCAGAGGGTCAAAGTGGCTTGTATTTACACTAGAGTAATCATAGAAAGGATTTCTACCTCGATCAAATTATCTAGATAGGTTTTTACTCAAATCTTTATTCCATGTGGCTTGTGTAGACAAAGTTTTGAACTGCGGAAATTGAAAACCTTTTTCTTTCTATATTTTTCTTAATAAAATGCCTCCTATATACTAGGGGCTCAAAAAATAGTCGTGCCATTCTCTTGAGGAAGTTCACAAGACCGCTCAGGTCATTTGGCAGTTCATAATTTTGCATTAAAATAAGCATAGTTATACATTAAAATGAATATGTTCTATTGTTTCTCCTGTTTGAAGAGAGCTTTCTTATTAAAACTGTGTCCAAAAAAAATTTAAAGAGTATTCTTTGAAAACTCAGAGTTGGTGGGCTATCACCCAGAACACCATGACCTTTCCCCACAAGTGTCGTCTACATGCTCTTCTTCATGTCACCCTGACAAAACAAGGGCATATCTTTATTGAGACCTTGTCATACTTTGCAATAATTTTCATCTTACTCTTGGGAGGCCCAACTGTACACTCGCAATTTGGAACAGAGAAAATATTTCACTTTTGTATATTGTCAAAGTAACATGCCTAAGCCCAACAGTAGTCACTTCACAAATTTTGACTAAGCAAACAAAATAATACTAAGAAAAATATCTTTTGTATAATGTTGAAGGAGTCCAGGAAAAAAGAAACCTGTATTTTAAGCTGTCAAATTCCGTATCTATTTCAACTATTGCTAAATAAAATTATATGTTCTATTATTCTAAAATGTGAGACTTTTTAAATGTGCTAAATAGGAATTAAGGAAACTAAGGGTATGACAAATCTGAAAGATTTTTAACATGGCATCTTAGCTCTTAAAATTTGGAATACCACTTGTCTTGACGAAGGTGCTGTGCTATAATAAATATCATAGCCCGGGTGGCTTAAACAATGGACATTTATTTCTCACAGCTGTGAAGGCTAGAAAGTCCAAGATCAGGGTCCTGGCAGATCAGGTGGCTGGTGAGAGCCCACTTCCTGGTTTACAGACAGCCATGACTATTACTCTAGAGCCATAGAGCTCTAGTCTCTTTCACTTCCTGTAAAGACTCTGATACCATCACAAGAGCTCTACCCTTGTGACACCCTCTAAACCTGAATACTTCCCAAAGGCCCCACCTCTAAATACCATCACTTTGTAGTTAGGGTCTCATTGTACGAATTTGGCAGGGGGCACAAACATACCACCACTTGATGGGGGGGGTACATCTGGATTTTTATGTACATATACACGTGTATGTTTGGGTTTTGTCCACGCTCTTCTTCTTAGTAAGCGATAAAGCATGCAATAGACCTCCATGTAGCCGGTATACATGAAGTCAGTTTGAAATCACAGGAAAATGGGACTCAATTCTTTCTTATTATTAAATCCAAATGTCTTACTCAATTCTGTCAGGGCAATGGATTCCAGAAGGCACTAACTAAGCCTGGTAAAATTTCACCTACCATTGTTTAATATCAAAGGACAGTGTTTTCTTTAGGCTATAGTTTCATTGTTGTTGCTATTCACTCCCTTGTGCTTATTTTCCAGTTTTTCTAAAATGATATACTCTTCATGTATAATTATCAAAAAATTAAATTTCCTAATAAACTTAGGAAAACAAAACCATTAATAATTGGCTTGAGTTATATAGTTTCTATTGTCTATATAACAGAGAAGGGCAAAAATAAAATTTAATTTTTAAGTGTCCATTATTTTGAGTCTGAGATCCCTGTTTGTGATGAGAAGGAACATATTCTTAGCTATTTTGGAGTATGCCCAATGTGATCCAGAGATATTCTCTTATTTGGATATTGAAGAGAAAAGGACAATTTTGATTTACTATTTTGAGCAACTTCAGCATTTGTAAATCTTGGAGGGACATTTTGACACAAAGTAAAAAAAAAAAAAAAATTTTTTTTTCCTCAGTCTTATGTGAGAATTCCTAAGATTAAATTTTAAATGGATAGAAAATAAAGTAAATGGAAGAAATTTTCACAATGGAAAAAAAAAAAATTAGGGCTTGAGAAAGACTGGAATGAAACCTTACAAATGCTTCTTTACTTAGGAAAACTAATGACTTGTGCCAGATGAGGAATAAAGAATTTCAACTTCATTTATTACTGTGGTTTAGCTCCTAAAGGGATGGCAGCCTGGCTTAACATGCAGTCAGTTACAAATGCAACATCGATAAACAAAATTCAAATTCTCCCAGATGAGACATTCAGATAAGGATGCAGGTGGAGAGTGTGAGGAGATATACAGAGCTGGCTGGTTCCTAACTCAAGTTTTGCAGAGAAAAAAATCCCCTACACATATAACAGAAACAAGTGTTAAAAAAGAAAATAGGAGATAGATATTTTTTTCTGTCTCTAAAGATGTTTAATAGGAAAGCTCCTTTATATGCTTTTAGAGGAAATGAACATGTTATCTAGAAGTTAATGTTACATGTGAAATAACGTAGATACTAGAGACATGTCTAATATTTAATCCCATATGCATCTTCAGCTTGAAATGTTGAGCAGCTATGTGGCTGGCATTTTGAAATTAATCTCATCATTTATAAACTTGGAAGGAGTTTCTTCTGGTCAAGATTTCAAATGTCTGAAATTGGTTTGTTCTTTTTTTAAAGAATATTAAGATAATCATGAGGAAAATGAATTATTTTTCCAATTTAGTAACATTAATTGGTAGCAAATAACAATTAGATAGTAAAAACTCATCTCTTTCTATTACTTATTTTTAAGGGACAAAAAAATTGCAAACACCTGGATAAAGAACAAAGTTTATTTATTACACAATCTAGGTACTCTGAGGATTGAAATATAGTTAAATTATAGTACTTTTATTAGTGATCCTCAAAAATTGGAAAGAGTAAAAACATTCTGTGTGTGTATGTATCTGTGTTCATTCATGTATATGTATATATAAATCATTGTATATCTTACAAATAATAAAAATAATTTGAATGGATTTATTTTATGTTTTTAAAAGGGAATATCCAATTTCAAATCAGTTAGGAATTCTGTTTCATAAATTAGGCTAACTCCTTACTCATATTTTCCCACTTTTGTGAAACAATAAAATCTATTTAACTAAATCTCCCTGAACTCGATCTGATAAGTTTGAATGGAAAGACAGTTCTCAAATAGAGGCTGTCAGTCATAAGTTAAATCATGCTGACACAAGCACAGCTTTTGGTGGGGAGAGCCTTTGGAAAATATAAAGCTGGTTGTCTTCAGAAATTGCCAGACCATGCTGAAACACAGTAAGGCAGGACTCACGGATGCCTTTGAGGAAGTCCCCAGCTGTAGTATGGAAGAAAGAGTCCCTGGTTCTAGGGTTGTTTCATCCTGAAACTAAGATGCTTTTATTTTATTCTGGCTCAAAGAAGCTGAATGTTTTTTTCTAATAAAGGTGGATGCTAAACTCAACCAGGGAAAGAGTAAAATCAATCCAGGAAGAAGAATTTGATAGGATAGTTTTGGCTAATAGTTTAAGGTAGTAAACTGTGGAATAAGCAGAAGTCTAAGGAGATAAACAACATACTCAGATCTATTTCTCTAACTTACCAGCCAGAGGTATTTCTTCCATTTATTTCTCAATCCACATAAAGGAAAAAGAGAAAGAAAGAAAATTGTGTAAATAAGCATTCGAGTTCAGTTTTCTTTGTAGTTTTGCAGACAATTCATGTAGTATCTTTTTGGAGAGATATCCAATGTATTTCTTTGCATGTTTTTTTGTTTTTAATGTTAAAAGAAACTAGATGAGATGTGCTTTTGTTAACACTCTAAATTTGGCTTGTGAAAATTATTTTGGTATTTAAAAACATTTTGAATCAAAGTGTCTCAGTGTAGTGGGTCAAAAAGAGGAGTCTCAAAATTTCTTTTCAAATTCTATGTCCAAGGTAGAGAAAGGAAGCCTACTTATTCTGTAGCACCGTTCATATCACTCTTTGCTGATTTGCATGCTGCAAAAGCCCTGTATCACAGACCTCCGTCTTTGGTAAATCACAAAGCTCCTTTCCCAATCAATCTTATTTTCATCAGTGGTTAAGACAATATGAAAATAAGTCAAATTCTGAACTCTCAAATTTGGAAAAGTAGCCATGCAGCACACTGCCACAAGGTGGGAGTAAAACGTTTGAGTGGCTTAAGAACTGGCCTTCGCTTTTTTTTTTTCCCTCCCCCTAGCTCAGTGTGAACAAAGACATAAAGTAGGCTTGCTTTAAAATTGAATGAAATAACACGGTATATTTATTCCTTGTTGCTAATATGCATACCTTGAGATTGGAAGGCTTTTTCTCTAAAATTTGAGGATCAAATATAATAAATACAGTTAAAGAAAGTGGTTTAATAGTGATTTCTCTATTTCCTTTCTTTATTCCTTGTTATCCTAGTACCTTTTCCAAACTATATTTTGAACATATAGTTCTACTGAACATTTGAACATAAGTTCTACTGAATAGTCCCATTTTTATAGGCGATAATGAATATTACTAATTCTTTGTACTAATGAATATTTTGAAGATAGCCTCCCTCCATAAATTTTTCCTATCATTTTATATCTGCATAGTAATGAAGGCAGCCGTGTAAATGGGAACAATAAATTAAACACTCCAAGAAAAACATATAATGATCTTGACCTTTCTAAGGAGTTGAATGATTAAAATGAGTTTTTAAATATTGCTTATTCTAGAATAAATATAATTCAGGGCCACTGTATACAATTCTATTGCTTTTGCTTGCTTTGTGTCTGAATAGACATGCTAGTTATTTTTTTGTGTTGTGTGTGCTCATTAAATTCACTTTGAAATACTGGATTCAAACTTCATAATATTATGTGTTTATGTTGGGGCTGTACACACACACACACACACACACACACACACACACAAGCCCTTTGAGATAGAGTACCTGACACTTAGGTTAGCAAGATGAGACATCTCAAGGCAGCTGAGTCTCACCAAGGTGACAGCGACACACCCAAGGGATCCTGAGTGGTGCTAAATGGAAAGGGCTGCCATATCCCTTGAATAAAAATAATAAAGGTTGAGAAAAGGCAGAAATTGGCTTGCCAATTTCAATTCCTTGCCTCCTCCTGCATATGAATGAAGAATGGACTAATGGATGGCACTCATCATTGCTAGTGACGTTAGATTTTTTGGAAAGGTTTACCCAAACAGGCCTTTTGTCCTACTGAGTTCTGAACACACAACAAACTCAGGACCTTACCACTTACATAACTTAATACAATTTCCCCCCAGCGATACCAATGGCAAGAAACACAGTGTAGTGCCAGGAGCCATGGAACTGATGCTTTGCTGACTGGATGTGCAGAAGCTAAAATACAAGAACACATAGGTCTTAAGCATAAATTTTGCTGTGTGAAGTCTGGAAGAATGTTGCGTTTATATATTAAGAAAGTTTCCCTGACTGGCTGGATATTTTTAAAGTTTAAGATATATAAAGGAAAATCTGTTTACATGATGAAATACCACCTGAGCATATAGGTTATTTCGAGTGCTGCGCTATAAAAATCCACTCGAGTGCCTCATTGATAATGTTCCACAAATCTCACATACATTATCTGTACTGTTGTCACCCAGTCTAACAGATATGATCTATTCCAGGGTCACTGTTTTCTCTCATAAAGCTATACTTTGGAGAATTGGCTGATAGGAAAATGAAGTTTGAAAAAGTAATCAGCTTAAAAATTTTAGTGAGTGACTTGGATGGATTCTAGATAATATAACAACAAGAAGGATAAAGAGCATCAAATGTTAGCTACTGCTTAAAAAGGAATATTCTGCATAATCTGACTGATGGGTTCTTCCTAAATTCAATATATTCTTTTGTACCTACTTACGTTTATTGACCCTAAGATGTCATTAATGGTAAGATGTACCATGATTTTATGTTCGCTAAGAAAGAAATCATTAAACTATGATATGTCATTAATGGTAGGTTGCATATAAATTTCAGATATATGAAAATGTAAAAAGGCTTAGAAAACCACTGTTAGAGCCTTGGGTAGAATCAGACTTTGTTGGATTATTCTGAAGTCTCCCATATCTTATCTGAAACTCCTCGTTGGATAGGGACTTGAGTGGTCTTGTACTGAGGTATGTGTAAAATGAAGGGGGATAGATTGCACAATGAGATTTATATTCATTTTAATTCAAAAGTTTACCATTATCTCTTAAAAATTAAAATTTAAGAAAGTAAAATAAGAGGTGCCTGGGTGGCTCAGTTAGTTAAGCATCGACCTTCAGCTCAGGTCATGATCCCAGGGTCCTGGGATCAAGCCCCACATCAGGCTCCCTGCTCAGTGGGGAGTCTGCTTCTGCCTCACCCTCTGTTCCTCCCCACTGCTCGTGCTTGCTCTAATAAATAGAAAAGAAATGTTTTTTAAAAAAAGAAAGTAAAATTATAAACTGTCCAAGTATGTAAACTTTTCATACAGGAATTTCATTTTATGTAACTAAACTGAAACTCAATTATGAAGCACAATTTTAATGTATTTGAAAAACATAATGGTGTTGGAGTCAGGGAATCTTAGATCTAGGATCAGTCACAAAGTGTTACTATTTGACATATTTTGTTTTGTACTAGTTTCTTCCAGTGCTACTTTTTATACGACTGCGTGATCTGTTTAAGCTGTACCATTATTTCTTTTATGCCAATTAACGTCTCTTGTCTACAACACTTTTAATTACTTATTAAGTGATATATCACTTACTGAACAATATTTAGGAAAGAAGGAACAAAAAAAACATTTAGCTTTTAAATTCTATGCCTTGATGCAAAATTGCATTATCCATCCTAGAGAAAACTTGTACGAGATTAGCGCTCCTTTAATTGGCTTAATAAACTACAGATGATTTACTTTTATGAATAATCTCCATAACAAAATTCCTAAAGTATCAGAGCACTTATATCCAACCTAGTTATAGCTGAACGAAAAGTCAAAAATGGAATAATCCAGGGAGCTGAGTTAATTTGATTGTTGCTTTTGTTTTTTACTTGGATTTTCCTAAGATGGTAAAAACCAAACAGAAAAATCAAAACAAAACAACCTCAAACCATGATATTTACCTCAAGGTGTCAGATGAAAAATAACTTGCATTTTCCATTATTGATATAAGAGTTTTTATTTGTTATGTGAAATAAAATTCTTTATAGTTATATAAATTCCTCTAAAGATAGTAGGTTATTTTCTCCAGTATCATAATTAATTCATCCACCAGAGGTTGCCATAGGGCTTTTTGCTGTTGAAAGACAATGGGAAATATCAAGACTGTGCAGAATATGAGAAAACTAGCCATCTCTCTACTATCTGTCATCTATTTATCCATATATATTTGTATGTAAAACAGATCTAATAAATAAAAGTCAAAAGTAGATATTAAATTTAGCTTGATCTAAACTTAAATGGAAGACAAATTAGCAAAACATAATCATTTTATTCTTATTTTAAGTTCTGTTTCAGTTATCAGGTTTTTTTTTTTCCTTCCTTTGTGAAGCCTGACTTCTTAAATTCCTTTTAGATCTTTCACCACTTTTTTGAATTACCAGAGAGCTAGTTTTTATGTGAACCACATCTAGTCTCACCAGTAATTTCTGGTCCCTGTGGTCTGAAGGTGTGAATAACATCTTTGGCAACATGAGGACAGGAGAATATTTCCAGGATAACCTGGGAAGATATATTTAAAAGCAATTCTTTTTTTATTTCTTCTCATGCAAAGTGTCTGTGAATAAGTACAGATGCATTTACTGAACAGAAAAGAAAAATTTGGTCTCAGACCATATTCTCAAGTCATTTTCTTATTGTGAATTATCATACAGATTGAGTTGTTGGTATCAAAGCCTATTTAAATTTTTTTTTTTATAAAAAGCTCACATCCAATTCAGTAGGGGATATGAGATAGGTTTTGTGCTTAATAGTGTCTCTCTTTAAAAGTGCAACTGTAATGAGCAATGGAATAAGACAAAGAAAAAAAAAAAAACCCTGTCAAGTACCAACAATAACCAGACACAAAGTAATCAGAAATACTGCCCTGGACAAAAAAGAAATGTAAGACTGGAAACATTAAGTTTATGTATGTATACAATAGCACTTTTGGATAGCTCCCAAAGGCACAGGGCTTACTACTTCCAAAAAGTACCCACTATTAAGGTGACATAGGTCTTGTCCCTTGAGCCTCCTTAAAGAAACAACAACTGTTCAGTAGCAGTGTAACAGATGTTAAAAAGAATCATTAGCAATCTAAATGTTTTTCTGAGCAGATGTCCCACTTCTGTGGCTAACTTTGGAGAAAGTGAAGTGGGATGCAGTGAGAATGGGGGAAAGGAGAAAAGTTGAAAGGAATCAATAATAAGCGGATCTTCTTAAGAATTACTCATCTAATTATATCAAAGAAAAGGACTGAGGTGTTGTGTCTTTTAATTGCTGCTGGTTGATGAAGAAGGTAGGTAAACAAGCCAAGGGAAGAATTAAACTTACTTTGCTCCATTGACTTGGCACACAGCTTTGGATCAATGAGAGGTAAAGAGACAAGCAGTATTATAGAGAAATTTAATGCTAAAATTGCAATTGTGCACTTTTCAATAGATATCAATAGGGAATCAGAGGCTAAAAGAGAATCCATGAAAAGAATGAAAATGAGGAAAACCAGTCCACCTGTGAGATGAATCTATGAAAGGAATAAGAAAAGTGATTAGATTAGTTGACTGTGGTTGTAACTTTATTTCCTTAGGGGCAAAAATAGGAAGATATTTCTCAAGCATATTTTCCCCCCTGAAAAACCTGAGCTGGAAACTCTCTATGTAAAGAATTTGCAACCTCAGCATCCTCCCTTATTTTGGAATTTGCTTTCTTCCCAAAAAAGACAGAATGTAGAAATATATGTTAATTATCTGTACCTTCAGAAACCATTCTTTTGGTATATGAGAGTAAAGGGAAAGAGGTACTAGAACACTGTCTTTCTTGGGGCACCTGGGTGGCTCAGTCGTTAAGCGTCTGCCTTCGGCTCAGGTCGTGGCCCCAGGGTCCTGGGATCGAGCCCCTCATCGGGCTCCCTGCTCCGCAGGAAGCCTGCTTCTCCCTCTCCCACCCCCCTGCTTGTGTTCCCTCTCTCGCTGTGTCTCTCTGTCAAATAAATAAATCTTTAAAAAAAAAAAGAACACTGTCTTTCTTCTAATTTTAGCTTACAAATAAGCAAGGTAATTATAGGCTATAGAAAACTCATGGTCAATAATACAGGAAACTCAGATCAAAATATAAATTATGCATTTGATATATTTTATGCACCATGAAATATACTTACTAACAGTTTGACTTTGTCCATATGTACCCAGATCCAGAGATTTTAGGAAGAGATTTCACAGCACAAAATTATATGGCAGCAACAGTTTCCAGGATTTCTGGGAATAAGTAGACATTTGTATACACTGAAAATGTGACTATATATTGAATCTGTGAAAGTTGAAGAACCTAAAAGGCAAATCCCAGTTCTGTAGTGTAAATTCATATTTACTAAGTCATATGCAACCATTTCACTTTTTTTCTACCTCAATAATAAAATGCATGAGGACAAACGACCATGCTGACATCACACTGGGGGAATAAGTAGTCTTAAACATTAATTTTAAGTGCCAGATGACATTTATTGATGCCTTTATTCAACAAATATTTACTAAAAACCTACTCTGTACCTGTGTGTTAGATGTTGAGAACTACAAAGATTAAAGAAATGTCGTTACTACTCATAAGTGACTCACAGTCTAGTCAACAAGAGGCTCAGTCCCTGAACAAGATAATACCATAAATAAGTTATGCACCTGAGGACTCAATGAGCTCTGGGAATGAAATGGAAGCCACATTCCTACTATGGCCAGTGAGTAAGAACTCAGAGAAGTAAAGTGATGGTGGCACACGCTTCTTTCCCTTACTCAGGCAAGATAACTCCACTGTTTCAATTACAAAGGCCTCTACGATTTGCAGCTTTCTTATTTCTCCAACATTATCATCCTAACTTAGCAAGGTTAATGCAAAAACCACTCCATCACTCAGCTAATGTGCAGTCTTAATGCGTCATGATTTCTGAAACTGATTTTTCTAATGTATATAATTAGAGAATAATTTAACATTCTTAAGAATAGTGCATTTATGGCACCTGGGTGGCTCAGTCAGGTAAGCACCTGCCTTCGGCTCAGGTCATGATCCCAGGGTCCTGGGATAGAGTCCCCTGTAGGGCTCCCCCACTCAGCAGGGAGTCTGATTCTCCCTCTCCCTCTGCCCCTCCCCACTGTTTGTGCTCTCTCTCTCATGCGCTCTCTCAAAATAAATAAAATCTTAAAAAAAATAGTACATTTAATAAGAACTGCCACAGAGCAGCCTGGGTGGCTCAAGTCGGTTGGGCATTTGCCTTCCACTTGGGCATGGTCCCGGGCTCCCTGCTTGGCAGGGAGTCTGCTTCTCCCTCTGTTCATCACCGCACTCATGCTCTCTCTCGCAAATGAATAAATAAAATCTTTTAAAAAAAAAGAGAGAACTGCCACAATAATAACCATCCTCATAATAAAAGCAACAGAATCAAACGCCTATTCAACACTTAGCATGTGCCAGGTATCCTTTTAATGTATTAACTCATTTTATTCTCACAATAGCCATATAAGATAAGTGCTATTTTTTCCCTTTTACAGATAAGTAAACTGAGGAAGAAAGAGGTTGGTGTTAGTTGTTCAAGGTCACATAGCTAATAGGTGACAGGGTTATATTTAAAAACCCAACTTGGTTCTAAAGTCTGTGCTTTCAACATAGACATTGTAAAATGGGCAGAAAACCTGAACAGACATTTTTCCAAAGATATACAGATGGCCAAGACACATGAAAAGGTGTTCAACATCGATCATCATCAGGGAAATGCAAATTAAAAGCACAATGAGATATCATCTTACACCTGTCAAAATGGGTGGACTCAAAAAGACATGAAATAGCAAGTGTTGGCAAGGACGTGGAGTAAAGGGAACACCTACGCACTGTCGGTGGAAATTCAATTGGTGAAACCACTGTGGACAACAGTATGAAGGTTCCTCAAAAATTAAAAATATAAATATCAAATGATCCAGTAATTCCACGACTGGGTATTTACCTAAAGAAAACAAAAACACTAATTTGAAAAGATATATGCATCCCTATGTTTATAGCAGCATTATTTATAATAGCCATGATATGGAACCAACCCAAGTGTCCATTAACAGACGAATAGATAAAGAAGACATGGTAAAAAAGAGATAAACAACAACAACAAAAAACAAAAACAGACTCTTAAGTACAGAGAACAAGCTGATGGTTACCAGGAGGGAGGGAGGTGGGAGCATGTGTAAAGTACATGATGGTGATGAAGAAAGAGTGCACTTATCTTGGTGAGAACTGAGTAATCGACAGAATTGTTGAATCACTATATTTTATACCAGAAATTAATATAACACTGTATGTTAACTATACTGGTTTTAAAATAAATGAATCAATGAATGAATGAAGATATGGTATATATATGTGTGTATATGTGTATACACAGACATACAATGGATTACTCAGCCATAAAAAAGAATAGATCTTGCCATTTACGACAACATGGATAAATCTTGAGGATATTATGCTAAGTAAAATAAGGCAGACAAAGACAAGTGCCATATACTTTCACTTATATGTAGAATCTAAAAAACAAATGAACAAACCAACCAAAATATAGACTCTTAAATACAGAGAACAAACTGGTGGTTGCCAGAGGAAAGGTGGGTGGGAGGATGGGTGAAATGGATAAAGGGGATAAAGAGGTAACACGATTCTAGTTATAGAATAAATAAGTCACCGAGATGAAAAGTACAGCATAAAGAATATGGTCAATAAAAAAAAAAAGAATATGGTAAATAACATGATAACATTTATGGTAACAGATGGCAACTGCACTTATCATGGTGAGTAATGAGTAATGTATGGAATTATTGAATCAGTAGGTTGTACACTGAAATTAATGTAACACTGTATGTTAATTATACTGCAATTAAAATAAATAAATAATAAACACCCAACCTGGTTCTAAATTCTGTTTTTAGCCATTTCACTGTATCTCTCTGCTGACTAAAAGAGAAATGGAAGAGGAAAGTCTTCCTTTTAAGATACTAGGAGAACAAAAAAGGTGCAAGAGGAAATCTTCACCCTAAAATATCAAGTCCTAGAATGGCTCTTAACCATTATCATTATTTAAACAATAAATATAGAAATAAATAAATAAAGCGATGCAAAATGTGAATAAAGATTTTTTTTTTTTTTTTTAGAGATTTTACATAAGTTCACTAAAGAAAGAACATAATAAAATGCAGGTTCTTTTAAAGTTAAAAGTTTGTGAACAGGCCCTAAATACTGTTTCTGTTCTCCAGTCACAATTCCTTGAAAAGAAACTTTGGATCTTGAGATGAAAAAAGATCTATTCAGTCATCTTGTCCATCTCACCGCCAGTAGAGAATTGCTCCCGACAGTAAAGAAGTTAACTTATTGACAGCACTCTTTAAGCAGCAATTTACCAGGTGAATCCCTAAAGGCAAGCATGACTTCTCTGGTTTATCTTTGCCTTCTTATCATCAGTATAGTGAGGAGACCCATTCAATCTTCTCTGCCAGATGAGAAAAAGGGGTCAGGATTCTTGAAAATGTTTCTAAATTACAGTCGAGTAAAAATGTAGCTAATAGTATTTGATAGTTGAATTTAGGATCATTGCTTCTCTTCCATATTTGGAAGAAGTGTGTATGCAAGTGTGTGTATTTGGGTAAGATATTTGACAATGAAATTCTACAACATCAAAATGTATTTTACAAGTCAGTTTAACATGCTATTTGTTGAGCAGGAAAATAAAATGTGTAATTGGCTGACAGAAGCAATATGGGGAAACGGATGGCTCTTAAGCACATCCTCAGTAAAGAGTCTCATTGTCAAAATTGTTGATTTTAACCAATTTCACAGTTTTTAGAATGATATACTTAAAAGGTAAGAGATTTAGCCCCATTCCTTATTTCGGTTCAACTTTGGTGCTTGATCATCATTCTATGAGTATTCCATGGGATAATTCTATATGAAACGGTTGCAAAGAAGGAGATGTCATAAACTGTTCAACTAACACTAGTCTCTTGACATTTCAACCCTTTTTTGAAACAGGTGGAAACAGTACCTCAACCCTTTGACTAGATGGCCTAATCTCATCATCACTGCTGAGACATGTCTGCTTTTAACTCCTCCTCACTATTCTCCAGAACGTATGCTAATAAAAGAGCCAGTAGTCTATACAGTGGAGCAAGAAGCTATACATGTATCAACTGCCAAAGGGCTTCCTGATTCAAAATATATTCTACTTTTGCCTGTTTTTTTTTTTATTTTATTTTTTTAAATTTATTTGAGAGAGAGAGCTTGAGAGAGAGATCATGAATGGGGATGGGGGGTAAAGGGAGAAGCAGACTCCCCACCAAGCAAGGAACCCGATGCGGGACTCGATCCCAGGCCCCTGGGATCATAACCTGAGCCGAAGGCAGACACTTAACCGACTGAGCCACCCAGGAGCCCTACTTTTGCCTGTTTTTCAACTATTTCATTATATCCAGGCACCACCAATAAATGCAAATATTATACATTGACCCCATATCCTCTATCACAGTAGGCCCCCACACTACTGTGTAACATTTGCAGAGAACGAAATGATCTCGGAAATAATAGAAGGGAAATGGGGCAAGATAAAAGTAATAGGCAAAAGGTTTCTCTTTCTATGGCAAGGCATCATTCTTCTCAGATTCAGTTCCAGTTCTGAAATTGTCCAATCCCCCTGAATTGGAAAACCAGCTTACCCTTTGTTGCTGAAAATGAAAGTCAAAGTCTTTACCAGACTGAATGGGATGGCTACATCTGGTTTGTCTTAGAAAATATTTTGCTGATGCCATTGTGTAGTGGTCCTTGGTCCTACCCACTTTCTGCCCCATGTATAGCTGCATTATTAAGATTTCTGTAAAATGTGGCATTGTTAATATTGATTCATTCAACTATATATTCATCCATAACATCTGCTAGTTTAAGCATGAAAGGATAGTGAAATACTCACTGGTCAGTCACACGCTTGAATTAGACATCAACTGGCAAAGGACAACCCATATGGCTCATCTTGCCCAAAGTTCCATAGCCAACATTAGGGAGTCAGCATCCCACTCTCACACTGTGATTAAAGGTTTCTTAGCATTATTAAAAGCCTGTCCAACTAGTTCATGGTGGAAAGTAGAAAGTTGTGCTGATTAATGTATGTGCTTAACAAGTGTTTGAGCAAAATAAAAGGTAGGGATCTTTTAACCAGTGCTTTATCTTTAATAGCATATCATCACTAACATAAAGGAAATACATTTTACATATTCACAAGAAGGCATTAAATTTGTATTTTAAGTTGTCAATAAAATCAAAGAGTTTTGTGATAATTCAGTATTTTCTATTTGGTGGTCCTTTTCTTATTTAAAACAATGTTTTTGTTTTTGTTTTCTGGATATTCTACATTTTCAGAGAAACTTCTCTAGTAACAAACTATAGAAATGAACCCTAAAAGTATAGCCTCTGTTGTTTTTAATCTAAACTTTTGTAACCCCTAATAGGAGCACCTAACCCATTAAATGTGAGCACACCATTTATGCTCTAGCATAACCTAAAGACACTAAGCAGTGACTCAGGAGATATGTACCTGTATCCATTTCCTTTCAAAAAGGAAAAAGTTGGGGCACCTGGGTGGCTCAGCCTGTTAAGCATTCAACTCTTGATTTAGGCTCAGGTCATGATCTCAGGGTCCTGGGATCAAGCTCCTTGCTCAGCGGGCAGTCTGTTTGAGGATTCTCTCTCCCTCTCCCTCTGCCCCTCCCCGCCCCACTCACACTCGTTCACTCTCTAAAATAAATAAATAGGGGCACCTGGGTGGCTCGGTGGGTTAAGTGTCTGCCTTTGGCTCAGGTCATAATCTCAGGGTCCTAGGATCAAGCCCCACGTCAGGCTCCCTGCTTAGCGGGGAGTCTGCTTCTCCCTCTCCCTCTCCTTCTCCCCCTCTTCCCTGCTCATACTCTCTAATAAATAAATAAAATCTTAAAAAAATAAATAAATCTTTAAAAATAAAAAATAAAAAGGAAAAAGTTACCTCTTAAAATTTATTTTTATTTTGAGAGATGTAAAAATGTTACCTGGACTCTAAGGAGCAAGAGTTTTCAATGAGGAGTCAGAAAAACAGTTCCAGCCGGTCTCCTCACCAGACTGTGTGGCTTTGGCCAAATCTCTCTAATGACTACATTCATTCATCTGTAAATTTTTATCTCATTCAAAGAAAATTATCAGGACCCATTTTCTGCTATCTCGGGTCTGTAAGTCTATTTTGTATGGGGAAAGACTGGGTAGTCTGAAGCCATGTATTTATAATTCTATCCAAAATAATTACCCAAGCTAAAACACCTCTATTGAAATTTTATTTTTGACAGAGAACTGATGGCTATCAGGGAGGGGGAGGGGGGGTATAAGCAAAATGGGTTAAGGGGAGTCGGAGATACAGGCTGCCAGTAATGGAATAAGTCACAAGAATAAAAGGCATATGTAGGAAATATAGTCAATGATATTGTAATAGCATGGTGACAGATGGCAGCTACATTTGTGGTGAGCATAACATACAAAGAAGTTGAATCAGTGTGTTGTACACCTGAAATTAATGTGGCATTGTGTATCAACTAAAAAAAAATTTAATTCTATTTTGGGTGTATTTGCAAATGGTATGAGAATAAATGTCAATTGTATTAAATTTTGTGCTTGTGTTGTAAATGGATCCAGTTGGCAAATGCACGTTAATAATTATAATCTAAAAACCCAGTTGCCTATCAAATATGCTAATGATTAATTGAATTTGTGTATCTGGAAAGTTTAAGATTCACGAACTTAAGTTCATATTAAATTAAAGAGAACTTCTTATATATAACCTTGGGCACTATGAGTGTACCGACTATATACTTTTTGTTCAACCAAAAATCCCATTATCTTTCTCTTCATTGATTTAAACTGACGGTTTGTGTGGTGAATGCTAATTTTTTTCTTCTATGTTCTTTATACATACATCTTATTATAGATATTTCTCAAAGCAGATTATTTTATATTTATTTCTTTTTATAAGGTGGGAGTTGCTCTGTAGAACAGCCATTCTTGTCATTGAACAAATGTATACCTGTGAATCCAGTCTGGAGTGAAAGGGAGGAAAAGCACAAAAGGGAGAGAATATAAAGTATATCTGTGTGGAGCAGGAGACAATCAATTAGATTCATTATCTGCTCTACATTCCAGTCACTTCTTTAAAAGAAAAGAAGTACATAATACCATGGCAACAGTTAGACCTGCAGTCCGTTACGGTATATAATCATTAAGAGGTCTTCAGCCTTCCCTGAAAATAGATATGAAAAAAATTCTGGTGGTGGCAAAACTCCCTATATTTATGCTGATTAAATGACAAGTTTGTAATTTACAGGTGTCTTATTGCCATGGGAATGCAATCATACAATTCCATTTTAGAATTCAAGGGCTTTTGAAACATGCTGCATGATTGTTAGCTGGGCTGCAAGCTAAGATTAAATTGAAGGGGTGGCATGTAGATTTTAGAACATGGTGTTGACATTTACTGGCCAATCACATTTTGCAACACTCCTGCATGACAGCAGATGTTGACCTTTCAAGCTTTCCCTATCTGCTTTCACACATTACCTGCAGAAATTAACATAACTCCGCTTCCTGCTCTATGCTGCTATTAATGTCATCTGGGAATTGAGATTCATGAATTCAGTTATTACCCAGGCTTGAGACCCGTTTTATACTCTAAGCACAGAACTAACAGCTCCTGGGAGCTGGTATTTTTGGATGTTGCTTCAACTACCTTTGTGGTTGAGGGATAGCTGGAAGCTATGGTGTAAAAATTGTCATAGGGAACAAGAGGAGAAACAGGCAGAGGAGGACAGTTTCAAGGAGAATGCTAAGGGTCAAATAATTGTGAATACATGGGATAGGAGAGCTTAAAACACAAAAAGGGTACATTTTAAGTAAGTCAAATAATGGCGTGAGTTTCACTGCTCTTGTTCACTGAACCATGAAAATGATACCCCTTAGAGTCTGTGTGCACTGAGCTTTAGGGTTTACTTCACAATGCCCGGGGCCTCTATTATCGATGATTTAGGAGAGAAATAATCTAACGTAAAGATGTCATAGATAGCGCTTAGGAGTTCTGTGCATAATGGTGAGCCACATTCTCTAGTACTTCCTTCTGAATAAAAATCCTACCATTCTCTGTTATCTTGTCAGATATTTTTTGTTCCGTTTTTCCTAAACATAGAAGTGCTGCTTCTAAAATATTTGGAGGGAAATTGCCAATGGGGGAATGAAATTCTGAGATATATTATTTTCTGGGACAGGAATTAGCACCTCTTCTAAGTCCTGGTAATACAGATATCATTACAATGAAATATCTCTAGAAATAGGTGGACAAAGTTATGACACTGTTTATCAAAATTTGCAGACTGTAAAGGAGGATTCTGAGTTTTGCTTAACCTTTTCTCCAGGTTAGCTGTATGGATTTAGTAAATTTCCTGTCGTCTATCTTTTAAAGTCCTTGGAGAGCATCTATGAAATATCTTAGTCACGGTTCTGTGAATCTAGTCTTTTGAGATACAAGCAGATGCATTTATCTCAAATAGGAATTGATTAACAGAGCTCAAGATGTCACCAATGAGATATGCATATACAGGCTACTTCAATGGCATTGCTCTGATTTACCCTCCAGCAAACATTCTGTGCTGATTTGCATGTTTCAGCCACGGTGAATTTTCCAGCAGTTTCTCTAAAATGAGCACCTCTTATCTCATATATGAAATACACAAGCATCATGATTTAAAGGACCAAAACCCACCCTTTAAAAATCTCTCCAACCCCATTCCGCTGTGCTTGAGGTTCTATGTTTTGAAATTACTTTGTATGTATGAATTAATATTTTCTCAAAATTGTTTAATGCAAAAGAAATGCTCCTGGGATGAGTGATAACAGTGTTACTAGTATTTTCCTATAAAAAACTTGGCCTGGTTTCTTTCTTGTTTGAGAGCAAAGACCAGCTAACATACATATATCTAAATGGCAGATGGACATTTCCAACGGAATATACCATAAGCACTTCAATAAAGAAGTCCAAGCCTGAACTGATCATCTTCACCACCCCTCCTCAACAATTGAATTTACTTTTCTTCCTCAACTGGAGAATGTAAGGTGAACTCTCATCTTTGTTATACACTATACCATTTGGATTTTATCCTGAGATAAAGCACAGAACTAACAGCTCCTGGGAGCTGGTATTTTTGGATGTTGCTTCAACTACCTTTGTGGTTGAGGGAGTTGAGAAGGACTGTAAACAGTAGAGTAACATGATAAAACTAGCACTGAAAAATCATTCTGAATTATAGGGTGAAGCACTGGGTGGAGATGGACTGAGCATGGGAAGGACACACATAGGGGAGAAACATTTGGGATGTTATTGTAGTAATCCAAAGGTGGTGATTTCCTTAAACAATACAGTAGAGTGGAGATCATGAGAGGCATCCAGGCTTGAGACTTATTAAGGAAATCTGAGTGGATTTGATAATATATATATAAAGGGTGGCATAGGTGAGGGAAGAGTTAGGGAGGACTTCCTAGATTTTGTTTCTAAAATACAGTAGCTGTTGGTATTTCTCATTAAGGAAGGAGACACATAGCAAAAAAGACTTGGGGAAATATGTTGACTTCATTTTTAGACATGTAAGTTTGAAATCTTATAAGCTAACCAGCTGGACCTATTTCTTTAAGCTCTTCTAGCCACATATGTATTTTTCACAAAACACCACATAAAATGGAATCTCCAGCATTCTTTTTTGTTCATGGTCCAAATTGGCACTTGCTTATCCAGAGCCTTCTAGAAGAGCCAGTGTGGCAAAAAAGAAAGCCTTGGTTTATGAAATGCAAAGTAGCTGGGCCCAAGTCCCTGCTCTGCCTTTTGCTTGTTGTGTGATCTTGGATGAAACACTTTGCATTTAAATTTCTTTATCTTTAAAATGGAGCTGTTAAAACCCATACTGGCATATATTAACACACTAAAACATGGTAGCTTGTATTTTTTAGTACTTTTTATTTTACTCATGATTTTTGCTTTTTGTTTTGTTTGGCTTTTATCCCGATCTCACCATGAACTTTTGCAGGCAGGACCATCTTCCTGGATAAGAGCGCCCTCTATTTTTTTGCTTAACTATCCTCAACCCACAAAACAACCCATTAGCAGGATTGGGAGGGAACTTAATCTGTGCAACCAGAGATCAAAGCAAGTACACCAGATATGATAAATGTAGACTCTTAGCCCATTATAATTTGGCTGCTTATTGAAACTATCCAAATGAGAAATTATGCTTCTGTATGCAAGTTTAAATTGTATTACTGAGATTATTGTTTTTTCCTATTTTCCACTAAATAGTACTGAGAAAAAGAGAAATAATTTTCTAAGAGGAATATGGAGATATTCTTATAATTTATGGATATTGACCAATTGTTGATTATATACAACATTAGGAGATGAATTATCATCACATTAATTTGCCTTTAGAAGCTCCTAAAATATTTCTTCTAATGAAAATGAGTCCCTTTATACTGTCCTAGACCTCTTAATCAGGATTGTCCTACAAGAGGACCTGATTTTGGAAGGCAGTAACGGCAGGTCTATGCTATGGCAGGGCTTTATATAGGTCAGCATTTCCTAGGACAAGAAATGACTGGGTTTGAGTGATCCATGTCCATTAATTAATTAAGTGTAATTAATTAAGGAACATTTATGAATAAATGCCCAAAGTAAGAAATTACATAAAAATGAAGTTACTTGGGCTAAATTTTCAAAGGTGATTTAATTTTGGGGAGTGGCTTTTTCATATAAATGTTGGGGAGTGACTTTCCCATATAAATGTTGAAACATGTTAAAAATAAACTGTTTTAATAAATATTTATTCAGTGTTTATTATACGTCAGGTGGTAGAGGAAGAAAAATTCCTTCCTTTCTTCCCACATTTGTTCATTCTTCAATAGAAGACACATATTTCATACTTCCATTCTCTTTCCCATGCTTTTAACATACTCTCTACCCTCTTACTACATTCATACAAATCCTGACTCCAAGATTAGCCATGTTTTACCAGATAGGGTAATTGCTTTGCCTTAGATAGCAAACCTATCTTCAGTCTTTCTCTTGTGCTTTGGATCACTTGCTCACTTGCAGAGGATCCGACTATACCCTATCCTGTTCTAGCTGTTCTCTGGCAGTCACCCACAACAGAGTGAAGAGCTGATGCCAGAATTTAATGCAGACTTACCTATCTTAATTGTTAAATGAAGGGGAAAGAAAGAGCACAGTTTAAAACAGCAATCTCCATTCCAAGGTTATGGAAGTTCTGCATTAGGATGGATTGAGTACTTCCTTGCACTTAATAAAGTGGTATCTTGTTTCCATTTGATTATTGTTCTTTAAAAACAGCTTTCTCAGTAGGGAATTTCTAAAATAGAAGGGTTGAGTGATAAGATCATGAAAATCTCTCCTGAAACTTGTTTTGTACCATGTTTAACAAGAGCTAGATGGACACATCCAAGTCTAGTAAGAACACAGCAGCAATTTATTCCCAATTTTCCTACATTTTTGCCTGAAAATCATATGGAACAAAAAAAAAAAAAGGAGAAAAAATTACAAACTACTTCTTCAATGAGACTAGCTCATGGAACAGACCCACACTCTAAATTTAAGTGTGATCAAAAACAATTGAGACCAGCACAACTGATGTGGGCAGTCAAAATTGTGTGGCAGTATGCTAGGAACATCAGGATATGTGTAGGGGTCTAAGATTCATAGCAAATACATTCTCCTGGAAAGTATATAATTTCAGAGTCTGAAGTGTTAATGAGACAGATTGAATCTAACAGAGTTCATTCCCTAGAGAAGTAAAAGCAGAGAAAGTACCGGTAGAAAGAATCTGGGGTCCAAGATTTGACTCATGGGAAAGGAAGAAATGCCTCTGAAAGTAAAGGGAACATTTGAAAGAAACAGAGGCTACCAGGGTTTGAGGTAAGTTAAGAATAGAAGATCTCCCAATCTGTATCAGATCCTGAGTGAGAGATAAAGGTTATATCGTCAAACAGAACAGCCATTTTATAAATAAGAATGTGTCCTTACAGGGCCCTCTTGGCACAGTGGGCAATGCGTCAGTCTCATAATCAGAATCATGTGCCATTATAGCAAAAGAAGAGAGAGGTCTTGAACAGAAAAATCTGATAAAGTCTGTGGCCCCTCCATTCTTCCAATGACATTACATTAATATATGTCCCAAGGAAATTAAACTAACTCAAATAAAAATAACAAAAAGTATAAATATGGTATCCCTAAAAAAAGATATAAGAAAAATGGGAATACTAGCATACAGACAACAATGAATAAGCAAAACTCACTAGAAGACTATTTCATTTGAAATACTTACACAAAGTATAGGCTGATTATTCCAACAGGACTCAAAAAAAAAAAATCTTAGTGAAATCATTACCAAGTAAGTCTTCAAAACAGAAATACAAGCACTCAGGAAAGATATGGCTAGATAGCAGAAGGAAAAGAAATGTTAAAATTTAGGGAAACAGCTGAAAAAATAGACAGGCAAAACTGTTCCAGAAATTCTAAATTAAAAGGGGCAAGATGGAGAATACAGTGCTGAAAAGCAAAGGAAAAAATTGTGAAAATTGAGAAAAATTAACAAAATGAAACAAAAGAAAGGACATGAAAGATTAATGATTAGGAAAAATATGAAATTCAGATTACAAAGATTAATTTACATGTAAGTGGAATTCACAGAGAAGAAAACTAAAAGAAATGAATGTAATATAAGCATTTTTCTTAAAAATAATGAGTCTATATATTAAAAGGGCACAAGACATTAACCAAGCTGAAGCATATTCTAGTAAATTTATTAGGTTTGTAAAAAGCAATAATCCTTTGGGCAGCTGGAAAAAAATAAAATTCACTTGTAGATGAATGAAAATCCTCCTGACATCAGTTTTCTTTATAGCAACATTCAGTATGATAGGACAGTGAAGTACCACCCACAAGTTACTAAAGAAAGAAAAGTGAGACAAAGATTTCATAACTAGCCAAGTTCTCCTTCAATTACACAAGCTATGGACATTTTTTAATCTGCCAAAAAATGGGAAAGTGTGACAAAATGTGTTGTAAATATTATACACTTTGACAATAGGGTAATTATACTATTATTAAATGAGGAAAGGATAAGCGATATTGAAAGTTTGCCTCACTTCAACTAACACCTATAATATAGACATCTACAATATAAATATATCTGCATATAATCTACATATAATTATATTTAAGGTATCATTTAGAGCAGAAAAATAAGTGGTAAAATTTTAAAAATATATAAGAGTAAACACCAAGAACATTAATTGTATTAACTAAAATTACATGATTAAGGAGAGGAGAGAGGATATAAGAAAATTCAAACTAATTTTTTTTAAAGATTTTATTTATTTATTTGAGAGAGAGAGAGAGCAGGAGCAGGAGCAAAGGGAAAGGGAGAAGAAAGCTCCCCACCAAGCAGGGAGTCCCATGCGGGGATTGATCCCAGGACACTGGGATCATGACCTGAGCAGAAAGCAGATGCTTAACTGACTGAGCCACCCAGGCGCCCCTGAAAATTCAAACTAAGTTTTATGTTGTGTATATGTGTATATATCAAAAAAAATCCCTGATAGAACTAAATTGAAACATCTGTTACATAAATGGGCTTAACTTGTACATTAAAATAAAATATATAAAACTAAATTAAAAACCCAAACTCATATCTATGCTAAATAAGGTAATTGACTAAAATAACATAATTTATAAATGTTAAAAATAAAACGAGAAAATATATACCAGGCAAATGCAAATAAAAACTGGAGCACAGGGAAGATGGTGGAGTAGGATCCTAAGCTCCCATGGACACATCAACGTTACAGCAAATAAGTTTGTAAATGACCTGAAGACTGGCAGAAAAGACCTCCCACAGCTAATTGTGGAAAATAGGCCACATCAAAAAGGGTAGAAAGGGCATAGATGCGTTCGAGCACCAAACCCCTCACAAGACTAACCCCAAATGGGAGGGACACCATAAACACAGAGAAGCAAGAGGATCAGACCCCACCCTGGGCACCCCTGGTACTAGAGACCCACACTGGGAAGGCGAGTCCCTGGAACATGAGGCTTTGAAACCCAGCAGGACTTAACTGTGGGAGAGCAACAGGGTGATAAGAAACTGAGTCCTCATCATTAAAGAGCCAGCACACTAAGTCACAACTCCTGAGACACGGCACAGAAGCAGCAGTTTAGAAAGTGCCTGGGGTTTATGTGAAGGAGATTTATTGACTAATCCTAGAACATGTGCTGGAGGGGCAGAGAGATTCAGGAGATTTGTCCGGGGACAAAAGTGCTGGTGGGCTGTTTCTTTTCCCCTGCCCGGCTGAGATAGTTGGATGCTTACAGGAGCCAGTGCTAACACTCTCCATCTACCTTGTTAGCACTGCATGACCCACCCCCTCCTGCCGATTCACCTCATCCAACCCACTTCTCTGAGCAGGTATACCTGCAAAATGGCTCCTGCCCCTCCATACAATGCAGGCAGCCCTGGTCAGGACTGGCACCACTCCAAAATGACTCCAGCTTTGGGGGGGAAAGGGAGAGGGGAAAGGGAAATGACCCCACACATCAGCATGCCTGCAGTTGCAGCAGCCTGGCCGCTTAGGCAGCTTCACAGGCAACAAGATTTGCCCTGTGGTATGACGGCAGCTGTGGCAGAGAGCTAATTGCAGACACCAAGGCCAACCAGCAGCCCGCCCACAAATGAGTCTATTGCAGCCTCAGAAGAGTCTCTTAACAGTGCAGTGACCAAACCCTGCCCAGTGTGCCCACAGCAGGCAAAGCAGGTCAACTGCAGCCAGCCAGACTGAAGGCAGTGGGGGTGTGCAACCTACACAGGGGACAGCCTAGAGCACCTGACTCTTGAGGTCAGTGTCAATTGTGCTACAGGGCACAACAGCACATCTTCTAAACAAGGCCACTGCTTTCAAGATCAGGAGATGCAGCCGACCTACCTCATACATACCTCATACATAAAAATGAAACAAAGCACATATTGCATGGAGCACTGGGTGTTATACACAAACAATGAATCATGGAACACTACATCAAACCTAATGATATACTGTATGGTGACTAACATAACATAATAAAAAAAAATGAAACAAAGAAGAAAAATGAGGAGACCGAAATGATGTCCTAAATGAAAGAGAAACAACAACACAAATCACAGTAGGAGAGCTAAAGCAATATGTCTGATGAAGAATTCAAAGTAACAGTCATAAAGATACTCACTATACTTGAGAAAAGAGTGGATGATCTCATTCAGAGCTTCAACAAAGGTAGAAAATAAAAAAAAGGGCCAGCCAGAGCTGAAGAATTCAGTAACTGAGATAAAAATACATTAAAGAGAACCAACAACAGATTAGAGGATGCAGAAGAATGGATCAATGAGCTGGAAGACAGGGTCATGGGAAACAAGTAGGTTTAGAGAGAACATACCCCCTCATAATAAAAGCGATAAAAGACATTTCCACAGCTACCATCATAATCAATGGTGAAAAACTGAAAGTTTTTCTGCTAAGAACAAGAATAGGACCAAGATGTCCACTCTCACCATTTTTATTCAATACAGTACTGGAAGTCCTGCCTGCACCATGCAGATAAAAAATAAAAGGCATCCAAATTGGTAAGGAATAAGTAAAACTGTCACTATTTCCAAATGATATGATACTCTATATAGAAAACTCTAAAGGCTCCATCAAAAAACCATTAGAACTGATTAAAAAATCCAGTAAAATTGCAGGATACAAAATTAATATACAGAAATATGTTGCATTTCTATACACTAATTGTGAAGTAGCAGAAATTAAGAAAATAATTCTATTTATGATTACACCAAGAAGAATAAAATACCTAGAAATGAACTTAACCAAAGGGATAAAAGACCTATACTCTGAAAACTGTAAGACATTGATAGAAGAGACTGAACAGGACACAAATAAATGGAAAGATACACCATGCTCATGGATTGGAAGAATACTGTTAAAAATGTCCGTACTACCCAAAGCAATCTACAGATTCAATGTAACCCCTATCAAAATATCAACAGCATTTTTCACAGAACTGGAACAAATAATCCTAATATTTGTATGGAACTGCAATAGACCCCAAACAGCCAAAGGAATCTTGAGAAAGAATAAAGCTGGAGGTATCATATTCCCAGATTTCAAGATATACTACAAAGCTGTAATAACCAAAACAGTATTGTACCAGCACAAAATTGAGCATAGATCAATATAACAGAATAGAGAGCTCAGAAATAAACCCACACCTATGTGGTCAATTAATCTACAACAAAGGAAGCAAAAATATACAATGGGGAAAAGATAGTCTAGCCTATCCAATAAATGTTGTTGGGAAAACTGGACAGTCCCATGCAAAAGACTGAAACTGGACCACTTTCTTATACCATATGCAAAAATAAACTCAAAATGGATCCAACACCTAAATGTAAGACCTGAAACCATAAAATTCCTAGAAGAAAACATAGGCAGTAATCTCTTTGACATCAGCTTCTTTAGCAACATTTTCTAGATATGCCTCCTCAAGCAAAGGAAACAAAAATAAACTATCGGGGCTACACTAAAATAAAAACTTTTACATGGCAAACAACCTACTGATTGGGAGAAGATATTTGCAAATGATATATACAGTAAGGGATTAATATCCAAAATGTATAAAGAACTTATACAACTGAATGCCAAAATCAACAAACACTCCCGTAGAAGAGTGGTCAGAGGACTTGAATAGACATTTTTCCAAAGAAGACATACAGACACATGGCCAACAGACACATGAAAACATGTTCAGCATAACTAATCATCAGGGAAAATGCAAATTAAAGATATCACTTCACATCAATCAGAATGGCTTACATCAAAAAGACAAGAAATACCAAGTGTTAGTGAAAATGTGGAGAAAAGGAAACACTCATGCACTGTTCCTGGGAATGTAGATTGGTGCAACTATTGTGGACAAAGTATGGACATTCCTCAAAAAATTAAAAATAGAATTACCATATCATTCAATAATTGAACTACTGGGTATTTATCCAAAGAAAACAAAAACACTAATTTGAAAAGACATATGCACCCCTATGTTTATTGTAGCATTATTTATAATAGCCAAGATATGGAAGCAACCTAAATGTTCATCATAGAAGAATGGATAAAGAAAATGTGTATACACACACACACACACACACACACACACACACACACACACACAGTGGAATATTACTAAGTCATACAAAAGGATGAGACCTTGTCATTTGCAACAAGATGGATGGATCCAGAGAGCATAATGCTAAGTAAAATAAGTCAGAGAAAGGCAAATACCACATGATTTTAGTTATATATAGAATCTGAAAAACAAACAAAAAGCAGAACCAGACCTAGAAGTATAAGAACAAACTGAGGGTTGCCAGAAGGAAGGGGAGTGGGGGTTGGGCAAAATGGGTGGAGAAATGAAACATACAGGCTTCCAGTTATGGAATGATTAAGTCATGGGAATAATAGGTATAGCACTGGAGTATAAGCAATGTTACTGAAATAGTGCTGTAGGGTGACAGATGGTAGCTACACTTGTGATAAGCACAGCCTAACCTATAAAGATGTTGAATCACTATGTTGTACACTGGAAACTAATTTAGCACTATGTGTCAATGATACTCAAAAAATAAATAAAAAGAGGTACAAACTTCCAGTTATAAAATAAGAAAGAGGGACACCTGGGTGGCTCAGTTGGTTAAGCATCTGCCTTGGGCTCAGGTCATGATCTTAGGGTCCTGGGATCAAGTCCCACATTGGGCTCCCAGCTCAGCGGGGAGTGTGCTTCTCCCTCTCCCACCCCTCCTGCTTGTGTTCCTGCTCTCGCGCGCTCTCTCTCTCTCTCTCTGTCAATAAATAAATAAGTAAAATTTTTTTAAGAAATAAAATAAAATAAGAAAGAAACAGAGATACAAAGTATCTCATAGGAAATATGGTCAATAATGTTGTAATAACTTTGGTAACAAGTGGTGACTACACTTATGTTGAACACTGAATAACATATAGAATTGTTGAATTGTTATGTTATGCACCTGAAATTAATATAACATTGGATGTTAATTATATTTCAATAAAAAAAGTAAATAAGTGAATAAATAAAAATAATTCCAACAGAAAACAGATTCTTAAGTACATAGAACTGGTGGTTGCCAGAAGGGAGTAAGTGGGGGGATGTCTGATATAGTTAAAGGGATGAAGAGGTACAAACTTTCAGTTAGAAAATAAATGTCATGGAGATGAAAAGTAAGCATAGGGGATATAGTCAATAATACTGTAATAACATTGTATGGTGAGAGAAGGTAGCTACACTTATCATTGTAAGCACTGAGTAATGTATAGAATTATTGAATTAATTAATATGCTGTACCCTTGAAACTAACATTGTATGTTAGTTGTACTGCAATAAAAATTTAACTAATTTTAAGAAAAACTGGGGCCACATTCTTAAAATCAGATATGGTAGAAGTAAGCCCCAAATATATTAGAAGAAAAAGGAGGGCATTTTATGAATACACACAGTTAATAATAAAGAATAATAGTTATAAATATTCATGAACCAAATAGCATATGAAAGTATTAAGTTCCAAATATTTGACAAAATACAATGATAAGGGGGCGCCTGGGTGGCTCAGTCGGTTAAGCGGCTGCCTTCGGCTCAGGTCATGATCCCAGGGTCCTGGGATCGAGCCCCGCATCGGGCTCCCTGCTCGGCGGGAAGCCTGCTTCTCCCTCTCCCACTCCCCCTACTTGTGTTCCCTCTCTCCTGTCTCTCTCTCTCTCTCTCTGTCAGATAAATAAATAAAATCTTTAAAAAAAAAAAAAAAATACAATGATAAGGTTGTAGGCAGGGAGAAAAAGGCCTTTTCATACACTGTTGAGGTGACTGTCAAATATTATAATCTCTATAGGAGATAAATTGGCAAAAACAATCAAAATTATGATTATGCTTTCATTTTTACTACTAGGCATTATCCTATAAATATGCATTCATACATTAAATAACTTATGTATAATATTCATTGCTACATTGTTTGTAATAACAAGAGATTGGAAATAATCCAAGTATCCACCTGCTGAAACTGGTTAAGTAATCTATGGCACATAAGGAAATTCTCTATGTAGGATATGGAACATTCTTTAGTTGTATGGTTAAGTGAAAAAATCAAGTTCAGAACAGTGTGTGTATGTGTGTGCAAAAATATATTGCAATTTTGTAAGAAAGAGAATAACTAGAAATATATACTCATACGTGCTAACATTCGCTTAAAGAAACTCCAGAAGAATGCACCCATAAACTACTGATTATCTACAGAGGTGGGGGACGAGTTAGAAATAAGGTGGATGAGGCAGGATGAGACAAACTTTGCAGTAGATGCTTTACTTATCGTGCTTTTTGAACCATATTATATATTACTTATTTGGGGATTAATGTAAACAGAAGCAAAAGCAAAATAAAAGTGTTGCACAGTTTAGAGAGAGAAATAAGACATGCACTCTGCTCTCAAGTGGCACCAATGTAATAAGGAACAGAAGAAGTGATTACAAATTATGGATACGTGGCAAAACAAAAGAACAAAGTACCATGAGATGTCATAAAAATGGGTAGTCATATGTGGGTAAGAATGATAAAAATATTCTTAAAGGAAAATTAGCATTTGAGAACTACAAGCTTCATGGGTATAAGACCTCTGTGGTTAACCAGAAAGGCCTTGTACTTGGTTTAATAATCCATGGTTGCTATCTTGAAATTCTAAATTATTTTCAACAAGTGGTCCCATATTGTCATTTTGAGCTAGGCACCATAATTTATGTAGCCAGTCCAGCACTGGAAAGAGAATTTGAAGTTCACGTTTTCTCATTGTTATCCTCTGAACCCTAGCGTTTCTGAGAAACTCTTCTGGACTAATGTATAGTTGTAATATAAAGGGAAAACAAGAATATGAAATATTGTAACTCATATTACTTGATAATTGGGATTACTATAAATTCTATTTAAATATCTGATACCTGTTTTAAAATCTGCCTTACTGAATCCTATATAGTACTTACATAATATGACATAGTAAATATCCTAGAAGAAATTGTTGTTCTAACAATGGAGATTAAAAAGCAGAGACTCCAACGTTTCTATTTAGGTGAGACATAGAAGCAAAGATAAGATTAGAAGGGGCGGGTGTGCTGGATTTCTTTAAAATTTATATTTGCCTAGTGACAAAGGTCATTTTAAAGTTCGCTTCAGGTTGACTCAACTTTAGACAAGCTTCTTCTCGATGCTAGACCCCTAACTTCCCTTTTCTTAGAGAATTTACTTTAGAACACTTAAAATTCTTTCTCTGCCCCTTTGGCATATAAACATTAAGTAAGGTAGAGCCTCAAACTCCCAAGTTTCTGTGGGACGGTAGGAGCCCAACTTCGGTGGGGTGTCTGTCCAAGTTGTGAAACTACTTCCCGTGATAAAGATACAAGAAAGATTACTTCTCCTTTCAGTAAAGCCAATTAACAAACACTGATGGCCTATAGTCCCCCAACACCAGCTCTTAAAAACTCCTCAGCCTTTTGTTTCAGTGCAGTTGAGCTCAGACTGAGTACTGATTTCTAGCCCCCACTGCAACACCCTTGAATGCAGTCTCCCTTGCCTGTTGAGCTCTGTCCTTTAGTTGGAGCAATTTTTGCTTTGACACTAACATTTTACAAATATTGAGCAAATGTCTGTTGTTCATGTCAAAAGTGAAGTGATGGGGGCACCTGGGTGGCTCAGTCAGTTAAGCATCTGACTCTTGATTTCAGATCAGGTCATGGTCTCAGGGTTGCGAGACTGAGCCCCGTCAGGGGCTTCACGCTCAATGGGCAGTCTGCTTGTCCCTCTCCCTCTGCTCCTCCCCACACTTGTGTCGAGCATTCTCTCCCTCTCTCTCAAATAAATAAATAAAAATCTTCAAAAAAAAAAAAAGTGAAGTGCTGACAAAGATTATGCTTTTGTAGAGGGTATGTGGAAATTGGGCTAAAATTTTATCCCCATATCTGACAAATCTTGTTTTTTGAGGACATTGGATGAAATGTAAATTTTAATAGATTTAATATGCTAATAATCAAATATTTTATTAGCAATAATTCTAAGGCATCCACAACTTGTTCACAATTTATGTTTCAAAGTAGACCGAAAGTGAAATGAAATGAGATTAGAAACATCTTTACATAGATGGCCTTTTTTCCGGTCCTTGTAGCCTGTAGATAGATCAATGAGTTTTGTTTCCCCGCCTGCTCTTTGCCGGCAGTTGCCTGCTGGTGATTTAGCTTTCCTTTTTGTGCTTAATGTGATGCCATATTTTTCTTAAGATCCTCTACATCTCAGATGTGATTTTTCAAAGCATTCGTTTTTCATGCAGTGCTTTTGCAGGTTGCCCCTCCATTTTCCGATGCTGAGTATTATCCTCACTGCTCCAAAGAAATGGACCTCATATTTCAACACCTCATCTAATAGGATTTTTGTTTCTGCTCTGATGAAATGTGGCTTAGATACATTTGTTTTCTGTACTCTTTCCTTGCTAGAAAAGTGCATACCAACTAATGTGAATGCATTCTTTGTTTCTGTATTGAAGGGTGTTTACAAAGAAATAAGAGGGACTTTGTATGCAAATGCAATCCTTGGCACAGAGTTCCACCTAGTTAAACACCTAAATATGCCCCCTGCAGAAAATTAGGTGCTGAATTGTGCACCAATGTCCTTAAAGGCATTAATTAGACCTTTAATTTTATCATGTGGGAAATGTGCTCCAGTCAAGAAACACCTGGTGAAGACAAATACGAAAGGAAACAAATTAAAGTGTCTCGATAAACAGCACTGAAATATTAAACAAAATGCATTGTGATTAAACAAACAAGGAACTACAGACACAGAGGGAAGAAAACCCATACAGAGGCTTCTAACTTCAAGTAAGAAATTTAAAAATAAATCTCACTAGAATAAATATTCCCAGAAAGAAAGAAGCTGCCCTGTTCATTGGGGCAAAAATCATCATAGACTCATTTTAAAAATATTAATACCTGCTATTGAATGGATTTGGGTGCACTTCCCAATTTAAAAGTCCTTTTTCTCCCTATTTACACAATACAAGTAGATGGTTGATTATTTCTACCGAACCTTACTAATAAAAAATTTTAAAAATCCTTCAAACCACAACAGTTACAGTAATCAAATATTTCTAAATACAGTAACTGGTCAGGACAGAAAATGGTAAAAAATATTTTCTCATAATTATATGTAAATATATAAATACATGTATATATGTAGTACATACACACATGTATGTATACATAATTATTACTGGTTTTCAGTGGGGAAAGAGATTCTATTTCTGCATCTTGTTTTATGTTCCAAGTTGCCCACCCTCCAGTCTATATATAAATCAAGCAAAAGTTATTCCCACTGAAGGGCAGAGGCAGTTCCCATATTGGGATTCCTTGAATTACCTTCAGTAGGTATTAGCGGAGAAAGAACACAAGTATGAATCATCAAGTTCCTCCTTAGAACATTCGTTTAGAAATCTGGCTTTGTAAAATATGAGAACATCACATGTCCTAGAAATCTAGAACTCCTCTCTGAACATAAAATGTAGTTTTCTTCATTCTTTTATTCATTTTCATTATTTTCTTCATTCATTCTTCTAGAAACCATTATTCCTTTTGTTAGTTTATCTAAAATAGTGACTTTAGTAACCCCTTCATGATGATATTATTGCAAGAGCATTATGGAACAAATAAGGACAAAAACCTAATATGCTTCATGCCCGCAAACAGAATTTGCAAGCCTATGTAAATAAAATATTCCAGATGTTTAGATAATAGGGAAAACCTATATTTTAATATAATTTACACTGTTGATTTCTAGGTCACTTTTTAGTAAAGGAAAGTCATCTCTAGGATAGGATCAGCAAATGCTTCTTCAAGAGCCAGAGAGGAAATACTTTAGGCTTTGAAACAGGTATCCAGCCACATATAGGCCTGTTGTTTGGCTAGGCTGGGTGTGAGGGAACCACTGATGAGGGAAATAAATATATGGAAGGTCTAGTTTTTCAAGTGACTCAGTGTTTGACTCAAGTTGCTTTACTGAAGACAAATGAAGCAGAAGTGGCTTAAACCTCAATGGGTTGGATTTATGGTTGAACATAAGTATACACCTCTGTCAAAGGAGGCTGTGGTTTTTAGTTTTGTTTTTCTTCTTAATTGGAAATAAGTTGTATTCCCTTACAGTACCTAACCCAAAGCTCCTTAACATTGGGCCCCCATTTGTTTCCCCCTACTCTCCTGCTTTTACTTCATACTCTCTCACTAAACTCTGTTTCATGATTCTGTCTCATTTGCCATTATTTAGATAGCCCTGGTTGAGCTCAGACATGCCATCTCATGAATTAATATCCTCTCTATCTGGAATAGCATCGGGACTCACATAGCTTACTTTTTTTCATCCCACAACATTCTCTTCATAAGCTAACTCCACTGGAAGGAGGCAATGTTTACAAACTTTCAAATTGGGTTAGGTACTTCACTTGCCTTCCCTAGCAGCATATTTACGGCTTTACATGTCATTAAAAAGAAAACTTTAATTTTAGAACAGTTTCAGATTTATGGAAAAATTGTGAATATATTTGTGACAATATGGATGGGCCTCGAGGATGTAAAGCTAACTAAAATAAGTCAGACACAGAAAGACAAATCCCATATGATTTTACTTATAGGTGGAATCTAAAAAGAGTTTCTACATACTCACACTAAGTTTCCCCTATTATAAGCATCTTATATTTGTATGGCACAATTTTTATAACTAATGAGCCAATATGGACATACTATTATTGACTAAAGTCCATACTTCATTCATATTTCCTAAGTATTTCCTAATGCCCCTTTTCTGTACCAGGATTTCATCCAGGATACACATTATGTTTATTCATCGTGTTTCTTTACCCTCCTCTTGGCTATGACAGCTTCTCAGGCTTTCTTGTTTTTGATGACCTTGGCAGTTTTTAGAAGCACTGTTCAGAAGTTTTGTAAAATGCCTCTCAGTTGGAATGTGTCTCACATTTTTCTTGTGATTAAACTAGGGTTCTGCATTTTGGGGAGGAAGACCACAGAGGTAAAATCTCATTTTCATAACATCACATCAAGGATACATACTGTCAACTTGACATCATTGTTAATGTTAATCTTCATCATGTTTTTGAGAAAATATGGATGAGGTTTATCCAACAGTAAAGTTATTTACTCTCTTTCCATAATATACTCTTTGGCAGGAAGCCACTGTGCCCAGACCACACTCAAGGGGTAGGGAAGTTATATTCTATGTCCTTGAATGATGTGGTAGGCACAATAAGAACTCTCACAGATATCAACTGACCTCAAAATACGAAGATTATCTTGGATTTTCTAGTTGGGCCCAATTAACTACAAGGGTTCTTAAAAGTGGAGGAGTTATCAACAAAATGAAAAAGCAACCTACTGAATGGGAGAAGATATTTGCAAATGATATATCCAACAGGAGGTTCATATCTATAATGCATAAATAACTCAACACCAAAAAAGAGGTGAACATGAATCCATACTGATGTTTCTCCTTAGATATGTTAGCATATGATCTTTCTAACCTTCTCCCCTTATTGTAATCTCTGACTCCAACAGTGAGAAAACTGTTGCCAGCAACTGTCATCCATTCATTTAAGAGTTTAATTCCAGTGTATATTGGTATCACATTTGTTAACCTATTGCCAAAGAAAACAACTTCACCGACTTGAGTATAGGGCTTACGTGTAGTTTTTCATGGACTGAGTCAGAGATTCCATTCATTTCCAAAGTTAGCTCAGCGTGTTGTTTATTTTCTCCCCACCCTCAATAGTGAGGTTGTTTCAGACAATTTTAAGTGAATGATTTTTTCAGGTCCCATGTTATATTTGCATCAAACATAGCATGGTAAAAATGTATGGGTTATACTTACACTAAAAACATCTATCATTCATTGTTTATGTGAAATTCAAATTTAATTGGGTGTCATGTGTTTAATCTGGCATTCCTACCCCTTCTCTTCTACAAATGCATTTGTCATACCTTCGATTTCTATCCTGAAAACATAAAATGCAAACCGTAATAATAGCCACAAAACACTAAACTTTACATACATACTGGCTGAATGCACCAAGGACTCCTGACTAATGGGAAAAATTCCCTTAATGTGGTTTCTCAAAGTCCTGCAGAACTAGATTTTAAAAAAGAAAAAGATAAACAAAATAACATATCCAACCATGATTTCACCATAATTAAATATAAGATAATTAGCAAGAAGATTAAAGAACTGCTTTCTTGACCAAGGGATTTGCAAAGATGTAATAATGGTTGTAAAATACCCAAAGGGATATAATAAATTAATGTCTGTAGGTAAAGATTAAACACAGAATTGGTTGTTAGAGTTAAAATCATTAAGATAATACAAAAGATTTTCAAAGCCTAAGTTGATCAGTGGAAATATTTTCCCATTAAATAAGAAAAAACAACAACAACAACAACAAAGTTCCAAAAGTTTTTTAAAGCATATCATTTCTAAAGTTTTTGAAGTAAAGTGATTAGAATATAAATCTCTGTAAGAGAAAGTGAAAGTCAGAGTCAAGCTGGAGTACAGAAGGTTATGATTATCTTTTAATGGTGCTAAAATTGGTGTTTTCAAATCAGTAGTTGCTGGTAGATCTAATTGGCTGATGTCATATTATTTTTAGGTATTAGTTTAAACAGTTCTAGGAGAGTAGCCTAAGATTCCTAAGACCAAATGTAGGTGACTAGAAAATATAGGATTACTTACTAAGTTTGATTATAATAAAAAAAAATTAAATCAATCAAAGGATATACAGAGTTATAATGCTCTAAGCAAAAGGCATTATCATTATGTCCATATAACATAGGAAAATGCAGTGCAGTTCAGTTACCATAATGAAGTAAGTTTAGCAAGTGAGATGGTGAGGAAATATCACAATTTATTCTGGTTGGGGTGGGGTGGGTGGATGATTGAGTGTTGTTGAATTTTCTCTTTCAAATATATTTGAAGCTAAATGGAAAACCATTAACGTGTCATGGATATTCAAAAGTTTTACCTGACTAATACGTTCATTTTTCCAATTACATGCTCTAATCTAAAGGAGGTGATTTACTTTTTGTTATTTTGAAAGTATTCTTATTTTTTTAAATAACACCTAAAAATAATCAAATTGGGCAATCATATCCACAACTATGAAAATGTCCTATTTAAAAAAAAAACAAAAAACAAAAACCTCCTCAATAATTCACTTACTTATCTTGTCGGTAAAATTCCAATATCAGGCAGAACAAACTGCTCATATATCTCTCCCAGATGGAAGGTTGAGACAAATTATTATTTAACGGCAGTATTGTGCTTTAACTTTTCTCTTTGACCTCATTATCTGTGGTGAGTCAGTAAACAATTTTTTAAATCACCACTTTTGTTGTTTGAGACACATACTATATCTTGCTGATTTCTGTTAATAGAAGGCAAGCAAAGGCAGCTAGGGAATACAATGTCATGCTGTTGAAAAATGTTCGCTTCTAAACAATAAGGGCACTCACTACATTTCCAGACTAGCCATATTCCTTCAACATACTGAGTGTGTTAAGAAATCTTAAGGAATTCTTCGAATGTTATTGCTATGGGTTGAATTGAGTCCCCCAGATATTCTTATGTTTACGTTCTAAGCCCCCATACCTCAGACTTTTTTTGGAAATAGGAACATTGCAGGTGTAACAAGTTAAGCTGATATCCTAGTAGAGTAGGCTGGAGCACTAATACAACATAACTAGTATCCTTATAAGAAGATGGCCATGTGAAGATAAAGATACAGGAAGAATGTCATGTGAAGCCAAATGATTGGACTGAAGCATCTACAAGCCAGTCACCAAAAATTGCTAGCCAACTCTAAGAAACTAGTAAGAGTTAAGAAAGGATTCCTCCACAGGTTTCACACAGAGTATGCCCCTGCCAATATCTTGATTTCAGATTTAGCCAGTAGAACAGTGAGGCAATAAATTTTCTTGTGGTACTTTTCTAACAGCCCTAGGAAGTAATAATATATATGTCAATATATTATGGATGAGTTTCTGGATCTTCTATATCTCTACATGAATAACACACTGACAGTATTACAGCTTTCTACTAAATTTTTACATCTATTTGGCTAAGTCCTCCAACCTCTTTTTTTTTTTTTTTCAGAATAGTGTCTTAGTTATTCTTGATCCTTAAGGAGTTTATGTAAGTTTAAAATCAGCTTGTCAGGGGCGCCTGGGTGGCTCAGTTGGTTAAGCGACTGCCTTCGGCTCAGGTCATGATCCTGGAGTCCCGGGATCGAGTCCCGCATCGGGCTCCCTGCTCGGCAGGGAGTCTGCTTCTCCCTCTGACCCTCCTCCCTCTCATGCTCTCTGTCTCTCATTCTCTCTCTCTCAAATAAATAAATAAAATCTTTAAAAAAAAAAAATAAATAAATAAAATAAAATAAAATAAAATCAGCTTGTCAGGTCCATAAAAATAAACCAATTGAGATTCTGATTTAGAATGCATTGGCTCTATAGAACATTTTAGGAAGAACTGATAACTATACAATATTAAGTCTTCCATAGTAAGAAAATAAATTTTACTGTTTATATCTTCTTTAATGTTTTTCTCTATTTTATTTTACCTTATTTTTAAAAAAAATTTTACTTAGTTATTTGACACAGAGAGAGACAGAGAGATCACAGGCTGGAGGAGCAGCAAGCAGAGGGAGAGGGAGAAGCAGGTACCCCACTAAGCAAGGAGTCCAATGTGGGACTTGATCCCAGGATCCTGGGACCATGACCTGAGCCAAGGCAGATGCCCAACCAACTGAGCCACCCAGGTGCCCGTTTTTCTGTATTTTAAAGTAATTTTTCTTATGTGTGATTTCTGTTAAATTCACTTCTATGTAATTTATAAAGTTGATGCTAATCAACAGTAAGATTATTAGTAAAATTATTCTATTTTTTTTAAAGATTTTATTGGAGAGAGAGAAAGTGAGAGAGAGAGAGAGCATGAGGCAGGGAGGGGCCAAGGGAGAGGGAGAAGTACACTCCCCACTGAGCAGGGAGACCCACGCAGGGCTAGATCCCAGGACTCCAGGATCATTACTTGAGCTGAAGGCAGGCACTTAACTGACGAGCCATCCAGGCGCCCCAAATTATTCTATGTTTTATGCTATTGATAGGATATAATTGGATTACAGGAATTTAGTTGATTTTAACATATTAACTGTGTATCTTAAAAATTGCTATCATTTAAGTTAGTAAATTTCTTTCTAAAGGTATACTGGATTTTCTGCAAACCCAGTTACATTATCTGCAAATAATGGCAGATGGGTTTTTTTTTCCCCGTAATCCACTTACTTTTTCTTTTCTTAATGACCTGGCTACTACCTCCAATACAACGTATAATTGATACAGTGTGAATAAGCATCTTTGCTGTACTACTGGTCTCAAAGAGAAAGCCCTCCATGTATCAACATATATAAAGAAGGTTATTTTAGGAATTTGAAGTCACCATTTTTCAGGTTAAGTAAATCCTCTTCTATTCCTAGTTTGCTAGTTTTATTGTGAATCAAGGTAAAATTATTTTCTCATCTTTGGAAACTATTTAAATTTTTTTTTTTCAAATTCTCCTTAAAATTTTAAAAGTGGTGTGTTACTATTTCCTGCACATGTTTTCACACTAGTTTTTTTTTTTTTTCAAACATTGTAAACTCACTTTACATTCTTTACATTACTGTGATCGTTTAGATATCTGAAGTTTTAGGAATCTGCTTATGCTAGGTTGGGTTTTTTTGTTCGTTGGTTCTCATAGCTTTTCCTTTGTTCTTGGTAATATCTGACTGAACTGACCATCTCTTTTGAAAAGTTATTTGAAGGTCTGACCTCATAAGGACCTAAAATGAAAATTTATCCTCTGAAAATGATTTACATTTGTTTCTCTCAGGCACCTGGGCATAACGCTAGCCTAAAAACACCTTGAACTAGAAAAAAATGGCTTGTCATTTTTTGTACCATTTAGAAAATGTTAACTGGGGCTTCATGGTGACTTGTTTTAGTCAATAAAATGTAAGCAACAGTAACGTCACTTCTGAGCAGAAACTTTCAGAGCAATATCATAGTTAGCTTTTATCTTCTTTTCCCTCTGATACAATAACCAACATTTCAGACTGACCCTGTTTTCCAGTAGGAAGAAAACCCAAATGCATACCACACTGTACCTAAAATACCCATGTAATTTAAGAAATACATCTCCACTGATATAAGCCACGAGGAATTTGAATGGATTAGGTACTACCATATAACCTAGCCTATCTTGACTGATAGAGGCAGTAACTATGGTCAATAGGAAGCCACAGTGGGGTAAGTCTTGTTACTCTCTGCCTCTTGAGCCAAAATTTTTCTAAGTATGTTTTTTTTGTGAGAAAATTGCTCCCTGACTTTTGATGCTATGTCATGTAATGGGGCTCCCAGGAAATGACTCATGGAGCTTAAGAGACTTTATATATTGATTGCTCATAGGCAGGCTGCAGTAGCTTTTAAAGGTTGGAGACCTGCACTGTTCTTCCTGAATGATGGCTTACCAGGACTTAACTCAAGAAACCTTCTGCAGCTTCTCCTACATTCCTTAAGGCAGAGGAATAAAGCGTGCAAATATTCAATTACTTTGCAATTAAACAAAAAGTTGTACATAATCATGTTTCCTAACTTTTCATCTAATGCCTCACTAAAGCTGATGATAATACGTGGAGAGTAATATCTAAACTATAAAACAGTTTTTCTTCATGTAAGTATCCCATCTCCTAACACAATGCTGTTTAAATCCCTAATTTAAATGAAAATCTTTGGGAAAAAAATTTTTATGAACATAAGCATAAAATATAAACAATTTATGTTCAAGACAAAGGATTTTTCTATTTTTGGCTCTTTATTTTGATTTCTATCTCTTCTTTCACATCTGTAACAATAGAAAAGAATCTGTCAATACAGATAATATATTTTTTCTTTTGTCAGTGTCATGGCCTGCCATTTATAAAGGTGCACAATACCTAGAATCTGAAGGACTGTGCCAGTCTGTGATCTCCATTCAGGTCAGTTTCAGGGGAGCGTTATCCAGATGGGTTCTTTGAAATCCAGCAGGCAGGTTGGACCCCAGCCAGTACAAGTCTATGGAGCTGCAGCGTTAGGCATTGTCACCAGCTGCAGAAACACAGTGGCTGTTTGTAGAAGCCGTCAATAGTCACTCATTTCGAAGATGACTTCCCATCTTGCTTTTGTTAGCAAAAAATAAAATTCTACATCTGCCTCTTAAATAGGAGTAAAGTTCAACAAATGGCTACAGTGTTATAATGAAAATGTCTGCTCTATGGCCAGTATTAGAAAAAGAAAAACTACCTGAGAGATGAGTGCTGAATCTATGTGTGTGAAAATACCTTGCAGTTCCTTTGAATTTAATGTGTCATTAACTAACTTTATTAACTCCAATTAACCTAAAGTTCTTTCAACTGTAAAACAATTCTTTTTTTTTTGTGGTTTTAATATTTTTTTATTTAATTTTTTTATTGTTATGTTAATCCCCATATATTACATCATTAGTTTTAGATATAGTGTTCCATGATTCATTGTTTGTGCATAACACCCAGTGCTCCATGCAGAACGTGCCCTCCTCAATACCCATCACCAGGCTAACCCATCCTCCCACCCCCCTCCCCTCTAGAACCCTCAGTTTGTTTTTCAGAGTCCATTGTCTCTCATGGTTCGTCTACCCCTCCAATTTCCCCCCCTTCATTCTTCCCCTCCTGCTATCTTCTTCTTTTTTTTTTTTCTTAACATATATTGCATTATTTGTTTCAGAGGTACAGATCTGAGATTCAACAGTCTTGCACAATTCACAGCGCTTACCAGAGCACATACCCTCCCCAGTGTCTATCACCCAGTCACCCCATCCCTCCCACCCCACCCCCCACTCCAGCAACCCTCAGTTTGTTTCCTGAGATTAAGAATTCCTCATATCAGTGAGGTCATATGATACATGTCTTTCTCTGTTTGACTTATTTCCCTAAGCATAATACCCTCCAGTTCCAACCACGTCATTGCAAATGGCAAGATCTCATTCCTTTTGATGGCTGCATAATATTCCATTGTATATATATACCACCTCTTCTTTATCCATTCATCTGTCGATGGACATCTTGGCTCTTTCCACAGTTTGGCTATTGTGGACATTGCTGCTATAAACATCGGGGTGCACGTACCCTTTCGGATCCCTACTTTTGTATCTTTGGGGTAAATACCCAGTAGTGCAATTGATGGATCATATGGTAGCTCTATTTTCAACTTTTTGAGGAACCTCCATACTGTTTTCCAGAGTGGCTGCATCAGCTTGCATTCCCACCAACAGTGTAGGAGGGTTCCCCTTTCTCCGCATCCCCGCCAACATCTGTCATTTCCTGACTTGTTAATTTTAACCATTCTGAATGGTGTGAGGTGGTATCTCATTGAGGTTTTGATTTGGATTTCCCTGATGCCGAGTGATATTGAGCACTTTTTCATGTGTCTGTTGGCCATTTGGATGTGTTCTTTGGAAAAATGTCTGTTCATGTCTTCTGCCCATTTCTTGATTGGATTCTTTGTTCTTTGGGTGTTGAGTTTGATGAGTTCTTTATAGATTTTGGATACCAGGCCTTTATCTGATATGTCATTTGCAAATATCTTCTCCCATTCTGTCGGTTGTCTTTTGGTTTTGTTGACTGTTTCCTTTGCTTTGCAAAAGCTTTTTATCTTGATGAAGTCCCAATGGTTCATTTTTGCCCTTGCTTCCCTTGCCTTTGGCGATGTTTCTAGGAAGAAGTTGCTGCGGCTGAGGTCAAAGAGGTTGCTGCCTGTGTTCTCCTTTAGGATTTTGATGGACTTCTGTCTCACATTGAGGTCTTTCAACCATTTGGAGTCTATTTTTGTGTGTGGTGTAAGGAAATGGTCCAGTTTCATTCTTCTGCATGTGGCTGTCCAATTTTCCCAACACCATTTGTTGAAGAGACTGTCTTTTTTCCATTGAACATTCTTTCCTGCTTTGTCCAAGATTAGTTGACCATAGAGTTGAGGGTCCATTTCTGGGCTCTCTATTGTGTTCCATTGATCTATGTGTCTGTTTTTGTGCCAGTACCATACTGTCTTGATGATGACAGCTTTGTAATAGAGCTGGAAGTCCGGAATTGTGATGCCACCAGCTTTGCTTTTCTTTTTCAACATTCCTCTGGCTATTCGGGGTCTTTTCTGGTTCCATACAAATTTTAGGATTGTTTGTTCCATTTCTTTGAAAAAAGTGGATGGTATTTTGATGGGGATTGCATTGAATGTGTAGATTGCTCTAGGTAGCATTGACATCTTCACAATATTTGTTCTTCCAATCCGTGAGCATGGAACGTTTTTCCATTTCTTTGTGTCTTCCTCAATTTCTTTCCTGAGTATTTTATAGTTTTCTGAGTACAGATTCTTTGCCTCTTTGGTTAGATTTATTCCTAGGTATCTTATAGTTTTGGGTGCAATTGTAAATGGGACCGACTCCTTAATTTCTCTTTCTTCTGTCTTGTTGTTGGTGTATAGGAATGCCACTGACTTCTGTGCATTAATTTTATATCCTGCCACTTTACTGAATTCCTGTATGAGTTCTAGCAGTTTTTGGCTGAAGTCTTTTGGGTTTTCCACATAAAGTATCATATCATCTGCAAAGAGTGAGAGTTTGACTTCTTCTTTGCCAATTTGGATGCCTTTTATTTGTTTTTGTTGTCTGATTGCTGTGGCTAGGACTTCTAATACTATGTTGAATAGCAGTGGTGATAGTGGACATCCCTGCCATGTTCCTGACCTTAGGGGGAAAGCTCTCAGTTTTTCCCCATTGAGAATGATATTTGCTGTAGGTTTTTCATAGATGGCTTTTATGATATTGAGGTATGTACCCTCTATGCCTATACTCTGAAGAGTTTTGATCAAGAAAGGATGCTGTACTTTGTCAAATGCTTTTTCTGCATCTATCAACTGTAAAACAATTCTAAAGGAAATGGTTAAGAGTGAACAGTTACCCATCCATATAGTGTAAGATGTAGAAAAATCATAAGCTTCTGTCTTACATTTAGGTTATCTAAACAGGTATCACGATAGTTAATAAAAGGAACACTATCTGAACAGAAGGAAATTCAATTTCTAGGTATGGAATTTATACATAGTTTATTTCTTCATTAAAGGTGTATATTTTCTTGGGCGCCTGGGTGGCTCAGTCGTTAAGCGTCTGCCTTCGGCTCAGGTCATGATCCCGGGGTCTTGGGATTGAGTCCCACATTGGGTTCCCTGCTCGGCAAGAAGCCTGCTTCTCCCTCTCCCATTCCCCCTGCTTGTGTTCCTGCTCTCACTATCTCTCTCTCTGTCAAATAAATAAATAAAATCTTAAAAAAAAAAAAAAAGGTGTATATTTTCTTTAGTTCTAGATTTCTATAAAAAAGAAAAACAAGTGCTATATATAGTCAAATATTCAGTAGTAATAGCTATCAATTACTCAGGGTTTATTGAGTGGGTCAGACATTGTACTAAGCACTTTATAGCTCTGTGCTCCTGCAGAGATTCTGAAGCCTACGTAACCTTCATCAAATTGCTTACCTAGCATAACCATCATATATGACATGGAGAAACAACATTGATCTCTCCTACATACTATGATAGCTAGCTATGAAAACTACAGAGAAAATAAGAATAGCCAGAAGAAAAATGAAAATGTTGCACAAGTGTTTTTAATCTTATCACAAAACATTATTTCTATATAGATGCTTCATTGTTATAATTGCAAATTCTTTTTAAAAATACTAATTTTAAAGTCAAGATTTATTTGAGGAAATCTCCCAAGTATACCTAATGTTTTGCTTATATGTTAGCAAAATAACCTCCTATGAATTTGTATTATAAGAATATTCACAAGCTTCATGTAAAATTGAATATAAGGCAAAGTGGTCAGTTAAACTAAATTATTTTCAGAACCTTTAATCATATAAAGAAGTAAGATTTCTCCAGATCTCTCTAAAATGGTACATTTCTTGATGGACTGGAGCTTATTCATCTGTGTTTGGGTTGTTACTAAAGATCATAGAGTACAAATCAGATCCTTGGATCAGTTATGTATAATGGAAGCCTAAAACGAAGAGTTGTTCTTTGCAAAGAGAAACTGTGTTGCTTATAAATACATACAAATTCTAATTTAGGAGAGCGTATGGTGACCACATAATACCTATCCAGGCAGTTGTAGTGGAACAAGAAGTTTTGTCATATTCATAATTCTAGCCCCATCATCCAACCCGTTTTGGATGGTGTTAATACTAGTAGTTGGTATAGGTGCAAAGTCTACAGATGAATTAATGCCAGTAGCTGCTACATCTGTTAAAATGGCAACAAATACTCCTCTTGGTCATCGCCATTAATTTTGCCAATTTGCATCCCTGCCACTGCCCAGATTGCTTCAACTTTCCTGGGAAATATGCTGCTCTGTCCATTACATGCTCAGCAGGCTCAAGCACAATTGGTGGTGGGAAGTAGCACCAGAAGAATCATTTTAAACGTCTGAAGAAGTGAAGTGTAGATGTAAAAGGAATCTGGGCTTTAGAGTTGTATTTGACTGCAAATTCTTATCCTCAAACATTTTAACAAATGCGTGACTGCTTCTATTTGTTTCAACTATTGGTACTTCAGTTTCCTTATCTGCACAATGAGAAAACACATTTAGCTCACAGCATTTTCATGAGGGATTAAAAAAAGGAATGTGGGTGACTCTAAGGAAGACGGCAGCAGAGTAAGAGGACCGGAGGCTCAGCTCCTCCCATAAATACAGGTGGATAAATATCAAATTATCCTAAATACCCAAGAAATCTACCTAAAGACTGACCAAACAAATTCCACAACAAAAGGGAGAGAAGAGGCCACACTGAAGAAGGTAGGAAGTATGGAAATATGGGCTAGGGGAGAAATGGATCCTGGCTGCTGTGGAGGGGAGGGAGCCATGGTTATGGAAAAGGGATGGAGGAAAAGGGAGGGAGGAGGAGGGAGCGGGAGGGAGGGAGAGGAAAGAGAGAGAGAGAGAGAAGAGCATACAAAGGAATTCACAAGGAGAACATTCCCCCACAGCCACTGGCTTGGAAAATGAAATGGGCTGAATTTCATGAGTTCTTGTGACCAGCGAGGCTTATAGCCTAGAGTTCAAAGGTCTGGGCTAGGATAGAGCCAGAAGGCACTGTGCTGTTTCTGGAGAGAAGAAAACCAAACAACCTGGGGCAGACAGTGTGGAAACAGCAATCTGAAGTGCATCTGGAACACACAGTAGGGGGATTATTTGCTCTTCTCAGACCATGTCTCTGAGAGGCAGCATTCATGAAAATACCTCTCCAGGAACAAAGGAACTACCCAGCACCATTTCCCTTCACTGCTCAGCATAAACACAGAGCCACCTAAGGGAAACAGCTCAGCACCAACACTGGCTGCCTAAATTGCTTACACTCACCCCCACCCCCTGTGCTCCAGTGGAACTGCCCTTCTTAGTCCAGTTTGCCTTAGTCCCAGAGTGGCAGGCCCCTCCCCCAGAAGACCAGCACAAACCCTTACCCACACCACCTCTCCCCACCAGAGAGTTCTGCAGGGCCTTGGCTCTGATGGAGATGGCGTCATGTCCCATTTCATAAACAGACCAGAGCACACCTAGTTAAAAGTTGCCACATTCAGGCCAGGGACCAAACACTGCCCACAGCAGGCAAGGAGAGCCTCTGCAGACAACTGCACTGAAGGACAGAGCAGCTAAAACACAACAGCAGAGCACACACAGCACACACCAGAGACACTCCCTAAAGTGCCAGATCCTGTGCACTCCATGACCTCTTCTTCATAAGGCCAGTACTTCCAGGAGCAGGAAACAAAAATGGCTTTTGTAACACACAGAAGGAGGTAGAAGACTTAGACAAAATGCCAAGAGGGATAAATTTATCCCAGTTCAAAGAACAAGGACATGGCCAGAGATCTAAGTAAAACAGGTATAAGTAATATGCCTGATGAAGAATTTAAAGTAACAATCCTAAGGATTCTCACTGGGCTTGAGAAAAGAATGGAAGACATCAGGGAGATCCTTACCACAATCATAAAAGAGTTAAAAAAGAATCAATCAGAGATGAAGAGCACAATATATGAGATTAGAAACACACTTGATGCAATGAACAGCAGGCTGGAAGAAGCAGAGGAATGAATTAATGACCTAGAAGATGAAGTAATGGAAAGCAATGAAACTGAACAAAAGAGAGAAAAAAACAATGATGCAACAGGACTTGGGAACATAGACTTAGGGAACTCAGTGACTCCATCACATGTAATAACATTTGTATTATAGGAGTCCCAGAAAGAGGAGAGAGAAGGGGGCAGAAAGTTTATTTCAAGAAATAATAGCTAAAAACTTCCCTAATCTGGGGAAGGAAACAGACATCCAGATCCTCAGGAAGGCACAGAGAACTCCCATCAAAACCAACAAAAGCAGGTCTACACCAAGGTATATTGTAACTAAATTTGCAAAATATACTGATAAAGAAAAAAAAATCTTAAAAGCAGCAAAACAAAAGAAGTCAGTAACTTTCAAGGAAAAACCCATATGGCTTGCAGGAGATTTTCAACAGAAACTGTGAAAGCCAAAAGAAAGTGGCATAATATAAGCAAAGTGCTGAAAGGCAAAAACTTGCAGCCAAGAATGCTCTATTCAGCAAGGCTATCTATTCAGAATAGAAGGAGAGATGAAGAGTTTCCCAGACAAACAAAAACTAAAGGAGCTCAGGACCACTAAACCAGTCATGCAGGAACTCTTTCGGAGGAAAGAAGAACCAAAAGTGACAGTATGAAAGTAGGAAACACACGAGTAGGAAATACTAATATTTCTCTAAAAAATCAGTCAAAGAATTCACAAAAAATATATATAAATATAATAACATATACCTAAAATGTGGGGAGGAGAGGAGAAAAGAATGGGCTCGAACTTCAATGAACAACAACTTAATATAGACTCCTATATGCAGAAGAGGTTATACAAAAACCTAATAGTAACCATATGTCAAAAACCACTAATATAACACTGTATGTTAACTGACTGGAATTTAGATAAAAACTTTTTAAAAACCACAAATAAACATGCAATAAAGAGAAAGAAATCTGAATAAATCACTAAAGAAAGTTAGCAAAATATGAAAAAGACCAGACATGTTCAGAAATCTCCAGAAACAACTACAAAACAGGTAATAAAATGGCAATAAGTACATATCTATCCATAAGTATATATAAGTAAATAGACTAAATGCTCCAATCACAAGATACAGGATGACACAGTGGATAAAAAGTCAAGACCCATCTGTATGCTGCCTACAAGAGACTCATTTCAGACTGAAAGACACCTGCACATTTAAAGTGAGGGGATGGAGAAATATTTATCATGTAAGTGAATGCCAAAAGAAAGCCGGGTAGCAATACTTATATTAGACAAACTGTAGGTTAAAAAGACTATAAACAAGAGACAGAGAAGGACACTATATAATAATAAGGGGGGCAACCTAACAAGAAGATATTGTAATTGTAAATATTTATGCACCCAACATGGGAGCATCCAAATACATAAAACAGCTAAAAACAAACATAAAGGAACTAATTGTTAATAATACAATTAGAGCAGGGGACTTAAACATCCCACCTACATCGATGGACAGACAGATCATCTAAACAGAAAATCAACAACAAAACAATGGTTTTTAATGGCACAATGGATCAGACAGACTTAACAGATGTATTTACAACATTCCATTCTAAACCAGCAGAATGCACATTCTTCTCAAGTGCACATGGAACATTCTCCAGAATAGATCACATATTAGGCCATAAAACAGGCCTCAAAAAATACCAGAAGACCGAAGTCAGGCCATGCACCTTTTCTGATCAAAATGCCATGAAACTAGAAGTCAACCACAGGAAAAAATCTTGAAAAACCACAAATACATGGAGGTTAAATAACAAGCTACTAAACAATGAATGGGTCAACCAGGAATTCAAAGACAAAATTTAAAAATATATGGGAAACAAATGAAAATGAAAACACAATGATTCAAAACCTTTGGGATGCAGCAAAAGTAGTCCTAAAAGGTAAGTATTTAGCAAAACAGGACTACATTAAAAGCAAGAAAAACCTCAAATTAACAACCTAACCTTACACCTAAAGGAGCTAGAAAAAGAACAACAAATAAAGCCTAAAGCCAGCAGAAGGAAGGACATAATAAAGATTAGAGCAGAAATAAATGATATATGAACTAAAAAAAAACAATAGACTGATAAAACCAGATCATTTTTGAAAAATGAATAAAATTGATAAACCTCTTACCAGACTTATCAAAAAGAGAAAGGACCCAAATAAATAAAATCATAAATAAGGGAGGAGAGATCACAGTGCCATAGAAATAGAATCAGTCATAGGAGAATATTATGAAAATCTGTATGCCAATGAATTGGACAACCTAGAAGAAATGGATAAATTCATAGAAGCATATAAATTATAAAAATTGAAATGGGAAGAAATAGGAAATTTAAACAGACTGATAACCAGCAATGAAATTGAATTGGTCATCAAAAAACTCCCAACAACCAAAGTCCAGGACCAGACAGCTTCACAGGTGAATTCTACCAAACATTTAAAGAAGAGTTAATACATATACTTCTCAAACTATTACAAAAAAAAGAAAGAAAGAAAGAAAAGAAAAGAAAAAACAAGAAAAGAAAAAAGAAAAGAAAGGAAAAGAAAAGGAAAGGAAAGGAAAACCTCTAATTTCATTCTATGAGGCCAGCATTACTCTGATGCCAAAACCAAATAAAGATACCACAAAAACAGAGAACTACTGGCCAGTATCTCTGATGAACATAGATGCAAAAATTCTAGCCTATCAAATCCAATAGTACATTAAGAAAAATCATTCACCACAATCAAGTGGAATTTATTCTTGGGTTGCAAGGGTGGTTCAGTATTCACAAATCAATCAACATGATACATCACATTAATAAAAGAAAGGATAAAAACCATATGGTCCTTTCAATAGCTGCAGAAAAAGAATTTGACCAAGTACAACATTGATTCATGATTTTAAAAAATCCTCAACAAATTAGGTTTAGAGGGAATATACCTCAGTATAATAAAAGCCATATATGAAAAATCCACAGCTAATATCCTAAATAGGGAAAACCTGACAGCTTTTCCCCTAACATCAGGAATAAGACAAGGATGTCCACTTTGCCACTTTTACTTAACATAGTATTGGAAGTTCTAGCCACAGCAATCAGACAACATCAAGAAATAATCAGCAAGGAAGAAGTGAAGGAAACAATTAATAAAATTAAAAGGCAACCTACTGAATGGAAGAAGATATTTGCAAATGCATATCTGATAAAGGGTTAATATCCAAAATACATAAAGAACTTATAAAACTCAACACCCCAAAAATAAATAATCCAATTAAAAATGGGCAGAAGCCATAAATAAGCATTTTTCCGAAGAAGACATTCAGATGGCCAACAGACACATGAAAAGATCCTCAACATCACTTATCATCAGAGAAATGCAAATCAAAACTACAATGAGCTATCACCCTCACACCTGTCAGAATGGGTAAAATCAACAACATAAGAAACAACAGGTAGTGGTGAGGATGTGGAGAAAGGGGAAACCTCTTGCACTGTTGGTGGGAATGCAAACTGGTGCAGTCACTCTGGCAAACAGTACGGAGGTTCCTCAAAAAATTAAAAATAGAATTACCCTCTGACTCAGCAATCGCACTACTAGGTATAGTACTACATAAATTCCAAATCAAAGGGATACATGCACCCCAATGTCTATAGCAGCATTTTCTACAATAGCCGAATTATGGAAACAGAACAAGTGCCCATCTATTGGTGAATGGATAAAGAAAATGTGGTATGTGTTTATAGATATATACATATACACATAAACAAGGGGATATTATTCCACTATAAAAAAAAGAAATCTTGCCATTTGCAATGACATAGATGGGGCTAGGCAGTACAATAATATGCTAAATAAGTCAGTCAGAGAAAGACAAATACCATATGATTTTACTCATATGAGGAATTTAAAAACAAAACAAATGAGAAAAGTAGGGGAAAAGAGAGGCACAACAAGGAAGCCGACTCTTAACCATAGAGAACAAACTGATGGTTATGAGGGGAAGTGGGTTGGAGGATGGGTGAAATAAGTGATAGGGATTAAGGAGTGCACTTGTCATGATGAGCACTGGGTGATGTATCCAAGTGTTGAATCACTATACTGTATACCTGAAACTAATATTACACTGTATGTTAACTGGAACTTAAATGAAAACTTTAAAAATAGAATGTGTTCGTAAGGTATTTGACATGCAAAACTAATAAGCTCATTCACAGCTATCATGGTACTGATTCTCTAGTAAGCTGCACACTTGACCTGAAATATCATCCAAGGGTAGATACTTTATAGGACACATATTTAGGAAACATCATAATTTCACAAAAAATAAAAGAGGATTTTGTTTTCTTTATGGAAAGGAAGACTGACAGAAGACTGAAAAGGTGACTAATAATTGGCAGAAGATCAGAGCCCAAACCACAAAATAGATGAGGGAAATTAATGGTTTCTTCTTCAAGAAAATTGTTAAATATTTATCTTTCCATTATTTGTTTGCTGTAATTTCTTATTACATAAGTAGATATTCAATAAAATTTAATACACAAATGTCTTCTGTGTATATATGTTTGTGTGTGTGCATGTGTTTATAAAAGAAGGAAAAGTGTTTCATTCTACATCTGTGTTTATGCAGTAAGGAATAATAGACACACATGTGAGATGGTGAGATACATCCCTAAACTGAATTACTTCAGAGAAAGGAAGACCTTGGGACCAGAGGTAACTGCAGGGGGGAAAAAAAATTCTTCTCAGATACCTTCAGTGGGTACTGGAATATCCATACTCTGTAGATAATAGCATGGTTGAGGTGACTATTTGACTTTGGAATTACAAATAGTTACCCCTAAACTACTGCTTAACGAACATAGCTATCATTAAATCATTTGAGGAGCTTTTTCTAAATAAAGATTCCAGGTCTCAATTCTCATAGCTGCTTGCAAGTGGAACCTGGAAATACATGGGGAGGGGAATGAATATATACACAATTTTTTAAATTTATATGTAACATATTTTATGTATTTTATGTATATGTAAATACATAATATTTATATAATAGAATCATTATATTCTATTGACACAGAATTGCACATCACCAATCTAAATTAATTAGTTTCCACTTTCTTCTTATTTCTTTATATTAATATAACCCCACTTATATAGTAAGTAAATAAATTATCTGTAAGGAATATTATCCCATGGATAATATTGAAGATAGATGGATGGCACGATGTAGTCATTCCTAATCTAGAATTGCATAAATGTTCTATCTCTAAAATTTCAGAAGGCTATTTGCACAAAAATGTATTCTAAACTTAAAAGTCTGAGAGAAGGCAAACCATCAGAAAAGTATATGTTAGACTGTGATGTACTGAGAAAAAGATGCTGCCGCTGCTAACGATTCTGGTGACAATAATCTGTCACTTCATGTTAACACTGAAATTGACCCTGGGGCAAGAGAGGAGGATCCCAGAGAATAGTGATGATAATGAAGAGGTGGAAGGTAGAAGATTGGTAAGAGAAAGCAATTGTAAATAGAGACTAAAAAAAAAAGCTACAAGGTTCAAAAGCTCAGAAAGAAGGAGCCAAATTTTAGTCTACTATTGGAGTTTTGGTTTTCTTCATTTAGTGTGGAACATGATGGAAAACTGGAGAATGGCGTGGTGAGAAGGGTGATGAGTGGCTTCTGTAGATAAGCATATGGAAGATGGTTCAGCTTTTCAAAGGCAAGAAGCGAAAAAAAAAAATACTAGTCAAATTTTACAATTAAAGAAATTTGAGAGAGATGTTAAGATAACAGTGGGAATTTTACATTGAGTTAATTCATCAATTAATTGTTCAAAGGAAAGAGCAGGTCATTTAAACATGTAACCAGTACTGCCAGGCATAAGAAAATAATTCTGGCCTTTGAATAAGGAAACTAAAACTTTGTCTCTAATCAAACATACGTATTTTAGACATAAAAAATTTTTATCTTAGGACTCCTGGGTGGCTCGGTCAGTTAGGTGTTGGACTCTTGGTTTTGACTCAGGTCATGATCTCAGGGTCATGAGCTCAAGCCCTGCATAGGGCTCTACAGTCAGCAGGGAGTCTACTTGAGTCTCACTCTCTCTCTCTCCCTCTGCTCCCCCCACACTCACACACTCCCTCTCTCTTAAATAATAAATCTTAAAAAAAGCTATTTTATCTTTGTCTACTGCTGATTTATTGTTGGTCAGAAAGCAGGTTGAAGTAACATCTCTAAGAGTCTTTTAACTCTAACATTATAAATATAAAATAACAGGTATACAATAAACATTTTTAGGTGTATTAAAAAGTGGACTTTTTTTTTTAGCGGGGGGGCAGCAGAGAGACAGAAAGAGAGGGAGAGAGAGAGAATCTTAAGCAGGCTCCACGCCCAGCATGGAGCCTGATGAAGGACTCAATCTCACAATTCTGAGATCATGACCTGAAATCAAGGATGCTTAGCTGACTAAGCCACCAAGGCTCACCTAAAAAATGAACTTAATTCATAATAATGCATTAATATTGTTTCACTAATTTTGCCAAAAAATGTATGAATGTAAGATGTTAATAACAGGGAACAACTGAGTGTAGAGTGTACTGGAATTCTCTACTATCTTTGCAATAATCCTGTAAATCTAAAACCGTTCTAAAATAAAATGTTTATTTAATGATTTTTTTTTTTTAAGATTTTTATTTATTTATTTGAGAGAGAGAGAATGAGAGAGAGCGAGTACATGAGAGGGGGGAGGGTCAGAGGGAGAAGCAGACTCCCTGCCGAGCAGGGAGCCCGATGCGGGACTCGATCCCGGGACTCCAGGATCATGACCTGAGCCGAAGGCAGTCGCTTAACCAACTGAGCCACCCAGGCGCCCAATAAAATGTTTATTTAAAAGTGATAAAGAAGTTTGTTCTCATGTTGCATAAGCCTTCTTTCTTTTGTTTAGCTTATTTTCCATTATTTTATCTTCTAGGTCACTATTTCATTCTTATGCTTTTTCAGCCTGCTGTTCATTGCATTGAGTGTGTTTCTAATCTCAGTTATTTCATTCTTCATCTCCAATTGATTCTTTTTTTAAACACTTTTATCTCTGTGGTAAGGATCTTCCTGATGTCTTCCATTCTTTTCTCAAGCCCAGTATCCTTATGACTGTTGCTTTAAATTCTCCATCAGGCATATTACTTATACCTGTTTCACTTAGATCTCTGGCCATGGCCTTATCTTATTCTTTCAACCCAGATAATTTCCTCCCTTTTGGCATTTTGTCCAAGTCTCTGCCTTCTTCACTATGTTAGAAAAGACCAGTTATATCTTCTGCTTCAAGTACTGGCCTTATGAAGAAGAGGTCATGGAGTGCCCAGGGTCTGGTGCTTCAAGGAGTGTCTCTGGTATGTGCTGTGTGTGCTCTGCTGTTGTGTTTTAGCTGCTCTGTCCTTCAGTGCAGTTGTCTGCAGAGGCTCTCCTTGCCTGCTGTGGGCAGTGTTTGGTCCCTGGCCTGAATGTGGCAACTTTTAACTAGGTGTGCTCTATTCTGTTTGTGAAATGGGACCTAACACCAACTCCATCAGAGCCAAGGCCCTGCAGAACTCTCTGGTGGGGACAGGGGTTTGTGCTGGTCTTCTGGGGGAGGGGCCTGCCACGGTGAGACTGAGGCAAGCTTGACTGAGAAGGACAGTCCCACCAGAGCATGGGGGGGGGGGGGAGGGTGCTTCTGTAAGCAAATTAGGCAGCCAGTGTTGGTGCCATGCTGCTTCCCTCAGGTGGCTCTGTGTTTATGCTTAGGGAACTCAGTGACTCCATCAAATGTAATAACATTCATATTATAGGAGTTCCAGAAGAAGAGTGAGAATAGGGGCAGAACATTCATTTGAAGAAATAGTAGCAGAAAATTTCCCTAATCTAGGGAAAGAAACAGACATCCAGATCCAGAGGCACAGAAAACTCCCATCAAAATCAACAAAAGCAGGCCAACACCAAGACATATTATAATTAAGCTTGCAAAATATATTGATAAAGTAAAAAGATCTTAATGGCAGCAAGACAGGGGCACCTGGGTGGCTCAGCCATTAAGCGTCTTCCACGGGCTCAGGTCATGATCCCAGGGTCCTGGGATCGAGCCCTCCATCGGGCTCCCTGCTCTGCGGGAAGTCTGCTTCTCCCTCTCCCACTGCCCCTGCTTGTGTTCCCTTTCTCGCTGTGTCTCTCTCTGTCAAATAGATAAATAAAATCTTAAAAAAAAAAAAATTAAAAAAAAAGGCAGCAAGACAAAAGTCCTTGACTTACAAGGGAAAACCCATAAAGCTAGCTGGAGATTTCTCAACAGAAATTTAGCAAGCCATTGGGGAGCCTGGGTGGCTCAGTCAGTTAAGTGTCTGCCTTTGGCTCAGGTCATGATCCTAGGGTCCTTGGATCAAACCCCACATCAGGCTCCCTGCTCAGAGGGGAACCTGCTTCTCTCTCTCCTTCTCCCTCTGCCACTCTCTCACTCTTGCTCTCTCTCAAACAAGTAAATAAAATCTTTGAAAAGAAACTTAGCAAGCCAGAAGAGAATGGCATCATATATTCTACATGTTGAAGGGGAAAATCTGCAGCCAAGAATATTCTATCCAGCAAGACTATCTTTCAGAACAGGAGACAGTTTCCCAGACAAACAAATTAGAGGAGTTCATGACCACTAAACCAGCCCTGTAAGAAATATTAAAAGGGACTCCTTGAGTGCAAAGGACAGACCAAAACTGACAAAGACAAGAAAGAATCAGAGAAAATCTCCAGAAACAAATGACAGAATAAAATGACAATAAATACATATCTATCAGTAATTACTTTGAATGTAAATGGAGTAACAGTCCAGTGAAAAGACACAGGGTGTCAGAATGGACAAAAAAATAAAATAAGACACATCTATTATCTATCTGCTGCCTACAAGAGACTGATTTTAGATCTAAAGACACCTGCAGATTGAAAGTGGGGGGGTGAAAAAACATTTATCATGCAAATGGATGACCAAATAAAGTCAGAGTAGCAAGACTTACATTGGACAATCTAGACTTTTTTGTTCTTGTATTGTTTTTATCCTGCTTTGGTATCAGGGTCATAATGGCCTCATGGAATAATTTTGAATATGTTCCCTCTATTCCATTATTTGTAAGATTTTGATAAAGATTGCCCTTAATTATTTTTTTAAATGTTTGGTAGAATTCAACAATGCAACCATGTGGTCATGGGCTCTTCTATACTGGGAGATTTTTTATTCTTATTTCAATTTTCATTCTTGTTTCTGGTTTAAGAAGATTTCCTACTTCTTGAATTCAAGATTCATGATTTGATCTTGGTAACTTATGTTTTTTAGGAATTATCTTTTTTCTTCTAAGTTATCAGATTTGTTAATATATAATTATTTACGGTAATCTGTTATCGCACTATGTATTCCTATGATTACCTGTTGTACTCTTTTCCATTTCTCATTTTGGTTTCCGAGTCCTTTTTTTTTCTTAATGCAATTAAAGAATTGCCAATTTTGTTTATTTTTTTGGAAAAATTGGTCATTATTTTCAATGTTATTGTTTATTCTGGTCTCTATTTTATTTCTGATTTTTCTTTGTTGTTTTCTTCCTCTACTAAATTTCAGCTAAGTTTCTTTTTCTAGCTCCTTGTGGTATAATGTTTATCTGAACTTTTTTTCTTAATACAAGCATTTATGGCATAAATTTCACTCTGCTTTTGCTGCATCCCATAGGTTTTGGAATATTGTATCTTTTTTTTCTTTTGTTTTGAGACATATTTTGACTTGCTGTTTGATTTCTTATTTGGACGACTGCTTGTGCAGTAGTGTGTTAATATTTACATAAAAATATTTAATATTTATATTGTAGATTTTCCAGCTTTGTTTTATTGTTGATCTTTGGTTTTGTACCATTGTGTTTCGAAAATATACTTGGTATGATTGCAGTCTTCTTAAATTTGTAATATTTTTTATGTCTCTTTTTTTTTGTGATTTAACCAGGGGATTCTTCTGTGTGTTCTTGAAGAAAATGTATCTTCTATGTTTTTTGGATGGAATGCTTTATATCTATCTTTTAGAACTATATATTCTGAAGTATGCTTCAAGTAAAAAAATGTTCTTGTTGAAAAAAAGTAACTTTAACTGAGGGTACTTGTTTAAAATAAAGTATATCAGAGTGGGGGCATGGAAGGATTGATAAATTGGGTGAAGGAGATCAAGAGTACACTCATCATGATGAGCATTGATTAATGATGTATAGAATTGTTGAATCACTATATTGCATACCTGACACTCATATAACACTGTATGTTAACTATATTGGAATTAAAGAAACTCAAAAACGATAGAGAAGTTAAAAACAATTAAAAATTGACTAATTTAAAATTCAGAACACTTCTTACTTAACTTACTGAGTAAAATACTATATACTAGAAATTCACACACACACAAAAAATGTAACTTCTTTTTCAGGCAACCATCATGAAATTCACAGGAGACTGTATTAGTTTGCTAGTGCTGCCATAATAAATACAACAGAGTGGCTTGAACAGCAGAAATTTATTTCCTCACAGTTCTATAGTTTAGAAGCCAACACCAAGTTGTAGCAGGATTGTGTTCATTCTGAAGCCTTTCTCCTTATTGAAGATGGCTGTTTTCTCACTCAATCTTCACATGGTCTTTCTTCTGTGCATGTCTGTGTCCTTATCTCCTCTTAAAAAGAAATCAGTCTTTTTGGATTAAGGCCCATCCAATGATCTCATTTAACCTTAATTATCTTTTTAAAGACACTGTCTCCCACAATAGTCACATTCTGAGGTAGTGGGGTTTAGAACTTCAACAGATGAATTTTGGGGGATGCGATTCAGTCCATAACAGAGACTACAAAAAGGGAAGTAACTAACTCAATGTTACATTGCTACCTAATGGTAAAGCCATTGAGTCAAATGTACTTGTATCTTAAATGTCTATCACTTTAAGAAGTATACAGTTTTGTCTAACCATTTTAGCAACATGTTGGTAAAATAAAATGGGGGCTGTCCCTTAATTTGTTTAAAAAATATAGAGTTTCAGAATCTGTCCTGGTTAAATTTTTGATATTCTAATATCAAACTAATATATAAATAAGCTTTTCCTTGAGTTGCTTGGTGTCATTAGAAAGGCAGACACGCAAAAAAGCAATTGCTTTATATTATTGTAAGTGTTGTAATAGAAGTATGGATAGGGTGCTATGTGGAGAAGAGAGAAAAAGTTGTCAACTTGATTTATAGATGAGTGGGAGCTAAATATGGGGAAGAGTCAAGAAATTTTAAAGTTGATATGTGAGCACTGTAGGGAAGAGAAAGTAACACCAAGCAGATTGGAGTGGCTGGTATAGGAAGGATATTATAAGTCCTATTGTATATTATATGTGACTACCTGGAGACCTCTTGGATCATGATGCATTTCATTTGCTGTGAATGGAATGAGGTAAAATAGAGTAGTGGTAAGAGATGAGTTTAAAAAATTAAGCAGAAGCTGATGTTTATAGCAACATTATCAATAATAACATAATTATGGAAAGAACCCAAATGTCTATTGACAAATGAATGGATAAAGAAGCCATCCAAAAGAATGAAATCTTGCCACTTGCAATGATGTGGATGGAGTGAGTATATTATGTTAAGAGAAATAAGTCAGTCAGAGAAAGATAAATACCATATCAATTTCACTCATGGGGAATTTAAGACACAAAACAGATGAACATAGGGGAATGGAAAGAGAGAGAATGAGAGAAAGAGAGAGAGATTGAGAAAAACACCACAGAGACTCTTAACGAGAATAGGGTTGATGGAGGGGAGCTGGGGGGGGATGGGCTAAATGGGAAATAGGTATTAAGGATGGCACTTGTGCTGAGCACTGGATATTATATGTAGGGGGTGAATCACAAAATCCTAACCCTGAAACCAATATTACACTCCAGATTAATAACTAGAATTTAACTAAAAATTCCAAAAAAAAAGTTTAGCAAAATAGCTAAACGCTGAAATTCCTATAAATTGTGCTATAGGTTTTGATTTTATTTTAAGGGTAATGGACTTCAAAGATGGTTTTTAAATAGGGAAGCAAAGTGATCAGATTTTTTTTTAGAAATATTATTATACAGCTACATGAAGAATTTTTCAAGGGGGTCTAAACTGATTGCAAGGTGAAATATTAAGAGAATATTTCAATTACATAAGTTAGATATAATAAAAACTTTAAACTTTGATAAATTAAAAGTGTATCAGTCAGAAATGTTTAAGAAACATGTAAGAGATATGAATGTATACATTCAATTCTATTCATCACTCTGATGAAGCAACTTGTCTCAGTACAACCTTCCCCATCCTTAGAAAAAGTGGATTTAAGAAGAATTACTAATGAGGGGTGCCTGGGTGGCTCAAGTCGGTTAAACATATGACTTCAGCTCAGGTCGTGACCTCAGGGTTCTGGGATCAAGCATGGAGTACTGCTTCGGGCTCTCTGCTCAGCAGGGGGTTTGCTTCTCCCTCTCCCTCTGCTGCTCCACCTGCTCATGTTCTCTCTTTTTCTCTCAAATAAGTAAAATCTTAAAAAAAAAAAAAAAAGAAAGAAAGGAAGGAAGAAAAGAATTACTAATGTTTAAGAGGTACATCTCATAATTATAACATGCTAACTCAGTAGGAAAATGTAGCATTTCTAAATTTATTTAAAATACCGTGTGCTCAAAAGTAAACAATTAAAAAGGTGTGGTAGAAACTTTCTGATATTTGCAAACAATTCTTAAAGTAATTGATAGAAGCAGATTAAAAAAATCAGTAAGGCTTAAAAGAATTTGAAAAATCCAATCAACGAAATTGAAGTAAGAGACACGTATAACACATCAGATTCTACATTTATAGAAGAACTATTCTTTTCAAGTATACAAAGTAAACCATATGCTGACCCATAAAGCTAGCTAAGGTAAATTTCAAAGCAACTGAATCATACAAGTTTGTTCTCAAACCACCATGCAATTAAAAATAAACCCCCCATTTTATTTGTGAATTTACAATGTGTCTAAAGTAAGTAGAAGGAAGTGATAGACATAAGAGTATAAATCAGTATTAGTCAAATAAAAAGTGTGTATAAAATTAAACTCAAGGTATTTAAAAGTTTGTTCTTTCGAAAGATTAATAAATTTAACATACCTCTAGCCAGAGTTATCAAACAAATAAAAATCATAAATACCCATATAGGAATTTTTAAAAAGGCACAACCTACACACAAAATATAAATATAAAACAAAATAAAAAGGTATAAAAAATTTTATGTAAATATATTTTACAATGTAGATGAAATGGACAAATTACTTAAAAATGAAATTAATAAAACTGAAATAAGAAAAAATAGAAAATCTAAATAGTCATAAATCTGTCAAATTTTATCTTTAATTCAAACCATACCACAAAATCACCATCCCTGACCAGATTACTTTACTGCTAACTTTTTCCAAATATTTAATGAAATATTAGTATCAATTCCAAACATTTTTTTTTTCTGAAAATTGAAATGGAGTGAAAATATCCTGATTTTATGAAGTCAGCATAATCTTGTGCCAACACCTGACAAGAGCAATGCAAAAAAGAAAAATTAAAAGTAATATCTCTGGGGGGAGGAGCAAGATGGCAGAGGAGTAGAAGACCTAAATTCCGTCTGGTCCTAGGAATTCAGCTAGATAGGGATCAAACCATTCTGAACACCTATGAACTCAACAGGAGATCAAAGAAAAGAATAACAGCAACTCTCTGAACAGAGAAGCGATCACTTTCTGGAAGGTAGGATGTGCAGAGAAGTGAATCCGAGGTGATATTCGGGAAGATAGAAGGCGGGGGGGAGGGAGCCTCCATCAGCCGCTACCAGCAAGTGATAGAGCAGTGGAGCACAAAATCGGAACTTCTGGAAGTCTGCTCCGATGATGGATGTTGCTCCAGTGGCTAAGCAGGCGTGGAACCCTTGCTGGGAGAGTGTGGTCTCAGGACCCTCGGGGTCACAGAAAGACCAGGGGTGCCTGAGTGTGGCAGAGCTCCCAGGTATCAGAGCGGGGAAGCCAGCTGCAGAGACGGAGCCGAGGAGTGGGCTCTCAACTCGGGGTTGCCATAAACCGTGATCTGTGGCACAGTCAGGCCACTGCTCCTCCAGCAGGGACCCAACAAGTGGCAGATCAGGGGAGACTCCCCTTCCTCTCTCGGGAGGAGCAGCCCGGGAGCACACCACAGGAATCTGCTAAGGTTGCAGACTCCAAATGGGGTCGGGTGCCAGAGATAGAAACACTCAGTCACAGGCTGGGTGACCATGGAGTGCAGCCAGAGACCAGGGAGACAGGAGTGATTGACTGCTTTTCTCTGGGGCTCACTGAGGAGCAGGGCCCTGAGTTCTCAGCTCCTCCTGGGTGGAGGTTGGGAGGCAGCTATTTTCACTCTTGTCCTCCAAAGCTGTACGGAAAGCTTGCAGGGAATAAAAGCTCCTGAGAGCAAACCAGAGCAGATTACTTAGCCCAGACCTGACAAGGGTGGGGCAATTCCACCTCTGGCAAAGACATTTGGGAACCACGGCAACAGGCCCCTCCCCCAGAAGATCAACAAGAACAGCCAGCCAAGACCAAGTTTACCAATCAATGAGAATGGCAGAATGCCAGCACTAGGTTAATACAACATATAGAATTCATGGCTTTTTCCCCCTCATTCTTTAGTCTTTCAAAGTTAATTTTTTTAATTTTCTTTTTTTCTTTTTCTTTTTTTTTGAATTTTTCTTTTTCCCTTTTCAACCAACATCTTATCAATCCCTTATTTAAAAATCTTTTTTCATTTTTAGAGTCATATTCTATCCCTTCATAGTAGTTAACCTAATTTTTGGTACATATACTTATATATATATAAGTTGTTCTCTCTCTAAAATTTTGGGATACAGCTTCTTCTAACAGACCAAAATATACCCTAAATCTCTAGTGTATGGCTTTGTTCTAGTCTCCTGCCTGATCACATTCTCTCCTTTTTTTTTAAATTCCTCTTCTTTCTTTTTTCAACCAACTTATCTAATCAATTCCTTCAATAAAGTCTTTTAAAATTTTCATCCTTACAGTCATATTCCATCCCTTCATCGTATTTACTCTTATTTTTGTACACATATAAGTTATTCTTTCTTTAAAATTTTGGGAGGCACTTTTGTCTAACAGACCAAAATACGCCCAAAATCTAGTGTGTGGCACTGATCTCTGCACCAGCCTGATCATATTTGATCTTTTTTTTTTTAACCTTTTTCTTTTTTTTTCTTTCTTTCCCTTTCTTTTCCCCTGGTTTCAGATCTCTTCTGATTTGTTTAATGTATATTTTTCTGGGGACATTGTTACCCTATTAGCATTTTGTTCTCTCATTCATCTATTCTCCTCTGGACAAAATGACAAGACGGAAAAAATCACCTCAAAAAAAAAAGAACAAGAAGCATTACCAACTGCCAGGGACCTAATCAATATGGACATTAGTAAGATGTTGGAACTAGAGTTCAGAATGATGATCATAAAGATACCAGCTGGGCTTGAAAAAAGCATGGAAGATATTAGAGAAACCCTTTCTGGAGAAATAAAAGAACTAAAATCTAGCCAAGTCGAAATCAAAAAGGCTATTAATGATGTGCAATCAAAAATAGAGGCTCTAACTGCTGGGATAAATGAGGCAGAAGAGAGAATTAGTGATATAGAAGACCAAATGATGGAAAATCAAGAAGCTGAGAAAAAGAGAGATAAACAACTACTGGATCATGAGGGCAGAATTTGAGAGATAAGTGATCCCATAAGACAAAACAATATTAGAATAATTGGGATCCCAGAAGAAGAAGAAAGAGAGAGAGGGGCAGAAGTCATATTGGAGCAAATGATAGCAGAGAACTTCCCTAATTTGGGGAAGGAAACAGGCATCAAAATCCAGGAGGCACAGAGAACCCCCCTCAAAAGCAATAAAAATAGGTCAACACCCCAACATCTAATAGTAAAACTTGCAAGTCTCAGAGACAAAGAGAAAATCCTGAAAGCAGCACAGGACAAGAGATCTGTAACCTACAATGGTAGAAACATTAGATTGGCAATAGACCTATCCACAGACACCTGGCAGGCCAGAAAGGACTGGCAAGATATCTTCAGAGCACTAAATGAGAAAAATATGTAGCCAAGAATACTATATCCAGCTAGGCTGTCATTGAAAATAGAAGGAGAGATAAAAAGCTTCCAGGACAAACAAAAACTAGAGAAATTTGCAAACACGAAACCAGCCCTACAAGAAATATTGAAAGGGGTCCCCTAAGCAAAGAGAGAGCCTAAAAGTAACATAGACCAGAAAGGAACAGAGACAATATACAGTAACAGTCACCTTACAGGCAATACAATGGAACTAAATTCATATCTTTCAATAGTTACCCTGACTGTAAATGGGCTAAATGCCCCAATCAAAAGACACGGGGTAACAGATTGGATAAAAAAAACAAGACCCATCAATATGCTGTCTGCAAGAAACTCATTTTAGACCCAAAGACACCCCCAGATTGAAAGTGAGGGGGTGGAAAACCATTTACCATGCTAATGGACACTGAAAGAAAGCTGGGGTGGCAATCCTTATATCAGACAAATTAGATTTTAAACCAAAGACTATAATAAGAGATGAGGAAGGACACTACATCCTACTTAAAGGGTCTATCCAACAAGAAAATCTAACAAGTGTAAATATCTATGCCCCTAACATGGGAGCAGCCAATTATATAAGCCAATTAATAACAAAAGCAAAGAAACACATCGACAACAATACAATAATAGTGGGGGACTTTAACACCCCCTTACTGAAATGGACAGATCATCTAAGCAAAAGATCAACAAGGAAATAAAGACTTTAAATGACACACTGGACCAAATGGACTTCATGGATGTATTCAGAACATTCCATCCCAAAGCAACAGAATACACATTCTTCTCTAGTGCCCATGGAACATTCTCCAGAATAGATCACATCCTAGGTCACAAATCAGGTCTCAACCAGTACCAAAAGACTGGGATGATTCCCTGCATATTTTCAGACCATAATGCTTTGAAACTAGAACTCAATCACAAGAGGAAAGTTGGAAGGAACTCAAATATATGGAGGCTAAAGAGCATCCTACTAAAGAATGAATGGGTCAACCAGGAAATTAAAGAAGAATTTAAAAAATCATGGAAACCAATGAAAATGAAAACACAACTATTCAAAATCTTTGGGATGCAGCAAGGGCAGTCCTAAGAGGAAAGTATATAGCAATACATGCCTTTCTCAAGAAACAAGAAAGGTCTCAAATACACAACCTAACCCTACACCTAAAGGAGCTGGAGAGAGAACAGCAAATAAAGCCTAAACCCAGCAGGAGAAGAGAAATAATAAAGATCAGAGCAGAAATCAATGAAATAGAAACCAAAAGAACAGTAGAACAAATCGAGACTAGAAGCTGGTTCTTTGAAAGAATTAACAAGATTGATAACCCCTGGCTGGACTTATGAAAAAGAAAAGAGAAAGGACCCAAATAAATAAAATCATGAATGAAAGAGGAGAGATCACAACCAACACCAAAGAAATACAAACAATTATAAGAACATATTATGAGCAACTCTATGCCAGCAAATTAGATACTCTGGAAGAAATGGATGCATTCCTAGAGATGTGTCAACTACCAAAACTGAACCAGGAAGAAATAGAAAACCTGAACAGACCTATAACCACAAAGGAAACTGAAGAAGTCATCAAAAATCTCCCAACAAACAAAAGCCCAGGGCAAGATGGCTTCCCAGAAGAATTCTACCAAACATTTAAAGAAGAATTAATACCTATTCTTCTGAAACTGTTCCAAAAAATAGAAATGGAAGGAAAAATTCCAAACTTGTTTTATGAGGTCAGCATTGCCTTGATCCCAAATCAGACAAAGACCCCATAAAAAAGGAGAATTACAGACCAGTATCCCTGATGAACATGGATGCAAAAACTCTTACCAAAATACTAGCCAAGAGGATCCAAAAGTACATTAAGAGGATTATTCACTACGACCAAGTGGGATTTATTCCTGCAAGGTTGATTCAACATCCACAAATCAATCAATGTGATACAATACATTAACAAAAGAAGGAACAAGAACCATATTATCCTTTCAATAGATGCACAAAAAGCATTTGACAAAGTACAGCATCCTTTCTTGATCAAAACTCTTCAGAGTATAGGCATAGAGGGTACATACCTCAATATCATAAAAGCCATGTATAAAAAACCCACAGCAAATATCATTCTCAATGGGGAAAAACTGAGAGCTTTCCCCAAGGTCAGGAACATGGCAGGGATGTCCACTATCACCACTGCTATTCAACATAGTACTAGAAGTCCTAGCCACAGCAATCAGACAACAAAAAGAAATAAAAGGCATCCGAATCGGCAAAGAAGAAGTCAAACTCTCACTCTTTGCAGATGATATGATACTTTATGTGGAAAATCCAAAAGACTCCACCCCAAAACTGCTAGAACTCATACAGGAATTCAGTAAAGTGGCAGGATATAAAATTAATGCACGGAAGTCAGTGGCATTCCTATACACCAACAACAAGACAGAAGAAAGAGAAATTAAGGAGTCGGTCCCATTTACAATTGCACCCAAAACTATAAGATACCTAGGAATAAATCTAACCAAAGAGGCAAAGAATCTGTACTCAGAAAACTATAAAATACTCAGGAAAGAAATTGAGGAAGACACAAAGAAATGGAAAAACGTTCCATGCTCACGGATTGGAAGAACAAATATTGTGAAGATGTCAATGCTACCTAGAGCAATCTACACATTCAATGCAATCCCCATCAAAATACCATCCACTTTTTTCAAAGAAATGGAACAAACAATCCTAAAATTTGTATGGAACCAGAAAAGACCCCGAATAGCCAGAGGAATGTTGAAAAAGAAAAGCAAAGCTGGTGGCATCACAATTCCGGACTTCCAGCTCTATTACAAAGCTGTCATCATCAAGACAGTATGGTACTGGCACAAAAACAGACACATAGATCAATGGAACACAATAGAGAGCCCAGAAATGGACCCTCAACTCTATGATCAACTAATCTTCAACAAAGCAGGAAAGAATGTCAGTGGAAAAAAGGACAGTCTCTTCAACAAATGGTGTTGGGAAAATTGGACCGCCACATGCAGAAGAATGAAACTGGACCATTTCCTTACACCACACACAAAAATAGACTCCAAATGGTTGAAAGACCTAAATGTGAGTCAGGAATCCATCAAAATCCTAAAGGAGAACACAGGCAGCAACCTCTTCAACCTCAGCCGTAGCAACTTCTTCCTAGAAACATCGCCAAAGGCAAGGGAAGCAAGGGCAAAAATGAACTATGGGGACTTCTTCAGGATAAAAAGCTTTTGCACAGCAAAAGTCACAGTCAACAAAACCAAGACAACCGACAGAATGGGAGAAGATGTTTGCAAATGACATATCAGATAAAGGGCTAGTATCCAAAATCTATAAAGAACTTATCAAACTCAACACCCAAAGAACAAATAATCCAATCACGAAATGGACAGAAGATATGAACAGACATTTTTCCAAAGAAGACATCCAAATGGCCAACAGACACATGAAAAAGTGCTCAACATCACTGGGCATCAGGGAAATCCAAATCAAAACCTCAGTGAGATACCACCTCACACCAGTCAGAACGGCCAAAATTAACAAGTCATGAAACGACAGATGTTGGCAGGGATGTGGAGAAAGGGGAACCCTCCTACACTGTTGGTGGGAATGCAAGCTGGTGCAGCCACTCTGGAAAATGGTATGGAGGTTCCTCAAAAAGTTGAAAATAGATCTACCATACTACCCAGCAATTGCACTTGGGTATTTACATCAAAGATACAAATGTAGTGATCTGAAGGGGTATGTGCAGCCCGATTTTTTTTTTTTTAAAAGATTTTATTTATTTATTCATGAGAGACAGAATGAGAGAGAGAGGCAGAGGGAGAAACAGGCTCCCAAGGAGCAGGGAGCCTGATGCGGGACTCGATCCCAGGTCTCTGGGATCATGACCTGAGCCGAAGGCAGACGCTTAACCATCTGAGCCACCCAGGCGCCCGCGATTTTTATAGCATCAGTGTCCATAATAGCCAAACTTTGGAAAGAGCCAAGATGTCCATCAACAGATGAATGGATAAAGAAGAGGTGGTATATATATACAATGGAATATTATGCAGCCATCAAAAGGAATGAAATCTTGACATTTGCAATGACATGGATGAAAGTGGAGGGTATTATGCTTAGGGAAATAAGTCAATCAGAGAAAGACATGTATCATATGCTCTCACTGATATTGAGGAATTCTTAATCTCAGTAAAGAAACTGAGGGTTGCTGGAGTGGTGGTAGGTGGGAGGGATGGGGGGTCTGGGTGATAGACATTGGGGAGGGTATGTGGTATGGTGAGCGCTGTGAATTGTGTAAGACTGATGAATCACAGACCTGTACCCCTGAAACAAATAATACATTATATGTTTTAAAAAAAAGAAGAAGATAGTAGGAAAGGAAAAATGAAGGGGGGATATTGGAGGGGGAGACGAAACCATGAGAGACTATGGACGCTGAGAAACAAACTTAGGGTTCTAGAGGGGAGGTTAATGGGGGGATGGGTTAGCCTGGTGATGGGTATTAAAGAGGGCATGTATTGAATGGAACACTGGGTGTTATACGCAAACAATGAATCATGGAACACTACATCAAAAACTAATGATGTAATGTATGGTGATTAACATAACATAATAAAATAAAAAAAGAAAAAAAAAACAGAATTAGTTGTATCAAGAAAAAGAAAGTAATATCTCTGTAAGCAAAATAAAAAATCTTAAATGAAATACTACCAAATTGAATCTAGTTATGTATAAAAAAATTATCATACAAAGTGAGATTTATCTTAGGAAAGAAGAGATGTATAACATATGAAAATTAAATATCACAATTCAACATATTAATAGAAAAAAGGAGATAAGTCATATTTTCTGGGGAGCAGAACCATTTGAGATAATTAAAATTCTTTTTGTGACTCGAGTAACAACAAAACCCTCTCAACAACCTTAGAATAGAGAGATTTACTTAACCTGATATAGAGATCTTAAAATAAATAAATAAAAGTTAAAAAAATATTTTAAAAAGGGGCTAGCAGTAATCTTAGTGGTGAAATATCAAAAGATTTCCCCGTTGGAGTCTAGCATAAGAAAAGATTGTTCACCATTCATTTTCTAGTCAACATTTCCCTGGAGATAAAATAAATGAAATGTTAAAATTTCAGAAGAAAGAAGTAAAATATATTACTGTATTCAAGGATGTCATGATTGTCATATGCAGATAATTCCAAAGGAACTATGCCCATGCTGTTAGAATTAATAAGTAAAGATAATACTTAAGATATACTTAATAATATATTAAATAGTTAAGATAATAAGACCTCTTGGTGTAAGATAATCAATATAGTGTCTGTATGCCACTGTTTTCAAATTAATCATCGTTCCCTTGTAAACAGCTTATTTCTCTCTGTGGCACTCTCCTACTCTCAGTAGCTCAGGCTGTGGATCCTAGGTAACTTTCAGTTCCAAAAATGTTATTATTTTAATTAAAAAAAGAAGAGTTGGAAGGATAGTTAACTTTCATTTGTAGAAAGTTAAACTTCTATTCTAATGAACCTTGAATGTTCAGGTAAATCAACTGTTGAATTAAGATTTAAATACAGAAGGGATACATCATTTGAAGTACAGAAATAACTCATTTTGATATATTGATATATTACATTTTAAAATAATGCTATTTCTTGAAGGGCAGAAAAAAAATGGTGTCAGAGTACAAAACAGATACCATGATGAAAAGAATACCGAAATTCAGAATTGCTAGGCTATAGAGAACTGAATATCCTGAAAAGACAATTACACAAAATTTAGAGGTATTTTCTAGTTTGTTGTGTAGATCACGCAGTAACAAGAATCTTTGTATGCATTTATAACTGCCTGGAGAATAGACTGGTGTAGAATGGTAATGTGTGTATATTATAAGGAGCAATTCTTTTGATAATCCCAGGGAGGAAGACGGAGAATTAGAGAGACAAATAAAAGGGCCTTCTGTGCGCTGGGAATAGCAGATGAACAGGCCACTATTGCTTCAATTTGGATAATAGGGCTATCTCTGACCACTGTTATCTACTCTCTGGGCAGCTGGGTAACAGGACAAAGGTAAAACCCCTCTATTCCTGCATGACAGAAAAGTCTCTCTAAGCTCTTTCTCTATCAGCCACTGAGTCTTTCCAAATTGCACTGAGAAACATCACTCATCTATTACAAGCCTACTTGCCATACACAGTAGCTTTGAACAATTCCAATATATTCCCCTGAAGCATACAGACATGTGCTCACTTCTTCACAATGCTCTATCATTAAAGGGAAGTCATGGAAGATAAAATGCAGAATAGCTGGACCTATAATGTATAATAGCAGGCGTCTCTATAATAGCCAAAGCGCTGCATGTATTAAAAGTCATTTTCTATAAGAGCTCACAATGAAAAGGAAGGAAAATTATAACATGAAAATGAAGGTTCAAAGTGGATGATGCTTTAAAGCAGTGATGTTCTGTTACATGTCATTGGTTGACCTCACCTGTTTCATTTTTAATGCAGAGTGAAAACTTAAAACCTTTAATCAAAGTGACTGAAGTGAATTCAGACTTTTTTCCCATTTTTTCCCCCACTCCCATCTATCATTTCTTCCTCCACAATCATTTAGAACACAGATTTCCCCCACTACCTGAAAGTAGAGCATTCCTATGAAGACCCTGGTAAGCAGAAATGGCTTAAAGCAAAGAAGCAATTACCATTAATTCATATGGGAAAATTTGTGTGTGTTCCCAGACCCGAAAAATAACCTCTCCTAGGCTTTTCTGTTACCTTAGGACACATCTTGCTAATGAATGCACAAAATAAATCGCGATAAAGCACAGATGCTCACAGACACCGTTCAAAGCTGTGGCAGCTTGACGCTGACATGCTAAGTGCAGTTCCTGGGGAAGGAGCTCGGCTATGTCCCTCTCACCGCTTAGGGCTGTGCCCTGTCTCTATAATGGCTCAGGGCAAAACAAATGCTGAACACTATTTTTTTCTCACCTTTTCTCATAAAAGCAAAAATCCTTTTCATATTTCTTTTGCTTAGCGAAACAGTAATAATGTAGGGTTTTGGTTTTTTTTTTTGATGTAGTGTTCCATGATTCATGGTTCGCGTATAACACCCAGTGCTCCATGCAATACGTGCTCCCCTTAATAATAATGTAGGTCTTTTGTAAAAGCAAAGTGGTGTAATACAAACTCTCTAAGAGCAAGGGAGATCTATCAGTAGCTTATTTTGGAATGCGATAGGGGAGTACTAATTCTTATCATTTTACATATATGTATATATGTACACATATAAGTTTATACACACATCAGCATTTAGTATATGTATATGTACACACATAAGTTTATATATACACACATCAGCATTTTGCATTCACTTTATATATACACACATTTATTCTGAAAAACAAGTGTAATTTTAGGGAAAACAGTGTCACAAAGTAAATTGAGCCTCATTAATCCAGCTGGACCTTAGTCGTTTTTACATTAAAGCTAAAGGGCTAACTTGGAAGAGTAAGGGAGAAGCTAGTTATAGGAAAATAGAAAATGCTTTATAAATTTAAGAGTGAATGAGGATATTTGGTGTTACTCTTTTAGAAGAAGTGATGTGGTCACAGGGCCAATTCAGACTCTGCCAACTGAATGTGATGACTAGTAAATGCCATGACGTCAACTGAGCTGCACTTGGAAGTTTGCAAATGAGCAACATTAGAAGGTCCAAGTAGGAATCCATAATCCCTCATCTATAAAATTCTCCTTTTCTATAAATTTTTATTGTTTAAATGTAATATCCCTTTTTTTTCTGTGTAGTATTTTTTCTGTGTATTATGGTTCATATCTGAAAATATGGAGGATTGAGTCCAGGGCACCATATATTTTGAATAAGTATTGGTAGCATTGATAATATGTTATGGTCAACACCCTTCTGAAAATATGTTTGAAGATTTTGAAGTACTCTTACTTTTATTTTTGTTTTATCATGTATCCATTTATTGCCTGCAAAGAGAATCTGTTTTATTCTCTATTTTTCTCTTATTCTTCTTTCATGGAATTAAAAAAAATAGCCTATTCTCTATTTTTCTCTTATTCTTCTTTCATGGAATTAAAAAAAAAAAAATAGCCACAAGATCAGTCGCTTTTGTCACTGATCTTAACAGCATCTAAGATTGTTTACCTCTTTCTTAATCAAATTAATCCATACCTCATCGTTCAAGTGAAAATCAGGTCATAAAGAGAAGAAGGCAGCATGAGTGAAACTTATGAATTAACTTCTCACCTAAAAATGTTATGGTGCTGTGGAAAAACAACTATTTAAAAACTACACAAGCTTTATATATTAACAGCAGGTATTTGAAGAAATATATTCTTTCAGAAATTGGGAACTTACCTTATATTTTTGCTGTTTAAACTCTGGTAAAATATTAAGAAGCCTCTCTTTTTTAAGATTTTATTTATTTATTTATTTGACAGAGAGACAGCAAGAGAGGGAACACAAGCAGGGGGAGTGGGAGAGGGAGAAGCAGGCTTCCCGCTGAACAGGCAGCCTGATGCAGGACTCAATCCCAGGACCCTGGGATCATGACCTAAGCCGAAGGCAGGCAGACGCTTAAGGACTGAGCCACGTAGGTGCCCCAACAAGCCTCTTATTAAAGAAGAGTCTTGTTGTGGGCCCCTCTTCATCAAGGCATGATCTAACTATAGTTTACCAAGAAAAATCAGTCATTACTAATATATATACTGGATCAGGGTCTGGTTTATAGAGTTTAGATAATGAGCTCAGAGGGTGGTTTTAGAGTGAAAACAAGGGTCTATTAGGTTAGCTAAGGAGACTCTGTACCTCTTTCACAATTAGCCAATTTAACATCTTCATTTTGAAATCGACGAACCAACTGGCAAATCTGTCACCATCAGTAATACCTAAGAATCGTTTTGCCTGTACCTTCTGCTTATGGTACATTTACTCACTAGCATGCTCAGGGTTTTTAAAAAATTTCGTCCCCATAAAAATTGGTTAGCGACCTAGAGATTGCAGAGATTATGATCTTTTGTGACCCAATGACTTCTATGGCTGCTGCCTTAGCCTTTATTCATTGTTTCTTCATCACTTATTATATTCTGGAGAATGAGCTAACTTTGAGAATGAAACAGTAAATAGAATATGGTTGTTACCTTTCAGGACTCTAATTCTAAAAGGAAAGACTTATTCTTAACCTCAGTATTGTAATACAGAGTGGTAAGTACTTGAGGAGATACAAAGAGCTACGACATGAATTGGTGACAACTACCTCGGAATTCCTTGGCATAACTTTACTCGAGGGGGGACACTAACAGATTAGATGAAGAATAGGATTGTCCAGGCAGAAAAGCTGGATGAAGAGCTAGGAAGTGGGTATTTCCAAAGGGGGGAACAGTGTCTTACATATGTATGCATGCATGCATGCATGTTATCTATGTGTGTATGCATATATATATGGATTTTCCTATTCTGTCAGGAAATGTGAAATGACTGGATCCGAGTAGATGCTGAGTATCACTCACAACGCACTTTAACAGCAGTTCCTATGCTCCGGTTCCCCAAGGACAGCACAACGTGGGCCAGATGGTCACCTGAGTGTGGAGCAGGCTTGCAGCACTGCAAAGGAAGCCTAAACTATGAAACCCAGAGCACGTATGGGTAGCCGACACACCTGCCCCTTCTCCTTTCCAGGGAGAGGAAACAAAGAGAGACCTTCATTCTGGAATATAAACAAATCTTTTCCTGTTAGGAGAAAATAAGATCTCTCTCTTAGAATATGAGCAAATGGATCTGGAGGAGAAAAGTCAAGTTTCTAAATCTCTTGGAGCAATACATATCTCTGACTTCTAAGGCATGGCTGCCATTCAATCATCTCTAACCTTGTTTTTAGGGCTCTTTGCTCAGACATCTTGGACTGTGCAGAAATGCCAAAATACCTATGGAGAACTGTCTCCCAGCACTGACCCTATGGGAAGAGACAGGGAAGCCTGCAGTGCTGGGTTTGTATTTAGGGAACACAACAGGTCTCAATATCCACACAAATGATCCGTACAGTCCTTATTCTATTGTGGAGTAACAGTTGAAAAAAAGAAAAGCTCATTTGAATTCAAATCAGAGGAAAGTCCCACCAGTGGCATGGTATTTTCTTATCCTTTCAAATGAGTCAGTTGCTGTACACAATAAACAACAAATACACCTTGAATAATGTCTGTACTTTTATCCACCTAATAAGCTAACCTTGAGTTTACTTTTTATTTAATGACAATTCTTCTCATAAGACATTTGAAAAAAAATGTAATGTCATTTTAATAAGTGACAATTTGAGAAAGGGAGAAAGTCAGCCTGGAAACTCTGGTTGCAGCTCTTTGCTATTCATTTACGTTGACAGAAATTGTATTCATATTTAACGTCGTCATGGTAAATGTGGGTGCAAACCATTAGCCTGAACTCCTTGATGTCCTCTGCTGCAGCTTTCTTAGAAGATAAGGGTGCTCTGTTACCAGAGGTATTTCCTTGGCCCAAGTCCCATGTTGAGAAGGGAGTTCTGTAGACATAGAAGCAGGGTGGAATTATGATGCTGAAAACCAGAAGACATAAAAGAGACTCTGACCTGGGGCATTCTAACAGATAAGGTTACACAGAGGAAGCCACATCTCTGGGTAAGAAGGCAAAGAGCACAAGTTTAATCTTCACATCTTTTTTTTTTTTTTTTTAAACCTATTCTCAATTTTTTGTCCCTGAATCCAAACACTATTTCTGTTTAACTTTTATGCTGAGATGCAGCAATGCTTGGGTAAAAAGAGCACAGACCTTGTCTTTGTACTCAGATTTCCTATCAGTGTGTCATGAGAGGAGGTATTAAACACTTCTTCGTGGTGTTGGTACAGGAATCAAATGGGATAATAAATGTGTAACGGTAACCTGAGAGAACACAACTCATGTGGTACATTCATAAAGCACCTCATTTTTGTCTCACATTATAATCCTAAGTTTGTTTACAGGGGTCCATTGTTTCTGCTTTCCCGGTTGAAAACTCTAACAGACCCCATGATTTCGCTGTTTCTTTAAATCAGTGGTTCTCAACACTGGCTGTAAAGTCACACAGGGAACTCTTAAAAACTCTGATGCCCAGGCCCATCATTGAACAAGTCAAAATTTGTAGGTAAAGGGCCTACATGTATGTGGATTCTAAAAACTCCCAAGGTGCAGCTAAGGTTGATAACTGCTGTTTTTATATAATAAATCATCTATCACTTTCATTTACAAAATAATATACTGATTCTGATATTAGAATATCAAGTCCAATATTAATCAATATTCTGAACTGGATTTCAAGTTAAATTTCTCTTTGCTTGAGCTGGCTATGTATGGGTAACCTGAGTAGGGAAGAGGATATGTTTGGCTTGTTTCCTCTGTACCCACCTTCTCCCTCACTTTCAAGATGCTGTCCTGGACTCCTTCAGGACTAGAGGGCAAGAAAGCTGTTGCGGAGGCAACATTCTGACACCGTGGTAAGGACCTTGCATGTTGCATCATGTTATAAGCTTGGTAGGCATCCAAAGCTGAATCTTCCTGTCAGTGATGTCACTATTAGTCAGAATGGATAAATTTCTGCTATCTGGTCACTTTCCTCCCCTCTAGCCTTTATCAGCTGATGACTAATTGCTTTCTGGTCAAACACCATAGGCAGAACATACAGGAATCCACACAAACAGTCTCAACTTATTTCTGGTTCTTACATCTTTCCTGTGAAATACTCAAGCCCTGTTTGCCCTGACAAGATCCAGTGTGCAGGCCCATCCTCAATTCAGCCATTTGTGTTCAAGCTGGCCCATCAGCACTGAGCCACTTTTTTTTTCTGACTCTAAAATTTTCCAGGAAAGTGCAAAATAATAGGTCACTCTATGCCCACATAGCAGGGACAAAAGTCAGGCTGAAGCTCCTCTCACAGGCTTTAGGTGCGATCTAGGCAAACTCTACCCTCCCTCTTTCAGGATGCCTGTTTTTGGGAACCACAGCAGCTCCAAAAATCTGATTCAAAAATCCTCCTAATTATCACTTTCCCACAATCCTATAGCCTCAGTGTGGATGAGAAGTTTAAGAGTCAAGTTGTGTGTGTGTGTGTGTGTGTGTGTGTGTTTCAATAGACAAGTTGAGCACTGACTTTTTACATTCTCACCTTAGGCTGGTACCACACTGAGGAAACTATTATGCACATTTCTAGAGCTCTCACCAACAGTTTCATTTTAACTCCTGTTACATATGGAAAGTGAATGGCAAATGAGCTATCAAAAAATATTATTGGCAATAATCCTGACAATTAATATTATGTTCTATTGTCTTAAGAGATACTGAAAATATTTGTAGGATAAGTAAGCCTATGTTACAGAAACAGTGCCAGTGTCATCCTAGGAAATAATATAAAAGTAAGATTTCTCAGTAATTGATGGTTTATAGAATTCAACATGAAGATCCAAGGGTTCCTAGTCTGACACACCAGACACAGTTCCTTGGAGATCTCTGAGGGTTTCTCTTATTTTTCTTTATTCATATTCGCCCTGGAATCACAAGCAAAAAATAATTTGCTCAAAAAGCCCCACCAAACATCGCTGTTACCGTGACATACCTGCCTTGGCAAAATAACAGTAACCCACCATTTTTATAAGTCATCTTAATTATGTCAAACACTCATATCTGTTCTAAATGTGAAGGTAAATGGGGAGGAAATATCCACCTGAGTTTTTGCCTTGAAAAAGGAAAATAAGCAGATGTACAAGTATTCCTCTGAAACATGGACGGAGAAAGTCTTCCAGGATTTACAAAAATTTGCCTAACCAGCTGTCTCCTGTTCCTTACCAGTTGGTCCAAAATTAAATTAATGCTATGTGAAGAAAGAATAAAGGAGATAAGAACCTATTACTGTACACTTTTGACATGAAAAGAAATATTCCACATTAATCACTTAAGCAAGTTTACCTGGGGCAATTTGCGTAGTAATTCCCTTTTGTCCTTTCAGTCTTTTTCCAAAGAAAAACATTTTTTCTTTGAACTATTTTTCAATTTATATTTAAAAAGACAAAAAATATGTTAGCCGATGAATAAACAAGATTGATACCAATGTACCTTTGATATTCATTAAATGGAGTTTGCCAGTCTATTAAGAGGAAGTCAGAATGGGATGGGAAACAGAAAGCTGTGAAAGAAAAGAGAATTATCAGCACAACCACAAATAAGACTAAAAATTAACAACCCCCAAACCGGTCATCACCCAACCACTTTTGCTCCACTTCCAGGAATTTGGTTGATAGCATTTTTTAAAACGTAAGTTAACTCAAAGGTAACAAAATAAGAATGTGGAAAGATTATCTAGGAACTGGTAACAAATATATAGATCTTGTAAATGTTCATGTTTTGAATTTAAGAAAGTCTTTATTGTGCCCACCTGGATTATAAGAGATGTCAGGTAGATACATAAATTATCTAACTATCTTAGAATTTCCTTTTCCTTAACTGCCCAAAATAAGGGTACTTTACAGACTACTAAGAACTTATTTCTGTTTTCATTCCTCTTGAAAGCATGGATACTTTGCCCATGTTAATAAGTACAGTGAGTTAATAAGCATACATCATTGTATCCTATTAACTATTCATATTGTCACTTTATAATTTTCTATTGTCAATATTACAAGAATTTCTTATCTAATTTGTTGGTTTTCTTTTGGTGGATTTTTGCTGTCAAGAGTATTATGAGAATGTGGATGGTTATTCAATGCATCACTTGAAAAGTTGTGGATGCATAATTGACTTGAAATTACACTGAGCTAATAAACTCAGATTTTCTTCACTTTCTCTTCGGCAAATAGGAAAAAGCAGGGCCTAGAAGCTAAACATTCTATCAAGTTTCTATCACCATCATTTTAATCAGACATTTTTAGCCAATATTATCTTCATGTTATTTTTCAACTTGAAGATCAACTATCAATAACATAACCACTCAGTGCAGGGATCTCTTATGTATGTGGAATGACCCTTATTATTATGGATGAGCCCTCATCTTCCTCCATCTGGGGCTATCTCAATGTTGTCTAAAAGAAAGTGGGCACTTCATGCAGAGCTTTCAATCTTAGGACCCAAGACTCGACTCTACCGTCTCTCCTTTCATCTAAGAAAGAATTTCACCTACCTCAGAATAGGACATGTTCTTCTGTTAAAAGTAGCCATGGTGAGGAAATATACTCTTGTTCAGTCTCTGTAACCCTCTTTAAAAAGAAAAGAGGAGGTCCTATGCTGTCTGTTTACTGCTGTGTCACCACTGTTTCATAGACATAAATTTAATAATGTCAAACTTTTTAAATGTGTGTGAACTATCCATTATTAAGAGAATTGACATATGGAGAGTTTGTGTAAAGATTTCACCCTATCATTTATCTTTTGGATAAACCAAACATAAATAGAATTATATAAATGCTAATAAGAATTCTGTTATATCTAAAATGGGGATGAAGTTTTTAAAAAATATATTGTTTTAAATATTTAAACAATGTGTTTATTACCCATTTGACTGCTAAAAGATAAAGTAAAAGGTAAGTCCAAATCCGTGTTTCATATATGCCATTAAATATTTTCATTTTCTACATTACTTCATAATAGACACATTTTGGAATGCATTTTCTTTGTTCATATCATTTTATCTTCCTTGGTATAAATGTCCCAAAAAGAGGTATTTTTTTCTTCTGTAATACCAGTTTAATTGTAAAGAAATAGGATATTTACATGAAGAAAAGAATAACTTAACAATTGATACAGGTATATAATTTGTTTTAATGAGCTTCACGTTCTTGCATTTCACACATACTACATTTTTTACAAATTGAAGGTTTATGATAACCCTGTATTGAGCAAGTCTATTGGACCCATTTTTCCCATAGCATTTGCTCACTTCATGTCTGTCACATTTTGATAATTCTTATAATATTTTAGACTTCTTCATCATTATTATAACTATTATGGGGATCTATGATCAGTGATCTGTGATATTACTATTGTCATTGTTTGGAGGTACCACAAACCACACCCATGTAAGAAACACACTTAATTGATCAATGTTGTATGTGTTCTTTTTTTTTTTTTTTAAGATTTTTATTTATTTATTTGACAGAGAGAGACACAGTGAAAGAGAGAACACAAGCAGGGGGAGAGGGAGAGGGAGAAGCAGACTCCCCGCTGAGCAGGGAGCCCGATGCGGGGCTCAATCCCAGGACCCTGGGATCATGACCTGAGCCGAAGGCAGATGCTTAACAACTGAGCCACCCAGGCACCCCTGTTGTATGTGTTCTGACTACTGACCCACCGCCATTCTCCAGCTCTCTCTCTCCCCCTTTCCATTGGCCTCCCCATTACCTTAGATACAACAATTTTAAAATTAGGCCAGTTAATAACTCTATAGAGCCCTCTAGGTGTTCAAGTGAAAGGAAGAGAGTCACACATCTCTCATTTTAAATCAAAAGCTAGAAATGATTTAGCTTATTGAGGAAGATATGTTGAAAGCTAGGAGGCTAAAAGTTAGCACTCTTGCACCAGAAGATCTAGCTAAGATAATGAAGTGACTACACTAAACAACAAATTTTTTGGTGTAGACAAAACAGCCTTCTATTGAAAGAAGATACCATCTAGAATTTTCATAGATAGGAGATATAGCAATGCCTAGCTTCAAAGCTTTAAACAGGCTGACTCTCTAGTTAGAGGTTAATGCAGCTGGTGACTAAGTTGAAACCAATGCTCATTGACCATTCCAAAAATCATAGGGCCCTTAAGAATTATTTTAAATCTACTCTGCCAGTGCTCTATAAATAAAACAACAAAGCTGATGATAGCACATCTGTTTACAATATGGTTTATAGAGTAGTTTAAGTCCACTACTGAGGCATAATGCTAAAAAAAAAAAAAAAAAGTTTCCTTTTAAAATATTGCTGCTGAAAGGCACCTGGGTGACTCAATCAGTTAAGCATTTGCCTTTGGCTCAGGTCATGATCCCCAGGGTCCTGAGATCAAGGCCCACATGGGGCTCCCTGCTGGGGGGAGGGGAGGTAAGGGGGGTCTCTTTCTCACTCTTTGCCTCTCCCCTCACTTGTGTTCTCTCTCAAATAAGTAAAATATTTAAAAAAAAATAATCATTGCTCATTCAAAATGTACCTGGTCACTCAAAAAATCCGATGGAGACGTACAATGAGATTAATGTTTTCATGCCTGCTAACACAACATTCATTCTGCAGCCCATGGATCAAGGAGCAATTTCTACTTTCAAGTCTTATGATTTAATAAATATATTTTATAAGGTGATAGCTGCCATAGATAGTGATTCCCCTGATAGATCTGGGCAAAGTAAACTGAAAACCTTCTGGAAGGCATTTACCATTCTAGATGCCATTAAGACTATTCACGATTCATGGGAAGGGGTCAAAACATTAACAGGAACTTGGAAGAAATTAATGCCAACTGGGCACCTGGGTGACTCAGTCAGTTAAGCGTCTGCCTTCAGCTCAGGTCAGGATCTCAGGGTCCTGGGATGGAGTCCCACATCCGGCTCCCTGCTCAGTGGGGAGTCTGCTCCTCCCTCTGCCTCTGCCACTCGGCCCCCCCCCACTTGTGCTCTCTTGCTCTCAAATAAATAAAATCTTAAAAAAAAAAAAGAAATTAATTTCAAAAATCGTAAGTGAATTTGAGAGGTTCAAGACTTCAGTGGAGGAAGTAACTGCAGATGTGGAAGAAACAGCAAGAGAACTAGAATCAGAAGTGCAGCCTGGAAGATGTCACTGAGTTGTTGCAATCTCATGATACAACTCGAATGGATAAGGAGTTGCTTAAGGATGAGCAAAGAAAACGCTTCCTTGAAATGGAATCTACTCCTGATGAAGATGCTGTGAAGATTGTAGAAATGACAACAAAGGATTTACAATATGACATAATTTAGTAAATCAGTGGAAAGTTTTGAGGATTGACTCCAGTTTCAAAAGAAGTTCTACTGTGGGTAAAATGCTGTCAAACAGCATCATATACTACAGAGAACTCATTCGTGAAAAGAAGAGCCCATCTATGTGGCAAACTTCACTGTTCTCTTATTATAAGAAATTGCCACAGCCACCCTAGCCCTCAGCAACCACTAACCTGATCAGTCAGCAGCCATCAATATGGCTAGACCCTCCAGGACCCAAAAGATAACAACTTGCTGAAAGCTCAGATAATGGCTAGTATGTTTTAGCAATTAAGTATTTTTTAACTAAGGTACGTATATTGATTTTTTGGGCATAACGCTATCACACACTTAATAGACTACAGTTCAGTGTAACCATAACTTTTAGATGCACTGAGAAACAAAAAAAAAGTCATTTGACTCACTTTATTGTGTTATTCACTTTATTGTGGTGGTCTGGAATAAAACCTGCATTATCTACAAGGTATGCCTGTATTAACTTCATACCATAATATTTATCTTTACCAGCAATTACTGAAAGTTGTATAAAGAAGCGAAAAATTTATTAACACAATTTCTCAGTGGGATTCATTCACACAGATAGTATGAGTTTATATAAATGTATACTTAATGCCTACTATGTGTCAGGCTATTTGTAGTGGATACTGCAGTGACCAAATCTAGTGTGACAGCTAAAATAAGCTTTTGCTGCTAATAGTAAGAAATAGAAATAATAATGACTAAACAAGCCAATCCTATTTCCAAAAAATTTGTGTATTTGTGTAATGTGTTTTTTAATCTCATTTACAGGTGAGAAACTGAGACTTAAAGAAATGCATTTGGCTCTCCATAACACCACCACCACTCCAAAAAATTGGGGTGTTGATTTTTCTCATAAAACAAGGTCAGACAGTACACAATTCAGGGATTCATGTCCTTGCTTAAGTCAGTCCTCAAGGACTTAGACTCCTTTAATCTATTAGCATTCAGTTTCACCTTCATAGTTGCAAAATTGTGTTCTTCCCTAAGACATAAGACCAACATTATAGGCAGGAAGAGATGAACGAGAAGAGGTAGAAGCAGAGCCTCTATCAAGAACACAAGCATTTTCCAGAAGTCATTCAGCTGACTTTTGCCATTGATCGCATCAACTATAACTCCTACCTGAAAGGGAAGCTAGGAAATGGAGTTTTAAGTTGGGTATAATTGATGCTTTAATAAAAATCAAAATCAGCACTGTATTAAGCAAATAATGGGGAATGATACTTGGTATGCAATAGCAGTGTATATTTCTTTGGAGATTAAGAAATATGCCTCTGGCACAAAACTGTGGAGCTTAAAAGTTGTCAGCAGTCAAACAAATAATGGAGTCAAACACCTATTGCAAGGAGTTTCTCCATACTCTCACCAGCTTTCAGTTTTATCTTTTTTTTTTTTTTTTAATTTTAACCATTCGGATAGGTTTGTACTGAGATTTCATTGTAGTTTTAATTTGCATTTTAATAACAACACATGATGTTAAACATCTTTGTATGTGCTTACTTGCCATCTGTAATCCCTTTTCATTGAAATATCTGTCCATGTCTTTTGCCCATTTTCTCACTATATTGTTCAAGCTTGTATTTTTTAGTTTAAAGGCTCCAAGAAAACACAGGATACACTTGCAGAGTCAAATATAAACAATGAGAGAATTAGAAATCCATTCACCACTACCTCCCAATTTTAAATATTTAATATTTCAGTTTTAATGATGTGCTTCATAATTTAGGGAGCTTTGAATATTCTTCAGTGAAGAAAACCTCCATACTATCAATCTAATAAGCTGTCGTAGTTCTATAGTACTAAACATTCTTGGTATTCTTGTGATCACTGGTCCTCTAACTAGAGCTCCTGGTTTGGCTGGATTTTTTTTTTTTTTGGCACCTCTCTTGGGTGCTATATTCCTTGATAGTTTCTACATTTGGAAATAAGTGCTTGTTCCCTTTCCACTTTATCGACAAGGCGGCTGGATACAATACACTTGAATCCTATTTTCTTTCCCTTAGCACTTTGTAGACATTTATCTATTCACTTCAGACCATGGATGCAGCTCTGAAGAAATTTCAGATTACCGCATTTTTTTCCCAAGCTCTTGCATTTCTCAGCCTGGAATCCTGAATATTTTACATTTTTTAAATTGAATCACATGACTAGGATGTATCTCAAAAGTTGATCATTCTGATGCAGTTTTCCGGCACTATTGAAGGCATTTTGTTACCTGCTATCTCTGTTCTGTTGAATTCAGAGAAAGTATCCTGTACTTTCTTTTTTTTTTAATTTCATTTTATTTTATTATGTTATGTTAGTCACCATAAAGTACATGATTAGTTTTTGATGTAGTGTTCCATGATTCATTGTTTTCGTATAACACCCAGTGCTCCATGCAGAATGTGCCCTCTTTAATACTCATCACTGGGCTATCGTATTTTCACTTGAGAATCATTTTCAGTTTTCATTTGTTTGGCTTGCTTCTTCAGAGATTCAAAGAAACAGTTTGTGATTCTCCTTTTTTGTAGTACTATGTATTAATAATCTTCTCTCTTATTTTAAAAATTGTTTACCATTGTATTATGCTATTTGCCTTACAACTTTGTCAGTAATTTGTTTTTGTGTTATGTCTATTCATTTATTGTTTTTCTTTCAGGTGAGAGTTTCTCAGCCTCAGCCTTCAGCAATACAGGACCAAATAACTCTTTGCTGAGGTGGGCTCTCCAGTGCATCATAAGATATCCAGCAACATTATTGGCCTCTATTTAGTAGATGCAAGTAGCATCCATCACTCCCCAGTTGTGATAACCATACATCTCCAGATAGTGCCAAATGTTCCCTGAGGGCAAAAATCTCCAGTTGAGAACCACCACTTTACGTCAAAACACTGATTAATGCCCCGTTTGTTGATGTTTATCTTTGCCTCTAGAGTAAATAGCCACCACTTGGCCTCTACCATTCTGGGATCACATTAATTGTGTTCCCACATTAGGTAGAAAGAAATTATAGACTCTCCCACTGATATATCTTGCCCAGAAGAATGCCACCAGAAAAGAATTTCCAGGTTACTGGGGTTCTTGTTGCTTCTATTTCTAAAACTTGGTGAAAGGCATTCACTCCGATCTCTCTCATATGGGAGAGGGTAGTTTGGTTAGGAGGTATCTAAATAACTTGCAATGGATATATTCCAGTATTTCCAGCTCTCTGAGTCTCCCAGCTCCTTCCTCTACAGCCCACCAGGGTAGTCTTCACACCCCAACTTTCCTTCTTGTTGCAATCATTGAGGCCAGGCTTTAAATACATGGTTGAGTAAATACGGGGAGTCAAAAGGACAATATCTAACACAATAAATCAAAAAGGAGATTATCTTGGCTGGACCTGACCTAAGCTCTGAAAAGAGACAAGAAGCAACAACAGACACCCTGTTTTTGTCTGGTTGAAAACAAACGGCCATGTTTTGAACTTCCTACAAAGTAGATCATATAGCTAGGACCGAGAGCAGCTTTAGGAGCTGAAAGCGACCACTGCCAATAGTCATCAAGAAAATGAGGTTCGGTCCACAACCCCAAGAAGCTAAATTCTGCCAACAATCAGAGTTGGAAGTGTGCAAGAGAACCCGCAACTCCAGATGGGAATACAGCTCTCCTGACACCTTGATTTTGTGAAAGACTCTGAGCAGAGAACCCAGTTATTCTGTGCCCAGCCTTCTAACCCACAGAACTTGTAAGATAATAAATGGGTGTTGTTTCAATACACCAAAAATAAATACATAAAAAGAATCACCTATAAATTGTTAAAAAATGTTTATTCCCGAGCCATTCCTTTGGAGATTCTAAGTCTTTAGGTTTCTCAGGTTTGAGGGAGGCTCAGGAATCTCTATTTTTCATAAACATGCTACATGATTCTGATGCACACAGTCTAAAAACCACATTTTTTAACAATTATTTTATCATTTTAATTTGTTGTTTCCTGAAAAAAAAAATGCACATTGTTTATATTTAAATTAGGGTCTTTGTAGTTCAAGAAACTGGGATTCAATTAAGAAAACAAGGAAAATATGTGTCAGACAGAAAGGGTTAAGCAACAGCTCTCTCTGGTGTCTTAGTGTCTGTACTTGACGAGCTGCTACCTATGCTGGACCACAGCTGACATGGATGCGGACATTGCATTTCCTCTGTGAATATATTTTATCCCTTCTGGTGTCATTTCTGGGTCATTCCCTCACTAATAATACTGTATTATCCCTAGACCTCAGGCTCTTTGAGCCTGGGAAACTGGTGGGAAATAGGTGATCCCTGGGTACACACTTCCATCTGGGGTCTTTGGTCTGATTTCTGAAGCCAAGCATCCAGATATCATCTGTTATTCTTACTCTATCTTTTTTTATTCCTCTCTCCTTTTGCCATGTCTTTTTAAAGAAACTTTCATCTATAGAAATCATTTCTAATTGCCTTATTTTCTATGTGTTTTTCATTTCAAATTTCATAGGGAGATATGGATTGATCAAAGTCATGGTTGTTCTGTTTGTTTCCCCAGGTAACATCAGTTCATTCTCCCACCTGTATGTCTGCTATCTCTATGGCAAGAACCCAGGGTTAATCTAATAAACTGTGGCTGGAGCAAACCATCCACAGAAGGTGTACCGTTTTAGTAGGGGACATGGATGGGAAACTTTCACTTAGAAACCACTAGCATATCAAACATCATAATGGAAAACCTAATATACTCATGAAATAAAAGGAAAGAAATATGCAATATGCCATCAATTTTCTTTATCAGTTTTTTTTCCAAGTTTATGCATAAGACCAAGGTCCAATGTCAGAATATTCTGAACTAAATTCAAACAGTGACAAATCCTGTTAGCTACTGAATAGTGTCTGAAAGTTTCCCACAAACTGAAGAGCCTAAAGCAGATAAACTGTATAGGAATCAGGAACTAAGGAAAAACAGTAAGGTGAAAGCAAGTGTGGCATTGCCTTATACAATTACCAGGCATTTTTCTTTTATATTCATTCAAAAGTAGCAGATAAGAGTGACAGTTGGGTTTTGGATGAATATTAAGGAAGACATTTTTAATTTTTTCACTAGAGGAAAGCAGGTGTAAACTCACCAACACAGTAAGGGAGGTGAGGTGGAGAAAAAAACCAGAAGCAAAGAGAAATGGAATATCTTATAATAGCACTTTTTTCAAATAGGATTAATATGAAGTATTCTTTTATATTAAGCCAATTAGAATATAAAACTAAATTACATTTGGAATAACTGACAATAAACCTTTACAGCAAATTTATTTTACCACGCTAAGAAGTTCCACCGATTTGTGATTAAACTCTGCTTTTAGTAGTCACTGTAATTTATGCACAAGTATATAAGAAAAGTATTTATATGAAAGCATTTAAAGACCTTAATGACATTGTGTGGCCTATCCCCCAAAAGGAACAAATCAACATTTAAAATTTCACAAGTGTACCCACTGATAACATTATTTCACTCAAATGGAAGAGAATTAATGAGTTTGACAAGTTCTTCCTTCTGTGATAAAGGATAAGCAGGAGAAAGAGATTAGAAATAAAGTCAGAATATATCAAGTCTCCAAGGAGGAAATATTTTCATCTATAGATTAGATTATAACATTGATATGGTATTACTCTACAACATGGGTTCAGCTGATGGGCCAAGGGAATCTTTTGAGTCCAGAGCCTATGGGAATGAAATTCAAGAAAGTGGCTATGACAACTATCTTTCTCTTTTGTAATCTGTTCTTTGTTATTGTGTTTAGATTGATAGTATGCTTTCTGCTAGACCAGTGGCCTATGTCAACAGGCCAAGGCGATAATACTAAAGTGAGATTTTGAAGACGGGCAAAGAAAATGTGTAGCAGATGAAAATCACAAGGCAGTGCTGATAACTGGCATAGTAAGATGAAATCCATTCCCAATGTCCTTTAACAAATGCAGTATCAGAATGCTCTATTCCACAGGCATGTTGGTCAAAAGTGATGAAAAACTCCAAAGTTCTAACAGTCTTTCTACCAATAACAAACTCATAGGTGACCTTACAGCCCTAAATGAGGTTATCTTTTTTCCATAAATCCTATTTCTCTTTTTCACCATAAATTATATGAATGCCATTTAAGTATTTCAGCAAAATAGATTTCAATTTTATGGCATGTAACATGTATGTTAATGCAGAGTATTGTGTATTGATAAGGACTGTGCTGCAAATATTTTAGAGATTCTTTCAAAATTCACACTCTCAGTTACCTAAGTTTAATATTAATCATAATGGAAAACCATTCTGTAGTTATTAATTGAGCACCTACTGTATGTAGAATACCATATTACACTCCAGGTTATAAAGACAGCCTCAGGCAATTAATCCTTCTAGTATCCATAGAATTATTCATTTGTGTTTTAAATAAAAACATGGCAGTGCACTTCAATACACCTGCCACACTTTGTACTTGAGATAGATTGCTATCATGTAGATAAATCACATAGCAATGACCTGAGAAAATTATCTAGATAATCCAGGTTTGAAAATAAAGAATTGTGAAGAAAATAGAGAAGGAAGGAAAAATCCAGTTTAATAATCTGTACTGTGGGGGCGCCTAGGTGGCTCAGTGGGTTGGGCGCTGGACTCTTGATTTCGGCTCAGGTCATGAGACTGAGCACCATGCTGGGCTCCATGCTCAGGAAGGAGTCTGCTTGGGATTCTCTCCCTCTCATCCCCTGCTCTTCCCCCCATCAAATAAATAAAAATCTTTAAAAAATTAATAATCTGTACTGATTTTCAACTGCATTTGAAATAACAGTATTATAGTACATATCTAAATTTTCATCAGTTTATACAGATGACAGTTGGTCTTTCTTAATATAATATTTTATTATGACAGAAACAATCATGTTCAATTTTTTATTTTTATGAGTTGACCTTTGAAAATGTTCAGTTATAAAGAAATTAATTTTAAAAGTTTCTTTAACTATTCTTTATGTTTATAAAAGATTTTATTTATTTATTTATTTATTTATTTGAGAGAGAGAGAGCGCACAAGCAGGGGAAGGGGCAGCGGAAGAGGGGGAGACAGAGAATTCCAAGCAGAGTCCATGCTGACTGCAGAGTCTGAGGCGGGGCTCAATCCTACAACTCTGAGATCATGACCTGAGCGGAAACCAAGAGTCAGCCACTTAACTGACTGAGCCACCCAGGCAACCCTATATATTCTTTAAATATCATATTCTATTAAATGTAAAGTTCTCAAACTAATGTGAGCTACTCCTAGTTGTGAAATGCTCCTTGAAGTTCTAACTCTTCTTTCAAAAGAAGGAAGTCCTCTCCCCTATTTCAAGTGTTCAGAGTAATTTTTTTTCTATTGTCCTGTTCTTTCTTCTTTCGTTATTTCCACTATTACTGCTAACACCAAAGAAAGTTTGTTTTACCCTTTTTGGGTTACAACGAGGATTTTTATGATTCCATATGCAATGAATCTTTGCATTTTTTTCAGGATTAGGAAGAAGGTTTAAGATTGAAGGATAGGAACACAATCTGATATTTATTCTTTTTCCTGAACCACCTGATTCTACATATACCCGAGCCTCTGAACTACAGATTTATAAAACCATAAAATTAGAACAAACAACCATTTTTTAAAGGCAACATACATTCTTCAAAATGAAAACCAAAATTAAGAGTAGGGATGCCTGGGTGGCTCAGTTGGTTAAGCGTCTGCCTTCGGCTCGGGTCATGATCCCAGTGTCCTGGGACGGAGTCCCACACTGGGCTCCCTGCTCCGCAGGAAGCCTGCTTCTCCCTCTGCCCCTCCCCCTGCTTGTGTGTGCACGCTCACTCTCTCTCTCTCTCTGAAAAATAAATAAATAAAACCTTTAAAAAAATAAAAATAAATAAAATGAAGAGTATTTTTGGGCTGAGTTTGTAGCCAAAATCAATACATAGAAAAGCTGAGGTGATTTGACCTAACACTGTCTAGAAAATAAATGCAAGAATCCAGAGTAATAGAGCTTTAAATACAAGAAAATCTTCAAAAACTTTAAAACAATCACCTTCATGGGCCTATATAAAAAAGTTTTAGGGAACTGTTTCGAACTACAAGAATTTGTTTCTGTATTGCCCTCATTTTATGACTGTCTAATTCCCATATTCCCAATTCTGACAGAAAATAATCTGATCCTGATTTTGATCATGCTTCAGTCTCTGTGGACTTGACATTTGATTATGTTCCCATTACCATTTGAATGTAGACTCTGACTTCATTTACTTGTATCTTCATCTCTCTTGGTATAGCATGTGGCATTACTTGAGTTTCAAAGCTCATTGAGCAAAATCTGTTGACCACAATCCCTAAAACACATATATAAAAGGTTTTAACATTCATTGCCAAAGGAACTAAAGAATAAGTATGCAGCTTTTCCCATAAATATACAACTAACATTCATCAAATGTTTCTTGTCCTATGTGCTAGGATCATAAAGATTACTACATTTATCAGTTAAAGTAATTTTGATTAAAAATAAAATTAAAAGTATGATTCTAAAAAATAAGTGGAAATTATTGGCTCACTTAAATTGTAAAATTTGTGTGTAGAAATAACTGATGGAGAGAGTTTACTCTATAGCTCAACATGGATTAACTTTATTTCTTTTGCTTCTTTGAAATCTTAGTATTAAATATACTTATAGTTTGAATCCTTCATAATTTCAAGACAGCTTCCAGTAGCTTTGGGAGATAAACGTTCTCTTTTCCTGGCAGAAGAAAGGGTTTTTAAGCCAGCACGCTAGTAAAAGTCCTGACTCTGCTCACAATGGTTTAGGTCATATTTCCTTACAGAGATCACCAAACTACAGCCCTTGGATAAAATCCAGCAAGTGATCTGTTTTCCTAGGGGAAATTCAGAATGATTTTTACATTTTTAAATGATTATAAATAAAAAGCAAGAAGGATATGCAACAGAGAACACTACAGTCTGCAAAGCCTAAAATATTTATGTGGCCCTTTTTAGAAAAAGTTTGCTGACCATCACCTTCAACAGTCAAATTGGTTAGGTAATGTGATACAGTAATTTGCTTAAGGCTGAGGCATATACCAATCCTTCAATAACTTATGTTGATTAAAAGGTTGAGTTATGCTGATGGTGACTGGGAATCAATTCCACAGATGCTGAATTAGGAGAACAGGTACATTTCCAGACTAAAGGCAAACATATGGAGGTGGATAGAAAATGAAAAGTTGCCTACCACCCCACCATTGAGGAAGTTATGTAGTGGTAGAGACAAACAGGTAAAATGTGACAAACACCATGCAAGGAGTAAAAATAAGGTGTGTAGTTTAAAATACAGATGAAGAAATAACCAATTTCATACATATAAGACAAGCAAACCATTTAGGGAATGAGGTAGTTCACAAGGCAGTCTGAATGATAAAGATACGAAAAATTTAAAGGAAATCTTGAGAGACTAAAGAATGTGGAGAGAGGTCTAGATATATACATGGCTAACTATACTGTAGTTACAATAGTCTTCTAAGACATCAAATCCAAAAGCTGTAACCTGTTTTGTTTTTACAGAGGGATTGAAGGAGACATCCAAAATAATCTGGACTGCCTCTTTGGTATTTTTGGAATTTGGATAGGCAACTGAAGAATCTGTGCATCTCTTCCTTAATTTTCATGGAAATGAGGAACTAAACCACAGGTTATATTAATGATGTTAAATAACATGTTTCACGCATTAAGGCTTAAGTGACTGAAATCATGGCTTTTATCAATAAATACAGTATTCTTTATAAGAACTCAATAGGAATGTCTAGGAATAGAAGGAACTTTCCTCAACATGATGAAAGACATTTTTTTTTTAAAGATTTTATTTATTTATTTGACAGAGAGAGACCAGTGAGAGAGGAAACACAAGCAGGGGGAGTGGGAGACGGAGAAGCAGGCTTCCCACTGAGCAGGGAACCCGATACGGGGCTTGATCCCAGGAGCCTGGGATCATGACCTGAGCCGAAGGCAGACGCTTAACGACTGAGCCACCGAGGCACCCTGATGAAAGACATTTTTGAAAAATCCACCACTAATATATTCAATGGTGAAAGACTAAAAGCTTCATTAAGATTAGGAACAAGACAAGGATGCCCACTTTTACCACTTTTGTTCAACACCATACTTACCATTCTAGCCAGAGCAATTAAGCAAGAAAAATAAGTAAAAAGCATCCATATTGGAAAGGGAAAAATAAAATTTTGATTCTCTGATGATAGGATTCTAGTTTTAGAAAACTCTTAAGAATCCACAAAAAGCTACTAGAGCTCAAAAAAAAAAAAATCAGCAAAGCTTCAGGGTACAAAATCGACACACAAACATTCGTTGTGTTTTTGTACACTTGTAATGAACAATCCAAAAAAGGAAATTAAGAAAGCAATTCTATTTTCACCAGCATTTAAAGTATACAATACCTAATAAAAAAAAAAGGAAAAAAATAAAGTATACAATATCTAGATTAAATTTAACCAAGGAGGTGAAAGATATATACCAGAAACTGAAAAGTGTTGCTAAAAGAAATTAAAAAACACTTAAGAGACATCCTATTTTCATGGTCAAGAATATTTAATATTTTTAAGATGTCAATACCACTTAAAGCAATCTATAGTTTCAATGCAATTCCTATCAAAGTTCCAATAGCCTTTTTCACAGAAATGGAGAATAACCTTCAAATTCATATGGAATCCAAAGGGGCCCCAAATGGACAAAATAGTCTTGATAAAGAACAAAGTTGGAGTGCTCACACTTTCTGATTTCAAAACTACAATGTCACAGTAATCAAGACAGTATGGTCCTGGCATAAGGATAGACACATAGACCAATGGAATAGAATTGCAAGTCCTGAAATAAACTCATACACTTATGGCTAACTATTTTTGACAATGGTGCCTAGTCCACTGTACAATTGCTATTTCCCAGTGAGGAAAACTACTGGAAATCCCCCTGTGTTCTTTTGTCCATGGGGTTGCCATATTGACCCACCATTCCATTCCATAATTCCACATTTGCTCCCCACATGTCTCCAGGCTTGATGTGTCTGCTGAGACTTCTGGTTCCCTATAACCTCTCCATCCCAACCAGACTAACCATTCTGGGATTTCTGCATACTCTCCGTACCACCTTCTTCTTCTTAGAGTAAAATGAGGAAAACCTTAAGAAACATAGCCTTGTCTGCCTCTGAATCTTATTCTTGATTTTTAAAAAAAATATAGAATAAATTAGCTGGAAAGAAATGACCCATATAATAGCTCTCTCCAGTGAAAACTTGGTGCATATACACAGAGACTATCATACCTACTTAGGACTTCCAGAGGCTCATCTAATTCGAGTATGCATGGTTATCTTTTTACATTCCCCATAAGGTGATGCTAAAGACACTGGTAAGCTAAGCTTTACTGTGTCATTTGAGTTTCCTTCTTGAAATTCTTGGAGCTGGAAAATGTAGATAAAAACCTAAGGGGCATTATGCTAGTATTACATTTATCATCTCTAGGCCACAGATGTGTGTTTCTAAAAGTTGAGGAATGTGCTGCAGCCACTGAGTTCTGTCAGGAAAAGAATTACATAATTTTAAGTCCCTTCAAGGAATGTGTATTTAATTTATCTAGGTGGTTATCCCTAGTGGCACAGTGAGTAAGGAAGGAAAGTGAGAAAGAGCGCATGGAAGGATACTAAAATTTTTTTTTTTTTTTAAAGATTTTATTTATTTATTCATGAGAGACAGAGAGAGAGAGAGAGAGAGAGAGAGGCAGAGGGAGAAGCAGACTCCCAAGGAGCAGGGAGCCCGATGTGGGACTCGATCCCAGGACCCTGAGATCATGACCTGAGCCGAAGGCAGACGCTTAACCATCTGAGCCACCCAGGCGCCCGGAAGGATACTAAAATTTATATTAATAATCAAGTTGCCAATGTGTGCCACTGAGATAGTACCTCTCTGCAAACCCTTGGAAAAGCTTTGTGGAGCAGTTCCCATAATTTTCCTATAAAGCAAAAAGGTAGCTGGTTTATTTTTCACTTTTCCACTGACTCCCAACCTTCACTAGTTGAAGATTATGGCTGGGGCATTCAATACCTGGCAAATACCTGGCATTTCTGTGATGTCAAGCATGTGAGCTGACCCAAGTCCGCTGGCACTAGAGAAATCTCCCAGATGGATAAGCAGAGGCTCAGGGACTTGAATTGGGAAGCTACCAGAGTACTAGCAACTATTTAAAACACCCATTGGTTAACTCAGAAGTGGCCTGAGGAGATAGTGAACTAGCAATAGGGAAGTATCTCTATATAGTCTACTCCAAGCTATCCTTCACTGCCACACTTATGACAGGTTTGGAGTTCTTTCCAAATTCAAAGTTTGAAAATTTCAGAAGTAATCATTATATTGATCCCAATTATGTCTGTGCCTCATGATAACAGATAGAACTGTCTAAGCAACCAAAATAATTTGGTTTATGCATTACTTTGCTACCCCAAACCTGGAAATTAGCAACCTTAGTTTCCAACTTAAATTCAGGGTTGTTTCTTGGGCTTTCAGATTGAGCCTTCCCCATACACACAATAGCACCTCACTTGTCTACTTCCAATCTCAAGAGATTGGGGCAGACATTCATTTTCTTACATTCTCAACTCTGCCTTGACACTATGAATAGGAGCTCCACTTGCTGTTTTAGTCATAGAGAGCTGGTGAAGCCACTTTCTTCTCTTCCTCAAATTTCACTAGCAAACATCAGCATCTATCATAAGTAAGAAGTTCACACATTGAGACTATCTGGCCTACTATTAGAGAGCAGTATTAAATATTTTCTTTTGCATAGGTGAGCTCAAAAGAGAGTAAAAGAAGTATTCAGCAACATAAATGCTTATAGTTTATTCTCCTCCCCTCTTGGGAAAATAATCCATTCAAACACAGAAATACAAGAACATGGGGACTTTCAGTTTCGGCTTCAACATGTAAAGAGCTTAGAAGATGTCACTCCTATCCTTAGAAAAGGAAAAGTTGGACAAACTAAAAATCGGTGACCTTCTTGTACCCATCAGAGAATTAAAGTCTCAGGGATAACTGCCACTCCAATAATCTAGAGAGATAGGCAGATTCAGAGAGATATAGTAAAAGAAATCTGCAAATTTGCTTTCCTGGGGCAGAAACCACTATAGCAGAAAATCACTGGTAGGAACACAAATTATAATTTCAAGGAATTGCTGGAAGCTGAGTATGAACTAGGATGAGAATGAGAAATTCCTGGAGGCTATGATCATAGGGGTACAGCCATATATCTATGGGCACTATCTCCCACCAACTTCAAATACTTAGGATTGAGAAAGATTGCACTGTGGCCCTGGAAGCAGAAAGGAAGGAAGACCATTAAGAAATAGGCCCAGGACCTTCTTGAGAAATGCCTACTATCCAGAGTAAAATACTTTAGTAGAGCCTTATCAGAGCTAGGGAAAATGTTAATTCACCAAAGCTTTCCTCTTTTACCTAAAGGAAGGAGAAACATAGTTAACTGGGGTCAAGACTTCAAATAAACAGACTGGGAATAGTGAAGCCAGGAAAGAGAGTGACAATCAGTAGGGAAAAGAAGCTAAACCACTAGAAAAACCCTTATTTACAACAAGCCCCAAGACCCAGGCCCATTGAAACACTGAGATTTAATCCAAAGATTATTTCTCTTTCCCAAATATTACTACCACAACAATTAGGGTCTCATCATCCTAACAGTAGATTGTAACAGAGAGAGAACTGTAAGACACAGACTGACTTTGAAGAGGAGTGCTTATGGAAGCAAAATGTTAAGAGGAGAGACAAAAACACAGATATTAGAAGTATTTGAAGGCCTCTGCCACCTGTAGCTACAGAAACATCAAACACAGCCCCATTCCTAACCAGACTGACATAAAATTTCATATAAGAGTCCTATTTGCCTCAGTTCCTCTTATCTGATACAGTGTGTTGGCTTTCAATAAATAATTAAGAAGAATGACCACAAAAAAAAAAAGGGAAAAAACAGCTTAAAGATACAAAGCAAGTATTATAACTAGACTCATGACACAGACATTGAAATGATCAGATAGGGAATTTTAAATAACTATGATTAATATGTTAAAAACAATAATAGTAAAAGTAGACAACATATAAGAACAGATAGGTAATATAAACAGAAACTCCAAGGAATTATCAAAAGGAAATGCTGGAAATTAAGAAAACACACACACACACACACACAGAGTAATGAAGAGAGCCTCTGATGGGCTAACCAATAGACAGCACAAAGCCAAGGAAAGATCCAATGACTTGTAAGATGGATCACTAGAAACTTCCCAAACCAAAAGTCAAGGAGAAAATAGGAGTGGGGGGATGAGACAGAACATCCAAGGACTATAGAATTATTTCAAAAGGTATAATATACATGCAGTTGGAAGAGCAGAAGGAAATGAAAAAGGAAGTGGGGGAAGAAATATTAAAAATAGTGAGGAAAACCTTTCCAAAATTGACAGACACCAAGCCAAAGACCCAAGAGGATCAGGGAAGACTGAGAAAGAGAAATACCAAATAAAACCGAACAAAGTTAAAACAAAAAACAGGCGTAATATATTCCAATGCAGAAAACTAAAGACAAAGAAAACTTAAAAGAATTTAGAGAAAAAAAAGAAAACTTGTATGTGGAGAAAAAAAAGGAGTAAGTATTACAATGGACTTCCCATTAGGAATCATATATGCAAGAATACAGGGAAGGTAAATATAGTATCGAAAGACAAAAACTCACTAACTTAGAATACTATACCCAGTAAAATTATCCTTCAAAGATGAGAAACTACTTTCTTAGACAAGCAGAAGAATTCATCACCAGCAACCTGAAAGGAGAATCTTTAAAAGTTCATGAGTCAGAAGGAAATGATACAGGTTAGAAACTTGGATCTATATAAAGAAAAGAACATCATAAATAGAGGAAAAGAAGGTAAAATAATGTTTGATCCTTAACTGATCTAAAATATGACTGTTTAAAGTAATAATAGTATTAATTTATTTGGTGATTATAGCATGTGGATAAGTGAAATGAGTAACTCAATGTCAGATGAGACAGTGGGAAGAACTACAAATATGTGATATAAGGCAGCTACGCTACACAAAGTAGTATAGTGTTATTTGAAGGTGGCCTTAGATAGAAATGTATACTGGGAAATCTAGTACTCAGTTTCCACCCAAAATTAGTGAAAGAAGTCTAATTAATATGCTAGGTAAGTAGGTAGTAGTTTAAGCTTATAAAATTCTCAGTAAAACTTGAGAAGGCAAAACAAAAAGTGGAAAAAAAGAACAAATGCAAACACAAACATGGTGGGTATTAACCCAGCTATTTCAATAATCACTTTATTTTTTTAAAGATTTATTTATTTAAATGAGAGAGAGAAAGAGAGAGCATGCAGGGGGAGGGGCAGAGGGAGAGAATCCCCAGGCAGACTCCCTGCTGAGCAAGGAGCCCCACACAGAGCTCAATCCCAGAACCCTGAGATCATGACCTGAGCCAAAATCAAGAGCCAATCACTTAACCAAATGAGCCACCCAGGCGCCCCTCAACAATCATTTTAAATGTGAATGACCTCAATCCACCACTTAAAAGACGGAATTATAGAGTAAGTACAAAAATCATGACCCAGCTGTACGTTGCCCATAAGAAACCCACTTTGTTAAGTATAAAAATATATTTAGGTTGAATAAAAAAGGATGAAACATATAACATGCTAACACTAACTGAAAGCAAATAAGAGTAGCTATATTAATGTCAGACAAAGCTGATTTCAGGACAAGGATGATTATTTGGAATAAAAAGGAGCATTACATAATGATAAACAGGTCCATTTTCCAAGAAGACATAACAATCTTTAACATGCATCTACCAAACCAAAGAGAGTCAAAATACATCAGGCAAATACTAATAGTACTAAATGGAAAATCAGAAAAATCCACTATTACATTAAGAGACTTTAATATCTCTATGACAGGAAGTGGTAGATTAAGCAGTCAAAAATCAACACAGATTGGGGCACCTGGGTGGCTCAGTCAGTTAAGCGCCTGCCTTAGGCTCAGGTCATGATCTCTGGGTCCTGGGATCCAGCCCTGCGTCGTAGTGAGGCTTCCTGCTCAGTGGGGAGTTGGCTTCTCCCTCTCCGTCTGCCCCTTCCCCCTGCTTGTGTGTGCTCTCGCTCTCAAATAAATAAATAAAATCTTTTTTAAAAATCAGCACAGATAGCAGGAAGGGAAAAATGAAGGGGGGGGAAATCGGAGGGGGAGATGAACCATGAGAGACTATGGACTCTGAGAAACAAACTGAGGGTTCCAGAGGGGAGGAGGGTGGGGGAATGGGTTAGCCTGGTGATGGGTATTGAAGAGGGCACGTACTGAATGGAGCACTGGGTGTTATACGCAAACAATGAATCATGGAACACTACATCAAAAACTCATGATGTAATGTATGGTGATTAACATAACATAATAAAAAAAATCAGCACAGATTTAAATGATCTATTGGCACAATCAACTTGATCTGATACTTTTACAATAATCCATCCAACAAGAGCAGAATGCACTTTTCTTCTCAAGCTCTCATGTTTTATTCATTAAGATATACCACAAAGCACACCACAAAACATTTAAATAAATAGAACACATAGAAAGTATATTCTTAGACCACAATGGAATTGAACTACAAATCAGTAACAGAAAGATAGCTGGAAACATCCCCCATCTCTAGAAATTGAGCAAAAGACAAAAACTCACTAACTTAGACTACTATACCCAGTAAAATTATCCTTCAAAGATGAGAAACTACTTTCTTAGACAGGGGTTTTAATAAGAAATCTTATTTTCTTGTTAAAGTTTTTATTTAAATAATCCAGGGGTTAAATAAGAAATCTCAAGAGAAATTAATATTTTGAATTAAATAAAAATGAAAATTTATCTCCCCAAAATTTTGGGATGTAGAGAAAGTAGTACATAAAGAAAAATTTATATCAATAAATACATCCATTAGAAAAGAAGAAAGATCTAAAATTAGTAACTAGGCTTCAACTTCAGCAAATTAGGGAAGAAAAACAATCAGTCTAAAGCAAGCAGAAGAATACAAATAATAAAAATTAGAGCAAAACACAATACAATTGAAAACAGGAAAACAATGGGGAAAATCAATGAAATAAAATCAAAAGCTGGCTTTTTGAAAACATCAATAAAACTAATAAGGTTCTGTTATGGACTGAATTGTGTCCCACATTCCCAAAATTCGCATGTTGAAGTACTAACTCTCAATGTGACTATTTTTAGAGATCGGGATTTTAATGTCATAAATACAGTTAAATGAGGTCATAAGAGTGGGGCCCTAACCAAGAGGATTAGTGTCTTTTTAAGAAGAGGAAGAGACACACGAAGTGCACATGCACAGAGGAAAGGCCATGTGAAGACACAGTGAGAAAGCAACCATCTGCAAGCCAAGGAGAGAAGCTTCACCAGAAATCAATCCTGCTGATGCCTTGACCTTGGAGTTCCAGCCTCCAGAGCTGTGAGAGAAAATAAATTCTGTTGTTTTAATAGTCACCCAGTCTGTGGTTTTCTGTCACAGCCACACTAGCCAACTAATGTTATATCTAGCCAGGCTAACAAAGAAAAGAGAAAAGAGACAAATTACCATTACTAGAAATAAAGTTAGCACTACTGATCATATGGACATTAAAAGGATAATAAAGTAACTCTACAACTATATCACCACAAATTTGATAATTATACAAAATTGACCAATTCCTTAAAAGATAAAAAATACCAAAATTCATATAAGGAGAAGGAAGTAACCTGAATAGAACTATACACGCACGCATGCACACACACACACCCCATTTTATCAATAATTAATAACTTTCTGAAAGAAAGCATCAAGTTCAGATGGTTTCACTGGTAAATTTTATCTAACACTTATGGAAGAAATTGTACAATTCTCCATCATCTCTTCCAGAAAATAGAATGCACTTCTCAACTCATTTTATGCATTACCCTAATACCAAAAGCAGATAAGGACATTGCACAAAAGGAAAACTACAGATCAGCATCTCTCATGAATGAATATAGATGCAAAAATTATCAACAAGTATTTAGAAATTAAATCCAACAATGTAGAAAAAGAATTATACACCACAACAAAGTGGAATTTATTCCACATATGTAAGACTAGTTCAACATTCAAAAATCAATCAATATAATCCACATCATCAGGCTAAAGTAGAAAAATTATATGATCTTATCAATTGATGAAGAAAGAGTACTTCACAAAATTCAGCACTCATTTATGATTAAAAACTTTTTTTAAAAAAAAGATTTTATTTATTTATTTGACAGAGAGAGACACAGCAAGAGAGGGAACACAAGCAGGGGGAGTGGGAGAGGGAGAAGCAGGCTCCCCGCGGAGCAGGGAGCCCGTTGCAGGGCTCAATCCCAGGACCCTGGGATCATGACCTGAGCCGAAGGCAGACACTTAACGACTGAGCCACCCAGGCAGGCGCCACTATGATTAAAAACTCTTAAGAAATTAAGAATAGAGGGAAATGTCCACAACTTGATTAAGAGCATATTCAAAACAACCTACAGCTAACATCATACATAATATTGAGGGATTGGTTGCTTTTCTCCTGAAATAGGGAGAAAGACCCCCAAAAAGCCCAATCTGCATTCACTATCAGCTTGTTTAATATATACTGCCAGTTCTAGCTAGTAAGTAAGAAAAATAAATAAAAGGTGACAGTTTAAAAGAAGAAATAGAACTTCCTTTATTTTCAGAAGACATGATTGTGTATGTAGAAAGTTCTAATAAGTCAACACACAATCTCCTGAAAGTAATAAACAAGTTTAACAAGGTCTCAAAATTCAAGGTTAATGTACAAAACCTAACTCACTATATACCAGCAATGAATAATTAGAATTTGAACTTAAATATATATATATATGTACATACATTATATGTATAGCATAATAACACACAAATGTTATATACTCAGATGTAAATCTAACAATATAAATATACAGTTAATATGCAGAAAACTATAAAACACTGATAAAAATAACCAAAGATCTACATAAATGAAGAGATATTTCATGTCCAAGGATTGGAAGTCTCAATATTGTGAAGATATTATTTCTTCTTAACTTGATCTACAGATTTAATGACAAATTCAACAACTTACAGATTTCCAATAAAAATTCCAGCAAGCTAGTTTTTAGATATGGACAAACTAATTTTAATTTCTAAATGTAAAGGCAAAAAGACCTTGAATAGCCAATACAATACTGATGAACAAAAAGGGAAGGAAGAGGAGGGGAAAGAAGGTGGTAGCAGCTGAAAACTCACACTACTCAATTTCTAAATGTACTATAAAGCTACAGTAATCAAGACAGCGTTGTATTGGTGAAAGGATAGACAAATGGAAGAAGGGAACAAAATAGAGACCAGAAGTAGACTCATACAAATACAGTCAACTGATCTTTAACAAAATGGCAAAGGCAATTCAATGGAGAAAGGATAGTCTTTTTAACAAAAAACCTGAATAATTGGACATCTATATGCAAAAAAAAAAAAAAAAAAAAGAACCTAGATACAGACCTTGCCCAATTGGTAAAAAGTAACTCAAAATGAATTATATCAAAATATAAAAATGCAAAGCTATAAAATTCCTAGAAGTAGGAGAAAGTTTACGTGACCTAGGGTTTAGTGCAGAAGTTTTACGTATAACATCAAAGCACAATTCATTAAATAAAAATTGATCATTGGAATTTTATTCAAGTTAAAAACTTCTGTTTCGTGAAAGAAACTGTAGACAGAGTAGAAAGACAAATCATACAATGGGAGAAAATATTTGCAGAGCATATTGGATTACAGTTGTGTATCTACAACATAGAAGGAACTCTTAAAACTCATCAAAAACAACAACCAATTTAAAAATGAACAACAGTGTGGTGACTAACATAACATAATAAAATAAAAAAAATTAAAAAAATAAAATAAAAATGAACAATTCTGAACATACATCCCAGAAAGTAAGATTATACAAATGGCAAATAAGCACATGAAAAGATGCTCATAATCATTTGCCATTAGGGAACTGCTACTTAAACAAAACAAAAATAATAACAATGCACATTATTAGAACGGCTCAAGAATGGACAACACCAGATGCTGACAAAAACATAGCAACGTAGTACAAAGGGCACTTGGGTGGCTCAGTCAGTTAAGCATCGACTCTATTTCGGCTCAGTTCATGATCTCAGGGTGGGGAGATTGAGCCCCATGTCAAGCTCCATGCTCAGCAGGGAGTCTGCTTCTCTCCTTCTGCATCTGCCCCTCCCCCTACTTGTGCTTGTACGTGTTATTTCGTTCTCTCAAATAAATAAGTAAATAAATCTTAAAAAAAAAAAAAAAGACATGGCATGGAAGGAACTTACACGCCAGTGACAATGCAGGCTGGTACAACCCCTTTGAAGACAGTTTAGAAGTTTCTTACAAAGCTAAACATTGGCTTGCCATGTTATCCAGCAATCATACTCCTAGATATTTACCCAACTTATCTGAAAGCTTATGTTCAGACAAAAACAGGGCACAAACAGGGCACAGTAGCTTTATTTATAGTCACTCTAAACTGGAAGCAACAAAGATGTCCTTCAACAGGTGCATGAACAAACAAACTGTGGTACATTCATACAATGGAATGTTATTTAGGAATTTAAAATTCAGTAATTTTGTTGTGAATCTAAAAATGCTCTAAAATTAAAATATAAAGTATTTTAATCAAAAAATAAAAAATGAAATATCAGACATGAAAAGACATGGATGAATCTTAAGTGGATGAAGCCAGGCTGTTAAGGGTACATAATATGTAATTCCAAATATATGATATTCTAAAAACAGCAAATCTATAGAGAAAGTGAAAATATCAGTGGTTGCCAGGAATTTAGGAAGAAGGAGCTGAATAGATGTTAACACAGGAGATTTTTCAGAGAAATGAAACTATTCAGTATGATACCATAATTGTGGATATATAACACTATGCATTTGTGAAAACCAAAACACACAGTGCAGAATGAACCTTAATTATTGCAAATAAAAAAATCCTTTAGGTGGTGGGGGCGTAACAGGATCAAATTCATAATGTTATCAATAATCTGTCTTAAAAGTATGTGAAACAACCTCACTGAAGTGGGTGGAGGGAGAGATGGTGCTCCATCCAAACTTGAAGTTGACTGATACCAGACTAAAAAGAAAGGAACTTCACATAAGCACTGAATTCTATTGACAAACTTGTTTTCTACAAGAGTACAGATTAACAATCCTGACACTGCAATACATGTATACTAGAATTAAAAATTCAGTAAATGAATGATGATCATGGGAGCCAGGTTTTTCACTGTTGGAGTGGGAGCTTATAGACAGGCAAGAACAGAAGCCTAGAATGATCCATGTGGTAATGGATTAAAATTCAATATATCACTATGAACTCATGCTTAAAACTTAATGTAAATATAGATGGCTACACAGAGAAGTATTTATAGAAAAATATACATATATGGATTAGTACACACACACACATATTTCCTTCCACTGTCCACTGAGAAAGCCTAGAAGGAGGGAAAGATACCTCAGCTGCAACGAGTATACTGAGCACCCAAATCTTGGTTTTGAATACCATGGTCCAATTAAAGGAATCAGAGATCTCTGGAGAAATAACTATTCTAGGAGTGGAGCAAGAAATATACAAGATGATGAACTGGTGCATCTTGTAGTGGCAGAAAATATGGAAATGCTAAAAAAAAATAAAAACAAAAACAAACAAAAACCCATCCACAATTATGGGGCTAGGTTAAAGGAACACAGAATTCAAATAAAAGAGCTCAATATCTCCAAGCCACCCCATACCTCTGAAACAATAATACATAATATGTAAAAGAAGAAGAAGAAGAAGAAGAAGAAGAAGAAGAAGAAGAAGAAGAAGATGATAGCGATAGCAGGAAGGGAAAAATGAATGGGGAGAAATCGGAGGGGGAGACAAACCATGAGAGACTATGGACTCTGAGAAACAAACTGAGGGTTCCAGAGGGGAGGAGGGTGGGGGGATGGGTTAGCCTGGTGATGGGTATTAAAGAGGGCACATTCTGCAGGGAGCACTGGGTGTTATATGCAAACAATGAATCATGGAACACTACATCAAAAACTCATGATGTAATGTATGGTGATTAACATAATAATAATAAAAAAAATTAAAAAAAAAAGAGCTCAATATTTGATGACCAGAGCTGGAATAATTTAAGAAGCAAAAATAAAAAACGTAATATTTGATCATAACCCTAAATATAAAACTATTTTCTATAAGGCTGTATTTATATAATTATTAAAGAAATAAATTGGGAGAAGAAAAAGATCTCCAATGCAGAGGAATTACAAATAGTTTATGTTGATATTCTGTTCTCAGTGAGGTGGAACACAACTCCCTTAAATGTGAGCTATACTTAATGACTTCCTTCCAAAGAATGTAGTAGAAAGGGAGAAATAGAGGAAATTCACAGTGGAGAATCCTGACAGATGTGATCCTCAGTCAATTGATCGATATCAAGATTAAGCAGTATTGACTGTACATACAGTAATAAGAATGTATAAGAATGTAATAAGATGTAATAAGAATGACAATTTACCTCTGTAGTCTTTCTCCCAAATACTCATAACTTGAACCTAAACATAAGAAAAAAATCAGATAATCCCAACTGAAAGACATTCTACAAAATACCTGACCAGACCTCTTCAAAACTGCCTTAAAACTCCTCAAAAACTTAGGAACAGTCATAGACAAGAAGAACCTGAAGAGACACAATGACTAAATGTAATAGTACCCAGGATAGAATATATGATAATTGAAAAATTAGACCAGCTAAAAAAAAAAAAAAATCAGTAAATTTGACAAGTATAGACTTTAGTTAATAATAATGTATCAGTATGGATCCAGTAATTATGATCAGCGTACTATATTAACTTAAGATGCAAATAATGGAGGATAGTGGGTATGGAGTATATGGGAACCTCTATGCTATCTTTGCAACGTTTTTGTAAATTTAAAATTAGGGTAATATAAAAATTTTATTTAAAAATATAGGACTAGGGGTGCCTGGATGGTTCAGTCGGTTAAGTGTCGGACTCTTGATTTCAGCTCAGGTCATGATCATGGGGTGGTGGGATTGAGCCCTATATTCAATTCTGTGCTCAGCAGGGAGTCTACTTGGGATTCTTTCCCTCTGCCTGTCCCCACCCTGCCCCCCCACCACTTGCACCCTCACTCTCTCAAATGAATAAATCTTTAATATATATATATATATAATGTATATATATAAAATTATCAAAATAATGCAAGAAACAAAAAATTCTGCCATCATACTGGGGATTTCAAGAAATTTTTCTTGATAATTCATAGGCGAAAAAAATTAGTAAGAACATAGAATATTTGAACAAATCATTAATATGGGGAATACATCGAATTTTGTATCCAGAGACTGATAAGTGCATGTGCTCCTCTAGGACACATGGAATAATTATAAAAATTGACCATGTACTAGGCCATGATGCAATTGCAACACATATCAAGAAGTTAATATACCAAAATATGGATTCTAATGTAATTTTAAATGAATAACTAAGAAATACAAAAACACACATACTTCAAATAACTTTAAATAACTCATTGGTCAAATTAGCTATTATACTGAGAATTATAAAATATGTAGAACTGAATAAAACTGAATAAAATGGTCATAAAACATAGCAAACTTGTATGATTCAGATAAGGTGGTTCTTTGGGGGGTAATGTATAACTTTAAGTGGTCATATTAGGAGGAAATGGGCAAAATTAAGTGAGCCATTCCACAACTCAAGAATTCAGAAGAATAAATAAATGTAATAGTCTATAATGCAGGAAATAATACAAATAACAGATACTATTAAGGAAGAAAGCAAAGATACGAGATAAAAAAATTGTTCCTTGAGAAGATGAATACTATTATCAAATATCCAGTGAAATTAACCAGGAAAAATAGCAGGTAAAAAAAAGACTTAAGGATGAGAAATATGGATAACTAGAGGCATAACAAAGAAAAAAAATAATAAATTTCTATGAAATAGGGGAAATCTTCAACAAACAAAAACAAATAAATGTACAAAAATTATTTTGGTAAGTGCTATAATAAAAAATAAAAGGGGAACATAAGTTAGAAAATAACTTGGGCAATAGAAGGAAAGAAAAGTTTTAAGTAAGGAATTCAGAAAAATTCTTTGATCAGATACCTAATTGGACTAAAGATATAAGCCATCCAAAGACTTGGGAACTGGGTTTTAGGCAGCAAAAGCTGACAGGTGGAGATGAACTTGGGGTGTTTCAATGACCAGGTTAGGATCACTGCAGCACACTGAGAAAGAGCAGGAGCAATCGTATACAGGGTTGGAGAGGAAAACAGGCATTCCATTATATGGGGCCCATTAGACGATGTTGAAGAGTTTGGATTACATTCTAAGTATTTTAACGAACTGTAATAAGAAACAAAAGAAGGGCATTACTAATGATAAAGTGGCTAATCCACATGAATATAGAGCATTTCAAAATGTTTGTATACCCAACATAGGAACACCTAAATATATAAAGCAAATATTAACAGACCTCAGATCTGAAAGGGAAGAATAGACAGCAATACAATAATAGTATAAGACTTTAATACCCCTCTTGCATCAATGGATAGACCTTCCAGACACAAGATCACTAAGAAAACATCAGTCCTTAAAAGAACAGTGGAACAGATCAATGAAACTAGGAGCTGGTTCTTTGAAAGAATTAACAAGATTGATAAACCCCTGGCCAGACTTATCAAAAAGAAAAGAGAAAGGACCCAAATCAACAAAATCATGAATGAAAGAGGAGAGATCACAACCAACACCAAAGAAATACAAACAATTATAAGAACATATTATGAGCAACTATATGCCAGTAAATTAGATAACCTGGAAGAAATGGATGTATTCCTAGAGATGTATCAACTACCAAAACTGAACCAGGAAGAAATAGAAAACCTGAACAGACCTATAACCACTAAGGAAATTGAAGCAGTCATCAAAAATCTCCCAACAAACAAAAGCCCGGGGCCAGATGGTTTCCCAGGGGAATTCTACCAAACATTTAAAGAAGAATTAATACCTATTCTTCTGAAACTGTTCCAAAAAATAGAAATGGAAGGAAAACTTCCAAACTCATTTTATGAGGCCACCATTACCTTGATCCCCAAACTGGACAAAGACCCCATCAAAAAGGAGAATTACAGACCAATATCCTTGATGAACATGGATACAAAAATTCTCACTAAAATACTAGCCAACAGGATACAACAGTACATTAAAAGGATTATTCACCACGACCAAGTGGAATTTATCCCTGCACTGCAAGGTTGGTTCAACATCTGCAAATCAATCAACGTGATACAATACATTAACAAAAGAAAGAACAAGAACCATATGATCCTCTCAATAGATGCAGTAAAAGCATTTGACAAAGTACAGCATCCTTTCTTGATCAAAACTCTTCAGAGTATAGGGTTAGAGGGTACATACCTCAATATCATAAAAGCCAATTTATGAAAAATCCACAGTGAATTCTCAATGGGGAAAAACTGAGAGCTTTCCACCTAAGGTCAGGAACATGGCAGGGATGTCCACTATCACCACTGCTATTCAACATAGTATTAGAAGTCCTAGCCACAGCAATCAGACAACAAAAACAAATAAAAGGCATCCAAATTGGCAAAGAAGAAGTCAAACTCTTACTCTTTGCAGATGATATGATACTTTATGTGGAAAACCCAAAAGACTCCACCCCAAAACTGCTAGAACTCATACAGGAATCCAGTAAAGTGGCAGGATATAAAATCAATGCACAGAAATCAGTGGCATTCCTACACACCAACAACAAGACGGAAGAAAGACAAATTAAGGAGTCGATCCCATTTACAATTGCACCCAAAACTGTAAGATACCTAGGAATAAATCCAACCAAAGAGGCAAAGGATCTGTACTCAGAAAACTATAAAATACTCATGAAAGAAATTGAGGAAGACACAAAGAAATGGAAAAACGTTCCATGCTCATGTATTGGAAGAACAAATATTGTGAAGATGTCAATGCTACCTAGAGCAATCTACACATTCAATGCAATCCCCATCAAAATACCATCCACTTTTTTCAAAAAAATGGAACAAACAATCCTAAAATTTCTATGGAACCAGAAAAGACCCCGAATAGCCAGAGGAATGTTGAAAAAGAAAAGCAAAGCTGGCGGCATCACAATTCCGGACTTCCAGCTCTATTACAAAGCTGTCATCATCAAGACAGTATGGTACTGGCACAAAAACAGACACATAGATCAATGGAACAGAATAGAGAGCCCAGAAATGGACCCTCAACTCTATGGTCAACTAATCTTTGACAAAGCAGGAAAGAATGTCCAATGGAAAAAAGCCAGTCTCTTCAACAAATGGTGTTGGGAAAATTGGACAGCCACATGCAGAAGAATGAAACTGGACCATTTCCTTACACCACACACAAAAATAGACTCCAAATGGTTGAAAGACCTCAATGTGAGACAGGAGTCCATCAAAATCCTAAAGGAGAACACAGGCAGCAACCTCTTCGACCTCAGCCGCAGCAACTTCTTCCTAGAAACATCGCCAAAGGCAAGGGAAGCCAGGGCAAAAATGAACTATTGGGACTTCATCAAGATAAAAAGCTTTTGCACAGCAAAAGAAACAGTCAAGAAAACCAGAAGACAACTGACAGAATGGGAGAAGATATTTGCAGATGACATATCAGATAAAGGGCTAGTATCCAAAATCTATAAAGAACTTCTTAAGCTCAACACCCAAAGAACAAATGATCCAATCAAGAAATGGGCAGAAGACATGAACAGACATTTTTCCAAAGAAGACATCCAAATGGCCAACAGACACATGAAAAAGTGCTCAACATCGCTCAGCATCAGGGAAATCCAAATCAAAACCTCAATGAGATGTCACCTCACACCAGTCAGAATGGGTAAAATTAACAAGTCAGGATATGACAGATGTTGGTGGGGATGCGGAGAAAGGGGAACTCTCCTACACTGTTGGTGGGAATGCAAGCTGATGCAGCCACTCTGGAAAACAGTATGGAGGTTCCTCAAAAAGTTTAAAATAGAGCTACCATACAATCCAGCAATTGCACTACTGGGTATTTACCCCAAAGATACAAATGTAGGGATCCGAAGGGGTATGTGCACCCTGATGTTTATAGCAGCAATGTCCACAATAGCCAAACTGTGGAAAGAGCCAAGATGTCCATCGACAGATGAATGGATAAAGAAGAGGTGGTATATATATACAATGGAATATTATGCAGCCATCAAAAGGAATGAGATCTTGCCATTTACAATGACGTGGATGGAACTGGAGGGTATTATGCTGAGCGAAATAAATCAATCAGAGAAAGACATGTATCATATGACCTCACTGATATGAGGAATTCTTAATCTCAGGAAACAAACTGAGGGTTGCTGAAGTGGTGGGGGGTGGGAGGGATGGGGTGGCTGGGTGATAGACATTGGGGAGGGTATGTGCTATGGTGAGCGCTGTGAATTGCGCAAGACTGTTGAATCACAGATCTACCTCTGAAACAAATAATACAATATATGTTAAAGAAAAAAAGAAGAAAATAGCAGGAAGGGAAGAATGAAGGGGGGAAATCGGAAGGGGAGACAAATCATGAGAGACGATGGACTCTGCAAAACAAACTGAGGGTTCTGGGGGGGTTAGGAGGATGGGTTAGCCTGGTGATGGGTATTAAAGAGGGCATGCTCTGCATGGAGCACTGGGTGTTATACACAAACAATGAATCATGGAACACTACATGAAAAACTAATGATGTAATGTATGGTGATTAACATAACAATAAAAAATTTTTAAAAAAAAGAAAACATCAGTCCTTAAATGACACATTAGACTGGAAAACTGTAACAGATACCTACAGAACATTTAATCCAAAGGCAACAATAAATACACATACTTCAAGTGTATATAGAACATTCTCCAGGATAGGGGCACCTGGGTGGTCCAGTCAGTTGAGTGTGGGACTCTTGATTTCAGCTCCTGTCATGATCTCAGGGTAGTGAGATCGAGCCCCGCATTGGGCTCCATGCTCCACATGAAGTCTGCTTAAGACTCTCTCTCCCTGTACCTCCACCCCTCCCCCCATGCTTTCTCGATTTCTCTTTCTCTCAAGTAAATAAATCTTGAAAAAGATAAATAGGATAGATAGATAGATCGATCGATCGATCGATCGATCATATGTTAAGCCACCAAACAAGTCTTAAGTTTAAGAGGAAAAAAAATTACAGCAATATCCCTGATAAAAATATGTGAAAATCCTCAACAATTTGAATTTAGCAAACCAAATTCAACAATATATTAAAAGGATCATACCTAAGTGGAATTTATTCCAGGGACACAAGCCTGGTTCAACATATGGAGGACAGTCAATGTGTTCTACCACAGTAGCAAAATGAAGGATAAAAATCATATGATAATCTCAATAGATGTAGGAAAGCACTTGACAAAATTCAACATCCATTTATGATAAAAACTCCCAACAAAGTGGTTAGAAAGGGAATTACCTCAACTTAACAAAGACCATATGCGACAAACCCACAGCTAATGTTATACTTAAAGGTGAAAACTCAAAGCTTTTCCTCTAAGATCAGGGACAAGACATGATGCCCACTCTCACCACTTTTATTGAACATACTATTGAAAATTCTAGTCAGGGCAATTAGGAAAGAAAAAGAAAACCATCCATATTGAAAAGGAAGAGACGAAACTGTCACTATTTGCAGATGACATATTATATATAAAAACCCCTGAAGACTCTATTATTAAAACTAATAAATTTAGTAATGTTACAGAATACAAAATCAATATACAAAAATCTGTTGCATTTTTATACACAAATAATGATCAAAAAAGAAATTAAGATAACGATCTCATTTGCAATTATATTTTCTTGTGGCATCCTTCAGAATAAATTTTACCAAGTAGGTGAAAGACCTATACACTGAAAACTATAAAACCTTAAGGAAAGAAATAGAAGACAACACAAATAAATGGAAAGATAAGCTGTGCTCATGAAATGAAAGAATTAATATTGTTAAAATGTCCCTACTACCTAAAGAAATCTACAGTTTAAGTGCAATCCCTATCAAAATTCCAATGGCATTTTTCACAAAAAAAGCACAAACAATCCTAAATTTGTATGGAACCACAAAACCCCAAATACCTAAAGTGATCTTGAGAAAGAAGAACAAAACTGAAGCATCATGCTCCCTGATTTCAAATCCTATTACAAAGCCATAGTAATTAAAACAGTATGATATTGGCATAAAACACATACATCAATGGAAAAGAATAGAGCCCAGAAATAAACACAAGCACATATGGTCAATTTATGACAAATGTGCCAATGATATATTATAGGAATAATAGTTTTTCTTCATTTATCTTCAATAAATAATGCTGGAAACCTGGACAATCACATGCAAAAGAATGAAACTGGACCACTATCTTACATTACATACAAAACTAAATCAAAATGGATTAAAGACTAGAACACAAGCCATGAAACCATAAACTCCTAGAAGAAAACATAGGTGGTAATCTACTTAACATAAGTCATGTTGATGACTTTTTGAATCTGACACCAAAAGTAAAAGCAACAAATACAAAAATAAGTGGGACTACACCAAACTAAAAATCTTTTGCACAGAAAATTATCAACAAAATGAAAAGACAACCTACTGCATGGTGGAAAATATTTGCAAATCATGTATCTGATAAGGGATTAATATCCAAAATATATAAAGAATTCATTCAATATAAACAATGAGCAGATCTGAATTTTTCCAAAGAACACATACCAATGCAACCAGTGCATGGAAATGTGTTCAACATCATTAATCTTCACGGAAATGTAAACCAAAATCACAATGAAATATCATCTCTCACTTGTTAGGATGGCTATTATCAAAAAGACAAGAAATAACAAGTGTTGGCAAGGATGTGGAAAAAAGGGAACCCTTGTGCTCTCTTAGTAGGAATGTAAATTGGTACAGCCACTATGTAAAACAGTATGGAGTTTTCTCAAAATATTAAAATAGGACTACCATATGATCCAGCAATTCCACTTCTAGGTATATATCTGAAGAAAACAAAACACTAACTCAAAAAGATACATGCACCCCCATGTTCACTGTAGCACTATTTACAGCAAACAAAATATGAGAACAATCTGAGTCCATCATTGTGTGAAGGGATCAAGAAAACATGGTGTGTGTGTGTGTGTGTGTGTATATACACATACATACACACATACATACATAAATACATACAATGGAGTATTATTCAGCTATAAAAAAAAGAATGAAATCTTGCCATTTGTGACAACATGGATGGAGCTTGAGGGCCTTATGCTAAGTGAAATGAGTCTGACAGAGAAAGACAAATACCATATTATCTCTGTTATATGGGGGAAAAACAGAGACAGGGAACAGACTGGTGGTTGCCATGGGGGAGTGTTGGTGGGGAGAAATTGGTGAAGGGGGTCAAATTTAAAAAAAAAAGAAACATATGACATACATATTTAAACTGTTATTCTAGACTCTAGAATCTGTTCTAAAATAGCAGTCTAAAGAGTCAAGAAAAGCAGAGAAATCATGAGGCTATTTTAGTAATGGAGGCCAGACATTCAGAGTACCTGTCAAGATGATGTAATGGTCACACTGAGACAGATCTAAAAAGTTATATTTAGATTCAGCTGCTGATTGATTGGGTAGGAGTTATAATAAGATTATTAGATTAATTGAGACTGACTTTTTTGTTTAACCTAATTTAACTGGTGAATAGAGGTGGCAATTACGAGGATGGAAAAGATGTTGGGATGACTCAGGATTGGCATGGATATTGACCAGAAATCAAGAGATCTATTGTACATGTACCAAACTTGAGATGCCTATTACATGTCCACTATAGATACTGATAAGCAAGATGAATATATGAATCTAGAGCTCATGGTCCACGGAAATGACTGATACTAGAACTAGCAACAGATCTCTTTGAGTCTTCTAAGGTTACTCTTTTAAACATATAGTGAGAAAATTGTCTTGAAAGACAAGTTTTGTGGCAAGAATGTCTTTTCTAAATGCCAGTCATTTCCTTTGTACTCTTAATCTAGCTTTACTCTAAAGTAAGAAGAGTTAAGTCATTCAAGACTGATTCCCTGCCAACTAAATTCCCAGAAAAAGAGTTGGCCTTCCGTAAAACTTAATGGAGCCTGGTTATGACTCACAACTTGGACTCTAGGCTCTGACCATGTCAGAAGAAAGCCTTTTCAACTTGAAAAAGCTTGCTTTAAAAAGGAGACCGAGATATCTTTGTGGCAATTTTAAGACCCATTTAACTCCTACTTTGGTATCCAGTAAGAGGATAATTGTATGAATAAAGATAAAGGCACTTATAGAAAGAATGCAGTAAATGGTTTCAAAGCCTCAATTTTAGTAGTTAAAATTTTGACCTCATTATAAATTGTTCCCACGTGAACTTTATTCAGATACCTCTAAGGTACCATGTCCTTTCAAGTGACCTCTAGTGGACAGTTAAAGAGTAATTTTGTTCAAAATGACTACAGAGCCTAAATCTTTTTCTCCCTGGGAATGATGCCAATGCATGTACTTGACCCATTAATTCTGGCTACTGTCCACCCTTCATAGACATGGTCCAATGAAAGGAGGCAGTGCCCTAAAGAAATAGAATTTGATATGAGTTTGGTTCTATGAATAACACTACGTAGCCAAATCTGCAGCCCTAAAATGACTTAATTGAGGGACTATTTGCAGACCAGATTTGGTCTACAAATATGTTTTTGGCAAACCAATTATTTAATAAATTTGTTTAGTTGCCAACGTGTAAAGATTCAAATATTTCTCACAAAATGTGGATTGACTTCTAGTTTTATTAGAAAAGATACCAAAACTGGACATGTATTCCCTTATAGCAACAAAATCTATTTCACAGCAATTTCCCCTTCACCTCTGGCAAGAAATATTAAGTTTACTACCATCTCTATCATTATTATATTAAACTCGATCAATTTACTTATTTACACTGCCTTCCTAACCCTTTTAAGCATATAAATCTGTAGAGCCTTGACATACACCCTCACTTATGTATTAGTGTATCTCTGTGCAATTTTCAGTCAAGTCCTAATGATAAATCAAAATCCTATACTGATTTTCATGGCATGGTACTTCCCATTAATTTCTCAAGTTTCTGAGAGAAATTTAGTCTGTACCATATTCCCATAGCCTCATTTATATTTATCATAGGTTCTACAGTAGCTGTTAGATACTCAAGTGTACTAAGTCTTGTGTGGTGAATTTGTTTAGTAGCCTTGATCTATTATGAAAATGTCTGACAAAGACTTTTTTTTACTATTAAAAGCAGCACTTTTTTTCCTGATAAAATTTGTTATTTGAGATGTGGGTAAAAAAAAATACAGCCTCCATTTCGTGAGATTTTTATACCTAAATTCAATATATTTTCATAATATCGCCTTAACCTGATCTTTGATCTGAATCATCTTATTCTAGACCATAGTGTTACCAAATGTATTTATTTCTAAAATAATTCTGACTCCATCATCACCAACCCTATAAAGTCTCTGTGACTTTTCAGTTGTGTTTCCAAGAAGCACAACAGCATGTATTTATTCATCCCACAACTCCTTTTTACCTTGAATCCTCCGACTGGGAAGTCATTGTCAAAGATGCTCTTAGTTTATGTCTAAGGTTAAACATTTTACCTACAAGGTAGCTGAACACTACTTATGAGGTGCTAAATACTGACATTAGCCCCCAAAATACAACTCTAATTATAGGGTCCTTTTCTTAGCTTAGAGACACATTAAAAAAAAACAAAAAACACATATCTAAAATATACCTTGAGGATTAATGCAGATATTAACAAGTTTTAAGGGTGTAACTTGTAGGTTTTTCACCCCAGAAAAAGTTTCCTAGAGGCATACCAAACTTAATTTCTTCTCCCAAAACAACATTCATGGCAGCTACCTATCTATCTATACCATTTTTGGTCAATCATGAAATCTTCTCCCCATCTCTGGATGTTTCTTATTTTTACCTTCTCTATTCCTCATGTCATGCTGGACACTTCCAGACCTTCTCCTCCTTGCCACCAGCCCTACCAGAGCACTATACTATGACAGAACGGTGTGCTGTATTCTGTATCCTCAGTCTTATCCTTCTGTAATTGGTACTTGACCCATAGCCAAACAACTTAAATTCTGGGGCTCCATCAGTTGACAATGAGAATGGAACTACTAGGACCATTATATACATAAAAGATTCATCTATAAATCAGATGGTAGCCAACATAGGATAAGAAAAAGACCATGCTGTGGGGGAGTAAAATTATGAAAAAGAAAATGACACCAATTAGTAAAGAAACGAAAGTGGACCATAAAGACAGAGAAAAGAAATCCACATAGGTAATTATAAAAGATATCTGAGGAGTTGGATTACTTTTTGTAAATCTTTCTGTATTTTTCAGTTTGCAGTTTTATCTTATATGTGTCCTTCCAGTTGTAGAAGGAAAATAGTTTGAATTGTTTGCATTTTTTTCTGTTTCCCTTTCCCCTACCTCTATTCAAGCAAATATATAGCTCTGTGCACATTACTTTGAGAAAGGTAGGAGTTTCAGTAGGGCAGAAAGAAGATATAGCTTAGAGATATACGTGCTTTTTTATGTTTGTTTTTAGTTTCCCGAACTATATATTAGGAGAACTTAATAAGTTTATTAGAGGAGTTAAGGGGAAAGGAATCTGTGGGCATGCGTGAAGCATGTTGGCCACAAAAAAGAAATAATGTGTGTATACAAAAAAAAAAAAAAGATAAAATAAATCTACCTCTTCTATTACTCCAGGTACAGGTGAGAGGAAGGGTGAGGAAAAAGAGAAAAAAAGCAAGCTTGTTCCTTGGCTTATAGATGGTTGTCTTCTGTATTCACACTGTCTTCTCTCTGTGCCTGTGTCCTAATCTTCTCTTATAAGGACACCAGTCATATTGGTCCATTATATGACCTCACTTTAACTTACCCTTTAAAGGTCCTATCTCCAAAAACAGTCACACTCTGAGGGACTAGAGGTTACAACCTCAACATATAGTTACACCATTAAGTCCCCACCAAAAAGGGGTCTATTGAATTGAAAGTTACACCATTAAGTCCCCACCAGAAAGGGGTCTATGGCTCCTAAGAGTAGAGGAGCATGTGAACTAAAACAGGCAGTGCCACCAGGGGATTCATAGAGCAAGCTGCAGAAAGGGTCTAACTACATGCTTTCTCTTGACAGACAGGTCCATAGGCACAAAAAATTCTTCTGCCCTAAGAGTGGTTTGCAATCAGTAGGAAAAGATCTGAAGGGATCTAAGCATCAGTGACAGTGGATTTCCCAGTAGTAACAACATGACAGATGATTAAGGGCCTGAATAGTTCCCTTTCTGTAACATCTGGAAGTGTCCAGGGGATCCTGGACTGTGACATAAACTTAGGAGAGAGATGTGCTGTTACAAAAGTAAGTTATATTTCCCTCCAAGTAAAAGGCATCACAGAATGAAAATTAAAGTTGTTTTTAGAAAATAAAGACAGAATTTTTTAGACCTATAATTCTTTTAGACCTTAGGTTTGTTTAGACCTAAGTTAGGGACTAAATTCAAAACCTGCTGTCATAATAGATTCATTTAATCTTCTGAAGTAACTTTAGTAGGCTTCTATCCTTATGACCAGAGGAATCTAAAACAGAAAATTAAACTTACTAACTAAAAGTTGTTGACTATGGATGGTGGTGAAGTATACAATCAGGAGATACCCCTCTCAATCCTGTGCTGATATATACAGTGTAGTAATTAAGCTGTCCACCTATAGTGTAAGGATCGCATGCCCATTGAGTGTAAGGTTCTGAAGGACCTTGTAGCTAATGTTTGAGAAAAGTTCCAAGAGAATAAGGCACGCACTGGTGAGAAAGGGATTAACTGCAGACCATGTTGCCTGCTCGAAACAGATAAGAAAAGGCAGAGATAGCTTCTGACTCTGTTTCTGGAAACACTTCCTGCTTGTAGGCAAATTCTGAAATCATTAAAAACTCATTATGCACATTACTGAATTCAAACAAATTTCCACTAATGTTACAATGGTTAAAAATTAATTCCTGGTATGTTGAAGGCTAGAATCTTAGTACAGAGAGAGGTTCACAGGAGGGGCTGGACCCTCCACAAAACTCCAACCTTTCTGAAACGTTTCTATCCTAACATACCCGTTGTACTAGGAAGGAGGATCAAAGTGAATGAAACCCTCCCTTTTTTTTTTTTTTTTTACTCAGATTCAGCAACCTACCAATCCCTGATAAATGTAGGTATTTCCAAATTTATCAGTTAGGGCCTAAGGCTTGAATATAGTGAGATCCAAAGAGCAATAGTCAAATGTAAATGAAGGCTCTCTGATGCTGTGTCTCTATATCCCACCCTCAAAGATCATGGATTATTTACCATTACTAGGAAGATGGATTTTTGAGGACTGGGTTGTCCCTAAGCAACATGAAACTTGCAGATATAATACTCCAGGCCCCTTCACAGTAGTTATGCTTCACTGGTCAAATTAACATGGTTGTGTGATGCATAGTTTAATAAGATGGCCTCAAATCTTTACCAAATCTTAGATGCTCAGCAATTTCTTGACCAGGTTATAAGAGATGTTTTAGCAATCCAAGTCACTTCTCGCTAGAGAGTCCCCTTGGGGGAAATCAATCCCCCAAAAAGGAGAATGTGGAAGAATTAGCACTGTGGACCAAGGGACAGACTCTACTTTCACTGAATGAGGCAACAATCAGATATCCATGGGATTCACCCGTCTTAGACCATGCTTTAACAATAATGTTGCTATTAATAGTCTTAAATGGGGGATTACATTGCAGGGCAACTTGTTGTTCTTCGGCACAGAAATTCAGAAGATTTTCTTTATTTTCTAAATGGCATTATGATTTTTTTTTAATTTTTTTTTTTAAGATTTTATTTATTTGTGAGAGAGAATGAGAGACAGAGAGCATGAGAGGGAAGAGGGTCAGAGGGAGAAGCAGACTCCCTGCTGAGCAGGGAGCCCGATGTGGGACTCGATCCCGGGACTCCAGGATCATGACCTGAGCCGAAGGCAGTCACTTAACCAACTGAGCCACCCAGGCGCCCTATGATTTTTTTAAAAAGGAATATTACTAGTGGTTAAATTTGCAGTTTAAGCATCATATTTAGACCAGGTGTGGAGAATGTACCAGAAGATTGTGCCAGAGAAAGAAGATACATGGGTACCGGCTGGAAAGTGTAGATCCAGAGACTGACAGCAGATATTCACCTGGCCTGTGACTCTGCCTCTGGTATCATCCCAGCATTAGTGTCAGATGTTTCCTTTTTAAGAAAGTGAGGGTATTTCAGTGGTAGGTAGATCCTGTTGAAAAGGGGTATATATATATGGGTTTGTTTTGTGAAGCAGATAATGTGTGAATATGGACAAAGGGACATCAATTAATGTCTAGCTGGCTTAAGCATCTGCAAAGGGCATCCTCATCTGCCTGCTTCCTCCTGATATCTAAACAAACGTACTCTTCATATAACTGTCTTGCCCGGGCCACAGCTGATTTGTCTACAGGTTGGGTACATGAACTATGGAGAGTCAATCTATTGATCTATTAGGTTGCCTTGTGACCTCTTTGTGTAAAATATGCAAAGATGAGGTAGGTCAGCCAGATTCTTTCTTCAGACTTCAGACTTGGGTTACTAAGAACCTGTCAGTAGCAGAGTAACTGAAAGCAGAAAGATTATGATGTAGAAAGGATATTAGGAAAACAAAACAAAACAAAAAACAACAAAATACAACTGAATGCAGCTATTTAAAGCTATGCAAAGCCAGGGGTATCTGGGTGACTCTGTTGGCTAAGCGTCAGACTCTTGAATTCAGCTCAGGTCATGATCTCAGGGTGGTGAGATCGAGCCCCGCATCCAGCTCAACTCTCAGTGTGGAGTCTGCTTGAGAGTCTCCCTCTCCTTCTCCCTCTTCCTCCCTCCCTGCTTTCTCTTTTTTTCTCTCTCTCATAAATAAATTTTAAAAATCTAAAAAAAAAAATCCATGTGAAACCAATGCAAGGAAGGAGTATCTATGCGTTAATACAGAGTGTTAATTGGTGTAAAGAGGAGAATGCAGCAAAGGGACGCTGGAGAGACCAGGCCACAAAAGTGCTTAGCTCCCTGAGTCTCCAGTGCTATTTGTGGTCCACATGTTTCCCTCGGAATAACGGCCCTTCTCCCCTGCCTCCACCCATCTTCCTTGAGGTAGCTTGTCTTTTCCTTTCTTCTGATCTACTCTAAAAACAAAAGCATAATAGTTAATAATCTGTTTTTTTTCCTCATGTAACCACATGTAATAAATGTATCTTCATTGTCAACATATATATGTTTACTACTCATTAAATGGTTGCTTCTCATCCAAAATTGATGTTGAAAATTGTTCTGTCAAATTTAAATTTGTGGAGCTGAGAAAAAATTGTCATTTAGACACTCTGAATGGAAATATAATATTTAAAAAGAAACAACAGATGAGGAGTCCAATAATTGAAAGGAATATATTATAGAAGAGAAGATCTGGAAAGGACTTACAAACTCAAGTCTCTAGAAGCCACTGTACAGCTACACTGCAATAAATCAAACAAGTTTTTTTTGTTTTCAAAGATACTAATGTAATCCTCTACTTAGCACTATGATTTAATGAGACAGATCCACAGGTCAAATTGCATATGTGAGGGAGGTCATGTTCCAATAAAACACATCAATCAGAAAGGCTGAGGTTGGAGTCTCTATATAACAAAAATATCAATCCTGTTCTGCAGAGATGAATCAAGTATTTGGTGGAAATACTAGGTTAGAATTGAAAGGAAATAGAATTAAGGCAGTTCGAGAACACGATATAAAACACTTGACCAGATGGTAAGTATGGATGATTATCTCCTAATCAATATAACAAAATTTCAACAGACGGCATATCAACATTATATTAATATTAAGCCTCTAATTAGAATTATTACATAATAATTAGATAATAACAATTAGAATTATTTTAGGAAAAGCAGAACAAATACATATTTTTTAAGTTGCCATTGATGACAACTTACTAAAGTATACTTAGCAGTAAGAAAACCTGTAAATCTGAATTTTAATAAAATTGAGAAAAAACTTTTTGATAAATTAGAAAACAGAATGCTGGTAACAAAATGATCATGAAATTTTAATACACATTAAATTAGTAAAGAATCTGTGAGCATCGTAGGGCATTTAATCTCCACCACAGGGAAGCAGGTTTTTTTTATATGTATGAGTAGATAGCTAAGATTCCATAACTGAAAAAGATAGGACTATACAAAAGTCCTCTGGGCATTCTCAAAAATAGATTTCTAGCAATACATTTAAAAAGAACATAAAGGAAATAAACGAGGACCCCCCCCATCAAAAAAAAAAGGAAAGGAAAGGAAAGAAAAGAAAAAGAAAAAAAACTCTAGGGAATTCCCTGAACTTAAAAGTATATAATAATTTTATTTGAGAATGTGCATTTGACCAAAGGAGAATCAAAGACTCACAAGGAATGTTTAGAGTATGTTGTTAGGAAAATTTTAAAAAGACCAAAATAATCTAAAGACAGTAAAACAGTGCTTTTTAAAAGCAGTATCCAAGGCAACAGGGTAAATAAAGCGTAAGACTCAATTTTTCTGTGATGAGATAAAGATAATTGGTGGCAGAATGAAAAAAGAATTACCCAATACTGTTTCTGAGAGAATTTCAAAATTAGAAAGGGTAGAATAAGCATGTTTCAGAAGCAATTCAATCCATGAGAAGCAAATAAATAATATGAAAGTTCCAACAGGACTTCAGACTCAGATGAACTACATCCTAGACAGAATACACCCTTAGGAGAGTTCAACTACTGTCAGCCATTCTTAAAAAAATTACAAAAAACAGCACAGTGTTTGAAAATTAGGAGTAGAAAAAAGTTGACTTTCTTTCCAACATGAATGAAAAAAACTTTTTTTGATTCTCAAAACTCTAAAACAAGTTGCTGTCAATCACTACAAAATATTTTAATGGAACTAGAAAAGTACATGGCTTAGCATAAAAGGAGGCAGAACAGACACAAAACAGGCCCTGGAAAGAGAATGCCTGCCCTCAAGAACTGGCTACTCCAAATATTATTTGCCCTGGAATTTAATTTTAACTTTACCCTTTAAATTTAACCTTCTTGTTTCTAAGTTTTCTCATTCACAAAATGAGGAAAATAACAGTACAGAAGTCTTAGATTTGTGGAAAGCATTAAGTAAAATAATCAAGGTAAAGTGCATTGACATTCAATGAATTCAAGTCCTGACTACATGTACTATTACTATCACCACTACCACAATTTCCATCATTTTTTTAAAGATTTTATTTATTTATCTGAGAGAGAGAGAGAGCATGAGAGGGGAGAAGGTCAGAGGGAGAAGCAGACTCCCCGCCAAACAGGGAGCCCGATGCAGGACTCGATCCCAGGACTCCGGAATCATGACCTGAGCCGAAGGCAGTCGCTTAACCACTGAGCCACCCAGGTGCCCCCACCATCACCATCATTACTGCCACTGCTAATACTACTACTACTATGGCTCTCTAAAGTATTAAATGTTTGGTGTTAAACTGTTTTTTTAAAAGTAATATCCAAATTCAACATTCCTATCTGGATTCAAACAAAAGCTGAAATCAACACATTGTATCAGGTCTTCCTGCAATGGATAGGAGGCTGGAATGTATGATTTCTATGCACCTCCCAGTGATTAGTAAAATTGGTGGTATTTTCAATGGCTTATTAGTGAATGTATAAATGACTCTGAAACAGATAAATGCGATGGCTGCATATTTAATGAACTAAGGAAAATATGATCCACTCATGCTTGGAAGGGTCAGATATGACTCATTCAGGCAGAAATTGGTGGCATCTGTTGGCAGTTCAGAATTTCACAAGTACTGAATATTATCACTTATGTGACACATTAAATGAATGTGCAATGCTCACTGGTTGAAGTGATGAGAACTGTTATATATCAAATTTCTCCCTCTTAAGCCACAAAATACAATTGATGATCAGATGATCATTAAGATGTTCTTAACAAGCTAAAATTTTGCATGAGGTTGAAACCAATACTGTATAGTTGATTTCCTATTTTACGTATATACGAAGGATGAGCAAGCCTTACATGTAATAATAATTTACAGTAGATAAATGCATGTGTGTGCAAATATTATTCAAAACAGACCATTCTTAAATTTTTCTGATTAAAAACAAAATTTTACAAAAGTTTTCCAGCTAGGACTTGAACAACAACCGTGTTTAAGTTACTTTGTCACGCTCAGGAGGAGCACAAGAAATCTATGATGGTATCATTCAGTAACACCAAAAAATCATTAGGAAGAATTCCAACACAAACAGAATAGAAGCAGACTCATTGTGGAGAATGAAAAAGACATAATTTGGTATCTTAAAGTTTTCTAAAATTTTGGGTACAGCATTAATATATATTTTTAAATAATATTGAAAAATAGATCTTTACAAAGAATGGTGATCTTCTTTTTTTTTAAGTGGAAGAATTAGTAGTCTTTGCCACATTCTCTTAGAAATAATCTCCAAGTAAACAGCAAAACCAGAAACAGAAATAAAAACCTCCTCTCTGAAGGAACTACATCTGTAGTCCCAAACCAAAATATTTGTAGGCTGCCAAAAACAGGAAAAATCAAATGAGCATGGAAAATGTCAGGAAAGGATGATTGCAGCTGATTTCAGATACAAATGGTAGAATGCAATTCCCCAAGGAGGAATATCCTGAGGGCCAAAACAAGCATAGAGTGCCCGGGCTGGTGGTGAACATTTCCCTGGACCCTCTTGGGTCTACTGAGTATATGGGAGGTGGTGCTGAATAAGTAAACACAAAGCCACAATCTTTTTAGTATGCAGCACATCAGCAAGGTCATTTTTAGTTGGTAAACAATGAACAACGTACAAATGCTAATCTCATTTAGGTGAAAGAAACAAGGATTAAAATGACTCTTACAGGGGCCCCTGGCTAGCTCGGTCAGTAGAGCATCGGACTCTTGATCTTGGGTTTGAGTTAGAGTGCCATGTTTGGGATATAGATTACTTAAAAAAAAAAAAAAAGACTCTTTTACATACACAAAAACATACACACATTTATGTTTTATAGGAAAAGTAGTGTATAGTACAAACCAGTATTAACTGCTGCCAGTTATATTAGTAAGAATTCACTTTGTTCAAAGGTAACATATTGAAAAAAAACAGATCTACAAAGATGATGATAGAAGATAAGCTCAAGGAAGAAAAAAACAGATAAAGAACACTTATTGGAAAAATATATTGTCACTGAGCAAATGCAAAGTGTATACAGAACATGAACAAAGTGGTTAAGGAAACCACTAAAGAATTCAAATCAAGGAGAGAAGAATGAATGGAAATATTTAAATCTTTTGTCCTTTTTTTTTTTTTTTTTTTTAACTAGGCTCTACACTGAGACTAGAGCCCAATGTGGAGCTTGAACTCTCAACCCTGAGATCAAGACCTGAGTGGAGATCAAGAGTCCGACTCTTAACCTATTGAGCCACCCAGGCACACCTGCCTCTTTTTTTTAAAACTAGGGTTTGTTTTATTTTGTTGTTATTGTTGTTTTTTGAAGATTTTATTTATTTTTTAGAGAGAGAGAGAGAACGCACAAGCAGGGGGAGTGGCAGGCTCCCTGCTGAGCAAGGAGCCGGATGTGGGACTCGTCCCAGGACCCCAGGATCATGACCTGAGCCAAAGGCAGATGCTTAACCAACTGAACCACCCAGGCATCTGTTTGTGTTTTTGTTCTTGAGCATAGGAATTCTTTACATATTTTAGATATTAACCCCCGTCAGATATATCACTTGCAAAGATTTTCACCCATGCTGTGACTTGCCTTTTCATTGTTACGTCCCTTGATGCACAAAAGTTTTAAATTTTCATGAAATCTAATTTGTCTATTTTTTCTTTTTTTGCTTGTGCTTCTTGTATCACATCCAAGGAATCATTGTCAAATCCAATGTCATAAAGATTTTATCCTATATTTCCTTCTAAAAACCTATAGTTTTAGTTCTTTAAATCTTTGATCCATGTTGAATCACTTTTTGTCTATAAGGGTCCAACTTTATTTATTCCATGTGGATTTTCATTTGTGGATATCCATGTGGAACAACATTTGTTGAGAAGATTGGCCTTTCTCCACTGAATGGTCTTAGGACTCTTGTTGAAAATCATTTGACCATGTACATTATTAGGGTTATTTCTGGGCTATTTCATTCATCTTGTCTTTATGCCAATATCACACTGTTCTGATTACTGTAGCTTTGTAATTGGTTTTGCAAACAGGAAAAGTGAGAACTCCAAATGTGTCCTTTTCCAACTTCTTTGGCTCCTGGCATCCTTCCAGATTCCATATGCATTTTATGATGGATTTTTCTATTTTTGCAAAAGAACACCATTGGAATTTTGATATTGTATTTTGAATCTATAGATTGCTTTGGGTGATGTTAACATCGTAACAATAGTAAGTCTTTTAATCCATGTGCACAGGATGTCTTTCCATTTATTTGTGTCTAATTTCTTTCAGTAACATCTTGTAGTTTTCATTGTACAAGTGTTTCACCTCTTTGGTTAAGTTTATTCCTATTTTACTTTTTTTGATGCTATTATCAGTGGAATTGTTCTCTTAACTTCCTTTTTGGATTATTCATTGGTAGTATGTAGAAACAACACTGAGTTTTGTTTAGTGACTTTGTATTCCACAATGGCGCTAAATTAATTTATTACTCTTAACAGGTTTTTTGGTTTTTGGGAGAATCTTAGGATATTACACATATAAAATCATGTATTCTGCTAACAGAGATAATTTTACTTCTTCCTTTCTTATTTAAACATCTTTTATGCCTTTGTCCTAATTTTCCTGGCTATAACTTCTAAGTACTGTGTTGAATGGAAGTAGTAAAAGCAGGCATCCATGTATTGTTCCTGATATTCGGATCTCTGAAAAAATATTTTTATATAGAATAATCTTAAGTCAAATATAATGATCTGAATCTAGGACAAAAAAAAAATTGAAATAGAATATAGTTTTTGTACTAGCAAAGAGATCATTAGTCCAAAAGAACATAGGTCTCTAAAAGCTAAAGGATTGCAATAAACAAATTACAAACAGTCTCTATATCAGCACCTAGAATCTTACATTAGAATACATTTTCTAAACATCTACCTTCATAAATTTTTTGGCATAATGCTGGGTCACTTAGAGGTTATATATATATATATATATATTTGTTGTTATCATTAACTTTGAAATAGTGCTCACTGTAATTAAGACATACTTTGGCAAAATGTGGCCTCCCAGCTACACAGTGTACACATAATACATTTGCTGAACCGCTTTTATGTATATTAAAATTCATCTACTTCCTTGGGAGCAGGCTCATTCTTTAGGGAAAACTTTTTTTCACTTTTCTCAAAAGCCCTGTGACTCTGGCTAGCTAATATACCAAGTGGTGATGGATCACATGAAATACTATCAAAATGCACACCTAACCACCATTATCAATATGATTGTTTTATATTTTCACAAACTTTAGTGTGTGTCCATGTGCACACATACACATATAATGCATCAGCATCACCAATGACATATGTCTCAGGATGAATATGAGCAATTTTAGTTAGAAAAGTCATTATTAAAAACTTCTGTCTTCGAGAAAGGGTTAAAATTTAAAGTTGACATGATTAAATTTTTAGAATTGAATGAAAATTAAATCTCAACTCAGCAAAGAATGTTGAAAATAATGATTTGACTTAACGTAATATAAGTGCCAGTTGACCTTATTAACACACTTGAAAACAATACTTTATTAATCTCAGAAAGATGCCTGTGTTGCAAGAATACTTCACTGGCCAAAGACTATTTCAAAGTATTAGGTTTTTTCTCTACTGGAATAGTTTGAGAGGCCCCTTGTTCACATCATGTGGTTTTCTGAATGGGGGAAAAGAATCAGCAAATTCTGTATTTCTTATTTCTTATTTCTTATTTATTTAGGGAGTCCTTGCCAGCACAAATTAATTTTAGGTAGTATTCTCTCAACTGATTTAGGCAACTGAATATCTCCCTTAAACATTCATAAAATTTACCAGTGAAGTCTCTCTCCTCTGAAAAGAAACTAACAGGAAAGCTCTTCTCATTAAAAAATACAAAATCTTGGGGTGCCCGGGTGGCAGTCAGTTAAGCATTTGCCTTTGGCTCAGGTTATGATCCCAGGATCCTGGGATGGGGCCCCATGCATTGAGCCACACATTGAGCCGGGTGTCGGGCTCCCTGATGAGCAGGGAGCCTGCTTCTCCCTCTACCTGTGCTTGCCACTGACCCGGCTTATGTGTTGACACTTGTGTGCTCTCTCTCTCTGTCTGTCAAATAAATAAATTAATTAAAAAACAAAAACAAAAAACCAAAATCTTACCTGGAAGTAAATGCTACTTTCAGTTAAATTTAATTCAACACATATCTGTTAAGCACCAACAATCCTTTAGATGCTAGACAAACTGATATAGAGATAATATTAATTAGACAATAAACATTTTCAATGTCAGTAGTGAGATTAAATAGAGCACACAAAAGAAAATATTAAAAAATATTTAATTAATATTGTGAGAGAGGAACAGAAGTGCCCTTTTACCAAAACATCCTAAAACACAGATGCATTACTTAGGTACTTATACAAGGTAAAATTCAACTCCAGAGAAGACACTGGGCTTTATGGTCAATACTACACCTACCTGACAGTAACAATAAATGTAAGCGTGTAGATAAATCTTGGCCAATAGTCACTTTACAAAGATGATTATTTATGATTATGGTTATGATTATTATAATAATGTTCCCTTAATGGATACATCATATACCTCTCTTAACACATTAAGAAAATAAAAGAGCATTTTTCCATTTCTTAATGGCCCATGTAATATTTTTAAATAAAATGACAGCAATAATCTGGAACTTTCTTTTCCCATCTGCAGAGTGCAAGTCAATAGCATTTGTCCAGCCACAAACAAAGGAACCCTGGGAGATGTTAGATCAGCATCTTCCTCAACATTATACCCTCCAAAATAATTTTTAAGTCCCATGGATACACCTAGGTAACACCCACATCATAGTAAATAACCCAGAAAATGACCTGAAGACTGGTAGAACAGACTCTCCACAGCTAAATGTTAAAAAAGGGCCACACAAGAGGGGGTAGGAAGGGCAGAGATGTGGTTAAGTGCCACGACTTCTCCACAGGAGGAAGGGATTCTGCGGACTTGGAGAAGGGAGAGGAGCAGACCCCACACCAGATACTGCAGGTACAAGAGACCCACACTGGGAAGACAAATTCCCATAACATTTGGCTTTGAAGACCAGAGGGGCCTGACTTAAAATGTTCTTATAATCTGGGGGTCTTAACACCTGAAAACTTTAAAAATCAGCATACTCACCTCTGGGAGAGCCAAAGGGCAAGGAGATAGGACACAGAGTCCCTGTCCTTAACAATACAGCAAAACAAACAACCTCACTGAGATACAGCATAGAAGCAGCATTGAAAAAGGCCTAGAGTATACAGGAAGAAGAGCATGTGCTAGAGGGCAAGGTATCTTTGGGAGACTTCTCCAAGAACAAAAGAGCTGGTGCGCACAGTTTCCCTCCCACACCCCCAGCCTAGATACAGGGACACCTGCAGGAATCAGCACAGCATGAACACTCTCCACTTAACTTGCTAACAGCGCACCCCATCCCAATGCTTTTCTGGGGACCCACTCCCTCCAACATGCTCTTGGCTGGAATACACAGCAAAGCAGCCTTGACACAGGCCAGCACCATTCCAAAGTAACTCCTGCCCTGGGGAGAGGGGAAGAAAACCACACTTACCACTTCCACTTGTAGCCCCAGCAGTGGGCTAGGGGAAGACATCTAGTGCAACTGAAGGACCTGCCCACCAACTAAAGCTTCTCAGGGGACAACACATGGAGAGCACCCTATAGTTCAGTGTCACTGAAGCTCTGGGAAATGCCTGTCTGACCTAAATCAAGCCCAAGGCAGCCCCAAACTGGCCCATTAATACCAGAGGGATCAAACAGGCACAGATTGCCTGTATGATCAACAGGCAAAGAGAGACACTGCATATGACTAAAGGCAAACGCAGTGCAGCCCCACCAGTAGGGTGCATGTGACAAACATAGGAGACACCCCTGAAGCCCCAGGTTATAGTGAACAAAAAACATTGCACTATAGGACTTCTTTATTTTTTAAAATTTTTTAAAGATTTATCTTAGAGAGACAGCAAGCAAGTAGGGAGAGGGGCAGAGGAAGAGAGAGAATCCTGAAGAAGATTCCCCACTGAGCACAGGGCCAGACATGGGGCTCAGTCTCAGGACCCTGAGATCATGACCTGAGCCAAAACCAAGAGCCGGCCGCTCAACAGACTGAGCCACCCAGGCACCCCCAGGTCTTCTTTATAAGGTAACTATTTTCAAAAGCAAGAGATATAGCTGACTTTCTAACACATAGACAGACATGGGGAGTTAGACAAAATGATGAGACATGTGATGTCCCAAATGAAGGAATAGGACAAAATCACAAGAGACCTAAACAAAACAAAGATGTGTAATATGCTTGAGAATTCAAAATAATGGTTACAAAGATACTCATTGGATTTGAGAAAAGAGTGGAGGATCTCAACAAAGAGGTACAAAACATAAAAAGAACAAAAAGGAGATGAAGAACTCATTAACTAAAATTAAAAATACAGTAGATAGAATAAATAGTAGACGAGAAGCAGAAGAATTGATCAGCAACCTAGAGGACACAGTAATGGAAAGCAAACGAGCTGAACAGCTGAGAGAAAAAATAGTAATGGAATGTGAAAATAGATTAAGGGACCTCAGCAACACCATCCACCGTAATAACATTCACATTGTAGGGATCCCAGAAGAAGAGAAAAGGAGGCAGACAATTTATTGGAAGAAATAATAGCTGAAAACTATCCAAATCTGGGGAAGGAAACAAATACAGATCCAGAAAGCACAGAGATCCCCCAGCAAAATCAATCGAAGTAAGGTCCACACTAAGACACACAGTAATTAAAATGTCAAAAAGTAGTGATAGAGAATTTTAAAAGCTGCAAGAGAAAAGAAGACTGTTACATACAAGGAGAAACCAGCATAAGGCGATCAGATTTTTCAGCAGAAACTGTGCAGCTCAAGAGAGAGTGGCATGATACATTCAAAGTGCTGAAAGGGGGAAAAAAAAATGTAGCCAAGAATTCTCTATCCAGCAATGCTATCCTTAAGAATAGAAGAGAAAATTTCCCAGAAAAATAAAAGTTAAAGGAATTCATGACCACTAAGCCAGCCCCACAAGAAGGGTTAAAGAAGATTCTTCAAGTGGAAAGAAAGACCGTAAGTAGGAGTAACAAAAGTAGGAAGCACCAAAGCACTAAAATTAAGTGTATCTGTAGAAATCAGTCAAGGGATTCACAAAATAAGAGGGTATAAAGTATAATGCTATATACCTAAAACTGGGGAGAGGAGTTAAAATTTAGTGCTTTTAGAATGGGTTCAAACTTAAGCAAACATCAACTTAAGTTAGACTGCTTTCAAACCCAGTGGTAACCACAAATCAAAAACCAGTGATAGATATGCAAAAAATAAAAAGAATCCAAGTATAACACTAAGAAATCCAAGAAACCAAGAAAAGAGAGCAAGAGAAGGAACAGAAAGGAACTATTAAAACAACCATAAAACAAATAACGAAATAGCAGTAAGTACATACCTATGAACAATTTCTTTGAATGTAAATGGACTAAATGCTGCAATCCAAAGACATACAGATGGCCAATAGACACATGAAAAGATGTTCAAAAGCACTCATCAGGGAAATGCAAATCAAAACCACAATGAGATATCACCTCATACCTGTCAGAATGGCTAATATCAAAAACACAAGAAATAAATGTTGGTGAGGATGCGAAGAAAAAGGAACTCTCTTGCACTGTTGGTAGGAATGCAAACTGGTACAGCCACTGTGAAAAACAATATGGAGGCTCATCAAAAAATTAAAGGTAGAACTACCATATCATCTAGTAATTCCACTACTGGATATTTACAGAAACACTAATTGAAAAGATATATGCACTCCTATGTTTTTTGCAGCATTATTAACAATAGCCAGATTATGGAAGCAGCCCTCTGTCCATCGATAGATGAATAAAGAAGTAGTGTATAAACAATGGGATAAGAATAAAGAATAAAATCTTGCCACAGGCAACAACAGGGATGGATCTACAGGATATAATGCTAAGTGAATTAAGTCAGTCAAAGAAAGACAAATACCATATAATTTCACCCGTATGTGGAATTGAAGGGGGGGGGGGGGGGAGAGGGAAGGAAGGAAGGGAAAAAAAAAAAAGACTCTTAAGTATAGAGAATTGATGGTTACCAAAGGGAGGTGGTGGGACAATGGGTGAAATAAGTGAAGGGGATTAGAGAATACATTTAATGTGATGAGCACTGATTAACATAGAATTGCTGAATCACTATATTGTACACCTGAAACTAACACTGTATGTTATACTGGAGTTCAAAAGATTTTAACCTTATAAATTTTACATCCTGATCTTATTCATATAGATTCTACAAAGTTATCATTGAGTAGGAGTTCCTTTGTTTCTTACACAGATTTAACATATATTCAGCTGATTTTGATCACTTGAGTTAGACTTTGAAACACATGATCTACCATATGTGACACTCTTAAATTTCAGTTTCATAGAAACAAAACCTCCATGCCAACTTGCACAGCATAGATAGCCATTTTCTGCACAAGAGATATAGTATTTCAAACAGGCTGCTTTGTAACACAAGATTTTGCACTGGGAGCAACACATATGTGAGCCAGGAATTTTTTCTGCACTTCCCCATCTGACAATTGTTGCAAAATTGTAGGAGGTATGCCCTCGAATAACAGAATAATTACAGCTATGTAAAGACTTTAAAACTTTAACCTTTTTTCTCCATTATGAATAATTATCACTTTTTACTATTTGTTTTTTGTTTTGTTTTTTAAGTAGGCTCCATGCCCACTGTGGAGCCCAACATGGGGCTTGAGCTCATGACCCTGAGATCAGGACCTGAGTTGAGATCAAGAGTCAGATGCTTTACTGACTGAGCCACACAGGCACCCCTCACCTTTTGCTATTTGATGGAAAATCTTGACAAGTGCTCATTGGACTATATTTTGGTTTTAATCTTACTAAATAATGACAAGCCATGTTTATGCTGGTACCATTTTAAGTACTATCTATAATAATTCCCAAAGACTCTGCTGTAGATAATAGCTTGTAAACTCCTAGGCTTCCCTCAAACATTTGTCCTATTCCTACCATAGTGGCCTTATAACAAAAAGCCTAGTTGCCTTGCATAGTTCTTTATCATCTTGTATGAATGTTAAGATCCTAATGCAATTTTATAATTTATTAGCATTTAGTTTAATAATTATAGAATTCCACCACCAAATAGAACAAGAAAACTTGCCAGTTATGGACTTGGTTGTAGGGTACCAGATTAGCGAGAGATTCTGGGACTAGCCAGATCCACCAAGGCAACGCTACACTTGCTGGGCACCGTGTAACCTATAGATGTTGGAGTGTATGTCCTTGCAGGCAGAACACAGCTTTGAGAAACAGATAATACGAATTTACTCCAAATTGGCAGTAATTCAGAGATTGGACTTCATTTTGAAAGGAAACAGTTACATACAATCTGACTGTTGCATAACCTGCTTATACTGGAATTTCAAAGAAACTGAAAAAAAAATCACTTAGGATATAGGAAACAAACACATATGTGCCTTGGAAACTTTTCAGGAAATAGATTAGAATATTTGCATTTATAACCAGAAACAGAACCAGTTGATTGCTTTATCTCTCCATTAGTGCTTAAATATAAGAGCATGCATTTTAAAACCTGAGCTATTGTCCCTTACAATTAAGCAAATTCCACTTAGACATTATATTTAAAATAAATTATATTAATGACTTAAAACCACTAATTGTCTCTGTACAAATTATTTCACATTCTTAAGGATGTTCATTTAAACATGGATATCCAAGAATGCACCACTTAAAAATTAGACATTTTTAGAAAGGTAGATTGAGCAATATTAATTTTTGGTTTTGTGACAAAAAGGATGGCAAGTATTTTTTAATAGAAAATTAACTGAATTGTATTTAGAAAGATTGAGATTCATGAAAATGAATCAGCACTTAAGAATTGTTAATTTAGCAACTGATGTATAATTGATAACTATTAGAACATTTTATATTGTTACATGAAATTGAAATATAATCTAAGCATGTTACACTGAAACTCTGTTAATTGGATTTAATAAAATATTTTGAAGTGAAGTAAGCTTAACATTGACCAGAAAAATATAAGAAAATTAAAATGTTCTTTGAATTATACTGTGGCTTCACATAAGCTTGAGTAAACTGTACAGAATTCACGCCTACCATAGTTCCACACCATTTAACCCTGTGATCCACAGAGACTGCCACTGAAATTGGTTTGGTAAATTCTTCCATGTTAGGCATATCAACTGGCTATTAATTAGCTAATGAAGGGAAGAGGATGAAATTGTACTGGGATTCTCTTAGTTAGTTGTATTGCATTGGGTGGTCAACATCTTTAAATTGCTACCATGTGATATTTATTGCTTTTTTTTTTTTTTTAAGAGGATATTACCTCTTTCCAAATCTGAAGTCTGTCATTTCAACATCTCAATCATATGCATTTAGTTACACTATCCCTTTCCACTTTGAAATGGGTAGCTTCTGGAGATCTTAGGTAAATTTAGATGCTCAACATATGCACACTAAGCTTCCTTTTCTTGAACTAATGCACCCCTTGGATCCTCTTTAAGAAGCCCACCATTTGAAAACACTGAATATTTCAGGTTAAAATATTTACTTCAGAAAAACATAATTTGACTTAATAGATACAGAGACTTATGCAATGTCCTGTTTTACTTAATCCTCCCCAAGTATGGTAGGCATGAACTTTTCCAGTGTTGCTTCTTTGTTTGCAAATTTAAAGATGGTTTAAACACTTGCTTAAAAATATCAAGCAAGCCAAGTCACTGAATAGACTACATCTTTGTTTCTGTTGAATAAAAAGGTCTTTGTTTTTGCTCTAGTGGGCAGATACTTTCCTAGATATTCAAATAAAATTAATTGCCTATCCCAGAACATTCAATAGAAGACTGTATTAGTCTTATCTTTCGGGATATTTTTTTCAATAAGGATTGTACCATACTGGACAGGTCATCACTTTTCATTCTCAGAGATGTTTTTTCCTTCTATTTTATTGAGCGAATTGAAGTCAGTAAGCATGAGCTTCCTCATTTCTGCCTCTTTAAGTTCTTTGTCTTCCTCTCTCACACTTAGTTTCATTCTGTTCTAGCTCCAGAATATGAGCCTCTACTGCTCAAAACCTACTCTCTAAGCTCTTTGCTTCTCTCCCTCTTAACCGCTCTAGGATTACACAAGGACCCAGCTCCCTTTTCCCTGTGTTAGACCTCTTCAGCGGTTCTCTAAACAAGTACATTACGTCCCACACTGGAACAAAAAACAAAATCCAGCAAAACCACACTCCCAGACCCTCTGTACCCTATCCCCATTTAGTTTTTATTCAGGTATTTTCACAATTGTTTACACATACATAAACAAATGCGCATGGGGAAAAAAACAAAACCAATAAAGTATTTGTTTATGGTTTTTTTTTCTTTAGCCTTATAGAATCAACTCAAAACAAATATTTCCCAAAGTTAATTAGATTAGTTCTACTCTCCTCTATATCTCCTTTATTGTGGCTTTATCATTCATTTGTAATACAAGTAGATTCATTTGTCATAGTCTGCATTCCCTCTTGGATTCCCCCTGACATCCTTTTTTTTTTTTTAATTTGCATACAGTAAAACTAAGTGTTCAATTCTGAAGAATTTGACAAATATTAAAATCCTGTTTCTACCACCATGTAATATTCATGAAGGGTTCCATCACTCCAAAATTTCTCCCATGCTAACACTTTGTAATTAATCCCTCTTCCACTCCGTATCCCTGCAAACCAACGATCTGTTTACCATCCTTACACTTCTGCTTTTCCAGAATGTCCTATCAATAGAATCCTACAGCATGTACTCTTGTGTCCAAGTCATTTCATTTAGTAAAATATATCTAGATTCATCTATGTTTCAGGTTAATAATCTGTTCCTTTATTGCTGAATAGTATACCATTGTGTGACTAATCTGGTTTATCATTCACCTGATGAAGGGCATAGGAGTTGTTTCTACTCCTTGGCAATGATGAACAAAGCTGCCACACACACGATGTACAATATTTTGTGTCAACATAAGTTTTGACTTCCCAGTGTAAATACTTTGAAGTGGAATTCCTGCATATTTGAGTTTATGTTTATGTTTAGCTTTTAAAAAATAGCTAAAATGTTTTTTAAAATGGCTCTTCCCTTTTGCATTCCCATGAACAATATACCTTCTCTAGCACTTGGTGTTGCCTTTTTTTAATCCATTCTAATAGATGTGGTTTAACTTACAGTTCCCTGATGAAAGATAACATTGTTTATCTCTTCATAAATTTGCCATCTGTATAACTTACTTGGTGAAATATGTTTGCTAAGAACTAGTAGTAATTCTTTATTCCTTTAATGTAAGGTGTCTCATCTGAGTGCCTTCAAGATAATATTTCAAGTTTCCCATTTTTTGAAATATAAGATGCCTGGATTTTTTTTTTAATCCTGGGGGCGGGGGCGGGTATGTGTTTTTTTTGTTTTTTGTTTTTTTTTTTCCTAGGAGTTCATGGATTTGTAGTTTGGATCTGTTATTCTGGGAAAATTTTTGTTTCTACAAGTATTTCTTTGGCCTGGTTTTCTCTTCTACTGGGATTCTGATTTCATATATGAAAGACCATCTAATGTTGTCCTAAAGGCTTTGGGTCTACGCTCTCCCTCTTTTGTTTCTGTCTGCACAATTTCAATACACCTTTTAAATTCACCTGATTTCCTCTGCTTAGTCTAATGATGAGCCACCAAAGGCATTTTTCATCTTGTTACTATGTTTCAATCCAGCCTTACCATTCGATTATTTTATTGTTTTCTTCTCTGCTACAATTAACTATATGATCTTGCATGTTGTCCATCTTTCCCATTTGAGCCTTTAACATATCATATTTCTTTAAATTCCCTGTCAGACAGTTCTAAGATCTTTGTCATATCTGAGTCAAGTTTTTTGGAGGGTTTTTTGTTTGTTTGTTTTTTTAGTCTAGTTTTGATAACAGTTTTGTCTCCTTGAAATGTAGTGTTTTGTCATTTTTTGTTGAAAGATGGAAAATGGCATGGAAGTTCATTAAAAAATTAAAAATAGAACTACCATATAATCCAGAAATCTGAGAGAAATGAAAATCCTTACTTGAAAAAATGTATACACTCCCATATTCATGGCATCACTATAACAGCCAAGACACAGAAGCAATCCAAGTGCCCATCAATGGATGAATGGTACAGACACATACCCTGGATTATTTGGCCAAAAAGAAACGAATCTTGAGATTTGTGACATGAAAGGTACCTGAGGGTATTATAAGTGAAGTAAATCAGACAGAGTAAGGCAAATACTGTATGGTCTCATATGTAGACTATAAAACAAAAACTATGCTTATAGATACAGAGAACAGATTTGTGGTCACCAGAGGCAGGGGCTGAGAGGTGTGTGAAATGGGTCAAGGCAATGAAAAGATACAAATTTCCAGTAAAAAGTCAAGGGGATGTAATGGAGAGCATGATGACTATAGTTAATAATACTGGATTGTGTATTTGAAAGTTGCTAAGAGTAGATCTGAAAAGTTCTCATCACAAGAAAAAATGATTTAACTATGTACAGTGATGGATGTTAACTAGACTTCTGTGGTAATCATTTTGCAACATATACAAATATCAAATCATGTTATATCTAAAACTAATATGTTATACATTATAGATCAAAAAGAAGAAAAGGTTAATTGTAGGCATCAACCAATTGTCACCTACGAATTTCAGTTCAATTTTTCTTTTGATGTGTAATTTATACACAATGAAATGTAAAATCTTAAGTGTACATTTTCTGAGTCTTAACATACCTGTGTACCCAAACCCCCATCAAAATATAGAACACTACTGTCACCCAAGAAACCGTCATTAAAAAAAAAAAAAAATGGACATCCTGTAAAGGATATTAGAGACTGAGGCAAATAGCCTTTACAACCAGAAATGGTCATGTCACTTCTGCTAGGCCTTTGGTGTGGGAGGTTACAATTCATCCAATTAGAAGTTCGAGAAGTTGACACTACTATGTTTACCCTTAGTATACCCTCCATTCTAAATCTCTTCAGTTATACCTGGCATGGTAGGAACTGGGTTATTCGAGTGTTTTTCTTTCCTCTCCAATGTTTATTCTACCTTCAGCCTTAGGTCTCTCCTTTATGCTACACAACCAGAGAAATATCTTGCAAGGTATTTGGTACAAAATAATTTTCACCCTGAAGATGAAGATGTGGGTGGGAAGTGCATTCTAACTAGTTTTTATCAATTCTCTGTTTTAAGTGGGAACCAGATCCCAAGTGTCAGGGAGTTGGTATTCTTAGTGGTCCTGCCACACCCTTGGTCTAGTTGTAAGCCCGGAATAGGATAGAAGGTTTGCTTTCTGTTCCCTTTTGTCATGGCAATGGACTTTCACGTATGTCCTAATGGCAACCATGTTCGTTGTCCTTACTCTCACAGACTAAGGATTTTGATCTGTAAGTGAGATATTGGAAAAAGTTTCCTAGTGGAGTTTCCGGACATTCTCCCCACTCTTTTCCCAAGAGCTGTTCCTCTCACCCAATTCTGCAGCAGGAAAGAGCTTTTGTTAGTGCTTTTTCTATCAACCCTCCATCCACCTAACTACCTATCTACCTACATATGTATTCCTTCATTTTTCATATGAATTGTATTTGTTATTTGTGAGTACCTGGAGGATTCAGAGAGTAAAGGACCTTCTCTTTCTCTTACCATCACACATGTGACTATCCTCCACAGATTTGTTAATTATCCTAATTGAACTCTTAACCAGTGTCTAGCTTCAAGTTGCTAAGCAAGCCAGTGCCCAGGTAAGCTGTGTCCCCTTAAATTCTGGGCTAATTCATTATCCTGGGGTCAAGAAAGTTGTAAGAGGTTTTATCTGGCATTATTATTTGTTGTTGTTACTATTATTCACCTGAGAATTTGCAGGGTTTTTTTTTCCAATTTCCTTCTCCAAGCTGAAACCAACTATTTAAGTATATTTTTTCTCCTCATCTGAGGATGCTGTAATAGAACCAGTATCTCTTGTGACTGCATTGGCTTTGCATCCACCCTGCTGGGGTTTCTAGCAAGGTTCCATTATTTACCAGCTGTGTGGTCTTAGGTCATTTCACGCCACTGGGTCTCAATCTCCTTAAGTGAAAAATTAGGCTGATAATAGTTCTTCTGACCTAGAATGATTATCAACACTGAATCAACTAATATATGTAAAGCATTTTGAATATTAAAAACTATATAAGTGTTAGCTATTACTTAGCATATTATAGTATAATTACCTGTGTACATATGCCCAGGTAAAATGCATGCTTTCAAAGAACAGATATTTGTGTACCAATATCTAGGACAACACTAGAATATAAGAGGATTGATAAATATTTTATCAACGTATTAACAGATGTTACTTCAGACTGCTATTCTGTTATTATGGTCTATTTGAAATTATAAAAGTTAGAAACTATCAGCATCCCTACCTGGGTTCTATCTCTTACCACTATGTGATCTGGGGAGAGTTACATAACTTCTCTGTACCTCAATTTTTTTCATCATTAAAGATTGATTATAGTTCCTATCAAATAGGGTTGAAGATTAGATGAATTATTGTGTAGCACAGCACTAGTACATGGTAAGTGTTCCATAAGTACCAGACATAATAATTAATAGCAATGGTATTACTATTAATACAGTTAGAATTCAAATGTTAATTTTTAGAAATATATTAATATTAATAATTAATAATAATTAATATTATTTGCCTCTGTTCACTTTGATTCTGATGTTTCCCCCTGCATCTGGCTTAGCTGAAATGCTTTTTACCCTTTAGGTACTAATTTAGTGTTATTTCTCTCCTTTCCTCTGAGGCAAAATTACTTTTGGTCTTCCAAAAAACTTTTATCTAATTTTAAAATGCTCACTTGTCACATTCATCAGCTGCAGGTTTTTATGTCTTCTTTTCCACTACAATGAATAAGGGATGGGCTAGCCTTTATATTCTAATTGCCTATTGCTTTATCTAGAATAACATGATACTTAATTATTTTTTCTTTCATTAGTTAATAAAGTGCCTTACATTTGGGGTCTTTCCTTTTATTAGTTAATGAAGTGCCTTAAATTTGGAGTCTTTCAATTTTTTTTTTAATACAACACATTTAAATAGTTTTGTACACATTTCTTTTTATTCAATATTTAGAGTTTAACTGAGGTTGATGGCTCAGATCTACACCTAATTTTTCCTGGATGCTTACAACAGTTCTTGAAATACTTCTGCTGACTCCATAAAGCTTTGTACAAGCATACAATTGGATATAAGGTATCCATATTTAAGGAATCAAAATTTACATTAGTATCTATAGAAAGTTCTCTGGCTTTTTTCATGTTCACTGAGGAAATTGTATCAGCAAATGTGCAAGTCATTATCAGCAAGTTTTATTATCAAGTACTCTTTGAGTTCTCTATCTACCTGGGGTAAAACAATTAATTTAAAAAGATATTAAAATCTTGATTTTTATTTGTTGTATACATGGCAGTTTCTTTTAATAAATCCCATCAACTGTATGGACTGCCTTGAAAATAATTGATTAAAAAATTCTAAACCATCAAATCTACAAATACCTTTTATAAAACCTATCCATGATGGCTCATGGTACATGCCAAAGCCATAGTGTCAAATCTGAGTTGCAAAAGATAGGATAGCTTTTGAAATATTTTTATGATTCGGTCTAGGGTCTAAGATCCATGATACTATTTCACTGTGTTATTTTGGATATTATTACATTTAACAGAATAGAATGCATGTTATCAAGCCTAAAAGTCTTCAGTTTTTCCTCAGTTATCTAGCTCTCTCCCATATGCTTGTCTCAAGAAATCCAAAGTGGCATTAATAAGGAGAGTACCAGCCTACAGAACATTACATGGTCATAGTAATTCTTTTAAAACAAATTCTTGTTCACGAGATCATTCAAGAGCTTGTTAATGTATTTTAATGTATTAATTAGTATCTCTTTAGTCCCTGGATCAAAGATTAAGCTAGAGCTGTCTCTGTATCCGTACCTAGCTATGTTTTGAATAGGTGTAGAAATTCATTGACAACTGGAATGATAACATGTATCACTTTAAACCTTTGTTCTTTGCTATTAGGTATCTATGCTCTAGCCCTGGAACTTTTTTTCTCCTTATCCTTCATCAGCTTCAATTTTTTAAGGTTGTTCTTGCGTTACAAAACAATGTTAACTTAATTATACTCCAATTTAAAAACAAAAGTTAATACTTTGCTGCTACCAGAGAAGAATCAATGAATCTAAAGGTATAGAACTTCTCAGACTAATGGTCCGGCAACTATTTCAACAAAAAAAACTGAACAAACCATATCAAACACCAACATAAAATCACTGCTACCCTGCTACACCATGCAGAATTACAAATATACAACCTATCTATTTTATTACCATTTGTTGCAAATGTTTATTTCTTTATGATTGTGAAAACTCTTTCACTGCTTTAAAATTGTCCACAGTTTGTCTACTACCTCGATCCCAAAATGACTTGTAACAATTTCTAGCTCTCTTCACTAATCTCTCTAGCCACACACATTCATCTTAATATTTTAAGATAAATTGGTACAATCCTCTAGATATTTTTCCTTGGGGCAACTCTGCTTTTAAAATTTCTGTTAGTCTTTGCATAATAATAGGGCTGGGAACGATAGTATTACACAACTGCAAAACGACAGTTCCACAGTTCTGTTGCATCAATACTTACAGAAGATTCTATTACCACACACAAAAAAATGCCATTGAAAGATCAATTTTTACATCATATTATCCAACAAGAACAGACGTTTGCTCTAACTACGGCATTGCAGAATGAATGACACATTGTTGCACTTTTCAGCATCTCAGAGTCAAAACAATTACCCATGGCCTTCTACTTGACGATTAAAGTTTTATGGGGTAAAAATGGGGTTATAGGAAAAAAAATGAAATCTTCTTAGGCAAGAATTACAAACGCCTTCCAGGAATAATACTAAAGTTTTTCCCACTCTGTCAGATGTCAACATTTTGACAGCATAGAAAAAAAGCATTAAACATTTCCACCCCATCAAATTTTGACATTTTTCAAAAGACACATTCACTAGACACACCAGTTTTACCTATGGAAAGACACTGTGCATATTTTATACTAAGGGAAGATTTAGTTAGAAAGAATAAAAATAAGAGAACCAGATGACATCTGATGTCATCACAGTGATACAGAGTACGAACAGTACATAGAAGATGACAAGTTAGAGATTGTGGCAATTTTATGAGAGTACGTTGAGAGATATATTGTATAATTAATTTTCAATCATCCATGGTAATGAGTAAAAGTGAAAGCAGGAAAAAGGACTCCAAAAATTAAATCCTCATGGGGCTCCTGGGTGGCTCAGTCGTTAAGCGTCTGCCTTCGGCTCAGGTCATGATCACAGGGTCCTGGGATCGAGCCCCGCATTGGGCTCCCTGCTCTGCCAGGAGCCTGCTTCTCCCTCTCCCACTCCCCCTGCTTGTGTTCCCTCTCTCGCTGTCTCTCTCTCTCTCTGTGTCAAATAAATAAATAAGAATTAAAAAAAAAATTAAATCCTCATCTTCCTTCTATAGAATTTTAATTGCATCAATCATTATATCCAAAACAAAAAAAAAGGAGTTTGAAGATTTTTTTCATTTTTCCATTTCCTCTAATTATAAAACAAAAATGGGAGGAAGAGTATGGATAATAATAATAATCAGCCTTTAATTTATCAAGTGTTGTGTTTCTTTTCCCCCTCTCCTTATTGAGCCGATGAACTCTGTAATACCAAAATATTTTTTTAAAAAAACAATGGTAATATCCAAACTTTCTTTATTCATTTAGTAGCTTTCTCAGAAACTAACACTGAAAATTTCTAAAACTTTATGAGTTTCTCATTGTTTGTGAGTTTTATGCCTGTAAGAGTCATTTGAAAGTAAACAATTTTCTAATGCAGAAATATTAACAGTGCCTAAAACCATTTTCAGATCTCCATAAGGAGACTAAATTAAAACTGACATTTTAGGCTCCAAATGACTCATCATAATAGTTTGTTACCGGCAAAGTATACTTTATTCAATCTCTTTAATGCAGAAACTGAATATAAGAATACCAATATTAAAGTAAATATATCTAAATTTTAATTTTAAGTAAACATCTAACTGATGCATTTCTCTTGTACAGTCTGACTCACATGCTCTTATATTGTTTTAATATGGCATGCTTTATCATAAATTAATATTTCTATTCTGCATATGAAATATTCCTAGACATATTTTTACATTCACCAAGGCACACATATTTCATATCCATTAGCTTTGAATTACAATTGAAATATTCAAGTGAATTATTCAAACTTAAACAACCACTTAGATTTGTAGAGAATATTGAAAATGAGGGTTAATAAGTGAAATTTCATTTAGAAGAGGTATTAAAAATTTTGGTTGTAAAGCAACAAAAGATATTTTTAATTTGATTTGTAGAGAGGGAAAAAATCTATTCAGATTAACATAGATCTTGGAAATGAATTTAAATGAAGGATAATCTTAAGATTAGAGAATGCATTATTTGAAACCAGGAAAGAAACACAATGCAAAAGTACTTAAGAGATCCCAAGAGACAGTGAGTTTAGATTCGTTACAGGGGGAAAACTTTCTAAATAAACTCCTGAGAAAAAGTATAGAACAACCTTCTATGGGAGCCCTTAAAACAGAATTTTGATTTAATTTGCACAGTTGAGATTACTGACAGGTTAGAGATTTGAGTAAAAGACCGCTTATTTGACCTGTACTGGAGTTGTCTGGTTTGTGTATGGGTATAACAGAAAGCGTAATGTGAGATACTTCCTGGAAACCATCTTTCTTCTTCCCTCCGCGCATAGTAAATAATGATCCAATGGTGCTTGTGCCATGCAACAACCTCCATGACTATTTGTTGTCTTTCCCACCTTCCTGTGCAGGTAAGTTCAGATGTGCTGAACATGACTAACTGTTGCCTTCTAAAAACATGTTCTTCCTGAAATTTCCTCACTTAAATTTACATAGAGCCTCAACAAGGTATGTGTAGGTTATATATACACACATATATGTATTACACACACACACACACACACACACACCCCTATATGTGAAAAGGCTCTACCAGGAAGCAAAGATTTGTCAGAGCTGAAAACAAAGCATATACTCTATGAAGAATGAAACCTTCTCCCATTATACATGTATATATAGATAGATTTCCTTATGTTATGAATGACATCATCATCAACAGCAACACAAAGATGTCACACCCCTTCATGGTTTCTAAAAGAAAGATGGAGAAGTAGAAATGGATTTAACTCATTCCACATGGTTTTTACTTTGTCCTGAGGTTTCCCTAACAGTGGTTATCATCATGCTCAGACAAAAGAATTACACTGTCCATTAATTTTCCATTAAAATCATGTACTGCCTATGGAAACAAAATTTGGAAGGAGTTTTCCAGAAGCCAATTGGCAACGTAGGCCAAAATTCTTATTATGTGCATGACTTTGACTTTGCAATTCTATTTTTAGGAATTCATCCTAATGAAATTACCTGAGGCTCATCCAAGTAATAAAGTATGTTGGTTATTATTCATCACATAAAAATTAATTAGAAAAAGATAAATGTCCAATAATAGATGGATATTACAAGTCCTATGCATCCAATAGAATACTATGCAACCTTTAAAATTATTTTGTAAGTCATAAAACACTTCTAACCGAAGAGAGTAGAATTACATTCATGATCATTTTTAAATGTTAACATGACAAAAATATATTTAAAAAGTGCATTTAAGTTTTCCTTATTATGTCTTTTTCCACCTATACAAATAAAATAACTTACATTTTGAATTGTTCCATTTTTCTAGTCCTGTAGTTGTTGGGAATCAACTCTGAATCTTCACAGGAATTTGTGACTAAAATTATTGGGCCTTCCCATAACATATCCTTGACTTCTGCTATTCCAACAGGTTATCATCCCATGAATAAAGACAGACGTCCATAACTGACTTAGAGAACCTTGAAAGGAATTCTTAGGTCCGCTGCCTTGTAGGATTCCTAGAAGAAAAAAACCCTTAATGAAAATGATCTGTCATCCAGTTTTTTTTTTTTTAACAATGCAGTATAAATCCAAGAGTTTCAAAATTTCTAGGTAAATGACCAAACCAAGAAATAAAAGTATATCTTGATCTCATACATTTGTCAGTATCTGCATAGTATTTCTGGAAGGAGACTGAGAGAGGCACTAAAAGTAGCTCTCTGCTGGTCGACATACAGGTTATTGTATTTGCTTCTGTCATTTGCTTTTTCTAAAAAAAGTAAACTTCTCTAAATAAATGTACAAATTTAAAACCTTGCTCAATTATGGATTAAAAAGTGTTTCCTTCATTCTTCTCAGTATTACTGATACAGGCTATCATTTTTTAAATTAACTGTTCAAATATTAAATAAGAAATCAGCAAAGAAAATTTTAAATTATAAAAGTAGTCAAACTTCCAAATAATACTATTAGAAAGAACAGACTGAGAAAATTAAGAATCTAGAAATAGGGAGGCCCTCGGAGATCTAATTATGATGAAAGGATATATAATGAAGTTTTCTGGGTAACAAAAAGGAAGACACAGAAATAAAAACAAGATGGCAACCACTGTTAAATGAATGGGATTTCCAATGCCTTTGGATAAATCAGAGAGTCTTTGAGCTTATAGAGGTAGCAACCACTAACTGGCATATGCATTTCAAAAGGTAGAAATACAACCTCTCTTAAAACAGTTAGGATGCAGGACCAGAGACAGCCATGAGAGGAGTAGATGAAAAGCCAGTGGGAACAAGACTCAGAGTATTTTTCTAGCTGATGGATACTTGGAGTAGGGACTACAGAGAGAGAAGGATGAGCTACACTGACCATTGAAGCTACCTCACAGACAGTCTAAAGACAGATTGTGAGCTGCATATAAAAATGATGACCAGAACAAACTGCAAGTCTATGACCTGAACAGGAAAGGCAGTGAAGTTCAAGATAAACATGCTGTCCCCAAGGAAGGGATCAAATCTTCTTGGCTGCAGAGGAGGGTGAGCGACATAGAGATATAACTATTGATATTCAGGAATCTGTAGTGTTACAGGCTGTCTAGTAATATTTGTCAGACATTGCCTGTATTCTTGAGCTACTCAAAATTTTTAAACTACTGAAAATTGACCTGCTGCATTTAAAAGAAATATGTTCATTTCTAGACAATTTGGCGACTTTGAAAATTATGAAAATAAAAATCATCATGTAACCCATCCCCCAGATATTTTAGATTCCATGTTTCATCATTTCAACCACAATCTGCAAAATTTACACTATCTTTTGAGCCTTTGTCCTTTCAACACACCTGCCTGGCAAAACTACAGAGCTGGACAAATCCGATTAGCTGCCTTCTCTAAGCTTGCACCTGGGTTGTTAACCCAGCTGCCAGTATAAATTTATGGTTCAGCATCAACCAGATTTTCAAACTTTCTGGCAACTGTTTTCTCCTTGTCAGACGTTTCTCTCATTCTTCAAAATGACTTTCAAACTTCTACTCTCTTCAAACCCTTCATCCTCTCTTCTAGTCAGAAGATGGCTTTGCCTCTACTTCAGAAAGAAAACTAGCCAGAATAAGGGAAGAAAACTCACAACATTCCATGTGCATATTTTTTAAGACTTTATTTGACAGAGAGAGAGAACAAGCAGGGGGAGCTGCAGAGGGAGAGGGAGAAGCAGGCTCCTCACTGAGCAGGGAGCCCAATGTCGGGCTCAATGCCAGGGCTCTGGGATCATGACCTGAGCCGAAGGCAGACACTTAAATGACTGAGACACCCAGGCGCCCCGTCTGTGTTCATATATTCAAAGCAGCTTACTTCATCCTATCCTCTTTTATCCTTTTGCCACGCCCACACCAGGGCTGTCCCTCCATCTCCTAATTGGCTTTCCTCAGCCTTTATTTCATATTTAATTCTCTGAACTCATGAAAAGCACAGACATACCTTTTCCTCAAGCTGGTTCCATTTCCCCCCTCTGTTTACTTGCTTTAACCATGAAATGTATTTAAAAAAAAAAAGCCTTTTCCATTCATTTGCTTCCCCTGCACTCTTTCAGAAACAAATTGTAACACATAGGGATCATTACCATTCAACTGCAATCTCTCCCGTTACAACGTCTCTGTGAGGTACACTTTTCTCTTTACTCTTCCTTTAATTTCTTTACATCAGAACAGCCTTTGGCATGCTGATCAGTTCTTTCTCAACTCACTTTCTTTGATTCCTGTGGAATCCTCAGTCCTGGTTTTCTTCTACTTTATACATTCTCAATTTCTTTTGTTGACTTGTTCACCAATCAGTTTTTTATTGTACTTTCTTAAAGCTCTTTCTGAGGTCCTCTTATGCATGGCAGTCAACACTCTATGGCATATTTATTAATGCACATATTTCAAGATCTCCTTTGAATTCCAATTCCAAATAGCTCTCTAAGTATCATCTCTAGGTGGACTTCTTTGAGGCACTCAAATTCAGTTACTAAAGAGAAGTCCATATTCTCTACACCTCAAACCTATTTTCCATCCAGCTGTGGTTCCTATATGAATCCACAGCACTAAAGTCCCCTCAAATATTCAAACAGAAGACCTGAAAATCATTCACCTCATCTGTTTTACTCCTGAAATCCCATCGATCTTTATACCTTGGTGATGCCATTTCTTAATCTCTCTCCAATTATCATTTTACATCCTTTTCTACTACCTTCATCATCTACCCCATGCCATATTTCTCTCTTCTCTGTACTCCTGCAACAATAACATGCTTTCCAAAAACACATCAGATTGTGAAATTCTCACACCTAAAGCTTTTCCCACCCCCCAAGCCTAAAGCTTTTTTTTGTTTGTTTTTAAGGATTTTATTTATTTGACAGAGAGAGACACAGAGAGAGAGGGAACACAAGCAGGGGGAGTGGGAGAGGGAGAAGCAGGCTCCCCATGGATCAGGGAGACCGAGGTGGGGCTTGATCCCAGGACCCTGGGATCATGACCCGAGCCAAAGGCAGACGCTTAACGACTGAGCCACCCAGTAGTCCCAGCCTAGAGTTTTTTAATATCTCTTAATTTCTCTTAAAGATAAAGACTTAAGTCCTTAAGAAATGCAAGCCCTCCAGGATCAAGCTTCAGCCTTCTTTGTGGCAGACACTGTGGTTTGGGTAATCCACAACCATTTCCAACACAATTTCTCCTTGCTGCAAAAGCTACTCACTTTACCAGCTTCTCTGTCAAGTGGGAAGCCTTTCAACATGGACATTTTCCTACACATATAGGTATATGTGTATTTAAGGTGAAACTAAAATTAGTAATGTAACATATGCTGTTTGTGGGGTTGGGTTAAGATAGGAGTTAGGTATTTAAGGAACAATGAGTTCGTTTAACTTTCCTGATAAAGGGCATTATCACTCTTTTTGCCTTGAATGGGGAAAAGATGGTTGGGGTTACGGTGACCATCCTGGGACTATGAGGCTTTAAAAGGAGGGCAAAAGGCAAACATTAAGAATGGCAGAGCCATAAAGACAGAAATAGCCTGGGTAGCTCTTGCAGTATTTGAGCAGATCAACTAATGAGAGAGTAATTTCATTTTATGTGAGAAAAATGAGCCTCTTGTTATCACAAGACTTCAAAAGTTACTTGCTATCAACTTATTCCTAGCAATCTATCATCAGATCTCACAATACTTTCTCCTGCCTTTTAGCTTCAGACATATGGTACTTTATTAAAATCTGTATGTTCGTAATTGTTTTTTCAGTTCTAAAACTTTGTATTATCTAAGAGCCTTCATGTATGAACCTACTGCTGACTGAGACACTCTCCTGACCTCCTTGCTCATACTTTTGGTAACTCTTTGAAGTATCTATTTAAACAAATTACTACAGGAAAACCTTCCTTGACTCTAGAACTAGGACGGGCTCAACTGAAATGCACTCTCTGTGAACTTCATACTTTCTCTTTCTAAATGGTTTGTCACACTTTTGTTACCCTCACCCTCGTATCTAGACTGTAATCTCTGATGGCAGAAACTAAGTTTCTCCCTATTCCACGTTTGACTCTTAGAATCTAGCAGAACTCCTAATATCCTACACACCTAACACTTACAGGTAAAATGCATTACTTAATTTAGCATTTGGCAATTAATGTTATGTGATTACAATTTCACTGTTCCTTAAAAACCTAATGCCATCTCAAATATTCTTAAGTTTTTCTCACTGATTTGTGTTATCACCTTTATTTCAAATACTGGAATAGGATCCCAAACTATCCATTCTGTTTTACTGATCTTTCTGTCTAGTCTTACGCTCGTACCACTCTTTCAATTATACCTTTAGATAACTTTTTTTCTTTAGAGTTTTCTAATTGAGGCAGACGTTAGTAGAGGTAAATGCACAGATCCAACATACACTATTTGGCTTGTGATCCCTAGCCATTATGGCCTTCACAGACTCTCACATGTCTCCTCAACTGAGAGAGGCGTCACAGGTCTGCTTGGGTTCCCACTTATCTCAACATAGCCTAGACAAGTCTCTCCAGACAGTAGCTGCAGCAGTTGTAGAACTCATTTTCCTTGTGTTAGGAATCACTGTTCTTTACCACCTGACGCTAATGCCTGAAACCTGTTATTTTGTATTTATTTAGTTGTTTCAGGAGAGAGGATAAATCCAGTTCCTATTGCTCCATATTGCCCAGAAGTGGAAGTCATATTTAACATGATTTAAGTCTACCAGCTTGCTATGTGATTTCAAAGGTCTCATTTGTTTGTATTTCCTCCCTGAATTGGGTAGGAATAGTGAGTGTCCCTAATCCTAGACTGGGCAGTTGACGGACCTATTTATACAGTGAAACAATAAAACACAATAGGTAGGTCTTGGGCAGGTGACTCCTAAGACTGAAACACTCTTGCATATTATAGAAAGGTACAGATTAAAGTCTATTACTATTCCTTATGGCCTAAATCAAGGTAACCAAGATGTTCATGTTCAAATCCACGGGGGCTCATGTACAAAACCAGGAAGAAAATAGCATGCTAACTTTTAACTTTGTTAAAGGACAGGTTTTCTCTTGTGGTAAAAGATTTAAAACCACCTGGTGAGAAATATTTTTACGTATAAGGCCCGGATTTACTTGCAACCTCCAGTCAGTGTGCTAATAATCAAACTGTGGGCCCGTGGCCATTGGAATAGAGCTACAGAGTAGCTAAAAATCTCAGTGTATCTGATAATCCCACATATCAACTCCTGTTGTTCCCATTCTCTTGGAATAACGTATCCTTTGTCAAGTTAGGTCTAATGCATCCACTTGCCTGAGTTAACATTATAGAGTATATATGTGCTTGAAAATGCTGGACTTTCCCAGACACAGTTGCCCAATTATTCCAGGGAAAGCAACCTCTAGAAACTTAGATTGGGGTTGCGTACAGCCTCAGATAATATATTGTTAAAAAGAAAACAAAACAAAAGACCCAAAAAACACAAGTGCATGACTCCACAAGATTTCTCGTTGTTTTTTTATAGTGAATTATCAGAAATCAAAATCATAAGCAACTGACACAAGTTTTATGGGAGTTAAGCTGTAAAAAATAAATAAAAAAAATCAGTCCTGGTAAATAAGCTACAGCTCTTAAAATAAAGCCCTTAAGTACCCAACCCCTAAGGAGAAGCTTTCTGACCTGAAGGCTCTTGTTTTATGATGTAGGAAACAAAGGCAAAAGAGAAAAATTACATTTCCTTACGACTGACAGCCCACTGACAAAGTCCTTGAAACAGGCCGAGTGACCTTCCTCTGAGAGCTCAGCGGCCTCAATGCTGACACTTTGCTCGGGGCAAAAGGCAATCTTAGCCGGACACAACCCACCCACCCCCACTCGGATCCAGTGAGTCTACTTTAAATATACAGAAATTCCTTTGGAAACTTCCTTTGTCTCTACCCTCCAAGATTTATGCTGGCAGTCATCCCCCAAGCATATGGCCCACCGACACACATCTGGAGGACCTCATGACTGAGGTTTTACTAAACAGTAATAAATGACCTCTTCCTAACAATAGCTAGCCTACTCAGGGTCCTGGAAACTTTGTTTGCAAAATACCTGGGAGGCTTGTGCTGTCCCTAACCCACTCTCAACTTCAAAGTATACAACCTGCCACTCCTCACAACCCCAGTGCAGCTCTGTCTGCCCACGGGTCCTGTCCCCATGCTTTCATAAAACCACCTTTTTGCATGAAAGAGGTCTCAAGAATTCTTCCTTGATCATTTGCTCCAAACCCCAACATTTCCACACCATTTTAGTTTATCATCCCTGTCCTTTCATAATCTTTTTGCAGTTTTCTATGATATAATCCAATATCAGCAATTATATTCACCTTTTTCCCTTTAAAGAAGTTGGACATGAGTTTCTGTTTCTACTAAAAGACTTCATAATTTCCATTTTGAATTTCAGTTGTTTGATTAAGTGTACATTTTCTACAATTACCTGATAGGTTTGCTTAAAGTGGCTTTCAGACTTATCAGTTCTATCAGTGTCTTTTCATGTAAGTGACACACTATAGCAAAAGTAACCTCCTTTCGGCCCGGATACCTGAGGCCAGGTTTTAATGTTTATATTCTGAGGTTGTAACTTGGTATCATGTAATTTTATTTAACATTCTCTATACATTGTGCTTATTTTTCTGAACGTGGAATTTTTTCCTTAGGAGAAAGGAAAAAAGGGACTAAATGATGGGTCAAATATAAGAAATCAAAACCATGAAAGTCTTGAAAAATTCCATCTAGGGAAAAGGAAAAAATTCCACGTTCAGAAAAATAAGCCATAGATTGCTTTTTAACTTCCTATCTTTTACTCAGGCTTGACTGAAAAATATTTCTAGGCTTTGTTTTTGGCATATACAGAGATTTTTTTTTTGCCTCCTTACTGACCTATTCCTACTAATAGCCTCATGGTAAACATCTGAGAGTAGGAATCTAAGTGAATGTATGCATTTCCAAATCAAATTTCTGGTGTCCAACAATGAGAGATGCAGGTTTTATGGAGCCTGAAGCCTATACAATTTTATGGGTCCTCTTCAAGGCCAAGAATATGAAATCGCAAATACAAAATTAGTCACAAGATGGATACAGTATTTAGAATGAGTAAAGAAATCAAAATAAGTTACTGACACCCTAGAAATAGAAATATCTTTCCCTTTAGTTAACTTACCAGTTTCCACAGAAATGCCTTCTAATTCCAAGTTGCTAACCCTTCTCTCCACCATTCTGTCCCCACCTCCACCCTTATTAGGACACTCTCCTGGTGTAATCCACAGACCAGAAGAATGGAAATTCGTTTAAAACGTCAAACCTTAGGCCACAGCTCAGACCTAGACAATCAGAATCTGCATTTTGACAAAATCCCCAGGTGACTCGTGTGCACATTCAAGGTTAGAGAAACGCTGCGTAGCCCAGCCAACTCACAACACCTAAATGGCCTCTGCAAGTGACGGGCCCGGGAGCCTAGATAAGGCAGACATTTGTGGGAATCAGCTTTGCAGTATAGATCACTTCCCCTCCCTCCACTTGCTTGGTTCTCTTGCTATGAGGGGAGTTTGTCTCTAAACAAGGCAGGACAGTGGTTGGTGTGCACAGGCTTTCTGCAGGTCAGGAAAGCATACCTCCTTTGCCTGCACTTCACTGAGGGCCCCTCCAGCCTCTGTCCTAACAACTGCTTCTTTCACATTCCAGGACACAAAGATAATGACAAACAAAACTGAGTTTTCTCAGCAGCAGCGTCCCTCTAGGCAGTTAGAGGAGTTCATTAGATGAATGATTTGATAAACCTGCTCTGAATTGGGCCTGTAGGACCTGTAAGTCCTCAAATAGCTCCAGTTAGAGAAAAGCAAGGGATGTTATCTTGTGGGGAGCACTCAGGGAAGAAAGAGGAGGGGCTTGGTGGCCCCTAAGTAAAAGAGGAATGCGGAGGGAAATACAAATCTAAAAATGTTTTACTAGGTTGTTCGCTTTTTAGTGTGTGGCATAAATCCTCATTTCGGTGCCCCAAGAATCTTCTGTAAAATCTACTTTGCACCCTAGTGCTTTTTTTGAGGCTTTCCCTGCCCCGCCCCAGGAGAAAAAGTGCACAAACGTCTATAAAATTGGCACAAAGCGCACCCCCCCCCCCCATGCCCTGAAGAGTTAGTGCCTGTGGGCTACTCCGCGTTCTGCGGCTCCTCGCCCTGTCAGAGGATTGACTACCGCGTGATTGGATGCACAGAGTCCTACTGATGAGGGCGAGGACCTGTGAGCTCTCACCTGTCAAAAGGCACTCTGCTCTGTGGGAGGAGCTACCGCTGATATTTTTGAATGTTTCAACCACAGAAGCCTCATTCTTTTTATCTCATTTGTCCTTAATTTACTATTTTGTAGATTTAAACTTGGTTTAAATTGTTCAAAGAGTCTGGCAAAGCTGGAATATATGCTGCAATTTGTGTTCCCATTAAGCTATCTCTGATGCCTTCATGGTTATAGTAATGAATGATTCAGGAAAGATAATCAGGTACTACTGGCCTAAATATCTTTCATTAAACTCTTTCCATTCTATAGTAGGGAAACTTCCTGGTATTCAAGAATTTTCTGGAATTTCTGTAGTAAGGAATGTCCATATATATTTTCTGAAACTACTTAGAGAAATTTCATGTAGAAAAATCGGCTCTGATTAAAAAAAGGGGGGGGGTTGGGGACGCCTGCGTGGCTGTCATTAAGCGTCTGCCTCCGGTTCAGGTCATGATCCCAGAGTCCTGGGATCAAGCCCCATGTTGAGCTCCCTGCTGAGCAGGGAGCCTGCTTCTCCCTCTCCCGCTTACCCTGCTTGTGTGTTCTCTCCGGTTCTCTCCCGCTCTCTCTCTGTCAAATAAATAAAATCTTTAAAAAAAAAAAAAAAAGGTTTTTTAAAAAAAGATTTTAGGGCTGCCAGCATGACTTGGTCAGTTGAGCGTGGGACACTTGGTTGCACTGAAGTCATGATCTCAGGGTCCAGGGATGGAGCCCCACCTTGGGCTCTGCACTCAGCATGGAGTCTGTTTGAGATTCTTTCTCCCTCTGCCTCTCCCCATGCGCACATGCTCTCTCTCAATATTAAAAAAAAAAAAAAAAAAAATGATTTTACTTTTGTCAGTTATATATTGGGTCACAGTTGGCCTTTCATCATCTGAGGAATCCACTTTGATCATCTATTCTTTTAATGAGTTGGACTATTTCTTATCCCCTTCTTTCTTGCCTCCTCCTCCTCCTGTCCAAGCATTACTAACTTTCCAGTGAAAAATGTTTAGCATACATAATCTATGGCAATTCTCTAACTCCCTGGACTTTCCAATGTGGCCCTCAACCATGGAGAGAAGATTCATGATACAAAAAGTCTGGGGAGCCTGGGTGGCTCAGTCGTTAAGCGTCTGCCTTCGGCTCAGGTCATGATCCCAGGGTCCTGGGATCGAGTCCCACATCGGGCTCCCTGCTCGGCAGGAGGCCTGCTTCTCCCTCACCCACTCCCCCTGCTTGTGTTCCTGCGTTCTCTATCTCTCTCTCTGTCAAATAAATAAATAAAATCTTAAAAAAAAAAAAAGTCTTCTGTACAAAGTCATGTCTTCATTGGGTGATAGAAGTTAACATGATTTCACTTATTAGAAAAAATAAATCATGGAAAATACCTACTCTTGAAGTTCCTTCTCAGAAAGGTGGATTATGTTAGCACAGTTGCTGGGGGTGCTTTTACTCCAGGGCATGATAACCTAAGTTATTTAAGAGTAATTTTTAAATATTGAATGTAGTTCCATACATTTGAAGCTTTTTGCTGTGTTTTCTGTTTTCAGATCAAAGTTATCTATTATTTTAAAAAAAGCATAATAATGTTTAGGTACTATTTTATACTTTTTTTGGAAAAATACAAAGTAAACAAATTTTTATCTGTATTAACACTGATGGGGAGAAAACGGCACTTCAATTGTTATATCCTTTCTTTCTCCACAGTCCATAATAATTTAATAAAATTGTGTTTTATAATCCAAACAAGAATCTTGAATGAGGGCTTTTGAATGTTATTTGTATAATGTCTGGGTAGTGTCTCTTCAAAGATTATTTTCAGATGGCATATAACCATTGATTCTAAATAGCATAGCATGAGTCTTAGCAGGTTACAAAAAAAAAAAAAATGTCCATTTACATAAATATTTTGAACACTATGAAGAAATGTTTCCTTATTCTTTCAGAACAGAGGTTTATCTTTCCCTCAGGTCTTTCATTATTTTTTAAATTCTCTCATGGAAAATTTCAAATATCTAAAAAATGACAGAAAAGTATAGTGAACCCTGATGTACCTATTAAACCTTCCCAATAAATCTATTTTGCCAATTTTATCTAAATCTCTGTATCATTGTTGTGATTTGGCATTTTAGAGTAAATCCCACATAACCATTCTTTTACCTTTAATTCTTAATATTTCTAAATATGTTTAAGCATGAAGCCATGTTATCACACTTGTCAAAGTTATCATCCAATACCCAGAATGTATTAAAATCTCTAAGATTGTCTCACAAATATCTCTATAGTTGATTTGTTTAAATCAGGATCAAACAAGGTATACACACTGCATTGTTTGCCTGTTTTTAAGTATCCTTTACTTCATAACAATTTTTTTTTACACCTTACTTTTTAAATGTCATTTTAAGAACCCAATTTTAAGACCGTTTGCACTCAGGAATGTCCCAAATTCTGGATTTGTCTGATTCCATACCGTATTGTTCAAATTGTCTCTTTACCCTGTCATTGAGGGACTAGTATGAATGAAGTTCATTTATTACTATTTGTTTGTAACTAAGAATACTACACAGTGTTGTTATTTTCTATTTCATCACATCAAGAGGCAGGTGATATCTGGGCCTCCCATGGATTGATCAATGTACTTGGAGGCTATTCATCTCTTCTCCCTATCTTTTTCATAGTGCCCTTTAAAAATATTAACCAGGACATTAAATTATATTTTCTCTTATGTGTGTTTCACAAATTTTAAGTTTCTTGAAGTCAAAAAGAGCATCACATTACTCTATGTTTTGGATGCCTTGCCTTAATATATTTTTGAGTAAGTGTAAGAATGAATTAGTTAATGGAACAACAAGTCAGCCTTGTTTTCTTGTGAATTGTTCTACACAACAAGGAAATAGAAAAATCAAGATGTATAGAATACAGAATATATTCAAATGTAGGAAAGAGATATTACATTACCAAATCACTCCACAATTAAGAATTGATACTCAAAACAGATAATATATGCACACAGGAACTAAAACACAACATATATGTGTGTGTATGTATGTACCTATTTGTCAAAATCATAAATACTAAATTTAAATTAACAAATTAGAATGAACTGTTGCAGGGGCGCCTAGGTGGCTCAGTTGTTAGGCATCTGCCTTTGGCTCAGGTCATGATCCCAGGGTCCTGGGATCGAGCCCCACATCAGGCTCCCTGCTCTGCGGGAAGCCTGCTTCTCCCTCTCCCACTCCCCCTGCTTGTGTTCCCTCTCTCGCTGTGTCTCTCTCTGTCAAATAAATAAATAAAATTAAAAAAAAAAAAAAGAATGAACTGTTGTATTTATCCTAACACTAAAAGAATAGTCCAGTATAAAAATAATCTATTAATGCAGAACAGTACACCAAATAGACAACTACCAAATCATCTTTCATCAGATGGGGGGGAAAAGAAGACATTTAATAAAATTTACATACCCACAGTATATAAAAATACCTTTATAGTTTCCCTAATGAATGGTGTTAGGAAAATTGGAAAGCTCCATGCAAAAGAATGAAACTGAACCACTAACTTCTAGCATACTCCAAAATCAACTCAAAATGGATTAAAGACTTGAACATTAGACCTGAAATCAAACTCCTAGAAGAAAACATACAGGGTAAGATACTTAACATCAGTCTTCACGATATTTTTTTTGGATTTGGCAACAAAAGCAAAATCAAACAAGTGGAGTTATATCAAACTAAAAGCTTCTGTACAGCAAAAAAAACATTAAAAAAGTTAAAACTCAATCAGTGCAATGGGAGAAAGTATTTGCAAGTCATAGTTGGGTAAGAGGTTAATATAGAAAATATATGAAGAACATGTATAACTCAGTAGCAAATTTTTTTTTTTTTAAAGATTTTATTTATTTATTCATGAGAGAGAGACAGAGAGGCAGAGGGAGAAGCAGGCTCCCAAGGAGCAGGGAGCCCGATGCGGGACTTGATCCCAGGACCCTGGGACCATGACCTGAGCCGAAGGCAGACGGTTAACCATCTGAGCCATCCAGGCGCCCACTCAGTAGCAAATTTTTAATAAATACCAACTCCCCAAAAAAGCTGATTAAAAATGGGCAAAGGATCTGAATAGACCTTTTCTCAAAAAAGACCTATAAATGGTCAACAAGCACATGAAAATTGCTTAACATCAATTATCATGGAAATATAAATCAAAACCACAGTGAGATACCACCTCACACTTGTTAAAATGGCTATTCTCAACAAGACAAGAAATGACAACTGCTGGCAAAGATGTGAAGAAAAGGGACCCCTTATGCACTCCTGGCAGGCATATAAATTGGTGTAACCACCATTAAAAAATAGAGATTGTTCAAAAAATAATTAAAATTACCATATGATTCAGCAATTCCACTTCTATTTATCTAAAGGAAACAAAAGCATTCAAAAAGATATCACACCCATGTTTATTCCAGCATATTCACAATAGACAAGACATAGAAACAACCTAAGTGTCCACCAATGGATAAGTTATCTCTCTCTCTCTCTCTCTCTCACTAGCTCGCTCTCTCTCTCACACACACACACACACACACTGAAATGTTATCTGGCCAGAAAAAAAGAAGGAAATCCAGATGTTTCCAACAACATGGATGGAGCTTGAGGGCATTATCCTAAGTAAAATAAGTCTCACAAAGACAAGTATTGTATGATCGCACATGTAGAATCTAAAAATAAAAATGAAACTAAACTCAGATACAGAAAACAGAGTGGTGCTTGCCAAAAGAGGGTGTAAAAGCAAAATGGGTTAAGGTGGAAGAGTACAAACTTCTAGTTATAAAATAGTAAGTCCTGGGGATGTTAGGTACAGCATGGTGACTATAGTTAACGATACTGCATATTTGAAAGTTGCTTTGAGAGTAGATCTTAAAAGTTCTCATCCCAAGGAAAAAAAAGAATTATCTGTGGTGACAGACTTACTGTGATGATCATTTCACAACATATACATAGACCAAATCATTATGTCATATACCTGAAAATTATTACATGCCAATGATTTCAATAGGTAAAAATACAAAAATCACATTTTGAAAAGCCTCAACTTTCAATCACTGAAATTCTTTGTCACAAAGGAATTGATAAATGGAAAATAGTTCTGGATTTTTCCTTATTATTTTGAGACTTTCCAATCCAATAGATTTAATGAATGCTGAGCACAGAGTGAGGCAGATGGATTTAACTAAACCTTTTAAGGCTCATTTATCACCAAGGAGCCTTGAAGGTATATTCCAAACAGTTTCTCATGCCACGGATTTTACTAAATGTACTAATTCGAAAACAAATGTCAATCTTGAACAGAGTCTGAATTTTTGCATTTTAACAAACAACATTTTAACAAATTTTGACTCATAATATTGAGTCAAACATTCATCCTTTAATTTCTAACATGGTTATTTGTATTTTATCATGACCCCCAAGAAGTTTTACTTATACTAAACCCCAATGCATGGACTATAATCTGGTTATAATTCTGCAAGTGTTATTTATTGTGAGTTCAAAATATGTTTAAACATACAAGATGTTTAACTTCTGCCAACATCCTCCAAATTTCTCAAAACTCATTGTCTCTATTTTATTTCATTCAAATCCTTCTTCTTGCACTCTTAGATTTACCCACACCTTATGCCTAGGAACTTTCTGCCCCTTGTAATGGAAATTAACCTAGCCTTTCTGACTTCTCTATCTCCCATGTTAAGACAAATCCTGTTGTAAACAATGAAAGCAAAAATTATGCTGCACTTTTCTTACCGACCAGACATACTGTCTTTTACCACACTTTTACCACATGAATATGGCAAACTCTGTCATTCAATATAATGTTAGAATCTGATAAATCAAATCCCTCTTTTACGTCAATATGATTTTTGATGTGGTTTTAGCTTCTTTTACCCAGAATTTTGCTTAATGAAAAAATAGACTGATTATTTCTCCCCTTTATCTTCCTAAAGGAATAAAATGTGTTTTACTACCGAAGATTGGGATGATGGAGTCAGAATCTGGGTAATCCACAAACTGCATCTTCATTTACCCAGCCTCTCACCCCTCAAATGACAGAGTATTACTGACTTTAAACCAGTCTTTTGTTCTCACCAGGTATCTGGTAAGAAGCCTCAAATCCCTACAAAACAGATCTATGGTTCCTAGGAGGCCTCATCAGCAATCAGGAATGTTCCTTCTGGCATCTGCCTAACTTAGCTTTATGACCCCTGCTGCAGGGAAGATGATTCAAGGCACTCAAAGTGCCAGGACAGAAAGGAGAGATACGATAATATCGCCAGAGAAAGTTTTCAGTCTCAGAAACAAGAATAAGTCACTCTAGACATCATTTCAGGAAAATTGTGCAAACGGCAATTCTAATTACTTTTGAAAATCTAAACGGGAACACAGTTATGCTGTTGTGAAAATTAGTAAATGGAAAGCTCACTAAAGTGGACTTGGGATGATCAGAGAGGCTGGAGAGAGGAACTGTACCACTCAGTGTCAAGTACAGGAAAGAATCATCAATTACAGGTCCCAACCAGTAAACAAGTACTAATGTCTCCTTCAAAAAATTGACTACCCCTGCAACTCAGCCAATGAGAAACCATTATTACCCTGAACTCTTACTTTTCTCCAATGAATTTTCATTCAAAACAACCCCTCCCTAATTTCCCCTTTTCCATAAAGTAAGACTCCTGTCTTTGTTTATGGGATTTGCCTAAGGTTTCACCATAGCTTGCTTGTCCCCAATTGCAGTTATCGCCTATTCCTGAAAAAAAACAAAACAAAACAAAACAAAACAAAAAAAAACTTTATTTGCTGGTAGAAACGCCTTTATTTCTAAGGTTAACATTATGGATAGTTTTTCATTATACAAGTTCCTTTTTCTGATCTCACTTCTATTTTGGTGTGAAATACACATACCCTCATATCCCTGTTTTGCCTGATTTCTTCCCTGTGTCCTGCCATCACTGAAAAAATACCCTGAACGATGATGTGAAAAGAGTGTAAGTTAAAAGAAAATACTGGATTGCACAGTGGCCAGAAAGAAATGCTAGTACAATATTAGGGACTGAATGTTTTTATATGGGATGTGTTTTCTGACTTAGGTGGCCCAAGTATTTTTATTACTAGAAAGTACAGAAATGAAAAAAATTAGACAACAGCCTCTTTTTATCTTACATGTAGGCAGCACTCTGATAACAGTTTATAGTTTTCTTCAGACCTATCTTCTTCTTGGAGCTTTCATTACTGCCATCATCTTGGTAATAAAAACATATGAAGATATACTCTCATTTCTAGCACAAAATCCCTAAATTCAATTATTGATTTATCTTGGGAAGTGTATGTGCCAAGCCAGCAGCTCACTGTGGCATAAAGACAAAAGTGTTTAAAACTGTTCTTTACAACCCAACAGCTATATGGGTGGGGCTAACACCTCTTAGCCTCAGTTAACACAAGTAACAAGTACAAAGAAAGTGAAAAGTAAAAACAGTAATATACACCCTCACAATATGTAGATAAAACAGATAAACCACAGGCCTGGAAAATAGCTCTTAAATTTTAGCAACTGGTCCTTTCTATTTTGCCCTCCTCGGTCTTATCCTGAATGGTTTGGGACTGTTGATGAGGGTATGATATCTGATGATACATTGTTAATTGCCAATTCTTTATAAACTTTTAAAGAATGCCACTTCAGCAAAAGGGAAGCCTGAAATAGGAAAGAAAAAATCATTCTTCCTCCACTCACCACTACTGCTTTATTTTCAGAGTTCAATTTGGTCAAAATGTAAAGAGTCATTCAATCATGCCTGCGATTAAAAACAAAAACAAAACCAAAAAAAAAAAACAGTACCTATAATGAGTTGCCTTTTTACATAAACAAATAAGAACAAATCTGTGTTCATTTACCTATCTCTAATCTCCTATTTGGGTATTTCTACAAGTATCTAACTTTAGATAATATACTCTTTTTTATACTTTATACTATTTTTCTCCCTTATACATAAAAGTGCCAATAAAAGGAAAATAGAAAGTTTAAAGTTCATTATTAGTTTAGAAATTAAGGTCATAAATTCTTTTAATAATTTGACTTCAAATTTTACTTGGGTTAAATTAATACCCAAATACAAAATATGGCAGGATATGCTTCAGATTGTTCACGGGAAAAGTTTTAGAAAGAAAACATTTGTTTTCATGATTTCTCTTTTCTTTCACATCTTTACCCATACATGGGTTTCAGTTGGGTGCATGCAAAGGATTTGGCTGAATTTGAACTAAATTTCTATTTCTGAGACCTCCCCTGTTAAAAAAAAAAAAAAAAGGCATAGCTAAAAATGAATAAAACAGCTTTGGTTTAGATTGCTTGGAAATCCTCCCCTCTGCTGCAATTACCGGATGAAATAGACATTAAGCTCAGAGGAGTTCTTCACTCAGTCTCTTTTGCTTCTTGCCTCTGTGAGGGACTGTTTTTCTGATGCCATTATTGGCAGATCGCCACATTGCACCTGCTGATCCACCTGCCTCTCACTGGCGTGCAGTATTTAAAATGTTGCGCAATTAAAGTAAATGAGTTTAAAGGGCTGGATTTGCACTACACCTCCCGGGGAGCTGTTGTTCATCCTTAAAAGTGCCTGATGATGGTTTGGGAAGCGCTGTTGCTGGCCTGGCCCTGGGGTGCTGAATTGCTTCCCTTTGAAGAACTCTGTGGTGAATCCCCTCATAAGGATGCTAAATGGTGAGGAAGCATAAAGAGAGACATTTTGTACCCCAGGAATCCAGTCTTTATAGATTGAGACTAGGCAGTGAAAGAAAGATTGTAAACTAAATAGAATCACCTAACTATTTCTTGATCGATAACTCTTTATCTTCACCTATTTTAATTTGTATTTATGAATTTAATTTTAATTATTTCCTGCAAAGCTGTGTACAAAATTTTAAGTAGAGAATCTCACAATAGAAAAGTTATCTGTTTATCAGGGCATCCTTTAGTGTCTCATCATTTTTATGGTGGCCAGTACCTATCTTTCTAGTAATATGATGTGAAGTCAATTTTTTAGTGCATTTTGTTCTTTTGCACAAGTTGAAGCATATCTAGGGGCATTGGTTCATACCACCAAGGCGTGCTCTTAAATCAAGTTCAATTATTCACTGAAAATGCTTTTAGATGCTGTGTATTGGCATATGGGAAATAAAAAAATGCTCTACATCTTAAGGAATTTAATCTGACATTAGTGATTAGTGGTCACAGAGAACCAATTTTTGCACTCTACATACATTTTATGACCTTCTGGTCCTTCAGAGGTACCAGGCATGGAAAGGTACATATAAGACTTCTGGTTTCCAGTCTGGCTCATAAGGGGCTTGGAAATCATCACTCTAATTTTCACAGGAAATAAGCTAAACTTAAAAAAAAAAATCAACAATTCTTCTTAGATCCACTGGCTAGTTAAGGCCACAAAGCAAACCACTGCCCCCAAAGTCGGAGACAGAGGCAGATGTAGAGACTCAAAACAGCAGAGCAGAAACCCAGGAACAGAAATCTCCACAGGAACCTGCACTGGCTAGATAAATCTAAATGGTGATTGATACATGACTGGAGGTTCAGTGTGGGCATGTTTTAGAGTTAAAAATTCTGGGACAGGTGGAGGGGGCAGTCTTAGGGAGGTCCTTCACTTGTAGGAGTTTTACATTCTGTAGTCCTATAAGTCTTTACAGTAAATATCAGAAAAATCCCCTATGCTTCCACCAGAGAAAGAGAAAGTAGCCATTTTGAAATACCCCCAGAACATTTGATTCTCCTTAACAAGGAATGTCCTCAAGATGAATTATTTTATCAAAGCTCAACTGACCTTGGGAAAAAGAAAAACTGACCCCAGCCACCTCCTGCTTCTAAGTGACTGGGTGAGGGGCCAGAAAGAGCCAACACCAATCCCTTCTATCCTTCCTGTCTCACCTAAGTGTGCCAGAGGTGGAGGGTCAGAAGCACTTGTGAAGGTCACAGCCGAGGGGCACAGCCTCACTAAAAGACTGAGACCTAATCATAGGACTATGGAAAGCTTCCCCTCCCACAGCTTACCATGATATCAGTGGCGCTCTGGTATAATAACGAGGAAAACAAGCAGAAGAATGGCACATCTTAGACCTTTTCCCTACAACACTCTAGGGAAACTCACAACAGGGGAGACAAAAACAAGAACATTAGAGGGGATTTTAGCCTCAGATACCCACAGCTACAGTGAACCCTAGACATAAAACCTCATACTAAAAGTATATTTACCTCAGTTCTTTTTACCTGTATGTCCTGTACTTTAAAAAAATATATATATATTTAAGGCATACTAAAGCACACACAAAAACACAGTTTGTTGAGAAAGAACAAGCATCAGAATCAGACTTGGATATGAGAGATGTTGGAATTATCGTAACAGGAAGTTAAAACAACTATGATTAGCATGCTAAGGGCTCTAATGGAAAAAGTGGATAGCAAATGAAAATATATTGATAATGCAAACATAGAGATGGGAATTCTTAGAATTAAAAGGAATGCTAGAGATTAAAAACACTGTAGCAGAAATGAAGAATGCCTTTGATGGACTCATGAATATACTGGACAGAATTCTGAGGAAAGAATCAGGGAGCTTGAAGAAATGTCAATAGAAACTCCCAAAATATAAATGCAAAGAGAAAAGTAAAATTAAATAATAAATTAAATAAAATAAAAAAGATCCCCCCCAGAGTGGGATAACTACAGAGTGGTAACATATACATAATGGGATTATCAGAAAGAAAAGAGAAAAAGGAACAGAATATTTGAAACATTAATGACTCTAAGTGTTCCAAAATTGATAGACATCAAACCACAAACCAAGAAATCTTAGAGAACAAGCAAAAAAAATATTAAAAAAAAAAATCTACGTATAGGCGTATCCTATTCAACTTGCAAAATCTCAAAAACAAAGAGGAAATCTTTAAGAAGCTAGGGATGGGAAGATGGGGATGGACCTTGCTTATAAAGGACCAAGGTTAAGAATTACACTGGACTGTGTTTCAGACACTATACCACCAAGAAGTGAATAAAGTGAAGGGTTTTAAGTGTTAGAAGGAAAAACAAAACAAAACAAAACAAAACAAAAAAACCTGAGCAACCTAGAATTCTATATCTATCAAAATTATCCTTTAAAAGTGAAGAAGTGGGGGCCAGCTGGGTGGCTCAGTCCATTAAGCATCTGCCTTCACCTCAGGTCATGACCTCAGGGTCCTGGGATAGATCCCCACATAGGACTCCCTGCTCAGCAGGGAGCCTGCTTCTCCCTCTGCCTGCCGCTCCCCCGTGCTTGTGTTTGTGCAGGCATACACGCAAGCATTTGTGTGCTCACGCTTTTCTCTTTCAAATAAAATCTTAAAAAAAAGTGAAAAAGGAAGTGCAGATAATCAAAAATTGAGTAAATTTGTCACAAGTAGGCCTATTTTTCAGGAAATGTTGAAATTATTTAGCAATAAGGAAAATTATATAGGTCAGAAACTTAGGTCTACTTAAGGAAAGGAGGAACCTGAGAAGAAATAAGATAAAAAAAAAGTATTTTTCTGATTGACTAACATAACAGCTTTTCAAAACATTAATAGCAACAATGTATTTGGTGATTATAGCTTATGGATAAGTTAAACAAATGAAACAATGACATAAGGGATGAAAAGAAGGAAGAAATTAGGAATATTCTGTTATAAGTTACTTGCACTACATGTGAAATGGTTTGGTATAACTTGAAAAGTTTGGATTATTTGTAAATTGTATATTGCAAACTCCAGGGCAGCCACTAAAAAGTGAAAGAAGGACAACTTATATTCTAAGAGGGTAGGGGAAAAAATGGAATCATTTAAAATGCTCAAAATCAGAAAGCAGAAAGAAAGTGGAAGATTTAAAAACAAAAAAAGAAAAAAGGAACAAGGGCAGTAAGTAGAAAACATAATCTCTCTCATGAACTTAGATGCCAAAATCCTCAAAATACCAGCAAATTATTCCAACAATGTATAAGAAGAGATATATACCAAAACAAGTGGTATTTATTCCAGGTATGCAAGTCTGGTTCAAAAATCAATTAATGTAATACATCACATAAAATTAATGTATTACATTAATTGATTCAAAAATCATTTAAAGTAATACATCACATCAACAGACTAAAGAAGAAAAATCATATGATCATATCAATAGAGGCCAAAAAAAAGCATTGAAAAAAAGCCAACATACATTCATGATAAAAAAACTCAGCAAACTAAGAATAGAGGGAGGCTTCCTCAGTTCATTAAATAACATCTAGAGAAAAAACCGTAAAGCAAATATCAAACCTAATTAGAGGTTTTCCTGTTAATATGAGGAACAATGAAAATATACACACTTCTCACCACTCCTTTTCAACATTGTACTAAAAGTCCTGGCAAATGCAATAAAACAAGAAAATAAATGGAAGGAAGAAATAAAACTTGTATTTACAAATGATATGATTGTGCAGAAATCCCAAAGATTCAACAACAAAATCTATTTGAACTAATTAGCAATTACAGCAAGGTTGAAGAACTTAAGTTGAATACACAAAATTAATTGCTTTCTAATATACTAGCAATGACTCTTGGAATTTGAAATTAAAAACACAATAGCATCTACATTAGCCCCCCCTAAAAAATGAAGTCCTTAGGTATAAACCTAACAAAATATGTACAAAATCTCTATGAGAAAATTTACAAAAAAACTGTTCAAAGAAAACAAGGAAGATCTAAAGAAATGGAGGATATTCCCTATTATCAACCTGATCTAAAGACACAATGCAATCCCAATTCAAATTCCAGCAAAGAATCATGTGGTTATTGACAAACTGATTCTAAAGTCTTATGTAAAGACAAAAGACCCAGAAAAGTCAAAATAACGTTGAACAAAGTTGGAGCACTGACACTCAACTTCAAGACATAATTTTAAACTACATTAATTAACACAATGTGGTACTGGTGAAAGACTATACAAATAGATTAATGGGAAATGAACACAGAAAAATCCAGAAAAATATAATCAATGGATCTTTGACAAAGGAGCAATGGCAATCCAATGGGGGGGGGGAAAATCTTCCTAATAAATAATACTGGAACTGGATATCCATATGCAAAAAAAATTAGTCTAGACACACACCTTACATTTTAACAAATATTAACCCCAAACCCCAAACGGATTCTAGATCTAAACATAAAATGCACAACTATAAAACTCCTATCCGAGAACTGGAGATAATCTAGGTGGCCTTGCGTATGGTTGACGACTTTGAAAGTGTAACATCTGAAATACAATTCATGAAAGAAAAATTAGTAGGTTGATTCCATTAAAAAATAAAGTTCAGCTCTGCTAAAGATACTGTTAAGGGAATAAAAAGACAGGCCGCAGACTGGGAGAAAAATCTTTGCAAAACCTATCTGATAAAGAATTGGTATAAAAAATATGTGATTAAAGCTCAGCAGTAAGCTCAGCAGTAAGAAAACAACCAACGCAACTGAATAGGCCAAAGGTCTGGACAGATATCTCACCAGAGAAGAAATATAAAAGGCAATTAAACATGAATACATGCTCATCATCCTATGCCATTTGGGAATTGCAAATTGAAACTATAATGAGATACCATTACACATCTATTAGAATAAATAGAATCAAAAAACATTGACAACACCAAATGCTGATGAAGATATGGGAAAAGAGGAATTCTCATTAATTTTTAATGGGAATACAAAATGGTACAGCCACTTTGGAAAAAATTGGCAATTTCTTACAAATCTTATACTCTTACCATATAATCCAGCAATTACACTCCCTCGTATTTACTCAAAGGAGTTCAAAATTTATGTTTACACAAAAACCTTCACATGAATGTTTACAGGTACTTTCTCATAATTAGCAAAACTTGGAAGCAATCTAAATGTCCTTCAATAGATGAATGGGTAAGAAAACTGTAGTACATCCGCAAAATTGAATGTGAATACCAATAAAATGTGAATACCAATAAAAAGAAATGAGCTATTAAGCCATGAAAAGACATGGAGGAAACTTAAATGCATATTGCTAAGTGAAAGCAACCAATATGAAAATGCAACATACTGTATGATTCAAAAGCAAAGAGATCACTGATTTTCAAAGGTGTAGGTAGAAAGAGGGACGGATGAATAGGTAGAGCATAGGGAATTTTTAGGGCAATGAAATTATTCTGAATTATCCAGTGGATACCTGTCATTATACATTTGTCAAGACCTCTAAGATGTATACAATAACTGAACCTAATGTAACCATGGACAATGCTGGTAATATATCAGTATTGGCTCCTCACTGTAACAGATGTACTACACTAATGAAAGATAATGGAAGGGGGGGAGGGTATATTAGAACTCTCTGTAGTTCACACTCTTTTTGTAAACCTAAAACTGCTTAATAAATAGAGTATATTAATTTAATTTAATTTTATTTTTTTAAAGATTTTATTTATTTATATGAGAGAGAGAGAATGAGAGAAAGCACATGAGAGGGGTTAGGGTCAGAGGGAGAAGCAGACTCCCTGCCGAGCAGGGAGCCCGATGCGGGCCTCGATCCAGGGACTCCAGGATCATGACCTGAGCCGAAGGCAGTCGCTTAACCAACTGAGCCACCCAGGTGCCCTAGAGTATATTAATTTTAAAGAGATAGACATACTATGCTCTGGGTAGTAAAATGCTAGCAACATATACAAGAGTTTATGAGAGCAGAAGAAAAAGCAAGCACAAATAGGTGGTAAGGCAGAGATATTAGCAAAGGTTTCCTGAGGAGATGGTACCTGAATTTATTCACAATAACAAAATGAACTTATCCATGGGGAGGAAATTCCAGGTGAAGAAAATAGTATAAGAAAGAAACATGAGATCATCCCAGTGGCTGGTCTTCCTGCGGTATGGGATGATACAGAGTGGTGGGGAATGGACATTGGAGGTGTTAGCAGAGACCACTTTCCTCAGAGCCTTACTTGTAAAGGAGGCTGGGCTTCCTATAGATAACACAGGCAACGTCAGAGTTTGTTCAGGGAAGTCGTATGGTATATAGAAGGAACTCAAGTCATGTGGGCACACTACCAGAATTCCTGGATTACTAGTTTTTGTTTGTTTGTTTTTTTGTTTGTTTTAGAAGCAAGCATAGGTTTAAGAAACAGAGACAAGGTAAGGAGTTTCTGGAGATTTGCACTTCCACACATAAAGAATGAAATCTTTTGAAGGTCATCATTCTGGGTTTTATTTAATGCATTTCCACATTGCTTTTGCTTTTTAGCATTTTAAAGTAGTGTTGGAAATAATATTTCGAAATGGCCTGAGTTTTCATAAAGTTTCTAATAGAAATAATAGACATTTTCTAAGACTTTTATGAATAATAATGAATATATATGCTGACAAATATGCCTACATAGATTATGTATACATCTATATAGAAAAATTGTATCTACATATAACTCTTAGAGTTTACCCCCTCCTGGAGTTTGTTACTCTAAGCTAGTTGTATAGTATATAATGCCCAATTTATTTCACAGCTTGTAGAACAGAACAAATATCAATTAGCATTTTAGTGTTTATTCTTCCAGGAAAAATAATATAGACTATTTAAATTTCCTCCTGGGTTTGTCTGTGTGCATTCTAAAGAGCTGGCACAAAAAAAATTTTAACTGATAATACACACTATATAAATTATTACCCATGGGGGTGAAAATAAATATATTTTTAGCTGATTAAAAAGTATTAAAGAAATATGTCAAACAAAAGGTCTACATAGTTTCTGATTTTAAGTTAATATTTTGTTTTAATGCCAATTTTAAAACTGATTTACGTTTTAAGCTCTAATATATCTGAATAGAAACCCTTCATTAAGAAAAATGCTCTGCTTCTCATTTATGAACATTAAAATATTAAATGATCATTCATAGAATAGTTGGTGAACACAAATTTCAGTGACTTGAAATTGGTTTTAATTCAGAGAATGCTGGGAAAATAATATTTACCTATTTTATAGTAAACAAACTTATTGTTTTATACACTTGTTTGGGGGTGAATTTTTTTTATATGAAAACTTTTTCTTCATGAACTTGGAAATAATTTAAATGCACTCAAAGATGTTTGCCAATAGTGCTATATACTAACTTAAAGTGATCCTTTTCAGCTCATTAAACATATTTGGGTATACAATGTATAGCAAATTTTTATTATTTTGAAAAGTTATATGCACACTAAAGTAACATAACTCCACCATGAAAACTATTTTTTGGTAGGCTTTTAATTCTGATCTGTCTTCTCTAAGTCACTTTAAAGGAATTTATAGTAATATTAAATGTTTAATATATATTATGTTGCAAAGTGTACACCTTACTTTTAGCAACAGTATAGGTTTTTTAAAGATTTTATTCATTTATTTGACAGAGAGCTTGAGAGGGGAGAGGGGTAGAGGGAGAAGCAGGGAGCTACCCACTGAGCAGGGAGCCCAATGTGGGACCTGATCCCAGGACTCCCAGATCATGACCTGAGCCGATGGCAGTCTCCCAACCAACTGAGCCACCCAGGCGCCCAACAACTTCGGTATTTTAGAAAAAAATGCTCTTAAAGCTCATTGAAGTGTTGTTTGCCTATTTATTGATATATATTGTATTAATTGCCTTCAGAAATCATCTCTACAAATCCCCAACCTATTATCAGAGAGTAAATCTCGGTTGTTAATCCTGAATCTTTTACAGACTTGTTCAAGGTATGTGATTTCTTTCCACTAACATACAAGGAAAGACTAAATTTATCATTTGGTTCAGAAACTAAATCTGTCTAGTGCTTGATGAGGTATATCTTCTTATTTATCCTCTCAAGATTAAGGAAACAGCTGAAGGGGAAGGACTTTCCAAAGGTTAAACTTGCCAAATGACTACAGATAAATCATTAATCCTCCGAGTAAATGATAAGGAAGATATCATAGGTAACTTTTCCTGGAACTTCTTAAGATGTTCCTCTAAGAGGGGTGCCTGGGTGGCTCAGTCGTTAAGCGTCTGCCTTCGGCTCAGGTCATGATCCCAGGGTCCTGGGATCGAGCCCTGCATCGGGCTCCCTGCTCGGCGGGAAGCCTGCTTCTCCCTCTCCCACTCCCCCTGCTTGTGTTCCCTCTCTCGCTGTCTCTCTCTGTCAAATAAATAAATAAAATCTTTAAAAAAAAAAAAGATGGGGGCGCCTGGGTGGCTCAGTTGGTTAAGCGACTGCCTTCGGCTCAGGTCATGATCCTGGAGTCCCTGGATCGAGTCCCGCATCGGGCTCCCTGCTCGGCAGGGAGTCTGCTTCTCCCTCTGACCCTCCCCCCTCTCCTGTGCTCTCTCTCATTCTCTCTCTCTCAAATAAATAAATAAAATCTTTAAAAAAAAAAAAGATGTTCCTCTAAGAGCCACTTTTTTTTTTTCTACAAATTCCCACTTCCACCCACAATATTGATCCAGGTCCATATTCCCAAATGCTTCTGCTGTAAAAATGTTCTCCCTTCTTTCAATATCTTGTATACTAACTCCAGTAACATCTTCGTGTTTGTGCGTGTACTTTAAAATTTCTTAAAACATCTAGAATTGTTTAAAATTATTCACCATATTTAATCAATTTCTTCCTTTGCAATAAATGTTAACCACCAATAGTCACCCAGTTACTAACCTGAAAGACCTGAAATTACTCTTGATGATTTCTTCTCCCTCACCCTCCATCCACATCATTGAGCTCTGATGATTTACCTAAAACATCTATCACCAGTCTTTCCACGGTCTTTATTATATGTTAGCAGGTCTTTCAACCAGTCCTTTGGCATCTTTTTTTCAGAGCTTAGTACTGACCTTCAAGCTGACCCCATTTCCACCTTTTTATTCTTTGTTCAATTTGTTATTCAGTATATAGATTAAGCTTTATGGAATGTAAATAAGGTTGTTTCTGCCTTAATACTCGCCAATGACTTATAATATTCTAAATATTCTCCAATGTCCTCCCATTCCATTTAAAGTAGAATTTCAAATTTTATCATCCCTATAGCCTGCTTGAGGTCACTCTTGATATTCTCTCCAAACCTTTCTCAGGTTCACAGCTCCTTCTGCTTTATCACTGTGCTTGGTTATGTTACTATGTTAGGTCCCTAAACACTTCCAAGCTCTTTTCTTAGACTGGTGGATCAGCCCCTTCATTCTTCAAAGGAACCCGCTGAGGACTCAGATGTAACATTTAAGGAAGAGATACCTAATTAAATTAGTCAAACTTTCCAAGGGAATAGATGAATCAAGTATCTCCGACCCCCCCCCCCCCCCCGCAAAAAAGTTTTTTGCTGGTTTGTTCCCTGGTGACATGCATTAGATCTTAAGAACACCAGTGTCAGCAAGATCGGACTTGGGTCTCTTCTCTGTCTGCCATCCTCATTCAGACTCCAGGCTGTTTCGTCAGCTGTGCTCAGTCACCCTTGCGTCGCACCTTCTCTGATACCAATCTCACTTTTAAACCTGCTTACCTCCTATTTCTTTCTCTTTAGGATTTTCTAACATTGATCTCCACTTCTATAAACTCTACTTCCTCTTCTAGTCAATTCTACACAATGTAGCATTTACACATGTTAAGTGGATTCATGTATATTAGTTTGCTTTCTTCAAGTAACTTTTTGATGGCAGTGATTTATCTTCATCTCTACACAGTCCAAGAAACCTAGTCATCCCATCCTTTGCCAAGTCTAACTATCAGTTAACACATATACATTTTCAAGACATTTTACAATTATTCATTTCCTTGAATATCTAGGTCATTATAAATTTTTCCTATTATTTTGCACCCATTTTCCCATCTTTCCTCAATATTTAGTTCACTGTTCTAAAACTAAGGCTTTTGATGTTTCTTAAATGAAGAGTTTCAACTTTTTAAACTTAAATAGTAAAATTGCTTACTATGTAAAACTTCAAAAGTATGGAAGAATAGACTAAACAAAATTTTTGTGTATGCTCTCATCATCACCTAGAGAAAAAAAAACATAATTTGACTTTTAAGGGATTGGTACCATGATATATATTTAATTCTGTAAGGCTTCTCAGAATAGTCATCCTTGGGTGCAAATCTGGAAGTATCACACCCAATCCTAAAGCTTTAGTAACTTCTTACTTTACAAAGAAATAAAATATGAAGTATTTGGCCTGAATTCAAGGCTATGTATGAGTTGGCTGCAAACTATTTAGTCCTCATGACCACTACTATTTTTCATGCAACCCTCACTCTTGTCAAATCTTTCCCAAGTACACTCAAGACATTCCATTGGAAAAAAAAAAAAAAAAGTGCTATGGTCAAATTAGGTCTTGGATATTCAAAAAGTCTTAGCCATTTTTAGATGTAATTTTTTTGTTCCCAAGTTTTTATTTAAATTCCAGTTAGTTAACATACAGTGTAATGTTAGTTTCAGGTGTAGAATTTAGTGATTCATCACTTACATACAACACTTGGTGCTCATCACAACAAGTGCCCTCAATACCCTAGGTGTAATTTAATTAAAAAAAAAACAAAAAAACAAAGAACATCTAATAGAATAGAACTTAGCATTTCTCAAGCTTACCTATTCTTTTGACTTTTTTTTCAGGTGATATCTAAAAAACAACTTTTGAAAAAACACATTGTTCCTACTTTTCCACACCTATGTTGTAAAGATGTAAAAGAAATAGCTTATTAAAAATCATGCTCAGATAGCTGAGGCATGCTTCCTTTTCAGAATTAAGGCTGGTGCTCGCTTCGGCAGCACATATACTAAAATTGGAATGATACAGAATTAAGGCTGGTAATATATTCAAACAGGAGCCACAGTAAGGATGGGAGGTAGGAAGGTAGTCATTTTATAGTGAATCTACCATTTTACAGGGTTGAGCCTTAAAACATTGATCAGAAACCTGATATTGTCCTATTAATCTAGTAGGAAGTTGTCTTTCAATGGTTTTATATAAACCTAAATCTTGCTCATAGGAGTAGTTTATGTCAACAGAATTCCAATTTATTAATTAGAATTAACTTTCTCTGATAGCTCTTATATGCCAGAATGTATGTGTATGTGATATCATAGCCCAGCATATCCCCATGCAGAAAGTCAATACAGAAAAAGAATGCTAGTTAAAGAATTTTCAAAGATATACAATACTGAAAATATTTGTAGAGTATAAATGGCCAATTCTAACCCATATCTATAAGGAAATCCAAATCATAATAGAAAGAGGAAATAGATTGGTAAAAAATTTTTAAAAAGATGAAATTCACTACCTAATAAAATTATATTGGTGAACTCACCCTAAAATGAATATTGTATATTATTCATAAGTCTTTCTTTTGCAAATTAAAATCATCTCAATCTAGTTTAAGTGTTGTTGTTGTATTTTAAAGAATGCATTGGCTTAAGTAAACTAGAAAAGGGATAGTACTAGCTTCGGGAACATCTTGACCCAGAAATTCAAGTAATTTTATCAAGCTGACAGAGATCACACAACGCGGTCAGTTTAACAGAACTAGTCAGCAAGAAAGTTGAGAGAGATCTCCAGATCATCAGATTTCATGCCTTGTCCTTTCTTTTTACTATTTCCCTTTTATTTTTGAGCAACTTCCTATTAATGAAAGCACACTTACATATACAACTTTATCAGGACAAAATGTACAGACCATTGCAATACTAATTGCAGGGTTTTTATAATATTTTTATCTCTTATTTATAGAATACCAGACACCAGTAAGCTATTTTATACATTTTCTCTTTGGCTGAAATGCCACTAAATTTGCAGATATTATTTTAAGGGAATGAAGTTGGTATTTCTGGCACCACAAAATTTTTAACTTTCTACATACCTAAACCGTCAAAAACAAAAAGGTGTCTCCAGTCCTAGATCAAGAGTCATGAATTACTGATCAAAGTGCATAGCCAAAATAAAGGTGTAGGGGTCTCGACAGTTTCAAAGCCAATTAATATGCACAATTTTTTTTTCTGTATTGCCCACATTGAGACACCTAAAATACAGATTGCTCTGTGTATATACGAAGTCTTTCCTAAGTACCATCTTTTCTTTTAAGGGAGAAATACATTATGATTTGGAGGTGGGGTGGGGGTGGGAAGGTGGGGTGAAGAGGAACCCAGTCAATGTTCTTAAAACTGCTTAGTCTGTCAAATATACTTCAATATTCATGATATTTTGTGTCCAGTGGGATCAAACAAAACATAGCAAATAAGTACACGTTAAAAGAATTCTGGCCTCCATACTCAAAACCCTTTTTAAGAAAAAGTAATTGTCTTTTATCGTTCATTCTATTTTTTGAGTAAATAATACATAAATTACAATCCGAGCTACAAAGGGAACAATCTCAGTGCTGATTTGAAATTCAGCAAACACACCAGATTATGCTTTCAGGTGGCAAAAGCTCCAGGGTTCCCTGGCTTCTTTTGTGTTCCCAGGCTTGTAGAATGCTAGGAGCTGACAGATGCTTATCAAACATTCATGTAAACACTGCTATCAAAGCTGTGCTCTCCAGCTCTGCCTTCACACAGGAGGGTCAGCATGGAACATCATTAACACTGGGCCAAAGATAGAAATGTCATGCCAGGAGGTCTGTAACGCAAGCGAACGCCTGCACCGCTGTTCTCAGCTACAGCACCAAAATTGTTAACTCTGCTGTCATGAAAGATGAATACAGAGGCAATAGTTAAAACATTGCTGAGTGTTTAGTTAAGCATGAATTCTGTTAGGCATTTTCAGCTCTGTTTTCTCAAGTTAAAATAGAGTTTGGGGCTCTTTTTGTTTTGTTTTGGTGTTTATCTGAGAGGATATAGAAATGTTGCTCAAATCGGAGATAAAAATGCCTTCAGAAATGAAGAAAATATCAGTTACTTCACTACTTTAGTGGCAATAATAATGGAGGCATAAAGCTGAATTCTCTAGGTCTAGCACTACTTATTGAATTTTGAAGGACTCTTTTCCTTCTTCAGGTTCTCCAGGCCTTCGGGCCCCTAGCCTTCTTTGTGGGCAGGAAATCACACTCCTTACGGGGATGACCCCTTACAACTGAGAGAAAGGTCGCAAAGTCATAATCTTAAAGGTAACCTCACCCATTCACCAGAAAGAACTGGGAGGCGGTTCCTCCATTTTTATATCAGGTCCTAATTTTCACCTGATAAACATTGTTACTTAGCTCAATTACTCACCAGCTTCACATACTTAGCGTCCTTTTGACTGAACAGTGTGAATCGAATATTCTTCCAATTGCTTATAATTGCATTCCAAAGCGTGGCCCCCAAGTCAGCAGCATGCGCATCATCCAGGTACTTGTTATAAATGTAAAATTGGGGGCTTATTAAGGATGAAAACGTAAGTAAGGAGACTGATTTTATTCAGACTACTGCCATAGTGCAAACACTGAAGACAGAAGATCACAATGTCACAGCAGGGTGGTTTCTCCTTAGACTTCTGCAGTGAGAGGAACACAAGCTATGGAACCGTTGATTTACATTTGTAATTGTTTTGCAATCAGGGGATGTCTCAGTCAGCTGAACAGGAACTTGTGTCTGCATATAGCTAGTTTTAAGGGGACAAACAGTTCTAACATTAGCTAATCATTCATGAGACAAAGAACACAAAGTTGGACGACCTGTGTTTGGCCTTGACGCAAACTAACAAGAGTCATCTGCAAGTCTAAGTGAGTTATGAGAAGGTGTGGACAGTGAGTCTTTTCTAAGTCATATGGAAATCAGTGGTTCTTTCCAAGAACCCATTTCTTAGAATCCAAAAGGGAGGGGGGAACTTGGGAAACAAAATTTTGGGAGTATTTCTTATTCATTACTATTTTCTGGGGGCACAGGGTTCACATAATGTTCAGTATTTTCGGATTCTACCCTAGACCTACTGAATCAAAAACTCTGGAATTGTGTTGAAGCAGCTAAAGTCTAACAAACCATCCAGGTGATTCTCATGCACATTGAAGTTTGAGAGTCACAGTATCAGGCTTTGCCTCCCAAACCTGTGTATCTATGTATCTATCTGGCCTATTTCAACAACTTTATAGATGATTTTTTTCACCTTCTACTTGCAGTCCTATCTTAACTATAAATGGGTTCCAGGCCCCTACAATCTGCTATGTGCATCCTAAGACCTCATAATAATTGGTCAGAGAATCTTTTTCCTGACCCTGCTAAAACTTCTGTGTTCTGTTTTCTTGCTTACTTAAAGCTATTATTGGACAACCATTAGGTAATGGTATTTTTCCAACTTTTTCTATGTCCAAGTCAGATTCACACACACACACACACACACACACACACCACACACAGTCTCCTCGAGGATTTAGTAATTGAAATATTGCCTGTGACTTCGGATATTGCTGCATAAAACATTTGAAATTAAATGATTCAATTGGATTCCAAAACACAGCCTTAAGATATTTGAGCTTTGAGCTTATTCAAATACATGAATAGATGTATATATGTGTGTGTATACATATATATATGCTAATTAATTTTTGTGTTATGTACATACCATGAAATAGGCATCTCAGCCTTGATGATCTGTTTTGGATTATTGGCTAAAAATAAAATGAATAATATAGTAAGAAGGATTACAGTCCATGTTTTTAGCCTCTTTCTTTTCCTCTCTCCTTGTCTATAATTTTTTTGAGCAGTATGATATTTCCAATTATGAAATAACCTACTTCTACTTATTTCATTTGACTTTCTGAAAATATACTCATCTCTGGGTCCCTGAGTTCATGGACAAAATGCAAAACAAAATTCACTATTTTAACTACCCAGAAAATTCTTATTTCTTTGTAATGGAAAAAGTCAGCCTTGGGTTCTCCTCTATGGAATGGTACAACAAAATGGTGGGCATTTCTAAAATCTGAGTTGGTTTGTAATCCTATCATTTGTTGTGATTCTTAAAACTAAATGCAGATGGTCTTGCTCCATGGACCAAATCTACTTCTATTACTCAAACCAATATGGGAAAACAGCATTTAGGATTTATCTACTTCATAACAGGAAAGTATATTTTCTTTTTATTCAGAAAATAGAAATATGAAATGCTGATACTAATTCAAAATTGCATACATCCTTTAGATATTCCAGTTAGATCATATATGAACTTATTAGGTCATATATAAACTTTTAATGTTTTCAGTTTGGGGAAGTCCAGGCATGACTAAAGTATCTATAACAAAAAAGGGTAAAACAAAACCAAATATGAAAAAAACAAAACAAAACATTATTGCTTAGGAAGTTTAAGAGAATACTGGAAAATATTCTAATCACTTTAAATAATGATTTAGCTAACAAGTCTGTTGCCATTTTACTGAGAGTGGAAATGTTTGTGATTTTGAGTTTATAGTCCCACTCTTGGAGCCAAATGTTCTCAATTCTTTTAGTTGTTTGTTCTGATATTTGTCTATTTCTATATAATGTCTGTAGAATGCTGTTTCTTGGTTCATCAAATTTTCTACTGAATTCCTCTTCCTATGTTTGAAGTTTCTATTCTACACCCTTCTTTGCCCTCCTTCCATCTTCCTAGTGTAGTTATATCTATTGTCCACTGGTTAAATGACCAATGTTACATTAATCTTTATATGTAAATATTGTTGCAACAGAATCAAAATTATAAGTTGATTTTTTCTTTTTTTCTTAATTATTTTTAAAAATTGTCTTCACTTTTCCAACCTCTTTTTCTCCCTGCCTCAACAGACCTGTAAATAAACTAGCAATGTATTTTCCAAATACTGTATCACATCATTACCCCACCCTCCCTTGTCCCAAGAACTGCCCTCCCAGAGCTCATGGTCCTTCTCCCATCCTGACAAGTTGCTCTTTAGTTTTATTGTATAGATGTCACCTCACATTTCTCTTCATCTGTCCCTTGGGTTAAACCTCACTTTTCCAGGACCTTCTGTCTTTCTGTCTGGGTCTTACTGTGTGACACATATCCTCTACTGAATTTCTACAGTAGAATGCACTCAAGTACAGTTGATGAGATTACATATTGTTTTTATAGATTAAAAGGTTCTTTTTTTTAAACTCTTTTTTTTTTTTTTAAGATTTTATTTATTTATTTATTTGACAGAGAGAGACACAGCAAGAGAAGGAACACAAGCAGGGGGAGTGGGAGAGGGAGAAGCAGGTTCCCTGCCGAGCAGGGAGCCCGATGCGGGGCTCGATCCCAGGACCCTGGGATCATGACCTGAGCCGAAGGCAGTCGCTTAACAACTGAGCCACCCAGGCGCCCCAAAAGGTTCTTTTGGTAAAATAATACATAATGACACCTGAGTGGAGGAAAGACAAAACTCTTACTTATAACCCCAAGAGAAGGCTGCCATGTAGGACCTCACCAAAAGGGTAGCATCTGGTGACAGAATATCATCAAGCTGGAGCTGTAGGGAGGCAGTTTATATATGGCAAGCATGATGGGGTTAACTAAAATTTACAGGCTCCTTGTAGATTGCTAATTTGAACAATTTCTCAGGCTCTGGGGAACAGGAGTATGGCTAGCCGTCTGGTACCTAGCCCTTGGGTAATTGGTACAGGTGCATAGTGGCTCCATACAGAGATAAAGGAAGGGTTTGGGGTATGGAATTAATCAGCTGCTCAAAAAGGGGAATTGACCAGCCTCTAGCCAGAAAAACCCACAATACAAAAATGTGTTAATGAATTATTATATATGAACATTCTTATATTCCTATTCTTATTCACAGCCTCTTTATTCTCTCCAAAAGTATCCACTCTCTTGGCTAGTTTAGTAATTACTTCCTTAGATTTCTTAGCTGTTACTACACCCATGTGCATTCTTTGACATTATAGTTTAGCCTTGCCCAATCTTAAACTCATTATGTATTTCATGTTTCTTATAATCCATGGGTTCTCCCTTCATTCCTTTTCCTTAGAATTCATGTGTTGAAAAACTAGGCCATTTGACCTGTAGAGTTTTCCAGTCTTACTTTTGCAGATTCATTCTCACAGTGCACTTTGACATGTTTTTCTGTTCTATCACCCGCAAAGAATGAGCTAGATCCAGAATTTTGCTCATGCTCAGGTTTAATTACATTGGCAAGTTTATGAATGGTATTGTGTCCTAGCATCAGGAGGTGCATGATAGTTTATTTTTGCTATTTTGAGCCATCCTAGTTCTTTTCTCAGATTATCTTTTCCATTTTACCAGCATCCCACACCTTTTTGGTTTTATCTTTATTTTTATTCTGTCTAATGCTGGACTCCTTTCTTTAGTACAAGATGTCTTGGAATTAATGCTGAAATGAGTTGTTTTTCAAGGATGAGGGATTCGTCGATGAGGTATCATTTGAGATGAAAGTTGGGCAGTAAATAAAAATTAACTAAATGGAGAGGGGAGAAATGATTTTAAGCAGCAGGAATAGCATTGTCAGTGACGCCAAAGTATAAGAAAATGAGGCAAGAAGTGTCAGTAGAATTAGAGTGTGTAGACATAGGATCCTGAAGATGACATTGAACATGTGTGCAGGGGCCATCTCCTAAAGGCCTTTGTGTAGCATGAAATGAAATAGACAGTGCTTTTCAAATGTCCCTTGCACAATACTGCAAGGGCAGCAGAGAGTAGAAGCATAACCTTATATAAGGTGAAGGTAGAGGGAGGTGAAGGCTGAGGGAGGTGGAGATAAAGGGAGGTGAATTCTCAAATCTCTCCTAAAACAAAATTTCAATAAGACCATTTGTCATTGGTTAAGAGCTAAGCTCCTGAGTCTATAGTTTGCTGAGACTGTATCCTTGTGAATTTTCTTTCTTCATCATGAACTTCACCTGCAGCTCAGTGAAGGGTGTATTTGGAACAGTCATTAAATGATTATAAACAAAAAAGACACAAACTCTCCTCCTCAGCAGCTCTTCCTGTAGCTCCTCTCTCTCAGTGCCGCAGCTCTAGCTTCTTTCCTCCCGCTGCTCTCCTCCCCCTCCTCTGCAGCTCCCTGCTCCTGCCACAGCTGGGCTCCAGTACTTTGTTTATAACATGAGCAAAACAGTAGTAACTAACACATGAAGTTTGTTTGTTTGTTTGTTTTAAGATTTATTTATTTATTTCAGAGACAGTGAGAATGAGAGAGAGAGAGAGAGAGCAAGCGAGGGGAGGGGCAGGGGGAGAGGGAGAAAGACAATCCCAGGCCAAGCCCTAGGGGTGGGGAGGCAGCCTCCATCTCACCACCCATGAGATCTTGACCTGAGCCAAAATCACGAGTCCTACGCTTAACCAGCTGAGCCACCCAGGCATCCCAACACATGAAGATTTTAAACCGATAATAGGAATACATAAAACCCATCATCCACATGGTTAGCCGAAAGTAAATCTTGAATTTACAGTGACCTTTAAATAAATGCCCATTTTACATTTTATTTCATATGTAGGTATAATTTTCATATAATAACAATATTTTCTTCCATAAATACTAAATAGCAAGCAAACAGTAACAACAAAAACCCTGACACTCAATAGCTGTGTGCCATGTGTGTCCTTTGAATTCAAGTGCCTCTTGGCCCATTGTAGGGTATAGAGTACCCCAGTTTGAGAAAATAGAGACAAGGAGGAATTAACATATTTGAAGAACAAGGTAAATCTGATACTAAGTATTCATGAAATGACCAAATTATTAAGGTGTGTAGAAGATATGGGTAGGGGGGCGCCTGAGTGGCTCAGTCGTTAAGCATCTGCTTTCGGCTCAGGTCGTGATCCCAGGGTCCTGGGATCGAGCCCCGCATTGGGCTCCCTGCTCGGTGGGAAGCCTGCTTCTCCCTCTCCCACTCCCCCTGCTTGTGTTCCTGCTCTCGCTGTGTCTCTCTCTGTCAAATAAATAAAAATAAAAATCTTTAAAAAAAAAAAAGAAGATATGGGTAGGAGTGGGTAGAGGAAACTGTTAGAGTAAGCCACAAAAGGAAGGCTTTGTGACTGAACTGAAACAGTGGCAGTAGGGCTAGTGATGAAAAAATGGACATAAGAGGTCTGGAAGTCAACATTACATAGTCAAGATAGTTATATATGCAAGTACAGGAAAAGTTCCAAGGGTCTCTGTAGCTCTGCAAATTTCCAGAGATACGGTCAAAGAAATTGACCATCTTGTTTATTCAACTTGTTGTTCTGCTTAAATTAAAAGAAGATGCCCATGAAGAAAATAGATCTGTCCCTAACCTCCATTGGCTACACATTTTCACCAACCCTTACTATGAAAATTTGGCAGCCAAACAGGCATTATGCCTGTACGTATGTTTAAAGTAATGAGACCTGAAGTTCTCCAAAGTTATGCTTTGGTTCCTTATCCCTTTGATTCCAAGGTTCCATGTTGAAAAATTCACTGCACATGTTATAAATTAGAAATACTTAAACCAAGTAGCCATCAAGTCATGACTTAAATCTGGCTAACCCGTTGCCTTTCTATGCCTCCAAAAAGGCATTTATTCTGGTATACATACAATGCAGGAAAGAATTAAATATGATAGCAGAGTGTGTTAAGGAAATTTACTCTAAAAAATGGAGACAAACTTATCATATGTGTTAACTTGCTAAACTGCAAACATTCTGAGAACCTTAAAGTTCAATGTCATTGTTAGGATACTCACCAATTGCTGACAATTATTACTCTGACTAACATCACTACTTGCCAACATCACATATGGTGTATGGGGGGACAGATTATAGCATAAAAAGGCAATATTTCTAGGAAGGATCTCAGTCTGTTCCCCACTTTAAAGAAGAATGTATTGTTCCTTTTAACATGGGGCTTACAGCTTTGCAAGGTAGGATAAATGTATTTGTAGTGAAAGATGAAGGTCATAATATGTTAAGAGCTGAAATGATGAAATAAATTATTTTTTCCTCTTACAAGTAGAATTGAATTGGGAACTAATAAAAAATACCATCAATAAAGTTATGAGCAATAAGGTTCATGTGACATGGGAAACTATTCTTTATTCAAGCATACTAAGTTTCACATTTTCGAGATGCAGGAGAATTGTTATTTTTCTTCTTAAAAAATGAGTATTATTTATAATTTTGTAGGTTAGGGAAAAAAAATCACACTCATTTGCCATCACAATACTATAGTTTACTAGCTGCTTCTTGTCATTGTGCAATGTTAGATATCTTTGACCCTGTAAAGATTGTTGCTCTTGCCATGACTTTGTAAGAATAATTTATTATTACTCTTTATTGGCAGTGCCAGTTTTTTGCTTTAGTTTTAATGAAAATCTCTATACTTCTGTAGTGTATTATAAACCATGATATTTCACAATATTGATGTTTCTATAATTTCTTCTTATGTTGTCTTTTTTCTTCTAAAAAAATTGTGGGTTTCACAAAAATCATAACCAAACATTTGTTTTCCAATTAAAAGCTGCTTTGCACATCTTAAAACTATAAACTTTGTGTTTCAGGGGTAGAGTTATCTAACAGGCCAAATAGCTTGAGATCTATCCTTCGGGCTATGTGTGAGCCAAAGAATATCTTATGTCCTCTTTCCTCACAGCTTTTTTTTTTTTTTTCCTTTCCATACCAGTTTCTCCAAAGAAAAGAGACATTTTGGAGGTAGGTTTAATATTTTCTTTTTTTTTTCCCTATCTCTATCATCAAATATAAATTTTATAGGCAGGGTTGGCTCTGCAAATCTGTCCAATGGCAATTCCAAAAGATGGAAGTCAAAGTCTCTTCTAGTTAAAAAGTTACATTCTTAAATCCAGCTTTTTTTATTCTCCAGAAAATTGAAAAGAAGAGCACAATTTCTATAGAAAAATAAAGTTAATTAAATTAAGCAGCAGACTAAAAGCAAAATAATACAAGATATAATAGAATATAAAAGAAAATACTATTCGTTTCCTCATTCATTCAACAAATGTTAGTTTGGTATTACTGTGCATTAAGCATTGTATGAGGTGATAGATATAAAAACCAAGTGTGAACACTGCCTTCAAGGATATTTAGTGTTGTGATAGAGATAGAAAGCAGAGATAAATGTAAATAAATAAAAAACAATTGCAAGAAAAAATCATCTGTATCAACTATTTTTTTTTTTAAAGATTTTATTTATTTATTTGACAGGGAGATAGCGAGAGCAGGAACACAAGCAGGGGGAGTAGGAGAGGGAGAAGCAGGCTTCCCAGTGAGCAGGGAGCCCGATGTGGGGCTCAATCCCAGGACCCTGGGATCATGACCTGAGCCGAAGGCAGTCGCTTAACGACTGAGCCACTCAGGCGCCCCCTTTTTTTTTCTATTCTTGATGCACTAACATGTTGCTGACTTGCTTGGGGCCTTGCTGACTCAGGAGGTCCTGTCCCTCCCAGGATTAGCTAACTGCTAGAGGTAGTAAAAGGGATGTTAAGGAGCATGCCTTTAATATGTAAACCAACCAATCCAGAGCCCTTACCTCAACCTCCTCCTTGTAAAGGGCTCTCCCACCCTGGGACAATATTGCCCTGCCCTCATAACTCCAGGGCCAGGTCCCTGATATTTAGGGACCACTCCTACATCTCAGAACTCACCAAAATTACTAAAATTATCCAATCCTAAATCTACTTAACAGTATGTATTGCTTTGCCTCCCCCATTCCTTCCCATGAAAACCACGATAAAAGCACCAGCAAGCAGTTCTTTTCTCTTTCTCTGCCTGCTCATCATACCTCTGTGCTTTCGCATGTGACCCGACATAAGTGTGCCTTTCCTCCTGTCTCCTGGGGACTGTAAGTAGAATGAAAATGTCATTTATGACAAGCATTTCACAACTGCATGTCTTACCATACCTGATTAAAACAAATCTTGGGTATCATTAAAGCTAAGTCACAAGTGAATATTTAAATCAATATTATCTATTTTATCCAAGAAGATAATTTCCTGGAAAAACAATTTTAAAAATATATTTGATAAGAAAAAGAAAACCAGAAAAGACCTGTGACCAATAATGAAAATAAACCACTAATCAAAAATCTTCCACATATCCTGGGATCCCCCTTCCGTCACCATTCCATTCCCATTTGCTTTTACCAGTTAATTCTACCAAAACTGCAAGGAAATAACCTATACAGAATAAGAAGATAGAAAAAGAACTTCAAGTTATTTTATGAAGTTTATATAACAACTCATATGAGGACTGTATGAGAAAGAAAAATATCACTTAATAATGTGAATATAAAAATCCTAAATTAAATAAGGGCAAATATAATTTAGCTATGCATATATATGTGTGTGTGTAAGTTAATGGCAAGTTTTCTCGATATATAGTAGCTTTAAGAAAATTATAAAATGTAAAATTTAAAATATGCCATAAACAATAGCAACAATTATATGTTACTTATGATAAACTTTTAAATATGTGAAATAATTATATAAAGAAAATTTTAACATTGAATAAAACAAAAGACATAGAACAAGATCTAGATCAATTGAAATAACAGTCTTCAATAATACACAGATGAAAATTCTCCCCTAATTAATCTATAAATACCTTGGAATTCCATGAAATTTGACTAATCCTAAACTTAAATGTAAAGGGAAAGGGTAAGAATGATCAAGATAATTTTCAATAATAATTCCAAGCAGAGATTCTCCTTACCAGATAGAAACATTTATTAAAAGATTATGAAGGGGAAGTAAAAATACAACATTTAGTATAAGATTAAGTATCAGAATTTTTTTGGTATCCAAGCTATATTAAAAACATTCTACTGGGTGCCTGGGTGGTTCAGTCACTTGAGGATCCGACTCTTGATTTCAGCTCAGTTCATGATCTCAGGGTCGTCAGATCAAGCCCCACATCAGGCTCCGTGCTCAGTGGGGAGGGTGCTTGAGATTCTCACTCTTTCCCTTGTGACCCGACAGGATATAGGAAATGGGAACTGCCATATATTACTAATGAGAACCTAAACTGATACAATAACCTCGCAGAAAAATTGGTAAAGTTGAAAAAGTGATCCAAAACTTGGTCCATTATATATTTAGCTTTTAGTCTAGGGAAATTCTTGCACATATGCAAAAGGAATCCTTTGCACAGCTTTTTACTCCTAAGCTTTGCTACTGAGAAAGGAAAACAACCAGGCTTCAGGAGGTGAATGGATAAAGAAATGTTATTTGCCACAAAAAAAATTATACAATAGTGTAATTTTGCTAGTTTTTAAAAATAAAAGGTAAAGTGAAAAAAGAAAGGTGTGTGTGTGTGTATATATATATATATATATATATATACATATGCTTATATATGATATATATATCATATGCTTAAAATAATAGTATATTTTAATGGATAAACATTGGACTCGTTTTCACATAGGGATGGAGAAAGGATAAGGAGACAAAGACTTTACCAGTGAGGAGAGACTATTCTGCAGAACAAAACAACTTCCAACTTTTAGTATCTTTAAACAACAAAACCTTTTTCATACATGCTACTACCTATTGTGGATTAGGAGTGGAAAGGGAATGGTTTTGCTCATACTCAGTGACTCAAGCTCAACTGAGCAGCAGCATCTCAACTATCACTATTCACTGTGCCAAAGGAAACAAGATTACATGGGTAATTCAACTGCCAGGTCCAGAAGTGACAGGCATCACTTAAACTCACAACTCATGGGCCAGAACCATGGGTATAGCTCTATCAAACAAGAAGGATGCCAGGAAGTGCAATCTTACCACAGGTTCAGAGGGGTCAGATATTTGGTGAACAGCAGTGATAACAGCAAAGTAGGGAACAGACTTTGCCTTTATTTGTACATTTGTATTTTTAAAAAGAGAGAGGGAAAGAGGGAAAAGGAGAGGGAGACGAAAAGATAAAGAGTGAAATGTAGCAAATATGGCAAAATGTTAACCCTTCTCTTATCTTGTTAATTTGGCATATAGATATGTAATGCATTGTTTCCTGAACATTTCTGTGTATTTTAAATGTTTAATACTAAATTTAAATATAAATATTTACTATATGTGATAAATACCATAAAAGGAGGGTTTGGGGTATTTTGAAATAGATTACAAGAATTTATTAATTTATTAATTCAATAGATATTTATCAGGTGTCTACTAGATGATGAATATTACTCTTTATAATGGAATCTCTCTGAAGATAAATCTATGCAATGTAGTGAATACTAGGAAAGTTGTTTTTCATATTGGAGAGGTACACCTCATACAGATAGGAGTTTGCATTTTATTTGAAATTTAATGAAAATCTATGAAATGGATATAAACAGTCGTTTTTATGACCTCATTTACACTTTCCAAATATCTGTGCTGTTGTTATATGGAGAATGGTTTTAAATAGGCTGAGAAAAGAAACAGGAAGACCAAGATGAGGACAATAATTCTGGAAGAAGAGACAGTGACTAGGGCTACAGTGGATAACATAGAGGTATATCAACAAGAATAGATGTGAAAAATACCAATCTGAAATTCTCTGTTGAGTCATTGTCATCATACTTTCCATTAATTCTTTAAACACAAATTAGATGTAAAAAATAAAGGAGAGAAAAAATATCAAGAATAGCTGGCAGGTTTCTGATTTGAGGATAGGTAGATGATAGATAAAACAGATATGGTAGATAGATACAAGTACCATTAATAGAGATGGTGAAAGTTGTAGGCAAACAAACTGATATTTTTGTTTATTTGGTTATTTTTTAGATAAGTTTAAGAATACTGTTTGATATTGAAATTTATAAGTCAAAGAGAAAGATACATGATACAGAGTCCAAAAGAAATTAAGATTTGAGCCATAGTTTGGTAAGTTTTGAAACCATGACTATGGATGAGACTGCGTATGTTTTTTTCTTTAAAGTTGGTTATTGAGGCATGATTTACATAAAGTGCACATACTTCAAGTATACAGTTTGGTCAATTGTAAAAAATGTATACACTACTGCAAACAGCCAAATTAAGATATAAAAAACTGCCATCATCCAGAATTTTTTTCTCATACCCTTTCCCAAACTTCCATGCCTCACCCTAAACAACCACTGATCTGATTTTTATTACTACAGTTTTGCTGTTAGATGGCCCATATAAATTAATTCATACAGTATATGCTCTTTTTTATGTCTGTTTTGTCTCATTCATATAATATTTTTATTCCTGTTGTTGCATGCCAAGAATTCATTCCTATTCACTGCTGAGTAATACTCCATTGTATGAATACACTGCAATTTTTTAAATCTTATTACCTGTCGATAGACATTTGGGTTGTATCCCATTTTGGCTATCATAAATAACATTGCTATATACAAATTTGTACATATTTCAGTGTGAATATTTATGGTGAATAGGTTTATTTTTACATTTTTTGGTATGTCTAGTGTGTTTGTGACCTGTTTGAAACATTTTTGCCTACCCAAAGTGTCCAAAATATTATCCTATAATCTTCCAAGAAATAATAGTTGTAGTTTTTACTCAGGTCTATGACACATTTTACATTAATTTGTTGTGGATGGTGCAAAGATCAAAGTTTTTTTTTATTTTTTCCTCCATAAATTCATCTAGTTTTTCCAGCAGCATTTGGTGAAAAATCCCCTGGCAAATTACTTATTGAATAGTGTTTTTAGTGAAAATTAAATATATATCTGTGGATATATTTTTAGACTTTATTTTGTTCCATTTATCTACGTGCCTAATACAATGTTACACTCATTTATGTACCTACATAAAAAGTCCTGAGATGAGAAAATTTATGTCTACCAACATGTACTTTTCAAAATTATGCTTTTTAATTCCAAAATTTCCATTATTTTATGTTTCTAATTTTCTATTAAAATTCTTCCTTTGTGGAGGCCTTGACATTATACTTTCCTGTAACTTTTGAACATTTTTAGCTATATATATATATTTAGTCATTGTCTGCTAATTCCTATGTGGGCCCACTAAAAAACAGTTTTTATTGACTTTCCATAAGTATATGTTACATGTTCTTGTTTCTTGGCATATCTTATGATTTTTTCTTGAAATCTGAACACTTAAAAGTACACTTAGGTAATACATTTTAGCAACTTCAAGGGGTGCCTGGGTGGTGCAGCTGGTTAAGCAGCCAACTCTTGGTTTTGGCTCAGGTTGTGATCTACCTCAGGGTTGTGAGATTGAGCCCCGCCTTGGGCCCCGTGCTCAGTGCAGAGTCTGCTTAAGTTTCTCTCTCCCTCTCCCCACCCTGCTCTCTCTCTCTCTCTACAATAAATAAATAAGTCTTTTTAAAAATCTTATACATATATAAGCAACTTTGGATTTTAACTTCCCCCTTAAGATTTGCTATTGCTGTTTTTATTATTTAATGTTTTTCCTGTAATAAATCTGTAAAATCTGTCTCCACAGCAGTGTGTGGCTATTAATGTCTCTGCTCAATTCTACATATTTATTCTTTTTATTTTTTCTGAACCTGGCATTTTAGGGGTCATTCTTTAGTCTGCATTGCTTGGTGGTCAGGACAATGATCTATTTGTCAGAACCTGTGCTCAAGATAGTCAGAGAGTGCCTTCAAACCCCTGGCAGTTTTCAGACCTGTCAGGCTTTTCTCTGAGCCCTTTTGCATCACCTCCACACATGTAAGCCTGCTGGTCATCCAGGGATGTGTTTATCTTTGACACCCTCTAGGTCTTGTGCATGCAAAAGGTGGCCTGGGATGTGTGGAGACCTTATATAAGGCTATTTCTTTTCAGGGTTTCCCTGTTAAAATTCTTGCTAGTTCCCTGATTCCCTGCTTGCTCTAATTGGAACTGCAACCTCAGGCCATCAGAGCTGCTCATGTGTCCATTCACTTGCCGCTGGGATTGCTACTTTTACTACAACCTGAGCATGGCTTTTTCCTGCCTTCCACTCTAAATCAAGTGAGTCACTTCTGGTACTGAAGCTGAGGGGTTTTGTGTCTTTCTCTAACCCAGTAGAACTACAGCCCTACTGCACTGGATAGATGGAAATGGCCTCAGTCAAGTATGCCACATTGTTCTTACTCAAAGTTCAATAGTTTTTCAAGAATGCATTTATTTGTGTTTGGTCAATCTCTAGAGCCCTTAAGTGTTTGTTTTCAGCAATACTGTTCAGTAGTTATAGTTGGTTTTTGGAAAGGGGATTTACCAACACCCTCACATACATCATTCTACCTTTCCCTTCAAACAACTGAAGAGATACCTAAAAATAAGTGTTCTACGGGGTACCTGGTGCCTCAGTTCGCTAAGTGTCTGCCTTCTGCTCAGGTCATGATCCCAGGGTCCTGGGATCTGCCCCACGTTGGGCTCTCTGCTCAGCAGGGAGCCTGCTTCTCCCTCAGCCTCTGCTTCTTCCCCGGCCTCTGCTTCTCCCCCCACTGGTGCGCACGCTCTCTCTCTGTCAAATAAATAAATAAAATCTTAAAAAAAATAAAAACAAATAAATAAAAATAAGTGCTCTAATAATCATTTAAAAAATATTGTGACATTTTTATAGATTTTTTTTTTTTAAGATTTTATTTATTTGAGAGAGAGAATGAGAGAGAGAGAGCACATGAGAGGGGGGAGGGTCAGAGGGAGAAGCAGACTCCCCGCCGAGCAGGGAGCCCGATGCGGGACTGGATCCCGGGACTCCAGGATCACGACCTGAGCCGAAGGCAGTCGTTTAACCAACTGAGCCACCCAGGCACCCTATAGATTATATTTTAAGTGAATTAAGACATCACTGTGAAGTATTTTCTCTTCTTTTATATTAAAGAAAAATCCATAAGTAACATAAGGAGCTGACTAGAAAGTGGGCCAGAAGTACATGTATAAATCCATTCCTCTATTTTTACAGTTCATCTCTACCCAACAAAACATACAGTGTTACAGAATGCATGTAGCATTCTTACCCCACTAATCTTATATTAAACATAAAGCTCTTGTGCTTAAATTTGGACTATCCCAGTAGAATTGGGCATTCAATTATTTATTTAGGGACTAATACAATAGTGCTATATTTCATGGTAAAAGCAGCAGAAAATCTTGAAGTATAGCCCTTGAGCGTCATGCTTAGTTTTGAGATGCCATCAAAATATTTCTGTTTACTCTATTGACAAGAAACTCCATTCAATACCCAGATAAACATGAATTTTTCAGGTCAGAGTACAGGTTATCTGAACCTATTTACACTGGTCCAAGCACAACTTAAGATGTAATTTCTGTTGTATATGATCTGATATTCAATGCTACTTTTTAATATTTGATGGTAGATTTTCAGCATTTTCCTATACACATACTAATAACAGATTTCTTTGTTTATGGTCTATTATTCTTAGTAATCACTTGTATTTCAAAAAAATACAACAGAGATGTAAAGATAGTGAGTTTCAGAAATCAAAATTAAAACTCTATTTTGATAAAACTAGTTTACGTGTCACTAATTATAATAAAATGTGTATGGACCAAGGATAAGTTAAAAATTTTGCCCAAATGGTCAGAGGTTTAAATAAAAACTAGAAACTTTTGCAGCTTATTTATATAAACTTGTTCTTAGTTTCCATGAAGAAGAAAAAACTAGTTCAATTCATTTAATCTAAACTCTTCATGATTCATCAGCAACTGAACAAATTTATGCATAAGAGAAAAGCCACATTTGGATGGCTTTGAATTAGGAGTATTAACCAATAATTTAAAATGTAAACAAAATACATATAACAAGATACAAAAAGACATATTTCTCCACCCACAAATAATTATATATGAAAATATTATGCTGATAAGGCCTTTGTAAAATGTCTTAACATTTTAGGAGTACGTAAAAATTTGCTGACATAATCAAACTAAAAATTTGCTAATTTTTGATTAATTATCCACCCAAAGTCTTTTCATTTTCTGTCATACACATGCATTTAAACATAAAACCTAATTAATAAAAAAAGTACAAGTACAGAGATGCTCTTTATACTAAATGCAGCCCAGCTGTAATAAGTTTTTGTCTCCCCCAAAAATCAATAAAATTATTTATCTCCTTATAACAAAATGTGTAATCAGAGGAAATTACTTTCACTTTTATCTATGTGATCAGAGTCAAATAATGGGTTAAATCAAATATTGAGATCCAAGAATTTTATTGCTTAGGGTTGGCAGTTCCTTCTTAATTTTTTAAATGGGATGATGCATGAAAATGTCTTTCTGTGGTGTTTCAAGCACAAATACCTTAACCAAACCTGTGCTTAACAGAGATGCATTGTTCCTATACAGAAATAGACATATAATATTAAGTGCATTGTTCAAATAATTAATAATATGGTAGCAAACATGGAAAGAGTACTTTTTTAGCAGGCAGTCTACCAAATACCTACCTCTAATTAACTCATTTCAGCCTTTCATTAATGTTGTAATACTACAATTAATACCACAGTTAATATTTTTATCCATATTTTAAAGATGAGAAAATGGAGACACAGAAGGGTCACACAACTAGCAAGGACAGAAACAGAATTCAAACCTAGGCAATTTACCTCCAATGACTATGCTCCACTACAGTGTACAGTATTTATATACATTTTACTAGGTTCTCAAATAATATGATAAATTACGTTATCAAGAAATAAATTTCTATTAATAGTGCACAATTTCTTCCTATTTCTTCTGGGATTGATATCAGAAGAGCCCATTTCACAGTTGAAGTTCCTGGGGAAATACGTGGAGAGATGGGGGACAGGGAAATATTAATTAATTTTTGATTCCATGGGATTAAATGATAAATGCTTACATCAAATTCTGTATGCTGGGAGGCGGAGGAACAAGACAAAGATGGAAGTAATTAAAGCTTTTTCACTGGCAGGTAAATTGGCTCCTCTCTATCTTATATCAAATAATTAAGTTTTACATATATAAAAACTGTAAGACTGAAATTCATGGAGAAAGACCAGGAGGGAGGAAAAATTTATAAAAATGTAATAGGATATCCATGATCTTTTATTCCAATATATATTGAATAATGTCTTTCTCAATAAAGAAATGTGTCTTGATGTTTGACACATGAAGCAATTCCCTGGGTTAAAAATCAATCATCTTTTTTTTTTAAGAATCTGATAAAGACAAAAATGTTTAATTGTAATTGCAAGAAATCCTCTATGGATTTTTGCAATGAATTAATCATGATCTGCTTTGAAGCAGAATATAGGAGCAAATGAACATCATCATGAATAGCAAGAAATATCCCAAATCTTTTTATTTTTGACCATTAAAATTTTTTAATTATAAATCTTCTATTTTAATATATGCATTTCAGAATGTCAATACTTAATTATATTCTCTCCTCTAAAAAGCTGTAAAATTGATGTGTATAAACATCTTTTAAGAAAAATCAATGGCTCTAATGTCAAGGGAATGAAATTTCAACGCATGAGACCTTTTATCTTTCCAATAGAATTGGCCCTAATGATATCTACTTAACAACACAAAAATTCTTTGATTAATGAAAAATATTTGCAAAGCCAGATAATCTTCCATTAAATAGAATAAAAATATTAAAATCAGACTGAAAATTAGAGATTTAAAAATAAAGCTAGATTGGAGATTATACTAACTTCATTTATGCATGGTCTAAACTTTTGATATTTCTAGGGAATGAGCACTGTTAATCTTACTACAGTTTCTATTTGCTGTATCTGTGATTTCTCTGTATGTTGAAGCCAATTTTGGGTTTGTATATCTTCTTTTCTTCCTTCCTTCCCTTCCCTCTTTCCTTCCTTTCTCCCTTCCTTCCTTCCTTCCCACCTTCCTTCCTTCCTTCCTTCCTTCCTTCCTTCCTTCCTTCCTTCCTTCCTTCCTTCCTTCCATCTGTATCTATCTATCCATATAACTGTCTGCAAGGGTCAACTTTATGTGTCAACATGTCTGAGCCACAAGGTACTCAGATATTCAGTTAAATATTATTCTGGGTGTTTCTGTAAGGGTGTTTTTGAATGAGTTCAATATTTAAATAAGCAAACTGACTTGTGAGTAAATGACTGAGTAAAGCAGACTGCCCTTCCCAATGTGTGTGCGCCTCATATAACCAATTGAAGGCCTGAATAGAACAAAAGTCTGATCCCCCAGTGAATAAAGGGAATTTTTCCTGCATGACTGCCTTTCAACTGGGCCTTAGATTTTTTTCCTGCCTTTAGACTTAAACTGAAACATTAGCTCTTCCTGGATCTCAGGTTTGCTGGCCTTTGCACTAGAACTACACCATCAACTCTTCTGGTTCTCTAGCTTATGGACTGTAGATCTTGGGGCTTGTTAGCCTCCATTATTGCATGAGATAATTCCTTATTATATATTTTTGTATATTATATATTATATATATATATATATTTCCTATTAATTCTGATTCCCTGGAGAACCCTAACTAAACTCCCTCTCCTTCATTTATCTATCTATACACATATATATGGGGATGTGTGTGTGTGTGTGTTGTTTAAGTAAGAATCATTGTACATGTAAACTAAGACTTTGGCCTTTCTTAGTACAACTGAAAAGAGAAATTTGAGAACATTCAAGAACACTGCTTTTACCTGAGAGAATAAACTTCCATTTGCCCATGATATGTTGGCTAATTTTATTTTTGCATATATTTTCTGGGGATTTACACTCAAACCATGTTGGCTAAGAATATTAGCTCTGAAGTTTGACAAACCCAGCTTTCAATCCAGGTCCTGAAATCTAGGTCCTAACACTTATGTCCTTGGGTAAATTATTTGCCCCAATAATTCAGTTTTCTCATCTACTAACTATTGGCAAAAAATTATCAGCTTCTACGGTATTAGGTACAGTGTCTTGCACATGATAAATCTCAAGAAATTGTGTTTTCATTGATTAATTATCCCTATCTTACTATGCATATGCCGTTATGTTGTGTAAGTCCACAAAATCATAATAAAAAGTGTTCTGTGGGGTGCCTGGGTGGCTCAGTTGGTTAACCATTTTTGCTTTCAGCTCAGGTCATGATCACAGAGTTCCTGGATCAAGCCCAACATCAGCTCCCTGCTTAGCGGCTAGCCTGCTTCTCCCTTTCCCTCTGCCTCTCCCCTTGGCTCATGCTCTCTCCCTCTCTCATCTCTCTCTCTCTCTCAAATAAACAAACAAACAAAATCTTAAAAAAAAAAAAAGTGTTCTGTTAGACATTTCATCCAGTGAGTTTTCAGATAACCTATTATATTTACATTTTTTGCTCCTGACTCACTATTATAATTGTATCATAATTTCATTTTAAATCTTATTAAGATATATATATACAATGGAATATTATGCAGCCATCAAAAGGAATAAGATCTTGCCATTTGCAACGACGTGGATGGAACTGGAGGGTATTATGCTGAGCGAAATAAGTCAAACAGAGAAAGACATGTATCATATGACCTCACTGATATGAGGAATTCTTAATCTCAGGAAACAAACTGAGGGTTGCTGGAGTGGGGGGTGGGGTGGGAGGGATGGGGTGACTGGGTGATGGACACTGGGGAGGGTATGTGTTCTGGTAAGTGCTGTGAATTGTGCAAGACTGTTGAATCTCAGATCTGTACCTCTGAAACAAATAATGCAATAGATGTTAAGAAAGAAAAAAAGAAGAAGAAGAATGTAGCAGGAGGGGAAGAATGAAGGGGGGGAAATCGGAGGGGGAGAAGAACCATGAGAGACAATGGACTCTGAAAAACAAACTGAGGGTTCTAGAGGGGAGGGGGTTGGGAGGATGGGTTAGCCTGGTGATGGGTATTGAGGAGGGCACGTTCTGCATGGAGCACTGGGTGTTATGCACAAACAATGAATCATGGAACACTATATCTAAAACCAATGATGTAATGTATGGGGATTAACATAACAATAAAAAAATTAAAAAAAAATGATAAAAAAAATACATTGCCTGGGGGCACCTGGGTGGCTCAGTCAGTTAAGTGTCAGCCTTCGACTCAGGTCATGATCCCAGGGTCCTGGGATCGAGCCCCAGATGGGGCTCCCTGCTCAGTAGAGAGCCTGCTTCTCCCTCTCCCTCTGCTGTTCCCCCTGCTTGTGCTCTCTCTGTCAAATAAATAAATAAAATCTTAAAAAAAAAAAAATACACTGCCTGAAGTTGTAATGGGTCATTGCTGTTGGCTCCTAGATCTAGAGACCTAGATCTAGATAACTCTTAGAAAGACCAACTGGTGTTCATCGGTTCAGACTGCAAGACTCTCAAATGTCTTACCCTTCCCAAAGGGCCCATCTGATCACACAATAATCAGTGAACAGAGATTGATCTAACTTTAGCATCATATCATGATGTGTTTGATCTTATTTTATTTTTTTGGCTTTGGTTTGTCTTTGATCTTCCAATTCAGAGAAAAGCGCAGCCAATTTAACCAGTCTGTTTGTACAATATATACTAAAGAATTATTCTTTATTTTTTTTAAAAAAGAAAGGCAATGTATTGAGAAAATTTTTATATACTTTCCTTGTCTTTTTGCAAGAAAAGTCATGTTAGATATAAAGGATATTTCATAGGGCATATTTCATAGTCTCCTGGACATAGCACTGTGTTATAGAAGGTGCTGATGGGTCATAAAGACAGTGTTCCATATGTCAAATTTACCTTCTCATCTCTTGGAGACCTGAGGGGATACACTTTACTAAATTCAAACATCAGAACTCTATTCTGCATCCCAGCATGACGGCTCAGCAGTATGCAATTGCACACTTAAACAGAAATATCTGCCTGGCCAGATTAATGGTCAGATTAATGGTATCTGTTTATTTTAAATAAATCTATCTTGAGGCAATATCTCAAGTTGTTTGCCTAGTTAATATACAAGACTCCCTGGAGGGCCTAGGATAAGCATAAAAGAAATAAAGGATTTTTAAAAAGTAATTATCTCTAGTCAATAATAATTAGTCAATGAGAAGATTGATTGGACAAAGGAAAAATCATGTCTTGATCTTTTTCTGAAACTTGAAAACATTAACATTAGACTACTTTTTACTTGTTTTCAACTCATAAGCTTTTAGGATGTTTAGCAATGTTTTCAAATATGATGTTTTGATAAAAGATAAAATATTTCCTAGTAACTCATTTTGAGAAGATAACAGGAAGGAGCTCCGTTGACCCTTATTTAGCTTTTCCACACCTATTTGAATCCATGTTTAGGAATACTACACCAAATTCACCTCTGCAATGTCCTGATCAATTCAGAAATGTAATTTCAGCTCCTTTTGGAAAGGTGACCAACTGGTTCTGAAATGATAAGTATAATTATCTCTTTGGTGCTCTTCCTATTTTCCTTCTCTGCAGGTTTGAGACAATTGAACATCTTCACCTGTAAATTTTTTGCCTATTGAGTTTTTTGGATATGCTGGGAATTCTTCATCTCAGGCTTTTTTTTTTTTTTTTTTTTGAAGGAGGAGGAGGAGAAGAGGAAGTAGAGAAGGAGGAGGGCAGGAGGGGAAGAGGGAGAAAAAAAGAAGGGAGTATTAGAGAGGGCAAAGTAACTAAAACAGATTGATCACCTTTTATAGGCTATGTGGTTTACATATAATCCTATTTCATCATCACTGTCAGCTCTATGCTTTTAAAGGTTTATTAGTTTGCAAGGGCTGCCATAACATAGTACTGCAGACTAGCTGGCTTAAACAACAGACATTTATTTCCTCACAGTTCTGTAGACTGGAAGTCTGAGATCAAGGTGCTGGCAGGGTTGGTTTCTTCTAAGGGCCTCTCTCCTTGCTTGGTAGATGGCTGTCTTCTTCCTATGTCTTCACTTGGTCTTCTGTGTCTATCTGTGTCTTAACCTCTTCTTATAAGGGCACGAGTCATATTGGATTGTGGCCCAACTCATATAAACTAATTTTAACTAAATTACATCTTTAAAGCCCTATTTTCAAAAGTCCTATTTTTACCTTAATTACCTCTTGAAAAGCCCTATCTCCAAATACAGTCACATTCTGAGGTACTGGGGGTTAGGATTTTAAGACATGAGTTTTGGAGGGACATAATTCAGATAGTAACAGGAGGGTTATATAGGAGGCAACTGAGGCTCAGTGAGTTTAAGGGTGAGTCATACTCTTACAACATGAAGTGGTCATTTCAGAAATTTTCTCACTATGAAATCAATAACACTGCCTACCACATTCTGCTTCCCACCTGGGTCTTACTCTTGTTTTGGTCATTAATTTCTGACCAAATGACTGAATGACATTGAGAAAGTTCCTAAACATATATATATATTTTTTTTTTTTTTTTTTGCTCCTGTTCATTGTGCAAAATAAGAAAGCCAAGTTATATGGTATTTAAGGGAACTTGCAACTCTAACATTCTTTGATAAAACAGCAGTTGGTTTTTTGCCATAAGTCCCGATTTCCCAGTAACACTGTAGAATCTTTTTTGGGGTGAAACCAAATGTCACATTTGCACTCCACCAATAATTATAATGGTACTGAGTTTATGATTAATTATTCAAATTAGAGCTTTTTAGTTCTCTATTACAATGGGGAAATGCAGGGTTTTCACTTAAAATATATATTGTATGCTGATTTTGTAAAAGCATCTAATGATTTCATCTAATGATTTCAGTCTACATTAGCAATAGAGTAGCAGCTACAAATCTTCCAAAGAAAATTAGGAAAAATTATTGTGAACTGAAGAATTGTCATGTGATTACAATAATCGCTTTCAGTTCTTCATTGGATATGATATACAACTCCTTTTTTAAAAATGATTCCACACATTAATAAGTGGACGATATACAGCAATCATGACACAGAGGACCCACAACTGATTTATTAAAGACATTCAGTTTTCAGGTTATGGAATATAATTATCCCAGTTAGCATAGGTCCAATTTAAATTTCACTGTCATGTCATCTGTGATTTCTTGAAGTTGGAAAAAAATTAATCATAAATTCTATTGTTGTAATGCTATATATATGTTTTACCTGTGTAAGTATTAGCTTCTTGAATTTCATTTATTTTAAAATAATAAACAACTCATTTTCTTGAAGACATTTCATTAAAAGTTTTCTAATTAATACATATTCAAATATTTTCCACCTTCACTTTACACTTAGAATTTATATTGATACTAGATATCATATCAGTGACCTGTTACATGGTTTTATGTGGTCTATTTCCTAACTAGTAAAAAACTTAAGTTTTCATTATCTCTGTGGTGGAAAACATGAATGTATTTAGGAACAAAAATATGTTAGAATTTTTGCCTTTTAACTTAAAAAAAAATGCATGCTATGGTCTGAATGTGTCCCTCCAAAATTCATATGTTGAAATCCTAACCCCCTGGGTGTAGGAGGCATGGACTTTGGGGGGTGCTTCAGCTATGAGGGTAAATCCTCGGGAACAGGATTATGCTCTTATAAAAGAGGCTCCAGAGAATCTCTCATCTCTTCAACCATGTGAGGACATAGGGAAAAGGTTCCAGCTCTGCACCAAAAAGAGGTTCCTCACCAGAAGGTGACCATGGTGCCTGATCTTGACCTTCCAGCTTTCAGAACTATAAGCAGTACATTTCTGTGGTTTATAAGCTACCCTGTCTGTGGTATTTTGTTATAGCAGCCCAAACCCTAACCATAGCCTTACCATCAATACACTCTTCAAATCCATTATATGACCCTCAACGACTGTTTTACATCATTATGCCTGTAATAATGTTGAATAGAAACGACCTTTTTGTCAATTCTAATCTGGATAGATACAGTTTATTTATCTGCATGAGTATTAGGCTTTTTAAGACTGACTGCATGACCATTTTATGATTCAGTAAAAGAATGTATTATTCTTAACCTTGACCAATAGTGTAAAGATCTTTTATACAGAAAAGATACAATTCCTTGTTAAGGAACTCCTCAATGATGTATCTCTAGAAGCTGTCATTCACCCTTATAAGGAAAATAAATGTAAAGCTAACTATATCATGTGATTATGAGGACATATAAGTGAAAGTGTGCATCTACTAAAATTCATGTTCTTACTTTTATAAAATGAGTATCATTTTCTCCTAAGGCAATAGTGTCTAATATTTAGATCACTTTTCATTGCTTAAAGTATATTCTATGCAAAATATATGATTGTTCATTAGATATTTCATAGTTTAAGAAAGAATAAATATATTAAAACATATTTGAGAACAGATGTTTTGCTATGTCCATTTTAAAACACATTTATAAATTGCAAAATATTGGCCTCTAATTTTCACATGCACAGTCATATTAAAATGAACATTAATCATTGCCAATACTTTTTCTTGCCTAAAATATAATTTATTTTTGTTTTAGCCTGATTCTTAAGATTTTAAAATATGAGAATTACACTTCTTTGCCCAGATGACATAATAATTGCATATGAAACTACTTTGTCTGACAATCAAGAAATCTAAAATTCTGAAGTTCAAAATTATCTCCATTTTCACTTGCTATTTATTCTGCTTGACCTATAATTTGCTTTTTTGAATGCCTCATGTAACATAATATCTAACCATCTCAGACATAACCAACTCTCATACAATAGGAATATTTTAATAACATCAATATGACAGTGCTTGATACTGAGCACTTACTTTTTAAATTACTTACAGATGGTATTTTCTACCAGGGTCTGTTTTCTCTTTTATTGTTATTGCTATTCTTGTTGTTTGTTTTTTGCTTTAAAAGGTGTCTTAAAATTCTTCCTTATACTAGATTAAAATCACTCTCATTATTTCTATACATTTTTTCTTTCTTTACTTTGAATAAAGAGCAAGTACAATTCTCTTCCAAGTATCTCCAAATAGCTGTTATTAAATTGAGAAATATTTATTCTAGAGAATAATCATTTCTGGTTTTTTTCAACAATTCATTCCATCACTCCTCCCAAATTATGTTAGAATACCTTTTGCTCAATCACAGTCTGGGATACTGTTATACCCCTTAGAATATAGTGCTTAGAAATGGCAGGACTATCTTAGAAATGTATGAGAATATGGAACAACTTTTGTTCTTTAAAGATAATGTACTACTAGGAATTAAAACTTTTTTAAGAAGTAACACCAGTATTCTGGGCTTAAATTCGTTTATTTTTAATTAAAAATGCTTTGTGTATTTGGTTTGTTAGTTGATTACTTGTGCAGTTTGTTGAGAACTTGAAGAGTTTATTTCTGGGGAACTGAATATGAAACTTTATTTATATCCCTCTTGAATTTTATATCCTGTAACCAATTTATCTTTCCAGCTTGTGAAAATCCTTTCAAAAACCTCTAATTGTAATGTATTATCTCTTTGCGTTTCATGCCACTGTGACAATAATTAGGAATATTAATAAATACTATAGTTCACTTTTCTTCCACGCTTATGATAGGATTACTTTCCCTGCATTCTGGAAGTTAAGTGCATTCTTGTGATTTGCTTTGTCCCATAAAATGCAGCCAACATGTCCAATGTAGGTTTTCAAGGCAGCTTTGTTCTGAGACCCAGGCTGATGGTGGTCTATCTTGACACATACTTCTATCATCTCCTGGTGGGGAAAGTATGAGGGAAGCCTCCCCTATTCTTAGACTCTTAGCAATAGTGTGTTGCCCAGAAATGATACAAATAACTTTACATATTTCATTGGTCAAAGGAAATCATACAGCTACATCTAATTTCAAATTGGTGGGATATTTCAATTCTCTGTTAGCAATTCAATATAATCACCAAATTCTTTTAAAACCTCTACATAACAGTAGAGAAGCTACGAACTATATTTTCCTAGAATCCTCCTTTAGAAAGCAGGAGAGAATCAGAGGTCATTATTCCCTGGAAGTGATTACAAGCACACAAGTGAGCAGATGTGAGATTCACAGCTGCTTTTTGGTGAGAATTGAGAACAACCACTACACTGTTGCCAACTGACATAGTGGTGGGAGATTTCTTAGAAATTCCTTTAAAAAAGGCTATAATTTCCACTTAGTTTTTGAAAAACACCTTCTTCAATATGTCATGCCAGGGGTTCAGCTCTGTTTCCCTAACCTTATGGTGGCAACTTCTCTGCCTTTTCATAAAAACTTCCCTGTGTTTTGCTCCCTTATTACTTCCACATTTAAAATAAACCTCAATTTCTGTATTACTTTATATTCAGAATACTTAGAAGGTAGAAAGTGTTCCAGATGTAGCATAGAAGGACCCTGAGCTCATATTCCTTGCGCACTGTTGGTGGGAATGTAAACTGGTACAGCCACTGTGGAAAACAGTATGGAGTTTCCTCAAAAAATTAAAAATAGAACTACCATATGACTCAGCAATACCTCTTCAGAGTTTTTTTCCAAAAAAATGAAAACACTAATTCAAAAAGATATATGCACCCCTGTTTTTCACAGCATTATTCACAGCATTGTTTATCATGACATTATCAGAGCCAAGATATGGAAGCAATGTCAGTGTGCATTTGTAGATGAATGGATAAGGAAGATGTGAAGAAGATGGTAAGAAGATATATATAGATATAGATATCTTAGATGTAATAACATATATATTATATATACTTATATATATATATACACTTACATATTACCCATCCATAAAAACAATGAAATGTTGCCATTTGTGACAACAATAGACATAGAGGGTTTTATGCTAAGTGAAGTAAGTCAGATAAACACAAATACCATATGATTTTACTTATATGTGGAATCTAAAAAGCAAAATGAACAAACAAAACAAAACTGAAACAGATTCATAGATACTTGATGGCTGCTAGAGGAAAGGGGAGTATATTAAAATATGTATGTAATGTATAGCATTGGAAATATAGGCAATAATATTATAAAAACTTTGTATGATGACAGATGGCAATTAGACTTATGGTGATTATTTTGTAATGTATATAAATGTCAAATCACTATGTTATACACCTGAAACAAATATAATACAAAACAAAAATAATACATGTCAATGATACTTCAAAAATAAGTTTTTAAAAATGTTAAAAGTTAAATAAAATTTTTAAAAAGAATAGATTTAAAAGAAAAAGAATACTTAGAAAGATTCTGATTTCCTGACAAAACGCATACAGATATAGCAGAAACATGCAAACTTACCAGGTTCTCATAAGACAGATAACTAGAATTTATGATCAGCTCTAGTAACTACCACATATACTATGTTTCTACATATAAACTATATTGTTTTATTTCAAAATCTAACACCTAAATTATTTTTGACAAGGGTCAACATCATTCAATGGGGAAAGGGCAGTTTTGTCCAGAAATGGTATGGGGAAAACTACATATCCAGCCACATGTACAAAAATGAAGTTGGACACTCACCTAACACCATATATAAAAATTAACTCAAATGGATGAAAGACCTAAATATAAGACCTAAAACTATAAAACTCTTAGAAGAAAACATAGAACAAAACCTTTATGACATTGGATTTGGCAGTGATTTCTTGGATATGACACCAAAGATACAGGAAACAGATACGAGATACAGGAAAAAAAAATTCAACAAATTGAACTCCACAAAAAATTTTTAAAATTGTGCATCAAAAGATGATGTATGGTGATTAATGTAATAAAATAAAATTTAAAAAAAAGACAATAGCAACAGAGTAAAAGGGTAACCCACAGAATGGGAGAAAATATTTGCAAATTGTATACCTGATAAGGGATTAGTAACCAGAATATATAGAGAACTCCTAAAACTCAACAACAAAAATACAAACAACTTGATTCAAGCATAACCAAAGGCCTTAAATAGACATTGCTCCAAAGAAGTTATACAAAGACCAGTAAACACATAAAAAATGTTCAACATCATTAATCATAGGTAAATGCAATTAGAAACTAGAATGACATACCATTTCATACCCATTGGGATGGTTACTGTCAAAAACAAACAAACAAACAAAAAAACCCAGAAAATAATGTGTTGATGAGGATGTGGAGAAATTGGAACCCTTGTTGCCTGTTGGTAGAAATGCAAAATAGTACAGCTGCTGTAGGAAAAAATATGATGGTTTCTCAAAAAAATAAAATAAAAATAGAATTACCTTACTGTATGGCACAGCAATTCTACTTCTGGGCATATACCCCAAATAATTGAAAGCAGAGTCTCGAAGATATGTTTGTATACTCATGTTCATAGTAGCATTATTCACAATACTTAAAACATGGAAGCAACCCAAGATCATGAGGATAGAAATGTCATGAATGGTATTAGGAATTTTATAAGAAAAGTTAACTAGATCTTTTTCTATTATGTGAGGATACAGCAAGAATATAGTCCTCTGTCAACTAGAAAGAGGCACTCAGCAAGAACCCAAGTATGCTGGCACCCTGATCTTAAATCTATGACCTCCAGAACTGTGAGAGAGAAAGGTTTGTTGTTTAAGCCACTCAGTCCATGGTACCTTATCATAGTAGCCAAAGTGACTGAGAAATTGGTACTGAGAAGTTGGCTGCTGCTATAAAAAACTAAAAATTGTGGAAGTGACTTTGGAATTGAGTAGACACTGGAATTTAGGCTTGAAGTGGAGACTGTTGTGACGGGACATTTTAAGGTGATTCTGGTGAGAGATCAGAAGGGACAGGAAAGATGCCAAGAAAGTGTCCATCTTCTCAGAGAATACATAATCGTGGACAGATGTGGATAGGAATATGCACAGTTAAAGCCATTTTGATGAAGTCTCAGATTGAATGAGGAACAGGTTATTGGACAATGGAGAAAGGCAATCCTTGTCATAAAGTGGCAAAGAATTTGGCTGAATTGTGTTTGTAATCAAGTCTTTTGTAAAAGGTAGACCTTCCAAGTGATGAAATTGGATATTTACATGTATGTTAGATCTTTTGACCATGGCTAAAATTAGGAATTCAATAAATACATTTAGTTTGATAATACTGTTTCTTGGATTTAGGATATATGTAGAAATACATTTTATGACAGTAATAGTATAAAAGAGAAAAGTGGGGAAGAAATTTTAAACTGTTTTAAGGTTTTTGCCATGTCTGGCATTAGTAACAGTTATAATTTAAGGTAGGCCCTAATGCAAGTTGTTGATTCTAGAGGAACCATTAAAATGCTTCTTAAAAAAAGACTATCAATTGAAGACATAAATCCATTGGAAAACACAGTATGTTCATCAATTAGAAATCTTGATATTGTTAAGATGAAAACTTCCCCCAAATTGATCTATAGACTTAATCAATTCCAATCAAAATCCCAGAAGCTTTTTAACTGACCAGCTGATGTTAAAGTATATATGGCAATGGAAAGGCAAAAAAGAATCAAAGACACATTTGATGAAGAACAAAGCTGAAGAACATACACCACCAAATATCAAACTTATTTTATTTAATTTTATTATTTTTTTAAAATTTATTCATTCTAGAGAGAGAGAGAGCATATGCACAGGAGCAAGGGAGGGACAGAGGGAAAGAATCTCAAGCAGACCCCCTGCTGAGCACAGAGCCCAACCTGGGGCTCCATCTCATGACCCTGAGATCATGACCTGAGCTGAAATCGAGAGTCAGATTCACCAACTGAGCCACCCAGGTGCCCCTCAAGACTTATTTCAAAGAAAATTAAACAGTGAGGAATTGGTGCAAAGAGAGACAAATAGACCAATACAATAGAACAGAGAGTTCAGAAACAGACCCATGCATATCTGATCACCAGAATTATGATAAAGATATTCCTATAGCACAGGAAGGAAAGGATGATTTTTTTCAACAAGCTAACTATAATAATTGGTTCTCCATACAAATGTAACTTTATCTAATGCCATATACAAAAAAGCAAATTTATATGGATTATAAAATTAATTTGGAGTAAGCCAATTATGTTTGTAGAAGATAGATGGAATATTTTCCTAACATTGGGCTAGGTAAAGATTTTATGAATAGGCTAGAAAAACATTAAAGACATTAATCATAAAGGATCTGGCCAATAAACTGTACTTTGTTAAAAGGAAATTTCTGTTCCTCAAAGACACTATTAACAAAGTGAGAATGCAAAGCAACAAATGGGGGAAGATATCTTCCGTATGTATGTAAGAAAAAGGACTCATATCCAACCATATATCCTCATATATATAAACTCCTATCAATCAATCAATAAAAACATCAACAACCTAATTTTTGAAAGGGACAAAAGGCTTCAATAGGCCCTTAGCAAAGGAGATCTAAATTGCCAATAAGCATATGAAATGGTATTCAGTATCATCAGTCATCAGTAGACATAGATATGCTCTAAATTATGGCCTAGGGGCACCTGGGTGGCTCAGTTGGTTAGGCAGCTGCCTTCGGCTCGGGTCCTGGGTTCAAGCCCTGCGTCAGGCTCCCTGCTCAGTGGGGAGTCTGCTTCTCCCTCTCACTCTCCCTCTGTGCTCTCTTTCTCAAACAAATAAATAAAATCTTTAAAAAATAAAATAAAATAATAAAATAAAATTATGGCCTAACTCTAAGTTCATAACACATGTACTAGTTAAGAGCTAACTATCTGGAAAGTTTAGGAAAAAACTATTTTCATTAGGACTAATTTGGCAAACATGTTTTGTTTTCAGGTATCTTCTGAACATATTTTGAATCATGACCAATCTTACAGTTCAAATTGAACAAAAGGAGACAATCCTAGGTTTTTACTTTAAAAACATATAGTAAGATTACAAAAGAAATGCTATTCCAAATATTAAAACTATAATTATGTCTAGGTTTTCTTAATAGTTTTAAGATAAGAAAAATGTCTACGACAATATCAGAATACGAGGTCCACAAAGTTGTATTTAATCTTAACAACTACGTAACATAGGTAATGGAAGGACCAAGGGCACACGTAATAAGAAGTGTGTTTTATGTTGAAAATTTTAAAACAATATTAAGACCAACTAAAAGACGGTCTTGGCAGTTTTGAACATTGTCTTGATAGAGCGCTGCTTCTCTGCATGGTAGCCGATTGCTTACATTGTCCTTCTCTTGGGATGCCACTGCTGGGTGCAACCCATTTTGACTGGAAAATTGGGATAATAAATATATGATAAGTCCACACAAATTAAACTATCAGATCTAAACTAAGTTATTTGTTTTATTTGTATGAAACAAAGAAAATGATTACTTTGAAAAGCCAACTATAACTCCAAAATGATTATTTTTCTTTAACCACAATCATATGCATCAGAAATACAAACTTTCTAACTTAAATCATCAAAATCCATGAATGCAACAGCTGAGTAGCTAAAAATTTAATTTAGAATTATTTCATAGTGGTTTGTTAGCCTGTTTGTTTACTCTTCACTGGAAACATTTTTAACTATATGAGATGTCATGAGAAGGACTGTTGAACACATGGTGGTTTAGAATGAATTTATATTTATTTATGTTCATTCAAGTCCACCCACCCCATTAAAAGGAAAAACTAAATTTGAAAGAGTTAAGAAAATATAATTCATCAATCAAATATGCATATGCATTAATCTGACAAATTCATAATATTACTCAGTCTTCTGAAACTTTAATAATGAAAATTTCTAAAACTCTGAATGCATGAATTGCAAATGTGTGTGTGTGTGTGTGTGTGTGTGTGTGTGTGTACGCTGAAAGAGATGACTTGAAGGCTTGATATTGCAAAGAATTTTTGTTATCTATTAGAAATGTATTTAGCAATGACTTAGTTGTTAACACTATATTAAAATGTTAAATTCTACATATACATCATTAATATCCACTGTTAGGTTATTTGTAATCTTGTTAATACTTTGCCTAATGTGAAATGTATTTTATATCAAGTCAGTATATAAACCCATAAGGAATTTATATATCTGATTTGGAAACTACTCTGTCAGGCTTCACCTTTTAAAAATACTGTTTTGCTGACAAGGAATATAGTAAATTACAATATTATTGACATAAAAGGATAATTAATTCGTCAGACAATTTCATAAGAAGTCATTTTTTTCTTAGCAACTTTTTTAAATAAGAATTTTCAGTTTTGATTTAATTGAGGAAGCATTATATTTGCTTCACGCAGGCAAAAGTGAAGGTAAATGAATAATTTATTCGTAAATATTATGATATGATGCTTTTAAATGATTTTATATTAGTTCACTCTCTACCTCTAATGTTGCCTTTTTATTTTTTGCCTTTTTAATTGTTTTGTTCACTGAAGGAAATGTCAACAATGTATTACTTAAAATAATTAACATAGAAAGAATTATATTTCCTACCAGTGGAAATGCCTGGATTATCATGCATGATAATTCATTTTCATGAATACAATTATACTGCAAATAGGTTGAATATCTTCATCAGATGAAAAGTTTTCTAGCTGAATTCACAGGAACAATTACAGAATGTTGACATCTAACCCACATCTTGAAAATAGTTAAAAAAAATATCAAACCAGAAATTTCTGGTGGAAGACAGAAAAACATTTACAACCCAAGGGACCTGAAGAATCAACCACAAGAAACTATTTTCACAAGCCTCTGACACAAATTGAAAAGCATTGAAAATCAAACCTGGGGGTGGGTGGTGGGGAGTGAGGCAAACCAAAGCTATCAAATACAAAGAATTGAAAATGAAAAGTCTATTGCCAGTTTAATTAGTCTGCTGAAACACACTAATCATTATATGAAAGATAATATTTTAATTAAGAGTAGGTCAGTGTATTCATTATTGGAATTTACTTCAGGGATTCATATATAAACATGAAAATCTAAAGTTGGTCGAAAGTTGAAAAATGCCAGCTACTGAGTGATGGATCCAAGGATCTACAACAGTACAAGATAGAAAAGAGAATCTTGACACTAAATCCACTTAATTTTTATTGATTTATATGTTATTTTTCTAAATTTGTTATTTCTATTTTTTAAACCCCTTTTTTTTTTTTTTTAAGATTTATTTATTTGAGATGGGGGTGGCAGGCAGAGGGAGTAGAAGAGAGAAACTCAAGCCGACTCCATGCTAAGCATGGAGCCTGATGCAGGGCTTGATCTCACAACCCTGAGACCACATCCTGAGCCACAACCAACGGTTGGATGCATAACCAACTGTGTGACCCAGGAGCCCCTAAATTCCTACTTTTAAGTATGTAATTGATATTTTTTTCAGACAAGTTTTACTCTATTTTGTCTTTCTAGTCTCTTTTAGGTAATGATGTGGAAATGTTGGGGTTCAGAGCTGATGGCCAAGAATTCTTGAGATGTTTCCAGTGCAAAAGGTAGTTTTATTAAAGCACAGGGACAGGACTTACAAGCAGAAAGGGCTGAGCTGGGATTGTGAAGAGCAACTGATTATATACCATGGAGTTGGGGGAGGTAAAGACAAGGGAAGTTTCCAAAAGGATTTTCATATGCTAAAGAATGCTCCCAGGATCCTGGAGGCCTAGCTATTGTCAAGCTAAGGTTGTCTTTCCTCTAGCAAAGCATTAACAGTAAGACAGTTGGGAGTGTCCTGGAGGAATGTTATACTCTGCTTGCCTCAAGTGTTTGTCAATGCGCTGCAGATTATATGAAAATATAATTTTATCTACATTTCTTTTGCCTTTGTTCCCCATATCAGGTAACTTCCATTTTTCTGTCTGATCATTGTTCCCTCTGTCTCTGGAAGTGTTTCAACTACAATCAGTATCTATTGGAGACATTGTTGAGGAAACTCATGAATCATAGGAATAGTTGGCTTCTCAGGTGCCCCAAAACTCTGACATTCTATGAAATTCAGATTATAGTATGTCTACAATACTGATTTCCTGGGGAGAAGGGTTTATTAGTAAAAATAGGTATAAGTACCGGCTTTAGGTAAATTAAAGTGCTGAGAATAGCAAATAACCAAAGGAATTAGGTTACTGGTGAATAATAAAATCATAATCCCTTTGAGAAAATGAACTGATCACTTGTGGATAATATACTACAATATTTACAGAATAAAGTCTCAGGGAATATAAACTAATATATATTTGCAGTGTTCCAGTACTTAGAAAACCAGGACAAAACCAAGCCTTCTGTTTCACCATCAAATAAATTTACATTTCCCTGCAATGACTTCCTGAACAGTAAGTAGCAATTAAAAATAAAGTCTCCACATAGAAAGTGACTCTTGGAGGTGGTCACTAATGTCTATGGCCAATAGTCAAAATGCAAGTCAAAAGCTATTTGTGGGTCAATTTAGGTAAACTTTTATCAATAATTTAAAAAATCAAAGGATGAAATAAAACAGTATAAAAGAATTGAATCACATATGACTGGGGTAAGTACTGCTTCACAAAACAAATTTTACATATGTATATGTGTACTGCGGTAATATATATATGTATATACCATCACATTATAAATGGCATTCTTATTGTGAGTCATAGTCTTGACATTTGAAAGCAGTTGTGTTAATCTATGCATAATTGCTTTGGCAATAATGTGGCTCAACAGATATTAAATAAATTTAAGAATTGTTTTAATAACAATATTTATAATGTATTGAGAGAGAAAAATGGCATAGGAAAGTCAACCAGGTAGATGCTGTGTTATATAAGCACAAAAAATAGATAATAAGTTAAAAGTTATTTTAAGGAGAGAAGAAGCAGTTTTAAGACTAGGGAAAGAAAGAATAAAATGAAGTAAACTGGTAAATTCAGAAGAACTGGAAATGTTATGATAGTATTTAAGATATAAAGATATTTAAAAGTGTTGCTATTGTACGACGTGGATGGACTGGAGGGTATTATGCTGAGCAAAATAAGTCAATCAGAGAAAGACATGTATCATATGACCTCACTGATATGAGGAATTCTTAATCTCAGGAAACAAACTGAGGGTTGCTGGAGTGGTGGGGGGTGGGAGGGATGGGTGGCTGGGTGATAGACATTGGGGAGGATATGTGCTATGGTGAGCGCTGTGAGTTGTGTAAGACTAATGAATCACAGACCTGTACCTCTGAAACAAATAATACATTATATGTTAAAAAAAAAGAAGAAGATAGCAGGAAGGGAAGAATGAAGGGGGCAGAAATCAGAGGGGGAGATGAACCATGAGGGACTATGGACTCTGAGAAACAAACTGAGGGTTCTAGAGGGGAGGGGGGTGGGGGGATGGGTTAGCCTGGTGATGGGTATTAAGGAGGGCACGTACTACATGGAGCACTGGGTGTTATATGCAAACAATGAATCATGGAACACTACATCAAAAACTAATGATGTAATGTATGGTGATTAACATAATAAAAAAATAAAAATAAAAAATAAATAAAAGTGTTGCTATTGTAATGAAAAACAAATTCTCAAAATGTGTTTTTGTAAATGTAACAGAATCACATAAGGAGTTGACAATTAAAATGCAAAGTCTGGGGATTCCTGCCAAAATATTTATTCCAAATCTCTAGAGATGCAGCCCAGGAATATGTAATTTTAATGGATTCCTCAAATGAGCCTTATGCACACCGAAATTTAAGAACAGCTTCTTAATATTCCAACTTAAAAATATCGCCTTTCATCAACTCTTTGAAAATTTCACTGAGAGAATGATTTAACTATGAGCCACCTCACAATTTTCTTACAAAGCCCGTTATATCTTTAGCATTGCAAGAGAAAAAATAAAATGGCATGAGATGCATTCTGATGAAATTCTGAAGATTATAATAAGAGTACATTCATATCAAATGTATCTGGTATTGAAATTTTTATGAGTACATAGGACAACATTATGTTCCTGAATTCTAATGCCATAGAGTAAGAATAGGATATGATAGAAAATAATTCCAGCAATTGTCAATCTCGTACTTCTTCTAAAGTACACACTTTGATGTTTACTTATTGGGATGCAAGAAGAACTATGGAAGTATTGAGAGGCACTTGGTATTTCAAAAGAGAATTAAACATCATCTAGTTAAAAGTTCCGGTTGATTATTTGTAGGCAATGCACTGCAATTAGCATTTAAATAATTCAATGTTAGAAGCCATTTTCTCTGAGATTAACAATGATTCATTCCTACATGCTGTGTTTTTAATCAAAGAGGTGAAAGGTATAGAGCATGGGACAGGAACAAAGATGTCTAGTTACAAACTCACTCTTGCAATTTGCTAGTAATGTGCTTGCCTGCATGTTTACAAGGAACTCAAATGTGGTGTGCTGCCTATTCAGACCTTAATGAGAATGTAAATGAAGGATTATTGGTTTCACCAGCAGATGATATTTCTTTAGAAATATTTCCTGAACCTTACTCTATTATTTCCCAACTTCCAAAAAAATCTGTACAATAATGCACCTCATTAATGATATTGTCATTGTCATTTAGGAAACATGTGGAGACCTGCAAAGTCATTATTAATTATAGCCACATGCATCAAAGCAGAAACACTCAAATCCATCACTGTATTTCTTAATTAGCTGAAAAATCAGTCCCATTTTGTCAGATTTCCCTGAAAATAACCCTATTATTTTTTTGATTAAGGATCAATTACTTTTTTTTTCAAAATGGACACTGATCAGAAGAATCATAACATACTTTTCAACACAAACTGCTCAATTTATTTCAGTCTAAATTGTCTCGTCCAAAAGAACATGGTAAATACTACAATAGCAAGGAGCTTCCCCCCCCACTCTCTCTATTAAAATGGTCTGATTGCCCCTTGTCCATTTCTAAATGACAGATAATATCCTCTCCTTTTTTGCTTTTCTTGTCTATTATGTCCTTTATAGAAAACCTAAAATGAGGCATTTCCTGCAAGCCTGCAGAGAGAGAAGACTGAATAGGAAGCTGAAAGGGAGTATAGAGACCAGGATAAAAGGCAGTTATTAAATTTGTGAACTCTATCAGAAGACAAGAAAATAAACTGTACCACTGGCTGGAAGGGTAGTGAAGTATGACATTTCATTTTTATGCAGGTCCCAGCATGATAGAAGTAACACATTGAGGAACACTGTAAAAAAGCAGTTAGTGCATTCATTGAACACCAGCATGGTTCCTCTGCTGTTCTTTGGTTGATCCCTTTCTGTGTCTTTGTGGAACACTAGTTCAGAGATTCATATATATGAGATCAGACTCACCATCAACCCTTTGCGAATTTCTATGATGAGAGGCCCAAAGCACGTTTATGTAACTCCATGAGATTAAGATCCAGGTGCGCTTTATATTCTCCCACATTTTTCTCCTTCAATGTCTGAATGAAGTCTCAGTCTCTCTCTCTCTCCCTCTCCCCCCCGCCCCCTCTTTCACACACACAGCCTCATAGGGTAGGGGGTGTACGTAATGTTCTTATGTTAAGAATTCTTAGACTTGGGGCGCCTGGGTGGCTCAGTCGTTAAGCGTCTGCCTTCGGCTCAGGTCATGATCCCAGGGTCCTGGGATCGAGCCCTGCATCGGGCTCCCTGCTCCACGGGAAGCCTGCTTCTCCCTCTCCCACTCCCCCTGCTTGTGTTCCCTCTCTCGCTGTGTCTCTCTCTGTCAAATAAATAAAGATCTTAAAAAAATAAATAAAATAAAATCCTGCCGTTGTCAACTTCAAGGGGCTCATGGGAGAGTCTGAAAAAGGTAAACCTCTTAAAAAAAAAAAAAGAATTCTTAGACTTTTAATGGATATTTAATTTTTTACATTAGTTCAGAAAAATCGTTTTGAAACTGAATATTTCTCATTCTCTCTAGTTCTTTTAGATGTCACACAGATATTAGTCAAATAAGCAAGTGTGATATCTCTTTTACTTACATATTTATAACTTGTTATAAAAATTGTTCAGTACATTTTACTTATTTTTTCTCTTTTCACAAATCTGATTTCTAGTCTCCATGTCTACCAAACTTGGATGAAATCTCGAGGAGGACTTACTGCTTTTTAGATACTATTCGATGAGGGAGCAGAAGGTGAACGGAGGGCAAAGCACAAGCTAAAACCCTGCAACCCCTTCTGCCCCCAGGTGGGATATGTGTGACATTCCTCAGGCACTCCTGGCTGCACTAAAGCTAAGGGAAGGAAAAAGCAAAACCAAACCAAATGTTTTAACTGATAGAGATCACAGTCCCGCAGGACAAGAGTCCCCATCAGTTTACAAATGTCTTAGTAATTTATAAGAAAAAAGCATTCCTATCAATAGCCTAACTTTCAAAGACCCATAGACTCAATTTCCTGGAGCTCTAACATTACCCTCCCCTCCACAGAGATGTGGGAAACAAAGGCAGAAGGGAATGTAAATAAAATTAAATTTCTTTATAACCTGTAGCCCATTGACAAATACTTGAAATAGGCAGAGTATAACATTCCTCCAGGAAACTCGCAACTCTTAACATTAATGCCTTATGGGGGCGGGGGGGAGAAAACCACCTTAGCTTGACTATAGCCAGGCCCCCAGGGTCCTGTGAGTCTTCTTTAAGCATATGGAAGTCCTTTTGGAAATCTCCCTTTTAGCCTACCTCTCCCCCAATCCCAAGTATATAAGCAGTCACCCCTCACAGCCCCAGTGCAGCAGCTCTTTCTGTCCACAGGTCCTGTCCCTGTGCTTTAATAAAACCACCTTTTTGCACCAAAGAGGTCTCAAGAATTCTTTTTGCCCGTGGGCTCCAGACCCCAACACCACCACTCCAAACCACATCACTCTTCAGTCACAAAAATTGCCTCAGTTCATAAATGAAAAGTACTGGCCTATATCATAGGAATGTTCAAAACACATGAAAACTTCAAACTTTTTCCCTTCTGCTGCTCATGCCTAATCTAGGCTTGAAGGCCTAAAGTGGAGAGAGGAGCTTGATAAGCTGGTTATTATGCCCTAACTCCAAAACTCTGTACCACCCAAGTATCTTGGCTCCTCTTGGATAGATTCCAAAAAGAGTAGAAAAGTAGAAAAACTACTTTTTCTACTTCCAGTCTGGGTGCTTGTGCCCTGTAGGTGCTGGGTGTTTAGTTGCTGAGTCTTTTTCTCTGACATTTTGTGTGTGTGTAGATATTTTTTTTTAAGATTTTATTTATTTATTTATTTGACAGAGAGAGCGAGAGAGCACAAGCAGAGGGAGTAGCAGAGGGAGAGGGAGAAGCAGGCTCCCCACTGAGCAGAGAGCCTGACGTGGGGTTTGATCCTAGGACCCTGAGATCATGACCTGAGCCGAAGGTAGATGCTTAACCATCTGAGCCACCCGGGCGCCCCGTGTGTGTGTGTGTGTGTGTGTGTGTGTGTGTAGATTTTTGATGAAGCTCCGAGACCTCCAACTATAGTAGTTTTGTACTTCCTCTAGCTAACTGCTTTACAGTACTCTCTTAGTCCTGGACCTTTAGCAGTTCACCATTTCATTGAGATTTCCTTGCCCTTCCAGGTATCCTCCTGGATAGAATTCCTTTTAAAATCTCCTGGCAGATCCACATCTGGTCCTTTGCAAATGGGCAGGTCTAAGTAGGGAAGCGTTGACTTCTAGCAGTGCCTTTCTTCCTTTTCTTTTTCTTTTTCTTTTTTTGGCCATCTCAAGCCATTAGGGCCATAGTCCTTTGCATTTATACTTGTCCCTGCAGTGCCTATGTCGGTCCATATGTCCCATCAACTTCAACTAGCACCAGCCAATATCTCCTAATTTTGCCTTAAAGATACCTTCACTTGGTTTGAGAAGAAGGGAAAGTACACCTCTTTTCTCCTAAATGTCTAAGGAAAACACCACACATACCTCTAGCTCACTCTAAAGCTCTTACTCTTTAATTTTTCCTCACTCTACAGAATTCTCAATTGGCTTAAAAAGCCCTGGGGAGAAAGGTGAGTTCAGGTTTGTAAAACTGATTTTGGCTCAGTTACTTCACAGATGCCAAAAAAGAACTTTATTTGAAAGCTATTGCTTTGTTATCAGTTTTTAGTGCCTTTGAAAAATCTCACAGGACAGGAAATGTCTTATTTAATATTCATATCACAAATAAAGCTATAATGTGTCCAACCAGCTCACATCAACAGATATGTTGTTGTTCGTGGTCACTTCAACCTTGGCTGCCTTGTTGTTTCTTAGTGGTGGTCTTTAACTCTGTTTGCACATTTAAATTATCTGGGAACTCCTAAAACATAAACATTCAAGCCCTACTTCTTTTTTTTTATTTTTAAGTTTTCTAATCTCTTTTTTAATTGAAGTATAGTTAATGTTATGTTAGTTTTAGGTGTATCACACAGTGATTCGACAACTCTACACATGAGGCTATGCTCACCACAAGTGTAGCACCCATCTGTCACCATACAATGCTATTGTAATACCATTGTCTACCATCTCTATGCTGTGCCTTTCATTCCTGTGACTTACTCATCCTGTAACTGAAAACCTGAACCTCTCACTCTCCTTCACCCATTTTGCCCACCCCCATCCCCTTCCCTCTGACAACCACCAGTCTGTTTTCTATATTTGTGGTTCTGTTTCTGCTCATTTTGTGTTTGTTTTGTTTTTAGATTCCATGTATAAGCAAAATCATATGGGATTTGTCTTTCTCTGTCTGACCTATTTCCTTTAGCATAACATCTTCTAGGTCTGTCCATGTTGTCACAAATGCAAGATTTCATTCTTTTTTTATGGCTAAATATTCCATTGTGTGTGTATACACACACACACACACACACACACACACACACACACATATATCACATCTTCTTTATCCATTCATCTACCAACGGACACTTAGATTGCTTTCATGTCTTGGCTATTGTAAATAATGCTGTAATAAACAGAGGGATATATATATCTTTTTTGTTTTGTTTTGTTTTGTTTTCTTCGGGTAAATACCCAGTAGTGCAATTACTATATCATATGATATCTCTATTTTTAAGTATTTTGAGGAAACTCCACACTGTTTTCCATAGTGGTTGTACCAATTTACATTCTATCAACACATCACGAGGGTTCTTTTTTTACCATATCCTTGCCTACATTTGTTATTTCTTATCTTTTTGATACTAGCCATTCTGACAGGTGGAAGGTGATATCTCATTGTGGTTCTGATTTGCATTTCTCTGATGATTAGTGATGTTGAGCACCTTTTCATGTGTCTGTTAGGCCCTACTTCTAAGAATACTGATTCATTAGGTTATTTTGTTGTTTTATTTGTTTTGCAACATTCAATAGTTTGTTTGCTTATTTATTTTTCAAGTTTTCATTATGAAAACTTTCAAACATGCACCCATGAGTAGAAAGTATAATACAATAAACCTTGGGACACTTCTCCAACAGCCATTAATATATGGCCATACTTATTTCATCTTTTTATCTTTCTTCCTCTCCACCCCACATGCACACACACACTTGCTGGGTAATTGTAAAGCAAATTTGGAAATGACATCATTCTAAATAACTTGATACATATTGCTAAACAAGGACACTTTCAAAAACAGTACCATAATAACAGTATCACACCTAGATTTTTTAACAATAATGTCTTTAATAGCATCAAATATCCTGTTAAGTTCACAGAGCCTTGATTTTCTTAGAAATGCAATTTAAGGGGTGCCTGGGTGGCTCAGTCGTTAAGCATCTGCCTTCAGCTCAGGTCATGATCCCAGGGTCCTGGGATCGAGCCCCGCATCGGGCTCCCTGCTCCGCAGGAAGCCTGCTTCTCCCTCTCCCACTCCCCCTGCTTGTGTTCCTGCTCTCGCTGTCTCTCCCTCTCTGTCAAATAAATAAATAAAATCTTAAAAAAAAAAAGAAATGCAATTTAAAAGTTTTTTCAAATCATAGATCAAACATGGTTCAAACACTACATGCATTTTAAAACTCTTTCATAAGAGATTTGCTTCCTTTTTATTCTTCTCATTTGTCTTATAGAATACCCCATATGCACATGTCCCTGATTGTATACTTGTGGTGTCACTTAACATTTTCTTCCACCTGGTTTTTGTAAATTGATTTATCTAGAAACTAGATCATATTTTATTTTTTGGCAAAAATACTCCATAGGTGTTTTTATGGTCTTCATATTGCAACACTATAGCTAGTGGAAGCCTCTTCACAGGAGCATCTGTCCTCTTATGGCACAACACTGGAATTTTAATAGCTTCCTTGGTTTCTAGTTTCTAGAACATGAAGTTCTAGTTTCATGTTGTACATGTCCTACTATTTCTTTAAAGAGACTTGTTTCTTTTTTTGGATGAAACAATAGTAATTAGAGATCATAAGATAAGCACTAAAGGTGCTTATTGCTAAAAGGTTAGTCACTGCATCTATACCTTTAAAGGAAACAGAGATAAGAATTACAATTTTTTTGAAAGAGAAAAATACTGCATGAATGCATATTCAAATCAAAGTTAAGATTATGGTGTTGTACTTAATAATCTGATTAAAAATATATCAAGTTTTTATTTTATGCTTAAAAATCTTTGTTTTGACAATGTCAGCATAATCATTCATTTTATGTACAAGTAGAGTGTGTGTGTGGTGTGTGTGTGTATGTGTATATATATATATATATTTTTTTTTTTTTTTTCTTGTATATATCTTGTCAGGGTTCTCCAGAGAAACAAAACCAATAAGATATATATATATATCTCAGAGGAGATTTATGACAGGAATTTACTCACATGGTAATGAAGATTGAGAAGTCCCATGATCTGCCATCTGTAAGCTGTAGAACCAGGAAAACCAGTAGTGTAAATCAATACTAGTCCAAAAGCTTGAGATTTATGGGCCCAATGGTTTAAGTCCCCATCTGAGTCAAAAGCCCAAGAACCAGAAGTACTGACATCAGAGGGAAGAAAGTGGATGTCTCAGCGCAAACAAGATGGTAAATTTGCCCTTCCTCTGCCTTTTTCTTCTATTCAGGGGCACTGAACACATTGGATGATGCCTACCACATTGGGGAAGACCATCAGCTTTACACAGTTCACCAATTCAAATCTTAATCTTTTTCAGAAACATCCTCACAGACACATCCAGAAATAATGTTTTGACAGCTATCTTAATTCCTTAGCCCAGTCAAGGTGATGCATAAAATTAACCATATAGAATTAACCAATATATAATTATATATATACATATATATATATATAATATAATACAATACACACGTAGTGGATATCTACTATATTATGCACACACACATTAATGAAGATTACAAATATCAATATTATTATTAAAACATGAATTCTGAATACAGGCTAAGATTATTTGCAGTTGTTAATTTTTCCTAGGATATATCTCATCAGGTATATTCAATCAAATTCTATATTTTAAAGAAACAGAAAATAACCCCCTATGTAGTTAAGCTACTATCTCAATACACAGAGTTGTTCTTTTTCATTTTGTTTCAGTATTTTTTAATATGTAAAACTTTTACATGATCTTAAGGTCAGTATTACACAAGATACATTCAGAGTCTAGCTTCCAAAATATCCCTTCCAGCTGATACCCTCCACTCCCTTAATTAACTACTTTTATTAATGCTGTTCATCTTTCAATTGAGTTATTTGGATTTATAAACAAATACATACATATTTTTTCATTCCATCAATTTCTTATTAAAGATATTATACTATTTACATTTTTTGGAATAGCAAATCCTGGAGATCAACCCAAAGCGTTATGTAGACATTGTCCCTTTTAAAGGTGGTACCATGGTATCTATGTATAATAATTTCTTATACATTCCATTATGGATGAACATTTGGGTTCTTTTTGTCTTTTACTGTTTTAAATAGCACTGTAATTAATAGCCTTTAGCCTATAGTCAGTTTGAATTTTTGCAATGTATCTTTGGAATGAATTCCTGGACATAGAATTACTGGGTTAAAAGGTGAATACAGGTGTAATTTTGTTTGAGATAGCCAAATTCACCTCCATAGGAGGTTATAACATTTTGTATTACCACCAATAGTGTAGAAGCTTACTTGTTCCCCATTAGCTCATCAAGGATGTTGTAAATGACAAATGTATCAATGGGTAAAATGTAGTATTTCATGTAATATTAATGTACATCTCTCCTAATTATAAATGAGAACAGTTTCTGTGTCCATATCTTATCCATATTCTATAATATATTCATCATATTAACTCTGTTATATCATTGCAGTTTTCCCTCAGTATTCCATTTGTTTTTTTTACTTTTTTTTTTTGAACAACACTATATAATTTTTATTATTATTATTTTTAAATGACATCATTAGTCATTAGGGAATACAAATCAAAACCACTTCACATCCACTAGAATGGCTATAATAATAATTTTTTTTAAGTAGTAAGTGTTGATGAGGATGTGAAGAAATTGGGACCCTCATACATTGCTGGTAGGAATGTAAAAAGGTATAGACACTTCGGAAAACAGTTTGATAGTTTCTCAAAAAGTTAAACAGACAGTAATCATATGATCCAGCAATTCCAAATCACTGTTGTTTTTTTTACTTTTATCTTGGTGTATTTCTATATGTAATTTTTGTTTATTTCTATTTAGTCATGTATGTTATTCTTTCTAGTATTACTCCTGAATTTGAGCCTTATTTGAGTACATTTCCCCACAGCCATCTTATAAAAAAAATTGCCCAAACTTTTCTACTAATCATAAATTGTTACTTTTATCTGCATATCTCTAATCCACTTATAAATTATCTATTTTCTTGTATGTGGTATCTGAACCAGATCACATTTTAATTTCTCCATACAAATACCAAATTATCTAAGACCTCTTAAAACATCTTTCATTTCCCACTGATTTTTTTTAAGATCTATTTATTTATTTGAGAGAGAGAGAGAGCACACATGTACGAGAAGTGGGAGGCGCAGAAGGAGAGGGAGAGAGAGAGAATCCCAAGCAGACTCCCTGCTGAGTGTACAGCCCCACACGGAGCTTGATCTCATGACCCTGAGATCATGACCTGAGCCAAAATCAAGAGTTGGACACTTAACCAACTGAGCCACCCAGGTGTCCCTATTTCCCACTGATTTATTTGCTACCCTTTCATATGTTAAATGTTTACTTCAATCTACTTTTGAATATTCCATTGCTACCCATTTGATATATTAATGAATTAACTTTGATTAAAGGGACTTTATAAAATATTTTAATATCTGTTATGTCTATCATTATTCAAGCACAGCATAGTTTTTTTTTCACTTTTCAATTCCAGTTTTATATCTTTTAGGAGTGTTTTATATTTTTCCTCATATATATTTTAGACACTCTTGTTAAGTTTATCATGCATAAATACTTTTAAATGCTCTCTGAGTGAATCTGATTTAATAGCTCTGGTGGAGACGCACTCACCAGTCAACAGAGTTCTTTTGCTGAATTTGTCCTTAATGTTGAGGTATGTAGTAAATATTGAAGTCTAAGGTGAGTTAAAAGTGTAAAATTAGTGGGATTGTTACAAGTGCTAATATGAAGAAGTATAAAATTTTAATAAAGAAAAAAATTCAGAGAATCACAAAATTAGACTTTTGCTTTTAGCAAGATCATGAACCACAAGTTCAGAAAAGCAATGAAAAGTCTGGTAGTGCCCACTGCATTATGTTCACTATTAAGGCAGACTTGGGTCTCATTCATTGGTACAGTAATTGCCACAAATAGGCATTCAATAAATTTTTAAAAATCAGTTGTACAATATATGCAGATGTTGTATCTACATGATCAACATTAATAATCAAGAGAGGAAGAAAACTGATAAAATTGAAAAGAAACAAAGTTTTTGAGTGTATGACTATAGGAAAGGTCTCCAATCCCTTGGCCTATAGGCTTTATGGTGGTCAAATAAAGGGACAAAATAAGAACCCAGAGCATCATGAAAATAATATCATAATATATTTGTTATAAGCCAAGAGTGGTCCTATATAGTTCATGAAATTAAAAAGAGAAGTAAAGAGTTTGACTTTTCCATTGATCATAGAACTCGTTTCTATAATAAAAAAATAAATCATATGGCAACATGTTTCTGTCCTAACTTCCTTCATTGCTGTTCTATTCTTCTATAATTTGGCTTAGAGGATACTCTAAATAACAGAAACCTGAGTTTAATACAGCATTAATTTGACCTAATAAGATTTTTCTTATTATCATATGATACAGCATGAAGAAGCAATGATGTAGCGAATAATTACTTACCAACAGTTATGCTAGGTTCTGAGGGTCCAAAGATGAATAAAATGAAAATCCCCTAAGAAGATCACAGTCTAGAGTGTCAAGGCAGGCATATTTTTTCTGCAGATTTATTTTTAATAATATGAAACACTCTTATCCCCCAGCCCCAATAAATTCACTAAAAGGAAAGCTGTCTTCATTAAAAATATCAATGTTTACATAATTCCTCATTAATGCTTCACAAATAATGGAGAGAATTAATGGTGTGTTTTTCTGCATATTTCAGTCATGAATGATAATCACACAAAACAAAGCAAACCAAAATAAACAAACAAAAGCAGCCAGTATGAAAAGTATGGATGAAATCAATTCACAGTTTGATAGCACTAGCTTTCCCTGCAGTCTTTTTGCATGTACTATAATATATTTATGGTAAGCACTTGTGATAACGCCAGCAAAATTTTTCCATCTTACTGCATGCTTAATTTCATCTAACTTGTTTTATGGCAGTGTGCTGAAACACAGAGCAAAGCTCTGTTTAAACCATTTGTCTCTGTTTCTCTTTGCAGAATGCCAACAGATTTGTTTAAACCAAAACAAAATGCATAAACAATCACATCTTCTTTAAGCTAACTATACAACCTAAATTCTAGAACTTATTTTTATAATATGCTGAAATTTAGTAATTTTAAAATTCTGATTCTGGTCCTAGCCACTTCCTTTTATGTTTCTTTTTTCTCAAGGTGAAGAATGCTTACTCATTTATTATTCTTTAGGTTCCTGTGCTGCATATTGTTTTGGTTTTATAAATTATACAATGCAAATATCCACTTTATTGAAAATAGGGTAATTTCAGGTTAACAGCCAGTTAAATGTGGCATTTTTACCCTTTTTGGGGACATCAGACCTATAATGTGGTGACAGGTCCCTGATACATTTTTCAATTTTGAGAGCACCTGTAAAATTTTTCCGGCTTGACTTGCTAACATCAAATTATTTTCCACAACATTTAGTTGAGTCTAATCCCTTTCACGTGTGGTTTGCTGACAAGCAGTGTCAGCCTAAGAAATGCAGAATCTCAGACCCCTCCATAACTACAGAATCAGAAACTGAAGATCCTAGGGAAGCTAATATGCACACAAAAGTGAGAGAAGCATGATCTTACTGAGAACAAGGTGATGAAGGAGATATTATACAAGAACAGTTTATTCCTATATTAGTTCTTACTGGTATTAGGTGGGGATGGAAAGGACTGGGTAATTGTTGCTTTTGCTTAAGAAGAAGAGTTCATAGAGTCTTATATTATTTGGGCTTAAAAAAGACCTTAGATATTAGATCATTAGTAATCCTATTTTTACATGAGAAAACTAAAGATATATTATTTTGTCACTTACTGGTATTGCTATCGGTATTTTGAGAAAGCATAATGCTTTCTTTTTTTTTAAAAAGATTTTATTTATTTATTTGACAGAGAGTGAGACAGCGAGAGAGGGAACACAAGCAGGGGGAGTGGGAGAGGAAGTAGCAGGCTTCCTGCGGAGCAGGGAGCCCGATGCGGGGCTCAATCCCAGGACCCTGGGATCATGACCCAAGCTGAAGGCAGATGCTTAACGACTGAGCCACCCAGGCCCCCGCATAATGCTTTTTTACAGATACCAATGTATATGGATTCATGTCAGAATTATAAAAATACATTTCTATAATGATGCTATAATTTGTTCTGGAAAGGTTCTAAAGAATTTACAATCATACACAAAATTTAGCATGATATATAAAATTAAAATAAAAGAAACAAGGAAAAAGAATGTAGTGCCATAGACATACAGGAAAAATATAGCTAAGAAAAACAGATGCCAAATTTAGGTGTAAGATTTTTAGTTTCAATGAAACAAAAGGTACCTGGTTAGTTAGACAAATTTACTGCAAAGATGAGATCAAAACAAACCATTTACCAATGAGAAGTATATTATTCTTTGCACAAATTGCAGACAGAAATTTCTCTGCTGTGTAATAAACAACATCTTCAAATTATTCTTAAAAGAGACACAGGTAGAATGAGTTTCATGAGACTGTATTTGTTTTTCTTCTAATGGCACTTAATATCAATTGGCAATATCATGTAGAATTACATTTTGGGTAAACAGTTCTGTTAGTGGGCCAGTGAGATCTGAATAATGAGTTTTTGCTGATCTGACTGCAACCAATGAGTAAGTAAATTTCAACTATAGAATGTTTTATGGCAATTACTTTCTCTAAATATTGTTTGATTGTAACTATTGTTTTTGTCATCCTAAGCACAACTGGTGCACATAAAAGTTTTGTTTGCACACTTGCTCACTGTATTCCCGAGGATTGCAGGGAAGATTAGATACTCCTGACAACAAATCTTGCTACGCACCCTAAAAGTGATAACAGAAACATAAGATACTTATTCTCCCCAGTGATCTAAACCACAGAAATGCCAATAAACATTTACTCAGCTATTTTCTAAATTCCTCTATTATAAATAGTATAATTGCAAGATAATATTCTTCACCTATAAAGGCAAAATCAGTTCCGATTAAGTGTAATACATAGTAGGTCTCCTTGTATTGGCTGTGGTTCCACTGGACTCTACCAAGATTTCTGTGTCTCCTCATCCAGGACCTGGACTGAAACAGCAACTACTCTCCAGGCTTAGTAGCCTCGTGGTAAAGGGGAGGAGCACAAGAGAGTGAGGGGATCACACAATCATATTTAAAGCGTCCGCTCTGGTGGGGCAATGCTGTTCTATGACCAAGCGTCTTGTTGGCCAAAGCGTGTCATCTGGCCAAGCCTAAAGTCAATGAGACAGGAACTCACAAACCTATAAGATGAATTATAAGTAGGGAAAACATACTTCTCCCTAACTTCTACCTAACTTGTACATAACAGAGTGAAATATTTTCTATTCGAGGGAATTCCTTTTTTATTTTTTTAAAATACTTTATTTATTCATTTGAGACACAGAGATACAGAGAGAGAGAGAGCATGAGCAGGGGGAGAGGAAGAGGGAGAGGGAGAAGCAGGGTTCCCACTGAGCCAGGAGCCCGATGTGGGGTTCGATCCCAGGACCCCGGGATCAGGACCTGAGCCGAAGGCAGACGCTTAACCATCTGAGCCACCCAAGCGCCCCAGGAACAGTAATTTCTAAGGGAAGTTCAGCAAAGCTGACTGGGAGTCAGGAAGCACGGGTTTGAACCCTGGATCAATAACTGTGTCAACTTGGGAAAGTTATTCAAAGTATCTGAAGCTTAGCCTTCCCTCTGCAAAATGAAGATAATATTCATCCTATGAACACTTACGATGACAGTAAGTCACTGATTCTGTCTCCCTTCTTAACTTCATTCAAAAGTGATTAAAAGGTCTGAGTCTAAATTCATTGTTTTAACCTTAAGTTCATCATAAATGAAAACAATGCTTTTTCAAAGATGTGCCAAATTGTAAAGGGACATTGTACTCTGTGAGTACTTATGATATTCATTTTTTCAGTCATGCTAACCAATTACTGGTTTTTCTTATCATTGAAAGTTGACTACTGAATATCAATTTCCCAATGCAAATCAATGATTTTTTAAAACTGATTGCAGAGTGTTGGAGTTTTATACTTAAAAAAAATTACAAAACTAGTAGAATTTCTTTGGTTAAAAGATTTTTTAGAAGATTAAAAAATATTTTCTATGTCTTTCAAATGTTCAATTGTAGATTTCATAAAATGGTGACATCCTTATACTTCCTTGGGGCATACTAACATATAATAATGGAACTATTTCCAAAATGTTTCTAAATTGTCCTCTCTGTAATATAAGGGTTATTCTTTGAAAAAAAAAACTTATAATCTCTTTTATTATCATACTTACACTGCAGAGCAGTTTTAAATTTTATATTTTTTAATATTATCTTGCCCTCTCACGTTTTATACTTTATAATCTTGGCTAACCAAGAGCTCTTTCTAGGGATAGTAGTGTTCAGCTTACTTTCTGTCACTGTTTCTTTTTGATTGAACTGTTAGTATTTTCTCTAATCCATGTTTTTGTGCAGAGATATTTTTATGCTGCTTTTCTGTTTGGTAATATTTAGTTAAAAATTACATAATATAATTCATGACTCTATATAGAGTATATATGTATATATATTTCATATCTTATATATCATATGTATCTTATCTGTATCTGTGTGTATATGTATATGTAAGATATATGGAGAGTATGTTTGCAGAAATTTCACTTAGGTATTTATGAATCAGAGGGTTTATCATACATAGTAGAAGGGTGTGGGTGTTGCCCCCTCTCCTAGTTCAGGCAGCTGTAACAAGGTATCATAGACTGGGTAGCTTAAACAACAGATAGTTACTCTTACAGTTCTAGAGACTGGTAAGTCCTAAGATCAAGGTACTGGCCAATTTAGTTCCCAGCAAGGGCCCTCTTTCTAGGGGAGCTAGACTCCTTGCCTTATATGGTGGAAAAAGAGTTCCTCTCTCTCTTGTCTTTTCTTTTAAGGACAGTAATCCCACTTATGAGGACTCCCATCCCATGACCTAATAATCTCCCAAAAGTCCCACCTCCACATACCTTTGCATTGGGGATTAGATCTTCAACATATCAATGACATTAATCAGTTCATACCACCTGCATATTAAATTTAAGTAAACCTTTTTAAATTTTAATTAAATATATACAAATAGATTGTCCAACTTTATCTTCCTGTTTTTATTATATTATGCTCTTCTAAAGTGCATGTAGGAGACCACTAGTTATACAAATGCAAAGTACTATAAGAAAAACAAACAAACAAAACACCAGGGCAGTCAACAGTGGGAAGATTATCTGGAGACATAACCAACCAAGAGCCTGGTTATGCAGCATAATCTAGTTTGACTCAGTCTCCTGTTGCACAAGAATTTCACAGATGTATTGATTTCCAACTTCTCAGGTGGACTTCTATACACCTATGCTAACTGTAAAGTAAATCAGCATCTCTTAAAAAATTTATGTTAGTCAACAAGGTGAACAACTTTCATTTCAAAAGTCATTCTTTTCTATTTTTTTTTTAAGATTTTATTTATTTATTTGAGAGAGAGAGAAGGAGAGAGAGAGCACATGAGAGGGGGGAGGGTCAGAGGGAGAAGCAGACTCCCCGCTGAGCGGGGAGCCTGATGCAGGACTCGATCCCGGGACTCCAGGATCATGACCTGAGCCGAAGGCAGTCGCTTAACCAACTGAGCCGCACAGGCACCCATTCTTTTCTATTTTTATAACAGTTTTATTGAGATAAAATACTAATCCATGAAATATACCCATTTAAAGTATACAATTCAGTGGCTTATGGTATACTCACAGAGATGTGTAGCCCTCAGCACTATCTACTTTTAGAATATTTTCAGCACCCCAAAATGGAACCCCGTATTCATTTACAATCACTTTCCATTATTCCCTCTCCCAGAACTTGACTATTGCTTTTTTTTTTTTTTTTGGTCTATTCACAATCTTTTTTTGCCTTTATTGATTTGCCTACTTTAGATATGATATCAATGGAATCATACAAAATTTTTTTTGTTTTGTTTTGTTTTTTTGTATTTGGCTTTTTTCACTTAACATAATGTTTTCAAGGCTCATTTATGTTGTAGCAAATTTTGCTAGTACATTCCCTTTTTTGCTGAATAATATTCCATTGTATGGATATACTGCATTTTTTAATCTATTCATCAATTCATGGAAATGTGAGATTTTTACACTTTTTGGCTATTATTAATAATGATGTTGTGAATACCTGTGTACCAGTTTTGCTATGTTCATGTTTTAGATCTCTTGTATATAATCCTAGGAGTGCAACTATTGGGTTTTATGGTAACTCTGTGTATAACTTTCTGAGAACTGCCAAACTGTTTTCCAAAGTGGCTGCATCATTTTACATTTTCACCAATTATTTATGAAGGTAAAAATGTCTCCATATCCTTTCTAACACTTGTTAGTGTCCAGCTTTTTTTTATTATAGCAATCCTAGTGGGTTTGAATTATATCTCATTATGGTTTTGTTTTGCATGTCCCTAATGAATGACTAATGATGTTGAGCATCTGTTCATGTGCTCATTGGCCATTTGTATATCTTTTTTGGAAAAATATCTTTTCAAATCTTTGCCCAATTTTTAATGTTCATCTGTAAGACTTTTTTATATATTCTAGAAACAAGTTACTTGTTATATACATGATTTGCAAATATTGTCTCTGAATCAGTGGATTGTCTTTTCATTTTATTGGTAGTATCTTTTAAAGCACAAAGATTTTTAACTTTGATGAAGTTCAATTTATCTTTTTTTTTTTTTGCTTCTGTTGCTTTTGCTTTTGGTATCATATCTAAGAAACCATTGCCTAATCTAATGTCTCAAAGATTTACTCCTATGGTTTCTCCTAAGATTTTTATAGTTTTATATATTAAATATGGTCTACGATTCATTTTGAGTTATATTTTGCATATGTGTGCTGGGAATCAGGTCTCATTCTTTTGCATGTAGATATCCAGTTGCCCCAGAACTATTTGTTGAAAATACTTTACTTTCCCTTATTAAATTGTTTTGACTCCCTGTCTAAAATCAATTGACCATAAATATAAAGGTTTATTTCTGAAATTTCCATCCATTTTTATTACTCTGTATGTTTATCCTTAGGCAAGTACATACTCATCTACAAATAATTTTTGAATTACTATACTTTTTTCAGTAAATAAGGTGAACATGACCCAGACAATTTAAATCACTCCACTAACAGTAGGAGGAAAAGGGAGAATTGACAATCAGATTCATTTACTCTCTGCAATATTATGGCTATTCTGCAATACTATCCTGCATTGTTTCTAAAACCTGGAAACTTCATAGTTAGGGCTGCCATATTTAGCAAATATACATATATGAGACCCAGTTAAATTTGAATTTCAGATAAATGAGGAATAAGTTTTTAGTATAATTGTGTACTATTTCATGGGACAAAATTATACTAAAAAACGTGTTATATTCTGAGATCCAAATATAACTGATCATTTTGTTTATTATCTGGCAACCCTATATTCAGCCTGCGTCAAAACTATGCTCTAACATAGACTTGATGAGTAATTGGATAGATTTTTAAAAACTCAATAATTCAAGATTGTTCTTTAATAAAACACACTGCCCTCCATTTATTGATTTCAAGACACATAAGAAAGTTTGTGAACTCCTACAGACCAAGGTTTTATCTGCATAGTTCCCTTTGGGAAAATACTCTATGAAATCATTTTCAATTCAAAGATCATTTAATGCTTTGCAATACCAAATGAAATTTGGCACTTTACAAGACATACTTTCTTAGTTAATTCTATAATTTAGTCAAATCTGGTCAATTTTACTTCACAATTTTCTTTATCTTCATTTAACTGAAAGATACACGTATTTTTTCCCTCATTAAATGGCAATGAAGAAACTGAAACTCAGATAATTCCTCAGGCCTTATAGTTGCTGATACTTCTATTAAATGCTGATCTGTCTTATTTTAGAACCTATATTCTTCCCTTACATACTTTTTATGCTTTTAAATGTTTGCATATAGCTACCTACCTTATCTAAATGTTGTAAATATTCACCATGTCCTTCATTTTATGCATGCACACCTGCACTTCAAGATATTAATTATCTAAAACTAAAATATACTGATTAATTTAACATTAAAACATTTTTTATTAGTAAGTCCAGAAAAATCCTATACATATTTTATATTTCACTGATAATGATTCATTCAATTTTATTATGTAGGAAGAACACTAAAGAACGAAATTGCCTTGTTTATTATTTTAGCCCTTCTAGAGACATTTCAAAAGAATAATTTTCATTATTTATCCTATAATGTGCAGTTATTCCTTGACATAAAAACATCTTAAATGATGCCAGATCACTAATTAAAGTAGAACCTTATATTTTATTGTATTTGGTATGTTGATGCCTTTATGTTCTTTAGTATTGCTCCAAGGTAAAAGAAGCGTTTATATTCAGAATAGTTTATAAATCCCAGCTCTCTGGTACCTAGCAAAGTGAAATATAAGTGCTGCTTGTCATTTATTGGATACAGGGTTAAGTTTCACTAGGATGACACAAACTGCTTTTCTAACATAATTTCCCTGCAGAGATTTAACCGACCAAAAATATCAATAAATCATAAATGAAATTTTGCTTTAGGCTGAATCTAGTTTAATCAAATTTTGCCTGAAAAAAAATCTTACTTATAAGATTTGGGGTTATCTACTATGCATATATTATTGGAAAGTATCACCTACTAACCTTCATGAATCTATGATACATTCTCAAAGTATCAAAGTGGAAAATGAAGGCTTTTATTATCTCTTTAAGAAATTGGCAGGTAACCAACATGGCAGATATATTATACATAAAAAAACTACAATAATCTATAACTATCTAGGCTTCTAGTAATTTATATTCCAAAATTCTAATACTTGCTACCTCTTTTTGCTAAATCTAAGAGTCTCAGCCCCAGGTTTAGCCAAAGGCAAAGCTGTGAGGTGTTTGAAATTTGCCTGTACAATTTTCAGCCTCCCTCTTTTATACTCTTCTCCCAGAGTAGCACATCTTCATTCAGCTCTATCATGTTTCCTAGGCTAAGTTCTTAAGACACTTTGCGTACTATTTTCATTCTTCATTCAAAATCATGTGCTACACAGTCTAGAATTATTTATACCTTGACATCTGCTTTTTCATTTATTCAACATAAATTGAGTAGACCCTGGGTGCAAGTCACTGACGCCAAGTTCTAGGAACCAAAGCTCCTTTAAAGAGCTCATAGGCTATTGGCTACATAGAAAAAAAGACAAATAAGAAACAGGAGATATCCAGGAATAAAACAAACACCATATTTTTATTTAGCCCACAGGGTGCCATGCCCTCTTGGTTTTATTGCTACTTGCATAGTGACAGTTTCTCAGAGCTTGTGCTATTGCTTCTTGTCTTCCAGCAATTTGGAGAGTCCAGGGATCCATTGTGAGTTTTTCTCATCTCTATCTACACCCCCTCCTTCCTTGATGATCTCATACTTTCCAATGGGTTTAAATAAACCAATGGTCTTCCAGATTATCTCCATCCCTGAGCTCCCCTTTGAGTTCCAGACTAACATCTAAACTTCTACTTGGCATCCACCCTTTGATGCTTAAGAAACATCTCACGTTTAACATGTAAATCACAACTCTTACTTCTTCCTTTGCCTCCTCATATCCCCTGCACCAAGCCTTCCCACCAAAGGTAATGTCATTGCCTTTATCCCAGATGCTCATGGCAAAAAGTTATTCCTCTCTTTATGTCCTACTTTTCAACCAATCCTTCAGCAAATACTATGAAACTGTACTGTTAATTCTATCAAGTTTGGTTCTTCCATTTCTGGTTTGTTTTCTAAGCCATAATGATTTTTCCCCTCAACTACAGTAATTGAATCTACCCTAGCCTCTTATTTCCACTCTGTTCTATCTCCCTATAATTTTTCTCTACTACCTTGAATGTAAGATACTTAAAAGGAAAAGAGATCATGAGTGCTTTCAACTCTCAGGATGTTAGGTCACACTTGGAATAACATTTGAAGTTTATAATATATCCAAAAGACCCTATGTGAGCAGACCTCTGCCAGTCTTTAACTTCATCTCCTAAGGCCCTCTACCTTGCTCACCAATCCAACCACACTGCTCTTTTTGTCATGCCTTGAACACTTCAAACATCTTTCTGCCTTAAAGCCTTTGCATGCACCATTAGAATGTCCTCTGTATAGTCACCTGGTATAGCCTGCTATACTCACCATTTAGGTATATTCCTTCACATATCACCTCCTCACTGAGGCCTTACTGGAGCATTCTATCACCCGTATCTGTGCCTCATCTGTAAATCATCTCTATCCAGTATCTCCATCTTATATATTTTATTCCTCTTTATAATATTTATTAATGACATTAACATATATAGTTATTTGATTATATTCTGTGTCCCTAACAACGAAGTAAGTCCCCAAAAGGCAGAAACACAGCTGTTATCTCAATACCTAGAGAATAATTAATAACATAAAATAACTCTCTCCTCTTTCCTATGGCATGTCACAAAGTAAATGTTTGTGTACAGTATTTCTACATTTCATCTCCCACTTTTTCTTTTTCAAACTCCAATCTGCATTTTGTCCCTCCACTCCATTAAAATACCTCTTGTTTACATATAAGAGAATAGGAAATTTCAATCATTGTCAGTTATAGAGACAATTGGTAAAATCTTTTCAGAGACCATTTTTGCAATATCTAGTCGAGTTTTCAGTGGACATATGCTATAGCCAAGAAACTCCGTATCTAGTTATATGCCCCAGAGAACATATAAGGAGTCATGTGCAAAGATGTTCATAGCAGCATTATTTATAATGGAGAAATACTAGATATAAGTGAGGTGCCAATAATTAGAAGAATGAGCAAATACATTTTGATATATTTCCATATTTATATTTAGGAGTTATAACCCATTAAACAAATCTATATGTATCCCCATAGGTATCTAGGAAGTTTAATGTTGGGTGAAAAATTCAAATATCATAACTCATTATTATATTTATAGAAATTGATAAAAATTGAAAACACCTACTAAACAATATTATATGTGCATAGTGTGTGTGTGTGTGTGTGTGTGTGTGTATGGGTGGGTGGGTGGGTGGGTGTATGTGTGTGTAGTTAAAATATAGACATGAACTGGATAGTATTTTCATGGTTAAATCACTGAGTGAAGAAAAGGACAAATCCAAAGTCTCTCTGCCTCCCTCCCTTTTACTCTCAGCAACACTTCATAAATCAATATCCAACTTCCAAGTCATTTTTAAATTTATTCACCCAGAACTTCATAGGAGTGCTTACAACACTGACTCCATCTTTGGCCCTACATCTTTTTCTTGCCTGTGCAATGACCTCCCTTGGGGCTACATTTTCCAGGCACTGTGGAGGTTAATGAATGCCCTGATTAGAATGCTGTAAGGCTTGTTCAGATCTTCCCTAAAGTGGCACATGGAAGGCTCCACTTTAGATAACGATCCTAGTAGAGATCCTCTGGTACATGGTGCCACTTTAGAGAACTACCCTGTGACCTCACCACCATGCCCCCTCGCTGTAAAAAGGCTGGGGATTGAGGTCCAGACTTGACAGAGAATAGCTGTGTGGCATAGCTGAGAAGCACCTGGATTGGTTGTCTGCTCCCTGCCCCGCAAATCTTCATATCGCATATTTCAAATATCTTTGTTCTGATTTGTTGTCTAAGGGATATCGAATTTGAATAAGTGTTTGGCATATAATAGCCCATGCTGTGATTGCCTTTTAAGGTCTTTATATAAAGATAAGATGGGTCTCATAAACTGATTTAGATTATGTTCGCTTTGTTTCTATCAACTTCTTTAAAATTGTAGTAGAATGCACTGGTGAAACTACGTTATCCCCAAGGTTTCACTGGGGGGAGTCTTTATTTTATTTTTTTAAAGATTTGTTTATGTATTTTTAGAGAGAGAGCACACACACACACAGGGGAGAGGGGCAGAGGGAGAGGGAAAGAGAGAATCTCAAGCAGACTCCCTGCTGAGCACAGAGCTCCCCGTGGGGCTCGATCTCACGACCCTGAGATCATGACCTGAGCTGAAATCAAGAGTCCAACACTCAATCGACTGTACCACCCAGGTGATCCTGGGGGAAGATTTTAAAATAATATTTCAATTATTTAACAGTTATAGAACTAATTAAATTTCCTACTTCTTTAGGTGTCTATTTTAAAGAATTATATTTTTCAAATATGATTCAACTTAATTTGTAAATTTGTTTTCATAAAATTATTTATAATCTATATATTTTGGAGTACAGTTGATCCTTGAACAACAGGGGTTTGAACTACATGGTCCACTCATACACAGATTTTTTTTTTATAAATACAGTAGAGTACTGTAAATGCGTTTTCTCTTATGACTTTCTTAATAACACTTTTCCTCTAGTTTATTGTACAAATACAGTATATAATACATATAACATAAAATGTGTTAATTGGCTATGTTAACAGTAAGGGCCCTGGTCAGCAGTAAGCTATTAGTAGTTAAGTTTTTGGGGAGTCAAAATTATACATGTATTTCCAACTGTTTTAGAGGGTAAAAGCCACTTATGATATGTACCACCTTGCATGCATTTACACATGCAAACACACAGTGTACTCGGAAGCCACCGCCCCGAAGATATGTTTTTCCTTGTTTTTTTAAAGATTTTATTTATTTATTTGAGAGAGAGAGAGAGAGAGATTAAGAGAATGAGTGAGAGAGAGAGAGAGAGCATGAGCAGGGGAGAGGGAGAAGCAAACTCCCCGCTGAGCAGGGAGCACAAAATGCGGCTGGACCCCAGGACCCTGGAATCATGACCTGAGCCAAAGGCAGATGCTTAACCTAACTGACTAAGCCACCCAAGCACCCCTGTTTTTCCTTTTTTATGAAAGGAGAATCATTTCCAGTTTCAAATTCAATATTTTCCCATATGGTTACCAAAATTTGGGGCTAATCATTGCAAGTTTTCAGAAAGATTTTTTTTAATATGTGAACACAAGGGATTCAGACAAATAATACATATCTAAAAATATTATGTCAGATTAGACATAGATGTCCTTGATTCATTCCTACTTTCATTTACACTTGGTTTTTTGTTCATAAAACATATGGATATCTATACCTGCCCATCTATAATAGATTCTAGCAACAAATATAGTTTTTCATAACTTCTATATGTGTATGTGTTTGTATATATATGTGGTTGTGTTTAAGGGGTAAATTTTAGAGGAAGATAAGTCACCCCATGTGTACACATATTCTAAAACTCTGCCCATACTCCATTTGATTCCATTTTCTCTCCTCCTCTTCCTACCATTCTCCAAGAAGAATACCACTATTTCTAATAACTATATAAGAATTATTTACTAAATAATATTTTAAAGTAACATAACTGATTATAATTTTGTCCCACTTCTGCCTGAAATCAACTCTTCTAGCTTTCAAGTGATTAATCCTCATTGGATAGTAAGATTTATTCTAGGATTCATGACGATAATCATATTATAAAATTTTTAAAAAGCTACTTTGTAACTTCAATGTTAATTCCATTTTGTTAGAAGGAGAAAATAATCCAGATTTGAAGTGAAAGCCAATTGTCTACATTTGTTATATATGATTGCATGTTTTGTTTGAGGGTGTTCATGAAGTATTTTATCATGATGATAAATAGTACAGATGATTTTGCTTAATTTCATTTTAATCCATTATAGACATTTAATCAAGGACATAAAAGTAAAGTGAAACTTGCCTCATTAAAATCACAACAGAATTGTGCTTTTTTGGGAGGGCTGATTCTTGGCAAATTTGTAATTATCACTTGTTTAGACCTTGTAATTTTAGTCACAGTGATATGTGCTTTAATCTTATCTGGATCATACAGGTTAATGTATAGAATAAAACTTTCTTTTAAGTATCAGTAATTTTGAGTACCCTACAAACATTTTTAGTTTCTGCAATACCATCTACATTCTTCTAAGGAGTAAAAAACAAGATCATTTATTATCTCTTGGGGAAAGAAGCCTTATAAAACTGACTTGATTGAAACAAAAGACAAAGCCCCAAATAAAACGTCCTCGCAGTATTCTCTAAAGCTCTTGTCACACTTTTTATTTTACTATAAATGACCCTTTCTGACATAAAATACTTCTTTACTTATCTTCTATTAGTTATCTGGTCAAGGTTTAATTTAAAATAAAGGAATATAGTAGATTCTAGTGTTAGATGGTAGAGAATTAAGGATGTAATACTCCACTTGCCTTTTCCCTGATGTGTGACAGAAATGCTAATGAAAGTAAACTAAAAAATAGACAGATATATTGATATTTTTTAAAAAATTAAATCTAAATCAGCATTGATAGTTTTCTGAAAAATTATCAAAACAGAGATGTATCCCTAAAACAAAATGACACAAATATAGAAGAATGTCTACTTTTCTTTGAAGAATTCCAGCAGTTAAACACCTCTGTTTATGCCATTCTGTGCATTTTCTTTTTCTTAGGTGCAGATTCTGCATGTGGCTTAATTAAGCTTATTAATTATTCTGTTCATATGTGCACTTATTAATCTTTCTGCCTTTATCTATTAAATAACATATTGAGACCAAGTTCAGCATATGGAATGTTTTTTTTTTTTAAATATCTGTTGCATCAATACCTGTGTCCTGGCTAAATAACCAGATAAGAGTGGCCCTAACCCCACGAACACTAGAATTTTCCATTATGCTTCAGATTAAATTCATGGTACATTATTTCCTTGGTCTCCAAGTTAATGAAAGTCTTTGGAAACCTTTACAGCAGAAAGAAAAGTCAAGAAGATTCCATGCATGAGAAGAATTCCAATTGCCATTGCTGATTCTGAGTTGCAGGGACCCATGTGCAAAGACTGGAGAGAAGTTTCTTGTAGCTAAGCGAGGTCTCTGGCTGACAGCCAGCAAGAAAATGGGGACATCAGTCCTATAACTGCAAAGAACTGAATTTGGCTAACAACCTAAAACATTTGTTTTTTCTCAGAGCCTTCAGTACAGATGCAGCCCTGCAGTATCTTGATTCTAGCCTGGTGAGCCTCATGTCAGATTTGAAAGCTACAGAATTGTGATATAATAAGTAGGTATTGTTTAAGCTGCCAGGTTCATACAATTTGTATGGCAGTGATAGAAAACCAATGTAGGCAAATTCAAAAGAAGCTCTAAGGAGAGTTTAACAGTATTTCTAATTGTCTTTCTACTTTTAAAGAAATGGACAAAATACGTTCACTATTAATTAAGTTCCTATTTCCTTCCAAAATTTCCTTCTGAAGGAGTAATAGGAGTTTAACTGGTTTTATTGCTCACTACTTTTTTGTCAACATGTCAAATTCATTTGGATTTTTGTTTTCTCTCCTGTTCTCTATTTTTTAATCATTTTTTCAGTGTGTACTGTTAAGATTTTTAAATTTTTTTTCTTTTATACTCTAATGGTGGGCCCTTGAATTGGCTGATACAATATAAGTGTTAGAAATAAGCTCCAAATTAAAACATTTTATCTTTTTTGCACATGTCTGATAATATTAGCAATATAACTAGAATAAATTGTTTACATTATCAAATATGGATAACCAATATTATTTAACTATATTTATTTATTTTTTATATGACTGGATTTTCATTCAGTATCTCTCGGATAGAATAGCACCAATATGTGCACCAACATTTATATTAATTTGGTGCCCATGACAGGGAAATTGAAATGGAAGTACAGAATATAAAACTCAAGCTGTTGTACATTGCCTTATGAGATTGTTAAATGAATGATTTTCCCTTTAGTGTATTTTGATACTTGAACAAGAAAAATGTCTTTTCCAGAATTTAGCAAATTCTAATTTTCTGTTTCAGAGCAAAAAATAATAAAGTATAGAGAAATACTAAAATTATTATAGTCACATAAATAAATGATGTATTTTATACACTATTACTAGCCAGAGAAAAATGTTTAAGAGATGAATATATAACTGTCCTTATGTTCATTTCAAGGGAATAAAATAAAACTCAGGAAACTTTTTCCTCATCCACAGCTGATGATTAGTTATTATGAAAAAGGAAGTTTTGTGTATCTGATAGTTTTAATCAAGCATATATAAAGTCCTGCTAAAATCAGAAAAGGCTTATTAATTTCCAATCCTTGTATAAATAACCTACAATATCATATCTATAAAATTCATTTTTTAACTCACGAAATTATAGAATCAATACGTAAAGCTGTGTTTCAGTAAAGTGAATTCTCAAATTAGACTTTTTTCAGTGGTCTAATGTATAAAAGGATAAAATTAATATTTGTGTACAAGGCATGCTGACTTCTAATTCATTCTTTTATTCAATATGCATACCATGCATAACATGGAATTCTAAGACAGGGTATGTAGAAAATAGAACTCATCCTGTAAAATATAGCCTAGTATCTGAGTGTAACATAAAGAGTAACTACAATCCTGAAGGAAATAGCAGTATAACAGAATGGATGGCAAGCACATAAGATTATAATATAAGGGAAAAATTATGAGTCCTTTAAGAGAAAATATTTTCGCACACAGTTAGTGCTTCTAGTTGGTGGAATCAAATAAGTTTTCATTGGGAGGGTCATACTGGTACTGAGACATGAAGAATAAGTACAATGAGACAAAGAAAAATAGATGGCAAGCATCCCATAAGAAGTGTTGGACATCCTGAGAATTGTAAAGCATAAAAAATTGGTATCAAAAATTGGATTTTGAATTTTATCAGAAAACCTAAAATTGGCTAGAAAATCTCTAGTTTGGCCAGAAATGTGAGTCATGAAAAGTAATACAAGAGAAAATTTTTTCCATTAGATTAAGAAAAATAATTTGGAACTAATGCTTAAACTGTCTGGCCAACAACTCTAAGATTTAACGTATAGACAAGAAAAAGCATTAAAAGTATCTGGATGGGGTTGAGAATGGAGTTACCATAGACCAGTAATTTAGTAATAGGTTTTTGATTAAGTTTTAGGTAACTATATATGATAGGTATATTAATTATTAATATTTATTTTAGAAAACTTTCTTCTAATTTTTATTGCTATCTAATCATGTTAAATAATGCTATCTCCACTAATGATACAAAATCTTCGTTATGAATAAATAACATTTTATACATATTTATATTTACTATATGAAGAATATTATTTATACAAGTTTGAGTTTATATAATTAATGTGTTCACATTATTCAAAATGTATATTCTCTATTTGTCTGGAATCTACTTAAAGCCAGATTGTGTCTTTTTGACACTGTACAGTAACTGGAGCCTAATATATTAAGATAAATTTATATGACCAATATACATTTGGATGATTGTAGTAACAGTGATGTCACACTTTTAATATTAAATTTGTAAATTCTGTGGTTGTGTAGTACACAAATACTCACTTAGGATAAATTTTTCCCAAAGTATATATAGCCAACATATTTTATGTTGTTGTAACAAATAACCCAATAATGTTAGCAATCTACAACAAAGGTGTTTACTTCTCTCATAATACACACCCTTAGAGGATTGCCTGCTGCTCTCTTCCAGGTTCCTCTTCCTTCTATGATCCAGGCTAAAAGAACATCCTCAATCAATTATGACCTCTTGGAGGAGAAAAGGGGGTATGGACAATCCATAAAATGGCTCTTAAAACTTGCCCTCCTGCTAAGCCTGTATCATTTCTACCCACATTTCATCCAACAAAGCAAGTCATACTGCTAAGCCTCAAGTCAACCGGGCAAGAATATACCCACCTTCCCTTCACAATGAGGTTCTTCCAGTTAACATAGCTCCTGATACAAATGAGTCATTTTTTTACAGGCAAGGGAGCCAATCATTGGTTACAATAATTCAGTCTATAACATTTAATTATTAGATACTAGCATCATGAGAAGGTCTGGTTAAAAAATAAAGCCTTTGAAATTTTACAAGTTATATTTATTTGCAGATCATAATGTATATTAATATAGTAAATGTATTCACTTTTTCTACAGTGTAAAAGTGGATGGTTTATTGTTTTAATGGAGGGTTTCACAGTGATCTGCTTTGTACATTAAGTCTTGTAGGTGGTGACTTTATCTCCTATCACTTACAAAGACCTGTTATTTTTTAGCAAATATTTGGGATCTGAAATACTGCACAAGAAAGTTCCAGGCTGACAGAAAACTCATCTATTCATGTACTCTCTTAAAAAGTAATATAATAAATGCACACGAAGCCTCTTGGTTATTTATTGTCTTAGAAATAATCTCCACCACTTCAAAGGAGAGTGGCAAATTTGCTATATAATGAGATATATTCCATTTCTCACTTCCTTATATCAGCCAACCATAATTTTTTTCTCCATTACTACTTTACAAACACTTTCCTATTATTAAGGAAACAAAAAAGACATACTAACTAGGAGAGAGGAAAGAAACTCAGATTTGCAATAATTGAATTTGTGCCACTACTGGCCTTTTAGAAAGTCATTTACCAGGTGAGAAAGTCATTTCTATTATGTGCTGTTACAATGCCTAGGAGATTCATTTACATAGAATCCCTTGACACTATTATTACCTCTTCATCTTGATAATAGAAATGGCTCATTGTTATAGATAGTAGTGCAGAGATGAGTATTTACAGCTTCACCACTTACTAAGTTGGTCTTCATATATACTATTAAACCATTCCTTAGAATTATGTGCCTATATTTAAGTGAGTACATTTTTGTGTATTTGCTAATAAAGTTTTATCTACTCTTATTTTCAGTTCCAATTCTAGCAATTTCAAAATAATGGATGTAGCTGAGATTGCACTTTACACAGCAGTAAGCCAGCTGCTGCCACTTAAAGAAATATTTAATAATATAGAATACTATTATTTGGCATAATAAGAAAGAGAACATAGTTTACCATTCTACATAATAAGATTAAAACTTGGTCCATATATTTAAAATATGCTCTGCTTAAAAAAATGAATAAAATTGTCCTACATTTACCCTCATAGATGTGAAATTTCTACTCATTGTGGGCAAGTAGATATTTCCATGGATGCTTAAATATTTCTGTTTAGCCAATTACTTATAAAAAGGCTGGAATTCTCAAATCTTGGTGCATATACACAAACTCTTTAACTAAGATTTATATTTTATGTCATACTTCATGTTCTTCTAGAAAATGTGGCTAAAATGTGCTTATGCTTTTTAGGTGCATAAATAAAAGATATCTGGAGGTGGGGGGAAGCACTCACTGCATCAGTATGGTTTCTGCCAATGACTCTCCCTGACTGGGGTTTAGCTAGGCTCCTCTGAGCCCTCTTCACTACTAGTCCTCAACATTGGGCTTCTGTGTTCTAGACAAATCCAATTTTATCAGGAATCCTATTCGTCAGTTTAGCAAAAATTCCTCCCACCCTTGATATCTAATCATCCAGTGTGCTTTCCAGAAGAATCTTGTTAAGTTGGTTTAGCAAGAACCCCACCCACCCTCGGATGTCTCTTCTTAGTAATTTTCCACCCATTGAGTCCCTCACCCTCTCACCCTGTTTGTTGGCCATAAATTCCCACTTGTCCTTGTATTTGGAGTAGAACCTGAGCTCTCTCCTCTATTGCAACAGTCTTAATAAAGTCTTCCATTTTAACAAGTGTCAGAATATTTTTTCCTTTAAGACTACTAAACAAAACAAAAACAAACAAAAAAACCAGAACCAGTGAGATGTAAATATATAGAGAGAAAGAGACTTAGTTTAAGGAACTGGCTGATAAGATTCTGAGGGTTAACAAATCAAAAATCTGAAGAGCAGACTAGCAAGATGGAAATTCAGGAAAGGACTGAAGTTGCAGTGTTGAATCCAAAATCTACAGGGCAGGTTGACAAAATGTAAATTTAGGTAGGATTTCTACATTACAGTTTTGAGGTAGAATTCCTTTTTCTCCAGAAACCTCAATTTTTGCTTAAAAGGCCTTTAACTGATTAGATGAGGCCCACTCACATTACTGAACATAATCTCCTTTACTTAAAGTCAACTAACTGTAAATGTTAGTCAGATCTACAAAATACCTTCACAGCAACATCTAGACTACCATTTAACCAAACAAGTGGATACCATAAGCTAGCCAAGTTGACACATGTAATTTACAATTACAAGCTGTTGTGTTCTAAACAGAAAGTCACCATGCCAAAAAAAAAAAAAAGTGTATGAATAATTAAAAAGCATATCACAACTCTATTTAAATATGGAATTGACATCCTTTACCTTGTCCCTATAAATATTCCATTATTCATAGATATTTGGCTAATTCTTTGAAAATGATCTTCAAATCCAGAGTATGATCTAATATTTCAAAAAACTTCATGAGTAAACATTATATAAGACAGGAAAGTAGAGGGTTCATTCTCTTTCCAAAAATGTTGATAGACCTATTGCTCTCATCTTATTCCCAAGTAAGTCATGTTTTTATAGACAAAACACTCTACTGAAGCATTCTTAGGTTTTAATACTTGGAGTGTCTCAAATCTTTTAAGCAGTCCATTGCCACAATTTCTGGCAGTATTTATATCACTCACAAATGCCTTAGGGAAAATCAGGGCTTGCAGGGCTTTCTTGGCTGTGTTAAAGTTTCTGATTAATGCTTTATCATTCCAAAGAAAGATGGAAAATGATCATATAATCTATGTCCAGTGACTAGCAATTATTTTATCTACTTAAATATTTATTCCTGCAAAAGATTTATTTAGAGTATGACAATTTTCTACCTAAAAAATTAAAGATATAGTAGAAATAAATGACAAATAATTATTAAACTCTTCCTTCTTGGAAAAGAAAGCAAAATTTCAGATCAAAGAAATGATTATACTAGGAGTATAAAGGTCATAAAACTCCACTCCATCAAAGTCAGAGCAAAGGCAGATACAAAGTGGCAGCTAGAGAATATGAGGGGTAAAACATGCAGAAAGCGGGGGTTGGAGGGGTGCAGGAGGAAAGAACTGTGAAAGCTTTTCAGGAAGAGCAGACAGTTCCCATAGTAACAAAACATAATGTTCTCTCAATGTAAAAGATCCTATTTTGAATGTGTTATTGGCGATTCATGTGAAAAAAATGTAGTTTAGAGAAGCTGGCAGAAGAATTTACATACCACAAGTCCAGGAAGCTATGAGTTGTTAAGAATACACTTGTAATTTCTGTTGTTAGATTTGTGTTCATGTAAGATATCGATACTTAGCAGTGCAACTGATTCAGTCCATGAGGACCTATCAGTATGAGGGTAAGAATGACAATTAAATTAGCAGTCACTTCACTTACCAAACCTTGTACATCAGAAATGTGTCCACTCACAAGAAAGAACCCCTTGTTTCCTCATTTGCACATGGGCTAGTAGTAGCTCGTTATGTGTGTGTGTGCACACTTGCATGCATGTATGTTTTTTGAAAGAGAGAGACAGAGACATAAATGAAAGTTTTATTTAAAAGCATATATGCCAATATGGAAAAAAAGTTGTTGCAGATTTGATAACTATTCAAAAATATTTACTTCAACTGTCCTCCATCTCTGGGCAGAAGATATACTGCCAAACTTGATCCTAAGATCAGTCATGTTTGCATTTGTCAGTAGAATATGGCAGGTATAAAGTGACAAAGGCTTAAAAACACATGTACTACTAATCCCTCTTGAACTTCTGCCATCACCCTAAGAAAAACATTTAACTGAGAAAAACATTTAAGATCTAGCCTGTTGATACAAAAAGTATGAGAAAAATATGGATCAGATACATTTGATTGAGTCCATCTTGGATCAACTAACCTTCAGTTGAACTTGGGAGTGTTTTGTTATGTATCAATAGCCAACCATTACTAAAATTGGCAACTAGAAATGGAGAGCTGTGATAATAAAATCCTAAAATAGGTAGCACTGGCTTTGGAAGTGAGAACAAGTGAAGACATGAGAAGCATGATAAAACTATTACTGGAAGCTTGAAAAATAGAAACCTGTCCTGTTTCACCCACAGTAACTAAAATAAAATACTAAAATAAATACCAAATAAAATGTGGTATATACATAAAATGTACTTAAAGAACTGAAGCAGATTATTGCCAGGCAGAATGTTGAAAGCATGAACTAGCTTCTTTTGGCCACATATTATTAGATTCTATAAGATGGAGGTACACTCAAAAAAACAAACAACAACAATTTGTTTCCTCATTTAAGGACTTGAGAGTCACCACTGTATTCTAACAGAAAGGACAAAGATAAACAGACTGAAAAATCAATAACCTTCCTTGCATCCATAACACAAGGGAGAATAGAGGACAAACCACTGCCCAAAAGATTGGAGACAGAGGCAGGCAAATATAAGGAGTCATTGCTTACTGGAGCAGAGACTCACAGGTGGAAACCAGAAACAGCCACAGAAATCGATGCCAGGTAAGGGATACCTACACTTTAATCTGTAGAGTGTTATTTGAGAGTAGACTTGGATGAGGTATAAATTCATATATATGGATCCCAAAAAGCCAAAAAATCTATGAAAAAGAACAAAACTGGAAGATTCATACTTCTTGATTTTAAAACATATTAAAAATATACAGGAATCAAAAACAGTGTGGGAAAAATATACAGGAATCAAAATGGCATAAAGACAGAAACCTAGACCAATAGAATAACATAGAAAGCCAAGAAATGAATCAATATATAAATGGTCAGATTATCTTCTACAAGGGTATGAAGTGTAGTCAATGGGAGAAAAAACAGTCTCTTCAACAAATGGTGTTAGGAAAACTGGTTATCCACTTGCAAAATAATAAAGTTGGACCTTTAACTTACTTCATATGCAAAAAGTAACCCAAAGTGGATTAATGACCTAAACATAAGAACTAAAACTTTAAAACTCCTAAAAGAAAAGACAGAAGAAATCTTCATAATATTGGAATTAGCAATGATTTCTTGGACATGACATGAAAAGCACAGACATCAAGAGCCAAGATGTCCATCGACAGATGAATGGATAAAGAAGATGTGGTGTATATATATATACAATGGAATATTATGCAGCCATCAAAAGGAATGAAATCTTGCCATTTGCAGCAAACGTGGATGGAACTGGAGGGTATTATGCTGAGCAAAATAAGTCAATCAGAGAAAGACATATATCATATGACCTCACTGATATGAGGAATTCTTAATCTCAGGAAACAAACTGAGGGTTGCTGGAGTGGTGGGGAGTGGGAGGGATGGGGTGGCTGGGTGATAGACATTGGGGAGGGTATGTGCTATGGTGAGCACTGTGAATTGTGCAAGACTGTTGAATCACAGATCTGTACCTCTGAAACAAATAATACATTATATGTTAAAAAAAAAAAAAGAAAAGAAGAAGATAGCAGGAGGGGCAGAATGAAGGGGGGGAAATCAGAGGGGGAGATGACGAATCATGAGAGATGATGGACTCTCAAAAACAAACTGAGGGTTGTAGAGGAGAGGGGAGTGGGAGGATGGGTTAGCCTGGTGATGGGTATTAAAGAGGGCACGTTCTGCATGGAGCACTGGGTGTTATACACAAACAATGAATCATGGAACACTACATCAAAAACTAATGATGCAATGTATGGTGATTAACCTAACATCATAAAAAAAAAGTAAAAAATAGACAAACTAAGCTACATCAAACTTAAAAACTTCTATGCATCAAAGGACACAATCAACAGAATGAAAAGGAAACCTAGGGATTTGGAGAAAGTATTTGCAAATCACATATCTGATAAGAGGTTAAAATCCAGAATATATAAAGAACTCCTATAACTCTACAACAAAAAATGAAATAAACTGATTAAAAATGTGTAAGGGATTTAAACAGACATTTCTCTAAAAATCGTATGCAAATGGCTAAAATGCATATGAAAAGATGCTCAGCATTACTAATCATTAGAGAAGTGCAAATCAAAAGCACTATGAAATATCACCTAACACCCATTAGGATGACTACTATCAAAAAAAAAAAAAAAAAAAAACCAACAGAAAATAACTGTTAGCAAGGATGTGGAGAAACTAGAATCTCTGTATGTTGGTGGGATTGTAAAATGGTGCATCCATTTGGAAAATAGTATGGAATTTCTTCAAAAAATTAAAAATAGAACTACCTTATATTATAGCAATCCCATTTCTAGGTTTACATCCAAAATAATTTAAAGTAGTGTCACAGAGAGATATTTGCACATCTGTGTTCACAGCAGAACTATTCACAATAGCCAAGAGGTGGAAGCAATCCCAAATATCCATTAGTGGATGAATGGATAGATAAAATGTGGTATATACATAAAATAGAGTATTTTTCAGCCTTAAAAAGGAAGGAAATTTTGATATATGACAACACATGGATGATCCTTGAGGACATCATGCTGGGTGTAATAAACCAGTCACAAAAAGACAAATACTGTATGATTCCACTTATATGAGTTATCTAAAGTAGTCAAATTCATAGAAATGGAAAGTAGAGTGTGGTTATCAAGGATTAGAGAAGAGGAGAATAGGTGAATTGTTTAATAGGTATAGAATTTCAGATTTGCAAGATGAAAAAGCTCTGGAGATCTGGTTCACAATAATGCAAATATACTTAACAATACTGAACAATGTACTTACAAATGGCTAAAATGGCAAATTTGTGTTATGTGGGGTATTTGTGTACTACTATTGATGTACTACTCTCAAATAACACTCTACAGATTAATGTTTAGGTATCCCTTACCTGACAATGATTCCTGTGCTGTTTCTGGTTTCCACCTGTGAGTCTCTGCTCCAGTAAGCAATGACTCCTTATATTTGCCTGTCTCTCTCTCCAATCTTTTGGGCAGTGGTTTGTCCTCTGTTCTCCCTTGTTATGGATGCAAGGAAGGTTATTGGTTTTTCAGTCTGTTCAGATACATACACACACACACACACCCAGGCTAGTAAGTTGGTCCTAGGACAGAGAGATGCATGGGGTAGGGCAGCTCCAACTAATGCAGCCAAGATCAGCTGTCCCCAGCCAACCTGCTGGTTAGTTAGGAGTAATAAATAATTGTAATTTTAAGCTGATAAATTTTAGAATGGTTTCTTATACAGAAATTATAATCCAGTCCAGAAGGAAACAAATTGAGAATTACTTATGACACAGATTTATACAACCTCAGGAATAGAAAAGAATTAATTACACAGGAAATTACAGATTATATAAAAATAACTTATTTTTTTCTCTGCCAAATTAATCATCAAATTGATTACTTTTAGGTGTTTATGTACCTTTTATTCACTTTATTATAAGATATTCAATTTCAAAATGTGATAAATTTTTCTTATCTCAGTATTATTATCAAGGTAGATTTATTAACTCCTTGGGATTTTTATGGCTATTTGAAGTTTAATGAATATAGTTATCTAACACATATATATTGAGGACTTACTAGGCACTGCATAAAGCATTGGAGATATATTTTTGAACAAACCAAATAAGCTTAATGCTTGTATGTGTCTTTCATTGTGTTTGGTGAGATAGTAAGCAGATGACACACAAATATATTATTAAAATACAGATAAATACTTCAAAGAAAACCATAAGATTTTTGGAGATGATATAAGAAGGCAAGCCTGGGTGGATAGACGAGGAAGGCTATTCTGAGGACTATTCTATTCTGTAAATTAATAATAATAAATATTATTTTTATCATCTAATAGCTATTACTTATTGAAGTCTCAGCATGTACTCAATATCATTCTAAGTATTAATTAAACTAGTTTTTTTTTAAGATTTTTATGTTGAAAGAGCACGAGAGAGAAAGGGTAAGCGGGGGGGGGGGGGAGAAGCAGACTCCCCACTGAGCAGGGAGCCCCATGCAGGGCTTGATCCCAGGACCCTGAGTTCGTGACCTGAGCTGAAGGCAGATGCTTAACTGACTGAGCTGCCCAGGCACCCCATAAACTATTTAGCTTTTAAAACCTATGAGATAGGTATATTACTGATTTCATTTAACCAATAAGAAAACTGGGATAAAAATACAATAAATAACAACCTAAACTCTCATAGCTAACAAGTGATGGAGCTTGGATTTGAACCCATGAAATTTGGATATAAAATTTAAGATCCTAAGGGTTAATTGGTACTTTTCATTATTGAAACTGTATGTATACATATATATTTACACATAAGTGCATGTATACACACATTAATACATAATATACATAATACACATATACACCTGATTATTTCAGACCTAATGAGAAGTTACCATGTATTGTAGTAGGTAATTCCAGCAAAAGGATAGTAACATGAGCAAATTCCCAATAAAGGAAGAACCATGGAGTAATTCTGAAAGTGAAGTAAGGGCAACATAGCTACAGAAGCCAGGGGAAGGAGAGTTCTGTGAGATAAGGCAGAAAATACCAGCAATTTCTGCACCATTCACATGCTCTGAAGCCATGCTCAGACTTTTGGTTCTCATACATATTGTACAAAATGGGAAGCCACTTAAGGATTTTCAATAAAATAGTGATAGTAATATTTGTGTTTCTACAAACTTTACTTTATATGATAGGTGCTTTTAGTTCAACAAATACAACTTCAGTTGAACTTCATGATTTTAATATACAAATGTGGTAACTTTTGACTATTTGCCACATTCCAGTTTATTCATTATATTAACCATTCTTAAAGTAATTTTTTTTGGGGGGGGAGAGAGAGAGAGAGAGAGGTGGTGGGGAGGGACAGAGGGAAGGGAGAGATAGAGAATTCCAAACAGGCTCCACGCCCAGTGCAGAACCCGACACTGGGCTTGATCTCATAACCCTGAGACCATGACTTGAGCCGAAATCAAGAGTCTGGATGCTAACCGAATGAGCCACCCAGGTGCCCCTTAAAGTATTTTATGGGGCACCTGGGTGTTGCTTTTTAAATTATGTGTTGCTTTTTGTGTGTTGCTTTTTAAATTATGAAATAGTCAAAATTATATCACATAATTATGTGATATATTACAAAATTTTGATTCATTTCCTGAAAATTTTATTCCCTCTGGAAAGCTAGGATTATGTAATATTGGACGTATTTTTTCTTTTCCCTTGTTCTTGGAAGTACCACAACGGACTCTGAGCAAAAAAAAGCATTACAAATTGATGTGACTCCTGCCTCTTTCAGGGAGGGGCAAGGGACACCACTCAAAGCACCTCTTCTACCCACAAGAACAGGGAAGAAAAACAGTCACAGAAAGCAACAAGATCAGCACAGGCATTCTTCTCAGACTGTCCAAGAGTTAAGGGCAAAAGCAGCCTCTACCCACCAAGGTTTCCCATTCCACTTCAAGGTCTGAAATCTAGGAGAATTTGGGTTCTGGGTTAAACTAATGTTTGCAAAACACAATGATTGTATTAAACCAGACCTTGAAGGCTCATCTCACCCATTTCCTTGGTCTTCTCTCTCCCCACATAAGCCTTAGTGTGGGACAAACTGGCTATCAAGGATTTATATTCCATAGTATACTCTCCAAAGTTAAAATAGTCTCAAAATCATAATTTTCAAGTGAAAAGTTCAACGAAGAACTGATTTGACTATTTCAAAAATGTAATACAAGAAATCATCTGTTTTAATGGTAACAGAAAGGACTTTGAAGGGTCTTGCAAGTACTCTAGTTCAAATGGGAACCAAATCCTTTCTGAGTATTACCTGTTGGTCGGAATTAGTCACATGTCCCTGCCTAACAACACAGCAGGCTATAAAACTGTTATCTTCCCTCTGGCCCAATGAAACCATTTGCTAATTGAGGTTAAAAAGCATACTGTCCTCCTGCCTTATTCATCCTTGTACACACACTGCCTATATTGGAGACTGGCAAGAAATAGGTACTTATCAAATTTAGGTTGATTGAATAAATGTATGAATTAGTAAAAGAATAAGTCAGTCTAGACTCAGAGGCAAACTGCCATTGTCTTCCCCAGGTCTTACAGTGATTTATGAATGATTAAATTAATATATTAAAATTTCCCTGTCCAGTATAAGAGAAAGTTGTGTTGCTCAGTAATAGAAAAGTCAGAGCTTTCCAATTTGATAGTTCAAAAAAAAAAAATGCTGAATAATTGGGTTGGAGTGGAACTGATGTTATACAAAACTGGAGAAGTGACACATTAAAGAGGTCTTTCTTAGAAATGTAAGTGATCCCTTGGTCAGTAGAAACAGTAATAGCTTTTTAGAAACCCGCTGTGGCTGAGAATGAGTTGGCCATCCATGAGTGGTTACTAGTGGTCTTTCTCACAACGACATTGCACTGACATTAGCTATACCCTATGGTGGTAGATTTTGCAGAGGTCGTAGATGAAGCACATTTGGTAACCGAAAAATCCTACCACCTGCAGAGCCAATCTCTACGATGCAGGTTTAATTGTTGGATTGGCATTTCTTTTATAAGACTCATCTTACATACCAAATGATCTTCCTTGTTTCAGTGTTGTTCTCATGCCTTTACTTTTCATATATTTTATTAAAAAAGCCTATCAAGAAACATAAAATAACTATAGTTATCTCATTTCAGTTTCAATATCTAAATGTAACATCTTTATCTTTTAAAAAAACATATTTCCTAATGCATATTCATTTAATTTCCTTATTTTATGTTAGTAATATGGCTTGCATTAAATCAGTGTGTTTTCTTTCCCTATTTAACTTGATTTCTTTCCTTATCCAATGATGTTCAAGACATGAACAATATTAATCTGAATTAGATCACATTGAGTCTCTAATTTCATTGTTTTTTCTTCTCCTATAGTGTCAAGTTACTTATGTTATGTCACTATCTGTGATTGTGATGGGAACATTTATGCCCTCATAGCAGAACAATCAGTGTTTACATCCAGTCTCTTAAGACAGCAGTGCTCAAAGTATATTCTCAGGACCAGCAGTACCAGTATTACCTGGACATTTTTAGGAATGCAAATTCTTGGGCCACACCTCAGACTGAAAGAATTTAAACATCTAGGGGTGAAGTCCAGAAATCTGTATTTTAAAACATCCTTGGGCATACTAAAGTGTGAGAACCACTGCCCAAGGGGAATATAATTTTAGCATATTCTGTTTCAGCAAAATGTAGCAAATGCTTTATATCCAATTTTTTTCTCTTTTTTGGTGCTTTTAAGTAATGTCACTTTATGTGCTTTTCAGTAATATTATTAACAGGCCAAAGCAGAATTCTTAAAATAGCAAGTAGAAGCAATATTTGAATCATTAATGTTTAACTTCAGGATACACCTAAGGTATTTTGGGGTGTCTAAAAAGTGACATATGTAGGTCTGTCTCTTTCTTTGTCAGAACAAAATCACTAATTGTGTATTCCAACACATCAACTAAATGAGTACCTTAAGAAGTGTTTGTAACAAATAAATACCTCCAATTGCATATTGGGAATAAGAGAAATGTTCCAGGCACCAATGAGGCAATTTTAAATTTGGCCTTCAATAGTATATTTTTGTTAAAAGTGATGTGCACCACAACCTGAGAATGAGTCAGATATTAAATCAGAGTCACACGAAAGAAGAATGAGATAGATTACAGTTATTTGTCTTCATTTGTGCTTTAGGTATTTCTGTTGCCCTTTAAGGCATTTATCTAGTGAATATTCTATAAATAATAATTAATAATGGTGACAAATTGTGCCTGAATTCACTGTAGATAACAGAGACCATGCCATAATATTAATATTGTAGTAAAAGTAAAAGGGGTTCATTTGAAGGCAACTCTATTCATAAACGAATAGGCCAGATCCATGTATGTGTAATTACCAAGGGTGGAGAAGTAACCAGTTACAGAGAGTATTTGGAAAGGAATTGGCGGGATTGGTAAGGGACCCTAAGGAACTGTTCTAAGCATTTTCTTTACCTCAAGCCCTTAAATCAATTTTATTTTCATATAAAAAGATACGGAGCTCATAAAAAATTAAATCATTAATAATTTTACAGTGGCATACCTGACAGTTCTGACACCACATGTGGTAGCTTAGAACTATAGTCCTTTGCCAGCTAAAATATTAATAGAACATTGACTAACTATCTTTTCCACAGTCTATAAGGCCCAGAAGTTATTATGAAATCTGGGTTTGCCTTCAGGGGATTTGGTTTAGTTACTATACCAGCGGGTAGTTTTTGTATATTTGCTTTCTGAAGGATGGATAATTTTTGAAGCAAAGGCAGAGAAGTCCTAATAAATCATATCTTTATGAAATATTCATTACATCTGTATATTCTTTATAAGGCTTCTGTCAGAGAAATTAAAATAAAGAATGATTAAAAAAACATTTAGTAGCAAGTTGACAAGGTACTTTATAAACCTAGAGGAGTTTTGACTTCTAACTAGAAAAGTCTTCAAAAGAAATTCTGCCCCCTTTCATTAGACAAGTAGAGTAAAAATGAAACAAAAAAGCAAAGGAGTCCTAGAAATAGCTAAATTGTCTTTTTTTGGAGGTAAATTATCTTCTACTACTCTGTCTCTGACATTACCATTTTTACCAGAGGATTCATAATGTTCACTGCTTAGAACTAATGATTTGCTGAACACAAAAGATTAGTAAAAGTGGAACAGAGATCCAAAAGACCCTCAGGTCAGGTCAAAAGAAGCAGGCTTATATGCTATATCCATGTGTACTGGTTAATATAGATTCTGGAGCCTGACTACCTGGGTCCAAATTTCAGCTCTCAGAAGTAACTTAACTTCTGCTTTAATTTCTCACTTGTTAAACGGGACTGTTATTAGATGCCTAGCTCGTGGGGTTGTTTTGAGTATTAAATGAATTAATATATGCTAAGTGCTAATAGAAGAACAAACATGAAGTACTACACATCCTGGTTATTCTAAGGGATAAAAAGATACACAATCCAGGAATTCCAGATGAATTGATGACTATGCTTGTTTTGTTTTGTATATTTTAAATCTTATATTTACTCATATATATATGTACATATATCTATATGTAAAAGCAAATAACACTCATGACTTTTGGTTAGACAGAGATGAAATGCATTACACATGGGCCACTCCCACCCTCTGCTCTAAGATCATCTTAAATGGCAAACCCATGGCCTAAAGTCCCTAGCTGTGTGAAATAACACTCTATTTTTTGCTGGATGGTACCAGTACATCATTGTCCGGCATTTAGCCAGCCCCTCTCAGAGGATATGCACTCTTACGAATGCAATTTTCACATTCTTAAGATTCATTTCTGGATAATTAATGACTGTCTTACCGCCACTCCAGTTTAAATAGCTCATGTGCAACCTGCTGAGAAACTCTTTATTTGGGCATAGAAATTAATGATGTAGACCATTTTATTTCTCCCAAGTGCAAGGGTCTATGAGAAATAAAAGGATAATGCTGACAGACAAAGTAAGTTATAGTATCACACTACTGTGGAATATTTCATAAAGCTCTGGTTGTCTTAGTAGTGTATTTGCTTCTGACAGTTCATTGTAACTGTGGAAAAGTTAAAGGCAGGAAAAAGAGAACCGTTCTGTAGCTGAAAATTAAGAATATACTTATTTAAAGCAGAATTTTATATTACACATAGAATTCGGCAAACATAAAATAAATTCTCATCTCCTTAGAAAAATGGAAAGGTATCATTGATAAAGATCCTATATTTCATACTATTTCTCCAAAGCATCATTTTTGACCCCAAATTATCTAAAGTTGAATCAAAAACACAGATGCTGTAGATAGGAAATTCTTTCCTCAGGTTCACAGCAAGCTGCAAGCAGTGAGCTTATGTACAACGCCCCGAAATTATCACCATACACAGTTACCACTTTGGGCTGCAAACAACGTTCAATCTGAAGCAAATGAAAATATTATATCCTGTATGCTATTTCAGTCTTGTCTTCTGGCCTTCGATTAGGCTCAAAGAGGAAAAGGAAGAGGGTTTTAAGAGGAGACATTATCCTAAATTATTAGGGATGCATGATTGAGTGAAAAATACTGAAGTTGGGACATCTTGGTTCTACATCATGACTCCTAACTCACTGTATGGTATCAGACAAAACTTTAAGCCATAGTTATTTTATACCAAAATGGTGACAATAACTTATGATATTGAATCAGTAACATTTATGTGGCTCTATTGTGTATTAGGCATTCCCTTAAAGTCCTTCTTAGACTATAGTGAGCGTTAAATAATTGATATGCATAACCTGTGATAATAAGGACATTTATACACTCATTAGCTGAGACCTGTGATCATTATCGTCTTCCCCCACATCATCAGATCAGATGAACATCAGTATGTTCATTTTGGACCTATGTGGAACAGATGCTGAAGGAAGTATTTAACTATAGAAGACCTGTGTTTCAGGATGTTGTTTATACCAATCCCCATACACAAATTTCTAACATTACTAATGACACAATCAGACTGTTCTCTCATGTTAATTCTATGACTTGTTCAAAGGATTCAATTTTACAAATTCAGTCTCAATTTTTTCTTTGTCATTGATTTTTTTTCATATCATGAGTACTTAATGCAGAACAAAATTATACCTAGAATAGAATTTTAATATATATAAAAGATCATTCATTTTTCAATGACATGTAGCAATTTGACAATTTAAATAAGAAACATAGAAGATAGATATTGACAAAAGTATATTAGTAAAATTTTAGTTCAGTTCTTAACATTTTCATACCTAGTTCTTAAAAAATGAATATAGATTCTAACTTTATGAGAAAATCTTTCACACTTTGACCTATGCCAGTGTGAATGGCTTTCTCTTTACACCTCTGAACTTAGAGTAGGAAAAAAAAAAAAATATATATATATATATATACATATAAAATTTTACTAGTTAAAAAATAAGTTTGCTAATATATAGTTTATGTTGCAGGTAAACTTATCACTGCTGCTTATTTTGATGGACAAAATGAGAAATTTTTCATTGGCATTTTCCTCTTAAATTATCAATTAACACAATTTTAGATGACCCTGTTTTCTTGGGTAAAATTCACGGGTCTCAGCACAGATATCTAAGAAATATAGGCATTTTTCAGAGTTACATAGTTATATTTAAGACACAGATATACACAGATAATTGTTGACAATGACCATATTTTTTTAGGTAAAATAGGAAAGGATTCTGCTCCTCGTCTTCATAGTAAAAGATCAATCGGGAGCAAGTAACTAAATTTTTATTATATAGAGTTTAATTTCCATTCTTTTATTTATTAAGCTTTTAAAATCATGCCCATAGATAAGTCTATTAATTGCTCAAAAGAAACAGAATTTCAATTCAAGGGAAACCGAGGTCTTTGGAATATCAATTGTCAGTCATTATAAAGAATAGGTAATATACAGTGACAGCTTTTTTAGTTATTTACTTCTGTGACTATCAACCTTCCTTCTAAAACAAGGTGTGCATTGTAAGCCTAAGTCCAGACAGCATCCAGCACAACGTTTGGTTTAAAAGCCAAGGTTACAGTGAGTCTATCGCTCACCAGCCAAAGGCTAGTTTCTGACGTCTGCCATTGTGCATATGCTCTCCTCAGCTCCCGACTGAGAAACATGCCTGAAAGTGTTTCCCTGCCTGAGATTATATTAAAAATCCATACCTGTGCTAGCAGCATGAGCTCAAGTTGATTATTGTTCTAGATCTGTGACTTCCCACTTATCCTCCTAAAGATATAAATGTGTGCTTTTCAATAGGCCACATAACACAGGAATTATTATGAAGACAAGATTTAGTAACAATAATATACATAGTACTCTATTGAGATTGAATTGGAAAACCCACATTAAACTCTCTTAAAATATGTGGAGCAGAACACATAAGAGAGGCCAAAAGCGTAAGTGCACCCAAGCACTGCTGTGGTGGCATACCCATCTTTTCAAATACTGTCAACATCAATAAACCCAAGTTTCTGGGGAAGATTTGCCACATTATGTCTTGATGTACATTTGTTTTTGTATTTTACTCTAAAAGGTAAAATAACACTCTGTGAGATTAAAAAAAAGGAAACATGGGAAAAAAAAACCCTCAAAAATAATAAAAGTGGCTAAAGTTAATTGAAATGAAGGATTTTTTTTAAAAAGTACTTGTACAACACTTCAAGTTTGGAAAGCACCTTGGAAATTGATTAACGCCATATTTACATTACTTGAATTGTGACTTTGACCTAACATTTCCATGTTGGAAGACATTTTTCATTTAGGAGGCAGGTTATTTGATTTTTGAGAGCTAGAACTGATAGAAAGTTTAGATTTTATACTCAACCAAGATCTGAATAGCTATCCAAAGGTTTTAGTAGCCAATCTCAGTATCTAATTGCTCTATCACATAACATGCTTTCAAATGCCATATGACCAGTATCATGTCGCTGTACCTCTCTTTTCAAAGCAAGCAATCTTTAATGAACTCCACTGTAGCCCATTTTTCAGGGTTTCCAGATCTTTCATCAATTATCAATTGCATTTGATAAACTTAATTTGTCAAAGTTCATCTTATACGGCTTCCAAAGTTGAATTTTCCCTCTTGTAATGGGAGATGAATATTATTTTCTATTATAGGGTAATTTATTTTTTATTTACTACCAGCACATGCGCCCCCAAATACCATCTGAAGCAATGACTTCTCTGGTACTAGAAGCATTCTATAGATCTCGATACGATGTTAGGTTCAGCTTTAACTAATTGCTTTTAAGGTATCTCTGGGTATTTGTTATTATCTAAATTACATGTATTAACAAAAAAGAGAAATGAAAAACAGACCGTGAAAGCTAAACAGTGTGGTTTGGTGTTCAATGATATATATTTTTTTTATGTGAAGGTATAGAATTAAATGTTTTATTGCCTGTAGCACTTTCATAGCAAAACTCTTTTCAGAATCCGATGAGCCAGCCTGAGGCTCCAGTCTTAGTATGTAGTAGCTAGCTAAACTCCAGCTTTTCAGGTTTTCAGGTTCAGGTATTACAGGCATATAAGACTTCTTAGATATTACTTTAGGATGAAAATATTTATTTCACAAGTTATGATAATGAATGAGATAATTGATATGGGCTACTTTTAGAAATTTTAAAACCATAGGCAGATGTTTTCTCATATCCTTTGTGGAACCAAAGAGGCATACATAAATAATACAACCATAGAAGTATTACAGTTTCATATGTTTTTGTTTTCTGACTGTACTGTCCAGTGTTTTAGAAAGGAGGAGGAGAAATGTGAATCTATTTTTAAAATTAAGTTTTGGAATAATCAAGTTATAGAATAAATCGTCCACAGCTTATTCAGAAATGTAAAAAGAAAAAAAAAAAAAAAGGTAAAATCAATGATTGATAGTAGTTCACAGCATGATATAGTCCATATGTATTTTTCCATGATTTCAGGATTTCTTCTCATCTTATTATTTTTTTAAAGATTTTATTTATTTATTTGACAGAGAGAGCGAGAGAGAGAACACAGCAGGGGGAGCAGCAGACGGAGAGGAAGAAGCACGCTGTCCGCTGAGCAGGGAGCCCAATGCAGGACTCCATCCCAGGACCCTGGGATCATGACCTGAGCCGAAGGCAGATGCTTAACCGACAGAGCCACCCAGGCGCCCCTCTTCTCATATTATAAGAGGAAGGTGAAATCCAATCAAATGAGGTAAATGATCTGCAAGGAGACACACACACACCCCACACATGGGGATATAGCAAGGTATATGTCATGGGTGAACCCTGCAAAGGAGAAAGGTGGGAGAGAAAGACATTCCATACTTAACACTTCCTGCTTTCTTCTCACTTTTAGAGTCTAAGTGAAAACAATTTCTCTAAGGTAAACTTTGAGAGAAAATCAGTTTTGGATTATGTTACTAACATTTTACCAAGGGCTGAAGCTCTGTCTATAATTGAAATACCCAAAATAAAAGATACTATTTTTATAGTTAAATCTCATGAGGTCAATTAATGCCTTCCCTCCAGACTGACACTTTGAACATAGCATTAACATCGCTGTCTTTAAACCATCCACATGTACAGCAGATTGTCGGTGGCTAATAAAGCACAATGTTCAGCTGCTGCCTGAGGACAGGATTCAGAATTGCCATATCAATGCATCATCACATTTTCATTTTTTAGAACAAGTTGCATTACTTAAAAATTAAATTACTTTCATTTCTGTCATTTTAATATCTATATTAGATTTATGGTTATTTAAAAACTGAATATATTATTCAGTTATATATGTTGTAAGTCATTAAAATTCTTGTAATGTGTATGTAGAGTTTAAGCTGAGAGGGGTTATTGCTTAGGAAACAGCTAACAATTAATAATAGGAGTTGGCCAACCTCTATTACTAAATGAGTTTACTTAAATTTATTGGTTAGTTTGTAATCAAATCCTCCCTAAGAGAATACCACAGATAGGATCTGCCACTATTACACATACAGGATAGATAGAGAGAGGTGAATGGATGGATGGATGGACGGACAAATGGATAGAAAGATGAGAGGGAGAGATACAAAGTGTATATTGTATTAAGGTCCATAGTCCTGGGATGCCTGGACAGTTAAGCATCTGCCTTCAGCTTAGGTCATGATCCCGGGGTCCTGGGATCAAGTCCTGCATCGGGCTCCTTGTTCAGTTGGGAGCCTGATTCTCCCTCTACCTGCCCCTCCACCTGCTTGTGCGCTCTCTCTCTAACAAATAAATAAATAAATAAATAAATAAATAAATAAATAAAATTTGTTTTAAAAAATCCGTAGTCCATTCTTTTTACAGTGAGATGTCTTCTACTTGAAGATGCAAGCTATGTTTTCTTAGTAGTAACCATGAAATCTATTCCAAAAATATTATTTATATTAATGATAAATTTAATCAATACACAACAATTAATGTTCTCTGAGCAATCTTTCAATACATTGATGTTTTTGGAAATGTGCATGCATATATATACTCCTAAAAGAAGTAACTTTTCTGATAATTTTAGGGGGTAGAAGTCATAAGTAGCCAGTGAAAACAGACAGAACATTCTAATGCAAAGTCCACAGTTAGAGGAAAGGCATCTCTGGAAAAGAAACAACTTAGGGATTGAAAAACAAAACAACTTAAAGAAATCAAAGGTCCAGATGAAAAATAGTAATATCAGACATAGCAACAAAGAGAATAAATTGTTTTTGTCTTCTAATTGGAGTATGTTGCCCATATATATTCAATGTAATTATTAAAATATTAAGATTTTGATCTGGCATTTTATTATGTGGTTTCTATTTTTCCCACCTGGTCTATTTGTTTTTCTCTCCTGTTTTGTGTCCTTTAGGATGAGTCAAATATTTTTTATGATTTCCTTTTACTTTTACTTCTACAGCATGGTAGTATTACATTCTCTTACTATACTTTTAGTAGTTATGTTACTATACAACCTTGCCATATTAAATCTAACATAAATTAATATGCTTATCCCTTCTTGATTAAAAAGAAATGGATAGTTATAGGACATACTTCAAAAATAAAAATACAGAAAGTTTGAAATTAAAAGAATAAATATTCCATGCAAACCCTAATCAAAAGAAAGTTGATACAGTTATGATTTCAGAATACTGATTATTTTGTGAAGGCAAGTGACTGCTGGAGGGCACAAATGGGTATCTGAGGTAATGGTAACGCTCTGTTTCTTGAACTGGGTGCTCTTTATATGAATGCGTTAGCTTTGTAATAATGCATGGAGCTAAACTCCTAGGAGTTGTAGTATTTATATATAGATACAAAATATGTATATAGAGATATACAAAATACATGCCTACATATGAAAAAGGTATAACGTATGAATATATATCTACATGTAAAATTGGAAAACAATAAAAGATGGATAATACCAAGTTTGAAGAAGATGTAGGCCAAGTGGAGTCTTTTATGCTACTGGTGAAAATGAAATTTGGTGTACCTCGTAAGAAAACCGTGTAGTGATATCTTTAGTATAAAGCTGAACAGACACATACGTGATGACCCAGCAACTGCATTCTTAGGTATGCTTGCATATATACACCATAAGATATGTAAAAGTGTGTGCTTGATGGCACTCCTTTTAATACTATCAAATGGAAGCACCTCAAAAAAAAAAAAAAATCCACTGCATAGTAGATAAATGAATGGTGATAAGTTTAAATGAAACAACTATGGAACACTGTAAATAAAAGAACGACTAGAATCACTACTAAAATATCATGAATAAATCTCACAAATATAATGCCGAGTAAAAGATGATAGTCATTAAAGAGCCTGTAGTGTGTGATTCCATCTACATAGAGTTTAACAACAGGCAAAATGAATCCACTGGTTTATCTCATTCTGAAGAGAAAATAGATGTTTCTTTAGAGTGCAGGAATTTGTGATTGGAGGAAGGCAACTTGTAGAGGGAAGCTTTTATGACTCTGGTAATTTTCTATTTCTTGATCTGGGAGGTTTCATGGAGGTATTCCGTTTCTACTTCATTGAGTTTTATACTGATGATCTGTGTGTGTGTGTGTGTGTGTGTGTGTGTGTGTGTGTGTGTGTATCTTCAATATAATATTAATACCATCACAGTATAATTCAGAATTTCAAATACATGTGAATTAGCTATTCTTTTTGAATAAGAAAATAGAGATGATAGAAGTATATATACTTATCTTTACTCAAAAAAGAAATTAAGCTTATATATCTGGGAAACAATATGGTGTAAAAACAAGTTACGAACACATCAAATTTGTATATTCATTTATTTTTATTTTATTTTCTGAGAGAGAGTGAGAGAGAAAATGGGGGGGAGGGGCAAAGGGAGAGAGAGAGAGAGAAAGAGGGAATCCCAAGCAGACTCCCCACTGAGCCCAGAGCCCAACACTGGGCTCAGTCTCATGACCCTGAGATCATGACTTGAGCCAAAATCAAAAGTCTGATACTTAACTTACTGAGCCACCCAGGCACCCTGAAATTTGTATATTTAAAGCAAGGAAGGAAAACAATGAATTTCTGGAAAGAGGACTTACCATCACTTAACTATTAATAAAATATGAAAAAAATTAGAAGTCATTAATCACAAGCATTTTTGAATACCTATAATGTATAGTATGCATTGGGAACATAAACACTTAAAAAATGCTTGTGACTTCAAGAAATAGAGTTTAGTAGGAAAACTGACACGTAAAGAAGCAATTACAACATGATGTTTCTATTGTTATTAAAACTAATATATACATGATAAAATATACATATAAATGCAGAATCATGGCTATTGGGGCCTCAAGAAGTCAGAGGTGATTTGAGAGAGAAAGCAGTTTTCTTCCCCATATTTTGAAAAGAAGTAATCAGATATTAAAGCATTCCAGGAGTGAAGAATTGCAGAGAGTTCTGAGAAACCATGATATGAGAAGGAATTTTAATAAAATTACAATATAAATATGGATGTGAAGAAAAATAGTGAGTGTAATGTCAGTTTATGTAACTTTTTTAACATCTGTGTGAACAGATTTAACATCACTTTCTGTTTATCAATGCTCAAAACTAGATTACACTTTTCAATGTGCTTAGACTATTTCAGCCAGATTGTTTCTCTCTACAGTCAAAATAATCTAGGGAATTCTGTGATTTGTTGCACAATCCTGCTAACTCGTGGAATGGAAAGAACTTCCCAGTTTACTGAGAATCAGCAGAAAACTACAAATCAACTATTTTAATCAATGGTTTTCCATAATGACCTCCTTAATTGTAAATGGGAACCAGAACAAATATCTAACCCAAACTCAACAAATATTACTTAGATGATAATGTGATACAAACAGTTTTTACTGTGAGCTTCCTAGAGTCCAATCACTCTGCTCTCATTACTCTGCTGTGTGAGTGGTGGTTAGAGACGATGAACATCTTGTCCCAGTTCACACAGTTGCACAGGGACAATTTTGAATCCAGCTATTTTTGACACCAGTGCCTATGCTCTGACTTACTACATTTCTATGTGCCAGACACTGTGCTAATTTTGCACCTGGAATGTGATTTTCTAAAGTTCCCATTGCAGAACCTTAAATATTTAAGATATTTCACTTAAAAATTTCTTTTAAAACTAATGTAGTTGGGAGATGTTGCACACTCTAAATTCTCCATTTGCATATTCACAATGCACCTTATCATATTAAAGCCTCAGTCATATCTTTATTTAAAAAGCCTTCCGAACAGTGTTTCACCTAGACCTCCCAAAATTATTTGGCCACAGGACTATTTGTATTTTTTAAACACAGTGATGACTTAAAACCCTAATGGTAGAAATGGTATTTCCTAATGAACAGGGGAAAGCTGTGTTTCAGAGTCAAGGTAAAATGATTAAGCAATACTTCTAAGTAGAAATATGCATGTTTCCAATATAATTTATTCTTTATTCCAATTATGCAAAAAGCAAGAATATATATATCTGTATATATATATGTAATGTTTGTGTGGTTTGCATGTATATGCATGTACAAAAATTAATGGTAAAAAATTATAGCACTTAGTATGTGCTGGAACTATTTTATGAACTTTTATGTCAATATATTTAATAGTTATAACAGCCTGATAAGGTTATTATCCCAATTTTATCCCAATTTATTTTCATCCCAATTTTACAAATGAAGAAAGCATGTAGCAGAGTCAGATTTGAATATAACCAATCAGGCACTAAAGCTATGCCTTTAAAATAAACCGATACTTTACCCTCATTTTATGTATTCTAAACTTGTGAAAATTTACATATATTAAAATATCTAACTGGAAAAAAGTTGTGAGGAAAAATTAATAATAAATATGTGACATGAGCAATTTATAAAAGAAGAAATTAAAATATCACTGAACAAATAAAAGTAATCTCTCTATACTAAAATATAGAAAACTCAAGATACCTGATTTTAAACAGATTTTAAGAGAGCATTTTAAAAATTTAGACATAAAAGCATACTGTAAAGTACACAAATATTAAGTTTAAAAAATGTATGCCCATATACTTGAAGGAGAGCAGAATATGTGACCCCAAAACAAAATATACCTCTTTGACATAAGGATTATTTTGAGCTGGTTATTTTTAAGAAACTTCAGACACAGGAAAAGCTCTGAAAACTTAGTAGAAGTTACCCTTTTATAAAAGACATTTACACTTATAAGGAAACTCTCCACTTGTAAGGGTGTCTTCCTCGCCACACCAGGAAGAAGAGATGATGTTAAATCTCTAGAAACTTACCAGTGAAGAAGGCAGGGACTTAAATCTGTATAACTATACCCTCTTTTAATTGTGTTTTGCCTGAAAACCTTCCATAACTGCCCCTCTGTTCTCCTGCCACCACCATCTTTCTATCACTAGCTGGAGATAGTATCTAAAGTGGTGGTTTGAGCCATTTTGGAGATTTACGCAGTTTTCTTGGTGCTCTCCCATGTATATAGCAAGTATATATGTTATTAGACTCCTGTTTGTTTTCCTCCTGTTAATCTGTATTTTATTATGGGGTGGGGGGGTCTCAGCCAAGAACCTAGAAGGGTAGAGGGGAAATTATTTTTCCTCCTCAACATACCCAACACCCCAGGAGAGTTATAGAGCATTAACAGCCCTTAAAATGTTTTCTTGAATCTTTTCCCAGTCCAATCCCTCCCCAACTATAGGCACCCACTATTCACTTTACAATTCTTATGGTGTAGTTTTACTTGTTCCTAAACTTTCTTTAAATGAAATTGTAAACTATGTACTCTTTGGGGTCTGATTTCTTTTCTTCAACATGATGTTTTAAGAAATGTTTCCACGTGTTTGTGTATCCCAGTGCCTTTCTCACTTGCTATTGCAGAGAAGTATTCCTTGTGTGAATAACCCACAGTTTGTTTACACATTCTCTGGTTGATGGACATTTGGGTTGTTTCCGGATTTGGGCCATTATGAATAAAGCTACCATAAGCATCCTTGTACAGGTCTTTTAGCAAACATATGTTTTAATTTTTTGTCTAAAATTGTAGTTGCTAGAATTGAGACTTGTATATGTTTGTTTCCCAAACTATTTTCCAAAGTGACTGTAGAATTTACATTTCAACCAGTAATGTATGAGAGATTTAGTTGCTCCTTATCCTAGTCATCATTTGGTATTGTTTTTATTTTAGAAATCCTACTGAAACTGCAGTGGAATCTCATTCTAATTCTAATCATATTTTCCTAATATCTAATTATATTGATCATCTTTTCATGAGCTCATTGACTACTTGTATATCATTTGTGTGTGTGTGAAAGTGTGCAAATAATTTTTCTCTTTTTCAAATTGGGTGATGTGACTTTTTGAGATTAGATAATCTTAAATGGGACATGCATAATATTTTACCTTTAAGTATGATATTTGCTACAGAATTTTACATGTCTTCTATCAAATTGAGGTAATTTCTTCCTATTCCCAATATTCTGAGACTCTCTAACATGAAGAAGGGTTGATTATTGTCAATTTTTTTCCTGTGTCTACTGCGATGAGCATTTCTTTTGCCTTTATACTATCAATGTGTCCAATTACAATGATTGATTTTTGAATACAAACTAAATCTTGTATTCCTGCAATAACCCCACTTAGTCAAAATTATTTTTTGTTTTTATGTCTTTCTGGATTTAGTATGTTAATATATTCTTAGGGATATTTGTATCTAAGTTCATGAAGATTATTTATGATTTTCTCTTCTCATAAGTTCTTGGCAATGTCTGGTGTTAGTCTTATGATGACTCATAATAAATTGGTAAATGGTCCCTCCTCAATTTTCTGAAATAAATAACAATCATTTCTTTACTAAACATTTAAATTAATTTTCTAGTGAAGATATCTTGGCCTGATGTATTGTTTTTAAAACTGTTTTCCAAAAAGATGAAAATACAAAAATTAGAACGGAAGATATTCCTGTGTTCCACGGAAGAATGAAAATAACCTAATAAAATATCTGAAATTGAAGGCACTTTATAAACTGTAAATGCTTCATGAATGGATCAAAGAATGAATCACAAAGAAAATTGGGGAAAGACTGAATCGAATGATAAAGAATACACAATGTATCTATATGTGGAATATAGCTAAAGTACTGATAAGAGGAAATTGTATAGTTTTAAGTGTTTATATTAGAAGATAAAAGAAAGATTAAAAATTCCACATAAGAAGCAATGAAAAAAAAAAGGGCAAATTAAACCAAAGAAAGATGAAAATAAGAATGAGAGAAATCAGTGAAATAGAAAAAAAAAAACTAGAAAAAAACCCACTATATGTACAAGTTGGTGCATTAAAAAATTAAAGAAATTGATAACTACTTAAAAGATTGGTAAAATCATGGGCTCCTGGGTGGCTCAGTCAGTTAAGCTTCACAGGTCACTGTCCCATGATCCTGAGATCGAGCCCCCACATGAAGCCTGGCATCGGGCTCCTTGCTCAGTGGGGAGCCTACTTCTCCCTCTCCCACTGCCTGCTGCTTGTGGGCGTTCTCTCTCTGTGTTAAATAAATAAATTACAATAAATAAATAAATAAATAAAACCTTTAAAAAATTGGTAAAATCAAAGTCACATAGATTGATAGGACTTTAACATTATGCAGATTTTTCTTGATCTTCTCTGTCTTTACCCATTCTCAATTGGAAGTGGAAATCTAATCCATTTTTCTCTGCTACCTTCTTCTGCACTTAACAGAAACACACACATAAATACACATACACACTCCATCCTAGGGTAAGTCTGGAGTGCATTTGTTTCCTTTTGCTTTCCCATAATTTCAAATATGTCAACCAAATTTCTCATTTGGAAAAACAATTTGTTTTCAATTCTTTATCCATCTTTCAGCATTGAAATTTTTAATACTGAATTGTCCTTTTATGTCAGCACTCTAATAGATATATTGTATAATATAATTTATATCTTAATAGATATATAAATCTGGACTTTGAAATAAGAATGTTTTTATAATCCTTCAAAAATCATTTGACAATATTAAATATTAAAATTTCTATTTATTCTGTTTACCAAACTTTGCTTCTGCTTAGAATACCTACCCATTTTCCCATGTGAAGTTTCCAAGAGAAGTTTCAGACAGTAATTTTTTATACCAAATGGTAAATTCTCCCACTGAGAAATATGTTGACTAGATAAACAATAATGACATTAATTTTTCAGAAGTTTTTAAACTATTTCAGGTAAATATTCAGAGTTATTTTACTTATAAATTGCACTCTTCTAGTACATTTATGTTCTGTCAACTATGTGTTTTGAACAAAATTTTGACTGATTTAATTTAGGAGCAGAGAAAAACAAACCAAAAAATTCACAAAATCCTTAATAGATTTCACAGTTTTACAAAGTCCCATGTTTCGTTTTTACGTAGCCTGTATTTACTCTGTTTTTTACAAGGTATTTTTTAGCAGTTGATTTTCATATCAAATAAACTTCCTATACTTTGATGGGACAACAATGCAAACCTTTGTCTTTCTCTTTCTTCCTGCCTGGAATATATATACAATGGTTGAGGAAGATCATCCATTTTGTGACCATGAAGAAATAAACACAAATTGAATATGACTGAGCAGAAAGATGGAATGATCGGGGTGATGATGCTATCTTAGAGGCAGCATACTGGCTCCAGACTATCTACAACAAGCCTTTCTTGTAAGAAAAATACATAAGCCACCTTTTAAATAAATAATTGCTGACTATTCTTCTTAACTGATTAAATATTTTTAAACACTGATAAATTAAACATCCAAATATGGAAAATTTTCACATCACTATCTACTGTAAAATTTGAAATTGCCTTTATGGATCAATGAGTTATTTAATGCTCTTTCACTCTTGAGTCCACATTGTAAGTTAAAACTATGTCAGCTTTGAAGAATAACCAACTTAAAATTATGATCTAAATTTATACTTGGATTTTGACTAACAGTAAGATCTCTCATTACCTACTATATCCAAAGCAATGATATTTATGCTACTTCTGAATGTACAGAATAACCTTTCTCATGAGGGTAGAAAAATCTAGATCATATTTAATGCATTTTTTTTTTTTAGGGAAAAGAGACCCTAATAACACAGCCTCAAACTGTGTTATCTCTCAAAACTGAGAGAAGAAATATATTACAGAAAGATATCTGAATGTACTCTTAACATTCAAAGTACTCAGGAGTTGTCACTCCTGTCCTTACCATGAGAAAAATCTGAACAAATTGAAAATTAATGACTTTTCTTGAATCTATCAGAGAACTGAGACTGCAGAGCAAATATCACTGCAAAATTGAGAGAGATAGGCAAATCAGCCAAGATCTACTTACTGGGGTAAAAGTTAAAGCCAAACTTTGGAGGAACACTTAAGTGGTAATTTTGACTAGTTACTAGAGATGGAGTATGGATTAATGCGAGAGGAGAAGCTGCTGTGGGGCAATTTTATGGATACCCCCAAACTTTCATGGGTTTTATCTCCAAAAACCCCAGTGAGTTCTTATGGTAAAGACTGAGAAAGATTCTTTAGGGCTCTGGAAGGGCAAAGGAAGAGTAATTATGAAATACCTGCCTTCTTCATAGGAAAGACTTACAGTCCAGGTTAAAAGACATTACCAGAGTTATCACATTTGAGGGAGGGCATCCTTCTCTGCCTAATCTTGTCTCACTTAAGAGAAGGAAACAAAAGATATTCTAGTGGAGAAATACTTGTAAAGGTCATAAAAGTACACAGGCTGAGATTTAATTATAACATTATAATGTTTCCACACCTTACAACTAAAACCAATAGGACTCCAGTATAACAACAGGATTACAGCTGAAAGAGCTGCAGACGTAGACACTTTTTGGAGAGAAGTGCTTAGGGAAGCCCAAAGTCAAGAGAGAAGGAAAAAACAAACAAGGACACTAGAGGAATTTGAAATCTCTGACACCTGGAGTTACACCAAACATTATATATAGCCCAACTCCTACCAGATTAACATATAAAATGACCATAAAAAGGTTAATTGATAAACTGTGGTACACCCATATGATAGACTATTATTCAGCACTTAAAAAACAAAAACAAAAACAAACTTTCAGGCTGCAAGAAGGAATCAATGATTATTAAATACCTATTGCTCTGTGACAGAAATTTGTCTGAAAATGCTAATGCTGTATGATTCTACCTATATGACGTTGGTAAAAGGTAAAACTATAGACAGTAAAAAGATCAGTGGTATCAGAGGGGAGAGTAGAGTGAAGAGGGTTAAAGAAGTGAAACACCAGGGATTTTTTAGGAAGTTGAAACTGTATGATATTGTAATGGTGAATACATGACATTATTTGTTGATATCCATAGAATTTTTGAGCATGAAGAGTAAACCTTCATTTACGTAGTTTTTAAAAATTATCAATTAGGAAGTAGAGAGATTACAAAATGTTGGAATGCAGGATATGACAAAAATATATAACTCTTAAAACGTATGAAACAATCTCACTGAAGTGGGTGAGGGAAATGTGCTTAATTAAGTAGCTTTGGAAATGAGAGGAGACTATAAGATTATAGGTAAAGAAATTGTATATAAGCACAGTACTTCAGTTAATGAAATTCCCCCTCCCAGGGGTACAGGCTAATCATTGTGATAACACAATACATGTACATTGCAAATGAACGATTAATTGATGCTGGATAGTGGAAGCCATATTTTTCACTGTTTGAGTGAAAAAAACAAGGTGAGAAGGCTAGAATGCACCACATGGTAATGTATTTAAGATGAAGATATCAGTATGAACTCATGCTTAGCTTAATAGAGATATGCATGGTTATTTATAGAAATATTTACAATTGTGTATATATACACAGGCTATCTTTCCTTGCTCTGTCAGCTGAGAATGTTAGGAGCGGCAAGTATCTAGCAGCAGCGAGCAAACCTAGTTTCCGTGTCTGGTTTCTAATATAATTCTCCAATAAAAGGTATTGCATTAATTACTTAAAATGTGGGTTTCTATCCACTTATAATATTCGTTTATTATATAAAAGTCAAAATTACAATGCTATATTTTATATGGCCAAGGTTTCTACAAAAATTGATTTAATTGTGTGGGGTTTTTTTAATTGTATTTATTTATTTTAGAGAGAGAGCACACATGCACGTGCAGGGAGGGACAGAGGAGAGAGAGGGAGAGAGAGAATCTTCAGCAGATGCTGCACTGAGTGTGGAGCCTGGCACAGGGCTTGATCTCATGACCCTGAGATCATGACCTGAGCTGAAACCAAGAGTCAGACGTTTAACCAACTGAGCCACCCAGGCACTCCAATTATGTTTTTAAAAGTACAGTTTTCAAGGATAAAAGGATCATTTTTTCAAGAATGGTTCCAAAAATTACCAATCTACAGAAATCCCTCCATATTCTCATTAAAAAAAGGATAAATAAAATACCATATCATGACACTAAGGATTCTTGGTTTTAGTGAAATAAGTTTTGTTCAAATGGAAATACATGTAAATATCTTATTAAGTACGCTCTACCTAAGGAATAACTAAATGAAGATTTTCTTTGAGTAAATTCTCATTTATTCAGTAGGCTATATTCAAATTTACAATCCCTTCCACAAATTTGGCAGGATTTTTAAGGGGAAATGATTTCTCCAAGCTGGGGAACTCTTTTTATCTGATGGTTGATTTCTAGTTAATTCTGGTTTTTCCCCAAATAACTGAAGTCAAATGGAAAAGTTTTGTAAAACATATAGGCATACGGCAGAATATGTAAAATTTGGATGTAGAAGGAACTGAAATAAATCCCTTTCAAGATCTAGGTTTTAGTCAACCTAGTCAACACAAATCAATCAAGAATTAATGACATATATGAGTAAAATGTAAGCTGTCTTAGGCCAAAGAAACAATCCCATTACCCCCAATATGCAAGGTATTTCTTTAATGGCTCTATTGAAAAACTCCTTACTTACCAATATAAATTTAAAAGGTCTGTACAAAGGGTAAGGCACTAAATCCCTACCATAAATTGACAGAGCTAGTGTCTCAGACTAAGCTACCCAATTAGAGACTGATAAACTGAGAAGGAGAGAATAAGACAGAACTAGGCAATGCAGAGAAAGGTCTACCCTTGTCTGCTCACCACATACAAAATATAAACACAAGTCAAGCCCACAGCCTAAAACCTAGCTTGTCAAGGAACAGGACACAGGTAGCCATGCCATATGCAAATGTACTGAATAAATTAAATATTCAATAAAAAGTAAGAGGTTTTTATGAATCTGTTGCCAAAAATTAGTAATTCCTTTCTCGTAGATAAAGTAGACAGAGGATATTTAAGGACACTGCAAAAACACTTCGTCTGGAGTTTGAGGTAGAAGTCTCTCTTCACTCAGCAAATAACATGAAGAAAGAAATGGTCTCCCCTGCCTTTCAGTATACTGAGCCTAAATAATAGGGCTATCATCAACCAATGTGTGGTTATTTGTTTTGGGATAAAGGAGATTGACATAGACAAATCCATACCCACTCTCATAAGGCCTCTTCATTGATATATTCTCCTAATTCCTATGAGCTCAGTGCTGCCATTGGAGGTTCTTAAAAGGTCTAGATCCACATCAAGGCCACACTGCCTCTTAGGACAAAAAAGGTTCCCCTGTTCAATATTCCAGCTCTAGTTTAAACACCTATGTTTGCATTTCCCTACTAAGTCTTCCACGTTTACCTGGGTTCTGAATTTAGTATGAAATATGTCCATACCTCCACACTACCTTCATCTCTTGTGGGTAACTAGCATTTATAACCATTTCTTCTAACTTTGCCTATATCCCAATTCTTGCCTTTCTGTCTTTGTGTTCCAAGGTTCTCATATCAAAGGAAATCCCTTTGTCTTTTTTTCCATTTAACCACAAATAGAGAATCACCTATAAAGCTTTTGGCTTCAAGATATTATTGATAGTTTGTGTCCACAGATACCCAGAGAAGATCAGTATTTCCAGTGATCCTTGAAATCTTTCCTGCCCTCAAATTTTAGACTTTTTAGATCTTGAAAAACTTGTATCATTCTCGTGCCAGCATGGGAGACTCCTATCTGATTCTCTTCCTGTAGCAGTGGAAAGTGCTTCTCTGTTGTTCCCTAAACCTTTCAACTCTTTTCTATGTTTATTTCATTCTTTCTCTCACATGTGTAGGTCTGACGTTACTTACTCGTCCAAAAAACTTTCATCTCTCTCCCTCTCTTTACTTTTTCCTCTATGTTCGGGGCCTATGTTTCCCCTAATATACTTTAGATTATTTCTTGTAGAATCTCACACAGTAAGAGATTGGAGGTCAGTGGATTCTGAATCCACATAAATGGCATTTTTACCCTCCCTGAGCTATAAGTGCTTCTCCTTTCCACATTCATATATGTCAAGCCTCAGCCTCAAATTCTCTCTTAAAGAAAGGTTGTTCTTCAAGCTTGACCACTATGTGTGAAGACCAAAAAGTATCTTTTAAATCTTCTTGTGTGTCTCTTTATGACTGCTACATAGAGACAGTGAGTTCTAAACATTATCAATTTCTTATTATTTGATTTATAATTATTCAGTTTTATTTTTCTACTCCAACCCAACAAAATGTACATTTATGCCCCTTCAGAAAAATTCTATTTATCTTTAACTATTTACAAATAAAACATGCCACTCTACAATGATTCTTTTTTTGAGGATTTTATTTATTTATTTGACAGGGAGAAAGAGCAGGAAAGCGGCAGAGGGAGAGCCAGAAGCAGGCCCCCTGCCGAGCATGGAGCCCTGGGCTCCATCCCAGGACCCTGGGATCATGACCTGAGCCGAAGACAGTCGCTTAACCGACTGAGCCACCCAGGCACCCCTCTACAATGTTTCTATAACAGTATAGGTTTCTGAAGACATAAATATTATCAGTTTATTAAACAAACTTGATACCCTGTTTTTTTTTTAGCAAGAAAGGGAAGAGGTAATACCAGGAATCTGGGGAAATGATCAATATATCTAATACTTGTGTATTTCCTTCTTTGGCCTGAAATGTAATTCTGAACAAGATAAATGGGGGTTGCTAATTTAATTCCTTGGTAACAGTGCCCAGACCTAACAAGCAAAGGTCCAAGCCTGTTGTACTCAGTTTAGTTTAAAACTTACCATCTGGTTTGGAATTATGGCTAAAAAAAATATAATAAACACTAAAAGTAATCCGATGTAGCACAAACCGCTGCAACAACATAGGCTGAAAATCTGGTATATAGCACTCTGCTTATTTGAATTGAACTTTAAAGATTTCCTCAAAAACAGTTACTTACTTCTGCACTGCTGTGATTCCAAGCAACTCCAGTGCACACAGGACAATGTCACATATAGGAAGTTCACTAACAGCCTTCACATGGGGGATGCTGTGCCTCCCATGTTAGCTCCATGCAGAGACCTGCATCAGTTCCCAGCCGGGATGATGTGTGGTAGATCTGCATGCCTATTTACCCTTCCCCTCTTCTGGTTTTAACCTGTAGAAAGGACACAAAGGAAGTCAATGGGGAATTACTTACTAGCTTTATAGTGGTACCCTAACTCAACACAGCTGATACTCCTGCTGGGACATGTATTGATGATATATGGTCATGGTCCAAGCCTGAAACAGTACTGAGACACCCACCTGAGTTCCCTGAGTTTGGACAGGTCACATTACACAAGGAGACTAGTATTTGCATTGCTCTGTGACAAAGGATGATTTTCTCTGCCATAAAAAAGACAACAGTTTTGTATAAGGTGAAATTTTATCTATGGAACGTATGCTAGAAATCAATTACATGTTTCTTTCTGAAAACACATTATCTTCCTAGGTTAACATAGGATCCAGATTTTTTTTTTTTTTAAATGAATCAAATATAAAGAGCATCAGGAAGAGGACAAACAGAACCACAACTTTAATGTAAAACATAATAGTACTCTACTTTTGCCCTCCAAGATGTCTTTCAAATGCATCACTGCTAGTGAAAATGGAAAATAATATATAGAAAATGTGAGTTCTCCAAAAAGCTGATAAGATGTTGACAGCAAAAACTGATAAATTACAGTGCTTTAATGTATTCTTTTTAAAAGTACAAATATTTATCTATATAATTTTCTATAATTCTTACATGTTATTGATCAGTCATAGCTGATTTTCCTAATTGTCGACTTAAAGTGAAAAAATACAGGTCTGAGCTACTGCTATATCCCTCACTGGGTCTGCAAGTTTGTTTAAGTAACTTTTTCTACAAGCCCCATTTGTTCCATCTATAAAATAAAATCTCTGGACTGAATAATCTTGAAGTTCCTTCCCAGTTATACAATCTCCAAAATTTAATCTCCAATTTACTTTATTGGTAGGAAAATAAAAGATGAGCTCTGTCAATCGAAATACTATTGTGTATTCACAAAAATTACACATTTCTTATTTATTGCTAGGTACTGACAATAATTTTCAGATATCTGTAATATTTACAAGTAAAACAACAACAGCAACAACGTGTAGAGAACAAAGATTACACAAGATCATTATTATCATAAAGATACATGACCTGACTCTGTTCTTAATTATATCTACAGATACAGAAACATGAAGAATGAACTTCTTTTATGTGCTTCCTATGTAACTCTTTCTTCTATGGCAGTACAATATAAAATGCTTTCTTTTTCCTTAACCTGATGATAGCAAAGTGGCAATAACATAAACAAATATATCCTATTGTTGGAAGAAAATGATCTATTCATAATTTTATTTTATTTTAGTCATTATTTTAAAGCTATATATGAATAAATTATGAATTATTTTTGATTGAATATTAATTTAAGATAAATGCATTTACTACTGGGTATTTACCCCAAAGATGTAGTGCAAAGAAGGGCCATATGCATCCCAATGTTCACAGCAGCAATGTCCACAATAGCCAAACTGTGGAAAGAGCCAAGATGCCCTTCAACAGACAAATGGATAAAGAAGATGCAGTTCATATATACAATGGAATATTACTTGGCCATCGAAAGGATGAATACCCAACTTTCACATCAACATGGATGGAACTGGAGGAGATTATGCTAAGTGAAATAAGTCAAACAGAGAAAGTCAATTATCATATGGTTTCACTTATTTGTGGAACATAAGGAATAGCATGGAGGACATTAGGAGAAGGAAGGGAAAAATGAAGGGGGGGGGATTCAGAGGAGGAGAAGAACCATGAGAGACTATAGACTCTGAGAAACAAACTGAGGGTTCTAGAGGGGAGGGTAGTGGGTGGATGGGTGAGCCCGGTGATGGGTATTAAAGAGGGCACGTACTGAATGGAGCACTGGGTGTTATATGCAAACAATGAATCATGGAACACTACATCAAAAACTAATGATGTACTGTATGGTGACTAACATAACATAATAAAATAAAATTTAAAAAAAGATTCTTAAAAAAAAAGATAAATGCATTTAAACCAAAATAACTACTTGATATTATTTTTAATTTTAAACTAAATATTCAGTAAAATATTTATTAAATGTATAATTTACTTCCAGCTTCTATATAATTTTATTTATCTGTATGCTTATCCGACAAATGTCATATTCCCTAAGATTTACATATTATGAAGGAAGGAATTTTACCTCTTTTGTTCATATCAGTATATCCAGTGTTTAATAATATACCAGTTATTCTAGATAGTCCCTCCAATATTTGTTGAATAATTAGTAAATTAAGAAGCAAGTCTCTAATGGACTTTTTTTTTAAAGATTTATTTATTTATTTGACAGAGAGAGAGAGAGCATGAGCACAAAGCAGGGGGAGTGGCAGGCAGAGGGAGAAGCAGACTCCCCGCTAAGCAAGGAGCACAATGTGGGACTTGATCCCAGGATCTTGGGATCATGACCTGAGCCAAAGGCAGATGCCTAACCAACTGAGCCACCCAGGCACCCTCTAATGGACTTTAAACTCTATTGAAGGAGATAAATATATACAACAAATGACTATTAATGGCATGGGATAATAGGATGCTTAATATTATTATAAACAAAGGGCTAAGTGAGTACAGAACAGGGGGTTATTAATTTCAACTTATTTCTAAAAACCTCTTGGAAAAGTTGATATTTTCACTTTCACTTTACCTTAAAAAATAGCCAGGAGTTAGATATGTTGAAATGAAACATTTTACATATGGGAAAGGCAAAGACAAAGGCATGGAGGTGCAAAACTCCCAGGTCGTAAAGTAAATAAAGTTGGGAATAATGCAGGTTGCTAAAGGGAAAGTAACATGATGCAAAACCTTTGAAATTGTGGAAAAACTATGAATTTTAATTTCTATTATGCCTGCTATGAAGAAAATGAGCAATGTAGAACAGCAATATGAGCCCTGGTTTCCTTATCTTTGAAAGAGAAATGATAATTATCCCATTGAGATATTAAGAATTAAACAGGACAATGAATGCAAAGTACATCATATATATTGTGGTAAATACTATGTTCTCAATAAATGATAACAGTGATTATATATATACTTTATATACAGATACAAAAAATATATAATATATAAGCATATAAAATACATATTATATATACAGATACAAAAATATGTATTATATATATACAGTTACAAATGTATAGATAGGTACAGGGTTGCGTATCATTGTTAAAGAGAGAAAATGGGGGGGGGGAAAGGAATACTTTCATGGCTCTCCAAATGGGACAATTTGTATGAATGTGTGTGTATATATATATATATATATATACACATATATACACACACACACACATATATATATATATATATTCTATATAGAGAGGCAAATTCCTAGCACAGGGTGTCACAGGGAGAAGAACTGCAAAAACGTAATCCCAAAAACTAAGAGAAGGAAGAATGCCATCTGAGACTTAGGCTTTTTAAAGCAAACTAAAGGATCTAAAGCCAAGAAGTTGTGTAGCGTTGGGACTGAATTCATCAACATAGCTAAAGAAAGTCTGTCAATCACAGGAGAGTTAGTCACCTACAGAAACTGAGGTGCAGATGAGCCCCTAAGGTATAAATCTGCATTTTCTTCAAGTATAATTCCAAGTTCTGAAATAGGGAGAAAGTTAGACTTTCTAGGGAAATTCCCTTGGCAAGCCTTAAAATGCATGTGTCCATTTATTTTTAGCTTGATGGCATAAAATATTCTAGTTATCTAATTTTTTTTTTGTACAATACATACCCAGCTCTCATGTGACTATATTTTGTTTTATTTTGGTACAATACATACCCAGCTCTCATGTGACTATATTTTGTTTTCCCATACAGGTGTGCCTTTGACATGCTGGAGTAAGAATTTTATTTCATATAATATAGTTCTTCTTATAAATTAATAAACTAACATTCTGATGGCATTTTTGTTGTTATGGGTTGAATTATATCTCCAAAAGGGTATGTTGAAATCCTAACCCCAGTACTTGTGAATGTGACCTTATTTGGAAATAGGGTCTTAACAGATGTAATCAAATTAAGATGAGGTCATATTGGATTAGGGTTGGCCCTAATTGAATGACTAGTGTCCTTATAAAAAGAGGAAATTTAGACACAGAGAAACAGAGACATATAGGGAAAAATGCTATGTGATGACAGAGGCAGATTGCACCTATGAATACAAAAATAAGGATTACTGGCATCCACCAGAAACTAGGAGAGAGGCATGGAGTGGACAGTCCCTCAGTTCTCCAGAAGGAATCAACCTTGTCAACACTTGGTTTCAAAATTCTTCTCTCCAGAACCATAAGATGATAAATTTTTATTGTTTTAAGACACCCACATTGTGGGACTTTGTTATGTCAGTCCTAGGAAATTAATGCAATAATCAAAGGAAATAATTTATCTCTCTATGTTCTGCAACTTAAAAAAAAGACAATTTTTTTTCATTTGTTGGTGTGGGTTTTATATATACTAGATCAAATATCTTTAGTGATACTTTTCTTAAGAAGACATTATTCCTATAAACATTTTAAAGAAGAGTTATGGAAATCAATCTATTCTGATTGACTGCTTCTCTTTAAAGAATTTGATGTTTTTCATGGTTGATCATTAGCGGCTGCTCATTTTCTCGGATGCTGTGTCTATCACTTGAAAAATAATTCCAACTCTTGTTGAAGTAGGAAATAACTCTTCTACGTTGCCTTCAAACCAAGGCCTGTTTCTTAGTAGGACTGAGCAGTGTGTGTGTGTGTGTGTGTGTGTGTGCGTGCGTGCGTGCGTGCGTGTGTGTGTGTGTGTGTGTGTGTGTGTCTCTGTTGTAGAAGCTATTGTATGGGAAATGTTCAGAGATTTTTTTTATTTCAATTCTCCAGCTGTTAACTAAATTCGAGTTCTTTCATAAGAAAATAATGAAATATATCATCAATAAAAGTTAAAGGAACAAGGTGAATCAATCTAATGGAAGAATCTAAATCTTTCCAAGGATCCATCTAAGGCCATAAAAGGAGCACCCGTTGATAGGTAACAGCAGGGGATTAAAGACTGAAGCAGTTTACTGCAGGCTATGAATGACCTGATCCCTTAATCCATCTGTCTTTTTATATGAGAATGCTATGCTAATTAGCTGCGTAAATTGTTTCCTGATGACATTAATTTTGTGCCTTTTTGTTATTCTGGGCTTTGACTTCCACTGTGATAAAAATATACTAAGGGACATTTCCAATTTAGATAGTTCTGATCCTGATAAATTCCAACACAGAAGCAACGTTGTGGGGAAATATGCATAAACAGCAAATTTAATCAATCCTGGGGATAGACATAGAGGACTTTGGCTTCCTATATAATCGTTCCCTTTAGCTTCTAAACCATTAAATTAACACACTTGAAATGTTGAAGCATAATTCAAAGAGAACTACTAGCAAATGCAATTTTCATTGCCCCATTTTCTTTGGAGAAAATCAAGACTTGAATATTAACATGGAGAAAGTAATGGAACAGATAGTCGTGATGTGAAATCTTATTAGTAAACAAGAGCTGCATCTGAAAAAATATTGTCATTAAAAGCTATGTAGTAGTTAATTGAGTTTGATATGAAATTTAGTGCTGGAAAGTTAATGACTAATGCAGCTATTTCACAGAGCTTGGTTCCTGCAGGCTCCATAATGATCTCCTTTTGCTTCGGAGCAACAATGAAATTAACCTCTCTTTTGTCCTGCAGGTGTTGTGTTCTGATAATGCATATCCCTTACAAGTTTGGGTAAATTATTTGCTTTGCATATAAATTAACCCTAAAGCTGAATCAATATTAGAATAATGAAAATGTAGAAAATATTTTTATTTAAAGAAAACAAAGACTTACAGCAAAGTATATCAAAACACTAGATCCAGATCCAATTTCAGGAGAATGGATTAAAAAAGTATTTACAATGCTCAAAAGAAAGACAGATAAAGAGAGAGAAAGAAGAAAAAAGTTATATGATTGGGGGAGGATGATTTTGGAAAATAAAATGTAATTTCATTTTTTTTACATTAGAATGAAAATAATTGAGAATCAATACACTTCCAGTATAAAAATAATAAGACAGTACTTACTTCACAATTCTTATGACATCTTCTTAGCTCCACTTTATTGGGGATATATTGTCCTTTAGGTAAACTCTAATTTCAAAATGTGAATCATTACAGCTATAAGGTAAACACCCAAATTTCACTTTTGTGCAGTAGATTAGTAGCTATATTTCACTGCCAATAAAAATTTTTTTTCTTCTTCTGTACCTCCAGAGGCTTTTTCCCCACATACTTTTCTCTGTCTTTTTTTCTTTGGTATTGACTCCTTTAAAAATGTGTGTGTGTATAAATTATGTATAAATGTGACATTTTTTCTTCTTTGAAATGATAGCTAAATTCAAATTGCTTTTACTATCTGACAGAATTCAACAATGTCCTATTAAGTGTTTGATAGTATGTCATACTTACTACATCAAGTGCACAAATTCTTGTGAATTGGAGGAGAAAGTTAGCACTTTCTCAGCTCCATATATATAAAGGATATGTTTACCCATGGAAACATTGATCATAATACTTATTGGTAATGTTTGGATGGTGAAATGGGTGAGGATTTTGTCAATTGATAAATTTAGTCTTTTATGTTTACATCTGTTTATTTTAACTATTTATAGGAATAATCCTGTTTTAATCACTACAAAACATTCTTTATTCTCCTATCTCACAGTTGAACATTGGGTATAGCTTTGATATTCTTGGTTGTTGCCAATTGGGTTTAATGTTCATTCTTTGTTTCTAAATTCCAAAAGGAAAGTGGAATCTAAAGTACAATAATAATCATTAATAATTTATAGAATGCCCATCTCCAAAACAGAATCAAAGATGCTATAGAAAATAATAAGCACACATTAAACCAACTGGGCACAGTGCCCAGAAAATCTGCCAAGTACACACAGTAGAAAAGAAAATAGCTTGCATTTGTGTGAGGAGAAATAAGTAAGGGAAAACAATGCATGGAAGACTTATAAACAGAACATCTAGGGAGTCAACAGATTTCCAAACTTCCATAGGAAACAAAAATATTTTGAAGTCCTTTCTGCTGGGTCTACTAACTGTCTTACAATGTAGAATAGATAATGAACCCCATCAGAAGAGGCTTAAGCAAACTAAGTATGTTCTACAAATTTCAAATTTGCTACGTGTAATGGATTATTTTAGATTTTGCAAATTACCAAGTGATGAATTCTGGGGCCACAAAACAGCTACAGGTTTGTGAGGTTTTTCATTATTGGGTATGATGTAAACCATTTTTTTTAAATTTAGTTTATAACTCTCTACTTGGGATGGCATGTGATTATGACAAGGGGAAACAAAGAGTCTCACATACATGTTTTCTCACTTCATAAAATAGTACCTAGCCTTTCTCAGGTCAGGTCTCTCTTGGCAAATTAAGCAAGAAAATACTTCTATGAACTGAAGAAATCTGTGGAAATCAGTTTACTGAAAGATTGCCTGTGGTTTCATTTAGGTGGGCTTTCATAAGTTGTATATCTAAAGAACAAGAGCAAACACAAAATGCTAAAAATATTACCTTTCTGAGGCCTAAGTGCTCCAAAATTCTATTCTATGAAGTCCTGAGAGTTAAAAATGAATTTGCTTACCTTGCATTTATTATAGAACAATACTTAGGAAGGTGCAGCCCAGCTATAATTGATAAGAGGGCAACGAGGGATATACATTTAGTTTTGCTATTATATCCAAAGTAGGAGAAGAATAAATGGGAAAAGTCTTTAAAAAAGAATTTAAAAAGTTAACACAATGATTTACTTTAATTCTACTCAGTACAAATAACATTTGGCAGAGTTTTAGGAACGTACTATATATTCTAGTCCTCAACTTGTACTCAAGAAAATTAATAGTATAAATCTTGGGATAAACCGGGTAAATTACTTTTTTGGACTATTTCGTTTTTTCCTTAAGTAATATTCAGTGAACTGATAAATCTGCTTTGTTTAATTGAAACCTAGATTTCAGGGATAATATACTCAAATGGATGAAATATTTACATCAAGAAAATGGTTTTTATTCCTTGACACATTATTTATTAGAAATGACTTTCATTAAGACTTATTTTCAACCCATGTAAAAGAGAATGATCCCTGTGCAAACTTGCCCTCATGCTGTGAAATCTTATATTGAGAGAAGTATTTAGATATGAAATTCTGGAAACCTCTGAACATAGAGTTCTTAATTAGTTATATGTAATTAAATAAGTTTTATCTAATGGTGAGTGCGTATTAGTGGTATAGGGGCAGAAAGGCTGGAGGTAAATATCTCACCAGTGGGATGATATGCCCACTGTCTAAAATTTCCTTCTCTTGTTGACTCAGTTAATGAGACTGCCATAACTTTGTTGCTTAATGGCTTACACGTTTGGGTAATTCTGAATGAGTATAGAAAACAACAGAGCTTTTGTTTCTAAAGACTATAGAAAGAGGTATAAACTTACTTATGCAGGGGCTGTTAAAAGAGAAATATTTTTTTTCTTCTTAATGCGTAGCTTGACCAAATTTAGCACTGTTTCTTGGAGAAAACTGATTATCTGAGTAATATAAATAGAGTCAGTCTTGATTAATTGAATCAAAGGGATTTCATTTTTTTAAATTATTTTACCAAGTACCTTCTATGATCTATTTGATGTTTTTTTTGTAACAATTCCACTGACCCATTGTTTAGTGTTGGGCATTCACAACACAAGAGAGTTAAGTTCTGAGGATGATTGTTGCAAACTGTGGAAAATAAAACACTTCAGATGACATTATTCTGAAAGCATAAAGTGATTTCCATGCAAAATATTCCATAACTGAATGCTCTTTTAGGATTATGTATACCACTGAGCTATGTTGATCTATTTCTACACAATGTCAAATTTTCTTATCCATACATTCAACAAGTATTGGATACCAGTTCTGTCTGAGAAATCAATGACAAATAAGATTCTTACCCCCAACAAACATATGGTTGAAGACTAAATAAAGAACACAAACCAAGGTAATTGTAATAGAATGCCTTAGTGATACGTTAACATTAGGAACAGGGAGAAAAAAACAACAACACTGGAAGAACATCTAACTGCATCTTTGGGTAGTTAAGAAAAGTTATCATTTGATAATGAACTCTAATCAGAGTTCTAACAGACAAGTAGGAGTTAATCAGAAAAAGGAGAAAGAACATTCCAGGCATCAAAAGTTCAGGGGCCAGGAGGCAGATTATTAAAATGTTCAATAATGTACGGGTTGATTTTGTTTTACATTTTGTAACTAATATGTAGTTTACACCACAGTTCATATCAGAATCTTTGATACATATAACCCCAGTTCTGTGAGGTACTGATAGGTATTACTTGAATAAAAATGGAGGTGTTCTCGGTCCATGTTAAGGAAAAGCAAGTGCTTCTTAAAAATTTGGTATTTTTTCCTACAGTTTCTCTTTAATAAATTAATGTACAATGTGACTCTCCAGGAAGTGTTAATAGCAAGCAGTACTTTCTAAAATTATGTGACCAAGAAACCCTTTACTCTTTGAAGAACTCTTAGCACTAGTTTCGTGAGGAATATGCTTTGAGAAATGCTGCTCTAAATATGTGTGGGTATAAGGTTTTCCAAATCCAGATTCTTTGTAGTAGGAATTTCTGACAAAGCATGGGGGGGGGGTAATTATAAAGTTTGACAGAGAATTGTAGTAGATTGAAAGGTGTTCCCCCAAAAGGCATGGCCACCTGGAACTTTACAAGGTGACCTTATTTGGAATAAGTGTCTTTGAAGATGTAATTAAGGTAAGGATCTAAATTGCAATTGTCCTGGATTATAATGAGTTCTAAATCCAATGATGAATGTTCTTATAAGAGATAGAATAGACAGAGACAGAAGGAGAAAGTCATGTGATGACAGAGGCAGAGATCGAAGTGATATGCCTATAAACCCAGGAACACCAAGAATTCCTGGCAGCATGAAATGGGTTCTCTCTCAGAGCCTTCTGTAAAGAACCAATAGCACAAACACTTAGACTTCAGACCTCTGCCTCCTAGAACTGCAAGAGAATGAATTTCTATTAATTCAAGCCACCAGGTTTGTGGTAATTTGTTATGACAATGGTAGGGACCAAATATAAGGATATACTGCTTTTATATACATGTTCTATTCCAACAATTTTTTTACCTTAACACATATTACCAAATGGTCCCCAGTGAATCATGATGCCTCTTGAATTCATATCCTTGCAGTGACCTCCCAACCTGAACATAGATTATCCTAATGAGTTACTTGATCCAAGAGACACAGCAGAAGTGACACTGTACAAGTTCCTGTACTAGGTCGAAAGGAGGCTTCATAGCTTCCATCTACTCCCTCTTAGCCCTCAGCCACTGTGTAAAGATATTCAGTTAGCTTCCTTGAGGATGAGAAGCCCCATGGTGGAAAAGGGGAATGAAAGACCAGGAGAATGAAAGACCAAGATGCCAGAGAGGAAAGCCTGGTCAGCATCAGTCAGTCCAGGCTGACTTATGAATGGGGCCATCTTGGATCCACCAGTTCCATCCAGTGAAGCTACTCACTGAATACAAACACATGGGAGAACCTCACCAATACCATCTGGAGGAAAAACAAGCCACACAGCTGTGTCCAGCTCAGATTATAGAACTGTGAGCAGATAAATGCTTACTGCTTAGTTGTTTTAAGCTGTTATGTTTTGAAGTGGTTTGTTATGCAGCAACAGAAAAGTTATAATCATCTAGTAATATCGTCAAGTATTTATTTTTTTTGACAGAGAGAGAGAGAGAGCACACAAGCAGGGGAAGCAGCAGGCAGAGGGAGAAGCAGGCTCCCCACTGACCAGGGAGCCCGATGTGGGACTTGATCCCACGACTCTGGGATCATGACCTGAGCTGAAGGCAGATGCCCAACCGATTGATACACCGAGGCCCCCTTCAAGTATTTATTTTTAAAACAAGGATAGACAGAACAGATTCTGGATAGAATGTCAGTTGGTATGTTATAGCAAAGGCATTTGAACTTCTGTTCAGCTATTCAGAATTTTGATCAACTCTCCTGTGTTTCATTAACTTTAAATCTTTGGGAAAAAAATGCATGCTACTTGTATGTAAATAGAGACTGCTGTTCATGAACAACCAAATAAAAGTTTATATTTAAATTACGCATAGGTATAGCCAGAATACAAAGAGCTGATCTTGATTTTTAGTGTGTTTTATACTCACCTTTTATGAGAAACAGACAAATGATAACCTAATCTCTAGGATTTATTTTAAAAGGTTGTATCACTGGTACAGCATAGACTAAGACCATCTCTTATGTTACCTCCTTTATCTTCAATCACTGGAGACAATTCATATTCATAATGACTCTATGTCTTGATATGGTGTCTGGATATTAACAATTACATTCTGATTAGTTGTGGTTTTAAACATTTAGCTCTGTGCCAATTTTTTAAAATATTTGCAATCCACATAAGATGTATAGTTAACCAGCAGGTGAGCAGACATAGAATTAATGTATATGCTGTCTTCAGCCATTATTAGATATAATCTGTTTAAAGATACAATTGACAACTGACTATTGCAACACATGAACTCTTATGAAAAAATTATTCAAATATCTCTCTCTCTCTCACACACACACACACACACACACACACACACACACACACTTATGCATGTATGCTTCTGGACAGTGAGAGTCCATAAATATGGAATTATATTAGATGTCTTGTAGCAAATAAGCTAACAAGGGAACTGAGCTAATTTGGTAACTTAGTCTTGGTCTTATGAAGGACATTTTCTTTCTCTGTCCTAGTCTTTTCTATTAAATGAAGGACCTACAATGATCACTCATTTATTTTCTGTGAATATGTAGTGTTTTGAATAAATTCATCTACAGTATTGTTACCTTTTTTCTTTTTTTCTTTCTAATTTTCTTTCCCCTACATACTTGACATTGTTTCTTTTCTTCTTCTCCCTTTTTGTTCTTCCTTCTTCCCTCTTCTTCCTCCTTTGTTTTTATTATGAAATATAATACACAAACAGAAAAGTCCATACAGATATTGTTACTAACCTCAAGGAAGCTGGGTCTAACTTAGTGCTACTTCTTCTCCTTCTTCCTCTTTTTCTCTTCCTCCTTTGTCTTCTTTTTTTTTTTTCTTTTCAATAAATGCTATATAACTCGGATTTTTACTCTGTGCAGTTGACACTTAATGATAAAATCTATTTTAGTTACTTTTCATGAGAAAGAAACACAGCAAAATATTTTGCAAACAAAATTTATTATATATAAGCAAATGATAACCACTTCTAGATAGATAATATTGCAACTGGTTTTCTTTCATCCCCTGCTACATTTTTATCTGAGAAAGTCTCTGCTATTTCTAAGCTCAATGTCCTGCACCAAGCCTTGCCAACAATACTGAATACTTTCAGTTAGTAGTTCTCTACTTCTCTGGTCACTAAGCAACTGGCCTATGGTGAGGAATATATAATGATCTGTATAGATACTTTAGAGTGATGGAATATAGGCTTCACAAAGTTTCATTTGCTCTCTTGTGCTCATGCTACAATAAACAGTTAAATCCATGGCAATATTTGATATTAGTTTTCTGTAATAAACTTAAAAGTTAAAATAAGCTCTGGACAAAAGTAGGGATAAACATGACACATAATACTAAGTTTGCCTTTTATATATGTTATATTGTTCATGAGGAGGACAAGTAGATTAATATACTTTTAAATGTATATATGCTCAACACTGGTGAAGGCAGAATTCAGCACATAGCAGAAATGGTGAGACAACCAATGAGAAGAAATCTGGACAGAAATGGGAAAACCAAAAGTGCAAATAAAATGAAAATTGCAAATGAAAACTATTACGTCTGATACATATGTGAGTCTTTAGCAGAATGTCTTCCTATGTGTTAAAAAATATATATCCACCAGAATCAGCAGAAAAGATTTGGCACTTGACCCTTGGATACTTTTCATTCCACTCATTTATCATATTTTTATTGGTTTTTATTCCACTGACTACTACATGCACTGACCCTTAGTGAATCCACTCAATTGAGAGATTGTATCTCCTCTTTTTCAGTAGAGTTGCTTAGAAAGATTTTCCCCATTTTTTTTTATGTATTTTGTCCAATTTGTACATTGCATTTTACAAGCTGCTTTAGAACAGTGAATAGCTTCCTTTTATACAGTATACTGCTTTTGATATATTTTGAAGAAATGAAAAATAAATGATTGCTTGAAACATATGTTCTCATAATGTAAATGCAATATGAATAGTACCAATACTATTGGGATTAATGAAAATAGTAATCTCAATATATATTATTCAAACTTGGAAAAAAGTGACTACTGAAAAGCAACAGATAACTAAAATTTCATGTTATACAATGAAAAATACTTGAGATCTTAAATAGGACTTCCATTTTTATACCATTCTATACATTTTAAATTCTTCTACCATGATGGCTAAGACGAAACTTTTTTTTTTAAGATTTATTTATTTATTTATTTATTTGAGAGAGCAAGCAGGAAGGGGCAGAGGGAGAGGGAGAGAGGCAGACTACACTAAGCATGGAGCTGCATGCAGGGCTCAATCTCATGACACTGAGATCATGACCTGAGCTGAAATCAAGAGTCAGAGGCTTAACTGACTGAGCCACCCAGGCGCTCCAAGACTAAACTTTTCATTTCCTTTTTAAAACACACACTGAATGCATCTATGAAAATGACCTATAAATATACACTATAATTTTAATTACATATCTTGAGGGGGTCTACCTTTTAGTTTAGCATATATTTATGCAAAACTATTCTACTTGGTAATGTGTAATAAAAAACAAACAAACCAAAAGCCCACAAACTAGTATACCTCTGCACTGGTGGTATCTGAGAAGGGCCAGTGGGAATACAGGACTTTTCTTCCTACTGAGTGGTAACAGTGTGCCCCTCTCCTTTCTCACCACAGTGTATAGGAGACCAAGTAAGAAACTGGAACTTTCACTACCATCCAGTGGTAACAATACCAAGGCGATACTTGCCCTCCCATCAGTGAAGTCATATAGGAGCAAAATTAAGAAGCATCACTTTCCAAAAGAGGTTGAGTGGGGAACCAGGACTTTCAACACTAATCTCACAATAACAAGGCAGCCCCCACTTTCACCCTGTGTCATGTCAGAAGAGGTTTACTAACTAAAATTTAAATAAAATGCAGTCTCATAATATTCAAAATGCCCTGGATACATTGAAAATTATTCAGCATACCAAGAAGGAGAAAAATCACATCTTTAATGAGAAGATAACACACAGCAACATGGAGGTGATACATGCATTAGATGTAGCCAACAGGGATTTTAAAGCCACAACCATAAAAATATTTTAATAAGCAATTATGAATATGTTCAAAACAAATGGAAAGCTTTACGAAGTAACAGAAAATACAAAAGAAAAAGTGGAAATTTTGGCAATGAAAATTACAATAACTAAAAATTTTTAAAACTATGATAGTCTCAATAACAGAATGGAAAGAACAGAGAAAAGAATAAGTGAACTTGAAAATGGAACAATACAAGGGGCACCTGGGTGGCTCATTCGGTTAAGCATCTGCCTTCAGCTCAGGTCATGATCTCAGGGTCCTGGGATCAAGCCCCGCACCAGGCTCCCTGCTCAGTGGGGAGTCTGCTTCTCCCTCTCCCTTTCCATCTGCCCCTCCCCACTGCTTATGCTGTCTCGCTTTCAATCCTTTCAAATAAATAAATAAAACCTTTAAAAAAGGAACAAAACACATTATACAATCTGAGGAACAGAGGAAAAATAGACTACAAAGAACAACAAAAACAGAGCTCCAAGGAACTGTGGGACTATAACAAAAAATCTAATATTCACATCCTCAGAGTCTGAGAAAGAAAGGATGAAGAGGGTGAGGCTGAATATGTATTTAAAGAAGTGACTGGAAAATTTCCAAGTTTGGCTAAAGACATAAGTTTACAGATTCAAGAACTGAGCAAACTCCAAAGGGATAAACCAAGAGACATCCACACCAAAAGAGAATACAAACACACAACTTCAGAAAATAAAGGAGAGAAAAAAATCTTGAAAGCAGTGAGAATAAAAAAACACTTTATCTGTAGGGGAAAATCTATTTGAATGACAGTGGATTTCTCATCAGAAACCATGAAGGCCAGAAATAAGTGACTGACGTTTCAAGTATTGAAAGGCAAAAACAGTCAACTCAGAATTCTGTATTGGGCAAAACTGTCCTTTAGGAATGAAGGAAGATTAAAGACATTCTCAGAAGAGGGAAAACAGAATTTGCCATTAGCAGACCTGTCACCAAAAGAATGGCTAAAGCAAGTTCTTGAAACAGAAAAACAATGACAAAAGAAGGTGTCTAAAATCACCAGGAAGAAAGCATAAACAAGAGCAAAAATATGAGTAAATATAACAGATTTTTCCTCTTCTTGTAAGTTTTCTAAATTCTTTGACTTGAAGCAAAATAAGAAGTAACATTGCCTGATGTGGTTCTCCATGTATCTAAAGGAAAGATTTATAAATATAGTAAACAGGGGTGGGTAAAGAGAAAGAGATTTTGAAAGAGGTGAGGACTTTACTTATCACTAGAAGTATTCAGTATTTTGATAGCAGTGGTGGTTAGAGGAATCTACACATGTGATAAAATGACATAGAGTTATATGTATACATTATATTAATGTCAATTTCCTGTTTTGACATTATTCTATAGTAACTAAAAATATAACCATTGGGGAAACTGGGTGAAGGATATGAGGGGCCTCTTTGTACAAGAGTGCAACTTTCTTTAAATCTATAATTATTTCAATATTGACAGTTAATAAAAATCTTAGTAGAGGGGCGCCTGGGTAGCTCAGTCGGTTGGGTGTCTGCCTTCGGCTCAGGTCATAGTCCCAGTACCAGCTCCCTGCTTGGTGGGGAGAGGGGAGAGGGGAGCCTACTTCTCCCTCTGTGTGTGCTCTCTCATCTCTATCTCTCTCTCAAATAAATAAATAAAATCTTTAAAAAAAATCTTAATAGAAATATCAATAAACTAATAGTTACATATGGAAGATAGAATGATAGAAAAATAAGATATTGTGCTTATAAAAATAAGTGAAGGCATCCATGAGAGAATTAAGTTTGTAACTGAATAAGTAAAATGCTTAAAGAGCAGGGGAAGTAATAAAGAGTTTATGTTAGATATTTTAGAAAGCCAGTCATCTCAGAAAAGTTCTATCCTATTTCTAGGATATAAGTGAATAGTCTTTTCATCCTAAACCATTCAGACATTAAGACTATCATTGATAATCATTAACTACTGGGGAAAAATGGAGATGAAAAGAAACAAAATGTGGGAAAAGTAGAAAGAAGGACATCAAACTTTAAAAGCTTCCTCAGAGAGAGTTTTAGCTAAATATATTTTAACTGCAACTCTGCTGTGAATTTCTTACTCCTTTCTAATACCGATTGCTCTTTCTTCTGAGTGAATCTACTTTATGAACATAAGTAAAGAAGATTGTACCCATTATAGGTACAAAATTATTTTAAAAAATTTTTATTTATATAAAAGTTTCAAGTAAAAATGGATCCATTTCTGTTGTTCTCACAAGATGATTATTGTTTTCTTTAATGAAAGGGCAAGAAATATATTCACATGTACCAGAGAATATTTATTTTAGCTAGTGCTCATTAGCTAATATTTATTAGATAATGTTACCACACTATCTGCCACTCCAAGAATGTGGAAACATTTAGAAAATTGCCTTTATGGTATCTGTAGGATTATTCAGTACAGTTGCAGAATTTGCTTTGAATCTTTTCATCTATATTTTAGTTCCAGTGGAGTCCTTTTTAATAAAATATTTTCATGATTTGTATGTCCCTTCCAAGGAGACATGGTGCCCTATTTGTAATGTTTATCCCCTACTTAATTCCGTAATGGTCAGACTTTGAAATGTTTATAGAAAATCACTCAGATTTACAGTTCAGAGATATAAAAGCTACACAAATTGCTAATAATGTTGTATGGTGAAATAAAAAATAACAACAATCATGACATCACTGCAGGTTGTTACTGATCTTTTTTTTTTTTAAAGATTTTATTTATTTATTTGAGAGAGAGAGAATGAAAGAGAGAGCACATGAGAGGGGGGAGGGTCAGAGGGAGAAGCAGACTCCCTGCCAAGCAGGGAGCCTGATGTGGGACTCGATCCAGGGACTCCAGGATCATGACCTGATCCGAAGGCAGTCGCTTAACCAACTGAGCCACCCAGGCGCCCCAGGTTGTTACTGATTCTTAAATATTCTCTACCATGGGGTTTCATGGCCTAATGATTTTAAGTTATACATATCATTTCTTTAAATAACAATACAGAAGGCAATATCTAAACCTGTACAGAGATATAGAAGCTAAACCTTCACCACAGAAAACACATTATTAACTAATTTGTAGTGTTTGGTCATGTTCATATACAAAAAGTACATCACTGTATGTCTTTTAAACTCATTAATATCTGCTTAACATTAAACCAAAAGATGGGTATGGGCATCACTGCTAAGGAGGGTCAACTGATTTCAAGTCAAAGGATTCTAAATGTGACTTGAGTAGAAACACCACAATGAGCAGAAGGCTGCAAGTAAAACTTTTCTAGCCCAAATAATATGGGCTAAATCACATGTTTCTTATACTGATGATTCCAATTCCTCAATGAATGTATAGGAATTCTTACTGATCTTATATTGATTTTTTATTACTTTTTCCAAAACACTTTTAAAAGGTGCTTTACCCTTCCATAGTGGTTTACTGTTTACTGACTCACTGAATAAACTGTACTTAACTATTTAAATAATTACTAATAATGTTATATGCTGAAATAAAAAATAGTAACAATCATGATATCACTGCACATTGTTACTGATGCTATAATATTCTCTACCATGGGTTTCATGGCCTAATGATTTTAAGTTATACATATCACTTCTTTAAAAAACATTACAGGGGCGCCTGGGTGGCTCAGTTGGTTAAGCGACTGCCTTCAGCTCAGGTCATGATCCTGGAGTCCCGGGATCGAGTCCCGCGTCGGGCTCCCTGCTCAGCAGGGAGTCTGCTTCTCCCTCTGACCCTCCCCCCTCTCATGTACTCTCTCTTTCTCATTCTCGCTCTCTCAAATAAATAAATAAATCTTTAAAAAAAAAAAAAATTACAGAAGGCAACATCTAAGCCTGTACAAAACTTAGATACTTTATGTATTTTGCTTCCTTGATTTTTAGGGGACTAAAATAGGCTACTCTAAATGGCCTATTCTTAATAATATCCTGTAAAATTTTATAAATCACCATATGTTCAACTTACTGTGACTTTACAGTTCATTGTTCATGGCCTCTCTCTTTCTCTCTTACTCTCTCTCTATATATACATATATACATTTCTTTTATATAATTTCTTATATACAACTTCTTACATATAATATATAGTATATATATACTTTCTTGAAATATTTACCTCTTGCTTTTCTGATAACTTACTCTTTTTTAAGGGTACTACACTCAGGTGCAAGGGTGGGGGGATAAATATGCTGAATGGCAGGAGTATTAGACAGCTGGGTAAAATACCAAAATTGAACCAACATTAGATAAAAAGACAGAAACTTTTTTAAAAAGTAGAAAATGAAAATATAACCTTGGGAAAAGTTTGCATAGTAACATACATACATGTTAATGAAAATAATACACTAAATAGTTACAGAAAGATATCAGTGGACAGTATCACTTTATGCATATGTCAGTAAGAAATGGGGAATTCTTCAAGTTCAACGTGAGGATTTTCCTGTATATAATTTTATTTGGTGGTGAGATTTGCTTGCGAAACACCTTGTGTGCTACTTTAAAAATAGGCCATACACTGAGAAACAATACATAACCCTTCATTCACGTTTTTTCTACCTTCTGCAGTGACTTTTAACAGCTTAAAGTTTATAAACAAAGATGTGATTCTAGATATGAAAGGAGATTGGATTTAAAGTTGTGGTGGAAAGTTTAGTTTGGATAATGAGGCTCTTGAAAATCCAAGAATGGTTGAGGACCAAATATAGGAAAACGTGAGAAGGGGAGAACTATGGGTACTTGAGGGAGCTGTCCACCAATGGTCATAACGGACTTTAAATAGAAATGAGTCCATGTGTCAAATATAAAGGAAGTGGATTAATTGGAAGCCTAAGGTGGTTGCGCAAAGCCTGAAGCATATCATGGAAGTAACAAATCAAGTCTTACTGATATTCATTCATTCATTCATTCATTCATTCATTCAAGAATTGAGTTAGTCATATAATTCTTAAAGTACATTCTTATCCTGGTGAGTAACATGTACATTTCTGTACTCATTTAATTGTTTTTCTTGCCCTAATATCTCATCTTTACTCTAGCTTCCCTCTGCCTTTCCCTCCCACTCCAATTACACTAATGTGTTTGTAGGCCCTTCAAGATGTATGTATGTATTTCGCGAAGTTTGGGGGAATTTGTTCGTTTTTGTTTGGTTTTTTTACTTGTTTTCATTCAACATATTATTGAGATCTATCCTAGTTTTTGTGTATATCTCTATTTTTTTATGCTACATAATTTTCCATATATGTAAAGTTCTCATAGTGATGAATTCTTTGGTTCTCTTGGACTTTTTGCAACAAATACATTTTTAATGCACACCACTATGTCCTTTTTATAGATTTAGGTGGGAGTTTCTCTGGCAAGTAGATCAGGACTAGGATTGCTATTTCATAGCTCTAGGTTTCATTTCACTAAGTACTTGCAGATTGCTTTCCAGTATAGCTGTGTGTCTGTACTCCCCTCAGCAGTGCACACGTGTTCTATTTTCCTGAAATTTTGGTATCTGCTGGCTATCTGAATTTCACCTTTTGCCTTGCAAATGTGCCCCTCAAACTGATCCCTTCTATTTACACCATACATTTCATCCTTCATTTCAGGAGATATGGTTTTCATATTTGATACCTGTCTTATGACTGTTTCTTTTTCAGTTTTCAAATACAGGCACACCTCAGTTTATTGAGCTTCACTTTATTGTACTTTGTAGATACTACATTTTTTACAAATTGAAGGTTTGGTGGCAACCCTGTGGCGAGCAAGTCTACTGGCACTATTTTTCTAACACATTGGCTCACTTTGGGTCTCTGCATTGCATTTTGGTAATTCTTGCAATATTTCAAATTTTATTATTATTGTATTTGTTATGATGATCCATGATCCGTGATTCTGACTTGCTGAAAATTCAAATAATGGTTAGCATTTTTTAGCAATAAGGTATTTAAGGCATGTACATTGTTTTTTAGACATAATGGTATTTCACACTTGATAGACTATATAGTACAGTGTAAACATAAGTTTTATATGCACTGGGAATAAAAAAAAGCTCGTTTGACTTGCTCTATTGTAATATTCAGTTTACTGCAGTGGTCTGGACCTGAACCCACAGAATCTCTGAAGTATGCCTGTATCCTCCTTTATATCTTTGAGAACATTTGATATACATATTATACATTGCTGACATTTTGGCTACATTTATCTGGCTCGTTTTGTTATACATTGACTTTCTTTTAACATGGTTGAATTCTGAGGTCTCTCCCTCTCTCTCTCTCTCTCTCTCTCTTTTTTTTTTTTTTTGTGAACTTTATTATGTTGAGGTAGAAAAGGAAACATGGCAGAGGGAAATAAAAGTAGGACCAAGCTTGGCCCCTTCATAGTGAATTTAGAATGAGGGACACCTTAGGAAAATAGCTAGATTCTACTTTGCCTTCTTCCCCTATAACCACTCCATTCTGAAATTTGATACATACATGCCCCCAAGGTATTGCTTTTTGTCCAGAGTGCCCTCCCTCAGTTGTAATCAGCCACCTTGCTCTCAGTGTGTGTGGCTGCAGGTTTAGAAAAGAATGCTCTGGGTTCAGATAGTTTTTCTTCACTTGTCATTATTCCCTCATTTTCAAGCTGGGTTGAGTTTCACTCTATTTGTAACATCCTGCCTGGCAGACTCCAAAATGACTTTGAAGTAGTTGGCAATGGTCCCTTTGAACTCCACTCCCACTAGAATAGCAGCTCCATTTGAGCAGGAGTTTGGGGTTTTTTTTTGTTTTTTGTTTTTTGGGGTTTTTTTTTTGCTCTCTATTGTATTCTCACCACTTAGAATACTTTGTACATAGTGAGTGCTCTAAATTTTGAATGAGCAGGAAAAAAAAATGAATGCAAGGAAAAGAAATTGGTAAAACTAAAAACCTGTATCTCAGCCTACATTGGTATCCTTAGAGCTTACTTTTCTGCTCCCTGCTGTTCTTCTCTCCTCATGACCTCACTGTAGTTCCTAACTCCGAGGGCTTCTCAAATCTTCACTATTAGGTGCATCAGCCTTTCTCTTATTTCTGTGACATTTCCAGGGTTGTATTCATGGAAGGGAGAACATTTCATGTCACTTTTCCATCTTATCAGAGAAAGCTTAGTTTAGTTTACTTTAAAATTTTCATGGCATCCATATCACTCATGTCTATTTTCTTGTTTAAGTTACTCCCCCTTATGCAAATTTCTTTGAATAATTTTAAAATTTCAAGAATCTAATCAGTTATTGATTAAGCCAGGATTTATATTTGTGTTCTGTAGGATGAATCTATGATGAATATCTTCCTTAGTGCCTTTTTCTGAATTATCAGACAGCCAGTGATAAAGCATCAGCAATTGGTAGCTTTCAGATCCTTATTTATGATCCCCAAAAATGGAGTTTGTCAATTACTTTGCTATAAGAATATAAAAGGTATGAACAGTGAAATGAAATGAGTAGCCCCAAAAGTAAGAGTACACTTAAGCCAAACAAAATGTGATTTGAAAATATGCAGACACTGTTTCTGGCCCCTAATTATTACATAATTCTGGGGAGCACATTTCTTCTGAGTCTCAGTTTTATAGAGATAAAATGGGACACAAATTTCGTGAGAATAAAAGGCAAAGGATATTTATGAAAGTATTTTATAAATATTGTAAAGCACCATAATTATAAGAGGAGTGCCTGATTCTTTTTGCATCTACTTTTCTGTTATAATGCTTGGTTTTAAAATTTTAATATTGTTTTTGTGCTACAGTGTTTGACCACTGACATTTTTATATAAATGTCTTCTGCAAAAAAATATCGTATGGCTATAGAATAATTTATGTGTTCAGTTTCTTAATTAAAATAATTCTATTCTGATTTCTTTGTAGAGAAAATAATTACATTCTAATTGAGATTTTGTGCAAATTATAAAAATTACATATTTGGATTAAATAAGATAACTCATGAAGACTATTTGTTGTTGCTGTACTACTAAAACTACTTTTCATTTATTCAAACTTATTAATTGTTCCCAATCAGAAGTGAACCATTATCCAGGTAAAATAAAAGATTTGGTCTAGAAAACTTTGGTTTTAAAATTCATGCAGTGCTATCATTATCCTCTTTATGTTTTGGATAATTTATTCTAAATTACCTAGAAAAAAGGGGCTGATTTTACAGTTTTATCTTGCATTCTCTAAGTCTCAGGCAAGAATAAAAGGAAAAGAGTAAGCAAGGAAAAACAAAGAAAAAGAAAATTATACTCAAGTCACATAGACATCTAAAGTCTCTGATTTATGTGAAATCTTCTGTTTGGTAGAGGATATAGAGGAAAGCAAGGGATATTGAATTTCTGACAACATACGTGCTTAGTGCTTTGTCTACAATGTGGTGAGCACATATTTATTTTTTTTCTCTGGGCTTTCTGCATTGAAACCAGTACATTATAAGCTTATCATACAAAAGATGGCAAAAAAAAAAAAAAAAAATGCCGTTTATTTTCTATTAGTTCTTTTTCTCCTGAGGTTACTGCCCTACACAGAACCATTTTAACCTCCTCATGTCTTCGACAATGGGAACATCTTGACATGACTCCAAATCTAATTCCAATGTGTTGAAAGCATAAAAAACACATTTGCTTTAAAATTCTGAAGCATATTAATGATTCCAGAGAAATACATCTTGCTTACTGTGTCTATTAGTTTTACCTTTGTTAACATGTTTCAGTGTGAGTATGCGATTAAGGTTTCACTCTCTGCAGACCGCAACTGTAGCAACTGCAGCTGCCAGGAAAAGTAGCAAGATATTTTAAAAGCCAAAGCAAACAGCAAGGCAGCCACACAGACCTTATTCTTTCATCCTGTATATCTTGGTTTGTTGGGCTTTTCTTTCTTTCTCTAACTGTGTAATGAAAGAGCATTATCATTGTCATCATCCCTAGATTAAAGCTCAGAAAAAGAAGTAAAACCTATGCTAGCATTGATTTTCAGGTCACTGCACTCTGGAAGATCGGCAACAAGGGGATTTTCATTGGCTTCATCATTGGAAGGAGATTGCTGTGCATCTCCAGAGAAGGCAGCACAGGTCTCTGTTTGCATTCAGGGGTATTAGCAGCAAGGATCGGAAGTATTTACGCAGATCATTAGCGGGGCAAATCCTGTGGGCCTGAGTTCTCATCAGCTTTGTGTCCACCCACATTTCATCCAGGCCATACATGGACTAAGCAATAGGAAACAGCTCAAGCTGCTGACACATCTGACAGCTACAAGCGTATCAATCCTCTGATAACAATGCCGTGCTAGTGACAAATAAAAAACTGCATTTTGACTAAGAATCTGAAACTGTGTGTATGTTACGGCAAGGGGACTTTCTTTTATTTATACCCTGTTGATTTGAGCTTGCTCTAGACCTAGGGTGTAAACAAGCTAGCAATAGTCCAGTAGGATTTGCTTTTTTCTCTTTTTTTCTTGGGATTGGAATTTGCTTACTGCAGTTTGGGATGTAGCGGCCGTGACACGTGAACTCATGGTGAAAAGCCATAAAAGAAGGGGAATTCATGAGCGAGAGGGCACGCTGAACTTACTGGCCTGCCTGACCTTTATGGCGAGTACTACTCACAGAATCAGTAACATTCAAAATGCTGACAGACAGATTCTAAGAGGTCAGCAAAGGGTGAACCTGTAGGAGCATTTGGGACCAAACCCTTGAGAATTACAATAACCGTTAGTTATGTAGTGGCCACAATTGAAATGCAACTGTTCATTTCGTTTCCTTTTTGCTTTTTGATATGTGCCCAATCAATAGTGAGTAATTCCTCATTTGTTGTAGAAAAAAAATTAAAAAGCCTCGGAAGAAATCAAGCCCTGGGGTGCTTTAACAATCAATTGACTATGAATAAAAATTACTTGAAAAGAGTATCACAGGGTCTTCCAGCTTTGCTCCTCTATCCCCTTGGGTTGATTATCACCTACTGAGGATCATGGGGCCTCCTACCATTGAGGTCTTTACTTTCTGTCCTAGGAAGATAGGAGGATATCCCGGAGTCAGAGGCATTTTAGAGATTTTCCACAAACAGGGTAATGGCAGGGCAGAGAAATGCTGATTCATCAATTTTGTACATATTTATTGTTCAGCTACTCTATGCCTATATGCCTGCTCTGTGCTAAGGACTAGGTACACAGTAAAATCATAACCAGCATGTTCCAGTGCACTGTTATGCTCAATCTAGGAGGGAGCATGCAGGTTTGGACACAATGTATACATATTGTGTTTTAGGTTACAAAATACTTTTTTGGTTTCAATCTCCATTTCCACTGGCGGAAGTTTAGTGTGAGGTTCTGAGAACATTTTTCCATATATTCATTTCATTTTAGGAGTGTTCCACTTCTGGTTTCCCAATTAAAATTTATCTAGATCAGTTTTGAAGGGAAGGGATCCAAGCTGAGTGGGAACTGAAGCTTATAAAATGTGGGGGCCCTTTTTAGGAAAAAGAATACAAGGCCCTAGCAGGTGAGAAGATCCACCTGAAAGTAATTGTCTAAAATTTTGGAAGCCAATGAACTCATCATGGTATATTCTGACTTCTCTTCTGAGTGGAAAGATAACTTATATTTCATACCAATTCCAAAGAAAGTTAATCTTTCTGTCCGGGTTTTTCAGAAAAAAAAAAAAAAAAAATGCACATACACCACAACCTTTAAATGCTTCCTTTAGACCTCATAGTTTGAGTTAGGATAATGGATGCATTTTTAAAAATGTTTTCTATTTACATGATGCTGTATACATAAAAATATACTGTCAGGTAAAAGTCACATTAAAGTTTCTTAAGTATATTCAGATAAATGAAAGGACAGAAGAAAAGAAAAACAAAAGAACAAAGAAAAGTAAAACCTTTTGTTATAGTTTGGACCAAAAGTAGAAATTTAAAAGTTTCATTAAAAAAATGTCCTGTAAAGGCATGTAGATACATATGTAATAATTCAAATGTAAGTATGCCCACTTTTATTTGTGGAAACTTTCAGGATATAAATATATGTAAATATGTGTCAAGTAGTGAGAATGAATAAAGACTATCATGTCCCAATACTATAACGTTTTTTAAGATTTTATTTATTTATTTGACAGAGAGAGAGACACACAGAGAGAGAGGGAACATAAGCAGGGGGAGTGGGAGAGGGAGAAGTAGGCTTCCTGCTGGGCAGGAAGCCCAATGCGGAGCTCGATCCCAGAAGCCACCCAGGTATCCCCCAATACTATAACTTTCATACACACTTTGATTACTTGGAATGTTTTAGAATCAGCAGAATAAATATATAGATGGTTTATTGTGAATTTTAATTTAGGTAGGAGGCCACCAAGTCTGGTATTGACTAAAACACTTTAAGCAAAAGTGGCATTTATATCTGGTTATATTCCTTTAAATCCTATTTGGGATTTTTTTCTTTAAAAGTTCTTTAAATCCTATTTGAGATTTTCTTTCCTTTCTCTTATTACCATAGGAAGATATTTAAAACATTCTGTAATAGTTAATCAAGTGAAAATCCTTTTTTCCTCTTTTGGTAGTATTTTTCTTGAACTTTATTAAAGGATAATATACATACAGAAAACATGACAATACATATATACTGATTATAAATGCACAATTTGATGAAATTTCATCAAGTGAATGATACTTTTTGGTAATCAGACGTAGATTAAGAAACAGAGTCTTGAGATTTCCCATGAAGACCTCCTAACTCTCCCTTCTTGTCACTATTTACTTCCAACTCTGTCATCAAAGATAGCAATTATCCTGAATTTTAACATTCAATTTTAACTAAATTTTAGATTCATTTTGCCTGGTTGTACATGTACATGTGTGTGTAATTCTTACTTTGGTATAATTTTAAGCTTATAAAAAGTTATAAGAATAAACCATATACTCTTCATCCAGATTCACTTAAAAAAAAAAAAAGATTTATTTATTTTGGAGAGAGAGCTGGTGGTGGTGGGGGTTGGGGGGGGGTGTGCACAGAGGGAGAGAATCTCAAGCAAACTTCCTGCTAAGTGTGGAGACTGCCCCGGGGCTCAGTCTCAGGACCCTGAGATCATGACCTGAGCTGAAATCAAGAGTCCATCGCTCAAACAACTGAGCCACCAGGCGCCCCATCCAGATTCACTTTTGATTACATTTTGATGTACTGTCAGCTATCTCTCATACTCTCCTTTCTGAACCATTTGTGAGTTAATTGGAGATGTCATATACAGTTACCAGAATCAAGAAATTCTAGAGTACATTGTAGATTTTTTAATTTTAAAAATGTACTAGGTATCAATCATTTGCTAATGGATTAAACATACATTTGCAAATAATGACCATAATCCATCCACTCTTTGTGGAAATTATTGGCATATTCTCAAGAAGGAAATATCAAATTCTAGGAGGCACATCCTGCAAATTCATTATTTAACATAAGCTATAGCTCCCAGAAAAGCCAGGGTTTGCTTGGGTCTTTAGTGAGGTCCCCAGATTTTGATAATCTTAAGACTGATGGCAAATCTTGTCCCTGATTCTTCCTGTTTTTCTGTTTTTGTCTATTAATAGTCTATTAATAGACTTGACACCAGAGTCCATTAACATTTCTATGGAAACTCATCTTCTTTCATCATCTGTTCAGCTATCAGTTTGTTGGTGTAGATACTGTTGATGCTATTTCTTAATGTATAAAGATGAAACAACTTACTACTCCATTTTGAATTATTTTTTATTCTTTAAGCTAAAATTTTTGAGAAAATGTGGTTTCTAGCATAGTACCCTTCATATAATACTTTGAAAAATAAAGATAGATAAAAAGCATCCTTCTTGTTAAGGACCTTCAAAACTAATAAGAAGATAGTCTTCTTGTATAAGAATATACCTTATGTGTAGGAAAGAGTACAAGTACACTAGGGAGTTTGATGAAGGAAAAATCATTTCTACTTGGGTGATCAGAGAAGGGTTTTTGAAAGAGCTGTCTTTTGAGATATGTCACAAAAGACATGTAGGATTTCTATGGGTGATAATGGATAGATGGACAGAACATTGAAAGGAGTATTTGTGCAACATTAAATGGGTAGAAAAATGCTAGGTAAATTTAAGGCATTGAAGAGTCTGATGAGCAGGTGGTTTAGCATGGGCAATAAAGAAGAAATACTACTAGAACAATATGAAGGGCTATAAATAACTGGCACTAGCTAAAGAATTTGGATATTAGTAAGTGTAGAGGACAACTGAACATTATTTTATATTTTGAATAGCTGATATATTTACATGATTCAAAATTAGAAAAAAACTCTCCATTTTATCCTGGGCTCTCATCTGCTAAGTTGTTGCCTCTTAACCATAAGTGAATATTGTTCTTTGTGTCTTAAGAGTTCTATGCACATATAAGAAATAGCAATATAAATGATCAATACCCCTTATTTTGGGAGCATATTATATGTCCTTTCTGCACCTTGTTTTCATTAACAATATTTCTTGAAGAGTTTTCATACTAATACAAATAGAGATTATCATTACTTTTTACAGTTACAGAATATTTCATCAAAGGGAAGTATGATTTATTTAAGTAACACTGTATTGATGATCTTGTTTCCAGAATTTTGCAATATATCTTTTTTTGCCATGAATATATTTATATATGTCACTTCATATGTAAGTATTTATTTAGGATAACTTACCTCAAGTCTAATTAATTGGAAATGCATATATGAATTTCTTACTTTGGTAAACATTATCAAGTTGCCAATAGACAAATGTGTACCAGTTTATATTCCAACCATGGGTTCACATGAATAGGAATACCCGTTTCTCTATATATTTGCAGAAGCTTAGGTTATCAAATGATGTATCATTCTGAAGGTAGAAGAATATAATCAAACTACAGTTTTAATTACACTTTTCTTATTTTGAGTGAACTTGAATATTCTTTCAAATGTTTAAAAGAATTTACTTATCAATAAATTGTTTGTGTTTGCCTATTTTTCTCTTGGGTTGTGAATCTTTTGCTCATCTATTTCTAGAAACCCGTCATGTATTAGAGAAATTATACTGTATAAGGAGTAAATATTGTTTCTCAATTGATCATTTGTAGTTTCACTTTGTTTTTCCATACTGTTTTTTAAAATAAATTTGTTTTTTAATGTATTCATATTTATCCATCTTTAATCATATGACTTCTGGACTTCTAGTCATAATTAAATAGATCTTAACTACTTCAAGGTCATTAAGGAAATTTCCCATGTTTTCTTCTAGAGCCTCTATGGTTTAATTTTTCTACAGTCAATGTTTTAATCTGTTGGAAATAATCTTATTATAAGCAATAAAAGGTATGGATTCACTCATATTATTTTCCTGCAAAATGGCAACTCATTTTTCTTCACTGATTTGAGATTTAGTATTTAGCTGTTTCTGGATTTTCTATTATTTTCCATTTACCATCTCTCTGTTCATGTACGATATTTTTATATTTCACTTCTGGAGCATTATTACCAAATAGCCTATCATGTTTTAAAGGATTAATTAGAATGAGAAGAGATAGGGAGTAATAAACATCTGAAATATGGTGATAGCACAGAATAGAATGGACATAATTTGGGAAAGGTATTGTGGTGAGAAAATGTACACCATTTGCCAATGGTTGTATACTGAGGAAAGACCAGGAAAGAGTACAAGCAGACAGTGAAGTTCCAAACCTGGGAGATTAAAATAAGTATAAAAATAGGAAAATCTCCAGATTTGTGGGATTTTCTTTGGAAAAATAAAACAAGTCCTGATTTTCTCAAGAATTAAGGGATTTAGTAAAATTTCTGCATGGTCTAATGAAAATTTTTATTGCTCTTCTCTATTGGGCACATTTATTTACATCCTTGGTTCTTCATTATACCTTATATAACTTGCTTTTAGCTGAAAGTAAAAGAAAGCCTACCTCAGTAATGAAGAGATTACATATTAAAAAGTAAATAGGTAAAGTTTTCAGCTCTGGTCAATTCATGGTTCCCATATACTAGCAAGAAACCGCATTCTTTATGCTCTCTATTCTGCAATCTGCCCATCAGCTTCATCCTGCATCTGGTTCCCCTGGTAATAGTTGCCATGAGTAAGTCAAGAGTACTAAAGGATTTCACATTCAAAGCCAGAGAATAAAAGGTAAGGGGTATTACTCTTTTATGAATAAGTCTTTTGCTTCAATATAATTGAGATAAATTAATCTACTTATCCCTGCATAACAACTGGACAAATTCACATACTGATTGACTTAGGTCTGATTTCTGAAATAATCATGAGCAATGGAAAGGAATTGCCAGGATTGCCTTAGAGGAATTAGGTTCGATTCTGAATCTAGGAAATAAGGTCAACCCTTCCCAAGACACAGGGACTATGCACACATCTGAATGAAGTTTGGGTCTTGTTAACAAAGAAATCTGCCCATGGGTTAGGCAACCAGCATGTCCATTACACTTTGTTTTCTTAAGAATTCTATTAGAGGAAAAAAAAAAAAAGAATTCTATTAAAGGCATTCACTGAATGCTCCCACTCCATATTTGTGGCTGATCTACTTTACTGTACCTATTAAAATTTATCTGTATGAGAATTGGTTTTGTAGCTCTAATTTCTGTGTTTCCAAAATGGCAGCTAACTACTTGATAACCTAAGATTTTGAATACCTGATTAAACGTATCTGTTGTAATTGTAGAAATGACTTGGAAAACTAATGACTTTATCATGGTGTAAAAGTGAGATGGGTTACTGTGCGAATCCACATTTTGTGTTATGGTCTATATTATGACACAGGTTTCTTAAGATTTGCTAAATTCAAAGCTATAATTAAAATGGTGGACACTTTACTACAGAGGAATTACTGTCAGGAATACATTTGTTTTTAGAGGAAGAGATATTTTGGTAGCTCTCAAAAAATGAATTTTATATTTTTACTACACATAAATTCAGGTTTGATTATAAATGAAATATTTTATATCACCTCAGAATTCTCTGGTGGTAAACATTCTTTTTTGTTTTAATATAGCCTTTGAGAAGATTTAGCCTATCTCTATGTTCACCACTTCTAGTTGTCCTTTCAAAGTTCCTCTATTCTACAGGATTTTGAAGCATTAGAAGTTAAGAGATAAGAAGCAGGTCTTCTATCCATATTCTCCCTTTATCTGGGGGACACCTAGGAAATTTAAAAAATTGTATCCTAAAAAAAAAAAAAACAAAAAAAGGTTGTATCTTTTTTGCTATGGACTAGATAGTGCTCCCCCCCCCCCAAATTCATATGTTGAAGCCCTAATTCCCATGTAACTATTTGAAGATAAGGCCTTTAAGGAGTTAAGTAAGATTAAATGAGGTCATAAGAATAGGGCCCTAATCCAATAGGACTGTTTTCCTTATAAAAAGAGGAAGAGATGATGGGGTGGACAAGTATAGAGAAAAGGTCCTATGAAGACACAGTGAGGAGGTGGTCACCTGCAAGCCCAGAAGAGAGGCCTCAGGAGAAACCGAATCTGCTGACACTTTGATCTTGGACTTCCCTCTCCAGAACTGTGACTAAGTTTCTCTTATTTAAGCCACCCTGTCTGTGATACTTTACTATGGCATCCTAGCAGACTAATACGCTTGTAAATATACTAATAACAGACTTCTTGGCAAACAAGCTAACAGTATTAGCTGGTGGAAGAGTTCTTATCTAGGGGATGATTTTAGCAGATGCACCTGATTGCCTAGCATTCCTTATGTTAAACGAACCTATAATCTGTGTATATATGGGGCATAGATTCCTGGAAAATAGGTTATGTGCCCATATGAATATAAAATGGAAATGTTTCATAACTGATACTGTTTACTTTTCGTGTAATGTACCAGAGTCTATTTGATGCAGTAAGAAAAGACCCAGAGAGTCATGATCTCTCTGCTTCTCCCTGGGCCTCTAGATCCTAGTCACTTTTGTTATCAGAATGATTAGTAAAATCCCTGGGTCATAGGTGTCTGATTTGACATTTTGATTCTTTGAATTATCACACTGATAAAATGTAGGAGTTATTCTGTATAGAAAATATAGTTTCCTAGGTGAGTGGGTTGGAGTTTTTCTATGTTAAGTTTATTTGGAGAAGAATATATGCCACAATTAGGTAATGATGAAACAGAGCAGTGACTTTTCTATATATCCAAGGCATTAAAAGTGTTTACATGTGGGAATTAGACAAAGTGACTAGACTTCAACAATACACATCAGCCTAACTGGTAGGAATATCCAATGAAGCAGAAACACTTTGATTTTATGGTATAATCTACCAAGCATAAGATAGAAACCATGTTCCATTTTATTTTTTGAAACTACTTTCAGTTTTATTTATCAAATAATAATTGTGTTGGAAGTGAGTCTGAGAGATCATATTTAAATAGTCCTCTATTTCAAGAACTTCTGATTAAACACATCAAAAAGAGAAAATTACTTAAACATAGAACATATCCAAAGGAAGCTTCCAAACATCCTGCAGTCATGTATCACAAGGTCTAACAACCTTAACCATCAAAATAATATACTTAACGTCTCAATGTAAACTGTTCCTGTTGTAAATGGAAAACATTCCTACTCTCTTGTTCTCAGTGGAGAGAAAGAACAGCTGCTCACTATTGGAAGTCCCCTCCTGTATTTATTTGTATTCTATGCCAGTGAATTTTATATGAATATGCATGTGTGTGTGTGTGTGTGTATACTTTTAATAATAAAAGAGTAAAAGTTATTCCATTATAGTGCCAGTTCACCTTGGTTGTTGTAAACTACTTTTATTAGGTTACAGAAAGCATTACTTGCCTTTAAAACTCTACTCATGACATTCACAGAGATTTTGAAAACAGTTTAATGAAATATACAAAGTGATTATCTGTATGAAAAAAAGCACCATACCAGTTGAAAAGAACTATATAGTGTTTGGATTTGTCATTAAGGATTTTTATCTTGCCCACATCTCTATTCTTACACCTTAGCCAGCTGTGAAGCTGTACTATTCTTAAAAATTGTCATGGGAAGGCAATTCCACAACTTCCCTTGGCATTATACGTAATGTTATTTACATTCAGAATACTCTATGTCTAAACTAAAATATTCAGCTGTATTCAGGACAGTTTTTTTCCAGTTCTCTTTTCCCTTTCTCCCTCAATCGTCTGCAATAGCCTGCGGAGTTGTTATACTATCTACCTTCCTCCTTTAATTTTACTCTTTATGTAACAAAGATGTCATAGATGCAGTATCTTAAACCAAAGGTTTTGTTTTAATGGTGAAAATGTCAAACACTGTGGAAGGCTATTAAAAAAGATATTTCTCATATTGAAAGTCATTTTAGCAGAATCGAATCACATGGCAGTCAATTTGATTCTCTGATTACACATACATATGCAATGAACTTGATCTGTGGGAGAACCTCTTTCCTCCCATGCCTTACTCTTTTTTCCCCTCAATTTTTACATTCTTATTTTCACTTCCTTCCCAAAGAATTTTTTGAGTAATAACTATGTTAGTCAGTTTGAAGAAAATGAACTTTAGTTTATCAAAAGAAATTTCACATAAAAGATCTCTTGAGCACTCTCTAAACATTTGCAAGAGAGAGAAAATATGTGAACCACCCAAACCTATTTTATTGGAGCCAAAGTTAGTTGTGGGTTTGTGTAGTCATGTGATATAAACTATTGTCTTTCCAAGTCAGTGTGAAATTATATGCTGATCTAAACTATAAAAATACATGTTATTCTCATAAAATCTAGTATGTATTTTTTTCCTGATAGTGGCATCATTGTAAAATAAAAAAATACATTGCAATGAGAGGAAGAAATTTAACTCTGCAACTAACTTAACATGTGAACTTGACCACACTGATGAAGCTCTAGTTGATTTTTTTGTCCTAGCCTACCACATGAGAAAAGCAGCAGGTGAAAATTTAATTGTTGACCATAAACATTATCATATTGTAGGAACCAAAGGCAAGCTGCCCCAAGATGAGCCACTTTGGCATGAAATTATTCTGAGGTAAAGGCGATTAAGACGCTATGGGTTCAAGAGAAACTTCTGTCCTTCCCTTAACTAGAAGAATCTATAGTGATGGGCAGGGGAGTCTTTTACAGAATAAGTGTTATTACCAGAGATAAATTTTATCTGAGTGACCTATCTGTATGGTCAGGCAAACATCTAATTACCAAACATCTGCTCTTCTAATTGCCCTATGAATTGCATTTCTTTCCTCTGAAGTCCCAGACCCCTACCACCTTCTCTTTAGTTCAGGATGACATATATACCTTATTTCTCCTCAGTGTCTTTGGAATTTCCATGTCTGTGTGGATTCTCCATATGTACACTATTAAACTTGATTTTCTCCTGCTGATTTGTCTGATGTTGATTTGATTCATAGTCCAGCTAGAAGGAAGGACCTTTGAAGGGTCAGGGATTCTTGTTCCCTGCCAATATCATACTCCTGTTTTGTTTTGTTTTGTTTTCCTACAACAATGTTTAATCTCCATGCTGAGAAGTCCCATTTGACTTTTTTCCCCATGCCTTTTAAAATTAGGTGACAAAGTAGAATATGGAGGCACTTAATATTCCTTTTTTTGTTCTGGATATAAAATCTGTATTCCAAAATGGATAAAAATAAAACTTTTTTTCAACAAAAATTTATTGTGCAAATCATGCAGATTAATGTTATTGCTTGGAAAGGGAGAATACTTTGTTACCCCTAAATAGGTCACTTTGGCATGGGCATTATTTTGAGCTCAAGACTATCAAAACCCAGCATATTCAGGAAAAGAGCTTTGCCTCCCCCTTCAACTACCTAAATTAACATTGCAAAAGGAGCCTGTACCAGGAAGAGAGCTATTACCACATATTCCCTTTTACCTAAGAAAGTTTTTATATTATAGAGCAATCTTTGTTTTCTCTCTCCTTACTATGAGGGGCTTCAAGTGTCCAAACCTTTCAATATACTTTATAAACTTCCCAAAATCAAACTCCAAATGTCTAAATGAAGTCTTCTTTTTTTTTTTTTTTTTTTAATTTTATTTATTTATTTGACAGAGAGAGACATAGTGAGAGCAGGAACACAAGCAGGGGGAGTAGGAGAGGGAGAAGCAGGCTTCCCGCGGAGCAGGGAGCCCGATGTGGGACTCGATCCCAGGACGCTGGGATCATGACCTGAGCCGAAGGCAGACGCTTAACGACTGAGCCACCCAGGCGCCCTAAATGAAGTCTTCTTAACCTTCAACCAGCTTTGGAATTTTCCAGAGGGTCCATGGGACATAGCAAAAGATGTGTGCTTTCTCTTTATAAGAAGGAAGATGTTATACTAGGCTTACTTAATATGTTAAATTACATGGGAAGCATTGTCAAATAAGAAGTAATGCTAAGCCTTTTTATGTCATATTTTACAAGTATGTATGTGTTTTAGAAATTGTATGAAATTCCTAAAATTCTGTTATAAACAGAATTATACAAGTTAAAACTTGTTATAAACAGAATACAAGTTAAAACTTGTATATCTAGTTTTCTTAAAATATGGTATGTCATAGAAGTAACCACATTTTTTGTCAATTGTATTATCATGTCGAATGGATCACATGGTCTTTAACAATTGACATGTTAAAATATTTTGTCATTGTTTACAGTTACTGTTTTACTCTGATGCCTGTGCAAAAGTAGTCTGGTAAAAGTGCTTCATTCAAGGGGATTCATGGAAAGGCCTCTGGCAAGCACAAGTTTCTAACTTTAAGGTCATAAAACTAAACTGGGTAAGGATTTTTCAGAACTAATGGAAAAACTGGATTCAAGAACAAGAATGAGGGGTGCCTGCATGGCTCAGTCGTTTGAGCAGCCAACTCCTGATTTCGGCTCACATCATGATCTCATGGGTCATGGGACTGAGCTCTGCGTCAGGCTCCACACTCAGCGTGGAGTCGGCTTGAGATTCTCTCCCTCTGCCCCTCTCCCCACTCTCATGCATGTGCATGCTCTCTCGCACTCTCTCTCTCTCAAATAAATAAATACAATCTTTAAAAAAAGAAAAAGAACAAGAATGAATTAATGGGAATGAATGAACTGATAAGATGGTTATAATTTTTATGACCTTTTTGTTTGAAACATTGCTGACTCTTTAATGTTTTGCTTTTCCAGACTTAAGGAAACTTTTTCTCTTAAGATGCCTATGTTTTAGACAAACTTGGTTATGTGTACCTTTGTAAACAAAGCTGAAACAATTACTTTATCTCCCTACCTGATCCCTCCAGAATTTGGAAAATCTTAGTAAATATTCTTATTTCATGGCAATATATTTATTTGCATAAGTTCGATAAGAATCTATTCTCCTTGTGACAGGACAAAGTTGGTAACAATGGTTATATTACCAAAGCTTTGACTGGAATGTAATGAGATGAGCGATGAGAGATGAGCATAGAAGCAGATATGCCACAACTTTAGGTAACTAAGGCTGACTTTATGGAGCCAATAAAGTCCCTTACTTACAGAGTTTCTGACAACCTGACCAGGTGAGTAAGAAAGGTCACTTTCTGGCACGTGCAAGAACCTTGGGATATATTTGGGACCTCGAAGAGAGGAATTCACATAAATCTATAGGTATTGCAGGTGAAGTCTGATAGCAAGTCCTTGGCTTGGTTTCCTGGCCTCAAGAGGTTTTTGGAAGTTCAATCTGAGATTCCTTGTGAAAAAATTCCAGCAAAGGAAACTTTGAGTCTATCTGGCCATTCACTATTCTTGCTACATGTATATAAGTAATCAGGCCTAGTTTATCAAAACTAGAGTTATTTTACAAACAAATTAGTGTTAATTTGGCTATTTCTGGTCAAAATGAAGGTGATTTTAGTGAGAAAAATTATGCGTCAGCCACACATTTTGTGACTATTAGAATCTAGTGCTGTTATTGGCTTTGAGGTTTTGCTATTTACCTATAAACTGGCTGGATCATGAATTCTTCCAGTTTCCTCCAATATCTGGCTATGGCACTTCAAACTAATGTCCCCAATTTCCAACCCCATCCTTTTGACTTAGAATGATTGAGAACTAAAACTGCCCTTTTTCCTGAAACACTGCCAACTGAAGCTAAACGCTTGATATAAACTTTAGAGAAATGCCACAATAACTTATGTTCACACAATCTTCTTTGGACCAGTCAAAGTTTACCAGTGTACCCAAAGACATCATCAGAGACATTCAAACTGTGGACTAGAAAAATCTGTCAGATTGCCACTGCCTGCCCTTCTTCTATTTGAAGATGCTTTGGGCATGACATCTAGAAATCCTGACTGGCAGCTCTCAGGACTGTCACTGGGTTGTTTTTGTTGTTGTTGTTGTTTTTAAAGATTTTTATTTATTTATTTATTTGAGAGAGAGAATGAGCATGAGAGGGGGGAGGTCAGAAGGAGAAGCAGGCTCCCTGCTGAGCAGGGAGACCGCTGCAGGGCTCGATCCTGGGACTCAAGGATCATGACCTGAGCTGAAGGCAGTCGCTTAACCAACTGAGCCAGCCAGGCACCCCTGTCACTGGGTTTTAATCTGCCCCAACTGTTACCCTTTGTGTTTCTTTTATTCCCATAGAAATGCCACATATTAATTACCTGACTGCTTACACAATATAGGCCTAACTTTGGGAGACCAGTGGCACCCCTTCCTTCTGAAATGAAACACAACTGTTTAACTGAACTGGCCTATTCTCAACACAGACTGGTCTAATGAGATATGGAGCAATGTCTCAATTTAGCTTCTGTACTGTGAAATTTATCGGAAGTTTCAAAGGCAGGACTCAAGAGGAGCAGAACTTGTCACCTTGTCATAGGTGACTTTAGCATGAGCATTATTTTGAGCTAAAGGCAATCAAAATCCAGCAGATTCAGGAAAAGCTCTTTACATCCACCCCTAACCCAACCCCTTCAAATGCCTAAATTTACCCTGGAAAAGGGTCTGTACCAGGAAGAGAGCTGTTGCCAGAAATTTCTTTTTACATAAGAAACTTATCTGAAGAGAGCAACCTTTGTTTTGCAAACATCTCTTATCTTCCTGTAAATGGCCTTCCTGCCCTTTCTATTCCTAGACCCCTACCTCTTTCCTAAGCTCAGGATGTTGTGTGCAAGTCTCAATTACCTGGTGGCCTATTGTGTCTCATATTTTTATGAGGCTCATGTACATACAAAATATTTTTTCCTGTTCATCTTACTTCCATTTAATAATTAGACCAGCCAAATAACTAAGAAGGGAAGAAGGGAAAATTTTTCTGCCCCTCTGCTTTTTTTGAAAGACACAGGCCATATCACACAGCTTCTTGCCTTAAGAATCTTATCACTTGGTAAGTAAAATAAAACAATTATAGGTAACTGCCAGTAGGAAGCATTATGTGTCCTAAACAACAGATAGTAAGAGGACTAAGAAGGGTCCATGCAAATGCTAAAATGCTAACGAGGCTCAGATCTCAGGTGGTGGTGATGGACGTAAATAAACTGAACAAGTTTTAAATGAATTAAAATGAATAGGAATCAAGTGGATTGAACGTATTTAGGAGAGATCCGTGAACTAAACTTGTATTCATGGGATCTTTCAATGAGAACATAATACATTTGAATCTCTTTCTTTAGTGGTGTGTGATTAATCTTCCCTTTAAAATAATTACAATAAAACTTTCATTAAAATCATGGATTCTGTTCATCATAGAAGACAACAGCAGAATTATTTGTCCTGTGAATAACTATGTGTAATTTTGGAAACAAGATACAAGGAAAGAGATTCTCTGAGCTGTTAGAAACAAAGGATATCTTTTTCTTTCTTTCTTCTCTTACTTCCATTAATGTTGTCCTTTCTCCTTTAAAGCTATAAGAAATATTCCTGAATACTAATGTGACAAAATCAGATGCAATACCCAAATACCATATTTGCTTAATGATAAATACCTAGTCCTTACTTTTAAGAAAATTTAGACAATTCTGTTTGTCCTGTAGCCTTGGGGTAGTCAGGAAAGTTAGGCACAGTATTTTAATGTTCATTCCTCCTCTTTCGCTGTTAGCTCTCATTAATCCCTAATGCCTGGAACGGCATAAATTTCTTCTACAAAGGAAGCCCACAGGTCGTTTTTATTTGGAGCACTTTTTTTTATATGCGCCACAATATATTCCATTATGTATTACCTCGTCTGAATGCAAAACTGTTTTATATGCAGATTTAAGGTAATGAGCACTCAAGTTTAAAAAATGGTTCTGGTATCCTGTAGCTTCTCAATAATAATATACTCTTACATTCCAACAGAGAAGGATGGATTATGGGTTTTTCAATTTGCATCAGGCATATTAATTGCAGAGTAGGGCTTCCACATAAAATATCAATGTACTGGAACAAACTGTTAATGTACCAGAATATGAACACTTACACTCATTTCTGGAACTTTAAAAGGAATCATCCTTTTTTTTTTTCTTCTCTCTCTCTCTCTCTCTCTTTTTTTTTTTTTTTTTTTTTTGTTGTTGTTTTGTTTCTATACCTCTGGAGATGGTACAGTTTTTTTTAGTCAGTTAATGAGAACTATGTAACCTCTGTTTCTCTGAAAATCCCTAATTAGATTAAGTGCAGTAGGGCTTTTCTAGTCATTCTGCTGGGGAACAACACAACAAGCCATTAGGGAAAGAGAATAATTTAGAGGATCTGGAGCAAACTTATTTTAGAGTTACTTTTAAGAAACATGACATGGAAGATCAACTTTATGCTGTAGTTGGAAAGGCACAGAAGCACACTCAACTTTTATTTGCATTCTATTTCTCAGCTGTGAAGAAAATACCTAAACTAGTAAAACTGTAATTGGAAGTTTTATAAGTAATTTTCAGCTGAGGTTTTGCACTGTAAGTTTAATTATAGAGAACTGTGTATTATGGTACTTTATTGCATGGAAGTACTTGAATTATGGATTGTCTTATAGGCATAAAATTATGAATGTCCATTTAAAAAAAATAATTGTAATAAACAAAATCCTTGTGCTTTATCTTTTTAAAAAGGTTTGATAACTAATATAAATTACGGATACAGATTGGTTAGATTAGAACACAGATTTGAATGTTTAAAAGTATGTGTTCTATATTTTATAATGTGGATGTTTTCCTATGCTGAAAAGATAAAGCAGCAGGAAGAAATATTTTGAGGTTTAAACACAGACTACATTTTTTTTCTTGTAGCCTGTATATAATATGCAACTTCTAAGTAATTGATAGATATTCATTGAATAAAATTCTCATCTATTGTATCCTAAATTGTCACTTCTTTTACACTGTTATTTTATTCCATATTCTTTTTGATGCTTAATGAAATTTGTGATTTTATTATGCCCAAACAACAGTAAAATGGGAACCCACTGTTCAAAACTACTCCGAGAAAGACAGTATTTGAGTTTGCATGCCACAGCTATAAGCAAAGAATTATTTCACTAGGGAAGAGAAGAACTACCACCCACATAATCCAACAGGAGACCTGATTCATTTTATGTCTGGAGCAATCCATGCAATGTTACAAACTGAAATGAATTTCCTTTTCAATCTTCAGGTGAAAAAAACAGTGAGAAGGCCCTGCTTTCCTTTTTTTTTTTTTTGCCCTGCTTTCCTTGTCTGATATAAATTTCTCTTCTTACCTCTTAAGAAATCGTGTGTGTTTTGTTTTATTTTGCAATGGTAGCTTTGACCTCATAATGCTATTATAAGGCTAAGTGTGTCATGGGTTAAAAATGAAGGCAAGATAGACTTTCCTCAGCACTAAAACACAATCTAATCTATGGTAAAAGTAATTTTGATACTGTTTAAAGAAATAGCCCTGGGCAACATGAATGGTCCTTTGCTGTAGCGTGCTGGCTGAAAAACAGGCATAGATACATGCTCAGTGAAGAGACCGGGGTGGATCACTAGCATATAAACTATGTCGGCATCTGTTGGATGCTAACATTTTGAGAAATGATGAAAGTGTGTTATTCTCATTTTGTATTACATATGGTGGGTGTATTTTAAACTCAAGGAATTTGATTTCTAGTAAGAAAGCCAAATAAAGTGTTGCGATTGTTTTATTTATGGGCAAATCTTTCAACTGAACTCCTTTTATTTCCTGATGTGTTTTTTCTCCTTGTTTGAAATACCATATAACACAAGATGCTGCCTGTTTTGTGTGCCTTTTTATATTGTGAACAAAGATGGAAAGTAGGTCCAAGTACCTCATTCAAAAATCTTTTACTTAATTCCATCAGTTGACGAGATAACATCATGTTTTCAGAATTTGCTTTTCTTGGTAAACATCCCTAAAAAAGATTTAATCCTTATGAGGAATACCATAAATCTTAATTTGATATATTGATTTAAGTTTTTTATGAACTTTTACTATTGAATGAGAATTGCTTTTGGATCATACTACTTTTAGAGGTAGTGATTAAATGCACTTACCCCTCCTCCTGATACATCTACCTTCTATGTCCTCAGATAAAAATCAAATGAAAATTAATCTCACGTTCAAAGTGATGTTAACTGAATTCGGGAATCTTATGATGTCCTTTACTTCCTTTGAAGCATCATTTGGCAACACAAGTACAATTCCAGCATAGCTGCTGATTTTTAGTTGCAGTTTTTATTTTTTAATTCTTGTGGGGAGAGGGATTTAATCTCTCAAACTTCGTTGGTAAATTACATTGATGAATGCATTCTGACAGGAAGCTTTACTGAAATGAAAAGGACTCATGTGTAAGGGTGGGAATAACTATTCTAAGAGCTTTTTCATGGTGCTCGTTGCCAGGGAAACCACTGCTTTGTCTGTACGTGTTTGGAATGGCTGCCTCATTAGAACTCAGGCTCCCAGAGAGTCACTTCGTGGTCCTGATGAAATGAAAGGGATGAACCTATTTTAGTTGATTAACACAAAATTAAGAAAAATCGCATACTTAAAAGACAGATTTCCAAAAGCTAAACATAGAGTATTATGGGGAAACTGTAAAGGTAATATTGATTAGGCCTTTTTAGCCACTTGTGTGACTAGAAGAATACTTTTATTTTTTTTCTTTCCCTTTGCCTATTTACAAATTTATGGAAGAGTAAGCAATGGAATATTATATATTAACAACTGCCAAATAAACACTGGATGTGATAGATCCTGGTAGTTGCACAAATATGTACATATTTCTTTTATTAAAAATTCGTTTTTTCCTTGCAGTGACTGGTCTATGTCATGGCTACAATATTATCACAGCAGACGGAATTCATTGACTTGGGCATAAAGGTATTGAAAAGCTGTGTTAGAAACCCACATTGGGGTAATATTCATTTTGCTTTAAACAAAGCAGTGTCATACTCAGAAATTATATGGGTCAATATTAATGGCAAAGAGGGCAATACAACTTTTATGATTGCTCTAAGCTTAAAATATTTTTTAAAAAAAGATAACAAGCAGGCATGAAAACTTCTCAAGTTCAAGGAAGCTCAAACTCAACAATCCTACTTCTTCCTGTATCTTATTATGGATCAAATTTCCTTTGGCAATTCATTGGCACTTAAAATTTCTGTGCCTGACTCATGACAAAGAGATGAAGCAGCAGATTTATAGGCTCTTTTCTTTCAAAAACAAGTTATATAAATTTCTTCTTCTGTCATTCTATGAAAGTATACTTAAGGTACTAGAATCTTAAATATTATTATCTAAGGATTTATCCTGAGGGAAAAAAGATACACAAAATCCAAAGAAAAATTTTGCCCTGCCAGATTTTTTAAATCCCTACCATTCAAATAAGTTAGCTTTAATCAAATTAACAATATTGATTTTTTTTTTCCTGTAGTACCATTTCAGGTAGAGTAATATCAAAATGATCTTCTGAAATTTGCAAGCTTAGCTTTGACAGGCAATTATCAAAAATTTGGTTTTATACATGTTAAACATAAAATGGCTATTAGACATTCAAGAGGAGATGTTTTTAAGGCATCTTTTACAAAGGCAGAATGCACAAGACTTGGTTTTTAATTGAGTGTAGAATGAGAGGAAGGTGGGGATAAATTCAGGGTTTATCATGACTCCCAGGCCTGAGTACAGGTCATTAATGTTATAGTCATTCATTGAGATTGGAACAACTACAGCAATGGTTCTCAATCTTGGCTACCCATGAACATCATCTGGGGAGCTTCTAAAAATACTAATGCCTTGAAACGAATGTAACATTGTGTGTCAACTATACTTCAATTAAAAAAATATACTAATGCCTGAGATACAACATCAGGGATTTTTATTCAATTGCTAAGGGGTTGGGTCTAGAATGGTACTTAAAAATTGCTCCCCTGCCAATTCTAATATGAAGCTAGACTTTAGAACCTTGATATTAGAATCATTATGGTGCTTCTTACCCTCACCTGAATATTAGAGGCACCTGAAACTTTTTTTTTTACTCCTACAATACACAGGTAGCACCCCAGGTTGATTAAATCAACATCTGCAAAAGTGGGTTCCAGATTTTTAAATTTCTCCAGCTGATTCTCATGTGAGTCAGGGTTGAGAGTCTTGACACAAGGAGAAGAGTAGTTCAGGGGAAGGAGCTGTTGCTGGAAAGCAATACTGGATTTGAATGGGTTCTGGGACACCCAGCTGGAAGTACTTAGTAGACACTTGACTATGAATCTGAAGCTATAGAGCACAAGTCTAGATATAAAACCTGGATTACAGAAATATATTTATAATAATGGAACACTGAAGAGAGAAGGGAATCATTGGGACCCTTATAAAGAAAGAAGAAAAGGGCCAAGAGCAAAAGCTCAGGAAACAATGACATTTCAGAGGAAGGAAGAGGATGAAGAGTCAACTAAATACAGAAAAACAAAGGGATTTGGAAAGCTAAGAATCATGTACTCAGGTTATTCATATTCTCTCATCTCCCTCCCTCCCTCTGCCTTTCACCTTCTCCCCCTCTCCCTCTCTGCTCCTTTCCTTCCTTCTTCATTCCTCTCCCTCTCTCTCATTCCTTTCCTCTGTCTCTCTCATTGGATATTTACTACCTCTTTCCAATCTAACTATTGCTTTCATCATGGATAATATTTAGGTTGATAAACATAAATAATGTGATTTCAAACACTTTGACATATTTTCCCCATACTTCACAACAGAGAACCAGTCTCTTGGTTTATTAATGTCTTGGATATTACTTCATACAAAACCAACTGAGGAACCCCTGGGTGGCTCAGTTAGTTAAGCATCTGCCTTTGGCTTAGGTCATGATCCTGAGGTCCTGGGATCGAGCCTGAGCAGAAAGCCTGCTTCTCCCTCTTCCCCTATCCCCCCCCCCCCGCTCATGTTCTCTCTCTGTCTCTCTCTCTCTCAAATAAATAAAATATAAAAAAAATTCAAATTTGAAACTTCAGCATTTCATCTACTGAAATAATGGTCTATTTGAAGCAACTTCATACCAGTATTCTCAATGTTTAAATCTCTTATCCTTGTGTCCTATTTTCCCTGATAAGGACAAGTATTGGATCTCTCCAACCAATCTCTTTTTCTCCTCTTATATCCTGATATCAGAGTAATATTGGAGAAAATGTCATATATTTATGTAGCTTATAGTGCTCTAAATCTCACCTGGTCAGTATGCACTACTTGAAAATTATCTTGATCAGTTACCTTTCCCCATGTAAATTATTCCAAACTTTTACCAATCTGTTCAAATCCCTCACCTTATTGCCACTACTGAAGAAGATAAATATAATCTTAGGGAAAATTGTGGCTATCAGTCAAATTCCCTCAATTTCTTATCCTGATTTCCTTATATTACACATAAAGAAAAACAATAGGATTATAACTACTCACTTTCACACCTTTTTACCAGTCACGGAGGATGAGCTGTTCATCATTTTCTTTTTAGGGATGATTTCTCCACCAGTGCCTTGATCTCTGTACTTGTAGTTATTCCATAACCTGACCCTAACCTCATGTATTTTCAACTTCTGTTCAGACACAGTTGGCTCTCTCATATTTTGTATTGTCAAGTCTCTTACTTTCCTCTCTCTGTTTCCTCTCTTTCCATCTACAGTCAAGTTCCTGAAAAGAATACTCTATGCAATGGTTTTCAAACCTGACTATATATTAGAATCACATGGGGAGCTTTGGGACCATACTGATGCCCAATCCCCTACCCCAGAAATTCTGACTCAATTGGTCTAGAGTAGAGCACAGGCATTGGTATTTTATTTGTAAACTCCCATGTGATTCTAATAGATGGCCAGATTTGAAACCACTGTTCTACTAACTCAGACTACAGCTGCTTATGCCCCACTCTTTCACTCCAACTTGTTTCTACTTCTACACCTCCCCTTAAACTATTCTTCTAAAGAACACCAATATCTCCTTTGTTTCAAGTCCAGTTAACTATTTTCAGTTTTTATATTAGCTTTTCATATGGACCTCTTGTCAAAATTGATGACCCTACTTTTCTTCAAAAGCCTTTGATTTCTATCCCTTGCACTGCTGAAGTGAAATCTTATTACTTAGCTTCTTGCTGATCTCAGTATCAACAATGTAATATAAAAACAAAACCAAAATGGCTAGAAAGATTTCTTATATTTTGTAAATATTTTAAAAATGACTGTGTATGCGTTTTATGTGGTAGTGGGTTATTTCCTTAAAGTGGAAGCTTCATTAAGCAGAGTGATTCTTTGTTTAGCAAGTTTAGGGTGACGATAAAATGGTAAGAAATAATACAAATGTTGAAGAAACCATTATAATAGAACTGGAGGAACCCAAATTTAATAAACTGTCTAAAAAAAGGGTTTAGAATATACCACATTTTATTGTTTAAAATCATTGTCCTAAGTTTTTTGTCCAAAAAATAAAAATTTGAATGCAATCAAAAGCATATTGACAGAAATATTGACAATTTTTTTTAAAAGATTTTATTTATTTATTTGACAGAGAGAGAGATAGCGAGAGCAGGAACACAAGCAGGGGGAGTGGGAGAGGGAGAAGCAGGCTTCCTGCCGAGCAGGGAGCCCGATGTGGGACTCGATCCCAGGACCCCGGGATCATGACCTGAGCCGAAGGCAGATGCTTAACGACTGAGCCACCCAGGAGCCCAAAATATTGACAATTTTATTTTATTTTATTTTTATTTTTTTAAAGATTTTATTTATTTATTTATTTGAGAGAGAGAGAGAGAAACAGCATGAGAGGGGCAGGGTCAGAGGGAGAAGCAGGCTCCCCGCTGAGCCGGGAGCCCAATGTAGGACTCGATCCCAGGACTCCAGGATCATGACCTGAGCCGAAGGCAGTCGCTTAACCAACTGAGCCACCCAGGCGCCCTAAAATATTGACAATTTTATAAGACATAGGTTTGAAGGCAGAATTTAGATCTAGGAAGACTAATTGGAAGATCATTTTATTAATAAAAATGTTGGGGATAAAGGCCTTAGGTAAAAATCTTGAAAGTAAAAGTGGATAAGAAGAGACAAATGTGAAAGAGGTTAAAGTGATAAGTGGAAGAACTCAGTCATAGATTAAATTTTATAGTGAAGAATAAAGAATAGAGAGAATGAAAACTCAGACTTCAATTTACACTGCAAAGCTATAGGAGTCAAAACAGTATGGTACTGGCACAAAACTAGACACATAGATCCATGGAACAGAATAGAGCCCAGAAATAAACCCCCAATTATATGGTCAATTAATCTATGACCACAGAGGCAAGAATATACAATAGGGAAAAGACAGCTTCTTCAACAAATGATGAAGAAATGGAGAGCTACATGCAAAAGAATAAAACTGGACCACTTTCTTATATTGTACACAAAAAGAAACTCAGAATGGATTAAAGATCTAAATGTGAGATCTGAAACCATAAAGCCTCTAGAAGAAAATAGGCAATAATTTCTTTGACATTGGCTGTTGAAACATTTTTCTAGATATGTCTCCTCAGGCAAGAGAAACAAAAGCAAAACTAAACTATTGGGACTACACCAGAATTCAAAGCATTTGCACAGTGGTGGAAACCATCAACAATGTGACAAGACAACCTACTGAATGGGAAAAAGTATTTGCAAATGATATATCTAATAAGGGGTTAATATCTAAAATGTATAAATAACTTATACAACCCATAAATCCCCCCTCCCAAATCCAGTTAAAAATCGGCAGAGGACCTGAATAGATGTTTTTCCAAAGACATACAAAATGGCCAACAGACACATGAAAAGATGCTCAATATCACTAATCAGGGAAATGCAAAGCAAAACCACAATGCAATATCACTTCACACTTGTCAGAATGGCTAATATAAAAAACATAAGGAATAACAGGTGTTGGTGAGGATGTGGAGAAAAAGGAACACTTGCACTGTTGGTTAGAATGCAAATTGGTTCAGCCCCTGTGGAAAAGGGATTAGTATGGAAGTTGCTCAAAAAATTAAATATATAATTACCATATGATCTGGTAATTTCACTACTGGGAAATTTCACTATTTTACCCAAAGAAAATAAAAACACTAATTTGAAAAGATATATGCATCCCCATGTTTATTGCAGCATTATTTGAATAGCCAAGATATGGAACCAACCCAATATGTATATAACATATATATATATATATATATATATAGAGAGAGAGAGAGAGAGAGAGAGAGAGAGAGAGAATGGAATATTACTCAGCTGCAAAAAAGAATGAGATCTTGCCATTTGCAACAACATGGATGGACCTAGAGTGCTAATGTGAAATAAGTCAAGCAGAGAAAGACAAATATCATGATTTCACACATGTGAAATGTAAGAGGCAAAACATTAGAATAAACAAAGAAAAAAAGAGAAACAAACAAACAAAAACAACTCTTACATACAGAGAACAAGCTGGTGGTTGCCAGAGGAGAGGTAGGTGAAGTTGGGAGAGTGAAATAAAGGGGATTAAGAGTGCACTTATCTTGATGAGCACTGAGTAATGTATAGAATCGCTGAATCACTGTATTTTACACCTGAAACTAATATAACACCGTATGATAATTTTTAAAAAATTTAAAAATAATTTAAAAATAACTCAATAATAAATTAAATTTTACAGTGAAGAATGATGAAAGAAAAAGGTTTCAAAATGTCTAGCCTGAGCGATGGGAAGATTTGTGTAACAAGTGCTACAGGACTGTTGGGGGGGAAAATGACTTGGGATGATGTCCAGTTAAGACAAAATAATTTTGAGCTTAATGGCTGGACATTTCTGTGACTATTGAGAGTCAATGCACTTGTCACTGCGAGGCTGCAATATGTGGGAAATGCCACGACTGAAGATATAGCTTTAAGTGTCATTCACAGAAAAATGGACATTCAAATCTTAAGAGTGGATGAGATTTCTAAAAGGGTAATTATAAATGATGACAGTAAGAATGTTGAGAAATGCCATCATTAAAGGAAGATGCAGGGTGGTATTATGAGAGAACATAGTCTCTGAAATCAGACTGAATAGTGTTCATGTTTGGCTTCAGTATGTGCTATGTCATCTCAGACTTTCCTCTCAGCTTCATTTTATTCATCCACAAATTGGGGGTAATATTATCTACTTCACGGGATTATGTGAGTCTGTGTGGGTGTGCATGTGTGTGTATGTTTGAGGAGAGAGAGACAGAGAATACAAATTATTACTGAATAAATATTTCTATTTTGTTGTGGATTACAAATATAAATCAAATAAAAAGTTAAGTCATAGTAGTATAAGGGATTAGAAAGTGCAAGAAAGATGCAGTGTTTTATTTATTTATTTATTTTTTTAAAGATTTTATTTATTTATTTGACAGAGAGAAACACAGCAAGAGAGGGAACACAAGCAGGGGGAGTGGGAGAGGGAGAAGCAGGCTCCCCGCTGAGCGGAGAGCCTGATGTGGGGCTCGATCCCAGGACCCTGGGATCATGACCTGAGCCGAAGGCAGACGCTTAACGACTGAGCCACCCAGGCGCCCCGATGCAGTGTTTTAGAAACCAAAGGAACATAGTTTAACAACAATGGATAAATCATAGGTTGAAAAATCACTAAGAAACACTATTTTTAGAAGAGAAGTGAATAAATCTATTATAATGATAACAGGTTAGTAGCATTCTTTTAATTTGTTAACATCTCAAAATTGAAACATGAAGTACTTGTACGCATATTACTTTACTTACTTTAATATGTAAAAAAAAAAGGGAAGCAATTAATATCCAGATTTCTAGAGATGTGTTGTTTTTATTAAAAATCCAAATTTTGATTAGACAAGTGATTCATGAAGGAGATAAAAAAAATAGTGCCAAATGATTGGCCAGGAAAAGGAAGGCTTTCTCTGAGTATGTGTACAGATTTCTCCTCAGCAGCAACTGCTATTTCTTTCTTGTTTTAATTTCTCATATTTTTGTGTGCATGTACACACACATCTGAATGTGGTCATTATCTTCTTTTTAAAATGGTGTTTGTGTGTGTGTGTGTGTGTGCATGTGTGTGAGAGAGAGAGAGAGAGCATGTACACATACCTCTCCCTTTCTTTCCCTGTATTTCTCCACATTTGGGGGCTCATTCCCAAAGGCATATATAGATTTTTTTCTTGTCTGCTCCCTCCTCTTCCTTCTTCAAATTGCCTAATATTTCATTCCATAATATGCCAAAATTTATTTAGCTAGTTCTTTATTGATAGGCACTGAGGGTCATATAATTTCTGTTAAACCTCTGTAAAATGTATTGAATCTTATAATTAACAGAAAGCTTTTGTATTCTAATTGGACTTGTGTAAGAAAATTGCATCTTTTTCTAGCTGTGCCCACAAGCTTAAAGCTGAAGAGATTCTAGAACTATCAGGGCATTTCTGGGTTTTCACTCTGCTGAATTCCAATTCAAAAAATGAAGGATTTTTGAACTTAGTATATGCTAAAACTTTCAAATTCAGTATAGCAACACAGAAGTTGCATTGGGAGACTTATTAGAATCTTTTTGGAGGGGTTTGGCAGTAAAAAAACAACAACAACAACAGCAACAAAAATAAAAACCCTGATATATGGAATCCCCTATGGCTGACCAAATTACACTTGTATCTTTTGCATAGTAAAGCATTTCAAAGCCATGTGTACAGTGGATACGCTTGTATAGTCACATAGGAGGGCAGTATATTAAGGCACATGAAGACCCCATGAGTTGGGGGTCTGGTTTGTTTTTTTAAGTTTTAGTTTGTGTATGAAAAAATTAAGACTTACTTATCTCTGACTCCAACATTTAGGGATCTCAAATATGAGCAAATAATTGCATAAGTCTCTGTTTTCAGCAATTTGAGACATAGAGGGTCACAGGATTGACAGAGAATGATTTGGATTTATATAATTTACAGATATGGCTTCCAAAATATTGATAATTAGTTGATTATAGTTTCATCTTTCTATCTTCAGAAGAACAGATTATTATTCTTTTGGGGGGAAGTGGTAATTACAGATTTGAATTAAGTTGAATGAAGTTAAAGAGAAACTGCAGTGTCGAATTCCCTGCCAGGGAAGAATTACATTTACACAAGTAGAAAGTTCTTTGCAATTCCCACTAAGCTATAACATATTTCTAGTTGTGTTTGTAGATTTGCATCATTCTGAAAATAGCCACTTCCTAGGTCCTCATTTTCCGTATAAAAACAATGTTTCCTGGGAGTAAATTTCTTCCTGAGATTCAATTTCTGAATATTCACAAGGTGAAAAACGTGTTCACCTCTTTTCAAATGGAAATTCTCTGAACTGCAATTGGGTGGCTATTTCATAGACTGAACCTCAAACAAAACATATCACTTTTAAATGATATATTGTAAAAAGACCTGAAGTTTGTGTGAACACGTGTATGTGGTGCGTGTCAGTGTTGCCTGGAAGCTGTATGAATGGCTAAATATAAAACTTAAAACCACATGCATATATAACATGACTTGAATAATTAAAAATGAGATTGTATCTTCACTGGAAATAATACAGAGCAAATTTTTAAAAATTTTAGAATTTTTATATCTGATAATTTCTACCATTGTCTCTGTTGTTTCAGGAGAGCTTCTAAAAACTACAAGTAGCTGCAAATATGTTAGAATTTTTATTTCCATGTTGACATTTGAATGTTGCCTAATTTATATATTTCCCAGTAGGACTTATATTAAATCAAGACTCTTGTTTTTTAACAACGAACACATCCTTAAAGATACCAAGGTATTAAATTATCACCATTATTTATAACATAAACACATTTTTTTTTAAATTTTTTATTGTTATGTTAATCCCCATACATTACATCATTAGTTTTAGATATAGTGTTCCATGATTCATTGTTTGTGCATAACACCCAGTGCTCCATGCAGAACGTGCCCTCCTCAATACCCATCACCAGGCTAACCCATCCTCCCACCCCCCTCCCCTCTAGAACCCTCAGTTTGTTTTTCAGAGTCCATTGTCTCTCATGGTTCTTCTCCCCCTCCGATTTCCCCCCCTTCATTCTTCCCCTCCTGCTACATTCTTCTTCTTCTTTTTTTCTTTCTTAACATATATTGCATTATTTAACATAAACACATTTTAAACAACCTAATTGTGCACTACAAAGAGAATAAGTAAATAGTGATACATCCATGCTACAAACCATTGAAAATAATGACATACATGGATCTATACATGCTGACACAGAAGGAGTATCTGATAAATTGATAAATTGTTTCTTTGACTGAATTTCATTCTATTTGTATAAATAAATTAATATACCTGCAGAACTATAGCATTATGCAACTCTAGCAGGTATATAATTCAGTAATGCTATTATGTATGCATTATAGACATTTCTGCATACAATTACACAGTGAAGAGAAATTGTTACCATTTAAAAATGTATACATATGTTTATATTTATGTAGAAAAATTTATGGTAGTAAAAACTGCAAATTATCAACCATGGAAATCCTCATAGGTAGGATGGTGGAAGAGGTAGAGGTGAGCTTAATTTTGCTTTTCATTTTGCTTTTCATTTTGCTTTACACCTTTGTATTGCTTGTATTTTTCAACTTGATTTGCATTACCTCCATAATATTTTTCTTAAAAATATAACTATAATTGGGATTCTACTTTGTGAATTGTATGTCTCTTTAACTTATGTCCTCTCTCCTTAATGATCAGTTTCTGCACTGACTTTGCAATAATATCAGAATCCCACCAGTTAAAGAAACCAAAAAATAAAAAGAAGCAAAATAAGGAAGTAAGCAAACTAAAACCAAACCTTAAGGACATCACCTTTTATGCAGGCCTTGAAATGAGATGACATGAACCATGTCTAACCTCTCCCGCTCCTGAAGATGTTTAACTTAAATAATCAACTCCAAACTCTGCGCTGTCCCACAAAGATACTGTTTTACGTTCCTTCTAAATTACTAGCCTGATTCAGGCTACTAGTATCTTCTTGCTTGGATATAGTTAGTAGCTTCTACACTGGGTTTTCTGGCTCTAATTTCTTACCCTAGCAGTCACCCCATACATTGTCATGGCGTTTGCTTCCTAAGGCATAGATGAAATCATGTTGCTTTACCCATTAAAATATCTGTGGGCTCCACAGAATAAGTTTCAAATTTCTAGGCATAACATCAAGGACCCTTCTTGTCCTGGTACCAGATTGCCTATTAGCATCACTTTAAACTACAACTTTCCAATCACTCTGAAACTTCCATGAATATAATATGCTATTTCATACCTCTGGTCTTTTTACTATGTCATTTACTTCTTTTATTCTCCTCATCCTTCAAAGTTCACCACAAATATCACTCTTTCGAGAAAAATGGTTTATTTTATCTGACCATGGAATTAAATACTCTTGTTCTCCCAGAATACTATGCTTGATCTATAATAGAGATCTTATTTCATCTGTATTTACCTTACTTGATTTTTTATTTGTTTTGTCTTCACTGAATAATTAGTTTCTTGAAATCAGGACCTACCTTCAATTGATCAATGAATTCTCAGGATTCCTAATAAAAGTGTGTTCGATGAATTTGTTTGCCTTGCTTTTAGCCAAATATATTTAGAATTCCTTTAGTCGTATGCTTACTAGGCAACACTGTTGATGAGGTTGCTACATATGGTCATGGCTAAGCAAATATAAGTGTCATCTTAATTTTATTCAAAAATAAGTGTATGTCCTATCTATTTGTTTCAATACATTTGGTATCCTATATTTACAACTATTTGTGGATCTGCATCAGTCTTATTGATGTTCTAAAGATGTGCTCTTCAGTAAAATAGCCATTAGACACATGCACCTATTTACATTTATATTTAATCAAAATTAAATGAAATAAAAAATGGCCTTCCACAGCGCTACCCATATTTAAAAGGCTGTTTCTATATCATAGACATTTCCATCATCACAGACTTTTCGATTAAGTTGCTGCTCCAAAGTTTAAACTCAAAATAGAAATTATCTGTATGCTTAATTGGTGACATCCTGATATAGAAACGTCATACTTTACAACTGAATCTTAGCATTGCTTTGACCTAAGTTGTATATATCTTTACCACTAGCTTACTAAGCAACTGATATAGGGACTCATATAATTTCTTCAAAACTTCAAAATTTACCCTCAATCAACCCTCAGTTGATTGCATATATCCCTTTACACATCTGGGTCACATGGATTACACACATCAGCTACTTTGTGAAAAGGAGGGATGGACTATGTACACTTGTGGAATGCATATAAATAAACAAAAGTTCAATAAAAGAAGACCTAAACACTTTGTTGGCCAATTTAGTGAAATAATGTCAACGAAGGGACCAAGAGAGAAGGCTTATGCAGTTGTAAATTTAGGGTGCAGAATATAAAAGTCCACTTGTTCTCATCTCTAGTGCGGAAATGCCCCACCCTTACACAAAGGTCACACACAATATCATGTTTTTAAGCCTTTATGTAATGGCATTGACTTCACTTACTGTCCTCATCCTTCAAGACTTAATTTGAACTATTTTCCCCCTATTTTTCTCCACTCCGGTTGAGAGGTCTCTAAGTACAGAAAGAAAGGCAAAAAGAAAATTCCTCTACTTGGGATGAGGACTTGCCTCTTTTTGATACAGTGTGTTGGATCCTTTAATAATAGCTTTTTTAATGCAGACTAGATACATATTTGATCATCTAACATAGAAGTTGGAACTTTGGCATCTGCTTGACAAGCACCACTTTGCTGATTCCACTTCACACCTATAAAAGAACTTGCTGCCCTTTTTGTTAACTAGATAAGCTATATTTTTCACTTTGAAAAGACACACCCCTGATGCTTTGATGGTGAGAGACTGCCTCACCACATTCCTTCTCTGTTATTAAGGTACTGTAGTTTTGATTTCATAATTTTCAACAGGTTCATTTAACAATGGAGTGAACAAAAGTCTAACAAAGGATCAAACGGTTATTACTGGGGACATAATAACCTCTACCAACTGATCTTCAGTAATGGAGGGACTCCTCAGTAGGAAGAAGACTTTCATGTTGACACTTTCTGGATAGAGAACTCTTTGCACACACAATCAGTGAAGTATCGGATATACAGAGTAAAATGAAAAAAAAGTCTTAGCAAGCTAAAGAATTAAGTACTACTGTTAGCTTCTTTCAAAAGTGGCAGTACAAATGATGTAGGGGAAGATTATCTCCTTAAAATTTTAGACAAATCAATTTCCACAAGAATATCTGAAAAATATTCATCCCACAAAATTATTTTTCACGAATTACACTTACCAATTTCTTCTCTGTAATTCTCTTTTTGCATGAACAGTGTTTCCTTTAGTGTATTATGTAAAATGCCAGGTATATGGAAAGCACTGTTGAATTGATTTGAGAATAAGATATTCATTCAATATACATGTATTAATGCTAACCACCACTGCCACAACAAAAACCCACCCTGCCTTTTCTCTGCTTAGACATACCAATAACTTCTGTCTTATACTTGCTTTTATATGACTATTCAAATATATCTATATTCTGCATAACTGAAAAACTTAATTTTAATCAGGGAACCAAATAAACATATTCCCTATCATTTTAAGCCTCTTTTTTTCCTATCATTTTTTTTCTACATTCATGATTTTGTAAGTTACCATAACATGAAACCTCACAAGATTTCTCTGGGCAAAGTCTAAAGATCACTATGTTAGGATTGCTAAACAAATGTATTCACATGCATTTTCATGGCTGAATTTTTATTAAACAAGTTCAGTGTTTACTTTTTCCTTGCTTATGTGAAAACTGTTATAGGATTTTTCTGAAAATAACATCATCCAGATAAAAATGTTGAAAATATCCCCAAACACGTAGACTCATAAAGAGTGAAGGAAGCAAGCGTGCCAACTAATCTAGTTCACCATTCTCATAAAGGGCAATGGTGGCACTTTAGAGCCAGTACATCTATTCATTTTCATGGTAATAAAACCATTCCTGAAAGTGACTTTGTCCAGAGTAAATGGCTCTGTGTTATAACATGATGTACTTCAGAGGTGAGTTGTCATAGATCACCAAATAATGTGACCATCTTATACCTTAATAAAAAGTTCTCTGTTCATTCAAGTATCTTTTTGCAAACTGAGACTGTATTATCACATTTCAAAAATTTAGCCCACTGTTTCAATAGAAAGAGGCATAATATAAATGCTATCATGGCCAATGAATGGAAAGGGATGCAGAGGAAATAAGTAGGAACTTCCCAGTTCTCTCTCTCTCACACACACAAGTTAAATTTTTGCATTTAAACAGCAAACAAAGCTGACATGCTATAAAAGATAAATTCTGACATGAAGATTATTGGTTAAAAGTGAAAATTATGAAAATGATAGTATGTATCAGTGGATATTATTTGCTCATTTTAGAAGATACAGTTTTTAAAAAGTATACTGAATTATAAAAACTTTAAAAATGCATTTATTTTGTCAATTACATCACCCTCATTAAGCTGAGTCACTGAAGTACAAAAGGAATTGATTTTGTTTTTAACATATGCTTATAAACGAATTCCTATATGGATCACAAATGTTATGTAGACTGATGTTTAACATAAATATATTAAAGAATTGCATTTGCTGATTATAATTATATAGAAGGGTTATGCAGTTGTATTCTCAAGCATATTTTATTATAAATCATAATCACCCATTCCACCAGAAATTAATGAGAAAGAGCAAATAACTACAAAGGGAAAGACGAAGAAAGAGACCGTAAGGGAAAGGCAGTAGTAATATTCCTAGTTCCTGCATTAAATTTTTAATTCTGCTCTTACTGCTGACTTAAAACAATGGGAGTCTGTGCACTTGCAGTCTGAGTCTACTGTTAGCCTGTCTTAGCTTGGATTTAAAAAGAGGCAAGGACAGAAAAATCATTCGCTGGCATGAGAATGCTTCTGATAAGGTCAAAGTTTTACCACATTGTTTCCAATATGTAATTCTCATTGTTAACTGAAACACAGTGCTAACTCAGCTCAGTATTTCTAGGTGATTCAGAGACTAGGCTAGTATAGTTGTGCAGAGGGGATTAAGAACAGCCGCTCCTCTTCCTCTTCCACCAGCATGTACAGGAGAGACCAGGAGAAGGCCATTACTCTATTCCTCATTCACATTTCTCTTGTATAAATTATCTGGAGCACAGACTAGTGGCCCGCATAGACCTACACTGATAGCTTTTCTCGTCTAAAAGTAGTTTATGTTAAAGAGTTAGAAAATGATCTTTGTGTTGATTTGGTTCAAATGCTCATACATTTCAAGATTTCTTAATATAAAGAATTCTTCACAAATGGTCACAACAATATTCTCTAATTACAGTGAATACTGTAAAGGTGCCTAATATTTTACCATTGGACAGTCCCAATGATTGTATGATTTTAATATATTCATAATTAAAGCTTTTCAAATTGTTTTAGGTTTGCTATCTGAAACAATACTGCTAAAATACTGCTTCTATTTTTAACAAGTCTGTCTTAGATATTTGGAGATCATTAAGTTTTGTGGTTGATCTTGGTAGCTATGGTTATGCTACCCCACTTGCTTCTTCACCTGGCATTTCTTTTAAGATTTCTTTTGGAGATCATATACCAATGCCAGGTGGTATAGACCAGGTTTTCTCAACCTCAGCACTATTTGTATTTCAGGCCAGAAATTACTTGTTGTTGGAGGATGTCCTGCATTTGATAAAATGTTTAGCAGCATCCCTGGTCTCTATACACTAGATTCCAATGGCACCCCTTGCACATTTGTGACACCAGATATTTCTCCAGATATTGCCAAATGTCCCCTGACAGGGTAATCAAAGAACATTCTTCCCCATATCCATGCAAAATAATTCCCTGTCAACAAGGAAATTAATGGAGAAGCCTATTTGAGTCAACAATGACTGCGATAGACACCATCAGTTGCCTCCCCAATCAATTCTTTTTTTCTATCTATTAAGAGAAGCCTGATTGTGTTTGTGGTGGTGTGAAAATGTCAAAAAAAAAAAAACAAAAAAAAAACACTTCCCAATCACCTAGGCAGTTAGGAGGAGACCTGATGTCGTTGTGCAAATAAAAGATACTAGGTGATACTTCTGGGAAAGTTCTTTAAAAGGAAATAGAATTATCCAGCATAGATTGCCCTTTGTCCCTCTGTCTTCTTATTGCCTAGGCTATAGATGCAATGTTAAGTGATGTAAACTGAGGACTAAGTAAGACTCTAAGAATACTGGAGTGAGAAGATTTCAAGAGTCTTGGTTCTCAATCATGTCCTTGCTCATCCTTGCACCAGTCCTGGACTAGCAATTCCAAACATCTTTTCAGGGGTAAGAAGAATGAAGAAGGGAAGCTATTTTTTTAATCCACTAGTTTTATTCTGTTTTTTTTTTTTTTTTAATAAGGGAATTTATATTAATACAATCTCTAACTAATAGCAATAGCTTTGCTTTAGGAAAAAATAAAACAGATGTCTATAATATAAATATCCGAAGTTTCTTCTCATGTTCAAGCTGTTTTCATATGTGCTCTTTTTTTTTTTTTTTAACAGGCATTCCAAATTTATTATGTTTCAACTACAATGAACAAGGCATCCTACTCGGTCCTAGATATAAACATAGAAAAAGAACAATATATTCCCATAGAGGGTTTCTCAGGATAGGGACAACAAAATACAGGACTGTTAGTGTTTTCTTCTAATCATGTGTAAATGATCAGAAGAATAGAAAAATATTAGACAAGATAGGAGACAAACTTCAATAAGAAAGAAGAAAGTAATAATACAATGTCAATGTTGAATCATTCAAAATGTATGATAAAGGTAAGAGTGGCTATTTCTGAAAAATTTATAATTTTTTATTCATCATTTCACTATTATATATAAGAGGACAGAAAATGAAATCTGATTTTTAAATATCCAAACCCTTTCTGTTGGCTATCCATCATATTTGTCTTTATCTGTATTTCAAGACCAGTGTATTTTCAAATGCTATTAGACTCAAATTTTTTTTTAGAGTTTTTTTTAATTTTATTTTATTATGTTATGTTAGTCACCATACAGTACATCATTAGTTTTTGATGTAGTGTTCCATGATTCATTGTTTGCGTATAACACCCAGTGCTCCATGCAGAACGTGCCCTCTTTAATACCCATCACCAGGCTAACCCATCCCCCCACCCCCTCCCCTCTAGAACCCTCAGTTTGTTTCTCAGAGTCCATAGTCTCTCATGGTTCGTCTCCCCCTCTGATTTCTGCCCCCTTCATTCTTCCCTTCCTGCTATCTTTTTTTTTTTTTTAACATATAATGTATTATTTGTTTCAGAGGTACAGGTCTGTGATTCAACAGTCTTGCACAATTCACAGTGCTCACCATAGCACATACCCTCCCCAATGTCTATCACCCAGCCACCCCATCCCTCCCACCCCCCACCACTCCAGCAACCCTCAGTTTGTTTCCTGAGATTAAGAATTCCTCATATCAGTGAGATTATATTATACTTTAGACTCAATTTTTTTGTGTTTGTTTCACGATATATAATATCTTTCACTCCAAAGACCTTTATTGAGAAACAAAACAAATTGTTTTCCACAGATACACCATTAGGAACAAGCTTTCTGTTAAAGAATCCCCTGCCACACGTGTGGATGTGCTCCTGTCTCCCTTGTGCACACCTCCAGGCTTACTGATTGCATTCCTCTCCCTCCCATCAGCAGATTTGCTTCAGGAGCACTAGACTGTGTCATTAGTTATGACTCATCAGTTGTGGTATAATAATATCAATTTCTCCCAATGTCTTCTGTCCTCATTTAAATATAAAGTTTTCTTCTATTGCCAAGCTATCAAATATGTTTTATTCATTGAGTCTTGTAATAAAAGGTGAAACAGCACAGTCTGCACTCAGCTGCAAGATTTAAAAAAGAAAAAAAAGGTTGTAACATTCAAATTATTGTGTGTGCTTTTCTAATGTATCTCTTTATTTCTGAAAAATCTAACAACTATGCAGTCACATATATACACGTGTGTATATATATGTGTATGTGTGTGTATGTATATCTATCTATGTATATATATGATTACAGTTAGTAATCTGAGTGAATAGTTATGAAAGAAATCAGGGAATTGTCAATCTATCAATTTTTTTTAACCAATTGGTCAGCCCCCTTTGAATTTACACAGAATGTAAAGATCCTGATGATTCTCTCAATTGGTAATGCCTGAATATCAACCTACTGAAAAAAAAAGAAACTCCAACTTTCTGAACCTGAAAGTCCAATATACTCAATACTGCTCATGGAATTTCTTTACTTGTGATGAAATATAATGACAGGTAAACATACATTCTTTGTTTTGTTTATAATTTTCTTTTACTCTTATCCACTTAAGAACCACCATTTGGGTTTATTATGTTTTCTGTTGATTTTTAAAAAGATTTTATTAGTACCATTTCCCTTCATTGTTATTTTAGTGTTGAACTACAATGGCTCAGGGGTCTGTGCTATATACATAAATAATACATCTCAGTTACCACAAAAACCCACAGTAGTGGCAGAAAATAAAAAACAACTGAATACTAAAATCACCCAAAAAAAGTAAAAAATCTATATATAACTTTGACTCGCCCCAAAACTTAACTAATAATACCCTGTTGACAGAAGCCTTAGCAATAATATGAACAGTCAATTAACACATACGTTATGTTTTATGAATTATATACTGTATTCTTATACTAAAGTAAGCTAGAGAAAAGGAAATGTTATTTAGAAAAACATATGGAAGAGAAAATACATTTACAGTACTGTACTGTATTTGTCAAAAACAATCTGCATGTAAGTGAACCTGTGCAGTTGAAACCCGTGTTGTTCAAGGGTTAGCTGTATATCAGTTTGAAAAGACAGAAGTACAATTGGGTTATAACAATTTGATTATAATTCCAAATTAAAATTATATGTTGATACTTCTCAATATCATTACTAATAATTCTCTGATATCTTGGATACATCTCAGAACTTATATTTCTACATAACAAAAATAGAAAGAACTCAGGAAATTAAAATTGGTGAAAATTAACAGAGCAATGATACAATGTTTTCATAAAAACAAACCAGTCTTTGTGATGTCACTCAGTGCAACTTCATTTTTGTCTTTCATGGTTCTATAAAATTTTTTCAAGAAAGATTCCCTAGGGGTGCCTGGGTGGCTCAGTTGGTTAAGAATCCAACAGTGCTCAGGTCATGATCTCAGGGTTCTGGGATCGAGGCCTGCATCGATGCTAAGCAGGGAGTCTGTTTCTCCCTCTCCCTCTACGCTCCCCCCACCCATGCACGTGCACACACTCTCTCTCTCTCAAATAAATAAAATCTTAAAAAAAAAAAAAAGAAAGTTTCCCTAATCTAGTAGATAAAAATCCTAACATTCCTCTAATTTCAATTGTTTTTTGTTTTTTTTTAAATTTTACCCTCTTGGGGTGCCTGGGTGGCTCAGTCGGTTGAGGGTCTGTCTTCAGCTCGGGTGGTGATCCCAGAGTCCTGGGATCTGGCCCCTCATTCGACTTCCTGCTCAGTGGAGAACCTGCTTCTCCCTCTCCCTCTGCTGCGCCCCCTGCTTGTGCATTCTCTCTCTCTCTCTGTGTCAAATAAATAAAATCTTAAAAATAAATAAATAATAAATAAATAAATAAATTTTACCCTCTTTATTTTCTTGTTCTTGAATTACCTTTTTCTTTAAACAATCATAAACTAACTCTAGATTTAACTCTCTACTTGAGAAAAACTGTATTAAAAATATATATGGGGTCAAAAACATACCAAGCCATTAAAGATTGTAGGGCTAAAATACTGAAGAAAAGGTCACTTCAGAGAGGAGATAAGCACTGTTGATTATCCTTTGCCTCTTGAAGGATTTTCCCATCTATAAATGTCTACTGATAGGCTGAGAAACTAAGCAGAATGTTGATAGTCTTATAGTGCTGAGAGGGATAAAAAATATGGTTCAGAACTCACACGGAGGAAGGCCCCTTTTATTTATTTATTTATTTATTATTTATTTATTTTTATTTATTTCTTTATTTGACAGAGAGAGACACAGCAAGAGAGGGAACACAAGCAGGGGGAGTGGGAGAGGGAGAAGCAGGCTTCCCGCCGAGCGGGGAGCCCGATGTGGGGCTTGATCCCAGGACCCTGGGATCATGACCTGAGCCGAAGGCAGACGCTTAACGACTGAGCCACTCAGGTGCCCCGAAGGCCCCTTTTAAAACATCTAAGTGTTTCATCAGAAAACACCAAAGACCTAAGAACAAGGATAGAAATGAAACAAATTATTCTTTACAAGAACTGTAACCCAACTGCAAATCAGCTTAACTGCTACTTGCTTGAAAGTGATCTGCACTGACCCCTAGACCGTCCCCAAAAAACAAAATTAGTTCAGAGAAAAATAAACCAGAATTTTTTACCTTATCAAACAATTTTTCATAAGCAATGAACATCATTTAAATATATGTGTGTATATAGGGGTATGTAATATGTATATATACAATAAAAAAATAAAAGATGAGTTTGACTAAAAGCTAAGAAAAAATATTTACAATAGGAACAAGTCCAGATCCAAATACTCAGGTTAGCAGACTTAGACATTAAGTACTTGTAATTCAATAAAGAAATACATAGAAATTCTAAGCTTAAAATAGTAATCAATATTAAGAAATGAAAAGATAGGCCTAATGGCATTTATATATAGTAACATATGTTTAGAATTAACCAGAATTAACTAGTAAGTAGAATTCCAGAAGGAGATATGAGATATAATGGGCAAAAGCAACATTTAAATAGGTAAGACTTAGAATTTTCTGAAGTGCTGAAAAAGTCACAGATTCAAGAAATACCACAATGAAGCAGGATAAAAACAGAGATAATTACATAGCTAGGATTGTAAAACTAAGGAAAACTAATGACAGAGACTATCTTAAAAGTAGTTCTAAAAACAAAAGTAGTTCTAGAAAACGATGTTATTTTCAAAGAAGTGACAATATGACTTAGAGATGACTTCTCAGATGAAAGTCAAATGCCAACTAGAATTCTTTTTTTTTTTTTTTAAAGATTTTATTTATTTATTTGACAGAGAGAGAGATAGCAAGAGCAGGAACACAAGCAGGGGGAGTGGGTGAGGGAGAAGCAGGCCTCTTGCCGAGCAGGGAGCCCGATGTGGGACTCGATCCCAGGACCCTGGGATCATGACCTGAGCCGAAGGCAGATGCTTAACGACTGAGCCACCCAGGCTCCCAACCAACTAGAATTCTATACACACTGAAAATATCCTTTAAAAGGGGGAAAAAAAGACATTTCAGAAAAACAAAAGATGTGGTATTTGTCTACAACAGATATACACTACATGAAAGGAAATAGGAGTTTTCCTCAGGCAAAAAAAAAAAAAAAAATCTAAGTATAGACATAGAAATTCAGAAACAAATATCATGGAAGGGAAGGATAAAATATGTGGATAAAGCCAAGTGAATATTGACCATATAAACAAAAAATGCTACAATGTAAAATTTTAAATAAAAATTGACAAAAACTACCTAATAAAACACATCCAAAGTATTCTAGATCTTTATAGTTTAAAACAAGTGATTAAAATTTTACTTTATATTAGACATTAATAAGTGAAGGAGTCATATATAATATCTAGGGTAAAATCAAAAGTTATTAAACTGGTAGGATAATAAAAGGGCAAATTGAAGAATAAAAATGCTTAATAAAAAAGAAGGTAAGGGGTGCCTGGCTGGCTCAGTCAGTAGAGCGTACAACTCGTAAGCTCGGGGTGGTGAGCTTGAGCCCCATGTTGGGTGTAGAGATTGCCCTCATAAATAAAACTTAAAAAAAAAAAAAAAGCAAGCAAGGAAAGAGAATAAAAAGAACATATAACAGATGGGTAAAATAACAAGGCAGTAGATTAAAATCTAAGTATCTTTAGCTAAATGTAAATGATTTTAATACTCCAATTAAGGGGAATTTCCAAAATTAATTTTAAAAATATTTCAATACTTTTTACACAGTATTTTTACACACACAAAATGTGAGTATACAGAAAGTCTGGAAATAAAAAGTTAAAAAATTTTCTATCATGTTAACATAAACAAAGAAAATTGAGAGTAGCTATAGTAATAAAAGATAAAAGTAAATTTCATGGCAAGAATGAGTACTAAGGATAAAGAAATATTTTTCAGCATGATAAAGGAGCAGTATACCAGGAAGATATGGCAATTTAAAATTTGTATGCATGTAACAGTGGGAGAAACATATGAATCCATAATCATATTAGAAATTTTTATCTACTTCTCTTATTAACTATTGGAAGAAATAAAAAAAATTATCAGTAAGAGTTTAGATTTATATATCTCTATTAAAACTTTGACATAATTAACATATATAGACCATTGTATTCGATCATTGCCAAATGCATTCTTTGATGTGCACATTTAATATTTATTCAAATGCACCATATGCTGTCCCATAAAGCAAGTCTTGACAAATTTTAAAGGAATGAAATAATATATTTTCTGACACCAGTTGAATTAAGCTAGAAATCAATTATAAATGACAACATAAAAATCCCCCCAATGTGTTAAAGTCAGGCAGTCTATTTCTAAATGATCTATAATTCACAAAATAAATCTCAATGAAAATTAACAAAAAAAATGAAAACATTTTTGAATGAATGAGAATGAAAATATGACATTGAAACTCAAGAAAATTTATAACCTTAATGGTATATATTAAAAAGGAACAAGAAAAAAAAAAGGAACAAGAAAGGTGAAATTCAATAATCTAAATACTTAAATCAACAGTTGAAAACAGAGTAAGCCCAAAAATCTTAAAGAAGCTAGAAACCAAATAGTAAATCAAATCCAATGAAAATAGAAGCCATTTAAAAATTAAGATAGTAACAGAAGTGGGTACACTATGAATCACATAATCAAGGATTTTTTTAAAAGTTGTTCCCTTGTAAAGAAAAATAAAATTACTAATCTTCTGCAAAACTTGGGGGTGGGGTGATGAGGGAGCAGCAGGACAGGAGAATGTGCAGTAATTTTAAAACACAGTATAACTACAGATCCTACAGAATTAAGGAATTTATAAGATATGAGATGTTAACATGTGTAACAATTTAAATTAAATGGAAAAAATTCTTGAAAATTACCATTTATCAAAACTGACTTTGGGAGATGTGAAAATGAAAGTATTCTTATCCCTATTAAAATAATTAATGCATAATAAATAATTTTGTCATACATATGCAAAAATTCTAGGTCCAGATGCTTCAATAGTAAATTCTTCAAAACATTTATGAGACTGAATTCTTCAAAACATTTAAGAAGGCCATAAAACCAATCTTATAGGCATATTTCCAGAGATAAAAAGGAAATACTTCACAGTTTGTTTTATGAATCTAGCATAACTTTAATATGGAAACCTGAGAAGAACATTACAAGAAAGACAATTATGACCAATTCCTCTTATGAATAGAGATGCAATAATTCTAAATTAAATATTATACATCTAATCCAGCAACATATAAACCATCAACATCGTTACACTCTATAGGAATGAATGTGTTCATCACCTTAACAGTATAAAGAGAAAAATCATATGAAATTCTCCATAAGTAAATAACACTAAATAAATTCCAAAGTTCTTCATGACAAAAACTACTACCAAACTATAAATGGGAAGAAAACATCCCTAATTTATTATAGGTTATCTACAAAATGGCTGTAACAAACATCTTTTGTAATGGTGACCTATTGGACACTTCCCTCCTGATATTGGGAACAAAATAATTATACCCTCTATCATCAATTTTGTTCAACATTATACTCGACAATATAGATTCTGAAAAAGGCAAAAAGAAAAAAGATGTAAGAACTTGAAAGGAAGAAATGGTTCTCATTTTTCACAGAAAATCTTAAGTAATTTATAGATAAACTTTTAATATATGAATAAATTTACAAGATAGTTAGCTACAAGATAATATGGAAAATCAATTGCATTTCCATTTATCAGAAAAAAGGAGCTTACAAAAATAAAGTTTGAAAATATTATGCTACTTAAAATAAAATCAGAAATATCAATTATCCAGGAATTATTAATAGAGTATAAGTCCTCAAAATAGAAACCTACAAAGCATCATATAGATATTTTTGAGATTCAGACTATTAGTTACCCAGAAAAGGTAGGAGCAAATTATCCTGGGAAGGAGTTGAAAGGGATTCTGGGTTGCTAGTCATGTTTAATTTTCTGGCTTAGGTAGCTGTTAACTTACGTTTGTTGCAAAATTCTGGTCTGCTTTTCTTTTTATTTTGTGATATCCATTGAAATGTTTATTATACAGTATCCATTAAGATATGTATTTATAGCTTGTGTGTATTTTTCTATGCATGTGAAACATCAATAAAACATTTATTAAAAAGAAATTAAGAAGTAACAATAAATTTTATTAAGACATTTCATGATTTGTACATCTTATATCTCTTGGCATACCATCTATATTTGATTTTCTTATTTGAATACTTTAAAATATTTTTGGTATATGTTTTATATACTAAACCAATTGAGGCTGAATGTGTCTGAGAATATTTTTTAATATTGTCAATGTTCACTAGCATTTTAGTTGTATATAAAATTCTACATCAGAGTTATTTTCCTTCAATACTTCAATAATATCCCATTATCTTCCTGCATCTAGGTTGCAAGTATCAAAACTTGATATAAAGCTCATTTTCAGTCCTCTGTAGGTGATCAGCTTTTGTAGTTAGAATTTCGTTTTGACTTAACTTAATTGACATAAATACAGAAGGCACATTCTCTTCAAGAGCATACAGGATGCTTTACAAAATAAAATGACCATATGCTGGCCATATAGGAAATGTAAATGAATTTCAAGGTATTTAAATTTTTCAGATATGTTCTCTGGCCAAAATATCTGGGGAAAAGCATCTTATTTTATTTCTCTGTTGCAAATTCTGCAGAGTATAGAGATAGAATATCCTGTTCTTTCTGATTAATGTCAGAAAGTATTAAATTGGTCTAGCTCTTCTTTTCTGTCCTCTTATGCTAGTGATTACTGTTTTGTTTTTGTTTGTTGTTTCTTATTGTTCTTACTGTTTGTTTTTTGGTGCAAGCCTATTATTTTCCTCAGGTTTTAAACTTATTTAATACTTGTTTCTGATTGACAAGGATCAAGCTAATATATTTAATGATTATATCCATCTCTGATCATTTCCCCAAACTTAGGTTAAAAATTTTCAAAGTTGACATTGATAGTTAATTTCTTCCAGTGGTTATATTTACTCTGTCTTAGAGTAAAGTGCAGTCTAGAATTTGGCAATTCAGGAATAAAATAATAAGGTTTGAAAGAGACACTGACTACAGGAATGTAGATAAGCATGATAATTGTCAATACAATGCTTCTTTACAATTTGGTTGATTAGATAAGACTTATGAAAGGAGCAATGGAAAAAGGAGAAATTAAAAGAAAATGGGTGTAATCTTCAGTGTGACACGGGATTTCAAAACCAAAGAGAGTATCACTTAGTATAATGGAAAAGTGGAGAAGAAATTAACTTGGGTGGGTGAAATGAATTCACAGTGAAGATGGAAAGACAGAGCCCTAGTGAATGTCCCCCAGACACAGATTAGAGAAATAAAATGAGTCAATGAAGAGAACACAATAAAAACTTCAAAAAATAGAAACAAAACTGGAAAGCTGCAATGTCACAGAATACAAAAAGATTTCAATGAGTGTTGACTATAGGACATAAATCAATACTTAAAAACATATACAAAATTGATTTTGTATGATACTAATTATTTTCTAGTTTATTGGCTGTATTTGACCAAAGAATCAATTGTCATATTTATAAAAAATAAGAAAAATATGGAAGGAATAGTACTACAACTGAAAACCCATAACTCAAATATAAAATACACAATCATTTTTCAAAATATAAGTGTATATGTTCTCACCAACTCTGTGGAGGGGTATTTTAGGATATTTGAATTTATTAGCATAGGGAATAGTAGGAAACAAATCATGACAAAATATATAATTACATATTTCTGCCTATTTGTTTTGAAATCCATCTAAAAATTAACAAAATGATTACATAGGTTCCATTCCCCATGTTTTCTACTGCACCATAACAAATTTACACAAACTTAGTAACTTAAAATAATATCCAATTATTATCTCACAGTTTTGTAGACCAGAAGTCCAGGCAGGTCCTACTGGATTCTTAGAAACTCACAAGGCCCAAATCCAAGCTACCAGTAAGGCTGGTACTTACCTGGAAGCTCTGGGGAGAAAGTCACCATTAAGCTCTTTAGGTTCCTGGAAGTATTCAGTTCCTAATGGTTGTAACCCTGAGGATCTCATTTCCTTTCTGGTTGTCAGCTGGGGATCAGTCTCAGCTGCTAGAGGACATTCCCTGATCCTTGCATGAAATCCTTTCCATCTTTAAAACAGCACCGAGGCACTAAATCCTTACGCTTCAAATCTCTGTGACTATTCCTACTGCAAGCCCGAGAAAACTCTGCTTTTAAAGAATTCCCATGATTAGGTTAGGACTGCCTGTATAGAAAGTAAGATCCCTGCTTATTCTCCAAGACACAATTTAAGATGGCATACCTAATGAATGAATTGTGATTATGAAGGTGCTTTTATATCTGTACTTAAATTATTTCATTTTCCTCAGCCCTCAATGGCTCTTTCACTCTCAGAGATTCTGTCCTGCTAGGAACAACTATTGAAAGGAAATAATAAACGAAGTAAATTACCGGTGGTTGCCTCTAGCAAATAGGAAAATAAAGAATAAAGTTCTCTTTTCGAACAATACCTGTGGCAGAAATTGATGATGATCCTTGACTCTCTTAAGTCTGAATGTTTAAACTCATATATGCTGACATTTTGTTTTATTTTGCTCTTTGATCTTACAAAATAGTTTTGAAAGCTTAGAAAAACAGCTCTATTTTAGAACAGTGAAAATAACAGCTTCCTCAATAGAATATAGTTCCCCATTTCTATTTGGAAAAGCGTAGTTTCAACTAGGAAAGATCAGTAATAGAGCTGGAATTTCAAGTCTGTTAAATATGAATAAAGAGATTGAAAAGATAAAAAATAACCAACACATATAAATTTCAAAGAAATTAGTTTTCCCTTCCCTTCTAATTACTGCTCCTCCACTAGCTGTTCATTGGTTTCTCTTTCTCTGCCTGTTCATGAAATATAGAACTTCTTCAAATGTATTTCCTTTATCCATCCTGTCACTGGATAATCATCTTATTACCATTCTCTTAGAAGTGATTCTTCACATCCTGAGTATTCTTCTGAGGCCTGTACCTAAATGACCATCTATCCCTGTTCAGCTTCAAAATAGTGGGAAATCCCACCATTTGCAACAACATGAATGGACCTAGAAGACATGCTAAGTGAAATAAGTCAGTCACACAAGGACAAATACTTCATGATTCCACTTATATGAGGTATCTAAAATAGTCAAACTTATAGAAGCAGAGAATGGAAAGGTGCTTGCCAGGTGATGGGGGGAGGGAGAAATGAGAAGTTATGCAACGGGTATAAAATTACAGTTATACAAGATGAATAAGATCTGTGCTGTACAGCATAATGCCTCTGGTTAATACTGCATTGTGCACTTCAAATTTTGTTAAAAAGTTAGGTCTCATGTAGAGTGTTCTTAGCGTAAAAAACAAACAAAAAGAGACATAGGAAACTTTTGGGAGTGATGGATATGTTTATTATTTTGATTGTGGTATCATGAGTATTTATGCCCATATGCCCAAACTCATCAAATCGTATTCATTAACTATGTGCAGTGTTTTGTAAATCAATTATACCTCAATAACATTTTGAAAAAGTGAAAATAAAAGACATTTTCAGACAAAAAAGAAAAGACTCTTTTGGTGGCAATTAACATAAATGAGAAAAAAAAAATTGACTTATATAACGAAGCCCAGGGGTGATCTGGATTCAGGTAAAGGTGTTGTCAGGGTCCAAAAGAAGTAATCAGAATTCAGCTTATTTTTGTCATCTATCCTTCCATGTGGTTGGACCCATTTTCACAGAAACATTTCCCTCATGTATAGGACCATATAATATCTCACTCACTTTGAATTTAGTGCTAAGAAAAGCTTTCTATCCGTACAATTAAAACCAAAGTTCTGCACCAGATTCTCTTTAGCCCAGATTGGGTTCTGGCATTGGATGCTCTATTTCAAAGAGCACAATCGTAATTTGTGTCCCACCTTGGGGGAAGGCTGGGGTACAGTTTAGGAGGGCTTTGATTATGAAGTGGAAGAATTTTAGTTATACAGATTAGAATTTCTTTGAGATCATCTGCTGTAGAAACATTCTGAGCTCGAATAGCCCATTACTTCTTGGATAGACTATGATCGAATCAAAATAATTAATAAAGCATATTATCAGTATTATTTTAATTGTTATACTCCTTGTATTACTGTTTGGAAGTACAATGGTCTGAAATAAGGTATCTGGTGTAAACTGGCCTGCATTCATACTAATTTGTTTTCTGTGCTCATTTTATCTCCTGGGAGTTTCCAGACTGTTACGATGAGGCCTAGAATAGACTGAACTGGCCCTAACTTGCCTACAGATTATAGCACATTCATTTAGGAAAGCATTTAAGACTCTCTACCCACTGGTTTCATCCTGTCCTTTTCTAGCCCTTACTACTTTTTCCCCCTTCATGCTCCAGTCATAAGAGAATTCTTTTTTTCCCCTTCTAGATTTATGCATGCATAGTGAGTGAATGAGTGAATGAATATTTCCTGAAGTAATTACTCATTTTATGTTCCCTCTGTACTTCAGATTATTTTATACCTTTAGAATTAAAAGCATTTCTTTCACCCTAAGTCCAAATTAAGTGCAATTTCATCATAAAGATTTATCACTTTCCCAAAGAAATGATTTTTCACTTTTTGCATGTATATTCTTCATGCTTTATTTGATTCTGCCTTATTTTTTTTGCTTTCTTTTTCATTATCCTTCCTTAAATGCACACTTGTTTCATTTCCTTATTCCTGCAGCACCTAACAAAGTTGTTGCTCAAAAAATGTTATTTGATGAATAAAATAGTTGTATAATTTAGTATTGTTCATATATTATTTCCTACATATATGTAGCAGTTTTGTTCCCTAACTTTCTTAGTTGGAAACCATGAAAAGGATAAAACTTTATTTATTGTAAAGATTCAAGCATGCAATGGACACAAATAAGTAATTTTTCACTTACCACTTATTAGAATCCTGACCTACAAATTATCCAAATTTATATAGGTCTTAATGTTACTGGAAATATCTGTGTGTGTGTGTGTGTGTGCGTGTGCGTGTGTTTTAAATTAGCATACAGTGGGACGCCTGGATAGCTCAGTTGATTGAGCGTCTGCCTTCGGCTCAGGTCATGATCCCGTGGTCCTGGGATCGAGTTCCACATTGGGCTCCCTGCTTGGCGGGGAACCTACTTCTCCTTCTGCCTGCCGCTCCCCCTGCTTGTGCTTTCTCTCTCTCTCTCTTTCTGACAAATAAATAAATAGGATCTTTAAAACAATAAATAAATTAATTAACATACAGTGTTATATTAATTTCAGGTGTACAATATAGTGATTCAACAATTCTATGCATTACTCAGTGTTCATCACAAAAGGTATACTCTTAATCCCCTTCCATTTCAACTATCCCTCTGGTAACCATCACTTTCTTCTCTATATTTAAAAGTCTGTCTCTTCATTTGTCTCTTTTTTTCTTTCTTTCTTTCTTTTGTTTCTTACATTCCCCAGATGAGTGAAACCATATGATATTTATCTTTCTCTGACTGACTTATTGCATTTAGCATTATACCCTCTAGATCCATGCATGTTGTTACAAATGGCAAGATTCCATTCTTTTTATGGCTGAGTAATATTCCATTGTATATATACATATATATCACCTTTTTTTAACACTGTAAATATTATATATTTAATATGTAAGTATTAAATAACACACTACTGTATAAGCAATGGGTCAAATAAGAAATCAAATGGCAAATCAAAATATGCCTCAAAACAAAAGAAAAAGAAACACAATATTCCAAAACCTATGTGATGCAACAAAAGTAGATGTTAGAGTGAAATTTATGCTGTAAATGCTTGTATTAAGAAAAAATTTCAAATAAACAACATTACATCACAAGGAACTAGAAAAAGAAGAAACTTAGCTGAAATTTAGTAGAGGAAGAAAATAACAAAGAAAAACCAGAAACAGAGACCAGAATAAACAATAGCATAAAATTGAAAGTAATGACCATTTTTTTCCAAAAAATAAACAAAATTGGTAATGCCTTAATTACATTAACTAAGAAAAAAAAAGAGAAGACTCAAAAACCAAAATGAGAAATGGAATAGAAAATAATACAACCGATAACCATAGAAATACATAGTGTGATAATAGATTACTATGAACAATTATATACTAACAAATCAGATAATTTAGATTTTAAAAAACCCAGATAATTCCTAAAAAACACATAAGTTACCAAGATTGAATTATGAATCTTGAACTCCCAAAATAGGAAATCTTCTTAGACCAATATCAAGAATGAAAGTTGAATTAGGAATAAGAAATCTGCCAGCACAGAATAGCTCAATACTATATGGTTTCATTGGTGAATTTCACCAAAGATTTAAAAAAAAACAATAACAATCTTTATCAAAATCTTACAGATAATGAAATATAGGGAATAAACACATCCAAAATCATTCTATGAGGACAGTATTACCCTAATACCAAAGCAGAATAGAAACAATACACGAACAAAAAGGTCCAGTTTGTCCAATGTAAGTATTGCTACCCTGGCTTTCTTTTGACATCCAATTGCATGATGTTTCTCCACCCCCTCACTTTCAATTCATGGGTCTTTAGGTCTAAAACAAGGCAGCATATAGATGGGTCTTGTTTTTTTATGCATTCTGACACCCTACGTCTTTTGATTGGAGCATTTAGTCTAATTACATTCAAAGTAATTATTGATACATATGTATTTATTGTAATTTTATTAGTTGTTTTGTCCTTGTGTCTGGAGATTTTCTCTGATCCTTTCTTGTCATTGTCACTTTTGATATCTCCTTTGTACTGAAAGAGTCCCCTTTCATATTTCTTGCTAGGCTGGTTTGCTAGTCACAAACTCCTTTAGTTTTTGTTTGGGAAACTTTTATATCTTATTCTATTCTCAATGATAGCCTTGCTGGATAGAGTATTTTTGACTGCAAAATTTTCCCATTCAGTATTTTGAATATATTATGCTACTCTCTTCTAGCTTGCCAAGTTTTCTGTTGAGAAATCTCCAGCTAGCCTTATGGGTTTTCCCTTGTAAATTAGGACTTATTTTGTCTTGCTGCTTTTAAGATTTTTTTCTTTATCACTCTATTTTGCAAATTTAGAGTATATTTTGGTGTTGGCCTGCTTTTGTTGATTTTGATGGGAGTTTTCTATGCCTCCTAGATCTGGATATCTCTTTCCTTCTCCAAATTAGAGAAGTTTTCTGCTATTATTTCTTGAAATAAATTTTCTTCCCCATTTTATCTCTCTTCTTCTTCTGGGACTCCTATAATACAAATGTTATTATATTTGATGGAGTCACTGAGTTCGCTAAGTCTATTCTCGTGTTGCATAATTTTTCTTTCTTTTGTTCAGCTTCATTATTTCCCATTATTTTGTCTTCTAGGTCATTAATTTGTTCCTCTGCTTCTTCCAGCCTGCTGTTCACTGCATCAAACCTGTTTCCAATCTCAGTTATCTCATTCTTCATCTCTGATTGATTCTCTTTTATCTCTGTGGTAAGGGACACCCTGATGTCTTCTATTCTTTTCTCAAGCCCAGTGATTATCCTTATGATTGTTGCTTTAAATTCTCCATCAGGCATGTTACTATATCCCTTTCACTTAGATCTCTGGCCATGGCCTTATCTTGTTCTTTCAACCTGGATAAATTCCTCCCTCTTGACATTTTGTCTATGTCTCTGCTTTCTTCTCTGTGTTAGAAAAGTCAGTTATGTTTCCTGCTCCTGAAAGTACTGGCCTTATGAAGAAGAGGTCATGGAGTGCCTAGGGCCTGGTGCTTCAGGGAGTATCTCTGGTGTGTGCTGTGTGTGCTCTGCTGCTCTGTCCTTCAGTGCAGTTGTCTGCAGAGGCTCTCCTTGTCTGCTATGGGCAGTGTTTGGTCCCTGGCCTGAATGTGATGACTTTTAACTAGGTGTGTTCTTGTTTGCTTGTGAAATGAGACCTGGCACCAAGTCCATCACAAGTGGGGCCCTGCAGAACCCTCTGGTGGGGAGAGGTGGTGTGGGCAGGGGCTGGTGCTGGTCTTGAGGGAGGGGCCCACCTCAATGGGACTGAGGCAAGTTTGACTGAGAAGGGTACTTCCTCCAGAGCACCAGTGGGGCTTGGAGTAAGCAAGTTAGGCAGCCAGTGTCTGTGCTGAGCTGCTTCCAGCAGGTGGCTCTATGCTTATGCTGAGGGGCAGGGGAGGGAAATGGTGCTGGTCAGCAACTTTGTTCCTGGAGAGTCATCTCTGTGAACACTTTTTCTCAGGGACATGCTCTGAGAAGGAATAAACTCTCCACAATATGTACCCTAGGCATTCTTCAGATCGCTGTTTCCATGCTGTCTGCCCCCAGGTTGTTTGCCTGCCTTCTCTCCCAGAGCAGGGCACTATCCTCCCAGCTCTATCCCAGCCAAGCCCACTGATCTTTAAAACTCCAGGCTTTAAGTCCCACTGGTTGTAAGAACTCACGAAATTCAGCCCTTCTCCTTTTCTAAGCCAACAGCTTTGGGGAATGTTTTCCTTGTGCATTTCCCTGTGTGCTTCTCTCTCTCTCGCCCTTCTCTGCAACCACAGTTCACTCCCCTCCGTAGCATCCACAATCCGTTTCTCCCCCAAGTCATGTCTCTGCCCTTCCTACCTTCTTTGATGTGGCCTCTTCTCTCCCTTTAGTTGTGCAGTTTGTTCTGTCAGTCTTCAAGTCATTTTCTGGGATATTTAGATGATTTGATAGTTATCTAGTTGTGTCCATGGGATGAGATGAGCCTAGGATCTCCTACTCTGCTGCCATCTTCCCACAATTCTAAATCTGAAAAATATCTTTTCCCTATAACTTAGAATATAAGTTTATACACCTGAAGTACCTTAAACTTGCTGAATAACAATACGATATATATTCAAGTATAATTTTTTTCAGATAGCATTTAGAAATAAGTGTTTGCATTTCTGCATAAAATAAATCAATTTCTACTTATAAGAATGGGAGGAATAGCTACTCTAGAAGGAGAGAAATAAAATAACGCCTTCAAAGCATTATTCCCAACAAATTCATCTTTTGCATAGGAGATGTGCAATGTTTATTATATAATGAGATGAAAATATATTTTAAGTCAGATTGCTAATATTTTGGCAGTGTGCCTATATCAGAAGTGTAGTCTAAAGTTCTTTGTTCATTTTTCTTTAAATCAAAATACTCATTGAATTATACTTAATCATTTTTTATGCATTATACTCCTAAGATACATAATATTTTCATGTGTGGGAAATAACTTGCTTTTCTTGTACTGATAATTAAAGGTTGTTGCAACCATTGAAAAAAATGACAGATTTTTTGGCAATAATTAGTTATCCTTTATAGCAATAGAAACTTTAATTTGCTACTCTAATGCATTAGAACAGCAAAGGGCAAGATCAAATCAGCCTGGTCTTATTTAGAATACAACATTCAAATTCACTAAGTGCTTTATGTTTTTTTCTGAATCCTACCTCAACCTTTAGAATCTATGAAGACAGAAGACAAATCAAAATATAGCTTTTGTTCTATCTTTGTCAAGTGGTTAAATATACTTAGCAAAATGTAAAATAGTACAGATTTCACAAGCAAAATGTATTTTCATATGTAGAAACTTATGTAAATGATGTTTCTTCTTCTGTATAAAATCACTGCAAAAGTGAGAAAACTAGTTTTAATATTCTCCATTGAATGATAGCCCCATCCTATGATTCCAAGTTGATTGAAATTCAGATTATTATATGACCAAGAAATTCAAGGTCTTTCTGTTTCTGGCATGAACTTTTTTTTTTTTTTTTTTAAGGATTTTATTTATTTTACAGAGAGAGCGAGAGCGAGAGCAGGAACACAAGCAGGGGGGAGTGGGAGAGGGAGAAGCAGGCTTCCCGCCGAGCAGGGAGCCCGATGTGGGACTCGATCCCGGGACCCCGGGATCATGACCTGAGCCAAAGGCAGACGCTTAACGACTGAGCCACCCAGGCGCCCCTCTGGCATGAATTTCTGACTCTTCATTCTCAGTCAGCTAGGTGGGTCAATGTAAGATTTCAATGTAATTAGTTCCTATGTGGTTACTGTGGATGATGTGTTTGGCTTTTATTTCTAAATAAATTGAAAGAAAAAAATTAAATCCATAATAATATTTTAGGTTTGTCAAATGCTCTTTCCAATTACCTATTTTTTCTAGATGTCATGGTTACTGTATCAATTTTTACATAAGTTTGCCCAAATTGAGGATAAAATTAGCTTTCAGCTACTTCTTTTGACTTTTGGTTTACTTTCTACCTGAGTATTAATATGGGTGTTGTAAGAGACCAATGACAACTATAAACTGTGGATCGTTCCATGGATCTGCCAAAAAAGCATCTTTCTTTTCCAGAAAGTTCTCATTGCTTGAAAGGAGGTCAATAAAGAAGCTTACATAGAATTGGCATGCACTGAAGATGCTCTTCCTAAACAAATGGTCCCTAGTACTTAAATTAGCTAATGTTCTTCATAAAAACACCGATGAAGTCAAACATTAACTGGGAGACTTGGGCACTACAGCAGACTTTAGGGCCAAGGTCTGTATTCTGTCACCTATGTGTTTCCCCTTATGTGCCTATGACTAAGGGTCCCTTTTCTTATTTCCATCACATTTCCATAGGCTCAATAATCATCATTTCTAGGAGACAATAATGTGAATGCTTTGTAAAGGTGTAAATCAGACACACTGGTGTGCCTATAGATTTAGGGTGTTATTGACTTTTTTTTTTTTAACTCTAAAGAAGAGATCTATCTATTTCTTATTATTACTACTTAGAAATACAAAACATTTCTACTATTTCTACACTATCATTTCTGGCACAAAAGACCACTTTAGCCTGATAAAATTCACACACGATTCAGCATAGAATAGCAAGTAGGTTTCAAAACTACTGAGTTGTACATTAACCAATTCCATATTTTCCAACATATCTCTCTTCAATCAACTATCCCTCATATTCCTTCTCTCACATTACTTTCTGTCATTCTTCATATGTTATAAGTATTTACTTAATAATAAAAAAAAGCAGAAAGAAGCTAGTTGATCAGTTTTCTATATGTGCATTGTGGTCACTCAAACTTTGTTGAATAAATGCCTTGTTAAATAAATAAATTACCTCCCTTGATACAGAAACCATGGATCAATGCTAAACATGAGGGAAAAAATATAAAAGTAATATGCAGTTCTTGTAAATGACAGAATAAACACAAAATATGGAATCTCATATTTTAAAGGCTCAGAGTTTCTTAAAATTTATGTGATTTTTCTAAAAGTAATTCTCTCTAGAATCTGTTATAGAAGAGCAAGTAAAAATTGGATATGTAGACATTTTTTAGGGATAAGCTTTATTTTTACCTCAATATGAATATATTTATATTTTTTTCAATCCATGACCTTCATGGAATTTCAGTAGGGAAGAGATTTAAAGTAAGCTCCCAGCAGATAGCCACAAGAAAGACTACCGTGTCACATATATGCTGTGCTTTTAAATGTGAAAGATCAGTTGTATAAATATTATTGAACCATATAAGACAAAGTACATTCATCAACATGAGATTTTATTTTAAATTTAGGAATTAGATTTGAAATGATAGTTGAGTTTATTAAATAAATAAAGGGAAACCTGCCAACTAGATGTTGGGTCTTATATTTTTATTTGTTCTGAAAATATCTGTCTTTCAGTTGGTGTATTTCAACCATGTACATTTAAAGTGATTACTGATGTATTTAGATTGAGATCTACCATGTTTGTAGCTGTTCTCCATTAATATCATTCGTTCTGCCCCTTCCCCTCTTTTTTCTGCCTTGTCCGGTTTCAATTGACATTTTACATGATTCCACTGCATCTCTTTCCTTAGAATGCTAATATACTTAAAAATATTTTTTAGTGGTTGCCCTAGGGTTTCTAATATACAGTTTTAACTAATCTCAGTCCACCTTCAAATAACACTTCAAATAAATCAAATAACACAAATATCACTCCACGCATAATATGAATACTTTATAACAGAGTATTCTCAATTCCTCCTTCCCATTCTTTATGACACTGTTGCCATTTATTTCATTTATTTATATGCTGTAATCACCCAATACATTATTATTGTTACTTTAAGCAAGATGTTATCTGCTAGATCAATTAAGAATAAGAAAAGATTTTATTCTACCTTTATTTATTGCTTCTGTGATAGTCTTGTGATCTGGATGCTGGTCTAAGGATATGGTTGCTGTCTCATTTCTTGACATATTAAGAACAGAAAGTGAACCATAGTACATTGTTATGTCAAGGCCAGAAAAGTATATTATTTTACAAAATTGGCAGTAAAAAAATCTCTCTTCAAAAATTATAACAACAAGTTGCTTTTAGGATTAGGAACCAACACCAGCCAGCAATGCAATGCTTGCTGCGGATTGGTTTATATAGTATTATTTAAGAACAAAGAAAAAGCATACTGTACCATGCATACATACAAAACTTGCACAAAAATGTTTATTGTAGCTCTACTCACAATTGTCAAAACTTGGAAGCAATCAAGATGTCCTTCAATAGGTAAAGGATAAACAATGAATAAACTCAGGTACATCCATACAGTGTGCCAGATATGGCCAGCAACCCCTGTACTAACTACCAATGGCTGAAAGATGACTCCAAACTTTGACGTGAAAGAGAGGAGAAGGCAAGGGGGGGTCAACACTCAGAGACGAAGACCCTTTGATCTTCTTTGCTCTGGCTTTTATTGGTCCTTCAGGAGAATCACAAATCCTTATCACTGTTACTCAAGCATGGGATGTGTGGAAAGGGGTCTTACTGGAACTGGGAGGATCTGTTTACGGGAAAAATGCGATATGCTAATCTGCATGTTCCACGAGTTCTGCTAAACATAGCCTAAGGGACAATGCATACATCTCTTAGATCCCAGGACGGCTGTTTGCACTAGGACAGCTTCGGGGAAGGCAACTCCCTGGGGCATTCCAGCGCTGAGTGGTTAAGCAGGCCTTGGCATTCCAAAAGCCTACACCCTTCTCCAAAACCTTCCCTCAACCCCAGCGGCCTCTGTGCTACATTTTAGCAAGCCAGGTATTATGAATGATTTCATGCTCTACATTAACCCCAACACAGTGGAATATCATTCAGGAATTAAACAGACATAAGCTGTCTAGTCATAAGACATGGAAGAATCTTGAATGCATAATGCTTAGTGAAAGAAGCATCTGAAAAGTCTGCCTATTACATGATTCTATATGACCTCCTGGAAAAAAGCGAAAAAGAGATGTTAAAAAATCAGTAATTGCCAGAATGTGCGTGTGGGGGGGATGAACAGGTGTAACACGGGATTTTCAGGGCAATGAAACTATTGTGTGTCATACTCTCTGGTGGATACATAACATTACACATTTGGCAAAACCCATGGAACTATATTATATTAAGAATGAACTTTGGGGGCGCCTGGGTGGCTCAGATGACTAAGCGTCTGCCTTTGGCTCAGGTCATGATCCTCGTTCCTGGGATCGAACCCCACATCGGCTCCAGGCTCAGCAGGGAGTCTGCTTCTCCCTCTCCCTCTGCCTCTCCCGCTGCTCATGCTCTCTTGGTATCTCTCTGTCTCAAATGAATAAATAAAATCTTTAAAAAAAAGAGTGAACTTTGAACTATGGGCTTTGGCTAATAACAATGTATCAATATTGGTTCATCAATTATAATGAATGCACCACATCAACGCAAAATGTTAATAATAGAAAAATGGGGGGATGTAAAGGGGGAGGGTATATGAAAACTCTATACTTTCTACTGAATTTTTCTGTAAACTATAGCTGCTCTAATAAATAAAACCTACTAATTAATAGAAATAAGCAAACAAACAAAAAACATGCTGCAAGCCAAGCATACTGTCTCGGTAATATGCAATTTATTTGTTTTAAATATATAAAAATTTCCTAATTTTTTCTTCCATGTTATTTCTTTTTCAGGTGCATTTCTAATAACTTCTAACTTAGCTTGGATCTTTTCTAATAGATAAAGGTATCAATTAAATATGCTTTTATTATTCAGAAGATATAATCCTTAAGGGTGTATTAACATTTATATGCTGTAATATTCAGTGAATTTTTGTTTCCAAGCAAAATACAATTAAAAGTAAAATTACCCAGTGATGAATGTCACAATAAGAAATATGGATCTTTTTCATAGTTAAACACTTCATCCTGTCAATCACAGGGATACTCAGTCCAAAGAAATAAAAACAAAACATTCTCAGGACAAGTTGAATTATTTCTTATGTTTTCAACTTGTTAAAAGACTGGGTCCTGATGAAAGTTCTCAGGACACTTCTCTACATATAAAAGTTTGGTGAGGACATTGTGGTTGTAACAACCAAAAAAATATTTATAGGAACATGAAGAACAGTGGTTTGTTGTAAATATTATATGATAGCAATGAGGTCTTTAGAAATTACAAATTATTTTATAGTTATATATCAAATGGAGTATGTTCTTCATTTGAATATTTATTTTAATAGCTATTATTACATTATTGCATTTAGAAATACCAACCCTAGTAGAGTTATGTGTTAAATTGTGTCCCCCAAAAAGATATATTGAAGTATTAACATCCAGTACTGCAGAATGTAACTTTTTTAGAAATAGGGTCATTATAAATGTGACCATATGAGGTCATATGGGAGTAGAGCAGTATCCTTATAAGAAGAGGGCATAGAAGCACAGGGAGAACGCCATCTGACAACAAAGGCAGAAATTGGAATGATGCAAATGCAAGCCAAGTAATTCAAAGCATTGATGACTGCCACCAGAAGCTAGTAACAGGCAAAAAAGAATTTTCCCCTACAGATTTCAGAGGGAGCACTGTGCTGCCAATAGCTTGATCTTGGACTAATAGCCTGTGAGAGTATAAATTTCTGTTGTTTCAGCAACTAAGTGTACGGTACTTTGTACAGTATCCCTAGGTAACTAATACAAATAGTAACATATGCAAACTACCTCTACTCTTATTTTTCATCATAATACTTATTACTCAAAAATAGATAGCATATTCTCTATTTTTTTTATTATCTTTGTCACCTAGTAGAATGTAAACTCCCTGAGGGCAGGAACTTGGGTTTGTTTTTTATTTTATTCACAACACTTAGAACATTACCTGACAGTGGAATGTTTATTAATCATGATAGACTTGGCTATTATACAATCATAAGAAACACCTCAAATATCAGTGGTTTATAAAAGGTTATTTTTAGTGTATACTACATGTCCTAATAGGACAAGGAGGGGCTCCTCCTTCCAATGTAGTCAGTCAGGGATCCAAGCTGCTGGAGAATCCATTTGACACATGTCTCTATGGTCACAGAAATAGGAGAACGGGAACATAAGGAAGCATGACCTGACTCTCAGAGTTTTTACATTTTGTCTTAGTCAGAGTCTCTATAGGAAACAGATGGTAAACAATTAAGAACAACTTGAGGAATGTTATAATACAAAGGAAGGAGCGTAAGGAAATTACAAGCAATAAATCTGGAACTGGGGCTAGATGAGAAAAGAAGAGATTAGTAAAACCTGGAAAGAAAAGGGAGCTGTAGAATGGGCTGCCTCAAGAACAATGCCTTTCTGTGGAAAGACACACCTAGCTAAGGAGACCTCATAGGGGACGAATCAGCAAAATAAATACTATGATATCTCACTCTTCTATTCTTTCTATCTCCTGCCAAGGGTCCTCACAGACTGAACCTAACCCGAAGCCAGCAGGCAAGGGGAGTCTTTTGATATAATCCTTACAAGTCAGTATCCCAAGTCCAAGCAGGGTCAGGAAGGATGGAGAACAAATTGGAGGTGCAAAAGAAGATATTTGGCCTATTATTTTCACTTTTTGCCATAGTGATATTTCAGGGAACAATCTTACACATCAATCTTTGTCTACATCTTAAATTGTTTATTTAGGATGCATTTCTAGAATTAGCTTACTTAATTGTATTTTAGCTAGTGGACATTTTATAAATCCTACTTGGCTTTTCAAATAAAAAGTGAATTACCTTTATGATTCATAATTCCTCATAATGCTGGCTTGTTTTCAATGTTTTTCTCATGAAAAGTAAAAGATCCCATTGTACAAGGATAACTGTGTTACACAGTGTCAAGATTCAGTTCATTTTGTAGACAATTACTGAGGGTGATTCCAAGAAATAGGGGTCCTAAATTAAGCTTTCAGTTACAGAAGACCAGGAAACATTTTTTAACCTATTTAATCTATTTTTAATCTATTTTCATCTATTTATTTACAATTTGTTTTGTTTTAACAGTCTAAATTTAGATTGATTTGCATCGTTTTCAAATGTAGAGACTGGCACTATTTCCAGTTATACCTATGAAACTGAATTTTTATATTGACTCTTTTATTCGGTTAAGTAAGAGAGAAGTATTGGCTGTATTGATTTATTTATTTGCTATCTATAAAAAGAATCATTATTTAACCAATGAACAAACCAATATGCTTAATATTGTGGTAAATTAAAATAAAAAAGGGGACATGATCTCTCCTCAAGGGATCACGCGCTTGTTGGCCACCAGATTGTAACTTAAAGAAACTGTAAGATGCAGCAGGATATATTCAGTACTAAACTAATTGTCAGTGTTAAGGGATGATTTTAAGTATTTGGGAGGAAAGAGAATTATTTAATTCTACATTGGAAATCAGAATAGTGTTCTTAGAGAAAATGGTATTTGATCTGAATATTAATGAGCAAGAAGGATTTTACAGTAGAGAAAAGAGGGAAGGACTTCATAGTTTGAGGGATTAATATAAGGAGAAGTACAAAGATGGAAATAGTACTTACAGGGAAAAGTAAATAATAGTACCTTTTAAAGTGCAAATGTTTTAAATTGTGATGAAGTTCAATAACAAGGGAGACAGGCTGAAAAGAAGGCTTAGTGGTCCCTCAATTTTTGTTTTGTTTAAGTCTGTTTGACACAAATGTTTGACACAATGGTCTAACCTCTTGAAAGGGTTTACTCTTGGCCTTGTGTCAGAGAAAGGGTAAACTTGCAAAGAAGCAGGTGAGCAGGTGTGAGTGCTGGAAGGGAGGCATCCCTTTTCTACCAAGAATAGATATGATAAAGCAAAAGAGCTGATAAATGAAGGGTAACAGCTGTGGAGACTGTAATTACTCCAATTTTCTCCCTAGTAACTTAAACCCTAAATGACATTTAAAAAAGCCATTTTATAGTTCAATGTTTAGGCAAGAACCCCTAAAGTTAAGTAAACCAGCCTGTTGGGATGAGGAAAAATACTTTTATATTGCTCTTATTAAAATGGGAAGACCAAATGCAGGGCACACTCACTGCATGAGTTATGAAGCACCATATACTTCATAATCTACATGAATGCCACCTCATGGAAGTATCAGTCATATGAGAGAAAAGCTACAATATGGAATCTCTTCAAAATGGAAGAGGAATACGGTATGCTAAAAAACAAAAACAAGAAAAGCAACAACAGCAAAAGAAGAGACCACTTTGAAAGATGATTTAGTTTAGAAAACAGAAGAAACATTCTACTGCTTTGATCTGTAAGAGAATTTTTATAGTTCATGGTAGGTATGAAATAAGAAACCAAAAAAGGCGTTATAGTAAAATGGAATGAGAGAGTAAAGGGAAGTTACTAGAATTGAGAAGAGAAAAAATTGTAACTACACCAAGACTATCCCACTGTGGTTTATGGGGAACATGGATATGTGTTGCCTATATCAGCTCTCCAGTAAAGATGTGATGTTCAGTCCGGTTTCCTTCTCTCTTCTTCTCTTTGTGCTTTGTCTGATTTATACCATGTCTCAAATTTACAAGCTAAAACATGTGACTTAATATCTCTGTACTTTATTTCCCTCATCTATATATTTAGGATAATACTAGTACTTAACTTACAGTGTTGTGGTGATAATTATATAAGCCATCTGCAAAGTATTGAAAACTCCAGTTTATTTTAATCTTTCCTTTTTTGTGTCAGTTTATATCCTTTTCTCATTTTACCTGTATTTTCCAGATTAGATTCTATGGAATATCATTTCCATAAGCTTTATCACTGTAATTATGTGTCTATATTTCAAATACGAATGAAATCAAACATATTTTGTCTATGACTTTGTCTGGATATTTGAACTCTACTGGAAAAATAACATTAATACCATAGAGCTATTCTATGCTATGTTCTATTTCTGTATTCTGCTAATTCTCACTTTACTACCTCAATAGACTTCTAAATAGTCATCCTCCTCTGCTCCTCCATCAGATTCATTCTTAGTACTGCAGCTTGAGTGATACATTCTTAAAGTCTGATTATACCCCTGATTATAATTGTTTCTCATTGGTTTTAGATTAAAATTTAAGTAAACAAACAATGCCCCAAATGCCCTATTTTTTTTTTTTTTTCCTGCTGTTTGTAAGAATTCCCACTCTATCTCTGTAGTCTAGCAGCACTAGCTTCATGGTAGGATTTTTTCTAATGTGAAGTGATCCTTCCCATCTCAGGATCTTCCACTCAATTCTCTCACTGTGTGGAGATGTCTTTTCTTCTTACTACCTTTGCTAGTAAGTTCCTATTAATTTTCCTCATATTTCACCTGAAAAATGTAAGATTCTTCTCATGTACACTTTAAAAGTCCATGTACTTTTTCTTCAGAGTTTGTAAATACATATGTATTTATATTATTATTTGAACAGTATTAATTTCCTCTGCTATAAGCAATGCTAGAGAATATATTATGCAGTAAAAATATTCTTTAAAGTAGTAAATGAAAAACTTGAGAAAAATCAGAAAATCAGAGTAAATTTCCAGTAGAATTAAAGGGATTTAGTAAGACGATGATCATTATGGAGGACAGAAAACTAAGATTCAGTATAGAGATAATTAGTATTTCTGAAGACAACAGGAAAAGAATGGGTACAGGGTGCCTGGGTGGCTCAGTCATTAAGCATCTGCCTTTGGCTCAGGTCATGATCCCAGGGTCCTGGGATGGAGCCCCACATTGTGTTCCCTGCTCAGCAGGTAGCCTGCTTGCCCCTCTACCTCTGCCCCTCCCCCCCACTCCTGTGCTCTCTCTTTCTCTCTCTCAAATAAATAAAATCTTAAAAAAAAAAAAAAAAGAAAAAATGGGTACAGGAAAAAACTTTCAAAATTTAATGAAATTTTCCTGAGATAAAGAATGCCTGAAAATTTAGATAAAAAGTATCCAATATACACACACACACACAAAAAGAGCATAATGGTTAAGACATATCCTAATGAGCGGGCATGCTGATCCAAATGGATTAAAAAAGATTCTATAAAGAATTATTTTGTCCATGGAATTTGCCTCTGAAGAAGGAAAAACAAAGATTATGTCCAAAGTTTTGATGGAGAACAACATTTCTCATATTATATAACTGAAATATAAGACATATACTCTTAAATTCTCAGGAGTTATGAAAAGATAGCATTCACATATCCTTTCTGAAAAGAAGAACAAATGTTTTGAACAATCTAGCCAACTAATTAAAATTAAGAAATTATAATAGGGTAGTGGTGTCATGAAAAACTTAATACTTATTACATTTTTAAAACTTCCTACAACAATGAATAATTCTCTACATAATATTAGTTTTGTATTTCTTCTATCATATGTCATCAAGCTATAGTGTGTCTGTAGAATTTTCCCTAAGGATGTATTTGATATTAAGCTGAACGATAATGAAATTACTATTTTTGTAAATCAAAAATGGTTGAATATTAGCAACTGCATGAGATTCAAACTCATAGTTAGAAAGGATTTTTAGTTTCCATGATGCTAAAATAATTTTAAATATCTTCATCTTTTTTTAATCATTTAGGTCAGATTTTTAAAGAACACCTTTGTAAGTCTATTCCTATGCTACTATCTTTCTCTGAAGTCCATGAATTTTTCTTAATTAGATTTCCTACCTCTTTCTTTTCAGATAAAAAAAAAAAATCTTGCCAGAACAGAATAATTAGGTTAACCTTTCTTTGCTCAAAAGTTCACTTGTAAAAGTCATTGTGATTTATAATAACATTAGTGTACCCACTCAATGTTTAACAATTAAATTTATTTTTGTTCTTACCTTCATTTTGAACTAAAGTTTAATCATTTTCATTATTCCAACAAAAGGCTTATTTTATGGAATAAATAATTCCCATAGCTAATAATCTAATCACTTGAAAGTAAATATTCTCAATATAAACACTTTATAATTTATTGTTTTGTTTGGAAATCACTATGAGGATAGAAAAACCATATCTTGTTTAATCTCAACATCCTGCTGTTAACAAGAGATCCTTTCTTGCTGAAGGATTCCAGGAATATGAAAACCTAAGTATACCTTCCTTACCCTCCAATCCTAACTACAATTTACTTGTATCTTCTTAGCCAGGATTCCGCTAAAACTAGAAAACTTGTAGTGGCATTACCTCTATTAAATTTCCAAAGGATTCCCTCCTTAGTAGTCTTGGGGGAAAAAATCAGTAGAAAGCTGGGGCAGAGCTGGAGGCAATAGACATCAGGAAGAGCTTAGTCTGAGTACCTACATCTAAAGAGAACTTCAACAGGAGTGAATAGGTTGGTGTTCTTAATGTTGAAAATGGTCTGGAGAGAGTGATTAATTTTTCTGCCTTTTACCAAATGGGAGATTCTACCCTTAATGATATTTAAAACATATGACTCAAATTCAAGGGGCCACAAAAAAACTAAAAAACTAGCACTGAACTTCTCATTTGCAAAAATAGAATGTAGAAAACAATGAATCCAGAGAAAAAATGAGAGAAATGAGAAAATGAGAGAGAAAAAGATTTTATTCCAACAATACCATACCTGGCATGGGAAGGGGGAAAATTATAAGGGGTTATTTAAAAAATGGAGAAATTTTATTACTCAAGTACTTGAGGAAAGAGTTCACCCAAAATAATGAAGAAACCAAAACAGAGATCTCAACATGGGGAAAGATTAACAGCAGAGGAAATAGTGGTATGATGTGAACCTTGACAGACTATAGGTATTTAATGAATAAAGATAGTCTCTTTAAAAATATATAATACCAATATTAAGGAAAGTTTTCTGAATCAGAAATTAAGAAAATTTCTATCAGACATGAATGATCAGGAAAGAAAAATGCTAGGAAATGAAGGTCAAGAGGGAGGAAGTAAATGTATTCTAAAGGTATCATGGAAAAGGAACAAAAAAAAAACAACTAGTGGATAGGAGGAGAGAAAGTAAAACTATTATAAAGAACATGTTCTCTTGAGGGGGGGAAATTAAAGTATCATGGTTGAGGAAAAATACATCTCAGTGATGAAAAGTTACCTTTCAAAAAAATAAATATTAGTCATTTATATCTGATTAGAAGAATAGGTAAAAGGATGGTGATTATTTTTTTAAAGATTTTATTTATTTGAGAGAGAGGGAGTGAGAAAGAGCACAAGAGGGGGAAGGGTCAGAGGGAGAAGCAGACTCCCCGGTGAGTGGGAGAGCCTGATGGCAGGACTCAATCTTGGGACTCTGGGATAATGACCTGAGCCGACTGCAGATGCTTAACCAACTGAGCCACCCAAGATGGTGATAATTTAAAGGAAAAGGAAATTGCAATGGATATAAACTAACGATGAACAAGACCCTGCTCTCATGGAATTTACATTCTAATGGGAAGAGATAAAAATAAATTCATACTTAATACGAATTAGGAGGTGCCATTCTTTTCTTTTCTTTTAAGATTTTATTTATTTATTTGAGAGAGAGAGCATGAGTGGCGGGGAGGGGCCGGAGGAGAAGGAGAAGCAGAGGGGGTCCGCGCTGAACATGGAGCTTGATGCTGGGCTTGATACCTGGACCTGAGCCAAAGGCAGCCACTTAATGGACTGAGCCACCCAGGAGGTGACATTTCTATAAAGAAAAATGAATCACGCTAATGGATTGAGAATGACTTAGTGGTCAAGGAAAGTATCTCTCAAAGCATGGAAATGCCCTACTTTGGAAGCATGCTTGGCTTATTTGGGAAATAAGAAGGAGTCAAGGTAGCTAAAAAATGGTGAGCCAGGATTCATAGGTAGAGAGTCAGGGAAATAGAGTCAATATCATGGAGGGCCTTTAGCGACATGGTGAAGAACAGATTTTATTCTAGTGAGATGGGAGCCATTGGAAGTTTAAGGGCAGATAAGTAACATGACTTACCTGTGCTTTAATACAATTACTCCCCTGTGTTGAAAATAAAATGTCGTAGTATAAGGGGAAAAAACAGGGTGAACTCTAGTATAGATCTTTTTAATTTGGAAAATTAAATCTCATCTATAGCAATTAGGTGGTGCCAAATTCCATGTGTGCCTAACAATGGTATCTGTCAGAGAATATTTGCTCCCCAAAATCAATTGCTCAAATTCTTCAGAAATACAGCCTTACATTTATGGTAGGATACATTTCATTTAGCCTGAAGATTGCATTTCCCCCAGTATTTTGCAACTAGATATAGAAAGGTGACTACACTTAGGCCATTGAAAGGTAAACCTAAGTGTTGTGCTTCTTGCTCATGAAATTTGTATGTGATGTTGATGTGGGAAACAAAGGCAAAAGGTAAATTAAATTTCCTTACTACTTATAGCCCATTGACAAGTACTTGAAATAGGCAGAAGGCAGAGTGACCTTCCTCTAGGAACTCAGCTGCCTCTTTGTAAATACTTTGCTAAGGGCAAAAGGCAATCTTTGCCCAACCCACAGGATCCTGTAGGTCTACTTTAACATATAAAAATTCCTTTGGAAACTTTCTTTATCTACCCCCTGCCCCCCAAATACATGTTGGCAATCATCCCCCAAGCATATGACCCACTGATAGACATCTGAAGGGTCTCATGACTAAGGTTTTATTAAACAGTAATAAATGACATTTCCTAACAATAGCTAGCCCCCTCAAGGTCCTGAAAACCTTGCTTCCAAAATCCCTTAGAGATTTACACTATTCCTAACCCCCTCCTAATTTGAAAGTATATAATGGGCCACTCCTCATGACCCCAGTGCAGCTCTTCCTGCCCATGGATCCTGTCCCGGTGCTTTAATAAAACCACCTTTTTGCACCAAAGATATCTCAAGGATTCTTTCTTGGCCACCAGCTTCAAACCCTAACGTCTTTCCTACATCAATGTCAGAGTTAGTGCTGCCACCTTCGACCACAAAATGACCCTAGAAATTAAGCACATGCACAACAGAGCACAGATAAAAGAAGCTTGGATAACTGTCACCACAGAAAATAACACCAGCCCTGAACAACCTACCTCTGGCTTTTCATTTGAGAAAGAAACTTCTCTACCTTCTTTTAATCACAATTACTTTTAGTTTCTCTCACCCATAGCTGAATATAAACCTAACTGATACAATTTAGCAAACAAATTAAAGCAACTGCCTGAAACCTTAGACAAAATTTCTCCTAGTACACGTGAGCTAAGTACATGGAGCTACTATTACAAATATTTTGTGGAATAATCATAACAGCAAGTGTATTCATAACTACAAATAAATAAGTTGGAAGGGAGAATTTCCATTTGTTAATAATTTTTGAGCAAGTTAACTTGACTACCAAGGTTCCAATTAAGACGTCAGAAAAAGATTTATAATTTCCCACTATCAATCAATTCTAGCCACTAGCTAACTAGCTTTTCTTCTCAGGAACACTGGAACAAAAGGAAATGTATATTACTTTACTATAACTAACATATAATTGATATCCAGTAAATGTTTTAAACATCAGATCACTGAGTCTAGTTTATTTTTAAACATTCAAATAGATGGAGCTGCTCATTTCCATGGAACATAACTAAAAGAGAATTATAAAACACTAGTTTATTTCATTTCATTTTGACTAATTACCTAATTTTTATGACTTAGACATAGGTTTTAATAAGCCAAAGCTGAATTTTATGGCTGTCCCCAAACTTCTGGTTTTCAAAAATTGGCAAAGTATTGCCCAAAATTATAAATATCCAAATTTTCTCAAAGGCAATCTTATAATATTCCTGAGCATGATTTTTATATTTTCTAGTTATAAATAAAATACATATTTATTTACAAACATTTGGGATATATAAGATATTATAACATCATCCTCAAAAAATCATTTCAACAGATATATGTACATAAGCACTCTACTGTCTTAGCTAAATGACTATTTTTCATTTTTCCATTTTATCAATTTTCTTTCATCCATTTTGAATAATTTACCCAGAATAATTTGAACATTATTTATTTTTGAAAGGTTGTAAAATATTTAGTCTTTATACTCATATGAACTTACTTTTTAAAATTAGAAAAATGTAAAGTTAGCATTATTTTGTTCCTAGTATAAATGTCCAGGATGCATACAAAACACTGGAATAGTTTGTTTAAAAGCTGTCATTGCTTAGTCCAGTCAAAATGAACTCTTCTCTGGCATAATAAAAGAAACTTTAGAAAAACAAGTTGCTCTTAACCTGCCAAAGAAAATAGCTCATGACCTATAAAACTTTAATACATAAGAGCACAGTAAGACTTATCCTCGATTTCAAAAACAAATAGAAATAAATAAAAAATATATCACCCACAAAGAAAACAAATAAGTGGAATTATTTTATAGTTCTCAACATCAACTTAACAGCATCAGTAACCAGAAGTCAATAGATCAAATTTGACAAGTCAGTGTGGGGAAAAAAGACACTGATGACTCTTCCTAAGTTTATTTTTATGTGTAAAGGAAATAGAAAATAATTTTAAACTATTTAATGATTCAACTATGTAATCATATACACTTACAGAAGAATTTATTTGAGGAAGCAATTTTGCCAAATGAAAGACAAGTTAATTAACTCACAAATGAGAAAGCCATTTCAAGAAAACTATATTTAATTCTCTAAAAACACAGAATTGTAAAAGACTACTGAAAAATTGCTAAATTTAGGCATTTAATGCATTTTGATGCAATTTTAAATGAGATTATTAATTTCTCTTTCTGATAGTTCATTTATAGTATTGATTTTGTATCTTGCAATTTTATTGAATTCATTTATTAGTTCTATTGTTTTTGATGGATCCTTTATGGTTTTTTATATACAATATCATGTCATCCACAAATAGTGACAGTTTACTCCTTCCTTTCCAATTTGGATGTCTTTTACTTCTTTTTCTTGCCTTATTGATCTGGCTAGGACTTCCAATACTATGTTGAATAAAAATAGTCAGAGTGGGCATCCTTGTCTAGTTCCTAACCTTAGAAAAAAAGCTTTTAGCTTTTCACTGTTGAATATGATGTTAACTATAGGCTTATTGTACATGTCCTTTCTTATGCTGAGGTACATTCCCTCCATATCTGCTTTGTTGAGAGTTTTTCATAATGGATACTGAATTTTGTCAAATGCTTTTCCTGCATCTATTGCAATGACCATATAATTTTTATCCTTCATTTTGTTAACACAGTTTATCACATTGACTGATTTGTAGATGTTGAACCTTCCTTGCATCTCTAGGATAAATCCCACTTAATTGTGCTGTATGATTATGTTAATGTGTTATTGAATTTAGTTTGCTAATATTTTGTTGAGGATTATTACATCTATGTTCATCAAGAATATTGGCCTGTAATTTTCTTTTCTTATGAAACCCTTGTTTTGGTATCAAGGTATTATTGGTCTCATAAAATGAGTTTGGAAGAGTTCCCTCCTCTTCTATTTTTGGAAAGAGTTTGAGAAATATTGGTATTAATTCTTTGAATGTTTGGTAAAATTCAACAATGAAGCCACCTTGTCCTAGATTTTTGTTTGTTGGAAGGTTTTTGATTACTGATTTAACCTCCTTACTAGTAATTAGTATGTCCAGATTTTCTATTTCATCATGATTTAATCTTGGTAGGTTGTATATGTATTCAAAGATTGCTATTCATTTTTATACACAATTGTCAACATTATGTTTTCACATAGTATAAAAATAATAAATATGAAAATATACTGATTCTCAACTCATTTAAGTGTATGGTCAAGTATCAGGAATTAGTAAAATATGCTAATTTCTTCAACTTTGGTCTCAAGATTCAAAATATTGGTTAGACTATCTGATTGGCTCATTCATGCCCCACTGGTCTCTGTGCTTCTTTTTCTTTTTTCCAGTTTTAGTGAAATAATTGACATATCACATTGTATAGAATTTAAGGTATGTAAAACATGATGATTTGATACACCTATATATTGCAAAATGATTACCACAATAAGGTTAGTTAGTACATGCATCAACTCACATAATCATGTAATTGCCATTTGTGTGTGTGTTGTGAGAACATTTAAGATTTACTTTCTTAGGGGCGGAGCAAGATGGCGGAGGAGTAGGAGACCTGGATTTCATCTCCTCTCAGGAATTCAGCTGGATAGGGATCAAACCATTCTGAACACCTACAAACTCAACAGGAGATCGAAGAAAAGAATAGCAACAACTCTCTGAACAGAAAAGCGACCACTTTCTGGAAGGTAGGACGTGCGGAGAAGTGAATCCGAGGCGATATTCGGGAGGATAGACGGCGGGGGAGGGGCCTCCGTCGGCCGCTTCTGGCAAGTGATAGAGCCACGGAGCACAAAGTCGGAACTTTTAGAAGTCTGCTCCGCTGAGGGACGTCACTCAGGTGGCGAAGTGGGGGGTGAAACCCTCGCAGGACAGTGTGGTCTCAGGACCCTCGGGGTCACAGAAAGACCGGGGGTGCCTGAGTGCGGCAGAGCTCCCAGGTACCGGAGCAGGGAAGCCGGCTGCAGAGACGGAGCCCAGGCGCGGGCTCTCAGCTTGGGGTTGCTATAAACCGTGATCCGCGGCACAGTCGGGCCACTGCTCCTCCAGCAGGGACACAACAAGCGGCAGATCCGGGGAGACTCACGTTCTTCCCCCGGGAGGAGAGGTGCGGGAGCGCGCCGCAGGGATCTGCTGGGTTTGGAGACTCCACCTGGCGTCGTGTGCCAGATAGAAAGGCGCAGTCACAGGCCGGGTGAGCGCGGAGTGTGGCCGGAGACCAGGGAGACGGGAGTGACTGACTGCTTTTCTCTGGGGGCTTGCTGAGGAGCAGGACCCCGAGTTCTCGGCTCCTCCGGGGCGGAGACTGGGAGACCGCCATTTTCACTCTCCGCCTCCAAAGCTGTACGGAAAGCTTGCAGGGAACAAAAGCTCCGGAGAGCAAACCCAAGCAGATGACTTAGCCCGGACCGGCAAGGGCGGGGCAATTTTGCCTCCGGCAAAGACATTTGGGAACCACGGCAACAGGCCCCTCCCCCAGAAGATCAGCGAGAACAGCCAGCCAAGACCAAGTTTACCAATCAATGAGAACGGCAGAACTCCAGCGCTAGGGGAATACTGCACATAGAATTCATGGCTTTTTTACCATGATTCTTTAGTCTTTCAAAGTTAATTATTTTTTTTAACTGTCTTTTTTTCTTTTTTCTTTTTTCTTTTTTTTTGAATTTTTCTTTTTCCCTTTTTCAACCAACATCTTATCAATCCCTTTTTTAAAAAAAAACATTTTTATTTTTCATTTTTAAAGTCATATTCTATCCCTTCATAGTAGTTACCCGTATTTTTGGCATATATATATAAGTTGTTCTCTCTTTAAAATCTTGAGATAGTTTCTTCTAACAGATCAAAATATACTCTAAATCTCTAGTGTATGGTTTTTTTCTACTCCCCTGCCTGATCACATTCTCTCCCTTTTTTCTTTCTTTTTTTTTTTTCAATCCTCTTCTTTCTTTTTTCAAACAACTTATCAAATCCTTTTTTAAAATTTTTTATAATTTCCATCTTTACAGTCATATTCCATCCCTTCATCATATCAACCCTTATTTTTGTACATATATAAGTTTTTCTTTCTTTAAAATTGTGGGAGGGACTTTCTTTTAGTATATGTGCTGCCGAAGCGAGCACAAGGGAGGGACTTTCTTTTAACAGACCAAAATACACCCAAAATCTAGTGTGTGGCACTGATCTATAAACCAGCCTGATCATATTTGATCACATTCTGTTTTTGTTTTGTTTTGTTTTGTTCTGCTTTTGTTTGTTTTTATCTTTATCTTTATCTTTTTTCTTTTTTTCTTTCTTTTTCTTTTTTCTCTCTTTCCCTTTCTTTTCCCACTGCTTCAGGTCTTTTCTGATTTGTTTAGAGTATATTTTCTGGGGACGTTGTTACCCTGCTAGCATTTTGTTCTCTCATTAATCTATTCTCCTCTGCACAAAATGACAAGACGGAAAAAATCACCTCAACAAAAAGAACAAGAGGTAGTACCGACTGCCAGGGACCTACTCAATACGGACATTAGTACGATGTCAGATCTAGAGTTCAGAATCATCACTTTCAAGATACTAGCTGGGCTTGAAAAAAGCATGGAAGATATTAGAGAAACCCTTTCTGGAGAAGTAAAAGAACTAAAATCTAACCAAGTAGAAATCAAAAAGGCTATTAATGAGGTGCAATCAAATATGGGGGCGCTAACTGCTAGGATAAATGAGGCAGAAGAGAGAATCAGTGAGATAGAAGACCAAATGATGGAAAATAAAGAAGCTGAGAAAAAGAGAGATAAACAACTACTGGATCACGAGGGCAGAATTCGAGAGATAAACGATACCATAAGACGAAACAACATTAGAATAATTGGGATCCCAGAAGAGGAAGAAAGAGAGAGAGGGGCAGAAGGTATATTGGAGCAAATTATAGCAGAGAACTTCCCTAATTTGGGGAAGGAAACAGGCATCAAAATCCAGGAAGCACACAGAACCCCTCTCAAAATCAATAAAAATAGGTCAACACCCCAACATCTAATAGTAAAACTTACGAGTCTCAGAGACAAAGAGAAAATCCTGAAAGCAGCTCGGGAGAAGAGATATGTAACCTACAATGGTAGAAACATTAGATTGGCAACAGACCTATCCACAGAGACCTGGCAGCCCAGAAAGGACTGGCAAGACATATTCAGAGCACTAAATGAGAAAAATATGCAGCCAAGAATACTATATCCAGCTAGGCTGTCATTGAAATTTGAAGGAGAGATAAAAAGCTTCCAGGACAAACAAAAACTAAAGGAGTTTGCAAACACGAAACCAGCCCTACAACAAATATTGAAAGGGGTCCTCTAAGCAAAGAGAGAGCCTAAAAGCAACATAGACCAGAAAGGAACACAAACAATATACAGTAACAGTCACTTTACAGGCAATACAATGGCACTAAATTCCTATCTTTCAATAGTTACCCTGAATGTAAATGGGCTAAATGCCCCAATCAAAAGACACAGGCTATCAGATTGGATTAAAAAACAAGATCCATCGATATGCTGTCTGCAAGAGACTCATTTTAGACCCAAAGACACCCCCAGATTGAAAGTGAGGGGGTGGAAAACCATTTACCATGCTAATGGACACCAAAAGAAAGCTGGGGTGGCAATTCTTATATCAGACAAATTAGATTTTAAACCAAAGACTGTAATAAGAGATGAGGAAGGACACTATATCCTACTTAAAGGGTCTATCCAACAAGAAGATCTAACAATTGTAAATATCTATGCCCCTAACATGGGAGTAGCCAATTATATAAGGCAATTAATAACAAAAGCAAAGAAACACATTGACAACAATACAATAATAGTGGGGGACTTTAACACCCCCCTCACTGAAATGGACAGATCGTCTAAGCAAAAGATCAACAAGGAAATAAAGACTTTAAATGACACACTGGACCAAATGGACTTCACAGACATATTCAGAACATTCCATCCCAAAGCAACGGAATACACATTCTTCTCTAGTGCCCATGGAACATTCTCCAGAATAGATCACATCCTAGGTCATAAATCAGGTCTCAACCAGTACCAGAAGATTGGGATCATCCCCTGCATATTTTCAGACCACAATGCTTTGAAACTAGAACTCAATCACAAGAGGAAAGTCGGAAAGAACTCAAATACATGGAGGCTAAAGAGCATCCTACTGAAGAATGAATGGGTCAACCCGGAAATTAAAGAAGAATGAAAAAAATTCATGGAAACCAATGAAAATGAAAACACAACTATTCAAAATCTTTGGGATGCAGCAAAGGCAGTCCTAAGAGGAAAGTATATAGCAATACAAGCCTTTCTCAAGAAACAAGAAAGGTCTCAAGTACACAACCTAACCCTACACCTAAAGGAGCTGGAGAAAGAACAGCAAATAAAGCCTAAACCCAGCAGGAGAAGAGAAATAATAAAGATCAGAGCAGAAATCAATGAAATAGAAACCAAAAGAACAGTAGAACAGATCAACGAAACTAGGAGCTGGTTCTTTGAAAGAATTAACAAGATTGATAAGCCCCTGGCCAGACTTATCAAAAAGAAAAGAGAAATGACCCAAATCAACAAAATCATGAATGAAAGAGGAGAAATCACAACCAACACCAAAGAAATACAAACAATTATAAGAACATATTATGAGCAACTCTATGCCAGCAAATTAGATAACCTGGAAGTAATGGATGCATTCCTAGAGATGTATCAACTACCAAAACTGAACCAGGAAGAAATAGAAAACCTGAACAGACCTATAACCACTAAGGAAATAGAAGCAGTCATCAAAAATCTCCCAAAACACAAAAGTCCAGGGCCAGATGGCTTCCCAGGGGAATTCTACCAAACATTTCAAGAAGAATTAATACCTATTCTTCTGAAACTGTTCCAAAAAATAGAAATGGAAGGAAAACTTCCAAACTCATTTTATGAGACCAGCATTACCTTGATCCCAAAACCAGACAAAGACCCCATCAAAAAGGAGAATTACAGACCAATATCCCTGATGAACATGGATGCAAAAATTCTCACCAAAATACTAGCCAATAGGATCCAACAGTACATTAAATGGATTATTCACCACGACCAAGTGGGATTTATCCCTGGGCTGCAAGGTTGGTTCAACATCCGCAAATCAATCAACGTGATACAATACATTAACAAAAGAAAGAACAAGAATCATATGATCCTCTCAATAGATGCAGAAAAAGCATTTGACAAAGTACAGCATCCTTTCTTGATCAAAACTCTTCAGAGTATAGGGATAGAGGGTACATACCTCAATATCATAAAAGCCATCTATGAAAAACCTACAGCGAATATCATTCTCAATGGGGAAAAACTGAGAGCTTTCCCCTTAAGGTCAGGATCGCGGCAGGGATGTCCACTATCACCACTGCTATTCAACATAGTATTGGAAGTCCTAGCCACAGCAATCAGACAACAAAAAGAAATCAAAGGCATCCAAATTGGCAAAGAAGAAGTCAAACTCTCACTCTTTGCAGATGATATGATACTTTAGGTGGAAAACCCAAAAGACTCCACCCCAAAACTGCTAGAACTCATACAGGAATTCAGTAAAGTGGCAGGATATAAAATCAATGCACAGAAGTCAGTGGCATTCCTATACACCAACAAGTCAGAAGAAAGAGAAATTAAGGAGTCGGTCCCATTTACAATTGCACCCAAAACCATAAGATACCTAGGCATAAATCTAACCAAAGAGGCAAAGGATCTGTACTCAGAAAACTATAAAATACTCATGAAAGAAATTGAGGAAGACACAAAGAAATGGAAAAACGTTCCATGCTCATGGATTGGAAGAACAAATATTGTGAAGATGTCAATGCTACCTAGAGCAATCTACACATTCAATGCAATCCCCATCAAAATACCATCCACTTTCTTCAAAGAAATGGAACAAATAATCCTAAAATTTGTATGGAACCAGAAAAGACCCCGCATAGCCAGAGGAATGTTGAAAAAGAAAAGCAAAGCTGGCGGCATCACAATTGCGGACTTCCAACTCTACTACAAAGCTGTCATCATCAAGACAGTATGGTACTGGCACAAAAACAGACACATAGATCAATGGAACACAATAGAGAGCCCAGAAATGGACCCTCAACTATATGGTCAACTAATCTTTGACAAAGCAGGAAAGAATGTCCAATGGAAAAAAGACAGTCTCTTCAACAAATGGTGTTGGGAAAATTGGACAGCCACATGCAGAAGAATGAAACTGGACCATTTCCTTACACCACACACAAAAATAGACTCCAAATGGTTGAAAGACCTCAATGTGAGACAGGAGTCCATCAAAATCCTAAAGGAGAACACAGGCAGCAACCTCTTCGACCTCAGCCACAGCAACTTCTTCCTAGAAACATCGCGAAAGGCAAGGGAAGCAAGGGCAAAAATGAACTATTGGGACTTCATCAAGATAAAAAGCTTTTGCAAAGCAAAGGAAACAGTCAACAAAACCAAAAGACAACTGACAGAATGGGAGAAGATATTTGCAAATGACATATCAGATAAAGGCCTGGTATCCAAAATCTATAAAGAACTCATCAAACTCAACACCAAAAGAACAAAGAATCCAATCAAGAAATGGGCAGAAGACATGAACAGACATTTTTCCAAAGAAGACATCCAAACGGCCAACAGACACATGAAAAAGTATTCAATATCGTTCGGCATCAGGGAAATCCAAATCAAAACCTCAATGAGATACCACCTCACACCAGTCGGAATGGCTAAAATTAACAAGTCAGGAAATGACAGATGTTGGCGGGGATGCGGAGAAAGGGGAACCCTCCTACACTGTTGGTGGGAATGCAAGCTGGTGCAGCCACTCTGGAAAACAGTATGGAGGTTCCTCAAAAAGTTGAAAATAGAGCTACCATATGATCCAGCAATTGCACTACTGGGTATTTACCCCAAAGATACAAAAGTAGGGACCCGAAAGGGTACGTGCACCCCGATGTTTATAGCAGCAATGTCCACAATAGCCAAACTGTGGAAAGAGCCAAGATGTCCATCAACAGATGAATGGATAAAGAAGAGGTGGTATATATATACAATGGAATATTATGCAGCCATCAAAAGGAATGAGATCTTGCCATTTGCAACGACGTGGATGGAACTGGAGGGTATTATGCTGAGCGAAATAAGTCAAACAGAGAAAGACATGTATCATATGACCTCACTGATATGAGGAATTCTTAATCTCAGGAAACAAACTGAGGGTTGTTGGAGTGGGGGGGTGGGGTGGGAGGGATGGGGTGACTGGGTGATGGACACTGGGGAGGGTATGTGTTCTGGTAAGCGCTGTGAATTGTGCAAGACTGTTGAATCTCAGATCTGTACCTCTGAAACAAATAATGCAATAGATGTTAAGAAAGAAAAAAAGAAGAAGAAGAATGTAGCAGGAGGGGAAGAATGAAGGGGGGGAATCGGAGGGGGAGAAGAACCATGAGAGACAATGGACTCTGAAAAACAAACTGAGGGTTCTAGAGGGGAGGGGGGTGGGAGGATGGGTTAGCCTGGTGATGGGTATTGAGGAGGGCACGTTCTGCATGGAGCACTGGATGTTATGCACAAACAATGAATCATGGAACACTATATCTAAAACTAATGATGTAATGTATGGGGATTAACATAACAATAAGAAAATAAAAAAAAAAGATTTACTTTCTTAGTAACTTTCAAGTATATAATACAGTATTGTTAACAATGTAGAGCTTCTAATCTTGTATAACTAGCTACAACCACTCCTATCCCTAATTTAGTAATTCAACATGCAGCAGTCAGATTAAGATTTGGAAAACCTAAATTAAATAATATAACACTTTAGATTAAAATCACCTAAGGACATCTAATTTCACAGAGAGTAAAATTCAAATTCATTACTAGAGACTATGAATCTCTATCATCTTGCACCCAATAATCTCACCAACCTCAACTCACATTGCTCTCTCTTTTGTTTAATGAACTCCAGTTGCATTTTTTAGACTGCATTTTCTACCTCAAGACTCCTCACTTAAAAGATCTTTTGGCTTACAGGCCAATAAATTGGACAACTTATAAGAAATGTATAAATGCCTAGAAACATATAACCTACTCAAACTAAAGCAAGGAGAAATAGGAAATTTGAACACACCAATTACCAGCAATGAAATTGAATCAGTAATCAAAAAACTCCCAATAAACAAAGTCCAGGACCAGATGGCTTCACAGGTGCATTCTACTAAACATTTAAAGAAGAGTTAATACCTATTCTTTTCAACCTGTTCCAAAAAAATGTAAGAGGAGGAAAAACTTTCAAATTTACTCCATGAGGCCAGTATCACCCTGATACCACAACCAGATAAAGACACCACAATAAAAGAGAACTATAGGCCAATATCTCTTAAGAATATAGATGGAAAAATCCTCAACAAGGTATTAGCCAATCAAATCCAACATTACCTTAAAAAAATCATACACCATGAATAAATGGGATTTATCCTGGGATGCAAGGGTGGTTCAACATTTGCAAATCAATCAACGTGTTACAACACATCAATAAGAGAAAGGATAAAAAACATATGATCATTTCAATAAATGCAGAAAAAGCATTCGACAAAGTATGACATCCATTCATGATAGAAAAAAAAAAAAGAAAACTCTGCAAAATAGGTCTAGAGGGAATATACCTCAATATAATAAAAGCCTTATGTGAAAAATCCATAGCCAACATCATATGGAATGGTGAAAAACTGAGAGCTTTTCCACTAGAGTCAGGAACAAGACAAGAATGTCCACTCTTACCACTTTTACTCAACATAGTACTGGAAGTTCTAGCCACAGCAATCATACAACAGAAAGAAATAAAAGGCATCCAAATTAGAACGGAAGAAGTAAAACTCTCACTATTTGCAGATGACATGATACAATATATAGAAACCCTAAAGCCTCCACCAAAAAACTACTAGAACTGATAAACTTTTTCATAAATTTGCACTGTACAATATCAATATAAAGAATTCTGTTGCATTTCTGTACACTAATAATGAAGCAGGAGAAAGAGAAATTAAGAAAACAATCCCATTTACAATTGCACCAAAAACAATAAAATATCTAGGAATAAACCTAACCAAAGAGGTGAAAGACCTGTATTCTGAAAACTATAAAACACTGATGAAAGAAATTCAAGATTACACAAAGAAATAGAAAGAAATTCCATGTTCGTGGGTTGGAAGAACAGATATTGTTAAAATGTCTACACTACCCAACGCAATCTACAGATTTAATGCAATCCCTATCAAAATACCAACAGCATTTTTTCAAAGAACTAGAAGAAACAATCCTAAAATGTGTATGGAACCACAAAAGACCTTGAATAGCCAAAGCAATCTTGAAAAAGAGAAACAAAACTGGAAATATCACAATCCCAGACTTCAAGTTATATTACAAAGCAGTAGTAATTAAAACAGTATGGTACTGGAATTAAAAATAGACACACAGATCAATGGAGTAGAACAGAAAACTCAGAAATAAACCCACAATTATATGGTCAATTAATCTTCAACAAAGGAAGAATGAATATGCAACAGGAAAAAGATAGTTTCTTCAACAGTGTTTGGAAAACTGGACACCAATGTGCAAAAGAATGAAACTGGACCACTTTCTTTCACCATACATAAAAACAAACTCAAAATGGGTTAAGGATCTAAATTTGAGACCTGAAACCATAAAAATCCCAGAAAAGAGCATAGGCAGTAATTTCTGACATCACCCATAGCAACATTTTCTCTAGATATGCCTCCTGAGGCAAGAGAAATAAAAGCAAATATATACTATTGGGTCTACAGCAAAATAAAAAGTTTCTGCACAGCAAAGGAAACAACTAATGAAACTTAAAGGCAACCTACTGAAAGGGAGAAGATATTTGCAAATGACATATCCAATAAAGAGTTAGTATCCAAAATATGTAAAGAACTGATACAACTCAAAACCCAAAAAACAAATAATGTAATTTAAAGTGGGCAGAAGACATGAATAAACATTTCTCCAAAGAAGACACACAAATGGCCAACAGGCACATGAAAAGATGTTCAACATCAGTCATCATTAAGGGAAATGCAAACTAAAACTATAATCAGGTATCACTTCACACCTGTCAGAATGGCTAAAATCAACAACACAAAGAAATAAGAAGTGGTGAGGATGTGGAGAAAAAGGAACCCTCTTGCACTGTTGGTGGGAATGCAAACTGGTGTGGCCACTATGGAAAACAGTATGGAGTTTCCCCAAAAAATTAAAAAGAGAACTATCCTACAATCCAGTAATTGCTCTACTGGGTATTTATCCCCTAAAAATACAAAAAGCATGAATTCAAAGGGATACATTGTCCCCAATGTTTATTACAGCATTATGTACAGTAGCCAAACTATGGAAACAACCCAAGTATCCATTGATAGATGAATGGATAAAGAAGATGAAGTAGGGTGTATATTTATATACTGAATAATAATGGAGTATTATTCAGCCATAAAAAGGAATGAAATCTTGTCATTTGCAACAATATAGGTAGATGGGTAGGGTTAGAGAGTATAATGCTAAGCTAAATAAGTAAGAGAAAGACAAACACCATATGTTCTCACTCATATGTGGAATTAAAGAGACAAAACAAACGAGCAAAATTTTTAAAAGAGAGAGAGAGACCAATCAAGAAACAGACTCTTAACTATAGAGAACAACCTGATGGTTACCAGAGGGGAGGTTGGCAGGGGTATGGGTGACATAAGGGATGGGGATTAAAGGGTACACTAAACATGATGAAAAAAAAAATGTGCTGGCTCAGAAGTCTCTTCCATAGACTTTGTTTAGTTCACTTCTTCTCATCCTTCAGTTCTCAGCTAAAATTTCACCTGTTCAGAGAGGATTTACCTGACCACAAAATCTAAAATATTTTCTCACTGTTTCATTCTATAAAAGTGCCTTGTCTACCTTAATCATAGCATTAATGTTTGTAATATTTTAGTTTTTTCATAAAATTACATTTCTTACGTTTTATCACTATTTGGTTTAGGCTTCTAGTTTAAATTATAAATGCTCATATATATATGTAAGTCACGTATTTGGTTTTAAGATATCAGATATATCACTCCCTTCAAAATGGAGAATGATTTAGAGAGAAATAATATACAAGACATAGAGATGTATAAATAATAAATGCTGCTCAAGGTGATGGATGCTATATTAAAGGTGAATGAACATGGAAATACTGAAAAGCTTTCATTTGAGTAGCTTACCGGTCTGGACATTTAGAGTGTGTTAGCAGTAGTATCATTTTTACATTCATCTTCCCTGTCTCATCTCACTGAAAGCTTTTACTTTGAAATCATATTTTGGATAATAAACCATTGGACAATATTTTTAAACACTGTTTTTATCTTCAGTACAAAAATCTTACTGATCATCATATCTAAATGTATTCTACATTCAAAATTAAAGACTTATATAATCATAAAATACATCTAAATTGTGAAAAACAGAAGTCTTGTTGACATTTGAATAACTAAAATATATATTAATATTTCTTCCAGATAAAAATATCTCAGAAATCATCTTGATAACAAGTTATTTTTCATGTTTAATGCTTTTGAAAATGAATAGATTCAGAACTAATTTTTAGTAATACAAATATATGAATGCACAAAACTGTTATAATAAAAATTAATAATATTTACCATTGGTGCGATTATGGTTATTTTAATGTTTTTATTATGCTTTGTATATTTTCTAAAGTTTTTAGAATGGGCACTAGTTATTTGTGTTATAAGTTTTTAATGATATAATCATTCATTCAAAAAATATTTATTGAACAACAGTCAATACTTGAGTCTCTTCTAGGCTCTTGGATATATCAATGAGTAGAGCAGAGGAGATCTTTTGCCCTTTGTGGAGTTTATATTTTGGAGCGGTAAGAGAGAGACAAGGAGCAACATACCTAATAAGTAACTAAATTATATAATATTTTTAAAAGTTAAAAGTGCTATGGAATAAGAGGAAAAATCAAAGTAACATATGGTGGATCAGAAGTGCCTGGAGAAGGAGGTTGTTGCAATTTAACAGAAATGTCAAGAGAGGCCCAGGTGAGAAGTAACATTGGAGTAAAATTTTGTAAGAGATAGAGAGAGAACCACATTTCCTTCCAGAGGAAGAGAGAGCAACATATACATCCTAGGCAGAGGGAACAAATACAATAGTGGTCCTAAGATCCCCTGCCATATCTGGGGAAGAACAGGGAGCCTAGAATGACCTACAAGGGAAGAGTGGCAAAAAGAGGTGAGAGAGTCCAAGGTACTCCAAGTGATTTTTTTCTCTCTCCCTACTGCAATATATACTGGGGTATATCTACCTGAGACATACCTATCTGAGACATATCTCTATCTATCTATAAACCTATTAATCCCCTTAAAGAATTTTCTCTTATCTTGGCTGTGTCCTCATGCTGCCATGCCTTAAGTTGTTCCTCTGATGCTAAATAAAAAGGCTTTTACGTCAAAGAGATATGCATTCAAGCCCTGGCTTTACCACTAAAGGACTATGTCCTTGAACAAGTATTTGCTCTCCCTAAGCTTCCATTTCCTTATACGGAAGACTCAGAAAAATCATACTATCTGTTACCTGATTTTGTTCTGAGGATTAAACCAGATGCTATTTAGCACAAAGAAAACACATAATGTTCAGCTCATAGTAAGCACCTACATTTTAGCTATTTTAATATCATTATTACTGCTACTATAATTATTGTTACACAACTGTTTCATTATTTTCCCCATGTTATCTCCCATTGTTCTCAAATAGAGGCTGTCTGCTACAGATAAACTGGAATGGATGCCAATTTTACACTGTGTTTATACCTCTTCTGACTTTATCTAAATTCTCATTATCTTTATGCCTTACCAAGTCCACAGAGTCCATGTATGTGAGTTTCCTATATACTTTCTACCACCTTGAAAATCCTATAGAACTTGGTATCTATACCATTAATTTGGCACTGGCCAATTGCTAACATCTATTGTTGGTTTTATTTCATAGCTTATAGTCTGCTTTCCCAACTGTCTTTAAGCTCCTTGAAGATAGGAAAACTACTTAATAGTTATTATAAAAATGTCTTATACATGGCAGGCATTCCATCAATTTTGTTGATTTAATGTTTAGAGAAAAAGATAATACATCCCTTTTATTACAAAACAGGGTAGTGTTTGCAGTTATGTCTGGGGTCACTTTGTTAATAAAAGAACTACTGGCAGGATGTTTAAATTATGGTTATGCTTCTAACATCCACTGCAAAATGAAGTACTACAATTTTGTGCGTTACTTCTTCATCTGGCCTGGAGAGAGAGGTGGTAGTAAAGCTGTTGGGGGTGATATAAAACTTTTAAAAACCTCCTGGAAAACCACAGAAAACAAAGTGGGAACCAGGACTGGAATGTCAGGAACACAGGTCTAGTTGCCAGAACTATTGTAAAGTAATAAAAGTCATTCCACCAACCTCATTTAGATCACTAACACCTGCCCCAGCCGCCTAGGAAGCTCTAAGTTCACTGTTGGCATACCCGAAACCCAGCTGCTGCTGTGATTACATTATTTACCTCTGTTTGCTTCACTATGGAGTTGCCAGTGCACATCAACTCCCAAAGTAATCCCTATAATTATAGTCTAAATTAAAAGATTGACTAAAAAAGGTCATGCATTTCCCTCACATACATACTTACAATTCATGTGGACTTGAAAAGTGAGAACAAAAGTCCTGGTTCCAGGACTGGTTTAGCCTGATCTTAGATTTGGAATGGAAAGTAAAGGAATTCAATCTTGGTAAAAGTAGATGGTTTTGGGACTATAACATAGTATTAGAATATTCTCAGGAGTTCTTAGTCAAGAAATGGCTTATTAAAAATATTCAGCATAAGAGATTCCTTTTAAAGTTTGATAAATAAAATTATAGCATATCATGTGTATTTATTTAATTACTTTAAAAGCTTTAATTTTACAATATTATTTTGCAAAATGATATAGAGTTAGAAATATAATGTCGATCCATCTTTTTTTTTAAATGGAGGTCAAACCTTTCCAGTGTGTCATGATTGTGGGACTAATTAAAAAGGAATGTAAACAATAAGTGTGGCTGTATTTTGTAGATTAATGACACAATAAACCGTTTAGAAAACTAACAAATAATTGCAGCAGAAAAACACTGATGGAGACTTTATTTTCTCCCCAGAGAGAATTAACAAACAACGTATTGAATGGCTGATCATGGATCAGATAGGTATGCCTTCTGATATCAATTGCATTTTAATCATCCATTCTGTCGTGCTGGGTGGTTTAGTCAGAAGCACATGGGCTCTGGTGTTTCATTACCTGAGTTGAAATCCTAGCTTCACCATTTGTCACCTTTATAAACAGTCCGGAAACTTCATGTCTCAGTAAAACAGGGATGATGATAGTAGTAACTAACTGTAGCTTGTTGTGAGATGCATGAGATAATCTATTTAAACACTATGCCTAAGTGCTTAATGTCAACAATTATTGTGAAGATTAAATGAACATGTGCGTTGTGGCATACAATTTTACCTCTTTGTATTTAGGTTTTAAGAATTTCATATACCTTACAAATTCTTAGAAATTAAGCTAAGACAAAATGCTCTAAACAACAGCCACATAAAGATATGATCAGTTTATGACCTAAAGTCAAAGTAAGAATTGTAATATTCAGCAGAATTGCAAAGAGACTCAGAGGAATCTCTAGTTTACATAAATTCCAAAAGATTTGCCCTGATCAAAGTAAGTAAAAAAGGTGAGGAATAAACAATAAAATCTTTAATCTATTTCTTCTTAAGGAAAATAGAATCTTAGCTTAAGGAATCAGAATCTCAGTAGATTTTTGTCCACAGCAAAGAAGGAATCATACCTCATTATTTTAACACCTCTGTTTTCACAAGGTGATAACATTTTTTTTTTTCCTGCAAGCAAATGGGTTTTAAACTAGTTTCAGCATTAGGTAGTTATAGACAAATTTAACAATATATGGCTCATTTTTAAATGATGCATTGCATTATATAGATGTGTTTGTAAAAGGCATGGATGGTCTATTTAGCTTTTAAAAAATACTGATAGAGAAAAAATCATTTGCCGCATGTTTAATGCATGTATATTTTATTATGGCATATGAAAATGACTGAAAACTGGAAAGTGAGGCATGGTAAAAAAAAAAAATATCTGCAGAATCGCATGAAGGAAATCATATAGAATGGAAATGAAATGTAATTATATTTCCCATTGCTCTTGTATGGAAAAAAATGGAGAGGAGAATATAAGAAAGATTGGAATCAATGTGCTGAGGACTCTAAGTATTAATGGGAGCCAAATATGTTCCATAGTGGGAGTGGAGAAAGTCTAAATATAACCAAGAAATTTGTAGAAAGTCTAAAATACAACTAAGAAATTTGTAGGAAATAATTTTGTGGAAGGTAGCAATGATGATTTTGGAAGTGAAAAGCATTTTGGTGATTCCTATGCAAGGAATATGTGCCCTTGTTTTAAATTTTATTTCATGTTAAAGTGAATCACACATAAAATCTGAAAGACATGAAGCAGAACATTTCCAAATAAAGAAATGTCAGTCTGCTTTAATTCTGGTAACAGTGCCTCTGTTGATATAAAATTGTATGTATATCTTAAACTCCCAAACACTTATAATTGGAAAAAAACAAACAAGCAAATACTGTTAGGTGAGGTGAGCAGGATGACCCCATTTTGAAGAAGAAATATCAGAAATGTTTTGCAACTAGAAAGGTTCAGAATTAAACAAAGGCAGATGTAGTGTACTTAAAGGTAAACTCTTAATCATTCTGTGGGAGAAGATGGATTTGGCGGTATTAAGGCAACAACAATGGCAACAACAGTGCAAGAGCCACATTTCAAAGGTGCATTAGCAATTCGAACTCCCCGGACACAGAAACAGAAGAACAATGCATAGGATGTGAGAAGTAATTCTTCTAGCATAATCACAGTGCTGTGTGCAAGCCTGGACTCACTAAGTTAAAAAGACCTTGGAAAACTTGAAGAAGGTTTAAGGACAAGCAATAAACATGATTAATAGCTTGGAAAATAGAATCTCAGAGGAAAGGTTAAGGGAACTAATATTATTTAAGTTGGAAAATAGGCTGGGGAAACAAGTTGGTTTTCAATTACATGAAGGATTATTACATAGAAGGTGCTGATCGGTACTCCGATGCCACTGAGGGCAGAACAAGAATAAGTGAGCTTGAAATGTTGTATAAAGCATTTAGGTTGGCTAAAAGAAAGAACTTCCATCAGGACTGCAAGCCATTAAAATGGAAAGTACTAAATTTCTTTTGTACAGACCTTTCAAAATGCACTTGAAACTCATTTATCTAGGAAAGTTTACATGAGGCCCAGCCTAACAAGTGGAAAGAGAAACAATTGAAGTTTTTCACCAGGACTATCTTTCCTAAGTTTCCCTCCACTCTCTAAAGTCTGAATGTTTGTCTGATGAATTTGTGATGGTGCACAACAAGGAGAAAAGTGTTCACAGATCAAAATCTTTGAAATACAGCTTAAATGTGCCCTTGTTTAATATAGCAACCTTAAGAAGCACTGTAGCTCTAACACTCTTTGTTGTAGCTGTTCAAGCAATTTTAGCTTCTTATACTATTTCAAGTGCGTGAGATTACTGACAACTAATTGCATTTTTGTCTCTTGGTTTCTCATCTCCTTCTTTGCAATATATTTTTTGTTTGTTCTTTTAGAAATGAATCAAACCAATTGAATATTCTTTCATAAGGTAATAAAAATAATATATTTTCTTCCAAAAGATTTTATTTACTTAGAAAAATAGGCTATTCTCTGAACACCTGCACACTTAATTCTCTTAGAGTTAAATTATACAAGAATTCCATACCACTGATTTCTGGAGCTTGTGCTAACAAAGATAAATGAAAGCAGGGATTTCAATAAAATTTTGCAAACAATTCTGTTAGAGCTTGTCAAATACACACAAGATATGAGTTCTAACTCCTTTTATTTATGTGTCAATGTTATGAAAATCACTAAATGAAAGTATGGACTGTTGCATATAGTCTATACACAAAGGGATAAAAGTGAAAACTCTAGCTGGAAGCTTTTAACTATTTCTTTGGTGATGATATTTATTTCTCCCCTGTAAAATATTTTATTTTCTTTAAAATGAATCATAAATAAATGAACATCTCTACCAAATACAAATAGGCAGTATAAATTGTATTATGAAAAAAGACTTATTTTAAAGAATATCTATTGCTATTGCTTTCTGTTTGGGAAGTGCTTTGTAGTCATTAATAATTCTTTACAATGTCAGTAAGAATGGAGGTGAGTGACAGTTATTATTTTCTCTTCTAGGATGAGAAAGGGAATCACAAAGAGATGAATTACCAAATTTACATAACAAATTACTGAAAAGATGGAATTGCAATTTTGAGATCTTGACTCAAGGTTTTTGTGTTTTGATTTACAAAAAGACTCGAAAAAAGCTGACAAAGAAGAGGGAACAATTTAAAACCTGTACCAGAAAGCAAACCAAAAAGACATTAATCTTTTACCATGTCTGATAGCTAGTTCATGCTACAAGTCCCCATTTAGGGGAGAATAAGTATTTCCACAATGTTATACTGTACTTTGTGCAAAGCAAGGCCAAGTAGCAATCTGTCCCTTGGTAACTAAGGTAACATATATGATGGATAGAAAGATAAACTTGAATGAGTAAGCATGCGTGCCATTCCAAAGAGAAAAGATGGTGGTGCTTATTATAACTGGTATTTGTCATATTTGTACAATCCATCTGGAAGTAAATGACTTTTTCATTATGTTAGCTCCAATTTACTTTTTTGGACTTTGGCATTTCCTCTCAAATTTAATTGGATCCCCACTCTGAAGTCTAGAATTTACTACAACCGTAATTCCTATGCCCAACACAGAAGGTCATGAGTTTCTGCTCATCATCTACTCAAATTTAGAATGAATGATGCTCATTGAAAATCAGATTGGGTTGCTCAGTCACAACTGTTTAGTACCCATATGCCTCCTGCCATGTCTCTATTAAGTCCACCTTCAACTCCCACCCCCTTTATTGCTCTGTTTGTATATTCCATACTCCAGCATTCTCCTCAAATTAGGGCCATACCAAAGACTTGGATATCCACAACCTAGAGAATAATCATCACAATATTTTCCATATCTGTAATCTGCTCTTTGTATTACCACCACCCACTTAAACTGCTCCTCCGTATTTGGAATGACTTTTTTGGAATGACTAATAATTTCACCTATAACTGTGATGATGGTATTCTTTCAACCTCAAACAAAGTATTATCCATGTTCACATAACCTAAAAAGAAGGATACAGAAATAATACAGTTATATTTGCCATTTAAAACAAAAAATAGAAGTCTACCATTTTGTCATGTATGATACAGTTTCAGTATTTGTAATGGTTATTTTTTTTACAATGAAAACCTATTTTTTGCTTCCTTTTTATAGAGCATAGATGTTATTATTTTGTGTGAAGTATTTGAGATGTCACATTAACAGTTCTTTAATGTCAGTGGGAATCAAAACTCCTGAGTTATTCAAGACATGTTTTTTTTTTTCCTTTTTGTTACCATGAGACCATGAAGAGTCTATGATTACTGAGAGGAGAGAAATGTCCATTTACTGGAAAGGTCCTGAACTAAGCTTTACTTGGAATACTTTTTGGACACTATATATTGGGTTTCCAGGCAATATGCTTTGAGGTTATACCTACATCTAATTATTAAATCTCTCAACAACCTAGGAAATTAATGTCTTCTTGTATTTCTCATTTCTCATTTGTGAATGGCTGTAGATTGCTAACTTCCCAAGAATTCATTGCAGAATCTAAGAAGTATGTATAACATACTAACATCATCAGATCATTACTTAACAAAAAATCAGGACTTCTTGGTTTTTACTTCAAAGCATTACGTGATAGGATGCTAAAATTCCTTAAACTCAAAGGAATTTACTTTTATCACCAAATGATAGGTCTGCGAAGAAAACAATCATCATCTCTCTTAATGTTACAATTCTAGGTTCCTAAGAGTTCTTTTCATTGGGAAATAATATAGAAGATATAGTGAATTGGGGCGCCTGGGTGGCTCAGTTGGTTAAGCGACTGTCTTCGGCTCAGGTCATGATCCTGGAGTCCCTGGATCGAGTCCCGCATCGGGCTCCCTGCCGAGCAGGGAGCCTGCTTCTCCCTCTGACCCTCCCCCCTCCCACGTGCTCTCTCTCTCTCATTCTCTCTGTCTCAAATAAATAAATAAAATCTTTAAAAAAAAAAAAAAAAAAAAAAAGATATAGTGAATTGGACAGACTTACTCCAAGTAGCAAATCATTTTAACTATTACTGAACATAATCATTAGAAGCATATACCTAAATCTTGAATTATACATAAAAAGCCAGTAAATAAAGTACTTTCTACCATTACTTACCCATTGCATGGTAAGTATCCTTAACACAGGCCTTAGTGTTCCATGTGAGGGACAACTGGGAAAGGCCAGAGGCCATAAAGAAACACTGTGCAACTGTCCTTTTGTCACAGTCTTCAGAAGAGAAGAAATTAGTGCTCAAAGGCATGAAATTCATAGGAATTTGAAATGCCAGAAAGTTGTCATGCTTTATCTTTGTGTTTTTTTGCCTATAAAATGGTTGTATATGCATACAAATTTCCTAACCCTACTAGGAAAGGGCTTCTGAAAAACTGAGCAGGACAGGTTGTGACTTTTATAAAAAGCCTAACAAACTCCGGGGTGCCTGGGTCGCTTGGTTGGTTAAATGTCTGCCTTCAGCCCAGATCATGATCCCAGGGTTCTGGGATGGAGCCCCGCATAGAGCTCCCTGCTCAGCAGTGAGTCTGTTTCTCCCTCTTCCTCTCCCCCTCTGCCTGCTTGCTCTCTTTCTCTCTCTCAAATAAATAAAATCTTAAAAAAAAAAAAAAAGAAAGAAAGAAAAGCCTACCAAACTCATTGCAGATTGTCAGAAAAACATTCTGGGAAATACAAATTCTCTTCTTACAGAACCCCCTAATTTCATTGCTTTTTTCTAGTTTTTATCACTGACAAGATTTTCCTGTTTGTTACTGAGCCAGGCTTGGGCATAATGTCATGTTCTCATTTTTCCCCACCTTTCCCCATCTGGCTTAGCAAGCTAGTCAGTACAACAAAGTGCATATTCTTTTGACTCATTCCTCATCAAGTTCTGCCTTTGAGGAATTTGCCAGAAATTTGATCCTCAAATTAACTTATTTCTCTATTAAGTGCCATATTTTTATAGAACATGATAAAAGATATTAAAAACCAAAATAACTAACATGTAAACGGCACAAAAATTTTCATGTGAACATTTCTTACATTTAAGCCATGTGGTGCTGAGAGCCTTCAAACTTTTGACTTTTGAGTACTTTTTGAATTTACATTGCTTTGCTAATAAAATGTTTGTATTAAATGAAAGGTATTTAGGAAGAAGACTATTAAGCTGTTAGCACATGAAAAGAAGTTTAAATATTGTCATCCTTTATCAATTATATGATGTATTTATTTATCCTAAGATATACCTCTGACTTCTTTCTTTTCAGTTTATATAAGCAGATCTAGATTTAAGTCCTGGAAGATAGAAATCGTATGCTTTAATTTTTATGTCCCCTCTGTCTGTTGTATTATCCTAACAGTGTTTGAAGGTTTGCTTTACCTGCATTACTCATGAAATGTGTATAACAACACTAGGAAGATATTGTTTTCTGCATTTTAAAGACGAAGAAAATGGCATAGAGACATATGAAGTAATTTGCTCAAGGTTACAAATTTCATAAGCAGCAGAATAAAGAGAAATATAGGGAGTCTGATTTGAAAAAAAACCCACTCATAACTACTGTGTATTACTAAAGTAATGCTGTGTATTACTTTTAATATAGTAAAATTACATGTAAGTATATACACACACACATAGACACATACACATACATGTAAATATATCTTGCAAGTGACAAATAAATAGTTCTACTTGTTACCTACTGAATGGTATATTACCTTTTGGAAAGTCTTACAAAATACAATCCCACCTAAATAACCCAGAGAAGTATTTGAGCTCTCTTGAGGTTGTGATTACACAGAATTGACTTATGGTTGTACATGCAGAATAGAGCAGAATTCAATGCACAACAACTTTTTAAGAAGGGATAGCTTCTGACTAGGACTGCCACAGTGTTTGGGGAAACAACAGAAACTTATAACATCTTGTTTTTGAGTAAAATCAATCACCTGGGTACAGCAATAATTTTTCTAAGTTAAGAACTATAATCCATAATTTTCTGTAAGCTTCACTTTCCAAATGTTGGTCAATGTTTTTACAAGAGCAGTATCACCAGAGATGAAAAATATAAATATATATATTGTTTGATGATAGATTAGATAAGTAGGTAGATATAAAGATAGATAGTAATATTTGCATCCATAATGTATGTAGAATAAATATCTGGAGCAATACTGAATGGTGAGAGGAATGAGCTTATTTTCTCTAAAACATGCTTCCTAGACTTGTCTCTGGATCTCTTAATGTGAAAAAGTGGCAAGAAAATGGAAGGGAATTGGGGGAGGACAGGGACAGGGAGCTGGAGATTGCATTTATAAAGCTTATTAGCAGCTTTGAACATATTTCTGCAAATCTGAAGTTACAAAATCATTCAAAAAGAAGAAATATTTTTATGCCATTTGCCAGCGTCTGGCTGCTGCTATTATATATAATAACTTATTTGCAGAAAATTATAGAAACAAAGAATATAGGCTTTGGAATCAGAGTCCTGAATTCAAAATCATGACCCCTCACTTAATATTTGAGAAGTTAACTGACTTCCTTGGGCCTCTGATCCATCTTCTATTCTTGCAGATAATAATGCCTGACTCACAACATACCTGGAAGACAATGTGAGGCCACCCATGTAAATAGCTTAGCATGTTATCAAACATTCTGTACACCTGCTATGAGAAGGTAAATACGGTGTTCGGAGTGAGAGACCCTCTATTCTCCAGGTTTCCCTGTCAAGGGAATTTAGGAAAAGAAATCTGAATTTTTTTCCTCATCCCTCACCCTACTTGGTGAGGGTGAATAAAGAAACTCAGCCTCTCTGTTTCTGCCTTTTCTAGGTTCTCTCTCTTTTGCATCGGCCTGCCTATAGAAAAAATGCATTTTGGCCTGATCACCCCATGTGGGAAGATTAGTAGTGACTCCTGTGTCTTATCTGTCATTTGGTTCCTGAACTTCACTGGAGAAGACAATAGTGTTAAGTCTCCTTAAAACCCAACATGTGATAGCTATTATTTTATTAACAAGCAAGCATTATGCATTACCTCTTACGAGTTAGAATTTAGAAGGACAATGCTAAGTCTGTACTACATGGAAAAAAAAATGTATCTTCAGAAATGTCATCATGGAAACAGTATTTTTGAATAGTGGAACTTAGAGATTTATAACATTAACAGATAGCATGGGGTGATAATGACAAGAATATTAGTTATTTATACGACATTGTGTGACAGAGATGGTTAACTCAATTAGATCCTGGTGGCATTAAAGTCAAGGTCAGATATTTAATTTCCATATGGGCCTCTATACTCCTGACTGGGAAAACTTTGCTCTCTACTCCCGGACTGCACCCCTAACCCCAATCTGTTATTTCTCAATTATGTGCCGTTAATTGATGCAATATCCTACTGATAGTGGGTCATCTGTGCCATCTGCATAAATGAAGGACAGCATGTCTATGAGGCAGCCGACAGAGAACAACTTGAAGCCAATAGCACTAGAAATTTCACTAATAACCTGTAGTTTTCTTAAGGAAAAAAAAAAAAAAAGCTCCAAATTTTCCAAGGGAGAATTAACCGCAAACACTATTAAAAAGTAGGTTGGAATCAACTCACAGTCACTTGCTGTTTTACAAGTGAGGCAAATACCATAAGAGACTCCTAACTATAAGAAACAAACTGAGGGTTGCTAAGGAGAGGAGGGTGGGAGGTATGGGATAATTGGATGATGGGCATTAAGGAGGGCACTGGATGCTATATGAAACTGATGAATCACTAAATTCTACCCCTGAAACTAATAATACACTATACATTAACTAAATTGAATTTAAATAAAAAAAAATTTTTAAAAAAGTAAGGCAAGTAGAAGCTCAATAGCCTAGTATGCTTTTTTTTAAACTTATACTCATCATGTATTTTTCTGATAAGATGTTCTCCCATGTAGCACATCAGAGACTTTTTTAGTTTGCCATTGCTGTTTATTTACCAACTCAGTGCTCCCTTGTAGTAGTTCTAAATCCTATGGGGAATTTGTAATACACCCAGCACCATTCATTTATCATTAATTATTACGGGATATATGATTAACAGACACACTGTGACATACACAGGGAGTAGTTGAATTACTTCTCGTCCTCACTTGCTAGTGAGAGAGCTAAGTTCTATATTCTGCAAAGAACTGATCCAACGTAATATCGTAATGTGAAGTCTACAAACTAAGACTTACAGTTTAAATAGAGGTAGACAAAGATTTCTAAGCCCTACTTTTAATTTAATTATTTATTTATCCATTATTTAATTCTTTTATGTCTTCCTCCTCATTCAGAAAATTTCCAAATAAGCTACTTATAAAAACTTTTAAGGAAGAGATTGATGGAAATCACTTAAACTCATTAATTTATACTGAAAATGTTTCATCTATGAGAATTAGGATTTGAGGTGCCATCTATCTAGGAGATAGAAACATCTGTCTCCTATTATATTTCAAGTAGCAGTCACCAGATGGAACAGAAATTTATGCGTATGTGTTAGGATATAGTGAGACATCAGGACACTCTAGATAAATATTTCTTCAAAACATCTATGTTAGAGACATTGTACTAATAACAAAAGATTTAACAGAAAAAAAAAATCTCTAAAGTCCCTATATTCACGGACTTGGCATCCTAATGGAATAGGGAATAAAAGTTAAAAAAAGAGAGGGGGAGGGATTACTATTGAGATGAGAATTAATATCCCTAAGAATCACATGGCGTTTGATTTAAATGTTATGAAGCTGCTCTGAGCAGTCCCTGGAAGCAGGTTACTTCCTCATCAGGCTCAACTTCTGTATCATCCGGGGAGACTTTCCGAAGCACAAAATAGAGAAATCTCTCACTGATTTTATATGATTTCTGGAGTTTGTCTCTACCATTAGACTCATAGATTCTATTCTCGCATTTTTGTTTTACCCCTCTGCTTTGCCTGAGATGGCAATGCCCAAGTTGACTGTGGACCCCACATACTGAACACAGCACAGCCTCTGTCAGACTGGCTCTCTTAATGAATATGTGGAACCGAACCCGATTCGCATCATTAAGTAGCTCTCTTATGAGAGCTAAACTAGTATTTGAAATAGTTATAAAATTTTTGGATCTATATGTTATTGTAGCCTAGACTTTTCACAATTAATATATTCCATACCCATCCTGAACATGCCCTTTAAATAACGTTTACTTTACCACTGCCACTCTTAGAGTGTATTAATCTGTGTTCCCAGATAAACAAACCCAGTAAGTCATAGAGATTAGATAGATAGATATAGAGATAGATATAATTTATTATAAGGAATGGCTCACGCAGTTTTGAGAAGTCCCAAGGTCTGCAAGTTAGAGAACCAGGAAAGTCAATATAGTCTCAGTCCAAGTCCAAAGGCAAGAGAAGACATATGTCTCAGCTCAAAAACAGGCAAAGAAAGCAAATTCTCCCTTCTTCTGCCTTTTTGTTCTATTCAGGCCCTTTAATGGATTAGATGAAGCCCTCCTCCCTCCACCAACTCCCCCCGCCACACACACATTGGGGAGAGCAATCTGCTTTACTCATTCTACAAAAGCAAATGTGAATATCACTTAGAAACACTATCACAGACACACCCAGAATACTATTTAATCAAATATCTAGGTCTCCCATGGCCCATTCAAATTGACACATAAAATTAAACATCACAGAGAATATTCTTCAAAACTGAACATGATACTACAATGGTAACCTGATCAATGAACATTAGAGCAGGATTATTACCTCCTTTATGCTAAATATTGTATTTCTACTAATATAACCTAAATCCAAATTATAATTTTTAGAAGCCAACTTACATTATGTCTTTTCAGGGTCACACACTTCAGATATTTGATCAGCATGTTACTCACAATCTTATTCTCATAGTTTCAGAAAGATAGGATTATATCAGAACATTCTAGAAAGTGAAAAGATACTTTCTTTATCTTGATTTTAATTCAAGATTTTAATAAAAAAGGTGATTTTAGACATCATTTTGTATGAGAAGGGCTATATCCCTTTTCCTGCTGCAAGATAGCCATTTATTTTTGGCTGAAATAGAAAATATGGATGCCTATAATAAAAAAAATAACATCATCAAAACAAAGCATTGTCTGAGTTTACGTTGTGCAATTACAAAATACTGTGACCAACAGGTCATAACCTATGATCTAAAGGGTTTCAGGCCTTGCCACTAATTTACTCCCCTATGAAAAACAAACAAACAAAACAGGTCATATTTTTCTTATAGAACAAATAGAGTATTTAGCTATATTCAATTAGCCTTTGGTTAAAGCAATAGGCATTAATGTGAGGAATAACAGTATCATAAATAGGACAGACCTAAGGTAAGTTCCTTCACTGCTCTTTGAAGTGAAAAATTCTTCTTTTGCAGGCCTCTTGAGTATAGTATCTGGTCTTCAAATAACAGTTCAGTATACTGGTGAACATAAAATTATATTTGACAATTCAGGAAACACAACTCATATAGGAAGAAACTGTTCATTGCTTTAGAATGAAGTGATAGTCTAATGAACCAAGTCAATCCATGTTCTAGGCTTACAGTCCTCTCTGGTTCCTTAGGTGACATGTGAAGACTGTTCAATGTGTTATAATTAAAACAAAAACAAAAACTTAATTCACTTTTCTTTCTTTCTTTTTTCAAGATTTATTTATTTATTTGAGAGAGAGAGCGGGGCGGGGGTGGTGAGGAGAGGCAGAGGGAGAGGGAAAGAATCTCAAGCAGACTCCCCGCTGAGCACAGAGCCCGAGGCGGGGCTCAATCTCAAGACCCTGAGATCATGACTTGAGCTGAAATCAAGAGTCAGATGCTTAACCGACTGAGCCACCCAGGTGCCCCAAAACTTAATTCACTTTTGAGTATCAGAAGTGACTCTAGAAATTATTTAGTCTAAAATACCTCGTTATTTTGCTATTAAATATCATAATTTACTCTTCCTTCTTTAAAATTGCAAAGCTCCCAGAGGTAGAGATTTTTCCTTATTGTGTTCACTGATGTATCCCAAAAGCCTAGAGCAATCAGTGGCATACATACTCTGTAAGTATCTATTGAATTATATGAAAGATTGAATGAATTATTTGCTTGGTCATCAAACTCATCGTCTTTCTGTTTTTAATATGCCAAGTGCTTTCTGGTTTCAGGGGCTTTGTACAAGTTTTTCCACCTCCTTGAAGGTCTCTCTTCTTTTTTCTTTTTTCTTTTTTTGCAAGTCTCTTCATACAGCTCTCCCTTACTCATTGTGTAGGTCTCACATCTAATAGCACTTTCTCATTGAAGCTTTCTCTGAGCCTAAGGTGAAAGCAGAGTTCTCACTTTAATACACTACTCTAATTTTATGTTCTTCACAGCCGTATGTCAGTTTTATTACACTGGAGTATGTGTATTGAGGGTAAAGATTGCACATGTCTTCCTCACCATACTCCATTACCTAGAAGAGGTTCAGAGGAAATTAGGTGTTTGAAATATACTTGCTGGTTGCCAAAAATAGCACTATGTGCCTGACCTTTTCTCACCACTGAACATGGACTAGTGAACAATTTGTTCTCATGGAACAGACAGAAAGAAAATGAGCAAAAAGCCATTTTTCACCAAATTATTATAAGAGTTATGAAAGAAATAAATATGGCAATATGATAGAGAATAAAAAGGGAATCTCTAGATTTTTTGAATGGCAAAGACCTCTCAAGTGGTGACACAAACAAAAACCTTAAAGATGAGGTTTCTCAAACACACCTTGCTCTTTTTTCGTGAGGACAGAGATGTTGGCAAAGATTAGGTCAGATAGGGACTTAGATCTTAGATTTCATTCTAAGAGCCATAAAAACAACTAAAAATAGGCATTTGCTTTGCTTTAAGAAGATTTCTGGGTCTACTGTAGACAAAAGATTTAAAGGAGGAAAAGGGGAAAGTGCAGTTAGAAACTGTAGCTGGTAGCTGACCTAGAGTGATGGCAGCAGAGATGGAGAGAAGAGGCTGGATTCCAGATACATTTTAGAAATAAAATTCATAGGACACAATGATTACCTCTGGGGTAATCATAGATGATTATGTTGCCATATAATTTGGCATCTAAATGGGACACTTTTGAAGGTAAAATGAGGCAGTACTAACAATTAGACCTGGACAAAAGTGATTGTCCAAGGCAAACAAGGAGGTATGTTCACCCTCATATTTTTTTTAATATTTGGTGAATGACAATATTTTTTCATTAAAATGGAGGCAATTCAGGAAGGAAAAGGTAATGAGGAATCGGGCTAAAAGGTATTGTTTGGGCAATTAAGACAGAAAAATCTGAATGTGCAAAAACACAGAGTTAGAAACAACATGACAGGGTTTGGACCATAAAATAGTTCAGATATAATTTAAATTTGACCGACATGTAAAAGACATGGGCTACTGTTCATCATATGCTATTATTAATCATTAATTTGTAGGGGTGCAAGTTTATTACATTTGCCTAATATATTCTTTGTCAAAATAACACATTAAAAAGCCAGTATTGTTTTCTAGTTGCTGAAATTAACATTTTAAATTCCAACTGTTTAATCCCAATAGTTTTAAAATGAATCATGATTCCTTAATTGTAAATACCTAGAAATACTTTAAAGAAAATTGGAGATTCAAAGAATTTATTTCACTGAGTTGCTCTTTAAAAAATGAAGGAACTGATGGCAAACCTTATTCATACACTAATAACTAATAGAATAGAAAATATTGATGAGTTTTTGATGTAACTTGAATTTAAATGCCTAAGGAGACTCAGAAAATCCCTACATCTATTTACTCTAGATTGGATCTGAAAGTCTATTTTCATTCAATTTCTTAGCATTATTAGTAGTGAAATATAAAGCCAGGATTACTGACCTAAGTGAGCCATCAGATTTAGAAAAACCTATATATCACATAACATTGAATACAGATTACCAGGCAAGTGACTGTTACTTCGAGTTTAGTCAAGTTTGATAGGGTTTTTATGACTGGTCCAAGAAATGAATTACTGAGTTCATCTTTACAAAGAATCTGTTCACCGTGGCCTTAATATGAAAATCAGATTGAAAATTCATACCCATAGCAGCTACAGTAAATGGAATTTTCCCCATATATTAGGATATGAAATTATTATTAAGAACTGTTTCCATTCAAAAAATTGTTTTGATGTAGGAGCCCTGAAATAACAAGCCTTATCTACTTATTTATGCTTTACCTTCCTACATTTTGATCATTGTTTAAATGCATAACACTATGCACATCTGCTGTCCTGATGGATGGGCTTGCTGCTGATATGTTATGGCTAATGAAAAGATGACACAAACACTTACAAGATACATAAGGATTTATGAATCAATAAGAAAGCCTGAAATGCTAAGTTCCAAAACAATTTTTTTTTCAAAAGATAGTGGGCTAATTTGAAGCAAAAATTTCCACTTAATTTCACAATATGAAATGAAAATTTGTATTATGCTCAGTGGATTGTGGTTCCAAATGTTTCTACTTTCCTTTTTCAGTTTGGAATCTTCTAGTATCTCTCTCTACATGACTAAATAGGTTAATGCAGAGAATATATTCCAAAATTATTCTGGGCTAGACTTCTTAATATTTTTTGAACTTTTTATTGAGGAATAAGGTATATAAGGAGAGTGCACAAATCATAAGAGTACAGCTGGATGACCTCTCATAAACCGAACACACCCATGTGACCAGCAGCCAGATCAAAGAACAACTTTACTGGGACTCCCATACAGGCAATCACATAATAAACTTAAACTGCTTTTTGACTTTTAATATAATGAAGATTCTTTTGTTTTTGAACTATATGTTAAAGGACTCTAACAGTATGAACTCTTTTGGGTATGACTTCCTTCATGCAATACTGTATTTGTGAGGTTCAGCCATACCAGTGAAGGCATTCACACAGTATGCTCAGTCTCATATATTATTATTTCACATGTGAATATATCATATATTTTTATCCATTCTACTGCTGGTAGGAATATAAGTAGTTTCAGTTTTTAGATATTATATACATTGCTGCTGTGAACATTCTATTATTTAGTGAATGTGTGTACATATTTGTCGAGTTCATACTTAGAAGTGGAATTGCTAAAGAATACTGTATGCAAATGATCACTGCTAATAAAAAGTGCCAAACTGGTTTTCAAAGTCATTTTATCAATTTATGTTTCCACAACTTTACCAACATTTGACATTGGCTTCTGTTTCATTTTAATAGTAGCATATTGTAGTTACATTTTGTAATTTCAGAAGATGAATGAATTTAAACACATGTTTGTTGGCCATTTGAATACCCCTTTTTAAAAGTGCTTGTCTAAATCTTGTGCTTAATTTTCTATTGGTTTTCTGTCTTTTTCTTACTGATTTCCAAGAGTTCTTTAAATATATCCTGACAAGTCATTTGCAAATATCTGTATTACAAATATCTCACTCTGTGGGCTGCCTATTCACACTCTTACTGGAGAGAGTTGATCTTAATGTAGTCTAATAACTTTTATTTTGGTTATAATTAAAGCTGTGTTCATCCTGTTTAAGAAAATATTGCATACCATATGGCTATGAAGATACTCTCTCATGTTTTCTTCTAAAATATTTAGTTTTATTTTTCACATTTAAATCTGCAATTCCTCTGGAGTTGATTTTTATGTTTGATGTAAGATAGTAATTTACCTTTTTTTTTTTTTTTTAAATACAGAAAGGCAACTGACCTAACACTAGTTATTGAAAGACCATTACTTCCTCACTACCTTGCAGCATCACCTTTGGTAGAGTGACTGCATGTATAGGGTGATCTGATTCTGTACTGTTGATTCTTCACAACTGATATTTCTTTCATTGTGGCTGGCAGAGAAGCAGGAGCTACAAAATGTTTAAATTTATTTTCAACTGGAATTTAAAGACCAAAGATAGGAAATGACTTTCTCAAATATTACTTTAGTTACAAAATGAGTTTCCAAAATTCAAAGCCAAAATAAACATCTCTAAACAGATTTTGTATTATTATATTTTAACAAAATTTATTTTGATTTTTGGTATAGTTAAAATAAAGTGCTATGATATTGCAATGGGTTGATTTTAACTTTAGTGAAAAAGATAAATATGGTTTGGACATTTTTTGTTTTATATATAAATCTCTTATTATGATTAGATATATAGTCTACATGGAAGCTTTTTATAGATTTTTTCCTTTTACAAATTCAAGTATGGCATGTGTATATTTTTGGCTTATGTAAATTAAAGTCTCATGAGAAGGTTTTCTTTAGAGTTGTTATACATGGGTTTCTAGAAGTAACTTGATGTTTTTTGAAAAAACTAGCATGATTTGAACGAGGTTTATTTAATTCATGGTCCATTCTTCCTCAATATTTTCTTTTTCTTCCTTTTTTTTATTTTAGAGAGAGAGAGAGGGCGAATGAGGGGTGGGGAAAGGCAGAGGGAGCGAGAGAGAGAATCTTAAGCAGGCTTCACACTCAGCACAGAGCCTGATGTGGGGCTGGATCTCACAACCCTGAGATCATGACCTGAGCTGAAATCAAGAGTTGGACACAACCAACTGAGCCACCCAGGCGCCCCATTTTTTCTCAGTATTTTTTTATTGGTCTCTGGGTTTGTTGCCTTGCTTAGGGAAATATCATTCCCATTAAAGAACTCTATGTACAGTGTGGGATAGAGGTTGATCATTCTCTTGCAGAAAAATAGTAAGATATGCCTGTTGTGATTTTATTGTATTATGCTATGCTTCATTTCTGAAATGAAAGCATTCATTACCTTCATCATATACAAAGTCTCAGGTATACTTATAGTTATTTCCAGTCTCTTTACTGTTCTACTAATATATTTAATTTCTCTGTCATAATACAATTTTGCTTATTATACCATTGAACCAAGTTTTGATAACTGATAACTATTATTACTTCCCTCCTTTTACATTTTTTCATTATTCTCAAACTCTATTGAATATTAAAACCATTGTTTAGTAAAAGCATTTCTCAACTAAAATTATTCAAATAAAATTCTGAGGGGAATTGCTTCAAATCATATTTAAATTCTCAAATTTGACATTTATATGATATTAAGCCTTCCTCTTCTGGAATATGATGTGTTGATATAGTTGAAAAAATCTAGTTTATATATTTTTAATAGTTTTATTATTTTTCATATAGATCTTTTAACTTTTATGTTAAATATACTCTTACTTATTTTAATACATTTTATAGTTATTATTATTTACATAGGCTCTTAATTTACAGTGTTAATGCCAGTGAAGAGAAAACCTGGTTTTGAATCTATATCCTATATTTAGAGAAATTATCAACATTTTAAAGTTAATTCTATAATAGTTTTTTATTATTTATTTATTTTTAAAAACTTTATTTAAATTCCAGTTAGTTAACATATAGGGTAATATTAGTTTCAGGTGTACAATTTAGTGACTCAACATAAACACCCAGTGCTCATCACAACAAAGTGCACGCCTTTATCCCCATCACCTATCCAACCCATCTCCCCCACCTACCTCCCCTCTGGTGACCATCACTTTGTTCTCCATAGTTAAGAATCTGTTTCTTCTGGGAAATCCATCATGTCATCTACAAATAAAAACATATTCTTTTTAATTATTTATATTTATTAGTATATTTTCTCATCTAATATTGTTATCTTGAGCCTTTACAATAAAATTAAATATTTCTGTGTATCCATTGCTTGCTCCTGATTTTAATGAAAATGGTATCAGGTTTTAGTTTTTATGTTGCTTGCTATGATAAAATGCACAAAGTTCAAAAAGTAAAATATGGCATAAAGCTAAAAGTAAATTTCATATCCAATCCTGTCCCACAGTTCTCAACTTTACTTCCCTAGAGGCAAATATGGTTACCAGTTTTTGTGTTGTACCATGCCATTTATTTTCCACACAAATTCAAACATATCTATGCATATAACTCTCGTTTTACACAAATGTTAGAATAAACACAGTTTCTCATCTTTTTTCCCCCTTGCATAGCAATAAAGCCTGATGTTTCTTTCTTTCCTACGTTAGCTTTGTGTCAGAGGTGCTCAGAAAGCCCTCTATCCATTCTCTCCCCATTCCCCAAGCCCTTGCTGTTAAGGTAGGGTCACCCTACTAGCTATGTACCCTAAGCTGTGGACAGAATGGTATGTTTTACTTTCTAGCCAAAGCTTACAGAAGCTGCATCATGATCTCACAACCATGTCTTTGTTAGCCTGTGACTGACAAAGAAACCTTTCTAGATGGTACAACTTGGTATGTTATACACTGAAAATCATTAAAAACCATTGTTAAAAGAAATTAAAGAAGACCTCAATAAATAGACAGACTGTGTTCAGGGATCAAAAGACATAACATTGTTAAGATGACAATAATCCCCAAATTGATCTACAGATTTAACCCAATCTCTTTCAAAATCCCAGTTGCCTTTTTTTGCAGGAATGACACATTGATCCTAAACTCATATGGCTCTTCATAATAGCCAAAACAATCTTAATAAAGAAGAACAAAATTAGAACATTCATGCAGCCCTGTTTCAAAACTTACTACAAAGCTATAGTAATTGAGGCAGTACGTTACTGCCATAAACAGACATATGGATCAATAGAGTAGAAATTAGAGTCCACAAGTAAACACTTGCATTTACAGTCAATTGATTTTTAACAGGTGTGTCAAGACAATTCAGTGGAAAAAGAAAAGTCTCTTCAGCAAATGGTGCTGGGACAACTGAATATCCATATACAAATAAATAAAATTGAATTCCTACTTCACATATAAAAATTAATTCAAAATTGTTCAGAGACCTAAATGTAAGAACTAAAACTACAAAACTCTAGAAGAAAACATAGGAGGAAGTCTTCCTGACCTGATTAGGCAATGGTGTCTTTGATATGACACAAGCAACAGAAGAAAATAGATAAATAAGACTACATCAAAACTAAACTTTGTGCTTCAAAGAGCGCCAACAAAAAGGTGAAAAGATAATCCATTGAATGGGAGAAAATATTTCCAAATCACATATCTGAGAAGAGATTTGTATCCAGATTATATAAACCTGGTCACAACTCAATATAAAAAGACAATCAACCCAAATTAAAAATTGACTGAGGATTTGAAAAGACATTGCTCCAAAGAAGATATATAAATGTCCTCTAACCACATGAAGTGATGCTTAGCATCAGTAGTAGGGAAGCACAAATCAAAACTGTAAGGAGATACTACTGCACATGCACTAGGGTGGCTAAAAAAAAAAAAAGGACAATTACAAATTTTCATGAGAATGCGAGACACTGAGCACTCATTCACACTTTGGAAAACAGTTTGGCAGTTTGTCAAAAAGTGGAATATAGATATAATCCAGCAAATCCACTCCTAGGTATATACCCAAGAAAAATCAAGATATATTTCCACACAAAAGCTTGTACACAGATGTTCATATGAGCATTATTCATAATAGTTAAAAAATGGAGAAAAAAAAGTCTAATGCCCAACAAAAAAAAATGTGGTATATCTATACAATGGGATAATATTGGCAATACAAAGAAATACAGCAGTGATCATGTTAAAACATGGATGAACCCTGAAAAGTTGCTAAGTAAAAGATGCCAATCACAAAGATCACAGATTGTATTACTCCATTTACATGAAATGCTTAGCATAGGCAAATTCAAACAGACTAACTTAGAAAAACATCAACTTAGAAAAAGAACAATGAGAAAAATAGGTGAAGTTTCAAGGTAAAAATAGGCAATAGGCACAAAAAAGCATCACATACAGTAAACAATCAAAGAATGCATATAACTTTTAACATTATACAACTTATTATTGGTTATGAAGTTCAGAATGAAGTCTCTTATGTATAGAAATATATTTGTTCCATTTATGGTGGGTCTTTCCAGAAATAATTGCAAATACCATAAGGAGTGCACACCCTTTCACCTAAAAATTCTATTCTATGTATTTAGCTTAAAGAGAGTATGAATTCATTTGTGCACATTTATAGTTTTGGTTGGTGGTTCTTCATAGTATTGTTCAAAATATTAAAAAATTTAAAAATAGAGGTAACTGTCAAAATACAGACTTGCTTAAAAATTTTGATGTTTCCATATAATGAAATAATATTCAGCCTGTACAAACAATGTTGTATTTGAAAATATATTGACATAAAAGATTATCATAATGTGTTATAGATGAAAAGCAGTTTCAAAAGAGTGTGTATCCGTATAATCGTTATTACGTATACACACATTAATGCAGAAACATAAACTCACAGTAAAAAAAGAGACACAGAGATATGTGAAAGTACATGCACACAAAGATAATAATGGCTTATAGCCACCTAATAGATTAATCATTTGCAGGGTATTTTTATTTTTAAGGAAACAAATATGCCTATAAAAATAAAAATATCTGTATACTTATATACCTACATTTGTTCAGATGAATTTATCAGTTAGGATATTACGGTTGCCAAGTGTTTAAGATTATTTTTGAGATAAGAAGTCTCAGTTGTACACTTGATATTGTATACTCTAAATGACCCCAAACTTCATCCAATTGTAATTTCTACCCTTTGGCGAAGGAGCAGGGTAATTATGGAAGCAGCATATGTTTGAGTACTTTCATATATGGAGGAAAGAAATGTTTTCTGAGGTCGTGACATGGCTCTGCAGCAAAATCTCAACAATCATTTATGGAATCAAAGGAATGAAGAGTAGTCCTTCTAAGTCTCTTAGTCACGCACATAGGCATATAAGGAATGATGCTAGCTGTAAAGTAGTGGTGTCATATTCCATAGATTAGATTATGAGAACTAACACATTGAGAGGTATGCAAGTTATTTGAGCTGTATTAATGATGGGTTTTAAATTGCTCTATTTATAGTGTTTTTCGGTATAACATACAAACTTATCTGTAATGTCTGAAAATTGAGCAAAATGTATATATGTGATTCAAGACTTTCACAATCCCATAGGTTTTCTATTATTTCCTTATCTTTCAAGAATTATGTAAATTAGGTAGATAAGGAAAAGCATTTTCAGCAGAAAAATATTTAATGTCATTCATGGAAATAGTTTCTTTGGAAATGGCTAAGAATCAACATAAAGAAATGTAAAAATTATAATAGTATGCTAATGTTTATATCGTATGAAAATATAGGTAACTATATTGCATTAAAATGTAGATCCATACAAGTGGAGAAATTTTTTTAGATTACCACTTTTGCCTCACACTTCACTTTGTTTAAATAATGCAGATACAGTGTAATCTGGACAATGAACATGGGCTTTATAATTTGACAGATTTGAGTTTCTTTCTGCCCCACCACTGATGGACTGTAGTACCTTTGGAAATTTCCTTAACCACTCTCAGTTTATTCCTTATCTATAAAAGTGAAAACAATAACATTTACCTCTCAAGTCTGCCCAGAAAACGGAATGAGAAATGATTAAATGGCTGTTAAGTGAAAACACCTAGCATATTATTAGCTATGTCTTCCCATTAAAGAACAAAGAGGAAACAACATGTCTTAAAAGTACAGTCATTCTGCTATAAGGTTTGTTTTGGAAATGCAAATTTATTCCAATAATGGGAACAATTTGAGCATAGAACAAATTTCGAGATTGTTTATACATAATTTCATCCGTGAGAAACAGTAGGTGAATTCATAAAAGTGCACCCAACTGAACCAACCCATGCAAGAATAACATCTCCCAACCCAAACACACCATGTGAGTGCATGCACGTGCATGTGTGTGTGTGCATGTGTGCGTGTGTGTGTGTGTGAGAGAGAGAGAGAGAGAGAGAGAGAGAGAATGAGAGAGGGAGGGAGGGAGAGGGAGGTAGAGAGAGGGAAATGAGGCACACCCATCTACATTTGGTGTTATGACTTTCGGTCTGATCTCAGATAACCTCTTCCATCACTTATCTATAACTCACAAGCTACAACCCTTCCTATGACCACTTTCACAAGCAAACTTCAGGTCTTTTTCAAGGCAAAGTGCCATATTTGTTGTAGTATTTGTACCTTTCCTAACAATTTCACACAAGTAAACTGTGTTAATGTTTTTATCATGGCCCATCTGTGTATGTGTGTGTGTGTGTGCATATGCACATGCGTGCGCACACGTGTGGGTGTCTTAGTCCATTCAGGTTGCTATATCAAAATGCCAGAGAGTGGGTAGCTTATAAAACAACAGAAATTTATTTCTCACAGTTCTGGAGGCTGGAAGTCTGAGATCAGGGTGACAACATGCTTGGTTTTTGGTGAAAGCCTTCTTCCAGGTTGAAGATTGCCACTTTTCACAGTGTCCTCACATGGTGGATGGGATGAGGGAGCCATCTCAGGCCTCTTTTTTTTTTTTAAAGATTTTATTTATTTATTTGACAGAGAGAGAGATAGCGAGAGCAGGAACACAAGCAGGGGGAGTGGGAGAGGGAGAAGCAGGCTTCCTGCCGAGCAGGGAGCCCGATGTGGGACTCGATCCCAGAACCCTGGGATCATGACCTGAGCCGAAGGCAGACGCTTAATGACTGAGCCACCCAGGCCTCTTGTATAAGGGCACTAATCCCATTCATGAGGGCTCTGTCCTCATAACCTAATCATTGCCTCACTACCCCGCCTCCTAATATCATCATCTTGGAGGTTAGAGTTTCAACATATGAATTTAGGGAGGCCCAACATTTGGACCATAGTAATGGTTCATTGAAGTTTTTGAATGTTGTGTCTTTAACTCCATTTTTTCCATAAGGTATGTAGCTTTTATTGTCCTATTTTGCATAGCACAGTAACTTTTAGAATGCATATATTACGTTACATGATAGTAATGGCTCATAGCTATTACACATACTCTCAATATTCAATTGTTTTCAAACTTTTATCTTTACAATTTCTTTTTCATCAAGTAAATATAACATGAAGACACGAACACCTTAAGTTTAGGGAGTTAGAGAGGACTGATTTACCTATACATTTCTTGAATAACCCTCAAGTAGACACTTCTGAATAGTTAAGACTTAATTTTCATGGAATATGATACTCAATTATTTTGAATGTTGAACACAGAAACATCTTCAGCAAATAAATACACGTCTATGCTAACTAAGCTTCCTGCATCCAAAACTTGTAGCAGATAACACAGATAATGCATAAATGTACAGCCCACTCCTCATCAAGAAACAGTGACCAGCTACAAAGAGGGTGGTTAGCCAACAGTCTTTTAGTTGTCAACTATTTTGGGGTCAGCCATAGCTGTAGAAAACTACCAACAGAGGTCGCACCCTTCCCAAAACAGCCCATATCTGTTGAATAAGCAAGATGGAGATAAAATCACTCAGCTGTGAATTGTGCAAGACTGTTGAATCTCAGATCTGTACCTCTGAAACAAATAATGCAATATATGTTAAGAAAGAAAAAAAGAAGAAGAATGTAGCAGGAGGGGAAGAATGAAGGGGGGGAAATCGGAGGGGGAGAAGAACCATGAGAGACAATGGACTCTGAAAAACAAACTGAGGGTTCTAGAGGGGAGGGGGGTGGGGGGATGGGTTAGCCTGGTGATGGGTATTGAGGAGGGCACGTTCTGCATGGAGCACTGGGTGTTATGCACAAACAATGAATCATGGAACACTATATCTAAAACTAATGATGTAATGTATGGGGATTAACATAACAATAAAAAAAAATTAAAAAAAAAATCACTCAGCCGTTTGGTGTCCTTTTTGGCAGCATGATGGCCAACACCTGCTCTAGAGCTTCTGTCAGGGTTGACTTTGTCAGGATTGTACTGCACTTTAACTTTTCCTCTTCCAATTCCTGCTTCTTCCCCTGCCCTTCACTGGTGTTAATCACCAATAAACATCTTACATCCCTGACTCCATCTCAGTTTTTCTAATCCTGGAGAATTCAACCTACAACAGATACGTCTTCACTTAAGATCAACTTTTCCTTTAGAAGAACATTATTGTATTTCAAAATGAATTCATCTCAAAAGAAGATAGGTTAACAGAACTAGAGAGTCCTTTTTGTTTCCTGGTTTTTAACACATCCATTTTCAAATATTCAGAATGATTTAGACATGTAATAACTTGCTTATAATGTTGAACCCCTTGCATCATTAATTTTTCCATTTTCCTATTTGTTGTTGTCAGTAGTATTGAAACTCAAAGTAAGTTTGATATGGATCATAAAACTTTCCAAGAAAATCAGTCTGGTATATCTATCCCTATAACTTAAATAACAAGATCAAATGATGAATGCTTGCTGATTTGAGCATTTCAAACAAGAGAGTAGAACAATTGCTTGAGGAATACTTGAGGCAAAGGCTGTGTATTAGGAAATGTTTACATAACAAAGATATTTCTGCCAATAGTTCCAAATTCCTTTTTTGTTGCATTCTGACAAATACAAGAAATGTTTTTGGTTTTTTTTTTCTTTTCAACTAAAAATGTCTGCAGATCAGTGTTTTCTTCCAGCTTTCAAGCAAGCCTGATTCCTGATAGAAAACTTTCTATGAAGCGTAACTATTTTCCTATTACTGGCTTTTCTTTAGAATGAGTTTCTATCTTATCATTCATCTTCTAAGTGAGGCAGACAAGTAAATCAGTAAAAAATATTATGATACATTTTTCTACTGGGTAGTATAGAAAGACAGTGGAGAAGCATGTGAAACTGGTATGGTATGGATTGACACACATGGATTATCATCAAAATGCAATTTGATTTTCTTCTGCCATCCCATTGAATTTTATTCAGTGGAGGTAATCTTATCCTGTCGTTAGATCTCAACTTTGGTAAATCCATAACCTTTCTGTTCACTCTTAGGTAACTACCATCATATTAAGTCAGAAACAGTCTCAATTAAAAAAAACTGTGATTCCTGGCCCCATGTAATAATTAAAACTCAAAACTTGACCAAATATATTTTTTCTCTTCCCCTGCTTGGGCCTGCTTTAGGCTGGAATCTTGCTGTGGGAAAGGCAAATAATTGCCATTCCTGTTTCTTGCCTTGCTAAGTCTCTCCAACATTAGCGTTTGGAGAGTAGGGAGAGGAACAGGGGAGGTTAAATTCTCACTTGAGCTAAAAATTTTCCAAGCTGGTTTTGCCCTTTCTGATGATGTAGGTATTTAAAGACAGAGTTCTTTATTCTTGTGGGACGTTTTCATGAACTATGTATATGTCCCTATTGTACTTGTCTCTCTTGCAATTCCCTTAGTTCAGGTACCTTAAATCTAAGAACTCTCTTTGTTTATCTGATAGCATTACTAGAAAAGACTCAAGATATCTTAATTCCATGCTGGTTCTCTCTCCCACAGACACAAATCTACTCCACAGTAAACTATCATGTATCCCTTGTCCCCCCAGTTCTGGCACTCCCCCTGCTTGTGCTCTCTCTCTATGTCAAATAAATAAATAAAACCTTAAAAAAAACCCAAAACAGGAGGAACTAAGTAAACATAAAATAAAACAGAAGTAAACATGGGAAAGCAAAAGAGTGCAGATGTTCTTTCTTCTTTTTCACAACTCTGGGTTTCAGAATACAGACAAATTGGCAAGAGAAGGAGGGGGGATGCTGGAATTACATGGAAAGAGAGCAGAAGAACATTTTAAAACTGATTATAAATGGGAAAGGAGACACACTGCCAAGGGAAGAACTGTTAAGGACTGGTATAATTGAGTTTTTGTTAATCTTGAATTTGTTAAGTTTCATTGTTGAAATTTTAAGTCCCCCAACAAAGTAACACATTTATTTGCCATTTTGGACACATAAACCTAGTATTTTGGTAACAACAACAAAACCCTTGAAATGCCATGCTGTGGAAGAGTGAGAGTTTTGCTGTTTTTAAAATTAATCTTTAAAAGTCAGGTGCAAATTTCTGACTTGCATACGCAAAATAGTTGTCTAAGAAAACATTCCTAATAGAGAAGACACATAGTTTTTATATACTGACTGAATAGGTTAAAATTAGCTCGGTCAGTTAATTATCACAAAATAAGTGAGCAAATCCAACTCTCATGACAACCATGTTACACAAGTTTATGTAAATAAACACAATTCCACATACCAACAAATGTTGTTTCTTACAAATATATAAATAGTTTCAAAGATACTAGTTATTAATTTTTGGAAGTTGACTGTTAAAACATCTATTCAATGTCACAGAAAAACGTTTGCCCTTTTTAGTGAACAAACAGTAACTTAACTCTATGATGAAAAGACACAAAAAAGTATACATTAATGTTCTTTTTTGATAACTTATGCAAATATTTGCCGACCTTTAAAAAAAATTTCTATACAAATCACAAGGACAAAATTAGTGTTTTGCATTCTAACACAAACTTTCGTCAACAACTTCTTTTTTTTTTTTTAAGATTTTTATTTATTTATTTGAGAGAGAGAATGAGATAGAGAGAGCATGAGATGGGGGAGGGTCAGAGGGAGAAGCAGACTCCCTGCTGAGCAGGGAGCCCGATGCGGGACTCGATCCCGGGATTCCAGGATCATGACCTGAGCCGAAGGCAGTCGCTTAACCAACTGAGCCACCCAGGCGCCCTCATCACTTCTTTACACAGCCTATTATTAAGAGCTACTGAAACCTGTTGCCAGTGTTTTTTTTTTTTTTTTTTAAGTTTTATTTATTTATTTGAGAGAGAGAATGAGAGAGAGAGAGCATGAGATGGGGGAGGGTCAGAGGGAGAAGCAGACTCCCTGCTGAGCAGGGAGCCGGATGCAGGACTTGATCCTGGGACTCCAGGATCATGACCTGAGCCAAAGGCAGTCACTTAACCAACTGAGCCACCCAGGTGCCCTGTTGCCAGTGTTTTAACTACAATTTTAATGATGGCATGCCAAATAATTTGGGGTTTATTATAATTATTTTTGCAAATATAAGTAAGAACATATGTAAGGTCATAATAATTTTTGCTAATAGGGCATTATACCTAGATTGAATACTAAGCAGAGTCTAGTACATTCCAGAGAAGTAAAAAGGAATACAAAAAGAGAGGCTAGTTTACCTTGCAATATGGTCAGTGTCTTTCTTCATTTTCATATTCCTTTATTAATTTTAAAATATATACTGAATACCCATCATGTGACATGCTAACAACACACTTGGTAAAAGTTCAGTTACACCCCAAATTAAAAATCTTTGTCATGTTAAGAAAGATGAAGTATGAAAATAGAGGTAAAGCCAAGTCTAAGGTCAAGGGAGAGAGTTCTGCACAGAGGACATGTGTTTGAGAAAGGGAAACTGCATTGACTGCGAAGCACAGGGAAGGAAGAATTGAAGCCACGTTGCAAAATGCCTAGATAGTGGCATTTTATTGGGCAGAAAATTAACTCTAGTTACTATCATGTTTCCCTTTTAATCAAGGTAGCTGACTTACTCTCTCACTGATTTCTGAAGTACAACAAAAGATTAGAAATGCAATTTCATGTTTTTACAGATCCAGAAACATTATATAGTTCAGATGTTGTTAACATGGCTTTAATGTATTTGCTAGTGTGCAAATTATAGCAAGGTCACAATACCACGTTAAAAAATAATTATATGCATGTTAGAATAATTTGAGCATTGTCTTTCTGGTGAACATCTGATCTCAATGGGTCCCTCTGAGGAGAATTTATTCCATTCTGGGTCACACCTGCCAAGCCTTCCATATCAAAACCTGTGCACCTGCCTCTGGTCCATCTCCCAGATAGTACATTTTTAACACATCATCTGCCAGGGGGAGAAAGATCACATAACAGAAGCTCGCTTCAAATGAAAGAGTTTCTGCCGAGAGGTTTGGGAATTATGCTGCCAGACTGGCAGATGATATGGAAGCATAAATCTGAAACCTATTTTTTATGTCATCTGGTTTGAGACACTTTCATTGCCATTTCAACCCTGAATTCTATCCATATATCTGTGCATTAAGTTAATTTAAATAAATAAAATTTAAGCATTTTTTTTAATTAAGAAAGTTTTTCAACCAGATTTAAACTAGAATCTCAACCATATGGATTTATAGGATCACTGTGCATGGTAGAATTTTTTTCCCACAAAACTTGGTTTTGGCCTCAATGTCACATATATGTATCACCTTAGCTTTTGCCATTACCTGTTACTTAGCTATTGCTCAACATTTTATAAAAGAAATAAACAGCGGTTGCTAAACAGACAGTATCACTTGTTCAAACTAGCAGAATACAAACCAATTTAAAGGATTAAAAATTGAATCATAAAATATTTTCAAGGAAATATTTCAAGATATTCAAGTACATAATGAATCTAAATTCATTACAAAATTATAATTATTCACTTGTATATTTCACACATTCAATCTATAATTGACTCAGAGAATATGTTCTTAGAATAATTTAAATAAAATCACACATTTGTGATATGGCAGGCACTAATTGTCTACACTATATGCATTCTATCCTTTCTTATTAACAGAGGCCATTCCCTTCAAAGGGAGAAACATATCTAATGAAAAATGTTTCCCACCTTCTCTTACAGCTAGATTTGACCATGTGACTAGACTAGCTAATGAAACCTCAACAGAAGTCTACTTGCAGATTCTGAAAAAGCTTTTCTTTCCTAACAGATTCCCCTAAACTTGCATATATATACCCAGTTTCCTCCTTTCTCCTCCTTTCTGCCTGGAACACAGACATGCAGCTGTAGCTACAGCAACCATAATGCAACTAAGAAGTCCAAGAGAGTCCCAGAGACTGTGGTATCCTGTGATAGCAGAGAGAGTGATGCCCAACGTAAGACTTACTGCATAAAGTTAAACTCCTGTTCCTTTTTATTGTTTTCTTTTCTTTCCTTTTCATAACTAAGTCATAAGTTACATACATCAAGGTACATGAATCTTAAGTGTACATCCTGGTGGCTTTTTACAAATATATACACTTGTATGTATACCATATGTATGCAGCCATATATGTTTTTACATATGTAACCACGATCTATATCAAGATATGTGTAATACTGCATAAGTCTCCATCCTGATTGATATCCCTCTCTGAAGGCAACTTCTATTCTAACCTCTAATCCCAAGTTCTTTTTAAACTAGTGTTTAGTCAGTTTTACTGTAACTTATACACAAATATAATTTTATACAATTCTTTAAATAAGCAAATTTTCTGTTGACAACTTAGTACTGCATTAGGTACCCCCTCAATATTTTTAAAAGTTTACTTTTGACAAGATACTTTTTAAATCCTACATAAATTTTAGCATCAACTTTGTTTCAAAACTACCTTTCTAAATTCAGTGAACTTGGAAATGAGTTTGTATAGAGAACTGACTAGATGTTGCAATTTTTTTTGCTTATATTGTGACCACATACTTTATAATTTTCTTTAGCCCTAAATCTCATTTCCAATATTTTCTATAGATATAAGCAAATATTATTTTTCTACTTAATATGGAGATTTTAATTATCAATGTGACAAAATTATTGAGTATGTCTAGATAGACGAACTTCATCACTTCATTAAAAAATAAACACCAGGGACTTAATAGCAAGATGGCAGAGGAGTAGGAGACCTTAGTTTCCTCTGGTCCCAGGAACTCAGCTAGATAGCTATCAAATCATCCTGAACACCTGCAAACTCAACCAGAGATCTAAGAAAAGAATAGCTGCAACTCTACCAATAGAAAAGCGACCCCTTTCTGCAAGGTAGCAGGTGCAGAGAAGTGAATCTGAGGGGATGTATGGGAAGATAGACCTCGGGGGGAGGGAGTCTCTATAAACCGGCTACCAGAAAGTGATATAGCAGTGGAGCACAAAATCAGAACTTTTAGAAGTGTGGTCTGGTGAGGGATGTCCCAGCCTGAAAGGCACTCAGGTAACTAAATAGGGCAGAATCCTAGGTGGGACGGTTCTGTCTCAGGATCCTCGGGGTCACAGGAAGACCGGGAGTGCCTGAGTGTGGCAGAATTCCCAGGCATCAGAGTGGAAGCCAGCTGCAAACAGTGAGCCCAGGAGTGGTCTTTTAGCTTGGGGTTGCCATAAACCATGAATTGTAGCATGGTCGGGTGACTGCTCTCTGAGCAGGGGCCCAACAAGAGGCAGAACCTGTGAGGCCCTCTCTTCTCCCTTGGGAGGAGCAGTGCAGGAGTGTGCCACAGGAGTCTACAGGGTTTGGAGACTTGAAACAGGGTTGTGTGCCTGAGATACAAACACTTGGTCACAGGCTGGGTGAGCACGGAATGCGGACAGAGACCAGGGAGACAGGAGTGATTGATTGCTTTTCCCTGAGGGCACACTGAGGAGTGGGGCCCTGAGCTTTTGGCTCTGGCTCCAGAGATTGGGAGGCCATTTTCATTCTCATCCTCTAAAGCTGCGTGGAAAGCCTTCAGGGAATACAAGCTTCATAGAGCAAACCAGAGCAGATTACTCAGCCTGGCTCCCTGGCAAGGGCAGTGCAAATTCTACCTGGGGCAAACACACTTGAGAATCAAAGCAACAGAAGATCTCCCCCAGAAGATCAGCAAGAACATCCAGCCAAGACCAAGTTTTACTGATCATTGAGAACTGCAAAATCCAGCGCTAGGGGAATATAGCATATAGAAATCATGTTTTTAATCCCATGATTCTTTAGTCTTTTAATTTTAATTTTTTCCCTCTTTCCTTTTTCAACCAATTTCTTATTTTATCAACTCTTTTTAAAAATCTTTTTTAATTTTCATTTTACAGTTACATTCTATCCCTTCATTGTATTTAATTTTATTTTTGTATATATGTAAGTTTTTCTTACTTTACAATTTTGGGATGCAGTTTCTTCTAACAGACCAAAATACACTCAGAATCTAGGGTGTGGTTCTTTTCTCTTCACCTATCTGATCATATTCTCTCTCTTTTTTCTTCTCCCTTTTCTTTTTGTTTTGTTTTGTTTTGTTAAACTCTTTTTTAATTTTCACCTTTACAGGTACATTCTATCTTTTCAATGTATTTGATTTTATTTTTGTACCTAAGTTTTTCTTTCTTTACAATTTTCAGATGTAGTTTCTTCTAACAAACCAACCAAAATACACTCAGGATATAGTGTATGGTTCTGTTCTCTTCACCTGTCTGTTTATCCCTTCCTTTTTTATTGTTGTTGTTTTTCTCATCTTTTAATTTTCATTTTTACAGTTACATTCTATCCTTTCATTGTATTTAATTTTATTTTTGTGCATATATAAGTTTTTCCTTCTTTATAATTTTGGGATCTAGTTTTCTAACAAACAGACAAAAATACACATGTATTGCTCTATTCCATTCAACTGTCTGATTATGTTGACTTTTTTTCTCTTTTTTAAAAAATTTATTTATTTATTTATTTATTTATTTATTTTTGGTTTTGGGTCTCTTCTGATTTGTTTAGTGTATATTTCTCTGGGGTCATTGTTGCCATCTTAGTATTTTGTTCTCTCATTCATCTGTTCTCTGGACAGAATGACAAGATGGAAAAACTCACCTCAAAAAAGAGAACAAGAGGCAGTACTGACAGCCAGGGACCTAATCAGTATGGATGTAAGTAAGATGTCAGAACTAGAGTTCAGAATAATGACTATAAAAATCCTAATTAGGCTTAAAAAAGCATAGAAGACACTAGAGAATTACTTTCTGGAAAAATAAAGAACTAAAATCTAATCAAGTTGAAATTGAAAAGGCTATTAATGAGATGCAATAAAAAATGGAGGCTTTACCTACTAGGATAAATGATGCAGAAGAGAGAATTAGTGATATAGAAGACCAAATGATGGAGAATAAAGAAGCTGAGAAAAAGAGATAAACAACTACTGGATCCTAGGGGAGAATTCAAGAGATAAGTGATATCATAAGGTGAAATAATTTTAGAATAATTGGGATCCCGGAAGAAGAGGAAAGAGAGAGGGAGGGGCAGAAGGTATATTGGAGCAACTATAGCAGAGAACTTCCCTAATCTGGGGAAGAAAACAAGCATCCAAGTCCAGGAGGCACAGAGAACCCCCCTCAAAATCAATAAAAATAGGTCAACACCCTGACATCTAACAGTAAAACTTACGAGTCTCAGAGACAAAGAGAAAATCCTGAAAGCAGCTTGGGACAAGAGATCTATAACCTACAAGGGTAAAAACATTAGATTGTCAGCAGACCTATCCACAGAGACCTGGCAGGCCAGAAAGGTCTGGCATGATATATTCAGGGTACCAAATGAGAAAAATATGCAGCCAAGAATACTTTATCCAGCTAGGACATCACTCAAAATAGAAGGAGTGATAAAAAGCTTCCAGGACAAACAGAAACTAAAAGAATTTGTGATGATCAAACCAGCCCTACAAGAAATATTAAAAATAGACAATATACAGAAATTCCTGACTTTACAGGAAATGCAGTGGCACTAAATTCATATCATTCAATAGTTACTCTGGATGTAAATGGGCTAAATGCCCCAATCAAAAGACACAGGCTATCAGATTGGATAAAAAAGCAAGACTCATTGATATACTATCTGCAAGAGATTCATTTTAGATCCAAAGACATCTCCAGATTGAAATCGAGGGGGTAGAAAACCATTTATCATGCTAATGGATATCAAAAGAAAGCTGGGGGGCAATCCTTATATCAGTCAAATTAGATTTTAAACCAAAGACTGTAATAAGAGATGAGGAAGGACACTATATCATAATTAAAAGGTATATCCAACAAGAAAATCTAACAGTTATAAATATTTATGCCCCTAACACAGGAGCAGCCAATTATATAAGCCAATTAGTAACAAAATTAAAGAAACACATTGATAATAATACAATAACACTAGGGAACTTTAACACCCCACTCACTGCAATGGACAGATCATCTAAGCAGAAGATCAACAAGGAAACAAGGGATTTGAATGACTCACTGGACCAGATAGACTTCACAGATATATTCAGAACATTCCATCCTGAAGCAGCAGAATACACATTCTTCTCTAGTGCACATGGAACATTCTCCAGAATAGATCACATACTGGGTCACAAATCAGGTCTCAGCTGGTACCACAAGATTGGGATTATTCCCTGCATATTTTCAGATCACAGTACTTTGAAACTGGAACTCAACCACAAGATCAGGTTTGGAAAAAACTCAAAAATATGGAGGCTAAAGAGCACTAAAGAATGAATGGGTCAACCAGGAAATTAAAGAAGAATTAAAAAAAAATCATGGAAACAAATGAAAATGAAAACACAATTGTTCAAAGCCTTTGGGATGCAGCAAAGGTGGTCCTAAGAGGGAAGTATATAGCAATACAAGCCTTTCTCAAGAAACAAGAAAGGTCTCAAATATACAACCTAACCTTACAAGTAAAGGCACTGGAGAAAGAAGAGCAAATAAAGCCTAAACCCAGCAGGAAAAGAGAAATAATAAAGATCAGAGCAGAAATCAATGAAATAGAAACCAAAAGAACAGTAGAACAGATCAATGAAACTGGGAGATGGTTCTTTGAAAGAATAAGATTGATAAACCCCTGCCCAGACTTATCAAAAAGAAAAGAGAAAGGATCCAAATAAATAACATCATAAATGAAAGAGGAGAGATCCCAACCAACACCAAAGAAAGTCCTAGCCTCAGCAATCAGGCAACAAAAAGAAATAAAAGCATTCGAATTGGCAAAGAAGAAGTCAAATCTTACTCTTTGCAGATGACATGATACTCTAAGTGGAAAACCCAAAAGACTCCACCCCAAAATTGCTAGAACTCATACAGGAACTCAGCAAAATGACAGGATATAAAATCAATGCACAGAAATCAGTTGCATTTCTGTACACCAACAACAGGACAGAAGAAAGAGAAGTTAATGAGTCGAACCCATTTACAATTGCACCCAAAACCATAAGATACCTAGGAATAAACCTAACCAAAGAGGCAAAGGATCTGTACTCAGAAAACTACAGAACACTCATGAAAGAAATTGAGGAAGATACAAAGAAATGGAAAAACATTCCATGCTCATGGACTGGAAGAACAAATATTGTTAAAATGTCAATGCTACCTAGAGCAATCTATACGTTCAATGCAATCCCTATCAAAATATCATCAACTTTTTTCACAGACTGGAACAAATAATCCTAAAATTTGTATGGAACCAGAAAAGACCCCAAATAGCCAGAGGAATGTTGAAAAAGAAAACCAAAGCTGGTGGCATCACAATTCTGGACTTCAAGCTCTATTACAAAGCTGTAATCATCAAGACAGTATGGTACTGCCACAAAAACAGATATATAGATCAATGGAACAGAATATAGAACCCAGAGATGGACCCTCAACTCTATGGTCAACTGATCTTTGACAAAACAGGAAAGAACATCTAATGGAAAAAAGACTCTCTTCAACAAATGGTGTTGGCAAAACTGGACAGCCACATGCAGAAGAATGAAACTGGACCATTTCCTTACACCACACACAAAAATAGACTCAAAATGGATGAAAGACCTAAATGTGAGACAGGAATCCATCAAAATCCTTGAGGAGAACACAGGCAGCAACCTCTTTGACCTCAGTCGAAGTCGTTTCTTCCTAGAAACATCACCAAAGGCAAGGGAAGCAAGGGCAAAAATGAACTATTGGGACTTCATCAAGATAAGAAGCTTTTGCACAGCAAAGGAAACAGTCAACAAAACCAAAAGACAACTGACAGAATGGGAGAAGATATTTGCAAATGACATATCAGATAAAGGGCTAGTATCCAAAATCTATAAACAACATATCAAACTCAACACCCAAAGAACTAATAATCCAATCAAGAAATGGGCAGAAGACATGAACAGACATTTCTGCAAAGAAGACATCCAAATTACCAACAGACACATGAAAAAATGCTCAACGTCCCTCGGCATCAGGGAAATCCAAATCAAAACCTCAACGAGATACCAACTCATACCAGTCAGAATAGCTAAAATTAACAAGTCAGGAAATAACAGATATTGGTGAGGATGTGGGAAAGGGGAACTCTACTTACACCGTTGGTGGGAATGCAAGCTCGTATAGCCACTCTGGAAAACAGTATGGAGGTTCCTCAAAAAGTTGAAAATAGAGCTACCCTATGACCTAGCAATTGTACTACTAGGTATTTACCCCAAAGATACAAATATAGTGATCCAAAGGGGCACCTGCTCTCTGATGTTTATAGCAGAAATGTCCACAATAGCCACACTATGGAAAGAGTCCAGTTGTCCATTGACAGATGAATGGATAAAGATGATATGGTATATATACACACACACACATACACACACACACACACACACACACACACACACACACACAAAATGGAATATTATGCAGCCATCAAAAAAATGAAATCTTGCCATTTGCAATGACGTGGATGGAACTAGAGGGTATTATGCTAAGCAAAATAAGTCAATCAAAAAAAGACAATTATCATATGATCTCACTTATATGTGGAATTTAAGAAATAAAACAGAGGATCATAGGAGAAGAGAGGCAAAAATAAAACAAGACAGAATCAGAGAGGGAGACAAACCATAAGAGACATAGGAAACAAACTGAGGATTGCTGGGGGGGGGAATGGGGGGATGGGGTAACTGGGTGATAGACATTAAGGAGGGCATGTAATGTAATGAGCACTGGTATTATATAAGACTGATGAATCACTGACCTCTACCTCAGAAACCAATAATACATTATATGTTAATTAATTGAATTTAAATTTAAAAAATGAAAAAAAAAAAAACACCAGGGGCAGCTGGGTGGCTCAGTCTGCTAAGTGTCCGACTCTTGATTTTGGCTCAGGTCATGATCTCAAGGTTGTGAGATCAAGCCCCACCTTGGGCTCTGTGCTGGGCATGGAGTATGTTGATTCTCTCTATTCCTCTTCCTCTGTCCCCTGCCTACCCCACCCCACCCCACTCACTCTTTCTCAAAAAATTTCAAAATAAAAAAAATAAACACCAAATTTCACACGGGGATTGTTTAAATGATAAAATAGCCCAAATGTTTAATTATAGCCAACAAACGTATTTATTCCTACTTGTCAATCATTTCCCTACTGAGATATTCTACTGAGACAAAATATTTTGTATCCTTCAATAATCCAAAGATAAAGTTATTTTACCAAATTTGTCAGTATTATCTATTTATTAAATATCTTTTTACCCTTATCTTTGCCTTTTCTAAAATAGTGAAAATGATTAGGAAATTTCTGAAGTAATACTAAAACCTAATTTAAAAATGTTTTAAACAAGATCATTCAAAATTATACTTAAATCTCCTTTTACAACAGGCAATCCTTATTTTTGGTCACCAAAAGTAAAATTGATACTATAACATATATTGTATGTATTAAGGGTGAGTGATTTTTAATACAAAACATATTGATCTGTAGTTCATTAGCAAGCTTTAAGTAAGTTTCTCTGGGGAATTCTTTTTTTTTTTTTTAAGATTTTATTTATTTATTTGACAGAGAGAGAGTGAGAGAGTACAAGCTGGGGAGAGCGGCAGGGAGAGGGAGAAGCAGGCTCCCTGGACGTGGGACTCGATCCCACTGGGATCATGACCTGAGCCGAAGGCAGATGCTCAACCGACTGAGCCACCCAGGTGCCCCTCTCTGGGGAATTCTGACTCAGACTGTAAATAACCCAGTGGGAAAAGTTCAATAACTATGCCAATTTCATAGGAGCTGGTCAAACTCTGGGATTGCTGTGTAAAATAGATATGGCACAAATCAGAGATTTTGTTTTCCTTACCTTGCTTTGTGAGTTCTCTTCCACCTACACTAGGGCCACACTACTTGTTTTATCAGATAGTTTAGGCAAGACAAATGACCTAGAGTAAATAGTGGGACTGATGAAATCTAATAAATTTCTCAGATCTTATAGGTGTGATTTTGAGGTTAAAGTGGATACAAAGTAAGACTCAATGTGTCAATTTTTTAAAACCAAAGAGTAAAAAGAAACCTTCAGATGGACTTGGATCTGATATTGACTCTTGCAGGATCTTGTTAGGTTATAGAGCAGCCTGCAAAGCCATGAATAACAAACAAATCAGGCAAACCAAACTGTGAAGCCTGTGGTGACTCCAGCTGGCCTTGTCTAACAAGGTCACTCTACGACAAAAAATTTAGGGAGGCACATTATTTAGAAATTGACAAAACATTTCAGACTAGACTATTTCTATGCCCATAAACCAAAACTTTTCAAAGACCTTTTTATATGTATCATTCTTCAGATGATATAATGAATTTGTTACAAACCATAGGATTACAAAACACAAGGATTGTTTAATATCTTAAATGAAGGCTCCAAAAGGGAATATTCCCAATAATACTCTTTTCTCCTGTTGTAAATGGTATTTGTGCTCTCTGCTTCATTTTAATCATTTGTTGGTATAAAAGCCTGCATCAGTGATTTGGCCATTTATATTTACAGAAGTAACACACAAATCCACCAATAGGTTAAAGTTACTGTAGCTAGATAAATATAGATTAATGAATACTGGGCTCTTAACAAAAACTTTAACACAGAAATAACATAAAATATTCTTTTGGTACAATTTTGTAGTAAAATTAAAGTATGAAAAATACTCTCAAGTTTAACATCTATAAAGGTATTAAATTTTGGTCAATTTTTTCTGAATATATTACTGCAATCAAAGTGTAAAGGGCAAATTTCTCTAAGCAGATTTCTCTTCTGTACAAAATTATAATATCCTGGGATATCTTATCTCAGATATATTGACATTGTTCCATGGATGTAAGAAGCCAGGGGATAAATGTGTAAAATTAGATCCTTAAGTGTCAAATTTACTCAATGGAATGTCATTAAAATATCAATATACATGATAGAATGTAACAAAAAAGATACTATCATATTATGGAGTTGAGGACCCAATTTGTTTAAATATTTTAAGATAAAACATAGCTATTCAAAGAAATTTCAACTATGCATCAAGTTTCAGTGGTGCTTTGATGGAAAAAAATTAACAACCATAGTCATAATCTTTATGTAAAGACACATATGCAAAATTTCTAGAAGGAAATACATAATTTATTTTTAACAAAAGAATAGGCTAATATTCAAAAAAAGAGTTTTTCAGTAATAATAGTGATGATAAAATAAATTCCTTGTAAATCATCCAATGAGTAAATTAGTTTTCTACCTCTGTGTTTTACCTAATTTGAAAGTTTCTTCAATGTCTTATTTTCTCAATCAAAGAAAATGATAGCCATTGTGCTGTTCTAAAAATATTTTGTCACTAGCTCTATGTCAATAACTGTATTTACTTTCTTAGTTTGTAGCATCTTCTCTACATACTCAGTTTTTGTCACTTAAAATACAGTTAACATGTCTCAAAAAATCTTTAACTTTCATTTTTATCATCTGGAAATTATTTCAATAAAATCACATAGATCCACATCAGTTTATATTGAGCTACATTCACATCAAAGCATGAAAGTTAATACATCATCTATCAAATAAATTCAACACAATAGTATTTATGGCAAACTAAGATTCTATGTACAAACAAAATTTTAAAACTATGAAGTGATACATACATTCATTCACTCAACACATATTTATTGTCTACTATTGGTCAGTTTCTCTACCAGTTGATGATAGATATGTTTATAAACTAAACTCAGTCTCTATTCTCATTAATTTATAGTTCAATGAAGAAGGAAGACTTTTTAATAGGGTCACAAAACTTCTATAAAATTAAAATGCAGTAAGAAGTATAATAGAATGCTTGCCTAAGGAAATGACAGCAGATCTGGGAGAATACATAGTAACTATAAGCTGTAGGTCCTAGCATTAGCAAGTGGTAGAGCTAAGATTGGAAGGCTGACAGACTGACTCTAAAACTCATTCTTCTATCTACAAAGCACTATAGATTGACTTATAGTGAATTCTGCTTGGATTAGAATCTTGGTAGGATATGAGAGAGAGGAAATATCCTGTTTGAACCCCCATTCTGCTATTCAAAAGGGCCCAGAATGGGATGAGGAAGAAATTTTTTGTAGAGATCAATTTAATTTCTCTAGATGACTATTTCTAATCAAAAGAGATCTAGATTTAAGAAAGGGTGCAAGAGGAAAGCATAATCATTTACCTGTGAGTCAATCTTGAAACATTAAAGCAAAAATACTTGAGGAGAAACTGGCCAAATAAAAGGCAAGGGGGTCCTTCAACTCTGATGTTCCTACTCCTGATCATACCAGCTAGCTTGATGGCTGTTAAATTTTCTCTACAATGGCCAAAAGCTGAGAGGAGCACACCCACATCCCTAGATGTACTCCTGAGACACAAATCACTTTTGAGGGAAAAGGATATGATATCTATTTGCTGCTCCTCCCCATCTCATTTTCTGGCTCACTAACAACAGAAGGACTGAACAAAGAATATAACCCATCCTGTAGCCCAAGATTTTTTTCAATTTCATTTAAAAATTGAGGAGGTGAGGGAGGAGAAAGGATACTATTTTGAAATATGCCAGAGTATTATTTTCTATTTAACAAGGTCTGCCCTCAGGAGTTTTACCAGAGCCACATTATTGGAGTTCTTTCAGAGCCTAACCAACTTAGGGTGAGGGAAATAATCAACTCCAGTCTACTCTGGGCATCCTGTCCCACCTAAAAGGGAGAAAACCTGAGAAGCACTTGTGAAGTTGACAAACCAGAGGCACAAGTTCATTAAAAGATTGAGATATAATCATTGCACTACAGAATGCTTCCCCCTTCCCCATGCATTACCACCACATTGTTAAAAGCCTACTTACCACAGTTATTTTTACCCAGCGCATCATGTCTAGCTAGCAAGAAAAAATTACAAGGCATACCAAAAGGCAAAAACACAGTTTGAAGAGATAGATCAAACATCAAAACCAAATTCAGATATGACAGGGATGTGGGGATTATTAGACCAGTAATATAAAACATCTATGATTAATATGCTAAGGTCTCTAATGGATAAAGTAGACAGCATGCAATAACAGATGGGCAGTGTAAGAAATTCTAAGAATGAATCAAAAAGAAATGCTGCATATCAAAAACACCACAACATAAAAGAAGAATGCTTCTGATGGGCTCATTAGTAGACTAGATATAACTGAGAAAAGAATCACTAAGCTTGAGGACATCTGAATGGAAACTTCCAAAACTGGAATGTAAAGAGGAAAAAACCTAAAAAAAGAACCCAGAAAAATCCAAGAATTATGGGAACTAAATCTTAAGGAGTTTATGTCTCCTCAACTGTAAAATGAGCTAGTAATGATCCTTGTCTTATAGATGTACATAAAAAAAAAGGTAATTGATACAAAATATATATAGCCAGGTAGATTCAATAAACATTAATTATTATTTTTTTAAAATTAAGAAATAGTGTTGAATATATCAAGGAAGGTAATGATGGAACGTATGTCATTAAACCCAGAACTTCAAGTGAAATTAATCAAATAATATCCACCTTATTGTTTTTCTTACTGAATTTTGGATATCAGTATCATTACAGACTCAAAGTTAAAAACATTCTGGTTAGTTAAATATTGTAAGGTTATCTGTTCTTTAAAATCTGGGAGACTGTCTGTAAAACAATACAGACTACGAAACTGATATTATATATACACACACAAACAAAAAGTATATATAACTTATAATGTAATATCACTAATGTATATAGATTACTGTGATTTTTTAAAGATTATTTGTTTATTAGACAGAGAGAGAGTGCATGCATGAGTGGGGGGAGGAGCAGAGGGAACAGGAGAGGGACAAACAGACTCCCCAATGAGTGAGGAGCCTGAGGCAGGGCTCGATCCCAGGATCCCAAGATCATAACCTGAGCCCAAGCCAGATGCTCAACCGACTGAGCCACCCAGGTACCCCAATTACTGTGATTTTTGTTTAGCCACTACATCTTCATTAAACAAAGATTACTTTAAAAGATCTCCGGGATAGGATTTGGAAGATGGAATCAGCAATGCCCTTTGCTGGAATAGTCATACTTTTTTTTTTTTTTTCAGGTTTTATTTATTTATTTATTTGAGAGAGAAAGAGAGAGAGAAAGCGCACACAGAGGGAGAGGGAGAAGCAGGACTCCCCGATGAGCAGGGAGTCCAATGCGGGGCTCAATCCCAGGACCCCAGACCATGAGCTGGGCTGAACGCAGACACTTAACTGACTGAGCCACCCAGGCACCCCATGGAATAGTCATACTTTTCTACTCAATAGGGTAAGTCTTGGATGAACCAAAGTCATGGGAAGTCTAAGCCCTCAAGGAAAACCAATTATACAGCCCCAACAGAATGTTCTTATCCATCTTCCTTTTAAGTAGCTTCTTTCTCCCTGGAATCTTTACTTCATGGAGCACAGAGTATATATATTCCTTAATTGTAGTGAGTGAAGTGCATTTGAGGAAATACTGACCAAATGTAAGGTGATTAGTAAAAACAAACAAAATATCTTTTATCTCCAAAACATTATACATAGCATTTGCAAAACCCAAAACTCATTCTTGAAGAAAAAAACAAGAGAAACAACAATGAAACATTCCTTAGCAAATTTGAAAAAAAAAGAGAAAAGCTTCTTAGCCAGATTCACTCATGCTACAATTTGGATGTGGAAGGAAAATTTTAAATCTTGTTTTTTTAAATAATTTTACCTTTCTCTTAAGCCTTCAGTTTGCTGGCTAGCAGGAAAAATGAACTAAATATTCATTTGGCTAAATGGTCTTCAATCCAATTATTAAAAGAAACCTTATTATTTAAATTATTTTAAGTATTATGTTATAACTGTAATAAATTAAAATGGATATAATTAATAATAATATGTCCTCTATTATATTATTATTTAAAATAATTTGAGAGAGACATGTTAAACTGTAAAATCATTTTTAGATTAGAGTTCCTAGGTCTCCATTTCATATTTTTCTGTTTTTTTTTTTTTTTTAGAGGGGGAGGGGCAGGAAGGAAAGGGAGAGAGAAGAATCTTTAGCAGGCTTCACACCTAGCATGGAGCCCTACATGGGGTTTGATCTCACAACCCTGAGATCATGACCTGAGCCAAAATCAAGAGTTGGGAGCTTGACCAGCTGTGCGACCCAGGTGCCCCATATTTTTCTGTTTTTGAGGGAATATAGGAAAATATAAAATGATTAATAATATGGGAAGGGGAACCCAAAACAAAACAGTTTTTTACTATCGAGTCCTACTCATGTTCTATGGGACAATATCTCTTGTACTCCCTTCTCCTTGCATTGTTGCATTCAAGAATGAAATTTGAAAAGGATGTAACTTGTTATCCTGTCTTGGTCAGAGTCTGGGTGAGAGTGTCTAGCTGACTCCATGACATCCCAGCCCCTTGCAGTACCATAAACATCTGAAAGATCTGTTGTGACTGATTTGGTCCCAGACAGGGCAGTCTACAATACAGCCTTCAGGGCAAAGCAACTGAGACTCTGTCAGAATGCTCTCCTTTGACAAGTTCCCAGATGCACTTTCAGCTTTCTGGTTCAATTCCATTCCTCAAGAAAACTAAAGGTGGCTAAGAAACATTAAGACCTTAAATTATAGGACCTCCTTCTACCTGAACATTTGCTGTCAGATTTTCTTTGATTTATTTGTACCATGTTAGTCCTCTGTAGCTCTACTCTCAGTAACATGATCAGCTTTAGCAGCTCTGCAACTCCTGCAACTGGAACAGTGTTTGGCTCTCCTTTTCTCTCTCTTATATTGCATCCTTTTACTATAGAACACCACACTTCAAGGCATTGTTGCAGAAGATGAAAGCCTAATCTTGTCTACTTTACAAGGTGGTACTATTCCCTTGAACTTCAAAATGATACATGGGCATTAAAATAATTAGGAAAATCTTGTCTTGAGAATCTACCCTGGCTTTCAAAGTTACAGTATTACTGCATAATCCTATTTTTGAAGGTTAGATTTTTTTCTCCCAATCTTCTAGGAAAATTCTCAATTTTCATTCACAAAACATATCCTACTCTATAAACTGATAATATTGAGACCAACAGAGTAAATATTCTGTAGTCAGAAATGTCAATGAGAAAAACATATTAATAATTATTTAGCAAATCATGTCACTATTGCTTACGCAGTTTTCATCCACACAATTACACTTGAAAAAATCTCTTACTGCCTTTGGACCATGGCTGTGCCAAGGTGAAGGAGTGTGATGCATTCTTTGGGTTGAATCTCCAGGCCTCACAAGGTCCTCTGTGGGGATGCTGCTATTTCTAAGAAGCAAACTGTACATTTCCTAGATTTTTAATCTGTGGATTTGGATAAGGGAGAGAGCAGGGCCAAACTGCTTATACAATTTGGGATGGGCCAAAATAGTACTCCAAATTTTTTGATTGTTCCTAAATAAAAACATAAATACATTTCAAAATAAATCTATGAAAAAGAAAAAATGTTTATATGATAAAATAAATGTACCACATTTTTAAAATTGCATGACAACAATAACATACTTATAGATAATAATTACTGAATATATATTTTGTGCCAAGTACTACTGATACGAAAAAATCTCAAAGGCATACTGTTACAAGTAAAAAATACAAGTCAGAGTAAGTATAGAATGATACAAATTTCTGTAAGTAAAATGTGTATTTGAAGAGAAATATGTACATAATTATGTTTATTAAATGAACAGAAAAAAAACCAAGTTAACACAAATCAAATTGTTAGCCATGGTCTGTGGTTCTGTCTGAAAACAAGGAATATATCAGTTAAGAGATTGAAGTTAAACATTCACATAGTTTCGTGCTGTGCAGCTTGCTAGAATATATTCACATATTAGTTGCATACTTTTTTTTAAGGGAAAAAAGTAAATTGAATCATTAAAATATATGTTCAAGTGATTTAATAAGAAGGTTTTCATTATGATTCTGGAGGGAGAAAATGATAATCCAGGTCACTAAATGTGCTGGTGTCAAGCATTCAGTGACATTCATTTCTGAATCTCTGCTATCTGACAATTAAAAGCTATTTGCTCAAAAAGAGAACTAGCACATAGCAAAGTGGTCTGTTGCTAGGATTCCAGATTGGACTAATGCAGAAAATTTTGAGGAAAATAGTACAAAAGAGGTTCTATTTACACAGCATGAAATGTAGATATTCAATAAGGGTCAGCTGACATAAAATGGAAGTTGCAAAAAATCATTTGACAAGCAATTTGAGTTTTTTCCAGTTTTGAAGAAAATGTCTTTGAAAATTTAATCTTGATTTGGGGAAGCTCAAACGTCTGCATGTTATGCATCATGAATCAACTCTCCTAAAAAAGAAGTTATTTCAGGTGTTCTTTCGTTATTTATTAATTTATTAATTTCATTATTTAGAAGTTATTTCAGGTGCTCTTTAAATTGTGATTTTGTTGCTTTATATTAGAGGACAAAATAACATTTAGATGAAATAAATTTTCCAAGACATTATTTCAATGTTATTTTTAATATTTCCTTTATGAAGTTTTTATCATTTATTGGTGAAATTGATTTTATTCAAAGCAGATAAATTGCATTTAAAAAGAGATGCTACAACTACAAGACAGACTACAAATTGTATTTTGCTTACTGGTCCTTTTTGGATTTATGAAATTATTTTAAATGTCTTACAGGCACTTATTGATACAGAAAATACCTTTGATATTCATTTTGTCCATGCTACTTTAGGTATCTTGATTTATTTATACACTAGTCAAACATAAATAATTTTTAAAATGCTATCTGATCACATCTTTAGCTTTTTTTCTTTTGGTGTACTTTGTAGCTCTTCTTTGATACATGTATATATAAATGTATGTATCACATTTCTTTTAATTAACATCTATTGAAAGATGTCATGAAAAATACATAAAGGTAAATGTGCAATGAGAAACTTGTTCATAATTTGAAGTTTATTACAATTTCAGTAAAATACTGTCTTTATGAAATTCTTTTTAAAAAGTGTTTTTTTATTTAATATACACATTTGGTTCAGGATTCTTATCAATTTATTTCCCTGGTAATTATTAATAATATAATCAATACAATTTGATCTTTAACAAGTATATTTTAAGAAGCACACTAGGTTATCTAACCATTAAATAAATTATAAACATTTGTATTCACTGTATATTTTTACTATATATTTTTCATTTCATTTTTAATATTTAATATTTTTATATTTTCATATTGCTGAATTTCTTTTTATGTTGGAAATGAACTTTCCAGAACAGTGAAAGGTAGCTCTTTATTGATGTCTCATCTTCATCATATCCCTTCACCCAAAATAATCTATTTAAGATCACTTAAATTTAAATTACTTTTAAATATTCTGTTTACACAATAGTTTCCTGGACAAGAATCAATGAAAAAACAAAAATCAAAACAAAATAAAAAACCTCTAGGTAACACACTTAGGTATTATTATTCCTATTATTATTAGTAGTAGTAGTAGTCGTAGTAATAGTATAGTATTAGGATCCCTGAAGAGTGGCATTAAACATATTGCTGTATAAGAAGAACTATCAATAGATTAAAAAGTCTTTTGCATGTAATGATAGTCTGAGAGAAATGCAGGTAGGTATTTCATCATGAATATGTCAGCTGCATTATTATTTATAGTACAGTAAATTGAATAATATTTAAATTAATCCTGATTTATTCATCTAATGAAACTATATGTAGATATAGAAATTAAATTTGGGCACATTTTGATGATATGGAAAGTAATTACTTTGAATGTTAAAATTACAGATGTAGGAGTCTTTAATATACAGTATGTTTTAGACAATAATTTTTAAAGATTATATATATGCATGGAAATAGAAAAGTTACAAACATTAACTCATTTGCTCTGTAATGAGTGAATAGAATGATTTAAAAGTTTTTATTGTTTAAAAAATATTATGCAACAATGAAAATATGGCATGTTCAATTTTGTTAAACAGGATTTAAGCAGATTTCTGATTTTACATTGGTAAAACCTTTTAGTCAAGTCCCCAAATCTTCTGCTTTCCTTCTATTGCCAAGTAATTTGATTAACCAATCTTAGTGAAGAGGTTTCTTTATTTCGCTTGGTCACACAAAAAGCATTGCTAATCTCTTCAGAATCTGAAGATATAAGCTATGGCCACCCATAAACTTCTTGAGGTACTCACTGTTTAAAAGCTATGATCACATTTCTTGTCCAATTATGCAGGTGAAAGAAATATAAGGCCCTTAATTTTCATACCTTAGACAATACATTAAACTGAAAGGAGCTAACTCAATATCCTTCACCCCAACATTCAAATCATGTTAATTTCAAATCAAATCAAATGGACAAAGATTCCATATTGAAAGGTATAACTGAAATTGTTCAATATATAAAACAAGTCTTATGGGCATTAGTAATGCACTTCAAGATGAAAACCATAAAAAAAATAGACACTATAAATAGAGTTTGGGAATGGAACAAAATAAAATAGAAACAAAACAAATAATCCATATTGTGTCAGGAATCTAATGCTACTCTTACTTCTCATGGTCTTTTTATAGAATAACCCAGGGTTTATCCCAAATAAATCATCTAAAATAAATTCTAGGTATCGGATGAGTTAATTTTGTCCATTAAATGAAGTTGGCTTAAATCCTCTACATGATTTTCTGGGAAGTGTAATGCCCTCCTGAAGTTTCTTTAAGTTGCTGTGAACTCATTTTCAAAATTAACTCTTGCTTAAATTTTCAGTTTCTACCAAACTATTGATCTTACTTACATATTACTTTAGATGGTTGTTCTCATGCCCCTGCTACTGCTTTGTATTAGTCCACTAAGGCCCAAAACAAAACACCACAGATTTGGTGGCTTAAACAACAAACAATTATTTTCTCATAGTTACGGAAGCTGGAAGTCCAAGATCAAGGGGCCAGTAGGGTTGGTTTATGATGAGACCTCTCTTCTAGGCACGAAGATGATAATCTATCTTCTTGCTGTATCTTCACATGGCCTTTCCTCTGTGTGCATGCAGAGAGAGAAAGAGAAAGAGAAAAAGAGAAAGAAGGAGAGATGGAGACAGGAAGAGAGACAAAGATCTCTGATGTTTCCTGCTCTTATAACAACACCAGTCCCTATTGGATTAGGGCCCCCATCCCTAAAACCTCATTTAATCATAATTGCTTCTTGAAAGGCTCTGTTTCCAAATACAGACATACTGAAGATTAGGACTTTTACATATGAATTTGGGGGTGGGACACAAATCAGTCTATAACATGACTCATATCATATATAAAATTCACTCCATGTCTTTGAAATCACTTTCTCTCATCCTCCCCTCATCTCCAATAAACACCACTCCCAGGAAGCATTTCAGCACCTAGATCTACTGAGACTCGGGTTGAGAAAATAAAGTCAAAACTGCCAAATAACAAACAAAACACAAATGATAAATTTCTTCCTGTATTGGGAACTGTTTTGTCACATGCCATTCTTCTTCACAACACCCACCACTGGCCTTTTTTTTTTTTTTAAGTCTCTGCTCCCTTTCTTAATGAACATTTTTTCTTCTCTGAGCAGCCCCCAAATTGTTAATAGCTTTTAAAGGGTAGTGTAGCCACATCTTTCTTGGGCTTCAAATGATACAGATAAGGCCCACAGCCCCTTATTTTCACAAAGATACATGAAATAGTCTCTTTAAATAACATTTTTCCTACCTTCCCTACATAGTTTCTAAGAGAAACAAAGTAAAATATTACATTAAAATATTTTATTAAAATTTTTACATTCTATGTTTTACTGCTTAACAGAATTTGATGTTTATAAATCAAATGGCACATATTCACAGTTATTCTTGTTGCATTATACCCCATAGTGCAATATTACTACTTAACTTTAAATGAAATGCCATAACATTCACAAACTACATACCTGTAATTAAACCAGCTATATAGCAATGAATTGCATTCCTTGAGGCATGCAGATTTATGCTTATTAGAGCATATATTCATCACTGTTAACCTGACTATTGAAGATTACAAGGCTCTTCTAAACTCAAAAGGCCCAAAACATACTATATGTCCATTTACTTATTTACATATCACTAGATGATTTACAAATTAAATAGTTATGTATGTTGTCTCAATTACATATTACTGTGTGACAAACCACTTTTATACTTTGTGGTTGCAAACAATAATCATTTGTTTGGCTTACAAAATCTTTAATTTGGGCAGGGCTTATGGGGAATAGCTGGTCTTTGTTCCATGCAGGGTCAGGTGCCGCAGGAATGGCTTGGAATATCCACTGTGAACTTGGCTCATTTGCATTGCTGGCTAGATAGTGGTGAGTGAGGTCATTGCTAGAAGTTCAGCTCCTCTCCATGTGAATGCCATCATGTGATGTTTGGTCTTCCTTCTTTTCCTTTTCCTTCAGGTATTTCTTTTTCTCATTTCTCTAATTTCCTACTGCTGCCACTACATGTATATTATACTATTTCATTCTATCTCAGGTGCCTTAGCGACTCTCTTCATTTTTCTTTGATGATTTTTCTTTCTGTTCATTGGATTTTTTCCATTGATCTATATTAAGTTAATTGGTTCTTTCTTTTGCCATCACAAAATTGCTATTTGGCATTTTTAGTGAATTTTTCATTTTAGTTATTATTCTCAGCTTTCCCTTTGGTTCTGTTTACTAATTTCTTTTACTCTATTACTATTCCCTATTTGTTTAATCACTGGTTGCATGTTGTCTTAATTTTTAAATCACAGTTTACTTCAATTCTTTGAATATATTTATAATAACTGCTTCGAAGTCTTTTCCTCCTAAATCCAATATCTGGGCCCACTAAGACTCAGTTTTTATTAAATACTTTTTTACCTTGAGTGTGGGTCAAGTTACAATTTTCTTTGTCTAGTATGTCTACTAGTTTTGGTTAAAAATAATTTATTTTGGATAATATTTTGTCAAGCAATTCTGGAATGTGATTTATTTTATTTTTGAGGGTTTTTGTTGTTGTTGCTTATGTGTTTTGCTAACTTGGCTAAATTTAAATTGTGATATTGGTTTCCCCTGCATTGTTTCCCCCAAGATGATGTCTCTCTCAGATTTTATAATTGCAATTCATATTTTTTAGCCTGGTTCCTGAGGCAACAGACCTTTGTTTGCATAGTTTAGTGATCAACCAATATTTTGGCAAATGTGATCAGATGCTTCAAGTTCTGCTGACTAAGCTGTATATTGATTGAAGAAGACATCAAATTTGCAGCCAGTTCTCAAGTATCTCTTGAGTCATATTTTGCTGTGCTCTCTTGTGTCTCCTGAACATAAAACATAGTTTATCAGTTAGCCAGGAATATGTGAAGACATTACCTTAGCCCTATGGATTTCTCACTTCCAGATGCTTCCAATTAGATTTCTGGCTGGTCTGCCAAACACTCCAAAATGGGCTGGAAAACTGAAAGGTTTTCCCTGTCTTTACTTGTGACACTGGTTTTTATCTCCTATTCTGAATTGAGTCTTCCATCTCTAGGAACTACAGATATTTATCCCCCCACCAAAGATCTAATGAGCTGGTGGGAGCGGGATACAATGGGCAAGATGGCCAAAGATTCATTTTCTTACACAAAGCTGTAACAATTGTTTTTAAAGATTTTATTTACTTATTTGAGAGAGAGAGAGTTGGGGAGGGGCAGGAGAGAGAAGTAGACTCCCTGATGAGCAGGGAGCCCAACACAGGACTGGAATCGTGACTTGAGCGGAAGGCAGATGCTTAACCCACTGAGCCACCCAGGCTCCCCAGCTGTAACAATTTTTAAGAAGTAATTCTTCTCATGTCTTCATATTCCATTTATCATATATTTCAAGTACCCTTAAATGGTTGATCTAGAAAATTGCATTCCAGATTTTCTTGTTTCCTGCAGAGAAGTTATGTTACCTCTTCATATTGCCCTTAGCAGAAGACTTCTAAGCTATTTACTCAACTCAAAAAAGAAAGTTTCTTTCTTTTTATCTTAAGATTTGTCTTGTGGCCTCACATATTATCTATCAGGGAGGATATTCCATGTGTACTTGAGAAAAATGTATATTCTGCTGTTGTTGAATGGAGTGGTTTGTATACATATGAAAGGTATAAGTGGTCTACAGCATTGTTCAACATTGTTCAGCATTTCCATATTGATCATCTGTCTGGTTATTCTACCCATTATGGAAAGTGGGACATTAAAGTCTCCTACTGTTGTGGTAGAGCTGGGTTTTTTTCCTCCATTTAATTCTGTTAATGTTCACTTTACACATTTTGGATCTCTTATGTTTGGTGCACACATGATTATAATTTTTTGTGCAAATATAATTAACATTTTTGTGAATTGACCCATTTATCATTATATACTGTTCTTTGTTTCTTATAACAATTTTTGACCTAAAGTCTATTGTCTGATATTAATAATGCTATCCCTGTTCTCTTTTTGTTACTATTTACACAGAATTTTTTTCCCCATCCTTTCACTTTCAACCAATATGCATCCTTAGAGCTAAAGTGTGTTTCTTGTGACAGACAACATCTTGTTGTCTGAACCCTGCATTTTTTTTTACACATTTTGCTAAATGATATCTTTTGACTAGGGAGTTTAATTCATTTACAATTAAAGTAATTACCAACAGGGAAGCACTTACTTTTATGATTTTATTTGTTTTCAGTATGCCCTGTAGCTTTTGGGTCTCTCTTTTCCCCCATTATTGCCTTCTTTTGTGTTTAGTTGATTTTTCTACAGTGATTTGTTTTGATTCCCTTATTTCCTTTTGTGTATATTCTATATATATTATCTTTGTGGTTGTCATGGGGATTACATATGACATCAAAAAGTTGTGATAATCTATCTTAAATTGATACCAATATAACTTCAATTGCATGTAAAAATTCTATTTCTTGATAGCTCCATTCCCCCAGTATATGTTATTGATGTCACCAAATACGCCTTTATATCTGGTACAACTATTAACATCATTTATAATCTTTAAAAAATATATTTGTCTTTTATAAAAGTTGTAGAAAATAAAAAGTGGAGTTACAAATCAAAATTACATTAAAACTGTTTCTTATATATGTCCAGGTACTTATCTTTACTGGAGAATTTTATATTTGTGTTTGGCTTCAAATTACTGTCTAGTGTCCTTTTACTTCAACTTGAAGGATTCATATTACCATTTATTGTAGGGAAGATCAAGTGGTAATAAACTCCTTCAGCTTTTGTTTGTCTGAGTATGTCTTAAATTCTTCATTTTTGAAGGACAGTTTTGCCAGAGATATAACTCTTGGCTAACAGTTTTCTTCTTTCAGCATTTTAAATATATCATATCAATACCTTCTGGACTGCAAGATTTCTGATGAGAAATCCACTATAAGTCTTATTGGGGATTTCTTGTATGTGATTATCAATTTTTCTTCCTGCAACAAGATTCTCTCTTTGAATTTGGCTTTTGGCAGTTTGATTTCAATGTGTCTCAGTTTGGGTCTCCAGACTTATTTTACTTGGAGTTTGTTAACTTGGACATATTTTATATGCATGTATTTCATAAATTTGGGAAGTTTTCAACCATTATTTCTTCAAACAATCTCTCAGTTCCTTCTCTTTTACTCATCCTTCTAGTACTCCCATCATGTGCATACTGATCTAATCGATGGTGTTGCATAAGTCCCTGATACTCTATTGACTTTTCTTCATTCTTTTTTTTCTCTTGTTTCTCAGACTCAACAATTTCAAATTAACTGTCTTCAAGGTTGCTGATTGTTTCTTCTGTATATTTGACTCGGCTGTTGCATCCCATTAGTAAATTTTTCAATTCAAGTATTATATTTTATCTCCAGAATTTGTTTGATTCTTTTTTGTAATTTCTATCTCTTTTGTTGACATTCTCATTTTGTTCATGAGTTACTTTCTTTATTTCCTTTGATTCTTTTCCCATGTTTTTCTTTAGCTCTTTAAGCATACTTAAAACAGTTGTTTTAAAATCACTGTCTAATGTATCTCGTGTGTTTTTCCTTAAGACTGTTTCTGATTTTTTTTTTTTTTTTTTTGGTTGTTTCCCTGTTTCTCTGTATGCCTTATTATCTTTTGTTGACAATTAGGCATTTGAAGAAACAAGAAATTCTCCCAGTCTTGCAGTCTGGTGTGGAAGACCATTACTAATCATCAAACTCCTTAGCCTTGAGATCAGCCTGAGGTAAAGGCTTAAGGTCTGCACAGGTATATTTTGGTCATATGTCCTGTCTGGACCTGAATGTGTGTGCACTTCTTTTTCCAATTTCCCCCATCTGTTTTGAAATGACTTAATTTTCCAAAGAGTCTCACCCAGAATCTCCTCAGGACCTTAAATAATCTATTATATTCTTTTGCTCATAATGTCTTTCCCCAGGCATCTGTAGGTCTGAAGTCTTCCATCAGTTTTCCTGTGCTGCACCATCTGCCAGTGCCTCTCTGGCCTCCAGTCTGAGATCCTTGCAATGCTGCCATTCCTGTCTGATCTCCAAGTCAGGCAGGACAGCTACAGTCCCTCAGGCAGCCAAGACAGGCCAGCAAATATTTTCTCCTCTACTTTTTTGTTGTCCAAGTCAGAGAACTTCCCAGTGGTGAAGCACTGGGGAGGGCAGTGAAGCAAAAGTGAATAAAAATGCCATGAAATTCCCTACCATTTTGAATATGAGTTCTTCTTGTTTAGGCATTTGCTGAATTGCTGTAGTTTTTTGTTTTGTTTTGTTTTACTGCTTTCTAGAGCTCCTGTAGCTATTTTAGTCAGTGTGTGTTTGTTTATTTGATGTTTATGTTTGGAAATAAGAGCCTGGAGCTTCCTGTCAACTTAGTTTCTTAAATTTAACCTAAGACACTATGGAAAGAACATAGTGACTTCTCATCCTCACTGGTTACTATATGCCAGATTCTCTAGTTATGTGTTCTCCTCAGGGCAAAAAAGTACTTTACTAGAACAAAACAATCTCTCAATATATTACTTTGCATGGGGGAATTCAGGTTGCCAGCAACTTTATTTTTTTTCTAATGAAACATACTCAATAGGAGTGCTAGGGTAGTGTGATTTCTACGTATATATGACTTTAATCTCTTGTTACTTGGAAATAAGTGCTCTTTCACAAGCAGAGTGCTCAATGCTGTCTGTTTAGGATTGAAATAACATTTGTCTTTCCTCATGTGGAGATGCTTGATAACTCACTTACATCTACCACATTCTCCACAGTCATGAAGCTTTAACACAATAGATCAATCTACCTTAGGTTTCTTTTGAACTTCCTCTTTGATTGCTTCTAGTAGTAGATTAGGAAGATGTTAATAGTAGCATTAACTCACAAGTCATGTTTAGATCATTATTCTGTGTAGCATATTTGAAAATATCTCCTATTTTTAAAGATAAATTAAGCAGCACACTACTATAAGCCTCAGGCTATCACATATCTTTGTTACCATGGTTACAGTTTTCACTAGTGTATAGCAGATGTTTCTCAGTACCAAGAACTATACATAAAACTTTGTAATTCATATATAAAATACACACACACACACGAATGTATGACAAGGCTGTATAGTACAGTGGTTAAAATTATGGATTCTATCACTTGTCTTTCTGAGTTTAAATCCTAGATCTACCATTTGCTCCATCTGCAACCGTGGGCAAGTACTTAACCTTGTCTGTAACCCATTTCTCTCAGGTGTAAAATGTGGATGAAACTAGTATGCAGCAACACTTTGTTATTAGAATTAAATTACTTGGTACCTACAAAATGCATAGACTATTTCCTGTTATATAATATTATTTCAATAAATGAAGTTGTCAAAGTTAAATGAAATGCCCAAGTTGAATTTCACTTATGTATAAGGCATACCAGGTCTTTCTTTAATGTACCTTCACCTTCCACTTTTTCTCTATGAATTTCATTTTCAACACATGATTATATACAAATACCTGTATATCACTAGTAAATATAGTGATCATTAAAATGCTGGCTTTAGCTACTGCAAGAAGCCACTTCAGGTTTTATATGCTATATAAATAGAATGACTGTAACAACGGTGGCTATAAGTATGATACTCAACAATTTTAAGAGTGAAATTGGTAATATTATTAATTATGCCATGGTAACAAGCATATACTAGAACTTTTTAAAGAAATCTAGGAAATAAATATTAGATTTAAAGGTCTAAAAGCTCTAGGGGCCATGGTGAAACCACCATGACATAATTTAAATTATCAGAAAGAACATGACTAAATAGAGGTAAAATGAATACTGCCAAAACAGAAATCATGTCACAATTCAGCTTCAGCCCTAATTTATAAAATTGGTTAGCCTTATTGAATTTGCATAGGAAAGAATGAATAAACTCTTACTGAAGGTAAAATTACCTGATGCTTATATACTTAAAATAACAGTTAATAAAGGAAAGCATGGAATACAAAATAATGTTTGATTAATTTTAAAATGGCAAGGAGGAATAAATCATTATAAGTAGAACTAGTTCAAAAAATTAGAAAACTATAAGCTGAAATATATCAGTAATAATATTAACTATATAAAGACTAAAGATACAATCACAAAAACAAAGATTATCAAAGTACATTTAAATTTTAAAAGATATATATTTATACAATACATATCTTCAAATAAGGCTTTGTAATTATAAATAAACTGATGAGAAAACGTATCATACAAACTATGAAAAGAGAGAAAGAAAAGGGACGCCTGGGTGGCTCAGCCAGTTAAGCATCTGCCTTCGACTCAGGTCGTGATCCCAAGGTCCTGGGATAGAGTCCCACATCAGGCTCCTTGCTCAGTGGGGGAGCCTGCTTCTCCCTCTGCCTGCCACTACCCCCCCTTGTGCTCTCTCTCTCTATCTCTCTCTCTCTCCGACGAATAAGTAAGTAAAATCTTTAAAAAGAAAGAAAGAAAGAAAAAACAGAGCTGAAATCATACTCAGTGATGAAAGACTGGAAGCATTTTCTCTAGGATCAGGAATAAGATAAAGATATCCAGTCTTGTCACTTTTATTCAACATAGTACTGGAAATCCTAGCCAGAGCAAGTCGTCAAGAAAAAGAAATAAAATGTATTCAATTGGAAAGGAACTAGTAAAATTATCTCTGTGCACAGACATCATGATTTTCTCTTTAGAAAACACTAAAGATTACACCTCATACACACACTGTTAGAACAAATAAACAAATTCAAAACAGTTGCAGGATACAAAATCAACATACAAAAATCACTTGCATTTCTATACACTAATAATAAACAATCAGAAAAAAAATTAAGAAAACAACCCCATTTACAATAGCATTCAAAAACTGAAATATTTAGGGATTAAGTTAACCAAGGAGACAAAAGACTTGTACACTGAAAGCAACAAAACGTTTCTGAAAGAAATTAAAGAAAACACAAATAAATGGAATAATACCCCATGTTCATGGATTGAAAAAGTTAAAACTGTTAAAATGTCAATACTGCCCAAAGTGATCTTTAAATCATTACAGATTTAATGTAATTCCTTTAAAAATACCAGTGATTTTTTTTTCAGAAATAGAAAATTCCATCCAAAAATTCATATGGAATCTCAATGACCCCACATTGCCATAACAATCTTGAAAAAGAAAAAGTTAAAGGTCTCACACTTCCAGATTCCAAAACTTATTATAAAGCTATACTAATCAAAGATGTTGACTTTAAGTCAGTGTAGCTTTAATGTCAGCAAATGGATATTTGTAGACCTATTTTATTACTATGTTTCCCAAATATCTATTGATATATTTGCTGTTTACCAAATGTTTTAGGTCGTGTTCTTTTTCATTTCTTTTGACCAGTGTTTGGTGTCTTTTTCCCTCATTCTCCTTCTAGCAACTGTCAGTAGGTATGTCTGATCCTAATTTGTGGTTTGCAATATTTTATTTTTAGGTTTGAAAAGAAGAGAACAAAGATTATTAGAAGCCTATACAAAAAGTATCCAGACACTGAGAGACAGTCTTTTTTTTTTTTTAAAGAGAGAGAGGGAGAGTGTGGGGGGAGGGTGGCAGAGGGAAAGCGAGAGAGAATCTTAAGCAGGCTCCATGCCCAGTCCAGCATGGCCTCGATCTCACAGCACTGAGATAATGAAAGACCCTGAGATCATGACCTGAGCTGAAATCAACAGTCGACGTTTAAACCGGCTGAGCCACCCAGGTGCTGCCAGTGAGAGACAGTCTTAAGAACTTTCTCATAATTCACTGTTTGATGGCTGAGTTCTGGATACATAAGTTGTCACTTAGATGCTTAGAAATCTGTCATATCTTATATTTTTTATCTTAAATACCAATGATATATTTTATGCTGAACAATTTAATATTATCTTACTCTCTTTTTAAAAACTTTAAATCCCTTATGGCTAACAAGGAGAAAAAGAAAAGCATTATTTAGAAATGTACAACTTTCTGGCACCTGGGTGGCTCAGTCGTTAAGCATCTGCCTTCGGCTCAGGTCATGGTCCCAGGGTTCTGGGATCAAGCCCCGCATCCGGCTCCCTGCTCAGCGGGAAGCCTGCTTCTCCCTCTCCCACTCCCCCGCTTGTGTTCCCTCTCTCGCTGTGTCTCTCTCTCTGTCAAATAAATAAAACCTTAAAAAAAAAAAAAAGAAATATACAACTTTCTTATCATTATATTATCATTAGGAATGATAAAGCATACACTATGAATCATGATAGCCTAACAATTCGCCTCACCCCAAAAATTCTCAGAGGTCTAAAATGGCAAATACTTATTCCTAGTTCATACCACATGTATAATTCAAGGGGTTCTACCTAATATATTAACAACTCATGGATCCAAGCTGATATAGGTTTCATTTCAACATATACTTTTATACATGAAAAAATAAAAGAAAGGGGGGGATTGTTGTATAGAATCTGGTTCTCAAATATTTCATATTTCATTTTCCAGAACAGGCAAGCTTAAATTGAAAGTGGCCAAGATTAATTTCAAAGGAGGGGGGAAGTACAATCAATCCCCTACAAGTATACGGGAGAGAAATGGAATATTTGGGAAAAACCCTAATGATCACTACAAACGGTATTAATAAATCTCTGGAAAATCGTGTCCATAAAACTCTCGGAAGCCTAATAAATTGCAGGTGTATATGAAGTCTGTGAAAATTTTTGAAAAATGAGATATAAATGGGCTACATTCAGTTCCTTTTTCAGATTATCAAGAATTCATGGAATTCTTTCATTAGAAAAGCATGAAGGAATTATAGTATGTATCAGGAAAATAAAGAAATATTTCCAAACAGGCAAAGTACTAGAAATGCTATGTAGCACTTTACTCATATAATGTGACTATATTTGAAGTATACTAGAAGATTTTAGTAAAGACTATATTTCTTGTCCTGAAATCTCTGTGTAATGTGATAAATAGTATTATTTCTTAGGATCTCAGTTGTTCCATTTCATCATTGCAGAAGCAAAATCAGGACATATGCTGATTAAGGGAATTGCTTTAAATTCATTGGAACAAATACCACCTTGTAACATTAATTTTAGAATGCTTCCCTTTTCCCATTTAGAACATCTAGTTCCAGGTTAAATGATGAATCTGTGATCTTGGAAGAAGCCAAGGTAGATAAAGAGTTATATTCTGTACTAAATTGAAAAGTTTCACTCCCTATTTTCAGACTTTTGAAGTACAGGGCAAATTCATATTGCTTTTTGTGCTGACATATCTCCTGAAGAAATGATCCACTTTTGCCATCAAAATGGAGTAGATGAATCTGACTCATTAAAAAATGTTATGAAAAAGGTTGTGATGATGCAGATTAATTTCCTACCATTCAGTGCTTTAGAATTTTTAAAACATTTATTATTGCCATGTTTATGCGCTTGTGCAGTTCAGTAAAATGACAGCAACATTTTATCTCAAGCAGTTAGAGAAGAATGCATTTTAAAAATACATTTATTGAGCATTTTACTGAAAATACAGGGTTGTAATAATGCATACAACAGCATTATCATAAATAGTAGCTATAATAAACAACAGTTAAAAAGATTTTATGGGAAATAATAGCAAAAAAAACAGCTTTCTCTCCCAGTCTAGGATACATACTTTAAAACTATGAGAGAGTTCTTCTTCTTCTATAGTTAATGGAATGTTTGTATTTAACTAACGACAAAAAAAGTTGATAAAAAATTGTCCACATGATTTTTGTGGGTTAGATGTTCACATATTTTTTGCTAGCTTAATTTCATACATAGTCCCAACATATATGCAAAATGAAATAAAGAACCAAAGACATTACCTAGAGTAAAACAAACCCTGCGGTTATTTTTGTTTTTTCTTAATTGCCTAGATTGTTTGTATACCAAAGTATTCAGGCTTTAAAAAAAAATAATCTAGATAATTACGTGAATTTGTCTTTTCTCATTTTGTTAGTGAGATTGAGTAACACTTGGTTACACGAACACCACCATGGCATTAAACTTGAATTTTCAACCTGAAATGTACTATGAAACATAAAGTTGTCTTTTTTAAGAATAAAAATTTAGGATATTTTTAATTAAATGATTTTTAGATAAAAGGGATTGAGTAAATAGCTTATGTTAGCAAATGCAAGTATATAGTTCACAATCTTTCTCTGTAAAGAAATTTTCACAATCTTTTTTATAAAATAGGCAAGAGATTTTATAGGCAAGAGATATTAACCTCACTCATCGTAAAGGGCAATCAGACAAGCCACAAGGTTTCAGACTGGGGGAGGGGACACATACTTCACAGCTCCCGTGAGATTTACAGCACATAAAATAGACTTTTATGACCCTGGATAAGATTGTGCTTCAGTGCTGGACATATCCGTTTTTTATGGTCATTAAAAGTTATTGAGTTAACTGCTCATTATACAGTTTAATCTGCACTCTTACTTTTGCTCTGCTTTTAGGAGAGCTGAAGTAGTTAAAATAAGAGTTCTTCCAAAACTTTGAAAATGTGTCAAATTTGACCTCAGGTGAAAATATGTTTGAGATCCAGAAAGGTTTTGTTGACTTGATTAAGTCATTCTTCATTTACATGCATTGCAAATATCCAATCCATAGCTGGCATGCATACTCTTTTTAATGCTGTCTTTGGAGACGTTTCTCATTAAAACACATTCCAACATATTAATTCCTTTCCTTTATGGAGGGTGTTCTATGTATCCTTTTAAACAAAACTTTCTACACCACAATTTAGGAACACATTCTCTAGCATTTTCTAGAAGCATTAGAGATTTTTCTTTTCTTTTATATTTATATCAATAATCCACTTGCAATGGATTTTTTGTATAGGATTATGTGGGGTGGGATGGATCAAACTACATTGGGGTTATTAAAGTAATTAAACAAGGAGGCCATTAGACTAGGGTGGCTCTAATGTCTTGGCAGCCTACATAAGCAAACTAAAACCTAAGCAAAAATCAATGCATTCAAAATCTGAGAAAATGAAACTTAAAATCAACCAGTCACAACCAACCAACTAGGCTTTCCCAAATAAGGCAACCACTTAAGCTATAGCCAAATAATTTTCTTGCTTAGCTTAGAGTCTTCTTTATAAAAACCTCTCCCTTAGCTCCTGTTTGGGGAGTGCTTTTAACCACTTTTGGTTTGGCGCTGCCTGGTTTGAATGGATGTATGATAAAATAAACTCTTGATAAACTCTCTCTTTATCCTTTAACAAGATAAATTCATCTTAGGATTCTACTGTTGAATAAACATACAAAGAATGAACACACTAACATTAAATTATAGTATACCTTGATAAAAATAGCCAAATATTGAGATTATCTCTGTATTTGAGAGATGCAGAAAGTTTAATATATATATATAATTAGTTATAAAAAAAGAATTGAAATTTACACAGTATACTTTTCAAAAAGGCCACATAAAAGGTAACTAATTAAGAAAAACTGACATTCCAAATAATTAATATAAAAGTTTGATGTAGGGGTGCCTGAGTGGCTCAGATGGTTAAGCGTCTGCCTTCAGCTCAGGTCATGATCCCAGGGTCCTGGGATTGAGCCCCACGTCCAGCTCCTGGCTCAGTGGGGAGCCTGCTTCTCCCTCTCCCTCTGACTCTGCCCCTGCTCATGCTCTCTCTCTCTCTGTATCTCTGTCTCGAATGAATAAATAAAATCTTTAAAAAAAAAATAAAAGTTTGATGTTTAAAATAAGGAAACCCCTCTTTACTCCTTTTAGATATTGATTCTGTGAAAGAAATGGAGAGGGCTTACTTGAATTCCAACTATCATGATTTGCTTTATATGCCACATTTCTTTACCTAATCTTCCTAGGATTATCCAAAATATCCAACTGGATTTTGATAATTCTTCTGTATAACACACACTTCAAATTTACTTAGGGTTTCTCAGTGATGCCTTCAAACTATTTCTACTCCACTTTCATGTAAATATTTGTTCTTTGCTCTTGTCACTTCTGGATTATCTAGATTCTATTCTTCTTTAAGGTTTTATTCATATAATAATCACCTGGTCACTCACTTTATTTACTAAAAGACTCTGTATCTAAATTAAGACTTTTTGTCAAGGTACAGTTGCATCATGAGGAATATATTGATAGTCTTATTTCTTCCTTCCAACATCTATATATGTATGTATGTATGTATGTATGTATGTATGTATCTATCTATCTATCTATCATCTATCTATCATCTATTCATCCTCCTTATTACATTGTACATGAGTGACTTGGACTCCAAATGCAATATCAAGTAATGATAAGGGCATCATTTTCTAATTCCCAATCTCAGGCAAAAGATTTAAATATTAAAAAAAAAATAAGTATAACATTTTTTTTTGCAGAATTTTGCAGGTGCTATTTATTGAATAACAAAGTATTCCTTTATTCTTAATTAGTGGTTTCAATGATAAATAAATATCATTTGAAACTTATTTTTCTCAGTTTATTGAGAATATAATTTTTTTTTCCTTTTTAAAAATATGGTAAATAACAAGGTTTAATTTCCAATGTTAAACCAATTCTAATATCCTAGCTTAAACATATTTGGTTGTGATTTTTAACTTTTTCGTATACTGTCAGATTTGGGATTTTATTCTTGTGTTCCTAAGAGAGGTCTAGTTGTAATTTTTGTTTCCTGGCAGTAGCCTACTCTGGTTTTGTTGTTAAGAAAGAATAACCCAATAAAAACAAGGTTGGAATTATCTCCTATTTTCCTGATTTTCTAATAATTTTACTTAAATGGCTTTAATTCTTTAACTATTTGGAAGATATTGCTGGTAAAGCACACCTGGGCCTAGAAATTTCTTTTTGGGAATATTTTAAAATATGCATTAAATTTCTTTTATAGATACAGGACTGATCAAATATACAATTGTATTTGGGTCAGTTTTGTAAATTATGTTTCCTAGGAATCTGCCTATATCTTCCAAAATAAATTGGCATAAAATTACTCGATATTGAGGAGTCTGGCTCCTGGTTAAAAACTTAGGTGTGATTTTTCAGGCTTGAAAATAAACTATTACAAAGGCTTTATCTGACAGGTCTCATAGGGGAAAGCTGGCCTCCTCACACCAGACTTGGAGCATAACTAATGACTTCAGTCTCTGAAGGGAGTCACACTCAAGATCTCAGCCCCCAGGATGGTCATGCTCTTTCACATATTTACATTGCTAGCCCCAACAGTTTCATTCCTAGGTCTCTTTATCTGAGCCTTCAGGCAGAAGTCATTTTTGGGTGCTTGTGCGGAGCTCTCCTTAAGGGGAAGAATAGGGAAAACCTGAAGACATTTTCCCCACTTGGACTTAGTATACCCTATATTTTCCACTCTTAGCCTTCTTCCTTCTCTCTGCTCCCCCTCTGTGCACCCCCACATCAAGGTCCAGAAAACTTCTGGAGCATTGTGTTTGCAGCTCCCTCAACTGAGATATGGCCCCCAGTTCCACCTAAGCCTCAAGCATGTGCTTCCATAGGAGACAATGAAACAGAAGTCATTGCTTTCTTAGGTTTGGACTGTTGCTTATACCATCTCAGTAATGATTAAAGGTTTAATTCTTTAATTTTTTTCTCTCAGCAAATTTCTTGTTTTTCAACAGTCCATTTAAGTTTTGAAGAGTTGATCTTTTGAGAGTAGGAAGTGTCTTTTACTATATTTTATGTTTTTATTTTTTATTTATTGAAATATATCTGACATATAACGTGTAAATTTAATGTGTAGAACATGGTAATTTGATACATTTATATATTATAGATTGCCACACCTCTATCAAATAACATAATAACCATTTCTGTTTTGTGGCTGGAATAATTAAGAGTCTCTCAGCAAGTTTGAGGATTATAATACAATATCATTGTCTATATTCACTATATTGTGCATTCTATCTTTATTTTCATTATACAGTATAGTGTTAACACCTAGAATCACCACATTATACCTTAGATCCTCAGACCTTATTCACCTTATAACTAAAAGTTTGTACCATTTACCAACCTGTCCCTATTTTCCCCACCCCCGTGCCTCTGGTGACCTACCTTTCTACTCTCTTTATCTATGAGCTTGACTTTTGTTTTTTTTTTTTTACAGATTCTACATGTAAGTGATACCAAGTGGTATTTGCCTTCATTTAGCATAATATCCTCCAGGCTCATCTATATTGTAGCAAATGCAGGATTTTCTTCATTCTTAAGGTTGAAGACTATTCCATTGTATGTATATACTCATCCATCCATCATTCATTCAGGGATGGACATAAAGTATTTCCATATCTTGGTTATTGTGACTAATGTTACTATAAACATGGGAGTCAGATATTTCTTTGATGTAAAGATTTTGTTTGCTTTGGGTATATATTCAGAAGTGGATTGCTGGATCATATGGTTCTATTTTTAATTTCTTAAGGAAACTCCATACGTTTTGCATAGTGGCTATACCAGTTTACATTCCCACCAACAGTGTACAAGTATACCCTTTTCTCTACATCCTCACCAGCATTTGTTATCTCTTGTCTTTTTGATAATAGTCATCCTAAAAGGTGTGAAGTCATATCTCATTGTGGTTTTGATTCTCATTTCCCTGACAATTAGTGACACTGAGCACCTTTTCATACATCTATTGACAATTTGTATGTTTCTTTGGGGAAAAAAAAGTCTGTTCAGTTCCTCCACCTACATTTTTTTTTCAGATTTATTTATTTATTTATTTATTTAACAGAGAGAGAGAGAGCAAGAGAGAGAGCACAAGCAGGGGGAGCAGCAGGGAGAGGAAGAGGGGAAGCAGACCCGCTGAGCAGGGAGTCCAACACGGGGCTCGATCCCAGGACCCTGGGATCATGACCTGAGTTGAAGGCAGACACTTAACCGACTGAGCAACCCAGATGCCCCTCCTCTGCCCATATTTTAATTGATTTTTTGTTTGTATTTTGCTGCTGAATTGTATCAGTTTTTTGTAAATTTTAGATATTAACCCCTTATTGGATATATGGTTTGCAAATATTTTTTCCTATTCCATAGGTTGCCTTTTCATTTTGCTAATGGTTACTTTTGCTGTACCTTTTAGTTTGTTGTAGTACCCGTGTTTGTTTTTTGCTTTTGTTTCATTGCTTTTGGTGTCAAATCCAAAAAAATCACTGGCAAGATCAGTGTCAAGGAGCTTAAGGACCTTATGCCCTATTTTTTTCTAGGAGTTTTGCTTTCAGGTCTTACATATACAAGTCTTTATTCAATTTTGGGTTGATTTTTGTGTATGATGTTATTAGACAGGGATCTAGTTTCATTCTTTTCTATGTAGCGGTCCCATTTTCCCACCATTTATTGAAGAGACTATCCTTTCCACTTTAAAATTCTTGGTTCCTTTGTAGAAAATTAATTTACCATATATGTAGTAGTTTAGTTTTGGACTTTCTATTCTGTCCCATTGATCTATTTGACTGTTTTAATGCCAATATCCTACTATAGCTTTATAATATAGTTTGAAATCAAGAAGTGTGATGCCTCCAGGTTTGTTCTTCTTCGTTAAGATTGCTTTAGATTTTTGGTGTCTTTTGTGATTCAATACAAATCTTAGGATTGCTTTTTTCTATTTCTGTAAAAAATGACATTGGGATTTTTATAGAGATTGTATTTAATTTGTAGATCACTTTGGGTAATGTGAACATTTTAACAATATCAATTCTTCCAATCCATTAACATAGACTATTTTTCCAATTTGTGTGTCTTTAAAAATTCTTTGATCAAGGTCTTATATTTTCAATGTATAGGTCTTTTACTTCCTTAGTTAAATTTATTCCTAAGAATTTTATTGTTTGATATTGTAAATGGGATTTTTTTCTTAATTTTTCTTTCTGATAGTTCATTATTTTTGTATAGAAATGCAATTGGTTTTTGTATATTGATTTTGTATCCTGCAAATTTATTGAAATTGTTTATTAGTTCTAACAGTATTTTGGTGAACTTTTTTTATATATAATATGTCATCTGCAAATAGAGAAATTTTACTTCTTCCTCTCTGATTTGGATGCCTTTTTTTGTTTCTTTTTCCCACCTAAGTAGTCCCAGCGTAGATCATTTGTTGGGCCACAAAACAAATCTTAAAAATTTGAGAAGATTTAAATCAAATTAAGCATTTTTCTGACCACAGTGGTATTAAACTAGACATTGATTAAGGAGGAAAGCTGAAAATCTTAAAAAAAAAAAAAAAAAGGGGGGGTGGGGGAGGGCACCTGGGTGGCTCAGTTGATTGAGCATCTGACTCTTGATTTTGGCTTGGGTCATGATATCCGGGTCCTGGGATAAGCCCCGCATTGGGCTCCACAATCAGTGGGGAGTCTGCTTAAGGATTCTCTCTGCCTCTCCTCCAGCCCCTCCCCTCACTTGCATTCTCTCTCTCTCTCTCAAATAAATACATTTTTAAAAAAAATACAACAACAAGAAGAAAACTGGAAAATTCACAAATACATGGAGGTTAAACAACATGTTCCTGAACAACCAATGGGTCAAAGAAGAAATCAAAAGAGAAATCAAAAGATACCTTGAGACAAATGAAAATGGAAAGACTATATACCAAATTATGGAATGCATTAAAAGGAGTTCTGTGGGGGAATTTCTTAGATAAACATCTATATTAAGGAAAAAAAAAATCTCAAACAACCTAACTTTACACCTCAAGTAACTAGAAAAAGAAGAATAAACTAAACCCCAAATTAGCAGAAAGAAGAAAATAACAAAGATCAGAGTTGAAATATAGAAAAGATCAATAAAACTAAAAGCTAGTTTTTTGAAACTATAAACAGACTACACAAACCATTAGCTAGACTTGCCAAGAAAAAAAAGAGAGAAGACACAAATAAATAAAATTATAAATGAAAGAAAAGACATAGCAACTAATACCACAGAAATACAAAGGATCTTGAGACTACTATAAACAATTATATGCCAACAAATTGGACAACCTAGAAGAAAAGGATACATTTCTAGAAACATACAACCTACCAATACTAAATCATGAAGAAATGAACAAACCAATCACAAGTAAGGAGCTTGTGTCAGTAATCAAGAACCTCCCAACAAACAAAAGTCCAGGAACAGAGGTTTTACTAGTGAATTACCAAATATTTAAAGAAGAATTGATACCATTCCTTCTCAAATTATTCTAAGAAATAAGAGACTAGAGAACATTCATTTTTTTAAGATTTTATTTTTTAAGTAATCTCTACACCCAATGTGGGGCTCGAACTCATAACCCTGAAATCAAGAGTTACATGCTCCACCAATTGAGGCAGCCAGGCACTCTAACACTTCACTCATTTTACAAGGTCAGCATTATCTTGATACCAAAGCCAGAAAAAGACATTACAAAAAAAGAAAAATGCAGACCAATATTCCTGATGAACACAGATGAAAAACTTTTCAACAAAATATTAGCAAATTGAATTCAGCAATACATTAAAAAGGTCATATATCATGATTAACTGGGGTTTATTCCAGGGATGCAAGGATGGTTCAACATCCACAAATCAATCAATGTGATACACCACATTAAGAAAATGAAGTTTAAAAATTATGTGATCATCTCAATAGATGCAGAAAAACATGATAAAATTCAACATACCTTTATGATAAAAACTCTCAATAAACTGAGCATAGAGGGAAAACACTCAATATAATAAAGACAATATATGATATCCCCATAGCTAACATCATACTCAGTGGTATATGTTGAAAGCTTTTGCTCTAATATCAGGAAAAAGACAGGATGCCTACTTTTGCCACTTTTATTCATTTTTGGCTATTGCTTTAATTGGCTATTCCAATACCTGGCAGTTCAGACCTAACTCTTCCAGCTCAGTTGAATTCTAGACAAACATGTTAATAATATAGAATATATAATGTAATGTATACTAATATTTCAGATATGTTATAGCATATATACCAATACCTAATACATAAAAATCTCTACTACAGATTGTATTAATATTTCAGTATCCAATTTTTGACTTTATCTCTGTTTTATCTCTTACACATTTGTTTTAATAACTCTTTGGATAACACCCTATTTGATAATTTCATCCATTTCTGTTCTAATTTTGTTACTCCTGACTTCTAAAGATGAATAGTCTTGATTTCCAGCACTTTTTTCTTGATATACATAATTTTAATGCTATAAATTTCCTTCCCTGATGACTTTAGCTGCATTTCACACTTTTTATTATGTTATTATCACCCAATTGAATGTTTTCTATTTCTATTAAGATTTTTTTTCTCTGATTCATGGGTTACATCAAATGTTACTGCTACTTCCAAATATTTGAATTGAACATTTAATTCTTTCAATTTTTTCTTTATGTATTTTGTAGCTATATTGTTACTTATATATAAAATTAGGATAATATATATTTTTGATGGCTTGACTAATTACTTGATAATATTAATATTAAATCACTCTGCTTTTTTTAATCCCAATGCCTATAAAATAGTAATCATTCAATAAAGTTTAATTTATTTAATTGATAAAACTTCAGATATCTTTTGTTATCCATTATTATGTCATGTGTGCCTTATTCTGTCCAATACCAGACACTGAGCTTTACAGAAGATAGTTTGGGGGTATATATTTCAAATATTTATTTGTATTTTGATTTGTATATCATCAAATATTTAAATATTTATCTGAAAAGGGACTTTGAGTAAATCCACTGTTTGAAAATATGACTTTAATTTCTACAAATAGTAAGTATGCTTAGGTAAATTAAATTTAACTTACAATTTTAACTCCTAAAAAAATAAAAACTGCCTAAAAATATAAAAACTTCCCTGGGTTTCTGATCATCTGAATATGAACCAAGGAAAGCTATTATATTTGACTTCAAATATGATTGTTTTATTATTTCTTAAGTACCCTGTCATATTTCAATATCTGCTAAAGGGATATTAAATAAAATAGAGGAATTAAGGGAGACAAGAAAGAAAATGAGACACTTGTCATTGATTGCAGAGCTCTGATATTTCACAAATGGGCCAACTGAAAGGTTGGGCTAGTTTAGATAATCATCATGAATTCCTGTTGTAATCTTTCATATATTCATAGGACAATAAATGCACTTAATTTTTTTCTACCTATTTCCAGTTTAAACATAGAGAATAATTTATAATGCCAATTAACTCAGTGTTAGTTTCACTTAATGTTTCCTGGTAAATGACAGTGTGGAAATATTGGCACTGTTTTTTATATCCATAAGAACAGTAAGTTAAATAGCATGTTAATATCTCTGGACCTTAGCTTTAGAGACTGTTACTACTTTATGCCTTTTTTTTTCAGTGAGAATAATCAAGATTGAGGATTGAAAGACTTGTCCAAAGTGACCCAATCAGATAATAATGAAAACTACCAAACAGAAGACATTTTCATATGTCATCATCTTTTGTAAAGGTGTATCTGAGAAATCTTTATAACTGTAATTCTAAACTCAATAACATAAGGATGCTGTGCAAAAGAGCTATATTATTCTTGTGTACCTAAATAAGGTAATTATCTTGTAGAAATATAGTCAAGAGTATATAGCAAAGAACAGAAGAATGAATCAAGTTGGTTTTCAAATGACTTGAATAAAGGGAACAAAATCACACAATAGCTATTAGATGTTTAATGACAAAATGGTTTAATTTTTGGCTAAAGCTGAGACTTCTTCAAGCTTCCTACAAAATATTGTTAAAGATTCAGAAATAGGTAAGAGCTCAAAATTTTTAAAAAGAGATTTAAAAAGCTACTTTTGTCAATAATTTAGAGAGTTAGTTTATTTCATTTTACTTTATTTTTATACAAGGTATTGATATTTATTTGAAAAGCACAAGTCTCAGAATGGGGCAATGATTAGTGAGTGTATAGATTCAACATACAGGTACTTTGCATTAGCACAATGCATCTTGGATTTCAGGTAATGTACTAACATATGGTAGGTTAAAGTCATGGAAAATTTTAGTGGTATTATATCTTGGAGAATCTAGTTTTACCTATACTTCATTTATTGAGATTGTCAGGGAAGTATCAATGAAAATAGAAGATGCTTTCCAAATTCTGTATCAGTGAACAGCCATATCATGAAACGTAAATATTATCCTTGTTCTTTTCTCCTTTATCCCCTGCACACACACATAACACATATACAAAGTGGCAAGTACTAACAATTCTATATTCTAAACAGTTTTTAAATTAGTCTGGCCCTTCATCAATTCTCAGCTGAATTATGCTTACCTTCTAACTGATCACTTCTCCAATACTATCAGTTTGCAATCACTGTAAATTGCATAAAACATAAGTATGGTTATATTACTCCCTTACTTAACCTAGTCTTAAAATGAATTCTAGAATTTTTAATTCATCTCAATATTTGGCCCACTTGTTCTATCTTCCTCTACTATGATATTTGCCCTTCCATATTCCCACTGAATGACTTCTCTTAGGTTATTAGGTCATTTATTTAAGATTATTTATTGACCATCTACTTTGTACTTGGCACCGTGCAAGAGCTGGAAAGGAAGTATGAGAAATATTTAAATAAGCAAAGCTTTCTCTCTCCTCTGGATCTTCATATTCATAATCCATCTGGACAAATGGGAAATATACTAACCTTCCATCCTGTTTATTATAAAATATATTCAGTGAATATTAGTGTTTGTAACTTCAGGTAATGCAAATAGAAATACTAAAATGATATTAGCTATAAAGATAAGCTCAGACACAAAAGGTATAGTGCTGATAAAAGAATTAGACAAATTTTTTATTACTCAGTAAGAAAAAAGAGTGTGAAAATGTTTTATCATAAAAACATCTAAGGGGGTGCCTGGGTGGCTCAGAGGGTTAAGCATGTGCCTTCAGCTCAGGTCATGATCTTCAGGTCCCAGGATTGAGCCCCATGTCAGGCTCCCAGCTCCATGACGAGTCTGCTTCTCCCTCTCCCTCTGCCTCTCCCCTCTTCTTATGCTCTCTCTCTCTCTTTTTGTCTCTGTCTCAAATGAATAAATAAAATCTTTTTAAAAAATCTTAGGAAATGGTTTAATAATTAAATATGCAGGAAATGTAGCCTCAAAAAACTTAGTGCAGAAAATACAAGGAAAGGAGAATGAACGACAGAATGAATTGGAGAGGGGTGTGAATGACATCAGAAATAATTTCAAGAAATATAACAAATCTCATAGGAGAATTAAAATTTGTAATTCTGTGAGAGAGATCAGAATTGGCAATGCAAAATAAATTTAATGATGGTCCTAATTGGAAATATTCCAATGGTAAAGTATATGCAAAATACTTTGCTCCTAGGTAAATAAATGGGACAGTAAAAAGACTAGGAGTGTCTTTTTTTAAATGGTAAAAATAATGTAGAAATATTATACAATGTATGAGTCATGAGATATAAACCATGTTATTTAAAAAATTAATAAAACTATCTAGTTATAAACTCTAAATTGTAATAGATCATTGAGAAGTGAGGAGAAACATGGGAAAACAGCATTAAATTCTTTACCAAAAATCATATTTTTGCATATATTATTTAAGAGTAATTAATAAAATAAATAGTAAAATGAGTGGAGAACATAAAAAAAGACATAAAAAATGTATATAGCAAAAGGAAGACCTACAGGAAGAAAGTATAAAGAAGATGAGAGAATCAAAACCAAACATCCCTCATGACAATAAATGTAAATGGCTTAAATTTCCATATTAAAAGCAAATGACACTTAAAATTGTGTGTGTGTAAGAGTGTGTGTGTGTCTGTGTGTGTTTAAGTAACTATATCCTATTAAGTTAAGGAAAAATAAAACTAAAAGCATAAAATGTTCTAATGTTATCTACAGCTATAGATTTTCCATCAATATTCCTTGGAACTTTGTAAGATATATATAGTTTTATTTCTCCATGGTAAAAGTGAATCTATTGGCAGAATAAGTAAAACATTGTTTCCTTGGTGGGGGGAAGCCTAAACTGCAAAAACTGATCTAACTCAGCATTCAAAAACATTTTTTAATTATAAGAAACCTATAATTATTTTTCATTTTAAATTCTTATGGTACCATTCTTAAGCTATTTTGAGAATTTTTGAAGGTAGAACAACATACCCAACAAAAAGTACAGGAAAAAAATTAAGGAGTTAAATTTTCTTTCTAAAGCAATTTCAGGTAAATTAAACAAAATTGAAATATTAAGGAGAAAAACTACAATGAAAATTCTAATTTCCAATGTTACCTCCTGGTGGAAGCAAATATATAACATGGATTCAATTAAAATGTGTAGCAATCAAATCAGCTTGGAGTAATAGAATAATAAAGTTTTAACATCTGCTATAAAAAGTGAGCCCCTCCTGGCAACATTCTCAGAGAATTAGGAAGCATAACTTAAAGTGACATTTGCTTGGATATCAAATGCATGAGGCCTCAGATAATGCCAGTGTTCTGTCAATGTCTGCAACCCAAATATCTATTCTTTTAAATACTCGGCAGAGCAGTTCACCCTTCTACAAAATTGCTTTGTACCAATTTGTAGATATTTTCTCATAGGTGGATAGAGAAAAATTCATTTAGAGCTAAATAAAAGTTTCATTCATAACAACTAGATTATGAAAATAAAAGTGAAGAATATACCTCTTTAAATTCCTAAAGAAGATAAACCTATGAACATTAAAGGACATTGCACATTTCAGACTGTATGGTGCATATACAAATGTTTGTATAAAATGAAATAGAGTAGAGAAAAGTTAATTGGCTTAGAGAAATGGAAAATATGGAAAAGTGTGTTTCTTGTTCAAGTTTTTATCACTACCTTGATAAAATATCTCATTTACTCATCACAAAATATCTGTGAAGTACATATCATTATGCCTATTTGACTGTTAAAACATTTTTCAGGGTTGTTAAGTAATCTGCTACATTTCAAACAATAAGCAGATGACGAAGCGTGATTGGAAGCAAGTTCTGACTGATTGCAATAGCTGTCTTTGTGGGTTTTGTTTTTGATTTTTGTTTTCAATACACTCAAACAAGGGCATGTGCAATCCTTTTAAAGGGTGGATTTTAGTGGGAAGCAGAGATGGGAGGGAATGAGTTTTGGGTTCACCATAATGACTACTAGGAGATGCAAAACAAGAGATTTTTAAAGGAATATAAAAAATATGCCTCTAATTAAACCAGGCTTTAATTCTCAAACTCAGGTTATATTAGAAATAGTGATGGGGATGTGCTTTTCAGAGAACATATGGCATTTATCTTTGTTTTGCAAAACAAAATGTGCAAAATATCTCATGAAAGCCTCTATTTAAAGACAGGTAAAATGAGGGTTTATGTAGGCAGCCTGACAGACACCTGATAATTTCCATGAAATATTAACTTTCATTTCCTATCACAAATAGGAAAGTAGTTATAGCTTATCATTTTAATGTCTCTAGCTGGAAAGAAAGCAGAGAGGGAATAAGGCACCATCATAAACACCCTCAGAACCTATGTCTCTAGCATAATGAAGAAAAAAAATACATAAAACTTTAAATGAACAGGTTGTCCTGGCACACAAGATAAGACATCATACTCCTTTTCAACCAAATCTGTATTTTCCAATAAGGCTTAGAGTGTGGAATAGAGGGAGAAACTTCCAGGAAGAGACTGGCAAAATGGGGAGATGGAAACATCTGAGATGGCTTGTCGATAGAGGCAAAACCTGCTAAATTAGGGAAATGATTCAAAAGCAAGGCTATTTCTCCTGGGAAATAAAACTTCTTCTGGAAAGATGAAGCAAACCCGTATAGTGGGGCTTTAATAAGATTTCAGATGTGGGAACAAGAGTCCAGACCCTTTAACCAAGGCTGCATACCAGCTGAGTTCATCTAGCTATTCCCTACACACTGAGGCTAGAGAAAAAGGAGACACATTTCAAAACCCAGTCCTGAAACTGTAGCTGTGAAAAAGTAAGGACAAAGTTTGCCCACAATACATTAGAGTGAAAGAGCTGTCCATCTTAAGCCTGGCAAGCTGCAAATCATGGCAAGTATAAAATCATTATACAGTAAGAAGACAAGGCAACAAAAGAACATGCCAGCAGCAGATTAGGAATTCATTCTATAACATATAAAATCCAAAATGCCCCCAATAATAATTCTATAGAAAAGTGCAATGAAAATAAGAATTCTATAAAATGAGAATCTATCAAGGAGAAAAAAAAATAGATTAAAAAAAATAGGAAACTTCAGAGTCAAAGAAATACATCTGTGGCCAAAATAACATTGTTCCAAAGAAAAAAAAAGGAAAGAAAAGAAAAGAAAAGAAGGAAGCAAACAAACAATAAAGGATAGAAGAGATAGTCTGTCACTTTGAAAATATTTAAAACATTTTGAAAATCAAGGTTTGGTGAGGGTGTGAGCCAATAAGCACTCTTGTACTTTTGTTGTGGGATTATAAATTGGTATAACTCTTGCAAGGGAATGTGGTAATATGGAGCAAAATTTAAAGCAACATATGGTTTTACTCAACTGTTAATCTCAAAATTCAATCTAAAATATACTTATAAACACATGCCAAGTTATAAACAAGGAGGTTTATTATAACATTACTTGTTTAGCATCAAATTTCTAATTTAAAGCACATTGGAAACAACCAGGATGCTGATAACTAGTGACTTGGAAAAATATTATGCAACAGCTGAAAAACTGAGGTATATCGATATATCTTTGTATGTTTTGGGATAATACGAGTTAAGAGTCACACTTCTGAAGAAATAGATGCAGATGTCATAAACATGACCAGCTTTATTACCAACAAAGGTGAATCAAGCAATATGGCATGATCTTCAGCCAGATTAGCCACTTTATTCTCAGAAATAAACATATCCATGTCCCACCAAGGGACTCCACGTGATAGGGGGCAGAGCCTGCATGGTGAGCTCACTAAATTGAGAAACAGAACTAAAATGAACTGAGAACAGACTGTCCCAAAAGAGGCAGTGGCTGAAACACATATTTGGACCTTTGTTTTTTTTTTTTTTTGAGAGAGAAAAAGAGCACATGTGGGCCTCCACTCTCACAGGGTAGGGGATCAGGGGTTGTGAGGGGCAGAAGGAAAGGGAGAGAGAAAATCTCAAGCAGGCTCCATACACAGCACAACTCTATTTGGGGCTGGGATCTCATGATCCTCAGATCATGACCCCAGTTGAAATCAAGAGTTGGACCCTTAACTGACTGAGTCACCCAGGCGCCTCACATATTTGGACCTTTTTTGTTTCAATCTCACCAATCTGACAACTGTTTCTCTGCTTCCTGAGAGAGACATAAGAGAGAGAGCAGACATATAAAGCTTTCTTCTTAACTGTCCTGTCTGGAGGAATTAGTGGAGGTTTCTTACTCTATAAGCCACTATTAGAAGCACCAAGAGAGAATATTTCCTTTAATGGTTTGAATAAAGCCAGGTATGAAGCAATGTTACCTTATAAACCTCTTTATGCAAATTCAATGCATATTCCTCATAAGAGTTGATATCATAAATGAAATCTGACTTGCATGTAGGAAATGAAAAAGATGAGCATGACCCCAAAAAGCTAACACTTATCCATAAGGATAACTCTTATTCACACATGGCCTGAATTTGCCCATAAAAACATTGTGAATGAATAGTTTACCTTGAGCTTTCTTTACCCTCCAGTCTCCTTTTCCATTTTTTATTTCCTTTCTCTTTCCAGATCCCACTATTGTTTTCTCCCATCTACCTTCCCCTGGCATCTTCAGGCTAGCTGTGTCCGTAAGTTTCCTAAACCTTCATCACATAATGCAAAGCCTCGTGTTGGTTTCTTAAGTCACTACATACCCAAGGAAAACAATAGGGTCAGATTAGAGAAAACACAGTTTTTGCAGAAAGATATAGGTTTGAATTCTGTTCCTTTTCCTTAATTTTCTATATATTCTTAAGTAACTTAAGATTGATTAGCCTAACTTTTTTTTTCATGAGTAAAATGCAAATATCTAAAATCACCAAGGTTTTTGTTATAAATAAATTCCTGGAAGTTTGGAAACATAATCAAATTATAACTATTAAGAAAAAGAAAACACCTAGAAATTTTTCTAATAGTAGATATGAAGGACTTTGTGGTAGTCTACTGAATGGCTTATTTTTACGATAATTTTTCTTCCTATAATCCAACTGTTAGTATGGGATATAGGAAATACCCAAATATCTTCTGAATTTAAAATACACAGCCCACACAGATATAGTTTAAAATACTACACTGGAATGATTTTAGACCTCACTGTGTCAGGAGACAACACAGTGAATTGCAGACACGCTCATAATGTGCAGTTCTAAAGTTTTTAAAAAATATTCATGTGACTACTTGTTTTGCTTGCCCCCTCCAAAAAAACAATAACAAATGGAAGAGTTGTGTGAAAAATCCCTTGTTTTATGAAGCCAAAATGAATTAATTTTTCATGAGCATTTAAGAGAAATGCCCAAATGATATCAAGGCTGTTAAACTAATTCAATTAGTTGAAGTGGGGTGAGGGTGTTGCATAGAAAGTTTAATTCACTTACAAACTAATCGACCTAATACCAGTTAATATGGGATTTCCTTTTTATAGACACAGACCAGATTTCCAAATTAAAATTCACCATACTGAATCAGAAAAAAATATAACATATAAAATATTGGGGTGCCTGGGTGGCTCAGTTGGTTAAGCGTCTGCCTTCGGCTCAGGTCATGATCCCAGTGTGCTGGGATCAAGCCCTGCGTTGGGCTCCCTGCTTGGATGGGGAGCCTGCTTCTCCCTCTCCCTCTACTGTTCCCCCTGCTTGTGCTCTTGCTCTGTCAAATAAATAAATAAAATCTTTAAAAGAAATAAAATAAAATATTAACAAAAATGGTTGTTAAAAAACATTAATTATAATTTATGACAGATTATGAGAGGAAGAATGTAAACTTGGCAATGGAATCTTACTCTTCACTTGAATTTTTTTTTCATTCATTTTGATCAAAAGGAATTCCAAATGTCTGGAAATTTACCATTTAGGAAAACTGCCTCACCCACTGTAGAGCATATTGACATGTAATCACTGAAGTTATTTGTTGTGAAACTATCTCAGAGGCCAAGTAGCCTTCTATTTATATCTATCTACTTTATAATCTTTTGCTCTCTTTCCCCTAAAATGTGCTAAGGCTGACTTTATATCAATGATACTAGTTACTCTAATCCAAGAGATGATCCTATGTCAGTTGGCTACTCTTCCATTCTAGACACACACACACATAGGCATTTTTAGAAATGAGCTTAATCATTCCTATGTACATGTATGTATACACACACATGCACAAGAGACATAGCTTCAAATTCTACAGAATGATAGTTTATTTGGTTGTCATATAGCCTGCTATCTGAGGAGAGAAGTACCTATTGGTTTCTTTCTTACAGCCAACCAATAAAGAAAAAAAAGAAAGCCCCTCCTTCCAATGTTTGTCATTTAAGTCCCAACTGTGCTGTAGCCTTTAACTGTGTAAGACAGCAAGACAGCACATTTTGTAGATTAAACCAATAAACTCGCAAACATAAAAGAAACAAATCTCATAATTGTGGATTTCAATTAAAGGAAGGGGGATCAAAGCAAACATTCTGCTTGAAATTACACAGCTGCTATCTATACAAAATGAGAAAAACGTCTAGAGCCAGCCATAATTTTGCAGAGGGAAAAAACCATGCGGCAAACCCTGCAGTAGGACAGATTGTCTATGCTCCTCACGTCCCAATCAGTAATACAGAAATATTGAGTAATAAATTCCCTGCCTCTCTCGATCTGAAAAGCTCCCACCATCTGTGAAAGACAATTTGTAACAGCCTCAATATTAAGATTCAGTAAACAGACAATCACTCCCATTGTGCCAAGCAGTGGCTACATTTGGAGAGAAGCATAAAGCAAAACAATTAGTAACACCAAGACCCCTCTATTACAAATTATTGAGCCACCAAAACAACTAGTTTCAATTGCAGAGTTTCCCATCAACTGGATGGGAATGCAGGAGAGTGTGCAGATCTGGCGGCCTCTGTGGCCCGTACACAGGCCTCATCCTAATGCGCTGAATTATTATTGATGGCCGAGGCAGTTCTGCTCTGTTGGTGAACCAATAATGTCAAGGCAGTACCTGCAAGATTAATTATAGGAGAGAATAGGCGGAGGTTTCCCGGGACTGAGACATTAATATAGACTGAGCATTAGTTTCAGGGGATTCAACAGACAGCTGAACAAATGCCTCAAACAATGTGATCCACACTAAATCCTGGCAGCTGTACCTTAGCAACACTTGAAGTTTAAAACAATTGTTTTTAACTGTGAGACACAAAGCATTATGTATAATAATAATAATAATAATAATAATAATCTGAAAATAAAAAATGGACAATTCTACCTGAGTTACAAATTCAGCCTGAGCTGTATGCACATAGCATAAATAGGTGACACTATTTCACCAAGAAAAGTTGGTACCACTTTTTTAAAATGCCTTTGTCCTTGGAACACGTGAAGTGTATGCTTCTCATTGAGTAGACTGACAATTCTTCCTGGTTTGCCTGAGTGATTATTAAAAGCACACACATTTCACTCTTAAGCTGCCCTACTTTGGATGATATGATAACCCTAGTTATAAGGCATACGGAGCCTGCAGCACTTTTTCTCAGTGGCTAAAGCAATCTTTCACCTCAATATTTTATTTGCTTATGATATATGAGTATTTTTACACTTTCTTATATTGAAAGTAAAATTATAAAGAAAAGCTGATGTGTGTGGTTAAAAAAGATGAAGGAAATGTTACAGTTTTAACCTCAGTGAAATTCAAGTCAAGGCTCTCACTTAATTTTGCCAAATTCAAAGTTGCATAATATACAGTTATATGTGTATGCGTGCATGTCTATGCATATCACAAAACATACTTGTGATATTAAAAAACATTTATTTAGTTCTTACTCTAGGTCAGGAACTTGTCTCTGTACATAAACTCTTTTAATCTTTATAAAAACATTTTAGTTCTATACATATTTTACTAATATTTATAGCTGAGAAAAAATGAGGCATAGATAAGTATCAAACCCATGGTTAGAAGGTAAATGAATAATAGTGTTCAATCCCAATCTAAAAAACTCTGACCTCAGTGTCCAGTCGCTAACCAGTAGACATGCTGTCATATAATATGTGTGTGTGTGTGTGTGTGTGTGTGTGTGTGTGCGCGCGTGCACCTGGTGTACGCCAGAGGAAACAGCCATGGTAACAAAACCATGTGATGGCCAGAGGCATATAAAGTGTATTCTGAATTTGTCATTGTAACTGAGAGGCTTTTTTATATTCTATTACAGAATAATTTTCCAAAAATAATTTATTTTATGAATTAATGCTCCTCTCCATTTTCTCCCTATTTTCTCCCAGCAGCAATCATAGGAGAAGTGAAAAGAAATCCAAGACAGCTTTGATCTATTGTGTTAAAACTTCATGACTGTGGAGTGTGTGATAGAAGTGAGTTATCAGGCATCTCCGCATGAGTAAAGACAAATGTCATTGTCAATCCTAAATAGACAGGGAGGAACACTGCTTGTGAAAGAACTTTAATTCCAAGTAACTGAAAGGACTGCATTCATATATATGTATAGATCACCTATCATTGGCATGCCTATTGCGAGTGTTTCAATAGAAAATTTAGAATTTAAAAGGACTTGTAATCTGAATCTCCCATGTAAGTTTATACAGATTAAAATCATGTTAAAATCATAAAATAATGTCTAATTTTATTCATGTTATTCTTTGGCATGAAGAAAACACAAGAACAAAGACCATGCCTTCTACTAGCCAGAGAAGGTAAGGAACAAGGGTCTGCCCATCCATCATCTTATTCCCAGGTGCCTTAGTCTTTTTTTTTTAAATTTTATTTTATTATGTTATGTCACCATACAATACACCATTAGTTTTTGATGTGGTGATCCACGAACCATTGTTTTCGTATAACACCCAGTGCTCCATGCAGAACGTGCCCTCCTTAATACCCATCACCAGGCTAAGCCATCCCCCCACCTCCCTCCCCTCTAAAACCCTCAGTTTGTTTCTCAGAGTCCATAGTCTCTCTTGGTTCATCTCTCCCTCCGATTTCCCCCCCTTCATTTTTCCTTTCCTTCTCCTAGTGTCCTCCATGCTATTCCTTATGTTCCACAAATAAGTGAAACCATATGATAATTGACTTTCTCTGCTTGACTTATTTCACTTAGCATAATCTCCTCCAGTCCCATCCATGTTGATGTAAAAGTTGGGTATTCATCCTTTCTGATGGCTGAGTAATATTCCATTGTATATATGGACCACATCTTCTTTATCCCCCAGGTGCCTTAGTCTTAAAAGAGGACTTAAAAGAGTCTGTGAAATAAATGGTTGAGGAAGAAGCTCGACATCTTCTAATACGCCATAGTTCTACTTGCCTACAGGGAATTTCCATGCCATTTGATAAAACTGTCCTCTTTCTATTTCTCTCCATCACACACATACTCCTCAGTTATTAAGTATACATATTTCAGGAACATATGGACACTGGATTAGATACTTCAGTACTGAGACGAAAAAGACAGACAAAATCTCTGCCCTCATGGTATAGTCTTGTTGGCCAGATAAACAATAAATAAATAAGTAGGTAATTGAGAGAATAGCTAATTCCTTCTTTTTACTAATAATACTTTTAATGCTTTTCTTCTTTTTACCTCAGTGCTATTTTTGACTTCTCTTATATTCCTGTGTAATCAGTAAGTAGGTCACTGGAATCTTTAGATTTGATATCTAAAATTTGAGACAATTTCCTCATTCTTGTTGTTCTTTTCCTTTCAATTCCTATGAGAATTTCAACCACAAAAGGCATACCTAATACATATTTTTATAAATAGCAGCTAATGAAATCTTTAGTATTATTTCCTTGAATTTCTATATTGTTTTATGTAATTAGCTCTCTAAAATAAACTGCATCTCTGTTCTTGTATACTTTTTAGGTTACTTTCTTTAGTATTGACTGTAAAATATGTCTTTATATTTGCGACTAAAATTTATTTAAGGTTTTTGGTTCAGGATTTCCTCTATTTAAATCTTATTATTAATATATGCTTTTAAAGTTGGAATTCAGATGTGTTGAACTAACAATACTTCTCATTTCATGGCACATCATTATCACTGATGTATGCCATAAAATTCTCAGGCTTTTAAAAATTCATTTTATTCTTTATTTCCCACTTGCATTTCCCTCTCCCACATACCATACAGAAAGCTATTCTATGATGTTGAAAGTGGGAATGATTTTTTCGTATATGTTCTTTTAAAACAAGCATTTATATTCAGTACTTGTAATTTACAGAATGGAAACATGTAGTCAATTTCAAAATAATTCTTTGTTTTTTCCACTTTATATTAGGTTGCATTACCCATATCTAGTCTGCTACTTTAACTGATGCCTATTGTTCCATGAGGAATGCCCATCAAAACTAACTGTATACTTGACTCATGACCTATAGCGTGCTATAACAAATCTCACTATAAAAAACTTACACTAAAATCTTCCCTCAGACATACCTGTATGATAATATCTTCAGATATATACCAAATAGAATTTCAGTGCCATGGTTTTGGAAGAAAAGGCCTGCAGTCTATTATTTTCCATCTATCTGGGTATCCAGGACAGAAAGATGCCTTAGTCAAATCATCTTGCAAATATATTAATGTCTAGCCTTCTGCAAAACACATACTGATATTTTTTAGTGAGCAAGCCCTTATGTTTGGAATATTTTAGAAAACTCTATCAGTTTTCTAGGGCTGCCATAACAAAATACCACAGATGGGGTGGCTTAATAGAAATTTGTGTTTTACAGTTCTGGAGACCAGAAGTTCAAGATCAAGATTTTGCAGGTCTGGTTTCTCCTGATGCCTATCTTCTCAGCTTGTGGATGGCTGCCTTCTTGTGTCCTCACATGGTCTTTTCTCTGTTTACCTGCAACCCTGATGTCTCTTTGTAAGTCCAAGTTTCCTCCCCTTAGGATGATACAAATCAGACCGGATTAAAGCTCTCCCTAATTTTAACTTAATTAGCTTAATTTCATTTTAACTTAATCGGTGCTATAAAGAAGAGATCTCCAAATATAGTCATATTCTGGGACACTGAGGGTTAGAGTTTCAATATATGAACTTGGGGGAATACACTTTACCTCTACACAAACTGTACCTGCTCCATCTAAATTGCTTCCTGTAAATAAATCTGATATATCTCTTTAGAGAATGTCATGTAGGCTACATAATTTTCAGATCATAAAATGGAAATATTTCATAACTCACATAGCTCCCTTTTGTGTAAGTGATGCTCCTCAAGAATAGGTGAAAATGCATATGTTAAATCTATGTCAGACACACTGTAAAATAAAAAAGAAAGACATGAGGAGTGTTGCTGACACTCTGGATTTTTCCATGCCTCTCACATGCCTCATAATTATTCATGTCCTTAAAATTAGTAAAAATTTGATATTGAATGAGATAGCAGATTCATGTGTCTTATTTGTAAACTGACACTTTGTGCTATCTAACATATTCAACTATGAAAATTGATGTATTACTCTATTTTTGCTTTTATATCTGCATACTATAAGTCCTTCTATCCCTGTTTTCATAAGCCTTAACTCAACATTTTTTATTTTACAACATGTTGGGAAATATTAATGCCATTGTTTTTAAACAACTCATCACTATGTATCATCTGGTTCTTTTTATTAAAAAATGATGTTTGAAGGCATTCAGGAAAAGAAGCCTGATACCTTGTAGTAAAGGAAATAGTAGCAAGTAAAATATTGGAAAAAATGGAAGAAGGCAAGATGACATTCCTGAGAATGAGAGGAAATCTGGGATCTAGACTGAGTGGTAAAACAGTTAATTACCCACATAATTATTTTATTTAATTGAGAAACATCTAGAATTACATACATCATGGGGAAGTTCTTCCATTATTTTTGTCCATTTCTTGAGGACCAAATTGTAAGAAGGAAAAATCAAGAAATAATGTCTGGTATGACACACCATAATTAAGGATGCTCCTCCCAAACTTTCTTGCACCTTTACGAGATTATCTAGGTAGAATGTTAGCCCTCAGTTAAAAAGAAGATGCCCAAAGGACAACCAGAGCAGCAGTTCAGAAGATTCAGTAATTTTATTTATTTATTTATTTATTTATTTATTTATTTATTTATCTATCTATCTATCTATCATCTATTTATTTATTAATATTTTTATTTATTTATTTGACAGAGAGAGAGAAAAAGAGAGCACACATGAGCAGGGGGAGCAGCAGAAGGGAAGGGAGAGGGGAGCCGACGTGGGGCTCGATCCCAGGACCCTGGAATCATGACCTGAGCTGAAGGCAGATGCCCAACTGACTGAGCCACCCAGGCGCCCCTCAGTAATTTGAAATATAGAGAATTAATGGAAAAAAACAACTGGGGGTTATCTAACCAACTCAACAGGAGTGAACTACTAGTTCAAGAACTGAGTACACCAGCACTAGATCTTTTATTTTCAATCTGCACAAAAGTTCGCAACTTAAAACACAACAAATGTGTTATTGCATTAAGAATACATTTGCTGCAAGTAACAAAAAACCTAGTATGAGTGACTTAAACATTCAAAAAAAAGTTTTTACTGTTTCCTCATATTTCCAAGATGCTCCTTCTGGTAGCAATCTGTATTCCAAGTAGACAGAAGAAGGCAAACAGGAGATATCTGTGAAACTTTTTATCTGGGAGGCACTAAACCTCTCCCTGAAGCCTCGCAGGGAGTTCTGCTTACATAATAATGGCCACAATTCTATAACATGTTGAAACTTTGCTGTTAGAGAATGGAAAAAGGTGTGTATTTTGAGCTGTGCATCTGGGCACTTCAACTGGGATCTTTTTAGTGAGAATAGAAGAGAGCAATAGATATTGGGCAGAAAACTAAGAGTGATTGCTGAAGTAATGACCCATAAACTTAGCTACAGAGCAGTTGAATATTTGAAACAGCAGACCAAAGAACCTATATTGAACTTGGGTTCTCTATTTTATATATTTATTTTAAATTAATACAATAACAACTATATTATTCAGTAAAGTATATGGTTGTTAAATAGCTACCCATAAATTAAAAGTTTGTTGTGTTCAAAAAAAAACAAAGAAAAAATTAATTGCAAAGTAGTTTTTCCAAAAATCTTTAGCAAACAATGCTAGGAGAAAACTTTATCTGTGATGTCTCTATTACAAAACATTATGAATACATAAAGATATGTAAGAAAATGTAAAGGGTTTTAACTTTTTTTTTTTTTTAAGATTTTATTTATTTGCAAGAGAGAGAATGAGAGACAGAGGGCATGAGAGGGAGGAGGGCCAGAGGGAGAAGCAGACTCCCTGCTGAGCAGGGAGCCCGATGTGGGACTCGATCCCGGGACTCCAGGATCATGACCTGAGCCGAAGGCAGTCGCTTAACCAACTGAGCCACCCAGGTGCCCGAAAATGTAAAGGGTTTTAATAAATCTCTGGCTCACATCTCTTGCAGTGATCATAGAATCTTGATCTTACATAATCTTGACAATTACTACTCCCACAAATGTTCCCTCCTTGGCCTGAAATTTTTAACTTTGTTTGTTGCACTGATCTATTGTTACTTGGTAATATATTTATTGAGAAGATTTCTTGTTTATTTAACTACACTATCATATCAGACTTTATTCATTCATGTGTCCTTTTATCTAATCTAGACAATTTTCAGCAAAGTAGATTCCTTACATACACTTTTACAATGAATGAATTTGATAAATACCAATGGTCTCATTATTCCATAAACTTGTAATGTTTAGTGAATTTGTCTGAAACATGATTTCAATCCTAAACTCCATCTGGACTAAATTTTTTGTTCTCTTGTGTGTGCACGTGGTGTGTCTGTGTGTGTGAGAGAGAGAGAGAGAAAGAGAAAGAATGTGTTATTTTCACATTTTAGTCACAATATAAAAGGCTGGGATATTGTGCAAAATGGAAAAGAAATATGTGGAGGATTTTTGTTGTTTTGTTGGGGGTTTTTTTGGTATACTTACATAATAGGCAAATTTTCTCCTTCAAGCTTTCAAAAGCAACACAATTCCCCTAATGCCTTATTTTAGCCTACTAACACTCATCTTGGATTTCAGACCTCCAGAATTTTAAGGTAATGAAATTGTGTTGTTTTAAGCCTCTAAGTTTTTGGTAAGTTGTTACAGTAGCAATAGAATAGGAATACAACTCCTTACCACAACTAATTGAAACAATCTTTTGGGTGACACTTCAGAGTCTCTCTAGGTGAAATATTCAGTGTCTCAATGTCCTGCTTCACCTCTCTTAGTCTCAAAATAGAGGAGGTGATTTATAGGGTTTTTATACCCCAGAGTGGAAGGGGACCTCAAAACTGTGCAGGGTCAATGGCTATTATATCCCTGGTCAATTTTGTTATTTTCCTGGTTATGCTGCAATTACTGGTCTACTAGTCAGTCTTTCACCGTTAAATATAATGGTAACTGTAGGTTTTTTGTAGAAATTCTTTGTCAAGTTGAGGAAGTTCACTTATATTCCCACTTTTCTGAGAGTTTTTATCATAAATGAGTGCTGAAATTTTTCACATGATTTTTCTACATAGACTGGCATAGTCATAGTCATGTCATTTTTCTTTTCTGGCCTATTAATAATGACATTAAATAATTTGTGAATTTTATTTTGGGTGAGTTGCAGAAGAGTTTTTCAAGGGGTAAGTCCATTTTGTCTAAATTGTTAAATTTACGTGTCTTAGAGTTGCTTAGTATTTCCTTTTTATCCTTTTAATGTCTGCAGGGTCTGTCTTGATATCCTATTTACATTCCTGATATTGGTACTTTTTCTTCTGTTTGCCAGCCTTCCTAGATGTTTGTCAATTTTATTGACCTTTTCAAAGAATGGATTCTTTGTTTCATTGATTGATTTACATTGTTTATTTTTTCTATTTTCTATTTCAATGATTTCTGATGTCATATTTATTATTTCCTTCCTTTTGTTTGCTTTGGGTTTATTTTATTCATCTCTTTGTTCTTGAAGTGCGAGTGTACATGATTTATTTGAAGTTGTTTTCTAATGATGTCTGCATTTACCGCTGTGCATTTCCTTCTCAGCACTGATTTAGCTGTGTACAGATTTTGGTGTGCTGTCCTTTCATTTTCATTCATTTAAATGTATCTTTAAATTTTACTTTGATATTTTTTCTCTGACCCATAGATTATTTTTAAGTGTGTATTTTAGCTTCTACGTATTTGGAAATTTTTCTATCTTTCTGTTACTGATTTCTAGTTTGATTTCATTGTGATTCAAAAACACGCTCTGTATGATTTCTATGCTTTTAAATTTTTTAGGATATTTTTTTAAAGCCTACGTGTTCTATGGGCACTTGAAATTAATGTGTCTCCTCTTGTTGGTTAAAATGTTCTAGAACTTTTTCACTAGATCTGTTGTTTAATGTTATACTCAACAAAAATGTTGAGTTTTTATATATACTTGCTGACATTCTATTTAGTTGGTTGATTAGATTGTCCAGAGGAGTGTTCAGTTTTAACTGTGGATTTGTGTATTTCTCTTTTCAGTTTGATCAATTTTGCTTCACATTTTGAAACTCATTTTGACGAATGGTATGTCTTCTTGGTAGACTTTTATTGTTATATAGTGTCCCTCTCTGTCTCTGGTAATTTTTTCTTTTTGCTCTGAAATCTACTTTTCTAATATTATAGCCACTCTTGTTTTCCTTTGATTCAAGTTTAGATGATATATCTTTATTCATCCTTTTACTTTCAACCTGCCTATACAATCTCAATTGTACTTCGACTGAGATTCTTATTGATAGCAAATAATTGAGTCAAGTGTTTTTTTTTTTATTTAAAGATTTATTTATTTGAGAGAGCAAGAACAAGTGTGAGTGGGGGGAGGGGCAGAGGGAGAGGGGGAGAATCTCAAGCAGACTCCCCACTGAGTGTGGAGCTGGACACAGGGCTTGATCTTACGAACCCTAGATCATGACCTGAGTCAAAACCAAGAGTCAGATACTCAACCAACGAGCCACCCAGGCGCCCCTTGGGTCAGATTTTTTAATGAACTCTGCCAATCCATCTTTTATTTGGTGAATTTAGACCATTTATATTTATAAGATTGGTCCTCAGTATGTCATTTTATATTTTTTTATTCTCTCTTGCATTTTTCTTTTTTCCTGCTTTCATGATGATTACTTTAGCATTTTTTAGAAATTCAATTTTTATTTTTCCATATTTTCATATATTTATATCCTTCCTTATATAGAATTTTTTGGTGGTTGTGCTAGGCATAACAACATCTATACACAACTTACCACAGTCTATTGGTGTCATCTTTTAAGCAGTTCAAGTGAAGTACAGAAATTTTATGTCTTTTACACATTCACCCATCCCTGCTTATAATATATTGTTCTTAAATATTTCTTCTACATACATTTAGAACAAAATCAATCTGTATTATAATTTTTGATTCAATGTCAACAATAATTTAAAGAACTCATAAGGAGAAGAAAGGTATATTTTGTTTGCTGATATTTTTTCTTACTCCTTTCTTTCTTCCTAATATTATGTTTCCTTCATTTTGTGTTTCATTTCTTTTTAGAGAAATTCCTTTATCCATTCTTTTATATTAGGTCTGCTGGTGACACATTCTCTTAGTTTTCAATTATATGAGAATGTCTTGATTTCCCTTTTATTCCTGAAGAATTTTTTCACTGGGTATAGGATTCTGAGTCGGCAATTCTTTTCTTCCAGGACTTGAAAAATATTGTGCCACTTTCTTGGCCTCTTGTTGTTTCTGAAGGAAACTTGCTCTCATTTTATCTTTCCTCTATCATTAAGATGTCATTTCAGAAATTAAATGATGATTTATCTTGATGGCATGAATATTTTTGGGTTTGGTGTTTATTCAGCTTCTTAAATCTGTAGGTTTAGGTCTTTTGCCAAATTAGAGAAGTTTTCCTCTATTGTTACTTCAAGTAATTTTTCTGCCCCAGTCTTTTCTCCTGTTCTCCCAGGTCTCTGACAACATAAAATTTAGATCTTTTGCTGTAGTCTCACAATGATTACATAATTTCTATTGTCTTACCTTCAGGCTCTGATCCATTTTTCTCACCATCTCATTCTACTATTAAGCCCATCCACTGGCCCTTGGACCTTTTTATTTTGGTAATTGAATATTTTCCCCTAAAATTCCCATATGGCTCTTCTTTATATTTTCTATTTTTCTGCTGAGGTATTTTATCTCTTTGCTTCTACTTTTAGTATTTGTTTCAAGCCTTTTTGCAATTGCTAGCTTAAGCATGTTTATCATGACTGTTTTAAATATTTTTCAGATAAGTTGTATATCTCTGTCATTGCAGTGTTGACATCTATTGGTCATCTTTTTCATTAGATTTCATATCTTCCTAGTTTTTGATATAATGAACAATTTATAATCGAAAGCTTGACATTTTTGTATTATGTTTTGGACACTATTATCATCTTAAGACTTTAACAGGCTTTCTGTGACACTGCTCCAAACAGGGTAGGGGTTGCATAAAACTTCATTATTGCCTGATAGAAAGAGAAGTCCTGGTTCCCCACTTATTCTGCACTGACACTCAAGGGGATTGAGCTCTTTGTTACCGTTAGGCAGGACTGGGAGTTGTGACACCACTGACATTGTGGTGCAAGTTGTTTTGTTACAACTCGGTGATGGTGAAATTCCTAATTCTCCAGTAGGCCTCTCCTGATTCTACCTTAGCCTAGAAGGAGATGGGCACCTCATTACTACTAGATGGGCTGGAAGTTTATGTCCTCCACGTGGGTTTTACTGACACTGATGAATGGGAGGACTGATTACCAGCTGATGGTCATGTAAGTCTCAGCTCCCTAGTTGGCCTTCCCTGGCACCATGATTTTATGTTGTCTTGTAGAATGTTCTATAAATTAGGAAAATTGGTTGATAATATAATACAGATCATTTATATCTGTATTTGTTTTCTCTATAAATGTTCTCTGAACTACTAACAGATGTTTTTTGAAATTCCAATCTTAAATTGTGGATTTATCTCTTTCTGCTTTCAATTTTCAAGTTTTGCTATATGTATTTCAAAGCTCTGTTATTAGACACATACACTTTTAAGATTATTATGTCATAATAATAATTAATAATAAGAGATAAATCTATAATAATAAATATATTTAGAAAATTCAACTATGAAACTAACATGAAGTCAGAATTATGGTTACTTTTGGAGATTGTAATAACTGGAGATAGCATGTTAAAAGTTTCTTAAGTGTTAGCAACATTCTATTTCTTGATGACGCTGGAGGTTACACATGTGTGCTCATTTTGTGGTTATTAAACTGGAGAATTATGATTTGTGCATTTTTTTCCTGTTTGTATATAGCAATTCTGTAAAAAATATATTATAAACAACTGAAATTTAGTGTTTTAATTTGTCATTACATTACTTCTCAACAGGGATATGAGAGCATGATCTAATCAGCAGATGAGATAATAGGAATTTATATTCCATGTATAAAGTCTTGAAGCATGTTTTCAGTAAACTCTGATCATATGGTAACTACTGTCTGGGTTTCTGTGTGTGTGTGTTTTTCCTGGTTTATTTAAGTAGTCACTGCCAGAATTAACTTCCAGAACTTTTTGTGTGTTACTGTCTCAACAATCATGCCTTAAAAAAATGTATCCAATATAATCACAGTGATTTCTCCATAAATTATATAGTTATTTTAACATTATTCTGTAATTATGTACTTGATATTTCTCTCTCCCACTAGAGTATGTTTCTAAAAGTTAAAGACATCTTATTCCTATTTGTATTTTTGTGTCTGGCATGACATTTGGCATATAGATATTGTAGTAATTTCCTACAACCACCATAACAAAATACCACAGACTGGGTAGCTTGAACAACAGAAATTTATTTTCTCAAAGTTCTGGAGGCTAAAAGTCTGCAATCAAGGTATCAGCAGGTTTGGTTTCTTCTAAGGCTACTCTCCTTGAACTACAAATGTCTACCTCTTTATTGTGTCTTCACATTTCTTCCCTTTATGGGCATATGTGTCTGTATCTAATGTCCTTATCCTATGAAGACATCAGTGATAGTGGTTTGGGGCCCACACATATGAGTTCATTTAACCTTAATTACTACCTCTTTACAGGTTCTACATACAAACACTGTCATATCTGAGATTCTGGGGATTAGGACTTCAACATATAAATTATAGGAGGACATAAGCTAGCCCATAATAGATGTATTTAATAAATGAATATATGCATGATATTGTGACATAAAGGAATGATCACTAGAATAATAGGAAAATGAATTATGGTGCTTTCTGGTCATTAATTGATATTAAGCTGAGCAAACCATTTATCTTTTTGACCTATTTAACCAACTGCAGTATTAGATGTTTTAGTTGCTTAATTTTCCACTTCCATAACTCTGTTATGCTACCTGTATGTAAATGATTATAATTTACTTGTACAGCAAACTTATTTACATGGAACTTACAAATTTTTAATTGAATGATCAATTTCTTTTACTTTGATAAATATTGCTTTTAACAAATAAACCAGATAAAAAATTAAATATACTTTGTGACATAGGCCAAAATTATGCTTACCAAATAACATTAATACATATGCACAAAAAATGCATTGGAAATTTTCACTACTTCAAAATTTTATAACATGTTCTAGTAACATTTATTTTAACTAGTATATTAATGATTTATAAGCTGTTGCATTTTATTTTCAGACTGCTATAAGTACATAAGTAGTTATAATTCTTTATAAAGAAGTGTAGGGATAAACAATTTTGAAGTTAGCAATATTTATTTTTATTATCTTCTAACTTTCCTTCTCCTCCTTAAGAAGTGTAAGAACCCATGAAGGTGAGACAACTATTTAAATTGCCAAAAGACAGGAAGAAAAACAACTAGCTCATTCAATCAACGGGATGAGTCTTGGCATATACCAGGGAAGAGTATCAAGCTCATTACCTTTAAGCAGTAAAAGCTCCAAAGTAAGAGTACAATAGAAAATTTTGTATATAGTTTCAAGTAGAGCCTAACTATGTACTGGTTGTTTTTCAAAACTATTACAGGTTGTAAGGAGAAGCTTACACAGCATAGTATCTGTCATTATACTAGTCCATTTTTTTGAAAAAGGACTCCAGAGAATAAAAATAATAGTATTATTATTATTTTCCCCTGTACTGAGCAAAGGAGATGATGCATATTTATGTCTCATTATGCAACACTGGACAGTACAGATAATTACGTTAATGTGTTCTTTTATCCCATCATATCCTTCTCAAATGTCTTTGAAATATAAGAATATTCTTTTTAAAATGTAGATTATTCTTGGGGTGCCTGGGTGGCTCAGTCGGTTAAGTGTCTTTCTTTGGCTCAGATTATGATCTCAGGGTCCTGGGATTGAGCCCCACAGTGGGTTCCCTGCTCAGCTGGGAGTCTGTTTCTCCCTCTCCCTCTGTCCCTCCTCCCTGCTCATGCTCTCTCTCTCTCAAATAAATAAAATAAAATCTTTTAAAAAAATTAAAAAATAAAACGTAGATTGTTCTTGCTTAAATATTTGGATTTCAGAAAAGCATCATACCATTTGAGTTTTAATGCATTTCATTTTTATTCAAAATGACATTCCACTTAATACTTTTATGATATTTTAAGAAGCTAATCTTAATGAATGCATCAGTTAAGATCTAATAAAGAGACAGAAACCACAGAGTAATTTAAACATGTACTAGGGAATGTAATATGAAGAATTAATAACTATAACTGGGATTAGGGTAATGAAGGATTGGCAAAGCAAATTCTAAGTAACATATGAATAATATAAAAAACAGTTCATGCAATGCCCAAAGGAGTATACCCAAAGAATTCGAACCATACCGTGTTGGAGATGGCATGTCTGTTGATCACTAAATGTCAGGGCAATTGCTGTAGTGTTGATATTTTTTATTATTTTCTTTCCAATGTTAGACATAATTTATTAGTGTTTATTATGGAAGATGAGAATTTAGGTAGCATCCTGCTGCCACTCCCAGACAACACAGTAATAACATTCTACTCTCTGCTGTTCATATATAGTTAAAAATAAATTTTTGGTTAAGTCATAATATAATGTTTATATTAAACATTAAATTTAAGCTGTGCCTTAGAGTACACTGTAATTATTCTTTTAAATTTCTTGGACAAATTTTGCTTTCCTTGGGGTTAATCATTAATTTCTTGTTTTCATTTATTTTCTATTCATTGAATGAGATCAGTTTTCAAATATATCTTCTAACTCTATTTCCAACATAACAGAAAATTTTTCTGATGTCAATTATTTTTTCCTTGAAGGTATCAGTTCTGTAAATCTTATATTACTACCAATACCTCAAAACTCTCTTCTACAGTTCAGAAGACAAGCCAAGACCTACAGTTCTCAATATATTTTTACTCATATGGTTCCAAGTTAGAATGGGCCAGTAAGTACTCATGCAAGATTCCAAAGGCAAAAGAAAAGGAAAGGACATTAGTCAAGGAGGTTGTTATAGCCAGATGCATGGGCCTATGTGAATAGGACGATGGTGTCCATAGAACCAGCCTCTCTCCAGCCAAAGCTGAAATTGCAAGAACTTCCTTAAATTGAGAATACCAGTGCTTCCTGCTTAGGTAGCTTTTTAGAACCATCTGCCTTGGTGCTTTAGGCTGAGCCCTTCAGTGGTATGCCTCCTGGCTGTCACTACTTAATGTCTCCAAACAGATGTGATAGTCTCCAACTCTGTCTATTCAAATTCTTCTGACATAGATTACACAGAATGCTTTCTGATTCCTTGAACAAATTCTAATTAATATCATATCAGAACCTGAGATTCTTGTGCTCCAGTTGGAAGTTACTGCTCTCTAGGCCCGTTACCCAGCTGTAATGACTGGAATTCCTTGGTCATGATCTTGGGAAATCCATCATCCATCTCCAAATATCTGATCCCTTCTTTCCTGCATTAGCTATTTAAATATGTTTCTGGTTTATGCACTTATTATAGCACATTAGCCAGAATCTTTTTGGAAAGGTGCATGGGAGATCTGATTTGATATAGTTTTTTTGCCCTTACAAGTCAGGAAACAATTTTATTCTTTCTATTGGTAAATCATTTAGTTACTAAATTTGATGTAAGAAAACTATTCCTGCATAAAGTTCAAATTTTCAGTCTAACCAATCCTTTGTATGTCTCCTGTTTGTTTTGGTTTTTGTTTTCAGAAACCCTATAGCAACTTCTCTTTGTCCCTAAAGCCCTGAAATTGCACAATGATATCCCCTGGTGCAGTCACTTCTTTGAGGTGAAATATATATTCAGTAAATTCTTCAATTTTAAGTGTATAATTCTACAAGATTGGCAAATGTATAAAGTCACATAACTACCCTTTCATTCATGAATTAAAACATTTCAATCACCCCATTCTGTTACCATAGTTTTGACTTTCCTAGAATTTCATATAAACACACAGTCTTTTTTGTCTGGCTTCTTCAACTTAGTATATTGCTCTTGAGATTCATAGAGTTTAATGTTTTATCAATAATTCATTCCTTGTTGCTGAGTAGTACTTCATTATATGGATATACAAAATTTGCTTATACCTTCACAAATTAATGTGCATTTGGGTGGTTTCTGGATTTTTGGTTATTTGGAATAAAGTTGCCATGAACATTTACATACTATCTTGTGTAGACATATATTTCTCTTTCTCTTAGATAAATACCTACAAGTAGATGGATGTTTAACTTTAGAAGATGCTGTCATTCTGTTTTTTAATGTGGCAGTGTCATTTTTCATTCCCACCATTAAACTGGCAATTGGTGGTCTTTTAAATCAGGAAATTTGTACTTCTTTGTTTTGGAAAAAATTTTCATAGCCTGTTTTTGATTATTTTCTTTTTTTAAATCTATTCTCTTTTGCCAAACTCTCATTAGTTATTTTGTTTTTGCAGTAAGATGAATGAATACTGAAGAATACATACAGATACAGATAAATATAGATATACATATGTATATTCTTAGACTTGAAAACAACATGCTTACTACATTTTATTGGATTTTCAAAATTCTAATGTTACCCATTAATGGTATTTGCCTTTTTGATGTATTTTTTTAAAGACATTTGCTTAAAATGGCTATGCTTCACTTCTTCATAATTGAATAAAAACAACTCAGTAGCAAAGCCATTTTCATAGAAGAAATATCAAACTTCAAAAACAATTAAATAGATGAAAGCATCTTCTTAAGAGATGTGCTTATTGAGAGCTTGGGGAGTTAAATACAGAATTTCCATTAAGATGACTGAGAAATTGTGCATGAAGTTTCCTACTTGCCTTGATGAACATTCTGCTCTTCCTATTGAATTTGAAGGAGAGTAATTCCATAGTTTAAAGAGTACCTGGCAATCTTGTGAACACAGACATTCTCTCATTTTAAGTACAAAGTATTGAAGAGGAGCAGAATTTGCACCCCAAAATGTGTCTCTTAGGCATGAGGATTATTTTAAACTTGTTGACTTGTTATTTTTCAGAAATGGCAGGCCCAGGGGAAGCTTTGAAAACTGAGTAGAAGTTACCCTTTTGTAAAAGGCATTTACATTTATAAGGGAAATCTCCATTTGTAAGAGATGCCTTCCTAGCTGTGTTCAGGAAATAGAGGGATGATTCAATCTCTAGAAACTCTTATCAATGAAGAAGACAAGAATTTAAATTTACATAACCACCTTACCCTTGTTTACCATTTTTCCTGGAAACCTCCATAAAACTCCGCACTCCCACCATCTTCTTTTGTCTTTTGCTGAAGATGGTATTTAAAGTGACAGCTTGGGCCATTCTGGAGAGTTACTTAGTTTTCCTGGGTCTCTCCCAGGTATACAAGAGTTATACATGTTATTAAACTTGTTTGTTTTTCTCCTGTTAAACTGTCTTATATCAATTTAATTATTAGACCAGCCAAAGAACCTAGAAGGGAAGAAAGGAAAACTTTTCTGCCCCTACAGTGTTTATGAATATTTTTGAAGTTCAAGCTAAATAACAGGTGTACCTGTTTTTTTTTTTTTTTTTTTAAAGATTTTATTTATTTATTTGACAGAGAGAGACACAGTGAGAGAGGGAACACAAGCAGGGGGAGTGGGAGAGGGAGAAGCAGGCTTTCTGCTGAGCAGGGAGCCCGATGTGGGGCTTGATCTCAGTACCCTGCGATCATGACCTGAGCCAAAGGCAGATTCTTAATGACTGAGCCACCCAGGTGCCCCAGGTGTACCTGTTTTACATTTTGTTCCTGTATGTCTTCTTGCAATAGTGCAAAACATTACACTGATTTCTATTTCTTAGATAGAATTCTGACCATTTTCTTAAAATAAAACACAAATTAAAGGGTTTTTTTTTCCATTAAATTTAAGAAAATTCAGTACATTGATGTATTTAACTCCGTTGGTAATGAAACACTGCTTAAAAGCATAAAGTTGAACAAAACTCAAAATGGCTGCATTAATGCTTCAGTGAGGCTCAATTTTAAACTAAGTAACCTTTTTCCTCTCTTCTGCAAACCTCCCCTCTTCCCTTCTTAAGTCTTTTGTTTCAAGAATCTGGTACCATCCTGAAAACATAAGAATGTGGGTGGCAACATGTACACAATTCCTGTTGAAACCAGCTCGATCCTATATTTCCCTATATAACCCCCAGCCTCTTCCTCTGCCCTTTTTTGCCTGGCAAAGCAAAAAAGCTATTGTTTACCCCTTTCTACCCAAACTTGTTTTCATATTACATATTTCAGCTCTGGAGCGCAGAGGTTGGTTTTTGACAGCAGTAAAAGTAGTCAGATTTTTCTAGCACAAAGTTGATTCCTGGCAAATGATGTGCTAGACATTTATGACACCAAAAAGATTAAGTAAGGAAAAAAAACCCCTGCTTTTATTGTATTTCTTCTTTACCTTTCTAGGAGAAATTTTTAAGTTCTTCACATCCAGTCTCCCACACCAATACTGAATATGTGGCCAGAGTCTTAATCTTTTTACCTAAACAATGATATTCAAAAACAAAAAAAAATTGCATGCATTTATCAATTTATCACAGATTTTACAGATGACATGATTAAACTGAAGAGTTTATTCTAAGGAAGAAAATATACTATTTTCAACACTTGATGACTCTACATTAGATTTTAAATGTGGAATCATCAATTGTAGTAGATACTGTTGATGCCTTGTCTTATATCCCTTTGGCCCACATGAGTTACCTGAAGTTGTGGTAGGGGTAGAGGTACATAGTATGGGCATGCTGATGACTTCCTATTCAAATGCTCAAATTACTCCACTTCTTAGTTAGGACTTTGGGGGAAGCCTTCCTTATGTACTGCAAGAGATTGTTTGCTCTGACCAAGTGGAATCTGAAAGAGTGAAGGAGTCGATGGCCCAAGGGCAACCCTCACTAATATAGGGGCCAAGGGCCGGCCACCCCAAGATAGGCCATTTTGACATGAACATTGTTTTGTTACAAGCAATCAAAACTCTGCAGATTTAGAAGAAACTCTTTACCTCCCCTTCAATTGCCTCCTTGTATCAGGAAGAGAGTATTAACAGAGATTCCTCTTTACTTAAGAAACTTATCTACATAATAGGGAAACCTTTGTTTCCAAACATCTTTCACCTTCTTGCTAATGGTCTTTCTCCCTTTTGTATCCTCAGACTCTTACCCCTCTTCTTAGCTCAAATAAGCATCATATAAGCCTGAATGTCTTTAGAATTTGCATGTCTGTGTGTATTCCCTGTACATATGCTATTAAATTTTATTTTTTCCTGTTAATCTGTCTCGGGTCAATTTGGTTTTTAGTCCATTTAGAAGGACCTTGAAAGGTAGAGAAAATTCTTCCTCCCTAACACTAGCATATCCATCTTCTTGTGGAATAATTCAAAGATTCAGAGGTGTGTTCCACATAGTCTCTTATAGGCTCCCAATGTGTTTGATGTCTCTTGCTTACAGTGATAATCTGCTCATTTATATATGTTCTTAGCTTTTCTCCGTTCCCTGTCTAACTTTACTATTCTCTCACTTGTATCTTCTTGGATTACACTGTAGATAGACTACTTGTACCCAAGTTCTTGTGTTGATATCTGCTTTTGCAGAAACCTAATTTAAAGCATCTGCAGAGCTATTTCACATAATTATCCCAAAACACTGAAAAAAAAAAAAAAAAACAATAGAAGTAATGTCATTTTTTTAGTTGAGAAATATGAGTTATCTGGATACTCATTTCAATGTTCTAACTATTTTTGCATGATTATATTATAGATTATTAATTTTAATGACATTATAAGTGTTATGATTTGAGGAAGTAATATTGAAGCAAACATTTATGTAAATATCACACTCAAGCATCCAGAACATCATGGTTGGACTTACGTCTAGAGAAATTTTTCTCTGGATCCATGCTTTTATCTCAGGTCATTTTGTATATCTTGTATTTCTAGGTCCCTTATACTTATCTGACTACTTATTATATTCAATCTGTAAGTCCTAATTTAATTTTCTCAGCTGTTTTTTTTTTCTTTATTTCTATTACTAAACCTTCTGTCTTCATATTTAAAACTTCTTAGCATGGGTTGCAGTTACACAAACTGGTTGAAGTATGTGCCTGAAATATCACTATTTTCAGTAAATAAAAAAGAGATGATAAATTTTTTCAACTCAAATCCAGGTCCTCAAAAGCATGTTTCTAAATTTATATGCAATAAAATGTTTATAAATGTTTTTCTTTTGGTAACATTCTGAAAATTTATTTAATCTTACATTGGCAAGTAATATTTTGTTACTATTCCCTCTGGCTCATTTATCTATTTATTAATAAACCTCAAGAAGGAAAATATTTAGGAAACTTAACTTGTTCTACTTAGGCTTGTATAGTTCAATACCAATGAGACAATTAAAATGAACAGAACAGAGGTTGACAACTTTTCAAGGATTTTCCTTCCTGCATTAATGGCATTTTTTCCCCTTTAGGTGTGAAATAGGGAAAATCTCAGTTTTGATTTGTAGGGGAGTAAAATGAATTTTCCTCTGTTCTTCTACGTTCTTGGCTGAGACTTCTCCCCAACTTCACCATGTAAAAAAAGGAGAGATCAACAGGAGAAAAACAAACAGAAGTCTAATAGCATGTATACTTCCTGTATATATGGGAGACAACTAGGAAAACTGAGTAACTCCCTAAAACGGCCCAAGCCATCACTTTACTATTATTTTTTTATAAGATTTTATTTATTATTTGAGAGAGAGAGCACAGGTGAGCAGGGGCAAGGAACAGTGGAAGAGGGACAAGCAGACTCCACGCTGAGTGTGGAGCCTGACTCAGGGCTCAATCTCACGACTCTGAGACCATGACCTGAGCCGAAATCAAGGGTCTGATGCTTAACCAATTGAACCACCCAGGCACCCCCAAGCCATCATTTTAAATGCTATCTCTAGTTTAAGACAAAAGAAAGATGTTGGGGGACAGGAGAGCCATTTGTGGGAGGTTATCAGACAAAGCATAGGTATGAATGTTATACAAATTAAACTGCTGCTTTCTCCACTAATAAGAATTTGTAGAGATTGGTGGGCAGCAAAGCAAAGTTCATTGGGTGATAGTAAAAAACTCCCGAAGAGGGAGGGGACCTGAGAGGGTTGCCCAACAAAGAAATTCTAATACAAGCTCTAAAAGAATACCGACAAATATAAAGTGAGTGAAATATTCACTGCTCTGTGATATATTTATACAGCATAGTCTAAAAGAAATGCATTTTTGTCTTTATTTCCTTTTTTGTTTTTTCTTCTATGAAATGACATTTTCATTCAAAATCATACTGACATATACTTGCATATGTTGGTTTAGTAGATGCTCCCCCAAAAGTTGAGATGATATGAACCTCAAAAAACTATTTCCAGGGGACCAAATGCAAATTAGGTTTATAGTACAAAGAAACCTTTATGCTCATCAATGTCCTTATCTCTTTACAGACACATCTCAAGAGTCACAAGTTCAATCCCTTTTTTCATTCATCCTACAGCCAATCAATTCTTATAAATGATAGATTTCATTTTCACCAAATCTATTTTGATTTAGCATAAACTCATTATCTGTCATCTGTGCTATTAAGATAGCCTTCACACAATTCTCCCTATGTTTACTTTATCTTGAATCCATTTAGCATAGCTTTAATAATTTTACTTAACATCTCACAAGCCTTCCATGACCATCAGCTTCAAACTTAATGGTGTCAGACTTCTTATCCTAACATTGGAAGTGCTCTGTAACATCTAAGCCCAACCTAGATTCCAAAACTTACCTCTCACTACTTCATTGACCCTAGCTTGTTCCAACAGAATTACTTCATATAACCACTGTGTTATAAACACTTCCATCTACATATAGTCTTTATTAAGATCCCTCTCTTGAAGCCCTCTAAACTTTGAACAAGCCAAATCTTTATTTTTAAAGTTATATTCCTTTTTTTTTTTTTATTAAATTACCTCTGGTTTCTTTACTCTGAATATTCATATAATTTATTATTATTTTTTATTTTGAAATGGAGATTCATAAGAACTATTAAAAATACAAAAAATTAAAAAAAAACTATAGAGGAAAACCCCAAATTCCTTTTATCCAGTTCTCCCCAAAATGATAACATCTTGCAAAACTATAGTAGAATATAAAAACCAGAAATGTGGTATATGCAGAGCTTATGCAGATCTCACCAGTTGTACACTAACCCATTTGTTTGTTGTACAGATGTGTGTAAAGTTCTATACAATTTTATGACACATGCAGATTTATGTAACCATCACCACAATTAAGATACAGAACTGTTTCATCACCAGTTATAAGGTTCCCTCATGTTACCTCTTTCTATCTACAGTTTCCCCCCTACTCATCCCTAACACCTGGCAACCACTAATCTATTTACCATCTGAATAATTTTGTTATTTAATTAATATTATATAGATGGAAAAATATTGTATGTAACCTTTTGACATTGGCTTTTTTCACTCAGTTTAATTCTTTTGAGACTTCTAGTTATTGTGTGTAGCAATAGTTCACTCCTTATTGCTGAATATTATATTGCATGATATGGATGTATTACATTTTGTCCATTTATGAATTAAAGAATATTAATGTCATTTCCAGGTTGGTGTTATTACAAGTAAGGGTGGTATGAACATTTGTGTATTGGTTTTTGTGTGAACATACATTTTTATCTCTCTGGGATAGATGTGCACAAGAGTGTAATTGCTGGGTCATATGGTAAGTGCACATTTAGTTTTTTGTAAGATACTGACAAACTGTTTCGCAGAGTGCTGTGCAATTTTACATTCTAGCCAGTAATGTGTGAGAGTAATCTAGTTTTCCTGCATCTTTCCTAGCATTTGGTGTTATTGTTATTTTTATTTTAGCCATTCTGATGGGAAGGAAGAAATATCACATAGTGGTTTTAATTTGTATTTCACTAATGGCTAATTGATGTTGAACATCTTTCTCTGTCCTTATTTACTATCTGTACATCCTCTTCACTGAAATATCTGTTCATGACTTCTGCCCAATTTCCAATTTGACTTTTTTTCTGCTGAGTTTGAGAGTTCTTTATATATTCTAGTTATGAATGAATTCTTTGTTAGATATATGGTTTATAAATATCATCTCCCACCTATATAATTTTATTTATATATTGTGTGATCTACATTACTTTCTATCCTGTATTTTAAAATTAAATAAATGTTTTGTTTCTATCCGATAGGAAAGCAATTCTCAAAATGTAGAACCAAACTTAATTAACCTTCACATATACCACAAAAAAGAGAGACCTAATAATACACTGATGGAATAATGAACAAAGAAATAAATTTATTAAAATAGACATTCCAAATAACAAACCACCTCATAAGATTTTTATATTAAATTGATATACTTGAATCATTTACTCCCCAAATATATGAATCATAAATTGAATCATATACTTTCCAAGTGACTAAATATTTTGCTTTTTTTAATACCTGACTTTTAGATTCCCTATCTTATATGCAACCAGTCTTTTTTTAAATTGAAGCTTTTTTTCTCAACCTATGAAAATGTGGTATCATTCACCATGTAAGCCTTAGCATGATGCAGTTCTTTGTTTATCCTGGTGTAAGTTTTTCTAACTTCTGTTCAGGATTTGTTTTAAGTCTGACTTAGAAGATCAAGGCATGGGAATCTAGATGTATTCTCCAAATAAACCTATATAGCTGTGCTGCCTTCTCTTCCTCGGTATCTAATATTTAGATGGTGATGCAAGCCCCTATTTTACTGCCTATAAACTGCTAGCCATTTATTGATTCACCTGGGATTTAATTGCTTGCTCCCAATAAGTGTTCTAATCAGAACATTCAAGATCACTTCACTACTCCCAATTCTAATGGAGTTATAGAAATTAGAGATGTAAATAAACTGGTAAGTCACCCTTTTAATATTTTCTCTGGGCAGGGTTATTCCCCATGGTACATTTTTCTTTTCTTTTTTATTTCCTTTTTATTTTTGCTAATCTGAACTTTAAAGAGGTTCAATAAGTGTGTCTTCTAATGCTTCTATCCCAAGGCTGAACTAGGCAGAATCTCTCTGGAAGGAATGGAAATCATATATTCTTACCAGTATCCAGTATCTTCTAGGAATGAACTATGATGGTTCCTTTTGCCATTACTCAACAAAATTTTCTGAGTTCTTGGTTGCTAGTTCAATAATGAGAGAGGAACCTACTCCTTCTGCCAAGACTGTCTTCCCTTGCTACTAACTGCCAATTACATCAGAAACATGATTAACAGAATTGTTATAGTAGTCAAAATGGTGATGAAGTTATGCCATTAGGAGGGAAAGGAAACTCAAATAATTATCTGTCATTTATATTCACCCTGAATTTCTCTTTCCTGAGTCATCTCCTAGACATAGACCTAATTTTCCTATGAAAGTTAGAAAAGTAGGACATCAGGACTGAAACAGAATTTGACTTTAAAAACCTCACTTGGGAATGGTGTAACATTATTGTTTGCAACGTACTGTCAATATCTTATTATCCACATAGTGATGAGGTGAAAGGGAATGGGTTATTACCCACATTTTATAGATGATTGTATTGAGGTTCTCATCTAGTAAGTTGCTTTAGGTTAAAAACACATTCTCAAATTCAGTTACATGGTAACATGTAAAATCCAGAATTGGAACACAGCATTTATTTATTTGGGGCCTATTCTCTGCAAAATTAGTTCAAAACACTACATTCTCTGAGATTTCCTCCTATCACATTCCCTATTCCTTCCCTGTCTCCTTTGTGAGCATATCTTTTTCTATTTTTCCTTAAGTTTTAATATATTTTAGAACAGAAGAAGTCAATTTTTGCTGCATATTTGAATCAGCAGTGGAGTTTTTAGATGTCATGATGCCCAGTTATACCTTATAGTAATTAAATATGAAAATCTGGGGGAGAAACTCAGGATTCAATATATTTTCTTAAGCTTTTCAGTTAATTCCAAAGTGCAGCCAAGTTTGAGAACTACTATCTCAGATTTCTAGCCTATTCCTTCTTTCTCTTTCCACTTTACATTCAATCACACATTCAGATTCATTTTCTACTTGCATGTTGGCTGCTCTCAAGTCCACATCTCCAACTGGACCACTGTCTTGGGCTTCAGAATCTTCTCCACTTACATATCCATCTCCACAGGGACTTTAAATTCAACAATCCCTGGACTGGGTTTATAGTTTTTCCTCACAACATCTTTTTTTCTCTTATTTAGAATGTAGACCATTATGCTATAAAACAAGATTCAAGAATTCACTGGCTTTATCAAAATATAAGGGTTTTTTTTTTTCTTTTTATATTCTCTATTGTCAACCTAAATAGTTCTGCTATTTTCAACCTCCATGCATCTTTTCTTGTTCTCATGATTTAATCAGTCACCTGGGGGAAAGGATGAGGGGAGTCCAGGTGCAACCCTTTAAGTGGCAGGCCTCAGAATGTGCATATATAACTTATTTTATCCCATCAATCAGTAATTATTTGCATGATTGCACCAGTCTATAAAGGCAAATATGTGTAGTCTTTAGCTAGATGGCTGTCTACCTGGCTAAAACCAAGAGGAAAGAACTTTTGATTCTGAACAAGATGGAGTAACAATGACCCAAATTAACCTCCTGCCTGAAATAACAAAAAACTGATGAGGTATATGAGACAATAGTTTTTAAGATGTTGAATGTGGACAAGAGGGTTCTAAGAGACTTGAATCAAATGAATCAGTGCAGAGAGGGGTAACCTATCCAGGCCGAGGAAGATTCCCTGATTGAAAAGGTGGATCTGAGAGTCAGAAGAAACAAGAATTTTCTAGGCAGTTAGATCTTGCAGTCAGATTATCAGAAAATATAGAGGGGCATTAACAGAGAATATCAGAATTCTGTGGAGGATATCCTTGTAGTATTCAACATACAATGCATCAGTGCATACCTGTGGAAGCTGTCCAATACTGGTAAATAAACCCAGAGAAAGGATTAAAGGAAACAGTGGCTGGTGCTCACAGGCACCAGGAATTGTGCTTTTCTCCACTAGGACTAGAAAACCTCTCAGAACATTGAGTATAGTACACAAACGGTCTTACCTCAGTCATGGAGAATACTTAGCTCTCCTTATCCATGAAGGATACTTAGCACACCTCCAGTTGTTCCTTTAAAAATCTTAAAATCAGAATCTCAAAGGATAAAATTGTTTTCAAGTAATCTACTTGTACCCCGAACAAAGCTGAAAAATATGTTAGGTATAAAAAATATGCAATAGCCACCTAGATGAAAGTCCCAAAGTCTCATATCCAATAGAAAATTATAAGGACTGAAGGAAAAATAACTCATTATGAAGAAAAAATAATCAAGAGTGACCTTAAACTGACACAAATGCTAGAATTACCAAGCAAGTACATTCAAATAGTTATTATAACTCCATTCCATATGTTTAAAAAGTTAGAGATATGAAATACATATTTTTAAAAAGAACCAAATTGAATTTCTGAAGATGAAAACTACACTGTGTTAGATCAAATATACACTGAATGGAAGTAACAGCAGATTAGACAATGCAGAAAAAAAGGATTAGTGAACTCTGAGACATAACAATAAGAACTATCCAAAACAAAACACAGAGAACAAAAGAGAATAAAATAACAAAAAGTATAAGTGAACTGTGAGAAAACTTCAAGTAGTCTCATATATGTGTAAGTGGAGACTCCAAAGGTTAGAAGATATCAGATAGGAGGAAAGAGGGACAGAAAAGATTTTCAAAAATAATTGCTAATTTTTTCCAAAATTGATTAACATCAGAAACACAATAAATAAAAAACAAAAGCAGAAACAGACCCATAAATACAGAGAACAAACTGGTGGTTGCCAGAGGGGAGGGGGATGTAGGGATGGGCAAAATGTGTGAAGAGGAGTGGGAGGTGCAGGCTTCCATTATGGAATGGTTAAGTCATGGGGATGAAAGCTACAGTGTAGGGAATATAGTTAATGGTATTGTAATAGCATTGTATAGTGACAGATGGGAGCTACACTTGTGGTGAGCATAGCATAACATATAGTGTTATCAAATCACTACACTGTACACCTAAAACTCATGTAAAATTGTATGTCAACTGTACTTTCAATTAAAAAAACCCACAACAATAAAGTCCAAGAACCTCAATAAATCTCAAACACAAGAGACATCAAGAAAAGTATTCCAAGGCACAACATAATCAAATTTCTTAAAGCTAGTGATGGAAAATCTTTAAAACAGCCCAAAGAAAAGACATCTTATTTAACTTAATCATGTATTTAACACAATACATGTTATGTATAAAAACAAGACAAGGATGATTTCCTTCTCACAGAATATATGCAAGTGAGTAGAAAATGGAGTAGCATCTTTAAAGTACTGAAAGAAAATGTGGTTAACCTGGAATTATCTACCTGATAAAAATATATCTCCAAAAAATGTGAAAAAAAGACTTTTTCAGACATCACCCCCAGACCATCATAACAGTAAAACCATTTTCTTTTAGTCAGAAGAAGAAAAGACAACTGGATGGAAATATGAAATGAGAGCATTAGAAATAGAACTTATCTGGGCAAATATATATGATTTTTTTATTATCTAAACTTTATTTTAAAGATAAATGACTATTTAAAAATCAGAATGTATTGTGGGATTTTAAAAGATACATATATTTAAATATGTACATAAAAGTATATATAAATATACATAACACATGTATTTTTATATACATAAAAGTAAAAGGCATGACAATAATAACACAAATCCAAACGGAGAGAAGGAAAGTGCTACAGTAACACTTGAAGGTAGATGGTGATAAGATCAAGAAATATACTATAAATGTAAAACAATCATTAAATGACAAAACAATGAATTATAGCTAATAAGCCAACAAAGGAGGTAAAATGGATTCATAATTTGATTAAATTAATCCATAAGAAGGCAGAAAATGAGGATTGTTGTGACTGTGTTAAATTAACATTTGTTAGTAGGGAGAACCTTGGAGTGTTGGATAGTGAGACTTGGTTCAACAAAAGACCATAAGGGAAAGTGAGACAAGAGTTTATAATGCACAGGTCTTACAGAAAATATACAGCATGCCTTGAAGGACCACACAGGGAGGTGATATAGGCAGAGAAAGCACCAGGAGGAGGGGCACATGCCTTCTTTAGGGTCTGTGTGGAGTGGTTTGGGGTTTCCACACTAAGGCCAGATCAATTAATTCAAACCAAAAAGAGCAGAGTTTTGGGGAAGCTCTATAGGGGTCTTATCTAAGGAGTATACACGGGGAAGGCCCTAGGAGGCAGGGGAGATTATCACAAGGGCTATTAGAAAAGCCATATCAGGAATTCACATTTACTTGTGTTTTGGTGGGCTGTTATCTAGGTCATGTGCTTGTATGAGGGGCTAATGTCAGTTAAAGTCCTCCACAGGCTGCTTGGCCAAACAAAATGGATGTAGAGGCAGCAATACCCTAGGGTAGCATAATTAAACTCATTATAAGAGTAAAGGAAACAAAGTTAAGACTGGGAAAATAGAAAACAAATAGTACATGATAGACTTAAGCCTAACAACATCAAAACTCATATTAAATGCAAATGATATAAAGACCCCAAATATTATGAACATCATGGTTAATGAATACTTCACAACATTCACCATATTCCTTCTTGCTTAAAACTTCTAAATAAATTTTCATGACTTAAAAGATGATTTACAAAATCCTTAATATCTCCTACAACCCTCTGTATGATCTGACCTAATCTCATTTGGGGGAGCTTTCCTATGATATTCTTTTCTTCTAAGAAACTGAAACTCTTTAGTTTTACCAAGATGCTACATTTTCTCTCTCTTCTTAAATTAAGATTCACCTTTCCTGAAGGAGTGTCTCCATTCTGAACTTTTTGTCATAGTGAAATCTTATACAGGCAGAGGGTGCTGCTATAGACTCTTGTAGGGGCCAAGGGCAGGCCTCACCAAGATGGGCCACTTTGGCTTGAACATTATTTTGAGTTAAAAGCAATCAAAACCCAGAAGAATCAGAAGAAGCTCTTTACCTCCCCGTCAACTGCCTGCTTATATCAGCAAGAGAGCTATTAACAGAGATTCCTCTTTACCTAAGAAACTTATCTAAATAAGGCAACCTTTGTTTTCCAAACATTTACCCCCTTCCTGGCTAATGGTCTTTCTCCCCTATGTATCCTCAGACCCCTACCCCTACCCATCTCCTTAAGTCATATAAGCATCATGTTGCCTGTCTTTGGAATTTCCATGTCTGTGTGGATTCCCCATACATATGCTATTAAATTTGATTTTCTCTTATTAATCTGTCTCATGTCAATTTGGTTCTTAGTCCAACTAGAAGGATCCTGAAGGGTAGGGTAATTTCTTTCTCCCTGGCACTCTTTTATTAGAATCTAACCCCCCAGGGGTGTCTCGGTGGCTCGGTCAGTTAAGTGTCTGCCTTTGGCTCAGTCCCTGGATCGAGCCCTGCATCAGGCTCCCTGTTCAGTGGGGAGTCTGCTTCTCCCTCTGACCCTCCCCTCTCTTGTCCTCTCCCTCTTTCACTCTCTCTCAAATAAATAAATAAAATATTTAAAAAAAAAAAAGAATCTAACCCTCCAAATCTTGTCTAGCTGCCTTTTCCTCCTTTCTCTATCAGCCTGCCCTATTCCCAAGAGCTTGGGAAGCAAGCAGGTTGGTTAAAAGTCTTCTTATGTACCCTGGAGGATACACTGATTTTGCCTTGAACTAGGATTTTAAAAATAGGATAAGTTTTTAGATTTAATATATGGAGAAATAGAGCCCCAAAAAAGAAAAAAAAATGCTGACTGTTAAATATGGGAGTAAAGGAAGGAGCACTATGAAGAATGACTTATCACATTTTATCTTAATTACTTGCTTACTTATCATTATTGCTCAGGATAGCAAAAACACTATAATAGTAAGGAGTATTGGTATCCTCTTACATAGTATATCATCCAGTACATAGAAGGTAGTCTTTAAATATTTGTCTAATTGGAAACTGAACCTCATAGTACTCCTAGGCATTTAAATTTACAATTCCTATCTATAAGTGAAGAAATTAATCTTTAGAGAAGTTACATAACTAGGAGGTAGCATGATCTAGAAGTTAAGAGTATAATTTCTAGAGTCATACAATCTGATTTTAAATTGTCATTTCACCATTATCAAGCTGTATGAACTTGGACAAGTTACTTTAGCTTTCTATAATTTAATTTTCTCTTCTATAATCAGATTCAAAATTTCATCATTTTTTTCTTTTTAAAATTTTTTTGCTCATATTCTTCTTTGAACTCTTTAAATACTTCGATTTTAACCTCATTGATAATTTCAACAACTTAGAGTTTGACCACTTCTTTATGACATTATGTGTTTTCATCTCTAGAATTACAATATAGATATTGAACCATGTGTGAACCTATGGTGATTAGTTTGTGAAATGTTTCATTAATCTTAATAAATGACAGTTGCATTATCTTTTCTATGACCTTCAACTTGTTTTTAATCTAGGAACTCTTCGTTCACTCTAAAATCAATTTGAATTGATTTCACAAGTAAGAACCTTGGTATACATTTTTAAAGATTTTTAAGTACTATTATATAATTATATTAAGTACTAATATATAATGTACATATCAAACTTGCTGAATTGCTTTCAAAGAGCTTTAGCCTGAGGATGGGATTTTAGACACAAGAAAATTGAGAGTATTAAGAAATATATATTATTTCACTTAGGTTTGCTTTATTTTAGATATCTCTGGAAAAAGATTTTCTCAATCCAGTGCACATGTCACTCAATAGAACTTTTGGAATCTACATTAGCACTTCTCAGCCACTGGGGTGCCATTCAACAGATTACTACTTTAGCACACTAAATAGTATTTTAATGGCCTGAAAATACAGTATATGGAAAAGGGGAATCATTTAGCTCCTGCCTGCAGGGAGGATTACATCTATGACAAAAATTATTATGATTATTATTTTTAAAGATTTTATTTTTGGGGTGCCTGGGTGGCTCAGTTGGTTAAGCGACTGCCTTTGGCTCAGGTCATGATCCTGGAGTCCCTGGATCGAGTCCTGAATCGGGCTCCCTGCTCGGCAGGGAGTCTGCTTCTCCCTCTGACCCTCCCCCCTCTCATGTTCTCTCTCTCATTCTCTCTCTCTCAAATAAATAAATAAAATCTTTAAAAAAAAAAAAAAGATTTTATTTTTATTTATTTGACAGAGAGCGAGAGAGCATAAGTAGGGGGAGCAGCAGAGGGAGAGGGAGAAGCAGGCTCCCCGCTGAGCAGGGAGCCTGATGCGGGGCTTGATCCCAGGACCCTGAGATGATGACCTGAGCCGAAGGCAGTCGCTTAACCAGCTGAGCCACCCAGGCACCCCGTGACAAAAATTATTGAGACTTATCTAAATCAGTGGCAGTAAAGGAGGTATTTTGCAAACTTTACTACAGGAAATGTTTCATTTAAATAGCAGAAATTAACACTTTCAGCAAATATTTTAAACTTTAAGTATATTACAAAATAATAACCAACATGCTTCCTTAAATAACCTTAAATATGACTAGATAAATAAGTTTTAATTTAAGTCTCAAATCAAGAAAAGGAAAACACTATGTTCTGTAAGAAGCTTATCAGAGATGCCAGAGAGAAGAATTCAGAAGTGACTAACCACCTGAATAATCATGAAAAATCAATGCAGTAAGTCATACATTGTCAAAACAATTCTTACAAAGCACTGTTAACATGTCTTGTTATTTTAATAGAAAAGAAAAACAATTTAGGGAGGAGTTAATTAATTTTTTCAAAGGGAACAAAAATCATAAATAGCATTTAACATCACCAGGAATGGGGGGAAAGATGTTAGCAATGAAAAGAAACAAAATGTTTATTTCAATTAGAATAGGAAACTCTTTGGAGTGCTTCTTGAGAAGGCTAATGAAATACTATTGTTTTGGAAAGGTGAACATTTGCTGAATTAGTGATTACGAAGAAAACATTTTCAGGTACCAAGGAAGTACAAAGGTAAGTATAATCATATAAAAAGTAGAGATAATACTACTTAAAAATAAAAGTTAGGCCAAATCATCGGGGGAATGAAGTTTTGCCAAGATAAATTTAATTCAGACCATATTAATTAAAAGTGAATCAGCTTGACAATTTTCTTAGAGTTGAGATATATTATAAGACATATAGAACAGTTAATGCTTGATATTACAAAAAAAAATTTATGGCCAGCAAATGAATGTTTCACCTTCCTAAAAATTAATGAATTATCTTAATTTTAGCAATAGCATTTGCATGTTAAAGGCAATGCCCAAACTACAAATGCTAGAATATCCCACAAATCTGGAATCAATAGAGAAAAAGTCACTTCTGAAAATATAAATAATGGTAAATTATAATTTTACCATAAATATATACATACTGCTTTAAGGAATTTATGGTATTTTGGGCGCCTGGGAGGCTCAGTCAGTTAAGCGACTGCCTTCAGCTCAGGTCATGATCCCGGGGTCTTGGGATCGAGTCCCACATCAGGTCCCCCTGCTCTGTGAGGAGCCTGCTTCTCCCTCTCCCTCTACCTGCCACTCCCCCTGCTTGTGCTCTTTCTTTCTCTCTCTCTCTCAAATAAAAAAAGATTAAAAAAAAAAAAAAGAATTTATGGTATTTCAAATGAGACCATCAAACTATTGCCTAATGGAAGGCCCTAAGCACTTGTAATTAATATGAATTTTGCTGAAAGCTTTTTTCATGAAAAATCTTATTTGCTTGTAGAAGAGTCCTCTAAGATCTTATTTACATCAGTGTATTATTTAGCAACATAAAGAACATAATAAATATCAGTCCATCATGGTTCAATTCATTACACAGTAACAGAAAATAAATATATCTAGAACTTTTGTTCCATGTCAGGTATTGAGCTAAATGCTTACATTTCTTCTCCCTTGTACAAATTACTTTGGTTATTTTTAAAGCAAGTAATAGGTTATAAACACTAATAAATAGTTTATACACTAATAATTTATAAAACCTAAACAAAAATTTCACTGTGATAGCTTTTCTCATATATATAGACAAACTATCATTAGTGATATGGGTAGGGAAATACAATGCATAATTACTGATTTATTTGAGTGTTTAAAATGCAAAGAGGTGTTTGATATGATCATAAATAAGTAAATGTTATAAGACATTTTATAGAATCTGATAAACTGATTCTAAATTAAATTTTAATTTAAGTGAAAACATTAAATAACAGCTAAAATAATAATAAATAATGAGGAAAGGAATGTCAACATCTACCAGGTCATACAATATTTTCTAAAAAACAATGATTTAATACGTAGGCTACATCTAGATGGAACAGTGGAAAAATACCTGTGTTCCAGAAATAAAAATTTTACATATAATAATTTAATACACAACAAAGGAAATGTAGACTCATGATCCACACATTAGAGGAAATAAATCCCTACTGAACTAGAGTCAAAAGGAAAAGAATGGATATGTGATTTCATAAATATTTTTAAATTAACACAGGTATGCCTTGTCAGTCAAATTCTCATTATCTTAATATTCACTAAGATGACTCACAAATATTTTATTCAAAACTCACTATCTGAAAATAAAACTGGTTATAATGAATCAGCTTGCAAGTGCCAGTGAAAAGTGCTTAAATTGTGCATTTTTGTTAAGAGGATGCATAGTCAAGACAGTTGTATTTCAGCAGTTTGCCCCGAAGAACAATGTTCTCCTGAGCAAACTTTAGACATTTATTCTTTTACTTACCTTTCTCACTTGCAACACATCACCAAACAGTAGCAGGAACTGCGGTCCCCATTTTCTTTCTCCCAGCATTCCTCACTCAGGCCTCTCTTCGTAGCTACTTAAAAAGAAAAAAAAAATCTGGTGTTTACTTATTTTATTTTACTAAGTGCTTTTTGCATTCATCATATATCTTTAAATTTTTTTCTTATTATCTGCATTACAGTATAAGTTAACTGTAGTATCAGAGCAACCTAAATCATATATGCACATATGTATCTCCTCAAATCTGTTTTAGTTTGCTAGGTAATTGGTGTTTTAAATACCTCAGATGATACTTTTTGATTTTCTGAATGATAATATATAATTCATTGATATTATCCACTCCTTTCTCTCTGCCTGACAATCATATTCATATTAGTGTTGCTCTTATTTAGTTCTTCTCTGGCATATTTTGTGTGGTTTTAAATAATATGCTTAAACAAAGATTTATCTAAACCTCAATTTTTCAATAATAAGCCCCTATTTTGTAAAATAAGACTCTCAGTACTTCAACCTTTTCTTACATCTTTCCCAGTTCTCAAACTTTTTATTCTCTAATCTAATCCCTATATTCTTAAAAAACTCTTCCGCAGATTAGATTTCTCTAGCTCCATATGAATCTATTTTTTTCTTACTCTTGATGATAACAATCATAGTGGAATTTTCCTTCATTGCTTATCAGAGATGGAACCACTGCCTCCTTAAAGATATGTCTTGCTTTTTCTTAGCATGTATCTATTTTTGTTGGAGTGAGTCTTTATATAATTTAGAAGTCTATAGAAGGCAAATTTACCAAATCCCTACATATCTATCTATATATTATTATCACAAATGATTAATAAAACCCTAGATTGAAAATAGTTTCTTTTTCATGATTTTGATGGGATTATCACATTGTTGTCAGTACATTGTACAGCTAATAAAACTGAAGGAGTGTGAACCTTCTTTATTGTTTTTGTTTCTCATTAGAAGCCAAAGTACTCCAAAGTTTCATAATAAGGAATCCAAGCATGACTATTTTTATTCATTTTTCCGGGCCCTTGGTGGAATCTTTCAATTTGGATATTTATGCTTTCAGCTCTGGAAAAATTCTTTTTTAATATTTTTGATTAATGATGGTCCATGTTTATTGTTCTCTTTTCAGGGACTTTTATGCATCAGCTATTGACCTCTTAGACTGGTCATGTATCTTGAGCTTTTTGACATTTTATCTTTGTATATTTGAATAATTTTTCTAGGGGATTCCTTCCATGTCTTTCCAGACCTATTTAAAAAATATTTTAGCAAAATAAATAAATAAATATCAAAAATATTTTAGCAATTTTATTCATAATATAGATTTTTACTTGCTTGTATCTTTTTTATAGATTCTTATATTTTTACTCTGGATGTGATAGCTTCATTAATTTATTTGCATATAGTATTAGAGTGTTTATAAATACTTGATTTTTCAGTTAATTTTAATTTTTATTATTCAGGATGCTAGATGTCAGCAAGGCTCTCAAGTGTTTAAAATATAAAGCCAATTAAAAATTGATAATAAAAATCACCATTTGATAGAATGATAGAATGTATTGGTTTGCCCTAAATCATCTCTAGGTAGTACATCCCCACTATGTCTTCATCAATTTGTACCTACTGATAGTAATGGTGAAAATATAATGAAAAGTAATGAGTCAAATAACGCTACTACTTTCAGAGTCAGAAATTTTGAGGAAGGAATGTAAAAATATCTTGTTTGAGGTCAGAGAAAGTTGATGAAGATAAACTGCTTTGTAGAAGAATAAAAGGAAATAGACAAATTAGCTGAGAAGTTCTTTTTTGAATATATGGGGTTATACAAGGAGTATATGCTATGTTCCTCTTTTCTCCACATAGACTCTCCATTATTTTCAATTTCAGGTGGTTATGACCACCAGAGGTATGTACATCAATTTCATACTGATTATTCATAACTTAGAACTGATTTACTCTGTTACACTTATGAACATAGATAAAAAGACCACTAATTTGAAAGGAGAAGAGCAAAAGACATGGACACATTATCACCACTTCAATGTCTGCTGGCTCATATTTGGGCAGTGTATTTGTTTTTTAAAAACAAGCAAATTATCTGATAATCCAATAAATAAGTCCGCTTGCCAAAACATTAGAAAATTATTTTCAAAGTATTTGTTATTAACTGGGGAAAGTAACATGACTACTGTAAGATTTTGAACAACATTATTTAGTAATTCAAGTTACATCTTATAGTCACCAAGAAGCTAATATAAAATATTTACCTTCAAAACTCAGGACAGATTAAAATTTCAGAAATAAAGATGGAGTAGGAAGAAAATATTATTTCCTTAGTGGAATTTTTTGAATTTGTAGGAAGGCAACTTCATTGCTAAAATAACTATCTTACAGGTGTAAAGTAAGAAAGTGAAACTCTAAAGTAATAAATGAAATTTGAACATTACTGCATTTTTTTCTTTTAGTTAAGCATACAGTTTTCAAACCGAATTCAAAATTCTACGGTTGTTTATATAGCCTGGGTATACCCTATAGATGGGAATAAAGGCACTAATTGTTAATGGTGGTTATGTAAGACCTGATTTCCTGCCCTCATCTGTGTTTTGATCTTGCTGGCTTTGTTTCTTTCTTCTGGTTTATATAATAGTTTCAGGTAAGGGTCCATTTAATCACTGACAAAAGAAAAAGGAGAAAATATACAAGAAGGAGCAAAAGAAAAGATATAAGGAGAAGCAGAAGACAGAAGAGACCTCTGCTACTTAAAATTGCAGTTGAAAACCCTTAGGTTAGGACTTGAACAATTCTTTAGGATTATTAATGCTTTTCCTGAAAATGTATTATTAATCATTACATGAAGTCAAATAATGCAAAGATTAATATAGAATTTCAATACCTTACTTTCTCCCTGACTCTCCCTAATTCCCACTCCTCTGAGGCAACCAGAGAGGTATGAATTCCTGACACATTTCTAGATAACAGCTAGCCTAAGTATCTTTCAACCCTTTTCCTTACTTATACAAACCCAAACAAATATAGAGACTTAAAAAGAATCCTAGAAGAGGAAAACTACTAATAAATTGTTAATTATTTTATTAAAAGTTTTGCTTTCTGCCCCATATTGCAATCTACAAGCTCTTTTCAAAGTTATAGTTAACATAGGCAACTTTATTTGGTAAAGTCCAGAAATGAAAGCAGTTGGCCCAAGATATTCCACCTTTGGGTCCTTAGTGCCTAATTGAGATGTATGCTTGGAGATTATAGTAAAAAATAAATTACTTATTTTACAATTTGGTGTCTAGAATTCCTTGTTGAGAAAATATATTTCTTCTGTTTACTGTTTTATTATCCCAATTACCAAAGAGTTGTAAGAAACTAATGTAGGCTGTATGCATTCTAAATATTGAAAACATTTCCTAAGGAGACTCTTTCATTTTGGAAAAATCTATTAATTATAAATAGCACAACTTTTTTCTTCTTGGAGTATTGTAGATACCAGATATTCTAGAAAGTACAAAATACATATCTGATCTATGTTCTTGAGGCCTGTCACTAGATATTGTTGGCTATTGAATATGTAGAACATTGTATATCTACTTGATGTTCACATATGCTATCTTTTTTTAAAGTCCCATATGCTTTTCACTAGCACTCTGTTGTCATATCCAGAAGAAAAAAATTCGAATACACTTTTAAACCAATTTCTGCCCTATTTGTTTTCGATGGTATTATGAAAAGGGACACCAAAGAATGAGGAGGGTTCTCTTCACACAGGAAGAAGGCTCAGCCTCCGGCTGCTCAAACAGCAATTAGGTTGGAGAGTTTGGATCATGATTGCACATACATACATTTCCTCTCATTTTCTTTCTTTCTCACACAGAGAGAAACACAAACAATCCAACTTATTCTATGCCACAAGTTCTTCAATTTCAGAGTAGTCAACATATACCTTCTAATACTTATTTTCCTCCATTTTCTTTTGCTCTATGTACAAGATACCACTGTGCTTGAATCCTACTTCATTATTATGTGCTGTCATGCAGAATTGATTCCAGGTGGAAAATTTCTTAACTTCAAGGATGCATATTCTCTGTTAAAGAATTCCCTCCTTTCGACATTCTTCAGGAGGCTTTCTAAAATGATTTTATTCAATTAAATGATACCTATGTATATCTAAAGAATATGTAATGGCTTTAATTATGTGTATCTCGGGATAAATTTAGATAAAGATTATGATAATTATTGTGAGATTCTACTTAAACATTTTCTTAAAAAATTTGTTTGTTAGAAACAAATGCAACTTTTGACTTTTAGGCTGAATGGCTACTTTTATTTTCCATTTTCAATTTCCTGGCTTGACAATGTATACTAATGATGTTTCTCTGTCTCACCAGGCCTCAGAGGAAATGTTGATAATGGTTCACAACCTTAATGTTGACTCTTGATAGGTGCATATATTGAGTAAGATCTTTTCCCCCAGCTCATCTTTGCTCTAAAGTTTAATATTATAATTTAATAAAAATGGCTTTGCAGCTGTGAAAGCTATCCTGGTAAAAAGCTATATGTATTTCAAAGCTGGTTCAGGTTCAAAGTTAAAACAAGAAATTTTTTTCCTATTGCCATGTCCGTCTTTCCCTACCAAGGGAAATAACCTCTTCAAAGGAAAAGACAATAAATCTCTAAATCTCCATATTTACTCAAGTCCCGAGACTCTGCAGGGCAAAAGCTGCCAAGTCTATAGATTTACAATGTTTTATGATAATGATTTCCTCCAAGGGCTCACCCGAGATGAAAAGATAAATTAATTTATCCACTTCCAACCACTAGTGAAAGTTTAGTCTCCATTCCAAAAGCTGCCTTCAGAGCATCTCCTGAACTATATAATTCATCAGCAGTGTTTAAAATTTAAGAGTCTCTGGATATGACCATCTTGCACTGGGCCTATCAAGTGGAAAGCATTGTAAAAAAAAAAAAAGATGAGTTTAAAGCTGAAGAGGGCATTATGACTTTTTCCTGACCTTGTGATACTCTTCCTACTACTAATGATAATAACAGCCCATTACTTGCTACCAACTCTGTGCCAGGCACTTTTATATGTAATTCTCATTTCATTCCTCCTAATATTGCTGTGAAGGAGATACTAAGAACTCCGAGGATCAAAGGATCAGAGAGGTTGAAGGTCTCCAGAAATCATATTTTGTAACCAACAGAGCCAAATATGAACCAAGATTAGTCTGACTTCCATGCCCTTAAGCAACTTGGCTTCCAATCTGCATTATATTAGAGATTGCGGCTGCTGAGTCTGGTTTGGTTTGTTTCTTCTATGTATAGATATTCCTTTAAAATGTTGATACATTCTACTTTATGTATCGAATTTTCCCTTAAATGAGTAAATTGGTGAGTTCCTTTCATAGCCTTTTCAACATGCTTTATCTTATTTTTACCTTATCTTCTATTTATATCTTTCTTGTTTTAATATCATAAGAAAATCATATGATTCACCAGACTTGGGGTATGTAGTAATCGGCAGACCAATCTTTTGAATAGTATATCACAATACCTTACCGCCTTTGCATTTTGCCATTTGACCACACAGACCTTCCTTCTGTTAATACTAGTAGCTTTTTAGTCCCCCTAAACACTGTTTTCTACTGCCTTGATCATCACTGGAAAAAGGTACCACAGATGACACAAATTTAGGAATATTTTAAAATTCGGGGATTCATGTTTTGAATTAAATGCCTGGAAAATGTCTCCTATACATTCAGTGCAATGCCTTAAGAGGCACATTAAACCAAAAGCACAGTTACAGAAACAATGGTTATAAATAATTGTCATTACTGCAAATTAAATAGGCCTGAGGCAATTTATGGACTACATTTGTAGAAGATCCATGGACTATTTATGGGGAAAGAAGGAAAGGCATAATACCTTGGAACATATTACTCATTGAGTGTCACATCAGAAATCTAGATCATTTGTAAATAGAAAGTCAAGATTAAATCTTCTATTCTGTGACCAAGGGGAATCATGATGACCAAAAGAATGTGGGTCAACTTTCCAAACCTGTGTTCTGGCTGATCTTAAACCCTATCATTTTTAAAACTTTAAAATATAAAATAAGATGAAAGTAAAATTACAAGTAGTTTCATGTCTCTAGAGGTAAAGATTAAACTTGACCTTTGGAACAAAAATATTTTTGTTTAACAAAATTCACCAGAAGAACTTTAGTTACCCAAGTTTAAAACATGTTTTAGAAAACTATATAATCAAATTTAACTCTAAATGCTGATATTAGGTATTATATTTTGTAAATGAAAACTGCTGTGTGTGAAAGAGGTTAAATTGTATCTTAAAGCTCATTATTGTTTTGGTCAAGAGATTTTTGTTTGGGTTTTTGTTAGTTTTGGAATGCGAGTATTGATGAAGGAAAGCATGGAGATGAGACTCAACTGAATTATTTTCCATTCCAATGAGACAAATAATTTGTTGGATTTTGGGTACTGTTTCTAACACTTAAGGATTTCCTTGCCAAATGTATGGAGATTCAGGAAGCAGGCAATACTGTTTCAGGGCCCAGCTGATCATCGGTGGCTTAGACCTGTGAAATGAGCCATTTTCCAAACCTGGATAAAGAATCCAAGACTACTTTGGGAATATCTGAAGCCCTGGCACATTAACTGGTAATCTCACAAAGAAAATTCCTAACAGTAACAGAGGTAGATACTACTTCAGTAGTTTTCTAGGACAATAAGCACCAGCCAAAGGGAGCCAGGGCAAGAACTGTAAGATCATGGGAGAGGTAAAGACTACAGTTATGAGAACACACAGGACACCCATTGGAAGATATCGACAAATAATTATTATTGATATCTATCAATCATATAGGTGATGGCTTAGAGTCTCTGAGAAATGGAATTTAAATGGAAATTATATATAAACCCAACAAACTGAAAAACAAAGACAAAATTAACCCTATATACACAAAAGACTAGCATCTAAATTAGAGAATGTAAGAGGACTGCCATCTTTGTATTTTCCATTCTGGTAGGAGAGAACAGAAGAAGTTTATAAAGAAACCATTTTTACTGTTGTTGGTGGTGGTATTGTTTGCTCCTAAGGGTAAATAATGTGTCTAAAAACTACTTCTGGGTTTTCCAGATCACTTTAGCTATATACTAGGAAACCGAGAGCCTCAGGGAAAAATTGAAAGAGAAATGCTGACTACACAGGCTATGGTGTCAATATCAGCAAAGATAATAAATATCATAGTGAAACAATGATATTAAATCTTGTTCCAACAATCAAAATATAGTGGTGTTAAAAAAAAAAAAACAAAAACAAAACCTGAGAGGAGAATGGGGACCAGAGGGTGAGGATTATCTCTATAAAGAGTGCAGTTTTATTTTTAGCGATCTTCCATGTTGTGGCTCTCATGATTGCTATTTGTTGCACCGCATCAACAAAGAGACACAATACAGTCAGCCATCACCAACTATATGACTCCCCAAGGCTATCCTTTATTTTTAGATTTCAAGAAAGAGTTAATTCAGAAATTAATAAAATATCTCAAGTATATATTATTAGCTTAATGCTTTAAGATGCTAGCCATTCTTTGGAGATGTTTGGGTTTTGTCCTACTCTTATATTTTATAAGTTATGAGAATCTATTATGCCTTTGATATCCTAGTACTTATATTTTTAAGTAAATCATGATAAAATATTTGATTGGAGTATGTAGCGTTATCACAAATGTATGACAGAATTTTCCTTTTTTGTATTTTTTTTTTAAACTCCTATAAATGAAAAGAAACATTTTCCTGGTCCAGATTCCAAAATAGAATAACATTTGCATTTAGCTGTCATGTTCCTCAGTCTACTTTTTATTGAATCAGATCCTCAATTTTTGCCTTTTACTTCGAGTCTTGAATAGAACAGCTATTTTGCAGAATGATCTTCAATTTGGGTTTGCCTTAAGTTTACCCATGATTCAATTTAGCTTATGAATTTTTAGTGAGAATGTCATAGAAGTGATACTGTTTCTATATCAATGCATCATATTGAAAAGCTAATATGATGTTAAGTTTACCTGTCACCAGAGATGTTAACTTTGATGATTTTGATTTTATACTGCCACATACTCATAGTAAGAAAACACAAAACAAAAAGCTAGTTTCACTTAAGAATATCCTTGATGGAGTAAAAATTTGGAGTAAAAGGAGTAAAACTGACCATGTGAGTAAATGTCTTTTTAATATTCTGTGTTATAAAATGAGAAGGATGTATAAAGCATATCTGCTATATACTTAAATATGATGGTTGTGAAGAATAGTGCTTCTATGCCTTTTTTTCATACCAAACCATTTTCATGTGAAATGACAATTGTACTGATTTTTTTAATTATTATGTTATGTTTATCACCATACATTAGATCATTAGTTTTTGATGTAGTGTTCCATGATTCATTGTTTGCATATAACACCCAGTGCTCCATGCAGTACGTGCCCTCTTTAATATCCATCACCAGGATAACCCATCCCCCCACCCCATCCCCCCTCTAGAACCCTCAGTTTGTTTCTCAGAGTCCATAGTCTCTCATGGTTCATCTCCCCCTCCCATTTCCCCCCTTCATTCTTCCCTTCCTGCTATTTTCTTCTTTTTTTTTTTTTTAACATATAATGTATTATTTGTTTCAGAGGTACAGGTCTGTGATTCAACAGTGTTACACAATTCATAGCGCTCACCATAGCACATACTCTCCCCAATGTCTATCACCCAGCCACCCCATCCCTCCCACCCCCCACCACTCCAGCAACCCTCAGTTTGTTTCCTGAGAAGAAATGACAATTGACAGACAAACTACAGTTATTCATACATGGGTATTTGGTAGGTATTAAAGGGGACACATATTGCATGGAGCACTGGGTGTTATACGCAAACAATGAATCATGGAACACTACATCAAAAACTAATGATATAATGTATGGTGATTAACATAACATAATAAAAAAATAAAAAATAAAAAAATAAAAAATAAGCTAAGTAAGGCTGACACTTCAAAAAAAAAAAAAAACTGATGATGTTTGTTACCAATAATAATATTCAACCATTCAAATGAAAATTGTAATTTTGGAAAACTTGTATCTGCCACCTTGAGCTTGAGAGCACCCCAATACTTAAAGGCTTTTTTGATGGGACTATTTGTGATATTAACAGATATGAATTTTTTACTTTTTATAATGAAATCATCATCATTTTGAATACCTGTATAATTCAGCAAACCTATATTTTCTCTATTTTCTAAATGACCAAATTGTCATATTCTGATATCATGTATAGATAAAAGATCCATTTAAAAATGCAAGACAGGCCAGTGGAGTTTCAGATAGCAGCTTATGAAAACTTCATTGGTATGATTTTAGATTCCACACTGCAGATAATCGTTAAGAAACTACCATTGCTGAATTTTGCTGACCAAAGAATATCCACCATTATCTGAAATAACAGTGAAAATACCATTCTCTTTTCCAACTACCTGTGTTAGTGAGCCTGGGTGACTTTTTTTTTCCTTTTCTCTCTCTCTCTCTTTTTTTTTTTTTTTTGTACTTTTAAAACAAAACAACCTATCGCATTAGTTTAAATGCAGATGGAGATTAGAAAATCTGAGGAGCATCGAACCCAAGGAGGGCTTGAGGGGACTTCCTCTTCAAATCTGAGACCTAAAATAAGAATAGGCTTACAGTGAATGGTTTCAGAGAAGGGAGAAGAGAGTGATCAAACACAGGAAGACTTATCAATTCTATTCATTAAGTGTAAGCTTTTTCTATCAATCTCTTTACTTCTTTCATTCTTATTATCTTTGAAGGCTACATCATACTTGGGTTTTTGCATTATGCAGAGAAAGCATTTTTAGAAGAAGAGTTTAATCTAAACCTCCTATCCTCTCCATAATTTAAGTAAGACCTATTTTGGAATTCTCTGTAACAGGCCATGAAAAATGAAGCATAATACAAATTTTACAATTTTTATTCCAAAATTAATTACTTAGTACACAATTATAATTATCTATTTACTTTCCTTTTAGCTGTATGTTGTAATATACATACATAACAATGAGGATTTACAAAAAATTTTGAACATATATAATATACAAAAAATTTTAATATGCTTAATGTATCTGCTTGTTTTTTTGAAATTAGAAAATCAGCATATATTTGGTGCCTCCAAACTCTGAAATGGGCAATTTCTTAGAAACACAAACATGTAGAAGTATAAAAAGTGTAATCCTTCCTCTCTCAAAGGAGTTTTTGCCATCTCATGTGGCAGAAATAACTAATGTCATTCAATAGAAAAAGAAGCTGAAAGTACTTGCCATTTTAAACCATTATCCTCTAGCTATATGTAGCAGCCTTTGGAAAGGAAAATTTTTATTATAATTTTAAAATATAATTTTCACTTTATTTCTGTTTAATGATGTTTGAATGAAAAAAAAGTATTCAACAAAAGAAACAACAAACAAAAACCCAAGAAATAAAAAACAAAATCAAACATTTCAAATATATAATGGCATATTTTGTCAGGATGTTTTTGTGAATGTTTGCTTCCATTAAAGAGACCAACAAAAAGTGAAAGGGGGAGAATTAGATTAGACAACCGGTAATAGTATAAGAGCACCCTTTTTAACAAATCCAACTGCTGTTTATCTTTGAGTGTAAAACAGTATAATGGAATGTTTTTGTCCATAAAATTCACTCGAGATCCAGAGTTATAAATGTCAACGATTTGCATAAAAGCTCAACTTTAAAGATTTAGTACTGTTTACAAATGAAGACAAAAATAAGCACAAACATAAGAGTTGCATTTTAACATAGGTGTCCATTATCTAATGTTTATATAATGGAAGCCAAATGACTTCATTATTATCTGTGTTATTACACTGAATACCAAATGAACTCATCATACAGGCATACTTGCTTTAAAAACTATTACAACCCCATCAATGACAAGGGAAACATATATATACAAACTTCTTTAGATGACTAATTTGATTTTTGTGTTAACTGCTAATGTATTATTAATCAACAGTTCATTATACTTTTAGATAACCTTAGTTTATTTGTGCTTTATTTGTACACAACTCATTTCTGTAATCTCTTGCTCTATAAAATTTTATTCCTATTTAAACAGTATTATCCTTAGGTAATGAATACATATATGCAAAAATCAGATGGAAGAACATGGAACCTGCTAAATTATTTGGTTATATCCAAATCTTAATAAGTACAATCAATTTGGCACAAAATTGTTTTTCCTATTAACTCGTTATTTTCAAAGTAAAATTTTTCAGCTCTGGCTTAGACTATATATGTTCATATCAAAATAGTGAACATATTCACTTTATCCTTTCAATTTTTATTTTTCTGAATTGGTTTCATGGATGGAAATTTAATTTACTTGATAAACAAATTGTTGTTTTGATTTGCTAGTCCATACCCAAATGAAATGCTTAAAAGTAGATTTGAGTGAGATGATATCTGAAAAAAAATCAATAGTGAGTCAAACACTGTGAAGTTGTTTTAAAAAAAAACATAGAATGAAACAGACACATTTTTATAAACAGGTAAAAGATGCTGATGCTTATGAAGAGCATATTTTTTATGAGAAAATCTAGAATTCTAATAACCTGGTGTTATGAAAAGACTAACTATTAGTAAAGGAAATTGACAATGGTTTTCGATCCTTCAATGAGGCAATCAGAGATACTCACTAGAATTCCATGCATTTGTGTATATGAACCATTCATTTAAAATCTCTAATTTGGAATTTGCTTGGGTTTTCTTATGATGAATTATAAACCCTAAGTCTTTCTAACAACATGATAAATTACTGAAATATGTATGATTGCTTCACACCATCAACTTAGAGCAATGTTTCCCAAACCTTTACATGTCATAACACAGATAAGACCTAGAAACATTCATCCAACATACTGTAGTGACAAAGAGGGATGCTCACAGACAATGGAAACAAACTCAGGGACTTTGATCACCAATGGCCAAGGAATGTGGAACTCATTTTCAGCATTAGCTAGGAAATTCTGCCACAGAAATATATTTTACACTGCATAAAGTGACTCTTACATTGCATCAAGAGACAAAAAGAATATTAATTAATGTACTTCCATAGGAAATTACAAAGTAGAGTCAAATGAATACCTCTTATGAAAACATTTCAGTAGATACTATTATTTATTTAATGCTTTGATAAAAGTAGGCACTACTCTAAGCTCTTTATCTGTATTAAATCATTTAATGCTTATTACAACCCTATGAAATTGAAGCTTTTATCTCCGTTTTATAGGTAAGGAAACTAGTAAGTAATTTGTTCAAGAGCATATGGCTACAAAGGAGCATAGCCATGATTCAAACCCAGATAGCCTGATTTCAGAACTTAAATGCTTAATCATTGGCCTTTTTTTGGTTATTTTTAAATGTCAATAAAAGAGTAAAAATTAATATCAAGTAATTTATAATATTTTGGATTCTAAAGGATGTGTTGGAAAGAGATTTGTTGACCTAAAAATTTACAAAATATATTTATATATATAAACTTTAATTCTCCACTTGATATAGGAGAACAAACACATCTTTAACCAAAAGAGAAGAAATACTGATGTATATATTTTTTTTTTTTTAAAGATTTTATTTATTTATTTGACAGAGAGAGAGGGAACACAAGTAGAGGGAGTGGGAGAGGGAGAAGCAGGCTTCCCGCTGAGCAGGGAGCCCGATGCAGAGCTCGATCCCAGGACTCTGGGATCATGACCTGAGCCGAAGGCAGCCGCTTAACCAACTGAGCCACCCAGGCACCCCTGCATACTTTATTTTAATATCAGAAAAAAAAAAATTAAGACTTACTAAAATTGGTTCCTTATATTCATAACTTATAAATAATAATTGTCCACTTAGACAATGTTTATATTATTATTTTTCTCTAGGTATTACAAACCATATTTGTTTCTCTAGAAAATTTTATTTTTGTAAGAAAGATATTAGTAAAATACTGGATAGTATTTTTGTTAAAATTGAAAGCATATTCCACTGGAACTATGTCTTGTTACAAGGTAATCAGCCATTCACTATTCTAAACATTTTGTTACATAAAGTGTACTTTTATGGGGATTGTACTGACAGGACTGAATGTAACAGATGTTTCAAAAGTTCAGTTAAAATAATCCTAACATTTAGTAGTATTTTAAGTAAAAAGTTATTGCAATTATTACATATCTTGCAACTACAAAAGACTGGAATAAGCAGAATATTTGGCAGTGAACCTTGTCTGATTTTTAACAGCTTCTCTGCTCCTAATATAGTCTTAGCAGGATATACACATTTCAATTTGAAGCAAGTTGATTTCCCTGTGGTTAAGCCCCAGTCCTTGTAAACTCCTTTCTAATAATCAGTAATCAAGAAAAGGTATTTTTTCTCCTGTGGAAAGTCTATCTTTCATGTACTTCATTAATGGAATTTGACTTCATGTATGGATTATTCACTCAAAATAATAAATAACTGCCTTGTTGAACTTAGAACAAACAAAACAAATCTAAAAGATATAAATCTACATTCTAACAAGTTTTCTGGTATCCACCACAAAATCATTGGCAACAATGATGTCTACATGTTATTTTGAAAGTCTTGGGTGCCACCAGATGGTGCTCTTACAGAGCCAAACAGAAAAAACATTCACTACAAAATTAGAAAAAACAAAACAAAACAAAACAAAAAAACAGTAGTGATTTTTTGGACTAGTAATTATCCTTCTCTCACATATTCAGAGAATCCCATGATGTCCAATAATCCATGACTGAAATCATACTTCAGGGTTCGGAAACTTTGGATGCTAATAAATATTTAAAACTATACTGAAAATATATTTAAAATCAAAATAGTAAAAATTGAATATAAAATTGCTTTTAAATTAGGACTTGAGATATATATATATGTCAAGATAGCCAGATCAATAATAATAATAATAATGATAAGCTCAAAATGTCTCATTATCAATAAATATTCCTATTATTAAAAGTTTTAACTAATAGGTGTATACCAATTTATCACAATGCTAAATTTACCAGACACCCACTAGAAACTGTCACATATGAATATATGTGCATAAATCTAAATGTATATTTATTGTTAGAATATCATTAAATTTAAAATATATAGACTTGAAATGCATTCATGGCAACTAACATATCAAAATATTGAGTTGCTGTGTTCACCCAAAATGTCATTTGATAACAATAGGATGCTTGAAGTATATCTATTTGCAACAGTGATTTAACTTGAGAAAAAAATAAATTACTGGAAAAAGATTTTTGATTATTTATTAACCTGAAGCACAGGGAAATACAACAGTCCTAACATTTGTTAGGTATCCCTCCCTTGAGATCCAGTATGACAGTGCAACCACATTTCTTTCAAAACCAATCTTACTGTTGGTATTTCCCCCCAAGAATTTTCAAAATTTGTGTGTGCACTATCTTTGCCTTCACTAGTTTCACAGATTCCTCCAACAATTTAGAGTTTTGTGCAACAGCTTACATACATAAAATATTAAGGATGGAGGCCACTCAGTAACAACTGGCTGTGTTTAATCTGTCTCATTTATATTACTGTGAGATCTTGGGTAATTTATTAAATCTCTTTAAGCCTTAGGTTTCTCCTCTATTCGATGGGATAATTAAATACTACCCATATTTTAGTTTCTATTTTTGTTTTTATTTTTTCTTGAGGACTAAATAAATGGGTATACACACATATGTGTATGTATGTCTCTTAAACAGTGTTTAGCATATAATATGTGCTTTTAACTGTAAACTATCATTGTCATCATTATGGTTGTTATTAATGGGCCCATAGAAAAACAATAAAATAAGACAATATAGGGAGTTTTTATTTCGAAATTATTTTACTTTATAGAATTCTGTTATTAAGTGATTTTGTCATTTAGGCACAGAGATATAAATACCCTATCAATATCAGATAAGTAAATATGATAATACTTGATAGTTTTGTTTCATTTTTAATATTTTTATGCAAAAGGGTGATAAGCTCTTGTAAAACAATATCTAAGAATACAGAATAAAAAGTGAATATATATCCCTTCTATATCCTTTAAATTCACTATCATTTCCAGAGATAATCACAGCTAACATTTTGTGTTATTTTTAATGGTCTTTCTAGAAAATGAAAATATTGTCAGCCTTTCTAGTTCACGAAAACCCAAAGTTTGAAGATCTCTAATAGATTCTGCCTTTAAATGTAGGCAGGACTGCTCTTTGTCTTTTCTAGACCAACAATAAAACTTTAAATATTAGGTACTTAAGTTCATATTCTCCCTTAGCACATTCTGCTCTCTACCCATTATTCTCTCAGGAATTCCCTTATATTGAGTCCAAAATATCCAACTATTTAGGATAGGATTCAAGGATTACCTTGAAATCTTATAGTTGTGTGTCTCAATCAATTTAGATTTTATCATCTAAAATTCCTGATTTTAGATGATAGACATCAAAATACTATACCTTAATTTTACATATACACACACACACCCAATTATGTTATATATAATTCTATAAACATATATATAATATACACATTATATATACGTATAAATATATATTATGTACAGTCACCCAAAAATAGACAAAATTCAAATCTTAGAAATAAACTGTAAGGAATATTAAAATTTAATTCACCGAATAATTTTTAAAATTATATTTTAGATATAAATATTATATTTCCTCAAGATCTCAGTTTCTTTGTGGTTTTTTAATAGTGTCAATAGGAAAAAATAATATTAGCAAATACTCCTCCACTCATTGATAATAAACTCAAAGATAGCCATCCTTTAAATTGTAATCTCCCTCCTAAAAGATGTTTGCTAAAATGTCATTGTTTGGGTAGTTAAATTTCACAGAAAATCCTGAAGCTTTATTAGAGTTCTTATTTAAAGTACTACAGAATGGTTAAGATTTAAAATAAGTGACTAGTGTATATTTTTTCTTATTATTTATTTATTTTTCAGTTTTCTCCAATGGAGGTGATAATAAGCAAATGGCAGGAAGCCAGGGATGTGTTAATGTGAAGGAAATGGAAGATGCTAATGCCCAAATTGTAAAGAAGAAGAGAGACAAATAAAAGCATAGTGAATAAACAGTGCCTAAAAAATTGAAATATTTGCAAACACAGAAGGAAATATGATTTTAATATAAAGAAATTAGGACATTATGAAACTTTAAATATTGAAACTAATTTCTCTATGAATTATGTGTTATACTAAGCTACATTACAAAACTTCCAAAAACATTTTCTCCCTTCTGCTCATATTGTCCATCTTCCTAAAAGATTGCCTCTGATTTGTGACTTCACTCCAGTTTTTCTTTTCTCCTGTTTTGGCTCTTGTTTCTTGATCTTGTCCATCAACCATTCAATGTGTAAATCATACTTCATTTTTTCAGTGAGGAATTCTAGTTATTTATATTTTAATGTTATTCTTTAGATAAGGAACCTCAAGTTTCTAGATAAAGGATGTGTATTAAAATGTAGAAAACCACTTCCATCCACAATGTATGTGTTTTTTTTATGATACAAAGTATAAACTGTAGAGTAATTATGAATTTGCTTTCCTTGCTATGGAGAAACAAAATATTACTAAATATTTATAGAATTTTCTAGCTAGACTTCTTTACCTTGAAATCTTATAGTTGTGTGTCTCATTGTGCTTTCTTCTAACATCATTTTAAAAATATATTCTAAGAATTCTTGTACTCATTTCTCAAATCTATTATTGGTCAGATTGGATGTTACCGGCTGTTTAGAATATAATTATTATCTTATATTCTATAATTCTTTTATGATTTAAGCAATATATGTAGTATATATTTTTATTTAGTTTACTGACTATTCTCCCTGCAAATTTATTAAATGAAGACATAAAGGAATTTCATCTTAAAGCACTAAAAATATACCCAAAGTCATGGGTATTTTGTTGTGCTTTGCAGATATTGCATTTTTTATAAACTGAAGATTTTTGGTAACCATGAGTCAAACAAGTCCATTGGCATCATTTTTCCAAAAGGATTTTCTTGTTTCATGACTCTGTGTCACATTTTGGTAATTCTTGCAATATTTCTAAATTTTAAATTAATAGTACTTTGTTATGGTGATCTGTGATCAGTGATCTTTGATGTTACTATTGTAATTATTTTGGGGTAGCACAAACTGCACCCACATAAGACAGTGAACTTAATTAATAAATGTTGTGTGAATTCTGACTCCTCCACCAACAGGCTGTTCCCCCATCTCTCTTCCTCTCCTTGGGTATTCCTATTCCCCAATATACAACCATACTGCAATTAGGGCAATTAATAACCCTACAATGGCCCACAAGTGTTCAAGCAAAAGCAAAAATCACAGCTCTCTCAATTTAAATCAATAGCTTGAAATGATTAAGTTTAGTGAGGAAGGCATGTCAAAGGCCAAGACAGGCCAAAAGATAAACCACTTTGGCCAAATAGTTAGCCATGTTGTAAATGCAAAGAAAAAAGTGCTACTCTAGTCAACACAAATGATTAAAAAAAAAAAAAAAGGCAGCAAAACAGCTTTACTGGTGATATGTAGAAAGTTTGAATAAACTGGATAGAAGATCAAACCAGCTTCAACATTCACTTAAGCCAAAGCCTAATTCAGAGCAAGGTCCTAACTCTATTCAATTCTATGAAGGCTAAGAGAGGTAAAGAAGTTGCAGAAGAAAAGTTTGAAGTTAGAAGAGGTGGTTAATGAGGTTCAAGGAAAGAAGCCATCTCCGTCACATAATAGTGCAAGGTGAAATAGCAAGTGCTGATGTAGGAGCTGCAGCAAAGTACTTAGAAGATCTAGCTAAAATAATAATGAAGATGGCTACACTAAACAACAGATTTCAATGTAGACAATATAGCCTTATATTGGAAAAAGATGCCATCTAAGACTTTCATAGATAGGAATCAATACCTGCTTCAAAGCTTCAAAATACAGGCAGACTCTCCTTAACGGCTAATACAGATGGTGACTTTAAGTTGAATCCAGTATTCTTTTACCATTCTAAAATTCCTAGGGTCCTTAAGAATTATGCTAATTGGACTCTGCTTCTGCTTTATAAATGGAACAACAAAGCCTGGATGATAGCACATCTTTTTATAGCATGGCTTACTGAGTATTTTAGGCCCACTGTTGAGACCTACTACCCAGAAAAAAAAAGATTTCTTTCCAAAAATTATTGCTCATTGACAGTGCACCTGGTAACCCAAGAGATCTAATGGAGATGTACAATGAGATTAATGTTTTCATGCCTGCTAATAGAACATCCATTTTGTAGACCATGGATCAACAAGTACTTTCTACTTCCAGTGTTATTATTTAAGAAATACATTTCATAAGGCAATAGCTGCCATAGATAGTGATTCCACTGATAGGTTTGGGCAAAGTAAACTGAAAATCTCCTGGAAAAGATTCATTATCCTAGACGCCATTAAGAACACTCATGATTCATGAAAAAAGGTCAAAATATCAACATTAACAGGAGTTTGGAAGAAGTTGATTCCAGCCCTCATGGATGGCTATGATGGGTTCAAGACCTCAGTGGAGGACATAACTACAGATGTGGTGGAAATAGCAAGAGAATTAGAATTAGAAGTGGAGACCGGCAATGTGACCAGATTGCTTCAATCTCATGATAAAACTTCCCTGAATGAAAAGTTGCTTCTTATGGATGAACAAAGAAAGTGGTTTTAGAGGTGTGAGCTAAGACAGTGGAGTAGGAGGCTCATCTCATCCTTCCAACACAACTAGATAACTATCAAATAATTCTAAATACCCCAGAAATCAACCTGAAGACTGACAGAACAAACTCCACAACTAAAGGGAGAGAAGAAGCCACACTGAAGAAGGTAAGAAGTGCAGAGACATGATTTAGGGAAGAAACATATTGCCGGTGCTAGAGAGGGGAGGGAGCCATTTTTGCACAGAAAAGAAAGGGAGAAAGGAACACACAGAGGAACACAAAAGGAAAACATTTCTCCAAAGCCATTGGCTGGGGAAATGAGAGCAACTGATTTTTGTAAGTTCTTGCAACCAGCAGGGCTTAAAGACTGGAGTTTCATTAAAGGTCAATGGGCTTGGTTGAGATAGAGCCCTGAGGGCACTGTGCTGCTCCTAGAGAGAAGGCAGGCAAACAACCTGGAGGAAGAAGGCATAGAAACAGTGATCTGAAGAATGCCTGGGGCACACAGAGGGAAGATTATTTGCTTCTCTTGGAGTGACTCCCTGAGAGCCAGTGTTCACAAGATGCCTCTCTGGGGAAAAAGATGTTGGCTGGAGCCATTTCCTTCCCCTGCCCTTCAGCAGAAACATAGAGTCACCTTCTGGAAGCAGCAAAGCACCAGCACTGGCTGCCTAACTTGATTACACCAAGTCCTACCCCACTGTGCTTTGGAGCAATTGCCCTTCTCAGTCAAGCTTGTCTCAGTCCCAGGGCAGCAGGGCCCTCCCCTAGAAGACCAGCAGATACCCCTGCCCACACCTCATCTCCTGACAAGAGAGTTCTGCAGGGTCTCAGTACTGGTGGAGTTGGTGTCAGGTCTCATTTAACATGCAGACCAGAGCACATCTAGTTAAAACTCACTACATTAGGGCCAAGGACCAAACACTGCCCACTGAAGGCAAGGAGAGCCTCTGCAGGCAACTACACTGGAGGACAGAGCAGCCAAAACACAACAGCAGAACACACACAGTACACACCACAGACACTCCCTGAGGCATGAGGTCCAGGACCCTATATGACTTCTTCTTCATAAAGCCATTAGTCTCAGGAGCAGGAAACATAACAGGCTTTTCTAACACAGAGAAGAAGGCAGAGACTTAGACAAAATGCCAAGATAGAAGAAATCATTCCAAATGAAAGAACAAGATAAGGTCAGGACCAGAAATTGAAGCAAAACAGATATAAGTAATATGCCTGATGGGGAATTTAAAGCAACAATCATAAGGATACTCGCTGGGCTTGAGAAAAGAATGGAAGACTGCAGAAATAAAACAGTTAAAGAATGAGTCAGAAATGAAAAATGCAATAACTGAGATTGGAAACATGCTGGATGAAATGGACACAAGACTGGAAGAAGCAGAGGAATGAATATGTGATATAGAAGACAAAACAATGGAAAATAATGAAGTTGAACAAAAGAGTGAAAGAAGAATTATGTAACACAAGAATAGACAAAGGGAACTCAGAGACTTCATCAAACATAATAACATTTGTATTATAAGAGTCTCAGAAGAAGAAGAGAGAAAAGGGGGCAAAAAAAATTTATTTGAGGAAATCATAGCTAAAAACTTCCCTAAACTGGGAAAGGAAACAGATATCCAGATCCAGGAGGCACAGTGAATTCCCATCAAAATCAACAAAAGCAGGCCCACACGAAGACATTTTGAAATTAAGTTTATAAAATATAGTGACAAAGAAAAAAAGAATCTTAAAAGCAGCAAGACAAAAGGAGTCCTTAACTTACAAGGGAAGAGCCATAAGGCTAGTTGGAGATTTCTCAACAGAAATATGGCAAGCCAGAAGGCAGTGGCATGATATATTTAATGTGTTGAATGGGAAAAATCTGCAGCCAAGAATATTCTATCCAGCAAGGCTATCATTCAGAATAGAAGGAGAGATAGTTTCCCAGACAAACAAAAATCTAAAGTAGTTAGTGACCACTAAACCAGTCCTGCAAGAAATATTAAAGGGGACTCTGAGCAAAAAGGAAAAATCAAAAGTGACAAAGACAAGAAAGGAACAGAGAAAATCTCCAGAAACAATGACAAAACAAGTAATAAAATGACACTAAAAACATATCTATCAATAATTAGTCTCAATGTAAATGGAATAAATGCTCCAATCAAAAGACATAGGGTGTCAGAATGGATGAAAAAACAAGAGCAATTCTTATGTTGCCTACAAAAGACACCTGAAGATTGAAAGTGAGGGGATGGAGAAACATTTATCAAGCAAAGGAATGTCAAAAGAAAGCCAGAGTAGCAATAGTTATATTGGACAAACTAGACTTTAAACCAAAATAACAATAACAACAACAACAACAACAACAAGAGATGAAGAAGAGCACTATATCTTAAGAAAGGGGACAATCCAATTAGATCTAACAACTGTAAATATTTACGCCCCCAACATGGGAGCATGCAAATATATTAAACAATTACTGATGAACATAAAGGAACTCATTGACAATAATAACAGACTAGTAGAGGACTTTAACACCCCACTTACATCTATGGAGAGATCATCTAAACAGAAGAAAATAAGGAAACAATGACTTGGAATGACACCCTGGACCAGATGGACTTAACAGATATATTTGGAACATTCTATCCTAAAACAGCAGGATACACATTCTTTTCAAGTGCACATGGGACATTCTCCAGAATAGACCACACACTGTATCAAAAATCAGACCTCAACCAGAACCAGAAGATTGAGACCATTCCATGTATATTCTCTGACTGTAACACTGTGAAACTTGAAGTCAACCACAAGAATAAATTTGGAAAGACCACAAATACATGGAGGTTAAACAACATGCTCCTAAACAATGAACTGGTCAACCAGGAAATCAAAGAAAAAATAATATGGAAACAAATGAAAATGAAAACATACTTGTTCAAAACCTTTGGGATGCAGCAAAAGCAGTCGTAAGAGGGAAGTATATAGCAATAGAGGCCTATCTCAAGAAGCAAGAAAAATCTCAAATAAACAGCCTAATCTTACCCTAAAGGAGCTAAAAAAAAGAACAACATATGAAGCCTTAAACCAGCAGAAGGAAGGAAATAATAAAGATTAGAGAAGAAATAAATGATATAGAAACTAAAACAAACAAACAAACAAACAAACAAAAACAATAGAACAGATCAATGAAACCAGGAGCTGGTTCTTTGAAGAAGTTAATAAAACCAATAAACCCCTAGACAGACTTATCAAAAAGAAAAGAGAAAGGACCCGAATGAATATAATCACAAATGAGAGAGGAGAAGTAACAACCAAACTACAAAAACACAATTATAAGAGATTTTTATGAAAAACTGTATGCCAACAAATTGAACAACCTGGAAGAAATAGATAAATTCTTAGAAACACATAAACTACTAAAACTGAAACAGGAATACATAGAAAACTCGAACAGACCACTAACTAGTAAAGAAACTGAATCAGTAATAAAAAATCTACCAACAAACAAAAGTCCTGGGCCAGATGGCTTCACAGGTGAATTTTACCAAATATTTAATACACATTTTTTAAAAAAAAGATTTTATTTATTTATTTTAGAGAGAGAAAGAGAGAGAGAGAGAGAGAGAGTGTGTGTGTGTGTGTGTGTGTGTGTGTGTGAGTGAGGGGAGGGGCAGAGGGAAGGGAGAGGAAGATAATCTCAAGCAAAATCCATGCTAAGGGCAGACCTGACTCAGGGCTCGATTTCCCAACCCTGAGATCATGACCAAAAACCAAGAGTTAGATGCTTAACTGACTGAGCCACCCAGGCACCCCAGAATTTTACCAAACATTTAAAGAAGAGTTAATACATATTCTTCTCAAATTATTCCAAAAAAATAGAAAAGGAAGGAAAACTTCCAAATTCATTCTATGAGACCAACATTACCCTGATATTAAAACCAGATAAAGGGGGGGATGGGTTAGCCTGGTGATGGGTATTAAAGAGGGCACGTTCTTCATGGAGAACTGGGTGTTATACACAAACAATGAATCATGGAACACTACATCAAAAACTAATGATGTAATGTATGGTGATTAACATAACAATAAAAAATTAAAGAAAAAAACAGATAAAGACTCCACTCCACCAAAAAACAAAACTATAGACCAATATGCCTGATGAAGATGGATACAAAAATTCTCAATAAAGACACTAGCAAACTGGAATCCAACATTAAAAGAATCATTCACCACGATCAACTGGGATTTATTCTGAGGTGCAAGGGGGGTTCAATATTTGTGAGTCAATCAACATGATACACCACATTAATAAAAGAAAGGATAAGAACTATATGATTCTTTCAACAGATGCAGAAAAAGCATTTGACAAAATACAACATCCGTTTACAATAAAAACCCTCAACAAAGCAGGGTTATAGAGAACACACCTCAACATAGTAAAGGCCATATATGAAAAAACCTACAGTTATTATCATCCTAAATGGGGAAGAGCAGAAAGCTTTTCTTTCCTCTGTCATCAGGAACAAGACAGGGTTGTCCACTCTTAACACTGCTATTCAACATAGTTTTGGAAGTCCTAGCCTCAGCAATCAGCAGAATGAAATAATAGGCACCCAAATCAGTAAGGAAGAAGTAAAACTTTCACTATTTGGAGACCACATGATACTCTATATAGAAATCCAGAAAGACTCTACCAAAAAATTGCTAGAACTGATACACAAATTCAGAAAATTTGCAGGACACAAAATCAATGTACAGAAATTCTGTTGCATTTCTATATACTGATAAGGAAGCAGCAGAAAGAAATCAAGGAATCAATCCCATTTAAAACTGCACCTAAAACCATAAGATACCTAGGAATAAAGCTAACCAAAGAGGTAAAAGATCTCTACTCAGAAAACTATAAGCACTGATGAAAGAAACTGAAGATGACTCAAGGGGGAAAACATTCCATTCTCATAGACTGGAAGAACAAATGTTGTTAAAATGCCTATTGGAGTGTACTTGTTGTGATGAGCACTGGGTATTGTATGGAAGTGTTGAATCACTATATGTATGCCTGAAACTAATATTACATGGTATGTTAACTAACTGGGATTTAAATTAAAACCTAAAAAAAATTATTGCTAAAAAATTCTAACTTAATAAAAGCTAACCTGAGCATTTTGTAAGTCATAATCTTTTTGCCGGTGGAGGGTCTTGCCTCAATGCTGATAGCTGCTGACTGATTAGGATAGCAATAGCTGAAGATTGGAGGGGCTCTGACAATTTCTTTTTCTTTTCTTTTTTTTAAATTTATTATTTTTTATTTTTTTATTATGTTAATCACCATACATTACATCATTAGTTTTTGATGTAGTGTTCCATGATTCATTGTTTGCATATAACATCCAGTGCTCCATTCAGTACATGCCCTCTTTAATACCCATCATTTTAAAGAAAATTTTTGACAGTTTCTTACAATAAGATAACAGTGGGGGTGCACCAGAGTGGTGCAGTCGGTTAAGCATCAGACTCTTGGTTTCAGCTCAGGTCATGATCTCAGGACCATGAGATTGAGCCCTGTGTGGGGCTCCACACCCAGCTCAGAGTCTGCTTAAGACTCTCTCTACCTCTCCCTCTGTTTCTCATCCCCACCCCCTGGTCTCTCACTCCCTCTCTCTCTCAAATAAATAAATCTTTTTTAAAAAAGGTAACAATGAAGTTTGCCACATCTATTGACTCTTCCTTTCATGAATGAGTTCTCTGTGACAAGTGATAGATGTTGTTTGATAGCATTTTACCCACAGAACTTCTTTCAAAATTGGAGAGTCTTCTCAAACCCTGCTATTGCTTTCTCAACCAAGTTTATGTAATATTCTAAATACTTTATTGTCATTTCAACAATCCTCACAGCACTTCACCAGGAGTAGAAACAATCTCAATAAACCACTTTCTTTTTTATTAAGTTTTTATTTAAGTTCCAGTTAGTTACTATATAGTGTAATATTAGTTTCAGGTGTACAATTAAGTGATTCAACACTTACATACAACATCTGGTGCTCATCACAAGTGTGTTCCTTAATCCCCACCACCTATTTAACCCATTCCCTCACCCACCTCCCTTCTGGTAACTAACTGTCTTTTTGTTCTCTATAATTAGGACTCTATTTCTTGGTCTGTCTCTCCCTCCCCCTTTTTTCCCTTTGCTCATTTGTTTTGCATTTTAAATTCCACATGAGTGAAATCATATAGTACTTGTCTTTCTCTGACTGATTTATTTCACTTGACATAATATACTCTAGCTCCATCCACATCATTCATTGCAAATGGCAAGACTTCATTCTATTCTTATGGCTGAGTAAAATTTATATATACACATATACCACTTCTTTATCCATTCATCAGTCCATAGACATTTGAGACATTTGGGCTCTTCCTACAATTTGGCTATTGCAGATAATGCTACTATAAACATTGGGGTGCATGTATCCCTTTGAATTAGCATTTTTATATTCTTTGGGTAAATACATAGTAGTGTGATTGCTGGTTCATTGGGCAGTTCTAGTTGTAGGTTTTTTTGAGGAACCTCCATACTGCTTTCCAGAGTGGTTGCACCAGTTTGCATCCCCCCAACAGTGTAACAGGGTTCCCCTTTTGCCAACACCTGTTGTTTCTTTGTTGTTGATTTTAGCCATGATGACTGGTGTGAGGTTATATCTCACTGTAGTTTTAATTTGCATTTCTCTGATGATGAGTAATGTTGAACATCTTTTCATGTGTCTGTTGGCCATTTGCATGTCTTCTTTAGAGAAAGGTCTGTTCATCTCTTCTGCCCATTTTTAAATTGGATGATTTGTTTTTTTGGGTGTTATGTTTTTTTTGTTTTTTTTTTTTAAGATTTTGTTTATTTATTTGACAGAGAGAGAGACAGTGAGAGCAGGAACACAAGCAGGGGGAGTGGGAGAGGGAGAAGCAGGCCTCCTGCCAAGCAGGGAGCCTGATGTGGGACTCGATCCCAGGACCCTGGGATCATGACCTGAGCCGAAGGCAGACACTCAACGACTGAGCCACCCAGGCGCCCTGGGTGTTTTGTTTTATAAATGCATTATATTTTTTTGATACTAACCCTTTATCAGATATGTCATTTACAAGTATTGTCTCCCATTCCAAAGGTTACCATTTAGTTTTGTTATTTCCTTCACTGTGTAGAAGCTTTTTATTTTGATATTGCCCAATAGCTTAGTTTTGCTTTCATTTCCCTTGCCTCAGGAAACATATCTAGAAAGAAACTGCAATGGCCAATGTCAAAGAAGTTATCACCTGTGTTGACTTCTAGGATTTTAATGGTTTCAGGTCTCACAGTTTCGGCATTTAATCCAGTTTCATTTCTTTGCATGTTGCTATCCAGTTTTCACAACACCATTTGTTCAAGAGCCATTCTTTTTCCTATTGGATATTCTTTCCCACTTTGTCAAAGATTAATTAACCATATAATTGTGGGATCATTTCTGGGGTTTCTATTTTCTTCCATTGATCTATGTGTCTATTTTTGTGCCAGTACCATATTATTTTGATTACTACAGCTTTGTAATATAACTTGATCTGGAATTATGATGCCTCCAGCTTTGTTTTTCTTTTAAGTAAGGTATGTATATATATTTTTTAGACATAATGCTATTGCACAGTTAATAGACTATAATGTAAACACAACTTTTATATTACCTGGGAAACCCCAAAATTAATTTGACTCACTTTGTTGTGACATTCACTTTATTGCAGTGATCTGGAACTGAACCTGAAATATCTCCAAGATATGCCTGTAATTTATAATGTAATTTCTAAATTTCAAGTTGAGCTTACAATTACATTCCCCACCAAAGCTAGTTCTTTTCTAGATAAATAGCAACATATTGGTAGGTAAGTTAGCTGGAATATGAATATGGAATTTTCTTTTAATGATAGTTAATATTATTGGCTGTATGAGGATTCCCCTTTACTTCTTCTTTACTTTAAGCAGAACAATTCAGTGAAGTTCAAAACTTAACAGTTTTATTATGAACCATGCTACCACTCCATTATTCCTGGATTGCCAAATATTTCATATGCACCTTTATTAAAATAACTTAATGAACATATAACTAAAGTACAAAATATTCAATTTACTGATAGAAGAAACTGAGATGAGGAGAAAATTGAATTTTATTGTGTTCTTTCCTTGCTGTGATACTTTTAGGTTACAGAACATAGCCACCTAGTTTTTAAATTTTCATTCTCACTTAAAAATATAAATAGAGCGCATCACCCTTTGAAGTCCACATTTCTGGTACTAAGAAACAGTTGTGATAAGCAGTCTTTTTGATGATAAGTGAACCTGTTTGCTAATGTACATAGACTCTAGTAAATGCATAAACACTTAGGTATTTTCATTCTCAAGTAAAGACCTAATAGATTTTGAGAAAATTCAAGTAGATAAAAAGCCAAATATTTTTTTATTTTTTTAAAGTGCGGAAAAAGTTGTCATAGTCCATTTACTGCACTGGGTCTTTCTTGTTAATTCAATATTAAAAAAATTTAATTTCCAGGTATTTTCAGAAAAATGAAAGCTGGACAATTGTATTATTACTAGCAATCTTTATAAATGGACCAAGATTAGATAGAATTCTGCCTGTGAATTATCTATCAATCCATCCATGCCAATCCATAACAATGACTCATTTGATTTTGTCCTATTCTAACCATAAAATAAATTTCCCCTCTAATTTAGTCAAGTCAAAAACAATATTTAGGAGCGGGCGCCTGGGTGGCTCAGTTGGTTAAGCAACTGCCTTCGGCTCAGGTCATGATCCTCGAGTCCCGGAATCGAGTCCCGCATCGGGCTCCCTGCTCAGCAGGGAGTCTGCTTCTCCCTCTGACCCTCCCCCCTCTCATGTGCTCTCTCTCTCCTCTCATCCTCTCTCAAATAAATAAATAAAATATTTAAAAAAAAAAAACAATATTTAGGAGCTAATATATCTACATTGCATGATATATATATGTATACACACACACACACACTTACGCTGACATAAATTAGAAGTAAACTGGCAAATATAGGGATGCTTAAAGAAACTATTTCTAAGTTCTGACTTTTCATTTCACTGAAGTAAGCATTTTTAAAGTAATAATATTTGTCCAGAGAGACATCAGTAAAGTGAACAAAACCTCAAATTATCTATATATATGTGAGATAATATTTCTATGGCTTTACTAAAAAATGTACAGAATTAAAAATATTTTAAAAAGGAAAGTAAATTTAGATACGGATTTCATTAAGTGCAGTCCATCTTAAGGCAATCAGATCAATCCTTTAGAAGTTTACTCATGATGACTTCCTATATTATTTTACATTGACTTCCCCTCCTGCTTCACATATAAGCAATTCAACTTCATGGAAAGTTGGGCATAGCCAGCCATCAGCTCAGAAATGGAAAACTGTAATTACTGTATTTTCAGACATAATTCACAGGTTAAACCTGGTGGGAATTGATTTCCTCTGTGTGTACTTTTAAGGATGATGCATTCCAAAAGATGTGTGTTGCTCTCATTTTTTTTCTCTGAAGATCAGTGAACGCTGCGAGCTGTAGATGATGACACAAGTGATACTGCGGACATGTACCAAATTAACAACTCGATTTCATCAGCAATCTGTTGATACAGACAGACTCCCATGTCATTTTCTTTTTTTTTTTTTCCTCTTCTGATTGGAAAATATAATCTTTAACGGTTGAATAAATTTCTCTCCACACATTGACCAATAGTAAATCTTTTTAGATCTCATTCAGCTTTATCGTTCACTTTGGCGGTTCAGTTGTTGGCGTAGATATATCGAGGTCCGACAGAATGCAACTGAAATCTCCCTTCAAAATAACGTTCCTGGCATGAAGAAAAAAAAATTCATAAAAAGCCTCATCCTTGGGACAGCAACTTTTATAATGCAGAATTGATCTGAATAGCTCTCAGATGTTGGCCTTGGATAATAGTTCAGACTACATTATTTGGGTATGAACCTTGAACTCTCCAAGTCTCTTCTCTTGCTGTTTCTTTCCCTTTTACTAGCACACCCACACATATTCTGGTATTGTTCACTTGACATAGAAAAGAGACTCCAGCCTTAAATTATGCATAAAACAATCTCTCTAGTGTTTCTCCCTCTATAACTCAACAAAGCAGTATCCAGCAAACTAGTAGTATCACTGATCTGTTTTTAAGAATTTTAGAGTACTTAATTCATGTTGTATTTATTCTCATACATATATTAGAATATTTGAGATTAAGTATAAATGGGGAAGCACCAAAATTATTTAAGTAATGACATTATAAAAAAATCTCATTAGTCTCTTAACAATTATTAGTTTGTGCTTTTTAAATTTTTTAATTTATTTTTCAAAGATTTTACTTATTTGAGAGAGAGCGAGCGCATGCACAAGTGGGGGGAGGGGCGGGGGAAAAGCAGACTTCCCGCTGAGCAGGGAGCCTGACCTGGGGCTTGATCCCAGGACCCTGGGATCATGACCTGAGCTGAAGGCAGACACTTAACCTACTGAGCCACTTAGGTGCCCCTAGTTTGCGTTTTTTAAATGAGTGTTGTACAATAAGCCCTTTTTAAAGATGCAGGACTTCACTGTGGCATGGCCTTTCTGTTGGATGAAATTAAAATGGAGACAATGTGGTATAGAATGATTAACAATATGCAAAGGACAGAGAGGCTAATACATACCTGGATATGAGTGCCAGCTTTGATGTGTAGGTTTCCTTAGATAATGCACATTTTTTGTTTTGTTTATATTTTTTAATTTCCCAAAGGAAATCTCATTTATTTTCAAAATGTACAACTCTATGGACACTACTCTTGTGACTGGAATGGAGACAGGGTACAGAATACCTGCATTCCTGAATTCCTGATGAATCTTGTATTCTTATTACTGTATATAATAAATTTCTTACTGCAGAAAGAGGATCCACTCTTGTTAGGGTAAGGAGAAAGAAGTTCTTAAGGGGTGTAGATATAAGTTAATTGAAAAGTGAAAAAAAAGAGACCCTTGCCTGAGACTTCAGAATCAACTCTCATCATCATACTACAGAATCACTAAGAGAACTTGCCTCTGTCTTACAACAACATTTTGAATTATGACTCTTAACCCTGTTTCATGACTCTCCAAAAGATTTTTGGGTAGAATTCAGAGTGCCTGAGAAGTTGGTTGGTAAAAACAATTTCATATTTATTTTTTTAACATCTGCAATTATAAAAATAGACAATAATATATTTTTTTAAAGATTTTATTTATTTATTTGACAGGGAGAGACACAGCGAGAGAAGGAACACAAGCAGGGGGAGTGGGAGAGAGAGAAGCAGGCTTCCCACTGAGTAGGGAGCCCGATGTGGGGCTCGATCCCAGGACCCTGGGATCATGACCTGAGCCGAAGGCAGATGCCTAAACAACTGAGCTACCCAGGTGCACTTAGACAATAATATTAGCAGCACCTGTGACTTTGACAACTATTTTATATTTTTATATCACTATAGTGTAAATTTCTGAAGATACTATTTACCTTTATTATTATTTCATTTTAGAAAATCATAGACCTATTGTTTGATCAAATTATTTATTTCTTTATAAAACACAAATATTATATTGTAAACTTTAAAAAGATATTTTGATGTATTATTTCTAAGTTTTCTTTGTAATCTTGTTTTCTTTTATATACATATTATTTTTTAGAGCAGTTTTAGGTTCATAGCAAAGTTAAGCAGAAAGTACAGAGAGTGCTCATATACTCTGCCCTCACACACAGCCTCTCCTACTATCAACATCCTACACTAGAGTGGTATCTTGTTACCTACATTGACAAATCATTATCATCTAAAGACCACAGTTTATATTAGAGTACACTCTTAGTGTCATACATTCTGTAGGTTGTGACAAATGAAAATGAAATGTATTCACAATTAATAGCATTATACAGAATAGTTTCACTGCCCTAAATATCTTCTGGGATTTAACAATTCATTCCTCCCTGCCCTCCTAACCTCTGGCAACCATTGATCTTTTCACTGTCTCCATAGTTTTGCCTTTTCCAGAATGTCATAAAGTTGGAATCATAGTGTGTAGCCTTTCATATTGCTTCTTTCATTTAGTAATAAGCATTTAAGATTTCTTCATATCACTTCGTGACTTAATAGCTCATTTATTTTTAATGCTGGATCATGTTCCATTGTCTGGATGCACCACAATGTTTTTATACATTCACCTACTTAAGGACATCTTGGTTGCTTCCACATTTTGGCAATTATGATTAAGTTGTTATAGACATCTGTGAGCAAGATTTTGTTTGGATGTAAGTTTTCAACTCCTTTAAATAAATATCATGTAGTATGATTACTGAATCATATGTTAAGAATGTTTAGTTTTGCAAGAAATTGCCGAACAGTCTTCCATAGTTGGCTGTGTCACTTTCCATTCCAATCAACAATTAATAAGAGTTCCTGTTGCTTCATGGTCTCAACAGCATTTGATGTTTTCAATTTTTTGGCTTTTCACAATTCTAATAGGTGTGTACCTCGTGGTTTTAATTTTCAATTCCCTAATTATATATAATGTTGAGTATCTTTTCATATGTTTATTTGCTATCTTTATGTTTTCTTTGCTGAGGTGTCTGGGTATTTTGCCCATTTTTTAATCAGGTTTTTCATTATCTTGCTGTTAAATTTTGAGAGTTCTCTATATATTTTGGATAACAGTCCTTTATCAGATAGGTCCTCTGAGAATCTTTTCCCAGCCTGTGTCTTCTTATTCTCTTCACAGTTATTTTCACAGACAGAAGTTTTATAATTCTAATGAAGTCAGCTAATCAATTATTTATTTCATAGACCATGCCTTTAGCATTGTATCTAAAAGTCATTTTCATACCCAAGGTCATCCAGGTTTTCAACCAATGTAATCTTCTAGGAGTTTTGCAATTTTCTATTTTATATGAGGCCTATGATCCATTTTGAATTAATTTTTGTAAAAGGTCTAAGGTTTGTATCTGGATTCAACTCTTTCTTTTCCTTCCTTCCTCCCTCCCTCCCTCCCTCCCTCCCTCCCTCCCTTCCTCCCTTCCTTCCTTCCTCATGTAGATATTAGTCTAGTACCATTTATTCAAAAGACTATCTTTTCCCCATTATATTACTTTTGCTTCTTTGTTAAGGATTAGTTGCCTATATTTATGTGGATCTATTTCTGAGCTATTTTGTTCCATTGATTTATCTCTCTATTCTTTAACCAATACAGTCATGATTACTGCAGCTTTATATTAAGTCTTTATTACTTTTTTTCAGGTATCATGATAAAACTATAGTTTTTATTTATTATGTTATGTTAGTCACAATACAGTACATCATTAGTTTTTGATGTAGTGTTCCATGATTATTGTTTACGTATAGCACCCAGTGCCCCATGCAATACGTGCCCTCCTTAATACCCATCACCAGGCTAACCCATTCCCCCACCCCCTGCCCCTCTAAAACCATCAGTTTGTTTCTCAGAGTCCATAGTCTCTCATGGTTCTTATCCTCCTCCAATTCCCCCCCTTCATTGTTTCCTTCCTTCTCCTAATGTCCTCCATGCTATTCCTTATGTTCCACAAATAAGGGAAACCATATGATAATCGACTCTCTGCTTGACTTATTTCACTTAGCATAATCTCCTCCATTCCCATCCATGTTGATGCAAAAGTTGGGTATTCAACCTTTCTGATGGCTGAGTACTATTCCATTGTATATATGGACCACATCTTCTTTATATCCATTCATCTGTTGAAGGGCATCTCGGCTCTTTCCATAATTTGGCTATTGTGGACATTGCTGCTATGAGCACTGGGGTGCATACGGCTCTTCTTTTCACTGTATCTGTGTCTTTGGGGTAAATACCCTGTATTGCAATTGCTGGGTCATAGGGTAGCTCTATTTTTAATTTTTGAGGCACCTCCACACTTTTTTCCAAAGTGGCTGAACCAGCTTGCATTCCCACCAACAGTTAAGAGAGTTCCCCTTTCTCCACAACCTCTCCAACATTCGTTGTTTCTTTCCTTGTCACTTTTTGCCATTCTAACTGGTGTAAGGTGGTATCTCAATGTGGTTTTGATTTGAATTTCCCTGATGGTTGAGGATGAACATTTTTTCATGCATCTGTTAGCCATTTGTATGTCTTCTTTGGAGAAGTGTCTGCTCATGTCTTCTGCCCATTTATTGACCTGATTATTTGTTTTTTGGATGTTGAGTTTGAGAAGTTCTTTATAGATCTTGGATATCAGCCCTTTATCTGTAGTGTCATTTGCAAATATCTTCTCCCATTCTGTGGGTTGCCTCTTTGTTTTGTTGACTCTTTCCTTTGCTGTGCAGAAGCTTTTTATCTTGATGAAGTCCCAAAAGTTCATTTTTGCTTTTGTTTCACTAGCCTTTGGAGATGTATCTTGAAAGAAGTTGCTGTAGCCGATGTCAAAGAGGTTACTGCCTATGTTCCCCTCTAGGATTTTGATGGATTCCTGTCTCACATTGAGGTCTTTCATCCATTTTGAGTTTATCTTTGTGTATGGTGTAAGAAAATGGTCGAGTTTCATTCTTCTGTATATAGCTGTCCAATTTTCCCAGCACCATTTATTGAAGAGACTGTCTTTTTTCCATTGCATATGTTTTCCTGCTTTGTCGAAGATTATTTGACCATAGAGTTGAGGGTCCATATCTGGGCTCTCTATTCTGTTCCATTGGTCTATGTGTCTGTTTTTGTGCCAGTACCATGCTCTCTTGGTGACCACGGCTTTGTAATATAGCCTGAAATCAGGCAACGTGATGCCCCAGCTTTGTTTTTCTTTTTCAACATTTCCTTGGTGATTCAGGGTCTTTTCTAATTCCATACAAATTTTAGGATTCTTTTTTCCAGCACTTTGAAAAATGCCATTGGAATTTTGATTGGGATCGCGTTGAAGGTATAGATCGCTCCAGGCCGCATAGACATTTTAACAATGTTTATTCTTCTGATCCATGAACATGGGATATTTTTCCATCTCTTTGTGTCTTCTTTGATTTCTTTCATGAGTGGTCTGTAGTTCCTAGAGTATAGATCCTTTATCTCCTTGGTTAGGTTAATTCCAAGGTATCTTATGGTTTTTGGTGTTATTGTAAATGGAATTGATTCTCTAATTTCTTTTCTACAGTTACACCGTTAGTGTATAAGAAAGCAACTGATTTCTGTGCATTGATTTTGTATCCTGCCACATTACTGAATTGCTGTATGAGTTCTAGTAATTTGGGGGTGGAGTCTTTTGGGTTTTCCACCTAAAGTATCATGTCATCTGCGAAGAGAGAGTTTGACTTCTTCTCTGCCAATTTGAATACCTTTTATTTCTTTTTGTTGTCTGATTGCTGTTGCTAGGACTTCTAGTACTATGTTGAACAATAGTGGCGAGAGTGGGAATCCTTGTTGTGTTCCTGATCTTAAGGGAAAGGCTCTCAACTTTTCCCCATTGAGGATGATATTCACTATGGGTTTTTCATAGATGGATTATGAGATTGAGGAATGTTCCTTCTATCCTTATACTCTGAAGAGTTTTAATCAGGAAAGATGCTGTACTTTGTCAAGTGCTTTTTCTGCATTAATTGAGAGGACCATATGGTTCTTCTCTCTCCTCTTACTAATGTGTTCTGTTACACTGATTGATTTGCGAATGTTGAACCACCCTTACATCCCAGGGATAAATCGCACTTGGTCATAGTGAATGATCCTTTTAATGTACTGTTGGATCCTATTAGCTAGGATTTGTTGAGAATTTTGGAATCCATATTCATCAGGGATATTGGTCTGTAATTCTCCTTTCTGATGGGGTCTTTGCCTGGTTTGGGAATTAAGGTAATGCTGGCCTCATAGAATGAGTCTGGAGTAGTTTCCTTCTGTTTATATTTTTTGAAACAGCTTCAGGGGAATAGGTATTATTTCTCCTTTGAATGTTCGGTAGAATTCCCCAGGGAATCCATCAGGCCATGGACTCTTGTTTTTTGGGAGGTTTTTGATCACTGCTTCAATCTCATTACAGGTTATTGACCTATTCAGGTTGTCTATCTCTTCCTGTTTCAGTCTTGGTAGTTTATAGGTTTCTAGGAAGCCGTCCATTTCTTCCAGGTTGCTCAATTTATTGGCATATAGTTGTTGATAATAATTTCTAATAATTGTTTCTATTTCCCTGGTGTTAGTCATGATCTCCCCCATTCATCATAATTTTATTAATTTGGGTCCTTTCTCTTTTCTTTTGGATAAGTCTGGCCAGTGGTTTATCGATCTTATTAATTCTTTCAAAGAACCAGCTTCTAGTTTCATTAATCTGCTCTACTATATTTCTGGTTTCTTATTCATTGATCTCTACTCTAATCTTAATTATTTCTCTTCTAATGTGTGGCTTAGGCATCATTTGCTGTTTTTTCTGCAGATCTTAAGGTATAAAGTTAGTCGGTGAATTCGGTATTTTTCTATTTTTTTGAGTGAGGCTTGGATGGCTATGTATTTATTTCCCACTTAGGACCAATTTTAGAGTATCCTGTAGTTTTTGGACCAATGTGTTTTCATTCTCATTGGTTTCCATGAATTGTTTAAGTTCTTCTTTGATTTCCTGGTTGACCCAAACATTCTTGAGCAGAGTGGTCTTTAGCTTCCAAGTGTTTGAATTTCTTCTACATTTTTTTCTTGTGATTGAGTTCCAGTTTTAAAGCATTATGGTCTGAGAATATGCAGGGAATAATCTCAATCTTTTGGTATTGGTTGAGACCTGATTTGCGACCCAGCATATGGTCTATTCTGGAGAAAGTTCCACATGCACTCGAGAAGAATGAGTATTCTGTTGTCTTAGGGTGGAATGTTCTGTATATATCTATGAGGTCCATCTGATCCAGTGTATCATTCAAAGCTCTTGTTTCTTTGTTGATTGTCTGCTTAGATGATCTGTCTATTGCTGAGAGTGGAGTATTGAGGTCTCCTACGATTAATGTATTATCATCAAAATGACTCTTTATTTTGGTTAACAGTTGGCTTATGTAGTTGGCTGCTCCCAAGCTGGGGCATAGATATTTACAACTGTTAGATCTTCTTGTTGGATAGACCCTTTAAGAATGATATAGTGTCCTTCTGTGTCTCTAACTACAGTCTTTAGCTTAAAATCTAATTTATCTGATATGAGAATTGCTACTCCAGCTTTCTTTTGAGGTCTGTTGGCATGGAAAATGGGTCTCCATTCCTTCACTTTCAGTCTGGATGTATCTTTAGGTTCAAAATGAGTCTCTTGTAGGCAGCATATGGATGGGTCTTGTCTTTTTATCCAGTCTGCCACCATGTGCCATTTTATGGGAGCATTTATGCCGTTCACGTTGAGAGTGATTATTGAAAGATATGATTTTATTGTCATCATGTTCCTTGTGAAGTCCTTGTTTCTATAGATTGTCTCTGTAAATTTCTGTTCTATATTACCCTTGGGATCTTTCTCCTTTTATAGAACCCCCCTTAATATTTCTTGCAGGGCCAGCTTAGTGGTCACATATTCTTTCAGTTTCTGCCTGTCCTGGAAGCTCTGCATCTCTCCATCCATTCTAAATGACAGCCTTGCTGGATAAAGTATTCCTGGCTGCATGTTCTTCTCATTTAGTACCTTGAATATGTCTTGCCAGGCCTTTCTGGCTTGCCAGGTCTCTGTGGATAGGTCTGATGTTATTCTGACGTTTGTAAGGAATCTCTTCCCCCTGACTGCCCTTAAGATGGTTTCCTTGGATCTAAGATTTGTGAGTGTTAGTATTATATGCTGGGGCATTGGCCTGTTTTCCTTGATCTTGGGAGCGGTCCTCTCTGCCTCTAGGACACAACTGTTTGTTTCATTCCCCAGATTAGGGAAGTTCTCAGCTATGATTTGCTCAAATATATCTTCTAGTCCTCTCTCTCTCTCTCCATCCTCTCTGGGATCCCAATAATTCTGAATTGGAATGTTTCATGGCATCACTTATTTCTCTAATTCTGTGTTCATGGATTTTAAGCTGTTTGTTCTAGGCCTCCTCCTGTTCCTTCTTTTCTATCAATTTGTCTTCTAGATCACTAATTCATTCTTCTGCCTGGTTTACCCTAGCTGTTAGACTGTCTAGATTAGATTGCATCTCACTTTTAGCATTTTTAAATTCTGCCAGTTCAGCTCTCATTTCTGCCTTTAGAGACTCTATGTTGCCATTAATCCATTTCTCCATTCTAGCTATCATCTTCATAACTGTTACCCTGAAGCCTATTTCCGACATCTTGCTTATATCTATATCCATTTGTAAACCTGCAGCAAAAGTCACAGTCTCTGAGTCTTTCCTCTTTTGGGGGTTCCTCCTCTTAGTCATTCTGTTGATGGGTGATTGAGGGAATGTACAGAGTCCAAATTATTGACCACAACCCAAGCAAGATGCACCTGTTTTATAGGGACCTTAGGGTTGTCGGACTCTTGTTCTCCCAGCCTGTCTTCTGGGGGTGGGGTCTGCCTTGCTGTTACTTAGGCAACCCTGTTTGTGCCTATGGGGGGGGGATGGGCTCAGTGAAAACTGTTTTTTGGGGGGCTTTTGTTTTCTGGTGGCTTTCTCTGGTGGCTTTCCCTTGCAGCTTTCCACATCTCTTCTGAGAGTCAGAGCAGAAGTGACCATTTCCAAACCTCTGCCTCAGAACAGGGAGAATGCAGTCTGTTCTTCAGTGAGCTGTCCAGGCCACACAGTCTCCGTTTCTGTCTGTGCTGCTAAAACCACAGTGTCCTGGGTTGTGCACCCCACAGCAGCACTCCCAGTCCTTGCTTCCAGGTCCAGGCATGTCTGTGCCCTTTGTGCTTCTAAAGCTGCCAGCCGCCCCCAATTTGCATGCACGCCCCCACAGCTCCAGGTTTTAGTCCAGGGAGCTGCCCTAAAGTTCTTTCCCTGCTGCTACCAGTCTGTGAATCTGTGCCCAGTCCCCAGCACTGGAGGCTTTTGTGCTCCCATGGTGCAGGATCCCGGAAGCACCCCCCCCTTCCATTTATCTTCCAATATCTGCCTGCAGAATCCCAGCTCCCCGCTTCATACCTCAAAACCAACTGCCAGCGATATTCTTTTCGTAGAGATCCAGATATATCTTCTTACATCTCAGGCTGATTTCATGGGTGTTCAGAGTGGTCTGGTAGATATCCAGCTCAATTCATGGGACTGGTTGGAATAGGGTCCCCAATCCTCTGCCATCTTTTCTCCTCTTGTAAGTCTTTAAATTGAATAAGGGAAGTCATCTAACTTTGTTCACCTTTAGTATTTAGAATCCAGTATTTTAGAAAATTTAGAATCAGTTTATTGATAGTCATAAAATAACTGCTGAGATTTTTTATTGGAATTGCATGAATTTATAGGTCAAGTTGGGAAGGACTGAAATCTTGATGATACTGAGTCTTCCTGTCCATGAACATGGAATATCTCTCCATTTATTTATTTGCTTGATTTCTTTCATTAGGGTTTTGTAGTTTTCCCCTTATAGATCTTGTACATATTTTGCTAGACTTATGTTTATGTATTTCAGTTTTTTGGATGCTATGTAAATGGTAATGTGATTTTAATTTCAAATTCTACTTGTTTGTTGTTGGCATATAGGGAAGCAATTGACTTTTGTATTTTAAACTTGAATCATAAAACCTTGCTATTACTGCTTGTTAGTTCCAAGTGTTTTTTTGTTTATTGCTGATTTCCGACATAGACAATCTGCAAAAAAATGAGTTTTAGTTTTTTCTTCCCAATAGGTATATTTTATTTTCTTGTCTTAATACATTAGCTAGGACTTCCACAATGATTATATCTTATATTTCGAAAAACATCATTCTGAGAAGGCATCTATAGGCTTTATCAGATTTTCAGTGGCCTTGGCAAACACACACGCAGACACAAAGATAGTGTGTGGGGGTATAGCTCAGGGGTAGAGCATTTGACTGCAGACACAAAGATAAAAACTACCATTCTAAAAAAAAAAAAAAAAAGAAAATACTGCTAAAAACTGAACCATGTTTCTCTGCCATGATCCCAGTCAGAATAATGGAAGATACAAATTCTCTTTTAAATTAGATTTTTGTGTTAGTGCAACTGATTAAGTCTAAATCATGTAAGTACCATAGTTACAAGAAAGAAAGAAAAAAAAAGACTTGTGGGAATCTTGTGTTTGTTTGGTTTTTGCTGCATGATTCCCAAACTGTGTACCAAATCATCCTAAGACACGATGATGTATTTAGAAAGATGCCCCCTTAATATTTTAGTTTTTCTAGTGAAAACTCAATGATGCCTAACATCTATATCAGTGTGTGAACACTACCTCTAGATAGTTCACAACTTCACCATTAGATCATACTGCCTTCCATATGATCTTACTGATATGGGGAATTTGAGAAACAAGACAGAGGATCATGGTGGAAGGGAGGGAAAAATGAAACAAGACAAAACCAGAGAGGGAGACAAACAATAACAGTCTCTTAATCTCAGGAAACAAACTGAGGGTTGATGGAGTGGAGGGGGGGGGTGGGAGGGATGGGGTGGTTGGGTGGTAGACATTGTGGAGGGTATGTGCTATGGTGAGCAGTGTGAATTGTGCAAGACTGATGAATCACTGACCTGTCCCCTGAAACAAATAACACATTATATGTTAATAAAAAAAAAATGAAATGTGTAATGCCAATAGACACAAACATTGTCTTAGTGATTAATTGTGATTATTTAAAAATTAAATTAAAATATTATTCTTTTTATAAATGTGATTTTTTAAAAATTAAATTGTTATTGATCTTTTTATTTTATATGTATTGTTTTATTTTATCCTAACAATTTAGTAGTTATTTGGACACAAATGCTTATTAGGTTATTTAAACCTGTCTTAATAAATGAAACTTTAAAGATTATGATTATCTTTCTATCATCTTTTTATCTAGTTATTTATTGCCTAGGAGCACTATGAAACAATTTCTGAGGCACTAATAGCACCACAAACTGAGAAAGTTCAGGAATCTTTGCTTTAGTTTTCACACTGGGAAAGTAAAACTGTCATTATGGAAAACTATTACAAATTAGAAAAGTAGTAATAAACTTAGGTGGCATATTTTGTTTACAGAATATAACTCTATTTAAGACATTTCCATGGAATATAATACATGGGATATGTACAATATAACACTGGGTTTTCTAATTGTAGGGAGTAACTAAATTTTTATAAGGTGGCATTATATTGTAAACAAATTTTTTTGGAGGCAGTGAAGATTGGAGGGGGACTCTAACAGTAAGAAAAATAGCTAGATGCCTATTCCAATTATTGGTCTGAAAAACTCTAAGAAGGTAAACTAAAGCAGTTTGGTAGATGTAGAAAGGAAGGACAGATTAAATATTTTTGAGTTGAATGATAAAGACTAATTTGATGTAAGGAATTAAGTAAAACATGAATGGCCCAATATTTCTAGCTTTAAAGACTGGGACAACAATTATACCCTCAGCTGGCTTGCTAATACAATTTGGTATGGGAGAATTTCTAACTTAAAATTTTAAACTTATAAATTTAAAATTCTTGAGAGCACATATTTGGAGATGTCTTGTAGGTAATAAGTGGAAATTAACAGTTGGTGAAAACTGAGTGTGAATGAGGAAGTAGAATCAGATGCTAAAACAATGTGGCACTCCAACAATAAGAGATGAAAAAAGAAAAAAAAAAGGAGCTAGAAACTGAGAATGGAGAAGGATGTAGAACAGTTGTAAATAATATCACAGAAACTAAGGGGGAAGAATTTTATGGATAGAATGATATCCTTATTAATTTTTATATGGATTTTTAGTTTATTTCCACAAAATGGCTAGATTATTCACTGTATCTCTTTATTTCTAAATGAATCTGATATAGTGGAAGATCATATAAAGTAGAATTGGACGAACTTTGAAATGATGTGTTTGAGTCCCACCTCCACAAATCATCTGGTGTGTGACCACTAGCCATATACTTAGCTCATTTGGATATGTAAAATTAAAAGAATAGCATTTATTTCCTGAGGCTGTAGAAACACTAAAAATCCTATACATAGGAGTTGGAAAAGTGCCTAGCACATATCATTGTAAAGATCTAACAATATAAAATTGTTCTTTTCATCTGATAAGCTAGCAAATTCCTGTTAATATATACTTATTTTTATATGTTAACAATATAACCTCTTTTTACTATAAAGATTTTGTTTTCCATCACAGTCCTTCATCCATGGGTTCTAGTTAATTCCTATAATCACCCAGCATTAGCTTTTGAGCTTTTGTTTTCTTACTATTGTAAACAGTAAATGACTTTGTACTCTATCTCCTTAATTTATCTCCTAAGAATTATCTCTATGATTGTGTTTAAATAGCTTTGACTTTATTTTAGTCAAATTTTCTTATATTGTCTTTTACCAGCTAATATTTTTCTCCCTCTTCCTAGTTCCTTCTTTTAAATTTTCTCTACTTTAAATTTAAATTGACCAACATATGTGAATTTATTGCGTTCATAATTATTATGTAAGCATTCATTTTCTTAATATTTACTTTAATAGCCCTTCCAAATATAAAACCTAACATGTTAAAATTTAAAACATAATTTCTTTCTATAAGTTTGCTGTTGCTATTAGTAGCAAATCTACACTTTGCCAGGCATCTAAATTCATAATCTCAAGGACCAAGCTGCTACTTCTACGCTTTGTTCTTTTGTATCCAAGTTATCACCAGGTCTTATCAACTATTTTCTCTGCCGCATCTCTAATCCAAGCCCATTAACAACACCCACCACAGGGCACCTGGGTGGCTCAGTCAGTTAAGCTTCCTCCTTAGGCTCAGGTCATGATCCCAGAGTCCTGGGATTGAGTCCTGCATCAGGCTCCCTGCCTCAGCTGGGAGCCTGGTCCTTCCCGTGTCTGTCACCCCCCTTGCTTGTGCTCTTTCTCTCTCTCTTTGTTGAATAAATTCTTTCAAAAAAAGAAAAAAAAAAAAAAACAACCCCCACCACAAATGAAGGTGCTAAATTATCTTGAATAAAAAGTTGTATTATAATTTTAACTTTAACTATATCTCCCACTTATTTCATGAAGACAAAATATACAGAGTGATACAACTGTGAAATGTTTAAAAACACTGTATACATTGAAGTAAAAAATGACTGGTGTGTGTGTTTTTATTAGCACATGCTTATTGTTCCTTATTGTTGGGGAAATCTTAATTATGAGGTTCTCTTTCTTCAAGTATGAAAATGGAGATAATACTCAAATGGTTATTGTGAAGATGAAATGATAAAATAAGCATAAAATGGAGAACGAAAAGTGCACGACAGACTTTCCATTTGTTTCCAGAAGGAAAAGTACAATCTGTTTTGCAATCACGAAAGTTCCTGGAACAAAAATTATTATTATTTTTAAGTAAGTGCTATTTCCACCAAGCTGGTATATTTCCAAATATGGATTCTAGGGATGTGGGATTGAGGTGAGAAATGGCAGCAGGAAGCCCCCAGACTAGTTCTATGTAGACAGATCATCAAACTACCACTTTCTGAATCTTGGTGGTTCCTTCCAATTATTTCCTACTGTAAAGGTTGTGAGGCATGGAAATCACATGGTATGTGGATGACTGAGACGGTCTAACAGCAGCCATGTATATTATTTATAACTATTTATCCAAGAGGTATCCCCTTGATAATTGCACCATAATTATTCTTCTCCCTTCTCTCTGAAATGTTAAAATGAATAAGTCAATATCTCCCAAATTCTCTGAAATTATGAAACATTCTTCTAGTCACATTCTTCACCTTGAATTTAAAGAGTACACACACATTTGAAAATAGCATTAATATTTTAGTAATTTAAAACCTTTCCCCCAACCCAAATTGATTATGGAAATTTACAATTAACAAACAAGAAATGAAAAGGATTTAGGCAATCTCCGACTTTCTGACAGCTCATTCTAAATTGACCCCAAATTGTTGTTTTTTTAACATGTATTTATCACTTTTAAATGCGTTAATTGTGTTGCAAGCACTGCAGCTGGGATTAATTTAGGGAGTTTGAATTGCCTTCTCTACAGCTGGTGAACACTGAAGCAAAACTGTGAAATACGCTTTGCTAAAAGAATTAGTTTGCAGTGTTAATTATTCAACCTTTCCTTCAGAATTCTTTCTAAGAAGTCTAGTCCTAAATTATAAAAGGAATTGTCTTTTTCTCATACTATGAACAGGAGTATGACATTTGGTTGTTTATGATGCTGCTTTTAGGTCTATCCTCCAAGTTTAAACCTGCAAGTTTTTTGGAAAAGACAATGCATTCCAATAACAAAGTGACACAACAAGAAACAAACTAATACTTAAACATGATTGAGATAAAATAAAGAGGGGTTAGAGCATCTTTAATATTAATTAATTACCTTTTTTTATGTTTCTTTATCTTTTTTTTTTAAAGGGAAGCTAATGAAAGTTGTTTTTTTTTTTTTTTAAGATTTTATTTATTTGTCAGAGAGAGAGAGAGCACAAGCAGGGGGAGAGGCAGGCAGAGGGAGAAGCAGACTCCCTGCTGAGCAAGGAGTCCAATGTGGGACTCGATCCCAGGACCCTGCGATCATGACCTGAGCCGAAGGCAGGTGCTTAACTGACTGAGCCACCCGGGCGTCCCTATGTTTTTTTTATCTTTAACTACTAGAGACACTATTCTGGAAGTTATTATTTTTAAAGCCTCAATCCTCTTCTTTTTACTGTCCCTATAGATGTCTATGGATATGTAAAAAGCACATAATGCTTGCTCCCTAAGCATAGGTAAATGTGATGAACAAGGTCCATCAACTCCCCCACCTTTCTCTCCCTCTCCCTCATATATAAATGGAATTTAGGTAAGAGATACATCTTTTCATGTGTCTGTTAGTTATCTGTATGTCTTCTTTGGAAAATGTCTATTCATGTCTTCTGTCCATTTTTTAACTGGATTATTTGTTTTTGGGGTGTTGAGTTTTATAAGTTCTTTATATATTTTGGATACTAACCCATTACAGATATGTCACTTGCAAGTATCTTCTCCCATTCAGGAGGTTACCTTTCAGTTTTGTTGATTGTTTCCTTTGCTGTGCAGAAGCTTTTAATTTTGATGAAGTCCCAATAGTTTATTTTTGCCTTTATTTCCCTTGTCTCAGGAGACATATCTAGTTAGAAGGGGCTATGACCAATGTCAAAGAGGTTATTGCCTGTGTTCTCCTCTAGGATTTGGATGGTTTCCTGTCTCACATTTAGGCCTTTAATCCATTTTTATTTTATTTATTTTATTTTTAATTTTTATTTTTTTAAAAGATTTATTTATTTGTCAGAGAGAGAGAAAGAGAGAGCACAAGCAGGTGGAGAGGCAGAGGCAGAGGGAGAAGCAGTCTCCTGCTGAGCAAGGAGCCCGATGTGGGACTCGATCCCAAGACCTTGGAATAATGACCTGAGCCAAAGGCAGATGCCTAACTGACTGAGCTACCCAGGTGTCCCATAGGCCTTTAATCTATTCTTAATTTACTTTTGTGGATGGCATAAGAAAGTGGTCCAAAAAAAAAAAAAAAAAGACAAGATAGATATTTGCATATATACTTCTTTGAGTGTTAAGACATGGATAAGGAAAAAATAGTGGGTAAGGGTGGTCTCTGATACCATTTCCTCCTTAAATTAGAAATAGACCTCAGAAATTGACTCCCTTAAAATTGAGTATTAATTACCTAGAAGAAAAATACCCTACAAATACTTCATCAGGTCTGGGTTTAATCTCTTATTAGCTCTGACCACAGATAATATAATTTAATTATTTGAAATTAAAGAATAATTCCTAAAAGATAGTTTAAAGACATAGTATATAAAAATTGCTTTGTCAACAGCTTCAGCATACATTCTTTTTTTTTTTTTTTTTTTAAGATTTTATTTATTTATTTGAGAGAGAATGAGAGAGAGCACATGAGAGGGGTTAAGGTCAGAGGGAGAAGCAGACTCCCTGCCGAGCAGGGAGACCGATGCGGGACTCGATCCAGGGACTCCAGGATCATGACCTGAGCCGAAGGCAGTCGCTTAACGAACTGAGCCACCCAGGCGCCCCAGCATACATTCTTAATAAATGCCCACTAATATATAATCCTTTAATTGTTATTTATTTATTTATTTATTTTTTAAGATTTTATTTATTTGCGAGAGAGAGAATGAGAGACAGAGAGCATGAGAGGGAGGAGGGTCAGAGGGAGAAGCAGACTCCCTGCCGAGCAGGGAGCCCGATGTGGGACTCGATCCCGGGACTCCAGGATCATGACCTGAGCCGAAGGCAGTCGCTTAACCAACTGAGCCACCCAGGCGCCCCACTCCTTTAATTGTTATTAAGAAAATTTCAAACATACCTCCAAGGAGAGCCATTAGCATAATAAACCACATGTATCCATCATCCATCTTCAATATTTAAAAACTTGCCAATCATTTTTAAACTATAGGTATCCTTTATGTCCTTCCCACCTCTTCTTTTTCCTTATAATTTTTGTTGTTGTTGAAGATAACAGGGCCTTCACCATGTGGTTCTCTATAATTTGGATTTTGCTGGTGGCATAAATATGGTTATTTAACATGTTTCTTCAACACACAAATTTCCTATAAACTGAAAGTTATATCTGGAGGCTTGATCTAAATATACTTTTTAAAAAATATCTGACTCCCTTTGGCTTTTTGGTTTATTATGTGTTCCTATTCCATCAATCCTCCCTCTCCATTTGCTTGAATGATTTATTTCTCAAGTTTTTTCAAAACTGCAGATTCATATGATCCATAAATTAAGAGAAGGTGTATAGTCTTTTACCAGAAATGTCTGACTGTTTTCTCAATTTAAAGTTCTAGTTAGGACTCAGTCTTGGCCTAAACTAGATTGTCAATGGCTAGCTCACTGATGAATAGGTTTCTCCATGATCATTTGTGATAACTCTGATTGGACAAATGAGTACTGAGATTTTATATATGTTAGCCATTTTTTTAAGTGGTGATATTTTAAAAATGAATGTACAATGAAAGTTCAAGGAGCTTACATTCCAGTGATACTTATTAATTATCTTGAAACATCTGTCACTACTCACTGCAGGATGGGGGGCCATGGACTTGCCTAGGTGAGAAGCAGTTAATAAGAAATCAGTATGTGTAAACTGTAGATTCTAGCCCCGGTAATATTTAATTTTGGGTCTGTATTGTAAATGTTTAAATGTACTTTCTTCTGATCAGGTAGATTTGCCTATATTTCTAGGCGAAAACCAACTTTTGAGGACTAAGTTTTGGCTTTGTTGATCAACTCAAATGAATCTCTTGTCTTTATTTTTTTACACCTATCTTTCTAATTTTTTAAAAGATTTTATGTATTTATTTGAGAGAGAGAGAGACAAGGAGTGAGTGGGGGTATGGGCAGAGGGAGGGAATCTTCAAGCAGACTCCCCACTGAGCATTGAGCTTGATGCAGGGCTTGATCCCAGGACCCTGAGATCATGACATGCACCGAAGTTAGACACTTAACTGACCGAGCCAGCCAGGGGCCCTATCTTTCTACGTTTTTTTTTTTTTTTTAAAGATTTTATTTATTTATTTGACAGAGAGAGAGATAGCGAGAGCAGGAACACAAGCAGGGGGAGTGGGAGAGGGAGAAGCAGGCTTCCCGCCGAACAGGGAGCCCGATGTGGGACTCCATCCCAGGACCCTGGGATCATGACCTGAGCTGAAGGCAGACGGTTAACGACTGAGCCACCCAGGCACCCTCTACGTTTTTTAATCAATTAAATCTTTTATTGATTTTATTGATTTTCATCAGTTCCATCTTTTATTTTCATTTTCCCATTTTTTATTATAGCAAAATACATATAATATAAAATTACAAACTTAACTATTTTTATTTCTTTCACTTAATTTTTTCTAAATTTATTGAGGTATAATTGACAAATAATATTGTAATATATTTAAAATTTACAATGTGATTGAAATATGCATACATTGTGAAAGGATTTCCATCAAGTTAATTAACACATCCATCACCTCAAATAGTTACCATTCATTCATTCATTCATTCATTCCTTTTTGGTGAGAATGCTTAAGATCTATTCTAGCAAATTTCAGTTATACAATGCAGTATCATCAACTGTAATCACTATGCTGTTCTTTAGATCTCCAGAACATACATATTCTACAAAAATGAAACTTTGTAACCTTTGACCAACTTCTCCCTATTTCCTTCACCTTATAGCCCCTGGCATCCATAATTCTATTTTCTCTTTCTGAGTTTGACTCTTAGATTCCACATATGTATGAGACCAATGCAGTATTTATCTTTCTGTGTCTTGTTATTTCACTTATCATAATGTCCTCTAGGTTCATTCATGTGCTGAAAAACCTATTATATATATTATATAATAATAATTTATACAATATTTTATTAACTTATATCTAATACATAGGTAATATATATTATATATCTATAATACACATAACACACATTTGCTTCACCAAATTATTCATCAATGAACACTTAGGTTGTTTCCATATCTTTGATATTGTGAATAAATGCTGCAATGAACTTGAAGTGCAGATAACTCTTCAGGACACTGATTTCATTTCTTTTATATATTACCTAGAAGTGTGATTGCTGGGTCTTATGATTGCTATATTTTTAATTTCTTCAAGAACCTCCATACTGTTTTCCATAGTGGCTGTACCAGTTTATATTCCCATCAACAGCTTACAAAGGTTCCCTTTTCTCCACATCCACATTTGTTGTCTTTTGTCTTTTTGATAACAGACATCCTAACAGGTGTTGAGGGTCTCATTGTGGCTTTGATTCTCATTTCCCTGATGATTAGTGATGTTGAGCATCTTTTCATGTGTCTGTTGACCATCTGTGTGCCTCCTTTGGAAAAAAAAATGTCTATACAAGTCCTTTGCTCATTTCTTAATTGGATTTTTTTCCTTTTGCTATTGAGTTGTATGATTTCCTTATATATTTTGGATTTTAACCCCTTATTGGATATGTGGTTTGAAAATATTTTCTTCTATTTCAGGGTTGCCTTTTCATTTTGTTTATGGATTTCTTTTGCTGTACATAAGCTTTTTAGTATGATGTAGTCCCACTTATTTTTATTTGTTTGCTTTTGTTGCCTGTGCTTTTGTTACCAAATCCAAAAAAATCATTGACAAAACCAGTGTCAAGGAGCTTATCCTTGTTTTAGTTTGGGGTTTCTTTTGGGGGTCTTTAATCCATTTTGAGTTATTTTTATGTATGGTATAAGATAGGAATACAATTCCATTCTTTTTCAAGTGGATAGTTTTTCACTAAGTGGATGCAAGTACAAGTTTTTCCAGCATCATTTATTAAAGAGACTAACCTTTTCCCATTGTGTACTCTTTGTGCTTTGTCAAAAATTAATGAATTATATATGCATGGGTTTATTTCTAAAATCAGAAGTGTGATACCTCTAGCTTTGCTCTTCTTACTCAAGATTACTTTAGCTATTCAGGGTTTTTGGGCCCATATTCATATTGTTTTTACAATTTATGTTAAAATGCCATTGGAATGCTGATAGGGATTGCACTGAATCTGTAGATCACTTTGGGTAATATGGTCATTTCAACATTATAGTTCTTCCAATTCATGAACACAGAATATCCATTTACTTGTGTCCTCTTGAATTTCTTTCACCAATGTCTTACACCTTTCAGTGTACAGATTTTCACCTCCTTGGTTAAATTTATTCCTAAATATTTTATTCTTTTGGTGCTACTATAAATGAGACTATTTTCTTAATTTCTCTTTCTGAAAGTTTGTCGTTAGTATATAGAAACATAACTGATTTTTTGCGGATTGATTCTGTATCCTGCAACCTTACTGAATTTGTTTACTAGTTCTAACAGTCTTTTGGTGGAGTGGTTTGGACTTTCAATGCATAAAATTATGTTATCTGTAAAGAGACAATTTTACTTCTTTCTTTCAGATTTGGATAGCTTTAACTTGTTTTCACTCTTGAATGGAACTTTCAGTTTTTCACCACTGAACATGATGTTAGTTATAAGCTTGTTATATGTGGCCTTTTTTATATTGCGATACATGCCATTTATACTTTATCTGTTGAGCTTTTATCATGAAAAAAAGTTGGATTTTGTCAAATGCTTTTTCTGCACTGAGATGAGCATTTTTTTAATGTGTTATATAATATTTATTGATTCAAGAATGTGAACCATCCTTGCATCCTTGGAATAAATCCCATTTGAATATGTTGTATGGTCCTTCTAATGTACTGTTGAATTTTATTTGCTAATATTTTATTGAGGATTTTTTCATCTATGATCATCAGGGATATTAGCTTGTAATTTTCTTGTAGTATACTTGTCTGGCTTTGGTATCAGGATGATGCAGACATAAGAATTTTTCTTTTGTGTGTGTGCGCGCATGCGCGTGGGTGTGTGTCTCGGTCTCTGTGTGTGTATATGCTGAATATGATTCCTCTATAAGATACATGAATTACAAATATATTTTGCCTCTCTGAGACCTGAATTTTTATTCTCTTAATGGCGATTTTTGATAAAGAACAATTCTCAATTTTAATGGAATCCAATTTGCCCTTTTTTCCTTTATGACTGGCATACTTTGACTCTGCTTAAGAAATCTTTCCTATTCAAGGTCATGTTCAATTTTATAGCTTTATTTATCTGAAGTTCATATTTAGATCTTCAATCTGGGCAGATCAGAAGTGCCACTAGTATCACCCTTTACCCAGAGAAGCTCTCAACAAATGACTAATGCGAATGGGAATCTATGCATAACTACACCAGTTTTCGCACTCCACAGATAAGGTAACACAATTATGTGTTATATAGTGCATCCTAAAGTTTTCTCGATGGGATTAAGATGTAATTGCTGGAGAACTACTGGGCAGATGGCAGAGTGAAAGGATCCTAAGCTCACCTTGTTTCAAGGACACACCTAGCTAACAGTCGTATCAGAGCATCTAATCCAAAAAATTACCTGAAGACTGGCAGAACAAACTTTCCACAGTTATTTGCAGAGAGGAAGACACATTGAAAAGGGTAGGAGGCATGGAGATGCAGTCAGGAATCAAATTCCCAGTGAGACTAACCACAAAAGAAAGGGACACCACAAGCACAGAGATGGGAAAGAAGCAGACCCCACCCCAGGTACCCCAGGCTTGGGAAACCTGCAGTGGGAAGATGAGTCTCCATAACACTAGGCTTTGAAAAACAGTGTGTCTTCTTGGGTTTTCACGAACAGCAAAGCTTAACTCTGGGTACTTTAAGAATCAGTGGATTTGGCTTGCAGAGAGCCCAAGGGTGATAAGAAATGGAGTCTTTCCCTTAAAGAGAGAACATAACAAACAGTCCTGATGAGATATAGCATACAAGCAGCAGTTTGAAAAGTGCATGGGGTATATGTGAAGGATATTTATTTACTAATCTCAGAATGCATGCTGGAATGGCAGGGATCTTTAGGAAACTTCTCCAAAAACAAAAGAGCTGGCAGATGCAACTCCTCTGTCCTCCACTCCCCACCGCAGACTAGATACACAGACACTTGCAGGAGCCAGCAGAAATACTTTCCACCTAACTTGCTAACACCATGCCCTACCTCTGTATTCTCCTCTGGATCTGTCCCATTCAATCCACCCCACTCAGCAGGAGTCCCTCCAAAGTTGCTCCTGCCATGTCTCATCCTGCCCACAAGCCCCAGCAGGGACCAACACCACTCCAAAGTGACTCCTGCCCTAAGGAGAGGGAAGATAACCACAAAGACCAGTATACTCAGTATACTCACAGTCCCAGCAATCAAACCTCGGCAGTGCAGAGAGAGTGCCCTACTAATTGGTGCATCTGCAGGCATGTGGACTGACTAATGGTCCTGCTGACTAACAAAAGCCTCTCTGGATAATTCAGGGAGAATGGCCTGCAGTTTGGTGCAACCACAATCACACCAAACCAGCTAAAGGCAGGAATTTGGTCTGACTGCTGACATTGCCTAACTACAAGCCTACAAAGACCCAACGAACTCGATGACATCAACAAGCATAATAATGTATGCATTATAAGGATCTCAGAAAGAGAAGAGAAAAGAAGGGAGAAAATTTACTTGAAGAAATAATAGGAAACAGACATCTAGATCCAGGAGGCACAGAGAGCCCCCAACATAATCATCCCAAGGAGGTCCACACCAAGACACATAGTAATTAATATGGCAAAGAAGTAGTGATAAAGAGACAATTTTAAAGCAGCAAGAGAAAATAAAACAGTTACATACAAAGGAAACACAATAAGGCTATCAGCTGATTTTTCAGCAGAAATTTTGTAGGCCAGAAGAAAGTGGCATGATTTATTCAAAATGCAGAAATAAAGAAAAAAAAAAAAAAACTGCAGCCAAAAATACTCTATCCAGCAAGGCTATCATTCAGAATAGAAGAGATAGTTTCCCAGAGAAATAAAAGTTAAAGGGGTTCATTACCACTAAACCAGCCTTACAAGAAAGGGTAAAGGAAATTCTCTGAGTAGAAAGAAAAGGACATAACTGGGCCTTTCCTTATGAAAGGAAAAAAATTCGCAAGTAAATACAAACATAATAAAAGTAGTAGTTTAATCACTTATAACCAGTATAGACGTTAAAGCAAAAAAGCAGTAAAATCAATTATATCCATAAAAGTCAGTCAAGGGATTCACAAAATAAAAGGATGAATTCAGTAAGGTTGCAGGATAGAAAATCAATTTGCAGAAATCCACGGCACCTCTATACACTAACAATGAAGTAGTAGAAAGAGAAATTACAAGTGCACCAAAAATAATAAACTTAACCAAGGAGATAAAAGAGCTGTGCTTTGAAAACCATAAAACACTGATGAAAGAAACTGAAGATGAGACAAACAAATGGAATGATACTCCATGCTCATAGACTGAAAGAACCAATATTGTTAAAATGCCTTCAATTTCCTTTTCATACACACCCACTCTCCTGTCAAATGAAGAGCCTCAGTATGAGATAGCAGAAATTGATAACTTGTCGGCCCAAAAACAAGAATCCAATTGCTGATGGTGGGTAACAACTCTAGTATGCTAAGTCATCCCCAACATGGTAAAAGACAATATTGCACCTTTCGGTTCCTGTCCCCAAGAAAGAGTGACAGCTCTTAGTAGGGTTATTTAAATCTCAGACACAGCACATAATACATCTAAAAATTCTAATTTTACCAATTTATTATATAATTCTGATGGTAGTTTTGATTGGGGTTCAGAATAAGAGAATATTCTGTATTAGATTTTAACAGCAGTATATGTGGCCCTGCCCCTTTTCCCATATGGCCTATTATGTCTCATAGTGCTTGTAGTATTGATAGTAGGTTGAGTCCCTGTGGAGTCCTTGACAAGCCCAATAACGGAAGTACTGTGCAGACTCTTAGGGCTCTATAATAAGTCCATACTTTCTATAGCAAATAACTACTCATTATTCCAAAGACAGCTGCTGCTATAATACTGTGCTCTAGTAGAAACTACATGCCTGATCATAGGACATCAAGTGGCTATATTACCACAGCATCCTAGCATATACAGTATATTATCAGACCTACCAAGTCATAAGGTACAACATGCATACTGTTCATATGATTTAAATGGTGAATTCAGGAGAGAGTTCAAACAGGTTTACAGGTCACAAATGAGCCAGATGAATAGATGGCCTAGATTCCTATGTCATCTATGACTGCTACACCAACTTCTCTCCCTCACACCTCATTCCTATAGCCCTGAGTGGGGAAGGGTGTTTCCATATGACCAAGCGATGCATAAGGAAAAAAAAAAAAAAGGCCTGATTCAACCAGATGTGGAAAAAAAAACCCTCAAATATAATACAAACTGGAAAAGACTAATATAACTGTATTATAAATAATAACAAAAACACTGAATCGGATGGAAAAGAAAAGAACTAACCTCAGTAAAGTTGGAAAACAGTGTTTTGGCCATCTTTATCTAAGATGCAACACAAAAAGTACTATATACAAATATTGTACTCTAGTTAGTAAATTTGTTTTTCACAAAAGCGTGGGTTAGTAATTCTGAAATACTTTATGTGTGTTCTAGGATTGTACACACAAGTGAATATAATACACATAATAGGATGTGATTTCTCACTGTTAGAAAAAGGAGTTACAAATAGAGAAAGGGGAAAGATCAGAATAAACTCTTTGGTGTTGGATTAGAGTTGGAGTTATCAGTATGAATTCATGGTTTTATACACAAATGCACATAGACAGATAGGAGATGTAGAAATCTCTCTTCTGTATGTGTGTAACAAAAAATACAGTAGGGGCTTGCAAGCAGAATTTTAATTACTAAATGGAGAAAAATTATGGAAATATAAAATTGCAGCAATTTCTAGGGCCAATGTGGTAATGGATGAAGGGTCCTACATCAAATCAGATGAAATCCAACATAAGGTGAATCCACCTTTCTATTTTTCTATTCTAACATTAGCAATGCTTTTAAATCCCAGACACCTTTGGACACCTTTGCAGTAAAGGAGGGGAAAAGAGTGAAATACACAGAGTATTAGCAAAAACTTGGTTGCGCTGAAGCTATTTAAATCTAATAAATTTAGGAAAAGAAGGTTCACCCAGAACAGTTAACTTTACCATAGTTCATTACAGTAGAAATTTGTGACAATTGATAAATCATTTCCCTTCTGCCTCATCATTTGGAACTTTACTATATTTCCACAGTTCATTAGGAGGAGTGAATCCTTTGTGGGCAGGTTGCTATCCCAAGATATGCTAATTTATATGGTATTAGGTGACTCTTTGAAAGCCACCTAGAGTACATCAATATACTTTTCCAGGCTGCATTAAAGTATCACTGACATTGTTGGTTCATGTAAATAACAGGATAATGGATTTAAAAACAGAATTGCATAGCTAATTGCCAGTGTCAAAGTCTCTCTTTTTCTACTTATTTTCCCTAGTCTATTCCTTCTATTTTATTATGGTATGTTAATATGATTTTCTTTTTGCTTTAATGGTTGTTAAACACTATTAGCTCTGAGGTCAAATAGATGTGGGTTTGAATCCCAGTTTTCCCACTTATTTGACATCCTAAGTTATGTTAAATTTCTTCTACTGTAATATTCAATGTGAAAGGGAGAAATGATATTACATTCTTTCTATAATTGCTTTCAAATGAGAGCTAATATTTACCAAAATTCACTGTGTGCCAGATATTTTGATAATGACTTCAATATAAATTTTCCCAAATAATCCTCAAAATAATTCTAAACTAAGTACCATTTTCATCCCCGTTAAGCAGAAGAATCTAATTATTAGAAACTGAGGTAACTTACTCAACGTCTCATGTCTTGAAACTGTAATGGAGTATGGCTCTTACTGTTTATCAGTGTCAATAATATATTTCCAAATTAATTTACTCATGCTTTCATTTACTCAAAAAGAATATCATGTGTCAGAATCTGTGCTAGATGCCTTCTAAAAATACATATAACTTGATTTTGTTTTGTTTTGTTTTGTTTTAATTTATTTATTTGACAGAGAGAGACACAGTGAGAGAGGGAACACAAGCAGGGGGAGTTTGAGAGGGAGAAGCAGGCTTCCCGCTGAGCAGGGAGCCTGATGTGGGGCTTGATCCCAGGACCCTGGGATCATGACCTGAGCCGAAGGCAAACGCTTAACAACTGAGCCACCCAGGCGCCCCTATAACTTGATTTTGTAAGAGTATTAATCCCAATAATAAAATTTGTAATCACGGAAAAATAACATAGTAAATTTCTATAAATGAGAATATACAAATAAAAACTGTAAACACATACCCTTTTCCTCATTCTGCAAATTTCAAATACATCATTAGTTAAAGTCAAAGCATTTTTTGTTTTTCAGTTTCAATGAAAACAGCATTACATAATTTCTTCAATAAAATAAAATAGCAAGTTCAGGATGTGACTTAAAATATATATATATTTGTTGTAATTGTTCTTTCATTCTTCAAAAGTCACAAATTCAATTTCAGAAATGAGGTGGCTGTTAAAAAGAAAGTTAAAACTGTCACTGTCATAAATGGAGAGAGACTGTCACTGTCACAAATGGAGAGAGACCTAGATGACATTCTTTACAATTTCTGGGATGAACTCTAATACTGTATATTCTCATGATCACCAAAAAGTTGTCATTTTACTCATGCTTTTATATATGAGAATATATTACTGTAATATATTCTCTGTCATTCTATTGACTAAGCCATGAATTTTATGCATTTATAATAAAATGGAGATATTACTTGTACAAAGACAAGGTCAGCAGATTGTTCTATTGAGGGATACTGATCCACAAGGAAAACATATCTATCAAAGAATACACAAAATAAGAAACTTTAGTAATGATTTTGTAGTATGTTCAATGAACAAATGAGGAAAACAAAGAATAGAGAAAATTTATGTTTATCTTAAAGAATATTTTAACATGAAAAAAAAGAATATTTTAACATGGATCTTTAACTTTTTACTATGAACAGATAATTAAAAAATAATATGAATTATGGCAAAAGACAGAAATAAAACATGTAGACTACAGAAAAAAGAAATAGAAGGTAGAAATAAGTAAAGACAAATTTGGTAAAGAAAGAAAAGAAGAGGGCGCCTGGGTGGCTCAGTTGGTTAAGCGACTGCCTTCGGCTCAGGTCATGATCCTGGAGTCCCTGGATCGAGTCCCACATCGGGCTCCCTGCTCGGCAGGGAGTCTGCTTCTCCCTCTGACCCTCCCCCCTCTCATGTGTTCTCTCTCATTCTCTCTCTCTCAAATAAATAAATAAAATCTTTAAAAAAAAAAAAAAAAAAAGAAAGAAAAGAAGAAAATGACAGTTAAAAACACAAGAAACAATTGTAAATATATAGACAGTTATGGGGAGAAAAATTAAAAATGAAGGAAATAAAGAGTTGCTTGTGTCTACAATAAAGCTTATGGTATTAGTAATTTACTCATAAAACTTCACTGAAGCTTCCAAATGTAATTACTTCATATCACTTCCCTTTATGAAACTGAATATTTCAGTAGTTATACAGTTCTTCAAATATTTTTATCTAAAAACATTTGTAAATATAATTGGAATGTCTCGTCCACAACATCTGATATTTTACACATTTATATACTATACTATACTATACTACAGTGATAAATTAATTACAGAATTGAGAAAATCCTAATGCTTTCTATAGTAGAAGCAATACAAAATGAATACAAAGTTTTATATTAAGGCTGCTAGCAAGTTGCTTGGCATAGATGAGTCATAATCTAATTTATTGTTGCCTGAGAGTGGGGTAGTAGAAGACTGCCCACAGATCACCCACAAGCCCGGGATGGTATATGGAGTTAATGTTGCCACAGCCTACTGTCAGGCTAAGAGCTTTTTACTGAGATAAAATGGCCTAGTAGTCCTTGCTAGAACCAGAGCCACCATTGCTCTTCTGAGTTGGATGCCAACTCCAGCCCCTTCAGTCAACTAGGACACCCTAGAACCAGAGGCAGACCTATGAACAGGCCCATAATGGACCACCAGGAATTTATCTGGATAAAATTTATCCAAAGGGTAAAAGTAGTCAGGGCAGACAAGAGATTAAAAACAGAAACTAGAAATATAAGCCATTCTTCCCGAAACCAATATTACACTATATGTTAATTAACTAGACTATAAATAAGAACAAGAAAGAAAAAGAAAGAAAGAAAGAAAAAGAAAGAAGAAAGAAAGAAAGAAAGAAAGAAAGAAAGAAAGAAAGAAAGAGAAAGAAAGAAAGAAAGAAAGAAAGAAAGAAAGAAAGAAAGAAAAGAAAGGAAAGAAAGAAAGAAAGAAAGAAAGGAAAGAAAGAAAGGGAGGGAGGGAGGGAGGAAGAAAAAGAAACAAAGAAACAAAGAAACAAAGAGAAGCCATTCTAAAAAGATTTGTTCAAAAAGACAATGAAGGGGCGCCTGGGTGGCTCAGTCGCTAAGCGTCTGCCTTCGGCTCAGGTCATGATCCCAGAGTCCTGGGATCGAGCCCCGCATCGAGCCCCGCATCGGGCTCCCTAATCAGCTGGAACCCTGCTTCTCCTTCTCCCGCTCCCCCTGCTTGTGTTCCCTCTCTCACTGTGTCTCTGTCAAATAATTAAATAAAGTCTTTTTTAAAAAAAAAAAAAAGACAATGAAAATGGGACTGATACTTGAAACATGGGGGCTAACTGTGCTGTCCCAAGGAAAGGCTGCTATAACGGTCTAAAGGCAAATCACATTTCCTGGGAGGCAGACTGAGAAAGCTTGGAAGGTGAGAGTATTGCCTATAAGGTAGGCCACCATACCGATTTCCCACTCCCCAGTGCCACCTTGTCCTGTAGCCACCTAGAAAGTCTGCACTATGAGTTGTCAGACAAAAACAGAAACTAAAAATCATGGCTTCAGGTAGCTAAAACAGGAAGAAAAAAAAAAAAAAAGACTGTTTTAAAAAACCTAGATACAGGGGGAGAAAATAAAAGGTAAGTATATAAATTAAATTACATATAATGAATGTAATATACAATATTGTATACATATGTTGTATATGTATAATTAAATCAAAACAAACATGTATAATTTGACCCAACTGGAAATCAAAAACCTGCTAAAAGAATTTATATAACAAACAAATAAAAGGGGCACTGATTGGCTTTATGCCTCTGTAAGATCAGTTCTAGATTAACATCTCCTAAAATGAACCAACTGACATAGCTTCATGGACTTAATAAATACTGGTGCTCAAGTTATAATTATACCTCAGTATCCCATTAAATTTAAATATGGTACTTCCTATAATCTTAGGAAAGTAACTAAACATAAAATAGAGAAAAAAATAAGGATGAGTCACTTAAATATAGACTTGCTTAAATTTCCCACTGTCATAGTGTCCATTGCCCTAATATATCCCAGAGTTGGCAAAGACACTTGAACACACTGAGTAGTAAATTCAAATTAACTTAAATTTTTGACATTTACAAACTGGCTCGATAAAATGGGTCCCCATGGATTTCCAGTTAAAATGTGAATATGTTCCAATTTAATTTAAAATAGGCCCTTCAAGTATTGAAACTTATTATATAAGACCTAATTAATATAAGGTGATTATGCCTGTTGCTTCCCCATTTGACACTAATTTTGCCTGTTCTTAAACATGGAGGGAATACATTGCACCTCATGGTGGATTACTACAATCTTAATAATGTGGTCCATTAAGCCAAATATGCCCAATATCCAATGTTATTATATTACTTATTCCACTCAAATAATAACTGGTAAATGTTTTGCTCTTATAGATCTGGCTAATATGTCCTTTTCAGTATCTATTTCAGTAGCCTCTTAGGTACAGTTTGCCTTCACCCTCAAAAGATCACAGCACAGGGGCGCCTGGGTGGCTCAGTTGTTAAGCGTCTGCCTTCGGCTCAGGTCATGATCCCAGGGTCCTGAGATCGAGCCCTGCATCGGGCTCCCTGCTCCGCGGGGAGCTTGCTTCTCCCTCTCCCACTCCCCCTGCTTGTGTTCCCTCTCTCGCTCTCTCTCTCTCTGTCAAATAAATAAATAAAATCTTTAAAAAAAAAAAAAAAAGATCACAGCACATCTTTTCTAAGCTATCTAGGGGGTACCTCAACAGCTTTGCCATTACACACAATCTTTGTAGACAAAATATTAACTGTACCTACTTTTCTCCAGGGGTACAGGTGTATGACATGAAATTGATGACATCCTCTTCCAAAATTTGTTTGACACATTCACTAAGGACATACAAGTTAAATATGGAATAGTCCTTTTTGGGTTCTGGTGGCAACATATTCCTCATTTACAAATTTTACTTAATCTCACTGATTATGTTACTTATAAATTGGTCTACCTTAAATGGGGACCTTTCCAACAAAAGCCTGTAGAGTATGTAAATTTAAAGTCAACAGACACTCCTCTTAGTGTCTTCAGAGACTTCTTCACTGGAGAGGTTTTTACAACCTCCTCTCATGCATCCTGAAGTCTCTGGACACACCTATGACGGCCATAAGTTGCCTAAGGGCTTCTGATGCAAGATACTGCCTCTCTCAACCCTGTGGTATGCACCATTAAAATAAAACTTGCCGGCTGCATACTAGACTCTCTTGGAAAGAGAGGTTCTCACAGACCCTTAGCCTATGACCCTCCATACCCAGCTGCCCACTATACCTTGGATCTCAGAAGCGATACCCCACAAGCTAAGCATGGCTACTGAGATCTCTTTAATAGAGAATGGAGCTAAACCTAAGCCCTCTGGCATACTTCACCTGCAGGAGGAAGTAGCCTTGTGTCCTCAGTCTAATGCTATGCTGCTAGAGAAGATCACCCTGCCTCAGAGTCTTTGGCTACTGAATGGCCCCTTGAGATTGAGTTAGCAGCAATGGGAGTTCATTGTCTGTACTGTTGACAATGACACCATCATTAATACTGGAACTCAATGGAATGTTGTTGCTTTTTATCCCTTAGCCATGATGTCTCTGGTAAAGGATGAAACCCAAGGGTCAATAAAATTGGCCAAACGTCAGGCAGTGATCTTAGCACAGGATGCTCTAGCCAACAAATGGCTGCATTTTCACATTTATTCTAAACTATTGGTCCATTACCTAAGAGTTTTTCCCTTCAGGGCAAAGAACTCAGGAATCTCTTGCCTTATAGATAATGTAGGTCTCCTCAAACATCTTTTTATTTTTTATTTTTTTATTATTTATTATTTTTTAAATTTAATTCGATTAGCCAACATATAGTACATCATTAGTTTTTGATGTAGTGTTCAATAAACATCTCCTTCTTAAACACCAATCAAATGCACCCCTAAATGGATCTGTATCTTGCCCCAGGCATCAGGCATTAATATCTCTTAATTTAAGGCCCCTTGATGGACTCACACCTCACACCAGCTTTAAAAAATCTTCCGATAGCTCTTTCCTACCTAGATTTAAAAAGAATACATCTCTCCTCTATGTAATATGAACACTCACTATATATTAGGCCTTTTAATAATGTCTATCCCTATTTTAATAAATTTGCCATCTTGCCTATAACCTATAAGGGATGAAGGCCAGATCAAGGTACATAGTCTCCTGGGACCCCTTAACCATAGATGGCCCCACAGGTTAGGCAGTTGTCTATCTGTTATGGGACCCTAAATTTTTACCACCCAAAAATCCTCCCTCAGTATTTGGGTTATAAGAGGTGAATAATCTAGACTCCCCCTCTAATCCCCCTCAGGAAATTAAAATTAGTACTATAGGGCTATTCCCACAGATAGTGTAGGCTACCAAAAGGGGAGAGAGAAAACACAGTAAATAAAAGTCATATTCAGAGATAATAAAATCAATACTATATCCCATAATGATGAAAGCAGACAGTGCCTCCTTGGTAATAATATATGCTGAAGGAATACCATCGAACAGCAAAAGCCTGACGAGTGCAGCTGCACACCACTCTACTGTCTGCTGGTCTTACTACTATTGGTCTGGATGCTTTCATCAGTTTGCAATACAGAAGCCCAAACCCTCCAAGTAAGCTATTATTCCAAACAAACATGGCAAATGCTGAGACCCTTATGCCACTGAATTTGGCCAATATAAGCCCTATGACCCAAAGACCTCTCTGGCTTGCCCATCACCAACCAAACAAACACATCAAGGAAAGGGCCCATACTATTGGCCAAATTAGTGGGCCTGCCTATAGGTTAATAATTCTGGAGCTCCAACCTCAGCTGCATAATACCACAGAGCTATAAAAACAAGACCCACACAAATTTGAGTGGGTACTCATTTAGAAAAGGTACCTCAGTCCCATATCCCAGATGACATTGCTCAGCTCAGAACCTCACTGTTGCTGATGATGCCATCACATCAGATGACAACACTCTAGCCCAAGACTTTAAGATCTACCACTGGAAATGACTTCACACTCTGTGCCAAAGACAATTCCAGACCAAACACTAAAACCTTTAACACCCACAGGCTACCTCTCCTAAGATGCTGGAAAATTGGACAGAAGATCGTTCTTGTTTCCTTCAATGTTAGGGATTCTCTCATGCTTCTTGAGCTGTTGTCTGTTCTGCCCATGATCATGTTATACCCCTTGCTTTTACCAAAATGTACACCCTTAGACCCCCATTCTTCAAGGGAAGTCTGGTAGAGGTTACTGCTATCTGTGCTATACTAAAAATTAATCGACACTACTGCTTTCTCCAGGAGGCACCTGACTTATTTTGTCAAGCCCCTAGGGAGAAGACCACCCTTCAGTGCCTTCTCCTACTCACCCTTCTCCACCTTTCTACCACAATCTCCTATTCAGTGTCTCAACCATGGACAAGACAACCACCCCTTTCCTTTGATTACACACAAATACCACTAAACTTCCTAAATATATCTTACTAAACCATTAGTTTATACCCTCCAACAACATAACTGCAACTGCCACACTGACTCAAAAAATACACCAAGATATTATCAACAATATTCTGTCAACAAGATAGGTGATAGATAGATAGATAGACAGATAGATAAGACCGACAGATACAGATACGGTACTTTTAACACACTTTACAACTCCACCAAGATATTGTTAGAAATCCTTGAAATTTCAGATCTGTCTTCATGGCTAATGCCATATAAATGAGAAACGTAGTTATGGCCAGCCTTTAAGGACTCCTTATAATTCTATTTATGTTTCTCCTTTTTACTCTCATAATAAAATGTTATCCATATACTGTTTAGGGCCACTAATATCCCAAATTAGTCTGAAAGTCTTCTTTATTCTTTAGGACTCTTAAATATCCCAAATAATCAAGCTCAAAACTGACGTTAAGATGTCAAGAAGCCAATTGTAATATAAATTTTAAAAATAGTATCTTGACACAGTTTCCAGTCATTTGCCTTTCCTGAGAGTTCATTAAATCCACAGCCTCAACCACTTCCCTTCTGGGATTCTCATACTCTGAGCTACTATACACCTACTATAATTGTCTCAGGCCAGGTACCAGAAAACCAGGAACAGCTTTTATGACCCAGAGCACACTTAAATTGTTCAAATTAGCCAATCTTAAACCTGCTTACCATAATCTACCTTTTCTTTCTGCAGAAATACAATAAAGGTGATTGCCCACAATTCCCCCCTCTCTCACTTGGCCTCGTGACTGACCTAGCTGCTTTCCCTGAGTGGTCCTGCATGATGTGCTGTATTCTCAATGGGAACTGTAAGTGTAACAAAATTATAAAACTCTTTCCAGTTTCTCACTTGATCTGTGTCTGGCCTCACAATACCTCAACCAAGGTAATATGGTTAAAACACAACCAGATTAGACAAGATTGTGGGGCACTAAATTCAGAGTAGATTAAGGAGATGGATAAGAAGCTTGTTTGACTGCTACTATAGTCATTCAACCAATATTTCTTGTGTAATTTCTATCTGTTAGGCACTGTTGTAGATGCTGGTACAAACCAGCTAACCTAACAGACAAAATCCATCCCTTTATTAAAGGACACATTCTAGTTGAAAGAAGAAGGCACTATATACACAATAAAGATAGAAAACAAAACTAAGTTATTTTTAAACAGCATGTTCACAGAAACAGTTTTGTAGACTAGATGACATTTGAACAAAGAAGTAAAGGAGGCAAATGAGTTAGACATATATGAAAATCTGGAGGGAAAGTTGAAATGTGAAAGAAGAATCACTGTAAAGCCCCTAACAGTGGAGCATGACAGGAGAGTATGAGTGGCCACAAGGCAGCAGATGCAGTGTAAATGAGTGGTATGACTGATGAAACATCCAGATCTCCAGGCAATGGTAATGATCTTGTCCTTTACAAGGATCATTTTCCTTTCTGTAAAATAAAATAACGCAAACCAGGCACAATATTTGGGAGGCAGTATGTTAAGATTCTGATACAGATTCTCCTTGTGACAGTCAGCACTGCTTTACCTTGTCTTAAATGGGCTTGAGCCTGATAGAATTAAGACAAAACAGAGGACCTGGTATTTGCAGCAGCAGCAATGGCAACAGCTTTTCCTCCACCCAAGGACTTATACACAGGAAGAAACCAAGATGCTTCTTGCAGCCATAGGTAATCCTCCAGGACTCTTTCACTTTGAGTACTTGCTTCCTGAGACTTAGAAGAACAGTGGTTTACTGTCATCTCTCTTCCCATTTCCTTACTCTTTCTGGCTTGTTCTGTCTTCCTCTTCTTGCCCTTCTCTCTTTCCCCTTAATCATCACTTCTGGGGAGTAAAAAACTTGACTTAGTGCCAGAAAAACAAATAAACAAAAAATAGCAACCACAAAGAAAATATCTGTCAAATATACACAAAAGGGGAACAAGAAGGGAAATGAAGCATGTCACTACAAAAAAAAAAAATTAATAAAACACAAAGGAAAGCGGTAAAGAGGAAAGGAGGGACCAAAGCTACAAGACAAACAGAAAGCAATCAACAAAATGGCAATAAGAAGCCCTTTCATCCTGATAATTACCTTAAATATAAATGGATTAAACTTCACAATTAAAAGACACAGACTGAAGAGATTTAAAAAAAAAAAGGATCCAATTGTAATGTAAATGTATTAAATGTAATGTAATGTAAATGGATTAAACTCCCCAATTAAAAGACATAGATTGAATAATAAAAAAAAAGACAGGATCCAATTATACTCTGTCTACAAGAAACTCATTTTGGATTTATGGACACTGTGTTAGTTAGCTTGGGCCACCATAACAAAATACAATCAACTGGGTGGCTTAAACAATAAACATTTATTTCTCACAGTTCTGAAGGCTGGGGAGCCCAAGCACCGCAGATTCTGTTCCTGGTGAGAATCTTCTTGCCCAGACAGACAACTTCTTGCTATGTCCTCACATGGCCTTTCCAAGTTGCTTGTGAAAATAGAGAGAGAGAGGAGCAGAGAAGAGACAGAAAGAGAAAGCAAGCTCTCTGATATCTTGTCTTATAAGGGCACTAATCCCATCATGAAAGTTCCACCTTCATGAGCTTGTCTAAACATAATTACTTCCCAAAGGCCACATTACCAAATACCATCATATTGGGAGTTAGGGTTTCAACGTATGAATTTGGGGTAGGGGGTGGGACTATTCAGGTCAGAAAGTGAAAGGATGGGAAAAAGTATTCCATGCAAATGATAACCAAAAAAGATCAGTGGTGGCTATACTAGTATCAATCAAAAAATAGACTTTAAGTCAGACTGTTAACAAAAGACAAAAAAGGATATTATTTAAGGAAAGTATTGTACATACTCCCTCACATAAAAATTAACATCTATCAATTTTTTTATCTTAAATTTAAGTTGTAGAGGATTTGGTTTTCAGTTTACTTCAAATATTACATTTTAAAATAAAACAGTGTCATCATTGTTTTAAATGAATCCAATGGAATCTGTATATCATAACAATCTGATACTATTATCCATTTGAAAATAGTGCATGGACAGGATCTTCTTTAACACTGGAAATTTAACAATATTCCTTTTCTCCTTGACCTTGTGTTTTCATTCTAATAACCCAGGAAAATTTATGGTAACATTTTTTTTCTTGAAAATCCTTATTAATCATTCTGTCATTTTTATCTGTAACAAAATAGGTATATATACACCAAAATTCAAAACTTTCTTTTTAATAAGATCAATTTTCTGAAAACCATCAGCTGCTATGAAGGACACACCATGGAATTTTTCACAGAATTAATAGATAATTAAAAGAACGAAGTAATCAAAAAGAAAATAAGATTCATTGGTGATAGCATTTTAATATAAATAAAAAATAATAGTTATACTGTATTAGGTAATACTATTTCCTGCATTGCACAAAATTTTTTATAACTGCAAGAAATAATTTCAACCCTAGAGGTTGAAGTTTTTACTGCAGAGGTTAAACTTGCTCTAGTAAGTTAAATACAATGATTTAACAAAATATACCATCTGGATAAAGTATCCAGGGTCCAGAGATAAAGTTTCCTTTCTGTGAAAGATTCTTTGTCTTTAATGCCTCTTTTTGAAACAAAGCTGGAAAAACTTGTATAATCCTTTATATTACATTTTCACTTGACAAACAGAAGACTTTACCGTTCAGTTTCCCTGGCTGGAATATTTGAAGGAATCCATGATTCTTGATAGGCTACAAAGATTTATTATCTATGCAGAGAAGTGGAATTGTGAACAACTAATATAAATAGCTCAAAAACATTCTTAGAAAATGCAATGTCATATGACCTTGATTTGGGGAGGATACATTTAATGCTCTGATAAAATTATGCATATATCTAACAGCTCTATATTCATCAACAATTCTTGATTTCCAAACATTTCTATATCAGAAGTAAGTTAATATGACTCAAAAAGGGAGGAAGGGGGAGAACCCCCAGGAATCAAGACTAAGCCCAGTAAGTCAGAATTCTCTTGGATTGGTGGAATGGGTAGAGAATGAACTAAACCTTAGCCTATAGACCAAAAGTAGAATGAAAAGAGAAGAGAAAGGGAGGGAGGGGAAGGGGAGGAGAGAGGAGGAGAGAAGGAGGAAGGAAGAAAGAAGGTAGGGAGGGAGAGCCGAATGGAATGGACTGAATGTTTGTGCCCCCCCCCCCAAAGTTCATATGTTGAAATCCTAACCCCCAAGGTGATGATATTAGCAGGTGAGGCCTTTGGGAGTTAATTAGGTGAGGGTGGAGCCCTCATGAATGGGATAAGTGCTCTTATAAAAGGGAGCCCAGAAAGCTCTCTCATCTTCTTTATGCCTTGTGAAGATTCAGTAGGAAGATGGCCATCTATGAACCAGGAGGCAGGCTGTCACCAGACACTGAATCCACTGGCACCTTAATTTTAAATTTCCCAGCCCCTAGAAGTGTAAGAAATGAATGTGTGTTAAGCCATGCAGCCTATGGTATTCTCTTATAGGAGTCCAAACTAAGATAAAGGAAGAGAGGAAAAGAAGGACCATTTCTACAAGTTGTACTGACAGTCTTTTAGTCACATCCTTCATTTCTCTTGGAAATATAGTACAATTTATTTCTAAAGATTTCTGATCATATATGTGAATTTGCTATACTCTCCTACTGGGGCAGAAGTTATACTCTCTTTTATTCAGAAACTCTTTATCTGCCTCTAGGGACAGAATTATGGTCTAGGGTATACAGGAAATATGAATGCACAGATATCAAGAGAACATAATGTCATAATATCTATTGATCATTATTAAGGACTGAAGATATTCTGATTTGATATTCTTTTACACACCAGACACAAAAATGATTAATATAATTTTTGCCTATAACTTACAGATTGGTTCCTTAAGAAAGGTATCATGATTTAGTCTCTTCACTTTCAATATAAGTACTAGGAAAAGTTGACATCTTTTTTATTTTTTTTATTTTTATTTTTTTAAGATTTTATTAATTTTTTTTCAGAGAGAGAGAGCACAAGTAGGGGGAGCGGCAGGCAGAGCAGGTAGAGGGAGAAGCAGGCTCTCTGCCAAGCAAGGAGCCCAATGTGGGACTCGATCCCAGGACCCTGGGATCATGACCTGAGCCGAAGGCAGACGCTCAACCGACTGAGCCACCCAGGCGTCCCAAGTTGACATCTTTTTAAAAGTTAACTTTAGTACATAAAATAGTTCATACTGAAAACCTATAATGCCATATTTATTTATTTTAATTAATTTGTCAAAGAACACTTACATTTGTCAGGTATATTTAAAGAACTTTCCAAATATGTCTACTCCTTTGTGCCTCAGTTCCCTCCTTCATATAATAGAAATGATAATAGAACCTATCTCATTGTGTTAAGTGAGTTAAAAGTTAATAAATGTGATATAATAGAATCATTTTCCAATTACAAATATTTTCACATGTTTCATGTATTTGTTCAACTTGACCTTTTAATTGTGGAAAAAATTATGTTTGTTACATAAAGACTGATACACCTTTCTCTCTGTGACACTGCAGGGATATATTATAGTTATTTAACCAGCATACTATTAACATTTAAGTTATCATTTTCTTTGCTATCTATGTATTTATTTATTTATGCTCTTACACACAACCTTACTTTGTATATTACAAAATATACAACTGTCGTATAAAGATCTAAAATTAGGATTCTGGTGCAAAGGTTTTGTACATTCTTAACTTTTATAGCTCTCAATCTTAGTGAATCTAATTCATAAACAACATGGACTCTGAGGAATTATGCTTAACAAATATTTTATAATTTGATCTCAGTATTATACACATTTTTAGTATATTCATATAGAGGGCTTTGTTTACTGCGTGATGATTATGAGAGGTACAATATATAGGAAAGTATATTTAGTGGTCAGTGGAACAATATACATTCTGTGGAGAATACTTGAGAAGATTTATTTATGTTTAACATAAACAAAATTGATTTTCATATCATTACAAATGTGTTCTCATTTTTCTTCTCTTTGATTCATTTCAAATCCTTTCACAGACTCTTTTTATTCTAGATATGCATTCAGTGGGTAAGTTAGTGTGAAGCTGGAACTTGTAAATCAACAGAATGGTGAAATACCTTTCATATTCTTGATTTACTTTCTCAACTTGTTCTTACCAGGAAGGGTGTCAGAGGTCTGTTTTTATGGAAAAAGAGAGCTATTATATTGCCATCTTAATTCTTACCCTGCTCAAAGGATTTAAGTTTGTGGTTGACTAATATATCTTAAGGCAACAGTAAATTATGCTTTTTTTGTTTTTCAAGACCAACTCAGATGGTTAGTATTTCTTGAGTTCTCAGAGAGAATACATCTCTAATTATATGGTATGTGGAGTAAAGAATGGAGGAAAGGATATCACTTCTAAACTATGCAATCAAAGCTTTCTAATATTTAGTCTCGGTGCTATACTTGCTAAATGTCAGAATATTTACTATGTGTCCGATACTATCCTAGCCATTCAGGAAAATCTTTAAAAAATGCTTTATTGAAGCTTATCTTTTACCAAAGAAAGACCGACAGTTATCAAATAAACAAAATGTAAAGTATCACTAGGTCACTTGGGTCCTCCAAAAAGCAGAAACTGAGATAGAGTTAGAAGTTTAACCAGTTTGAGGGATATGTTTATGACATAAAGCAAGCAGGATAGCACAGTTGAACAGGGAAACTTTCAGACACAATGCTAATCTGACCCCAGTGATACCGAAAAAGGGAAAAATCAAGATTGAACTGAAAGAATTTCAACATCATTAATCAGAAATATGTAAATCAAATCCACATTAAGATATCATTTCGGGGCACCTGGGTGGCTCAGTTGGTTAAGCAGCTGCCTTCGGCTCAGGTCATGATCCTGGAGTCTCGGGATCGAGTCCTGCATCAGACTCCCTGCTCAACAGGGAGTCTGCTTCTCCCTCTGATCCTCCCCCCTCTCATGTTCTCTCTCTCTGTCTCATTCTCTCTCTCAAATAAATAAATAAAATCTTTAAAAAAAAAAAAGATATTTCACATCAATCAGAATGGCTTATACCAACTAGACAAGAAATAACAAGTGTTGGAGAGGAAGTAGAAAAAAGGCAACCCTTATGAACCATTGGTGGGAATGTGCAATCACTGTGGAATACAGTATGGAGATTCCAAAAAAATTAAAAATAGAAATACAATATGATCCAGTAATTTCACTTGTGGGTATTTACCCCAAGAAAATGATGTTTATAGCAGAAATATTTTCACTAGACAAGATTTGGAAGCAACCTAAGTATCCATTGATAGATGAATGGATAAAGAAGATGTGGTATGAGCAAAGAAATTCAATCAGTAATCAAAAAACTCCCAACAAACAAAGGTCCAGGACCAGATGGCTTCACAGGTGAATTCTACCAAACATTTAAAGAAAAGTTAATACCTATTCTTCTCAAATTCCAAAAAATAGAAAAGGAAGGAAAACTTCCAAAATTGATTCTATGAGACCAGCATTACCCTGATACCAAAGCCAGATAAAGACACCACAGAAAAAAGGCAACTACAGGCCAATATCTCTGATGAACATAGATGCAAAAATTGAATCCAACAATACATTTAAAAAATCATTCGCCACAATCAAGTGGGATTTATTCCAGGGTTGCAAGGGTGGGCCAATATTTTCAAATCAATCAACGTGATACATCACATCAATAAGAGAAAGGATAAGACCCATATGATCATTTCAATAGACACAGAAAAAGCATTTGACAAAGTATAACATCCATTCATGATAAAAACCCTCAACAAAGTAGGTTTATAGGGAACATACCTCAACATAATAAAGGTGATAAATGAAAAACCCACAGCTACAGGATCCTTAATGTGGAAAAACAGAGCTTTTCCTTTAAGGTCAGGAACAAGACAAGGATGTCTACTCTCAGTATTTTTAATCGATATAGTACTGGAAGTCCTAGCCACAGCAATTACACAACAGAAAGAAATAAAAGGCATCCAAGTCAGTAAATAAAAAGTAAAACTTTCACTATTTGCAGATGACATGATACTACACATAGAAAACCCAAAAGAATCCACCCAAAAACTGACAGAACTGATAAACAAATTCAGTAAAATTGCAGGATACAAAATCAACATACAGAAATCTGTTGCATTTCCATACACAAATAAGCAGCAAAAAGAGAAATTAAGAAAATAGTCCCATTTACAAGTGTACCAAAAATAATAAGATACCTAGGAAAAAAACCTAACCAAAGAGGTGAAAGACGTATACTCTGAAAACTATAAAACTCTGATGAAAGAAAGTGAAGACAATACAAGAAATGGAAAAAAATCCCATGCTCACACACTGGGAGAACAAATATTGTCAAAATGTCTATACTAAGGCACCTGGGTGGCTCAGTCGTTAAGTGTCTGCCTTCGGCTCAGGTCATGATCCCAGGGTCCTGGGATTGAGCCCCGCATCGGGCTCCCCGCTCTGCGGGAAGCCTGCTTCTCCCTCTCCCACTCCCCCTGCTTGTGTTCCCTCTCTCGCTGTGTCTCCCTCTGTCAAATAAATAAATAAAATCTTTTTTAAAAAAAAATATCTATACTACCCAAAGCAATATACACATTTAATGGAATCCCCATCAAAATACAAAATACCGGGGCACCTGGGTGGCTCAGTCAGTTAAGCGGCTGCCTTCAGCTCAGGTCATGGTCCCAGGGTCCTGGGATCGAGCCCCGCATCAGGCTCCCTGCTCGGCAGGAACCCTGCTTCTCCCTCTCCCACCCCCCTGCTTCTGTTCCCTCTCTTGCTGTGTCTCTCTCTGTCAGATAAATAAATAAAATATTAAAAAAAAAAATACAAAATACCAACAGCATCTTTCACAGAACTAGAACAAGCAATCCTAAAATTTGTATGGAATCATGAAAGACCCCAAATAGCCAAAGCATTCTTGAAAAAGAAAAACAAAGTTGGAGGCATTACAATTCTGAACTTCAGGTTATATTATAGAGCTGTGGTAATCAAAACAATATGGTCCTGGCACAAATTTATACACATGTATTGAAAGAACAGAGTAGAAAACCCAGAATGAAACCACAAATATATGCTCAATTAATCTTCAAGAAAGCAGATAATAATACCCAATGGAAAAAAAGACAGTCTCTTCAATAAATGGTGTTTGGAAAACTGGACAGCCATGTGCAAAAGAATGAAACTTGACTACCTCTTTCACCATACACAAAAATAAATTCAAAATGGATTAAACACCTAAATGTGAGACCTGAAACCATAAAAATCCTAGAAGGGAACATAAACAGTAACTTCTCTGATTTCAGTCATAGGAACTTTTTTTAGGTAAGTCTCCTGAGGTAAGGGAAACAAAAGCAAAAATAAACTACAGTGAATGACATGAACAACAAAACTAAAAGTCAATCTATAGAATGAGAGAAGATATGTGCAAATGACATGTCAAAAACTGATACAACTCACAAGTGCCCTATAGTTAAGAGTCTTATGGTTTGTTTCCCTCTTTTTTTTTCCCCTTTCCCTATGTCCATCTGTTTTGTTTCTTAAATTCCACATATGACTGAAATCATATGGTATTTGTCTTTCTCTGAATGATGTATTTCGCATAGCATAATATACTCTAGCTCCATCTACATCATTGTAAATGGCAAGATTTCATTATTTTTGATGGCTGAGTAATATTCCACTATATATATATTTTCATATATAGAGAGAGTTGGTAAGTTCTTTATAGATTTTGGATACAATCCCTTTATCAGATATGTCATTTGCATGAGGACTGAGTGTTATATGTAAGTGACAAGTCACTAAATTCTACTCCTGAAACCATTATCACCCTATGTGTTAACTAACTAGAATTTAAATAAAAATCTGAAACAAAAATTAAAAAAAAGGAACTGATACAACTCAGGGCGCCTGGGTGGCTCAGTTGATTAAGCTTCTGACTCTTGATTTCAGCTCAGGTCATGATCTCAGGGTCCTGGAATCGAGCTTCCCTTTGGGCTCCACGCTGAGCATGAAGTCTGTTTGTCCCTCTCTCTCTGCTCCTCCTCTCTCTTGCTCTCTCTCAAATAAATAAATAAAATCTTAAAAAAAAAAAAAAAAAAAAGAACTGATACAACTCAGCACCCAAAGAACAAATCATGCAATTAAGAAATGGGCAGAAGACATGAACAGACATTTCTCCAAAGAACACACCCTGATGGCCAACAGACACATGAAAAGATGCTCAACATCACTTATCATCACGGAAATGCAAATCAAAACTAGGAGATATCAGTCAGAATGACTAAAAACAATACAAGAAACAACAGGTGTTGGCAAGGATGTGGAGAAAGGGGAACTCTCTTACACTGTTGGTAAGAATGCAAACTGGTGCACCCATTCTGGAAAATAGTATGGAGGTTCCCAAAAAGTTAAAAATAGAACTATCCTATGATCTAGCAATCACACTACTGCATATTTATCCAAATAATACAAAAACACTAATCCAAAGGTATACATGCACTCCTATGTTTATAGCAGCATTATTTACAATAGCTAAATTTTGGAAGCAGCCCAACTGTCCATCAACTGATGAATGGACAAAGAAGAAGTGGTAATATATACACAATGGAATATTATTCAGCCATAAAAAGGAAAAAATCTTGCCATTTGCAACAACATGGATGGAGCTAGAGAGTATAATGCTAAATGAAATAAGTCAGAAAAAAACAAATACCATATGATTTCACTCATATGTACAATTTAAGAAAGAAGTGAGCGAAGGAAAAAAAAAAAAGAGAGAGACAAACCAAGAAAGAGACACTTAACTATAGAGAGCAAACTGATGGTTACCAGAGGGGAGGTGGGTGAGGAGATGGTTTAAATAGGTGATGGGGATTAAGGAATATACCTGTCGTGATAAGCACTGGATGATATATAGGATTGTTCAATCACTATATTGCAAAGCTGAAACCAATATAACACTGTATATTAATTGGAATTGAAATAAAACTAAAAAAAAAAGATATATGTACACACACACACACTGGAATATTACTTAGCCATAAAAGAGGATGAAATCTTGCCATTTGTGATAACATAGATGAACCTAGAGGGGTATTATGCTAAGTAAAATAAGTCAGAGAAAAACAAATACCAAATGACTTCACTTATATGTGCAATCTAAAAAACAAAAGAAGTGAACAAATGGACAAAGAAACAAAAAACATAATCTTAAATACAGAGAAGCAACTGGTGGTTACTAGAGGGGAGATGAGGGATGGACAAAATAGACAAAGGAGATTAAAAGGTACAAACTTCCATTTATAAAATCAACAAGTAGAGATGAAAGTACAGCATGGGAATATAGTCAATAATACTGTATAATGTATGGTGGCAGATGGTGACTATACTTATGATGAGCACCAAGTAATGCACAGAATTGTCAAATCAATATGTTGTACACCTGAAACTAATATAACATTGTATATCAATTATGCTTCAATAAAAAAAGCTAATGGAGCCTCAGTAAAACAAAACAAAATAAAACAAACAAGCAAAGAAACAATACACACACAAAAAAACAACAAAAAAATGAAGTTTTAAATAATTCAGAAAAGACAGTATTTTTAATAAATAGAGTTGTGGCACATGAACAGCCATAATAGCAAAAATTAAAATGAATATGTTCCCCTATTACCACACTATAGGCAATTTGATTAGAATACTAAATTTACAAATATTGACAACATTCAGGATCTTAAAAAATAAAGCACAAATACCTTTGTTTTCAACCTTGGTTTCTGACTTCTCTGTTACCCTCTATGATTTTTTGAGGAAAATTTGAGATACCAGAAAGTAGGTTGCATATCCAAAATGCATAAACATACAAGTATAGACTGGGACACAATTTTTAAAAAGAAATTAGCTGCCCAAATTTACAGATGTAAAACCATGATCTATGACTTACGTCATGACTATTAGCATGTAGGTCACTGATAGTTGAATAAAGAATTGAACTTTGTCTCTCAAATTGAAGTCCAAAACCCTATCCACTATAATAAGCCAAAAATAATTAACTGCATAAAAATTTGTATATATTGCTTGTTTAATGAAAAAATGTTAGCAGAGTTATATAACTATTGTCTTAACCTATTTCAGCATAAGATGACTGCATATGAAGTTTTTAATCAAATTCCAGTAAGTCCACATACAGTGTAATATTAGTTTCAGGTGTACAATATAGTCAAAAAAAAGAATGAAATCCTGTCATTTACGAAGACATGGATGGAGCTAGAGAGTATTATGCTAAGTGAAATAAATCAGTCAGAAAAAGACAAATACCATATGATTTCAATCATATGTGGAATTTAAGAAATAAAACAAATGAGCAAAGGGGAAAAAAAGAGAGAGAGAGGCAAACCAAGAAAGATTTAACTTTAGAAAACAAACTGGTGGGGGAGGGGGGTTAAACAGATGCTAGGGATTAAGGAGTGCACTTACGATGTTTTTTTAACTAACACAATTTTTTTTGAGTCATAAAGTTTTCTCATTTACTTCATTTCTTCCTAATCACCTTATCTCTAGAAATAGTTCTTTTATTAGAAAAGTTTTTTAAAACATTTATTCACATTTTCTGTGTCAGCAGAAATTAATTTCTTATTTCTTATTTTGAAAATTAATCAAATTTTTAGCCTAGACTATTGATAGATTTCATTTCTTATAATGAGATGCACCCAGAGTTCCAATATTGTGTATCATCAAATAGGGTTTTTATTTATTCATCATTTTCATTATGAGTACTCTTCATGCTCAATATTTTAGTCATCTGAATAAATAGCAAAATTATACTGTACAATGTCATGAAAATGAGGTTAGTCTATGTACAAGTCAAGTGAAAAGACTTTCTCTCAACTGAATTTGTGAACTAATAAATAATGTAAGAGGGAAAAGATTGGCTGCTGAAAATCAATTCCACTATCTAAAGTATATCAATAAGTTGAAAATATAGAAAACTGTAATAAGGCAAGTCATTGCAGAAGTGAGAGAAAAAAAAAACTGCAGTAACTTGCAAGCTAGAATTTCATTATATATGATATTCCACATCACATTTGGTCAAAAGATCATGATCCAAGTCAAACTCTCTAAAATAAGACATGAATCTCCAGGAAGCATTGTTATAAATAAACTTATCAAGTAAGATTTGAAGAGTATTTAAAGATTCAACATAAAACCTCTTTAATTTTGTGTCTGGGTAGTCTTCAAATTGTAATTTTATGACATATTTTTATTACAGTGCTTCTCAAGTGAAAAAAATATACGATAATACTCTCAATGAAAAACTGTTTATATTATCTAATATTACCAAAATCACTTGGAACAAACACATTAGTTTTTTTCCTCAAAGCAAAAACTATTTTTAAAAATTTTTAAATTTGTATCTATGACAATGACTTTCCTCAAAATTAAATGTAAAAATTGTTTAAAAAATCCTCAACAGAGTATCAAAATATGTAAATTTAGTAGGAGGGAAAATTTCAGTTTCAAAATCAAAGGTATATAGTTACATGCACATACACAGAAACACACAAACAATGAAATATTATTCAGCCATAAAAAAGGGAATGGAGTACTGATTCATGCTACAATGTAGATGAACATGGAAAACATTGTTCAGTGAAAGAAACCAGACACAATGGCCACATAGTGTATGATCCCAGTTATATGAACTACCCAGTATAGGTAAATCCACAGAGACAGAAAAGAACTTTCTGGGGGCGCCTGGGTGGCTCAGTCATTAAGCATCTGCCTTTGGCTCAGGTCATGATCCCAGAGTCCTGGGATCGAGACCTGTATCGGGCTCCCTGCTCAGCAGGAGGCCTGTTTCTCCCTCTCCCACTCCCCCTGCTTGTGTTCCCTCTCTCTCTGTCAAATAAATAAATAAATAAATCTTTAAAAAAAAAAAAAAAAAGAACTTTCTGGTTGCCAGGGGCTGGGGGAATAGATGGCATAGGGAATGACTGCTTAATGAGTATGTGATGTTCTTTTGAGTGGATGAAAATGTTTGGAACTACATAGAGGTGGTAGTTGAACAATAATATGAAAGTACTAAATACCATTGAATCATATGCTTTAAAATAGTTTATGCTGTGAGTTTCCATTAAAAAGCATACTGATCAATACATTTCATAAAATGAAAACAACTGTGTAACTAGCATGTATGAAACAACAAAATATTACAGAACAGAAATTCCCTTCAGTCCCATTAAATTGACCATCCCCTATCCTCCTGCCCACCCCACACCCTGACACATACAAATAGTTTTACAGATGTCTTTACCACTAACATTGTAAATTAGTTTTGTGTATTTGTGAAATTTCCATAAATAAAATAAGGAAGTATGACTTTTTGTTTCAGAAAATATTAAGAGTCATCCCTGTTCTTCATGTGGCTAGACTTTTGACTTTTGTTCTCATTTTCATTGTTGTGTAATAATTCATTATATGACTATATCATCAATTATACATATGACTTCTGATGAGCTGTTTCCAGTTTGGGGCTATTACAAATAGTATTCTGTTAACTAACATTCACACACACAACTTTTTGTTGAATATGTCATTCATTTATCTTGGGTGCATCCTAGAAGTAGAATCATTGAGGCATAGTATAAGCATATATTGAGGTATATATGTACACTGCCAAACAGTTTTCCAATATATGTCAATTTACATTTCCACCAGCAATGTAGGAGAGTTGAAGTTGTTCCAGGTGATCATTAGTTCTATTTATCTTTTAAAAAACAATTTAGCCATCCTGGCAGATGTGTAGTGGTATCTAATTGTGGTTTGAATTTGCATTCCTTTTATATCTCATAGAATAAACCACCTTTTCATAAATTTATTTGCCAATTGGATATTCTTTTTTTGTGAGGTTCTGTTTTCAGTTCCTTTTGCCTATTTTTTATAACAATTTATCTGCCTTACTAATTGAGGAGTTTTGTATATATTCTGGATATAATTTCTTTCCTTTATTGCAAATAACTTATTTTAGAGTGAGGCTTATTTTCTAATGCTGTTGATGATGTGCTTTGAAAAACAGAAGTTTAAATTTTAATGTAGTCCAATTTACCAATTTTTCCTTTTGTGTTTTTAAATAATATTTACTGTCCACAAAGTTGTGAAAGTATTATCTTCCCTTACTTTTTACATTAGGTCTACAATATAGACTGAAACTGATTTTTATGCATAATATGAAGAAGAGGTAAAGATATAAATTTTCATATAAATATCTAATTAAAGTAGTGCCATTTATGAAAAGACCTTTTCTCATCTTTTTATCAATATGTGGCCATGCCATATTTAGCATAATTTTTATTATTTACGTGTGTGAATGTTTCTGGACTCTATAATGTTCTATTGGCTACTTTGTCTTTCCTTATACTAGTATGATATTATCATAGGACTTGTTTGATAAGTCCTTTAGTTTTTTCTTTTCAATATCACATTCATTACTTTTTTGCCATATGAATTACTACATATAAGTTAGAATCATTTATCCACCCCTCCAGAAAAGTTTACTGTGATTTTGATCAGATTTGAACTGCACTGAATTTATATATCAATTAGGGAAGAATTAATACCCAAAACTATTAAGTCTTCTAATTCATATACATGGTATATCCCTCCACTTCCTAGATTCCCATTACTCTCAATAATGTTCTACAGTTTTCACTGTAGAGATCTTGTACAGTTAATTTTGTGGTGGTTATTATTTTGTTTTCATAGAAATAAGATTTGTTTTCAATAATAACACTGTAAAATATTTTATATTTACTGCAAAGGAAATTTATACCCACATATGTATTATAATATTAGACTGTTAATGGTTTTACTTTGTCATATTTTTAGTACTTCATTTATTATTGTAGTAAGAACACCCTCAACAAATTTTTAAGTGAGCAGTACACTATTGATAACTATAGGCACAACGTTCTATAGCAGATCTCTGGAACTTATTCATCTTTCATAACTGAAACTTTATATAAATTGAATATCAACTCTGTATTTCTTCTAGCCCCCATCATCTAGCAACCACCATTCTACTGTCTATTTCTATGAGTTTGACTACTGTGAATCCCTCATATCAATTTTATGATACATCATAAGTGGACTCATGTAGCATGTTTCCTTCCATGATAGGCATAATGTTCTCCAGACTCATTCACTATGTGTATGGCAGAATTTCCTTCTTTTTTAGGAATGATTAATATTCCATTATATATCTATCAAAATACCACCAGCGTTTTTCACAAAATTTCCCTAAAATTGTATGGAACCACCAAAGACCCTGAATAGCCAAAGCAATTTTGAGAACAAAAACAAAATAAAAACAAAGCTGGAGGCACCACAATTCTGGACTTCAACTTATATTACAAAGCTGGAGTGATCAAGACAGTATGGTACTGGCACATAAACAGACACAAAGATCAAAAGAACAGAAGAGAAAACCCAGAAATGAAACCACAACCATATGGCCAATTAACCTTCAACAAAGCAGGAAAGAATATACAATGGAAAAAGTCTCTTCAACAAATTGTGTTGGGAAAACTGGACAGCAACAGGCAGAAGAATGAAACTGGACCACTTTATTACACCATACTTTTTTTCCTATGAACAATATACTTTTTTCTATGTCCAAGGAATATTTATCAATATGTATTTCCTATGATAATCATTATATAACCAAAACATATTTTTTCCATGCCACTTTTCTTGAGAGTCACAGTAAAATTATTTATTAATAATAAAATTTTGATTTAAAATACACCATATGTCGGGGCGCCTGGGTGGCTCAGTCGGTTAAGCGGCTGCCTTCAGCTCAGGTCATGATCCCAGGGTCCTGGGATCAAGCGCCGCATCGGGCTCCCTGCTCGGCGGGAAGCCTGCTTCCCCTCTCCCATTCCCCCTGCTTGTGTTCCCTCTCTCGCTGTGTCTCTCTCTGTCAAATAAATAAATAAATAAATAAAATCTTTAAAATACACCATATGTCAAATAAAGATAAAAGTTGTACTCACTTTTATTATGGACTGATTGTTTATTCTCTCCAAAAATTCATATATATATATGTTCATATATTGAAGCAAGCCCTAACAGCCAATGTGATAGTATTTGGAGCTGGGGACTTTGAGAGTTAATTTGGTTTAGTTGAGGTCATGTGGATAGAGTCCCCATGATGGATGTCCTTATTAGTTTTCATATAATAATAAGAAGAAAGACCAGAGCTCTCTCTCTTTCTACCATGTAAGGCCACAGTGGCTGTCTGAAAGCTAGGAAGAAGGCCATCATTGGGAAGTGAATTGGCTATCAACTTGATCTTAGACTTCTCAGCCTTCAGAACTGTGAGAAATAAATGCCTGTTGTTTAAACCACATGATCTATAGTATTTTATTACAACAGCCTGAGATAAGACAACCCCCTATAGTTATAATAAAATTGAAACAGATAATGCATAGAATACTTAGCATAATATCTGGAACACAGTAATTATAAAATAAAGCTATTATAGTGACAATGTTTATAATATGTAGCAGCCTAAGCATAAAAATGTCTCAACTTTATCAATACTCCCCTTATCTATAATCTTAGTAAGGGAGACAGCTATTCTTCCAGTGAAAAGCAGAGTCTCTTACCCCAAATTTTGAAAATCGACTGACCTTGTTACTTGCTGTGAACAACATAACGTGGATGGGGGGTTTTTCCACTTCCAAGCCCAAGTTTTAAAAGGCTTTACAGGCTCTTTCTCTCTGTTTCTGTCTCTCTCTGTCTCTGTTTCTCTCTGTCTATCTCGAACTTGCTTTTCCCAAAAGGACAATCTTCAGCTTCTTTGATTCTGAGAACAAACTGAGAAGAACTGAGCCATTTCAGCAAGGTGCCAAACCATGCAAAAAAAATGAGTCAAGTCAATAGAGCCACTTATCTTACCAGCAGCTGACCACAGATGTATGAGTGAAGACATCTTAGCAAGGATGTTTAGAATTAATAATTAGATAATAGTTAATGAATAATAATTAGATAAATTAAATAATTAGAATCATTTCAAAGAATAAAGGGAGAAGAGATATATAATCACAAAAGGAACAGAAAAAGCATTTGAATAAATTCAGGATCTATTCATGATTTTAAAAAAAGTTATAGCAAACTAGAAACAAAAGGCAGTCTCTTTATAGAATAGCTTTTCTAAAAACCTTCAATTATCTTAGTTAATGATTAAATTTTATAAGTGTTCTTATGATTGAATAAGAGACAAGAATAGTTTTTTTTTTAAGATTTTATTTATTTATTTGACAGAGAGAGAGACACAGAGAGAGAGGGCACACAAGCAGGGGGAGTGGGAGAGGGAGAAGCAGGTTTCCCGCTGAGCAGGGAATGTCTGCAATAGCCAAACTGTGGAAAGAGCCGAGATGCCCTTCAACAGATGAATGGATAAAGAAGATGTGGTCCATATATACAATAGAATATTAGCCATCAGAAAGCATGAATACCCAACTTTTACATCAACATAGAGAGGACTGGAAGAGATTATGCTCAGTGAAATAAGTCAAGAGAAGAAAGTCAATTATATGGTTTCACTTATTTGTGGAACATAAGGAATAGCATGGAGGACATTAGGAGAAGGAAGGGAAAAATGAAGGTGGGGAATCGGAGGGACAGATGAATCATAATGGACTATGGACTCTGAGAAACAAACTGAGGGTTTTAGAGGGAAGCGGGGTGAAAGGATGGGTTAGCCTAGTGATGGGTATTAAGGAGGGCACGTACTGTATGGACCACTGGGTGTTATACGAAAAGGATGAGTCGTGGAATCCTACATCAAAAACTCATGATGTATTGTATGGTGACTAACATAATAAAATAAAATAAAATTTAAAAAAAATTAAAAAAGAAACATAGAGGTATATTAATAAGTTTATATATTAATAACTTTTTGTGATGTTTGTGGAATTCATCAACTTTTTAAAATTTGTAATTTGTTTCAATTTATCTTCTTATTCTAAATAAATATTTACTTTCATAGCTAAAAAAAAAAAATTAAGATACAAAAACAAAAGGAAAAATCAGGTCCATGGTTGACAGAACAAAATCGAAAGGTTGTGAAGGTGTAACAAACAACATTTTTTATTCCAACAAATATTATTGCATGATTTTTTTGTGGAAATTTACAAGTTAGCTAGAAAATTATAGAAATACCTAAGGTAAAAATAGTAATCACAATCTTGACAAAGGACAACAAAGCTAGAGTACTAATACTACCAGTTATCATGATATATTATAAAGGTATATTAATTATAAAATGTGATATTGATACACGGACAGACAGATTTGTTAAATCGAAAGTTCAGATGACGCCACTACAATGCCATGGAGAAAGGATTATTTATGGAATCTAGGTGGGTTATATCTATGAAAAAATCAGAACTTGATCTCTGTTTCTCACCATACATAAAGATTAGTTCTAAACAGTCTGAGATGTAAATACCCACAGCAAAACAATAAAAATAAACAAAAAGAAAGGCATAGAAGAATATATTCTCAATATGAGTGTATGTAAAGATTTCTTAAATTTAAAAAAAGCATTAGACATATAGGAAAAATTGAAATTGTATTACATAAACATTAAGAATGTCTTTTCATCAAATAATACAATAAAAGAGTAAAAACACAAACTCACAGTTGTGTATTAAAATTAATGGATATCTATACATTTGGAATGATAAAATACTGTCATTGTGAAAGTCTAACTATTACTGAGATTCAATTCTCCATATTTTATCTATAGATTTACTGCAATTTCAATAATAATCACAATAGGGTTTTGTTTTTGTTTTTGTTCTTGTTTTTGTTTTTTGAGGAAACTTATAGGTTTATTTAAAAGGTTAAAGATGGTCTTTAAAAGGGCACAATATGAGACAAATGATGAAAAAGAAGTAATGGTATCCCATCCCACCAGATATGTTCACTTTTCAGTAATAAGAGAGCATAATATTGGCACAGGAAGACTACAAATAAAATGGAATAGAAACTGGAGGGTAGAAACAGACCCAAGTTGATATACTCAATTTCTGGCACAAAATGGGTGAACATCAATCAATGGTACTTGGACTATAGATTAACCTTATGGAAAAATACTGTTAGGTGTATTGGAGAGATTTCTTTTAAAAAACACCAAAAGGTCAAATCCTCAAGGAAAATGTAGGTAAAGCTGGAAATATTATTAATTTCTATGTATCAAAAGATACAAGTTAAGGACGAAAAGTAGGTAAAAATAAAAGCAACAATCTGAGATAAAATATTTGCTGATAAAATATTAATGTTCAGAATATATTGAAAATGCTTAAACATCAATAAAAATAGGCAAGCAAATATTGTATAGAATATCAGCTTCATGGGGCAGGGATTTTTGTCTATATTATCACAATTTTTTTCCCAATTCCTGAAACAGTGTCTTACATAGAATTTGTTCAATAAATATTTTGTTAAACAAAATAATCAATAAATACCAACCTAAATATTAATCAGGGAAAGCACACTAAAACTAAAATGAAACACTGTTTTTATACAAAGTAGACTACCAATAAATAAAAAATGACTGACAGTAACAAGTATTAGGAAAGGAGGGGAGAAACAGAAATCATATACACAGGTAGGAAAATAAATAGATAAATAAATGCATTCCAATAATGATTTATTATTATTTAGTACATTTGAACATATGCATATCTTAAGGTCTGGAAATTCCAGTTAGAAGTATATATATCCACATAGAGCTATATTTTTTTATTTTAAGATTTTATTTATTTATTAGAGAGAGAAAGCATGCACAGGAGCAGGGAGGAGAAGGGGAAGGAGAGAGAGAAAGAATATGTAGCAGATCCTGTGCTGAGTGCAGAGCCTGATGCAGGGCTCGATCCATGAGATCATGACCTTAGCAGAAACCAAAAGCTGGAGGCTTAACTGACTGAGCCACCCAGGTGCCCCTATAGCTGTACGTTTATAGTTATTATTTAAAATTTTCATTGCTAATATTCTATTGTAGGAATATATCTTCGATTAATTTTTCTATGTATATATGGATGGATATTTAGGCTGTTTCTAGTTTTTTTGGTATTACAAAGATTATTTTTGAAAATTAATAATGCCCCTGGCAAACTAAATTTTGGTAAGGATTAAATGAGTTAATACACATATAGAGCATGCTGTTACATTCAGTAGTTAATATGGTATTAAGAATGAATGGTTGCCGACATAATGAACTTCCTAGAACACAAAGAAAAAAATCTGCTTATGTCTTGTCCTGGGTATGGGTGTTGGGAGAGAAATGAAAAACTCAATGATCCCCTTTGCTTGCATGATATAAAGGAACTCCTCAGGATGTTATTATATTACTTTCTTAATACAGTGCCATACTATTTCTTAAATAACATTTCCTACTCTATACCACTCAAAATGTATAATTTTTGAGCACCATAATACTATTTCCTTTTTCCTAAAGTATGAATTTTGATACCACTATGTTTGCTGACACTATTGTCATTGTCTCACATATTCTTTCTGAACTTCAGAGATCTAAAAAATCATTTCCCTACAACAATAAGGGCATGATCTATGAAAGAAGGTATTGATAAGCTGAACTTCATCAAAATTAAAAAATTTCTGCTCTGTAAGAGATACTGTCAAGAGAATGAAAATACAAGCCACAGACTGGAAGAAATTATTTGTAATAGACATATCTGATAATGGACTGTCACCTAAAATATACAAAGAACTCTTAACTTCACAATAAAAAAAAAAGTTACCTGATTAAGAAATAGGCAACAACTTGAACAGATACTTCATCAAAGAAGTATACACATGGCAAATAAACTTGTAAAAAGATGCTGCATATCATGTCATTAGAGACATTCCCAAACTTTGGAAGCAACTAAGATGCCCTTTAGACAGTGAATGGATAAACTATAGTATATGCAGACAATGGGATATTACTAAGCACTAAGAGAAATGAGCTATCAAATCATGAAAGACACAGAGAAAACTTAAATGCATATTGCAGAAGCCAATCTGAAAAGAGTACATTTTGTATGATTCCAACCATGTGACATTCTGGAAAAGGCAAAACTATGGAGACCATAAAACATCAGTGGTTGCCAGGGGTTAGAAGGAAGATAGGGATGCATCAGATTTTTAGGGCAGTGAAAATTATCTGTTTGGTATTATCGCGTGGGATACATTTTATTATACATTTGTCAAAAGCCATAGAACATATAATACCAAGAGTAAACCCTAATATAAACTATGGCTTTTAGGTGATAATCATTTGTCAATGTAGGTTCATCACTTATAACAATTGCACCACTCTGGTGGGAAATGTTGATAGGGAAGTTGTATGAGTGTGGAGACAGCCAGTATATGGGGAATCTCTGTACTTCTGCTCAATTTTTCTGTCAACCTAAAACTGCTCTGAAAAAACATCTTTTTAAAAAGTTTCCTTATCTCTGTAACATGGTAGCACTTTTCTATACTTCAAATTCCTATTTAATTATACCTGAATGCAGGTATTTGTTTTTGTTTTCATTATTTGATTTTATATAGTTGATGGTTTCAATACATCTTGTAAATTTGGTATACACTGCAATGTCTGGAATAGGATTTTTATACAACAGGAAACTAAAACATGATTTTAAAATGGAGTTATAAAGTACTATAATGAATGAGAAAGTTTATTCTGTATTGCTGGATATTGGATAATGTATTAGATTAATGAAAGTGCCCATTTTTTCTTCTTAAATACAGAATACATACTCAGTGTAATTTCCATTGATAAAAGTTTTTTTTAGTAAGTTGTTAAAGAATTTGAATGTATATTTGACTTCAAATATTATCTTAAATTATTATAAAATGTTAAAATAGCACAAATATATTAGAAGAATAAAATATCTGTTTCCTGTCCTACATCAGATACAGCAGAGCTCTAGATAAATATTTTCAAACAAAATCTTTTTTAAAAAAGATTTTATTTTATTTATTTGACAGAGAGAGAGAATGCGAGAGAGGGAACACAAGCAGGGGAGTGGGAGAGGGAGAAGCAGGCTTCCCATGGAGCAGGGAGCCTGATGCGGGACTAGAACCCAGGACCCTGGGATCAAGACCTGAGCCGAAGACAGATGCTTAACGATTGAGCCACCCAGGCACCCCTCAAACAAAATCTTTAACAATTAAGAGTTGGTTGAACATTTCTTCAGAAATCTTGATTAAGTGGTGATGATAGACTATAAGAAAATGGAAGCCAATTGTAAATGTAATTATGCATAACATGCCTAAGAAATTTTGTTCTGTGGCCCCTGGGTTACTCAGTTGGTTAAGCATCCGACTCTTGGTTTCGCTCAGGTCGTGATCTCAGGGTCATGAGATCAAGTCCCACGTTGGGCTCTGTGCTCAGTACGTTTGAGATTCTCTCTCCCTCTTCCTCTGCCCCTCCTGCTTGCACTCTCTTTCTAAAAAATAAGTAAATAAATCATTAAAAAAAAAGTTTTGTTCTGAAGCCACCTGATTTTGTTCTCTTTTTCCCCTCTATGAACTGTTTTCTAAGTCAAATGTATTAACTTTGTTTCTTCCTTGTGTTCTTCCTTCATCTGTAGGTATGGAGTAATTTTTTGGAAATTTGTTCTTCTGCTCAGAGAAACTATAATTTTATTGTTGCATAACTAATCTCTTTTAAAAATTCATAATTATCCATGAAAGTATTTTCATATGCAATAGAATTTAAAGATAGCAGAGGCTTTGATCACTTTTCTACAATTTGTGAATTTTTGTATCTATTTATCTCTTCCTGTGTGGTTTTTAGAAATTGTTGCTATGCCTCAAGGGTTTTGTTTTGGGAAATTTAACAAGTGCTTAGACTGTAAGTAGTACTTTTATTAGGAGAGGAAATAGCAAAGCACAGGAATGGAGAGAATGCAGTATCTCACTATCTCTATAAAATACTTTCTAAAAACTTAATTTAAGAAAAAAAATATTAAACCATGTAAGTTCTATTTTAATACCTTAGTTCTTGGGCTACCAGGATGTTTCAAATATCCATAGTAGAAATAAGATCTGATTGCATATCAAGGCTGTGTAACTCTACTAGCTGTCTATGGCCTTTTAGAAATCTAGATTGTTTTAAAGTTAAACAGTGATAATAATTTTGTTGTAGTTTATGATCCATTCATATGATTTTGCATAAGAATAAAAAGCCAATAAAACAGGTCTCAAAGGAACATTATAGAATCTATGAAGTAGGAAACAAATAACATTTTGTGCCACATCTAAAATTTCTATCCAGCTAATGTGTACTGCAATTGAAGACCATAGGTCATAAAATATTTTAAGTTAAAAAATTCAAATTACCTAAAATAAAAACAATATGATACTTTTTATTTCATCATACATTTATGTGCTGAATATGCAAGCTTGAATGGAGAGGATTGTCTCAATTTGTTTGTAGTTATTGATCATATTGGATTAAATACTATTAGGTTAAAAAAATGTGATAATTCACCCAGAAGTTCTATTGTCAATTGTTCATATGATATTATTCTTATCAAAACAACAAATTCTGAAATTACTAGCTAAAATTGCTTTAATATTTGATTGATATTGGCTTGTGTTAAGTACAGATGAATTTGACAGAAACATTTGCAATACAGAAAAAAAGAAAATATACTTGTAATACAACCAAACCTCAACAGATTTTTAAATAATATTTCAGAATCTAAATTCTGCCAGACATTTAATTAATGTTCTGAGCAATTATAGTGAACTAATTTCTTTGATGCTGTTAAATTATTTGACTATGGAAAGAAGCCCAGTTGCAGGATAACTATGTTAACATTATCAACAATATCAATAAACCATCCAAGGTTTAATAGATAAATATGTTTCTGGTATAAACAGCTGAAAAATATTCAAAGGGGATATGGTATGACCCAACACTTTAAAGTATGTTTTATTAAAAATATTAAGATATAAGTAATAATTTAAGAAAAAATAACTTTAAAAATTACAATTTAAACTTGCCCTAAAGTCTAAGACATATATATATATGGAAACCTACATGATCTTAAATAAAATCAGAGAAGATTATTTTAGGCAGAAAAGACTAAATATCAAGGCCTGAAAACAGAGGTGCAGCTAGCAGTGAACTCACAGATGTTTTATGAAAATAGAATTATTTCATAAGTAATTTTTATAATTTCCAGGTTTTACTTAATAAAATTACCAGAATGCTGTTATTATATGCCACAAGTTTATCATATGTTGTTATATCTATAATAACATAATTTTGGACAGGTACATTTTTCCCAAATTTGTCTAAAACACAGAACACATTAAATAATCTTGTGGATGGATCTTTATAAATAAGCCTAAATATTTCTTTAGAATTGGCCTAGAATATGGGCCAATGTTTTGAAGTTAATGGTTTTGATCCATACTGCCATATTGTATGATGCTGACTGAAGAATGTTAAAAATACTCAGTTCTTCCATATATATATATATATATATATATATATATATATATATATATCTCAACATATGTGTATATGTGCATATATACATGTATATATGTATATATTCATATCTGTATCCATATTTACATCTATATTTAAAATGGTAAGTATTGAAAGTATTTAAAGGAAAGCCAATTCATATACAGTGCTCACTAGGGTGTAAGCAGACACAAATACTTCAGAAACTATTGTGACAACTACTTTAAGTGAAAGCTGCATGAAACCCATAATTAGGCATTCTGATAGGCGTGAGGTGATATGTCATTGAGGTTTTGATTTGTATTTCCCTGATGATGAATGATGTTGAGCATCTTTTCATGTGTCTGTTGGCCATCTGGATATCTTCTTAGGAAAAATGTCTATTCATGTCTTCTGCCTATTTCTTAACTGGATTATTTATCTTTTGGGTGTTGAGTTTGAGAAGTTCTTTATAGATTTTGGATACTAACCCTTTATCAGATATGTCATTTGCAAATATCTTCCCCCATTCCATTGGCTGCCTTTTGGTTTTGTTGATTGTTCCCTTCACTGTGCAGAAGCTTTTTATCTTGATGAAGTCCAATAGTTCATTTTTACCTTTGTTTCCCTTGCTTCCAGAGATGTGTCTAGTAAGAAGTTGCTATGACCGATGTCAAAGAGGTTGCTGCCTGTGTTCTCCTCTAGGATTTTGATGGTTTCCTATTTCACATTTAGGTCTTTCATCCCTTTTGAATTTATTTTTGTGTATGGTGTAAGAAAGTGGTCCAGTTTCATTCTTTTGCATGTTGCTATCCAGTTTTCCCAACACCATTTGTAGAAGAGATGGGTTTTTTTCCCCATTTTTAATTCTTTCCTGCTTTGTCAAAGATTAGTTAACCATAAAGATGTGGGTCCACTTCTGGGTTTTCTATTCTGTTCCATTGATTTATGTCTCTGTTTTTGTGTCAGTACCATATTGTCTTGATGACTACAGCTTTGTAATACCTTGAAGTCTAGAATTGTGAGGCCTGCAGCTTTGTTTTTCTCTTTCAAGATTGCTTTGGCTATTCAGTATCTTCTGTGGTTCCATAAAAATTTTAGGATTGCTTGTTCTACAAAAAAATATTTTTTTTTAAAGACAAAGGATTTGAAGAGACATTTCTCCAAAGAAGACATACAAGTATCAACAGGTATATGAAAAGATGCTCAACATCACTGATCATCAGTGAAACTCAAATCAAGACCAAAATGAGATATCATCTTACACTGTTAGGACAGTTATTATAAAGAAGATACAAAATAGCAAGTGTAGGAGAGGATGTGGCTAAATTGAAAGCTTTGTATAGAGTTGGTGGGAATGTAAAACAGTACAGCCACTATCAGGATGGATCTAGAAATCAGGATGGATCTCACTTAAAAAAAATTCAAAATAGGATGATCATATGATCAATCCCATTTCTGGGTATAAACCCCAAATAATTGATACCAGGATCCTGAAGAGATATATGCACTCCCATATTCAATGAAGCATTATTCACAATAGCCAATATATGGAAATAACCTAAGTGTCCACTGACTGATGAATAAACAAATGTGATTACACACTAACAAACACATGCACACACACACAATGGATGATTTTTGAGCCTTAAAAAAAAGAAAATCTTTCCACATGCAACCACATTAATAAGCTTGGGGTACATTAGTCTAAGTGAATTAAATCAGCCATACAAGGACAAATTTTGCACAATCCCACTATATAAGGTATCTAAAATAGTCAAATTCATAAACATGAAGAGTGGCCTGGTGTCTGCTGGGGGTGAAGGGAGGTGGTTGCTCTTCAATGAGCCTTAAGTTTCAGTTTTAGAAGATGAATAGGTTCTAGGAATCTGCTCTACAACATTGTGCCTAGAGTTAACAACACTGTATTAAGTACTTTAAAATTTGTAAAGAGGGTAGATCTCTATAAAGTGCTATGAAAATAATTTTTAAATGTCATAGAATAAAGAATTACTTTATTAATATTAAATAAAATAGTATTATTTGAGAAAATGAATAAGAGAAAAATATGTTACTGAAGATAAAAGCACATTAATGATATACTTGTGAACGTTAATGTATTTAACCATTACTTTGAAATATATAAACAAAATTGAAATAATCAAATACATAATTGTCTTCGGAAAATTGAACATTTTTTTAATTTTAATTTTTATTTATTATTATTATTTTTTAAGATTTTATTTATTTGAGAGAGAGAGAGTGAGAGAGAGAGTGCCCGAGAGGGGGTAGGGTCAGAGGAAGAAGCAGACTCCCCACTGAGTAGGGAGCCCAATGCGGGACTCGATCCTGGGACTCCAGGATCATGACCTGAGCCGAAGGCAGTCGCTTAACCAACTGAGCCACCCAGGTGCCCCAAACATTTTTCTTTTTCTTTTTAAAATGTTTTAACTATAAAAGTAACAAAACTCAATTTTTTTTTTGATGTAGTGTTTCATGATTCATTGTTTGCGTATAACACCCAGTGCTCCATTCAATATGTGCCCTCTTTAATACCCATCACCAGGCTAACCCATCCCCCACCCTCCTCCCCTCTAGAACCCTCAGTTTGTCTCTCATGGTTTGTCTCCCCTTCCAATTTTCCCCCCTCCTTTTGGAAATCAAAAGAACAAATGGAAAAAATATTAATAAGGATACAGACAGGCTGAATAAATTGCCTATTAGTAAACTTGACCTAATAGATAATAAATGCTGTACTCTAGTTATATAAATTTTTTCCTAAAACCTATGCAATATTAATGACAGTAATTGTATATGGATTCATAAAGATTGTATCAATAAACCCCAAAGAGCAGATTTTTAATGTTATATTTTTAAATACAATAAATGCAACTAGAAAATAATATTTAAGTACTAACCAGAATATTAAATCTTTTAGTTAAACTTCAAGACTCTTCTAAATAACTCATCTGCAAATGAGGGAATCATTCAGTCTGCAAATAAGCTTTACAAATTATAGATCTAAACATGTACACAGAAATATATAGAAGTTCATTTCTTTTTCAGGTAAATACTAAGTGTATAAACAAAGAAAGTCAACTTTCAAAGAGTTATTCAAAAAGTTGGGCTAACAGGCTCTGCGCTGTTTCCTGCATGTGCTGGAGGTTTATACTGACTAGGCATAGATGTGACACAAAACCCTCTGCTCACAATCTACTGACCAGAAATAGTCACGGGGCCACTCCAGGAAGAAAAAAAGAGTGTAAAGGCAGTTCCTGGCTGGTTGCTCCCTTCCAATGTCAACTCTACCTATGGAAAATGGTACCTGCATTTCACTTGGTAAACTAGCCTTCCCTTTTTCAAAAGACATTGAAAGCACTACACATAAAAATGCTTGGGATGTGACTCCATTTATTTTTTATGCAAAATAAAAACTTGCAATGCCAACTTTATTAGAAAACAAGATTTAACTGAATATACTAGAAATTAAAGTCAGTAATTTAAAAGAGCAATGGAGTAAACCTAAATATTGTGGAAGAGAGGATTTAATAAAATTAAAAGCAAAATTCATGACTGAAAACAATTAAAAATAGATGCTTCGAGCTTTCAGTTCTTGGATAAGAGAGTATAGAACCAATTTTCCCAATTCTTTTTCTTTTTTTTTTTCCTATTATTTCTTTCTAAATTCAACTAAATACCTTAGAAATAATTCAAAAGACAACCAACCACAAAAGGACTCTGAAGAAGGTACACTGGCTAGGGCCCATAATACTAAAAGAGGGATAGCTGTGAGTTACCTGGGTTTCATTTTTATAACCCATACATATCTAATTTGGTGTCAGGAAGCCCTCCAACTCTGAACAGGAAAACAAGCAAACAAAGAAAATGAACGGTAAAGACAACAAAATTTAAAAATAAAAAACAACAACAAAAAAAAGAAAAGCCTGATCTCTTTGACCAAGGGATTTGGAAGGGGTTGGGCAGCAAAGACTTGACATTAAGATCCATATCTAACAGCAGGCTACGCCCATTTTTCTGTGGCGGCATCACCAGCAAGGCCGTGGCAGGCCGAGCCATCCCCTCCCCTACACCTTCGACAGCTGCACCTTATCTACCCACAGCCAGACCTTCAGTGCAGCTTCTGAGGGCCACTAGAATCTATAGGCTATACCTAAACAGGGCACCAGCTTACCAAAATAAGATTGATTGATTGATTGATTATTATTATTATTTTTTAATGATGCTCTTTTTTTTTTTTTCTTTAAGATTTTATTTATTTGTCAGGGAGAGATAGAGAGAAAGAGAGCACACAAGGAGGGGGAGCAGCAGGCAGAGGGAGAAGCAGGTTCCCTGCTGAGCAAGGAGCCCGATGCGGGACTCAATCCCAGGACACTGGGATCATGACCTGAGCAGAAGGCAGACGCTTAACAGACTGAGCCACCCAGGCATCCCAAAATAAGATTTAAATAAGATAAAAAATAGTATACATATAAATTGAACTCAAGGGCATTATGCTAAGTGAAATAAGTCAGAGTAAGACAAATACCTTATGATGTCTCTTATACATGGAATCTAAAAAAATAAACAATCTCATAGATATAGAGGACAGATTGACAGTGCAAGAGGTAGGGGTGGGGCATAGGAGGAATAGGTGAACTGATTTTTTTTTTTGTTTAAATATATTGAATAAAATTTTTTAAAGAGCATATACTATAATATATTTGTGTAATAATCAAATTATTTAATGAAAGTAAGGTATTTTTATATGACCTTCTATGTTTATGTGAGTAGGGAATGTATAAAGAAAAACAACTTCATAGAAACACTAAATCATTAAAAATGACTATATTTGGGTTGGAACTGGGAGGAGGGGGTAAACGAACTTTAGTACTTTACTCTCTATTATTCTCTATTTTTGACATTTTGACTATATATGAAGCTTGAGGGAGGCAAGCTTCACAGGCAAGGAAGAAAGAGGATATCTACTACCTCATCAGCTGACTAAGCTGAGTCAACCAATCCTTCACAACAAATGGGAGGATAGATATTTTTGGAACTCATACCATGTAATAGGCATTCTACTAAGTGGTAGATCTCATGTGGGGCTGGAGGAATTGGCACTGTTCAATGTTTATGATTAAATAAACTCGCCATTACCTGATTCAAAGTGTATAGCATTGGGCATATTATTTCTTTTCTTACTTTTCAAATTTCCCATCTTAAACTAAATACTGATGTTAATAATCTCATAGAGTTATTGAGGAGATTAATGAGTTAATACATTAACATTAGACCTTTGCCCAGCATGTTATATGTGCTTGGTAATACCATCTACTACTATTCTCTCCATTTTACAGATAATGAAGTTGAGGTGAGTAGGTTAAAAACAATTACTCAAGGTCATACATTTACTAGACCATGAAACTAGGAATTGAATACAGACAACTCCAACTTATGATATTTATCATTATATCTGATGGCCCTCATCCTATATTCAATCATTTGGCAAAATAAGTTGCAAAGGATGATCTCTGCAAATGAAAGATAGGATATTGACTCAGGGAAGAGATGAATGGTAATCTTCCAGTGCACAAAGAGAGAACAACGTTATCAACACAGTTATTTTTTGAAAGGAACAAAGGAACAATAAAAAAAAAAGTATGTGTTTAGGTATGTATCTATGTCTGAATTGACATATGGTAAGCATGGTGAGGTATATTTTAGTTGAAGAATAAATATAAACTAAGGGAGCTCTTAGTTTAATATCAGAAATTATTTTATAGCAAATATATTAAGTATTATAACTACTTAATAATTGAGTGGGGCACCTGGGTGGATCAGTTGGTTAAGTGTCTGACTCTTGGTTTCAGCTCAGGCCATGATCTCATGGTGGTGAGATGGAGCCCCGAGTCAGGCTCTGTGTTTAGCAGGGAGTCTGCTTCATGATTCTCTCTCTCTCCCTCTACCCCTCCCCCCACTTTTTCTCTCTCTCTCTCTAAAATAAATATTTAAAAAATAATTGAATGAAATATTGACTCCTTAGAACAGCTGTACAAGTATTCTTAATAAACCTAGAACTGTAAATATATGTAAGAAACTGGCAAGAGATGTTTATCAATGGAGCACAGTTCTCTGATAGAAGGATAATTTGCATGGTTGGGTGTATGTCTTTTCTATTAGCTGTTGCTCTGGCTCTATGATTAATGAATGCCTCCTATTATTTTGCTTGCAGAAAGTATCTGCCACTTCAACAGACTTGATTTTAATTTAATGCTATAATGAACATTTATTTTATTTTCTTAAATATAATTGCAACATTTAATCACTTTTTAAAAGTTTCTGTGTTAATTGTTCATTATTTCATGAGATAGTAAATTTAACTGGTTTTATAGATAAATGATGTGCTTACATATTCTAAATGTTCATATTATGTTTTTTGGTTGCTTTTGAAGTGTCCTTTCCCTGAGACAGCTGTTGCACTTCTCTAAGGAGGAGAGTAAGCATGTCCTGATCTTCATTTTAATTTTCTACAAAGTATTTTTCTTTGGTAGGAAGATAGTTTTTTTGAATGTTTGGTAATTTGCCTATCCATTAATTTAAAACAATGCAGAACAGCAGGAAAGTATATTAAGGTCTGCACAGCAACGTGCGTGTGCGTGTGTGTGTGTGTAGCCAGCTTCAATATGAAATGAAAAGGACTCCAAATAAAGCCTTTGCATATGGATGGAACATAAAGTTTAGCGCATAGTTAGAACCATAGTTAGGAACATACATGCTATGTCCAAGACATCAGAAGACACGTTCATCATCCTTTACTATTTTTGCTTTCTGAAAGAATAATCTTGTTAATCATAACATATACTTTCCTTATTTTTATATCCCTTCTTAGCTATCATCCAGATTCCATGGTCTTCAAATCATGCTGCCAGTCTGCTAACTTTTGTTGTTGTTTAGAATACAAGTGATAAAAACCCAATCATGAATCAACATAAATGTATTAATAGTTGATTATGCACCAATACTGAATGAATGAACTATTGGAAAAATTACACAGTGGGTCAAACTGATTCCATGCTAAATCTGTGATCATAAGTGTAGGACTCTTTCTATCTTATTTATTGTTTATCCATAGTGCTTACAATAAATAGTATCTGGTAAATAAAAGGCATTCTAAATTATCTGTTGAATCAATGAATAAATATCCAGTGTGAATAAATCTATCCTTTATTTGCATCCCCTTAACAATACCAGTAGAAGTTGCAATTCCTGAAAGTCCACTTCTCTTCTCACTCTTTCAGGTAGCTTGATCTACATCAATAGTTCAATTACTCCTAAATGCCAATGGCAGACAGATTCTCCAATACGTGTCTCTTAGTTCCAATCCCATAAATTCATTTATTGCATGGCATCTTTACTTGCATACATCAAAGGCACTTCCAACTTAAGTTGGAACTACAGCCCTCTTCCTGCTACCTTCAGCTTTTTTCAGTCTAGGTCTTCCCCAGGGTCTCCTGCTTCAGTGAATGTACCCCTACCCAAGCCAGAAACCTCAGAGTTACTCTTGAAAAATTTCCTATCCATCCTCTTTCACTGTCATTTCCATCACTAAATCCTGTCTCTTTTAAATATCTAAAATTTTCCAAATTCATATTCTTCATTCCATCTCCATTGCTACCACACTGGTCTAAGTTACCTTTTATGAAAAATGTATTTAAGTTGAATTTACAGAGTGTGTGTGCGTGTGTGTGTGTGTGTGTGTGTGGTCACTACATCAATCAAGATAAGAAAACTTTCTACCACTCTAAAAAGATCCCTCACGGCTCTTAGTGTTCAATTTCCAAACCCCACCCCCTAGGCCACAACCAGTCCAATTTCTATCACTGTAGCTTAGTTTTGTTCATTCTAGAACCTCACATGAATGGAATCAGAGAGTACGCACTCTTTGGTTTAGCTCCTTATTTTTAGCGAAATGGTTTTGAAATTCCTCCATGTAGTGCATATCAATGATATGTTCTTATATTTCTCAGTAATAGTCCATTATATAAATACAGGAAAATGTGTTAATCCACTCAAGTTTGTTGTGCTTTGGGATTATTTAAAATTGTAGCTATTGGAGCACCTGGGTGGCTCAGTTGGTTAAGCGGCTGCCTTCAGCTCAGGTCATGATCCCAGAGTCCTGGGATCGAGTCCCGCATCGGGCTCCCTGCTCGGCAGGAAGTCTGCTTCTCCCTCCCCCACTCCCCTGGCTTGTGTTCCCTCTCTCGCTGTCTCTCTCTCTGTCAAATAAATAAAAATAAATCTTAAAAATAATAATAATAATAATAAAATTGTAGCTATTATAAATAAAGCTGCTATGAATATTTGTATATAGGTTGTTTTCTGGATATATGATTTAATTTCTCTTTGGTAAATACCTAGGACAGGAATTTTGCTATTTTATATGTTAAGCTCATGTTTGATTTCCCCAGAAACTGCCAAACTGTTATGTTTCAGCTCATGAAGGAATACCTGCCAAAGGAATCTTGTCCTGCTTTAACCAATTAAAAAAGTCAGAGGAAAAAGAAATGAAACAATGTCCAATAACATTGGACAACAGTCAGTACATGACTGTGATTCCTGAGAGAGGAGAAACAAATGAGATGAGCTCTAAAATTATGCCATCTTATTGCTATGGGATAGTTAGTCTCCAAGACTCAGTGCGGAGAATGAACTCACACCCTTTCACTCTGTTGCTGAGTTGAGGATGAAGAGATCAGATTTCAAGGAAACTGAGGGGACTAGAATTTGCAGGTCAGAGCCGCACAGAGTGGGGAACGGTATAGAGAAAGGACTCCGAAGAGATGCAAAATTTTCTTGAGTCTTTGGTTGCATTAAATTTGTACATGCATCACATGAAAGTCCACAACGCTAAGGAAAGAACCAAAGAAAAGTAAGTCAAACAATTCCCAGAGCCCATAGCAGACAGCTTAGAAAGACCTCCTACTATTCAGGATATTGTGCAGTCCTGTAAAGACTCTTGCCCTGTACCTACCCTAGCAATGCCAGAAAGCAAGCTCCAAAAGGACCAAGTTTTGTTTTTGTTGTTGTTGTTGTTGTTTTTTAATTTAACTGTCAGAAATATCCTATGCTTTTCAAAATGATACAGTTGGTTAATGAACAAAAGAAGAATACTGAAACAATTCTGTATTTTTTCTCTTCCACAAGAAAGGAATTATGATACACAATTTAAGTCAATGAGAAATAACAGAAATCAAATGGAATCTTTATAAGTCAGAATGAACAACGGTCCTTGTGAGCATAAAACATACATACACAAACACCTAGAACTATTCTTTAGCAAAAGAAGACTCTAAGAATCTCAGTGGAGGAGTGACAAATCCCTAGCCCAAACCAAAAGGGTTGTTATTTCCTGCCAAGTTAACAGACTTCGAGGAAAAGGGTTTATTTGCAGAACTTCACCAGGTCTGATCATAAATTGTTATTTGATTCATTCAAATCAAATCTATCAGAGCTGGTCCTACTTTCATAGATAAACTCTTTACAATGTGTGGCTTGTAAAAAATCTATTTTTGGACTTATTGTGACTTAGTTCAAGACAGATCAAAACCTTTCCAAACATGTGACAAAGGAACTATAAAGTCAGATACAATCAAAGAAACTTATATGCAAATTACAGAAAAAAAAAAACATTGATGGAAAGCCTAAGAATAAGAAAATTTTGTGAATTTTATTTTTTAAAATTATCTGAGAAATCATCCTAGGGAGCAGGGGGACTTAAGTTTCTTGGACTCCAAAATATTTTATTTTATATTAATTATTATCCAAAATATAGGTTTTTCCCCTAAAGCTTGACTCTTGGTTTATTTTATGAAGATATAAACAAGTTGAAGAATTTATACTAGATTTTTATTCATGAATATTAAAATTCTTACATATCTAATTAAATATTTTATTTATTCAACAAAGTACATTATATGGAAATAGTAACATACTGACATTTAATTTTAATTTTAATCTAAATTTAATTTGATTTGAAAATGACATTTCCTCTGCTTTGGATTTCAGACATCCTATTTTCTAAACTTAATATACCAGTCAAAAAAAAAAAAATATATATATATATGTCAGTCAGCGAACTTTTTGTAAAGAAGTACTTGTTTTCTTTTACTTTTTACTTTAAAATTTTTTATTCACTTTCAGTGTAGCACTCCATACCTCTGGAGTAGCAGAAAATTTAGTTAGTTCTCCTTAGGGAGAACATTAAGCACAGGTTTCTAACTTCACCAACAGTAAGCTCCTAACTAAACCAATATTCTAATTCACCATTAAGAGGGTAAACTACAGGGGCGCCTGGGTGGCTCAGTCATTAAGCAACCACCTTCGGCTCAGGTCATGATCCCAGGGTCCTGGGATCGAGCCCCCCATCGGGCTCCCTGCTCGGTGGGGAGGCTGCTTCTCCCTTTCCCACTCCCCCTGCTTGTGTTCTCTCTCACGCTGTGTCTCTCTCTGTCAAATAAATAAATAAAATCTTAAAAAAAAAAAAAAAAAAGAGGGTATGCTACATTTCAGGAAGGTCTGCTGAACTGGTTCTCTAGACTATAATATTTAGCTCTTTCTGCTATGCATTTGTTACCTATCCCTGGCAGCAATTCCAAGATGAAATCTCTAAACAAGTCCTTAAACAAGTCATTTGATAAATTCTATGGAAAATCTTCCTCCAACTACCAAATTAGATCTAAGTTGCATAATTACAGCTTCATAGTTCAAAAAGCTAAATGTGGGTGATAAAATTGTACATGTGTCCAGGTGCATATATGTATCTCTGAGTGTATATGGTTACTTGGAGTAGAAAAGGAAAGACAATCTCCAATTATAAATTAATATTTAATATTCAGTGTCCACTCTGTGTTAGACACCATGAGGTCTCCATACCTATGATATCATTTAATCTTTCTACAAAACTAAGGCATAGATATTATCATTATCCTTATTTTACAGATAAGGAGACTGAGTTAAAAGATGCCATATAATTCTCAACATCACCCACATCATGGAGTAAGATAATCACACCGAGGTAACCTAACTTCAGGGTCTTTTTGTTTAGTTTTGGTATTGCATTTCAAAATTGGAGATTTAAAAAAAAATTAATAGTTTCTTAGTACTATTTTCTCACACTTCTCCCACTTTGTAGAAAGGAAAATAAAGATTAGTGTACAGAAATGCAACAGATTTCTGTACACTGATGTTGTATCCTGTGACTTTACTGAATTCATTTAATAGTTCCAGCAGTTTGTTGGTAGAATTTTTTAGGTTGTCTATATATAGTATCATCTCATCTGCAAATAGTGAAAGTTTTATTTCTTCCTTGCCAATTTGGATGCCTTTTATATCTTTTTGTGTCTGATTGCTGTGGCTAGGACTTCCAGTACTATGTTAAATAACAGTGGTGAGAGTGGACATCCCTGTCTTGTTCCTGACAGTAGAGGAAAAGCTGTCAGTTTCTCCCCACTGAGGATGGTATTAGCTGTGTGTTTTTCCTTTCTATACACCAATAATCAATCAGCAGAAAGAGAAATCAAGGAATCAATCCCATTTACAATTGCACCAAAAACAGAGAGATACCTAGAAATCAACCTAACCAAAGAGGTAAAAGATCTGTACTCTGAAAACAATAGAACACTTATGAAAGAAATCGAAGATGACACAAAGAAATGGAAAAGCATTCCATGCTCATGGATTGGAAGAACACATACTGTTAAAATGTCCATACTACCCAAAGAAATCTACACATTTAATGCAATTCTTATCAAACTATCATCAACATTTTTCACATAGCAATAACAAAAATTCCTACAATTTGTATGGAACCACAAAAGACCCTCAATAGCCAAAGCAACCTTAAAAGAGAAAAGCAAAGCTTGAGGCATCACAATTCCAGATTTCAACCTATATTACAAAGCTGTAGTCATCAAAACAGTGATACTGGCACAAAAACAGACACATAGATCAAAAGAACAGAAGAGAAAACCCACAGAAATGAACCCACAACTATATGGTTAATGAATCTTCAACAAAGCAGGAAAGAATAGCCAGTGGGAAAAAGACAGTCTCTTCAACAAATAGTGTTGGGAAAACTAGACAGCAACAAGCAAAAGAATGAAACTGGACAACTTTCTTTCACCATACACAAAAATAAATTAAAAATGGATTAAATGCCAAATGTGAGACTAGAAACCATAAAAATCCTAGAGAACACAGGCAGTAACCTTTTTGATATCCAGCCATAGCAACTTCTTTCTAGATATTTCTCCTGAGGGAAGGGGAAGAACAGCAAAAATAAACTACTGGGACTTCATCAAAATAAAAAGTTTCTGCACAGCAAAGGAAACAGTCAACAAAATTAAGAGGCAACCTTTGGAATAGGAGAAGATATTTGCAAATGACATATCCAATAAAGGATTAGTATCCAAAATCTATAAAGAACTTATCAAACATAACACCCAAAAAGCAAATAATCCAAATAAAAAATGGACAGAAGATATGAATATATATTTTTCCAAAGAAGACATCCAGATGGCCAACAGACATATGAAAAGATGCTCAACATCACTCATTATTCAGGGAACTACAAATCAAAATCTCAATGACATATCACCTCACACCTGTCAGAATGGCTAAAATCAACAATAAAAGAAACAACAGGTGCTCGTGAGGATATGGAGAAAGAGAAAGGCTCTTGAACTACTTGCATTTGGGAATGCAAACTGGTACAGCCACTCTGGAAAACAGTATGAAGGCTCCTCAAAAAGTTAAAAATAGAACTACCCTAGACCTAGCAATTGCACTACTAGGTATTTACCCAAAGAATACAAAAATACTAATTCAAAAGGATACATGTACCCAGATGTTCTACAGCAGCATTATCTACAATAGCCAAATTATGGAAAAAGCCCAAATGTCTACCAACTGATAAATGGATAAAAAAGAGGTGGTATATACATACAATGGAATATTAGCCATAAAGATGAAATTTTGCCATTTGCAAGGATGTGGAAGGAGCCAGAGAGTATTATGCTAAGTGAAATAAGTTAGAGAAATATAAGTACCATATGATTTCACTCATATGTTGAATTTAAGAAACAAAACAGAAGAACAAAAGGGGAAAAAAAGAGGGTGGCAAACCAAGAAACAGATTCCTAACTATAGAGAACAAAGTGATGGTTACCAGAGGGGAGGTGGGTGAGGGGATGCATCAGATACTTATTGGGGATTAAGGAGTGCACTTGCTGTGATGAGCACCGGTTGTTATATGCAAGTGTTGAATCACTATATTGTATACCCCAAACTAATATTACACTGTATTTAACTAGCTGGAATTAAAAACTTAAAAGAAAAGAATTATCCTTATACAATTTTGAATAAAATTGAAACTTAAAGACACTACAATATGAGGCAGAGAAATCTTTTTAGTTATTATGAGCTATTATGGAAAACAATTCTTCAGATAACAAATGTGGAGATGAAAAAGTTCTATATAAATTTGTCAGGGAATATCTAGCTAGAACAGAATTCAAAGACTTTGTAATAGCTCATTTTAATAAAATAGCAAGAATAATAATATTTACAACATTAAGTGTGTATCCCATTTATTCCAGAGAAGCCCTGCATCCAAATTAATAGTCTTACTTGGTAGAAAACATTTCCTCCTCTGTGCAAAGCAAAACACCTTAGAGAATTGAGAAACTGACAACAGTTATTTAACTCAATGGCTTATATTTGTTGGGACAGGAAAGAACAAAAACACACAGACTATTGAAATATGCTTTCCTTGTATACCAGATTCCACATGATTTTGTATTTTAAATAGTGTTTCATTTGTTAACAGAAGGAAGCCAAAGAATCAGTTGTACTCTCTGAAAAATGGAATGTAGAAATCTAAGCAATGCTAGATATGAGATCACAAAAAAAGTGAGACAACTTTTTGTTAAAAGAAGGGTGAACTTCTTTTAAGTTTAAAGAAAAAAAGATGATATTAACCCACCTGCAAGTTGTGTTCTAGTTTATAATAGTGTTTCAAATATCCTATGCATTTTCCCTCTCATATTATTAGAATGATTTTAGTAGTGAGCCATTGAGGTCAATGATGTTAATGGCTTCTTCCAGTTCACATAGCTAGAATTAATTGGCAAAGCAGAGATTAGAATCTAAGTGTTTTTACTCCAACGAAGTGCTTTTTCTTATAGAGCAGAAAGGACTAGATTCTCACTGAGGACATGTCTCATAGTATGTCAAACTTTCCAGTATAAAAAGATAAGATTATTTTTCTTGTAGGGCACAAAATTTCTTTGAAAATATTCTAATCCTTAAACCAGTTAAATATTGAATGTTATTAATATCTAATACTATATCAAATACTATATAAAATAAATGAGGACAATGAAAATTTCTGATTTCGTACTAATACACACACACACAAACATAGATTAGTTCTCTTTTACAATTTATGTAGCTGATTTTATGTGTTTTTACATTTATTATACTTCCACAGTTAGATTTTTTTTTCTTTAGGACATCAAGAAATCAAGCTGGGGCTACTATGTCAGGTCTGCTGATACAGTTGCCCAATCCGTCTTATAGAATTTTTTACAGTAGATTTTTATTTAAGAAACTAATGATCACCATCATTCTTCTTTACTCCAAGCTAGGAATTGTATTGTTAAATTTATACTAAACAGCCCCAGTTTTTTAAACTGCCACTCATCTGACGTTGAAGATGAAAACAAATCTACTTTCTGTCCCTGTGCTGAACAATTCTGAGACAAAATAGATTCACCCTTTCCTGTGCTAAGCAAAGCTGTGAACCAGCAAAATACCTCACTTAAATAAGACAAAACTTTGCTGATCAAGGCTCTCTTCAAGACCACCACGACAGCCTGCCACTAAAATGAAGATAACTTGTCATAATTGTCTATCCACCCTGTTCACCAACCTAAAATCACAGAATCAATGCCTTAAAACACTATAGATATCTTCCACTAATTTTTCTTTTTTGAGACACTATTAGATCATCCCAAAGTTGGTTCATCCTTCCTGAAGTTAGTCTAGTAAATTCATCTTTACTTTATCTACAAGTTTTTCTAGTGATCTTTAGGAGAGTTGACTATCAGCAATATAGCTTCCTACCCACTAATTATACAGGCCACTTTCTCTTTTACACATTACAATTCATTAGTGTCCTTTGTAAAATGCATAATGAGAAAAAAAACCCACAATATTGTGGGTGTGGCACATATTCAAAAGAAGCAAAGGTGTAACAGAATAAATGGGATAAATGATCTTCATATTCTCAAAATTATATTTTAAAACTAAACTTTCTAATACTGAAATATACTCTCCAGATTATAATTTTGAAATATATGTATATATAACTATATAGAAATAAAACTGTGTATTAAATTTATTTCTCATGTCACTTAGTATACTATAACTGTAATTATAGGAGCAAGATAATTCTGTATTGATATAAAATTACCTTCACACATAGTAGATATTTAATAAATGCCTCTATAATCAAAGAAGAAAATTAAAATAAATCACAACAAAATAAAAACATGTATATTAAGGGAATAACTGAATTTACCAGCTCCCAGAAATGCTGTCAACAAATTCTACATATTGTTTTTTATTACAAATTTCTATGAAAATAAAGTATCTTTACCACTATCTGTTATGTGCCTTGACCTAAGTGGATGTTCTGTTTTATTGATTATAAGAGCTTCTGTCCAGCTAGAAACTACATCAATGTTTTAAACATTTCTGTTGTATTGATTCATGACTATTGGCCCCTTAAAGCCAATTTGAAGAATACTGAAAGAACTAATGGTATTCATCAAAATTTTCTTCCATTATTATCCTAAAATAGTACTTGTTTGAAATATTATCCAGTAAAAAATTTTCTTCTGAGATATGTAAAAAGTTATCACTATAATATATGCTCAATATGTGGTAAACAATGAGTCATGATTCAGTTCACATTTTTAGTTTTAACTAAATATACATTTACAGTGCCTACTTTATTCCTGGAATGGTGTTAGATTCTGAAATATAAGGAAAAAGTGTAATTTTTTTTTAAAGATTTTATTTATTTATTTGACAGAGAGAGAAACACAGCGAGAGAGGGAACACAAGAAGGGGCAGAGGGAGAGGGAGAAGCAGACTTCCCGCAGAGCAGGGAGCCCGATGCGGGGCTCGATCCCAGGACCCTGGGACCATGACCTGAGCCGAAGGCAGACGCTTAACGACTGAGCCACCCAGGCACCCCAAAAAGTGTAATTTTTTAATAGGTAATGCATTTGTTGATTCAAAATTCAAAAACATACTAATGTACACCACAAAACAACCTTCCTGAAACAACTGCCCTATAAAGAAGCAACCGATGTTGACAGTGTCTCATTTGTTAACAGAGACAATTGCATATGCAAATCAAATGCATATATGTTTCACATTACATTCCCTCTTTTTAAAATTTATTGAGGTAAGATTTACAAACAAAAAAATCACACAGTTAAACATACAGTTTAATAAAATATGACAATACACAGTATAAATACCACCAAAATCAAGATATGGAATATTTCCATCTTTGCCAAAGTGCATCTGTACCCTTTTATAATCAGTACCTGAACCCTCACATCATACCAAGAAACCACTTATGTTTTTTCTGCCATTAGAGTTAGCTTTTCCATTTCTAGAATTTCACATGAATGGAATCAAAGGGCATACTTCTTGTGCCTGATTTTTTTTCTACCTTCATAATATTTCTGAGTTTTATCCATGTAGTTTTTATGCACTGGTAGTTTATTCCTTTTTTATTAACTATATTATATTGCATGGATATAACTTATTTTATTTATCTGTTCATCTATTAATGCATATACACGTTATTTTGGGGCTTTGGCTCATAAATAAAGTTGCCGTGAGCATTCACATGTATGTTTTTCTGTACAAATATGTTTTCATCTCCTTTGGATAAATTTCTAGTAGTAGAACTGCTTAGCCATATAGTAAGTATATAATAAACTCTCTAAGAATTTGCCAAACATTTTCCAAAGTGGTTGTATCATTTAAAGTCGTAGAAGTAATGAATGAAGCTGAAGTTATGCATTCTCTCCATCACTTGGTATTGTTAATACTTTTAAAGTCTTTCTACTGATTAGTTATTGGTATCTCACTGTGGTATTAATTTGGATTTCTTAACTAAATGCCTTGAATGTCTTTTCATGTGCTAACTGGAGTATTTCTTCTTTTATAAAGCATCTGCCTGACTTTATTTTGCCCATTGTTGGGGCTACTTTTCTTATTGAGTTGCTAGTGTTCTTTACTGTGGAATGTAAGTCCTCTGTTATCCATATTAATCATTTCAAGATGTCATAATAAATATCACAAACTATAAGGATTAAACTACAGAATCTTATTTTCTTAAAGTTATGGGGGTTGGGAAGTCCAAATTCATTGGATTGGATTCCTGGTGATGGCTCACTTCCTGGCTTGTGAATAGCTCCCTTCTTGCTATGTCTTCATATGGCAGAGGAAAAAAAAAAAAAAAAAGAGCTTTCTGGTGTCTCTTCTTTTTTTTTTTTTTTTTTTTTTAAAGATTTTATTTATTTATTTGAGAGAGAGAATGAGAGAGAGAGCACATGAGAGGGGGGAGGGTCAGAGGGAGAAGCAGACTCCCTGTTGAGCAGGGAGCCCGATGCGGGACCCGATCCCAGGACTCCAGGATCATGACCTGAGCCGAAGGCAGTCGCTTAACCAACTGAGCCACCCAGGCGCCCCTCTGGTGTCTCTTCTTATAAAGATACTAATCCTATTGGATCAAGGCCTCAAACCTATGAACTCATTTAGCAATTACCTTCTTTAGGCCCTACCTCCAAATACAGTCATACTGAGAGTTAAGACTTCAACATATGGATTTGGGGTGACACAGTTCAGTCAATTTTTCTTTTGTGATTTTTTGCCTTTTGCATTTTATGTAAGGAATGACTGCCTATCCTAAGTTAATGAACATTTTCTATTAATTTTTCTACTCAGAAGTTTTATAGTTTTAGCCTAAATATTTAGGCCTGTGACCAATTCCAAATTGATTTTTAATTATGGTGTAAGGTAAGGATTAGGGTTTTAGTTCCATATACATCTGGAAATTCCAATACCATCTGGTGAAATCACTATTGGGTCCAAGATCTCCAAGGTTACCAGCAGACTCAATGATTTGCTATAAGGACTCACAAGACTCAGAAAACCTTTTATACTTGTGGTTATAGTTTATAATAGTGAAAAGATACAGATTAAAATCAGCAAAGGGAAAAGGCACATGGGATAAGTCCTGGAGAAACCAGGCATGAGCTTGCAAGTATTTCCTCCCAATGGAGTCACATGGGGATTTGCTAATTCTTCTAGCAATGAGGTATGATAACAATTGTGTAGTGTTTCTGACCAGGGAAGCTTACTCAAGCCTTACTTTGCAGGGCTTTTATTGAGAGTCAGTCATGTAGGCATGCAGTGCCCACCTGGCCTGGGTTTCTCAAACCCTGAACACTTATTCTTCTCTTACTGAATTACTTTGGCACTTCTGTCAAAAATCACTTGACCATACAGGTACCTGGGTGGCTTAGTCGTGTTAGCATCTGACTCTTGATTTCAGCAGGTCATGATCTCTGGGTCCTGAGATCGAGTCCCGCCTTGGGCTCTGTGCTCACTGGGGAGTCTGCTTGAGATTCTCTCTCTTCCTTTGCCTCTGCCCTTCCCCACCCCTCACTCACACGCTAAGATAAATAAATGAATCTTTAAAAAAATCAATTGACCATATATGTATTTGTTTATGTGTTGGCTTTCTGTTTTTTTCCATTGAGTTCAATGTATATGTTCCATTAGTATCAGTCTGTCATAATTACTGTAGCTTTATAGTATAAGTCTTAAAGTAGTGTCATGATAAGGACTCTCTAAGTGCAATAATGGTGACTTAATTGTGTAACCTAGAAGTCCTGCATGTGCTTAGGATTGTTAATTGGATCCTCAGTTTCTTGTTAGGAATGGGCTGACAACAGAAAAATAATCAGAAAACAAATTATTTTAACTGAACTATGCATGGCCTCTAACACAGTATTATGAATCCATGTCATCTAATGATTATTTTTCTATTCTGTTCTTTTACTCCTGGTCATGTTTCCTATTATTGATCACAGATAGATCAATGATATTAAATGATATTCTAAAGATACATTTTTTGTTGAACTTTGTATTCATTCTTTCAGTCATTACTTTTTCCTACGGAAAGTAAATACACGTTTGTTCTTGCGAAATAAGAGCTATATATTAAGTAAACTATTAACAGGGAGATACTGATTTATACATACATATATATTTAAGTTTTTATTTATTTATTTGAGAGAGAGAGAGAACTAGGGGGGAAGGGGCAGAGAGGGAGGGAGAGGGACAAGCAGACTCTGTGCAGAGTGCAGAACCCAAAATGGGGCTCAGAGCTCAAGGCCCTAAGATCATGACCTGAGCCAAAATCAAGAGTTGGACACTTAACCAACTGAGCCACCAAGGTGCCCCCCCTGGTTCTTTGAATTTTCTGGAACTTGGTATTTCCTTATATAAAGAATATGGTAAAAAACCCTATTATTTCAAACTAATATAAGAAATAAATCATTGATAAAGTTGGTGAAATGTTTTTGGAATTATTATCAGAACAGAAAGAAACACCAAAGAAAATATATTTTATGAACTGATTATACTAACTGCTAACCAAATGCCCAATTCTAAACTATACTATAGTTTATTTATGAGTTACCATTAACCATAGATCCAAATACCGTATGTAGAAAAGTGAATCTTTGTTAATGCTTTGTGTGTATATGTGTGAGTGGATATAGTACTTCTTGATTGATTTCATTTTTAATGTGAAAATGCTATATTTGGCTCTGTAACGCCAATTAAATTTACCTTTTTTTGGATTCTCCAAAAACAGGTGGGAGGTGGGGTCAATAATAATTTTTCATTCCCGCTTCATGGTAATTTGCAAATACAAAAAGAAAATAGTTGTTTTTAGAAGAGGACAAATATCCAAGGAAATTCTTTTTTTTTTTTTTTTAAAGATTTTATTTATTTATTTGAGAGAGAGAGAATGAGAGAGAGCACATGAGAGGGGGGAGGGTCAGAGGGAGAAGCAGACTCCCTGCCGAGCAGGGAGCCCGATGCGGGACTCGATCCAGGGACTCCAGGATCATGACCTGAGCCGAAGGCAGTCGCCCAATCAACTGAGCCACCCAGGCGCCCAGGAAATTCTAAAACAATAATTCTCAAGCTCCTTCAATATATAATTTAAATCTGTATGCATTTTGTACTTAAAGGTGGCTATACATTTTTTTAAGCTGTGTGGAAAAGAGGACTAGTAATGAAGCCACTCTGTTCTGTTCATATTGTCCACTTAAAGTTAGACAAGTAAACGATCTCACATTTTATAGATACAAATGCCCTAATTGTAAGGAGGGGCTAATTTAAGGCTTTAGCAAAGGGCCTATAAAGGTAAGGAAAAAACACACATTTTTATTTTCTTTTGATTGATGTAGGCTTTGAAATAAGACAAAGGCAAGAAGAAAGGGTTGATGAAAGATGGAGGGATGAAGATGCAAAAATAGTCTTTATCTTGATTCATTCAAAAGCTTAAGGATTTGGTATGGATTATACACATTTGAAGGCTGACTTCAACAATATTCAACAGTATGATCTCCTCATATCTTTGTCCTTGAAAGTTATGACACTCATTCCATAAGTACTAATAAAGTAAGAATCTGAAACCTTGACACAAATGCACATAATTCTACCTTAACTTCTACATTTGCTTTTTCTCCCCAATTCACTTTTCACACTCATAATTTATATCTCACTGTCATTATAAAAACTGCTGTGGGTGGATAGTTATGACTGTTTAATTGTTGATAAAATGAACACTACTTAGAATTTAGTGCTCTTTATTTCTTTTAGAACCATATAGTTTTGATAATTTATCAAAAAAAAAAAGAACCATATAGTTTGAACACCAGCTGTATATGAGACACTACAGATAATGGGGTGGAAGGATAAAATAATATTCAAAACAGAATGCCTGTTCTAAAAATTATCTATGATATCCTAGGATAGAAGCTATTATATGAATATCAAAATACAAAAAAATAAGTGTACAAACAATCTAAGCAAAGTATAGAAAAATCTCTCTGGAAGTCAGAAAAAAAATTTTATTTTAGCTTTAATTATTTTATTTTGATTTTATGAATACAGCAAAATTTGATCTGAGATTTGATGATACAATATATGCCAAAATGGGAGTAAGAAAGGATGTGACATCTCATTATAATCCTCTAGTAGGTACTATTTGTTGAGCACTTACTCCATGCCAAGTCTTAGCTTAGTGTTCATTGTCCTAATTAGTTCATCAATTATCACATCAGCCCTATGAGAGAGACAGCATAAATATTCCCTTTATGCAGATGTGGAAATTATGTTAGAGCCCTTATAGTATATGTAAGTCACAGAGATAATAAGCAATCCAAGATTTAAGTCTACATTGACTACAGAGCCCCAAGACTGCAGTCATTGGAATCAATCTCCCTCTTAATCAATCGTGTTTGAACATAGGAAGGCACATAATATATCATCACTTAAAGATGCTATAAAAGATTTTAAAACACACTGGTATGTCTTGATTAATCCAAATTACAATTTTTTTCCACATCATGATGGTTCATAGCAAATATTAATAAAAAGTGAGGTACATTTTTAGGAGGGTACAAAAAATTGGAATATAAAAATAAGACCAACTAGGGGGCTTGGGCAAGATAGCGGAGGAGTAGGAGACCTAAATTTCATCTGGTCCCAGGAATTCAGCTAGATAGGGATCAAATCATTCTGAACACCTACGAACTCAACAGGAGATTGAAGAAAAGAATAGCAGCAACTCTCTGAAGAGAAAAGTGACCACTTTCTGGAAGGTAGGACGTGTGGAGAAGTGAATCCAAGGTGATATTTGGGAAGATAGACGGCAGGGGAGGGGGCCTCCTCCAGCTGATACCGGCAAGTGATAGAGCAGCGGAGCACAAAATCGGAACATTTAGAAGTCTGCTCCGCTGAGGGACGTTGCTCCAGTGGCTAAGTGGGGGGTAGAACTCTCACTGGGATACTGTAGTCTCAGGACCTCAGGGTCACAGAAAGACCGGGGTGCCTGAGTGCAGCAGAGCTCCCAGGTATCGGAGCGGGGAAGCCGGCTGCAGGGATGGAGCCGAGGACTGGGCTCTCAGCTCGGGGTTGCCATAAACCATGATCTGCGGCACAGTCGGGCCACTGCTCTTCCAGCAGGGACCCAACAAGCGGCAGATCCAGGAAGACTCCCCTTAACTCCCCTTAAGCGCAGGAGCACACAGCAGGGATCTGCTGGGTTTGGAGACTCCACAGGGGGTCATGTACCAGAGATAGAAACAGTCGGTCACAGGCCAGGTGAGCACGGAGTGCGGTCGGAGACCGGGGAGATGAGAGTGACTGACTATCTTTGGGGGCACACTGAGGAGTGGGGCCCGAGTTCTCGGCCCCTCCGGGGTGGAGACTGGGGGGCCGCCATTTTCACTCTTGTCCTCCAAAGCTGTACAGAAAGCTTGCAGGGAACAAAAGCTATGGAGAAGAAACCCAAGCAGATGACTTAGCCCTGCGCCCCGCAAGGGCAGGGCAATTCCGCCTCCGGCAAAGACATTTGGGAACCACGGCAACAGGGCCCTCTCCCAGAAGATCAGCAAGAACAGCCAGCCAAGACCAAGTTTACCATCAATGAGAACGGCAGAACTCCAGCGCTAGGGGAATACTGCACATAAAATTCATGGCCTTTTTCCCATGATTCTTTAGTCTTTCAAAGTTAATTTTTTTTTAACTTTCTTTTTCTTACCTTTTTTTTTTGAATTTTTCTTTTTCCTTTTATCAACCAACATGTTATCAATCCCTTCTTTAAAAAATCTTTATTATTTTTCATTTTTAGAGTCATATTCTATCCCTTCATAGTAGTTAACCTGATTTTTGGTATATATATATAAGTTGTTCCCTCTTTAAAATTTTGGGATACAGTTTCTTCTAAAAGATCAAAATATACTAGGGGCACCTGGGTGGCTCAGTCGTTAAGCGTCTGCCTTCGGCTCAGGTCATGATCCCAGGGTCCTGGGATCGAGCCCCGCATCGGGCTCCCTGCTCCGCGGGAAACCTGCTTCTCCCTCTCCCACTCCCCCTGCTTGTGTTCCCTCTCTTGCTGTGTCTCTCTCTGTCAAATAAATAAATAAAATCTTTAAAAAAAAAAAAAAAAGATCAAAATATACTCTAAATCCCTAGTGAATGGCTTTGTTCTAGTCTCCTGCCTAATCACATTCTCTCCCTTTTTTTTTAAATCCTCTTCTTTCTTTTTTCAACCTTATTAATTCCTTTTATAAAATCTTTTATAATTTCCATCTTTACAGTCATATTCCACCCCTTCATCGAATTTACCTTTATTTTTGTACATATATAAGTTTTTCTTTCTTTAAAATTTTGGGAGGCATTTTCTTCTAACAGACCAAAATATGCCCCAAATCTAGTGTGTGGCACTGATCTATACACCAGCCTGATCATATTTGATCACATGTATATTTTTTTGTTGTTGTTTTTTATCTTTTTCTTTTTTTCTGTTTTTTCTTTTTCCTTTCTTTCCCTTTCTTTCGGTTTCAGGACTCTTCGGATTTGTTTAGTGTATACTTCTCTGGGATCGTTGTTACCCTGTTAACATTTTGTTCTCTCATTCATCTATTCTCCTCTGGACAAAATGACAAGATGGAAAAAATTCACCTCAAAAAAAAGAACAAGAGGCAGTACCAACTGTCAGGGACCTAATCAATACAGACATTAGTAAGGTGTCGGAAATAGAGTTCAGAATGACGATTTTAAAGATACTAGCTGGGCTTGAAAAAAGCATGGAAGATATTAGAGAAACCCTTTCTGGAGAAATAAAAGAACTAAAATCTACCAAGTTGAAATTAAAAAGGCTATTAATGAGGTGCAATAAAAAATGGAGGCTCTAACTGCTAGAATAAATGAGGCAGAAGAGAGAATTAGTGATACAGAAGACCAAATGATGGAAAATAAAGAAGCTGAGAAAAAGAGAGATCAACAACTACTGTATCACTAGGGCAGAATTCGAGAGGTAAGTGATACCATAAGACAAAACCGTATTAGAATAATTGGAATCCCAGAAGAAGAAGAAGGAGAGAGAGGGGCAGAAGGTATATTGGAGCAAATGATAGCAGAGAACTTCCCTAATTTGGGGAAGGAAACAGGCATCAAAATCCAGGAGGCACAGAGAACCCCCCCTCAAAATCAATAAAAATAGGTCCACACCCCAACATCTAATAGTAAAACTTACGAGTCTCAGAGACAAAGAGAAAATCCTGAAAGCAGCTCAGGAGAAGAGATATGTAACCTACAATGGTAGAAACATTAGACTGGCAACAGACCTATCCACAGAAACCTGGCAGGCCAGAAAGGACTGGCATGATATATTCAGAGCACTAAATGAGAAAAACATGCAGCCAAGAATACTATATCCAGCTAGGCTGTCATTGAAAATAGAAGGAGAGATAAAAAGCTTCCAGGACAAACAAAAACTAAAGGAATTTGCAAACACGAAACAGCCCTACAAGAAATATTGAAAGGGGCCCTCTAAGCAAAGAGAGAGCCTAAAAGCAACATAGACCAGAAAGGAACACAGACAATATACAGTAACAGTCACCTTACAGGCAATACAATGGAACTAAATTCATATCTTTCAATAGTTACCCTGAATGTAAATGGGCTCAATGCCCCAATCAAAAGACACAGGCTATCAGATTGCATAAAAAAAACAAGACCCATCGATATGCTGTCTGCAAGAGACTCATTTTAGACCCAAAGACACCCCCAGATTGAAAGTAAGGGGGTGGAAAACCATTTACCATGCTAATGGACACCAAAGAAAGCTGGGGTGGCAATCCTTATATCAGACAAATTAGATTTTAAACCAAAGACTGTAATAAGAGATGAGGAAGGACACTATATCCTACTTAAAGGGTCTATCCAACAAGAAGATCTAACAATTGTAAATATCTATGCCCCTAACATGGGAGCAGCCAATTATATAAGCCAATTAATAACAAAAGCAAAGAAACACATCGACAACAATACAATAATAGTGGGGGACTTTAACACCCCTCTCACTGAAATGGACAGATCATCTAAGCAAAAGATCAACAAGGAAATAAAGACTTTAAATGATACACTGGACCAAATGGACTTCACAGATATATTCAGAACATTCCATCCCAAAGCAACAGAATACACATTCTTCTCTAGTGCCCATGGAACATTCTCCAGAATAGATCACATGCTAGGTCACAAATCAGGTCTCAACCGGAACCTAAAGATTGGGATCATTCCCTGCATATTTTCAGACCACAATGCTTTGAAACTAGAACTTGATCACAAAAGGAAAGTCAGAAAGAACTCAAATACATGGAGGCTAAAGAGCATCCTACTAAAGAATGAATGGGTCAACCAGGAAATTAAAGAAGAATTAAAAAAAATTCATGGAAACAAATGAAAAGGAAAACACAACTGTTCAAAATCTTTGGGATGCAGCAAAGGCAGTCCTAAGAGGAAAGTATATAGCAATACAAGCCTTTCTCAAAAAACAAGAAAGGTCTCAAATACACAACCTAACCATATACCTAAAGGAGCTGGAGAAAGAACAGCAAATAAAACCTAAATCCAGCAGGAGAAGAGAAAGAATAAAGATCAGAGCAGAAATCAATGAAATAGAAACCAAAAGAACAGTAGAACAGATCAACGAAACTAGGAGCTAGTTCTTTGAAAGAATTAACAAGATTGATAAATCCCTGGCCAGACTTATCAAAAAGAAAAGAGAAAGGACCCAAATAAATAAAATCATGAATGAAAGAGGAGAGATCACAACCAACACTAAAGAAATACAAACAAGTATAAGAACATATTATGAGCAACTATATGCCAGCAAATTAGATAATCTGGAAGAAATGGATGCATTCCTAGATATGTATCAACTACCAAAAATGAACCAGGAAGAAATAGAAAACCTGAACAGACCTATAACCACTAAGGAAATTGAAGCAGTCATCAAAAATCTCCCAAAAAACAAAAGCCCAGGGCCAGATGGCTTCCCAGGGGAATTCTACCAAACATTTAAAAAAGAATTAATACCTATTCTTCTGAAACTGTTCCAAAAAATAGAAAGGGAAGGAAAACTTCCAAACTCGTTTTATGAGGCCACTATTACCTTGATCCCCAAACCAGACAAAGACCCCATCAAAAAGGAGATTTACAGACCAATATCCCTGATGAACATGGATGCAAAAATTCTCACCAAATAGGCTCCAACAGTACCTTAAAAGGATTATTCACCACGACCAAGTGGGATTTATCCCTGGGCTGCAAGGTTGGTTCAACATCCACAAATCAATCAATGTGATACAATACATTAATAAAAGAAACAACAAGAAACATATGATCCTCTCAATAGATGCAGAAAAAGCATTTGACAAAGTACAGCATCGTTTCTTGATCAAAACTCTTCAGAGTATAGGGATAGAGGGTACATACCTCAATACCATAAAAGCCATCTATTAAAAACCCACAGCAAATATCATTCTCAATGGGGAAAAACTGAGAGCTTTCCCCCTAAGGTCAGGAACACGGCAGGGATGTCCACTATCACCACTGCGATTCAACATAGTACTAGAAGTCCTAGCAACAGCAATGAGACAACAACAACAACAACAAAATAAAAGGCATCCAAATCGGCAAAGAAGAAGTCAAACTCTCACTCTTTGCAGATGATATGATACTTTATGTGGAAAACCCAAAAGACTCTACCCCAAAACTGCTAGAACTCATACAGGAATCCAGTAAAGTGGCAGGATATAAAATCAATGCACAGAAATCAGTGGCATTCCTATACACCAACAACAAGACAGAAGAAAGAGAAATTAATGAGTCGAACCCATTTACAATTGCACCCAAAACCATAAGATACCTAGGAATAAATCTATCCAAAGTGGCAAAGAATCTGTACTCAGAAAATTATAAAATACTCATGAAAGAAATTGAGGAAGACACAAAGAAACGGAGACACGTTCCATGCTCATGGATTAGAAGAACAAATATTGTGAAGATGTCAATGCTACCTAGAGCAATCTACACATTTAATGCAATCCCTATCAAAATAACATCAACTTTTTTCAAAGAAATGGAGCAAAGAATCCTAAAATTTGTATGGAATGAGAAAAGATCCCAAATAGCCAGAGGAATGTTGAAAAAGAAAACCAAAGCTGCTGGCATCACAATTCGTGACTTCAAGCTCTATTACAAAGCTGTAATCATCAAGACAGTATGGTATTGGCACAAAAACAGATATATAGATCAATGGAACAGAATAGAGAGCCCAGAAATGGACCCTCAACTCTATGGTCAACTCATCTTCGACAAAGCAGGAAAGAATAATCCCATGGAGAAAAGACAGTCTCTTCAACAAATGGTGTTGGCAAAACTGGACAGCCACCTGCAGAAGAATGAAACTGGACCATTTCCTTACACCACACACAAAAATAGACTCCAAATGGTTGAAAGACCTCAATGTGAGACAGGAGTCCATCAAATCCTAAAGGAGAACACAGGCAGCAACCTCTTTGACCTCAGCCACAGCAACTTCTTCCTAGAAACATCGCCAAAGGCAAGGGCAAAAATGAACTATTGGGACTTCATCAAGATAAGAAGCTTTTACTCAGCAAAAGAAACAGTCAACAAAACCAAAAGACAACCGACAGAATGGGAGAAGATATTTGCAAATGACATATCAGATAAAGGGCTAGTATCCAAAATCTATAAAGAACTTATCAAAGTCAACACCCAAAGAACAAATGATCCAATCAAGAAATGGGCAGAAGACATAAACAGACATTTTTCCAAAGAAGACATCCAAATGGCCAACAGACACATGAAAAAATGCTCAACGTCGCTCGGCATCAGGGAAATCCAAATCAAAACCTCAATGAGATACCACCTCACACCAGCAGAATGGCTAAAAATTAACAAGTCAGGAAATGACAGATGTTGGTGGGGATGTGGAGAAAGGGGAACCCTCCTACACTGTTAGTGGGAATGCAAGCTGGTGCAGCCACTCTGGAAAATAGTATGGAGGTTCCTCAAAAAGTTGAAAATAGAGCTACCATTCAAACCCAGCAATTGCACTACTGGGTATTTACCCCAAAGATACAAATGTAGGGATCTGAAGGGGTACGTGCACCCCGATGTTTATAGCAGCAATATCCACAATAGCCAAACTATGGAAAGAGCCAAGATGTCCATCGACAGATGAATGGATAAAGAAGAGGTGGTATATATATATACAATGGAATATTATGCAGCCATCAAAAGGAATGAAATCTTGCCATTTGCAAAGACGTGGATGGAACTGGAGGATATTATGCTGAGCAAAATAAGTCAATCAGAGAAAGACATGTATCATATGACCTCACTGATAAGAGGAATTCTTAATCTCAGGAAACAAACTGAGGGTTGCTGGAGTGGTGGGGGGTGGGAGGGATGGGGTGGCTGGGTGATAGACATTGGGGAGAGTATGTGCTATGGTGAGTGCTGTGAATTGTGTAACACTGTTGAATCACAGACCTGTACCTCTGAAATAAATAATACATTATATGTTAAAAAAAAAGAAGAAGATAGCAGGAAGGGAAGAATGAAGGGGGGATATCGAAGGGGGAGACAAGCCATGAGAGACTATGGACTCTGAGAAACAAACTGAGGGTTCTAGAGGGGAGGAGGGTAGGGGGATGAGTTAGCCTGGTGATGGGTATTAAAGAGGGCACGTATTGAATGGAGCACTGGGTGTTATACACAAACAATGAATCATAGAACACTACATCAAAAACTAATGATGTAGGGGCGCCTGGGTGGCTCAGTGCGTTGAGCGTCTGCCTTCGGCTCAGGTCATGATCCCAGGGTCCTGGGATCGAGCCCTGCATCAGGCTCCCTGCTCCGCGGGAAGCCTGCTTCTCCCTCTCCCACTCCCCCTGCTTGTGTTCCCTCTCTCACTGTGTCTCTCTCTGTCAAATAAATAAATAAAATCTTAAAAAAAAAAAAAAAACCAAACAAAAAACTAATGATGTAATGTATGGTGATTAACATAACATAATAAAAAACAAAACAAACAAAAAGAATAGGAAAAAAAATAAGACCAATTAAAAAGAAGAATGAGTAAGTTTGTCAATATCATTACATATAAAAAGAAAGCAGAAAACAGTGAATAAGAGGCATTCATTTGTTCTTGGATTTTCAAATCTAATAATTACCTAGTCCTGCTGATTCCAGCTCAACATTTCTCAACTGGGGATATGCTGGGTCTGATAGGGGCAAAAGAGATCACACTCTGAATATGATACAAGTATTAGCTAGCATGTATGGGAAGGAGCCTAGGGAATATCTATAAAATTGAATTTTGGGGGTGTTTCATCAAAGAGGCCAGCAATTAGACTAAATATTAAAAATGTATTTGGGCGCCTGGGTGGCTCAGATGGTTAAGCGTCTGCCTTCGGCTCAGGTCATGATCTCAGGGTCCTGGGATCGAGTCCCGCATCGGGTTCCCTGCTCAGTGCAGAGCCTGCTTCTCCCTCTCCCTCTCCCTCTGCCACTCCTTCTGCTTGTGCTCTTCTGTCTATCTCTCTGTCAAATAAATAAATAAAATCTTTAAAAAAAAAAAAAAAATGTATTAATTTGGGGGCACTTTCTGAAGATATAGGATTCAATACCTGACAAGGACCCCAGAGATAGAGCAAACTTGCTGCTAGAATGACTCTAGAAGCCTGGAGTAAGAATGACCCACGGTAAGTGAAATAGAAATGCCCAAGTGTTTTTCCTTCAGGATGGTAGAAAAAGAAATAAGGTTCAGGGAAATGAGCATACTGGAAAGGATACATGATGGTAAGGCCAGAAGACCCAGGATTATGTTTCACAGGAGACCCCAGAGGACACATCATCCACCCAAAGTAATCAGTACTGTACTTAAAGGAGCACTTTCATCAGTAAGAAGTTTGGAGGTCCCTCTGCTGCAGTCCAGGAATAACTTAGCCATCACTGAGCTAGTCTCAATGTAAACAGGTACATTGGGGCTGGTGGTGAAATAACAGAGGCCAGGTGGTGACATTTAAACACAAGAATCCAGGAGATTACGGTTACTATAAAAAAAGTTGGGCAAGGATGGAAAGGCAGCCAATAGGAATGAATCCTCAGGGAGATATAAACAACACTAGGGGAAAAAATAGTTAGCCAATGAAGGTGCTTCTTAACATCCATAAAAAAAAGCAAGAATGGAAATGTAGGAATGTGTGTGATTGTGTGGATAAAATATAACAATACATTTCTTGGTTCCCAGATCTGAGTCACTATTTAGATCTGGAACAAATTGACAGAAGAGGTAGACTTTGCAACACCATGGTTAAGTATATGCTATGAAGATTCCCTGTTCATCCCCAAAGTTATCTATGGTCATTTATTCAGGTAACTGTACGGTAGAAAAAAGGGGAATGTTCAGATATTTTGAGGACTATTGGGTTCAGCAGCTGAGCTGATACAGATGCCCAGAGACCAGAAGTGTCCCCCAGTTAGAATGGAACACACGTGGGGACATATAGGATCTAGTGGTAAATATAGGGAGCAAGTATTAATCCTTGCTTGGCTATAGTTTAGTTTAAAATGCATCCACTGGGGATGCCTGGGTGACTCAGTCGGTTAAGTATCTGCCTTCGGCTCAGGTCATGATCCCAGCGTCCTGGGATCAAGTCCCACGTCGGGCTCTCTGCTCAGCAGGAGCCTGTTTCTCCCTCTCCCTGCCCCTCCCTCCCCCTGCTTGTGCTCTGTCAAATAAATAAATAAAATCTTTAAAAAAAATAAAAAATAAAATAAAATGCATCCACTGGGTCCACAACTTTCCCAGTGGACCATTTTCCCGCTCTGAGGACAAATTTTAATGAACATACTTAGAAATTGAAGTAACTCCCAAAATGGATCCTTGGCCTGTGAGGTGAGGGCTATCATAGTGGTGAAAAGCCAGTAAAATCCTCCAAAACTGCCCTATTTTTCTACCAATCAAATAGTAAATTTTTTATTCATCTCCATTTATTTACATGAGAAAAAATATTTCTGCACTGAATGCTAAATGAGTAACTCTAATCCCTAACTCAAGTGGCATTCTCTATAAATCTAGAGTTCCAAGGAATATCTCACTCTTAGCACTTGGATAATTCAGAAAAAAATTAACCTTTGAATTGTGTCCATTGTTTGTTTCTATCCTGACATAGGTTCAATCAAGCTCAGATTTATAATATAAAACATGAGCAAAATAATTACCAAAGAAGGCAAGAATTACTTACTGCTCCCCGCAGGGTCAGGAGTAGCATAGATATATCAAATATATAATAATACTAAAACATCACTTTAATAATATTCATTAACATTGCTGGTAGTATTATAAAACAACTATTGTGAATATCATCACTGATTGGGTACTCAGTATGTTCCAGACACTCAATAAATTTCAACATTTGAATTCTCCAACCAGTACTGTTAAACAGTAGCATTATTTTCTCCAATTTACAGACAAAGAAGCAAAGCCTCTGAAAAGTCAGACCACTTGGCTAAAGCTAATTGGGTATCAGTGGAAGACCAGTTTTAAACCCACATATGTCTGGGCTTTTAGGTGCTTTCGTTTTTTCCCTTTCTTGTGTTTCAAGGCTAAAACGATGATTCTTGAATGCTAGATCCACTTAATATGTGTTTTAGGGAGTGTCCATAGGGAGAGCAGCTTCTAACATAACAACTCCAGGATCAAATAAATTTACAAAACACTGCCTACTCTATTCTTTGCTTAGAGAATTTAATATGTACCTTAGCATTTGAAAGGCTTAGTGAAGTTCTGCAGTAAACAAAAAACCAAACCAAAACAAAATTAAAAAACAAGCTAAAATTAACCCTCCAAACAATATTCTTTAATATTGTTAATTCTAGTGTTTCCCAGAGTTGTTTGACTATTCATCAGTTAGGACACTGGCTAGAAGTAATAGTAAATTCAACTCCAAGTGGTTTAACCAGTGTGGCTATTCATCATCTCTCATAATAAGAAAACGTAAGTAAAGTAGCTTCTGAATTGGATAATTCAATGGATCAATACAATTAGGAAACACCCAGGAGATCTTTCTTCTTTTCACTCTGCCAGCATCAATTTTAAATTATTTTTCAGTGTCAGACTATAAAATCTTATATCAAAATATGCTTGGAAATACTTTTCCTGGCATGCCAACTGATCTATGTAATTTTGTAAGGTGGTATTAAAGGAAATTTTCTAAATTTTTAATTTAGACCATCTTAATTTTCCAACTTCTAATGTGATGTCTAATTTCTCCTAATTCAAGCAAATATAAAATTAATTTTGCTTAAGAATTTTAAAATATACTGTGTCAACATTACACGGAATGAATAACATTTCTAAATGACCAGGGAGCAAGCATTACTTAAACATTTAGTGGTAGGATTTATTTTCTACCTAGATTAAAAATTTACAACTAATTTTGCATTTCTTAGAACACAGCAGAATCATGAGATCAGTAGCTTCATAATTAGTATCTGTGTTTTGAGAATTCTATCATAACTGACAGTTTTAGTTTTTTTTTTTTTTTCCAAAAAAAAGTTAAAGAATGATGGCATTCTAGCCATATCATTTAGAACTCCATCGGGCAGCAAGTACCTACATAACAACAACTTATTCAAACTGCCATTTATTTATCCATATTCAGGTCAGCTGTCCTATGATGCCATTAGGAATCTAGACTCTATCATTCTTTCTAACCCACCAGCCTTTAAGTATTTTCTTTTATTTTGTAATAGTGGCAAGATGGCTGCTGTAGCTTCAGCCATCATAAATGTTTGATTAAGATATAAAGGCAGAATGTGAGACAGGGATAGTGCTAACCACACTGGTCTCTTTTAATTAAGAAAGAAACATTTCCAGAGACATTTGTAACAAACTTGTACTTTATTGTCCAGAATTGGACCACCCATATCTGCAAGTGATGCTGGGACAGTGAAGAAGAGAATTGTTATAATGGTTTTAGGTCAATTATGATCAAATGCCTAGATCTGTTCACATTTGCATCACAAAATAACTGGGGTTTGGTAAGAAAGGAGATTTTTGGGGATCTCGTCTTGGCAGCATTGTCTGTAACACTGCCTACTTTCAGATGCTGTGATGCTTATAGGAAAAACATATGAATAAACTCCTGAGTTTGAATCTGTTTCTTGTTTTTTATTAGTGATGAGACCTTGGGGAGCCTGGGTGGCTCAGTCGGTTAAGCGTCTGACTCTTGGTTTTGGCTCAGGTCTAGATCTCAGGGCCGTGGGAACTAGCCCCGTGGTGGGCAGTCTCTGGTGGGCAGGCTCCGAGCTCAGTGGGGATGGGGAGTCTGCTTGAAGATTCTCTTCCTCTGCCCCTACTCCCACTCGTGAGCATGGGTGTACTCTCTCTCTCAAATAAATCTTTATTAGTTTATTAGTGATGAGACCTTGAACAAATTATGAAAATATAAGAATACTTCAGGAATTGAAACAATTAGATGAAAGATTTCAAGACTTCCACAACTATATGTTCTCACCTACCTTCAGGCATACCTGTAATGCCCTATGTAACCTGACAACATGCATGGATTATCTGTGCTCCTATCTAAATCCATCTCTCTATTTGATCCTTATCTCTTATCCATTCTTACTTGTTCAAGGATATTACTTCAGCACTCCTCCCCAACTCTTCTGTACCATTAATTTTCCTTCTCTACTGGATCTTTCTCATTAGCGTCCCTATTTTGTTCTTCCACCTTCTTCACTTTTCTTATAAGTTTCCACCCCACTTTTTTGTTCTTCTTTGCAGCCAATCATCCTTGAAAGAGTCACCTATATTAATACACAAATTTTTTTAAATTAATTTATTTTTTTTGATGTAGTGTTCCATGATTCATTGTTTGCATATAACACCCAGTGCTCCATTCAATACACGCCCTCTTTAGTACCCATCACCACAAAATTTTAAAAAACTGTTTGAGACTTGCAACAATTGTAAAAATGATACTCAGATATGACAAAATTCAAAGGGATCATCTTTTCTTCTGTGTCTTAGAGGCAAGAGTACATTTCTCCTTATTCATCACTTCCAGAATTTCATCACACAATGATGACTAATGGGACCACCATAACTGTGTTAAACTAATCTGGGGTAAGCTTCTCTGAAATATGTTTGACTCATTTGGGAAATGACAGTGGACATTTGGAGAAAATTCAGAGTTCTGTTAGTATAGAAGGAAGGATGGATATTGAATATATAACCAACAGTGTTTGTGTTACCCATTGTCCTTCCAATGACCTAGCCAATAAGGCAATAAATATCAGATATCTATGAAAACCCAGAATGGACATCATTTCTGGTGAAACATTAGTTCCTTTTTGGAGTAAAAGCGGCTAATATGCTACAAGACACTTGCTTTCTGTGAAACACAATTTGGAGAGAGCCAATATGGAGAAATGACATAGTATAAAATGAGGCAGAGAAAGAGATATAAATGACTTGGTTAAATCTCTAAAGAATAATCAGTGTAAGTTAAACATGAACTTATTCAGAATTGAAAATGCAGTAAACACTCAAAATAAGTAAGATGCTCTAGGAAGAAAATACATTAAAAATAACAGAAACTACTCTGCCTGAGAAACAGCTTCATGGTCTTTGGAAAGTAACTCATACACAGTCAGCTTTGACATCTTATTTAAAATAACAATAACAATAAAAACAATAACAATTTTTTGAAGTATTCAAAAGAGTTAAGATAATCATAGATTCATACCAAAGAAGTTAGTAATTTATTTGTTTTTAGCTTTACAATGAGATGTAATTTGCCTGTACCATCATCCTTCTCATATCCTAATTCACACAGAACTAGCTAAAATAGAAGAACAGTTACAGCATAAATGAAGATCTTTAACCAAAAGGGAAGTAATCCTACAATGTCTGTTTCTGGCTTAATCAGAGAGAAGATTTACTTCCAGGTTTCTGATCTTTTCCTAGCTATAAACAAGCCAGATAGCACATACTCACCTAACAAGAAATAAAAGAAAAATTGATGAGCAAAGAACAAGAATCTTTTATCAGCAATCCTCCTCATGAATGTTGATCATGCAGACTCCATGACTGCCTAGATCTATACTTCCTTCTCCTTGTTTTACCTACCCTCAGAGGATGCATCTTAGTGATATCACATAGCAAGGTAAAAACTGGAAATAGGAAACTGAGCTCCAAATTCCTCCAAAGTTTCTGTTGGTGATCTGTTGCTTTGAGGTAAGAATTGCACATTCTTCATTGAGGAAGAGTATAAATCTTGACCCTCTGAAATATAAATATAATTTGGCTACTATTTTCCAGAAAAAAAAAAAAAATGGAGTACAATGGGAGAAGGCTAGAGTAGTTAACGATGATCCATCCTCCTCCCAATGTCCTAATCGATTGGGAGAAAAATATAAGATGGCTATTAAAACAGAGTGTGAGCATTATTTCTGGTAAAACCAGATAAGAAAACATGGGAGAAACCAGGTTCCAAAGTGGGGTTTCTTAATTTCTGTTACTCTGAACTGAAGATAAGTTAGACTGCAGAGCAAGACCAAACTGACTATCCACTCATATCCAAGCTCCAAAGCCACCATAAAACTAGGTGCACTTATTTTATGGGAACTAGACTCTCAAAGAGATGTTTATCCTACTTAAGGACATTCTAAAGTAGGGAAAAAAAGAAAGAGAGAGAAAGAGAAAGAAAGAATGGAAGGTAGGCAGGAAGAAAAAAGGAAAGAGAGGAAAGGAAAAGAAGGAAGGGCGGAAGGAATGAATGAAGAAAATGTCCCTCAGTAGAATATAACCTCCATGAAGGATCTTTGTTTTGCTGTATTTCAAGTTCCTGAAACATAGAGGGTGCTCAATATTTATAGAGTAAACTTCACAAAATTATCACCAACACATGTAATACATCTTTGAGGTTTTCAAGGGTAGGATCTGTTAGCTCAACAAAAAAGTCTGTTCCTTAACAGAATATCAAAGAATATTCTGCAAATTTCCATTTTAATGATTAAGCAGCACATATACCTTTTATAACTGAGGGTTAATTCTCTTTTTAGTTAACTCCAAGTTCTGAAGTGCGTCCTCTGGCAACAGAAATTCACAATTCTGTGTCAGCCCAGAATGAGCATTGCTGCACCTGGAAACAATTAAGCGCCAAGACCATTTGAGTAGCGCAGGTGTTCTGGCAAGCCGAAAACTGCCATTCTCTGTAACCAGCTGAAGATCCTGATTAATTGACTTGATTTTAACCCCAAGTAATGTCCACTGAGTTGCTAAGAGAAATGAGATAACAATGAACCTTAGTTACAAGGGGAGAAGAGCCATTACATGTTTGTGTGAAAATAAACCTAATTTGTCTTAGCAATATAAATAAAAAGATATTAGTATTAATAATCTTTGGATTTTATGGATGCTTTATCTCTGATTCTCAGTAGAGTTTAATGAAAATAATGGACCTTATGGTAAAGTGGCGAAAATTCTATTTATTTGAGGGAAATATGATAATTTTAAGAATCTCCTGTTGAGGAATTTATTTTCCTATACCCTAGAATCAAGTTTCTGCTTTTCTTTCTTGTATGTTATTGTAAGGAAGTGGGGATGATGCTTCCAGGGAAAGGAGATTAATAAAAATGTGTGAAATCAGTGCATCACCAATGCCAAAATAATTATTTCCCTTTCTGGACCATATTCTTGCTTAGACTAATCACACACATGTTAAAAATAGTGGCATTCCAAATTTGTGGTTAGTGGTATAGCTAGCAGAGGCAAAAATCTTCAGTAACATAATACCTGATAGTTGATTGATCACAAATGCAACATCTGAGTTTTTTGTTTTTAATTTTTATACTAACAGATCTAGATCTGATTGCTTTCCAGAGCTGTTTATACCAGCAGGAACCGGCTTCTGCAAATTAACTCATATACTTCTTTTCACATACTTTTCACATACTTTAAAAATATATTTAAAGAGCTGCTTGCCATTTTTCTCCTCTCCCTTTTCCTCCAATGGTCATCTACCTTTTAAATAATAATATTCAACTCTTGCTTTGAATAATTTAGATGTTTATTTCATGTTACCATCTAGCAACTAGAAAAGGTTATGGCAGAAAAATGTTTCGGAGCATAAAAACAAAATTTATTCAAAGAAGGTTGTCTATTACTTGAAATAAAGGTGTTATGTAAGTTCTAGAAAAAAATGAAGAATACAGCTATGTCTCTATTAGCCTAGAGATGTATTCTAATGACCATCCCATTTGCTGTGACTTCACCTCTGAAATTTAAAAATATATAGACAGGGCTGTCTAAAGTAAGCAGGTAGGTATAGCAAGAAAATGTTTTAAATACAAAGAAGGGGCACTTGGGTGGCTCAGTCAGTTAAGTGTCCAACTCTTGATTTTGGCTCAGGTCATGATCTCAGGGTTGTGCGAGCAAGCCCTGCATTGGGCTCTGTGCTCAGCGGGGAGTCTGCTTAAGCTTCTTTCTCTCCCTCGCCTTTTGCCCCTCCCCCCCTTGTGTGTGTGCATGCGCATGCTCTCTAAATAAATAAATAAAATCTTTAAAAAAATAAAAAAATAGATATGAAAGATACAAGGCCTTTAATAATAAAAGGTTATTTTTTTTATATTGGTCTTGTGTGTCTTATTTTTATTGAGCCAGCTCAGTTTACTCAGACGCTAAAATGTTTTTTTTCTGCCACTCATATTCCCTGTCACCCTTCTTACATGTATCACTTTTTAAATTACTACATATTTTCTATATATTTTATCATTTTTTAATTGCTCCTTACCTTTGTATTTGAATCTAAGCTTCAGGACCTACAACAGATGGTGAGAATAGGTGATAAATATTTCTTATATAAGTAAATGCATGAATGAAGATATTTCAAAGGCAATAGCTCAACCTCAATACTGTCATTTGCTAGTTCTACAGTAATAAACAAGTCATTCAATGCTCTGAATCACAACATAAGCACAGGGAAGAAAGGAAAAAGGGAAACAAAATGAATGGAGAGATTTAGTCACTTCCCTCCCTAACCTCAATAGTAAGATATACGTCCTCAAGAGTGACTGGTGCTTAGAAAATAATTGTGAAGACCTGACCAAGTCACTGAAGCTTGTCAGCAGCCACTTGCTGTGATGAACATATCAGAAGAGTATTACAGAAACTAAAATTTATTCTGGAGTCCAAGTTTGCAGTAATTTACATACAATTAATTTTTGCTTATAGTGTTTATAATCATTAAGCATTTTAAAAAATATTTTATTTATTTATTTATTTATTTATTTATTTATTTATTTATTTAGAGTGTGAGCAGGGGGAGGGGCAGAGGGAGAGGGAGAAAAGTAATCCCAACCAGACTCCGCACTGAACGTGGAGCCCAACACAGGGGTTAATCCCATGACCCTGAGATCATGACCTCAGCCGAAACCAAGAGTCAAATGCTTAACCAACTGAGCCACCCAGGCACAGCAATCATTAAGCATTTTTATGAAGGAGCTTCATATTATTCATTCATTGAGACTTTGTGCAATTCCTTGATTTACACTTACTTTATAATCTTCCTTATATATGAGAAGTATGAGTTTTTGTTGGGTTTAAAGTCACAGAAAAGATCTGGAGCCAGAAAATGATAAAATATTATCATAATATAGTTACCAGACATTTAAAAATAATTTTAAAAATTACAGCAACATTAAGATTTACAGAAAAATTACAAAGAGAGTACAGAGTTCCCATATAAGCCACACCAGCTTCTCCTCTAATTAGCATCTTACATTGGTATGGAATGTGTTGTAATTAATGAACCAACACTGATACATTTATACTAAGTAAAGTCCATGCATTATTCATATATTCTAATTTCTAGGCTCATCCTTTTTATTCCTAAGATTTTGTTTATTTGTTTATATCTTCAGGCTGTAATGACCTCTTCCCAGTAGTAACACCTAGGCTTAGGGTTTCTTAATTGTCTTCCTTGCAAAAATACATTTTTTAAATTTTTATATGTCTTTAAAGCTTTGGTGGAAGAGAACTGGCACATAACTAAAAGAATACTAACCCTGAATTCAAGAATTTGGAGAAGAAAGAACATTGGCACTTTTTCTTCATAGACTTTGGCTTAAGACAGAGCTAAACATTCTGGGGCAGGAAACTTGGCCCTATTTGTTACAAGCATTTCTTTATGTTTTCCGAAGCCATTGATATGGTGATCATTTGGAGTTGGGTATATGAAGAGGGGAAAATGGGAGGCAGGGTATCTCTGAACTGAGTAACTTGGTCAATTCTTTATAGGCTAAATGACTTTTGACCACCATATGCAGGGGTGTACCCCACATTATGACAGATATATTAAAAAAATCAAAACAAAAATAAAAAACAAAAAGATTCAGAATGCAAACTGAACAACAATTTAAGGAATACTTTAGTCCCTTTTCATACAAAAACTGCATAATGCCCACTTAACATAAACACTGTATAAATGATAAAGCATCCACAATACAAGCTGATTAGCTACAATAGCTTCTGTCTATTCAAATGTGTTAGTTCTGAAGGGACACTGCTGCACCTAATTTGATTTCCCCCTGAGCAGTACATGATGTGTTATTTGATGCCCTTCAAAGGACACGATTAGTCGAGCTATAAAGTGTCTGATTTTATTAGCTTTGCTGGGTTTTATCAGTTTGTAAATGTGTTATTTTCTCCATTTATTGTGCCTATGGGATCCAGAGATAGAGTAAGCATCAAGTTAATATGTTTTGGGTAGGCAGCAGCGGCCATACTTTAACACTTACGCTGTGTTGTGATGACATTGAAGGTGGAGTCTTGGAAACTGTAATGTCAGGGCCATTTATCAAGGCAATTCTTCAATGCTATAAACCTCAGCTCTGACACTGAATTCAACAGTAGGCTTTTGTTTAAAATAGAACCAAGTGTTCCTGGGCTTCACTGCTAACAATCATCCTTAACTGAATAACAAGAAGTCAATAATAAGAAAATAGGTCAGGCAGGTGGTCAAAGGAGAAAAGGAAGTAAAGGTGTTAGCCTGAGATACTGTATTTGAGGTTTCTTTGATTAGAGAAAGGCAGGATTCAATTTTAGGTATTTAAGTAAAAAAAAAAAGGAAGTGTTCCATAAGGATATAAAAATGCCACCAATTTTTTTTTGCTTTTAATTGGGATAGAAAACACAGTACACACATTTAACTAGACCGCCAGGCAGGAAACAATTTCAATGACATTCATTCAAAGGGTGCCAAATGAAATGACATAATCAGCACTGAAGATGCTCAGAGTAGTTAACAGGTGTTTGTGGCTCAGAGTTCCTGTATTCTTTTCAGGTTGCCTTCCATTTAGTTTCCTCAGTGCTTATTCAAACCATTTGCCAATGCATCAGGGCTGAATACTACACTTACTGTTCAAGCAATTAATTCATTAAAGATAATGCCTACTCACACTATGTTTTTATTTTTTGCAATCCTATAATTAATGTTTTCTTTTAGTCTACAACCCAAAAGAAAATCTGAGGTCTCCCTTCCCTACTCCCCCCCACCAGGCTTAACTATTTCCTTCATTTGATCATTTCTGTCCACTTACTTAAAGGGATATGAATATGGCTTATAAGTGATGTGGTTAAGTGATATGCATTAATGGAGATAAAAATTGCTAAGCATTATTATATAAATTTAAGGACCCAAAATCAACCTGGGGTGTGTTTGTGCATGTGTGCGTATGTACTTATGCTATATCTTTATTCTACAAGAATGGAAGCAATTGAAATTATGGATCATTTTTTCTGTTTTCCTGCAGGGCAAGACATAATGTCTTCACTAGATTTTTGTATACATTAATCACTATATAAGTTATTTTAATTTTTAGATGACATTCTTTGACTATGTTATGAATATACTGTATTTTCACAATTTTTTAAACCCTCTGAAGTTTGGATAAATTATTTCAATGTGAAAGAATATATCAATGTCGGTATCTATTATCTATCTATCCATCTTTGTCTTCAACATGGCCTGAGTTATTATTTTTCAAGATTATATCCAAATATGAGTTCATGATTGACATTAAGTGGCAAAAAATTACTGTTATGAATCATTTTATCTTATACTGAATCAAAGATACCCAGTACACATAAATGTATGCGTGCACACACATATACACTCAATTACATTAATTTAGTTCCTTTTTTTTTTTTTTTAAAGATTTTATTTATTTATTTGAGAGAGGATGAGAGGAGAGAGAGAGAGCACATGAGAGGGGGGAGGGTCAGAGGGAGAAGCAGACTCCCTGCTGAGCAGGGAGCCCGATGCGGGACTCGATCCCGGGACTCCAGGATCATGACCTGAGCCGAAGGCAGTCGCTTAACCAACTGAGCCACCCAGGCGCCCTAATTTAGTTCCTTTTTAAAAGATGTATTTTTCATATGTAGTCCAAGCTCATATTAAAATAGCAGTTAGCAACTTATATGTGGTAACTCAGAGAAATGTAGGCATTTAAAACAATGTACATGTTTCAGAAAAAACTTCTACACCTCTTTCTTTTCTAATTGATGTTCTATTCTTCTTAAGTTCTCACAATATTCAATTGGTCTGGAAAAGTAGTACACTAGACATACAGAAGATAAAGTATCTTTGACAGAGTCTTCTATTCCTACAGAGGGGGTTAGCAGTCTATAAGATGGTACATTCTTATCTTCCTGAACTTGCACTTTGGACATATTAAATTGTAGTCTAATACTTCGAGTATAAATTCTAGCATTCTTATTCTAAAAATACTGTTGTATTAAAGGGGAAGAGCAATGTAAGAGTACTACTGATTTTCAAAAGAGGTTATTTCCCTATTCAAATGGGCATAGAAAATCAAGATGTGGTCTCTAAGATCTGTTTTACTTTAAAATGGAACTTAGCTCATTAATGATGGAAGTCACAAAGGCCTTTTATTCTTTTTTTTTTTTTTCAGATTTTTTTATTTATTTATCTGAGAGAGAGAATGGGAGACAGAGAGCATGAGAGGGGGAGGATCAGAGGGAGAAGCAGACTCCCCACTGAGCAGGGAGCCCGACGTGGGACTCGATCCCGGGACTCCAGGATCATGACCTGAGCCGAAGGCAGTTGCTTAACTAACTGAGCCACCCAGGCGCCCCAGGCCTTTTATTCTTGACTCTTTTTTCTATTCTCTCTTTTCAAAATCAATTATAATTATACATCCATTATTTCCTGTTATCATTAACTACATATTTATCTGAGTTGGGCATCCTTTTAGATTTCTCCCTTCTCCCTTGGCTAAGAAATCTGTATCTGTATATGTGTGTGTACAATAATTTTGGACACAATTGTGGACACATAATGTATACATGTATATATAATACATATAATTATGAATATAATGTATGTGTAAAATATGTAGGACATATATATGAAATATGTAATTTATTACATTCTCTCCATGAAAATTTTATACTTTTTTTATTCATAAAGCAGTGATGCAGAAAATAAGATAAAAAATACACAGAAATCTGTTGTGTTTCTATTTACTAATAATGAACTAGCAGAAAAACAAATTAAGAAAACAACCTCATTTACAACTGAATCAAGAAGAATAAAATATCTAGGAATAAACTTCACCAAGGAGGTGAAAGACATGTACTCTGAAAACTATAAGAGATCAATGAAGGAAACTGAAGACAACAAAAATAAGTGGAAAGATACATTATACTCATGGATTAGAAGAATTAATATTATTAAAATATCCATACTACCCAAAGCAACCTACAAATTCAATGCAATGCCTCTTGAAATACCAATATTGTTTTCACAGAACTAGAACAAATAATCCTAAAATTTGTATGGAACCACAAAAGACCCCAAATAGCCAAGGCAATCTTGAGAAAGAAGAACAAAGCTGAAAGTATCATAATCCAGATTTCAAGATAAACTACAAAGCTACAGTAATCAAAAGAGTATGGTAATGGCACAGAGATAGACACATATATGAACAGAACACAATAGAGAGCCCAGAAATACATCATGTTTATACGGTCAATTAATCTACCACAAAAAAAACAAGAATATACAATGGGGGAAAGACAGTCTTTTCAATAAATGGTGTTGGGAAAACTGGACAGCAACATGCAGAAGAATGAAACTAGATAGCTTTCTCATACCACACACAAAAATAAATTTAAAATGGATGAAAGACCTAAATGTGAGATAGGATACCATCAAAATCCTAGAGGAGAAAATAGGTAGCAGCCTCTTTGACTTCAGCCATAGCAACTTCTTACTAGACATGTCTCCAGAAACAAGGGAAACAAAAGCAAAAAGAACTATTAGAACTTCATCAAGATAAATAGCTTCTGCATAGTGAAGGAAACAATCAACAAAACTAAAAGACAGCCAATGGAATGGGAGAAGATATTTGCAAATGACATAGCCAATAAAGGGTTAGTATCCAAAATCTTTAAAGAACTTCTCAAACTCAACCCCTAAAAGATAAATAATCCAGTTAAGAAATGGGCAGAAGACATGAATAGACATTCTTCCAAAGAAGATATCTAGATGGCCAACAGACACATGAAAAGATGCTCAACATCACTCATCATCAGGGAAATGCAAATCAAAACCACGATAAGATACCACCTCATATTGTCGGAATGCCTAAAAGTAACAACACAGGAAACAACAGGTGCTGGCGAGAATGTGGAAAAAGGGGAACCCTCTTACACTGTTGATGGGAATGAAAACTGGTGCAGCCACTCTGGAAAACAGTATGGTGGTTCCTCAAAAAGTTAAAAGTAGAACTACCCTATGACCCAGCAATTGCACTACTAGGTATTTAACCAAAAGATACAAAAATATTGATTCGAAGGGGCCCATGTACCCCAATGTTTATAGCAGCATTATCAACAATAGCCAAATTATAGAAAGAGCCCAAATGTCCATCAACTGATGAACGGATAAAAAAGTGATACATACACACACACACACACACACACACAGGAATATTACTCAGCCATCAAAAAGAATGAAATCTTGCCATTTGCAGTGACGTGGATGGTGCTAGAGTGTATTATATGCTAAGTGAAATAAGTCAGTCAGAGAAAGACAAATACCATATGATCTCACTCATATGTGGATTTTAAGAAACAAAACAGATGAACGTGGGGGAGGGGAGAAAAAAGAGAGGGAAGCAAACCATAAGAGACTCTTAACTATAGAGAACAAACTGAGGGTTGATGGAGGGAGCTGGGTGGGGAGATGGGCTAGATGGGTGATGGGTATTAAGGAGGGCACTTGTTGTGATGAGCACTGGGTGTTATATGTAAATTCTACATCTGAAACCAATTTTACCATATATGTTAACTAACTGGAATTTAAATAAAAACTTGAAAATAAAAACATAGAAACAAAAATAAAAATAAATAAAAATGAAAAATAAGTTATGGAAATGAAAAGTACAGCAAAGGGAATATAGTCAATAATACTATAATAACGGGGCACCTGAGTGGCTCAGTTGGTTAAGCATCTGCCTTTGGCTCAGGTCGTGATCCTGGGGTCCTGGGATTGAGTCCCGCATTGGGCTCTCTGCTCGGCGGGGAGCCTGCATCTCCTTCTGCCTCTCTCTCTCTCTCTCTGTCATGTATAAATAAATAAAACCTTTAAAAAAAATAATACTGTAATAACTTTGTATGGTGACAGATGGCAACTACATTTGTAGTGAGCATTTTGTAATACATTAAATGATAAATCACTTTGTTGTAACCTGAAACTAATATAATATTGCATGCCAATGATACTTCAATTAAAAAATAGGAAAATAAAAAATAGGCAGCAAAAGGGAAATAAGGAATTGCAGAATTTTTAATAGGTAATGAATATTCCATTTTCCTCTAATAGAAAATAACATAAAAATTTGGCACTGCAAGTGACTTAAAAGGCATTAATTTAAGCTTAGAGCTGATGTTCATTTCATTTATTTATTTATATTTATTATTTATTTTTTATTTAGTGATTCATCACTTACATATAACACCCAGTGCTCATCACAAGTGCCCTCCTTAGTACCCATCACCCATCTAGCCCATCCCCCACCCCACCACCCTCCATCAACCCTGTTTGTTCTCTATAGTTAAGAGTCTCTTATGGTTTGCTTCTCTCTCTAATTTTTTTTTAAATTTTTTAAAAGATTTTTATTTATTTATTGAGAGAGAGAGAGAATGATAGAGAGAGAGCATGAGAGGGAGGAGGGTCAGAGGGAGAAGCAGACTCCCTGCTGAGCAGGGAGCCCGATGCGGGACTCGATCCTGGGACTCCAGGATCATGACCTGAGCTGAAGGCAGTCGCTTAACCAACTGAGTCACCCAGGTGCCCCTCTCTTTAAATTTTAAACAATAGCCATAATTTCTAAATAATTTTAGAGTTACAAAATAGCAAAGCAAAAATAGCCCTAAGATTTCCTGTATAATCTTTTTTCTTTTTTTTCTAAGTAGGCTCCACACCCAATGTGGGGCTTGAACTCACAATCTTGAAATCAAGAGTCACATGCTCCACCAACTGCCAGCCAGGAGCCTCCTATATACTCCTTTTCCAGGTTCTCCAAATGTTAACCTTTGACACATTTGCTTTATTATTCTATTTTCCCTGAAATACTTGAAAATGGGTTTTAAATATAATCTTACTTTACTTGTATATACTTCAAAATGAGTTTTCTAAAAGCAATGACATTCTTATATAACAAAATGTAACTATCAAACTCAGGAAATTAACAACGATGCAATATAAATCTCAAATGCCAAAAAGAAAAGAGAATAATGATCTAGTCAGAATTTAATCCAGAATCACATCTGATAAATAGTTTTCATGTCTCATCATTCTCCTTTAATCTGGAACATTTTCTTAGGTATCCTTCATGATCTCAATACTTTACAGAGTATAGATAAGTCATTTCATACAATGTCCCTAATTTTGGATTCCCATGAGATATCATCATGATTCGGTATAGATTAAGGATTTTTTGCAGAAATAGCATAGAAGTGATGTATCCCTCAAGGGATACCACATCAAGAGGCATATAATACTGATTTGTCCCATTGCAGGTTATGAACACACTGCTCCCTTCACTGCATTAACTGTTGTCAGACTTCTTTATTTTTCTTTTTGAATTAATAGATAACTTACAAGGATATACTTTGATAATATGTAAATATATTATTATGATATTTTTTCTTATTAAATGTAATATCCATTGATGAATCCTACCTAAGTATTGCTATGGCACTTTTTTAATAGTGATTTTTCTAATTTCATCATGCTTTCTACATTTATTATTAGAAATTAGACTTCAAGAAAGAGTTTTCTTTCTTCATTTGTATATAATAATGGAGTCATGAAATATTATTTTATTTTATAGTTATAATCCCTTATACTTCATTATGTATTGTTACCAAAATTGCCTCAGATTTGGCCAGTGGGGGCCCCTTCAAACTCTGACTCTTGTGTGTCCTTGCGAGTAGGCTTCCATCATTCTTCAAGGACTTCTTTATACCTTGAATAACTTCAAGGCTTATCATGTACTTCCTAAACATCAGAATTTCTTGAATACATCATGCTCTCTCTTATTTTTAAGATCTTAAATCTCATAGCTCACTTCTTGCTGGACTTTCTTCCTCCTTGTTTTTCCTTATACTGCCCACTCTGTACTCACCTAAATTCTACAGGCATTCAAATCTTAGTTCAAATACTGCCTTTTTTTAAAAAAAACTCAAGCACTAATATTCCTTTAAAATTAATTAAGATTAAGAATTCCTCATATGAGTGAGGTCATATGATACATGTCTTTCTCTGGTTGACTTATTTTGCTCAGCATAACACCCTCCAGTTCCATCCATGTCGTTGCAAATGGCAAGATCTCATTCCTTTTGATGGCTGCATAATATTCCATTGTATATTAAAGAGGGCACGCTCTGCATGGAGCACTGGGTGTTATACACAAACAATGAATCATGTTTCCATAGTGTAGTGGTTATCACGTTCGCCGCACACAAACAATGAATCATGGAACACTACATCAAAAAGTAATGATGTAATGTATGGTGATTAACATAACGATAAAAAATAAAAAAAATAAATTAAGCACTAAATAAATCACACTAGGTTTGATAACCTCGATCTATACTCCTATCATTGCATTCGGCGAATAGGCTTCTAAGTACATTTCTTTCTTACTGCTTTGTACTAAACTGTGAACTCCTTGAGGGCAGGGACTATCTGCTGTGCTCACCAATATATGACATGGAACTTTAAATGCTGTGGATTCTCAATGATTGATAAATGGGACCATATGCAAGAAACTGAAAAAACAAAACAAAACAAAACAAAAACAAAACCAAAAAACTAATGGTCACAGTTTATGTAGCCCAGGAGTTAAATGGACACAAAATGAACAAATTCAGTATTGAAGACCTGTCATTAATTTTTCCCATTCTGCTCTAACTACTTTTTTGGTAGATTTGAACTTTGATTAGGCTCTGTTTAGCAAACTTGGGTTCATTGGTTATAGAATGCCCTTTTTTGTGACCTCCCTCTTAGAAGAAAACAAGATAGACTGACCCTATCAGTTCGTAGAGTAGCCAGAATTTCACAGGCTTGATTTGAGGGATTTTGTAAAGAGCCTTGCCTCTACATTTGTTTATTTATTTAATGTATTTATTTATTTATTTCTGTACAAAAGCTTGAAATCCACCTTGAGTGATTTATTTACGCATTGGTTAAGTTTCTTTTACAGGAATGACTCTTGGGTTACTTCAAAATTTGGTTGAGAAAGGTTACTACATAGAAACTTGTAAAATTTGGGCAACGGGAAACTGAAGAGCTTCTTTTATTTTAAAAATAGAAATTTCCCTGGGATAGGGAGCATATGTCATCTGTCACACCTTATCAAAAATGAGTTTATTAGAAAGAGGAAGTACCAACTAATTGGGTAGAAAATATGCTGAATATGAAGAACTGTAAAAAAAGGGAAGTTTACGTCACATGTATTTTTTTTTTTTAGAAAAAGACTGAAAAGATTTAATAATCAACTCCCAAATATGTCACATGTATTTTTATTGTTATATGTACTGTACAGTGTTTCTGTAGCAATGAGAGACTATTGTATTATGTTCTTGGGACATGACCTCTTCCTTCAAATAACTGCCAAAAAAGAGATAAAAAAGGTCGAAAAGAAAAATACATATAACATCCCCCAGTGGTATGTGATATTATCAATAACATTTCATTAGACTGAGGACTACATGGAAATTAGAAATTTCAAACCCTTGAATATTTTGTTCATTTCCATCCATATCTCCTAATATTGACTACCTGTATAAGATTCTAGAGCTTAGACTCCTTCCTTGTTCCTCACCTTATCCTGTATACCACTTAATACTTGGCAGATGGTACTTATTCAATAAATATAAATTCAACCAATTATATATTCAATAAATTATATATTTATTTATGTATGCATATGTATTTTGCTTTTATAATTTTCAGTGAATCCTCCCTTCCTATAAAGAGCTTCCTAAAGACTTATGAAACAGTCTGTTTGGGAATAAGAATTCTCAATGTTATTTCTTTAGTCAATTTAGAATTATAGAACCAGGAAAATAGATATTTGTTATTACTAATCATTTTTATTATTCCAAAGATGATATTCATTTCAATAGGATAAGTTTCTCAATATATAATTATTTTAGGGCGCCTGGGTGGCTCAGTCGGTTAAGCGACTGCCTTCGGCTCAGGTCATGATCCTGGAGTCCCGGGATCGAGTCCCACATCGGGCTCCCTGCTCAGCGGGGAGTCTGCTTCTCCCTCTGACCCTCCCCCCTCTTGTGCTCTCTCTCTCTCTCATTCTCTCTCTCTCAAATAAATAAATAAAATCTAAAAAAAAAAAATATATATATATATATAATTATTTTATAAAATCTCCGTATATGTATACCCTAAACAATTTTTCAATGTTTATTCATTTCAAAACATTTAAATCTTAACTAGATTTCCCCTATTCTGCATGACTGCTATTTTGAAATTCTAAAATGTTAAAAGAAATAATAGGAACTGCTGGAAATTGTATTAATTTTCCATGCACTTGCTACATTAAAAAAATTTATGTTAATATCTACGAAAAACAAACATAAACATTTTATTGTTTAAAAATCTAAATTACAAATTATGTACCTTTTTAAAGAAATGCTGATTTGTCTTTATATAGTTACTTTGAATTTGGAAGACCCGCATATGCAATTGCTTAGCAATTCAACATCTTCAGGTTGAACTTCATTTTATAATACATGCAATGTTGATAACCTTGGTAGCTAAGCTTTAATTTTTCTATTTTCTGCCTTTGTGATTTTAAGTTTTGGCCTAAAACTTTCTTCAATGCTCCAGCATACCTATTATTTCAATATATTATATTTTATGTTCCCTAACAGAAGCAGTCATTTATGCAGAAGTAATAAATTGTAAGTATTCTTACTGGCTGTTTCTGAGGAACTATTGGGAATGCAACTGGGAAATTGTGTTCTTTGAATTGAAAATACAGACTTTCATTGTAACTATTGCCATGGCAATAAGTGTTTATTTCTAATTGTGTATAACATATTATTGCTGGAAAAGAGGTATATAATATCAATTAAATATTGTGTGCATAAATGTTTATATAATCAAAGAAACATATAGAATCAGCAATTAACAGCATTAGAAAGGTAGGTTGGAGAGGGAGAATGGGTGGGTTGGAAGTGGGATGAAAACAGTATATAGATTTTTTTTTTTTTCAGAACCTTCCATGTCTTTTGAACTGCTAAACGAGCATGTATTTATAATATCAAGCTACAGAATTAAATTCAATGTTGCTATTTTAAAGCATTGGGGGGAGAAAGGAGAATTTAAGAAATGCAGTCAAATATTAGCATTTTGTGCTTGAAACATAACCCCATCCACATATTTTTATTATTGTTGGAAAAGTCAGTTTTTTTCAACGAAAGCAAAGTTAAAGATACAAACAAGCAAACCAGCTCTATGACTTAGAATTTTGAAAAAGGAATGTGTTTCTACATTTATACATTATCTTCCTAGTGGAGAGGTGGTATTTCAGTAAGCATGAAGATGCAGAAAATATGAAATGTACAGAATGTTTCACTTTGAGTTTCAAACTCTATAGGTACATAACAAAGATCTTTGTTTTTAAAACTCTGTGGTGTACCACTGTACTTATCCTCAAATGAGTTATTAGATTATACTGTATAATTTTTCATTGTATTATTAATTTTATATATATTGCTTCATATGAGATAATATTCTATATTTTTATATATTGTAATTGCTTTGTGACTCTGATTTTCTCCAACTTCAATTCAATTTTATTCTTCTTTTGGAATATAAAATTTGGAATAGGCTTATGAAAAAAAAGTCACATTTAATTAACTATACTTAAAATTTCAACTGCTTCTACATGGGGACACAGAAATTTTATCTTCATTCTTCACTTAACTGAAAGTTTATTTTGTACATTCTTTATTTCTAAACATTCACAAAGTTGACTTTGATTTTTCTGTACTTCTTAATTTTTTTAGTTCTCATTTTCAAAGCTTTTATTAGATTCAGGGAGTATGAGAACATTAAATTTTACTTACGTGTGTTTTGTTTACTTTTACTTTTAACAAACTAGGTTTGATTATGACTCTTTACTATATTTGATCCATGTCTCATCAGTCCCTCTTATCTTCTTAAATAAATGTTATCTTAGTGCAAGTCTACATGAAATAATCTAAAAAACATTCTGTAGTATAAAACAAAATGACTACAAAAGGCAGAACATTTGAAATCTGCAAACTGAAGCAAATGAAGTTAAAAGAGAACCTCTCTCCTGGAAAAATAAGTCCAGGAATGCCCTGCTGCTGTTTTTCCTTGATAAAGTATTCACTAAACTCATAATAGACTTGCTAAGGAGCACAGACCTTTAAATCTATTAAAGATTTTAAAGAGTAACTAAAAATCATATAATTTTAATTTTTTTTCATATTTGATGATAAATCATAGAAGATACAGCAATAGGCTACTTACAGATTGGTTATCTTACAGTTACAAGCCTGATTAAATGCTTGAAATTAAAACAAGAATTCTAATGATCATATAATTTATTAATATCCAGATGTATACATTATTGAATAGCTTTTATTTAGCACCTGATACATAACAAGACCCGAGCTAGCCGTGGAGGTCATTGTTGTAAATGAGTAAAAAATTGCTCCTGTCCTCATGTACATAATGAAAGAGAAACTCAAATACTTCAGTGGGGAAAGTCTAAAACATTCCAGGAGTTGGAACTGTCAATATTAGAATTTTATTATTTTGATAGACATGAGTTTTAATTGTACAAAATGGAACAGGAAAAGGGTGAACAAAAAAATATAAGCCTATTAGCTGTCATGACAATAAAAAGCAACAGCAAGAAAAGAATATATATAAAAAAAAAAAAATCTCTTTCTTAGCTTTAAAAGTGCTTCAAGGTCAAGATGGGTTATTGTGGATTAAGGTATTCTTGAGAGTCTCACGTGATGGTAGATAAATTCCACCGGTTTTCTGGATTTCTCTGTTTTTGTTTTTGTTTGTTTTGAGGAAATCAGAAGAGTGTCAGAGTAAGAAAGAGATACCTATTGCATGGCACTTAAGTGCTCAAAATTACATCATTGTACAAAGGTGTAAATTTTGTTCCTATACACAAAGTGATAGAGAACAACTTGAAGAAGAGTGTTTTAAAAACCCAAAAATGTACAAACTCGTGTTTGTGACATTTAGAAATCAAGAAAACAGAAATAGGTAAAAGCACAAAATATAGAATAAAATTTAAAATTAATGAGGAAAGGAACAAGACAGGCAGGTCCACTCTCACCATTACTATTCAAGATAGTACTGGAAGTTCTAGTCACAGCAATCAGAAAACACAAAGAAATAAAAGGCATCCAAATCAGCAAGAAAGAAGTCAAACTTACCCTCTTTGCAGATGACATGATACTTTATACAGAAAACCCAAAAGAATACACCAAAAAATTGCTAGAATTGATATATAAATTCAGTAAAGTCACAGGATACAAAATCAACATACAGAAATCTGTTGCACTTCTATACACCAATAATGAAGCAGCAGAAAGAGAAATGAAGAAGAATAAACCTAACCAAAGAGGTAAAAGATCTGTACTCTGAAAACTATAAAACACTTACAAAAGAAATCAAAGATGACACAAAGAAAGGGAAAAACATTCCATGCTCCTGGATTAGAACACATATTGTTAAAATGTCTGTACTACCGAAAGCAAGTATACTACACATTTAATGCAATCTCTATCAAAATGCCAAAAGCATTTTTTACAGAACTAGCACAAACAATCCTACAATTTGTATGGAACCATAGAAGACCCCGAATAGGCAAAGCATTCTTGAAAAAGAAAAGCAAAGTTGGAGGCATCACAGTTCCAGACTTTGAGTTATATTACAGAGCTCTAGTAATCAGGACAGTATGGCAAGTACAAAAATAGACACATAGATCAAAAGAACAGAATAGAAAACCCAGAAATGAACCCACAACTCTACGGTCAATTAATCTTCAACAAAAAATATCCAATGGGAAAAAAAAAAAGTCTCTTCAACAAATGGTGAAAACTAAACAGCAACATGCAAAAGAATGAAACTAGACCACTTTCTTATATACCATACACAAAATACACAAAATAAATTCAAAATGGATTAAAATCCTAAATGTGAGACTTAAAATCCTAGAGGAGAACACAGGCAATAACCCCTATGACATCAGATATGGCAAGTTCTTACTAGATAGGTCTCCTGAGGTAAGGGAAACAAAAGGAAAAATAAGCTATTGGGAGTACATCAAAATAAAAAGCTTCTGCACAGCAAAGGAAACAATCAACAAAACTAAAAAGCAACCTATGGAATAGGAGAAGATATTTGCAAATGACATATCTGATAAAGGGTTAGCATCCAAAATACATAGAGAACTTATCAAACTCAATACCCCCCAAAATAAATAATCCAATTAAAAATGAGCAGAAGACATAAACAGATATTTTTCCAAGGAAGATATCCAGATAGCTAACAGACACATGAAAAGATGCTCAACATCTTTCATCATCAGGGAGATACAAATCAAAACCTCAATAAGCTATCACCTCACACCTCTCAGAATGGCTAAAATCAACAATAAAAGAAACAACAGGTGCTCGTGAGGATGTGGAGAAAGAGGAACCCTCCTGCACTATTGGTGGGAATGCAAACTGGTGCAGCCATTCTGGAAAGCAGTATGAAGACTCTTCAAAATGTTAAAAATAGAACTACCTTAGATCCAGCAACTGCACTGCTAGGTATTTACCCAAAGGAGACAAAAATAATAATTCGAAGGGATACATGCACCACAATGTTTATAGCATCAGTATCTACAATATCCAAATTATGGAAAGAGCCCAAATGTCCATCAGCTGATGGATAAAGAAGAAGTGGTACACACACCCAAAATACTATCTGGTATTAAAATTATATTTAATATGGAATATTACTTAGCCATAAAAATAATGAAATCTTGTCATTTGCAACAACATGGATGGAGCTAGAGAGTGTTATGCTAAGTGAAATAAATCTGTCAGAGAAAGACAAAATGCCATATGATTTCACTCATATGTGGAATTTAAGAAACAAAATAAATGAACATAAGAAGGGGAAAAAAAGAGGAAGATCAAGAAAGATTCTACACAATAGAGAACAAAGTGACAGTTACCAGAGGGGAGGTGGGCAGGCAGATGGGTTAAATAGGTGATGGAGATGAAGGAGGGCACTTGTGATGAGCACCAGGTGTTATATGGAAATGCTGAATCACTAAAGTCTACACCAGAAACTAGTATTGCACTGTATATTAACTAACTTGAATTTAAATAAAAACTTGGAAGAAAAAAATAAAAATACATAATAAAAAGTCAAAAAAATTAAATTAATAAAGAAAATAAATGCTCAGAAAGAATTTTAACAGCATTACATAAAGGATAATCATATACTAGAAATAATAATAAACGGTATTTTATTTATGCCCTAATGCATCACAGAAAAATGGTGAGAATTGACTTAGAAGAAATTTATTGCATATATGTCTTTTATTTTAGGGTAATATAAAATACAGAAATTTTTATGCCCAAGGTGTATTTTAAGAAAAATCTGAATAGGTAATTGGCAAAGTCAAAATTCTCAAAGAATTAAACTATGAAGCCAGGTGGGAAAATTAGAATAAATCCAGAAGACCAGACAGTATTTATCAGAAAATCCTAAGAGAATTAAAATATTAGTGGAGACATTGACAAAGACGTAATGAATAGTTGAAAATTTAAGTATTTATGAAAGATTAGAAAGCAATATATTGCCTTATCTTTAGAAAGGATTAAAGTTATTGTCCTTGAAGTTCTGAAAAAAGTATTCATTATTTTTAAAGAATAGAATGCCATGTAACTTTCCTCCAATGTTGATGGAAGTTTTAATATGGTTTTCTCATTCATCCATGTCTTCAACCAACATTTACTGAGCACATTTTATGTTCCAGAAAAACACAAGGCTCTGTATTGGCACAACTAGAATGGACAAATGCTGAAGACCATTAAGATGCTCACAGTCTGGGGCACCTGAGTGGCTCAGTCGTTAAGAGTCTGTCTTCGGCTCAGGTCATGATCCCAGGGCCCTGGGATCGAGCCCCACATTGGGTTCCCTGCTTAGCGGGAAGCCTGCTTCTCCCTCTCTCACTCCCCCTGCTTGTGTTCCCTCTCTCACTGTGTCTCTCTCTGTCAAATAAATAAATAAAATCTTAAAAAAAAAGATGCTCACAACCTATGAGTGAATATTAATATATAGCAGACTACTTACAGTAATGGTTATTAAGTGCTATCATTAGGATTGCCATAAATACAAGTGCCCTGGTGAAACATTTTTATTAAAATGGCAGAGGAAATAATAATTACAGAATGAAACTCTTTATTTTCTACTAGAATTACATATATTATATAAGCTCAACTAAATTTTTTACAGAAAGGAATAAAATCTTAAAGGCAGGCTAATTAACAACTGCTTGAAAAAAATATTGTAATTAACTAATGAATCAAAATAATAATGTTTTTTAAGTGTTCATTTTGGGTAAAAGGACCTAGGTACATCTTTTACTTCAAGGTTATTTGCACAGTACCCTCAATTAACCCTGGCATGACAAGAATCTAGCAAAAACAGAACCAACCCCAAATCATCTAGTAACCAAACAGGAAACACATTATAAAATCTGTTCACTAGACCTGTGTTTGTTGCATGTTGGCCACAGAAGAGTATGAAATAAGAGCATGTCTCAAAAACCTGAATGGTCAGTTAAACCAGCCCATTAATAGTGAATATGAATAAATTCAAATAGAAGTCAGTATCAAGAAGACAGCCAAAAAATGTAGGTAAGGACTTTGTAGTTAGGCAAGAACTACAATGAACAGGTGTTGATCAATACAACCACGGGTATAATTTGGCATTACAAAAGGCAGGCAAGGGACTGACTGGATTGGGGAGGTCTTAGCAGCTTAACAACTAAAATATATTTCCTTATATATTCAAATATTTATTGAGCAAGTACTCTCTGAAAGACACTTTATATATACTACTATTATGAACATGTTTAAATTTTAGTCCTTACTTGTTACCTGCTGAAATATAGCTTAAAAACAAACACAACAACAAAAACCTTGATAATACTTTTCTAGTTTGATCTGTTTAAATTTTTAGAAATTTCAAACTAAGAGTAGGTTGGGTTCTGTTTGGCCAATGGCCCAGTCTAGTATTTTAGCTCCTAAGGCATGTGTGTGTGGGCGGGGGTGGGGGTGGGGGAGGAGGTTATGTGTGTTTCTGAAAGGGTTCCAACATCCTCATTGGAAAAGGGGACAGAGATAGAAACAAATCCAACTTTTCTGGATTCCTGAGGCTAAAGGCTCTCCAATTTTTCTTTCAATACTGGAGATATTTATTCTCTGTCCTCAAAAAATTTGTAGATATTTTTATTATGTAATTTTTCACATATTTTTCTACTTAACTTAAATTTGTAATACCTTTATTATGCAAATTATGTTTTTTTCTTCTAAGTTATGGTTCTCTAAAAGTTGTATTTTATCAGATATGTTTAGCTATAATAAGTGCTTAATGAATAAGAAAAAACAATAACCCATAGTTCAGCATCCAATATCAATAACTATTATGAAAACCGTATGTCCTCATTTGGGCAGGAAGGGAGCCATGATTTTAGGACAATGTATTTGAATACCCTAAACAGCTTATGAGCATAGTGTTGGATACTGTTGGCTCCTACTGTAGATTTCAGGTGATATATTTTTTAGTCAACACTATTCAACAATGAATAATACTGGAGCCAAGAATCCAAGAGAAAAAGTTGTCCAGATGTTTTATATTTTATTAATGTGTAAGAGAAACAGTGAAGCATTTGGTGCTGCATTTGGCAAGGTAGAGAAATAATTGTCAGAATACATGACAAATTTTAAAGATATGAAGGAGTCACAGTTCATTGGCCATTGATAATATTGAGGTTAGTGACTGTGAAAGAAAGGTTTTTTTTTAAAGCAGTTTTGTTCCATGTTACCTGTTTGTTTTAATTAACTGAAGTTGAATTATCTATCTAACTATCTATCTACCTATCTATCTATGAGGTTCCAGAGAATTAAGATATTCTTATGATTAGAAATAAATCCAAAGATCGATCTATCTATCTATGAGGTTCCAGAGAATTAAGATATTCTTATGATTAGAAATAAATCCAAAGACCTTATCACAGCTCAGGAGACTTCAAAATATGGTTCCTCCTACCCCACTAATTTCATCTCCTGTTAAGATTTTCTTCCCTCATTCTGTTCAGACTACAGTGAACAAAGGGCTTCTTCATACTCCTTATCAAGATAAGGTCATTTTTATTTCACTAGCATAACTAAGTGTTCCCTTTGCCTGGAACACTGTTGCCCAAATCTTCACATACTAGAGACCCATCTCATTAATCAGTTAGTTCAAATGTCGTCTCTCCAAAGAAGTCTGTCCTAAATCCTACTGAAAATAACTCTCCTTTCTTTCTCTCTTTTTTTTTTTTTCCTCTCCCTTTCTAGTCACCCTCTCTAATATCTTTCATACCACTCATCACACTCTGAAATAACCTTATTTATGCATCTGCTTATGCACTTATCTCTCTCTTCCAAAAAGACAGGGAGCTTGTTTTGATTGTTGTTGCTTTCAGATGTTTCTGCAATATGCTTAATAGTACCTGGCACATAATAGATGATCAAGAACTAATTGTCAAATAAATGAATAAATGTGGTGAGTAAATAACCATACTGCTTCTTTATATGCATGTATCCTCACAACGTACATTATTAACTTGAACTTTGTAGATTTGTGTTCTGGGGAATTTTCTATGCAGCTTGGAATCTCCTAATTGCTATGCATACCTAAAAAATAAATGAGCTAAAAAATAAATCAAGGAGCTGATGCCTTGGATGTAAAAATCAATGCCTTACCACACCCAAAATATAGATCCTAAGGTCTCAGAGTAATATAAATTAAAACAGAATTAAAAAACAAAACTGGAGGTATCACAATTCCCAGACTTTAAGTTATATTACAAAGCAGTAGTAATTAAAACAGTATGGTACTGGGCACCTGGGTGGCTCAGTTGGTTAGGCGGCTGCCTTCGGCTCAGGTCATGATCCTGGGGTCCCTGGATCGAGTCCCGCATCGGGCTCCCTGCTCAGCAGGGAGTCTGCTTCTCCCTCAGACCCTCCCCTCTCTCATGTGCTCTCTCTCATTCTCTGTCTCTCAAATAAATAAATAAAATCTTTAAAAAAAATAAAAATAAAAAAAATAAAACAGTATGGTACTGGGGCAACTGGGTAGCTCAGTTGATTAAGCATCTGACTCTTGATCTCAATTCAGGTCTTGATCTCAGGGTCTTGAGTTTGAGCCCTGCGCTGGGCTCCACACTGGACACCAAGTCTACTTAAGACAACAACAAGAACAACAACAACAAACCAGTATGGTACTGGCATAAAAAGAGACACATAGATCAATGGAATAGAATAAAAAACCCAGAAATAAACCTACTATTATATGGTCAATTAATCTTTGACAACAGAGGAATGGATATAGAATGGGAAAAAAACCATCTCTTCAACAAATGGTGTTGGGAAAATTAGACAACATGCAAAAGAATGAAACTGGACCACTTTCTTTCACCATACACAACAAATAAATTCAAAATGTATTAAAGACCTAAATGTGAGACCAGAAACCATTAAAATCCTTGAAGAGAGCACAGGCAGTAATTTCTCTGACATTGGCAGCAGCAACATTTTTCTAATATGTCTCCTGAGGCAAGGGAAATAAAAAGAAAAATAAACAATTGGGACTACATCAAAGTAAAAACTTCTGCACAGCAAAGGAAACAATCAACAGAACTAAAAGGCAACCTATGGAATGGGAGAAGATAATTTGCAAATGACATACCCAGTAAAGGGTTAGCATCCAAAATATATAAAGAACTTGTAAAACTCAACACCCAAAAAATAAATAATGTAATTAAAAATGGGCAGAAGACATGAATAGACATTTCTCCAAAGACATACATCTAGACGCCCAACAGACATATGAAAAGATGCTCAACATCACTCATCACCAGGAAATTCAAATCAAAAGTACAATGAGATATCACCTCCCACCTGTCAGAATGGCTAAAATCAACAATACAAGAAACGAGTGTTGGTGAAGATGTGGAGAAAAAGGAACGCTGGTACACTATTGGTAGGAATGCAAACTGGTGCAGTCACTGCAGAAAACAGTATGGAGGTTTCTCAAACAGTTAAAAAGAGAACTATCCTATGATCCAGTAATTGTACTACTAGGTATTTACCCAAAAAATATAAAAACAGTAATTCAAAGGGATACATACACCCATATGTTTATTACAGTATCATTTACAACAGCCAAACTATGGAAGCAGCCCAAGTGTCCATCAATTGATGAACTGATGATTGGAAAAGGAAGATGTGAGGTAGACAGATAGATAAATGGATGGATGGATGGATGGATCGATCGATTGATCATGGAATATTATTCATCCATAAAAAAGAACAAAATCTTCCCATTTGCAACAACATGGATAGAGCTAGAGAGTACAATGCTAAGTGAAATAAGTCAGTCAGAGAAAGACAAATACCACATGGTTTCATTCATATGTGAAAACAAAATAAATGAGCAAAGGAAAAAAAAAAAGAGGGGAGGGGCAGAGAGACAAACCAAAAAACAGACAATTGTAGAGAATGAACTGATGGTTACCAGAGGGGAGGTGGATGGAGGGATGTGTGAAATAGGTGATGGGGATTAAAGAGTACACTTACCACAATGAGAAAAATAAAATAAAAAGACAGACTTTTTTTTTTTTTTTTTTTTAGCTGACAGAGTGTTAGAAAATTTGAATGACTTATGGCTCAAGAAATATTATGCGAATGACAATATACCTAGATCTAACTCTCGTTGTATAAGCTTTCTAAAAGCTTTATAAATGATAATTTCCAAGTCCTATGATATCTGCCCTTTCTAAATATAAGAAAGAACTCTAAATGGAGGAAAAACTACAGGATATACAAGCTGCATTATTTCATCTTTGTGAGGCATCCTAACATCTTCTCTTAGTGGGGTCTTATGATCTTAAATTTCCAACAATACTATGGAAGAATCTGAGCTATTCTCATAACCTAAGCACTTCCCAAAGGCCCCACCTCCTAATACCATCATCTTTTGGGCTTAAGATTTCAATATAAGAATTTTGAGGGGGATACAAATATTCAAACCAGAGCAGTTAGATACCATTGTTATCTCCACCTCAGAAAGTTGAAAGCAGAGAAATTAAGTAAATTAACAAAAGTCAAACAGCTATTAAGTGGGAGACAAGAGATTTGAAGCAGGTAAATCTAATCCAGGGTTTCAGCTTTCAACCAGGGTAGTTCAGGGAATAGATTGGGTATTAACTGAGATAAGAGTTCAAGAATACAGCACAGATGTAACTGGATTCCACTAGCCCTCTACAGTGGTTACTCCGTATACCATTAATAGAGATCTGGGTTGAGATTTTTACTCAATTTGTTAGGATTTGTTAAGTATATATATGGCAGCCACACATTTAAATACCATATCTTTAGGTGCCGCATATGATTTAAAACATAACTTTTTTTTGCTAAGGTTGATCCTTTGATTCTAAGGAAGAAGGGTATTTGGATGATAATCCATATCCTAGCTCTTGAGTGATTGATTCATCCCATAAAGTAGTTATACTGAACTTAATACTTTGTAAATGTAAAGTATGAGCTATACCAGCAAGTAGTTGCAACTTAAAATATGAGCTTTAGTGTATTTTTTGAAAGGATAGTTATTAAAATTTTTAACAGCATAAAATGAATAAAACTTACTAAATACCATTTATATTGCTCAGTTAATCTTACTTAATAAATGATTATTGCATTAGAGTATATTTAAGAGTAATATGTTATCCTAAATGCTCTTAGTTTGAAGAGAAAATATTTATAAAATAATATTGATATTTTGAAAATGTATATGAATCTTGATTTAAAGGTATATGGCAAACACATAAATATTTATGGTAATTAAATCCATATGCATATACTTATGTGAGTATTACACAAGAGCTGGTAAGATCTCATTCCTTATTTCTTAAATATTTAAATCTTCATATAAGAGGGCAATTCATATTGGAGTATCTCCATATGCAGAATGAAGCAGGGTGGGAATACAAAAACAATTGCTAGGCAAAAAGTAAAAAAGAGAAAGGAAGAAAATCAAACACAGTAAGTTACAACTCTCTCATTATGATTAATACTACTACCATATCCTCAAATATAGTCCCAGATAAAATATTACACACATTTAAATGTACTTGATAATTATTTATATTTACTACACTTTTACAACTGATGCTAAGCATTTTCTTGAATTGTCTAATTGTCATCTATCACAAGTTATTCATTAGAACATAAATCTAAGCCACAGATTTAATAAGATTTATATCGCATTGTCATAACACAACATAAACCCTTTTTTCCCCTAGAGGGAACTAGTTATGAACACTGAATTATAATTTTGAATCACAGTTTGAATGCCGCTTATCCTAAAATATTTATTCTTCTATTGCTTTAATATTGGTTTATTAGCAATTATTAGAACAAATTAAATAGTGGCAATATAAGCGGTAAATAAAGCTACATTATTTTAATAAGCTGTGGTTTTCCTAATGAAAAAAGTAAGTAGTGTTTGCTATATACTATTTTTCATTACTACAGTTGCAAAGGAGATTCAATTAAAGCAAAGTATTCTATCTAAATTCTGGTTAGAATAAAGAGCAAGTACTCATCACACCTATTATGATTTGAACAAAAGGCAAAAGGATAATTCAAGATCCAAATACAAGCAACCCGGGTTAGTATGGTAATAGAAAGTGTAGGTGTCAAGGTCCTATGCCAATACAGCTACTCATAACATGTGAAAAACTGATATAATTATTTTATTCCAATCTGAGACAAACTATGAATAAGTTTTCCCCTTTGGCATCTGCGTTTGCAGAGAAAGTACCTTCTCAGTGCACCTGGTCTAATATTTTATCTTGATTTGACTCTTTTTCCTACTTTCTCCAGGACTAGAGTTCCAGTCCTAATCCAATCATTGGTCTTGTCAAAGTATGCCTTTTCGGGGCACCTGGGTGGCTCAGTCAGTTAAGCACCTGCCTTTGGCTCAGGTCATGATCCCAAGGTGCTGGGATCGAGGCCCAGGTAGGGCTCCCTGCTCAGGGGGGAGCCTGCTTCTCCCTCTCCCTCTGCCACTCCCCCTACTTGTGCTCGCCTGCTCTATCAAATAAATTTTTAAAAAAATCTTAAAAAAAAAGTATGCTTTTTCATTGCAATCCATCATTCATTCAACATTTCATAATAAATATAAAAAGAACCTTACACATTAGGCAATACTTTAGATGCCAGGGATACAGCTAAGAATAAGAGTCCTGTCTGAAAATTTTACATCATACTGGGTGTTGTGTAAATCAGTAAGTAATTAAATATCAGATTACTGTATTATGTTTTTTAAAAGATTTATTTATTTTAGCGTGCTCGAGCAAGTGCGGGGGGGAAGGGGCAGAGGAAACGGGAGAGAGAGAATCTTAAGCAGACTCCACGCTGAATGCAGAACCCAAGGTGAGAACAAATTACTGAGAACAAATTGTAAAGAGGTGGGCAAGGGGGGAATCAGGAAAACAATTAGGAAACAACTGCTTTGTTTTATGCAAAAGATAAATGTAGTTTTGACTAACTGGCAGTGGTAGAGAAGAAAGAAATAGAAACTGGAAGGAATTAGGAAAACAAAGGAAATAAAGATCATGACCATATTTTTGTTTGAATGGGACTGTAAAATAATTTACTAAGAGAAATATAGATGTGAAAGAAGACTATAAGAAATCAACAGTTCTTTTTAGAACATGCTAAATTTGAGGTGAATATTAGACAACAAAATGATGTGGCCCAGTATATAGCAGGATGTATGAATCTGAAATTCCAGGGAGAAATCAGAGTCAAATATACAGATTTGAGAATCAGTCTCTCTTACTCTTCGCTCTCCATTATTCCTCATTTGGAGATGCATCACTACACCAATTTCCACTTTTAGCTTTGAAGTAAATTGATCTTTTCAACAATTACATTCTATTCTTTGCCAATACTGTCATTATCACAATAGTCTGGTAATTAGTTTTGATATCTGACAAAGTAAATCCTTTAGTTTTTGCATTTTTCAAAAACGTCTCTGCTATTTTGCTCCTTTGCAATTTCATACCAATTTTAGAATTAGCTTGTCCTACAAGTTTACCGTATGGGTTCTGCATATTTTTTGTTATATTAATTCTAAGGCACTTGCTATGTTTGATATTATTTAAAAATTACATATTTCATCAACATATACATTAAAAGAAATTTTATATAAACTATCATTCTGGTTGCTACGTCCTTTACTAAGACAGATCCTGAAGCATGTGGCAAAGGTACTCAGACAGTGACATTATTTTAATACGCTTGCCCCCACTTCTTTCATTGAGTAGAACCCACTGTCAGGCTTAATTTGTGTGGTGCCAGAAGTTGTATATTCATCTACTTCAACTGAAACTTAAAAAATGCAGTCTCATTATACTCGATTTAGAAAATACAAGAAAGTAAAAATTCTTATAGTCTCATCAATCAAAGACAGTAACATTTAACTGCATTTACTTCTAATGTTGTTTTCTACTTATGTCTTGATTTTCTTCTGATGTATTTCTATGTATTTCTATCACTACTAAAGTAAAATATTTTCAACTTAATGTATGAATATTCTAATTTCCCTATTAAACTTAAGGGTAAATACTTGAAAAAATCTATCTAGGAACTTATTTCAATATAGACTGACTCACTAGGAAATGAAACAAAAATGTGAATATCCCTCAATTTTATAGATTTGCCTGAATTATATATCTAATTTCAACTCAAAATTGTCAATGTGTATGTATGACACTTCACCCAAAACATCCCCAAGTCCCCTTATTTTTAGATATCCTTTTCATTACCCATTACTATGTAAAGGCATTCATTCTCATGTTAAGCAAGTATGACATATTATCTAGACAATAAAAAAGATAAACATTAAACTTTTTGAATGTCAGCAGGTGTCAAATCAGAAACCGAACAAATTTAGAACCTAGAAGTATAAAAAGTTAGGTGGTTAGTTGGAGTGGGTGTTCTCCAGAGAAAAGAAAGATTTGGAAGTGCCATTTCAAACTTTTGCCTATATTCCAACCACCCTGCCACTGGCTGATTGCCTTGATGTCTGTCATCTGGTTTTGATCTCTCCCCCATTAGTGTACAGAGTAGATTAAAAGCAGGCAAGATTCCATTTGGAATTTGTTGGGCCAGTTTATTTGGTGTGGAGATAGAATGGCAAAGACTTGGTAATAATATTGGCACAATATAAGGAGTTTTACATCTTTGATTGGATTTCAGCCATTACAACAACCACCTCCATCACTGTGTTATAAATTTTGGATGCAGCTATCTTACAGAAGGCTAACGGAGATTATGAAGAGACAACTGTTTGGCTCATTATAAAGTCAGATGTGTTCTTTGGCATTTGAGTGGACAGCAGAGACTTTGACATTAACACATGGCTCATTAGGAATGAATTTGAGCTTGGCCTTTTGCTGCACTTAAAACAAAATATCTACTATAGAAAAGTAACTCCTTGAAAATGCCGATACAATGTCTTAAACATACATAGCTGTAATTTAAAATGAAGGCACCATTCCTCTAGGCATTTGCCATTAAGAGCACAGTGCATGTCTTTAGTGAAGAAAACAATGAAACAGCACAAGATCATGTTCTTTTTATCTTTCTTGTTCCTAGTGACAAATACACTGACTTTTCCTGTTCCTCCTAACTGTTTGTCATGTTCTAGAAGAGGCAGTCTTGTAGTTTCATGATAGGGTCATGTTTACAGCATTACATAGTAGTTAATGGTCAGTTACCACTTTTATGATAAATTTGATTTTGCAACTCAGCTGATTCAATTTTCACCAAGCTGAAACTTGAAACATAAAGCAGTATACCACCATGAACCTACGAAGCAGAACAGTCTTTGATGTTAAGGCAGCTTAGTAATGTGTATTTAAAACAGTATGTACACTATTAGCACAAAGTGTTTAACTCACAGTGTTTATCAGCTTTGTATTCTTCTAACTGCATCATTTTTGTTGCTTCAAATACCTTCAACTTCCTACAGTGTTTTATTCTAAAATAATTTGAATACCACTTTCATTTAATTTTGAACAAGTCTGTTATAATCTGTTTTGCTGCTCTGAGAATTTAAGATTATAAACAAATAAATGCTGGTTTCATAATTTATGTATATCAAAAATATGCACCAAGTCAATTGAGAGAAGTGTGTCTGCCAGTCTTGTCAGTTATGATGAAAATTACAAATTCCTCATACTTTGAGATGTTTGTAGAAGCAAATATGATGCTCAAGAAAAGAGCACATCTATCAAATATTTCATGGACAACATGACATGACTAAAAGCATCAGAACTTGAGTAATACTGAAATGCACAAAATGGATTCACATATTTTTAAACCTTGAAGATTTTAAATGATAAAAGAAGGTAGTACCAAGACTCCACAAAACAAACAATATAATAGATAAAATGAATCTCTCTAAGAATAGTTTGAGACTAAGCCAGCATCTGCAGCTCCCTCCTCTATTGCTTACTACTGGTAGGGCTTCAGACAAGGCATATTTCATATTGCAAATGATGGAATGCTCTGCTAGGGGGAGGTAGACTAGGAATATGGCAGAACCTTCTTAAAGGGCCTCTCTGTCTTGTGTTTAACTGACATATACCCTAACCAGAATGAATCTATACTGTTTTATTCTTATATTCCTTCATGGTTCCTGAAACATAGGAAAAACTTAAATAAATATTTTTAAGTGACTCAATATCTTTTAAATTATTTTATGTTTTTACAATTTTTTAAAAAAAATACATGATTGAGCCTGAGTAAATACAATACCAGAATATGAAATGAAAATAACTACATAGTTAATAGCAGTGAATAGGAATCAGGATAAGTGCTTTTTAGGTATGGCCAGTGACCAACTATTTAAGCTAAGTCTCTCTCTTTTGGTTTTTTAATTTATAAAATGAACAGAATGATATTTGCCTTTCCAATCTGTGAAGAACAAAATAGAAAACCTGTAAAGCACTTTATTAAAAATCACAAATATATAAGGTTTGGGAAAATGGTATGCATTTAGAAGATCCAAATTTGAAAAAAGAATTAGAAAGGATTTATGAAATTTAATGACAGTCGAAATTCTCAGTAGAAAGTGCATGTCTTTATCACATATAAATTTAGTTTTTTGCAGTAAAGGAAATCCATCTTAATTAAATAGGTAGAAATGTTTTTACTTCCCCATGTTTCTTATTTGAAAGGATCACCATCACCTGAGAATTCAAAATCTGAGTTAAATTTCTTTCCTGAGCTAGAGATCCAAGTGCCCCTGCCCTCAAACAAGTGCTGAGGTATAAAGCAAAGTGGAATTCTCTGAAGAATTATTCATTCTCTGAGACTTCTGGGTCCTTCTGACCAACTTGGATCATTCCTCATTGAATAAATGTCTTATATGCAAAAGAAACATTCTGATTTAACCCTGTTCTGTATAGATAGACAATATGTGCATTTTGCTCATTCTACATGAAATGTACAGAGAGAATAAATAGTTTGAAAATATGTCTGGCCCAATTACTTTAAGAGATTCACTTGGATTTGGAGAATATGGAGTAAAGCCAGTAAAAGTGAACATAAGAATAAGAAAGACAGAGAAACAGAATGTGCAACTGAAGAAGGGTTTCATAACTATGTCTGGGAAACTGGGTAAAATACTTATAAATTATCATAGACAAGTATAAGGATAACGGTATTGAAAAAAATACAAGATTCTGCTGTTACCTGACAAATGCTCACTCAATTCCTAATGTGGAAGCAGGAGGAAGATGATGTCAAATGTCTCATTTGTAATAATTCCAGCACTGAAAGAAATATGGATTTGAGGAATGACTGTTAAGAAATCACTATTCTGGGCGCCTGGGTGGCTCAGTTGGTTAAGCGACTGCCTTCGGCTCAGGTCATGATCCTGGAGTCCCAGGATCGAGTCCCGCATCGGGCTCCCTGCTCAGCAGGGAGTCTGCTTCTCCCTCTGACCCTCCCCCCTCTCATGCTCTCTATCTCATTCTCTCTCTCAAATAAATAAATAAAATCTTAAAAAAAAAAAAAAAAAGAAATCACTATTCTATCAAGTATAGCAGATAACTATATTCAATTCAAAAGGTCTTTCATCAGTTATTTTGGTGACCCTGCCATACACATGCACGTATGCCCACGCATGCTCACGTGCGCACGCGCGTGCACACACACACACTTTTGTTCATTTAAATTTTTCCAATTATCAGTCAGTAGTTTATATATAAATAATGCATATGTCACCTATGTGGCACTAAGAAAAATGAAGACCTCAAATGAAAGAGCCTTTTCACACTACCCAGAGAGCTTGTCCTAATTTTCTGCAGTACAGCCTGTGAACCCACTACTGTAAGGACTGAACTAATATATCAGTGGTGCCTTACAAACAGCTTTAAATTCACTGCACTCCTTACCTAGCGCCTTTCTTGATCTTCAGCTCCCAAAATGTACATAATGTATCTTCTAATAAGTTTCAGGAAAAAAAAATCTTGTTTATCCCAGAGTTCTCCAAGTAGTATAAACAAGCTAAATGACTCTAAAAATGATCTGGGATTATATATACATGTGAATTTTAGGAATGGTAAAGTTTTCAAAATCATTATTATTGTATAACAGTTAATTGTACCTCGGTTTGCCACTATATGCAGTCTCTTATTTATCCCCAGTTCAAGTCATTAATACTCCAAAGTCTGAGATTGAGAGAACAACAACAACAAAAGGCTTGCAAAATAATCCTTCCGAGTTATGTCACATGTATGATCACTTCTAGAAATGAAAGGGTGGAGATGATTCTCAGCACACAGGATATTTTAGTTTTAAGCTTCATGGCTTCATTTCTACTTGACTACCAAATTCATTTTTATTTGTGAAGCCTTCATTTACAGGTATATAGAAGTATATATACAGGTATATAGAAGTACTATATACAGATATATAGAAGTATAGCAGTTTTATACTGTTATATATATTTGCCACATTCTTTTTTGCTTGTTCTTGATGGTGCTTTCTATCTTTTTGGAATTAAATTTGAGGGGAATCTATATCCCCATCACTTCTCTAACAAGGGACACTCTAAGTAGATGTTGGTTGCTAGTGAAATTGTAAGCACTGACCTCTGAATGTCCTAAAGGAAAGAGCTCTCATCCATTGCCAGAAAAGGTCTCTCAGGGCTATTCCTACTTGTATTTGACTAGATTCCTGAGCCTGAGAATCTTTGTGTACCACAGCGAAGGTTATCCCTCCTGGTATAATCATCCTATCAAATAGTCATTTATCCTGAACAATACTTTGCTGCTATCTACATTTAGTCTCATAGTAAGAATGAAGTCATTTCTCACGAAATCCCTTAATAGATATCTCTACAACTTGTTATTTTTTTATTGTAAATAAGGTGCTAGACAGTAATAAAGCATGATAAAATGTAAAATACATTAATGCTTTGCTAAATCTCAAGATGGTGTTGTACCTTAAACCCTATCTTTCAGAAAAGGTTTCTTATATTTAAAGAGGGCTCAAAATTATGTTATTCAATAATTTTACTTTCATGGATATGTGAAATGACAAAAAAAAATGAGTAAGGAAACAGGGATTTTAAGCAGCAGGTATACTGTCTGCAAGGACAATCTGCTAAAGAGAAAGAATCATTTCCCTACAAAGCAAGTTCTCAGTTTAGTGAGAAATCAAATCTGATATTTAAACACAGCATTTGAAAAACCATCCACAAGAGGAAAATAAAGTATAAATAAAAAGGGACTAATCATTTGAATATCCACACAGATATAAATAAATTTCAATGTCTCTATTTCAGAATTTTTGTTTATAATATGAAAAGGGTCAAGTAATTCTCTTCATACAGCAAAATAATTGAACTCATTCAAAAATTTATGTTTACATAATAATTTGAGGTATTTGAAAGATGGTTTTGTACTTTGATCAGATTTGGATAAAACTGCAGAATAGTTAAAAATTTTTAAACTGTTGTTTAGTTCATATTTTATAATTATAAACTTAACTCTTGCAAATCTAGCTAGACCTGGAGAGGAATAAGGAAAATATGGGACCCAAAGAACTGCAGTGAGAGCACAAAGATAGAGTATTGGGAGCAGACAGAGGTGGAGGGGTGCTATCCGGAGCCACAAAAGGAACAGTCTGATAGTTGAGATAAAATACAAGTCAAATGTTTTAGAGATGTTCACAGTGGTCAATGGTGATCTTGTTGGTCTTGCCATTCCTGAACTTGCAACAGTACTCTAGCTTGTCTTAAGGGTTAACTTACTGACGTAAGGCCCTAGATCTATAACAGAACTTGTTTACTTTCTTTGAGATTTGCAAACTGCTGGCCTTGAGGTGTGAAGAACTGGAACTTTCCCAGTTCCAGAGAACAACAAGTCTGTCTGAAGCTGCCTCAGCTTTAAGCCTCGCCAAAAAAAAAAAAAAAAAAAAAAAAAAAAAATTAGCATGTTTTTCTTTCCGTAACAAATGATGTTACGGACTTCCCTTTGTGTATCTGTAGACCTCACCCCCCTTTGCAGAAAGAACAGATTACTCCTGCACATCACAAAACAAGAATTGGACCCCTTGCACAACCCCTGAGCACTGAGATGATGTTTGTAGCTGGCATCATTGAGTCTGCACGTGATCAAGAAATGTTGCAGGCTACTGAAGTCCCTTTGCTGATTAACTACCTTAAACCCCTTTAAAAAACCTCTGGGCCAGGCAGAAACCTCAGAGATGGAGATGGTTTTTGGACAAGAGTCTGCCTTCTCCCTAGGTGGCCAGCCTCCTGAATAAAGCTCAAAGTCCTTTCTAATCACAACTTGTCCCTTGAGTATCTTTCAAGCGACCAGTAGGCAAACTTGGGTTCAGTAACAGACCCAAAGTGCTCCATGTCTTCTACAGCATTTTATGTACTCTTTTACCTTGCTAAAGACTACCTTTGCCATCCAACCACTCAGCCTTGGCAATGCTGATGAAAAACTGGGAACCATTTGTATTGAGTCCAGCATTTCCCATGGACAAGATGCCAGGCAGGACCCCTATACTTCCGGATGAAATTCTCATCATCAAATTTTTCCCCACAGATGGACTTGCCACTAGTGCCATTAGGACATGGGAAGTCACCACCCTGGCACATAAAACCCAGAATACTGTGAAATCAGGAATCCTTATAACCTTCCTTCCTGATAATCAGAGCACAAGTTTTCTGCTGTCTTTGGAAATTCGACTTCAAACAGCTCAAAGGAGACATGGCTCAAGGGCTTATTGTTTAAGATGTTAGGGAAGAACGAAGTTAGGTGAGCCAGTGGTGTGGTTGTGCCTCCTGGGGGTGGCAGCAGCATTAGCAAAACCCAAAACAGATAAATTTATAACTGAACTCTTCATTCAATTTTTCCTTCCCACATGTTCCATCACATCTTCCAGAATAGTACCCTTCATGTATCCTCTGGCCTTAATATTCTCTTCCACTCTAGTCATAAAAAAGGAAAACTAATCTGATTTGATCACATTTCAATAGCTCAATGTTTTAATCCTTAAAATATTTCCTCATTTATTTATCATGAATGCCACAGAAGAAACCAACAGCTTCTGCTGTTTTCTCCACTTCTCCTTGGACATACATTCCCCAGCTTCATTTGCAGGTATGTGTAGCCACAAGACTTGAGTACTATCCAGAAATGGTAATGAAAGTGTTGTGTAGGGGCGCCTGGGTGGCTCAGTTGGTTAAGCAACTGCCTTCGGCTCAGGTCATGATCCTGGAGTCCCGGGATCGAGTCCCACATCAGGCTCCCTGCTCAGCGGGGAGTCTGCTTCTCCCTCTGATTCTCCCCCTCTCATGCTCTCTGTCTCCCATTCTCTCTCTCAGATAAATAAATAAAAAATCTTTAAAAAAAAAAAAAAAAGAAAATGTTGTGTATCACTTTAAAGTTACAGACCATAAAACCACTTGATTTCTTTTGGCTATTCTTCCTCTGTCAAGGTAGGGTAGAATGTTGACCATGGAGACGACACACTGAGAAAGGCAAAGAAGTCTCCAGCAGCCTGCATTCCTGAATGACCATGTAGGACCCTTTCTGCTGATCTAAAACATCTTTCTTTGGGCAGTTATACCACAAATCATAAAAGTCTATTCTGCTTGATTCATTATCCACTTTCTGGGCTATAAGTTTCAATAAGTAGGGTATGTCACTTTATCTAATACACATGCCCATAAAGATAGTTTACATATGGTAGAATTTCAGACACCCACACTCATAGGTTAATAGAAAGAGGAAAAAAAATTTTTTTAAGATTTTATTTATTTATTTGACAGAGACAGACAGTGAGAGAGGGAACACAAGCAGGGGGAGTAGGAGAGGGAGAAGCAGGCTTCCCACTGAGCAGGGAGTCTGATGTGGGACTCGATCCCAGGACCCTGGGATCATGACCTGAGCCAAAGGCAGATGCTTAACGACTGAGCCACCCAGGCACCCCGAAAGAGGAAATTTTATTTAACAATTTATCCTTGAAACTTTTTTTTTTTTTAAAGATTTTGTTTATTTGACAGAGAGAGACACAGCGAGAGAGGGAACACAAGCAGGGAGAGTGGGAGGGGGAGAAGCAGGCTTCCCACTGAGCAGGGAGTCTGATGTGGGACTCGATCCCAGAACCCTGGGATCATGACCTGAGCCGAAGGCAGACACTTAATGACTGAGCCACCCAGGCGCCCCTATCCTTGAAACTTTTCCATACTAGTATGGAAAAAAGTTATTGTTTTTAAGGCTGCACAATATTTTACCATATTTTATTTTACTAGTTTCCCATTTATAGAACATATATTTCATTCTGTTATATATTTAAATGTTTGCAATGCTTACTGAAAGTCCTTTTTTTTTTTTTTAAAGATTTTATTTATTTATTTGAGGGAGAGAATGAGATAGAGCATGAGAGGGGGGAGGGGCAGAGGGAGAAGCAGACTCCCCGCTGAGCAGGGAGCCCGATGCGGGACTTGATCCCAGGACTCCGGGATCATGACCTGAGCCAAAGGCAGTCGCTTAACCAACTGAGCCACCCAGGCGCCCTGAAAGTCCTTCTATACTATAATTTTATCATTTTATACCATAATTTTACCAAATTTTACCAATAATTTAAAACTTAATTTATATTACATCACTTGGCTGAAGTTTAACATTTTCATTTTGTCTTTCAGGAATGCTTGGATGATACCATCTTTGAGGGCTTTACGTGTTTGCAAGTTTCTGTCTTCTTTACACTTAAATGAAAACTTGGCTGCACCCCTCCCCCAAAAAAGGAATATTTGGTTCATGCTCATTTTCCCTTAAGATGTGTAAGCTCCTTGGTCATCCTGTATTGAACGTAGGACATTATGACAAACCAGATCTTTTCCTATTTTTTTTTGTAACTAGTCTTTGCCTGAATACTCATAGGACTTTTTCTTTATCCTGGTGAGAACTGAGAGCAGAGATCCCCCAAACTTCCATAGGACACAATTTTTTACTCTATTAGTTCAATATTACACAAGGATATCAGTTAAAACATAGAGCATTCTATCAACTCTTCTTGGACAAATATACCATTTGATATGGAGATTTAGATTTTTATCTAATGACATCATTCTTTAATAGTGTTAATAATTTTTAGGTACATCAATTATGCCAAAATTCTAAACTTTTTAACTTCTTTATTTTTTTTAAAGATTTTATTTTTTTTTAATTTATTCATGAGAGACACAGAGAGAGAGAGAGAGGCAGAGGGAGAAGCAGGCTCCCCAAGGAGCAGGGAGCCCGATGTGGGACTCGATCCCAGGACCCCAGGATCATGCCCTGAGCCGAAGGCAGACGCTTAACCATCTGAGCCACCCAGGTGCCCTAACTTCTTTATATATCAGGGCTACATGTATTTATTTACTTATCTGTCTAGGTTTTATCTACTGCAAATTATATGATTTTTCAAACTTGACATCCATTTCCCTAACGCAGTTTTAAGGTGTATCCTTCCTAATCCTTATTGCTTCTAATTTCTTTCATTTATTTTATGTCTTTATTTAAACTTGACGTATCTTTTACTAAAGTGAAAACTTACTTATTATTTCCTATTATCATATTCCTTCTTCTTGGTTCTCAATTATTTTTCATTGCCTTTATTTTCTTGAGAGTCATATTCTCTATTTTATGAAAGGGGTAGTATTTACCCGATTCTTATATTACAGAAAAATTCCATGCATATTATTTTTACCATTTACCTACCTTTTGTCCATTATATTTATCTTATCTACTATCACTAGAGGTATTTTAAGGTGTGCTGCCCTTATTATTAATATTTAGATAAATAAGTCCTCTCAAGACCAATAATTTGCCTAAGGATAATATGATAAAAGGAAACTGGGGGCAATAAGGAATAAGGAAGATACTTCCAAAACATGCAACTGTAGGGCAGAAGTATCTAAAGAACACCCCAAAAAGACAGGTCACCTTTGTTTCTGCAGCACTATCCCTAATCATAGTAATGGTTTAATATTAATGCAGGAAAAGATTTGAAGTAGTACTCTAAATGTATAGAGCTGTTTCTTTTAAATAAATTTACATTTTACAAGGCTCTAGGCCCTCATATAAATCCTCATATAAGATTCCTGAAAAATCTAGCCCATAAATTCTTTAGACATGCCTATCTAAATCATTCAGGAAATATACCTTGATTTTCAATTGGTTTTCCTAGAAGACAAGAAGAGCAAAACACAATTATAGTAAAGAAGATAGAAAAAGATATGTCTTGGGAAATAACAAAGGGAAGAACATTTGAATAAGAACTTGGGACATGCAAAATTTTTCCACGTTGAAAGTAAAATCAAGAAGAGCATTCAAGAGAAACCAGAAACACTAGAGTCTTTAAGAAGCTTTTTATGTTCCAGAAACATTTTTGAAGACCACAAAGTACAAAACAGAGCAAGGTATGTGAAGTATGGGAATAAGATAGGAGAGAGATTATGTAGGACTTCTTGGACTAAGCTAAATAATTTGATGTTATATTTTAGGGCACAGATAAATGTGTAAGGTTAAGCCTGGTTAATAGACACACCTCTAGTTTTGGAGGGGGTGGTTTGTTTTTTTAAGAAATCTGCCAATACAGTACATGGTAAGCCAGTCTGAAAAGAGATCATTGGTAGACAGACCTGATAATTTTCTTGAAATAGTCCAAGTACAGGTTAATCAGTGATGATTTAGGGCGCCTGGGTGGCTCAGTCGTTAAGCGTCTGCCTTTGGCTCAGGTCATGATCCCAGGGTCCTGGGATCGAGTCCCACATCGGGCTCCCTCCTTGGCAGGAAGCCTGCTCTCCCTCTTCCACTCCCGCTGCTTGTGTTCCTGCTCTCACTATCTCTGTCCCTGTCAAATAAATAAATAAAATCTTAAAAAAAAAATGAGTGATGATTTAAACACTGTCAGTGTAGTAGAAAAGAAAATCTATATTCAAGAGTAAGTTTATTAATAAATTTAATAAAATGACTATTAAAATGTCAATGAAACTGGGTTATGATAAAAAAGAAAAAAAGGAGGGTGAGTAAATAGTAATGGAATTTGTTGACAAGATAATTTACATATATAATATCTTGTGAGGGTAAGTCATGAATTTAACAAAATAGTCCGGGTTAAAATAATTATGAATGAGGGGTGCCTGGGTGGCTCAGTCATTAAGTGTCTGCCTTCGGCTCAGGTCATGATCCCAGGGTCCTGGGATCGAGCCCCACATCGGGCTCCCTGCTCAGCAGAGAGCCTGCTTCTCCCTCTCTCTCTGCTGCTCCCCCTGCTTGTCCTTTCTCTGTGTTTTTCTCTGTCAAATAAATAAATTAAAAAAAAATCTTAAAAAAATAATTATGAATGAGAATTCTATATGGAAATACTGGTATGAACTTTCAGTAAGGGCATTATGAAATTCACTATAGTTTAGAGAAAGAGATACCACCTTGAGAATGCCCAGCTTAGAAATGATAAAATTATCAGACTTAATAGGCCATTAAACATTTGTCAAATAAGACTTTAAAAGAATATAAAGTAATCAAACTAAAAACAATTCTGAAATCCATTATTTAATCTGTGGGTGGATTAGGTTGGAAATTTAGGAGGAGAATCAGGTGCTATCAGAAGGAATGAATTGCAGAAGTCAATGAAGAACATATTGTAAAACTCAGGGTTTAGACAACACCATCAAATACCTCAAAGAGTTAAAATATGGTAAACATTTTCTATAAACCAACTAGTATAATTTCATATAAACCAACCATCATAAGTTGACACTGAAGATAATTTTTAAAAAGACTGAATAAAATAGTTTGATTAATGGCCAGACACTAATGCCTTAAGAAATGTGTGCTGTTGGGGCGCCTGGGTGGCTCAGTTGTTAAGTGTCTGCCTTCGGCTCAGGTCATGATCCCAGGACCCTGGGATCGAGTTCCACATCAGGCTCCCTGCTCCATGAGAAGCCTGCTTCTCCTTCTCCCACTCCCCCTGCTTCTGTTCCATCTCTTGCTGTGTCTCTGTCAAATAAATAAATAAAATCTTAAAAAAAAAAATGTGTGCTGTTGAGAAATTTGAGAAAGTTGAAAAAATAAGTATAAACATTATTTCAAGATGATATGGGGTAAAGGACATAAGAATTTTCAAAGGAAATAGAGAATGATAGTCTTCTTCCTGGTCAAATTGTTGTTGTCATCATGAAAGAATGCTAAAACACAAGAATTGGGACAAAGATGTAGAGTGAACAAAGGATCAAAAACAGAAAGAAGGAAGGAGAGCAACAGAGGAAAAGGAGAAATGAGAAACAGAGAGACAGACAGACAATGAATGAAGGAATACTTAGGGTAGTAGGGGTATAAGATTCCTGATATAGATGTGTAGAAGGCAGACGTAAAGATAGGAGACATGAGATTTGAAAAACGAAAGACATTACAGTCTCTATGACAGAATGGAAAAGTGGAGTAGGTTAGTAGATTAGGGAATAAAGGGGATGGAAGGCTTTTTTTTTTTTTTCTGACATTATTTTTAAGCTCTAAAATATTAGGTACGAATGTTGCCTTTACAAAAGTGACACAGTATTTCTATATACTTAAAGATGGTGTCTATGGGTTTTGCAAAGCCTATGGCACCACAAACAGCTATATGACTTTGCTTAGATCCCAGCTACATATGGAAAGTATGGCTCTGTAGCTCCAGTCTTCAAGGTTGTGCACTTCTCTTTAGCAATGTCAATTGATGTTAAAACAATAAAGGTGAAATGGATAACTTTTTTTCATTCAATGCTTGGACTAGTTAAGGGATAAACATGAAGTTGAGAGAGTTGATAGACCTGGGGAAAGTGTTGTTGGTATTAAGTCTGGAATCCAGGTTTGAAAGGTTTGTACTCTGAAAGCTATTATTCCACTTGAAAATCACAGTGTAAAATTCTTGCATAAATCCATTTTTCCATTTTGAAATATCCTGGTCTCTTTGTCTACACCTCTCACTTTGTTCCATATATTTGTTCAGTGGTTCTATATATTTTGTTTTGCATAAGTGCTCAGTGGTTGAGTCTGAATTACTTTACTTCCCCTACAGAGTTCTGGTATTGGCACACCTCATTATAACTACGCTATTACATTCATATTTTTTAAACTCCCTCATAATTTCTACACCCAAACCTAGTAACTCCATAGCACTTACACTTGAATTGCGACCTGTCTTCCAGTTGGATGTGCATGCTTTGAAGCTAGTTTTTTAAGAGTTTAATCAATTGAATCATATATCTTTCAAAAATGATTGTGGACACTAAAGCCAAATTTCCACTAAAATATTGTGATGTGCCTTGTCTGTTTTATTAATGTATTATAGGAATTAATTAGTAATAAGTTTTCAATTCCCTTGCCTTGGCTTTATGCAGTTTATAAGTGATTTCACAGCCTCCAGATAATTAATTCTGCTACTATCCTTTGATCTTTAATCAACATTTCACATTCCTCTGTTTATTTCTAATGGTACCCTGCAGCTTTTAAATTTACTCTATTCCCACTTTATTTTCAAGGCCTAAAGACAAAGCTTAATTTTCTAGGTGTAACAATAGGAACAAAACACCTATGCCTCAAATTCAAAAGCAAAAAAAAAAAAAAAAAAAGTAAAATAACAATTATAATAAATAATAAATAAAATAATTTAAGACAAAATGCAAAAACAAAAATAAAAACAAAGTACTTTCTACCAAGTCCTTAGAATCTCATTCACTGCTTTTTACTGAAGTTTTCTATGTTATTATAGTAAGTTTCACTATAATTCTATGAAATATTACAAATGGCAAAAATTTAAGATCTTAAGATAATAAAATTATCTGTACCCTTAGTATCTAAAATATGTCAAAAAAAGCCATGAAGTCTAAAACATATCAGATAATTTGAGACACATTTTTATCTCGAAACAAAGACCCATAATACATAATGTCCCTACATCCCTAGTTAGTGCTATATTTTGGTATGACTTCCAATATAAAAGATGACAATAAAAAATTTAGTTTTTTGCTGCAAATAATTAATAACTGATACAGACCAAGATCAAACATTTTCTAAAAGAATGCACAAAAAATTATATGAATTGAAAGTTTTTTAAAAAGTGGACGATATGACTCTAGAGATAGAAAATGTAGTATATTAGAGACATAAATGTAAAATCTATTTCAAGTTTAAATATGAGAAGATTCTACTTGCAAAATGTTTTACTAAATGGTAAATAAAAAGAGTTGTAGCATTGACAAAAACATTTTTTTATGTTGATTTTTTTTATTATATTATGTTAATCACCATACATTACATCATTAGATTTTGATGTAGGGTTCCATGATTCATTGTTTGCATATAACACCCAGTGCTCCATGCAGAACGTGCCCTCCTTAATACCCATCACCAGGATAACCCATCCTCCCAACTCCCTCCCCTCTAGAACCCTCAGTTTGTTTTTCAGACTATGGACTCTGAAAGACAAAAACATTTTTAAAATTAGATTAATGCATTCACTAACTTTCAGGATGCTAAAATATAGTACCTAACTATGAAATCTACCTAACTAGGGGTAGTGCTAAAATGCAAAGACTTGGGTTGAAAAAGTGTGGAGCTGAACTCAACCAACTAAACTATCATGGTATTTTCTAAAAAATGACTTAGTTATGAAAAAGAAATTTATATAGATAAATGATGGTAATGACTTACAAAATTTACAACTGCCCAGAATTACCAGAGCATTTTATTTAAATTGCAATTGACCTCACCCATTTATTTTTTAGACACTTAATGTTTGTCTTCATATTTCTCTCTCAAATCTAGGCTTAAAAAGAACATAGGAAATTTTAATTTAAAATGTTGATGAAAGACTTTCTAGCTACAATGGGCAACTTGTAGAAGTCCAACACTCCCACTGAAACAATCAGATTGATATTTGAATATACACAGATATATAGATACATATAAAGATTCAATGAAGGCTTGGAGATCTGGTGAGACATCAAAATTTAGAGCACTAAGATCTCAGAAAAACAGGAAATCAACCATAAGTAAGGCAATTTTGCCACAAGGGCTGTAATCTGTTTTTGGCAAAATTAAGTAAAAGACTACTACTGAGGGAAAGATGGACCAATGGAAGTTTTTTTTAGCCTTATAGAATTTGCAAGGCAAAATTTGGAGTTCTGGGCTACAAAACCACCTCATATCTATGGGGCCAACCTCCCAAAGAGAGGCTTAGAAACATGAATCCTTTATTTTGGTGTTTTTTCCAAATCCTAAATAAAGACCAACCAGAGAGGTAAGAAACCAAAATCTAAATATAAGTGAAACCAAAACCATGAGATTTTCAGCAGTTTCACCATTCTGAAGTGACAAAATAGGAATTCAGAAAGCAATCCTTGAAAATATCACAGGGTCAGTCAGAAACCCTTTAGCTGAGCAAAACTCACATTCATCAAATTATACAAAGATTATAAGTGAGTTTTGGACTATAAAATTAAGTAATGACCCATGGATGACTCAAATATTCATATTTAACATGGACATTAAAAATAACAAATAATCAATAGCAAGTTCAATATCTGCAATGAGGATCACTCCATTTTTTTCATGTTTGCTCATAGCTTTGAAGCCTCGATCCTTCTTCTTCCCTTTGTGCCCCACAACTGGATCACCTGATATGACACAAAATGTGGTAAGACCCAAAGAATAATGGGGATTCAGGATTTCAAATTTCTCAAATAACCTGACCCAGACGCTTTCACGCCAAATTTGATGGTCCCTATTCTTTCCAACAAGAAGCCCTCTTAGAATAGATCTACTTGAGTTGAGAACTCATCCTATCTTCCCTTTATAATTAAGCCTCATGTTTCAACCTCTTTCTGGATCCAACTGTAAGACATAACAGCCTCCAAGCTGCCAAAGAGGAATTCTAGCTTTCAAACTTAGTCTTAATTGGTAATTAGCCAAGCTCAGACTTTTATTGTCTTTCTTCAATGCCTTGAGAGCACTCAGCAGTAGCAGTTCAATTCTATAATACTTTAAATTAGTCCTTCCCCCATACTTCTCTAATATATCAAACATTGTATAGACAATGCATTCACTACTATCTCATTCAACATTAATAAGAGTTTTGACAATTACACCATTAGTGTATTTCAATAATAGTTCTCATTGTCAGCCTGTTAGCAAGGATTCCAACTTCAAAAACCCATTTTAGAGACTTCTTCCCAGAAACACTTCCATTACTAATTGTCTTAGATGTATTCTCTGAAACAATCTCTGAGGTAGAGATTTGCAGGACAGAAGTTTCTTGGAAGATGATCTCAGAAACAATATTTGAAGGGACTGAGGGAAGCTAAAATGAGTACAGGAAGATATTCAACAGTAATATGTTGCAACAGATGTCCCTGATGCTTCCATTTCTCTGAGAGGGACACATACGTGAACTCTCAGCAGCCAATATCCTTGGCAGCCATGGGAGTAAGTGTCTTAAGGGGATTTGCATAGTACAACCCAGGATCCACTATATTACAGTTTGTAGAATTCCAATTTAATACAATTTTAAAAGAAGTAAAACTAATATATAACACTAGAAATCAGGATAGAAGTTAACTTTAGAAAGATAATTGGAATAGGGCATGAAAGAAGTTTCTGTGATTTTGGTAATGTTCTATTCACAGTATCAGTAATTATTACATGGGTAAATTCAATTTATGAAAATTCCTCAATCTATAAATTTATAAATTGTGCATTTTTGTATACATGTTATATTTCAATTAAAAGTTTAGTTTAAAAAGCAACATGACACTTAGGCACATAACTAAAAGAACTATTTTATAATTTAACCTTTGGTTTTACTTTCATCTAAGTTTGTATTTTGGAATAATTTTATTGTACTCTACCTATAATTTAATATTCAATTCTTCATAGTGAATGTGGATAATTATTGCGACTGGAATATTTTTGAAACAACCACTCTGATAGGTTATTTGCATAAATGTTTAACTGATGTCTAAAATGTTCTATTCCCAAATTATTAAAATAAGAAAAATATCAGAGTAGCTACAAAAATGCCAATGACAACTGCTTTAAGAAATATACACTTTGGTAGTTAAAAGTTATTTAGCTCAACCACTCTGCCTGAACAAGATTTAGGAGATGAAGTTGACTAAATTAAAGGAAAGACAATATAATGGCTTGGTAATTGCCATGCAAATACCCCATCATTATAGTGTGAATATGTGATTGCTTCTCTCCTTTAAAGAAGATTCCAGTTTACATAGTATTTACTTAGGGACTATTAAATGTAATTATAGGGTACATTTCAGGAGAATGGAAACAAAGTAAAATTTGGTTCTATATATCTATATACTCTAGGAATTAATAGTTATTTTCCAAAAATCATTTTGTTTGGATATGAGTGCAATGCTTGTTCCTATCCTTAACCAATTAATACGGTTGCCCCAGAAGAATTTTTTTGGACATGACATACATGTTTGATATATTGCATATCTTATTATTATTTGTTTTTTAGAGAGTGAGAGAGTGCTCATGTGTGTGCAAGAACGGCAGGGGGGAGGGGGAGAGAGAGAGGGAGACAGGGAGAGAGGGAGAGAGAGAATCTTAAGCAGGCTTCATGCCCAGCGCAGAGCCAGATGCGTGGCTTGATCTCACAAACTTGGTATCATGACCTGAGCTGAAATCAAGAGTTGGGTGCTTAACCAACTGAGTCACCCAGGCACCCCTATATTGCATATCTTATTTTGAAAATATAAGAATATTGTAACAGAGAAATAAAATTAACTAAGGTGCTCATGAAATTTGTCAATGGCAATGATATCACACAATTGTTACACAGTTTTTATAATACGTAGTGAAAAATAAACATAAACAGTAAGACTCTATAGCAGATATTCTGTGTTCATGAAATGTATTTCTACTGCCTGCTAGAGAAGCCAGACTACGTTTCCCAGCATCCCTTACACTTAAATGTGGCTCTATGACCAATTTCTGACCAAAGGATTTTCTTTGAAGTTGAGGTACGCCACTTCCAGAACTAGCCCAGAAAATAACATATCCAAGTAATTTCCATACCTTCTCTTTCCCTAACTGCCAGCCAGAGGCAGACAACCATTCAGAAGCAGGAAGATAGCAAAGAAAAATATGAAAGGAGTCTAAGTGTCTAGATGACCAAGTCCAAGGCTATGCAAAGACTGGAAATATTCACATCATACTTTAGTTGAGTGAGAAAAAAATATATATTGTGCTAAGCCACTGAAATTCAGAGGTGTGCTTGTTATAATACTTATCCTAAACAACTATTAACCCTATATAATACAAAAAAATTAACTGTAATTAATGTGCTGCCATTAAAAAGCTAAACTGTGTGGCATTTGTATAGGACAAGAAAACAGATAACACAGACTGAAACCCTAGAGATTTCTGTTACACTATGACAAAACTTCCATCTGTCATAACTTGGAAGACAAGTCATACACATAATAAGACTACTGCTCTAGAGAAAGTGATTGGGAAAAGGCAGAATAAAAATGTGTGTTGGTTGCTATTGGCTGCCTTTAGCAAAATATTTTTAAAAAGATTATCTTACAAAGTTTAAAAATAATTGGAGATTCAGGGTTGGAAAGACAACTATTCTAGATTCTCCTCTAGAAAAGTGCTAAGTATGAGGGGGGGGAAGTGAACAAAAATGATTCAGGGAAAATTAAATAGGTAAAGTTAAATAGTTGAAAGAGAATAACAGAGAGTGACAGAGTTAAGAAAATTCAAAGCATTTAAGAACTTTGGGAAAGAGGGTGCCTGGGTGACTCAGTTGGTTAAGCAACTGCCTTCATCTTGGGTCATGATCCTGGAGCCCCGGGATCGAGTCCCGCATCGGGCTCCTGCTCAGTGGGGAGTCTGCTTCTCCCTCTGACCCTCCCCACTCTCATGCTCTCTCTCTCTCAAATAAATAAATAAAATCTTTAAAAAAAAAAAAAAAGGACTTTGGGAAAGAACTTTGGGTTTTGCCTATTATCCCATGGAACTGATTGGACTCAGATCAAAAGCTTAACAAGTTTTGGTGGGAATTATATAGCCAAAAGAAACAAAGAGTCTCCTCCAACTAATATAAATTGTATGTCAATTATACTTCAATAATAATTTTAAAAAAATCTAAGACTCTCATCCAAAATACCTGCAGCTTTTCAAACCTAAAAACAACAAAACCACCTAAACAAGTAAACTGCAAGCATATGTAGACCCCAATCAGAACATATTCTCCTTTGTTCACATAAGATACGATCAGTGAGGATAATAAGAAGGAACCCTACAAATGGTAGAGCCAAAGCCCTGAGAGAATGATTGATAGAGTAGGGATATTTCTTTCAGAAGTCAAAATCAGAGTCTAATCAAGGAATTTTCCTTACCAACCTCTACCGCAAATGTGAGCCTTCATAAGGCATGCCTAGCTGGGTATCAAACATGAAGATGTATCTGTAATGCCATGTCTTTCAATTTCCATATTTTCTCTTTACTTTTCTTCCTTCCTTTATCTCTCTCTCTCCCCCCCCCCATTCCTTCCTCCCTCCCTCTCTTTTTTTTCTGGACCTTCTTCACCATGATGTATTTGATGGATTAGGGGCAGATAACTTGTTTTTTCTGATTTAGTGATTGCTGGACCTGCTAGAGAGGCCATCTTACTACCAGAAAAGTTTTAAGGTGAATGGAATAATGAGATAGGATGTTGGATTGTCTCCCAGGGTATGACCAAAGGATATAACCAATTTCCAGGCCTGGTCCATAAAATTCTCCTGCATAATCCTCCACACTCTTGTCTTCCTCTATGTACTGCTTGTTGCAGATGATCCAGCAAAGGACAAGGCTCCACAGTAAAACCAGAAGGTTAAACTAACCTTGAATCCTGAATGACCAGGATGAATATGGATGAATATGGTCAGAAACATCAAAGTTTGGACTTTTCATAAGAAAAAACTGAACCCATTTTATGGTAAGGAACAGAGATTTGGGGTTATTACAAAAGGCAGTGTTGTTTACCCTAACTAATAAAGATCTATACTATGATAATAAATCTTACATGTGATAATATATAACTTTATCCAAAGTGAGAAAAAAATTACAAAAAGAAATAGGCTTTGCATATTTGGTAATTCACTTGAGTTTTCCTGGTTTGTTTTTATATTGGTTAACTAAAGAATTAGACTGAATCCCCAAGGTTCTTTCCAGCACTAATAATCAGTGATTTTATGACATCCTCTCTTGGATAGAATGGTAGCATACAATCATTTTTTAGAACTTCATAATTCCATAAAATTGCATGGGTCACCCAAGGTGAAATCTGATATTTAGAATTCATGCCAAAACCCATGTAATTCATTTACTGTAAGTCCTATGCTTCATCACTAGCCAAGATTCAGACCTGGACACTACATATTCATGATTAATATGTTCCTTTTTAGAGTATTTAAGGCTTTTTCTGCCAGCAATCTGACTTCGCTATTGATTGAATGAATTATCAACACCTCTCTACCAAGACTGTGGTTTCTTTAAATGCAGGTCATCTTAATATATGAACTAATTATATCCTACTAGAAAAGATTTTCAGAAAATTCCCCTCTCTTTTCAAGAAATTGGTCTGTTTTTGTGCTACTAAAAAGATTTTCCATGATCTGGTTAGCCATGATCCTAAGGATGCCTTCTTCTCAAAAGGTGTCTTTTCTGGCTATTAGTGGTTGTCTGGCCACTCATAGTGTCAGCCTCTGAGAAAATTCATTGGTATAATGAGTATACTAGGGATAGTACTACTTAGCAGCAAATGGATACAGCCTCTAAAACTGTGTACTGGCAAGAGTCAGGAGAGTTTCAAGTAAAATTAATAGTCACCTTGTGCTTTTTAAAAAATCAATCTATTATTGAAATGGTATTCATTCAAGGTTGCACAGCTGGCTTAATGCTGATTATGCTTTAAGCCAGAGAGAATAATTAAATAGAACAGAAAATGGTGTAAGGTTATTCATGACAGAAAAGATGCCAAAAACCTACAACAAAGGCTACTTGCTGATAAAAGAAAGAAGCTAAGATAAATTTAATGAAAAGCTATTAGTTTACAACTTTTTCTTCCCTCATTTAAAGGAGTTAGTTTTGTAAAATACTGTATACATTTGGAGAGCTCTACACTTTAAAAACAACTCTGATACATTCTTATTGTTCTCATTTCTATGGCTTATGTGTAGTGAGTAGGACATATAAAACCCAATTAAAGTTTAGCTTATGGGCTTTTTCATACATATGTTAATCAAATAAAACAATATTCTAAAAGAAAAGGACTCTTTGGGACCTAGGGTAAAACAATCCTAATTATTTTAATGGGTATTCATGAAATAAACCTATATTGGATATTTATAGATATCTACATCTAGATAATTAGGTAATTTTAAGGAAGTTGGATTTCATTGCAAATACTTTAAAAAAATGTATTAGCATTTGATTTTCTTTGTTATGCCCTTTTGTTAATGATGCATTGATATTAATCTTTTAAATACTGATGGTTCTTTAAGCATAAAAATTAAAATTACTCAAATATTCAGACATCATTTTTAAAAAGCAGTATTAAGCTCATTCATGTTGTAAATTTTTGTTCTCATTTTTAGAGAGTTAACATTATGGTACTTCTCACTTGAAATGACTTGTTTCATTTATATTACATTATTTTAAAGGTTATCCCCTTGCTGAATCCATTCCAAAAATGTATTAGCTTTATCATTATTGGTTAATATCTGAGATCTTTGAACTGTTAAGTGCACAGATATACATGAGTTAAAGGATTTCAGAATCTTTTAAAAATCAAGTTAAATTTACACCAGTCAGAATGGCTAAAATTAACAAGTCAGGAAATGACAGATGTTGGTGGGGATGCGGAGGAAGGGGAACCCTCCTACACTGTTGGTGGGAATGCAAGCTGATGCAGCCACTCTGGAAAACAGTATGGAGGTTCCTCAAAAAGTTGAAAATAGAGCTACCATACGATCCAGCAATTGCACTACTGGGTATTTACCCCAAAGATACAAATGTAGGGATCTGAAGGGGTACATGCACCCCGATGTTTATAGCAGCAATGTCCACAATAGTCAAACTGTGGAAAGAGCCAAGATGTCCATCGACAGATGAATGGATAAAGAAGAGGTGGTATATATATACAATGGAATATTTTGTAGCCATCAAAAGGAATGAAATCTTGCCATTTGCAAAGACGTGGATAGAACTGAGGGTATTATGCTGAGCAAAATAAGTCAATCAGAGAAAGACATGTATCATATGACCTCACTGATAAGAGGAATTCTTAATCTCAGGAAACAAACTGAGGGTTGCTGGAGTGGTGGGGGGTGGGAGGGATGGGGTGCCTGGGTGATAGACACTGGGGAGAGTATGTGCTATGGTGAGTGCTATGAATTGTGTAAGACTGTTGAATCACAGACCTGTACCTCTGAAACAAATAATACATTATATGTTAAAAAAAAAAAAAAGAAGAAGAAGATAGCAGGAGGGGTAGAATGAAAGGGGGGAAATCGGAGGAGGAGACGAACCATGAGAGACTATGGACTCGGGGGGGGGATGGGTTAGCCTGGTGATGGGTATTAAGGAGGGCACGTTCTGCATGGAGCACTGGGTGTTATACGCGAACAATGAATCATGGAACACTACATTAAAAACTAATGATGTAATGTATGGTGATTAACATAACAATAAAAAAATCAAGTTAAATTTATACATACGAATATATACACATATATTTACATAGCCTAAGGTTTGGGTTGATTCTACTTATCTGATGAAACCCCTAAAATTTAAAAATTAAAACCCCAACTTCAATGGCCCTAATAAGTATATAGAAAACATTAATTCTCCCTGTGGTTGGCTGCACAAATGCATTTCCCAGAGGAATTACAACTATTCTGTTACATTTTCTTCTACGAATTTTATACTCTCTAAGCAATGATGCATTTTACTGACATCTTCTGCATTGTCATTATATCAGAGGAGGTAAGAGCAAGATGTAAACATGTCTCTTCACTTTAAAGGGAAACAAAACTTTGGGTGGGATTTACTTTTTTAAAGAAATAATTATTTCCATTGAGTTTGCATTGGTTCAGCAGCAAAATTAGTATAGTTTTGCTGAACACCCTTCTGGTTGTTCAGTCTATCACAATGTATAAAATATCATTGTTCTGATATCACAGCAAGTTTTCCCAGCAATTGAATTCAAGATGTCCATCAACAGATGAATGGATAAAGAAGATGTGGTATATATATATATATATATATATATACACCATGGAATATTATGCAGCCATCAAAAAAAAAATGAAATCTTGCCATTTGCAAAGATGTGGATGGAACTAGAGGGTATTATGCTAAGCGAAATAAGTCAATCAGAGAAGGACATGTATCATATGATCTCACTGATATGAGGAATTCTTAATCTCAGGAAACAAACTGAGGGTTGCTGGAGGGATGGGGTAACTGGGTGATGGACACTGGGGAAGGTATGTGCTACGGTGAGCGCTGTGAATTGTGTAAGACTGATGAATCACAGACCTGTACCTCTGAAATAAATAATACATTATATGTTAAAAAAAAAAAAAAAAAGAAGAAGATAGTAGGAAGGGAAAAATGAAGAGGGGGAAATCGGAGGGGGAGATGAACCATGACAGACTCTGGACTCTGAGAAACAAACTGAGGGTTCTAGAGGGGAGGGGGGTGGGGGGATGTGTTAGCCTGGTGATGGGTATTAAAGAGGGCACGTATTGAATGGAGCACTGGGTGTTATACGCAAACAATGAATCATGGAACACTACATCAAAAACTAATGATGTAATGTATGGTAATTAACATAATAAAATAAAATTTAAAAAAATAAAATACACTACTTTTTAAAAAATATTTATTTATTTATTTGAGAGAGAGGGAGAAAGTGCAAGTGAGTGGGGGGAGGGGCAGAGGGAGAAAATCTTCAAGCAGACTCCCCGATGAGTGCAGAGCCAGACTGGGCTTGATCCCAGAACCTTGAGATCATGATCTGAGCTGGTACCAAGAGTCAGACAGCTAACCAACTGAGCCACATGGTTAGGCACCCCCATGCTACTTTTTTTTTTTTTTAAAGATTTTATTTATTCATTTGACACAGACACAGCGAGAACAGGAACACAAGCAGGGAGAGTGGGAGAGGGAGAAGCAGGCCTCCCGCCGAGCAGAGAGCCCGATGCGGGGCTCGATCCCAGGATCCTGGGATCATGACCTGAGCTGAAGGCAGACGCTTAACGACTGAGCCACCCAGGTGCCCCCCCCATGCTACTTTTTAAAATTTCAAATGGTCATTTTAGAAAATACATTTATTTTTCCATAAGAGTTTGATTTATTAGTCACAACTGAAGAATGAATTTGATTTCCTTTATTTATTGAATATTTTAGAATTCCAATTTTCATTTAAAAATATATTAAAGTAATATTATCTCTTTATCAGCTCATGGTCTCTCACAACCTTCATTTCCTCCTGGAAAAAGCATTTAGCAACATCTTCTCATTGCTTTAAAACAAAATCATTTTAGTTTGTAAAAAGATAAATTCAGTATTTTTTATATTGGATATATAAAAAAATTCTTTAATTTTAAAAATTATGTAATTGAAATATCTGGCTTACTCATATATTGTATCCAATTCCTAAAAAAATTAAGCAATGTTCTATCAACAAGAAAAAGAAAACGTGTTTGGCACCAAGAGTGCATTTATGTGAGCAGCAGTCCAACCAGTTCCCAGATCCATCCTGATTCATCTTTATTTCAGTTTCTCTTGCCCTCAGCTGCAGTTTTCCAGACAAGCATACATTGATTTTGGTAAGGTATAATCAAACCATTTCTGCCATATAGTCTTTGGATCCTATAGGCTTCCATAAGATAGTTTTGCTAAAAATACATTAAACGGATTCATTTCTCAGTGTTGGGTATGATTGGAAGGAACCACCTGGGTTCATGAAAGAATGTTTATTCTGGTGAGACTCTGCTGTTTCTAAAGGTACAGGATGTGACTCCCTCATTGCCCCCACCAAACTAAAACCTGGCAAACTTACTTTTAATTTCGTGAATATGCCATGTTCCTTCTGATCTCAAACCTTCACCAATCCTATTTCCTTTATCTGCAATTATCCAATCACACCCTACCCATTTCACTACCTGGAAGACATCTACTCAATTATCATGGTTAGTAATCTCAATCCCCTTTTCATTTCACCTGCTTTTGGTTGTGTGTTTTCAAAATACGTTAAACTGTTCCTATATAACAATTGCCACAATTATGATAAATTTGCTTTTCATTTTTTTTCTATGTCTGCCTCTCCATACACACCTTAGTTCCAATAAGACTGAAGTTGTGTCTTTTTTTAATCACTTTATTACCAATAAATCAATGTTCCATAAATGTTTATCAAAAATCTATTCAAATAATATACATTTATAGAAGTATTTGAAATGTAGATTCGTATTTTTCTCCACCCATCAGAGTGATTTTTTTTCAGCAAAAATAATTCTAAGAGTAGCCTAGAGTAACTATTATGATTTTTTATTATTATTATTATTATTATTTATTATTATTTAGTAGGAGCCTACCAGTTAGGACACATTCTGCTGCAAGGAACAATAATGATTAAGAATTCAAACTTTTGGGGGCACCTGGGTGGCTCAGTTGGTTAAGGGTCTGCCTTCAGCTCAGGTCATGATCCCAGGGTCCTGGGATCTAGCTCCCTGCTCAGCGGGGAGTCTGCTTCTTGCTCTCCCTCTGCCCCTCCCCCCACTCGTGCACACACGGTCTCTTTCTTTCTCTCAAATAAATAAAACCTTAAAAAAAAAATTCTAACTTTTAAGAATCAGGAAATGTATTAACCTCTTAGGACAAGAAGGTCAGGAATAGGAAGAATCTAGACATCAAATCAGTGTTCAAAAATATCCCAAAGGCTCCAGATTGTATTCATCTTTAGAATCCTAGATGTTTCCTCTGAATACACAACTTTAGTAAATCTGTGTGTCACTTCTAGAAATGAAAAAAAAAATCAAATAGTTTTTGTATATACTTCCCTTTGGCCAATCATGTCTCATCAGCTGGAATGATAATATATGCCTACAGCTAAACCAGTCACTAGCAAGAGGAAAGGGACCACCATGATTAGCTTAGATCAGTCACAACCTACCCCTAATTTAGGGGATTATGTCAGTCTCCACTGAGGCATGAACTATAAGGAGGAAAAGGGCTACCAAAACAAATTGGTTTTCTTTTAGGAAGGAGGAAATAGTTTGCAGAATTAAAATTAGGTAGGTAGCAAGCAGTATCAGAATTAGTGACCAAAAATATAAGGTAGTGAGATAAATAAGATTAATTTTTTAAAAAGTAAAACAAGTTCTGGGGCGCCTGGGTGGCTCAGTCTGTTAAGCCTCAGACTCTTGATTTTAGCTCAGGTCATGACCTCAGGATTGTTAAACTGAGCCCTGCATCAGGCCCTGCACTGGGCGTGGAGCCTGCTTGGGATTCTCTCTCAGGGTCCTGAGATCGAGGTCTCTGGCATCTGGCTCTGGGCTCTGTGCTGGGTGTGGAGCCTGTGTAAGGTTCTCTCTCTCTCCTCTTCCCTCTGCCCCTCTGCCCCTCTGCCCACCCCACTCTCTCTCTCTCTCTCAAAAAAAAAAAAAGTAAAACAAGTTCTTCTTTTTATAGTTTTGCCAAAGAAAACATTAATTTAAAAAAAGAACATTTTGTTTTTTATTTTCTCCAATTCATTACACAATTTTCACCCTGTGATTTGTGTGAGCCATTTTCTTCCCTTTAAAAATAAAAGTTTAGGCTTGATGTTTGGTCAAACAACAATTTGTACAATGCAATGTGCAAGAAGCAGGGGAGGCATGACAGGAAAAGCTAAGGGTAAGGAAGGTTAGTCCGTATAACTACAAAGGTGAAAAGAAACATTTTTTTAATAAATGGTCTTTCCTAAAACCATGTATTCTATATTTTATGACAAAGTTATGACAATGAGGTGTCTTTTTGTCTTAGGAAAAATAGATACAGATACTATATCCAAGGAAAGCATTGAAATGTGACATGAAACGTGGAATCTTTCTTTCTTCAGAGGTGACTTTAAAAATAATTATAAATTTCTTATGATTCCAAAATTCCAAAATAAGATTTCAACTTTTTCTTTTCCTCTTTTTTTATGAGCTAATGTTCCTCTAATTCATTTAGTGAACTTGGATGTGAAGTTCAATTAGCATGTGTTCCTTGTAGTCAAGAATATTATGAAAATCATCCTAGCATGATACTAAAACCTCAATGTATACAAGCAGGGAAGTTAATCACCATCATTACCATTTATACCTCATTCTGGTAACTGCTGAGTCTTGCAATAATAAATTACACAGATGCTATAAAACAGAAAAAAAAATATTGTATTCAGCAGAGAACCTAAAATACCATATATAATACCAGTCTTAGACTCGATTTAATGATTATTTATGTAAAAATAAAGAAAAAATAACACTAAGTAACACTAGTTTTATCATGGCAAAGGAGATGTCAGAAAGCTGACTAGTTTTATACTGGGTAGAAGTACCTTGCTATGCTAGTATTACAACTGCTCTGACTATAGTTAATCATCTATTATTCAAGAACAACATATCCACTATGGGCACTGTCCAGACCCCCTTTGCTTCTACTCTATTGCTCTTTTTCTGAACTTCTGATCATTTCAACCCTCATTAGCATATCCATTAAAAGACAAATGAGAGAATGAGGCCTAATACAAATAATTTGGTCAAAGTAATTCTGGTAGAGGAAAGGACTGAAGACTTTCACTGAATATCAACTATTGATTATAGCATAACATTCAGAATACATTACTTAAAAATTTAAATATATCAACAAATTCAAGTATAAATTATTTGAGTGGTGTATTTCCTTGGAAACTTTATTTAAAAGAATGACAAAATAACAGGAATACTGTATTAAAAGAAATCAGAAGAGTCTCCTATAAAAATGGTGTACTGTTTCTCAAGTCAGTGCTCTATCATGTTACCCTACATTTTAGGACAAAAAAAAAAATATGTGGACTTTTAACAGCTTTCTTGAAATATAACTGAGGTAAAATAATTGTATATGTTTGTCTTCACATATGTGCACCATCGTCACATACATAATAATGAATACATTCATCACCCTCAGTTCTTTATGAATTTTAAAATCAGCTTTTCCATTTCTGCAAAATCCATTAGAATTTTGATAAGAATTGAACAAATCTGTAGATCACTTTGGAAGGAGAGGTATGCCATCTTAACACTATTTAAGACTTCTTCCCACGAATACAGGATCTTACCATTTACTTAGATTTTTAATTTCTTCTAGCAATGTTTTATTTTTCAGTACACAAGTCTTATACCTCCTATGTTAAATTTATTCTTAAGGATTTTATTATTTTTGATACTATTGTAAAAGGAACTTGTTTTTAACTTTCCTTTCAGATTGTTCTTTGCTAGTGTATAGAAATACAACTGATTTATGTATGTTCATCTTGTATCCAGAAACTCTTGAATTCACTTACAATTCTAGTAGCTTTCTGTGACTTTACAATATTGTATATATAAGATCATGCTATCTTAGAATAGACAGTTTTACATCTTCCTTTCCAATTCGAATGCCTTAATTTCTTTTTCTAGCCTGGTAGCTGGGGATAGAAATTCTAGTACAGTGTTGTAGAGCAAAAGTGAAAGTGGATATCCTGGTCTTCTTCCTGATTTAGGGGTAAAGCTTTAAGGCTTTCACCACTGAGTAGTTGTGGATTTTTCATAAAGACCCTTTATCATGGTGAGGAATTCTTTTATTCCTAGTTTTCTGAGTGTTTTGTTGTTGGTGGTGGTGTTTCATCATGAAAGTATGCTAGATTTTGTGAAATGCTTTCTCTGCATCAGTAGAAATAATTATGCATTTTTTCTTTCCTTCATTCTATGTTGATTACTTTTATACTATGAGCCACCTTTGCATTCTTGGAAAAAGTTCCACTTGGTCATAGTATATAATCTTTTTTATATACTGCTGGATTTGATTTGCTAGTATTTTGCTGAGGATTTTTGCATCAGTGATTTATAAGATATATTGGTTTGTAGTTTTATTGTAATGCCTTCAATAATGGCTTCATTATCACATTAATGAGTTAATTAAAGTGTTCTCCTCTGTCCTATTTTTTGGAAGATTTTGTAAAGGACTGTTGTTAATTCTTCTTTAAGTATTTGGTAAAATCCACCAATGAAGCCATCTTGCTCTGGGCTTTTCTTGGTTGGGAAATTTTTGATTATTCATTATCTTTCCTTATTATACATCTACTCAGACTTTCTATTTTTTCTTGAGTCAGTTTCAGTATTTGTTGTGCTTCTAGGAATAAGTCCATTTCACATAGGTTATCTAATTCATTCATACAATTGTTCATAGTACTCTCTAAAAATCCTTTCCTTTAACTTTATGTAAGGCTAAGTAATGTCCCCAATTTTATTTCTGATTTTATTATTTTGAGTTTTATCTTTTTTCTTGGTCATTCTAGCTAAGGACTGTTAATTTTGTTGATCTTTTGGTTGTGTTGATTCTCTCTATTGTTTTTATATTCTCTATTTCATTACTCTCCTTATTTTCTTCCACTTGCTTTGGGCTTAGTTTGTTCTTTTTCTATTTCCTTTGGTTTGAAACATAGGCTATTGATTTGATATCTTCTTTTTTTTATAATGTATGCATTTATAACTATAAATTTCCCTCCAAGCAATACTTTCACTACATCACATATGTTTTGATATGTTGCGTTTTTGTTTTCATTCATCTCATTTAAATTTCCCTTGTGTCCAGAGCAGACAAAATAAAGGCAAACACTTAGGGATCCTTCAAGGAACCTCCAGACGGGTCATAACACACAACCACAATTTTTAGATACTAAGGTCTATTACTCTCTCTGCAACAAAAACCTGCACCAGGAATGCAGGCTGCTGTCTTCAAGGTTCCTCCAAGCTGGAGAGTGAGGGATAGTAAGAGAGTATGTTAAAATGCCACAGAGCTCTCTTATCAAAATTCAGCTGTTTTTTTCTTTGTTAGGCATTCTCTTGATGTGTTTGATTAGATGCCAGAATTCAGAAAGAGTTCATTCTGACAGTTTTTGCTAGCTTATTCACTGCTTTTGTGGAGGCATGGAGTTTTAGAGTAATTGACTCTATCATTTTCATTCCTGTAACTCCAATCATGCCATTTTAAAAATATTGGATGTTTTATTTCTTCCTTTTAAGTCTTTATACTTTTATTTTTCTTGCCTCATTGCAGTGGTTATAAATTCTATTACAGTGTGGTATAAAAAGTGGTAACATGTTATTATCAATGTATACTAAGAAGAAAAAATTAAGCGGTTCACTTTTTTTGAACAACTATATTTAGGAGTAATTTGATCAAAAATTCACATTCAATTTGTACAATGCAATGACTTTTTGTAAATTTGCAGATCTATGCAACCATAACAATATTCCACCTTTAAAACACTCCCATCGACCCAATTCCACTGTATGAATATATAACATTTTATCCATTCACCAACTGATATATATTTGGATTGTCTCCAGTTTTTGATCATTATAATGTTGCTATGAAAATTTATATACAAGACTGTGTTAATGTACCCCTTAATTTCTCTGAGATACCTAGATGTAGAATTGCTGGCTTGTATGATAAATTTATGTTTACCTTTTTATGGAACTGCCAAATTATGTTCCAAAACGGCTGGCACATTTGATATTCCCATAAGAAAAGAATGAGAATTCTAGTTTTTTCACAATCTGGCCAGTATCTGTTTGTGAAGTGATATATTATTGTGTTTTCAGTTTTCACTTCCCTAGTAACTAATGATGTTGAGCATTTTTTATGTCTTTATATACCATTTGAATAACTTTATGGGGAAATGTCCATTAAAACCTTTGAATTTTTACCATAAGAGACTCTTAATCTCAGGAAACAAATTGAGGGTTGCTGGAGTGGAGGGGGGTGGGAGGGATGGGGTGGTTGGGTGATGGACATTAGAGAGGTTATGTACTATGGTGAGCGCTGTGAATTGTGTGAGACTGATGAATCACAGAGCTGTACCCCTGAAACAAATAATACATTATATGTTAATAAAAAAATAAATCTAAAACATCTTTGAATTTTTAAATCTTTACCTTTTTTATTTGGGTTGTCATATTATTGAACTGTAAGAGTTAATTTTCTGAGATACACATCCTTTACCAGATTCATGACTTGCAAATATTTTCTCCAACTCTTTTGTTTGTCTTTTCATTGGCTCACTTGTGTCTTTTGAAGTACAAAATTTTTAATTATCATGAAGTCTAATTTAGCTTTTTTTCTTTATATAGTTTTGCTGTTGGGGCTAAGAAATATTTGTGTACCTCAAATGTGTCAATTTATTCCCCTGTGTTCTCTTCCAAGAATTTTATAGTTTTAGCTCTTACATTTAGTTATATTATCCATTTTAGTTAATTTTTCTATATGGTATGGTTTAAGCCTCTGAATAGATCTTTCTGTACATAGATATCTCATTGTCTTAGCACCATTTCTTGAAAAGACAATCTTTTCTTCACTGAATAACCTTAACACCTCTGTAAAATTGTGCTGGGATCACTGGTAAACATTTTAACCACCTTTGAAGCAATCAAGCACATAATTTTGTTGTGGCTATTGATACTGTTATTATTAGGATTACTATTATTATTACACCCAGCTTTTGTTAGGATGCAGTATCCTACCTTATCTTAACACAGACTTATTAATGTTGCCATCAGTTATTTCTATTTAAAAAACACAAAGCCACTCAAAACCCCCATCATCTGCCCAATTTTTTTTCCAGAGCTAGAATTTTTGGTTTATAATTCTAATATAATCAAAAGCTATTCATACAGTGTTCCCTAAGTGTTTAAATTTCTTTTATGCATTCAAATTATAAATAATGGTGGAGTAAATGCCTGAATATATTGTGTATATGCTTATACATATAGATGCTATATACAACAGGATATACTGTTGTGTATCCTGATGTTCTTTTAACTAAAAATTAAATTAGGAATATATTTCCATGTCACTGGTATTCACAGATATTATTTTTGTGGCTTCACAGCATTCTATAATGTGGAGTTTACAATATAATTTTATTAATTTTCTATTACAGAGTTCTGGCATCAGAGTCTACATGGCACTCTTTAAAATAATTAGATTGTTTCTCCTTTTTTCTGATATCTCTTCTGTTTTCAGTTCCATATCCCAAATATAATTTGATAAAGGCTAGAAATTTGAACAGGATGCCTTTACCTTGGTGTTCTTTTATAATTGCTTTACCTACCTTGAGATCCAATTATCATATTTTCCTACATTCAGGCCAAGTTGACCAAGCAAGTACCTAAATTGTCAATTGATAACTCAGAAATAATGGAGTATGCATCAGTGTATACCAACATTATACATTTTAAAAATAATCTTTTTTTTTCCTTTGGGAACTGAAAAGTGATGTCTTAGAATATTAAAATTAACCTGCATTAGTATTATTTTGGCTCTGTTTTATTCAGCATAAGTTTTCAGAGGAAATTCTTACCTCCTTTATGTCTCAAGTTTTGGCATATAGTCACTAGTCAAAATAAGTTGGTTACTACCTCACAATTTTGTATGAGTTATACATTGTGAGTCATGTGTGGACGTGTGTATAATAAATATTTGAATCTTATAGAGTTTGAAAATTAGGCAGTTTGGATTCAACCTTAACAAATAGCTGTAGTTCTAAATGTTCTTTAGCATTTACTTTTATAAAATGAAAAAAAAACTGTGCGTGCACACACACACGTGTATGTATATCATATGTACAGACACACAATGACAGAATGACAATGAGGAATAGTTACATTTTTTTATTTGTTCAATACTAGTCATTGGGTTTTAGAAAGGTAAGGCAGGTCAGCTGTTATTAGACATTTAAAAACACTTTAAAGACATTAGTTTTAAGAAGCCACTATAAAAGTGTCCACTTAGGAAGATGAGAAGCAGCTCACCACATTAAAGTTCTGAGAATTGTGCAGAGCCAGTATTTCTCTACATTAGTGACTATGAAAAGTAACGATTATACAATTATAATACCCAGATCACTGCATCAAAATTTTTCATTTTATGTCAGTGTTTTCACTCTTTCCCTGTTCATTTCTGGTTGCCTCAGAAGAGAACAGTTATTCTTTGTCAAGTTGAGGGCATTCAAGTGAACCAAAAGGTCAACCTAATTAAAAAAAGGAAAGAACTTCAAACCACAAGGGGAAAAAAGATCCTGCTAAATGCCAAGGAATTTGTATTACTGAATGCATGAAGTAAACAGTCGAACAATGAGATGAATGCACAAAGGTGTCAAAGAAGGAAAAAAAAAAAAGAGTCCATGACCTTTAAATTATTATTTTTTTGTAAATTAAGTGGTATTTACTCCTTGAAAGAGAAACATTGCACATTACAAACATTTAAAAATACAATTAATTTTTATCATGCCTTAGTTTTGGAAATCTTTATCTTCCTCCAGTGAGTCACAAAAATATATATTCATAAACCATTAAGTAGGGAAACTAGATTAAAAGGTAGCGACCTTTTTGAATGATTCTTCCCAAGAATACACTGAATAATTTTAATTATTAATCTTTGCAAAACCTATCTATCATTTGGAACTACCCCCCAACAAAATACTGTTCAAACTAATTGCTAAAGTTCAGTTAAACCTTTTTAAGAATATATTTCAGTCTGGAGTGGAGTATTAATCACTTGCAAAGCAAAATAGAAAATAGTTATAGCTGGACCTTTCACTTTAGTTTTTTGTCCTCCCACGTTCCCTTTCTTCCACTGGTTTGCTCTCACTCCCTCCCTCTCTCTCCCTCTCAACCACAGTAAACCCATCCAGCAGTGACTACATAACGCAAATTTAAAAGTTCAGTAAAGGGTAGAGGTATCTTCCTACACTAGCCACATTGTTAAACTGACTATATTGCAGCAAGTGATTTTAATGCATTTTAACAATTCAGTTAAAGACTCAATGGTAAAAGCCTCTTAACAATCACTAGTTCACCAGGGACTTTAGTGTCATGATGGATGAGAAGTGAGACATTCCCCTAATAACTATATACCAATTATTTCACTTCTAGTTATATTTACTGGTCCAAACATACAATATGCTGGATCAATCTTAATATCTACGTTTTTTTCCCCTATTCTTTAAAAAATTATAGAAAAAAAAAGTACACTGCCACTGCAAATTGATGGTCTCCAGTTTTACCTGGTTTATCAATAACCTAAAATGCCCTTTAACTTTTCCTTAGTCAAAATATTTTTAATTGAAACAAGACTAAGGATTCATTGCCCAGGTGCTAGCCTTAAGCTCATGAATAGACTGATGCAAAACATTTTTTCTATTCCTTCTGTTGCTTTCATCCTTTTTCCCTGTGCTTACTCTGACTGTAATTGTTCTAATTTCCTAGGCTAATACCATAGTTCCCCACTATGACTAGCACTCAAGCCTTCAGCACTGCACACTTGGTCAGGCCTGGAAAACTAGCCAATTCTTATCAGGTCCCTCTGTCTTTGGTGGCTCCAGCATCCACACACCTGCATCTGCTCTTACTTCTCATGCAAACATCTCTTAGAACCCTGACTGTTGTCCACCTATTTGTTCAATATTTGACAGAATCGTGGATTTGCTTCTGCTCTGCCTCACACCTTGGATAAATCCTAAAGGTGTTTACAGCTGTGTGAATTACAAAGAAGCCCACTGTATCTCAGTATTTGTGCCTTGGAGCTATTGATTGCCCATAAGAACCAGCCTCTATAGTGGCATTAATTAGCCCCTAAGTAGTCATGTATTTATTGTGTTTTGGCCTAGTCCTATCTATTTTGTTGTCACTTTCCTGCTGGATTAGTAAGTATTATCAAAGTATTAGCATATCTTCTGCCAATGATTCCAGTTTTAAGGCATAACCAACTGTCAATTTCACTAAAAACAGAAAATTAGCCATAATGTAGTTGATTGTGTTTTGGCATATAGGCCTTGCTAATTACTTTCTGAACTACAGATGTCATTAGAGAACATTTCTGAGGGGGCATTTTTCACGGAATTTAATATTTTTAATGCCAACAAATTCAAAATCAAGTGATTCAAAAATAATTGGAATAATAATATATTGCCCATGGTTCTTTTTTTTATTTGGGAATTAAATCTTTATCTTTAATAACATATTATCAAGTGAGGACATGTATAATTTTCAAAGATAGAATGTAAAGTTATATATATATATATAAGCAAATATAAACATGAGAAAACATGATAAATTGGCTATATTTCAGTAAAGTTCTCACGTACAGAATATTTTCTTTTAAAGGAAATCTATTGATATTCACTTGTCAAGTGCTCTGGAGAACTTCTAGAGCCTCTTCTTTGCTGAGAAAGTACTGAGAGATTTAGATTTCCTTTCTGAACAGGATTAAGTCGGTGTAGGCCTCAGAAACAAGCAAAATAATGAGCCAGGATCCCAGTGGGTCTGATTTGCAGAGAAGTAGAATGATTTTTTTTTTTTTTTTTACACTGGAGTACCTGTCCTTAGGTAGTGATTTTCTATAACTCTTTATTTATGGTCTAAGGATTCACTATGACACGTGAACTATAAACTGTCCTAGAGAATTAAAGGGCTTGGCCACTTAGAACATAATGTTACTTTTATTTCTACTCACTGTGGCATGTCTTATCCTTCCTTGCAGAAATTCTTACTGAATATAATGGTATTCCCTGACTATAATACACAAAACAAATAAAGATATGAAACCATGATGTTAAGATCAGGATATAGTTTTAATTTTTCAATAGATTGTCATTTTTGGAAGGATTCTGAATATGAAGCAGTACATAAGACAGAAAATATCAACTTCCTTTGAATATTTTCTATCATCATCTTTTATCTCCAATATCCCAAATGCATAACGCAGACAATGTTTGTTTTTTGGGTTTTTTGTTTGTTTGTTTCTTTAGCGAATTGATAGTTAATGCTTTCAACTGGCCCACAGACTTAATGTTGTCAAACTCCAGATTTGACTATTCTTGGAAAGTTGATTCTTGTGGTTATTGCAGTAAACTGAGATTGAAATACACAGAAACACTGATTTATACTTTAAAATCTACATTCTAAAGTAAAGAACACTAACACTATTTAGATACACCACTGGGAGAAACAAATTATAATTCATCATTCTTTTGGTAAGAATGGGCCAGAGTAGGGGGATTTGCATTTTAGGGAACCACACTTACATACATCAGTGACATTTGGAATATATGTTTCTGATATCAGATATAATTAATTGGCTCTTCGGGTAGAGAGCCAATGGATGATGACTGGAAAAGTACTCCTAAAGACACGTTTTTAATGTCTTTAAAAAAAGCAAGAGAGAGAGAGAGGCGGGGAGGAAGGGCAGAGGGAGAATCTTAAGAAGGCTCCATGCCCAGTGCAGAGCCCAGCATGGGGCTGATCTTACAACCCTGAGATCATGACCTGAGCCAAAATCAAGAACTGGACACTTAACTAACTGAGCCACCCAGGGGCCCCTAATGTTTTGTTTTGTTTTGTTTTGTTTTTTTTAAACTTCTACACCATGATTTTATCCCATCATATATTTATTATTTCTTTAGACGTATTCATAACTTCAATAGGATTGGACCTAAATCTTTCCCTATCTGGTCTTGGTACTATTCAGCCCCTTAAGAAGTTGCCTCTTCCTCTGATTACCATTTGTTGTGTGATTATAGTTTAATTCCTGCATCCATTGTACTGATGGTGTTCCTAATACCTTACTACCACTCTACATCTATCATTTTGTATCTAAATATATGCATTGTGAGGATCTGATATCATGATTTCTCATCCTATGCCATTACTTCTAAGCTGAAAGCAGGAAAGAGTAGCAACAATTTCCTCCTTTTCTTATTTCTGTTCCATGGGCAAGCTGAGGACATTTAATCCTGCAACATTTCTTGATAAAAACTTTCCTTTGTATCAGTAGGGAGCTACCTTGTGACTTTAAATATTTTTAAAACGAGTTGTACTTCCTATTTTCTTGACCACTGGCTTTATTATTTTTTTAAGATTTTATTTATTTGACAGAGAGAGACACAGTGAGAGAGGGAACACAAGCAGGGGGAGTGGGAGAGGGAGAAGCAGGCTTCCCACTGAGCAGGGAGCCCGTTGTGGGGCTCGATCCCAGGACCCTGGGACCATGACCTGAGCTGAAGGCAGACGCTTAACGACTGAGCCACCCAGGCGCCCCAACCATTGGCTTTTTAAAAATCACATATCTCAAGAAATTCAAAGTATTTTTCTCACTTCTTAAGATCAGTGTTTCTTTCCTATGTCTACATTTATTTGTCTACTACAAATTTTGTCACACAGTGGGAGTGTTTTACATTTTATGAATGGAGGCACTGTGGCACAGAGGACTGAAGAAACTTCTAGGGTTGACAATTTGCCAATAGTGCAACAGGAACATTTTTATATGTGCTACTCCAAGGTTACAGTTTATTAAACTAAATCAACAAGTTCTAGTAGTATATATTCTTCAATTTCTAGAATGGCATATCTAACTTTTCCTTTTTAATCTTTATCTGGTCCTTAATCTATAGAAATATTTCAGAGATGCCTTAATAGACAATAAAGGATTGTCATGTATTACACTCCCAGACCCTCTATTTCTTTGGAATTTTAACTAACCTGTCATTCTTGCTTATTCTGCTTGCCATCAGTTCTGTAAATAAGAGACAATTTTTGGCTTTACCTGTTGTCGCCAGCAATGAATCATGTTTGTACTGACCTTAGAGCCTTTTTGAGGGATATCTCAGAAACTACAAAAAGAGGTGGTGCAGAAACTACAAAAAAGAGGACAAACTCTGAACAATCTCTGGGTAAAAGAATTATAGATCCTCATACACCTTCGCTAATATGCTCACCAGCTTTTAAATTTACTTACGAGTTTTCCCAAACTGATGGGGAAGAGGGCTGACAATGACTACTGAAAGAATAACAAAATAACCTGTAAACCAGAATCCTAAACGTACTAAGGACTAGTATGTCCATTTTGCATCAAATATATGCCGAAACAGAACATATTGCTTAATTTAACTTATAGGTAGTATGAGATTATTACTATTGTAATATTAATATCCCTTCACAGCATACACTGAATGATACACTAGCTTTCTGAATGTCCCTGAAAATGGTATGAATGATGTGTAATTTGAATTCTATATAAAAAATTAGTTTTATTGATGTTAGCATTTAAAGATTACTCAAAATAATCCAACAATTATAGACAATTTTGCAAAGTAGACAAAAGTATTTTTTAAACAAAGAAATGGTGAAAATGTTTCATTTCAAACTTGAATTATTTTTCTAAGTATGTTTTCTTTTAGGAAAACAACATATAGTGCAGATGAAAGTATCCACAGCATTCATACTTTTAATTATTTGATTTAAAGAATTAACACTGGCATCAAGCTAGTAAAATATCACATTAAATTGCATGTATATATTTTGCTTTATTTGTCAAAGGTACTTTTAAAAAGACAGACAATGAGACTTAGCTATAATGAGAAAACAAAGGTAATCTATTTTCTAATGACATTTAATGTGTAACAAATATTAAGGTAATAACATCATTAGTGTGAACAATTAATAAGTTATGTTATTCTGGACCTACAGAGAATAATAATCTAAATTTTTACAATATTGCATTAAATTAGTGACTTAAAACATCTTAAAGTCTTCTGGAATATGATAAAATGAACTAAAGTTATGACTCCCAAATTTCTAAGCCAGACAATATACAGGATGGTAAAGAGTAATCTAAGCTTCCACTGAAGAATTCATTTTTCTATTCATTTATAGAAGACATAAAGTAAGTTGATTCAGCGGCAAACCCCAGTTAAATCCCTTAAAAGTTAACAATTAATATCTATTAATTGACAAAAAAGACTTTTAAAAATCCCTTTGTAATTCATCCAAAATGACAGAAAAATGTGATAGAAAGTTGTACCCAAGGCATTAAAAAGTGAATTTTCAATTGTTCTTTAGATCATAAGACATTCAAGAGATTTTTATAACTGATGATTAACATAATTGGCAAGTTCCAATTTCTCTGTCTGCAAACAAGCAGCTTGCATTTTAAATTAGAGATGTTGGTAGAGAAATAACAGTTTTGACTGTGAAAACCTGCTAATGAAAGCTGCTACTTCATGCTCAATGCATAGAAATTGCATAACTACTCCACTGAATTGATAGTTTCATAGCACAGAACTTCATAAAGATACCAAAGAATGTAATTTATAACTTAGAAATTCCTCTTAAACATCTAGCATTGAATAAAGAAAACACCTGAACAAGGTAAGAGAAGTTTTGTTAAAATATACACAAAGAAGGCAAAACTAGGTGTTTTTAATTTATGATACACATTTCAGGTAAATAAGATTTCTCCTAGAAATAGATAATCAATAATCAATCCAATTGTAATATTAAAAAGTGGTCCTGTACTAGGTCAAAAATAGATATAGAGTATTACATGATATATGGAAATGTCATTCCCAAACTTCAGTTTGGGTGAAAGTATATACTATTTCCATGGGTGTTTTAGTAAAATCACCAACAGAAATTAGTTGCTGCAACACCTGTGCTAGCATTAACACCTGTATGAGCACAGTTGGGAAATATAACTATGTATAACTATCTCATATAGGATAACATCATCTTTAGTTTGATGTATGTAATATCTATAGCAATTAGTAGTATTTTAGTTACAATAATATCACCACCATCAAAAGACTTAACAATAAATTGAATAATTTAATTATCATAAAAACAACATGGTATAAAAACTAATATTATCCTTAATTAACAAATGAGTAAATGAAAACACTGAGGCATTTAGCAAGATTAGGGTCACAGAGCTAATAAGTGATAGACTCAAGGTATAAATTAGGCAGTTTGGATCCAGTTTGGGACCCAATGCAACTGATTTTGCACAAAATTCCATTATTTGAAATAGCAGCTGTAGCAAGGAAAAATAATATGCTAGTGGCTCCTTTTTTTCCCCTTAGCGACTTTAGGTAACCATAAACTTAAATGGCAAAGCCAAAAAAAAAAAAGACAGATTTTACTAATAAGTCACATATCAATGAGTACAGATTTCCACTTCTAAGTATGATGAACAAAGAGCTGTCTTGCTTCAGACCAATACCATCAGCTAGAAAAAGTAAAGATAAATGAAACAAAAAGAAATATCAGAGAGGATTGAGGCCATCAGAAATGAGAGGCCAAGATCAAAGACAGAAAGCAATCACAGAGAGGTTAGCAGATGTTCTGCTCACCATCCTCCCCCTCAGCATTTAATGATTCTTTGTGCAAAGCAATAGGCTGAACCAAGATCAAGACATATGCAGAAAAGCCAGATCTATTAACAATCTTGCAAAAATACACTTACAGCTGACTTAAGAGAAATAATTAAGTAGAGGAAATAATAGGATAACAGCTTTAAAATGCTGAAATACTACAAGTTTTCTATATAGAGTATCATGTCATCTGTAAATAGTGGAAGTTTTACTTCTTCCTTGCCAATTTGAATGCCTTTTATTCCTTTTTGTTGTCTGATGGCTGTGGCTAGAACTTCCAATACTAGTTAAATAACAGTGGTAAAAGTGGATAACTTTGTCTTATTCCTGACCATAGAGGAAACATTCCACCAAAAAACTCCTAGAAATGATAAACAAATTCAGTAAAGTTGCAGGATACAAAATCAACATATAGAAATCTGTCGCATTTCTATATACCAATAATGAAGCATCAGAAAGAGAATGAAGGAATCAGTCCCATTTACAATTGCTCCAAAAACAGTAAAATACCTAAGAAAGAACCTAACCGAGGAGTCGAAAGACATATACTCTGAAAAGTATAAAACACTGATGAAAGAAATTTAAGATGACACAAAGATATGGAAAAACATTCCATGCTCATGGATTAGAACAACAAATATTGTTAAAATATCTATAGTACCTAAGGCAATCTACATATTTAATGCAATCCCTATCAAAATATCACCAGCATTTTCCACAGAGCTAGAACAAACAATCCTAAAATGTGTATGAAAAAGAAAAGCAAAGCTGGAGGCATCATAATGCCAGATTTCAACTTATATTACAAAGCTTTAGTGATCAAGACAGTATGGTACTGGCACAAAAATAGACACATATATCAAAAGAACAGAATAGAAAACCCAGAAACAAACCCACAACTATATGGTCAATTTATCTTCTGGGGCGCCTGGGTGGCTCAGTCGTTAAGTGTCTGCCTTTGGCTCAGGTCATGGTCCCAGGGTCCTGGGATTGAGCCCCGCATCAGGCTCCTTGCTCAGCGGGAAGCCTGCTTCTCCATCTCCCAGCTCCCTGGCTTGTGTTCCCACTATCGCTGTCTCTGTCAAATAAATAAATTTTAAAAAATCTTAAAAAAAAAATTCTTTATATGGTCAATTTACCTTCAACAAAGCAGGAAAGAATATCCAATGGGAAAAAGATAGTCTCTTCAACAAATGGTGTTGGGAAAACTGGACAGCAACATGCAAAAGAATGAAACTGGACTACTTTATCATGCCATACACAAAAATAAATTCAAAATGGATGAAAGACCTAAATGTGAGACCTGAAACATAAAAATCCCAGAGAAGAACACAGGTAGTAACTTCTTTGACATTGGCCACAGCATCTTTTTTCTAGATAGGTCTCCTGAGGCAAGGGAAACAAAAACAAAGATATACTATTGAGAGTTAATCAAAGTAAAAAGCTTCTATACAGCAAAGGAAACAATCAACACTGAAAGGCAACCTATGGAATGGGAAAATTTATTTGCAAATGACACATCCATTAAAGAGTTAGTATCCAAAATATAAAAAGAACTTATCAAAGCAACCCTCAAAAAACCAAATAATTTAATTAAAATGGGCAGAAGACATTTTTCCAAAGAAGACATCCAGATGGCCAATAGACATACTCAAAACATGCCAAAATATGCTCAACATCACTCATTATCAGGGAAATACAAATCAAAACTTCAATGAAATATGACCTCACACCTGTCATAATGGCTAAAATAAAAAATGCAAGAAACACCAAATGTTGACAAAGATATGAAGAAAAAGGAACCCTTTTGCACTGTTGGTGGGAATGCAAACTGGTGCAGCCACTCTGGAAAACAGTATGGAGGTTCCTCAAAAAGTTAAAAATAGATCTTCCCTATGATCCAGCAATTGTATTAGTACATAGTTACCCAAAAGAATATAAAAATACTAATTCAAAGGGATACATATACCACAATGTTTATAGCAGCATTACCTATAATTGCCAAATTATGGAAACAGCCCCAGTGTCCATTGACTGATGAATGGAAAAAGAAGTGGTATGTGCACATGCACACACAATGGAATACTACTCAGCCATAAAAAAGAATGAAATCTTGCCATTTGCAATGGCATGGATGGAGCCAGAGAGTATTATGCTAAGCAAAATAAGTCAGTCAGAGAAAGACAAAATCCATATGATGTCACTCATATGTGGAATTTAAGATACAAAACAAATGAGCAAAGGGAAAAGAATGAGAGAGAGAGGGAGAAGAGAGAGAGGCAAACCAAGAAACAGACTCTTAACTATAGAGAACAAAGTGATGGTTATCAGAGGGGAGGTGTGTAGGGGGATGGGTTAAATAGGTGATGAATTTAAATAAAAATTTTAAAAAATCATTACAAGTATAGAATTATATATCCAGTAAAAATATCCTATATAAGTGAAATCTTAGTAAAAATAATTACAGATGATTAAAAATTGAGATAATTCACCACTAGAAAACTGATACTAAGGAAATATGAAATCAAAATGTTCACACAGAAGGGTAGCAATTCCAGAGTAAAGCACAGAAATGGAGGAAGTAAATAAAGAGCAAAGGAACACTGAGTATAAATAACAAATACAACAACATTTAAAATATATGCATAATTAAAATGCATGGCAAAAATAGAAAAAAGAGAATAAAGTTACCATAAGTGGAATTAAAATGCTCCAAGGCCATGAAATTATCTGAAAAGTGGTATTATTATACTATTAGAAGGATGCATCCTATAATATAGCTGATAACTACTGCAATACCCATTTTGTTGTTGTTAAAGACTTTATTTGAGAGAGAGAGAGAGCACAAGCCCACAAGTGGGGGGGGGGGAGGGGCAGAGGGAGAGGGAGATGCAGACTCCCTGGTGAACACAGAGCCCAATGCAGGGCTCATCCCAGGACCCTGGGATCATGACCTGAGCCGAAGTCACTCAACTGACTGAGCCACCCAGGCGCCCCTGCAATACCCATTCTGAGAGAATATCCATTATCATACCTTGTACACCCCAGATGTGAATAAACTATCCCAGTACAGTTTTAAAGGAACAAAGATGACAGGAGACTCAGGATGCCAACAGGGCAGCATCAGTGGGAATTCTTACAAAAATTCAGGGACAATTCTTTGGCCTGCCAACTGAAAGCTAAGGTATGAGGCAACAACACAGCTGAGTGTAGAAACTTTATCTTAGAAGCCATAGGCTTCACATAAGAAGGCTTGGGCATAACTTCCAGATCCCTACAAAAACAAAACAAAACAAAACAAAAACACTTTCTTTATAAGTCATTTTACAAACAAGGAAAATCAAAGTTGTATCTTCCAACCTGATATTTAAAATTCATCCATGGCCTTCCTTACCATTACAGCTGCTGGGAGTTTACTAATTATAATTAGTATGACAGTTGAAATACTGCTATCATCAGGGTTCTTCTAAGTGAAATAGCTAAATGAAAGTTAACCCAAGGTCAATTTCCCATGTAGAAATAAAGTTTAGTTAACTCTACTCACAACTATGAAAAGAAAAATAACAAGCTGAATATTAAAGAGTTCAGGGGCGCTTGATTTGCTCAGTTGGTTAAGCGTCTGACTCTTGATTTTGGCTCAGGTCATGACCTCAGGATTGTTAGATTGAGCCCTGCATCAGGCTCTGCACTGGGTGTGGAGCCTGCTTGGGATTCTCTCTCTCCTCTCCCTCTGCCCATCTCTAAAACAAGTAAAATAAAATAAAGAGTTCATGGAAAAGACAGCACAAAGAGAAAAAGAGGGCAGGTAATCCAGTGGGACAAAACTAAATCCTAAAGTAATTGATACAAGTCCAAATTAATAAGTAATTATAGTAAATGTAAATAAATATTTAGGTAAAACTTAGAGTAAGTTATAAAATAATACCTGTATCACAAAAATCACCTTCGGTGTAAGAAAAAAGGATAAAAAATATACACTGTAAGTACACTACACAAAAGAAACTAGTACTTAAAAATGAGAAAGAAATTATATAATGATAAATGGATTAATAATAAAGATTATCAGGCATTTATGACCATAAAACTATAACTGCTAAATAGTTATCTATTCAAATTATATGACGTTAAAACTGAAAAATATGGAAAAAAAATCCAAATTAGAGAAAGTTTCAGATTACTTTCTCAACAGTTGATAGAAAAAGTAAGCAGAAAATACACAAATATATTAAAGAATTGGACACAATTATCAAACTTGATCAATTAAATCAATCTCCATAGCTAAAAAAAGACATACTGTTCATTCTTTTAAAGTATGCATGAAAAATTGACTATGTAGTAGCCACAAAGCAAGTTTCTTGCAAGTTTCTCAAAGTTGGAAAAAAACGAAATCAACAATAAAAAGAAAACTAGAAAATTCCTTAAAGAAGGGAACTAACAGTATATTTTAAAATAACCTATGGATGGGGCACCTGGGTGGCTCAGTCGGTTAAGCGTCTGCCTTCGGCTCAGGTCATGATACCAGGGTCCTGGGATAGAGCCCTGTGTCGGGCTCCTGGCTCAGCAGGGAGTCTGTTTCTCCCTCTCCCTCTGCCTCTCTCCCCTGCTCATGCTCTCTCTCTCTCTCTGTCCCTCTCTGTCTCAAATGAATAAAAAATCTTAAAAAAAATAAAATAACCTATGGAGGAAGAAAGTTCCAATAAAAATTGTAAGATATTATGAAAAGAATGATAATATGAAAATATGATATATTAAAACTTACTGATTTTAGCAAAGTCATGATAGAGCTAATTTACAGCCTTAAAAGCACACAATAGAAAAAAGAAAGGCTAAAATAAACACCATTCTATGAAGTTAGACAGGGAATGACAAATTATGATCAATAAACTTTTTACAAGACTGATTTTTAAAATGGAGGTAGGGAGAGGAGACACAAATTTCTAATACCAGGAATAAAAAAAAACATTTTAATATATCCTAAAGTTAATATTAATACATTACAATATATTAATACATTAATATATCCTATATTAAAGTTAATAAGATATTAAGAACATCTTTATAAAAATGAGACAATTGTCAAAAGAGGAGAAAATCTGGATAATTCTATATCTGTTTGTAAAAAATAAATTCATCATTAATTTAAAATATTCCCACAGAGAATATGTTAGCTCCAGATGTCTTTACCAATGGTTTCCTACAAATATTTAAGGACGAGATAAGAAAAATCATATACAAATTCTTCTATAAAATAGAAAATATGGAGTATTTCCCAGTCTGGTAAAAGTAACATTGACAAACAAAATGCACAAGGACATTACTATAAAGAAAAATCACAGTCTAATCACTATCATGAATATAGAAAATTATAAGCCAAAATAGTAACAAAACAATTCCAGTGGCATATGAGGCGAAGAATATGACGTGACTTGGCCATGGGTCTGAGAAGGTATAGCCCCACTACTGTACTTGTAATATGGGACCATTCTGAGAGTTGATGAAGCCTGTTGTGACTAACAGATGTCAGGTACCATCAGTAAACTCACCTTGAGTTTAGAGGTTTTATTATTTACATGGATGGTTAGATAAACTTTTTTTTTAAAGATTTATTTATTTTAGAGAGAGAGTGCGTGCACACAAGCTCGCACAAGTGGGGGAGGGGCAACGGGAGAGAGAGAGAGGAAGAGAATCCCAAGCAGATTCCCTGCTGAGTGGAAAGCCTGAGGGAGGCCTCCATCTCATGACCCTGAGATCATGACCTAAGCAAAAACCAAGAGTCAGACGCTTAACCAAATGAGCCACCCAGGCACCCCAAGATAAAGTAAACTTCTAACCCACAATTTCAGTCACTTCACCTCTAGGGATGTAAGTTTCCTTATCAGCAAAGTGAGAGGAATGTACTGGATAGGCTCTGATATTTCTCTGAACTCTAATTTTCTATAAGCATGTGTACATAAATAATTATAATTTAAGCATCTTAACACGATACCTTAGAACTGAGGCTGCTTAGAGAGGGAGGAGAGAACCTCCGGATGGGAAGATGATTTCAGCAACACGGGTCTTAAACAGCTCTGAGAGCTACTGTCCATGGAAAGGTATTCAAAATATAAGTAATGTAGGATCACAGATTTTGATGAAAAATATGTGTATTTAGGAGAGTATTAGAAATTAGCTTGGATAGGTAATTCGAGTAGGACAAATACATAGTACTATTTGAGACCTAAAGGAAACTGGAGTACAGTCTTGAACATTTCAACTTCAAAACAATATGTATACAGTTAACATATAAAATATTCAAGCCAACATCAATGGATATATTAAAATGCTCATTATTTACATAGTATTTATTTAAAATATCCAAACTAATGCCAATAATTTGTTAAGGAGACATTTTTCTCAACTTTAAATTCATGTTTACATGCTAAGATATCCAATTATTTTCTTTATTCTCAAACACATTTTAGTACAAAGGAAAACAAAATATGACACAAATGAAGACGTCATCAAACATAAAATACAGTGCTTCATTTTATTAAATTATATCAAAACAGCTATCATATATATAGTCATTTTATTGCAGATCTGAATTCATTTTATTTGTATCATGCTACACAATGTGGCAGAAGTCAAATGTAACATATATGGTATCACGAAATCAGACACTATTCCCAATATTCATAAAGCCAACTGTTTTCTGCTCCACTGGTGCAATGAATTAATTGAAACTGAGTGTATCTTAACATAAATTTTGAAATGCCTTTGCTACGTTCCTTCTATTAAAACTTGCATGAATTAAAAATTCATTAGATACCAAGTGAATTACTGTAAATTCTCTTAAACTTCTCAGTTATTTTATGTAGTTTATGTTCATTCACCTTGATTTACACAAATTATTGGTATGTGAGAATTAATGAGTCATCACGTACTATATAAGATCAGATCTTTCCCCATTCTATTATTCCTTTATGATAAAAACATTACATTCTGAAAGATGAGAAATATTACTGGCAGTGTTTGATGTATACATCTGAATAAGCCAAGATGATGTGAACACATTTTATTATGCTGCAAGAGAGTGAAAGACATAAAACGGCCATATAAGAGCAAATTAATGAAGAGACATTAGCTTTGTGTTCCTTTAAGAATTAATTTTACCTTTACTCCTTTTAATACTTGAAATGTTTTCACTTTAGTCATATGTTTTTGTACTAAGATGCAGTTTTAGTTTTTATGATAGACTATTTCTTTAATTTTTAAGCAAATAGCCAAATATCTATTTTCCATCTATCAATCCAAATGAACCAATATCCCTCAGTGCTTAACTATAATTCTAAGAACACCTTATATTGTTTTGTTTTTAGACACTTTTGATCTGTTCTTCTTTTTTCAAAACACAAAAATTCCTAGACTAACACTTATACATACATCTGCACTGTTTTCTGAGAAACACTGCACTATTTCTTGAAAAATACTAAAAATAAGAACTAATCTGGGTCATAATTTTAAGTTTTTGATTTAATAACCTTATTTTACTTTAATTTTTACCTTCTGGTAAAATATAGGATTTAGAATTCTAAGAATTTATTTTAATTTGCTTTTATTATTTATGATTAATATTTAATAACCTAATTAAGATGACAGTTATGTTTATTTTATACATTATGCTTATGTTCCTTCACCATTTATCTCCATTGCTTTGGCAATTCAGCCTCTTTCTTAAACTCCCATAGAGAACTCAAACTCAGTATGTTCAAATCTGAATTCTTTATCTTCTTTAAGAATCCTTGTACTTCAGTGATTCCTGTCCCCATTACAGTCATTACCTTATACCCAATTTTACCAACTAGAAACTTGAAATCATCTTTTAACCCTATTTCCTTTCAATTCCCACGGCTATTCAACTAACAGTCCTATATGAACTTCAAATCTTAGTTATCTCTTTAACTTACAGGGTTTCCTCCATCTGTATTACTAACATTCTGATCTATGTGCCATTATTTCTGCATTGTGCATTAGCAAAAGAGTCAACCCATGTCCCAGCACTATTCTAGAAACCTAACATTCATTTTTTACACTAGCATTAGAATAATTAGAATATATCTACATATGGCTTAACTTTTATGTCTGACATTGCACTTGAGGTAAGGATCAAAATACAACCATGGATGATCACATCCAAGCTTTCCTCATCCATCTCCTGGAATGGTATTCTCCACCTAACTCTGTACTCCAGTCATGCAGACACTGTTCCCTTTGCTAACACAAGCTGTGCTCCTTTTTGTTTCTGGACCTTTGCACTTACTGTTTCCACTGTCTAAAATGCTGTCCACCAAGTTGATTGCTTATTAATTTTTAATCAACCATTGCTAGCAAGGTTTAGTGCTGATAACAAGAACTTCCCTAGTTATTTATATCAAGAAGGGATTAAGTATCAGCAAAAAGTAGTTCAAAGGACAGGAGTTTCAAAATGTGGGCATGGAGGAGAAATTCTCGGAACAAAACAGAATCAACTCATTGGGAAAGCTACTGCCTCTGAGTACCTTACTGGAAAGAAGATCTTTAGAGTAGTCCTTATGAATTAGTTTAGTTCTTAAACTACTTCAGGTGTCAAAAATCTAGAATCAAAACATTGCAATTATTGCCTCCACCACAAATGACTCTCAAGAAGCTGAAGAATGGGAAATAATATACTTTCCAAACCTTATATGAGTCCATTTGCATCTAAACCCATGTTGCAGTAGAACCCATGGAATGCAGCATTGGCTCTCTTATTTTTTTTGTAGTATAATACACCACCTTGCAAAGAGGGTGAAAGGTAGGTTAGGCAACCCAATCCACAGTATCCATGAAGTCATCTTTCAGAGATCAACATAACAGTATCTGTCACTTCAAGGAAGACTTACTTGACTTCCCCACATAGGTCAGACTTTTTTTGATGGGATGTGAGAATAGTCTATGACCCAAATTGTAGCTGAATGAATACTTGAGTAATTACTTGTTAAATACTGGGTTCTCCCTTGAATAGATAGAACGTAACTTCCATAAAGGCAGGGATCAGGGTCTGTTTTGTTCATAGCTGCATTCATGGCACCAAATGAACCACTGTGTATGGCAAACACTCCACAGATACTTTATTGAATCCATAGCCCTGACAGTATAGATATCAGTAGGCATTGTTTGTTTTTCATGAAAATAATTTCCTCAAGTACTGTATCAGGATCTGATGAAGAGCTTTGATAAGACCAACTCTGTATAATAAGGGCAGTTAATGCTACACTTCAGTAATTTTTATAGAAAACCCAATTGAACGGTCTTATTTTAATCTGACTAGCTTAGCATTGCAAATGAACCACAAGCAGGAATAAACAAGGATGGGGAGGCCTAAATAACATTGGCACTTACTGCATGTATCTTTAAAAATGTAATTAATATTTCCCTCTGACCCGCCTCCCTCTCATGCTGTCTCTCATTCTCTCTCTAATAAATAAATAAAACCTTTTTAAAAATGTACTTAATATTAAAAAGAAAATTCTGGCTTCTAAATTTAAGTGCAATAGGCACAATAAAGTTAATACTGAAAGCATAAAAATCTCTGAATTTTACTTACACGGAACACATAAACTAGCATGCATACAAAAACAAGGGGGTCTCTATCCTATGGAAAATATGTCATATATTAGCTTGAGACATTGTTTCTTTAGTCACTTTTAAAAACTGTCTTTCTATTTTCTCCAGTTACTTTTACAAGAAGAAATATACAAAGCACATAGATAGTATCCAAAAAGAAAACCCTAATAGACAACACAAAAAAAGTGAAATAGAAGAAATGAGGGAATGTTGCATAATTCACTCAACTTTCTTGAATCTTACTGTGCCTACATTTTACCAAATAATTCATTACATTGTATAGAACTAACTTCAGTATAGATTTCAAGATGGCCACTCTGTACAAGTTTCACATTTTTTCAGGGTTGATACGCATTTTTACTGGGAGGGGCAATTACTTAAATTTCATTTAAATTGAGACTGAGTTAGGTTCATTTACTATAAACCTCATTTATTATCACAGTTAACAGTCCTAAAAATCTTCAAATTAGATACTACAATTTATATTTTCAGGGAACATAACTAAATGTTACTCATTAAGGACATTTAGAACAATCATTCAAAGTCAGGCTGGAATGCTTCTCTAACACTCTGTTCAGTCACATTCTATGAATATAATTTTGCTATAAGGACATGATGAGAACACAACTACTACAAAAAGTCAAAATATGTAGTTTACCAACTGGATGATATTTGGTAGGCTAAACTGCAGAATTTGGAAATAGTTATTGACAAACAGCATCAGAGAGACTGTACAAGTTAAACATTTTAGAACATGGAGGTCTGAGCACTCCAGTTACTGGGTTGGGTTTGAAGTTCATCTTGGAGTCCAGTCCCCTCTCCTTTCTAGAAATTCCTGGTCAGAGTTACTGTCTTACATTAAAAAAAAATGTTGAAATGAATAAATTAATACTGCTTCATGAGAAAAAGTGAGAAATAATGGAAGCAGCAAGATGTTAAACAGATTAACCAGTGGTACTTTAAGTCATTCATTTCAAACAGCTTTGAATCTCGTAATAAAATGATGCTAATGATGTGTACCTTCTAGGGTTGCTTGGTAAATTACAGTTAGGTAGATGACCAATGAATGGTAACCATTATTATTTCCATCAGTGAAGCATATTGCTGAAACATAAATTCTGGCATTAAAGAGAATGCATTGTTGTGATCAGTTAGCCTGGTCCCTGTTGTCTGATAAAATCTAATTCCAGATCAGGTGTGTCTGCAAACTTCACCATATGTATTTCAGCCAATGATCTGGACACACACAATTTATCTTTAAAAAAACTTCAAAGATAACAGCAGGAATAAAACCTAGTTTGACTTAAAGTTCTAGAATATGATATCTCTTTCCAGATTCTTCTGAATTTGTTCGGGGGGGGGGGCACTAGTATTTAGGTTGCACAAATATTGTAGTTATGCTAATGCTGATTTAAATCAAGCCCCTAAACCCAATGGCAGCAAAAATAAATGAAATTATTGTGGACAAATCATGTCCCAAGAATAAAGTGGAGGTTATTTGCAAGGATGAGTTGGGTATATTTTTTTTAGTCCTGAGCTAGAAAGAGAATGTCTTGCTTGTAGTTTTGATCAGAACCCAAACTCCAGTCAGCAAACCAATACAACACAGTTCTTTTATTGCTCTTCACAGATATTCCATCTTTACAAACTGAAGGTCTGTGACAACCCTGCTTTGAACAAGTCTATTGATGCCATTTTTCCAACAATATTTGCTCACTCTGTGTCTCTGTTTCACATTTTGGCAATACTTGCAATATTTCAAACTTTTTCATTATTTTTATATTTCTTATGGTGAACTCTGATCAGTGATTACAACTCACTAAAAGTTCAGATGATAGCATTTTTCAGTGATAAAGTATTTTTAAATTAAGATACACACATTTTTTAAAATAATGGTACTGCATACTTAATAGGTTACAGTTTAGCATAAACTTAAGTTTTATATGCTCTGGGAAACTAAAAAATTCATCTGACTCACTTTACTATAGTATTTGTATTGCAATGGTCTGGAACCAAACCTGCAATATCTCTAAGGTGTGCCTTTATAAAATTCCATCATAATCTCATCACTCAAGGCTCTTTAAAAGTCCTTTAAAGTCATGGTGCTTACATGTCCCATTCCATAAAAATACTATTTTATTCAGGTCCGTAAAGTGTTTTTCACTAGACTTTCGCTATGAAAGGCCTGAAATTATGTAAATACAAGAAAAATAAATCCATATTATTATTACCAATCTAAGAGACAGAATGCATGAGAGATGATCTTTTCACATCCTCATCTTCTGACTTGAGGTAAAGATAAAATAATCTGGAATATGAAATTATGGTCCATAAAGATACTCAATTTGGAGTGTTGGATTTTCTATTCTTCACCTATATATCACTTTTAAATAAATTTCAAAGTAATTATAGACACACAGTACAAAAGAGGAAAAAAGTTAAAGAATCTAAGGAAGGCTGTACCTTGACCACTGTCATGTAATTAGAATTAAGACATTTTTATTAAGTTGAATTCAGTTTAGTAAATATTTAATTGATAACTTACCACACTATTACCAAGAAATCCTTATACCTATTTAAAATTAATTCCTCAGATTTCAGTATTAGCTGATTTTATTTGATAACTATAAAGGGGCTATACAAGAGAATTTTTAGGTTTGTGGAGTGTTCTGTGTGGTAGTGTGTCAGCAGATATATGATTAATCATTTTCAAAACCAACAGAGCTATAATCCACAAAGAGTAAGTTTTACTAGGAAAAAAATTAAAAAAAAATAAATAACTAGGATATCAGGGAGTCTTGGAATGGAATACTCATTATGGAGAATTAATCTCACTATATTAATATGAATGACATAATCACAGAAGGAGGTGGGAAGGATAAAAGGAGTTGACCTAATTGACTTTGGAAAACAGTATTTTGACTGGATAATGTAGAATTAAATTACAAAAACAACTGTCCATAAACATTGTACTCTAGTTGGTAATTCTGAAATTACCAATGTACTGGGTTGAACAAATAAGTAAATAAATAGTAAAAAAAAAGGGGGGGGGTTATTGTAAGAGGTAGAAGTTACAAATAAGAGGTAGGCTAGAATGAACCCTGTGATGCTACAATAGATTCAAAGGTAGATGATAAATACTTAAATGTTTGTATATAGTTGAGTTAGTATACATACATATATTTCCTAGTTCTGTATGTTAAGATGGCAGATGGCCTAGAAACACTGACATCCCACCAGAAATGATCAGAGCCAGAATCCATATATATCTTGGTTTTTAGATATCATTTTCTAATAAACAGATCTAGGAGGTGCTTGGAGAATGGCTGGGGCTAAAGCTAGGGCCAAAAATACAAGATAAGCCTGGAGTTTCTTATAGTACCAGAAAGAAAGGAAGTGCTAATATGCAGGCAAATTCCACTGAAGAATACTGAAATTAGTGGGCAAAACTTTAAAGAAACTAGAATATTTGCACGGTGTCAACATAGCTTGCTCAAAATATTTATTAATTACTATGGTAGTTTTAAAACATGTCCATAAATTATCTGATATTCTTCCCTTCAGTAGATAAAGCTAAACTCCCCTCCACTCAAGTGGTGGCTGGCTTTAGTAGCTTGCTTCTAATGAACAGAATATAAAAAGGAAAAAAAATTAGTAACTGTAGTGAAGAAACTCGGAAATACCATCTTAACCAAGTAATTAAAGCTAACATCAGCCATAACGATTCATGTAGATACTATGTACCCACAATATAAAGTGAGAAGAAGGCCACTTCATCTCTGTAATATCCTTCCCCAAGACCCAAAACCTGTCTAATTATGAGATGCATTAGACAAATCCACACTGAGAGACATTCTACCATACAATTATGCTTCCAAGGCATCAAGGTAAAAAAAAAAAAACACACAAAAAACAAAAAACAAGGAACGCCTGAAAAACAATCACAGATTGAAGACTAAGAAGACATGATGACCAAATAAATCATGGTGTCCTGTACTGAGTCCTGGATCAGAAAAAGGGTATTAGTGAAAACACTTTTGAAATACAAATCTGAAATTAGTTAACAATATTGTGCCAATGTTAATTTCTTCATTTTGATAAATATACCAGATTGTATGAGTTGTGAGCATTAGAGATGGATGGTGCAGGGCATATGGGAACTCTCTGTCGTATCGTGGCAACTATTCAGTAAATCTAAAATCATTTAAAATAAGTAAAAAAAAAAAGAAAAGAAAAAACCCTAAGTTCCTCTCTACCACTAATTGTCATCTCAAGTTCAGCTCACTTGTCTTTTGTTTTCTGCCTTATCTAATATTGTTTCCATTTTTCTAGAATATAACTGCATTTGACAAACCTTTCCTTTAGGTTTCTTTATAAGATTTCTGACTTATAGAAATTGACTGGCAAAGTTCAAAAACAACTTATTCCCTGATCATTTCTTTATGCTGCCAATGTCACTCACATCCAAGATCTCTGACCTACAATTCTTCTAACTAAATTTCTACAGTGTTGACTGTCATTCAAAGAAACATAAATACCATCCTCTGGGAATTGTATCTGTTGTATGGAGAAAATTCTATCTTTCAAATGATTCAGTTTGTTTTAAATTCATCATATAATAAGTAAATGGAAAAACAGTCTGAAATTCAGGCTGAGATAATATATTTATTTCATTAATACAAGTCACACATATGACCCCATTATTTAGTGTTCATTGCATATAAAGCAGTAGACATAATGCCACAGAACTAAAAAAGTAAGTGGCCAATCTGTCCTAAATTATAGGATTAGATCACATATAAGTATCACTGCAATTTTAATAAGCCACGAGTCTATGTATCTTGGCATACAATGATTTCTAGTAATTGTATTAAATGATGCTTTTAAGTGCCCTTGATAATTAATATTAGTTGCCTTCAATGACTGGTTGGAGCACTGAAAAGCACTGGAATAGTTGTTACTTTCATATAACTAAGTTTCTGCTGATACTCATATCCCTGATCTATACATTAAGCATCCAAATGAATTCCTGACTCTTAGACAATTCCGTTCCAAAATGTTCACTTATAGCCTCTATTTACATAAAAAAGTTACCAAGGAAGTGAACTGGCCTTATAGACTCATCCAGAATAGCTGTTTCTATCTTAATTCTACTTTGATGCTTCTTTATTATGTATCATATTATCTAAGAGAGAGGTATAAGCCTTATTTCTGGGTCAGAGGTAGTGGTAGGTTAAGGATGAAAGGATAAAATCCAGAACTGTAAGAAACATGACAGATACAGGGAAGAGGCAATAACAAACAGCAAGCCACTAGGATGGTGCAGATTATGAAGTTTGAAAAAAGTAGAGGTCAAGAGGAAATATTGCTAAAAAACTGTCTAACAATCAGACACCAGAAAGTATGCCCAAGCTAAAATCAATTGGTCAGTCAGATAAGGTTTTGGACATGAGAATCAGATATAGCACACAAGAGATTAGAGGACTTTTGGATCAGGTAAAATCTAACCTCAGACATATACAGAATTTCCTATATCCAGCTGAAATAAGATTTACTGAGTATGGCTAATCAGGGTAAGCAAAGTTCAGACTGCTGAATTGAAGTAATTCTCTTTTCTAAACCAATATTCTGAAATATACAAAGCTAAACTCATATTCATTCACAAAATGCAGTTTGTGCTTTTAGGTTTTGTTTTGTTTTTTGTTTTTGATACCAAAAAATATCCAATCATCTGTACTTAAATCCACAAAATTCTTTTAATGCCTCACACCCTTCCGTGGTCAATATATAAGGGCATCTATCCACAAATATCTTTAGCATTCATCTCCTTTCCTTTATGTTAGTTTCACCTCTCATCATGTCTCACAAGAAAGTTCAATAACCTCTTAAATGTTTTCCTTGCTCAACATCTTTTCCATATTTAAGTAATTCCCTCAAAGCCTGGTCCAATCATATCAACCACAGCCCAGGAATCTTTGACTGCTTATAGAATAGGCTTAACCTTTAGAATGATATCGTAGATCCTCCCTAAACAGGCTATAACATATTTTCCAGAAAATGTGCTGTTCATGCAAACTTTGTTGACCTATATTGGATCACTTAATCTTTCCAACACTCTAAACATTTCCCCACATCCACACAATTACTTACCTTGCTACTGCTCTAAGTATTCTCAAATATGAGAATCTGTGCCCCCACCTCCACTTGTGAGAATCCTTACCATCTTTTTTACAATTCAGTATAAATGCCACTATACCTATCATTTAATATCTCCTATCAAATATTTTTTCTCAGCCTCTGTTACTATACATGATATTTAGTATCTCACATGACACTAATCATATTGGTTTTTCTTCATCAATTGATTATCAGCCATCAAGGTGAGGAGGCCTCTCTGGTTAAGCTTTGTATAAATTCAACAGCTACATGGATTGAATAATTGCTAGAGAATTAGGTTGAGCAATTTGGAAGGACATTAAAATTTGAAGAGGATCAAGAGACAAACAGAATAAAGAATGTAAGATTTTATAAAAAGAGAACAACCTTCAGAATAGATCATTCCCTAAAATACATCTCATCTTAGCAGATAAAACTAATTGCAAATAGATAAAACAACTGATTTTGAGCATATGACACTGAAAAAAATATGTGCTTTTTCTTTTTGCTCAAAATGGTGCTTTGCCTTGGACTAGCCAAAGATCCTCTGTATTTGACTCTCAGTAAAAGTTATAAACTATCATTAGTCCATGTATATCAGAAGCTACCTAGAGGTGGCTGCTCTTAACAAATTCCCTAAATAAATTATGCACTTTCATATATTTTCATACAAATGTGCCAAAGTAACCAAGAAGAGAAAAATATAAATGTTCTATGCCTTTTGCAGCTTTTTATTGTAAGATTATTTTCATCTAAGGGGTACTAAGTAAGAGATCCAAACCAACTCATCTTTACTATCATAGGCCATCACATTGGAATAATGTCAACCAACCCACCTGACTTTCATTTCCATGGCCTTGACTTACACCATTTTTGCCATCTGATTCACCCTGTGTTTACTAGGGTAGTGTGTGGCCAATGCTAAGAGGAAAAACTACTTGTTTTAATCTCACCCTAATATAACTACAATCTTAAACATTCAATAGATAATTTTTCCAGGAAAGAAAACAGGAACAGAAAAAAGCAGCCCATTCAGAGGAGGAAAAAACAAGAAAAAACATTTTCTGAAAACCTGTACCTTCAGGAGGAGAGTAAAGTTACACAGGACATTTCAAAATTCTACTGTTCGCCTACTATCCGTAGTGGTCTAGCACCTCAACATCTATCTCCTCCCTAATTAAAAGCAGATAAACCTGGTCCTTTACCTCACTTACTGTGGCAGAAACAGTACTGTCAACCACATATTCCATGTGTTTCACCATATTACCCAACCTCCCTGAAATTATGTGAGGATTTGTGAATAGTTCTAACAAATGGACTATGATTAATCCATTTTGACAAACAGTAGAGCTGAGCTCTCCTTGTGATTTCTTCCCTCATCACAGTGATTAAGGAGGCATCAGGACAGAAGCAATGAGGATCATTCAATTATTGTATTGAAATCCTGGAAAGTATTGGGAATCAGTGAATTTAGCACCTATGAGAAACAACTGCCGGGTTCAATTATTTAGATATTAGGGTTGTTACTGCAGACTATAGTAGCCTACTATGGTAACAGCTGTATTATGAGTTTTCAGACAGTAGGGAGTCTCAACACGTACTGTTTATATTTACGGTGCTTATAGATTACTAATCAATATTTTAGAAAATCTATTCTGGAAATAGACCACATCAAAAGTATTTTTCTAAAAGGGTTCTTTTTCTATTACATTGTGCGCACATTTGTATTACATATGCAGGGGTCCTCAACCCTGAGAATTAAATATTTTAGATAGATAGACAGGTAAGATAGACAAGAAAAGTCTCTCAACTCACACCAATTAAATCAGAATGCTTGGTCTTGAGTCTAGATTTTTCAAAGCTTACATGATTCTAGTTCATAGTGATAATTAAGTACTATTGTTATATGGGATAAAGTTATAGTTTTCGGTTTGTTTGCTTTTGGATAAACATACCTTGGCTGCAAGTCAAAATTTCAGAAACTTTTATGGTGTGTGTGTATTTTTATTTTTATTTTTATTTTTATTTTTTATTTTTTATTTTTTTTTAAAGATTTTATTTATTTATTTGACAGAGACACAGCGAGAGAGGGAACACAAGCAGGGGGAGAGTGAGAGGGAGAAGCAGGCTTCCCACAGAGCAGGGAGCCCGATGTGGGGCTCGATCCCAGGACCCTGGGATCATGACCCGAGCTGAAGGCAGACGCTTAACAACTGAGCCACCCAGGCGCCCGGGTGTGTGTGTATTTTTATAATAAATAATGAAAAACACTAATAGTAATAATAGTAATATAACTATAAACATCAACAACTCCTTTTTATTTCTGGAATATCACCTAGCTCGTATTTTTAGAAAGAAATTATCTAAATTCAGTAAACATGCAAATCAGTAGAAAGAACACAGATGGAGTTAAAGAAATCTATGTTGTGAGGCCTTCCCTTGTGTAGCCTCAGGCAAATTCCTTAATCTCTTTGATGTCAGTTTCTTCTTCTGGAAACCTGAGATAAAACTCTTCTTATACTGTTGCTCTAGGATTATATGAAATGATTTGCATAAAGCAATAATCACTCTTCTTAAAGTTGCTTATCAAAATTAGGTAATTTTATATAAAATCAAGGGTGCCAAATTGGTATCATGACTCAAGAATACATTTCACACTAGTTTGTCAGTGTTGAAACTTCCAAAATTAAAGGCCTATTCTTTTGGTTAAGAATACACTTCATGCTTGAGTTTCATATACACTTCAGAATGGTAACACATTATTCCTTATCAAGAGTGTATTCCCTTCCAGCACTGCCTCCATGCTCTCTTTAGGATTCTATTTTAAGAAGAGTCCTTGAGAGGAAAAAAATGTTGAGAAAAGCATGTGGTCACTGGCCTCTTTGAAAACAGAGATTATCACACCCATTACAGGCACTAAAGCAGAGAAATGGTTTAGAAAAAGTTAAGTGTTATCTTTGTTTAAAAATCAAATTTATAGATTTGGCCTATAAAAAAAAAAGTGTTCTCAAGGTGATTTGAGCATTTGAGATATTATTCATTCTCTTTAAGCTCTTGGTTCTTCTTTGCACACCTCCCTTCCATCTGAGACCCTTGTCTAGTGCCACATACTGAAACCAAATTGATTTGAAAAATGCCCTGCCTTCAGAGAGCTTTTACTATAATTGGTGAGAGTCAATATAAAACTAACTAATGACAGGAGTATAAATATGAATCGAATTCTAATAGAGGTATCAGCAACAGTCTATAGGTAAAGAAAGAAAAATAATGATATTCATCAATTAAAGGAATGAATTCCAGCAAATAAATTTCCATTTCTTTTTATAAGATCTAACAAAATAGGAAAAGAAAGTGTTAAAGTGTTATGGGTGAGAAAGAAGAGTTGGAAAAGAAATATTGTTTTGGCCGATTCATATTCTTAATGCTGTTAACATAACTGACTCGGCAAGATCATGTAAAGATCCAAACCAGTTGCTCCATTCATAGCAGATGCTCACACTTCTGAAAGAATAATTCAGTGAGTAAATTGAGTGTTTTGATTCACCCAGCACTCGGTCTCCTGAACCCTCACCAATAATTATTTGCCCCCAAATCTCAGACAGTTTTGTGAATTTACGAATTGTTGAATTATATTGGACAGAATCTGGAACACTTGCAAAATGTCCTCAAAACAAAAACATTAATGAAGATAGAAAAAATTTTTGAGAAATACTGCAAAAATAACAAGGGTGAGTTTAAAAAATAACAGGAGGTGCCATAAAGTCACACACACACACACACACACACAAACATGCACACACTCGTGATTCAAATTAAGTAAAGGACTACAAACATTTAAGAAAATATTTATGCATTTGACAGTATATAAAAACATTTTTTTTCGGGGCGCCTGAGTGGCTCAGACGGTTAAGCGTCTGCCTTCGGCTCAGGTCATGATCCCAGGGTCCTGGGATTGAGCCCTACATCAGGCTCCCTGCTGAGGGAGTCTGCTTCTCCCTCTCCCTCTGCCTGCCATTCCCCTCTCTGTCAAAATAAAATCTCTAAAAAACAAAACAAAACAAAAAAACATTTTTTTCTAGTGTGTTGCAATGTTTTAAAAAAATTATCACACCCATTACAGAACATGGTACAAAAAGAACATTGCTTTTAATATTTTTATAATGTGCCAGGTGGCTCCAAGAGTTCTAGTGAAGGTTGAAGAGATATGTGCAGAAGGAACTGGAGGGGTTACTCATTTTGTTTCGTTTACACTTCTTCACACTACAAATGCAGGGGAAAAAGGCATTAGTAGTGAAGACATATTTAGGTTGTTACATTTATATGCATTTAATTTTTTTTATAGAAACTTTTCTCTAAGAAACTTGAACTGTTGCTTTTTGAGGAAGTCAAGTGATTAAAAGAGCCTAATGAGGAAAAGAATCAATGGCCCAGAAGAACTGAAATTAGAATTAAGAATTAATTGATTTTGAAAAATCAGATTCAAAGGGAATATTAAATGCAATTCCTCTAGAACCATTAAGCTTATAGTAATAAAATGAGTGAGTATTGCTCCTAAAGTGGAATATTTTGATTAGAGAAGTTTCAAATTTCAAGAGGTTGGTTTTGAAGAAAGTTTCTCAGAGAGACATCAATAATGTCTTCCTTCATTAGTGAAAATAACACGAAGCCAATGAGGGGAAGTTCCTTTCCCTAAAAGAAGAGCAAACTCATGATTTGATATAATCACTGTTTTCATATAAAAGTATGCATATTGTCATGTCTTATAGGTACGGATACATTCTAATTATAAGTATAAAATGATTAATTTAGCCTTTTAACCTCTCTTCCCATCTTGTCTTTGCTTTGACATGTAAATTAGATTTTCATATTTTGCTTTTGCATTAAGAATCAGTCAGTTATAATCTAATATATTGCTATTAAAAGACTGAAACAAAGAGCAAAGCTGTTCTGCAAACACTTTCAAATTATTTCCTACTGTAAAGTATAATCTTGCCATTGTGCTCTAAAATCAGAGAATATCCATAGTTAATGTTGTTGGGAAATTAGCCATCCTATTATAACCATCTTTATTGTTTATGAAGTATCTAAATGAGATGTGTTTATATAATTTGGTTTGATAATTTACAGAAATTATAAAACTCCATACAAGTACCAAAAAATAACAGGTGCTGCATAGAAGGACCCTAAGGAAACTTCATGGAATTTTATGGATTTATCATTTAAAAACCCAAACTATATGATATGATAAAATGGTAGGCATTAATAAATGTTAAGAATCCTGATAAACATATACTCAAGAGAAAAAAGAATCTATAGAATCTATTTTGATAAGACTGAATCCTATGGAGTTTGTTCTCCTCTCACCACACACACACACCCACACACACACAGTTGGCTGCACAACACACTATCTGAGTGCATAGTTGACTACATCTAACCAATATCATTGGTGGTATACAATGACATAAGTACAAGAATAGTTCATGAAAATTAAGCTGCTATAACAGTTAAAATATACAGCTAATATATTTTCAAATTACATACAGTTATATTAAATCTGGAGGGCATCCAGAATGTAACTCAAGGTTATTTCTTTTTGAAAACTCCTGTCTGAATTTTCCACATCTATACTACTCACATGAACATAACCCACTATGCTTTATGGTATTAAGAAATGAATAGTAATACAAAGGGCTTTCCTGGGGCGCCTGGGTGGCTCAGTCCTTAAGCGTCTGCCTTCGGCTCAGGTCATGATCCCAGGGTCCTGGGATCGAGCCCCGCATCGGGCTCCCTGCTCCGCGGGGAGCCTGCTTCTCCCTCTCCCACTCCCCCTGCTTGTGTTTCCTCTCTCGCTGTGTCTCTCTATGTCAAATAAATAAAATCTTTAAAAAAAACAAAACAAAACAAAAAAAACAAAGGGCTTTCCTTTCCTACTCAAACAAGTCTCTTATAGTTCACTTAATATATATGGAAATGGTATGTTTAGAATATTACTTTTAAATTATGTTTATTACAAATCTTATGCAATATGCTACCAATGGAAACCAGTATTTTTAAAATAGCACATTGCTAAACAATAAAATCTTTTCTACAGGTTTAAGTAGAACTCTATGATAACGCTTTGCCTAAGAGTAACCATCATCAATCAATATAATAGGTCAGTTTTCAGTGAATCTAAGTACTGTATAAAGTTAGCCCTTGGAATACTGTTGCTGTATTGAGTCACTAACTGCCTGATGGATGTTTCCAGCTAATTTTAAGAAAGAGAAAGATGAGATCAAAGTTTTGGATAAACAAAATAATTCTGTACACTTTTACTCAGAATATCTGAAAAGGTATCTGTTTGTGTGCATATTTTTTTGTTGAGGCTAGAACTAATTCCTGTCTGAATCCAAAGGTGTCTTTGCACTATCTCATTTCTAACATTCACATTTTGAGTAACCCATTCTATAATCTCCCCTGTAACTTTCAATGTCCCCAAATACCACATGCTCAATCTGCACTTTTGCTTTGCTCCAGCTCTTTAACATTCATACATTAATCTGCAGTCTCCTCTGTTACCCAAAAATCTTGAACCAAAAAAGTTGTACTTTGTGATTATTAAGAACATAGGTCTTGTGTTAGACTCCTTGTATTCCCAATCTTGCTATACCGCTCAGTAACTGAGTGACTTTGGCAATAAGCCTCAATTTCTAACTTTGTAAACTGAGAATATTTCAGCTTTATTTCTTTGGGTCTTCATTTTAAGTGAGGTAATACAGAGAAAGCCTTCAATGCCAGTTATTACTATTATCTTATTACTCTTCTGGTTCACAATGATCTGTTCCCTTCTCTTAATCTCCATGTTGGTTGTTTCCTGAGTCACTTGATATACAAATATTTACCTGTGTCATGACTCGATTATGGATTTATTGAGAGCATTGAAAGCACTTTATATTTCATAGGCATTACTCTTACTGTAAAATAAAAAATACACAGCATATTAGCATTCTCTTGCTGGTATCAATGTGGCTATAGTAGAAAAAAATTGCTTGAATAATTGGCAACAGTAACTAAAATATGAAAAGAAGTACACCAGGCAATTTAAAGTATTTTATCTTATATAATTCCCACAAAACTTGCTACAAGCCACACAGCTCATGTATTGAAACTAAGGTAGAAATATGTATATCTGTCATTTCAAAGCCAAAGCACTGCCTATCTACATATTATAAAATTAGCATATGTAAGAAATTTTTCTTTTAATTTATGGAATTATGTATCTCTAACTATGGTCATTTTAAACACATTACCATATCTTACAACGTGAGACCTATCAGTTAAAGTTACTATCCAGTGTTATTTAAGTAAAAAGAATGAAAGCCTGAGTTTTGTTTGTTTGTTTGTTTTTAATTTGGTAAAGTGGCTGTCAGAGTGGGAGTCTAATTTTCTTTGAAAGCAGGTTAGGACAGATAAAACGAAATTTGAAGTTTAAAATATAGGGTTCAATTCCACATATATTGGCTGAGAGTAAAGGCTGTGTTTAAAAAAGAATATGAAGGTTTTTTTTAATACCCTAGTTATACCACTTATCATCTAAGTTTATTAGTAAAGGAATAAAAAACAGTTCTTTTTAAAAAAAAAAACAAAACTAACTAACCCAACCATTCAAACTAACCCAACCATTTAATACCCTAGTTATACCACTTAACATCTAAGTTTATTAGTAAAGGAATAAACAACAGTTCTTTAAAAAAAAAAAAAAACAAACTAACCCAACCATTCAAGTCTGTTTTGCATCGACAAAATATATCTACATTAATACCGAGTTTAGAAAGCAAATATTTACTGTAAGCAATAGATGCACAGGTCAGATATATTTGTAGAGCAATTTTAGATTTGCCCTCACAGGACAACTGGCTTTGTAACCAACATGATTTATCATAGAATGACAAGATGGGAATGAGCTTCAGATTCCATAAACTCCATTTCTTTTCCCTCCAAATAGAATCCAAACTAATTTATCTAAAGCAGATAAAAGTATTTCAAAGTAACCAAACGGTTACAATATGGACTGCTACCCTGTGGACGGCACTATTGTGCTGTTAAAGAATGAATTGGTCACTGATGTCATGTCATGAACATTGTATTAAGAATAGTATAAGAATCCATTCCTGAGGAAGTAAGTCTTCATTCTATACAAGACACCCATTGCTGGTGTAATTTAATGCATCAGTTGCTCAAGACAAGGCAGCAGTAACTGTTTTTATACCAAAAATCAAAAGCAAAAACAAAAATATCATTGGCTTCAATGAGCAAAATAAAGTCTCATAGTACCCATGTTTTTATTGTATAGTCAATCCATTTTCTTATCAGACTCAATTCAGGAATTTACTTTTTTTTTTTTTTTAAAGATTTTATTTATTTATTTGACAGAGAGAGACACAGCCAGAGAGGGAACACAAGCAGGGGGAGTGGGGGAGGGAGAAGCAGGCTTCCCGCGGAGCAGGGAGCCCGATGCGGGGCTCGATCCCAGGACCCTGGGATCATGACCTGAGCCGAAGGCAGACGCTTAACGACTGAGCCACCCAGGAGCCCCAGGAATTTACTCTTTTTGAACCAGAGCAAGCAAACAAACAAAAATAAATAAAACAACTATTCTTGCATCACCATGCATAAACACAGGACCCAGAATGCTCAGATCAAAAATAATTAGTAAAAAGAAACAATAAAAATATGTGCTAAGCTCTGGCCAAAAGCATTACACATTTTAACTCCTTTAATTAATTCCTTTCAAAGAGACAGAAAATACATTCCTTATATAATGAGTGTGATGTAATGACATGCATTTTGCAGAGATGAACAAGAACTAAAATTCCTTGGAAGGACCAGATATAAAAACTATATTGTTTAATAAATTTTTGTAATTATAGACCTAATGACTGAGAATGTTTTTTTCTTTTCTCTTCTTTCTTTCTCTTTCTTTCTTTCGTTCATCTCCCTCTTTCTCCTTCTCTCCTTCCCTCCCTTCTTCCTTCCTTCCTCTCTTTTTCTTTCTCCTCCCTCCCTCTCTTTCTCTTTCTTTCTTTCAGTAGGTTTCAAGCCCAGCATGGAGCCCAACACAGGGCTTGAACTCACGACCCTAAGATCAAGACCTGAGCTAATATCAAGAGTCAGGCACTTAACTGACTGAGCCACCCAGGTGCCCCTGAATCTGTTACTTTCTATGTAAAAAAGTGGCACCCACTTTCAAATTTTAATTTGTTTACTCAACAATATTTATTAAGTGATTTCTATAGTGCAGGTTTCCAATCATGTTCTGTAGACTCAACAATGAACTAGACTAGTATGGTCCTGCCTTCATGAAGAGGGAACCCAAGTTGATGGGTGCTCAGGACACAGAAGTCGATGAGTAGAACACGAAAGTCAATGAGTAGATCACAGAAGACCTAACCTGAAGAAACTCCATTTCCATGCTACTCCTATATTAGTGTTTTAAATAATTTATAAAATGACTGAAAACTAGAAATCTATATCAGAATCTGTGTTTCATTTTTAGTTTTTTAAACATAGTCATGGTTATATTTGATACATAGAAAATATATGTATTTATTATTCTGTATTACAGTTTGAACCATCAAACTCTTTAAAAATTTGACTTACAACTACATTTCTTTATACATCCTTATAATTACATGTCAGGTATAAAACATAAAAGCCCCTATCACAATAAATACTATATTATCATCTCCAAAATGTTTTTTTCTTTATTTTCTACTAACTTCTTAGTGATTTTATTTCTACCTCAAAAATATTAGAGTTATGCTTTGAGTCGATTATATTTAGTTCTCAAAATTTCTGAAAGTGGGTACTAATCATAATGAAATGTTTCTGTAATAGGATGCTTAATAATATTGACTATGTTGAATTTTATGGCATACTTTTATTTTATCTACACATATTTACACACCCTGATAAACTGGGCTAGGAAATCAAGAAAGAAGGCATCATAAGGTAGTGCTCCTACCTGAGCCATGAGCACTAGCATATAGGTCAGACTGGCCATCTAATAAAATCCCATCAGACATATTTTTCATAGTGGCATCTCTAAGATCTTGACAAAAGAGTTACAGATGTGCAAAATGTAATAATGTGGACATTTTTTTTTTTTAAAGATTTTATTTATTTATTTGAGAGAGAGAATGAGACAGAGAGAGAGAGCATGAGACAGGGGAGGGTCAGAGGGAGAAGCAGACTCCCTGCCGAGCAGGTAGCCCGATGCGGGACTCAATCCTGGGACTCCAGGATCATGACCTGAGCCGAAGGCAGTCGCTTAACCAACTGAGCCACCCAGGCGCCCAATAATGTGGACATTTAATTAATCAATTTTCATCTCTTAAATTGCTCTTGCTGAATCTTTAGATTTCAGAACTGTTATCTATGACTACTACAGCCAGATTAGAGAGACATGTGTACAGAAGAAATACAATCTTACATTTCACCCCACAAATTAGAGGTGTATTAGATATTTCAAATATTTGAGTAAATACAATGCTTTCAGGAAGAAGAAAAAGCCTATGTCCCCAAAATAAGCTATTTCAGTAAGATTATTTAATTAGAGAAACCCTAGGATGTTTAAGTAACATGAAATAAACCAGAATAAGACATATACAGTAAATTGAATAAGTAGTTTGACTCAATGATAGAAAAGCAAATACTCTCCTTGTGAAGTTAAAGATGATATTGTACTGGGACTGGAAGCCAAAGAAGTTATATTATTACTCCAGATCAAAAACAAATCTAAAATCTGATTTTTTTCCTTATCTTATATCTCTTTTGGCCCTATATTTTATCGGTAAAACAAAATTATATTTATATCCAAGTCAGTTGTTCATGTAACTAGGTTAACATATTGTTAGTGTATGTATATGTGTTTTTAATATACAGAGGAGATATAATTAACTTTTTTCTCAGAGAATCTCAGGTTTTGACTCTCAATTTGGAACATTTTGTAAGAACATCTATTTCCACTGAAGGTCACAACTTTAAATTCCATGGTTACCAAGGGAAATCTACTGAAGAATTGACAGTTTAAACTCTTGATTTTCATTCAGTTACCTCATTTCTATTGATTGTTCTCTGCAAAGACCTTCATTTCTGCAATTCCACTTTTACTCTCATGCTAATATGTAATCACTTTTGCCTGCTTCCAAGAAAAGTAAGGCTTGCCAAGAAGGAGTTTAGGAAATTTAATTTTGAAAATAGTGTTCCCAACGTAACAATGTACTTAATGCTGACTGTTTTACTAGACAGATTGACATCTACCTATTCAATTTACTGACCTAGACAGAGCTATAAATTATAGTGAGAAATACGAGCAGGATGATGGTTAAATTTTTGGCCTTATACTATGTTGTCAAATAGAAGTATTACAATGCTTATTCTGAAAATATTCTCATGTGGATTATTTTTGCTTTAATCTCTTAATCTACAAAATGCAATTATTTTTCTACTTAGTTAATGCATGCATTGATTGCAAGGAGAACATAAGACTAGATTCTTGGAAAATGGTAATCATGTTTATATTTTTGACATGACTTAATTAATAACCTCTCATACATGATACTAGGCGTCAGATGCCTCCCCTATGCTTCAGCTAACATACTGAACTAGCTATCCCAATAAATAGAAAACAAAATAAAATATAAAAACCTCTCCAATTAAGAATGAAATCAATCAGTATGAATTTGTGTAAATACTGAATTATATAATCCTTTTGGAAACATGAAATTTTACAAATAAGGCTAAGTTTTAAAACTAAATTTTATCTATTAAATATTCATAGATCACTTTTTAAATAACTAGATAACAATAACTTCTGATTTTAAAGTAAGTTTTAGTGCAGAAATGTATTTTTCAGGTTTGACATTATTTAAATATTTTTCCTTTAAACTTATGTTCGCATTCAACTTAAAAAATTAATAAAAAAATTAACAATGTGTTTCTACCCAATCTTCCAAAAAAGAAGTATTAAAGCCTTAAGGAGGAACACCTGGGTGGCTTAGTCAGTTAAGCATCTGCCTTCGGCTCAGGTCATGATCTAGGGTCCTGGGATCGAGTCTTACACTGGGCTCTCTGCTCCACGGGGAGTCTGCTTCTCCCTCTACCCCTCCTCTGCTTGTATTCTCTCTCTCTCTGGCAAATAAATAAATAAAACCTTTAAAAATAAAATAAATAAATAAATAATAAATTAAAAAAATAAAGCCTTAAGGAGATTTTATTTTACCCCCAAGATATTTAAGGAAAGTAGACTGATTTTGTCTGAATGAATGAAAGGAAGGAAAATCAAAGATTAATGTCTATTGTGATACATAAATATTTAAATAAGAAAGTCTTCACTGTGACTTCATGTGCTATCAAATTAGACTGAACATCTAAAACTATATAACTTAGCATCCTGTGGGAGCTTTCAAGTTAGAATCGTTTCTCTTCTGAATGTTTTGCGATGGTCAAGTAGACCAAAAGTTCAAAATCAGAACTTAAATTTAATTAGCCAATGCAAAGTCTAAGTGCTGCCATCATGTTTCATTACTACAGTCAGTTCCTAATTTATACTGTAGTTATGGGAAGAGGCCCTTTACTCATATATAATCTGCAATATTTTAAGGGCAAATATTTTAATATTTTAAAGACCATTTGCTGCCATAACACAAACTTGTGGTGATTCTTAATTCATGAGCCTTGAATCTATCTATTCCATTTCCAGCTGGTAAACTTTGTTTTATTTTTATATTGAATATAGGAGAAAGTCCAAGAGCTTTAATATGGCGATACATCTCTACATGGCCTAGGCCCAGCATCATCTCTCACCACTCTAAAGAGGTCCTGTAATACCAAAATACATTTAGTTTTCACACACTAGGCTCTTCTTACTTCAATGTCACATTTCCCATGGTGTTCCTCCACTGAGGCTATCTTCAGTTTCTTGTTCACTTGACTGTTAGTCATACAGTCAGATTCAGCTAAAACTCACCTAGAGTAAACCCTCCCTGATATTTCAAAACTGGAGCATTCTAAATGGTTTTACCTTCTTGCCAGCCATAGAACCTAGACATATTTCTAATTTAGCACTATAATTTATTTCTCTATTCACAACACACCATGAATTAAATGAAAGCATAAATAATTCATCTCCCTTAGTGACTTTATTCTGGTTATGTACATATATATATATATATATATATATATATATATATGTTGTGTTTGTATATACATGTGTGTGTGTATACCCATTTATATATAACATAATGTGCATATTAAAAGGAAACACACACCATCTGTGTTAATCAAAATACTCCGGAAAAAAGAAACCACTGTATGCCTTCCACACAAAAAAATTTAATTGAGAGACTTAGATGTTTCCAAAAATGTTGGAAGGACCAGAAAATGAAGATCAGGAAGGTCAATTCAGCTAGTTTTGATGAAATTGGATAGTTTCAGGAATCATAGGAAAACCACTAGTTAGGTCACAGCTACCTGCAGAATTAAGCAGGTAATTTTCAGGAAACTCATAAAGAATGCATGCCTATCACTGCTCATGAGCACGCCTGCCAATGCTGGAGGTTACACTAGTATGAATTTTGTCTTTTTTCTGCCTTCCAAATCTCAAATGAATACCTGGCAGAATCTAACCTAGATTCTTTTAGTAAGGACACTGAGAGCATAGTTCCCAATCTTTCACTTCTTATGATAATGTAGAGAGCAAAGAAGAGAGATAATGGTGCAGAGCTGCTAAGAGACAATCAGGCACATTTCCACCACCTTGGCTATAAGCATCCCTACAGCTTCTATCCATGTTTATATCCCAAATAACAATAATTACAACATCAGCATTCTTCACTATTATGATGTAACCACCCGAAAGGCATAATATCCTTAAACAAAGGAAGACATGCTTCCCCTTGACAAACCCCAAATTGAATAGTGCATTAACCTGTGGTTCTTTAGCAACTGAGCTACTACCACACTTACGTCTAAAGGGACAAAGGAATGGAATGAATATAAAACTAAAAAAGATCTGAAGTTCACCTATCTCCAAAGAAGCAGTGACCTTCAATGCAGAGGAATAGTTAGCATAACGCAATCTTAAAGGAAGAATTCTGGAGCACAAATATGCTGACTTCAGATCCTTTCCCAGGTCTCCTCTATTAACTGAAAAAAACTAGAAATCAGGGACTTTTGATATGGTTTATACCATTTATCATCCTAGAAAAGAATGAAGAGTGGAGATGATAAAGAGTAGATCAGGAGGAACAAATGAAGATATGCTTTAAAATAACTAAGGTTACTCACTGATGCTAAAATAAGAGTACTGGAGTATATTGTGCCTCCACATTGGTTCAATGTCGTAAGGAATCAGGTGGCAGTCTTAGAATGCAATTTGGTGAAAACATTGTTTATCTTAGTGGAAATATTATTCTTTGAAACTAAAATCTTTACACCAACAGTACTTAATCCTGTGGAGATAGGAAGCAACACTGGTGACTAGGTTATCAGAATCAAACAGAAACACTCTCATGTTTCTGTTGGTTCCTGAACTCATATTTGCTAGTTAAAGGAGAAAGAAAAACATTTATTGACTGCTGGCTCAGAGCATTTACTACCTTTTGTAGGACATCCCTCCACCCTTACTAAGCATATTAAGAAGGTCTTTAAAAAGCCAGTATACCATTCCATGAGGCCAACAATTTCTGCTTGATATGGTATGTGGTAGTAAAACCTCTGAAACTTAGGAAGTAAACCAACTGTCTAATTTTCCTCTACAATTACTTCCTTGTTTGGAGTAGTATTGCATGGGATACAATTATCTCAAGCCTATACCCTAGGCTTAGTTTTACAGAAAACAAGGAACGCATCTCTTAGAAAGTATATAATAACTCATAGGATTTACTGGGCTAGGGTCTTCATAAGAAGAATAAGAATCTGGTGCAATGTCTAGTTTATACTGCAGGCCAGTGAATCTGTCAATGTATGTGTGCCATGATATTCAATATTAGTCTTAGGGTAGCTATTCAGATTCCTACCATGAGAAAAACTGGTCTCATGATTAGGCTCACCATTTCTCAGGTCTACCTATAGCGTACTGGCTTCTATAGCAAATGCTAGAGAATATCTCACTGAGAGAAAACGTGTCACTGCACAGTGGTTTACTGGTGACTGACTGAAGGACTTATCAGTCCCCACAGCTTGCTGAGATGGAAAAGTTCCTTTTAGATCCTTAATTCAAATATGCTCTTTCTTTTCCCATATAGCTGAATAAAATGGGTAGAATAAAACCAGAAACATTATGCCACCCGAGTTTACACCATAAAGATGGGACATAGATTATATTAAACTTAATTTATAATGGGGCACCTGGGTGGCTCAGTCATTAAGCGTCTGCCTTTGGCTCAGGTCATGATCCCAGGGTCCTGGGATCGAGCCCCGCATCAGGCTCCCTGTGCAGCGGGAAGCCTGCTTCTCCCTCTCCCACTCCCCCTGCTTGTGTTCCCTCTCTCGCTGTGTCTCTCTCTGTCAAATAAATAAATAAAATCTTAAAAAAAATAATTAATTAAAAAAACTTAATTTATACTGATTTATCTTATTGCTCAAAAATGGAAAAAAAAGAACATAAATGGACAGGTGTACATAAACTCCTCTGGACTTTGCACTTTGGTACTGATTTATATTCTGTAATATCACCTTACCCTTTTTATTAGAGGGAAATAAAAAAAATAAATAAAATAGAGAGTCCAGTCTTAGTTTCTCTTTAATATTCCTTGGGAGTAAGATGCCCATTGGCAAAAAGATAAGATACAAAGGTATTAAAAAATTAAACATCTCATTTATTATAGCAGAATTAATTAATATACAACCTTTACTATACAAACTTAGATTATACCCACATGATAACCAAGGTGAGCAGTATCAGATATTTGACTTTTAAAATTAAGTAAAAAAATATGGTGAAAATGATACCAAAAAAATAAACAAACATTAAGTAAATTGGAATATTCCAGTTGTTCATTATAGCAGAAGTTATCAAATTGAGTCAAACTGGTTTGATTATTAACACATGCCTTTGCAAAAAATCTAGTGTAGCTATAATAATTTGTTTTTTTTTTAACCAGTTAGAAAAAAAGCCACAAAGGCCTCATTCTCTGATTATTATTCATGTTTACTATATTTATTCCATTATCAAAAAAAGCTTCATAAGATTATATTGTTATCATTAAGTAGTTATTATATTGCTAAAACTAAAGTTGCAAAAGTCGGGTAAGTTAACCAGTAGAAATCTGGCAATTCAAAAGAGGAAGAGGTCAGCTTCTGGCAGAAGCTGAGCAGCTAAAGGCATGCCTTTACCTCTACTTCTTCCTGATACTCCAATAAAATACAGCACGGTGTAAAGTGCAAACTGAAAAGGGTAAAGGCAAGGGATAAAACAAAGAGAGTCAATAAAAATTGTCTGTTTTTATCCTTTGCCTTTTGGAAAGACTGAAAAGAGGTATATGAGAAATCACTCTCCTTTCAGAGCAAATAACTTTCTCTGAACTTTTGAGAATACTTAAGTTCCTACTTGGACATAAACTGATAGGAAGTAAACAAATGTTCTTGCAGAATCCCAGAGATGTTCAGGAAGTATAGGAACCAGAAGCCACAGAAAGTGATAATGAGTCGTGAGATGAAAATTCAGATTTTGACTACTACTTTTGGAAAAGAACCTTCCACCCACATTCCATATATTATTTCTCTCTCACCAAGCAAAAAAATTGAGTTTTGCACTGTAATCACAAGTCAGAAAACTACAGCCTGCTGGCCACACCCATCCCACCACTGATTTTATAAATAACTAACGGAGCACAGTCACACCTATTTCTTTACATATTGTCTGTGGCTGCTTTTGTATGGAGCTGAGTAGTTGTAACAGAGACTGTTATGTTTCGCAAGGCCAAAAATATGTATTATTTGCCTCTTGGCAGAAAAAAATTGCCAACTTTCACTAAGTAAGTCAACTAGAGGGACCCAAATGGAGGTTCACCTAAAAGAGGGATGAAAACAAAGGAACAGACTGAAAATAGGAAGATAAAGTATAATTCTACACACCGTACAGTAAAGAGTTTCAAAACCCCTTCCCCTGCCCTCTGCTGAAAACACCAAACCAGGCCATCTACATAGGTATATATATGTATTTGTTTGTTTTTGACAAAATGAGTATTTCAGGTTTTATTTTTTAACAAAACAAATTAGTCCAACAATTCCAAATATAAAATTAATCAGTTTTGAACTGATTAATGATTAAGCACACAAATCAATCCTTCCTCAGGGGAACTGTCTCCCTAATTGCCTCCCAGATCCTGGGTGCTCCTGGTGTATACATCCCTCTCCGTTGCAGAAAGGAAGATGTCTTTCATCAGACACAAGGCTCTAAGGACAGTGGGACACATTCCATGTTCTGTACTTTCTTAAAACCAACCTGGATGTCAAACAGGGGCTGTAACATGGCACTTACCAAGCCTCCAGCCTTGATGGAATCTGTCTGCTAGGACCTGTCAGAGGAGATTTGAGATCAAGAAAGATACACAAATCGATTTACCCTGTTGGCAATACTCTGATTCTTGATCTGGGTGGCATTTTCCACAGATAGCAGCACTATTCCCTATGCTCTTCCATTGTGAGTAATACCTCCCAGCAGAAAATGGGTGCCTGTGAACGCTCAAACAACTGGTAGATGAAGTGAGCTAGGTCAGGAATAGGATAAAACTTCTGCTTTGCTTTCTATGTCAGGGCACTTGCCTTTGGGCTCTAATTACTATGACGTAAGGATGTCCAAATTAGCCAATGCCTTTTTCTATTTTATGGTATTAGATATGCTGCTTTTTCTTTAACTTCCAGCACTTCCAGAGCCATAAAAGTTAGTTCAAAGCACATTAGTAAAGTTGATAGATTCCACAGATTTAACTCTAAAAATCTCTGCCTTCCTATTTCCACTTTTCACATATTTAATAGATCTCTTTTTACATGTTGACAATACACAACCTCAAAAATTGTATTTCCAATATTCACTCCAATCCATGTTACACACTATTATGTTATTTTTCTAAATCACAGCTCGGATCATATCACTTCCCTGATTTAAAAAAAAATGGTATCAAGTTATGATTTATAAAGGTGAATGAATCAAGCACATGTCTATACTCTATCCTACCTGCAAATATAATAAGGGTAAAACAGAAAAGTATATTTTACAATCAATAAAGTGTATATAATACAGTATATGAGCGGGTAAGAAATGCTAAAACTTCTCTGAAGACAAAAAAATAGTTGAAGATGAATGCACAGATAAAAACAACAGTGGAAAAAAAAATGTAACAATAGCAGAGGATACAGCTGAATGGCTTTGAAGAATACCAAGAGATGCTGAACTTCAGGAATATAGTGACAGGCAGAGGTAGGTATGAGAAGTGGGGGTGGGAAATGGAGTGTTCAATGGTCCACCTGGACCTTTCTCCTGCCTCCTCTAGTCTTATTACAGAAAAACAAAAAAAAATACAGATCCAAAAAAAAAAAAAAAAAAGTCCTCTATAATGAGTTTGAACCAATAGTCTTAAAAGACACAGGATAATAGGATATCTGTACCACATAGTAGCAGAGTCTGTACACATTTTTGTTATATGAGTTTAAGAATACCCTACATAATAGCTAAACTCCTGTTGCTCATTCTTAGCTTAAGTTTATTAGCCTAAAATTCCCACCCACCATTAGAAATGAATGGATATCCAAGGACCACTCAACATGTCAAGGAAGCCTGCAATATAAATAAGAATGCTAATCCCTGATTCCAGATGAAAGAGTGATATTTCAAACATTGAAAAAACTATATCTAACTGGTATCATTAGAAAAATTCTAGATTTTGTATTCATAAAAAACAGAATGGGGTTCTATGAGAAACTGGGGGAAAATGAAAGAAAAAGAAATAACCTTAAATTAAGAGTGCTGAAAAAGTGATAGAAGCAAAGAAAAGTCTTATAATTTAGAGTAAAACAACTAAGAAACTGAAAATTTGGGAGACATGAAGGTATGCTTCATGTTGTCAGATAGACAAATAGAAGTTCCTGAAAAGAAAATAATATAGGATATGTAGTAAGAGAATAATAGCAAAAAAATTCACAGGAATAAAAACTGACAGAAGCACTAAAATTGATTAGGCCCACTAAATGTAGAAAAGGATTAAATGCACTGCACACATGTGAGCACACACCCCTTCACAGACAAAATGACCTTACCCAAACATCTCACAGTGATTTTTTTCCCACATACCCAAAATGAGTAAAATAACAAATAGTTTCCAGAAAGGAAAGCCAAAAACAAAACAACACAACAACAAATACCAAAGCAGAAAACAAAAAGTGAACAAAAGTTAGAATAGCTTCAGAGTTTTGCATCAGAAAAACTGCATGCTAAAAGACAATGGAAAATAGAAAATGACTCCAAAGTTTTAAATGGAAGTAACTTTCCTTTTGAGTTATATGTCCACGAAATTAAAATTTAAAAGTATCAGTATAGAATTAGACATCAGAAATCTGATCTGCTACTTATCTTTATTTGGGAAGTAACTTGCAGATGTACACCAGAATAAATCAAAAAGGAGGAAGACAGAATATCTAGGGAAGAGTAAATACTAGCTAGAAGGGCATTAAAGGGAAGTGAAAAATTGTAATTATGCACCAAGCCTCCAGAATAAACAGTCCAGCTGAAAGCAGGAGAAATAATTTCTTGATGGTAAATGCGCAGTGTTAGAAGATTATTAGGATAGCATAAAGACTGAGAATATAAAGCACTTAGAGTTATGAAGCCCTCATTACAAAAAATAAAATGACTTAATATAATATTAATTAGAAATTACTTTTATTTGTGGTGAACCATATGTACATTATCATAATATAGGAAAAGTAAGCCTGGTATTAAAAGTCTTTCAAAATCATTTTTTTCCTGATGGACCCAGATCCTCTCTATGTATTTACTCTCAAGGAAAATTACACAGCCATTAATTGTTGCATGGTAAATGTTTATCCTTGCCTGTTAAAAAAATGTTGTATTCCCTTTGGGGAATGTCCTCTCACAACCATGTCATAGGAGCCTGCTGAAATTCTGTTTATTCATATCACTGTGGGTAAAACACAAAGGTAAACAGCTTCATCCACAGGGTATCTGCAGTACTGTAAGAGTTATAATCTCTCTAAAATCTCTCGATTTGCAGCCAACAGACTGTGTTTTCTTTCGCCTTTATACCTCAATAGCACTTTGTTTCACCTCTCTAATGATATTTATATTCTGTTACATAGTACAGATACTTAGGTACTTATTTCATCCTTCCCATGAGACTGAATATTTTTAAGGAGCAGGCAGAGACATTCTCACTTCTATATTCAGCACCTTGGCCACAATAGGTGTTTGCTAAATATGTCTTGAATTGAAATGACTCAGACCAAATCACCTTAAGCCTTGCCTCTATATAAACTGTGGGTAGAGGACTGTTAAACTGTAATTTCCAGGGAGGGCTTTTTGCACAAAGCTTACCAGAGATTCCTTCCTGATCTACTTGATAAAAGTGAACATTTATAAAGCTAGATTGCAGCTTTTATTAGGTCACCTTCCAATTCTCTTCTGGGGCTCCCACTGTCTATTGCATCCATTAAAAACACAGTCTAATATTTAAAGCCTTTCTCAGATTGTAGGCTTCTTTCAGAGCCTTAATTTTAATAATTATATAACATATATTTATATTCAATAACTATTAGTTAAAAGTATGACTTAATAAATTAATGTAGTATTTTGGAATAGGAGATCTAAGCCTACCACTTTTTAGTTCAAGCAGTCATTGATATGCTATGGAGAAAGCACCTGGAAGTTAAAGTTCTTGTTTCACTTTAAAAAAAAAAATCCATAAAAGAGAAATAAATTCCTACCACCCTCACTCAGTAGGATACCACAAGATTAATGAGGTAATGTAATAAAAAGTGCTTTGAGCTATTCATATGAATGGTGCTTTACGGAGGTACTTTATTGTAATTATTCTCTGCATTTACCTTTAATGCCATATCTAAAGGATTTTAGACTAGAAAAAAGAGTAACTTTCCAGTATACAAAAGTTGTTTCAAAGTCATCTGTTCCAATCTTGACTGTTAGCTATTTTTTCTTAATTAAAATCCTCACCTTATACAATTTGTATTATAGATTAATGTCATGAATTAAGTGTGGTGATGTATTTAAAGTCTTTGGTTCTTGATAAGACCCTAGTAAATGTTTGGTTTTGTTGTTGCTGTTGTTATTGTTTACAGTCAACATAGTTATAGTAGAAATTGTTTTAGAAGTTATATAAATATAATTTGCAGGAATATCTGGAGAAAGAGGGCAGCTCAGGGAAGCCAGTTAAAGTTGGAATGTTGGCATTTAATAGACTATCCACAATAGAGTAAAGGAATAGAAATCATACTCTTGAATGATAGTTGCCTGCTTGTTCATGTGCTTTTGAGTGACCTATTGTCCAATTATATCACATTTTAAAGTTTAACTTTCAAAAACAGTTCACAATGATGGCCTAGTTGAGATAAGGTTGTTCAAGAAATAACTCGTCACTAAGTGACATTACTGAAGCATTTTCTTTTCTGGAACACAGGAGGTATAACCCAAAGGCAGACTGCTTTCAGTGTAGTGATAAATTGGACGTTAATAGCCACTGGTAAATAACGTATGCTGAACAAAAGTCATGTATCATACTAAAGTATAGGTACTATACTTCCTGATTTCAAAATATTATTACAGAGCTACAATAATCAAGACAGTTTGGTACTGGTATAAGAACATACATATGGATCCATGAAAAAAAATATGGAGAACCCAGAAATAACCCCCCCCCCACACACACACACAGTCAACTGATCTTTGACAAGGGTGCCAAGAATACACAATGGGGAAAGAATAGTGTCTTCAATAAATGGTGTTGGGAAAACTAAACAATCTCATGTAAGAGAATGAAACAGTATCTCTATTTTATGCCACTCACAAAAATTAAGATGAAATAATTAAAAACTTAAATGTAAGACCTGAAACCATATAACTCCTAGAAGAAAACATGGAAGAAAAAGCTTCTTGGTCTTGGCAATGATTTTATGGATACAATGCAAAAAGCACAAGCAACAAAAAGCAAATAAACAAGTGGGGCTACACCAAGCAAATGAAACAATCAAGCAAATGAAAAGGCAATATATGGAATGACAGGAAATATTTGCAGATCACATATCTGATAAGGGGTTAATATTCAAACTATGCAAGAAACTCACACAACTCAATACCAAAAAAATAATCTAATTATACAATGGGCAAAAGATCTTAATATACATTTTTTAAAGAAGACACACAAATTGTCAACAGGTACATAACAGGTGCTCCACATCACCAATCTCAGGAAATGCAAATCAAAACCATAATGAGATATCACATCACAACTGTCATACTTGTTACTATCAAAACATCAAGAGATAAGTACTGGTGACAATGTAAAAAAAAAGTAACGATAGTTCACTGTTGGTATGAATGCAAACTTGTGTAGCCACTATGGAAACAGTGTGGATTCCTCAAAAAATGAGAAACAGAACTAGCATATGGTCCAGGAATTCCACTTCTGGATATATATCCAAAAGAAATGAAACCATTATCTTGAAGATACATTTGCATTCCCATGTTTATTGAAGCATTATCCACAATAGCCAAGACATGGAAACAACCTTAGTGTCCACTGACCGATGAATGGATAAAGAAAATGTGGTAGATCTTAGATACTAACCCTTTAACAGATATGTCATTTGCAAATATCTTTTCCCATTCTATAGGTTGCCTTTTAGTTTTGTTGATTGTTTCCCTCACTGTGTAGAAGGCTTTTATCTTGATTAAGTCCCAATAGTTCGTTTTTGCTTTTGTTTCCCTTGCCTCCAAAGATGTGTCTAGTAAGAAGTTGCTATGGCCTATGTCAAAGAGGTTGCTGCCTGTGTTCTCCTCTAGGATTTTGATGGTTTGCTGTCTCACATGTAGGTATTTCATCCATTTTGAATTTATTTTTGTATATGGTGTAAGAGAGTGGCCCAGTTTCATTCTTCTGCATCTTGTTGTCCAGTTTTCCCAATACCATTTGTTGAAGAGACGGTCTTTTTTCCACTGGATATTCTTTCCTGCTTTGTCAAAGATTAGTTGACCATAGAGTTGTGGGTCCATTTCTGGGTTTTTCTTTTCTGTTCCACTGATCTACGTGTCTGTTTTTATGCCAGTACCATACTGTCTTGATGACTACAGCTTTGTAATATAGCTTGAAGTCTGGAATTGTGATGTCTCCAGCTTTTACTTTCCTTTTTTCAAGATTGCTTTGGCTATTCAGGGTCTTTAATGGTTCCATACAAATTTTAGGATTGTTTGTTCTAGCTCTGTGAAAAATGCTGGTGCTATTTTAATAGGGTTATTATCCAAAATCTATAAAGAACTTCTCAAACTCAACACCCAAAAAACAAATAATGCAGTTAAGAAATGGGCAGAAGACATGAATAGATATTGTTCCAAAGAAGACATCCAGATGGCTAACAGACACATGAAAAGATGCTCATCACTCATCATCAGGGAAATACAAATCAAAACCACAATGAGGTATCACCTCATACCTGTCAGAATGGCTAAAATTAACAATACAGGAAACAGCAGATGTTGGCGGGGATGCAGAGAAAGGGGAACCCTCTTACACTGTTGGTGGGAATGTAAACTGGTGCAGCCACTCTGGAAAACAGTATGGAGGTTTCTCAGAAAGTTAAAAATAGAACTACCTTATGACTCAGCAATTGCACTAGTAGGTATTTACCGAAAGGATAAAAAATACTGATTGGAAGGGGCACATGCTCCCCAATGTTTATACCAGAATGATCAACAATAGCCAAATTATGGAAAGAGCCCAAATGTCCATCGACTGATGAAAGGATAAAGAAGATGTTATATATATATAAAACACATTGGAATATTACTCAGCCAACAAAAAATAAGGAAATCTTGCCATTTGCAACATTGATGACCTCTGCATTATGCTAAGTGAAATAAGAGAAAAACAAATATTGTATGATCTCACTTATATGTGGAATCTAAAAAAAAAAAAAAATTTATAGAACTAGAGTAGATTGGTGGTTGCAAGAGTGAGGGTATATATGTATGTGTGGGTGGGTAGGATAAATTGGTGCAGGTGGTCGTAGGGTACAAACTTCCAGTTAAAAGATGAGTAAGTTCCGGGGCACCTGGGTGGCTCAGTAGTTAAGCGTCTGCCTTCAGCTTGGGTCATGATCCCAGGGTTCTGGGATCAAGCCCCGGGTCGGGCTCCCTGCTCAGTGTGGAGCCTGCTTCTCCCTCTCCCACTCCCCCTGCTCCTGTTCCTGCTCTCGCTATCTCGCTCTCTCTCAAATAAATAAATAAAATCTTTAAAAAAAAATGAGTAAGTTCCAGGGATATTATATATGGCATGATGACTACTATTAACAATACCGTACTGTATATTTTAGAGTGGTTAAGAGGGTAAATCTTAAAAGTTCTCATCACAAGAACAAAAATTATAACCATGTGAGGTGATAAGTGTGTTAACTAACCTTATGGTGGTAATCATTTCACAATATACACATACATCAATCATTAGGTTGCACATCTTAATCTTATACGTTATATGTCAATTTTATCTCAATAGAGTTGGAAATTAAATAAATCTAAGGAGACATATGTGATAGGCAGACATCTGAAATGGTCTCCAGTGATGTCTGCCTCCTGGTACTCATGTGCTGGACTACTCAACACTCATTCTTTGACTGTTGGTGGAATAGGACTTGCTTTTCACTCACAGAAGATGGCAAAAAAAGGGGATCTCACTTCTGTGATAACATCACAAAAGATTGTGACTTCCGTATTGCTAGCAGACTTTATTAACTTCTTGGCTTACATGGTTGATGAAGCAAACTGTCATGTGGGAGAGGCCCACATGGCAATTAACTACAGGAACATTTGACTAATAGCCATTGGAAGAACTGTGGCCTTTAGTCTAACACCCCTTAGGAACTGAATGCTGTCAACAACTACTAGGTGAGCCTGAAATTGGATCCTCTTCTAGTGGAGCCATGAGATGGAACTGTAAACTTTGGCGAATACCTTGGTTGCAGACTTCTGACAGACTGAAGCAAAGGATCCACTTAAGCCATGCCTGGATACTGGAGTCACAGAAACTATGAAATAATAAATGAGTTATTTTAAGCCATTAATTTTTGGTGTGATTTGTTATGCAACAACAGTATCTAATGTGTCTTTTACATTTGGAAGCTTGTTCAGAACTGATTTTTTTTTTTTTTTGGATGAATGTGTGACAAGTATTCTGAAGTAGTTTTATAAAAATCCAATGGAACTAAAACAGTTCCCATGAGTTTTAATATTATTAAATTTTTTTTTTTCTAAAACAAAAATGTTATGTAATTTGCAATATTAAAAGCTCAAGACCTGCCCAGACAGCAGTAGGCTAGGGAAAGGACTTTCAAAATTTTCCAAGGCACACATTACAGTGTTTGATTGAATTATAAAAGAACACTGAGAGTTGAAACTCATTTTGATATAAAATTACCTTAAAAAGTCAGTAAAAATATTCAGAAAACACTAAAACTTGCCTTGATTTCCTGAGTATATTCAATGCTGCTATGAATAACTTCAAATGATACTACCTCTCTGAGGCAAATTTTCCTCCAGTGGATACTCAGCTGACACTGGCCCTATAATGATCATTTGTCTTAAACTCCCTTGTGTTATCACAATATACATCCAATTTGAAATAGCACATGCCCTCTCTCAAACCCACCTTTATGACTATGTCCTTCCAGCATGTCCATTTATATATACTTTAGGCCAACTGGAAAGTAAGTAAAAGGGAAATAAATCTATATTTGACCCAACTTTAATATGAATAATAGACTGGATTAAATAGGTCTTGCTACTGCATATTTTAATTGAGTTGCTTTCCATCCATCTTCCATAAATATGCATGTATATTTACTTATTTATATATATTAATATATAATTTGAGAAATTATTACATATATTACATAATTATTAAAAATTATTACATAATTTACCAAACTGTCTTTCTCTTTTGACCCTCACATATCCCACAATACTATCTCCAGCATTTTTGTTGTTGTTCCTTCTTAGGATTCCCCATCTCTCTGCTTATATTACCCATCTGTTCTTACGTGCTACCTACTCTATCCATTAGAATCTTTATCATATTAATCAGTTTTGTTTTTGTTTTATAATTCCCAGTTGGACAATTCTAACATCCCTGCTATGTCTGGTTCTGATGTTTGCTCTGTCTCTTTACTTTTTTTCCCCCTTTGGTATGTTTTGTAATTTCTTTCTTGATAGTCCGATACAATGTACTGAGTAAAAGAAACTGCTATAAATAGGCTTTTAGTAATATGGTGGTTAAGTGTCTGGAGAGGTGAAGTATTCTACAGTCCCATGAGTAGGTTTCAGTCTTTCAGTGAGCCTGTGCCACTTCACAAGTACTTAATTTTTTTCTCCCTCCTTAGGTGTGACAGGATGGCTAGAATGGGCTGGAGTTGTTTATTACCTTCCCCAAGCCAGTTAGTCTCTGATACTAACCAGCCTGTTAGACTCTGGTTAACTTCCCTTGAGTCAAATCTTATAGAAAAGAGCAGAGTGCTCTGACATATTTCAAAATGTTTTCTCCCCCCACCACCCCAAGTAGGAAGCGGGAGGGGATTTTTCTCTGATATTTATTGTAGGAATCTCATTGGGCTCCTAGAGGTAAACCTCACAATCTTTTGGGGGCCCCCCATCACTGGATTCCCATGGACTTTTTTAATTCTCAGATTTGTCCACACCTAACTTTCAGCAATTCATCAATTACATTCTGGTCTTCTTACTCAATCACTGGTTCCTGGCACTAGTTCCTGTAGCAGTTTCTGCTCATGAGTCTCTGCCATGGTAAGCCAAACTTCCTACATTTGCTCATCTGTCTCTCCAACCTTGAGGGGCTTGCCATGTCCTCCCCTCTCTTATGCATCAAAAAAGAGTTATTGATTTTTCAGTCTCTTTAGCTTTTTGTCATTAGGGTAGAGTGGAGACTTTCAGAGTGCAAACTAGAAGTCTTCTACCCACTCTATATTTTTATGCTCATTTACCCCCAGGCTACTCCTCCATGAGGAGGCATCAGGAATTTCACTGACTTCTTTTCCCCTATTGCTCTTGTTATTAAATTAGGCATTTTCAACATTAATGTGGTGACAACCCTAAATTCTAATTGTACAATTACTTGCCTTCCACAACTCTAATAATAATACCACAATCTAATAATACCACCATCCTATTAACTTCAGCAACATTCTCTCATGATGACATCTAGACCTTCCTACTGCTGGTTAGTGATCTACCTCAGAAGCTTTAATTAGCTCCATCTAATATAAATATCTGAGCTGCCTCAGTCATTTCTTCCCATTAAACTCATTATTCTTTTATTTTAGTCTTCAGTCCCTGTCCACTTCATTTTATTTTAACCCATAAACTACCAATAAGCCTCACATCTTTGCTGTTAGATATAATATATTCCATTATTCTTCCCAATTATCCACTACCTTCCCCAAAGAGTTTTATATATCCTAGATTTGCCAAGCCTTCCTATATAATGTGTATACTACCCTATATTCTGCTTGACCATATGATATGGCTTGCTTTGGTCAATGAGATGTCAGTGGACATAAAAAGTGCTGTGCTAGAAAAGATTCTTTTAAGAAGACAAGGTAGAACAGGGCCAAACCAATGATGACCTGTACATCTATCAGCAAGTCATAAAAGTGTGTTGCCATTATCCACTAATATTTTAGGTTGTTTGTTGCCACCGATAAAGCTGGCTCATATTCCCAAATTGAGTCCCATGGCTGAGTATCTCTCACCAGCATCCTAACTCCCTTCCCCCTTGATGTTCTGCCTTACATTAAAAAAAAAAAAAAACCCAAAACCAAAAAACAAAACAAAAAAATAAAATCCTCAAAAAGGTCCCCATTCTAAAACAAGCTTTTTAAAAAGATTTATTTAATTATTTTAGAGAAAGTATGTGCAGGTGCACACAAGTTGGGGGGTGGGGTAGAGGAAGAGAATCTCAAGCTGACTCCTTGTTGAGCACAGAGCCCGACCTGGGGCTCCATTTCACAACCCTGAGATCACAATCTGAGCCAAAACCAAGAGACATCGGATGCCCAACTAACTGAGTCACCCAGATGCCCCTAAAACATGGTTTCAATTAATGTTCTAAGAGCTTAGGATAAAAATTACATAAATGTATACTTTATTGCCATTATACAATCTCAATTTCCAAACCTAATAGAATTCTGAAAAACAATTTATCAATCTTTTTAGTTATCCTTGATCAACAACTTCTATTATCCTTAATTGCTATTCCAGACCTCCTCCTCTCAAGTCTCCTACCCAGCCAGCATATCCTTCTTTCTCAGCAAATTGTCTTGCATCCATCTTCACATATTCATTGATCTTTATTCAGGTATTTATTTACATATGCAGCCATTTTCCTCCCTTTTTCTTCCCATCTCTGGATCCGATGTCATTTTTCCATTTCAAGAGTGATACCACTACTCATGTTTTACCTATTTACTACCTCATCTTACTTTTTTTTTTTAAGATTTTTTTTTATTTATTTATTTGAGAGAGAGAGACACACAGCGAGAGAGGGAACACAAGCAGGGGGAGTGGGAGAGGGAGAAGTAGGCTTCCCACAGAGCAGGGAGCCCGATGCGGGGCTCGATCCCAGGACCCTGGGATCATGACCTGAGCCCAACGCAGATGCTTAATGACTGAGCCACCCAGGCGCCCCCCTCATCTTACTTCTTCTTGGAATTTGATATAACTATTATCTTCTTTCTCTCCTGAGTTACAAATGTATCACCTTTGTTCTTTTTCCATTCTGCAAAACAAAAGAGCTCCAAATTCAATTATGGGTCCTTCATCCTAATGTGTCTCTATCACACCCAACTTTTGAGTGTGGTTTGTTACCGTTCCTCTCAAACACACCTCAGCCACCTCTAATTTGATTTTTATCTCCACCTTTACATTTAAGCCACTTTGATAAACTTGTCATTACCTCAAACTTCTCTTTATGCTTAATTTGCTGTCATTGTACTTCTCTATCCTGCATTTTTTGACACTTCATAAACAGGTTTGCTTGTTTTATTTTCATTTATCCCAATGCAGCCTTCTTCCTTTGGTTTCTGTAAATACAACAGTCTCTTTTAATTTCTTTTCCTTGCTCTATCTGTGATGAATAAATGAATGGATTTTTTTTTTTTTTTTAAAGATTTTTATTTATTTGAGAGAGAGAGAACACATGAGAGGGGACAGGGTCAGAGGGCGAAGCAGACTCCCTGCTGAGCAGGGAGCCCGATGCGGGACTCGATCCAGGGACTCCAGGATCATGACCTGAGCCGAAGGCAGTCGCTTAACCAACTGAGCCACCCAGGCGCCCAATGAATGGATTTTTTAAAACATTTTTTGCTATTATTTGAATTACTAACATAAATGTATCTCATGGTCATTAAGTTTAGTGAGAGTGCTTTTCTTAGGAAACTATGTTTATAATGCACAATTTGATTAGGAATAATTATTTTTGCCTTAAGCCATTAGAGAAATTTTCCCTAAGAATTAAATGCTTGTAATGAGTCTTGAAGGATAACAAAACAATAACCAGGCACACAGAGAAAGAAGGGTACTTCATGAGAAGGGGGAAAAAAACAGAGGTAAAAATGTATTAATTAATGGAGAATTCAATGTGGAATAGTAATATTACATATGTATGTGTATATATAATTAAACACACACACAGATACATATTTTTTTTCCAACTGAAAGGAAATGATGTTGGCTTTAGGCCCTACATGACTATAGTATATAACAGAAAGGAGTCAACAAAAGCAAAATCCTAACAAAATTAAAAGTTTCACAATAACAGAAAGGAGTCAACAAAAGCAAAATCCTAACAAAATTAAAAGTTTCACAAATGTGCCTCATTAAAAATGTCTAAAAAATGTTCTTTTTTTTTTTAAAGAATTTATTTATTTATTTGACAGAGAGAGACAGAGCTTGAGAGGGAACACAAGCAGGGGGAGTGGGAGAGGGAGAAGCAGACCTCCTGCGGAGCAAGGAGCCCGATGTGGGACTCGATCCCAGGACCCTGGGATCATGACCTGAGCCGAAGGCAGATGCTTAATGACTGAGCCACCCAGGTGCCCTCTAAAAAATGTTCTAAGAACGTTCTAATATATTATTTTTTAAGTAAGATAAACATTGAAACAATTTCTATTTCCTGTATTATACAATGTTGATATTTGGTATATGCTCCTTTTCCTATACTAATTAATACTCAGAATAAGCAAAAATAAGCAAAAATAGCTACTTGCTTCATGAAATACATACTCTTAGGAAACTATGAAGCAACTAAACTATCTTATTTATAAAGACTAATTTTTCAAAGCTTGCTTAAAGTTACTTGCTCTCCAATCCAAAGCTATTATGTTATAAACTCTGCCCAATACCAACCAGGTTCCAGACTTAGAAGAGTCACCATATAAGCATTTAGCTCATGCCTTAAAATCCTATAAATATCCTCTCTCCTGAATTCCCTGAGACACTACTTAAACTATGTAAAGAAGATTTAATTGATGAATATGTTTTTCAGATGGTCTTTTGGAGAGTTCATCATACAGTTAATGTACTGATGCCAGTGGTATATTTCATAGTATTATTATTTCTTATTTATATTCAATTGGTACTAGGAAATATTCATAAGATATATTAAGATTTCAATTTGAAGCACACTGCGCTGGAATTACTGACTTTTAGGACATTGGAAGCTGAACTGCCCAAGAATATGGCTTTGAGAAAGATGTACATTTTCCATTAGTGAGCTCTATGAGGGATGGTTCTGTGTCTTTTGTATAGACTGCTATAATTTTGGGATGTCATGTTATGATTGGCACACAGTAGGAAACAAATATATTGTTGAATTAAAAAAAAAAAAGGTACCACCAAAGTCCCTGCCATCCTAATATGTGAATTTAACTAAGATTCCATTGGCAGTGTTCCCATATATTTGTGGTTGAAAGAAAACTGATTTCAGGATGACAATTAGCTATATGTTACTTGGTTAGGGACCAACCAGTGATAAATTGCTCAGTGGTTACCAGGCTCTCATATCCTTAGGGGAAGATATGATCTTGAAAAACTGGATTGTATATGGGCAATAATTTCCACCTATTATTATTAAATGAACTGTACTCTTTTTAATATGTTACTCATCGTAAGTAGGCTTTTATAAAACAAGCATGTTATCACAGAAATAATCAAATAATAACTCACATTTTATCCATGTAAGTACTTATAGTATTGAAAAACAGAAGGATAATTTGTCTTGAGGATTAGCTGTCCTTGTTTAGAAACATCTTTGATGGAGAAAAAGAGTTGCTGGCAGAGTCCAGGTGAAGAGGGGGAAAATGAAGGGGGGATTAAATTCCTTTGCATCAGAAATGTATAGAACCTTTTTTTTGCTTCTATAGTGATTTCTCCAAAATGAAAAGGGATGAGAGGAAAGGAAGGAAAAACAATCAAAAAGTGTTGTAAAAACATACATTATTTGAGCAGACATGACAAGTGAATAATTTACCAGTGGACACCTGGGGGAGAAAAAAAAACTACTTTCAGAACAATGGATGCTATCAGTTAGTCTTAAATAGACTCTATTTGAGGGATATTGATTGTTACCATTTCCAAAATTGTTCAGTAAATTATTTAGCACACACAAATACCTCATAAAATTATGTGTGGTTTCATGAAGTTTTACATCCAAGTGTGTACAGAATGGAAAGTACAGGTAGGATATGGACTTAATCCATGAAATTTATTAATCTGTTGAAGTGAAGCTTTGAGTCAGAAATAATTATGATGATGTAAGCCACAAATGTATGTACCCTAATCCTGAGGCAGAGGTGGGTGGGTATATATTGTCATTAAATTTCTGCACACTGTACAATGCAGATTTGAGTTAATATCATAGATAACTTAAGAACAAAGTGACAATAGTTAAGAGCTAAACTAATATAAAATGAAAACAAAATTCCAAAACAAAAACAACCACAAAAGTGATTCCATATAGGGAACATGCTAAAAAGAAGTATTTCCATGTATTTATTTGTAGGTAATATACATAAATATTTTTTCCACATCCTATACAATCTCAGGCAAAACTGAAGAACTTGAAGAAAGCATAGTGCATAGATATAGTATATTATTAGTTATCATTTATGGTAATTCTATATTGTAACATATAGTCCCTGATAATCCAATTTCATGTTTACCCATTAAAAATTTGTTTTTTCATAGATAATAGAATGTTTTGGGGATGCAGACTTGATCGAAGAATGTAAAATGATGAACTGCATATTGAAATCACCACGTTAGGTGATATGAGCTTTAAAATTTTACCAGCTTTGAACTTATAACTCCACCATTAAATATGATTTTCAACACCATCAACTAAAATTTGTTCAATACTCTAATTTGTTATGTGCTTAAGCACTTCAGGAATACAATTTATTATAGTATATGTATATTATATTCTATAATATATTCTATTTTAACAGCCATTCAGATATATGCCATCTAGTCTCCTCCAAAAAATGAAGCAATAATGGAAAAGTCAAAAGCATAATATGTTGATTTCCTTTTAGTGCATAAAAGAAAGAATGAGAAAGGAAGAGGAGAGAGGAAGAAAGAAAAAGAGGAAGAGCAGTTCTGAATACTGAACACCAAAGAAGTGAGAGGGTCAGACACATTTTGACTATATCATCTCACCAGTTTCCATTATAAATTAAAATACCACCTTCCAGGTTCACTTTGAAATCATTTGGAATTTTATGCCATCCATTTGTAAGCCTCTGAATGGGTTATTATAAGTCTGAAATGGCCAATAACAATTCATTTTCCATTTTAAAGATTTTATTTAAGAGAGAGAGAGTGGGAGGAGGTGCAAGTGGAGAGGGGGAGAGAGAATCTCAAGCAGACTCCCCACTGAGCACAGAGCCTGAGGTAGCACTCAATCTTAGAACCCTGAGATCATGACCTGAGCAGAAACCAAGAGTCTGATGCTTAACCTACTGAGCCACCCAGGCACCCCGTCATTTTCCATTTTAAAGCTAGCTACTTTATCTATATTTTGGAGAAAGAAATGGGGGGGCACTTTTTGAACCACAGTATCTTGAATTCAAAATCAAATTAATAACCCTGGATTTACTCACAAGGAGAACATTGCAACGTTTTCATTGTTGTTTTTAAGCACTTCTTTTCTAACATTCTTTGTCTAGAAAAATAAGCAACTCTCTGTGCCACAATGGTGCATGACCTGATTCTTTAAATAGACTGCATCTACAGGATCATTGAACAGTCCCATCAGATCCTCTCTTTAAAGGCAAAATCCCTTGATGAGAGATTCTTGGGACATAACCATCCCCTGAATTCAACAACAGTTTGAAAGCAAGGGAGGGATAAAACTGGCCATTGGCTATACAAGAACCTCTCAGGTTCTCATTGAAATAGCTTGGGATTTCTGTGCCACTCATTTGTATGGATGTTTTATGTGTTTTTAAATTAAGTTCTAATGGGAAGCGTTTATTAAAAAAAAAAGGCAAATTCATTCACTTTAGTGGTGGAGAAATATAACTTCTAAAATTATGAACAGGGAAAAATACTATCTGTATATTCTTATTTACCTTTTACCTGCTAAAAGGATGAAGAAAAAAATAGTTAATGGTAATAAGAGATAAGATTAAACTTTTTTATTAATGTAATTTATTTCCACAGGATAACACTAAAGCAAATAGTTTAGTGGCATTTAAAAAACTGGATTTGATTTAGTGAATGGAAAGAGTACCTGTAGTTATTTTAGCTGGGGCTAAGGCAATTAAAGGCTTTATGTCTGCATACTTCATAACAAAAATTAGATACTTAGCTGGGGAAAACTTATCCTTTTATTCTGGTGGTTTATTATAAGTAAATGTATTCTCTCAAACAACTAGCGTAGCTTTTTTTGAGGTTCAGAAATCCTTCTATCTGGGAATCTGGGGATCCAAAGGTTCCTACCTTAATGAAAATCTTATGACTATTCCTTAAACTACCATACTGCAACATAATAAAAAGAATTATGATCACTTTAAAGCTGGGTGGCATTCATCAAATGGTAACCCAGGGGTGAAAGGTCCTATATCCCATTTCCAATCCTTTGAACCATCTATTGAACTAATGTATTTTTCTCTTTAAAATGTCCTAAAAGATATAAGATGTCCTCGTGCTTATAGGATTTTTGAAATTTTATTTTAAGGAATCAAAAGAAATTTACTCTGTGAGCAGGTTTTTCAGTTTGGCTTGAGGCCTTTGATTCAGGGAACAAGCAATCTCCTTCCAACTCTCTCCACTGGAGAGATGTCCCCTTTCAACCTATCTCTTGGTCCAATACAAATCAATGAACTCAAGACCCAATATACCATGTCTTAAAAATCCATTTAGAAAACAATTGCTCCATTCAAAGTTCATCTCCTTCCTTTATCAGAAATTGCTGGAAATGTAATTTTGCAGCAAGCATTTCATGTCTTGTCTTGAAATAGATTGAGGTAAATGTAAAGTCAATGATTAGATAAATGTAATGTCTTGGGTTGACGCCACGATGCAATATTTGATGGTGTGGTCAGTACTGATGGATGTTTTGTATAGTTATCCAGTTGTATAATGGGACAAATTCCCATGACTCTATTTAAAACACCATGTGGCCCCTCTCAATTAATATTACCAAAAGTATTTTGGCACAAATACAAAAAGCATGAAGGATTAGTGCTGAGCATGCAAGTGCAAGTCATCTTTGCTCTGTACAGATTCTCCTTCATAAAATAAACTGTATCTGTGTGCAATTTATTTACTGAGCTGCACTCTATGCAGTAAATAACACAACAAAGATTATTCCTCCTTCAAAAATCACTTCTATGAGATTATAAATAGAAAGCCTGTGCTCGGTAATCTCCGACAGTACAGTTAAGGATTAAAACCTGATGAAGTTAACACATACATGGGCATGCACATAAGCACTACAGCCATAGAAACATTGCTTATGAAAGTCTCTTCATTTTAATGTCAAGAAAACATATTTATCTTCCTTATTTCCTGCTATCAAGATACATATTCAATATGAAAGAGGGGGAAAAGAAAGAGATGACTTTCTTTGAGAAGTAATAAAAAACAGAATATTAGTAATGCCTTTAGAAAATATCTTTTGGAAATGTAGAGGCTAAATTTTCTGGCACACTGATACCCAGACTATGTAACACAGGAATGAATCAAATGATACAATAATAAGTATCTTTTTTTAAGTTCCCCTTCCCTTGATGGCTGTTTTTGCTGGTTGTACTTCAATGTTACATAGAAACCCATGATTATCAAGAACAATATTCAGGGGCGCCTGGGTGGCTCAGTTGTTAAGCATCTGCCTTCAGCTCAGGTCATGATCCCAGGGTCCTGGGATCGAGCCCCACATCAGGCTCTCTGCTCTGTGGGAAGCCTGCTTCTCCCTCTCCCACTCTCCCTGCTTGTGTTCCCTCTCTCGCTGTGTCTCTGTCAAATAAATAAAATCTTTAAAAAAAAAAAAAAAAACAATATTCAGTCACTATCATGTGTTTCAAATTGATAAGTTTCAACTATTTACCTTTTTAAAAATGAAAGCCCTAATATTTTTTAAAACACCTAACAGGAGTGCCTGGGTGGCTCAGCCGTTAAGCGTCTGCCTTCGGCTCAGGTCATGATCCCAGGGTCCTGGGATTGAGCCCCACATCGGGTTCCCTGCTCAGCTGGAAACCCGCTTCTCCCTCTCCCACTCCCCCTGCTTGTGTTCCCTCTCTCACTGTCTCTTTCTCTGTCAAATAAATAAATAAAATCTTTTAAAAAAAATGAATAAATAAAAAAAATACCTAACACTTAAATAATTGTCAATACACCAACATTTTATTTTCTAGTGTCCTCAGGTCCAGCTCAGGATAATTAGTGATTTAGAAACTTTGTTGTCTCTACTATTGAAGTGGAGAATATGTGACCACTATTTGTAACACTTAAAAACATTTATGACGATTTTTTAATTATTAGTGTTAATATTAACCACAATCCTATAGTAGTACTCACTTCAGTAGCACACATACTAAAATTGGAATGATACAGAGAGGTTTAGCATGTCCCCTGCACAAGGACAACGTGCAAATTTCTGAAGTATTCCACAAATGCATGTGCACATGCGTGCGCACAACACACACACACAAACAACTATATATTACCTTGGTTCCATATAATGAAAAAATCTTGATACATTTTGAAGTCATATGCTTATGGCCATAACTTACAAATATATATTTTGAAATTTTTGTAATTTTCTAAGTTTTAAATCGTTCTTTGTAAATTTTTTAAAAAAATTCTCCATAAATATTTGCTTTTTCTCTGTATTGGTGGAATTTTATAATCACACAATCCTGTATTTTAGCATGTTTTCTTTTTTCTCTTTGAAATCTTTTCTTCTTATTTCTATTTCTGGTGTTACAAAATTGCATGATAAAGTATACTTTAGCTGAGACTTTTAATTCATTGGACTGGTACTTGGTGACTGCCTTTTCCTTTCTTGGGACTCTCATGAATTATTCGTTAATTTTCTCCCAGTCCATTTTTGTCTGATATCTTAGAACTTCTATTAGAAAATATTTAAACATCTGGATCTTTTCTCCACTATTTTTCATCTCTGCCTTCTTCCTGCTTTTCAAATTTCCCCTACTTTATCTTCTAAATTTTCTAGAATTTTTTTTTTTTCCAAATAGCCTCCAAGTCTATTGTTTTGGATGCAATAAACACCTTCCCTTTTCTTCTTGAGGATATGAGTTATGGGTTTCTTGCCCTTTTGTTTTCTTCTCTTCTTTGCATTCCTTTTTTCTTCTGGGTTTTTTTGTTTGTTTCGTTTTGTTTTTGCTTTGCTTCTTTTTTTTTTTTTTTTTTTTAGATTTTATTTATTTATTTGACAGAGGGAGGGAGCACAAGCAGGGGAGGAGCAGCAGGCTGAGAGAGAAGCAGGCTCCCCGCTGAGCAGGGAGCCCGATGTGAGGCTCGATCCCAAGACCCCGGAATCATGACCTGAGCCTAAGGCAGACGCTTAACCAACTGAGCCACCCAGGCGCCCTCTTCTCTGCTTTTCTCGGTAGAGGTTTCACTAATTGTGGCAGTGAAACAAGTTTCACTCACAGGACTTGCAATTACCAAAGCTTAAGAATCTACAGGTTATTGCAAAAAACAAAACAAAACAAAATGGCAGCAGCATTGAAGTAGGAGCTTCATCTCAAAGGCTGCCTCACAGCGCAGATCAGAAGCCACGAGCTAGCTCTTACTGTCCTCCATCTGCAGGGCTGTAGTGGATGTACTTTCCCTCAAATCACAAACCACCAAGATAGGTACAGAGTACCTCAGACCAGGGAACCTAATGTAAGCATAGTATTGTGAAGTAACCAGCCCCAGTGGCAGAGTCGGGGTGGGGGAAGGTCACCTAAACCAGGTGTAAACCATCACCTTGCTGTTATCAAACAATTTTCATAAGCCGGTAGAAACCAGTAGAGACTCACCTTGGCCCCCTGATAGAAAAGCAACACTATTAATCAGTACAAGTCATGCCTTGTCTGGAGTCAATACTGTCTTGGTACATATCTTACTTCAGCAAAACAGCTCAGACTAATTCCAGACATGCCGGAATTAACTCTCACGGAACAGAGGCTTTTCTTCAATAAAAGCGTGAATGAAAATATTAACTGAAACTGAATAGGCATGCATGGCTTACCTTCAAATCTCGGTGAACAGGCATTTGCACTGGAGACCATTAAACGGGAATCTGGGGAATTTCATCATCTCAGGCTATTGAGATTCTCCACAGAAAGTCTGTGGTGGGGAGAAGCCGGAAGTGGCCTGACTTCCTGCTGGGCCACCTCTCGCGGGACAGTGGGGAGGCAGCCGCGAGATATGCCGCGTGGCTCTAGACCCCCGCCCGCAGCAACGCCGCCAGGCTCAGAGCCCTCCCGCCCCTGGACTGCACTTTTCCTCCTTCACTTTCAACGGCCTTACGTGATGGACAGCTGCTGGAAATCTTTCAGTTGTTGCTTCTGACACTGAATTGAGTGAAGGGTTTTCAGTGGTTCACACCTGGGATGGCCCCAAATGTTACAAATTAACAAAGGAGTCATTGAATGCAGCGGTTTTCATGGAGACTGCCTTACCCTGGCAAAGATTATTGAGGCAAGACTAAAGATGTTTAAGTACTACAATATTAAGGCCGGAACTATAGGGCCACTGCTGCAAGGCCTTCTACAATCCTCTATTCAAGGTGTTTCTTTCCATATTACGTTTACAACATCATCAGGGTGAAGAAGTAAAGGGTGCGGTGTACAGCTTTGATCCAATGGAGTCTGTTGGTTTGCAACCCTGGTAATTCTCCGGAGTGAATTTAAAACTGGCCCATGTATATGAGAGGAAAGGAGAGACTGAAGATTGGTAGGTGTCAGTTTTAATAATCTAGAGGAAATTTTCAACCTTAAATGTTTGTGGGCTCTGCTTCTGGGCTCCTAAGGAAGCTATACTTCAACATCTATCAAAGTGAGAATGACTGGCAAAACCTCAAAGCACGGGCTCCAGTTCTGCCCCAAGTACACATCTGCTTTGTTAAAAATAAATAACCAAAAAGGAGCATTCTTTTTTTTTTTTTAAGATTTTTAAATTTAGGGGTGCCTGGGTGGCTCAGTCGTTGAGCGTCTGCCTTCGGCTCAGGTCATGATCCCAGCGTCGTGGGATTGAGCCCCACATCGGGCTCCCTGCTCAGCGGGAAGCCTGCTTCTCCCTCTCCCACTCCCCCTGCTTGTGTTCCCTCTCTCGCTGTGTCTCTCTGTTAAATAAATAAATAAAATCTTTAAAAAAAAATTTTTTTTTTTTTAATTTATTTGGGAAGGGAGAGGGAAAGAGAGTTGGGGGTTGCAGAGGAGAGGGAGAGAAGCAGACTCCTTGCCGAGCACAGACTGCCAGGTAGGGCTCCATCTCAGGACCCTGAGATCATGACCTGAGCAGAAATGAAGAGTCCATCTTTTAACAGATGGCACCACCTAGACACCTGGACAAAGGAGCATTCTGAACACATGATAAGAGAAAGAAACTTTCCTTGTTCTCATAAGAAAAGTCATAAGCCTTGCATATACTAAAAACATAAGATAAAAACATCAGTTTTCTGGAATGTCCTCCAGCATGATGGTTTGTAACTCTTTATATAAAAAACATATATAACCCTACATCAAATGTTCCTTTTCTGGAGCACTCTCTTCTTGGTGAAGATTGTATATACCAGGCAGCTGTCCTAACTTAGGCTCAAACAAAACTCTTTTCCTTTCTCTTTAAAATTTTTTATTTTTTTTATTTTTTATTTGTTAAAGATTTTATTTATTTTAATTGTCAGAGAGAGAAAGAGCACAAGCAGGGGGAGCGGCAGGCAGAGGGAGAAGCAGGCTCCCTGCTGAGCAGGGAGCCCGATGCGGGACTCATCCCAGGACCCTGGGATCATGACCTGAGCCGAAGGCAGACGCTTAACTGACTGAGCCACCCAGGCGCCCATCTCTTTAAAAGATTTGTTCATTTTATGTCGACAAAAAATTTACAAACCAGGCTTGTCTTGGGTGGTGGCAAGAGGAATAGCTCTCAGTATCTGCCTGACAAAATCTTTTTTTTTTTTTGGGGGGGGTAAATTAAGAGCTGTTATAATTTTTAAATAGAAATGGCCATGTTCCTATGAGGTGGAAGAATTATGACGACGATGATTCAGGTTTCTTGGCTTTTAGTCCACTATTTTTTTTTCTTTTTTTTTTATTGTTATGTTAATCCCCATACATTACATCATTAGTTTTAGATATAGTGTTCCATGATTCATTGTTTGTGCATAACACCCAGTGCTCCATGCAGAACGTGCCCTCCTCAATACCCATCACCAGGCTAACCCATCCTCCCACCCCCCTCCCCTCTAGAACCCTCAGTTTGTTTTTCAGAGTCCATTGTCTCTCATGGTTCGTCTACCCCTCCGATTTCCCCCCCTTCATTCTTCCCCTCCTGCTACATTCTTCTTCTTCTTTTTTTCTTTCTTAACATATATTGCATTATTTGTTTCAGAGGTACAGATCTGAGATTCAACAGTCTTGCACAATTCACAGCGCTTACCAGAACACATACCCTCCCCCGTGTCCATCACCCAGTCACCCCATCCCTCCCACCCCACCCCCCACTCCAGCAACCCTCAGTTTGTTTCCTGAGATTAAGAATTCCTCATATCAGTGAGGTCATATGATACATGTCTTTCTCTGTTTGACTTATTTCGCTCAGCATAATACCCTCCAGTTCCATCCACGTCGTTGCAAATGGCAAGATCTCATTCCTTTTGATGGCTGCATAATATTCCATTGTATATATATACCACATCTTCTTTATCCATTCATCTGTTGATGGACATCTTTCTGCCTGACAAAATCTTAAGAGTTTAGGGGTCTTAACAGGGTTCAGGCACATATATAGTTGAGATGGTCTCAGTACCACAGTACTCTTAAGGCTGCGACCAGAAATATTTCCTAATGTGGGAAGAGGGCAGAACATACATTCCAAGAATAGGGGAAGAAATAAAGATCTTCTGATTACTGGGTCCAGCCTGGGGGTCAACCAGCTGTCACACCCTCTTGATGACCTCCTCCAATACTCCACCCCTCCTGACCAGCTCTTACAATCTGACATGTCCCACCACCTTCGACAATGTACCCTGGGCAGTCAGCTGGTTTGTTAGCATGAGGTAGTTCATTTGACAACTATCTAGATGCACCCTAGGCAGATACCACAGCAACAATGTAAGCACATGCAAGAGAAAATACAGATTGGGGCTCCTGGGTGGTTCAGATGGTTAACCATCTGCCTTCAGCTCAGGTCATGATCCCAGGGTCCTGGAATTGAGCCCCGCATAGGGCTCCCTGCTTGGCGAGGAGCCTGCTTCTCCCTCTCCTTCTGCTCCCCCTGCTTGTGCTCTCTCGCTCGCTCTGTCAAATAAATAAAATTCTAAAAAGAGAGAAAAAATACAGATTAAGATAATGATCCCCAAAATAAGTACCAATATTTTCTTCTCATCAAGAACCCCATGACCCAAACCACTGATTTATCAAGTCCCATAGGCTGGGGTCAAATCATTCAGAATATGCATTTGTGTCCTTGTGATCTAATAAAGATGATATAACATTAGGACATCATAAATTAATAGTTGGCCAAGCTAAAGTGGTTGTTAGCAATTTAATCTGATACTTTAATATTTCATTCTTTCTTTCTACAAATCCTCCTGCTTATGTGTTATATGGGAGATGGAACCTCTATTCAATGCCATGTTCTTTTGCCCACTCTTGCATATCATAACCTTTGAAATGTGATCCCTATCACTATTCAACAAGGGTACTTGCAGTTGGTACTCAGCTTCTCCAAGCCCCTAATGGTGTCAGCCTGGTTTGTATGGCAATAGGAGAAGCTTGGGTTAGGTCAGACACGTGTCCACACAAACCAAGGCATACTTAGAACCTCACTAGGAAGGTGGGGGCCAATACAATCAATTTGCCAATTCCTCCCACGAATGGCCTCAGAATCCTTTGGCAGTTACCTTGGGCATTGTTTAGAATACACAGGTCATGATCTTACTACATTAACCAAGTCACTGTATTTTAAGGGCAATCTGGCATCCTTGGCAATATGCCATCCCTCTCAGGCACTATAGTGGTCACTCTTTCTGTGCACCCAATTTGCTGTATCTCCTGAAAGGTCAGTTGCTAGGACTGGTACCTGACCTAGGGTATCTGCTTCCTGATTTCCAGGGAGTGTTGGCACTTTATGAGCCAAGACATGGAATGAGGACAGCTTCAGGCTGTTCTCTTGCAAGAGAACCCAAATATTTTTCCACACATCCTGATCCCACAAGGGCTTATTTGTGATCATCCACACATCAACTTCCCATTTTCCAAGCTATAGGGTCAACCCCTTTAGAACAGTCTGTCAGTGCAAAGGGTTAACAGCCAGGGCTTATGAGTGATCACCAGCCAAACTCTTGAGTTTTTGAGTTCAGCCCACTGGCTGCTGCAGTTCATTCCTGTTTCCATCCAAAGATGTCAGTGTTGGGCTGAAAAGCCACAACAGTCCAAATGGGCTCGTTGCCCTGACTAGACCCGTCTGTATACCAGGCATCAATGGGAATTTTCCCCATTCCCTCTCTAAAGGCACAAAAGCTACCACAGGAATAGGGGTGGGGGCATTTGGAGGATCTACATATTCTACAGGGCCTAGTAATGTCCACATTTCTAGAGAAGTTGGCTGGTGGACAAGGAACTTCCCAGCTGCATCGAAGTGGGAGTTTTGAGCCCTGGCAGAGGTAGATCAATGGAACATACCCGAAATCCACCGCCTGATTAGCAAGGTAAGTAATTTCCATGATATGCTGTTCCCTTGTAAGAGGCTCTACCTGGAGGAGCACAATGTATCACTGTGAGGAGCTGTTGTTGTATGGGGATATATTGAGTTTCTGCCCCCTTCTAGAGTTAGGACCAAAATCCTAAGGGTACTCTCTCCTTCTATTGTCTCTGCCACAGTGCCCAACCCACACCTTCCAGAGTCACAGATACATCTAACTCAAATGGTAGCCCTGCTTGGGAGATGCCCAGAGCTTTAATCTGCTTTACTAGTATTTTTGCCTTCTCAAAGGCAGCTTGTTGCCCTGATCCTCTGACCTCATGACTCCAAAAACTTGGCGGTATCTGGGCCTTGAATTTTCTGAGTTCATCACTCATCCTCTCACTCACAGATGTTCCAGCAAAGTCTGCAGAGTGTTCTGCAGCAGAAACAAGTTTCCCCATGTCAACATTATATGGTCAATGTAAAGGGTTCACATTTTATTGATGTGGGGAAGGAGAACATATCTTCAGCTACCATCCCATGATACATCATGGGGTTGTGTAGGTCGCCTTGGGGAAGCAACTTGAAAGATCCATTGTTGCCCCTTCGACTTGCAGGCAAACTGATCTGTGACTCAGTGGCCAGAGATATACTGAAAAAAAAATTTTTTTTTATAAGTCCACTATGGCATGGCACTCCTAGGACCATGGCCAAGGTCTCTAAGACGGTGGCAATCTTGGGCACAGCCGTATCAACAGGAGGCACTACCTTGTTCAGTTATCAGTAGTCCACAGTCATCCTCCTAGAGCCAGCTGGCTTTTTTGCTGGCTATAGCAGGCTGTTAAAAGCACTATTGACAGGGTGCATAATATCTGCTCAGTGCAATTCTTAGTTTCTATTTCCTTATGCTCCCCAGGCAATTTATTTTGTTTGACAGATATCACTCTACCAGGGATAGTAGACTTACTGGTTTCCAGTTGGCATTTCTTCTCAGCGCTGGTTTGCTTACTCTAACCTGAAGGTAGAATTCACTGATAGAGGTTTGAAGAGTTTGACCTTTTAGGACATTATCGCTCAATATGTTCTCAGGTATTGGAGAAATAGAACTACTTGTTCTTGGTGGGGAGAATGCCCAATTTACTGTGTCAAAAGGACCTTCCTGGCCCTAACGCTTGCCCTGGGTATATTAGGGATACACTCTGTAGGTGGTATAACTACTTTTAAAAGCAGTGCAGAAATTTCTACTGATGTTGATATCACGTATACCAAAAGTATGTTTATGTACACATGATGTATGGACAAAATATTCTTAGCAGCATTATTTATAATCTTGAAAAAATCCAAATCTTTATTTTCATTAGAATGAATAAGTGAATCACTGCACATTCATAAATTGAATGCAAAACTCTGATACTGACATATTATTATATTCATTTATATACTTGACTGGTTTCAAAAATGAGCTTAGGCAACAAAATGCATGCAATAAAATAAACCAAATAACAAAGGAAGAAAAGCAAAATAAGAATAAATAGGGGCAATATATCTATATAGAAGCCATTAATAAAGTGGCTAATGTTCACACAGACTATATCGGTATCAAAATTCTGACATTTGTGTGAATTTAGTTTTGTTTTCATAATTTTACAAGGTTTGTGTTCTTATCGCTATGTCTAACCATTTTTCAGTGCAATCACTTGAAAAAGTGTAATTAATATTTGGGAGAGTTTTTCCCAAATTTTCTTGAAATCAAGATTTCATTAAACACCTGAGTGGCAGACTTAGCTTTCTAGCTCTGTTATTTCTACATTGGATGACACAAGATGACATCAACATATTGTAAATTTTCCCCACGCCCCCATTTGTATTAATGTTATCATATACTTTGAAGTTGTATGGGATGTGTGGACATAAATTCTCATTTGCAGCTAATGAAATCTCTGCTTATATGGATTTCTATTTTATTAAAAAAAAATCACTATATTTGGGAGAACATATATAAGGTCTCAGCATAGCCATCGCCTACGTCCATTGTTATAAATGTAATTTAATTATGTAGCTGGAATAGAATGTCAGCAGCCTATGAGCATTTTAAGAGAAAGTAATTTGTTTTTTTCTCAGTAATGTTTCTATGAATTTTAGATTAAAATAACACTAGGATAATCTATACCTAATGCTTCCTTTTGTCAAGGAAAAGGTGATTTTCCTTCTTTCTACTCCTGATAACCTTTTCATGGACTTTATTCTTTCTAGCCTTCCCTCTGAGATCTTGCCCAGTTAATTATACCCTCTCTTTTCAATAGCTGCAATCTCCTCTGGCTTCTCTGTCCAAAAAACATGCTGAATTCTATTAAAAATAAAAACAAAAACAAAACACACCCTTGATCCTTAATCTATCTTGTTTCTGTATTCCCTTCTCTTTCAACTGCCTAAATGCTCATTGGCATCTCCACAAATTAAATTGAGAGTGAATACCTTATATTCCTCAAACTCTTTACTAGACTTGTTATAACATTTTTTTTTTACTATTTCTTACCATTTTGATGACTTTTCCCCCAAAGTGATTCCTTCCCATTCCTATAATTCAGCATATAATCTCTAAAACACTAACTCCCAAATCTAAATTATCTCCTCTCATTTTCTTGGGCCAAAGACTGACATTCATCACTGCATTCTAGAACATCTCTACGTGTGTCACACAAATACATTAAACATGTGCCTAAGTCAACTGTTCCATCTTCTTCAATCATACATTCATTGTCAAAAATTCTATGTTCCAAACGAAATCTCTGATTTTTTTCTCATAAATTATTTCCTATTTCTTTCAACCCCCCATACCCATATACACACATACTCTATTAATGGACCTGAACTTTCTACCCTCAAAATATCTAAGTAACTTGTGTATTATATTCAAAACTCTACCTTATTGCCTAGTACAATAAGTAGCCCATAGTAGACTCACTCTAAATAAATTATTTTGAGTGAATGAATGAAATATTATATTATATATAAATATTATATTTTTCCCCAAAACCCATTGCCACTGCTTAAATTCAGGCCTTCAGAGCCTCTTCTCTATGCATAACCATAAACCTCCTCACTGTCTCTTTGCAGTTGGTCTGCCCTCATTGTAGTCAATGCTCTGCACTCTGTCAAGATTACTTTTCACATATATGTATACATTACATTACTATTTGTGCATAATGTCCATTACATAAAGAGTTTTTTAAGGGCTCATGGGAGAAAAATTAACATATAACATGACATGCCAGAGAGACTCTTCATTTTCAGTTTTCAACCTGCCTCACCATCTTCATCCCCTTCATGTTTGACCACTGCCTCCCACATTTGCCATACTTACCTGGCTCAATATCCAGACAAATAAAATTGCTCAGTTTCTCTGACAAGCCCTTTATAGCCATAGATATGGAACTATAGTTCTGTAGAACTTCTGCAATGTTCTTCCTCTTTTCCTAGCCTCACAAACTGCTATTTATCCCTGACAACTAGCTCCATTGACAACAAACAGAATATCTTTCTGTATTCCTACAAGCAGAATTTGTCATTCCTTTCTTATAAATTCCCAAAGCCTTTTTGCTTTCATTGTATCATTTATCATTTTGTGGCAGAATTATCTAATTATGTGTGATATATGTACATCTAAATGTATGTATATATCTCTCTTATAAAAATACTAGTTCCTAAAAATAAATATTCTCAAATTTTTTTAGTCCCTTTTACATTGTCTGGCATTATTGTAGGCACTTAATACATGATTGTAGAATAACCTGTACTTCCAAAATGTTCTTCACTCTTTTACCCATTATCAAGACTTCTACATCATATTTCAAAGTGCATGATGTAAACCATGTTAATATTGGCTTGTACATAGAAATCAGGGAAATGTCTGTTAACAGTCCTTGATTTCTGAAATTTTTAAAAATATAGAAAAATAGATTTTATGAGAGAAAGAGGTACCGAGTAACATTTCTATATTTTAAGTACATATCATCTTATGTTGAAGTTTTCATTGAAGTTTTTATTAACAAATTACATTTATATAAATTATTGATTACATTATTTTTTTTCTAAGCCAGTGGTACTGAACTTAAAGTACTCTTGTTCTCCAAAGCCCTAAAAATGTCTACAGTGTAGAGTTTAGCAATGTAAAATTCTGTAAATGGCAAATGTGTATTATCAGTATTTCATGAGTTAGCATTCAGAATAAAGTAAAACTCATCATATACGTTAGGTCTTGGAGGCTCTCTATATGTGTATACATATATACGTATGAAAGAACTGAGTCAAAGAGGGGTTTCCTCAAGTCAGTGCCAACACCTGGAGTCAGTGATTTTTTTTTTTTTAAAGATTTTATTTATTTGACAGAGAGAAAGACAGCCAGAGAGGGAACACAAGCAGGGGGAGTGGGAGAGGGAGAAGCAGTCTTCCCGCTGAGCGGGGAGCCCAATGCGGGGCTCGATCCCAGGACCCTGGGATCATGACCTGAGCCGAAGGCAGATGCTTAACGACTGAGCCACCCAGGCGCCCCTCAGTGATATTTTTTTAAAAGTCATCCAGTGCTGTCATAAATGATATCAACAAAGCTCCTTGTTTCAGGCCCATGCCTAATAATTCTGAGGCCTGGGGCCAAAGTACAAATCAACATGCATATTGCAAATATTTAATGTATAAATTCATCTACATCCATGATCCAGTGGCATTTCTACCAAGGACTCCTAGCCCATTCAGCAAGGATTAGAACTCCAATACAGATTATTTGTTTTTCCTCAAAGCTAAGGATTTCATGGAGCAGAGCTGGAGAGGGCATTGGATAAAGTGATACTGAGCCCAGAATTTCTGGACAGAGGCTGAATCCAGTGCCAGTCTAGATGTTGACTGATTTAGTCAAGCTTCTCAATGAGCCAGGGTGAACTAGGTTCCCTCCACCACCTTCATTTCTTCAACTCAGAAATTCCAAGGCAGTTTCAAGTGCCTCTCTAAACTAACTCAACCATGAGGAAATAATGCAAACCTGGGAAACATGTAGGGTGTCTTAAGGCAGCCAATTTTTAACAAAAGCAACCACCATTTCATGGGTTTCCCAAGGCAGAAGCTCAGATTTTCTACTTTACCTTCATTTGCAACCCAAGTGGACACTTACAAACTCATAATCCCTCGCCTTCTTGCCTGTGGACCCTAGTTTGGTTTGAGCAATTCTTTAACATAATTGCAATTTGTTAGGAAACATTAAAAAGTTTCCATATAGGCATAATAGAAATATAAAATGTGTTTCAGTGTTTGTGAATTGAAGAGGATATCTAAAGTATGTTGCTACTGATACGTGCAACTAAGAATGGTATTGCCCTAATTTCTAAAATTGGCAATCTTGAAATTTAGTTTTATAACAAAATTCATAATGAAGGCTTTTGACATGTGTATATGGTTCACATTGATTCCAGACTGGGTATAATCAGCTAAGAACATGGACAAGGTAAATTAAGGTTTTCTTAGCTTTTTGAGCACATGATTATCTGCCAAAAAATGTAAATTATGATGTTCTTTCCCAGTCACTGAAAAATCACATAAAAACAACTATAACAATTATAAAAATACTTATAAATCAAAGCAATCTCTCTATCACATTTTAAAAATTGTGCCACTATTCACATGTAAGAGAAAAGAGGTCTTTTGTAGCTCAGTATACGAATTGTAGTGTGCACATGAATACTTTGGCTGAGATTGTTTCCATTGCTAATGACTATAATTACTATAAAATTCATTATACTTGGGCTAACTATTTTAAAAGTAAAAATAAAGACACATTGTTCTTTCAAATCCTAAAGGCTGGAGTTAGAATAACTATTTCTAGACTTAGTCCCAGTTATGCTAAATATTATTAGGTTGTCTGTCCTTGAAATTTAGATTCAATTTCATCCACTGTTTAAATCTGATTTTACAAATCAAACGCAAGTAAGGAAACAAATGGAAATGCATCTTTCAGCAGCATCCTCTGACAGTATATGATAAACAGCATCATTTACAGGACACTGCATCATACCATTTACATTTAAAAGGAAGAAAAATGCTGATTAAGCCTCCATTTGGCCCAGGCTTTCCAATACATAGCGTGTTAAGCAATTCAATCTTTTCAGTTTTAAAGCCACACACATCTCTAATCATAACACGCCAGAAGCAATAAAACTATCAGAATGAGTGGGGGTGTTTACTTCTGACACATTATAACATCTCGGAGCCAGCAGTATTCCAAAAACATGTGTTATTATCTCTGGATTGACAGCCCAGCACCCAAAGGTCTCTTCCTCTCCCCAAGGTTTGTTTTTAAAACTGACAAAGGGCTCCCTTAAAATAAGTGTAAAATTGCATTTCCTATTCAAAGATGCACCACTTGTTTCAAAGGAAAAAAGAAATCATCTGACTGTTTTTGCAATTAAATAGTCTCCATGTTTGGAGCAGAGTTAAACAAAACAAAATTGCTATACATTGTTGGTTTTTTTTATTAGATTTGGTGGAAGTTATGTATGCATTAAAATTGCTCATTTTTATTTTTGAGCATACCAGAGATGGTGATACTTCTAGAGGAATACCAAAGATTTGTAATATAATGATAAAAATACAAGGGCGCCTGGGTGGCTCAGTCAGTTAAGTCACTGCCTTCAGCTCAGGTCATGATCCCAGGATCCTGGGAAAGTTCATAACTTTATAACTTCAGATGATCAAATAAATGTCTTAGTTGACACTGACCTTTTTACTAATTATGAAGAAAAATTTCTCTATGTAAATCATCAATACTAAAAAAAAAGAATTGTAGATAGATTATTAGATTTAAGTAGTCTGTTATTTGGGTAACTGTTTTTAAGCACTCTTTGGTATTTCAAAGTAATTATCTTACCAATCTGTCTACTTATAAATCATTCTTATCTGTTCCTTAAAACAATTTCCAACATGTACTCCTGACATCCAATTTTTGTTATTGAATGTAGACAAAATAACTAAAATAAATACATTTAAAATAGTTTGTAATTAAGACTGGCTTCTTTTCTACAAGTCTAAAGTACAGAGATTTTTTTTTTTTTCATTTTAGAAACTCTTGCTTGGAAGCTAATATTCTTTCTTTATTATGCCCCATTTACTTTAATTATCCTTGCAAAAAAACTAAAGGGGAGAAAGGAGAATACTTGTGTCTTAAATTATCCCTTATTAAAATTCAGAAAGAAGACAATGTGAATGATCAGTTCCCATACAATAAAGGTTGTAAAATAGGGAATTAAAAAAAAAAAAACTATATCGAATTAAGTAAAGTATTTTATAGCAGTAAAATTCCAAATTATCTGAAAAAAAATTTAGTTATAGTACATTAGATTTCATGTCTAATTTGTAGTAAATATGGCAAATGTGTGCATATACATTTATATATATATAGAGAGAGAATCAGACAGACAGACTGACCAACTTACCCTGGATTCCCTTTAAATTCATTACTAGGATAATATTCAGACCCTAGCTCTGGCCTGATCTGAAACAAAACATGGATGAAGTCTAAGCTTAGACCACTTCTGGATATTCTGATTTTTTTTTTTAACTGCAGTTATTATTAAATGTGCATTTATCATGTGTGTGAATGTGTGTGTGAGTAATCTATTTAATGTCTTTTCACCTATGCATTCATCCTTCAAGTATAAGCTTAAATGCCACTTCCTCTTTAAAGGTACTGAGATCACTCCCAAACAAAGTCAAATGTGTTAATTTTATATGCTCACAACGCTCTATGCTTGTCTTTTAAGACCTTTTTTTTTTTTTTAGATTTATTTATTTGAGAGAGAGAGAGCAGGAGGGATAGGGAGAGAGAATCTGAAGTAGACTCTGCACCTAGCACAGAGCCCCAACTTGGGGCTCTATCCCACGACTGTGAGATCATGACTTGAGCCGAAACCAAAAGTCGGACGCTTAACTGACTGAGCCACCCAGGCGTCCCTTAACATCTTTTTAAAAACTATACTTGAATAAGTATTTGTGTACAGATGTGTGCTGTTTCCTGCTCTTGACTCTATGCTCCATGAGGCAGTAACCCTTCGTGCCAATCCATGCCTGTCTCAACAGGACCTAGCACGACGCATGGTCATAAAATGGGAGTAGCTTCATGATGAATGAATATAAAAATGAAAGAACACATGAATAAATAATATTGAAGATCCTTGAGAATCACAGGATAATAGTTTCCTCTTCTTTCTTTCTTTCTTTTTTTTTTTTTTTTTAAATCTGAGTGTATATTCCTTGGAATTAGTACTAGAAAAGAGTTCCAAAATCTGTGCTAGGGATTAACAGACCTATGGTTTAGTGAGGAGATAGAAGTTAATCAAGTAACTACATAAACAAATATAAAACAAAACTGTAATAACTGTGTGAAAATAAAAGAAAGGTAAATGAAATTGTAGTAGATGGCACAATGAAAATGTACAGTAGGCTGATTTCCCTAAGTCAGGAGGAAATCATGCCAGGCTTTTCTGCAGAATTTAAGATAGGGCTGAGATCAGGAACAGGCTTTGGGTAAGGCAGATTTAATATTACCCCATCTCTCTGATAACAAAATTAGGGCCTAAAAATGTTTATAAATTTGCCATATATGCAACTAATTTGTATAAAGGCCAACGTTAGATCTCAGGGGGAAGTAAAAGTAACGTTTATTGAGACACTACCACTATCAACTTTTAGGAACTGCTTTGAAAGATTACTTGTTTTTACTGCATTCATTCTTGCTCTTTCTCTCTCTCTCAGGAGTTTCAGCTCTCTTTGTTCTACTTCTTGGCTCCCACTATAGGGAAAGAGAACTAATAATCTGAATGATCAGCAAAAAATGCTGATCAGCAAAAAATAGCGTTTTCTGGAGCTGATGATAAAGAAAATGTTCTGTAGCATGTATCTACATTCACTACTAATTATGTTCACCATTGTCTAAAAAACAAATCATACTAATTATAGATGATCTCTTTTATACTTCCTCTGGGCATCTAGCTGTCTCAGTAAACGTTCTGTAGTTGGAGCTGCTTTATTCCACCCATCCCTATTCCATTTAGTATGGTGGCTCAGTGGGGCCCACCTGTCTTCAGGAGCCATGCCAGCATTCTTTATCTCTGCATGATTGCCACTGTTTCTATTTCCTGTGGTATATGACACGGAGGAAATTGATAATATCCAGAGAATCAGATTCTCTTTTGGTGTAGACAGAAAAGAAGCTCTCATTTGGGCTTATAGGCTTATTCATGTAATTCAACCAGAGAGATCAGATCCATGGCTTTGCAATGGATGTTGCCCAACTTCTACCCTCCTAAAAATCAAATACCTATAGGATATTTGATTCCCTATATGCTACTACAACTGTGTGTATTCTTCTAGGGAACTTCTTGAGTAGTGGATATAATATTTATGGTAAGATTATATACCCTTGATTTCTTGGCTATAATAGCACCTAATCCAGGGGGTTGGCATTTGATGGCTCATGAACCAAATTCTATCTGTTTCCTGTTTTGTAGATAAAGGTTTATTGGAACATAGCTATGCCCATTCGTTTGTGTATCAATTCTGGCTGCTTTCATGCTTTGTGGAAGAGTCGAGTAGTTGTCAAAGATTGTATGGTCTGCAAAGCTGAAAATATTTACTGTCTGATCCTTTACAGAAAGGGGACCTTGATCTAAGCTAATCTTTATTTCTTATAATAAGTACTGTTTACTTAACATTTCTGACAAAAAAAAAAAAATGAATCATCTGATAAAGATACTGAAGACTTACAGTAACCTAACACTTGGCCAAGAAGAAATTGTGTGGTTGAGTTAACCATTCTTGCCAATAACCGATAAATATAGGAAAGAGTAAAGGGCTTAGAGATACTAGGATTTCCCTCTGCAATGAGTGAAAAAATAAAAAGACCCAAGGTACACAAAGGAACCCTTGGATCCCTTATGTTCCCTATTTTTATACATAAGCCATTTTGTGATTTATTTATTCCCTTGAATCTCTCCTTAATATTTCTTTCAACCACATTTCCCCTGTACTCTTAAAATTGACTCGGCCTCATTCTACCCTAGGGAGGCTTTGCCTGAGGGGCCTCGATAAATAGCGTTTTCTGGAGCTGATGATAAAGAAAATGTTCTGTAGCATGTATCTAAGAAGATCAAGGATGATCCTTGGCTAGTTGGCTCTGCTGACTACAGTCATCTAGACTAAGTGCTGACAGAATAATATAAAATGACACGTCAAAACAAAACATCAGAGATATATTTTTAAAATATTCTATGAATCAAAGATTTTTCATGCTGACACTTTCAAATTAGATTAATGGAACTATCATGCAGTATGATATGTTTATGAAATATTCCAAGATATTTCTACAGGGATACTGCTTCAACTTTCCATGAAAGCAATCTGAATTAAAATTTAAGTAAGCCCCTATTTTTATTTGGTGTGAATAAGAGAATTAAAAAACATGTAATTGGATGCCTCTGTTAAGCATATGACAGTACTAAAAGACTTTCCTCTCATCACGACTATTTGCCAATAGAAATTCCTCAGGCAAGTCATTAACTTCCAAGGGTCTCATTTAGTTCTCCTCTCAACATTGATCGAATGATATATAAAATTTAAATTACTTACAGTTGATCTAAATAGATTATATCATGTGGTATGTCAAGTATTCTCAGAATATCCATGCAAGGAATATAAGACTGCATACAATTATATTTATTTTATAGGTGGAGAAACCAGGAAGATTCAAATATGGGCAAAAATGTACTTTTACTTCAGTTGATTATTAAGGATACAAGTCTACATTAAAATGCAATATAGAATATCAGTACTTCAAGTACTCTTCTGGGAGAATGTCAAATTTATGGAACTTGATGCTATTTCTTTTGATTTAGCTTTTATTTCTAACTAATATTTTCATGTAGTCTTTTAAAGGTTCAAATAATACTACAGGACTTATGGCAAAAATTAGCAGCATCTTAATCCCTGCTTCAATTTACCAATTCTGAGGCAACCACTTTCATAACTTGCAATTTTTTTTTTTAAAAGATTTTTTTTAATTTATTTGACAGAGAGAGACACAGCGAGAGAGGGGGCACAAGCAGGGGGAGTGGGAGAGGGAGAAGCAGGCTTCCCGCCGAGCAGGGAGCCCGATGTGGGACTCAATCCCAGGACCCTGGGATCATGACCTGAGCTGAAGGCAGACGCTTAACGACTGAGCCACCCAGGCGCCCCATATCTTGCAATTTATTCTTTTGATGTATATCTCTATATATCTAAATAAATTCTTTTATTACCATTTTTAAATTGTTGATTTCTAGGCATTCTCTGTTGACTTCCCTCCATGGAAGATGAGGATCTAGATGTCCTTTGTACACTGCCACCTCCCTGTCACCACCCCTCCCCCCCACTCACACACACTTACTAAACCCTCATTCTCCCAATATACTTACACTGTAATGGTCATTTAGGTTACATCAATGTTCCCTATACACAATTCATGAATATGTAAATGCTATTGACAGCTGAATACTGCCTCACAACAGATAAAGAAGGTCCAGGTATAAATATTAAACTTTCAACAATCTTTTTTATTTGATTTCACATTTTCACTTGCTGTCCCTCTGAGTGTTCCACAATATAACAGATTTTTTTAATCGTCTTTGCTCGTTGCCAGGTAGAAATCACCTTTCTTAGGTTTCTTTTTTTAAATGTTTTTTTAAATTTTTAAAAATATTTTATTTATTTATTTGAGAGAGAGAGAGCATGAGCAGGGGGAGGGGTAGAGGGAGAAGCAGACTCCCACTGAGCAGAGAGCCTGATATGCAGGGCTCCATCCCAGGACTCCAGGATCATGACCTGAGCTGAAGGCAGACGCTTAACCGACTGAGCCACCCAGGCACCCCTTTCTTAGGTTTCTAAAGGCCTTTTTTCATGTGCCTTAGTCAGAGTTCTCCTGAGAAACAGAACCAGAGAGAAAGAGAGAGAGACTGATTGATTACGAGGAATTGGCTCAAACAATTACAGAGGCCAAGGAGTCCCATGATCTGCCATCGGCAAGCTGGAAATCCAGGAAAGCCAGTGGTGTAGTTCTAGTCTGAGTTCAAAGGCCAGAGAACTAGGAGTGCAGATGGTGTTAAGTCCTAGCCCACCAGCAGAAGACCAGTGTTGCAGCTCAAACAATCAGACAGACAGAGGGAACTCTTCTTTCCTTCACCTTTTTGTTCAAGTCCTCAACACACTGGATGATGCTCACCCACAGTGGAAAGGATAGTCTGTTTTACTCAGTTCACCAATTCAAATGCTAATTTATTCTAGACAGACCTTCACAGACACACTCAGAAATAATGATTGATCAGATATCTGGGCATCCCATGGCCCAGTAAAGTGACACATAAAATTAACCATCACACCATGTATACATCCAATTCCCACTTTTCCTAACATTGCATTGTTATAGTCTATCATCTTTGTCATTTTTGGCTTAAGTCTTTTTTATTAATTCCTTTGTTATAAGTTCATTGGTATTTCGGGCGCCTGGGTGGCTCAGTCGTTAAGCGTCTGCCTTCGGCTCGGGTCATGATCCCAGGGTCCTGGGATCGAGTCCCGCATCGGGCTCCCTGCTCTGCGGAAGCCTGCTTCTCCCTCTCCCACTCCCCCTGCTTGTGTTCCTGCTCTCGCTATGTCTCTCTCTGTCAAAAAAATAAATAAAATCTTTAAAATAAAAAAAATAAAAATAAAAAAATAAGTTCATTGGTATTTCAAGGGGGAATGGAAGATCATGTGTGTGACCAATCCACCACCTTCAACTGTATACCCCTAATATGTATTTAAATCTTCATTAATTGAAACTCTATTTTATTGAATGGAGAACATGCAGGCTACTCACTCTTTGGAGGTACTCTTATATTTACATTTGTGTTAAATGAAATAACCAGCCCATATCCAGAGGAAAGGCTCAGTGAATCGTTATTTTTAACTCCCAGGAAATCATCAACTGAGGAGTGTTAGAAAGCTTGTGAGGCCACAGATGGGAAGGAAGGGGAATATTTTAGGTCACTGTTGATACCAAAGGAAGGCGAAAATCCTTAGTATCCATTAATATGCACCAAAGGCTGTGTCATGCATAAAGTCCTTCCGTAGGTCCTTATGAATATCATACCACACAGATAAATATGGATTTGCCTGCCTTTTCACATACTGTACCTTCTATATAAGAACTTCATCACTTCGCTCACATAACTATTAATAGTCTTTTACAATTTAGATATAATGTCATCTTTCTTTCCAAATAATCTATCAGCTTTTACTATAGTGACTCTCTTCCGTACTCTCATAACACCCAGAAAATATCTATATGATAGTCCCTTAGTAGGTATTTAGACTCGCCCCAAATATTTGTTATCCAGGACAAGAGTCCAAACGGAGGCACCCTCCTCAAATTCCATGTTCTTTAGCTTTCTGCCCTATCTCTATCCTGTCCCCTTCCCTCCCAAGGGGCTTATGCAGATGTTTCTTCCAAACTTAAGTCACATACCCTTTCACCTACCCTTTAGGCAGAGGAATAATGCACAATGTAGGATAATCTTCTAGAAAACAATCATGTAGAAGAAGCTCACACAGGTCCTCTGCCATTTGGAAGGCTAATTCTATGCCAGAATATCCGGAGAGAGCTCTATGACATCTGGGCCCTGTAGACTCCTCACCCTGTTGGGAGGAGTTAACAAGAGAAGACCAGAGTGGATATATCTGATGTATCAGAGCCATTAGTATTGTATATATCCCTTGAAATTGGTGATTTGTTTTCTTCTGTCTCCTCCACTCCAGTATGAGCTCCTTAGATACAAGATCTATGTATTGTTAATCTCTGCATGTGTCAAATTAACACAAGGTTTTTCCCATGGGAGTGATCAAATAATACTTGAAAGGGAGTATATCAGAACATGTTAGAAATGCCAATGTTGTCTCAAGGGAGTTCTTCTTACCTGTCCATGAGCCAGTTTCATAGGTAAATTTTCCTGAGGGCAGGGGGAAGATTCCAAGTCTAATCAAGGGTAATCACCAGAACCAAAGCAAGTTGATCAAATTGTCTTAGGAGTTTGGAATTGAGACACAAAGAGATTCTATCAATTAGCTATTGTTATTGGATATGAAGGTACATATATTACAAACTATATTTGAGCCTTATACAAGTTGAAGAGAAAAAGAGAAAAAACAATGCCAAAGACTGACAGAGGTAAGCTATCGTAGGAGATCCTGTGACTCCAGAGAAAGAGAAGTTGGAAGCCCTAATTCCTGGTGTCTTTTCAGCACTCTCCTGGATTTGGTCCTTGAAAGATTTAATTACACTTCCTTTTCTTGAATTCTATTTGATATGCCTATAACCTAATCGCTCTCTCCACATTCCCTACCCTGTGTGTGTATGTGTGTGTATGTCTGTCTGTCTTTCTTCACCTATAATTTCAGTATTAATTTGGCCCTGCATATAATGATTCCTTTCTTTTTACTGTTTACATCTTAGAGGTAAGGATATTTTCTTATACATTTATATTAAGCCTCCCCCGTACCACATGAAATTCTGAGTGTGTTCAACACTCAGTTGTTGTCTGAATGCCTAGTGGATCCTTTACTTTCTCCAATGAATCTAGTATCGGGTGGTGAAATAGGTTTTTGAAATTGTATTTTTAACCTTTTTAGGGCTATTTGAAACGGATTACTCTTCTACCTTGAATATAATCCTAGTGACACTCTAAACAATAAATGCATTTCCAAAAAGATTTCACTTTTTGAGTAATTGCTGAAAATGAGTGATTTAAGGCTCAGGGTAATTCATTTTTAATAAATATTTTTTCCTGTAACATTTAATGTATTTTTTCTTTATGGATAAATAATTAGCACTATTGGAGATGTCTGATTATCTAATCAAATGCTGGACATTTCCTCTAATTTGAGTTATATTTTTGTGGACTATGACAATTTCATGAGCCTAAAGATTAAATGAATATCAGGATACCTTTTAATGAGAAAATATGCTACAGAGAGTTATCACACGGCCTGCAGTGCACACAAGAGCGGGAGCGCGTGCTATACAATGTCTGTGATTATAAGGGAATGGATATTCCTGAATGTTTGGTGTGAATGTATGTTTGCATGAGATGGTGATTATTTTTTTCTTAACAGCCAGGTGGTAGCCTCTTCTCTGTCACTTCATGAGTTGACTATCACTAATCGCTCCAAGGAATTTCCCAAAGTCCAATTTTGAACTCTTTGTTAATTTGCTATCATCCAGAATTGATTCTGGTTACTGGTGTACTTTGCGCATATTTATTAAGCTTTCACTACTTGGGGATGAATGTTTTTCAAAATTGATAAATTATAATGGGGACACCTGGGAAACATTAAATGTGTTCCAAATCAAAGCTAACACAGGCAAAGCACTTGAACAGAAATCCAGAAAGCTGAACCATATTGATCTGCTGTTAACCTCAGGCAATTTAAGAGAACCAAGTTCCTTATCTTGAGGTCACTAACGGCTCTTCCATTTTGAAGACTAAATGGTTCTATCAGAAACATATAATGGCATAGTTTTATGACATAATTTAAACAAAAGGCGACTTTGTATATTTGGAATATATAGGTTTTCACTTCCACATAATTGGGTGTAATGTGTTCACAAGTGTAGCATTCTCACAGATGTCTTACAGGACTGCTGGAATTCACAAAACTTTTATGTGGATTGGCTTTCTGAGGAATTCAGAGCTCAGGTTGGCAAATTTGCAATAAGAGTTAAGTATATACTTAAATTGATACAAATAGGGAAAGATCAGATAAAATGCATCAAACATTTTCCTGAAATCTCAACACATTCCTTACCCTCCCACACCAACGAACTGAACGAACAAAACAAGGACAGGGAAGAGGGATGGGTAACTATGACTCTTCTCAATAACATCTTCATGAACTCAGTACTGCCTTTGTTAACCTTGGGTTAAGAGCCAGATTCATCACTGAAGCCAGCATCAAGTGTCCACCCCTTTGACAATTACAATATGTCAATGATATATTTGCTATGGAATTACAGATTCTAGATTTTAACTCATTTGGAAAGACTAGGGAAAGGGCGTTAGGAAAGACCTCTTTCCGAGCTCAGTATCTCACTTATGTTGGGACGAGGGAGAGGTAAAGAATAAGGTGGAGAATACTCTGTTATCTTTGAAAAATTTAAGGGACAGAAAAAAAAAATGGAATACCTTCCTGAAATGCCTTGTTCTGAGGTAATCTGAGCAATTGTTTTTAACTTCCCCTCAGTTAAATATGCTTCCATCATGCTATCTGTACAGGACAATGATTTGTTTTGCTCTCACTGTTGGCAAAGCAGGAGGTGTAAATATGCTTTCCAAATCCTCCAGGGGACTGTCAGAGTCTTCCCCACCCCCAGCTGAAGATTAATTTAAACTACAGCCTCTCCCTCTTTGGCGGTCATCCATGTATGAGCCAGAAAGTAGTTCTCCATCTGAAATTCTCAGTGATGCAACCCTAGCAAGCCCTTGGGGAAGGGGGAAACTTAAAAATCAGTATTTTGCCACTCATAGTCTTGAGAATATTGAAATTGTATATGATAATGTACAGATAATGTACAGATAATGAACCTCTCTTTCACAACTAGAGCACTAGTGCTGTCACATGCACATGCACACGCACCTACCATCCTTCAAATGGAAATCACAAACGTGAAGGAGGGGCAGTCACATGTACGACTGGGAAGGGATCCTCGGGTAGTTCACACATGGCTCTTAACAGCCACTTGGAGATCTGCTTTAGTTTTCACACAGCTCCAAGGAAAATGTACGAATCACACAAAATGCTCCAAAAGCCAATACACAGAGATAGTTAAATAGACATGATTATCACCCTTTCATATTTGTCATCTAAGAAGAGAAGTAAAAGTTTCTGCCCACCAGAGGAAGTCACCTGCAAACGAAAAAGTACATGGTACATTCTCCTTTAGATAAATGGATAACCATTGTATTTCCTTGATTATAAACTAGACATACTCATTTAAACATGTCTGATATTGAGAAGTATCAGAAAATCAATATATGCACTTAATATAATGTTTCTTTATGTTTCATTAAAGAGATGCTATCATTAAAGAGATGGAGTGTCATATCATTGGCATCTTAGATGAAGGCAAAATGGTATATGGGAACAATCCCTGTGACAATGTGGCATCATTCCTGTACTCAAGAGCTGAGGACAAACTAATGTTGGTGAATAGTGATAATTCTGGCACAGCTGTCACAAATATTTAAAATGTCAAAATATAAATATTCCATGGCTTCCTTCTTAAATTATTATCTATAGTCTTCAATAATCAAATATTATACAAAGAGAACCTTCCTAATTGGTGAGATACGAAACTGATGTGCATGTCTTGAATGAACTACTTTGTGCCCAAATGTGCATGTAATTTACCTGAATCAGCAGGAGCCCTCAGCTTGTTATCTCTGCAGCATCTACCTTCATTTATGATATTAGTTCTTATAAACACAAACAATTATATGCATGTGTCATGTTATAAAAAAGTTAGGAAATCATGTACATAAGAGGGAAAGGTGGAAGGAAATATTAAAAGTTTATTATATCTGTTTTGCGAAGTACCGCGTATTGCTGGCCACATGTAATGAAATCCAAAATCAACTTTTAAGTCTCCCTCAAAGAGTCAAGTGGATAAACAAGCTGGAAGAAGCCCTCAATGACTGAAGAGATGCTACACATATGTGGTTGGGAATAAGCCAAAAATATGTTAATACACAGGACCCGAAGACAGAAATTAAGCTATGTTTTATTAACAAATCATAAATCAAGGACACTTTTTAACCAGGACATAAATGGCACTCACAAATGGAAAAGTCATAGGGAAACAAAGCAGGAATTGGTATGAAAGTGAATGTGTAGGATCACAATGGATTGGTGAGTCAAGAAACTGTGGTAGGGTGTCCAATTTTCCCAACACTGTCTGTTGAATCACTGTATTCTATACCTAAAACTAATACAACCCTCTATGTTAACTACTAGAAATAAAATTAAAAAAAAACAAAACTGTGGTAGGGCCTTAAAAGAAATTCTGCCTGAGGCACTGGAAATGTATTAGACCTGAAAGAGAAATTTTATATTAGGGCCTTGGTAAGACTGTACAAAGATTATTCTGCTAATTTAGCTACTAGAGGAGGGGGACTGAAAAGAAAAGATCCAGTTAAAATATAATTTCAACAGTCTTACAAGAAATAATACCAACAGGAAGAAGAAGATGGAAATGAATATAAGGGGCTGATGTTAGTATCTTACTGCATGTGGACAGCAAGAAAGAGGAAAGAGAATTAGAAGCAATACAAAGTTTTCATGCTTGAGTGACTCAGAAGATGGCAGTGGAAATATGAGAGGTGGTAAAGAAAATGGAAAAACAGCTATGAGGATAAAATGATGAAATCAGTTTTAGAAATATGTTTTTAGAGGTGTTAATGGAATACGGAGCTGGAAATTATAAACAGGGATTGAGAATCAATAGCAAAAGTGTACATTCAGAAAGTTAACGGTTTAAACACATTCCCATGTGTGGTTAGCTCTAAGATCTTCTCTGTGTTTGTCTTATTATTAGTTGAGATTATTTTTCCTTTCTTTTAAAAAAATCTGCATTGTTCATGATGGCATTGCTACTATAATAGCAGTGACTAATATCATGCTATTCGTGGAGTAGATGTACATACTGGGGGACAATATATGTGAGAGTATCATAAAATGACCAGCTAGTAGTAGACAACTGAAATTAGTTTCTGTCCTTGGGCAGTAAGAGAAAAGGCTCTCAGATATGGTTTAGGGAATTATTTGCATGGAATTCCATGGAGGAAAGTGAGAGATATAAGAGAGACAAAACATAGACTTGGGAGAAGTTATCTAGGACAGGGAACAAATGTGGAGGGAAAGGACAGATTATATAGATCTTAGCGGAGAACCATTAAAACTCAAAACAACACGATGAAGATAAAAAAATTTAAAAGCAACAATATAAAAGAAGAGGTAATAGTAATTTCTTCAGAGATACACTGAAGTATAGAAAGAAATTTATTTATTTATTTTTAAAAAGATTTTATTTAGTCATTTGCCAGAGAGAGAGAGAGAGGGAACAAGCAGGGGGAGCTGCAGGCAGAGGGAGAGGGAGAAGCAGGCTCCCCACTGAGCAGGGAGCCCGATGCAGGGCTCAACACTATTAGGGAGTTACACCAATGATCACATGAAAGGAAATTCAATGAAAAGGCAGAGAAATATCAGAAATTCAGAGGTAATGACTATGGATACCAAGAAATAAACTACATTTGTATTAGTTTGCTAGGGCTGCTATAACAAAATACCACAGACTGGGTAGCTAAAACAACAGATTTTTTTTTTTTTTTAATCATGATTCTGGAGGCTGGAAATCCAAGATCAAAATGTTGGCAAGTTTGGTTTCTCGTGATGTTTCTCTCCATGGCTTTCAGATGGCCACTTTCTGTGTCCTCACATGGCCTTTTCTGCATGCGTTCTCACTGCTGGTATCTCTTTCTGTTCTTATAAGGGTCCTAGTCTTCCTGGATTAGAGCACTGCTCTTAAGTTCTCATTTATTAAAGCCCCTACTTCCAAGAACAGTCGTATTGAACATTACGGCTTCAACATATGAATTTGGGGAGGATATAATTCAGTACATAACTCACGAATCCTTTCATTGTATATATACACACATACACACATATATATGTTTTACTTTGATCCTATTTAACATATTCTTAAATTTTATTATATTTCAGATATACCTAAGAACTTATCAAAATATAGCGAGCACTAGCACACTCACTTAATAGTTTAAGAAAAAAGAAACATTTTTCAAAGAGCCAAATCTTTTGCATACCCATCTGTCATGCCTCAGATTTAGCCGCTATCTTGAATATGGTATTATCCTTATTGTTATCTTTAAACAATATATAATATAATTTGCATGATGCTAAATTTTATATCAATAATATCGCAGCAGTTTATCTTTTTTCTGTGATATTTGTGTTTGACAGAAGTAGCTCTAGTTCATTCATTTTCACTGCAGTCCACCCTTTTGTTATATGAATAAGGCACAAATTTCCACTCTCTTGTTAATGAATATTCAAGTGATTTGCCATTATTTACACTATTACAGAAAAACTGTAGTGAATATTCTTATGCATGTTTCAAAGTGCAAATGAGTGATTTCCCTGGGGTAATTTATTTCAGGGTGAATTACTGGTTTGTAGGAATGCACATCTCCAACTTTAACTAGACCTTGCTGAATTGCTTTCCAAAGTTTCTATAAATTTACATATCCACTGGTCATGTATAAGAATTGCTTTTGAGCTAAGTCTTGCTAACAAGACTTTTGTCAAGCGGTTTTTTTTTGTTTTTGTTTTTGTTTTTCAATCTGTATGCCACATGGTATCTAATTCTGATCTCAATTTGCATGTAATAAGAATACGTGATTCTTCTTTCTCCTGCTCTGTACTTCAGGAGTCTCCCCCTTATGGGATTTCTTGCTATCTGGCTTCTGGTTAAGTTTGTCCAATAAAAGGCATAGGAGAATACAGAGGGCTGAAGGGAAGAAAGAGATGAATATTTCTTCCCCCTTTCCTTTGCTTCAGCATAGGGATTCTGTCAGTTGCTGTGTCCCACTATAATTACAGATCTGATCAGATGGTCCTCTGAGAGAGCCCCTAGCCTTGCCTAGCCTAGCCTAGCCTAGCCTATCTCCTCCTGTTTTCCATGAATACCAGATGATAATGGCTTCCCAGTGTTGTTAATCTCTATGTGCCTCAACCTCTCTTGTTAATTTCTTCAGCCTTGCCTAATATTTAGGTAAAACCTCTTGGTTAAAAATATCTTCAGTTTAAGCATCTATTTGAATTTGCTTTCCTGACATAACTTTGAATGATACAAAGACAGATTATGAAAACTCTCTCTCAGAACTTTATTCATTCGATTCCTATTGCCTGCTATTAATACTATCTTTTTGCTAATGCTATCTACCAGAGACTTTGTGCCTACTGAAGCAATTAAAATGTGTGTTCTCATCCTTTTTTTAATCACAAATGGTAGCATACATTGTCACTGTTCCTTAACTTTTGTGTGTGTGTGTGTGTTTTAGTTAGTAATGTACTAAGGAGGTAATCCTACATACATAGGAAGTACATAGGGAGCTTCCTCACTGTGATTTTTAACAGATGTACAGTAATCCCTTTTACGGATATACCTTAATTTATTCAGCCCTCTAATAATGGACACTTAGATTATTTATGATCATATAATCTTTCCAAAAATAATTTAATGTATAAATCAATACCCATGTAGATTTGCTTGGTCAAAGTTATATAAATCTGTTGTTTTAATAATTCTGCCAAATTGCATTCTTTAAGGATTGCAGCCATTTGCAGTCCTACTTGCAATGTGTGATAGGGTTTATCATCCTACAGTCTAAATAGTATGGTGTATCATCTAGATGTTTGCAATTTTATTATTTTGATATAAGATACAGTATTTCCTAGTTTTAATTTGCATTGCCTTTATATTGATTCAGTAGAATGTGTTTTCATATTTAAAAGGAATTTGTATTTTCATTCCTGAGAACTACATGTTCATTTCTTACACCCACATTATATTGAATTTTAGTCTTTTTTTGTTTTCAACTTGTAGGCATCCTTTATTAATTAATGGGAGAAGCAGGTTCATCCTTTTTTTTTTCTGTGATATGAGTTTTATTTTTCCCCCCATTTTGTTATTTTTCTTCTAACTTTGTTGTTGTTGTATGTTACCATGTAGAAATTTTCTACTTCTCCATAGAGGAATTTTTCAGTCTTTTTTCTTTATAAAATACTCTTCCACGATTTCTCCTAGTAATTTGATCATATCTTATTTTACACTGAAGTCTTTGTTCCAGTCGGAATATTTTTCTGCTATAAATGAAATATGGATGCAACATTTTTTTTGAATAATTGTAGGTATATTTTCAAAGTGTCTTTTTTTATTTACTCAACTATTTTGTTTAGTTAGATCTTTTAAGCACACTTAGCTTCTATTCTGTTTCCAATTTTCAGTATGTGGAGTTTTTGGATCTTTTCATTTTGCCACTTGTTATTTCTACTAATTCTTAATTCTGGTGGCTTGTTTATTTCTACTTTTGGAAATTTTGTATTGTGAGCTCAGCTTTGGCAGGGTTTTACGTGTGGGAATCTATGTGTCCTGAATTGAGGCTGAATCCCTTCAGAGAATATTTATATTCTTTTCTGCTAGGCACCACCAGGCAATAACAATTTTTAAATTAATGTTTCAACTTAGGATTTCTTGGACCATATAGGTAATATAAATAACAAATTTCAATCCCCAGTGAAAGAATAAAGACCTGCATATGTGAAATCTCAGCAAAGATGTTATTTTCCCTAGATTCTAAGTTAATAAAATCTGCAAACAGCCTCAAGGCACCTGTGGTTTCCACATCCTCATAACAAACGTGTTTTCTACTTCATCACTCTTACCACCTGTAGCCCTCACTTGCTTTCTTAAAAGCACAAAGTTTATGGGGCGCCTGGGTGGCTCAGTCATTAAGCATCTGACTTCTGCTCAGGTCATGATCCCAGGGTCCTGGGATCAAGCCCTACGTCAGGCTCCCTGCTCCATGGGAAGCCTGCTTCTCCCTCTCCCACTCCCCCTGCTTGTGCTCCCTCTCTCGCTGTCTCTCTCTCTATCAAATAAATAAATTTAAAAAAAAAAGCACAAAGTTTGTGGTTAGATTTTACTTAGCATTTTTAGGATGTCTACAGTGGGAAGGGAATTTTTTTCTAGGATATTTAGTCAACTGTCTTGCTAGCATGATACTATTAGATGATTTTTGGTATAAAGAGTGAAATAGTTTAAAGCAAGAGCAGTACTTAGGCTGCATTTATTTTAGAACAAAAACATTTTGACCGTGTTTTTAGGCAGAATGTAAGACGTAAAACTTAAAAAAATGAAGTATTCCAGCAAGTAACATCAGTTAAAGGGCATTCTTGACAAAAAGAACAGAAAAAACACATATATATATATGCCAAAAGGATAGAGTATGCTAGAGTAAAATGAAAAAGTCATATTCAAGATTAGAAATATATAGTTGGTCCAGATGATGGGGAGTTTGGAATATGATGTTCAAGTTTTTAGCATTTGATCTGAATCTAAATAAGAATTTTAGTTAATGCTGGCATCACAGAGAGCTGGGCTTTAGTAATCTTGTTTGGTGCCTCATTATTACGTACACTCTATATTCCTTTTATTCTAAGCTGTGGACACCTGAAATGTTCAGTTCCTTCTCCAGGACCAGCCTGATCTGAGACAGGGAGTTCTAATGTGACAAAATAATCTTAGGTTTTTGTTTTGTTTTGTTTTCTCCATCCAGATGTGTCTGCATGCTTGTATTGTTCATGTACTCTCTTGGTATTAAGAGATGATTTGAAAATGAGTTTATATTAAGGATTCCTCAGCAAACACTTAGTAACTTATATAACTATTTCTTACAATGCCTTGAATCACATAAATGTGCCTCTAAGAGTATCAAAGAAACTCTAGGGTTGCTCATTGAAAAAAGGTAAAGAGAAATAAATGGACTTGTTAGAAAAATGAGAGAAGAAATTAGTTAAAAAGATAGATAGAGAGCCAAATATTGTGTGGACTGATTTGGTTTAGGATGGGGTGAGAAGTGGCCAGCTGCTGATACTTTTTCTTAAGTCATCTTGTGAGAGTAGTTTGGATTATTGCTATGGATGTCTACTGAACATTATCAAAGACATGGGCTTGGGCCCAAATCTGTCTTTTACTGCAACCTTCTTCTCCCCACTCTGACACACAATATGGGTATACTCAGTGATAATCAGGGAGCTAGAGCCTCTCAGGGAAGTCCTCATTCTGTAAGACCTAAGAGTTGCTCTAAGGAACAAAAGGGTCATTTTATTTATGTATGTATATATTTGTACTCTACTCTGCCCTTAAATGCAAAGATCTTTGGCTTAGTTGTTTCGACGTCAGTGATAGTTATTTCTCACAGATTAGGAAGAAATCTAGAACTCTCTGACCAAACCTAGCTAAAAGTAACTACGGCATAAACACTGGAGCCTTAGACTTCATTATATTCTATCCCAGTTCTCATAAGCAAGAAACTATCTTATTAATGGACCTAAATCCTGTCCCTGCTTGCTAAGGCTGCTGTCGTTCATTAGAATAGAGCCCTGACTTTGTGCAGTATCACTTCTTGGATATTTATTTATTTATTTATTTTTAAAGATTTTATTTATTTGACAGAGGGAGACACAGCGAGAGAGGGAACACAAGCAGGGGGAGTGGGAGAGGGAGAAGCAGGCTTCCCGCAGAGCACGGAGCCCGATGCGGGGCTCGATCCCAGGACCCTGGGATCATGACCCAAGCCGAAGGCAGACGCTTAACGACTGAGCCACCCAGGCGCCCCTAACTTCTTGGATATTTAAATGTTGTGCCTGGAAGCCAATCCCCAGCTTTGAGTTTACAAACCTGGCAACATAAATAGTCTGCTTAGATATCAAAATATGCCTACTTCCTTATCCCCTATACTGTACTTGAATGCATTGTGCACTTGTTGCCAACATGGTTTTGCTGATGTTAAATGTCTGAGTCAAATCTTTACTGCTTATCAGTTGGGAATTTCTTTTAGCCCTGCCCCTGCACAGGTTTCAACTCTCATTCCAATTTCTGGACATTCTATGTTTGTCCCATTAACTTGTAATTAAATGCAGTCTGCCTGTCCACTTTTCAAACTATGACAACCAGACCAGAATAGTTTTTCATGTTGAGGTTAGAGAAGAGTTTGGTGGCAGGGATACAGCATATCTATTGCTGCTTAGCAAATAATTATAAACTTAGAGGCTTAGAACAGCATACACTTATCTCACAGTTTTCGTGGGTCAGGAGTTCAGGCATGATTGAACTGGTCCTCTGCTCAGCATCTCACAGGTTGCAATCTAGTTGTTTATCAGGCTGCTCACATGGCTGTTGGAAGATTTTAATATCTTGTGGTTGTAGGGTTGAGGTTGCTGCTTTCTTGCTGGCTGTCAGCTAGGTGCCACTCTCAGCAGCTAGTGGCCCTTGCAGTCCCTTGCCACTTAGCTCCATTATTACAATGCAGCTTACTTCCTCAAAGCCAGCAGGAGAAGCTCTTACTCCAATCTGCTAAGATAGAATATTATATATATATAACATTATCAAGGGAATGAGTTTCCAATTATCTTTGCCATATTCTATTGGCTAGAAGCAAGTTACAAGTTCAATTCACACTCAAGGGGAGGTGATTTTATCAAGGTATGACTCATTGGGGTTCATCTTAGAATTCTGCCTACCACAGATATCAATCTGAAAACTGGAGCACAAGGAATTCCACCTATTACCAAGAGCTCTCCTCAAAAAATAGAAATAAAAAATAATAACAGACAAAAGGAAAATACCTAATAGACACATGTAATAAATGTCTGTTGTGATGGTTAATTTGATATGTTAGCTTGACTGGGCCATAGGTTGCCCAGGTATTTGGTCAATCATTACTACAGGTGTTTCCATGAGAGTGTTTCTGGATGAATTTAACATTTAAATCAATGCCCTGAATAAAACAGATTGCCTTTCCTAATGTGAGTGGGCCTCATCTGATTAGGTGAAGGCCTGAATAAAACAAAAGGCTGGCCCTCTCCCAAATAAGAGGGAATTCTTCCTGCTTGACAACTTTCTAGCTGGACCATAGGTTATTTTCCTGCCTTTGGACTCAAACTGAAACATTAGCTCTTCTGAGTCTCAAGTTGGCTGGCCATTAAACTGGAACTACGCCATTAGCTCTCCTGGGTCTCCAGCTTACCAACTGTAGATCTGAGCACTTACACTCCACAACTGCATAAGCCAATGACTTATAATAAATCAAAACTCTCTCTTTCTCTCAGTTCTATAGTCTACTGGTGCTGTTTCTCTGGAGAACCTCATCTAATACACCTGTTAATTTGAACGTGTTATATTAACTAATCACCAACTAAGCATCATCTAACAAATCACTAATTACTAATCAAGCATTATTAAATAAACTACATTATTTAGATGGAAAACTTGTTGTTTTTAAATAAGCATCTCACCATCTTTGTGGCTGTCTGTTTTAATAACATAACCCATTTGGTAATATAAGTCAACACAAATGCTTTTATCGTAACAAACTGGGCAGGCTGACTTGGAAAACCTTCAAGAGGCCTATGGAATCTTGTTCACTGCATAGCTGACTTTGAGCAGCAGGTTAATGGAATCTGACTTGTCTGACCAAAATAAGTTTTAGATGTTCAAAGGGGAGAATATAGTCATTTTTAAAAGAAAACTCAAATTCTTGTTCATCCTTCAAGCAATATGATGTTGTGCAAATTTATTTATATTATTATTATCAATTTTATTAAGCAGAAACTAATTATTCAGATGCTTAAGCATTTTGTTTAATGAAGGGTAATGATGCCTGTGAAGACACAGATAATGATGATCAGGGTGGTTAGAAATCTAGCCATAGGGATGGTCCTACTATGATGTGTTCCATCAAGGCATCAGTTTAGCAAAATCATAAATATGGTAAACAAATGCAAACAATTATTTGTAAGAAAAATTTTATATTTTATAGAAAAAATGTCCAGCTTTATTAATTAGAACTGTTACTAAAACCAGTATACAAAATGTATTAAGAAAATAACACTAGAGTGAGTTCATTCATTGATACATTCATCCAACAAATATGTGTTTTGTTATTTATAACATTAGGAATGAAAAGAATAGAAGAGACAATCTCTACCCTTGTAGATTTCCAGTCTAGTGGGAGAGGCAAAAAAGTAAAGAACAAGCAATTACACTTAAATGTAGTACTTATTAACATCTTGTGGAATAACTGAGCCAGCATACTTAACCTATTAGTAATGGATGGTGGGCAAAGGAAGGTTTCATAGTAGAGTGAAAGACAAAGAGACTGCTTGAAGAACTGAGTGTAGAGAACTCAAAATTCAAGAGGTATAGACTTGAAGGAGGTTTTATATAACAGAAGCATAGTGTTTAGTGTATCTATAGATGGGGTGGGAGATGCCAAGAAATGAAACTAGACTTACATAGAGATCACCATTAAAGAGTGTAAGAAGCTCATGTCAAGGTCTTTGAAGTTTATCCTAAAGACAAGAGGAGGCCACTGAAAGCGTTAAAGAAAATCAGATTTCATAAGGTTAGATTTTCATTTTAGACAAATTAATTTGGATTGGTTTTATTTTTATGATAGTGTTATTGAGAAATGCATTACAATACCATAAAATTCACTCTTTAAAATGTACAATTCATCATTTTTAAAGAAAATCACAGAGTTGTTCAACCTAATTCCAGAATATTTTCTGGACTCTATCACTATCTAATTCCAGAATATTTTCATCATTCTAAAAAAGAAACTTCATGGTCATTAGAACTCACTCTGCATTCCTCCTTCTATTCAGCCCCAACAACCACTGGACATTTCATATACACTGAATCATAAAATATGTGGTTTTCTATGACTGGATTATTTCACTTAGCATCATGTTTTCAAGGGTCATCTCTGCTGTAGTGTCTATCAGGACTTCATTCCTTTGTACAGCTGGAAATACATCACATTTGTTTATCCATTCATCCGTTGATGAACATTTGAGTTGTTTTTACTTCTTGGATATTCTAACAATGCTGTTTTGAACATTCGTGCACAAGATTTTATATGGACATGTTTTCATTTCTCTTGGGTATATACCAAGGCGTGGGTTTGCTGGGGTATATGGAAACTCTAGATTTAACAATTTGAGAAACAAACTGTTTCAAAGTGGCTGCACCATTTTTACTTTCCCACCAACAATCTATGAGGGTTACATTTTTCCCCACAGCCTTGCCAGGCCTGTTATTGTATGTCTTTAAAAAATTTTTAAAACCATCTTAAGGGTATGAAGTAGTATCTCACTGTGGTTTTTGTGCATTTCCCTGATGACTAATGATATTGAGCATCTTTCATGTGCTTGTTGATCATTTCTCTGTTTTCCTTAAGAAATTTCAAGTCTGCCCATTTTTAAGTTGGGTTATTTGTCTTTTTATTGTTGAGATAATAGGTCTACATATATTCTGGATACAAGTCTTCTGTGTTTTTACTTTCCTGATGGTGTCCTTTGAAGAAAAGACTTTTTAATTTTGATAAAGTCCAATTTATATTTTCTTCTGTCACTTATTCTTTTGTCATATATAAGAAATTATTGCACCATCCAAGGTCACAAAGATATTTCCCTATGTTTTATCCCAAGAATGTTAAAATTTTAGCTCTTACATGTAGGTTGTTTATCCATTCTGAATTTATTTTTGTATATGGAGTAAGGTAAGGATCTTACATCATTCTTTGGCATGTTGATAATTCATTTGTTCCAGCACCATTTACTGAAGAGACTATTTTTCCCCATTAAAAGGTTTTGGAACATTGTTGAAAATTATTTGGCATATTGTATGGATTTATTTCTGGAATCTCAATTATATTCCATTGCTTTGTATGTCTATCCTTATGCTAGTAACACAATGTATTTTGATTAATGTAACTCTGTGATAAGTTTTGAAATCAGGACGTGTAAGTCCTTCAACTTGGTCCTTCTTTATCAAGATGGTTTTGACTATTAGGATCAACATGTCAATTCTGAAAAAGAAAAAAAAGAAACTGGGATTTTTATAAGGATTGTGATAAATCTGTGTATCTGGAGTATAATGCTCCCTTCAATATTAAATCTTCCAATCTACAGACATGGAATATTTTTTCCATTTATTAAGGTCATATTTCTTTTCTTTCAATGATGTTTTATAATTTTGGGTGTATAAGACTTGCACTTCTTTGTTAACTATATCCTTAAGTTTTTTTTTTTTATTCTTTTGGATGCTATGGCAAATGGAATTGTTTTATTAATATCATTTCCAAATTGTTCATTGTTAGTATACAGAAATACAACTGATTCTTCTGTATTGATCTTACATCCTAGAGCCTTGCTGAACTCATTTATTAGTTCTAAAAGTTTGTTTAGTTTTTTGTGGTTATCCTGGGTTTTACATATATAAATCATGTCATTTATGAAGTAAAAATATAGTTTTACTTCTCTTTTCTAATCTTGATGCTGTTTGTTTCTTCTTGACTAATTCCTCTGGCTAGGACATCTGATACAATACTAAATAGAAGAAGTAGCAATAGTGGATATCCTTTTCTTATTCCTGATCTTAGAAGAAAAGTATTTGCTCTTTGACATTAAGCATAATGTTGTCTGTAGGTTTTCCATAGATGCCTTATGAAATTGAGGAAGTTCCCTCCTATTTCTAGCTTGTCAAGTGTTTTTATCATGAAAGTGTGTTGGATTTTGTCAAATGCTTTTTCTGCATCAATTGAGATGACTCTGTTGTTTTGTCCTTTATTCCATTAATATGGATTACATTGATTTTCATATGCTAAACCAGTCCATCATTCCAAGGAAAATATACCACTTGGTCACAATGTATAATCATTTTTCTAGCAGATTGTTGGATTCAGTGTACTAGTATTTGGTTGAGGATTTCCTCATCTATGTTCATAAGGGATATTAATATGCAATTTGATTTTCTTGTGATGTGTCTTCCTGGTTTTGGTGTCAAGGTAATACTGGCCTCACAGAGTAAATTATTTGAAGTGTGAAGAATGGATTCAAGAGAAGAAGATAGTGGTAGGTGGACCAATGAAAGAGCTGTTTCAATAACCCAGGTGGATATGGTTAATATATGGTTTAAAGTAATGATAATGACAGTGGAATGAGAAAAGATGTAAACATTCAATATCAGGGGGAAAAAAAGCTGAATTTTTTCTTCGTAATCAAGGGAGAGCTGTGCATGTAAGACACAGTACCTCTGAACAAAACAAATTGCCGATCTTATAAAGGCTTTGAGAAGCAAAATGAAATAAAATAAAATATTCAGGACTTGGCAGACTTTCAGGAGGTGGATGTGTGGACTGTGGCATTGGTAATTGGCTGCTACTAATTGGCTGGTTTTGAGAAGCATGGTTACTGATATGAAGTTGTAATTGATCAATTAGCATGGGTTTAAACTTATTGGCATAAGTTTAAAACTGATTCTAGTGATAACCTAATATTATAGACAAAAGAGAAAGGAATATGTTATTCTCAGAGAGAAATTAATACACTGAAAGTGAATCCAAGCCATATCTGATTTGATGGGGCAGTGAGGAACAGGAATGCATTAAAGATGCCATTCAGATTTCTGGCCTGGACGCTTAAATGTGAACTCTACCAGGTCAAGAATCTATCTCTTTTGTTGCCTGATGTAGTCCAAGCTCCTAGTAAATAACCTGGTATGTGGCAGGTACTTTATAAATATTTTTGAATAAAAAAAAATTTCCACTAGCATGGAGTAGATTAATGTAATTATAAAATATGGACATGTTCAATTTCAGATACCTACAAGGTATTCAAAAGAGGAGAATTTATAGTAAATTGGATATAAAAGTTTTGAATTAGGGGGCATATGGCTGACTCATTTGGTTAAATGTCTGACTCTTGATCTCAACTCAGGTCTTGATTTCCCAGTCTTGAGTTCAAGCCCTGTGTTAGGCTTCATGCTGGGAGTGGAGCGTACTTTAAAAAAAAAAAAAAAAAAAAAAAGTTTTGAATTAGGACAGACATTGACTCTGCTTAGATTTTGCAGGCACCAGCATATAGATGGTTATTGAAAACAAGATCAGATGAAACATCCAAATATCAAACACCATTAGGACAGACATCTGTCAATCACAAACATTTAAGGAACCAGGGCAGCTATAGAATCTGCAAAGGAGACTGACAATAAAAGACCTAAAATAATGAGGGAAATGTGGAAGCTAGAGAAAAGTTTTTTCTTTGATTTTTCCCTCCTGAATGAGGAAGTTAACCTTGTCAAATGATCTCTAGAGGGTAAGCAAGAAAAAAGCTACAAAGTACCCATTGGATCAGGCAACATTCAAGTCATTGTTGTCCTTGACAAAAGCCGTTTCAGTAGTGTTAAGTGCTGTGTGTGGAAGAATCTCAGGTGAAAAGAGTGAATAGGTTTAGATGTGAAGGAAGAGAGCAGGATAGGTGGTATCTAGAGGCAGGCTTTGGGTTGAAAAAGGGGTTTATTTTGTCTTAAGTCAAGTAGAGCATGTTAAATGCTGATTGGAAAAAAAGAAAAACAAATGAAGAGAGATTTAAGACCTAGGAAAGCAAAAAGATGATCAAAAAGCGAACATATGTGAGAGTTAATGATTCTATAATTTTCTCTGACTCAAAACCCTTGCAACTCTAAATTTCTGTAAGTATTTGAACTGTCTACATAAATAACTATATTTTATCAGGAAATTATTAGACATCTTATTCTAAGTAATACAAAATATAATGTAATATATGCCAAAACTGATAAAGTCTTTTTTATTCTTTTATGGGAGATATATAACAGAGAATAAAAATCACTGCACTTTTTAATTCTTTCACAAATTTTATAGTGAAAGACTTTACATTTATCAAAAAGTTGCAGGAACTTTTTGATGTTCGAAGAACATATGCCCTTACCCTATATGTGTAATTGTTAGTACTTTACTCACTTTCTCCCTTTTTCTCTCTTACTCCCACCTGTCCTCTGGCTTTCTCTCAATCTCTCTGTCTCTCTCTCTCTCTTTTCTCATATTTTTAATAAACCATTTTAAGATTAGTTGCAAATATTGTGACACTTCATCTCTAATTAATTCAGCATGAGACATTAATCATCTAAGAACAGGGACATTCTCTCACATAACCATAATAAAATTGTCATGGAAAGGACGTTTAACACTGATACAATACTACTATCTAATATAGTCTATATTAAATTCTGCCCACTATCAATTACCCCAATAATGTGTTCTATAAACTTTTAAGATCCAGAATGCAAATAAGGATTGCACATTTTATGTAGTTGTCATATATTCTTCAGCTTCCTTTAAACTATAGACTGCTTACAGATTTTTTCTTTTTTAAAAAGCACAGAATATTGATATTTTTAGACGGTCTATTCTAGGTTGTTTTACAGAATGTCTCTTAATTTGGGTTTTCTAATTGTTTCTTCATTTCTTTTTTCATAATTAGATTCAGGTTAATAAATTTAGGTGAGAGTACTGCCTGAGTGATTAATTCATCATATCGCATAGTACATGATGTCAATTTGTATTATAAGCGATATTAAGTTTAGTCACTTGATTAAAATGGGTTTCACCAGATTTATCCATTGAAAAGGTACTTTTTCCTTTTGTAACTAATAAATACTTTTTGAAACGATGCACTGACCCTGCATGAGTATCCTGTTTTTCAAAGATATCTTACCCAGAGCTTTACCATCTATTGATGACCCTTTCCTGAGTCTATTAATTGCTACGGTGGTTGTGAAATGGTAATGTGCTACCTCTATAAATTCTTCTATATTTAATAGTGTAGTCGGCTTTATTTATTTTTTTTTGCAAATGAGATATTTATCTCTATATCTACCTTAATTTTATTTTTTAAAAATAATTATCAGTATAAATTAATGGATTGGTTTTTAATTCAATATTATAATTTTTTCTATCATTGTTTGTTTTGACACTTAGTATCTTCTAAATTTGGCCAATGAGAGTCCTTTTTAACAGCCTTCCTCTGTCAATTCATCCCCAGTATTTGAGTACTTTATTTATATAATTATAAAATTACATTCCTATACGTTTAGAATTATATATGCATGTACACATATATGTATTATGCATATATATAAAATTATGAGTTTATTCTGTCTCTAATTCAAATAAAAAAACTAGAAGGTGGTTTTCTTTTTCCTTCTTCCATTTCCTATCATGTCTCCCTTTTTTCACAGTGAGGAATTCAATTCCCAATAATATTTGATACTATGATATTTTAAATCATTTGCTCAATTCTACTATATAAATGAAATCGTTTCAGACTTACCGCACTGAAACCATTAACAACAACACACCTAAATAGTGTTCGAGATTTCTTCTTGTTCCTAAGATGTATTCTGTCTATTGGTAGGAATAGTAACTAAATAATTCACTTAGTCTTTAAAAATAAACCTATGTTGTTATATTTTCATTAAAATATTTTTATTAAAATAAGCTCCGTAATAGCGTATTGATCACAAATGTAATTTTAAGGATATATTAATGAAGAGAGAGCCGACCAAAATTTAAACCAATATCACAGTGCTCCCTCCCTTATTTTTATTTTGTGAATGTCACGTTGGAAAATGTCTTACTTGAAAAAAAAAATTGCTTTGGAGTTAAACTCTGATGGCAATTTGGGGTACAAAAGGCAAAAAAAAGTATACATATATATATATATATATATATATATATATATATATATATATATATAATTCTCTTTCCACGTTTATTAAAATGTCACCCCAGTATTAGGTCTTGCTTGGAGGGAGAAAAGAATTACTGGTGCTCATTAAAAATAATAATGTTCATTTCTGAATGGTTTTCAGAGATGTATATTTTTGGGGACAAAAGCCGCCTGTGTTCAAAGGTATGGCTAAAAAGGGATGAGCCCATTTAACAGGCTTCATTTCACATTCTATGTCTTTATTATTTCAAAATGACACCTTTGCAGTTTAGAGGGACCAGTAGGCACTGTTACAACTAAAATTGAATAAAATTCCAAGCTGTGTCAAAGACATTGTTTGAATTCACTTAGAAGCGTTTTATGTCACTGCTCACCAACTCCCCTTCTCTAGTCAGGATCTGCCCGTGGCAAACTGTTTCTCTCTGGGACTGAAAAGATTACTCCCACTGATCCTCCTCTGACAGTGTGAATATTGACTTGCACTTATAAAGGTCAGACAGTTCCTCTAGTTAATAGGAGTGAGAAGAGCAGTTCCAACAAGTCTCTTTGAAAGGAATTTAACCTTCATATTGCGAAGCGTGCTGCTCCGTAGAGTCAATTTTGGCAACTAACAAAATACATGCTTCTCTGCTTTCCAAAAATACCAACAGGAGCCTGAAAGTTAACATTACAAAAGGGAAACAAGCATGCGATGTAGCAGACAAACGTCCATGGGAACACCATCCAGCATGTGCCTTGTTATTTTTATTTTTAAGGAGAGTTGAATACTGTAGAGTAATTCTCTGGGCCTTTAACTTTCTTCAATGTATAATAGCCTTTTCGACTTTTAAAAGCCATGTGCTGTAAGATGATAAGACACCACATATATTTTTTCTCAGCATCGTTCTGACACAAGATCAAGAAAGAGGTTTAATCCCAGTGGAGCATGGCATCTCCTTACCTATCCTTTGAAAAGTCCTCTGCCTTCTGTTATTGTCTCATGACTGAGAGTTTGGGAAAGGCTGACATAAGTTAAGGTCTCTGGGAATGTGGCCTATCTGTTAATAGCAGTGTCCTGAAGTACAATGCAAGAAGGATGGCCGTGAGAAAACAGCACTGAAAATGTGAATGAGACTTCACTTTTCATCCAGATGGAAAGTAAAACCAATATTTTTAATTCTTAATAAAACACATTCCTATTGTGGCACCAGCAGCAGAAAGATTGTGCTGCATATAAATGAAGATTATTCCCTAGTTTGTCTTGGGCAGTGGAAGACAGGAGACAGAATGATGAAGAGGGCCTTTTACAAGTAATAAGTAGGAAGAAGAATAAGGCCTGGGTATCTTGGAAAGCAAAGCTTTCCTGATTCCGGATCATATTTTAGAAATGGCATTATGGCTTTCACCGCTTTAAGTTTGGCATCAGCGAGATTTTAGATTGTGCTAAAATCATCCTTAATGTCCTTTCTGCCTCATCAGTGGGGGACCATTCAAGTAACAAAGTGCCAATCAGGGGCTCTTGTTCCTCTTTAGCTTGGAGATATTACTGTGGAGGTTTTTGTGAGAGCATGATCTCTCCGCTTGAGATGCCCTTTATTATAACTATAGTTAAAGGTCTGCTGACTTAGCCATTATAAACCCTTAATGTTCTCCACTACAAAATTTGCTCTAAAATAAAGCTTAGCATACTAAGTTGGAGCCCATGGGAGCCCTGATTTTTATAAATTTGAAAGGGAAAAAAATAGTCATTTGAGTTAAAAAGAGAGTAACAAAAATATAAACATCAAAGCTATGCGAGTTATGTGTGTCACTGCTCTGGTATCTCTAAAAATAGCATCATTAATTAAAATGAAGTTGGAAAGTAATTAGCTCATAATGTACACTAATCATTTTTGTAAGTTTGGAATATAAAAATGTAATTAAGAAAAAGAAAAATGGGTTATAGACAGGATCGTTTTCTTGATTGAGAAAATTGTGAATTTTTAACTCAAATGTTTTCTGAAAATACGAGACCTGTATTGCTCTTGCAGAATCCTGGCAGTATTTTAGTCAAGGAGTCAAGTACTCCTCATGCTTAAGCCTTCTTTAAGAGCTGACTAATTGAGTTGAACAAGAAATAGAAAATTGTAAAAAATAAAAGAACAGTCAAAAGGCAGAGTGTTACAAAGGAAGTAGCAGGAAATAGATCTCAATATTTTTTATTTTTTATTTTGAAGACTATTATTATTAGAATGTATACTTTTACTGTCTTCTTTTTAAGAAAATGCCTAAAAAAACATGCACTTTTCTAGTAATACAGTCTTTTCAGACTCTTTTAGAAATCACAACATGTTAATCTTCCAGTGCATTAACATTCCTGAAGATAATGATTGTAAAAACTCAGACAAAATTAAACAAAATAAAACAAAAAAAATCTACCCCAAGGCTCTGAAGAGTAAAAAATGGTTGGCAGATTCTGGAGATAAGTTGATACTTGGAGAAGGGGACCTCCACAGGATGAGTTTGCAATTTCTACAAAAATTTACAAAGGGATAAACAAGGCAATTTCTTAGAAAGTTAATGTCTCCTTTTAGGTAATGTGGTCAGGAAAGGCCATTCTGAGGATTCACATTCAAGCTAAGAAGTAATGGATATGAATTAGCCAACTAATAGAATTTCTGAGGAAGAATATTAGAGTCATGAGGAAGAACAATTGCTGAGGTGGATTAAGGCAAGTCTTGGCATGAGCCAGAAGCAATGTAGAGACCCATGGTGCTGAACACTGGTGATTAAGAGGCAAGTGGTGAGAAATGAAGTTGGAGAAGAAGACAGAGCCAGATCATACACCAAAAAGAAATGTACCTAAGGCCTACTTCATGCCAAGAATTGCATACAGAACTATAAATAAGATATGATTCTTGCCCCAAGGGATCTCCCAGTCCAGTGATGAAATGAGGTCTTTTGGATTTGCTGTGAAAGCAGCTTGTTGTAGGTAGATCCTGATTATGTCTCTATTCAGTCGTTCTCCAGCTTGGAGGCAAGCAGAGAGGTCCTTAAAAATACGTGTTTTTTTGGAGCCGCCTGGGTGGCTCAGTCAGTTAAGCATCTGCCTTTGGCTCAGGTCATGATCTCGGGGTCCTGGTCATGGTCTTGGGGTCCTGGGATTGAGCCTGGCCTCGGGCTCTCTGCTCAGTGGGGAGTCTGCTTCTCCCTCTCCTTCTGTGCTCTCTCTCTAAAATAAATAAGTAAAAAATCTTTTTTAAAAAAATGTGATTTTTTTTGGATGGATGGATGGATGGATAGTTGACACACTGAGAAAGTCCAGCTGGCTGCTAAAACAACAACTTAGAAGTAATCATTTCTTGGCACTGTCACCATATACAGATTTTCAAATTGAGGTAGAATTTGATAAAATTATATATATATGTGTGTGTGTGTGTGTGTACTGTTTTCAACTTTCTTGAGTGAAATTTAGTAGTCCCAGCAGCAATAACCAAGAGTAGGAGTGGTATAAGGCACCCAGGAAGCTGAAATTTGGTGGTCACAGAAAAAATTAGGTGAAAGGAGTTTCTCAATTGCTAGAAACCAGTTCTCTCTTCTGGAATTCTGATTCATGTCCACCCCCCTCACACACACACACTTACTTTTGTATTGTAATCCTGTTCTTTTCACTGACTTTACATAATACATGCTCAAGTTTTTTCACATCTTAAAAATGTGTTTTTCCTTTAATCCTGTATTTCCAACTACCTCCTGCACTATTTCTGTGCCTTCTTTCCTAATCAAGCCTCTAGAAATAATAAATGATACTCATCACACCCAGTTCTCCACTTTCCATTCATTCTCCAATAATTAAAATACAGTTTCTGTTCTTTTATTGCCTGAAGTTGTTTTCTCTAAGGGTTCCATTGACACACTTATTACTAAACCAACTACACATTTTTATCCCAATTATACTTGTCTTTTTGTAGCTTTTGCCTCTGTTAACTACAGCATCTTTCTTAAAATTAGTTTATCATTTTCTGTCATGCAAATTCCTCCTGATTCTCTTCCTATTCCTTCTCTGAGGCATTCCTTAGATCACATTTCCATTGGTATTTCTGCAGGCACCTAATCAAAACATCTCTCTTTTTTTAATATTAATGTGATTTATTATTCATTTAATTTCCTTTGAATCTGTTATTTGGCTCAGGACACTCATTTAAATTGAACTTTTTTTTTTTAATTTTATTATGTTATGTAAGTCACCATACAATACATCATTAGTTTTTGATGTGGTGATCCACGATCCATTGTTTTGGTATAACACCCAGTGCTCCATGCAGTACGTGCCCTCTTTAATACCCATCACCGGGCTAACCAATCCCCCCTCCCCCCTCCCCTCTAAAACCCTGTTTGTTTCTCAGAGTCCATAGTCTCTCATGGTTCATATCTCCCTCCAATTCCCCCCCATTTTTCCCTTCCTTCTCCTAGTGTCCTCCATGCTATTTCTTATGTTCCACAAATAAGTGAAACCATATGATAATTGACATTCTCTGCTTGACTTATTTCACTGAGCATAATCTCCTCCAGTCCCATCCATGTTGATGTAAAAGTTGGGTATTCATCCTTTCTGATGGCTGAGTAACATTCCATTGTATATATGGACCACATCTTATTTATCCATTCATCTGTTGAAGGGCATCTCGGTTCTTTCCACAGTTTGGCTATTGTGGACATTGCTGCTATGAACATTGGAGTGCATATGGCCCTCCTTTTCACTACATCTGTGTCTTTGGGGTAAATACCCAGTAGTGCAATTGCTGGGTCATAGGGTAGCTCTATTTTTAAATCTTTGAGGACCCTCCACACTGTTTTCCAAAGTGGCTGAACCAACTTGCATTCCCACCAACAGTGTAAGAGGGTTCCCCTTTCTCTACAACCTCTTCAACATTTGTTGTTTCTTTCCCTGTCCATTTTTGCCATTCTAACTGGTTTAAGGTGGTATCTCAATGTGGTTTTGATTTGAATTTCCCTGATGGCTAATGATGATGAACATTTTTTCATGTGTCTGTTAGCCATTTGTATGTCTTCTTCAGAGAAGTGTCTTTTCATATCTTCTGCCCACTTTTGGACTTGATTATTTGTTTTTTGGGCGTTGAGTTTGAGAAGTTCTTTATAGATCTTGGATATCAGCCCTTTATCTGTAGTGTCGTTTGCAAATATCTTCTCCCATTCTGTGGGTTGCCTCTTTGTTTTGTTGACTGTTTCCTTTGCTGTGCAGCTTTTTATCTTGATGACTTCCCAAAAGTTCATTTTTGCTTTTGTTTCACTAGCTTTTGTAGATGTATCTTGAAAGAAGTTGCTGTGGCCTATGTCAAAGAGGTTACTGCCTACGTTCTCCTCTAGGATTTTGATGGACTCCTGTCTCACATTGAGGTCTTTCATCCACTTTGAGTTTATCTTTGTGAATGGTGTTAGAGAATGGTCGAGCTTCATTCTTCTGCATGTGGCTGTCCAATTTTCCCAGCACCATTTATTGAAGAGACTGTCTTTTTTCCATTGCATGTTTTTTCCTGCTTTGTCAAAGATTATTTGACCATAGAGTTGAGGGTCCATTTCTGGGCTCTCTATTCTGTTCCATTGGTCTATATGTCTGTTTTTGTGCCAGTACCATGCTGTCTTGGTGATCACAGCTTTGTAATATAGCTTGAAATCGGGCAACGTGATGCCCCCAGCTTTGTTTTTCTTTGTCCACATTTCCTTGGCGATTCGGGGTCTTTTGTGATTCCATACAAATTTTAGGATTGTTTGTTCCAGCACTTTGAAAAATGTCATTGGAATTTTGATCGGGATGGCATTAAAGGTATAGATTGTTTTGGGTAGCATAGATATTTTAATAATGTTTATTCTTCCGATCCATGAGCATGGAATATTTTTCCATCTTTTTGTGTCTTCTTCAATTTCTTTCATGAGTGTTCTGTAGTTCCTAGAGTATAGATCCTTTACTTCTATTTCTTTTCATTATGTAATTTTCTTGGACAATATTTTAAAATTACACAATGCTAACTATGACATATCCTCAAAGGGCTCATTCATGTGTATATCCAGCACCTACAATGGTTCGTGACGCTACAGAAGCATTTAATTAATATGCTTTGAAAAAACAGACGGATGTATGGATGGATCTATATGAGAAGTCACAATCTAGAAATCTTTGGGATGAATGTGAACCACATGCATTTTGGGAGATGACATAATTAAGAATATACTGCATACCAGTATTTAGAATTTTTTAAACCTAGATTATAAGTTCTCTTGGAAAAAAGAAAAAAGAGATCTAGCAACATCGATCCCACATTCTAGCATGGCAACAGTCAACTGGAGCTGAGTCATATCTGTGCCCTGTATGTGTTGTTCAAATTGTCACACTCAGGCCAAGTCCATCTCCCTCATTTAGATTACCTGCCTGGTCCCAGTAAACATTTGATAAAATAGCTTAAAGCAAAAAACAAAAACCAAACCACCTTGCAGATATATAAATCCTATATGATCCAGACTATATTAGTTATTTTTCCTCCAATTTTCTCACAATTTTCTCTTTACTTATATACCAAATTTCATTGAAGAAAAATACTGTCCACGTTATTTAAGCCAGAAAACAGGGGCCTTTGATTTTGCTCCAATTTACTTACTCCAACATCTTATCGACCCTACAACATATCAATATACATCATAAATATCTCTAATTTATCTTCTCTTCTCTTTATTTTAGGCACACATTCCCTTTCCCCTACAAATGTTGTAAGCTCCTAATTGCTCTTCTGTATTCATTCATCTTAAAACCTCCTATACATCTTTCAGGTCTCAGCTCTAGGGCTACGTTCTTTGAGAAGCTTATCAGACTTAGAAGGAACTGTATCTATTTCTCCCTATGTCTAGTAAATTATTATTAATGTAATATTTTATTAAAAATGACAGTTATAGCCAAAATACATTAAGCACTTTATATAGAAGAGTACTATCCTAATGACTTAATATTTGTGTTATTGTGCAATATCTTGATGTAGATAAGATTATTATCAATATATAGAGATGAAGAAGCAGAGATACGAACAGATTTATTAATTTAATTAAGGTAGCGCTGAGGTTTGAATTCCGCTATTCTGATTCCAAAGCATATAGTCCCTTCTAAATCTGTGATTGTTCAACTATTCAACAAACAGCAGCAATTTATTTTGGGGTTTTGACAAGAGTTTTGTAGTTTTTGTAATCTGTGTGATTAACACAGTGCTTGATATCCAAAAGAAAGTCAAAGAAGTTGGATGCCTATGATGAAGCATTTGCATTTAGGTCATGCTCTATGTCACTGGCTTTTAATGTGTTGTTTAATGAGCTGAGTGACTCTTATCTGGGCAGCCCAGGTCCTGAGGGCCTAGCTGGTAGCTTAACCACAGTTTGTGATTTTCTTTCTTTCTTTCTTTCTTTCTTTCTTTCTTTCTTTCTTTCTTTCTTTCTTTCTTTTTTTTTTTTTTTTGTTGGTATAATAGCCAAGTCATATAGAGCAAAAAGAATCTGTTTCTGGACCCTCATCAGTAACTAGAAAATTTACATTTGATTAGACCTATTTACTGACCATGAGATCCAGGTACACTAGAGAAATACATGTAGCCAGGAAAAGGCCAACGAGTTAGGAGAGACTAAAGTTTAGGTAAGGACAAAAACAGAATGAAGACATTGCAAATTCAATTTTTTGTGGTTGAACAGTTCCAAATGTTGATATGTTGCCACTCTGAGTCTGCTTTTAAAAAAACTAAATTGAAGAGGAATGCAGGTCATAGGGTTAATAGTTTGTGAAAATATAAGGTCAAGGTAATAGCTGTAGGTGTAAATGTTGAAGGTAGAGCACTTGTTGCCTCTACAACATACTTGACATTAACATGCTATACTCTTAAGACACCTGCTCTTTAATATGTAAACTTTTAAGTAAGCTGGTCTTTTTTTTGTTGTTACCATTAATAAAATTATAACTACCTAAGGGCAGGTACTAATTATTATACCTCTTGTATCTACTGTGGTGCTTAGCTCAATACACGCACTGGATCCTAGAATATCAGGGTGAACTATATACATCAATCAATTGAGAAGGAAGCATTTTCAGTTCAGTGAGATTCAATATATTAGGGTCTTAACCTGATAATATATAATTTGTTTGTCTCTGAGATTTTTTCCTTTTTGATATTGTAACTTTGAAGCAGGAATTTAATGATCCCAAATAGCTCTAGCTGAATAATTGTATTTGAAATAAATTTGATTTGAGAAAAGCATTGGTTAAGCCCTATTTTTTTTTCCTGGAGAAATATGTATTTAGACTGTCAGAGCAAACTAATAATTTTCCTTCAAATTTGTATTAATTTCTCACAGAAGAACAAGAGAGTAATCTTTGTTTACAGAACTACTTTTGTGTTGGTGGGATGATTCATATCAAACTGCAGATTCTGTCAGATGTGTCATTATAATGGAGGACTTCATAGTTCTTTTTGTTAAATTATAACATTATGATATGTGGTGATGTTTTAAGTTTTTTTTAATGACAATATAACTTTGTGAAACATTATTGCTATTAAGATAATAAATCCATGCATTAGGGAAGCTCGTGACACATTTTGAAAATATAGATGTTATGACTCATGTATATACTCTAGCTTAACCTCCAGTTTAGAGTTGCACAATTAAATTCTAAAAATAGTTTATTCATCTTCTATAAAATGCTGATCCCACAGACAAAAGTTAGAAAGGTAGTATTTAGTAGGAAAGGCAACTCATTTAGATGATGATAGAAGTTGATTTTTAAAGGGAATTTTGTATTATTTTATAAATGAGGAAACAGAGACTCAGGTAATGTGCCCCAAATCAAAACATTCACTGGTGCCAGAAAATGGGTTAAGAACTAATCTGGAATTTTCTGCTCCTATCTACGATCGCTAACTACCACTGAACTAACTCTCTTACAAAAAACCACCATAAGGTGGGGGGCATTATCATCCAATTGTTTTTTTAGGCATTGGACTGCAGGCAGCAGAGCACTGTGTCCTGAGAGAAGGGGACTCAGAGGTGGAGAGTACAACAGCTCAGCCTTTATTTCTGGAAGAGGAGGGGTGCAGTATTGAAGTACAGAAATCCATGTGGAAAGGTCTCCTGGGGATTCTGGGTTATGAACACACAGGGTAAGAATACAAAAAGGTCACCAGAAAGCAGATGCTACAGAGTTGGGAACAGAATAGAGATACTGAAGGAGGAAAGCTGAAGAGACTCCATTTTTGAAAGGTTCCGCCTCTGCTGTTTTTCTGCTAGGCCCCATTTACTCACGTTCCATATTTTGCCTCTGAATAAGCCAAAGAAGCTATGCTCCCACTTCAAGGGGGAAGAAAGGACAGTTTTGTCCTAGGCCCCAAACACCTGATAACACCTAAGAAGAGCCAGATCCCAAACATGTTCCAGGATATTAGATTCCAAACTTCGCTGACGCTGGCATCAATATCCCTACCTTCAGTAATTTATGGAATAACATCTATTGTTCATCGACACTCACCTCTGATAGGACCCTACTGTGGATTCCTGAAGAAACCTGTATCCTAGACCCTTTTCCAATATAAACTCTTAGCCCCAAGCAACAACGAGATTCATTCTCCTCTTCTTCCTGAGTCTCTCCGACACTCCATCTGCTATTCTCTGTCACTTACACTATTCAATAAACTGTTTCCACTTTCTCTGGCTTGCATCTGATGTCTATCCTGCATGAATCCAAGGACCCTCTTGGGTACGACCCTCCCCTGGATCCCTGGACTCAGCCTGCTTGCATCAATATCTGAGATCAAGCCTTGCTGGGAGATGCTGGAATTCTGAGAGTTCCATAAGAGTAAGACTTCATAAGAGTAGAGAGACTTCAGTGATACTTTGCTGTTCTTGGGCATAACCATAGGCTTATTTATTTTTTTAACTTTTTATTTTACATAATTATAGATTCATTTCCAGTTGTATATAATAATACAAAGAGATTCTGGAACCTCTTCACTAGTTTCCCTACTGGTTATAACTATAGTAACAATATCACAACCAAGGAATTGACATGGATACATCCACATGCCTTACTCAGATTTCACTACTTTGTAAGCATGCTGTGTATGTGTGTGTATGTGTGTGTGTCTGTATTTTAGTTCTATGCAATTTTATTACATGTACCAGTTTATTTAACCATTCACCTACTGAAGATCAGTTCCTACTGGATGCAGATACCAAGTGTAAGGGTCAGAGTGCCAACTAGCCCTGCTTCTGGCTGCCTTGTTTAGTCCTATTGCTGCTAGGTGAGGGTGGAAGCTCAGATCACTGTTGGAACCCATTGCCATTACTTTGATGGGTAAATTGGGACACAACGACTTCCTCAGAGAGCATGGTAGGTAGATTACTTCCTGGCTCAGCTCTGCAAACACTACGTGGGGAGAAAAATAGGAGCACTGCCTGCTTCTTTTGAAGTTGAGGGATGGAAAATAAGCTCCCTGCTTGCTCACCAAAACTGTGTGGGGTATGGAGGTGTAAGCTGAGAATTAGGGGTTCCCAGAAAGACAACACATAGCTTTTGTGACACAAGGGAAATCATTTTAGCCTTCCAGCTATTTTCTGTGATCTATACCTCTACTTGCCTAAACACTTTTTGCAGAACTTCCTAGGAGGTATCAGAATTACAAAGAAACACAAAAGTTAAGGATTTTAAGGGAACAAAGGGGGTGCAAAAACTAACAGTTTCTACCAGGCCAGGAAATAGCCTAACCATATCAGAGATAATGAATCAGTGGTAAAATTCCCAGTGCTCTTTCAAAAGTAAGCAAAGCCCTGTATTCCTTACCTGAGATAAGGAGCCCAGTAGCCATCCGGTTTATACCAGCTCTCAGAGGATGCCCATAGTTCCTTCCCTTTGTCTGACAGTTACCTCTGCTTCATTATAATGTTAAAGTCTACAGCCTAGGAGGAGCACAAGCTTCATTACTATAAGGTAGGATGCATATACAGGCATGTTTTCTAAGTATGCTCATGCAACCTTATACCTGCCTTTACATGCTATGACAAAGCTCTCCGTTCCGGATATTCATCCTAAACTCTAAATAAAAAGAACCCACTCACTCTTGCTTGGGGGGCATGGCTTGGAAGTTATTCCTGTGATCTCCTTATTTGCTGCAAATAAAGTTTCCTTTGTGTGACCAGTCCACCTGGTGTAATGTCCATCTGTAACTCACCAAGGAGCAAACTCATATAAGTTCGGTTACAGAGGGGAAGTTCTGGCCTTTTGGGTGTTGCAGCTGGAGATCTAAGGTGTTAAAAAGAATTATGGGACTTCTGATTAACCAAGATAGAATAATCTCATTTCTCCTAGGATTTCCCTCAGACAACTAAATGACCCTGGCATAACACACCAAATAAACACAGGAATACTTTGAAAGGTGAAAGAAGATAGGCTTCCCAGGAATTTGGGATTTTAGGAGCAGCACGGTGATACATTCTCTGTTTCCTTGTTGCCTCCCATGCATGCTGGATGGGGGGAAGGGGAAGCCTCTAACCTGGAACTGTCGATAAGATGAACAAAAAAGCCTCTTTCCCTTAGCCAAAGGACAGAGAAAAGGACAGCCTAATGACAGGAAACCTTTTTGGCAATACCAACCCAACCCCAGCCCCAAATCAGTGTGTATATAGAAAGTCTGAACTACATTAACAACTAATCAGAATTAAATGACATTTACAGGACACTACACCACCAAAGAACAAACATACACACACAATCTCAGTACACATGGAACATTCATCAGAACATGTACGAGGCCAATGAATTAGTCTAAATATATTTCAAAGGTTAAATCTTATGAAGTATTCTATCTCACCACAATAAAATTATATTAGCGAACAATAACAAAAAGATATTTGGAGATTAAACAACACATTTCCAAATAATCTATAAATCAAAGAAGAAATCCTAGGGTGAACTAGAAAATATTTAGAAAAGAATGATAATGTAAACAAAATATATCAAAATATATGGGAAATAGTGAAAGTGGTACTTGGAGGAAAATTTAGAGATTTTAATGCCTAAATCAACTAGAGTAAGTGATGTAAGTTTCTATAACTATAAACCAACATCTACATTTTATTTTATGTATGTTATAATCCAGTCATTTTGTTAAACAACAACAAAACAAAACAAAACAAAAAAACTAATCTAGTCTAATACTATTGCTTCTGGAAAAAATTATCTCTGGCCTAGCTTTCTTAACTCACAAAATTTTAGGGTTAGTGGGATCGTTGCATATTATTGCATCCCACACTTTTAATATACAAAGGACAACTAAATCCTTAATGTGTTAAAATCACCTCCCTATTCAGAGTTTTTAGCAGAGTTGGGACTAACGTCCAGATTCTTCAATCATTATTAGATAATGTTATTATTATTATTATTATTAATGTGTTATTTCAATGATATGAAGCGGTCCTCCAACAAATCAGCATTGTTAGGGATATGGAATAATTTACTATCAATGTTTCACTATGGCAAGTATTCATGCACTAAAAAGGAAATGGTTCATTGTGGTTTGGTTTATCTCCTTAGTTTATGAAAGAATAAACTAGGGGCACCTGGGTGGCTCAGTTGTTAAGCATCTGCCTTTGGCTCATATCAAGCCCCGCATCGAGCCCCACATCAGGCTCCCCATTCCACAAGAAGCCTGTTCTCCTTCTCGCACTCCCCCTGCTTGTGTTCCCTCTCTTGCTGTGTCTCTCTGTCAAAAAAATAAATAAAATCTTTAAAAAAAAAAAAAAAGAAAGAATAAACTATATTTTTTAATCTTATTTTTAGAAAGTTGCCAATTTTGTGAAAGGTAAGTAGATTCCTATGGCAAAGAAAATTCTACCTCAAGTACGAGCATTAGCTTGCAATTTGGACTGATTTCTGACCTGCCCTCCTGTGCCAATGTTGATCCATGAATAAAGCATCCAATCACTCCATCTCATAAATCCAGATCCTTATTTTTCTCACTATACACAAAAAACACATAGACCTCAAAGATATACAAAATGAGGCAAAAATGACTGGATTGAGAAGATTGCTTTTAAGTACTTTCTACAGAGATGTCACTTCATTTACAGACCATTATTAGCAACAGTTATCACCTTCTCCCTGAGGAGAACTTCACTTTTTATTCCCCATGACTTTGATATTATCTTCTATTTTTGACATAATATTCAGTTTTTCAACCCACCAACAATATTGTCAGCTAATTCTAATTTGTAATATCCAACTTTGCATATAAAAATAATTTGTGGGATTAGCTCTCTTAATTACTACTTTTTTTCTTGATCTATTGCCTCATTCATACAATAATCCCTAAAGCAAATAAAAAGAAAATGTAACTGCTATTTCTTACTTTTATATTTTGACTACTATTATTAAAGGGCTAGCTTTAGTTCACAGATCTTTATATTCTTATATATTTTAATCCATTACAGTCTTTTTTTTTTTCCTTTCCTACCACTCTGGAAATGCTTTTGCTAAATTTATGATGACCCCCAAATGGCCAAATCTAATTAATGCTCTATATTCAATCATTAATCTATTTGACTTTTGTTAATACAATTGTCCCTGCTTACCACTCTAACTTCTGAAATTCTCTCCTTCTATGAATCCTAGGCATCAGGTTTGCCTAGTTTACTTCCTATACAACTGAAAATACTATTTCTATTTAATTTGTTGGCTCTACGTTCAAAATTCATTACCACATTTTAGTATTTCTGAGATTTTATCCTCAGCCCACTTGTATTTGTCTATATGTACTCCCTGGGATAATTTCATAAGAGTACTTCTACCAAAACACAACTGTTGACTGTCAGATCTTCATCTCCTCATTTGTTCTCTCTCCTGAGCTCCCAATCCAGTCACTTGTGTGGACATCTCCAATTCAATAAACCTGGCACTGGCAAGCCTGCTCTGGCAATCAAAGCATAACAAATCAAGTATAGTACTCAGTATCTTCATACTCACTCCAATCTGTTTCTCTTGTATTTATTGTCTCAGTTATTGGTGTCCAGTTGTCCATCTAGACATGATGGCATCATCTTTGATGCTTCTCTGCTTTTCACAGAAGACATAACCTCAGCAAACTGTCTTATACATTCAAGCATTAAAACATCTCATTTCTATTTAACCCTCTCTATCCCTACTCCTAATGCCTTTGTTCAGAGTCTCATCATTTCTTTTCTGAATCATTATAGCAACCTTGTTTTGGGACTTCCTATTGTCAATATTTCCCCTTTCTGGTCTTTCCTCTCCCTACTGCTAGAATAATCTTTGTTAAAAACCTAACCTAGGGATGCCTGGGTGGCTCAGTCAGTTAAGCATCTGCTTTCGGCTCAGGTCATGATCCCAGGGTCCTGGGATGGAGTCCTGCATTGGGCTCCTTGTTCAGTGGGGAGCCTGCCTCTCCCTCTCCATCTGCCCGCCACTTCCCCTGCTTGTGCTCTCTCTCTCTCTCTGACAAATAAATAAATAAATCTTAAAAAAAAAAAAAACAAAAAAACCCTAATCTAACTCCCCTACATAAAGGCTCTGTGGGCTATAAATTTCAAATCCATCACCTCCTGTAAAAGACCCTTTATTATCTGTCTTTAAACTACTTCTTCAATCTCATTAGCGCTTACTTATACCTGACATTTCAAGCAATAACCTTTTGTTTTGAATACCTTGAGTAAACTAGTGTTTTTATATCTTTGTGTCTTTGTGCACACTAGTGCCTCATGTTCACATTTCTTCTCTTTATTATTCCACCTGGAATCATCTATTTACTCCTCAATACTTAATTAGAATGCTTTTTCCTTCAAGACTCTAATATATGCTATCTATCTATCCACACAAACACTTATATGCACTCATGATTACACAGCAAAGCAAAGATTAAGAGTCTTGTGTTTCCATCTACTTACAAAGAAAAACATTTTCCAGAAGAAATCCCCTCCAAAATAGTATTGAATGGGAGATTTTCACACCACTATTTATCAGGTCTTCTCAGAAGCTCAGGTCTCCTTGCCTTTAAAATATGGGTACATTACTTAACTAATTTCTATTATAAATTAGTTCTATGATAGACATAGACAGACACAGATGGATGGGTGGAAGGATGGATGGATGGATGGATGGATGGATGGATGGATGGATGTGATACAATCTTAGGTAACTCACTGCATTTTTCTGGACCTTATTTTTCTATTCCGTAAAATGAAATGTTTATATTAGATCTCTAAGTTTGCTTCCACTCTTGAAATTTAAACTTAAATAGCTCTAAATATACCCGCATGTTTTTCTCAGAAGAAATCATTTATATTAATTCCATCACTCAAATTATGGTCATTTTCATGTGCATAGATTTGATAGTCAAATATATACATTTTATATATGCTCTCAATATATTTTAATATTTCACTGTAATAAGATTTTAAAGCTGAGTTTATAACTAGAGAGAAAATACAGATATGGAAATACCAGAGGATTATATTTCCATCTGCAGCAAGATGAATTAAAGTCATTCCTTTGTATGCACAGTTGTTCTAGTTTATAAAATGTGTCTCTGCCTTTGGAAATATACCAACAAAAGGTTAAGTTAGATATTCTATTCTGTGCCACTACTGCAGTTAGCCTCTTTAGACCTTTATTAACTTCTTAAATTACTAGCTCGCTGAAGACATTGCTTGTTTTTCTGGATTGTGAAGAAATATATATTAGGACGCAAAATGGCTGAGTGTTGAGACAAGCAAGCTGGAAGCCCAGATGTTTGAATCCCTCTTTTGTCACTGTCATATGCACATTTTTGAGTCCATTCCTTATCAGTCGGTGCCTCTGTTTCCAATAAATAAGACAATAGGTATGGAAACGAAGTGACCTTTTCAGGAAAAAAGCCACTTTATCATTTGGTAAAATATCATTTCATATTAGGGTGTAAACACACATATATTCCTTTTTATCTTCTTTATTTCATCATTCCTATCCAGTTGTAAGCTAAAAGATAGGCGTATAGGAGCTAGTATCCTTGTTTGTCCTCTGCTTTCAGGGAGACAAACTGTTCTTTCCAATTGCTGTAATATATCCTTGGTGAAGAAGGAGGGAGAGGGAGCAGAGATGGATGGAGGCTTACCAGAGATATTTTTCTAATTGTTAGAAAAAGGTAATAGATTATTAGTTCTGTTATATTGTGACTCACACTCAAGAGAATAAGAGAGGGTGAGGGATAATCCTGTTCTGACATTGTCTTTTGGAAAAAACACAATGCACAGAGCAACAAACAAAACCCAAGACAAAGAGATGGAGTAAGTGGAGAACGATCTTGTGGGGATTCTCATAATTACTAAATATTCAAATCCTTTATCTCATGCCAACTATTGAAATTGACCTCACTGTAGCAGAAAAAAAGACTAGCGTATCCATTTAGGACCAAACTGGAAAAGATGTAGAGCATTTTCACACGAGCAAATACATTTCAGGATAAATAAATTTGCTCCTCTCTGTAATGAATTTAATGGTCGTTGTGGTAGGTCTTGTAAATACACCTTGCTCTAACTAGACATCTTGTTAGTACAATAGTATTCACCAAAATAGAAATCATATTCATCTACCTCCTGAAGTACTTCACAGTTTTGTCAGGTAACAGTAGAAACATTTAAATACATGAGTCCTGTTCACTGACTGCAGTGATAAAGACTGCACAGCATAAAACAGAAACCAAATCCACGAGGCAACAGAGAGTCAGGAGAAAAAGACCCTCTCCTCTTTATCCTTATTTTACCCCCTTAACCATACCTAGTTTCTCAGTATTGCTTGCTTTTCAAAGACTCAGGCAGCACTCCTGTGACACTAGCATGACAGGCTTAAAGTGCCGTCATTCTAAATGTAATGTTATGGGTTTTTTTCCTGAATTTCTAATGTGAAGAGCTAAACCTTAGCATTGATGTCTTCTGGAAATTGATCATTATGAAAACATCTTAGTCAATAAATTGTGGAAGCCCATAGAGATTCTAAATTGGAATAAATAATCATATGCATTTTGTCTAACAGAAGATACTTTACCAGTACCAGATAATTTAACCATAAACATGTGGAATATTAATTATTGTAAAAATTGAACAATATAGTTTGTAGTATCATTATGACACTAAATACTTTCCAGGGCAAAACCCTAAAATAAATAACTGTAATTTCTTATTTTCATCAAATATCTATCTCTTATAAAATAACACGAAAATAGCAAAAGAAGCATCTCTAAAATTATTATTGCTCTAGGGAATATTCTCTAAAAAGAGCTGAGTAATAAGGAAAAGCCTGAAAAAATTGTGTATTTATTACAAGAATCACTGAATTTGATGTGGATAAAAATATAGCACAAGTTTCTTTAATTTCTTACCTTTTTAAGTTTCTTTTATAAATGTCTTCCAATTGTATCTAGAAAACACCAAATGTGGGGCGCCTGGGTGGCTCAGTCGTTAAGCGTCTGCCTTCGGCTCAGGTCATGGTCCCAGGGTCCTGGGATCGAGCCCTGCATCGAGCCCTGCATCGGGCTCCCTGCTCCGCAGGAAGCCTGCTTCTCCCTCTCCCACTCCCCCTGCTTATGTTCCCTCTCTGGCTGTGTCTCTCTCTGTCAAATAAATAAATAAAATCTTTAAAAAGAAAAAAAAAAAGAAAACACCAAATGGAAGAGTTATTATCACAGAATTAATAAAAAATTTCAAAATCACCAGCAGCTGTCCCAAATATTATATAGTAATTGTATTAGAGCTAGTTCAAATTTGTTTAGATCTACTTTATTTTTTTTTTTTTAATTTGCATCATCTACTGTTTATTCCTATGTGGAAGTCAGCCTAGGGTATGATTCTGAGATCTTACCATTATTGTTCTGCAACTTCAAAGCAGCTGGTGGAACTAGTTATATCAGGGAATTTATAAACTTCACTGTTGATCTACTTATTGAACAAACAACTGAACACAGTTTTGGATGTGGTACCGTGGGATTTACACGATGTAGAAAAACTATCATCACTAGTCTTATGGGAAAAAAAAAAAAAAACAGCAACAGAAATTCCATGAAAGAATAATATACTTAAGAGACTACTCATGGGTACTTATCCTATTGATGCTTCTTGACTAAGCTCTACTATTTACCATATGACCTGGACTGCAAAGTAATTTCCTTCTGGCTCTGTCTTTGCAATAATTTTGCAACCAAGGAGATAATAGACATAAATATATATGAAAATGGAATGAAATTCAAATTTTCACAGCGCTTTTAGAAATGTTCTAAATATTTTATGCCCCAAAGAGAAAAACTGCCAAACTATCTCTTCCTCAGTCAAACTGCTAAGATATTTCTGGGAAGCATGTATCTGCGACCTATAACTATGAACCCAAAGTGAAGAATACTTACTGAAAATCCTCATGGATCCCTGGAAGCTAATGCTACTAAGAACTATCTTTATCTGACCCTACTCTATCTTCAACGCTAACCTGGGCACAGATAGGAATTAGAAAACTTTTTATGCAGTTAAGCATATATGCTATTATGTAAATTCATTTTGGAGTTGGTATGTGTGTGTGTGTGTTAAAGAGGTAATGTCTCATTCCAATTTCTGGTGCACTGTTTCATTTCTCATTGTGATGTTTTTGGACTATCCTTTGTTTCATTTCTTTGGAGAGTGCCCCTTCCAATTACTGTATTATCATCACACATACACTCCTTCCCATTTCTTTAACATAAAAATAATAGTATTGTTTATGATATTTTTATTTAAGTACATTGTATTATTTAGGATGTTCTCTTGTTCAAAAGATAGTTTAGCTGACTTTCCATATTTTTAAAAAAAAATATGTGTGTATTTTAGAGAGAGAGCAAGCAGGAGTGGGGGTGAGAGAGAGGCAGAAGGAAAGGGAGAAAGAATCTCAAGCAGACTATGAGCTGAGCATGGGGCCTGATGCAGAGCTCGATTTCATCCCCATATGATCATGACCTGACTGAAGTAGGGCTCGATCTCACCACCATATGATCATGACCTGAACCAAAACCAAGAGTAGCACGCTTAACTGACTGCACCATCCAGGCGCCTGACTTTCCATATTTTAAATAAAAACTGTATACATAAGTTAATAGTTTTTCTAGATACATTTTAAAACCTCTTTCTATCCCTTAATGCTTTGAATCTATGAAAAGTCAGCTTGTGCCATTTAGGTGTTTCGTATATAATCTTAGGGTATCTATACAAATGATACCTAAGTTCAGATTGTATAAGGAAAAATACAATCACCAGGACATTTTCCAGGGCATTTTCTTTCTATGCTTAAAGAATTGTGCTAATGGAGGATTTAGTAGCCTGGGACATAGAGAAGGATAGCTATTCTAATTTGGGGCCCACTTGTGAATTATTACACACATGAAAAAGGCCCCACAGAGACAGGGTGTGGGAGAAAGGCATGAGGTGTCAAATGTATGAGCTGCAAATGTCATTTCCAAGAATGGGGTGATGGTGACCACATAGTTTCACTCTTTTTCCTGGGCAATCTTGCAATTCTTAAGATTCATGAAGACCAATCTTCATGATAGCTGCAAATCATAACAGTAGGCCCAAAATTTGGATGCACTCTTCCATAGCACAGAAAGGAATTTCTGTTAGTATTCCGGTGAATTCCATTCCATAAAAATCTGGACAGATCTTTAAAAATGAAGGCAAAAATGGAAGCATCCTCTTCCCAAAATCCAAATACACACCCACACACACAAAATGTGGGCATGCTGAAACGGATCTTAGCTCTGTTATTCAATTATTTAATCTACTCAGAATCTAAGAAGCTCTATGTGTGGCATGTCTGTGTAACCTTGATCAAGTCCCTGAAGTTCCCTGAATCTGTACTTCCTTATCTTTTAAATAGGAATGCTAAAATCTTACCAATTATCACTCATTTTAAAAATGAAGTGCTAAGGTGGCTAGCACTCTATAAGCCTGTAATAGGACACCATTTTAAACCCATCATTAACATGTGTCCTTAGGGTATGCAGCTCAGAAACTAGCAGTCCTTAATTGGACTTTATTAGACTTAAGGGAATCCAAGGCTCTCTCCACAGTGAGAGCAGCTCAAGTGCAAACCATGGAGTCAGAGCAGTCATGGAGAATGTCAGCAGGAGGACAAAGTAACATTCTCAGGGCTCTAGGAATAGAAGTGATTATCTTTCTTGTTTTGATATTATCAACATGCTTTCACAATCACACTGGCCAGGATCACATAATCAGCAATTACTTGGGTGACCTAAAAGAACTTTTTGAACTTGTAAAATAAATTTGTAAAGTTCACACACATTCACAAAACAAAAACCCACCAACTGATAAAGGTCCAGACAGTAAAATGATTATGCTTTTGAGTGAATGAGCAAATGTATACAATATTCCGAGACTGTACTTGAATCATAAAGTTACAGATAAATTCAGTATTTGTTTAGAGATTCTGAAAGCATCAGGGATATAGAAAAATAAATTGATTGGGCATAAATTCTGTGGCATATGCTGCAGGATTGAATGTAGGAGAGACTCTAATCAACTCAATTTTGAAGAACCTTTACATTTAAAAGTGAATATTATCAGGGCAAGGTAAGAAATGGATAGGAACATAATAACTGAACAAGAACAATCATTTATTAAAGATATGTGGTCACAACCTAAATAAGTGATTTTCTATCTTCAGTTTGATCTATAAATTGTTAGTTTATAAAGAGTCTCATAAATACAAATATTTTCAAATATAATCTAAGATAAAGAAGAAATGTTTTAATGTTGCCATGTACCTGCAGTCCCAATTACAGACTTCTACCCCTTTGTGTGCCTCCTTTAACACCTTTCCTTTTGGCATCTCTGAGACTGCTCATGTTTACCAATATCTTGTTTCCTCTTCTTCCTGAGCACACTACATTTCCAAGCTCCCACGCATGTAGCTATGTAATTGGAACCTTCTGATTGATTTCCTACTTTCTGATATTCTGATTGTCTAGTGGAATAGAAGTTGAAATGATTTATGCTATATGGATGCCTGGTCATAAACTTTCCCATACAAACACTCATGTCATTTCTTTTTACCCACCTATGCAGTAGGAAGGAAAGGAGTCTAAGGCCCTAAATTTGAAGAAAGCACATGACAAAGAAACCTGGTTTCTTGAGTCACCATGTAGAGTAGAACTGCTCTGGAGAAAACACCAGACCAGGAACATTATACTTTAGGTCTGTAAAAGTAAGTTTTACTTAAGAGATTTTTGTAATTATTATAGTAGTTAGTCTATTCCGAATAATGCTAATATTACTGTCAAAACAATTCATCATTCTAGCTTCCCAAAGATTGTTGGGAGTGGTGTCATTCTGTAATCTACTTAAGCTGTAAAAATTGATGTTATCTTTGGTTTCAGTATTTTATTTACCAGATTTTCTGTAGTTTCTTTGTCACTATTGGTCAGATTCATCAGTTCTTATTACTTCTTAACAAAACTCCTAAATTCTGGTTCTTAGTTGTCTTTTCCAGAATACTGCAGCAGGATCCTAAGTAATCCCTCTTGCTTTAGTCTGCCTTTTGCAAACTATATGTAGTAGTGGACTGGACCAGATTAACCTGACTTGAAAGGCTCTTGGTTATCTCATCTCTTCTATCTCCTATCTCTTCAACATGGATGACCTGTTTTGGTCAACAAGTCACCTAATTGCCCCATGCTGACTTTTATTTCTATGAGTTGCATGCTTTCTTGACTGAGCCGGCTAGGCACCTGCACATATTTTATGTTTTATAGTCCTCATAAACTATCCAATACCCACAGTGAGAAATAGCCCACTTATTCTGATATCTTCTGTGTCCTGCATTAATATGAACTATTCTCTTTGTTTCATATGTGCATTACAACCAATTCAACCCTTTATTTCCAGTATCATCATAGACAACAGTCAGTATTATTTTTTTTTTTAGTTTTTTTATTATGTTATGTTAATCAGTCAGTATTATTTTCAATAAAGGATCTCAGAATTCTATTCAATCATCTAATTCTTTTACTTCCTAATTATATGATGAATTTATTATTAAAATATTAAACATTCAAGAGACAATAAATGTTTTTCAGAAGAAAGAAAAAAGGAAGGAGAGAAAAAAGTTGAAAAGCTAACATGAGACTGAAGAGAAGGAAAGTTAGAATTGTGTAGGTTTAATGTCTAGAATAATTTTTCTGTCCTCTTTACTATAGAGATTATCAAAAAACACATTCCTAGGCCTACTTATATTGAGCCCCCCACTTATATTTTTTAAAAGTCTCCTCAAGCAGATCTAATATATAAGTAAACATAGTTGACTCCAGAATGTCCCTAAATATTCTGTTAATAAATAATTTTAACTTCTTAGTAAATAACTTGAATTAATAATAAGTGAAAAATAAATATCCTCTGCTATTCTAGAGCCAGTAGGCTGAATTATTATGGTTAAGCATATTTAATAATATATATTTCACAGTACAGCAAAAACATTAGAAAAATTGGAATCAGATACAAGTGGGATCAGATTCAGCCTCTGCACTTACTAGATTTATAACTGTAGACATATTATTTCATATCTTTCAGGCTGCTTCCTCATATATAAATTGGTGATAATACCTAAGTCCCAGAATTTTTGCTAAGATTAAATGACAAATTTTAATGAAGATCATAACAGACTGCCTATCCGATGTGCAGAAAAAGTCAGTAAATATCAGTGCCCACCACCTTTGTCTTGATTTGCCAATGTAAATTCAAACATTTTTTACATTTAAAGCCAAACGACTTTTAACATATATCATGATTCAAATTTTCATTGAGACAATTTTAAAGTCATTTAAATATCATGATTTCTTATGACACCTTTTCTATTTTGTATTTTACCCACAATGTCTTCATCTTTTTTCTCCCAGTAAATATTAGATAAGTGACAACTACACACCAAACTATATAGCAGATGAAAAAAAGAAAGAATTGTTAGTTATCTCTTGCTGTGTAACAAGTTCAAACAAATTTAATGGCATACAATGACAACTATTTATTATATCAGTATTTCTGAGAGTCAGAAATATAAGAGTAACTTACTGGGTGGTTCTGGTTTGGGGTCTCTCCTGAGGTTTGAGTCAAGATATTAGCTGGAGCTTCAGTCAGTTTAAGATTTGACAAGACGAAATGCTGCACTCCCAGTCTGGCTCAATCATATACCTTGACTAGGGACATTAGTTTCTCACTGATTATTAGTAGAAGATCTCAATACCTCAAAATGTGGACTTTATATAGCTGCTGGGGTGACTTTACCACATACTAGCTAGTTTATCCAATCACGCTAGAACACTGAGGCTCAAAATTACAATGGCAAAATCACCTCTAGTTTAGACTGTCCCTTTCATTCCAAGCTGGCACTGTTTCTACCAATATATTTCTTTTAAAACTGCTTGGATCTTCTGTTGATCTCAATGTACCAAAGTCAAACTGACAAATCTCTTTAATATATACTCTTTTTTTTTTTTTTAACTTTATACTTAAGCTAATGGGCATTATCCTTAAGCTTCTTAGCACCTCTATCACTTCAGTTAAAGGATCTGTGAGGCACACTCTTAAAATTTTTAGAGGACCTTTTTTTTTTCTTTCTGACTGAATGGTACTCCGAGGCATCACTTTAGAGTTTTATGAAGTCTTAACAAAGATTTTACAGCCCCAACTTTGATTTCATCTGTAGATCATGTTTTCTCAGCAGTGTTTGCTACCTGAAGTGGTCAAGAATTATCAAAGCAATAAAATCCTTGCTCTTTCGTATTTAACAATACTTAATTTAGTTCATTTCTCTATTCTCACATTTTACCATGAATATCAAGAAGAAATCAGATGGCCTCTTCACATTTAGTTTAGAAAGCACCATAGCTAGGTCTCCCAGGTCATTAGGTACATTCTCTACTTTCCATGTTTTTGCAGGCATCACTATTGCTTACCTTTTTACTACTAAAGCAAAGACCTCTTTCACTCCAGGTTCCACTAAGATATTGATAACTTTATTTTCAGCCCTCATGCACAGCTCCCTAAACTGTCACCATTCTTCTACACAGAGTTTCTTCAAGGCTTGTAAAAACTTTTATTACTTTTCTTTTCCAAATCCTACCAGTTTTATCCACTGTCTGGTTCCAAAGAGATTTTACATCTATGTCATGGCAGCCTGATGAACCACTTCCAGGAACTAGTATTTGTATTGATTATGATCTCGCCTTGGAAGTTATACTCTGTAATTTCTACCACATTCTATTTGTTAGAAGAGAGTCATAAAGTATAGCCCACACTCAAGGAAAGGGGATCTAAACTTACCCTTTGGAGAGAGAAGTGTCAAAGTATTTGATTTGTGGTCATACTATAAAACACTGCAGAAATAAAAAAAATAATAATAAGACATATTTTTTACTTCAAGGCTTTCATAACTGGTAAAAGTAACAAATACATAAATAAGCATAATACAATATAATGTATACTTGAATAGATTTATGTGAAATTCTTTTTAGATGCAGAGGAAGGAATAATATATTTACGTTGTTCAAATAAGTTTGTATACTTTAAGGGTGAATAGCATTCATAATTCAGAGAAACTGGAAAATGGTATTCTAGGCAGAGAGGACACCATGAACAAATTAAGAGGTGCATGAAAAGCATAGGCAGTTTTGGGAATAGTGGTCCACAAGAGATATCTCATAAGAATGTCAACAGTATGGAGTTGCAGGATACGGTGTCAGCTGGTGTCTAACTGTTAAGAGAATTATATACTATGGTGTTTGAACACAAAATCCAAAGAAGATTGATTTTACAAGCATGACATTTCTTTGAGGTTTCATATTTTATTATAAAATTCATATGGCATTTCATGCTATTCTATAATAACTCAGTATTTTGTATTTTAAAAGTTAACCTAACCCTTAAGTAAAATTTCCATTCAAGGAATAAGTGCAATTATTTACACTCTGATTTCACATAGAGTTCACACATTGTCAAGTAATCTTTGAGCAATCCAAAGTAAAGATGCAATCCATGGCATAGTCAGCAATGCTGAAACATAATGAGATATTTTTAAAGAGGGTATCATAGTAAGATCTGCATTTGAGAAAGTTAATTGGGGATAATGAAGACTACAACCTGCATTTTGGGAAATTAGGAAGGGCACATTATTGTAAGAGATGATTGATGTTTGAACAGTAACAGCATAATTTAGGAGAAGGACTAGCTTCGAGAGAATTTACAGACCCACTTCCTGGAACTAACTGAAATATCTGTACTTCATAAAGTGTTGTTTTCAAACAACTGTCTCAGATAACTGCGCATAGAATGTATTTCTCTTGGGGAGCCATTCAATTACCATTGGCGAGGGAATTGTGAACACAATAGAGTCAGAACACAATCTATTCCAGAGATTCTACTTCATTTTTCAACAATGACTAGCTGTTTCCACAACAAGTCTGAAACAAGGCTAATTAAATGGCTTTATCTGTATTTATTTAGTCAGGAAAACTAAAGAGTGTAATTTGTAACTTCAAAATTGTTGTTGTGTTGAAGAGGCCAAAAGCTAGTTCAGAGATTAGATGCTGTACTTATAGACTTCTAATCTACCAAACTCTTAATCCACAAGTAAATTTTCACAGAAAAAAAATAAAATATTTATGTTGCTAAGACTGTTTTCAAATGAAAATTTAGTATTTTTCAAAAAATATCAAAACATATATTAGTTACATAAAAAACTGGCCCTTTTTATATCCCTATACTTTCAACTTCAGCAGCTTACTATTGGCCCTGAAAGTACTCAGGTAGAAAATAAAATCCGTCTCTCTCGATCCACCCCACAAACCCAGTTTCTGATGTGACAGAGATAAAAACAGGTGACTGCTGCTTAAATCTTGTGTTTTTTTTTTTTTAAGATTTTATTTATTTATTTATTTGAGAGAGAGAGAAAGAGAAACAGCATGAGGGGGAGAGGGTCAGAGGGAGAAGCAGGCTCCCCGCTGAGCCGGGAGCCCAGTGTGGGACTCGATCCCAGGACTCTGGGATCATGACCTGAGCCGAAGGCAGTTGCTTAACCGAGCCACCCAGGCGCCCTTAAATCTTGTTTTTTAAGAGGGTGACATAAATCATGTATAGTGAGGAGATACGGATGTATAACTGCCTTATCTTCCTTTAACAGTCAATTAGCCTGAGGAGAAAACTTTGAGTAGGTGTGGGAGGAATTGTCAGAATGCTTACCGGAGGCGGATCAAAAAGTAATAATGATCTCCATGCCAAGATGCCTCCTACTCCCCAAATCCCCAGGAAATCTCAACAATCCCTGAGTTAAGCAGATGTGATTCTATATGCTTAAAACAGAGAGAATGGGGGGGGGGGCAGAACTAGCAATTTGGAAAGAATTCACTTCGGAAGAACTAACTTTAAACATTTTAGAAGGGAAAATAACTGAAACTAAGCCAGAGAAAGGTCTTTACAATAATGATTGCTTAGAATCAGAATCAGAATCAGAAAAATAGTGCTGTATTTTAAAAACCTTTCAGGAGGGTAGAGTATAACCCAAAAAAGAAGACAGCAAATAGCTACGTGGGAGGTTTTCCCCTAGAATTCTATTTCAACACAATTTAGACTTTAGTGAGCACAGAAAATGGGAATCGAGAAAGAAAAGAGAAATAGGTGTTTTATTGAGGTTATAAATCCAACTCTTCACATAAGATACGGATTCCCAAATAGTAGATCAGGATATATCCGAAGTCATGGAGTTCTTACACCTAATAACTTTTATAAACTGGCATTGTCTTCCTACCTTCACCCCAGAATGTCACTTGTTAGACGTTAGAAGAATATAGTATGGAACAAGGGATAAGAACTGTTGCTCTGGAGAGGCTAGAAAGTCAGTAGTATGTTCTTCAAGCTAAGTAGGATTTTAACGAACAACTCACATTTTTTTTAAATGCTTATTTTGAAATAATTATAGGCTCACAGAAAGTTGAGGAGGAATGTAAAGGGAGGTCCAGTTCACCAGGTATCCAGCCTTCCCCAATTTTGACATCTTGTATAATAAAAGCACAATATCAAAATCAGGCAATTACCATCGGTACAATTCATTTACCAGTTACACATGCACTCATTTTTATGTGTGTATATGCATGTGTGAACATGATATGTGTATTTTCATGTAACTACTGCCACAATCAAGATGGGGCACTGTACCATAAATTAGGGCTCCCTTGTGTCACTCTTTATAGTCAAACCCACCCCCATCACTCCATCCATAACCCCTGCCTACTATTAATCTTTTCTCTATCCCTATTATTTTATTACTTTAAGAATATTATATAAATGGACTCATAGGCACCCTAGATTTTTTATAAGCCTATATATTGTATATGGATATATATATAAAGATTGGATTTGAGGTTGCAATTTTTTTCACTCATCATAATTTATTTGCGGTTCATCCAAGTTGTTCATGTATCAATAGCTTGTTCCTTTTAACTGCTGAGCAGTATACTATGGTATGGGTATATCACAGATTGTTTAACCATTCACCCATTGAAGGACATTTGAGTAATTCCCAATCTGGCCAATTACAAATGAAGCTGCTATGAACATTTGTGTACAATGTTCTGCGGCTATAAGTTTTCATTTCTCTGGGATAAACGCCCAAGTATACAACTGTTGAGTCCTATGTAGTATCCATCTTTAGTTTTAAAAGAAGCTACCAAACTATTGTCCAAAGCAGCTACATGTACCATTTTACATTACCACCAGCAATGTATGAACGATCCAGTTTATCCACATCCTTACCTGCATTTGATGTTATCAGTATTTTTTTTTAATTTTTAAAAACTGTGGTTTTAATCACATTTCCCTAGTAGCTAACAATGTTGAAAAAAACATTTTCATGTGCTTATTTTGATGTCTGTAGATCTTTTTCAGTGAAATAGTTATGTCTTTTGCCTATCTTTTAGTTGGATTATTTGCTTTTTAAATGTTGACTTTTGAGAGTTCTTTATGTATTCTAGAAAAAATGTCTTCTGTTGGATATGTAATTTGCAAATAGTTTATCCCAGTTTCTGGTTTTTCTTTTCACCCTCTTAACAGGATCATCAGCACAGAAAATATTCTATATTTGATGAGGCCCAATTTATTAATATTTATTGGTGTGTTCATGGTGTCAAGTTTGAAAACTCTTCACTTAGTCCTATGTCCTGAAGATTTTCTCGTTTTTCCCCCCTAAAATCTTATACTTTTATATTTTAAATTTAAATCTGTTACCTATTTTGAGTTAATATTTTATTAAGGTGTGAGATTTAGGTAGAGGTTCTCTCTCTCTTTTTTTTTTTTTTTCTAAATGCCTAAATATGAAATTGCTCTAACACAATTTTTCCTCCATTGAACTGCTTTTGTAACTTTGTCAAAAATCAATTGAGTACACTCATATGGAACTATTTTTGGTTACTTTACTCTGTTCCATTGATCTGTGTAACTTTCTCTGTAATGGTATTACAATGTCTATTTCACTATGCCATAATACTATCACTACTATAACTACAGAGTAAATCTTATTAACACTAGAAAGAATGATTTCTCCCACTTCATTTTTCTTTTTCAGAATTGCTTTGGGTATTCCAGGGTCTTTCCTTTCACATATACATTTTAAAGTATGTTTATCTATGTTGCCAAAGACCTTGCCAGGAATTTAATAGGGATTGCATTAAATTTATATTTCCTATGTAGGGGCCAAGGGAAGGCTACCCCCAGTTGAGCCACTGTGGCATGAACATTACCTGAGTTAAAAGCAATCAAATCCCAGCAGATTCAGGAGAAGCTCTTTACCTTTCCCAGAACTGCCTGGCTGTACCAGAAAGAGAGCTTTTTAACAGATTTCTCTTTACCTAAGAAACTTATCTGCATATAAGGCAATCTTTGCTTTCCAAATATCTTCCACCTTTCAGTTAATGGTCTTTCTCCCCTTTGTATCCTAGACCCTTCCCCTCTCCTCAGCTCATATAAGCTTCATGTTGCTCCACTGTCTTTGAAACTTCCCTGTTGTGTGGATTCCCCATAAGTACCCTATTAAATTTTATTTTCTCCTGTTAACCTATCACGTGTCAATTTGATTCTTAGTCCAGCTAGAAGGACCTTTAAAGACAGAGTAAATTCTTTCTCCCCAACATGTATGTTGAGTCATCCAATCCATGAGCATGATATATCTTTCCATTTACTCAGGTCTTCTTTTATTTCTTTCATGAACATTTTGTAAATTGCAGCATAGAGATCTTGTATACGTTTTGTTAGATTTATACCTAAGCATTTCATATTCTTTGGAGCATTTGTAAAAGGTATTGCAGTTTTGATGTAGATTTATTATGTTCCTTACTAATATATAGAAATATGATTTGCTGGGGTGCCTGGGTGGCTCAGTCAGTTAAGTGTTTGACTCTTGATCTCAGCTCAGGTCTTGATCTCAGGGTTGTGAGTTAAAAAAATTAAAAAATACAATTTGTGTGTGTGTGTGTGTGTGTGTGTGTGTGTGTGTGTTGATCTTGTATTCAGCAATCTTGCTGAACCTGCTTATTCTAGTTACGGTAGGAGAATTAAGATTTTCTATGTAGATAATCATATCATCTGCAAATAGGGATAGTTGTATTTCTTCCTTTGCAATCTGTGTGATTTTATTTCCCTTCCCTCCCCTTTTTTGCCTTATTATGTAGTCTAGAATTTGCAATACTATGTTGAATAAGAGCAGTGAGAGTAGACATCATTGAAATCTTCACAATCTTAGAGAAATAGTCAGTCTTTCACCATTAAGTATGATAGCTGTAGATTTTGTTTGTAGATATATTTATCAAGTTGAGGAAGTTTCTTTTTCTAGTTTGATCATTTTTATAATTAATGGTATTAGCTTTTGTCAAATACATTTTCTGCATCAATTGATATGATCATGAGATTTTCTTCCTTATCCTACTGATATGGTACATTACACTGACTGATTTTCATATGTTGAACCGGTCTTACATACCTAGAATTCATTTTACTTGGTTGTTATGTTCTTTTTCTTATATTATTGAATGTGATTTGTTGATATTTGCTAAGGATTTTTACATCTAGGTTTATGAGAGATACGAGTCTGTAATTTTCTTTTTCTTTTTTTCTTTTTTGTACTCTCTTACCTGGTTTTAGAATTAGGGTAATGCTGGCCTCAGAGTTGAGAGGTGTTTATTTAAGTTTTGACAGACTAATTAACCCCCATCTTTCAAATGGGATAAATGATCTTTTCTATCCATAAAACAGGGATAATAAACTTCTAAATTAAAAGAAAAATTAAAACAAATATTTTTAAAAGTGTTAAATAGAACCTGGAATACAGAAGGTGCTCAATGAATGGAAGCCAGAGCTATTTATATTGATCTGGTCTTCAAAATACAGAGGGAGAGAGATGAAACTCAGCAGTGTCCCTCCCTTCTGCACTCTGCTGTGAAGCTGTCACCAGCTAGATCCCAAAACCTGACCTTTACTACCCATCTGCCGTACTCACCCACCTTTGTCCCACATTTTTCCTTATGCTCTTCTTTCCAGTTTATCTCTTAATTCAGGCAAATGCAAAGTGAAAACACCCTTTGAGCAATAGCAACTGCCATGACAAGACCTTCAGCAGGCCCAGACCACACTGACCAGTTTGAGCTTAAGCCCTGACTCACACCTGCACAAATGGACCATGGAGTGACCTCTAGAATGACCAACAACCACCTTTACCTCATTATAACACTAAAATCTCCACCCAAGGAGGAGCACAAGCTTCATTTACATAACATACAATGTGTGTATAGGTGTGTTTCCTTAAGACAGATGTGCGGCCTTATGCCTATGTCTACATATGATGACAAGGCTTCCCGACCTAAATATTCATCCTAACTCTAAATAAAAGGAATCCGTTCACCCTTGCTCAGGGAGTCACAGTTTTCAAAGGCATTCCTTGTGATCTCATTTGCTGCAAATAAAATTTTCTTTGTGCGACAACTCGACGTGGTGCAGTTTCTGACTCACGAAAGAGGAAACTCATGTTGGTTCCATTACAGAGCTTCCTTCAACCTTCATACTACATCCACTTGCAGGTTTATCCATAATAACCAGGTTCACCCATAGTAACCATCGTCTTGCAACATATTCTCCATTTCTCTGTTAATACCACAATTAGGGCTTGTAAATAAATAAATAAATAATCATTTTTCTGCAAAAAGATAAATAAATCTATCTAATGCAGAAATACCAAGATATACTCACCAATTCTGAGAAAACTCAAATGAGAACAACTCAAACAATAATGTTAGGATGACATCAAGAGAAGAAGAAATTAAGATTGCAGACACTTGTTACTAAATATGTGATCTGAGCCCAGCAACATCACCATAACCTGAGAGTTAATTAGAAATGAAAATCTCAGGCCTCAGGCCCAGATTTACTGATTCAGAATCTACATTTTAATAGAATCCATGGTTGATTGCTATGCATATTAACAGTTGAGAAAACAACAACAAAAAAACCCACTTTCCTAGACAACAGAAAACAGAAATGAAAACAAAACCATAAAAACAAAACAACTTTCTTCATTCTCTTCTGCTTGAGTTATAGCAACAATGGTTCTACTGGCTTAGCTTGGAAAGAAAAGGAGAGTGAGAAGCTAAGCTGATGAACTTACTGCTGAACTATTTAGAGCTTTCTTTTTTTCTTATTATTTGTTAAGTTTGTGACTGTCAAAGTAACTACTATTTATGCCTTGAAACTAAAGTACAGTGATAAATTCCCAGTTTCAGATTTAAAGACTTATTAAATTACTTGGCAAATACTTACAATTGTTATCTCCAAAGAAATGAACAAAAGGAAGGAAGTTAAGATTCTGTACTTTTGGGTAATGCATGCCACTGGATGGCATTGGCAGTTAGTTTAAAAAATGTGCTCCATTTAGGCTCTTTACTCATGAATGAGGCATAACAAGGAGAGTTAAAGCAGTTGTAGGGCAGGAAAAATAATGTTCTCTCTACTCTTCTAGGTTTGTGGATGGGACCACCCTAAAATAAAACACAAATTAACAGGAGAAAAACAAACAGAAGTTTACATGAGGGAGACCCAAGAAAACTGAGTAACTCCCAAAATGACTCAACCCATTACCTTAACTACCATCTCCTTCTAAAGACATGAAGATTTTTGAGCTGGGGGAGCCAGTTATGGGAGTTTATCAGGGAAAGCACAGGAAACAAGGGTATGGTTGTTATACAGATTTTAGTCCATGCCTTCTCCATTGATAAGAATTTCTAGAGATTTAGTTATATTCCTCTTTCTGGAACAGATAGGAAGACACCCTTACAAATGGAGATTTCCCTTATAAGTATAAATGTCTCTTACAAAAGGGCAACTTGGGGGCGCCTAGGTGGTTCAGTAATTAAGCATCTGCCTTCGGCTCAGGTCATGATCCCAGGGTCCTGGGATTGAGCCCCACATCAGGCTCCCCACTCCACAGGAGGCCAGCTTCTCCCTCTCCCATTCCCCCTGCTTTTGTTCCCTCTCTTGCTGTCTCTCTCTCTGTCAAATAAATAAAATCTTTTAAAAAAAAAAAGGTAACTTGGTTTTAGAACTTCTCCCATGTCTGTTTTTTTTTTTTTTTTTTTAATTACCAGCTTTGATCAAAATGATCTTTATGCTAAAGAGACACATTTGGTGTGGCAAATTCTGTTCTCCTTCACAGTTTGGGGGCTGGAAAACTGCAAAGAGAAGTATAGGGTAAGATTTTAACATATTAAGTCAAAGCATTGGAAATATTGATCTAAGAATCTTTCCTTGAAAAGATCTAGGATTAAATTAATTAAATTATTATTGGCATGTTTTGTAAAGGAGTTAAAATTAAAATGTATGAACTTAAAAATAATATAAACTGTTGTAAAGTAAATTGATTCTCCCATTGGATTTTCTGTTTCAAATATAAACTTGTCTAATTAAAGTGGAATTATTACTCAGATATTCCATGCTTTCTTTTTCAATGTTGCTCTTTTTCACCTTAATCTTATAGTGGTCACTCTGGGAAATAAGAATTAGAGTAGCAAGGTTTTCTAACCTTGTAAACCAGAATCTCTATGGAATCAATTGGTTAAAAGAGCAAACAGCTAACATATTTCATGTCTCCTCTGTGCTGTTTGAGTGTGGGATGTTAAAAAGAAAACCACAAGCCTAAAATGGAGTCACTTGTGCTAGACCCACACTACCAAACTGGGGCTTAATACCTAACCTACCTGCAGTTTCACCCTTCCCCAGGAATGTAATCTGGAAGAGGAAGACCCTCTTGTACCCCAAAGGGAGCTGGCCCCAAATTATTTTTTGTTTGTTTGGTGGTTTATGACTTCCTTGTCCCACCTTTTAAAACATTTTCCTTTTTGTAGTCCTTTGGAGCTCTTTTTTACTTGCTAGAGGGGATGCTGCCTGATTCATGAATCATTCCATAAAGACAATTAGATCTTTAAAATTTACTCAATTGAATTACTGTTATTTAACAGGGGAAAGGTGTAGAGTTAGTGTCAATCATTTAACTAACAGTAACCTTGAAATAGGACTATTCCTCTGCAAACTCAACTATTTGTTTTTCAAATTCCTTTTTCTATTCAGCAAGTCTAAAAGTGTCTAGTTTTTTTTTTTTAAAGATTTTATTTATTCATTTGAGACACAGAGATACAGAGAGAGAGCATGAGCAGGGGAGAGGCAGAGGGAGAGGGAGAAGCAGGCTCCCCGCTGAGCCAGGAGCCCGATGCGGGGCTCGATCCCAGGACCCTGGGATCATGACCTGAGCTGAAGGCAGATGCTTAACCATCTGAGCCACCCAGGCGCCCCTAAAAGTGTCTAGTTTTGATTCTACAGTCTCGCAAATGACCCTGAAAACATTTGTGTGTATCACTTAACATTTCCAACCACAGCCTCAATAACATGCTGGGTGTTGATGGGTTTTTAATACTAATGATATCATCTTTTCCATCCTGCAGGGAATCAAAATCATATATCTAACTCCCTTCCTATGGCAGATTTCTCCCTTAACTAAAACAAGCAACTTATTCCTGTCCCAATAGACTCTCATTTACAGATGCAGTATTTTTATAAGGCAATATAAGAATTGAAAACCCTGCACCTTCAGCTTAGCCTAATTTATGTGTCTTTCTTTAAATGCACATATTGCAGTAATAACAAAATGTGCCAATAACACTTCAGTGTTGTATAAAAGTATGTTAATTGTAATACTCATGTGTAAGCAGGAAGAGTTAGGGGGCCCCAGAAAGAGAAATCATTTTAGGCCCCCAGCTATAATGTTAGTCTCCATGCTAGGAAGAGCATAAGCTTTATTACCATAACACGGGATGCATGTATAAGCATGTTTTCTAAGTATGCCTGTGCAACCTTATGCCCAACTTTACATTCAATGACAAAGCTCCCCTTTCTGAATATTCATCCTAACTCTAAATGAAAGAAACTCACTCACTCCCACTTGAGGAGTCATGGCTTTGAAAGTTATTCCTGTGATCTCCTTATTTGCTGCAAATAAAGTTTCCTATGTGTGACAAGTCCACCTGGTTCAGTCTCTACCTATAACTTACCAGGGAGCAAACTCACATTAGTTCAGCTACACACACACTGCTTGCTTTATTTCTCACAACAGCTCTATTGTTTTTGTAATTGAAACCTAAAGTTACTTATATTTACTATATCCACCATTATCCTGTCTTCTCAATTTTCTGCTATACACGTACCAATATTTTTGAAGCAATGAAAGGACCAATGCCATATATTCTAATACCTGCCTGCTAAGAATAATGTAACTATAGAGTCTTGGGAGGGATAATAGACATAACCTTTTGAGAAACTCAAGCAGCATCTTCCACATCAGATCAACATCCATACCAGATAAGAATGTGGCCTGTTTGATCAAAAAGAGGTGGGGCCTTAATCTCACCAGGCATCCTACTCTATTGATGAATAGTTTCAAGGAAGAGAAAGTATTTCTTTATATCTAATATATCTTGTGGTTTTGGCCATTGGTTCTTGCCTCTTAGAACTAAACAGAAAAGTATAATCTCTTTTCTGAACAACAGACTTTGAAATATTTTAAATTTTTATGTTTCTTCCCTCTCCAGGCTTAAGATTTCTTGTTTATTATTTGACAGATCCTCAGTGTTCCTGGCACATAGTAGTTCCTGACACATAGTAGGCAGTTTACAAATATTTATTGGATGAATAACAGTTTCCTCAGATCACAGAGAGTGGAAATAAAACCTGCTTCCTATGCTCAATATGCTTCTATTTGTAAATCTGAATTTGGTCATCTGAGAAATCTTGGAATTTTTCTTGCTCAGATTTACCCCAGTCATTCCAAATAAAGGATTCAGTATTTCAGATCTTTAGCTTGATTTCTGAGCTGTGTCATTATCAAATTCAATAAGCACGCTTTTTATGTTTCATTAAAATCACGATAAAAATTTTGAAGAGGCCAACTGTAGAACAATGAGACAAGAGACATCTATCCCTTACTAATATTTGGCAAAGAGGTCAGAATCCATGTGACTCTGTCTATTCATCAATGTGCCCCTTTTTTTTTAAATTGTGCCACTATACATATTATATGAGAAGATATTAAACTTTTTCTAAAATTCTGAAATATACTCTAAATAAGTAAGTAAAATCAGTTCAGCAAGCCTTGGTATATTATTGAATCGGTGTTGATTCTAGTAACCCTAATATTCCTTTATGATTACTTCAATATCTTGTTTTTAATAGTCCATTTTCTTAATTTTTTTCTGGAGATGCTCATTATACTTAGTTTATAATTCTCGGAGTCCATTTTATTGAAATCTGCAATCTTAGCCCTTCTTCATTTTCTTATTCTAGTCCCATTCTCCATGATTTCTCTATATTTCTTACACTGTTCTATTAATTTACAGAGGCTTGGTGTTTATGATGTTTATGTTGAAATGTTTATGATGAAATTAAATTTCATGGGTAGACTTTTCATATACCCCTACATGTCTCATGTATTTTTCTCATTAAAGCAAGATATACTATGTTAATCAATTTCAAGACCATCTTTGATGCAGCAAAATAAAACAGTTCTATTTACTTCTGTTTTCTGCAAACATTGCCTCAGTTGTGGGTCTCTCTCTCTCTCTCTTTTTTAGAGATTTATTTATTTGAGAGAGAGAGCCCAGACATTAGCGGGGAAAGGGGGAGAGGGAGAAGGACAAGCAGGCTTCCCACTGAGCAGGGAGCCCAACAGAAGGCTCCATCCCAGGACCATGAGATCACGACCTAAGCCGAAATCAAGAGTCAGATGCTTAACTGACTGCGCCACCCAGGGGTCCTGTGGGTCTTTTTTATGATCAAAACAAAATTTAAAAATCTTCTCTGTTTCGGGTACCCATGGCTCACTTCTAGGTCTAATCTCATTGTCAATATCCTTAGAGGTTTAAGTCAGTGTTCTTAATTTGCTTGTATGTTTCTTGCTCATTCTTTTAAAATCTAAACTGATATAATAGCAATCTACATGGGTTATGGTAATTTTTTTAGCTGATTGTTTTTCTTTTTTGTATTTCTTCGATATTTTAATATTTTCTTTTTTTTTTTTTTTTTACTTTTTTCCTTTTTTTTTTTTAAAGACAAACATCTGCTAATCTTCAGTCTGTCTCTTTTTCATTATTTCAGTCCATGGTGTGATGTCTACTATTTCTGTAAAGTTTTAACATACTTCCTAAAGTTCATATATCTGATTATATGCCCTAATTTGTATTTATGTTTTTTAATCATGATCACTTTGTGCCAATAATATAGTTCCATGCCCTAACTACCCTTTAGTAATTATTCATCACTATGGCAGACAGATATTCAAACTCTTGACTTTTCAGCCAGGCAAATAAAAAGAAAGGATTAATTCTTCTTGTTTTAACTGAATAAAATTTCCAGTCAAAATGTGGATAAGATTTCCTCATTTCACATGTATGTTTTCCTTCTTTGCTAAAATTTTACTAAACTGTGCTTTCCATCACTCTAATAATCATCACTAAATTCACTAATGTATTTATCTTAATTAGGTGGTTCTAGTACACTATAACATATAAATTGCTTAAAACAACAAGGAAAGTTTATTTCTTGTTCATGATATGTGCCCAGGTATGCTTGGTGGTGGGAAGAGTCTTCTGTTCCATGTAGTCATTCAAGGTCCCAGGTTGACCAGGATCTCTAAGACCTGGAATGTCACAATTCACTAAGTGTCAACCAGAAAATCAGATGCATTTATCTTCATCGTTCTGTCTCAAAACTGTTACATATCACTTCTGCCGATAATCCATTACCCAGAACCAGGTATATGGTTTTCACGAATTGCAAGAATGGGTATATAAATGGGATATTTGGTGAGAACCATTGTCCCCACCAGGTTTGTGGATTACTTTGCATCTATATACTTTCTTACATCCAACTTCTTTGACTAGAATTGTTTCTTAAAAGTAACAGCCATATTCCGAGGACGAGGGGCAAAGATGGCAGAGGAGTAGGGGACCCTATTTCAACCAGTCCCCTGAATTGAGCTGGATATCAACTGGACCACTCTGAACACCGACAAAATCAGCCTGAGATGTAAAAAGATATATCTGGATCTCTACAAACAGAATATTGCCAGCGGTTGGTTTTGAGGTATAAAGTGGGGAGCTGTGATTCTGTGAGCAGATATCAGAAGATAAATGGAAGGGGGAGGGAGCTGCCATAAGTACTTGAGCTGGGAAGGTGAAATAACACAGGAGCACAAAAGCCTCCCTCGCTGGGGACCAGGCACAGGCTTGCAGACTGGTAGCAGTGGGAAAAGGACTTTAGGGCAGCCCCCTGGACTGAAACCTGGAGCTGTGGGGGCATGCTTGTGTACTGGGGATGGCTGGCAGTTTTAGAAGCACAAAGGGCAGAGACATGCCCCGACCTGCAGGTGAGGACTGGAAGCGCTGCTGAGGGGCACACAACCCAGGACACTGCAGTTTAGAGCAGCACAGACAGAAACTGAGACAGTGTGGCCTAGAGAGCTCACTGAAGAACAGATTGTGATCTCCCTGTTCTGAGGCAGAGGGTTGGAAACAGTCACTTCTGCTCTGACTCTTGTAAGAGACGCGGAACGCCGCCAGGGAAAGCTGCCAGAGAACAAAAGCCCCAAAAAACCGGTTTTCACTGAGCCCATCCCCTGCCACAGGGGGCAGGGCAACTCTGCCCAAACAGGCTTGCCTGAGTAACAGCACAGCAGGCCCCTCCCACAGAAGACGGGCTGGGAAAACAAGAGGCCGACAACCCTAAGGTCCCTATAAAACAGGTGCATCTTGCTTGGGTTGTAGTCAATAATTTGGACTCTGTACATTCCCTCAACCACCCCTCAACAGAATGACTAAGAGGAGGAACCCCCAAAAGAGGAAAGACTCAGAGACTGTGACTTCTGCCACAGATTTACAAATGGATATAGATATAAGCAAGATGTCGGAAATAGACTTCAGGGTAACAGTTATGAAGACAATAGCTAGAATGGAGAAATCAATTAATGGCAACATAGAGTCTCTAAAGGCAGAAATGAGAGCTGATCTGGCAGAACTTAAAAATGCTATCAATGAGATCCAATCTAATCTAGATACTCTAATAGCTAGGGTAAAAGAGGCAGAAGAACAAATTAGTGATCCAGAAGACAAACTGACAGAAAAGAAGGAACAGGAAGAGGCCTGGAACAAACAGTTTAAAATCCATGAAAACAGAATTAGAGAAATAAGTGAAGCCATGAAATGTTCCAATGTCAGAATTATTGGGATTCCTGAGGGGGTGGAGAGAGAGGACTAGAAGATATATTTGAGCAAATCGTAACTGAGAACTTCCCTAATCTGGGGAATGAAACAAACATTCATGTCCTAGAGGCAGAGAGGACCCCTCCCAAGATCAAGGAGAACAGACCAATGCCCCAGCATGTAATAGTAAAACTAGCAAATCTTAGAACCAAGGAAACCATCTTAAGGGCAGTTAGGGGGAAGAGATTCCTTACGTACAAAGGGAGGAACATCAGAGTAACGTCAGACCTATCCACAGAGACCTGGCAAGCCAGAAAGGGCTGGCAAGACATTCAGGGTACTAAACGAGAAGAACGTGCAGCCAAGAATACTTTATCTGGCAAGGTTGTCATTTAGAACGGATGGAGAGATGCAGAGCTTCCAGGACAGGCAGAAACTAAAAGAATATGTGACCACTAAGCCGGCCCTGCAAGAAATATTAAAGGGGGTTTTATAAAAGGAGAAAGACCCCAAGAGTGATATAGAACAGAAATTTACAGAGACAATCTATAGAAACAAGGACTTCACAAGGAACATGATGACAATAAAATCGTATCTTTCAATAATCACTCTAAACGTGAATTGCCTAAATGCTCCCATAAAACGGCACATGGTGGCAGACTGGATAAAAAGACAGGATCCATCCATATGCTGCCTACAAGAGACTCATTTTGAACCTAAAGATACATCCAGACTGAAAGTGAAGGGATGGAGATCCATCTTCCATGCCAACAGACCTCAAAAGAAAGCTGGAGTAGCAATTCTCATATCAGATAAATTAGATTTTAAGCTAAAGACTGTAGTTAGAGACACAGAAGGACACTATAACATTCTTAAAGGGTCTATCCAACAAGAAGATCTAACAGTTGTAAATATCTATGCCCCAGCTTGGGAGCAGCCAACTACATAAGCCAACTGTTAACCAAAATAAAAAGTCATTTTGATAATAATACATTAATTGTAGGAGACCTCAACACTCCACTCTCAGCAATAGCTAGATCACCTAAGCAGAAAATCAACAAAGAAACAAGAGATTTGAATTACACACATGACCAGAGGACCTCATAAATATATACAGAACATTCCATCCTAAGACAACAGAATACTCATTCTTCTCGAGCGCACATGGAACTTTCTCCAGAATAGACCACATACTGGGTCACAAATCAGGTCTCAACCAATACCAAAAGATTGAGATTATTCCTTGCAAATTCTCAGACCAGAATGCTTTAAAACTGGAACTCAATCACAAGAAAAAATGTGGAAGAAATTCAAACACTTGGAAGCTAAAGACCACTCTGCTTAAGAATGTTTGGGTCAACCAGGAAATCAAAGAAGAACTTAAACAATTCATGGAAACCAATGAGAATGAAAACACGTTGGTCCAAAACTTATGAGATACTGCAAAGGCAGTCCTAAGGGGGAAATACATAGCCATCCAAGCCTCACTCAAAAAAATAGAAAAATCCCGAATTCACCAACTAACTTTACACCTTAAAGAACTGGAGAAAAAACAATAAATGATGCCTAAGCCATGCATTAGAAGAGAAATAATTAAGACTAGAGCAGAGATCAATGAATTAGAAACCAGAAATACAGAAGAGCAGATCAGTGAAACTAGAAACTGGTACTTTGAAAGAATTAATAAGCTCGATAAACAACTGGCCAGACTTACCCCAAAGAAAAGAGAAAGGACCCAAATTAATAAAACTATGAATGAAAGGGGAGAGATCATGACTAACACCAAGGAAATAGAAACAATTATTCGAAATTATTATCAACAACTATACACCAATAAATTAAGCAACCTGGAAGAAATAGATGCCTTCCAGAAATCTATAAACTACCAAGACTGAAACAGGAAGAAATTGACAACCTGAACTGTTGGGGTTCATGTAGAGCATGAAATCATCCAGAATACCTGGCTTGCTAAAATGTAACATGGAGGCCGCTGGGGGCGAGGGAAGGTTTTGGAGAAGGGCGTAGGCCTTTGAAATGCCGAGGCCTGCATGACCACTTTGTGTTGGAATGCTGTGGGAAGTTGAGTTCCCAAAGCTTTCTTAGCCCAATCAGTCACCCTGTGATCTAAGAGATGTATGCATTGTCCCCCTAGGCTATGTTTAGCAGAACTCGTAGAACATGCAGATTAGCCTATCACATCTTTCCCGTAAACAGATCCTCCTAGTTCCAGTAAGACACCTTGTCACACATCCCGTGTTTGAGAAACAGTGATGAGGATTTGTGATTCTCCTGAAGAACCAATAAAAGTGGGAGCAAAGAAGAGCAAAGGGTCTTTGTCTCTGAGCGTTGACTCCTTTGCCTTCTCCTCTCTTTCACGGCAAAGTTTGGAGTCATCTTTCATCTGTCAGTACAGGGATTGCTGGCCATTCCCAGCGTTGAATAGACCAATAACCACTAATGAGATTGAAGCAGTAATCAAAAACCTCCCAAAAAACAAGAGTCCAGGGCCTGAAGGAATCCCTGGGGAATTCTAGCAAACATTCAAAGAAGAAATAGTACCTATTCTCCTGAAGCTGTTTCAAAAAGTAGAAACAGAAGGAAAGCTTCCAGACTCATTCTATGAGGCCAGCATTACCTTGATCCCCAAACCAGGCAAAGACCCCATCAAAAAGGAGAATTTCAGACCGATATCCCTGATGAATTTGGATGCCAAAATTCTCAACAAAATCCTAGCTAATAGGATCCAACAGTACATTAAAAGGATCATCCACCACAATGACCAAGTGGGATTTATCCCTGGGATGCAAGGGTGGTTCAACATTCGCAAATCAGTGTGACAGAACACATTAATAAGAGGAGAGAGAAGAACTATATGGTCCTCTCAACTGATGCAGAAAAAGTATTTGACAAAATACAGCATCTTTCCTGATTAAAACTCTTCAGAGTATAGGGATAGAGGGAACTCCTCGATTTCATAAAATCCATCTATGAAAAACTCACATCGAATATCATTCTCAATGGGGAAAAGCTGAGAGCCTTTCCCTTAAGATAAGGAACATGACAAGGATGCCCACTCTCGCCACTATTGTTCAACATAGTACTAGAAGTCCTAGCAACAGCAATCAGACAAAAATAAATAAAAGGTATTCAAACTGGCAAAGAAGAAGTCAAACTCTCTCTCTTCACAGATGATGTGATACTTTATGTGGAAAACCCAAAAGACTCCACCCCCAAATTACCAGAACTCATACAGCAATTCAGTAATGTGGCAGGATACAAAATCAATGCACAGAAATCAGTTGCTTTCTTATACACTAACGATGTAACTGTAGAAAAAGAAATTAGAGAATTGATTCCACTTACAATAATACCAAGAACCATAAGATACCTTGGAATAAACCTAACCAAAGAGGTAAAGGATCTATACTCTAGGAACTACAGAACACTCATGAAAGAAATTGAAGAAGACACAAATAGATGGAAAAACATTCCATGCTCATGAATCGGAAGAATAAACATGGTTAAAATGTATATGCTGCCCAGAGCAATCTATACCTTCAATGCCATATTGATCAAAATACCAATGGCATTTTTCAAAGTGCTGGAACAAACAATCTTAAAATTTGTATGGAATTAGAAAAGACCCCGAATCACCAAGGAAATGTTGAAAAAGAAAAACAAAGCTGGGGCATCAAGTTGCCTCATTTCAAGCTATATTACAAAGCTGTGATCACCAAGCATGGTACTGGCACAAAAACAGACACATAGACCAATGGAACGGAATAGAGAGCACAGATATGGATCCTCAACTCTATGGTCAAATAATCTTTGACAAAGCAGAAAAACATATGCAATGGAAAAAAGACAGTCTCTTCAATAAATGGTGCTGGGAAAATTAGACAGCTATATACAGAAGAATGAAACTTGACCATTCTCTTACACCATACACAAAGATAAACTCAAAATGAATGAAAGACCTCAATGTGAGACAGGAATCCATCAAAATCCTAGAGGAAAACATAGGCAGTAACGTCTTCAGCATCAGCCACAGCAACTTCTTTCAAGACACGTCTCCAAAGGCAAGGGAAACAAAAGGGAAAATGAACTTTTGGGACTTAATCAAGATAAAAAGCTTCTGCAAAGCAAAGGAAACAGTCAACAAAACAAAGAGGCAACCCACGGAATGGGAGAAGATTGTTGCAAATGACACTACAGACAAAGGGCTGATATCCAAGATCTGTAAAGAACTTCTCAAACTCAACGCCCAAAAAACAAATATTTGAGTCAAAAAATGGGCAGACGACATGAACAGACACTTCTCAAAAGAAGACATACAAATGGCTAACAGACACATGAAAAAATGTTCATCGTCATTAGCCATCAGGGAAATTCAAATCAAAACCACACTGAGATACCACCTTATACCAGTTAGAATAGCAAAAATGGACAAGGCAAGAAATAACAAATGTTGGAGAGGTTGTGGAGAAAGGGAAACTCTCGTATGCTGTTGGTGGGAATGCAAGTTGGTTCAGCCACTTTGGAAAACAGTGTGGAGGGTCCTCAAAAAATTAAAAATAGAGCTACCCTATGACCCAGCAATTGCACTACTGGGTATTTACCCCAAAGACACAGATGTAGTGAAAAGGAGGGCCACATGCACCCCAATGTTCATAGCAGCAATGTCCACAATAGCCAACGTCCATAAACTGTGGAAAGAGCTGAGATGCCCTTCAACAGATGAATGGATAAAGAAGATGTGGTCCATATATACAATGGAATAGTACTCAGCCATCAGAAAGGATGAATACCCAACTTTTGCATCAACATGGATGGCACTGGAGGAGATTACGCTAAGTGAGATAAGTCAAGCAGAGAAAGTCAATTATCATATGGTTTCACTATTTGTGGAACATAAGAAGAGCATGGAGGACATTAAGAGAAGGAAGGGAAAAATGAAGGGGGGGAAATCGGAGGGGGAGATGAATCATGAGAGACTATGGACTCCGAGAAACAAACTGAGGGTTTTAGAGGGGAGGGGGGTGGGGGAATGGGTTAGCCTGGTGATGGGTATTAAGGAGGGCACGTATTACATGGAGTACTGGGTGTTACACACAAACAATGAATCATGGAACACAACATCAAAAACTAATGATATACTGTATGGTGACTAACATAACATAATTATAAAAAAAAAAGAACTTATTCAAGGCAAAAAAAAAAAAAAGTAACAGCCATATTCTAAATATGAATACTATTCCACTGAATTTCTGGTATAACCATGAGGACATATCTACCTACTTCTACTAAAATATCAGGTCCTCATTTTATTTGCGGTTTTGGTAAACAGTTATTGAAGCTCCACACATCAATATTCATTTCTCTATATGCATTTCTCTATATGCATTTCCTATGCATTCTCTATACAATGATTATTAATATGACATACCTCTTTCCTTTATAAAATCTAGTTTGTGGTGGTTATTATTTTTTTTTGAATATTACCTCTTCTGGTATTTAAGTTTAAATTATTCTGATCAAATAAGAATGTTTTGCTAACTACATTATTTTGAGTACTGTAAGATCCAATGTCTTTGACAATGAGAATTTTAAAATCCTATTTTTAACTTCATATCCACAGCCATCTGTTCATTGTTCATAAATATGTGTTCTTTCAAATTTTAACTTTCAATTGCAAGTGGCAAATAGTCCACATATGTTCCCAAATGCTTCTATTTACTATTATATTTACTAATTTGCTCATCAATATCACTAGAAAGACAGTCAAGTTTTCTTTATTCATTCATTCTTCATGTATTAGTTAATTTAGCAAATGTGTATTGAATATTAACACTGCCAGATATTGTAATGGTGTTGGTTAGTATAACTGCCCCAACATATTTCAAAAAAAGCTGAAAGTGAGTAGAAATTAAGGTGGGGATTGATTGAATACACATATCTACACATATCTATTTTATTACCTAATGAAATTCTACCAGCCAACAATAAAATGAATTTTTAAAAGTCATTAACCCACAAAAGTGAAAAGAAAGAGAAAAAAGACAATAGTATCACAATTTTGTAAGCTGGAAAGCATATGAATGAGTGTAAATGCCTAATACAGGCAAGAAATCTGAATCATAAATCCTTAATGGGACAATTCAGAACCAACTTATTTTTTTCCCAAGAATCCTGAAGGTCACTAGGCAATCCTGGATTTGGGGTGAAGGACAAGAAGGCTACACTACGGAGGACTAGCTGAACACCTGTTCAGGAAGCATTCTAGCATGCTGTCTTGGTGATCACAGCTTTGTAATATAGCTTGAAATGAGGCAACGTGATGCCCCCAGCTTTGTTCTTCTTTTTCAACATTTCCTTGGTGATTCGGGGTCTTTTCTGGTTCCATACAAATTTTAGGATTGTTTGTTCCAGCACTTTGAAAAATGCCATTGGTATTTTGATTGGGATGGCTTTGAAAGTATAGATTGCTCTGGGTAGCATAGACATTTTAACCATGTTTATTCTTCCGATTTATGAGCATGGAATGTTTTTCCATCTTTTTGTGTCTTCTTCAATTTCTCTCATAAGTGTTCTGTAGTCTAGGCATTTGCCCCAAAGATATAGATGTAGTGACAAGAAGGGCCATATGCACCCCAATGTTCATAGCAGCAATGTCCACAATAGCCAAACTGTGGAAAGAGCCAAGATGCCCTTCAACAGATGAATGGATAAAGAAGATGTGGTCCATATACACAATGGAATGTTACTCAGCCATCAGAAAGGATGAATACCCAACTTTTACATCAAAATGGATGGCACTGGAGGAGATTACGGTAAGTGAGATAAGTCAAGCAGAGAAAGTCAATTATCATATGGTTTCACTTATTTGTGGAACATAAGGAATAGCACGGAGGACATTAGGAGAAGGAAGGGAACAATGAAGGGCGGGGGGATTGGAAGGGGAGATGAACCATGAGAGACTATGGACTCCTAGAAACAAACTGAGGGTTTTAGAGGGGAGGGGGGTGGTAGGATGGGTTAGCCTGGTGATGGGTATTAAGGAGGGCATGTACTGCATGGAGCATTGGGTTTTATACACAAACAATGTATAATGTAAACACTACATAAAAAACTAATGATGTATTGCATGGTGACTAACATAACATAACAAAATAAAATAAAATAAAATAAATAAAATAAAATGAAGCGCTCTAACATCCAGTCCCTTCCTGTGCTATGCTCAACAAGAATATTTCTCCTCCCCTAGTTTGCAAAACCATTGGACATTTATTTTGTGAATGAAAAAGTTAAAAAGAATAGTAGAGTCTCATTGTAGGCAAACTAGGCATCATCCTTCAGACTGAAGAAAAATATGTGCATGTATATAAAGGTGCTGATGTATACTGAGCACCCTTTCTTCATTCGGTTCCCCGAATTACCAAAACATGAGCCAGGTCTTTGATCTCTAAGGAAAAAAAAAATGTTTTTAAGAAAAATATATGTGAAGACTGTTGTATCAGGATTCTTAGTAGCTTATGAGAAGACACACACATACACACACACACACATTCACACACAGAGAGAGACAGGGAGAAGGAGAGAAAGGGAGGAAGAAAAAGAGAGAAAGAGGAAGGAAGGGAAAGAAAGGAAAAGATAAGAAAGCTCATGATAGCACATCCTCAACTAAAATATCCAGTTAGATCACCCGATATGAAATAAAGCTCCTATCTGCACTTTCCACACACATGCTCAGCGCTTTCACAAGCTTTACAGTGCTGCAATTTTAAATCTGAGCAAACAACAAAGGATAACTAAAAAGATTGCAAAGATGCTATTATGAAAGATGTGGACCAAAGCAAACTAACAGAAAGAAAACATTTGAGAAAAATCACTGTTTAGGAAAGAAAACATAAAAATAAAATTTACCAGAAAGATAAGAGAAGATACAAGAATTCTGAAATGAGGAAGGGGTTCCTTAGCAAAGAAACATTCAGTGAATTTAAAAGGAACTTCTAGACATTAACTTTTTTGTGTCACTGCTAAAAACTCATTAATAAGTATTGGAATTAAATACTGAAGATATCTCCTAGATATTATGACACAGAGACAAAGAAATGAATTGTAGGAGAGAAAAGAGCAAAAAATTAGAGGCCCTTTTCAAAGGGCGTAACTAACATCCACATAACTGGGCTTCTGGAGAAAAGAAAGAGAAAAAGATGTGAGGGAATACATTATTAACATTCATAATGATAATTATTCCAAACTCTAGGATATAAAGACTAGATTGAAGGTGTCCACCAAGTGTTCTGCTCAAGGAAGACAGACCCACATCAAGGCACATCATTCTGGAATTTCTGAAAACAAGATTTTAAAGAGAAGCTTCTAAAAGACTCTATAGGAAGAAAACAAGTCTTATGCAAAAGATGATAAATCAGCATGGCATTACTCCTTACCACACTGGAAATAATTTCTGAAATAAAATATTATCTACCTAAAATTCTATGATGACCAAACTTATCAATTAAGGGTGTCTGGAAAATAAAGATACTGTAATATGTATAAAGTTGCAAAAATTTACCTATAAATACCCTTTCTTAGAAAGAGTCTGAGAACTACATGGGAAACAAAAGAGTCAAATGCAAATATTATACTTCAAAATATTTATTTAGGAAAAAAAGCTAATATGTAAAATATATTGCCCTTCTCTTTAATCAAATTTATATCTAGCTTTTGGGGTTTGTTTTGATTTCAAGGACCCTTGAGAATGATGACAGTATTAATGGTACCTTTGCTTTTTTGTGTTTGTCCTTTCCTGTTTATCTTACCTGTGACTTTTTTTTCACTTCAGTAAATATGTTTAAATAAAACTATTTAAATAAATACATATTCCCTGGTTACTGTGGCTAGGACTATGTTAAATAATAGGGGTAAGAGTGGACATCTCTGTCTTGTCCCTGACTATTGAGGAAGAGCTCTCAGTTTTTCCCCATTGAGGATACTAGCTGTGGTTTTTTCATATATGGCCTTTATTATGTTGAGGTATGTTTCCTCTAAACCTACTTTGTTGAGGGTTTTTGCCATAAATGGATATTGTACTTTGCCAAATGTTTTTTCAGTATCTTCATTGCAATGGTCATATGGTTCTTATCCTTTCGTTTATTAATGTGGCATATCACATTGACCTGATTTGCAAATATTGAACCATCCTTGTAACTCAGGAATAAATCCCAGTTGGTCGTGGTGAATGATTTTTTAAATGTAATGTTGGATTCAGTTTGCTAGTGTTTTCTTGAGAATTTTTAAATCCATGTTCATCAGGGATATTAGCCTGCAGTTCTCTTTTTTAGTGGAGTCTTTATCTGGTTTTGGTATTAGATAACAAAAAGAAATAAAAGGCATCCAAATTGGCAAGGAAGAAGTAAAACTTTCACTATTTGAAGATGACATGATACTCCATATAGAAAACCTGAAAGACTGCTGAAAAACAGAACTGATAAATGTTTTCAGTAAAGTTGCAGGATACAAAATCAACATATAGAAATCTGTTACATTTCTACACACCAATAATGAAGCACCAGAAAGAGAAATTAAGGAATCAATCCCATTTATAATTGCATCAAAAATAATAAGATACCTAGGAATAAACCTAACCAAAGGGGTAAAAGATCTTCTGAAAATTATAACACTGATGAAAGAAATTGAAGATCTCACACACACACACACACACACACACACACACAATGGAAAGACATTCCATGCTCATGGATTGGAAGAACAAATATTGTTAAAATGTCTCTACTACCCAAAGCAATCTTCACATTTAATGTAATCCTTATCAAAATACCAACAGTATTTTTCACAGAGCTAGGACAAACAATCCTACAATTTGTATGGAACCACAAAAGACCCCAAACAGCCAAAGCAACCTTGAAGAAGAAAAGCAAAGCTAGAGACATCTCAATTCTGGACTTTATTCAAGCTATATTAAGGGTGTAGTGATCAAAGCAGTATGGTGCTGGCACAAAAACAGACACATAGATAAACAGAACAGAATAGAAAACCCAGAAATGAACCCACAACTATATGGTCAATTAATCTTTGACAAAGCAGGAAAGAATATCTAATGGGAAAAAGACAGTCTCTTCAACAAATGGTATATGGAAAACTGGACAGCAACATGCAAAGAATGAAACTGGACCACTTTCTTATACCATACACAAAAATAAATTCAAAATGGATTAACGGCCTAAATGTGAGATTTGAAACCACAAAAATCCTAGAGGAGAACATAGACAGGCTCTTTGACATTGGCCGTAGCAACTTCTTATTAGATATGTTTCCTGAAGCAAGGGAAACAAAAGCAAAAATAAACTATTGGGACTACATCAAAATAAATAGCTTCTGCACGGCAAAGGAAACAATCAACAACACTAAAAGGCAACTTATGGAATGGGAGAAGATATTTGCAAATGACATATCTGATAAAGAGTTAGTATCCAAAATATATAAAGAATTGATACAACTCAACACCCTCAAAAATGAATAATCCAATTAAAAAATGGGCAGAAGACATGAACAGATATTTTTCCAAAGAAGACATCCAGATGGCCAACAGACAACATGAAAAGATGCTCAACATCATTCATCATCAGGGAAATACAAATCAAGACTACAATGAGATATCATCTCCCACCTGTCAGAATGGCTAAAATCAACAATACAAGAAACAGTAGGTGCTGGCAAGGATGCGGAGAAAGGGGAACCCTCTTGCACTGTCGGTGGGGATGCAAACTGGTACAGCCACTCTGGAAAACTGTATGGAGTTTCCTGAAAAAGTTAAAAACAGAACTATTCTAGACCCAACAGTTGCATTTGCAGGTATTTGCCCAAAGAATACAAAAATACTAATTCAAAGGGATACATGTACCCTGATGTTTACAGCAGCAGTATCTACAAAACCCAAATTATGGAAACAACCCAAGTGTCCATCATCTGATGAAAAGATAAAGAAGTGCTGTGTGTGTGTGTGTATGTGTGTGTGTGTGTGTGTGTGTGTATAATATACATATAATGGAATATTATTCAGCCATAAAAAAGAATGAAATTTTGCCATTTGTAATAACATGGATGGAGCTAGAAAGTATCTGGTTAAGTGAAATAGGTCATTCAGAGAAAGACAAATACCATATGATTTCAATCATATATGGAATTTAAGAAACAAAACAAAGGTAAAAAGGGGGGGAAAGAGAGAGAGAGAGAGAGACAAAGCAAGAATCAGCTTCTTAACTATAGAGAATACACTCATTATTACCAGATGGGAGGTGGGTGGGAGGATGGGTAAAATAGGTAATGGGGATTAAGGAGGGCACTTGCTGTGATGAAACCTGGCTGTTGTATGGAAGTGTTGAATCACTATATTGTACACCTGAAACTAATATTACACTGTATGTTAACTAACTGGAATTTTAATAAAAACTTAAAAAAATATATCTTCCCCATGGTCCTTAAAGTTCACATAACTCCCTTTGAGGTAAAAATCAGAAAAGTCCATTAATGCTTTTTGCAGAATCTTACTAAGTGAGTTCCAAAATTTCTGAAAGAGGTTTCATCTTGAGTGCCTCCTAAACACTTTTTAGACAGTGGAGTAAACTATAGAAAAGACTAGTAAGATGGAAAAGTACAGAAAGTTCTGTTGACTTTCTAAAATTGCTTTTAGGTAGTGCATGATAAGCTATGATTATAATGAAACACTTATTTCTCCACAGAACACCACGAGTATTTGTTTTTTCTTATACTTCTTATCAGACATCCACGTAGAGGTGGAAAATGTTACTGAAGGGAATTCTCTTTTGACTATCACTGTAATATAAAGTCAATCAGAATAATGAATTTTATTTCTTCCCCCCACCTTTGGCATATAGCCAGCACCTAAAACAGTACCTAACAAATTACACAGCCAAAAAGTATGAATAGATGACTAATGGACAGATGAATGAAAAGCAAAACCTAAGAGAGTGATGAAAGTGTCCTGAGGATGATGCAGAGGAGAGATTCCAGGATGACAGTTGTACTCAGGTACAGGGAGCAGCCCATCCAGATTGTAATAGGTGAGATTATTCTACATGAGACTTTTTCATAAAGAGAAAGCGACAGAATACTTGATGCACCAAAATGTCTTGACAGATGACATAGGTAATAGGTAGTAGACAAAACTCTGGGTTGAATTAGAGACATGCACATATGAAAATGAAACAAGAAAGAAAAATTAGCTCTAGAAGAAAAATTTAAAAGTAGAGAAAACAGGAAAGAAAACAAGAGCTAAGCTAAGTCTTTATTTTCCATAGTTGGACGTCAAAATATAATGCTCTAAAACAAAAACAAAAACAAATAAGAACTAATAATAGAAGGCCATTATCTAGAGACATTGCGTTGATATTCAAAATTACCAGCTAAAAGAAATAGAAAGAATTGCGGCTGAGAAAGAATTTACACTGTGTGCAAGTATAACTGATAAAAGGAAAAACCAATAAATAAATAAAAAAGGATGGATGGACTTGAGGATGGCCTGTTTGCCGGGCACATGCTCCCAAACTTTGCCCCACCCCAGGAAAGTGTCTACATCCATCTTCCTTTTGGAATGACACGGCTAGTTATCTCTTCTTCCTGGGGTTAATAATAACATGGTTTTGTTCAACCTTCTCATGACTACACTCATTATAGTTCCATTAGAAATTATTTTAAAATTTGAAAACTTCTAATAATTTGTGAGGAATCTATACTGCTCCCTGACTCTTTTGTTTCTATATTTTCTTATAATTTTCCATCTGTCATGCTGCTAAGGATTATCATTAACTTTTTTAGCATAGCATTCTTCCTGTATTCCATCTTGAATTTTTTTTGTATCCAGTCTTGGAACTCTACTTCTTACTTTTTAAATTTGTTTTGTATCAAGACAAGTTTCCTTCCAAGTCCATTAATTTATAATCTCAAGCAGGAATAAAAACATAGCACCTATATTTCAAATCACTGAAATAAATAGCTTGGTTCGAGATTTTAAATCCCTTCTCCATATATTTTCCTCCCAAATAGGCTCCATGAATGATACATTAAGAAAGTATCACCAATCTATCAATCTATCATCCTCACATTTATCTCTCTATGTCCAGTTTGCTAAGAGGTTACTCTCACTATTTTTCAGTGCTTAATTCATGTTTGTTTACTTCTTCTATCTTGAAAATCTCTTTCTGGCTCACTTTGCTCTCCAATAATTATCTAATAAGCTGGTAATATTCAAATCGTATAGCCACTTTCAACCCTAACTTTGACTTAACTTCTCTGCAGCATGCAACCCTAGTAACCACTCCCTTTTACTTTAAATTCTCACTTCATAATTTCTAAGACACTGATTCTTTTCCTGCCACTATAGTTATTTATTCTCAGTATCTTTGCTGGATATTTTTCTTCTTCACTTAACCCCTTTATCCTTACCTTTTTTGTTGTTGTTGTTAAATGATCTCACCTATCTACATAGTGTTAACTGCCGCCTACATTTTATTCACTTTCCTGTCTGTATCTCAAAGTCAGGGATTTCCCATTACCTCCAGGTGTGAATTTGGCTGTCCCACAGAACATTGTTCTTAATTCATCAGTGTACTCAAACTTCTCCTATATACTCTTTATCTTGTTAAAGAAATCCCTGACACTAATACTATGTTTATTCTTAGGGAGGTAGAAGACTAGGGCAGATGTTTGTACAATGCAAAAGAAGATTAAAAAGAAGGAAAAGAGGGAAAGAAAAAAAAAAAAACAGTGAGTTAGAACTGGTTATAAACTCAGGTTTATAAAACATTTAATTATGTCCCTTCATCAGGCTTTTGTGGCTGAGGCTAGGATTTTTCCTCACCTTCGTTGTGGCCTTAACTTTTGTATGGTATTTATGATTCCTTTTCTTCTCTATAAGGAAACTTTTCAAAAAGTACTTTTTTTTTTTTGCAGGTAGATTACCTTTAGTAATATTTTCAATTTTTGTTGCAGTACTTTTAAAACAGTTGCATTTCTACAGATTAGACTAAAAAGTGAATTTCTGTCAAACAAATCAGATCTCACACTGAATTCTAATTTAATTCAGGGATGTGTTCCTACCTTGCTGATGACAATTGCAGTGGAAGATGCCAAGATTGAAGCTTCAGCTATCATCAGCACAAATCAGGAAGAGTCAGCTATGCAAGCATCAGCTCTTCACATAACATTTTCTTTTTTTCTGGGATGCAACAGATGTGAACAGCAGGGAAACAACTTTTATGTCTCTAGCAGAATTCCATTAATTTAAGTCTTCAGAGACCACATTCCAACTCCGTCATTGATTTTCTAATCCCTTTTGGCAAGTATTTATAATGTGCATTGCCAAATAATGGGGATATGCAGGTATATATTCCACCAAAAAGTTCACGGGTATGGAAACTCACATCTTTAAACTCCTCCATAGTAAACAAATCAGTTGAGACACAGGCAAATCAACATTTATAAAAGAAATTATACTGTCCTAAATACCAGATTTATTTTAATTTCACTTGTGGATAGAAAGACAACTTCTTTATAATTCAATTTTACAGTGCATTTTCATGCTAATTATCCATCGAAAAGAAAATAATGCCAAGAAGTACACAAACTTGTTCATGTACATTTCAATTTGGCTTAATTTTTCTCTCAGTTCAGGCTTTTTAATTGAAACTGGTTCATCCTTCCAAAAATTATTAACAGAAAGGGCTACAATTAAACTAACAAAATGGTGCTTGAAGGCTCTGCAACCTTTAGCAAACCCTAGAACATTTTAAGCTACTCCAAAAACAAACAAACAAAAACCAAAAAAAAGAAAAACAAAAAACCACACACAGCAGAAATACTGAATTTTCTGCCCACACATAAGCATATGGGCCTTGCCAGTGTCTCAAATCACAGCAAATTTTTCATTTTACCCCCACAGCTTCAGTTAATGCATGTAATAGAAATGGATATTAGAAATCTATTCTCATTTATTGTAATATGAATGCAAGCAGAGAAAACAGTAAAAATCTGCAGTGTCTGCACATTTACTAGCACTCTGGTTTGTGGGAGAGTAGGAATTATTTATGGGCATTCCAGCACAGCTCTAATATTTAAAGGGCTACAAGTCTTTCTCAATCAAGAGAAATGTCCTATAGAGATTTCTATGAATTAACCTTGTTAAAAGTAAAGGGAGGAAAGTCTGCTTTTACATGGATTAAAAAGGATTCAGATGTGTGATGTTGGCATAAGTCTTTTATTATGCATTTCTTTATACTAATTTACCATGTGACATTATTATAAAGAAATAGAAGTTATCTTCAGTAGGAATGACTAGAGACAGAAATACTGTAGCATTCCAGAATCCCTGAAATCTTGTGCTTACGCCTGTAGGTCTGTGTCACTTGTTCTCCTCATACAGAAACATATAAAAACAGGAAAGTAATGTTTTTAATAAAGTAGCTTAAATTTTTAAAAATATGTTGGAAATAGTAGAGTTCATATTCTTCTAATTAAGGACTATGTTCCCTGGCCTACTGGCATAAAAGGTAGTTAAATTGATATTCTGCTTTTCCACTGATTATAAACTAGGTCAATTTCTACATTCTTGTTCCAATCACCCATGGTGACTCACTTTTCTTTTTTGTTTTCATATTAAGCTCTAGGGCTAAACACTAGTACCCCCAAAATATCTGCCCAATTGCCTATGCTCAGGGACAGAGCCATGTGTTTCTATCAAAGAAAAAAAGTCCTGAATAAGCTGGTGATCCTTTCTATCTTAATTCATACAGTTGAGTATTTATATGCCAATATAATTTTCATAGGGAATAAACTAGAAATCTATGTAGAACGTGATATAAAAAAATGGAACAGGTTAAGTGAAATATTTCACAGTACTAGAAACTGTATAGCTGGGAAGGAGGAGCAGAAATCTTGCTAAAGAAAGAGATTCTTTTAAGACAGATGGTAGAAACCCATGTTGACTGTCCACACCCTTACAAGTATCTGAGGAGGAGTTTGGGGGTGGTTAGGTATCCACAGAATTAAAATCTCAGTTTCCCATGGCCCTTGACTAAGAATAACTATATTCACTATAAATATCAATCTTCAAGGAAAGCTTCATGATATGGTATTATAATATAACAGAGACTTCCTAATCATATCTTTTTCTTTTTTCACCTTATTCACTGTATAGTATATAGCATAGGCTTTCACTTGGTATATGCACTACAGGTATGAAATACAGATTTAAACTCTTTCAAGGTACAGTCTGGAAAAAAATACTTGGAAGAGTAACAAAAATACAGTCTAAAGCATTTTTGGTGCTTTTGCTTACCAACTTCTTCTCTTCTTTTGCACTACTCAACACAGAAAATAAATCCTGTGTGAAACTAAGATATTCTTTCCATCTCTTACTGCCTCATATAGTCAATTACCCCAAACGGCCCTACTTCAAGCTGGCAGCATGCATAGATGGTTGCTTAAACAGATTTCTGTCTTAATTTCTGTAGTTATACTATAAAACACATTTTGTACGATATTTCAATAAAATATTACCTGAAAAATGATGTAGGCTCAGTGTGTGATCTGGAAATTAGCAATTACCTGCTTTAATAGCAAGTTACTTGTGCACACTGTCCATCTTTTTCCCCTTATGAAGCTATATCCCTATTTAATAAGGACAATGGAAACATCTGGAGATTGCCTTTATGATAAAACAAATAAATAAATACTACATTATTAGAGAGATAATGGGCATTATAAGTTTGAAACAGAATTATATATATTTAATGGACAAATAAACATGTATTTGAAGAGTGTTTGAAATCATATTTGACATTGGCAGAATTAAAGTAAACACAGTGAAGTATTGGTATGTTTGCCTCTGGAATGAACATTCATTAGATTTGGTAGCTCATAGTACAATTTCAGCCTTAACTTTCTATAATTCTCTGATGGTGTATTTTCAGAAATGCAAAGAAATTTATAAGCAAAGAGTAATAAGCAAAGCCTTAAAATCACCGTAATTTGTAGTTAATCTTTTGAATCCAAAGTTCCACAAGATTTGGTTCACAATTGGACATTTTAGCTGTTTACTTGATACTATTAATTTCAGTCATCACTGCCAAGAAATTGGCCTTTACTCAACAATGGTTCCACTTCTCATCTAGAGTCTAGAGCCTTTCTTTCCACAAATATCTAAATTGATTATATTTAATATTTCTAATGGTAACTCCTGAGCTAAACACATTCTTTGCTTTGTTAATAATTTATATATGTGCCTTTATTATTAGACTCCTTTGCTAAGTTAGTTCCTTCCTGAAGAGTCAATATTTTCATATTTTCTTGGCATGGATGCTGTATCACTTGCTGAGATAACTTTTTCAGTCATAATGAAACAAGTACTCCATGTAAAACGCATTCATATTTGGAGCTTTAAAAAAATCTAAAGTAACAGTCAAAAGTAATACAAACAGATTACTCATTTGAGAGAGAAGAATAAAATAATAAAGAAGTTTTCCTTCTTTCCATCATTGCTCTGCTGTGGCTACTACTGCTTCCACGGTGCCGTGCGTTTAATATAATTAGATATGGCAAGGATGTGACTTGTGCAAACTCCTTTGTGTCTCTCGTATAAATGAAACCCGAGATAAGAAAAATATTGGAAGAAGGAAAAAATAATTAGGATAATATAGAACACTGTAGAAACCAAATATAGTTGGAATAACTGTAAAACTAATTATGGTGAATATTCCTTGGGCTGGGAGTCCTTTGAAAACATGAGTGGACAAAATAGTGATAGAATAGTTCCATCTAGGGGCGCCTGGGTGGCTCAGTCTGTTAAGCTTCTGCCTTCGGCTCAGGTCATGATCCCAGGGTCCTGGGATCGAGCCCCGCATCAGGCTTCCTGCTCGGCGGGCCGCCTGCGCCTCCCTCTCCCTCTGCCTGCCACTCCCCCTGCTTCTGCGCTCTCTTTCTCTGTGTCAAATAAATAAATAAAATCTTAAAAAAGAAAAAAAAAAGAATAGTTTCATCTATGGAAATGAAATTTTAGTAAAGTAAAAGTGTAATAACAAACCTTCAAAGAATATCCATAGTTGCATCTCTCTAAGAATCAAATGGACATCTTTAGCAAAATCTATAGAAGAAAATATTAGAATTGAAGTCATTTTCAGGTGATGTCACCACCCTTTGATAAAAATTTAGAGGCAGGGCAGATAGTTACATAGCCTATAAGCCTTGAACGGCTTTGGCAATTTTCATTGCTCTTTGAAATAACTGGAAACAATATCATAGGGTACAAATGGCTAAAATTAGAGATAACTCAATCACGAAAAGCAAGCGTTGGCAAACAGAGGATTTTGATTTAAGATCATGACCATCTCATTCTGAGAATATATACTGGGCCAGTACAGTAGATTTTGTTTTAATTTTTCCCAAGTTCTCCAGTCTAAAAAATACATGCTACTCTTCTTATATCTCAGGAGTAGACTTTGGCCTTGAGTCTGGGCCTCAGCTGAGCACTGGAATGAGACTTATTAGAGTAGTTGAAGATGGAGTGGATGACTGATGAGGCAATTTGCCCTTTCTATACCCACAAAAGCCTTCTTGATCTCACCTTCTATCCTGGAAAGAAAGGCGGAGAATCTCTGAAATGTGACATTTTCCACATAGAACAATCTGAAAAACCCAATTACCATCTTATTCACTCATTCTCTCTTTCTCCCACTCTCTCCTCCACAGTAACTAAAGTCACAGGTTTAGTTATAGTCTCAACAGAACAGCCAGTCTCTAATTGTATCTTTTTTCTATTAATGTTTGATAAGGCACATTTCTTCAACTTTTCATCCAGCCTAGGCACAAACCAGTTGGATTTGATCTACACTTTTAAATTATAAAATTCTGTATTGTCACCATATTTTAGAGGCAAATCAAGCAGCAAAAGAGAACAGTTTGTGGTCAACGAGTTTACAGGATGAATATAATTTGCCCCAAGTAAAACTAGAATGAATAGCCGTGAAATACTCATCAGTCTTTCTTTTTAGCTCAGTCCCTGACAAATGCAGATAGTGTAGCGTGAACATGTTTATTTTCCATGTGACCTGGTCAGATACTTGATAAGGGTAGTAGCTGACATTTCTTAGGGAAAAATCTAACAACTTAACTTTAATTGAGTGCACTGCAAGATAGCCACCAACATGATTTTATTTTTCAAAGATTTCCCAGGATGGGGGAAATGTTCACAGACCTGACAAGCATAGTGATTGCTTTCCCTCTGGGTAATAAAACCAGTTACATTTCTCTCACTTTTGCCTGTAGTTCCTAAATGCAAAAGAAAAGCAATTATCACATGAAATGTATGCCTAAGGTATTCTTCCTGCATTAGTCAGTAGATATCTATTTCCCTTTCAATTCAGGATCTTTGGAAGGAAAGAAAAAATTCCAGGCCTCTGTAAGATACGTCCCCCACATAAAGTATTTGTGAGACTTGGAGCGTTTCTTTTTAATCTGCTTTAGTGACTCTAATCTAGACATAAGTCAGTTTTTCTCTAATTATAGAAAGAGAGATTCCCATAAGCTTATTATTTTATAGAAAAAAAGGTTTAGAAAAAGGAAAAGTCCTCACAGTTTGTCACCTTCCAACAGTTATCTCTTTACTTTTTGAAGCCTTAACATAAAACAAGCATTTGAGATAGGTAATTAACTGATTTGAGATTTATATAAAAATTGTTATGCTCTTTTTAAAAATTGACTTTATTACTTACAGATCTTTTATAGATGTTTTCACTTTGTTTCGAGCAGGAAATTTAACTTAGTGTATCACTGTTTCCTAAATAATATTCATAAGTGATAGAAAACAAAAACAAAAGAAAATTGTGACCTAGGTTTTGAGTATTCTATACTAAATCTCAGGCTGAGAATAAAAAGAATACCTCAAATACTTTTGGGAAAAAGTAATGAGTTTGATCAGGCAGTGAAATATTCAGTTTTGACTTTGGCATAAAAATCATAATTCTATTTCTCACTCAAATTTGAGGGCTACCCGAGTTGGATCTAATATAAATTTTGAATCTTCAGCATCAAACATAAGGCTAGGCAAAACAGAACTCTCAACAAACATGTGTTTAATGAATAAATTAGAAAGTTAATTAAATTTTAAAATGTTTGCCCAATATTTATCCAAGTAGCCATACACACTGAAATATATACCTGCACGCACATCAGGAACTGTGCTAAATGTAGAGAACAATGGTGAATGAGATGGACATTATCTTCGCTGTCTTGAAACTTACATTCTAGTGAGGATGAAAAATTGTAAACATATTTTTGTAAAAGACCAAAAAATCACAACTTCTGATAAATTCAATTAATTGGTGAAGGGATAAAGATACGAATGGCAAAATGTGTGATTGTATGAATAACTGATGGAATGTACTGAGTATTCAGTGAGCATTTGGGTTGTATGAGAGATGAAGTTCAAGAAAAACAGAGGCTTGGAATTTCACTAAGCAATTCTTACAAATTGGATATAGCTAAGGTTAATTGGATTTGTAATAGTTAACAGACATTCTTAGAAGTGTATATTAAGGTTGTCAGTGGGAATCGGAGGTCAAAAGGTCAGAACAGATACATGATTATTTTCCAGTATAGGCTCAGCACACTCTCAGAATCATAGATCTTACAAAATCCTGAGGTCCTAAGGAAAAATGAGGGAAGATTCTGATAATCATCTTAAGAATTACAAAAGAATTTTATACTGTGGGTATTTGATAATGATTGTGAATTGTTTAAACAGCAAACTGATGATAAGATTGTCCTCATCATAACAATAATTGAGAACAACAGTTTCATAATAATGCCGTTTATGAATTTGAAAGCCAAATATATGTCATGCATTTTACATATATAATTGTTTTTACTCGTACAAATACTGAAAGAGAGGTGTTTTATCTACATTTTTAAGGAGTACAAAATTGGTAACATTTATTATTATTATTATTACTTAAAAGTATACCCCCTCCCCCATGCACACATACTAAAATGCCTCCAAAAGTAAAAATTACCCATTTAAGTGAAATAAGTGAAATTTGCTCTGGTGTTTCTCCATCAAAGGAAAACATTTCTAAGTTTTTGATATGTTATTCAATATTTCCCTCTAGGCCTCCAAAATTTATATTTCTTATATATTTGTAAATGAAGTCAAATATATGCATATTTACATATATATGTATATACATACATATACTTTCCCAAAGTTTTTTAACACAATGGAATTAAACTGTATCCCTCGATGTTTTTTAAAGCTAAAAACTTTTCATGTACATCTTTCCAGATTATTGTGTCTACAAATTCATTAATTTTAACTGAGATAATACATTGCATGTGTGTACCATACTTTATTCAACCATTTTCCTACTGAAGTCAATTTAGGCACGTTCCAATTTTTATTAAAAGCAAGACTGCAACAAATGCTGCGATGTATATATTTTTCTATATCTTTATTTGTCACGCTACTGTTTTTGTAGAACACCTTCTTTAGATTGTCGGGTCATAAAATCTGAGAAATATTTACAGATAAAAATTGTTTTTTGAAATACTGTTGCAATGTATACTCCTATCAAAACTATATTGGAGTATCTCTTTCTATATCTCCCCACTTTAAAAAAATGTCATTAAATTTTTCTTTTTAATTTTGCTAATTTGTTAGAAAAACAAAAGTGACATTTCATTATTGTTTTTAGCTAGTTTTTAGAGAGACAATTTATATTGTCTAAAGTCAACAGGCAGGTATGTGAACTGCAGGATATAGATAATGCATGGATATAGATAATAAGGCATTTAGATTTGTTCTGAGGAGATGATTTTTGACCAATATTTCAGCAATAGACAATGTGATTATCAAACAGCAGTGAACAATGAACATAGCACTAGTTCAGTTTACCTTTGATACCTCAGAATCTTGTATTGACCCAGCATTTACTTCCTTTTGAGGGGGTTCAGTCTAGGTTAAAACACCAAGGTATGTGGATAAAATCTTATTTACCCAACTCATATCAAATACATTAATATTTTACCCTTGAGATGTTTGCAGTTTAACGATGAGTCTTATAAGTAAAACAAATAACATTTAAAAAATTTAGACCAATGTGGATGGCACTATATAGACTTCATGGATATAGAAGAAGTAGAAGAAAGTTGGATGTGTGACAAAGCCCTAAGTTAACAGAATTTGTTTTTGTTTTTAAATTAGAGAAAGCACCTTCAGATCTTCATGATCATCCCTGTTATCACAGATAACATTATAGGAAGTAAGAAAATTGTATAGTCCTTAGCAAGTAAGCTAAACTCATTGTGGCTAGTAAATTGGGAAAGATAAGAAAGCAAAGTTTGCCACACAAATAGAAACTGCTAAAAGAAAGCTACACTTTCCCTCAACATTGGTCATCAGCAGAGTACAAAAAGAAAGCATTAAAGACCTGAGCAGCTTTAGGATTGCAGCTGTACTTACCACGTACTCTATCTCTGTTGCTGTTGTGTTGACAGAATTTGACCTTAAGAACCACCTCTTAGAGATAATAACAATGATTTATACACACTTAAAAATCCAAGAAAAACTTATGAGTTTCACACAGTTTGTGTCTTCAAAAAATTAAGGTTATTTCCAAATATAATGCTATCAAGTAGAGGTCACAGGCAAAATGTATATATCTTTGTAAAATAGACCTCTATTACCTGAGTTGCATATTTGACAGGGAGCAGAAGCACTCAAGAGCCTACACATGTGCAATATTTCCACACATGGACATAAACACACATGTATACATACCTAGTTTTAGCCGCTGAATCTCTCATCACATTTGATCCCAAGTATGGACTCATAAATCAGTCATGTTTATATATGGATGAATTTATTTAGCTCTATTTCAAAACTGAAGTCTTGTTGCTGCTGTTCTGACCTTGATTTTATGCTCTGGGCACACAATGGAAAAAAAAGTCCCCTTCTGGTATCTCAACTTCTCGTGCTTGAGTATCTGACTTGGTAATGTACCAAATAACTAAGTCTCTTTCTGGGATGGAGTATTTGCTCTCTGAACAAGGCCACTCCAAGGACTGGAGTCTTGCATCTGAATCCGGGTTCTGTGGCCAGAATTTCCTAATGGCCCAAATCTTTTTAATTCTGTAAGGACTTGTGAGTATCCCTTGCTATGAGATTTTTTTTTTTTAAGATTTTATTTATTGACAGAGACAGACAGCGAGATAGGGAACACAAGCAGGGGGAGTGGGAGAGGGAGAAGCAGGCTTCCCGCGGAGCAGGGAGCCCGATGCGGGGCTCGATCCCAGGACCCTGGGATCATGACCTGAGCCGAAGGCAGACGCTTAACGACTGAGCTACCCAGGTGCCCCTTGCTATGAGATTCTTAACAACCTCTTACTTACTCATCAACAATGGCCAAGGTAAGGAGTGAAATCACTGAAAATGGACTTTTGAGTATTTTAAATTTAGGAAATTTAACCTAAAGATTACTTTATTCCTTAAATTCATACTCTTACACTAGCAATACAAGCTTTCCCTCTTTTAAATATGTGGAGGAGTAGATTGCTTTATAAAGGGGTAACACTTAAAATCTGAAGTAATATAGATGAATGGTCATTTCAGTTTTCCAAAGGCATTTCAACCAATCAGAGCTGCTACACAGCTTGATGAGGCTCCTCTAGACAGATCCGCCTCTTGGTCTCAACAGAGACCATGAAACCATGGGGCCATAGAAGTGCCACCGACAGCCAACTCTAGGAGGGAAGGATCAATACTTCTTCATCAGAGCCTCCACCTGTCCTCGGTACATTATGCCAGGAAAAATTTCTCATACTTTCCTGGTGCAATACTCATCTACAGAACCCAAAAGACCTTTTTTTTTTTTTTTTTTTTTCCCAGAAAGATACAAGTTTAAATGTCAAGCTAACAATGTAACAATATAAATTTTGTAGTTTGGACCTAAACCAGCACAAACATGGAAGGTGAGGTAGAGAAGACAGTGGGTGTAGAGAAGGGATACCTGAGTTGGCATTCACAGGCAACGAGCCAGAAAAACAGGTAAGGCCCATGTAGTATGATGCAAGCTTATGTTAGCACTGCCATGAACCACAGACCGTTTTCTTCCAACAAGAGCAGGAGTGTGCTTTAAAAAATTAAGAGGACTGAATGGAAAGAACATTCCAAACTTGCATAATACAAAGCGCATAAAATGGTAAATGCCTACATAGACTGTAAACGCTTCCTTAGAACGAAAACAATTCCACTTTCTCCGAAGTACTTCATTTCAAATGGCTGGTGTAGGCACGTTCCTTATTTTCAGTACTACTTCATTTATTGTAGGCAGTCTAACAACTGTCAGATATTTTAGAAATAGTGCTAATATGAGCAAACACTAGAAAATCTTTAAAGCTTAACAAGAGGAAAACTTTATAGAGTGTGAAAAAATCCTATTGCATTCATATCTTTATTTTTCCCTTGGTGATTTTTATGTTAGAATGACTGCTGTGATTTTAATACTAACACAATCTGTTCATTCAGACCTAGGAGAGACAGTGGTTAGAGTTTTAAAATAATATACAAGATTCTTTATTAGAAAGATTTAAGATTGTCAGAAAATCTTTAAGTTGCAACTCTTTCTCTCTCCAAAGGTTTATTTTCTAGGTATCTCCTTATTCAAATGTAATTGATTGAGGATAGAAAGGTAAACAAACATGTAATTTATTACTTTTGCATTACATTTTTCCTGACTTCCAGCAATAACTAGACAAGGTTAAGTTTCTGTCAACTTCATAAATGTTCCCTCAAAAAATTCCTATACAATCAGTAAGTTGGATAGGAGAAAACTGATCACACAGGTTTTGTTTTAAATTATCTGCTAAACATTTGAGAGTGAGCATACCTCCAATAAAGGACTGCTAAAGGATACATTTCTTGGTTAAAAAGATAAGTTTAGAATATAACTAATCATTAATCACTGAGTCATTTAAAATGTCATAAGTCTCTGCATATAAATACCCCAAAGGGTATTTTTGAGCACTCATGTTGCATAGTGGTACTGGAGGAAGAGGGCGGGGAGGAACAGAGTTGGATATAACACTTGGCTCTGCCTTTCAGGAACATATATCCTAATAAGTTTACGAATAGTCCAGCCCTTAAAGAATATGTACTCTAAAGTGTTAATACAAGTGAACAAAATTACAGAACAAATAACAGTGTAGTGTAGTGTGGTGGAAAGCAAATGTGCTGTAGAAATTCAGATTCTGGTTGGTTTGTGAGAGAAGGCTTCACAGAGAGGGTGAGACTTGAGTGGACTTGAAGAATGGCTGAGATTTGGAAAGGCTAATGTCAATAAAAGGAACCTTTCTTCAGAGTGGGTAGTAAGGGGTAAAAGTACATGACCCAAAACATAGAAATGGAGAGGAGTGAATTCCAATGGCATAACTGAAATGTGGGGTAGGGAAGCTGGTAGAAAATAAGGCTGAATTCGTGGAGCATGTATCAGTTTAACATAATGTGCAGTTGCATGTACCAGAGACTTCACTGTAGTGGCTTAGCTGAAGAACAGATTATTTACCCTACACAATAAGGAATCTGGAGGTGGACAGCTCAGGGATAGTATGGCAGCTCTAGGACACTATTAGATCCCGGATTCTTTTCTTTTTCTGTTCCGCCAGTCTTACCATCTTTAGCATGCTGGTTACAACATAGTTCCTGCACTGTGAGCAGGGTATCTGTGCTCCAGGCAGATGAAGGGCAAACAGAAACTTACCACTCCCAAAAGCTTCTGGTAAACTCACCTCTTTTTATCCAAAATTCTGTCACATAGTCACCTCCATGTACCAGGGACCTGGGAGATCATGTTCTGTTTTATTTTATCTTCAACTGGCCACAGTGGAATACTTATGTATCAGAGAAGAAGGAATAAGGGAGAAATGTGTATTTGAAAAACGGCATGTGGTATCTGCTTCAGATAGGTCTAAAAGTTTCAAAGAAAGAAAAGATGCAAATGTGATAGGTAATAACAAACTATGGTAAATTCCTAAACAAGGCAATTGGGCGAGAACCAGAGTTTCATTCATTAAACTGAGTTTGGCAGCGGCGATATGGAAAAAAGAGAGGCAACCATGGAAGGAGGAAGTGGAATGACCTAGAATAATGCTGCCATCTCAAAGAAAATGTAATGAGAGCCTGTGTGTGGACACTGAGAGTAGAAATGGGAAATAGAGGAGGTATCTCCATTTCTGAACAGGATACCATTTTACATCGGTGTTGAAGGACAAGGAATATTAAATATGCATTTTTCAGCCTGTAAAAAACTTTTTAAAGCTTTAATTTATTTACTTGACAGAGAGAGAGAGAGACAGAGAGAGAGCCCAAGCAGGGGGAGCAGCAGCAGAAGGAGAGGGAGAAGCAGACTAGCAGACTTTCCGCCAAGCAGGGAGCCCAATGCGAGACTCAATCCCAGGACCCTGGGATCATGACCTGAGCCAAAAGCAGACGCTTAACTGACTGAACCACACAGGGCCCCAAGCCTGTGAAAATTTTTAAAAAGTACTGGTAAGACCAGTTTCCTGATTTGACAACTAAAACACAGGGAGGGCCAGAGATGAGTTCCATGTTACAAAGCGTCAGTGACATCATTCCAAACTGTGATAAATTCCATAAATATAAAGCACAGGCTTCTAATTCTTACTCCAGTGGTATACCATTTTCACTTCCCGTGAAGTGAATGTCATTCCCATGACATATTTTATTATATTACATATACTTTTATATAAATCTATAAATTTTAATAAGAATTTATATTTTATAGATGTAGTAAATTCTTTGGAGTTTCATAAAGATTAGGAACCTAGAGTCTAGTAGATTTTAGATTATTTTTATTACTATTTCTTATATTAAAAAATAGTTATAGTGTACTTCTGCTACTGTATTATATTACTGGAAATTACATTTCTAGCCTGCAGAAACAAGAAATAAATAAGATGTATAGGCTCCCTGTAAGTGATCAGAAAGTGAGGAGAATTATCCTGTACTAATCCAGATTGAGAATGTTTTATTTGCATATTTATCATAGAAAAGTTGCAATAAGGAATAAATTATTATAGAGGGGTTATTTTAACAGTCCTAATGTTGGCTCTTTGATAAAAAGCCATGCACTCTCATTGTACTTATTTTACTCAAGTTGTACCTGTATTCACCAGCCCTATTGTGTCTCCCCATCTCTAAAACTCTCCAGATCCATTTACTTCAAAGAGAGAAGACATTTCACAGAAGACATATCTTGTTATCTAGACCGTCCTGCTATAGAATCCAGCTAAAGTAGCAAAGGACCACTGATTTTCCAAAGTCATTTCTTCTTCAAATCCTATACCCACCTCCCACTCATCAAAATTGACTGGGTGTAGGGAAGTAGCAATTGCTTCTCTCTTCAGGTACAACCAACAAATAACACATCATTCATTTGTGCAAACCACAAATATTTCTAGATTGTCTACTACATGCCAAACACCAGAGATACGATTTCAAGAGAAATGGACAAGGCCCCTGCTCTCACCAAGTTTAGAGTGTGGTGGAACAAAGAAACAGAACATTCCAAACTGTGATAAATTCCATAAATATAAAGCACAGGCTTCTATGAACAATCTTAAAGGTGAGACTTCAGGGGACAGAGAGCAGAGAGAAATTTGCTAATAAACACCTCTGCTCTTGATACCAGTATATACATATTTTTTTTTCTTTTACCAAAACTTCCACTTAATGTGCACATCTGGTCTTTTCTACTTCATACTCTGAAATTGAATATTACAAAACTGAGTTCACGTCTTAAAAATTTCTTTACTGTAGTATCCAAGATTATTCGGAGGCTTCCTAGCTGCTATGGAAGAAATTTGATTAATGAACTCTGGATATGTAAGCAATTCTTCAACAGATCTTGGATCTTGACAACTGGGAACATATGCTCTCAAAGTTGGGCCTTTTAAAAACAAACTTGATGACACAAAACTAGTTTCTCATTCCTTTATAGGTTGGTGGTTAAGAACTGAAATAAATGGAGCAAAATAGGACCATGAACAATTCAGGCACAATGAATGGAGATTATATAACACTGTTTGAAGCTTAATGTTAATGGTAATAATAGCAGTTATAATAATATTTTATATACCAGGCAATGTGATAAATATATATTTTATTTTCTTTAATCTTCACAATAACCTCATGAGTTGAGTACTTCTATTACCTGTAACTTACAGATAAATAAGCTGACTTAGATGAAAAGGTAATTTGCCCAAGGTCACATATTCAATAAATAACAGTCTCTGAATTGAACACAGGTCCTTTTGATCCCTGAATACAAATTCTCAACTGCTATAAAGTGAATTTACCAAACTCCAATAAAGTCTATACTAATCTCTTTTGGAGAAATTTTCTAGACAAATTCCCCTTGCCATTCAGGTGCTAGAAATGACTATTTCTTTTTTTTTAAGATTTTATTCATTTATTTAATTTACAGAGAGAGAGAGAGAGAGAGAGACAGCGTAAGAGGGAACACAAGCAGGGGGAGTGGGAGAGGGAGAAGCAGGCTTCTGGCTGAGCAGGGAGCCCGATGCGGGGCTCGATCCCAGGACCCTGGGATCATGACCCGAGCTAAAGGCAGTCGCTTAACCAACTGAGCCACCCAGATGCCCCTAGAAATGACTATTTCTTGAAGAAATGGAAGGAAAGTAAAATTATAATTTATAATGATCTATTTACACCATAGTTTAACATGTGTCCTAAATTAAATTTTGTGAAATTCAATTATTCAATTGATAGGATTATTACTTGCCACCTGCCAACCTTTGAAAAGCCTTATGGAAATTGATTGAGATGAAGGTTTTAATTACTTTAATGCAGAACACAAGAAAGACATGGATAGAGTTACAAGGGTGCCAAATATTTTGTAAAATATAAGCAGTAAGCAAAAGGAACCAGATTTCTTAAAAAATGAATTAGAGGCTAATTAAATATACAAAACATCACTCTATCTAAAATGAAAAAATTTTCTCCTTGACTTAATGTCTCCATTACCCTTCCCACAGTCATTCTTCATTATTGTCCCTACCCTTAATTGAGCCTTTCAAAAAAAATATCTAGAATATTCTTCATAAAACTATCCTCCTTACTTCCTAGATCTCCATTGTTTCGTTACATTTACATACCATTCTTAAATTAATTTTCTTGAAATATGACTATAATCACACTCCACTGCTCAAAATTTCCTGATGGCTTGCTATTGTCACAATAAAATAGTATTATAATTGTTATCATTACCAATATCAGCTTTCCTTTTCTTACTGAGCACTTTCTATGTGCCAAGAACTATGGTAAACACTTTGTACATTCTATTTCACTTTATCCTCACAGATATGTTGAAACCTGTATGTTGTTATCATGATCTTGTAGATGAGAAACTGAGGCTTAGAAATGTTTCTGTAGCTGGCCCAAATCCGTAAGACAGTACTTGGGTTCAAACAAGCTTTTGCTCTGCTCCTGCCAGAATAAACTTCAAAATCTTTCTACTGGCATCTAAAACCTTAAATAATATGTCCCAATGCCCTGGATTTCATACAACTCTTCTTCAAGCATTAATACATCTTGAGCTCAGCTCTTCTCAAGAAGAAGTCAATGTCCCTCCAACTGAAAGAAACTGAACATTTCACTGAACAATAATACCACTATGTGAATTTTTTTGTTATAAGGTACTTTCCATAGTTGTTTAATCACCTAGCTTACTTTCTCTTCTAGAAAGCTAAAACATTTTATTTTATTTTATTTTATTTTATTTTATTTTATTTTATTTTATTTTATATGTATTTAAGTAATCTCTACATCCAATGTGGGGCTCAAACACATAACCCTGAGATCAAGAATCACATGCCCCACTGACTGAGCCAGCCAGGTACCCCTAGAAGGCTAAAACATTTTAAAACAGCAAGATCAGTGTCTGACTCAAATATGCATGCTTTACAGAGACTAGCACTGTGACTTGCTAAAAGAACTGTTATATTTGCTTCTGAATGAACAAAAGAAGTAGACTCAAATTATTTTTAGGATTTTAGTTAGGCTTTAGAAAACAGTGTCAGTAAGCAGTGAGCGATGTAGGATCATTAACAAGGAGGTAAGTGGACTTCGCTCCTCTGAGAATCTTAACAAACAGGATAGATTTTTATCTTCTACAACAATTTCCAACTGGTTCTACTGAAGAATGGGGATGGGATTTAAAAACAACTAAAACTACTTTCCAATTATTTAACTTTATGAATAAATGAGGAAGTTCGGGTCCATTGGAATTAACTAAGCAGAAGATTTAGAAGAAATAAGCTACTAAACACATCTGTACATTTTCGTGTTTTTGTTTTGTTTTGTTCTAATTTTTTTTTTTTTTAGCTATGTAAGAGCCTCAATAGATTTAGAGAAATTTGTCTATAGTTTATTCACTCACTTAAATCTTCAGGGATACGTTTGACATTCCATAAAAATTTTACATCCATATTTGAGTTTGGAAAGAAAGGATGGGAAGAAAACTGCTCAGGTCATTTTATCACTGTCCCCTTTCTGCTCAAGGCAAGAACATAACCATATGAAATATAGGACACAGGAAATAGACTATGTTAATATAGGTTGTAAAAGTGTAACATCATTTGCAATGCAGGCTGAGGCTAGGAGGAAGGCAGGAGTTATTTCACTGAAACTATTTAACCTATAGACTCCTTGCCTCTTTCTTTGCATAGAGATATGGCTGAGAGCATAGTGTTGAATGATGATGAAGTAGTACTAAACACGAACCTCTGCTCAGTTCCCAGTATGAAAACATGCCTCAGTCACAAGTAATAAAGTAAATACAGAAGCTGCAAAAATCCATCACCAGAGGAAAACAATAATTTAAATGATTGATAAAAAAGGCATTTCATCTATGCATGATAAGAAACCGCTGAACAAAACAAATTACACACCACACCAGAATGGCTCAATGCCCCCAAAATTACAAACAGCTTATAATGAGAGAGAAGAGAAAACCAGAGACTCCGAAATGAGAGTGTCCCTCATATAAAGAATGCAAATGTTCTGTTCCCAAAAACCTACCTATTCTACACAATTGCAGAAATTGTATGCAAGGAATACATGGCCATTGGTTATGAATATTTTGGATGGTACTTTGGATGAGAAAACAGTACCATCTAAGTAGGTATAATTTTCCTAGGAGGCAAATACCACTTACTTTACACCAGTATCTCCAAGTTACTGTTTCTTTTGGGTAAAGTTCAAATATGGACAAAATATGGCATGGCCTTTTCTATTTAGAATGATATTTGTTACTGATAACCATGGCTTTATGCAGATGTTTTATGCCTTAAATATTATAAGAGCAGTTTCCACTATAGAAACTAAAGAACAGAACTACTCAGAGACTTTCTATGCTATGCAGTAAGTCCATTTCTATGCACAGACAAAATTCAGATCTCATGAATTCCTCGGACATTAACTATAATAACAACATGTTTTTATGTTTGGCTTTTGTTACTTTGCCATTATAAGCATTTGTAGATTCAAAAATGAGAAAAGAAGTTTAGAAATTGGAAAATTCTAAGTGATCACATATTTAAAATAAATCCTCAGGGCTAACGGATAATAATCTATAGCGTATATACTGAGTTGGAGGTAGACAGTAAGATCTAGGCTTAAGTGGTAATCCATATGCATTGAGCAAATCACATGGTAGTTGTTGAGCATGAAAAACAATGACGGCCAACTGAGAAATAAGACTGAGGATTTTTATCATTTATTAAAAGGAAAAATATGGTAAGAAGAACTTTTGAGAAAAAATTAGGTGATTCGAAAGTCATGTCACTCTGTATTCTTTGACTATCATCTCCCCATTTCTCCATCCCCCAAGCCCTGGAAATCACCATTCTATTCTCCGCTTCTGTGAGTTTGACCATTTTAGATTCCACATAAAAGCGAGATCATACAGTATTTGCCTCTCTGTGTCTGGCTTATTTCACTTAGCATAATGTCCTCCAGGTCCATTCATGTTGTTTTAAATGGTAGGATTTTCTTCTTTTTAAAGGCTGAAGCTGAATGATATTCCCTTATATGTATATACCACATTTTCTTTATCCATTCATCCATTGATGGAAACTTAGGTTGTTTTCATATATTGGCTATTGTGAATAATGTCCCTATGAACATGGGAATGAAGATACCTCCTCAGGATCCTGATTTCATTTTCTTTGGCTATATACCCAGGAATGAGATTGCTCATCATATGGTAGTCTTAGTTTTAAGTTTTGGAGAAACCTCTATACTATTTTTCACAATGGCAATACTGATCGACAATCCCATCAACATGTCAGGGTTCCCTTTGTTCCACATTCTCTCCAACACTTGTAACTTTCTCTCTTTTTTTTTTTAATACCCACCTTAAGTGTGAGGTGATACCTCATTTTGGTTTTGATTTACATTTCAATTATTGATGTTGAGCATACATACATGCCTGTTGGCCATTTGCATACCTTCTTTGAGAAATGTCTATTTAGGTCTCTAGCCCAATTTTTATCAGGTTGTTTTTCTGATCTTGAGTTATAGGAGTTCCTTATATATTTTAGATATTAACTCTTTGGCAGATATATGGTTTTCAAATATTTTCTCCCTTTTTGGAGATTGCTTGTTTATTTTGTTATTTCCTTTGTTGTGCAGAAGCTTTTTAGTTTGATGTACTCCCATTTTATTTTTTCTTTTGTTACCTGCGCTTTTAGTGCCATATCAAAAATCATTGACAAAACCAATGTGAAGGAGCTTTTTTCCTGTTTTCTTCTAGAAGTTTTATGGTTTCAGGTCTTACTTTTAAGTCTTTAATCCACTTTGAATTGGTTTTTGTGTATGGCAAAAGATATGGGTCAAACTTCATTCTTTGCAAGTAGATATATAATTTTTCCAAACTAATTTATTAAAGAAATTACTCTTTCCCCTTTTTGTATTTTTGGAGCCCTTGTCAAAGATTAGTTGACTGTATATGTCTCAGTTTATTTCTGGGCTTTCTATTCTGTTCCATTGGTCTATGTGTCAGCTTTTATGCTAATACCATACTGTTTTCTTTTTTTTAAGATTTTACTTATTTATTCAAGAGAGAGAAGAGAGAATGAGCGAGAGAGTGAGAGAGAGCATGAGCAGGGGGAAGGGGCAGAGGGAGAAGCAGACTCCTCACTGATCAGGGAGCCTGATGCAGGGCTTTATCCCAGGACCCTGGGGTCATGACCTGAGCCCAAGGCAGATACTTAACCAACTGAGCCACCCAGGTGCCCCTACCATACTGTTTTCATTACTATGGCTTTGCAGTATAACTTGAAATCAGGAAGTCTTATGCCTCCAGCTGTTTTTCTTGCTCAATATTGCTTTGTCTATTCAGGTTCTTTTGTGGTCCCACATGAATTTCAGGATAACTTTTTCTATCTCTCAGAAAAATGCCATTGGAATTTTGATAGGGATTACACTGAATCTGTAAATTACTTTGGGTAGTATGGACATTTTAACAATATTATTTCTTCCAATCCATCAACAGCTGGGATCTTTCCAATTATTTGTGTCTTCTTCGATTTATTTCATCATATTTTTATAGCTTTTAGTGTACAGGTCTTTCATTTCCTTGGTTAAATTTATTCCTATGTATTTTATTTTTGATGTTATTGTGAATGAGATTGTTTTTGATGTTGTTGTATCCTGTAACTTCATTGAATTTGTTTATCAGTGTGATTTTTTTTAGTGGGATAGTTAGGATTTTCTATATATAACCAAGTAAACTACAAAAAGAGACAATTTTATGCCTCCCCTTTTGATTTGGAGAGTTTCAGTTATGCAAATAAATAAGTCTGAAGATCTATATGACATAGAGCCTATAGCTAACAATAATGTACTGTATCCTTAAAATTTTCTAAGAGGGTAGACTTTATGTTAAGTGTTTTCCAAAGAAAAAATTAATACTAATAATGGGGGCAAGAGAAAGCTTTGAGAGTTGATGGATATGTCTATGGACTTGATGGTGGTGATGATTTCATGGGTATGTGCTTATCATCAAGCATACTGATTTATATACATTAAAAATGTTCAGCTTTTTACATGTCAAAAATAAATTAAATAAAAATAAAAATTACTAGAAAGCAGACAGAAAGAGAGAGGGGCAGAGAGAGAGAGAAAGAACTACCTAGAAGTAAAAGTAAAACAAACTAACTAAAAAAGAATTGGGGAGGGAGAATTCAAAAGTCAAATGGGTCAAAGAAAAGAAATAAGAGCTAAAGAAGCTTTGGAAATTAGAAAAAAATTATGTTATGGAATGAAGGATTATTTAATTATCCTTAGCAATATTGTGATGAAAACACACAAAAAGAAAACATTAAAAATGGCAAAATGATTGCAAGACTGTAACTCACAGTCTTAAATCTCTGGCGTCAAAACTATACACAATTTTTTTTTATTAAAAAATCTGTAATAACTATAAAATACCAATAAACAAAGTCTATCAGAACATGCCAGAGTTTTATAAGTTCCATGAGCTGAGTAGGTTAGTCCCTTCTGAACATTGTATCTAGCACTGGCAACAGAAACACTTGCTTCTGATACCGTAACAACAGGTAGAACAATTTGCTCCAAAGGGAAAGGCCACTGGCAAGACTCTGGAAGAGCAATAAGGTCTCATGCTTAGAAGTCAAAATTTTGGGGGCACCTGGATGGCTCAGTTGGCTAAGCCTCTGACTCTTGGTTTTGGCTCAGGTTGTGATTTCATGGGTTGTAGGATCAAGCCCTGCTTCGGGCCCCACACTCACTGGGGAGTCTGCTTGAGATTCTCTCCCTCTGTCCACACCCCCCTCAAATAAATGAATAAACCTTAAAAAAAAAAAAAAGATGTCAAAATTTTGGTGTATGGTAGCTCATCTCACAATTACCCATGACCCATTGAGACAGGATTTGAAAAACTAGCAGAGCATCAGAAAATAACTAGTAGAAAACTCAAAAACAAAGATGAGCATACAAAGTTTTAAAGAATATTATTAGAGGAGCACCAAACTCAATAATCAGAAAAGCTAACAGAGAAAACAGTTACTAGAACAATAACAAAAATGTAAAGAAAATGTAAATAATACACCTAGCAGATCAAAGAGAATATTAAATCCATGATACTCTAGTTATAAAAAAAAATATGGCCTTTGAACTAAAAATACAAAACCACTTGTATATAAATGCCTGAGGTACAAAAAGATTAGTACTTAGGTACTGAAAAAGATTAGTAACCTAGAATATTTACATGGAAGTTTCTGGAAAAACAAGATGGAAAATATATATTTTTCTTTTAATATAACTAAAATATTACTAACATAACTAATTTAATATATATATTGTATATATAACTAATATATAATATAGCTAAAAATTATATATAACTAAATACAATATATTAATATATTAATTATTACATTACTATATATAATATATATATTACTTAATATAACTAAAAAAAGAGAAAGAAACTCACAGAAAATAGTTTCAGAAATTCTATCTACCATCTATGATGCAGAGAGAGTATAAGGGAGTAAATAAAGTTATATCACACTTTTTTTTTTCTTAAAGATTTTATTTAGGGGCGCCTGGGTGGCTCAGTCATTAGGCATCTGCCTTCGGCTCAGGTCATGATCCCGGGGTCCTGGGATCGAGCCCTGCATCCGGCTCCCTACTCAGCAGGAAGCCTGCTTCTCCCTCTCCCACTCCCCCTGCTTGTGTTCCCTCTCTCACTGTCTCTCTCTCTGTCAAATAAATAAATAAAATCTTTAAAAAAAAAAAAAGATTTTATTTTTTCATTTGAGAGAGAGAGAGAGAGAGCACAAGCAGGGGGAGAGGCAGAGGGAGAAGCAGACTCCCCGCTGAATAGGGAGCCTGACATGGGACTTAACTCCAGGATTTGGAGATCATGACCTGAGCCAAAGGCAGACGCTTAACCATCTGAGCCACCCAGGTGCCCATATATCACAGTTTTTAAAATAAAGATAAATTTTCACAAGTCAAAAAAGCTCACCCTTCAGTTTTAGAAATTTCAAAAGAAGTCAACTAAAAATATAGACATTAAAAATCCTGCTTTAAAAATTTTAAACTGAATAGCTGAACGAAACAGCAGATTGGAGAGAACTGAAAAATCAAAATAATGAAGTAAAAGAGAAATCTGAAGAAATTTTCTACAAGCTTACATTAACTTATAAACTAACCAAATTAAAGTGAAATTGGCAAACATGAAACAGAATGAGAAGTTCTAAAGAGAGGTCTCAGAGAGAAAAGGGCTGATGTTAAAGAATTATTTTTAGAAAGAAATGGCTAAGAATTTTTCATAATTGAAGAAAAACATGAATTTTTAGAGCTGAAAGAAACACACAAGCAAGATAGATACCTAGAAAAATATTAATATAACTATAGAAACTGAAGACAATGGCACATTTTCAAAGTAGCTGAAGGGAAAAGACAGATTACCAACAAGCAAATGAAAATGTACAGTGAAAGCAGATATTTAATATGAGGGTTCATGAATAAGAACCTTTACAATTGAGTGTTAAAAAGGGAAATGAGAAAGGAGATATCCTAAATTCCATCATCAGGAAATTTAGAAAATCAACATCTGAATACACATGTAATCTCAAAGTATAAAACTGTAAAATGGAAAAAAAAAAAACAAAAAACGACAGCTGAAAGTATCCTAACAGCAATCATTTTTATGCAGAGTTTTAGGTATGCATAAATGTAAATAATATAGTTGTCTATAAACATATGAGCCTGGACTTTTAGGAATCCCCAAGTTAGTTTAGGGAAGTTTCAAACTACGCAAGTGTAGGCGATCTGAAGAAGGGGTGGGGTTATAGAAGGTTCAGCCAAAGAGTGAGGCTTACTGTGTTTTCCTCCAGGGCTGCCCCGGGGAGGCGCGCGCTAGCCAACAGCCGCAAGTCTCTGGTCCGCCGCTAACAGACCCCACCCGACAGTGGCCACAGAAGCTTCTGGCTTGCAGCACTCCAGAGCCTCAGGCATTAAGGTCACTCAACAAACACCCCACCCAGTTACATTTAATTGGAAGGAAAAATGAAGAAGGAAAGAGACCAGAATAAGAGGGGACTAAATTTTGAGGATTTCATTATCAACATTCTTCATTTTTGGAGAGTGGTACAGGTATATGTACTTGCTTAGGGGAAAAAAAAAAAAAAAAGTTGCATTATGGGTGGGGAAGGGCCTGAAAAGAAGAAGGCCACAGAGCTACATTACCAGTACTTCGAAGGAAGGATGAGACCTCATGTACAATTTGCAGATCAGGCAGAACAAAGGAAATAAAAAGAAAACGAAAATGCCATTGATGTTAGAGCACGTCATTGAGGAAGTTTGTTACATCTCTTGTTTTGAAAGCAAAGTAGGAAAATGATCAGTTACTTTGAAGAGCAAGGGTAGGGATTATGAGGAAAGCAACGGTGTTGTTCAACAGCGCCGGTAGGGTTTGGCTCCCTGCTTAGCTGGGAGTCTGTCTCTCCCTCTCTTTCTGCCCCTCCCCCCTACTCGTGCGCGCGCTCTCTCTCTCTCTCTCTCTCTCAAATAAATAAAATCTTTAAAAAAAAAAAAAGTAAAAGGCCTTCACCCGAGAGAATTACAAGGGAAACACTGATGGCAGAGTTGAATGCAGTATCTCATTCTTAAAAGATGTACTACCATATATTAGTTTACAGGCAGGCCTCTGGAATATATTTTAAATAATGGACTTGGTGCTGGCTCCACAATGCACTAGCAGTAGGATACTGTATAATGAACTTAATTATCTTGAGTTCCCATTTTCTTATTCACAAAAGGGTGTAACACCTTCATGACATTTTTGTGAGGATAAAATTAGATAATTTGACATATACCTTGTGTCTGGCATATAGGAATGCTCATTGTATTTTAGGATTTTAAAATGCTCTTTGGGTCACCTGGGTGGCTCAGTTGGTTAAGCGTCTGACTCTTGATTTGAGCTTGGGTCATGATCTCAGCATTGTGAGATCAGCCCTGAGTCGGGCTCTGCGCTGGACGTGGAGTCTGCTTAAGATTCTCTCTCTCCCTCTGGCCCTCCTCCCCTAAAAAAAAAAATGAAATGCTCCTCAAATCACTGTGGTATAATCTATATCCCCGTTAGGCACTTATATTATTTACCAAGACATTAAAGATCCTAAGGAAATTTAAAAACTTACCAGCTCTAGAAGTTAAATAATTGCACTTACTGAGCATGAATAATGCATCTCTTAGTATTTTCATCAAGGAGCAAATCACCATGGCAATGATATTAATGGGCCCAACTAATTGTGTGTTGTATATAAAGAAGAATTTTGCACTACAAAGACACTAAGGGCTTACATTGTGGGTGTCAATGTTTAGTCATACCAACAAGTTCACAGAACACTTCTGAAGAAAGGTAACTCTGTATCTTTAAACTCTGATGTGTCTCATCACATTGGAACATGGTACAGTATCACTCGCTTTTCTAACATGTTTACAGCTATTATATTCAGAGATGATGTCCTGACTGCTTCTATAAGGACTGCTTCACTGAAAGGACAAGTGATCCACCTGGGAGGGCAGAGTAGGAGCATCAAACTTTGGTGGCTGGATGCCAATTTTCATTTTAATCTTCCTCTTTAGCTTCCTATAAACTATCCTGACTTTTAAAAGCAAAAGGACTTAAAGTATCACCTAAAACACATTTAAATTGTATTCTGCCTTCCGTTTGGCCAATCAGAAATGATGAATCTAAATAACTCCCATGTGGAAAAGGCATGCACAAAAGTACATTCACAAATTCTTTATAAAGGGCGCTTCAGACTGTCAAAATACGACTCCAGATAAAAAGGAATAAAAGAATTCTCTACCATGACTCATGAAAATTCACTCATTCCTTGTTTAAGAGTCTCAATTCATTAAATAAAACGTTTAAGAAATTGTGTACACATACACACAAACATGTTCACAGATAGAAAAACCCATTGATAATAAAACATGTTTATATACGGAAAAGACTAATATCCAAAAGTATACAGATTTTACATAAAAGTAATGTAATATAGGTTTCTTCTTGAGAAGAAAAAGACTACAGTAGGAAAAGATATGAGAAGCAATCATTTTTTGGATGGTGCCTTCTTTTACTGCACCACTTTCATTACCAATTTTTCATCCTTTTTCTGTCTCGTGGCTATCTAGCATTCAAGCTCCACGTAATACATTTAAAACAAAATAGAAAAGCTAATCAATCATAAGAGCACTTTGAAATACATGGAAATCGTTCATGTGCACAAGAGATGCAAGAGTAAAAGAGATGCTATCTCTTCATTCCTTTTACTGGCATGCATACAAAAGAGAAACATTTTGGGTTCATCCAAACATGGGACACAATTCAAAATTTTTCTATGATTTTTCTAGGAACTGTTTTGTCAAGTAAATTATTGAGTATGTCTTTGCCTGAAATTAAAATGTCAAAGTATCAGTTTTTATAGCATATTAATTTAGTGTGCCTCTAACTGAAAAGTTATCAAACTGGAACAAAAGGAGATTTTGTCAAAAACACAGAAATATCCAAGGGCTATTATGGTAAATAGTTGTTAACTGAGCAGGCATTATGTTAGATAGCTCTGTTTTCTACAATTTATTTTTAGGTCTCTATATTTTTCTGAAAGAGAAAAACTGAGTCAGAGACATTAATAAAATAACTGCAATATTTTGTAAGCGAGTACAGATTTCAAAACACTGAAATCTGAAAGACAGTTCACAGCAATGTTTTCTTAACAGAAACACACACACATAATTACTAACGTAACAGTCTGTTCATGGTGGAAAAGCAACAGTTTTATCACATGCTTATATGTGCAGACATCAGAATTGTGGAAGTCAAGGAAATCTTTGTTTCCACTAAGGATTCAGAAAGTAGTTTCATCTAATTTGAAGACTACTGCTGGGCAAGGTGCAATTACTTTGTAAAGTTTATTTCAAGAATAAATATACTGTTTTCCCTACCCCACACTGTGGTATGATGTCCTTAATCATAATGGCTGTGGGGCAAGGGGTCAGTTTGCTTCATCAGTTTATTATCGAGAAGACCAAAAGGACTAGATTAGAGATTTTACCCAATTCAGCCTTAAAGAAGATGTGCATGATGTTGCTATAGGCAGGACATGGTATAATCCACTGACCTATGAGGTGAATATGCTGGTTTTTCTTGGGCCCAGAATACTTTCAGCATCATTACTAAAGCACAAAATCTGCATGTCAAATTAATTTGTGCTCTCTTAACCTCACATTGATTAACACAAATTAAGTTTCACACTCATCACCTAGGGCAGTTAACAAGTAGTAGTATCAAATTCCATGACTTTCCCTCACTATAATTCTTTAAACTGCTCCTTCCTCAATTCCTATTTAATAGAATCCTGTAGTGTTCATTACAAAGAAATCATGTAAAATGAAGGTGCTCACAGCATGCCTCAGATTTTCTCAGTGTTGAAAGATAGAGTTTGGAGACACTTGTGTATTTCACAGCCAACTTGGTTTCAAAAGATGGACCCAATAATTAGTTAAATACCAAGTGTGGTTTTAAACATCTTAAATATTCTATGAATTTGCATCAAGAAAACCCAGAGGCATATCATCAAACCCTGGATTGTATTCATTTACATAAAAAACCAAATGTAGAGGTATCACATCAAAGCAAATCCTAATATGAAACAAAATGTGAGGTTTTAAACTGCTCTACTTATATTATGTTTTCTATTACCTCCAAAGTGAGTTAGTGAAGGAGGAATTTTGTTGAGAGTCTACATTTCAAGTGTTCTCATAACTCCCTTTATGTTAAGGTCTCATACACACAAACACATGGCGAGATACCATGAAAGACCTACAATAAAGTATATGTTAAATACCAAAGGGGAAATATATTTTGTTAATACACAAATATGGTCTTGTATTTTATGATATTATTCAGAGAACATGAGAATGATACAGTAATGAAAAAAATTAAGCAGTTGTGTGAAGTTATAAACAAAAAAAATTATTAAAACCTTACATAAAACTAGAGTGCAAACATTCTTTAGCCTTGATAGTATATTGACTATTTGGAAAATATTTGCTAATTCATTTTGGATAATATGTTCTCCTGTAGCCTGAGAAATTTATTTTTAAGAGAGAGAGAGAGAGGACAACAGTTAGAAAGGATTCCTTTCACATGTCAATGGTAAACTCCAAAAATGGGTTTCAGTGGATCCATATCATAAATATCACAATACTGATATTGTGTTCTGTATATGACACTGTGTTTTGTGATTGCTCTATCTTTCCATCTGGACATTAAACTGGAAACTAAACTCAATAACCGAACCAGTGTCTTTCATTTGCTTGTCTGAGTATCTTCTATTTCCCTCAATGTCTTGTAAAACCTTGACACTCAAGAATTATCTTCTGAATTCAGTTATAAAGCTAGATGTTCATTTCTCTTATGCTTTGTTATGAACTGAATATTTGTATCCCTCCAAATTCATATGTTGAAGCCTCAAATCCCCATGGTGATGGTATTTGGAGATGGGGCTTTGGGAGGTAATTATATTTAGATGAGTTCATGAAGGCAGGGACCCACTGTGGAATTAGTTTCTTTATAAGAAGAGGAAGAGACCAGAGCTCCCTTTCTCTCTGCCATGTGAGGATACAAGAAGAAGGTGGTCATCTGTAAACAAGGAAGGACACTCTCACCAGGAACTGAATCCGTTAGCAGGTTAATCTTGGACTTCCCAGCCTCCAGAACTATGAGAAATAAATGTCTCGTGTTTAAGTCCCCTGTCTATGGTATTTTCTTGTAGCTGCCTGAGCTGACTTAAGACATTCTTGATCCTTAAACAAAATTATCAATTTGTTAGCCATTGTGTTTTCATTCAAACGATATCCATTTCATGTATTCAACCACACCTCCTTTTTATGCCCTTGGAAATGGGATATGGAATATGTCACATTATCATGAAATGCTAATTCTGATATAATATTCTCTACTCTACTCTTGTTGAAAAGATATGTCAATACAGAATGCCATGAAGTTTTCTGTATCTTTCAACTGCAGAATACAATAATTTACATGTAAGGCCAGGATATTTTTATAACCAAATTGTTTGGAGGATACCAAAATATTTTTCTTAATTTATATTTAATAACTCTTCACTTATATTTAATTTCCTCAGCATGTTACCTTCTTTGCTTATATTTAAAAGTCCGTAAGATTTTGAATATTAAAAGGAGTCCAATCATTATTATTGATACACTTGCAAGTTAACTAGAACATTTCAGCTGAATGTAGTAATAATGTTAATGCTTGGAACCAGCCACTTTATGGATGTCTAAGCAATGTATACATTTTCATAAATGTACAAATTAAGCACACTGTGATACCTTACATTCGGTATTCTCTTATGGTCTCACTCAGTCTCTCTTAGCCATCCATACTACTCAGTACGATGCAGGAAAATTAAACACTTACAGAATTATAATGTGTTAATAAAATAAATGAAGAATATTCATTAAATTTATAAGAGACATGAGGTCTTCAAGAGTAGACTTTCATCTTATATCCCTGGTATAATTCAGAGTGATTGGTATGTACTAGATTCTTAATATATTTTCTGAATTGATTAATTAACAAAAAGTACCAGGCACTTTACAGGACATGAGGTATTAAAAACTGAATACACTGAAGGCTAAGCCCTCAAAGAAATTACAGTCTAATGGAAGAGCTCATAGATACTGAGAACTAATCAAACTAATTAGTAATGAGAATAAAATGCAGATCTATGCAATTCATTTAGGTAAACACAAGTCCATATTTTAAAGCACTAAAATGGTGAGCCTAAAAATCCTACCGCAACAGTTGGAGCTATCATTTATAAACTTTGAATAGTCAATGAAGTTCTTCTGTGGCATTCTTTAATCTATGGAGTTGTAAGATCACGGAGCAATGGCAGTGCTCCTGAGATACCCTCGTGACTGAAGAGGTTTGTTCCACTGCCTAACTCTGGGAGTAAGGCTTACTCTGAATCCTTTACCAAGTTCTCTCCTATCAACATAACTTGAGTGATGATCTCAAATTCCTACATGTAGGGAAAGATGTATTCTTTATTTTAGAATTAGGTTATTAAACAGAGCCAAGTCTTTCTGAAATGGTAAAGAGCTTTGAAAAACTGCTCCTTTGTAAGAGCAATCAAAACACAGGAAACATTTGTCAAAATCAACTTTTTCAGAATTCTGTAAATGACAAGAAGCTTTCAAAATCCAAAAAACATTTACTTCAGAAAAATGGCTGAATCTCAGTAAGATGAGTGAATTTGTGGTGTTTTAACTTGCCCTATCATATTCTCCTCTTGCCAGATCTGTGGTAATCTTAAAAGCCAGTAACCTAACAGTCACTGGAGGGAAAAGAATAGATTTGAGCTGCCATTAAAGCCCCATTTCCAGAGAACTGTCACTATTTGAGCTCTGCAGCAACTCTCTGGAAGAGGCCCTCTTGCAAGGCTTTTCATCATTTGACCTCACTCAGAGCTTGTCCAGTAGAAAGTCTTATCTTAGGGTGTCTGTTAAAAGCAATCAGCATTATTTATTTAATCTTGAAGCTGCCAGAGACAGTGATACCAGTTGGACCAAATAAGAGGATAGCCAAAAAATATAAAAAAGGAAAATATATTTTATGAGATGCCCATATGGGATTTTAATAGATTCCAAAAAACATTCCTGGGTTTGTGTGTACACCTCAGAATCCCTGGCAGTCCCCTAATCCACCACTTCTAGGTGACCTTTAGGATTTGCACAAGCTGGAAATGTATAATGCATACTTGTAAACTCAAGAGTTGAAGTCATGCCCCATCACACACACAGAGCCCTTCTAACAAAGGTTGGGAAACCTGTAGGTTCAAGCCATTTAATGAAATATCTGTCCAATTATTAGCTGATCACTAAGTTAACTGAAGCAGGGACAGTAGACAAAGAATGCAGACTTTACAGAATTAGTCTAGTAAAAACATTACATAAACAGCAACAACCACAAAAAACCCTGGTGATGAATAGGAATCTGTTTTCTAGAGTATCCACAGTATAGTATTTCAAATGTTCAGTTTTCTGCCAAAAAAAAAAAAAAAAAAAGAGAGAGAGAGAGAGACATTCAAAGAAACAAAAAGTATGGCTCATATACAAAAAAGAAAGAAAGAAGAAAGAAAGAAAGAAAGAAAGAAAGAAAGAAAGAAAGAAAGAAAGAAAGAAAGAAAGAAGACGGACAGAAGGGGAAAGAAAAGGAAGGAAAGAAGCCCAATGAAGTCAATAAAACCATCCTTTAGGAAAACCAAGTGTTGGACTTACTAGACAAATTTTAAAAACCTGCTATTATAAATATTTTCAAGAAACTAAAGGAAGCCATGTCTGAAGAATTAAAGGAAAGTATGAGAATAATATCTCACTACATAGAGAATTATCAATTGAGACAAAAATAATTCAAAAAGTACCAAATAGCATTTTTTAGTTGAAAAGTAAAATTGCTGAAATGAAAATTCACTAGAAATGTTCAAAAGCAGATTTCAGTTCATAGGAGAAAGAATCGACCAACTTAAAAATAGTTCAATTGACATTTCTTAATTATTTTTGAGGAACAGAAGAAAAAAGAATGCACAAAATTAGCCAAATCTCAGAAAAGTATTGGATACCTTCAAATGTACCAAAGTATGCATAATGGTAGTTGAGAAGGAGAGAAAAGAGGAGCAGAAGAACATTAGAACAAATAATGACTGAAAAATTCCAAAATTTGATGAAGAATATTAATTCATATATCTGAGAAACTCAATCAACTCCAAACAGGTTAAACTCAAAGCTATCCATACCCACATACATTCATTATCAGAAGTAGTGAAGGCCAGAAGACAATGGGATGATATATTCAAAGTGCTGAAAGAGGCTGTCAACCAAGAAGTTCACACCCGGCTCCTGGACAAAAAGTTTTTATATATTATTAAAATTAAATTGTCATTAATCTAAACTAGATTATTTTAAGTGGTTACTTTGTAATCCTCAGGGCAACAATTTTAAAATATATCTCAAAAATATAGTACAATAAGCAATAAAGAAATTAATAAAGTACACAAGAAAAAATAGGCAGTAATGAAGAAATAGAGACAAAAGAAAACATAAGACATATAGAAAACAAATAGCAAAGTGGCAGGTCCAAATCTAAACTTTGTTGGATTATTTACTCCAATTGAAATGCAGAAATAGGCAGAATGAATTTTAAAAAATGACCCAACTTTGTTCTGTCTATAAGAGATGTACTTTGTATATTCAAAGAGATTGGAAATAAAAGAACAAAAAAAGGAATAGCATGCAGACACTAACCAAAAGAGAGCTGAAGTGGCTATATTAATATCAGATCCAAAAGATTTTAAGACAAAAATTGTTACTAGAGAAAAAGGAAAACATTCTCCAATGAAAAAAGGGTCAAGTCATCAGGAAGACAATTATAAGCATATATGCACATAGTAAAAGAGCCCTCAAAATGCATAAAGCAAAAACTGACATAAAGAGATAAACAGATAACAATAATAACTGGAAACTTCAATATCCCACTTTGAATAACTGAAAACGAGGCATCAGAGTGGCAAGGAAATAGAAGACTTGAAAAATACTATAAACCAAGCAGATCTAACAAACATCTATAAAACACTCTACCCAACAACAGAGGAAAACACATTCTTCTCAAGTGCACACAGAATATCCTCCACACAGACCATATATTAGGCCATAAAGCAAGCCACAGTAAATGTAAAATGGTATAACATATACAAAGTTAAAATGGCAGAAATGATGAAAAATATGTTCTCTTACCACAATAAGATCCAATTAGAAATGGCAGAAGCAACTTAGAAAATTTCACAAATATGTGGAAATTAACAATGCACTCCTAAATTTCCAATGGGTTAAAGAAGAAATTAAAATGGAAATTAGTAAATGCTTTGAGATGTATGAAGATAAACATACAATATGCCAAAACTTAAGGAATGCAGTTAAAACTGCACATAGAGAGGAATATATTTATGGATACCTATGAATAAAAAAGATTTCTAATCAACTTAATCTTCCACATTACGAAACTTGTAAAAAGAGTAAAATAATCCCAAAGCAAGGCCAAGAAAGGAAACAACAGAAATTAGAGTGGAAATAAATTAAATAGAGAATAGGAAAAAATAGAGTAAATCAACAGAGTCAAAACTTGGTTCACTAATCTTCCATTAGACTGAACAAAAACAAGTGTTGAGAAGGATGTGGAGGAACTGCAATCCTCATACATTGTTGGAAATGTAAAATAGTGCAACGACTTTGGAAAACTCTTTGGCATTTCCTCTAAATGTTAGAAATTGATGTGCCGTATAACCCAGCAATTTCACTACTGGATATATACCTCAAATACAGGGGAAAAAAAATACATGTGACCATTTATAGTGGCATTATTCATAATGGTAAAAAAATGAAAACAACCCAATGTCCACCAACCAATGAATAAACAAAATGTGACAGACCCATTCAATGTAATATTCAGCCATCAAAAGAAATAATGTACTGACACATGCTGTAATATAGATGAACCCTGACAACAGCCTAAGAAAAATAAGCCAATCACAAATCACCACATTTGTACGATTCAATTTATAGGAAATTTTCACAATCCCATAGACAAAGCAAACCCATAGAGACAATAAATAGATTAGTGGTCAGAGGGTTGGGGAGAGAGTTAGCGTGTGCTAATAAATACAGGATTTGTTTTGGGGTGATAAAAAAGGTCCTAAAATTAGATAGTGGTGAGAATTACAAAACACTGTTAATATACTAAAAAACTAATGAGTTGTGCACTTTAAAAGGGTGAATTTTATGCTCTGTGAATTGTAGCTAGCTAGCTACCTACCTACCCACTTAAAATAATTAGGAAAGATGAGAGTGAGGTAGCTACAGTCTTCTTATATTTGAGGTTAGGTGTTTGTATGATTGCTTCAGTCTCCATAACTACCTTTCATTTCCTGGTCATGCACAGTCAACAAATTCCATAATAATTACAAAGTAAAGGCACTTTTTGACATGTCTGAAGAATGTGTTGTTGAAAAAAACTGACATAAGTTAACAATGTATAAGCCAAAAGCAACTTTTGAATAGGAGATATTGCTAAAGAACTTAATGACATCAAGGCACCAGATGAAGTTGCTACCTCCCACGTTTGATCCAACAACGAGAAAACGAAGCCAAAAACAGGATTGGAAGACTGGAAACATTTACCTGCATGACCCAACTTTGTTTGGTGACTTTAGACAGTTCCAAAGAACTCTCATGTCTTCCCAGGATCAGGGCTTCTAAGTGAAGTAGGAGGATTTCTGGGTATGAGATGAGAAGTTGTGCTTTGTTAAGGATACAAAGGTAACCTCTGAAGCAAGAATGAATAAAATATAGAACAAATGAGAAAAGAGGATCAAAAGTTAAATAAATGTTTTCTGAACTATTTATTTGCAATTATTTTTTCCATACAGTCCATAACTGGAGTGATTGCTTTTTTTTATTATTATGTTATGTTAATCACCATACATTATGGAGTGATTGCTTTATCTGTCATGTAGTTTACAGTGAATTTCAGACCACTATCTTATAGGTTTATATGTATGTAAATAAAATATCTAAATTACTGTTTTCCAGTCAAGTGGATTGGGATAACCTGTGAAAATATCGTAACATATAGATTCCCATAATCGTGTCCCAAATTCACAGAATCAGAATATCCAGAGATGGTGACTAGTTGATGATGATGACAGTGATGATGATGATGATGATGATAATCATTAAATACTTGGAGTATGCTTTTTGTGATCAGTCAGGTTTGCAAATCAGCAGGTACCATTATGAAAGACAAAACACACACTGTAAAGTGCATATAAATACGTAATTTGAAATCTGGAATGTTTAAATTAAGAGTATATAGAGAGGAAGTAGTTTCCATAAAGATATATGGCCAGTTAGTAGCAATATTGCATAAGAACCTAGGTTTATTAAAAATAGTCTTCTATGGCTGAGATAGGGAATATCTCCTATTCCCTTTACTTCAATTCCCACAGATAAACGATGAAACTTAAGACTTAATGTTATGCAGCATGGTACAGTTTCTTGCATTAACTTTAAAATATCTTTAATACCATGGGCTAATAAAACATGTTACTTTTGAAAATGATAAATATCAGGAAATGCTTAAAAGACAAATTATTCTTAAATTTTCATATATATTTATGAATTTGGAAGACCATTTTATCAGAGGTGAAAACATGAAACAGTAAATGATGGTTGCCTCTGGGGAGTGTGATGAAGGTGATGTAGGTATGTAGAGTGGGAGGGATGCTTATTTATATTGTACATGTGTTATAAATCATATTTTCACATTTTTTAAAGGCATAGAGAGAAAAGGAAAGAAAATATAACTTAGCCAAGAAAAGTCATTAGATTCGTTTTTCTATTGCTGTGTAACAAATTTAGCAGCTTAAAAAACATGCATTTATTATCTCACAATTTCTGTGGTTCGGGAATCCAGGTACATCTTAACTGGGTCGTCTGCAAGAATGTAATTAACGCAATGGCAAAGGCTGGATTCTCATGTGGAGGATAGACTGACTAGGAAAAAGTCCACTTCTAGTCTTACTCAGATCGATGGAAGAATTCATTTCCTTGTGATTGTACACTGAGGCCCCTGACTTCTTGCTGCCTGTTGTCTGGAAGCTACCTTCAGCTTCTAAAGGCCTTCCCCAGTTCCTCGCTATCTGGATGTTTACTTCTTCAAAGCCAGCAAAGGAGTCTTACATAATGCAATCATGGGAGTGACATCTCATTACCTTTACCATATTCTACTGATCAGAAGAAAATGACAGGATGCACTATGACTCAGTTTTTCTAGATCTTGTCGATATAACGGTATGTTTTGGAAGAAAACAAATATTCTGTGTCAGGAACTCTGTTAAGCATTGTAAGATACTGCATATATTTCTTATGACATTCCTATAAAATACTGGTACCACCAGTTCTATTTTCTGATGAATACTCAAGAGTACTTTTTTTTTTAACCAAAAACACTTATTTTAGTCTTCAAAGAACAAAGTGTTCTTCTTTTTCTAAGATAATAATGATTAACTTACAAGGAGTCCCTTTTCTTATGTGATACAAGTAGCAAGCTTTAGACCAGGAATTTAAACAAAAGACTTCTCTTAATCAGAGCTTTTCTATTTCCATTCCACTACATTAGTATATTAGCAGACTAGAGGCTAAAAACAGTTGTTTTGCTTCCCAGTTTGAATAAAATAGTACATGTTAAATGGGCAGAAGTGAAAAGAAGGGAATGTGAAGAAAATGAACAGAAGCATGATTAAATCAACTTACGTAAGACTTCACAATGGAGTTAATTCCGTTTACACTATTTTTAATTATTGACTCCAAATACACAACTTTGACACTTAAATAGGCATTCTTTAGAAATAAGCCTTGTGGATTATGTAGCTTAATTTCCATGGGCACAGAAGCAAATCTGGGTTTTTTTAAGGAACAGGTGAAGAATTTACAGCTTTCTCCAAATGGACTTTCCTTTGACCATTAAATAGTAATAAAATCCACTTAGAAGTTTCAATTTTCTCTTGTAATTGGCAACAGTAATTTCTACATTTCAGATTAATTACTAAGAATATTCATTTCCCATAGGTGGCAGCATAAACTTCAATAGAATATTCATTACTAGCAATATTAGTTCAGAACTTCTTTACTCATAATGGCAAAGTACTATTTTGAGGGCTTTCTGATTCCACTGAGTCCATCTTTTGAATCTATTTAACATGCTTAAAGTAGAGAGTAATTTATTTTGTTAAAAGTACAAGTATAATTATAAGTAAAAGTAGATGTACAAGCACAATTTTGCATCATTTTTTGAGACAGCCTTGGCATTTCATAATGAATAGATGAAAAAAAGAACTAAGATTAAAAGCTAAAATTATTGTTTTAATTGATATGGTTGGGTGGTTAATACACCACTTTCAGAGTTGACAACATAAGATGATTTTACAGTGATCAATGAACACTCTAATCATGCACTGAACTCTCCTTTTTGTATAAGTATGTATGCATGTAATGCTATATGCAGTATTGTCTGACTGAATCAGCTCTCTCAAACTCTATATTTTAAAAGTTTGCTTGTTTCTTTGGATTTCCAAAGCAGTCAGAGAAAGCGTTCACATGTGCATTTTAAGGAATGTCAAAATAATTAATTACAAGTTTATTTTTACATACCTTTTGAAATTAGTGGAAAATTTTGCACTCTCCAAAGTATAATATTTAAATTCTAATTACTGAAATTCTAAACAAAACAAAACAAACAGAAACAAATAAGACTTCAGTTGCAGTTAACCTTAGGTTAATGTTCAACTGGAAAGATGTTTTACTTTACACTGCATTTGTCACCTTTTTCATGTTTTGATAGATCTCTTTTCTTCTGTCTTTTGTATAAATTAGCTCTTGAGAATCCACTGTATTCAAGAGAAATCACACACTTCAGAAAAAGCCTACTGGATTTTAGGATGGGATATTTTAACATGTTTCTCTACCTTTAGGTGTTTTGCTTTATGTTTCAAAGGTATGGTAGCAGATCAACACTCAAATATCTGCCTTTTATAACTTATCTCCTCAGACATGTTCCAAAACAATGAGGTATATTATTGACAAAGAATTAAATGTAATAATCAAGCAATTAACCAAGGGTATTTGCAGCACTATATAGAAAGACAAATTAAGAAGACTACCATGGTATCCAGAAGCCATCTGTTAACCAATGTCAAATTGATGATAAAGAAAATTGAGTTCCCTTGGCAGTTGGTTTTCCTCCAGCTGCACACAGCTATAAAAGAGCCATCAAAGACAAATCCGCATTTGTGGTTAATTCAGAAATGCAGTAGATAGGCATTGAGAAACCTCCAGTGACAAATTTTTATTCTGAAAGTTGATGCTAAAATTCCTGGGAAAGTTACACATTGGGCCTTGGATTAGCATTTAAGACCATCTTGATAGGGTAAAAAGATGATCAGCACAATTCTCAAATGCATGTGTGTACACACAAATACAATAAAAATCTGCTCAGAGCATGAAATAATGAGTGAATTACTTCTAAAGTAATCAACTATACAAAGTTAGTTGATAACATATTTACCGCAAACATTTATTATTGCACATATTCTAATATGAACCTCACTTTATGAAAAGCCTACAATGAAGCAGTACTAGAAAATAATCATAAATTGGGATGGTCTTTATTATTACTAAGCCTTGACAAAGACTAATGCCAAAGACTTAACAAAGGTGTTCTCCAGAATCATTATAATACTAACACTCAAAGGAAACTTTAAAAAGTTAACATAATGCCTTGAAAGAGGTTGGGATCTGGAGTCAGGCAAAAGTGATGTTTCAAATTATTCAATCCTTATTAATCCTTATTAATTATATGACCTTGGGCATATTACTTAATCTGTGGTAGTGTGTATAGAAAAATGAGAATGATAATAACCTTGCAGGGATGTTGAAATGATAAAACGAATTAATGGGTGCCAAAACTTATTTCTGTCAAATAAAACATTAAATGTCTTATCAATGGATTATTGAAGTAATACTAATTGCTAAGGACTTTAAGCTTATTGTGGAGAGGTCACTGGGCTGAGGATCAGGAAATCTAGCTTGTTCTTCCAGTTTGCCATAAATTAGCCGTGTGACCCTGTACAAATCATTTAAGTTCTCTGGACCTCAGTTTACTCTTTGCTAAATTGGAGGTTGGGATGGGAATGGAATTAAAATGACTATATTAATTCTAAAATCCACTTATTCTAAGTATTTGAGTTAGATTTCAATAAATAAAAGCAAAATATAAAATCACATATTTGTAGAACACTGTTGAAATCATTGCAATCTGTTATATGTGTGTTTATTGCTGATTTTTAAAAGAAAAATTAAACAGTGGGAACAGTCAACTTTTATAGTCCACTTAAGGTTTATGTTTTTATTAGAATGCAATTAATGTTAAGTAAACATGTGTTTAATTTATTCACTAAAGCTGCCTAGTTGAACCAGATTAACCCAGAACTGTGTCTGACTTTTCTTGTACTAGCAGCTTACAATTTTAGAGTTGAAGAAGATTAAAAAAAATAACTACTTGGGCGGCTAGGTGGCTCAGTTGGTTAAGCGACTGCCTTCAGCTCAGGTCATGATCCTGGAGTCCCGGGATCGAGTCCCGCATCGGGCTCCCTGCTCGGCAGGGGGTCTGCTTCTCCCTCTGATCCTCTTCCCTCTCGTGTTCTCTGTCTCTCATTCTCTCTCTCTCAAATAAATAAATAAAAATCTTTAAAAAAAAAATAACTACTTATCCATTCCCCATTTTGGGGTTGAAAATATAAAACATTAAGTAAGAGACAGATAACTGTGAGAGAGAACTGGTTCTAGAACCTAAGTCTATTGATTCCTAGACCAATCTTTGTTCCACATCACATTTCACTATTTTTAACAATCTTGAAAATGCATTCTATCTCAGTCACTTTCTCTGTTCCTGATACCTTATCTCATTTCATTAACTTGACTGAAATTACCACATTTAGTTTACTACTGCTATGCTGAACAAGTATTTCACATTGGATGATCTCAAAATACAAATGTGTTTGGCCTACCACTCCTACTTTATAATGCATCCCCCCACCATTGAATGAACACTTAGCAACCCTCATCATTTTTCAGTTCATTCCTAAGTATCAGACATTCAATAGTCATTTCAGGTTACAGCATACAGTTTCAAAATTCAGAAATATTAAGTGCTACTTCAAGATAGTAACCAATATTTGGATATTCATTAAAAAATAAGAACCTTTTCTTCTTAGGCATGGTTGGCTTCTTTATGCACTTCTCCTTCCATTAGTTAGCTGCTGTATTGAACTTAAATGATCAGTGAATTCAGAATGAGAGAGAAAGCTAAAGAGCAGGATTGTTTCTATTTGGCTAGTTACTGCTAATGTAGTAGCAAGCTTAAATTAAATTTAAATTATAAGAAAAATATGCAGGATACAGTAGTATTTTGGACATAGAGATCAAATAAAAACAAACAGTTAAGAGTGAAACACTGATCTTTGACAAAGGAACAAAGGGGATACAATAGAGAAAATGCAGTCTTTTCAACAAATGGTATTGGAACAAGTAGATACACATGCCAAAAAAAAAAAAAAAAAAGGAATCCAGACACAGACCTTATACCTTTCGTAATAAAGATCTAAATGTAAAATGAAAACTATAAAACTCCTAGAAGGTAGGACAAAATATGGATGACCTTGGGTTTAGAGATATAACATCTAAAACGTCGTTAATAAAATAAGTAATTAATAAATTGGACTTAATTAAAATAAAAAAGTTCTGCTCTGTGAGAGACACAATGAAGAGAATAAGAAGACAAGCTATATATTGGGAAAAAATATTTGCAAAAAATACATTTGACAAAGAACTGTTATCCAAAATATGCAAAGGACACTTAAAATTCAACAAGAAAATAAACAACCTGATTTTAAAAATGGGTCAAAAATCTTAATAGAATCTCACAAAAGAACATACACAAATTACAAATAAGTATATGAAAATATGTTCGACATCATATGTCATCAGGGAAATGCAAATTAATACGAGACACCACTGCACACCAATCAGAATGGTGAAATTCCAAAATACTGCCCGCACCAAATGCTGGAGAGGATGTAGGGCAATAGGAGCTCTCATTCATTGATGCGGGGAGTGCAAAATGGTAAAGCCATTTGGGAAGATAGTTTGGCAGTTTCTGACAAAACTATCATGATCTTACTATACAAAGCAGCAATCACATTCTTTGGTATTTAGTCAAATGAACTGAAAACATCCACACAATCATCAGCACACAGATGTTTCCAGTTACTTTATTCCTAATTGCCAACACCTGGAAGTAACCAAAATGTCTTTTGGTAGGTGAATGGCTAAATAAACTGTGGTACATCCACACGATGGAATAACATTAAGTAAAATAAATGAGCTATCAAGCCATAAAAAGACATGGAGGAGGCTGAAACATATTACTAAGTAAAAAAAGCCAATCTGAAAAGGCTGCACACTGTATGATTCCAAATATATGACCATTTGGAAAAGGCAAAACTATGGAGAAAGTAAAAGGATCAGTGGTTTTCAGAGGTTAGAAGAGGCAGGATAAAGAGGCAGAGCACATAGAATTTTTAGGGCAGAGAAACTATTCTCTACGATACGATAATGGTAGATATATGTCATTATACATTTTCAATACCCATAGAATGAACAACCCCCAAAATGAACCCTAATGTAAACTATGGACTTTGTATAATAATGGTATGTCAGTGTAGCTCATCAGTTGTAACAAAGGCACTTGTTTGGTGAGGAATGGTGATAGTGGGGGGTGAGGCAGAGAGTACATGGGAACTCTGTATCTTCTGTTCAGTTGTGTCCTGATATAAAACTGCTCTAAAAAATAAAGTCTATTTTTAAAAAGGTAAAGCAGAATTTAACTTAATACTTTAAAGAAAGAGAAACTGAAATTTTTGCAAGATACTTGTATAAAGAATTAGCTTTGGGCACAGTTAAAGGTACAGGTAAGTTTTAAATAAAATTTTAAAATAGATAAATGTCCTACTACAAAATGAATTACACTATAACTGGGAGGAAGAACAAAACAAAGACAACACATCAACTGTAATTCATGTAAGCCTATCAATCTCCGGTCTGTTTTAAACAATCTCTAAGGTAAAAAATCATTAACCAAAATACATGATTACATCAAAATCACTAAACAAATGTGATTTGTCACAGAATATAAGCTAAAATATATCTACTTCATATTCTAGAATAAATTAGATATGACTGCTTCATAATTGCTAAGCAAAATATGCAGAAAAGAGAGTGTGAGGTTTTACCATAAATGGTTAGAAACAAAATGTGATAGTAAGCTGTGGAGATTCAACATTAGAATGTTTGCCCTCAGACTAGCCTTAATAAACCATATTCATTCTTTAGAAGCCAAGTTATGGTCAATCAGTGTAGCATGAAATAGAAAATGTATATACTTCCATGTGTTTCAGTATATAACTCTATAATAGCATTTACTACAATATATTCAATCACTTTATTTGAATATACACATAAACTCCTATGGAAGGAGATTTGTACGAATAACACTTGGCACCCTGGCTGGCATAGTCGATTCTCAAATGCATGAATAAATGAATAACCAGAAACTGAGCTATAGGGGAGAGTAAGGGATAATTATACTATATATTATTTTCTAAATGTATACTCTTACCCAGTCATTATATACTTTAATAATATTATTCTGCTTGGGGTGACTGGGTGGCTCAGTCAGTTATGTGTCTACCTTTGGCTCAGGTCCTGGAATCGAGCCCTGCATCTGGCTCCCTGCTCAGAGCAGAGTCTGCTTGTCATTCTCCCTTTCCTTCTGCCCCTACCTCCACTCATGTGAGCACACGTGCTCTCTCTCTTTCAAATAAATAAAATCTTTAATGTTGGGGTTAATGTAGAGTATGAAATCAGCCATAATACCTGACTTGCTAAAATGTAACAGGGAGGCCGCTGGGGGAGAGGGCAGGTTTCAGAGAAGGGTGTGGGCCTTTGGAATGCCCAGGCCCGCAGGACCACATTGCCTTGGAATGCCACGGGGAGTTGCCTTCCCGGAAGCTTTCTTAGTGCAAACAGCAGCCCTGGGATCTAAGAGATGTATGCATTGTCCCTTAGGCAATGTTTAGCAGAACTCCTAGAACACGCAGATTAGCATATCGTATCTTTCCCATAAACAGACCCTCCCAGTTCCAGTAAGACCCATTGTCACACATCCCGTGCTTGAGAAACAGTGATAAATGGAACAGTCCATAAATGGAACCAACAAGTATTTTATCCAGGTATATATATCCAAAGCATTTGAACTTCCATTATACCATACACCTAGGAATTGTATGATTTCACTAACTCTTTTTACTTGAGAATAAGAAACAGTAAGTGGCATGACCACAGTAACATAGGCAAAACCTTAATCCAGTGTTCATTTGGCACAAAGAAAGAAAGGATTATCACTCAGTCTGTATTCTTTTTGTGTTCTGTCTGTATTAAAGAACCCTGACTAATAATGTCTAGCTAAGCAAATGGCTACAAACCTCTAAGACATATGAAGTTAACAGAGTTAATAGGAAGGGGAAAGAAATGGCCAGGGCAGAGTAAAAACAGCATGCCAAAGAGCCCCCAGCAAATAGTTGAAGCGAATAAATAAAAGGCTATGACAAGATTTAGGGAAAAATGTTCCCTGGGAACTCCAGGAAAAGCCACAAAGGACTGCAGTTTTGATGCTACCTGTAGGGGACCAGGGAGATTATTATTCCATTGACCTTGAAGATATTTACTACATCGGTCCTTCCTGCCTAAGGTAGGTACCAATGATGTGCGCTATTAATACAAGCTGGTCCTTCTGTTATGGGAGATGAACAGGTTTAAGGGGTAATGTTCTATTCACTGGTTTATTACAGAGAATGAAGGGATACTAGTATGATAGAAGAATTATGCACAAAAGGCTGGAAAGAATAGTCTGAGGAGAAAAAAGAGAAAGCTGTAGTTTTGACATACATCTTGGGCCTTTTGTGGGGCTTTCTTGAGTCTTCATAGCAGACATGGTTGAGAAATTTTTACAGGCTTAAAATGAACATTGAAGAGGTGCAGGCTGCTGCCCAACTATGGGTATTTTAACAAATAAAATTAGGGAATAATAGCTAACTTGAAGTCACTTGCTGATAAAGAACAGAGACCAGCGAACACTGCCACCCACCACAAGGAAAGAATGGGGCTGAGGCTCAACCATTTGGTACCTATTGTGATCCCTGTACCTGTGCAGGAAGAGAAAACTAAAGAGGGTTAGGTGTGGCGGCCCGTGAAGCCCAAGAATTTGTCAAAGACAGCATAGTGACTGGCTATATCTAGAATAGTGCCAGGGAATGGGGTTTCATAATTTTGCTCTCTTCTCATGTAACTTCTGCTTTGGCAGTTCAGATGTATGCCTAAAGTCTATGCACAATATTTTAAATGGCTGTAACCACTCCTGCCAGACTGTAAACTAGCCCATTTTAGATTGAAATTTACTACAGAAATCAGGGGCAAGTTGACAAATAAAAGCGTATGTCACAGCAAAGAGAAATAACAGTAACTTGATAAAACTGGTATGTATACAGGCTCACCTGAGGGAGAATCTAAAACTTCTGAAGTCAAATCATGTCATCCAAGGCAAAAAATCAGAAGTTGGAATGACTTTTTACGTTAACAAATAAGTCGACAAGTATTTGAAAAGTTAGGACAATAAAAGGGCCTATCTTAGCTTTTTTTTTTTGGTATAAGAACAAAGAAAGGATAAAGTTGCCTGCATCTTCTCCAGGTGAACTTTACACTGAAAAGAGCAAAACAAATATGAAAAACAGACAATCTCAAAATAGAGAACACAGTAGATTACCTTGGTACTTAGTTTATAGATCTATGCCATAATTACTTATAAAACAGAGAACTGGGGGGAAAAAGTGTTATCATTGCAAAATCACTGTTCACTACATTTTGGGTCTAATACAAAATAGAAAATGTATAAGACAGACCAAAATTACCCTAGTATTGAGTTTCCTATTTATGGAAGTGGCCAAGAAAAAGCTACCAGAGAAATTGGAAAGAGACAGTTTTCAGTGGCTGCAAGTTCTAATAGATGAACTCTAAGGTATCTTCCAAATATTAGCACTACTAAGTGCTAAGAAATCATTGTTATCTTTATTATCATAAGGAAGCGTGCTATTTATTATATTCTATGTCCATGTTAACATTAGTATACATAAGTTTAGGCAGAAAACTCAAATAGGCTGCTTTTTTCCTGTCTCAGAATAGGTCCTTAACCATTGGATAACTTTGAATGATTCAATTCTTTGCTTCTTTCATTCTTGTCTAATTAAACATATTAAGCAAACACATATAGGGCGCCTGGGTGGCTCAGTTGGTTAAGCGACTGCCTTCGGCTCAGGTCATGATCCTGGAGTCCCGGGATCGAGTCCCGCATCGGGCTCCCTGCTCAGCAGGGAGTCTGCTTCTCCCTCTGACCCTCCCCCCTCTCATGTGCTCTCTCTCTCTTTCAAATAAATAAATAAAATCTTAAAAAAAAAAAACAAAACACATATAGGCTTTAAAGTCAGAGCTCATGTGAATACAAATGATACAAACCCTTAATGTTTCTATAAAAAATCAAGATAAGATTTTTGGTGTATCATGTAGTTTAGCAAGCCATATGCTTGTCAGCTATTTTAATTAATAAAATACATAAGAACCTCTCACTAGAAAGAGTAAATGTTGAATTTGAGTACTTCCTACTAATTCTACCACCCACCCCTACCCAAAGTAACACCACCAGCATCAGCACCTCCACAATAATTACATCTCTTACAAATGAGTGGTTATAGTGTTATGGTGGGAGGAGACTGAATTAGGAGAAGATGGGAGAAATTCGGCTTATAAAAATTGTGAACAATTTCTTTTTGAGATAGGCTTAAAGAGGAACCCACGTTACCCACAAAATTTCTTAATATTCTGTCTGATAAGCAATCTCCTTATTTTTGAATAGAAGGACCACAGTTAAGACATCTGATTACTATAATATATATCCTTATATAAAGTATAAATATTAATTTGTATATTATAAAATTTTCTCAGATGTAGAAGATACACAAAAGGCACTTAATAAATATTTTATTTTATTTATTTCTTTTAGAGAAAGAGAGACAGCAAGCATGCAGGTGGAGAGGGAGGGACAGAGGGAGAGGGAGAGAATCTTAAGTACACTGCACAGCCAGAGTGGAGCCCGAGGCAGGGCTCGATCTCACAACCCTGAGATCATGACCTGAGCTGAATGAAATTAAGAGTCTGACGCTTAACAGACTGAGCCACCCAGGTACCCTAATAAATATTTTTAAAAGAACACCTCTTAGTTGTTCACTGAAAGAGCATACATGATGAATTGTGATCTCCCCGACCCAACTCTCAAAACAAGCAGACAAATACACGGATACAGAAAACAATAAATTGTTTAACATGTCTATACTAATTACAATGTACAAAATCCTAGTTATAGCTCTGAAAGTGGTGCATAAAGTCCGGTTTTAGGCATACATATAAACAATAAGAGCAAACATTAAAATAGGAAAATTTTCTGTCAACATGAATTATGGCCAAGAGTATCAAGAGACATGGGGCGCCTGGGTGGCTCAGTTGGTTAAGCGACTGCCTTCAGCTCAGGTCATGATCCCAACATCCTGGGATCGAGCCCCCGCATCAGGCTCCGTGCTCAGCAGGGAGTCTGCTTCTCCCTCTCCCTCTGCCTGCCTGCCTGCCTGCCTGTCTGCCTACTTGTGATCCCTCTCTCTCTCTCTGTCAAATAAATAAATTAAATCTAAAAATAATAATAATAATAAAAAGAGTATCAAGAGACAAATAAGATGTAAGTTGATAAATATGAAGGAGAAAGTACAGGCCTTAGCTATTACACTAGAATTGCTTCTCAAAATAAAATTTAAGAGAGATTATACCTTTAAAAATTACCAATGGCTTCTATTAATACAAATTTAATTGTAAGTTTCTATACAGTATGTTGTTGGGCATGATTGAAATTCCAAATGCTCTTCATTATATTAGAACTGCAGGCAAAGATTTTCGAAGCCTCCAGATGCAACACTTTGATGTCTACAGTGCGAGGACTGTTTCAACAAGAGACGTTGGGTAGACAAGCAGAAATACAGTTGATGGGCAGAAGAATGTAGGCTACCATGGAGTTAAGGAGACAACAAGCAACTAACTTAAGAAAAATGAGAAAGGACAGATTTAAAAGAAATTGAATACATTTAAACTTAAAAAAAATCACAATTTCATGACAAACAATAGCACTATCTTGCCTGTTTTACATACACCAAATGTGTTGGTAGAAATTATCACATAAATGCACAGAATAGCTGGTCTCTGATATGGAGTGGAAGTGGGAGGTATTATTCCTGCTTAGAAGTTGCTAAAAGTCACACAACTATTCAGTGATTTTCTGAGTAAGATCAGAATCCAAGCAATCATAAATTTTAATTTTCTAATTTATTTCTTAGCTTGTATTGCCAATACAAAATATTTTTAATTTCTTCCCCTATTCAACTGGCTGAACACTTTTCCATTTGCTGATGTCAGTTTGTTACCTTTGAATAAGGATTAGCTGCTTATGAAAAGCATTATTTCTCTTTAACTTCTGAGGACTTCAGAGTACACAACATTGCAAAAGACATATGAGGTAGGGTGCTATTATCATAGGCTAGAAACACCCAGAAAACAAAAGACATTATTACTTCTCAACTCTTTTGAAAGGCAAATATGTAATATATGTCTAAACATCAAACTGATGGAATGATATGTACTGATCTATGACAATGATTTAAAATATTCCCTTAACACTACTTTTCATATTAGATCTTAACTGACAGAGGACACTAACATAAACGACTCTTACAATAAAAGGCAGTGATTGCCTCTCAACTCAAGGCAGTAAGGCAGTGTCACTTCACTTCAGTGTAGCCATCACAAGCATAACCAAGGTAGCCATTTCTCAAGTCATGTCATAAAATTAAATTAAAAACAAAAAACAAAAACCAACAACTTCATAATGACTGATGGCCTCAGGGGAGCTCTACATTAAATAAATAAATAAATAAATAAGCAAACACACAATAAATATATATCCCTATTATGTGGAGTAATCGATGTTTGTTAGACAAAAACTATGACTTGGATTAAAATTTTTTTCTGCATTAGCCAAAGAAAAACAGAAAAATCTTAGCAGAGTAGAGTGCCTACATGTTAAGGATTCCTGAAGTCGGCAAAGGACAATGCTTCCTAGTATTTATTAGCATAGGGAAGGTGCTCCTGCTGTTCCTAAAGCTTACAACACACTGTCAGCCATCATGCTTTAAATGAAAACATTCTGGAACAATCTTCAACTACCTGGCTCCCAAGCCAGCCAGCATGTCAACAACTGAAAGTCAATGTTACCTGTGTCTCTTCTTTTAGCGGGAGGCTTACTTAACAGTGGTATCTCCACAGTCATCCTTGGCACACCTGGTCACAGGAACACATGATTTACACAGCTGCACAGTCTGGGTTTGTGTTGAGAGAGATTTTAGCAGATGAGGCATAAAATTTGAAAATACACAGCCAGGGAGATGGGTAGTATGAAAACCCTCCGTTCCATAAAAATCGGTCTTCAGATTTTGTTCATAAGTCTTTCCAACTAAGTAGAAAAGTGACAAAGTTCTGAAAAAATATATGAGTATCCTGTAAGATAAATAGATTAGCTAGCACGAGCTGGCATAAATAAATGTTCACCATTTAGATGTATCATTATACATAATAATTGAACACATGGGCCAGGATAATGTTGGAAAAAACAAAATATGAAATTAGGCCTATGAAAACATGAGGAACAAACTGAGAAAAGGTAAACAAAGGTATCTACACTTACCTTGCTCAGAAGGTAAAGTGGGAGTTAATATAGGGGGGGCCATCCAGGAGATTCACCTAGCTGTGCTTGTTGTCAGACCTGAGGTGTTGTGCAAAATTGCTCTATAAAAAAAAGGGGGAGAGATAGAAATCATGAATTTGTTAATGTGTCTTCTTCTGTGTGCCTTTTTAGTCCAGCACTATTGTACCCAGTTAAATCCCAGTTACTAAATAATAATTTATATTGCACTATCTCCCTTGGAGAAAAGATTTATCCATAAAAAATCTTAGGGATATACCATGAATGATCTTTCTTATTCAGTTCATATAAAATGAACCAGTTTTAATTTTAATAATATTATTTAGTTAATGATGTCACTTTTTCTTTATCATTAATATCTTTTAGTTCAAAATATACTGGAATGCTAATATATTGAAATCTTTTGTTTTATCAACTAAATGCTAACAATACTATATAGACACATGTACCTCACTACTTTCCCCCAAAACTTTACTACTTTTTATATTATTTTAAACATAGGTACAGATTAATAAGGACAATAGCATTAGAATCTTATTTTAGGACATAAAAAGAAGCCTAATATATGCAAAAAATAAAAATAATAAACATAATCACTAAATAATTGTCAAGTCTAAAGCTAATCTTGGATGAGCAAATGATGTAGAAATTAACACTTTGAATTGTTTGTCAAAATAAAGTGGTACAATTTGAGTCCACTCAGCCTAGATGCCGATTATTCCAAGGAGCCTTTCAACATATCCCAACTTTAAGTTTCAATTCACTTTTCTGAAGTCTCAGAGCCATTTATCCATACCTGTTTTATGAAAAAAATATTATCTTTCAACCATTCCATATAATTCAACATGTACTTTATCTCTTCCATTCCTCTAGAAAGTTTTCAGGGTAAGAGATTTATCTGATTTTTTTCCTAAGTGGTTAATTTTTGATGCACACTATTTTTAAATGGATGAATGATGCAGTTGTTATAAGGTATTAGGTTATCTACCAGGGCTACAATTCTCATCTGGGGCCCTTTATTACCTTCTTCCAAGGTCACTGATTGTTGACAGAATTCAGTCTCTTGTGGGTGTGGAACTGAGATCCTTCTTTTCTGACACATCAATTCCTTCAAAGTCAAGCAAACAAAGGACCATTGCATCTTTTTTATGCTTTGAATTTTTCTGAATTCCCTTTCTACCTTGCCTTTTGCTCTTAAGGGATCGCGTGATTATATTGGGCCCCTGCTGCTGGATAATCCAGGGTAATCTCCCTGTTTTAAATTCAACTAATTGGTTAATTTAATTACATATACAAAATTCCTTTTGACATGATAAATAACATATTCACAGTCTGGGGATCAGGGGAACAAGATATGGAATCATCTTGGAAGGCATAATTCACCTATCATACCCATCTTATCTAAAATTTTATCATCTAATACATATTTACTTGAATATGTAAGCAGACTTTTATTAGATTACTCTTCCTGAAGATGAGAATATAGTCACTTTTCACATTCATATATCAGCATGAGTTAGCTTAGTCAGAATTTTCACTTTTAAAAACTAATATACGCACTTAAGGAATAAGAGTTGTAGAGATACAAAGGAAAATACAGAATGATGGTGTCATTTTATAGCATGGACAGGTATTTCCCAGGGGAAAACCAAAGAATCACCTGAGTGGACTACTAAAGTGTGGTATTCTGGAAAGGGATGCTAGAAAGTAGAAAAGTGAGGGGGACAGAGACAATAAAGAACCATCAATAGCTTCCTAAGGGCTGTGAATTATTGAAATGAACTAGGTAAGCTAACTAGATCTTGGATTTCCCCTCCTCCTTTATCAGTTACTCAAGCGCCACACAGACACACACAGACAGGCACAGACGGACGGTCAGACAGACAGACAGACACACACACAAATATGAAAGAACCTAGACCCAGGGGTACAAGAAACCATTCTAATAAGTTTCTAGAGTTGAGAAACCTGCACAATCTTTTTGTAAAATAACAACAGAGTTGGGATTGAGGTAGAGGGGGATTTAGGATAGAAGGAAAGATACAATATGCAAGTACTTCTAATGGTTTCAAAACACCCCTTAACTTCCAGGAATAACCCTGTCTATTCAATTATTGTAATGTATATATAAAGAAAGAAATAATTTTCTTTTGGAACAAATATTGAGTTCACAATAATCCAATTACAACCTCAACAGGGAGAAAAACCAATCTCTGTTTCACTTCACTGCACCACAGTATTTAATCTTTTTCTATTGATAGTGCATGCAATTTCCATTAGAAGAGTTTTAAACATCAGAGGTAACATTTGGAGGCGGCAGCAGATTCACAGCAGCTCTTTAATATTTGGTCACTTCATAATTAGATTATAACTTTACAAGAAAGCACATACGAGGCACTGGGTCACAGCTTTAAAGTTATAAAACCAATAAAATCATCCAGGGTGTATCATTATTTTGAAATGACTTATAAGCAGTTTCATTTTACTGCCAAACATTTTTATAATTCCTTTCCCAAAGACAAATGTGTTCAGCTTGATTTGTGTTTGTCTTTGCATTTAATCATGTTTGCAGTCCTTTTTTGAATTTACAATTAATCCTCTTTACATTTATGTAACACTATTCTAAACTTTTTCCTCCTAAATTCATCTTGGTGGGTGATTGCTTATTATATTTTTATACTGTTGTAATTATTATATATACATAGTGCTTTGAGCATCCTGACAGAAGGTGTTTTACAATTGTATTATTTTATTGCTCAAACATTTGCAAATAACATACTCATAAAGTCTAAAACATGTAAATGTGACACAGATTCTAATGTGGTTCAGAAAAAGACTAGATCAGGAATGTTTTCTGTAAATGTAAATTAGCATTTTACATACTACTGACCAGACTGCCTCTGATATGTGCGTGAATTTAGTCACCTTCCCTCAGAGGGTTAGTAGAGCAGGCATTTATAGATCAAAACAAAATACGGCAATAGACAGGTGAGGCTAAAAGTGAATGGATTTTTCTTTGTCTGTTTTGGTGGCGGTGGTATTCTAAAGGAAGATTTAAAAAAACAAATTTTAAGGAAAACAATGGGTATGAGGAGGAGGAAACTGGGACTTAGCTATAGTTTTTCCAGTTACTGAGTTTACCAACATATTATTCAAAGTGATGTTAAGAAGTTTCTCCCCTCTAGATTATCATTCACAAAAGAATACATAAATGGGAAAAACAGCAAGGGCAGACCAGAACCCAATAAAATCCTCTAGGGTAGACATTTTGCTTTTCCTCTATTCTGACTGTGGGGAAGATGTGGATCAGACTCTCATTTTGCTTCCTAAGAACTTCCCCCATGATACTCCACAACTTACCCTATATAGTATTGCTTTTCCCTTATCCTGTATAACCATATCTGAAGTAAATTTTGGGTGGCATGCCCTGCTACCATTCTCCCGTATGCTTTGCCTATGCAATTTTGCAGCCCTGAAATAAATATACACTTGTAGTCTTGGCTTTTAGTGTGGACTTGTAGTTTCTTTGTCAATACACTTTTCTCAGGAATTTTTTCAAGTGTCTCTATTCTCAGATAACATGATTGCTTATGCTGTAAATCCTTCAGACTATACGATGAAAGTTCTTGGCACTAATAAGTGATACAGCAATATCACTGGGTACAAAGTCAATATACAAATATCAACTGTATTTCTACATACTAGTAATAAACAAGTAGTCAAAATTATAATAGTGACATTTATAATGGCACTGAAAAATAACAAAATAGGTATAAATTTAGCAAAATATGTACAGGCACTGTACACTGAACACTACAAGACATCAATAAAAAAGTAAGAGAACTAAATGAGACATATATCACGTTCATTTATCAGATGATTCTTAAGATCTTTATTTTTTTTTCAAATTGATCTATAGGTCTAATATAATCCAAACTAAAACCACAATATGATTATTGTAATCTGACAAAATGATTCTAAATTTCGTATGAAAAGAAAAAGGAATAACAAAAACAGTTTTGAAGAGAAGGGCAAAGTTGGAAGTCTCATTCTATTTGATATAAAGCTATAATAATCAAAACAGTGTGGCATTAGTGAAAGGACAGACAGGTAAAAAAATGGGGCAAAATAAAATATCCACAAATAGAGACACATAACCATAATCAACTGATTTTGTCAAATATGCAAAGGCAAGTCAATGGAGAAAAAAACCTTTTAACAAAAGCTGCTGGAACATTTGCATATCCACATGCAAGAAAAAATAAAGAAGCTTTGAGCAAACCTCCCATCTCATATAATAATTAACTCAAACAGAACATAAACCTAAATGCAAAATGTAAAACTCTAAAACTTCTAAAGGAAAATATAGATCATTTTGGAGACCCTTGGAATAGGCTAAGGGTTCTTAGTTATAACATTAAAAGCATGATCTCCAAAGAATGTACTGAGATTAGACTTAATCAAAATTAAAACTTTTTTTTTTCTATGAATGACATTTTGAAAGATTTAAAAGACAAACTATAGACTATGAAAAGATACTGGCATAGGTGAGGTCTCACAAGGAACCTGGATCCATAGAATATAAAGAAACTCAAAACTAAGAAAACCCAATGAAAAAACTGAAGAAAATGTTTGAAAAGACACTTCACCAAAGAAAATATATGAGTGGCAAATAAGTACACGAAAAGTTGTTCCATATTACTAGTCATTAGGTACAGTATAAATTAAAACCATAAAGAGATACAGATTGGCAAATAACCTCTATCAGACTGGCAAACAGCAACCTGATAAAGCCACATGTGCTGTAGAGTTTGCAGAGTAACCATAAATTTCATACAGTGCTGCTAGCAATGCAAAAATGGTGCAGCCAAGAGTTTAACATTTTTTAATAAAACTGAACATACACGTACCATATGACTCAATAATCCCCCACCTAGGTATTCATCCAGGAGAAATAAAACTTATGTTCATAAAAATCCTGTACATGGATGTTTATAGTAGTTTTATTCATATACTGCAAAAACTGAAAACCACCTAAATGCCCTTCAGCTAGTAAAAGGATAAAAAGACTGTGGTGAATCCATACAATGCAGTATCACTCAGCAATAAATGGGAACAGATTGATACAAACAACAGTATGTACATACTTCAAGTGCATTATAGTAAGGGAAAGAAGCCAGTCTTCAAAGGCTTTGTACTTCATTATTCCATTTGCATGCCATCCTGGAAAAGGCAAAACTATAGAAAATAAGAAAAGATGATAGATGCCAGGTTTTAGGGATGGGGAAAAGGCTGATTACAAAAGGGCACCACTGGAGAATATTGTGGATGATGGAACTGCCCCATAAATTGTTCATTGTAGTAGTTATACAATTCCATGCATTTGTCAAAACTCATAGAAGAATTGTATACCAAAAAGATGAATTTTACCATATGTAAATTTAACATGCATAAGTAAAAATTAAAAATTAACAGGGAAATTTTGAAATACATTACTTAAATTTTTAAACATTGTCAATAATAGAATTAGAGAGCAAGAAAACTACTGTGGAAATAGCATAATAATGAGTCAATAGGTGTTTATATTTGATTTAGAGAGACAGTAATATAACTATATTATTTAGAGATATTAATCAAGAGAATTAAAAAGGGAAATGGTTATTCCTGAGAAAGTATTACAGGGTGAGCTGTACACTTGCTTCATCAGTCATGACTGAATTTTTTAAGTATATATATATATAATATATATACATACATATACATCTCTTTTAATAAAAATAAACTATGTAGTGTTTATAGGAATTGTATTAAGATGACAGATGGTATATATTAAATAAATCTAATTTAATGATGTGAATTTAGTAATATTTATATAATCCTTCTGATGCCTTCAGAGTATATGAAGATGAAGAAGCCATTTTTTTTTCAGTTTATTCAAAGTTGATTTCTGGATGTGTTAGACCTCAAATCATAATTATTTATGAATCTTGTATATAAAGCAAACAGACAATTTGAGCAACATTCTTTATACACCCATATCCTAATCTTATTTTTTGTCAGCTTATCTTGCATCCTTCTTTGCAGTCTGTAAAGTCATCTATGAGGGTACTTGGGGAATGCCAGAAGTTCTAATAAAGTAATTAATCCACTAAAAGATGTGTGTCCCATAGACTTTGTACATGACATAAAATTCTCAATACAGAAAAAAAAAAACATGAATTCTACTATACAGGGTATAGATCTCAAGAGCAGGCTGGTAAGACAAACTCCTGTTTGAAACTATAGCATACATCTTGGTCCAACTTTTTTAGTATACTTTTTTTCTTTAAACTCTCAGGAAACCCTACCAAATATTATTCTGGCCCCGATAAATATGCTCTTGTCCCTTCTAAATATAATACCACTTTTCTCATGGAAAAGATGGTTTGCATCACAAAGTATTATTAAATAACATACCACTGTCATGACAAATGTTTAGAAACCTGCCTATATTTTCCTTGTACATCTCAACCCTATCAAAATCAACTTTCTGTCAACTTTCATGCTTAGAAACCAAGGATTACCTATTGATTCTGACAAAGACAGCTCTGACTACTAAAAGAGGCAAAAGTTATAAGACCTACTAAGCTGAAATTATTGACCTCTTTTATAAAAGCTTCAATTCTATTTTGGAGAATGTTTTATTTTGTTTGTTTATGTTTTTTTGATATGGATTTTCTACAATTTAATACAGTTCCTGCATATACTTTTTGAATTCAATTAATTTCATGATAAAATTAGAAGGAGGATCCCAAGTGTCACATTATACAAACTAAACACTTACTGAGAAACAATACACAGCCCTCTTTATCCTATTTCTTATGGCATAAGGCATGCTGATTCATATATCAGTATTCTGAACCTGTCTTTGTATTTGAACAACATTGCAATAATAACCAGAGGTGGAAAGCTTATTGAGGGAGGGGGAGGAATTACATTCCAACAAAGAAATATATTTCATTTTAAGTACCCAGGGGGGGTTATTTTATAAGAAAGTATAAAATTAAAAAAAAATACAGTTTGGCAGTGGCCTTTATGTCTGGAATATTGCTTTCTTAATATAACCCCCATTGAGGCAAAAGTAATATTAACAAATGATAAAGTTTTGCTGTAATTCTTAGTGTTTTAATAAACATAGTTATAACATGCCAAGTAAATTAAACTCCTTAATCTTTTCCCCCTATTTTACTCTAAACACTGCATTGCTGTACTTGGAAAATGATCATTCCACAAACAAAGTCACTAATCATCCAAGACTGATTAAAAAGAAAAAAAGTTTTCTTGATTCCTTGTGACCCCTAAACTGAAGTCTTTGAATAGGAGATTAAAGCTTAATTATTTTGATGTACCAGTTCAGTGTTATCAATCTGGCCTCTTCACCATTTCGAAAGTGTAAATTGCTTGAGTAAAATAGGTGAACGCTCTGTCCTTTCCCTTTTTAAAGAATTCACATTTTCAATTTCTAGATGAAAAATAATACCCTGACTAAATGCTAATCATACTTTCTGCTGACAAAGATAGAATAAACCAGGAGATTATCTAGAATACTAAGGGGATAGCAGTATGAATAAATCAATACTGCCCCTACATATATTACTAATCTTCTTTGGTACATAAAACACAAAGTTTTTTGAAAAAAATGTAGACCACTTTGAGATAAGGTTTAATGTGCTCTCTCAATCTTAAGAATAGTTTTCTTTGCTCACCTACTTTAAGTATGAAAAAGAATCTGAGAACAGTCTGTGCCCCTACCCTATCACTATTATCTGCTCAGCACTGCTCTATCCAGGTAACCACATCAATGTCATGTATGGATTTCCAAAAATCTATGCTACATAAATATTGCCTTATAGAAATTTTAACATGAAACTGAATATTTTTTTCTTGAAATCATAGTTTATATATTGATCCATACACACACCAACATGTAGAGTTGGTATGTTATTCTATTATGTATCAATGTTGCATAATTTATTTAAATTGCTACCTATGTGTCCAGAAACAGCCATGTCCTGATGTTGATCACAGCCCCGTTCTGTTCTCTCTTATGGAGAATTTCCTTTCAATACCTCTTGAGTCCTTCCCCGCTAGCCATTCACAAGAGAAACGGATCTCATGCAAGGTTGCTTGAGTTCAAATTTTGGCTCCATCATTTTTCACCATATGAATTTTAGTCGTATTATTGAACTTCTCTAAGCATCAGCTTATACTTTGGTAAAAATATATAATAATTTCTCATAAGTTTTAAAAATCATAAAATTTATGAAACATACTTAGCACAGTCCTTGGTACATTCTAAGTGCTTTATGAATAAACAGTGTAGGTACTGATACCCTTATGCCCAAAGGCCTTCTGGGACAGGAGGTAAAATCATCACTACAGATGAAGTTTTAAATATATCCACCAAAAGCTATAGCCCTGGTCTGGACATGTGCCAATCTACAGAGTGGCAGGAATTTCCTAATATCTACATAACTACAATGAGAAGATGGGTCTTGTCACAACGGGGTACTGCTCTAAAATGATTAGACCCTCCCCATTTAGAGGCAGTGAGTTGCCAATAACTTTTAAATTATAGACTCAAACTCTAAGACCCCACATGCCTACTAATAACCTCTATATGAACATTAATTTACATATATCAAGCAGTACAACTGTCTGGCTTACATTCAGATAACTTTTATGCGTGACTGTTAACCTTGCCTCTCCCCACACTGCGGATTCAGTTGTGCCCAATAAAGTGATATGAAACTCCCTTATTCCCAGAACTAAACAGCAAATTGTCCTTTTATTTAACTGCTCTGTAAATAAATGAGGGTGGGAGGCTGGGGGGGGGGGTCCACCATTCTCTTCTGTAGCATGTAATTTGGAGCCAAAATGAAATGGGAACTCATTCTCTTATTCTCTAAGTAGTCTTAGCTCCTGTGCAGCACTGCTTGAGTGTCTCATATTATCTCATTTATTTCCACAATATCCATGTGTAAGGTGGCTATTAGTATCCACATACTACAGAAAAAGGGTAAGAAGCTTAAGAAACATAGATAACTTCTTCAAAGTCTCAAAATTATTAAGTGACAGAGCTAGTATTCAAATGTAGGTTTTTCTACCACATTATATTGTCTCTCATGAATAAGTAAAGAGAATTTGTGTGAAACTGACTAAATTCTGCAAAGGTCTTAACTAAACCAAATTCTGTTCTTTTCTACAAGAAAAAAGTCTATGTTCAGGGAACCTAATGTTATACTATGTTGAGCAGTACGTTAAAACATAAAACACAATAACTGTTGACACATTTTCAAAGGTATCAGTCAGGAAGGTAACCACGTAGTAGGTACTCCCAAAGTTGGAATGGCAAACACTTGTAAATGAGCAGATACGATGACACAAGAAAATTTACATAAAATAATGTAGGTGATCAAATTAGCACATTAAAGCCAAGGAGACTGAATACTTTCAGACCTCTAATTAGAGTACTGTTTGTGCTCAAAATGGCTGTATGTTGGTGGATCAAACAATGCATGTTTAAATGATCACCACTGTTCTATAATCTAGAGAGAATGTATGAACACTGGCTAGTCTCCAGTAAGGAACATCCTTCTAAGCCACTGAACAAAACTTTTCCATAAAGGAATTAAATGTATAAACTTGTCCTCAATAGAACTGTGCTTCAAATCAGTGCTTCCAAGTTATGGCCTAATTTTAATGATAGGAATTTACAATGTTCAAATCGCCTTCACATTCCTTTACTCACTTGGGCCTCACAAGAACCCTTTCCTCTTGACAAGGTGAATACCACTATCTCATTTTTTGAGAAAATAGCATTGAATTTGAAGTTAATGCATTTGCCCAAAGATTATTCTTTCCATTATTAAGAAAGGACACAATTTCCTTACCCTCAGCCAAATGTTCTTCTAGTAATCATGGCAATGGTGATGAAATAAGAACATCTACAATAACACAGTAGCAGTATTAATAGCCTTGTGTTCCCAAGCATGTATGCAAAAATCCCTTTGGTGTAGGCTTAATGATGACATATTACCTCATCTAATCCTTATAACAATGCTATGAAATAAATGTTATCTTAAGTAAATCAGGAAACTGAGGCAGCGAGAGGTTTAAATACTTTCCTACATCACATAGCTCATAAGTACCACAGTAAAAACTTAGATGCTTCTCAAGGTAACACTGCTTATCAGAGATACAGTTCAAAAATAGCCCGTGTACTGATCTTCTCTAATTTTACTGTTCAAATTAGGATAAAGTCTATGTTGTATTTAGGACACGAATTATTATTTCATAATTTTCTAATTTAAATCTGACATCATCATTCTTTAAATATCATATAAAAAGTATTTGCCTTTATTAGGATAAGGGTTTTTGGGGTGCTTTGCTATAGCTGCTTTGGAGCATCTCCTCTTCTGATCACACTAACAAATGAATAAAAAAAAATGTTTAAGGCAGAAGAACATTTTATTCTCCAGCTCTACAAGTTTTAGTCTCTCTGTATTTCTCTGCGCATCTCCCTAGGTCTTGCCTTCTTTCTCTTTTCCTCTGATCTCTCAGTCCAGATCACTGATATACCTAATTTCAAAGACTCATTTCCATTACAGTTAATTCAACAAACGTTAAGAACTTAAAATACTGGAATACTTTATTAAGTGCTATGAATACAGCAATGAGTGAAATAAACATGGCATCTTCCCTTACAGATAAAGGCACTTTATATAAAGATACTGACATTAAGCAAATGCATTAATAATTGAATAATGGTCAAAAAGCAGTATGGAGAAAAGTAGGATTCATGATCATATGTGAACTTTAATTAAAGAGAGGTTCATGTAACCAGTGAACTCAAGAAAGGTCTCCCTGATGAAGTAAGTTTTAGGTGAAATTTGAAATGTGAGTAGGAATTATGCATATTAATAGGGTAGGGAACTTGTCCAAAGGCCCTGAGGCAGGAAGGTACTGAATTAAAATACTGGAGCTAAGGTTTAGAGAAGAAGGATTAGAGTCCACTAGGCTACTGAGATAAATGTATGCCTTATTTATGATACTCACTTTCTTCTGTAATTGAAAGAAGCAATTGAAGATTGTAAGCAAGAAAGGATTTTCTGTTTAAAAACACACACCAGTAAATGGGGAAAGAATTGATTGGAGGCCCCAAGACTATCTTTGAGATCAGTTACGCAAAAGTTACAAAATCTTAGGCAAGAAATACTGGTAGTTAAAATTAGAATTGCATCAGTGGGTATGGAGAGATAGCACACATTATTAGGAGTCTACACACTTGGTCATTTATTGGGAAGAGTAAAAGAGCTAGAAAAGTCAAGAATAAATTCAAATATTTTGGTATGAAAAACTGGATACAAAGTTTTTAAATTTTTGAAATATTAGAAATCAAGTTTAAAACATGTTCACTTTGAGATACCAAGGAGAAATTAGGAAGTTGAGGGAAAAAAAAGCTATATGAAACAGAAAAGAAATATGGAAAGTCAAATTGTTGTATATTTAAACTACTCAATAATTAAAAGGAGCAAATATTTAGTGCATGCAAAAACATGAATGAGTCTTCAAAATGTGCTAAGCAAATGTAGCCAAAGATCACAGTGTTAGGATTTTGTGTATGTGACTATAAATAGGTAAAACTAATCTATACTGACAAAAATTAGATAAATGGTTGTCTACCGCAGAAGGGAGTAGGGAAAGGAGGTCAGAGAGAGAGAGTGTTAAAGGGACAAGATGAAGCTTTTGGGGATGGTGGAAATTACCTAAATATTGATATGACGATGGTTAAAGTCTGTGTGTGTGTGTGTGTGTGTGTTTATATATATCAACATTGATTGGGCTGTACAGTTAAAATAGGTACATTTTATTATATGCAAACTATACCAATAAATTGATTATTAAAAGATAAATATGTGATATCAGCTAATTTTATGCTTTTTTACCCTTTTTCCAAAAATTACAAAAAGAACCAGTTAATTTTGTGATAGGACTAAAAATAGTGTTCACTTCTAGCAATAATTGAGGATTCACTTCTAGCAATAATACTCTTAAATAACACATAGAAATAAAGTAAAAATATATTAAATTGTGTTGAACTGTTGCATTTGAACCTTCCTTATGCTTTTACTTAAAATTGAGGTTTATCAATAAAATTAAAATTTTCTAATCTGTGAAAGACACTGTCAAGAATATGAAAAAACAAGCTACACACTGGGAGCAAGTATTTGCAAAGACACATCTAATAAAGGACTATTATTCAAAATATACAAAGAATTCTTAAAACTCAACAATAAGAAAACAAAATAATTGATTATAAAATGAGACAAAGACCTTAATAGACACTTCACCAACGGAGATACAGAGATGGCAAATAAGCATATGAAAAGATGTTTCACATCATTTGCCATTAGGGAAATGCAAATTAAAACAACAAGGACATATCACTACATGCTTATTTGAATGGCCAAAATCCAGAACACTGACAATACCAAATGCTGACGTAGATGTGGAGTAACAGAAACTCTCATTCATTTCTGATGGGAATGCAAAAATGTACAGCCACTTTGGAAGACAGTTTGGCTATTTCTTACAAAACTCAACATAGCCTTTCCATGCAATCCGGTAATTATGCTCCCTGATATTTACCCAAAGGAATTAAAAATTTATGTCCATACAAAAACCTGCACAAGGATGTTTACAGCAGCTTTATTACTTAGCTTTTATCCAAAACCTGGATAAACTAGATGTCCATCAATAGGTGAATGGGTAAGTAAATTGTGTTATGTCCAGACAATGGATATTATTCAGTGCTAAAGAACGAGTTTTGGGGCCATGAAAAGAGATGGAAGAATATTAAATGCATCTTACTGAGTGAAAGAAGCCAACCTGAAAGGCTATATACTGTATGATTCCAAGCATATGACATTCTGGAAAAGGCAAAACTGTGAAGAGAATAAAAATCAGTGGTTACCAGGGGAGAAAAGGAAGGGTAAACAGGCAGGGCACATAGGATTTTTAGGACAGAGAAACTATTCTGTATGCTATTATGGTAGCTACATGTCATTATACATTTGTTAAAACTCATAGAATGTGCAACATCAAGAATGACAAAAAAGCCTATTACAAAATAAAGTCTATTAAAAAGAAAAAAAATTGAGGCTGGTGATTATATTTCAGCACATTGGATATAACTGAAGAATCTTGCTACTAAGACTGCAGTAAATGATCTTTACTAAATATTTTTAAAAAGTTGTATTTTATATACGATTTGTCACTCAAATCATCTGCTTACTACCTGTAAAAATGTTCCATATCTTTACAATTATTTCAAATTCAGATCAGGTTATTAATCTCCCCTGTGTATCCAGTACACAGGTATTAGGTATTTCACTGTCCCCCTGGAGGCCTGTACTGATTTCCGAGTTACAAATATCACAGCGCATAATTTTATGAACTTTCAACTAAATTTAAATTATTTCAGCTGTGATTAATAAAGGGGTGAATATCAATTATAATATTCGAACAGTAGTATTTAAAGCATTTTGGTGAGTTCAAACTGGATAATACTGCATTTGGAATACTCCATAGTATTTTGAACAAGTTTATATAGAATCAAATGGTTTGACTCTATTTAAACAGTTGCATTGTGCTTATACTCTAGGTAGAAATTATCATCTTGCAACCCAACACCAACATTTTTTTAGTGGCTCCCATGAAGAGTACATAATTTGCTGAAAACATAAATACACAGTTGTGTTATCTGTCAAAACACAGAGTCATCAAAGTTGAAAAGGGAGAGAGAAAATTTGTAACATGCCCAACATAGAGTAGGCTGCTAGCAGGAGGAAGCAAACTGCCTGAGTTCAATGCTTGATTAGAGCACAAGACGGATAGGATTTGTCTAACTTTAATTTTTAGACTCTAGGTATATTTTGTCCGTATTTACCACTATGAGTATTCATAAAATAAAACAATGGAATCGTGCCCAGAAAAGAAAATTAAAAGTCTAACTTAAATTATTAACACAATTTAACATGGAAAATGAAAAAAAAATGGCAGCTGGAAAATGAAAAAAGAGAAAGGAAGAATAAAGATGTCTTTTATCATTAAAAACATGTTTTGTGAAAAGCAAGAGAAAAATGAAAATTGCTAATGTTAATTTAAATTAAATGCTCTTACTATGAAAACCAAATTCAGAAGAATCAATAAATTGAACTGTAACCACCATGAAAATCAACAATAATAAAGATTTAAATAACACCAGATAATTTTGTGATTATAAGACTGTTCAGACGTCAAGATAACTTTAAGAAAAATAAAGGCACATTCTATCAGTTTCTAAATAAGATGATGATCGGTTCATAATAAAACGATGAAAATTTACACCCACAGAAGAAAATGTTATAGTTGAGGACAAGATAATCAGTGTAATCAGAAATCTGACAAAGTGTCAGAAAAAGAAATCCTCCACACAATTTTCCTTCTTTAGTACAAGTAACATCTCCCACTTCTATTCACCCTGTTGTATAGTTATCTAGTATAATTCAAGGAGAAAAGAGAGAGTGATTATACTTCTGTCTCAATGGGTGAAAGTACCTCATCATGGGTGGATTCTCTGTCAGACTGTCTAACTGTGCAAAAGTTGGGTGGATCTAACACAGACATAATGAAAAAAAAACTTTTATTGCTCTGCAGTGTGGACAGAAGCAAAAAGATTGTGGGTGGAAGGGTATGCCTTCTTGGAGGATGGAATGTGAGTAGCTATATATAGATAGGTTACAGTTTCCACAACCTGCAGCCTTTAAGTACAGTCGTTAAGATATACATATGGGCAGGAGCGGGCACACTTGGAAAAGACCATAGTTTTTCTGGCCTGGAGAAAGGAAAAGAGAAGCCAGGAAGCTAGGAATTACAAAGATAGTAGTGGAATCATAAATGTGAGCCTTCACAGAAAGGGGAGTCTTCAAACTTTCTAACCATGACTGTGACTGATCCCTCAACCATGCACATGGCAAAATAGATTCAAGAAGAATTGACTTCTGAACCAAGACCAGATTTGTTCCCCAAGAACCAAACGGTAAAGGTTAAGTACAAGAAAAATACCTTCTAAAAGAAAGGAAACAATAGTCCTAGAAGATAATAACAGAATCAATAATCCACATAATGTAATATTCATAATGTCTAATATACAGTCCAAAAGGTCATGACATACCAAGAACCAAGAAATGGAACACAGTATTAGGGAAAAGAAAATCAATTAAATCCCAAACTAAGAGAAAGAATTTAGAAGTGGCTACTACATCCTCAGTGAAATAGAAGACCATGTATTCAGTGAATGAAAATTTCAACCAAGAAATAGAAAGTCTTAGTAGAGAAAAAAAAAGACCCAAATGGAAATTCCAGAAATAACAAACAAAATATATAGAAGGAAACACAGAAGAAATTCTTTTTGACCCATGGTAGGACAATATTTCTAATAGTACACGAAGCACAAATCATAAGAAAAAGTAATTTGGGATTGATTTAAAAATGTGCTTCAAAATTAAAATAATGAAAATGTAAGCCACGCACAGGGAGAAAATATCTGCAATACAAATGTCTGATAAAGAACATTTTAACTAAATAATGAGACAAACAACCCAATGTGACAAATGTGACATTTAAACAGATAATTCACAAAATAAATAATATGGATAAATGGCCAATAGGTGTTAAAATGCTCGACATTCCTAGATATCAAAGAAATCTAAATTAAAATCATAATGAAATACCTATATATACTCAATAAAATATCTAGAATTAAAACAATTGACAGTAACTAGTGCAGATATGAAACAATTGAAATTTTCATATATTGCTGGTGGAAATATTAAATGGTTACCATTTTTAAAAACAGCTTGATAGTTTATTATGAATTTTAACATCTCCTTGATGTAAAACCACATGCAACGCAGATATTCTCGTAGCTATTTCCCCAAGAAAAATAAAAATACATAGCCATACAAAAACTTGTACATCAATGTACATCATTTAAATAATTACTGCTCCCAATAAAAACAACACAAATGTCTATTACTAGGCAAAAGGATAAATTGTGGTGTATCCATACAATAAAATGATATTCAGCAAGAAAGAGAAATGAACTACAGATAACCAAAACAACATTTAATAATCCCAAAACATGTGAGTGAAAGAAACAAGACACAAAAGAGTATAAATTGCATGATTCCATTTACATAAGTTTTTAGGACAGGTGAAATGAATCTGCAGTAATAGCAATGACATCAAATACGGCACTAGGCCAGGGCTGGCTGTGAAGGAACTTTTGGGGTAACAGAAATATTCTAAAATGATTGGGTTATAATTACAAGTTATATATGGGAACATATTTGAAAAACTCTTTGAACTGTCCACTTAAAGTGAGTGCATATTACTGTATATAAATTATATTTCAATAAAGTTAAGTAGAATGCAATTTTGATTTCATATCCAAAACTTAATATAATTCATTATATGAACGGAATAAGAAAGGAAAACCACATAATCATCTCAATAGACACAGAAGAACTATTTAACTAAGTCCAACACATTCTTTCCTGATAAAACATTTCAGCAAATAAGAGTAGAAGTGAATTTCTTCAAGCTGATAAAAGGCAATTTTTTTTCCCTCTAAAATTGAGAACAATAAAATGTGTGTGTGTGGGGGGGGGTGGGAAGAGGACAAAGAAAAGAAAGGAAATGAAAAATTTCAGGGTAATTACCTTCTCTACACTTGGGGAATTTGGCGGAAAGAGGGGAAGGTGGTCAAAATGTACAAGCTTTCAGTTGTAAGGTAAATACGTCTGGGAATGCAATGTACAGCATGGTTACTAAAGTTAACAATACCATATTGTATATTATAAAGTTTCTGAGAATAGATCTTAAAAGATCTCATCACAAGAAAAAAACTGATGTAAGGTGATGAATGTTAACTAAACTTATTGTGGTGATCATTTTGCAAGAAATATATGTATCAAATCATGTTGTACACTTTAAACTAATACAAGGTTATATGCCAACTGTATCTCAATAAAACTGTGGGGAAAAAAATCCAGATTAACCAATTAGGAAAAACTAGGAAGGCAAAGCAGGCAAGTTCGAACTAACTAGAAAAGATGTTCCCTTTTCAAAAAAGCACTGCACGATTGCTGAGTAGAGCACAACTGGATTTCAGCAACCATTTACAAACTCAGCTGGAGAATTCTGTGCACTGAAAATCTGCACAGTCATATATTGTTCTTAGGCATATTTTATTCCCTTCTTGGTGATTTACAATGCACAATAGCATACAAACAAGATTTAGAAGTTTTAATCAACATAATAATTTTATTGTTTTTAACCACTTCCCAAACCTCAGTTTGTAGAATATAGATTCTCAATATATTTATCAAATAACTAATATGAAATAAACTTTTTTCTGTTATAATACCAATTAACATACCATGCAAATGGCATTCTACACAGCTTCCTTTAGCTCTCCTTACCTACACTAAATGGTCCTGTCCTGCCAGAAAGGCTTTTCACACATATTTCAAGATGGAAGTTATTCTCTGAATGATCAAGGTGATTAGCAATTTAACTTCCACAGAGAAGTAGCACCTGCTTATACACTTTATGACATAAAAGCAATGACATTGTATGGTGATTGGTATATATATCTCTTGTCCTTTATTCTTAAGATTAGAGAACTACAAATGTTCAATGCTCATTTATAACAGCAGAGGAACTAAAATTAAAAAGAATTTGTACTTTCATATGGAATTATCAAAATTCTCATTTTTTTCTCCTCACCAACTAATGTCAGGAGATTTTTAAAATAATGTCACAGGACATGGAAGTGCATTTTTAGTAAAACTCGATTCTATTTAGTAATATTTTATTATTTTAATAAGAGAAGAAAGTGTCTTTGATTGCTACCCTGTACTTTTTGTATAGTCTTAAATTTGCAACATCTTCATGAAGTTTTGATATTAGGACTTCAATGACTTCATAAAATGAGTTGGAAATTATTCTCTTCTCTATTTTCTGAAAAAGCTTGTGTGAAATTGATGTTATTTACTCCTTAAATGTCCACTACAGTTCATCAGTGAAAGCATCTAGGCCTGGAGTTCTTTGGAAAGTTTTTTGGTAATCAATTCAACTTTTATTATAGATATAGAAGTATTCTGATTTTCTATTTCATCTTGTGTCAGTTTTTGTAAGTTGTATTTTTAAGAAATATGTGCATTATATATAGTTGTCAAATTTACTGGTATTAAGGCTTCCCTTATTGCCATTTAGTATCTATATGATATGGAGTGATAGATCTTTACACAGTTTTAAAACTGAATTTCAGATCATTATCTGAGATCAAATGAGAAGAAACTTGATAAATTAAATTCTTTTTAATCTCTAAGCCTTTCTTATTCTAAATGAAAAATAAAGAAATAGCAAAGGGGGACATACATATCATATATATATATGTGAAAGTTTTATATTTTAGTATTTTATATAGTATTTCTTTAGTGGATGAGAACTTTAGATATATATGAATTATTATTTAATTACTGTATTAAATATAATGATTTCAATTAAAATGGAAATTTCCAACCTCCTGTTGAAACTAATAAATGGCAATAATGTATAGATACATAGGCAATGTCAGTATGATAAGTCAATTTCTACTTAATTTATATCAACTTAGCAATCAGAAATCACATAAGGTCATACAAAGTGTTACAAACTCAACTCTTAAAACAACAAAAAACAAGTAAAAACAAGTATAAGTCTCATCCTATGTGTTTTATGAGAATTCAGTTAATATTCTGGTTTAGTATTTACTATCTGAACTGGAGAAACAGAAACAGAAGACTATCAGGATGCAAGAAAACATAATAAATTACTTTTTAAAACAACAACAAAAAAGGTATTGTCTCCTTCATTTCCAACACAAGATGGCTCACTAAGATTTAAAAATAATTAATTTATTAAAAGGTCAATTAATATGTTGCACTCTTCAGGTTTAGATTCTAATCTCCTTATGGAAGAAATGGCCAATTTTATTGTTGTTGTTGTTTCTCTCACAGATGATTCTCTAAGTTTTTAAGAAGCATGCATTTAAAACTTTATGCCTGATTCACACTTAACACACTTATGCAACAAAAGTCCTTTGAGAAATCTGTCTCCTGATGCTCAGGTTTTCTTCTAATCATCATACAAATTACCTCTTTCCAAGTGCTTCAGGGAATATTAATATTACATCTAATATGAAGTACACGAAATATATCCAAGAAATAAGCTGCATTTACCCAATATAAGGGACAATGCCAAATTTGACAGGGGATTGGCACCTAACACATATCATTAGTAATTACAGTATGAAAGCATGTCTTAGCCTTTATTGCTTTAACACTTTTGAATAAACATAGAACTGAATCATACAATGTGGAAAAAAAAATTTCCTTATGCCTTGTACATCCTCTATCGTTAAACTGATCAGTCCTTCCAATTTTTTTTTTTGTGACAAGGCTTTTTTTTTTTTTTAAAGATTTTATTTATTTATTTGAGAGAGAGAGAATGAGAGAGAGCAAGCACATGAGAGGGGGGAGGGTCAGAGGGAGAAGCAGACTCCCTGCCGAGCAGGGAGCCCGATGCGGGACTCCATCCAGGGACTCCAGGATCATGACCTGAGCCGAAGGCAGTCGCTTAACCAACTGAGCCACCCAGGCGCCCGACAAGGCTTCTTTTGAAGAAAAGAAACGAAAGAACTTTTCCTGGGTTCTTTCTTGGAGTTTTTTTTTTTTTTTCCCTGCTTTGCTCAGCATTTCATGTATACAGTAGCCCTACTGATAATTTTCAGTATTTATTCATCTAATTGCTTTGATGAAAACACTTGCTGATCATCCTACAGTAGGCAAGAGCAAGACAGCTGCACATTTAGTCTTAAAAAGCTCTTATTCCTTTATTTTTTTTAAAGATTTATTTGTTTATTTGAGAGAAAGTGAGAGAGAGAGAGAGAGAGCAATCACAGGGAGGGGCAGAAGGAGAGGGAGAGAGAAACTTTAGCAGACTCCTTGCTGAGCTCCAAGCCCAATGTGGGGTTCGATCTCATGACCCTGAGATTATGACCTGAGCCAAAACTAAGAGTCCAATGCTTAACCGACTGCTCCACCCAGGGGCCCCTTACTCCTTTATTTTTCAATCGTAAAAACTTGTTTTTTAATTGAAGTATAGTTAACACACAATGTTACATTAGTTTCAGGTGTACAACACAGTAATTTGACAAGTCTATAAGTTATGCTATGTTCATCACAAGTCTAGCTACCATCTGTCACCGTACAACTCTATTACAATACCACTGACTGCATTCCCTACACCGTACCTTTTATCCTCGAGATTCATTCATTTCATAACTGGAAGCCTGTATATCCCACTCTCCTGTATTCTTTATAATTATGTTTTCTGTGAGATTTCTTTACATTGGCTACCTACCAGAAATTAATATAAGGCTATCCCAGATAATTTTGAAAGTAACACACTAAGTTTTATTTTTCACTACAAAATAAAAGATAGCTAGAAATGAGTACTTGTGTGTGTGTGTGTGTGTGTGTGTGTGTGTATAAAACCTCTTGAGCACCTCTTGAAAAAGCTGGAAAATCAATCTTTACTATCACCAGTAATGTAATCTAATGCTATGCAAATCCTTAGATAAAATACTAATATGTAATCTTCATTAGTATCACTCTAAAAATAGCATTATTTTTATAATATATAATGTATAATAAACATAATGTACAGATGATTTTTCATTCACCTTTATACTAGAAAAGTATTTAATCTTATAGACATTAAATAGAATGGCCACCCCCTTCTTTTCATTATGGATTACTGAGTGCTTTTGGGAACGAAACAATAGAAATAAAAATTCTTCTTTCCTATATTTATTAATAAAATAGGATGAGTGTTTAGATTTAATAGTGAAATATTTCATTTATTGATTAATTTGAATACATTTCTTGAGAACCTTTTGTTGTTAGATTCTAGGTTAGACACTGAATATAAATACAATGCTAAAACAACTCTTCAACACTTGCTATACCAATTAGAATGATATCAGTTGCATGGTACAGAAATTCTATTAAAATGGCTTAAACAGTGGTGCCTGGGTGGCTCAGTTAAGCATATGACTCTTGGTTTAGGCTCAGGTCATGACCTCATGGGAGCTAGGATGGAGCAGACTAGGCTCTGTGCTCAGTGGGGAGTCTGCTTGAAGATTCTCTTGCCTCTCGCCCACGCAGACTTGCTCTCTCTCTAAAATAAATAAATCTTAAAAAAAAAAAAAAAAGGCTTAAATGATAAGGAGATATATTATCTCAAGAAACTAGAAATCCGGGGCGCCTGGGTGGCTCAGATGGTTAGGCATCTGCCTTCGGCTCAGGTCATGATCCCAGAGTCCTGGGATCGGGCCCTACATTGCGCTCCTGGCTCAGTGGGGAGCCTGCTTCTCCCTCTCCCTCTGCCTCTCCCCTGCTCATGGTCTCTCTCTCTGTATCTCTGTCTCAAATGAATAAATAAAAAATCTTAAAAAAAAAAAAAACAAGAAATCCAGATGTCAGGAATATTACAATGTGGGTTAATTTTTACTCAGGGTCAGGATCAAAGGTCCGTGTTTCTTCTTTTTGTTTTGACACCTTTAGTGTGTATACCTATTTTCATTATCACATGATGGCTACTGCAATTCCATACAGAGCCAACAACATCCAATGAATAAAAAGGGGATGTTTCTTCTTGACTACTTTTTACACCAGTGGAAACTCTCAACTTTGTCAAATTTCAACTACTTTATCATTGGCCAATATTGATCTCATTTCCTTTCTCAAACTAATTACTGGCAAAGAAAATTGAGTCGTGAAGTGCTTAAGGAAATAATTTATCTGCTCCTTGGGCTCCAGATAGTATGATGTTTTATTAAAATATAGCCTAGTTACAGAGATTTTTGCATCAAGAGAATTAGGTTGGTAAACAACGGGCCTCAGTACCCTATCCTGCAAACATAACTTTCTCAGGCACATCTCTTTCTTGGTTCACGGTTTTCTGTTTCTCCAACTTCTCCCAACTCTAACCCTATCTTTTGAACTCCTTTTCAGCCTTCAAGAATCAACTGCAGGTTAAAAACTAGGGACAAAACCTAAGTTTTACATTTAAAAAAAAAAAAAACACCAAAATAAATCATGAGAATTATACCTTATTTTGTTCTGAATGTTCCAAGAATTGTTTACTATTTCAGAAAATTTCTTCACCAATGGCAATTCTGCTCAAAATTTTTGAGTCACCAACACAATAGTTTAGCTTTGTAGCAGACACACAGAGAATCTCTGCTTTGTTATGCCTTCCAGGGTAGTTGTGTCGGAGTATTTACACATTGAAATATCATCATTTTATTCTAAATTGATTTTTCATTTCTTTTTGAAAAATGAGCTATCTGTTATGAACTGCTAGCTTTCTGTTATAGAAGCAATCTATTATTATGAACAGTATAAGTGAGATTAGACTTCAATCGCTCCAGAAGACAGAGCAAGTTCACATGGCTCAGACTCTACTGTATTGCCATTTTGCCTTCATCTTACACCAGTGGCCTCATGGAGAGTTCCGTATGACAAGTCTATGGAATGAAAAAACATCAGGCCTCATTTACAGATGACTACGTATAATACGTTGCCTCCATACACCTTCTGTATGACCAGGAAGGATAGTGGTAAAGAGATCTTACAAGTGGACAAAATGAGGTGATATTTCTGATTGTCCATTTTCAACGTAAGGATAATTAAATAAAAGTACAGGTATCTGATTTGTGGTCGCGTTTAACATTTTTTAAAAAGTCAGGAAAATGGAGAGAATGTTTGTAACATTGAGACTAGAAAGCCTAGAATAGGGGTATGATGGTGCACCGCTCAAAATGGGCACAGCCTGTGAAAATATTTGTCTCTCATGTGAATATTCATCAAAGGGCATCCACTGCAGAGGAAGCTTTCCATCAGCAGGTGGACGGGATAAAGCAGTCTATACATGACAGACTATCACTTTACCAGGCACCTTGTTTCTTGCTTAATAGACTCAAGTATAAAATTTCATGAAGAATGGAGGTTATGAACAAGCTTAATAACATAGAATTCCCCTGAGTAATTCAGCATAGAATTCTCATTATACTCTGTTTTAAGCAGACATCAATGCTGAGCTCTGCATATGGCACCAACAGTAGGAAACCTTCCAGCCACCTGATGGCAGGTTGAAATTATTGAATCCTTTCTATTATGAACAGAATCGTAATTTGTCCTCACTGAAAAAGAACCTTAACTAGCTAGGCATTTGTGATGGTAACCAAAAATAGCCAATAATAACATCTCTTACCTCAAAGCTTGCCATTTCACACATTTGCCCGAAAGTGTCCTTCTCAGGAAGTTTCTTCCAAGATGACCCCAAGGTAGCTACTTCTATGACTTTATTCAGCCAAGAGTTAAAAGAAATCATATATGCTTTTCTTTCCGTTGGTGGAAGTATAACTCACTACACATTTAGCCCCTTCTTTTTATTACTCCAGGCTACTTTAATTTGTTATCCTAGCCTGAGACAATTATTTCTCTTTAAGGAGTTTGATAGGTAAACCTAGGGAGTAGAAGTAAGGATAGAGAAACTGAAATAAGGAGAGAAAGTTGATAAAGGAGTGCTTTATCAAAGTTGTCATTGTGGGTAGCTGTGCTTAGTCCTATCTGGAACCTTCCAAAGAGCATATATAATGTCTCTTAAAATTATACACCTGAGGATCAATTTTAAGAAGCACTTACCCATTGGCTCTCATCTATTAGAGGGCTGCCCCTGGAAATGCTTACTTTTCCAAAATGAGATAAAAATGAATATTTGGATATTCATGTCATCAGAGACATGTGCTTACACAATTCTAATTTCCCTCATCCTTGGGCAGAATTTTAGATGGCCTACATTTTCTGATGGGAAGGTTCATACCTTTACTCCTAAGGTGTATGGAGCCTCACTGTCATCATGTGATACATGAAATTGCCCATTCACTGTTATCACTAGACAAGAAAGAAACAAAAATATACCAGCAAATCCTGAGTTCCAGACATTTTTTTTTCAGTTTTACTGAGAAATAATTGACACACATCACTGTGTAAGTTTAAAGAAGACAGCACGATAGTTTGATTTGCATATACTGTGAAATAATTACAATAGGTTCAGCTAACATCCATTTTATCAAATAGATACAAAAAAAGAAAATGAAGAATAAAAGGAAAAAATTCCTTGTGATGAGAACTCTCAGGGTTTATGCTCTTAACAATTCTCCTATATATCATATAGCTATAGTCATCATGTTGTACATTACATTCCTAGCACTTATTTATCTCATAACTGAATGTCTGTACCTTTTGACCATTTTCTCCAATTCTGCCTCCCTCACCCTCTGCTTCTGGTAATCACAAGTCTGATCTCCTTTTCTGTTTTTTTTTTTTTAATTCCAAATATAAGTGAGATCATACAGTGTTTGTCTTTCTCTGTCTGACTTATTTCACTTAACATAATGCCTTCAAGGTCTGTCCATGTTGTCACAAATGGTAGGATTCCCTCATTTTTTTAGTGGCTGAATAATGTTCCATTGTAAATATATACCACAACTTCTTTTGCCATTTATCCATTGATGGACACTTGGGTTGTTTCCCTGTCTTGGCTATTGTAAACAATAGTGTTATGAACATGAGGGTGTAGATAGCTTTTTTTTTTTAAGATTTTATTAATTTTTTTGAGAGAAAGAGAATGTGTGAGCAGGGGGAAGGATGGTAGGGGAAGGAGAGGAAGAGGGAAAGAATCCCAAACAGACTCCATGCTGAGCATGGAGCCCAATGTGGGGCTCAATCTCACGACCTGGAGATCATGACCTGAGCCAAAACCAAGAGTCAGACTTTCATCCAACTGAGTGGCCTAGGCGCCCCAGAAGATGCAGATCTCTTTTTGAGTTAATGTTTACATTACCTTTGGATATATTTCCCAAAGTGGAATTGCTGGATTATATGGTAGTTCTAATTTTAATTTTTTGAGGGTCCTTCATACTGTTTTCTATAGTGGCTGCACCAATTTACAATCCCACCAACAGTGCCCAAGGGTTCCCTTTTCTCCATATCCACGGCAGCATTTGTTATATTTTTTCTTTTTCATGATGGCCATTCTAACTGGTCTGAGGTGATACCTTATTGTGGTTTTAATCTGCTTTTCACTAATGACTAGTGATGTTGAGCACTTTTTCATGTACCTGTGGCCTCTTGTATATATATATATATATTCTGCTATTGAGTTGTATGAGTTCTTTATAAATTTGGATATTAACCCCTTATCAGATATATGGGTTACAAATATTTTTGGTTACAAATATTGTTTTCCATTCCATAGGTTTGCTTTTCACTTTGTTGATGGTTTCTTTCGCTCTGCAGAGCAAATGATGTAATCCCACTTAGTTTATATTTCATAGCTTGTGCTTTAGGTGTCATATCCAGAAAAATCATTACCAAGACCATGTCAAGGAGCTTATTCTTGTTTTCTTCCAGGAGTTTCATGATTTCAGGCCTTTCATTTAAGTGTTTAATCCACTTTGAGTTAATTTTTATGAGGGGCATAAGATATGTGTCCACTTTCATTCTTTTACACATGAATATCCAATTACCCCAGCACCATTTATTGAAATGACCATCTTTTCTCCATTGAGTATCCTTGCCTCCCTTGTCAAATATTAGTGGATCCTATATGCTTGGGTTTATATCTGGGATCTTGATACTGTTCCATTGTTCTATTTGTCTGTTTTTATGCCAGCCTCATACTGTTTTGATGACTATAGCTTTGTAGTATAGCTTGAAATCAGGAAGTGCAATGTTGCCTGCTTTGTTCTTCCTTCTCAGGATTTCTTTGGCTATTTGGGATCTTCTGTGGTTCCATATGCATTTTAGGAGTGTTTTTTTCTACTTATATAAAAAAATGCCATTGGAATCTTCACAGAGATTGCACTGAATCTATAGATGCCTTTTGTCAGTATTGACATTTTAACAATATTAATTATTCCAACTCATGAACACAGAATACTTTTCATTTTTGTCTTCTTCATGTTTCATCAACGTCTTGTAGTTTTCAGAGTACAGATCTTTCACCTCCTTAGTTAAATTTATTCCTAAGCATTTTGTTGTGTTTGATGCTAATGCAAATGGGGTTGATTTATTTCTTTTTCAGAAAATTAGTTGTTAGTGTATAGAAATGCTACTGATGTTTGTATGTTGATTTTGCATCCTGCAACTTTACTGGATTCATTGATTATAGTTTTTTTGTTGAGTCTTTAGAATTTTCTCCCTATAAGATTATGTCATCTGCAAATAGAGACAATTTTACTTCTTTTCCAATTCTGATATCTTTTGCTTCTTTTTCTTGCCTGATTGCTTTAGCTAGGACTTCTAGTACTATGTTGAACAGGAGTGGTGACAGTGAGCACCTTTGTCCAGACATATTTCTGTATGTCCTAATCTTGAAACAGGACCCTATTTCCTCAAGATAATCAGGGTTAAGTATCCCATGAGTATGTGAATTTCTTTACTTGACTTCTTGTCCACCAGAATGAAGAACAAGTGCATGTAACCTGATCAAAGTGTTTATCCAGGATCTCTTATCAATCAAAACTTAAAGTTACAAGGACAGAAAACCTAAATAATGCAAGTGGGTTACTGGGAGTGATGATAAGGGGGCTTAATCCTACTGTCATTTGATTTTAGACTCTTGATTCTAGAAACTGGAGACACAACACTATGTATTTGTCACTGATTCAATGTATATACTAAAAACTGTAATACAGTATTCCAATAGATGTCCTTGGGTTGGCTCATCTGTTGAGCCTTTAATAGACTATTAAATTATTATATTACATTGGCTGCTCCTGGATGATTCTTTATAGACTTTGTTCATTTTATGACCATGTGTCAATTATTCCATGTCCCTTGCAGTAAAATAGTTCCTTTATTATAGGCAATATTATATGGGAATCCCATGTCAGCAAATCCAGCATTCTCTAAGTCCAGAAGGTGCTGGCAGCAGTTTTATGGATTGGGAAAATAACCCATTTTCAGAATTGGTGTATAGTCCATTAAGTCTGAATCACTATCCTCTCTAGGGTGGAAAGAGACTCATGAAATTAATTTTCTACTAAGTAGCCAGCTGATCATTCCTAAGGAATGGTGTGCTATTGAGGGAAGAAAGGGTTACGTTCTCATTATTGGCAAGTAGGATATTTCACTAAGGACGGTACATGGATCAGCTTTAGTAATGAGGGACTTAAACCATTGGGTACATATATAACCTCCATCCCTGCCACCACTCTGCTCATGGGTTCATTGGGCAAGCACTGTAGTGGCTAAGGAGACAACCTGCCTTATCCAACCGACAAGTCATTCTTTCTATCTAAAATTTGAGTACTTTCTCTGGGGTGGGAGCCCTCTGATGAGAATTAGAAAAGATACAAAAATCTACAACTATTTGCCTACTTTCATTAGTCTTCCTAAATGCTTTGTAGTGGTTGCCATGATGTACTTCTCATGTATTCTTTTGGGGACTGACACTCATTCTCCAGCTGCTGAACATTTCTATGGCCAGAAACTCTCAGCTCAATGACTTTCCATAAGTTTCAGTGAAAGTATGCAACCTTGCCCAACATCACAGTCCCTCCTGGAGGCAGTATCCAGTGACTGGTTAAAGCAGAGCTATAAACTTTGCTGCAAGTTGGGAACTCTAGATAAACCCTTAGAACTAGCTAAGACCTTTGTTGAGACAGAGTCACTGAGAAGCTCAGTGGTGACTCAGTGGTGAAGGACATAATAGGAGATGCTGTTTCAGAACAGGGAGCCAGGATGATAGAAACCCTAAGTAATAGAGGCCAGATGGCAGTGCTTAAGTGAGTGTGAAAGTTGAAGAATCAGCCAAAGGGACATGACCTTTTGAGAACTAAGGAGATGGTTAACAGATCACTATTTCCCTAGGCACAAATTAATGGGCTGCCAATAAAGAAACTGCTCAATCTAAACATGGGAAAAAAATTAAGGATAGAAAGCCAAGATGTTGAAGGCAGCTGCCCCTATAAAAATCAGTCTCTTGTGAACAAACTGGTGGTTACCAGAGGGGAGTTGAGTAGAAGGATGGGTGAAATAGATAAAGGGGATTATGAAGTACAAATTTCCAAGTACAGGGATGAAAAAGTATAGCATAGGGAATATAGTCCATAAGACTGTAATAATGTCATTTGTTGACAGATGGTGACTACACTTATCATGGTGAGCACTAAGTAATGTACAGAATTGTTGAATTATTATGTTGTATACCTGAAACTAATATAACACTGCATGTTAATTATACTTCAATAAAAAAATTCCATCAAAATAAAAAATTAAACATGTCTAAAATTAGAAAAAGGATTAAATAAATTTTGCACCACTAAAAAACAAAAACAAAAGCAAAACAACAACAATAAAAAATCCAGTCTCTTGCCTAGTTTTTTGACTCAAGCCAGTCCTTGAAACTCATGGACACAGGAAAGACTGAGTCTCTAAGAGGAAGGTCTCTGTAACACCACGGCAAGTGAATAGAGTATTTATTTTCCCATTCTTTCCCCCAAAGAGACCTATAGCCACTTAGTCAGATACAGTAAAAAAACTGAATACCCAACATTTTAAAGATAACTGAACACAGGGCGACACTATAGGATCATATTGATTCACTATATACTGAAGGCCTCATGTTAATTAAAGCAGATAAGCAAGAAGTGGTAAGTACACTAATGGCCTTGGTAAGACACATGAACTTCCAAGAGTAACAGAAAAAAAATTACACTAATTCTAGGGTCCCCTATATCATTACAGTTTTTAGGTGTTTGGTGGTCTGGGGCATACTGATACAATCCCTCCAAAGTAAAGAATAAATTATTGACATTCATGCATTCTACCACTAAGAAAGACGCTTCTGCAGATTCTAGATGAAGCATATTATATATAACTAAACAGCTAAATGTGAAGCCTTTTTAGATTTCCTTCAAGCTTTGGCTTTTCCAATATATCCAGATATTCCAATGAAAGCCATTTAATGACTATTTCCAATACCTTAATTGCAGCCTTCTGGGCTTATACTTCCCCATCTCTTCCCATATCCATGTGGGTTCTAATTGCTATATTAAACCCTAAATTACTATTAATACATAAATTGTCATGATATGATGTGGCACAAAAGATAATGAAATCTAAGTCATATCCAAAATTCCAATACAACTGAAGTAGAACTTAGATGTGTATATTAGAAAAGAATACTTTATTATAGGAGAAAATCTTCATGACTTTGGAGTAGTTGAAGATTTCTTAAAGAGAGCACTGAAAACAGTAACCATAAGGTAAAACATTTAATTAGACTTCATAAAAATTACCAAAAGATAACTCCACAAATTAGGAGATGATACTTTCAATACCTGCGTTCCACAATAGATTTACCTCCACCCATATTTTTGAAAATTCATAAAATTAATTGTAAAAAGTCAGACAACCCAAACAAAAAAAAAAAAAAGGAAAATGACTTAGGCAATTCTCAAAAGAGGGTATTTCAAATCACAGATAGGCTTACAAAAATGTAAATTATAACCAAAATGCCATGCCACTGCAAACCCACTAAAATGGATAATTTTTTTCTAAACAAACAAAACCTAGTGTTGTTGAGATGTAGAACAAGTGGAACTCTCACAGACTGTTGGTGGGGGTATGAGTTGATAAAACCATTTTGGAAAATTGTTTGGCATTATCTGAACATACCTATACTCTTAGACCATGGTATTCAACTCTTTGCTTTCCACCTGATATGATACACAGGATAGGATAATTAAATGAGCCTCTAAATATCAGAGATCTTAGCCAGTATCAAAAGTTACTAATAATTCAAAGATTAGAGGTAACTACAAGATGCAAGCAAAACTTGAACTCCAAAACATCTTAAACATAATGAGTCATTTACTGGTGACTAACTCTAAGGGGTTGGGATGTGCCAGGAAAAAAGGGGAGAACCAGACAGAGATTAGTTTTAGAAGTATTTATGGGATCTGACAAAAAGCAACATATCTAGCCCTTTGCAAAATTGGAGTAAATGGAATGATCATAGCAAAAGGGGTTAATATAACCTACTTACACATTTATAATTTAAAAAAAATTATTTCAAAAGCCTTTTAAATATATTGTATAAGCTCAGGTTTATGGAACTATTGTGAAAAAATCAGAAGAAATTTGAACTTTGGCAGAGCCATATAACATGTTTCTATTGCTTTTATTTGGGATTACATATAGAGATCAGGGTGTATCATAATCTTTTTAACTCATAAAGTCTCTAAGATTTGAAATGTTAAAGTTGCTGGATAACATAAAACTTTCTGATAAGTGAAGATACTAATGAAATAAACGATAAGATCTCATGATTAAGTTAAAATAAGCAGAAAAATGGAAGCCAGAATAGGTAAGTTCAAAGAAAAAAATTACAACAGCACAAAATTCAAATTGTGTGTAACTATCTATAGACCAAAGGAAGACATTAGTAGTCAATTTTAATTGTCACTGCTGTTTGGTTTTGTTTGCCATCTTTCTCTAGCCTTCAGGCAAAAGTTTGTGCTAGCACAACCAAAATATTTCACAAGTTCTTATGCATTTTAATGACAGCAATAGAAACAAACCAAAATACAATGTCCTGAATCAATACAAAACAATATGTTTTTAAAGAACAAGGTTTGTGTTATTGAGGGCAGCTTCCTGATTCCCTGTATTATCATCACTCAAGGGCTCAGTTCCAGCAGCACAGAGCATGAACAACCAAAGTAGCCATTTCTCATCTTTCAAACTCCTGAACAGATAACCCCTGCTAACATGAGAAAACAACCTTTGCAAAATGGAGATAAGATGGTTGTTAAGAAGGGAGAAGGGGAGTGATTGTCAGATTTGTTTGTTTGTTTGGGGTTGTTTGTTGTTGTTTCCCTTCCTCTGTACTAGGAAGAAAATAATGAATAAGAAATAAACTTATAAAAACTTAAAAATGTATGTTTTTAGAAAATTAGGTACAATCACATAATACATTCACATGATAATCCTTTATTTCAAAAGGTGAAGATACAGAAAAATAGGATGAAAATCTGTGTAGACAGGGAAATAATAAATTATCAGTTTATTTGCCTAAATCTGATACAGTGGATAAGAGGTAAAACACTGAAGTTGCGCAAAATTATCTTAGAATAAAGATCAGGAAGCCCTTATTCATAGTGGGTAATAAACTTAAAGAACTATTTGTTCCAAGAAGTGGCAGTGGCAGGAAATTAAACTGGATTCAAAATGATTTTCATCAAATTGATGAATGATAGAACTATAAAAAGTTACTAAGAAAAACTGGGGCATGATTCAACTTCCAGTTAAAGTGAGGAAAACTAATCCATACCATCTAATGACAGGTAACTTGTAGTAATTGTCCACAACCGAATAAATGCTTAGAACCAAGGTGTCTAATAGAAAGTCAGCAGCCACATATGGCTGTTTAAATTTAAATTTAAATCAATTAAAATAAAATATTCAGTTCTTTACTGCAATATACACATTTCAAGTTCTTAATAGCTTCATGATGCTGGTGGATGCAGTATCGGACAGCACAGTTTATAGACCATTTCCATTACCAGAGGAAGTTCTACTTTGCAGTACTAGTAAAATGACCAGGAAAATTACCTGAACTCTTCTGTGTTTTAATACCACTCATGATGGAACATCACATTTTATATCTCACTAAAGAGAAATTATGGGGTTAAATATGATGTTCCAAACTCAATTTTATACAAAAATAAGCTCTGTGAAATGTGAAAAGAAGTTCCATGAAAAATAAAAGTTTTATATCTTGGAAAAATACTTCATGTAGTGGCCCACATTAGATATTCACAGAATATTATACATTCGCATATTTGAAATGACAGTGAAAAATTCTATAGTAAATATTCATGATCAACTTTGCTTACACAAATGTTCAAAAAGAGAATATTTTTTTTTCTTAGACTTGCCCAAGAAAGTCTAGTGATAGACTTGTGATATTAATGTTCAAGAAAATGCAGAAAAATCCTATGTTATGATTCTTATACCTATAAGATCTCTTATGCATAAATTTATTCATACAACCTGTAAGGTGGTTCTGTTTTAAAGTATCATTTAATAAAAGAATGAATAAGCTATACAACTATGAGCTTATCATAAAAACAATGTCTTACTTCATTTTAGTTTTCACAATAATGCAGTATATAGATGGTGAGTCTTAAAGATTCAATACTCAGTAACTTGCTCAATAAATAATGACAACATGCTATAGAAGTTTTTATAGCAAAGTTGGTTTCAGTCCAAACCCCGTACCTCTTCTATTATTTAAAAAAAATTAATAGCCCTTCTTCCCCCCCCAAAAAAAAATTATGCCATAGACCAACATGCAAAGCAGATAAATGGGCAATTTCTCAAATTGAATCTCTGATGAATGACTCAGAGCCCACCAATGATGTGAATATATCCAACTCCACTGTGGCCCCTAAAGATACTGATATCATTGTGCTAGATTCTGCCATAGGCTTAACCACTGTGTTTCCTGATATAAATACAGCAAAACATGATCTTTTACTTCAAGAGATCTTAAATCTGGAGAGAAGAAAACTGAGAAACAAAATTTAAGTGTAATTAATGACACGTTGGTGTGTAGGAGGGGAGCTTAAGTTTACCTCCAGGAGTCAGATATGACTTTACTGATGAGGTTTTTTGTTTTTTGTTTTTTAAGATTTCATTTATTTGAGTGAGAGAAAGAGAGAGAGAGCACAAGCAGGGAGAGGGACAGAGGGAGAGAGAGAAGCAGGCTCCTCGCTGAGTAGGGAGCCCAATGTGGGACTCCATCCCAGTACTCTGGGATCATGCCTGAGCCGAAGGCAGACACTTAACCAAATGAGCAACCCAGGTACCCCACCGAGTTGTATTTCTGACACACAAAATTGTGCCATTTCTGTGTTTTAATTGCCTAAGTGGCCCCTAAGCTCAATGTGACAAACTAGATATTCATGACATATTCTAGAGGACTATCTCAACTAGGCACTTGGCACTCACATTTTATCAAAATAGTTGCTCTGCTCTAAACTTGATAGCTTTCTCATGCCACTTTGCTTTTGCAGATGCCCTTCTCCATGACTGTAAGCTCTCCAACACTCCTCTGATGAGAAATCCAACAAATGTTTTTCAGGTCTCAGTCAAAACTCATCAGGGGTGCCTGAGTGGCTCAATCAGTTAAGCATCTGATTTCCGCTCAGGTCATGATCTCAGGGTCCTGGGAGCAAGCCCCTGAGATCGAGTCCTCTCTCAAATAAATAAATAAATAAATAAATAAATAAAATCTTTAAAAAAAATAAATATAACTCAGTATAGATATTAAAACGATTAGAGAGCAAGAAGCAGGGCAACCAGTTAAGAGACAATTCCAACAATTCCAGTGAGAAATTTTGGATAATGGATAATGGCAAGTGTCTAGACTGGGGCAGAGGCAGTGGTAATAGAAAATATTTTGGGAAGAAAAAGATGCTTAATTTTATGAAGGTGCTTGTGGAATATTCTTATGAAGATATCCAGTAGAAAGTTTGATTCAGAAGTCTGGAGTTTGAAAGAAAAGTTAACTCTAAAGTCTGAAATCAGTTAACACTAATTTTGTAATGGCTGGTCAAGGGAGGTAACTTTGACCTCTTATATCTCTCACTAAAGACTCCACTATTCTATCATTATCAAGACCATCAGTGGTCTTGATTCTTTGGTCTTCAGTCTTTGAGGATTCCATTTGATATTATACAAATATTAGTACCAACCTTTTTGTTAGAGTCATGGTTGAATAAATATGAGGACAGCATTCTAACTATGTCTTCTTTCCTGGTATAATATATGGCTTTATCATCCTGGTAAGTGATGATTATGTAAAGCTATCCAACCTAACACTATTTTTCAAATCTTTACTGTTGCTTATATGTCTAAGCAGATAATTGGTAATTAACTGATTACTTATTTAAACATTTTAAAAATTAGTATATTTTCAATGTTGCTGCTAAAGTCACTAAATCACATAAAGACAACTCTTTAATAACCAAATACATCCACATCCAGTAGAAGAAAGAGTCACATACTATTTTATTTCACTTTTCAAATTATACTCAATATATTTTTTAACCAAGTTTGGCATAAAGGGCAGAATGTAAACATGTGGAAATTAATTCATTTGAATAAGAACAAAATTTCTTCTAAGATTGTGATATATATATATATTGTTTTGAACACAGCAAAAACTCTATGGATCAAGACATGCTGGGTATAAAATCAAAACTACAATGAGATATCACCTCACATCTGTTAGGATGGCTATTATTAAAAGCATAAAAGATGACAAGTGTTGGTGAGGATGTGAAGAAATTGGAACCCTTGTGCACTGTGGATGGAAATGTAAAATGGTGCAGCTGCTATGAAAAACAGTATGGATGTTCCTCAAAAAATTAAAAATAGAACTACTGTGGGGCACCTGGGTGGCTCAGTCCGTTAAGCATCTGACTTCAGCTCAGGTCATGAACTCAGGCAACACTCTGCTAGAGATTCTCTCTCTTTCTGTCCCTCCCCTGCTCACATTCTCTCTCTCTTTCTCTCTACAATAAATAAATCTTTAAAAAAAAAAAAAAATAAAACTACAATCTGATCCAGCAGTCCCACTTCTGTATACATATTCAAAAGAATTGAAATCAGGATCATGAAGAGCTATCTGCATTCCCATGTTCACAGCAGCTTTATTTACAATATCTAAAATATGAATGGGTAAAAAAAAATGTGGTATATATGCATCTATATACATTGGAAAATTATTCAACCTTAAAAAAGAAAATTTTTCCATTTGTGACACTGTGGATGAATCCAGACAACATTATGTTAAGTGAAATAAACCAGACACTGAAAGACAAATACTACATAATCTCACTTATAAGTGGAATCTAAATACTCATAGAAGCGGAGAGTAGAATGATGGTTGCCAGTGGTGGGGGTTGCAGGGAATGGGGAGATGGTCAAGCAGAGGGTTTCAGTTACGGAAGCTGAACAAGTTCTGGAGATTAATATACATTATGGCGAATACAGTTAATAATGCTTTATTGTGTTTTTGAAATTTGCTGAGAAGGTTGATCTCAAGTGTTCTCACCACAAACAAGGAAAGGAAAAGAAAGGGTAACTATGAGAGGTGATGAATACATTAATTAGATTGATTTTGATGATCATTTCACTATATGTGCATATATCAAATCATCAAGTTGTATACCTTAAATATATACAATTCCTATTTGTCAATTATACCATAAAAAAGCTGAAAAATGTCATATGATCAGTCAAAATTGTAACATTTAAATTTTGAGGACTCTGAAAAGTTACATTTGATGCAAATCAATGAAGTGTATCTATGTCCAATGACAGTGTTCTTCATCAAAAACTCATTTATTCATGTAGCACTTTTTGTGAAACAGTGTTGGAACAACACCCATATACCCAAATATAAGTATGTGGCTCCAAACAGTTTCATGATTTAAAAGCTCAAAATATAATTGTGGAATAAAGTAATAAAGATATTCAAGAGAGTATTTTAGAACAAGTGAAGACAGCACCAGAAGAGATTTTAAAATGTTTTAAACAGTGATAGTATTATTAGAGTCAGCACAGAAACTCAGAATTACAATATTAAAGAACATAATACTTACTTGGACATGTTCCATCATGTTTGCTGTAGTTTTTTTTTTTTTTTAGTATAATTGATTTAGAAATAAAATTGATAGCATACACAAAACTATTAGCTAATACTGTTGAATAGGCCTCTTTTGTCAGACTTGCTTATTAAACAGACAAGAAATAGATGAAGTTAGCACATAATATATTATTTCTAAAATTCTTAGAAATAGTTTATTTTAGGTAGATTAAGAATACCCTCTTTAAAATTTACAAAATCAATTTGCATATCCAGACCTTTAAAACTGATAATGAAAAATTAAACTTGGTCCCCTGTAAATGAGTAATTAATTCTACACTTTAGTTCATTGAGATCTAACTTAGATAATTTTTGTTTTAAGGGGAAAAATATTCCTGTTGTTACTTTGTTAATACAGCTGTACATTATAGAAAAAGACAATTTCAATTTCTATATAAATTATTCTTTGAAACATTTTCCTTTGAAACAAATGAGGCAGTGAAATAGCAGAGAAAAACAACTAAAAGATGAACAAGAAAATAAAGCCTAAACCCAGCAGGAGAAGAGAAATAATAAAGATCAGAGCAGAAATCAATGAAATAGAAACCAAAAGAACAGTAGAACAGATCAACGAAACTAGGAGCTGAATCTTTGAAAGAATTAATAAGATTGCTAAACCCCTGGCCAGACTGATCAAGAAGAAAAGAGAAAGGACCCAAACAAATAAAATCATGAATGAAAGAGGAGAGATCACAACCAACACCAAAGAAATACAAACAATTATAAGAACATATTATGAGCACTATATTCCAGGAAATGAGATAATCTGGAAGAAATGGAAGTGTTCCTAGAGATGTATAAACTACCAAAACTGAACCAGGAAGAAAAAGAAAACCTGAATCAGACCCATAACCACTAAGGAAATTGAAGCAATAATCAAAAATCTCCCAAAAAATAAGAGCCCAAGGTCGCATGGCTTCCCAGGGGAATTCTACCAAACATTTAAAGAAGAATTAATACCTATTCTTCTGAAACTGTTCCAAAAAATAGAAATAGAAGGAAAACTTCCAAACTCATTTTATGAGGCCAACATTACCTTGGTCCCAAAACCAGACAAAGACCCTATCAAAAATGAGAACTACAGACCAATATCCCTGATGAACATGGATGTAAAAATTCTCACCAAAATACTAGCCAATAGGATCCAACAGTACCTTAAAAGGATTATTCACCACGACCAAGTGGGATTTATTCCTGGGCTGCAAGATTGGTTCAACATCCACAAATCAATCAATGTGATACAATACATTAATAAAAGAAAGAACAAGAACCATATGATCCTCTCAAGAGATGCAGAAAAAGCATTTGAGAAAGTGCAGCATCCTTTCTTGATTAAAACTCTTCACAGTGTAGGGATAGAGGGCACATACCTCAGTATCATAAAAGCCATCTATGAAAAACCCATAGCGAATATCATACTCAATGGGGAAAAAACTGAGAGCTTTTCCCCTAAGGTCAGGAACACGGCAGGGATGTCCACTATTGCCACTATCATTCAACATAGTACTAGAAGTCCTAGCCACAGCAATCAGAAAACAAAAAGAAATAAAAGGCATCTGAATCGGCAAAGAAGAAGTCAAACTCTCACTCTTTGCAGATGATATGATACTTCATGTGGAAAACCCAAAAGACTCCACCCCAAAACTGCTAGAACTCATACAGGAATTCAGGAAACGTGGCAGGATATAAAATCAATGCACAGAAATCAGTGGCATTCCTATACACCAACAAGACAGAAGAAAGACAAATTACAGAATTGACCCCATTTACAATTGTACCCAAAGCCATAAGATACCTAGGAATAAATCTAACCAAACAGGCAAAGGATCTGTACTCAGAAAACTATAGAATACTCATGAAAGAAATTAAGGAAGACACAAAGAAATGGAAAAACATTCCATGCTCATGGATTGGAAGAACAAATATTGTGAAAATGTCTATGCTACCTAGAGCAATCTACGCATTTAATTCAATCCCTATCAAAATACCATCAACTTTTTTCAAAGAAATGGAACAAACAATCCTAAAATTTGTATGGAACCAGAAAAGACCCCGAATAGCCAGAGGAATGTTGAAAAAGAAAAGCAAAGCTGGTGGCATCACAATTCAGGACTTCAAGCTCTATTACAAAGCTGTAATCATCAAGACAGTATGGTACTGGCACAAAAACAGACACAGAGATCAATGGAACACAATAGAGAGCCCAGAAATGGACCCTCAACTCTATGGTCAACTCATCTTCAACAAAGCAGGAAAGATTGTCCAATGGAAAAAAAGACAGTCTCTTCAACAAATGGTGTTGGGAAAATTGGACAGCCACATGCAGAAGAATGAAACTGGACCATTTCCTTACACCACACACAAAGAGAGACTCAAAATAGATGAAAGACCTAAATGTGAGACAAGAGTCCATCAAAATCCTTGAGGAGAACACAGGCAGCAACCTCTTCGACCTCAGCCACAGCAACTTCTTCCTAGAAACATCGCCAATGGCAAGGGAAGCAAGGGCAAAAATGAACTATTGGGACTTCATCAAGATAAGAAGCTTTTGCACAGCAAAGGAAACAGTCAACAAAACCAAAAGACAACCGACAGAATGGGAGAAGATATTTGCAAATGACATATCAGATGAAGGGCTAGTATCCAAAATCTATTAAGAACTTATCAAACTCAACACCCAAAGAACAAATGATCCAATCAAGAAATGGGCAGAAGACATGAACTGACATTTTCCAAAGAAGACATCCAAATGGCCAATAGACACATGAAAAGGTGCTCAACATCACTCGGCTTCAGGGAAATCCAAATCAAAACCTCAATGAGATACAACCTCACACCAGTCAGAATGGCTAAAATTAACAAGACAGGAAATGACAGATGCTGGCGAGGATGCAGAGAATGGCGAACCCTTCTACACTGTTGGTGGGAATGCAAGCTGGTGCAGCCACTCTGGAAAACAGTATGGAGGTTCCTCAAAAAGTTGAAAATAGAGCTACCCTATGACCCAGCAATTGCACTACTGGGTATTTACCCCAAAGATACAAATGTAGTGATCCGAAGGGGCACATGCACCCCAATGTTTATAGCAGCAATGTCTACAATAGCCAAAGTATGGAAAGAGCCTAGATGTCCATCAACAGATGAATGGATAAAGAAGATTTGGTATATATATATACACAAACACACACATTTTGTATGTGTATATATATACATACACACACACACACATATGCACACACACACACACAATGGAATATTATGCAGCCACCAAAAAATGAAATCTTGCCATTTGCAATGACGTGGATGGAACTAGAGGGTATTATGCTAAGTGAAATAAGTCAGAGAAAGACAAGTATCCGATATCACTGACATGAGGAATTTGAGAAACAAGACAGGATCATAGGGAAAGGGAAGGAAAAATGAAACAAGATGAAACCAGATAGGGAGATAAACCATAAGAGACTCTTAATCTCAGGAAATAAACTGAGGGTTGCTGGAGTGGAGGGGGGGTGGAAGGGAAGGGGTGGCTGGGTGATGGACATTGGGGAGGGTGTGTGCTATGGTGAGTGCTGTGAATTGTGTAAGACTGATGAATCACAGACCTGTATCCCTAAAACAAATAATATATTATATGTTAATAAAAAAAACCCACATATATCCATATGAATAAACATAACCTTCCCTTCAAAAAAAAAAAAGAACAAGTAAAATAAGCACATGATTTTCCCTTTGCTCTTTAATTAAAGGCTATGTTTAAAATGCCATGATTTTAGTCAACACCACACTTTACAGCTAAACCATTAGGGCAGTTCCATTCAATTCAGAAACAAAGGAAAAATACATTTGGTATGACTTCAATTTCTTTTTTTTTTTTTAAGATTTTATTTATTTACTTATTTGAGAGAGAGAGAAACAGCATGAGAGGGGATAGGGTCAGAGGGAGAAGCAGGCTCCCCGCTGAGCAGGGAGCCCGATGTGGGACTCGATTCCAGGACTCCGGGATCATGACCTGAGCCGAAGGCAGTCGCTTAACCAACTGAGCCACCCAGGCGCCTGGTATGACTTCAATTTCTAAATATCATTCTGGTTTATATCACTAATGTAAATGTAAATTGTAAAAAAAAATACACATAACAGCTAAATATAGGAATATATGTTAAATATAATCTATCTCTGAGTAAAAAAGGCAATTAAAAAGTAATAAGATGGGGCGCCTGGGTGGCTCAGTCATTAAGCATCTGCCTTCGACTCAGGTCATGATCCCAGGGTCCTGGGATCAAGCCCCACATCGAGCTCCCTGCTCGGCGGGAAGCTTGCTTCTCCCTCTCCCACTCCCCCTGCTTGTGTTCCCTCTCTCACTGCTTCTTTCTCTGTCAAATAAATAAATAAAATCTTTTTTTTTAAAAAAAGTAATAAGATACAGTTTAAATGATCAATTATCAAATATTTTCATAGTGAGAGTACTACTTAATATTGGCTCGGGTACAATGAACAGGTCCTCTTAGGTACTGTAGGTTGGAATTAAATTAGTACATCTAGTCTGAAGTCACTTTGGCAGTTAAAGTCAAGACACTTTAAAAGAGGCTGTTCCTTGGTGACCAAGCAATTTCATCTCTAAGAATCTATAATTATAAAATAGTAAAAACGGGGCTATAGAATTATGCAAAAAATGTTTACAGAAATAGTTTTAGTAAGAGACAAAATTAGAAATAGTAAGTGTTTGACTATAGGTAAATAGATGAATATATAGTATATCTATATAAAGAATTCCATGAAGCTATCTAAAATTCTATTTTATAAGAATATTCAGTGATAGAAAAAATGTTCACAACATAGTGAAGTAAATAAAGAAGAAGAAGATAAAATTGTACAAATTGTATAATCCAATTTGGTAAAAATAAAGAAAATATATATACATACACATACAAACTTAGAAAGTCTAAAAGAACAGATGAGATAAATGATAGATGGATGTATGATAGGTAGATAGATAGATAGATAAATAGGAAGAAAGAAGCTAGACAGAAAATGATTATACCTTGGTAGAATTATGGGTAAATTTTTTTTTCTTTTTTTTTAACCTCCTAGAACGAATATGCATTAGTTTTATTATTTTTTTTTTAACAAGAACATGTTGTAAACCTCTAGGACATACATTTTATTACATAATTTATCACATTTTAATTGCTTAAAAGAGTAACGGCTTTAACTCTAAAGTTTAATATATATTGTGGGGAAATCTGGTCCTGTCTCCATTTTGTCCTCTCATTCCTAGATGTACCTTTAGAACATGATCTATATGGAAATTAGCAGGGTATAACTATTAAATAATGACACTGCTCTTGCATGCACTGATTCAAAAATAAAATGTAAGTTAATAAATTCTTCATAAAAATGACACTATTACACAGAAGGACACTACTGGAGACTGCCGGTTGATTAAACCTCCAGCAAGATACATTTGTTTTCCAGTTCTATACTTACTGATTCTGTAGTAATAACTGCAGCACAGAATTACTGCTTGCATTTACCTCAGCACAAGAAGACCTGATGCTTTTTCACCAGAACATTATGTTTCCTAATTTACTTTTCAATTTCCTGGACATATCAAGAAAAATAAAATGAGTTAAAAAAACAAAACGAAAACAAACTGGCCCCTGATACTCCAATTGAGATCATCTGAAAATACAATAAAAATGTAAAAAGAATTTCTCCATGAAAACAAAAACAATTTTAATATAACAGAAATTGAAATTTAAAGTGTATTTTGCTGACATAAAGCTTCATTTTAAGTATTTTTATTTCTGTATTAGATTAATAGCTAATATTTGGGTACACTTACCTCCTTTTCGTGTTACTGATTTTCTATAATGGAGTTTATAAGGGAAAAGTATATCTAGCTGGAATAAATATGAACAGTAAGCTCTATTACATTCTTTTTGGTTTGCAAAAAATATTTTGCTAAAGTACATTTCGAATCACAGTGACAAAACTCTGCTTCCAGGGATATGAAGATTATTCAGTAGTGAAAAAAACTATTTTCAAGTGACATGATAATAGACTTCTAACACTTCAGTATCCTAGAATACAGTAGCAAGGTGACAAGTAGTATTAGCATTTTCTGCTCTTTCTAGATACAGTCACAGAATAATTTGGGAGTATCTTTCAGCTTTTCTTCTTTAAAATTAGGACAAAGATAAACTCAAGATGTGTTTTAAGTGTCATCAGTAGAGTGTAAGGAAATCTAAACAACCTATCATTTTAAAAGGTGTTTTAGCCTAATTTTATCTTTCATTTACAAAATTTGAAACATGTTAGAGGTAGTTTGAGATATTTAAATTAACCCTCTAACCAGTTTTAAATTTAGATTAAAATATTTCTTCGATCTTTACAGTTCCAATTAGATTTTATAGATTTTATCCTTTGTATTCATTATGTAGGCTAGGCTAAAAAAACAACTGGACCCAGATATATAAAAGATCAGCATGATGGGAAGTTACTTCTTGCTCCATGGAATTTCCAAGTTTACAGGGTATGGGGAATGTCTCCTCCACCAAATCACCTGAGAATCCAAACTGAGGGCGACTTCTCTAACTTCAATATGGAGTGTGCAAGGTTGCCTTGGAGATCATACTCCCAGTCAGTCAGAATGGGAAATGAGCATGGAGGCGTACTTTTAAGAGATTGGGGGGGGGGGCGCAGGGGAGGGGTATTCACAGAATTGATTATAGGTGCATGTACAGGAGAAGCTGGAAAATGTAGTTTAGGATAAAGAAGAACATGTTTTCTTGGATGCCTGCAAATAGCCGCCACCCAAGTTGGTCCCTCCACCCGTGTGCATATTTACTCCTGCCCAAGTGAGACAACCTAATTACCCACTAGTTAGGGAAGTATGCCCAAAGTCTATTAGGTTTGAATTTGGTTCCTTATACTCTAATGACCTATGAATTGAGAGAGAAGTTATGAGTCCCTCCACACTCAACATTAGGGCAAAAGTAGGATTGCTGTATGAAAACTCCTGTTTAAGAAAGGAAAAAATGAGAAACACATCACGGTTCCTAGTTTATGGTAGGATAGAATCTGGCAAGGTAGTCATCATGGAAAGCCCCTTCCCAGGGACCTAAAGAAAGTTTTTGATTATATCCAGTCTGCTCTCTGGGTGGATATTCCCTTCTTCTTCAGTGTATCCTGTGGCCCTTGGCTCTGCCCTTTGAGAAGTCCCTCCTTGTTGTCTTCAGTGTTTACATCTGAAGTGGGTGGGATGAAGTATATCCTACTTGGAAATTTCACAGTTTGGTCAACTATTTCCCTGCTGGTGAAATTCCTGGCATTGACTGGATGTGATGATCATATTCTACTTTGCCCCATTACAAGGAGATGAGGATATCTTCTTAAATTTTTATTTTATTCTTATTTTTTTAATTTTATTATTAGTTTTTGATGCGGTGATCCACGATCCATTGTTTTCGTATAACACCCAGTGCTCCATGCAGTACGTGCCCTCCTTAATACCCATCACCAGGCCAACCAATCCCCCCTCCCCCCTCCCCTCCAAAACCCTGTTTGTCTCTCAGAGTCCATATTCTCTCATGGTTCATCTCTCCCTCCAACTCCCCCCCCCTCATTTTTCCCTTCCTTCTCCTAATATCCTCCATGCTATTCCTTGTATTCCACAAATAAGTGAAACCATATGATAATTGACTTTCTCTGCTTGACTTATTTCACTTAGCATAATCTCCTCCAGTCCCATCCATGTTGATGTAAAAGTTGGGTATTCATCCTTTCTGATGGCTGAGTAATATTCCATTGTATATATGGACCACATCTTCTTTATCCATTCATCTGTTGAAGGGCATCTCGGCTCTTTCCACAGTTTGGCTATTGCAGACATTGCTGCTATTAACATTGGGGTGCATATGGCCCTTCTCAAGTTTTTAATATAACATCAGACTTATAGAAAAGTTGAAAGAATAATGCCCAAATCCCCATACCCATATCAGTGAAATTCCCAAATTGTTAATAATTTTATGGACTTGTGGTTTCTGAGACAATATAATTCCATTAAAAATGTATATGCTTCTGATAAAGTTCCACGTTCCAGTCATTTCCATGTTCCAGTAAATGCTGCCAACGTTTTTTCCTAGCCATAATTTTTAAGTCAGCTCTATTAAGCTGGCTTTATTTCTTTGTTCTTCCTCTTTCTCCATCTCTCTCTCTCTGCCTCTGTCTCTCTCTCTCACCAATATTGCTTTAAGGTCATTTGAAATGGCAGGGGTGCAGGAGAAGATGGCCCTTCTCAAGTTGATTTTCGCAAGAGCTGAAGCTCTTTGATTATAATAGTGTCTTAATGTGCTGCTGGTCCTCAGAGCTTTTTTCAGTCTTATCTCTAATTGTTCAGGGTTCAGAGAATTTTCGTTTTCAAACCCTACGATGCTTTTAATCTAGCTTTCTCTATTCCCTTCAATCTCTGTTGAAAACCAGCTAATTTTTCCCTGAGCTCAGCTCTTTCTCATAATACATGGCTCAGTGTAGCAAATAACAGTCACACATTTATAAACGTTCTAGCTTTTTCTCATCACTCACCCTAGAGCTATGGGTCCAGCAGGCATTTGTTCTACCTTCCAAATGATTACAAGTGAAAGTTTTCAAGATGTTTGGCCACCACATAGCCCCCGATTCCACTTTGTCACTTGCTGTACCCATCTTTTCTCACCACCTACCACATGACCTCCATTTGTTTTTTGTTGTTAGAGCAAAATTTTACATTAGAACACATTTTAATTTTTTCACAGTAGCACTCCATTTTGATATTATCATTTTTCTACTAGTTAGGGTGAGCTGGGCTATAGAAAAGGGAGCTAAACATGTAATAATTTAAAATAGTATCATTCTCATGCAAACTGTCTTGGGACATACCTAGGCAATGACCAATCCTGGGGGTAGGGGCACTCTAGGAGTTTTTATTTAGGGCAGAAGAAAGGGGAAGAAATATAAAGCAGTGCTCATGGGTGATTTTTATAAGATGGACCCAGAAATGTGCATATCACTTTCCTCACATTTTACCAGAGTATACTTGGTTACATTCACAGCAATCTACAAGGGAAATCAAAAAAAGAGCCTTAGTTTTGCCCCCAGAAAAAAAAGAGAAGGTGAGCAGGTAGTAGTCTTCACCTCACTTTTGAATTTCTCAAAAGTGGTTGCATAACTCATGAGGAATCAAATATGTGTAAAAATATAAAAGTATTAAGGGTAAAGAAAAGTAAAAGTAAAATATGTTTAACAGAGAGAGCAACAGTAACACTGAATTTATAGTCATTCATAATTTACATTTTATAATTTGAAAGGAAAGACTTCTTCCTTCAGTTTTTTGAATGAATATATATATTCCCCTGGTCACTGTCTCTTTGCTTATACATGTTTTGATATCAGTGATGATGAAATTATTATTATGCTGTGAGGTTTTATATTTTGTTTCAAGAGTAATGTGCATCTTGTCAAAAAAAAAAAGGCAGAAAGGAAAATTTCAAGTTTCAATAAAGCTCTAATTTCTGATCACTCTGTGGCTTAGATACAATTATACCAGTCATAAGGCAAATATTACTTCCCTTTTTTAAGAAAACCAGTATCTTTTAACAGTAGGAAGGACTTTATGTGTTTACATAATTCATTTCTGTTAGGGTTGTCATGTTTGTTTTACTGATATAATTCAGGGGTTTGTTGTGGCAAGGGAGAAGAACACTGGACTGCAAAATACATGGTAAATAGTAGATATTTAATATTGACTGTGGAGTATATTACATTACTCCTCTTTCTAGTTTATACATCTGAAACAAAGGGATTTTAATATATCCTGAATGTGGTCAAGGACCATAAACAATATCAGTGTGGCAAAGGTATTCCATATGTACATAAAAATTAAAGATAATGATTATATTTATTAAGCAATGATTAACAGAGCTTATTCAATCTTCATGAAACATATGGTAGATCCTGTCATTGTGCCTGTTTTACAGATGAGAAAATCGAGGCTCAATACTCTCAGTACTTACCCAAGATCCAAAAACAAAAAATAAAATAATAAAGCTACCTACAGTGATAGAATATAAACATCTATCTATCCGATCCTAAAATTCAGTCAAAACTGCCAGTATAATATATTGCCCTATATTATAAGAGCAAATACTTCTATAGCATTTAATCAGCGCCAACATAATTCTAGCAGCTTAACATCTATTAACTCATTTAATCCACATAACTAAACAGGGTAGGTATATTACTATTATGCAAGAGGAAAATGAAGCATGGGAAGGTTAAAGAGATTGCTCATGTTTACACAGCCAGTAAAGAGGAGAGAGCTAGGATTCATCCCCCAGCTGTTTGGCTCCAGGGTTTACATATTTAACTACTTCTCTATGCTGTGTCTCACATAATGCTCAATTCCAACGAAGAACAAATTTTATTAGAGGAACAAGTGACCCATTGGCACCCTGAGTAAAGTGCCTTCTTATAATACATGATTATTAAACTGTTTATATCCTATTGCCTTTCGGTTAACTGTTGGTTATTGACTAAACACATAACATTGTCCATCTGAAAAAATACCTTTTGTTTATCTGTTGCTCTGCAAACTTCATATATATTCAGGCCCTGAAGTCTCTTTTGCTAGAAATAATTAAAATTCATAAATATGGCATTCCTCTCTACACACATTTTAGTGTGTATTTCAAACCAGGCGAGACACGATGAGATTATGTTATACACCCAGCATGACTTTAGTTATGAATGACAGTCATATCTCATATCCTCAAACCTATGATACTTTTCTATTTCTCTCACTCAACCAACATTGCAGTGTTATAAATAACTTCAAATTTAATGACAGCATGAACATGTACCTTTGTTGAGAAGTTGAAATTAAGTTGTTTTTTTTACAATGAAAGTGAAGTTTTATTGTTAAAAAGAAGAAACTTATGGAGAGTAATGTATTCTAAAAGATATCTTTCGGCCCATCACACCCTACTAGTCAATCATCATGACTTTGATATCAAAACAAAACAAAATGAATAGAAGATGAAAATGATGACAATGAATGCATGCACTGTGGCTTGGATTTAAAATCTAAAACCAATTTTCCTTTACCTGGGAAATTTGATCTTCCACTAGTTTCTGTTTTTAAAAGGTTATTTTACCATGTCTCCAAACCATATGTGCAAATGCAAGTATGATGATCAAACTGAACCCTGGCCATGAGGGTTGAGTGGATGGCCCTTGTGCAGGGCCACATGTGGGGAATCTGCTCCTTGGGGCTAGTCCTCTAAAGGAGTAGCACTGCTACAGCGTGAATCCTGAATTCTGTTGAATACCAACCTCCCACTTGTCCATCCTTAGATTTAGATAAATTTCTTACCAGAATCCTTCTGAGAGGATAATGCAGGGATTCCTTGTTGAGGCGGTCAATACTGCCTCTGCTCAGCAGCACACTTTGTTCACTTTATGAATCAGTCTTTCCTCAGCACTGTCATAGGTTTAGGACCCAGGAGAGAGTTAAAGATGTGACCTGAAGACAGCACATCTAGAGTTCCACTGAACTGGAAACATTATTCCTGAAAGCAGAGAAAAGGAGTGCTCTCTGAAAAGAGAATTAAACTTTAGTATAACTGATAGAGGTAACTAAGCATCAATACACTCAGCAATAAGCTCTATCAAATGTCTTCCTCTAATTTTAAAACTTACAGCACCAGAATATAAATGTGTTCCCTAAAAGCAAGTAGTAAAGTATCCCATTTTCTTTCCCATTTATTTATACCCAAAATCTCTAGAAAAGTACCCAGGAATGAACACTATCTCCTCACTCTGCAGTTAGGGAAACAGAGACATTGAGGGATTAATTAAACAGATGACACCACTGGTTTAAAATTTTTTGCCCCTAAAGCCAGAGATGTTCCATAAAAATATAAAACTATTTTTTTTTTACTTTAGGTTAAATGAAATGAGAAAATTAAACAAATGTGTCAATGTTGCTCCCCTAAGATGTGCATTTCCAAAACCGAGATGGGATAGGTGATTGTAAATGCATTACTCAGGTATTCCATTTCTTATAATTTTTAATGAATGGCTTAACAGTCTCTCATTAATGGGTGCTATCTAATCTTAAAGTAAGGTGTTCCCTAATGAGTGGATTTGGCAACATGAGTGGATAGAATTCATCCATACCAAAAGCCTCATCTTCAGTGAAGAGCAAAGGCCACTAAGACACATAAAAATGTTTCCTAAACGTGACCTAGAGGCTGTATTTGGTTATATTCTATTCTTTTTACATTTTGTCACCTTATTCACCTTGGATACAAATCTAAGTAATATTTGTAAACAAATTAGAACTTCACGTGAATAGAATAAAACATTTAAATACATACTCTTTTGTTATCAGAGTATTTCCCTTAGGAAAAAACCCTTCCTTTCAAAATTTAATTTGAATAGTAGGGTGAGAAACTGTTAATGACCATTTATTTTGGAATTGCTTATCTAATCTAATGTCAAAGACTTACTTCAGAAAGTTCACTGAATTCTTTTGATTCATTTTTTACTGTATCATTAATTACAAATGAGTTCTGAATGAAGAATGGTGTATATATTTCTGTTACCACATTTTCTTGATCCATATTCCCAGAGATAACATTTTCCAGTTTATTCCAAGCTTTCCATAATCATCTTTCTTAAGGTCAAGAAAAAGACACAATAATGAGAAAAGAGAACAAACAGCAGCTAACGGAAGGAGCAGTTCATAAAGGGCTGTAATGGCAATTCCACCCAGACAGCAAAGGAATGCAGCATTTTCACTGAGCGCTACCTGACAGATTCAATAATCAAGGGAAAGCCTTAATTGATGACACTTCATTAGCATAATGAGTTGAAGCTGGGAAAAGAGAGTCCCTTATTAATTAATCAAGCAAAGCACGAACTGTTTCAGTCTCCTACACTCTGCCATTTTCCATTAATCAAGAAAATGTGTATTAAACTCATTTGAAATCCCGGCATGTGGATTATCATTCCAAGGAAGAGCAATGGCAGAACGGTTTGCCCAGTTGCACACATCTGCTCTGGACTCATGCATGCCTCCAATTCAGATTTGCAAGGCTGAAACCATGCACAGAGAACACAGAGTAAGTGGTTCTCCAAAACATGTAAATCAGCATCTCATTAGGAAAGTAAACAAAACCCCATCAGCCTCACTAGGAAAAAAAAAAAAAGGAAAGAAAAATTATTTTGCCATGCTTCGCCTATTGTCCAAAACCTCTGTTGCATGAAATATATATGTATTACACAAAGTTAATATATATAATATATGTATTATACACAAAATTTTTATAACCCGTTCAACATCCATAACTGATTCCAGATTCACTATTTCTGGCTCTTCATATTCTATTAGGTCACAAGAGAAATGATGATTGGTTGTGGGCTCTGGTACAAAGAAGTCATACACCCTAGGTCCCCAACTAACCACAGGCACAGGTGTTGAGAATCAATGCTAATGAGGTTAACAAGCCAAGATCAAAACTATGGAATCCCTATAGCAGAATGGACTTGAAGAGAGACTAAAACCAGGATTCTATTATTGTAAGGTCACTTCCCTGTGTTGTATTTTATAATCTTCAGGTGAGAGGTGGCTGTCAACACATTAATAAGCTAAAGAGAGCATAGAGTTTTGAAAACAGATCACCGGAAAGGAAGTCTATAGACTTGGATTTTGTATGTAGCTTTGACAACCACTAACTAGTTATGTGGCTTAGTTCAGTCCCTGGATGATAAGAGTGTTACTTTATTCCTAGATAGTAAGAAGTTTGAACTAGAGGAACTCTTAATTCTGGTTTTTATAGTCTAAGATCAAAGGCCATTAAGAAAAGAAAGTAATCAGATCAGGCAAGGGTCTGATTTACTCAGGTAACCAGCCATGGAAATGTTAAGCAGTTTTATAATAATGGGTTAATCAAATTCTTTACTTGCTTTGAATCTAGCTGTGTCGATGTCTCCACATATTGTCGTGCCAATTGTGCACTACCCAGACAGAGACTAGAGGTGACCAGGGCTCTCTATAGAATTATGTGATGCCCAAGCTGCATGGTCACACGTGACAGCTGTGCAAACCCAGCCAGGTAAAACCAGTCAGTTTGTCTGTCCATCTGTGCCTATATATTTCTTACTGATCTATACCTGCTCCAGTTCAAAATGGATGTCACGACTTATACAGATCTTAGTGGTTCCAGGATAAGGAAGAAAAAAAAAAAAAAAACCTGATCAAGCAGAGAAAAATTGTATCCACTGCCTATTTATCAGCATTATTTTTAAGTGTTTGATATTCAAAAAACAAATTTGTTTGACAGAAAAGTGATTTATCTAAATATTCAAGCAGGTGCATTAAGCCCAGTAACAAAATAAATCCACATCTGAAGCACTCTGGGCATTCTAGAACCTAAGTGCAGTGATATACAGATCACCAGAAAAGAGCCATTACTGCTCCAGGGGCTCTTTCAGGCAGCCAAATTCGTCCCAAGTGCTGAACATTAACTCTTTGAGCTCTGAGTGGAGATGGGCATTACCTCCTTGCAGGGCAATAACTTGTATCAATTTGGAAAGAGCTCAGCTTTGTGATGAGGAAGATTTTATAGTAATAAATTGTTTGGTAACTTGAAAATGGCTGAAGCCATCACCTATAACACAGGATGATGACCAGGGACTGCATGTTCTCAGGAGCTATTTTTTCTTATAAATATTTCATTGATTTTTCAGACCCACAAAGATTCCCTGTTATCATAAAGTTGGTTTAATACATACAATAGACTTTGTTCTATGCATATAAAATGAAATCTCCTCTCAGGTATAGTAGAAATAAGAAAAATGCCTCTTATACACAGGATCTAACTATTTTTGAATTCCAACTATTGACTTTCCAGGAAGACTTTCAGACCTTGTCACTATCTGCTGAGTATTTTTGCAATGTTCTGTTTTTGTGTAGAAGCATTATCAGTCAATAAAGAAACATAAAACTGATTTAAAAGTGAGAAAACATATCATATACCAAAAACAAAGTTAGGATAAACACAAGCAAAAATGAAAAAACAGCCAGAAAATTCTTTTTCTTAGATTCTGAGAAATGCTATCAGAAATATGTTTATTTCAATAAATATCAGACAGCTGCATTTTGATAAAGAATGGCTCTCCCCTATTGTTGTGAAAATAATAAATTCTTATAAAAAGGTAAGAATTGAGATCAATTAAAAGGATGAAACCCGGGGCGCCTGGGTGGCACAGTCGGTTGGGTGTCTGCTTTCAGCTCGGGTCATGATCTCAGGGTCCTGGGATCGAGCCCTATGTTGGGCTCCCTGCTCGCAGGGAGCCTGCTTCTCCCTCTCCTCCCTGCCCGTGCTCTCTCTCACTATCTCTCTCTCTCAAATAAATAAATAAATAAAATCTTAAAAAAAAAAAAAGGATGAAACCCATTATCTTGATAACCTGAGAATATAAAGTAAGGCTGAAAGAATTGCTTCACCTAAAACAGAGCAAAACAACAGAGCCATTTAAAAGAAAATCCTACAAATAGAGATTTAAATCTTTTCAAATTTTAAAGTACATTTATTTTAAAACGTAGCTTGAATTTTAGAGAGGTGCAAGTTAGTTTAAGGGCTTGCCTACCAACCCACCTTTGAAATGATTTTACATCTGAAAAAGCCAATCATATTCGAATATCAAGTATGAACTTAGTTCTTGTTTTGGGACAATGCATTATCCTTTTCAGCCCATTTACAATAGTATTTTGTGTGTTGTAAGAGTAATGCCCCAAGTAAATGAACAAACAGATAGATGAAACCACTCATAAAATACATGCAACATATAAGGCACACATCTGGAGGGAAATGAAATGAAAGTTATTCAAAAGTTCAAAAATATTATTAGAGAAAGGCAACTTTAGAATAACCTTACAGTACCAGAAAAGTTACATTATATTTAACTTCCTATCTACTGTTTTCCATAAACCTTTAAGAAGGGTAGGAAACAGCAGAAGAGGATGAGGAACTGGCTTTAAAAAGTAAGCACATCAAAGAAAGATCTAGATGTCCACTGTCTTTGTGTATAATTTCCTCCATGTCCAACTCATAATTAAGCAGAGAATAATGCACTGACTACGGCTAGGAAAGAAAAAAAAAAGTCCATCCACAATTTCAAAGCCTTTTGTTTATTCAGTCATAAAGCACACTCTGTAGTCAACAGGTCAGAGACAGGTTAACCATGACCATTTATCATCATTTAATATTTCCTGAGGATCTCCTGGATCTATTGTACTCCACAAGATACTGTGTAGATATCAGAGCTCAGGCTCATAGAGAAGGACTAACGGTCAAGTGACAAAATGAACAAGTGATGAAGGCAGAAACAAAATCTCTATCTTCTAATTGCCAGGTCACTGCCTCATGCTAATGCCTGTTTTGTTGCTTTGTTGGACCAACAAGTGTACCTGATCATCCTTCTTGGAAAACTGTAAGGAAAATTCATGCTATTCTAACAGGATGACTGAGGGAATGAAAATGAATAGGATTTCTGTTCTTGATGCTTTTTATATGTGAAATTGGGGGTCTAAGAAATTACTCTGCTTAACAATCAATACTAAGAACCACAGTCACTAGGCCTCTTAGTAGCTGCAAAAGAAATACAAAAATTCAATTTTGACCTATTTTAACAAATACATTTTTATTTTATTATTTATTTATTTATTTTTTAAAGATTTTATTTATTTATTTGAGACAGAGAGAATGAGAGAGAGAGAGAGAGCACATGAGAGGGGAGATGGTCAGAGGGAGAAGCAGGCTCCCCGCCGAGCAGGGAGCCCAATGCGGGCCTTGATCCAGGGACTCCAGGATCATGACCTGAGCCGAAGGCAGTCGCCCAACCAACTGAGCCACCCAGGCGCCCCAACGAATACATTTTTAAAGTATGTAGTGCAACATATTATTACAGCAGAATCTTATGTGGTTATAACTAGTCTGGAAATTTTATTACTGAAAAATTTTGATTATGGCATAATTTGAAATTATTGATATAATTCATTGTATGAAGAAACTTTCAAGGAATTTGTGTTTTATTTTTTATATTTTTAAAGATTTTATTTATTTATTTGAGAGAGATCATGAGCAGGGAGAGGGGTTCTGGGAGAAGCAGACTCCCTGATGAGCAGGGAGACCTATGTGGGACTAGATCCCAGGACCCTGGGATTATGACCTCAGCCAAAGGCAGACGCTTAACCGACTGAGCCACCCAGGCACCCAGGAATTTGTGTTTTAGAGAGCACTTATTCCAGGAAGTTTCTATGTTAAACCAAGAGCCAAAATTTAAGACAAAACATAGTTTTACAATGGTTATTTTACTACTGTGAATCTTTCAAAGAGAAATTAAAATTAATTTTTAAAAACTGGGACAACTGAGGGCCTCAAAAGTTTATATATATATATATATACATATATATATATATATTATATATGTTATATATATGTGTGTGTGTGTGTGTGTGTGTGTGTGTAAATTTTCATCAACACAGAGGTGAGGACTAAATTAAAGCTTAGATGAAGAGTTAAGACACAGTACAAAACCTAGAAAACTTTGCTAGCCATGATGTAATTATCTCCAGACAAACCTAAAGGCTAATGCTGTCTCTTTAATAATTTTTGTAATCTCAAATCATCTCATTTTTCTCTATGATTTTTACGAAGAGAATTATTCACTTTTTACATTCAGGTTTCACTGAGAATAGTGTCCATGGATGTTATAAGGAAATGTAAGAAACATAGTGCACTCACCACACCTTGGCATCTCTATTCAAGTATTTACCTCTACTTGTTTTAGAACATAGATTCAGAACACGTTTGATTATAGAAACTTTAAAAATTTGAGTCTGAGTTCATTTGAAATAGAGTAGCAATATATTCTAAGTCAAACCTTCAACTAATAATTTGATTTAAGTGTGCTCATGGGGAAAATGACACACAATTTGAAACCAATACTGTCCCAAGAAATTGATATATGCTCATTCAACCATAGAGATCAAATAGAAGTGGATATTAATTTTAAAGATTTTTTTTTACTCTGCTAACTTATTGCAGTTACTGGTTTGCCTCCCTTGTATCTTTCATTGGTCCTTTTTCATTGCCCTCTTCCAAGTCTACGATGAGCAGCTGATACAAAAAGAAGTGTATAAACACAACTCATTATATTTATAAAGTGATCTCATGGGATTTACCTTACAAATCCTATCATTTTGTGACAGTTTATAAATATTTATAGGAATTGTATGTGTGTATCAGTGTTTGTGTGGAAGCAATGCTGTATGTTCAAGATTGTTAAATCAATAGATATTGACAACTGGTGGAAACCAACAGATTTAAATTCTGCAATTTCAAATTGGAATAGAGATCATGGCTATCAATTTCAGAGAAGAACCTAGTAGATTGATATCAGTTATAACACTTTTAATTGCTTAAATAAAAGCTATGTGCTGGTAAGTAAATTTTATCAAAAACAAAAAAGCTTTAGAAAAATGAAAAACAGGGCACCTGGTGGCTCAGTCCATTAAGTGGCTTCCTTCGGCTCAGGTCATGATCACGGGATCGAACCCTGCATCGGGCTCCCTGTTCAGCAAAAAGCTTGCTTCTCCCTCTGCCCCTCACCCCGCTAATGTGCACTCTCTCTCAAATAAATAAATAAAATAAAATCTTTAAATTTTTTTTAAAAATTAGAAAAATGAAAAACAAGTCTAATATTTTGATACAATAACTCAATAGGGAAAGGAATAAATATTATCAAACTATATACTGGAAGAATTAGTCATTGGATCATGTGAAATTTAGTCACAACCATCATTTTAGATTTCTTTTTTATATTTCTCCCTCTAAGGCCCTTACAGTTATTTTGGTAATATAGTGCAAGAAAATAAAACCTCCGCCACCACAAAGAGAAAACACCGGGATTCCATTATCGAGGTGAATATATGAATCACCCTTATCCATAATGCACAGGTTTAAAAAAAAAAGATTTTGGGCGCCTGGGTGGCTCAGATGGTTGAGCGTCTGCCTTCGGCTCAGGTCATGATCCCAGGGTCCTGGGATCGAGTCCCGCATCGGGCTCCCTGCTCAGCGGGGAGCCTGCTTCTCCCTCTGCCTCTCTCTCTCTCTCTGTCTCTCATGAATAAATAAATAAAATAAAATCTTTAAAAAAAAAAAAAAAAAGATTTTATTTATTTATTTGAGAGAGAGAGACAGCAGATCGAGAGACAGAGCATGAGCTGGGGTGGGGGGGAGAGGGAGAGGGAGAAGCAGGCTCCCCACTGAGCAAGGAGCCCTGGGATCATGACCTGAGCTGAAGGCATATGCTTAACCTACTGAGCCACCCAGGTGCCCCGCATCGAGCACAATTTTAACTAGAATGTGAAAAAGGTTCTGCCAAAGGTGGGAGGTAAAAAGTAAAAGGATCCTTCTAGAAATAAACATCACTGAAGAATTCATGGATGCATTAGAAAGTTCATAAGTGCACAGAAAGCCACAATAGCTCTCTTTACCTGGGAAAGATATGAAGTAATTTTGCATGTGTGTGTGTGAATCAATCAAAGATCATAAGATTAATGTTCCTTTCTTATTTCCCCAGGTCCAATTCATGGCACTCTCTGCTTGTTTAGAAAAATGTGTTACAATCTTCACTCCACCACATCTCTCATCTGTGTACTCTTTCTGGTCCCACAAATAACCTTAGTTCAGTCTGCCTTTATCTCCCTAGAGGAACAGGAGAGAGGTGGGTAATTACAGAGGTCACATTTTTTTTTGAGAAGGTGGAATGCATGATACACCTAACATGTTTAATTGGAAGAGGGATGCTTCATCCAAAGTAACAGTGGGTAAATCAGACAGTGTAGGGGGTTACAGACGCAGAGTTCAAAGTTTTGTGATGGGAAGGTAAAAAAGTACATGTCTGATTATTTCTGATTTTTCAATTAAGTACAAAGTTTGGTCATCAGTGGAGAGCAAAACAGAGAGGGAAGTAGGAACAGAACATACAGGGGAAATAATATGGTATCAATGGTTGTTTTGAAGCCTACTAGATGTTTTAAACAAAGTACACAGCGATGAATCCTACAGATGTAAAACAAAGCTTTTCTTGTCCCCATTCGCATTCAAGTTAGATAACAAATGCTCCGAAAATCCACTTTGGCCAGCAAGTGTTCTTTCAGAAGATATAGAAGGGCAGAAGGAATAATTGTAGATGATATTGTTAAGGAATCATGGTGATAACATATATGGTTCTCCACTAGTCTTTTTAACAAAAAGTTACCACAAGGAAATTGTATGACAAACTACTTCCAATACAACTGTCTCAATAAATTTGCTCAATAATTTTATTTCTGGTTCCAAAAGGAAGCACTGGCATTCTAATGCAGTATCCGCCTTGAGTGCCTTATGACTTTGCCTTGGCCAGGCTGGATGTGGATGTTCTCATTCTTCACTTGGTCCTTGACAATAAATCTGGTTTTCTCATTGGAGAAAGCATAAAACTCTATCCACAGTCATATCTGTGGAATACATGTCCTACTTTGGATCCGAGGTGAATAAACCAGCTCTATCAGCAAAACATCATAAATATTTAAATAGCGATTATTATAGTACAGTACAAGGGGAGAAAAAAGCTACTATATGTCTGGAAAGAAAGAACGACCCTTGGTAAGAGTAAGGGGGTGATTTGTTTACTAGAATGATGGAATCATTTTCAAATTAGCAATATAGAGACACAGGCAGAAGGGATATTGGAGAAGTCCACTTAAAAAAATAAAAAAGTGAAGCACAGGTTGGAGTCTGATTCTCATGAAGTTGAATGCAGGCTCAAGGCTAGTCTATGAGGAAGGACGATTTGATACTAAAACCAATAATGCTGACATACAATCCCTTAAGCCTTTCTGTTCTAGGAAACCTGTAGCATTTGAGATAGAAACTCTAAATCAGCAGTTCTCAACTGGAAGTGCAGTTGTTCTCCAGAAACATTTAGCAATCTCTGCAGATGTTTGTTGTTGTTGTCATAACTAGGGGGGGTGCTACTGGCACCTAATGGGTAGACCCCATAAATGCTACTAAACATCCTACAATACAGAGGGCAGCCCCTCACAACAAAGAATTATCTGGCCCAAAAAGTCAGTATCACTGAGGTCGAGGAATTCTGTTTTAAATAAGGGCCAAGTGGCTCCACTTGTAAGAAGACTGAAGAGTGGGTGGGGGATTTACCATTCCTATGTGTTCAGGGCTATTCTTATTTATGTTGCAGTCCTCAGATAAATCATGGAGAAACAACCTTGTATTCATGTGGGTTTTAGTCATTATTTTAAATGTTCTCTCTTTCCTCATATCTGAGGACTGATAACACTTTTTGGTCATATCGTTGGTCTCTCTCTAGAATTTGCTCTGCTCTCTCCCTACAAAATTTTCTCTACTTTATAGCCTGCCTCCTGCTTCCAACACAGCTCCACCTTCATCTCTTCTTATCTAACTTCACACTTTGTGAGGTAAATGACTTTGATCTGGACACCCTTGTACTGTGTTCTTGCTGTATCCCAAGATATGATGTGACAACTGCAAACATGTACCTCATTATACAGCTGGGATATTTCACAAAATATTGTTGGGATAACATATCAATACTTAACAAAGAACTAATGTGAACTAATACACACTGAAGCGTATCTTTTTTTCCCCCCCTCACACTTCAGAGTGTAAGACCATTTGTTAATTACAGTTTTCATTCATCAGAGAACAAAAATACCCTGCCACAGATGCCCACCAGCCTTGGAGAAATGCCAAAGGCGGCAAGTTCTATAGCCACTTTCCTGGAAACACAAAGGACAATGTGTTTATTTAATTATGTTGTGCTAGAAGCTCACAATATTTAGCTGCTTCCAACTTGTCTGCATAATAATGATTGCATGGAATCAGTTATAGTGATAAAAGCACATTCATACAGGAGGTATTGTTCTTTCCCCTTGAATCATATATCTCTTTATCCATATACATGCTTTAAATTCAGCACATGTTTAGATAATCCTCTTTGTGACAGCTTCTGCAGCATCTCTGAACAGAAATAAAAATAGAGAGAGAGCTTGGAACATTTTTTTCCTTTTAGTATATAAAGAATTGAAAATGCAAAGCACTGAAAATTTAAGGATTTAGAACTCCTGATAAGTATAAAATCTTTTCCAACCACACTATTTCAAATTTTAGAGGGAAATAATAATGTAATAATAAATTAGTCTGTAGCATGTGGAGTTGCTTTAGAAAACAAGTTTGTTTTTTTCTATAATATGCCACTGAAAGTACCTCTTCCTGATGAACTGTCCTCGTTTTTTTACAGCACAATGTTAGGTTACTTATTGCTCTTTCAAAATGGGCCAGCTCTCATCATATATTTTCTGCATATTTTATTATGAATGATAAAATTTGTTTATGCGAGTAAAGTAAAAAAGCCCACATTTTTCATGATGAACTAGTTTTTGGGTAGAGGCATGATTCTCTTTTCCTTAAAAAAAATACTAAATTTGATTGCTTACTTAAATTATATATCTGCTGAGCTCTAAATCTGTATTATTATCTTTTGACATAAGGCACTGCATCAGTTAGCACATATATATATATATATATAAGAAATATTATAGGAGAGATGTGTCTATGGATAAGCTCCCCAAATTCCCACATATCAAAGTAACTAGGGCAATCTTCCTAATAAGGTGGGGATGCATGGGGGAATGTCTCTATCTAGAAACATCTTTAAGCTACCATCTGCAACAAAACAAAACAAACAAGACCATAATTAATCTGTTCTCAAAATCCCTACTGGCATTTTTATATGACTTCAAGATTGCAAGATACTCTGGTTTGATTTGGCCTACATACTTTCTTTCTTTTCTTCATTTACTTCATTTTTAAGTTAAATAACTAGTCATGGTAAAATGGTAGTGCAATGGGAAAATCTGGATCCTAACAGTCAGAATTTTTAAAAAATAAGGCAAAACACGCATGCAAAGGTTATAAGATGGTATGAGATGTCCCAGCACTAGTGCTGATGATTGTAAATAAACTACATTTCCATGAAAAAGTATTCAACTTGCTCCAAAATGCTTGCAAACACAGAAGTCAGTATCACATGGGGAGACCAGAAAATCTCACATAACAACTATGCAGATGTTCTATATTCTATGTCAGCACACTCTAGGCAGGAAGTTCTGGAGAACAGTTTGTAGTTGATTCAAAAATGGTCCTTCCTAAAGAGGAAACATAATTTCTTTTATTCCACAAAAGACCTTCCTAGACATACCCTTCTTCTGACCAAGAAAAGAGAGTTCTCGAATTTAGGAGGAATTTACCTTTTAACATCCAAAGAGCTAGGAAAGCAAACCATCTGTTTACTTTAAGGGGTTGGCATCAGTGATTCTGAAACATTACTACCACACTATCTTTAAATTCCTTTATAAGACAGGCAAGTTGTGTTCTATCATTTTGAGCATCAAATCTATATAGCATAGCAACAAATATACTTAAAAACTATAGATTAATACTCAAAATTATGTAGGGAATAATGTAAGCTAAAGTTAATGTGAACAAAAAAAATGGCAGCAAAATCAAAAATGCCCCCTACAAGGAAGGATTTGGTGTATGTCTTAGGTTCAGTGTGATTTAGCTCAATCTTTGAGGTAGAGACCATGAAATTTACCAGATGGTGAACACACAAGGAATGCTTCACTCCACAGTGATAGCATTCCTATTCTATACAGACTGGACTAGAAAAGTTGACAGATAAAATTCCACATCATTTGTAATAAGGCTTCAAATAAAAATAATGTGGGCATCATTTGGGGATGGAGGAAGAACGAGGAATTCCTGTAATTAAAATAATTTCCTTTAAATATTCTGCTTAACCGTGATTTATTGCATGTGGCATCTTTATCTCAAATCACAAAATATTCCTTATCATCATGTGATTTTGACTTTGACAAGTTGTGGTTTGTCTCTCACAAATAACATGGCAAGGAGGAATATTGCTCGCAATTCTTGGTTATAAAGAGATATATGTCTTAATCCAATTCAATTCTACAAAAATTTTTAAACATGTTCCAATTATTCTTTCTTTCACGGTGTACAAGCTTAAGAGCTCACTGTCTAAAGAGGGAGAACTAGGTCCCATAAGAAGTCTGGGACAAAGAAAAGGGCATCTGACAATGTCTTGGAGGATAAACAAAGCTTCCTGGAGTGATTAAGCAGGTAGGGGAAAGAGCACATCGAAGACAGGTGAGCCAGGCACAATGGGCACATGGAAAGGTCTTGATGTGAAAGAAAATACAGACTTGCAGGAATTCCATAGGCTGAGGTGAATTTACAGACTGTTTTTGTTGTTTATTTCTAGCCCTTAAAAAATCATCTTTAAATATAATTTCTATTATTTGAGGTACCCATGCAGTTTCAATAATTAGCTCTAACTACGAAAATCTTGTTGCAAACACAGTGGTCACAAATTTTTATTCAGATTTCCAAAGCAACATTTGCAAATCCTTATTGTAAATCATTGGCCCTCAAAGAGACATGCATAAGCTTTACCATGCATTCTACCTAATAGGTAGGGGAAGTAGGTTATATTTGTATACTTAATAACATCCATCCAGTTGTAAGGTTATCAATATTCTACATCTAAGTAAGCAAGCTGCCCATCAGTTCTGAGATGTATATTTATAACTGTCATATTAATCTTACTGCTTCTGTGGACTGATAGAAAGCAGTTATGACTTCTTTTTACATTCCACATTTTACAAGTGGAATTGCAAATTTTTCTGGCAGTGAGATGGTCTAGGAAAAAGAATTAGTGATTCAAAGTATCATATTTTCTATTACCTCATGGTTTGTTAGCAGTACAGTATATATGAAGACCTTGATTTCCAACTTTATATTATTCCTAACCAAAACATATGGAGTACTAAAATACAGCTTTCAACTCCTCTATTTACTATTATTTTTATTAAAGTAAGACTTGCATGCAATAATACCTAGAAAATCCTCGTATCAATTGTGGTCAAGATGGTGACCAGTACTTTATCTAACAGTATCAACTCCCTGCAAAGATCCTTAAATGCCTGACTCTCCATCACATTCACTATACTCAAAAGGGCACACATCATGATCTATGGTCACCTCTAACTTCACTTCTTGCTTGGCTTCCAACCTATGCTTTAACCATATTGAATTATTTCATTTTTGCATTACAAGCCAGCCAAGATTCTCACCTTCCATCTGTGCCCTTGTTACTTTGTGTGCTTTTGCTCTTCTACCACTTCATCTGATCAATGCATTCTTAACTGGCTCAGTTTACCACAGATGTCACCTCTTCCAAGGTGTTAATGCTTCCCTACGCCTCCCAATCTGGATTAGGTGCCTCTTAAAATTGTTTCCTATGCACCTTATCCTTTATCAAAACCTTTGTCATATTGAATTTGCTCATATGTTTGCACTTCCAGTAAAATAGAAGCCACATATTGGAGGTAGCTCTGTATTTCAAATGCTTAATACTATTTCTAGCCATTAGTAGTTGAATAAAAAAGTAAAAACATGCAGATGAATACTGTTTCTTCCTCCCATTAAATGGGCATTTTGAGGTTGGCTTAGGAATGCTGGGTTATTTTTCCTCTGTCTTCATATTGAGTTTTTATTCATTTAATTCATGTGTTAGAGAAAATTGATTTTCTTGCCTGACTTCTTAACTCAGCAGTACAGTTTTGACAATGCTGGAGCCTGGTGTTTTGTTTATTTGTTTTTCTGTGCTCTGAATGGATTTCAGTGGTTTGTTCTATTCTATTTACTATTATAATCTGAATTTCAATGAGAATTTTGAAGTGTCACAAGCTCTGTTGTGCGTGTGTTGCTTCTGAGGAGAGAAAGCCCAAGGTTAGTGGGCTTAATATCTATTCTTTAGTTTCTTTTATTGGACTAGTTTATGTGCATTATCACAGACATGTCTTTCTATACAACAGTATCTGAAATTATTATAAAATGATCCCATAATTCCAAGGAGATTTAGTTACATATTTGGCATCTTGAAATGAGACAGCAAAACTATCAAACATCTGTTAAGTTATTCTGAATAATCTAAAACTGTCTTTAATAACAAAGTCTTACTTTTATATAGCATTTAAAAATCCCATCATAAAATGTCTTTTCATAAAAACAATATTTAACAATTATTATCTCTACCTTCCAATAATATGATTGAGTCAAAAACATATTGAGATAATTTTTTAGAAATCAAATTGATATTGATAGGACACATTTCTCCTGAATCTCAGCCCTGGTCTCTATTCAACTGAACAACAAGATAGAGTAAATAACTGGTATTTACTCAATTAATAATTCCAATGATAACTTCACAGATTGTCTTTTCAAAGAAAACTTTGATTTTTAAAATGTTTCTACACTGATTTGGGTAGTCCTTTTCCTGAGTGATTCAGGTTATCCTGAAAAACACTGGTGTGATAATAGAAAGACAAAAGCAGGCATAATTAAGGTATTTACATTTTTTTAAGAAAAGTATAAATAATCTTAGATGATTAAATAGATAAGGAGGTAATACAGCATATTACCACTTGAAAGTACAAATTTTTCAGTCCTCCCAAAGTTCCCCAAGAAAGCACAGAGCCTTTGAAAAAAGGACACTTTTTGCTGGATGTGAAGAAGCCCAGCTCTGCCACTGCCAAAGGGTTTCATGTTCTGCTCCAAAGCCCTCTCTACCTTACTACATCTGTCCTGGGCATTGGCTATGTTTGCTTATCACTACATGTAACTGGAACAAAACTAATCACTATTATTTTTCCTGAATGAGTAAGTGAAACAAAGGTCAGTTCCTAAGGTGGAACATTCCCTACAGTGTTTCTTAATGGGATTCAAACAGGATATTTAGCAACCCTGGCTCCTACCCAGTAAATTCTAGTGCTATCTTTTTGTGCAACCAAAAATGCCTTCTGACATTTACAAATGCCCTACCTTAGACCCATGGAATGGGGAACCTGAGAATTCTTCCCACATCAGATGTTTTTGGGGGAAAAAACAGGAAAAAAATTTCTGCTTTCATGTCTTCATATTTTATTGGAAAAATGCTATAATATTTCCTGTAATCCTCTTGGTCCATTTTCCTTTCTGCAAAATCATCTAAGATACAATTGTCTAGAGGATGAATGTACATATATTACATATCATATATATTATATATACATTATTATTTCATGATAACAATGAACAGTGTCTGACAGATATCAGACAAATGGAACGGGATAGAAATATTTCCTATGATTTAAAGTTAAAAGGATACACACCTACTACCATTTCCACCTATCAGCAAATTCAGATACACTTTAGAGAGGGATCTATTCTCTGTTGGAACTCTTTTCTTGACAGGAAGTAACTTTACACTTATGAACAACGATTACTGTAAAGTTGTTTTCCTTACGTGAGTCATTATCTGCTTACCTATAAACCAATGGCTTTAATTTTGACATCCAAGTGACACAGGATATAAGGAATATATTGTATATTTTCCAGGAATATCCTGCAAAATTTTAAGACAACATTTTATATATTTATTCTTAGTCCTATCATTCTACATAGAGCGTAATTTCCAAAGACCCCTTGATTCTGATCCCTTTAGTCTAGACACGTTGCAGGCAGTTAATTTGTCTCTTAATACTCAGACTCTCACAGTGAATGCAATAGGCCAAACTACTTGACTTAAACAGAATATTATGGGGATGTTAATCCCCATGTTCTGGATAGTATCAGGGTTTCTACAGATAACATTTGCAATAACTTCTGTTGTTTTTGGCAACAACAACTGTCAACTGAGTTATCAACTGATTTTAAAATGTATATTTTTTTAACACAATAAATATCTCAAAATCTACCTAAATTCATATGCTACTTTCAGTTCCTAATTCTGATTACACATGCAATATTTTGGCTATTCTAAACTTTGCCTTCCATAGATTCAGTAAACTTAACTTTTATGCCAGTTGTATAATCACTTTTACCTATAAAATTGTGATGATAATATTTGTCTGCCTTTAATGAAATTTAATAAATTATATGCGTAAAAGGTTACATTCCACATTTAAATTTCAGCAGTGCCTACACAACAGACCCTTAATAGCTATCAGTTCGCTTTTCTCTCCCCACCTTATTTTCACCTCTGCAACATTTATTGAAAAATTCAAGAAGAAACTCTATAAGATACCATCAATAATTGCCCTCTAGATTCACTATGATCTATTAATAGTATACTTGGGAATGACGATTAATTAACCCTTAATATGCCAACCTATAATTCATTTGATCTACAGTATCCCATATTGCTTTAAGTATATTGTTTAATGCCTTACAGAAATTCAGATATATTATGTCTAAACATTTCACCCCTTCTATCACTTTAATAATGAAAAACAACAACCACAAAGTATATTAGATGGCAAGATATGTTCTTACCAAATTAATTTAGATGCCTAAATGATTAACAAACTATCTTTTCAAGTTTTAAATTTCAAACTTAAGAAAAACAGAAATGTATAACATATAACACAGCTTAACAACACAATGTAATAGACATGCATTACGAGAATAACTAGTTTCCCATAGTTTCCCAGATTTCATTCTGACCTTTTTATTAGCCCATCTTTTTTTAATTTTTATTTATTTTTTATTGTTATGTTAATCACCATATATTACATCATTAGTTTTTGATGTAGTGTTCCATGATTCATTGTTTGCGTGTAACACCCCATGCTTCATGCAGTACACGCCCTCTTTAATACCCATCACCAGGCTAACCAATCCCCCCACCCCCCTCCCCTCTGGAACCCTCAGTTTGTTTCTCAGAGTCCATAGTCTCTCATGGTTCGTCTCCCCCTCTGATTCCCCCCCCCTTCATTTTTCCCTTCCTACTATCTTCTTCTTTTTTTTTAACATATAATGTATTATTTGTTTCAGAGGTACAGATCTGTGATTCAACAATCTTACACAATTCACAGCGCTCACCATAGCACATACCTTCCCCAATGTCTATCACCCAGCCACTCCATCCCTTCCACCCTCCACCACTCCTGCAACCCTCAGTTTGTTTCCTGAGATTAAGAATTCCTCATATCAGTGAGGTCATATGATACATGTCTTTCTCTGATTGACTTATTTCGCTCAGCATAGTACCCTCCAGTTCCATCCACGTAGTTGCAAATGGCAAGATTTCACTCCTTTTGATGGCTGCATAATATTCCATCATATATATGTACCACCTCTTCTTTATCCATTCATCTGTCGATGGACATCTAGGCTCTTTCCATAGTTTGGCTATTGTGGCATTGCTGCTATAAACGTCAGGGTGCACGTACCCCTTCGGATCACTATATTTGTATCTTTGGGGTAAATACACAGTAGTGCAATTGCTGGGTCGTATGATAGATCTATTTTCAACTTTTTGAGGAACCTCCATACTGTTTTCCAGAGTGGCTGCACCAGCTTGCATTCCCACCAACAGTGTAGGAGGGTTCCCCTTTCTCCGCATCCCCGCCAACATCTGTCGTTTCCTGACTTGTTAATTTTAGCCATTCTGACTGGTGTGAGGTGGTATCTCCTTGAGGTTTTGATTTGGATTTCCCTGATGCCGAGCGATATTGAGCTCTTTTTCATGTGTCTGTTGGCCATTTGGATGTCTTCTTTGGAAAAATGTCAGTTCATGTCTTCTGCCCATTTCTTGATTGGATCATTTGTTCTTTGGGTGTTGAGTTTAATAAGTTCTTTATAGATTTTGGATACTAGCCCTTTATCTGATATGTCATTTGCAAATATCTTCTCCCATTCTGTCGGTTGTCTTTTGGTTTTGTTGACTGTTTCTTTTGCTGTGCAAAAGCTTCTTATCTTAATGAAATCCCAATAGTTCATTTTTGCCCTTGCTTCCCTTGCCTTTGGTGATGTTTCTAGGAAGAAGTTGCTGCAGCTGAGGTCGAAGAGGTTGCTGCCTGTGTTCTCCTCTAGGATTTTGATGGACTCCTGTCTCTCATTTAGGTCTTTCAACCATTTTGAGTCTATTTTTGTGTGTGGTGTAAGGAAATGGTCCAGTTTCATTCTTCTGCATGTGGCTGTCCAATTTTCCCAACACCATTTGTTGAAGAGACTGTCTTTTTTTCCATTGGACATTCTTTCCTGCTTTGTCGAAGATGAATTGACCATAGAGTTGAGGGTCCATTTCTGGGCTCTCTATTCTGTTCCATTGATCTATGTGCCTGTTTTTGTGCCAGTACCATACTGTCTTGATGATGACAGCCTTGTAATAGAGCTGGAAGTCCGGAATTGTAAGGAGTCGATCCCATTTATTAGCCCATCTTGCCTTTATTTTTTATTTTTATTTTTTTAATTTTATTTTGTTATGTTAATCCCCATACGTTACATCATTAGTTTTTGATGTAGCGTTCCATGATTCAGTGTTTGCGTATAACACCCTGTGCTCCATTCAGTACATACCCTCTTTAATACCCATCACCAGGCTAACCCGTCCCCCCTCTAGAACCCTCAGTTTGTTTCTCAGAGTCCATAGTCTCTCATGGTTCGTCTCCCCCTCCTATTTCCCCCCCCTTCATTTTTCCCTTCCTACTATCTTCTTTTTTTTTAACATATAATGTATTATTTGTTTCAGAGGTACAGGTCTGTGATTCAATAGTCTTACACAATTCACAGCGCTCACCATAGCACATACCCTCCCCAATGTCTTTTTATAATAGAAACTAAGTCCTGTTCTCAGAGCTTTAGCAGTACACATATACCTGCCTAGCTAAAGATCATATTTGATAATCTCCTTGTACTGCATGTGAACAAGGACTCAGTGTTTGCAAACAGAATATGAGTAAAAGTGATATGTACAGGGGTACCTGGGGGGCCCAACTGGTTAAGCATCTGATGCTTGGTTTCAGCTCAGGTCATGATCTCAGGGTTGAGAGACTGAGCCCCATGTTGGGCTCCACACTCAACATGGAGTCTGCTTGAGATTCTCTCTCCTTCTCACTCTGCCCCTCCCACTTGTGCTCTCTCTCTCTCTAAAATAAATAAATAAATCTTTTTAAAAAGTGAAATGTACAATCTCCTCTTAATTTCCCTAAAAGAAAATTGCCTGCTTTCTACTGCCTCTCTACTTGCCTTCTCCTAGGCTAGAGATAGAAGTGCTGCTGGTGTGCCGGCTCCAACAATCTGATTTAGGCAATTTATCTATATTATAGATACTACTCAATTATTCTTCTCTGAATCATCGTATTTTCAGCTCTCCTTCTCCAGAGATAATCACCATTCTCAAAACTAGTAGGAAAGATTACTTATTGTTTTCACTCTGATTTGCTATTGAAGCAGCAAAGAAGCTGTGACAAAGGTACACTAGAAAAGGCTATAAGTGAGTAAATAAACATAGCTTCTTATTGACTGTCTAGTTGCTTATGGACGTGTGTCAATAGTTTGGTGAGAAATATAGTGTGTGCAGAATAAAATATTTGCCACACTGAAGGATTCCAGAGCGTTTTATACCATTAGGCTTTAGAAGACAAATATAAGTCCTTGAGGTCTGACATATTAAAAGAAATATATATATATTTTTATTCATTCATACACACATATGATATATATATTCATTCATTCATTCATTCATTTATTTTTGCTGTGTAACACCGATATTCTCTTATTGCATTAACAGACTCTAAGAAAATTGGGCCCTGGTCTTTTCAAGCTTTATGCTCTTCCTATATTCAATGGTATTTTTAAATCAGATGCTCAGTCTTTATAAACCAGATATTGATCTCAGGGATAAAGAATTGTTGAAGTATGGGTATCCAGTTACACTGCACTGTCACTCTGTAAATATTTGTTAAATTACACTGAATGCATATTAGAGTATAATCCAGTCAAAACTAGCAAAAATGAGATATAGATTCCAAAAAGAGTAACATTTCATTATTGACTTTTTGCTGTGATTTAGAGCACTCTGCTTTTTAGTGTATATAATGGTGGAAAGTGTGTACCATGTAAAAAAGGAAATCATATAAAACTGGTTTGATACCACCACCAATTAGATATTTACAAATGAAAACTATATTTATGTCAACAGAATTAAACATTAACAGCCAATACCAAAATATTCCATCATTTACCTGGTGAAGTTACACACTGAGTTTTGTATATTTACTACCTTTACCTTTACCACAGAGTCCATACCACTAAATATAGACATATAGTTTTTATTTTCTCCCAGTCCCAAAAGTTGGTAATAAATGTTGATAAAATGTTGGTGATAAAAGTTTAAGGAACAAGAAATGCTTTTTGCAGAACAGTAAAATATTAGCTTCCGTGATTCTCAGACACTATGTGTTAGTGACTAGAGCTTGATCTTTACCTTTCAACCAAAAAATCTTTTGACCACATTACCCAAAAATTAATCCCAGTAATTGTGTGTTAGCTTGAGATTCCCTTGAAAAAAGAACCTGAAGTAAGGGTTCACATACAAAGTGTTTCTTTGGGAAAACAATCAAATATAGAGGAGTGGGAAGGCAGAACAGTGAAAACAGGCAAAGAGGAAAAGCCAGTTCACAGGTCCTTCATTGAGCTGGTTCTCATTGTGGATGACTGTGGCTCAGTTCCACTGGAGTGGTTCTGTATATCTCTGTAGAGTGTGTCCCAGCATTGTCTGCCTGTTATACTGAAAAGGAGAGTATTTTTTTGCCTTTCCTTTCCCTCTGACATATCTTTAATTAAAAGCTAAAGAATTTCTTTTTTATTTTATAAATAGTATTTTACTCATTGATATTATATATGACAAAATGACTTTTCTAGATAATTACTTAGTCCACATTTCAGATGACCAAATAAGACTCAAAAACATTAAATAAATTTCCCAAGTTTATCCAGTAGTAAGTGGCAAGGCCAGGACTTAAAGATAATTTCCAATCAGGAAAAAGATGGTACAATAGAATTTGTATAATACACAAGAGTTTAATGGAGGGATCATCTATAAAGATATCATGTAGGAAAACTACTAGGGATAGTGCAATGCTCTAGTGATAGGATGGAGGGAGAGACAGTTATATTCCCATATCTGAAGGCATACAGGAAAGAAACTACTACCGGAAACTGGAAGGAGGGCACAGCATGAAGACCACACTGATGGGAGCTGTGGCTTTTGGCGGTAGGACACAGCCAGCCCAAGGACAAGACAGAGTGAATAAACAATCTACAAGAAGCTGAGGAGCAGGAGGAATATGACAGTTCGTGACACTTCAGCCCCTTGTTGCAGGCTAAAACAAGGTGGAATGAATAGAGAGTGGATCTGAATAGACCACGAAACAAATAGAAGGCATCTACTACAAGAAGACCATCAGATTCCAAAGCCATATATTTAATCACTATGCTATTAAGTCATTTTTTTTTAAAGATTTTATTTATTTATCTGACAGAGAGAGACACAGCGAGAGAGGGAACACAAGCAGGGGGAGTGGGAGAGGGAGAAGCAGGCTTCCCGCGGAGCAGGGAGCCCGATGCGGGGCTCGATCCCAGGACCCTGGGATCATGACCTGAGCCAAAAGCAGATGCTTAACGACTGAGCCACCCAGGCGCCCTTAGGTCATTTTTTTTATTAAAGAGACATTATATGATATAAATATTTGTTCAGAAAGTTCAATCTGCAAGCTAATGTATAAAAAAACATAGGATGCTGGTGATGCTGGAAGTAGGGAAATCAGGTTGATTTGCAATGATCAAAGAGAAAGTACTGAGGACCTTCAACTGTTGTTGCAGAGTGTATAGACTAATCACAATTATGCTGTAGAGGTAGAATCAGTAGCACTTGACAACTAAATCGCAAATACAAATATAAGACAAGGGAGAGTAAAAACGTCATGTCATAAACATGAGTGTCTTATGCAAAAGGACACTATTAAAAGAAACAGATAAAATAGAAAGAGGAGTAGGTTTAAGAAGAAACATGGTTGTTTAATTTGGGGACAGACCCTACTTGAATGTACAGACTGTACATTTTAATGGAATGTACTAGTGAAAACATCTAGCAAGTTGTTGGAAATGCAGCAATGTATCTTTGGGAAGAGGTTAGAATTTAGGATACAGATAAGGGAAGTCATCTGCAAAGAAGTAATATTTATAGTCCTGAGTTAGGATAAGAAAAAACAAAACATATAGGGAGAAGTGCCTTCTATGTAAAATTTTTCTATGTAAAATTTAGGCAAAAAGTTAAATTCACTTGAAAGACATAGCAAATTTGGCATTGTATCTAATAACCTAAGTTCAAAATATACAAAGCAAAAAATTAACCAAACTTAAAGTATAAACTTAGAAATTTACCTTTAGAGAGAGACATTTTAACCTATTTTAGTAATTAATAGATTAATCAATCAAGTAATCTGTAAATTTACAGATGATTAGAATGATACAGTTTAACAAGTTTAATGAGTATATAGAAAAATACTGCAGTCAAAACTCTTCTATGGATTCTCTTCAAGAACAGTTGGGAGGAAAAAAAAACAACAAAACTGAGTATGTATGCTTTCTGTATTAGTCAAAGAAACTGACTTCAGGGAAACAAAACCAATAGGATACATACAGATATATATAAGAAGAGATTTATTATAGAAATTTGCTTGCATGGTTGCTGTCAGCAAGCTGGAGAGTCCAAAGGCCTGAGAACCATGGGGCTACTGTTTTAAGTCCCAGAGTGCAAAAGCTCTAGAACCAGGGGCTTCAATGACCAATGTCAAGACAAGATAAATGTTCTGCCTCTAGAAGAGACAGCAAATTTGTCCGTTCACCTTTTTGTTCCATCAGGGCCCTCAGTGGGTTGGATGATGGCCACCCACATTGGTAAGGGTGTATCTCTTTATTTAGTCTACTGAATCAAATGCTAGTATCTTCCAGAAAAACCCTCACAAACATACCCAGAAATAATGTTTTACCAGCTATCTGGGGATCCCTTAGCCCATTAAGTTAATACATGAAATTAACTACCATACTTTCCTAGGATTATATTTTTAAAAACTTAATTCCCATCAGATAAATTGGACAATGTAAGGAATAAGATTTTAAAACCTTGAGAAGACACAATGTGACAATATCTTTAAGTGTTTAGGACAGGGAAATATTTTTTTTTTTAAAAAAAGGTGTCATAAGGATGCCTGGGTGGCTCAGTCGGTTAAGCGTCTGCTTTCAGCTCAGGTCATGATCCCAGGGTCCTGGGATCGAGTCCCACATCGAGCTCCCTGCTCAGCGAGAGCCTGCTTCTCCCTCTGCCTGCTCTGCCTGCCCCTTCCCCTGTTTGTGCACATGCTCTCTCTGACAAATAAATAAATAAAATCTTAAAAAAATAAAAAACAAAAAAGATAAAAATAAAAGATGTCATAAGTACAAACTATAAAAAAAGGATTAGATTAAACTGGAATTGGAATTATTTAACTGTATATATCAAGAACTTATCAAGAAAATGAAATGGCAGCTCAAAAGATATTTGTCACACTCTGACAAAGAACTAACATACAAAATATGTATTTAAAAATTCCTATCTGCCAATTACAAAAAGATCAATAATGCATAAGAAACACATAAAAGACACACATATGCAGATTATAAGAAAAAATATAAAGACATTCAAAATCATCATTAACAGAGAATACAACTATTATGAGATGCCATTCATATCTACCAGATTAGAAAAAATTAAGAGTATGACAATACATTTGTTGGCATACATTATAATTATATTATATATCATATCTATTATGTAGATATACAATTATAGCATATATAATATATAATTATATAATATATATAATAGTTGCAATTCCTTACTTTATTTTAGAACCTGAAAGTTACATGAAATGCTTCCTTTCATATACTTGGTATGGAAGGAAAAATCAATAATGCAATACTGAAAATAAACTCCAAATAAAGTTGTTTACAAATTAAAAAAAAAAAGAGAGAGAGAGGTGTTTATAAGAATCTTAAGGATATCCCCCAGTAAACTTAAAAGGGATGATCTCAATGAGATTTGTAGGTATAGGTTTTGTCTAATGAACTGAATCCCACTCATATTCATAGGAAAACAGAATTTTCAAGATAATAGTATGAGGAGAAAATACCAGTTTGGTCTGGATTGGACAGATACTATTAAAGAGAAATCTTTGTTCCCTCAACTTTTGTGGAGAGAGAGCAGGCTGAGGAAACTACTCAGCTGCAACACATAGGCTTTCTACTGCAAAGGAAGGAAGACTCAGAAGGCAAAACAAGAGCCTGGAAGTCAGAGCCAAGAGTAATCCTATTTTTTTTTTTTTTAAATGAGAAAGTATGTAAGTTATTCTTGCTGCACCATTATGTGTTAAGTTTGTCCCACCACTGTATTTGAGTGGTATAGAATAGATAATTTGTCTCTTTAGTTCCCACATCTTCAGATAAAAAGGAATTAACTGTAAAGCTGCGATCAAGGAACCGCACCTGAGGTTCCTTATTTCCACATACACTTGATTTAGATAATGAAATCCTAGACCCCAAACCTGAGGCTGTAATGGTTTGAAAATCTGGAGGGCCTTGAGAGAGAGGGTGAGTGCATTTTTCATGTGGCAGAGATGTGCACTAGTCAGAGGAAGGTCTGAGGAAGCACATTGTATTTTTCAAAAATGGTCTGAGCAACGTATCTGATCCCTCATCTGGTTTGGTGATTTGAGCACCTTTTCACGTACTTGTTGGCCATTTGTATGTCTTCTTTGAAAAAAAATGTCTATTCAGTTCCTCTACCCAATTTTTTTTTAACTGGAATGTTAGTTTTTTGCTATTGGGTTGTAGGAGTTTTACGTATTTTGGATATTAATCTCTTACCAGATGAAGGATTTGAAAATATTTTCTCACATTCCTTAGGATGTCTTTTCATTTTATGAATGGTTTCCTTTGCTGTGCAGAATCTTTTTAATTTGATATAGTCCCATTTATTTTTGCTTTTGTTGCCTTTGTTTTTTGTGTCAAATCCAAAAAATCATTAAGAATGATGTCAAGGGGCTTACCACCTATGTTTTCTTCTAGGATTTTTTTTTTCTTCTAGGATTTTTAAGGTTTCAGGTCACACATGCAAGTCTTTAATTCATTTTGCATTGATTTTTGTATATAAGATAGTGATCCAGTTTCATTTGTTTCGCCAGTGGCTATCCAGTTTTCCCAACACCATTTATGGAAGAGACTGTCCTTTCTCATAGTATATTCTTGACTCTTTTGTCCTAAACTAACTAAACACCTATGGCTTGGGCTTATTTCTGGACTCTATTTGGTTTCATTGATCTATGTATCTGTTTCTTATGTCAATATCATACTGTTTTGATTACTATAGTTTTGTAATATATTTTGAAACCAGAAAGTGTGAGCCTGTCAGCTTTGTTCTTCTTTTTCAAGATTGCTTTGGCTATTTGGGGTCTTTTGTGGTTCTATACAAATTTTAGGGTTTTGTTGTTGCTGTTTTCATTTCCTTGAAAAATGCCTTTGGAATTTTGATAGAAATAGCACTAAATCTGTAGATTGCTTTGGGTTATATGGATATTTCAACCATATTTATTCCAATCCATGAGCATGGGATATCTTTCCATTTATTTGTGTCTTTTTCAATTTCTTTCATCAATGTCTTATAGTTTTCAGTGCACAGATCTTTTATCTTGGTCCTACTGATAACATAAAGAGTCTATTAACACATATTTTTATGTTATATGTATTATATACTGTATGCTTACAATAAAGTAAGCTAGAGAAAAGAAAATGTTAAGAAAACCTTAAGGAAAATACATTTACAGTATTGTATTCGTTGAAAAAAATCCACATATACATGAACACATGTAGTTCAAACATATGTTGTTCAAGGGTCAACTATAATGAGAACCAAATAAATTAAAATTCCAGAAAGTGGAAAACTTGTCAGAAGTGGGCTGATACTCAGCAACTGTTTTGTGGGTTTTTTTTTTTTCTGTTTTTATTTTAATTTCTCCCCATCTTGGATGGAAGATGGGCTGGGGCCCAGAGGACTCATTTATGATTTTGAATGAAAATTGAAGATCGAAGTCTGACCAAGTCGAGGGCAGCTTCTGGGGAAGAGACATCCAGCAAAGCTTTTAACAGTTTCCAGAGCCTTGAGGGAACTGGAGACTTGGAGAGACTCTAGAACACAACCAGATTTCCCCTCAAGCTGAATTCAGAAGTTTGGCTGAAAGCTTTTGCAAGGCAGAATGAAATGTTCCCCAATCATGGGGTCCTGAGGAAACAGCTGCCAGAAGAAGAGAGCCTGAAACAAAACAGGCAAAAGATGAAAGCCCTAAAGGGGTGCTGGACTGACGCTGAGTCTGAACAGCTTCTTTGCACACACAGTGTGTTCCAATGCTGGGTGCAGTTTGAGGGTAAGAATCCAGAGTCGGTCCTGTCAGGTGGCTGATGGGGGCAGGGAAAGCAATCATTTTAGCATTCAGAAACTGTAGTGATACAATTGACAACTTCGGGAACCTCAAACACACAGTCAGTTTTCACTTCAAAACACTGTCCAAATTATGAAGCCCTATGGAATGGGAAGCTAAAAAGCTAATTAAAAAGCTCTGAAGGTCAGTACTTAATATATCGAGCTGAGCAGAGAAAGATCTGTCAAGTTCCTAAATCAAAATACACAAGAATACAAGGGCAACTCAGATACCTAATCAGTCTAATTCAAACTGTTTTCCCAGCTATCTCTCAGCCAAATTCTTGAAGGGACTGAGGTGACCAGAACATTATTCTGCTTGCCCAAAACATGAAAGAAATAATCCTTTCTCTTAGAAGATAATAACATCTGCAGTTTCCAGTATTATTTTATAGACACCCTTTATTACAAAATAAAAATTACAGACTTAGTCAAGGTTATTTGAGCAATAACCAAATATCATACTTAATGGAGAAATTTTAGCACTTTTACCTTTGAGACTGGGAATGAGAAAAAAGAAGACTTCTATTCAAAGTTGTAATGGGAAGTAACAGCCAGCTCAATAAAGCAAATAAAAAAATTATAAGAATTATGAAGTAACAAAAGTGCCCAAGAAATCTATATATAAATTTTAAAAAATACTATAAGACTTCAAAATACAAGTTCAATATGCAAAAACATTTTAATTACTATATGCCAGCAATAAACAAATAGAAAATGAAATTTTAAATTATATCGTGAAAAATATTATCAGAAATAAATTTAATACATGATGTAACAGACCTCAATAATAGAAAATAAAAAACATTACTGAGAGATATTAAACAAATACCTGAATAAATGGAAAGATGTGCTATGTTCATGAATTAGAATACGTAATGTTAAAATTAAAATATATGCAGAAGAGATTAAATGAATGTTGAATAAAATTTTCATGAGTTATTTTTTGCAAAATAAAAAAAAAACTGATTTTTAAATCCACAGGAGATACAAATGGTCAAGTATATATACAGCATCCCTGAAGAAGGTAACAGAATGTATCCTCTCTCAATTCTGTTGTGGAGGTTGTAAGTCTGAAATCAAGGGGTCAGCAGGGCCATGCTCCCATGCTCCAGAGAAGAACCATTCCTTGAGCTATCACCTTTTGGTGGGTCCTAGCATCACTTAGCTTGTTGACACATCACCTCAATCTCTACTGCTATCTTCACCTTGTCTTCCCCTGCATGTCTGTGTCCTTGCCTCTTCTTTTGAGGACACCAGTCATCAGATTAGAGCCTGCCCTAAATCCATGATGATTTCATATTTAGATCCTTTACTAATGTTATCTTCAAAGACCCTATTTCCAAATAAGGTAACATTCTGAGATTTCAGATGGACATGAAATTTGGGGGAACACTATTTAAGTTACTACACTTAAATTTGTTCTAGGTGTTACAACAAATAATAGATGAAAAGCCTTACCCTAATTTTTTTTATCTTATAAAAGTGTTTATTGGGCTGAAAGTCTCAACCCATTAGTATGTCAAGAAGAAACAAAAATTAATGAAATAGAAAAGAACAGCAAATAAGTTACAAGACACATAGGATAAATATTGTTCAGCAAAATTCTGTTTCTGAATTCATATGTGTATATGTGTGGTCTGGAAGTAAATATATTTCTTAGAGTGAGTTGTTCCTTAAATGGCTTTAAGGTATTACACTAGAACAGACCTTCCTAACCATCTCTAAATTGGCCCAAGCTTTTTTTCAAAGTACACATCTGAAATTCATTTATGTTTGTAGAGGGTTTCTGGGTTTTTTGTTTTGTTTGTTTTACTTTTTCTTTTCACTCTCTCTACTCATTTCTCCCCCCATCTCTGGCAACCACCAATCTGTTCTCTATATCTATGGCCTTATTTTTTTTTTTCTTTTTAATATTCCACGTGTAAGAGATCATACCATATTTGTCTTTTTCTGATTTCATTTAGCATAATATCCTTAAGGGCCATCCATATTGTCATAAATGGCAAGATTTCATTCTTTTTTATGACTGAATAATATTCCATCACACACACACACACACACACACACACACACACACAATTCCTTTACCCATTTATTCATCAATGGACACTTATATTGTTTGCTTATCTTGGTTATTATAAATATTATGTTGCAATGAACATAGGGGTGCATCTATCTTTTCAAGTTAGTGTTTTCATTTTCTTTGAATGAATACCCAGAAATGTACTTGCTGGGTCATATGATATCTCTATTTTTAATTTCTGAGGAACCTCCATACTATTTTGTATAGTGGCTGCACCAATTTACATTCCCACCAACAGTGTACAAGGGTTCTCTTTTACACTTGTTATTTTTTGTCTTTTGGTAATAGTCCTGGAGCTTCAGCCTGAGGGACAGGCTTCAGGTTTGGTATACATCTAATGGCCTGTGGAGCAGCTTAAAAGAATACAGGCCATGGATATCATCTTAGTGCTGTCCCTCTGCCGTGCTCCAATTCACCAGTATCTCCCAGAAAAGAGCTTAAATACTTATTTGGAGCCCTGATTTATACAACTGTTGTCCAGGGGACACTGCCAGATTGCCTGATTCTGGTGGCCAGCAGGGCTTATGCTTGTGGTCCCACAGCATACTGTGGGATATACTGACATACTTGTAAAAGCTGCTGCCTGAAGGTCTGGCTTCCAAACAGACTCAATCTAGATGCTGAGATCCTCCCCTTAGGGACACTGACAGGCCTTGGCACATCCTCAACTACTGGGAGCTATTAAAAATATATTAGGCTGTTTGGAAAAACACAAAAATTTTAGAGATGACAAAGAGCTGAGGCAGGATTGAACAGCAAGTTTAATCTCCCACATGAGGCCACTTCTTCAAGACTGGGAGAGCAGTTGCATCACCCACTGTATAGAAACCAACACAGGAGTCAAACAATATGAAGAAACAGAGGAATGTTTCAAATGAAAGAACAAGATAAAACCTCAGAAAAAAATTAATGAAATGGAGAGAAGTAATCTACTTCTTCTGAAAAGAGTTTAATCATCACAATGATGCTTACTAAACTAGGGAGAAGAATGGATTAACAGTGACAAGTTCAACATACAGATGGAAAATACAAGAAAGTACCAAATAGAAGTCACAAAGCTGAAGAATGCAATAACCAAACTGAAAAATACACTACAGGGGTAACATCAGATTAGGTGAAGCAGAAGAAACGACTGTTCAACTTGAAGACAAGGCAGTAGAACTCACCCAATTAGAGCAGCAGAAAGAAAAGAGAATAAAAAAAGTGAAGATAGCTTAAGGGATTTATAGGACAACATCAAATGGACTAACATAATATTATAGGGCTCCCATTAGGAGAAGAATGAAAGATAGGGGCAGAAAGCTTATTTAAAGAAATAATGGCTGAAAATTTCCCTAACCTGGGGAAGGAAACAGACATCTAGATCTAGGAAGCTCCAAGAGTTCCCAATAAGATGGACCCAAAGAGGGTCACACTGAGGTAAAATATAAATAAAATGTCCAAAGTTAAAAATAAGGAGAGAATATTAAAAGCAGAAAGAGGAAAACAACTTGTTACCTGCAAAAGAATCCCCATAAGACTATGCAGACTTTTTCAGCAGAAATTTTGCAGGCCAGAAGAGAGTGGTATAATATATATTCAGAGTGCTTAAAGGAAAAAAACAAAACAAAACAAAAAAAACAAACCCTTCCAACCAAGAATACTTTATCTAGCAAAATTATCATTCAGAATTGAAGGAGAGAGAGTGTTTTCTGGACCAGCAAAAGCTAAAGAATGTCATCACGACTAAACTGGTCTTGTAAGAAATGTTAAAGGGACTTCTTTAAGCTGAAAAGTAAGGGTGTTAAAGAGTAACAAGAAAACATACGAAAGAACAAATCTCACTGAAAGCTAAATATATAGTGCAGGTAGTATGGAGGTTAAAAGACAAAACTAGTAAAAATAATCATGATGACAATAAATAGTTAAGGAACACACAAGATAAAAAATGTAAAATGTGACATCAAAAACAAAATGTTGATAGGGAGAGTAAAAAAGCTGACTTTTAGAATGGGATCAAACTTAAGTTGTTATCAATAAAAAATGTAATGTTACAGATTATACATAATCCTCATAAGCACAAGCAAAAACCTATGGTAAATACATAGAGAGAAAGAGAAAGGAATAAAAGCATACCACTTAAAAAGTCATCAAACCACAAAGGAAGAAAGCAAGATAAGAAAGGAACAGAGAGGAATTACAAAAACAGTCAGAAAATAATTAACAAAATGGCAATAAGCACATACCTATCCATAATTACTTTAAATGCAAATAAACTCCAATCAAAGGACATAGAGAGGCTGAATGGATAAAAAAGAAAAAAACAAAACAAAAGAAGACCAGCTATATGCTGCTGCCTATAAGAGACTCACTTTAGATGTAAAGACACAGGCTAAAAGTGAAGAGATGGAAAAAGATATTCTATGCAAATGGAAACCAAAAGAAAGCTGAAGTAGTATAGCTGAAGAATATAAAACAAAACTGACTTTAAAACAAAGGCTGTAATAATAAAGATGGATGTCATATAAATGATAAAGAGGTCAATCCAAAAAGAGGATGTGGCATTTATAAATATTTATGCACCTGACATAGGAGCACCTAAATATGTAAGGCAAATACTAACAGACCTAAAGGGAGAAATAGACAGCAATATAATAATAGTAGGTTATACCTACTTACATCAAAGGATAGATCATCTAGTTAGAAAACCAATAAGGAAACACTGGACTTGAATGACACATTAGACCAGACAGACTTCACATATACACAGAACATTCCATCCAAAGGCAACAAAACACACATACTTTTCAAGTGCACACAGAACATTTTCCAGGATAGATCATATTATTTTTTAAGATTTTATTTATTTATCTGACAGAGAGACAGCGAGAGAGGGAACACAAGCAGGGGGAGTGGGAGAGGGAGAAGCAGGCTTCCCGCGGAGCAGGGAGCCTGAGGCGAGGCTTGATCCCAGGACCCTGGGATCATGACCTGAGCCGAAGGCAGACACTTAATGACTGAGCCACCCAGGTGCCCCAGGATAGATCATATGTTAAGCCATAAAACAAGTCTTAATAAATTTAAGAGGACTGAAATTATATCAAGCATCGTTTCCAACCACAATGGTATGAAACTAGAAATTAATTACATGGAAAAAAACTGGAAAGTTCACAAATATGTGGATATTAAACAACATGCTACTAAACAAAGAAACCAAAGAAGTAATAAAAAAAAAAAACCTCAAGACAAATGCAAATGAAAATATACTAAAATTTGTGTGATGTAGCAAAAGCAGTTCTAAGAGGGAAGTTCATAGCAATAAATGTTTACCTCAAGAAACAGTCTCAAATAAATAACTTTATACCTCAAGGAACTAGAAAAAGAACAAAGTCCACAGCTATTAGAAGGAAGGAAATAATAAATATTAGGGCAAAAATAACTGAAATGGAAACTAAAAAGGTAGTAAAGATGATCAATAAAACTAAGAGCTGATTCTCTGAAAAGATAAACAAATTTGGCAAGCCTTTAGCTAGATTCACCAAGAAAAGAAGACAGAGGACTCAAATAAAGAAAATCAGAAATATAAGACAAGTTACAGCTGATACCATAGAAATACAAAGGATCATAACAGACTGTTAGGAATAACACACCTTGCTCTTAATTCTGTAAGCACCCATGAAAACTAAACAAAGGAATCTGTTACTTAGACACCATTCCCAGGATTATCTAACCAGGAAAGATAAAACGTACTATAACTACAAGAAGAATATACAGTGACCAGCCAGGACATGCAAATTATTAGTTCACTGAACTGAGAGGCTATACTCAAAAGGCTTGTCAGATGAACAGAGCAAGAGTACAACGAAGCAGTCAAGACTGGTTTTGAAGTGCATTTGGGTAAAAGGTAGATGTGGGATAAAATGAGCACAGGCTGTCTGCAGTTGTTTTTTGCTAAGTGTGGCTTGGCTTCAATAGAGTTGCAACATGTTCTTACAGAAGTCAAAGCACTGGCACACAAAACCCATCCTTACTCATAAGGAGCTTGAGTTCTCAAAGGAAAATATGCAATCTCTGCAATTCAGGGATCATTTCATACCTCAAAATTCCATGAACCTTTTTAAAATAAAGAAATTTCATCCCATCTCCAAATTTCTGAATTAGAATGTCCAGAGGCTGAGAACTAGCCATATACACTTCTAAAAAGTTTCATAGATGACCTAGAGAATTACAAATTAGAAGAAAAGATTATTAAGAAAAATGCTATTCATGTCGATTCTATCTTTAGTAGAGTATTTGCCTTGAGATTCTGTGTCAATTCTATAAATTGAAAGTAGTTATGAGAAAGAAAAAAGTAGTTATGAGAAAGAAATATATGTCCTTAGGAAAGTCAATTCAAGTAACACTAGTCATTGTGACTGGGGATATAAAGTACAATCTACCACTTCTGCTCCAGGAGCCCTCAGTCCAGACTCTGCTAAAAGGAAAGGTATAATAACCACCTTTGACTACTGTCCATTTGAGGTCATATTTTTTAGCTTTCTTTCAGATTTATCTCCAGGAAGAATAATATTTTCACCATAGTTAAATGCCTCAATTTTTCCCATTCTTCGAAAATTCCTGCAATGAGTAACCAAATCCCTTATTTGATTTTTTTTTTTTTTTTAAGTTTCTGGAGTATGATCAGCATGACCTCCACATCTTATTACTATTTTACGGGAGGTCATTAAGTCTCCTTCTTAGAGATGAAGTACAACTTCATGTGGGCTCCAGTTTTCTGACTTTGATGATGATGTCTCCTAATGGTTTCCTAGTTTTCAGATTTGATTATATTAATGTAATACATTTCAGGCACTAATGATGTTATCTTTGAGAACCACCTTTAGATCACATAAGAACTCCCTCAAAAAAGGCTTTTTATGAAAATGCCGCCCATATTTTCACTTATGATGCTCTCGTCCTCATCATCATCTTAAATCCTTAAGGAAACATTTAGCAAAACTTCTCATAGTGAAGACTTCTGTCATGGGCAAACAGTTAAATAGATGCCAACTCTTCCAAAGCCAGTGCTTGCTGATGCTTGCAAAGCATCCCTGGCTGGCAAAAGAACCTTTTGCACAAATGCTAAGAGGTTTCTTGGCTCCACTATGTACTATAATTCACCCTGTTATGGAGGAAAACAGCTGTTTTGTGATCTTGGTCTGGACATTTGCCATATTGTCATACTGAGTTAAAATCCCAACTCGCCTCTCAGCACTGCAGTTCAGTCTCTAGGCTACTGGATAATGAATGGAGAGAATCCTTGGACTTTCTCTTTTAATTCATTGACTTTGATTGTCCTGTCTAACTTATAGCATGTTTTGTTATTTATCAATAGCCAAACTTTTAGCAATACATAGCAATAAAAACATCCCTTGAAATTTCATGTTTCCAAATCAAGATGTTCAAAGATAACCACAGTCATTATAAGTGAATTCCCCTGAACACATTTCATGGTTACATGTAACTTCACTGGCTCTTGATGACACCTTATTCCCAAACCATGTACACTGCTCAAGTGGCTGGTGTCAGCACTTGGTTTGTGTGCAATCTGATGTCAACAAATGGCCCTTGATACCAGTTATCATATATTTGTGATATACCCAAATAAAGATTGCTGCTGGAGAAACATCACTGAGAATTCTCTTACCATCACAAATGTAAAACTTCATAAAATGAAATTGCATTTTAAAATTTTAATCTTAAGGGGTTTTAACATGAAGTACACAAGACAGTTGAGAATTTTGTATAATTATTCTCCAGAATAACATAAGCATATCCTGAAACAACTCACATGGAGTAGTCCACTTGAAATTCAGGTAATACAGTCACATCTTCTTAATAGTGGTAGATACATATAAAAAGGAAAAGAACATAATGAGACACATTGGGAAGAATAAAGATATCACTTCCTTTCATAGAGATGCATCAATTTCCAGATTCCTTTGGATACATTTACTATACCACTGTGAGATTTCACTAATCTAACCATTGCACCATTGAACAATCCACTAATAACTCACAAAGGATCATCAAACTTCATTTAAGGCAGTTAGTATATTATCAAAGGGACAAAATGTTAATTCCATCTCCAAATGGACTTACAGGGCATGGAGATTCTCAAATCTGTCAATCAGAGGAGGAAGACATGTATATACATATGCATTTCGATCACTGAACATAAGTAATGACCATTTCATCTAAAGGACACAATTTACGTTCTGCTCTTGTTTCTTTAGTTCTCAAAGCCTGGTTTGTTTGTAGAAAGATAGTATTACCAAGCCTTTATCAGTAAATCCTGATGGATTTACGATTATCTAAAAATTACTTAAGAGAGTGAAATACTTCCCCAAACTCTGTGACCACCTTCAGATATGGACAGGAAACACTGCACATATTTCTTGCAAATTATAAATCATAATTTTTCCACAGGAAGTTGAAGTCAAAGTCATATTACTGAAGAGTAGTAATGAAAGAGTGTTTCTAGGAAGTAATAGCCACACAGAAATGACTGGAACAGATCACAACTAATCCAGAGCCAGAGTGGCTTCCATTGGTGCCATACAGTTGCAGGGACACAAGGTATTTACTTGTGTCTGTGCACAACAGCCAATTCCAGGCACACGTTCTAAATCCCATTTCCAGCACTTGGAAAAAAAGATTATTAGTAAAGAGATGTGTATAGATCTGGTATAATGTCACTAATTCTTAAAGAAAGCACAGGATGAGACACAGTTCACTAGTTATAATTTTTTAAACAATTTTCAGAAAATTTACTTTGTTGATATTTATTTTGTGAGGCAAGATTTTTCCTGTACTTGAAAGTCTGTTGCATGTAAATGTAATAAATATTAAAAGGACAAGTATTTCATGAGAAATATTTATAAAATACTTCAGATTCATTAACAAAGCACTTTAGAACAAAATAAATATTTTGTGTCATGGCAATGTCAGCAGGAATAGATCCAGTAATTATATAAAGCTTTTGTGCCCTGTCCTGAAAACACACCATTCTAAAAGAGGACATGAAAATGCATGAATGCATAACATAAAATGTCTACTGCTAAGGCAAAAAAAAAAAAAAAAAAGAGCACTTGTAGTTCTTCAGCTCCCAACATGAGCCAATGTTTGAGAAAAGAAATGTGTTTGCTTTATACAATACTATTCACAACCAAATTATCCCAAAGTGCTTTACAAAGTAATTAGTTGGAGACTAGTATGAGAATATGTAGGCAAACATAGGAGCCATTAAGACACTCAGCAATAGCTCACACACTGCTTTGGACATTAGAACCTGTTTTATTGAGAGTGGAGATGTTAGTTCAATTATGGAGTAATTTAATAGAATAATTGGAATTCCTCTGGGTCTAGTAAGTTTTACAGATCATCAAAAATGATAAGCTAACTCCATATATTTTTTTAATTTCTAAAAATATCCAAGTGTGAATTAAAACATATATTTTCCCTCAGGTAATTTATTTACAAGAAATTATTGCTATGAGGTTAAATTATAACAGAAAAACACTATGTAATTCTCTCCAAAAGATCCTTAACAGATTTGCTAAGGACATATTATTTCACAAATTCTTTTCTTTACCTTCCCGATTGACAAACACTTCACTTGTTTTCCCCTGAGCTTTGTTTATGCAAGGATTCAACCAGAAATCCTTTTCTCTCTTCTCAATATATTTAATCCTTACCCTTCCTATAAGTCACAGTTTATTTTTTTAATTTTTTTAAGTCACAGTTTAGATGTAATTTCTTTAATGAAAAATCTCTCAATGGAAACATCCACCTTCCTGGTTTTATATCACATGTTTCTTATATCTCTCACTGGACCTTGGCTCAAGTTATTTTGGGTTAGCATTTACAGTTTGAGAATAAGACACATGAGGACAGCAATAATGCCCGCCACCTCATTTATTCCCAACACATGATCAGACACGTGGTTTCCTAAATTCGTGCAGATAGCAGTCTGGAGGATGTACCGTCAGGAGCGTCTCTAAGAAAGCACTGCACCATGATGCAAAAGTTAAACAGCCAAGCTTCTGGCTTTTCGACTCTTTTACCAGCCTGAAGTTTCTTCCTCATCCACCCATGTCCCAAATTCCTTTGATCCAGGGGCACTCTCTAAACACCATTTCACACATAAACAACCACTTACAGGCAGATATGGTGACATAACTGCTGTCTTCATCTTTTCACCATTTTGAGTGGCAGACACAGCCGGCTAGGATTAGCTGAGTGGCTGCCAAGTTCTTACCTTCCTCTGGTCCTCATGTCACAGTATGGACTGCCCTCAGGTGGCCCCTCTTTCTCTACAGAAGCAATGAAAATAAGCAAAAGACAAAATAATAAAAGGAAGAATAATTAGAGAATAAAAAGGGGAGTCGGATTTCTACCTAAAATGCATCATAAAATGTTAAATTCCTTTTGCTCTAAAACCTATCTCTGTTTCCCACATCGTCATTGAACGTGCATGGAGGAGGTCCTACTTTGAGTGTTTACTTGATAAAGGCTATAAAATCAATGGTTTCTGTTAAGCAGCACCATGCTTTGTCAGTTTGGATTTTGCGGTCACTTTTTTGTCTTGGGCTTCACTTCGGAAGTCTTTTTGGCCGTGAAATGGTTTCTAGTAACAGGTGCAGCCTATTATCAGCGAAACTAGATAAGTGCCATGGCATAGTCTGCACCGCAGAGGCTAGTTTAATTTCTGTGCTTACAGCCTACAGTTCTTTAGCCTATCTGACTCACTAAGAAAACACGTCCCAGGCCAGAAGACAGTCTATCGCATTTCAAGGCTGAAGCCAATGGCCTCAGATGAACTGTTACATTGCAGCCACCAGGGAATATAGAAGCTGCTGCTATTACCAGTTTGGGCTTTCTTGTTTATCAGTGACAGACAACCAACCCAAACAAGTTTATTCAAAAAGGACTTGATTAGCTCACCTACAGAACAGGTCAGCCTTGATCCTGGGGCTCACATTAATGTTACCAGGATCTGATCTCTCTTAAACACTTAGCTCTGTGTTCTTTGTGTTGGCTCCATTCTTTGATAGGAATTCCCCTTATGGTGCCAAAATGGATGCAATGGCTTCAGCTTCATATCCTGTAAATGCAAGTTCTATAGTCCCAGGAGATCTCTGATTATAACTCATTAGCTCTGACTGTGTCAGGAGATCCCCACCACCCCCCAGCCCCTGAAACAATTACTCTGGCCAAGAGAATGCAGTGCCTAATTTCAGAAGTTGGAAAGGAGTCAAATACCATCAAATAAGCAAGGGCTGAAAGTAGAGGAAGGGTGGTTTACTGAGGGAAGTCAGGGTGCCATTTGGAAGGTAAAGAGAGAACAAAAATAAAGGCCAAATTGTAAAGAGCTGCTATGCTATAAACATAAAAAAATTTCTTTTTTGCTTCACTAGGGGTTTAATGCAATACCAATGACATTCTTTGTGACATAATTTCATTTATTTCACTTTAGGTGGACTTTGGATAAAAATTTGCATAAACATTTAGGTAGAAAATATTGTCCTCACAGACTGATCTACAAATGCACGTATCGATAAAATAAGTAGATATACTTAGGACATTATGAGCTGTTAATGGCATTTTGCCAGCTCTCTAAGTTCTGGAAGCCTCTTTGTGTGATCAACACCCTCTAGGAGGAGCAGACTAATCTCTCTCAGTTGAGTTAAAGTTTCACGATATTGAGAACTCTTTCATCAAACTATTTTCCCCGACTTTACAATTTATTGAAATTTATTGAGCTATTAGCTGCTACAGATATAATGAACTGCAGAGACAAATTCTCTGCCCTCATGAAGTTTAATTGGTGTGGTGGTATGATCAATTTGCATTCTGAAAAGATCACTCTTATTGAAGCATATGTAGGGAAACTAGTTAGGTAGAAACTACAATAGTGTAGGTGAGAGATGAACCTAAGTTTAATCTGAACAGAAACACAGGAGATGGAGCAAAGTCATAAGAATAGAAAGAAAATCTGTAAGACTGTTGAATCACAGACCTGTACCTCTGAAACAAATAATACATTATATGTTAAAAAAAAAAAAAAAAGAAGAAGAAGAAGAAGATAGCAGGAAGGGAAGAATGAAGGGGGGGGAATCGGAGGGGGAGACGAACCATGAGAGACTATGGACTCTGAGAAACAAACTGAGGGGTCTAGAGGGGAGGGGGGTGGGGGGATGGGTTAGCCTGGTGATGGGTATTAAAGAGGGCATGTACTACATGGAGCACTGGGTGTTATACGCAAACAATGAATCATGGAACACTACATCAAAAACTAATGATGTTGGGGCGCCTGGGTGGCTCAGTTGGTTAAGCGACTGCCTTCGGCTCAGGTCATGATCCTGGAGTCCCGGGATCGAGTCCCGCATCAGGCTCCCTGCTTGGCAGGGAGTCTGCTTCTCCCTCTGACCCTCCCCCCTCTCATGTGCTCTCTCTCATTCTCTCTCTCAAATAAATAAATAAAATCTTTAAAAAAAAAAAAAAACTAATGATGTAATGTATGGTGATTAACATAAAAATAATAAAAAAGAAAAAAAGAAAAAAGAATAGAAAGAAAATCTGAATATAAATTGTCGTTAACTTGCCAATGGCTAAGAGGTGAGGCTGCTGTGCAGTGGGACATCAACGTTGCTTCCTATGTATCTGACTTAACAAACTGAATGGATGGTCCCATACTCTCTAATAAGGAATACTGAAAGAGGACCAGGTTTGAGAGATGCTGGATATTTTCACCTCTCTTATGACACTAATAGTATATCTTGCATTTTACTTAGTTCTGGGCCTACCTTATTCTCAATCACAGTATTACTGCCTCATTCAGTGAGAGATCAAGTCTTACAAGTTTCATCTTACCCTAAAGCCATCATCATGCCTGGCTCATAGTAGTACCTATTTATTGTGGTCCACCTACTTTTGTGGACTGATTGACTAAATTAATGAATAAGCAAACAAAAAGCCATGTATTGCAGTATCTAAAAAATACTATCACATTATATTCCTTTCCATTCACCATTATGTTTTGCAGGATTCCTCTTTAAAGGACAAAATTCTGAAATTTTTAAATAACTACCTTCAAAATATGATCAGACTTCTAATTGATTATAATAATTTATCCCCCTTTAAGAGGAAGGCTTTGTTTGTGTTTTCCAGTTTTACTGATATAACTGGCATATGTCACTGTCTGGTTTAAGATGTGAGGCATAATAGTTTGAATTACATATATTGTAAAATGATTACCACAAGTTTAGTTAGCATCTATCACCTCTTATAGATAGAGGAAGTTTTTAATCAAACAAGAGGAGCAAGGAAATTATACTGGTAAATATAATGAATAGAAAGGCAACCATGTACATCTTTTCTCTTGTACAAAGCTAGGGAAGGCTAGGTCAGAAAAGCCAGTTTCAACACTTACTGTCCTTTCTCTTCCCCACCCCCAACATTAAAAGCTACATTAAGTGGGAAGCACTGAACACGAAGACTAAAAGAGCAGGCAAGGGAAAGGTAAATAAGGACCTAGTCTTCAGGTTAAGGTATTTGGATTTTATCTGGAAGATGGTCATTTGCCTTTGTTCTCTTTGCCTCTGAACTCCCAAAAGTACTTATTTTTAAATGTTCATTTGACTATATAAGTGCTTTATAACTGAGAATCTATTATGCTATCAGATTGTCAATTATTTCTTTCTCTATTTAACTTTTCAAACGTTTGTCACATTTGAGTCATAGCTAAGCCTTTGAGTTGGAGGGCTACCTTGATCTTCTTTGTAGTCTGGTCCCATCCCTTACAACTGTCTTAATTATAGTTAGCAGTTGTTTGATTGGTAGGCTTCCCATTAGTTGTTGTATTAATTTATTAGGTGGTTCTTATTCTTTCGGTGGTAAATGGTTAGCCTTTAGAATGTAAATAAAGAACATATTCTGACAATGTTCCTTCCACCATTTCAGCTTTACTCTCATGTTTTTCGTGGGTTGGAGTTATTTCCAATCAAAAATGATTTCAACTCAATCATAAATCTCCCATATATCTTCAGAGGGAATGGTTCCTAAAGCACACCCTCAGGGTTATTTTTTAATCTTCTGATCTTGTAATCACTAGAGCTCAAATAGTTCCCAAGTTACTCTATAACCTTTAGACAAGCATTGATTTATTTTCTGAGTTTCATCTTGCCAGACCTCTCATTTTAAAGATTGCTTCAAAAATGAGGTCTATGTTACCTTAACACTGGCTTTTTCCTTGGTACATGCCCTGCTGTTAACTGAATACATGTCAGAAACATTAAAGACATACATAGGGCACTTTCTATGCTAATCATTAAACAGACCTTATGCTTTTCCTCTCAGAATTACCTTGGGTAAAGTAGCACTGTAATCCTGGGCTAAAGGAACTGCAACATTTTCTAATGGAATCTCCAAATGGCCCAGTGTTTCTCAGTCCTGGCTTTGCATCACATCACTTGGAGAAGAGTTATAAAAATATGCATGGTGGGCGCCTGGGTGGCTCAGTTGGTTGGGCGACTGCCTTCGGCTCAGGTCATGATCCTGGAGTCCCGGGATGGTGTAAGGTGCACCAGAGATACTGTCCTGGAGTAGTGCCTGGACATGAGTGACACCAACAATCAGCCAGGCTTGGGAAGTATGTTACACAAGTCAATAAAATTGTTTTTTGTTTGGCTGCTTGGTTTTTTGTTTTTGTTTTGTTTTTTTTAAAGATTTTATTTATTTGACAGAGAGAGCACAAGCAGAGGGAGAGAAAGGGTGAAGCAGGCTCCCTGCTGAGCAAGGAGACCGATGTGGCACTCGATCCCAGGACCCTGGGGTCAGGACCCGGGCTGAAGGCAGCCGCTTAACCGACTGAGCCACCCAGGAGTCCCTTGGTTTGGTTTTTAACAAACAAGAATCTAAAGACCCTAGGTTCAAGTGGGTTTGCTAGTAATTACCTTGTGAATTTGGGTAAGTCATTTCATCCTTCCAAATCTCAGATTTTTGCCTGTAAAATAAAAAGTTTAGATGATTTGTTTTAATCCTTTATTAGACCAACAAATATTACCTACTAAATTCCAGACACACTAAATCCAGATTGTATACAACCAATATCAAATAGTCACTGACCGTGGTTCATGACTTTTTAAGAAGTAACTATCATAACCAGCAGTGCATTTTCATTTACAATTAAATTCTTACCAAAATAAAATTTTAATTGCACAAAAATTTTATTAACTGCTATTCCAAACACTCTTTCTTTCACCTTTCTGCTTATAGTTAATTGGTTAATTAAGTAATTAAATTGTTATATTACTCTGAAGGATTTTTGTAGTTAGAGGTCAGTGTTGGTTTCCCATAAACACCCTACAGTCTCACTGTATTTGGGTAGAACAAAGTGGATCGCAACCAGCTTTAATTTAGTTGCAGAAATGAATAATAAGGCAGAAAACATGGCCCAGGAGATAGGAGCTTAGACAAGTTAGTGTATATTTAGAGCAAGACGAGGAACTACATCAGCAGGTCGATTTCTAATCAAGGAAAAGCTGCAAGTATGATTACCCAAATCTTGAAACTCAGGTCATTGGTGCCATAATGGTCCATCCTAAAAGATGATATCCTGTCCAAAACCTGATTATCCAGATCTGGTGGGCCTTCTGCATACACTTTACTCATCATGTCTCTTTATATGCGCTCATAAAAGGAACTGAATCATTCACACTCCCATTACCCTACTTTTTGAAAACCTTATTGTCATTTTTCTCTTCTAGTTCCATCTCTCTTAATCTTTTTTTATTATGTTATGTTAATCACCATACATTACATCATTAGTTTTTGATGTAGTGTTCCATGATTCATTGTTTGTGTATAACACCCAGTGCTCCATTCAATATGTGCCCTCTTTAATACCCATCACCAGGCTAACCTCTCCCCCACCCCCTCCCCTCTAGAACCCTCAGTTTGTTTCTCAGAGTCCATAGTCTCTCATGGTTCATCTGCCCCTCCAATTTCCCCCCCTTCATTTTTCCCTTCCTGCTATCTTCTTCTTCATCTCTCTTAATCTTGATAGTATTCCCAGCAACCACTCAACTTCCTCTTAAGTTTTAATGTCTTCCAAAATAGGCAATGTTTTACCTTTCTCTTTCATTTGCCTTTTTCTACTATTTCTCCTAAACAGATAATGTGGACCTTCATGGTTTATTATATAAAACCTTCCAAATGTCCTGATTTATAAATTATGAAGTTGCATATATATATACAGATATTTGAACACTATTGCTTTGGATCGGTTGCCCACTATAAGCCTCAGTAACTGCCCTCCACCTTGTCTTATTAGTTAACTCTTTGGATTCGGTTTGGGGTCTGAGTATAATTTGAAGTAAAAGAAAATTAGCAATTTGGGGTGATACTATATGGCATTCATTCTGCAGAGAAGACTGAGTGTATTTTTAGGCACTGCATGTTTATAACCTAATTTTCCCTCATTACTTTACAGAGGTGACCTTGTTCTAATACCTCCGGCACCTGATGTTATAAAAGTGAAATTCTTTTCAAACCTGCTCTGTTAATGTGTTCCTGCTCAGAAACAAATGCAAGATAACATTAACATTCCTGCCACAAAATACCTGCTAATTTGCTTGCAGTGAAGATAGAAAGCTTTTCATTACATATCACAAACTTCATTTATGTAGAATGAGTCACCAGGCTTGCTGAAAAGCCAATGAGCATCTAATCTCTAATGGTGCCTTCAGCTCTAACATCAATCCTCCTAGTTCGACTCATCTTTTATCAGCTATTCAGTCTTTTTTTTTTTTTAATTTCTATCCTGTTACAAAATTGTGTTGTTCATCTGTCAAAACAGCTTTGATTTATGCTTTTTTTATATTACAGCTTCAGAGGAGAAAACACACACACACAGGAATATGCTATTTTCTCATTAAGGTCAGAATAAAATCTATGTGACAGAAAATGAACAACTTGGTTTCAAACAAATGATGACATTACTAAGTTCATAAAAGTTGCATTCCTGATCTTAAATTCTGCTTGATATGTGTCCCTCCATGTTGCTTCTCTTGAAAATGATCTGTAGAGGCCTGTGCAAATTTATATGCCATCTCTAGGCATAAGAGAAAAATAAAAAGAAAGAAGCTTTCAATGCCTTGGTTTGTTCTAAACATATTAAGACAATGGATTTTAAATTATGGTTATTCTATTAAAGTCATATCCTAATGGCATACTATCACTGATGAAGTCCTCTCTTAATCTCAGAACTTCCCTAAAGATTAACCCTGGAGAGCTACTTTGTGTCAATCTTGGATCATTTCCTGAGGAGGGAAAAAACTGTGCTTTATGTATCAAACTCTAACTATAGACTTTCATTAAATACATTTAATGGATACTCTTACTTATTAGATATAAAATTCCCCAAGAGTTTTAGGGACTCAGAAAACCTCATTGAGAATGAACTCTTTTGCACTGGGAGAATTAGGTAGCAAGTTAGGTTGAAAGTCAGTAAAGTCAATTAAAGTCAGGCAAAGAATGTATGTATAGAAGGTTGAAGATATCCCATCACTTTGTTTTAGTCGCATATTATGCAAACCTTAGAGGGTTTTTCCCTTTTCTTTTCAAAACCAAAGACATTTTATCCTTCCCAACAGGTGAACACAGAGGCATTTCCTTGGTGTAAGAGGCAGAGCCTGAAGTCATTATGCCCAATTTACTGTATCCTAAGGCCCTAATAGGTCTTCATAGCATCCTGATGAAAAACACAAGGTTCAGTGAAGCTCCAGAGAGAAATCTCCCTCGAATGAAGCCTCGTCTTATTTGTCTGCAGAAAAAGCATACACCTCTTCAGAGTGTGACTGCTCTGTGTGATTAAAAATGAGATACAAAATAAAGTGTATGGTAACCAGCTGGCTTCAAGTGACAATAAAGTCACTAACACCAAAGGTCTTGGAATTCTAATCCAGACCTTCTCCACAAGTTTCACACCTCAAATTATGCCTTTTTTAGCTCAGAATTCGTGGATGTGTACACACAAAGATTATATGGAAATAATGCCCTTAATATTAAGGTTTCCTGCTTCTCAACTGTCAGCTCTAGTAAGTGTATTAAAACCATCCCATCCTTAATTTTTCTAAATCTGTGTTCTTCCTTAAGACTCCAAGTTTCCCCAACATTATTTATTTCTTCAACATCACCAAATTATTAGATAGAACAACATAAAACCTGAATCCTTAATTTTCTTGATTACTTATTTACTTACATCAGATATTTTTATGCATAAATGAATACTACTATAGTACATTTGATGCTGACAGAAATAGAATCTATTCTGAAATAATCTATAAGTGGTTTTTGTGTTGAGGATTTTGCTATACCTTTCTTTGTCAAACACCTTCATTTCTTTCTGGGAAATTTTTCAACCCTGGGAAATTTACATTAAAATTACCATAATAATGGTGTGCAACTTCTATCACTATACACTTCCCAATGTGTTAATAAATATGCCTTTTCAGGTCCCTATAACAACACTAAAGAAGGTAAGATATGTGGTCAACCAATACATTGTCAGCACTGGGGTAAACTGAAAGGAATTTTGGTTCATACATAATTCAAAAGATCTGATTATTAGCTGTAGCTTCAATTATTTTAAACACTGGTTTGGCTAAGTCACATAACCCCTTTGAGCCTCAGTTTCTTCAGTCACTAATTTAACTTCTGAAAACAAACTATGAGCTATAGGTTGTCTGGAAATGAATGAAATAGAATCTATACCTTCAAGTTATGATATAGTGGAGACTCATATATTTAAGACTACCTATATGGTCCTAGATATATAAATTAAGGTTTGTAAGACCAATGTAAGGAAAATTATGTGAGGAATAGCCTTGCCAAATATTGTGTAGATTAAATGAAATAAGAAAAAGGAATTTGAAAACAGTACACATATTATGAAAGTGCAAAGAATTATTGTCAAATGTCATTCTAGTAAACAGTCCCAATGGCCCCCAAAGATGTCCACATCCTAATCCCTGGAACCTGTGAATATGTTACCTACCTTATAAAAGGGGTTGTGCAGGGCGCCTGGGTGGCTCAGTTGGTTAAGCGACTGCCTTCAGCTCAGGTCATGATCCTGGAGTCCCTGGATCGAGTCCCGCATCGGGCTCCCTGCTCAATGAGGAGCCTGCTTCTCCCTCTGACCCTCCCCCCTCTCATGTGCTCTCTCTCATTCTCTCTCTCTCAAATAAATAAATAAAATCTTTAAAAAAAAAAAAAAACCTTTAAAAAAATAAAAAAATAAAATAAAGGGGGTTGTGCAGGTATGCTTAAATTAAAGAGTATGGGATGGGGAGACTATCCTGGATTATCTAAGTGAACTCAATGTAAGGGTCCTTCATAATAAAAAAGGGAAGCACAAGAGATCAGCATGATGAGATCTGAGAGAGACTCACCCACTAATGCTGGCTTTCCAGGTGAAGAAAGGCAGCTATGAGTCGATGAGTCTGTGGATGGCCTCTAGAAGTTACAAAAGGTACAGAAACAGACTCTCCTTTAGCCCTCCATGAGGGAATAGAGCCATTACCTTGATTTTAGCCCACTGAGACTCGCATTGGGCTTCTAAGCTACAGAACTGTAAGATAAGAGATTGGGTTGTTTAAAGTCCTGGAGCTTGTAGTAAACTGTCACAGCAACCATAGGAAGCTAATATACCAGGGATTAAGCTGCTTAATGTCAGACTGAAGATATTCCTAGGAACTCTGCCTCCAAGAATGAAAGGCAGACCAGAGGGGTTAGTACTGTGGGAAGGCATTTCAAGGCTAAGAAACACAAGGGAAAGGTATGTGTTATGAAAAAGACACAGGGTGACTCTTGGCCTAAATGAGAACAGAAAACAGACATGAACCATAAATGATCTATTGTTCACATATTATCAGGCATCTGTTGTATACAGAATTATATGCTAGAAGTTTCAAGGAATATACAAAAGGTAAACTCCATATATGTTCTTAAACTCAGAGTCAGTTTTTGTTTGTTTTTAATTTTTTTACCAAGGGCCACCTTGCTCCAAAACACATTTCCTGTTCCACTGAAGACAGATCTCACAGAACTCCTTAGCAGGAAGTCTGCTGATGGGAGACACCTGGAGGATCTGTCTCCCACAGAGGCCATGAGTCTCTTCCCAGCACAGATCCACAAGGGAACTAACTAAAGTACACTTTTCTTCATTGTGCCATGTGTGCAGTTCAAGAAAACTCTAGCTCCAGGAAGATAGCCTCCTGGGTTGGAGCTTCCCCTGTACAGAGAGGCCTGGAATCCAACAAGCCTAAGGGTAGGAAATGTACAGGGAGGAAAGAGGGCATGACTGGGTGCTCTGGGTCAATGGCCTGGCTCCCCCTGCTCCTCTCCCAGCTGGGAACCTAGGGGTGTCCTGAGAGTTCTGGCCACAGGTGGGCCACACAACTACCTGTGGTTGTCAACCACCTGCGGGTATATATAACTACAACTAATACACACACAGGATAAAAGGGTCCATCCTGCTCCAAACAGTGTAGCTCATTCCTCTGACCCCTGATTTCATGAGATCACAGAGCCAGATCTCCCAGGATCTTGGACTGGGAAATATGGGTGACAGACAGGACCTTAGTCTAATAAAAACAAGAGGTCCACAAATGGTCCAAGGATAACCATCATTCAAATCCCTTCACCAATGGATCAATGTGAGAAATGCTACCTCAGGGAGATGGTTTGGTGAGCAAAGGCAGGCCCTATTCCACAATGCATGTGGGCCAAATGCTGGGGGCAGGTACCAAGAGTGAAAAGTGCATGTGTGAAGAGTGCAAGAGTGAAAAGTGCTCTGTGGCTCTACATCAGGGCACTGTGCCATCAGGCCTCGGGTCCAGGAATTCTGGGGATGAACAGGGCGCCCAGACATTTCTGGGGGCTTCACAGGAATGCCGAGGTCCACATCCCCCCCACACCCCAAAGCTCAAGTTACCAATTCCCCTAAAGCCAGGTCTTGCAGGAACTCCTAAGCCTCGCAATCCCAGTATGGTCAGGAAGTTCTCTGATAAGAGATACCCTAGGGGACCTGAATCCCACAGGTTCCCTTACTTTCGATAGGCACAGGGCTGCATGGGCTCTCACGGTCTCACTCAAACCTCCTGCTCTTCTCGGCATTGTTAAGTGCAGAGCAGGTAACCGTTAAATACAGGAAAAGGGACTGATGGGGGGGGGGAGGGGCGCTGGCCCGTAGGCACACAAACCTAGAAGTCCCGGAATCCCCTGGGCGGGACACTGGTGAGAAACGAAGCATGCACAAGCCGGCCTCTCCGAATCCGCAGGCAAGTTTCCTTTGATTAGTCCCAGGATTTCACCCTTGAGGGCTACTGGGGGCCATAGGTAGCGATGTGCGGAGGCAATAAAGGGCCCCCAGTGCGCATCCAGCTCCAAAACACAGTAACCGAGTCCCCTGAGGCCAGATCTCGCAATATCTCGGGGCCGGAATCTCGCGGGAACTCGGAAGTCCCGGAAACTCCCTAACCTCGCGGTCCTGGGCAAGTCTCCTGACGAGAGGCACTTGGGAGACCTGACTCCCACAGTCGCCCTGAGTGTCGAATCAGCACAGGGCCACAAGGGACTAACTCAAATGACGTTTTCCTTTCTTCATCACTAGTGCAGTGCTAGGAACACTTAGCACCATGAAGATGGCCTCCAGAGTCCAGTAAAGACAACAGCAATACAGAATACCAGTGATTAAATGTCATAAAATTTAAGTAGTATAAATTATACATAAAACTATGAGTTATAGGTCTCTACAGATAAGATTATTTGACAAAGGGAGTAGTGATGTGGGGATGTGAATAGGTTACAAAGCCTAATGGCCAGTAGGAGACCAAGAGGAGGTAAAATATAGTGAATGGGAAGATTACTACCTCCACTTCCCACTGCAACTAGGGGATTTCAATGCTTATCTTTTTGTATGTATTGAACGCCCATGAAAGAGTTCCTTTGTATAAAGATTTAAATGAAGCTTTTTTTGAATAATTTGACAACCACTGCAGTAATCAATTGGAAACCGGTGAACAGATTTAAGCTTGGAAATCTCAGGAATGCTTTACCAGGTTTGTAAAAGTATAAAAGATGGAACAGACATCAGTTGTAATAGCCCAACTTTAAGGTTAATGGCGGAAGATGTGAAAAAGACAAATCTGATAGATTACAAAAAGGAAAAAAAAAAAAGAACAAAAGAAAGGAAGAAAAGAACTAGTACTTCTTGATCACGATTTGGTAAGAGGGAGATAGAAGACCCTAAGTCACTGGCTTGAAGGACAAGGTACATACCACTGCCATTATTCCCTAAGTAGCAACACTGGTTAGAATATTAACTAATTTAGTCATCATAACAATTTTAGGAGATGACTTGTATCATTATTCCTGGTTTACTGGTAAGGAAACTGAGGTTGCAAAGGCCAAGTAATTTGCATAAGGTCACCTGGTTAGCTCTTGGCAGGGCCAGCATTCAAATTCAGGCTGTGGGGCTCTGGGGCCATGTTCTCAGCCACTGTGCTGTAGAGGATGGAGTAGTTATTTGAGAAAGAAAGCAATTTTTTTTTAGATTTATTTATTTATTTTGGGGGAAGGGGAGAGGCAGAAGGAGAGGGAGAGAGAGAATATCAAGCTGACTCCCCACTGAGCGTGGAGCCCCATGAGGGGCTCCATCTCATGACCCTGAGATCATGACCTGAGCTGAAATCAAGAGTAAGAGGCTTAACCTAGTGAGCCACCCAGGTGCCCCCCAAAAGAGCAACTTTTACTTTGAACATATGAGATTTGAGGCAAGTGAAACAGTATCTCTGTGGTACATTTTGCTATCATTACAGTAAGATCTCAGAACATTGCTGCTGTGTAGAGCAAAGTTGACCCTGACAAATGATAAATCTAGATACCACTAAATTATTGTTTGAGTCAATAGGACATCTTGACTTTTTCTGAATGCACTGAGAACCATAATATTATTTCATTATCACTAAACTACAACCATTCATAAAGGAATTAGAGAGGGAACTACTTCCCTAGAGACAGTCATGCCATATGGCTGTTATAAAAATATAGTTTTAAATAACATCAAATCTAAGCACTGTTATAGAAATCTCTTCATTTCACACTATGTATAATTCCTAAGGGGTCAATAGAACACTAAATAAACCCCTGTAATAACAAGGAAATTATCTGATTATGCATTACTTGGCAATTATTAAAAACAACAACTTTAACAATTGTATTTCACTTTTTTAAATGTAGGTTAAGTCCTCCTTAAGTTTTAGTTACCGAACTATCACTGATAATGAGGAAAATGACAGATATTAGTTCCAATTCAGGTACAGAATTTCTGGCATATAATTAGAGATCTGCAAACTCATGTAGTCAAGAGATGCCTCATTACCCACAGGTAGTTGACAAAATGCTTTACCACCTGCACACTGCCTGTTAAATTTAGATCAAGATTGACAAAATATTTTTTTTCCTGTGGTGCTTGTAACTCAAAAGCCAAAACTTCTAAGACTCCCTTGCCCTAGTTTCACTTTTTATTTATTTATTTATTTATTTTTATTTGAGAAATCTTCCTTCATAGAAGCCTTTAGAACTCTGTGAAACTTTTTTTTCTTCTTCTATTCCTTTGCTGTTTGGAATTCCACTTCTGAGTTACAACTATGTGAAAGCTCTAAGATAACCACAAAAACGGAAGTGTGGCATCAAATTGAACCTGACCTTCTGGCAGGCAGAATGGAACAAAATCTCTCCTTTAAATCCCTCCAGTATTTGGTGAATCTTCTAATCCTAAAGAGCTGACTCTTATTGATTCTTTTTGTGTTATAAAAGAAATATCATATCTGAAGAACTTTTTTATAAGTCTGGAGATTCTCAGCTACTTCGTTGAGAAGAATTCTAATGCTGAATAAAGAGTCAATCATAAGTACCAAAAAAGAGACTCTGACCATTTGGAGAAAAACATGTAGAGGAATCTTTCATTTCCTTTGAATTTCACCTTGAAACAACTTATGGCTTTTCGACATATGCTACATTTGGTTGTAGAATCTGAGTATATATCATAAAAAGATTGAGAGAATTCTCAAATACTGAGAATATATTGAGATTAACTCATAGGTAATTGATTTAAACATTGGGATATATCTATCTATCTATCTATCTATCTATCTATCTGTCTATCTATCTGCATATATACCTACGTACATGATTGCTTTTCTTACTATATGTTAATTTGTTTTAAATTTAAATTTTCAAACACATGTGTAAGTACACTCAGTATGCATCCAGTCCTTATGTGATTTGCCAACACTTCAGCATTTTCCGCACATGTAAACTATGATTTTCTGAGTTTGAAGTCCCAGCTGCCATTCACTCTGGAAGTTAAGGAATTGTTTGGGAGCTCTAAGGTCACTCAGCTGCATCTGGGTCACTGAGCTCAGATCCAGGCAGAACAGAATGTTGCTCTTCTCCCAGTGGACTTCTTTTTTAGTGCATGCTACTTTTAATATTCACTCTCTCCCTGGGGTCTAACTGGGTTACACTCAAAGTCCAGCTCAGCACAGTGGCCAGATTTCTTATACTCTTGAGGATATTGTGGACTACATTAATGTTTAAAATATGGATAAAGTAATGTGCCACATATAGATCAAGGAAATAACCTCATGGAACTTCACAATTAAAAAAAAAAAAAAAAAGCCTTTGTATACATATGCCCTCTAAGTAAGCCATTTAAATAACTAAGTAATTGTTTTCTAGTCTTGCTTATAAGGTGGGCCCATGGCAAGGATCTCAAGAACAGTGCAATAAGGAATCTGTAATGTAATCACTTAGTGTCTAGTGAAATATTGTTTAATAGAACTCAATTGGAAGATACAACATCTTTATAAATTTTCTTCTAAACACTGGCATTTATACTCAGCCTAGAGATATTTTCAAAATAATTAGTTACACCAAAAAACACAAATTAGTTCTAAAATAGCTAAGATCCATAGCAGAAATAGAAAGGTCCTAGTTCTGATTCCAATTCATCAACAACAATACATCTTTAAATCCCCTATTTAAAACTGAAATAATTAAAAAAAAAAAAAAAAGTATTTTGGGAGGAGCAATTCTAAGGCATTTGTTACAGAAGTGATGGGATGTAAAATGTCATAAACAACAATAAGAATATGAGTTCTTTGGATTGCATTTAACACCCAAAAGTACAACATGTCATGATAATTCTTGGAGAAATATTGAGAAGTCCCAAAACCTTAAGTTTCTGTCTTCATGTGAGACCATACCTAAATTGACTTAGGAGAAATTCTGTTCTCTTACAAGAGAATTATGTGACCCCTTTTAAGAACTGTAAGAAGTAAGAAGAACAAAAATCCATTTAGTTCTTTCATACAGAGGAAATTTAACATAACTGATTGAACAAGTGATAAAGTTGAGAACCAAACTGAGTGCCCTGAAGCGCAACAAATACTAGCAACAGCTGGAAGACACCAACTATTCCTAGGACAAAAGGACGGTGAGAGGAAATGGTGTAAGAAGAGCAAGAAGGTAGGGTTGTCCGGTGCTAGGCAGACAGAAACAGGAATCATGGAACACTGGCTTTCTACCAGGAGCAGGAGTCAACATGGATACATAGTCACTGCCAGGAAAGCTACCGTAGGCAGGGAAGGGGGTGGAGGGGAAGTACCCTGACTTACTCTCTTCTCACTCACCAACACCTGCAATTTGCTGAATATAAACAGACGTCAATAGACAGGAAAATCTGCAATACAGAGTAAAGCAAGAGAATGTGAGAAATACAGGAGCAACCAAACAGGCAATTAACTAGTACAGGAATTATAAGAAATGAAAATGCGAAGAATCCATAAATATCAGCTCATCCAACCTCTTACTTGTTCCAAAGCATTCACAGCCAGGAATGGTTCTGAAAAATGTCTGTGCTTATGACAAAACAAAATCCTTTATTTGTAGTCTGATCATGTTTACCAATGTTCACTGGTTTGGTCATCATCCTTTTTACAGTATCTCTCCAGTTGTAAACTCCATTTGGCTATCTTAATTATTATTTTATTTGATTGGCTATAGGAACTAAGTACTTCTCAAGTTCATTTATGAGTAGTTATCTTCAAGAATGAACAAAAAGACTGATATTGAGATGCCATGGCAGAAAGCTAGAGGACTTACAGTTTCAATCTCCTTTAAGTATTTTCTGTAGACTTTAATGTTTCTCCTTAGTGTGTAAGAGTAAAGAATATTTAGTTAAGCAAAGCTGTTCTCATACAGTAAGCTTCAAGTCACAAAACCCAGTCCATATTCATTCTGCTTAGAACACCACCTTCCATTTTGCAAAAATATTTCCAGGATTCCAACTATTTATCTCTGAAATCATGTTGAAAGAATTTATTATCTCCTTTCCTGAGAGGTAATATCAGATCTTACTCATATAAAAATACCATTGACTTTCAGTCGCTTTACTGTTCTAAATTCTAATTCTCTATGTCTACCTCATTAAGAATATAATGTGATGGGTTTTTTTCTGCTTTGAATTATGGTCTTAAGCCAGTTTTTAGAACTGATAATGTGGTTGTTTTCATCCCAGCCAAATCCAATTAATTTTCAAGTAAAATTTGAAGGCATATTATATCAAAGCTTTTACTCCAGTTGAAAACAAAATTCAGGAATGGAAAACAGCTGTGTGCCTTTCTCCACTATTTCTATAATTCCCCCCAAGCTTTTGTTGTTTGTTCTTATGCTAGCATGGTTTCTACAGAATTTAGTGTTTGTTTTGGGGGGAGGGGGTTATGGGTGGGTGTTTTCTGTGTTAGGGTTCTCCAAATAGAATCAATAGGATATGTGCATGTGTGTATATAAATGTGTATGTGTTTAAGGAATTGACCTATGCGATTTTGGAAGCTGGCAGGTTTGAAATTTGCAGGGCAGTGTGGCCGGCTAGAAATTCTGGTAAGAGTTGATGTTTCAGTCCCAAGTCCTGAGCGATCTTGAGGCAGAACTCCTTCCTTCAGTAGACCTCAGCTTTTTCTCTTAAGGCCTTCAACTGACTGCATAAAGCCCACCCACATAATGGATGCTAATCTACTTTATTCCAAGTCTATTAATTTAAGTTTCCATCATGTCTAAATAATGACTTCACAACAACATGTAGACTGGCCTTTGACTAAACAACTGGGCACCAGAGCCTAGTCAAGCTGACACATAACTACCCCATTTTTGTTTGTTACAATCCCTCCTTTGCCATTTCAAATGACCAGAAACCTATTTCACTTGGATTGTGTTGCATCATTTTCTATTATTAAAAATATAGTGCCATAAAATATTTGGAGAAATGTGAATTCTGAGTATGACTCCATTTCTAAAATATAATTTAAGAATATGAAGTATTATTATTATTAATTTTTATTTTAAGAAAATGCATCAAAATGAAAAACGACTTGCAATATTTTCTAAGCAGAAAATCTGATAAAACTCCTGTAGGAGAGGTAAAGTAACTTATATTTATTATAAAATGCCCTCAAAAGCTAATTTAAATTTGTAAAAAGAAATTCCTGATGCTGAACATTTATTCTATAATCTTCGCATTATCTTAATTTTTCATACATTTTCATTAAATTTCAGTGGCAATATATGAAATTTCTATTTTGAATGTGTAGTTAATTTTTTTTTTTTTTACAAAACTCACAGATTTTAGTAAGCTCAAAGCCAATGTTTATAGTTTAATTATTATTATTTTGAACCCTGGTAAGAGTTACTTCAGTGAATGTTTCCCTAGTACTTTAGGCAGGATTATATTTAGAAAATTTTTTTTCTTTTTTATGTAACTACTGCTTTATCACTTTTTTACATTCTACTAATAAAAGAGCATAGGCTTAATAAAATTAATGTTCCTAAGGAAACTAATTTCTTAGTCACTTTATAGTTTTTGTTAATTAAAAAACAAAAAGGAAAATATACTTTTTGTAAATTAAATGCCATTTCTCATATTTTAATGATCCACCTGAGACTGGAAATGAAATAGTTCTCTTTTGTTTAAAGAGAAAAAAGTAACCAAGAAAATAGCTCTTTTTTAATTCTTTTGTCCAATGTTGGTTTAAATTTTCTTCCTGATATCTTTCATATCCTTCTTTCAAAATTCAACTGCCCCAGAGTTTAAGAATTTAGAGGTTCTTAATTTCTTTCAGTCTCCTAATAGTAGGATGGATGGTCTACAAATTCAAACTCCATTGGAAAATATTTGTTCTTAACTTTTATTTTTTTATTAAAGAACTTAACCAATATTTAGATTATTAAATCACACACTACTTTTTAAATAATAGTAAGTGTGAAAGTTTGAACTAAACAGTCATGGATTTTCTTTCACAAAGTCATACGCTAACCTTATGTATAAAAATATGGATTATTAATAGTTCCTTTTCTGAAGATAATGTTTTCTCTATATAAAGATTTTTCAAAAACATAGCTTCATTAATCTTCTCTGTGTCTCCAAAGGTAATTGTGTATGCATGATTTCCATTTTACAGATTATAAACTAACCTGAGGAAACTGTCATGGGATTCATTTTGTTTCTCATGCCAAGCTTTGACCCACAAAGATTTCAAATTTATTATAGGCATAAACTTTATTTCACTCTTCTATTATATTCCCCAAAGTCCAAAGAGAATGCAGTCTTGTGTGACTAAAGAAAAAAAAAAAGTTTTAAAGTCAGAAAGCCAGGCTTTGAGACCTAGCTGCAGTGTAAACAGAGAGAGGGTAGTAGGACATGAGATCTGAGATAGTAGGGACAGGGGTACATCAAGAAAGACATTGTGGATTCTTATGACTACTGGTTTTTACTCTGAACAATTTGGCAAGCTTGGAGTGCTTTATACAGGTGACACGCATCACTGTGTAGCTCCTATAATGAGACTAGAACACAGAAGAACAAGAGCAGAAGGGACAAGACCAGCTGAAGGAGTCAGTGCAGCAGCCCAGGCATAAGTATGATGGTGACTCAACTAAAGTACTAGTAGAGCAGGTGGTAATAAGAAGGCAGATTATATAGATATATTTTGAATGTAGAGCTGATAAAAATCTGTGAATGGTATTATGGTAAAACTATGTACAAATTTTGGAAAGACTTACATCTTCATAAGATTGAGTCATCTCTTCAATTATTTAGATCTTCTTTAATTCCCCTAATTAGCTTTGTAGTTTCCAGTGTAGAATTCCAGAACTGATTTTCCTGCATTTTTCCCTAGATACATAAAGATTTTTATTGATATTTTAAGTTCATCTTTATTTTTTCTCCACCATATATAATTTATATATATATATATCTATATATATAATCTTTATGTACATAGATAAATATACATAATCTTCTCAAGTCTGTAAGAACTTAATGAATGAATAATACTAGACCTGAAACTAATGTAACATTGTAGGTCAACTATACTCCAAAAAAAAAAAAAAGACACGATGTAAAACAATGAGATAAAGTGGAATTTGAAAATACTTTATTACAACCAAAGAAGGAAAGGAAAGAGCCATACAGAAATAAAGAACTGAGGCATCTGTGTGATTCAGTGGGTTGGGCATCTGACTCAATTTCAGCTAGGGTCATGATCTCAGGGTTGTGAGATCTAGCCCTGTGTCAGGCTCCCCATTCAGCCTGGAGTCTGCTTAAGATTCTCTCCCTCTGCCCCTCCCCCGCCACCGCTACCACTCTCTCATGTGCTCTCTCTCTCTAAAAAAAATAAAAAATAAAAAATGAATAGGATAAAAGCTTTAGACATAAATATATAAATACAAATATAATAATATGCATATATAAGCATGCATATGTGTACACACACATGTACACACATTGTAACATTTTATACACACAAACATATATATACATATTATAAGATTTTACATTTATATATGTCTATATGTATTAAATGTTAAAAATATGCTGTATATACTTCATTCTCTGTTTCATGTTTTTTCTTTCATACGTCCTTCACCTAGAGTAGTCAAATATTTTTGATTATGAAATGTTTTTCCTTTATCAACTATTTCCAAACTATGTGTTTTTCTTTTAATGATTACCCTATATATTTTATGCATCCTTGATTTATTACAGTGCAGTACTATTTTTTTAGACAGGGAAAGGGGCAGAGGGAGAGAGAATCTTAAGCAGGCTCCACACCCAGTGCCGAGCCCAATGCGGGGCTCAATCTACCAACCCTGAAATCATGACCTGAGCTGAAATCAAGAGTCAGATGCTTAACTGACTGAGCCATCCAGGTGCCCAGTGCAGTTCTATTTGTTTTACCACTTCCCAAATAATCCTGGAAACTTAGGACCCTTTAAGTTATTTAATCCTCTTTGAGTTTTGTATTAATTTGATATATATTTTAAATTCTAAAACAATTATTGTTAATAAATATTCATTTTGATTTAGCCATGTATTTAATCTTCCCATTGCTCTTCATTGTTACCTGAATTTCAGTGTTTCCACCTATCATTTTCTTTTTACCTAAATCCTTTATTTTTAAATTCATATATTCTCAAATATTGTTTTTGCACCTCTGTTGCCTCTAGCCCTGGGATTCTCATTACTATTGTGTTGGACAATGGAAATCTCACATGTGTCTTACATTCCTTTCCTTTATTTCCCATTATATTTTCTCTGTTTTCAATTAAGATAGATATTTTCTATTGTTCTGTCTTCTATTGTTCACTAATTGTGTTTTCTGCTCTAATTTGCTGATAAAATCACTTGATTGAAGTTTTTCCCCCCAGCACTATTAAGGTATAATTAACAAATAAAACTGTAAGCTATTTAAAGCATACCTTATAGTGATTTGATATTTGTATACATTATGAAACAATTCCCACCATGTAATTAACACAAAACACATAACCTCATATACTTTTTTTTTTTGGCAAGAACATTTAAGTTTTACTCTCAGCAAATTTCAATTATATATTATGATGTTACCAGCTATAGTCATCATGTTTTACATTATATCCTCAGACCTTATTCATCTTACACTTAAAAATTTGCATGCCAGCAAGCATTGGCAAGGATGTAGAGAAAAGGGAACCCTTGTACACTGTTGGTGGGAATGTAAATTGATTCAGCCACTATGGAAAACAACATGGTGGTTCCTAAAAAATTAAAAATAGAACTACCATATGATCCAGCAATTCCACTTCTGCGTATATACCCAAATTAAATAAAAACAGAATACTGAAGAGATATCTGCACTCCCATGTTTATTGCAGTATTATTCACAATAGCCAAGATAGGGAAACAATAACCTAAATGTCTGTCAATGGAAGAATAAATAAAGAAGATGTGAGATATATGTGTATATATATATCTATACACATATATATCTTATTCATATGCATATATATACATGATATGTGTGTATACACCTTATTCATATGCATGTATACACACACACACACACACATATTATTCAGCCATGAGAAAGAAGGACATCCTTCCATTTGCAACAACATACATTGACCTTGAAGACATTATTATTATTATGCCAAGTAAGATAAGTCAAATAAGTACTGTGTGATAAAACTTGTATGTAGAATCTAAAAAAGCCAAACTTGTAAAAGCAGAATAAAATGGTGGTTAACAGGGGTTGGGAGATGGGGGATAGGAAAAATGTTGAAGCGTACAAACTTGCAATGAGTAGTAAATAAATCGTACAGTTTTAATGCACAGTATAATGAATATAGACTACAACAGTATAATCATTGAACTTTCTAAGAGACTGGATCTTAATTATTCCAACCACTAAAAAGAAATGATAATTATGTGGTGATAGAGATGCTAATTATCACTACAATGGAAATTATATTATAAATATATAAATGTATCGAATCAACATGTTGTAAATTTACACAATGTTACCTGTCAAATATATTTCAATTAAAGAATTTTTTTAAATGAATTGAATGTTAGCAAATTGAATCCCACAAAATAAACAGGAAATTAAACTACAAAAAGTCCAGTATGTTCCAAGTATGTCCAGTTGCTGGACATCCACATTAATAAAATAGAGAAAAAAGATGTGATCAATACAATAAACACAAAAAAGAAAGATAAAATAAGAAATGTTTCATCAATTATAATCTGAGCGAAATAGAAATAGAGGGAAACTTCTTTGTTGATCTCATAGGTGGTATCTACGGATATCCCAAAGCAAACATTTTAGTTAATGATGAAATATTGAAAGTTCTATTTCTGAGATTGGGACTGAGACAACAATGTCTATTCTTATCCCTTTTATTGAACATAGTACTGAATGTTCTAGTCACTGCAGAAATACAAGAATAAAAGGTATAAGATTTTGAATGTAGGACTTAAAACTCTCATGACATCAGACAACACAATTGTATACTTTAAAATTCAAAATGATCTATAGTCAAATTATTAGAATTAATATGCGGAATTAGCACAATTTTTGAATGTGAAGATTGACCATGAAATTTGAAAACATACAAATAAATACAGATTACAAATTATAACAAATTATATATTGATATTACACTGCAAGAACAGTAAGTTCAGTGACAATACATGATATGGTCAATGTGTTGTCTCTCATTAGCAATACAGAATTCCATAATGTTGCATAAAATTGAATTGAGAGCTTTACTACAGCATTTCCATCGAAGTCCCTATAATTAAATCTTTGATGTGTCACCCTATATGACTTCTGCATAATATTCACTGAAGAAACCTCTGCTTTGAGCATAACCGATTGTATATCCAGTGCCTTATTTCAATGGTGGCATGTAGTAGGCACTCAAACTACCTACTGTTGAATGACTGAATAAATGACTATAATGTTTTCCCAATCTCTAAAATCTCTTAAATCTATTCTATTCAAATCCCTTTTATTGTAAGATGGACAATTTTTTTGAGAGATAAAAGTATGAAATGTTTCTTCTCTCTTAATGATATTGTCTATTTAATTTCCTTCTTCAACCAAGTAAATTGAGCAATATATATTTTTTTGCATCTCCTTGTTAGTGATGTGTAAAATAACTGCCCAGAGCAGAGAGAGGCAATATGGTATTGCTGAACAAGATGCACAGATTACTGTAAAACAGATTGGCTTCCAATTCTAGTCATTAGTTATGACACAATAATTCTATGACCTAAGGCAAGTTACTTTACCTTTCTAAACCTCCGTTTGCGCAGTTAAAAATGGGAAAATAATACCTATCTCTCAAAGTCACTGTAAAACTTAAAATGTGATCATATATGCTAGCTGTTTTTTGTAACATTTAGTGCATGGTAAGTATTTTATTATTGTTGTTGTTGTTGGTGGTGTTACAAATCAATAACTGCACAATCTCTATACATATCTTCCAATGGAAACTCCAGAACTTCTAAATAAGAAGAGCTCAGAGAAATCTAGTTGTAAGAGGAGTTCTAAAAAATGTGTTTTGAAACTACAGTTGCACAGTATGTGCACTCTTTTTATTTAGAGTACACTTTTTATTTGACATGTCTTCGGCACAGTGGGCAATGGAGAGTATTAGGAGTATTGATATTCCTCCACTGACATTGTGCAATTATCCTCTTGGGTGTGATGAATTTCTTATTCAAATAAGAGTGTAAAGTAGAGGGAAAAAAATACATACTGCCTTTCAAAAGTGAAGTCATTAATTCTGAAGAGGAGCAAGTTAAAAGGCAGCTGCTAAGATCTATGAAGTTCTACCAAGAGCAATGAAGGTATTTATTAATTGCCATGATCTCATTACTGTACAACATTTGGAATATGTTGGCCTTCAGTAAGCAATATGCTGGCCTTTAATGGCATTAGCCTATAGCACACGTGTTAAAAAGGAAAACAGTATTGGTGGAAGATTACACGCTACAATGCTGGTAACTCAGAACCACAATTTTATTTTCAATACAAAATGTAAAATTAGGTTGGTGTAAGATTCAAAACAATCTCAAAAGTACATTATTTAAAAAAGTGTTAGCTGTTCAAAGGCAATACCCAAGATGGGCAGAGAACTGAAGTAACAATTGTTGCTGAGATCATTTGAAAGCCGGAGGGAAGAGGTGGTCATTTCTTCCCAAGATTCATTGGCTCTGTTTTTGCTGAACAAAATCACAGTCAGAACATAATTGCAATCTCAAAGAAATACAGATACACATATTCATGAAATGAATGTTTGTGTTGTTTCTGAGACCATTTAAGCACTGGAGAGAGAGCAGTGTGAAACCTGAAACCAGAGAGCCTTGCCCTTGAAGTTTACATTCAGTCATCAAAACATGAAGTGTCAAAAATTTCTATCTAGTGTTTGGGAAGTGAAGTGGGACAGCCTTTATTCAGTACTTCAGCTTTGTTCAGATTTAAATTATTGGCAATCAGAAAAAAATGAATGGAAAAAAATGATCTTACACGGACTCTGCCAGCACCAGGATTTTTAAGTAGTACTATGGTTCTTTAGGATCTTCCAATTATAGGGAGCAAAAGAAAAATTTGGAGGGTAAGAGTATCATTGTGTCAAAGAAATTATAATTCTCCAAGATTGTAGTTGCTAATGTAATGATAAAAATTTTAAGATCATTCTATAAAATTGTTTAGCAAGTTTGGTTTGCTAACATTTTGTAGTCAGAATTTGGGTATGAAAGCCTGAAAAGATAGTAGTATCTTTTGCTTATTTGTTTGTTTTCTTGCTCGGTAAAAACAGAGAGCTACAAATTGAGGTTGATAGAATTTTTCCTCCAAATTCCAACTACAACTTGGTCTGAATTCTGACAAGGAGTTTCTGAAACTCCAAGTGACACTCACTCTGTCTCACGCTATTTAACTGCAAAAATCAACTGTGGGACTCAGGATAGCAATTGATTGTGTGACTCCATCAAGTTTTCATAAGCACCTATTATAATGTGCTTAACAGTATGCTAATTGCTGCAAATATACAAGAGAAGTTTAAGACATAGGCTTAAGACTTTAAAAAGTTTAAGACTTTAAGAGTTTATTTGGAATTGCATATGCAATAAATACCTTAAGAGAACAACAAAACACCTTGCATAATTAAAGGTTTACTGGCAGAATTTTAGGGGAAGAGAAAGTTAATAGATACTTTGCTAATTAGAAAAGGACTGTAGGAGGGAATGAATTATATAGAGGCTAGCCCATTGGCCTGGGTGGGATTTGTGTAGGCAAAAAGAGAGCGGTGAGAACATTGCAAGCAAGAATGACATAAATGAAGACACACAGTGAGAAGGAACTTAACTGTGTAGTTGCTGAGTGTGTGGACCTTCCCAAAGTATAAGCTGAGAATCCTCTCCCCGTGTCATATCAGAATTTCTGAAATATAATCCTAGTCAGCATGTAGTTGTCTTCAAGACTGAGATTTTTGAAGTAATTTTCATTTAAGGAAATAAATGTGGGTACACATGTGAATAAATAAAATCAAAATTAAATGTTGTCTAAACACATTCTTCAGTATTGATTAATCCTTTAAGTGGGTTGCATTTTGTCAAGAGTCTCGCAATACAAGCACGAAAATGAATATATGGCAAGCAGGAGTGTATACGGGTTGAGAAATAGTTTTATGACATAGAGCTCTAACTCAGCTTCTTAGCCTCCAAAGTGTATTTTCTTTTTAGGTAGAGTATAAGATTTTGTATAAATGGTGGTGGACAAATTTTTTCTCTATTTCTAAGGATATAAGAAAAAAGAAAGATACGGAAAGAGAGAAAAGGACTGAAACTGCAGGCAAAGGTTTCTAGAAAAAGTACCTTGCCTATCAGATTTTTAACACAGGAGAAAAGATTACTAAGGTAAATCATGAACTCTTAAATTTTTTAAGGAAATGTTATTAAGCCTTGTTTCCAAAGCACTGACTGCAAACAAGGGGTGATTGAAGTGACTACTTGAAGTCAATTCCCTGTAAACTCAACTCTTTCCAAAGGAAATCCGTAAGGGTGTTAAAAATGGTTTCCCTGTTCAATAGGACAACATAGCTTTCTTGAATGCTAAAATAAGCTAAAATACCGTGCATAGTAAGCTATACAAAATTGACACAGCTTCAATTCAGTGGTATAGGGATTAACATCCCAATTATTTGCAGTATTAACAAAGGCAAGAAAAAAAAATGTCACTGGTGAGAAGCCTCTAAATCATTCAGCTTATCATTTCACAGAGTTGTCAGATACTGGGCAAACACATTTTTGTTTTGCTTACTGCTAAACTAAAATGAAGAAAGCTCTGGGGGGAAATCAGTTCCACCTGTGGTCAAATGTTTACAAGGGTCATTACTAATAGCCAGATAGGCATATATTTGATAAACTCAGTCTTAGAATGCATTGCCCTGCTATCAGATTTTTTTCTCTTTCCTTGATCTAGAATTGTAATAAAACATCAATGTGTTGAGCTTAATATTTCTGCTGGAGGCTTCCCCTATTATAATAACCTGCCACCACTCCACAAGTATCGTGTATTGTTTAAAGTTAGTATCAGTCATTATTTACCACCCAAAGTCCACACACGGTTCACCTTCTTTGAAAAGTACTGTGATTTATTCAATAATATGCTGTATTGATTCAAATATTTGGATGCCTTATTGGCCTTCTAAGCTGAATTTGAACTTACTGGCAGTAAGCAGATAGATACCATAAAATAATTCCAAACAAGAAGTCACTAAAAGGGGCGCCTGGGTGGCTCAGTTGGTTAAGCGACTGCCTTCAGCTCAGGTCATGATCCTGGAGTCTCGGGATCGAGTCCCATATCGGGCTCCCTGCTCAGCGAGGGGTCTGCTTCTCCCTCTGACTCTCTTCCCTCTCGTGTTCTCTGTCTCTCATTCTCTCTCTCAAATAAATAAATAAAATCTTTAAAAAAAAAGAAGTCACTAACAGGAAATCTGTAATTCCCACGCCACCTTGCTACAGAGTCACTCCAGAGCTCACACTACTTAGATCTTTAAGCACTCTGAACGTGCATGCAGACAGCATGCTTTGTCAAGCTTTACTGAAGCCTGCAGAGCACAGTGGGATCCAAGCCATATCAGAGGCTCCACAGTCCCTTTCCTAATGCCACTTTAGTCTACCACCAGGATGCCATATTGTGAACATCAGACCCTTCACAGAAAGTGGTCCATGCTCCAGCATCACGTGGCTCTGGTCAGTGCACTGGCAATCTGCTCAGTTACACGCTGAGTCTTTTATTATCTAGAACTTTAGTTGGTTTGAATGATCTCTTCTCAAAGCTATCACTGATGTCTTGTTAAATAAAACCAACAATATCAGGGGATATTCCTTCTGAATTATAGAAATGAAAGTGTGAATAATTATGGATTCTATTTTCCATTACTTCAAAAATTCTGCAACTAAATCGATGTTTACCTCATGGTAAATTCCACTTAAAAAAGTAGATCTTTTCAGGGCGCCTGGGTGGCTCAGATGGTTAAGCGTCTGCCTTCGGCTCAGGTCATGATCACAGGGTCCTGGGATCGAGCCCCGCATCGGGCTCCCTGCTCGCCGGGAAGCCTGCTTCTCCCTCCCCCACTCCCCCTGCTTGTGTTCCTCCTCTCGCTGTCTCTCTCTCTGTCAAATAAATAAAATCTTTAAAAAAAAAAAAAAAGTAGATCTTTTCTAGAGATACATATAGAGCTACCTTGAGAATTAAGAGACATAAATCCACACAACAATGCTGTATTTAAAGATTCTCATTGTAAAAGCCCTATTAGATTCCAAGTTAAGATTCTAGTGTCCTCTTCATACTAGTACTTCATAATTCTTGAAGTAAACACCCTAACTTTGTAACATCTCAACACAAGACAAAGGTGTTAAAATTATCCCCAGTGATCATCTCAATCATCTACTGCTTCCCTCCCACTCTCAAGCCATCTCTGAAAGAGGGCTACATTCAAATTGTCATGGGATCTCATCACTTCTCATATATACCTAGAATCTCATCATCTCCACGCCAAATGGGATCTCTTACTTTAAAAGATACAATTTCAACTAGTTCTCTTCAAGTTCTCCTGGAAAGATGTAAGATTTAATGAGCAGTTGATCTCTATTTCACATGTTAAAAGTTGATATTAGTCTTTCCTCTGTCTTCTCTTCTCTTTTTAGATATTGTAAATGTCCAGATTGAGAGAATGGGCCAGCAGATCTTTCTCATATCTGTCCTTTGCCTTTTACAGCATGTCCTTGCCGGCTGTCCTCTTTTCAAATTTTGTGTTCCTCTGAATGGGCTATTGCACTGATGGCTTTTGGCAGCTGCCGAGTACTAAACCTGCATATAAAATCAATCTGTAGGGCCAGAGCCACAAAACAGGGCCTACTTGAAATGATTTTTTTCAGCTTTCTGGTTACCGTCATATTAGAGTTTTAGTGCAATGGGCAAGGACAATAATTCATTTTACTTTATGAGAAATCTTTATCTTCAAGGGCCAATGCTTGTTTGAATTCTTTTTAGATCATCCTCTTGAATTTATGCAGCATTTATAGTAACTCAAGATCCTCCTCTTACAAATATTGTGGAAGAGAGTCCAAGCCAGAGTTTTCTGCACCAAATTTTGCATTAAAGTATGAAAAGGTACTAAGATATTATGGCACATTCATTATTTTCCCATACATGAGAAGTATTACCAGAAGGCATTTCATACTATCTTCCTCTTGTATATTTTTCTACTTTATCTCAAGAATAAAAGCCCTATATCATTGTAGTTAAGACTTCGGATTTTGGTGTTAACCCAGCCTAAATCACTTCCCAGCTCTCTTTGAATGGAAAGTATGAATGTCCTTGGGCCAATTACTTATGTAGTATTTAAACCTCATTATATTCATATGTAAAATATAATGCTAGTTCCTACTTTAGAGGAATAAGATGGATATTTAAAAAATAAATTAATAATTCATATAAGGCAGCTGGCACAATACCTGACACAAAGGAAGCTCTCAAATTATGTCATTAAATTTATGATGAATTATAATTGCCACTTTTGTTGTCTACTAGTATGAGGAAATTGTGCCTCAGAAACTCACCTCTTCGCAATCACCTACTTCACTGAACAACAGAAATTAAAAATGCATGGTATTTCCAGAATAAAACAATTTAGTGTTTGAGAACACAGTAAGAATAATTATTTTAAATACAGTTCTTCATAAAGCCTTTTGTTACCCTTATATTCACTGTTTAACAAGTCACTCCAAACTTAGTGGCATAAAACAACCCCATTTAATTATACTTACAAAATCATTAGGTTGGATAGCTAGAAAGGTACAATAGAATTGACTCTTTTTGCTTCACAATGTCTGGGGATTAGACTAGAAGGACTCAAATGATGGGGGCTGTAACATCTATCTGGAGGTGTCACTTCCGAGATGTCTTCTTCATTTATAAGTGTGGTTCTACTGGGACTATTGACCAGAGTATTAAAACATGGCCTCTCCATATGGTTTGGACTCCTCACAGTAGGGTGGCTGGGTTTTGATAGACAGTCTCCTGAAATGGAACCTCTATGAAGCTAGTGTTTCAAGAGAACAGTGTGGAAGCTACATGATCTTTTCTGACATAGCCTCAGAAGTCACACCGCCGTCACTTTAGCTATACTCTTCTGCATCAAAGTAGTCACAAACCTGTCCATGTTCAAAGTGAGAAGACATAAATTCCATCTTTCTTTGCAAGAAGAGTTAAAGAATTTTGAAGCCCTATTTTTAAATACCACATCTTTTCTCCATAAACTACTGTCACTTTGATTACTCCTTTTCATGCTTCCCTCACCCTTAATTATTCAGCATTACTTAGTACTCATTGTGCCTTGCTTTGTGGTTATTTCTGAGTAGATTAAACTTTGTAAGTGTTATCTATCAAGAATACTGTAGATTTAAGAATACAGGATTCATATCTTCCCTTCATTTGTATCTTCAAATAATTTCCAGCACGGGACTCGTCTTGCACTTTGTTGATTCATTCAATAAGCTTGAATATTTAACAATATCTTAAAATGAAAGTACATAGGCATTAGCAACAACGGCTAACAACTTTACAAATGAATGCCAACTTCAGAGATTAGGAAATGCATGTTGGATACTAGTGTACATTTCAAGGCAGCCTGCCTAAACCAAGACTTACCCTAAAAAGATTAAAAATGGAGAAATAATTATTTTTATTTAACAAGCCAGTAGACCCCAAGTCCTAAAGGAACTAAAGTATTTATTGGCTTTGGAATGAGATATCAATTTGTTCCTATCAGATGCCTAAAATGAATGCAAACTCCAAACAATGGAGGGCTGAAGTCTATCATTCATCTTGAGAGGGACTATTTCCCCGTATTTGATTTGAGACATGGTTGATTTGAGGTATTAAAGATCACTGAATTGTTTTTGTATTTTCAAAACCCTTAATTTGTCATGCTAAATTTGGAGAAGGCATGATTTTATTTTTTAATTTTTTAAAAGATTTTATTTATTTTTATTTGAGAGAGAGAAAATGACTGGGTAGGGGGAGAGGCAGAGAGAGAATCTCAAGCAGACTCTGGGCTGAGCAGAGAGCCCAATGTGGGGCTCCATCTCATGACCCTGAGATCATGACCCTAAGATCATGACCTGAGCTGAAATCAAGAGTTGGACGCCTAATCAACTGAGCCACCCAGGCACCCCTAGAGAAGGCATGATTTTATTAAAGCAGTTAATTTTTTTATTCTTTCATTCAAAAGGTATTTCTTGAACACCTATTTCTTACCATCCTGGATGATATGAATACAAAGAACTACAGGACACAATTCTTGCCTACACAAAGATTACCTTTTAGTTGCAAAGATAAATAAGTAAACCTATAATAAATGTTGACTATGATATGTTCTGAGAGAGGATATTCAAGGTTCTATTGGGACACACCTTAGACATTAAGATATAAACAAGTCAATTGTAGTAGATGCTGTGATATGTTGTCCAGATTTCCTGACAGAACTGAAGGAATTATTCCTTCAGCTACGGGGGGTACTGTTGTCAGAACTCTGCAGTCAAGCTTTTTTAGGAATTACCTTCACTCAAGAGTCATCTTGCCTGAGCCCATTGCCTCTTTCTAAGGCAACCCACATTCCATGACTAGCCCAATTCAGATGAGTCATACCATCCCTTGAAAATCGTCTGAGATCTTTTTTGGAAATTTCTCTCTATATTCAATTGTGCTCCTTTCCCTTTCCTTCCACCAGTATTGTTCCCAAGAGCACGACCTAACAAATCTCTGTGTGCTCAGCTTTATCTCCAAATCCCTTCCCAGGAAACCCAACATAAAATAGTCATTAAATGGAAAAGAGGACCTTGTTAATCTAGCAAGAGGTATTACAGCAGTCACTTTCAAACCGTCCTATAACCCACTGCCATGTTAATCTTCATGAGCCATAGAAATGATCTTCTCAAAAAAATTCAAGTTCCCCTTACTTAATGAATAAACTGCAAATTACTCAGTGTAGCATTTAAAATTCTTCATTTTCTGATTCTGACCTTGCATCTTCACTTCCTATTCTTCTCTTCACTTAATAGTAAACTAAGCAAACTGAACTACTCCAACTACTCAATCTTTCCTACCTCCATGCTTTTGCTCAGCAACTGCCCACATGGTCAAATTCGACCTGTACTTTAAAACTCAACTTAGAGAACCTCTATCCATCAAATTTTACTGATCCTTTCCCCACCACCAAGCTAAAGGGAAATGTTTTTCCTGTGAATAAGAATTGCATTCTATATGCTTTTCTTTTGTGACCTTCTATTTACCAGTTCATATTATGATTATTTAAAAACATGACATTTCCTTTTCTAGACCCTAAATGATGCACAGTAAATATCACAAAGATATAAAAAGGAAAGGGAAGTTCAGAGGGAGAGAAAAGGTGAGGTGGGGGAGAGCATGTGTGAGGAGATTAAGGGAAGAAGATAAAGGAGAGAGAATGGGGATAGAGAAAGAAGGTCTAGAGGATGAACAGCAGAAAAAAGGGTAGCACATTGTCTTTCAAAGGGGCAGACTGAAAAAAAAATGCAAGATAATCTAATTACAAAAAAAAAAATATATATCAGAAACAGTGTATGGCAGCTCCATTGGAGTTAAATAATAAAGATCATCATCACTTTGTACTTTGGCCAAGATATTAATGAAATGGAAAACTTTAGAAGTGAACTTTGAAATACATTCCTATTAATTAATATACTTTTGTCCTTGAAGCTGAGGTTGTACTCATATAAACCATTTTACTTCCTCTTGAGCTATTTCAAGCACTATTACAGAGCTCTGTGTTGCTCATTAAGGAATTCAGAATAAGGAGCAAAGGACTTGAAGAAAGATTATTTTATGGATGCTCTAGAGAATTAGCCATAGCCAGCTGAAGATGTGCAGCAGACTCAGACAAAATGCATCTTCCCTATGAATGTTCCATACACTGGTCACCCAGCACTTCAATCTCAGTGATGTTTAAATTATTCCAGGCTCAGCACTCAGAAAGGCAAGCAAAAAATTTAATTTCAAATACTGCCACAGTTTTAATTTAGAGACAATGTATTAGGAATCAGCACAATGTCAGTTAGGATGCCAGTGGATCTTTGAATTCTCTAGTCTTATCTTCAGGCAAAGCAGAACTCCAACAGTTAGCCCACCCGAGTACAGAATCCCTGGCCTGAGGCTGCTCTCACTGTGCCTCCACCAGATTTTTTTAAGCCCAGAGACAAAAATCCTTGTAAGTCAGCAGCAGTGAACTCTGGCCAGGGGTAGCTCTGTTGTAAACACCTCAGGCAGAGCCACTGACAATTCCTTCTACTGTTTACAAAGTTAAAAAAGAATACATCCAGCAAGCAGCCACCAAGATCATGACCACACCATGGATTATTCCTTTCATCTTAACTGTTCTTTTGCCTACTCTTCATTTCATTTGGTTTTAGCTTCATTTCTTTCAGAATTTAAGTCTGATCAACCCTAATAATTGATGATGCTGAAAGAAGTCATCTCATCAAAACCCTGAGCAGCTGTGTTTTTTACATTTGCTGACTCTCTTGTGTCTGCCATTATCCAGGCTATTGGTCAAACATTCCAAAATGCTTGGACTACTTCCATCAAGTAGTCTCCGCAAATTTCTATTTGGAGGCAGCCTGCTTAGTCATGTTCCCTTCACCATTCCTACCTGTGCCCTAGTGATGTGCAAAAAGTGCCACACAGCTCAGAGTTGTGGAGCAGTGGATTCTTCTTACTCTGACACTGCACTCATAAAGTTCATATCTTGATGGTGTCCAATAAAGCTCATGTCATTTCTGCTGGCCCAGCGATTGAGTGGGATGGAAAAAATATGGGACTGGTAGCCAGAAAACCTAAATTTGAGACTTAGCTCTATCATTTGCTCACCATATCATCTTTTAAAAAGCGGCAACATCAGGCGCCTGGGTGGCTCAGTCATTAAGCATCTGCCTTCAGCTCAGGTAGTGATCCCAGGACCCTGGGATCGAGCCCCGCATTGGGCTCCCTGCTCAGCGGAAAGCCTGCTTCTTCCTCTCCCACTCCCCCTGCTTGTGTTCCCGCTCTCACTGTCTCTCTCTCCGTCAGATAAATAAATACAATCTTAAAAAAAAAAAAGGCAGCAACATCTCTGCCTCAATTTCCTAACCTATAAAATGGGAGGACAGAATACAAAAATCATTCATCCCTCATCTCTGTTGGGAAAAATAGATAAGATAGTCAACATGCAATGGCTTTTCAAATATATATATTTTTTAAATCTGTCAAACTTTTGCACTAAGTAACTAAACCTAAGTAACTAAATTAGTACTGCGAACTTATAAGCTGTGTTTCTGAACCAGCATAACCTAACCTCAGTAAATTACCAGGGTCAATTATAAAGGAAAAAGTTATACTCTCTTTTCTATTTCAGGATATCATTATTTTTTTTTCTTTTTCCTGTGGGAGACTTGCCAAGCCCAAACAGATGGTGTTTGTTAAAAAAGAAAAGGTAATTGAATAAAGGCAGCCTCATGTCGTTTATAACCCATTTTAAAAGCACGAAGCATAAACCGTTTTACTCTCACCCAGTGGCATCAGATCACTGCTTCCCCAAAAAGGTCAACTCACAAGGACTTGTAGTTTCACAGCCTCTTCTCAAAAACCCTCTCTGCAGTCAATAAGGCACTTCTGAATAGAGAAAAATTAAGCAAGGAAAGATTCCCAATTCTATCCTAATGCTTAAAATGGAGTGGTTGACTTGACATCAAGGTTTAAATATATTTCAAATAGAAAGGCCAAATTTTAAAGAAATCCTGTGCTACCAAACTTCCCAAATCTCATGACTTCTCAATACTTTCTAACCAAGCAATGATGCTGCCTCTACTTCTCTTTGGCATATTGTGCCCCATCAAGTGAGAAAAGGAATGCTGTTTGGCTTCCATGTCTGTGGTCCTCAGTCAATGGCTGCACTGTCCCTGAGCTCAGTGTTTTGTTCCCAATGGAAATGATAACTTCCAGAATCTAGCTAGGAAACTATTGCTCCAGGGTAGCCAGAAAGCTGGGCAAGCCGTGTAGACGAGCATGTAAGGTGGAGATCATTGAAACCTAGTGACTTCTGAGGCACCAAACTATCTGCAAACAAGTCTTCTAACTTTTCTTCCACAGAACAATGTGACACACAAACTACAAGCTGCCCTCCAAAGAGGAGACCACAACAGAGAAAAACACTTAGGAAACAACCACTTTGGGTGCCTGGGTGACTCAGTCAGTTAAGCATCTGCCTTCAGCTCAGGTCATGATCTCTGGGTCCTGGGATCGAGCCCTGCATCAGGCTCTCTGCTTGGCAGGGAGCCTGCTTCTCCTTCTCCCTCTGCTGCTTCCCCTGCTAGTGCTCTCTCTCCCCACTCTCTCTCTTAAGTAAATAAATAAAATCTTAAAATAAAAAAAGGATACAACCACTTTGTTGCTGTTATTACTTTTAATGTATGGGATAACTCTTCTTCAAATCTTTTTGAGAAAGATACATTTTATCGATGATCTATTGATTTCAACATGTGCAAATTTAAATTGTTACCTTTCTTAAAACTAATTTTTCAGCAAAAAAATGACTAAAGCTGATTTGCATAAACACATTTGACTTGTGGCAGGCATCAGATTAGGCTCTGAAATCTCTCATGTGCACGGGTGTGTATGTGCATGTGTGTACATGTGTGTCTGTGTGTTATGCAAACACGCATATCACATATGTATGGATTTTATGTGTAATTCATATACACACACACAGTGTGTGTATGAAATACATATATAGTTTTACATCTCAGAAAGTTCCTTGAAAACAGTAACATCTCACCATTATTGACTCAATGTCATCATCGCATAACTCAGATACGCACTAGCCATATCAATGTCCTCATGAACAGAGATGGATTTAAGGTAGAAAGAGATGAAAGGAAAGAAAAGCTATACTGTAAAATATATATTAATGGCAGAACTTCATTTAATGACTTGTAATTTGTATGCTGCTTTGATGTCCTGGGTCCTTAATCTTTCTAAAAAAAAGAGTCAATCTGAATAAACCCTTTATAATTTGTTAAAGTGCAGGATGAGTAATGTTAGCATGAGTTGGGGAAAACAAAACGCTAGAAAGATATGTGGAACTGTCAGTAATTCATCAGGGCCAGCCTATTTTAGCACCTAATAATTTTTTTCTGTGCTCCTTCTTTAGAAGAGAACAAATCAGAACGCCAATGCAGTAAATTCTCACAGGGGAAACCATAATTCTATTGATGTGCTTCAAGATGGCTTTTTGTTTTCAATTCTGCAAAAGCAGATCGATAAAACTAATGCAGGTTCTCTCCTCAGATTTTTCTTCTACATTCATAGTTAGGAGACTTGATAACAACTAGTTTAACTGATTCAGCACTGGTAGGCATAATGGAGCAAGCTTTTGCAGAGTGGAAAATAAGAGGTAAAACAAAACCCAAAAAACAGCAACAACAAAAAACAGACAAAATACAGTACTAGAGTGGGACAGTTTCATTTATCAGTTAAGCATGTGAACTCCTAAATTAACCTATCTAGGTTTGAATCCTAATTTTCTCACTAGTTGTGTGACTTCAACAAGAGATGTGACTATTCCATACTCCATTTACTTAAAATATTAAATGAGAGTAATAAGAGGTAAGAGATTAAATGAGACTATTCATGTAAAAAAACTCTTAGAAGTTCTAGCAAATTCTAAGTGTTCAATAAATGTTAACATCGCTACTATGGTGTGACTTTAATACTCTCGCTCTTTGAGCATGGGCATGCTTCCTAGATCATTCAAAACCTGTCAAAAGAAATGAGGTCATCCAAAGAAATAAGAATCAATGCATTTCAATATAGATTTGGACAGAGTTTGGGAGAGAGGTGAGGAAGGAGTCTTTGAGAGCAGAGAAAGAATTTGGAAAGACTTTTAACAACTCCTGTCTGTCTTTCTTTTTATTTGCTACTCCTAAGAGCTGATGGAAGAAGAAAATATTACATGCATGCTAACCAGTCTGAAGAGGCCTAAGGGGAATGCTGAAGCAATCCTAACTTTCAGATGCTAACTTTGTCTCCTAATGCTCATTTAACTTAGACTTGCTCTTCTTCAAAACAATTCTTATCTCTACTTTGAAACCGGGATGTACTCAGCCCTTTGTATCCACTTTATTGAAATTATAAACTCATTCCTGTATGTTCTTTCCATGTACTCTCGTAATGACCCAACCCGCCTCTCTGACAATACAGCAGTTAAGACCCTCTTGGATATTAGCTCTGAGGCCATCACTTACTAGCTGTAGGTCCTTGAGCAAATAACCTCTTGTCTGTGCCTGAAACATCATATCCCTAGGTATAGTGGACTATACAGCTTCATACTAAAGTATGAAATGTTTTATTAGGTGTGTTGGTGGAGGAAAGTGTTGGAGGAAATTAGGCTTATTTGCAGCCTCAATAATACAATTAGATGGAAGTACAAATGGTTTCATCAACATGCTTAAATATAAAAGTACGAATAGTGTAGAATTTCTAGAAAAATAACAAAGATCTCTTCACCTTTCCATGAGATAAACATGATTCAAAAGCTGCTATGATATTATTTTCTGTGGAACTGATGATTGTGAGAGCCATGTAAAAGGGAGAAATGAAATTCCTTTAACTTTTGTTAATTTAAAAAATATTTCTTCATAACTTGGAAAATTTTCCTCAGCAATTCATATCCTAAGGCTTATATTTAATATATTCAGCCAAAGCTTCCACTTAAGACTTGATAAAAGCTCCCAGATGAGTGGTTCATTGTGCAACTGTGAAGTTGATAATATTTGAAGAGGAAATTGATAGTGGAAACAAATTATTATTAACAAAAATCACTTTTTAAAATTTAATAGACTGGTTTTTAGAGAAATTTTAGGATTACATAAAAACTGATCAGTAAGTACAGAGAGTTCCCAAATGCCCTCTCCTCCTACACACATACACATTTTCCCAGCTAACTGACATGCGGCACTGGTGTGATAAATGTGTTATAACCGATGAGACAATCCTGATGCATTATTATTGGAAGTCCATAGTTTACATTAGGATTCACTCTTTGTATATTTTGTGAGTTTTGACAGATGACATGTATCTACCATTACAGTATCATACGGAATAGTTACACTGCCCTAAAAATCCCCTGTGCTCCACCTTTTCATTTCTCCCTCCCTCTCCCCAAATTTCTGGCAACTCTTGATATTTTTGCTGTCTCCACAGCTTTGCTTTTTCTGGAATATTATACAGTTAGAATGATATGCTATGTAGCCTTTTCAAAAAACAAAAACAAAATCTTACCTTCTTTCACATGGCAATATGTGTTTAAGATCCTTCTGTATCTTTCTATGGCTGGATAACTCATTTCTATTCATTGCTGAAGAATATTTCATTGTATGAGTGGGTCATATTTTGTGCATTCACTTCCTGAATTATTGAATGCTTCCAAGTGTTGGAAATTATGAATAAAGCTGCTACAAGCACTTGCAAGTTTTTGTGTGGACATTAACTTGTCAACTCATTTGGATAAATACAAAGGAGCTGTACTATTTCAAATTTTCACTAATAATGAATGAGAGTTCCTGTTACTCCACATCCTTGTTAGCATTTGGGCTGTCAGATATTTGGATTTAGCCATTCTAATAGGTATGTGGTGGCATCTCATTGTTGTTTTAATTTTCAATCCCCTGATGAGAAGTTACGATGATTTTCATATGCTTTGTGATCTGTGTATCTGTTCAGATATTTTGCTATTTTTTAATTGGGTTGTTTACTTCTGTTGGGTTTTAATTCTTCTATGTATATTTTAGATACCAGTCCTTTTATGTGCCTTACCATCACTTTTTTATACTAGACTTTATTTTTTAGGACAGTTTTAGATTTAAAACTAGTTTCCTTTTTAAACATCTTACGTTAGTAATAAACATAACTTTTAATAATTAATCTCCAGAAACTATGAAAGTTGAAACAAGGTCCAAACACTATCAGTTTCCTGAGGATGATAAGGAACCCAGACTATCCATCATTTAGTAACCTTGATTGTTGTTGTTTGGAGGCACTCAAGACATTTTGCATTCATTGCCCATCTAACATCAATAGCAATAATCACATCTTAACTTTAGTTCTTAACACTTTCAACTGAATTTAGTAGGTCTTTCTTTGAACGAATTTATGATCGAGTCAAGAGTGGACAAAATAAGCTGGTCACATTCTTTCAGTCCTGTAATTTCTGCTCTTTTCAGCCTCCATGTTTTAAGTAGAATAGGACATCCTTATGATCTGTTACCTTTATTTATCAAATAAGCAAAGAAAGATCCCAACAACTAGAACCAGGTCTTCAAATTTCTTTCCAGCCTCGTTCATCTATATAGTTCACACAAAGGCTCACTCTCCTCAAATTGACCAGAAACAATGAGGTCTATCTTTCCATATTGTTTGTATTTCTTTATTCATTGCTTGCTTTTAGCCCACAGGTTTTCCCTCACAGCTCTAAACAAGGTCAGAATTACCCAAAAGACCATCACCCTTTCTTGTAAATGCATGAAGTTTTGCTACATGCTTACAATGGCTTCTTACAAGAAATAAAATGCTATGTTTTACCTTGTGTTAAAATCTCAACCTGAGTACCACATCTATTTCCAAAACCAATATACAAGCAAGGTAATTTTTGTTGTCAGTAACACAGATATTAAAATTGCAATGTCAAATCTCAGATCAGAACTACAATTAACAAGTTTTGCCCATCTTATATAGATTTTTCTTAATAAGATCAGCCTTCAAACCCGGAGGCAGTTTCTTTTCTATCTTTTTTTTTTTTTCAATAGATGGTATCAAACTATCTCAATACTGAGCAAAATCTTGTTGAGACCTTGAATTTTCACATTGGTTTCACATTTGTCACAAAAGGTATTTTTTGGTAACTAAGGTATTTTGGCTTAAATTTCTTATATATGATAGATAATATCTCTGCAAGATGTGAATGCATTTTAAATCATCCTTGGCGGTATAGAACGACTGTGTCTGTTACAACATTCAAGGCATTTATTCAGAATGTTTTATCTCATGTCTCAGGTTAGGAACTCAACATTGTCCTTTCAATTTCTATTTGTAGCTCAACTTGGGAATTTTCTAACATTAATTTCTTGGCATTTACTTCTTGATTTGTCCATGATGTATAGTCATGTGTTCTCCCAAGAACAGTTCTAAATCTTTTTGATATTGTGTATAATATTTGTATTACTTTTATTCTGTGTGTGTGACTTATAAAGGATGTAGGTATTTTAAATATATTCAGGGGTTAAATAACCAAGCAATGAATATGGTTCCTGTTCCAATATCTTATAAAATTCCAAACCCTAAAATCTGCATAATACAATGTTTGTAAAGCCTACTGCCTTTCAAACGTTATAAACTGAATGACTTGTTAAAGTTTTATTAAAACATGATACACATACAGAAAATACACATATGCGAGTGAATTTCAATGCATTTTTCACAAACTGAAAACACCTGTATAGCTGTCATACCAGAAACACTCCTCATATTCCCTTCTAGGTCCTGTGGAGCAGACACCACCTACGGTTTTGACAAGTTGTGTTCTATAAGTGCGAATAGTAAACCCAAAATATAACGTTGATCCAAAAATATACTTAAAAGCCTAGAAAATTGTTGGCATGTTTTTCCATAGCACAAGGCCTCATCCAATTACATCTGTAACCTTCTGACAGAGACTATTATGACAGAAGGACACAGGCTATTATGAGAGAAGGACAATAATGCTTAGGAGTTGACAACCTGAGTTTGAGTCTAGACTTTGCAATTTAGTATGCTTTGAGACAAACCAATTAAATGGCGGAATCTCAGACTCTGTATTACTATAATAAGTACCATGCATTACCTCAGATTTTTCTCAGGTTCAGACACAAAGGCATAATGAAAGTCCTTTATGTATTTTAAAGGACACTATACACAGACCATTCTTTTTTCTATAAAATATGGGATTTCCACCAGTTCTATCAGTGCTGTAACTCTTAAATGGTCAACTATGGCTTCAAAACATCTCTGTTACAGAACACATTTTGTCCACACTTAATATAGACTTGGTCTGAAATGAAACTGCTGTAATATTGACACCATCAGTAACAGATTTCTTAATTATGCCTCAACCATAATATTCCACAATTGTTTAAGAAACAAAAGTCCTCTACATCAAAAACTAATGATGTAATGTATGGTGATTAACATAACATAATAAAATAAAATTTTAAAAAATGGAACACAACATCAAAAACTAATGATGTAATGTATGGTGATTAATATAACATAATAAAATAAAATTTAAAAAAAGAAACAAAAGTCCTACTCTTTTTTAATTACTTCATTACTACTATTTCCTACATAAGATGTGTTTTCAGTAATATATCACACATTTTTTTCAATATAAACAAAATACTGAGAGATGAAAATATTATTACTTAAATTTCTGCAGTCATTGTTCCCTCATTACCTAAAGATTTTTTTATTAATAAATTTAAATAAGTGACACATAATCTTCTGAAGGTCTTTTAGTCCACATTTATTTTAGCATGAATAATCCTTGTGTGTAAAAAAACAAATTCATTTCACCACCTAAAAGATTTTATTCTATTACATTCAGTACACAGGCTTTCATGGATGAAAAATGTGCTGAAATTATTATCCATGCTATTTGCTAAACATAGAAAATGAAAAAAATTCTGCTTTGTGGAAAAAGAAATGAAATAATGATGCTATTTTCTATGTTTAAGATGAAAATACAAATATCCTATTAAAAGATAAATATAATAGAGAAGATAAGAATTAAAAATAATATTGGCTGGTTTAATTTAAGACTCAAAATGCAATTGCATGTCATCAATCATCAAGTGCTTACTACATGCTCAGAGACACTCTGCTATGCAGAAAATGTATAAGGAAGACATTGTTCCTGGTGATTTAAATTTGTTGTTCCACTATAAACTAAGCATTGAAGGTCTTGAGTCTGAGTCCTAAATTCCCCTCTGCCTCTAGATCCACATCTCCTTATTATGTCTCTGCCTCCCTTTCCTAGTCCAAATGCATGGATTTCTGCCCTCATTACTGGTTGGGATTTAAGCTCTTCTTCAGGGGCTAAAACCTTGCTAGTTTTTTTGTTTTTGTTTTTTAGAGAGAGAGCACAGAGAGAAGGGCAAAGGGAAAGGGAGAGAGAACCTTAAGTAGACTCCATGCTGAGCATGGAGCCTGCCCCGGGTCTCAATTTCACACTCTGAGATCACAACCCTGAGATCAGGACCTGAGCCAAAACCAAGAGTCGGTCACTTAACTGACTGCAGCACCCAGGCGCCCCTAAAACCTTGCCAGGTTTTAGAGACCTAGACATTTGCCTGGCCCTTGCCAGCTTCTAATTCTTAAGGTCTCAACTATCCCTTCCAGACTTTTTAGGTAATTATCATCCCCATTTGCTCTCTTTCTGATTTCAGAGCACTGACATCATCTAGAAATTCCCATTCTTAGGATCCAGTCATCATATCTGATTTCTTTGGATGTTAGCACTATGTTCAATCAAATTTATCCCCCTTTGACGTCATGATTTGGATACCTAGATTTTCTCTAAAATTGGGTATAAGGTGTGCAAAGTGTGAATAAAACTGGAATATCCCTATAAATTTAGTGATTCCATAGGTCAATACTCCAGAAAGAAGACTGGAATTTAAGGCAACAGAAAATGTGAACAGGGCTGAAGCAGATATTTCTAAGTTATGTCTCATGGTCTTCATGATTTGGGCCAACTGGAAAACCTCTGAAAACCATGTCATTCAAAATAGAGACATCACCAAGCCTTGAGCACTATGTAAATTAAATCCCGGCAATTTTAAAGAGTTCTGTTAGGCAGACAAATTTGTTAAAGAAGGATAGAAAAAATTAAGGGTTTTTCTCATGGTGATTACACATAGCTATCAAGAGAATAGTTCAGGAGCCAAAAGAGCTATACATAAAATAATAGCAAGTAATACAAAGCGATGTACAATTTAGTGCTTAATTCATTAGACTTTAAATAAACAGAATTGGAAGATTTCAGTCAAGGACTGATACTTGATCCTGAAAAAGAATTAGGAAGAGAATGGAGATGACTTCATGAAACAATGCATTCATCTGAATAGATGTATTATGGCAAGAATCAGGGCTGAGTTCTTAAGGAAAATCAGTCTATTTCAGTACTGTGCTGAGGAGTAGTAGGAAATTTGACTAACCCAGGGGAAGTAAGACCAAATTAAGGACTACCTTGAAGGCCAGGAATAGATGTTGTCAAAGTAAGAAAACATTGATAGATTTGGAGCAAGGGAAAGATATATATCTTCACATAGTACATCTACTTTATTTACTTTTCTTCTCTATTAATAAACTAATATTGATGAATGCAGTCTAGGTCAGTCACGTTCATATTAAATTGTAATTGACTATCACGTAGAGTTCTTTGGGCATAGTATAGGAGAAATTTTGAAAGGGATTGTCAAGCAGATGGAGAATAAGTTCTCCACACCTGAATCACTGCTCTGATCTGGGTATATATTCTGATTTTGTGTCACGTTTGTTTAAAACACAGTTTCAGCAGGTTCGAATATTGCAAAGCACAGTTGTAAGTAGTAAAAATCATAAAATCTAGATATGGAAAGGGACTTTTAAGGCTAAAAAAACATTTCAGGTTGATGGCCACCTGCCTCAAAAATGCTTGGAATAAATTTGGAGCTCAATAAATCTTTTTGAATGGTTAAATTAGAGATAGATCTGAAACCCCCCTAATCAAAGATGATTTACCTTACGTTACTTGGAAATAGAAGAGAAACTAGCCTCTAGGTTTCTTATCTTTGGAAATTCTTCTTATTTAACTCTGACCCTGCATTTCCACTTTTGATATCATGTTGCAGCATCATTGCTTGGAATAAAAAATATATTTTACGAACTTCATTGTCTAATCCCAGAATAATGAGGATAAAACGCCCCATTATATTGAAATCAAACAATTAATTATATTAATCATAATCTCAGAGTTCATCTTTTCAACAACAGATATATTTAATTTATGTTGTACTAAATTTTTAGAGTTATTCTTTATTCAAAGCTGATTTACTGACCAACTCTATTACCTTACCCAATTGCATTTTAGAAGCTACGTCATCAACATTTGCATGCCTCATTAGTAGAACTGTTTTAATCCATCATAAAGGTGAATTATTTCTCCCAATTTATTCTAAACTCAACGGCATCACTTTTAAAAAGCACGTTGTCTATATACGCTTGCTGGCTATTGTCAAACTAACTCTTTCACATCTATATCCCTACTTTGACTTTTAGAACTTTATAAAGAAAGTTACTTAAATCATCCAACCACCACAATTTACTGGGCACAGTCTTATGTGCAAGGCAGCAGATCAAATGCTGGAGGAGAAACACAAAAGAAGGTACCTTTGGAAAGAGTTGTGCCTTTGGAGAGAGTATTTTAGGACATGAGATAAAGATATTCCATTGAGGAAAAGGCTTTGGAGCCCTTACAATGCAGCCTATAAATGAAGGCAAATCAAATTCAGAATTAAAATAGTGTAGGGCATAGAAGGGACATAGTGCATATGAGAGTTCACATACTACTGCACTCTTATCTGACCTAATCCCACCAGCACCAAGCTCTTCTTATTACCGTAAGAGTTGTCTGTCTCTTATTAGATACTGTGTGTGTCACACGTTTACCCTGCTGTAAGCCCTCTGGACTGCCTGATGATACTCCTTCTATATTCTCTGACAATCTTGACTTTAGCCTGGACGATTAATTCTCTGAATTGCTCTCAATCTACCAAGCTCTCATTTCCATTGTCACTGTGTTGTTGCAAGTCCCAAACTGTTTATGGGTATCACAAACAGATCCAGTACACTCACTAACTCCTACCTTAGTCAAGAGAAAACTCTTACAACTGAGATGGATATCACATTGGGCTGAAATTCTCTGTCTCTTTCATGGACTGAAAATACAGAACATGACCTCGCACATATTTGGTTCGAAATTCACTGACCTTTAGTGTCAATGGTTGGTTAGATCAGAAAGATAAAGATACTCTTTCCAGAAATATTCCTGTTTTTATGGGGGGGCCTGGGTGGCTCGGTCAGTTAAGCATCTGCCTTTGGCTCAGGTCATGATCCCAGGGTTCTGGGATCGAGCCCCACGTCGCGTCAGTATTCCTGCTCAGTGGGGAGTCTACTTCTCCCCCTGCCTCACTCCCCTTTCATGCTCTCCCTCCCTCCCTCTCTCTCTCTCAAATAAATGGATAATATATAAATAAAAAAATTCCTGTTTTTGCTGATCTAAGAAATGTCTTTTACATAAATATATCATAATATTACCATGATTTTTTAATATTGATTCCATCTACCATGAATTTATTAATCAGAGGGACTGAGGCCTAAAAAAAATGTAATACAGGTAAAAGTCATTTCAAAGGTGACACAAAGTAGTTCCCACAGGAATTCATGGGGGTAGGAACTGCACATGCAGGGCAACTTCAACATATAGGTAAGACAGGGCAATTCAGTAAGAGCATGAAGGTCCCAGGCCAGACGCCAGCCATAAACACTGAGACATCAAAAAAAAAAAAAAAAAAGGAAAGGAGAAAAGAAAGATTACCTAGATGAATCTGTTATTAATCTGCTCTTTGGGAGCACCTGGGTGGCTCAGTCGGGTAAGCATCAGGTCAGACTCGATTTCAGTTCAGGTTGTGATCACAGGGTGTGAGATTGAGCCCTGAGTTGTGCTTTGCATCAACCGAAAGTGCTTGAGATTTTCTCTCCCTCTCCTTCTGCTTCTCCCCCCCCACTTCGTGCACTCTCCCTCTCTAAAATAAATAAATCTAAAAAGAAAAAAAAATCTGCTCATTGACTAATTAAACCCTCACAAACTTTTGTGGTCATTTGCTTGGAGTATCAACTTCCTCCTGTAAGCTGATGTGACTCTGAGCTAAACTTCCAGAACTGTCTTTGATTCTGAACTTCTTTCTGAGTACCCAAACACTGGCCTTTTAAAGGTATCATACCAAAAGATGACCTCCTTATCTTCACAATATTGGCTTCTCTTACCATCCTAAACTAATTCAGTGAATGGCACCTATAATCCTAAAACTCTAATCAGCAGATAATTGTATCTGATTAGCCTTTAATGATCATTTTTTAAAAAAGTTTTGATCCATTTATAATTTGCAGAAAGAGGTACTAATTTTCTATTTATATGATTAATATTAGATTTTAAAAGTAAGTTGATGGAATTAAAAAGTGGGTTGACTTAAAGAAAATATCAAAGCAAACAGCCCATGGACTATGCACATAAGTTATAGTTGTAAAATTGATACACAAATGACTGATTTAAAAACTCTGTCACAAGCTATAGAATACCCTTTATATAGTGGTCTCTGCTTTCATCTTCAGTATTTATCTGTCTCTACCTCTGCTTGAGTATTATGCAACAGTCATTGTTATAATTCATTCCTTGCACACCGGTATACCCTTGCCTTTCCCAATGTCAGTTACTCTACTTGGAATTAACCCCTCTAACCATGGGTGGATGGATTGTCACAATCCCCATTTATCTGCCTCACAAATGTTTCCTTGTGTTTTGAAATTCACCAAAATACATCTCATTACAATGGTGTTTTACTCTTTTATTTTTTTTTAGTGTTTTAAAAATTTATTAGAGAGAGAGAGAAAAAAAGCGCACAAGCAGGGGGAAGGGGCAGAGGTAGAGGGAGAAGCAGACTCCCTGCTGAGCAGGGAGCCCAATGAGGGACTCTATCCCAGGACTTTGAGATCATGACCTGAGCCGAAGGCAGACGCTTAAATGACTGAGCCATCCAGGTGCCCAATTCTTTTATTTTTTAAAAGATTTTTATTTATTTATTTGAGAGAGAGAGCGAATGTGGGGGGAGGGGCAGAGGAAGAGGGAGAGAGTCTCAAGCAGATTCTGTGCTGAGCAGGGAGCCTACTCAGGGCTGAATCTCATGACCCTGAGATCATGACCTGAGCCAAACAGAGTTGGATACTTAACCAATGGCCCAAACTACAATGGTGTTTTAGATTTCCAAACTTATGCTCCCAAGTTCTAACGTTCAAAGATATGTTTCAATCTTTTTCTATACATATCTCTAGGCAACTGCCACAAAGCCTGAATTAGACTAGAAACCTAAAACAGGTTTTTGAGTGACTGATTATTTCTTTGATATTAGAAATCAATATTTACTATGTTAGAGCTATAAATAAACCTTGTCTTTCAGCTCTGGATAGCAACTCCGCCAAAGATTTCTGTTGGCCGTGTTTGCTTCTCAAACTCTAAATAGAAGCTTATACAAATCCCAAGCACCAACAGTCTTCAGATGTTGCTTCCAGAAGCCAACAGCTCATCTTTATGGCCTAATCTGAACTCTAACTACTTTTCATTACATATTTTCTCCTTTTAAAGAATCCCTTTAATTTAAAAGTCAAGCATATCAAGCCTTCTGTCCTGCATCACAGGATATAGGGGACATTATTCCAAGGCCTGCAGCTTAATAGGTAGATGAGCAAATGTCCCTTCTCTCTCAATGTACTATATCAATGATTTCTAAGGACAATTTAGTCTGACACTCTACAAGAGCTTGGACCATTTGCCAATGGTTCTGTTTTCTAGAAGAGAAGTGTAAGCTTCAGAGCACAACATTGCATCAATTATTTATAATTAGCCTTTGGCATTAAAAAACAGACCATTTTAGCCTGAATATGACTTCGAGTAGCCTCCTGATATCTGTAATCTTTCCTCAAAAATCCTTTATAATATATATATTAATATGTTATAATGTCAAATATATATGTCAAAAAGAAGACAGAGACCCTTAACAGAGGATCAATCAGACTACACTGGGCTTTTGTTTGTTTTTGCTGTTTCAGGAATCATTGAGCTCATTCCATTCAACCCATTCAGAGTATGGGGGTAAGGGATGATGACTTCCCCAGGACAGAATCAGAATGCCAATGTCCTACCCCTATTTATTCCTTCATAAATTGTGGATATCCAAATCATTGGGTTTCAAAAGACAGAGCCCTTCCAGGTTACAAGAAAGAGTAACAGATTTTTCTAATAATTGAAGAACCATTTGGTCTGATTTGTAATCTACGGAGATTACCAGAGAAAGCAAAGAGTTCTTCCAGAATAATACAGAGGAGCTAGAAGTTCTGAAAGTAGTGGAGTGGGAGAGTAGGATCTCAAGTTAGAAGAGTGTATCGAGAAAAGGTCTGTCTATTCAGAAGTTCTAGATAAGTAATACAAAAGGACCTTGCAATCATTGCCACTTAAATTTCAGCTGATCAGCCTGTCTTCATAGAACCTGTGTCAAAACAGGAACACTGCACAGTTAGAACCCAAAGACTCAGGCAATCTACGTAGACTAATCCATCCCCCTCCAAAAGAAAGATGTTCATATATTAATCTCCAGAACTGTGAATAAATTATGTTATATGGAAAAGGGAAGTTAAGGTTGCTTAAACAGTTAAGGTCAGTCATCAGCTACCCTTAATTATCCTGAATTATACCTTAATTATCCCGAATCACTTAGGTGGGCCCAAAGTTATTATAAGAGTCCTTAAAAGCAGATAAGAAAATTAGAAAAAAGAACCTGAGAGAAGGGTTAGAAGGGTCTAGGTAACATTACTGGTTTTTTAAGATAGAAAAAAGGAAACATGAGCCACAGAGAACAGACAGCCTCTAGAAACTCGAGAAGGCATAGAAGATTCTTCCCTAGAGGCTGCACAAAGGAATGCAACCCACCAACACCCTAATCTCAGCCTAATGAGATCTGTGTTAATCTTCTATTCTACAGAAGAGTGAAATAACAAACTTGTCTTGTTTAAGCTACTAAATTTGTAGTAAATTATTACAGTGGTAAGAGAAAAACTAATACAATACAAATGCTGGGAATTTTTCCTTTGCCACCATGACTGCTTCATGGGGAATGTTTTTTTTTTCCATCTCCACACAGGACGATTCTAAGAGCAAAGGAAGCCCCTGGTCACTTAGCAGAATAGTACACAGAAGATGTCCAACTTATACCTGGGCTGAAACCAAACTCATGAACTACACAATCATAGGGTAGTGATCATAACAAAAGTACACATTTGATTTTATGATGGAAATTTGCTCTTTTGTCTTCACACTACCAACACACAAATCATCTATATTTGTACCCATTCTATCCTTCTCTGCATCGTAATCTGCATCAACTATCTTGAGATGATGATTTGAAACCCATTCCTTTCTGCCTCCATAAGCACTTGACTGAATTGATTACTTTTCCTCTCCATTGTGGATTCAATTCCTCCCTCTGGAATGAATATCTCCTGCTGTGGTTTTTAAACATTATCAAGTCTCTTTCATCAGCATGCAATCAACAACAACAACAAAAAAACCTTCCCTCTGTTCTCTATCCTATCTCTATCTAGAACCTTGGGGGGGAGGGAAATGCTTTCTATGATAGAAGTATTGCTACTGCATGGGTCCTTTTGTCATCTCCCTTTGTTTTTCCACTTAAGTGACACCTAGAGTCCTATTTCTAAGGTGACCAATGACCTCTATGCCACTAAATCCAGTAGACATTCTTAGAACTATTGACCTCTCCCAATGTCTTCAAACGCTTCTTTATCAAACCATTTGCAAAAAACCATTCTCTATCTAGGAATGCTATCTTTCTCTCCATTTCACTGATCATTAGTGTACACATCTCAGACTGGCACTTATACAGAGAAGCATTGCCCATCTGGTATACACCTATCACAATTGTGTTTTTATTTTTTTATTTTTTTTAAAGATTTTATTTATTTATTTGAGAGAAAGAATGAGAGAGAGAGCACATGAGAGAGGGGAGGGTCAGAGGGAGAAGGAGAGCTGAGCAGAGAGCCCGATGCGAGACTCGATCCCAGGACTCCAGAATCATGACCCAGGCCCAAGGCAGTCGCTTAATCAACTGAGCCACCCAGGCGCCCACAACTGTGTTTTTAAATGTGGGTTTGTGATTATTTGATTAATGTCTATCTTTCCTATGGGAATGTAAGCTCCTCAATGTCAAGGCCCAGGCTGATTTTGCTTACAATTATAGTCATAATTCCAAAAACATTGCTAAGAGCAATCCCAACAATATTGACAGGCACTCAAAAAAGTGTTTGTTCAATGAATGATAAATTTCAAAAGAGAAAAATACATACCCAGAAAAAAAGTGAGAAATCAATAACATTTACAGAGCAGCAATATGTGGTAAGAACATGCTAACCAATTTGATGGCTCATCTTACTTCATCTCTTAAATGACCCTATAAAAATAGTAATTCCATTATATAGATGAAAAAATTGAGATTTGGAGAGAATAAATCCTCCAAGGGCTCACAAGTAAAAGCAGCAAAATCAAGACTTGGAATTTAGATATGCTTAGCCCAAAATCCATATATATAATCTCATACTCATCCTGTCTTTATTTAAAATTTTGATATTTTGTTCACCATGAACTTTTGCATTAATTTTAATTTCCTAAAAACATTACATTAAACTATTATTTCTCTTGGTAATTGTGTTTTTGTTGCCCCCTTAAATTTTACACCTGAGACAAGTGCCTTACTTACCCCATCCTAGTCTGGCCCTGCACAAATTACAGAGTTTGATCAAAATGTTTATTCTAAAAGTAAACTATATATATGGAATTAAGCAATAGAAGCCAGTCTCTCTGAGGGAAGATAGGAGAAGCCAGTATTCTTAACCTGGATCAGAACAATGAGAATGGGTTTATTTATTTTATTTTATTTTTTTTAAGATTTTATCTATTTCACAGAGAGACAGCGAGAGAGGGAACACAAGAAGTGGGAGTGGGAGAGGGAGAAGCAGGCCTCCTGCTGAGCATGGAGCCCCATGCAGGGCTCAATCCCAGGACCCTGGGATCATGACCTGAGCTGAAGGCAGCCGCTTAACCGACTGAGCCACCCAGGTGCCCCAAGAATGGTTTTAATAGCAGACTCCATCCCTCAGCAAGGTAATGACTAGTGATCTGCAGGGGAAGTGAAAGGTGATTCTCTACCATGCCAAAGACAGAAGAGAAAGAAAGCCTTCCAGGATTTTCTACGCAGACATAAAAATATATTTATGTTTGGCACAAACATCACTTCTACCACATTCTGTTGGTCAAAGCAAGTCACAAAGCCAGCCCAAACTCAAGAGGAGGGCAAATAGACTCCACCTCTTGACAAGAGGAATTGCAAACATACCAGGGGTGTTATTCCGACAGGAGAATAAGCCCTGTCATTTTTTGCTAATAATCTACTACAAGAAGCAATGCTAATACCGTAACACCATTACTAGCATTGGATAAATTAGTTACTCATTTGCAAATACTTGGGAATTTGGTTGGGAAATAATAGTATGTTGCTGTTTTATTCTGCTTGTTGATGCTTAGTAATGAACTTCATTTTGATAACTGTGGAAATCACATTCTACAACATTCTAATCATCTTCAGGGGAGGAGAGATGATTCTCAAATAAGAGACACTCCAGTTTTTATTTGTTTTCTGTTTTGTTTTTCCTGATAGAAGGAAAATTTACAACCATCTCTAGTCCCCTGTCTGCCCATTTAACAGATTTAGGTCAATTCATTCTTGGAGACATGTAACCATTGGTTTGGGCATCCTGTCTGTGCTGGGAACGGTCCTTGGCAGGGCAGAAATGATGAGATACCAAGCAGACAGAATCTGCTGAAGCCCTCTCTATTAAAAATACATTCTCTGAGCAACTGTTAATGTTTCCAAGGGTACATAAAAATATCTTAGAACCACCTGGGAATGGATTAAACGCATGATCTTCTGGTTTTGGCTTCCTGGACACATTCTTCCCATCCACATCCAAACTGAAGAAACACATCAGGGAAACAAGTTCTCTTGGTTTACTGCCTCAAACAAGATTTCGTTATTAATGGAAAATGTTTTAGAAAAAACTTGGCTTTTTCCCCCCATGTACTGTTTATATGCCTGTTTAAATTCAAACTTGAGCCAGCCCCTAGGGAAATAAGAATATTTGAAGTGTATGGCAAAAGTTTCATATGCTGAAGCCTGATTTATCCAGAATCGTAAATGCTGAATTATACGCCTCCCACTTACTCTAAATTGAACTGCCCACATCTTTGTGGGGCTGCCCACAAGGTGTCTAATGAGTTATATGCCAGGGCTTATTTAACAAGAAAAGAAACCAAATAGAGCGTAACTGAAACCTGGGTACATTTTGTTTTTGTTTTGTTTCAGAGAGCTGTCAGATATTCCAGTCCAATCTTGAAGTTGTTGCTTCCTTTTATTGCAAGTCGACTTCAGAATTTTAGTTACCTCTTGCTACAAAAGGTTTCAGTTTCCAGGGTGGCAGGAAGAATGAAGATCGATGGTTGCTGGGTCTGGTTAGTCATACCAATTTGTACCGCAATCTAGGTGCTGCAATCTCTGAGATTTGAGTTTAAATGTGTGCCTTGCAGCTTTGGAAGAAAGATGTGGTCTGCAGACAGCTGTAGATCAACACTGCCAGTTTATTCACAGGATAAGGCATCCATCCTGCTTGTGCACATGGGCATTTCATGGGATACAGAAAGGAAAAGAAAAGGAGACAGATGGGGTGAGAGAAGGAAAGAAGAAAGAAAGGGAAGGAGGGAGGAAGAAAGAAAGGGAAAGAGAAAGGGAGGAAGTGGGGAGAGAGGGACACAGGGAGGCAACTTGCTTGTTTTCTTAAAATAGGACAGTTACACCTAAATCTTTCCAATATCAAATTATGGTTCATAGAAAAGAACATCAGTTGAACATAAAAATAATATTATTTAATAAATACATGCTTAATAAAAATCAAATAAGAACTAATCTCTAATGCATACTGAGTAATAAACATGTATCCAATATTCCTACTGGCATATATTTGTAATTGATCCAAATTAATTCACCCCATATTGTATTTGAAAGGTTTCATACGATTCATAATTTAAATTTTTATTTCTCAAATAATCTCACTAAATTTCTAATGAAGGCCAAGCACCTTTCTTAGTTCTATAAATTTTAAGAATGAGAAACACAGTGGGTTAGGAAGTTCTAATTTTATAATGCAACTTTTATAATACAATTTTATAACCCAACTTTCAATGATTTGGAGTCTTGTTTAAACTTTGAGACCACTCCTACCATGCTACTGTATACATGTGATTGTTCTTAAATGCTCATGTCTTTGTCCCATGAAACAGTGAGGAAAGGCGGTAAGAAATAACATCTTTCCTTTGTACTGAAAGAAAAATATATACAATGCATTTTTACAAGTACAAAGCTTGACTCTTTGGTATTATGTGCATATTCAGACTGGGGGTGCCTATTAAGGGGAGACTAGAGTTTGCAGGACAGAATTTTCCCTGCTCAATGTTTTTTTGTTTATTTCTTCAAGACAAATACCTTGCAAAGAAAAATATTTTCTTTTAGGTCAGGGATAGATTTAGGTTCAGTTAGTGAACTGCTAAAATAATAAACTAATATGATCTAGAAATAAATAGATATCTCATGTTTATTTTGTTTAAACAAGTGGAGCAGATTTTATGCACTATCCAGACTATCTTCCAGATGGGAAAAATTTAGTTTTTGCATACATAAGGTTAGACTTAACGCATTTATTTAATAATGAGGAATGTTCTGGGTTAAAGTAGTAACTAGGAGAGTCATTCTTTTCTCTAAAACAACCTAAGACAACCCCTTTGGCTCTATCTTCCAGGTTAGATTATCCTGTGATGGTAAAGAAGAAAGGTCATAGGAGAACTTCAAATGCTGAGTAGTCACATTTACCAAATAACCGTTGTCTGCCCACTGCACTCAGTTCTGAAGGAGAGAAACCTTTATATATATGTAATACATTCAGATACACTCACAGTCATCTTTCCCATTCCAGAGATGAGGATAGCAAGGCACATAGAGAAAGGGCATTTATCTTTGGTAAACAGTTGTACGCCATGATCAATTACCAGTGATTTACACTTAAGTAAACATTACAGCCATTAGCTTAGAAATACTTGCACAGCCCGTATTTTGCCCAGTCAGTCATATTCTGTATACTCGGTCTCCAAAGAATCAGTTTTATCATTTGGTGTGATTCTTTTTTTTTTTTTTTTTTTGGAGAGTTATTTATTTGAGAAAGAGAGAGAGAGAGAGCATATCCAAGTGGTGGAAGGAAGAGGGAGAGAGAGAGAGAGAATCCTCAAGCAGACTCTCCCACAAACACAGACCCTAATGTGGGGCTTGATCCCAGGACCCTGAGATCATGACCTGAGCTGAAACCAAGAGTCAGCTGCTTAACTGACTGAGCCCCCCCGGTGCCCCTGGTGTGATGATTCTAAGGGCTAGTTTAAGGCCTTTAGAGACCCTAAATAACTTAAAAAGAATGCACTCCACACACATTCAAACCATGAACAGTACTAACCCATAAAATAAGTATTAGTAATTGCAACGTTTCTGATTTTTCCATAGAGAATTTGATTTTTTTAATCATATATAAAATCATTTTCAAAAAAGATTTGATGTTCTTGTTTTCTGAGCCCTAAGCACAATCTCAACTTGTGTCTTGGGTGTTCCAGAGTGACAAAGTCTCAATTATCAACACTGCAGTAGCAGTAGACTTTAACATTTAATTTCTGTGTCCTTTCTCCCAATCTTCTTGGGTATTTTAATTAGGAATCATTTTAATAGAAACATTTGAATTACCTAATATAGTCTTTAAACAACATCCAAAAAAAAAAAAAAAAAGGTTCCCCTTAAATGGAATTGTTAGCTTTGCTGAGTATTCAGAGTAGCTGAGTATATGGTGCTACTGAATTAGCTCTTTAGTTTTCATTAAAGCATTATATTGAATAAGTTAAATATCTCTGCTCCTAATTTAAAATGGTAATGAGAAGCTGAAAATAAAAGGCAGTGCAATGAGAAATATCAGGGACATGCACGTCAAATTTAATAAAAGGATTCTTTATCCTTGGTTTAGCTTTGGCTTTTTCTTTTGACCAAAAAAAGAACACTGGAATCTTGATATAAAAGAGAAGGCTATAAAATGAAGTGTAATGACTTAAGAGATGAACATATTGGTTCATGTATTACTTGGCATTGAAATTTAGAATCTCTTAGAAAACCAAATTTTCAAAACCTATTAAAAAAACATAGTTAATAATTTTACCTGAAACAATTTCTTTTTTTTTCCATTATTATTAGTAGTATTATATGAAGATATGCTTTAATCAACACACTTTGATCAAGAATTTACCTGATGGATTTCTTAAAGTATTTTTACAACTTTATGTATTTCACTATGTGGTAGGTGATGTTTATTTCTATATTTGAACATTATTTGCTAATATAAAATGGCTTATCTAAGATTCCACTTAAGAAACTGAAAGGCATTACTTCCAAATTCCCCAGAAGACATGCTCAATCCATGATGTATTAAGGGATGTTGTCTTTAAAATGATCACTAGAATTATATAATATCTACATATTTTAGAGCCAAATTTAAACAAAATACAATGGTGTAATAAAGTACAGTAACAAGGAAGCTAATTATAGTTTGAGATGTCAGTTTCTATCTGACTGATGAAACCATCAACTGACGAAAATCATTAATGGCTTGGAGTTGGGGTATAGGGAGATGGATTATATGGCCACAAGAGGGCAGCAGATGGTCTAAAACTAATGAACTGAATTGATGCATATGGAAAGATTACAGCAGTGAAGGTTTTTACTGTAAAACCAGCCTTTTATAAGTTTTGGTCTCCCAAGTAGGAAGCATGAAAACACACAAGGTGCTTTTACTGTAACAATGCCTTATTTTCTCCCTTTCAATTGGACATAGGAAGTTTAGCAAAAGTAACCAGAGGTTACAAGAATGAGTAAATTAAAGTATTTGCTTGAACCACAGAAAAGGGGGTTGCATGCCTTACAATGTAGCTTGAGAAATTTAGTTTTCAAGTAGCTAACATAATTTCTCAATCCTAACTTAGACCTTTCATATAATTTCATATGATTTTCTTTACAATTTTGCCTTTGTGTTTCTAGCCAAAATCCTTAAAACAATGGAAGGAAAATTGGACTGAGAGTCAGGATACATGGTTCTACAGCAAGTTATTTCACCTTCTAGACCAACTATTTAAACTCTGTCATTTGACATAAAATATATACATATTTATTTGTGTTGCTTTCTATTACATATAATATGAGGTTAGTTCATGGGGTCTTTTTCAGCTCTAATTTTAAAAATAATTACAATCCATAAATTCCACATATCAGTGAGACCATATGATAATTGTCTTTCTCTGACTGACTTTAAGAAACAAGACAAGGGATCATAGGGGAAGAGAGGAAAAAATGAAACAAGACGAAATGAGAGAGGGAAACAAACCATAAGAGACTCTTAATCTCAGGAAAAAAACTGAGGGTTGCTGGAGGGGAGGGGGGTGGGAGGGATGGGGTGGCTGGGTGATAGACATTGGGGAGGGTATGTGCTATGGTGAGCGCTGTGAATTGTGTAAGACTGATGAATCACAGACCTGTACCTCTGAAACAAACAGTACATTATATGTTAATAATAAATTAATTACAATCCAGCACATTTGAATACATCTTAGGTTCTTTTTTCCTCATTCCTTTTGTTATGTGCTATGCCCTGGGAGAGAGAGACAGGCTTTCATCCTCTGAGTGTCTGACCTGTCATCTGATATATCTCCACCACACAGTTGGTCCTCTTGGATAATGGCTCCAGAGGAATTATTTCTGTGTCCCAATTTCTAGCCTGTCTAGCTGAACCAGCTCTTTGAGAGATGCTCTCCCGACAGTGAAAATAAAGCTTTTCAGAGTGATTTTGTGTCTGCATGTGTGTGCATATGCACATGTGTACACATACATGTGATTCTTATTAGATCAGAGCAATGGCCTATTTCTGGTAACTGCTGCCCTACTCCAGATCACCATGACTTCACATTTCCAAGTCATTTGTCCACTGTTTCTTCATCCTGGTATCCCACACTCAGACAATACATCCAGCCACTTCTACCCTAAGTGTCTTAGCCCAGGCTGCTATAACAAATTACCATAGACTGGGTGGCTTAAACAATGCACATTTATTTCTTACAGTTATGGAGACTGGGAAGTCCAGTGTCAAGGTGCCTGCAAATTCTGTGTCAAGTGAAGCTCTTCTTCTTGGTTTGCAGACAGAAGCTGTCCTGCTGCATCCTCACACCCTCACATCTCTCTCACATGTCTTCTCATAAGGTCACTAGCCTCATTCATGAGTGTTCCCACTTTTGTGACCTAATTATCTTCCAAAGGCTCCACTTTCAAAACCATCACATTAGAGATTAGGGCTCCAACATATGAATTTTAGTGGAAGACAAACATTCAAGTGATAACACGAAGCAAAGTATGTTTGTGTGTGTATATTATAGATGCACATATATCTATCTATCACCATCTCCTCTTTCTTATTACTATTGTTATCATTATAGCATAGACTCTTATTACTGTTCTGGGCCGTTAAATCAACTGATAATTTATTTCCCATCATCAGGCTCTTTCCATCCTAATCCATCCTCCAGATAGCTGTCAGAGGAATCTTCCTCAGCATGAACCTGATCATATTACTTGCCTCCTCAAAAACCTTAAGTGATGACCATTTTTTACCAAATCAAATGTGAACACTTGGCAAAGTGATCAGGGCTTTCTGAAGCATGACCCCTAGACAAAACACTCTGAAGAGGCAAATGGAATTTAAAAAAAAAAAAAAATCTGAGCTATGCACTGCACAGCAAACAATTGTGTCCTTCATTTTCCTCATTTATAAAATTAGGTTAGATTACATAATCTTGCAGTCACCTTCTGAAATCAGTATTTTGTTATAGCTTTTCAGCTTTAACCTGTACTTCTCTACTGGATACCTACTACCACCAAAAAGAACAAAACCACTGGCCATTGCTAGATTATGAGCTGTATTTCTTCCAGCATGTTTGTATTCCAAATGCCTTAACTGATAAACTGTCCTTCCAGTCAAGGTATCCATCAAAACCCTGCCTGTCATTAGCATTCTGCTCAAACTACCATCCAAAAGTTTTCTCTCTTGCCTCTAAATCTCTTACAAAAACCACTGCATTCTCCATGTTTATGTCTTAGCTCCTATCTTAGGTTTGGGCTTCTATAGTAAATACTATAGGTTAGACAGCATTTACTTCTTACAGTTTGAAAGGCTGAAAAATCCAAGATCAAAATACTGACAGATGTGGTGTCTGTTGAGAGCCTATGTCCTGGCTTATAGATGTCCACTTTCTCATTGTATCCTCACATGGCTGAAAGAGAAATAGAGACAGAGCAAACTCTCATGTATCTCATGCTGTCATGTGTCTTTTCATATAAGGGCACTAATCCCATTATAAGGACTCCATCCTCATGATCTAAGTGCATCCCAGCATTCCCATCTCCCAACACCTTCATATTGGGGACTAGGAGTTCAACAAATGAATTTGTGAGGGTACAAAAACTTTCAGTCAATAGCAGCTCCCCTACTTAAATTAAGTGTCAAATAGACAGAAACCATGTTTCTTTCAGTCTTTTACCTCCCTTCGACCTGTTCATTATAGGTTTTCAATAAATGAAATGATTTACTAAATCATAGGATATGAAAGTTAAATAATATAAGAGATTTAAATTTCTGATAAATACTTCAAATGAAATTAATATACCTTGATGAAATTCCAGAAGAAAGCTTACCTACCTCTGATGTGATGACTCACCAAGACTCAGAGTTCTAAGGGTCACTGGCAGTTTACAGTCACATAGAAGAAAGAAAATTTCTATGTGACTTGAACTATTTCATCAAAAGAACTCCTCTATAGCAAATAAAAACTCTAAACAAATGTATTTAATACAATCATCAATGAGACCTTGAACAGTAGATATTTCTTTCTATTTTTTTTAAAGATTTTATTTTATTTATTTGTCAGAGAGAGAGAGAGAGAGAGAGTACAAGCAGGGGGAACAGTAGGCAGAGGGAGAAGCAGGCTCTCTGAGGAGCAAGGAGCCTGATGCAGAACTCGATCCCAGGATCCTGGGATCATGACCTGAGCCGAGGCAGACATTTAACCGACTGGGCCACCCAGGCATCCGCAACAGTAGATATTTCTAAAAATCAAATTTAGTTCTTAGAATGTTGAGAATTTCTTTTTACAATAATTCCATTTTAAAACATTAAAAATGTCATTTATTAAAGCACATATATTTAATTAGAAAATGATAATAAGGATATAGCATCTTTAAAGAATTTAGGGGGAGAATGGATGTTTTGACTTTATTATCAGAGAAGAAATGAATATAAAAAGAAGTGATTTAGGGGCACCTGAGTGGCTCAGTCAGTTAAGCATCTGACTCTTGGATTCCTCTCAGGTCATGATCTCAGGGTCATGAGATTGAGCCCTAATACTGGGACCTGCACTCAGCAGAGAATCTGCTTGAGATTCCTCCTCTCCCTCTCTCTCTGCACCTCCCTTCTCTCTCTCTTTTTCTCCATAATAAAACAAATGAATAAAATCTTTAAAAAAAGAAGTGATTTAGATATGTCATATAATAAACAATGCCACTTTTACTCTTTTGACAGTAGAAATAATTAATGATCGTAACTCTTGGAAATAATATCTTAATTCATAATTTGTGAAAGTTAACAAAAACAAGTCTTGGAAATACATTTTTACCTACTTGCCTTCTCAAAAAGAGTAAAAAGTTTAACATTAAATTTAACAACAACCAATCAAAAACAGAACAAGGTAGGCTTTTCAAAATTGTATCAAAATAGCATCTAATTTAGAATAATTGGGATCCCAGAAGAAGAAGAAAGAGAGAGAGGGGCAGAAGGTATCTTGGAGCAAATTATAGCAGAGAACTTCCTTAATTTGGGGAAGGAAACAGGCATCAAAATGCAGGAGGCACAGAGAACCCCCCTCAAAATCAATAAAAATAGATCAACACCCCGACATCTAATAATAAAACTTACAAGTCTCAGAGACAAAGAGAAAATCCTGAAAGCAGCTCGGGACAAGAGGTCTGTAACCTACAATGGTAGAAACATTAGATTGGCAACAGAGCTATCCACAGAGACCTGGCAGGCCAGAAAGGACTGGCATGATATATTCAGAGCACTAAATGAGAAAAATATGCAGCCAAGAATACTATATCCAGCTAGGCAGTCACTGAAAATAGAAGGAGAGATAAAAAGCTTCCAGGACAAACAAAAACTAAAGGAATTTGCAAACATGAAACCAGCCCAAAAGAAATATTGAAAGGGGTCCTCTAAGCAAAGAGAGAGCCTAAAAGTAACATAGACCAGAAAGGAACACAGACAATATACAGTAACGGTCACTTACAGGCAATACAATGGCACTAAATTCATATCTTTCAATAGTTACCCTGAAGGTAAATGCGCTAAATGCCCCAATCAAAAGACACAGGGTATCAGATTGGATAAAAAAAACAAGACCCATCGATATGCTGTCTCCAAGAGATTCATTTTAGACCCAAAGACACCCCCAGATTGAAAGTGAGGGGGTGGAAAACAATTTACCATGCTAATGGACACCAAAAGAAAGCTGGGGTGGCAATCCTTATATCAAACAAATTAGATTTTAAAACAAAGACTATAATAAGAGATGAGGAAGGACACTATATCCTACTTAAAGGGTCTATCCAACAAGAAGATCTAACAATTGTAAATATCTATGCCCCTAACATGGGAGCAGCCCATTATATAAGCCAATTAATAACAAAAGCAAAGAAACACATCGACAACAATACAATAATAGTGGGGGACTTTAACACCCCCCTCACTGAAATGGACAGATCATCTAAGCAAAAGATCAACAAGGAAATAAAGACTTTAAATGATACCCTGGACCAAATGGACTTCACAGATATATTCAGAACATTCCATCCCAAAGCAACAGAATACACATTCTTCTCTAGTGTCCATGGAACATTCTCCAGAATAGATCACATCCTAGGTCACAAATCAGGTCTCAACAGGTACCGAAAGACTGGGATCATTCCCTGCATATTTTCAGACCACAGTGCTTTGAAACTAGATCTCAATCACAAGAGGAAAGTCAGAAAGACCTCAAATACATGGAGGCTAAAGAGCATCCTACTAAAGAATGAATGGGTCAACCAGGAAATTAAAGAAGAATTTAAAAAATTCATGGAAACAAATGAAAATGAAAACACAACTGTTCAAAATCTTTGGGATGCAGCAAAGGCAGTCCTAAGAGGAAAGTATATAGCAATACAAGCCTTTCTCAAGAAACAAGAAAGGTCTCAAGTACACAACCTAACCCTACACCTAAAGGAGCTGGAGAAAGAACAGCAAATAAAGCCTAAACCCAGCAGGAGAAGAGAAAGAATAAAGATCAGAGCAGAAATCAATGAAATAGAAACCAAAAGAACAGTAGAACAGATCAACGAAACTAAGAGCTCGTTCTTTGAAAGAATTAATAAGATTGATAAACCCCTGACCAGACTTATCAAAAAGAACAGAGAAAGGACCCAAATAAATAAAATCATGAATGGAAGAGAAGAGATCACAACCAACACCAAAGAAATACAAACAATTATAAGAACATATTATGCGCACTATACACCTGCAAATTAGATAATCTGGAAGAAATGGATGCATTCCTAGAGATGTATAAGCTACCAAAACTGAACCAGGAAGAAATAGAAAACCTGAACAGACCTATAACCACTAAGGATATTGAAGCAGTAATCAAAGACCTCCCAACAAACAAGAGTCCAAGGCCAGATGGCTTCCCAGAGGAATTCTACCAAACGTTTAAAGAAGAATTAATACCTATTCTTCTGAAACTCTTCCAAAAAATAGAAATGGAAGGAAAACTTCCAAACACATTTTATGAGGCCAGCATTACTTTGATCCCAAAGTCAGACAAAGACCCCATCAAAACAGATCATCAAAAAGGAGAATTACAGACCAATATCCCTGATGAACATGGATGCCAAAATTCTCACCAAAATACTAGTCAATAGGCTCCAACAGTACATTAAAAGGATTATTCACCACGACCAAGTGGGATTTATTCCTGGGCTGCAAGGTTGGTTCAACATCCACAAATCAATCAATGTGGCACAATACATTAATAAAAGAAAGAACAAGAACCATATGATCCTCTCAATAGATGCAGAAAAAGCATTTGACAAAGTACAGCATCCTTTCTTGATCAAAACTCTTCAGAGTGTAGGGATAGAGGGTACATACCTCAATATCATAAAAGCCATCTATGAAAAACCCACAGCGAACATCATTCTCAATGGGGAAAAACTGAGAGCTTTTCCCCTAAGGTCAGGAACATGGCAGGGATGTCCACTATCACCACTGCTATTCAACACAGTACTAGAAGTCCTAGCCACAGCAATCAGACAACAAAAAGAAATAAAAGGCACCCAAATCAGCAAAGAAGTCAATCTCTCACTCTTTGCAGATGATATGATACTTTATGTGGAAAACCCAAAAGACTCCACCCCAAAACTGCTAGAACTCATACAGGAATTCAGTAAAGTGGCAGGATATAAAATCAATGCACAGAAATCAGTGGCATTCCTATCCACCACTAACAAGACAGAAGAAAGAGAAATTAAGGAGTCGATCCCATTTACAGTTGCATCCAAAACCATAAGATACCTAGGAATAAATCTAACGAGGCAAATAAATAATAATAATAATAATAAATAATAATAATAAATAATAAATAATAATAAATAAATCAATGAGGCAAAGAATCTGTACTCAGAAAACTATAAAATACTCATGAAAGAAATTGAGGAAGACACAAAGAAATGAAAAACGTTCCATGCTCGTGGATTGGAAGAACAAATATTGTGAAGATGTCAAAGCTACCTAGAACAATCTACACATTCAATGTAATCCCTATAAAAATACCATCAACTTTTTTCAAAGAAATGGTACAAATAATCCTAAAATTTGTATGGAACCAGAAAAGACCCTGAATAGCCAGAGGAATGTTGAAAAAGAAAAGCAAAGCTGGTGGCATCACAATTCCCGACTTCAAGCTCTATTACAAAGCTGTAATCACCAAGATAGTAGGGTACTGGCACAAAAACAGACACATAGATCAGTGGAACAGGATAGAGAGCCCAGAAATGGACCCTGAACTCTATGGTCAACTAATCTTTGACAAAGCAGGAAAGATGTCCCACGGAAAAAAGACAGTCTCTTCAACAAATGGTATTGGGACAGCCACATGCAGAAGAATGAAACTGGACCATTTCCTTACACCACACACAAAAATAGACTCAAAATGGATGGAAGACCTAAATGTGAGACAGGAGTCCATCAAATTCCTAGAGAAGAACACAGGCAGCAACCTCTTCGACCTCAGCCGCAGCAACTTCTTCCTAGAAACATCGCCAAAAGCAAGGGAAGCAAGGGCAAAAATGAACTATTGGGACTTCATCAAGATAAAAGCTTTTCCACAGCAAAGGAAACAGTAAACAAAACCAAAAGACGATCAACAGAATGGGAGAAGATATTTGCAAATGACATATCAGATGAAGGGCTAGTATCCAAAATCTATTAAGAACTTATCGAACTCAACACCCAAAGAACAACTAATCCAAAGGAGAAATGGGCAGAAGACATGAACAGACATTTCTGCAAAGACATCCAAATGGCCAACAGACACATGAAAAAGTGCTCAACATCACTCGGTTTCAGGGAAAAACAAATCAAAACCTCAATGAGATACCACCTCACACCAGTCAGAATGGCTAAAATTAACAAGACAGGAAACGACAGATGTTGGCGAGGATGCAGAGGAAGGGGAACCCTCCTACACTGTTGGTGGGAATGCAGGCTGGTGCAGCCACTCTGGAAAACAGTATGGACGTTCTTAAAAAAGTTGAAAATAGAGCTACCCTACAACCCAGCAATTGCACTACTGGGTATTTACCCCAAAGATACAAATGTAGTGATCCAAAGGGGCACATGCACCCCAATGTTTATAGCAGCAATGTCTATAACAGCCAAACTATGGAAAGGGCCTAGATGTCCATCAACAGATGAATGGATAAAGAAGATGTGATATGTGTATACACACACACACACACACACACACACACACACACAATGGAATATTATGCAGCCATCAAAAAATGAAATCTTGCCATTTGCAACGACATGGATGGAACAAGAGGGTATTATGCTAAGCGAAATAAGTCAATCAGAGAAAGATATGTATCATATGATCTCACTGATATGAGGAATTCTTAATCTCGGGAAACAAACTGAGTGTTGCTGGAGTGGTGGGGGGTGTGAGGGATGGAGTGGCTGGGTGATAGACACTGGGGAGGGTATGTGCTCTGCTGAGCATTGTGAATTGTGTAAGACTGATGAATATCAGACCTGTACCTCTGAAACAAATAATACGTTATATGTTTAAAAAAAAAGAAGAAGAAGAAGATAGTAGGAAGGGGAAAATGAAGGGGGGGAAATCGGAGAGGGAGAAGAACCATGAAAGACTGTGGACTCTGAGAAACAAACTGAGGGTTCTAGAGGGGAGAGGGGTGGGGGGATGGGTTAGCCTGGTGATAGGTATTAAAGAGGGGATGTACTGAATGGAGCACTGGGTGTTATATGCAAACAATGAATCATGGGACATTACATCAAAAACTAATGGTGTAATGTATGGTGATTAACATAACATAATAAAATTAAATTTAAAAAATAGCATCTAATTTAAAAAATAACATTTTGGATAAAAAAATACATAGACACACAGTGCAAGACAATTTTCTTCAGAATATTCTAATTCATATTTTTGCCCTTGGGATTTCTCCTACCTTCAAACTTTGTGCTAACACAGCATCCTTCTTCATTAGCCATGGCTTTCTGGGGGCCACAGGAAAAAGCAAAGAAAGAGATAGAGACCACTCTGACTTCTCATGTCTTCCCCAAATTGCTCAGGTTCATTCTAGCATCACAGGAGAATACATAATCTAAGTTCAAAGGAGTACATTTGATAGTTTTGCATGAAAAGATTTTAAAAACCTTTACCCAACAAGTTTAACCTCTCTCCTCATAAAAATATTTTCAAATATATGAAATTATAATAAGTCTGATGACTCTGACCAAAAACATGTAGCAAAGGCACTCTGGACAATTTAATGGTGTACTAGAGCTCTTGGCTATTTGTGGGTTAATGCTAGCCATGCTTTGTGTCATATATTCATCTTCTGACTACATATATTTTCAGAACTCCAGATGAACCTGATCTGACCCTGTGCCATGCTCTGTGGATACACTGATATATAAAACACAACTTCCAAGTTCCTACGCAATTGTCTATCTTATGTTTCATGAAAAGTCTGTCATTATAAACTTGCCACCTTATCCCAGTACCCTTGTGACCAAAAGCCTGTATATTCAGGACAGAAATAATGCCTTCCTATGGAAAATAGGCCAGCACCAATAGGCTGAGATGTAGATTTTGAATCACATTAAACTTTTCTTATGTGAAGGTCAACCCACTTGCTTAAATTAGAAAAGAAAGCTGTTATTATGGTGAAGTGATATAATATCATTTGAAAGATGATTGTTTTAAGTGAAAGATGCACATTGCAAAATGTGGAGCAACTCTTAAAAGATATGGTTAATAAACCAATCAGTGATTTAGAATGAGAAAATCAAAATTTCCTCAATTAATGCAAAATAAAGCAGCAAAAAAAGGGAAAAGAACAGATGAGAAAAAAATTTTAAACAAATAGCATAGTATAAGATATGAACCTAATGAATTTGATACTTATATTAAATGTAAATGATCTAAGTACCCCAATTAAAGGGGAGAGATCAACACACTGGATAAAAAAGCAAAACCTATTTTGTTCTCTATGAAAAACCCATTTTTAATACAAAGAAATAGATAGGTTAAAAGTAAATTCTGGAATAGATAGCCCTTGCAAACAATAATAAGAAAGTTGGAGTTCTGTGAATATCAGACAAGGCAGACTTCAAAACAAGGGATATTATGAATGATAACAAAAGATAACTCATAATGACTGAAGGGTCAACTCACTAATAGAACCTAAAAGCTCTAAGTGTATACATACCCAGTAACAAATCTTCAAAATACTTGAAGCAAAATATGACAGAACCAAAAGGAGAAATAAACTTCCACATTGCAGTTGAAGACTTTAATACTCTTGGCAGAAAATAAGAGACCTTATAAAAACCTGAACAACACTGCCTACTAACTTGATCTAATTGACATTATAGAATACTCCAGCTTTCATTATCAGAGTGCACATTAGTTCCAAGAACATATGAAGCATTCATAAAGACCATAAAGCAAGACTAAATAAATTTAAAGAGACTGAAATCATAAGAGCATATTTTCTGACCAAATTGAAATTAAAATATAAATCAATAACAGAATAATATATAGAAACCCCTAGTATCTGAAGAGGTTAAAACACAGTTTAAATAACTCTTGATTCAAAGAAGAAACTGCAAAAGAAATTGAAATTATTTTGTACTGAATGAAAATGAAAATACAGTATGTCAAAAAGTGTGGGATGATGCTAAAGCAGTGTATGTAGGAAAAATATAATTTTAATTTTAAATGCTTAGATTAGAAAAAAAGGGGTCTCAGATCAATGATCTAAGTTTTTGCATGAACAAACTAAAAAGGAAGAGCAAATAGAATAAACAAAAGGTAGAAAATATTAAAGATATAAGAGAAAACAAATGTAATAGAAAACAGAGTGGAGAAAATCAATAAAACCTTGCAGAAGACCCATAAAATTGGTAAATCACTTGCTAGATTTATCAAAACAACAACAACAACAACAACAACAACAAAAAAAAAACAGAAAGAAGACAAAAATAGCAATGTTGGGAATAAAATATAGAACATTACACACCTTACAGATATTAAAAGAATAATAAAAGAATTATATGAAAACTGTCAATAAATTTGAAAACTCAGATGAGACAGACTAATTCACTAAAAGACATAATACAAAACTGATTCAGAAAGAAATTGAAAATCTGAGTATTCCTATATCTACTAAAGAAATTGAATTTAGTTAAGAACTTTCCCACAAAGAAAAAACAGGGCCCAGTTTTCCATACTGAACAATTCCATCAAACATTTAAGGAAGAATTAATGCGAGTCTTTCACAAACTCTAAAAAATAACTGAGAAGAAAGGAAAAGTTCTCAGTGAATTTTATGAAGAAAGCATTATCCAGATACCAAAATCAGGCAGACACTACAAGAAAATAATATCTTCATGGACACAGATGCAAAAAGGCTTCACAAAATATTAGCAAATGAAAACCAGCAATGTATAAAAAGGATATTACATCATGAACTTTATTTCAAGAATGCAAGTTTGGTTTAAGAGTAAGAATGTCATTCAAGAATGAATAAATGATGTTTCAAATAGCAGAATTTCCTTATTTTTAATTTTTTATAATTTTTAAAAGATTTATTTATTTATTCGAGCAAGAGAGAGAGCAAGCAGGGGGAGGGGCAAGGGAGGGAGAGAATCTCAAGCAGACTCCCCACTTGAGCACAGAGCCCGATGCAGGGCTTGATCCTATGAATCCCAGATCACAACCTGAGCCAAAATCAAGAGTTGGATGTTTAACCAGTTGAGCACCCAGGCACCCCGAGAATTTCCTTATTTTTAAGCATTGAATAATATTCCACTGTATGTGTATAACACATTTTCTGTATCCGTTTATCTGTTGATGAACACTTGGGTTGTTTCCATATTTTGGTATTGTGAACAATGCTTCAATGAACATGAGAGAGCTGGTATCTCTTTGAGATCCTGATTTCAAAAATCATTTCCTATATATATCCAGAGTGGAATTGCTAGATCATATGGTAAGTCTGTTTTTAATTTTTTGAGGGACCTCCATATTGTTTTGCATAGTTGCTGCACCATTTTACATTCCTACCAACACGGTTCCAATTTCTCCACAACCTCTCTAACATTTCTTATGTTCAGTGAAATAAACCAGTCACAGAAGGATAAATACTGCATGATTCCACCTATATGAAGTATTTAAAATAGCCAAACTGATGGAAGGAGAGAATACAGTACTGATTGTCAGTGGCTAAGGGATGGGGAAAATGGGAAAGTGTTATTCAAAGGGTATAAAGTTTCACTTACGCCAGCTGAATAAGTTCTAGAGATCTGCTGTACCACATACTAGTGCCTAGAGTTAACAATACGGGATTGTGCACTTCAAAATTTGTTACAAATGGAGCTGTCATATTGTTGTTTACTTAGCCCTCTCCCCCCCCCCAAAAAATGGGATACAAGAAAATTCTGGGAGGTGTTGGATAGGTCTGTTATCCTGATTATGGGGATGGTATTAAGAGTATTTTGCATAAGTACAAACTCATCAAAATTATATACATTGAATATGTGCAGTTCTTTGTACATCAATTATAATTCAATAAAGCTGTTAAAAATAACAGAATCTATCTCAAGAATTGTTTAATTACTGAATGAGGTAATGTTTGTTCTATGCTTAGCACAGTATCTGGCATAGATAATCACTGAAAAATCACACAATAGAATAAAATAAATAGGGGCACCTGGTGGCTCAGTCATTAAGCATCTGCCTTCGGCTCAGGTCATGATCCCAGGGTCCTGGGATGGAGCCCCGCATTGGGATCCCTGCTCAGCAGGAAGCCTGCTTCTGCCTCTCCCACTCCCCCTGCTTGTGTTCCCTCTCTCGCTGTGTCTCTCTCTCTGTCAAATAAATAAATAAAATCTTAAAAAAAAAATAGAATAAAATAAATAAAATACTTTCAATAAAAAAAGAACTAATAGGGGCTCCTGGTGGCTCAGTCGTTAAGCGTCTGCCTTCGGCTCAGGTCATGACCCCAGGGTCCTGGGATCGAGCCCCGCATTGGGATCCCTGCTCAGCAGGAAGCCTGCTTCTGCCTCTCCCACTCCCCCTGCTTATATTCCCTCTCTTGCTGTGTCTCTCTCTGTCAAATAAATAAATAAAATCTTTAAAAAAAAAAAGAACTAACAAATAATTTTAGCTGGTTATCAGAATATTAGGTGAATATGCAGAAATTATTTATATTTTTATATCCTAGAAAAAAATGGAAACCAAAATTAAACCAGCATCCAAAACTGTAAAATATTTATGGATAAATTGGCAGTTTTTGTAAGATCTGCACAATGAAAATTATAAAAGATTTCTGAGAAAAATCTAAGATCCAAGTAAATGGAGAGATATACCATGTTGATGAATTATAATATTCAATATGGTTAAAATTTAATTCTCCCCAAACTGAACCTAGAGTCTACTCAAGTACAGATTTGAACAGTTTGTTTTTTTTTGGTAGAAATTAATAAGCTGACTCTAACATTTATGTGAAAATTCAAAGGATCAAGAATAATTAAAACTGATGATGAAGGAAAAAAGTGAAAGAATTACACTACTTGATTTCAAGACTTACTCTAAAGCTGCAATAATTTAAATAATGTGGTACCGGCTTAAGGATAGAGATACAGATCAATGAAACAGAAGATTCAAGAAATAAACCCACAAATATATACTTTATTCAGCAACTTACTTGATTTTTTATAAGTTGCTAGAGCAATTCAATGATGAAAAGATAAGTGTTTTTCATAAAACAGTGATAAAATAACAATATCATTATAAGAAAAAAAAAACCCTCAAACCTTATCTTATAACACACACAAAAATTAACTTGAAATGGAGCTAGAATTAAATATAAAAGTTAAAACTATAAAATTTCTAGGAAACAAATTTTTGTGACCTTACAGAAGACAAATATTTTTTATAGAGGTCATAAAAAGCAGTAACAAAAGAAACGATGAATTGAGCTTCATGATTTAAAAAAAAATCTACTCGAAAGACATGATCAGGAAAATGAAAAGGCATGACACTAACTAGGAGAAAATATTTGCAATTAATATTTCTGAAAATGAGCTTGTAGCCAGATCCAGAATATTTAAAGAACTCACATATACCAAAAAGGGGAATGCGAAAGTATCAAAAATAGGAGCAAAACTTCACAAAATAAGACATATTCAAGGTCAATGTATATAGGAAAAAATGTTCAACATTATTAATCCCCCGGGAAATGAGAATTTAGTGAAACATGAAATGAAAATGCAGTGAAATACCATATAGTGGTCATTAGAAGGGGGGGCTAAAATTTAAAAGATGGTCAATACTGAATGTCAGCTAGACTATGAAATAACTAGCATTCTTATACATTGCTAGTGGAATGCAAACTGACTCAGTCTTGCTGAGTCACATTAGCATAGTTTGGAAGTTTCTTTTCTTTCTTTTTTTTTTTTTTTAAAGATTTTATTTACTTATATGACAGAGAGAGACACAGTGAGAGAGAGAACACAAGCAGGGGGAGTGGGAGAGGGAGAAGCGGGCTTCCCGCTGAGCAGGGAGCCTGACACGGGGCTGGATCCAAGGACCCTGGGATCATGACCTGAGCCAAGGCAGACGCCCAACGACTGAGCCACCCAGGCGCACCCCATAGTTTGGAAATTTCTATTAAAGTTCAGCATAATCTTACTATATGAACTAGCAATCATAGGTATTTACTCAAAAGAAATAAGAACATAAGTCCAAATAAAGATTTGTACACAAATGCTTACAGTAAGTTTATTCATTACAGTCCCAAACCGGAAAAGCCTAAAAGAACATCAGCAGGTAAATGGATAAACACATCATGGTATATCAAAATGAATATTCCTCAGCAGTAAAAAGGAATAAGTTACAAATACATACAATGATGTGGATGAATATTTAAAACGTTATGCTGAGAACAAAAGTCAGATAGAAAAGAATACATGTGATACCATTTATTTAAAGCTGCAGGGAAGAAAGTCTAATACATTGATTGAAAGCAGATCAATGTCATCAAAGGCTGGGGTACAGGAGATGTTGATTAGGAAGGAGCACAAGGAAATCTGTTGAGGTCAGAAAATGTTCTATATCTTGATTATGGTATACAGACTTAGCAAAATTCTTTACTGCACTTAAAAATCTATGCATTTTATGGTGTGTAAATTAAACCTCAATAGTTTATTAAAACTGTTCCCCTAAAAAATTGTGAAGAGAAATAACCTGGCAACTATTTTTATTATATAATACAGGTCTTATTACTTCAGAGCCCACAAAATTAGCACCACCCAAAACCAGGCACCAATGAACTCCATCTAAAATAAATGGACTACTGCTGAAAGCAAACCAGTTCCATTTATAAATCAACTGATCATTGATGAAAATTCCCTAGAAATATTCCAAACTAATGATTCTTCAGAATTTTATTAAGCAAATATTGACTACATCTTGCATCATTTTCTCTCACAAAGGAGACTGTTCCCCTTAACGGTAAGCCCTGAATGGTAAAGTAAAACCCAGGGAGTTTTAGAGGTCTGGTTCAACCTAGGTAGAATGAGCAAACAGTCAGGTTCTTTGTATATTCAGTGATACTCTTGTTCGACACAAGGGCCATTCTCCTGCCAGCATTGAATAAATGGCAAACCACGAAAACTCTAAACTTGGTAACGGCCGGGTAAATCCGAGGAAGTTTAATTTTGCTCAGAAATATAAAAGGATATGTTTCCAATGTGCAGTCTATAAGAATAAGAGAACAAATATGTTAACAGTACACTGGCCTCACCCCTTTGTGTTCTCAATCTATCCTTTTTTTTCAACAGCTTGGCAGAAAGGAGAAATATATCACTTGTTTTCTGAACAGGAAACAGACACAGCAAGAAAGCAGCCCATGAAGCGGAGACTCTGGGAGTGCCGTGTACAGTTCATCAGCGCACACAGATCTGGCCTCTAATGAAGCCATTTACATGCAGATGCAGGCCTGGGTGTGTGGACACCAGTCTCAACTCTGGGAATTGTTGTTCCATCTAATCAAAAGAAATTTGCACATGAAAGCCACATCCGTGTTCATTAACCCCACAGCTCTCAATATTGCTTCTCTATTATTCCTAACAAAATTGCAAACCTTCATATGATTAGGTACCCCACTTCAGGGCTTTATTTTCCTCCCATCCCCAACCCAGGCCTGCATCTGAATGTAAAACTGAACGTGGGTCTGTAAGGCTGAATAATTTGTAAATACACTTACTAAAAACCGATGCCAAGCACCTTTTTCACATTGATTGGCCTACGCAGACACACTTTTTCTCTCTTCCTCAACCAAGGAGAATGAATCTTCTATGCCTACAATCTTATCATCACGGAAAATATAAAAATACTCTTCAGGATGGGTATCCCAAGACAATAAGTTTAATTGCCAACTTCATTTTCATGTGTGAACAAGATAAAAGTCACAAATGTGTCCGGTGGCAAATATGAGTCACACATTACAACTGAAATACAAAGGCCATAACAGAGGTATTGGCAGCAAGTTCTAAGCGCAAAGCTCGTGGTTATCAGCTAATACAGGTCCATCACACAGTTAATAAGAATTATCTCTCCTGTCAATCGTGTGGATGTTAAGCGTGCAGAGCTTGTGCCGATGATCTGGCTACACTGCCTTCTCATAAGGGATGATGCATAATGCGTGTGCCCATTTCTACTACCAAAGATCATCCTGAGCCTGGACTTTCCAATATATGTAATAAATGTATAGTAATAAATGTGCTGGAATTGTTTATTTTTGCTAGTAATAGCAAATTGAGTTTCTCTTTCTAAAGAATTAGAAGAGCAAGAATAACTTAGCTCTGTTAATGCAATTCAGCAGTGACTTGCCAGGAAGTCTGGGGCTAAGAGGCCAGGAAGATCTTCCTGCCCACTCAGTGTCTGGCCTTCTTGCTGAAGCTGCCAACAATAGTCTTAATTAGTGCCAATTATGATTTTTTTTTTAAATGTGGACACCTGCATAATGTGAATGAGATGGAGAGTCCTACCACATTTTCTATCAACCATCAAACAGCTGTCAGAGGTTGACAATTTTTAGTTGTTATTGTTCTGGGAAAATTCAGATTACTAGCCTAGAGGTAAATTTCTTTATGTCTCATTTGTATTAATGCTCTAAATCATCTAGACCCCTATTAGTTTCTCTTCCATATTTATATATTTATTTTCAGACAAAAACACAGCTTATAGGTCCTCCATAAAACAAGCAAACAAACCAAAGTATGATTCTGTGTTTTCAGTTTATTGAATGACTTTAAATATTCTATCAGTTGATTATTAGCATTAAAGAATGGGCCATAATTGAGAGGCCTAGCGAGTCCTGCTATAGAAGGGCAGACTTTAGATTAAAATGTGAACTATATAGTCCTGCATTCTTTAGAAAAAAAGCTAAACTTTTAGCCCAATGGTTTTGCATTTATGTTCCATGGATATGTCACAGAGGCCACTGCAGAAGCTTGAAACAAGGTGGGAGTTCACCTCCCACTACATTTCCCCAATTGCCATACAGAGCAGTTCTACTTTTCTGTAACTAGAAGCATACATAAGATATTTTTAAAGAAAGTTTCTGCAGCTAAAAGAATTTGAAATCACTGGCATCTGCAGAAGAAGACAAGAAAGAAGAGAGGGAGAAACAAGAAGAAATCATCTATTATCACTTATGAAAGTAAAAGGAAATAGAGTACAACACTATCACATTTTCTAGTGGCAGAAATGCTCCTGTGGAATCATTTCATTGCTCCAGTTGATGGGAGAACAGTAAAACAACTGTTGGATTTCATTTTCAATTGTTGCTTACTTAGTCTGTAAGAATGTTTAGCAGTAGATTTGTAAAAACTTTGGAACAGCCCATCTGTTCATTTTAAAGTTTGAAGGAAAGGAAGGTTATTAGAAAAAAGGAGGAAGAATGGAGATGAAGCACTGGGAGAAATTTCTTGATATTTGTAAAGTATAGCTTATTAAATAAAAATTCTTGAATTCTGGAATACTCACTAGCGTAGGAAAAATCCAAAGGAAGTGATTCAAAAAGTTAAAAAAAAATACATATTGCATTTCTAAATCATTTGAGCTTTCTATAACCTCCTATAACCAAACACTTTCTATAGAGTTTCAGAATTCATAAATGCACAGAAGACCCATTAATTAACTTGTACTCATTTATTCAACCATTATTAAGCAATGACTAGATCCTAGACACTATACATTTAGTGGTTCCAAACACATTTAGTACAAAGACAGACCAGAGAGCAGGCAACTACAATGCAGTAAATTATTTGATAGCAGTAGGCACAGAGTTCCTCTATGGGGGTTTTTGGCCTATGAGTCACAGAATCCTTTTCATGAAATTATGTTTAGGGAACAAAAGTCAGTAAGTAGAGAAAATGGAGAATGTTGAGCCAGTTCAGGTGTATGACTGAAAAATAGTCCATATTTGTGGCATAATAGAAAAGGAAATATTGAATGTGAGGTTAATAATTTAGTTTTGAAATTAATTTTCCTCAAATTATTGTTAAACTATTTATTACAGCCAAATGATAGCTCTTAAAGGAAAGAACTGAAATGCTACATTATCAAAGATCAAAAGTCACATTTTACTTTTTTCAAGAAGAGCAGCATCTATTTAGTCTTATGTCGGCTGCAGTTACCTTCTGAAGAATATTTTACTAAGTAATTCTAAATAAAAACTGTGAAAGATGAGGAGAAGTTCCATAAATGTACAATAATTAGCATCTCTGTTGTTCTGAGCTTGAAGAGCTCAAAACTGAAGTTGTAGGATAGGTGATCCTTGGGAGAGGGGAGAGGCCAAACTTCTCAATACAGTAGCTCTGTCATTATTTCCCAATACCAAGTCCACAGAAAACTAGTCGAGGAGGTGCTCCATGAAAAAAGGATTCTATGCTCAATGAATTTTGGAAATTGTTTTGTTCCAAAGCCCCTCTATGGACATTCACAGTACATATAAAAATAGTAAGTTACATGAAGTCTTTCTTTAAAGAAACCTTCTTAGTTTTGTATAACTCAGTATTTCCCCAAATCCCTTTACTCCAGAACACTTTATTTATTTAACTCTCACACTCATAAAATCCTATGGAATTGAAGTTTTAGGAAAAACACTTTGTAAAATTCTTGATTCTATCCAAAGTATTTGCCTGAAATAAAAATAGTAGAGAAAGCATCATGCACTTCATTCATGGACATCATTGTGCACATGGACTCCAGGTAGGAAGCAAATGACAATTCCCAAATATTCACAGGTTCTTCATGTTGTACCAAATTTTTAAACAATAGTTTCGAATTCAACTTTAAGTCTGCAGTTACTAAGGACACACACAAGCCTATCCTCTGTCCATCCCCTTATTAATGTTCTATGTTGGTGATGTTCTTTTGCAACACATTTTTTTTTTTTCAGAACACTACCGTATTTGACAACACTAACAACCATCACACTGAAACACTCCCTTCCTTTGTTTTCCAGTGACATTGTAGATTACTCCATTCTCCAATTTCCTGCTCCTTGACCACTTTTCTCTAGGTTATTTGCTGTTTTATCCTCCTCCATTTATGGATTTTATTCTCCAAGGTTCAAGTTGGGCTTCCCTTCTTTCTGCTGTCTTTTCATTTTCTAGCTGGTCATCTCTAACAGCTCAAAATACTACTTGATGATCCTTAAATGCATATTTTTTACTTCCTCTTTTTCATATAAGCCCTATCCTCATATTCTGGGTACCTATTATGTCCTAAAATATAATAATTCAATATCAAAATCATCATGATTTATCACTGAAAGTAATGATTTTCATTTCAATCAATTTTCAGGCTTGAGATTTTGACAATATTTTTCCTTCACACCTTATATCCAAGCAAATATCAAATCCTGATCATGTTTCTTTCATTCACCTATTCTTTCCATTCTAATCATCCTTTCAAGCATATACAGTTATATATGCCTCCTGCAGCCCCATATCTTATTACTATAGTCTCACACATTGCTCTTCCTAAAATATAGAAGTCTTTATGTCGGTATCTTGTCACAAATTACTTTATGATTGTTTATTTTCTGGAAATATTATGTACTACAAAATTATGGAAACTCCATGTTACAAAGTTTGTAAGTCCAGAAAAGGACAAAAGAACCACCCAGAATATTCCTTATCCATTGATAACCGGAGTTAATATTTTTGTGTACTTTTCAATACTACCGGTATCTGTTTTTAGCCTATCTAATTTACTAAATAGATTACATTTTTGGGTCATAGATTTGCTTTTAGAACTTGGGGTTCAATGAGCATGTCATGTTCCAAGAAGTATCATCATTCATTTAACTATTTCCCTATTGTTGGACACTTAGGCAAAATTCAGTTTCTCAATGTTATTAATAGCATTGTAGAATATTCATTTTTAAGTCACCTCTGATTTTCTCCCCTCAGGATAGATTCCCAGAATTGTCAAGGTTGGGTCAGAGAATATGAAAATTTTCAGAAATGTTGAACCAATTTTCGCTACCATCAGCAGGGTAGGGTTTCTTCCAAAACTTCTCATAATTCCTTAGTGCTCATTGTATAAATTCTAAAACCTCAGCTTGGCCTTCAAAATTCTGTCTAACCTTATTTCACACTACTATAAATATTCCATTGAGACCTTTATAGTTTCCTGACTGTCTCTTAAATACAACACACTCTTTTTTGATCTCAGGCTTCTATTTATGTTACCTTTATTTAAATCTTCTTCCTCTGTCTATCTATACAAATCATGCCCATTCTCCTCAACACTTGCTTATATGGTACATCTTTAATTGGCTTTCCTTCATAAATCATTTTCCCCTTTCTCTGAACTCCTGTGTTATCAAATATTTTTGCTTTGATTTGAATTCATTAGTTTGTATAAATTTTTTTAAAGATTTTATTTATTTATTTGACAGAGAGAGACACAGCGAGAGAGGGAACACAAGCAGGAGGAGGGTCAGAGGGAGAAGCAGGCTCCCCACTGAGCAGCTAGCCCAACGCGGGGCTTGATCGCAGGACCCTGGGATCATGACCTGAGCCGAAGGCAGACGCTCAATGACTGAGCCACCCAGGTGCCCCAGTTTGTATAAAGTTTTATCTGAGTTTTGAGTTACCCCCCCAACAACTTTACTTTAAGTGTTTGAACATTTAACAAGATACTATGCATCTTATAATGCTCAGTGAATGTGTGTTGAATACTAAATAATAGTAACTAAGATAGTAACCTGAACATTAGTGAAACATCTAACTAATATATTCATTTCATTGGCTAATTATTCCTTGACAGCTGAAATTTTAGCAAGATATTATTAGAGATCACCAAGTTTAACTTTATTTTCAGAATGTTTTCTCAATTATCCGTTTCTTAGCCTTTGTATGTTATGACAAGTTGAATCAGTTAAATTTCAATCAGCTTCTACCCTAAACCAACCCCAAAGTAAGTCTGAGAATGTACATTCTAAAGTTACTTCCCCCAAAAAATGGTGCACTCAGGAACTGAGAACATTATTAGAGAGAAAATAAAAATAAAAATGTATTCTTGGAAATTAAGATGATTTGTTTCATTGCAATGGTAAAGAACCAGAATATTTTCCCTAAGATTTATAATTTCATGACCATAGTCAACCTTGGCAGTAATTTAACTAGGTGTAAAAAAAAGTTTTGAGACTAACTACAAAATCAGAAAAAGGAACAGAATTTGATTCATAAGTACATTTGGGTAATCATTAGGATATGAAAGATTTGTTTCTACAAACCTCTACCAAATAAGTTTTGCATACTTTGATTATTATGTACATTTTTAGCTCCTTCAATATGGATAACCTTAAAGCAAATCAAATAAATAGAATTTACACTTAAAAGGATCATGGGAAACCAACTGGAAAACAGAACAAAACAAAACAGGAAAATGCTTGCTTTGTTTTTGATCCTGGACTGGAATTCTTTAACATCTCACTGATTATCTCAATAGGCTATAATCCCAGGTCCAAGGGCTGAGTCCAGCCAGCACCTGTGCATGACGCTGAGTCATCTGTGTGATACTTCTTGCTGCCTTGAAAAGACTCCATGCCTAGAACAGAAAGTACTTTCAGGAAAATAATGACATTGACTTGACCTATTCCCCAGCTGCCTGGATAGTACTTCACACACAGGTCTAAGACTGTTTGCCTATCCAAAGGAAGCTCTGGATGAATTGCTCATTCATCATCCCAACATCTATAATTCAGGATTGCTCTTGTGAGGTTGCTCTATTACTCCTCAGTAATATCAAAAAGGCTAAAGTTATACAAACAAGACAACTTTGTCCTCCACCCTATCATGCAAGAAAGCTTACAATGTCTGTCTGTCTCTTTCTAGGTTGCTATGAATCCCTGCTAATGAAAAGATGAATAGAGGCATATGTTAATGAGGAGTCAAGTGCAAAATGAATGTAAATAAAAGGGAGGCCTTCTAGTCATGAAAAATATTTGAAAGTGATTTATTTCTCTTCCCTCATCTTTCCTTCAGAATTCACTTGCTCATGTCAACTTTCCTTTCACTCCTTAACCCAGTTGTTGAGAGAATAAATCATTGATATTGAAGATATTTTGTGTCTACATTTATGTGAAAAGAAAAAGAAACAAAACTGGGTATGCCTAAGTTGCTGTGAATATCCAAGTTGTTAAATCCTCACTTGCTGTTTCATATGCTTGATCAGAACTTCCAGATTTTAATAAATTATTGGTTTTCATAAATATATTAAAAAGTCATATTTTTTGACTTAGAAGCTCTCCTATAAAAAAGATTTGATATCTTCTATCAATGTAAGACAAGTTTAAAATAATATTGCTTTCTAGTTGTGAGTCTCTTGATACATTCAATTCACTAAATCAAAATGAAAAAAATCCTTTTTCATAAATTTTTTGTTTAAATTTGACAAAAGATTAAAAAAAATAAACTTCTTCAGAAGGCTGTGTAATGAGCAGCATGGCTCTTAATCTTTTAATCCTTTCCCCACAAGATTCCTAGTAACATATCACTTACAAATATGAATCCTATACTGATCATCTTTATATTAATCTGTCTAACAGAGCAAATGCCTTAATATGGAGTGGGAATATACCACAATTAATTTCTAGGTATTTTAAATTTCCAACAGTATATTATTTACAAGTGAATATATAGACAAACACGAATAGATGAAAATTTGGTATCTATCTCTTACCTGAAGTGTTCCAAGAAAGGCACTGAAAAGAAAATACATGATATTGCCTAGCAAACTGTACAAAACCACCTACAATCAATTCAAGGTAATACGGAAAGTCAAAGCCATGAGGAAACATTTGTCAGTAGTCAACCTCTTCCTCACAATGCCAAAGCCATGCTTTCAGATAGGTAATGATCTCTGAATAATGGCAGGACAAACTAGAGGAAATGAGCTGTATAGAGATGCTGCCTACTAACCTACAGAACACTATGTATTGACTTCTTACTCCTATCTTGTCTCTGCTACCAGAGCCCTAGGAACTGCATGAGACCACTACCTCAATAAAATTCTGCACATCATAGAATGTCCATTTTCTGGTTTGAGATGCAGTTGCCATAGTGATATATCTTGCTTTAGATTCTGTTGATACAAAAGGGCTGTGCATTTTAGTATAACAAAAAACAATAGCTTGTCATCTATGTGATTTACATAGAAAAGCTAAAGACAGGAGTTACACTGAGAGCTCCTATTTTGTGACCTCTACTGTACAGTCCTTTTGGTGAGGTCAGTTCCTTACCACTGCTTGCCCAGAGCTAGTTGAACTATCCTTTTCTTGTAACAGCAAATCTAAGACATGCTTTTTGTCTGGAAAACTGAGTGCACTGGGGGTAGCTACTATTTAGGCCCGGCTCTACCTCCTTAAGTGTTCATCACACCCACTCTCCTCTTCCTATTCATGAGAGCCAGGCCTATTCAATTAGTCACAAACTCCCATAACCAGCTCCTATATTTTCCAATTTCAAGTCCCTTAAAAATAAGTTGTCAGCAATCCATATAAATAAAGAATTGAATAATTATTTAAAAATTAAAGTATTTTAGGTTGAAATTAGAAATTTTTCATGCTTGCCTAAAATATTTTCAGAATACTAAAAATATATATGCTGGTTTAAAAGAAGAACTGACAACTTCATGAATGCCATTTATTTTGACTCCTATCTAATTCTCCGTTTGTATCTCCTGACTCTTCCCTTGTCACACCCCACTCACCTTATTCTTGCCTCGTGTAAAACGTACCTTCATGCATTAGAACATTACCTCATCATTCCTTCTACCCTAAAGGCTCACTTCTCTCTTCTGTTCCTTCAGCTCTTTGATAGGCAATCTCTCCTACTTCTGGATTCAGCTTATGTGATGTTTCCTCAAAGATTCCTTCCTTAATCTACTTTATCTTCCCAATCCTCTCCCATCCCTGACAAGGTTAAGGTTCCCTTACAACCCCTCTAGTAGCAACCAGCATTTTTTATAGTTGTATTTGCCATTTGCCATTATTTGTGAAATTACCTCTTTAACATCTGTCTTCAATGCCATCCTGTAAACCACATGAAAACTAGTACTATGTACACACACTAGATAGATAGCATATAAATAATAAATTATCATTGAATGAATGAGAAAATAAGTGAATGGACATGTAAGTGAGTAAGTTAATGTCTTGAAGACAATAAAGAGACAATACCTTTGTTAGCATATCTATCTGCTTTGCTTTAATTGTGGAATATCTATAGCAAAAAACACTTTTAATAATGCTTAATTACTTTCCTAACATCAGACAGTGAATTTACTTATAAAGAGAATCTTTATTGTAACACTTATAACTGACAAGCTTAAGTTATTTTCAGTTGAGAACATGACCTGCTTTAAAGATGAGTGACTCATTATAGTACTCACTGAAGGCTCACTACGGATAGCACTTGTATTTGTGCTGAGAAGACACAAATAAAGCAAGTCCCTTGCCCTGCAGATGCTTGCAATTTATTCCCCCTGCCCCACCCCCACCAAGGGAAACTCTACTGCTCTCCAAACAAAATAGACAAAAGAAGATCTTGAAAGAATATTTATCTATTTTTTAAAGATTGATTGATTAATTGATTTTAGAGAGAGTACACATGTGTGAGTGTGGAGAGGGGAATTGGGGTAGGGAGAGGGAGAGAATCTCAAGCAGGCTCCCTGCAGAGCATGGAGCCCAATGAGCTCCATCTCAGGATCCTGAGTTCATGACCCCCAGCCGAAACCAAGAGTCCATTGACAACTGACAGCCACCTAGGCAACCCCAATGCACATTTAAATAAAAACTTCTCTACCACTTTGCCTGTATGTCCATGGAGCATTCTATCATATGTCAGATATGGTTTGAGACATAATCTCTGCCCTCACAAAGCACATATTTCAGTCAGGAACACAAACTGGAAGAGAGACAATTCCTACACAACAGAATCATGGTTATAGGGGAACTGGGGACAAAGGTCTGTGGAAGGGCTTGTGAGGAACAGGGCTAATTTGCATAGAGAGACAATGGCTTTACACAACAGGCCACAAAAAAAGTTGGGTCTCCTTGAAGGATTAGTAGGTTTTGTCAAGTATACCAACCGGGGTAGAGCATTATTAGAAGAAAACTAAAACTGCATGGGGAAAGGGTAGGCACACTTTACAGGATCTATTTTAAAATAAGTGTGGCAGTCAGGATTAAATCTTACTTTAATGAACAGAATTGTTATAACAGAAAATACCAAAGGATGAACTGGAATTTCCAAATTTTCTTCTGTATTTTTTATAACTCATAATAATCCTATTGATCACAATGCTAAATGTTTTCATCATAATAGAGTATTAACAGAGTAGCCATTGTAATAAACAGGCTGATACCAATATCCATGCCAATTGTTTTTTGACATTGTTGAAGTTAGTATCTTCCTCTGTTTAAATTATTTTATAGCAGCACTGCTAGAGTGATCTGTGGACAAAATACTAGGAAATATTCCTCTGATTACATATCTTGAAGACAATGTAATAGCCTAGAAACCAAACAACTTAAGATTTCCAGTATATTATGAGCTCTATGGAATATGGAAAGATAGTCTATGGAAAGTCCATCATAGTCTATCTACGGAATGAAAGTCTGAACTAATGTCTTAGCAGATTGAAGGATGAGAATTGTTCTTTATTAAATGCCACCATCAAGGGAAATTTCTATTTGGAGTAAAACTTAGAAGAATATTTTCTTAGTCAGAAACTGAAGAAATTAAAGTTCTTATAAGAAACTCAATACAAAAGCATTGTTTTATGTATTTCTTCAGAAACTGAAGAAATTAAAGTTCTTATAAGAAACTCAATACAAAAGCATTGTTTTATGTATATATATATGTTTATATCTCTGAATATTGGTATCTTTCTTAAAATATCTGGAAAGTATCTGGGTTAATTTGTTTCTATGAATTTTATTTAATATAGACTGTGTGAACTTATATATCTTTTTCTTACAGTATTTAAATAAACCTATTAATTTCATTTTAAACCTACATGTATTCTTAGTATTTAAAATGAATTTGGGGTCATTTCTAATGAAAAAAATTAAAACATTTAGATCAGAAGTTCTAGCCTCTGTGAATACTGTTTATGAACATATGATACCACAACCAGATTGGGAAGCAGGGAATTTGGACAATGGAATATCTTCTTTACCTTGTTTTAGAAGGAATAAAGCAGTAAGTGGTAATATTGTTATATCATCATAAAAATTTGAAACATAAGAGTAATTTTTTTATATTTCTCAAGTTTCCAAAAAGATTTCCTAGTATTAAATTTTGCAATACTCATATTCTACTGTTTTAAGGTTTCCAGAAATGATTTGCTAACTTCATAATGTTTGCATAGCCAAATAACAATTTAACTATAGTTCTCTTAGAAATATTTAGATCTTCTGAGTATTACTTTGTGAAGACAGACAATTCTGAATAAAACCATCTTGTAGGCACCTTAAACATTCTGTAAATTCTAATCAGATCTCTTATCTTTCTGTATCCACCCCAAAATAGTTGTGATTTGATGGCCTTAGAAAAGATAGTCAGTGTCGGGGCGCCTGGGTGGCTCAGCCATTAAGCATCTGCCTTCGGCTCAGGTCATGATACCAGAGTCCTGGGATCGAGTCCCACATCGAGCCCCACACAGGGATCCTGCTTCTCCTTCTCCCACTCCCCCTGCTTGTGTTCCTGCTCTCACTATCTCTCTCTCTCTGTGAAAATAAGTAAAATCCTTAAAAAAAAAAAAAAAAAGAAAGAAAGAAAAGATAGTATGTTTAGAAGGCTTTTGTTTTGTTTTCCAGAGAGTTAACTGTGCTTAAAGGAGTTAGTTGTATTTACATCTAAAACATTTATCTCACTCACTGACTTTCAGAGATGAGTCACTGAAAAACATATGCATAAAATAAAATAGCCATGCCAGTTTAGGACCTATTTACAGTTGTGGGTGTGTACAAAAATATATTAGTATTGTCATCCCTACAGTTATCCTTACCTATGGGCCATGGACTGTGTGTGTTATTGAACCAACTTCCCATTTGGACATATAGAAAATAGTTTATAAATACATAAATAAGTGTAGTATATATTTACATAGGTGCAATCCATTCTTATTGCAGTGAACTCCACAGGACATTACAGTTTTCATCTCCTTTTCTCCCCCCCTACAACAACAAGATTTCATTGTATACTGCTAGAAATCATATTCCCAGTTGTGGCTGAGAGTAAACAAACTAAAAACAGGATCTCCAGGTCTCTTTATTGATACTGCCCTGGGAGGAGGCAGTGCATTAACAAGTGGGAAAAAGGGTAGGGGAGGAAGGACTCTAAATTCAGTGCACTGAAAAGAAGGAAAGAAACCCTCAAAGGAAAGCCATTTACTTTCCAACACTACCTGATAAACAAATTAATTTCCTCTTTCTTCCTCCAGGCTCCAAATGCTTGGTTTGGGGAATGGGGGAGATGGGACTGCGGAAAGGAGGAAAAAGGGCATTAGAGATGGAAATTTTTATACTGGATGTTTGTAATTATTTAAGGTGACCGTGTATGAGGGAATTAAGGGTGCCTTATTACAGATAGGATTCTTTTCCGAATAAAAGATTCTGTTCTAAAACTGTATGTTTAGTTCTAACAATGGAAAGAGGCTCACAAACAACTGGTACTTATATGCACTCAACACGTAAATCTGCCATTAGGCACTTTCTTTAGAGTTAGAGAACCATAATAATAGGAATTTCTATGCAAAGCATTATTTGCTGTGAATATTTACACAGAAAAACACCTGTAACCGAATTAATAAAGCAGCACTCTACAGATTATAAATGGAGACACGGAAATTTAAATAGCTATCGTTACAGTTTTTGTTATAGGGAACTTTCCTCGTATAGGCACTTTTCAAAATCTGAATCTGCATTTTGTTGATGAGGTATGAGTGTATATAAGATCATCCCCTTCTGGCCTAATAAAATGTTTATCTAAATGATTAGAAACAGGAATAAGGGTTCTGAAAACTAGATTACATGGTCAGACCCACTAGATATACTTCCTTTCCAGCTGCTCTACATGTTAGCTGGGGAAATGGATCCAAGGAGTCTGCTGATACCATTTTTATTTGGGAGACTTAAACTCACTATCTTGTAGCACTGTTCCCCACCACAGGTGATTGCTCTTCCCTTTTGTTTACTTCACCACAACTAGTTTCTTACACAGTGGAAGCAAATGGGAGATTTCAACTGTTGGTAAATAAAAGGCTGTGCATGAGTGCCTCTTAATAGCTTATCATTGTGTGTAATCAAACTGAATAATTGCCGGAGAGGAGAGCTCCTACGCATTGGCAGATGCCTGTGGGCTGAGCTCTGCTCTGGAATGTCACCACGCAACAAACCCTGGATGGATAATGCATCAGCAGCACTGGGGCTCTAGGCATGTCACGCAGGTGGGGAGAAATCAGCGAGGTGAGGCAAATGTAAGTGTGCCAATGACATGGGAATGGTATTAGATGGATAGGGGGCAAGTAAAAAGACAAAGAAGCCAAGAAATTGAAGAAAACAGCTTTCACCACTAAATGGAAATTACCTTGAATGCTGCATTGCACCAGTGACTTTGACAGCTGAAACAGCCGCAAAGAGAACTTGACTAAGATATTGGCTGTGCTGTTTGCTTTGCAAGGGGCTAAGTGTGGTTGACTTTCTCCTGACAAGATCAATCACTGTTCATATAACACAATGAGCCAAATTCAAGAATATTTTCTTGGGGGCATTCATAAAAAGATTGAAAAGCAGCAAGCTGTTCCTATGCCTGAATCCACAGGGACATAGAAATACATTCTCCAAATGCCATATACCTAAGAATTTTCTTAGGCATTATATAAAATTATACTTTGTAAATGCTTACTATTTTATGTCATATAATTAAACTTTAATGTCATTTTTCCATCAGCAAATAGATTCACAGATTCCAGATAATCTTAAATCCACACTTCTTTTGCCCCATTTTAAACTAGATTTCACAGACTACAGCCTTGTTTCCTTGCTCTCTCCCTGTTTCTGTCGTTCTCCTACAGAACACGCTATGTATATGGCAGATTGACTGGCACTTACTGTTGGGTTTTGCAGTGAGTTAGCTTTGTCATACACACATTCATGTACATACATACAAACACCAAGTCAAGTGAGCCTCATTATAGACTGGCATTCTCTATGACAGACAAGTAACATCTGTGATGCTTTGTCTGCAAACAGCGCGTCTGCTGGGGAATCTTCTTCACAAACCCTTTAAAACACACAAGCTCCCCCTTCCTTCTCTCTTCTTTTTGCACAAGGATGTGAATACAAATTGAAATTCCAAATTAACTATTCCAGATAAAGCTTAAGGTTTTCATTAATATTTAAATTGAACTATCAGACGTGATGTTGGATATTTCATACCAACAGCCTTGCACAGAGAGGCTTTTAAATATTAAGGTTTCACAATTTTCAAAAGAAAGAAGGAATTGTTCTTTTCTTTCAAACACTGATATGGTGGAAACTAACGTGAGCCATGTAAGAAACAACAAAAGAAGAAGCTGAAATTAGCCATAGAAGCATAGGTACCATCTTTGCCATTGCACATCACCTTGAATACCAGAGCAGCAGCTGTTTGTTTGGCTCTTTCCAGTGCCTGGCTCGTAATAGCTATTCAATAAGTATCTATTTAATATTGAACAAATAGAGATGTGAGCTAGATGCTGTGAGGGACACAAACACATAAGTAACAGCCTCGGTCCTTGATTATATTAGAGTATTGACAAATTATTCTCATGGTTCCCAGAGGAAAAATCGGAAGACTTTCTAGAAGACGAATGACAAGCATTGGTCTGACATTTTTTGAATGAGGAGTGCCTTCCAAAAAACTGAATGATATACGCACAGAAAAAAAAAAAAAAAAAAAAAGAATATTCCAGGCTATTAAAGGGACACTAAATGGCTAGATGGCCAGGAGCAGAAGGTTCATCTAGGGGAGCAGTAGAGGTCATACATGAAAAGAAAAGAAGACCGAGTCATGCAAACAAAGGAATGTCAGACCTTTGAACTTTCTACTCCATTTCATGAGAAAGAAGCCACTGAAGGATGTTTTAAGAAAGGGTGTGAGAGGGAAAATTAGTTCCTTGGGGAGATTGGCCTAGCTATCCCAGAAGCCTGTTCAGCTTTCTAATGGGAAAATAGAAATATTCAATCCAGGCAATTTCAAAGTTTTCTAAAAAAGAAGCAGCATATCCGTAAAGCACTGGTGTTATGATCAAATTTCTCTGAGCTATTGATTTTTTTTTTTATTATGGTATGGTAATCACCATACATTACATCATTAGTTTTTGATGTAGTGTCCCATGATTCATTGTTTGCATATAACACCCAGTGCTCCATTCAGTACATCCCCTCTTTAATACCCATCACCAGGCTAACATATCCCCCCACCCCCCTCCCCTCTAGAACCCTTAGTTTGTTTCTCAGAGTCCATAGTCTCTCATGGTTCATCTGCCCCTCCGATTTCCCCCCCTTCATTTTTCCCTACCTGCTATCTTCTTCTTATATTTTTAACATATACTGTATTATTTGTTTCAGAGGCACAGGTCTGTGATTCAACAGTCTTACACAATTCACAGTGCTCACCATAGCACATACACTCCCCAATGTCTATCACCCAGCCACACCATCCCTCACACCCCCCACCACTCCAGAAACCCTAAGTTTGTTTCCTGAGATTAAGAATTCCTCATATCAGTGAGATCATGATACATATCTTTCTCTGATTGACCTATTTCGCTCAGCATAATACCATCCAGTTCCATCCACGTCATTGCAACTGGCAAGATTTTATTCCTTTTGATGGCTGCATACAATTCCATTGTATATATATACCACATCTTCTTTATCCATTCATCTGTCGATGGACATCTTGGCTCTTTCCAGAGTTTGACTATTGTGGACATTGCTGCTATAAACATCGGGGTGCACATACACCTTTGGATCCTTACATTTGTATCTTTGGGGTAAATACCCAGTAGTGCAATTGCTGGGTCGTAGGGTAGCTCTATTTTCAACTTTTTGAAGAACCTCCATACTGTTTCCCAGAGTGGCTGCACCAACTTGCATTCCCACCAACAGTGTAGGAGGGTTCCCCTTTCTCCGCATCCTCGCCAACATGTGTCATTTCCTGACTTGTTAATTTTAGCCATTCCGACTGGTGGCAGGTGTATCTCATTGAGGTTTTGATTTGGATTTCCCTGATGCAGAGCGATGTTGAGCACTTTTTCATGTGCCTGTTGACCATTTGGATGTCTTTTTTGGAAAAATGTCAGTTCATATCTTTTGCCCATTTCTTGATTGGGTCATTTGTTCTTTGGGTGTTGAGTTTGATAAGTTCTTTATAGATTTTGGATACTAGCCCTTTATCTGAGATGTCATTTGCAAATATCTTCTCCCATTCTGTCAGTTGTCTTTTGGTTTTGTTGACTGTTTCTTTTGCTGTGCAAAAGCTTCTTATCTTGTTGAAGTCCCAACAGTTCATTTTTGCCCTTGCTTCCCTTGCCTTTGGCGATGCTTCTAAGAAGAAGCTGCTGCGGCTGAGGTCAAAGAGGTTGCTGCCTGTGTTCTCCTTTAGGATTTTGGTGGACTCCTGTTTGACACTGAGGTCTTTCAAACATTTTGAGTCTTTTTTTGTGTGTGGTGTAAGGAAATGGTCCAGTTTCATTCTTCTGCATGTGGCTGTCCAATTTTCCCAACACCATTTGTTGAAGAGACTGTCTTTTCTCCATTGGACATTCTTTCCTGCTTTGTCGAAGATGAGTTGAGCATAGAGTTGAGGGTCCATTTCTGGGCTCTCTATTGTGTTCCATTGATCTATGTGTCTGTTTTTGTGCCAGTACCATACTTTCTGGATGATGACAGCTTTGTAATAGAGCTGGAAGTCCGGAATTGTGATGCCACCAGCTTTGCTTTTCTTTTTCAACATTCCTCTGGCTATTCGGGGTCTTTTCCGGTTCCATACAAATTTTAGGATTGTTTGTTCCATTTCTTTGAAAAAAGTGGATGGTATTTTTATAGGGATTGCATTGAATGTGTAGATTGCTCTAGGTAGCATTGACATCTTCACAATACTTGTCCTTCCAACCCATGAGCATGGAACGTTTTTCATTTCTTTGTGTCTTCCTCAATTTCTTTCATGAGTATTTTATAGTTTTCTGAGTACAGATTATTTGCCTCTTTGGTTAGATTTATTCCTAGGTATCTTATGGTTTTGGATGCAACTGTAAATGGGATCGACTCCTTAATTTCTCTTTCTTCTGTCTTGTTAGTGGTGGATAGGAATGCCACTGATTTCTGTGCATTGATTTTATATCCTGCCACTTTACTGAATTCCTGTATGAGTTCTAGCAGTTTTGGGGTGGAGTCTTTTGGGTTTTCCACATAAAGTATCATATCATCTGCAAAGAGTGAGAGTTTGACTTCTTCTTTGCCAATTCAGGTGCCTTTTATTTCTTTTTGTTGTCTGATTGCTGTGGCTAGGACTTCTAGTACTGTGTTGAATAGTAGTGGTGATAGTGGACATCCCTGCCGCGTTCCTGACCTTAGGGGAAAAGCTCTCAGTTTTTCTCCATTGAGAATGATGTTCACTGTGGGTTTTTCATAGATGGCTTTTATGATATTGAGGTATGTACCCTCTATCCCTACACTCTGAAGAGTTTTGATCAAGAAGGGATGCTGTACTTTGTCAAATGCTTTTTCTGCATCTATTGAGAGGATCATATGGTTCTTGTTCTTTCTTTTATTAATGTATTGTATCACATTGATTGATTTGTGGATGTTGAACCAACCTTGCAGCCCAGGAATAAATCCCACTTGGTCGTGGTGAATAATCCTTTTAATGTACTGTTGGAGCCTATTGACTAGTATTTTGGTGAGAATTTTGGCATCCATGTTCATCAGGGATATTGGTCTGTAATTCTCCCTTTTGATGATCTGTTTTGATGGGGTCTTTGTCTGACTTTGGGATCAAAGTAATGCTGGCCTCATAAAATGTGTTTGGAAGTTTTCCTTCCATTTCTATTTTTTGGAACAGTCTCAGAAGAATAGGTATTAATTCTTTTTTAAACGTTTGGTAGAATTCCTCTGGGAAGCAATCTGGCCTTGGACTCTGGTTTTTTGGGAGATCTTTGATTACTGCTTCAATAGGTCTGTTCAGATTTTCTATTTCTTCCTGGTTCAGTTTTGGTAGTTTATACATTTCTAGGAATGCATCCATTTCTTCCATATTATCTAATTTGCTGGCATATAGTTGCTCATAAATTGTTCTTATAATTGTTTGTATTTCTTTGGTGTTGGTTGTGACCTCTTCTCTTTCATTCATGATTTTATTTGGGTCCTTTCTCTGTTCTTTTTGATAAGTCTGGCCAGGGGTTTATCAATCTTATTAATTCTTTCAAAGAATCAGCTCCTAGTTTCATTAATCTGTTCTACTGTTCTTTTGGTTTCTATTTCATTGATTTCTGCTCTGATCTTTATTATTTCTCTTCTCCTGCTGTTTTTAGGCTTTATTTGCTGTTCTTTCTCCAGCTCCTTTAGGTATAGGGTTAGGTTGTGTATTTGAGACCTTTCTTGTTTCTTGAGAAAGGCTTGTATTGCTATATACTTTCCTCTTAGGACTGCCTTTGCTGCATCCCAAAGATTTTGAACAGTTGTGTTTTCATTTTCATTTGTTTTCATTAATTTTTTTAAATTCTTCTTTAATTTCCTGGTTGACCCATTCATTCTTTACTAGGATGCTCTTTAGCCTCCATGTATTTGAGTTCTTTCCAACTCCCTCTTGTGATTGAGTTCTAGTTTCAAAGCACTGTGGTCTGAAAATATGCAGGGAATGATCCCAATCTTTTGGTACCAGTTGAGACCTGATTTGCGACCTAGGATGTGATCTATTCTGGAGAATGTTCCATGGACACTAGAGAAGAATGTGTATTCTGTTGCTTTGGGATGGAATGTTCTGAATATATCTGTGAAGTCCATTTCGTCCAGTGTGTCATTTAAAGTCTTTATTTCCTTGTTGATCTTTTGCTTAGATGATCTGTCCATTTCAGTGAGGGGGGTGTTAAAGTCCCCCACTATTATTGTATTGTTGTCGATGTGTTTCTTTGCTTTTGTTATTAATTGCCTTATATAATTGGCTGCCCCCATGTTAGGGGCATAGATATTTACAATTGTTAGATCTTCTTGTTGGATAGACACTTTAAGTAGGATATAGTGTCCTTCCTCATCTCTTATTATAGTCTTTGTTTTAAAATCTAATTTGTTTGATATAAGGATTGCCACCCCAGCTTTCTTTTGGTGTCCATTAGCACGGTAAATGGTTTTCCACCTCCTCACTTTCAATCTGGAGGTGTCTTTGGGTCTAAAATGAGTCTCTTACAGACCGCATATCAATTGGTCTTGTTTTTTTAGGCTCTCTCTTTGCTTAGAGGACCCCTTTCAATATTTCTTTTGGGCTGGTTTCATGTTTGCAAATTCCTTTAGTTTTTGTTTGTCCTGGAAGCTTTTTATCTCTCCTTCTATTTTCAGTGACTGCCCAGCTGGATATAGTATTCTTGGCTGCATATTTTTCTCGTTTAGTGCTCTGAAAATATCATGCCAGTCCTTTCTGGGCTGCCAGGTCTCTGTGGATAGCTCTGTTGCCAATCTAATGTTTCTACCATTGTAGGTTACAGACCTCTTGTCCCGAGCTGCTTTAAGGATTTTCTCTTTGTCTCTGAGACTTGTAAGTTTTACTATTAGATGTCGGGGTGTTGATCTATTTTTATTGATTTTGAGGGGGGTTCTCTGTGCCTCCTGGATTTTGATGCCTGTTTCCTTCCCCAAATTAGGGAAGTTCTCTGCTATAATTTGCTCCAATATACCTTCTGGGGGGAGGGGCCTGTTGCCTGTGTCTTTTGATTTAGCCCATTTACATTCAGGGTAACTATTGAAAGATATGAATTTAGTGCCATTGTATTGCCTGTTAGGTGACTGTTACTGTACATTGTCTGTGTTCCTTTCTGATCTATTTTACTTTTAGGCTCTCTCTTTGCTTAGAGGACCCCTTTCAATATTTCTTTTGGGCTGGTTTCGTGTTTGCAAATTCCTTTAGTTTTTGTTTGTCCTGGAAGCTTTTTATCTCTCCTTCTATTTTCAGTGACTGCCCAGCTGGATATAGTATTCTTGGCTGCATATTTTTCTCGTTTAGTGCTCTGAAAATATCATGCCAGTCCTTTCTGGGCTGCCAGGTCTCTGTGGATAGCTCTGTTGCCAATCTAATGTTTCTACCATTGTAGGTTACAAACCTCTTGTCCCGAGCTGCTTTAAGGATTTTCTCTTTGTCTCTGAGACTTGTAAGTTTTACTATTAGATGTCGGGGTGTTGATCTATTTTTATTGATTTTGAGGGGGGTTCTCTGTGCCTCCTGGATTTTGATGCCTGTTTCCTTCCCCAAATTAGGGAAGTTCTCTGCTATAATTTGCTCCAATATACCTTCTGCCCCTTTCTCTCTTTCTTCTTCTTCTGGGATTCCAATTATTCTAATATTGTTTTGTCTTATAGTATCACTTATCTCTTGAATTCTGCCGTCGAGATCCAGTAGTTGTTGATCTCTCTTTTTCTCAGCTTCTTGATTTTCCATCATTTGGTCTTCTATATCACTAATTCTCTCTTCTGCCTCATTTATCCTAGCAGTTAGAGCCTCCATTTTTGATTGTACCTCATTAATAGCCTTTTTAATTTTGACTTGGTTAGATTTTAGTTTTTATTTCTCCAGAATGGTTTGTCTAGTATCTTCCATGCTTTTTTCAAGCCCAGCTAGTATCTTTAAAATCGTCATTCTGACCTCTAGTTCCGACGTCCTACTAATGTCCATATTGATTAGGTCCCTGGCAGTTGGTATTGCCTCTTGTTCTTTTTTTTTGAGGTAATTTTTTGTCTGTCACTTTGTCCAGAGGAGAATAGATGAATGAGAGAACAAAATGTTAACAGGTTAACGATGGCCCCAGAAAAATATACACTAAACAAATCAGAAGACACCTGAAACCAGGGGAAAAGAAAGGGAAAGAAAGAAAAAAGAAAAAAAAAAGAGAGAAAAATATTAAAAAAGAGAGAATATGATCCAACATGATCAGGCTGGTGCATAGATCAGTGCCACACACTAGATTTTGGGCATAATTTGGTGTGTTAGAAGAAAGTGCCTCCCAAAATTTTAAAGAAAGATAAACTTAGATATGTATAAAAATAAGGGTAAATATGATGAAGGGATGAAATATGACTGTAAAGATGAAAAGTATAAAAGATTTTATAATAGGAATTCATAAGAGAAGAAGTTGGTTGAAAAAAGAAAGAAGAGGAATTAAAAAAAAAGCAGGGGAGAGAATGTGATCAGGCAGGAGACTAGAACAAAGCCATACACTAGAGATTTAGGGTATATTTTGGTCTGTTAGAAGAAACTGTATCCCAAAATTTTAAAGAGATAGCAACTTATATATATATATACATATATATATATATATATACCGAAAATAAGGTTAACTACTATGAAGGGATAGAATATGAATCTAAAAATGAAAAATAAAAAAGTTTTTTTTTAAAAAGGGATTGATAAGATGTTGGTTGAAAAAGGGAAAAAGAAAAATTAAAAAAAAAGAAAAAGAAAAAAAGAAAATTAAAAAAATTAACTTTAAAAGACTAAAGAATCATGGTAAAAAAGCCATGAATTCTATGGGCAGTATTCCCCAAGCGCTGGAGTTCTGCCGTTCTCATTGATGGGTAAACTTGGTCTTGGCTGGCTGTTCTTGCTGGTCTTCTGGGGGAGGGGCCTGTTGCCGTGGTTCCCAAATGTCTTTGCCAGAGGCGGAATTGCCCCGCCCTTGCCCGGTCTGGGTTAAGTCATCTGCTCGGGTTTGCTCTCAGGAGCTTTTGTTCCCTGCAAGCTTTCCATACAGCTTTGGAGGATGAGAGTGAAAATGGTGGCCTCCCAATCTCCGCCCCGGAGGAGCCAAGAACTTGGGGCCCCGCTCCTCAGTGCGCTCCCAGAGAAAAGCAGTCAATCACTCCCGTCTCTCCGGTCTCCGGCGGCACTCTGTGCTCACCTGGCCTGTGACTGAGAGTTTCTATCTCTGGCACACGACCCCATTTGGAGTCTCCAAACCCAGCAGATCCCTGCAGTGTGCTCCTGCGCCGCTCCTCCCAGGGGGAGGAAGGGGAGTCTCCCCCGATCTGCCACTTGTTGGGTCCCTGCTGGAAGAGCAGTGGCCCAACTGTGCTGCGGATCACGGTTTATGGCAACCCCAGACTGAGAGCCCACTCCTCAGCTCTGTCTTTGCAGCTGGCTTCCCTGCTCCAATACCTGGGAGCTCTGCTGAACTCAGGCACCCCCTGTCTTTCTGTGACCCTGAGGGTCCTGAGACCACACTGTCCCAGCGAGGGTTCCAACCCCCACTTAGCCACTGGAGCGACGTCCCTCAGCAGAGCCGACTTTTAAAAGTTCCGATTTTGTGCTCTGCTGCTCTATCCCTTGCTAGTATCAGCTGACTGAGGCCCCCTCCCCCGCCGCCTATCTTCCTGTATATCACCTCAGATTCACTTCTCCGCACGTCCTACCTTCCAGAAAGTGGTCGTTTTTCTGTTCAGAGAGTTGCTGCTATTCTTTTCTTCGATCTCCTGTTGAGTTTGTAGGTTTTTGGAATGGTTTGATCCCTATCTAGCTGAATTCCTGGGACCAGATGAAATTTAGGTCTCCTATTCCTCTGCCATCTTGCTCCTCCCCCTCTGAGCTACTGATCTTTTAATCATCTTACAATGCCTTCATCAGTCCTTGATATGCCCTATATTTAATTAACTACTCCTTGTGTCTCCTTTAAAGAATCATCTTTATCTGGATAGCAAATGTTGGGACTTCTCAATGCGAGGATTTTAGATTGGTTCTTTTCACTCCATACTTACTTCCTAAGCTCCTTTTTATACTCATGATTAACATAGATACCTATTAACAGATGACCATCAAAATTCTATTGTGAGCCCAGCTATTTCCTCTGAGCTCTTGACCCTTTTGGCCAACTGCTTAATTAACATTTTCTCTTGTACATATCAAAAAAACTCATCACCAGGGCACCTGGGTGGCTCAACTGGTTAAATGCTTTACTCTCGATTTCAGCTCAGATCATGATATCAGGGCTGTGAGATCAAGCCCCACATGGGGCTCCATGCTGAGCATGGAGTTTGCTTAGGATTCTCTCTCCCTCTTCTTCTCTCCCTCTGCTCCTCTCCCCACTCATGCACTCACACTCTCTCTCTCTTTCAAAAATAAATAAATTCAATAAATAAATAAAATCTTAAAAAAAAAAAAACCCATCACCTGAGATGCTAGATGTTTATTTACTATTGTCAATCTCCCTTGCAAAACTGTAGGCTCCTTGTGGGCAGAAATTTTTATCGTTTTGTTCACCCATGCATTCCCATGTCTGCAATAGTGCCTGGCACACAGATGATACTCAAAAATATTTTTGAATGAATAAACAGCTGACTCTCTAGTCTAAGCTATTATCTACCATCTCCAGTGGTATACCAACTGAGCAGATTATTTTAGTCATCAACATTGTTTAGAATTACTGGCACACAGTGATAATATAAAATGGCTGGACTCTGTATTGCCTACATTATTCTTTTTAAACCTTTATAGACAATGTATATTGTTATTACCCAGACCTAAAGGGAACAGCTTCTACTACCACTCCCTTGGTAAATGATGGACAATCCTTCTCTTAGACTATTTTGATCATCGCTTTTCCCTATTTCAAACTCCATACCATAGTCATACACATCTTAAAACATACATCTGATCATGACATCACCCTGCTTAAAATGCCAAAAAGGCTTTCTATTGCAGTTAAGATAAAAACAGCACATGATTAACATAGACAACAAAGCCTTGCGGAATCCAGCTCCTACTTACCTTTCTATCTCCCCTTGTATAATACTCCTCTATTCATGCTCACCTCTGCTCTCTCTGCTCCACCCACATGGACCTTCTTGCTTTAGGTTCTCATACTTGGCATGCTCCTAATCTACTCAAAAGACTTCCATTTCTCTCTTCACCTAGTTAACTGCATTGCCCCCTTTGGATCTAGGCTTGGAGATGCTCCTCCTCAGAAAAGTCTTTCCTGATCTCCTTGACTCAGTCAAGTGTCCTTTATAAAACTTAGAGTTACAATTTGATATTCGTTTGTGTCTGCTTTTGTTCACATTTGCAAATATTTAATTACTTATACTTACATAAGTTATTTAAATACTTAATACTTACTAGATGTCATCTATGAGTCATTCACTATACTGAACACTTGAAATACAGCAGTAAACAATTGCAATTGTTGAGCTAACATTCAAGTGGGAAGATAGATAATAACCAGTATACTACATTTTATAATGCTAAGCAGTAGTAAGAGCTAAAAGACAAATAAAGAGGGATAACTGGTAAGGGAATGTAGAGATTATTACATCAGGTAAGGTGGTCAGGGAAATTATTTCCACAGAAAGTATATTTGAACAAATAACAGAGAAAAGTGAAAGAGAAAGAATTACAAATATTTGGGCAAAGATAACCCTAAGCAGAAGGAATAATAAGGGCAAAGGACTTGAGATATTATTGTGCTCAGTAGGTCAAAATCCAGCCACAGCACCAGCGATGCTAGAAGTGAGTGAGCAAGTAGAAAATGAGATAAGAACACACAGAGGTATTGAGATCATATTAATATCATAGGCCAAGAAAAAGAGTTTAAAATTTGGATTTTATTTTGAGTGTGCTAGGAAGGTGTTTAACAACAGGAATGTATTAATACAATTTTAGTTTTAAAAGGTTTCCTCCAGGGGCGCCTGGGTGGCTCAGTCGTTAAGCATCTGCCTTCGGCTCAGGTCATGATCCCAGGATCCTGGGATCAAGCCCCACATCGGGCTCCCTGCTCTGCAGGAAGCCTACTTCTCCCTCTCCCACTCCCCCCTGCTTGTGTTCCCTCTCTCGCTGTCTCTCTCTGTCAAATAAATAAAAATTTAAAAATAAAATAAAATAAACAGTTTCCTCCAGCTGACATGTGGGGGGTAGGTTATAGTAGCAAAAGAGCAGAAGCGGAAACCAATTAGGATGTTATTGCAGTAATATGGACAATGAAATAAAAGGATAATGACAGATCATGAATAGATGTCAGATTTGGAATAAATTTTGAGAGTAGAGCCAACAAGATGGCTTGCATGTGGGGTATGAAAAAAAGAGAAGAATCAAGGAAGACTCCAAAATTTTTGGCCTGAGTAACTGAATATATAGTGTTATCATGTACTGAAGTAAGAAAGATTGGGAAACGGATGAATTGATAAATGGGCTTTGGGCATGTTAATTTTGTTATGCTTATTAAAAATCCAAGTAGAGATGTCAAGTATACAGCTAGATATAAGTCAAACTTCAAGTTTTAGAGATTATGTTGCTGATTTTAAAAACATCAAAATGAACAGAACTGAAGACTGGAATTCCTTCATAGTATTTAAAAATTATTATTTTCTTTATAACATTCAAGATGGAGCCAAACTATTTGACTTGTATATGTGCTACCATTGGAGAAGACTATGGACATGAATATACCTTATACATCTATCCTAGCTTAAAAACTGAAGGGCCCAAAGTAGGTGCTAAATAAGCACTGACTGCTTTATTTTTATTTTCTTTTGATAACCAGATATGCACAGAAAGAAAATAACAGCAACACAGCCTCTGGCATAATGAAGCCCTAAAGAGGATTTAGAGAACAAAATTGGATAAATCGTCTAAAAGCAAAGAATTAGGAAAGAGGACAGAATACATGTAATAAAAAGAGCAGGGATGGGGAATTAGTCTTTAAGTTCTAGCTCTTTCTAGAACATATTTGTTAAACTTGGGCCAAAATTCTCATATCTCTGGTCTTCAATAAAATCTGCTCAAAAAACTACATTAAAATGTTAGTATTCTTCTGAATTCAAAGGAAATCAGCTTCATTTTCTTGATCACTTAGCTTTCAATATGGCCTGATTTTTGTTTGCAGGTTTACTTTATTGTGGACTGCAATATTACCATCCATTTCAGAAACTCCTGAATCTGGGCCATATACCTTTACTGCAATACTGTTCTACCAACCAAAATTAACATATCTTCTTTAGCTACATAGTTAATAGGAACTGTCAGCTTATATAAGTTTTTACACCTTGCTTAGCCATTTTGTGGGGACATAAATTAACTCAACCACCAAGGAAAATGTGTAAACAATTGAAAAACCTAAGAAGAAGGGGGACACTGTTAGTGTTCAAGGGACACTTTCACTATTACTCTCATCCACATGGACTTAACAACAACAGGAAAAAAAAGTTTGAAAATATAATATGGGCAACACTATTTAATTAATAATGAAAGGATAATCAAGTTAAAAATTTAAAAATACATCCAATAGACTCTTCCTTTGACTTGCTACCCTGGAAATATTTGAGGACACTCACCCAAGTAGAAGAGGCTCGAAATAATATGAGGACTACAGGACTTCTTGAATATTGCTTTTCAGCAAAATGAATTGTTGAAATTTTTAAAAAGACTTTATCTGAGAGAGAGAGAGAGTGCATGTGTGTGGGGGCAGATGGAGGGAGAGGGAGAAGCAGACTCTACGCTGAGCAAGGAGACCAACACAGGGTTCAATCCCAGGACGCTGGGATCATGACCTGAGCTGAAGGCAGATGTTTAATGGACTGAGCCACCAGGCACCCCACTATATAGTGCTTGGATTTTGACAGTAGAAACTAGATGCACTACTAAAGAGATTTTTTTCTCATCTGAGAAGCAGCCCTAATATAAAGAAAATATTCTACAGGGACCAGTCTAATTTCTATTTAACAGATATATGATATAATTAAATAATATGGAACTTATGAATAAATTAAGACTATATACTTCCATTAAAATGCATATTTATAACTTAATTTATCTATCATTAACTGTCTTTTTTTAGTTTTCCATGAACTCTTTTCTTACTCCAGAAAAAGGATGATTGACTCCTTACTGTGTTTTCCAGCACAGTTTTCTAAACTGTGTTCAGCAGAACATTAGCGCTCAAGAAGATATTAATAGGTGCTCTACAAAATAAATATTAAATAATAATATTAAATAATAATAATAATAATAATAATAATATAAATAAATACACAAAGAGACCATGGAGAAATGCTGCATGACATATTAATGACTCCGGAAAGTTCCACAGCAAAAAAATAACTGATTTTGTTTAAACCAGCAATTCCTGTACTTATTGACCAAAAAGCTTTTTTCCCCTAGCACCTATGAACAATTCCCGAGACTCCCATGTTACATAGAATACAGTTCGGAAAACAGCCCCTAGTAGTTGACAGATAACTTCTACATAGCACTTCCTACACTGTATTGTACTTACTAGACAATGACCTGTGTATACATGGTACCTTGTTTTATTCCTACTTTTCTACATTCTTTGATAAGTTTTGATTTATAGTGTTTACTAATGTTAATTTTTTAAAAATATTATCTAAATATATTATATATAGAAACCCATTAGTTTATTACTACTATTCAAAAACATGTATTGGCTAAATCTGAATATCTTCCCTGTGTAGGCTCATAGTACTCTTTCGGCCTGGTGTGATTTTTCCACGCCATTTTAGCTTGTTAAAATCATATCCATTCTTCAAAGCCTAGTCCAGTATCATTTCCTCTGTGAAATTTTCCCAAATCTCCCCACTAAAAATTCTCTCTCTTCTCCACTCGTGATTTCTCACAGTACTCCTATGCATCTTGATTCTCCACAGACTTCCAAATTTGTAGTGCCCTTTACTTGTGGACATGCCTCATCTACCATATGTCTGCTCCATATTTGCATCCACCCATGCACCTTGCTCTGTGCCTTGTACAAACAAGTATTCAAAAAATTACTTGTTAAAAATATGAAAAGACTATCCTAATAAGACAAGGTACAACTGCATAAGATTTACTGTTTATTTCTTGAGCAGGACTTGTGAAATTATTTAATCATATAACAGAGTAGAGAGGAAAGAAATTGGAAAGTATTTAGTTCAGTTGTTTTCAAACCTGCCTAATTATCAGAATCATTCTGAACCCTTTCAAAACTGCAAATACTAAAATAAAACCTTATTCCAGACCTGAATTCTAATCTCCAAGAATGGTTTTAGAACCCAGATTATGCAGATTGCTCCCAACTTGTCTCTGTTTCACCAAAGAAGCTACATCCTACAACCCCTTCTCTGCCACTACATCATCATCTGAGAGGCTGACCCTGGAGACCAAGAGCTTGAAAGCACAGCATAGAGAAACAATGATTCCCTTCCTTACCATCTCTGTTGCAAACACAGAGGACTGCCAACAGAAGTCATTTGCAGATACTTCATCAGGGACGAGGACTAAGAAGCAGTTGGAAATAGCATGGTATTACTTAAAGTACCTACTGGCCAACAGCATCAGAACCACTGGAAAAGATGATACAATGCAGATCAGGCCCAGCAAACTATAAACTCAGGGGCAAGGTCAGAAAAATCTGCATTTCTGACATATTTTAATGTCCACTAAAATTTGAAACTAAATGGAATAGTGGTAAGGATATACAAGCTTTGAAGTCAAGAAGCTCTGTTTTCAAATCTTCAAAAAGATGCCTCTATACATCAGAATATTTTATTAACTATGCTATGAGAGTATAATCTCATATAAATAAAGAAAAATCACCTGGCCCACAGTGACCATGAAAAAACTGCCTGTTTTATACAGGAAATATTTATGCATAGGTAAAAAAATGTATGTGCTTCAAATATCAAAACATATCAGAACATATGTAATACATGGGACACCTGGGTGGCTCAGTTGGTTGATGTATTTTTTTATTTAAATTCAATTAGCCAACATATAGTACATCATTAGTTTCAGATGTAGTGTTCAACGATGGGCATTAAGGAGGGCATGTGATGTGATGAGCACTGGGTGTTATATGTAATGGAGGAATCATTGAACACAACTCTTGATTTCAGCTCAGGTCATGATCTCGGGGTCATGAGATCAAGCCCTGCCTCTAGCTCTGGGCTCAGCAGGGAGTCTGCTTGAGATTATCTCTCTCACGTTCCTTCTGTCCCTCCACCTACCCACACATGTGCACTCTCTCTCTAAAATAAATAAATAAATCCTAAAAAATATATGTAATGCAAATTCCCTCCCACATCCATTTCTGGGCCCTATCCACACAGGTGCCCTACCCCCTATGAGGGTCATGTATTTCCCAATTCCATGTGAATCTCACCTCCAAATGTTACATCCATATGCAGAAGCTCTGACCCACCTCCTCCCAAAAGCTAACCACTAGGATAATTTTTAAGGTTTTTTTTATGCTTACACACCTAAAACATAACATGTACTTTTAATTTCCCCCATTTGTACACAAAATACACTATACAGTACAAACTGTTAAAAATCTTGTTTGTTTTTCTCAACAACATGTATTGGCAATCTTTACATAGGACTATGAACAAATCATCCTAATTATTTTCATATTATTACTTTGCCTTAATACAACATAATTTATTGAACCATATCTTATTAATGAACATTTTCTTCAATTATTTGCTATTATAGGCCAAACCATATGAAACTGCTAACATTCAACCATTTTTGATCCATATAAAATGTAGAGTTCATATAGTTCAAACTAACATAAACACTACTGGAATAAACTGCCTTGCATATTTGCAATTTTGGACAGAGGTAAGTAAAACTCTAGTACACATTTCCAGAAGTGGAAGTATTAGGTTAAAGGGTATATAATTTTAATATATTTTTCTATAATCTTAGTATGTTTTTCAATTTACCTACCATAAGAATTATACAAACTTATACTTTCAACAGCTGTTTATAAGTGCTTATTCTCCTATAGTTCTTTCATCAGAGTATTATTAAACTTTGGGAAATGTGTCAATGTAATGATTGCAATTTACTTTCCTCTTACTCTATCTCACTCTGTCTCTGTCTGTCTTTTGCTGTCTTGCTGTCTATCTCTTCCATTTAACAATCATTTTCTTCATACCTTTTGGAATTTGAGTCAAAGTCCCAAAGTTCTTTGCACTCCAAATTCATAAATGAATCACTTCATGTTTTCTCTTAGCATTTTTAGCATTTATTTCTTATATTTAAATATTTTACCTATTTGAAATATATCCTATTGCATGTTGAGATATTGGCCAAAATTCATGTTCTTCAGATGTCTTCCCAATTGTCCTAATACCACTTACTAAGTAGGCTATCCCTCCTCCAGTTGACTTTAGGCACCACCTTTAGCATATATTTTATCCTCAAATGTATTTTTGTCTATTTCTGAAATATCTAGTCTTTTTCTTTGCTATGTCTCTCTTTTGTACTGTTGTCTTAACACTTAAATTTTCAATGCATTATTTTAATATTTACTAGACTAATTTTTTCTCATACTCCTCTTTTTCAGAATTTTCCTAGTTATTTTTTATTTGTATTTTTATTTAAAAAATCAATATACAGTTTATGACTAGGAATACATATACATGCTTCAAATCTAAAAATCAAACAAGGGGTGCCTGGGTGACTCAGTCAGTTATATGTCCAACTCTTGATTTCGGCTCGGGTTATGATCTCAGGGTTGTGAGTGTTGGGTACTGGGCTGGGTGTGGAGATTCTCTCTCCTTCGTTCTCTCTCTTTCTCTTAAAATCAATCAATCAATCAATCAATAAAATGGTTGACCATGTCGTTCATTTAAATAAATAAATAAATAAAAAACAAATAAGTGAATGAATGAATGGTTGACCATATTGTTTATTTAAATAAATAAATAAATAAATAAATAAATAAATAAATAAATACAAACAAAATGTATTCATTGCTGCCTCCACTTTGCCCAGTTACTCCCCTTATCTTCACAATAACTATTGCTGACAGGTTTTTTGTATCATTTCAGAAATTACTTATCCATATACAGTAAAATGAACATAATTTCTTCCATCTCTTTCATACACAGTAGTATACTATACACCCTGTCCTATGCCCTTTGCAAGCACTCTTTATCCAAAGAGAATATCATGCAAGTCAAAAGTATATATCAATTTAACCCTCATAACAAACCTCTGAATTATATGATAATGAAAAAACTTAGGCAAGAGGAGGTTAAGTAAAATGACCCATGGTCACACAATTTTAAGAGAGAAAACTGGGATTCGAATCCAGTCAGCCTGACAATTGTCATCATTGATCATCTTAAATGTTTCCAACCATTGTTTCTTTTGTGTTTTCCCCATTTCCTTGTGGAACTGTCCTCCCATTTAGGTCATACTTAAAACAGTATAATTCTCTTTTGTACTAAAATTCTAGTCAATAACCTCTTGTTTCTGAGCATTAACTTAACTCTTTAAAGAAAGACAAGTACTCCATCTGTCAAGCATTTGCAACCTGAAAAATGTTTGAGTCATGTTGGTGGTGGTGGTTGGAGAGTGGGATGAGGAGGGAGAAGTAGGGATTGATGGCTAGCTGGATAATCACTGTGCAATGTGGAGAAGTGCAAATGAGCTGGTAAAGAAAGACTCAATTTATTCGGTGTTAGCTACAGACACGGAAACTGGGACTGATGCATGACAACATCTTGTATACATAAACCTTCCAAATCCATCTCCAGGGGATACTTGAAGTAGACTTTTTTCCCCCTTTCTTTTTGGCTGTTCCTATTCTAAATCTTTCTATATTTAGGTAATCTTCCATTTTAGGATTCCGGGTGGGAGGTATAACCCACCTCTTACCCAAAAATCTGAAAGTGGTAGATTTTTATATTCACAGCCTATCTTATGCCTAGGGAGTGTGTCCTCCAATGAGATGAGTCTGCACCAGACTTTAGATGTGAGCTAGGGAATCTGCTCTGCCCCCATGCTCTTTGCACATGTCTCTGGGCAATAGGAACAGATGGTGGTAAAAGTGGCATCCAATTCTTTTATCAGCTGTGTTGAGGGGTAAGCTGCAATGAATAATGTTCACCACTGGTGGCATAATGTTCTCCTAGGGCCAGACCTACTTTGTTATTTTTGCCTTTGTTCCTGATCCTATCATCTCAGAATTGGTTTTCTAGTCTTACAAACACCACTTGGAGTAACCCAAAGGAAATGTAATAAATTCCTTTTCTGCCTAAATCAAATAGCATGTAATTCTGTTGTTTGCAATAAGCATCTGACTGACACAGCACTGTCTACATAGGAAAGAGAAGTAAACATCCCCACTCATTCATGTACTAAACTAAGTGCCCACCTTGGGCCAGATGACAAACTAGTTTCCAAGGCTACAAAGATAGCAAACCATAATCTCTGCCCTATCACAGAAACTTATATCACATCTGGCATCATGTATGAGATACCATAAATCCAACTTACCAGTTTTTCATGATATCTGAAATTCTCACCACTCTAACAGAGATTCTTGATTAAGGTGTTATACATCTAAGTGGCTTTAGTCACTAGTATTGCTCTGGAAATTATACCAATTATTTATTGCATTTTAACCCTATTGATAGTGATTAGTTTGGTGGATCCATCATTACCGTGGAAACTAAAACTGAGAAAAACTGAGTATATTTTAATTGGAAAGAAACTATCCACAACACCTACCTGCCCAAACTGCTCACATTTCTCCCTAGTGTTTGTCTTGTCTACATCCATCCTAGCCAGGGGGGATCCTGTTACTGCATATTTTCATAAACTCCATGGAACAACCTGGGCAGCAGTGTATTTTATGCTTTTCCTTTCCTCACTTTTGTAAACTTTTCTTTGGTTGAGTAGTTACACTTTTGCTGAGCAAGTTGGATCCACTGTGATTTTATTGAGATCCTATTCCTAACGTTTTCTAAAAATGCTGACTGCATTCTCCTGTACAATCACTTAGCCTCCCATTCACCTTGAAAAGTGTTATAGCTTAGAAGTTATAGTACTTTGGTGAAAGTATATTCAAATAACAAAAGTGTAGGAAAGAGCTTTAAAGAAGACGTATCACGTTATCACAAAACATGTTGTTGTTGTTGTCGTCCCTTCCGGCAGCCCAATCAGCAACTGCCAAAGAAACCTTCCTGTGTTATATCTGTATTATATAGAACTCTTTCCTGTGGGAGTAATAGAAAATGTATTGAACTTTTTTGTATTCTAAGAATATTGTATTCTAAGAATATTTAGTGTCTTATGGAACCTAAGGGCAGGGATGCAGCTAAACCTTAAAAATGGACTGAAATCAGGCATGGGAGTGCTTTAGAGAACACAGGAAGGACACTCACCCCATTGTTTATCTCTGCTTCTCTCCACAGATGTGTTGTATTCTCCCACTGGCTTTGGGCAGGTTTTTCTAATTCCTAAGCTACCTGGGATAAAATGTTCATTGACAATAGCTTCTAAGTCTCTACTTCTTGCTCAAAGAGATTCGGAAAGAGATGGAATATATCATTCTGTATTATATGTTCTCAAAGAAGAAATCTATTATGCGCAATATGAAGATATTGACTACCACTGGAAAATCATTCAATTCTGTCTGGGTGCAGGTTCATGCTGATCACGGTCACCTCTACAGCTCTTCATTACAGGATGTTCTCCCACACTGACCATCACTGTTTGGATATTACAGTGTCTCTTCTGAGAAACCTTCCTAAGCTTGACACCCCCTGGGCTGAATGATGTAGCCCTCCAACTGTTTCCCACAGTACCCTGTGAATCTTTGCTTTATTGCGTGATATGGATGAAGAAGGTCAGAGAAAGTTCCCAGAGCAGGATTGTGGAAGGAGCAGAGAAAGAGTGGCCAGATAGGCGAATAAATCTGGTGAGCACCATACTGTACAATAATATATTTGAACAATGTTTCTTTTTATTTTGTTTTGCCTTATTTTTTCTCTCCAAAGGGGACTAAGCACAAAATACAAATGAATCAAAATGCTTCCAATGTTAGAATAAGAAAAAATATTTTAATATATTTTTAAAATATATTCTGAAGGTAAATTTTATATGTACACACACACACACACACACACACACACACTCATAAACACACAGATCCCCAAATTATAAATTTAGCAGTTGCCCTTAGAATGTAACCTTAGATAAAATAAGGATTGGGTTGTGTGCAATGTAAGTGCTGTAAACATAAATGCTGTAAACATAAATGCTGCTGCTGAAACAAAGAAACCTCATTTAATGGGTAGACTTTTTACCAACTGCTAAGAGTCTTATCTGCTACCATATAGCCTTAGGGCTTTGAGACTAAAACAAAAAATTATTATCTTATATTCTCTCCTACCCATCTGCATTCACATTTGTAGAAACAGATACAGTGAGGTTACTCAATTAGTAAATCTCATTATGTTTTACTGTTAAAATCTCTTAGTTCTTTGTACCTCTGAAAAAATATTGGTAATATACTTATGAGAATACAGATAGTAAACATATAAGAAACAATTACAATTGATCGGGTATGTTAAGTGTTATTTTAGAGCTAAGTACAAAGTATCAGATATCTTGATGACTAATGTTCTCTCTCTGCCTTAACCCCACACTCAATAATTTACCAAATCTCCCTAAACCTTTCTACTTATCTTACAAATTGTACCATCCTTTCTTTTTAAAATATTTTATTTATTTGAGAGAGGGAGAGCAACAGAGAGAGCATGAGCAATGGAGTGGGGAAGAGGGAGAGGGAGAAGCAGACTCCCTGCTGAGGAGGGAGCCCAACATGGGGCTTAATTCCCAGGATTCTGAGATCATGATCTGAGCCGAAGGCAGACACTTAACCGACTGAGCCACCCAGGCGCCCCTGTACCATCTTAGTATTTCTCGAAAATGCTCCCTCCCCACTTTCATTTGTTCTTATCTAGATTTCCATAAACTTTTATTTTATTTCATTTTTTTAAAGATTTTATTTATTTACTTGTCAGAGAGAGAGTGTGCACAAGCAGGGGCAGCGGCAGGCAGAGGGAGAGGGAGAAGCAGACTCAATTCCCAGCACCCTGGGATCATGACCCAAGCCGAAGGCAGCCACTCAACCAACTGAGCCACCCAGGCCTCCCTTCCATAAACTTTTAAAGCTCCTCCTGCTCCCTAACCTGATCCTACAACCTGTTTCCCACATACATACCAAGAGATCTCAGGGATGACCATGTTACTCCCCTCATTAAGTCTAGCAAAGACTCCGCACTCCATTTTCAACAAAATATGAACTTCTTCACATAACACTTTTGTGAATTGGCTCCTACCTGCCTCTCCAATTTCCTTCTTATCACGTTCCAACACTGAACTGTATGTTGAGTTCTTTTTCTGAACAGTCTGTACTGTTAGATGTCTTTGCATATCAAATCTTCCCTGGGCCCGAAATGCTATAAACACCCTTCCCCCATAAACCATCATGACCACTGCAAATCTTCATTATCTCGTGATCTTCTATGTTGACAAGTCAGGTATCATAGTTCCTCTTCCGGGAACACCTCCCAAGCTTTCCATCCCCCTAAGCTGAGTGAGGGTCTGTCCAGTATTCCTCATGGTATCCTATGCTTGTTTCATTGTATTTACTTACTGTATTTAATATATTCCATTGTCACGGGTTCTTTAAAAAGTCTGTCTTTCCCAATAGGCTTTATCATTTTTAGACAATTTTAGAATTTAGAAATACATAAATATGTAAAGGAAACTGACCTACCATTTGCCTACGTCCTTACTTCAGCCTGTAAAATAGGAGTTCCTAAAAAATATTGGGAGACAGCTTCTGGTCTTCCCTTCCACTCTCCAACCTTCCATACCCATCACTTACTCAGTCCTCCCTGATCACCTCAAATGGAGGAGCAATGAGATGATCTAAGGTGAAGCTTTAGGAAGAGGGTCTGTAAGCATGCACAGCTTAGCCTCTCTTGGGCCTGCCTACCTAGACTTAATGTGCCATCTCATCTGCCCCCAGTTTATGACCACTGAGACAGACCCTGCCCCTTGAAGAGATGGGGTTGAGTTGCTGGGTTCCTGTGCACTGAAGAGGTAAGTGAAGTCAATTCAGAGCTAAACCTGACCTAGCTTTAAATCTAAGCCATATGCCACGTTCTGACTTCACTGGTCATAATGATAGTAGTTCAGTCTCTGACTCAGTTATTTCTCAATTGGTTTAGAATCTGTAGGGAATAGAGATGTGAATAATTTAGCCCTGTGAAGAGACCCTCAAAGTAATATGACGGTTAACACTTAAAATTGCACTGAAATCAACCTTTAAGGGAACCTTTTCAGTAGGAAAATATAACTAGAAAAACACTGATAATAATAAAGTTATTTAAAAATTTGTCTTCAATAGCTAGTTATAGATTTGTAATTTGTGTTTAAAAATAACTGAACTCCCTACTAACAGAAGCATAGATTTGGAAATTTACAACTCTTGAGATGCTGTTGGAAGAAATTAAAGAGACCTTATTATTCACTACGGTCAATTCTTAACTTCTACAGCTTTGATTTAAAGAGTTAATTTATCTTTGCCGAGGAAAATTATCAATACAAAATCTAAAATTAATTGAATGTTGAGTTAGAGGAGACTTGAGTAAAGTATTTTAAAATAGCCATTCCCATGAACAGTGAACTCTATGTGACCTTTACTAGAGCCATATGATGTTAAAAAAATTAAGTGAGTAGAAAATTAAAAGGAAAATGTTCTACCATTTTTCTTGGGTTTCACTGACACCATTGCCCTCTATTTATCTACAACCAAGAGGCACTTAGTACTTCCAATAAATATGAAGTAAAATCATCTTAGGGCTGACTGTAGAGTAGCAAAATCAAAGGGATTCTAACCGCTAGATAAATATGAGGCAGCTCTCTGCAGTGGAAAGAGAAGTTGAGAGAGAGGGGACCTGAATTCTAGATAACCTAGGCTAAGGTACTTACATCTCTAAGCCTCCATTTCTTCACATATAAAATGGGATGATGATAATACAACGATTTCATAGGGTTATATAAGGATTTGAATGAGAATTATATAAGGTTCATATATGTAAAATGTTTACAACAGCATCTAGCATATAATTAGTAAATAGTAATAATAGCAAACAATTACAAAGTACTTGATACCTCCAGGCACTGTCCAAGTGTTCTACATACATTAGTTCATTTAATCCTCATAACTCTATGAGGTATGTATTAAATATTAGTTGATATTATTGCTTACATTACTAGAATTTCTAAAATGTTTATACGTCTCTTGTGCCCCATTTACACATTATTCTTTTGCACTGCCATCCCCATTTATTTTGAAGGCACCTCAAGGGCCAGAGTCATGTTTTTCATTATATTCCATAGCTCCCAGGATCTCACTGCTTAATAACACAGCAGTTGAAACAGCCAACAAAGGAAGGCAGTGGTAGGGCGAAGGCATAGCTCAGAAATCTAAAGACAAACAATGGGTGTTGTCCTGCATAAGCATAAGTTATTTGTGGCTCCAATGCTGGTCACTGTTCCTGGTATCTGGTAGTTATGATAGAGACGGTGACTACATGAATGAATGAGGGGCACTAACAAGTGTCATATGTAGATTCTTTGAGCCATAGACTTGAAGCAGAAACAAAACAATAGAGAACTCCATATATAACACAGAGCATACTTATTACCCCGGGCTAGATTGTGGCTAGCAGAAACAAAGCCACTGGGATCTGGAATACACATGCTCTTCAATATGCAGAGAGAAAGAATAGATTTGCACATGCACACTTTATTCTTCGATAGGTTCATAGAGAGCCCAAAGAGAACTATCTGTAAGGCCACCTATATAACAACACATCTGAAAATATTGTTTTCAAAGGCACAAGCAAACTAATTTCCTTCCCTCATTCCTGTCCTCAAGGAGCTCACCCTGTGGGATCAAATGGAACGTAAAAACATAGCATTGCAGCTCACAGAGAAAGGAAACCTGCTTTAGAACAGGGTCAAGGATGGCTTAATGGGGAGAACAAGCCTGAGTTAAGTCTGGAAGGTAGAGAAGACAACAGTCAAGTGAAAATAGAAGGAAAGACATTCCAAACAGAAAGCGGAGCTTGTTACTTCAGCTGGTTCAGTATGAATGGAGAAGTTGTGGGTTAGACAAGGTTGGAATGAGAAACGGGAAGGTGAGGCAGGGGTAGATAATGAAGGACCTGTTGTGTCACACTTAGGATTTCAGCTTTAGTTCCAGAAGTAATGGGACTGGTTGAGGTGTTTTAAGCAGAGACATAACCTAATTGGGTTATATAAAATAAAATCTGTGTTAGCTATTTGAGAGTTTAGGATATAATACATAAAATAAAATGATGGCAGCTTTTAAAATTTTATCTTCACCATTCATGAATATGAGGCTCATTAGTTTTTAAATAATACGTCTAAAAAATGCAACTTTATATTTGTGAACATGGGTAAATAATGCTCCAGCAGTGGTCATTACATTCTCAGTGTAAGCGCTATTCTAAATAGTAATGAGATGCATGCAGATTAATCACACGAATGAATGAAGGACACCCAGTATGGAAGACTCCAAACCTGCAAGAGGAGAGGATGAGTAGAAGGGAGTGACTGGTGAACAGAGAAAGAGCTGCTTTCAACCCTTGTTTAAAAATAATATGACTTTATTTAATTGTTTTGTTCAGAATGATGATGCATGTTCCTTTAGAGATCGTCTCTAACTAAAGATAACACATAAGAGAGGATCCAAGAAAGTTGCTTTCAAAAAAGTGATAATTAGAAATGATGCAGTGCATAGAATGTTAGAGAAAACACTTAGATGACATAGAAAAATATTTAATAATATTATTTAGTGGAAAGAAATGTATGTGATACTTTGTACAAATAAAGTATGATAATGAAAGAAAAAATCTGGATGGACTAGTAGTAGTACTTTAGATGATTAGGATTATAGGAGCTTTTTGTTCTTTTTGCTTACTTGTATTTTTTACAATATTTTGCAATAGATATATATTTCCTAAGTAGACAAAAATTAAACATTCATTTAGATTAAGAAATTTGTAACAAAGTGCTAGCCTATGAAATCAAAGAGCTATAAAGAGAGAGGGTATGTTTCTATCACCAAAAAATTAAAAGCATAGTGCCCATATGCTTCAATAAATTTTGTAAATTTTAAAATATTTCCCTTTTTAAAAATGTACCAGTGTCTTATATTCAAAGACAATTTATTCTTAGGCCAATATTTTTTTTTTATTATTTTTACTACTTACTGCTTTACTGTTTTGGAGTAAATGCTCTCATAATCCTTGTTATAATATCTTTCAATGATCTCCAACTCACAGTGTTGAATAACTTTAAAAAATGTAATAATTTCAAAGAAAAAACAAGAAGATAGCCACAAAAATACAAATTAGCTCAAAGAATGAACAATTAGCAAATCTAGAAGTATTTTTAATTTAAATTTTAAAAAACCTCATCTTATTGATAATTTGGTTTTATTTGAGTTCTTTAAATGCACAGAGAAAAGCTGCAAAATGTGTTCTAACTACATCTCTTGATATGAGAACTACATAAGCATGAGCTAAGTGTACTTTGCATATATTCAGGTAATGTTTCTGAGCATATTACACCTACATATGCTATGCAAAATGTTGCAGAAGATTAAATTATCCTAGGCACATTTGGGAAGCAGCAGTATGTCTGTCATTGCATGTAAACATATGCAGATTTATGCAAAAGATTCTCAAATATGTGTACCTAAAGTCCCAAACTCCCCACAGACATGCAAAGCCAGAAGGTTTTGTTTATTTTCAAATTATTGGAAAACCTATAAATGGGACTAAAGAAATAGATACGCTTATGTTGTATGTTCAAATTTGGGACATCTGTGTGTGTGTGTGTGTGTTTTTTTTCCTTTCATTTCTTTGTTAAGTCATTTGGCCAAGATTTTAAATTCATCTGCAGTAATCTTTACGGTAGACTTAATGCAAGCACAAAATTTCCATTTGCTTCAAAAAGTCCTCCCAGAGTTAGGGGAGAGAGTTCATGCACCATTTTACATAATGAATCTGATTTTTTAGCATCTAAGACCCTTCCTGATAGTACTTGTTTGTTAGCCTTTCAAAGAGGTGCATTAACTCTTTCAGATCATTGCAATAGATTATGAAATATTGCTAAAGTGGTTTGCCAGGGTGAAGTCAGTTTCTGGAATGGGTCATTTATCACAGCACAATGAATTACACTTTGATTTGGTAAATCAGGTAGAAATCACACAGTGGCTCTGATGGTGTCAGGAATAATAGAGTATCAGTAATGAGAAATAATAATAGGAATATTTTCTAAAGGAGTCATACTAGATTTTAAAGAGTAAACAGTTTCTGTAAAGCTTCTGACACTGAATTCTCTTTTACGTCACATAGTAGATTTCACCAAGGGAGTTTTTCAAAGATCTATGTAGTATTTTGAATATGGACCCCAAATTCTTAACCCTTTTCCAATTAAGATTTAGATTATATGTTTCTTCTTTCTGAACCTGGGCTCTGTGATTGCTTGAGACTAGGAAACTAAGAAGGAAGTAACACTGTTTCTGATTCTGAACTCATGCCTCACTAAACTGGCAACCTCCACTTCCTGAGTCTGGTTGGGATACTTACTTTTGGGACCCAGTCACCGGGATGCCCAGAGTAAGCCAGGCGGCCTACAGAGAGAATCGGTAAAGATGAACTGAAGTCCTTGACCCTCAGTCCCAGCTGAGCTCTTCGCCAACAAACAGTGCCACTTTACCAGACATTTGAGTAAGCCCTATTGGAAGTGGATTGGTCAGCCTTGTGGAACAGAGAGGAAGAGGAGCATTACCTCACTAAACCTTGACAAAATTGCAGATTCATAAATTAAACAAATTATTATAGATTTAAGTCATGAGGTTTTGAGGTTCTTTGTCATGCCACAATAGTAAACCAGAACAGGATGTTTTTGTTGTACCTTCCCTTTGTGTGTATGTGTATGTGTACCTTCCCTTTGTGTGTGTGTGCATGCACATACATGTGCATGTTAAATACATTTACATTTGCTCACATTGTGGCTTTTTGGGGTAATGCATGCCTCCCAAGATTTAGTTCCTGCTTAAGGAATCTGAGACTTATTGTTGTCATGTCTAGTAAGGGTTCTGAACTACACAGACCCACATAAGCAGGTTCTAGTGTAAAAGATACAAGGACCAAGGAAGAAAGTGTGTTCAAGAACCTATACTTAGAGTTACTGTAATATTTACCTGAGTTGAAGGCACTTCTCTTGATTAATCAAATCATATTAACTTTATCAAGAGCTTTCCTATTTTCTTCCTTTCCAATTAAATGATAAAATAAGAAACTGTGATTCTGGTCACAATATTTAACCAACTTTTGTTTGATTATATAGGTTTAGTAAATGTATTACTGGCACACATTGGAGGAGGGGTACCTCAAGGTTGTTTTTCACTCTGTGTTGAACTTTCCTTTCCTTTAAGGACACGCAGTCAAATTCAAATTAGAATTCTCCTGTGAAGTACCTCCCTACCAGTCTCAGTAAGATGTTGCGAGTCAACAGCGAGTTTGCAACCACCTGACAAGATTCTAGGTGAATGTTTGTGCAGAGTGATTCAGGGCTACCTTCAAAAATGTTTTTCTATGAGCCTAGCCCAGATGCCTGCAATTTCCCTCTTGGAAAGAAGGACAAATTAAACAGTTGTATCATTAAATCCTTTATGTGAATTGGTTTCTTTTATCAGTTCCCATTATATGTAACAACTAGCTCAAAGTTTGTTTGGGTAACAAGGAAGGAAGCAATGTAGAGCTACTGTCCTCAGAAAATCAGGTGTTCAGCTGAGAATGAGTTATTGAAGTTGAATTTCACAGTTTGTCTGTCTGACCTTGTTGCTGTAAAGTTAAGTAAAAAAAAAAAAAAAAAAACCACATACACATATGCAATGAGATTTTTTTTCTTCGAGTCTTTGTTGGTAGCATTTTACACTCAGGGAAGCATATTCAGATTTTTATCCCACTGGAGGACGCTTAGCACCATACTGCTTCAGTGTCCTCCTAGTCTCCAAGAGTGAATAAGCATCTCCATACTGACTTACTACCAGAGAGTGACTTAAGCAAGGGAAATCAGGTTATGACTCTTAAGCCTCCTTAAAATTCTCATTACTATTTAAAAGTCAAGTTTGCATGGTTATACGATCAGACTCTTAAGACGAAGACCATTTTCTGTTCCAACAGTTGCTTTATCAGCCATTGGCCTGTGCTGCTTTAAAAATACACACTGTTGGTGGCCATTGTCCTGCTCCAATTTGAGTCAGTGTCAGCATAATTCTGCAATCCCTTATGATCAATGTTCTACAGTTTTTATAGGCATCTCTCCTCTGCATAAATATTTCCTGATCTGCCTCCCTGCTCTGCCCTGGAGGTCTATAACCATTTCCTAAAATGGCTTTAAAAAAGAGAAGTATTTCTTTCACCTCTATTAAGATGTCTCCGTGGCAGTACATAGGAGGCAGGAACTGTTTCTGTCATCATTATTTCCTTCAATCTGCTATGCACATATACAGGTCCCTACTCCATAGAGTCCTTCTTGTTTATTAGCAGCCTCTTGACAATCCAGAGTGAAATGGACTTATATTTGCCAAAGTAAAGAGGTATAAAAACTGTGTTTTCTAATTAAATGATGATGTGTGAAATACTTGCCACTGTGTCCTTTCATTGGGGTTGTGTTCTCTACTTTGCAGTGTATGTACATATATTCATATAATTTCATTAATTTTATCTTGATATAATAATAATCTCCTAGTATTCATTTACCTTGTAACTGCTTTCTTCTACTAGTTGATGCTACTGCTGGGTAAATGTCAATTCAAGACTTTTGAAGGAACTTCAAAAATGATGCCCCCAAAGGAGCAGACCAATTGAAATTAGAAGTCCTCCTTTATAAGTAAACTTATTTTACAGAATTTTAAATGTTTTAGATTATGTAACATATTGACAACAACAAAAAATCAGACTGCCTAGCCATATTCTATTGCATGTTTTTAGTTGAGGAAGGGAACCCAGTGAAGAAAGGAGAAGGAGAACAGCACTTATAGCCTTAATATTACCAATAGTATCCTTAGCCCTTTCTACACATTCTTTCACTTGTTACCTACAACCATATAGTTATTGATTTTTCCATTTTACAAATGAGAAAAATGAAAATCAGCAAGGTTAAGAAACTTGCCCAAGTACAAACAGCTGATATATTTCAGATCTGCAATTTTAATCCTGATCTCTCATCACCACCTGAGGTTTTTTCAATAATGCCATATAAATGGCTAACCTAAAACAATAAAGAATAAACAAACATTGCAGAATTTAAAGTTAGGAATTAAAAGTTTTAAACACATGAGCAAAACATTCTAAGGTTTAGCAGAATGGCAAATGATTGAGATAAGATCCTAGGACTGGGAAAATGTAGTGACTTTTGCTAAAAAAGATATGCTAGGAAAAGGAACAATCAAACAAGGAAACAAGTAGCATCAAAAGCTGAAAGGTCAGATTGTGGACTGCTTTGTGGGATAAGGCTAAAATTGTTGCAGACTAGACGGTGATCTCATACTGCCTTCTTCCAAATGTTTTCAAATCTGTGAATTTTGGCATCTTTCTCCCAAAGTGTATCACACCTTTAAAAAAAAAATTGTAATTGAATTGGAAAATAGGTTTTTCTTGAAATTGGAAATGCGGAGTCCATCAAACAGAATCTCATATTTTTCAAAAAGAAGAATTTTTAAGATATATTTTGGTGGGGTTTCAATCTTCCATATTTTAGTCTTAAAATAGGATCAATAAAGATAACTTCAAAATCAATTAAATTCCTAGGCTGATAATTTATTTTCCTTTTTTTAAAATAATTTATTTAGTTGTTTTTTTTTTTTTTTTTGAGGGATGGGATAAAAGGTAAATAAGAAGATCACATTAAAAACAAACCAAGAACAAAATGAAATACTGTGTACTTAAAAGTGAGAAAAGTATCATATCTAAATAGGTAACATTCACCTGGTTTTCTAAGGAACATTGCATCTAATACTGGCCTCCAATTTGAAGAGGCTTTGAAAAAGCTCAGATAGTTTTTAAGAGTTTTGGGAACTAGATGGGCCTTTAAAGAGAGGCTAGAAGATACAATTTTATTAAGTCATTTTTCTAAAGAATGAGTTAATAATGGTTGTCAAGAAGAAAAGAACTCATGACTTATGGTTTACAGTTGTTACCCTATTCCAATGAATAATAATAAAACAAAGGATGAGTTTGCAGAGGAGCAGGAAGAATTCCTGGATATGAATACAAACTTCCAGACCATTAGAGTGTAAGACACTGTAGTTCCTTTGGAAACCCAGCAGTCTCTGGTATGCTGCATAATAAACATGAAGAAGCATTAAATATTTAAACAATTCCCCCGAGAGGTAAGTGGTTAATAAAATGAATGAATAAGAATAAAGTTATGCTGTGTCAGAATAAATTCTTTTTCCAGATGTGTAGGCCAGTGGCCCCATGAAAAGATGGAACTTATATCACTTCCTAAGTAAATAGTTCCATTTGAAACAACTTTAACCTCAAAGTGATAATTTTTCTTTTTCAAAGTGTCTAAGTATTTATTTGCTGCTTTAATTCTACTTAATGAATTAGACCTATCTCTTGATTGATTTTCTACTTATAACTTCCTTATAGTTCTTCATGCCTGTCAGAAGTTTGTCATTGGAACTTTCTCTCTTCCCTTCATATAATTTCTTTGTTTTTTTTTTAAGATTTTTATCTATTTATTTAACAGAGATAGAGCACAAGTAGGCAGAGCGACAGACAGAGGGAGAGGGAGAAGCAGGCTCTCCACTGAGCAGGGAGCCCGATGTGGGGCTCGATCCCAGGACCCTGGGATCATGACCTGAGCCGAAGGCAGCTGCTTGACCAACTGAGCCACTCAGGCGCCCATATAATTTCTCAATCCTACACATCACTTTGAATTCTCTTTGTAATAAAATTTTCCAGAATGGAACATCCTTGAACATAGGCTGCCCCCACATCAAAATGGCATCAGCATTACTATAGATTTAACAATGAAATTTCATTATCAAAAATGGTCCTTGAGCCTCTTACTGTGTTTCAGGTCCTGGTGATAATCAAAATAGAATGATGATGCCACCTATTCTGCCACCCTTCAGTTCAATTTCGGGAGTCCTTCAGATATTTTGTCTAGGTAACTACTTTATTGTCCTCATGACATTTGCTCTACAGAAGCCCTATAGATCACATCACAAATGTACACTTCTCAGGGAGCTAATGCGTGGAGAACTGAAATGACCTTCCCAAGGTCACATAGCTTCTTGCTGGACAAATGCATAATGCAATACCTTTCTGATTTCATTCAACATATCTTTCAGATAGTAGCTCTCTTCTACTTGTTTTACTTCCTTACACAGGGCTTACTATCCATGGTGGTAGCAGGGAGCTACAAAAACAGCAAGCTGCTAAAACTGCTTTTACGCCAAACTATTTCACAAAACCATCAGAAGAATGAGTCAAATGAGTTGTACTGTCCTCGAGCCAAGAGATTTTCTTCCATGAAAAAACAAAATGGTGGAATCAAGAAGAAGTGAAGTATTGTGGTTTCCTTATACTAATTACAAGAGCATCTACAGGAGTCAAGGCACGTCTAAGGAACTGGGAAGAACCCTGGATTATAAGCTCAAAGCAATTTATTTTATTTATAACCAAGAACATTCCCTTATGTTCTGCAAAACCTCTCATAATTTCTTCCCAAAAGGTTATTCCAAGGTGAAGCGAACATGATCTCTTGGCACTCGACACTTTACTACAATTTACTTCATTTGAAGGAAGCATTTTCATCCTAATATCATGGTCATAAGGTTGGGGTCTTAGAGCCAGACCAACTCTGAACCGGACCTGCATAGGTCACTCCAGTTTTGCCTCAACTGAGCCCTCAGCCTCACTTGATCAAACACCAGTTGTGTTCTTGTTTCATATTGTTCTTGAGTTGTAAGAATCTAATCACCCTGGCTTTCTTATTTTTTTACAATTTCTGATTCTTTATAATAGCTTACTGACCAGCATAGGTTTTCCTACATCCACTAACATAATACATCTAATTTCTACTAATATAACATTCATGAGGGCGCCTGGGTGTCTCAGTTGGTTAAGCATCTGCCTTCAGCTCGGGTCCTGGTCCCAGGGTCCAAGGATCGAGCCCCACATGAAGCTCCCTGCTCAGTGAGGAGTCTGCTTCTCCCTCTGTCCCTCCCCCTTGCTTGTGCTCTCTCTCTCTCAAATAAATAAAATCTCAAAAAAATAACATTCATTTTATATGGTTATGACTTCCCCTAATACATACTCTCCTACTCTTCCTTCTCATCAGCACTAATACTTGATACATGGCCAAGGATATTCAGGACTAAAAAAGGATAGTTTTACCATCAAAAACATTCTAGAAAAGATAGAGAGGTAATAAACACATTTAAAAATGTATAAGTAATTATAAAATTCAAATTTGAATTGTTATAAAGGGAACTGAGGAGGTGCCTTTTAAAATAAGATTTGATTTTTTTTTTTTACACCCCAGGACTTATTTATTTTATAACTAGAGACTTTTGCCTTTTTTAAATTTTTTATTGTTATGTTAATCCCCATACATTACATCATTAGTTTTAGAAGTAGTGTTCCATGATTCATTGTTTGTGCATAACACCCAGTGCTCCATGCAGAACGTGCCCTCTTTAATACCCATCATCAGGCTAACCCATCCTCCCCCCCGCCCTCTAGAACCCTCCCTTTGTTTTTCAGAGTCCATCGTCTCTCATGGTTCGTCTACCCCTCCGATTTCCCCCCCTTCATTCTTCCCCTCCTGCTATCTTCTTCTTTTTTTTTTTTCCTAACATCTATTGCATTATTTGTTTCATAGGTACAGATCTGAGATTCAACAGTCTTGCACAATTCACAGCGCTTACCAGAATCTTGTTGGGCTATAGTAAGAGAAAAGAAAAAATAAATATTATGTTCATAAAATAATAATACTAAAATTAAGTATAATTAGCATGAAGTACATTGAAAATTAAAAAAATATAACACTGAGATTTAAAAAAAAGAAAGGCATGAAAGATAAGTCAAGGATAAATCCCAGAAATCAGAACAAAAAGATAGAGATTAAAATCAAAGAGAATAGATTTAGAAAAAAAAAAATTTAAAGGCTATTCAAGATTTCCATTATGTTAGTAATAGAAGTTAAATAAAACAAGACTAATAAAAACAGGTGGAAGAAAATTATCAAAGAAATAATAATAATAATTCCTATAAATGACAGACACACACCTCTACATATAAAGAGCTGACAGAGTCTTGTACAATAAAATAAAACAAATTCTACATCAAAGAATACCATCTTGAATTTTCTTCATGTCAAGGAAAAAGAAAAGTTTTAATATCATCTGAGAGTAAAAATGCCTCCATACAAGGATAAGAATCACATATCAGAGAAATTCTCTATAGCAATAGCCAGAAAATCATGGACTTATGCCGTCACAATTCTGCAAGTACATGCCTTTCAATTTAGAATTCTGCATTCAACTCATTTATCAATTAATTGGGGAGGGGGGTAAAATAAATTCTTGTTTGGACATGTAAAGATTCAATAAATATATAGCCCATTTTTCTTTTTCATGGAACTACTAGAAGATGTGTTCCAGATAAACAAAGGAACAAACCAAGAAACAGGGAATAAATTTTAACAGAAGAGGGGAAGAAAAGGAAATCTCCAAAAGACAGGAAGTCCACAAAGACAAGTAGCTCTAGAAAGCAAATGGCCTAGGCTGGCACAACAGGATGAAAGATGGTCTTCAGGAATGGAAACGATAAAATCTCTATTGAATTAGAAGTTTTGGAAAGTAATACTGTTGATAGATTGATAATGAATAAAATAGGTACATAGAGAACTAAGTAAATGGAAAATGAGGCAAATATTAATCAAGGAAAATAAATGATGTGAGTGATAAAATATACATTTTATACAACTTTGCTTAGCAGTGGATAATATTTATATTGTCATATCATATAAAGACTCACAATTTAACCAGAAAATTTGACTGAAATCAAAATATTAAAGGATGTGTGTGGGATTTCGAAAGGGTGGTATGAAAGTGAAATCCTGATCTTTCATAAGAGGAAATCAATAAATAATGATTAAAATGGATGCATCAAGAAATAGCATTATATGCCTATGATTTTGTATAGTAGAGATAAATAACCAAAGACAAGACTAAAAGAGTAAAGTCAGAACCCCTGGGGAACTTAAGGGTGAGGCAGAGAATAATAGAGAAGTGCTATTTATTTTAATTAGTACAATTTGACTTTCTAAAAAGTGACCATTTCATTTATTAAATAAAAACTGATAAAGTGTTAATGTGACAAAAATAAAGTATGTGAAATATAACATAAGCCTTTAAAACTCAGAAAGATGTAAAGAGGAAAGAGTCCTATAAATCCCACAATGTAAAAATAATGACTATTTCTTCCCACAAATTTTTTTCAAAGGTGTTTGAACTAATTATTTATACTATACTTAATATGGAAAAAAATTTATACATATCAATTACTTCCCACCCAATTTACTGTTTATAAAGAGGACAATAAGTAGTGCTGTGATATTTAATACAGGTATATAATGTCTCTACTCCAGTTTTAATACTATGAACTCAAGCTACTTAAATTTTTTTGAGAATGTAAATGTGTATATATATAAACACATATATTCAAAGTATATAGTTATGGCAAGTGAAGGAGAGATGCCCCTGTTCTAAGATTTATTTATTTATTTGGGGGGGAGGGAGTGGGGAAAGGGGTGGGGGAAGAGAATCTTCAAGCAGATTCCCCACTGAGCGTGGAGGCTGATGGCACTACCCTCGAAATCATGACCTGAGCTGAAACCAAGAGTCGGACACTTAAGTGACTGAGCCACCCAGGCGCCCTGAGATGTCCCTGTTCTAAATTGAGTAAGAGTCCGTTCTACTGCAGTTGTCTGAGAGAAAAGTGTTTTTGGCAGAGTGCCAAGCAAGTCGAAAATCTGTGAGGTGGGAGCAAACTGAAATATTTGAGAAACAATCAAGAGGCTGATGTAGGTGCAGCAAAGACTGAGGGGAAGAAGAGTTGATAGTGAAGTCAGATGAGTAATGCTGATTTCACACTGAAAAGACTGGCATTTTTTCTGATTGACTTGGGACATCATCACAGTTTTGAGGAGGGGAATTCCAGGGTCAGATTTACACTTCACCAGGTGCAATCTGGTTGTTTGATTGGGTTCAGTATTCCAAGTCAGAGGTAGGAAGAGCTTCATCCAGAGTATTAAAGTTAGAATGGTAAGAAGTGGTCAGATTCTGAATATATTAATGAAAGGGAGGGTTGTCAGGACTTTCTGTGCATTGAAAGTCAGTATCTTTTACCTTCCTCTTATCTCCAGATCATCAGATTTTTAAAAATGATCAAAGACAGCTTAAAGCCAAAATTCACGGTTCCAGATATTTTTCACACTTTTCCCTGCAGTCACTGAGGTTTTATGTGAGGAGTCTTACGTCTTAGTTGTTGGTTCTACCATTCCCCCCAAAACACATACACAGCACAACAAGGAAAAAAGCTGTTGGACAGCATAAAACTGTGAAGGCATTAACTCACACCTAACAGCCATGGAAGCTGAATGACACAGAGAAGATCTGGCAGGGATCCTCAGAGGATTGCAAATTGATATCAACACAAGTTTCTGATTAGGAACATCATGTTATCTAGTTTTATACACAATTACCTGCATTTCCCAGTGTTAAAGACTTTGAAAACATAACTTATGGTTAAAACCTACAGGCCTGTATTTGATTCTCAGAAGTTATATAAAAAACTTGGACTTTAAAAATGGGAGGATATTTCCCTCTATCTATGCCTGCCCACCCTGCCACCCCTTGAATTGCAGTAAGCAATTAGATCTTCCAGGGATAAGTAATAAAAGCATCTGTTTTTGAAGGGTCCTGGGTAGGTTGCGTTGAGTCACATAAGACAAACAAGGCACAGGCAGGTTTCCAGTTATTCTTTTCTGTGGCTTCCCCTAACACACGCAGTGCAGTGAACAACTAAGATGGGAAACAGTGTTCTTGAACTTGGTTGGATTAGAATAAAGACAAAGCTCTTCAGATTTCAAAACAATTCTATGTACATGTTCTATGTATCCCAATTTTTAGATGAAGAGAGGTGGAGATGGAATAATCTAACCAGGATCACGCAGTACATGAATGTACATCACTACATGAATAATATTGGTCTAGTTATTTCAACTCTACACATTTTCTTTTCTTCTATGAGAGAGAAACTCACGGTATCTACCTCAGAGTTGAGCTGTGAGGATGAAATGAGTAAAAATGTGTAAAACACTTAATAGAGTTCCTGGGCATAAAGTCACTGAGTGTTAATATTCTGATTAAGAAGTTCATTGTACTGAACTGACAATAAGAAGCGCTCTCTGTTATATTCATTGCAGTGTGATTCTGCACACAGTTTCCTGCTGTTGAAGAAAAGCAATGTTTTAAAGTCAGAAAATAAGGCAATACACGGCAAAGTGCTTGCTGGCTGATGTGCGCCCTGGAGGTGCTGAGGTTTGTTGTATTATAAATAATACTGTTCACGTCATCCCTCCTGAGTTTCTGCAGCATGGTAAAGGTAATAATGTGTAACTGATGGAATTTCAAATAAAGCATTATTAAAATATTTGTTCAGTGACCTTTTTGCTCTTTACCTTTTGTCTTCTTGTGACTGTTAACATTCTGGTACAATCTCCATCCATCTTATACATTTTTTTCAGTTCTACTCACAATGTCCCCTTAATTGGTTCAAGACATCTATTCTATTTTCTTTTTGGAATTGAGAAAAGATATGTGATGGTACTTGTTAAGAAGTTTATATCCTAAGTTAGGAGATCCAGGTCTGAAGAAAGACACAGTTATGAGTAGATCTTTTATTAAAAAAGGAATAAAACATCAGTCAGATGCTCATGATGTATGAATTATAATAAGTACTTTAGAGGACCTTTTGCGTGCCACAACCTAGTGGGGTGCCAGATGGTAAAATCCTTCCTTCGTACTAGAGGATGCTTTTGCCTGTGTGGGGTGCTAAATCTGTCAGTGGTATTTTATTCCTGACAATCGAGAATGCTGAGATAGTCTATAAACCTATTTACATATTTACGATATTCTCAGGATATAATTCACAGATTGGAAAATTTTAGATGAAAACAGCAGAGGAGGGCAGAAACAAGAAAGCATAATTTTTCAGGAAAAAAGTGCTTAAAAGAACAAGAAAAAATATCTTCTCATGATCCATGGATTAGGGATGACTCAGAACATCCTCACAAGAACAGTTTGTTTCCACAAGGCATAAAATTCAAGGTAGCTCAGAGAACTGAAATCTTGCTTTGTCAGGATCTATGTCAGGGAACACTGGTAGGGATAAGTGGGTACCCGTTAAGTTTACAAAGCACATGAATATTCCAGAGTCTAGGTTTGTGATATAAAGAATCAGATTCATTAAAGGCCTTCTAGGCAAATACTTTCTTTAGAATACTATTAGATTTATAAAATTAAGAATAATAGTTCTAGAAGTTTCAGTTTCCTATAGAAGACAGATATACAAAAATAATGAAATATACCTTAATTCCAAGTTGATATCATCTGTGAATTTATCTTTTTCTGAGCAAAGGGGTAAACAGCACATAACATTTAGTACTTCATGACCAGAGGAAGGCAATGGAAAGGAAAACATATTTCAAAAGAAACAGACCTAAAGGAAGGTAGGGGACTCATAAAGTTGTATGTTTAAAAAATGCGTAACTGGATGAAAATCCGCAAAACTCGAGATTCAGTAAAGAATTTGTATGTGTTATAAAAAGAGGACAGCTCTTCCAGATCCAACAATATGGCAGATTAAGTTAATATTGCAGCCCCTTCCCTTACAAATACTTGGAAATTCAGCATAAAACAAAGTAACAATGATAAATGAATACTGAATATTAAACCAAGTTTAAAAGGAAAAAAAATCAAAGCAGCAAATGCTGGAATGAAGAGGGATCACAAATCCGAAATAAGGGTACAAGTTGATATTATGGCTTATATGAATGCCTACATTAACCTCTTATAAGAGTTAAAAATTTTTATTTGAATTGCCCAATTTTGAAAACTTGAAACAACAATAAATGTGACTCAGCTCCTTTCTGTGTTGATCAACAAACAATTGTAGTCAGAGAACTGTAAAACAATGTAGGTGACTGGGTCATTTGACTTTATCACTTGCTGAATGAATTAGTAGTAGATACAGAGTTGCCTGATACTCAATTCAACACATTCAATAACATGTGACCTGATGGTGGGTCTAAAGAAACCACACTTTTGTCTAATGATGGATGTAAACAAGATTTTGAGATACTTGCAAAAGTTGTAATAGGTATACAAATACTTGTGATATCGGGGTGCCTAGGTGGCTCAGTTAGGCATCTGACTCTTGATTTCAGCACAGGTCATGATCTCAGGGTCCTGAGATTGAGCCCTGTGACATATCAAGCTCTGTGCTCAGTGGGGAGTCTGCTTCTCTTCCTCTCTCTCCCTCTGGTCTTCCCCCATTTTGCTGCTGGCTCACACGCACATGCTCTCTCTCTCTTAAATAAATAAATCTTTAAAAAATTTTTTTTAAAAATCCGTGATACCTAATGATGATGCCACAGCTCCCTTTAATACTACTGTAATTTATTGCCTAGATTCATGATCAGAATGAACACTACATTTTAGTTACAGCTTGAACAAAATGAAAATGTAATTTTTCCATCAAATTCCGGGCCCCTAAAATCTATCCATGGACCTGATGGTTAAGAATCTCTGCTTTATGTCTATTACTTCATCTAATCTTTATAGGATCCCTATAAAGTAAGCATTATTATTATTTAACTGATGATGAAACTGAAGGATAATTTGAATCTTTCTATTGATTCATATCATACAATGGGGAAATTGTGAAGCTAGGATTCTAACAGAGGCAAACTGACTTGGTATACTTTTTTTCTTTTTGAACTAAATTCCTATGCATTATGTATTTATGCATTAGGTAGTTCTATATCTATCTAACCAATTGTTCTTTTCTATTGATTCATGGGCCAAATCCATAATACCCCCATTGCAAGTTTATAATATATTTATTATTTGGTAGGGTAATTTCTTTCTCAATATCCTACACATATTTTTTAATATCCAAATTAATTATCTGAATTTAAGACACATTTTTCGAATTCAGGCCTATGGAGGTATAATCCTGCATACACTAAAATTCATCCCTTTTTGAAGTACAGTTAATGAGTTTTACAAATGCATGATGCCACCCACCATGGAACATTTCCATGCCCCCCAAAGTTCCCTCATTCTCCTTTATCATCAATCCCTTCCCCTCTAAATTTTAAAAAAGTTTAGGAATAAACATTAAGCTATAGAAGGTAGGAAGGGTTTTGTTTTGTTTACCAGATCAAAGAATAAATAAATAAAGGATAGGACATAAAGTGAAAGGTTGACAATATTCACTACATTTTAGTCTATATGTTAAAAAGCCTCTTTTCAACAATTGAAAAAATAAGTTTAGATAAAGAGAAGCAATATTATGTAACAGTAATAATAGACCACTCCAACTACAGCAGATTGAATAATGGTAAGACTAAATTTAAGGTTTGGAAGGGATTATGTTGGGTAAGGTTTAGGAATAGAATTATGCAAGAAGAAAAGCAAAGTAGGGATGATGAGACCCACTGTAGGTAGAGGTATTATACGTACAGTACCTGATAAATTGTAGACTTGGTGAGCTGCAAGTTTCATCTTCTAATAGCCAGAGAGAGTAAAAAGGAAGCCTGTTACTCTGGGCTTAATTCTGGCTACCAGGAATATACCAATTTAAGTGAAAATAACTAGAAATTTACAAGAAATCAAGCACATTGTCTTTGTGTTAAACAACAGAGATGTCTGAAATAGCCAGCTATAGTTCTTGGATTGTAGGCACGTAATTTAATAAAAACCCAGCAAAAGGAGGTTTGGTCCCATAGCCTGAGATTTTAAAAAATAATAAAATAAAAAAAGATCATTGAAAGTGCTTCAAAGTGCAAAAACACAAAGTCAAGATTCTGTAAAATCCTTTTCAATCCCTTCTATAAGAAATATTAAAATCCACTTTCACGTCCTAGCCACAGCAATCAGACAACAAAAAGAAATAAAAGGCATCCAAATTGGCAAAGAAGAAGTCAAACTCTCACTCTTTGCAGATGATATGATACTTTATGTGGAAAATCCCAAAGACTCCACCCCAAAACTGCTAGAACTCATACAGGAATTCAGTAAAGTGGCAGGATATAAAATCAATGCACGGAAATCAGTGGCATTCCTATACACCAACAACAAGACAGAAGAAAGAGAAATTAAGGAGTCGATCCCGTTCACAATTGCACCCAAAACCATAAGATACCTAGGCATAAAATCTAACCAAAGAGGCAAAGAATCTGTACTCAGAAAACTATAAAATACTCATGAAAGAAATTGAGGAAGACACAAAGAAATGGAAACACGTTCCATTCTCATGGATTGGAAGAACAAATACTGTGAAGATGTCAATGCTACCTAGAGCAATCTACACATTCAATGCAATCCCCATCAAAATACCATCCACTTTCTTCAAAGAAATGGAACAAATAATCCTAAAATTTGTATGGAACCAGAAACGACCCCGAATAGCCAGAGGAATGTTGAAAAAGAAAAGCAAAGCTGGTGGCATCACAATTCCGGACTTCCAGCTCTATTACAAAGCTGTCATCATCCAGAAAGTATGGTACTGGCACAAAAACAGACACATAGATCAATGGAACACAATAGAGAGCCCAGAAATGGACCCTCAACTCTATGGTCAACTCATCTTCGACAAAGCAGGAAAGAATGTCCCATGGAAAAAAGACAGTCTCTTCAACAAATGGTGTTGGGAAAATTGGATAGCCACATGCAGAAGAATGAAACTGGACCATTTCCTTACACCACACACAAAAATAGACTCCAAATGGTTGAAAGACCTCAATGTGAGACAGGAGTCCATCAGAATCCTAAAGGAGAACACAGGCAGCAACCTCTTCGACCTCTGCCGCAGCAACTTCTTCCTAGAAACATCGCCAAAGGCAAGGGAAGCAAGGGCAAAAATGAACTTTTGGGACTTCATCAAGATAAAAAGCTTTTGCAAAGCAAAGGAAACAGTCAACAAAACCAAAAGACAACTGACAGAATGGGAGAAGATATTTGCAAATGACATCTCAGATAAAGGGCTAGTATCCAAAATCTATAAAGAACTTATCAAACTCAACACCCAAAGAACAAAGAATCCAATCAAGAAATGGGCAGAAGACATGAACAGACATTTTTCCAAAGAAGACATCCAAATGGCCAACAGACACATGAAAAAGAGCTCAATATCGCTCGGCCTCAGGGAAATCCAAATCAAAACCTCAATGAGATACCACCTCACACCAGTCAGAATGGCTAAAATTAACAAGTCAGGAAATGACAGATGTTGGCGGGGATGCGGAGAAAGGGGAACCCTCCTACACTGTTGGTGGGAATGCAGGCTGGTGCAGCCACTCTGGAAAACAGTATGGAGGTTCCTCAAAAAGTTGAAAATAGAGCTACCATATGATCCAGCAATTGCACTACTGGGTATTTACCCCAAAGATACAAAAGTAGGGATCCGAAAGGGTACGTGCACCCCGATGTTTATAGCAGCAATGTCCACAATAGCCAAACTGTGGAAAGAGTCAAGATGTCCATCGACAGATGAATGGATAAAGAAGAGGTGGTATATATATACAATGGAATATTATGCAGCCATCAAAAGGAATGAGATCTTGCCATTTGCAACTACGTGGATGGAACTGGAGGGTATTATGCTGAGCGAAATAAGTCAAACAGAGAAAGACATGTATCATGTGACCTCACTGATATGAGGAATTCTTAATATCAGGAAACAAACTGAGGGTTGCCGGAGTGGGGGGTGGGGTGGGAGGGATGGGGTGACTGGGTGATAGACACTGGGGAGGGTATGTGCTCTGGTAAGCGCTGTGAATTGTGCAAGACTGTTGAATCTCAGATCTGTACCTCTAAAACAAATAATGCAATATATGTTAAGAAAAAAAAAAAGAAGAAGAAGAAGAATATAGTAGGAGGGGAAGAATGAAGGGGGGGAAATCGGAGGGGGAGACGAACTATGAGAGATGATGGACTCTGAAAAACAAACTGAGGGTTCTAGAGGGGAGGGGGGTGGGAGGATGGGTTAGCGTGGTGATGGGTATTGAGGAGGGCATGTTCTGCATGGAGCACTGGGTGTTATGCACAAACAATGAATCATGGAACACTACATCTAAAACTAATGATGTAATGTATGGGGATTAACATAACAATAAAAAATCTTAAAAAAAATCCACTTTCACAAAAGGATAAAATAAAATACATATTATGGCACTACAACAACTCATTGTATTTCCCACTCTTGGTGGAAGAGGGTTTGGCTTTATGGAAAAACTCTTGTGCCAAATAATAGTACTCTAATTATAAAATTTTGGATATTAGGTAGCAGAAAAATGAGGTAATTTACAAATGGATTACATTTCCTTTGTATCAGTGATAAAACATCACATATTCTTTTCATGCTAAATATTTGATAATGTGTTTTGCCTTTACAATTCCTCTTCATGCCATTCCTCCTCCATCCACTGCAATCTCACTTGTGTCTCCACTAGAACTATTCCTAATCCGGACATTACTGACTCCTAAATACAACGGCAATTTTCAGTTTTAATTTCTGTTAGTTGATTTCTCTGCTGTTTTAAATATTGTGGGATCACCTCCTATTGCTTAAAACTTTCTACTCCCCTCATTTTATAACACTATACTCCTGTAATTTTCTTCTAAATAATCTTCTTCTTCCCTCTTTCATCACATAAATTCTTGTGCACTCAATTCTTTCCTCTCCACAAAATGAATTTTCTTATACTAAGATTCTCTTTATCTCTACGACTTTTGTGCTTTTTAACTACTACCTGTGCTCTTATGATATCAAAAGTAACATGAGTAACCATGATCTCTCCTAACACTAAATATGTATATATACGTAACTTTTGGATCTCTCCACTTTGATATCTCAGGGATCTTTTAAAGTCCTGATGCCCTAAATGGAACTCATATTCCTTCCAAATCTGGTTTCTCTCCTAAATTCCATACGTCAATTTATAGTTCTGCAACAATCCAGACACCTAGTCAGAAACTCTGGGTTTTACTATTATTGTTATTTTTAGTAGTCCTCAGCCTTACTCCTAGTCTATACCCCTAATCTATGTTCTGCTGGAAAAATTTACCTAGTAATTATTTACTGAATCTGAAAAACCACTTTTATTTCTGGGTCTACTCTGCCCACTTAGCCCTTCATCCTCTTTGGCCTAAAATAATCAAATATACTATCCATCTTATATTCCAGGCCCCTCAAACCCATCCTCCACACTACCAATAGACTGATTTATCTAAGGCATATAGCTGATGCCACCCATCTCCCTAAAATCCTCCGAAGTCTCCTGTTTATCTAAAAATCTGAATTTTTATACATATATACAACAATTTACACAGCCTTGCCCCACAGGTTTCTCTAGTTTCATTTCCTCCCAAGTGCCTTACACTTTAGATTACCCAAAAAGCACTGGACAGATTATGCTAATCCATGATTACATCATTTGCCCAAACTCTTCCCTCAAGCCATCTTTTCTTCTTCAGGTAATCAACACCTTGCCTTTTAAGACTCAACTCACTTGTCACCTACAGCAGAAATTCTTCTAATATTTCTCCTTTATTAGTTTAACTAGAACTGATCTATTTTTCACAATATTCTAACACAACACATTGACATTTTGATTATTACAATAAAATATCACTTTATATTCCTTTCTCTTTTTACTCCTTTTTCACAATAATTAAGATTTCATAAAAACAGTTTCATTCTTCTTTGTATCAACATAGCCTGATAATTACCTGATATGTAATAGGGCTCAATTAATGATGGTTGAAATGAAATGGAAAAAAGTAGCTGACATGGGTTGTCTTAAGATGATAGAGATATGCCTTCAGGAATTATTAAAAGATATTTAGATATTCCAATGCCTGTTCTATTTCTTCAACATCCTCCTACATGGCTGTTATTGAAGGATTCATATATCAGACAGAGGTTCCAGTTAAAGGAGTTTCCTTAACTCTAATCATCCATGTTTCCAATTATACTGTGACTCCCTTAGAGCTTAATTTCCAGCTTCTAATATTTAGGCACTAATAGAATCCCAGTTAGTAAATAATAATCTGTGTGTGGAGATAGGGAAAACAATGTATTACTAATTTGTGTCTGGCATTTTATTTCTTGGAATCTGACAGTTGATCTCCAAAACTATTACCCATTTCATGTTCTTCATACAACTTATACTATCACTAAAGATGGTGTACAATTTATACAAAAGGGGACAGAATACAATATAGAATTAATTTATTTACACTATTCACTATATATAGCAGGGGATATAACAGATTTTTGAAATATACAGAGATATTTGAAAATATAATTATGAAACATATAGTTTGATTGTTAATTTTATATTATCTAGACTGCAAAACTCAGCTATCATCCTTCTTGACCTTTTATTGGATTTTTTACTGGAAAATGCCATGCATTTTCTCTTTAGTGCTCTTCTTCTCCGATTAGACTTTTTAAACACCTACCAAAGAAATTTGTGATTAATGACAGTTAGAACTTATTGGACTTGAAGGACAAATACTTGCTTCACCAGTTAAGAGAATGAGCTAATCAAAATGAAGAAGTGCAGGGCAAGGGAGAACAGGGAGAGAAACGAATGCAGTATGGATTCACTTGAAGTGATGAGCTGAACTGTTAACTTTTCATTTACTGCATCACAAACTTGACTCAACCTTTGTCTGTATTAAGAATAATGGAGCAGTTCTTATAAAAAAGTATAAAACTTCTCAAAATAAGCCTACCCCCCTTTTATTTTTATAACTACTGGTTGGTATTATTCCAGCTTCTTCCCAGTAAATATTTCACAGTAGCTTTCACAGAGTGGAAAAACTTTTCCACCTCCACAGTTACAAATCCTACTATAACAAACCAAACTGACTTTCTCTTCAGAGACTATACTTCATACTTCAGCACGAAATTGAGACTGAACTTTTTATTTGCTGAGAAGATGCCACAATTTTCTTTTATATGGTGTGATCTCATTCTTTGCCTTTCCAGTGACCTCAAAGGAGTAGGTGCCTTAAATATTTCAATGCCAGATTGTTTGTGAACTGAGATGAATCAGTCTTGAGAAGGAGGCAGAAATCCTGTTTGGTGGAAGGGTGCCAGGTAACAATTCAGAGTTCGCTGTGTTGATACTTGCTATGTGTTTCATCAAAAAAGTGCACTATTGATAGACACTCAGGCATCTAGCAATATACTGTATGTGTTCTCCCTTTAAAATTAATCTCTACAAAATAAAAGAGAAAAGGGTTAGAAAAACAGGGATGAAGTTTAGTGTTCTTTGAACATTTTTGTACATGTACAGTGGTACTAATGGAGGGGAAAAACAGTGTGTTTCCTATATGATACGGAAAAAAAATTACCAATCAAAAAATTATACCTATGCTGATTTTCATAATTTGTGTGAAGATGTGATATATTAGGACAGAAAACAAAAAGGGTTTACTGTACTTGAAAAATTAAAGAACCTAGGAGCTTACTTTCCTTTTGTTACTTTTGGTTCTCCAGAGAATATTCATTTGCATCTTTAAAATATTCTGCTCTAGGGGCACCTGGTGGCTCAGTCAGTTAAGCATCTGCCTTTGACTTGGGTCATGATCCCCGGGTCCTGGGATCAAGCCCTGCATCGGGCTCCCTGTTCAGTAGGGAGCCTGCTTCTGCCTCTCCCACTCCCCCTGCTTGTGCTTTCTCTCTCTCTATCCCTGTCAAATAAATAAAATCTTTAAAAATAAAATATTCTGCTCTAGATGTGCTAGTCTAGCACACCACATGGACCAAGTAGAATGACATTATGGAAAATATGAAGTAATTTAGGCATTTTTATTTTTTATTGTCCCTTTTTACTTTTTTTATTTTAATTCAAATTAGTTAACATTCAGCATTATATTAGTTTCAGGTATACAATAAAGTGATTCAAGATTTAGCTACATCACCCTGTGCTCATCATGACAAGTGCACTCCTTAATCCTAATCACCTATTTAACCCATCCCCCGTCCACCTCTCCTCTGATAACCATCAGTTTATTCTCTGTAATTAAGAGTCTGTTTCTTGATTTGTCTCTCTCTCTTATTTTTCCCCTTTGCTTGTTTCTTAAATTGCACACATAAGTGAAATCATATGGTATTTGTCTTTCACTGACTGACTTATTTCACTTAGTATTATACTCTCGAGCTCTATCCATGTCACTGCAAATGGCAAGATTTCATTTTTTTTTTTATGGTTGAGTAATATTCCATTGGTGTGTGGTGTGTGTGTATATATATACACACACCACTTCTTTATCCATTCATCTGTGGTTGGAAACTTGGCCTGCTTCCTTATCTTGGCTATGGCAAATAATGTTGCAAAAAACATTGGGTTGCCTGTCTCCCTTTGAATTAGTTCTCTTGTATTCTATTTTATAACAGATTTTATTTATGTATTTGACAGAAAGAGAGAGAGAACAAGCAGGGGGAGCAGCAGGTAGAGGGAAAATCCGGCTCCCTGCCAAGCAAGGAGCCAGATGTGGGCCTCGATCCCAGGACCCTGGGATCATGACCTGAGCCGAAGGCAGATGATTAACCAACTGAGCCACCCAGGCGCCCCAGTGTTCTTGTATTCTTTGGGTAAATACCCAGTAGTGTGATTACTGGATTATTATTACTGGTAGTTCTATTTTTAATTTTTTGAGGAAACTCCATACTGTTTTCCAGAATGGCTGCACTAGTTTGCATTCTTACCAACAGTGCATGAATGCTCCTTTTTTTTCAACATCCTTGCCAACACCTGTTCTTTCTTGTGTTGTTGGTTTTAGCCATTTCAGGTGACAGCTCATTGTAGTTTTGATTTGTATTTCCCTGATGATGAGTGATGTTGAGCATCTTTTCATGTATCTGTTGGCCATCCCTATGTCTTCTCTGAAGAAATGTCTATTCATGTCCTCTGCCCATATTAATTGGATTATTCATTTTGGGGGGTTATATTGTTTGGATTCTAACTCTTTATCAGATATGTCATTTACAAATATCTTCTCCCATTCCATAAGTTGCCTTTTAGTTTTGTTGATTGTTTCCCCCACTGTGCAGAAGCTTTTTATTTTGATGTCCCAATACTTTATTTTTGCTTTTGCTTCCCTTGCCTCAAAAGATATATCAGAAAGAAGTTATTATGGCCAATATCAAATAAGTTACTGCCTATGTTCTCTTCTAGGATTTTTATGGTTTCAGGTCTCACATTTAGGTCTTTAATGCATTTTGAATTTATTTTTGTGTATAGTGTAAGAAAGCCAATTTCATTCTTTTGCACGTTGCTGTCCAGTTTTTCCAACACCATTTGTTGAAGAGACTGTTTTTTTCCCTTTCTAGCTTTGTCAAAAATTAATTAGCCATATAATTCTGGGTTTATTTCTGGATTTTCCAATCTGTTCTAATGGTCTATGAGTCTGTTTTTGCACCATTACCATACTGTTTTGTTTACTACAGCTTTGCAACATAACTTAAAGTCCAGAATTGTGATGTTTCCAACTTTGCTTTTCTTTTTCAAGATTGTTTTGGTTATTTGGGGTCTTTTGTGATTGCATACAAATTTTAAGATTGTTATGTTCTAGCTCTGTGAAAAATGCTGTTGGTATTTTGATAGGGATCACATTAGATCTGTAGACTGCTTTCAGCAGTATAGACATTTTAACAATATTTGTTCTTCCAATCCATGAACGTGGAGTGGAATGTCTTTCCATTTCTTTGTGTCATCTTCAATTTCTTTCGTCAGTGTTTTATAGATTTCAGAATTTTCAGATCTTCCACCACTTTGCTTAGGTTTAGTTCTGGTAACTTATTGTTTTTGGTTCAATTGTAAATGAAATTGTTTTCTTAATTTCTCTTTCTGCTTCTTCATTATTGGTGTATAAAAATGCAACAGATTTCTTATGTTGATATTGTATCCTGTGATTTTACTGAATTGTTTATCAGTTCTAGTACTTTTTTGGTGGTGTCTTTCAGGTTTTCTATATATATAATATCATGTTATTTGCAAATAGTGAAAGTTTTACTTCTTCCATACCAATCTGAATGCCTTTTATTGTTGTTGTTGTTGTTGTTGTTGTTGTTGTCTGATTCCTGTGGCCAGGACTTCCAGTACTATGTTGAATAAAAGTGGTGAGAGTGCATATCCTTGTCTTGTTCCTGACCTTTGGGGTAAAGCTGTCAGTTTTTCACCAATAAGGATGATGTTACCCAGAGGGTTTTCATATATGGCCTTTATTATCTTGAGGTATGTTCCCTCTAAACTTAATTTGTTGAGGGTTTTTATTAGGCATGAATGTACTTTGTCAAATGCTTTTTCTGCATATACGGCAGGATCATATGGTTTATATGTTTTCTTTTATTTATGTGATGTATCACGTTGATTGTTTTGCAAATATGGAACCACCCTTACAATCCAGGAATAAATCCCACTTGATCATGGTGAATAATTTTGTATTGTTGGCTTTAATTTGCTAATATTTTTTGAGGATTTTGCATCTATGTCATCAGGGATATTGGTCTGTGGTTCTTTATTTAATGGTGTCTTTATCTGGTTTTGTAATCAGGGGAATGCTGGCTTCATGGAATGAATTTGGAAGTTTCCCTTCCTTTTCTACTTTTGAAATAGTGTGACAGAATAGGTAGTAATTCTTCTTTAAATGTTTGGTAGAATTCACCTGTGAAGCCTTTTGGTCCAAGACTTTTGTTTGTTGGGAGTTTTTTGTTTACTGATTCAATTTTATTGCTGGTAATCAGTCTGTTCAAATTTTCTGTATCTTCCTGTTTCAGTTTTGGCAGTTTATATGTTTCTTTTTTTTTCTTTTGGTAGTTTATATGTTTCTAGAAATTTATCCATTTCTTCTAGGTTGCCTAATTTGTGGGCATACAGTTTTTCACAGTATTCTCTTAAATTGTTTGTATTTCTGTGGTGTTGGTGGTTATTTCTCCTCTCTCATTTGTGATTTTATTTGAGTCTTTTCTCTCTTTTTCTTGATAAGTCTGTCTAGAGGCTTATCAATTTTATTGATTTTTCTCAAAGAACCAGCTCCTTGTTTCACTGATCTGTTCTATTGGCTCTTTTGTTTGTTTGTCTGCTTGTTTTAGTTTCCATATCACTATTTCCACTCTAATCTTTATCATTTCCTTCCTTCTGCTCGTTTTAGGTTTTGTTTGTTGTTCTTTTCCTAGCTCCTATAGGTATAAGGTTAGGTTGTTTGAGATTTTTCTTCCTTCTTGAGGTAGGCCTGTATAGCTATAAACTTCTCCCTTAGAATTGCCTTTGTTACATCACAAAGGTTTTGGACTCTTGTGATTTCATTTTCATTTTGTTTCCACTATTATTTATTTATTTATTTATTTATTTATTTATTTATAAATCTTTTATTTATTTGACAGAGAGAGAGGAAGAAAGAGAGCACAAGCAGGGGAAGCAGAAGAGGGAGAAGCAGACTCCCTGGTGAGCAGGGAGCCCAATGAGGGGCTTGATCCCAGGACCCTGGGATCATGACCTGAGCCAAAGGCAGTCGTTTAACCAACTGAGTCACCCAGGCACCCCTCCATGTACTTTTTAAATTTCTTTTATTTCCTGGTTGACCCATTCATTGTTTAGTAGCATGTTATTAAACTTCCATTTACTTGTGGTCTTTCCATATTTTTTTTTCTTGTGATTCACTTCTAGTTTCATAGCATGGTTAGAAAATATGCATGGTATGATTTCAATCTTCCTGAATTTGGTAAGGTTTGTTTTGTGGGCTAATATATGATCTACTCTGGAGAATGTTCCAAGTGCACTTGAAAAGAATGTGTATTCTGCTGTTTTAGGATGGAATTTTCTGAATATATCCATTACATCCATCTGGTCCAGTGTGTCACACAAAGCCACTGTTTCCTTGTTTATTTTCTGTTAGATGATCTGTCCACTGATGTAAGTGGGGTGTTAAAGTCCCCTACTATTATTGTATTATTGATTAGGTTCCTTTATGCTTGTTATTGTTTTATCTATTTGGGTGGTCCTATATTGGGTGCATAAATATTTACAATTGTTAAAACTTCTTGTATTGTCCCCTTAATGATTATATAGTGTCTTCCTTTGCCTCTTGTTACACTCTTTGTTTTAAAATCTATTTTGTCTAATATAAGTATTGCTACTCTGGCTTTCTTTTGATATCTATGTGCATGATAGATGTTTCTCCATTCTCTCTCTCTCTTTTTTTTTTTTTTAAATGGGTTCCAAACTCAGGACCATAAGATCAAAACCTATGCTAAGATCAAGAGTTGGATGCTTAACTGACTGAGCCACCAGGTGCCCTGCGCCCATCCTCTCTCTTTCAATCTGCAGGTGACTTTAGGTCTAAAATGAGTCTCTTATCAGCAGCATATAGATGGATTTTTGTTGTTGTTGTTGTTTGTTTGTTTTATCCATTCTGTCACCCTGTGTTTTTAACTGGAGCATTTAGTCTATTTATAGTCAAAGTAATTATTGTTAGGTATGTATTTATTGCCATTTTATTACTTATTTTGTGGTTATTTCTAATGATTTTCTCTGATCCTTTCTTGTCTTTCACGTTTTGCTGATTATATAATTGGATTTTTTTCTCTATTCTTTCCATATTTATTAGTGGTTTTTTTGATACATGGTGACATTAGGTCTGTATATAACCTCTTCTGCATAAAGAAGTCTATATTAAGTTGAAGGTCTTTTAAGTTTGAACCCATTCTTTTGTCCTCTCCTCCCCACAATTAAAATATATGTAATTACATTTTATATCTCTTTTTTTGTTAGTACCTTGACTGATTTTTTTTTACAGAAATATTAATTTTTACTGCTTTTGTGTTTCCTACCTCTATACTGTCACTTTTGGCCCTCTTTTCCACTCAAAGAGTCCCCTTTAATATTTCTTGCAGGGCTAGGTTAATGATCATGAACTCCCTTAGTTTTTGTGTGTCTGGGAAACTCTTTATCTCTTCTTCTATTCTGAATGATGGCCTTGCTAGATAGAATATTCTTGGCTACAGATTTTTCCCATTCAGCACTTTGAATATATCATGCCACTCTCTTCTGGCTTGCAAAGTTTCTGTTGAAAAACTCCTGTTAAGCTTGTGGATTTTCCATTGTAAGTTACTGACTTCTTTTGTCTTGCTGCTTTTAAGTTTTTTTCTTTATCACTATATTTTGCCAATCTAACTACAGTATGTGTTGGTGTGGGTCTGCTTTTGTTGATTTTAATGGTATTTCTCTGTGACTCCTGGATCTGAATATCTGTTTCCTTCTCTGGATTAGGGAAATTTTCAGGGAAGTTCTCAGCTATTAGTTCTTCAAATAAATTTTCTGCCCCCTTTTCTCTCTCTTCTTCTTCTGGGACTCCTATAATATGAATGTTATTACCTTTGATGCAGTCACTGAGTTCCCTAAGTCTATGATCATTTTACATAATTCTTTTTTTTTCCTCTCTCTCTCACTTTTGTTCAGTTTGATTACTTTCCATTATTCTGTCTTCTAGGTCACTAATTCATTCCTCTGTTTCCTCCTCTGTTTCTTCCATTCCTCCTGCTGTTCATTCCATCAAGCATGTTTTGCCTTTTGTTTACTGAGCCCTTTGTCTATGATATGTTATTCCTTATCTCTGTGTTAAGGGTCTCACTCATGTCTTCCACTCTTCTCAAGTCCAGGGAGTATCCTATGATCATTGATTTAAATTCTCTATCAGGCATGTTACTTATATTTGTTTTGCTTAGATCTCTGGCTGTGGCCTTATCTTGTTCATTCATTTGGGATAAATTTCTCTGTCTCTTCATTTTGTCTGCCTATTTTTGTGTCTGTTTCTGTGAGTTAAGAAAGCAGCTGTGTCTTTTGTTCTTGAAAGTAGTGACTTTATGAAGAAGAGATCCTGAAGTGCCCCAGTGCAGTGTCCCCTGTTTACCAGAACCTGACATTTCAGGAGAGTATCCTATGTGTGCTGCTTATGCACTGCTGTTGTGTCTGAAACACTTTTCCTTTCAGTGCAGTTGTCCAGTTCTATGCTGGATTCCCTGAAGTGCTGTAATAGCTGGGGGCTGTGTGCTGGGGTGGCCAGGGGTGTGAGGCTGGATGCAGCACCTCTGGATGGCTGGGCAAGGCTGGGCCCAGGGCACAATGTTGCCAGGGGATGAGGCTTGGTCCCCAGCAATAGCTGGGCACAGCACTGGCCAGCAGCTGGGGGCATATGGCTGGGTGCAGCAGATGGGTGTGGCATGGGACAGCAGCTATGTACCTTGCAGCTGGACAGGGCATGCACAGCTTTAACAAAATTGCCCTTTGCCCAGGGCCAAGGCCAGCAGGCTTGTAGTGGGTGAGTCCTCAGAAGAACTCATAGGCATGGTGCACTACTAGCAGGTTAGGTAGCAGGTGTCTATGCAGCCTTGCCTCCTGTGGGTGGCTCTGTGTTTATGCTGGGGGTGGGGGCAGGGGAGGAAAACGGTACCTGCCAGTTTGGGGGGAAGTCCACCAACATGCTCTGAAATCAGTATGAACAGATCTGTCTCCCATTTGCCCTGGCACTGTATAAACTGCCATTTTTATGTTGCCTCCCTATGCAGGCTGCTGTCTCTTTAAGGGCAGCGACGCCAGCTATCACTCTTCCTCCCAGCTCTCCCAGTGCTTACTCAGCTGACTTTTAAAATTCCAGGCTCCAAGTCCCACTTGTTTTACAAACTCACAGAATTCAGCCCCTTTGTTTTTCAAAACCAAAAGCTAGGGGGATTGTTCTTCCCCATGTGAACTCCCTAGTGAGAGGGCCTATTTCTCTGCCCTCTCCACATGCAATAGCTCCCTCCTTCCTGCAGGTAGCCTCTCTCTTAGCCTTCCTGACTCCTAAACTTTCAGATACAGCTTCTTGTCTATATGTAGTTGTGGAGTTTGTTCTGTCAGATCACTCTCTGGTTTACTGACTTGGATGCGGATACCTAGTTGTAAAAGTGGGACAGGATAAGCTGAGGGTCTCCTACTCTGTCATCTTCCTAAGCTCCTAATGGAGCATCTTTTTTTGTTGTCTTAAATACCCTTTCCTTCCTTTAATAATTTTTCTGAAAAAAAAACACTTGTTGTTCCATTTAAAAGTCTCCAGGAGGCGATAAAGAGAAATATCATATCCTTCTGCTAGTTACTCAAGGGCTCCAATGGAGTAATGGGAACAATGTTCCCAAAACTGTTCTTGGACATCAGATGTCTGTTTGATTTGGCAGATTCAATGGCTAGTACTCTTCCTTCAGCCAATTTTCTGGAATCCCCTCCTTTTCTTACTCCCTCCTCTCTTCTCATACACATAAGCTCCCTATGGAATCATAGTACTTTTAAACATTTTTAGAATGTTCATTTTGTTCTGTTACTAGAGTTTTTTTTTCCTAATGTACAAACATTTCATAATTTTCCTTTTTTTTAAACAAATCTTTCATTTTTTTGGAAACTACTCTGTAATGCCTCTTAGAGGATAAATTCTATTACTTAAATGCAGTTCTTAAAAATCACTTTGACATATTATTATTAGGTTTATTAATATGACTTAACTTTCTTCTCATCAGTAAGAATTCAAGTTTCCTGTCTCTTCATTTAAATTGTGTAATGTGGGGTCACCTGGGTGGCTCAGATGGTTAGGCATCTGCCTTCAGCTCAGGTCATGATCCCAGGGTCCTGGGATTGAGCCCCGCATCAGGCTCCCTGCTCAAGTGGGGAGCCTGCTTCTCCCTCTCCCTCTGCCATTCTCTCCACTTGTGCTCTCTGGCTCTATCTCTCTGTCAAATAAATAAATAAAATCTTAAAAAAAAAATTGTGTAATCTGTTTTTAACCCATTTGTTTCTGTAGTCAATTCATCTATTGTACAACCCTGAAATCGAGAAGTTTAATAAAAGGTACATCAGAAACTCAAGGAAATTCATCTGTGAAGCTAATCCTAAAGCTTCTTTGAAAATACACAAGAAATAGAATAACAAAACATTTTTGGAAAAGAAGAATGAGGTGAGAAGGATGCCACTATCTAATTTTAGGACTCAAAATAATGCTACAGTAATCTAGACACTTGTCAAAGAACAGACACACAGATCTATGGAACAAAAAGAGTCAAGAAATAGAACTAGCAAATATGGTCAGTTGATTTCTGACAAAGGTGCAAAAGCAATTCAATGAACAATGGAGAATTTTGTCAATAAATGGTGTTGGAAAACTGAACAACCATATGCAAAAAAATGAACCTCAATCTAACACTCCATTTACAAAGAGTAGTTCAAATTGGATTGTAAATCTAAAAATAAAATGAATATTATGAAACTTTTAGAAGATGGCATAGGAGAAAATCATCATAACCTGTGACTAGGTAAAAAGCTCTTAGACATGACACGAAAAACATTCCATAAAAGAAAAAAAATTGATAAATTGGAATTGATCCAAATTAAAAACTTTTGTTTCTTTTAAGGCACTATCACGAAAACTAAAAGACAAACTACTGACCAGGATAATATATTTGCAAAGCACACATCTGACCAAAAATATATCTACAATATATTATATACAGACTATATTAAGAACTCTCTACAATGTAATAAAACAAATAAAACTCTCTACAACATAATAAAACAAATAACCCAATTTTAAAATGGTCAATGACTTGAATAAACATATCGCTAAAGAGGATGAACATACGGAAAATAAACACATGAAAAGATGTTCAACATCAGAACATTCACTCCAAATTATTGTGAAAATGCAAATTAAATCTACACATTGATAATAATAGCTAAAATTAAAAATATTGACAGTATCAAATGTTGATGAAGATGAGGAGAATGGGGAGGATTGGAACTCTCATAAATTGCTCCTGGAAATGCAAAATGGTGTGGGTTCTTTGAGAAATAGTTCACCAGTTTCTCATAAAGTTCTACATACATCATATGACCCAGCAATCTTACACTTAAGTATTTACTCCAGATTAATGAAATCATGTTCACACAAAAAGTCCATTTACTATATGTTAACTTAATAATAAAATTTTTAAATGAATCTGTGTAAAAATAAGAATAAATATATGTTTATTTTTTTCTTTTATCAATACAAAGAGGAGGGGAAGAGAAAGAGGTTACTTCAATAAAGCTCCTTAAAAATGTATTTTGAGGATAACAACCTTTTCCACTTTTTCCTGGAGTTAAAATGAAGAGTAACTGTGGTTAAATTTCAGCAAAAAATATCTTCAACACTTTTAGAGAAAGAACTGGAGTTAATGTGGATATGGTTGAAAGTCCTTTCTACATATCTAAAATATATGATTTATTTTCACTAGCCTCAGCATATTCAGTTGGTCAAGAACTATGAAAATATTCATTATTTCACATGGTCAGCAAGAAACAACACTAGGGTTGAGATAAAGGACAAATCACGCAACAAGAGTGGTTCTTCAAAAAAAAAAAAAATTAGTGCTTTCCTCCTGTGAATTTTATTTATATTTTTTTTGGAAATGTATAGTTTGGTAAAACTTTGACCTTTTTTTATAAAGATAGTTAATTCATTGTTCAATACTGAAGGAAAAAGGTAAAGACATAATTATACTTAGGGTAAAGATATCATAAAAATTTCATAAAATAGGTATTGTATTTGATGGCTATGTTATGTTAAAATCTACTTTAAAGCATGCCTGGATGACCTTTCAAACCCTGGTATTTTTTTTTTTATTATGTTATGTTAATCACCATACATTACATCATTAGTTTTTGATGTACTGTTCCATGATTCATTGTTTGCGTATAACACCCAGTGCTCCATTCAGTACATGCCCTCTTTAATACCCATCACCAGGCTAATCCATTCCCCCCACCCCCCTCCCCTCTAGAACCCTTAGTTTGTTTCTCAGAGTCCATAGTCTCTCATGGTTCATCTCCCCCTCCGATTTTCCCCCCTTCATTTTTCCCTTCCTGCTATCTTCTTTTTTTTTTAACATATATTTTTAAAACCACCAACGAAACATGGCCAGAACTCAAGCAAACCTTGTCTGCAAATTCCCTTGTTCATTTTGTGAAAATTAGAGCAAAATATTAAAATTGACAGCCAAAATACTGCAAATTCATTTATCTTCCCATTTACACTGGTATATTGTATTCAGTTACTGTGGAATAGACAAGATGTCCTCATTAACAAAAAAATATAATAAACTGAACAATGAACTACTCAATAAAGCAGTGTAAAGAGAAATAGATATTCATGAATGGCTTCTGAAATCATCCTGGTTTTACATATGTTACCAGTTTCCAAAAACTTAGGTATTAAAAAATAGATTAAAAATATATTGAATTTGATTTTATTTACCTCTGACAATTTCTTAGCATCATTCATGAAGTAACTGATCAGCACAGTTCTATGCTTTGTTTTTCCTACAAGCTATGAGAGCACCAACTGTTGTCTTGACCTTTATATGACCTTTAGGACCTATTATTGAGTATAATATTTAACTCAGTTTTTTTTTATTTTATTTTTATTTCATGTGATTGGTAACAACCAATAATTTTAATGTGTTAGAGCTATTACTGTGAACACAGTTTTTTATTGCATAAAAATACAAAACTTTTCTGTGTACTCTGTTTATAGTTATTGGATTCTGAAAAAAAGGAGTTTGGCTTTTTTATTGATTTTGTAGTTCACTGTAACAAGAGCATTACAAGACAAAATTAATTTGCTTGTAACATAGAAGAATAAGTTTTAAATTAACAATTGTGAGATATATATAATTTTTAACTTTATGGGTAACTCTGTATGGCCATACCTTCCCAAAAGTCTGAAAACAAAAAACACAGGTTCCATAGGCCACATTGCTGCAACTATTAACTATGTAAAAGTTGGTATATCCTTTCATCTCCCTGTAGTAATATTTCTTGTTCATACTGTAAAGGAGAGAATGGCATCGACCTTATGAGGGTTAATATGAAAGTTATTGAGTAGAGGTATTCTCTCTTAAATGTCACCCAGTACAATACTGCCCCTTTAATTCATCAGACTCTAGGCTCAGGGTCATAAAATAAGCACAGTAAAGTGCCTTTTGTGCCCTCCAATTGTCAACAGCCTCCCTCACAACCAAGATTTCTTGTCTTTTTCCTGTTTCTTTTGGCTCCTGACTCTAGAAATAATTTCCCGTTAACAGCTTTGTCTCACACTTTGGAAATGATGTTTCCTATGTCTTCTGTGGCCTTGACTTCTGGCTTCCCTCCTTGACCACAGGAATGATATATACCCCCTTAATCACGTTACCCCTAGATTCTCTGAATAGTCATCTCAAATTCTGTAGCCTGGACCAGGAAGTTTACAGTCTTAGCAAAACTGTGCCATCAGCTTTCATCATTTGGCTTACTCTGAATACATTGTAGTACTTTTAGAATGTAAAAAAATGTTTTCATTTATATTATCGTTATTCATAATAAGTAGTTTAGTTACTCAGAGTAAATATAGTCGTTCCCTACATAAAAGTGAAGAAAACTGAGGCTTAGAAAAGTAAAGTACATTGACTAAGGACTTAGCTGTAATTTGCTGAAGGGTTTCGAGCTTCTAGCTAGGCCTGCTGATTCCTGTTTCAATCCTCTTTTTACAAATCCACATTACATCTAATTTATCTCCTGGGAGAATGAAACCATAAACAATAACTGTTGCTTCTTAAAGTTTCTAGCTTTTTTTTTAACTTCCAAATTCTAAAATTTCTAACAGTGGTCATATGAACTTACTTCTCGTTTTTGAATATAAGTATTTTATAGCTATAAACATGTCCTTTTATGCCCTGCTCTCTACCAAAGAGATATATGATTAGGCCTATATAAAAAATCAGGTAGTATTTTCTAATAGGGACATTTAATACACTCAGCCTGTTATTTCTCTACCATTCCAATTAATTTTGCATGAAATCTTCCAATAAATTAACTCTTAGGATCCACTGGTTATAGGATATGCTGATGCATATGTTTTTTTAGTTTTATGGCAAATAATAGTTTAGTGCAGAAAAGTCAAGGAAAGAAGAAAGTAAAATGGGAAACAAAGTTAAGATCAATGCCTATTTTTCAAGAGAATTTATATGTAAACCCCTTTATATATAAATATATTTGACAAATATTTTGATATTATTCATTTTTGTTTATTTGAATATGTGCTTATTAGTCATCTATGAGGATATAAGATACAATATATCATCCATTAATGTCCCAAAGGTTCTGATTTTTAGTTAAGAAACATAAATTTAACCAGATAATTGCCAAAGTGGCTTTGCTATTTATGCTGTTCATAAAAAGAACAAACACATTTTAAGTACGCATAAATGCTTGCTATTGTAATGATTGTTAATATTGTGGAATGAGGTCAATCACAATGAGAGAATAATTTAACTTACATTATGTATAGTGGTTATAACAATGTGTACATGCTGCTTATTAAATAACCCAAAGTTTTCTAATTTCTCTATGCAATTTCAACAATTAAAATCCTTTTAAAAGCATTCTTGAACGTTATTTTTCTTGAATAATATTTTTTTTAGTTCTTGCCCACCAATTAATTTTTATTTTATTTTTTTTTAACTAAGAAATAGTCATCTCATAAAATGTGAGTCATCCTTTTGGTTTCTTAACTGAGTGAATGCAATGAGTATTATAACCTTTCTTATTTTTTTTTGTTTTTCTTTGCTTATTTTTTAAAAATTTTGATAAACTTCCTTAACGAGTTCATATCTGTTTAAAATTTAAAATTTAAATTTGACTCCAAATTTACATTCAATGTCATAAGAAATTTATGTTCTAAAGTGAACTCTCTTGTTTTTGTAGTTATTATATACAGACATAAAGAATTATACGTGAGGCATGGTTCATTTTCTTTTTCTTGTCTTTAATAGAGATGTTATGGAATCTTTGGATATTAATCTTAGAATATTGCCAAAATAACAGACAACTCCCTGTTCTTGGACAGGTCTAGTTTTGATTTTTTTTCTGTTAAGCTTGAAGTTTTGAAACACCACAAGACAGGGACAAACTCTTTTTTAAAGGAACTATCTCCTTTATTCTCTACACTAAAATAAATACCAATCTATATTCAGATAGTATCCATACACTTTCCAGCTCTCTGCTGGTGAGATTTCTTTCTCCTTTCAAACATCTTATTCAGCATCTCTTTTTCTTGGGGAAACCTCTCCTGTCCCATCCCTTAAGTTACCATTTTATTCTTTTATATAGAAAAAGATTGATCTAAGTATTTTGCAAAATAGTTCATGGGATTCCCTTTGTTGCAAAATTATTATCTTTTAAGAACAGATATTCAGAGCCTTGTCAAAAGTGTCACATCAAGAGTATAAGTAAATGGCAGGAGTGTTGGCACATATTTCCAAAGACCCAAGTTGCAAGTAAATGTCTCAAACAAGGAATAAGAACCCAAAACGGGGCCAGTTACACCACAGACATCTCATAAATACTTCTGAATAAATGAAAGGATAAAGGGATGAGGAAATAAAGAACTGTTTAAGATGGACTTTCAGGCCATATTCTAATATTAGCGCAGGATGTTCTTGATTGCCTATTGTTTCATTTAGATCTTAGAAAATATTAAAAAAAACCTAAAATGCCTCAGTTTCCATATTCAGCTAAGTGATAATAATTGTGTTAACAACCCCCTGCTCTAACTCCTATACTTAGGCAACCTCATCCTTGGCAAAAAGAAATAGTGAAAATAGTGGGAGTAGTACATTTACAACAATTTTTCAAGATCACTATAATCCCTATTTATTAACCAGGACTTCCAGAGAATAAACTGTCAGGTCTCCCAACTAGGAACCAGTCTTTTCAGTGATATTGATAAGCTGAGGAGTCAAAACAACATCAATCTGCTCTCTATAATTTTTTTCAGAATTAAACTGATAGAGATAGGTCATTGAGAAAAAAATGTTCATGTATAGAATACCATATGTTCTCAAACAAGCAAGCTTAGATTTGCATACTTATACAAAACTCAAACCCAACATTTTCTAGTCTCCTTTTTAATATCGTAAGTAAATAAATAAATGAGAAAGTCCTGATTGGATGATCCCACACTGTCACCTATTCTTATGCCTACACCAGGGATATACAACCAATTTCTGACAATATTTCATTTTAATGTGGGGAGTTGACTAGTATCCTAAACTCTATTGTCTTGAATATATGCAGTCCTTTCTTGGTGACAATCCTGAGGCTAGTTGCTTTTCTTCCAAGTATGTGCAAACTATATAATACTGTTCTTGCACAAATTATGCAAAAACTATACTCTTTTCTTTCATCTTATAGATGGTTTTACTTTTTTTAAATTTTTTAAAGATTTATTTATTTATTTGAGAGAGAGAGAGAGCACGCGTGCACCCACACAAGTGGGGGTAAGGTTTAGAGGGAGAGGGAGAGAGAGAATCTCCAGCAGACACCCTGCTGAGCAGGGAGCTTGACCTGGAGCTCCATCTCACCACCCTGAGATCATGACCTAAGCTGAAATCAAGAGTCCGACACTTAACCCCACTGAGCCACCCAGGCACTCCTTATAGATGGTTTTAAATTGAACTGTTTTCGCCTTATTGATCTTGTTCAAACTCTTATTATAGTTTATATTTTTGTCTATCTTTTCCTAATGTACTATCTAAATATTTTAGTCAAATTTATCCCTTATCACTTTACTTTCCAATTAATATTAACCATATATGGATATTTATTAAATATGTACTGCTTTTGGGACACTTCCACTTGTCATTTCAATTGTGATCAATTTTATTTCATGACTTGGTCATTTCATTAAAAAGTTTGTCTATCCAGCCTTGAAGTTCCAAGACTGACTTTATTCCTATTCAGTCATTCAGTCATACATACATACATGATCCTTTATGCCAAATGTTATTTTAAGTCCTTGGTTCACAGTTGTGAAGGAGATAGGAGAGGTCCTTGCTCTTATTGAGCTTACATTCTAATACAGGTAATACAGATAATAAAAAATAATTTTAAAAGTAAGTAAATGAGAAAATATTAGACTAGAAATAAGTGCAAGGCAGAGAATTAAATTAAGAAACTGTGATAAAGAATGACAGGTAGGGGAGTGCCTGGGTGGCTCGGTCAGTTAAATGTCAGACTAGATTTCAGCTCAGGTCATGATCTTGTAGTCATGAGATGGAGCCCCCATTCAGGCTCGGTGCTCAGCATGGAGTCTGTTTGCCCTCTCCCTCTGCTCCTCCCCTATACTCGTGCGCACTCTCTTTCTCTCAAATAAATAAAATCTTTATTCAACAAGTAGATAGTTTATACTCAATAGTCAGTGAAGTCGTTTTGAGGAGAGAACACTGAAGCTGAGATTTGACCTTCTAATAGCTAACTTGAAATTAGGCCATAAGTTACTTCCTTTTTAAAAAAAAGGTGTATTTATTTATTACTTTAAAGCGAGAGCAAGAGAGAGCGTGCAAGTGGGGAAAGGGACAGAGGGAGAGTGAGAAAATCTCCAGCAGACTCCCCACTGAGTGGGGAGCCTGACGTGGGGCTCAATCTCAGGACCCTGAGATCATGACCTTGGCCAAAATCAAGAGTCGGATGCTCAACCAACTGAGCCACCCAGGCACCCCAAGTTACTTCCTTTCTTTGTGTCACTCAGTTTTTTCATCGTTTCTCATCTAGACTTTTATTGTTGTTGTAATTGTTACTATTTTAGTCACTTTTTAAATTTACATGAAATCAATTTCACTCTTTTTGATGTACAGTCCTATACATTTTAATAAATGCTTACAGTCATATAACCATGACCACAATTAAGATACAAAACAATTTCATCACCCTAAAACATTCCTCTTGCTGCCCTTTATGGTCAACTCCTCCTACAACCTTAGCTCATGGCAAACTTTTCCAGAATGCCATATAGATAAAATCATACTGTATGTTACTTTCTCTATCTGGTTTCTGCCACTTAGCATATGCATTTGAGACTCATCCATGTTGTTGTCTGTATCATTAGTTTGTTCCTTTTTTGTTGCTGAGTAATATTCCATTGTGCAGATATACCACTATCTATTCATCAGCTGAGGTACACCCAGGTTTTCCCTATTTTTGACAGTAATAAGACCATTATAAACATTTGCATACAGGTTTTTATGTGCAATCAGAAGTTTTCATTTCTCTCAGGCAAATACCTAGGAGTAAAATTACTAAGTCATATGATAAGCTTATGTTTAACTTTGTAAGAACCTTTCAAACTATTTTTCTAAAATATTTGTATCATTTTTATTCCCACCAGCAATGTATGAGAGTTCCAGTTGCTCTGTGTCCTTGCAAGCCTTGGTATTGTTTTAGCCATCCTGATAGGTATATAGTGGTATCTCTTGGTTTCCATTCGTATTTCCCCAATGACTGCTGATTTTGAGTATCTTATTAATGTGCTTATTTGACATCCATGTAGTGTCATGAAAAAGTCCAAGTGCCTACCTGAGAGAAAAATTTCCATTTTTTTAGATGACTTTAAGAAAAATGTTCTATGTATATTTTTATGTCTCAAGTCAAGCCAACAGAGCCAACCACTGGTCAGAAACAAGATTTAGTGTAGAGAAAAAAGAATTGTAAACTGGGTATATTCTTTGAAAAGTAAAGTATAAATCTGCTCATTCAAATGCAATAAATGTATTGAAGCAGCCATTATTTAATGCTTTTCAATACATAAATATATGTATCAGTACATATATAAATGCTATTTTAATGAGTTAACCCCCCAAAATTTAAGCTTAAAGCACTACAATTATTATTCTTCAGGATTTGTTTTCTGCAAAAATAGTATTTTTGTCATTCATTCATATATAATAATAGATTGTAGGTATAAAGAGAATGTTGATTCAATTTTTTCCAAGAAATTTGAAATTTTAGAGCTGTTAAAGAATTGAGTCATCTAATCAATTGCACTTATTTTAAAGACAAGCTCTCAGGCATCTGGAAATGTAAGTGATTTATTGAAGTTTGAAAAACCAAATACTTAGTGACAAATCCAAGAGGAGAACAAGATCCCTTCCCTCCTTTTCCACCAATCCTTAATATTCCTACCCCAATGTAGTGGAGTAAAAGAGAGTGAGGGTACAGCATGGTAAAACCACTGTAGCTCAGAGTAAATAATGTTTTGTCAGCACCAGATATTTTAAAAGGGCACTGTGGAACCAGAGGACTCCAGACTGGGAGAGAAGCAAGAGGAAGAATCACTATAATTAGGAAAATGTGTAAAAGAAGGGAAAGAGACAGAATTAATCTCCTTGTCATTTGCTTAGGAACTGTCTATTTTCTCTGAAATATATTCATTTATTTGTATATTCACACCCATTCTAGTTTTAACTCACTAAAGTCATGATATATGCTCATGTAAAGAAAAACTTTAAACAGAACAGAAAAATTGAACATCAAGGAAATATACTCCTCTCTCTTCTGTCCTCTTTGCAGAAGCAAAATGAGAAAGTTTATATTTTAGTAATTGTCTTTATCTTTATTATCATTTTAATGATATAACTCTATTTCTTAATTTATCATAATTGGGCAGTTATATAAGGATTTTGTGTTATAATGAATGATAATGCAGTTATAATACTTTCTGCCTCTCATCACTCCCTTTTTGGTTCGATAGACATATTTATATTATAAAATGCAGTGGTTCTGAACAAGGGCAATTTTGACCCCCAGGGAACATTTGGCAAGTCCGGAGACATTTTTGGTTGCAACAATTGGGGCTTGCTACTGGCATCTAATGCACACAGATGGGGTGCTGTTAAATATCCTACATAGGACAAGCCCCTCATGGTAAAAAATCATCCTATCTAAAAGAGTCAGTAGTGCTGCTGTTGAGAAATCTTGCTTTACAATTTGCCTATATTACTTTAAATAATGCCTTAAAATAATCTTGGAAGCAATCTTTGATTTAAATGACTCCTTGATATGAAGAATAAGGTAATCAGAACTGTATCATTCTTCCACTTACCTAAATCAAATGTTTGTTATTTATATTATTAATTTTACATTGTTATGGTTTATAAAATTTTCACTCTTGATTGTTTTTATGATTATAACTGTGTTAAGTGTGCTTTATTTGTCAAATAATTTTAAGAATTCTGAACCATTAAATAAGATTTAATACCATTTGTATCAGTAGTCACAATAATAATATTGATTTAGACAAAAACCAGTAATAGATGTTAAAAGTACTGGGTTAAAAGTTATGGAAACAGATTTAGACAACCTAAAAATATTCTTCCACATATTATTTATTAATTTAGGGGAAAATTCACCTTTACAAAGGATAGCATTGTGTTTAGCACCTTAACTAAGCAATTAAACTTAACATATGGTAGGACAAACTCATATTACATGCCTCTTGATATGATGCGATGTGAAATAGACTGTATCACCTAAGCATGAGAAAACAACCAATCAAATTTAGATACTGGGAAATTCAACATGACAACTAGCCTAGGCTCTTTAAAAAAGTCAATATTATAAAAGATCAAAGACAGAAACATAAAAAGGTAGGGTTCTGATCTAGATTAAAGGAGACAAAAGAGACATTATTATTACCAGATGTAGTGGGTGACCTTTGATTGGTTCTATATCAGAGCTACAGAAGACATTTTGGACATCATTTGAGAGTGGGTATAGGATGAATATGAGATAAGGTTATTATACCAAGGTTATATTTCTTGGCTATATAACAGGCCAAATTTCTTGACTTTGGTGGTTATGTAAAGCAAATGTCCCTCATATGTCAGCAACTTATTTTTATATGGTTCAGCAGGGGGTGGGAGAGGGAGGATTTGTGAAATGCCTATGTAGAAAGAGCAAATTAGAGCAACTGGGACAAAATATTAACAGTTGGTGAGTTGAGATAAAGACAGCATATGGCTTATTTATTCTATCAAGCTACTGTAAGCATGAAACTTGTCAAAATAAAAATTTTTAGTAACAATTGTGTTTATCCTCTGATCAAAGCCTGAGAAACAAATTTTTTCTAAAAAAGGTGGACTTTATATAGTGATATGATGGTAAATACTTAAAAATTAGGTCTCCCGGGGGGTGGGTGGGATAAAAGCCCTTATTTGAAGCATTTGTTATACTCCGTGGTGTTAATATTCTTACTATAGTCAATTTCTAGCACTGAACACAGAATTGGGAAGAAGTGTCCAGTGCTACACCATTTTATAGTTCATTATATAGTTTTTCCAGCATGCAGATAGATGTAAATAACCTCAAAAGCATAAATAATAGTAAAATGTAGCAAAATAACTAGGAAGTAATGAATTCTGAGTATTTATTGCCTCTGATTTTTAATATAACTTACTTAAGTGTAGTTTATACTACAGAATTAATAATTGGCTACATTTAAAAATCTTCTTACAAAATTCCTAAAAAATTAACAACTGTTTCTCAAGAGGCAATAGAGGTTAACTCCAGCACACCATTGGTCCTGTGTCTTGGAAAGATTCCCAGAGGGAAAAATGGAACCTGAGAGTGAAAACAAAGTTGAGGTTATAGAACTCTGCATCTTGAGTAGCTCTCATGAGAACGAAAGAGCTATAAAAGAAATATGGCTCTCCCTACCCTCCCAGAAGTAAAATTCTGCATGAAGTATTAAATGATTTATGTGTCAAGCACAATTGTAGATGTTGGAGTTACAGCAATGAACAAGATAAATGAAACTCTTTCTCTCATGGACTCAATTTATGTGGCCTTATGACTCAGTCCTTTTAATCTGTTGACTTAGAACTTGGAGCTTCTCCTTGGTTCCCTTGGACAAAACCATGTTTATTCTTGGGATATAGTTTATCTATCCCGATTTCTTTTTAAAAAACTGTATTCAGTGTCCTTTTTTCTGGGAATTCTCAAGTTTTCCAATCTTCTCACTACTCCCTTCCTTATTTATCATTACTTATTTGTTTTTGTAATTATGTTTTCATCATTCAAAAGAGGTTTTGAGAGAAAAGAGCAGCAAATGGATTTTCAGTCCATCATCTTAAACCAGAAGATATTATCTGGTAATTTCCAAAGAGATTATCTAAGTAGATTATCCAAGTAGAATGATTTAGAAAAGTTCATCCCTTTCAGAAAGTACAGTGGCAGCCTACAAAATCTCTTTAGTGGCCTTACAAATCAACATATGTATTTTTTAAATCACCAAGGATAAAAGAAATAGTAACATCAGATTGAAAGGAAAATGGGACACGAATGAGTAAAATTATTCCATAACATCTAACTGTCCAAAATACTCATGTATTTTTGTTATTACTTGGTTCTAAGGTATTAAAATTTCTAATCATGTACTGAAAACTCCAATAAATATAAAAGTATACTATAGCATAAAAGTATAATATATAAATATTGTCCCTGATAGAAAGCCAGTTCAGGATTTTATCCATTTTTAACCTTTTTATGAAATTAATACATTCTTATATTCATGTTTTTAACATTACATGTTGTATATTTATAGCTTTCAAAGATTTTTAAACTAGGTAAATTTTTATTTCCTGGGAAAAAGAAACCCTACATGCTAAAACTTAATTTTAGGTTAAAAACTATTTTATTAACACTATTTAGAATTTTGAGTATTTATTGATTTCATTATTCATTTCAGAATTATGGTGCATTAAATCTGCCATTACAATAAAAAGACAGGATAGCACCTAATTCCTTTTACTAAAGTTAAAATTCCTGATTACACCTAAATTAGGGTGGAAATTCAACTGAGATCCATCAAAGCATAAATTTTGTTTGGTTAAAAAGCTTTTTGACAATGCTTAATATTGACAATTAAGCATTAAAAATGTTCAGTCTTTTACATCTCATTCTAAATAGAACAAAGTGACTTTTGTAATCCACTGATCAAGAAAAACTGGATACATTACATCTTTTTATAATATTACTTCACATTTTCTACTTTTTATTCTTTTTAGCTTATGATGTCTGTTTATTACTTAGACCTATATACCATGTTCAATTTCTTTTTTTAATTTTATTTTATTATGTTATGGTAATTACCAAACATTACATCATTAGTTTTTGATGTACTGTTCCATGATTCATTGTTTGCGTATAACACCCAGTGCTCCATTCAATATGTGCCCTCTTTAATACCCATCCCCCCACCCTCCTCCCCTCTAGAACCCTCAGTTTGTTTCTCAGAGTCCAAACTCATGAAAGAAATTGAGGAAGACAAAAAGAAATGGAAAAATGTTCCATGCTCATGGACTGGAAGAACAAATATTGTGAAGATGTCGATGTTATCTAGAGCAATCTACACATTTAATGCAATCCCTATAAAAATACCATCAACTTTTTTCAAAGAAATGGAACAAATAATCCCAAAATTTGTATGGAACCAGAAAAGACCCCGAATAACCAGAGGAATGTTGAAAAAGAAAAGCAAAGCTAGTGGCTTCACAATTCCAGACTTCAAGCCCTATTACAAAGCTGTCATCATCCAGACAGTATGGTACTGGCACAAAAACAGACACATAGATCAATGGAACAGAATAGAGAGCCCAGAAATGGACCCTCAACTCTATGGTCAACTCATCTTCGACAAAGCAGGAAAGAATGTCCAATGGAAAAAAGACAGTCTCTTCAACAAATGGTGTTGGGAAAATTGGACAGCCACATGCAGAAGAATGAAACTGGACCGTTTCCTTACACCACACACAAAAAGAGACTCAAAATGGATGAAACACTTAAATGTAAGACAGGAGTCAATCAAAATACTAGAGGAGAACACAGGCAGCAACCTCTTTGACCTCAGCTGCAGCAACTTCTTCCTAGAAACATTGCCAAAGGCAAGGGAAGCAAGGGCAAAAATGACTAGTGGGACTTCATCAAGATAAAAAAACTTTTGCACAGCAAAAGAAACAGTCAACAAAATCAAAAGACAACCAACAGAATGGGAGAAGATATTTGCAAATGACATACCAGATAAAGGGCTAGTATCCAAAATCTATAAAGAACTTTTAAACTCAACACCCTAAGAGCAAATAATCCAAACGAGAAATGGGCAGAAGACATGGACAGACATTTTTCCAAAGAAGACATCCAAATGGCCAACAGACACATGAAAAAGTGCTCAACATCGCTCCGCATCAGGGAAATCCAAATCAAAACCTCAATGAGATACCACCTCACACCAGTCAGAATGGCTAAAATTAACAAGTCAGGAAACGACAGATGTTGGCAAGGATGTGGAGAAAGGGGAACCCTCCTACACTGTTGGTGGGAATGCAAGCTGGTGCAGCCACTCTGGAAAACAGTATGGAGGTTCCTCAAAAAGTTGAAAATAGAGCTACCATACGATCCAGCAATTGCACTATTGGAATATTTACCCCAAAGATACAAATGTAGTGATCCGAAGGGGTACATGCACCCTGACGTTTATAGCAGCAATGTCCACAATAGCCAAACTGTGGAAAGAGCCAAGATGTCCATCGACAGATGAATGGATAAAGAAGATGTGGGATATATATATACAATGCAATATTATGCACCCATCAAAAGGAATGAAATCTTGCCATTTGCAATGACGTGGATGGAACTAGAGGGTATTATGCTGAGCGAAATAAGTCAATCAGAGAAAGACATGTATCATATGATCTCACTGATATGAGGAATTCTTAATCTCATGAAATAAACTGAGGGTTGCTGGAGTGGTGGGGGGTGGGAGGGATGGGGTAGCTGGATGATGGACATTGGGGAGGGTATGTGCTATGGTGAGCACTGTTAATTGTTTAAGACTGATGAATCACAGACCTGTACCTCTGAAACAAAAAATACATTATATGTTAAAAAAAAAAAGAAGAAGATAGTAGGAAGTGAAAAATGAAGAGGGGTAAGTCAGAGGGGGAGATGAACCATGAGAGACTATGGACTTTCTTTCCACTTTTTAATCCCGCTACTGCCCACTACTAATTTTAAATCACTGTTTAGGATCATAGCAGAGATTTTAGTCTGATTTCTTGTATGTTTCATTCACAACGATGAGGAAGTTATCAGATCAAGATCCCAAATGTAAATTAATACCCTGTTAGAAAAGGTCTGTGTTTGCATTTAGGTTGTAAATAGTATAAACGGCTTCAAAGGTTTTTTCTAGGTTTCTTTTGAAAAAGTTGCTTAAACAGATAAAATCAAGGAACAAACCAAAATATTCTATCTAACTACTTATGGATAGCACATATCTTTAAAGTACTTTGACTCCATACTGTTAACATAGATAAACTCCATAACCAGTTCATTTCTCTAGTTGCTTCATTATTATTATTATTATTATTATTATTATTATTATTATACAATTAGTTCTTGTCATGTTGTTCTTTCTGAGTAAAGCTGCTATATAGAGACACCTGCTGGGAAATAAATGAACAGAAGAAAATTCAAACCTGAGCTTTGGAAACAAAAAAAGCTTCCCTCTTACATAACTTATGTATGCTTTCTTCAAATAATGTATTTCGCTTCAAAGCACATTTGCATCTAAAATATATTCGAAGTCCAACATCTGGAGTTTTGCTATACATCTAAAAATATATACTTGAGTGTGAAGTTTCCAGAGCCCACATATATCTGCTATGTACACTAGTTATATGATACAGGAAAGTTGTAATATATATATTTCCATCAAGTCATTTATTAGGTGTTCACATGTAATTCTAAAGAAATTTTAAAGGGGATTATTTTACTGAGTGACTAGGACTTCTCTAATTTGTAATACTTTTACATCTTAATTTTTTTAAAAAAACATATGCTAAATGAAGGCAAACTTTTACCCTTTAAAGGTTTATTATAAATGCTCTGAATTAATGAAAATGGTCTCCAAAAGTCTGTTTACATAAATTTTGTTGTCAATTTCAATCTGAGTTTCCCAATTATAACACAGAAGATTAAAAATATCAGAAATTATATGTAAAAAGTACAGTGTTTAATAAGCAAACCATCAAATAGGTTATTTCAACTGTGTTCCAATCTCAAGGTCAAGCTTAACTCCTTCACAACTACACTGATATAGCTACCATAAGATGGTAAGACTTAAAGATGATATAAGCATATGTGAGTGGATTTAACAATTTCATCTAGGTGTTCTGCTGAATATCAAATTGTAGGCAAGATTATAGCCAGGTCTTGGAGTGCAGCCACTATGGCAGTTCTCAAGTGATATTCACCATAATTCAGTTGAACATGGACCAGTCATGTGTGGAGAATGGATGACAGCAAGATTTTCAAGCACCTGCTCTATGCTCCCAACCAGATAGGGAGAATATATTATATGGTGACAAACTTATATCTGGCCTCCAACCATGTGGCAAAGATGCTGACAACTGTTGAGAAACCAATCAAAGATGTCATGACTCAAGATGGGGTGAGCATTTTATAATTTCAGAAAAGAACACACCTTGAGAAATAACAGTTCAACTTGCTATTAAATGACCTTAAAATCCCACATTGTCCTATTCAGATCAAATACTCAAATATATTCCAGGATATTAAGCAGCCTCTTGAAAGACAAAATAGTATACAGTAAAAAAACATAAATTCTGAAATCAGACAAAGTCAAATTCAGTCTCTAGCACTAAATGGCCAAAATAATATTTAAATAGTATTTTCCTTATTAGTACAAAGGAGATATTAATGGTACTATTGGGATGATTCATATTAAATGAGATAATGCATATAAAGAGCTTTCTAGAATATTTGGCATTTGGTAAGCATTCAACTAACATTAACATTTTAATGTTGATCATCAGCTATAGGGGAGATTTCATTAAATCATTGTACACATAATTTCTACTAATTTTGCAGGACTATAATGACACTATTATTGATAATCTATGGAGAATCATAAATGTTCGTTTTGAGAACATTAACAAATCAGTTGGAAAGTCAGATTGAAGGATGTATCTCAAAAGATACAGGTTTTAGGAAGAAGTTGTTGCGGCTGAGGTCAAAGAGGTTGCTGCCTGTGTTCTCCTTTAGGATTTTGATGGACTCCTGTCTCACATTTAGGTCTTTCATCCACTTTGAGTCTCTTTTTGTGTGTGGTGTAAGGAAATGGTCCAGTTTCATTCTTCTGCATGTGGCTGTCCAATTTTCCCAACACCATTTGTTGAAGAGACTGTCTTTTCTCCAATGGACATTCTTTCCTGCTTTGTCGAAGATGAGTTGAGCATAGAGTTGAGGGTCCATTTCTGGGCTCTCTATTGTGTTCCATTGATCTATGTGTCTGTTTTTGTGCCAGTACCATACTGTCTGGATGATGACAGCTTTGTAATAGAGCTGGAAGTCCGGAATTGTGATGCCATCAGCTTTGCTTTTCTTTTTCAACATTCCTCTGGCTATTCAGGGTCTTCAACCTCAGCCGCAGCAACTTCTTCCTAGAAACATTGCCAAAGGCAAGGGAAGCAAGGGCAAAAATGACTACTGGGACTTCATCAAGATAAAAAGCTTTTGCACAGCAAAAGAAACAGTCAACAAAACCAAAAGAAAACCAACAGAATGGGAGAAGATATTTGCAAATGACATACCAGATAAAGGGCTAGTATCCAAAATCTATAAAGAACTTTTAAACTCAACACCCTAAGAACAAATGATCCAATTAAAAAATGGGCAGAAGACATGGACAGACATTTTTCCAAAGAAGACATCCAAATGGCCAACAGACACATGAAAAAATGCTCAACATCGCTCCTTATCAGGGAAACCCAAATCAAAACCTCAGGGAGATACCACCTCACACCAGTCAGAATGGCTAAAATTAATAAGTCAGGAAATGACAGATGTTGGCGGGGATGCGGAGAAAGGGGAACCCTCCTACATTGTTGGTGGGAATGCAAGCTGGTGCAGCCACTCTGGAAAACACTATGGAGGTTCCTCAAAAAATTGAAAATAGAGCTACCATACAGTCCAGCAATTGCACTACTGGGTATTTACCCCAAAGATACAAAGGTAGGGATCCAAAGGGGTATGTGCACCCCGATGTTTAGAGCAGCAATGTCCACAATAGCCAAACTGTGGAAAGAGCCAAATGTCCATCGACAGATGAATGGATAAAGAAGATGTGGGATATATATATACAATGCAATATTATGCACCCATCAAAAGGAATGAAATCTTGCCATTTGCAATGACGTGGATGGAACTAGAGGGTATTACGCTGAGCGAAATAAGTCAATCAGAGAAAGACATGTATCATATGATCTCACAGATATAAGGAATTCTTAATCTCATGAAACAAACTGAGGGTTGCTGGAGTGGTGGGGGGTGGGAGGGATGGGGTGGCTGGGTGATAGACACTGGGGAGGGTATGTGCTACAGTGAGCACTGTGAACTGTGTAAGACTGTTGAATCACAGACCTGTACCTCTGAAACAAATAATACATTATGTGTTAAAAAAAAGAAAAAGAAGAAGAAGAAGAAGATAGCAGGAGGGGAAGAATGAAGGGGGGGAATCGGAGGGGGAGACAAACCATGAGAGACTATGGACTCTGAGAAACAAACTGAGGGTTCTAGAGGGGAGGGGGTTGGAGGGATGGGTTAGCCTGATGATGGGTATTAAAGAGGGCACGTTCTGCATTGAGCACTGGGTGTTATAAGCAAATATGAATCATGGAACACTACATCAAAAACTAATGGTGTAATGTATGGTGATTAACATAACATAATAAAAAAAAGATACAGGTTTTAGGTAGATTGAATTTTATTATTTTTTTATTTTTTATTTTTTTTTTTTTTTAAAGATTTTATTTATTTATTCATGAGAGACAGAGAGAGAGAGAGACAGAGGCAGAGGGAGAAGCAGGCTCCCCGCGGAGCAGGGAGCCCGATGCGGGACTCGATCCCAGGACCCTGGGATCACGACCTGAGCTGAAGGCAGACGCTTAACCGACTGAGCCACCCAGGCATCCCAGGTAGATTGAATTTTAAAGACTGTAGATGCTATGTGTTGTTTCCAATCATCACAGATGAAATTCAAAATAGTTGAACCAAAACTTATAAACATACTAGCAAAAATGAAAAGTCTGTATTAACAATAACTTATTTACTTAATTATAGCTTCTGCAATGCCATTGATATTTGTGTGGTTTCTCTCAGACCCATCCCTTGGCTTATCCATCAGATATTTAGAATAATATTACATAAGTAGTTATGGAAACCCAAGACAATATATTGAAAGAAATTGTAGTTGGGATTCTAAAATTAGTTGGAGACACATCACAATGTGAATCACAACATTAAGCTAATAATCACAAAGTTAAGCTAATAATCTAAGATTGTTGAATAAAAAAAAAGAGACAGTTGAACAATTGCAAACTGAAGGCACTATTTAACACCGACAGTATTCATGGTCTCTATTTTTATAAGGAAACAAACCCAGGTTTGTGGAGCTTTTGTTTGTTGTTTTTGTTTTGTATGTGATTGGAATATGTGCTACTGAGCATTGAGATAAAAAGAACTTGGAAATTTGGGTCTGTTTTACTTTGTAATATTGACCTCTTTGTTTTGCTTGATGTTCTTCCCAGAAATAAGTGGAAAATATGTAAAATATGTATCATCCATCCACAAAGAAACTAATTTAAACTCTTCACTATATAATGTCAATGAGCTTGTTTGATATGCTCTTTTCTTTAAATAATGGTATTAACAAGTGCAGTCTTAAGGTAGATGGATGATTGATAGATGATAGATAGATAGAGATATAGAAAAAATAAAAATGAATTGATAATAATAAAAAATAAAAATGAAATGAAATTTACCATTAGGCATTATGTGGAAAGATTAAAAAATGGAAATAAATAAATGTAATGAAAATCTAGAAGAAACATAAACGAGAATTGAAGATTAAAAAAAATTAACAGGAAAATACCAGCTTGGGAAAAACATAAAAATATTACATTTGGCTAACTATTTTTCTTTAGAAGTGGAGAGCAAATTATAAAATAATAATGTAGTGTTCTGCTTATCTTACTTTAACCAAGCAACTTTTCCTGCAAGCACCATACAACCTGGACTCAGATACAAGCAAGACTGAACTCATTATTGTCCCCTGAAGACAGCATGAATGTAAATCAGCTAAAATATAAGGCTCAGGATAACTTTGGGCTGGTAATAAAATTCACAGTGCTTAAAATTGCTCACTTCTAATGCATATTTTACAAGTCTCGGAGGAAATCTCTGAAACTCATAGATTTTCCCCCTTTCCTCATTACTGTATTTGATATACTTTCAAACTCTGTAAGATGAATTTAATACTTTGTAAAGCACTGAAAGTACCTATCTGAGAGAATCTGAAAGTCTTACAGAATATTTTCTATTTATGATAGTCCATTTTGGATTGCTGAAGGGAAAACTGAGAATAAATGTATCCCAAGTTATATGGGTTTAACATCAGAAGGGTTCAGTCTTCTAAAGTATATTGTGGTGCTGGTTTATCTACATAGTCCCTTGATCTAATGATTTATGAATGATTCTTTACTGTCAGCAGGATAAGCCCTTTAAAGGAGATTTTTTTATGGTGGTTACATGTTCATTCTGATTTATTTATACTCTGATCCTTGCTCTCAAACATGTTATGGGTTACTGAGTGATGGTCTATGACCATGAAAAAGCATTTAGTTTACTGGCCCATCCTAGGGATGAGCATATGACCTTTATTCCATTGTCATAATTCCTAAAAGAGCTTATCAAACCAACCAGAAGAACCAGAGAAACATTCCATGGGGATACAGAGGTGTCAGGAAAAGTAACAAATCTTTTGGATTCTGCTCTAGAATCTTAGTTTCCTTTAGAAGAATATTAAGGAATTCAACTTATAATGACTATGATTATATCCCATTAATTTCTATGATGAAAGAGAGACATCCACATCTTTGAGTGATATCAGAACCTAAATTAGGTAGACTTTAAATCCTTTTATACTAAAAAATATGCACCTATCAAAAGTATAGATAAAATTAATTACACAAGAAAACAGCTGTGTTTTTTGTTTTGTTTTGTTTTTGTTTTTTTGTTTTTTTGTTTTTTTTGGAGTAGGAGGAGCTGATTATTTTCCCTTCTTTATTTTAAGATACTTTGGCTGAATATAGAAAGCTACATTTATAATTATTTTCTGTCAGAACATTGAAGAAATTACTTTACTGTCTTCTAGCTTTCATGATTGTTGAGAGATTAGCTGCTGCTCCTTTAAAGCTAATTTGTAATGCCCCCTGCCTTGTTGTTTTGTACCTGTAGTTTCACAACAATATATCTAGGTGTGAATTTCTTTTTATTTCCCTTGCTTGAGATCCTATGGACTAGATCTATTCTTCAGTGACTTTCATCAGTTCTGAGACAATTTCTGGCAATATGTAATCAAATATTACTTAAAATTGCCACATTTTCCCTGCCCTCTCTTTCTGTATATCTGATTAAACCTTTCACTCTATCTTCCATGTTTCTTATGTTTTCTCATATTTCTTTCTGACCTTTGCTTTTATGCACTTTTTAATTTCTTCTTATCTGTCTTCCAATTCACTAATTCTCTCTTTGTCTGTGTCCATGTGCCCTTAAATGTATACACTGAGTTTTAAATTTTCACTGTTATACTTTTAGGTCATATTTTACAGTTTTCTTTTTTTTTAAGATTTTATTTATTTATTTGACAGAGAGAGAGACAGCGAGAGAGGGAACACAAGCAGGGGAAGTGGGAGAGGGAGAAACAGGCTTCCCATGGAGCAGGAAGCCCAATGCAGGGTTTGATCCTAGGACCCTGGGATCATGACCTGAGGTGAAGGCAGATGCTTAATGACTGAGCCACCCAGGTGCCCCTACAGTTTTATTTTTCTGTAAATATTTTCAAACCTGATTTTTTTTACATCTTTAAATATACTATTGTTAGCTTATAATCTGTCTGATTATTTCAGAACTTGAAGATTTATGAGCCTTATTCTGTTGTTTTGTTTTTGTTTTTGTTTTCACTGATTTCTAACTCATTGTACCTTGTTGCCATGTATGTGTGCTTTTCTCCTATGATTTTATCATTTTCCCTAAGAATTTATTCATGCAAATTACTTAAGAACAAGGATGAACTGTATTCCTTTAGAGATGATTTGGGTTGTTTCTGCCACAGACCTGGGAGTACCAGGAGTCTGGTTTAAGAGTTTTGAGTATGTTCGGATAATACTAATTTTGACTGCATATTTGTAAGCCTGTGGTTACAGTTCTATGGCATATTATTTTACTTCTCTGTAAGGAGGAGGCGGGTTTATTGTTTCATCCATGTCCTGAGAGTATAGCCTTTTAGAGCTCCTGTTTCATAGGTAAAGTGTTGCCTAATAGACTTTTTCTGGCCCTAAGCTTTGACCCTTCTCATTTTTGTCCTGAAAGGCAATCAAATGCTAATCTCAGTTTCATTAGATTCACCAAATCTCCACTGGTCCACTTACCTATCTTAGTTATAGCTCTCTTTTAGATTATTGTCTTGTAATTTCTGACATTCTCTCAGTACCTCTATGCTTTCAAAAAGTGTCTTAAATTATTTTACGCAACATTTTCACTTGTTTTGATAGGAGGGTTAGTCTAAATCACCTACCCTGTTAAGTATGGGTATGGAGCCCTTCTTTTCTTTCTGTTCTACTGCTGTTTAGGGTCAAAATATTTCAATTAAGTAAGTTCCCTTTGCAAACAAATTAAAATCACACTAAGTCAAGTTTCATGAGAGATTCAGAAATAGAACAGAAAAGTAGAAGTAGAATAGTAAAAACTACAATGTAAGGAGTAGTGATAGTTTTCATTGAGAAAGATGAGAAAATAAGCATATATAATTTTTTGTTTTAATTTTGACATGTGAAGGATACTGGCCTAAACTGTGTAGAAATAATTTAGGCTAGACAACACAAAGATTTTTAGTTTGAGGAAATAAAGAGTGGTGTTAGGAAATCTTACTAAGGCATTTACACAAGAGATGTTATCCCAACAAAAATAATAGCTATTATTTACTGAGTGGACTTTAGAAGCCAATTTAAATGAATTATTTTACATAATCTTCACAATTTCTCTACAAGATGGATCTAGAAACATTAAATAATTATTCAGGCCCACAACTGAGTAACAGAACTGAGATTCAAATCTAGGATATTTCAATCTAGAGCCCACTGAACTCTTATCCAAGACACTGTGTGATAGTTCAGATGTGGTCATGTTCTCCATAACAATATATCAGATAACCTCTCAAAATCTTTCTGAGCCCTATGAAAACACATACAGATGCAGAAGTATACTTCAAAATGTTTTAATCAGTTGTGTTTGAAAAAACATAAACACATACACTCTACCTTGCCTTTATTATCTTCACAGTATCAGATTCACATATTCTTTTTTTTTTTTAAGATTTTATTTATTTATTTGACAGGGAGAGACACAGCAAGAGAGGGAACACAAGCAGGGGGAGTGGGAGAGGGAGAAGCAGGCTCCCCACAGAGCAGGGAGCCTGATGTGGGACTTGATCCCAGGACCCTGGGATCATGACCTGAGCCAAAGGCAGTTGCTTAACCAAGTGAGCCACCCAGGCGCCCAGATTCACATATTCTTAATAGTGAGATATCAATATAGAGATTTCACTTATTATAACTCATCTAGTATAACTCATTGTAACTCATTTATTCTTAACTTAGTTGCCATTAGACTAGAGTCTTACTCGTTTAGTTGTTGGATGTTAGTTTGACAGAAGAAAACAAAACAAACAAACAAACAAAAGGAAAAAAGAATCAAAGTCAAGACCTATATATAAGATTATTTAATCTGCTCACACAAATACTAAATGAATTATCTCTGATTAATGTTATAACAAAGGAGATGAGATGAAGTATTAATCATTACCTTATTTCATTAAAAGGCCATTCCAGGGGTACCTGGGTGGCTCAGTCAGTTAAGTGTCTGCTTTTGGCTCAGATCATGATCCCAGGGTCCTGGTATCGAGTCCCACATCGGGGTGGGGGGGGGTCCTTGCTCAGCAGGGAGCCTGCTTCCCCCTCTCCCTCTGCCTGCCACTCCCCCTGCTTGTGCTCTCTATCGCTCTGTCAAATAAATAAATAAAATCTTTGGGCGCCTGGGTGGCTAAGATGGTTAAGCGTCTGCCTTCGGCTCAGGTCACAATCCCAGGGTCCTGGGATTGAGTCCCGCATCGGGCTCCCTGCTAGGCGGGGAGACTGCTTCTCCCTCTGCCGCTGCCTCTCTCTATCTCTCTCTCTGACACTCATGAATAAATAAAACATTTAAAAAAAATTTAAAAATAAATAAATAAATAAATAAATAAATAAAATCTTTTAAAAAAAGGCCATTCCAAATATATCTATAATCTTCTTAATAAAACAAAATTCCATCCACTTATTTTCTACTCTAAGTTGTTTTTGTCTTTTTTTTTTTTTTTTTTTTTTTTTTTTTTTGAGCTCAACTCAATCCAATGAGATTATGGGCTAAGCAATATCTCAGCATTCCTGGTGACAGCAGTTAACCCAGAAACTAATAACAATCTCAGGCAGCTAGACTTTTACCTCCAGCCTGAATTTAAAGACCAGCCTGAATATTTTCAAATAAAATTAGTTTGATTATTTGAATGCAAAATATAGTAATAATACTGAATATAGCCTATGAAGTGATTGATGTATGACATTACCATTGCATGAAGCTTGATTGATATACTTAAGATTTCTCAGGCAGGTAATCTATATCATGAATAAGATTATTTTAAAAATGTGTAAAGAAATATGAAGAAAATGAAAGTAGGCTGAGATAGGGAGGGAGGAGATAGCCCATTTATTATGCAACAATCTAAAATCAGTGGAAGATGGGTTAAGTAAATATAATTTTCAGCTTCCAATCTGGGAGCAGTTTAGCAGAAATAATTCCTCAAAATAATAAAATATGAAAAACAAACAAAAACACCCCAAAAAGTTGAAAAGAAATTTCTATTGGACCATGGTTCATAGATTGATAATTAAATCATATATTCTAAACACTAAACTGTTCAACCATTTGTGACCCAAACAAAATTAACCAGTCTTTGGCCTAGAGCTCAGTGGGGGTTATGATCTGTTTTATTTAGAAATGGCTTGTTTTGTCTATTATAAACATGGAAAACATAAGCTTTTTTTTTTTTCATAAAACCATATACTGGTTTGCTACATGCCATAGAAAAAAGAAAACAGTTGTGTATATTAATCTTCCATATCAACTATAAATGAAACAACAATAGGCCTGATAATTTTATCCCTACTGTACCCACAAGTTTAAATGAACTAAATAAGCTGCTTTAAGACACCGTGGCTGGTTGATTTAAGATTCAAATTACTGAAAGAGTTCACCAAACTTACATTCTTTGTTTTTAGAACACTTGACACATAGTTCTTCAAACCTATCCAAGCCATTATTAAATGACATAAAAGGTGTTTATTGCTTCAAAAGGCAGCCTACCGGAATATTGCTTTTTTCCCCTCTGAGCTACAGTCCTTTAAATGGCACTTTCTATAAATGCTAGATCTTTTCTAATAAGAAGCAATACTGTGATCTCAGAGAAGCCTCACATATTGTGACAAATCTCTGAGCCTCTGGGCTGTTTACCTAATGCTCAACTTAAACTATGCTTTGCTATATCTGTATTTTCCTCTGTATAGTTCATCTTTGTTCACAAAGTAAGTGAAAAATGTATTTTTTCCTCATTTATATAAAAAAAGGCTAAATGAGAGATATAGTCAATTCTATCAACCCTATTAGAAAGCTACAGTGAAGGTTACTTTGACTAAATTCAGCCCATGAGGTCTTACTGAACACCCCCAAATGGAGATAAATTGGTCCTGTGCCACCATATCCCATAGCTCTTCCAGAGAAGAACTTCTTTCCTGTTTTTTTTTCCTAAGAACTCACAAAGTTTAAATGAAAATATAAGAAAAACAAGATAATTTAGCATGAACGACAGTATATTAATGCAATAAGCATTTATGACAACTCACTTAATAGAAGGGATTGTGTTATGTACTAAGAAGGAAAGCAAAGAAGTATAATAATCCCACCATGTCCGTTCTAAGGAAATATCTAGTTTCTTCACCACTACTTATTTCCTCAGTCCAATTAGTCAGCTCCTGGTCTCCTTCCTAATCTAGGCATGTATACTTTTGCCTTTCACTTTAACTACATACTCACACTAGCCCCCTCCGTCCCCCTCTGTTCCTTTTCTTCTCTTTCCAATTCTCCACAACTGCTGTAAATCTTTTTCTTAATTTCCAAGTCCACACTCTTATGGCAACTTCCTCTTAGAAACTTAGTATATCTCCAAATTTACTAAAACAAAACAAAAACCCAGAGGCTAACCAAAGCAGTCTCTTCTTTACAATTCATTCATAATCTTTTACAGTGACCCATTTCCAACTTTCTCAGTTTCATGTGTTGCCACTTTGGTCAATGTGTTAGATCCATGTCCTTCAGTCTGCCCATATCAATTACCACCATTTAATCTATTTCTCATCTCTTCTCCAGATATTTCCTTTTTCATGAAAAAAAACCCACAAAAGTACATAAATGTTAAGCACTGTTCCTTTGCCCCATGCTTACATTCATTTTCAGTTCTTTCTTTTCAAATGAAGAGCAGCATTTATTTCTTCCAACACTCCTCATCACAAAATCAACACCTGCCGCCAGCTGGATATCCAGAGCTCTCTCAAGGCGCAGAGAGCTTTTCACCTTTATCAGTTTCCTCTACATTGCCTCCTAAATAAATGCATATTGATCCTTTGAGTTCAGCCCAAATACCATCTGCTCGGAGAAACCATTTGGGCCTTCCTTTCCATTCCATCCTCAGAAGAATTAATCACTTTTTCATTTGTAATTCTACAATGTGTTTTTCATTATGTTGTGTTTACGTTTTCGTATTACTTGTAAAAATACTTTCCTTTCACTAAATTATGAAATCTTTGTGGGAAGAGACACAGTTTGTATCATCCTCTTACTTCAATCATCTCTATCCTAATGCCTGACATATAATAAGTGCTCATGTATATTTGTTGCAATAAACTGATTCCATCCCTCAAGAAGCTTATTATCTAATATGTTTTTGGAAAATTCCATAGAATGATATTATAGGAATTTAGAGAAAGATCACTCAACTGTGATGTAAGAAAGCTGAAATGTGCTTGAGGAGAAGAGAATTCCAAACAGATAGATCAGGGAATATCTTGTATCATGCAGAAAGAGTAGATTGAACAAAAGGTCAAACCTGAAAAGGCATAATGCTTACTAAAGGAATGCTGAACATCTAATCTGGCTGGACTTTAGTAATAGAAAATAAGATAAGATTTGAAAAACAGGATGAAGGGTGAATAACACTGCATCAGGCAGAAATATAGGTTTGAATGCAATTGACCAAAAAAAAAAAAAAAAACCTGAAAAAAAAAGAGATAGAAACTTATTTCTCTCACATATAAGTGAAATCCAAACATCGGCATTCAAGAGTTAACCAGTCATTCCCACTGTGTACTCCATGACCATCAATACATGCCTTCTACCTCCTGGTCCAGGTGGCATTTTGAACTACAACCATTATGCATTTCAGTAAGCACAAAGGAGCAAGGAATGAAAAGGGTACACTTTTTGTTTCTGAAGACATGTCTTGGAAATTTCAAATAACTGGTCGGAATTTACTGCCAGGACTATATACCCAGCTGCAAATGAGACCAAAAAAAAAAAAAAAAAAATCTTATTTCTTATTGGTAAACGTGTTTTTTCCCCCTCTTCCCAAATAGGACTTTCTCTCCTTACCCAATATTTTATTATATATATAAAATATATATATGTATATATATGGTTTTTAAGATTCCATTTATTTATTTGAGAGACAGAAGAGAGAGAAAATGCACGTGAGCACAAGCAGGGGGAGAGGCAGAGGGAGAGAGAAAGAGAGAAGCAGACCTTCTGCTCAGCAGGGAGCCCGATGCAGGGTTCTATCCCAGGTTCCCAGGATCATGACCTGAGATGAAGGCAGACGCCCAACAGACTGAGCCACCCAGGCGCCCCTATTATATATTTTTTAAAAGATTTATTTATTTATTTGAGAGAGAGAGACAGAGAAAGAGAGAGCACAGTGAGATGGCAGCAGAGGGAGAGAGAATCTAAAGCAGACTCCACGCTCAGTGCAGAGCCCAGCACAGGGTTGATCTCATAACCCTGAGATCACAACCTAAGCTGAAACTGAGAGTTGGACACCCAATGGACTGTGCCACCCAAGTGCCCCTCCTTACTCAAGATTTGAAATGATAAGTTCAAGCATCTGCATTTTTAATGGAGAGAACAATACAGGTAAACTCAGAAAATATAGATACTTTCATAAACTGACATTTTTAGGAACTGAATAAACCTGTTGGTTTTGTGTCCTTAAGGTTTCAGAGAGAACTTAAACACAGTTTCTCTTTGCTTAGCAACTGCTCATCACAATTATTTTTCCCTTTAAATATAAAAGTGTTCATTATAATATTCAGCTAAAAGAAACAAAGGAAATTTGACAAATATAGTTCTTATCTCTGATTATGTAACTTTTTTTTTTTTTTTGCCCAGTTCCATGTGAATGGTCATTTCAGCAAATGACACTGGAATACAGACATTTAAACACAAAGAAAGGCTGACTCCCTACTTCCATTCGCAGATTGATTTGGCTTTGTTGAATGTAAATAAGCAAAATCATTTCTTTCAAAATAGCTGCCAGGGATCATCCCTCATTAATCTCTGCAAGGTTTTTCTTGCCTACATCATAAACCCAGCAGCAGGAGGTACTAACACAAAGCTCACATACCTCCCAAGTCTGCCTGGGAGTACGTACAATCCCTCCTTATGCACAGATACTAAGTTAGGAAATATTCTGGTCATGATACTGTAATTTTTAAACACTACCTTTCAGTCCTAAATGTGAGAATAAGAAACAGTGCTTTAAATATTATGCATTTATACATTTTATAAAATTGAAGATAATCAAATAATTATAGAAAATGGTAAGAGTAATTAATTACTACAGGACATAGAATTGTATTTTTGATAGGCATATTATTTTTACATACAATTCTAATCATGGGTAAATGAAGTTATATCATGACCAAAAATGAAATAAGAAACCATACTGACAACATAAAAACATGTTTTATTAAAAAAGGGGGGGGCTTACTTAGTTTCAGACACATTTCTGTAAATATTGTGGATGTGGACACATTAATTCTTATATACATTATCCCTAGATGTGAAGTACTTTAAGTAGAAGCAAGGAATAAGAAGATTCCTAGAAGTGCATTTTGGAGCTTATGCTTGTTCATGGACTCCAGTCCAGAACATTAATGAACAAATCAGTGTATGAGATTTCACAGAATAGGAGAAAAGTTGTCAAGTACAGCCTCCTGGGTACTAGAAACTGGGCAAGAAAGAGTGCCCATCACTATGCCCTACAACTCTAGAGTAGAGGAGGGAATTCTGGCATCTCTCAAGTGTTAGTGAACAGACCCAAGGATATGGCCACATACCCTGCCTGTAGACAGATACTGAATTAGAAAGCTCTCTTCTCATTCAAGGATGAGTAAGGAGAAAAAAAATAACAACTAGAAATGTATAGAAAATAATCTACAGAACAGAAGAAAGAAAAGACTGGAAGAATCTGAGGAAGAATTAGGACACTACTTCTTTAACTGCAGGAACCAAAACAAAAAGATGTGCATGTTTAAATACATAAAGCCAGCTATTTCAATATCTGCAGGGACCAGTATACTCTCATCAAAATTTCAAAGGGCAATACAGGGTAGGAAGGACTAGGAACATGGCAAATATAGACTATGTCTAAAGAAACAGACACTAATCAGCACCATCTAAATTTAAAGCATAAGTATGGGCTTATTGTTACTAGATTTCTGATTCTGGAAATCTGGGGATTTTTTAAGATTTATTTATTTGAGAGAGAGAGAGAGATAGAGAATGCAAATGGGAGAAGGGACAGAGGGAGAGAGAGAATCCTCAAGCAGACTCCCTGCCAAAGCACAGAGCATGACTGATGCAGGGCTCCATCCTAGCACCCTGAGATCATGTCCTGAGGAGAAATCAAGAGTTGGACACTTAACCAACTGAGCCATCCAGGCACCCCTGGCAATCTGGGGATTTTTTAAAATGTTCCTTTCTTTCCTCCCTTCCTCCCTCCTTTCATGCCTTCTTCTCTTTCCTACCACGTTGATTACCAACAAAACAAATGAATGACAACAAGAAGAAGTTATGTAGCCAAACAAAACACAACTATAGTCTGCATAGAGAAGACAGACTGTTTTTTTCTGATCTCTTCTTAATGGAATATAATAAAAAAGTTGCAGAAACAAGAGCAGACAGTCAAGAATAGAACAAGAAATGAAAGAAATAACACACTATGGTAAGTGAGCTAAGGAAAAATTTTTCAATAATAAAATTAGAATTTGCAATGGAAGACTTAAAAGCCATAACATACATTTAGGAAGGTAAATCACAAATGTCAATGATGATTTGAGAAACTCTTAGATACCAAAAGAAAGAGTAGAAATAAACATAAATGGTAAGAGAGAAGAAAATAGAGGGGGAGAATACAGGGAACAGCACACACACAGCTGGCCCAAGAATATCAGTGTACTGTAACAGTGTACAATAAAATAAAAAAAAACAAAATTCCCTGATCTAAAAATACCCTGAGAGGGGCATCTGAGTGGAGCATTACAAAAGCATTAAAAACAGAAAATATACACTGGAAATAAGAAAAATGATAGCAGAAATGAAAAACTTAGAAGGACTGGATTAAGAGGTTGAAGGAATCTTGTAAAAAGGAAAGAAAAAAACCATAAAGATGAGAAATAAGAGAGACAATACAAAAAAAAATAGCAGCTCAATCCAGGAAATCTAAGATAAAAAGCAATGAATTTCTAAAAGATAAAATAATTTAAAAAGGGGGAGAAAAAAATAATCAAGGAAGCTATCTTTTAAACTCAAAATACAAGAACATAAATTTGTAGACAGAAAAGATTCACTGAATGAAAACCTCAAACCATGGATGAAAATAGACTCATGATAAGGATATCTCCATGATATTTCAGAACTTAAGAGTAAAGAGCTAATCCAAAAAGCTTTAAAGAGAAACAGAAAATAAAAATAGGCTTCCTGCAAAAGATTAAGAGAATGATGCTATCAGACTTTCAACAGTAGCTCTGCCTTCTAGCTTTGTAGAGCAATTAATTTCCAACCTAGAATTCTTGACCTAAACAAATTTTCAGTGAGTAGTGAAATACAATATGAGAAATACAAGATCTTAAATATATTACCTCCAAAGCATGGTTACCACTGGGGAATGTTCTCCACAAAAATTAAGGAATAAATAAAAAAACAAAGAGAGAAAGAAATACAATGATGGAAATAGTGTTTATCAAAAGAGACCTTGAGGATCACACTGGTGCAGTGCATCTTAAAGTAGATCAACCAGATTGGAGCACATCAAAATTTACAGGAAAATTTCCATATAGCTAAAACTGACAGAATTCCTGTTATTTTTTAATGCATTAAGCAAATATTTACGCAACTTGAGGAGAGATTAGGGACAAATCCATGACAAATACATTGAAAAAACTAAACAAACAAGCATATAAGCAAAAAAAAGACAATCTGTACTCCAGGAACATCAAAAAGTCCTGCAAGAAAAGAAAATTAATTATAGTACTTTACATATCTCAGCTCTAAATGGAGTTTACAAAGTCATAATAAATAATACTGAAATAACTAGAATTTGAATATTACAATATGGGGAAGGTAGGAAGATGGGAATTGTATGTGTTTTGGTTATAGTGAGGGATAAAAAGAAGTACATCAACATCTCCCATAGTAAATAGATAATCTCTAACCCTAAAATATCCAGAATATCATCAAATTATTTAGAGATGTAAGTGGTTTCTATCAAAGAAAGAGTTAAATAAAAAATTAAAACTGGCCTATTGGGGCACCTGGCTGGCTTAGTCGGTGGAACACACAACTCTTGATCTTGAGATTATGAGGTTGGGTCCCACATGTGGCATAGAGTATATTTAAAATAAGATAAAATTTAAAATTGGCCTATTAAAATGGGGCACATACAGGTAAAGTACTGTTTCACAATAAAAATACAGAGAATATATCTAAAAAATGAAGGAGATTAGGCTCAAGATTTTCTTTGAAACACTCTGACAGAAGGCAATACAATACTACTCTAAGAAATGTTTAGTGCAAAAGGATGGGATCCAAGCATTTTTATGCCCAGTCAAGTAATTCTTTTTTTTTTTTTATGAGTTAAGAAACTTTTAGAGACATTCTTATGTAGGCAAGGATTCATAAAATAAATCACATATTTTTCCCTTGCAAAAACTAAAAGAGTATTCTTGTCAGCCAACTAAGAGATAAATCAAAAGAAACAACAATTCCTCTTCTTGCTAAGTTGGACTAACACAGACTAAATTTACCCTCTTGCATAAAACCACCAAAGAACTGGACAAAATAGATGAAACAATGGTTTTCAAGACACTGTATATTAGGCAACAAAAGATTAGGCAACAACAAAAAAATTTTGGGAGGCACTAATCACTGAAAGACAGAAAACAAATGTGATGTGCCCTTTGACTGACAAAGCTTACTGCCTTGAAAGACTTTTCAGGGATTACTCAGGAAGGGGGAAACCAGGTACATCCTAGCACACTTCCTGAGTTGAAGAAATATGACTGAAGAGTCCAGGGAGACTAAGACAGATATAATTCACAGAGAAGAATACTACAGAGAATTCTTCTGCATATAGAATGATGGAGATCTACACTGTCTGGGTACCCTTCAAGTATTTAGCAGACCACTGATCAGTGGATGCATGGGAGGAAACAATGTGAGGCTAAAGAATCACCCAAAAGGATGAGAAATAACAGTGCCCAACACCCACTCAGGCACAGCAGTGATATCTGTATCCACCACCCAGTTTTGAAACCTTATAAATCAAAGGTCATTGGATAGACTATACAGAAGAGTTTTGCCATGATGGAGGGGAATAATTAGCCTAAGACTAAACACTGGTCTGGTCTTGCCTAACAAATCTTAAAAGGGTAAAATTATTTATAAGCACCTTGAGTTCACTCAAGAATATTAATTATAAACTCAAGAATATTAATTAAACTCAAGAATATTAATTATAAAACAATAACCAGCATTCTAAACTTAAATGCCAGACTATCTGGCAACCAGTCAAGAATAACCAGGCATGCTAAATAACAAGAAAATACATCAAAGAAATAAAATAACCAATAAAAACAGACCTAAAACTGATACAAAAGTTAGAACTAGCAGATGAGGACATTAAAACAGCCTATTATAATTGAACTGTACGGTCTAAAAGATAAGTTGAAGTAGGGCAGATGGAATAAAATATAAAAATAAAACATCTAGAGATGAACAATACAACACCTGGGATTAAAAATAAAGTGCAGTAGATAGATAGACATCATATAAAAAGAGATCGATAACTTGAAGACATAGTAACAGACCCTATTATACATAATTACATATGATAATAAATATACTATTAATTATTTCAATTATTTATAAAAGTATTATTAAAATAAATATTATTTTAATAAATATGTAATATATGTCATAAATAAACATATTTGAAGAAAAAATAATCAAAGTCTTTTCAAATTAAAAGGAAAACACAACATATCAAAACTACTATTATTCAAACTTTAAGAGGAGGGAAATACTGACACATTGATGAACCTTGAAAACATTATGCTAGGGAGGAGCAAAATGGCAGAGGAGCAGGAGACCTAAATTTCGTATGGTCCCAGGAATTCAGCTAGATAGGGATAAAACCATTCTGAAGACGTACAAACTCAACAGCAGATAGAAGAAAAGAATAGCAGCAACTCTCTGAACAGAAAAGCAACCACTTTCTGGAAGAGTCATATTCTATGCCTTTAGAGTAGTTAACCTTATTTTTGGTATATATATATAAGTTGTTCTCTCTTTAAAATTTTGGGATACAGTTTCCTCTAACAGACCAAAATATACCCCAAATCTCTAGTGTATGGCTTTGTTCTAGTCTCCTGCCTGATCACCTTCTCTCCCTTTCTTTTTTTTTAAATTTCTCTTCTTTCCTTTTTCAACCAATTTCTTATCAATTCCTTTTATAAAATCTTCTATAATTTTCATCTTTACAGTCTTATTCCATCCCTTCATCGTATTTACCCTAATTTTTGTACATATATAAGCTTTTATTATTTTAAAATTTTGGGAGGCACTTTCCTCTAACAGACTAAAATATGCCCAAAATCTAGTGTGTGGCACTGATCTATTCACCAGCCTGATCATATTTGATCATTTTTTTTTAAATCTTTTTCTTTTTCTTTTTTTTTCTTTCCCTTTCTTTTCCCCCAATTTCAGGTCTCTTCTGATTTCTTTAGTGTATATTTTTCTGGGGTCGTTGTTACCTTGTTAGCATTTTGTTCTCTCATTCATTTATTCTCCTCTGGAAAAAATGACAAGACAGAAAAAAAATCACCTCAAAAAAAAAGAACAAGAGGCAGTACCAACTGCCAGGGACCTAATCAACACGGACACTAGTAAGATGTCAGAACTAGAGTTCAGAAACGATTTTAAAGATACTAGCTGAGCTTGAAAAAAGCATGAAAGGTACTAGAGAACCGCTTTCTGGAGAAATAACAGAACTAAAATCTAACCAAGTCGAAATCAAAAAGGCTATTAATGAGGTGCAATAAAAAATGAGGCTCTAACTGCTAGGATAAATGAGGCAGAAGAGAGAATGAGTGATACAGAAGACCAAACAATGGAAAATCAAGAAGCTGAGAAAAAGAGAGATCAACAACTACTGGATCTCGAGGGCAGAATTTGAGAGATGAGTGATACCATAAGACGACACAATATTAGAATAATTGGGATCCTAGAAGAAGAAAGAGAGAGAGGGGCAGAAGGTATATTGGAGCAAATTATAGCAGAGAACTTCCTTAATTTGGAGAAGGAAACAGGCATCAAAATCCAGGAGGCACAGAGAATGCCCCTCAAAATCAATAAAAATAGGTCAAAACCCCGACATCTAATAGTAAAACTTACAAGTCTCAGAGACAAAGAGAAAATCCTGAAAGCAGCTCGGGACAAGAGGTCTGTAACCTACAATGGTAGAAACATTAGACTGGCAACAGATCTATCCACAGAGACCTGGCAGGCCAGAAAGGACTGGCATGATATATTCAGAGCACTAAATGAGAAAAATATGCAGCCAAGAACATATATCAGCTAGGCTGTCATTGAAAATAGAAGGAGAGATAAAAAGCTTCCAGGACAAACAAAAACAAAAGGAATTTGCAAACACGAAACAAGCCCAAAAGAAATATTGAAAGGGGTCCCCTAAGCAAAGAGTGAGCCTAAAAGTAACATAGACCAGAAAGGAACACAGACAATATACAGTAACAGTCACCTTACAGGCAATACAATGGCACTAAATTCATATCTTTCAATAGTTACCCTGAATGTAAATGGGCTAAATGCCCCAATCAAAAGACACAGGCTATCAGATTAGATAAAGAAACAAGACCCATCGATATGCTGTCTGCAAGAGACTCATTTTAGACCCAAAGATACCTCCAGATTGAAAGTGAGGGGGTGGAAAACCATTTACCATGCTAATGGACACCAAAAGAAAGCTGGGGTGGCAATCCTTATATCAGACAAATTAGATTTTAACCAAAGACTATAATAAGAGATGAGGAAGGATACTATATCCTACTTAAAGGATCTATCCAACAAGAAGATCTAACAATTGTAAATATCTATGCCCCTAACATAGGAGCAGCCCATTATATAAGCCAATTAATAACAAAAGCAAAGAAACACATCAACAACAATACAATAATAGTAGGGGACTTTAACAACCCCCTCACTGAAATGGACAGATCATCTAAACAAAAGAACAACAAGGGAAATAAAGGCTTTAAATGACACATGGAACAGCGGGACCTCATAGATATATTCAGAACATTCCATCCCAATGCACATTCTTCTCTAGTGCCCTTGGAACATTCTCCAGAATAGATCACATCCTAGGTCCCAACTCAGGTCCCAACCAGTACGAAAAGATTGGGATCATTCTGTGCATATTTTCGGACCACAATGCTGTGAAACTAGAACTCAATCACAAGAAGAAAGTTGGAAAGAACTCAAATAAATGGAGGCTAAAGAGCATCCTACTAAAGAATGAATGGGTCAACCAGGAAATTAAAGAAGAATTTAAAAAATTCATGGAAACAAATGAAAAGGAAAACACAACTGTTCAAAATCTTTGGAATGCAGCAAAGGCAGTCCTAAGAGGAAAATATATAGCAACACAAGCCTTTCTCAAGAAACAAGAAAGGTCTCAAATACACAACCTAACCCTACACCTAAAGGAGCTGGAGAAAGAACAGCAAATAAAGCCTAAAAACAGCAGGAGAAGAGAAATAATAAAGATCAGAGCAGAAATCAATGAAATAGAAACCAAAAGAACAGTAGAACAGATCAACGAAACTAGGAGCTGGTTCTTTGAAAGAATTAATAAGATTGATAAACCCCTGGCCAGACTTATCAAAAAGAAAAGAGAAAGGACCCAAATAAATAAAATCATGAATGAAAGAGGAGAGATCACAACCAAAACCAAAGAAATACAAACAATTATAAGAACATATTATGAGCAATTATATGCCAGCAAATTAGATAATCTGGAAGAAATGGATGCATTCCAGAGATGTATAAACTACCAAAACTGAACCAGTAAGAAATAGAAAACCTGAACAGACCTATAACCACTAAGGAAATTGAAGCAGTAATCAAAAATCTCCCAACAAACAAGAGCCCAGGGCCAGATGGTTTCCCAAGGGAATTCTACCAAACATTTAAAGAAGAATTAATACCTATTCTTCTGAAACTGTTCCAAAAAATAGAAATGGAAGGAAAACTTCCAAACTTGTTTTATGAGGCCACCATTACCTTGGCAAAGAAGAAGTCAAACTCTCACTCTTTGCAGATGATATCATACTTTATGTGGAAAACCCAAAAGACTCCACCCCAAAACTGCTAGAACTCATACAGGAATTCAGTAAAGTGGCAGGATATAAAATCAATGCACAGAAATCAGTGGCATTCCTATACACCAACAACAAGACAAAAGAAAGAGAAATTAAGGAGTCGATCCCATTTACAATTGCACCCAAAATCATAAGATACCTAGGAATAAATCTAACCAAAGAGGCAAAGGATCTGTACTCAGAAAACTATAAAATAGTCATGAAAGAAATTGAGGAAGACACAAAGAAATGGAAAAATGTTCCATGCTCATGGATTGGAAGAGCAAATATTGTGAAGATGTCAATGCTACCTAGAGCAATCTACACATTCAATGCAATCCCTACCAAAATACCATCCACTTTTTTCAAAGAAATGGAGCAAATAATCCTGAAATTTGTATGGAACCAGAAAAGACCCCGAATAGCCAGAGGAATGTTGAAAAAGAAAAGCAAAGCTGCTGGCATCACAATTCCCGACTTCAAGCTCTATTACAAAGCTGTCATCATCCAGACAGTATGGTACTGGCACAAAAACAGACACATAGATCAATGGAACACAATAGAGAGCCCAGAAATGGACCCTCAACTCTATGGTCAACTCATCTTTGACAAAGCAGGAAAGAATGTCCAATGGAAAAAAGACAGTCAACAAATGGTGTTGGGAAAATTGGACAGCCACATGCAGAAGAATGAAACTGGACCATTTCCTTACACCACACACAAAAAGAGACTCAAAGTGGATGAAAGACCTAAATGTGAGACAGGAGTCCATCAAAATCCTAGAGGAGAACACAGGCAGCAACCTCTTCAACCTCAGCTGCAGCAACTTCTTCCCAGAAACAACGCCAAAGGCAAGGGAAGCAAGGGCAAAAATGAACTATTGGGACTTCATCAAGATAAGAAGCTTTTGCACAGCAAAGGAAACAGTCAACAAAACCAAAAGACAACCAACAGAATGGTAGAAGATATTTACAAATGATATATCAGATAACGGGCTAGTATCCAAAATCTATAAAGAACTTATCAAACTCAACACCCAAAGAACAAATGATCCAATCAAGAAATGGGCAGAAGACATGAACAGATATTTTTCCAAATAAGACATCCTGATGGCCAACAGACATATGAAAGAGTGCTCAACATCGCTCCGCATCAGGGAAATCCAAATCAAAACCTCAATGAGATACCACCTCACACCAGTCAGAATGGCTAAAATTAACAACTCAGGAAATGACAGATGTTGGCGGGGATGCAGAGAAACGGGAACCCTCCTACACTGTTGGTGGGAATGCAAGCTGGTGCAGTCACTCTGGAAAACACTATGGAGGTTCCTCAAAAAGTTGAAAATAGAGCTACCATACGACCCAGCAATTGCACTACTAGGTATTTAGCCCAAAGATACAAAGGTAGGAATCCGAAGGGGTACGTGCACCCCGATGTTTATAGCAGCAATGTCCACAATAGCCAAACTATGGAAAGAGCCAAGATGTCCATCGACAGATGAATGGATAAACAATATATGGTATATATATACATTGGAATATTATGCACCCATCAAAAGGAATGAAATCTTGCCATTTGCAACGATGTGGATGGAACTAGAGGGTATTATGCTGAGCGAAATATGTCAATCAAAGAAAGACATGTATCATATGATCTCACTGATATAAGGAATTCTTAATCTCAGGAAACAAACTGAGGGTTGCTGGAGTGGTGGGGGGTGGGAGGGATGGGGTGGCTGCATTATGGACATTGGGGAGGGTATTTGCTATTGTGAGCACTGTGAATTGTGTAAGACTGTTGAATCACAGACCTGTACCTCTGAAACAAATAATACATTATAAGTCAAAAAAAAAAAAAAAAGAAGAAGATAGTAGGAAGGGAAAAATGAAGAGGGGGAAATTGGAGGAGGAGACGAACCATGAGAGACTATGGATTCTGAGAAACAAACTGAGGGTTCTAGAGGGGAGGGGGTGGGGGGATGGGTTAGCCTGGTGATGGGTATTAACAAGGGCACGTATTGAATGGAGCACTGGGTGTTATACACAAACAATGACTAATGGAACACTACATCAAAAACTAATGATGTACTGTATGGTGATTAACATAACATAATAAAATTTAAAAAATTAAGATAGTTATGTTAAAGTGATAACACGATAAATGTGACAGCTAAAGGAAAAAAAAAACAAGCAACAAACAAAAAAATTATGCTAAGTGAAATAAGCTAACCACTAAAGGACACAGTGTATGAAGTTCCTAGGATAGCCAAGTACATAGAGACAAAAAAATTGAATGGTGGCTGCCAGGTGTTGGAAGAAGGGGGAAGGAAAATTACTGCTTATTGGTTACAGAATTTCAGTTGGGGAAGATTAAAATATTCTAGAAATAAATTGTGGTGATGGTTGCACAACACTGTGAATGTACTTCATTAAAAAAAAACTATACACTTAAAAATGGTTAAAAAGGTTAATTTTATATTATGTACATTTTACCACAATAAAAAAAAAAAAAGGAAACCTTAAAAGCAGCCAGAGAAACGTAGAGAAGAACAAAGATAAGGACGGCAACGGATTTCTTGCTAAAACAATGTAATCAAGAAGACAGTTATACCTCAAAATACTGAAACACAAAATAGTGAACAACAAAGAATTCAAAAATTAAATTGAAAAAATACTTTTTTTTAGCCATATGGAACGTGAAGGAATTTGTCTCAAACAGGCCCACACTATAAGGAAGACCTTCAAGTGAAGCAAAATAACATTTAAAAAAAAAAAAAAATGGATCTACACAAAGGAAAGAAGAGTGCTGAAAATGGCCACCACACAGATAAATGTATAAGAATATTATTATTACTTAAATATCTTTAAAACACCACTGATTTTTTAAAAATTGACATGTGGTGTGGATCTCATAAAATATGTAAAGCAAAATGTATGACCGTATCATAGTGACCAGAAGGGGGAGAAATAGAAGTTTATTCTTGTAGGATTCTTATACTATCTGGGAAGTGATAGCACTTGAAGCTAGACTATAATAAGTTAAAGATATGTGCTATAAACCCTAAAGCAATCACTAAAATAACAAAAGTCAAATTTAATAAGCCCACAAAGACAAAATAAAATCATAAAAAGTTCTCAATCCAAATGAAGACAATCAGAGGAAAGAAGGAACAAAGTAAATAAGACAAGTATAAAATTAGCAAGACTTAAGTCTAACTGTATGAATTATCAAATAAATATAAATGAGCTAAATATCCAATAGAAGGCAGAGTGTCAGATTGGCTAAAAAAGCATAAACCCAACACTATACTGTCTACCAAAACCCATTAAACATATAAATAGACAAATAGGTTAAAAAGTTAAAGGTTATAAAATGACATACCTTGTATATTAGCTTTCTAGGGCTGTCATAATAAAGTACCACAGACTGGCTTAAACAAACAAGAGAAATATATTTTCTCACAGTTCTGTAGGCTAGCAGTCCAAGATTAAGGTGTTGGTGGAGCTGGTTTCTTTTGAGGTTTCTCTACTTGGCTTGTAGATGGCCATCTTCTCCCTTGTCTTCACATGGTCTTATTTCTGTACCCATCTCTGTCCAAATTTCCTCTTCTTATATTAACATCAGTCATACTGGATTAGAGTCCACCTTAATGAACTTATTTTAATTTTTTTGATTTTTCATTATTTCCTTTTTTTAATTTAAATTCAATTAGCCAACATATAGTACATCATTAGTTTCAGATGTAGAGTTCAATAATTCATCAGCTGCATATAACACCCAGTGCACATCACATCACATGCCCTCCTTAATGCCCATCACCAAATTACCCCATCCCCCCACCCAACCACCCTCCAGCTACCCTCAGTTTGCTTCCTATAGTTAAGAGTCTCTCATGGTTTTTCTCCCTCTCTGATGACTACCCATTCAGTTTTCCCTCCCTTCCCTTATGATCCTCTGTGCTGTTTCTTATATTCCACATCTGAGTGACATCATATGATAATTGTCTTTATCTGACTGACTTCTTTCATGCAGCATAATACCCTCCAGTTCCATCCATATGATGCAAATAGTAAGAATTCATCCTTTCTGATGGCTGGGTAATATTCCATTGTGTGTGTGTGTGTGTGTGTGTGTGTGTGTGTGTGTGTGTGTGTGTGTGTATATATATATATATATATATCACATATTTATCCATTCATCTGTTGATGGCCATCTCGGCTCTTTCCCCACTATTGTGAACATTACTGCTATAAACACTGGGGTGCATGTGCCCTTTTGGATCATTACATTTGTATCTTTTGGGTAAATACTAGTAGTGGAATTGCTGGGTCATAGGGTAGATCTATTTTTAACTTCTTGAGGGATCTCCATACTATTTTCCAGAGTGGCTTTATCAGCTTGCATCCCCACCAACAGTGTAAGAAGGTTCCCCTTTCTCCACATCCTCACCAGCATTTGTTGTATTGTTAATTTTGTTGACTTGTTAATTTTAGCCATCTGACTGGCGTAAGGTGGTAGCTCATTGTGGTTTTGATTTCTATTTCCCTGATGCCGAGTGATGTTGAGCATTTTTTCATGTGTCTGTTGGCCATTTGTATGTCTTCTTTGGAGAAATGTCTGTTCATGTCTTCTGCCCATTTCTTGACTGGATTATTTGTTTTTTGGGTGTTGAGTCTGATAAGTTCTTTATAGATCTTGGGTACCAGCCCTTTATCTGGTATGTCATTTGCAAATATCTTCTCCCATTCAGTAGGTCACCTTCTAGTTTTGTTGACTGTTTCCTTTGCTGTGAAAAAGTTTTTTATCTTGATGAAGTCCCAATAATTCACTTTTGCTTTTGTTTCCCTTGCCTTTAGAGACATGTCTAGCAAGAAGTTGCTGCAGCCAAGGTCGAAGAAGTTGCTGCCTGTGTTCTCCTCTAGGATTTTGATTGACTCCTGTCTTACATTTAAGTCTTTCATCCATTTTGAGTTTATCTTTGTGTATGGTGCAAGAAAATGGTCCAGAAAATTATTGTTCTACATGTGGCTGTCCAATTTTCCCAACACCATTTGTTGAAGAGACTATCCTTTTTCCATCGGATATTCTTTCTTGCTTTGTCGAAGATTAGTTGACCAAAGAGTTGAGGGTCAATTTCTGGGTTCTCTATTCTGTTCCATTGATCTATGTGTCAGTTTTTGTGCCAGTACCATACTGTCTTGATGATTACAGCTTTGTAATAAAGCTTGAAGTCGGGAATTGTGATGCCACCAGCTTTGGTTTTCTCTTTCAACATTCCTCTGGCTGTTCGGGGTCTTTTCTGGTTCCATACAAATTTCAGGATTATCTGTTCCATTTCTTTGAAAGGAGTTGGTGGTATTTTGATAGGGATTGCACTGAATGTGTAGACTAATCTGGGTAGCATAGACATTTTAACAATATTTATTCTTCCAATCCATGAGCATGGAATGTTTTTCCATTTCTTTGTATCTTCCTCAATTTCTTTCATAAGCGTTCTGTAGTTTTTAGAGTACAAATCCTTTACCTCTTTGGTTAGGTTTATTCCTAAGTATCTTGTGATTTTTGGTGCAATTGTAAATGGAATCAATTCCTTAATTTCTCTTTCTTCTCATTGTTAATGTATAGAAATGCAACTGATTTCTGTGCATTGATTTTATATCCTGCCATGTCGCTGAATTCCTCTATGAGTTCTAGCAATTTTGGGATGGAGTCTTTTAGGTTTTCCACATAAAGAATCATGTCATCTGCGAAGAGTGAGAGTTTGACTTTTTCTTTGCCAGTTTGAATGCCTTTTATTTCTTTTTGTTGTCTGATTGCTGAGGGTAGCACTTCTAGTACTATGTTGAACAAGAGTGGTGAGAGTGGGCATCCTTGTCACATTCCTGATCTTCAGGGAAAAGCTCTGTTTTTCCCCATTGAGAATGATATTAGCTGTAAGACTTTTGTAGATGGTTTTTATGATATTGAGGTATGTTCCCTCCATTCATACACTGTGCAGAGTTTTCATCAGGAAAGGATGCTGTATTTTGTCAAATGCTTTTTCTGCATCAATTGGGAGGATCATATGGTTCTTGTCCTTTCTTTTATTAATGTGATGTATCACATTGATTGATTTGTGAATGTTGAACCACTCTTGCAGCCCACGAATAGATCCCACTTGGACATGGGGAATAATCCTTTTAATGTATTGTTGGATCCTACTGGCTAGTATCTTGGTGAGATTTGTCATCCATGTTCATCAGGGATATTGGTCTGTAATTCTCCTTTTTTGGTAGGGTCTTTGGTTTTGGGATCAAGGTAGTTTTCCTCCCATTTCTGTTTTTTGAAACAGCTTCAGAAGAATAGGTATTAGTTCTTTTTTAAATGTTTGGTAGAATTCCCCTGGGAAGCCATCCAGCCACAGACTCTTGTTTGTTAGGAGACCTCATTTTAATTTAATTACTTCTTAAAGACCCTATCTCCAAATAAAGTCATGTTCTGAGTTACTGGGATTTGGAATTTTAGCATATGAATTTTAGAGAAGGTGTCAGTGTAATATATTAATTTACAATTCAGCCCATAACACCTAGCTATCACTAATCAAAAAAAAAAAAAGGGTAGCTATATTAATAGCAGACTAAGTAAATTTCAGAGCTAAGAATGTTATCAGATATAAAAAAGAGCATTTCATAATGCAAAGGAGACAACTGTTAAGATGACAAAAGAACCATAAACCTTTATGCATGTAATAACAAAGTCTCAAAAGCAGGAAGCAAAAACTGATAAACTCTAAGGAGGAATAGACACATCCACAATTATAACTGGACATTTCTATACTTCTCTCTTAAGAGTTAATAGAACAAGTACACATAAAATCAGTAAGAATACAGAAGACTTCAATAGCACGAAGAACCAAAGTGAACTAATTGACAATTATAAAACACGACCTAACAGTAGCAAAACACAGTATCTTTTCAAGTGCATACCAAATATAAAACTAGATCATACCTGGAGTAAAAGCAAGTCTCAGCTTAAATGGATTCAAGTAACAAAAATCTCTGGCAAATCCATGGCTATATAACCCACTTTTATATAACCTACATGTCAAAGAGGAACTCTAAAGTAAATAAGTATATTCAAAGGCGTAAAAATAAAAGCTGAGCATATAAAATCTGTGCAATGGCACTAAATCAGTACTTGGGAAGAAATTTATAGCAGTAAATGCCTATATTAAAAAGAAGAAATATCTCAAATAAATGACCTCAACTAGAAAAATAAAGGCAAATAAAACCAAAGAATTTAAAAATATTTGGCACATTTTAAAATATGTGATTTTATAATATATGAACTGAATCATTGTTAAAAACTAATATACCACTCAGTGGCAGAAATTATTTCTTCCTAGGATTTTTTTTCCATGTTATTATCCATCCAGAACCTGGAGGTATTGTGCTAATTATGCTTTAAATTACTTTATACTGAATTATCATTTTTGTATTAAGATATGTAGATAAAATGACTAAAATATACCAACACATGCATGCTCTTATTGGCAATTGGAATTCTATGTGATCAGTGTCTTACTTTGCATCTTTCCTTATTTTACAAATATTCTCAAGTGAACATGGATTGCTTTATAATAAGAAATCTATTTTTAATAGGGTCATATAATTTTGTAAATTCCACATAATCACCATTATGTAACACTTCTAAGAAAATTGCCAAATCATTAACTAATATCAGCTATCTCTAGGAGTTGAAAAATACAGAAGATGATTTTCTTCTTTAAACTTTTCTATATTTTCCACACTTTCTATAATGAGTTATATAAATGTTTAAGCAGATAATTTTATTTTGAAAACTTTAAAAGATATCTATTAAAATCAAACAAGAACAAAACTTTGATACAGAAATTAATCTGTAGAATCAATTTTAGAATGATAATACATTTTAAGTTTTCTCTTATGAAGACTATTTAGCTAGAACTTACACCTTTAGTTTAAGCATCCAATTATTGATAATACTTGATTCCAAAAACAACAAAAAAAAAATAGTAGATAATAACTCAAATAATGGCTGAACTAAAATCCAAAAGCTTATTTTAATCCTTTTTAAGGTTTTATTTATTTTATTATTTTAGAAAGAGAGAGAGAGCATGCATGCTCGAGTGGGAGAGAGCCAGGGAGAGAGGGAGAGAATCTCAAGCAGAATCTGCACTGAGCGAGGAGCCAGTTGCGGGACTCAATCTCAGGACCTCGAGACCATAACCTGAGCTGAACCAAGAATCAGAGGCTTTACCAATTGAGCCACACAGGTGCCCCCCAAAAGCTTAGTTTATTCTAACACATTATTATACCTTCAGAATAAGGATGTAAATACAGGGATTTTTTTCTATAAAAACAGAACCTCTTCTATTACTATGTAGTTTGAATTTTAAAAAATAATTGCCTTTCCTTTCACTTTTAACTTTGACTTAAATATTCTGTTAATGTAAATACATAACATTTTTGCGGTATCGGTTTATAAATTAATATTATTAATATAATCAATACCTTACACAGAAGATTAAAAAACAAAACTTAAAATTATTAAAGGGATTAAAAAAACAACATTTATTTAGGGGCGCCTGGGCGGCTCAGTCGTTAAGCATCTGCCTTCAGCTCAGGTCACGATCCCAGGATCCTGGGATCGAGCCCTGCTTGGGCTCCCTGCTCCATGGGAAGCCTGCTTCTCCCTCTCCCACTTCCCCTGCTTGTGTTCCCTCTCTCGCTGTGTCTCTCTCTGTCAAATAAATAAAATCTTAAGAAAAAGAAAACAACATTTATTTGGAAAGATGTTAGAAGCCAGGATTATTCAACATGGCAACAGAATTGCATAATATTGACTAAAAACTCCCAAATACATATATATGTCACTGTACATATGCATATACATATACTATAATACATACACATATATAAAATATGTAACTATAATGACTAGTTCTTTCTTACACCTTTGGAAAATTAAACCATAGACATTTGGCATAAGCACAAGTAGTTTTAGTTCTTGACAGTGAAAAGTATTTTCAACACTGGCCTAATTTATCTGGAGTGTGTTCTAGTTGCCACTCTGTAACAAATCACTCTAGAACCCACTGGCTTAAAACAATACAGTATTGTCTTCCAGGGCTCTGTTGTGGTTGACTGAGTTCATCCAGGCAGTTCTCACCTGGGTTTCTGATGCCTTTGTAATAAGATGATGGCTGAGACTAGAGTCACCTGAAGATTTCACTGGGCATTGTCAAGATGGCTTCTTCACTTACATGTCTGGTGCCTTTGCTGGGACAGCAGGGATATTTGTATACTGGTTGTCCATCCCTCTCTCCACATAGCTTCTCAGTTTGCTCAGCTTGCTACCTCACACAAGTATCATGGCTTCTTCACTTATATGTCTGGTGCCTTTGCTGGGACAGCAGGGATATTTGTATACTGGTTGTCCATCCCTCTCTCCACATAGCTTCTCAATTTGCTCAGCTTGCTACCTCACAAGTATCTACAGATAGAAACTTACTTGTTGGCTACCCTCCTCTAGAATGAGCATTTCAAGAAAGGGAAAAACAGAAACCTCATGCCAATTAAGTGCTGGGCCCACATTGACAAAAGGGTCACTTCGGGCATACTCTATTGATAAAACCAGTCTCAGGAGTCAAGAGGGCAGGAAAATTAGCCTCATCTCTTGATTAGGGGCATAGCATGTGCATGAAAGAGGGTAGAATTTGCAGGAAACACCTAAGAAAACTCAATACTGCAGATCTTCTTCTTGAATTGACTATAAAAATAAGGGAAAAATGAAGGGGGGGAAATTGGAGGGGGAGACAAACCATGAGAGACTATGGACTCTGAGAAACAAACTGAGGGTTCCAGAGGGGAGGGGGGTGGGGGGTTGGGTTAGCCTAGTGATGGGTATTAACGAGGGCATGTATTGGATGGAGCACTGGGTGTTATACACAAACTGCATCATGGAACACTACATCAAAAACTAATGATGTAATGCATGGTGATGAACACAACATAATAAAATTTTTAAAAAGCAAAAAAAATAAGGTAACTTAGAAAATCATAATATTAAAAATGATAAGAGAAGCATTCTGGCTTGATTTCCAAGTTTCTAATGTGAATTTCTAAAACAACCAAGAAGGACCCATATACAAATAAAGATATTTCCCCTGGTTTGGTCTTCCATAATGCTGAAGAAATGCTTGGTGTTTTCATTTATTTTTAAGACAGACATTTCATACTCCTTTGGATGACCACTTTTAATCATATTAACCGATCTTTGTCTTACAGTATTATTTCATAGTTTGTTATTTTGCCTGTATACCTTTTTAAATTTAACTTTTATGTTGAGGTAATTGTAGATTGATGTGTAGTCATAAGAAATAATAAAGATGACTGTTGTATCATTTACCCAATTCTCTCCAATAGTAACAGTTTATACAACTAGTACAATATCACAACCAGGATATTGACACTGATAATATAGTCAAAATACATAATATTTTCATCACCACAGGAATCCTTCATGTTCTTTTATTGTCACATTCGCTTCCCTCCCAACATTACCCCCTCTTTAATCCCTCACCATTTAAAAAATTGTGTCAGTTCAAAAATGTTATAGAAATTGAATCATAATTTTCATGATTGGATTTTTTCACTCAGCACAATTCCCAGGAGATTCAAGTTGTGTGTATCAATACTTTATTTGTTTTTATTGCTGACTAGATCCCATTGGTAGATGGTGGTGCTGAGTTTCTTTAATTCCTATCTGATTTCTGTCTAGTTGTCCCATCGATAGTTGAGAGAGTAGTACTGAAGTCTCCAACTGTAATTGTGGATTTGTCTATTTCTCCTTTCAATTCCACCACTTTTGCTTCACATATTATATAGTTCTGTTACTTGGTGCATACACACTTAGGATTGCTATGTCCTCTTAGTGGACTGACTTTTATCATTATATAATATCTCTCTGCTAATTTTCTTTGCTCTTAAGTCTACTTTATCTGATATTAATAGTCATTGTTACTTTCCTCAATTAATGTTTGCATATATACCTTTCTCCATCCTTTTACTTTCAACTTCCCTGTATCATTTGAAGTGAGTTTCTTTCAGACAGCATAAAGTTATGTCTTTTTTAAAAATCCACTCTCCCTCCTGACTTGTCCTTAAATCGGTATATTTAAACAATTTACATTTAATGTAATTACCAATATGTTAGGGCTTAAATTAGCCATTTTATTCCTGTTCTATTTTACTGTTTGTTTCTCTGCTTTCTTTTTCCTGATTTCTTCTGGATAATTTAAACATTTTTAAGAATTCTATTTTGTTTAGTAAATAGTGTTTTTGAGTGTGTCATCTTGTATAACTTTCTTAGTGGGTGCTCTATAGGTAGTACGTTATATATACACATGTATCACAGTTCAGAGGTGTCATCATCATTTCACCAGTTTATATAAACAATAGAAAACCTGCTTTCTTAACATTCCTTTTACCTTCTTCTTCTACTGTCATTCTAACTGATCTTCACCTATAGGTAAGCTCCTGTTTTTCTCTTGCTGCTTTCAAGCTTTTTCTTTGTGTTAAATTTTCAGAAATTTATGATATGTCTTGGTATAGATTTATTTGAGTTATTGTTTGGGGTTTCCTTAGTTCTTTGAAACTGTAGGTTTATGTCTCTTGCCCAATGTGGAAACTTTTCAGCAATTATTTCTTCAAATACTTTTTAAACCTTGGTCTCTTCTCCTCTTTCAGGGACTCCAATAGTACAATTTTTTTTTTTTTTTAAATGGTTGCTAATGTCCTCGAGGCTCTGTTCTGTTGTTCAGCCTATTTTCTCTCTGTCTTTCAAGATTGGGTCACTTTTATTTTTCCATCACTCAATTAACTGATTCTTTCCTCTTCCCCTCCATTATTTCATTGAGCCCATCCATTGAACTTTCTTTTTTAAAAATTTTATCGAATTTTTTATTTTAATTCCAATATATTTAACATACAATGTAATATTAGTTTTAGGTGTATGATATAGTGATTCAACAATTTGACACATTATTCAGTGCTCATTATGATAACTGTACTCATTAATCCCCATCACCTATTCCAACCACCCCCCCACCCATTTCCCCCTCTGGTGGTTTGTTCTCTATAGATAAGAGTCTGTATCTTGGTTTGTCTCCCTTTTTATTTTTTCTTTTGTTCATTTGTTTTGTTTCATAAGTCCCACATTTGAGTGAAATCATATGGTATCTGTTTCTCTGACTGGCTGACTTATTTCACTTAGCACTGTACTGTGTAGCTCCATCCATGTTGTTACAAATGGCAATATTTCATTCTTTTATATGACTGAATAATATTTCATTATATATATATATAATTTCTTCTTAATACATTCATCTATTGATGGACAATTGGGCTGCTTCCATAATTTGGCTATTATAAATAATATTGCAATAAACATAGGAGTGCACGTATCTTTTTAGTTAGTGTTTTTGTATTTTGGGGGTAAATACCCAGTAGTGCAGTTCCTGGAAGGTAGGGTACTTCTATTTTTAACTTTTTAAGGAAACTCCATACTGTCTTCCATGATGGCTGCACCCATTTGCATTCCCACGAACAGTGCACAAGGGTTACTATTTCTCCACATCCTCACCAACACTCATTGTTTCTTGTGTTTTTGATTTTAGTCATTCTACAGATGTGAGGTGATATCTCATTGAAGTTTTGATTTGATTTCCCTGATGATGAGTACTGTTGAGCATCTTTTCATGTGTCTGTTGGCCATCTATACATCTTCTTTGGAGAAATGTCTGCTTATGCCTTCTGCCCATTTTTTAATTGGATTATTTATTTTTGGGGTTTGAGTTTTAGAAGTTCTTTTTTGGATACTAACCTTCATTGGATATGTCATTTGCAAATATCTTCTCTCATTCTATAGGCTGATTCTAGTTTTGTTGATTTCCATCACTCTGCAGGAGCTTTCTGTTTTGATGCAGTCCAATAGTTTACTTTTGCTTTTGTTTCCCTTGCCTCAGGAGACATACTTAGAAAAATGTTGCTATGGCCAATGTCAGAGAAATTACTGTCTGTGCTCTCTTCTAGGATTTTTATGGTTTGAGGTCTCATATTTAGGTCTTCAATCCATTTTTATTTTATTTTTATGTGGTGTCCAGTGCCATTATTTCGCATGTAGCTGTCTAGTTTTCCCAACATTTGTTGAAGAGACTGTCTTTTACCCATTGCATACTCTCTCCTGCTTTGTCAAAAATGAATTGAGCATATAACTGATGCTTTATTTCTGGGCTCTCTATCCTGTTCCATTGATCTATGTGTCTATTTTTGTGCCAGTACTATACTGTTTTGACTACTACAGCTTTGTAGAATAACTTGAAATCTGGAAGTATACTACCTGCAGCTTTGTTTTTCTTTTTCAAGATTGTTTTGGCTATTTGGGTCTTCTTTGGTTCCATATAAATTTTAGTAATATTTGTTCTAATTCTGTGAAAAATGCTGTTGGTATTTTGAGAAAGATCACATTACATCTGTAGATTAATTTGGTTAGTATGAACATTTTAATAATATTTGTTCTTCCAATCAATGAGCATGGAGTATCTTTCTATTTGTTTGTGTCATCTTCAATTTCTTTCACCAGTATTTTCCAGTTTTCAGAGGACAGGTCTTTCACCTCCTTGATTAAGTTCATTCCTAGGTATTTTATTATTTTTGGTGCAATTATAAATGCAATTGCCTTCTTAATTTCTCTTTCTGTTCTTCATTGTCAGTGTATAAAATGTAATGGATTTCTGTATATTGATTTTGTATCCTGGGACCTTACTGAATTCATTTTACAGTTCTAGTAGTTTTTTGGTGGAGTCATTAGGATTTTTTATACATAGTATCAAGTGATCTGCAAATAGTGGAAGTTTTACTTCTTCCTTACCTATATGGATGCTTTTCATTTCTTTTTCTTGGCTGACTGCTGTAGCTAAGACTTCTGATATTGTGCTGAATAAAAGTGGTGAGAATGGACATCTTTGTCTTGTTCCTGAACTTAGAGGGACAGCTCTCAGTTTTTCACCATTGAGAATGTTAGCTGTGGGTTTTTCATATACGGTCTTTATTATGTTGAGGTATGTTCCCTCTAAACCTTGAAAGTTTTTTATCATGAAAGGATGTTGTACTTTGTTAAATCCTTTTTCTGTGTCTATTGAAATGATGATATGGTTCCTAACCTTTCTCTTGTTGATATGATGCCTATCACATTGATTGATTTGTGAATTTTGAACCACCCTTGTATCCCGGGAATAAATCCCACGTGATCACGATGAATGACTTTTTAAATGTATTGTTGGATTAGTTTCCTAATATTTTCTTGAGGATGTTTGCATCTATGTTTATCAGATATATTGGCCTGTAGTTCTCTTTCTTTGAGGTATCTTTATCTGGTTTTGGTATTAGGGTCACGCCAGCTTAATAGAATGAATTTGGAAGCTTTCCTTTCATTTTTTGGAATAGTTTGAGAAGAATAGGTATTAATTCTTCTTTAAATGTTTGGTAGAATTTAACTGTGAAGCTCTCTGGTCCTGGAGTTTTATTTGTTGGGAGTTTTTTGATTACTGACTCAATTTCATTGGTGGTAATCAGTCTGTTCAAATTTTCTTTCTTCCTGATTCAATTTTGGGAGGTTATATGTCTATATATAGAGAGAGAGACATATATATATGTGTCTTTTTTTATATATAATATATGTGTTTATATGTATTTATATACATATAAATTTATATACATATAAATACATATATCCTCTAGGTTGTCCAATTTGTTGGCATATAATTCTTCATAACATTCTCTTATAATCCTTTGTAGGTCTGTGGTCATGGTTGTTATTCCCCCTCTGCCATTTCTGACTTTGAGTGCTCTCTCTTTTCTTTCCTTTTTTTTTTTCTGATGAGTCTAGCTAGAGGTTTATCAATTTTGTTGATGTTTCCAAAGAACCAGCTCCTGGTTTCACTGACCTGATCTGTTTCATTGTTTTTTTGTTTCGTTTTGTTTTGCTTTGCTTTTTTAGTTTCTCTCCCATTTATTTCTTCTCTAATCTTTATTATTTTCTTCCTACTACTGGCTTGAGGGTTTTGTTTGTTCTTTTCTATCTCTTTTAGGTGTAAGGTTAAGTTGTTTATTTGAGATTTTTCTTGCTTCTTGAGGTAGGCCTGTTTGCCATAAACTCCCTTCTCAGAACAGCTCCAAGTCATCTCCATTGACACCATTGACACCATGGTGGGGATGGCCCTGTTAGTGCTGGGTGACAGTATAAGTTTAACTCACTATGAGACATCCTCTGACCCCACCTGCGTGGGGTCACATTTATATTCCTGCATTTTGTGGATATCCAGTGGATGCTTCCTTAAAGGCTCATGAGTCTATAAGTCTAGGCTCCCATCAGTCCTTTGATAGCATAGGGTTAAGGGGGATGAGGCCATAGTTTTTCTATGAGTTTGGCTGGAGTAGAGCAGATATTCTCTAAAACTCTGTCTTTCTAAGCTATCCCTTTCATGGGTCTTTGGCTAGAAAAAACAGGCTTTTGTTGGATCACTTTTTTTTTTTTTTTTTTTTTGTCTGCACCCATTGGCATTTCCAATTTGTCAGCTCCTTCTTTTCCAGGTCTGGGAATATATAAGGCAAAAGAAAACAGAGAATTCATCATGGATCTCATGTTCCCTAGCCAGTCTTCCTTCTTCTCACCACCTTTCAGTGTCTTACAGTTTTGTTTGTTTGTTTTTTAATATATAATGTTCAGCATTTTCAGTTCTACTTACTATAGCAATTCCATCTTCCCAAAGCAGAATTTTTTTTTATATTTCTCTATATGCTTTTTCATCCTCTAATTTCTATTTAAGAACTCTTCAGTTGTTGTGACTTTTACTTACTCTCTTTTGTTGACTAATAAGGAGATGGCTAATGATAATAAATATTAACAAGTAATAATAAATAGTAATTCCCAATACATTTCAGAACAACCTATGTCTTATACCATGAGAATATCCTATAACAAAAATATGTACTAAAACTTATATTGGTCTGGTGTCACTAGTTGATTTTACTCAGGTAAACTGTTAAAATCTGGATCCACATTGAGTTTCTGGAGTGAAGAGTTAATATGATACTGAAATTCCTTAATGTTTTAATAAATCAATATTTGATTACATTGTATATATGAAAGTTCATTATACTATTCTCTTTGTATTTATGTGACAAACTTTCCATAATAAAAAGAAAAAATTTTGTCAACAGGAAATGAACAAGGATGTTCCTTTGACTAATAACCCTGTAAATCCAATACCAGAGAAGCTTAATGTCTACAGAAAATTTCAGTGAACTCTGTCACAACAGCAGGCAACAATCCAACTTTTTGTTGTTATAATTTATCTTCATTGCCTCTCATATTTTTTGTATTTAAAATGTATTCTACTCATGTTTTACTCTTAATGTGTTTGCTATTGGAAAATAGAATAAAAAACAGAAAATTTCCTACTTAAAATAAATGATATAAAGCTCTATACAGCAAAAATTTAACTGAGGGTGCATTAGAATAGTTTTTCCTTCCTATTTTTCTATCAAATTATTTTCCATTCATTTCAATATAGTGTTGAAAGTTTTTTCCAGAACAGAGAACATTGACTTACAAGTATATAAAGCTGCCATCGTCCCAAGGTTTTCTTCTATTTTAATTTTGCTAATCTATTATTTTTTTTCTATAATATTGTTAGGTTTTAGAGGGTCTTTAGTTATGCAAGAGCTAGCAGTTCTAGCATTTGTTGAATGGTCACTATCTTCTAGGTTCAAAGCTTTATAAATACATCATCTCATTTAATCTTCAGAATATTATCTTTATTTCAAAAATGAGGAAATAGAGTTAAAGAAGTTATATAACTTGTCTGACACAAGAAAGCTAATCAGTGAACAAGCTAGGAAATTGCCAGGCAGTTTCCAGAAAGGCATTCAATAAAAAATAATCTGCATAAAGGAATAAATGAATTGAGCCTGCTAACTCAAAAGTTGCATGTTGTTCTTCTATCCTCTTTGAGAGCTGAATTACAAGGTATGTTGATAGCATCAATACAGCCATAACAAAATGAATAGAAATTGTAAATAGACAATGAAATACACAAACTCCTAGACTGGATATTTTACCTAGTACTCTCCATCTACTCCAATTCTACACCAAGATACATCTGCACCAAGGTACAGTTCTTCCCCTTTTCCAACTTGTTCAAGGAAATGAGATTTTTCTTAACGCATCACCAGAAGTGAACGAACGGCAGGAAGACATTTTAGAATCACATTTTCCATCTCCCACAGATCAGTTTAGTGTCACTAAACACATGTTCTCTGATAGAATTTTAAAAGTGACCTTAAAAATTATTTTTAACACAATGTTGTTTTTTTTTAAGTTACAAAGGTGTGGCCTAAAGAGATTTGATTATGAACTTAAGGTTAGTATGTAGCCAAAGCCATAGTAATAGACCTCTCAATCTCAAGAGATGATCTTTGCACAATACTACATCACCTTCACAACTAAAAAAAATCTGGGGAAGTGAACCTTTAGAGGTTAAAAATTCTACACATGCAAGGAAGGCTTCCTTGTCTTTGGTGTCTGAGTAAGATAAGCAAGTTTGCACTTATATAATCACCTTCTTTCTCTTTAATATAGGTACCACTCAGCTTAGAGCTAGATGACTTGAATAATAATAGCTAACATAAACTGAGACCAGGGAGTGAGTTATGTGATGATTCAGAATGTATGGTGATTAACATAACAATAAATTTTTTTTTAAGAAAAGAAAACAATTGCTTTTAAAAATAAATTGAGTATTCCTATTATTACAACTTAGAATCCAAAGGTTTAAGTAATTGGGAAAGTAAATGTGTACTATCTTTCATTTTGCACTAGCACACATATAGAATATTATGTGACTGCAGGGAAATTGCTAATGGTTAAAGAAACTTTCAGAGTTTGAGAGAACTTAAGAAAGGCTCTAATTTAGGATCTTTCCAGTGACACTTAATATGGCATAGATGAAACTAAAACTTCCCAGAAACTATGTCCCTGCTCCAACTGATGAAGTTTAAACGATGTGGTTTTGCATGAAGAGGGGGCAGAAGAAATAACAATTTTATGTATTTTATCAGTCATAATAGGATTTCAATGTTCTCCATCAAACTCTCTAATCCAGGTCAAAAAGACTCTCAAGATTTATTATAATATGGACATATTTAACCTACAGTTGATATATGATAAGTTTTAATTTTATTTATATAAAATGACTCATCAGGAAACAACTACTTCTTAAAATAACAAGTGATCAGATAATGAGTACTGAAATAAAATATAAAGTTTCAATATATAATTTAACAGTAAGTAAATATGTATTTTAAAGTATGACTGCATCAAAAAAAAGCAATTTTAATGAATAATTTCCCTATGGCCCAATTATTCCTATCTTATAAACTTGAAGGAATTATATTCCAAATAATCTTCATAACATAAATACCAAAAACCTCTGTATATTTGGAAATATGATGTACTCTTCTGAACTTTAAAAAGTAGTACATGCCACCAATATTTGTGTTTAAATTCCACTGCACTTGCTTCTCTGATCAAAGAAGCATAGTAAGAAATTCTGTCCTTCAGAATCATACTGTCTACTTGAAGAGTTACACTAACAGTACAAAATAACTAAAATCTGTGCCTCAGAGTCCTAGTGAAAAAGGGATTCAAAGGAGGAGGAGACACTAAGAGAACCAGAATGGGAAGGGATGTCTTCTCAGAGGAGGAAGTCTTGAAAAGTGCTTTTGGGGGATGAGATGACATGGCCAGATGAGACAAAGGGCTTCTGCCCTGGGTCTAGATACAGCTGCAGTTTTGAGAAGTATTGAGAAAGGCAACCTGACTACAGGACAATATTTACTGTTCTAGAGTAGGTATATATGAACATAGATAGTTCTGGCTAATAGGGTATTTAGATTTATTTTTGTAAAAATAAAACAAAACCAAAAGCCATCTATTAAATGTGTAAAATAGTACATGAAAAAGCACAAATGCAGGTAACACAAGAGGTAAAATAGAATGAAGCATAATCACATGTGTTTGTTCATGTTTGCTAACAGAAATGAAAGTGATAAATATTTATGGAGGCTGCCTCATATATTACAAAATCTATCCATAAAAGAAGAAAAACATGAATTTAATTATGGAAAACAATTATTGAAAATAGTATGAGAAAACTGCCTTGTCTGGAGGGCTTAGAAAAAGTTATACTAAACTATTTCTAAGCCAAAGGAAAATTAATATAGAATATTCCTTCATGAGAATTCAAATGTCCAGTGGGAAATTACCAGGAGAAAGCTTTTCATCCCTACTCTCAGTTCCAGGAGAACAAGAAACAAGACTTCTAGTTAGACAACCCCCACATGAGTACCTTTGAGCAATGAATTAAACAGGTAAACTAAATAAAATAAACATATTATTGTAAAAAAAAAAAAAACTAACCTTTTTAAAATGGAATCTTTAAGTTTATATTTTAATTCTCTAAAATACTAAAAACAGAGAGTGGAAAAACTTAATTTTCAACTCCCCAGTTATTTTTAGACAAGGAAAATGAGAAGTATATATATTCTCAGAAAACAAAATTTAGAACCTCAGTTTCCACAGGTGTTTTTGAAAACTGGAATGAAAATGGAGTAGTCTTGGGGTACCTGGGTGGCTCAGTCAGTTGAGTGTGCCTTTGGCTCAGGTCATGATCCCAGGGTCCTGGGATCGAGGCCCACATCAGGCTCCCTACTCAGTGGGAACTCCCTCTCCCTCTGCTCCTCCCCTTGCTTGTGTGCTCTCTCTCTCTCAAATAAATAAATAAAATCTTTTTTAAAAAAAGAAAAGAAAATGGAGCAGTCTTTGAGCATGGAGTCATTTTTTTTTGTTTAAATTAAAAATGTGTGTTTATTTTTATTTAATTGGGGAGGGATAGTTAATAATTATAGAAATGTCCTTTTAATTATAATCTTGAAATCTTGATGCTTCAAAATTGAAGCAGATATTGACCTATGAAGTCTCCCTCAAAATAAAATAATTTTGTTAGTTAAGTCTTTGACCTTTCAAGGAACTCAAAATTAAGAGGTAGGAAAGGCTGAACAGATAACACAGAGAGTGAGAGAGGAGAGAGGGGAGTGGGGGACAAGTGAGAGAGGAGGTGGGAAAAGGAGAGAAGAAAGGAGGGAGAAAGAGAGAGGGAAGGAGAAGGAAAATTGTGTTTTTATAAGTCAATATTCAGAAATCTTTCAGTTCTTACAGGGTAAAATGAATGCTAGGGAACCACAATTTTATTTCTAAAGGCATGCCAAATATACCACCCCTCAAACATGGGTGACAGTAAATTAACAAGAACAAAACTGATCAATATTGTACCTGGTATTCTACATCAGGAATGAAAACAGTTACATGAAGTATCAAGCAGTCTTGTCATAGCCAGCCACACCTTAGTAAGACAGAGTAGCCAACTAATTAATAGGAAAAATGAATGCTTTCTAAGACAAGTATCTTCCTGAGGATGTTGTGATGTTTTTGATTGGTTAAGAAGAAACATTTAACTATGCACAAAATGTTCCAATAAAATCTACCTAGACTGTGAGTTCCCTCAATCTTTGCAGAGCTGTGTTGCAAATTACAGTATGGGAGGACAGTGTGTGTAGATATATAGAGAGAGAATGTGAGTATGTTTGTGTGTCTGTATTTGACCCTGAGAGAAAGTGGATAGTCATGTCATATAAGTTTATTATCTCTATTTGCAGGCAGACCTCTATGTGTGATCGTTGAGCTTCAGGAATTGGTATCATAGGTAGATTCAACAGTACAATACCAGCGCTGGAAAAGATGTCAGAAAAACTTTTAATTTACCCTCCTATTTGCGGGCAGGTTTGCTCTTAATTTAAAAAAAGTAGAAAGCTCTGCTGCTCTTTTCTAAAAGTTCTCGGAGAGAAATACTCTTTGACTATTATTTATTATTTTTTAATTAAACTAAAACACATTTAGGCGTCTATTCACTACGTGAAAAGTTAACAAAGTAGTTGAGAAGAGGTCACAGATCTGAAGATGTGCATATTTTATCTATACAGCACCTGGAAGTCAAGTAAGTGCTAAACATTTCCAGTATAATTTGCTAGTAAGTATAGGGGGAGATAAGGAAAAGTAGTTTAGGTTCACCTATTTCCTATGAAAAGGTAATCTTTTAACCTACATGTATCATATTGCTTATCCTACATAGTAAAAACTTGAGAAATATTTTTAAATAAAGAAAGAAATGAGTGATAAAATAAATAGCATTAAATACGAGAAAAAAGTGAATCCACCATCTTTATATGATTTATCCTATTTCTTCATAAAACCACTATTTCATTTGTTAGAGTTAGGTATATACATGGCTGGATCCTAGGTTGTCTTCTTTCTTTCTTTTTTTAATAAAATGCAAAGACTTGTGAAAGTAATTCTAGATATTAAAAAGCTGACAAGAATTCAAGGACTCCAAAAACAGATAGCTGTCAATACTGTTCGTCCTATGACAAGATGATATATCACTTTGGAATTCCTGAAACCTGGGTCCAAACTCCAGGGCAGCAATTATCAGCCATGAGTCAATAAGACAATACTTGTTGATAATCAACTTGCCCAGCTATAATATGAGTACTAAGGCTAATTCATAAATTTATTGTGAGTATAAAATACAGTGTTCTTTATTATTACTATTATTACTATTCATAACCTGTATTTCATATTTGAGGTACTGTGATCCATACTGCACATGCTAAATACTCATCAATTCCATCAACAAGATGCCTAATTGAGTACCTACCAGTTCCTGGACATTATAGTAATGATCGCAGTTACTGTATGGTGTATGAGAAATGGGTGTTGGCTTACAACAAGAGTTTGAGCTCACAATGGACAACTTAGAAATACTTTGGGAAAAGATAACCATGGTATATAAGTAAAAAGCAGATATGAAATAACTGAAAGGAAGGTCTTTTTACTAAGACTGTTCTTGTTGTTTAGTTGATCTCTAACATGCTTTAAAAACAGAATTATAAATATACATATTGGATCTACTTATGAGCCATTGTAGTCATTGGTAGCATAGGGTGATCATGAAGAGAACCAGAAAGCTGATAAAAAGGATTAGGAAACAGCTCTTCAGAAAGATTCAAAAGAATTTTTGTTTTGTTTTTGGTAACAGAACAATTGGGATGTGTGGGACCTGACTGACATAAAAAATGTTATGTCTAATTGGTAATCCTTGACACATTCTAAGGCAGTTTAATCCAGGAGGGCAGCATGGAAACTATTCCTGAAGATGACAATGCACATGGTAAGAGAGACTGTAATTTCTCTGAAGGCAGAAGAGGGTCTTACTGGTCTTTATATAATGGTACTTGGTGTACAGTAAGTATTTAACAATATTTATGGATAAGAAAAGAGAGAGAAAGAGCAAGTGATAGCTAGAGAGTGAAATGGTACTGTCCAACCCTGACTAGACTAGTGGTTGAAAATGTGGCTACTCACAAAAATTGCCTGAAATGCTTCTTTAAAACCTGCAGAAATAAGAATCTGAGTAATTTAAAGATTCACAAGTGTTTCTGGTGATTAGTAAGGATTGGCAGACATTACAGCAGGCAATGAAATCATGTATCAGAACTCCAAATTCCATTTGGAAGAGACCAGCCCTCGGCTTAGATCTTTGGTCATGGCTTAGAAGCATGAGGGTAGGGTTTTGACAGAGGCAGGAGCAAGGACACTCCCATAAGTTATTTCCGTTAAAGTAGAGTTCAAGCAACTTCAAAATGCTTATGAAGGAACCATGTTCAGTAAGATATATAGGTTGACTGGCCTGATACTATTTTTATTAGTGAAAGAAGAAAATTATAAGCAGCAGCAATGAGGCGTTCCTTTTCTATTTCCCAGAGACTCACCCCATTAAAGTAATTAAACAAGGCCACTAGACTGGGGTAGCTCTAATGCCTTGGTAGCTTATGTAAGCAAACAGAAAACTGACTCAGAGTCAATGCATTTGTATGTGAGAAAATAAAATTCAAGAACAACCAATCACAAACAGCCACCTAGGTTTTCCCAAATCAGACAATCACTTAAGCTATAGCCAACTATATAAATTCCTTGCTTTGCTTTCATCAGTTCTATAAAAACTTCTTCCTAGATCCTGTCCAGGAGTGCTCCTAACCACTTTTGGTTTAGTGCTACCCGATTGAATTGATGGTTGCTCAAAGAAACCCTTAAAATTTTAATGCACCTTAGTTTATCTTTTAACAACACCGAGCCTTTTATTTTGGAACTTGACTAAAGTTACAACTCCAAATGTACATTTACTTTGCAAGGAGAAAAACTAAACTCATTTAAAAATTTTCAGCACCGGGGCATCTGGGTGGCTCAGTCAGTTAAGCATACAACTCTTGATTTTGGCTCAGGTCATGATCACGGTGTTGTGAGATCGAGCCCCACCTCTGGCTCCGTGCTCAGTGGGGATTCTGCTTAAGATTCTCTCTCCCTCTCCCCTCTGTTCCTCCCCCCGCCAAATAAATAAAAAATAAATCTTTTTAAAAAATTCTTTTAGCACCTTCCAGATCTTGGAAAACAACTTGTTACTCTATAGCCACATGAGGTTATTCCTGTATCATCAAATGTAAATATGCATATGCATTAGGGTCATGCTAATTTCCTAAACCAGGATATATATTAGCGATTTCAATCTGGTATCTGATGTCAGATATCTGTCTGATACACACACACACACATACAGTAAGACCAGGCAGTTGGATTATACCCCAAGATGCTCCTAGAAATAGAGAATGTTGCATTGCATACTGAGAAAGGGGAAAAAGGCAGGGTTGCCAGCTTTAACCAACATGTGACTAGTAAGATTTTTGCAGAAACTTGTCAGGAGTATAAAGTACACTTGAAGTAGCAGATAGGACAGCCTTTTAACATTTTTCTTTTTCCAATAAACAGAAAGCTTAGATTAGTGAAGGTGCAGTCTTCTTAGACAAAATCCCTTCAGTACTTAGTCTTATAGCATTCATAATCCTGATTTTACCTGTTCTCTACAGTTTTTCAAAGAAGATGGACTTTAGGGTAAACTAATGTCATTCACTTTATAAATCAGCACAACACTAACCAATCTTATTTTTTACCATGTTTAGTCTGGTTGGTTTCAGTAAACTGAAAGTAAATTTAAACTAGTACACTCCGGTACAATTTGTTTTCTTCTAAAATATTTAACACCAGCACCGTCACCACCACTACCATCACCACTATTTTAATTTCTCAAGCCAGTTTTATCTCAGAAAAGCCAGGAAAAGAGAACCACTTTCCTAAACTGATGATATACATATGGCATATATATATACATTCAGTATGCTTCTACCTAGAGCATTTAATAAAAATGAAATTGAAATTGACTACAGATACTAATTTATGAAATATCAAATTTCCACATGTATGTAGTAATTGATTCATTTATAAGATGCATACACTTTTCTCAAGTCTGTAAGAGCCAAATGAAATCTGTGACACCTTAGTTTAAATTTAGACTCTGCTACCTACTTACTCACACAAGTGTCTTGGACAAATTCCTTTAATCTCTCTGAACTTCAGTTTGTTCCTGTATGAAAAGTTAGTAATGTCACTGTACATCATGATGTTGTTTGGAAAAGCAAATAAAATAAGGTTTATGAAATGAGCTCAAACAATACCTGGCACATAGTGCTCAATAAATTTTCTTTACTTTGTTTTATATCCCAAAAACTAATTAATGTACTTCACAGAGTACTTGAATGTGTGTGTCCTTTTCCATTTCTGAACATTTATTTTACTGAATCACTCTCTGAATCTCAGGTTCTAAAGAGACACAAAGTCTAGGTCTTAGGATAAAATTGTTATAGCTGTCCTATCATGATTTAACAATGCCAAGTTAAACAACTCTCAACTATCAGAATCCTAAAATAACATTCATGGAAGAGAAACTTAAAGAATGCCTATCAGAGTAAGGAGAGCACTTACAAAATGATTATTGGCATGATAGGTGACCACAGAAGAATACTGAAGATTATACAAAAATGGAGATGGATAATATAGTTACCATTTTTAAAAATGGAAAATAGGAAGATCTGCTTGAAAAATTTCCTAGAAAATACTACAGGAAACTTAATAAAAGAAATACTTAGATTAAAAAAAAAGAGAGAGAGGTGAGTCCTAATAATCTACTTCCATGAAAAACAAATACTAATAGTCTACCTTTACTTGTAAGTCTTTATTGCAGATTGAAAAACTCAAGATCACCGTATGAGAAAGATGGATAAAAATTATCTGGATGCCTGTAAAACTAGCTACGCTCTTAACTATTAAAAAAAAACTATTAAAAAAATCCAGATTATTTTACCAAATTGATACACATCAATCTGAGAAATATCTAGACATAGATTACAAGAGACTGGCCTTGCTTCACTCCTTATAAACATTTGGCCCTCGGGACTCCTGAGTGGCTCAGTTGGTTAAGTGTCTGACTTTTGATTTCCGCTCAGGTCTTGATCTCAGGGTTGTGATCTCAGGATCCTGAGATGGAGGGCCCTGTCAGGCTCACGCTAAGCACTGAGTCTGCTTGAGATTCTCTCCCTTTCCCTCTCCCTCCCCTTCTGCCCCTCTCCCCTCCCCCTCAGTCCCTCATCCCTCTCCCTGCTCATGCATATGCTCACTCTCTCTCAAATAAATAAATAAAATCTTAAAAGTCTTAAAAAAAAAAAAAAAACAGTCTGGCCCTCAATTTGAATATAGGATAGGAAGTAATACTAGCAATAATAATGGCTTTTATTAAATCTCATGTATGTGCAAGACACTTTGCAAAGCATCCTTTCTATTTCATCCCCACTCTATGAAGTAGTACTATCACCATCTCCCTTTCTTATAGATAAAAAACTTAAGCTTTTAAAACAAAAACAAAAACAAAATCCCAGCAACAATAATAATAAAGGGAATGGTAGGAAACTTTGGAATGCGATGGATATGTCTATGACCTTGAGGGCAATGACAGATCCCCAAACTCATCAAGTTGTATACATTAAACATGGACAGCTTTTCACATGTTAACCATACCTTAATAAAGTGATTTTAAGAAAACGACTACTTGATGCTGATGGTACAACAATTATATTTGGAAAATAATCCAAAACTTATCCTGTGTTTCTTTTTGTTAAAAAATTTAAAGGTTATATTAAGTTTAGAGGAAATAAACAGAACTTTTACCATAAAAAAACGAAACTTAGACTCACAGAGGGCACAATTCAAGGAAAGAAGAAAGGTGATTTAGTGGCAAGGGCTCAGTGTGCTTGTCTGTATGTGGGGATGGGGGAAGGGGGCACCCTATTTAACAGAATTATCCAAAGACAAAAGTGTCTGCTTTTGAAGAGTAGGAGTCTCCTGGTTCTGAAAGCATTCATACCTAGGCTAGATGACATTTGTAAAGGTACTATGGCTAGGACTGAAGCACCAGATGGATGTATAGACTGATCATTTAACTATCTTTTCAACCCTGATATTCTCCTCTTATGGTATGCTCAGACGTTCAAATAAAAAGAATCTAATGTGGTTAGGAGAGACAGGGGGCATATATATTTCTAGTCTCTTTAGCTTGTAGTAAATATTTGGAAAATCCATCAAAAGAGCAAAATTATATCTCAACTGACAAGCCTTACGCAGTGCCCACCCCAGGCAATGCTCTTACGTCACTGAGAAACAAACTGGTGCACCCAGAAGAGAGCCTCACTAATCTTGATGCCTAAAAGCTGGAAGCCTCACTGGAGAAGTGAGCAGTCAAACGGGGCTTGTCACTGCTGATTAGTTGAATATTGAGAGACACTGCTCTTTATACAAAGGAAAAAAAAAAAAAAAAGAAAGAAAAGAAAGGAGGAGGATATTTCTCTGCCAAGATGAGTAAGATCCACAGCTGAGCTCTATAGCTGGAGGGTCACTGGCCATGGTCACTTTTAGCTGGAGTTTGAATACAGCCTGCAGCATAAAAGCAGGCACAGGAAGCACCTTTCTTTTCCCTGAAGGGATTGCTGGCTAAAGGAATATTGTCAGCCGCCTTCCGGGGTCCCTCCCCTCAACATATGTGGACTCTGCTCACAAGCAGCCAACCTGGGCTTCTCTCCAGTCAGGGGCATATGGTGAGGTCACAGTGCCTGAAAGGGCTGAGGCAGAAGATTTGATTTCAGAGCCAGGGAGAGAAAGCCCATCAAATGCAGGTGCACAGAAATTAGGAGATCAGAACAGCTCCTGGCATTTATGCTGCTTTTACAGTGTTTTCCCATTCCCATGCTCAGTGACTTGTCAGCACACCTAAAATCGGGGGTTTGCTAAAGGAAGAGCAGCAAAGACTGAAATATGTTCCAATCAGAACTATGAATTTTGCCGAATGTAAGAATCATTTTACACAGAATAGTTTATGATTAGTGAGACACCCAGGAAAAGCACTGCCAAGAACTGACCGTATAGTAGGGCTTCTCCATCAGTAACTGTGAGGTGTCAGGAACTGTTCTCCCGGCAGCCTGACGACGTCATTCTGCTTTGCTTAGGGTGAGCCTGGGTAGAGTGTGGCTGGGGCTGACAGGAATGAGATGATGCTGGTATGTGAAAGCAGGAGTACATAATTTACACACAGTTCCCCATCCAGTCAGTAATTATAGTTCAGATGAACACTGTAGCTTTCTTGTGGTACAGAATTCAGGATATAAAATATATTTTATACCACAAAGTAATATGCTGCAACTCTGACCCAATTCATCACCCACAAAAGTCCATTAAGAAACAAATGAAATTGTCTAAATAAAGAGAATCGACCAATTGAGGTTAGGATTTCCAGAACAGAGAGCTGAGACTCCAGTTAAAGGAGCCTCTCAACCCCACATGTGGAGCAAAGAAACTGAAATTGAGAGGACACGAATTCCTTCTGCTTTGCACCACAGAAGCACCATCTGACAAGTCAAACAGCTGTCCAAATGCACAAACGTATGCAAAGCTCAAGACATAAACATTTAACTTAGAGGTATTTGTAGTATTATGCGAGCTTAAGGGAGAGAGACCCAGAGAAATTGGGATAGAGGGAAACTGGGATCCTGGCTTTGGGACTGACCTTGAATGCCAAACAAAAAAGCGTTGGCTTTTTGGATTCTTGAAATTAAAAAATATATATATATTAATTTTTGAAAACCTACAGACATGAAAAGGTCCTCTAAAACACTCAGCAGATGTGGCCTCAATATTTTTGTTCCCCACAATCTACTGTTCGAAAAGCAGTACTGGTTGCTTTTTTGTTTACTTTGCAACCCAATATATTCAATCAAACCCTAAGAGAATCCACCTTTTCCCTTTTGCTTCAATGGTTAAACAGCTAAATAAAACAATTGTACTCTGCTATTAAAAATTATAGTAAGGAACAAAAGCCAAAATAACATAGTTAAAAAAAAAAAAAACACCAACGTTTTAAGTCATTAGATGGCATAGAAGAACCTCTGGTTTATTAGGAAATGTCACCTGCCAGCAGCTAACATTTGGACCAAGTCTTATATCACTGTCCTGGCCAAACTATGACAAAGCGGAGAAATTGCTTAAGCAAAAACAAGGACAATAAAAACAAAGGTTTTCTAAATTACTGTTGCCCGTGTCATTAAATTTCATATTGTGCATGGAATATAAATACATCACTTTGTTCTGCATGACAAGCAGAAGTGAGCATTCATACATTACTCAGCCACTTAATTAAGTGCCTGGGATATTTGCAGTTAGCAGAAACTAATAAGGGAATCACATTTAAATTCAAATCACTCCTCAGGGTAGCTGTCTGCAACATAAGCAAAGCTTACTGGGTAGATGTTCCACTAAATGCTCAGCTAAAAGCTTAGATTCACTGTATTTGTGACTAAAGAATAATTCTCCTTGTGATTAAAGGTGAGAGTGAAATAAACAATTCTGTTAGGGATTTTTGAGTGATGTTTTATTTCCCCTGTTTTAAATACCCATTTTGTCTATTACTTTGTCTACTAGAACAAGGGTATGATTTAGGGCTTTGCCAGCGTAGAAAGGAGGTTCCATAAAAAACAAATGACTATGCTGACCCTTTCCATGGCAGCCTTTCAACAGACCTGACACTAACAGTCCCTGAACCACAGACAGTAAACAACACAATTATAAAGTCCCCATTCAGAAAAAGCAAGCAAGAAACAAAGTGGTGGAGGGTCACAGAAGGCCAAGAAAGGGGAGGAGAGGGGAGGAGAAAATTCACATTTTTATGTCAAGGAGCCAAGAACCCAGTATTCCAAACTCTGAGAGATTGCTCCTCCCCTAGCCACTGCCCAAGAGTGGGTTTATTTTTAGTCATTCCTCTTTATAAATTTTAACTTTTCTAGACTAAAACAGTCCCATATGGTTTCAAATCTGCCCTTGATTCCAAACAGCCTCCACACTGAGCTTCTTCAAAATTTCAAAGCCATCTGGACGCCAGTGGTACAAATGACCTCTCACAATTCCTCCTCACACAAAGTGTGGTTTGCAGCTTTGGAAACTGGACTCTCAGTCCCCTAACTAAGCACTTAGTAAGGGCAGAGGTAGAGGTACACAGAAGACCCTGTTACTGGAAGAGAAAGAATCTCTAACCTAAGGTACTTATGGAAAAGTGAGTGGAATAGCTTAGATTCAGATAGTATATCCTTGTTCTTCTACTCACAGAAATTACATAATTTCACCTGCAATCATAAATCATTTTGCCACAGAAAACATACATTCCCTAAATTCCAGATTGCATTCCCAAGCAGAAATAAATCAAAGTCAATTTGAATATTTTAACATTGCATTGGGAATGAACATAATATTTTTGGTTAGATGGAAATTTGGCATCTTCTGCAAGTCATAAAATCTTTGAAGCATAAATTCTGATCATCACAATAGGTACTGTCACACAGCATCACCTCAGATATTGTCAAGGTACCATCTGGCATTAGTTACACAGCAGTGAATAAAAAAGGTATAGGTCTAACACTAGATTCTTAAAAGTATAGAGATCAGTATTCATACCAGCATTAAGCATCACCACAAGACATATGTAGGGTATACATGAAGAAAAATTTTTTGAGGATTTACATAGGAAATCATTAACTTGGTTATATCTGGGAAGAAGACATGAAGACTTCGCTTTTAATTGTGCATCCTTTTACACAATTTGAATTTTTTTGCCATGTATATGTAATAATTTTGGGGGAGGGGAACAGTAATTAGATTAAAAAACAAAATTTATGCTCACAGCTTTTTAAATTTTTTCCCAACCACACTTGTCAAATAACTCAGTTTGAAAGCACCTCTAAATCTGTATATGCATCTACTGAAATCCAACCTACCATTATGAATAACAGCCTTCTAAGTCTATTACCATTCTCTCCCCTCCATCTGCCAAATGAAGTGCCTCTGGAGTCATGGCCTATTAGATCCCCCACATTCTTGATGGAATTTTGAGAATGATCTCTTATTTCTTTTTTGAGTCATGAGTAAAATTATTTTAGACACTTGAATATTTAGAATAGATTTTAAGGAGTTGCAGAGTCAAATATGGTAGGCTGACTATCATCACAAATAATGCCAAAAATATGAAAAGATTCACAAAATAAGTTTATTTAACCCTAATGTCATAGAACAATGTGAGGCTAATTAGGGACTCCATTATATTTATAAAGTGAAGGTACGAGTTCCTTCCATTGTTTAACTCAAGCACATTATTCTAGGGCCATGGTCTCCTCCACATTCAGCCAGCAGACAAGTAAAGAGAGAGCATGGAGAATAGCATGAGATATTTTATATGAGCCAAGCATGGAACTGGCATTCATCACTTCTAACCACATTGCACTGGCATCATTCAGAAACTTGGGACCACCTATCTGCAAGGGAAATATAATTTAAATGTTTACTTAGGGAAAAAATTTTGGTGAACACCGCAGTAGTTGGATCATTCTCACATTTTCACACGCTCCATGTATCTACACCTTTTGTCATATGACTTTGCAGTACTTCTCAGGGGAGTGAGCACTATGTATTTCCTCATCTCATCAATATTGGCTTTAGCTAAGGGTGCCTGAATGGCTCAGTTGCTTAAGCATCTGCCTTAGGCTCAGGTCATGACTGGGGGTCCTGGGATCAAGCCCTGCATCAGGATCCCTGCTCAGTGGGAAGTCTGCTTCTCCCTCTCCCTCTGCACCCCCTCATGCTCTCTATCTCACACGCTCTCTCTCTCAAATAAATAAGTAAAATCTTTAAAAAAAAAATATTGGCTTTGGCCATAAGATTCGCTTTGGTCAAGGAAAAGTTAGAAGTGATGAAAGCAAAAATTTTAATGTGGTTAGGGATTTTTGGCTTGCCCTTGTCTTCCTTCCTTCACCTTGAGAAGACCATGCCCTGAGAAGGATGAGAGACATGCAAAACAGACCAAAACCTGAGCAGATGAGTCTGGAAGCAAGCCCAGCCAACCCACAGCCTGAATCAGAGCAACTCATTTTAGCCTAACCTAGATCAGCCCACACACCTGTGAATGTGAGAAAAAGTTTGTTGCTATAAACTACTGAGTTGGGTGAAGTGGGGCTGTGGAGCTGTTTGTTATACATCATTATTACAGTAGTAGCTAACTGATACAGATACATAGCAGTCTCTGCATCAGTTGGTGTCTGAGTAATTATAATTTTGAAATACCTCACTGAACATAATTCTCAGGAGTATTTGCCTGTATTGTTACATTGGACATTGCTTTTTCTTTTATTTTTTTATTATGTTATTTTAATCCCCATACATTACATCATTAGTTTTTGATGTAGTGTTCCATGATTCATTGTTTGCGTATAGCACCCAGTGCTCCATTCAGTACGTGCCCTCTTTAATACCCATCACCAGGCTAACCCATCCCCCTCCCCCCTCCCCTCTAGAACCCTCAGTTTGTTTCTCAGAGTCCATAGTCTCTCATGGTTCTAGACATTGCTTTACTTTGATAAATATTAAGAGTATTGTGAAATCTAGTACAATTTGGTATAAGAATCTCGATAACACATTATTATTTCACCATATTTTTTGAGGAATCTCTTAAATAACTATTTACTGGGTTTTTTTGTTTGTTTTATTGAGGTATAACTTATATACAATATATTTAATGTACACAATTTGATGAGTTTGGATACATACATAAATCCTAAATATCACAGAATGCTCATTTGAAAACTGAATACATTTATAAGAGGTTAATAATTATCTGAAAGTCATTTACAAAAGAGTTAGAAAGACAGTATCTATTTCAACTACTCTAACTGTAGATGATCATCCAGACTGATTTTTTTCATCTGTGAATTATCTTGTTTTTTTCTCTTTGTGCCTGCTATAGAACATTTATTTCACAGCTGGTTAGAACTTTCAACAAAAGATGATCAGACGCAGAAAAGATTTTGTTATACCAACTAAATAATATCAAGCATTTAAAATATATTGCTTCATTAAACCCTCAAAATGTTCCTATGCAGTATTTATCTTTTTCCCCATTTATAGATGAAGCATATGAACCTTTTAGTTTTTATTAATTTTTCCAAAGTTATATCCTACTAATATATGAAAGAGGTGGAGGGCCAGGATTAAAACTAATGGAGTCTTTCTCCAGTGTCCATGTTTCCTCCACTACACCAGGCTGTCTTCACAATTAATGTAAATTCAGTAACTTAAGTGAGCTCAAATTAATTTAGGGATGAGCAAGAAAAAATGAATTACCTACACATACAGATATTTGTGATTTAGCTTTATTTTCTTAATTATGCAATAAAATTTCATAACAATGCTTAACCTACATAAGAGAAAATCATTTGTTAGCATATGAGTCTAACTAAACAAAAAGGAGATTAATTTATAGAATAAGAATCAACGGATTTCAAACCCTGAATTCACCACAACTTGTTATAAGTGAGTATCAGAAGATACTGAAAGACTTTTCTTAATCCTTCTCCTAAAGTTTTACATATGAGAGACTAACTTTATATATGGTATAATTATGAAGAAAATGGCTTCGAATTTTAGAAGCTTTTAAGCTTCCTAAGTGGAAGTTGTATGTTTAGTCCATGTAACAAAGAAGTAATTTTCAAGAGACTTTCTGTACCTGAAATATTTGGTCAACAAGTAATCATCGTTTCTCTTAACCTCTGATTTATTTACTTTAATAATCAGACCAGGAAAAAATAGGACAACTCAAAATGAGTGTTGTCTAAATTCTTGTACATGTCAACTAAATTGTTAAGTCAACACAGAATGGTGAGTTCCCACAGGGATTGAAGAATAAGAGCGCAGTAGTGACTGCACTGGGAACAACATTCAACACTTCATGAGCTCACTGTAATTCATGACACCTGCTCCACCTATTGAGTCAGCCTGTGGTGGGTGGGTATTGGAAAGGGAAAAGTGGGTGACAAATGAAATTTCCAAGCACCAAAATAGGTTCTAGCATATTTAGCTCATAAGATTTCTTCTATTTAACTTTTCTGAGGAAAATCTGGAATAAAAAGTGTTTACCATACAAAGTTCTTATAAAAGGGTACTTTTATGAGTTAGGATGTAATCCTTGTTTCTATTGCAACATAACTTTGAAATATAAAGATATTTTGATTTCTCATTCCAATTTCAATTATATGCATTTACATAAGATTCACTTTTCTCCTAAAATGAGCTTCCAAATTCCTAGTAAAGAACCATCAACCAGGTGAAAATCAACTTTAAATATCCTTTAAATCAGCCCATAATTGGAAGTATGGCTCTTTCTTGCCCAAAGTGCAGACATGTATAATCTCTTACCTAATTTTTCTTGTTGAAATTGTAACACTAGCACAAATTCTTTTTTTTTAATTTTTTTATTGTTATGTTAATCTCCATACATTACATCATTAGTTTTAGATATAGTGTTCCATGATTCATTGTTTGTGCATAACACCCAGTGCTCCATGCAGAACGTGCCCTCCTCAATACCCATCACCAGGCTAACCCATCCTCCCACCCCCCTCCCCTCTAGAACCCTCAGTTTGTTTTTCAGAGTCCATCGTCTCTCACGGTTCTTCTCCCCCTCCGATTTCCCCCCCTTCATTCTTCCCCTCCTGCTACATTCTTCTTCTTCTTTTTTTCTTTCTTCACATATATTGCATTATTTGTTTCAGAGGTACAGATCTGAGATTCAACAGTCTTGCACAGTTCACAGCGCTTACCAGAGCACATACCCTCCCCAGTGTCCATCACCCAGTCACCCCATCCCTCCCACCCCACCCCCCACTCCAGCAACCCTCAGTTTGTTTCCTGAGATTAAGAATCCCTCATATCAGTGAGGTCATATGATACATGTCTTTCTCTGTTTGACATTTCACTCAGCATAATACCCTCCAGTTCCATCCACGCCGTTGCAAATGGCAAGATCTCATTCCTTTTGATGGCTGCATAATATTCCATTGTATATATATACCACATCTTCTTTATCCATTCATCTGTTGATGGACATCTTGGCTCTTTCCACAGTTTGGCTATTGTGGACATTGCTGCTATAAACATTGGGATGCACGTACCCTTTCGGATCCCTACTTTTGTATCTTTGGGGTAAATACCCAGTAGTGCAATTGCTGGATCATATGGTAGCTCTATTTTCAACTTTTTGAGGAACCTCCATACTGTTTTCCAGAGACTAGCACAAATTCTTAGCATCCTTTCTCATTCAATTATATATCTGTGGATTAAGAATTATTTAAAAAATAAAATCGTGCCATTTGTAAAAACACGGATGGACCCAGAGGGTATGATGCTAAGTGAAGTAAGTTAGAGAAAGACAAATACCTTACAATTTCACTAATATGTGGAATTAAAGAAACAAAGCAGATAAATAAATAAAGAAAGGAAGAGATGGACAAAAAACCAGACTCTTAAATACAGAGAACAAATTGGTGGTTGCCAGAGGGGAGGGGAGTTGAGTGAGGTAAATGGGTGAAATAGATAAAGTGGATAAAGTGTACACGTACCTTGATAAGCACTGAGAAATGTATAGAATTGTGGAATCATTATATTGTACACCTGAAACTAATATAACACTGAATGTTAAATATACGTGAGTTTTAAAAAATATTAAAATTAAATAATATCAGATATGCTCATTCTCAAAATGTCTATTCCTGTATTTGTGCACTTTTCTGAAGGAGGCTCAAAACAAAATGAAACCCAATTTTGGCCTTGCTTTGAACATTTTTTTCAATATGACTTCTTTGAGATCTTGAAGCCTTTGTCTCTTTAAGATAATGTTGAATGCATGCATTTACATTACAGTACAATTTTAAGGCTCACCTTGACTATTTCTCTAAATTCTCATGTAATATTAACTACTTTCAATTTCTATTGTAAGTTGAATATGTCATAAATACACAACTAAACTGCTCTTTCTTTAATAAATGTTACTCTCATTATATATTATAAAGGTAACTGACTTGGGGCACCTGGGTGGCTCAGTCAGTTAAGCATCTGCCTTTGGCTCAGGTCATGATCCCAGGGTCCTGGGATGGAGCCCCTCATCGGGCTCCCTGCTCAGCGGGGAGTCTGCTTCTCCCTCACTCTGCCTCTTCCCCAGCTTGTGTGTACTCTTCTTCTCTCTCTCTCCCTCATTCACTTTCTCAAATAAATAAAATCTTTAAAAAAAATAAAAATAAAGGTAACTGACTTGAATTAAATAATTCAAAAAATCAAGTTTATCTCTTCAAGTTTGGCACTGAAAATAGTATCTAAAATTCTCTAGAAGTATTATTTCATGTCACTGGATGTGTATAAAATTCATTTGAGTTTTATGACTAGTAAAAAAATTAACTATTATTGTTTTGTATAATTATATAATTGGTAATTATTGTCAAAAATGTGTAGAATAAAAACAAAAATCTATAATAATCTGCCAACACCTAAAGATAATATTAACTTATTAATATTAAGTTATAATATGTTATATGTTATAATTAAGTTAATAAATGCATATGAATAATTTATATTTACATATGTATAAAATGTTTCTGTAAAATTGGGATTATCCATTATATTCTCTTTTATAAACTCCTCAATGTGTGTTCTTATTACTTCTTTTCCTAGTGATTTGAAAGACATATTTTTATTTTAATCTATTATACTTTTATTTAGTTCACATTTTATCTAGTTATGAGTGATAATAAAAAAACAATTTATTAGACTGCCAAGCATAGCACCCAATATTTAGTATGTCAATCCCCATAAACCTTTCCCATTGACTACCATTCTTTTCCCATGTTTAAAAAAATGTGAAATGTCAGTATCTTGTAATTACTTTTTGGAATCATCTTTTTTCAAGCTTGGAAATTTTCTTTGAAAACTGCATTAAGTTATAAGACAGATCTTTATTTAACTGGCTTCAATCCCTTGGTAGGAGCAACTTATTCCTTCACCAAGTCATGATTTTTATACCTTTATCTGAATGTATTCTTTAGCAAGAGAGTGTAAGAAATCTGAGAATACTTTTCTGTTGTCTTCACACAGAGAGAATTCTTAGATTTGAGGAAATCCTCTGGATGCTACTAATCCAAATCTTTTATATGAGAAATATGAAATCAGTATGATTATCTTTTTCCTTTTGTCTGAACCTACTTTATATTCCTAACTGGATGCCTATAGCCTTTTAAATTTATTCTTAAATGTAAAACTAAATCCAGCATATGTGTAAATATAAATATAAATTTCTTAAGTGAATTTTGACTTAAATACAGTAATCCTTTTCAATTCAAAGATCCAAGTCTTTCGATAGTGTACTGTAGTTATTTATTTAATTACAACATCTCCATCAGTTATTATTTTTCAATCTGGAACTTTAAAAGCATATATAACTTTAAATATACACATATATATATATACATATATATAAATATATATAAAAATATATAAATATAATACGTATATATAAATATATAAATATACATATTTATATGTATATAACTATATATATATATATCATATCATATCATTTATATTTTGGGTCTATCCTCCATGTCACATCTTTTCTTTTTGAGTTAGGAGAATTTTTCTGCAGTTTTTCATCTTCTTCACTGGTTTAATTTTTCAGCATTATCATGACTATTGGTCATTGCTCTCATTGTTTTAATTAATAATTTTGATTCCGTTTCATGTACTGTGCACTTTTTCTTATCATACTCTCACCTACCCTTTTTTATTGAAGTATAATCAGCATACAATTTTCTGTTCCTTTCAGGTATACAACATGGTGATTCAATATTTTTATACATTACAAAATGATCCCCACCATAAGTCTAGTTACCATCTGTCACCATACAAAGTTATTACAATATTATTAACTATATATCCTATGTTGTATTTGTACCTCTTAATCCCATTCACCTACGTGCCTGACCTCCAAACCACTCCCTGCTCTAGTAAACAACAGTTTATTTCCTGTATTTATGAGTCGGTTTCTGTTTTGTTTTGTTTGTTCATTTGTTACGGTTTGTAGATTCCACATATAAGTGAAATCATATGGCATTTCTCTTTCTCTGTCTAACTTATTTCATTTAGCATAATTAAGAACACAACTTTTAAAAAATTTTCTAAATGTTTATTCTGTTTCTTGAGTAAGTCTATTTTGCAGGAAAAAAAAATAGCTATGATTTTTCTGAAAGGTTCCCATTCCAGTGGGAAACTGAGAATGCAGAAAGATAAAATGGGTGTTCACATGCCCACAGACCTCAAAGGCTCAGAGGGAATTGTATTATTAAGGCTGACTATGGTCTCAATCAATGTGCTATTAACCCATCTTTCCTTGGGATGATCTTTTCTATCACTTGTCTCTCTCATTTGAGATTATATAAACTCTGGTTTCAGATAGATAGATGTAGATATAGAGATAGAAAGAGACAATAGATAGCACTTAATAAATATGAATGATTATGATGATGATGATGTACAGCAGAAATCATGATTTTAGGGACGCCTGGGTGGCTCAGTCGGTTAAGTGTCTGCCTTCAGCTCGGGTCTTGATCCCGGGGTCCTGGGATCAAGTTCTACATTGAACTCCTTGCTCAGCAGGCAGCCTGTTTCCCCCTCTACCTACCACTCCCCCTGCTTGTGCTCTCTCTCTCTCTCTGACAAATAAATAAATAAAATATTTTTAAAAAAGAAATCATGATTTTAGAACACTACTAAATAACATTCAATCCAAAAAAGAAACTTACAAATAGTAAATGGTACTGACATTGCTATCGTTACATATGTTTACTTTACTTGAAGGGACAACTAACAGTTTGTTTTTTTTTTCAAATATCCAGTAAAAGAAAATAATTGAGTTCATTTGATAGCTGCTATGAAACACAAAATAATGAAAAAATACAATCTAGAATAGTGAATCTGAACTTTCAGGAGATAAGAATTATTTGAGCCATTCAGAGAATATAACATACAGTGTGTATTTATAAAATTAATTTATAAAAGTGATTTCAAATGTGTTCCTAGATCATAAGTGTCCTTTCAATTAATCAAAATACTCATAATAAAAAGTCTTTGGCAGCCAAACTTGTAATAATTCTTTTTGAATGGAGATTTAATTATTTGTAAAAACAGCGGTTAGCTAACCATTGCCTAAGTGAATAAATGCCATCAACACAAGCCTTCCACATAATTTGCATTGCATTAACAGTCCTCATTTTTTTTTAAATCATAACTCTTTACTAAAAACTCATTGTGAACATAACATTAGCATTATTCTGGTTGTTACAGATGTTATAAACTATTTTCTCAGGAGTAGGTGAAAGTTGGTAGGTGGACCAAGGATAAGAGTGAACAAGAAGTGAGTTTTCCAGAATTTCTGGGTTTTATTTAAAGCAGCTGGTGATATTGGAATTCCATCTGCAATGTTATTTGTTTGAAACTACTGGTTTGTCCAACCCTCTAGTTGGAGAAAATCACACACATTTTCCCAGAATTATGAAGATCTATGAGAGTTCTAGTATAGAAACAGACACTTCCCTGTCAAGATATGTCTACTATCTGTCTCTTGTATTACTGCCTAAATCATATGAAATAAAAGTCTAAATTTAGAAATCCTAACTTTATTTATGTATTTATTTTACTTACAGTGTTATACTCTAAATCTATCTTAATGGCTATGTCTCATGCTTTACAAGTATCTGTTGTCACTTCATTTGTGAAACTTGGCATTGGGTTTAAAACGTAGAAATCTTGTGAAGCTCAAACACATGCTTCTATAATGAGACTACAACCAAACTCTGGTCTATTCCTGCTATTCACTTTTTGATATGTCTCACTATAGTGGTTAATTATTTTTTTTCTTAACTCTAGTGCTATACTGTACAGTTAATGTTAATCCCCCTTAACTTACTTTTGGCCATCAAATAGCACATAGGTAAGTAGTTAAAAACTATTTTTGAAATTAGGCTTAAATAAGAGTTCAATGTAAAAGCTGAATAAGACACTATTACTACAACTGAAATAGTTTTTAACCCTAGTCCCGGTTGCTTGAATGACAGCTTAAACTGAGAGACAAGAAATAACCACAACATAATGTTTATATGAGTACTGAAAACCTAGAAAATCTCTTAGAACTCTCCTGCTTCAGATGACTGCTACAGCACTGAGTTATTTCTTTTAGGAGGTTCTTTTAGTAAGTATTAGTCTACCTGCAGATAAAGAGAGACAGTCCTCCAGACTTCAAGATTTTCTTGCATTATGTACATTTCTGGAATGGTAAATAGCATTAGGTAAACCTAGGACTGTATTAGTAGCATTGATGAAATCTGTGTTGGTGAGGCAGTAAGCTCATTAAAGATGGGACTTAAAGGTGTAAGGCCTCCTCTGAGGAACAACTGAGCATTTACATTGAGGAGAGACAACTCATATCGGAGGTTAACAGAAGAGGAAACTGGATCCCAAAACACTATTGTGCCATCTACACCTTTCCAGGGATGTCAGCCATATCCCAGGAATGAGAGCTTAACAGTTAACACTAGAATAACCGATACAGACTATTTCATATGAGGCACTCAGTATTTCCACCCCATCCTTTTTTTTTTTTTTTTTTAAATTTCATGTTTAATACAACCTTTTTAAGGACACTTAGTTTAAGTTGGATTCAGCTACCTAGATGCTAAAACTCACCTCTGGGGGGTGGGGAGGGGAATTCTTATTCTAAATGAAATTAGGGATGACTAGAGATCCTGTCTCACCAATCCAACACAGATTTTTGGCATAAACCTTTGTCCGGGGGCTTAGTGGCACAAAGGCTATTCCTACTGAATGATGAAGAGTTTAAGAGTGTATGTAAAATATCCACTGGGAATTGTTCCAAGACCTAGATCTAGAATACTACATACCAAAATAAATTGAGTATTATTAGATTACTAAATGACCTCATTTTTTTCTATCTTCATTTCTCAATGGAATTTAATGAAATCATTGTAAGCAACCATAACAAAGTAGAGAAGAGGCCAAGAAACCACACATATCTATCCATTTCTTTCTATTATTTTCTTTTATTGTTTTCTGAATCCCTTTGCTTTACATTATTCGAGTTCTATGATTCATCACTGCCAAATTTGTCAATATCAAATACAAAATTTACTTTTGCTTGCATCCATCCATTGACAACTCTGACAGTAAAATAGCCTCCATTTGTCCCTTCTGCCACCACAAAATCATTCCGCAAATCATTCTTGACTTTCTCCCTCCTCATCACTTTGACTCTTCATACCCCCATTACTAAGTTTACCACTCTTACACATCTGAAAGCTACAGAGAAGCCAGAATCCCAGAAGACAGAGGGGTGCAGCTTTACCAAAACAATTTACAATGGTCAATGATCTTCATTTTGTTCAATAGGTAAAAACTATAAATAATCTGAAAAACATGAGGTAGAATAAATTAATGCTCTCCTATAAAAGATATGCTTGCATATTCTAGTACCAGTTTCTCAAAAATTTACTGTGCAACATTTAGCTAACCTAAAAGCCTCTGTGTATTTTTAATACACCATTAACAAAATGGGATCAGCAATAGTAATAAGAGTTTCTACAGAACAACTAATGACAATTTCTCCAAAGGAATACTTGCATTTTGTAAACAAAAAGATCGATCTAAAAAAACAGATTGGCTATTTAGATAATAGTGCAATTATCTGAGTTATCTTTGGTCAGAGTATAACTCTTTTAAAGTAAAAAGTATTTTGCTTGAAAATATACACCTGCTTTTATGTAAGACTTACATTTTTATGCCATATATTTTAATCATGTCAGTAAAAATATTGCATTCAACCAAAATGGATGTTCTCAATTCTTTTTGTGAAAAATGTAAGGAACATGTTCTTATACTCATTATCAATAATGGAATCTACATTATAGACTCTTTTAAAAATTGGTCAACAAATTAGTAGGTATATCATGGTTATATAACATACTCCATAGTGACAGAACTGCTATATTTTCTATGGAATCTGGATAGAAAACATTAAATCTACACCAAATTTCACTAAACAAGAAAACTTTTAATAAGAATCTAACATTATGAGAAAGAAATAAAAGCAAATAAAACTAAAACATCTGAAACTACACAGAAGCCCTCCACTATGTTACCATGACACCAATTACAGAAATTCAAAATAGTTTAAATCTCGCCTCTGGCAATGTTATATATAACATGTGTAAAATGTATTCTCAAGCCTTGAAGTGAAAATTTGCTTCTCTTCAGCTCTTCTCATGGACTGAGAATACAAGAGCCTGCAGAAAAAAATAAATAAATAAAAGTACAATTTGGACAATAAACAATATAGATTCTTTGGTATTTCCATCCCTACATTTTACACTCCTAGTCTCCTTTCTAACCTTGTGTTTCCAAAGAGAATAGAATTTTCCCAAAGCAATACTGGTAGTTGAAGGCAATATTAAACAAATAAAGAAGTTCATTTGAATTAGGAAGAAGCTATCTCCAGTTGGCAGTTCACTCAGCGCTATAGCTGTATTTGCACCCAGTACAGCCATCAACTATCACACTTCTGTTCTCTAAAGATACAGCACAGAGAGCTCTCTGTTTCTGAGCAGACACTTTCCAGAAAGCCGACAGAGGTCTCTCAGAGCTTTTTCAATAGGTGTTGAGTAAGAAAATACAGGTAACAGACCAGGGCAAGGAGCAGCAAGAGAGACTATGTGCTTCTAGCACAGAGCTGGGCTTAGAGTAGATATTCTAAAAAATGCTAAATTAGGTAATAAAAACCATTCCCATATCTTATATATTCTATAATCAGAGTCACTGGTTTAAGAGTTTTTCATCTCTCTTTGTCCTTAACAATCCTCAAGACTTTCAGAATGAATTAACATAGACACACCTACATCTATATCATACAAATCTACACTTGAGTTCATTAATATTTGGGGAATGGTAATAATATTACTTATAACTACCAGTTTCAATTTACAGTATAACTAATATTGCAAAGTGCTTTCATACCAGTGATATGCACAATCACAAATACTCTTTTTTGAATTTTGAACTTGTGTTTTGAAAATCATGTTGGCAGTTCCCTTTCCTGCATATTCCACAACCTACTCCAAATTTTTCTGGGAAATCTCTGGAACACAACAAAGGCACAAAACATTACCCTCCTAGAATAGAGTCCCACTACTAGGGGAATAAAACTTTTAGTGAAAGAAGTGAAAATAAAACTCCTTGCAATTTTTTTAATTTCCCCTATCAGCTGTGGCAAAAGAAGGGAAAAGAAAGTCTGCAGCTACATAATCCTCTGCTTGAAATTTGTCTTGGGTTTGAAGAACCTAAAGAAATAAAAAGGATGTAACATTTACTGAGTATCTACTATGGACAGAGCACACTTCCTAGCTTATATATTATAAATTTAGCCATTGCATTAGTCCTGTGAGGTAGATGGTATTAACCCCAGATGAGACTGTTGCTCAAATAGGTTAGGTTAACCTGTTCAGGATCACACCATCAGTAAAAAGGAGGGCTGACTCAGTGGCAGCTCTTGCCAGTGAAGTACCCTGGCTCAGAAGCAAGCAACAGCCGCTTGAGCTTATTCTGGCTTCTAGGAGTTATGGAAAGAGAAGCCTAGGTTCCTCTTCGGAACTCTAAGTAAAACTTTGAAGATTTTTTTTTTTTCTTATCTAATGCAAGACTATCAGCTAAGAAGAGAGAACAAAGTGAAAACTTTTCTTGAAAGAGAGAAGCCAGAGGGGTGCCTGGGTGGCTCAGTCAGTTGGGCGACTCTTGATTTTGGCTCAAGTCATGATCTTGGGATTATGGGATGCAGCCCACATCTGGCTCTGTGCTCAATGGGGAGTCAGCTTCTCTCCCTCTGCCCCACCCCCCCCACTCCTATGAGTGTGCTGTCTCTCTCAAATAAATAAAGAAATCTTGAAAAAAAAGAGAGAAAGAAAGAAAGAAAGAGAAAGAAAGAAGGAAGGAAGGAAAGAAGAAAGAAAAAGAAAGAAAGAAAGAAAGAAAGAAAGAAAGAAAGAAAGAAAGAAGAAAGAAAAGAAAGAAAGAAAGAAAAAGAAGAAAGGAAGGAAGGAAGGAAAGAAAAAGAAAGAAAGAAAGAAAGAAAGAAAGAAAGAAGAAAGAAAAGAAAGAAAGAAAGAAAAAGAAGAAAGGAAGGAAGGAAGGAAGGAAAGAAAAAGAAAGAAAGAAAGAAAGAAAGAAAGAAAGAAAGAAAGAAAGAAAGGAAGGAAGAAAGAGAAAGAAAGAAAGAAAGAAAGAAAGAAAGAAAGAAAGAAAGAAAGAAAGAAAGAAAAAGAAAAGAAAGATAGAAAGAAAGGGAGAGAAGCCAGAGAAAGAGATAAAAACAGGGACTTCCTAACCCTCAGGACATCTGCCTTGGGAAATATTAAGGATAAAAAAAAAAAAGGATAGCATTGGTGTAGGAAAGATGTTGGGGTTTGGAGCTGATGGCCAAGAAAGAATTCTTGAGACATCTTTGGTGTAAAAACGTGGTTTTATGAAAGCACGGGGACAGGACCCGTGGGCAGACAGAGCTGCACCGGGGTCATGAGGAGTGGCCCATTATATACTTTCAAGTTGGGAGGGAGTTAGGGATAGCTTGTGTCTAAGGAATTTTGGAAGCAAGGTTTCCAGGACCTTGAGGGGGGCTAGCTATTGTTAGGAAAAGGTCATTTATTACTGTCTAATAAAACCTTAGTCATGAGACCCTTTAGATGTATATCAGTGGGTCATATGCCTAGGGGATGATTGCCAACATATACCTGGGGGGTAGAGATAAAGGAAGATTCCAAAAGAATTTTTATATGTTTAAGTAGACCTACAGGATCCTGGGGGTCGGCCTAAGATTGCCTTTTGCCTTTAGCAAAGTATTAACATCAAAGCAGCTGAGTTCCTGGAACTCAGGACTGTCACTCTGCCTGTTTCAAGGACTTGTCAGTGGGCTGTAGGTAGTAAAGAAATTCAATTTTTCTTTTGCCTTTGTTTCCTACATCAGCATGAAGACTCCTTTCCTTTCTGAAGGACCACATCAATCAAAGCAAAAATATGCCCCAAAGCTCTAAGGACTCAAAAAGAGAATTTAAGATGAGCCAGTTTCCCCACTGTTCATATTTATCACCTCATTATTAATTTAGTGATTAAAATATCTAGAATACTAATATAGGAATTATTTAAGTGGCTTTAGAAATCAAAGCTTTTAGGTTGAACTATGTTGAAAATGCCATTTTCATAGATCAAAAATGGTTGAGTAATGTCAATTTCATATGGCTAAATTTAATATATTAAGTTGTTAATGCCAATCCAAACATAGAAGACCCAAACAATGAGTATTCAAACTTACTAATAACCCTGGATCATTTTAAAATACAGTTTTGGACCCCCCAAATATCTCTGATAAGCCAATTTGCAGGTGGATCACTCCAAAAGGGCAGTAGCCCAGAGCTCTGAAATATTATTCAGGAAACAGTCCTTTGCCATGACAGCAATCTGACACACTGCAAAGCAAAACACATGCGACCAAAGTTCTACTTCCCCCATGCCATGGGCAGTTTTTCAGGCTAAGCTAGCTGATTTGTGCTTAACTATTCTCACAGCTGTGGCAAAGCTTTAGTTAGGACCTCAGTATAATTTATATTCAGCCAATAATTGTGTGAAAGAACAAATTTAATTTTTAAAGGGCAGGCCTTCGAGGTTTTAGCATAACTAAGCCTGAATTAACATGTTTGCAGTAAGGGCTGAAGCAAGCGGCTCACTACACTGGCCAATTCCAGTATACAAGCAACCCCCTTAGGTTTTCTACCACGTGCTTGATAGGCCTGTTCTCCATGGCAAAGACAAAATATATCCTGTAGGCTCCCTATGCAGCAAGAGGCTGAAAGAGCATTTAAACTTGATCCTTGCAGCCAAGGGGGAAATTCAAAGCTTTCCAATTTCAGGAGAAGAGTTGGAATGAAATTCAGCTGGTATCACTGTCATGCTTAGAAGAACGAAGAGGCAGACAAGCCCAAGAGGAGACAGTCACAACAAACAAGAACCCTGGATCTCTAAAGAGGAAATCTACTGCCAAGTCCTCATCGTCTAACACTATCGTGTTGTGTACTCCTGGGAAAACCCAGGTTCTCCACAGATGGGCACTTATAGAATGTTTTCCCTTAAGAATACACTGGCAATTGAAACTTTCTTTTTTTGCTTTCCTTCTTTCTCTAAAATTTAAAGAGCACATATAATGTGCTAGACACTATCCTGGATATTAGGTCCAGATCCCAGATATTAGAAAACTAAACAGAGAAGAAACCTAAGAATATTAAGAAGAACCATGTCACCATGGGAATGCAAGAAAGATGTTGGATGGACAATATGCCCAATATAGAAAAATTCCAATAAGGGTAACACCTCAAGTGTAAGTTTCTTCTTAAAGAGATATGCACTTTGATGTTTTCCTACATCTTACTTTGTCTACCTAAACTCTTAAATTCATTCCCTTGATCTTACTTAAGGACAGACCCCTTGAAAATATTTCTCTTAAGGGATAGATATTCATCTTTTCACTCGTGGTTTCTTTATAATGGCCCTATGTCTTTTATGTATACCATTATGAATTAGGAAACTAAAGCATAATGGAGAACTGGTGAATAAAGTTAGTGTGAAGAGACTTCAGGATAATACCTCAGAGCTCCCCAAAATACTAACATTTCTTTTCTCCATTATGATTAAAATCATGTACATGATAAATGCTTTCAAAGGAAGGGAGGGTATATGGGTAAAACACAGGGAAACTATCCTGATGCCCTCTAGATTTAGCCCTGTGACCTTTGAAAATTCTATTACTAGATTTCCCACCAAAAGGCTAAACTGGAAACTGATTATGTTACAAAATTAAATTATGCATGATTTAAAAGAAATAAACTTTTTCTTTTCTAAAATGCAGTTAATAAAAATTGGTTTTCCCAGGTTTCCCTATATTCTTTATGTAGTGCACTTTTTGAGTGATTTCTTAGACACTGTGGTGTACATATGAAATTTTTCCCAGTCTAGTATCTTTTGCCAATCTTTTGCTAAAGCACCCAAATCATCCGTTACAAAGCAGGAATAGATTGTATTTTTTCTTCTCAATATTCCTTCCTACTTATATTCTTAACCTTGGCAGTTTTTCCAGTAGTGAGCAGAGTACACTTTCCCACCTCACGGATGCTGTGTTGGCTATGCTATATGCTTTGGTCAGCAGAATGATAGCAGACATGACACAGAGGCTTCAAAGACACTTGTATCCATGTCCTCTGTGTCTTTCAGCCATTGGCATGAAAACAGATGTCCCTATGCCATGCACAAGTCCCAGAAAAATAAGAAACAGGTGGAGCAAAGCTAAAACAACATCTGTCCTGGAGCCAAATACAGAGAAGCCCAGCCAAGATCAGCCAAACCCTAGCCAACCCACTGAGACATGAACAGAAATAATTGCTTATCATTATGACAAGGAGATTCTGTGGTTGTTTGTTATGTAGTATCACTGCTACCATATCTAACAGATACAAAAACCAAGCTTTCCCTTTGTGAGTCCTTGTGAAACTTTCTGTAAAGATTCTCTGCTTCCACTAGGTAAGAGATGGATACATGACCAAAGCTAGGTCAATCTGATTTTCTCTCCAAAGAATTTCAATCAGCCTGAGTGACAAAGATTGAAAAGAGTTGGAGCTGTTTCATCCTGTGAGTTCTGAAGAAACTATACAATAATTCTTAAAACCTAAATGCCTAAAACTACTATGGTTCTTGATTTTTTAAAACCTACTTCTTCAGGTTTTTCCTTTATTCTAGTTAAGGCAGTACCTATTCATTAAATTCATACATTTATACTTAAGTTAACAGTTAATTCTCTGTTGCTGATAATTGAAAAACCTTAACTCTTACAAAGACTGTTTTTTAATATTCAAATAAATTCATTAAATACTAACAAATCTAGCACTGTTTGTATTTTCCAGGGCTGACAGGAATTCATGAGGAGGGAGCTGCCTAGTACAATGAGAACTTCTCCAAAAGTGTTAAAAAGAAAAGAAATGCCTCAATATCAGATAACTTACATATATATATTCTTGATTTGACATACAGAATGAATAAAGCCTGGCATTGACTTTTTGTCCAAAACAGTAGCAAAATTGTTTCTATCCAAGAAACATTTCATAGATGTTATTCTCTTTATTTCATTATTATAGCTTTACCCTATGAAATCAAGGAATTCTCTTGAAATGGCAAATGGCATGCCAAATATAAATTCAGTCTCAATTATGAGAAATTTATGTCAAATAACCTACAAAAATGCTATTTATTTTAAATAGTGGAATGACTTCTGTTTCCAGAAATATGATGATCTAAGTAATTTGAAAATCCACCTGATTCCAAAGAGCTAGATGTGGGAGAGCAAGACCTCAGCAGGTACAAGAAACAGTAAGAACAGGAACACACATATATGGCAAAAGCTGTATGCGTGTGGCAAAAGCCAACCATTCCCCTCACCATTCCATACTGAAAACAGTACATGCTGAAAACAGCAATGATGGTGGATAAGATAGTTAGGCCTACTGAGGACAGCTCTCCCATCTCCTGCAGCCCCCTAGTTAATAAAATACCTCACTAGGACCCATGCTGATAGTCAAGTACATAGTTCCTTGCTGCCCTTAAAGTGATTGCTTTCTTGAGTTGTTTTTTCCTTGCTTCACATACTTTACATTCTAGGATAATAAAACCGAGAGTCCACCCAGACTTGGAGCTTCACCTCTACTCCTGTACTTCTCGGCAGGGCCTGGTGGTACAGCCCCTTCAGGCCTCTCTTAGTTCCAAGTTATTGAGTTACTGGACTCGGAGTAATCATTTCATCTCTCAATGAATGCATTACGCAACAGCTAGAAATGCATACTTTCAACTACATGGCCAATATTTAAATTATACTTAAGAGAAATTTAGAGGAACTGAAATTGGAAAAGGAACTAAAAGTGAAAAAGGAGATACATGAGCTGATAATTTTACTGGGGTGTGGTGGGGAACAGTTCATTCCTTTCCTTAACAAACAAAGGATCTTGGATTTTAATGCTCAGATGAGGATAACACTCTGTGTCTGAGAGGGATAAGGAATTATCACCAAAACTCCCTCATAAAGCTGAATGAGCCCTCAGTTAAAGATTGGAGATACATATATACAAACACATACATATAGGTAATGAGAGACAGCAAGTAAACTTTGGGTGGACTATCCAAACTATGGACTTGGATGAATAAAGAGCCCTCTCTAAGAATTCAAAATAGGCCTAAGCCTAACATGGATCTGAAGTTGTAAATCAAATTATCGAACTGTATGGTGCCACAAATCTTAAGCTACAAAATTAATATAAAAGCACCAGTTTGATTAACATACCTTTGGCACAAGTAAAAAAAAATGCAAACACCTACAAACTGTAATATTAACAATAGCAAACAGATATTTAATTATAGAAGAGATTAAAAATACTAAAGGACACTAAGAACAAAGTTAGCCAATGAATATGAACATTTAATAAAAAGGGTTACACTTCTAGAAAAATACATTTCTTGCAGACATGCTCAGTAAAAGATTTATAACCATTAAAATAATCCAGTTAGTCTACACCAGTGTTTCTAATCCTTAGTGCTACTGATGTAATTATTTGTTGCCAGAAGCTGCCCTGTACATTGCAGAATATTTAGCAGCACAGTTGGTCTCTATACACTAAATGCCTGTAGCACCCTCAGAGTTATGACAATTATATCTCCAGACATCACCTTAATGTCCCCTTAGGGGAAAATGGCTCCCCAATTAAGAATCACTGGAACCACTAGTCTACACTGATCTACACACACACACACACACACACACTCTCTCTCTCTCAAAACGTTACTGCCTAAGACAACTTATACACACTTTCTAAAACCACAAATTAACAAATCATCTCTCTCTTAAAAAGTCTGTCCCTGAGACTTAAATAAGAGAGAATTCACTTTATACAATGGGCATTATATTAATATGAAAATCACATAAGGGCAAGATGAGAAAGAATACAGATAGACATTTCTTAAGAAAAATGAAGTGATTCTAAGATTAGAAAACTTATTATTTCAATGTACGAAAAAGTACATAGCAACTGAATTAAGAGTATCTAGGAATTCAACGATAGGTATTATAAAAAATATGATTTTAATTTACCACACAGATACAACTACTGATATAGAAAACAATATGGATGCATCTCATAGACATAATATTGAGTAAAAGAAGTCATAAATCAATAAATATGGTATCATATCATTTAAATGCATTCCAAAAACAGCCAAAACTAGCATACAATGTTAGAAGTGAGAATATCAGTTATTCTAGGCAGATATGGATAGTGGGTAGTAAAAGACAAAGGGTGTGAGGGGAACTATTGGAGCCCTGATAGTGTTATGCTTCTTCATTTTGGGGCTGATTACATAGGTGTTTTAGCTCTGTGAAAGTTATAGGCTGTATACCTATGATTAATGTGCTTTTCTGTATGTAACTTGCAGTACAATAAAATTGATCAAAAAATTTAACATATAATCCAAGTTTTTAAAATTGGGAATTAAATTGAATTACTCAATCTGGTAAGAGGTATCCTAGTAACTAACCTGGAAGTGACATCAAAATTAATCTGAAACACTTACAGGGTGACCAAATTAATCAAAATATTGTTGTGTATAGTTGTAGTCCTTTCATTATCATTGCTATATAGTGTTCTATTGTGTAATTACAGCACCATATATTATCAATTCTACTGTTAAATGAGTACTTGTGTACTTTACAGATTTTTTATCGTTATTAGTGATGACACAAACACTATAGGGCATATTTTAAGGGAATTATATGTATGCATGTCTTCAGAGTGTATACATAGGAGGAATAGCTGAACCATAATGTATGAACACACTGAACTTTATTAGGTACAGCCAGTTTTTAAAATACACTAATTTACATTTTCATTAGCAGAGTATGAGAGTTCCAGGTGCCCGAGTTCTCCAGTACTTGATGGTTTTTAACAATTTTCCCCATTGTGATAAGTGGGAGTTTTATTTTGCATTCCCTGGGTAAATACTGAAGTTGCAAATCTCATCTTCATCTGGACGTTCTCTTTTATATAATATCTCTTCAAGCTTTTTCCCCATTTTTCAAGTGGGGCTTTTGTTTGTCTTTTTCCTATTGTAGTTTTAAAAAATACATTCTGAATAGATATGTCATATATCCTATTGCTAATCATTTCTCCCATTATGTGCGTGCTTTTTAAATCTCCTCATGGGTTTTTAGTCAACAGCAGTTCTTAATTATAACATTTTACAATTTATCGATTTTTTTTTTTAAGATTTTATTTATTTGACAGAGAGAGAGACAGCGAGAGAGGGAACACAAGCAGGGGGAGTGGGAGAGGGAGAAGCAGGCTTCCCGCCGAGCAGGGAGCCCGATGCGGGGCTTGATCCCAGCACCCTGGGATCATGACCTGAGCTGAAGGCAGACGCTTAACGACTGGGCCACCCAGGTGCCCCAGTTTATCGATTTTTTAATAGTTAATGTTTTTTGTGTCTTTCTGAAGAAACTCTGCTTACAGTAAGACCACAAAAGAGTTCTATATTTTCCTCCAAAAGCTTTATTATTTGCTGATTGCATTTATATCAGCAGTATATCGGCAATTAATTTTTGTGTCTGGTATGAAGTAAAGATATACCGAGATGTATTTTTTCCTATGTAGGTACCAATTGACACAGCATCACTTACTAAAAAGACTATCATATATAATCAATAAACCTGAAAATTAATTTTGTCATAAATCAGGTGATTGTACAAGTACAGGTCTGATTCTAGGCACTCTACCATTCTATCATATATTTTTTCTATCATTTTGCCTATAACATACTTTTAAAATTATAGCTTTAAAATGTCTTTATATATAAAAAAAAAAGTCTTTATATGTCCTTGTGTAAGTCCTACGGTTTTATTATTCCTTTTCAAGTTCTTAATGGTTACTTTTTCTACTTGCATTTGCATGTAAATTTTAGTATCAGTTTATCAATTTCTTCAAATACAGGGGACTGTATTGAATCTACATGAATTTATGGGGTAATTAGAAATCTTTACAATAATGACTCTTCCAATTACATGAACATGGTATATCCTTTATTTATTTAGGTCTTAAAATTTTCTCAATTAATGTTTCATAGTTTTCAACTTATACTTCTTGCATATTTTTGTTATATTAATTTTTAGGTATCTGATGTTTTTGTCACAGTAATTGCTACAATTTTGAATTTTTATTTCCTATTTTTTGCTGTAATATAGAAATAAATACAGTTCATTTTTGTTACATTGACTGTTTATCTTATAAGGAGAATGTTTTTTAATCCAAACAGAATAATCTTTAAATATAATATTTATTCATGTACATAAAATATAATTACAGTTTGGTTTAGCTCTACCCTATTACTGTTTTTTTTTTTTTCTTTCTATTTAGTCCACCTGCTTTAAGTTCTTTTTTTTTCTAAAACTCTGGATAAAATATTTTATTAGTTCTTTTGTTTTTTTCAAATAACATGTAGATTATATACTCTTTTACTATTTTTATTGTGGTTACACTAGATATTACAACACACATCACTCAGTTATTACAATCTAACAAACTGTTTATTCTTACTACTTTCCTGATACCAACTGGAAGCACAGAACTTCAAAATACAGTTATCTCTCTTGCCTTTTATTTTATTTCAAAGATTTATTTATTTATTTATTTATTTATTTGAGAGAGAGAGAGAGAGCACAAGCAGGGGGAGGGGCAGAGGAAGAGGGAGAAACAGACTCCCCACTGAGCAGGGAGGCCATGCGGTGCTCAATCCCAGGACCCAGGATAATGACCTGAGTCAAAGGCAGATGCTTAACTGCTGAGCCACCCAGGCATCCTTCTCTTGCCATTTATATTATTATAGTCATACATTTTAGTTCTACATATAATTTCACTCTGTAAGATGTTATAATTATTGTTTTAGGTAATCTATAGTATTTTACACTTGCCTATATATTTATTTTACTGGTATTCTTTATTACCTACAGCACTTCCACATTTCCATCTGGGATCATTTTCCCTTTCCTTTTAGTTTGTTTTTTAGTGGAAGTCTACTGGTGACAAATTGCTTCGGCTTTGTCCAAAATTTATCTTACCCTATTTTTTGAAGAACATATTTTGGATATAGAAATCTCAGCTGACAGTTATTTTTCTAGAAATATCATCAACTTTTTGTTTCTTTTTTGTTTTTTGGCTTTCATCATTTCTTCTGAGAAGTCAACTATCATTCTGGTATTCCTTTGAAAGCAATGCATCCTTTTCATTTTTGAATGCTTCTCTTTTTTACCTTTGATTCTTATAGTTATACTGTGATGAGCTTTGGTGTAATTTTTTTGGATTTGTCCTACCTGAGATTCGGTAAGCTTTTGAATGGCCGGATTTGTATCTTTGTCCAAATATTGAAAATTCTCAATTACCTGATCTCTGAATTTTGCCTCTGGCACATGTTCTCTCATCTCTCTTTCTGGGATTCCAATTATAATTATATTAAGGCTAAAATTTTTAGTATGCCCAACATGTCTCTTATGCTGTTTTATTTTTTAATTTTACATTTTTTTCTCTCTGGATTTAGTATTTTCTATTCCCCTATTTTTGAATTAACTCATCCTGTATTCTGCTTTCTACAATCTGCTACTAAACTCATCTTTTGAGTTCTTTGTAAGTTCTTTGAGTTCTGTGTAATATTTTCCAGCTCTAGAATTTCCATTTGATTATTTTTTAATAGATTTCTATATTTGTTGAAGTTATATCTTTTTACTGATTTTTCTTCATATATTTCTTAATTTTTGATATTTCAGTCACAAAGTTCTGCCAACTCCAATATCTAGATCATATATAGGTATGCTTCTAGTGTGTTTTCCTTTTTATTGTCAATATGTTTTCTTTCATCTTTGAATGCCTAGAAAATATTTTATTATTTTCCAGAAATGATCCATAAAAGAAATATAAGGGCAACAGATGTTATTATCTTCCATCAGAAAAAGGTCCTTCTGTTTTTGTAAGGTGGTGTCAAAAGTGGATTATAGCAATATAATAAAAAAATTGAGCTGGCACAGGGCATAGTTGAAGATTTAATGATACTGAGTCTACCTCTGATTCACCTTATTCTTCTGGTGTGACCTTCCCGGGTTTTGACAAAGAGATTGTTGGGTATTTGTTTCTTTCATCCTAGAAAAATGCAGATGCTCGAGTTCTGTCTCTCACAGTTTCCAAAATGCATGTTCCCCACAAAGTTTCAAAATCCAGGAGATGTAATGAGCACAAGTCCAGCAACGTACTCAAGGCCACCCACTTTCCTAACAGGTCATGTTCTTCAATAGCTAATACAAAAGATTTCACTCCACTTTTGGCTTGATTCCTGTTCCCTGTGCATTCTCCGAATCCAGAAAACATACATTTGTTAAAGTTTGTTGTGTATCTAAGGTCCCTTAAATTTCCCAATTGTTGTTTCAGCCCTATTTGATACCTAAAAGCTTTCCTGATTTTTCTTCTCTCCAGCAGAGGCTCTTTGACCAGTCTAAGTACAAACATCATTATACTTTCCAAATTCCCAAATTAACACAGAAAACAATGGCTAGTGATCATCACTTCACTCTGCAAATGTGTTCCACTCTCTATAATTTCATTTTATCTTCATTGCTTTCAAAGCCCTGTAATCCCTTAAAAATAGGATTCTTTCAATTTCTCCAGTTTTTTTCTAGTTGCAGAGAAGAGATCATTGGCCAGCCATCATTATCTTCTACATGCTTCCCAGAAGTAGAAGTCCTGGGAGACTTCTCAAGTGCTAAAAGAAGCATTACTAGTAAGTATACTGTAATAATAACTACTCGTGGAATGTTACTCTAGTAACATTCTAAATGTTACAAGCATTCCCTTTAAAATCAGAAGTAAGGAGGAAAATAAGCCCATTACAGTATCATCTATTCAACACTGAAGGAGAAGTCCTGGCAAACTTGTAAGAAAGAAAAATAAATTTCAAGTAAAAGGACTGTTAAGTGAACCAGAGCACTGCCATTATTTACAGAAAAAAAAAAAAAAAAAAAAAAGGAAGAAAGAATTGCCTACATAAAAAAAAAAAAAATGCAAAAGGATATAAAGGTAAAATATTAGAACTAATGAGAAAGCTCTTCATTCTTGCTATAAATCATCAGCTCATAAAAATTTCATATATTGAATTCTCATAAACTAGTAACAAGCAACAGGAAAATATAATTTTAAAAGAGATGCTATTTGACATTGAAGTTTGGTCATTATAGACTAGATATTATTGGAATAGATCTCCTACCAAAATTATAAAAACTATATAATATGTAAGAGACAACTTTTCAAAAGTATTGAAGAGTCCCTATAAGCAGGAATCGGAGGAGCTATTATCATTGACAGAAGATAGGCATGACAGGAGATCAAGATTTATCCTGCATTTTTTCCTGAGGACATATTCCAATTCACTCAGATGGTAGAAAACACCACCTTAACAGAAAGCAGTGATCTCTCTGGGATAAAGAACATGGGCTGGAGTTTGAGACAACCAAATTGACTACAACTTGAGGAACAAATTCCCAGAGAAGGAACCACAGAAAAGTAAGCTCCAAAATCTGATGTCAAATTCTTCCAGGTTCACTGGCTGCCTTCCAAATTATGCATACATATGCTGAGGGACACCACAAGAAACCCAACAAAAAAAGAGCAGGTCATAAAGAGAAAAAAGATCTACTATCTCCACATTTAACATTTATTTATTTTTTAAAAACCCACTTATTTATTTCAGATGCCAGTCAGTGCACATGTTGCTGATGTTAAGATCTGACAAAGCTTCATGTTGAGTATACAGTATTTAATTACATTATTCTTCATAGTTTTATAATTGTTGAAAAATATTTATAACATTTGGATTCAGGAGTTCTGTTAAAGTTGTAAAGTCAACAATGCTTTTACCACCACAAGGACTCAAATGCGAAGCCTACTGATGTTGGTCAATAGCATATATTCCTGTATAAGTGAAAGAAAATTCTTGTCAATAAAGATTCTCCAGTTTAAGTACTGTTAGGTCTTCCTGTGTATTGTAAAACCTATCCACAACTCATCATATTGAAGGGTATAACTTTCATGTAGTTCAATGAAGGCACATCTGACGAAGATGAACAAAAACCCATTCAATAAAATTTGAGTACAATGATTGTGACTCAGATCTTTGACACCAATGATGTATGTTGTAAAAGGACAGAACGGCCACTGCACAGATAGATTTTTTTTTTTGCGTTTTCATTAGTATTTCCTAGTCTTCACTTGATTATTAAAAAAAAAAAAAAAAAAAGGGTAGTAGGCTCACATTTACCCAAAACAAGTATATGCATTACAGGTTGACACCAATTAACTTTGAAGCAAGTCTAACATCTACATAATCTGTCCATGCAGAATAACGTCTAAACATCTAGCTAAAGATCATAAACTTTGTGTGTAAGACTGTAAGAGGATCTTGGTGTATAGCAATTAAAAATCACATGGTACGAGGCTCCTGGGTGGCTCAGTCATTAGGCATTTGCCTTCGGCTCAGGTCATGATCCCGGGGTCTTGGGATCGAGCCCCGCATTGGGCTCCCTGCTCGGCGGGAAGCCTGCTTCTCCCTCTCCCGCTCCCCCTGCTTGTGTTCCCTCTCTCGCTGTGTCTCTCTCTGTCAAATAAATAAATAAAAAATCTTTAAAAAAAAAAATCACATGGTACACTTTGAAATGGAGAAATTAAAATATGTAGTCATAAATGGCAACTGGAAAAGAAAGTAATATCTGCACACTAACCAAATGCCTACATGTATTCAAACTTGAATAAAACAAATATTGATCACATTATTTTCAATAATATCTCTTAAAATTGAGGACTGATATATAACATATCTGTATACACAGAAATAGAGTTGATGTTCAGTTCTGTACTAATGGAGCAATAATAAAGAAACATTTAAGCCTCAGATAATTCAATTTCATTAATATACTAATGTATTTTGGATGTGCTTTTTGCAGTCAATACACATTTTAATGATACTTTAGCAATCATATTCCATGACAACAAACACATCAATTAATCATGTCATTTTCCTACTGAAAAGCCTTCAATAATTCCATTTCAACTTTCTAGGAAATGAGTTTCAAAGTTTGTAGCACATCATTCAAGGCTCCTAGTGGTCCAGCCTTATCTAACTTTTAAATATGATTTCCCATTCTCCTCTGGATGTTTTTTGCTACAGCAATCAAACTACTTGAATCAAAATTGTTCCCAGGCTCCCTATACTCTCCTAACACTTCTCCTAACACTTGCCAATGCACTTAAAATGCTCTTTCCTCTCATCACCCCCTTTTATCTGTCTTCCATGTCTCAGAATCTCCCATTCCAAACTATTGTACAACACTACTGTCAGATTAGACTGACATTCAATCATATCACTCTTATTAAAAAATCTGAAAATGGCCATCTTAAACTTAGAAAAAATTTTCATTTTTTTTTAGATTCCACATAAAGTGACGTCATATGGTATTTATCTTCATCTTTTATGACAAATCCAATGATATCTGGTCCACAAAGCCTTTCTGTTCTGTAAATACATTTGTTTTTCTAACTCAGAAATTAATACAATCCAAGTACAATACCTGAAAAATGATAAATATTTAGTACAGATGTATTAAATGGATTAATTTTAGGTAAAGACCTACAGAAATGAATTTGTAGCCCTTTATCAGCTTTATCTTAAAATTAGAATTAAGTATAATTTCATTTTTCTTTTTCCACTCAATCGGTGACAGAAAAGCAAAATTTCTATCTATATTTATGTTACCTTGAAAAATTAAAAGTTAATTTTAATCCCAATTACTAATTTTCTAACTTCTTCCATCACTCTGAAAATTAATTTTAATACATCATTAATCAATAATATATTAGTAAAAGAGCATGTGTATTATAATCTTTGGAACATAATTATAGAATATTAATTTTGCCTCTTGGAGAAAATCTTGTTGAATTTTAGGACTGTCTTGTGTTTTTGGTTGACCTTGACTTCTTAAAATGCTTTGAAAAAGCGTATCTATCTGAATTTTTCCTATTGAAATCTATAGAAAGTAATAAACTAAAATATTTCAGTTTGATTTTAGAATATGGGTAAATCTTAAAGGTCTCATCATGTACATCTGGCAGCATTGTTGTCACATACACTGTACCCTTTTTGTTTAAATTTGCTTTTTGTTCAAGGAAAGGAAAAGAGAGAAACCCCATGCACCTTGTTGCTCTGTGAATTCTCCAGCTTGCAAGTGTCTGAGAAGCTGCCAGAACCTTTGATTTGTTTTGTAATCTTTAAGCTCTTTAAAAGGACCTTGACATTCTGCTTACCTTCTTCATTTCAGTTACCTATTAAACATCAGACTTTAATGATTTTCTAACTATAACTGCAAAATTACTTTGCTCATTTTTCTGATGTCACAGCCTTTATCACACAATTCTTCCCTTTCCTTATTTGCTCTGGGGTGACATTGAGGGCACGGACATCAAAATCCTTTTTTGTTTTCTTTCCGATTCCCTGGACACACAGGGCTCCTTCCAGCATCCTTATGTTCCCTCAAATTCACAAAGCTGCCCCCTGACTGTAAGTCATCACCCCCCCAAAAAAAAGGCATTTGGTGAGCTGATTTTCTCTCTTACACACAGCGCATACAAAGCACCTCATTATATCTTGGTGGGGCCTAGTAAACTGCAGAGATGTGATGGCCACTGAGAAGACTCTGCACTTTGCAGTCCTGAATTCTTCACCCTTTCACTTGCACTCCTCCAAGGAAAATAATCTCTAGGATGAAGGAATCTTAAAGGCATCTCAAATTGAACTCCCTCTCCCCACCCAGTTCCCCACCACTATAACCTACCTTGTCAGTGTCATCCTACTCTCATCCAACAACCCCTCCCTGAAATCACTTTCATACAAATCTCTTACTCATCCATCGGACCTTTAAAAGAAACCGTTTGAATTTAGTAAGCTCTTTTCATATATTTCTCATCCTCTCTGGGAAAGGATTTTATTGATCCATGAATGTCATGACATTTCCAAGATGATGGCAGTTATAGAATTTTTAACATGGGCAAGACTTGGTTTGGGACAAGACAGATGACAAATGGGGAACTGGTGATGATACACATTATACACTACAAAATATTAGGGTAGAAGAGAGCACATGTGTATATGCCAGAAAGGTTCAGTAATAGATCAAGCCCTTAAAATAAAACTGAATTAAGGATGAAGCAGTGAGGAAAACAAGAGTATCTATTCTTAAGGGAAAATAAAACAACCATTAAAATTGAAAGTGAAACTTCTGATTTGGACCATATATTTTATGTCAATGAGCAGTAATTATAGTGGAGAGTGTTTCCACACTGTATGTAATTAATTTGTACATAGATAGTTATTTTGTATTGTATTGTATATTATATTCTTTTTCTATATAATAAGAAAACAGGGGATTTGTAAGTATGGCCAATGAAATAATACATTAAATTATGGGAAAGAGATATTCATTTTAGGAGACTTTGATGCCTAAGATAAATAGAGGAAGATAGGAAAAAGAAGTGAGATGGGATACTGGAAGTTTACTCAAGATACTAGAGAGGGGCTGAAAAATTGGGGGCTGTAAAACATAAGAGGGAAAGCTTACTGTTATAAAGAGTAAGTATTTTTTTTTATTTCCCTGGAAAAAATGAGAATAAAATTATTCCTGACTGTAGTTAACCCAAAGGTTTATTGACCTTAACTTTACAGCATTTGGATAAAGAGCTTATAAAATGCCTATCATCCATGAGCCTAAGGAGCAAAAATGTCTCTTCCTAGGATAACTCAGGTGTCCACTGTTGACAAAGACTGGCCACTAGACTTCCTTGCAATGCAGTTTAGTTAGGTCATTCTGCAAATTATCTGTCTTTCCCATGTCTATCAGTAAGGCATTCTCAAACAAGAGGTTAAAGTGTTAGTAATTTTCAGTGAATAAGCAGTCCTGGCAACCAAGTGAAAAAGAAAAAGCAGGGAGTGGAAAGCAAAAGGAAAGGATGACATTCTAATAAACACTGCCCTGTGGCTGAGTGAGACTCCTACCTAAATGAGAGTTATTCAGCATTTTCTAAATGGCACAATATAGAAAAATTTCTTATCAATTCTTCATTGCAGTACAAATACTAAAGCAGTGTCTTAGCTACTGACTGGTTTTAGAAAAGGAGTGTGTACCATCACAATCTAGTGATCATAGTTATTTCATTTAGCTATTACTGTATTTTCAACTTCGAAATAAAGGAACATATGCTATATGATATCAAGTCCCAGGGTTAAAATTTTACTTTACTGATGAAGGTAAATTTTGTAATCTGCTTAAATAAACAAAAAAATAGACTTTTTAATAGTCAGGCTTATCAGTTTTTTGACAACCTTATTATAACCTGATAGGTTATAATTACAACTAAGGAGAACATCTTCATGAAGTGACCAAGAGATAGCTTGGGAGGGAAAATACCCTTAACTTAGGTTTTGGGAGAATGTTCCAAAATTTCATTCTGGTAGTGGCTACCTGTGAGAGAACTATTAATGTAGTCTGACAAAAATACAGAGTATGTACTATGTTTGGGGTATATAGTAGTGTTTTATCATATACAAAGATGACTAAAGCTGGTTCCTAGACTTAAATATGATAACATAATAGGCTTTTCTCATAGGATCACTCAAATTGCCCTGCCTTTCTTCTTATGTTTATAGAACATTTATCCAGAAAATTGTAAGACATAGGAACATATACGTCCCATTGCATTTTACAAGTATTAGGAAAAAAATCCCCTATTGTAAGTATCAAAGTATTAATGCAAGCTTGAAAACAGTCAAATTGCAAAATCAGAAGTGTATTATTTCTAGGGAATCAGCACCTACAAAAAGGATACTTATTGTCTAAGCAGTGGCCCTTTCGTAAATTCTACACATTTATTATTTTTTAAGATTTTATTTATTTATTTGACAGAGAGAGAGAGAGATCACACAAGCAGGGGGAGCAGTGGAGAGAGAGGGAAATGCAGGCTCTCTGCTGAGCAGGGAGCCCGACACTGTGCTCCATCTCAGGACCTGGGGATCTTGACCTGAGCCAAAGGCAGACGCTTAACTGACTAAGCCACCCGGGGACCCCTCTTTTTTCTTTTTTTTACTAATGCAGAAACAGAACTCTACACATTTAAATTCTTAGAGTTACTAATCCAAATCTAGTTTTCTTGTCAATTCCCAAACTGAACAATTGATCTGGGAAAAAAATGTGGCCAACTTGCTAGGGCAGATTTCTATCCAGTAGAAATGTCTTTTGTAAGCATTTACTTTGCAAAGTGGAAGCTCAGTACCATGTCCTATGAAAAGTGCCAGAGCAAGTCAAATTTGTCCAGGATGGGCAAGGTAAAATTTTAGCTCTCACCTGCAAGAATGGAAAAGGCAGAGATGGTCAACTTAATCAGGCAAACCTAGTAATTTCTAAAGCAAGATATCCACAACTGAATTTCTGTGTTTCAACACCCAAAAGATTCTCGTTGTTCAGACTGCCTTTGTATATGGTGGTGGGACTTTAGGGACAGTTGCTTTCTAGCTGCATGGCTTACTTAAACATGAGTTGACCAGTCATCCATACAGACAGGATCCGTGTTACATCCAAAACCCAAACTTTAGTTCCAATCAATGAGCCTGAGCAGAATCAGGGATGCAGCTTCTTCTCCCCTAATTTTTCTCTATTTATAGACTCACTCAGTGACAGGTCTGATGCACAGGAGTAGGCTCTTACTCAACACATCTGCTCTCCATGTGCTGCTGAGTCACACATACTTTTTCGTTACCAAAAGTAACAAATATTTATTTTCTCCTTGACAGTCCCACAGAGTCTTACAGCAGAGGGAAAAACAAGTGAGATTCCATTCAGCTTTGCTCATAAAACGATCACTATTGTTGTGTGTGTCTCCACTACTAAGAGAGTTGTGGAAACCTTGGAATGTGCCCAGAAGAGAGCAATGGAAATGATTCGTCAAGAAGATATGTGAGATATGGGCCTAGAAATAAAATTGTATGCAATTACAGATTAGATCTTGCAGGTAAATATATATATATATATATATATATATATAAAAGATTAGCCTACATCTGAGTTTTGTCTAAAGCAAATATTTACAAACCTGAGAGAGGCTTCAAGGAGCATTTGAAATCCTCCCTCAAATATAATATCCATGTTGATCATTAATTCTCATATGAGCCTGGGATGAAATCATGCAGTATTATCTAAAGGTAATGACATAAATTAAATTCTTCTTGTGACAATGTCAGCAGGAAGAAGTACAAAGCTAGGATTTTCTGTTCTTTCTTGTAATTTTCTATGTAATTCTTTAAATGGCAAATTGCAACTTTGGACTTATACATAAAACCATGTCTGACCTAGAAGACAAGGAGTAAAAAGAGTAGACAAATTCATATAATTTCTCTAAATTGGGTTTATAACTGAGCTACAATTTCAGCCATATCTTTAGTTTTCTCAAAAGTCTTATAAATGAATGTCATCCTGATTTGATTGACTGATCTTTGTTTCACACCCTTCATAAAGTAGCCTGAAATAGCTACTGGAAAATACTGCAAACTTGCTGAGTTTTAGCAGTCATCAACTTTATATTGTCATAATTTACTGTGGGAGAGTTATAATTAGGTTTACTTATTAACTATAAAAGCTCCAGAAAGAAAATTTTATAAATCATGTTGCTGTCATCTTATCTTGCCACAGCCTCTCTCTTAAAAAAGACAACACATATAATTCACCATCATTAAGGATCATCGCTTAGAAAGAAATTTTAACTAAGACTTCATACTGCAACAGTAAATTTGCCTTTTCTTTAAACTGGCTTATTTGCTACCTTAACTGCACATGTGTAAGATCACAAACATTCACAGGATAGGCTCAACAAAGGCATATTTACTGGTATAATGATCACTCTCCTTATAGACTCTTACAATGGGCTTAGCATGGTTACATATATTTAGGAAAAAAAATCCTTCTATCAAGGTGGCCTAAATTAAAAAAAAAAAAAAAATGTTAGCTGACTTGAATATCAGCTCCTGCTTCATGACCTTGATTGTGTTTAGATCACCTATATTCCCCTGGCTTCAGAAGAACCCATATTATGCTAATGACCCTACTTCCCAAAATATCTAACCCTCTCACATCTAGTTAAGCTAGTGCTGTAGCAAAAGCATAGATCACCCAAGTGCTCAGGTGCTTACGGGAAATGCACCCTTTCCAATAAGTCATTTTGGCTTGCCACTGCGAGTGTTCATGCATAAAACATACAAACTACTTCAAGAATTTCCATGAAAATATGTGCCTCAGAATATTTTCTGATTTTTAAAATCATGTATTTTAAACTGTACAGCCAATGTAATTAGGAACATAGGCCATTTTTAAATATATTTAAAACTTTAAAGAATTATCCTTCTGCCTATGGTTTAACTAATGCAATGTCTGTATTCTTTATCCTTCAAAAATTAAGTAAAAATTTTAAATTCCTTTCATTTTTATACATAAAACTTGACTTTCTGCTTAAATGTAAATTCCCTGTGGGATAAGAAATTCAGTCTCAAAATCTAATCTGTTTTCTAGTCTTAAAAATCATCTGACAGCTCTCCAAATGCAAAGTACACATACATTTTGAAAGTTAACCTTCAGGGAATATAAATAGAATAGATAGAAGCTCCTTGCTGTCTCATTGTGTGTGTGGGAATCGCATAAATTGATTCAAAATCTATTAAGATTAATCTTTCAAAACTAATACTCTGTGGTTCGAAGGTTACTGAGATAGGTTCCCCTGACATGTTTTATCATATCTCGAAAAGTGTCTTAAGGACTCACATATTATCTGATGTTTATCTAGGTTATTGGCTCATTCCATTCATAGCCAATCCAAGCTATTTCTTGTCAGACAGAAACTGATAAAACTTCAATAGCATTCAAGAATCTTTCCTCCGTAACATGAATATCTCAGTGGTCATGCAGTAAATTTTTGAAAACAGGTAGTCCATTGTATTTAAAAGTGCCTATTTTAATAGAAAGGCTTTCAGGTGAATGACTAAGTTCATGGTACTATATCTATGCAAGCTAGCTACTAAGAAACATTTAACACTATGTAAAACACAGTGTCTTTAAACATACGTCATTTCAAGAAATATAATGTGGACAGAAAAGTAATTGTGGAACAAGTGTGAAAATAAAGACAGCCAATATGGATAACCCAGATCCCAAATATTTTCCTCAAGAGGAGAATGTTGGCAGAATTCCAAGATTATAATTTCAGCTTTCTATTTAATTTTGCATTCATAAAGAAATCCAAAAATGATAATAGATTGCCTTTGTTTCCTAATAAAACATCCATATAATTATTTGTGTCTCAAATAAAATGAGATTCTGATAAATAGTGAAGACCTAAGGGCGCCTGGGTGGCTCAGTTGGTTAAGCGACTGCCTTCGGCTCAGGTCATGATCCTGGAGTCCCGGGATCGAGTCCCACATCAGGCTCCCTGCTCAGCAGGGAGTCTGCTTCTCCCTCTGACCCTCCTCCCTCTCGTGCTCTCTCTCATTCTCTCTCTCGCAAATAAAAAATTAAAAAAAAAAAATTAAAAAAAAAAAATAGTGAAGACCTAAAAAGCATGTGGAAGGAAAATTTGATTCTTTATCATTGTTTATCTCAAGAAATTAAATTAAATTGATAAAAAACCCTTATAATCTATACTTTCATAAAGTCAGGGAAGGACATTTACTGGGAGGGCAATTATCACTAGGAAGTGGCTGTGATACTAGTACTTCCTGAATGTCATAGAAACTTAGAAACAAACAGAAAAATATTAAGATCTCTCTTCCAGAGATTTTGCCTTGTTTTGTTTTCATTCATTAAAGTAATCCAGATCCCATCATGATTTCATTATTTTTATCATTAAACATTATCCATTCCTTCTTCCAGGGAATGCTGAATGCTGCTCAGAGATGAGTTCTCAAAACTTTGTGTCAACATGGATATAGAAGTGTGTCTAGCTGACCCAATGTGTAAGGACACTGCAGTCAGCCACAACATAGACTGCAGAGATCAATTTCATATCTTCAAACAAAACAAAACAAAACATACTCCTGATTTCACTTGCAGAAGCAAACGTCAGGGAGAATGAGACTTAAGCCATCTTCTAAGGAATAATGAGGTTTTGGTTAGTAGCCATCTGAGACTAGGAAGTGTATTTGTAGGAAAAACACCATCTGGTTAAAATAATGAAACAATTTTAGAAATAAAGAATGTCAAGGAAGATCTTTTATCTGGCCACTGTAAGTATTCTAAAAATTATTTATGTCTAGATTACTAAGCAATAGCATATACATCTGGAGTAAAAGTATTACACACTATTACACTACCTCAGGTCTGCAGGTAATGTATTTATACTTTCCATGCCTATCCAGTTCATCTTTTCCAATTTCTCTCATGTGGTATACTTTTGAAACATATCCAGGAATCAAAATATTTTCAAAAGAAAGATCCAATGAGCTAAAGAGTAAACTCCAACAGCAGGAGCTCCATTTGAGTTTGTTTCCCATTGGTCAGGGAAAACTTGTAAAAAAGTGTAAGTAAATAAAGCATTTAGCAAACGTAGTAAAAATTACTGATCTACCGGTAATCCCTTATTTAGGAGTATAAGAGTTTTAAAAAGGGAAGAAGAAAGGAAGGAGAAGTGGAAGATACAGGAGAAGGAGGTGTTTATAGCAATAATCAGAGCTATTAAATTACATGCCAAATTTCTACTCTATGAGAAAAGTGAATCTCACAATATTTTTCTTAATTCTATATTCAAACACCTGTCAAAGTTAAACCTTGGAGTGTGTAGATGAAACAAGGACATGAAAAAACAAGAAGAAAATCCAAAGACAAGAAGGTTGATATTAAATGTTGATGTAATTCATCTAAAAACTCGGTCATGTTAAGACCCCAGTTGAGTAAGAAATGTTACCTCCTCTGTTTGGTTAAGAGTAGACTGGTCCAGTCTAGTATCACAGATAAGGAAATCAAGACTCACCAAAGAACTGAGATTTTATTTTACAGTATTAGGATTAGCAATTAGGCTCCCCTGGCAGAAATCAAGTCTTCTATGATTCTTGCAGTTTAGTGCAGAATCATCATTAAATGCTGATTGACAAAAATACCTAGAATCCCCAGAGACACCATTTGAACTTTAAGGAAATTAAATGATTTATCCCACAATATTTAACTATACCTCCTCCCTAACTCCTATAACGTAAGATTTCATTTTTCTTTCCATGAGACATTCCTTTCAAGGAAGTTAAAACAACAACAACAAATAAAAACAAAAAGAACTTTTCAGATTCCTGGCCCTAAGTATGCAATACACCCTCATAAAACCTGCCCTTGATAGCTAGACTTCTCTCTGCTTCCCCCACTGCACTGCACCTAGAACCTCATCTAGAAGCATTCATAGTGTGTCTAATGATGAACTCAATTTTTAAAGCAAGGAAGAGGCACATCTGTCCCTTAGTAGCTCTATGATTAGTTGACCTGAAAAAGGAATTTCCTTTTTTGTTTGGCCTCTACCATTTTAAAAAGTAAAAATATATACCTTATAATAATTGAGGTAACAGTGGGATGGGGGAGAAAAAATGCAGGAAAATATAGTGGCATTTTCTATTTTTATTTGCTAAATGTGGCAACCCAATTCACGAGAGGAAAATGTAAACTCTTCAGGAAATGAAGCAGGGAGTATTCAAGGTAATTTGGATTTTATATGCAGTATCACAGATGTTAAGTGCATGCCCAATAGGTAATAATCTATTTAGGGAATAAACACCTTCAGTCTGTTTTTAAAATATTTATATGTTTTATTTTATGACTAAATATTATCACTGAGCTAAAATAATTTATACAACTACAAACATGAAAACATTACCCGTGGATGTAATTCAAGCAACTGTAAGTATCACCTGTCAGTTGGCTGTTATGAAAACAAATTGTAATTAAAACAAACTTAGATTAATGCAATTTCTTTAAAATTCTTTGCAAATACAGTACAGCTCTTTGAGAAATGGAAACTAATTTGACTTCCATTACTCATAATTAGCATCTGTTAATAAGGCAAGAACTTTTCTAAAAGCTGTAGCATCTCTGCTTCCAACAGTGGAAGAATTGACTATTATTAAATTTAAAACAATTGTTTAGCTTAAGTAACTTGCCTAAAATGACCCAGAATTATGAAATTTTGAAAATAACTTAGCCACTCTGGGTTGTAATCTTCCTGAAGAAAAACTTCCTTTATGTTCCCAAATATCCCACCCCAAAGACCGTCAAAATCTATTAATGGATATTTCATGATAGTCTGAACACTTTTTTTCTCTTTTTATGTGAATATCAACGTGTAATAGATAGGGAAAGTATGGTCTGCTCCTTTAATTTTACAGGTGCATAAGAAGGTTTTCTACACTTTCATAGAATAAGTAAATAGAAAAAGTCTTTTTATACCTAATACATGTCTAGAATTTAAATTCGATTTTACATTTATTTTAGGCAAAGGAAACTTTACTTAAACACACTGTGTGACTGCATTGAATTATCATGACTTCCCTGGTCTCTCCAATTGTTCCACTCAGGAACATTGAGGAAACCCTGCTCGACTTCTCCTGCTCAGTCCTGTCATTCTTCCTCTCTTTTCTTGTCCAAAGGCTTTTTTTTTTATTAAAGATTTTATTTATTTATTTGACAGAGAGAGAGAAACAGTGAGAGAGGGAACACAAGCAGGGGGAGTGGGAGAGGGAGAAGCAGGCTTCCCGCTGAGCAGGAAGCCCGATGCAGGGCTCGATCCCAGGACCCTGGGACCATGACTTGAGCTGAAGGCAGACGCTTAACGACTAAGCCACTCAGGCGCCCCTGTCCAAAGGCTTTTAAAATTCTTTTCCTTAACAAAGATCCTGACTAAGAAATCCAAAAGAAAGAAAGCTAATCTTTCCACCCCTAATTTTTTTTCTCTCTAGCACATTTCTACCATACAGTAAAACCACTCCTGGATTAATGCTTGTAGCACTTTTCTATTGGTGCTTGAATAAAGTGAGCTACAAATGCTTCATGCGAAATAGATGGTGAATTTTAGGCTTTATATAACTGTGTTTTTTTGTATGTTAATCCCAGAAGGTTCTCTTCATTTGAGAAACTTTGAAATCAGGGGTATTATCATTTTGAAATAATTTTGTGGATCCTGTAGATGTTCATGTGATATAAAATTTGGTTTAAATCTGCTCAGCACTGGCCTAAACTAAGTGGATGTCCCATGTTGTTAATGCATAGTTTAAAAAAAAAAAAAAAGCTGTAAAAATACATCATGAAGGTCTATGTCAATAAGTTACAAAATCTAGGGTTCAAAAAGAAGTCAAATATATTGATTCTCACATTGACCAGAAAATAAATTTAAGTTGTTTTATTGTGCAAGGGGGGAAACAAGAATTTTAGGTCTTTCAGGTGACATCCTATAACATCCTGTTGTATGGATGTAATTAATTGGCCCTGACATTCATTTACAAAGGTGTATTTCATCAACTATGTTCCAGGAAGTTAAAGCTGATTGTTGTCCCCAAATATCATGATATTAAAAGATCTATGTTCAACTGGTATACACAAAGCAGTGAAGCATCCAGAGTCTGAGTTTTTAGTCACTACGCTCAATCTGAATCTCAAAACAAAATAAAACAAACTTTGATAGAAATCTTATCTAAAATAAAGGGTATTAGAAGTTGACCAGTTAATCAAAAAAGTCAATTAAAGTAAGAAATTATCTTAAGCAATTTATTAAATAAACAGATATGGAAAGATTGAGATATGTACAAATGTGACAATATTTTCATATACGACCAAACTTTTTCTTTCAGTAGGTATATTAGTTTGTGTTCAGCAGGCACGGATCTAAATATTAAGTGTAGGTGGCTTATTTGGAAAGTGATCCCAGAAAGCACAAGTAGAATGCAGTAAAATGGATTCAGAGAAGGTAGGAAAACCAACAATGTGTAGTTTTAGCCATGGCTACTGAAATCCAATCATACTGAGGACCCTCTGGAAAACTGTGTGATATACCTAAAAAGAGATAGACTCTGGCTGTATTTTTATTCACTGATCCCCATGCCTCACTGAAACAAGGTTGCACCTGGGGGTATTAAATCCCTAGCACTATGGGTGGCCTTGGCCCTGGATGGATTCTGTAGCCCTTAAGCAGAGAGTCAGAGAAATGCAAATACTTGGTATGGGATTCTGCAAAGGTGCTGGGTACTCTGCACTGAAACTGTAGGGAAACAGAAAAGATGTGAATGGAGCATCAAGCACCCCCAGTGTCTGCTATTAGGTGAGTGGGGGGGCAGGGTTCCTGGTTGGAATTTCTCATCGTTTTTCTTGATTAAACCAAAGCTATTCTCTTTTTTCTATAATATTCCATTCCTTTAAGTAGAATGAGAAATTAAAGGCACTTGGAAAGTAAAGTGCAGATTCCTTTAGATAATTTAGCTTTCATAATTTTATGTTTTCTCCAAACCTTTACAGTCATTTTACTCTTAACTAATTCTGTATCATGTTTTTTAACAGTATTTAACAGCATTATTTTAACAACGTTTTAACAGCATACAAAATAATATCTTATAATAGATAATTAACATAAAAAAGTACTCTTGGCATAAACATGTTTAGGAACACACATGCTGAATCTTGGTAAATGTACAACTTAACTGGTGGAGTAGCTAAGGCCATTGAGTCAGATTTCTGCTTGCCTCAGATACCAAGTGGAAAAGTTTAGCAATGAAGTTGCAACTATGGGTTGGTTGACCTTGTGGTTTTGTTAAGTGGAAACTGCTTTTAAAAAATTGCTGGTGTTTACTGCTGCCATGGATCTTGCTCTCAGTCCTAAAACAGACTCATCATGGTTATTTACATTAAAAAAAACAAAGAAAAAAATGATTCACTGTGTGGCCTAGAAAGGTCACACTATAGCCTTGTGCACTCACATCCAGATATTCAAAAGGGTAAGTCACAACCATAGCTAATTGATAAGGCAAAACACCCATTCGCCTAAACAATGAGGTGATGAGATAAAAAAGGTTACTAAAACAAATCCTTTAAGATAATAATGTGTCATAAATTCAGGCAATCACAGACTTAAAATGATGATAAAATATATTACTTTTGTAAGAATCAATCACACGAGACAAATTCTAGGCAAAAATAAAAGTGAGTAAGCCTTTCAGCCTTACTTTGTTCCCGTCTTGAAGCTTCTCTTATTTATAGGCACTTTGGCCCTTTATGACAGTCTCTCTTTCAAATTTTCCTTCTTTGATTTCTAGGATCATTGCTAGGAAACACGTTGTCATTCCAGAACTTCACTTCCAGGCCCCACTTGTATCTAAATGGGGCCATTTCTAAACAATAGAAAATGGATGGAAGCAATGTGTATTACTTCTTGGCCCAGATATTTGAAAAATGGGTATGCCTTCTTCCCATTTCCTTTACTATCTATTGGCTGGATATCAAAGTCAGAGTGACCTGGAAGATGATAACGCTGCTGCAGCCTGGTCCCTGAAGAGCTGAATGAATGGATCATGACCCCTTCCCAGCCCCTATTCTCTGACTTGGAACTACCTTTGACTATTTAGCTAGAGAGAAAAGAGAAGAGATTATACTGAAGCCTACATCTGAAAAATGCTATGTATTTTCCAAACCATTTCATTTTCCTGGGAATACAGGAAGACCCAATCCTGAGACTGCCTTGTTCTTAGGTTGGGTTTATATCTCTTAGTTCTGACTAGTAGATTTGGGGTAGAATTAATGTAAACCACTTTTTTTTTTTAAGATTTTATTTATTAGAGAGAGAGAGAGAGACCGAGCACAAGCAGGGGGAGAAGCAGGCAGAGGGAAAAGCAGCTCCCCGCTGAGCAGGGAGCCCGATGCAGGGCTCAATCCCAGGACCCTGGCATCATGACCTGAGCCAAAGGCAGATGCTTAACTGACTGAGCCACCCTGGCACCCCCTGGCAACCACTTTTAAACACAACTATAAACCCCTTGTACAATCCTGCATTCTCACTATTCTCCTCTGTAGTCTTCTGGAGCATTTTATTGAAGATAGGAGCTTGAGTCCCTAACTGACTAAGTAGAGCAACTTACATGACTGTGACATGATTACTTATTAATAAGCCACTGAATTTCAAAGTTGTTTATTTCAGCAGAGATCTTACTCTAAATAATATAGAAACTAGAAATTTGAGGTGGAGTACTGCCTTAACAAGCATAAAATGTATAGAATTGGTTTAGGGGTCAGATGGTAGATGATGAGGAAACAGATATCACAGGCCTAATTAGAGATCCATATTATGTATTGAACACATTTCAAAAACTGTCACCTATACTCTGTGTCTGCCGAACTTATTTTAGGGAAAGAGGTTAGAAAAAAAAAACCATTAATGATACGTGCCAGTTGTTTCTGCTGTTTGTTTGGTAATGGTTCTAATAAAGAGATGGACTAAGAAAAAGTGGCTAGGTTTGCAAGCAAAAATAAAAGAGAATGAAAATCTAGAAGTGCGGGGCCTTGTAATATGCTTCTAGACCCCAACTAGTAAGAGAAGGAATTCATAAAAGTCTTGGAACAGAGTGACTCATTCTTGTGCCCAAATTTGGATTTGTAATCCAAGCTTCCTAAAAAGCCTGATAGCCTCAAGAGCTGAGCTGGCATTAGCAGAGAGTCAGAGGCTTGAAGATGAAGAAGAAAGGAGATTAACAGAATTTGTGAGCTGTAGCTGTTAGGAAGAAGCTAGATATGAGCAGTAGAAGGAACATCCCAAGGCAGAGTTCCAAGTCCTTCAGGGGGGGATGACAGAGACATGAGCTTGATGAAAGGATGGTGATAAATAGGGCACATCTTAGAAGCCCAGAGGCACAACGTCCTGATCTTGGGGCTTCCAAGACCTTGGAGTCACAGGTGTAGAGCATGTGCTCTCCTCTTCTACCTCAGCATCATTATCTCCTACCAAATGCATCATTATGATGCATTTGCATTGTGATTAACCACACACACACACACACACACACACACACACCCCACCGTGGAGAAAGGGTGCCATGATGTTTCTGGTACAAGCCTTATAGGGTAAAAAACTCCCCCTCCCAACCTGTGGGAGGAGTTTCCCAAATGACTGGAAGCAGTTCCATTAGAGACCACCCCACTGTACATCACAGCTCTTCCTAGCCCAGAAATACCCAACAAATATCTAATCCCAAAACAATCTAGGGGCCGGTTCCACCTCGTAGAACCTGTCCGCTCTCCCACCTTAAGTACACAGTGTACTTTCCCTTTAATAAACTGTTTTCTGTTTGCTACTTTCCTTCTGGCTGCCTTTATTCAAGCACAGTTCCTCACATTAATCTTTGTGTGGGGAATCCAAGAATGGAGACCTCCATTAACACAAGACAGACTCTCCCATCAGTAACATAACTGAGGAGGATCTTTAGATGTGACTACTGGCACATGGAACTGACAAGAAACAAAAAGGTCAAAAGACACGAAATCTGTGACAGAATTTTACTGACAAAAAGAGAAAACATGAGCCTGGTCTAAAACAATGGAGGATTGTTGGCCTTCACCTGTTCACAAAGCAGGTTTCAGTATTTCTCTACTCCAGAGTCTATTATGTGGAGGCCATTCTTCACCTTTTCACATGAGAATGTTATCATTTCACTGTTGGGTTTTGAGAGAAGGGAGTCAGATAAACACTTTTCAATTTATAGGATGCTGGCCCAGTGGAAAAGATAGTGCATCACCTGGAGATTCTAGACTTTGAACTGGAGGCAGTGACTGATTAACTTTGGGTTGTCTGCATCACTGGAGAGGTCATTAATGTTTTCTATGTTTTAAAGAAACAGTGAAACAGATACTTCATACTGTAAGGACTGACTCTGGCAGAGAAAATACTATGTACTCACCAAATACATCTTTTCCCTTAGCACACAGGAAGATACACTTTCCACACATCCTTTTGTTTGGGGGCTAGGAGTGTGGGTCATATGACTGAAACCTGACAAAGATATGTGAATAGAAGTGATGTGTGCCACTTCCACACATGGCAAAAAAAAAAACAAAAAAACAACTATGAGATTGTCTATGTTCCTTCTTCTCTTTTGCAGAGATATTAGAAGCCATTTCTTGAGAACAGCAGAATCACACAATGGGCAGAACATGGGTCTGTGAGTGACTGCATGAAGCAGAGTCACACCTGCCAACACAACAGACTGTGATATGTAAATAAGCAATAAATATGCATTTTGCTAAGTCATTAGGTTTGGGAATTTGGTATAGTAGCATATTAGTTTCCTAAGATCAACTTGACAAATTACCACAAATTTGGTAGCTTAAAACAAAAGAAATTTATTCTCTCACAATTCTAGAGGCCAGAAATCCAAAAACACGGTATCTGCAGGGTCATATTCCCTCCTGAGATTCTGGAGGAGTGTTCTTCCTTGCCTCTACCAGTTTCTGGAGGCTGGTAGCTATCCTTGGTATCTCTTGGCTTTTAGATACCATTCTAACCTCTACCTCCATTTTCATATTAATTTCTGCTTTGTATCTCTGTGTGTCTCAAATGTTCCCCTGCCTTTCCAATGACATCTGTCACTTGCTTTAGGGCCCACCATTCAACCTCCTACTAGCATTTAGCCTATTCAATTAATTAAGCTCTCAAGTTATGCCACACATTTTTTTGTTAGAAAAAATGCTACCCAGATCAGAGGTCAATGTCTCAAAATTTGTAGTAATCAAAATATTTTAAGTGGACACACATATGAATATTAAGAATTATATTTGAAATTTTTAAGGTTCATTCTAAATGATATAGAATGTCTCATTAAAGCAGATAAATGTATATGCAACTGATGAATTACTGAACTCTACATCTGAAACTAATGATGCTATATGTTGGCTAATTGAATTTAAATTAAAAAACAAATTAAAAATAAAGAAAAGAAAGAAAAAATAATAAAATAGATAAATGTCAAATAATTGAAAGAAGAAAAAAAACATCTATCTATTAGTAAGCAATAGAAAAGCCCCCTGAAAACAAAGGTGCTTTCCTGATATCCTTGAAATCATGGCATCAGGAGGCACTAAATTGACAACACTAAAGAAGAAGAATGGTGACCTCTGACACTAAGAAATAGACATTTTTGTTTTGTTTTGTTGGGTTTTTTTGTTTGTTTGTTCTTAGAGATTTTCTTTTTTTTTTTTTTAAGATTTTATTTATTTATTTGACAGAGAGACATAGCGAGAGCGGGAACACAAGCAGGGGGAGTGGGAGAGGGAGAAGCAGGCTTCCCGCGGAGCAGGGAGCCCAATGCGGGGCTTGATCCCAGGACCCTGGGATCATGACCTGAGCCGAAGGCAGACACTTAATGACTGAGCCATCCAGGCACCCCAGAAATAGACATTTTTGAACAGATATTGTAGGCAGTCTCCAAGTTTGGACAAATAGCATCCAATAGTGACTGGCTTTTGAAAAGCTGCTAAGCTTCCACCTATATTCTCATTTTGGAAAGATAAGTAGGTCACACTCCTTTCTTTCCCAGTGTGCCCATACAGGGATAGCTTCTTTGGTTTGACTACCAATGGTCATATAAACTAAAACACAGAAACAAGAATATATCAGCAGAAGCAATGCTAAAGAACCACATTGAGCCAGGATGTTGGCTCAAAATAAAGCTTCCCATTTTGGCACAAATAAAACATTTTATAATAACAAGAATCACATATGCCTTACACTGACCCATCAAAATAAGAGAAAAAAATTAGTAAGTTAATTGGCAACCAATCCTTTGACTAACTGTAATAAATTTAAAAATAAATTAAAAGCCATTTCAATAGGGACATACCAATTGCTCTTATAAAAATCCTCACCAAAAGGAAATATTTCAAGGACCTCATCGTAATCTCTACAATCTTAAGCACTTTTACCTGAATATTTATTACAGATATTTCAACAAACATGAGCCCTATTATAATTTATGCAAATTCACATCAATCTTAAATTGAACATTATTGGAATAAATATGTTTTTGGCTTATTACAAAGATATGGAAGTAAGACATCAAATAGCAGAACTAAGTCATATTCTTATAAATATATTATGGCCCAAATTTTTCTAAAGTCAACAGAAAGGAAAGACAATTAGCACAATATTGATACTCATGTTAATTTTGTTCTAATTTCCAAAGCTATTCATTTTATTTATTTTAATGCTTTGGCCAAGGTCGTAAGTCAAAAGAAGTAAGTGTATAATATTTCCCTTATTTATGTACTTCACAGTACTTAAGAAAAAATGTATGCTGGGGCGCCTGGGTGGCTCAGTCCTTAAGCATCTGCCTTCGGCTCAGGTCATGGTCCCAGGGTCCTGGGATCAAGCGCCGCATCGGGCTCCCTGCTCGGCAGGAAGCCTGCTTCTCCCTCTCCCACTCCCCCAGCTTGTGTTCCCTCTCTCGCTGTGTCTCTCTCTGTCAAATAAATAAAATATTAAAAAAAAAATGTATGCTAACTTGATAGGATTGTAAACCGAATAATAATGGAATTGCTACATTTTCTTCCCTATTTTGACCATTAAAAACAACAATACCAATAACAACGACGACGACCTCTCTTCACACTGCTCTGGACATTAACTGGCAGTCAAGTATCTATTACATAATACAAGAGCTAATATTTTTGCATTTCTTCTCATCTTATTTTCCATTTGACCTTAGTAAATAATTCCTTTCCTGACTATTGTGTAAAGAAAATATTAGCCTGGTTAATAACATAATTGCAATTTGGTGACTTCTGGACGATAACTTTTAATTTCTCTGTCATTATCTTTCATCAAACCTTGAAACCTTGTTAAAATAAATATTTTGATTCAGTTGGTTTTGGGTAAACAGTAATCACACATTTCTAAAAATTTCCTTGGGGATGCCTAATGCTCCTGGTTCATGGATCACACTTTGAATAACAAGGTTGTAGTCATATTAGGGGAATATTCAATTTTCATTTCATTAAATTCATACTGGCTACAATGATTAAAAAGCCATATAATATTACCTTACAACAACAACATCTGAAAAGAAAAAAATACACAAAGGGAAATATAATAACTTTAGAGTTTTTAAACCCCCCTTTTATACTCTTTGAACATGTTTTGCATATCCTAACTGCAACAAACTAGGTCAGTAGCCAACACCTCTCAACTATGCTAACACTTCACAACTACACTAACACTTTTTCAACCATAAGATTTCCTTGCATCTTGCTCATTTATTTATTTTTCATATTTTCAGTGTCCACAAGTGTTCTTGGCAGCTTAGCAAGAGCTCATCTCTCATTTCACAGCCATATGCTGCTTAAGTAATAACAAAGCCCTTTTGCACAAATGGAAAAATGAACATTCTTAAAAGCATCTCTCTTGAGCTCTCACCAAAAGGTGCTACTTCTCTGAGATCATTGTTCAAACCCAACTTCAAGGAATACTTGCCTGATTTCCTGCATTGTATTCATTTAACTTTGCCACAATGTGACCCATTAGGATCACCTACCCAAGAGATCACCACTTTTCAAAAAGAGAAACTTGTTGGAAATCAATCTAACAATTCATTCTAAAGAACAAGAATTATGTTCCTTAGAAAACATCAAAATTTTGTTCATTGTTACATGCACGTATGTGTACAAATTGTAAATTAAGTTTACAAATATGGAGAGCTTAAAGAGTAGAGTGAGAAAATTAAACAACTAATAACAGAAATATTTAACAGAAGCATACACAGCCCTATTTTCTAAATAATGTTTCTTTGTACCGGAAAACAATATGCTTACTTAGAGGTAGCATGGAATAATGATTAAAGATATGTATATTAGAATCAGAGGGACTTAGTTTGAATCCCAGTTCTGCTATTCAATAGCCACATGATGTAGGACACTTAGCCAGTCTAGATTTCAATTTCTTTACAATAGCTTCTTCTTCAAAAATTATACTAGCTTTCGTTACATAGCAAAACCCACAAAATCATGCAGGCATAGAATAAGAATTATTTTCTAACTCAAAGGTTTGCAAGTGGCTTGGTGAGTGGATTAAGTCCAGGTCAGCTCCATGTGCCTCATTCTGGGGCCTGAGTTGGATGAGCAATGGCTACCTGGAGGCATGTTTTCTTCATGGTGGAGCTCTGAAGCTTCCAGGGGTTTAAGTGGAAAAACGTGATGCTTCTTAAGACCCAGCGTCTATACACAATGACAATGCCACGTCATCTCATATTTGACTGACCAAAGCAAATTATATGGCATGCCCAACATCAAGGAGATGTGGAAGAAAACTCTTCCCCCAGAGGTGTTAAGGGGAAAGGCAAAGACAATGATTTGAACAATAATCTAATCTTCCCCCAATTTCTTGTGAGGGTTTTAAAATGCACTTCAGATGCTTAGAGATTGCTATTTAATAAGTGCTTAGCAAATGCTTAGAAGAGAGATTTAGAGCAACACTAATATAGAATCTGGCTGATTGTTCACCAGCCATTTCCCTCCTCCTCTTAGTTACATATGTCAACCACATTTTCCGGTTTCCCTTACATTTAGGTGCAGTCATTTGTATGAATTCTGACCAATGGAAAGTGGAATGGAGTAATATACTAGACTTCAGACTGGCTCAAAAAATCTCCCTGACAAACCACAGTGAGGCTTGAAACAGAGGCTCCAGAGGAAGAATCAGAGGTTCTAGACAAAGATGTCCAGCAGAACTTTTGTGATGATAGAAATGTTCTGTATCTGCACTCCCCAACAGTTATGAGCCAAATGTGGCTCCTGAGCAGTTGAAATGTGGCTACTGCAACTGAGGAGTTGAATTTTTCATTTTAATCTATTTAAATTTAATAGCCACATGAATAATGACTACCACTACTGTGGTTCTAAGGAAGAACAAAAACTCTAGATAGAAAGCCTACAAGGTTGCATGCCAATTATCTGACTGAATTGTGACATGAGTGAAAAATAAATTTTTACTTTGTTAAACTAGTGAGATTTGGAGATTATGGGATAGAGCTGTTAACCTGCTCTAATAGCAACTATATAAAGCAGAGTTAAGCATGAAGGCTTTAGCATTAGACAGAGCAGAGATTTAATCCTGACTCCATAATTTATTAGCTGCATAACACTGGGCAAGTTATTTAGCCTTTTCCTTTATTTGTTGAGTGGGTATATTACCAAAACCCACCTCATAGGCTGGTTGTATGAAGATTAAATATGTTATGTAGTATTTTTATAGTGATACCTGAAACACAGTAAGAGCTTAAAAATGGCAGTTATAATAATTGTTGTTGTTGTTAACCAGTGACATAACTGAAAATAAAGAATTCATGAGGTCACCCAAAAATCCCTCCTTAATGAAATGATAAAATTTTTATGTGAGAACAAAGGATTGAGGCAAATCCTACCACTAGACAAATAAATTCAGATAGGATGGATTATAGGAGTATAAGACTACATTTCAGTATTATTTCTAGGACTTTATTAAACTGCATAGAAACAAGCAAGTAAAAGAAACTCCAAATTTGTTATAAAAATGATTAAGGAAAGGGAGTGCCTTAAAGAGACATACTAATTAATAATATCTAAAACCATTGGTGAAAAACCACTCAAAGGAAAATAATGTAACATGAAAACTGAAAAGAGATGTGTTTGGTTCAAGAATAGTTTTCTACTAACCCTACCACCCCCATCTTGATTATAATTTGTTTGGGACCCTGAGCATTAGAGAAAATACAAGTGTGTGTAGATGTCCATGAAATTGCTGAGCAGAGAGGATATGGAGATGGAGTGGGTAGTTTATAACAGGACACTTAACCTAAATCAAAAGCAAATGAAACATATTATTGTGGAAGTGTGAAATTTCCATAATAATTTAACAAATTACCACCAGCATAATTTCATATGCACTTTAAAGAGATTCACCAATTTAGAAATGCCTTATTTCATCTAATTAAAACAAAGCCTAATACATTTTGTGATAGAAACTTACACCGAAAAATATAATCTAAAATCATATTTGTTATGTTTTAAAGCTAGTGACCTAATTTTAGGCAGAGAGCAATCAACTCATTTCAAGTGAACTTTCTCCAATTTCAACTACATTGTGAAAACTTGAAAAATTATCAGAAATTTCTGTCTTGTGGTGATGTGTAATTTAAAGTAAGGCACTTCACATTTTGTTTGACTTGATATACATCATGAAAAAATACTTTTCAAATGTTGACTTAAAGTATCTACTTGCCAATTTTTGAAATCCCACTAAACTAAACATAATAGAAACAAAAAATAAATGCCCTCTTAGTTATAAATTTCCAAGAACTTCTTGGTTTTGTGGAGTTGTTTTGTTTTGTCTTGTTTTGTCAAGTCCATTTCCCCCCCCAAAAAACTTAAGATCATCATTTCCCTTAGATCATCTCACCTAGTACCATGGCTTTAAATACAATCAATATGCCTATGACTCCCAAATTTCTATCTCCATCTCTGACTATATCAGGTGACTTTACTGAGATAACACATATCTGTAATTATCTCAATGGCTTTCAGCAACATTTATTTCTTGTGCCTGCTTCTCTAGTGCTAACAACTCTGATGGGCTTGACTAGGACCAGGCAGTGTCATCTCATCTCATCTCAGATCCCAGGTGTGAAGATCAAAGAATGCTACTCTCACAGTAGAGAGCAGAAAAAGGGACCAAACTAAAACATACTAGCACATTTAGAGATTTTGCTCAACCACAGCAACTTTCAGGTCCATTCATATCCTATTGGCCAAAGCCATTCATGTGGCCAAATCCAAAGTAACAGGATAAAAAGCATGCCCTGCCTATAGGAAGAAATGACAAGGGAAAAGAAGGGACAAATTCCTGTGAACAAATAATGCCATCTATGGCACTACCCTCTCTCTGAACTCCTTGTTCATATACACACTGAAGCTACTTGATAACTCCAATAGGATGTCTAATAAACATCTCACCCTTACCATGTCCAAAATGAACCTTAAATTTCCAGTGCCCTCTCCAAGCTGAAATCCTCTGATTTATCTTTACTGTCTCAATAAATTGCACCATTATCCAGTATATATTTCTGGCCACCACTGTCTTACAACCTATCCTATTAACTCTCTACTTTTGTGAGGGGTATCATTGATAAATCTAAACCTGGACACTATCTTGCTTATTACACTGAGGGGAAAGTTGTGGTTTTTATATATTTTAAGACTTTACATTATGAAAATTTTCAAATACATATAAAGTAGAAGTAATTGTATAATGAATTCATGTACTTAACTAAAAATCATGGCTAATCTAGTTTCATCTGAACCTCATTTGCTCCCACCCAATACTTCTCCAAATGTTTTTTAAGAAAATTTCAGATATGTTATTTTATTACTGAGATTATAATACAGAGAGAGTAGTATTTTTAAATTATCAAACAAATCACTTTATGCTATTGTATTAAAACCTACCCTAGGTTCTTATCACTGTGGGAATAAAATCTGATTTCCCTGATACCTACAGACAGTATAAGCCCACATCTACCCCTCTAAACTTATTTCCCCTCATGCTGCCATCATTCTCATCTAGTAGACTTTTCACATTCCAGAATTGCTATTCATAAAACTGTCCTTTTGCCTCCCAAACTCTCCCAGACAATCTTCGCATAGCTGTCTTCTTATTATTTAGGACTCAGCTTAAATACCAACTTCTCAGAAGAACATTCCCTGAAAATCACTGTAAAATAACCACCCAGGCACTCATTAGAAAACCTCATTGTTGTTTGTTGTTGCTTTCACAATACTCACCATATTTTGGGCTATTTTTTTATTAGCCTATTAGTTGTTGTCGGTTCACTCTACTAGGATTTTGAGAGAAAAGAATTGGTGGTTTTAATGACTACATCCTTATGTCTAGAACAAGTGTCTTTTACATTGTATGTGTTAAGTAGGTATTTGTTAAAGGAATAAGCTGGTGAACTTTCTACTACTGGGACCAAAATCCTCAGTATTTTTACTAAAGAATTACATCAACTTTATTAAGTCATATAGTTTCTAGGTCCTACAATATAGTTCTCTCCAAGTTTCAGAGTTAGATAAAACAATCATCACAGAAATAGGAGATTGCTATCTTGCCATTTTAAGATTAAATACATTGATACATTCATGTCTTATTTAAGTGAAGAATTAAGTCTGAGAGTTGGATTAGGGAATGTACAGTACACTGAAGAGCAGTAATAGATCTAGAATGCCTCCTGTGACATAATTTAAGACAGCTTGAAAATAAAAATGAAAGATCAAAGGTTCCAGCTTTTATTTTTATTTTTGAGGCTTCCAGACATAATTTCAGCTCTAACATATCCAAGAACTTGCTATGGACATTTTTCCTTGGTCAGGCTAAAACCACTGAGAATCATCTTCTCTACCTAATCCTGGACCAAATTTGAAGCAGAATATATTACCAATTAAATAAAATATACAAGCAATTGCAGAAGGCAGCACATAGGAGAATTAATAATGAAATGTTTTCTCATCTGTGGATGCCACTGGGTGAGGGATGATGAGTAAGTCTTGTTAATTTTTCCAATTACTTCTGTCCAAATAATACACGATGTGTCTTTGTAAATGCAGCCACTTCCCCATCTTCCAGGCAGATTGGCTCCCTAAGCTCTTTGAGAGAAATTTAGGAGCCACCATGGGTTAAAAATATTTTGTAACAAAAAATAATTACCTAGAAACAAAAATTCATTACCTAGAAAGGATTTTAATAAAGAACAATGTTTCTTTCTACCCACCTGCGATACACTGAGAACTTCCCTCAAATCATCTTCAAGTGGATAAAAAGGCAGAGAGGAAAAGAAACTATTATTCCTGGCATCCAAACATGATGCTTTACAAAGAACTGAGACCCCTCCCTTGCAGATAAACTTAGCCTATGTCAAAGGAAAAGGAAAAAACTTGTTTAGGTGATAACAGCTTCTTATCTTTCTGTTTTGTGTTTTACATACATAAAAATGAGTTACTATGGTAAATTCTATGTTAGGAAGAGAGCTCAATCAACAGAATAGTAAGACTAGGGTAGTAAGTACAACATTGTCAAACTCAACTGTACAAAACAGTAATTTTCTTTATTTTCTAGAACTCAACCTAGTTTCAATCTTAATCCCATTCTGTCCCAGATAAAACAAAAATATCATTTTGCCAATTCAAGGCAGACTCAAGGATTCCTCCTACCTTTCCTTTTCTTCCTGGTATTATATATAAATACTGAGGTCATTTTGGTGAGAGGTAGAATGGGAGATGGTGGCATCTTATCCTCCATCACTATTGCTATAGTGATATCCACTGAGGTATATTATCCAATCTATCATTAAAAGTGAGGTGTCCATTCTCATCTCATCATATGATCCATACCACATAAGCTGCTGAGAGTCTCCTCCAATTTTTCTGACTCACAAAGCTATGCCAACATCATTTAGAAAAACCATCTGCCGGGAGGAGCAAGATGGCGGAGGAGTAGGAGATCTAAATTTCGTATGGTCCCAGGAATTCAGCTGGATAGGGATCAAACCATTCTGAACACCTAGGAACTCAACAGGAGATCGAAGAAAAGAATAGCAGGAACTCTCTGAACAGAAAAGTGAACACTTTCTGGAAGGTAGGACATGCAGAGAAGTGAATCCGAGACGATATTCGGGAAGACAGACTGTGGGGGGAGGGGGCCTCCATCAGCTGCTACTGGCAAGTGATAGAGAGGCAGAATACAAAATCGGAACTTTTAGAAGTCGGCTCTGCTGAAGGACGTCGCTCCAGTGGCTAAGCGGGGGGTGGAACCCTCACTGGGACAGTGTGGTTTCAGGACCCTCGGGGTCACAGAAAGACCGGGGGTGCCTGAGTGTGGCAGAGCTCCCAGCTATCGGAGCAGGGAAGCCGGCTGCCGAGACGGAGCCGAAGAATGGGCTCTCAGCTCAGGGTTGCCATAAACTGTGATCTGTGGCACAGTCGGGCCACTGTTCTTCCAGTAGGGACCCAACAAGCAGCAGATCTGGGGAGACTCCCCTTACTCCCCCCGGGAGGAGCAGTGCAGGAGTGCACCGCAGGGATCTGCTGGGTTTGGAGACTCCAAACAGGGTCGTGTGCCAGAGATAGAAATGCTCAGTCAGAGGCCAGCTGAGCACAGAGTGTGGTTGAAGACCAAGGAGATCGGAGTGATTGACTGCTTTTCTTTGGGGGCGCACTGAGGAGTGGGGCCCCGAGTTCTTGGTTCCTCCGGGGCGGAGATAAGGAGGCCACATTTTCACTCTCGTCCTCCAAAGCTGTACGGAAAGCTTGTAGGAACAAAAGCTCCCGAGGGCAAACCCGAGCAGATTACTTAGCCTGGACCCGGTAAGGGGGGGGCAATTCCGCCTCCGGCAGAGACATTTGAGAACCACAGCAACTGGCCCCTCCCCCAGAAGATCAGCAAGAACAGCCAGCCAAGACCAAGTTTACTGATCAATGAGAATGGCAAAACTCCAGCACTAGGGGAATACTGCACATAGAATTCATGGCTTTTTTCCCCCTGATTTAGTCTTTCAAAGTTAATTTTTTTTTAATCTTCTTTTTTTACCGTTTTTCAACAAACATCTTATCAATCCCTTTTTTAAAAATCTTTTTTATTTTTCATTTTTAGAGTCATATTCTATCCCTTCATGGTAGTTAACCTTATTTTTGGTATATATACATATATAAGTTGTTCTCTCTTTAAAATTTTGGGATAGTTTCTTCTAACAGACCAAAATATACCCTAAATCTCTAGTGTATGGCTTTGTTCTAGTCTCCTGTCTGATCACATTCTCTCCCTTTTTTTTTTTTAAATTCTTCTTTTTTCTTTTTTCAACCAACTACTTATCAATTCCTTTTATAAAATCTTTTATAATTTTCATCTTTACAGTCATATTCCATCCCTTCATCGTATTAATCCTTATTTTTTTTAAGTATTATTTATTTATTTGAGAGAGAGAGATTGAGAGACAGAGAGCATGAGAGGGAGGAGGATCAGAGGGAGAAACAGACTCCCCGCTGAGCAGGGAGCCCAATATGGGACTTGATCCCAGAACTCCAGGATCATGACCTGAGCCGAAGGCAGTCGTCTGACCAACTAAGCCACCCAGGTGCCCTTAACCCTTATTTTTGTATATATATAAGTTTTTCTTTCCTTAAAATTTTGGGAGGCATTTTCTTCTAACAGACCAAAATACGCCCAAAATCTAGTGTGTGGCACTGATCTATGCACCAGCCTGATCATATTTGATCATATTCTGGTTTGTTTGTTTGTTTTGTTGTTTTTATCTTTATCTTTTTTCTTTTTCTTTTCTTTTTTCTTTCTTTCCCTTTGTTTTCTCCTGGCTTCAGGTCTCTTCTGATTTGTTTAGTGTAAATTTTTCTGGGGTCATTGTTACCCTGTTAGCATTTTGTTTTTCATTCATCTATTCTCCTCTGGACAAAATGACAAAATGGAAAAAATCACCTCAAAAAAAAGAACAAGAGGCAGTACCAACTGCCAGGGACCTAATCAATACGTACATTAGTAACATGTCGGAACTAGAGTTCAGAATGTGGAATTTAAGATACTAGCTGGGCTTGAAAAAAAGCATGGAAGATATTAGAGAAACCCTTTCTGGAGAAATAAAAGAACTAAAATCTAACCGAGTCGAAATCAAAAAGGCTATTAATGAGGGGCAATCAAAAATGGAGGCTCTAACTGCTAGGATAAATGAGGCAGAAGAGAGAATCAGTGATATAGAAGACCAAATGATGGAAAATCAAGAAGCTGAGAAAAAGAGAGATAAACAACTACTGGATCACAAGAGCAGAATTTGAGAGATGAGTGATACCATAAGATGAAACAATATTAGAATAATTGGGATCCCAGAAGAAGAAAGAGAGAGAGGGGCAGAAGGTATATTGGAGCAAATTATAGCAGAGAACTTCCCTAATTTGGGGAAGGAAACAGGCATCAAAATTTAGGAGGCACAGAGAACAACCCTCAAAATCAATAAAAATAGGTCAACACCCCAACATCTAATAGTAAAACTTACAAGTCTCAGAGACAGAGAGAAAATCCTGAAAGCAGCTCAGGAGAAGAGATCTGTAACCTACAATGGTAGAAACATTAGACTGGCAACAGACCTATCCACAGAGACCTGGCAGGCCTGAAAGGACTGGCATGATATATTCAGAGCACTAAATAAGAAAAATATGCAGCCAAGAATACTATATCCAGCTAGACTGTCATTGAAAATAGAAGGAGAGATAAAAAGCTTCCAGGACAAACAAAAACTAAAGGAATTTGCAAACACGAAACCAGCCCTACAAGAAATATTGAAAGGGGTCCTCTAAGCAAAGAGAGAGCCTAAAAGTAACATAGACCAGAAAGGAACACAGACAATATACAGTAACAGTCACCTTACAGGCAATACAATGGCACTAAATTCCTATCTTTCAATAGTTACCCTGAAGATAAAAGGGCTAAATGCCCCAATCAAAAGACACAGGCTATCAGATTGGATAAAAAAACAAGACCAATTGATATGCGGTCTGTAAGAGACTCATTTTAGACCCAAAGACACCCCCAGATTGAAAGTGAGGGGGTGGAAAACAATTTACCATGCTAATGGACACCAAAAGAAAGCTGGGGTGGCAATCCTTATATCAGACAAATTAGATTTTAAAACAAAGACTATAATAAGAGATGAGGAACGACACCAAATCCTACTTAAAGGGTCTATCCAACAAGAAGATCTAACAATTGTAAATATCTATACCCCTAACATGAGAGCAGCCAATTATATAAGCCAATTAATAAGAAAAGCAAAGAAACATTTCGACAACAATACAATATTACTGGGGGACTTTAATACCCCCCTCACTGAAATGGAGAGATCATCTAAGCAAAAGATCAACAAGGAAATAAAGACTTTAAATGACACACTGGACCAAATGGACTTCACAGATCTATTCAGAACATTCCATCCCAAAGCAACAGAATACACATTCTTCTCTAGTGTCCATGGAACATTCTCCAGAATAGATCACATCCTAGGTCACAAATCAGGTCTCAACTGGTACCAAAAGATTGGGATCATTCCCTGCCTATTTTCAGACCACAGCACTTTGAAACTAGAACTCAATCACAAGAGGAAAGTCGGAAAGAACTCAAATACATGGAGTCTAAAGAGCATCCTACTAAAGAATGAATGGGTCAACCAGGAAATTAAAGAAGAATTTAAAAAAATCATGGAAACCAATGAAAATGAAAACACAACTCTTCAAAATCTTTGGGATGCAGCAAAGGCAGTCCTAAGAGGAAAGTATATAGTAATACAAGCCTTTCTCAAGAAACAAGAAAGGTCTCTAATACACAACCTAACTCTACACCTAAAGGAGCTGGAGAAAGAACAGCAAATAAAGCCTAAGCCCACCAGGAGTAGAGAAATAATAAAGATCAGAGCAGAAATCAATGAAATAGAAACCAAAAGAACAGTAGAACAGATCAACGAAACTAGGAGCTGGTTCTTTGAAAGAATTAACAAGATTGATAAACCCCTGGCCAGACTTATCAAAAAGAAAAGAGAAAGGACCCAAATAAATAAAATCATAAATGAAAGAGGAGAGATCACAACCAACACAAAAAAAATACAAACAATTATAAGAACATATTATGAACAACTATATGCCAGCAAATTAGACAATCTAGAAGAAATGGATGCATTCCTAGAGATGTATAAACTACCAAAACTGAACCAGGAAGAAAAAGAAAACCTAAACAGACCTATAACCACTAAGGAAATTGAAAAAGTAATCAAAAATCTCCCAACAAACAAAAGCCCAGGGCCAAATGGCTTCCCAGATGAATTCTACCAAACATTTAAAGAAGAATACCTATTCTTCTGAAACTCTTCCAAAAAATAGAAAGGGAAGGAAAACTTCCAAACTCCTTTTATGAGGCCACCATTACCTTGATCCCCAAACCAGACAAAGACCCCATCAAAAAGAAGAATTACAGACCAATATCCTTGATGAACATGGATGCAAAAATTCTCACCAAAATACTAGCCAATAGGATCCAACAGTACATTAAAAGGATTATTCACCACAACCAAGTGGGATTTATCCCTGGGCTGCAAGATTGGTTCAACATCCACAAATGAATCAATGTGATACAATACAGTAATAAAAGAAAGAACAAGAACCATATGATCCTCTCAACAGATGCAGCAAAAGCATTTGACAAAGGACAGCATCCTTTTTTGATCAAAACTCTTCAGAGTATAGGGATAGAGGGTACATACCTCAATATCATAAAAGCCATCTATGAAAAACCCACAGCGAATATCATTCTTAATGGGGAAAAACTGAGAGCTGTCCCCCTAAGGTCAGGAACACGGCAGGGATGTCCACTATCACCACTGCTATTCAACACAGTATTAGAAGTCCTAGCCACAGCAACCAGACAACAAAAAGAAATAAAAGGCATCCGAATCGGCAAAGAAGAAGTCAAACTCTCACTCTCTGCAGATGATATGATACTTTATGTGGAAAACCCAAAAGACTCCACCCCAAAACTGCTAGAACTCATACAGGAATTCAGTAAAGTGGCAGGATATAAAATCAATGCACAGAAATCAGTGGCATTCCTATACACCACTAACAAGACAGAAGAAAGAGACATTAAGGAGTCGATCCCACTTACAATTGCACCCAAAACCATAAGATACCTAGGAATAAATCTAACCAAAGAGGCAAAGGATCTGTACTCAGAAAACTATAAAATACTCATGAAAGAAATTGAGGAAGACACAAAGAAATGGAAAAACGTTCCATGCTCATGGATTGGAAGAACAAATATTGTGAAGATGTCAATGCTACCAGAGCAATCTACACATTCAATGCAATCCCCATCAAAATACCATCCACTTTTTTCAAAGAAATGGAGCAAATAATCCTAAAATTTGTATGGAACCAGAAAAGACCCCGAATAGCCAGAGGAATATTGAAAAAGAAAAGCAAAGCTGCTGGCATCACAATTCCCGACTTCAAGTACTATTAACAAAGCTGTCATCATCCAGACAGTATGGTACTGGCACAAAAACAGACACATAGATCAATGGAACAGAATAGAGAGCCCAGAAATGGACCCTCAACTCTATGGTCAACTCATCTTTGACAAAGCAGGAAAGAATGTCCAATGGAAAAAAGACAGTCTCTTCAACAAATGGTGTTGGGAAAATTGGACAGCCACATGCAGAAGAATGAAACTGGACCATTTCCTTACACCACACACAAAAATAGACACAAAATGGTTGTAAGACCTCAATGTGAGACAGGAGTCCATCAAAATCCTAGAGGAGAACACAGGCAGCAACCTCTTCAACCTCAGCTGCAGCAACTTCTTCCTAGAAACATCGCCAAAGGCAAGTGAAGCAAGGGCAAAAATGAACTATTGGGACTTCATCAAGAGAAGAAACTTTTGCACAGCAAAAGAAACAGTCAACAAAACCAAAGGACAACCGACAGAATGGGAGAAGATGTTTGCAAATGACATATCAGATAAAGGGCTAGTATCCAAACTCTATAAAGAACTTATTAAACTCAACACCCAAAGAACAAATGACCCAATCAAGAAATGGGCAGAAGACACAAACAGACATTTTTCCAAAGAAGACATCCTGATGGCCAACAGACACATGAAAAAGTCCTCAACATTGCTGGGCATCAGGGAAATCCAAATCAAAACCTCAATGAGATACCACCTCACACCAGTCACAATGGCTAAAATTAACAACATAGGAAACGACAGATATTGGTGGGGATGTGGAGAAAGGGGAACCCTCCTACACTGTTGGTGGGAATGCAAGCTGGTGCAGCCACTCTGGAAAACAGTATGGAGGTTCCTCAAAAAGTTGAAAATAGAGCTACCATATGACCCAGCAATTGCACTACTGGGTATTTACCCCAAAGATACAAAGGTAGGGATCCGAAGGGGTACATGCACCCCGATGTTTATAGCACAATGTCCACAATAGCCAAACTATGGAAAGAGCCAAGATGTCCATTGACAGATGAATGGATAAGATGTGGTATATATATACAATGGAATATTATGCAGCCATCGAAAGGAATGAAATCTTGCCATTTGCAACAATGTGGATGGAACTAGAGGGTATTATGCTGAGCGAAATAAGTCAATCAGAGAAAGACATGTATCATATGACCTCACTGATATGAGGAATTCTTAATCTCAGGAAACAAACTGAGGGTTGCTGGAGTGGTAGGGGGTGGTAGGGATGGGGTGTCTGGGTGATATTCATTGGGGAGGGTATGTGGTATGGTGAGCGCTGTGACTTGTGTAAGACTGTTGAATCACAGACCTGTACCTCTGAGACAATTAATACACTATATGTTAAAAAATAAAAGAAGAAGAAGAAGAAGAAGATAGCAGGAAGGGAAAAATGAAGGGGGGAAAATCGGAGCAGGAGACGAACCATGAGAGACTATGGACTCTGAGAAACAAACTGAGGGTTCCAGAGGAGAGGGGGGTGGGGGGATGGGTTAGCCTGGTGATAGGTATTAAAGAGGGCACGTACTGCATGGAGCACTGCGTGTTATATGCAAACAATGAATCATGGAACAGTACATCAAAAACTAATGATGTATTGTATGGTGATTAAGATAACATAATAATTAAAAAAAATAATCTGCCTATACTGTAAGTCTTGGTGCATGGAGAACCCATTTAGCCATTTCATTCTATTCTCTTCTGCCAAGAAGACACATAGAACTGTGGCAGCACAAATTTCTACCTAATTGGAAATCCCTAAAGTTATCAGGGGATTCTACTTCCTCCCTATCAGTTTAGAATCACCTCAATTGGAACAGGAAGGGGTAAGAAAGTCATACAGTATCTTGATTGCTAACTGCCTTTCAGCTCTAAAGAGCTTTCTCTACTCTGGCAAGGGTTCTGGGGAAAAAACCCTGCTTCTGTGTGGTATGTACCCTTTCCCTAATTTTGTAGTCTTATACCTGGATAGTATCCTTTAAAATAGAAAAGGCAAGAACATTAGGCTTTTGCCTTTGTTCTGCTATTCTCTTGAGACCGTCCTCCCCTAAACAAGGGGTGCTTCTCATGTAGTAGCTATCTGGAAAAAGAAAAGTGCCTCAGTATACGAGTTATATTATTAAATACATAATACTTAATATTTAATACTTTAATATTTTTCATATTTAGTTTTCAACAATACGTTATAGTTTTCTGGGCACCTGGGTGGCTCAGTTGGTTAAGCGTCTGCCTTCGGCTCAGGTCATGATCCCAGGGTCCTGGGATGGAGTCCTGCATTGGGCTCCCTGCTCAGCAGTGAGCCTGCTTCTCTCTCTCCCTCTGCCTCTCCCCCAGCTTGTCCTCACTCTCTCTCTCTCTTTCTCAAGATCTCTCTCAAATTAATAAATAAAATCTTAAAAAAATAGGTTACAGTTTTCTGAATATAATTACTTAATGACAGTGTAATAAGCAAGTCTTAAACTTTGTTACTTGTCTATAAAATTTCTTGTAAGGATGTATTTTGAGTTTGCTTTATGTAGTTTTCTTTTTTGATTTTATGGGAAAACAGCAATTAATTAATTAATTGATTGACTGATTATTTATTTATTTGAGAGAGCGAGCGAGCACAAGCAGAAGGGGCAGAGGGAGAGAGAATCTCAAGCTGACTCCATGCCAAACTCGGAGCCCAACTCAGGGCTTGATCTCACAACACTGAGATCATGACCTGAGCAGAAACCAAGAGTTGGATCCTCAACTGATTGCACTACCCAGGCACCCCAGCATCACTAATTTAAAACCTGTCACATGAAAAATCTGTGCTGTAACGTATAGGAGTAAATGTGGGCTTATCAGAATTTACCCTTAAATACAAGTGATGAGTTTAATTTACAGAATGGAAAGGTTTTGAGAGCTTAACTGAGGAATCTTATTATTTTTCCAAGATATCAGTGGTATTTATTTACTCATTCAAATATTTTAAGTGAAACTGAGAATTATTCAAGAATTTTGTAGCCAAGGCAATTATCAAAGCTGTTTCATACAAATTGCAATTTAGACAAGCTCACACAAGCCACTGTGCTCCTTACCATACAGAATTCAAAAACTGAAGACAAAATCATCTTGTGAATTTATAATAAAAGTATTCTAGTACATAGTAATGAGTATTAGGATTTTGTTGATTTATGATTTTTAAGATGGCTTTCAGACTCAAGCTCATTTAACTCTCAAAGTAACTCTGTGAGGTATGCACAGTGCTTTTTTTTCATTTAAGTAATAAGCAATTAACTCAGAAGAGGTAAATTACTTGAGGTCGTAAGTCACAGTTATTCAAAAGCAGAGCTACATCTATATGTTTTGAATGATAATACAATGCTTTTTCTACCTCAGAATTATAGTAGTAAAATCTGAATGAGAGTTTTACTGTACTCAGGGACGGATTGCACATATTAGCAGCAAAACTTAATTAAGCACTATTATAAAAGAGCTATGATGGGGCTCATAGATGTAATTTGCTCCCTAGCAAATTCAATAATTCAATATATTACCTTATTTTCTGAGTAATGTGTTATGCTACAATATTTTAAAAGAAATATAGTCTGTTCCTAATAATTCTTCCTCAGTCTTATTTACATTACTAAAATGCTTACTAATCTATTTCTCTGATATTTTGCAAAAATAAACATATACCTAGCTCTTTTCTTAAATACCATAAATCTCAAATTAGTCAAATCATGATTTATGAGATTTACTGGATATCAGCATATGAGTCTTCAATAAATAATGCTTATTCGTTTCAACTGGATTGCATAATTTAGCAATGACGATTGGAAAGTATGATAAATAGCATGCTAACATGATAGAGATTTGAGTAACTGTTTTTTCCTCACAGATCTTCAAAGATTTGAACAAATACAGAATTCATTACAGCAGTTCTTCAAATAAAACTAGAAAGGAAAAAAAAAAGATCAGTTCAATTTCTATAAGTGAGAGACTGGAATTACTTGAAACAGGCTTGTGGTAGCTATTCTCTGGGGAGAATATTTGTTAACTCAATAGAATCAAGTCCTGAGATAGAGGGGGAGAAAAACAAACCAATCAAGGCTAATGGTTCCTGATGAACCCAGATTAAACACAGAGATCGGTCTGGTTTAAATATACTCAAGGGAACAGTCCTTCAGACAAGAGTATCAATTTTCACTCTGGGTCAATAGGATGAAGGGTGTGTGGTTAAAAATCAGATATTGCAAATGTATACAGCTTGAGTCAGGATGCATGTTGGAAAAAAAAAACTTGGCAATCAGAAGACATTCTGAGGGTACATGAAGAATTATAATTAATACAGTCAAATAAAAATTATTTAATTAGGGAATGGAGGAAGATAGTTAAAAAATTAATATGCAAAACTTAGTAACTTTTCTTTGAATCTTAGAAAATAGAAAGAGTGAAAATATGAAAATACTTATACATAAACTTTGTCCAAAATATCTAGGATTAAATTTTTTTGTTTGTTTGTTTTATTTATTTATTCATGAGAGTCAGAGAGAGAGATAGAGAGAGGCAGCGGCAGAGGGAGAAGCAGGCTCCCCGCCTAGCAGGGAGCCCGATGCGGAACTCCATCCCAGGACCCTGGGATCGTGACCTGAGCCGAAGGCAGACGCCCAACCATCTGAGCCACCCAGGCGCCCCAAAATATCTAGGATTAAAATGAAGAAAACTACAAAAGTACTGAGGAGGAGGAGGAGGGGCAAAGGGAGAGGGAGAAAGAGAGAGTCTTAAGCAGGCTCCATGCCCAGTGGGGAACCTGATTCATGGGGCTGGATCTCATGACCCTGAGATGATCACCTGTGTTGAAATCGAGTTGGATGCTTAACTGACTGAGCCACCCAGGTGTCCCACGATTTATATGATTTGAAGAGAAACCAGAGTATATATAAATCTTTACAGTATTTAATATATATATAGTATATACACAATATACATGTATATACAATATAAATTATATATATTATATCTGTTATATACACACATATAACATACACACTAGATATATACTATATATATACATATTTATACATTACATATACACACATTTATTTACTTTTATACCTGTCATTGCTAACTAAGGTTTGAGGTAGCAAAGGATGACTGCAGTATGTTTATTCTGCAATCTTGAAACAAAACTGGAGAAAATACTGGAAATATATTTTGCCAGTAGCAGTCAACAGGGCTTACCTCTGTTGCAGTGCTCATTATTAAGTGGTAGAATCATGAATCCTTTTTATGTTCTTTTTCGAACTAATTCATGCTGTCTGAATTTTCTACTCTTGGCATGCATTATTTTTGTAATTATAAAATATACAATATGGGCTATTGTTTTTAATATCCCTAAATATATCTTCTAAAATAAAAAAAACTAAAAACATTTAAAAGTATTTTTACTTTTATTGTCCTAGATTAGTTATAGAAGGAAAATGGACATTTTCTAGTAAGAAATGCACTCAAATCTGAGTCTATATTGTATTAATTGAACATTTTTTTAAAAGATTTTATTTATTTATTTATTTGACAGAGAGAGAGACAGCGAGAGAGGGAACACAAGCAGGGGGAGTGGGAGAAGGAGAAGCAGGCTTCCCGGCCAAGCAGGGAGCCCAATGCGGGGCTCAATCCCAGGACCCTGGGATCATGACCTGAGCCGAAGGTAGATGCTTAACGACTGAGCCACCCAGGTGCTCCAATTGAACACATTATTGAATATAATCTCTTTGAAAATGAAAACTGCATCAAAGGCATTTTGATACTCTAGTGCAGGTAGCACAGGGCTTTGCACATAGTACTTAATGAAACAAGTTGGATTTAACTTAGGTATTTTAAAACTGGCTTACTATACATATCTCAGTCTCATTTTATCAACCACCTTATACATCCTAACTTGATATATTTGGAGGATAGCTTTTAACTCCCTAAAAATACTTTTTAAAAAGGTTTCTGGAAAAAGTGTCTATCATCCTGTTGAAGATAAGAAATTTGGGGCATATTGTGCACTTGTTAACTATCAACTCTGTTTTATTATCTTAAGAAACAAAGAGCATTTAGTACCACAGTGAGCAAATACATATGCTCAAATGAATCATTTTGTGCTTGAGATCTAACAGCATTATTTGAATTTTTATCTTTAAAAATATTTTCCTATCATTACTTCAGGGAAAAAAAAAGTAAACTTGAAATCTTATAGCATACAGCTCCATGTAGAACTGACTAGAATGTAATGCTGTAGTATTGAAAAAAATAGTTTTTTTTTCTCATTCCCCAAAATGTTAAAATAAATGTGGCAACTGGTTATTGGTCTCAGATTAGAGTCATACCTTCTCATAGGGCACCCAAAGTGCTAAGAAAAATGGGTCACTGGGACAAAATTTATTATATAAGAATGTATATTTACATAGGATTTCAGGGAACTTTTGGGGTTTTTTTAGGGTTCTGAAAATATGCAATGTGAATGAGTTAGAACCTGTAACCTGTCCCTCTATTCATTTTATTGACCTGGGTTTACTATAAAAAGTTTATATCTGCTGAAAATATGTACATCCCACATAGGGTTCCAGCAACAAAGTATGAGAAAAAAATCTAATTTGACTGGACTGCTGATTGATTTCCTAAAGTCCCATTGCTTTCGATTTCTCAGTGATGACATACTTCCCTGCAGTCAATATGCATCTCTTAATTTGTTTGCAGGAAAATTGGCCTCTTTTGCCTTCTCAAATCACACTTTGTAATCAATGGCTATGTTCTAAATGCAACTCAGAAATGTCTTTAGAAATCGAGGGCAGTTTCAATAAATTATTTTTAGCCTGATGTCCCTCTAGGAACTTATTATTACCACAGCATAGCAGCAAATTATATTTTTCCTCTTCCTTGCATCTACAAACGGACACATATTCTACTACTGTAGGCCAAAATTTACAGAGCAGTCACATACTATGAATATATTTTGTCCAATAAAATCTATTCCCAAATCATTTCTTGGAAACATGCCATAGTTACATTATTCTTGTGATAGTGCCTATATTTTAAAACATACAAATTGATTCTTCAGTCATTTGGCCTACCTAGTAAAGTAAATCTTCAACACTTGTAAATGGAAAGAGTCTTAATTTTTAGGAAAGCCAAGGACCATCTGATACTATCACAAGGTCCAGGGTAAGATACTTAGGCTTGGAATTTAAAGTCAAAATTAGATTACAGTAATGAGTAACAATTACTGCTTAGAATACGCTATTTCATTTATATTGGTTCCTTCTGTTCCACAAAATAATCATCTTTCTCTGAGATTAGTTGGCATTATACCATTATTTTATTTGACATATTGTATATCTGTATCATTTCACTTATCCACTGCTGAGGTAAACCTCACCAGTAGATGGCCTACACAAGCAAGCCCACCTGAGCATAGATGTCTGAATCTGAGCACAGCACCTTAGCAAGTTATCATCCTTGACTTGTCTACCCTACAAAAACCATTCCTTATAAGTAACAAGAAATGCCACAACCTTAAAATCTTAGAATGACAGTGGAAGGAGATCCTACGTTGATGTCTAGCCACAATAGAATCCCAGTTAATTCATCTGGACAAAAGATAAAAATGAAGAGGCAACCAAAGCCCAAACTAAAACCAAAGCAAAGGTACTGCTAGAACAACTGCCAGAAAGTAGAGCTGAAAGCTCGCAGTAGGTCAGAGTTCACCAAGACTGAAGCTCAGGTGTAGAGTCATTGCTGACCACCCACAAGAATGATTCATTCATTCACTGACTTATCTAATATTAACTGGGCATCAGTGCTGCTCCAGGCACTTTTCTAAAGGGGGATTCAGAAGTGAACAACCTAAACAAAGTCCCTCCCTCCACAGAGCTTCCACCTGGAATGAAAAAAAACACACACAAAATATATAAATGTAAAGTAATGCTAAGTGCTCTGGAGAAAAAGCAAAGCATGGAATTCTCAAACGACCATGTTGCACCAAATATCTTGAAAATATACTTTAAAATAACTTCAGTATAATGTTATTAGAGTTATGAAACAAGAAAACAACTTCTGCAAAGATTATTTATATTCATACTTATATAAGAAACTTTTCCAAACTTATTAGTAGCAGGATTAGTGTAAGATCCAACATTTTTGAATTCTAGACTATGCTTAGATATATGTCTTAGCATTCAGCTTTCATTAGCCATAGGCTACATTTAGGTTTAAGGATTATAGTATTACCTTAAGAAGAGCATTAGAATAAAACTCAGTAAATGAGGATTCTAGCAATTCCAGAGATCATGAGATCATGAGCAAATCTTAATCTCTTTTTGTTGGTTTCCTCCAACTAGCAAATGCGGATAAGCTCTTTCAAATAAATATAAAGGAGTATCTGAGAAATTCTGTTAAATTTAATTCAACACATCATGTACCAGGTAGGGTGATAAGCATAGAGGTACACCGAGGAAGACAACAAACACTAAATAATTCATTAAAGGTGTTAGAAAGGTGGAGACCTACCCTATTCTAGACAAAAGATAAACCACTCTAAAACTTAAGCAGAGACTTAAAGGATGAGTATATGACAGTGCATTTACTAGGTGATGTATCTAAACTCTTCGAAATTCCATAGAAAAAAGGCAATGAGTATTTATTTGTATGATAACAGTAGTAGGATGTCATATTATTATAACTTCAAAATTTATAATAAGCCTAAAACCCTATATAAAGGATATGCAGGAAAATAAAGTTATGTACATCAATATCTTCCCCACTAAATTCTTGAGTGAAATGTGAACTAACCAATTAAGATTAAAACATGTCTAAATCTTACAGGGGTTTTCACAGAATCTGTTACTAGCATTCTCTCTATCTCCTCCTTTGTCTCTCATTTTTTACTTACTCTGCTCTATCAAACAATCACACTAGTTACTAGACAGCACAGTCAAAATAAAGTGGCACCTGAAATTGTTCATTTTTGTACTGAAATCACTGAAAAAAGACTGAAGAGCTGTAAGCAGTTTTCTCTTTAGAAAGCCTTCTAGTTGTAAGTGAAAAGATAAAACATTAATTTCTCTATGAACTTTCTTTAATTTTTTTCATAAAATTTATAAGGCTGATCATACCCTTTAATTTGATTTACATATCAAATTTTGATGATGAATCTCTCTATATATTACAGTGATAGAACAAAGAAATAAGATTTCTAGGGCTCACAAAAGCTACATCAATTTTCCATTAAAAGCTTCAGAATTTAGTTGATCTCATTTAATAATAACCTAATTAGTGAAAGTAAGGAAATAATAACATTCATTAATCTATTATCTATTTTATATAAATTGTGTAATGAAATTCATCCACAGACATAAGAATACAGGTTATATTATAAATAACTCTGATAATGTGTGAACACACTGAGAAACCCAATTTAACCTGTTAAGTACATATTTGTTCACTGAAATTGTACAAAATCCATTCATCAAAGTGTTCCATCTACATTCATTTCTTACCAGTAGGAAAAAGGGTGAGGAGCAGGGAGGAAGGAAGATGAGAGGGGAGAGGGGAGAGGAAGGAAAGAAAGAATTTCTAATATCATATTCCTGCACCAAACTTCAGGCTTTTCAAATACCTAACACAAAATTGGAACAATGTAGTATGTTGTCACACTAAACATAACCAATATTGGCTCTTGTCCCCAGTTTCAGTTAAATGCTAAGAAATATAATTCTTGCTTTTACCTTTTGTTTTTCTACTAAGATCTCCAAAGAGCCATTTCAAAACTATTGTTCTATTAAAAGCCTGGCTCAGTTCTCTTTATCTACCTTATTTGCATTTATGTTTGGGATAAGAATTTCATAAAACAAAATTCTCAACGTGCCTCTGATGGTCTTTTGAATTCTCCCCAATCATAACTCACCTTATCTCCAAAATATTAAAAAGGCCAATTCATCAGCCCAAATGCCACAATTATTTTATCTCCTCAAAACTAACCTTTTTTTGCAGTAAGGTCACAGTACTACCATTCCAATATAGGATAAAATAACCCACACTGCATACTTCTTAAAGCTTTTACTTTCTACAGAAATAGAAAGCAGAAGAAGAGGAACAATATAAGCACTGTGAAATTCTACGTAGAAGACAGGTGTTTCTTTGTTTTGTGTTGTTTTGCTTTATTTGACATTTAATAAGCTCAGGAAAATGAAAGATTTCTCCTTCAGGAGATCGTATTAGATGAGTAGCCATAGTGAATCTTTTCCCTGCTGATCCCTAAAAGGAGAACAATTGCCAAGTGTATGCATATAGGCCAAAAAAGTCTATCTTAACATTCAAACTGCTTGAAAGATGAATCATTTTAATAACTACATAAAATTTGCATTCTATTCCTTTAAATCCAATCGTTTTCACTTATTAAAAAAAAAAGAAAACAATTCCCAACAATAGGATTTATAGCCTAGTCTGAGATGCATTAAACAAAGGTGATATTTTTGATGAGGCATACTAACTTACAAAAAAATTATTAAATGCATGGCAAATTAATTAACTAGAAGAGGTTAATATAGTCAAACCACAATTTCAGGGTAAGATTTCACTTGGCATAAACATAGTAATCTACCATTTTATTTGAAAATCTCCAGTAGGAGAAATTACATATCCTATCATGTTAGCAAGTATAGCAGTCAAAAAATTATTTAAATTCAAAATGCCTTTCTCAGTTACAAGTCATCTATTCCTATCCACCTAGGATACAATGAAGAACAGCTATTAACTATTATTACATCATCATTAGTATCTCTATCCTGTTATAACTTTTATAAAGAAGCAGTCAGTTTTTACTCTGAACTGTGCAAGGCCTCTGAGATAATAATAGCAGTAAAGATAGCAATAGATTTGAAACAACATCCTCAATACCTCTGAAACCTCGGGGGGACTGAGAAACCAAGGGATTGTCAATCCAAGATCATGCAGGATTAAAAGAGGAAGGAAGGAAGGAAGGAAGGAAGGAAGGAAAAAAGGGAGAGAGGGAGAGAGAAAGAAAGAAAGAAAGAAAGAAAGAAAGAAAGAAAGAAAGAAAGAAAGAAAGAAAGAAAGAAAGAAAGAAAGAAAGAAAGAAAGAAAGAAAGAAAGAAAAAGAAAGAAAGAAAGAAAGAAAGAGAGGAAGGAAGGAAGGAAGAAAGTCAATATAATAGGAAGGCAACCTAGGACTTTCAGTCTTCTGTTCTTACTGCTTAAATAGTCTCACTATCTTTAAAGTTCTTTTCCATTCAGGTAAGACAAAGCCCTATGGGATTCATTCCCCCTTGTGCAAGTTGCTTAGCTGAGCCATACATTTCTATTGGCCCTATTGATTAGGCATCTGCTTCCTCTCTGTGGATGGTTTGCTCTTGTGGAACCGTGTTTAGCAGCTGTTACAGTTCAGATGAGTGTTGACAGGATGAAAATTAAATTAACACCCAATAACATTTTAACACCTGGTCCAACAACTGCAATATCATTGAATTTCACCTTTTCGAAATTGCTTCGGGAGTTAATTCATCCTTACTTTGACTTTGACCTAAGGAGACACTCCTATAATTTTGCTACAAAAGACTCTCCCTTGACTGTTCATTTATAATTTCCGTAAACCTTCCCTCTGATTCACGTTCAATGACTGCATGGGCAGTCTCTAGAAAATACTCAGTAGAAATATTCCATTGGAATGCTACTCTCGAGATTATAACTAAAGAGTGAGCATGAACAGAAAATGTTAACCAAAGGGGAAGTAACGTTTCACTGCAGCATAAGCCAGGCTGATGGGCAAATAACTATCTACTCTGGGAGAATAAAGTTGGGAAGAATACAAGTTTCACACACACTTGTGACTTCCTAAGTCTTGACTGGCTTGTGGATAATGTTAGGGAGATACAGCATGGTCCTTAAGCTGGTGGACTCTGGAGTCAGATGACCTCATTTAAAAATTCAATTCTGCTGTTCCTAAACATGTGCATTGTTTGATACTTGAATCCCTAAGTTTAGTTTCCTCAAAAAAGCCAATAATAGTACCTACTTCACAGGGTTGTTTGACAATTATACAATCCATGTAAAACTCTTAAAGTAATAGTATACTACAGGGTCTGATACATACTAAGTCCTAAGTAAGTCTTACGTACATTATGTCATAAACAACCTAAACTGAAAAGGAGTTTTGAGATCATTTAATCCTATCTTCTCATTTTACTGTTAAGAAAACACAAAGAAGTTTGGTAACTTCCTCAAGGATGTATGTCCACAAAGTCAGTGCTGAGAAACAAATCCAGGTTTCCTCAACAGAACTCATTTTCTTTTTAGACAACTGCCAACTCCCTAATAGGCTACTTACTTAGAAAAGATTCTGTGACCACACTCAGTAACTCATTCACTTAAACTTCTTCTATCTGTATCGCTTCTCGGCCTTTTGGCTAAGATCAAGTGTAGTAACTTCTTCTATCTGTATTTCTCTTCTCTCTGGGAGAAATAAATGGTGCTATTTGCTATTTCCCAGGGCTATTAAGACCCACAGATAATAAAACTGTCATCTTATCTTTGGTGTTTAGAATTCCTATTAGATGCTAGATGTTCTGCCTAAGATAATATAACACAGTACTTAACATACACGAAGGCAAGGAAAAGCTATTCCTGCATAACCACATAATAAATACAGTCTAATAAACAATTGTTAGAAAATGATAATCCATTTAGTGCATTTCCCAAGATCTTTACTTCTTGTTTCTGTTGCCTTCAATTTTATTGCTATTTATTTTTGTAGGGAAGAGGGACTAGCAGAAGTGAGAACTGCATCTTTTAATCTGGTTAGTATTAGTACTTATTAACAGTTTGGGCAACCGTTTTGTATTTCTACAGATTGATACTCTAGACTATACTGAGATTTTTGGATCAGTCATAAATTATATTTACTCATCTATTTTTCCCACCTGCTTTTTCCCCCCACCAGTAGACTTGAGAGCTTTTGTTCTTGTTTTATGATAGATTATTCTCCCCTAGTATTTTCTTTCTTTTGTTCTGTTTGGTTTTGTTTCATTCCATTTGTTTTATTTCTCATCCTGAATATATGGGAGTGATAATATGGACAGAATTTGCAAGACACAATTTGGAGGAAATAATACTTTCACAAAAGTGTACTTTAAAAAATTATTTTATGTTAATTCTTTGGAGTAAAACACCTCAAATCCTATATTGTTAAGTTTGCAAAATTCAATGTAAGTATTAATTTTTCAGAAAATGTTTTTATAAAAGAACATATAATTTCATGATGAAAAGAAGAATGACAGGGGAGGGGGTATGAGAATCTAACTACTCTAATCTGCTAGTGTGAGAAAAGCAGCTTCCAGAAGTGAAAATCAAATGGTGGGAAATACTGAATGTTTTCAGAATGTTATATAAATTGCTTGATTGCCTCATTCTCCTAAATGGTTCCCTTTGTCCCTTTAGGTAAATAAAGCCTTTGTTACAGTAACTCCAGAAAGGATCTATCTAATCACCCTGGGGAAAATATATATATAATTTGAAATATGTAAGCATTAAAGATATATAATGTGCTTGGCACCACATATATCACTGATTCCTTCTATATTTCCCAGGTAAATGTATAAATATCCTGAGACATGTGTCTTTTTGCTAAAAATAATAATGCTAATAAAAGCAAAAAAAAAGTATTTCCAGCAACCTGAATATGCACTTACAACAGGAAGAAAGGTTACAAGATTCTCAAATTCTCATAGATATGACAGCAGTTTTTTCAGTTATTTGCAAGACTAATTACTCCTACTAAAACTAACATATTCACACCGTGGTCAGTATTAATATTTCAGTGCTGTATGAGGAATGAATTGAAAAGGAAATTTTCATAAACCTGCAAGTTCAACTAAAATATGGTTGAACATTCTTAAAAGGTGATGGCGATTTGCTTTTGAATATTTTAATTATTCTGCACTACAAAAAGATGTGGTAATCTAGGAAAGAAATATTGTTTTTCTAGGAGAAAAAAGAAGAAAAGAGGAATAGAAATCAGGAAAAGTTCCCATCTCTTTCAATACCAATACATGGTGTTTATCAGGTAATATTTCAGAAAATAATAAAATTGGAAGAGTTCTTAATATTTCATTCAATCGACACCCATGCCTCCTGGAAAGAGACTTAGCAAAAGGAGAAAAACAACTATAGCATCTTGAATCAAACAAAGCAGTTCATTAGCCTCTGGTTTTATTTAGAAATACTCCAGACATGAGAAAATCACATTACTTTAAATGCTTATCATGTTCATAATCGATTTGTCCAGTTGCATACAGTGTGATCATTCTGGCAACCAGGGCACTAATCCATTCATCAGGAAGAAAAAAAAAAATCATTCATTAAAAATCCACAGAATCACAAACCTATTATTAAGGCTGAGGATCACCTTATAGGAGCACTTCATTTTACAGATAAAGAGACTATGACTGCAAAAAGTGGCTATGTTTTGCACATGATCACACACATGGTCAGACAAAAAACATGATTCATATGAAGGGATGCTACCTGACAAGCCAACATTCATTTTACCACACCAGACTAGCTGCACAACTCCCTTTATTAGTTATTATCAACATCTAAATGGCAGCATACACTAACAGGAATCCGAAAACTCTGGGATATTTTCCTCTATTTGCCAAAGAGAATCAAGATCTTACCCACTGGGTCATGAATGAGACAGGAAAAGCCATTTGTTCAGATGTTCACCTGCCTGCTCTTGCAGCACCTTAACCAGCTATAGTATAAGATTGCTTCCCTGTTTACTTAACATTTGGTGGCCATGCAATAAATAAAACATCAATCAGCAAGAGTGACTGTATCCAAATCAAGAAAATTTTGGAAGTGAATGTTCACAATTACGTATTTGGTGTCAAAATATATTAGCAGAAAAATTACATATGTAGAGACTGGGTAAGAATATTAATCAAGATATTATTTCTTGCATATATAATGTACTAACTGTTTCAACATAAGACATGTCCACTACTGGAGCTCTCTAAATCTCTTACTATGGCTGTTCTATAAGAAGAATAAGATATATAACCTCTGTTTTGATATTGCTTTGCCCTTACCTCCATAGACTTTTTAGGTATTTCCCTGATTTCGCTTTTAATATAAGTCCCATAAAAAAAATAAACCAACCCACAAATAGTATTTCCATGGAAACTGGAATTCAATTTTCTCTACCAAAGATCACCAAGAAAGCAAAAAAGATCCCATTTTCATCAGCATTTAGGCTAGGAATACCAGTAATACAATGTCATGACCTGGGAACTCTGCAGTGAGAATGTTCTTTAAAGCAGTCTTGACAGACTCACCTAATCAAGATGTCATGTTGCTGTGGCACATCATACCCACATCCACATGAAATACAACCTGTAGAAAGGAAAAGCAGAGAAAGACACAGTCACTCTTTGGCTAATGTTTTATTTATTGCATCACCATCAAATGTTAAGTAAACAGTGAAACAGATTTTCTTTTTACTTAGGATCATGAAAGGAAAGTCCTTTATCTAGAGATTATGATTTAAGGTTTTATTTTCAAACTGGGAATAATAAATGTAGTCATACTTGCTTTCAGTGAAAAATCAAACTTAATATATTTATACAAATACAGCCTTCCTAAGAAAATAGTTATTGAAGCTGAGGCTACTAGAAGTTCATAAAATTCAGACTAAAGGAAAACTGCCTCAATTACACACCAAGGATGAGATTCAAGATGAACTAAGAGAGTACAGAAATATATATATATTTTATATATATAATGTATCGCTGAAATTATATTAAGTATAATAAAATATATATTGCCATCTAATAGAAAATTTTACATATTAAAATCTGAGTTATTTTAGTGATTGCACTCCAAATATATAATTATTTAAAATATTTCCCACCTAAGCTTCTGATATTTTTGTGCAAAGAATGAGTTACCAAACATTTTGAAAAATAATCACACATTCTGAACAGGCTCACAAATTATGAGTGTCACAGAAAGATAACAGTCTAATATGAAATATCAAATGTGGATAGTTGAAAATTTTTTTCTTTGTTCTTCTTACATGTTATGGACATCATGTTCATCTCTTTACAGAACTCTGCCTACACCCTAAAATGTAGACCTTTGAAAAAATGAGAAGTGCTTTCTTAAGCAAGCTACAATACAGGGGCAGATCCTAGGGAGGGGGCAAAATTGCCAGGGTTCCATATTAAAGAAACATGTTGATTAATGATGGGCAATACTAGGGAGTCAGTAAGGAAAAGGAGAAGAAGGTTTGCTAAACTAGGGCTACCACAACAAGAAAGAAGCACCTTCTACAATAAAGGTAACTTTTTCTTATTTAAATCACTAACAACAGTAAGCTCAGATAGTTTATCTATTGTAATCAGCTTCTGTTCCATATCTGAACTCCAAAATCCATATAATTACAGACACATGCCATAAATGATGATTAGCAACCTTGACTGTACTGAACCTACAATGTGGCTAAACTGCCCAAAACTAGTATTAGAGATGGATAGTATCAACAGTTCAATAGCACAATTTTATGGCTGAAACCGACAGGGATCCAATTCTCAGGGAGAATATTCATAGATTCAGGCATTATTTATATATTATAAATATAATAAGTCAATAAATTTATTGACTCTCTTCCCAAAGCTCTCTAAAAAGTATATTTCTAACTTGTCTTCCAATATTATCCCATCTCAGGACCTATGAGATTTTGTATTTGAAAATGCTCCTTGAAGTAACTTCCCTTATTTAGATTTAATCAATTACTCCCACCCCTATTCTCTATGAAGATGGAAATTCTATGTCTACCATCTTCAAAACAATTTCTAATTTGTAATCTTTAAAGTCACTGTATTTGTTCAGGTCATCTGAGAAGCAAATACTGAGATGGGAATCAGTCTTTCAAGAGACCTGGAGAAACACCTTCAAAGAATAAAGGGGAGGAAGCAGTAGGCAAAGAAAACCTTCAGATTGCAATGTAGTCCTGACATCTGTGAAAGAAGAGGAGCAAGAAGGAGGATTGGTTGCCATGCAAATCTAAGAAAATCTCAGCCAAAAAGGTGGGGGATTACCAACCCAGATTTGCCCACAAGAAGAATCCAATCTGCCATCCGAATAAGCCAACATTAGTATTCTGGCTGTGCTTAATCACTGACTCAGAAATGTTAGGGAAGCATGGCCTTATTGTAGACATGGTGGTAGATCCAGAGAGATGGCAGCTGGACATGTCTTTAATTATGCTCCACACAACAGGAGATCTGAGGTACCTTTCCATGAGCGCCATAGTAGTTTTTGGACTCTTTCTGTATCTTTGAAAGAAGGTCTGAATTTTATCCTAGAGTGTTAAGACACTTTGTAAATGTCCAAAAGTGTGTAAGAATATGTATATCAAAATGCCCTCCAACTAGAGATAGGGATTCTATCAGTCTCACAGTGACAGGGGAATGAAATTGATACCATGCATACTGCCTGCTGACAAACACTGTACTTGAATAAATATATCTCTTTGTTCACCTGGGAAATTAAAAGAAAACCCAAGGACCCTACTTCCCCACTTATAAGTGTATCTTCATTTTTCTCTTGATTGATGAAGCATATATTGTAATGAGTTTTTCAGTTTCTCAGTAAGGGTAACATGCTTCTTCAGAATAGGTATACCCAAGAATTCCTTCCTGTTACTTTTAACTTTTGAATTAAAGGAATGATAGCTTAATTAACCACAGTGCTCCATAAGGTGTAGCTCCTTTGTCTCCCCTCACATAATTCTTAAAGGACCAAGGCAGAACTGCAGTATCTCATGAGTATATAGGGACATGGGGTTCGAGGGTTAAAAGTTCCAAGGCCGCTAAGGAACAACTAGAGAAATGAAATTAGCTACATAGAAACTGTGGTGGTTACTTAGACTTGGTTTCCTATACTTCATTTTACTCTCCTCTTGGAGAGATTAGAAGGCAAAAATCACACAACTTCGACTCCCTCAGAAACTAGGTTTCTAGAAGTGAATGAGTCGCATTCACATATTTGGGAGGTAGTGGTGGTTAGGAAGCAAGCTCTGACAGACCGAACGTTCTTGCTCCCTTGCCACGAACCATCTGGGTATAAGGTGGCAGTGGTAGTAGCTAGGAGGTAGTAGCAGTGGCAATAGCAGGGTTCTGTCCTGTCTTTATCATAGCTTTATCATAGCTATAGTGTAAGATGTATTGCACACATCTGTTGTCTTTTTGTCTATTATATATATCTTGTAACAAAAAGTCCAATGGCAACCTCCTTAAAATACTTCCGTAAGTATCTAGTGTCCTATGTAAACACCTAATTCCCAGTACATCCCCAGTTCCCTATAAACACCTGATTCCCTGTAGTAAGTCTCTTTTTGCTTGGTTTCATTTTTCTGAACAAAACTTTAATGGATACAATGATTAGAACAGAGAACGGCATGTTTAATAGGGCAGTAAATGGACTGAAACCATAAGGCAGAGGACTACGGAATATCTGCATCAAGGTGGAAAGTTAATACAATTTTACTCAGGATCTTCCAAAGAAGGACGACTTAGGTAGTAAATCCCGGGGAAGGGGATCCCTGGTAGGGAATACGTAATGCTTAAAGACTTGCTAGTAGATTTTGATGGGGATAGGACACCCAAAGGTACCAAAGATCAGTTCCAAGTACTTAATGATAATATATCTTTGTGTTGTAGAGCACTTTGAAGATTGTGAAGTGGAACCATCTGAGCATTTCTTAGCTAGTGCTCTAAACAAATGGAGCTAAAAATTGAGCTAAACATGAGAAATATTATCTGTTTTGTAGACAAAGAGACTGGGTCTCAAAGAGATTTTAATAACTGGCAAGCAGCGGAATCTGGATAAAAACAGTTTTTTTGGCTCTCAGTATATTTTATCCAATACAATGCAGCCTCTCCACATAATATCCCTCCCACACAACAGTAAAGCTTTTTTAAAAAATATGATTTGGACTCACAGATGAACTATTTAGATATTATATAGAAATTAGAAGAAATCTATAAAAACCTTTATATCCACTCAAATAAATAGTAAAAGAATGCACTTATCACTGATCTTTCAGTGTGACAACTAAAATTTTCAACAGCAAGCCTAACAGCAATCTCATTACCTCATTTTCTTTGTCTAATAGCATCCTGAGAGTGCATACACACTTTAATTTTTGCCTTCTAAAGACTCTACACATCTTACTCTCTTGGGGTATTGTCATTATCCATTTGTTCCTACTCTAGGTGATTGTACCTCTCCATTCCACACTCATTTGATAGAGATTCAGAATTTTTGAAATTTTATATCACTGAGTATCATACAGTATTTCTAGTGGAATTTAAGGACCAGACAATAACATGCACATCACAAAGGAAAATGTGTTTTATGAAATATATTAACATGAATGGAGTGTACTTCAAGGTGAGCAACAGAATACAAGCAAAAGACAACAGATGTGTGCAATACATCTTACAGCAGGCTGTAGATGGGACAACCAGACCCAATGTTTTTGATTCTACAATTTTAAGTGACCTGCAATCCACATTTATTCAATCCAAAAAGTATTGAAATTTGGTAAAATGTAACTAGAATTAAATCTATATATCATAATTCTATCACGGGAAATGTGCCAAGGAAGGGATTACTACATTTTATATACAGCATTATTTATAAAATAGTTTTGCTATTATGTAATGAGCATCAAGTATGTGCCAGAACAATACTAGATGCTCCACATAAATTATCATATTTATGCTTCACAATAACCTTATACAATATTAAAATTACATCTGTGAATAGAGAAACATCTCAGAAAGTTTAGAACTCTCCTTAAGAGTACATAATTAATGGGGCGCCTGGGTGGCTCAGTTGGTTGAGCGACTGCCTTCGGCTCAGGTCATGATCCTGGAGTCCCGGGATCGAGTCCCGCATCGGGCTCCCTGCTCGGCAGGGAGTTTGCTTCTCCCTCTGACCCTCCTCCCTCTCATGCTCTCTGTCTCTCATTCTCTCTCTCTCAAATAAATAAATAAAATCTTTAAAAAATAAAAATTAAAAAAAAGAGTACATAATTAATAAGTGGTAGCACAAAATGTGAAATTGAATAACTTGGTGCATGTATGATTAAGCCAGACAAGCTCTCTAGGCTCACACTGGCAGAAATTGTCTTACATTAAATTGAACTAGGTCATCTGGTTCATTTTTAATCTAAAACCCTTAGTAAATACTTTCTGAACTCCTCTTATTTTCAGGCCACCTAGAACAGCTGTGCTTTGAAGGATGAAACTAGGAAATTAGACACAAATTCTAAAATAAAGATGCTGAAGTTGGTAGGCAGGTAAGACCTACACTAACAATGATATAATGAGGAGTGTGAAGTGAGCCCTAAGAAACAAACAAATATAATCCTTTGGAAGTTCACAGAACAAATTATTATATTTTATTAATGAATCAGGAATGACTCTGCAGAAGTGATAGCATATGAGCCAGGCCTACAAGGATGGGTGAAATTTAAGGTCAGATAATAAGTGTTGGTGAGGATGTGGAGAAAGTATAAGCCTTATACACTGCTCGTAGACATACATAATGGTGCAACTGCTTTGGAGAATATCAGTTAGTTCCTCAATGGATTAAACACAGAGTTACCATATGACCCAGAAATTCTACTGCTACATATATACCCAAGAAAAATGAAAACAGACGTCCATACAAAAACTGTACACAGTATTTATAGAAATATTATTTATAAAAGCCAAAAGATGGAAATAACCCAAATGTCAATCAACAAAGAGATAAACAAATGTGGCATACCCATACAATGGAATATTACCTCTAATACATGCAACATAAATGAATCTTGAAAACATTATGCTATATGAAAAAATCTAGTCACAAAAGTCCATGTATTACACAATTCCATCCATATGAAAGTCAATAATAAGTAAATCTATAGTGACAGTGATTGCTTAGGGTTGGGCAGACAGATGAGTAGATTAGGGTATGAGAGCTAAGGATATGGGGTTTCTTTTTGAGTTGATAAAATAGAGGAAAAATCTTTCCAGACACGAAAAACAGCATAAGCCCAAGAAAAAGAGTTAGCAATTATCTGTTTTTGCCTTCCCCTTTTGCTTTTTGTAAGATGTTGTCTTGACAAGATAGTGATCATATGGAACATTACCCATCCACAAACTGATGTGTTTTTTTATTCCTTGTACGAATAAGATATAACTATACTTAAAAATCAACATAAAATCCTCCCTTATACCTTTCCTTCTGTGCTTAAATTATAGTTACTTTCTTATTGTTAGTTTGTTTTGATTTATAGTTGTATGTTCTGGTATATTAGTTTTATATTACTGTGTAACAAATTTACCATAAATTTAGCAGCTGAAAATAGCATCTATTTATTATCTCACAGTTCTGTATGTCAGAAGTCCAAACAGGCATGGCAGCATTCTCTGCTCAGGGTCTCACAAGGCCATAATCAAGGTATCAGCCAGGCTGGGATTTTATCTGGAGGCTCTAGGGAAGAATCCACTTCTAAGCTAATTCAGTTTACTGGCAGAATTCAGTCCTTTGTTATTGTATGACTGAGGGTCCCATTTCTTTGCTGGCTGTTAGCCAGGCATTACTTTCAGCAACTAGAGGCTATACTTGGGTCCTTGCACATGCTGTCTCCATTTTCAAAGCCAGCAATGTAACAATACATCACATCCTTATTGTGCCTTTAATATCTCTGACTTTGCTTCTGACACCACTGAGAGAAAACTCTGCTCTTAAATGGTTCATGTGATTAGGTTAGGCCCATCCCCATATTCTCCCTTTTGATTAACTCAAAGTCAGCTGATTAGTAACTTTAATTACATCTGAAAACTCTTTTTCAGTGTAAGATAACATAAGCAGGGGTATACTATCTCATCCTTCACGATCCCATGGATCAGGGCAGAAAATCTTGAGGGTCCATTTTAGAATTCAATCTACTATACCTGGTTTAAATGAAAAGATTTCTATGGACAAGTAAACAAGTAGTACTGTCTAAGAAATGATAAATAGGGTTCTTTTCTCTGCCCAACATCTCCACATGCTAAAGCAGTTTGTGTACATTATAATTTACCAAGAAAGAAATGCTCTGTTTTTCAAATTATATATAATTGGTCATAATTCAGTTCATCAGGACCAGCACTGGTCATGATTTTTTTATTCAGCAAAAATTTATATATTGCTTAGCATGTATCAGACAATTTTAACAAAATTAACACACGTCTTGAATTTTTACTGGTAAAGAAAATGGGCACAGAGAGCCTAACCACAGGTGGGACAGTTAGTGAATGGTAGAGCCAGGATATGAACCCAGGCTCTACTTGGGTTTCTGGAATCTAACTAATCAAGATCAGTGCTCTTAGGCTCTATACTAGCACTCTAATTTTTGCTTATATTTCACTGATTTTGAAAAATAACATTCTATGTAATGGTTCCCAAACATAGATTACATTAAAATCTTTTGTTGAGTCAATCTATCACATTCATCATCAATCCTGAGAAACATGGCTTTAGATATGCTTCTCTTTAAGATTTATTTATCTATTTGAGAGAGAGAGTAGGAGAGTGAGCGTGAGTGGGGGGCAGAGGGAGAGAATCTCAAGCAGACTCCCACTGACTGTGGAACCAGAGGCAGGGCTGGATCCCAGAACCCTGAGATCATGACCTGAGCTGAAATCAAGAGTCAGTCGCCCAACCGACAGAGCCACCCCGGCACCCCTAGAAATGCTTCTATCTATAGCCTAACAAAATTGTAAATCTTACACAAATATTTGACTTTAAATACATTTCAGTAAATTTAAAACCAAGTCTGTAATATCAGGTGTTGCAAAATATTTTTTTTTTTTAATCCATTTAAACGGGGGCGCCTGGGTGGCTCAGTCAGTTAAGCATCTGCCTTGAGATCAGGTCACGATCCCAGGGTCCTGGGATCCAGCCCTGCATCTGGCTCCCTGCTCAGTGTGGGGGTCTGCTGCTCTTCCCTGATTGTGTTCTTTCTCCCTCTGTCAAATAAATAAATAAAATATTTTTAAAAATCCATTTAAATAGTCCCTATTGTTTCAATATTTCATGAAAAGAACTCAGATTCAGATAAACTTCAATAATTATTTAGGTTTATAGAACAGACCAGGAATTCACTGAGGTAAAGAAATTCTCACTTCTCAGATTCAGTTATACTCAGGAAAACAAGAGTAAAAGGTGGAAAATATGTACCATAATATATTAAGCACCACATAGGAGCAATAAACTTAATTACTTAGAGCAATATGGAATAATTTTAAGATATATATTTCAAGTTAAAAAAATAGAAATGGAAAAAATCTAAAGCATTTAAGTGAAGATGAAGGGCAGGCAGGCATACAAATAAAAATTCCATGTATTATTTTTCCAAAATGCATATATAGTTACAATATAATGGGTACAGATAAGGGTCAAAATATTTAAAATATTAAAGCTTCAATCAATAGTATTTTAAAATTATCATAATCACATGCCTGACCATGGAGCCTTGCCAAGTCCTGGCTCTCTTATGGAAACTGTCTATCTACTGGCCTTCACTACTGGGGGAACTCTGGCTATTTCCTGCTGTCCCCATCTTCTCTCCTTTACCTGCATATCCACTGCCATTAATTATTTAATTCATTAACTAAGTGTAAGATCAGCAGTTGTACCACCCTACTTAAATGATGTGTGTGCTGTTTAGAAGGTCATCTGTTTAAAGCATAGGTCATATTATTTTCAACTTGTTATATATGTGATCATTTCTTCTAGAAGTTAAGCATCAACTCTTCAATCAAGAAAGTGATTTCATATGGTAACATGGTTTCTATAAGAATATTGATTTATATTACAGCTTTTGAGGTATCTTTTCATCAATATAAAATTCTCATATAATAGATATGCATAGATTTCTGAGGGCTAAAAAATAAAGTTGATATACTCTTTAATATTTGTCTGCTTATTTTATTAGGATAAAAACTAAAGTTATTCTTGAGGATTCACATAAATATCCCATATCTTTCCAAAGCATTTTTCATTAATAAAGAATCAAGATTATATTTCCAGAAGTCACTTGTTTGAACCTTTTTACATAAATAATTTAGCTAAAATAACCTAATTATAAGAGAATTTCCTAATCTCAAAGCAAAGAAATAGCAGTCATGACAACATCTACTATTTTTGTCATTCATTTACTATAATAACAATGAAAAAAAATAACACTTCACATTCTTGCTATGCCAAAATTTGATGAGGTCACTATTTTTTTTTGATGGAAGTCATATGAAAAAGTTTTATTAAACTTACAGCAAAGAAGAAAGCTAAAAAAGTTGAATATGTCAGCCATAGGGTGACATTGCTCTTGAAATTGCTCAATTTTAGTAGTGAAAGCTCAGTTTACAGTATTACTCACTACAGTAGGAAGAAGGTAAAACTTCCTCAGCTTCCACTTCATGTCATAAATATGCAAGTTTCTTTCTGATATTTTTATTTAACATTAAGAAATATCTTCCAGATGTTACTTTAAAATGTTACTAGTCCTAAAAAAATTAAAGCCTGAACAATAAACACTTGCTCACACATATTCTGATGATATTAATGGAAAAATATATTAGAATAGTTAAAGTCTAAAAGAAGATTCCCCTCTCTATGCAAATAAGATGTATGACAGGTTACCTTGCAAAAACTGTTACCCATTGGTGGCTCTGGTCTCTATTATACTTTGATAACTCACTACAATGCTGTATTTTTGAGAATATGAGTATATTCTCTCACATAACAAAAAAGTTTATGGATAATATCATTAAGAGAATTGCACTGACTGGGGGGCGGGGGAGTCCTTTCACAAAAATATGTATATCAAACCACCACAATGTACACTCTTTTAAGATTTAATTATTTGAGAGAGACAGAGTGCATGCATGCAGGGGGACGGCCAGAGGGATAGGGAGAGAAGCAGACTCCCCGCTGAGCAGGGAGCCAGACACAGGGCTGATCTCACAACCCTGATATCATGACCAAAATCAAGAGCCAGACACTCACCTGACTGAGCCACCCAGGTGCCCCAACACTTTTAATATTTTACAATTTTTATGCCATTTATTATACCTCAATAAACCTGAATTTTAAAAAAGGCAGTTGCATTGAGTCCAAAAAACTCTTACGAACAGTATTTCAAAAATAAATATGATTTGATACACCAAGAGATAGATGTGTAGGTCTGCTGTTGTGCAAGACCTTGAATTAATATTCATTTTGGTTGATGAGCTCCAAAAACAAATCACATTTTTATCAATATTTTCTTTAATTAACTCTCATACATTTAGTCTGCCTATTCAGATGAATTCTGCACTGCTATACTATAAATTGACTGAGGAGAAGAACAACTGCTTGAAAGCCAGAGAAACAGGCTTCCTGAAGACAGAATAGACCAAGAAGTCAAAAAGCCATGAACTATTCCAAACATTTTAGCAAAAATTCAAATGAAGTTTCAGTTAAGCAAGATAAGTTCTAGAGATCTACTTTATGACATTATAACTGTATTGTACCTAAAAAATTTAAAAGCATCAATCTCATGTAAAAGTATTCTTACTATAATGAAATAAAATTAAAAATAAAAAATTAGAGATTCAGTGAATGCTTTTTTTGTGCATACCTCCAGCATTATTTATAGACAAATTTCTCTAAAGACTAATTTATTTCACATTTTATTATTTTCTCTTTGCCATTTGCTCTTTATTCCCTTTTAATTCTTGCCAAAGCGTTTAAACTGTTCTGAAGTTCAACAATAACTTACCCATCAACTCAAATATATTTTTTTCTTTATCCTCTTCCATGACCTTTATTTATTTTTATTTTTATTTTATTATGTAAGTCACCATACAATACATCATTAGTTTTTGATGTGGTGATCCATGATCCATTGTTTTCGTATAACACCCAGTGCTCCATGCAGTACGTGCCCTCCTTAATACAATCCCCCCACCCCCCTCTGCTCTAAAACCCTGTTTATTTCTCAGAGTCCATAGTCTCTCATGGTTCATCTTTCCCTCCGATTTCCCCCCTTCATTTTTCCCTTCCTTCTCCTAATGTCCTCCATGCTATTCCTTGTGTTCCACAAATAAATGAAACCATATGATAATTGACTTTCTCTGCTTGACTTATTTCACTTAGCATAATCTCCTCCGGTCCCATCCATGTTGATGTAAAAGTCGGGTATTCATCCTTTCTGATGGCTGAGTACTATTCCATTGTATATATGGACCACATCTTCTTTATCCATTCATCTGTTGAAGGGCATCTCGGCTCTTTCCACAGTTTGGCTATTGTGGACATTGCTGCTATGAACACTGGGGTGCATATGGCCCTTCTTTTCACTACATCTGTGTCTTTGGGGTAAATATCCAGTAGTGCAATTGCTGGGTCATAGGGTAGCTCTATTTTTAATTTTTTGAGGAACCGCCACACTGTTTTCCAAAGTGGCTGTATCAGCTTGCATTCCCACCAACAGTGTAAGAGGGTTCCCCTTTCTCCACAACTTCTCCAACATTTGTTGTTTCTTGCCTTGTCATTGTTTGCGATTCTAACTGGTGTAAGGTGGTATCTCAATGTGGTTTTGATTTGAATTTCCCTGATGGCTAATGATGATGAACATTTTTTCATGTGTCTGTTAGCCATTTGAATGTCTTCTCCATGACCTTTAAGCTCCACTAGAGACTCTCCGATTATCACTGCCTGACCATGCCCATTTCTGATTTCCCTCTGACCTTCTACAACTATTTCTTCTCCTGTCTTCCTTACTGGCTCTTTTTCCCCAATCTACCTTCCAAAATGGTGTCCTCATCCCTTTGCCCCATCCTTTCCTCTTTTATTACTTTTTTTCTTTTCTCTTAGCTATTCCTCATTATACTTCATGACTTTCAAGATTACTTCTGTGGCCCACCAGCAAGTCTACAGCTACTACCTTATTTCTTTTTCTTATTTTTCTTTCTTTTTTTTCTTTTTTCCTTCTTTTCTTTTTCTTTCTTTTTTTTTTTTTTTTTAATTGAGTAAGTTCTATGCCCAACATGGGACTTGAACTCATGGCCCTGAGATCAAGAGTCACATGCTCTACCAACTGAGCCAGCCAGGTGCCCCTACTACTTATTTCATCATCCTCATTTGTAGCTACCTATTTGCTTAATCTACTTTGAGACCATTACAAAATCTCAAAGGCCAGATTCACAAAGCTGAACTTCTCAGGTTCCTAGTTAAAATGACTTCTCCTATTACATTTCCCCTTTCAGCTTGACTATTTTCCCCAATCACCCACACTTGAAACTTCTGAATTTCATTTTTTAGTTCATACATCTTGCTTTCTACCCATTTTGTTTTCTACCCATTTTGTTTTTACTTTGGAACATATAACTTAAACACATTAATCTTCTCTTAATTTCCAAGATCTCAAAGTAGATATAAAACTTTCAAATGGAACCATGGCTGTTACCTCCAGGAGAAATATACGATCATGCAAAAATGGAAATAGTTTAGTGTTAAAGATAGCTTCATAATATGACAACTTTTGTCAGGCTGCATCTAATTTGAAAGCTCTAGCCCCCACAATGCATTCATTTAAGTCAATCATTCAATTAGCAATTATGTTTTGAGTACTCCCTATGTGTCAGGTCCTGTCTTAGGCAATAGATACATAGTAATGAACAAAACAGATAACTTACCTGCATTAATGACACTTATATTTTAGGGGTAGTAGAGGAGTAGACAAAATATAAATAAGGTAGAGGTTACCTATAAAACCCTATGTGACACCATAGTACAACACAGATATGAAATAGATGAGGGGCACAATAATCTAGGAAAAAAACAACTGTCAGTAATAGCAGGTATCATGTAGGCCACACATTGAATGATATCAACACTTCTTTTATTTTAGGACTACGCAGTTCAGCACAATAGAATATGGGTTAAAGTTGTATTTTTATTTATTTATTTTTTTCTTTTTAAAGATTTTATTTATTTATTTGAGAGAGAGAGAGAATGAGAGACAGAGAGCACGAGAGGGAAGAGGGTCAGAGGGAGAAGCAGACCCCCCACTGAGCAGGGAGCCCGATGCGGGACTCGATCCCGGGACTCCAGGATCACGACCTGAGCCGAAGGCAGTCGCTTAACCAACTGAGCCACCCAGGCGCCCTAAAGTTGTATTTTTAGCTATAAAAACAGAGCCTGTACCTTTAAGTGCAAGCTCTGTGCAATTAAGGAATGAAAGACTAGTAGTTCTCAGCTATTAGTATAAGCCTTGATACGAAAAAGTTACTGTCTGGTGGTACAAAATTATGGCCTGGTGCAAGGCCACATTCAACTAGAATAACTTTTCCTTTTTGCCTTTAGTCAACCTGATTAATAATTCCCCCAATTCCTTTGTAAGTTTATTAGTTAGAGTTCTCTAGACAGAACCAATAGGGTGTGTGTGTGTGTGCATGCACGCGTGTGCATGGGGAAGGAGAGAGAGAGAGAGAGACTAACTTATTATAAGGGATTTGTTCATACAGTTATGAAGGCTGATAAGTCCCAAGATCTGCAGTTGGGAAACGAGATGAACGAGAGCTGATGGCATGAGTTCCAGTTCAAGTCTGAAGGCCTGAGAAAATAATGTCATAGCTCAAAGATGGTCAGACAGAGCGAGTTCCCCCTTACTTGTAGGAGGGTCAGCCTTTGGTTCTGTTCTGTTTTCAACTGATTGGATGAGGCCCACCCACATTAGGGAGAGCAATCTGTTTTACACAACCTACCAATTCAGATGCTAATCTCATCCAGAAACCAAGCACAATAATGCTTGAGCAAATGTCTGGGCACCTCATGATCCAGTCAAGCTGACACATAAAATTAACCATCACAGTGACAAAGTATGAGTGAACCACACACACAGACACACACACACACACACACACACACACTTTCTTATATATCATCTCATTTAATCTCTAACTCATTTCTCTGAAACCAAACCCAACCCCTTTCAATCTAACCACACTATGCTGCTAGATTACTCTTCCTAAAGCACCATCTCATCATGTCATTCTGTGCAAAGACCTGCCACAGTTCTCTACTCACTGCAGTATACCGTCTATGTTATCTACATAATCTACTGCTAAACATTGATATATGCTACTAACAGTCAAAATGAAATACTTGCTGTTTCTCATTCATATATTGCTCATCCTATTCCTCCCCCCCATTTTACACACTCCAAATGCCTCCTGTTCTCAGGACTCAATTGAAATGTTATTTCAGTCATGAGTTTTACCTACTCAAACTAATCTCTTTATTTTACATAAAACAATCTCTCTGCATTTTGCACATGAAGCACTGTCTCCTTGAATTGACCTCCTAATTTTGGATTTTCCAAGGTTCAATCTATGATCACCTCCTCTTCATTGTCTGCACTCACTTCTTTGGTGAGTCATCCAATCTCATAGCTTAAAATACTTCTTTGCCAAGGACTCAGAAATTGACTTACCCTACCCAGTCTTCTTTTCAGTGTCCCAGACCTATGTAATCAAATTGATAATTCCACCAGGAAGTTTAATAGACTTTTCAAACATAACATGTCCAAAACTGTACTCCTGATCTTCCATCCAAAATTGCTCTTCCCTATCTCAGAGGGTAAAAACACCATCCTTACAGTTGCTCACACCAAAAACTTGGAACAGTCTTTTACATATCCCTCTTTCTCTTGCAAACCCTGTCCAATGCATCAGAAAATCCTTTGGCTCTACCTTTAAACTTTAACCAGAATCAAACTAATTCCCAGTAATTTGATTGCTATCACCTGGTCTTATCCACCATTATTTCCTTGTGTGGATTTTTGTAATATCTTCCTGATTAATAAGCTTTTTTAATGTTTTTATATTATTCATGATACAATAGGCAATAGTCTGCAAAGATCTACATTAACCATTATTTCCATTACCTCTCTAACCTCACCAGTTACTCCTTTTTCCATTGTTCATTCTATATAAGCCTCACTTGTCTCTTTGCTATTCCTCATGTACACCAGACATACTCCATTCTGGGGCATTTTCAGTGACTGTTCATCTGTCTAGAATGTTCTTCATCAAAATACTCTTATGACCAACTTCCTCACCTCTATCAAGTCTTTACATAAATACCACCTTCTCCATAAAGCCTACTCTGACCATCCTATTTAAAATTACAACTCTCCCACCCCACACTCTTGATTATCTCTACCTCTTCTATTTTTTTACCCATGGTGTTTATCACCTTCTAATATGCTATTTAATTTACTTACACAATGTTTATTTTTCCATCTCTTCCTACTGGGATGCAAGATCTATAATAGCATGTATTTTAATATGTTTGGTCACAAATATATCTCAAGTGCCTAAGTCAATGTTGAATGAATCATGCTTCCCTCTTTTAAGCTATTTTACTTATTACACACTATAGTGAAGTTATTGTGTATATCTTATTTCCTTTCTCATTTTGTGGTCTCCATTAGGAAAAGATCAGCGTCTCATTTATCTTTATTAAACACATCTCCATCCACAATGTTCAGCATTTTGGTTTGCATGCAAGTCTTAGTACTATTTTGGAACAAAGAGTACAAACTAAAACAAGTTAATTTTTTTAAATGAGGCAAATTAATTTTTAGTATATGAATGTTTCACTGAAATGAAAGTTATCAGATACTTTCCTCTCCACACTTAAGAAATAACAAACTAGAGATTGGAAAGCCATTGGAAAGACAGAGGGTCCCCTGTCTTTCCTCTGTGGGACCAGGTGGTTGTTCATCTCTGGTTCTCTGCACATTCACTACATTTCTGGCAGCCTCTACTTTTTTCTCTCTCTCCAACTATTCTCCTCGATCCCCAATTTCATTTCTACCTCTCATTGCTTCTTCATATTCTTAACAGAAGATGGCTATCCACAGCTCCCTAGTTTGTTCTCGCTCAAAGAATATGTGACCCATTTCAGTGTCAAGGGCTTTGGCCTACTTAATATGAACCATAAAAATTTAACCTCCCAAATTTTATTCAAGCCTTCTCCTGATCATTTAAGTGGCCCTTGCTATAGGTCCAAATCTCTTACCAGGAAACCTTCCTAGCTCAGCAGACACTGCCAATGGTGCAACCAAACTCACTCAAGCAATTAATAAAAGAAATCTTGACTAGGTTGAAGAATTCATTTTGACTAATTAAATTGATTCCTTTGTCCCATTCATCACTCATTTTCTTTAAACAGTTACGCCAATTTACTTTGTCCTACTATGAGGTTTATAACCTTGCATGTTTATAGTAGAAAGAAATGGAAAGACAAGGCTAAAAGGAAGTTTCAAACCCAATAGGCAAAAAGGGTATCTGCCCAATTTTCATTTATATCACTCTAAAACCTCTAGGCAAGATATCTTGAGTTACAGTTTTAAAGAAATCACTATGAACTAAATCTTCACCATTCTTACCCTCTAAATGATCATTTTCTTATTGTTATCTCTGGTTGTCATAAAGATACCAGATCACAACTTTCTACATAAGCCATGGAGAGAACATTATTAAGAAAAACTACAACAAAATTTTAAAGACAGAGATCTCATCTCTTTGATATTTTTTTTCCTTTTCTTCTATTTCTTCTAAATTTAAAATTATATTTAACAACTAGAGACAGCAATAGAAAAAGCTTATGATTAATGTCACTGCTCATCTGAAGTTTGAACTATCTCATTGCCTTCTTTCTCCATTCCATCCATCCCACTCTGTTGCAGTTTTAAAACACAAAGTCTTTGACATGTGTTTCATTGATAGGTGATTCCCCTTGAATCTGGGCAAGGTTGAATCTGGACAAGGTTGTGTCTGCAATATAATATGCCCATGTAACTTCTATAGCTAGGTCATAAAAGATTATGTAATTTCCATTTTCTTTACTGGAACACATGCTCTAGAAGCCCTGAGCGACTGTGTAACAAGTTTAACGATTATATGACTGTCATGCTGGAGTGAAGTCATGTAGATCCCCAGATGAACATTTCTTGCTGAGCCCATTCTTCTGTCATCCTAAGTTAGGTGCCAAACATGTGAGTGAAGAATCCTGAAAGGGGACCCTCTGGCCCAAACTGAGTCTTCAGCCCTTGAACTACTCCTTGTCACTGAATCATTCCATGACATAATAAATGTAGCTTTATACCCCTAAATTTTGTGGTAGTTTGTTATACAAGAATAGATAACTGGAATACATCCCAAGGCAGTAGTTGTTTCTTTTGACTTCTGAACAACCTCTCCACTAATAATATATTTATAGCCTTATTCATAAAGGATCTGATAAATATCATTCACAGTGAAGTATTACTAGGTGATAACTCATTATAAGCCTGTGAGCCTCCAGCTTCCTCATTTTAAAACCAAGGGTATGTGCTTTGTAATTTCTAGGTCCCTTTCACTTTTGGCCTTTTTAGCCCTCATAAGCAGTGCCTTAACTTTGAATAATGAAGCACCAATGGTGGTAGATATGGGGATGTAATTTGATTTCTAAATATTTAGCTTAGAACCACTCAAATATATCATTATGTTGTCATCTTCATCAGTTTTCTCCAAGACGAAACCTAGTTAGAGACTATGTCAATTCAACATTTCTTAAGGCAGAGACATTTATGTCTCTTCCTTAATTACTTTAAAATACAGTGTGTGATTTTACTTTCCATTTTCACAATAGTGCATAGAAGCAGTTCTCTCTAAATCATTAAATGGGTAGAATATTAGGCAGAGATATATTTCTGGTTGTTTGCTCTGGAATGCAAATAAAAATGCATGCAGAGTTTCCTAAGGATCAGATTTGCTCAAGCAGTATTCTGACCCAACACATTCTCTTGTTCATCTTTAGATATTACAGTATATTGCTAAGTTTTTTTTCTTCCTTAAATATTATCCCTAGTTATTTTTTCATTTAATCAAGTGTTAGCTGAAAACTTTCCATGTAGATTTTTATCTTCTCTTCCTCCTACTGGTAGACCACCAGCCATTAGTAAAAAAATGAGTGAATTCAAGTCATTAGGACCTAAATGGAAAGACTGTGGCAGTTAACCAAGCTATATTACCCATTAAAGCTTAAATCTGTGCTTTTCTGAAATTCCTGAGGTAACACTCACATCATGGATTGCATGTGTTGTCCTTTTGGAAGTGGAGAATGACATTAGAAAAACTATAAAATTATTTTTGACTGAGAACATATTGAAACTTATCATTATCCAACTCTGGTGCTTTGACTAAAATGTAAAACACTTTTTACTGAAGCACTGAAGCTCTCATTAAGTAGCCTCAGCTTAGTCAAAGCGCGATTGTTGACCTTCTGTGCTTAAGGCATGTGCTGTTCCATGCAGATAGAGGCTTTTCTACTACACTCCTCTTGATGGTGCATAATGGGAGCTACATGTGCATATCAGGAGGAGAATAGACCTTAATTTGGAATATTAAGTAGCACAGGCACATAAAAAGCCTTCATTAAAATATTAAAAGTGTGCTAAACCCATAAGAGCTAAGCGATGTGTTCCTATGGGAGGAAAATTCCAACCTCAAGCTCCCTCCTTATCTTAATTTCTGACATTTGTTTATAAGAAAGAACATTAACTTAGAAAGTCACTTTTATCCAGTGGCTGCTAAAGTACTACTAGACTAGACTACCAAAGGATTAGCCATAGTTTGCCTGTTGCAGAACACAACAATAAACAATCATTGTATCCCTGAAACTACCAAACCAGACAGATACAAGGTTCATTTTGTAATCTTGAGCAAAATGGGGAAAAAATATTCATACAATAATTATTTTCACCAAGGCAATGATAGCCCCATCAAGGTTTTGGTATTATAGCTATGTCAATGGACAGGTGAATGCTCACATTTACAAAGGACATTTAAGGAACACCCACCATAAGAAAATTCCTGAAATGGGGCTTTGAGGCTCCAATTTTGACTTTTTAAAGTATAAAACAATAAACTACCTACAGACTAATTCTTATACATAAATCATTAAATGAATTCAGTAATTTCTATATTTAAAATCGAATTTTAAATTAAATGTTGCTTTACATAAATGGATTTTTTTCCTCTTGAAATTTAGTGCCATAATGAAATTACTCTCGTTTACTAAATAATGGGTGTCAAAAAAAAGTTCTAATATTTATACCTAATCTTTAGATATTGTTATTTTTAATAATTTAAAAGTCTTACTGGTGGATCTTGGAATCCACCATTGTGCTTGAAAAGTGCCAGGTCCATAATACATAGAAGAACTATTTAATATATGAATATATAAATTTGCTGAATGCTTTACTCTTGCTGGGAATACTTTAATAACATTGCAAGGATAGGGGCGGCTGGGTGCTTAGTCGGTTAAGTGACTGCCTTCGGCTCAGGTCATCTTCCCAGGGTCCTGGGATTGAGCCCCCAGTTGGGCTCCCTGGTCAGCGGAGAACTTGCTTCCCTCCCCCCTCTGCTGCTCTCCCTGCTTGTGTTCTCTCTCACTCTCTCTGTCAAATGAATAAATAAAATCTTAAAAAAACAAAACAAAACAAAAAAAAACATTGCAAGGATAAACATAGGATGGAGCAGCAAGAATTGTTCCAGTAAAAACTAGGCTAGGAAGGAGTTTGTGGATCTACAGAAATGAGTACACAAATTGGTAAAAGAAAAAAAGAAAGAAAAAGTATGATTAGTTTGCTAGGCCACTATAAGAAAATACCACATAGTGGATGAAATAAACAACAGAAATTATTTTCTCACAGTTTTGAAGGCTAGAGGTCCAAGATCAAGGTGTTGGTAGGGTCATCTTCATTCTGAAATCTCTCTCACTGGAATGCAGATGGCTGCCTTCTCACTGTTCTCACATGGTGTTTCCTCTGTGCACACACACACACACACACACACTTCTGGTGTCTCTCCATGTGTCCTAATTTCCTCTTGGTATAAGGATCCTAGTCATTGGATTAGGGCCTACTCTAAAGACCTCATTTTAACTTAATCACTTCTTTAAAGACTTTATCTACAAATACAGTTACATTCTGAAATACTGAGGGTTTAGGGCTTTAGCATTTGAACCTGGAGGGAATACAATTCAGCACATAACTATTAGTTTCCCATCACCAAGAATCCAGATACCCACAATGATGGGGCGCCTGGGTGGCTCACGTTAAGTGTCTGCTTTCGGGTCAGGTCATGATCCCAGGGTCCTGGGATCAAGCCCCGCATTGGGCTCCCTGCTCTGCGGGAAGCCTCCTTCTCCCTATCCCACTCCCCCTGCTTGTGTTCCCCCTCTCACTGTGTCTCTCTCTGTCAAATAAATAAAAAGAAAAAATAAATAAAGGAAAAAGAATCCAGATACCCACAATGTTAAAATAGGGATTTTGAAAAAGTTGAAATTCATTTTTTTGGAGAATATTAGAGAAAGCCTTTAAGTCCAGAAAATATGATAAATTTGCAAAGGTACAAGAAATTGTGTAATCAATAAAAGCAGACCTTGTATCAACTGCATAATGATCAAATTAATGACATGGTTTTATACTACAGGAATGAATAGTCACTAAATGTTGAAAACAGGTTCTTTCATAACCTACTTGAGAGAAGAAAAAAGGTCAGGTATGAATTTGAGCAATAACCAATAGCTACATATGGGATCTTTCTCCCAGAAGATAGGTATGAGGGGCTTGGGAAGAAAGGCAAAATTACTGGCCTAATGCTTATCAACCCCAACAAACTATTAGGGCTTTCCTGATGAATACTAGTTCCCAATCCCCAGAATGACCATATATTCTAGTTTGCACAGGTCTGTCCCAATTTATGCCTGTTATTTCTCAATATTATGTCCAGTTAGCATCCCCTCTGACCCTCAAAATTATCCCCGTTTGATCACCCATATATCACTATAGCCCCTTCTCCCTCCAAACGTGTACATACACCCATACCTATAGCAAATGTTTGAGATTCAAAAGCCCCTTCTCCCATACTCAACAGATGCTGCTTCCTACCTATATCTGCATATCCAAACTATTTTCCTCTCGACCAGTAAAGAGAATCCAACAGACCTCAAGTTCTATTTTATCCATCCTTTTCTTTTTTTTTTTTTTTTAAGATTTTATTTATTTATTTGACAGAGAGAGACACAGTCAGAGAGGGAACACAAGCAGTGGGAGTGAGAGAGGGAGAAGCAGGCCTCCTGCGGAGCATGGAGCCCAACACGGGGCTAGATTCCAGGACTCCGGAATCATGACCTGAGCTGAAGGCAGACGCCCAACGACTGAGCCACCCAGGCGCCCCTATTTTATCCATCCTTGATAATATGTCCTAGGTTCTGAAGAGAAAGGAAAGAATATCCACAATATTTTTCAAATTTTCAGATTTAGTTTTAACATGCATCAGGTTATTATCCATAATAAGGCTCTGGGCCAGAGATAGCAAAATTCTAACCCCTACTTTGTCAACTATTAATCCTGTGACTTTACACACATCATTTAAACTATTTCAGCCTTGCTTTCCTCATTAATATCAAGGGGGAAGGGCAAATAAGCTTGTAAAATGCTTGGTCATGAGATCAATGATGCTTCTAGGGGTCACATCTCCTCACTCCTAGAACACTCTACATTCACATTATTGTGCTTCACACCATGAAGATTCATATGAGGAACCTAGGGAAAGGTAAAAGGAGAAAAGCTGAATTAGGGATTGTATGTGGCTGAATACATGGCAAGAGTTAAGAATGTATGATTGAGAGAACTTACACAACACTAAAAAAAAACAACTCAATGAAAAACTGGGCAGAGAAATTGAATAAACATTTTTCCATATAAGGCATATAGATGGCCAACAGATACATGAAATGATGTTCAACATCACTAATCAACAGGGAATGGCAAATCAAAACCACTATGAGATATCACCTCAACCTAGTTAGGATGGCTAGCATCAAAAAGACAAGAAATAAGTGTTGGCGAAGAGGTGGAGAAAAGGGAACCCTCACATAATGTTGGTGGAAATGTAAACTGGTGCAATCACTATGGAAAAAAATAACACTCCCCACTTTACACTACTTACCACATTGTCATCTTATTTTTTATCTGTCATGAAATCCCCACTATTTCCATACCCATAAATTACACTATAAATTGTATGTTAACTTGGGAATATATCTAGGTATGGGTTCATCATATGTGCTCTGGTTTTCAAAAAGTAATATCTGTGCTTAGAGAGAACAAAGTCAGCATGGTTGACTATGCTCCTTTGACAAGGTTCCTTAAAAAATTAAAGTACTATACAATTCAGTAATTCTACTAGTGGATATTTACCCAAAACAAAACAAAACAAAAAAACAATTTAAAAAGATATATGCAACTCTATGTTTATTGCAGCATTACAATAGCCAAGATATGGAAGCAACCAAAGGGTCCATAGATAGATAAATGGATAAAGAAGATGTGGGAAGTGTGTGTGTGTATACACATATATATAGTGGGGTATTACTTAACCATAAAAAAGAATGAGATCTTTCCATTTGTGTCACCAAGGATGGACCTAGAGAATATTATGCTAGGTGAAACAAGTCAGACAGAGAAAGGCAAATACCATATGGCTTCACTCATATGTGGAATCTAAAAAACAAAACAAATGAATAAACAAGCAAAAATGGAAACAGACTCATAAATATAGAGAACAACCTGGTAATTGCCAAAGGGGAGGGTGTGGAGGGATAGGCAAAATAGGTGAAGGTTATTAAGAAGTGCAACCTCCAGTTATAAAATAAATCACAGAGAGGAAAAGTAACAGCATAGGCAATATAGTCAATAGTACTGTGATGTTGCATGGTGACAGATGGTAATCACACTCACAGTGGTGAGCATAGAGTAATGTATAGAGTGGTCAAATCACTATGATGTACACCTGAAACTAACATAACGTTGTGTGTCAACTATACATCAATAAAAATATTTTAAAATATTTTAAAAACTTCAAAAATAAGAAAGATTAAAGGAAAAAGTATGATTGAGGAACTTAGAAGTTCAGAGCAGAGGGAAAAGTGAAGTGACATAAAAAAAACATAATAATACTTCATAAGCTTTCCAGTTAGGTTTCAATAAGCTTTTCGACATCTGAGTTGTAATATGTTGGGTACTCCATGCTTTTTTATATTTTTAACTGTGGGAAACAGAGAAGTGGAGAATAAGCCTAGGGAGAGAGAATGAGAGAGAAGGGAAACTAAAACAGCAATGAATAGGCATTTAGCTTTTGTTTTGTCCAGTTTGACTTTTTGTTAAAAGAGGATATAAGAGAGAATACAGGAAAATAAGAATCAAGATGAGACTATATCTGTCAACATAGGCCTGGATGTATGAGATGTTACCTTGACTTACAATATCCAATTATTTTTAATATGTGTATGTATTGAGGGGTTTTTTTTTAGGGAAAAAAAAAACACATAAAAATTTGTGAGTCTATACCAGGAAGGCTGTTACATATACTTAATCCTCAGTCAGGTCAAAAAAAAATTTCATATAAAAAATGCACGAGGTGCCTGGGTGGGTCAGTTGTTAAGCATCTGCCTTCCGCTCAGTCGTGGTCCCGGGATCCTGGGATCAAGCCCCGCATCAGGCTCCCTGCTCGGCGGTAAGCCTGCTTCTCCCTCTCCCACTCCCTCTCCCACTCCCCCTTGTGTTCCCTCTCTCACTGTCTCTCTCTCTGTCAAATAAATAAATAAAATCTTAAAAAAAAAATGCACGGTCAATATGGGGGAAAAGTGCTTACCAACCTACATCTAAGCATAACACTCCCCACTTTACACTACTTACCACATTGTCATCTTATTTTTTATCTGTCATGAAATCCCCACTATTTCCATACCCATAAATTACACTATAAATTGTATGTTAACTTGGGAATATATCTAGGTATGGGTTCATCATATGTGCTCTGGTTTTCAAAAAGTAATATCTGTGCTTAGAGAGAACAAAGTCAGCATGGTTGAGAAGACACGTGGTGTTAATCCCTGTAATCATTACAAATCACGTGAAAGCAGTCCTTCAAAAAATACCCAAGTCATAATCAGCCTTGAGTTTGAATATGATACTGGGACTATGCTCCTTTGACAGAAAGCTGTGGGTTTTTTTAAACAAAACTATCCCATAGTCTATACTGAATCTGTTTTGCTATCTGATATATTCAAAATCATTAAATTTTGGCAATGGCTCTCCTCTTCATGATGACTCTTGACTATAACTATGTCAAGCTGAGGTAAGTAGAGAATTACGATTATTTTCAGGACTCCATGACCCCTACGAATCTAATAACAAAGCAATTTCACCTTTTCCTGCCCATATCAGTTATCTGTTTCCACCATAATGCTGTGAAACAAATAAACAGAAAGCATCAGTGGCCTATAGCAGTAAACATGTATTTAGCTCACAGCTTCATAAGTAGATGGTTTAGGTTGGACTCAACCAGATAACTCTTCTAGTTTCACATGAGCTCACCTACACATCTGAGGCTCAGCCAGCTGCCAGTTTGGGGCTTATACATATGGATTAGCTGGACGTTGGCTAGAGCAACTCAGTTGTGCTTCATGCATCTCTCACCATCATCCAGGTGGCTATGCTGTTTGTGTTCTGATGGCAAAGGCAGAGGGGTGAAGGCAGAAATGTCACTGCACTTGTGCATTTTCAAGCCTCCTCATTCATCACACCTGCTGGCCCATTGGCTGAATCAAATTACGACAGCTGAACTTAGAATCAATGAGCAGAGAAATAAACTCTATGTTTTAATAAGAGTAACTTTAAAGTCACAAGGCAAAGGGATATATATGTAAGGACAGATGAAGAATAAGGGCGAACTGCAAAATTAGTGTACTCTTAATCTTGTTTATCTCCCTAGCACAGAGGGAGGCATAATTTATTTATTTCTAAGTATTTAGATACCCTGTGAAAATAAGCTTTTATATACATTAACTAACTTCTACAATAAACCAACTTTTGTATCTATTAACTGACTTCTACCTCTCCTATATCAAAAACCATTCAAACCAAACTTCACAGGTCTTCGGAGGCATCTCTACATGGTCTCACTAGAATACCCATATGTTGAAAATTCCCAACCACCTTCCTCCAGTTCACTTCCCTATCCAACCCTGAACTTTATTTCAGCTCCTAAATGTTTCTCAGATTTCTCAAACTCAATATTTTCATTACTGATTTCTTCATTCTCCTCCACCACACCAATACCGATATATTTTTTTCTCCTGATTCCTTATTCTCTATGCTCTATAACTGATCCCACCATGCACATGTCAACTAAGCCAGAAGAAGTCAGCTCTCTTCCTGCCCATCCGATCTCTACATTTTTAAATGTTTATCATGCCCTAAAACTGCTACCTCTTTAATATTTCTCTTATCTATCTTTTCTTTTCTATTCCTACTGCCTCAGTCTTAAGTTTATGCTTCACCTTTTATCCTGAACTGCTGAAATTATTTACTGGTCTTCCTATTCTGTTATGCCCCCAAATTATCTTTCTTAAGCAAATATTGTCATAGGAATATCCTATTTAAACATCTTCAAAGATACCTCACTACCAATGGGACATGAAATGTGAGTCCCTTCATGAAACAGCCTCTTCTTATTTCTTCTAATAACTCAGTTACCCCTAATTTATAATAATGTTAATGTTGGATAACTTAGTCTTGTTTTGACAAGCCTGACTCATCTACTCATATACCTCATTTGATTTCCATGTTTCATTTACGCCCACAAATATACATACATAAGCAAAGACAAACAGACACACAGACGCACCCCACGACCACGATCACCACAAGCTGGTACAGTGAAATCATTAAGAGCACAGACTTTGGAATGAAGAAGAGCTGAGTTTGAATACCGGCTACATTACTTACTAGCTATGTAGATTTAGGCTTATGAACTAAACTCTTTAACATAGTCTCTTTATCTCAATAACAATCTATCGTATAAAAATAAAATACCAGCTCCTGAATATGATAAGGGTAATACATTAAACACCCAGTATAATACATAGCATTTAATAAGTGCTCAATGAATGAAGACCATATATCTGTCAGTTCTCAGTTCAAAATCCATCTACTGTCTGAAATCCCTCCCAAATGTCTTTAAGTGAATGTGAGGGCGATCTGGCTGCGACATCTGTCACCCCATTGATCGCCAGGGTTGATTCGGCTGATCTGGCTGGTTAGGCGGTTGTCCCCTTCCTCCCTCACCGCTCCACGTGCATCCCTCCCGAAGCTGCGCGCTTGGTCAAAGAGGACGACCTTCCCCGATAGAGGAGGACTGTTTTTCGGTCAAGGGTATACGAGTAGCTGCACTCCCCTGCTAGAACCTCCAAACAAGCTCCCAAGTGACTTTAAGTCCTTTTCTCACTCCACCCTTTATGTTTCCACCACTTTCTGTGTTCATCTTTATCAGGCATAGCACATCAACGTACTTATCTCCTTACCTTTGTCTCCACTTTTTTTAGACTATTCTCAGCTTTACTTAGATGACTTCTTACTCATTTTTTAACCCCAGATTCTAGTATGTAACAGATATGATGTCTGAATAAGTTCAGAGGCAGGTGGTAGGAAAAGTCTCCAGTTGAAAAGGAAATATTATTACACGTGTACCCAGGATGCATGTAATATATTTTCCTGGTATTAAATAAAACGGATTGAAGAAAACAGACTAAACTTGAATCCTTCTCAACCCTATTAAAAAATATTCCAGGAAATATGCCACTCACTCCTTTTCAATCAGTAATTTCTTCTTAGAGCTCTCTCCAGATGTATAAAAAAAGGGCTTTGGTTAGCAAGTCTTACAGAGTAACTGCCAGAGCCAGCTCTCCAGATGGTATTGAATTCATCAATAATGACAGCATGGAAGTGTTGATGCTGTCCTTCATCTTCCTATACCTGATGCACCAAAAAATGAAAGAATGTCAACTCTCCCCTGCTGTGGCCTGATTCTTTCAAATGCACAGTTTACAATAGAGGAGCCAAGTGCTAAAATAAGAATATTCCTGCCTTGAAAAGTACTAGCCAATCATTAGAAATCTTACTCTACCCTCAGAGATAACCCTTTTGATCTCTCAATAATATTGTTAACAATGAAGAGACACATGCAAAAGGTGAGAGATTTAAAATAATATTTAATAAATACAGTATACCATAGTAAATATTTACTGACTTCAACAAAATGTACACATTCATTTAAATAGTATAAATTCAGATACCATTCAGGGCTTCTGTGTAAGGACTGCCAGACTCAAGCAAAGCAAAAAAAGGTGACATGGTGACTTCAGAATTTTACCTCTTTAAAGAGTCTTTTTCCTTCCTACCTTTCCTGCCAGATAGTAAATGATGAAGGGGAAAAAAAGGCAAAAAGGAAATGCAGATCAAACTAAATTTCCTTATTACCTGCAGTCCATTGACAAATACTTGAGGCAGGCAGAGTATAACTTTCCTCCAGGAACTCCCGACTATTTTAATGTTAATGCTTTGCTAGAGAGAAAAATAATCTTAGCTTGACAATAGCTAGGCCTCCAAGATCCTGTGAGCATTCTTTAACATATGAAAATCCTTTTGGAAACTTCTCTTGTCTTTATCTCACCCAACAACATAGTATATAATCAGTTGCTCCTCACAATCCCAGAGCAGCCCTTTGTGCCCATGGGTCCTGCCCCCGGGGCTTTAATAAAACCATCTTTTTGCACCTAAGATGTTTCAAGAATTCTTCCTTGGCCATCTGCTCTGAACCCAAACATTTCCACATCAGTAGATACTCAGTTTTATCATATTTTAAAATCAGAATATACCACCTGAGAATAATTAATGAACTGCATAGTGGATTTCTGGAGAACTGACCATGAAACTGAATTTTATCCATACCCATTGTCTCCTGCTGAATAAACTACCAAAAGCTGGCCACCTTGAGTATTATAAGGTCTTACTAAAATTGATAGTGACTACCCAACCCAATTAGAGAAGGAGCAGAGAGTAAAGGAATTTAAGAGACTCACACAAATAAATAAGCAAGAGCCATGAGAAAGTGGATACCATGAGTAAGCAAAAGCCAGGAGGTAAAAATAGAAAAGCAAGACATGGACACAAATAAATGGAACAGCAGTGACTAAAAATGGGGACAATGGACCCTTGCCTCTAACAGGATAATTAAAAGTTCTAGGCACAAAGAACTTCTGAAGGCCTGGATATATGGTTGCTGAAGCAGCTTCTTGGGCTTCCCTTCTTTTTCTGTAAACCTACAATGAACTCCTATCAGGAGTGGAGATCCAAACATGCTTGTTTCTTACCACCCAGAAGTACCTTTATAAAGCAGTGGGAAAGATAAAGACGATACATGTGGGGCACCTGGGTGGCTCAGTCGTTAAGCGTCTGCCTTCGGCTCGGGTCATGATCCCGGAGTCCTGGGATCGAGCCCCACATCGGGCTCCCTGCTCCGCGGGAGGCCTGCTTCTCCCTCTCCCACTCCCCCTGCTTGTGTTCCCTCTCTGGCTGTCTTTCTCTCTGTCAAATAAATAAAACCTTTAAAAAAAAAAAAAAAAAAAAGAGGATACATGTGTTTGTAATGGAAAAACTTACAAGTCTATTTTTCTCTGGAATATAACCAGGATCATAGCCCTAAATCCTCAAAATCACTTTCATCTGTTCTACCTCCTTTATCTTAACTGTTGATACTATTACCTCTGATTTTTCTCCATCATGGGTCAATATCCCCAAGTAGTACTTAGCCTACCAGAGAAATGTGACATTAAAATAGTATCATCTCTGTCTTGGATATGCTAGTGTCCTCTTAGTTCATTAAGATAAATAAAAACAAGTATGTTAAACTACTAGCATAGAAAAAAGCAATGTTCACACCAAAACACAAATGACATTAAATGGTCTCTACCATATCTGCAAACCAATATTTGCTCTTCTTTAACTCTCAGACTTCAACCAACTGATAAATCCTGCCTTGAAGGCCTCACCTTACAGAATTAAAATGTTCAAAGAAGTGACTTTTTCACTTCTCCCAGAATCACCCTTCTACAGGATTGAGCAGATATTCATTGACCCCCAACTATGCACAGCATCTCTTTCACCATAAACTATTAGCCAAAGCAGATATGGAGCCTGCTCAGATTCAAGGAGCAGAGAAACAAACTCCACAACTTGATGAGAGAGTGGCAAAACCATATTACAGAAAAGCACATAGATGGGAAATATGGTTGTGACCATCTTTGGATGATACAATCTTCCTGTCTCCAAGGTTAGAATGTAAGCACAGATACATTTTACAAAGTATCTTCCACACCTTCTCTATCCCTAAGGTGTTATTTAGCACAATACTTGGCACACAGTGGACGTTTTTACACATTTTATTTTATTTTATTTTTTTAAAGATTTTATTTATTTATTTGACAGAGACAGCGCGAGAGGGAACACAAGCAGGGGGAGTGAGAGACGGAGAAGCAGGCCTCCCGCGGAGCAGAGAGCCCGATGTGGGGCTCGATCCTAGGACCCTGGGATCATGACCTGAGCCGAAGGCAGACACTTAACAACTGAGCCACCCAGGTACCCCTACACACTTTATTTTATTTTCCAAGCAAGCTTTGAGATATTTCTAGCACCAACACACACTACACAAAAGGTAGGGGTTTATTTTTTCTTTGGTGTTAAATATAGATGAGAAGATGCTACTCATAAAAAGAGGTTTAAGTTTTTATCAACAGTAAGATTATTGTCTGCCTCATGTTTTCCCTTACAGAAGAGGCAACTTCCATTCTGGGCCCTCCAGCTTCTAAAAGCCCCATTTGGTAAATATACTTTCATTATTACATGACTAAATTTGATCTCTGGGTGTGGATAAATGCATATCCTTAATCTGAGGTTGATTTGCCTCTGCCTAAATTTTAGATACCCAAATTTTCTTTTTATAAAGTCCATACAGCACTTTCATCAGACAAGTTTGTATTCAGGAGGAAAAAAAGGAACAAACAAACACAAACTGCCTTCACTACTTTAGATAAAGGACCTCCCTTCGATTGTTGCCAGGGAGACCTTGTCTGAAGCTTCCCTCTGTTCTCAACATGCATTGGCTCATATTCATCACTATTGACAGTCTCATACGTGTCACTGTCCAGAAAAATCCTATCTGTTACTATTAATAAGCTACCCTTTGCCATATTGATTAGTTGCTTATCTGAGCTTTACAGACAACAACCTCCCTGCTTGTCTCAAAAGCCTCATATTAGTCAGAATGGTACTTCTAACTCTTTGCTTCCTATCTTTGTGACTTCAAGTATACACAGCCTTGACCTTAGATATTTTCTCTGTACCTCTGTCTTAGCACTTAGACATCCTCCTGCACCTTGTTGCAGTATTAACTCTCAGATGACTAAACTCTGCTCCATCCATACACTACAGGGCTGCTCCCTGGAAGTCAAGGATCACATAACATACCTAATCTAAAAATGGCAGAAATGTCCTGAGCTAAAGTGAACTATCTCTAAACAACATGCACAAAAGAAATTCTATAAGAACATACTCAAATACCCCATCTTCTACAAGGCCTAGCCCCATATCCTGATAACAATAACATTAGTTAAATGGAACTGGCATAACACTGTAAGATCTGGTATGGCACATCAGCTTTATAGCACATGAACTACATATTAGGAGAGAAACGAGGTGTTATTAAAACTTCCCAGAGAACTAGTTACGTGAGCAAACCAGGAATATGTTTCATTGGATTCCCCACTAGAAAATCCTTTATCCCAAAAAATGAGGCATGCCAGCTCAATTTGAGAATGATGTTTCAAGTAAGAAAGAAGAGGCAGTTATGAAAAGGTACTTTACTCTTCAGCCCAGTCTTAGTCTCGCATCTGTATTCTAGGGCAACTGGCTTGAGGAGAAAACAAAACCTATTTTCACCAAAATTTCCACAGATATTAAGAGAATGAAGCAGCTACACCATGGAACACATGTATCCAGCACACCACAAAAGTGACAGAAAGAGCTTTGCTGCCCCTGAACATAAAGCAGGATGGCCACATGGAGCTTCCTCAGCATCAACAGTGACTAGTTTTGCCACAGTGGAGCAGCTTCAGTTCAGTTGAGCATCAGCATAACTTAATTTGTATGATTATCATTACGAGACCGTCACGATATCAGCAACAAAGTTCCTTGGAAGGATTGTGTGGGCACTATTTTAGCAGTATATATTACCTTGAAATATGAAGCAAGAACCAGAGCAGGAAGGAGAAGAAATAAAGTTATGCCAGATGGGGCACCTGGGTGGCTCAGGTGGTTAAGCGTCTGACTCTTGATTTTGACGGGTCACGATCTCAGGGTTGTGAGATGGAGTGCTGCGTCGAACTCTGCACTTAGTGTAGAGACTGCTTGAGATTCTTTCTCTTCCTTTCCCTCTGCCCCTCCCCTGCCTCTCTCAAAAAAAAAAAAAAAAAAAAAAAAAGTTATGCCAGAGGTCCTAAAGTAATTGGGGAAACATGGAAAGGAGCTACAGGTCCAAAGTATGAAATTAAAGGAAATACAAATAAATACTATTTGTTGTCTTAAAGTTTTCTCTTTTTTTCTGCATAGTCTAAAAAACAAGAAATAAATTAAGCAGTATAATCCAGAAAGGCCTCAGCAATACAAAAGTAAATAAATATTTGGAATAAGATACAGTACAAACCACACCTAGATTGGTCTGCTATTTACAACCTGGCAAATGGCAATAGGGTTAAAATATAACCATCCAGTGCAATCAGGTAAATACGGGTAAGGCGCACAGCACAGCGCCAAGAACAGGCAGGTGAATGCTGAATGCTGGCTTCCCCTCTACTACTCCTTTGTAATCTTTCCTGTCCACTTCTCCAGCTTTTCTTACTTCGTTTATAAATATTAAGGATATTGGAGAGGGCTACTGACCTGTGCCTTTACATAAAATAGCCCTAATATATACATATGGAATAGAGAAAACATTTTAAGAAATATATACCATGCATAAAATTAGAAGAGAAAGTTCCCATAGCACATTCAGCTCAAGTTGCTGTTTCTTATTTAGTACGCTATTATAGCTTCTTTGCTAGAATGTTGATTTCTAGAATTGTTCACTGTTAGCAATTCACCATAAAATTCCAGAAGCATGTCATGTGAGATTTCATCAAATATAAGAGTTAATCAGATTCTTTAATTCTCTGCATACATTTTCTCAAAATAACATGTACTATCCTTAAGAAAATGAGTTCTAAAATACGATGAAAGCAAAAATAACCTATTCCCTATGGAAACACAAAGGCTCTAGCAAGTACCTTTCCAATTTATATAAACAGAGACAAATAGGTTAATTTTGTTTATTGTTTTTTTTTAATGGCTCTCAGTCAGGAGCTCATTTATACAAATGTTTATTATTATTATTACTATTATTATTATTATTAAAAACCTCTTTTAAAAGGGTGTTTCCTCAAGACAAAGGCATCGTATGGTATAATTGGCATGAGTATGTTATGTGAAATTGAATTATGTTAGCTAGCATTCCTCTAATTACCATTTTTTCATGGGAATCCATTTTTCAACAATAATATTAGAAAATAATTAATACCTTCAGGACAAGGACCTGAACTTTATGCAAATATAGATTAGAGAAGTCGAAATTATTTTTTAATGAGCTATATGTATTATGTCTCCCTATCTAGAGTTCATCTGGACCATAGCATTAAATAAGCTTAGAGTTAATTAAGCGTATTATAACTATTCCTGGCTTCTGCCTTTATTAGTATGAATCCGCCAGCTCAGAGGCACTCGGCAAACATGGAAATATTTTATCAACACCCCATTCCAAAACACCTTGAAATATTTCAATCCTGCCTATACTCTTGGGATAATTCTAGAAGCTCAAACCTATTGGACTCTTTTCGAAATCCATTACTTTTCTATTTATATAAATATGAATTGCAGGAATAAAGGAGGCTTTTTTTGTAGATGTTGATTTATATTAATAAAAGCTATAGTCAAACAATTGCTCTTGAGCACATGCACACAAGAAGGAACGATATCTCTTGCTGCAGAGATACTGGCTCAGGCATCAGCAGATTAAATGAACAGATTTGCTTCATATTTTAGTGTGTTAAATTGAATACAAGTCATAATAGAAAATCTCAACATGCAAATGAAATCAGAAGAGCTTTTCTAATTTTCAGGAAGGGAATGAGAGAATCCCAATCTTTCAGCTAAAAAAAGAAAATCTGCAGACCACTTATTAATAGCTGATCACATTTTGGGAGCAGCCAAAGTAATTTAACTTATACCTACTCAGGTTGTGTTAGTTAGAAGAGCAAACTCAGAACTAATCTTATTAAAATTTACCCCAAATTTAAAAGAAATATCACTTACATGAGATAATTCTATGGGGGGGAAAACAACGCTGTGAATATCAACACTGAAAAATATCAATATCTACAGAAAAGAAACAGACATTCATTTCCTACTAGGGATTCAGCAGGGAAAGCAAAAGAGCAGAGTCAAGATGTATTTTCCATGGATCTGGTTCACATTCTATCATACACCCTCAGGGCATATTTCCACAGCTGTGGCAAAATCCTTTATAGGAGAATGATTTGACATTTTAAGTTATTTTCCCAGTCTCTTCCATGTAGTTTTGTGATAAACTCAGGCACCCTGAAAAGGTGCGGTATCAAAACGACAATGGATTTTGGCTTCCGAGAAACTAGACTTTAAATACAAGCATTGCCATTTACTAAGTGAAATACTACGGAAAATCAGTTTACTTTTCTCATCCTCAGTTCCTTCTACAGTAAAGAGAATTTACTACCCAAACAGAACCATTGAAGGAAAAAAAATCCAGCAGATTTTCTGGAAGATAATGGGTACTCAATAATTATCAGCTCACTTATCTCAGGCATTATCTCCACTCTAATTTTCTATGCTATCAGCTGCTAGTCAAAAATGTTGATTCCTTCATGTGATCTGGACTTTCATTTCTTTATATTCTACTTTACCCCTAGGCAATCACAAGTTTTGAGTACATACCATATCATCTGAAAGTCCTAAAAATTTTCTCTTCCCATCACCTCATTCCACTCTTTCCCTAGGCCTAGAAGGGAAAAAATAGAACTATGCTCAACAGAATCAACATGAGTAGGCTTTTGTATTAAAAGGTAAAGTTTCTGTTGGAAAGAATAAAGACATTTTAAAGATAGCTGGACCCAGGTAAACATACTCTTGGCCCTCTTGAATCACTTTTCTCTTGAAATACTCTCTTTAGAATTTCCTGTGCCTGATAGGTCCCCTTTCCTAATAGAAGAGGCATTGTTTTCCACACTCAACAACGCTAGAAGAAGAACCCAGAAGGAACTAAGGAACAGGCTGCTTAAGCCTGCCCACTATTTGGGACACAGTAGTCCTATGATACATATGAAGTACAGCTTTGTTCTCCAGAGATAGAGATGTGAGCATTTCAAAGCCAAATGAGTAATTAATTTCTTTTCATGCACATGGGACTCAGGTTAGAATGGACAAGGAGGGCTGCAACTGCTTTATCAGACAGGCAGGAGATTCAGAGGTTCAAATCCTGTCTACATACTTTCACTATACCTCCAGTAGTTAAGCCAAAGTAGGCCAGCTTTCTTGAGTTACATACAAAACACCTTACAATATTATAAAATATAATTTCATTACTTTACTAAAAGCATAAAGATTTAGTACTTTATAAAGAATGGTCTTCTTTTCCAAAAATAAGTTACAAAATATCTGATCACAGAATTTACAAGACCTTTCTTAGATTACATGTTCAGACAATTACTTATAAATACTAATTTTTGATGGGCCAGTGCAGTAGGCTAAATATTAGCCCCCAAAATATCCATGTCCTAATCCCTGGAACCTGTGAATATTTTTATATGTATGTATCTATATTTATATTTTATATGGCAAAAGGAACTTCACAGAGGTGATTAAGTTAATTTTAAATTAGGGAGATTACACTGCATTATCCAGATAGACCCTAAATGTAATCACCAGCATCTTTATATGAAGGAGGCAGAGGGAGTTTGCTAACAGAAGAGGAGAGGTGATGTGACCATGTTTCTGGCCTTGAAGGTGGAGGAAAGAGCCATGGGCCAAAGAATATAAGGAATGCATCTCTAGAAGCTAGAAAAGGCAAGAAAGCAGATTTTCCAATACAGGCTCTCTAGGGAGTATGACCTTGCTGATACCTTAGTTTTGGCCCAGTTTTTTGGATCCATTTTGAACTTCTGGCCTCCAGAATTATAGGAAAATAAAGTTCTGTTGTTACAAGCCAATAAATTAGCAATAACTTGTTATAGCAGCCATAGGAGTCTAATATAATCAGAAATGTCTAATTAAATAGAAACTTATTAAGGATCAAATAATGGGGATGTCAACAAGAAATAAAGCTTTTCCCAAATTCTTCAACCTTAGTTAGGTATCTCTTGTATTATGTGCTTGCACAGCATAGCACAATTCCCTTTTATGGCATCTCTCACGTACTCTGGAATTAAATTATTTAGTTGTCTCTTTGCCACAAAACAGAAAGTCTATGACAGCAAGATCTATGTCTGCCTCATTCATCTCTGTATCCTATGGCTGACATGTTGCATCACTGATAAATATTTGTTGAAAAGATGAATGAGAGAATGAAAGAATGAATTACTTAAGAATAGTGCCAAGGAGAGAAAAACAATGTGAGGAGACACAGGAAGAGAGAGGATTACCCCAAATGCTTAGGAAATTGGTGGTCAGTGTAAGAAGGAAAAATCAACTGATTCAGGGGATTGTTTTATGTTTTTCTTGGTCAATTTTGCTAACATTTAAGAGGAAAGGCACAAAAAGGCAGCCAGAATAAAATCAAAGTTTTGTACAATTCATAACTTTTAAATAAACCTTAAATAATCACAAAATGCAAACATTTATAGATAAACATAGGATAAAATTAATTTAAATATTTAAAGTGATCTATTTAACACATTTTATAAATTATATTTAAAATGTATTTTGGGCATCTGGGTGGCTCATTCGGTTAAGTGGACTCTTGATTTCAGTTCAGGTCATGATCCCAGGGTCATGAGATCAAGCCTGGCAACAGCTCCGCACTGGGTGTGGACCCTACAAGATTCTCTCTCTCCCTCTCCTTCTGCCCCTCCTCCATCTCTCTCTCGCTCTCTCTCAAAAAATAAAATAAAATGTATTTTACCATATTATACATAATAGAGATATCACTGTTATACTGCTATTGTGTTGTTACATACTCTAAGCAATGATCCTTTGTAGCAAATTACACATACAGTACTATAACCGTTTTACAGAAGCCAAAAATCAATAGTCAAATTCAAGAAGGAATTCTTATCTTTAGAGCCAAATCCTTTATACTCCCCAAATGATTAGATCTCCCTTTTCTATACAGAAAAGACAAACAACATTCACTGAAGCTTTACTCTCTTCAAGAATCAACTTTTCTTTAAAACACACTCATACACACAAAAATATGAAATTCTGCTTTGATAGCACCTGGATCAGCTCTCTGGTGATCAGTGACTTCCTTGTTACAAGTATTCATATTGCCCACTCACGAGGGCTAGCTTTTTTCCCTCTTAATCATATTAATCTAACACATGTGAAAACTTATACCTGTAGAAGTACTTACTCTTTGCATATTATTCACAGCAAATCTAATAGATATGTATCCCAAACAAAATGCTTCCTTCAGACAAAACTGTATATCCTGGGATCTTCTGCACCTGTTAATCTGAAAACAAAATTTGGATCTGAGACTTTTAAATTTTTATTTGAGTTTTGTGCAGCTGTTCAAACTACTATGCTAATAAGAAAACCAAATATCATTTATTCAGAGGGGGAATTAACTTTTATAATAACACACATTTGAGAAATTCCCATGTAGATAAATACTGTTTTTCCCCATATTTAGATTCACTTTATAAAGATTTGTTTTGTGTCACTGAATTCTTGTCTCCAGTTTGGGAGCTATGTATGACTATGCAAATAAACTGGGGCAGCAGAGTGATCCACTGCAAACCAATACAAATACTTGACATCATTAGTGTTATTACAAAGAAATTCTCAAAGTAAATATACAGTAATATATACTATGGTGAAAGGCCAAGGAAAGAATACTAATTGGAATGTTAATGTGTGTATTTACCATCATAAAAGATATAAATTCAAATGAAGTAAATTCTCACTTGGATATAATATATATAAAAATATGCCTGCCTCAGTATAACCAAAGCTAAATTTGGAAATATTTCCAGTACAGAATCCAATTTCAAATATTTCTAATACTCCAGGAACAGCAATTAAGAAAATACAAGAAATGTTTTGAGTTCATAGCAGATTAAAGGATTTTTTTCTTTCTATTTCACAAGTTTATTTAATTTTTCCAGTACATAAAAGGAAACCTAAGTTTTATCTTAATGAGTACTATATTTTGTGAAAACAAATGAGATCATATGTTTAAATATATTTTGAATGTTTCAGACAAAACAATAACTGTTTAGTTATATTCTAATTATATACATTCTAATATTACCACAATTCCTTAACTGTAAGATGCACATATTTTCATATTTTAACATTTCTACATGTGTATGAAACTTATGTTCAATGACATTTCACAACTGGAGTAAATTTTTTTTTATTAGTGATATATAATAATGGTGCATCTAACAACTGAAGTCATCTTAGATTGATGAAATGTAGTAAATTATTTGGCATATAAGATAAAGCAAATATACATTTTAATTTATCTTTTGTTATAACATGAAATATGTAGAAAAATTAATCACAAATGAGAATTAAATATTAAGCAATCATAACCTAGCATTACATATTAAGAAATGTATTAAATAAATGTTGGATGCTTTTTTGTGAAATGTAAAATTCACTGACAAAAATAAAGTAGTGGCATATAAATGCAAAAGATCTATAGGGCAATATCTACCTATGTCCAGTCCTTAAATCTGAAAGGTGTTCATAAATTAGAGATGGAAAAACAGTTTTATTTTTGCTACCAAACAATTTTGCAAATTAACACTGCCTCACAGGTCTAAAAATCATACTGTAGGTTAGTGTGCAACTAAGAGAAATGTATGGTGCTTATTTTTAAAAGAAATATAATTTTAAAACACCAATAAGCATGAGAAAAAGTAAGCAGACATCAAGCTGTGTCAAAAGATTCTAGATCATGAAAAGCTAGAACTTACCACAAATCTGTTCCTAAATCTCTGCCAAGGTGCCTCAGATCCTCAATCCACCTGGTTAAGGCATTGCTGTTAAAATGCTGTTATTATCAGAGATGACTTTTCCTAAACTGCTGTTAGCCATTAACAACTAAAGATAGAATAGCCTAAAAGACTGGTTAGCCATTAACAAATGAATTCCTAAGGAACTACACGTTTTGATTAGGAGCAAGGTAATGTGGCCAAAATTGCAAAGAAGATTCGTATCAGAGTCTTACTTCAATCAATTAATCAGGCTAAGAAATATCAGAGTGAAAACAATGAAAGGTGGGTGATAAGAAAGCTCCAAGCATTCTGGGCTAAATTACAGAACTACCATGATCAAGATCTGGCACTAAAAAGAACTGAAGAATCACAGAATGGTAGCCTTGATTTAGTGATTATCTGCTTGAATACTTTTGTATTAACACCTTGCTTTTTGAGAGTTAAAAAGATAATCAAATTCTTTCATTCTAGTGCATCATGGAATAATGACCTGGATTATATTTCCATTTAGGTCATATCTTTACAGGAAGATAGATGAGGAAAAAAGTTTACTCCGAAAACAATAGTACTTATAAAAAAAAGGGTACTGGGACACCTGAGTGGGTCAGTTGCTTAAGCGTCTGCCTTCGGCTCAAGTCAGGATCCCAGGGTCCTGAGATCGAGTTCTGCATTGGGCTCTTTGCTCAGCAGGGAGCCTGCTTCTCCCTCTGCCTCTGCCTCTCTCTCTGTCTCTCATGAATAAATAAATAAAATCTTTTAAAAAAATAAAATTAAAATAAAATTAAAAAATGGGTGCTAAGAAACAACCGACTTGGGATTAAAAAGATACAAACTTCCAGTTACAAAATAAACAAGTCATGGAGATAAAAAGTATAATATAGAGAACATAATCAATAATGTTGTAATAACTTTGTGTGATGACAGATGGTAACTACAATTTTGGTTAGCACTGTGATATATAAAATTGTTGAATCACTATGTTGTACACCTAAAACTAATACAACATTGTAGGTCAATTACACTCTAATAATATGAATGAATGAATGAATGAATGAATGAATGAATGAATGAATGAAACAAGCTTCTTTCCTTTACGGGTAAGAGAAGAAACACAACAAGCCAATTTGGAGCTTTGAAAATTATTAAAAAACACTCTAATTTTGAACAAGGACTCTATAAACATTTTTGAGCTGCTGGACACTTTGCATGTGTACCTCTGCCAGATTTTTGTGATCTTTAGTCTCAGTCTGGCACCTCCAATGTTCACACAGATTGTCTCAAAATGAAATTTGCAAAACAAAGAAAGATCAAAGTACATTTAAATATGTGGCTGAGGCTGAAGAATCTGTCAATGGAAAGATCTCCAAGATAGAAACTCTGATCTTTAAAAGACAGCTACTGTTCAGCAACAGAACCCAAACACAATGACCCATTTTGGTCCAGAAGCTGAAGCTGAAGCATTTTTGCATTAAGTTTGGATTATGGACCTCCTAATTAATTTATGACTTCCAGCTCTTAATGGTAACTGTTTCTAATCCATTTCTCAAAGAAGAAGAATACCACAGGACAGGAAGTCAAATTTATTAAGATGCCAAATATTAGAAATGGGTGGGTCCATAGAATTCATTTAATAAAACCACCTCATGTTACAAACCTGGAAATTAAGGGCTAGAGAAGGAAAGTGACTTGCCAAAGATTACACAATCTTTAATGCAAAAAGAGGAAACAGATCCCACATCTCCTTACTCACTGCCAAGTGCTCTTTCCCCCATTATCACAATGCTCCTCCCTTAAAGCGCAACAAAAAGCAACTGAAAGTGAGGCAATGATTTACCATACGTCATACTTGAGTTTTGGCAGCATGTCACTACTTTTTTAAAGCCACAGTTATCTGAGTTACTAAAGATTGACAGTACTATTTCAGTGAAGTTTATTGTTCACATGAAACCATTACAAAGTATAGTAAGAGATAGAACAAATTTGATTTTGAAGTTGACTTTTTGTGCTTAGAGCATGTGATGAGGGAAAATGTTCTGACAGTTCAAGCTTACTCAAGCTTAATGACAGATCTAAATTGGAGCTTGGAGATAAAAGAAATTCTTTAGTGATGCCTCAGTTGTCATTGATTGCTACGAGCAATTTTAAAGCTATTCAAGATGAGAATTGCCAGCTTGGTTCTGAAAGGGGAGAAAGTGGTACATAAGATTAGAGGCTGGTACAAATGCTATCTTGGCTTAAAAAGAGGACAGTTTTATATCACGTACATAGGTGACAATCGTGACTACATATAGACATTTATCAGCAGGAAATGACTCAATGGGTGTTCAGAGTAGTGTAAGCACCAGCTGTGCTAAGGAAGATGAAAATGAAAGGCAGCTTGCCTTATAAGGATCACCAGCAGCAAGATGGCTGAAAAAATAAATAAGCAGTTGCTAAAGCTGAGAGCTAATAAAAAAATAATAAAAAAACTACGTTCATAAATTACAGGATATCTTCCTCCTACTTGCTGAAAATCTCTGAATTAAAAAGATATAGAGTCCATTTTGAGAAATTCAATTTCATCAAATGGAAAGTGAAAGCATCTCCAATTCTACATACACAGTGAAGCCCTTATGCCCCATTTGCACTATTCATATTGAATCCCATAATAAGTTTCTACCTATTGAGTCCAAATAAATGGCAGTTATCAAAATGTTTTGTTTTTAACTGGTTTTTTAAGTCACTTTGTCTCTAGTATTCTATCCTTATAAAATATCCTTAGTCCTTATGACTATTAATTAAGAGATGTGCTTTCCTCTAAATGACTCAATTGTATCATTAATTTAAAAGTAGGAGCCTGAGATAGAGAAATTCAACAATCACCAAGATATGTTTTTACAAAAAAGATTCTACCCACAAGTAGAATGGATGACCCCAGAAAACATTTATAGCCCAAATAGACATTTTCCTCCAGAACACCCCTCTTAACTGTTTGTCATTTCCTAAATACACCATGCATACTCATACTTGGTGCTTCTTTTTTTTTAATGAAATTGTCCATCTATATGAAATATCTTTTCCAATATTCTCCACCTAATGTACATATTGCATCCTCTAAGTCCTAAGTCCAGTATCACTTTAGTGATCAGAAATCTTGTCATAGAGAAACACTCCTGCCTCCATATTTCTACTGCACACACTTCCAGCATAGCAGTATTACATATTATTTGTTTATTTGCCCTTTTTCTCCACTATAGTATAGGGACTGCTGTAGAGTATGTTATTTGTCTCTGTATTTTTCCCAAAACTAATAAAGTTAACTAGGACATAATAAGTACTATAAAATATTTGTATAAACAAATGAAAACGGACCCTTTTATAAACAGGGTTGAATATTTCTTTGCTTCCAATGAAAATTACCACAGAATATGAAATTTAGCTATAGACAACCTTGCCAGAGACTTTTATTTTGATGTATTTCCCCAAAATTTACATTTTACTCTAATATGTCCTATAGAAAAGCATTTCATGTCAGTTTCCCACCTAAGTATTTATTGTTAATAAAGGAAATTGCACAGCAATTGTATGAGTGTCACTGTACTATGAGATAGATAATAGTTCTCCCCTTATCTTCCAGCAACATAGAGAAATTCACCATATTTTCTGTTGGCCTAGACCAAGAGTAAGATGAATAAATACAGAAATGGAAAGATGGTGTTAATAGAAATTTCAGAATCTACTTCCTTTCAGAATCATATGCTGCTTAGGGAGGGGAAGAAGCACATCACACAAACACCTGTGTGTTGCATACCTTCTCTGTCACTGACACCCTCACCTACAGCATCAGAGCTATCAGGAGACAGAGCCATGCTACCTGCCAACATATTTCTTTGCACAATTCTTTTATATGAAATAAAATATCTTCTATATATTTATTTTTGTTATTTGAGTGAACCTGGGCAGAAAAGTCCAGATGATCTTGGTAAAGTATGGTGGTAAGAATCCATTATAAATCTCCTAATAAAGAAAAGAAAATATTCTAAGTTGTAAATTATGCCACATCATGGGAACTTTCATAGTCCACAGATGTTACAAATTAACTAGTAAAATATGTCCAATCCCAACTGTCTGGGTATCTTCACTTGTTTGTTGGTTTGTTTTACTAGAAATAATCCTACCGGCAAAATGCCACTGTTTTCTATGATGAATTGAGGTCTGTAGATTCTTGCATTACTTTCCATGAAAGATCCTACATTCCTGTTCATTTTCTCAATTGGGGGTGGGGGAGTTCATTTAAATAACCTCCCGTGTGTGTTTGTTCTCTGCGAAGGAATAGATAATATTATCTTGAACCAGAGCAAAAAGTTTTGACCTCAGGAATGTATATGACCAGTCTAAAAATGAGGCAGTTATTCTTAATATGCCCTGTTTTTATTCAAATAGACATGAAAGGACCTAAAATGACATCTGAAACTAACACAGAATATTTTACTAGAAAAAAAATATCAATTTTTTGTAACGTTTGTTTACATTGCAAAATTACCAAGAAGCAAAACATTTCTAAGGTGACATTAGAAGAACACTGTAACTCACATTTGTGAAAGATCAAATGTTTCTCTTTTTTAGTAATACTCTAAAAATATTTCAAGAATGTTGGGACACCTGGATGGCTCAGTCGGTTAAGCGTTTGCCTCTAGCTCAGGTCATGATCCCAGGGTCCTGGGATGGAGTCCCCCATAAGGGCTTCTTGCTCAGCGGGGAGCCTGCTTCTCCCTCTGCCTCCTGCTCCCCTGCTTGTGTGCATGTGCGCGCACTGCGTGTGCTCTCTCTCTCACAAATAAATAAAACCTTAAAAAAAAAAAAAGGAATGTTACTGATGCTATAGCAAAGAGTTACCCAAGTTGACAAAGTGGAGTTGCAATTTGGGTCTTATAACAATAAAACTGCCCTTTGGTTTTCTGACTTAATGAAGTAGAATCTTAAGTGTCCAAACCACTCCAAAAGAGCTTTGAAAAAAAGACAATGATTCCTACAAAACTCAAGTAATATAGTAAATTAAAAGAAAAGTGTTGAAATTGATTTAGAAGTCTGAAAGAGACAGTGCAACCTATTAATTATTTCCAGGAACAAACTGAAACACAAGCTCTATACCTTGCTAAACATTAACAAAACAAACAAACAAACAAAACCTTTGATTTGTTGATAAATTTCTGACCAATACTTATCATTCCAGTTTATACCCTTGCCTAGATTACCATACAACGGGCACTTGTCTTGATGGAATGCTTGAATGATTTATTTGGGCTATGTTCCCTCCAATAGTCTGAATATTCTGGAACTGACAGTATTTTTACTCACCCTGAAATTGATTCATAATCCAGAAAGTCAAAAAGTCTGGATAATAAATTTAACACGTCAAAATAATTCTTTTAATAAACATTCCTTCAACTTAGAAGACATAGCAATTGTATTCTCAAAGTCTTTGTTTTACTAACTGCTGAAAATGAGGCTTTACTTTTATTAAACGGTAAAGCATTACTGATTTATAAGGGACTCATCTTCCTTTTTTTTTTTTTTGGACCTTGTTAAGTAAAAAAAAATAGAAATCATTTTATCCTCACTTATTAAAAGTTTATTTGCTCTTCTAATATGTATATCCTTTGTTTTAAAAAAAATCCAATTATTCATACAGGTAAATTATTATATAATCTTATGTTTCCTTATGTATTTATATATTCTCATGTATTCATATGTATTCAAACAAAGCACATTCTATCATGTCAAAATATACCCACATCTTTAAGATTCTTAAAATTTAGCAAAACCCAAAAGTCATCTGATTATTATACCTTCAAAGACTAGGCCTATAACCTTCAATCTGCTAAACAGCAATGTATTTCTAATGAAATCTAAAATAAATTAAATGACTAAGGTTTATAAACAGAACAAACCTGTAAGAAACCCAGAAAAACTGGATTGATAATTGTAGCCAAATGATAACCTGATATATAATTGGATTTTAATTTCAATGACATTTAGTCTTTAGTTCACATATCAGGTAGTATGCAAAATTCAAGGATATAATAAAGGTATGGTTGAAGAGATTGTTCTGAAGCCACCGTAAATGACAATTATCAAGACACTTCTGTGAGTGCCTTTTTATATAGCCAACTATGGTAAAATTTTCACTATACTGTGGGGAGCATTCTCTAAAAAGTACACTGAAAGATGTTCTCTTCCAAGAGATCCTGTAAAGGGTGCTGGAGTTTGTGAACATTTACTGGGTCACTAGTTTTACTTCCTTCTGCTAGTGTTTCTGCCCCATCTTTTGTAAAAATATATAATAGAGATGAAACTCCGGTCATAAACTCAGATGGTGCATAAGAAATGTACCTTAAATTTTCCATAACCTAACATTTTCTTTTTTTTTTTTTTTGAAGATTTTATTTATTTGACAGAGAGAGACAGTGAGAGAGGGAACACAAGCAGGGGGAGTGTGAGAGGGAGAAGCAGGCTTCCCACTGAGCAGGGAGCCCAATGTGGAACTCAATTCCAGGACCCTGGGATCATGACCTGAGCCGAAGGCGGACGCTTAATGACTGAGCCACCCAGGTGCCCCGATAACCTAACATTTTCTATCTAGACATATTCCACCTGGGGTTACCCGGAGTTACCCTATTTGGAGTTTTCCAGTCATTTCATGGTTTTCTATCATTTTAGGGCCTCAATACCATACACTAGCTTGAGTCAACGCTCTGCAGAGTTAGAGTAATACAGGTTTAAGGGTCTGTGGTGGAGGCATCTAATCCCAGGGCATTGTCACCTATGCACCAACATGTATATCCCCTCATGAATAAGCAGTAGATGTGTGGTTAAGAGGGCAGGCAAGTGGCTTAATCTCTCTGGACTTTAGTTTTGCCTTCAATAAAATGGAAATAATAAAGTGTAGTCTACATAAAAGTGTTGTCGTGAGGAATCTGTGAGATAGTACATAGAAAATGCTTAGAATACCTGGCACCTGCCAAGTAAACAAAATGTTAGCTACTGATAGTTATTATCCCATCCTATAGTAAATTTTCAATCCATACAAGTTGCTGACAGGTCCCTACTCCTGACCCCACCTTGTCTTCATTCATTTTCTGGTCCAAGCCATTAATGATATCCCACATTCCTGAATACAAGGCTTCTTGGACTGTGCTTTCTCTTAGCTATGTCTGTATCCTTGGACACAAAGAAAACGTTTGAAATTCTAAGGGTGCCTCATATTGACTGACCTCCCTAGACACGCCAATTACCAATAAAGATACTGTCGCATTGTTCTTGGTTGAGGAAAAATACTGTCAGTAAAGATATATAATATATAATATAAAGATATATAAATAATGACAGTAAAGATACTGTCACATTGATCTTGGTAAGACCAGATCCATCTTGGTAGTATGGCTAGTGTACAGAAGAGAATCAAGGCAAAGGCCACCTTTCTAAACACACATACATACATCCCTAAGTGTCCCTTCCTTCATCTACTCTCACACCGCTCTCTAAAAAGCCAATGGAAATTTTATTTATCTGGGAGGGAGGGAGGCAGGGACAGATTTTTCTCTGAATTAATATTGCATTTTTTCATATTTATTGTTTATGAAATACATTTTATGCCCAAAAGTTCTTCAGGATTAAGTTTTTGATGGTCAAAAGTACCATGTTCTTATATCTACTGAGGCTTCAGATGCTCAAAATCTGTAATATATCTCTTTGAGGCAATGGATATCTCATAAGGAGGACAAGGGGTAGTGTAATTTGGGGCAGCAAAAATTCCTGGGGGAAACACAATAGTTAATATATGCAAATATGATCCTGCTAAATACAACATGAAATTAACACCAATACCCTTTTTATTCATGTCAAAGAAAATACGTAAGAATTAAGATATACTTTAACCTAATTCCTATATCCATTTTAGAATATCTCTAACCAGTGTACGATTTTTAGAACTTAGATAAATAGAAGGATGTTATATACTGCTATATAAAAAGATTGTAAAACTCTCAAAGTTGCAAATATATAAAAATATGATTCAATGAAAATGAAGTTTCATCTTCAAACACAAAATTCTGTTTTTATAAAGTATATATGAAATACATAAATTGCAGATTTTTTGTTATATTTGCCAGATTATCTATGAAAAAAGAAAAAAAAGGAAATCACTTACTTGTGCGTCTTTTTCAGTAAGAATTATTCCAATATAGTAAGTAAAAAATGGGTCAACTTTGGCAATATTAGGGCTCCAGATCCATAAGACTTTCATAACCAGTGCTGCCCTATAGCTCTGAATTATGATATATTCTAAGCATGTTAGCATATCTTCTGAATAGGATATGAGGAAGATGCAATATTTTCAGTAATTAGTGTCAGTTAAGCACTGAGAATGACTACAAAACAAAGCAAAATAATCTCTAGGATATAAATAAAACTTTAACATAAGTCATTTTTCTCCATGTAGAAAAAAAAAGCTTTATGTGATTTTTTTTTTTTTTAAAGATTTTATTTATTTATTTGACAGAGAGAGACACAGCGAGAGAGGGAACACAAGCAGAGGGGAGTGGGAGAGGGAGAAGCAGGCTTCCCGCAGAGCAGGAAGCCCAATGCGGGGCTCCATCCCAGGACCCTGGAACCATGACCTGAGCCGAAGGCAGACGCTTAACGACTGAGCCACCCAGGCACCCCGCTTTATGTGATTTTTAAAAATTTGGAGTAAATTCTAGTTTAAAACTAGGGATATTTTTTAAATGTGTATCAGAAAGAAATGACAACATCAATACAAAAAAAAAATTTAGGGATTCAAAAACTATTTTAAAGTACTTTGTATTGCAAGGCCCATAAAACTGGTGTAAAGTTTTATTATAAAAATATAAGCTATATAAGGATAGCCCTTGACTAACATTTTCCCCACTGAATCTTCAGTTCTCAGAATATTAAATAAAATAAGAAAATCATCATAAATACTAGTTGGAGTAGAGAAAATATATCATTTTATCCTCACTACATATTTGTTATACAACAAAAAGAGATCATTTTCACCAATTTTATAAACAGAGATGGTGAGTGATTTTTTTTTTCAAATAACACACAGCTATTTAGTCACAGACATGAAACATTACCAAGTCCTACTTCAGTTAAGCGTTCTTTAAGAGCACAGCCAGATTTCTGAAGTTACTAAATATGTATGTTATTAAATGACTTGAAACTGCTGCTTTAATTCTATACAGAACTCTGAACTTTATCAGATTCAGAAATAATGATTTTGAGGGGTTTGCTTTAAATCTATATGTACTGAAGGACAATCTTGTTTTTTTCTTTTTTTAAGATTTTATTTATCTGAGAGAGACAGAGACAGAGTACACGAGCAGGGGGAGGGGCAGAGGGACAGGGAGAGGGGAAGCAGACTCTCCACTGAGCACAGAGCCCCAAGACCCAGGGCTCCATCCCAGGACCCTGAGATCATGACCTGAGCCGAAACCAAGAATTGGACACTCAACTGACTGAGCCCACCCAGGTGCTCCCTGAAGGACAATATCCCTAAACAGCTGCCCATCTATCCATGCATGTATCCCATCCTGCTTATCCTAATGAGATCACTCAGCACTAAAATAAGGGATCCATACAAATAAAATAAAGCAGAGGGAGTCTAAACTATCACAATAAATAACCCAACTTACTCTACTTTGTGCTTAAAGAGCACTATGACTTTGTCATGCCTTTGAGCTTTTCGTAGTACAAAATTAATATGTCACATTGGTTTAGTTGTAGGAGGGCCAGCAAAGCCTCAACAATTTGATCACTTTCTAACCTCTCACCAGTCTCCATAATTTTTAAGCAACTCCCTTCTTACTTTATACCAAGACAGTTTGATGAGGCAATTCCCCCAATTTATAGCTGCAGGATTTCATTCATTCCTGGGATAAGAGGGAAACACTTTAAGAAGAATCTAGCCAAATCAAAACTAATTTAGCAGTGAACTCAGCATTGTGAAGGAAATTAAAGCCATGTTAGATGAGAAAAAGTTAAAGGAATGAGAGGTTTTTAGCAGTGAGAAAATTCTAAGAATGAGGCAAGGTCACGGTCCTCAAACATTTGAAAGGCTACAAAGTTCCAAAAGGGACTATATTATACTAGGGATAAAACTAGGGATAGTACTGGTGGAAAAAAAAAGAAGGAAAAGAACTAGTACTAGTGGCTAGCAGGTTAAAGAGCAAAGGCTTCATTTCAATATAGGAAGTGAGATCTATTCAAATATAGAATGGGTTTATACAATGTGTTACACACAGCCCATGTGGACATCTTCACTATTTTTTGTCACTGAACTTGTCCAAGTGTAGGTTAGAAAACTGCTTGATGGGGTTGATGTAATCCAATTCAATCATTACATTAAGGTTTGGATTTCATGACCTTTCAAGTCCATTCCAACCCTGAGATTCGTTGAGGCTCTGAAACCCACTCCACTGGGAGTGCTGCCTGCCAAATTAGTCTTTGCATGAAAGGCACAAAATGATGTCAATTGTTGCAGCTGCAGTGAGTCAGCTGGAAACTGCTTGACAAAGGCAAAGTTCAACCTAGTTACTAAACCCCAACTAATTTTAAATGATTTTAGCTTTCTTAGATGGTTCCAGAATTACACACTCGATTAATGCTGTTGATTTCAGGCAAGTATCCACAAAAAGAAGTGGAAAGCAAGGCACGTATTTGGATAAATCAAACCAAAGAAACTAGAACTTTCTGTTTCAACAGTATCTTCAATAATCCTAAAAATTTAGACCAAAAGGATATCACAATTCAGGACACAGAAGGTTGAACCAGAAAATAGAGGCTCTTGATTCTAGTCTCTGCCATATTTCACTCCATTTGTAAGAACAGAGGTCTCAGTCAGATCTAGATTACTGGTTTAACTATTACTAACTGTGGGGCTTTGGAGGAGCTACAATATCTCTGAGTCTCAATAATCTCATCTCTAATAAAAATAATAATAGCAACTACTATTTATTGAGAACCTGCTATGTAACTGTTACTATACTAGAGCTTCAAGTGCATACTTATAATTTCTACAGAATTTCTATGAGATGAGCATTGTTAATCACATTTTAGAAATGAAGAAAATGGATTTTAAAGAGATAAAGTAACTACCTCAAGCCACATAATTAGTGGAATTTTTATCAAGTTGGACAGAACTTTTTTGCATTTCATGGTAATTTATAACCAATGAGATAAAAAGAAATACCCTATAGACCTTCCAGGAGGATTTCTTTATGGTAGGGCCATGCTCTTCTTGTGGTCCTGCCTCCATTCTGCAGCCCAAAAGATATTGATGATAACTAGAACTCTAGTAACCATGTAGGGCCATGCCTAGAGATAAGGAAGTCATGAACTAAAGAGAGTCTGGGTCCTTGATTTTGTAGAATCACCATATCTATCTTAAGCAGCTCATAAATCAGGTTCTTTGACATGAGAGAAAAAAATACATTTCTCTCATTTTAAACATTTTAAGACACTATTAAGTTTTAGTTAAATGTCGCTGAATTTGATCCTGAATTATATACCATACATCCAAATAAATTCTGTCTCTGCCCAGAGACTCATGCTGGGGCAAAATATGAGAGAGGTTTAATTAAACAACGTGCATATAGTAACTCAGAAGCTGAAATGCCATCTCGCAACTGAGGATTTCTGTAGGTTATTAAGTAGCAGAGCATGGTAAACTTGGGGGCAGTTTCACTAAGAAGTAGTATATATACAAAATAGGTTTGAGTTGAGGACAAAAGTTTGTCTTAAACTAGAACACTGACAAATCAATCCTTACTATGATGACCCTCTAGAAGCAGATCATAATAAATAATAAATCAGTCATAATTTCATACTAGAGAACAATAAGCTCATCCTTTAATTCATTCACTTAAAGAATTATACCATCTCCTTCTATGAGTCATGCCTGCTCTATATGAGCAAGTCCTAAGGATTGACTAAAGACAGAGAAACCAAAAAGCATGATTCTTGTCCTCTAAAAGAAAGACTTAAACAAATAAACAAATATACAGAAATGAATGCTGTGATGGAAGTACACACAAGATACCTTAGAAGCCCAGAGAAGCACTACCTACAATGGATTATAGGGAGGGACAGAGATTAAGGCAATGCAAAAGAGATGAAAGTTGACCTGAGTTCACAGCAATATTCAGAAGTTAACCAGGCATAGAAAAAGCAGAGGAACACTCTAGACAGAGTGAACAAGATATACAAATATACAGAACTGACAGCTTGGCACATTTAGGCACATGTGTATAAAGTGGTATAAAGAAGATGAGACTAGGGATATGAGGAAAGGGCCAGATACTGAAAGGCTAATTTTATTGGCCAGAGAGCTTAAATTTGATCATTAAAACATCAGAGGTTTTTAATCAGCACTGAAATGACCAAACATGTTTTCAGAGATGACTCTGGCAAGAGTCTGTAGGACAGACTGGAGGTCACAAGACTAGTAGCAAGGAAACAAGTTTGAAGCTATTGATACAATTGGATAAAAGAAATTCTTAGGAATAGAATGAAAACAGTTGTATTGTAGATGTAACTGAACCACTCTTTAGAAATCTGTAAAAGAACTGAGAAGGGTCTACCAAACTTAACAACCTAGATGCCGTTTGGTTCCATAGCGAGAATTTCAAGGGTGTGAAAACAAACCCCAGACTGACATGAGTAGAGGACTGAATGAGCAATGAAGAAGTAGAGATGACTAGAAGCTATATTGTTGTTCTTTTTTCCATCAAAGCTAACCTTCCTTCATGAATCCAAAACTGCTAGAACTCATACAGGAATTCAGTAAAGTGGCAGGATATAAAATCAATGCACAGAAATCAGTGGTACTCCTAACCACCACCACCAAGACAGAAGAAAGAGAAATTAAGGAGTCGATCCCATTTACAATTGCACCCAAAACCATAAGATACCTAGGAATAAATCTAACCAAAGAGGCAAAAAATCTGTACTCAGAAAACTGTAAAATACTCAGGAAAGAAATTGAGGAAGACACAAAGAATTGGAGCAACATTTAAATAGGTGTTTCAGGAAGGAAAATGAGATGGATGTGTTTTTCTAATCTAAAGTGGAAAGACCTGAGAATGCTTATATTCTGTTGGAAATGGAGGAGTCCTAGAGGGATGAAAATAATAATTGAAACGAAGACCATGAGGATTAAAAGGGGAAAGGATCCCACGCAAAATACCCAATACATAAACATGGTCAGGCAAATGAACTGTTTGAGAGAAAGAACCCTGGATATGTTGGAAGTGTTCAAGTTCAAGGGATTAAGAATTAAACCACTTGCCTCGCTATCCATTAAAGACAGAAAAACAAATACCATATGATTTCACTTGTATGTAAAATTTAAGAAACAAAACGAACAAAGAAAAAAGAGACAAAAAACAGATTTTTTAAACATTTTTTTACATTGAATATAGTTGATACACAATGTTAGTTTCAGGTTTACAACTTAGTAATTTGACAAGTTTATACATTATACTATCTATGTTCACCACAAGTGTAGCTACCGTCTATCCTATTACATTGCTATTAAATACAGAAAACAAACTGGTGGCTGCCAAAGGAGAGGTGGGTAGGGGGAATGAGTGAAACAGATAAAGGAGATTAAGAGTACACTAACCATGATGATCACTGAGTAATGTATAAAATTGTTTGATGATTATATTGTATACCTAAAACTAATATAACACTACATGTTAATTATACCTCATAAAAATAGGGGTGCCTGGGTGGCTCAGCTGGTTAAATGCCTGCCTTCGGCTTAGGTCATGATCTCAAGGTCCTGGGATCGAGCCCCTGGAATCATGCCTGGCATCAGGCTCCCTGCTCAGCAGGGAGTCTGCTTCTTCCTCTCCCTCTGCCCCTCCCCCTGCTTGTGCTTTCTCTCTCTCTCTCTCTCTCTCCCCCCCAAATAAATAAATGAAATCTTTAAAAATAAATAAATAAATAAATAAATAAATAAATAATACTTAAAAAAAGAGATTTTTCTTCTCCATCCCTAGGTTGACTAGGCAAAACAGTCAGTTAAATGGAGCTATAACCAGAGTTTTTAAACATTCAAAATTTAAACATCCAAACTCAACATACAAGAGAGGATAAGGGGCAATTCATAAAGAAATTGTCAGTATAAAGGCAAACACTGAGAATGAGCCACTCGTCTGTGCTGAGCATGGAGCCTCCTTAAGATTCTCTCTCCTCTTCTCCCTCTGCCCCTGCCCCCACTTGCTCTTGCTCTTGCTCTCAATAAAAACAAACAAACAAATACTAATGCCCAAATTTTCTATATTCTGATATAAATTATTTACCTGATATATGGATGTGCCTAGATTTCTAATCTTGGCCTTTCCAGCATATCCCCTCCCCCCGTTACCAAATCTATCCCATCCCTCTATAACTCTATTCTTGATTCTGATACTGAGGTCCCTCCTTTTTTATTCTTTCCAAAAAAAAAAAATAACAATAAAATAAAATTGAGCACCTACTATGTCTCAGGAACTATCCTGTATACATGGGATACAGAAGACAGTCCCCATCTGTGCAGAGCTTATTCTTCAAAAACAGTTCTATCAGATATGTATATAAATTAAAACATCTTTGAACTTTATTCCAATTGTATTTTATTCTTTATTTTGAAAAGTTCAAGAAAAAATAATTTTAAACCAATCATTTGGTAAAAGTCTTATTATAATTTTCTGATACAGTCATAGATCTCTGTAAAATGTGTGGGTTTAAAATCCTTATAGGTTTAACTACTTATTCAACTTATATATGAAAATAATCTATAATTATTATCCTAGAATCTTAGACCTTTTTTTTTTTTTTAATATTAGAAAATACCTAAGTCAACATCCTACCCAAGTAAAGAATACATTGTATTGCGTCTGTGTACGTTATTTAGTTTTTTGGGGTTTTTTTTTATAATTTTTTAATTTAATTTTTATTTTTTTAGCCAGCATATAGTACAACACTAGTTTTTCATGTAGTGTTCAATGATTCATTAGTTGCATGCTAACACCCAGTGCTCATCACATCACGTGCCCTCCTTAATGCCCATCACCCTGTCACCCTATCCCCCCACCCACCTCCCTTCTGTAACCCTCAGTTTGTTTCCTGGAGTCCAGAGTCTCTTTTTTTTTATTATGTTATGTTAATCACCATACATTACATCATTAGTTTTTGATGTAGTGTTCCATGATTCACTGTTGCGGCAATTGCACTACTGGGTATTTACCCCAAAGATACAAATGGAGGGATCCAAAGGGGTACATGCACCCCGATGTTTATAGCAGCAATGTCCATAATAGCCAAACTATGGAAAGAGCCAAGATGTCCATCAACAGATGAATGGATAAGGAAGATGTGGTATATATATACAATGGAATATTATGCAGCCATCAAAAGGAATGAAATCTTGCCATTTGCAACTACATTATCTAGTTTTTTGCTCAATGTTCAAGAACTGGGAGTTTTTATTATCCAAGACAAACTCACATTGTTGGTTCTCTAATTGGTACTGTATCTGCTCTCCAAATCTGCAAAGGAAAATATTGTCACAAGACAACCTCCAAATATTTCAATACAACCATCCTGTCTCCCCTTAATTCTTTCTTCTCTAAGTTGAAGAACTCCTAATTTATGGCAGGGTTTATACATCCTTCACCATCTTAACCCCTGTCCTTTGGATGCACACTACTTACAATGTTTCTCTAAAAAGTATAGCACACTTAACAGAACTAATAATCCAAATATACCAAAACAGAGCAGCACAACAACTCCTAAAACCTGGATAATCTAAAATTGCAAGGGTATCACATCTTCAGTTCATATGGAGCTCACGGAAACTAAATCTTTTCCACGTGAAGTACAAACCAGGTATCCCCGTATCTTGAATTAATCAATTCTTTATGCCTAAAAAGAGTAAATAATATTTATCCTTGTTAAGTTTTTGTTAGTTTCAACCCAATATTCCAGCTCTATGGAGGTTGAAACTTGATTCAATCAGCTATCTTAAATATCCTTCCCAATTTTTTTTCCATCTGAAAACATGACAAGCTTCTCCTTTATGACTTCATTCAACTAGTTGGTAACATTTTTCAACAGTATAAAGGCATAAGACAGAGCTCTGTAACACTCCCAGAGGCAACAAGCCATTCATCTTTCCAATTCATCCCCTTTGTATTTTCTTATGAAACTAATCTATGTTTGCTATAAAAATTTAAGCAATACAGAAATAGAAAAAGTAAAAAAAAACAAAAGTACGTCTATTGCAACCTTACTCTCCAGAAGTAAAAACTTTTAATATTTTGGTACATATTTATCTATCTAGATAAATTTATATACCTTTCTCTAATTTTACATATTTGCAATCTTTTCAGAAGTTGCTCTGCACCTTTTTTTTCATTTCAATTATTACTGGCCTGTTTTTCACACTTTCAAGCATTTCAAGCTACCTTATTATTTTTAACAGTTGCATTAGTTACTAACATGCTCTTAGTAGTTGTACCACAATTTGTTTAACTAGTCTCTTTCTGACTGATCTAATTTACTTATAATTTTGGCTGTTATAAAATATACTGCAGTGTATATTTATTGCAATGTACAAATCTGGGAGGGCAGTAATGAGAGAATTTCTATAAGATTCATTCCTTAAAGTAGAATTGCTGGTGAAAAAAATATGAAAATTTTCAGATTAAACATACTGCCAAATTGTCCTCCAAAAATGATAATGAATTATACCTCAACCAACATCAAATTACTACATCCATTTGCCTATATCTTTACCCCAAAATGAACATTCTCAATCTTTGAATTTGTATCAACATGATAGGTAAAAAGTTTATCTCAATTCAAGGGTTGTTTTTTTTAACTAGTGAATTTGTACTTTAATACTTGACAGTCATTTAAATTACTTCTACAAATTGTCAGATTCTGTCTTCTCCATATTTTCCTATTGAGGTGCCTTTTTAAACTGATTTTTTAAGAGGTCTTTGAATTACAGAGGTTTTATATTTGTGACACATTTCTCCAAGTTTGAAATTTGCCTTGCTTCATTTCTTTGTTGTTGCTGCCATATAGAATTTTTAACTGCCATATGGTTTAGTTTTTAACTTTTCAAAATTACTTCTGTGTTTCACATTATGACTTGATAAGCCTTTCACACTACATAAGTATTAAAGAAAAATCATTTTCTTACAATACTTTGTGATTTCATTGTATACAAGTAAATGTTTAACTTACCTGAAACTTGTTTTGGTGTAGAGAACTTAAAAAGCCATATTCTTTGTTCTCAACTGGATAATTATCCCACTGTCATTTAAGGAATATATTATTCTACACTAATTATGAGATGAAACTTGTATCCTTTAAATCCCCACATATATTTGGATCTATATAAGGGCTGTCTATTTCACTTGACTTGCCAGTATTATGCTATTTTAAATATACTAGGAAGCAATCTATATTTTACCCTGTTTCTGTTTTTAGGATTTCTATAAATCAGTAATAGTAAACAATTATTATTTATCAGCTCCATTATTAGTGAAATATTGGGTACTAATATTAAGAATTTTAAGGTAATCTGTTCCCATTGAAAGAAAAAAAAAAATCAAGAGAAACAAAATAATATTGGAAAAAATAATTAGCAGTTAGTTTGTAACCATTCCTCTATCTTCAAAGATGTCTGAGCACTTGATCAAATTCTTCCTTCAACAGTAACTTAGGAACTTAAAAAAAATATATCAGACCAAGGTTACTCTCTATCTAACCAAGCAACTATAACTCATAATAAAGAGTCTTTACCAAATAATGTATAATCAGTATTAATGAGATGGTTTGCCGCAAAAATTAGAAGATAGATCCATAAATTTGAAGACCCCTGAGATGAGCTAAGCATAAAACTTAAGGGACCCCACAGCTGATTAATTATTTAAACTGAGACAGTTAACACTAACCTAGTCTCATCACTGATCCCTACATGAATCCCAAGTGTAAACTGACAAGATTCTAATACAAAGGCACAAATATACAATGTTTCTCAACTCTTCTTTAATTTGTACCTCTGCACTGGATATATAAAATGGATGAAGTGAAGGTATATATATTTCCAAAATGAAAAAAACAAAATCTTTTCCTCTGCCTATGATTCGGCTTTCTTATAATGAATGGATATGAGATGTTGTCTATTATAGAACAAGAAACCAATGTCAGTTTTTTACTTCTACAAAATAATCAAGATTTTCTAACACAACTATTATGTATGAATTCTTCCATTTAATTAAATATAAAAAATACCTGGCAAATTAACAACACAGGAATGAAACTCCACCCAGAACAGGCAAAGAGAGCCAAGGCAGATTAAACTGAAAAACCCAGCTTAGCCACAATAGTAGGGTTCATGGAATACACACAGGAGACACATCTAAAGTGCTGGGTTCTGATGAACAGGGAACATTGCACTGCAAGGGACTAGAGGACCTCTTCTTCATAAGAACAGCAGATATAGCTGACTTTCCTAACACAGAGAAACAGACACAGAGTTAGAGAAAATGAGGAAACAGAGGAATATGTCCCAAATGAAAGAACAGGACAAAATCACAGCAAGAGAGCTAAATGAAACAAAGATAACTAATATGACTGATAGAGAATTTAAAGTAATGGTCATAAAGATATTCACTGGACTTGAGAAAAGAGTGGAGGACCTCAGTTAGACCCTCAACAAAAAGAGAGAAAACATAAAAAAGAACCAATCAGAGATGAAGAAAAAGAAATGATAAAAAAGGGGCACCTGGGTGGCTTAGTCGTTAAGCGTCTGCCTTCTGCTCAGGTCATGATCCCAGGGTCCTGGGATCCAGCCCTGCATCAGGCTTTCTGCTCAGCAGGAAGCTTGCTTCTCCCTCTCCCACTCCCCCTGCTTGTGTTCCCTCTCTTGCTGTGTATCTCTCTATCAAATAAATAAATAAAATCTTAAAAAAAAATGATTAAAAAAATTAAAATAGGTTAAGAGAACTCAGCAACACCATCAAGCATAGTAACAGTCACATTATAGGGATCCCAGAATAAGAAGAGAGAGAATGGGGGTAGACAAATTATTTGAAGAAATAAAGCTGAAAACTTCCTGAATCTGGGGAAGGAAACAGAAACCCAGATCCAGGAAGCACAGAGACTCCAACAAATCAACCCAAGGAGGTCCTCACCAGACACAGAGTAACTAAAATGGCAAAAAGTAGAGATAAAGAATTTTAAAAGCAGCAAAATGGGGCGCCTGGGTGGCTAAGTCAGTTGAGCGTCCAACTCTTGATTTTGATTCAAGTCATGATCTCATGGGTCATGGGACTGAGTCCTACATCAAGCTCCAGTTCAGCAGGGAGTCTGCTTGAAAATTCTCTCCCTCTGCCCCTCCCCCACTGGCATGCATGCACACTTTCTCTATATAAAATAAATAAATAAATCTTTTTAAAAAATGAAATAAAGTAAAATCAGCAAGAAAAAATAAAACAAACCAATTACATACAAGGGAAACCCCACAGAGCTATCAGTGGATTTTTCAGCAGAAACTTTGCAGACCAGAAGAGACTGGCATGAGATATTCAAAGTGCTGAAGGAAAAGAACCTGCAACCAAGAATACTCTATCCAACAAGGCTATCAATCAGAATGCAAGGAGAGACAAAGAGTTTCCCAGATGAACAAAAGCTAAAAGAATTCATCACCACTAAACAAGAAATGTTAAAAGGGACTCTAAGTGAAAAGGAAAGACCATAAGTAGAAGTAAGAAAAGTAGGAAGCACAAAAGCAGTAAAATTATATCTATAAAAATCAGTCAAGGGATTCACAAAATAAAAGGATGTAAAGTATTAACACTGTATATCTAAAACATGGCAGGGAGAGGAGTAAAGAATGGTTTCAAACTTAAGCCACCATCAACTTAATATAAACTGCTATATGGATAAGATATTATATATAAATCTAATAGTAACCACAAATCAAATACTGGTAAAAGAAATGCAAAAAATAAAGAGAAAGGGAAATAAGTATATCACTAAAGAAAGCCAACAAACCATGAGAGAAAAGAGCAAGAGAAGAAAGGAACAAATAAGACTCACAAAAAGAACCATAAAGCAAGTAATGGAATGACAATAAATACATACCTATCATCAATTACTTTGAATGAAAATGGACTAAACACTCCAATCAAAAGATATACAGTGACAGAATGGCTACAAAAGCAAGACCCATCGATATGCTGCCTACAAGAGACTCATTTCAGACCTAAAGACACATGCAGATTGAAAATGAAGGGATGTACAAGCATTTATCATGCAAACGGATGTGAAAAGAAAGCCAGGGTAACAATACTTATATTGGACAAAATAGGCTTTAAAACAAAGACTGTAACAAGAGAACAAAGGAGGACACTATATAATCATTAAGGGGATAACACAACAAAATGATTTAACAATTGTAAATATTTATGAACCAACGTGGGAGCACCCAAATATTTAAAGCAGTTAAAAACAAGCATAAAGGGAGTAATTGATAGTGATAAAATAACAGTAGGGAACATTAACACCCCACTAACATAAATGAGCAGATCATCCAAACAAAAAATCAACAAGAATGATACCTCAGACCAGGTGAATGTAACAGATATATTCAGAAAATTTCATCCCAAAACAGCAGAATACACATCCTTTTCAAGTGCACATGGAACATTTTCCAGAATACATCACGTTAGGCCACAAAATAAGCCTCAAAAAATTTTAAAAGATTGAAGTCATTCCATGCATCTTTTCCAATCACAACACTATGAAACTGAAAATCATTTACAAAAAACAATTTGGAAAGAACACAAATATACATGGAGGAAATAATATGCTACTAAACTACAAATGCATCAGCCAAAAAATCAAAGAGGAAATAAAAAAAAAACATGGAGACGATTGAAAATGAAAACACAGTGTTCCTGAATCTTTGGCAAACACTGTTCTAAGAGGGAAGTTTATAGCAATACAGGCCTACCTCAAGAAGCAATAAAATCTCAAATAAACAATCTAACCTTATACCTAAAGGAGCCAGAAAAAGAACAAATTCCAAAATCAGTAGAAGGAATGAAATAATAAAGATTAAACTAGAAATAAAATAGTAACTAAAAACAAACAAACAAAAACAATAGAATAGAGCACTGAAACCAAGAACTGGTTCTTTGAAAAGATCAACAACTGAAGAACCTTTAGCTAGACTCATCAAAAAAAAAAAAAAAAAAAAGTCAGACAAAGAAAGGACTCAAAATCAGAAATGACAGAGAAATAACAACTGACACCACAGAAATATAAAGGATTATAAGAGAATGTTATGAAAAATCATATGCCAACAAACTGGACAACCTAGAAGAAATGGATAAATTGTTAGAAACATATAATCTCTCAAAACTGAATCACAAAGAAATAGAAAAATTTGAACAGAGTGATTACCAGCAATAACATTGAATCAGTAATCAAAAAAAAAAAAAAAAACACCTAACAAAACTAAAGTCCAGGACCAGACAGCTTCACAGGGAAAATTTACCAAACATTTAAATAAAAGTTAATACCTATTCTTCTCAAACTATTTCAAAAAATAGAAAAGAAAGGAATTTTTCCAAATTCATTCTGTGAGGCCAGCATGATCCTGATAACAAAATCAGATAAAAACACTACCAAAAAAACAAAACAAAACAAACAAAAACTACAGGCCAATATCTCTGATGAATGTAAATGCAAAAGTCCACATAAAAATATTAGCAAACAAATTCAACAACAGATTAAAAAAAAATCATTCACTACAATCAAGTGGGATTTATTCCTGAGATGCAAGGGTGGCTCAATATTCACAAATCAATCAACGTAGATACATCACATCAACAAGAGAAAGGATTAAAAAAATATATCATTTCAATAGATGCAGAAAAAGCATTTGACAATGTACAACATCCATTCCTGATAAAAACCCTCAACAAAGTAGGTTTAGAGGAAACATACCTCAACATAATAAAGGCCATATATGAAAAACCCACAGTTAACATCATGCCCAGAGTTGAAAAACTGAGAGCTTTTCCCTTAAGATCAGGAACTAGACAGGGATGTCCATTTTTACCACTTTTATTCAATAATATTGGAGGTCCGAGCCACAGCAATAAGACAACAAAAAGAAATGAATGGCATCCAAATTGGAAAGGAAGAAGTAAAACTTCCACTATCTCAGATGTCATGAAACTATAGAAAACCCTAAAGACTCCACCAAAAAAATTACTAGACCTGATCAATGAATTCAGTAAGGTCACAGGATACAAAATCAATATATAGAAATCTGTTGCATTTCTATACAGTAATAATGAAGTAGCAGAAAGAGAAATTAAGAAATCAATTCCATTTACAATTGCAAAATACTAAAAATTAATAATAATAATAATAACAATAACAAGAAAATACCTAGGAACTTAACCAAGGAGGTGAAAGACCTGTCCTCTGAAAACTAACACTGATAAAAGAAATTGAAGACTACACATACAAATGGAAAGATAATAAAAATAGCTCATAGATTGGAAGAATAAATATTGTTAAAATATCCATACTACCCAAAGCAATCTACAGATTTAATACAATCACTATCAATATACCAACAGCATTTTTCATAGAACTAGAAAAAAAATCTTAAAATTTGTATGGAACCATAACAGACCCCAAATAGTCAATGCAATTTTAAAAGGAACAAAACTGGGAGGTATCACAATCCCAGATTTCAAGATATAGTACAAGGCTGTAGTAATCAAAACAATATGGTACTGGCTCAAAAACAGACATATAGACCCATGGAACAGAATACAGAGCCAGAAATAAACCCATGATTATATGGTCATTTCATCTTCAACAGTGGACAGCGACATGCAAAAGAATGAAACTGGACCACTTTCTTATATTATACACCATAATAAACTCAAAATGGATTTGACCTATATGTGAGAACTGAAACCATGAAATACCTAGAGGACAGCACAAGCAGTAATTTCTCTGACATCAGCCATAGCAATAGTTTTCTAGATATGTCTCTGGAAGCAAGAAAACAAAAGCAAAAATAAATATTGGGACTACATCAAAATAAAATGTTCCCACACAGCAAGGAAACAATAAACAAAACTGAAAGACAATGTACCAAATAGGAGAAGATATTTGCAAATGACATATCTGATAAAGAGTTATTATCCAAAATATATAAAGAACTGATATAACTCAACACCAAAGAAAACAAATAATGCAATTAAAAATGAGAAGACATGAACAGACATTTCTCTAAAGAAGACACAGAGATGGCCAACAGATACATGAAAAGATGTTCAACAACACTCAGCCTCAGGAAAATACAAATCAAAACCCAATGAGTTATCACCTTACACCTGTCAGAATGGCTAAAATCAAAAACACAAGAAACAAGTGTTGGTGAGGATGTGGAGAAAAAGGAACCCTTCTGCACTGTTGTTCGGAATGCAAATTGGTGCAACCACTCTCGAAAACAGTATAGAGTTTCCTCAAAAATTTAAAAGTAGAACCATATGATGCAGTAATTCTACTATTGAGTATTTACCTTAAGAATATGAAAACACTAATTCAAAAAGATATATACAGCCCTATGTTTATCACATTACTTAAAATAGGCAAATTATGGAAGCAACCTAAGTGTGCATCAATAGATGAACAGATAAAGAAGAAGTGGTACATATATACAATAGAATATTACTCAGCCATAAAAAATAATGAAATTTTGCCATTTGCAATAATATGGATGAAGAAGGTATAATGTTAAGTGAAATAAGTCAGAGAAAGACAAATACCATAATTATTTTATTCATATATGGAATTTAAGAAGCAAAACAAATGAACAAAGAGAAAAAGAGACAAACCAAAAAAGAGACTCATAACTATAGAGAGGTTTAGGTGAAGGGGATTAAGAGTACACTTATCGTGATGAGCACTGAATAACATACATAATAGCTGAATCACTATATTGCACACCTGAAACTAATATAACATTGTATGATAAGTATACTGGAATTAAAAAAATAAAAAACAAAAAAATTCTGAAAGAGGTGGACTTTCCTCTCTGTTTGGTAAAGCTGTGGTTCCAAGTGAGTCGGGGTTAACCCTCACTACCTTTTTCTTCTTTCTGTCCTCACATCACTTGGTATTGAATGCAGGCTCAAAAACTGAAGTGTGCAGTGAGTATCTGCAATACCAAATTTCTGGCCTGAACTAAAAAAAAAAAAAAAAAAAAAGATTAAAAGAACAACCCAAAATGTTGTCTGTGAACATCAAGGCTCATTCCCAGCTGCACAGGGTGACTCTTATCCTAATCAGAATAACAAAAACTGAGACCTAAATAATGGGCAGACCACCATCCAAGTTCTAAGTTCCAAGATGAACACTGGATGGTACAAACACAAAAAATATCCAAAAAGCATTACAAAACCTTCAAAAACTGAACTGCTATTAGAAACACAGAGAAGGCAAAGCAGAACATGTGGCCTGAACATCAGCAGGTTGATTTTCTGCTAAAACATAAGTTTCAATACTCTCAATAGGATTAAATATGATCCAGAGTCTTATAATATTCCAAATGTCTAGAATGCAATCCAAAATTAATTCGCATAGGAAGAACCAGGAAAAGCCCTACTCATAAGGGAAAAGACAAACTACAGATGCCAAAAATGAGATGACACAGATGCTGAAATAATCTCACAGAGATTTTCCTTTATAAAATGCTTGAATTAGCAATCTTGAACACTCTTAAAATGAGTTTTAAAATAGAAAGTCTTGGCAAAGCAACAGAAGATATAAAGAAGAATTAAATGGAAACTTTAGAATTGAAAATATAATAACTGAAGAAAAAAATCAGTGAATGGACTCAATAGCAAGAATGGAGATGACAGATAAGAGTCAGTAGACCTGAAGACTGATCAACATAAATTATTCAATCAAGTTTTAAAAAATGAGCAGAGCCACAGAAACTATGGGACAATAAAAAAAATGTTTAACACTGGTGTCATCAGAGTTACAGAGAGGAGAATGTGCAGAGCTGAAAAAATATTTGAAGAAATAATTGTCAAAAACATCTCAAGTTAAGCAAAAGGTCTTTATAGATTCAAGAAGCTGAGTGAGCCTAAAAGAGGATGAACCCAAAGAAATCCATATCCATATATGTCATAATCAAACCATTATACAGTAAAGACAAAAGAAAAAATCTGAAGGCAGCCAGAGAAAACAACACATCAATGGAACAATGACTCAGATAGAGGGGATTTTTCTATCAGAAACCATGCAAACCAAAAAATAAAAAAATAAAAAATAAAAAAAAACAAAGGCATGTTTTAAAGTTCTGAAAGAAAATAACTGTCAGCCCAGATTTCTATATCCAGTGAATATATCCTGCAAGAATGAAGGTGAAATAAAGATATTCTGAATTTATGTAGATATATAAGCAATCTATAGCCTTCATGGGGGGCAATAATATGGTAAGAGCCTATATTCCAACTGAAGTAGTAAAATATGGATTCTAAGTAAAATGAAAAGTAAATATTTTATAATCACTAGAGCAACCACTAAAAAAAACAATTCAGAGATATATAGTCAAAATCACAAAAGATAAATGAATGCTAAAAAATTTCAAATAACCCAAAAGAAGGCAAGAAAGGTAATGCAGAGGAATGAAAACAGAAGGAATAAACATAAAACAAAAAAGTGATAGACCTAAGTACAAACATATCAAAAATTACATCTAAATGATCTAAGTATGCAATTAAAAGACAGATTGTCAGAATGGATAAACATGACCCATCTCTATGCTGCCTATAAAAAACTCACTTCAGATATAATAATATAGGTGGGTTAAAAGTAAAAGAATGTATAAAGATAACTATCAACTACTAATCAAAGTGGCTATATTAAAATCAGATGAAGTAATCTTAATAGCAAAGAAGTTACCAAGGACAAAAAGGGACACTGTATAATGATAAAAGTTTTAGTTCACCGAGAAGATACACCAATCCTGCATGTGTATGCTCCTAACAACAGAACTACAAAAGACATGAAACAAAAACTGACAGAATTAAAAGGATAGATAAATCCACAATTATAGTTGGAGATTTCAACACTTCTCTCTCAATGATATATATACAGAAATACAGTAAGGATATAGGAGAACTAAACAATGTCATCAACATATTGGATCAAATTGACATTTACAGAACACTCCACCAAACAACAGTAGAATAAATACCCTCAATATCTTTTCTTGATTTTATCTGGCAAAGGTTTTATAACTTCAGTCTTGTTTTTGCCTCTCACATGTGTTCTCCGATATTAGAGACTGAGAATTTTAGTTATCCATTTCTCAAATGAGTTGAGGGACTGTCTGAGAGTATATTAGCTGTACCATTCTCCTCTAACTTAAAGCAGTTTCCTTCACTCCAACACACAACCCTTTTACATCTACTAGGAACCATCAGTACCAGATAAAGAAAAGCTGTGGGAGGTAATTGCTTGAGAGGAGTATATAGAAATAATTATTGTGTTTTTCCCCCACAGCTTTATTTTAAATGTTTTTAATTTTAAAATATATTTCAGTAATGTATATAAAGCATACAATTACAAAACAATTATAACCAAGGCAGTTTTAGAAACAGAATATTGTCAGTGTCTTAGTAACCTGTGTCCCTCCCTAATTACATTTCTCTTCCTTCCCACTAGCAATAACCATTCTTCTGATTTCTATGAATAATTTGTTTTTCTATTTTGCTATTTATGAATCCCTAAATAATAATTTGATTTTTTCCAGATTCTCAATTGTATAAAATTTAAATCATATTGCACCTATCCTTTTGACTTACTTCCCTCACTTTATTTTATGTATATGTTCATCCATATTAGGGGATATATCATATAGTATTCTATTTTATAAATATACCAAAATATTAAAGTTCTACTATTGATGGACATTTGGATTGATGGACATTTGGGGTTTGTAAGGCTACTACAAAAAATATGACATACACATACAAGGTTCTTTTCTAGAGTATACAAACAGAAGTGGAATTGTAAAAAATCAAAGGATGTGTACATCTTTAATGTTCCTAGATTATGTTAAACCTCTTTTCCACAGTGTCTGTAACCAGCTTAAAACCACCAATAGTGTAAAAATGGTCCCATTGCTTCATATTCTTACCAACACTTCATATTTCTGACAATTTAACTTCTGACAATTTGATGCATAAATTATGATAGCTCACTGTGATCTAAAATCACATTTTTCTGGGGCACCTCGCCTAGCTGGCTCAGTCAGTGGAGCATGGGAATCTTGATCTTGGGATTATGAATTCAAGCCCCACATTGGGTGTAGACATGACTTAAAAAATAAATAAAAATTGAAAAAATAAAATAAAATCACATTTTTTCTAATTACTAATAAGGTTTAGAATCTTTTTATATATTTATTACCTGTTTGGATTTCCTCCCCTCACTTAAGGCCTTTTAAAATCCTTTTGGAATCATGGGTTCTACCCTTCTTCCTCTGGCAGTGTCTCAAAGTAAAAACTGTCATTGACATTGGCTTTCAAATCTCTGCAGCCATTTAATATCACCTATAAAAATTTATAAGAGTTGCATTCCCAAGAGGCACCAAATAGTCTCCACCTGGCCAACATATCTGCTTTCACACCACTATACAAGCTCCTCAAGAAATAGTTGAGAGTTACTTCCAACTGAACACCACCTCACTCAATTCTACCTCATTCCATTACACTTTACTTCTGGAGAAGACATACTAGGATTTGAAGCATTCTGTAGAGTAAATATTGTGGAGATTGCAAGGCTCACGGAAATAGTTCATTATCTATCCTTATCCTCTCACTTCAGAAAGACTCAGAAACATAAACAGAACCAGATTTAGAATGTAGGATTATTTCTTTTAATGATCTCTTCCAAATTCTAAATAAAATTTGAAGATTATTATTTAATTATAAAAATTACGTATGTTCATAAAGGAAATTTAAGCAATAGGAAAATATACAGAGAAGAAAATAAAATTCATTCAACATCCCACAAGATGGAAGTAACTACTGTATATTTTCTTGGAATAAACTTCTAAACCTTTCTTTCTGTCTTTATCTCTCTCTAATTCTTTATTTGGCATTTAGGTCATTTCTAACTCTTTGTTGTAGACAATATTATAATTAGTGTCCTTTGACATTTATTTAGTGTTTTCCCTATGATAAACCCCTAGGAAAGAACTTCTGTGTTAAAACATTCATATTTTATGGTTTACTCTTATTAACAAACCTTCTTTTAGGAAATACCGGTTTACTATAAGAATGTTGGTTTCTTCACGCCTTTACCTACACTCAATATTATTAATCTTTTAATATCTGCCAGTCTGACAAGCAACATGTGATAGATCATTGTTTTGCATGTATATCCTTCGATACCAGTTATGTTGACATATTTTCACATGTTTAATAACCACTTTAATTCCCTTTTATGAATTGCTTATTCAGATCCTTTGTTATTTTTTAATTGGAATATTTGACATTGATTTTAAAATTTCTTTACATATTGAGATCATTAACATTTGCCTGTCATATATGTTGCAGATAACTCCGTTTGTCTCTTTGATTTGTTTTACCAAACTGAGTTTTTTAAGAAAACTTTTTTTTTGTTTGGTGTACTGATTGTAATAAAAATGACTGGAAGGAAACAAAAATGCTAATGATCCCATTTTTGTGTGATAAAATTATAAATGACAGTGGTAGACAAGTATGTTGTCTTGTCTGCCCAATGTGCAAATATCCAGTATGTCAAGCAATTACCTTCCACAACTACAATATGTGAAAACGTGTCTCTCTTGACATGCTTTGTATCAGCTAGAATTAAGCATGTGACACAATGCAACCAATTAGTAGTTGTGAACTTTGGAGGAGTGACATAAAGATAATGGATCAGAGGTTCTATGGCATAAAGCAAACATTCTAAGATGTGTAGTTCAGCAAATGGGTCCAACGGCATCAGGGCCAGCAGTGTCACATGCCCAGTGATAATTATGACAGTGGCGATATCCTAAGCAAACACTTCCTGTAGCATGACCTTGGCTATGCAGGCTTCCTTAGATCTTACCCAGTTCTGGTTCTCATCCTTCACGTTGCTATGTGAGCCACCTGATACCTTCATCATCATAAATTAAGCAGAATCAACTTCTGTTTATGCCTCTACTTTCTGGTTAGTTACATGACTTTTTACCTTTTACCTAATTACAAACCTTCTACCATCTGATTGTATAATTGTTATCCTTTTAAACTAATACATAAAGCAATAAAATCATCTTCTCCACAGCTTCTGTCATTAATTTGTATAACAAAATTTCAGGCACAATTTTCAGACAGATATTTGGCGAGCTTGCTTCAGGAAATTATATTTAAACAAGCAAGAGATTAAGTCTGGACTTGCATATGCCTTAAGAATTTTAGATTTGCATTGCAATTTCTCTTTTCACTTTAAAAGTAAAAATATGATTTAAAAAAATAAAATTTTAGGGGCACCTGGGTAGCTCAGTCGGTTAGGCGTCTGCCTTCAGCTCAGGTCATGATCCCAGGGTCCTGGGATCGAGCCCCACATTGGGCTCTCTGCTCAGCAGGGAGTCTGCTTCTCCCTCTCCCTCTGCCTCTAACCCCCACTTGTGCTCAATCTCTCTCTCTCTCCAAAAAAAAAAAAAAAAAGGGGGGGGTGCCTGAGTGGCTCAGTGTTAAGCATTTGCCTTCCGCTCAGGTCATGATCCCAGGGTCCCGGGATCGAGCCCCACATCGGGCTCTCTGCTCAGCGGGGAATCTGCTTCTCCCTCTCCCTCTGCCTGCTGCTCTGCCTGCTTGTACTTTCTCTCTCTCCATCAAATAAATAAATAAAATCTTAAAAAAAAGTAAAATTTTAATTCACATAATCTGTTGATAAAAAAACATAAAAGCATTCTTTAAATAGGTGCCATTCACCACCACATCTACATGTTGGAAGCTGCAAGGCAATTGCTGTACTGGAAAAACAAGTACATTATTTACTGAAAGTAAGTTTTCCTCTACAGGATTATCAACTGCCAAATGTCAGGAATTTTGAAGGAAGAAGAAAATGAGTGATTCTTCAATTAAAAAACCTACATGAGGCAAAATAATTTGTAAGTTTAATCTGACACTTATATACATCTGGAGAAACATTTGATAAATTTAGAGAAGTTCCACTGGATGTTTCAGAACTCCTTACTGCATATTTCTCTCATTAAAGGTAAACACAAATCATTATTTAAAATGACATCATTCTTCTTCCAGTAATTAAAACTAAAATCTAACTTTTAATAACATTTAACTGTACTTTACTTTTTTAATAACCATTATCTCTTGGTAGGTTCAAAATTCCAAAAAGTTATACTAGCTAGACATAAAGGAAAATTGACTTTACTCATTAATATCCTAGTTACCCTGCCCAATTAATCTTAAGTTTAGCTGTGTGATTTGCTTTGGCTAATGGAAGATGAGTGGATGTGAAGTATGCCATGACCGAGCATAAGTTCTGAGCATTTGAGTGGTTGGGCTCACTTACTAGCTCTTATTTATACCATGAGAACTGCATGCCCCAAATGGGACTGCTTCTTCTGTCTAAATCCTCAAATGAAAAAGACATATGGAAAAAAGACAGAGTTGTCACTGATCGGCAGTGATGGAAGCTGACATAAGAAAGCAAGCATTATAACTTTGTTGGTATAGCAACTATATTTGAGAGATGTTATGCATCATAACCAAATGCGACCTAATACATGTGGTACTGGTCTTCATTGTGATCTGCCCTACCTCTTCAGATCAGATACTTCTGTATATTATATATTACTTGTTAAAAAAAAAAAAAAACTAACAATAATGAGAGATTAAGCTTCTCAATCCCAGTACTCCCAGGAGAATACCTGCTATTTATTGTAATTGAAACAGCTTAAGTCACATACTATCCCTGAATTACGTTAGGGGTATGGAATAAGATATTTATTTTAGCCTACTTACTCAGTTGCTGGAGTCAGGATGGAAGCAGTTTCTCTAAAACTCTAAGGACCACCGAACAGAAATTTAGGACTACTGGAAACTGAGAAGGGGGAAATAAATGATCAGAAGACAGTTAACAAATATTCATATATTATGAAAGAAGGTACTTTTTAGTGTCCCCTTATAAACAATATTGAAACTTTTAAAGAAAACATGTGCATAATTTATATTTTAAAATGTTTAAAACATGGATAGAAATATAATTTAGATTATGATCATTAAATGGCACATTAGTCATCTCATTAGTGACTGCACTAATTTCAATAAGAGTGAAGCAGTAAAATTTCATAATGGCAGGATCATATATAGTATTCAAACAATAAAAATGAATTTGAAGGTTATTTAAAAAAGAAAATGATAATAAATGTGAAAGATATTCCAATTTTATTTCCACTACACACTTAACCACTAAAGGGTAGTTTGAGAAAAAAGTGACTAAAAAAAATGCTTTAACCAGTGGGAAGGTTATGAAGGAAATCTAGGTATTTGTACACATAATTGAGCCTGTATTGCATTTCAAATAAACTAAGTAATGGACACAGCTAAGAGAAAACATTTCCTCTCTTGCATATTCAAACATATATTGTCTTAGCAAAAACTGAATATGCATACATCATGAAATATGTCTGTTTCATTTTACTTACCAATATTAGCCAGAATAAGACTGTGCATTTTTTATTTTTAAATTCACCAGCAATCCAGTGAGATTTTTTAACTATGTTTAATTGTTCACATGAAAATGGGTAAACATAGAGTTAGAAGAAATGGATAGCAAAACATATTACATAAATTTAAGAACTTGAAGGTATCTCAGGAATGGATAAATGATAAATCAGATGAGGTACCATTAAAGATGAAAAGGAATAGAAATGTAGGTGGCAACAGTGAAAGCTGGTAGAAAAGGAGGTGCCTTACTCCCCTACAAGGATTAAGAGCTGGGAATAATAACTTTGACTGGAAGAATTTGAAAGTTACTTTTCCCTTATATCAAATTCTTTCTCCTTTTTCCAAAGGAGATTATGAAAAATCTTCAGAAAAAAATGGAGTAAAATCAATGACATTTAATTGCCATATATTTCCAAAAGCCCACAACTGTGAAGATATTCATAGGTAGAAAATTAGGAAGAAGGGTGTCATTAACATACCCTTTCAGTATACCTGGTTTTCTAACTTTACAGCCCAGGAGAAAATTAAAACAGAACTTGATTGTAAAAATGCCTTTCCATCCTTCAAAAAAAAAATACCCTTCAGTGAAATTACTAGTAAAAATGGATTCAATTGCATCATCCGCTGTGAGGACACAGCTGCAGCAACAATGCTTTTTCCTGTTTTGACAAAACAAACAAACAAAATTCTTAGGCAGGAGGTGGAAAGGGAGGACAAGAAATTTTGTTGTATTTTTTTCCCCTTTGGGGATTAGGTGAACTCACAAAAATGAAAAGACTGATGCAACAAGTACTATATGCCCACAATGAAGTATTATACACTTCATGATGGGATGCTGCCATAAGGACTTTAGGAGACTACCATGCTATATAATTAAGCTTGTATCTCATGCTTGCCTGAAGTTGCTCTCTCTTACAACCAGAATTATAAACAGGAATCAAAATCTCTTGGTTTCTCTTTCCCCATAAACATTACTCCTTCTTTATCATCTTTCTCCTCTAGAAGCTTTCTTTTTAGCATCATTAAGAAAAAACTTGTGCAAGGCTTTACCTTGGGCAGATGGACTTGAGACTTGTGCCATATTATATAACTCCAAGGACTATAATTCAAACTGTAGCAAAAGTCAAGATATAAATTTTTTGAAGTTCCTGGAATTCTAGGGGGCACTATACACATAGAATACGATGTGAATGCTGCTCCTTATGGTTGAGGGACATACTGGTATTGCTTGGGCATACTATGAGAGCCCCTCAAAACCTAGGGCCCCAGTGAAATACAGACCCTAGTTTTACTGCCTTCCTTCTAAAGGCACAAATAATGAAGTATGAAATAAAGGCAGAAATCACTGGCAAAATTTCACATCCCAAACCTGGTTATTTAGTCCCTTCTCTTTTTTACCCTGTAGTTATTGCTTTGGAGAGACAGAGGATAAAAAAATTATATATGAACCAAAAAAAAAAAAAAAAAAAAAAAAGATCATTCTGCTTATGGATAGTGGCAAATTGATAGATGATAATTACAGACTAAAGAGATCTTTGTCAAAGAATTGAGAACTGTTCACTAGAAAATGACCATTTTGTTCCGTAGCTTCAATTTACAGATGAGAAAACTGAAGCCAAAACATAATCAGAGATCACGGACTAAGATCCAAGGTGTCTAACAAGATTTAACCAGAAAAGCTCTTCTATTTTACTTAAAAATGCTTCAATGTAAGATTCCTTCTGCATACAAGATTCCCATGTCCAGCATGACACTATCTCTTACCCCAGCCAAAACACACCTGCATTATCAAAAGATTCTAAAGAAGGTGCTATAGGCAGAAGGACAGTGATCTCTGAAATGAAGACCAAAGCAAGTGAAAAATAACAATGGCCATATAAAACAATGATAAAGATGTTTCTGTGGTTAAAAACTAAAATAAAAATTAAAATACACAAGGTGCGGAGAAGTGAATCCGAGGTGATATATGGGAAGATAGACAGCAGGGGAGGGGGCCTCCATCAGTCAGTAGTGGCAAGTGATTGAGCGGCGGAGCACAAAATCGGAACTTTTAAAAGTCTGCTCCGCTGATGGAGGTCGCTCCAGTGGCTAAGCGGGGGGTGAAACCCTCGCCGGGACAGTGTGGTCTCAGGACCCTCAGGGTCAAAAGACCGGGGGTCCCTGAGTGCAGCAGAGCTCCCAGGTATCAGAGCCGGGAAGCTGGCTGCAGAGACAGTGGAGGAGTGGGCTCTCAGCTCGGGGTTGTCATAAACCGTGATCCACAGCACAGTCAAGCCACTGCTCTCCCAGCAGGGACCCAACAAGCGGCAGGGCAAGGAAGACTCCCCTTCCACCCCCAGGAGGAGCAGCGCGGGAGCACACCACAGGGATCTGCTGGGTTTGGAGACTCCAAACAGGGTCAGGTGCCAGAGACAGAAATGCTTGGTCACCGGCCGGGTGAGCACAGAGTGCAGCCGGAGACCAGGGAGGTGGGAGTGATTGCTTTTCTCTGGGGCACACTGAGGAGTGGGGCACCGAGTTCTCAGCTCCTCCAAGGTGGAGACTGGGAGGCCACCATTTTCACTCTGGGCCTCCAAAGCTGTACGGAAAGCTTGCAGGGAACAAAAGCTCCCGAGAGCAAACCGGAGCAGATTACCTAGCCCACCTGGCAAGGGCGGGGCAATTCCGCCTCCAGCAAAGACATTTGAGAACCACGGCAACAGGCCCCACCCCCAGAAGATCAGCAAGAACAGCCAGCCAAGACCAAGTTTACCGATCAATGAGAACGGCAGAACTCCAGCGCTAGGGGAATACTGTACATAGAATTCATGGCTTTTTTCCCCATGATTCTTTAGTCTTTCAAAGTCAATTTTTATTTATTAATTTTTTTTTTGAATTTTACTTTTTCCCTCTTTCAACCAACATCTTATCAATCCCTTTTTAAAAAACCTTTTTTATTTTTCATTTTCAGAGTCATATTCTATCCCTTCATAGTAGTTAACCTTATTTTTGGTGTAAATATATTTATATATATATAAGTTGTTCTCTCTTTAAAATTTTGGGATACAGTTTCTTCTAACAGACCAAAATATACCCTAAATCTCTAGTGTATGGCTTTGTTCTAGTCTCCTGCCTGATCACATTCTCTCCACTTTTTTTTTTTAATTCCTCTTCTTTCTTTTTTCAAGCAAATTCTCTTCTTAATTCCTTTATAAAATCTTTTATAATTTTCATCTTTACACTCATATTCCACCCCCTCATCGTATTTACCCTTATTTTTGTACATATATAAGTTTATCTTTTTTTAAAATTTTGGGAGGCAGTTTCTTCTAACACACCAAAATACGCCCAAAATCTAGTGTGTGGCACTGATCTATATACCAGCCTGATCATATTTGATCATATTCTGTTTTTTTTTTAATCTTTTTCTTTTTCTTTTTCTTTCTTTTTCTTTTTTCTTTCTTTCCCTTTCTTTTCCCCGGGTTTCAGGTGTCTTCTGATTTGTTTAGTGTATATTTTTCTGGGGCTGTTGTTACCCTGTTAGCATTTTGTCCTACATTCATCTATTCTCCTCTGGACAAAAGGACAAGACGGAAAAACTCACCTCAAAAAAAGAACAAGAGGCAGTACCAACTGCCAGGGACCTAATCAATACAGACATTAGTAAAATGTCGGAACTAGAGTTCAGAATGACGAATTTAAAGATACTAGCTGGGCTTGAAAAAAGCATGGAAGATATTAGAGAAATGCTTTCTGGAGAAATAAAAGAACTAAAATCTAACCAAGTCGAAATCAAAAAGGCTATTAATGAGGTTCAATCAAAAATGGAGCTCTAACTGCTAGGATAAATGAGGCAGAAGAGAGAATTAGTGATATAGAAGACCAAATGATGGAAAATCAAGAAGCTGAGAAAAAGAGAGATCAACAAATACTGGATCTCGAGGGCAGAATTTGAGAGATAAGTGATACCATAAGACGAAACAATACTAGAATAATTGGGATCCCAGAAGAAGAAGAAAGAGAGAGAGGGGCAGAAGGTATATTGGAGCAAATTATAGCAGAGAACTTCCCTAATTTGGGGAAGGAAACAGGCATCAAAATCCAGGAGGCACAGAGAACGCCCTCAAAATCAATAAAAATAGGTCAACACCCCAACATCGAATAGTAAAACTTACGAGTCTCAGAGACAAAGAGAAAATCCTGAAAGCAGCACAGGACAAGAGATCTGTAACCTACAATGGTAGAAACATTAGATTTGCAACAGCCCTTCCACAGAGACTGGGCAGGCCAGAAAGGACTGGCATGATATATTCAGAGCAATAAATGGGAAGAATATACAGCCAAGAATACTACATCCACCTAGGCTGTCATTGAAAATAGAAGGAGAGATAAAAAGCTTCCAGCACAAACAAAAACTAAAGGAATTTGCAAACACGAAACAAGCCCAAAAGAAATACTGAAAGGGGTCCTCAAAGCAAAGAGAGAGCCCAAAAGTAACATAGACCAGAAAGGAACACAGACAATATACAGTAACGGTCACCTTACAGGCAATACAATGGCACTAAATTTATATCTTTCAATAGTTACCCTGAGTGTAAATGGGCTAAATGGCCCAATGAAAAGGCACAGGCTATCAGATTGGATAAAAAAACAAGACCCATCAATATGCTGTCCGCAAGAGACTCATTTTAGACCCAAAGACACCCCCAGATTGAAAGTGAGGGGGTGGAAAACCATTTACCATGCTAATGGACACCAAAAGAAAGCTGGGGTGGCAATCCTTATATCAGACAAATTAGATTTTAAAACAAAGACTATAATAAGAGATGTGGAAGGACACTATATCCTACTTAAAGGGTCTATCCAACAAGAAGATCTAACAATTGTAAATATCTATGACCCTAACAAGGGAGCAGCCCATTATATAAGCCAATTAATAACAAAAGCAAAGAAACATATCGACAACAATACAATAATAGTGAGGGACTTTAACACCCCCTTACTGAAATGGACAGATCATCTAAGCAAAAGATCAACAAGGAAATAAAGACTTTAAATGACACCCTGGACCAAATGGACTTCACAGATATATTCAGAACATTCCATCCCAAAGCAACAGAATACACATTCTTCTCTAGTGTCCATGGAACATTCTCCAGAATAGATCACATCCTAGGTCACAAATCAGGTCTCAACTGGTACCAAAAGATTGCGATCATTCCCTGCATATTTTCAAACCACAGTGCTTTTAAACTAGAACTCAATCACAAGAGGAAAGTCGGAAAGAACTCAAATACATGGAGGCTAAACAGCCTCCTACTAAAGAATGAATGGGTCAACCAGGAAATTAAAGAAGAATTTAAAAAATTCATGGAAACAAATGAAAAGAAAAACACAACTGTTCAAAATCTTTGGGATGCAGCAAAGGCAGTCCTAAGAGGAAAGTATATAGCAATACAAGCCTTTCTCAAGAAACAAGAAAGGTCTCAAGTACACAACCTAACCCTACACCTAAAGGAGCTGGAGAGGGAACAGCAAATAAAGCCTAAACCCACCAGGAGAAGAGAAAGAATAAAGATCAGAGCAGAAGTCAATGAAATAGAAACCAAAAGAACAGTAGAAGAGATCAACGAAACTAGGAGCTGGTTCTTTGAAAGAATTAACAAGATTGATAAACCCCTGGCCAGACTTACCAAAAAGAAAAGAGAAAGGACCCAAATAAACAAAATCATAAATGAAAGAGGAGAGATCACAACCAACACCAAAGAAATATAAACAATTATAAGAACATATTATGAGCAACTATATGCCAGCAAATTAGATAATCTAGAAGAAATGGATGCATTCCTAGAGATGTATAGGCTACCAAAACTGAACCAGGAAGAAAAAGAAAACCTGAACAGACCTATAACCACGAAGGAAATTGAAAAAGTAATCAAAAATCTCCCAACAAACAAAAGCCCAGGGCCAGATGGCTTCCCAGAGGAATTCTACCAAACATTTAAAGAAGAATACCTATTCTTCTGAAACTCTTCCAAAAAATAGAAAGGGAAGGAAAACTTCCAAACTCGTTTTATGAGGCCACCATTACCTTGATCCCCAAACCAGACAAAGACCCCATCAAAAAGAAGAATTACAGACCAATATCCTTGATGAACATGGATGCAAAAATTCTCACCAAAATACTAGCCAATAGGCTCCAACTGTACATTAAAGGGATTCTTCACCACAAGCAAGTGGGATTTATCCCTGGGCTGCAAGATTGGTTCAACATCCACAAATCAATCAATGTGATACAATACATTAATAAAAGAAAGAACAAGAACCATATGATTCTCTCAACAGATGCAGCAAAAGCATTTGACAAAGTACAACATCCTTTTTAGATCAAAACTCTTCAGAGTATAGGGATAGAGGGTACATACCTCAATATCATAAAAGCCATCTATGAAAAACCCACAGCGAATATCATTCTCAATGGGGAAAAACCGAGAGCTTTCCCCCTAAAGTCAGGAACACGGCAGGGATCTCCACTAGCACCACTGCTATTCAACACAGTATTAGAAGTCCTAGCCACAGCAATCAGACAACAAAAAGAAATAAAAGGCATCTGAATCGGCAAAGAAGAAGTCAAACTCTCACTCTTTGCAGATGATATGATACTTTATGTGGAAAACCCAAAAGACTCCACCGCAAAACTGCTAGAACTCATACAGGAATTCAGTAAAGTGGCAGGATATAAAATCAATGCACAGAAGTCAGTGGCATTCCTATACACCACTAACAAGACAGAAGAAAGAGAAATTAAGGAGTCGATCCCATTTACAATTGCACCCAAAACCATAAGATACCTAGGCATAAATCTAACCAAAGAGGCAAAGGATCTGTACTCACAAAACTATAAAATACTCATGAAAGAAATTGAGGAAGACACAAAGAAATGGAAAAACGTTCCATGCTCATGGATTGGAAGAACAAATATTGTGAAGATGTCAATGCTACCAGAGCAATCTACACATTCAATGCAATCCCTATCAAAATACCATCCACTTTTTTCAAAGAAATGGAACAAATAATCCTAAAATTTGTATGGAACCAGAAAAGACCCCAAATAGCCAGAGGAATGTTGAAAAAGAAAAGCAAAGCTGCTGGCATCACAATTCCCGACTTCAAGTACTATTAACAAAGCTGTCATCATCAAGACAGTATGGTACTGGCACAAAAACAGACACATAGATCAATGGAACACAATAGAGAGCCCAGAAATGGACCCTCAACTCTATGGTCAACTCATCTTCGACTAAGCAGGAAAGAATGTCCAATGGAAAAAAGACAGTCTCTTCAACAAATGGTGTTGGGAAAATTGGACAGCCACATGCAGAAGAATGAAACTGGACCATTTCCTTACACCACACACAAAAATAGACTCCAAATGGTTGAAAGACCTCAATGTGAGACAGGAGTCCATCAAAATCCTAGAGGAGAACACAGGCAGCAACCTCTTCGACCTCAGCCGCAGCAACTTCTTCCTAGAAACATCACCAAAGGTAAGGGAAGCAAGGGCAAAAATGAACTATTGGGACTTCATCAAGATAAGAAGCTTTTGCATCGCAAAAGAAACAGTCAAGAAAACCGAAAGACAACCGACAGAATGGGAGAAGATATTTGCAAATGACATATCAGATAAAGGGCTAGTATCCAAAATCTATAAAGAACCTATCAAACTCAACACCCAAAGAACAAATGATCCAATCAAGAAATGGGCAGAAGACATGAACAGACATTTTTCCAAAGAACACATCCAAATGGCCAACAGACACATGAAAAAGTGCTCAACATCGCTTGGCATCAGGGAAATCCAAATCAAAACCTCAGGGAGATACCACCTCACACCAGTTAGAACGGCTAAAACTAACACGACAGATGTTGGCAGGGATGAGGAGAAAGGGGAACTCTCCTACACTGTTGGTGGGAATGCAAGCTGGTGCAGCCACTCTGGAAAACAGTATGGAGGTTCCTCAGAAAGTTGAAAATAGAGCTACCATAAGACCCAGCAATTGCACCACTGGGTACTTACCCCAAAGATACAAATGTAGGGATGTGAAGGGGTACATGCACCCCAATGTTTATAGCAGCAATGTCCACAATAGCCAAACTGTGGAAAGAGCCAAGATGTCCATCGACAGATGAGTGGATAAAGAAGATGTGGTATACATACACAATGGAATATTATGCAGCCATCAAAAGGCATGAAATCTTGCCATTTGCAATGACGTGGATGGAACTAGAGGGTATTATGCTAAGCGAAATAAGTCAATCAGAGAAAAGACATGTATCATATGATCTCATTGATATGAGGAATTCTTAATATCAGGAAACAAAGTGAGGGTTGCTGGAGTGTTGGGGGGTGGGAGGGATGGGGTGACTGGGTGATAGACACTGGGGAGGATATGTGCTATGGTGAGCACTGTGAATTGTGTAAGACTGTTGAATCACAGACCTGTACCTCTGAAACAAATAATACATTATATGTTAAAAAAAAAAAAGAAGAAGAAGAAGAAGATAGTAGGAAGGGAAAAATGAAGGGGGGATATCAGAGGGGGAGACGAACCATGACAGACTATGGACTCTGAGAAACACACTGAGGGTCTGGGGGGGGGATGGGTTAGCCTGGTGATGGGTATTAAAGAGGGCACGTACTGAATGGAGCACCGGTGTTATACGCAAACAATGAATCATGGAACACTGTATCAAAAACTAATGATGTAATGTATGGGGATTAACATAACATAATAAAATAAAAACACATATTGAGGGGCAAAAAAAATTAAAATACACAAATCAATAACATGTAAGTCTGATGATGGGGCATTTAATGAAAATAAAACATTCTGCAGTTCTTATACTGTCTGAGAGAAAAAAGTATTAAGTATATTAGGGCATTCATGAATTTAAGTATGCAAATTCCAATTTCCAGGGTAATCACCTAAAGAATGGAAAACATGTATTTCCAACTGAGCAGAGAGGAAATAAATTCTTTAGATGTTTCTTTTGCTATTTGTTTTTATATTGCTAAATAATGTGTTACATGTTTATATGGCTACTTCAACAATTTTAGACACTATTAACTGACTTATGCTATCTTACCACTTTTATGTCATTCCCACACCATTTCCCCTTCTTGTATCCTCTCCATATAGTTACATGATAGGTCTGAGGTAAATCAATATTCAGATTTAACATTATTATAACTATATATATGATGTTAGTTGCTGATCCAAGTTTATTGTAATTATATTTTCCTTCTTGTGTAACTTTCTGGGGGTTTTTTGGAGTAAATAATGACCTCATTTTTCCTTTATGTGGTTCTCTTACTTATCTCTAATTCTTCACAAAAGAATTGAAAGTAATTGGTTCTAGGGACTGAGAATTGGGGATAGATAGGAGCATGGTTCAATTTCAAAATATTTAACAACCAGTAACATATAAACACCAATTAATCCAATAGTCTCTATCCATAAGCAACTGGTAAGGCCATGCCATCAGTCCTGAAGAGGGGAATTTAGAAGGAAACAGTGGGCTAGGAGATTGTTATTGCCTTGTTACAAGTTTTGAAGTATTATCTGACCTTTTAAAGATATGTATGGGTATGTCAACTAAAATAAAAATAATTTTTAAAATAAGTACATTTGATTTTATTTAGTCCTTTAACCTTAACAGATGTATTTGAGGCTAAAGAATTCATTATGTGACATATGCACTCAAAATAAAATGCAAACAAGTATTTGAAACAAAAGTCTGTAGGGGGAAAAAACGTTTCTGCTGTGTAACAGGATTGATCAACAACCAAAGGTGCTTACTTTCTAATGAATAAATATTTTTGCCTCTGTTAAGAGAGAGAGGCTGAATAATATACATCAAATTCTTCTAGGCAAAGAGAATTGAATTAAAGAGATAAGGCAGTTTTCCTCTTGAGGAAATTGTTAAGTAATTGCACCCTATTAAGTGTTAATTTTCAACAGGTGTTACTTAAATGTAACATAGTATCATCCCTGTATAATAAGGTCTCTGAGTTGAGAGTCCCTGTGCCAAATTTTACACCAATTCATTTAAATTGGATGGAGTTACTATGTCTTCCCCCAAAACAAATAAAGACAGACATGCTATTTAGTAACTGTAAGGGGCACCACATTAATTATCATTCTTAATTTCCCTCCAGAAATCATTTCTGTCAATAACTCTATTTCAACTAAGATGAATGGGAGGCAAGGGCATTATGTTTAAGCAGCAGGCTGCTAACAAACTGGTTTGGGGACTATAGCTGAGATTAGATCATGAAGCTATGAAAGAGAGAAAAAGTGTCTTCCTATTTTGTAGTGTACAAACATACAGAAAAGAGAGGCCAATAGTCTTCCTTAACACTGAATTTTTACTGGAAATGTAGAGTATCTATGAATACAAGGACTTTTACAGGTCCTCAGTAAGAAAGAGTTTTGGGGGTTTTGTTTGCTTGCTTTTTAAATTTTTTTTAAAGATTTATTTATTTATATTTAGAAAAAGACAGAGCGAGCACGGTAGGGAGCAGAGGGAGAGAGAGAGAGAAACTCAAGTGGACTCTGCGCTTAGTGCAGAGCCCCATGCAGCGCTCAGTCTCACCACACATGAAATCATGACCTGAGCCAACATCCTGAGTCAGACGATTAACCAACTGAGCCACCCAGGCGCCCCTGTTTGTTTTAATAATGGAGTAGCAAAGGAAAATTTTCCTCTTTTAAGTTTAAGGGCAAAGGTTTGAGGCAAGACTTAGGAAGAAAAATTCAGAAATAAAAAGGTACAACTGGACATTAAAAAAATGGAATTTACTATAGAAAAATATTAAAACTGAATAGAAAGCAATAAACAGTAATAAATTAGAAGCATGTTTGAGTTACAAAGTAATACAAAATTACTAGACATTAAATTATTTTATTCAACTCAATAAATATTTAAAAGAGGGACTGGAGACAGAAAATGGCATAGGTATGGGTGCCTGGGTGGCTCAGTCATTAAGCATCTGCCTTCGGCTCAGGTCATGATCCCAGGGTCCTGGGATCGAGTCCCGCATTGGGCTCCCTGTTCGGCGGGAAGCCTGCTTCTTCTCCCACTCCCCCTGTTTGTGTTCCTGCTCTCGCTATCTCTGTCTCCATGAAATAAATAAAATCTTAAAAAAAAAAAATGGCATAGGTATTTTAGAAAGGAATTGGAGGTAGAAAATGCCCTTATGATAAATATAATTTATAAGTAAAGACAGACACATAAGCAAATAATTTTTTAAATAACTAAATAAATTTTGGTTAATTCTCCCTAGAGCTGGATCAGGGATGACTTTATCTAAGATAAATCAATTTGAAATATGTATAACTGACTATTAGAGACAGGAAGAAAAGTGGATGGAACAGCAAGAAAGAATCAAAGTGCACAGCATATTGAAGGAAGTACAAATAATGTGACGTGATTAGAATTTATCACAACCCTTGTCAAAAGAAAAAGCATATTGAAAGAGAATAAGAGAAGTCCAATACATTTACTGCTATTTGCAAGTAGTTCTTAAGAATTAGATAAATAACCTGTTCTATCAGAATCATGTCTCCAGTTCATATTCACTTGTGCTCTGCATTGTGTAAGGAGTCACTTGCACCCCAAATAGAAACCCTATTACCTAACTCCCCTCCCTGATGGTAAACATGCACACACTAACAGAATCTAATGCACTATCTCAAAACAGAGGCAAGGCTATCAGAAGTATAAATTTGGACACATACTGTCTTCCTTTTTTTATCTTGTGACAATATATACCATATTATCAAAATATAAGATGAACAAAGCAAAACTAAATTTGAAACTTAGTTCTTTTTCCACAACATCAACTACATCAACCAAGAAATAATTATTGTTTCTCATGCACTAAAATGCTATTTCAGAGATTTTTAAGAAAACTACAAAAATTCAATACACTAGAATAAGTTGTGGGAAGGCCTGGGTGCTAATAAGCATAAATAAAATAAAGAAAAATTATATTTATATATTTATTTGAATATATAAGATTTACTTAAATATATTTAAAGATTATGTTTATATTATAAAAGTAGATTCTTTTTCGAGTGTTAAAAATACACTTGAGAGACACCTGGGTGGCTCAGTCAGTTAAGCAGCTGCTTTCGGCTCAGGTTCATGATCCCGGGGTCCTGGGGTCCTGGGGTCGAGCCTGGGGTCAGTAGGGAGTCTTACTTCTCCCTCACCCTCTGCTCCCTGCTTGTGCTCTCTCACTCTCTCTGAAATAAGTAAGTAAAATCTGTAATTTCACATGATAAGTTTCTGAATGTTTTATATACATTGCCAATAAATCCAAAATGTCAATAAAAATTTAACTGAGTCTTTGGAGGTGCATATTTTGACTACTGCTTAGATAAGGGGAATTCACATGGTTCCCAACTTCCCAACTTTTGATAGCTGAATTTTCAATCCTTGCTTTTGTGAACTCTGGTCTCATAAATAAAATCTCCAAAAATTTCTTATTTATAATTATATTGGCTGTGATAATGTTAACACTCTTGATTCTGAATTATAGAAACTGTTCTTCCTTCAGCATTTGCAATTCTAAGTCTTTTGGAAATTCATGTTCTTTAAATGTTTTCAATACTAGTGACCCTAAATTTGAATGCCAAGTACTTGACAGTCTTGGTGTCCAAAGGCACTTTTAAAATAACCGTGTGTGTTATTTACTCTGGCTCTAAGGGGAAAATGTCCCAATTATTACTTTCCTTATACTAGGAATTTCCAGTTAAAGAAATAACAAATGGCCATAACCCGACAATCTTTAAATCTACACCTTCTGAATAAACTTTGAATACAAATATCTTAAATAAATTTTAAGAAAGTGAAAATATATTTAAAAAGGTGAAAATGTTTCTAATATTTTAAATGTGTAATTAGACGATCAAACTTGCATCCAGACTGTCAAACATGGCCCAAACTTCTAGATTACTAGAAAATTGATTTCATATAAAGCAAGTGATGAACACATCAACTACCTTAATTTGTGAGCTGATTTTTAATCCAAATCATTCCCTATTATACTTTCATTTTAAGAGCATAAGGATAATGAGTACATTTTTAAAGTTTGCACTGACTCATGGCTTGGATGTTTGTTCCAGCAAAGCAAAGAACAAAATAGGCTTTGGAAAGTAAATCATCTATTCATTATCAGATATCTATGGAAATAAGTTTGTATTTTAATATCTAACCATTATGCCTTATCTGGAATCATATGAGAATTAGGAAAATAAAAACTCTTGCCAAAATCTGATGGGAGACCATTAGGATAGTTAATGTCAGTCATAATACTTACAAGCTTAATACAGAAAGGCCTTATCTCTCTAAGAAGGATCAACAAGACTACATAACTCTCCCCTTCCCTCTAAACTATCCACAGGTAGTGTGCCCACTCTCTCATCCCACAATCAATATGAAAGAAAATATGATACTCAAAGAACCTTTTAATGATGTATTCTCACAAGCAACTGGTCTTCTATCACAGGAAGAAACTAAAATCCACTTAAAATTGAACTTTACCATTAAAAAAAAAAAAAAGGAAAGCTAAAGACCGCTTCAAAATTTAAAATTTGTTTCCAGATGCCAAGGTACAGGAAACTCCAAGGTTATATTTTAAAAAGAAACAAAATATTAATAGAAAACTACTAGAAATAACTGATATAACTAAACTGAATGACCAAGGGAAAGACTATGAAATGAACTAATTTATAAAAGAAATCAAGGAACTCTAAAGTCCTAAATCAAGGAACTCTAAAGTCCTAAACTGAGCATACACTAGCATAATCAAAAGTGAGACTCAGGATCATTTTTATATGGTTACTTTACTGGATTTTATAATGAAGGTGCTCATTATGTTCTATTATGTTAGCACAGGGCATGTAATACATAAAATAGGCCCCATGCCCTCAAGGAAAATGCCATCCATGCTTCTAATCATTTCCACATGACAATATAAAATAATAGACATGTCTATATTATAAGACTGTGACTAGCATTTTTATTTCCCAATAGCAGTGGAGATTTTCAAATAATGTAAAGAGGAGGGAGGGAAGAAGGGAGAAGACAGAAGTGGGGGGGAAGGGGAGTAGAGGGGAAAGGAAAAGAAGAGAACTTTACCTCTAAACAAGCAACTATGCTACCAAGTTTTACATGAAACTTGTAAACAATGTGTGCTTTTATTGATTTTTTCCTATCAAACACAATAAATACAAAAGGATTTAGCAAAATAAACCTTCAAATTCGTTTTTTAAAGAGCTACATTTATGAGTCTAAAATATCATCAAGCTGTTCAAATGAATGTTTATGCACAATTTAAAGTTTAAATACTTTGAAAGGTCTTTTATCACACTAACATTAGAGAAAATAGGAAATCATCAACTTAAAACCATTCAACAACTTAAAGAATTTTAAGATTATATCTTTAATAAAGATATTCTAGTAAAAAATATCTAAATCTTCTAAAGAAGCAAAATTTGAAAGGAGAATGTTATTTGAAATAGCTTTTGGCTAATATATTAGATATTTTTATACAAATTAAAAAGTAAAACTCTTATACTAGTAACAAAAGGATTTCTCCTATTTGGAAATATATTTTAATTTTCTATTGTGAATAAATTACTTAAAAGTCAGTTTACTATGATTACACACAATATTTTATCCATTTTTCTGTAACGTGGACCCACAGATAAATGATCAAAATTAAATCATAGAATGATTATAATAACTAAAACTGAAAATGATCCCTGAAATTGGAGCTAAATATACTTTAGCTAATGAAGCACATGGATAGCTCTAAATTAATGAGCAATTCAAAATTTTTCAAAAGTAATTGTTGATATTAAACCTCAAATATTGTCACATGTCAAAGTGCTGTTTTCTTGTCATAGCAAGCCCACCCAACTCTTCAGTCAACCCTCTAGTTCAGCACAGTACTTATTAAAAAAGATACAAGACACACTTAAGACACACATTAAAACACAAACACACACACACACAACTTTTCAGAGTATATATATAATAATTCCAGGAGAATCATTTATTGATTTAGGTTTTTATTTCATGTTAAGAGAGATATAACTTGACATTTAGAAATATGATTTATGATGCCTGAATTCATCTTACATATAGAAATACAAACGGGCACAGAAATGGTGTTGGATATTCTATATCTCTCCTAAAGTGACTTCTATAGTGTAAAGGAATTACAACATGGCTGGCATAAGGAAACATTCAGTTTTGTTTTTTCGATCAAGCTCCACTTCTAGGCAAAGTAAAGGTCATGTGAAAGGGGGTGTTTAAGAATAATGGCAGTGTCCTTGGAAGAGAAGACTTTATAGCACTTCCAGCTCTAGACTGAAATATGTGGGCAACAAATGAAAAAGATAACTAGAAACTTACAGCCCATTCTCTCATTTCTTTTTCTTCTCTAGAATCAACTCTTTGTTTTCAACTACTGTTAGCTTACACCACACACAACACATATTTTAGTCAACCCTAAATCTTGCAGATTCTTTAGAAACAGAGGAATTTAAAATTAATTTAAGTGATATACTTCTCATTCTTCCACTGATCCTCCTGATCTTCAGTTTACTTTGCCCTCTGATCAACCCTGTACATGGTTAATAATATTGAATGATGTTCCTCCATTACTGTTCTTATACCATTATTACCTGGCTCTTATATTAGCAAGATGTTCTTGGCCCCACCAGGCTTTGAGTAAACTATAAATTTACATTCTTGTTTAATAACCCCCATCAGAGTGTCCCCAGCTACTTATGAGAGTCCCCTTGCTTCTACTCAGTGATATTCCTGCAGTACCTTATTGTACACAGGTATATTTCATTCCCCTAGTCTCCCCACCAGGTAGCCTCACCACTGTCATTGCTACTACTGATCCTCCTAAGACAATGGCTCCATTTTTCACAGCTCTCTACAATGGGGAACCACCACTATTCATACTGCTCTGGCATTAATGGCAAAGTCAGAACAATCCCTTGGCTTATTCCATTCCAGGCTGGTATAAGCCTATTCCAATTCACTATAGTTCAGCAAAGACCAAACTACACATTTAAAATATATTTTGCTAAAGGTTCAGGTAAAATGGAAGGCAAGTATAACATAGTGAATTACTTATAAGGACTACTAGGTGTCACTACTCTCAGAGCCAATAGGCTAAATGTCTTCCTCAGTAGTCTTCCCCAGGCCTTCTCCCCATCCATCTCCAATGTTGTCACAATGAGTTAAAGAACCAGTTACTCCCAACACTGGGATTACTTTAAATATATCTACAGTTCCAAGTCCAAAGTGGAACAATCACAGTGATACAACAAGAGGACATTTTTTTTCCTTCAATAGAGCCCAATTCTGTCTCATTGGATCTTATTCTCTGTTTTAGGAGATCCTCTTAGATGGTAGAGAGGGAAAACATGCATTCCTTTCAACCAAAGCCCTTCTACCTTTCACAAGGAATATACTCTTGTTTGGTTTTAAGATGACACTGGAATATGAAATCTAACATCAGCAAATGCTATATTATTCAATCTTTAATATATCACCATTTGTGAAACATCAACAACCCAAACTATACAGAGTTATGCTAAGGTGAGATCAGTTCCATGGCATTTTCTTTAGGGGGAGTTGAGGAACTTGCACATATAACTATCAGTACAGTCCAAATTCATACCAAGAAAAGCTATACTCAATCTCTTAGTACATGACATCTGCACTCAGGTAACTTCAGCCTTCCCTAAGACTACTGTTTTTCTCACACATAACTAAAAGGTTTATGTTAGTAATTTTACTTGTATTTTTTACATAGTTTTTTTTCTGACTGCTATGTGCATGGAGGGTGGGTGAGAGAAAGATTAGTTTCAGCTGAGGCAATTTATACACCAAGGTATTCATCATGTTATATACTTCTACAGTTAACATCCTTAAGCTAATCTTCAAGAACATCTCAAACTTCCTATCATGTAATTCAACAATATCTCACTATTTGTTTACATGTGAGTTAGGGTAATCTTCATGAACCTTCATGATCCAACATAACTTGCTGATTGCCACATTACTCCTTCTGTTTGGAATTCTACCCTATCTTCTCTATAAGTCTATGTTCTTCATTTCTTTAAAATTCAAGTCCAGCCAATGTTCATTGGTTGCCTTCTCACCACTTATTCCCCACTCCTCCTTCGTGTTTCCATTTGAGATACGGGTGCTTCTGAGGAATTTAATTTCTTTCTCAATGGCAATGATGGAACATATGCATTCCATCCTCCCCAGTCACAGTAATTGGTTCAGATTCAAAGGCACTCTGAGAATTTCAGACCACATTCCAGGAAAACTCATTCTCTGGAAAAAGGGATGAGTGTATAAGGTCTGGAATTCTGAAATCATTATTTTAGGCACCAAATGAAGGGTGCCAGAATAGGATGCCAACATGCTGAGGAGGGCAGAGCCAAAAGACTGAAAAGGAATGGAGCCAGACCCTGATGACATTGTGTACTTCAGGGTCAATCCTCTTCAGAAACCAAATCTACCTTTGGATTCTTCTGTTACAGGAGCCAATAAATCCTCTTTTATTTTTTTTAAGCAGGTTGGACTTGAGTTTTCTATTCCTTGCAATGGAAAGTATAGTATCTACTACACATACTGTAAACCTCATTTTCTTTAGGAAGCCATTCATTCTTGATCCCACCTGTTTCTGTTCTACTTGTCCTTTCTTCAGCTGTTAAGTGGCATAATACTACAGTAATCTGCAATAATCCATACTAATAGCAATTTAAATTACGGAAAATTGGTTTCAATATTTTAAATGTTCCTAATTACATTACAAGCTTCTAAAGGCATAACGAAAATCTTCTGTTGCATTTTTCTATTTCAAGAACCACACACCACATTTCTCTCTAAAACATAAATTCAGTAAATGTTGAATACCAATAAAAGTGGTGAACAATGAAAATGATAGGATTATTTTTTACAGATAATAACTTAGTAATATACTTCTCATGATTAATAGATTACTAATGCACCTGCAATTGCACCTGAGAGATGCTGAACTTGTCTGGTCACTTAGTCATTTCCTTCTTTAATCGATGTTACAACCATAAATATTTAGTGTTTGGTAGAGTTTCTTTCAGTTCTGCATTCATTAATTTCATCATTTTGCCTCAATATTTATTAACAACTTGCTTCAGTATAGAAGAATAAAATGAAGAGTATGGGTGCTGGCTAAGTACAAAAAAAGATCAATGTGTAAGGTTACCACTTACCTTCACAAACTGCAATCACCCAGAAGGACAGTTGCAGTAAGACAAACTCAGTGCTCACAGGAAATTTTTATATGCAAATGTCTAAAACTGCTATGTCAACTCTAATGGCAAAAAAAAAAAAAAAAGACTTGCAAAATTAGCTCAATATTTCAATAATTGTATTCCCTACATGAATAAATCACAAGGTGACTACGAATGCTAATCCATGGACCTAAAGTTCAGTGGTAATACAGGGTGTTCTTCTAATTCTCCTTAATATTCCTACTTGAATTGTTGCAATCACTGAATTGTTAAAATGTGTTTGAATACAGTGGTATTTGTTTTCTAGATCAGAAATCAAATACACTGATGTTTTGGAAAGCTAAAAATCATTTGCCCTGCAAGCAATAAAATCTCCTTTAAAGACAAGGTTTTGCTCAGCAAAGATCTGAAAAACTGCAATTAGCCTTTCAACACTACTGTTTCCAGCACATGGCTTCTTGACAGATTATGCACAACCTCTGCGCATTATTGGTTTGTTTTGTTTCAGTCTACTATGCTAATTTCTATTGCTAAAAGCATGAAAACTTAAATACTTCTGGAGTCTCCTGAGTGTTTATAAGTGATGGTAAGCTATTCTAGTATTTGATTCCAAACATCACAAGTTGGTAAGTTTGCTGGTAATAAAACTGTCCATTAAACATTTACATACTAGCAAATTTTTTCACAAGGTATCACTTAGATTTCTTTTAAACATCAAATCCTCACTACAGAGAATGAATTTAATATGTTAAAATAGTTTAAAAATCAAAGTAGGCTCTGAAGGGCTGAAATGAGTTTATAATTTAGGTTTATATATTTCTCTTTCCAGATTTGACAATGGATTAAAACCCATATGATTCCCTTTTCTTTTCCTAATGAGCCTCAATTCAAAAAATATTAACTGAATACCTGCATTGTGCCATGAAACATGCATAGCAGTTAAGGAGACAAGGTCCCTGCTCTCAGGAAGCTTATGTCTCGTATGTAGTTCAGATATATGAGGAAAGTACTTTCAGTAAAACTTGAGAAATGTCTTGGGAGGGGGAAGCTCAAGATGCTATGGAACTACCTGAAAGGGGTAAGCATATTACCTAGGTTTGGCAGAATCACAAAAGACTTCCTGGGAAATAATATCTAAATTAAGAACTTAAGATTGAGTAGGATTTAGTCAGATAAACTGAGGGGAGTGACAGTGCTAGACGAATACTGCAGAAGAAGACAGCACTTGGAAAGAACTGAAACAAGACCTTTAAGCAATAGTGATTAGGTATTTTTCACAGTTCTGGGTTAACAAAACCAAAACTGAGTACACTGAAATTTAAGTGCAAATTTTCTGACTCTTGAACTTTCAATACGGTACATACCGTATTCATCTCAGTAAGCTAGAGCATTCAGGGTCAGGACTAGGGCCACAGATAAACTAGGGTGTTTGATTTGTGGATCTCTCTTGCTGTACTGTATAAATTACAGCTGTTTATGTGAATTCTTTGGGTTAATTATTTTAATAGGTTAATATCTAAAGAGAAAAAGATTACAAATTAATTTCCACTTGTCCCATATCAAAAATTAATTATTATTTGCATGGAACCATTATTTGCATGGAACAGTCTCAGATATAGTAATCCTTTACTTTATACTGGGCATTCAGAGGGAGACTCCGGGCAAACCACTCAGGGAAGAGAGAAACAGAAGAAAAGTCATATTTTAAATGCCTACTCCATGACAGTATATTTTACCTAAGCATACTTATTTAATCCCAATAGGAAAGGCTTTATTATTTGCACTGTATGTATGGGGATATTAAAGTTTGTGAAGTTTAAATTACTTGTTTAATTAAATACATAAAGTTTGTTAGATATGCTAAAATGTTAAATCACTGAATCACCAATGATGGATTTTTGTAGCTAAGTTAGTTGGTCTGTTGTACGACCTTCACAATAAAGTGTGTAAATGAAGGTCTTATGATGGGATCATTGATTAGGAAGGTTATGGTTCACATATGTATATTTGAGAGGCAGGCTTGCACATGACTTCAGTATAAAACTGTAAAAGTGTGTATACTACCACAACCACCATGTCCCAATCCCTGTGCACACGTGTATTTATTTGGCACATGCTATCTACACAGCAAACTGTCAACTTTGTAAGACACACATAGCCTGTGAGCTAATGACAATATTATATTATGGACTGCACTCTTATTGAAAGTCATTTGTACTTGTTTAACTTTAATGTTTATGATAAGAAGAGGTGTTAAAAGGTGTTTTCCAAATGGCTAGCAAGTTGATCCACTATTTACTGAATATTTTATCCTTTAATCTATGTTGCTTGAGAAGTCACTATTATTATATAGTAAGTTCTTTATAGACATGGTTCTATGAAATCATTCACTACTGTTTTCACTGACATGCTTCTTCTGTTTGCATATTTTTAATTATGAATTTAAATACCTTTATTTTTCAGGGTTTTTTTAAGATTTATTTATTTATTTACTTATTTATTTATTTGAAAGAGACAGAGATAGCCACCCAGAGCATGAGCGGGAAGGAAAGGGAAAAGCAGGCTCCCCGCTGAGCAGGGAGCCTGCCCTGGGGCTCAATCCCAGGACCATGGGATCATGACCTGAGCTGAAGGCAGACGCTTAACAGACTTAGCCACCTAGGCGCCCCTATTTTTCAATGTTTCTTTGGTTATGCTTCTGTTATTATTCTTCAAAGTATAGAATATAATCATTTTGACAAGCTTTACTCACAAAAATTTATATTTGAATTTGATTATCCATAATTTTTAAGTTGTTTTACTTTGGTGAAATAACGATGAGGCAATGATGACTTTATTTTATTAAATATTTTATTTATTTATTTGAGAGAGAGAGAGAGAGCACAACCCAGGGGGAGAGGCAGAGGGAGAAGCAGACTCCTCGCTGAGCAGGAAGCCCTATGCAGGGCTTGATCCATCGCAGGACCCTAGGATCTTGACCTGAGCCTAAGGCAGATGCTTAACTGACTGAGCCACCCAGACACCCAAGACTCTATTTATTATGGAGTTCCTCTGCAATATACTACTATGATTTTTCTTCAGGGGCACCTGGGTGGCTCAGTCGTTAGGCGTCTGCCTTCGGTTCAGGTCATGATCCCAGGGTCCTGGGATCGAGCCCCGCATTGGGCTCCCTGCTCAGCTGGAAGCCTGCTTCTCCCTCTCCCACTCCCCCTGCTTGTGTTCCCTCTCTCGCTGTGTCTGTCAAATAAATAAAATAAAATAATCTTAAAAAAAAAAAAGAAAGAAAAAACCATATTGCTTATGGAAGTTTCAAGAAATATAATGTATGAGCTCAAAATAAATTATAAATCAAGGACCAATTTTACTAAGCAGTACAATTTAGACAAAAAAAAAAAAAAAAAGGTTTGAATTATTGAACTGTGTCCCTAAGTGGGGTAAAGTAATTCAGAATATAATTAGACCCTTACTCCTCTGACTGATTGCAATGAATGATGAATCATCCTCTTCTGGTGGTAAAAACTTGAGGGATGTTAGCCTTACTCTGCTGAGTATCTTTTCCTTAAATGCCTCATGTTAAAAAGAGGACTTTTGATTGAACTAAGAAAGTGAGCTAGGAAGAATTAGAATAGGATTCTAGAAATTTATTCCCACTCATGTCACTACATTTAGTGAGGTTGTATTTAAAATGTCTTTAAGTACAGTTTCGCAAAATTTTCTTTATTTTAATATAGAGCCCAACAAAATTTTTTATTAACTTCAATTCATTCCAGTAATATCATGAATAGGATGTTTATCAAATTTTCTAATTGTTTCTTGTTGGTATACAGAAATGGTACTGATTTTATAAGAGACCATGCATGGAACTGACTTAGGTCCAATAGGTTTTCTCAGGTACTGACATTTCACATCAAAACAATAATAATTTAGGCAATATTCATTCTAAAATCTAGACATTTTGTATCTCATTATCTACCTCTTCCAGGAAAAAAAAAAAATTAGTGACAGTAATTATCAACTTTTTCTACAGCACAGCACTTGCCCAGGTTGTTATCAGTATAGTTTTAGTTTCATGGGAAGTTAAAACAATATTATTATACGGGAAAATATTCCATGATCAAATAAGTCTGGAAAATAATGTTAAATTATATTAGGTGAGCCTCACTAATGAAAAAAAGCTTAGGAATTTTAAAATAATGCTTATGGTGGATCTCCTAGAGACTAATATTGTAGTCTGTGTATCTCCAAATTATTTGACCACTGTAGATCACTAATTCATCCTAAATTTAATTTATATTGGGAGCACACCAAAAACAGACATAGATTAATATTATTTTCAGGTAGCTAACACTTCCAAAATCAGGATTTTTCTCCACCAATTTGAGAAATCACTTGTAATATAGTATTTACATTTCTTGTTTAGTTTATTATACTTGTGTAAGATTTTTGTGCTAGTTTTTATCAAAGACATTCTTTCTTTATGTTTAGTATCGATTTTCTGGTTTGAATTTCTTTTAGTTATCTTTTACATATTAATGCTTTATCAGGCCACTTTGTAAGAATGCTCATTCATAGTTCAGTGACTCCTCTGATTTAAACTTAGACAAAATAAATAACCTAATTTACTTGATATTATATTACTAATACAATTTCATGTTTTTTTTTAACATTCGCTTGTTTAATGTAATTATATTTTAATCACTTTTTCAAGCATCTCCTGTAAACAGCATACAGTTTTTAAAAAAAATTTTACCTAAACTCCAATTGCTTAATAAGTAAATTTATCTCATTCATATTTATTATTGTATTATTTTATTTCAGTCAACTTCTAAATGGACTACGTTTTTTCTACTTTTACATTCTCCAGTGCTTTAGATGAAATATATCTTATTTTAATTGTATTCATGATTACTTATAAGGTTAAACAACATTTTTGAAGTATATTACTCCAGTATTAGAATAAAGTATAAATTGATATCTTTTAGAACCTACATTTCTGATGATAAATTTCACATATTCAGCTTTAAAATTTTTGCCTTTGCATTTAACTTTATTACCAGATGTGTGTTTCTTTTGGACTTTTAACTAGTATCTGTTCATACCATGAAATATAATTATTACCTCATAATCGAAATGTTTCTGGCTTTAAAATAAATTCTATACCATATTATATTCGATTACAGAAAAAAGTGTTGAAAAAATATTAGAAAATAATCAAATACATATATATACTATCTTGGTTAAATTAACAATGTTGTAGTTTTAGAGTTATTTTTAGATTATATTATTAATTTCAACTTCATTGGGATTTGCATTCTATTTTTCACTTCTTTTTTCTTTCTTTCTCTTCTCATCTTCCTTTTTTCTTTCTCTTTCTCCTTTCTTCTCCTCTTCTTTCTCTTCCTGAATCTTTCCTTTATCCACCTTGGCCTCACCTCCACCAATATTCAATATTACTAAATGGAATATTTGTTTTTCTTAAATAAAACCAAGGTAGATATGAAATGTACTGTTATGCCTTAGGCTATTTTATGTGTACCATGTAATGATTCAACTCTTTCTTCACTTTTTCTCTTCAAACTCTATGATACCATTATTCCCACAGAACAGCATGGCCCTCATTTGATGAGGATGCATTATTTTTCAATTCTTTTCTTATTAGCCAGTAACAACTGAACTGCTACTGTTCTGTCTTTTGCATTAAGTCAAGTCAATGTTTTAATCTAAGAAACTAAATTTTTATTCAATAAAAATTTCTTTTACTACTAGGGGATTTCTGGGAAAGCTGGCAAAGTCAGAGGATCCTAAACTCACCTCTTCCCATGCATACAACTAGATAACACTGGCATCAGTGTAAATAAACCAGAAAATGAACTGAAGACTGACAGAATGGACTCTCCACAGCTAAATGTAGAGAAGAGGCCACATCAAAGAGGGTAAGAAGGGCAGAGTTGCACTCGGGAGCCAAATGGATCCAAGGGGCTGTCCATGGGAAGGAGGGATAGTACAGGCTCAGAAAAGGGAAAGGAGCTGATCCCCTGGCCAGGCACCCCAGGTAAGGAAAGAGGAATCCCCAGAACATTTATAGCTTTGAAAACCAGAGGGGCCCAACAATCAGTGGGGCTTAACACTTGGAACTTTTTTTTTTATGTTCAGTTAGCCACTGTATAGTACATCATTAGTTTTTGATGTAGTGTTCAATAATTCATTAGTTGCGTATAACACCCAGTGCTCATCATGACCCGCACTTGGAAATTTAAAAATCAGCAGGCTCAACACTGGGAGAACTAGAGGGCCTTGGGAAACTGAGTCCCTGCTCTTAAAGAGAAGCAAAACAAAGAGCCCCAAAGAGATATAGCATAGAAGCAGCAGTTTGAAAAAGGAGAAGGTAAAGAGATTTATTTATTAATCTCAGAGCATGTGCTAGACAGTCAGATATCTTTAGGAGACTTCTCCAAACCAAAGAGCTGACAGGACACATTTCTCTTCCTGGCCCCCAGCCTAGATACTTAAGCACCTGCAGGAACCAGCTCAGCACAACACTCCCCACCTAGCTTGCTAACAGTATGCCCCAGCCCCCCACCCTGTGTGCATCTGTGAATCCACCCCCTCCAAACCAAATCCAACAATATATTTAAAAAAGTCATTCACCACAATTAAGTGGGATTTATTCTTGGGATGCAAGGTGGTTCAATATTTTCAAATCAATGAACAGAATACATCACATCAACAAGAGAAAGAATTTAAAAAATATCATTTCAGTAGATACAGAAAAAGCACTTGACAAAGTACAACATCCATTCCTGATAAAAACCCTCAAAAAAGTAGGTATAGAGGGAACATACCTCAACATAATAGAGGCCTTATGTGAAAAACCCATTGAGTATGATACTCAATGATGAAAAACTTAGAGCTTTTCCCCTAAGATCAGGATCAAGACAAGATGTCCACTTTCACCACTTTTATTCAACACAGTACTGGAAGTCCTAGTCACAGAAATCAGACAACAAAAAGAAATAAAAGGCATCCAAAATGGAAAGGAAGTAAAATTTTCACTATTTGCTGATGACATGATACTATATATAGAAAACCCTAAAGACTCCACCAAAAAATTACTAGACCTAATCAATGAATTCAGTAAGGTCGCACGATACAAAAATCAATATACAGAAAGCCGTATACAGTAAAAAATCTATACAGCAATAATGAAGTAGCAGAAAGAGAAATTAAGAAAACAATCCCATTTATAATTGCATCAAAAATAATAAAATACCTAGGAATAAACTTAACCAAGGAGATGAAAGACCTGTCCTCTGAAAACTATAAAACACAGATGAAAGAAACGGGTGAGTGAAATAGGGGAAGGGGATGAAGAGCATACTTATCATGATGAGCACAGAGTAATGTATAGAACTGTTGAATCACTATATTGTACACCTGAAACTAATATAACACCATATGTTAACTATACTATAATTTTTTACAAGTTACTATTTCAAAAAAGAAAATACCTTTTAATTGCAAATTTAATTGGCAAAAAAGTAAATTGTGAATTTATACTAGATAAAATAATTCAGCAACAATTTACAGAGATTATTGTTCTCATTTTGACATTAAGATACGCTATCTTAATGGCAGCCCTACTTATTTTACCAGCAAAACAATATTAAATAGTGTCACATTAGGTGATCACTTGACATCTATGAAATCATAAATATGTATCCAAATATAGTAATTGAAATAATAACCCAGAATGTGATTACATTAAGTTATTAGATTATTATTAAAATAAAACACACAAAATTTTAAATTTCTACAGAATACTCATGGTCCATGAAATTTCATCCTCTAACCACAGTTTGAGAAACAGTGCACTACACCATAGTGACAATTAAGAGTGAGAGGCATAAATGATTTTGATGTGAGAATGAACTGGAGATAGGCAGGTTCTAGCTGAGATGTCAATGAACCAGGCACCTGCTAGAAGTCTCATTTTGCTAAAATTTTTCTCTCTCAGCTAGCTGATGAAGCAATGAGGGACTATTACTCTGGATTTAACTTTGACCAGAAAGAAAGAACTGGTTCATGAAATTCAAGTGACAGGAACCTTGGGAGAAAGTCAACTTGTCATCTTAGTGCTGGAAATAGCCCAGAAAGGAAACACTCAGTGCAGTATGACAGGTAGCTTGGACTTTAGAAAGCAGATTTCAAAAATTTCAGAGAGGAGATCTGAGTGATTCCATAACTTCAAGTCTTTTAAAAGGATTGGAGGCCTTGAAAAACAAATTCTGAAAGAAAATTATAAACATCAACAACAAGGTAGAAACAAAAGGGAACAGTATATAAAGGAAACTAACATAGCTATATACATTTTCCTGCATGCACTGTAAGGAGGACAAAGGGAAAGGATTACAATTTTGAACATCTTTATGTGTATAAAAGATGCTAAATCATTTGCATAGAGGTATCTCTATATCTGTTTTACTGATGAGGAAACTGAGGCTCAAGGAGATTACAGAGACTCCAGAAATATAAAGTCTAGTATAGAGTTATTAAGATAACTAAAGATAATAAAAAGTTCTGTCGGCCATGTGAAAGATATTTTTTAAAAAAGAAAAATGGTTAATTCCAGTACTTGATGCTGATTATTTCATATTAATCAAAAATAGTAAATAAGCATAAGTAATTAAAGCTTACATTCTCTATGATGGAAATACATCTTTATACTAGTAAGGATAAAACAAATGCAAATAGGGACACCTGGGTGGCTCAGTCCATTAAGTGTCTGCCTTCGGCTCAGGTCATAATCCCAGGGTCCTGGGATCGAGTCCTGTTTCTCCCTCTGCCTGCTGCTCTCCCTGCTTGTGTTCTCTCTGTCAAATAAATAAATAAAATCTTTTAAAAAAATGCAAATAAAAGACACATGGATATACCTATAATAAGAAGCAAATTTAAGTGTCTGTTGATACATTACATTCTGTATAAGCAAAAGCAGTCCCCTTCTTAGTGGGCAGATAAGAAAACACACACACACACACACACACACACACACATACACACATACACACACCAGCCAATCCACTGACAACTAGTAACTAAGTAGATTCTCTTTAAGAATCTAAACTAAGAGACTCAGAAATAGTAACTAGTCAGATAAAGGTAAGTAGTAGAATTGAAGAGTCATTTTAAGGCAGACGAACATTAGCATCATGGCAAGTCTGAGCCATTTGCACACTGACATTATGGAGAAGCAAAAGCCAGAAGTAGCCCAAGCGTGCAAGTATTCTGAAAGCAGCAAGACTGTAAGGCATTCATATACAGAAAAGAGTAGATGAGAGACCTGATATCCCAGGAAAGACAGAGAGTAGCCTCAGGTACTGGCTTTCCAATTCTAGGTGTCCTGTGCCCAGGCTGCCCAGTTCTGATCCTTAAATAACTAAATGACACACCAAGTGTAATTTGGATACCTACTGGGTTATCTGTACATCATCTCTAGCTCTGGAAACTCCATTCTACCTCCTGCCATCCACATATTAACAGGGTAGTCATGTTCATACAATATAACTCCATCTCCTGACAACACTAATCCAGATATGGAAACCTTAACCAAGAGAAACAAAAACACTCTCTGCATGGAATACAGAATAAGAGATTTCAACCTAAAATAGGCTACTTATTGAAACAGAGAGGATATAAATTTGAGTGTTATTGGTAGTAGCCATTATCTACTTCTGAACCAGAAAACATAGAAATATTCTCTAAAAAAAAAAAAGTGACATGAAGAGAAAAATAAAGGTAACAGATGGAGAGAACTTACTGGGTTCCCTTCAAATAGACTAATATGTAATTCATCTGAAATACAATTGCATCCCTGCCCTTGGGTACCACAAGACAACCCCTGTTCCCCATATAATTATAGCACCAATGGATGATCATGGTGACTGGGAAGAATGCTAAAAAAAAAAAAAAAAAAAAAAAAGATATACAGAAAATTCCATGTAAAATTAAAATGTACATACAAAAATTACACATCTTAAAGCATTCTATCAATTACCAGCAAAATTCCAAGACATATAATTAGACAGATGGCTCATGAACACCTAGAAAAGGAAGTGGTAATCACCAAGAGCCACTTTAAATTCTAAGAATAAATTATACCAAATTAATTAAATTACATAGACATAGTGAATCTGCATTTCAATGAGGTATTTAATGCAGTATTCTGTTGATGTCTTTTTGGACAAGATATATGTGGAGAGGATGTTTATAAATTATGTGCATATGTGTTAGTTGAACAATTATTCTCAAACCATGACAATTACATGGCTCACTTTTGAACGTGTTGTGAGCCTTATTCACAATTTTGAGTTAAAAAATGGATATGGATATAGAAAAGATGTGTTTTAATTTGGAGAAATAGTTACGTATTGAATAACATAATCATGACTGAAAAATCAGGGTTTTTTTTTTTCATTATAAATGTTGGAACAATGGATCAAATTCAGTAAAAAGGAATTCTAGAAGAGAAGTATGAAGTCTAATACTCCTGGTTAAAAAGTTGACCTCACAAACACAGGATAGCAAATATCATAAATAGGAGACAAATATCCATGTCCTTTGAGGAATGGCACCATACCTTGTAAGTCCATATTTATAGCTCCCAACACAACTCCTGGAACAAAACAGATGCTAGGGTTAGACAATTTTTTAATCAATGAGAGATTTAATATAAGCCAACAAATGCCATGCACATTTATGTAGCATTTACACAAAGACAGTATTTAGCAAGGAAGTCAATAATACCCTGTACCTTACACAGGTCATATTTGGAGCACTGTGTCTGCTTGGGAGCCATATATTAAGTGGAACACTGATAAATTGAAGTGGTTCCAGAAGACAGTAAACAAGACAGTGAAAAGACAGTATTCTTGTGTTGGTCAGAGTTCTCCAGAAAAACAGAACCAACAGGGTGTATATACTTATATTTATATCTATATATATCTATGTATCTATGTATCTTGAGAGAGAAAGAAATCAGCTCATGCAATCATGCAATTGTGGAGATTGGCAAAATCTATAGAGGGTGCTGACAAGCTGGAGACCCAGGGAAGAGTTTATGTTGAAGTTCAAGTCTGAAGACAGTCTGCTGGTAGAATTCCCTCTTCCTGAGTAATGTCAGTCTTTTTCTTAAGGCCTTCAAATGACTGGATGAAGCCCACCCACATTATAGAGGACAATCTACTTTACTCAAAGTCCACTGATTTAAATGTTAATATCATCTAAAAAATATCTTTAAGCAACATCTAGATTAGTGTTTCACCAAATATATTTGAGTGCCATGCCCTAGGCAAGTTGACACATAAAATTAACCATCTCAACTTCACTGTCATATGATAAATGATTAAGGGAAATAGAGATATTTAACTTGGAAGAGAGAAAAGCTGGGGAGATAGATATACAGAATCTGTTTTAAAACATTTCAAATTTTAAAATAAAGAGGGGATTAGACTCGGCCATTATAACTCTAAAGTGTTAAGATGAAGGGCAAAAATTACAAACAAATTTTTAACAGTTAAACTATCTAATTTAAATGAGAAGTAGGATATACTTAAGAAATATGTGGCAAGGTCTCAATCCTCAAGGAAATTTACAGTTTAATTATGAGAGCAAAAATGCAGATATGAAAAAAAAACATTAATTCATTAAACTAATACTAGTTACTTATCATTTTCTATACATTAGCAATATAGTAACAATCAAGAAAATTTGCCTGCCCTTACGAAGCTAATATTCCCATGGAAAGATACAGAAAATAAATAAAATATATAGCATGTTAAAAGTGATAACTTCTAGGAATATTGAGGAGTCTGGCTCCTGCTTAAAAACCTAGGTGTGATTTTTCAAGCCTGATCATCAGCAATTACAAAGGCTTTATCTGGCAGGTCTCATGGAGAAAAGCTGCCCTCCCCACATCAGACCTGGTGTACAGCCAGTGCACTGCAGTCTGAAGGGAGTTACAGTCAAAGTCTCAGGCCCCCTTGGTCAGCCATGCTCTTATTCTCATCTACATACTAAGCCCAAGCACCTTCATTTCAAGGTTTGTTTATCAGGGGTCTTCATCCGAGGCTCCCTCCAGGTTACTCTGCCTACAACTCCTTATGGGGGATGGCACTATGCTCGAAGACACTTTCCTCCCTCTGAGTCAGTATTCAGTACTTTTTCATTCCTAGTCTTTTTCTCTCTTCCATCATCTTTCAGGTCCACAAAACTGCAGGAACCTTTTGTTCAGTGCTCGCTCAGCAGTGAAACAACCCGCACATCTGTGCAGAGCTCCCTAACCCTCGACCAGTGAGTTTGTCCATAGGGAAAATGGAAGGAGAGGGAGCCCACGTTTTCACCAGTTTAGCTGCTTGCTTACACTATAGCAGACAGTGATTAAAGGTGTAGCCGTTCCTTTCATTTTGGCTTATTGTCATAGTTGGCTACTTGGACCCCTGACACTTCAGCTTTCCCCATAGTGAGCTCTATAGAGCTCACAGAGAAACTATCTTGGTCAGTTCCAACTGCTATAACAGAATCCTATAGACTGGATGTCTTAAACAACAAATATTTATTTTTCATAGTTCTGGAGGCTGGAAGTCTGAGATTAGGGTGCCAGCATGGTCGAGTTCTTGGCAAAGACCCTCTTCGTGATTTACAGATGGCCATCATTTCAATGTATCTTCGCAAGGCAGAAAAACACAGGTGATCTCTCCTGTATCTCTTCTTATAAGGGTACTAATCCCATTCATGAGGGTTCCACCATCATGACCTAATTACCTCCCAAAGGCTCCACCTCCTAATACCATCACACTGAGGGTTAGGATTTCAGCATGTGAATTCTGGAGGGACACAATATTCAGTCCATAAGAGAGGCAAAATAAAATTAAAAAGGAAGATAAGCCGGGACAGGAGAAGAGATACCATAATGTAGTCAGAAACCTAAGAAGGTAATAATACATGAGTAAACACCTGAAGGAGGTGAAGGAGAGAGTTTGGAGGACACCTAGGAAAGAGCACTGTAGGCAGGATAAATAGCAAAGACAAAGACCCTGAGGAGGATACAGGCCCTGTTAAACACTGGCCAGATGGTGAATATCCAACTATAGTGGAATGCAAGAGGTTCTGCTTCCACAGTTCTTTCAGTCTAGTTAGAAAAAAAGAGAGAGAAAGAAAGAAAGAAAAGGAGAGAGAGAAAGAAAGAAAACAGGATAATTAGTTAGAAGACTGTGAGAAGTGCTGTGGCAGAAGAAAAATAGGGAGGCTCTGGAGACGCAAAGCAAGGGAGCCCAACAATCATTGAGTGGTCATGATAGACACCCCAGAAGTCAGGACGTCTAGTCAGAACACAAGAAGAATAAGAAACAAGGAAAAGGGTCAGAAAGGGTTCCATGATGGGGGGGGGGGGGGAAGGTTAGTGATCAGGTAGGGAAATCATGCTGCACAACTCTAGGGGGCTCCACTCACAGCACAGTCTTGGCATCATGCAGTGCACATATGTGAGGCCTTATATGATGAAATCAGAAGCTAAAATCATGCTGGTTTGGGGGACCCAAAACATTCAATACAACTAGAGTGTAGAGTGACTTAGAATAAAATGACAAAATCAAGAGGTAAGCAAAGATTTACACAAGTTTTTTAAAGTCACAAAAAATATTTTAAATAAGATATGAATACAACAAAAACTCTGGCTTTTATGATGCAGTAAGTGATTGTGGGATAAAAAGGCAAACCAGTGATGAGACTACAGTCAGAGATAAATTTTCGTGGCTTGGAATAGGGTCTTAAAAATAGGGTTAAAAAAGAGTAGAAGCAGAAAGGGTTGGGAGCTGATGGAATGTAGATGAGAGTAAAAAAAATTAAGGATTATCCTCCGGTTTTAATGTAGACTCCTACAACAATGGTGACGACATTTTTGACAGACAGAACAAAAGAGGACAACTAGATACTATACACAAGATGATCTCCTTAATACGAACCTTATGCACTTGAAGTGCCTGCACAGGATCTAAGCAGAAAAATAAATAGGATGAAATATTAATAGATAATCCACAAAAGAAGGGTTCCTTGGTCAGATATATCTAGAAAAATACTACATATTCTATCCTGCTCTTAAGGATCTATTCAATTATTTATTCATTCAACCTATATTTTGTAGCTCCTACTTTGTGCCCTAAACTATTTTTCACTCTGGAATATAGAACTAAATAAGATGAACATGGTCTCTGACTTCAAGAAGCTTACAATCTATAGGTGGATAGATGAATCAAACAAATAATTATTTAAATTATAATTGGGATAATTCTACAAATGAGTAGTATGAAGTCCCAGGAATGTGTAAGACAGGGGCCAAATCTAGCCTGAGGAGCCTCCTTGTCACTCTCACATGAATGTATTTAAATCCTACCATTGTGAAACGCATCAAAATTATTTAAATAAGGATTAACAAGGGTCATTAGATTTTTTTTAAAGCATGGAAGTTGTTTTATTTCCCCTATAAATATCTATTCCATGCAAAGAGCAAACCTTGGAATGTAGTTTGAAAAATTTCTCAAGAAAGAAAACAAGGGAAAATTTAAAAAGTACTTGAGTCTTCATTGCCAGCATGTAGTTCCCCTTTTCTTCAAAGAAAGAACAAGACCAAAGGTGTGGAGGCAGGACACACAGGCAGTTTGGAGAACACGAAGCAGAACAGCCTGATTAGATAAACAGCAGGCCCAGCGAGCAATTCTGACCAGTTGGGCACTCAAAGAGAAACTGTAAGAGTTACTTGCACTGAGTCACTTGACCACCCAAATTGCTTCCATTTCCTACTTCACACACTAAAAGTGATGACATTCATTTCTCTTTCCTCCCATTCTAGAGACACAGCAAGGCTGTCATAGCTGTGTTTAATGAATGAAAGAATGAATGAACTCTGATCTCTTTGGTATGTGTAATGAATAAAATATTATTGATATGAATAATGAAATACAGTTATTCAACTTGTAACCGGCATAGATTGAGATTTCATTTCTGATGTCTGCAACTGTTCTTTGAGTCATCAAAGGACTTTAAATCAGTTGAATGTTCAGGCTGAATATATTTGTATTTTTTTTCTTTTTTGGTAGAAGTGTGAGTCAAGGATATTGGAGCTAGAAATATGCCCTGGGAGGACCAGGATTTAGTGTGCCCTCTCAAATCTTCCCTCTCTCCGTGCTGCTCTTGTCCTCCCAAATACACTCTACTAAATTCTCAGCCAAAATTTTTACAAGACAATTTACATGAGAGCAATTTTAGATAACTGACCATTTGCGGATCCACTAAATACTAGAGTAAATCACTGTAATTAGATTAATATGCAATGATTAAAAATAATATTGCATTTAATGCTGCAGGAAGATGTTAAAAACATGTTAACTAAAAACGCAAATTCAGTGTAAGCTCCCATTTTTGTTTAAAAAAATGCATGTGTGCAGATATATAAAGTTTTACTTTTCAATTGTACTACTAGGTATTTACCCAAAGAATACAAAAGTACTGATTCAAAGGGATACATGCACCCCGATGTTTATAGCAGCATTATCTACAATAGCCAAATTATGGAAAGAGCCCAAGTGCTCACTGACTGATGAATGGATTACTTCTGAGTAATGGTATATATAAGTGGTGTGTGTATATAATATGTGTGTGTATATATATAAAATGGAGTATTACTCAGTCATAAAAAAGAATGAAATATTGCCGTTTGTAACAACATGGATGGAACTAGAGTGTATTGTGCTAAGTGAAATAAGTCAGTCAGAGAAAGACAAATACCATATGATTTCACTCATATGTGGAATTAAAAAAAAAAAACAAGCAAAGAAAAAAAAAAACAGGGAAGCAAACCAAGAAACAGATTCCTAACTATAGAGAACTAACTGATGGTTACCAGGAGGGAGATGGGTGGGAAGATGGGTGAAATAGGTGATAGGGATTAAGGAACGCACTTAACATGATGGGCACCAAGTGTTGTACGGAAGTGTTAAATCACTATATTGTACATCTAAAACTAATATGACACTGTATGTTAACTAACTGAAATTTTTTTAAAAAAACTTAAAAAAGAATTTTACTTTCTGATGACTAAAAAAACAGATTTTTTTAGTTTTCTATTCATCTATATTTTCAAATTTTTCTATTTACTGTTTTAAGAAAATATGTGAAGAAATAAATTAAAAATTTCAAAGGCTTTTTGGATAAACATATTTCCAGGTGATACATATGAAGTTTTATTAGGAACAGCTCTGTTGGATTTATAAGTTGGTTTGAATTTGATTCACTTTTAGCTTTATACTTGCAAAAGCTTTTCTGACATTTGGTAAAAATTCTGTTCAATAATCTTTCCATTGTTGCCTTTCCAAATACCCTACACTCACTACCTTCACCACTCACTAGCAAAAAAAAAGGCAGCAATGGCAACCACTTGCTACGTTTCAGAGATTTGGTAGTTAAGTTCTTCAAGGAAATCAGCTGCAGGCTGTACATTCTGAAAGAAATGCTCTTGGTGAAGGATCTAGGTAAAGAGCCCTGAGCAGTGAAGGCCAGTTTACGTGTGAATATCAAGCACTTTATACAGACTCTCAAAAAGAGAGCTGATGAATAGAGCCTTTTTAATGACTAACCCTGCCTTTTTTGGCAAACTATACTTTGTTCTATGTAAAACGATTCCTGCATGAAAAAGAGATATTAAAGTGCCAAACTGATTTTCCTGAGTCGATGAAGTCTCATAACTTCATAGTAATACTCCAGAAATTTTTCATCAAAACTGTCTATGTACCAACAAGAGAGCGAAAGAGTTTGTGTATTACACAGGTGGTAATGGAGAAGTGAATGATACAAGTGGAAATAAAATTATTTCTGTTTTACAAATATTTACAAAATAGAAATGGAGACAACCAATCATAATGCAAAATGGAATAAACTAATGTAACCCTCTGAGGATTAACTCGTTTTCAATGACAGGAAAGAAAGTAGGGAAAAGATATTCCAAGTTCATCAGGACCAAGAGCATGAAGGCATGAAAGTATACGGCATACTTAGAAAAATGACTAAGAGCTAAGCTTAATGGAAGAATGCATTGGGAGGTGGTCTGTACAAGCAGACTGAAATCGGTCTAGCAGCCTGAGAATGCCATTTTAGGAAATGTGACTATATTTTATAGGCAACAGGCAGTCATCTAAATTCTGTATTGAGTATAAAAGGTGGAGTAGTATATTGAAAGGCTAAAGACAGATACCAATTGGAAAGTTACTGGAATATTGTGTGTGTGAGATGATGTCACTACCTGCAGTATGAGAGGAACAACTGAAAATAATTGGCAAACTGATGAAGCACCACTGTGTAGGCAGAACAAACAAAACTGAGTAATTTACCAGTGGTGTGGGCGAGGGCAATGAAAGAGTCAAAGATAACTGAGCTTCCTTGTATGAGTGACTGGGAAGATGAAGTACCAGCTCTACTGGATTAAGTTTAATTTGGCTTTGAGACATCATGCAAATTCTTGGGAATTAGAGTTAGAATTTCAGGAAAAATATAAAGTTGATAGTTACTACCCAGAAGCCAAAAGCAGGATATTAAACAATATGTGTTAAACAATAAAAAGTCTGAGACCAGAAAAATAGGGAAAGATTACATACTTTTTTGAAGGTTAGTCAAAGGAAGCAGAAACGGTAATACAGACAATTAAGGAAAAAGATAATACATGGAAAATTATAATTCTTAAAATTAAGAAGAAAATATAATCTTTCTTACCTCTGACCAGAATATAAGAACTATGATAAAACTAGGTAAGGAACAATATCAGGAAATCAATAGAGCAGAAAGGTTAAAGAATGAAGAGTAGCCAACAGTGGTTAAATACAGCAGAAAAGTTGGGGAAGTTGAGGCCTACGAAGAGAGACTAGAAATGGCAAACAATACATTACTGATGAGCTCTGAAAAAGCAGTTTCAGTAAAATGTGGAAGAAAGAAGCCATAAAAAAACCTTTTAATGGATGGTTAAGAAATGGAGACAGCAATTTAAAACAGTCTTTCAAAAACTTAATAAAGTTAAGAAGAGATACAATGTGTCAATTTGGCAGAGAAACAAGGCCTGAGAAAGAGTTTCTGTTATTTGTTTACATTTGAAATATGGGAGACTTTGATATATTCGTTGACCAAAGAAAATCTAGTGAAGATAAAGAAATTAGTTATAAATTGAGTGATAAATTATGGACAACAACTATGGAACTGAGGATAGTAATGAATTCAATCAGTAAGAAGAATGAATTCAAACAAGGGCAAAGGAACTAGCCTTGGAAACTAGGAACACTTTTTCTGTAAAGCAAGGACAAATAATATGGAAGTCCAGAACAAATCAGTTTATTGGGAGGGAAGGAAGTTGAGAGCAGTATGTTGGCCTGTTTCTTTACTACCGAAGCACAGAACAACCCTAAGGCTTAAGATAATACATGGATTTAATAACTTTATATCATAATGGTGGTTCACACAACAATCATGAAACTTCAGAAAACTTTGGGTGGAACGTCTGACATAACTGGATAGGTAAGGGTATAGCTCACAGACCCAGAAGATAAATGGACCCCAAGAGAAACAATTACTACCACTGCAATTAGGTTTCCTTAGGAAATACCTCTTAATTAAGATAAACTGAATCTATTTAGTGCCTGAAAAATCCAGTTGCTACACATGGCTCAGTGAACTACACACCATACCATTACTTTTATGTAAGCCTATTTTCACAAACACCAACAGCCATAGAAAAAGATGATGTCAGTGACATGAGCAGCTAGGGAAAATGCCACAGTCGTCCTATTCAGAATTGGGTTTGACCATAAGCACAAGCATGTTACTTAACCTTCTGTGCCTCTTTTTCTTCAATGACACTGATCTGATAGGTCTGCTATGAAGATGAAATAGCTGGTGCACAATAAGAACCCATAAAAATTAATCACATTTTCTTCTTCCTCCAGCTCTCCTCATCCTTCTCCTTCCCCTCCGCTTTCTTCTTTCTTCTACTTCACTATAATTCTTAGTTAATTCCTTCAACAAACATTTATTTAAAACTGACTATATGCCAGATACCCCACTACCCTGGACGTACACTGATGAACAAAATATACATGATTCCTGGGCTCTTCGAGCTTGCAAACTAGTACAGAAGGCAAATGCTGAGCAAATAAAAATATAAATAAAAATATATTTTATATTTTCAAATAACTATAAATATATTTGTATATAAATATAAATAAATATATGATTACAAAGTGTGATAATTTCATTGAAAGGAAGTAGCAGGAAGCAAGAAAATAGACTGATACAAGTAATTATTCTAATGTGGAGGCAGAGGAAGTATTCTGAAAAACTGACAGTTGAACGAAGATATAAAAATCCCCAGGGCGCCTGGGTGGCTCAGTCGGTTAAGCGGCTGCCTTCAGCTCAGGTCATGATCCTGGAGTCCCGGGATCGAGTCCCGCATCGGACTCCCTGCTCAGTGGGGAGTCTGCTTCTCCCTCTGACCCTCCCCCCTCTCATGCTCTCTGTCTCATTCTCGCTCTCAAATAAATAAATAAAATCTTTAAAAAAAAAAAATCCCCAAATTTTGAACACATGAATATTACTTAATTTTCTAAAAGCTGTCATCCAAAATGTATTTATTCCCAGTCAATTCAACTAGTTAACATTTGAAGTGCTTTATCATACATCATATACTTGGAATTTCTGTGCTGAAAAAAAAGATAACAGAAAATTCTTTGCTTGAAGTCTAAGATTGTTTCTATAAAAAAACTTAATCAACTAAAAAGTAATAAATTCCATTTAAAGAAATCAACTTTATTTATTTATTTATTTTTAGAGAGGGAGAGAGCAGGGCGGAGTGACAGAGGGAGAGAGAAACTCTTAAGCAGGCTCCATGCCCAGCATATAGCCCGACCTGGAACTCAGTCTCACAACCCTGAGAATCATGACCTGAGCCAAAATCAAGAGTCACATGCTTAACCAACTGAGCCACCCAGGTGCCCCAGTCAACAAAAAAATATAAAAGACCTTTAAATGAGTGTTACATGTTTTAACTAATTTTCATCAAAGTAGTTTACGTAGAGGATACAATCTACAGCTAAATTAGCCAAATTTATAACCTTAAGGAAATGACTTTATACTGAAAGGACAACTAATTATAGTTAATTTGTATAATATCTGTCATGTAGGTATCACTATAATATTGTCTGGAGTGTCAGGAAAAGGTTCTTAGCTCTGCCTGCTGATATAATATGGGAAGGTTAATTATAATTAGGCTCTAAGACTGATAAAAACATCTATGCTAAAACATTCAAAGAGGAGTTGGAAAACTATGGTGAGATTATACAGATTTCAGAATTTGAGGTGAAGTGGAAGCAGTAAAAGACCAAGTTTGGCTAAACTAGTGATCAAAATCAATAAAATAAAAAGAGAAATGTAAGTCTGATAGTTAAGTCAAGAGGGTTGATTTCCTTTTACTTAATCAGATTGCCAAACTGCAGAAGGTGGGAGAAGTAAGGCAATAGCCATGGTTTAGCTTCAGGCCTTAGAGAAGGAAGAGAAACTTTAGGACCTGACTCTACTTGGGGGATGTCTTCACTGCCAAAGGACTTGAAATATGCAAGTGAATGTCAAATTTACTGGCCTCACTTGAGGGCCCTGACATTCATGATTACTGGTATACAAAGTATGTAAGGTCTCTTGAGAATGAATCTGCTTTTATAAACCTTATATTCTGATTTTCTAACAGCTAACATCATTCCATAGAAAAGAGTAGAATAGTAGAATTTTGGTGGGTATTTTACAGCTAACAATTGAACCGAAGCCATTGTCCATGGCAAAGAAAAATATAAATAGGTAAATAATGAATCAGATATGATTATGTCGATTATGTATTATTATCATGTGTGGTTTAAGCAAGACATATATTAATTATAATATAAAAATATTCAGTATACTTGGTTCCCTACTATAAAAATAAAAATAAGTACAATTTAAGTATACTTGGAGAAATAAATCAAATATATTTAAAGACAGGCACCAGTTTCTGTAATGAAGGTAGTTATTAGCTTCAAAGTAAAAGTGACTAGCTCAAACAACAAATGTATGAAGCAGATGTAGTGCAAATTTGCTCCTTTTCATTAGCTTGTAATATTAGCTTGAATTCTATATTCATATGTGATGTGTATTTTTCTACATTACAACAATTACCAGTTGATGATTGCCACATAAAAGAAGTATTTTAGGAGTTTTTACCTCTACTTACCATACTTCTTTGCACTTACTGAGTTTAAAATTATGACATCATTTCTTTGGAAAATCTTTAATTGTAATTCATAGCTTTGAAAATTTTCTATGCACCCTATGAAAATTTCACTGAGAAATTAAGTTGGTGAGAGTTTACTTCAGATGTTATCATTTTACATCATTTACAGGCAACACTCTTCGGTCTTGCTAAATGGTATGACAGATAAAAAGCCTAAAATATTTAATAGACTTAAACTCTTTTTTCCTTTGGACCTTATATAAACCATGTAAAATCAGTGGGCTGGAGGGGAAGGATTCTCAGGGAGGCAAAACTAAATTCAAGATTTAAACATTTCTATGTTGAAATTTAGTCCATGGTGATATACATACATACTGACTTCTCATTGAGATGAATATCAATAAATTGACTGACCTGAGAGATAAATATTGATTTTTAGCAAGCCCAAGGTCTGCATTTATATCAGACAATTCTTCTTGATATTTCCTAGGATACAAAGTCAATAGATGAATTGTTATATTTATATTCTGAGTAATTTCCCGAGGCTGCAGTAAAGTAAGGTTTTTCACTCTGTTTGGGAGAAGTACTGCCCAATTTATGTCTATATTTTGTGAAATGCTTACTAAAAATATCCAAATGGAATACTGCTCATATTTGTTGTTCTAATATTTGACTCACGTTAGTAACACTGAATATCATTCCAATTCACTGCTATTACTTATATTCGGTATCTTTCCATTTAACAGATTTCTTTGTATATGTTTCCATCATATTCAGACTACTCCGACATGAGGCCGGCACAGATGGTCATTGAAGTTAGCCCAGAAAAAAGAATAAAATTTAGCCATTGGGTGAAATGTTTTGTTCTGATTATTTGGCAGTAACTACAATAAGCATACAGATGTTTTCATGAATTGTTTGTAAATTAAGTGAATAAAGGTTCTGGTATTCTATACATAATGATAACATTCTTTTCTGATTAGGGATATTGCATTGTCCTCACTATCACTTCAGTTTTATGGCTTTGGTCTAATCTAAAGGGGCTGACAGCAGCACTAAACATATATTCAAGTTTTAAACAGGCATCAAGGCATCTGCTTTAAAATAAATTCATAGTCCTGGTGATGATAGTCTGAATTTCTGAACCAGGAATTCATTACTACCAATAAGTTAGTACAGATAATTAACCTAATACATATTTTGAATCATGCCTCAAAATACTATAATCCTTTTGCTTCCACACCAAGTCTTCATTCCAAGGAAGGCAACAAGTATAATTCTTACTCAACCTCCTGGGAGTGAGTATACAGTGACATAACTGCAGATATATGAAGCTACTATAAATAAAGTATATCTTTCATGAGAATCATTTTTACTGGATGGTAGTTATATGTATGAATTTGCCAGGGCTGCCCTAACAAAATATCACAGACTAGGTGGCTTAACAACAGAAATCTACTTCCTCATAATTCTGGAGGTAGAGTCTGAGATCAGGTATCAGTATCAGCAGGATTGGTTTCTTCTAAATGCCTCTCTCCTTGACTTGAGATGACCAATATCTTTTTCCAATATCTCTACATGGTCTTCCTTCTGGGTATCTGTCTGTGTCCTAATCTCCTCTTTTTGTAAGGATTACGTCATATTGGATAAGGGCCTACCCCAATGACTTCATTTAACCTTAACTACCTCTTTAAAGACCCTATCTCCAAAATACAGTCACATTCTGAGGTAGTGATTAGGACCTCAACATAGGAATTTTGAAGGGACACAATTCAGTCTATAACAGTAGCTAAGGGAAATAATTGTTTTTATTTAAAATTAACAGGTTAATGTTATGCGTAGAATACAAAATTTGCTTCATTTGAAGATATACAAGTGACTCCAGAAAATATTTGTTTGTATTACACTTCTTTAGACAATGCTGTTGGAACTCAAAGGTATAGTGTTCTCTGCTCTGAGGATGTTTCAGTGTAAGTATTAAAGAGGCACTGGTAGTGATAAAATAATGAGATTTAAAATAAAACATACTTGGGGCACCTAGGTGGCTCAGTCAATTGAGCATCTGACTCTTGATTTCGGCTCAGGTCATGATCTCAGGGTCATGAGATCCAGCCCTGCTTTGGGCTCCCCGCTCAGTGGGGACTCTGCTTGAGATTCTTTCTCTCCCTCTCTCTCGGCCCCTTGCCCATGTATACACACATACACTCTCTCTCTCTCTCTCGCTTTCTCTCTCTCTAAAATAAATAAACATTTAAATAAAATAAGATAAAACATACTTTAGTCAAATACTGACTTCATCACTTGTCCACCTCATATTATGGCAAATTATTTGTAATATCTAAGCCTCAGTTTTTCCTCTTATAAATATGAATAATAATATCTAGTTCACAGAGGCAGTATGATAGAAATAATAAGAAATAATGAGCACAGTTAAGTGCCTCTATAGACATTTGATGTCCCTTCAAGAGTACTTCTATGTCTTGGTTCAAAAATAAAATCTTAAAATATGACCTTCACCTGAAAGATATTGAGAGAAAAGTTCTATTTGATAAAATAGTAAAAATTGTAGGCATAGTGTAACAATTAAAGATGCTGACTTCAAATCTATTTTAGTATAAAGATATTATATATTATATAAAGATGTCCAAATATGAAAATGAATACACTGAGAAACTGATGTACAATAACCTCTGTATTTATTATTTTAGGGAACTTCAGATCTTTTTTACTATTTTTTATAAGTTTTATTTAAATTTCACTTAGTTAACATACAGTGTAACATTAGTTTTAGGTGTACAATTTGGTGATTTAGCACTTCCATACAACACCTTGTGCTCATCACAACAAATGCACTTCTTAACTGCCATCATGTATTTTACCCATCCTTCCCACCCACCTCCCCTCTGGTAACCATGAGTTTATTCTCTATAGTCTGTTTCTTGGTTTGTCTTTTTTTTCCTCCCCTTTTGCTTGTTTGTTTTGTTGCTTAAATTCCACCTATAAGTGAAATCATACGGTATTTGTCTTTTCTGACTGGCTTATTTCGCTTAGAATTAAACTCTCTAGCTCTATCCACGTCATTGCAAATGGCAATATTTCATTCCTTTTTATGGCTGAGTAATATTCATATATATATATATATATATATATATATATATATATATATATATATACCACTACTTCTTTATCCATTTATCAGTCAGTGGGCACTTGGGCTCTTTCCATAATTCGGCTATTGTAGATAATGCTGCTATAAACATCAGGGGACATGTATCCCTTTGAATTAGTATTTTTGTATTCTTTGGGTAAATACCTACTAGTGTAATTGCTGCATCATAGGGCAGTTCTATTTTTAACTTTTTGAGGAACCTCCATACTGTTTTCCACAGTGGCCACACCAGTTTGCATTCCCACCAACAGTGCAAGAGGGTTCCCCTTTCTCCACATCCTCTCCAATACCGGTTTGTTTTTGTGTTGTTGACTTTAGCCATTCTGACAGGTAAGAGGTGATATCTCATTGTAGTCTTCATTTGCATCTCCCTGATGGTAGTGAGTGGAGCATCTTTTCACGTGTCTGTTGGCTATCTGTATGTCTTCTTTGGAGAAATGTCTGTTCATGTCTTCTGCCCATTTTTTAATTGGATTTACTTGTTTTTTGGATGTTGAGTTTGATAAGTTCTTTTATAGATTTTGGATACTAACCCTTTTCAGATATGTCATTTGCAAATATCTTCTCCCATTCAGTAGGTTGTCTTTTAGTTTTGTTGATTGTTTCCTTGCCCTGCAGAAGCTTTTTATTTTGATGTAGTCCCAAGAGCTTATTTTTGCTTTTGTTTCCCTTGCTTCAGGAGACATATCTAGAAAGAAGTTGCTGTTGCTGATGTCAAAGAGATGACTGCCTGTGCTCTCTTCCAGGATTTTTATGGTTTCAGGACTCACATTTAGCTCTTTAATCCATTTTGAGTTTATTTTTGTGTATGATGTAAGAAAGTAGTCCAGTTTCATTCTTCTGCGTGTTGCTGTCCAGTTTTCCCAACACCGTTTGTTGAAGACACTGTCCTTTTCCCACTGCATATTCTTTCCTGCTCTGTCGAAGATTTGTTGACCACAGAGCTGTGGGTGCAGATCTTCTTTACTTTTAATATCTTGCAAATATTTATATATCTACAGATATATACATACACATACATATACATAGATATGCATTTAATATATATAAAAAGATGAAGTTTGGGAACCACTATAATAAATTATTATATATTTTATTATATATAGCTAATTCCTAATAATAAGTATAAAGATTGGAAAGGCTGTCATTAATTAATGAGTTAGTACATGGAAAGCCATTTTAAGAGTGACTGACGTCTAGTGATCAATGAATGTTTGTTATTAGCAATACTATTATGTATTTGTCACTATGCTAAGCAATTTACTATTAGCAATTTACTAACAGCACAAAATGTGTTACTTCCTTTTATTCTGTCAGTATCCCTATGAGATCACTGCTATTATTATCTGCATTTTACAGGTGAGGATGTTGGAGCTCAGGCAGGCAGACTCAACTAGTAAATGAAAGAGCCATGTTCAAAACAAGGTGTTTTTAACTTTAGAGTCCAAACTCTTAACAGCCATGCTGTAATTCCTCTCCCACATTTTATCATTGGTGGGGACAGTCTCAGTAAACATTCCCCTGTTTGGTTTCAAACCATTTCAATTTTCAATCATGCTTCCTCCTTCCCACTTCACTTAGTTAGGTCACTATTTTTATTCCAAAAGGTCCAAGGTTTCCAGAATATATTAAGTAGTGCCAACATAACCAAAGGAGATCATGCACCTGTTTCTTCTTTCCCTTCTATTCTCTTTTGGTTTAAATTTAGTAAGAATTGTGTATTTCCAGAAGGCATGAGATTATATTTGCAAATGGAAGCAACTTACCTAATTGTCTTCTCTTACCAAAGTGGTATAACTCTGATTGGAAAGAAAGAGATGGATCAAACAGTGAAAAAGATGACTATTACAGAACTGTACCTCTGAAGAAACAGTACAGATGAATAATGACTTATACTATTTTCTTAGCTCCCCATCCAATATGCTTTCTACAGTAGCAAGGTGGTTAGTGAATCTGAATAAGTAATTGTACAGATCAAATATGTTTTTTGATGAGCCTCATATTTCTGAAGAATTATTTGCAAAATAATTATTGTTTGTAAAACCAATATGTTGTCATGAGTTCTGAATCCTGATTATCATTTTTCAGTCTTTGTTCCTTTCTTTTTTTCCTGGTTACTTATACTGTCTGCTTTACTTCACTATGCATGAAACTTTCTGAATCTCAAATTTAAAGAGCATACAACAGATTCCCTGAACCTTAATGTTGAGAAGACATTAATGAAAAATAGGATGTCCGTTTAATGTAATAGGATGTTGGTTTAATTTCACTACTCACCCCAAATCCTTCCTGGTGGATTCCCATGAGGAAACTGTCATGTCACATTTATACATTTTTTTGTTTAATCTGCTCACCTAACCTTTAGAGAACTTAATTAAGTACTTCTAAAAATAATAGCATATACTTCATAGAAATTGAATTTTCCATTAGAAGCTACCAGAACAAATGGATAAAAGCTTGCATAGTTGTAAAGAAAGACAAAGTGAAGATGTCAGCTAAAGGGAGATAAAAGATGGAAAGAAAATTACTGTGTCATCAAAAAGATAATGAAGTTTAAAAGAAATAAAAAAGATGAGGCATTTTGTAGGACATAAAAAACAGTTTGTCTAGAGCCAATAAAAGGAAAGAAACTTTGGTGAAGGAAATGTCACTAATTAGATATTGTTAAAGCTGAAATGAACATTTTATATTATGCTTTTATAGGCTAACAAATAAAAAAAAAGGTACTTAACCAAGCAATATCTAGTTTTTCCACAGATCAGGGTACAGATTGTATGACATTATCTCTACAGGAATACAACCTAATCATGTGGTGCTATGACACCAGGAGGCAAAGTGAAAATGCATTTTGGAAAAGACCTTGAACTTGTATGCTACATACAGAAGGAAGCAAATTCATTTTTTAATCCCTGGAAAGGATAAAAAGGCAACACCTTTAAAAGTAATCTACAAGAAACAAACAAACAAACAAAAAAACAATTCTATCCCAACTATTTTGGCTAAGATTAGTCTCATTATTAACAGCAGTTAAAAATTATAATTATCACCCAGAAATAAACCCACAGCTCTGTGGTCAACAAATCTTCGACAGAGCAGGAAAGAATATGCAGTGGGAAAAGGACAGTGTCTTCAACAAACGGTGTTGGGAAAACTGGACAGCAACACGCAGAAGAATGAAACTGGACTACTTTCTTACATCATACACAAAAATAAACTCAAAATGGATTAAAGAGCTAAATGTGAGTCCTGAAACCATAAAAATCCTGGAAGAGAGCACAGGCAGTCATCTCTTTGACATCAGCAACAGCAACTTCTTTCTAGATATGTCTCCTGAAGCAAGGGAAACAAAAGCAAAAATAAGCTCTTGGGACTACATCAAAATAAAAAGCTTCTGCAGGGCAAGGAAACAATCAACAAAACTAAAAGACAACCTACTGAATGGGAGAAGATATTTGCAAATGACATATCTGAAAAGGGTTAGTATCCAAAATCTATAAAAGAACTTATCAAACTCAACATCCAAAAAACAAGTAAATCCAATTAAAAAATGGGCAGAAGACATGAACAGACATTTCTCCAAAGAAGACATACAGATAGCCAACAGACACGTGAAAAGATGCTCCACTCACTACCATCAGGGAGATGCAAATGAAGACTACAATGAGATATCACCTCTTACCTGTCAGAATGGCTAAAGTCAACAACACAAAAACAAACCGGTATTGGAGAGGATGTGGAGAAAGGGGAACCCTCTTGCACTGTTGGTGGGAATGCAAACTGGTGTGGCCACTGTGGAAAACAGTATGGAGGTTCCTCAAAAAGTTAAAAATAGAACTGCCCTATGATGCAGCAATTACACTAGTAGGTATTTACCCAAAGAATACAAAAATACTAATTCAAAGGGATACATGTCCCCTGATGTTTATAGCAGCATTATCTACAATAGCCGAATTATGGAAAGAGCCCAAGTGCCCACTGACTGATAAATGGATAAAGAAGTAGTGGTATATATATATATATATATATATATATATATATATATATATATATGAATATTACTCAGCCATAAAAAGGAATGAAATATTGCCATTTGCAATGACGTGGATAGAGCTAGAGAGTTTAATTCTAAGCGAAATAAGCCAGTCAGAAAAGACAAATACCGTATAATTTCACTTATAGGTGGAATTTAAGCAACAAAACAAACAAGCAAAAGGGGAGGAAAAAAAAGACAAACCAAGAAACAGACTACAGAGAACAAACTGATGGTTACCAGAGGGAGGTGAGTAGAGGTATAAGGGAAATAGGGGGTGGGGATTAAAGTGTACACTTATCATGATGAAAAAAATAAAAGAAAATGATAAAAATTATAATTGTCATAACTATATCACCGTGTATTTTCAAAATACTGCAAAACAGTGTAATAACAAGCAATGGTGAGATGTGACTTGCCATAGTAAGACTGACAGAGGTTAACAATGAATCATGGAACACTACATCAAAAACACTACATCAAAAACTAATAACAATGAATCATGGAACACTACATCAAAAACTAATGATGTATGGTTATTAACATAACATAATGATAAAAAAATAAAAAAATAAAAAATAAAAACTAGAAAATTTTTTCCAACGTAAAAAAAAAAAAGACTGACAAAGGTAAACATATTACCAATAGTGTGGGGAAACAGTTGCTGATAGTGCAGAACATGAACATCTTTGTGGGGAACAACATGATGGCAGGAGTCAAATGTTATATATAAATATTCTTTGATCCAACAAGCCTAGTCCTAGGAGTTCATTCTAAATACAGATTATAATATGGATGTAAAGATATATTCATAGTAGTGTTGTTTGCAATAGCAAAAACAAACATAAACAAAACAAAACAAAAATGAACCTAAATGTTTCATCAGTGAAACAGAGTTCATTAAATGGGATGGTCACTATCCTTTAAAAGTGGAGATGTCTTATTCATTGATATGTCTCTAGTTCTTTTTAAGAAAAATAAAATTTATATATACATTTATCATATGTTTGTATATACATATGTATTTGCAAATGTGTGTATATGTGTGTCAATTTTTATTTTTCTTTCTTTTATTACACCTTTTCACATTTGCATTTTATACAATGAGCATATATTTACCTTTCTAAACAGATAAAGTAAAAAATAAAAAGAAACAAGATATCGTATTATATACATGGAATCAAGAAGCAGAGATAGAATTACCTGCTCCAAGGTTCACAGTTAACAACAGAACTAGTACTAAAGCTCAGGTTACTATGCTACCTCAACCTGCATCCAAGGAATGATAGAAAGGTTTGGGTTTGTCCCCCATTAACATGCATTAATATACAAGATTACACTGAGCTATAACACTCTTCCATTTGAAAACAGCTAAGAAAAAAAGAGTTAAACAAGAGGGTAAAACAACCATAATATAAATCCTAGAGATCATCATTAATCCAACTTTGCATTTTTTTATATGATGATTACAGAGTTCCCTATTATGTTAGCAAAACCTCATGTTGCTGATAGATAGCAAAGGAACATCAAATAATGTAATATACAATTTTTCAATAAAAAGAAAAACATTATAAAACACAAGAAGAAACTGAGGCTCAAGCCTGATTTCTTCAAGCTCACAATAAAATAGAATACCTTGTAAAATTGGAATTATAATTGAAATGGCATTCAAAGGAGTATAGAACACATTACATCTACCAATTGTGCATGTCATTCAAAGACAAATATTTATTAAGCACCTGAAGCTGCAACTTCAGCCAGTTAATGTTTATTGGTGTCACTCTTTTGCTTTTGTAGACAGTTCTTTTTATCTTTATACCTCTCTGCCTTCATATCAGCATCACAGAACACAAATGATTTCTCTGCCTGCAGGAAAACCACTCTAAGGCCCCAATGCAGATACTCAACTAAAAAAAAAAAAAAAAAAGTAGGGATGCCTGGGTGGCTCAGTCGGGTAAGGTCATGATCACAGGGTCCTGGGATGGAGCCCATCAGTCCTGGGATGGAGCCCCGTGTCAGACTCCCTGCTCAGTGGAGAGTCTGCTTCTCCCTCTGCTCCTCCCCACTGCTTATGCTCTCTCTCTCTCAAATAACTAAATAAAATCTTTTTTTAATATTAAACTCATATTCCCTCTAAGACTTTTACCTGTGAGAATTTAGATGATCATGGCATACAATCGAAATAAGTTAATACACATAACAAAGTTGAAATTTATAATTAAATAAAACAAAATTGGATTAAAAAATAAAGTACTAGGAATACTACCAGATATTTAGGCATAACTGGGGCAAGAGGGGTGCTAAAGGTAAATTTTAGTTTCGCCTTGCTAATGACTCAGTTACCCTAATCTTGCCCAGATGTCACAGGATTTAACTCTGTGATCTAATGGACTCAATGAGAGGTAGCTGCCAAAACAAGAGTCTTCTCTGCTAGAGCTTTGCCTCACTTGGACATATAGCCCAGGGAGTCAGAAAGGCCAATGTTTACCTAGTCACAGGATGACCTGTGGGGGGTATTGAGAAACGAAATAAATCATTTGTGGCTCACGCAGTAGAGCAGAGGAGACTCAAAGTACTTCACAACTTACCCAGATCCATACACCAGGGCAACACCTATGACTCGGTCTCCTGATTTGTCTAGAAGGGAGCACTAGGTATTCTTTAAGGTGATTAAACCTCTTGGATCATGTCTTAGCTCGGTCTGCTACAAACAAAATGCCATAGAGTGGGTGGCTTAAACAACACATATTTATTTCTCACATTTCTGAAAACTGGTAAGTCCAAGATCAAGGTATAAGCAGATGAATTTTCTGATAGGACAAGAGCTCTTGTCTCTTCCTCTTCTTATAAGGACATTAAACCCATCAAGACAGCCCTACACTCATGACCTCATCAGGATCTAAAAACCTCCCAAAGGCACCACCTCTAAATAGCATCACATTGGGGAATGGGCTTCAACATATAAATTTGGGGGCCAAGGGAAGGACATAAACATTTAGTCTGTAATAGATTACAAGTGCTCTTTCTAAATTGGTTATTGCATACTGATCAGAATGGTTTCCTGGGACACAAAACATTTTTGGCTTGGGGAGAGACTGGAAAGGAAAGCAGAGGTGCTTACTCCCTCAGACCTGGGAGAACTAACAAGGCTATCAGTGCTTACTTCCAACACAAATGTTACCTATGGATGACATAATCATAGTATAATTCAAGGGACAACAAGAAAGCTTCCCAACCATACTGTTTTCCCCACACTAATTCAAATAACCACTAGGTTGAAAGTAAACATTCCAGGAAAGGATAAGGGGGTGGTGTGGGGGTGATTACCAAACATTTCAACTTAGGTTAATTATGTTTACTCAGATATCTTCCCAATAGTTAAAATTCACGGAGAGATTTTTGATGAAAGGGACTGAAGAAAGAAAAGGTAATTTTGGATTGGGAACACTACAGAGAAAATAGGGCATACATACAGGGCACTGGGAAGCCAATGACAATAGGAAAGCATGTATGTGAGGAACTGCAGGTGACCAGAAGGGAACAGAAAAGGAAGAAAGAAATGTGTGAGGAAAAATGTGAACTTTCAGATTCTACTGATGACTAGCCCCGCCCTCTCCCTGCATGAAGTGAAGCACAGCACTCACTGAACACTTGCAAAGAACCCAGCACCCAGAAACCTTGAGATGCACCATGGTGCAACATAACCAGCAATAGGGAAAAAAAGGGGGAACTGGATTGGGACTCAGAAGACCTTAAATTAATCTGGTGATTCTGGGAGGTCACATTCCTTCTCTGGGGCCTCGTTTCCAAATTGCACTCTCTCAGGAAGGGTTTCTCAATCTTGGAACTATTAACATTTTTAATCAGATAACTGTTAGTTATGGGAGGCTGTCCTGTGCATTGTGGGATATTTAGAAGCATCCCTGGCCTTCACCCACTAGATATATTAGCATTCCTCCAGTTATAACAACCAAAAATGTCTCCAAATGCTGTCAAATGTCCTGTAAAAAGCAAAGCCTCTCCCAGTTGAGAACCACTGCCCTCCTACTTGTAATTTTTTCATTCTCTAATTGTATGTGTTTAATATGCCAAAGTAATATATAGTAAAGCAGTAAAGAGCATAATGTCTGCAGTCAGAGTACCTGGGGTGAAATCTCTCTTTACCATTTGAAATTACTTTTGGCAACTTATTTAACTCATTTGTAAAAACTGTAATAGCTACCTCATAGTGTTCATTAGGGGATCGATGTATATAAAGTACCAAGAACAGCATCTTCCTCTTCGCACACAATTTTATAAGTGTAGCCATTTTAATTATTATAGCCCTAATCTTTCACCTAGAACACTGGGCTGGTTCTTTGTTGAGACATAGAGGACTCTTTTGACTTGCTTCCCCAGGTTAACTCCATACATCAAATCTGAGCACAAACATGTAATATGCAAAGCTATCCTTTGGAGGAAATGGTGGCTAGATTGAGAGCACCATGGGAAGAACAACAGATGTATGCATTCAGCTCTGTATCTTCAAGCACCCAGCATAAGACCTAGTATATAGGATGCATTCAAGAAATAGGTGCTAATGGATAGACCAACTGATAGAAGAATGATATAGAATACTGGTATTTCAAATGTATTGTTTGAGATTCCAAAAAGCCTGAAAGTGGGTAGAGACTTATTTATATCTGATAGTACCCTTAATGCCAAAAGATAAAGAAATCATATATCAAAAAATCATATCCACGTGCTTGAGAGAATTTTACAGAATAGCATTACTCTGATATCAGAAGTAGTTGTGAAAACAAACTACTCTTTAACCATATTTCTTGCAACACTGAGGAATCAATAAAAAGAATAAAAAATTTGTCTGCGTCTGCAGCTTGTGTCCCACTCTCCACTAAAGACATTGGATGCTTAAATTCTAATGGAGCTGTTCAACTCCCCCTCCCCCCCCAGCTCTCTCTTGCTCTCTCGCTCTCGCTCTCTCCTTGTCCTTGCCAAACAGCTCTATAAAGGAAAATGGAAAAACTGAGAGAAGAAACTTGTGAAATATAATTCTCCCAGCAATAAGGATTTTTATTGTCAATCTAAAAACAGCTGACACTGCCTGAAAGTAGGACCATAAAAATAAAATACAGCACACATCCTCCATTTGCCTACACTTGAAGGAAATGAGAAGTTCTCACAATTGTTATGGCAGCTAATGTTACCACGTTTGGTAGTTTGCAACAATGGAAAAAGGGGGGCAGAGGGGGAGATCTCCTGAGCCTTAGGATACCTCCTTGCTTTTCAAACTGAAACAGCTTAATTTAAGAAGCTATACATTGAAAATACATCCTCATGATGAAAATGCAGTTCAGCTTCTTCATAGTTCTTACTCAAAAATCATTAACTGCTAGTTACAGGACCAGAGAAGTAACTCTTGCACTAAGATTGTTGAAGTCATTTCCTTTTCTACTTTCAAAATTAAAATTCTTCAGAGACAAAACTTTTTGATTCCCTCTCTTATTGGTCTCCCCAAATATTCCAAATCTTCACAGTTCTTACCTCTAGAGAAACCTTTCTTTCTACTTCCCTGAAAAATATAGTCAACTAGGCATTAAGCGCTTCAATGTCCTGCTTAGAAATGTATCTGTAATTCAGATCTTCCCAGATTAGCTATTTCTTATCTCCTAAGGAACTGTGATCCATCAAGTCTTCTCTTTCCTACCTAAACCTATACCCTCTCCTTCTCAACGGACTCTTTTCTTTAGAATCCAAATCTGCTTAAATTTTTCTAATCATAAACTTTTTCCTCTGAATGTTCCTCTAGCTTCTCTCTGGCTATTGCTCTATTTATGCCTCCCTTCAGAGCTAACATCTTAAAGAAGTAATATGTGCTCTTTTTCACAGCCTCAATTCCAACATGGTTCTACCCATTCTAACATAGCCTCCAATTCCATTCACTAAAACCATTGTTGGAAAGGTCAGTAACAAATCCTACATTTCCAAAATCTATATTCTTCATGTGACAAATCCAAAACAATTAACTGATGAGAATTATTAGGCTTTTCCCCTCCCCAACCAAAGGTTTCTGGTTTTGTCCTCTCTGTTTCTCTTACCTTCCCTCTAAAGAAGGTTCTTTCTTGCCAGATGGGTTTCTTTGGGATTTTATGATGGAGGATCAGGAAGAAAGAGGTAGGAGTACAGGATAAAAGGTGAAAAGCTAAAGACGGTGGAAGAAATTTGGGAGAACACTTTTTTAAAAGGTGCCACAAGAGTGTTTATGCTGAGAGAAATAGATAAAACAGGAAGTGAAGAAGTTAAGAATGTGATTATATGTGTTCCCTCTCTCGCTGTGTCTCTGTCTGTCAAATAAATAAATAAAATCTTTAAAAAAAATGTGATTATAAATTTCCTCCATAATATTAGACAAATAAAGGGAAAACCAAGTTGTTTTGAAATTATTTTCCATACTGTTCATGTTCTTCTTATTATGACTTTTCTCAGAGAGTGAATAATTGTTACATTTAGCTTATCTGACCTCTCATCATTTGACATGACCAATAAAACCTCCTTGAAGGCCTCTATTTTCTTCACTCCTATCACTTTTCTTTGACTTTTCTTTGACCTAGTTTTGTATCTCTAGCATCCTTATTAATATCATATGTGAACTTCTCTTCTCTCCTATCCAAAGAAGACCATGATTGGAGACTGACCTAAATTCTCTCCCCTCTCCACCAAGCCATCCTCCCTTTCAATGAGAAGACATTTGTTATGAGTTGAACTGAATCCTCACAAAATTCTTATGTTTAGGTCCTAACCCCCAGTACCTGGGAATGTGAATGTATTTGGAAAGAAGGTCTTTAAAAAAATGGTTAAGTTAAAATGAGGTGGGCCCTAATCCAATATTACTGGTATCATAAGAAGAAATTTAGACACAAAGAAAGACACCCGGAGAAGGACCATGTTAGGAAACAGCAAGAAGCAAACACAGAAAAAAGACCATGTTAGGACACAACAAGAAGGCGGCCATTTGCAAGCCAAAGAGAGACATCTTAGAATGAAACCAACCCTTGAACTTAAGCTTCTAGACTTCAAACTGTGAGAATATAAATTTCTGTTACTTAAGCCACCTAGTCTGTGGCATTTTGTTATAGCAATCCTAATGATACAATACTTAAATATTTGTTTTGGTATTAGACCAAATAAAGATTAAGTTCCTACTAAAGTCTGATTCTGATCCTGTATTCTGAAACAGAGTTACACAATATTAAAGCTAAAAACTTCTTAGAGATCATTTAGTTGAGCAGTTTTTCGTTCTGGGGGTGTAGTAGTTTTTCATTTTCTGAGGATGACTAGATTCCTTTGCAACATTTATGCAAGCCAGAGTCCCTTCCTCAGAGTCCCTTCCTCAGAACATGAGAACATATACGTAACTTTTGCATAAATTTTATTTTATTCAGAACTGGTTTTACTCACATAAGCAGAATTTTTTAAATTTATGAATAATTAATTCTTTCTCCATCTAATTTTTCAGGAAAAAATTAAGTCACTTTCTCAAATAAAAGACAAATGAATTGCATTGTGGAAATAAAAAGAACACTAATCTAATCTGGCTCAACAGCAAATTTCAGTAAGAAACATGATTTAAAAGTTTTAGTTTATTTTAACACAGCAATATCTTGGACATTCAACAGATTTATGACTTTGTTGTAGTTTGGGAGCAGGAGGAAGTAAAAAAACCTAGCTCACTATATGAGACGGCACTGCCATATTATCCAGAATTAGAATAACCATTATTCTCTTTGCCAGTTAAGGATAGGATTGTGTGAAGAAACAAAACACTCTCTAAGACCCTTTGAAGAAATTCTAGTCACATCATTTCCTCCAGTCAATAAGGTCACCTTTGGCAAGTACTGCATCACTGATCCTTTCTATTTCAGCGAGAAAATAAAATAAATCCATATTTTGATGTTAAGGTCATCGAAGCAGGAGTAACTTTCAAAGAAGTTTTTCAGTACTTTGATATATTCAAAGATTTCTGCCAATGGATAAAATGACAAGACTGTCAGTCTCAACTCCAGGCTCTATAAGCACTATGCCTGGAATTAGAAAGTTTGTAAACTATATTTGTCAACTCTGTCTACCTCTCGCAGTATGAAAACCTGGCCAACACCATTCTTCTTTTCAACATCATTCACAGGCAATGTAAGAGCCTTAAATCAGAAGATCTGCCTTTTTTTATTGGTCCAAATCATCTGCCAGTGAGCCAATCCACAAATATATTTTTCCCTGTCAACTTTCTTTGTGACTTGGGCTTTCTTGTTCTCTCAAAATAAATAAAACTTCTATTTAAAGTTAAGTCAAACACTTAAAAAGGCAGCAAGGTTTTTGGCACTCAAAAACGTTATGCTTGAATTTGTGACAGAATTTCTTGAAAAGACAATGATTTAAAAATCTGGCTTTGGAAATAAATAAATAAATAAATAATCTGACTTTGAAGAAACTGGTATCATTCATAACAATAAACAAAATTCTTTTCAAGACTGCTGACCAGGACTTTGATACCAGTGTATCCTCATGTCAAAAGCAATGAAAAGTCAAAATGATGTGACTTCTTCCAAGTAGGAAATCTAGATGGTAGCCAAGACTGTTGATGCCTCATTGAGGTACAATAAGCTAAGATGTTTTTTGCCCCTAGCCAAAGGCTTTCTCGCTGAAGAAAATTCTCACCATTTTGAAAGTATCTATGGCCACTGACATTTATAAAAGTAACTCAAAAATTAGAACATTCTTTTTGATAGTTTTAGTGTGTACATAAATCAGAAAACCAGGGTTTGGTTGCACAGAAAAATAATAGTAGTGTCATCTAGTTTTACACTGAAAGGAAAATGACACAGTTGTAAATTCCTTCTACTTCAGGGTATTAAAAATGTCAGCAAATATGATGTGTATGATGTCATTTGTTAAAGACCCTGTTTCCATTTTCTTCTGTGGCTTCAACCACAAACGCACTGAAAAATTTCAAGAAGACCATGCCAAGTGTCTCCAACTTTATGTGGCTTCTTGTTCTTAGCAATGTCATAAGTAAAATCTTACCTACAGGAAACTATGTAAAGCCAAAAACCTCCTCCTGGTGTCAAAGAATCATCAGGAAAGAGACAGCACTGTGTTCACTGACAAGCTCTTCTCAACCCCCAGGTAGTATTGGCCATTTTTCTCTCTCTAGCTTAGACTCCTGAAGTGATCAGTGGTAATGGTATGACAGTGTTGCTTATGCTATCCAAGGCATTTTGCCATTGCCCACACTATATATGATGTCTACCATTATGTGTCAAGGTGTTTCCTTCTAATCTCAAGAAAATGGTATCTGCACCAATTGGGTTTTTTCTCATTGCAGAAGCTATTAGCATGGCAGCAAGCCTCAAAAGTAATACAAGGCAGGCCCATGCTCTCTGCTGAGGGGAATAAATCCTTACAACCTTGCTCTAAGTTACACATGTGCTCTCTCAATACTGGCCAGAAACTAACTGTACTCATTATTTACTTTACTCTCATAACTCCTGTTGAGGTATAATCCTGCATAGAGATACAGGAACCCTATGTTCTTCTGGATGTATTGTCAGGGCATTACGTTTTCCCTAAAAATGACAAATTAGAGTTCTTTTATCTTGCTCTATATATTAAACTTTGCTTTAGGTTGTGAATTGCTAAATCAGACTTTGAAAAAAAATTGTAACAGCATTTTTTAGCTAGTTGAGCTGAACCTGAATAGCTAGTTGAATAGCTAGAAGGTAGAAGCTACACTAATAGCTAGAAGCTACTAGTATAAAGACTCCCTGTGCTCTTAGGTACTGGTATTCATTTATATGCATTAACAAGCATAGAATATTTTTTTTTATTTTGTGACTGGAAAAGGATGCAGAAACTTTGACTGGAGTCAGGGTGTTAGAACAGAGGAGGACAGAGAGGGGATGACATGGAAGTTACTTCCAATCTACTCTCTGGGATTACCTTGGAACTTCTAAGGACAGAGAGATTGAGGTAGAACCTGACAATATCTTTAGGTGCTGGGCACAAGTAAAACTGCTTTGGACCCAGATATCAGGGTGGAGCACAGAGTAGGGAAAGAAACCAGTTCCCATATGTATTAATCAAGGTTCTCCAGAAAAAAACAGAAACAATAGGGAATATTAAAAATATATATACTTAAATATGTTTATATCATTAAATATATGTAAATAAATGCATGTATTTAACTATATATAAAATAAAATTTTACATATCTATATCTATATCTATATCTATATATATATATATGATGAAATTTATTATAAGGAATTGGTTCATAGGGTTACAGAGGCAGAGAAGTCCCATTCTACCATCTGACTGGCAAGCCAGGAAAACTGGTCGTGTAGTTCAAAGGCCCAGAGCCAGAGAGCCAATGGTGTAGATTCCAGTCTGAGTCTGAAGGCCTAAGAATCAGAAGCACCAAGCACAGGAAAAGAGCAATGTCCTGGCTCAAATAGTCAGATACTCAGGTAGTAAATTCAACCTTCCTCTGCCATTTTTTTCTAACCAGACCTTCAGTGAATTTGATGATGTCCACTCACATTAGGGAAGGCAATCTGCTTTATTCTAAGTCTACCAATTCAAATGCTAATATCTTCTAGAAACACCCTCACAGATATACACAGAAATAATGTTTAACAAGATATCTGAGCATCTCATGGCAGGGTCAAGTTGGCACATAAAATTAACCATCACACCATACTTCACATGGAACTACGAATTGTTCAGATGTCTTGAGGATTAGAAGTTTGGAATCACCTGAAACAGTAACTTTGGCTTTATACCTGTGCCCTGGTGCTCTTATGCTGGGTATTGGTAACAGTGAAATCTCTGCAAGTAGCTCTGTAGAAAACAGCTGAGAAGTGAGAACTGAAGTAGAAGAAGCAGAGAATAAGGACACTGTGTCATGATAAATTCTTCTGATAGCTAATTTAGGGCCCATGAGATACTGCGCCTAAAGGAAACTCAGAATTAAATGGGAGACATTTTGAGGATGCTATTAGCAAGCAGTCAATACAATGGGGATGCATCCCATTACACTTTGGGTATAAAAAGAAAGTGCTATCTTTCCTTATAGTCACATGCTGTTTGGTCTGGACTATTAGGATTATGTATACAGTACCATACATCTTGATTTAGCATAAAGGAAGACAGGAATCAGAGAATCCTGGCCATAAACTGAGGTGATTTAGAGAAACAGTAGGATAGTGTAGCCATACTCTTTATTCAAAAACAACTTTTTTTAGATGAAGGCAAAAATGATAATGTAAATGTATCATGAACCAGTGATAATGAGTAACACAATTTATTGCCCCTGAAGTTAAAATAAAGAAAAATAATCAAAAGATGACTTGAAGCCCACCAGGGTAACTAGGGTATCATTGTTTACTTACAAATTATAGAGTTATCCCTTCACAAATATAAGTATTGCCTTCATGATAGGTATGAATTACATAGAGTATACTGAATAAAAATTATAATTATTTTAAGAATTCATGATATAAATTTTGGATTTAAAATGAAAATAATATACATGTTCCAAAGTATTGAAACTAAAAATTTTAGTACCATTTATTGATCCTATTTTCTTCTTTTTCTTATCTTCTATCTTTCTTCTATCTTTTCTTCTATCTTCTGTCTTCTACATATTATCACCAAAATGTGTTGCTTCCCCAGAAATTTTTCAGTTACTTTGCCCCTTAAACAATATTAGTGGCAGTCTTCATATGATTTTTTTGAACAGTGCCCTAGGGTTTCAGCACATAAAGAGATGAAGAAGTCAACAAGGAAAGACTTGATACCCAATTTCTATCTGCTAGGTTCCAGTAAAGGCAAATCAATGCCTCAGTGATTCTAATCAAATTACACTGTTCCCCACATCCTACAAAGTCCCTGCCCACATACATACACACCACCACAGCCATCATCATTGCCTCCACATTGTCAAGTGGCACAAGATTTTTTGTAAGGAGAAAGCTGCACAAATGCTCAGAAAAGGCACAACAGGGCCCCATGTATCTCATAGGTCACTTCAGGAGATTATTCTGGATAAGCTCCAATAACCTAAAATGGCCATTGGAGCAGCAGCAAGTAGTTTTCAAGAGCTTGTACTTCCTGCCAGTGACTTGAGTCAAGTTTTGGAACCCCTCCCAAGGGCTTAGAAACCTCTAAGAAAAACCTCCCTCGTATTTGCCAGCTTTGTTTACAGTACATGGATAAGCGCCTGGGTATCAATCTACTATGGATTTGAATACATGTGCATTTCTCATATTGTTGGTCATTAAATGTGCCTTCATTTTGATTGCAAGTTTATTGGCTTCCAAGTTCTAGACCTGAATAAATTATTGGATTTAGTAACCCATTATTTAGAACAAATATTTATATCTGTGTTTATTTGTCAGGTTCTCACACCTACACAACACTGATATATTTCTAAGACCTAAATATTAAAATTCATGCTCACCCAGAACAAAGGCACACAGCTATTTTATAACACGATGGCATGGGGGGAAGAAAACATGAGAACTGGAATAATTTATCCCATTGCATTGCATCAGATCTAACATTATCCAAACAGTTGTGGTTTCATATTGTTTCAATACTAGTTTTTTTCATTAGAAAACAATTAACTGTACAAAAAGCTGCAAGAACTGCCATTGTCTTTCACCTAGAAGCCCCATTCAAGTTTCATCAACTGTGTGATAGGATCTTAAATCTCCATCAGTCCAGGATGGCAGATGTGGGCCACTTCCAAATCAGTCACCTTCCTCATGAGGGTTCCAACCCCTATTGTGTCACACCCTTCAATCACCTTCTTCCTCTGGACAGGTATTTAACACAAGGCCACTTTTTTGTTCAAGTCCTGACCCCTCCTCCCACAGCTACTTTCCTCACTCATGAGTTTGGACTGAATCATTTGCATTATACTACCTTTCTTTAAAGGGTGTCCCATCCTGATCTGGCTGGCATTTAAACTACTCGCAGGTCTTCTTGATCATAAAGGGTTTGTTCTTTGTTTGCTAAAGAGGGTCTGTTTTGGCTTTATCCTTAGTCCTGGAATGTGGTCCTTACTTTATTATCTAGTGGTTATTCCTAAAATATGGCCTTTCTGGAGTACCAGCTAAATGGATGAGGTGTTTCCCAAGGTCCCTCTCCATTCTACCAGGTCGTGTAGACAACAATCCCCGGCACTGCATGACCTCTGGTATCTCCCTTCACCTATCAGTCCTGCAGCAGATGTTCTCAGCTAGGCAACATAGTCCTGCCCTGCGCAGGGGCAGCAATGTCCTCATAGAGACCCTCATGCTGACTTCTGGAGCTCCCCTCCATAAAGCTCTTCCTCTAACAAACTCCAGCCACTTGAGCAGTCTCAACTCTGATGTCTACCTGACACGGGCTCTGCTTAGGATCTGTCTCTGCTCTTTAATAGTGAAAGTGCTTCAGGCAGAAAGACACAGTGAACTGGGAGTGCACCTTGCAGGTTTCCCTTTTTTCAAAGATTGGTACTGCCTGTAGTCTAATCCCCGAAAATGGCGCATCATGGATTTCATCCAGTGTTGTAGCATTTACAGCAGGAGAGTAATCTTGCCACTAGTTATTCTGCTAGAAGAGGAATCAAGTCTGTTTTTAAAGGTAAAATTAATGAGTGAAAATACAGTCAGATACACTGATCATAAATTGAAGGGTACAAATTTAGAATTTTTTAAAGGGTCTTAGCAAAAGGGATGAGAAAATGCTTTTTAAAATATTAAGTGAATTTGAATGACTACAGCAAAACTTTATTTAGTACAGCTATACAGTTACGATTCTTCATAGTACTGATCAGCCAGTATGGCAGAATTTACTCTCATGCAAATAAATGCTTAGCCCCTTTACTGCACTTTGTAATCTCTTTTGTTTACTTCACAAAGGTCTTTTTTAGTGCTATTACATTCTATTATCTGAAGATGCATTGGTTATTTTGCAAAGAATAAGCAACCATAGGTTACTGCATAGGTTGTATTAAAATGCCATTTGGGGGCACCTGGGTGGCTCAGTCAGTTAAGCATCCAACACTCTTTTTTTAAGAGAGAGAGAGAGTGTAAGCGGGAGGGTGGGAAACGCAGAGGCAGAGGGATAGAGAGAATATCAAGCAGGCTCCTCTATGCTCAGTGCAGAGCCTGTTGTGGGACTCCATCTCACCACCCAGAGATCATGACTTGAGCTGAAATCGAGTCAAATGCTTTACCGACTGAACCACCCGGGAGCCCCAAGTGCCTGACTCTTGATTTTGGCTCAGATCATGATCTTAGTCAGGGTCGTGAGATTGAGCCCCATGTCCGGCTCCACACTGAGCGAGGAGCCTGCTTGAGATTCTCTCTCTCCCTCTGCCCCTCCCTGCCACACACATTCACTCTCTCTCTAGAAATAAATAAAAATATAAAATAAAATAAAATAAAAATGCCAGTTTGACTATAAACCTATTAAGTGTGTTCTCCCATTGAGGTACATAATACATTAGCACTAGCAAAATCCACCAATAGGACAATTCTAAAAAATACTAGCAAAATCCACCAATAGAACAATTCTAAAAAATATAGAAACATAAAGTCATGAACCAATACACCCGTAACTGCATCTTGATTAATCTGAATAAATGATATTGTGGATGCAATTCCATATAGACCATGCCAAGTTAACTGTGACAGCATGGATTCATTTAGTGCTGCCATTTCCTGAAATGCATTCACACTTCTAAGTTTGGTATAACTGGCTTATTATCAATGTATATCTTACTCTGAAATATCATCATTAAAGTCTGTTAGACTTTTCAAGTGTACCTAAAAAAGGTAGTACAACTCATGGAAATTGATAAAAATATTAAATTGTCATATACCTTATATTCATGCATAATTAGCTGGTTTTTAAACATCAATTTAATCATATGGAAATGGATGTACTTGAGGTCTACCACTGGAAGAGAATGCCAAGGACTGGAAGAGTGATGACTGGATGATTGCCCTAATTTGGTGAGTGGTGAGACATGTATGTCCTCTTACATACATACCCCCTATGATTTTTCTCAGTGTAAGAAGAACTGTCCATCTACAGCTCTGAATTTTCCACACACTACAGAGAACAGAATGCATTATGGCAGGAAATTCACCTTTCTCTTGTAGCCAAATAGGATTCTCAACTAATACCAAGTTTTGGTAAGATAAAAGGGATCAAAACCACTGTTTTTTTTCAAGAGAGACAGATATTAGTGAAAACTAAGCATTTTCACTGAAACCTAATTTGGCACAGAAGTCTTTGTCACTCAACAGTATAGAATGTAAGCAACATGCAAAGTAGTCTCCTCAGAGACTATGGAGGATAACTCAGGAATTATAGTCAGCAGGATTCAGTGAAAATCTGACTAGGGTGACTTACCAAAATACGGAATGATTTTTCTCATGTAGTTAAGGTACATAAAAAGGTAATCCAGGATTGATTTAGCTGCTCAAGAAAGTGTTCATGATCTGTAATAATGATGTTTTTAAAAGAATTCCCACCTTCTACCATGAGAAAAGTGTTAGGTTGTTTTTTTTTTTTTTTTTTTTTTTTTACGTTAAGGGATGTGTTTGCCATTCCCTAATGAATTTAGAGTAGTATTTAAAAACACACGGAATAAAGCTGTTTGTAAGAGTTGTACATGAAGAATACTTTGAGAAGTGTGTTATTTCAGGGAATTGATATGATAGTTCTTCGGTAATGCATTTAGGGAAGTGTTTAAAAACACACATAATAAGGGGCGCCTGGGTGGCTCAGTTGGTTAAGCGACTGCCTTCGGCTCAGGTCATGATCCTGGAGTCCCGGGATCGAGTCCCACATCGGGCTCCCTGCTCAACGGGGAGTCTGCTTCTCCCTCTGACCCTCCTCCCTCTCATGCTCTCTCTGTCTCTCATTCTCTCTCTCGCAAATAAATAAAAAAAAAAAAATCTTAAAAAAAAAAAAAAAAACACACATAATAAAAATGTTCTTAAAAGTGGTAACTGCTTACTACAAGAAAAAAGTGCTTTTTTAAGATAAGGGGTGTGTCTGCCCCTCAGTAATGCATTTTGAGAGGTGTTTTAAAACACACTGCAGGGTGCCTGGGTGGCTCAGTCGTTAAGTGTCTGCCTTCGGCTCAGGTCATGATCCCAGAGTCCTGGGATTGAGTCCCACATCGGGCTCCCTGCTCAGCGGGAAGCCTGCTTCTCCCTCTCCCACACCCCCTGATTGTGTTCCTGCTCTTGCTGTCTCTGTCTCTGTCAAATAAATAAATAAAATCTTAAAAAAAAAAAAACACACTGCAGATATTTTTTAACTGTTCATGGTTCTAGGGTCTTTTCTCAAATCAAAGTGTGGCTATTCCACCACCAAGTGTATGTGTGTTCTAGGCAAAAAGAAAAGTGGAAGAATAAAGGGCAAAAGACAAAAAGAGTCAAAGAACAAGGACTCCTAACCCTTTTAAAATAAAGCACTTCCTCAGAAGCCTCTTCTCCCATACATAGCAACTTCTGAATGTATCTCTTTGGTCAGAATTATGTCATATTATCCCAACTGAAAAGATAAGTATTTAATTTGATTAGATCCTGTCATTAAACAATGGGAGAATAGTTAGTGGATAGGCAACTAGCAATGTCCATCCTAGGGTCTTTTGAACATCACTTGTGTTATATTGGCTGTGTCTGATTTAACCTTATTTATCTCTGCAAGATCAGTTGAAACCTTAAATTTTATTGACTCCCTAACTATTCCAGGATCCAAACTGGTTATTTTGTGTCTTTACTTGGATATTAGAAAATAAAGACAAATTAAAAGCTATACATGATACAAAACTTTATATTTAAATAGGTCTGGCAATTATTTTTTTTATTTTTTTAAAGATTTTATTTATTTGTCAGAGAGAGAGAGCGCACAAGCAGGGGGAGCAGCAGGCAAAGGGAGTAGCAGGCTCCCTGCTGAGCAAGGAGCCCAATTCAGGACACTATCCCAGGATGCTGGGATCATGACCTGAGTCCAAGGCAGATGCTTAACCAACTGAGCCACCCAGGCGTCCCTGGCAATTATTAATAATAGTAAAAACAGAAGAGTACTGATTATTAATGATTTAATGATTATTCAAAGAATATTATAGGTTTTTAAAATTACAGATTGTGTAGATTAGCTATAAAATCATCTAAGCAAGATAAGCCTTAAGAGAGTGGTCTAAAATTTATATATACCTATATTAAACAAAGTAAAATCTTAGACATGTGAGCTAAAGTAACAATGGAATGAATACTGTGTCTTCAAAGCTCAATGTCACTATCATAGGAATTAAAGATTAATGAGATTGCTCTGAAGAGAGCATGCCCAAGACTTTAACTAGACAGGAAGCAACAACCTCGGCTGGATCCTCTGAGGAAGCTGCTCTGTGCTGCAAAAAATTATTTTTGGAAAGAATTACTGCAGGTGAAATAGATGTGAAATGCTGTTTCCTGAGTTTAGGGAAGCCTATAACTATCAATTCAAGTTGATCAATATTTGTAAACCCCACACTATATGTCACAGATACTGGATTATTTGGCTAATCCTTTCTCTTACTCCACTGAGTGAAAAACAACTAATTCTCTAAGGTCTTTTTCTGGGGAAACTTAAATATTTAGTAACCAGGCAGTTCATTTTAAGCAATTAAAATTAAAAATAAAATAACAGTTTGCAACATGATGGCACATTATGGTAAAAGTCTATGCTCAAAGAGAATCTAGCACCATAAATCTAAGAGTTGTTTAAGAATTCTTAAGAAAAACATCTAGAAATTACATAAAAAACTATTTTTGACCAATAAATATAATGTTAAATCTGGACAGTCAGCAGTACTCACTTGTCTAAACCCTAAAATTAATCCAAGTATATTCTGAGGAATTCAGATGGGACAGGTGGCTAGAATATAATATAATCTACTCTGCCTTATTTTTTAATTTAATTTTCAAGGGAGTCTGTGTTGAGGAGTAGGGACCCTTGATTTATTAACCAATAATAAAAGCTATGACACATTTATAGATGGAAAAAGAGGTGAAAACTGTCTGCAGAGGGATGACACCAATGAGAATCAACTTGATTCTCATCTTGATAGAAAATCTTATTTTGGTAATAAAATCCTGGGAGAGCTCATGATTATAAAGCACCAGATTATGTCTGAAAGCCAGAATGAAAGATGAGGCTGAAAGCAAAAGGTCTGATAGGTAATTTGCTTCAAAAGTTCAAAACTGGCTCCCCTCCTTCTTTCTGAAATTGTTTCTCCCTTACCTAAGAGGAGTACTAGATCAAGTTAACTTAAAGAGAGTTTGAACAACAGATCTATAGACCTAGGGACATCAGGCAAAATTATAGGCCAATATATGGTGATACTCAAAGCAAAGGAATTAATGACATCCTGCATTCTGAACAAAGAGACCCTGTGGTCCTAATCTGCTGACAGCCAGCCAAACACCCAGAAAGGAAGAGGGAGGCTTTAGCTCTAAAAAATAATCAACCCAAGAGAAAAGACATATAGATGCTATAGATTCCCAGTGACAGAGTCTAGTTCTCACTCAATAACCCTACAATGCAGCTACCTAATAAGTCTCAGCCATACACACAATTTTCAAACAGCTATTTGGTGCCTCACTCCTAAAATTATCAGCTTAGGATCACTAGATATTCAAAGAAAGCCTAAAATATGAAGAACAAACTAAATCAAACAAAAGGCAAAAGGAAGTTTAAGGAAGAAATAAACTTAAAAAATATAAGCAATTAATGACATCAGAGAGATCATAAAAACATTGAATCAAGAAAATAATATTAGGAGGATATGAGAAAAAAACAGGAGGTCAACAAAAATTAAGAGCTGCTAGAAATTACCACTATCATAGCAGAAATTTTTAAAATTTAATATTAGAGCTGGAAGATAAAGTCAAGCTAATCTCCTGGATAATTAAACAAAAAGACAAAGAAATGGAAAATAAGAAAAAAATTATAAGACAATCAGAAGATCAATTCAGGAGATCTAACCTCCCTGTCATAGGAGTTCCACAAAGAGAAAACAGATTTAAAAAAATGAAAAGAATTTTTAAAGAAACAATACAAGAAAATGATTTAGAACTGAAAAAACTAAGTTTCTGAGTTAAAAAATAAACAAACAATGAAAAAAGGTGCACAAAGCACAATGTTGTAAAATTTCAAAATAAAAAAAAAATAGAAAATACTAAAAGCTTATAGGTATAACAAGGTCCCATACAAGGACTCAGACTTCAGAATAAAATCATGCTCGGCAGTGGTAATATGGATAACTGAAAACACTAGAGCAATGCCTTCAAAATTCTAAGGCAAAATTATTTCCGACCTATAATTTGTTACCTAGCCAAAATATCACAACAAATGGAAAGTCAAAATTGTCATGTTTAGTCATACAAGATGTAAAAATAGCTATGTTTATGCACCTACCCTTTTGTTTGTTTTTGCCTTTTCTATGCAGCTCAGTACATTTTGCTGTACAAAATTTGTATTTCCACTATCTCAGAAGCAAAAAACTCTCCAAACCTTTAGGGAATACAACACCAAGAGAGAGATGGATAGAAGTAGGTAGAGACAGAGATAGAGTTAATGTCAAAATTCCTAGCATAATTTCCCCCAAAGAAGATTTCTAAGATACAGTATAAAAACAGAAAGAAAAAGGCATAGGGTACAGGAAAAAGACAATCCAAAACAGGAATTATGCAAAGGGAATCCCATGTATGATGGTAAATGAAAATCCTAGGATAACAGTTGTGCAGCAGACCCCGAAGCAACAGTCCAAATTGGAGCAAGAAGTCAGAAGGCTCAAAAAGGGGTAGTAGGAGGACTAACGTATTTAAAGGGGTAGAAGTGTTCTTTACTCTGTTGGCTAGTATGGGACTAAATGTGTGCTAGGAAAAGAATAAAACAAAGAGATCATTATGTAGCAGACTTTAAGATGGTCCCCATCCCTGCCTTCTGGTATTTATACCTTTGTGTATGTAATTTCCTCCCCCTGGGTTTAGGTAGGACCTGTAACCTGCTTCTCATCAAAAGATGTTGGGATGTCACTCCTGTCATTACATTATACTTTATAAGACTCTGTGTTGCTAGCAGACTGGCTCTGCCTCTTGCTGGCCTTGAAGAAGCAATAGAAAACATAGATAGAAATAAGAAACAGCAATAGAAAACATTAACCCTAGGGGACAAAAAGTTGTACAAGAAAATAAATGTATAGAACACAATGTGGCTTAGCCATGAATATTATTTATGGTCCTAATGATGTAAATTCTGAATGTTGACTCCATAAAACTTCTAAATTGAGAATGGGCGGGGGAAAGTACATATTTGGTAGAAGAAAAATTTGTAAGAAAACTAATTCCTCATCTTCATAGTAGTAATAACAAAATCCATTTTTGGATTTCCATACTCTGTGCAACTGTCAAGCACCAAGATACATTATTTCATACATTGATCAGTGGCTTTATTCATGCCTCTCAGCTTTCTGAGCAGTACTTCCTCTTGCCCTCTTCTCTGACTTTCCATCCACCATTCCTAACACTGTCTTAGCCACGCCAGTCCTTTTTGACTACTCAGCTCCTGCAATTCCCCTGACTCCTTCCTTTACTAAAAAGGCTGTACATGAACATGCTGGGTGAAGCCCTCTGAAGAGAACTAATCTAATCTCCCCAGGGAGAATGAAAGTTTTTAGACCAAGAACACCAACCCTCCTGGGCTATTTGAAATAGAAATCAAAACTGCTGCTAGTTAGAGCTACTAGATAAAGCAGTGGGTTTTCCTTGAGCTGAAGACCTGTAGAGTTCTACTCAGGACAACTCAACATTGCTGAAGCTCCTGAGATTCTCCCCAAAATTCTAGCCACACCCAAATTAACTCTGAGGACATCACTGGAGGGGGAGGAGAAGAGAGAGCTAAAATCAAAGTCATAGAAACATAGTGAACAGAGATGCATTCTATAATAGTTATAAATTTTCTCTACTTAAAGTGTTTAATTTTCACTGATAAATTTTATTTTATAAAATCTGGACACTTTTACCAGTTTGATTTTTTTTTCAAAACTATGTTCAGAATTCATGGAATAACATACTAAGCAAAATAAATATTGCAGTGCCAGGACTGTTGTTTTGCTTAAGTAGTGCTATCAATTCACAGCAGGAAGCCAACGAAAATTTACCTAAAATTTTGTAAAAAAATAAATAGCCATAGAAACACACTATTCTGTATGGAGGCAAATACCAGAGGATTTAAAATTACTTCTTTATTCTACAGGATATTGATGTCATATTTCTATATGATATAGACTCATACCATTTTTAACATGCATTTTGAAGTTATAATAATTAGAATGATGTGATACTGGCCTAGAAGTCAATAAACAGATTGATGTGCCACTACAGAAATTTAAAGATTGTTACAAATGAAGTTTGTGAAAGAGCAGACTTTTTAGACGAACTAAGAAAGAACTGGTTAAATGATTGGCATACCTGGGTAGATAACGTTGTGTACAATCATAGGCCTCACGTGCAAAACTAAGACAAAACATTCTCCGTGTGGAAAATAAAATTACACGTTTTTAGTAAGCAGTGAGTAATGTTTTGTTGATCTTCGAATTTGCTATTATATATTCAGTGAACAAAGCCTATTCACAGCACTAACATAAACACATATCCCTCACATAGTCTCCCTCCTTGAAAAAGGAAAAAAAAAAAAAAAAGCTAACGTCTCTAAACCTCTTCTAGCAGTGAGACTTTGAGTCAGAGGTCTGAGTTGAAGTCCTATCTCTGCAAACCAGCTTTGGAACTCTGGGTAAACAATATAACCTTGAACCTCTGCTTCTTTATTTTTAAGAAAATGAGGTGAATAACTTCTGATAAAACCAAGTCATCTCATTTAATTTCATGGTACCCTAATGTAGACCTGCCTTGAAAACAGTAAAGTACCTAAATGAGTAATTGGTATTAGAGTGATTATTGCTTAAAAGGACAAATTCAGGGGCGCCTGGGTGGCTCAGTTGCTTAAGAGACTGCCTTCGGCTCAGGTCATGATCCTGGAGTCCCTGGATCGAGTCCCACATAGGGCTCCCTGTTCGGCAGGGAGTTTGCTTCTCCCTCTGACCCTCCCCCCTCTCATGTGCTCTCTCTCTCATTCTCTCTCTCAAATAAATAAAGAAAATCTTTTTAAAAAAAAAAGGACAAATTCACATAAAACCCTTAGGAGAAAAAGAATATTCCCAAGGGGTGTGTGTGTGTGTGTGTGTGTGTGTGTGTATATACATACATTCCTACTAACAATGTTCCTGATTAGAATATATTGCATTTTTATAGTTCTATTTTAAGAAATAACACATTCTAAGAATAAATTATTTTACTTCTAAGAAGTATTTGAATTCAACAATAAGAAAATGAGCAACCCAATTAAAAAATAGGCAAAAGATGTGAACAGACACTTCACCAAAAAAGATACACAGATGGTAAATAAGCAAATGAAAAGAAACTTAACATAATGTCATTAGGAAATTGCAAATTAAAACGAGACATTACAATTTAAAAATAGGCAATTAAAAAAATAGGCAAAGGATCTGAACAGATACTTCACCAAAAAAGATACACAGATGGAAAATAAGCATATGAAACGATGCTCAACATCATATGTCATTAGTAAATTGCAAATTAAAGTAACAATGAGATATTACACACCTGTTAGAATGGGCGAAATCTAAAACACAACACCAAATGCTGGCAAGGTGTGGAGTAACAGGAATTCTCATTTACTGCTGGTAGGAATGCAGAATGGTATAGTAACTTTAAAAGACAAATTAGCAGTTTCTTACAAAACTAAACACACTCATACCATATGACCAGCAATTATGCTCTTTGGTGTGTTCTGAAAAGAGTAGAAAATTTGTGTCTATGCATAAATGTGCACACAAGTGTTTTATAGCAGCCTTATTCTTTTTTTTTTTAAAGATTGTATTTATTTATTTGACACAGAGAGAGAGAGAGATAGCAAGGGCAGGAACACAAGCAGGGGGAGTGGGAGAGGGAGAAGCAGGCTTCCTGAGGAGCAGGGAGCCTGATGCGGGGCTCGATCCCAGGATCCCGGGATCATGACCTGAGCCGAAGGCAGATGCTTAACGACTGAGCCACCCAGGTGCCCCTATAGCAGTCTTATTCTTAATTGTCAAAACCTGGAAACAATCAAGATGCCCTTCAGTAGGTGAATGGATAAACTGTGGCATATCCAAACAATGGAATATTATTCAACACTAAAAAGAAGTGGGCTGTCAACCTATGAAAAGACATAAAGGAAACTTAAATGTGTATTATTAAGTGAAAGAAGCCAACTGAAAAGGCTATATACTGTATGACATAGCCTTTTACTGTACTTATACGACTTAGCCAATATACTGTATAATATAGCCAACTATATCACATTCTGGAAAAGACAAAACTGCAGAGACAGTAAAAGAGCTCAACAGTTGCCAAGGACTGGGGGTAGGTAGGGTTAGATAGATGGAGCACAAAGAATTTTTAGAGCAATGAAACTACGTGAATCATTCTATAGTGGAGAATGTATGTCCAAACCCACAGAAGGTGCAACACCAAGAGTGGACCCTACTGTAAACTCTGGACTTTGGGTGATAGTTATATGTCAGTGTAGTTCTTCAATTGTAACAAATGTATCATACTGGAGCAGGATTTTGATAGTAGGAGAAGCTGGGCATATGTGGAGGCAGAGAATATATGGGAAATCTCTGTAACTTCTCCTTAATTTTGCTGTGAACCTAACATGCTCTAAACATAAAATCCATTTTTAAAAATGTACTTGAATTCCAAATATGTATGTTTTAATTTGCTAGAAGCAAAGAAGCACATTTAAATAATTAAAATTAAAATTGAGCTGCAACATAGGGTAGACAATTTAGGGTTTCTTAGGGTAGTTTTTTAAATAACATGATATTTAGCATCCTAAACATATTTGACTTTTAATTTCTTCCTTGCAAAGTTCAACATTATAACAAACAAATCCTTAAATGAATTGAGACCACAGAAAGTATCTGAATGAAAATCATTGGTTTAATGTATTTAGATTAGTTCAATTCCAAAAATTCCATAACAATGACCTTAAGGAGGTAAATCTGAAATATTATCAATATTATACCATTATTTGCTTAAGTTAATTTCTGAAAAGCACATATCTTAAAGTTAAGCCAACGAGTTCGCTTAAGTTTTTAAATTAAATGCCAAAAACTTGGGGCGCCTGGGTGGCTCAGTAGGTTAAGCGGCTGCCTTCAGCTCAGGTCATGATCCCAGGGTCCTGGGATCGAGCCCCGCATCGGGTTCCCTGCTCAGCCGGGAGCCTGCTTCTCCTTCTCCCTCTGCCTGCCACTTCCCCTGCTTGTGCTCTCTCTCTGTGTCAAATAAATAAATACTTAAAAATAAATAAATAAATAAATAAATAAATAAATAAATAAATAAATAAATGCCAAAAACTTGGAAAGTTAGTGACTTAGGCATACTTCATACCAGGAAAAAAAATCTACTTGAACAGCATATTAGTTGGGACATTTTCAATTTCAAATGACAGAATCCCAACTCAAACTAGTCTGGATTCAGAGTCCAGAGTGCTCACCATTACACCATGGTACCACCATAACTCAAGTTAACCTATGGAAAATAAAAGGAGTTGGGAAATTTATACTGTTTCCTGAGAAGAATGGGGTAAACCAGATTAGGTTAGGATTAGGTCTCCTCTTCCTTCTTCCTGTGTCCCCCATCTTAATGCCTTCTTTCTACTTCTGTCTCCCACTATTTCTTTTGCTCTCCCCATCTTTATCTGTTTGTTTTTTTCCCTCATTTTTTTCCTATTGAGGATTTGATTCTTCCAAGTAGTGGGAGACATGGACATGGCCTGCAGTTGATTCCATGCTCACAAATCCTATTTTAGCCACATCAGAGGAAGAAGAGAATATTTATTTCCCGGAGCCACTACATAAAATTCCAATGAAGTAATCTGATTGACCCTGCTTGCATCATGTACCCATCTCTAGGCCAAACTTATTAATTTCACTTAGCGTAGAAAGGAAAATGCCCCCAAATGAAGAGGGCAGAAATGGAAAAAAGGGGTGGGGAGGGAAATTAAGAAGATAACAATTTTATTAATATATTTAATTTGGTTGATTTTTATTAATACGTTTAATTTTTAAAAAGCTGTTTTAAGAACAAAAGTCCTAGGACTAAAATTATATTTTTATTGGGAAGTCCAGAAATAAGTTATTTCTTAAAATAATCTAAAATCTGATAATGAAGATGTCCAGTACATTAGCCAATCAGATGACACCAAGTACTTCAGAAAGCATTTTCTTGAGGGGCACCTGGGTGGCTCAGTCAGTTTACCGCTGCCTTTGGCTCAGGTCATGATCTGGAGTCGTGGAATCAAGCCCCCACATAGGGCTCCCTGCTCAGCAGGGAGCCTGTTTCTCCCTCTCCCTTTGCCCACCTCCCTTGTGTGCTATCTGTCTCACTCTCTCTCTCAAATAAATAAAATCTTTAAAAAAAGCATTTTCTTGAAAACAAAATGTGGCTAACATTGTCATCCTTTATTAACATACCCTCCTGTCAAGATGAACACTTTTTTGCACTGGTCTGTTTAGATTTTTTAAAAAAAATTTTTTTCACTTTGAGGCTATAATTAGTCTGTAGAGCTCTGAATGATTGTTTACATGACAAGTGACTATGGATTAGATTTCAAAGTATTAACAGTGTATTTGCATTAAAAATGTTCTCCACATAAATAAACAAAATGGTTTTACTTTACTTCTGAGATGATACCAAAGTGAAATATTAAATAATTATAAAATTTTGTTTTCCACAATTGGATATCCTGGAGGTATGGAAGTTTGCCCAAATTAATTAACATTCCTTGCCTTGTCTGACAATTCAAAACTCAACATTATAGTAAATATTTACACATTAACAAAACCCTCATCTTCTTTGAAATAGCAATTGTCAGACTGAGTTCCCTGGAGTTTTTCTTTCATAGAAATGTTAATGCAACAGGCTTCCGATAGTGTCTGTTCTGTTCAATTAGATCTCACTGAATATGACAAGAGAAGTTGTAAAGTAAAATTAACCTTAAATTCAATGATTTCCCAAAGACCTGAAGAATACTGCTCCTCATAAATGTCTCCAAAATCCTAATTCATAACTCAGGAAAACAAACGTACAGAACTTGTTCCCAGTACCATTTCCATATCCAACCTCAGTAAAAGTGTAAACTCAGGTTCCTCAGTGGCATCTCAAGTTCCAACTATGTCACCACTAACACAGCTCACAAATACCCTCCAATGTCTTTCCACCCTGATTTTCCTGCAGTGCATTAACTACTCATGTATTTATACTGTAACGAAGTTTGGTAAAGAGTTTGGTAGAAGGGGAAGATAGGAGATTTTAGAAGGATAATGCTTCTCATCATGTACAGTCTTTTACAGTGCTTTTAGTCACAATGAAATAAGAGAGAATACCAACTGCAATCAACTAGGAGCACACGTGGAGAGACTGACTTTACACATCCCGGTTATTCAAAAACTGAACTGAATTCAACATCTCTTAGGTCTGGGATCATAAATAACATCTAAAGCAGGATTTTTCCAATATGGAAGAATATTTTTTTCTGTAAGTCCTTGACCTTGACCTTGCTATCCTAGGCCCCCAGAGGTTTGATTCATTTCTGGACACCTGACGGCCACTGCTAAATGCATTCTGTTCTCATCTGTTTCCTGTTCAACTTCTTTCGTTACCTGGATGCAACTCCTACATTCTAGCCTGTGCCTGCATTTCTGTATTTACTCTCCTTTTTAACCTGATTTCAACCTAAAGATTTTCATTGTATTTATGTTTATCTACTTTCTTTCAGCATATATGGCCTTCTGGCTTCTATTCCCAGACATATCCCTGCTCTGGTGGCCTCTTGATTGAAATATAACTAATATTAGGTCCCCAGTAGCTCGCAGTGATCATATAGGGGTTAGTACTCTGCATTGTGAAATATAACTAATATTAAAATGTGTTTGCCTTTCTTGAGTATACAACAACTAATGGCAATAGGAAGAATATAGGGAGAAAGGCATCCTTCAATTAAACATTCTCTGTGGAGAGCCTACAAATGATACTAATACTGCTAGACAATCAAAAGAATTATTCAATTCTTTTATTATCTGAAACATTTCCATTTCTTTGTTTTTTTCTGGTATCTACCTTTTTACCATTTCACTAAATTGAAACATTAACATTTCTTAAACCGATATCTATAATGAGATTTAGAATTTGTGAATTTCAGTGATTTGTGCATCATGGTCAAATCAGGAGTCAACACTGTCTGAAGAAATATCTAAAATCTAGACAGTTCCAAAAGATTTAAATATTTCATCATTCTAAAACTGAGGTTTTCAGGGGTGTAGCAAGGAGAAAATGTATGCCAACTTTTTCTGAAAAATAGTGGGGAGCCAATTTATTGATATCAGTGGCTAAAACATTTCTTTAAACTAGTATGATTTCCTTTTGGATAATTTGTACATTACATTTTCCATTTACCTAACTCTATCCTTATATGTGTTATTGTTTCTGGATGTTATTATATAAAATATCTGTTTCAGTGACTATTTAAAATTCAGGGGCATAATAATCAAAAACAATTTAATCCTTTGCCATTTTAGCATCTCACTACACAACAAGAATACACAGCATTGAAAAAAACGAGGATATCATTTTTTATGTTTTACTCTTATATCTTATCTATTCTTGTATCATAAATCAGTTCTTTCTCATAATTTAAGCTATTTGAGTATGGCTGCTTTGTTAGGCAGGATTTTTTCCAAGCTTCCTTTTTCAGTTGCTTTCCAAAGGTGCAAAAATAATCCTGTCACAACAGAGAAGAAAAGCTTATAAAGATGCTTTAAAAACCTTATCACCAGGAAACAGTGCACAGTGTATTGTATAATATAGTGTCTTAAAATACTTCTGCTTACCTCCTCATTGATGCTGCTACAATATTTACATAACACTGCTAACTAATTCTTCATTATGTAGATTATTTATCCTTTCTCTTAGAGACTGTCTTCCCAGCACTTCTAATATTATCAAAGTGAGGCATTGTTTTTATTTCTACCTGTTTAGCTGCAGTGTATCTCTTCTCAGTGTTCTCTTCTCAGCTCCACTGGTGGATCAGGATTCATGTTTATTGCTCCTTGGGGTAAGAAATGAAAAAGTAGGAGGAGGTTTGTGGCAGGACAGAGTCTTGGCTAGCCATCAAGGCAAGTTGTTTATGGCTGTAGGATGGGTTATTTCAGAACCAGAAAAAAAATAAAATAAAGGAGCAGTTGTGGTTCAGAGGAGCAGTTGTCCTGGGAGCAGAAAAGTAAAAGTGGAAACTAATATTTTAGAAAATATTTCAACAAAAAGACACTTTTAGTGCAAGATATCTTAGAGGCTAGGGAAAATTATTTGAAGCATTAAATATTTTCAAGACTTTCTGCGCTGAATACATTTTTAAACCCTAGGCTAGATGTTTGTGTTAACATTTCATGTTGAAAAGCTGATTCACATCAGAAACAAACAAAAAATCTATTTCCATGTGACCGAGGAGCACTTCAAGGCAAATAGCATGTAGGCACTTGGCTCTACCTAGTTTCAACCTGAAGGTCAATCCAGATGGACAAGGTCTTTAAGTTCCCTCTTTAACACTTCAACACTCTGTTAAGCCTGGTTTCCCATTAATCTTGCCACACATGTCTACCATTATAGCACAGTGCCTCCAGCTGAGATCACCTAGCTTCCAACACAGCTGTCGGTCCCACTCCACAAATAAGTCACCTCATCAAGCAGCAACCAACAACATCTTGGCTCGTACCCACACCCTAATCTCCTGGAGCTTAAATACACTGCTTCTTAAATACCTTCCTCCTCCAGCAACTTGGGAAATGAAACCTAGAGGTCACTTCCAAGCTAGGTTTTTCCATATGATTTCTACCAATTCCCCAAGCAACCCCAAAGGCAGATATTTACAGTAATAGAGTTGCTGAACTGCCTTAGATTTGCTAGAAAGAAAAAAAAAAAATCCAGGTTAACATTTTTTTTTCTTAGCTGAAACGATAAACATCTAAATTTTAGAGGTTCTATAAACCTGTATAGTTTTATGTACTAAACCTAGCTGTATATATATAAAGTAGCCATGCACCCTTTTTCTCACCAAGTCAAACAATAAAATCAGGATCATTCTGCCAAATAAATGCAGTAGTCCTTCCAAAACTAAATTCATATGGTCATTTAATGAGCAAATTAGACCTCTTAATATGTCTAGCTAAACATTAAAGTCATGTGATAATTAAGGCACTGAATATATATTACTAGAGTATGAAATTTCCCTGTTTCTTATAAAAATAAAAAAATATTTATCGACTAGTAGAAAAGTGACACTGAACTGTGGGATTTCACAAAGTCGCCTCTCAGTAATGCTATGAGTTGGATTTTATCCTCCCTTTAGACTGAGGAGAAAAACAGCCTCACAGAGAACAACTGACTTCCCAAGGTTACTCAACCCACTTAATGAGCTCTGATTCAGTTCTTCTAAATCCAGCCCCAGTGTTATTTCCACTACTTGATGGTGCAACTCTTTATTTGAAAATTTAATCATAAAGAATACTACATCATTAATCTACAAACATGTTTTCATTCCACCTTGTAAAATTTGCTGAGTACAAAATGCTGTACTCTGTTAAACTGCATAACTTTGGACAGGGCTAAGGTAATTCTGATCTATTGAAATAGACCTCATTAAAAACCTAGATCAGAATATAGGACTAAGAATTTCAAAAGCAAACATACATTTTCAAGCTCATGGTAAGTTCTGTTTTCAGCAAGAATGTTTTTACATGATTTACAATGGGAATTTTTCAAATTACTTATAATAAAAATACTTGATTGTGCTTAGTAACTGTACATAAGCATATTTTAAACCATTTTAAGAGGATGAACATGATTTAAAACTCCTTATACTAATTTCTGCCTGATGTAGAGGACTTATAACAGTTGCATTAAGGAGATTTAATGAACTTCACAAGGATAAAACTTATAACAGAGCACTTTCTTTAATGTTGAATTTTAACTCTTATACAACACTAGTTTAAGACTACATTAATGAGCTTTAAAAAAAATCTAAGTAGATTTAATGTGTTTGGGGTTTTACTTTTTTGTCTATCCATAATGCAGAAAGGTGTGTTTGTCTCATATGAAATTTTGTTGAACTGCAGGTAAGTCATTTTTATGATCCTGTAAATAGCACTACATATTATATTAAGTGTGTTCAGTAGGTATTAAATAATAATTTTGACTTAGTTCCACAATTTACATGCAATACATTACTTTAACTTCTGGACCAAAGAATGGTATGCTAAAATGCTATTTGACAATCGAACATAACTGAATGACTACAATTCTGTTAAAAATAAAATTAATGAATGAAAGGTACAGCCATTTCATATCCACTGTATTCATCTCTGCTGTTTTAGATTCTTACATGATTTAGGTTGTAAATAAAATACCTTTTATCCTTTCTCTAGGATCCCCAGTGGGCATTTGTTGGCCTTTTCTCTACATTAAGCAACCTACCATTGTTTATAAAGATCAAGGTAGGATGAAAAAAGAAAGAGAAAGAAAAAAAAAATGATAAACTACCTTTTACAGTTTTTTAAATATAGGGTTAATCATTTTCCATATCTATCAATTACTCTAATCAGCAGGTCAATTATTCAATCATTCCCCCCTTTTTATTCTTTAAATTCTCATACTTGATTCTTGGCTACCTGAGACAATGGAAATTTCAGGACTTGTGAATACACTGGTTTTTCCACTTTTTAGTTTAAAAATCCTCTTCAATATTTTTGTATGCTAGCAACATGGTTCAGATAGAGCCTACACTCCCTGTATAATCCAATAAAAATAGCTTATGTGTGTTTAAAGTGCTTTATACATATTAATATTCTTACCAACACATTTGATCCTCCAAGTCCAGAAAAATATTTAGAAAGTTTATATAACTTACATAAGTGCCATCCATTCAACCACAGTCCTGACTCTAGAACTCTCTACCTTCCAATGGGAAGAACCCTAGTAGAAACATACGTAGTAAAAAAAAAAAACCTTGGGGGGCACCTGGGTGGCTCAGTTATTAAGCATCTGCCTTCAGCTCAGGTCATGGTCCCAGGGTCCTGGGATCGAGCCCCACATCGGGCTCTCTGCTCAGCGGGAAGCCTGCTTCTCCCTCTCCCACTCCCCCTGCTTAATGTTCCCTCTCTCGCTGTGTCTCTCTCTGTCAAATAAATAAAAATCTTTAAAAAAAAAAAAAAAAAAACCTTGGGAACTATAGAAAAACAAAAAGGAACAAATGTACAAATGGCTTAGAATTAAGAAATGTTCCCAAGGCTGACTGCTGACTTCCAGGAAACAAATTCCTAAAGAGTTTAAAGGTCGCCCTACTCTCATGGACAAATTAGTCTCTAAATTTTCTGAGCCTTGACTTCTTACCTGTATAAGGGAAATAATAACTGATATATCTAAATCCTCTTCAGTGTGCCTCCATTTTATTAAATCCAGATCTTCCTGAGCAATATGGAATTCTATGTGGTTTTCCATTTAATTACTATCATAAAAATATTGTCTTTATGCCATTTGGAATTTCATAATTCCATTTCATTGGATAATGAACAAAATCCAGTCCAATTTTAGAACTATAATCAAAATCTGCATTATTGGAAAAAGTTACATAAAATGTGAAAAAAACACAAAAACTTTGTTTTTAAGATGGCCAAAGAAATCTGAGGTTATTTCCATAAAGAATATGATTTTTTAAATAAAGAAAAATTAGGATGAAGAGAGATATGCAGAAATAGACTGACATAACAGATTTTAATGACAAAGATCTCTCTCTCTCTCTTTCTCTTTCTTTCTTTCTCTCTCTGTCTCCTAATTTTCCATAAGAACCCAGGAACACAGAATTGATGATCATAATTCACATCTCATGGCCACACTAATCACTGGATTGTGAAAAGGACAAAAGGTAGCTGAACTCATCTATAAAAAAGAACATGTACAAAAGAGAGAAGGGGGGTAACCAACAACAAATATGTAAGTGGCTAAGAAGTATAAAAGTGATTTTTAAAAGGCCAACAACAAGAACGCAGTGAGGCTTGACAAAAATTCTAAAGACACACAAAGTAGGGTTTTGAAGTTATGTTCAGAGAAAATGAACATGTTGCTTTAGAGTAGTAACATTTTTATAACATATGACAAAGAAAAAGCTATACCACTCAACTTTTATTTTATTTCCATCTTCTCTGTCAAGGATAGCAAAAATAATGTTGGTGAGAGGAAACTGAAACCCAAGAAATGTTAAGACTATAAAAAAGCAATCCTTTCCCTAAATGGCTTTACATCTTTTGTCCCAGACAAATTATATCCCAGGTTAAAAAAGGAACTTTCAAATAAAATGTCTGTACCACTGAACTATTTCTTGAGGCATTGTGAATAATCAGAAAGAGATAACCAAAATACTAGAGAAGGAAAAAATATTATAATTTCTTTTTAAATTAAAAATTAAGGACTCAGCCATAAAAAAGAATGAAATCTTGGCCATCTGCAACATGGATATATCTAGAGGGTATAATGCTAAATGAAATAAGTCAGAGAAAGACAAATATCATATGATTTCACTCATACGTGGAATCTAAAAAACAAAACAAACAAAAAAACAGACTCCTAAATATACTGAACTGGTGGTTGCTTTGGGGAGGTGGGTGGCAGGATAGGTGAAACAGTGAAGGGGATTAAGAGTACACTTACCATGATAAGCACTGAGTAATGTATAGAATTGTTAAATTGTTATATTGTACACCTGAAACTAATATAACACTGTGTGTTAATTATACTTCAATAAAAAAATAAGTCAAAAAAATTAAAAAATGGAAAAAAATCAAAGAATTCTATACTGGAGAGTCTGAAATTAATTCCACAGAAAGTTCCAGAAATTATTATTAAAATATGGTTTATGAACAAATGGAAACAAATGATCATTAGGAATTAACATGGGTTCACTAAACACAAATCATGCATGTCTCATTTCATTTTTTTGTTGACAGATTTAGCCCATTTATGTACCATGTGATTTCTAGACACATATTCCAATCTAAGCAAATTATCAATTAGATACAACCTTGAATGATATATTCATGAACAAGAGAAAAAAATTATTCAATTCCATTATAATTTGCTAATGGTTTGAATGGTTGCACTAAAAATATATTATACATAACAATCTGGAATGACATTCTTAGTGGAACAGGATTTTGTTTTAGGCTCCATTCTCATCAGATGTACCTGAGAAAAATATTGCATAAGACTGGATTGAGCAGAGAAAAGCAGTGGTGACTAGAGGCCATGAGAATGTACCTCAAAGACCAACTATAGAAAGCCTAATTGACCAAGCACTCCTGATGCTGTGCTGAAATCTAACTGTGTGTTTGTGCTAAAGGTACGTCTCCCAAGGGCTGCTCCCAATCAACCACTGAGCCTCAAAGGGATACTGAAGCAAGTCTGTCACTGGAAAATGTGGGACTCCCTGACAGGTGATTTTGGCTCAAGGGCTCCCTGATGGCCTTGCTGAACCTTCCTTGTAATTCAGGATTAGATCTCCAATCATACTGAGGGAAAACCTACTTAGATTGGCACCTAGGTCATACACATGGATCACTGGATTTCAGGTCTTTGCTACAAAAGAAAATTACAGTTGGAGCTCCAGATTCTAAGTATGACAGTTTGATGTAATTCCAAGCTCTACTCAATGGGAAATGATAATAAGACTATAAATGTAACTTCCTCAATTGAAGGGCATCAGTAGATTCAATGGGAAAGACAAAAGCTAATAAATGAGGGAGATTTCAACATCTTTGAAACTGCATTAATCTAAAAGTAGTTCATGTTTCTTCAAAAGACATCAATTTATAAGTAAAATAGGGTCACAGGAAATACATAAAAATAGTTTGGTATTGCTTTTGAGAAAACACACATGCCCACACACTCCACTGATTTAAAGAAACTAGCCTTCCTTTCTTCTATCAGGAAATCTTCTCAAGTTTCCCTTCCCCTTCCTCTCCTGTGCTACGTGTAATGGATGGCTCCTTCTACTACAGGCAACCCTTCTTGATGTGTGTTAGTGTGGCTCACCACCTGGTCTGTAGAGGTCTTTATCTTATTTTTTTAACCAATCTGGTGGAATGTGACTTTCCATTATTTATGTTTTTAGGAAAGACCAAAAGATGCTTTATTTTCTCATTCACAGATACTCTCAATGGACTTGACCAGCCAGCTCTTCAGATATATATGGATAGCCCTGAATGCAGTTTAAGCTCTCAGGCTAGGAGCCAGAAAACATAGTAAAAGACATTTTCAAAAAACTGCTCAGCAAGCATTTGTAGATACTAGATTGGAATTCAGGAGAAACCATGCCAATGGATATAGATTTAAGAATTATTTGCATTAAAATAATAACTAAAGAATCAGAAGAGATACACTTAATGAGGCAGGAAGTGTAGAGAGAACACAGGGCCAAGATTGAATCTTAGAAAATGCCAGTGTAGGTTTGGGGACCTATTTGAGCCTCTATAGTTCAGCCCTCAAACCTTCCCATGGTCTCTACTAGCTCCCTGTGTTCTTCATTTCCTTACATCTTTGCAGAAGCTCCCACAGACTCAGCCATCTCCATTCGGTAGTTTCCACCACCATTCCAACTTTCAGGATTCTGTTCATGTCAGCTACACAGTAGCACAGTCTCCCCAACCTTCCTAACTTCCTATGAAAATTATATAGACCTTTATCTTTCTCCTCAGAGTCTTTCTCAGTGGCCACTATAATAAACCACAAACATACACAAAAATATACACAATGGTACGTGTGCACATATGCACACATGAGGGACATTAAATAAAAAGGACAAGAAACAAAAGCCATTAAATGTAGTTTTTAATCTCTAATTGAATAAGTAGGGGTAAATGGGTGCCAGATTATCTTCATTTAGCCCTGTTTTCATTTTTCCCAGAGCCCATTACACCTTCCTACTGGCCTCATTCATTGTCTTTTTTTTTTTTTTTTTTGGGAGAGAGGGAGAGAGCACGTGCACAAGCAGGGGGGAGGGGCAGAGAGAGAGGGAGAAGCAGGCTCCCCGCTGAGCAGGGAGCCCCATGAATGTGGGGCTTGATCCCAGGACGTGGGACTTGATCTCAGGACCCTGGGATCATGACCTGAGCTGAAGGAGATGCTTAACTCACTGAGCCATCCAGGCACCCCACCTTGTTCATTGTCTTAACCCCCTCTTTAGGAGACACCTTTTCAGAAGTTCTCTTGTACTTAGCACAGTATTTTTCAGACTCTTTTATCCATGATCCATAGTAAGAAATACATTGTATCGGCGCCTGGGTGGCTCAGTGGTTAAGCATCTGCCTTCGGCTCAGGTCATGATCCCAGGGTCCTGGGATCGAGCCCCACATCGGTCTCCCTGCTCAGCGGGGAGCTTGCTTCTCCCTCTTCCTCTCCCCTTGCTTGTGTTCCTTCTTTCGCTATGTCTCTCTCTGTCAAATAAATAAAATCTTTAAAAAAAATTTTTTTAAATAAGAAAAAAGAAATACATTGTATATCATTGCCCAGCAAACACATAGCTGAATGTGTGTACATGTGTTTGAAATAATTCCTATCCTTACTGCAACAAATATTTTTCTTCTACTTTTTTTTCTTGCTATTGGTTATTACTTACTAATCTCATAGCCATCTACTGAACCTAGAGTAGAGCCATGTTTTGAAAAATCCTGAGCCAAAGACCATAATCATGCTTGAAGATAAAATACATGGAGAAGTAAAAGTGTTCCCTTTGTCTCAAAGGGGTCATGTGCACTTTCCCGGACCTCTGGCAGGCCTCATCCAAAAGTCTTCTGCCCTGTTTAGCATTTTCCTGTATTTGCTCATACTGAGACTATGGAGAAAGGGTTGAAGCTTCTGGTAAGAGGTATTCTTAATTACAAGGGCACAGGATGAGGCCACAGAGTAATAGCACTTCCTTCATATCTTTTCTCAAATGTCCACTTTCTCTGTGAGGTCTTCTGTGGCCATTCCATCCAAAATCCAAACCTCTGTAATGCATATATCCCCATTCTCCTTCAATATTTGTTTTTCCTTAGCAGTTGACACTATCTAATATTCTATATATTTAAAATACCTATCTTATTTATTATCTGCTTATCCACTATAATATTAACTCTAGAGAGACAGATGCAAAGAACAAGAGTGTTTTTTTTTGAGAAAAACTTAGAAGCAGAGAAAAAACAAAACAAATATTTTCCTGAGCTCTCATTATCCAGGAGAGGTGTGCCTAGGCCAGGTGTGGCTAGAATGCATACCCTATAGCAAACATGCAGTAGACAGGAACCCTTATCCCCACAGTGCTCTACATATTTACAGAAACAGGGAGAGAAAACAGCTTTAAATATAACAATGGAAAATTCTGTTCAAGAAAAGAGCCTTCTAACTTTCTCTTAAAACCTACTAAAGATTTCAAAGGAAAATTTTAAAGGAAAAGACACGATCAGACTTGCCTTTTAGAAAGTATACTTATTATAGTGTGAAGTTGGTCAGACTACTTATTAACAGTTCCTCTTGTCACTCTCTCTACCTTCTGAGAAATTGGCTAAGGCTTCTCTAGGTTAAGGAATTTGGCTGGTTGAGACCTCAATAAATCTTAGGTAGTCCAGGAAGACACTTGGCTCCATTAGCTGTAAGGAATATGTGCTTGAATGTTGCCGATGCAGTCATTATGTGCAAGGCAGAGAAAAGAGGGATTACAACATAATTTTGTTTACTTTATTCCAATTTTTAAAATTATAGTAGACAAATCAGGAAAAACTCCTTTCACCTTGTAACTCTAAGGACACTAATCAAAAATGTTTGCTATCTGGTATAATTTGCTTTTTACAAGATTTTAATACAATATGATTCCTTTCTACAAGGACTCTAAGGTATTAAAACAGAGAAAAACCTTCCTTCTCTTATACCAATTAGGAATTCTATTAGAACCTTGAATTTCTTATCTTCTCATTGCTAGATCAGTGCTGTTCAATACAGAATGTGAGGCCCAAGTACATATGTAGTTTAAAACTTCTGTATACTACATTAAGAAAAGAAACAGGTAAAATTTAATAATATATTTTATGCATACTAATATATCTAAAATATATTAATTTCAACATGTAATAAATATAAATAACTAAAATGAGGTATTTTGCTCTTTTTTTTTTTAATAGTCTTCAAAATCTGGTGTGTACTACATCTCAATTCAGAATAGGTACATTTTAAGTGTTCAATTTGCATCATGTGGCTCATGGTTACCATATTGGACAGGCACATTTCTAGATCTTTTTTTAAGAGAAAACATTGATAAAATGAGAGCAGGAAAGGAAAGTTTTTTGAGTAACTACTGCCAGCCAGACTGTACCAGCAATTTTACATAGATTTAAAATTTAATACTCACAAAAATATGTGAAGTAGTTCTTAATATACTCAATTGAGATGGAAAAAACTACCACTCAGGTTTAACAAACTTGTCAAAAGTCATCCAGCCATTAAGTCTATCTGGCCCCAAGATATCCGCTGATCCCCCCCTTTCCTTCCTCAAAGCAGATTTCTTTACTAAACCTCTTATTATTAATAAATACTTAAGCTATAGTAAATACTACCGAACGCCTAAATTGTTAACTATTAAGGCAAGGAAAGAGGAAACTGTATTCATCTTCTTTATTATTTCAAAGAAGCTGCATACATTACCATTGTATCACCCAAAAAATGTAATTTTGGATTCACTGATTTGTGTATTTCAAAACATGTTTCTCACAGAGATCATAAATTTGGAATCTTTTCTAAAATGATATCTAAAGCTGGTGCTTGTCAGCTTCTGTCATTATCAAATCAGTCTTTTTACAAACTGAATTTCTTGGTCTTGGTTGTGAAGGGCATGTGAATATGACAGTGTCAAGGTCTGACATGGCTGAAGAAAATATGTTTGTTCTGATTTGCTGTGCATGAAAAATATTAATCCCACAACATGTAGGCCTATATTTACAAGGCACTGCAAATTGATGCTCTGCATATTTTGGTCACAGATAATTCTAACATAGTTGAATGTGAAATTGGCCATGCAGTATTAAGAAGATAAAAAAGTAATTGTTGTACTTATTTTGCTGTTTGAATTTGATACATACTAATAGTTAAGAATTGCTTTATTTTGATAACCTGTCACTGATTAAAAAAAACAGGTTTTATGAATTTATAAAATGTTCTATGCTGTCTGATTGAAAAACAAGAAAATAATTTCTTTCAAAAGTATAAAATTCCAGATACTATTATTGTGAAAGAACAGATTTCAGAAAAAAAGCGATTTTTCAAACAGAGATTGATTTAGTCCTACAGAAAAATAATGACACATGCATCATAATAGATGTAAAGATAATTTCATAAAAATATTCTATTTGAAATTTTTTTAAGTTTTATCTATGATTTCAGCAAAACTGAAATACAGTGTATATATATATATATATGACAATTAAATAAAAACCAAAAAGAAAGATCTTTACTTTTGATAACTTAGTAAATCACTGACTAATGAATAATTCATATATTTTTATTGGTGGACAGGAGTTCACTTTTTCTTGAAAACACTACTAATTGTCTTTGGTTTCTTTTTAAAATTTTGGTTATTTAAATATTTTCGATGTGTTGAGATAATGTTATCTGTAAACAACATGGTTTATTGATAAGAATATAGGATTCAATCTGAAGACCTGAACTTGAAATGATTTTTGGTTGTATACCAGTTTTTGTCATGAAAATTAGATAATACAGAATTCGACATAACTATAAATATTTGTTTTATATAAAATATGTGATTTTTTCAAATCAAATCATAATGTAGATGAAAGTATTTAAATATATTTTGAAATTTTATTTTGGTTTGTATTTATAAGAAAATCCCGATTCACACAGAAAATTAGTTTCTAAAAGCAATAGTTTTGAATGGTATGCCTTGCAAACTCATGACCCATTTGATCATAACTGATCCACAAACATGAAAGAGGATTCATAGGAAATTATATCGAAGTTGAATTATTACAAGTTATAATAGTGGTTAAGACTATAATTTTTGAAGTCTGAAAGACCTGAGATTAGAGTTCTGCCTCCCCCATGTAATTACTATTTGACCTTGACCTTTTTTTTTTTTTTAAGATTTTATTTATTTATTTGACAGAGAGAGACACAGCAAGAGAGGGAACACAAGCAGGGGGAGTGGGGGAGGGAGAAGCAGGCTTCCCGCGGAGCAGGGAGCCTGATGTGGGGCTCGATCCCAGGACCCTGGGATCATGACCTGAGCCAAAGGCAGGCGCTTAAGGACTGTCACCCAGGTGCCCCTGACCTTGACCTCTTTAAACCTTTTTCTTGAGATGAAAATTAGACATACTAATCAGACCTACCCCATAAGATATTAAGTGAGATGATATTTACAAATGGATTAGTTTTAAAGTATGGCATATAATTAGTCACGTTAATTTTGAAAGACCATGGATAAATGGGCTCAAACAAATTTAAAGCTTCATAATGAAATATTCAGTTGTGTCATTTTTTTTTTAATTTGGATAACATGCTAATTTTTGTTAAATTTTCCCTCAAAGTTTCAAAAAAATGTCTTCTTTCTATGGCAAGTGATTTATGTCCTTATATTCACATACGGTATAAAAACAAGTAAATCGGGAGCTGTGAAATATTTTTTCTCTTGTCCAAGTGAATTGTAAAGATTTTCATGTATGTCAGCTTATGAACTAATTAGTCAAGTAACTTGTATGCACATTCCTGTAGTCTTTTAGCTTTATTTTCAGACAATGCACTAATTGTATTTTCCTAGCTGCCTGCTAATCTAATACAATTGTTGCAATATAATAGAATGTCATTTAATAAGTTCATTTTCAGCATCAGATTCAAACTGTGTTTACATACATTTTTGATAACATTAAGCTGTTTCACTTATTCTGAAAGAATTTCAAAGCTTTGTTTTATGCTTACTTTGTTTTGTTTCAAATAATGTTGCAACTTGGCAGAGACTGTAGAACTCCTTTCAAAATTTCACTGCATAAACACATTGAGGATTTGAGTAATTTTTATTGCCATAAAAATGATCCCCAACAAAAATAATTTTAACTCTCTTGTCTTGTTTTTTCTTTAAATTTCTAGTGATTTTGTAGAAGAATTTCTGGAATAATGTTTTATATAATGGCATAATGTTTAATATAGTACATGTTAGTTCATCCTATTTGATTCTTTCCTTTTTTTCATTTTTTACCAATAATTTTAGTTTTTTTGTTTTTTTATTATGTTAATCATCATACATTACATCATTAGTTTTTGATGTAGTTTTAGTTTTAAGAGTAATTATATTTTATTTGAAAAAATAAAAAAGTTATGAAAGAATACAAAGCTTATAATAACACTATCATAAACAATCATAGAAGAATCCAAAATTTAAAATAAGTGCTAAAACTATTTTAACACTATGTGTATTAGTCAGAGTTCTCCAAAAAATGTAATCAACAGGATGACTTATAGACATGTGAGAGAGAGAGATTACAAGGAATTGGCTCAGTGATTATGGAGACTGACAAGTTCCGGTATCTACAGGGTAAGCTGGGAAGCTCAAGACCCAGGAGAGCAAATAGTATAGTTCCAGTGTGAAGGCAGGCAGGCTAGAGACCCAGGAACAACCTGTTTCAGTCAGGCTTTCAATTAAATGAATGATATCCACTCACATTACGGAGGGTGATCTGCTTTCCTCAGTCTGCCCATATAAATGTAATCACATTCAAAAACACCCTCACATAAACGCTCAGGATAATGGTTGACCAAATATCCAGGCACCCTATGGCCCAGTCAAGTTGACACATAAGATTAATCATCACACTGTATTATACACAGAGTTTGTTATATCATTATTCACCAGTCCACAACAAAATATTACCCTATGATTTGATCCTGCACTCACAGATATGCCTGATCCTCGCCTGGCATTAAATTGAGTGCAAAGACATGCACACATGCTATAATAGTTTTCTCCCTTTCACAGTTTACAATTCTTGGCATGCAGAGGTCTGAACCTTTTTGGTACCAGTGTAGCATTAAATTATATTGCAATGATTCAATGAAAAGTTTCAAATATATGCATAGAGATGACAAACAAGCTTTTTCTGATACACGTGAAAAATGAGTTAACCTGGCAAAGCAAGTTAACTAATGGTCTCTGATGTTTTAAATTCAACATACAACATCCTTGATAGATTGTGCTGCTTTATTTTATAGTTGAAGTTATTTTCTATTAAATTTTTACTAACTTTCATAGAATCTGAGTCCTCTTTGTACTAATCCCTAGCAGCCACTTTTTGTTCTTATTTATGGGTCACAGATCATTACTTTGAGAAAGTAGCACATTGAACATCAACTCCCTAAAATTCTGTAAAATATCCATGACACCATCTGGAAAGGAAGAATTTTTCCACTTAATAATAAGGAATAAGCATATTCTAAATTCTGGTAGGAATTTTTTTTTTTTTTTAAAGATTTTATTTATTTATTTGAGAGAGAGAGAATGAGAGAGAGAGCACATGAGAGGGGGGAGGGTCAGAGGGAGGAGCAGACTCCCTGCAGAGCAGGGAGCCCGATGCGGGACTCGATCCCGGGACTCCAGGATCATGACCTGAGCCGAAGGCAGTTGCTTAACCAACTGAGCCACCCAGGCGCCCCTCTGGTAGGAATTTAAATAATCCTCCATTTATAGTTTGGGATTAAAAATAAGTACCTGTCTGGAATTCTCTCCTTTCTACCTATTTCCTGTTTTCCCTCCAGCAGTTGGGTTTCTGGGTATATTTGGTAAAATCATTGTGCCAAATCAATTGTCATACAGGGGCCCTCTCTGCCCATTAAATTTCTGGCTTCATACCCTATACTGGCAAGCAAAGTGCTTCTGGACATACATGCATTTTGCCATTTCAGTGTCCTTCAAAAGCATATCAATAGAAGCATTTTTTTTTTTGCCTCCCTTTGGAACCCAAATCATATTCTTATCTGCTCACCATATTTTTGGCCTTTGATTCTTACCTATGACCCAAGTGAAATTCAATGAGACCTCTGACCTAGAAGGTCTCACTGCATTTTACTTAGAAGCAAATCAATTTGACATCTAAACCAGAAGAAGGGTTCTTAGCCCTGGGCACCTTGTATATGTATGCAAAATTTTATAGGTATGTGCATGTATACACATTTTCCTGGGTAGAGACTGTACTGTTCACTGAATCTTAACTATATTCTTAATCCCAAATAGGTAAAGCCCTGAACCATTAGGAAGAACCAAGGTTCACCAATTTCCTTTTGTATTATGGTTCTCCAGGGTTCTCCAGGAAAACAGAAACTGTGTGTGTGTGTGTGTGTGTGTGTGTGTGTGTGTGTGTGTGTGTTTATGTATGTATGTACACATGGAAAAGAGTGAGTGAAAGAGGGATGCTAAGCAATTGGCTCATGCAACACAGAGGCTAGTAAGTCTGAAATTCACAGGGTGGGCCGTCAGGCTGGGAATTCTGGCAAGACTTGATATTGCACTCTTGAGTTCAAAGGCAATCTGGAAGCAGAATTCCTTTTTCTTTGGGGGACCTCAGTCTTTTCTCTTAAGGCCTTCGACTGATTGGATAAGGCCCACCCACATTATAAAAGTGATTTGCTTTACTCAAAGTCTACTGATTTAAATGTTAATCACATCTAAAAAATGCCTTCATAGCAACATCTAAACAGGTATTTGATTTAAAAAAATTGGGTACCATGGCCTACCCAAGTTGACATATAAAATTAATCATCATACATTTTATGTCCAAGGGCACCTTTCTGGGTACTGTCTTTTGATAGTAGTATCGTGACTCACAATAAACATTCAATAAATGTTAGCTTTGTATTTGCACATTTCAGCCTGCTCTTTGGCTTCAGATCTGAGAGGGGTCACCTTCCATACCCTGGCTAAGAGTAGAATGGACTATAATTCTTTATCCTAACTGTCCTCCAAGAGCTTGTCTGAACCTCTTTACCTCTGTGCAAGAAGGATATCATGCATTGTATAAAACCTGTTTCCTATTGGGTAATGTGAATAAGATGAACTACTTGAGTGGAAAGCTAAGTAGACAGGAAAAAACAAACAAACAAATAAAAAAAGTCCATAATGAAAAAACAGGAGTATAAAGAGAAAACAAAGAAACAAATTTGGAGGTAAATTTTTGCCTTTGTCCACCAAGTTACTAATTGATTTGCTTCTTGAAATAGGACAAAGTCATAGAACCATGAAGACTCAATTTCCTAAAAATTTTACTGCCTAAATTTAAACTGGCTAATCACTGCTATTTAGCAATTCTGTCTTTATTTTACTGTTTATTCCCTATGAAAATAATTCTTAATGTCAGGAAGAAGGTTAGGAGGAGAAAGATTATAGTTGAAACCATTTTCTTTAAGATGAACATATACTATCTTTGGAGTACTTGCCCAACCTGGGGAAAATACTTGTAGTAATCACCGTTACAGATAAGGGTACATCATATTCCTCAGAGATGATATACTGATAAATGTTTGAGACTACTTCTGTAGAAGAATCACAGAAGTGTTGGGGTGCCTGGGTGGCTTAGTTGGTTAAGCGTCTGAATCTTGGTTTTGGCTCACATCATGATTTCAGGGTCCCCAAGTCGGGTTCTGCATTAGTACAGAGTCTGCTTGTCCCTCCCACCCCCCACCATCTGGAATAGATAAGTAAGATTTAAAAAAAAAAAAACATAGAAATGTTTATAGTTGGAAAGGGCCTCAAAGTTCATGATGCCCAATCTCATCATTTAACAATGAAATTATGACGTCCCAAAGAGATCCAGAGTCTTGCCATAGTCACTCAGCTTTAAGAGCTATTTCAAACCTTTTCCATGTTTTTCAAGCTTCTTCTGGCTGCTCTCCTCTCCCTGTCCTTGTCTCCTGAAAGATCACCTTACAGTCTTCAAATTAAAACTATTATCTTTTTTTTTTAAAGATTTTATTTATTTATTTGACAGAGAGAAAGAGAGAGACAGCGAGAGAGAGAACACAAGCAGGGGGAGTGGGAGAGGGAGAAGCAGGCTTCCCACGGAGCAGGGAACCCGATGCGGGGCTCGATCCCAGGACTCTGGGATCATGACCTGAGCCGAATGCAGACGCTTAACAATTGAGCCACCCAGGCGCCCCTAAAACTATTATCTTCATTCTACCTTAGCTCAGCTCTTCCTTGATATTCATTCTTTATCCTCCTTACTCCTCAGAAAAAACTCACCCCCTTCCTTGTCACAGCTAATCCCAGTAAATGATCTTGGTCTTTCTCTCTCCTCTCCACCCCCAACACCTGAGAAGTTCAACATGTGATCTGAGGATACCAGCACTTAAAACATCTTTTACTTATTTAAAGTTCTCTTTTCTGGTCTCTACTTTGATATTACTGAATCAGAATTTCTGAAATGAGGCCCAGAATTGTCATCTTTACCTAAACTCTCCAGATACTTCTTATGCACACTGAAGATTTGAGAAACATTGCTCTCAATAATCTCCATCAATAATTACCTCTTTCTCTAACACAACCAGAAGCTTGCTCTTAACTGTCTTTGAAATTTGGCTCCCATTCCTCAATATGGTCTGCAAATTTCACTCAGAGATTACTTATAACCCCCTCAATGGGCACTAAAATGATCTTTTCCCAGTCTCTATTCTTCCTGACCTCTTTACAGCATAAAAGAATATTCACATCATAAATCACTGAACTTCTGAAATTTTAAAAGTTGGCCAAAGACAAAGAAAATATAACATGAACAGGTGATTTATGTATTATTCCAGACAATGAGCCTCTGCTCCAAAACAAACATCAGATGGGCTATATCAACCCACCATGATCTCAGTAGATTTCACACAGTGTGAGCTACTTGCTCACTAAGTGTAAGTCCAGTGTTGAAAATTATCTTCTACATGCAACATGGTTCTTACATGAAATTCAACTATGTCTATGGTGCTGGGAGGGAGGGAAGGAAGGAAGGAAGGAAGGAAGGAAGGAAAGGAGGGAAGGAAGGGAGGAAGGGAGGAAGGAGGGAGGGCGGGAAGAAGGAGGGAGGGATGGATCTATTTCAATTTGTGGAAGAAAAAAAATTACCTGTGTTGAATTTTTGTAGAAAAACTATGTGTCAACATCTAACATGGCACTTTTGTAAAATAATTTTGACTTTACGTCATTTTCAACTTATGTCATGAAGTAAGAATCATAAATAGATACCATAGATAAGACGAAAATTCACTATATAACTAACTATACTCTTTATTAAACCATTTCCTTCCTTAGCCTCAACAAGGTATTCTCATCTGGGTTTCCTCTTTTGTTCTTTTGTGGATCTTCCTGATTCCTTTCCCTAAAAATGAAGGCATTTTTAACCCCTTCTTTCTTCCTTCTGCCTTCACTATCTCTAGTGTCTTCCACTTATGGGTCCCAATTGTAGAACAAGACCATCACTTAGTTTCTGAATTAGCTCCAACCAAGGGTAGAAGTCTTCTAGTAGCACCAATTCCACCAATTTAAGTAGATTTGAAATAAAGTTTAGTTCCTAGGTAATGGATTCTAGTGACAAATGTCACAAATGTCGAGATGCTCTGTTGCTCCCCCAAGTTTCCTTGTTATCTTTCAGATCCATTGCTTTTTTACTGGAGGATAAACTGCTAGTGCCTATGTCATCTGGAAATGATAGGAAGTCTCTGTTCTCTCTTATGCTCACTTTGTCCACAGGTTTAAGTTTCTGCCTTGAATCTCACTTGGTGGGCTGATTTGTTGGTCTATGCTCTCCGTTAGACACTATCAGCTTCTCTAATTTTAAGTTCTATCAAACAGTGAAGCTGAGAAACTGACCAAATGGCTGGGGAGATAGACCAAAGCCTAGAGATAGAGTTCCAGTAGATCTAGATATGGAGACTACGGCAGCTGAAAGTAAAAGAAATGGAGAGACAGGGAAACTTACGGAAAGCTATTATTTTACAAGAGATTAGCCTTTAAGGCACTTTTCATTTCAAAACTACTATCCAATATTAGACTGAACTTTAATAGTAACTTTTATAATTTATGATATGTTCTCACTTTTATTCAGAAAAGCACACAGTTCTATGTTTGAAAATGTCAAAGAATCACTATGAAATTAGTTCTAATCGGATCCTTGCCATTAGTGAAGTGTGAATTCAGCAGCATTCAGAGGAAATGGCTTTCTGAACATAAAAGTTAATCTATCATGCTAAAAGATCATTGAAAACACTATTTTATAAGCCAAATTGATGGCAGCTATATTAACCAAAATATATTCGCAAAGGAAATTTTTAAGGAGTATATCTTTATTTCTACTAGATGAAAGTATATGTATGTCTCCACTCATACATAAGCAGATAAAATTATAGAATATTTTATAGTTGGGAAGGACTTAATTATGAAGTCCAGCACTTTCATTTTATAGATAAAAGTACCAAGGCCTAGCAAAGGCAGACTAAAGAACAAATCTAACATCTAGTTACTGGCATTACTAACTCTAGACCTCTTCTCCAATGCCATTTCATTTATGCAACAGCTATCTGTTGAATGCCTTCTCTGTGTTCTGGAGCAATGATAAATGGAAGGATCCTGTTCACCAAAAGCCCACAGTACAAAAGAAAAAACATAAGTGCAAATAATATAACCCAAAATAGCAACTCCTTCAGCCATGAGCTACTATACTCCCCTTCATATTTAAATGAACTCACTTAAGCTCTTATCATGTGTATGTTGGAAATCATAGCCTTCTTTCCCATTTATTGGCTTCTCAGAAAGTTCATATTTCACCTCCAGAACTTTTGCTGCAATTTCCTGCTTTTGATGAATTGTCACTTTCATGTTTCATCTTCCCCAAGTACCCATAAACGCAAGACCTTAATATTTATCTTACTTTCTAAGAAGTTGGGAACAGTGAATGGGTATTAAGTGAGAACTACAGTTCTTAGGATCTGTTGGTTGTAATCAATAAAAGAAAAAATTAAACTCAAATAGTACTAAACTATTCATTAATTCAATAAACAGTATATTACTGATCCAGGCATTGGGGAATTAGTAATGAAAAAATAGTAAAAATCCCTGCTCTTGGGGAGATAAATTTTTCTTGGGGGACAAAGATAAGCAAGCAAATAAATAAATATGTATATGCAGTGATCATACTAGCGATAAAATTAGGGGAGAGAAGGGCACAACGCATAGCTCATTATTTATTTATTTATTTATTTTAGTTCACCTGTTAAATAGGGGAGTCAAGGAAGAACTCATTGAAAGGCGACATTTGAAGAGAAACTTGAAGGAACTGAGGAAGTGAGCCATGGGAACAACTGAAAGACAGGAGTTCTAAGCAGAGGAAACAGCAACACAGAGACACTGAACAAGACAGGTTTGAAGAAAAGCAAGAAGCCAGTGTGACAGACCAGGAAGTAGTATATAAGGTCCAGAATATAACTGAGGTCCATGTCAGAGAGAGCCTTTTAGGCCAATGAATGGACTTGGGCTTTCATTGATAGTGGAAGTTTATGACTGAAGACTGGCTTGGTTTAGCTTACAATTATACTTTTACTGAATAGAGAAAAGGATGGCAAGAATAGAAGCAGACAGGCATTTGGGAGGCTATGGTTATAATCCAGGAGAGAGATAATGTGGGTTTAGATTAGGGAAATCTAATGCACAGAAATAATGCAATGGTGAGATTCTGGATATATTTTGATGGAAAAGCTGACAAAATTTGCTAACGGATTACATGTGGGTTGTAAGAGGAAAAGGGGAACAAGTAGGAGGACAAAGGCACCATTTAACAGAATTAGAAAAAAAAGTTAAATCAATAGAAAAATTAGCAACAAAATCAACATACAGAAATCCATTGTCTCTATACACCAATAATAAACTATCACAAAGAAAATTAAGAAAACAATTCCATTTACAAATGTATCAAAAAGAATTAAATATCTAGGAATAAATTTAACCAAGGAGGTGAAAAACCTATACCCTAATAACTGTAAGACATTGGTGAAAAAAACTGAAGACAACATAAATAAATGGAAAGATATACCATGCTCATGGATTGGGAGAATATTATTAAAATGTCCATACTACCCCAAATCTACAGATTCAATACAATCCCTAGAACTAGAACAAACAATTCCCAAATTTGTATGAAACCACAAAAGACCCCAAATAGCCAAAGCAATCTTGAGAAAGATTAAAGCTAGAGGTATCATGCTCCTGGATTTCAAACTATACCATAATGCTATAGTAATCAAATCAGTATAGCACTGGCACAAAAACAGACACATAGATCAATGGAACAGAATATGGAGCCCAGAAATAAACCCACAATTTTATGGTAAATTAATCTACAACAAAGGAGGCAAGAATATACAATGAGGAAAAGATAGTCTCTTCGATAAATGGTGTTGGGAAAACTGGACAGCTATATGCAAAAGAATGAAAGTGAACCACTTTCTTATACTATATACAAAAATAAATTCAAAATGAATTAAAGACTGAAATCTAGCACTTGAAGTCATAAAACTCCTAAAAGAAAATATAGGCGGTAAACCCTTTGACCTTAGCCTTACTGATATTTTTTGGATTTGTCTCCTCAGACAAAAACAACAAAAGCAAAAATAAACAAATGGGACTGTATCAAACCAAAAAACTTTCACACAGCAAAGAAAACCATCAATAAAACAAAAAGGCAACCAACTGAATGAGAGAAGATATTCACAGATGACAGAGCCAAAAAGGGGTTAACATCCAAAATATACAAAAAACTCATAAAAGTCAGTATCAAAATAAACAAACAAAAAAAACAATCTGAGTAAAAAAAATGGGGAGAGAACCTGAAGAGACATTTTTCCAGAGAAGACATACAGATGGCCAACAGGCACATGAAGAGATGCTCAACATCGCTAACCATCAGGTAAATGCAAATCAAAGCCACAATGAGGTATCACCTTACACCTGTCAAAATGGCTATTATCAAAAAGACAAGAAATAACAAGTGTTGGCAAGGCTGTGGAGAAAAGGGGGCCCTCATATACTGTTGGTTGGGATGTATATTGATGCAGCCACTATGGAAAACAATATGGAGGTTCCTAAAAAAGTTAAAAATAGAACTATCATACGATCCACCAATTCCACTGCTGAGTATTTATCTTAAGAAAATAAAAATACTAATTTGAAAAGACATATGCACCGTATGTTCATCGCAATATTATTTATAATTGCCAAGACATGGAAACAACCTAAATGTCCATTGATAGATGAATGGATAAAGAAGATGTGGTATATATATAGATATAGATATAGATATAGATATTTATACACACATAATGGAATATTTTTAGTCATAAAAAAGAATGAAATCTTGCCATTTGTGACAACATGGATGGACCTAGAGGATGTTATACAAAGTGAAGTAAGTCAGAGAAAGACAAATACCATTTTTTTTTCATTTATGGAATCTAAAAAAACAAAACAAATGAACATACAAAACAAAACAGACTGATAGAGGCAGAAAACAAACTGATGGTTGCCAGAAGGGAGGTAAGGCAGGGGGATGGACGAAATAGGTGAAGGGTATTAAGAGGTACAATCTTCCAATTATAAAATAAAAAGAGACACAGATGTAATATACAGCAGAGAATATAGTCAATAATACTGTAACAATTTTGCATGGTGACAGCTGGTAAATGCATTTACTATGGTGACCATTTCATAGTGTATATAAATATTGAATCACTCTGTTGTACACTTGAAACTAATACAATATAGTATATCAATTACTCAATTTAATAAATCAATAAATGAATAAATAAAATTAGTAATGCTATGGGAGAAGTTTCCTTGCAAGGGGCAGAATCAAGAGTTCGGTTTTATTCAATAAATGAGATTCACTGGGTCATCTAACTAGAAATCTAGACCAGAGGTTTGGAAGGCTTCAAGATCAGTTTATGTAGGTCATTTGATCTTAGTGACTAAATCAAGTAAGTCATCAAAGACTCATTTTTTTCTTTCCATTTTTCCATCTCTGTTACAGTCACTGTCTTCCTAAGGATGACTTCCCACATGATCAAAGGATAACTGCCATCAGAAATTGGAACTATGTCTCCACATGCAGTAGGACAGGCAGGGCAATTCTCACAACCATAAGAAAAAAAGTCTTGAGGCTCTGCTGAATAGATCTTTCCTAAACCAACCCCTGTGTCTCAGAAAATGTCAGAAAACATTAACTAGATTAAGCCTACTTCACTTACAAACTAATCACCATCTAAATGGTATTATGGGATTACCTAATTGTTTAGACCAATTTGCTGTCACTATTGGAGGTAGAAGAAGGTTAATCCTACCTAAACCAAAGGGTTGCTACATAATCAGGTAAGAGTGGAAGAGATATAAAGACAGGCACAGGGGCGCCTGGGTGGCTCAGTTGGTTAAGCGACTGCCTTCAGCTCAGGTCATGATCCCAGGGTCCTGGGATTGAGCCCCACATCGGGCTCTCTGCTCAGCCGGAAGCCTGCTTCTTCCTCTCCCACTCCCCCTGCTTGTGTTCCCTCTCATGCTGTCTCTCTCTCTCTCCCTGTCAATTAAATAAATAAATAAAATCTTTAAAAAAAAAAAAAAGACAGGCACAATGCCCATTATAAATGCACAGAAGAGCGAATGACTTAATTTGCAACCATTCTTACAAGCCCTTGGCAATTCCTATGCTGGGGAAATCTCACTGGCTGTTTTTTGGGGTTTTTTTTGTTTTTTGGTTTTTTTTTTTCACTTAGGTTCCTCAACACAGAAAGAGTTCCATGTTTACATAACCTTTCCTTCAAAATCTTTCTCCTATTTCCTCTTCATATTACTTCTCAGGCTCCCTAAACCCCGTTCCCTAGTGTTACCATTAGAATATTCAAAATCCCCATAACCTGCCACTTCATAATGCAGAGAAATTAGTTTCATGCCAGTTTTGCATACATACAAATTCACTAAGGTGACCTGTTAAATGAAAGACTGTTCACTCCAGGTATGAACTCCTTAGCAGAACAGAAGAATCTACAGAGGTTTTTAAATTGGGTCTTTTTCCTTTAAACACATGCAGGTTTTTATTCTTCCCCTATCAAGCTCTGTGGGTGAGAGGGAGCTATAGGGATCTTTTTTAATAGATACGAATTGCCTTTAGAAAACAGAAGTAACAAGACAGATAGATAGGATTATGTGTGTTTATCTGATAATTTATTGTATTTACTGTTTTAAGTAGTTTACCCTTTTTTCACAACAATTATTCAGTGAATCAAGATCTCTAAGTAAGGTATGTACAAAGTGCTATAAAAGCTAAGTAAAATGGGCATCTAATTCTGCCCAACATGGTGATAAGAATGGGTATTAAGTATCTTTTAAACAGTACTAAAGCTACTACAGTTTCCAAAAAACAAAACTGTATTCTAGAAAGATACTCCTAACAGTTATGGAGGAGCAATTAGAAGGATGATGAGTAAAACTAGATGCCATACAATTGCATGGAGCACTAGGTGTTATACACAAACAATGAATCATGGAACACTACATCAAAAACTAATGATGTAATGTATGGTGATTAACATAACAATAAAAAAATTTTAAAAAACTAGATGCCATACAGTCAGTTAGGAAGCTACAACAATAGCCTAGTAAAGATAGAATAAGGAACTGGTCCACAACACAGATTGGAAAGAGGCCCCAGTTCAAAGATAGCTATGAAATTGAACTATTATTATGCTGTCTCCTTAATATTTCATATAAAACTCACTATAGCAATATGGGGTGATACCTTTGGAAGCATAAAGATTGAATAAACAATTTGTTATTTTGCTACATTCTTTTGGATTTTGTTATTTTGTCAACATCTTTTCTCTTCCTCCATTAACAACACTGGAATTTTGCTTCTAGAGAAATGCTCTTTTCCCATCAGATATAATCTGGTTAGAATAATCAAGAGGATCTGTTTTCTTCCATATTCTTCAGTTTAAACTAATAAGACAGATCTTCTCTGAAATTTGTGAAAGTGGGAGTGGGTAGGAAGGAATAAAGATGATCAGCAGTAACACCTGATGAAACAGTCTATTTGTTGTTACTACTGTAATTCAAAAAGCTGCCCTGATTCTTATGGTTTAGATTTTTCAGACTTTCTTTTAAGTAAGATATCCTTATATCTCCCTCCCTAGAAATTATTTTCTGCCTATATAAGCTAGGATGGGTTTCTATTCTTACAACAAAAGCAGCCTAAATAACACAAAAGTATGGTAAAAACAAATGAGCCAAAACATAACAGGGCTAAGAACCCCAACCCCTTAATACTTGGTCCAGTAGCTTTTGCACCATGTCATGCTGCCTTTAAATATTCAACAAGAGAAAATGTTCTTCAGACATAAAAAATATATTATCTAATGGAAATGTGTTCTTTAACACCATAATAAATTATAAAGAAGGATATAATAACTGATTTAGATCCCATGAGACAATGGCAAAGAACAAACTGGGTATTACACATGCTAGGACTTTATGACAGCACATCCTACCTTAGCCATTTCTGGGAATTATATAAAAATACTCAGTAAATATAACATAGTCCTGGGGGTCTAGAAGGAATGGACCACATGCCAAGTGCTTGGACCTTATCATCAAAACAATGTGGGAATTTCTGAGTTCCCATTGTTGCTACTGCTACTGCTAAATTCTATCTTGTGGTTTGTGGGTAAATTAAGAGAACCTTTAATCAATACTTTAAATTGGAGGTTTTGCAAATAATAAAAAGCCTAGTTGAATAAATTTAAAATCATCTTCTTGGTTCACTGAATGTGCAAGAATAAAATTTAATGGAACCAGGAAGCTCCTTTCTGCTCAGTTTGCCCCCAAGTTCAGGTGATGATCAAACTCCTGTGACCATACCTTGATCTTTCTGGCTTCTCCGGGATGAAGGAATTCTCTAATTTATCTTCTAGGTAGGGAATATGGCTCCTTCCACAGTAAAAATCAAGCTGAAATTTATAATACAGGACTATTAGAAGGGGAAGGAAAAATGAAATCAAAGAGAAACAACCCAACAGGCTGAACAATCCTGAAAGCTGACAGGTATCAGTGCTGAAAACATTGGCAGATTGCCAGAAAGAATTTCGGAAGAAGATATTCAAGTTTAAAAGAGCTAACTTTGGAATGAGAAAAGGCAGCTAAGCAGAGAAAAATCAAAACAAAATGGGTAAAGGGAAAATAATGTAAAATAATCAGAGTTCAAGAAGAGACACTGACAGTCCCTTTGCTTTAATAAGAAAAATACCAACAACAACAAAGTAAAAGTTTTCTTTTCTACTTGAAGAATTACTAAAAATGAAAATCCATTATAACTAAGCAACAACACTGACGATTCCTCTAATTTAGTAGACTGTGGTCTAATCAACAAGACAAATTAAGAATATTGGTAAATAAAGTATAATTGCCTTGACCCTGGCCATATACATTTGAAACTACAGGCCATGACCTCCCATTGAGCTATTCTCCAAAGTTCCACTGGTAGAGGTGACCTTTATGTTTTTCCTCATAAAGTCATTTTATTTAGATTCCAAACAAAGCACAGAAAGGATGACCACAGATTAATCCATCCACTCACGAGCTGGGAACCCAAAGTTTCCGGCCCCTGCCAGCCCGAGCTGCAGACAGAACCAGGGTCTGGGTCTTCGGGCCGTCACAGTTCGCCCATAGACCCACCCGCCTGGGCAGGCCCGACGCAGGCGCCCAACACAAGTAGGCCTCCGAGGGACCAAACAGTGGATGGCCCCTCCCCTCAAAGCAGAGGAAAACCCAGAACCAATATGGAAAAGGAAAAGTGGGAGCTAAAACAAACAACCCAAGGAGGGGGCAGTACAAACCTTCCGTGAGGTAGTCTCCACATCAGGGGGTGCCCCCAGAGCCCACACACTAGGCCTGGGGTGGTAAAACTGGCAAGGTTATTCGGCGGGGGCCGCAGTGTCAGGACTCCTTGCGGCTGGAGTTGGCCCTGGCTTGGGTCTCGCGGTCCTCATATACTCCTCCAAGCCCTCATGGGATGTGGGGGCCTCGGCGTTCACGAAGTACTCGGCCAGCACAGTAGGCAGCTTTGCGCAGTCCGGCTCTGCATCTACCTCGGTCGCCGGACTTGCTTCCGGGTGTGTGTAATCCGGGTCCTTGCCTTTGCTCTTTCTACTTCCTGTACACTACCGAGGCCTCCACGATGGCTGATAACAAGGTGCTGGGCTCGATGAAGAGGGAAGTGACCCTTAGGAGGACAATCCTGACGTTCTGGGTGGGGTTCCACCGCCCTGAAGGTGGCTCCCCGTTCTGGGGGCCGACGGTGGAGGATGGAGGTGCAAACATCCCCCATCACATAGATGTCGGGATGCCACATCTTGGTCAGGAACCAAAAGGTCGAAGGAGAGAAAAGGCAGTCGATAGGGAACTTGAGGCATGTCTTGAAGTAGCCACCCTCGTAATTGATATTGGGGGGCCCAGACGTGGCCACTTCTCAGCTGTACACCTTCAACCAAAAGGTCACCCAGAAACCCTCGACCGCCTGCAGCACCTTGAAGGCAGCTGTGCCTTCTGCGAGCTGGGCACTAGCAGTCTTAGCAGAGAACTGCTTATCTTCACAATGCAAGGTGGCAGGACAGCAGATCAGTATTTCTAGATTTTTTTTTCTGTGTACAGTTAATGTATTTGAAAATTTTTATTGTTACAGAATAAATAGTTTGACAAGGAGATTTTGAATTAGTTGTGAAAAGCATCTAACAAAAGATAGCATTTATACAAAGATTTACCTAATAGTATAAAAAGCAGAAGATGAAGGAAATTTCCTTGATAACCAACTGGAAAGCATTTTGATTTCCTATATATTGAGTTCTTTCTGTCTATAAAAGACAATTTTGTTTGTATGTTGCTTATCTGGATGACCATCTATGTGACAGAAGTGTAATGGTATGTTATAAATATGGCTTCACAGTCTTTTGGCTTTCATTCCTTAAAAACATTATGAGCTATGTAAAGTTACTTTAATAATTAAGCTATGTAAACTGTAATACATGTTTAGCTTATAGGTGCATTCAGAGTACAAATAAATAGTTTGAATGATCAAAATTGGAGAGTAAAAGTAACTTCTACATGAGAGAACTTTAAAAAATTCTTAGTTTGAAAACATGAATTGACATGTTTCTTTTGTTAGACATTTAGACTTATTATGACCTAGTTCTAAATTTGTTGAACCTTTGCTTCAACAGCACGTTTTGAATTGTTGATCTTCTTTTTAAAGCATTCTTCTATTCCCAAATAATCTCTAACATTGCTCTATCATATATATGAATCTGCATGCAATATTTAATAACTGCCATCATCTGTGTAAGCATATGTCAGCTATCAGAAAAATATGGGGTAACTAGAATTTACCATCCCTACCAATTATATTTCTACAAGATACTGATGACCCATGCATCAATTCTATTCATGTTGCATAAGAGGGTCAATTTATTAGATAAGCATGGTGAAAATTGGTTAGTTCCTTTGCAATTTTTATTTTTATCATTGTTTGAAAAGTGACATCTACTTAAGAAGATACTTTTTTAACATTTAGACCTATTTCTAACCTGGATGGAAAAGGTGTGATGAAATGGACCAAAGTTCCTAGACTTAATTGATCATTTCCTGTTATAAACTATTAAAAAGACTACATAATTTTAATGACCAAAACTTAATAAAGATTTGTAACATAAAACATTTAAATAAATAACAACACCTTAAGACCACAGATACCCTCATCTGTAAACCCTGATTGGGCTTAGCTCAACCATGAATTTATTGGTGAGGAAACTCATTCATGTGTTAGGAATTTCTCCTGGTCCATAATCATTCCAAACTTTGGATTTATGAAGGAAAAACCTTTCACTAACTATAGGTACTTATCAGAGAAAAGCTTTTTTTCCTCAGTTCTTCTAATGAGTCCTATAGTAACTCCACCAAATGACAGTTTTCCAAGGTCTAAACAGAACATTGCAACATGTAGAATATGTGTTTTTCCAATGCCTTTTTTTCCTCATTCAGGGATTATCTGAAATCATGCTTCCATATATTTTTAATTCCATCCTAAAAGCTCCTTCAGTTTGCAATTATTTAATGATTAGTTTACATTGGGAGGGTCTTCTTTTCTAAAATCTGCTGTTGTACAACCAGATTGTCTTAAAGGTCCCTAACTGAATTGCCTATGGGTCCCAACTTTTCCCTTTCAATATGTTAAAATTACTCAAATTAGAAAGGATAGTTTGTTATACAGATATACAAATATTCCAAAAATGTGGGGTCTCGTTAGCTGAGCAATACTGTTTGTGGAAAGCACCTACTTTTCCATTACTCCATGACACTGTGCAAGTCACTTAACATTTCTTGTTCTCATCTTCCTTCTTTATATAGAAGTTGAACAAGATGGTCCTTTGGGTTATTTTAAGCTGTAACATTTTATTCTATTCTCAAGAGCCCAATTCTTGAATGTATGAAGGTATTCCTTTCCTAACCTTGCACCTACTATGTGTTAGACTTTACACTACTTTTTTTCAAAATAGAGCTTTTTTTTAGAACAGTCTTAGATTTACAGTAAAAAAAAAAAGCTGAGATGATAATACAGAGTTTATTTTTACCCTGCATGCAGTTTCCTCATTAACATCTGTATGATACTACTGCATGGAGCACTGGGTATTATACGAAAACAATGGATCGTGGATCACCACATCAAAAACCAATGATGTATTGTATGGTGACTAACATAATAAAATTTAAAAAAAAATCTGTATGATACATTTGTTACAAGTGACGAACCAATGTTAAACCATTATAATTAAAGTTCATAGTTTATTCCAGTTTCCTTAGTTATTACCTTATATTCTTTTTCTATTCCAAGATCCCATCCAGGATACATGTATTTGAAGAATACATGTCAGGTAATTTGTGGGGTTTTTTTTTTCCTCATAGCTAGACTGGGGTTATGGGTTTTAGCAAGGAAAACCATAGAGGTAAACTGCCATTTTATTACATCAAGGGCACTTACTATGAACTTGATTTATAACATAATACTGATGTTGATGTTGACCTTGATCACCTGGCTGAGGTAGTATTTGTCAGGTTTTCTCATCTCATTATCCCCCCTTTCCATATTGTCTTCTTAGGAAAAAAGTCACTATACATATCCTCCACTTAAGGAGTGGGGATTTATAGTCCCCCTTCCAGGAAGGCAGGGTATCTACATAAGTTATTTATAATTCTTCTACAAAATTTATTTATTTATTTATTTATTTATTTATTTATTTATTTATCCAATCATTTATATCATCATGGACCCATGGGAATTTATCTTATATTTTGGATTATAATCTAATCCTATATTTATTTTATTACTCAAACTTTTCCAGTTTTGGCCATTTGCAATTCTTTCAGTTGCCTCTTTTATCCTTTCAACATACCTCATCAGTGTAGGTTTTTGTTTTGTTAGTTTTGTTTTGAGCACTCCCTTAGTTCAGGCTGCTACAATAAAGGCTACCATAGGCTAGGTAGTTTATAAACAACAGAAATATTTCACTCACAATTCTCGAGGCTGGAAGTCTAAGATCAGCGTACCAGCACTGTTGGGTTCTGGTGAGGAACCTCTTCTGGGTTATAGACTGCCAACTTATCATTGTGTTCTCACATGGCAGAGAGAGATCAAGTGAGCTGCTGCCTCTCTTGCCTCTTTTTACAAGTGCACTAATCCCATTTATGAGGGCTTCACCCTCATGTCCTAATAAACTCCCAAAGGCCCTGCCTCTAAATACCATCACATTGAGGATTAGATTTCAATATATGAATTTTGGAGGAACACGTCCTTACTTCCTAGTAATACATAATGCTCCAGACTCATCTTAAATAATTCCTGATCCAGTCCTAGAATCAATCATTTATCCAAGAAGCCCTGGTTCCTCTTATTGGAGATAGTATTTGAAACCAAAATCTGGGTGCTAAATATCCTTGTTGTTACTGGGGCGTCATTGTTTCTAGTACCTCTCAATTGACAGATTAAGAACATATAATTGTATATACTAACCTGTGTATATACACATATCTATAAATATTTCTTTTTTTTTTTTTTAAGATTTTATCCATTTACTTGACAGAGAGAGACACAGCGAGAGAGGGAACATAAGCAGGGGGAGTGGGAGAGGGAGAAGCACGCTTCCCGCTGAGCAGGGAGCCTGATGTGGGGCTTGATCCCAGGACCCTGGGATCATGACCTGAGCCGAAGGCAGACGCTTAACGACTGAGCCACCCAGGCACCCCTCTATAAATATTTCTGCATGTAACCATTTATATCTATATTAAGCTAAACATGAGTTCATCCTGATGTTTCTGGCTCTGATCTTTTACCACATGGATCATTCTAACTCTTTCCCTTGCTTATTTCTAACCTCCACTTAACAGTGAGAAACCTGGCTTCCACCATCTTCTATTCATTTATTAAGTTGTTCAATTTTTGTATATATATTATAGCTTTATCAGCATTGTTAACTCATACCTTCATGGAAAACAGCTAAAATTACAGTTTTTTGCCTTAAGCATTACAGGCTCCACTCATTTCCAGCTATTTACTTTAGCACCTTTCCTCCCTACCTCCTTCTTTGTGAAGTTTTTCTTTTTTTTAATACACTTGTAATACAGTCAGATTCTTTCATCATAGTCTGTATTCCAAGTTGGGATTCTCCAACCTTCTAGATAATTTTTAAAATATTTGCATACATGAAGGTCACTCTGTGTGATAAAATTCTATAGGTTTTTGACAGATGTTACTATTATGTATTCACCATTACAGTATCACACAGGATAATTTCAGTACCTCAAATAAAAAACTATTTTTCACTTATTAGAAACTTCTCCCCCTCCTCCCAAACCTCCAGTAACCACTAGATTTTTTAAATTGTCTGTATATTTTTAATCTTTATATGCCATTTTAATAATGTTGTATAATTGGAATCCTAATGTGTGTAACCTTTCAGACTATCTTCTTTCACTTAGCAATATGCATTTAAGGATGTCTCATGTCTTTACCTGGGATGATAGCTCATTTCCCTTACCACCAAATAATATTCCATTGTATGGATGTACCACAATTTGTTTATCATTCACCTGTTGAAGGATAACTTTGTCACTTCCAGTTTTTTATAATTATGAGTAAACCTACTAAAAACACTTGAAGATTTTTGTGGACGTAAGTTTTCAAATCAGTTGGGTAAATACCTAGGAATGGAACTGTTATATGTAGCAAGACTATATTTAGCTTTATTAAAAAAAAAAAAACTGCCAATATGTCTTTGAAAGTGGGTGCACCATTTTACATTTCCACCAGCAATGAATGAGAGTTCCTGTTGCTCCATCTTCACAGTATTTAGTGCTGTCAGTGCTTTGGATTTTGACCATTCTAATAGGTGTACTGGTATCTCATTGTTGTTTTAATTTGCATTACTCTGATAGCATATGAAATGGAGCATCTTTTCATATGCTTATTTGCCATCATATATGTTCTTTGGTGAGGTGTCCAAATCTTTTGCCCACCCCCCCACCCCAGCATGGTTATCTGTTATATTGTTTTCTTTTTTTTTATTATTATGTTATGTTAGTCACCATACAGTATATCATTAGTTTTTGATGTAGTGCCCATTTTTAAAATTAGTTATTTGTTTTCTTTTGTTTGAGCTTTAAGAATTATTTGTATATTTTGGATACCAGTCCCATATCTCATATTCAGGGTAAGGAAGACTGAGTGGTACAGTTCATATGGAGAAGACTCACAAAGCGAAGATCAAAGATAGATCTGAGTAAGGGTAATGCTGGGAAACATGATTCCAAAAGAGACAACAACCATCACAGGGATTTTTGTTCACATCAGTAAATATGATCTCTTTCATTTTATATTACAAAAGAATGAAGCTGATGGAATAAAAAAGATTAAACTTTAATTCTGAAAAACTTCCTAATCTCTCATTCTACTATTTTGCTATTTTTTCCCAAATTTAAACTTATTTAGGGCTGTCATATAGAACCAAAATTTATGTGGCACATGTAAACTTAGAAACTGAAATAATGTAAACATCATCTAAATCTATAAACTTTATTTCAAAATCAATTTACATAATATGTAAACAAACAGGCTTTCAATCAAAGTTTAATCAACTTATTATTAAATATTAATATAAAACTGACATTCCCTCTAATTTATGTAACTGCTGATCAAGAAAACCCTTAATTTACTTTGTGGTTTCAAACCTCATTTGTCTTCTTCAAGTACTAGGAAAATATTCCATAGACAAAAATTATAAAAGTCAATTTATGGAACATAATTTTACTATTAAGCTTATCTCAACTTGAAAAAGTGCATTTTCAACCAGTTCAGTCTAAAATTACATAGATTCTTTTTAAAATTCATGTTAACCTTTTTAAAGATTTCAAATTAATTTAAAGATACTCTGACCCTGTTATTTGAAAAAAAAACAACAAAATAGCCTTTAAAATATTTAATATTATTTTTCTGATATAAGTATGCATATTTTTCTCTTAGAAATAGCTACCACTTGAGATAAGGTAACCGGGTAATTTATCATCCAACGTACAATTTTGTGAATAAGAAAGAACAATAATAATGATAATAGTAGTGATGAGACAATGGGCATAAACTGAGTCTGTCTGGGCAAACTTGGATAAAGGGTTAATTTAAATTTAAAAAATTTAATTTAAAATTAATTTAAAAAATCTGAGTCAGGGGCGCCTGGGTGGCTCAGTCATTAAGCGTCTGCCTTCAGCTCAGGTCGATCCCAGGGTCCTGGGATCGAGCCCACATCGGGCTCCCTGCTCTGCGGGAAGCCTGCTTCTCCCTCTCCCACTCCCCCTGCTTGTGTTCCCTCTCTTGCTGTGTCTCTCTCTGTCAAATAAATAAATAAAATCTTAAAAAAAAAAAATCTGAGTCAAATATTACCAAAAATACTCAAAAGTTTACAAAATACCTAGCATTAAATGGCACAAATATAATAATCTTTCATTGATAGTAGTTACTTAAGAAGCAATTTATTTACCAAACTCCTGATATTCAGCTTAGTGTAACAATTAGGAGACCAATTTGATTTTAGCTTGTTAATAAAGGGTAGGAGACTAAATATAAGATAGAAAAATTTTTGTTTATTTTATGGAACTATTTAAAAATATATTGAGGGGTCCCTTGTTGGCTCAGTCAGTGCAGCATGTGACTCATGATCTCAGGGTCATGAGTTCGAGCCCCACGTCAAGGGGTAGAGTTTACTTAAAAAATAATAAATAAATAGATAAATAAAAATATATTGAAAATCTTTAAAAGACTTTCCTTCTTCAAACTTATCCACCTAACAAGTTCCTAAAAAGTCACCATTAAACATTATTTGCTTTTGTTTAAGGCCACATTTTTCAAAGCCTATTCAAAGTATATCAGGCTGTCAAACACTACTGGTTATGGCAGAACCCTAGGAACATGTCCTACTTAAGGACTAAGACCTTTTGATACAGACATTTAACATATGTTTTTCCTTTTATGGAAAGAAAATGAGATTAACAGACCTTATCTTTTGCCTATTGTTTATAAGCAGGGGTAAGCCAAAGTACCTCTTTTCAGAGATAAGATAATTTTGAAAGAAGGAAGGAAAAAGAGCTATGTTAGAGGATTTCTACTTAAAACTCCTATATTTATTTATTAATTAATATTTTTAAAGATTTTATTTATTTATTTTAGAGAGAGAGAGCATATGCAAGCACAAGCAGGGAGAGGGGCGAAGGGAGAGGGAAAGAATCTCAAGCAGACTCCGCACTGAGCAGGGAGCCTGATAGCAGTTCAATCCCACGACCCTGAGATCATGACCTGAGCTGAAACCAAGAGTTGGACACTTAACAGACTGAGTCACTGAGGCACCCCTATTTTTCAATTTTTTAAAGTAATCTTTACACCAAATGTGGGGCTCAAACTCACAACCCCAAGATCAAGAGTTGCATGCTCTACCGACTGAGCCATCCAGGTGCCCCTAAACCTCCTATATTTAGAAATCATATCTGCTTGATTTTATAAAATTTGGGAGATATTTTCCCTTTTTATAGTGACTTTATATGGACTTTCACAATAGATGCACAATAATCTGGGGATAGCAAGATGGAGATGTTACCACAGAATCCAGAATCCAGAGAATGGAGCTGCAGGGGAAATTTGACGGAGAAATGTAGCCCTCAATAGGGAAGCACAACTTGTATCTAGCAAAGAGAGAGCTGGGAAATGTTTCAATGAATTATTGCTGCATTACACACCACCCCAAAACTTAGTGGTTTAAAAAAACTATTTTACTATTGTTCATATTTCCACGGTTTCACTGGGTGGTTCTTCTAATCCACATGATGTCAGGAAGGGCTAAAATCATTTGGAAGTTCAACTGGGCTGGAAAGTTTTAAGATGGCTCATTCACATAGTTTCCGGTTGGTAATGGCTATTAACAAGACACTCAGCTGGATTCATCCACTAGAGTATTCTCCATCTGGCCTTTCCATATAGATATGGCTTCTTACAACATGGCTACTGGATTTTAAGGGGTAGGTAGTACAACCCACATGTCATAGGTTGAACCCTTCAGAAGAAGATTCTGAGAATTTGGGGGTACAGGATGTTTGTTGTTGGTCCTGAGGGGGGAAATGTGGAAGTAGCAGGATTAGGCAAAGGAAAAAATCCAACTGTGATGCAACTGGTTAACCTGCAAATCTGTAGCACATCAGAGCAAAATGTCCACACCTTTATACCCTCTCTTTGTTTAGTCTCCAAGGAAAGGCATGACCTCAGCTGAGGCAGGTCTCTATAGCTGAGATAGATGCTGAAGGAACTGCATTTGATGTCTGTCTGCTGTCTTTATTCCTCACTGCTGAATAGCAAGTTCTTCTCTAAAGTAGGATCTGAGCGGCTCATCTTATATATCTGTCATACTATCAATCCTCATAAAGCCTGGGCTTGTAGGTCTCAAAACAGTAATTTTACCAATTTCATGGCCAGGCCATGAGGAGGGATTTGGAAAGACACTCCAGATTCTACCTTCTGGCTGTAACAATTCATGTACAAAGTACACTTAACACCTCCCAATACTGCCACAAATTCCCATTCCCTTATTGCATCAGCTCATAGCCAAAACTCTTGTCACCTCTACCAGAAACAAATGTAGATGAGGTAGACTCCTCAAGCTTCTCAGGAGCACCTGTGAACTAAAAATTGAAACACCAACACAATCATTATCTGCCCCATACACACCTAATATACAACAATGAGGAAAGCACATGGTAGAAACCTTCACTCTAACAGTGTAAAACCTAAGGCACATAGCAGTTACTGGCCCATAGCAATTCTGAAATCTAGCAGGACATGTCACCATTTCCTCCGTCTCCAGCGATAGAGAATGTTTCTTGATTAGAGACCATCTCTGCTCCCTGAGGATGGTTCTTCATGGTTCTGCCTCCTGTCATCCTTACTTTTCCATAAGAAGTGGAATGTGTTGCTGCTAAGTAATTTTCTCAGCTGTGTCCTATTCATATGAGATTAATAACACTGAGGTCCTTTTCCATTTTGAACTACCTCTGTCCCTTTTAGTCCAAGCTCTTAAAATTTCCATTAAAATCTTTGGATTTTCTATGTACCTATAAAATATTTTATGATAGATTTTTAAAAACATACCCCTCTCTACTTTGGACTTAAAATCAGAATGCTGTAGGGACAATACCTTTAAGATATTTGAAATTCCTTTTTTCTAGCTGAATGAGCCTATGAAGCACTATCTGAAGATTCTTAAAAACTTTACTATCTAGCTGAGAAGGTCAACAAGGCAAGCCCTTAAGATTCTTAAAAGCCCCATTGTCTAGCTGAGAGGGTCTAAGTGACAAATCCTTAATCTCTCTGAAGGTTAAACATTCTTTCAACTGCACTATTGAACTGATCTTCATGCTGTGGCTGTTTTCTGGCAGCAGTCTGGATTTGATCTTTGCCCCCAGGTTTTAATTTGCTCTGAAAATCTCATATGGGCTGGAAGAGATGAATATGAGAATAATTTATGTACCAACCCAGCAAATCCTTATTTGAAAGTGTTTCTTCTAGATCAGAGGTTGGTCACCCATGGCCCACAGGTCAAACGCAGGCTGTCACCTGCTTTGTCAATTTTTTTTTTTTTTTTTTTAAAGATTTTATTTATTTATTTTTTGAGAGAGAGAGAGAGCACATGAGAGGGGGGAGGGTCAGAGGGAGAAGCAGACTCCCCGCTGAGCAGGGAACCCGATGTGGGACTCGATCCAGGGACTCCAGGATCATGACCTGAGCCGAAGGCAGTCGCTTAACCAACTGAGCCACCCAGGCGCCCAATTTTTTTTTTTTTTTTGAGCACAGCCACACCCATTCACTTACAAATTGTCCGTGTCCACTTTCGTGCTACAACTGCAGAGTTGAATAGTTGCTACAGATACCATACAGCCTAAAAAACCTAAAATACTTACTATCTGTCCCATTAAAGAAAATGTTTGCTGACTTGTACTCTAGATACTGCTTGAAAATTAAATGGTTTCTTCCCTAGTTCATTTCACCCCATTAATTGTCATATATACCTAAAGAAACCAGTTGACCCTTACAATTTTCTATCTGGAAACCTCCTGAGCCAAATACACAAGGTCATTAGACATATTTTCTATCTCTTTTATTACCACAATTACAGCATTGTCAAACATTCTCCTTCTACATAACAGGGCAGAAACTCACCTTCACTCCAGGCTCAAATAGCAATTTCTTCACTGTCTTATAGTCTCTATTGACTATCTCTGTGACCGTTGTGACCCACTACCTGGTCCCAAAGCCAATGCCACATGTTTTAGGTGTTTTGTTACAGCAGCACCTCACTTCTAGGTATGAATTTCTGTTTTGGTTATCTATTACCACAAAACAAACCATCCCAAAATTTAATGGTTTAAAATAACAACCATTTTATTATCTTTAATGATTGTATATGCTAAATTGGGTCAGATGGTCTCTTCTGCTCCTTCGGTCAGCTGGGGCTATAATCATCTGAGGGTTCAATTTAACCTATATGCCTAAGACAGATGTATTAGTTATTTATTGCTATGTAATCTATTACTCCAAAACTTAGCATTTAATACAATAAAAATTATTATTGCACAGTTTTTGTGGGTCAGGAATCTGGGAGCAGCTTAGCTGGGTGGTTCTGACTCAGGGTCTCTCCTGAGGTTACAGTCAAGTTGTTGGCTGAATTGCAGTTATCTGAAATCTGGTAGATCTACTTAATGTGTTTGTAGACAGGTTTCAGTTTCTCACCACAAAGGCCTCTCCATAGGCTGAAATGGCAGCTGGCTTTTCCAAGTGAGTGATCTCTGAAAGGACCACCAATATGAAAAACACAGCACAGTCTGTAATGTTGGAAGTGACAGATCACTTCTGTGGTATTCAGTTGGTCATACAAACCAGTACTGGTACAATGTGGGAGGGGACTACATAAGAATATGAATAACAGGAAACAACCTTAATTGGGTGCCATATTGGAGACTGGCTACACACTCATATGGCTGTCAACTAGTGCCCAATATAACTAGAGTGCCTTGGTTCTCATTTTTGTGATTCCTCCATCTATCTTGGGCTTCTCATAGCATGGTGGCTGAGTTCCAGGAGGCAGCAATTAGAAGCTTCCAGTTCTCTTTGGTCTGAATTTGGAAGTCTCAAATTGTCCTTCTGCTCTTTCTATTTGTAGAAGCTAGTCATAGGCCAGCCCAGTTTCAAGGAAAGCAGCAATAAGCTCCAACTCTTGATATGAAGAGTGGCATGTATGTACAAGGAAGAGAGAAATTGTTGGGAGATACCTTTGAAGACTAGCTAATGTAGGGAATGAATACCCAATCTCATTTCCCTCCTGCCCTCCAACCTATTGCTGGAGCTTCCTACTGGACAATCCCTTCCAGAAGTAGGAGGATAAGATCATCTATCAAATAAATCCCTAGATATCAGCCTTCTGGGAGCACAGAGAAGATTCTGAAGGTGTGAAAATAAAACTAGAAGGGCAAGTAGAAAATACCCATCACAATTTTAAAATTAGGTTAGAAGTAGTCCCATGCAAATTATATTTTTCAATAAAGTTTGATATTATTAAATAAGAAGTTTTCACTATCTATATAAGTAGCTTAGTGAACAGGATGGCTTTTATAACCAGTCCTTTCCTCTTTGGTCTGGCTAATTGTAGGTTCAGAAATCCTTCACCTTGAAAATTTAACTCTATGTGGTATAAAAATTGGGAATCACATAAGTCTGGCAGACTATTCAAATTTCCGTTCCTAGTTAAGAAGGATTTAGAATGAAAATATAATGTTCTTAGTAAGAACCCCCTAGAATAGTTACATTGTACATCTTTTCTTTATGATTATTAGTCTAATCTGTGTTCAGATTTACATTCTACCTCCCTGCTAGCAAGCCCTATTCAGCCTCTCAGTCTCCCCAATTCTAATCTGCAACTTTTTGTAGAGACAGGGCCTTATTACTGTATGGCCATTTTCTAGATACTACTAGAGTGCTTCCATCCATCACATCACACCCTATAGATATTGTTGCTAACTCAGATCCTCCCTGATATTGTCATGTTCCTTAGACATTATATCTGTGGTCACCCATATTGGAGTCAGTCCTCTAACCCCTGTTTCATTCATGCCTGACTTAATCTCCTCTCTTTAATGACCTGTCTTTGAAGAAAGTACTGTACTAGACCTCATACACTTTTAAAAAAGGACAGCTGGTCATTTATCTGTGCTTTTGGTGGTGACAGTATTTTTTTTTCATGACCATTTGAAAAACTAATGTTGTATGGATGGTTACCTGTCATCTTCAAGAGTTAAAACCAAAAATCAGCAGTATGGTATTTTGACATTCACTGCTAACATCCAAGTAGGAAGACTGCATTTTTGTACTCCGTTGAAAACACTCTTCCTATGGATTTGTATGCCTCTGAAAGTTTTTTCCATCATACAAAAAGCACTATTAACGTGTTTTCATAGTTTGTTATGTGTTTAAACTTTTAGCTTTCAAAAATCTATCTAATTGCCATCAATTTTTGTCTCTTCCATTAAGCTAAATGTTTCTTATCATCACTTATAACCAAGTCAGTGATGATCTAGATTGCCAATATATCCATTATTCACTAAAAAACCTCCATTAGTCAGAAGCTACGGTGTATTTTTAATATATTATTTTAATACAGTATATAGTACTATTGCAGGTACAAGGTGTTTTGTAAATATTAATCTTCAAATAAACTGGTATATCACTGCTACTCTATAAACATAAAAATGGAAATAGAGCTACTAAGTTAATTTCCCAACATCTTGCAAAAATCAAAGCACAATTAGGATATAATCAATTTCATCTCCATCTGTGTCCTTGGACAACAAAATCAGACTTTTCTTAAGGAGTTATAAAAGCCACTTATCAAAATATGATTCAACCTATCTTGGGGTCATTGTGTGTCAGGATCATTACTGATAACTTTAAAAATCGTTTTGTCTTTGAAATATAGTATACATGGAGAAGAGTATATAAAATGTATAAGGATAGGTTACAATGTAATAATAACTTGAACACCCATATTTATATCACTCAGGTTAAGAAATAGAATATTACCAGTTAAAATCTATTGCACTTCATTAAGTACATTTTGCTTTCTCCTCCACTACCCAAAGAAAAACCAGTATCCTGAATTTTGTATTAATCATTTCCTAAGTTATCTTTATATTTTTACAACCTATGCATGGTTCTAATACAATACATAACTTCCATGAACTCTTCACACTGCATTTAACATAAATGGAATCTTACTATATCTATTCTGACTTGCTTATTAGACTGACCAACACACTTTAAGTTGTTGTTTTTTTTTTTTTCAAATCAGAGAGAGAGATTGAGCACAAGCAGGGGGAGCGGCAGGCAAAGGGAGAAGTAGGCTCCCCACTGAGCAAGGAGCCCGATGTGGGACTCGATCCCAGGACCTTAGGATCATGACCTGAGCTGAAGACAGCCACTTAACTGGCTGAGCCACCCAGTCATCCCTAGACTGACCAATATACTTTGAGGTTTATTTATATTGATGTATTTGGCTATGTGTGTTTCATTAATTTTCTCTATAGGATTCCACTGCATAAATATACTACAGTTTATTCTTTTATAGTTGATAGATATTCCATTTTTCCAGTTTTTTTGGTACAACTGCAATGTTCTTTAAAGCATTCTTCTAAATGACTTCTTTGTGCACAAAGTCAATAGGGCAAATGCCAACAACTAGAATTGCTGGCTAATTAATACAAACATGTTCAATATTACTTAGTGATACTATAGCAATCGTAATGGGCTAAAACAATATCCAGAATCTTAGTGGTTTAAATATCAAAGGTTTATATGTTGCTGGTGTTATGTTTTCATCTTAGATGCAGGCTGGGTAGGGAGAGTCTCTCTTCCACATCACCTTCCTTCAAGGGAAGGAAGTAGCCATGGAAGAAGAGGAAAAACTTGATCACTCACTCAGGTCTTAAAGCCTCCCACTTGGAAATGATACTGGCCATATAGCCATTAACTTCAAGGGGGTGGTACAATTTTAGCATAAACCTGGGAAGAGAATAACAAATATCTATGAACAGTCTGAATGTCTATTAATGATGACTACAAACTATTTTTAAGGTGACTTCTCCAATTAACACACCTACAAGACAGGATAAGAATTCTGTTGCTTCATATCCTTCCAAATGTGATATTGTCAGATCTTAAGACTTTTTTAATCTGATGGATATGAACTATCTCACTGCAGTTTTAATTTGCATCTTCTGATTAGTAATGAGATTGAGCATTTCACAACTAGATATATGGCTTGTATTTACACAAAATTCTTCTTTTGTAAAATTATCCTTGTTATTTTGTCCATTTTTCTATTAAGTAGTTCAAATTTTTTGTTTTTTATTCAATTATAATTAACACACAGTGTATATTAGATTCAAGTGTACAATATGATTCAACAATTCTATACATTAGTCAGTGTTCATTACAATAAATGTACTAATCCCCTTCACTTATTTCACCCAACTCTGCACCCACCTCCCCTTTGATAACAACCAGTTTATTTTCTATATTTAAGAGTGTTTTTTCATTTGTCCCTTTCATTCTTTGCTTTGTTTCTTAAATTCCACATATTAATGAAATCATTTGGTATTTGTTTTTCTCTGACTTATTTCACTTAGCATAATATTCTCTAAAATCCATGTTGTTGTAAATGGCAACATGCAAATCCATCCATGTTGTTGCAAATGGCAAGATTTCATTCTTTTTTATGGCTGAGTAATATTCTGTGTGTGCGTGCGTGTGTGTGTGTGTGTGTGTACACACACACACACATATATATAAATATATATATATATATATATATATATACATACATTATATCTTCTTTATCCATCTATCTATCAGTGGACACTTAGGTTTCTTACATATCTTGGCTATTGTTAAGTAATTCTGCAATAAACATAGGGGTGCATAAATCTTTTCAAATTAATGTTTTCATATTCTTTGGGTAAATACCCAGTGTGGAATTGGTGAATCATATGGTAATTATATTTTTAATTTTTTGAGGAACCTTCATACTGTTTTCCACAATGGCTGCACCAGTTTGCACTCCAATCGATAATGCATGAGGGTTCTTTTTTCTCTATATCCTCGCCAACACTTGTTATATCTTGTGTTTTTTATTTTATTTTTTTTATTTTTATTTATTTTTTTTTTAAAGAGAGTTCTCTTTCTTTTTTTTTTTTTTTTTTTTTTAAAGATTTTATTTATTTATTTGACAGAGAGACACAGCGAGAGCAGGAACACAAGCAGGGGGAGTGGGAGAGGGAGAAGCGGGCTTCCTGCCGAGCAGGGAGCCCGATGTGGGACTCGATCCCAGGACCCTGGGATCATGACCTGAGCCGAAGGCAGACGCTTAACGACTGAGCCACCCAGGCGCCCTTGTGTTTTTTATTTTAGCCATTCTGACAGGTGTGAAGTGATAGCTCATTGTTTTAATTTGCATTTCTCTGATGATTAGTGATGTTGAGCATCTTTTCATTTGTCTGTTGGCCATCTGTATGTCTTCTTTGGGAAATGTCTATTCATGTCCTCTGCTCATTTTTTAATTGGGTTATTTGGGGATTTTTGGTTTTGAGTTGTGTAAATTCTTTATATATTTTGGATACTAAGCCTTTATTGGATATGTTATTTGCAAATATCTTCTCCCATTCAGTTAGTTTTCTTTTTGTTTTATTGATGGTTTCCTTCATTGTGCAAAATCTTTTTATTTTGAGGTAGTCCTAATAGCTTAATTTTGCTTTAGTTTCCCTTGCCTCAGGAGACATATCTAGAAATATTAACATACAGAAATCTGTTGCATTTCTATACACTAATAATGAAGTAGTGGAAAGAGAAATTAACAATCCCATTTACAATTTCAGCAAGAAGAATAAAATACCTAGGAATAAATTTAATCAAGGAGGTGAAAACCTGTACTCTAAAAACCATAAAACAGTGATGAAAGAAATTGAAGATGACACAAAATAAATGGAAAGACATTCCATGCTCATGGATTGGGAGAACAAATATTGCTAAAATGTCCATACTACCCAAAGCAATCTACAGATTTAGTGCAATCCCTATCAAAAACCAACAGTATTTTTCACGGACCTATAACAAATAATCGTAAAATTTGCATAGAGCCACAGAAGACTCTAAATAGCCAAAGCAATCTTGAAAAAGGACAAAACTGGAGGTATCACAATCCCAGATTTCAAGATATACTGCAAAGCTGTAGTAATTAAAACAGTATGGCACTGGCAGAAAATAGACCCATAGATCAATGGAACAGAGTGGAGAGTCCAGAAATAAACCCATGCATGTATGGTTAATCAATCTATGACAAAGAATATACAATGAGAAAAAGACAGTCTCTTTTATTTTTTAAGATTTTATTTATTTATTTGACACAGAGAGAGAGAGCACAAGCAGGAGGAGCAGTAGAGGGAGAGGGAGAAGCAGGCTCCCCGCTGAGCTAGGAGCCCGATGCAGGACTCAATCCCAGGACCCTGGGATCATGACCTGAGCCAAAGGCACATGCTTAACCATCTGAGCCACCCAGGCACCCCAAAAAGACAGTCCCTTAAACAAGTGGGGTTGGGGAAGCTGGATCGCTATGTGGAAAAGAATGAAATTAGACCACTTTCTTATACCATATACAACAATAATGTATTGTTTCATATTTATAAATATGAAACCTGAAACCATAAAATTCCTAAAAGAAAACATAGGCCATAATCTCTTTGACATCAACCACAGAAACATTTTTCCAAAAATTTTTAAATAGTGGTTTGGAGTAATATTTACATGTTCTGGATATTAATTATTTATTGGTTTTATATGTTGCAAACATTTCCTAAAACTCTGTGGCTTATGTTTTCCATCTCTTTAAGGTGTGTTTTCATGAGCAGATATTTTTAAAAATTAGGCAAATTTATTAATCCTTTATTCTATTATGTTTTTCATGTCTTATTTAGGAAATCTTCTCCTACCTGAAGAAATAAAGATATTCTACTGTATTATCTCCTAAATGTTTCATAGCTTTGTCTCTCATATATATGTCTTTAATCCACCTAGAATTGATTTTAGTGTATAGCTCCATTTTTACTTTGTTACTTCCATACGTGTATGTATATGAGTCAGCCAGGTGGCTTTTAGCCAGCGGGGTGAGGGGTGGGGAGGGGAGTAGATTTTGCCACCTAGAAGACATCTGACAATGTCTGGAGACAATTATGTTTATCACAATAGGAAAGAGGGTGCTTCTGGTATCAAGTGGGTAGAGACCAAGGTTGCTGGTTAAAAAATCCTGCAATTCACTGGAGAGCCTTCCCCCAACATCAAAGAATTATCCTATCCCATTGTTAACAGTATTGATATTGAGAAACTGGATTAGGTTATCCTGGGGGGTTACAAACAACTCCAAATCTTTTGACAATAAGGGTTATTTTCCCCTCACATTCATGTCATTTGAGGATTGGCTAATGCCCTATTCCCCAGCATGGATCATTTCCAATCTCATAGCAGAGGGGAAAAGGGAATGCACTCATAGCATACATATATGCAGTGGTTCTACCAGAGGTGTCACACATCTCTTCCTCTCAAACTTTTTTGGGCAAAATCAGTGGCCTAAGTTTCCACTGTAAGGAGCTAGGAAATAGGGCCAATTAAATCCAAACTAAATATAAAAAACGGAGACAATAAAAATAAGAATGAAACTCAGTGAAACAGAAAATAGTCAAACAATATAAAAAGTAAGTGAAAATCTATATTTTGGAAAGATCAATAAAATTGATAAATCTATAGACACAAAAGAAAAAATAAAGAAGACACAAGTTATTAATATCAACAATGAAAAAGGGAACACCACCATAGATCCTAAAGATATTAACAGGACAGTAAACAGGGGTGCCTGGGGGGCTCAGTCAGTTAAGCGTCTGCCTTCAGCTCAGGTCATGACCCTAGGGTTCTGAAATCTAGCCCAGTGTTGGGCTCTCTGCTCAGTGGGGAATCTGCTTCTCCCTCTGCCCACCACCCACCGCCCACTCGTGCTTGCGGTCTCTCTCTCTCTCTCTCAAATAAGTAAATAAAAATCATTAATAAAAAAAACAAAACAGGACAGTAAGCAAATATTATGAACAATATCATGTCAATAAATTCAGCAACATAAACAAAATGGGCAAACTCCTTGAAATTCTAAATGTAATATAACAGTAAATTTCAAAAGTCTGAACAGCTCTAGATCTCCCAAAGAAGTTAATTAACAATCTTTTACAAAGAAACCTCCAGTCTTAGACAGCTTTAGAGATGAATTCTATCAAACATTTAAGGATGAAAGTACACCAACCATATTCAAACTCTTTCAAAACACAGAAAAAGTAGGTATACTTCCAACATATTTTATGAGGCTGGTATTACCCTGATATTAAAACTAAAGATATTATAGACATCTATTATAGATATAACTGAAAATTACAGGCCAATATAATTTATGAATATAAACACAAATATTCTTAATATTAGCAAATAATACCCACATACATTATATATGTACATATATATACATATGCATTAACATTTATTTATATTCAATCTAGTAATAATTTCCTTCCTTTCTAGTTAATACTTAGTTCAAGTATAGTTGTAACTAAGATAAAGGTAGTAGGGGAGGATTTGTAGCACTCAGTTGTTATTTGTGCCTCTGTGGATGTCTGGGAAAAAAATGGAGTCAAAAAGGGAGGAGGTCAGGCTAGAAAATATAGAGGGAAGCAAGTAAAATGGGACAATAAGGGGAGTATAATAAATAGGGACAAAAATGGCCCAAACAGCACAAAGAAGGCGGCAATGGACATTCTGTTGACTCCTTTCATATGCCAAAATAAGAAATCAATTCACCTTTTCCTCATAGATGAAGTGTTAGCTCTGGGGATATTATTGAGGACAAGGCAGGACTCTAAAGTCCTGGGAGTTGTGTACTTGTGTTTAGGCAATTTATTGTTTGGGGAATACCGGTGGGTAGAGCCTTGCAGTGGTTTTATTGTCTTCTTTTTAAGGACCATACTGTGATACACTTAACTAATAGTGGTATTTAAATACTAATACAGGGTTACTGATTAGAAAATTCATAAAGTATATTAGCAATTTGTTTATACGATAATCTCTTGATTTTGAAATCTCACATACATATGATAATTTAATAGATCACTATTTTGACAGTGTTAAAACTGATTAAAGACAATTTAGGTAAGGCAAACAAACTATTGAATAGTTGGTGCATTTCAGAGAACTGCAAAAGGGGTGAAAGGCGGGAAGCTTTTATTGGTTAAAGAATGAAAAACTAGAGAAAAATGGAAAATATCTGATTGGCTGGGGCCACATACTCAACCTTGTTTAGCGGAAGAAGATTCAGAGTTGGCTTGGCATTTGGGGATTGGCTGACTGGATATACTGCGTTTCTGGTCAAGCAGAGCATTTATAGGAACATAGAAGTTACTTCAGTTTCAGTTTGCTCACATAGCACTCCAGAGAGAAGCAGAAGAGGGATTATCTTGGGCCTGGAAATTTGTTTCAACAACAATAACTGCTATTTTTGAAATTTAAATTGTGTACTAAGTATACTACCTAAAAAAAATTTTTTTTAACTTCATCTTTCATCCTTTTTAATTACAAAAGTAGTAGCATCTGTGTGAATATAGTTTCTCATACTATATGGACTACGGAACAAAATAGTAAATAGTACTAAACCTATCCACTTAGCAAATGTGGAGGCTTGTGTAGATTTAGCTTTAAGATAATGACAAGGACTGATCTTAAAATAGTAAAATAAGGGCTACCCATCATAATGTAGCTGGCTTAAATGTAGCATAAACCTTACAAATTTGACTCCCCCTGAGTACTTTGCATCTGTCTTTATTACAGTGAATGTATACCCCAAAACTTTTGAGTTCTCACATACTATAGATGAAATCGATAGATAATTAAGTAGTAGCAGTGACTCATTTAAAACATATTTCTCACACACATATTTTGGCCATGTATTTTGCTAAGAAATGAAAATGCAATCATGACCTAGCTGGACATAAGCCTTGGATTTCATAACCTCATAGTACAAATGAATTTAAATATCTAACATATATTCTGTGAAGCACTCTAAAACAACCTGTACTGCATCTACTGGCCAGGACAATGTTACTTTTTGATGGTATTTTAATCGGAACTACAAAAAGGAAACAGCCTTATAAGATACCATAGTGAAGTGATTTTCATATTTGCACATCTGTTTAGGAACATTACAAGATTTCTCATTATCTCCAGCGTCACCACCAAATTCTTAAGACAAAATAAAACAGAACAAACAAACAAGCAATGAAGCCCAGAAAAACGAATTATCTATGCCAAGTGGACTATTCTAGAGGCTGGAAGGTATGTGCTATAATATCAAACCAAAGATACTTTTGCAATTTTTGAACAATGCTATTCTAAAAAGCTTGGAATATCTACCTTGAAGTCTCTATCTTTATTTCCTTCTACAAAAACTTCTATAGACACAACACATTATTTCCTATTCTACCATTCATTTGAAACTTCCTAGTGGAAAGAACACAAATATGGCTGAGGCATCAAGATAATTTCCTACTTCAACTGGTTCCAGATTTCTCTTTCAGAATTAAATATATTTTAGGAAAGGAGGAAAAGGAAAAGAAAAATGATCCCAGTTTTAAGTAAAATGTTTACTAATCCTCTAAGTATTTTTATCTTGTGCCAATTGGTTATTGAACAATATTTTGAAAACTGTATGCCTCCTATTATTTTCCATAAGAGCTGAAATTCTGCATATAGTTGATTTGAACTTTTGAGCTTTTAAATATTTTTATCATTTCACAGTCATCTTAATAAAATGTGTCATTCACTAAATTTTAATACATTGGTGACCAGCAATACTTGCATTTGTGTGGTCATATTAACTTTTTTTTGGCGTTTGCTTTAGTAAAAAGCTTTTTCTGGGATTTCTGAGTTATAAATTTATAAAGCTGTAAATTCATAAAATTATAAATGTGTAAAGCTATAAATTTATAAAATAAATTTCATATTACAAAAAGAATTATAATATTGGCAGGAAAGATGTATTTTTAAAAAAATCTATTAATACCAGTTGCAACTTGTCTGTGTAAATCATGATTGTCTTGCTACTCTGCCACCAAATAAATAAATCAGATGCTAAGCCTGTTATTTACAACCTCTAATTTCAAATCTTTATATCACCAAATGGCTTAATTTTTCTCCATAATTAATTTTAAAATAAATGTTATAAATTTAATTCATATAGTAAATTTATATTAATAAAAGGCTCTTTCCTTCCATTTTATAAAAGGATTTTATATTTATTGGAAAAAGGATTCTACTTAAAACCACAACCTATATTATATATGTGTGTATAGCTTAACTTTTATTTTCAGTGTTTGGATATCTGAACAGGTTTCTGTGTGTCAGGGTGGGATATCTGAAGAAACATAATTATGATTTAATGTTGCTTACAAGGTTATAATGAAGATATTATGTCATTTAATTGGCATTCAAATTCAAATCAAAAAATTATAATGTTAATATTTTTCTGTATTATATCTGTGAAGAATATATAACTCAATGCCTGTCTATTTGGACATTATGCCAATCACAGGTTGACATTCATTCACTTCAGAAGAAATCATACTAAATTTGGGTGACAAGAAATCCAAATTCTTGGTTATAAATTCAGAGGAAAAGTTTATTTGAATTCAATATTATGAGTCCTAACAAATGGGAGTAAACATATTAGATGAAATCCCAGGCAAGTAACATAATGAGTGAAGTGATCCAGTATGAGTGATGGGAACTAGGGCAAGGCCCCAAGCCCATGTCCTACCTAAAGGGAAAATTGCTATTTAGCATTGGCCAATCATTGCTACATGGAAATGTGGGACCAGAGTTGCCAGAATATGTGATTTTTCAAAATGACACTGCAAAGCATATATTTTTTACAACATGAAATCTATTTTTTTATTTAAATTCAATTAGCCAACATATAGTACATAATTAGTTTCAGATGTAGTGTTCAATGATTCAGAAGTCTATTTACTTTAAATGTTGGCTCCCACATGGAAATATAGTGCTGGCAAAATAAAACAAGGCAGTCAGCCTGTAACCTCTCAACTATATAAATCAAGCTCAATTATTTCAAATTTCAAAATTCATTTTGTATGAATTACAGGAACACATATAAGTCTGTATGACCAAAGAATACATTCACTATTTAAAACCATGTAAAGAATTCAGGCTCACACATAATATGTAAAGCCACTTAAACATTTATACATTTTTTGAAAATATCTATTTCTGAAGATTTTATTCTTCTACTTTTGGCTACCAGTAATATATTACAAATCTATAAGTGAATATTCTCCCAAAAAGTAATAGATTTAAACCTAACTATTTAGCTCCTTAGAAAATAAAGATGCTTTTCCTTGACTTCTTAATCATCTTTCATAGTGTTTTCAATTTACCCTTACAGAAAGTCAGAACTATAAGGATTCTTAAAAATAATTTAATAAAATCCTTTATGTTATGGATGAATAAGATCCAGAAAGGGGAAGTGCTTGTCCAATATTACAGATCATTAACAGCAGAACTGAAAATCCTTTCAAATACCATAAAGTTAAGAAGTAACATTTAATATTCCAAACTGAGATTGTGAAGACTGAAGCACAAAGAGAGCATGTGAGGAAATGTAGCATATGTAGTTAAATTAAAATATACAGGGGCGCCTGGGTGGCTTAGTCGTTAAGTGTCTGCCTTCAGCTCAAGTCATGATCCCAGGGTCCTGGGATTGAGCCCTGCATTGGGCTCCCTAGCTCTGCGGGAAGCCTGCTTCTCCCTCTCCCACCCCCCCTGCTTGTTCCCTCTCTTGCTGTGTCTGTCAAATAAAAACCTGGGTAAATTTACTAGGAGGTCTAACTAAATAAGCTTAGTCTTATTTTTAGTGGACATTCACTAATATCTTTATGGTTGGCAAAAAACAGTTTCCCAGTTTTAACTTGGAAAAGAATTCTGGATGGGTGCCATTTGTGAGCATCTGGGGGAATTTCAAAAAGACTTGTGGCAGTGGACAGAGCTGGTGTCCTGACCCTCAGTAGTAATTAAACTTAGTATCTGTCATTTATCTCTGTTTCGCAAATAAGCTGGGAACTCAGAGATTTCTCATTGACAGAAAAATAGGAATTTAGTGGGCAGTTCAATATATAAAGGGTTTTAGAAACTGTAAAAGATGAGAACTCTGCTTCTAACTGTCAGAAGAGCTGACAGGACTCAAGACAGATTCCAGCAGGGAATGATGGCATTTTCTATCAGAACCACAGAGCCGCTTGAGAGACCAGGACTGGATATTAATGTAGCCAGTATGAAATTGCTCCATATACTAAGTAGCATGCTTTATTTGTTCTAAAACAAACCAAATTATATTCCAAATCCCCACCATCTAGAGTTGTACAAGATTATATTTGTTGTATTTAATGGAAGGAGCTATTTTCTTTCTAGGAATATCCAAGGATCTGGAGGATGTATAGTTGGTACCTGTCCAGAATTAGAGATATGGGGATGTAGGCTGGTCTTTAGGCTATGGCAGTTATTATCTCCGTATGCTTCATGATACTGTTACTGCAGTTCATCTTCTGCTGTATGCTGGACACCGATCTACTGACAGGCTCAATAAGCTTGCCATGTTGACACCACTCATTGAGTGCAGGCTCAGCTGCAAAGACCTATAGCACTGCCCTGTAGGCTGCAATGCTAAGTGGTTAGCGTTTCGCAGCATCACTTAATTGTTCTTCATTAAGAGAGCTGCATGCAAGAGGACTCTCACATTTTATAACTCTCCCTGTCTTTCAGATAGTCACTTTCTCCTTCTCAACTCTCAGTACTAACATCTTTCTCCTTCTTTTGAAAGAGCTCTCTTGCCAGTTATCCAAGTGTTGTATTAGGGACCTGAAACACAGAAACCTTTATGTCCCCCCACTTAAGGCAGAAATTTCAGATTCAGAATACTAAGCCCTGGCTATCTTCTGATAGGAAAAATCTCTCTTGTCCTTAGAGTATCCTAGAGTATCCAAGGTGATACAAAGCAGATAATAGCACAATAAATTCCTAACACACCAATCCAGGTAAAGGAACACAATTTCATTTAAGATAGGACTAGCTTTACAGCCAGTCAGTAAAAATGATTCAGGCAAAGACATATGATGATTGGGCCAGCGGTGGGGTGGAAGGTTGTGTTAGTAAAATAAGTAATTGCAGTCTTTGAAATTAGGGAAATATGGGACCACGTCTTGGCTCAAAGGGTTGGTTGAAGCATAAAAATTATAGCTTGGGACTGTAGGGTGCAGGCTGGGGGACAGAGAGCTGGAAATAAACCTGAATATTAAATTGAGACATTTATTACCTAGCTGTGAGGATATTTAAAATCTATCTCCAGCTAACAACACCTGGATAAACATGCAACCATGACATATTTGAAGTAAGAAAAAGGGGAGCAAGCCCTGGTGTTCCATAAACATATACCAACTAAGCCAATTTACAGATAAAATTCAGTTGTCAGTATACAGGATACACATTAAACTTTTATTTTTCTACACTTTCTGATTCTTCTCTTAGTTTCCAAAAAAGTTCTATTAGAAAAAGTCCAGTTTTCCTCAGTTTAAGGGGAAAAATGTTTTGTGAGACCAAAGCCTAGGCTTAAAGGAAATCTGAGTGTTCATGAAGTTTAGCATGATTGTAGTACCATTCATTTTAGCTTAGCACTGTAAGAAGAGCTAGTGGAACAAAGAGATGAAAATGTAGAATGGGAAAGATTGGAACACTTGAAATATTTATCCCTCAGCACCACAGGCTTTTCCCTCATGTGGGATAATAGGGCTTCTGGAAAATGGAGGGTATAGAGAGTCATTTTGGAGGCTCTGAAATATACCATTGATATGGATATTGATAATTCTGTTCAATCTAAAAGAGAATCTTACCATCTACTTCCTTATCTTTATCCTCCTACTCTATCTTCCTCCTCAGCTACCAATAAATAAACTTTCCTAAATTTTAATTAAGAAAGAAAGTATTGCTAATATTTAGGTAATTAGGATGTTATAACTGTGACCCTCTGGCTTTTCATGCTTTCCATGAAACATGACAAGAATAGTTAACACTGTGCTGGAACAGGGGCGCCTGGGTGGCTCAGTCGTTAAGCGTCTGCCTTCGGTTCAGGTCATGATCCTGGGGTCCTGGGATCGAGCCCCGCATCGGGCTCCCTGCTTGGCGGGAAGCCTGCTTCTCCCTCTCCCACTCCCCCTGCTTGTGCTCTTTCTCTCTCGCTGTGTCTCTGTCAAATAAATAAATAAATAAAAATCTTAAAAAAAAAAACAAACCAAAAAAACACTGTGCTGGAACAACTGGGTTTCCACATGTAAAAGAATGAAGTTGGAACCCTACCTGACACTACATACAAAATTAACTCAAAATGAATTAATGGCCTAAATATAAGACATAAAACAATACAACTCTCAGAAGAAAACACAGGAGTAAATCTTCATGACTTCAAATTTTGCAATTGAATCTTAGATATGACACCAATAAGCAGAAGCAAGAAAAGAAAAAAATATGTAAGTTGGATTTCATCAAAATTGAACACTTTTGCAAATTGAAGGACAGTATCAATAAACTGAAAAGACAACTTACAAAATGAGAGAAAATATTTGTAAATCATATATATGTTAAGGGACTAGTATCCAGAATATATGAAGAACTCCTACAACTCAACAAAAATTTAAAATGGGCAAAAGACTTGAATAGACATTTTTTTCAAATTAGATTATAAAGGCTATACCCACTGTGAAGTGCATAGTTTCTGAAAGGAAATGTAATATACTTTTCCTTAAATAATATTTTTGACAGGAATTAAAAGCTAAACAGAAGCATATTGTGTGTGGGCCGGTGTATGTGTGTGTATAGTATTCTTTATTCTATCATTGTAGAATATCCACATAAATATGATAAATACATTCTCATTTAGCATGTAGGCCATATACTTTATGTTCAATAAGCATACACTTTATGTTCAATAAACAACATGCATATTATATTTTTAGTATAATGTGTTTGGGGTTCATCCATATTGTGCTTAAATAATATTCCATTGTGGAATGGTATACAGTATATGTTACATGACTATACCACATTTTTTTATCCCTTCATTAGTTGGAGATTTGGTTTGCTTCTACTTCCTAGCTTTTTATTAGAACTCATGTAAAAGTATTTGTTTGAACCCTGTTTTCTTTTGGATAACTACATATCTAGGAGTGGAATATCTGGATCATATGAGATTTCTTTGTTTAGCTTTTTGAGGAACAACCCAACAGGGTGGCTAAAATTCACAGAGTATCAGAGTACTGAGAAAAAGAACTCTACAGAAATAGACCTTTGGAAATAAATAGAAAAGGGTTTCCTTGGGTCTTCAGCTGAGTACCAATCAGCAGATGCACTGGAGGGAACAACCTAAGGAAATGAGGTAACAGTGCCTGGTGCTCACGCAGAGCTAGGAATAGTTCCTACTCCCTCTACCTAGAATGGAAAACCTCATAATTCACTGTGCATCAGCTAGAGTATTAAGAGGGTTTTGCCTCAGTTGTGGGACAAGATTAGCACTAGATTAGATGATCTGATTCCACCTCATAAAGCACGACCACAAAATACTGGACTGTTTCCAACAACTACATTCAAGGACAAAGCTCAAGAATATTTGTAGTAACACAAAAATACCCAGCATACAAGGTAAAATAAATAATGCCTGACATCCCATAAAAATTACCAGACATGTAGAAAAGCAGGACAATATATTCATATTGAAGAGAAAAAAACAATCAAAACCATATCAGAAATGACACATAATATAGCAAATAAACAAAGATATTAAAATAATAATTGTAACTGTCTTCCATATGTTCAAGAATCTATAGGATTTATTCAACATATTAAGTGGATACTTGGAAGATATAAAAAAAAGACCTAAACTTAATTGCTAGAGATGAAAACTATAGTATCTGAGATGGGAAGCCTACTGAATTCTCACTTGATCCATATAGGTGGAAATTCTAAGTCTAGTGACCAGAAGTCTGACTTGAACCACCAAAATAGAGAGTCATGGCACCTCAATCAAATTCTGGACCTGAGGCAATTAATTTACAAATCCAAGAAGGAGACCTTGAGAAAGTCTACTGCTATATTATAGAATTTTTATATCATGTGACAATGAGCTCATACTCATGGAATTCACTGGTCTTATGTCCTCCATCACTCTGAAGCAGCTGGCTTGACAGGACTGTGGATTGCCCTTTTGAAAACTCAGTCATGGTATCAGCGAGTTGGCAATACCTTGTGAGACTGGGGCAACGCCCCCCAGGTTGTGGTCCACGCTCTAAATCAGACTTAGCATCTAGTGCTATTTCTTCCATAACCAGGATTTATAGATCCTTAAATTATAAATCCAAGGCCTGGAAATGGGAGTGGCTCCTCTCACTATTGCCCTTGGTCTAGAGGTCTTAAATTTCAAAGCAAGGAATGCATCCACCAGATAACACAATAAAGATTCCATTGAACTAGAAGTTGAGACTGCCATCTGGCCACTTTGGACAGCTCAAGCCTGTGAATCAATAGGATGGAAAAGGAGTTACTGAGCTGGCTGCAGTGACTGATCCTGGCTATCAAGGAATATTGGGTGCTATTATACAATGAGGTTAAAGATTTTGTTTGAAATACAGATCCCCTAGGGCATCTCTTTCATTCTCATGTCCTTTGATTAAAGTCAATGGAAAACTACAACTCAATTCAGGTAGGATTTCTAATAGCCCAGATCCTGCAGAAATTAAGATTTGGGTCATCCCACTTGGCAAAGACCCACAACCAGGTGAGGTGCTTGCTGAGGGCAAAGGGAAGACTGAAAAGGTAGAGGGGGAAAGGAAATGAAAGTTGTGGAAGAGTAGAAATACCAACTGTGATGATGTGACCATATGAGGAAGTGAAGACTATAATCGTTACGAATATTTATTTTCACGTGAATGTTTATATTATGTATATATATTAATTACTCTCATATCTCTCTTTTATCATGTAATATAAGATGTGTTAATAACAGTTACTATTATATTTCCATATTTAATTTACAGGATATCACAGGGGGAGTGGAAACATCACCCAAAGGTTTTGTATCCTGTCCTGAGGAAAGGGCTAGCATGTTTTTAGTCTCATGTGGAATAGTTCATTCTGTATATCATTATTTTTATTATAAGTATGATTTTGCTATTGTATTTCCTTGGTGATTGAAAATGCTTTAGGGCGCCTGGGTGGCTCAGTTGGTTAAGCGACTGCCTTCAGCTCAGGTCATGATCCTGGAGTGCCAGGATCGAGTCCCGCATCGGGCTCCCTGCTCGGCAGGGAGTCTGCTTCTCTCTCTGACCCTCCCCCCTCTCATGCTTTCTCTCTCTCAAATAAATAAATAAAATCTTTAAAAAAAAAAAAAAAAAAGAAAATGCTTTAAGAAGCTGTGTATGGGTGCTGCCAAGGAGAAAAAGGGTGGGCTGTGATGGCTTTGTGATGTGTCGACCTAGTTAGGTTGAACTACATTTCTCAGAATTCCTTGCTAGTAAGTTTCTAGTTAGGGTAGTCTACAAGGGATATTATTTTGTGAGAGTTGGAGGATAGAGAGGAAGCAGCAGCCACTTTGCAGCATATATACAACTTCTCAGAGTTATTCAATCAAGCGATAGTCTAGGGCCTGATGTGAAGGGATTCTGGAGACATATTTAAGGTTTCAATTTTCAGTTAACCAAAAGGGAGATTACCATAGGTGGGCCTGGCTTACTAATCAGGTGGTAGCCATCAAAGCAACTAGGTCTCTGAAAATCAGAGACTTACAGCACAATTGGGCCTGCAATTGCTCTCCCATCCCCCAGTATCTTTCTTTCCCTAGCATCCATCTGTGGACTTTAGACTTGCTTGCCAGAGGCCACAGTTGTGTGAGCCAATTCCCTTAATATCACTATCACTATATATTTGTGTGTCTGTGTGTAAAATATAAATTTTAAAAATATATATCCTACTGGTCTGCTTCTCGGGTTGAAGCTTGACTGACATAGATTAAAAGAGATTTAAGTAACATATGAACCCATTGTAATGTATTTATTTGGGTAGAGGTTTAACAAAATGTAAAAAATGTTATAAGACCATTGAGAAAATTTAAAGACCATTGAGAAAATGTAAACACAGACCAGATATTTGATAATATTAAGGAGTTTTTGTCAATTATTTTCAATATAATAATGGTATTTTGAATTTTTTAAGGCCATAATGTTTTCAGAATAAAAATGTATTGATAGAATTTTCTTCAAAATTACTCTGAGAAAGAGGTTAAATTGAAACAAGATTGATCAGGAGTTTACAATATTGAAGGTGGGTATACAGTACCTGGGATCCATTATACTGTATTATCTCCTTTTGAATAAGAATTTTCCATTATAAGAATGGAAATTTAAGAAAAAAATGATTTTTCTTAAAGCCTACAAATATTTGACCCTGAGAAGAAAAGGTTAAATAAAGGCAAATTATGCATTTACTAAAGTTTCTACCCCCACTACAGACATTAGGTAGACTTGTTATACCCAGTCTCTTCTTACCTCCTTCTATCACACACACACATACACACACACATCCCTCTTCTTTCTACACCATATGCATAAAAACATCCATATGTAAAATGTAGGTTTTAATAAGTAAGCCCTATACATTCTCAATTATACGAAATGAAACATGGATAAAATAATTTAGAATTACATGAAGTCAATTAGACACTCCTGACCTACCATAGAAATGCTTACCTAGTGAAACCAAAAGATTAACTAGCAAGGCAGAATCTAGCAAGGTAGAGTATGGTAATGTATTTTTTTTTTTTTTTTTTTTTTTTTATTTGACAGAGAGAGAGATAGTGAGAGCAGGAACACAAGCAGGGGGAGTGGGAGAGGGAGAAGCAGACTTCCTGCCGAGCAGGGAGCCCGATGCGGGACTCGATCCCAGGACCCTGGGATCATGACCTGAGCCGAAGGCAGACGCTTAACGACTGAGCCACCCAGGCGCCCGGTAATGTATTTTTTTTAATATACAAGGATACCAATTTCTTCTTGTACTTATAAATACATGTAACATTATTATAACACAAATGGAACTTTTTATTATTTGACCTGTAATAAACAATGGAAATAGCAGACTACATTAGAAAGAAGCCTTGACTAGAGCTGTTAAAACCTTGTCTGGAATTCAAGGACTGAGGCTTATTTGAACAGCAGGAAGTAAACACATAGGAATCTGAATAATCCATAAAGTAAGCAATTCCCTGATGCTGTTTGTGGGTCTGATGGTTTATCATTTGAAGATCTATTTCATTATATTTATAATGTCTCATTTATCATTTCTTCAATTCACTTCACCTTGGCACAGTAATGAAGAATCATCTGATCAAAATGATTGTTTCCACAGTAAAATGTGAAAAAATAAATTTTTGAATTCTATCCTACTACTTTCTACCTCTGTTCTTGAGCTTTGGCTTAGCTCTAGCTAAGAAAAGTATAGGTAGGGAATAAAACATCATGAAGAGTAGAGGATGTGGGGACATACTAATTTATTATACCACAATGTAATACAAGAGTGAACAATAATAAACATTTCTATTATTACACATGGGGAAATTGCCATATAAAAGAATCTGATGAACAAAAAATATTTTATGGTTTATAATTGGCAGGCTAAAACAAAAGTCAAGACTCTTGAGTAATATTAGGGTGACCATATAATTTACTGTTCAAATTGGGACAATTTTGAAGGTATTGATAATTGCTCCGGGCATATGGCCTAAGCCAGGACCAGACCAAATGGAGACTCATGATAACATTAGGCATTATCAGAATAAAGTATGTGTAGATGAAGATATTTTATGGATGCAAGAGATAAATGATTTCAACTTAGTTGATATAGCATATGAATACAAATTAATTATAGCTTCTTTAATCTACTTTTGAAGTTCTTTTTTTCTTAATTTTTTCTCTATCTTTATCATTTTATCATCTTTATCATTCACTGTTTTTACCCCAGCAATTTTTCATATCCAAATGGTTTAAAAGCTGAAACTGTCACATTTTGAATTGTCATCCCAACAAAATATTTTTAACTATAGATTTCAACGAATGATTGCTTTCAAAATACAAAAACATAGAATAAATATATCAAATACATTCTTTACAGTATCAAGATTGTTTTCCTTGGTGTATCATTTTCCATTGTGCCTATGGTGCATATCATTTTCCATTGTGCCAACAGTGTATAATGTGTATCATTAACAGATTTAAAAATACATGTTAATGCATACAGTATTTACTTTGATGTTGACAATTTTCTTTTGTAAGATTCTATGGTCATAAGCATACTGAGATAGAAATTTGTTTTTAGATATGTAAAGAACATCTACCAACTCTCCCATTTTATAGATTAAGAAAATGAAACTCAGAGCAGGTAAATGAGTTATTCTAGGCCACAAAGTTAGTAGGTAGAAGAGTCACAACCAGATTATCAGTTCAAGGTTCTTTTTATTTTCAAATAATTTAGACTTAAAGAAGAGTTCCAAAGATAAAAATTCCCCTATACCCCTCAGGCAGCTTCTCCTAATGTTTACCTTTTACATAACCATGTACCAATTATCACAAGTTTCTTTTCATTGCACTGTGTAAAGTGTTAGTTCAGATTTATTGTCTTTAAGGTAAGTGCCAAAAGATGTATTTCATAATATTTAGAAAAATGCTAGAAAACTCACTGATCTATTACAAACTAAGGAAATGTACTCAGTGCCAAAGAATTTAGGATTCTTTCTAATATTAACATATCTCTTTATCTACTGGGATATTAAGGCTTGGGAACTTTTTGGAATAATGCTAATAACACATTTATGTTTCCATATAAATTAGGGTGAGCTTTCATAGACTGTTTCATAAACATATTCACCAACAATGAATTTATGTGATTAAATACATAAACATAAAAACTGTTTGAATTTTTGAGAAGTTTAATAAATAATTTTTCTAAGAAGTGCAATCTTGGAAAAGATTTCTTATCAATATGTCTATTTATAGAACTTGTCATACAAACCCAAGATGTGAGATTAGGTGATAAACTCTTCTGGTATATATTTGCTCCTATTTTCTTTGTGCCACATAGGATGCAAAAATAATCAGAATATGTACATTGATTCTTCATGTCTATATCTTAAAAAATTAGAAATGTGTTTTTTAAAAAACAGAAAAAATTATTCTTACAATCAATGGTTACAATATTTGGATTGAGAAAGTTATAAAATCTTAATTTTTTTAGTAGTTCAGGTTTTCCAAATTCTTTCATATTTATTTGATCTTTCCAACAATAGCTTGCAGTAACAGATTATTATTATTATAATTCTCATTTTCCTTTTTCATACAACTACGTTGATATTTGTAACAAACTGTTAATGCCCCACCCTTTTCTCCTTACCCTACCATTTCAGAACAGACTGGCCTGATTTTTCACAATGGTGGGGGATGTGTCCATAGCAGAGTGTTAATTCCCTAGCATTTCCAGCCTGTGTAGGGGCAGAATAGACCAGCTGTCAGAGAAAGTCGTCAGAAAAAGATGCAGCTCTGGCAATTGGAAGACTAGCCAGCATGCATGCATTGAATTAATGCACCCTAGGAAAAGAACGCCATCCATGACTGAAGGGAGTTGGTGCATATATACCTGAGTCTTCTCACACTTTGAGTGGGCTAATTCTGAAGTTACTGTTTTAAATGGTTTCTCAGGAATCCCAGTAAGATTAAGCTCTGTTTGCTCACAATGAAACTTGCTTGGTAATTCACCCTTCATTGCCTTCCTTCCATTCCCTGTCTCACTTCCCCAAATCCCTACTGTTTCCTGAAATCACTTTCTAAAATACACTATTTGCACTTTAATACTTAAGTCAGGATCTGATTTTGGTAGAACACAAACTCAGAAAAGTTTCCTAAAACATAGACTGAAGAGACACTCAAGTAGAGGGAGTATTATGTTCTATAGTTAATAGGACTCATTGTAGGAAAGGCAGGAGGAAGGAGACAAACGGGTTTAGGAATATTTGTGGACATCGACTATCTGTGTTTTCCCTAGAAAGCCAATCATTACTACTGAAAATAGATTACCTTATGTCCATGTTACTCTGACTAAAACTTAGGAAAGAAAAGAACCTCTACTGAAAGCCAATAAAGACCTGGGATTTTGTTCTTCAGATTAATATCATTTTTATCGGAGTTGCTTATGTTCATAACTCATCAACTAATTAAGTAAGGAAAAGCACACACATTCTCTTGTATCTTATGGTGTTAGAAAATATTAAATTTGCGCTGCCAATTGCTTGGTTAATTAAAAAATAAAATATTTCTTTTCAGAGAATTAAAAGGTCAAATATTTCTATTATATTTTTTAAAAAGTTCATTCAAACGTTTATTTGTATCATAAGAGGTATAGCATACTATAAACTGGGAGTTGCTTTTTAAAAATTTTTTCAGTTTTATTAGCTGGTAAAAATGCAGAATAAGACTTAAAACGTTTATGTCTATTTAATCAGAATGATAGAGGTATACACAGTGTGAAATGGAGTATGCTTTTTTAAAAAACAATAAAACATAATAGGGAATGGAGAATAAAAGGTACTCTCTGATAACCTTCATTGACCAAATCAGATCATAGCTAACTGACCCTTTGATGTCTGACCAGGTCTTAGGATAGTCTTTGAAATTCCTGGCATATCAGAGTTAAATAAATTATTGGTAAGCATGCTCTCCACATTTAAAATCATACCTTCTACTCCCAGGCCCCATGGAGTGGTAGGTAGTATTTAAATATTAAGTCTGAAGAAGGAAATAAGAGAAGGGTCAAATAAATAAGAATACAGTGACATGACTCTCAGGAAGCTTATGTCTCAGAAAGGCAATTTAACTTAGAAAGCTCATTTTCAATATAACATACATGGCAATGACAGATATTTTCTAAAATATTTTAGAAATATTTTATTTATTTTTAGAAATTTGTTAACATCAGTTTCCATTTCTCAGGCTTTCCCCAATTCAAAACTACATTATGCTGAATACTTTGTCCAAGCTTTAATACAATATAGCTTTGAGCTATCTTCATTTTTGAATTATCTTTGTCCCCTGTCTTTTACTGTTTTAAAACAATCTAGTAGCAAATCCCAGCCCTTTTCTAATTTTTCATTTGAAAACATCCTTGCATATTTTTGGTACACTTCACAGAATACTTTGATTACACAATGTCTACCATCAGCTTTTTCTATCTTGACTACCACATACTTATTCCAAACCCTGATTTTCTTTCATCACAGCTCCCTTGTGTTTTTTTTAATCCAATTCCGTGTATAAATCCTCTTTATTTTGGTCATGAAGGCCATATCATGGTTTCCTATTACATCATATATCAGATGAAAATTCTGGACTTTTTAAAGGTTCACAGACTTTTACCAATATGTACTAACTTACCTGCTTTCCCTTTCTTTGAGGTCTCAGCATATCTTCTTCTCTGATTTGAGGCAAAGTGTTTTTCATACTCCAGATGAACTTTTATTCCCAAACTAAATGTTATTTTTTTTTCCTTGTTCAGTGGACTATAATCTATCTTTCATCATTTAAAAAGCACCAGAAATCCCAATACCTCCTAGACGTTCCTTGCAATAAAGGGCGCGATGAGAAGGGTTAGTATTCTTTTCCATTCCCTTCTCTGTCAGGAATTAAATTTTATTCTATTCTCTTTGGCTATTGCCTCAGATATGCAGGTATTCTTGGTTAGAATATCATGGAATTACAGTGAAGTTCTTTATTATGCTAGCTTTTACTGAAACCATCATTCAGGTTGAAGTGCTATAGTGAAAAGTACGAGGAAGAAGCATCTTTGTTCTAGAAATCTAGCGTATATGTTTATACCTTTCCACATCTTAGAACACATTTCACATCTTACAATACATTATCTCATTTGCCCCTAAGACTTATGGGAAGTAGAGTTTCAGTCCCTGTTTTAAGTGCGAAGGAACTGAAGCTCTAGTGTACTGCAATATTCAAGAGGACAGACTTTGGAATCAGGAAGACCTGAGTTTGAATTATTGAGACAATATTTATACCTATGTGACTTTGAATTATTAATATCTCTAAACCTAAACTGCCTCATAAAATACGGGCCGTAATAATTGTATGATATACTACACGTAAAGAGCATCACATGTAAAACGGATTGCTTGGCACATGGTAAGCACTTAATAAATAGCCAACATGTTAAAGGATTTGCCCAAGACACTTTTAGAACATGACTGCAAGGACTTGAAACCAAGATTTCAGGCTCCAAAGCCCATGTTTTTCCACTATCCCTAATTCCTAGCACACTGATTAATTAAACAACTAACTTGGTAGATGACCTTGAGCAAAATACTTCACTGAGTCAGTTTACTGATCTGTAAACTGAGTCTTTTCAGACTTTCAGAGTCTATCGTTAGCTATGTTATTTTTTTCTGTAGCGTTGTACACTTGAGGTTCAGATTCCCTATATATCCAAGATCTGTATAATCGTAAGCCGTGCACATTGCAACCAGTTTTATTCCTATATTCATACTTTCTTCAATAATTAGTTTTGTGTACACTCACTCAGCTGTTGCCTGTCTTTAGTCTGCCTATCAGCGCCTCGTGAAGGGAAGACCCATATACCTAGCTTTATTTATTTATATCCTGGCTTGTTCCCGAAAGGATTAAAGGCAGCGAGTGACACTATAAGTTCCCTAACGATGTTACACAGTGCCAATAAAAAATACTCTTTTGATGAAACAACCCGTAGAAAACCGCCGATGAGTTGAGATGCTTTTACCTAACTCTTTAAAAAATAAAAACTAATGTACCTAGCTAGAAGTCCTGGAAGCATAAAGTTAAGGTTCTTTCTTCAGCCTTGACGCTGTCTCACCCGTTGTCAACGGTCACTCGAATGCCCTTCTCAGACTAGCCACAACTGTCGCCGCTCCAGCCCCGGCTTGACCGAGATCCCACCCCGCCCCTTCATTCCCTCTCATACCTAAGTTTCCTGATTGGGAAGGGGCCTGAAGAACCTTTCTCATATTCCCATTTTATTGGCTGGCACGGCTGTCAGTAATCTCTGCTTCCCGCCTTCTAGCCTAGCGGGTTTCTTAGACCCCTTGGTTTCTGCGACAAGCCGCTTGAGTTTGCCTGAGCCGTGTTGCCGGGGACCCGCGACCTTTCACCCCTCCCTACCCACAGGAGCGCCCCAGCCCCCGTCCCCGCCCCCGTCGCCGGCGCGCGCCCCCGGGTACGCGCTTAGCCCGCGCTCACACACGCACGCGCATACACACTCATATACACACGCGCGCACACACACACACACACACACACACACACACACCCTCCCCCGCCTCCGGCGGGGCCCCCTCCGCCCCCGCAGGCTGAGGTATCAGCGCTGGGAGGCGGCAGCGGCGGCGGCGGCGCTGCTGAGAGGCAGGGACCCGAGCGCGAAGTGTGTGGGAGTCTACGAACTCAACCCCTCTCTACCCTCCCCTCGCAGCCATCCCCCTCCCTCCCCGCCAGCCCCCCCTACAAGCGGGAGAAATAATGAGCGAGACCGGGCGGCAGCAGCAGCATCGCCGAGCAGCCCAGGCAACGGCAGAACCGCTCCGGCAGCGGCGGCGGCGGCAGCACCAGCAGCGGGAGCGAGCGCAGCGCTAGCGCGGCGCGGGGATCGCCGCGCTCCTTCCCGGCTCCTGCCCTCCTCCGCCGCTCGCTCCTCTCTCCGCATCCACCTCCTTCCCCTCCTCCTGCTCATTCACTCTTTCCCTCACTCTCCCCTCCTCCTCGGCTTCTCCCCGCGCCCCGCCAGCCCTCGCGCTCTCCCACTCCCTCTGCCCGTCCTCCCCGCTCCCCTCCTCCCGCTCATTCACTCGCCCCTCTCCCTTCACTCTCTCCCCCTCTCTCCTTTCTTCTCCTTCTTTCACCCTCCGTCTCTCACACCCCCTCCATTCCCCTGTCTCCTTTCTGACACTGCACTGCAGCTGCTCCTCAGCCCTGCCCCCTCCCCAGTGAGAACAAACCAGCAACATTGCTTTTTTTTCCTAAAGAGATTTCTATTGATCCGATTAAAAAAAAAAAAAAAAAAAAAACCTTAAGAAACCCCAAACGCAAAAAAAAAGAAAAAAAGCCAAAACAAAAGGGAGAACCTTCTCCCCGTAGCAGCGGCAGGAACTGCAAACATGATGGCGGCAGCTCCCATCCAGCAGAACGGGACCCACACTGGGGTTCCCATAGACCTGGACCCGCCGGACTCGCGGAAAAGGCCGCTGGAAGCCCCCCCTGAAGCCGGCAGCACCAAGAGGACCAATACGGGCGGTGGGTATCGCTTCCACCTCCCCGCTGGCCCCATCCCCCGCCGCCCGCCCCTACCTCCCTCCCTCCCGCCGGCCTCCCTCCCTCCCGCGGCCCGGACACCTCCAGCCCGAACCCGGCGGCTCCCGCGCCCCTGCCCCGCGCCCCCTCCCCTGCACCTGCCCCGCACCTCGCCGTCCCGGACACATTTCCATTTCTCTGTTTATCATTCATCAAAATGGCGACCGGTTTTTCGGAATAGACCTATCTTTCCATTTAATCGGTCTAAAGACTGACCATTTAAATATCCTAGACCTGGGCAAGGGGGTCCGTTAAAGAGGAGGAGGATGACCCCCGAGTGAGGTGATGGCCGCCCGAAGATGCGCGCTGCATTTAACAGTCTGATAAAATAAATAAATAAATGGCACTTGGGTAGCGGATAGCAAATGATTGGGGCACAGGAGAGTTTTTCTCTCTTCATCCCCTTGCTTTGGGCCACAAGTAGTATGCAAAATCTTGATGAGTGCATGCTCTTACCGCACTTACATTGTCGTTGCAAATATCTCATTGATTTGTCTTCAGAGGTGTGCATACGAGGGTGGGGGTGTCTGGTACTGTGACTTGTTAGTTTAACATCCTGCGCTTCCTGGGAAGATGAGTTATAACGGGACCGGTATCGCTTCTTCATTTGCACTGGAGTCATCTTAACAATGCACCCAATGCATCGAGGCAGAGGTGAATTTATCTACAGCATGTACATTAGAGACGGATGGGAGTCTTGCGAATGGCACACCCGCAAAATTTGGAACGTTTATTCACATGAGGAAGCTGGATTTACCGGGGTGTTTCCTATTTAAGACTTGATCAGTTTGTCGGAAATTAAAGTTTATGGAGTTGGCTTTATTTTCTAAAACATTTCATTTCACTCTTTCTTGGTTCATCCACCCCCTCCGCTTTAAAAATTGTGGCTGTTTTGGAGAAGTAACATAATCTGTTTGGTCACTTTTAAGTGTATTTGATATAAATGACTCCTAAGCTTTTTAGTATTGGCAGAATTCTTCTTAACGTCCTTTAATTAATGAGCTTAAACGAGATCATGGTAGACTAAGAAGTGCTAAAGAAATACACCAGGATTAGTTAGATTTGCCAGTTCACATCACTTTGAGTTATTTCCTGGCAGTTATTGCAGGCTTGGAATACACCCTACAGTTTGGGTGGATTATTTGGTGGGAGAAGTGTTTGTTTTGTATACTTTAAGTAGGATATAGGCAATGGCTAATTGTAGTCCTTAGGTGTTTGCTAATGTCAAACAAATATAGCTCATCACTATTTACAGTCCTTTTACTTATTTATTTTGCAATATGTTAAGCGAAGGTTTGTCATCATATAAATCTCTGAAGTTTTGTTAAAGGGTCAGTTCATTTCATTTTACCATAGTAACCACAGATAGAATTGGAAGACTTCCATGTTTGGAATAACAACTGGAATTTAGTCATCAGTTTCTACAGTGCTGCAAAATGATAGAACATGTTTAGTTTTTAATTCCAAGTTTGAAAGTATAAATCCTACAAAATGGGAAACATTTTGTACCTATTTATTTTTCATTGTAATTGGCTTATTTTTGTTCTTTAAAAAAATTTAACCCCATATTTCCTGCAGCTATATGCCCAATGTTTTAATTGCTGTTTTTCCCTCTTGAGGGTGGAGAGGGGATACAAAGTTTAAAATTATCATGTTAACCAAGTATATTTCTTTGCATTTTTCAGAAGACGGCCAGTATTTTCTAAAGGTTCTCATACCTAGTTATGCTGCTGGATCTATAATTGGGAAGGGAGGACAGACAATTGTTCAGTTGCAAAAAGAAACTGGAGCCACCATCAAGCTGTCTAAGTCCAAAGATTTTTACCCAGGTAGGTGCAATGGTGAAGGGATTGTTTGATAAATCCCCAAGGAAAGAAAGAGAAGATCTACCTGTGCTGTATGTTGTATGGAAAGAAATTCTTAATAGTATAAACTTTATTTATCTATTGTATTTGTGGAAAATTTTAAAGTATATTTCTACTGTTGGTGTTATGTTTTGTTTCAATAATTGATATACTGTGTCTGATTTAGAATAATTACGAGATGAATCTTTTGGGTATTTCTAAATACTTCTTTCTAATTAGGAAGAAACTCTAAAATTTAAAGATAGAAACATGGACAGCTGGCATCAGGAAATAGGGTTCTTTTGAAGTTTTCAGACATCATTGTAATGACAATTAGTCTAGAGTGAATTCAGAAGAGGGGGTAGGAAGGCTTCTTAAAGAATGGACCATTTACTTCTAAATCCATTATGTACCTCTTTCTGCTTCACTGCTTTGTTTGTTGGCCCTGGAGTGAAGTAAAGAGGACAAGTGCTGCCTCTTCAGATTTTTAAAATACTGCGTTTTTAATGTAATTGTGACAAGGAAATATATTATTATGTAAGAAGTAAAGTAATACTTCAAAATTTGTGTTATGAAGAGCTGTATTTGATTAAAATATGTTAACAGTTGTGTGGTACTATAACCTACTGGAAAATGACAAGTTTCCTAGGTGGTATAATTTTTTTTTTTTTTACTTTTCAGTGTGTGTTTTTTATTTCAAGTGTCATATAGTTCTGCGTGTTTTATCTTTTTCTTTTTTATCATTTTGCTACTCAGTATATGGGTTTTAAGTTTAACTGGAAAATCTGCATAATTGAATAGTGTTTCTCTTAGGTAAAACATGAACTGATTTGCTTTTACCCAGGTGTAGCTTCTGCCTTTTTTTTTTTTTATTAGTTTGCTTTATGGCCATAAAAAATATTTATTCAGTGCTGAGGGGACTGATACTGCTTTTTTTTTTTTCCTGGTAGAAAAGAAAAGCTTATTTACTTTCAATGATGTAATTTCAGTAAGAGTTCTTTAACAGAGGATTTCTTTTTCATAGCCAATTGATTGGTGGTGGAAAATGGACCATTATGCTAGAGAAAGTTTTAGAATGGTTGACAATATCATTTAGTTATATAAGATAAATGTAGTATATTTGGTAAACACTACAAATATTAAACTAAAATGTAATTTATTAGATATTCTGTCCTTCGAAAGTTTGCTCCTGTGAGTGTAGTTTTGTAGATGGCTTTCCTTGTCTCTGAAACTTTCCTTATGCATTAAGAAAGTTTACTAACATATTCACATTTGTATGTTTAAAAGATATATTATGATGAAAAAAATCAATGTGGAATTGTGAAAACCTTAGTACAAATAAAAGCACTCAAAAGAGCTTGATTGCAGAATTAATAACGTGATAGTTCTAGGAAAAGAGCTGCAATGGTAAATTAAATTCACTGTCAATAGATGAAAATGAAATAGCTTTTTTGCATTAAACATGAGGTGGTATCAGATGTGCAGGGATGTTACAGAAAATTGGTGTTTATCAAGGATATTCTAAATAGTAAATTAAATGCCTTTTCATTTGAATATAGTTTATTTTCAGTGGGTTGGAAAGGGTGCACCGAGAATTAGATCTTTTGTTTTTAGTTCACTTAGTTATGCGTATTTTTCTTATTACATTGAAATTGCTTATTTTATTTATAGTTCTGAGACACGTTATTCATATAGAGCAAGAATATCCATTGGAAAAAAATGGAAAACTGGAATGCGTTGAACAAAATTTTGTGTGTGTAGTGACGTAACCTGATCAAATGCGATTTGAAATGTCTGGATAAAAGAAGGCATATACTGTCTGCCTGTAACAGGTGGAAACCAAGCACACACTGGAATCAATTTTAAGGATAAAATAAAGCCTTGTAATTAATAAGAAGCTGTATTAATTCTGAACACTTTTTATTTAAATGTGATATTAACTAGGTTATTACCTGTTCAGACAGATACATCTCTCTTCTTCTGATAGACTTCAATTCTAATAGTCTTTCTGTTCACACTTGACAACAGCCTGTGGAATTATCTGAGGTCCTGGTATTCTTCAATATAACAGCCTCTGAGCTACTTTCAACTTCTCGTACTCAGATATATTTAAGGGATACTTACCTGCTCATCTCAGACAAAGTAAATTATAAAACTATGATTTATATCGCCATGTTACAAGTACTTTCTTGTAGGATTATGCAATAATTTATTTGGAAGCCCATTTTTGTGTTTCATATATGTATTTATGACTCCTACTTGATTAGAATGAATATGCCTGATGTTTATTTCATGAAGAATTTTTCTGTTTCTCATTTGGTAAGACAGTGTATTTGGGGAAAAGTGTACTTTAGTTGTATAACCTAATGGATTTTCTCAAATCACCTAAGTTTTGAAACAGAATGTAATTGTGTTCAGAAGGTTTAGTTAAAATACTGATGTATCTAAGACAGATTTTCTTTAGGATATATAATGCAGGGTACAGACACACTGGGGATATTTTAGCAAATTTCAACTCAAATGTATGTCCATTGTTTTTATTGTAGCCAATATAGTCTACTCATATTTATCATATTTGTGCGTTTTGGAATTTTTTGTTTGTTTGTTTTTTGCTCAGCTTGGGTCTTTAAAATATCTTAAGCAACCTTGCTTTTTTGAGTAATTTTTGATACTTATGGTTGAAATCAAGAAAATATTTTATGCACATTAATTGGTATGATTTAGAATTTGTAGAACTGTATATTGTATTGTGTATTTTAGCATGTCATAATAAATAAAATAATTTGGGGAAATTGTATGATGAGGATTGTAAAGTGCATTTTTAAATTACTGTAATCAGAAAGAAAAGATCTACAAGTAGACATGCTTTATTTTTTGCTGTGCTTTGTAATTCATTTATCTTTTTAAAAATCTAAATCTTACAGAATACTACTTACTATCTGTGATTTATGAATATATCTTTTTTTCTTACTTGATTAAACCAGCTTATTTATTTATATATCTTTTTTATAAATAGGTTACCTAAAGTTGTTGCCTTGTAGTAAAAAAACAGCTTTCTCATTTTGGGGAATATATTACTGAATGCATTTTCAGAATGGCGATAGTGTTCTCTTATTCTTTTATTTGGCATCTGAAGATGTATTTAGTTTTTGTTAATAAATAGATTGATTTTTTATTAAAAGTAATGCATGGCTCAGGTAGATAATCAAAAAAACTTATTGAATATGTATTGGTTGGGAATAGTAAAGGATTTATAAAATATATTTTTTCATATGTGCCTTAGATTTTAGAATTCGTAATGTACCTATTGTTATTCCATTGTATGACAGTAGAGATATTCATTATATCAATCAAACAGAAATACTTCACTGTAATCTTAGCATATATTAGTCTCTATCTTACACTGTTTTCATATTTATGGTTAGAAAACTGGATCACATTTGATGTGAAGTATTTCCTTTTATGGTCCTTAAGTTAAAATTTGAACTTATATTCCTAGATTTATCGTAATCTTAGCATTGTCCAACTTAGGTGATGTTTTTTGTTTTGTTTTTTTAAATCACAAGCCATTTATATGTTAAAATTTTAAAGCTCATGAAAAAGCAGACTGTGACTGAATTTTTCTTTTAGTGAAGGAAATACCCAATACTACCTTAGTTTTGACATGGGAAGAATTCAATGGCCAATTTAACCTCTAGGATCGGGACTGTATAGCATAAGAATGATCATTTTTTGGAAATCAGATGAGTTGATAAAGTTTTAAAATAGATCACTTCTTTTGTTTACATTGTTGAAGGAAGAGTATTATGATATTGGTAGTATAACGGGAGTATTTTAGTTACAGCTTTTAAAAGTTGCAGTCTAAACACTTTGATCTAGATGCAAAGCACCTTAGAAATTTATTGATACATATTTCAAGGCAAAATTAGTAGATAAATAGAGTTGTAAAAAGGAAAAATAAAGTAGTGTAATTTCTAGTATTGTTGAGTTTAATATGATGGTTATCATTACACTATGCTATACCTTTGATTTTAGTGTGATCAAAGAGTTTCTGACACATAATGTGTTTTTCTTTAAATCTTAAACTTGTAATATTTGTCATATTACCTGTTTTGTGGGTTACTTTATATTTTGTCTCTCTATACCCTTAGTTGGAGGAGGAGCCATAATCTTTCACTTAGACATTAATGTCTCCGAAAATTTGCTGTATATTTAATATTTTGTTTCTCATTTTAAGCAATAGGAAATCTTAACATATGAAGGAATGTTACTGGCATAGCACAATATATGTTAAAATTGTAGAGTCCAAAATATACAATTTTGATACTTAATCATGTAAGCAAATATTTTGTAGCATGGGATTTTTAGAAAAATTGAATTAGCATTAGAAATCTTAGGTATTCAATTTATTTGATTTTTTTATTTCATTCTGATGTTATGTCTTCTATCACTGATTTAGTAAGTTGTGGAACATCATTTACACTGTTGGTGTTTTCATGAATTATAATGTATAATGTCACTTTGATATTTGCTATTTGAAGCCTTCTGGATTTTGGAAAAATAGCTCATTTAAATTTGTGACGTTGTAAGGAAATCCATTACGTCTAACAACATCGCCTTGCAAATATCATCCCCAAAAGGTTTCAGGACTAGTTTAGAAATAGTGAACACAATTGGTGAAATAGTTCAGTATTTATGTATGGAAGATGTTTTGTCTAATATACAAGAGGAAGAACAATCTGCGTCTTGGGAACTCTAAGGAGTATGTGGTATCACTAAAAACCTGACCAATAAACCACCCATCTTGAAAACTTGTCTATTTTTTAGCTATTTTGTTCTGTTTTGCTTTGCTCTGGCTTAAGAGAATTTTTAAGCTTTTCAATAACACGAATAACACTACTGAACACAATTACGCCACTTGTTACCTAAAATTCAGTACCTAATAAACTATTTTTTAACCGTAGAATTTAGTCTTGGTTGTTTTCAGTTTAGCGGAGTTGTTTTAAGCCACTTTTATGAGCAAGTGCAGCTTTTCAAAATAAAATTGGGGGGACAAGGGTGGGAGATTTGTGCTTGATTGCCATCTCGTTTCCATCTTTGGATACATCTCTAGCATAAAGTTAAACAACATCTGCAGAGATCTGACTGACAAACATCTCTCTGGGACTCATCATTGCAGCCCGCAGCAGGTGCATTCAGCTTGCAGTCCTTTCCAAAAAGAGGTTAGTTTGTTCTAACATTTATCAGTAGACCAGTGGGAGCAAGTGACTAGAGAGAAGAGGTTGGTTGTCACTTGCCCAGTACTGGAATACTACAGGTAATTGGACTGGACTGGTGGGAACCACAGCAGTGTGTGTCTCACATTGCACTGCAGCTGCTGTGGAGCTTAATTAACCTGACCCTCAGAGACTGAAGTGTCATGGTATAAAACACAACATGCAAGAAATGAAGCAGTACTTTTCAGTACTTCCTAATGCTTGAGTTGGTGAAATTTCCATTTTCTTCATCTTGTTCTTAAAAGATGGCATCGGCTTTCCACTTTTTTATATGGAGATATTTAAAACTAAAATGATTTCTATGAATCTGATAGAACCCGCAAAAAAAAAAAAAAAAAAAAAAGAGAGAGAGAGATGTTGTATAGAAGTAGAAAAAAACCAAACAAGTCGGAAGTATTTAAATTTCCCTGTTTCACAAGTACATTTTCAAATCAGGAGTGAGCAAAAATAAGTGGAGGTACATTGTAATTTTTTTATTAGTATTATCTTAGCTTAACATTTGTTTATTCTTATAGGAGAAATAACCCATGTAAAATTAAGTTGTATCTTTTTAGCATGTTAGAGGCTTTAGCAAGCAAACTCTGCCCAATGCTTTGAAGTGTTTCAACAAATAAGACAGGTATAGCATAAAAACTCTAAAAAACTTAATCTGTCATTTATTTCTCTTATTTTAAATTTCTTAATCTATTGGAAGACTGACTTCAGAATGCTTCCAAGACATACATAGAAGTTTCTTGTCTTCTAATAGTGTTTCTACTTATTGTAGGGGTCTTATCACATTGCTGTTTTATTAATTGCCCTTGAAAGGAAACTAATTCCTAAGGTAAAAAATGTCTTTAAATTAAATCTGGTAAATTGCTATACTATTTTAAAACAATTCTGATTTAAAAATATCATTTGGAATCTTGTGAAGGAGTTTTGTAGTTTTGACTTTTCTATTAGTTTTACTAATTTGAATTTTTTGGTCTTTATTGAATATAACCTGTCAATTACCAAAGAGTACTTAAGTTTTGGAGTTTGTACAGATTTTTTTGTAACCTATATGCTTTTCTTGAAAGAATTTTTACCAGTATTGCCAGTAACTATTTGATTCTGAAGTTACTGTTTGCAAGAAGTCTGTTAAAGTTTATTTTAATTAAATTATGAATAGTTAATAATTTATAATTATAGTACTCATGGGAAATAAGATTAAAATAAACATCTCTAGAAGTTAAGAGAATCATTCTCACACTCTTAAACATTTTTCATTTTTGACACCTTGGATAATTGTTTTCTTATCAATATAGAGATGATTCTTTAAAATTTCACATATATACTGTACCATCATTTTTAAATTTTTGATAAGGAAGATAATTGAATAAAAATAAACATTTAGGACTACAAAGTACAAAAAAGGAATATTATTTACACTGACGAAGTTTTTGAGATATTTTCAATATTCCCTGACTTTCAAGCTACTATATGGATCCTTTTCCATAACAAAACTTGATCATGAAAACACATCATAGCTACACTCCATCATTGATCTTTTGCTGCTTCCTGCAGGGCCTGTCATAGATAGCATCGTTGACAGGACCAGATGAAAAATGAAATCAGTATCTTGAGTTTTTTAACAGCAAAATGATTCAGGTAAGATTATTTGGCGTGGAAAATAAACCATTTTTTTTTTTTTTACCATTCTTAAACTAATTTTATTTAATACTTGATATTTAAAATTCATATATTTTTTCTCATTTCAAGACCTATTCTATGTCCTACTGATGTTCAGTGGATTTGTAATTTACAATGAATTTTATTCTGAACTCAGTAATTTTTAAATTTTAGACTGTAGTGTTTTTTATTCTCCTTGTGAAACTGAACCACTTTTTGAAGTTTTGAAGAATAATTTTTCTGTTTTAAAGGTTTTTGAGATGAGTTTTCCACTGAAGACTCCGTAATTCCTTTGCAGGAGAAATTTTCACATAATGTACTTATTAATTAAATAAGTCTTCAAATCCTGCATTCCCTCTAGGATATAATAAATGCTGACTCTCAGTTGATTCAATTTTTAAAAATCATTCTTATCTTAAAGAAGAAAGTTGTTTTCATTTAAATTGTTAATAATTTGCTGCTCTAGGAATTAGATTCAGTGACTTTTTTAAGATCCAGTAATTTGGGGGGAAGGGCAGAAAGGAAGGAATTGGGTACATTTTGTTAACACTGAACATAGTGGGAATGTGGTACACGTTTTTGTTATATATTACTAAATATTTTAGAACAATTGTAACTTCTCAATTTTGGTTGTATTCATTCTTGAAATAATTTATTTTTGAAGAGGTTAGTATTGGAAGCAATGAGTTTACTTGGAGACTGTTCATTCACGTGTTTAGTCTTAATTATTCTTTGTATAACTGTTTTTATTTTTCTAAGACTAATTTATGTTTTTTTTAAAAAATCATGAAAGTGCTTTTAAAAAAAAAACCTAGTGTGAAATCTGTCTGGAAGCTTTTCTCTTGTTAATTATTATGTGTATTTATCAGATGCTTCCTGTGAGCCCAGGTGTAAGCAGCTCTTTGGTCACCAAGACTTAGAGGTATTACAAAGCATCTTTTTCTTTGTTAAAGGAATATGGGCATGTTTTACTTTTCCCTAAAAAGTTGTGCTTTAATTGTTGCTGTCTTAAGTTTTAAGTTTTTTCCCATTATATGGCATCTCTGTCAAAGACTTAATGAGGACACTTAGAAGTAGCAAAGAGGCTTTCCATTTGAAGAGATTGGAAAAATCATGGAATTGTGGAACTAGATGAAAGGAATGGATCTTAGATCTGATCTCTTCCAGAATCTCTAACTGTTGAGAAAACCAAGATACCAGCAGATTAAGTGATGTAACTTAATCCTGTACTTTTAAATATGTATTCTGAATTTGTGGTCAAGTTTAGTAGGTACTTCATTCTTTTCTTGTTTTGCTCCACTTTTTTTTTTCCCTTCCCCCATTTTTGGATATGACCCTCGGAGGAAATAGATCTTTACTTTTTTCTCTTTCCTAGTTTTAAAATGCGTGTGCCCCCTCCCCCATTTTGAAAATTAAGTTGAAAGCACATTACGTATTTTAGGACAATTTTTTTTGTTGTTGATTTGCTGTACTGAAGGGCCAAAGACAAGTTCTCTTTAGCATTACCACACATTTAAAAAAAAAAAAAAAGATGATTATATTTGGTTAGAATATAACCTGGTCATTTTCTGTTTTTCCATAATTATAGTTTGAAGATGTCAATATTTCAGGGTGATTTGATTTCTACACTTCGTTATTTTTCTTCATTTGCAAAGTTTGTTTTCTTTTTTCTTTTCTTTTTTTTTTTTTTTTTTGCTTGCTTTCATTGTTCCTTAGCTCAGTTCTTTTAAATTTCTTTATTTTGGTTTAACAGATTATTGACCTTGATTTTAAAAAAAATGTGTAGACTTTCTAATTCAAATTCTGTTTTCAAGGATATATGTATTTTCCATATTTTTATGACTTTTATAAAAATTTCCTTAAGTATTACGTATTTGGCTGGGTATTCATAACAGTTGGTTTAAAAAGCACAAAATACTATGGCTAAAAAATAAGCAACAGGCTAGTTGTAAGGCAATCTAAGTAAAAATGAAGATATACTATACAAGTTACTAATTTTAAAACGTCACTATTTTCTCTTTTGTATCCATTTCGTTAAATTGGTCTGCTTCTCAGTTAATTAGAGTTCTGATGATGTTTGCATTGTATTTATTGTAAGCTTAAGGACTACTTTCTAACATAATTATAAAAGTACTTAAAGTGGTTTCTGAGGATACTTTTTTCTTCACAGCTTTAAACTAAAACAAAAAGTCTTTTGTGATGGTCTTTACTTACATTGATTAATTAAATTAAGCTCCATTGGTATGAAAGAATTTATGTCATCCTTCATGCCTGTTGTTAAATGTTCAGTGTACAGCTCAGTGCTGTAAACATAGGTGGTAGCTAAATTTAAATGAATGTATGTAAATGAATAAATGACTGATTTGAGGCTTCTTCTGTGACGTGCTCATGCAATATCCATACAATGGATGGAGAAGGCGTTTTATCTTTAGTTTTTCATTATATTTCTAATTTACCTTGATTGGGGGGTGGTGTGTGTATATGACGTTTATATTTTAGATAAGTGAACTAATGAGTTCAGATATTGAAACAAACCAGAAATGGTCATAGAAGTGTTGAAACAAGTATGGGCCAGGTATTAAGGAAGAAGAGGGGAGTGTGAGAAGGGAGTTTTGCTTTGTATTGAGCATGGCGTCCTGTGTGAGGGAAACTCAAAATCCAGTATTGTGGAGGATACTTCAAGCCATCTCCAAAAATGAGGATAACTTTTAAAATATTCTGACTTAAGCAACTTGAGCTTAATTGATATTTAGTAATCTTTGATTTTCAGGGTATCTCAAGAAAAGTCATCAGCCAGCAGACTGTTCCTTACTTGCACAAGTAGCCATGTGGCAGTAAATAAACTATAATGTGACATAACTGTAAAATCTTATAATGTAGGTATTTTGAATTACTTTTATTAATAAATATTAATTAAGCTCATGTTGCTTAAGTCAGAATAAATGTAACTAAAGTTACATTTTAAAAAATATGATTAATAAATGTTTTATTTTTAATGTATTTTAATGTCTTTTTCACCGCCTATAGTGGTGAAGTTAATATGTATAAATACATTATGATTTTAGAAGCTGGACTATTTTAATTTTCTTATTAGTGAAGGGAAGAAGTATATACCAGCTACATAGTCGTTTAGAGTTTGACTGACTTTAATATCAAGGTGTTAGTATGTGTTACTTTAGTTGAAACTAAAATTTTAGGAAAGTTACTAAATTCAGGCTTCTTTAGTCTTTAAATACTTTTTTTAAAAAATATTTTATTTATTTATTTGGCAGAGAGAGACACAGCGAGAGAGGGAACACAAGCAGGGGGAGTGGGAGAGGGAGAAGCAGGCTTTCCGCAGAGCAGGAAGCCTGATGCAGGGCTCGATCCCAGGACTCTGGGATCATGACCTGAGCTGAAGGCAGATGCTTAACGACTGAGCCACCCAGGCGCCCTTAATTTTTGTTTTTTTTTAAGATTTTATTTATTTATTTGACAGAGAGAAGGAGATCACAAGTAGGCAGGCAGGCAGGCAGAGGGAGAGGGAGAAGCGGGCTCCTCGCTGAGCAGAGAGCCCGATGCGGGGCTTGATCCCAGGACCTGGGATCATGACCTGAGCCGAAGGCAGATGCTTAACAACTGAGCCACCCAGGTGCCCCTTTAAATACTTTTTAAACAGTTAAAATTTAGGGAAATGCACAAAATACTAATGTTTTTTCTTGTATTAGTACATTGAGTTCTGCTACAATAAACCAATGAAAACATCTAAGATTTGGTAGATAAATCTATTTAGTCTTATGCTTAGCCCCCTACATTTTTATAAATTCTATTTTTTTTATTTTTTATTTTATTTATTTATTTATTTTTTAAGAATACTTTTTTTTTTTTTTTAAGATTTTATTTATTTATTTGACAGAGAGAGACACAGCGAGAGAGGGAACACAAGCAGGGGGAGTGGGAGAGGGAGAAGCAGGCTTCCCGCGGAGCAGGGAGCCCGATGCGGGGCTCGATCCCAGGACTCTGGGATCATGACCTGAGCCGAAGGCAGACGCTTAACGACTGAGCCACCCAGGCGCCCCTATTTTTTATTTTTTAATTTTTTAAAGATTTTATTATTTATTTGAGAGAGAGAGACACAGCGAGAGAGGGAACACAAGCAGGGGGAGTGGGAGCGGGGGAAAGCAGGCTTCCCGCGGAGCAGGGAGCCCAATGTGGGACTCAATCCCAGGGCCCTGGGATCATGACCCGAGCCAAAGGCAGATGCTTAACGACTGAGCCACCCAGGCGCCCCTATAACTTCTATTTTTTTAAAAGCTGGTGGAGAATAGTTAAAATAATTCTATTGTAGTGTTTCTTTACCTGGCTGCTTCCCCTGCTACCACCATGGCCAGATTTTGACATTCTGATGAATGTTTATGTGCTTCTTTTGGGGTTAGAACTAGGTATACAATGCCCTGAAGATCTTATTCTCAAGCAAGGAAGCAATAAGAAACGAGAAACATAAATACCTGGTTATAATAAAGTTTAATAAATGTATAATGATAGAATTATGTCTAGAAGTTGAAACTACGTCTGTCTGTGACCAGATCTTCAGAGGAGAGGGTGGACTTCAAAAAAGACTTCAAAGAGGAGGGGGGTTTTGAGGGTTGAATTTAACTGGCTGGATGGACAAGAGTGGAAGGTCATTTGAGGCTGAGAGACAAAATATATATCCATGTAGATATGAAAAATTTCTGTTATATTCAGGGATCCAAAAGTAGTTTGGTATTACTGGGATAAAAAGTGGATATTGCTGGGGGCGGGGGAATGGGGATAAGGAGATACTATAGATATTTGTACAGATAAGAGAAAAGGTATTACATGTGAAAAAGATAAAAGTTTGATTGAAAACTACTAATCTTGGATACATTTATTAGCAAGAATTATTTTAAAGAAGAAATATGTGTTGCATCTATAAAATGACTGGCAGTGGTACTGTAATTAAAATTTTTCTTTTTTTTAAAATTTTTTTATTGTTATGTTAATCCCCATACATTACATCATTAGTTTTAGATGTAGTGTTCCATGATTCATTGTTTGTGCATCACACCCAGTGCTCCATGCAGAACGTGCCCTTTTTAATACCCATCACCAGGCTAACCCATCCTCCCCCCCTCCCCTCTAGAACCCTCAGTTTGTTTTTCAGAGTCCATCATCTCTCATGGTTTGTCTACCCCTCCGATTTCCCCCTTCATTCTTCCCCTCCTGCTATTTTCTTCTTTTTTTTTTTCTTAACATATACTGTAATTAAAATTTATGTACCTATTTGTTTAAATGTAAATAGTGATTCTTGTGCTTTGGAGAAGGATTACCTTAATTATCTGAGCAATAGGTTGAGGAGTGTGACTTTCTGCTTAGGCAATATAAGTAGAATTAAAAAGAAGACTAATTTGTTTAGGAAGGAAAAGACTAAGGGAAAGGTGAGGCAAGCAGGAATTCAGAAAAAAGAGTTGTTAAGAAATATGATGGTTGGGGCGCCTGGGTGGCTCAGTCGTTAAGCGTCTGCCTTCAGCTCAGGTCATGGTCTCAGGGTCCTGGGATCGAGCCCCGCATCGGGCTCCCTGCTCTGCGGAAAGCCTGCTTCTCCCTCTCCCACTCCCCCTGCTTGTGTTCCCTCTCTCGCTGTGTCTCTCTCTGTCAAATAAATAAATAAAATCTTTTTAAAAAAAAAAGAAATATGATGGTTGTCTTTTATGAAGCAATTATGTGCCAAAGGTAGAAGAAAAAAGTTATGGGGACCTAGTGAAGGACAACTGCCAGTGAAGAATGTTGCTGTATTCAGGACCAGTATGGATAGAGATCTGTTTTTGACATTTGTTCACTTTGATATGTCTCTGCAGGTGCATTTAAAGTTAGTGACTTGAATAGTTTCTTTTACTGGTTTGCTTTGGAATCATAGCTATTTAGAATCCTATATCTGATAAAACTTTTGTCATTTCTTAAATTACATGAATATGTAGGCCTTCTTAGCTCTCTTGGCATGTGAACAGATATATTCAGTTTTAGTTTGATGAAAATTTGTGATTTATACAATGTATACTTTCTTTATGTGTGAATTTGATGTCATTTGAACACTAAATATCATAAGAGATATTGGTGTGCATTAGGTCAATGAAATGAAAATTGAAATTTCTCATTCATTGTTAGTGGTTTATCTGTTACATAATTATTTTATTTGGAATTTCATTTGATTATTGAGATTCAGCAGGATTCTCCATCACTGATAAATATTTATTTCATATAGGAATCAGTCTTAATCAGTACTCTATCAAAATCAGATTAATTAAAAAAAGACTGAAAAGTATGGCACTGTTTTTCCATTTAGAAAATGAGATTAAAAATCTATCTAGCATTTTATACTGATCTGTGAAATTATTGGCTAGTTGTGTAGAGAAACATTAAAAAATTGAACAGCTGAAGTGACATTAAGCACCAGATGGGAATTTGAAATAAAAATATTCACTGTGTAATCTTTATTTAAGTGCTATTCATAATTCAATAATACCAGTTGTATAACTCAAAGTTGAATTCAATACAAAAAGGAAGCACAAGCAAAGTCTCATTGCCTTCAAACTGATACCATATCATGGTATGACATGACTTGTTCTTAAAAGAGATAAATAATATAGGTAAGACAACCGCACACATTTTTTTGCAGAGACAGTACAATACTCTTTGAGAAAAATTTTGAAGAAATTTTGGGTTTGTGAATTGTTTCAAAGTAACATTTATTTAAATTTCACATCTTTTATGAGTTCTGCCTTTAAAATGATGTTCTATTTTGTATTTACGCATATCTTCTAAACTAGAAATTTCCAGCCAGATTTTCTTTACAGTAATATTTTAAATTTCTTCTGAAGAATATACCTATTTTGTTTAAGGAAAGGTATGTTCCTCTGAAAGCTTTATCACATTTTTAGCTACATTGGTGTATTTGACATCTTGTTTAAGAACTAGAATGACTCTGGATATGAAAACACAAACTGTGATAATAAGCTAGATATGCCATATGTGGCAGTTTAGGTTGGCATATATCTCAAATGGCATGTTTAATGTACTGTATTACTAAGATTAGTAATTTTACAGTGGAAGGCTGCTACTTTTATTACATAGGTTCATGCTGGTGGGCTTAGGATGCTGACAGACTCTTTACTTTGTAAATCCCTATTTTCAGCCCTTGTAAAAATCTTTTCACTGTTGAAATGATCTACATGGGATCTGTGTTAGTAACCTACTCTCTGAGGTTTGTGAAAGTTAATGAAAATATTGCAAATATTATGTAGTTTGGCAAATGATTATGAATGTGAATAGCAATCCTTATGTTGTATTTTTGTTAAAGAGTAATAATGCTAATATATTTATATGACAAAAATAGTTTAGTGAATAGTTAAGAATCAAAAACAGTGTTTTTATTTTTAGGAAATGTACATATGTTGATAGGAAAAGCTTTGAGGTTCTCTAGAGTCTTGGCAGTGAAGCCATTTGAAGCAAACTGCAATAAATATTGCCCCTTTATGACAAAATACTCAACTTTGAAATCATATTCCAGCTTTTCTGAGCATGGTGTTTTTGTTTTATTTTTTTAAATATTGATTTTATCAAAGGTATTTCTGAAGGGCCTTCAAATAACTTAGCAGACTGCATTAAAAATAAGTAGAAAGTAAAAATAATAATAATAAAAAATAAAAGTAAGTAGAAAATGCAATGTGATGGGGATAATTTAGGAAATTTAAGGGATAAATAATATAGGTAAGGAATATGTACATTTTTTTGGTCACTCAAAATATGCAGGACAAATGCAATTCTGCTTGAGGAGAATTTTGAAGAAATTTGGAATTGTGGAAATGTTTCAAGTAACAGTTATCTAAATGCAGTATCTTTTAAAGAGCCTGGCTCTGAATTTCTTTATGTGAGTATTTAAACTATCTCTATTATCGTTAATGGGAAAATGATGGTCTTGTTTTTAAAAGTCTAAAACCATATAACTAAAACTTACTTAATAAAAGTAAGTAGTACATAAAAGTAGTTTATTAATCATGGCTTAGTTAGATCTTCATTCTATCACTTCTTTCAATTCTTAAAATCTCAGGGTAGGTTCTTGTTTTTAGCAAGAATTTTTATCTCTGTTTTACAGTTCAGGAAAAATAAGACAGTGGAAGTCAAAATGATTTGATAACAAGTTAATGATGAACCTCTTTGTTTACTATTATTCTATAACTCTTTACGTCATATTACTTATGACGTAAAGAGTTCAGAAATACAGTATTCAAAATTTAAGTAAGATTCACCCAACTGCCGCATTGGTCCATCACTGGAAATAACATATTTTTGATGGCTTAATAATTTTTTCCCTATTCATCTAATAGGGAAATCTTACAAATTTGAATTTTGCCATCAAAAGAAAAACTATAGTAATCAAGCAAAATGGAGACATAAAAACAAGTTTTCTGTCCTGACCAGACCTCTGTAAACATTGAATTTTATGTACTTTTCCATCTTTGTATTGATATAAGATCTCTAAGATAGTTTGAAATTTCATTTTATGAGATTATTTATGTGAAGTTATTTAAATATTCTTAGTTAAGCATTGTACAATTTTGCTTTCACTTTTTAAATCACATAACCAATCTAGAGATTTGTTAAATTATACACAAGGTTAGGAAGGTGTAGTCAAATAACTATGACAATAGTTACTATAATCAAAGTTTTTGTGAGGAAAATATGTTGTGGACATTACATAGTGAAGTTTATTAAGAAATTATCCAATCAGTTCAGTGTTTTTTAATGCCTTCTGGGTATGTAGGATAGAGGCCCCGAGGGAACATGTGGTAGCAGAGCAGAGTTTGAATCTGGTCTCTGACACTTAATAGCTGTATGATTTTTGTCAAATCATTTAATCTTCTTGGACCTATAATTTTCTCTAATTTTCTCATCTGTGTGATGGAGATATTAGTACCCCTCACATGGTTATAAGTTGTTGGTCCAGGCACCACAAAAGGGAAGATATAAAAGTACGTCACATAATACTTGACATAATAATAAGCATTTTATGACACCATCTTTTTAAATCTCCTCCTTCCCATGTTTGTTACATTTAATAACATTAAATATACAGCAGACATTTTAATGTAAAATAAATTACAAAAATATGGCCCTAAAAAGGAAAACATTGCTATAAGGATTTTTTCTTTCAAAAAAATTTTTTTTCATAATAACTGATTGTTATTAAAATGCAGGCAATACAGAGAAAGTTAAAGCTAATTTCTCATCCCACCCCTTTAAGATAATTAATATAAATAACTTGGTATATATTCATTTATGACTTTTTATATTTTATATATTCAATTCAATTTTTATATGTATTCAATTTTCACACATATTCATATTTTAATAGATAATTACAAGTGATATTCAATGTTACATATAGGAATGAGTTTTTAACACATCACTTCTGTTGATTAATGGAATGTAGAACTTCTTAATTCTCTAAGGTGTCCTTCCAGTTGCAACTATGTAGGTATTTTATGTGAATATTTTTATGTGCATAGCTTAAAAATGTGTTCTGTCATACCCCTGAAGATATACAGAGCTTTATTGTTTGTTTTTTACCCATATCATCGACCTGAAAACTAGGAATATGAATTTATAATATTGAAGCATATTATAATCTCATATGAAGCATATGGGCTTCTTTGTATTTAAGGCTCTTGAAAATTAACATAATTTATTAATCTTTCTTCATCTTTGTACATTCAAATATAAAACATTAAAGATATTGATCAGAGCTTTAATAAGAAATCAAGTGGCGTATAGAATATTAAATACTTCTGTCACGATTTTTTCAAGATACCAAGACTTCAGAAAATCCTTTCCCTATTAGTCAAAAAGAGAGTCATAGTGTATTAAATGATGAAACTAGATGTTTAATATAGGTGATAATTCATAAGACTTATTTTTCAGCTTTTTTTTAAGCTTAAAAAATTTTTTAATTGTTTCTATAAAACACTTTAGTTCATGTTCCTGCAACTTCCTTGAAAGATCCAATAAAATTTAGTGGTAAACTAAGAGTATGTTTTGGGGTCATGGTTTATTACTTTCCATTCCTTAACAAGTATTCATGACTCATCACAAAAATTCTTGATTACCATTATGGTGAAAGTTTTTTATGATATGTTTATTTTGTTACAATTAGTGTATAAACTTAATGTATTCAAATGCCTTATATTAAATATTATATATGTATCAAAAATTTAAGGTTTATTTAATGCCATAGCAAGAACAACTGTAGATATGATTTTTTTTGAGTGTGAATGTGCCTTTGAGGACAATAAATGTAATTAAAATTAGATTGATTCTTATTGCTTTGTGGAAAATATAATATCTTAGTGAATATCTAGAGTAAATTCAATTATATATTTAGAATATTACACCTTTGAATATGTAAGAATACAAAATGTTCTAGGAAAAAATAAAGTGAGAAACTTTATTAAAGGTCATTTAATTCCAGAATAATTAAATATTGTGGGCCTAATCTTTAGAGGGATGGATTTATTCTTAGATACTTAGGACATGTAGAGATATTCGGAGTGTTTGAAGTCTGATTAGATTGAGAGTAATATTGAAAGTTGGCAGTTCATAGAAGAGGAAGCTGAATTAGTCTAGGGTAGAGATGACTGAGGCTTATCTCTGATTATATTAGGGTATGGTTTTAGGAATTAGAGAAATTTGAGATAGTTTGTGAAAGCTGAAAATAGCCCCAACATCCTTGTCACTTAGAACTTTCACTCTTCTTTGGAACTAAGGAGGCAGGCTACACAATATATGATGAATTTAAGTATTAATTCTAAAACTTCCTCTGTCATCCTGATTGATGATCTGATGTCCTGTGTAACTGAGAAAATAAAGGTAATTAAAAGAAATTTCATGAGCTCCTACCACCAGATCTATCTACCTAACTATATCAGTACCTTTGTAGTCTGTATTTTCTCTTATTCTGATAAACTGTCCCTGCTCCTAGAAAAGCCTAATCCTTCACTTTTATTCTAGATTTCATTCCCTCTTAGCTACTCAGAATGTTTTAGCAATTCTTTCTTTTCTTTCTTACATTATCACTATACCAGTCAACAGCAGTTGACAGTGATCACTGTCTTCTCTGAAGCATTTCATTTTGCTTCCAGCACACCTCTGCCTCACTGATTGCAGCCTCAAGTTTCCTTGGCTGGGTTCTTATTTTCCTGAGCTCAGTCCTTGGATTGCTCTCTACTTTTTTCTATACATATTTACTCCCTTGGTGATCCTATTCAGTGTCATGGCTTTAAATAACCATCTGTTTTTCCATGACTACCAAATGTTTATATCCATTCTGGACCTTTCACCTGATCTGTAGACTAATGATGCAGTTAGCTACTTGATATCACTTGTATGTCTAATAAATATGTTAGAATTAAATATTATGGTCTTTCAAATACCTAAATCTACTTCTCCCACGATCTTCTCCATCTTAATTGCAACTTCATCCTTACAGATTCTAAGGCCAAAAATCTTGGAGTCATCCTTACTTTCTCTCTTTCTATCAAACTTTACATTTAATCCATCGTGATGCTAATTTTGTTCAATATATGAAAGCGAAAAGCACATATTAAAAACAAATAAATGTTGAAAAAATGCATTCTGCTCTGATTAGCCAGGTACAGAATCAACTAAAGATGTGGTTGGCTATGGATTCATTGTTAAAACTCTGGAGAGTGGCAGAATGTAGCTTGTCCTAGTTACTGGATTGACCAGACTCAAATTGTTTATAATTTCAAAAGATAAAGCAATGGGAAATCTAGATTCATGTTTAATTTTATGTTATAAGGAAGTCTATAGGAAAGAATCTGTATTCTAAGGAATATCAGTATATCCATTATAGTAACATAAATATTTTATATACCTGCAAGAATTAATTTTCAAAGAATAAGTATGAACCAGTAGAATTAAGAAAACTCTAAATACTTCCAGTTCATTGGATTGTATCAGATTGAAATGTATTGATCCTTGAGGGCACAGTGAGCTTAAAATGCAAACTGTTAGGTGATATATATACACGTTGTGAATGTATACTGAACTACTTGGAATATTGTGCTAAATCAAAACTTCATCTCCTTTGAGGGTTATACCTTAAAGAAGTTACACACCTAAAAAAATAATCTGAGTGGTAATTGTTTTCCTATAAAATATTTTGAGATACTTTTATGCTTCTCAACTAGGAATTTCCTCATTTTACCGTCCATGAAAAATTATTCTAGTTAATGGACTTCATTTCTCTTTCTAATTTAAATCAATTAGTTTTTACTTTACTATTTTATGTTTTTCATTCTGAACTAAGTTATTAAAGGAAATTGCATTATTTCACACACAAGGAGAAAAAATAATTGAGTTTTTATAGCACCAATATATTTTTAATAAAGAATTACATAATAATTTTGACTTCTTTTCTAATTATACATTTCATTGGTATGTCTTACTGGCAAAATATATTTGATCTCTGGAAATAATCTGCCAAAATAAGACAAAATCAATCTGGATACCTGTCAATATATATTCAGTAGAGGAAGTTCGTTTAGTCACTATCATAAGAAAGGAAAGCTGGTGGTTGTGGCCTCCTGGATTACAAGGGGCAAGAACGTGTGTATGAATTTGATTTCATTTTGAAGTTTAACATTGAAATTTAATTCTGCGACTCAAAATTATGCCTTAAGGTTTGTGACTTAAAACATTTTATTTCTGCATGCTTATTAATTACATGTTTCTTTCTTAAATCAGCCCTTAGTATTAGTGTTCATTTATGTGAGATGTGAGTTTGCACATCATTCTTACATACTGTTTGGAAATATCTATATTATACTATTTTCACACAGCTGATAGAGATTTTATACAGATTTTTCTGATTCAAAATCCCATTTTCTTTTTACCGTATCCTATTATGATGTCAAAAAATCCTTTCAGTGAAAACAATTTTCCCGTAATTGACTCGTTTTTAAAGTTTTTTTAATTGAAATTTTATTTTTAAAGTGTTATTACATGATTGGTTTCAACATATTCAAATCATGCTTTTAATTTTCATCCTTGCAAAATAGTTTTAAGGTTTGCAAATAAAGCATATTTAAACTATGGTTATGGTTATATTTAGAAAGTTACATATAAGTAGGAAATATAACTTTGGAATCTTAACGTAATTCCTGATTCATAATTTTTCATGTTATTTCTTTAAATTTGGTGTTAACTAAGTTAAAGATCTAAAGTAAAGATTTATTTATTTATCCATGTATTTAGCTAGCAAATATTTATTAAGTGTGGGTTATGTAGTGGGCATTTTGCTATGTACAGAGATATTTAAGACCAAATCTCTTCTCAAGAGAGAAGATAAACCATGAAGCAGGAGTGTCAGGCAAGGGCTAGAGGGCATTTTGTCTATGTCAAATAATTTGGACTTTTATTTATTTTAAATCAGATTACATTTACAATATGTTAAAACAACTTTCTAAATCACTAGTTATTATATATTCAAACCTACATGGATGATCAGAACTCCAAAATGGTAGGGGGTATTTGCAGTTTTCAGAGAAATATTTAGTTAGAATTTACCTAGAAGATATTTGACAATACAGTTAGGATTTTTTAATATAAAAAGCCATTATGTTTGGAGTAGCTGGTTAACTTAAAAATTTTGAAGTTATTAAGTAACTATTTTCTGATAATATTTTTCAGTTTTAAGTAACCACTTATTCCTGTGGCTCTGTTTAAAGCTGTAACCCAAAGTTATTTGCTGCAAAATATAGTTTTATATTAAGACTCTGTTAAAGGGAAGGATGTGTGTGGAAACTAACAGAATGAAATCATTTGAAATTAAAACTGGATGACATTTCCAAGGAAGCAATGAATGTGCTACACTCTACACAAATCATATCATTGCTGTTTTACCTTTTCCAATTTTATGGTATCCATTTCTGTTCTTGAAAATCTTTAAAAATGTGCAATCCTTGTTTACTTGAACTGTCAGTATTTAAGATATAAGTGATGTCACTCAGCCTCACACTTTTATTGTCATCCACTTTATGTACTTTTGCTCTGGAGTTGCTGAGCATCCCTGCATAAAAGACTAAAATTGGACCAATTGTTTCTGCTATTCAGTCTAACATATATTTCCAATTGAGCCAACTCTTGTTTTTATCCTTTCAGCTATCTCTGTTTAGCTTTCTATCCTGTGCCTACTTTTCAAACTTTTCATCTTTGTCAACCTAGAAATTCACCCCAACACCTTCATACTCTGTAAATGAACTTGCTTCAGGTTCCTTAGATCATCTTCAAGGACCTCCATCAAATTCTTTTATACTTCATATAACTCTATAACTTTGCCTTTAATCTTTGCCTACATTTATCTCTTGAGAGGGAATTCTCTTCATCTTTTGAGGCTATATTTTATCTTGTTTCTTTTTACCCTTTTTAAACTCTTGTTATATTATCTCATTCTTCGGATCTTTTTATTTTTTCATTAGATCCTTCTTTTTGGCTTAGGAATATGTTCAGTTCTTATTTATCTTAAATTACAAAAGACTAAATCCTTTCTTTGATTCTGATAATTCTCTTACGGTTACTGCTTCCCTCCCCTCTGCAGATTTCTTGAAAGCATAGTCTCTATGTTGAGTTTCAATTTTCTCAGCATTCTTCTACTCCTGAAGTTACTCAGTTCTCTTAAAGTTTTGTTATCTCTTGGTTCTTCAACTCACTGGACTAATTTTTTCAGTCATCTAGTCATCCTCTTAATTTTCTGGAGCATTCCATGTTGATAAGCACTCTCTTTTTACTTTTCTTCCTTTGACTTTCTTGACATTGTAAGATCTCATTTCTCTTTTTTCTTTCTAACTGTACCTTAAGCATTTTGATGAGTTTCTCTTTTTTTTTTTAAAGATTTTATTTATTTATTTGACAGAGAGGGACACAGCGAGAGAGGGAACACAAGCAGGGGGAGTGGGAGAGGGAGAAGCAGGCTTCCCGCGGAGCAGGGAGCCCGATGTGGGGCTTGATCCCAGGACCCTGGGATCATGACCTGAGCCGAAGGCAGACGCTTAAACGACTGAACCACCCAGGTGCCCCGATGAGTTTCTCTTTTAAATCATCCCATCAATATAGTAGTTACATTAGATTTTGCCCTTGCCCCTGTAGATGCCTCTGACTTTAATTATAATTTTCATTTAGTTCGTTCTTAAGTCCATATGGTTAGCTCAGAATGTTTTGAACTTTTATTTATAGAACTCTCATCATAAATTTCATGTATTTCAAAACAAATCTGGTTATTTAAACCTTATTTAAAATCTTTCTATAAATTACCTTATCCTCAACATACAAGTTCCTTAATATGGTTCACATGATTTGGCCTTTTACTCTTCTTTCCAGAGATGGTTGGTTTTCTTTCTGTATTAACCCCTTTATATTAAATGAAACACACACACACACACACACACTCACACACACCAGTATTCCTATGTACCATTAAGGTTCCAACTTGTATATTTCATCATCTAGGAAGTCTTTCCTGACCATGTAAATCTAGTTAAGGGACCCTTCTTTTGTGCTCATGAAGCATTCTGTACTTCTCTACATTCATTGTAATTGCAAATCTTGTCTAGCACTGTAGACTACTAGCTCAATGACAATGAAGATCATATCATCTTTATTTACAGTTTATCCCTAATATTTTAACATGGGTTCTTAAGTGAAAAGGTAGTCTCTTCTTTTGAGTACCCTCAGTATGTAGAGATTATTCCCTTGTTTTGCAACACTACAGAGGCAGGGTACTCCCAAAAGAGAAACTGTTTGACCTCAGTTGTTTTCTCTCTCTTTAGAATGGAAGGATACTTATTTCCTCCTTGTTCCCTTCTTTGAGTCCTAGTTTCCAAATCGCAGGCAATAGGAAAGGTATCATTAATCATTCTATTACATATGTACCAAAAGCTTTTATCCATATTGGTCTCTAAACCAAAATAACACATCACTAGTCATTGCTTTCTGCTTCACCAGTCTGTAAGTCAAGTCTGTGGGTTGATAGAGAGGAAGGGAGATAACAAATTCTGTGACCCATCCAGTTCTACATATAGGTGGATAGTAGACAATACTTTTGTTATGCATATTTATAATCTGTGAAAGGAACAATTTCACAGAATTTAGGAGGATTAAACAAGGGAGAACATAAATGATACATTGAGGGGCACCTGGGTGGCTCGGTCGGTTAAGTGTCTACTCTTGGCCCAGGTCATGATCCCAGGGTCCTGGGATCGCGTTCCGCATCAGGTTTCCTGCTCAGCGGGGAGTTGCTTCTCCTCTCAGTCCCACTTGTGCTCTCTTTTACTCTCTCTCTCAAATAAATAAATAAAATCTTAAAAAAAAAAGAAATAATAATTTGTATATTTTAGTGAGGTAGAAAAGTATTTCCTCCTGTTATCTTGTCTGGCATTTACTTCTGTAGATCCTTTAAGGTGAAGAACCAAGACTGGAAGGTATAAAGTCATTAAGTAATGAAAACACTGGACTCTTATTTAAGTATGTATTGAATCAGAACTTCAAAATTATTTGGGCTTATTTGTTGAAAGGGAAGATCCACACAAAGAAATAGTATACTATTAAAAAAGTAAAGATTTGAGACAATCTGGGACTAATTCTTTTCAAAAAGAAAATTGCTTCAGGCTATTCTCCCAAGTATTATAGTAATTGAAATTGGGTGTGGTAATTATTTGTTATTAATAATGGGCAAGTTTTACATCTTCATTTTTGTCACTTTGAACTTTCTGATAGTTTGTATATCTAGATCTGAGGCTTATTCAGTTACTTTCCATGATAAACAGAGTTTTCTAGATAAAGCAAGTAAGATTGTGAGGCAAATGGAATTTTTAGAAATTACATTGGAAATATTCTTTAACACTCAAATATATCATTCTTACCCACTTTTCGGTCTTTGTTAATATTTTAATCATCTGGTTTGTTGTCAAGAAATGTGATTTAATAAACTGCATGCAAATGCAAACTATAATTCAGGCTTTTAAATAATTCAGATTCCTTGCTCATTTAATCAAAATGTTTGTATTTTGGGGCAGAAAATGGAGAAGAAATGAATTAAAATGTATGATATTCTATATGTAAGATACTTTGCTCGGTTCTTTAATTTCAGTTATTTTTCATTTTGAGAAGGGCTGTTTGATTCTTTTTCAGATCTCTTTGCTGATATGTTTGCAAGACTGAATACTTATTTTAAATTCTCTGTGATAATTCTGCTGTCTCTTGTTTCTTTCTGCTGATTCTCTCTCATGTAGCCATGCTTCCTTGTGCACTTTGTGAATTTTTTGTTGTTGTTAATTTTTCTTAACCATTTATTTGGGAATTTTTTGAAAACTTGGATAAAAGCGGTACCTTTCAGAGTGGCTGAATATATACAATGTATTTTTATAAGATCCTGTGGTCACTGCTAGTTGGAACAACTTGAAACTGAATTCAGACGGAAACCTGCTTGTAAGGTATAAATTCAGGCTGAAAACCTGCTTGAGGGTGGACTTGTAGTTATGAATTCCTAGAGATTTTTATTATCCTCTTTCCAAGTGTGTATGTTGGGGGAGTTGTCATAGTGAAAAGATGTTTCTGTTTAACACTTAAAATGATGGCATGGCACATTGGTGTCAGGGTTATTGGGGACCCTCTTAGTAGGCTGCCCACCTTGAACATACTCTATGCTTTTTATCCTAATCTTTACATTCAGGAAGATAAAAAAAAAAAAAAGAAAACAGAAGCTCAGATTACATTGGTTCATCAAATGTATTCAAGGTAAATATTCTCTCAAATGCTCTACTTATTCCTCTGGGTTCCTGCATTCATTTAGTTCTTGAATTCAATATTTATTACTTTCTTGCCAGCTAACAAATGCCATTGAATAATGTGTTAATATTTTTTCCCAATATATTTAGATGTTTCAGGCAGAAAGACTGGTCTGGTTATCTAACGTATTATATAGCCAAACATAAAAGTATGCTAGATTTTTTTTTTTTTTACAAGATTATCTTACCTGTTTCTCCCAGGTACTCTGGTAGTCTACGTGTATTATAACCATTTCAGAAATGAGGTTGCCTGCCCTAAGTCAAGCAGCTGGTAACTGAAGAAGATTACTCTGTACACAGATTGATTGGTCTGACTCCAGAGTCCATGCTCTACATTGTACAGCACTGCCTACATGTAAATTCTTCACCTACAAATATTTGTTCTAAATAACATTTATTTTGTTGATCATTGGTGTTGTATATGAGGAAATGGAATCCTGAATTATTATCTGCAAGGGATTTGAGAAATAAAATATAACAGTTACTGTATTGCAGAGTTAGCAATATGTGTCAAAAACAGGCATAGTGCACTGTGATTCCCTTACCAAAAAAAAAAAAAAAAGGAATCTGTTCTATTTTCCCTAAAACTCTCCTGTTATTTCAGTATTATCTGCTTAGTTTTTTTCTGACATCCCAGCAGATCCTTTCCTTTTTGCCACCTTTTCCTTGACTTTCTCCTTTAGCAGTCCTATGAGTATTTTTGTTAAGATGTGTCCCATAGTAAATATCAAGAAACTCTTCGGGTGTTACACATACAGGCAGAAATAAACATAATACAGTATTTGTTAAGCTTTTCTCATTAAATACACAGTAGTGCAGAGAGCTGTATTGATTATCAAATGGAAAACTTAAATAAAAAGAAAGCATTACTAGTTCATCCTGAGCAAGAAAAAAATTGCTTAAAATGCTATCAGATGTTTTGCATTTTGAGGTAGCTACTTCAGATTTAATAGATTTGAGAAAATGGAAAGTTAATGAAGCAGAAGAGTGGAAATGAAATAGGTATAAAATAACCATCTACAAAATAGAAGTGATCTTATTAACAGTTGTCCGGATTAGGTTACTCTAACCACTAGCAAACTATTCAAATCAAGCAAGACCTATGAATGTCATAGGATAATCCAAATAAGAGAAACTGTAAATAAATTTTACTGAAGGCATTCTTTGTAAGTTATATTTAAATTGACTATTCTGTATATTATTTTAAATTAGATTTTAAAATTTAAATCAAAAGTATATAGACTTTAATATATTGGTTTTTAAGTAATAACTTAGCATCTTTTGTGAAGTTTATTAGAAGTGAACTGAATTGAAGGAAAGTGTTTTTATAGGAAATTAAACAGATTTTTTTTTTCATTTCCTAGTTATTGAGCTCATCCTATGTGAGAGATATTTCTAAGTACTGTTGAAGATTTATACCAGGTTCTACTTTTGGGAGAGGGAAAAGACAAATAGGATATTTATCTAAGGATTGGATTGGTTTCTTAGGGAAGATTTTTTTTTTTTAAAGATTTTATTTATTTATTTGACAGAGAGAGACATAGCGAGAGAGGAAACACAAGCAGGGGGAGTGGGAGAGGGAGAAGCAGGCTTCCCCGTGGTGCAGGGAGCCCAATGCGGGGCTCGATCCCAGGACCCTGGGATCATGACCTGAGCCGAAGGCAGACGCTTAACGACTGAGCCACCCAGGCACCCCTCTTAGGGAAGATTTTTAAAAGTAGCATTTAGCCCTTTAAAAAAAAGTATATAAATGGGTTTATTCTTTTCGCTTTTCTCATCTCTTATTATGATAATTTCTATTTTCTTATAATTTTTATTGATAATGGAAATTACTAGCATCAATAAGAAATACTGAGTAAGAAAGAATAAATACGGTGGGTCCTCTTTCCAGGTATCTGTTTTTTACTTTCAGTACTATAATTTTTATTTCCATAGTCTTGGTTATATTATGGGATTAACTTTCTTATTAGTTAAGAGGAGAAATATTAGATGATAACGACAAAGTATAGCAAAATAATAACAATAGTAATAATACAGCTGACATTCATTGAACATTTACTATTTACAAGGCCATATTCAACACACTGTGTATATATTATTTGTTCTGCCCAATAACTTTATGAAGTAGGGTCTATACTTATAAATAGAGAACGGAAGCACAGAAGTTAAATCACTTTCCCTGGGTAGTTAGTTATCGCCATTGGAGCCAGACTAGATAGCACATGTATATAGCACTCTGCATATAGTTGATTTTAATGGTAATTCTTATTCTGATAACAATGAGTTAGACCTGGAATTTGAAGCTGATAATATAGAATAGTTCTGTTAAGAGCCTTCAAAATAGGTATGATATTTTCTTAGAAATTGCAAATCTGTTATGTACCCTGTGTCTAACCTTAAGCTCTGTTTAAATTCCTTAATCATGATATTTTTAAGATTTTGCTAAGCTGTTTTATGTACTCCTTATAACATTTTTAGTTTTTTATTTCACAATGACTCTGAAACAATGTTTTGCCATTCATGTAATTCATGTAGTTTTATTCAAATTATATTTTTATCTGTATCTTTATCCACCATGCAACATGTTTTTTTTTTTTTTTACCAGTTTTTCAGTTGTATCCCGTTTCCTTTCTTCTCATTTAAATGCCCTATAACAATCATAGTTCACTTTCTGAGTTATGTTTTTTTTTTCTCTATGGATGCCCATTTTGTAATGTCTTTATTTAAGATCTTTACCCTCAGTTTGCATTCTTACACTCCTTTTTTCTTCTGTCAAATTTTCAGCACCAATCAGGGATTAAATAAGAGTAAAAAGAAAACTAGTAAAAGAGATAATGTGGTGGTCCTGGTTCTGAGTTAATTAATTTCATTTGTTAGTGATTTGTTTTTATTATGTAGTTAGTTCATTTCTACACAATATCATTTGGTCCTTACTATAAATGCTAGATTACAAGAATGAATGAGCATGATCTGCCTTTTCTTTTTCCTGTCTATCCAGTCTCTTATCATGTCTTGGCCTCATATCACACTGAATTTTTGGTCTTTTATATGTGGAAGCCAAGAAGTAATAAGATAGATATCAAATAGGTAGACAAGAAAGAAAAAAGGTGGGGGAAAGGAAGAGCGGAGAGAGTGGTGGACTGTGGGAGCTGGTATGCAATCACTGTTGTGCTAGGACAACAGCAGATGCAGCAGCACGGAATGAAGCCACTGGAGGACAGAAAATAGAATGTCTCTGTAATCCTGGAAGGGGGAAGGGTGCTTAACAGGCTTCAAGGGTAGCACTATAAAGTAGTAAAACTCCCAGTCACAGGATAGTTGCACATCATCTGCTTTGGCGGTAGAGGATAAGTCAAATAGCAACCTAGATATTAAAAAGGATAACATTCCGTTATTACAAAAGTACAAGAGTCTAGGTACAGTTGGTATGGATGGAGAGCAAAGTCAAACAACTTGTGTTTTTTTCAAAACAGAGAGACCAAAGACAAGTGAATTCTCTCAGCATGGACTTCTTAACAGAGTTGCAGAACTCCTACTGATTTTAGTAGCTTTTAAGTTTTATTTTTTACTATTTACACTAACTACTTTGCCACACAGTATAATTACTGACACTCACAGTGATGACTCTAATGCATCAGGAAGTGTTTAAATTGTGTACCTCACATTTTAAGAAGTTAGGGATATGTGTGATATGTTTTAGAAAATTTTCCATAAATGTATTTGAAATTCGGGTATAGGACTTAAAGGTTTAACTTCTTTTAAAATACTGTGATGAAGAAGACACAGTCACTGCCTGAAATCAACCTTGCATATCTCATGTGTAATGCAAAAACCTTCAAGTAAATTTCATTGTGAGGGTTTTTAAATAACTCTGTCAAAAAGGGCTTCAATACTTAAATACATATTGTGCATTAATGTAATTTTTTTGTTGAGGTGTAAATGACATATAACATTGTGTGTATGAAAGGTTTAACATTCTTATCTGACAGAAACACTAAACCATACGTGTTGGACATACGTGTTGGACATATTTTAATAACTAAAATAATCTTTTACCATATTGTTTATATTATTACATACTAATAGGATAAGTTACTGCCAGTTTTTTGTTACAATTTTCACCCATTTAAGTAACTTACTTATTCAGTATATGAAGTAACAAAGGCTTTGAAATAAGGCAGAAGTGAGTGTGAATTTCTCCCTTATCATTTGCCAACTCTATGATCTTTGAGAAAGTTGCTTGATCTCTCTGTTTTACGGTTTCCCAGTATATACATGAATATGGTAGTATTGTTGCACAGAGCTATACTGAGTGATGGTGTATGTAAAACCTTTATCAGAATGCAGTCTAAGCCCTCAGTAACTGGTATTGTCTTAGTATAAAGCAGCATATGGTTATGAAATTGTGTAAGAATGGCTTCTTGATTTTTACCTTAATTAGTAGTGCTTGAGATTTTCCTTATTTACCAAAAAAGAATGATTTGGATCCACATAAAAATTATTGGTAAAGTTAATTGTAATTAAAATTTTGTGACATTTCCTCCTTCAATACTCTATTAAATAAAGTAGCTATAGTATATCATTTCTTCAAGCATGAATTTGAAATTGTGTAGGGAAAACTTTGGAACTTTTGTTTTTAGAAAATAATTATTATTCTACATCACATGTATGCCAGTTCACTGCTTAAACATCTTCCATCAGAACTGAAAGTATATTGAGGGTTTATATCCTAAGGGATTACAACAGAAAGGGTGAGAAGCAGCTGAGCAGGGAATTGAAGAATGAATGCTGACTAATTGTCCCATTTATGCTCCTCATTCACTGGCAACCAAATAGTTCTACTTTTAATTTTAGTCTTTATTCTTATACAACCAAAGAAACAGTAGGTTCTGTTTACAGAAAGTGCTCTACTTAAAAGCAGTTGCAATTTTAGAGAAGAAAAAAGCATTAGAAGTTAGCAGGTCTTAGAGAAAGGGACAAATTATGTGTAGTGATGTGACAGTACTATTAAATATTTTAAAAACCTAATCTCTGGAACTGGATTTCCTACTGAATTTGGAATTTTCTGTCTTCCATTCATTAGCCGGTGTAAGCTCCAGCAATTTACTTAATATGGGTTTGTGTTTTCTCATATGTAAAATAGGAATAGTAGTAATACCTACCTCCTGAATTGTTGTGAGGATTACATTAGTAAATACTTATAAAGCAATTGGAATAGTGCTTGACGTATTGTAATGTTAGTTACCATATTTAATTAGGTCTAAAGTACCACTGCTTGTAAGATAAACCATTACTTTATGTACCAAGAAAGAAAACAAATGTGGAAGAAAATGTGTCTCAGAATCAATGCATTATAATATTGTTATTAGATAGGTAAATTTAATAAGCTTTTCATATTGTGATTCTTTTAAAGGTAATGTTTTTCTTCTTCTGTGTTATACTGCTTATATTTCATTGACTTTACCAAATATAATAATGGTACTACTATTTTTAGGGGTAAAATAGCAAATGACAAACAATGGATGGAAATATTTAGTTTACATATATTGTTTTGTCAATTTAAAATTTTTGTGGGAGAAATTTTTATTTTAAATTTATAAGGTGAATATTTTTGGTATCTGGCATTACATTAATTTTTTAAGTTTATTTATTTATTTTTTTTAGTAATCTCTGAACCCAATGTGGGGCTTGAACTTACGACCCTGAGATCAAGAGCTGCGTGCTCTTCTGACTGAGGCAGCCAGGCACCCCAGGCATTATATTCATTTTGAACACACTTTCATGTATCTCTAATATGTTCATAATAATAGTTTATAGTTATATTCTTTAGAGCTTACAAAATTCTAAAGTGTTTTCCACATAGTCAAAGACAATATATTGTGTTCAATAGATTTATAATGCTAAGTTAGAACATAGCAGTAATAATAACAGCCTCTGGGATCAAATTGCCTCGATTCAAATCTCAACTCATTCACTTATTAACTTCTCAAGTCACTTTGCCTCTCTGTGCCTTCATTTTCATATCTGTAAAATGGGGAAATTAATACTTCCTACCTCACAGAGTTGAAATGTATATGAAAAGTGCTTAGGACAGTGGCAGTTAGTAAGTACAATGTGCTTGCTAATTTTTTATGATAATTTGATTTTGCATTCTAAGTATTTTTTTAAGTTCTAATCAATTTTATTAACTAGAATCATTATTCTATATTTTATTCTCTTTTATTCTTTTTTTTTTAAACTCTTATTTTAAAATTATAAAAAAGACAGACCTGGGCTGTTTAATGCAGGACAGAGTATTCTGTCTATCCTAGAGGTCCTGGCGCAAGTATGATAATTGGTATGCACAATAACACCTAATCATCAAGAAGGTGAGGAATGATACTTGATCACTCAAGAATATGTGTGGTAATTAAAAAAAAAATCCCTTTAAAAAATTGTGAAAAAAGGAAAGTTTTGTCACTTGAAGGTATAAGCTTCAATTCATGTCTGGATTTTTTTTAATGTGAAACTGTGCTGGTGCTGGATAATTTAGATATTACTATGTTAAAACTTAGAAATTGCCATCAATCCTATATTATTCCACTTTGTAATAGGCAGTTTATCTAATTTACTTTCTTATGTTGATTTTAAAAACAGAAACAATATGTGCACAAAGTTAAAAAGTAAAATAGTATTAAAAGACTTGAAACCAGATAATGCACTCCCCTGTTTCACTGATTGCCACCTTCCACAGTCCTATGCCCCAGAGACAGTCACTTTGCACTCTTGGAGCTGTTTCTTATGGCATTTCCATATTTTTAAATAATACTTTTAAACTGTTCTTTATTGATTTACCAAATTTTTTCGGTATTAACTTCCCTTTTGATTATTTGGAGATTATTCTTACATTTATGTCACTTCATTCTCTCATATACTTACACAGTAATCACTCCATTTTCTCAACATACTTACCCAATAATTTTGCATAAAATTACCACTATTATATTATAAATATTGCTCCTTTTTGAGTGAAGTGATGCATTATAATTGTCTCCTTTCTCATACAACTTCTTTTTTCTGCAGTTAGTAGTTAATGTTGTTTTTATTTGATCATTTTTTGTGTACTTACTATTTTCCCCCTAAATGTTTCAACATGTTTTATGCATATCAGTAATTTCTTTCAATGCTCAAATATGATTATATCAAATTTGTCTTTTTTTGTGGAGTCCTTTCTTTACATAATGGTATGTTCTCAATCTAGATTGGTTGCTTTCTACTCCTAGTACATAGTGAACGTCTTGAGACTTTCTCTAGCTGTTCTCCCGTGCTAGATCCTTTATTTCCTCAATCCCATGCTCCTCCTCCCCCTTTTTCCTCTCTCTCTCTCTCTTTTTTTTTTTACAGAAGTATGTTTTATTTTTCAGGTGCTTCCTGATAAAGGAGCCATAGAAGTTTGCTTACTTGAAAATATCTTCATCCTGTCATCTTTTTTGATTGGATATTAGCTTATGTAAATAATTGTCGTCTGTAAAATAATTTTTCCTTAGAATTATGAAGGCATTGCTCCCATTCTCTTTTCTCCTTTTTTGTTTTCTCATTTCTTTATATTCTACTTAGTAGGACATTTTCTAGACATTCTGTTTAACTGAATATTTTATTTCAGTTATTTTTATTTTCTAAATGTTCTTACTGTTTCTCTGATTATTCTTTTTCTTTTCTTTTTTTTTTTACATAGCACATTGTTCTTATTTTGTGGCTGTAATTATCATTTTTTATGTCTATGAAGATAATATTTTTTTAAGAGTTCTTTTGCTCTTTGTATTGTATTTCCTTTGAGTATTTTATTTATATTGATTTTAGTCTTTGATGTTGGAGACTTTTCTTTGAAAGGCTTGCCTTAATGAGGTACTGCAGATTTGGTTGGAAGCTGTGTGTCTGGGGACAAGAATTGTTGCCTAGATGGCTTCATGAGGATGATTAAGCAAAGAGCCAGAATTTTTCTTGGAGATACCAGATTGTGGTATCTATATGTCTATTCTCTGGGGTCTTAAATGTTCCCCAGTGAATCTGTAAATATTCTTTCTGGATGGTTTACATCTACCTACTAACATGTAGGAACCAATTCAGATCCAATTGACCCTTGTTTCTTGATTCTTATCTATGTTGTGCTTGTTAGTTCTAAGTCAGGAACATCTCTGTTCCAAACATTCAACCCTCTGATCTTATTTTGAAGAAGTGAAAGACATGTGGAATAGGGTAGTTAGCCTATGTGTGAAAATGTTCTCTGTATAGACTTCTAGAGAATCCCTCAGTATTCATCACTGCTAAAATTACCTCTGCCTTTCTGGGGTTCCATTAGGCAAATTATCTTGATTGTATTATCCTCTTTTTCTGCCACTTAGTTTTCAGCTTCCTCTGCTGTGCTGAATCACTAGTCTCTTGCCTGAGGTTTTCATTTTTCGGAAGCATGTTTAATTTCTTGTTTGCTGTTGTCTTCTCTGCCATTTTCTTTGTCCTTTGGTTTTGCACTTTTTTTTGTTTTGTTAATGGAATTTCAGAAGGGAGTGTGCTGAATCTGCCATATTTAACCATAATAGTAATATTATTATTAATAATAACAACTAGCGTTTATCAAATGCTTTACAATGTACTAAACTTGTTCTAAGTATTTTAATGTAGATTTTCATTTAATCTTCAAACAAATCCCATTAGAAAGATACTATTATTATCCTCATTTTATAGATGAGGGGACAAAATGATAATAATTTGCCTAATACCACATGACTAGTAAATGGCAGAAAGATTTGAATCTGGGAACTTACTTCTAGAAACTGAGACTGCTACTTTATCATTATAGACCAGAAGTCTACACTACTGTAGACTTCATGACATTTAGAGTTACTGAAACTAACATACATCCTAAAAATCACTTTAAATAAGGCAAGTCACTGGACTATTTAGAGGAAAACTTAAGTTTATAAATATGCTGCATATAGATACACTCACAAATGTACATATAGAAGTTACTTATTGAATGAAGAGTAATTTTTCTGGTGACACAAAATTAATATAAACTATTATTGTTTACCACCATTTTTCTGAGGTATTTTTTAAAAATTTTTAAAAAATTTACTGTCTGAACTAGGACACAGTGTTCTACACACTAGGTATAACTAAATAAAATCAGAGGACCAAGAAGTTTAAGTTGATTGTATTAAAACTTTTTCTTTGTTTAAAAATTTCAGGAAAAGTAGAAATATGTTTGTTTGCAGGATTTAAAGATTATGAATAAATAAAACTTTTATTTTTAAAGAATATTATGGTCAAACACTTGAACTTTGAAATAAACTTAATTCTACTTAGAGTGTCACCAGCTAAAAATAAAATATAGTTTGGTTTTTCTTTTATAATAATAATAAATCATTTCTATTTGTGTAATTTTTCTATCCTTCTATTTCTTCAGTATAGACAGAAACCTATTGCCTTCCTGCTGAGGATATAATTTCTGAATCTAGGCGATGTACCGTCAGCACAGCGAAGCAGGAAATTATTCTCCTGTGTCAGCTGCTGCTGTTAAAGAATAAAGAAGGTTTGGGGTAGGATGCAATTCTATTATCTCTACTCACAAATCTCATATGACATGCAAATAGATTTTAAAATTAAGAGAGTTCAAAGTATTTTGTGACAAGAGATACTCCCTGCTCGCAATTCTTCCTCTACTCCGTCTAAAAACCCCAAGTATATTTCAAAAATCCATGCTTTTTTTCTGTTTTAGTGGCAGTAGTCTCCAAACTTACTTACCTTGTTTGAGTGATGTAATATGTGTAAATCATAGTCTTTAGAACATTGGGAACACTGGGATATTAAACTTAACATTAGTAGAGCAGCAGCAATGATAATAAATAATAGCTAATAATTATATGAACTTACTGCGAGCCAGGGACAGTTATAACTGCATGCTTTCTGTATATCAACTGAATTAGTTCACATAATAATCCTGTGAGATAAAGTGATTTGCCCAAAGCATATATGTATGTATGGAACATATATAAGTTTATGTGTGTGTGTGTGCATATATACATATCAATAAATATATAGAGACCCATTAATTATATTACTTAATATATACATATATACTTGAAAGGTGTGTATACATATGTAAATATATACATACATGTGCAAATATATTTATATATATTTTGCCTGTAAAACTAGAGGCAGAGATGGGATTTGCTCACAGTCTGCCCCAAAGGTCTCTCATAACTACCATGTTATACTAATAGAATATTCTAGGATAGGCAACTAGCAGAGAGTTACCAAGTACTAAAAATTAGATAAAATCTCAAAATGAGGCAATTTTATCCCTTATTCTAATTTTTCTATGAATTGGGTAAATACTGCTATTGCTTGATTTTTATCTCCAAAAACCTCAGGAAGTTATAGATTATCATTTTGTTGATAGTCTCTGTGCTGTGTCTTTATCTGGCATAGATAACGAATTTATTCTTCAATAAAGTTTTACTAAATTATCACAATGAATGATTTCAATATTATATTCCTATAACTTTGTGATAAAGGAAACTAATATTCATTCTTTTTTATTTGAGGACATTATTATTTAAGGACATGTATTATTAAATATGATAAAACACATTATAGACATATAAGGAGTTCTGAGAGATTCATGTACATTTTTGGCATCTTTAAATTAGGGGATGGTCTTAGAGTCATGATAAAGTGTATATTCATTTTTAGTTTGACTATAAAGTATACATTTGGTATATGATCTCTCTTGAATATCATTCATGGATATTTAGATTTGGAAATGTCAATAGCAATTGATAATAAGACAGCCTCAAATATAAACCTGTTTACATCATATAAAAATGGTATTAAAATTTATAGTTATCCCATATTTTTAAAAATGAGTATTCAGAATCCTTCCCAGAATTATGGGAACCAGTAGAGTATTTAATAAATGATGAGAGTAAGATTAATTCCACATTGTTGGATCCAAACCAAATTTTATCTAATTATTCTCTTTAATACAGCTACCAGCGTATTTTATATTTTCCTAAACTTGATGGTTATTTCTCATTTTATGAAAGATGCATTAGAGTCATATGTTACTGAAGAGTATTTAAAAATAAATAGAATAATGATTGCATAGAGGTGTAGAAAGATCTACAGATCTATACACTTTAGAAAAATAACTCTTTTTAAAAAAATTTTAAAGGGCAGAGAACTAATTCCCTCTTGCTGAAAATTCATGTCACAGTTAATTTAAAATTCCCTTGTCCATATAAATTTTCTCTTGTGTCCAAGTAAGACGTGTAATATGTAAGCAGGGAGGAAAAACTTATTCTTGCATTCTTTTAGTCAGAAGTTTTCTATTTCAATTTGCTGAGACAATATCACCTAGTTTCATCCTCATATCATCAGGTAAGCCAGGAAATTTTAGAATGATTAAAGTAAGTATAGCATGGATATTTTTAAAAATATAACCTCAGACTCTTGATACTGTTATATCCATGGCATTATCTGGGTTTCTGAAATTAAAATAGCACATTAAATCTAACAAAATGTCTTGGCCTATTTAAACCTTGTTTCCCAGATACAGCTTTCCTATATATAGATTACAATTCTATTGAGTTTTGTGGCATAAGTTACCTTTATAAACATACAGCTTAATATGTGCGGAGATCCTACAAACTGGAAATGTTACTTGCGTGTGATGAAAGCAAGTTTGGTTAGCCGTATGTTTAAATTTATTTCTTACTTTAAATACATGAAATGCTTATTATGCTCCTTCACTGTGCTCCATTTCAAGTGCAGTAACTTGAAAAAGAAGCTTCAGAATGAGGATGTTTTTTGGTAAGACTATAAAAAAATAGCCTTACAAAAGAATGTCAGTGGAAAAATGAGGAACAAAAAAGTTTTACCTTGATAAGCTCATTTGCATATCAGCCATCATAACAATGTTACCATTGTTTCTCTACCTGCATTGCACTCGTCACATATTTTAAAATTAGATATAATGTATCTCTTGCATAATTTACTTTTATGACAATTGCTGAAAAAATAATATTGTCATCATTTGCATGATAGATTTTTAGGCCTATTTCTATTTCCATGTAATTATCCTAAACCTTTCACTTCTAGATCGTCTTAATATAACAGCCACTTTTCTTTTTTTAATTATCAGACTTCATATTTTAGAGCAGTTTTAGGTTTGCAGAATATTGAGTAGAAAGTCCAAGGAGTTGCCATTTACCCTTTTTTTGCCCCTACCTTTCCTGTACCCCCAGAATACTGTTTCTCCTATTATTAACAGCTTGCATTAATGGGATACAGTTGTTACAATTTATGTACCAGTATTGATACATTAGTAACTGAAGTCCATAGTTTCCATTAGAATTCACTTTGTGTTTTTACAAATATGTAGTGATATGTATCCACTATTACAGTATCATACAGAACAATTTAACTGTCCTAAATACCCTCTGTGTTCCACCTATTCATCCCTCCCTCCCCATGCATTTCTGGCAATCACTGATTGTTTTACTGGCTTTTATAGTTTTGCCTTTTCCAGAATGTCATATATTTGAAATCATACAGATTGAATTTTTTTCATTTTGCAATATGCATTTAAGGTTTTTTTTTATGTCTTTTGATGCTATGAGAGCTCATTTCTTTATATCACTGAATTATGTTCTGTAATATGGATATACCACAGTTTGTTAATTCATTCACCTGTTGAAGAACATCTTGGTTGCTTCTAAGCTTTGGCAATTATGAAGAAAGCTGCTATAAATATTTGTGTGTAGATTTTTGTGTGGACCTGAGTTTTTAACCCATTTGTGTAAATACCAAAGAGTGTGATTGCTAGCTCATGTGCTAAGAGTATGTTTAGTTTGAAAGAAACTGCCAAATGTTTTCCAAAATGACTGAACCACTTTTCATTCCACTAGCAATGAATAAGAGTTTCTGTTGCTCTACATCCTTGTTAGCATTTGCTGATATCTGTGTTTCGGATTTTAGCCATTCTAATAGGTGTGTAGTAGTATCTCATTGTTTTTTTAATTTGTAATTCCCTAATGACATACTGTTCTGAGCTGAATTATGTCCCCCAACCCAAATTCATATTTTGAAGTCCTGAACCCCAGTACCTTGAAAGGTGATCTTATTTGGAGATAGGGTCTTCACAGAATTAATAAAGTTAAAGTGAAGTTATTGCCGTGGGTCCTAATCCAGTATGTCTGGTGTCCTTATAAAAAGGGAAAATTTGGATGCAGAGATAAGCATACAGGAAGAATTCCATGGAAATATGAAGACTGCCATCTATAAAAGAGACCTGGAATCTGATCCTTCCCTCACAGCCCTTAGAAGGAACCAACCCTGCTAACACCTTGACTTCTAGCCTCCAAAATTATGAGACAATTAATTTCTATTGCTTAAGCCATCCGGTTTGTGGTACATTGTTATGGCAGCCCTAACAAGCTAATATACATCCGATGTTTAACATCTTTTCATATGCTTACGTGCCATATGTAAGATATCTTTGGTGAGATATCTGTTAAGATCTTTTGCCCATTTTTTTGTTGTTTACTCATTGGTGGATTTTAAGAGTTCTTTGTATATTTGTTTTTTTGTATATTTGGATGTGTGTTTTGCATACTTCCTTCCCACCTGTGGCTTGTTTTTTAATTCTCTTAACTGTTTTTTTTTGCAGAGAAGAAGTTTTTAATGTTAATGAATTCCAATTTAGTTTTTTTTCTTCTATGGATTATGGTTTTGGTGTTGTATCTAAAAAGTCATTGTCAATCCCAAAGTCACCAAGATTTTCTCCTATGTTATATTCTAGGAGTTTTATTGCTTTGTCTTGATTCACTTTGAGCTAATTTTTATGAAAGTTTTATTATCTACATCCAGAATCTTTTTTTTGCCTATGTGTGTCCAGTTGTGCCAGCATCCTTTGTTGAAAATGTTATCCTTTCTTCATTGAATTTTGTTTGCTCCTTTGTCAAAGATCAGTTGATTATATTTGTTTGCATTTATTTCTGTTCTCTTCCATTGATCCATTTGTTCTTTGACCACACGGTCCTGATTACTGTGGCTTTTTAGTAAGTCTTGAAGTTGGGTAGTATCAGTCTTCCAACTGTGTTTTTCCCCCTTAATATTGTGTTGACAGTCTGGCTAATATTTACTAACAGTGAATTAATGTGTGAGTTTGGATGACTTGAGTTTATATGATTTTCCTTACTTTGCAATTTAATTTATAACAATATTTATTCTTATATCCTGTTAAAAAATAAACTAGAAAAAAGGTACAAATATAGAACTTAGTTTTGTAATTTTGACTCACATTATTTTCTTTTCATTATGTTGTATCTCTGAGAAGGACTGACTGATAAAATATATGTTGAATATACATGGCATAATTTAGGATGATGAATGACTATGAAATAAATGGGAACTTTACATAAAGTGTTATAAAATAACATCAATGTAATAGGATCCTGAATTCTCTAAAAATGTGAAATTTAAACAGAGATGAGGTTATGTATAATTTAGTCATGTAAAATGCTGATACTCCTTAATTTATTTTAAAGGATATATCTGAGTTTTTAGGGAATTCCCATTATATATTAAATACTAAATGACTGGAAAGAACATGATTCAGTTTGAGGGAAAGTCCTAAGTTATTAAGCTATGAGTCAGAACAGAATATTCTCTAAAATTGTGTTTTAGACTACTCCACTGTGAATGTTGAAAGTATTCCTTTACAACAATAAACATTCTAATCTGTTTTTTTTTTCTTTCATTTTTTGCTTTTTCCTTCACTAGAGCCTTTTTGTTCTCCAAGCTTTTAAATTTAGGGTCTTATATAGGAGAGTTTACTTTTTAGCTTCTATACAACCTAGTATTTGTTAGTTTTTGTAATAAGATCTAAAATTATTTATAAATGTTCAAAGTATTTAACTTTTATATAAGGGGGAAATCTAAGGAAGTCCTTATAAAATGCCTATAGTTATGTCATTACCAGGTGTTCTTAAGAGTAAGAAGTAGGACTGATAATGCAGTCATTTAGCCTGATATTGGCAGATATTTTAGAGAACTAAAAAGTCAAAATCACTTACTAGCTCATTGGTGCTAAGCATTTCATAATACAATATGAATTGAGGTGGAGAATTAAGTGGGGATGGAAACATGGAACTGTTTGATTTTTCTCCAGTAGCACCTTTGTTTATGATTGGTCAAGTCACTTTGTTTCTTTACTCATCTCAAGAAAATGTCATAGCTTTTTGGATACTTTAGAAAATCAGTTTAATCTGACTTTAATCTGCTGAAGTCAGTTTCATCTGACTAGTTTGAATTTTAACCTCATAGCCCAGTTTAAAACTCAGATTTTCCCCCCTTCTACTCAGTGCCACTTAGGCTTTTCTGGGAGATTGGAGTATAGAAAGAGTTATATCTAGTCATTCAGTCTGTTCACTCCAGTGAGTGGAGAGTGATCTGCTTTTTCATTTAAATTCCTATTTATCCTCCTGGGTTCTGATACTAGAGGAGAGAGATGGAAAGGGGAGAACTTTTGTTTTTCTATTTTTCTATTTCTGCCCCTCTGCTGAACACTGACTAGACCGTATGCCTTCTATGGGGAAAAAGACAAAGCCTGGCTTTCTGATGCAGCACATGTGTAAAACTTGCTTTGGGGGTAAGATATCTTTGGAGCATCACACTATCCAGTTCTGGCTTGTCTTCTACTCTTTCTCAGTTTCTACATCTCCAGTGTACTCACAGCTTCTGGCTGCTGGGATCCCCATTGTCTGGAGGCTCAAGCCCAGCTACTTTCACAGTCATGACACTCTTTGCTGTTACAGATAGTGACTCTGGTTTGCTCTACCCTGCTTTCCAAATTTGAGGGTTTTTTCCCCCCCTCTCCTCAAATAAACCTGGGGAAGGGGAGTGGGCATGGGATGGTAAGCAAGTGTAAATGCAAGCAGAATCCAACTGAGAGATAACAGTCTTCCCTCTTGCCAGTCTTTTGGACCTCCTCTTACTAGATTTGGATTTTTTGACAACAACACAGTCCAACTACATTAAGACAGTGAAGCAAACTCTCAAGTTGGTTGACTCACTCAAAATGAGACAAGGGTAGGCAGTTCTGGGGTAAAAAGGAACTGAGGAAAGTAAACGTTTCAGTTATGGAGGAGTAGTTGGTTCTCACATGTTTGGTCTGAGTTCTGAATGTTAAGTATGTGATTGATGATTTTTTTGTACTTAGTCTTGAGTTCTAATTACCAATCCCACCTCATATTGTTATGTAAATTTTACCATAATCTTGCTAGTACAGTAGTACCAACAAGGAGAATATCTTCCATGACCCCTAGTGGATGCCTGAAACCACAGATAGTAACTGAACCCTATGTATACTGCTTTTTCCTATACATACACAGCTATGACAAAGTTTAATTTAGAAATTAGACACAGTAAGAGATTAATAACAATAACTAATAATAAAATTGCGCAATTAAAATGGTATACTATAATAAAAATTATGTGAATGTGGTCTGTCTCAAAATATTTTATTGTACTGAGCTCAACCCTCTTGTGATGTGAGATGGTAAAACACCTATGTGACGAGATAAGGTTAGTGATAGGCATCGTGATGTAGCGTTAGGCTACTGTTAACTTTCTGATATGTTGGAAGGAGGATCATATGCTTCTGGACAGCAGTTGACCAAGGGTACTTGAAACTGCAGAAAGTGAAACTGTGGATAAGGGGGCACTATGCATTTCCATTCTTGCTGGCTACCATCAGTTCCACTACAGCAGCTCCTATGATCCTTATAAAAGATTAAACAGGTTCTATCACTCCCCCAGTCAAAATACTACAGTCACTTTCTGTAAGAGCTTTTTTTTTTTTCTCCTAACAGTCCAAAGGCCTTATGTATGGCCTACAAGGTTCTATGTGATCTGACACAGGTTAAAATTTTGATCACTTGTTCCTGTCTCAGAACTTTGCTCTAATTGTTCTTTTCTGTGTAGTGTTCTTATCCCAGATAGTCTGTGGACTCATGTCATTTCATTCTTTGTTCACATAATGCTGCTTCCTTAGGTTATCTCTGACTACTCTGTTAAAATAGTTTGTCAGTCTGTTCCTATTACTTGTTTTTTTTTTTGTTTTTTTTTTGGTTTATACCTGAAGCATATCCATACATTTTATTATAATCTAATAGTTTATTTATCATCTGTCTCCTTCATTAGCAAGTAATCTTTGAAAGGGCAAGTTATTGGCTCCTTTGTTCAGTGCTTTACTTACTGTCTTAAATATAACCTGACTCCTAGTAGACAATTTTTTTGTTGAGTGAATAAAGGAATGAAGGAATGTTAGTTTCTATACTCAAACTTTAGAAATAGCTTGGACTTATCTCACAATTTTTACTCTTCCAGTGTTTTTACATAGTAGCACACTTTTGTTTTATATATATATTTTTTTTATTATTCCTAATTATATATTCCCATTGTTGTCATCCCAGTTGAACCATCCACACCTCAGTTCATCTTCCATGCTGCTGCTAGCGTGATTTTTGTAAAATGCTTCTGAAGATGCCACCCTTTGGAATAAAATATTCTAAAATTCTTTAGCCTAATTGGGCCTGTGCCTATTGTCCTTCTCCTCACTGATCTCTACATAATACTGTATATTCTACTCCTATTCTTTGTGTTGCCCTGAATGCTTTAATATGCTTCTCTCTTACTCCTATACCTTTATTTAAAGGCTTTTCCCTTTTTGTCTTACTGCTATATATTTTATTAGTGTGTGAATACATAAAATCTAACTCCTATGTGAGAAGACTCTAGAAAAGGTTTTTTCCATTTGAAATGATTGGGAACTAACTACTTAGTTGCATTGTATCCTGCTAATTTGTGAATACATAAGCAAACCTTTCAATTTCTTCACTGAGAATCTTTAATTCATGGTAAAAGTTCATTTGTCATTTTTGATGAGTATTTAAAAGTTGCCACAATCTTGAAGAGCACCATAAACACTATTTTGTAATGCTCTTTATAATATTGTGAATTTATTTTAAGGGTATGGATAACCTACAGATGTCATAACTCACAGATTCTTTTTAAAGGATGTACATGTATGAATGTATATTGAATCATTTACCCTCAGAAAGACACACTGAAAGGAATAAGGAAAATGATTTATGAAAGTGAGAGTATTACTTGTAGAACCTCTTCAGAAAATGTGATCCCTTGATAGGTTCGTCAAATTTAGTTGTTTTTTTTTTTTAATAATTTATTTGACAGAGCGAGAGAGAGAGCAAAGTTGGGGGAGCGGCAGGCAGAGGGAGAAGCAGGCTCCCCACTGAGCAAGGAACCCTATGCAGGGCTCCATCCCAGGACTCTGGGATCATGACCTGAGCTGAAGGCAGACACTTAACCGACTAAGCCACCAGGCGCCCCGTTTGTATATTGTGAGAATGAGAGAAGAGACTGATAAAGGAAATGAAATTATTTCATATAAACAATTGAAGCTAAATGTTTTCCTTATCTGAGCCTGTTCAAAGTAAGTACAAAGTCATAGAAGGGACCAGTGTGACTTTGTGGGAAATGTAGACTATAGGAATACAAAGCAGTGTTCCAAAACTTGTATTTAGCATTTTTGTATCTAAAATAATATAGAAATATATAACTTGTGATATTGGTCTCTTTTAGAAGATAGAGCTAAATAAAAGTAGAAGACACAGCTAAATAAAACTAATATGAAGTTACGTAGCAATAAACAAAGAGGGGACCCTATAAGGAAGTTTTAGTTGTTTGAGATAGCTTTTTTGAACAATTATTACTATTACTGATAATAATAGGTCAGGTTTTGTACCATGTATTTATGTGGATTATTTCATTTAGTTGTTGAAATATCCCTGTATCTGTTACTCATAGTACAAAAGAAGAAACAGCTGCTCAGAGTTAGACATTTAATTTAAATGATTACTGCTGCCTACTCAGTTGGGTGTCTTCATTTCACTTATCAGTAGTTCTTAAATTTTGGAGGGAAGTCACAGAACCTTTTGAGAACCTCACAAAAGTTTATGGCCCACTTGCCCTAGAAAAATGTGCTTGTGGACCCATATAAGACGTCTTTATTTTAGCATGCAGTTTTGCAGAATTCCTAGATTACCTAAATCCCGTACTTGGACTCCGGATTAGGAATCTCTGATCTATGTCTTCTTTTAATAAAGAGACTGACAGATGCTATACTTTTTTCTTCCTCTACTACTGCTTGTCACGTAAGGGAAGTAATATTTATTTACACTGTGCCTTATTCTAGAAAGAATTTAAGGAAGCTGAAAGGAAATTGTCAACTATCTCTAACTCTACTGAGTATATGCCAAAATAAATACATAAATTCTGTTATGGCAAGTGAGATTCAGAAGTTTGATGGATGGGATGCTTTTTAATCGTCAGATTTGTTGGGCTTTGCTTCAAAGCACCCTCAATCTGTTTCAGGAATCTAAATGTGAGTATTTTGAAGTAATGTAAACTGTTACTTCTTTAGAATAGTATAAACATAATAGCTGAGCCTCAAGATAAAAAAAAAATTAGAAAGATAGTGCCTTCCAGCCTTGTGATTGATTCAGTGATATTTCTCAGAGAATAATTTTTTAATTTGATCTTCTAATTCCATCAAATATAAATTATGTACAAAGGGTGTGGTTGTAGTAAAAGTAAGATGGTAATATTTTTCTGTATTAATGAATTCAAGTTATTGTCTACTTAGTTAACTCATTGATATACGGGTTAAGGATGAAGACTGTGTTTAGATTATAACTCTGTGTGACTCTGGAGAAGAAAAGGTGTCATTTTGTATGAGTTCGCTTTTAAGGCTCCAGTATATGAAAAATAAATTTAACCATTGCTAGTTGTTGGAAGACTAGTTATTTCATAAAATTTTTTTATATAAAGTAATTTAGAATTTCAGAATGGGTTTCCTTACATTTTTAAGATATTTCATGTCACTTATGCTTCAGTTCTGATACCTCACCTATTTTGTTTTTTCCCCCTTGAATCGTCATCTAAAAAAAAACATTAAATTAGCTGACCATAGTGAAGAATCTTATTGTATATATTTGCTTGGTTTTATTAGGTAAATTACTGTAGAAATAATGTTATAAATCAGTAGACAATGTTTGGGGTTAATTTTTCAACGTATGTGTTTTAACATTGACTTATAGTTATATTGTGAATTGAAAACTGTATTTCTACTTTTTTCTTCAATCATTCTTAGCATCGAATTTTTAAATGAACGGTAGCCCATCTGTGTAGGGCTCTTGTGACTGAATGATGTATTCTGTTTTGCTGTGGCACAGTTTTTGGACAGCCACTTTTGTTGTTAAATATTTTCATTTTCTATAGTACTTTTCATCCCTGTATATATGTACAGGAGTCACTTCACCCACCACCGAATTGCAGCCACTTCTGAGGTGGAACGCAGCAACTGTTTAACAGCGCCCTTTCCCCTAGGTGCTGACAGCTGCAGAAGAAATTGTACATGGTCCTGTACAGAAGGTATTTCTCCACTGTGCCATCTGCAGAGTGAAACTGACTAGGAGTACTACATAGACTGTAAGTTTCTTGTGTATCCGTCCTAGACTGGAAAACCCAATAAGAGAATAACAAATAACTGGGAAGCATCATTTAAAAATGTATTGAGGTCAGTTAAACTTAGTGCTGCTCTCCCTGGCTCTAAATTTTATTTTAAGGTCATCTAATTTGTGATTGGTACTGAATTGAATAACAAATGGATGCACTCCTTGGCAATATTTTATTTTAAAAGCATATGAAACTAAAGTGCTTTTATAAATACTTCACTTTTAATGAAGCTTAAAATAATCAGTTTATTTTTAAATACTTTCAAATAACCAAACCAGTATTATCTAAGATTTTAGAGCTGTGTTCTTAAAGTAGCAAATCAACTTAAAATTCAATAGGAACATCCTAATTAGCTTTGCTTACAGTGTTTTATGTCTTAGCCTTAATACTTTCATTCTTGGGTGAAAGCTTTGCAACAAAACCAATTTATAATGAACCTAGTTTTGATTCTTTGTTTTAGAAGCACTAAAGAAAAGAATTTTTTTAAACATATTGAAACAAAACTTGGGAGAGAAGAAACAGTAAATATTTGAACTTTCACTTAATATATTTTAGTCTTCTCTCCCATTTCATTTTTTAATGATTTTCTTTTTCCCTTTGTAAAAGCATTTTATAGAGTGCTATCTTTAGTAACAGTTTGGCATGTTTATGCCTTATAGAATAGGAAAATAACATTAGAAACTGCTGTTGTCTATTGTTAAACAATATTATATGGATTGTTATATTTCATTGTTTTGCTTTTCTAGTCAATAGTATGACTCACTATCCTTTTGTGTGTGTGTGTGTGTGTGCATCTGTAGACATTTCTATGGCAAGAAATTAGGATCTCCTAGTCTTCACAGTCTTAATTATATGAAATACAGTGTCATTTGTTTTAGGTAACTTTAAATTATATCATAATTTAAATGATATTTGTGTATATCTCTATGCCTATAGATTCTCAGTGAAAGCAGATAAAAGCCTCTCTGGGCCACAGTTTACTTGTAAAATGAGGTGGGTGGAAGAAATTATTTCTACAGACCCTTTCTTTATGTGTTTTCTGTTTAACTCAGGGGCAGAATTCTGTGTATTCAGAATTGTACCTTACATTATGTAACCAAGATATTTTGGTGCAAGTAACTTTGTTCTAGTTAGAATATTACTTGTGTTAATTAAATGCCAAGTGATGGTATTTTAGAGTCAAAAGAAGAGGTCTGATTTCCTACCAAGATTTTTAACTATCTCTAATTTTATAGTGGAGTTACCCTACTGTTTTGAAATAAATTTTTTTGAGAATAAATAAAATTCTCAATATCTTATTCATCTGATAAATTTTTAAAAAACTAGGCTTTATTTACATTCAAAGTGGAATGCAGTTAAATACTACCAAAATCTAACTTTTTAATGAGATTGTCCTCCTTACTTAGACTCGATACTCCATTCAGCAGTTAAAGCACTAAAGAAGTAAACTTTGATATTTTAAAGAATATAGTTTAGACATAATCTACTTATGTATATCTAGCAAGAAGGTATTTTATCAGTATATGTAATATTTGATTTGCTATAATTGGTTCTTTTGCATTTTCTACAAACAGTGTAATTGTAAGTATTGCTTAATCCATTTATCTTATTAACTGAAGTTATTATATTTGACAGAATAGACCATATGCTTTATATACTGTTTTGATGAAAAAGTGCAAAACATACCTGTTGTGCATATCTGAGTATATATTTTTCAGTTATACAGAATTGTTATATATTAGACCTTTTGTGGGTGATGTAAGTTTAACAACTTATAGATTCAATTTTTAACCATATGAATCTTATATTTAATATACTTCCAACGTATGTTATTTGGAAAAAGGAATTAGATGGAAACTTCATTTTTATTGAATATACTTGTGTATTATATGAATTTAATGAACATGTACTACTTGTATAATCAAAAATAAAGGAAAATGTTGGTATGTCATTTAAACTGTATATTTGGAGCATTTCTTTAGTTTGTTTAGAAATTATCTTCATTGCATAAAGTATCTTATAGATACTTAATATCTCTATTTGGTTGTGTTCTCAGGGAGGGCTCTCCATCTTATTCTGGAGGACCAGAATTGTGGTTGGGCTTATTATATAATTTATATTCATTTAATAATTTTGGAATTCAGAAATACTAGATCAAGAGTAATTAAATCTGAAATCTGTATTTTTCATCTTCCCCTAGTATAATCTTCTGTCTGAAATAGGAAAAATGAAACAAATACGTAGATAAAATTAATTTTTAATACTTAATAATGTGTACTTAGACCTCTAGCAGTAATGTTCTGGCAACATCTAGCTTTCAGTTGGAGGCTTTAAAAAGAAATGTAGCACCAACTGAAGAAATAGTGAAATTGATGAGAAAATAAAATATAAGGAAATGTATTTTAGGGGTAGATTTTACTTAATTTAAATTATTTTAAAGAACATACATTTTCATATAGACTTTCAATCCATATTTTAAAATTTTCAATTACTCTTCTTAGTTTTATAAAATACACACTCTTATCTTTTCAATTTGGGGCATATTTCTATATTCATCCCAAACAGATTTCTTAAAAACTATTTGTCTTGTCAAATTTGTCTGAACAGATTCTTGTCATGTGATAGGGAAATGAAACACTTTCAAATGTTTTATTGTGAATAATGGGGAGATGATTTTACAATTTAACATTAGGTGGACAATTCTTTTTATACTAAATGGTTAATATTCGAGTTACTTTATTTAATAAACTTTAGTATTCAGATGTTATTTTCTATCATCCAAAACATAATTTATATCCATAGAACAATATTTGCAGTTTGAATTTATATATTTTAAAAATAAATGTGAAGTTTTTTTTCAAATAACCTCAGGCCAGTTATATGAAGATAAGATATTCATGTAATTACCTCAATGTTTGTTATTCTTGTTTTATATATGAACTAATTCCTGCCATTTTTTAATGAATTCTGCAGATATTTCCTATATAAAGTTAGTTTAAAATTTTAAAAGTGTAAGTGTGTATAAAGGACTACTTATGCCACAAATCTCTTTATCTTTAATACTAAGTTAACAAACATTTATTACTTAAAATTTGCCTTTAACTCTGAAATTTCTATGTGTGTAGGTGAAGTGAGTGTGTGTGTGTGTGTGTGTGTGTAATGTTCCTAACATATTTTCTGAAGCACGGCCTGGAATCCTGACTGCCACTTTGTAGCTATTTAATAAGGTATAAATTGCTTAACAGCTGTAAGGGTTTTTTTTAATCTGTTAATAAGAAATCATTACACCTACCTCACAGGGTTGTTGTGAGGAAAACCAATAAAACATATGTGAAAGAGTGCTTTGCATATGCCAGATATGCAGGATATAAAAAATGAGTGTTACTACAACTTCAGTGGACCTCATTTTTATCTTATGATAAAAATCTAAATTCTGCACATGTGATCTGGCTCCCCACTTATGTCCTCAACCTCATTTCTTTCCTTGCAAACTGCATGTACTGATTAAGTGATACTCAACGCTTTGCCATTCCCAGAATATATCACGCTTTCTTTGGGCCTTTGCCTGCCTGCATCAGTCTTTCCAACCACTCACACACCCCTTTATCCATAGGCCACTATCATCTGTATAATTCAACCTCATCCTTCAGGTCTCACTTTTTAGATTTCTCCTTAACTAAAATGTTTCTTACTCCTCCTTCATCCCTTATACTTCTGTTAGATGACCCTTCTATATGGTCCTATAGGCTTTGCTTATTCCTGTTCTAGCAGATATCTCATGTATTGTAACTGCCTTTGTGCCTGTCTGTTTCCTTTGTAAACTTGTTGAGAGTGGAGTCTGCCTTCAACTTCTTTTACCCAGTACTTAACAGAGTTTCTGCAACTCAGGAGGAAACAGAGTGAACATTTTACAAATAGATGTTAAGTTCCCCCTAAACAAATTTACAACATACGATTTGTACTCCTTAAAAAATATCTTTAATTCTTCTATATTTATAGAAAAGATTTTAAACTCCACAATAATCATATCAAAATTATGGCCTTTTGGGGCACGTGGGTGGCTTAGTCAGTTAAGGATCAGACTCCCGATTTCGGCTCAGGTCATGATCCCAGGGCAGTGAGATGGAGCCCCACATGGGGCTCAGCACTCAGTGGGGAGTCCCCTTGAGATTCTCTCTCTCCCTCCGTCCCTCCCCCCACTCTCTCTCTAAAATAAGTAAATCTTTTTAAAAAAAATTATGGCCTTTTATAATCGACTACTTTACTCACCATTTATCACTCCTAATGCATTTATTAGGAGGTGAACTCACTAGGGTACAAGTGGAAAGTTACTTTATTCTTCCCTGTCTCTGTACCTGAAATCCCACCCTGAATATTTCCTTTTCTGCCCCTTGATACATGCTGCTCAAGTGTTTTTTTCTCTTCTCTGCTCTTGCTCTTCTTCCTCTTCCTCTTCTCTCTCTCTTGTTCTTTGCATTCTCTCTTTAATTCTTTCTTTGCTCACTCCCTGGCATTTCAAAACACACTTACTTTTCAGGTAAATTTTAAAAAAAAGGCTAAGAAATTAAAATTCCAAACTCTCACCCAATGTGAAATTTTTTTCTTATGTCAACTTTGTTCAAAGAAGGCTTAAAAGCCTGAGTGGGGGCATGTCAAGTAGTAGACATTTGTATTAATTTCTTTTTACCTTAGTTTTTCTCCTATTCCTTGTACTACTCCTGGGTCTTCCAAAGTCTGAGGTTAGAAATAGAGAACTAATTGGTAGTAAGGGTATGTTGGAAATCTAACTTTCTTTTGCTTTTCTGAGTTTATCAAAGACTCCCCAGTTGTAATTCCTGGATGCAGTTGATACTTCCTTTGCTTGTCTTCTTTTGACACTGTCCTTAGTTTCTGACTTTCTAGACTGCTTTGAACCTCTTTCTTCTGGAATTACCTTGTTTCCTTTGCAGTCTTTGTAGAATTCCTTTAAAAATGGTTCAATGCTAGTTCCTTTCCCAGGAGTCCTTACCTGTCCCATTGGAAAATATAATTCTTTACTTCATAAAATCAGAAGTGTTGGCCATTTCTAAGGTAATAGTCCCAGACTAAAGGCATCTTAACCTCTTGCCTTTAGTTTATTTTTAGGCCAAAGTCCAGTTCCTGTGTCATTCCTTAAATGTCCTATATTCTAAAGGACATAGGGCAAACTCTGAGTGAATCGCTCCTTATTTCTTCCTCAAACAATATAAGCTCCTATCCTCCAATATATACTTATATTTTTTTTTATGTGAATGATGGACCAAACAATGCCTGAGCAATTTTTGGCCACATTTTTCCAAATGTTGCATAGATGATCTGTTACCTCAGTTCTAGTACTTGGAACGTGTTGTTCTCAGCTTTGGGTCCTAACTGAAACAGAGAAAACAAGAAAATTCCCATTTCAGTATCCTGTTAACACCACCTAAACTGAGGCCATAATGGCAGCTTGCATTTCTATAAATTTCTATGAATGTTCATCCATTTCTATATTTCCATGCCTGTGTTAGGCTATTCTGTAAGTTTGGAATGTCCTTTATACTTTTTCCTCATGGTGGAATCCTTCCCAGTCTTTGATGCCCAATTTAGGTGAAGTCTTTATTGCTCTTTGCAGTTAGAATAAATACCTCTCTACTGTGTTCTCACAAATACTTTGTGTAAATTGTTATTGTATTACCTATACATTTGTCAGTCTTACTAGATTGTGAGCATTTTTGAGACAGCCACTGACTTATGGTGACCCCTTACCACCTAGTCTCTATTATGTGCTCCATGCATTATTTGCTAAATGAATAAATCTCTTCCAAACACTGAGATTGAAGTTTGTAAAATTATTGTTGAATAATTAATACTTACATTCTTAATTATTCCTGTCCATATTTCAAAAAATATTTGAGGGGGGCAAGAATTATATTTTATGCCTCTGATTTTTTTTTTCATCCCGGTGGCACTGCTCTTTACCTATTCTTAGACATGTTCATTTTAGGTTTTGGTTCTGTTTTTGGCTCAATTTTCTCTGTTTCTCCCTGCATTCTTTATTTTTCTTCCTTGTTTTATTACAGTTGATGGATATAACTATGGTAAGTAAGGATAACCAGGTATTCCAAGCAGGTTCAGGTTGAAAAAAAAAAAAAGTAAATATGGCAGATTTCAGGATTAGTTGAATTTCAAGAAGTATGGATGCCAAGAATTGTAATCTGTGTGATTATTTGTCTGAAGTCATATTGCTTTTACCAGTAGATTTTTGTGCATGTTTTCATAAGAAGGAACAAACTATAAAAGATGGCCAAGTGATTGATTCTCAGTTTTAGGTATCAAGAAACACTTTATTCCTGTTAGTTACCCCACTCCCTAACCACTGTAGTTATTCAGATACTCTATTTACCTTACAAAATTAGTAAAATTAATTATTATTGTATTTTTCACTTAGTTTAAGGTGAATATTGCTATACGACAGAAGTTTGATACTGGAAGAACAAAGTTCTATTTTTCTAAGTTTTTGTGAGCATACTTGGGAAAACTTAAAATCCAGGAGAATTTTCAGGAAGCATCTGGTATGGGCCAGTTATCAAATAGGAAAATTAATGTTAAAAAATACAGTTTTTCAAAATATACCATCTTAAATGTAATTCGCTTTTAAATATTTGCTATTCTATTTTCTTTTCCTGTTAAGTGGCTCTTTCTATTTTTCAATTGTGGTTTTGTATAGGACTTTTTATTTTTTGTACCCTCTTTTAGTGGGTCAAGTAAAATGTTAAAAAAAAAATATATTATAGGGGCGTCTGGGTGGCTCAGTCATTAAGCGTCTGCCTTCAGCTCAGGCCATGATCCCAGGGTCCTGGGATCGAGCCCCACATCGGGCTCCCTGCTCCGTGGGAAGCCTGCTTCTCCCCCTCCCCCTGCTTGTGTTCCCTCTCTCACTGTGTCTCTCTGTCAAATAAATAAATAAAATCTTTAAGAATAAATAAATAAATATTATAAACAGTAAAATTCTTCAAAACCTAGTTCTTCATTTTATACTTTTAAACCTAGGTAGTGTTCCTATGCAAAATACCTTATATTACAGATATAGATGCACATAATAAGGAAATTGGCCAGGGACACCTGGGTGGCTCAGTTGGTTAAATGGCTGACTTGTGATTTTGGCTCAGGGTCCTGGGATTCAGCCCGGTGTGGGCATCAGGCTCTTTGCTCAGCAGGGAGTCTGCTTGAGATTCTCTCTCTGCCCCTCTCTCTCGCTTTCTCTCTGGAATAAATACATAAATCTTTAAGCAATGGAAATTGGTCATTAATTGATATTTCTTTTTTATGCTTCTCTCTGAAATTCTAGCTCCACGTTTTTCCCCTGTGCTGCAGGTTATGACAGATTCAGCATGTCTGAAAACAAAATAAATCTTTAATTCTCAATTCTCATTCTGCCTCCCAATTCAATCATTCTTGCTTAGGACTTCACCATATACCTTTTCACCCAGGGTCAAAATAATACCACGCTCTCCTCTCCTTTGATTTGAATGTCATCCTACTTATTTCTAGATCTTAATTATTTTGCTTTTAATATGTATCTGGAATCAGTATACTTCATTCTATATCCATTGATAAACTCTAGTTCATTATCACTTGCCAAGATTCGTGTACTAGATTTGTCTTTCTGTTTATATTAAATTTTTCTTGAAGATGGGAACCACATTTTATTCACCTTTGTGCTTTCCATGGAGTATAGTCTCAGTAAATCCTTTCTAGGTTCAGTCAACTAATTGTGAAGTAGTTGATTCCTTGTATTTAAGCCTTAAAATTTTTGAATGGATTGCTAAAACACAGAGCAATGCCACAGTTAAAATTAATCACACATTAGTCCAACTTGATGATACTCCTATTAGTGTTAACACTACCGGGAAAAGTGCTTTAAGTGAATTCTGAATAATCTATTAAGAACACTTGGCTTGGTCCTAATTATGTGGAAAACAGATTTTCCTGGCACTATGCTAGTATATATAATAGTTTGTAGGCTCTTGCTATAACTATACAAAGTTCAGTCTTTTTTCTCTCTGATCCCATTTAAAAGATATGGTAATATGCCATCTTGAGAATGTAATTTTAACCAAAGTCTTGGTTACTTCGCTTTTTACATTAGTCCCTTTGTAGCTCTTTTAGAGGTATATAATGCAAATGGGAAGTAAGCTTCTTTTGCAATCTTGCAAAAGTCTTCAACCTAACTACTAGTCCCACAGGTGGATCTGATTTATCCTAGTGAGAGGCTACAGTGGCCTCCTAAGAGGAATAACTCTGTTACAGGCTATTTTAGTGTTTCCTGTGCTAGAGAACTTATTTTTCCCTTTTGCCTCTGCTCATTGTAGTCTTTGAAGATAATCACTGGTTTCTGGAAATTTACACTATGAAGGTGCTGTCATTTCGGATTTTACTGAATTTGAATATATGCTTATTCTGATTTTTTAGAGTTTTGTAAAATTATTGGAGTGAATGTTAGTCTTATACAGAAATAAGATGACCTTTTAAATGTGTTCTCAAAAATACTATTTTCAGTTTATAATTTTGATTATTTTGATCAATATGTTCCTGTTTTTTTCCTCATTCCTCTCCTATTTCTTTTAGTATGTGTGTGTGTATATATATATATATATATACCTTTATCCAGATCTATCATCTATCGTTACACATACACGTGTGTACATAAGAACTTTAAATTTTATAAATTCACCTTTTTATATTCTCATATCTCAATTATTCCTTTGAAATGATAAATTTTCAAATCAGTTTAATTTTATTTTTGCTATGTAAAAATAAAATTTGAAGCCTACATAGATTTTTTATCTATTTTCTAGATTTATATGTATATTAATTATAGCATATGTTGCTTTTATACCCTATATATTATATGGTATTCATGGTGTGCATGTCACTTAGTAAGTTAAATATAATTAACATTCTGTTATTTGTATAATATTCGGTTATTTTTACTGTTCATTCAGTAAGTGTTTTTTTAGTGATACTGTGTGCTAGGCACTGTTCTACATGTGGGAATGCAGAAAGTCTTTGCTCTTATGGAGCTTTTATTCTTGTTGCTGAAGAGGCAGAGAAACACTGAATAAATACATAATTTTAGATAAGCATAAGTACTGGGAAAGAAATAAATGCATATGACAAAAAATGTTGAGGTGGAGTATACTTTAGCTAGGATAGTGAGAGGAAACATCAAAGATGGGAATTTGAGTTGAACTCTAAATGATTAGGAGGAAGAAAATCACATTCCAAGCATCAGGAATAGCAAGGACAAAGGTCTTTGGATCTGAGTGAGTTTGGCATGTTGAAAGAACAGAAAGAAATGCTGTGTGTGTTGAACATTGTTGAGCGGGGAGGTGGGTGAGATTGTGGCAGGAGGTGAGGTCTTTGAAATAATTCAGGGACCAGATCAAGTGGGCCAAGGTAGGAAGTTGGAATTGTATTATAGTTACAACGTGAAGACATTGGATACTGGAGTTTTACTATGATTAGCACCGAGGACATCACTCTTCTTGTTGTGTGGAAGATAAACAGGGAAAAAGAGTTAGGGTCTAGGAGAAGTAATTATTAGGAAGTTTATTGCAGTAGTCCCAGAAATTATGGTGTCTAGGATTAGGGCTTTTGGCAGTAGAAATAATGACAGGTACGGTGTTTTAGAGGAGACAGAATTTGTGAATGGATTAGAAATGTTGTAATCAACAATATCAGACATAATTGAACATGAAATATTTTTTGAAGATATAATTTAATGGACTTAGACTTTTCCATGGTAAATATGTACCATAATTTGCTTAAATTACACTCTATTTTTGACTATTTTCCTTACTTTTTGCTAGCATAAATAACATTAATGTTTCATCATTTTTTCACCTCACTGTCATTGTATATAAATAATGATTTGTGATGGCGTGTCAATTTGAAAGGTAGAAAATTATATCTTTCTTACTAGCTAGATTGAAATTTTATGTGTATATTAACAGGTTGTGTTTTTCCAATTGTGAATTGTTTCTAGCCTTGTTTATTTTGAGGTGTTATTTTCCTTATTGATTTGAAAGGTCACATTAACTATAGAGGTCTAAACATCCCAACTTTATTTGGCCTTGAGAGTTTTAAATTTATCTTATGTTAGTCTCACCCATGTCCCTTATGCTCTAGACACTTCAGCTATTTCTCAAACAAGCTAACCTCTTTCTTGCCTCATGGAATTTGTACTTGTGATTCTCCATTTTTTGAATCCCTCTTCAGCCAGTCTTCACATGGTTGTGTCTTGTCATTCATGTTTCAGCTCAAATGTTACATCCTTAGAGGAGCTGTTCCTGACATAACATACCTTCTCACACCTTTCACATTCTGCCACATTACTGCCTCTGTTGGGCTTGTTTCCCCCCCGCCCGCCAGGCTTTTTAGTCTTCATAGCACTTACCACTTAACTTAGTCTGAAGTTATTCCTTACTTACTTATTACCTGTTCTTTCCAATGAGAATGAAAGATTCATGAGGGCAAGTGTCTACTCTTAATTGTTTACTGCTGTGCCCTCTGAGGCTAGAATATTGTTGGGCATTAGTACGTAATTAATATATATTGTCATGTGGATGATATAAGTATATTAGGTGTTTGTCCTATATGCTTGTGATTTCCCCCTTTTGTCAATTGCCTTCATTCTTGTTCATGGCGCTTTTTATATAAAGAATTTTCTATTTTCACAGAGTCAAATCAATGAAGTTTTTTTTTTTTTTTTTTTGTATATGACGTTTTCATTACTTTTAGAAGGAAAAGAAAAACTTTCCAATCTGGAGATATTCCATTTTCCTGTATTCTAATTAAAATGTTTCTGAATATAAAGTTATCATTTATTTTCATGAATTAAGGAAAATAAGATAAAAATAGGTCTTATAAATGTGTTTCTGTGCTTTCTTCTAATCTTATTGCACATCTAATTATAAAATAAAGATCATACTATATATAGAGCTTTTCATCTTTTTTCACTTAATATTGTACCCTATGCATTATTTAGATGATACATATTCTTCATTGTTCACAAGTGTAATTTTTTTAAGGTCTGTAGAATAGTCCATCTTAGGCATTTGTTATAATATATTTAATCAGTCTCTTATACTTGTTTCAATCTTTTTTGATATAAATAACAATACATAGTCTTGTATTTAAGTTTTTGTGTCATTTATGATTATTCTCTTATAAATTATTAAACATAGAATAGTGGATTTACTGGGTCATAGGAGTACATGCAGTATTTTAAGACATTTAAAGATTCAGGGGGCGCCTGGGTGGTTCAGTCGGTTAAACATCTGCCTTTGGCTCAGGTCATGATCTCAGGGTCTTGGGATTCAGCCCCCCCCCCCCCCCGCCAATCAGGCTTTCTGCTCAATGGGGAGTCTGCTTCTTCCTCTCCCTCTGCCCCTATCCCCCGTAAATAAATAAAATCTTTTTAAAAAATTAGAAAAAAAACTAAAGATTCAGTGCCAAATTTTACTTAAGAAAATTTAAATAAGTTTACACTCCTAGTAGTAGTGTATGGGTGTGTCTTTCTCATCCCAGTTTTCCGGTTCCCAGTAATTATGTGCATTTAAAATCTTGGCCCATTCCTCCCCATCTGTGCCCCCCAAAAAAGTTATGTAAAATAATTATGCTGTTTTTCACATACAAAATTAAGTATTTTTTTATGGTCAAATCTATCATATTTTCCCTTTTCATGTCTGTACTTAAAGTAACTTTCTTCATTCTGAGGTAATATATATGATTACTTATGGTTTGATCTAATTTTTTACTTTGTGATTCTCTAATTTATATAGAATTTATTTTAAGATATTTGAGAGGAAAAGTTCTCACTGTATTTTCTCTAAATAGTAATCCAGCTATGCCAGCCATATAAATTATAAGTAATCACATATACTGTTTTCATGCTAAATTATTATGTATTGCTGGGATTTGGGGGAAAGGGTTATTTATTCTTGTCCATTGTTATATTAATTCTTATGTTACTCATCAATGCTTTGTAGTATCTTTTTATTTTGAGTTATCTACTAGGGTAATAATTTCCTGATTCTATTCTTTATTTTAACAACTATTCTAGTATATTATTCCATTTCTTTTTACTTATGAATTTAAAATCATTTTGCCAAATATCCTTTCCAAATAAGGTATTCCTGTTTTCTGTGTTAGTGAAATTGTGTTAAAACTATTAACTGGTTAAAAACAAAATGAACAAACAAAGAAAAAACTATTAACTTATTTGCACAAGATAGTTGTATAATATCTGGGATTTCACATATGAACTGATATTATTTTTTCTTTTCTGTCTCAGGAAAGCTTTTTCTATGTAGATGTCCAACACATTTCATTTAAGATCATTCTTAGTTATTTAATTTAAAGTCATTCCTATTTGCTGTTTTCTTTTTCTTTCTTTCTCTTTCTTTCTTTCTTTCTTTCAACTGTTATTGTAGTTAGTGTATTAGTTTTCTGTGGTCATGTGACAATTACCACAAATTTTGTTTCTTAAACCAACACAGATTTGTTCTCTTACAGTTTTAGATGCCAAAAGTCCAAAATCAGTTTTACTGGGCTAAAGTTAAAGTGTTGACAGGGCTGGTTCCTTTTGGAGGCTGTAGGGGAGAATCCCGTTCTTTGCTTGTTCTAGCTTCTGGAGGCTGCCTGTTTTCCTTGGCTTGTGACCCCTTCCTTGAATCACTATAAAGTCTTGGCTTCTGTCATCACATCTACTTCCTCCTTTGACCTTCTTGTCCACCCCCCCATATAAGGATCCTTTTGCTTATATTTACAGCCCTCTTGGATAAAATCTAGGATAATCTCCCCATTTGAAGATCTTTAATTGAATTACATCTGCAAGTAAGAGAACATTCACAGGTTCTAGGAATTAGCATATGGATATTATTTGAGAGGCCATTATTCAGCCTGCCACATATAGGAAAATTATTAAATTTCAATACTATTTTGCTTTTTTCTATTTTATTGAACTATTACATTAAGAATGGTTGCATTTAGTTCATTTTCTAAACAGTCTTAAAATCATAAGTAATCATAACCTTTCTCTGTTTTACAGTAGTAACTTTATGCCTCTTATTTCTATTTCTGTCTTATTGCTACTTTCAATTTTTAATGCAAATGCCCAAGATACTTGCCTTTTAATTATCATATTTTCTGTTGGTTTAGGATAGGTATTTTTTTAACATAGGACAATAATTTGTTCATTGTTCATTATCTCCCCGCTCCCTGCTCTTTTGACATATTCATGTTATATTTAGGTACAGCCAAATATTAACCCACACTTGCATTTTTGGATTAATGTATATTTGACTATAGTATATCAGTTTTTCAATAGTGCTGGATCTAATTTACCAGTACTTTATGATTTTTTTAAATGTTTATATTAATAAATGTGATTCATTTTATGTGTGGTTGGTTTTGTGTCTGACTTGCTTTTCCATTTGGAATATCAGGGTTATGCTACTTAATAAAATTAATTTAAAGGTGTTCTATTTCTCTCTATTGACTAGAATAGTTTTTATAGCATGAAAATTGTTTGAAGTAGCATGAAAAAAGTTTGAAAATCATTTAAAGCTTGAAAGATCACATAAAGCAATCTGAGCTCAGAGCTTACTTGATTATAATTCTTTGACAGACTTCTAAGTTTCTTTGGTTATTTAATTTTTGTTGGAGTCAATTTTGAAAATTTACATGGTTCCCAGTGAGTTGTCCATTCTTCCAAGATTTTAAAGGAACATTTGTCATTCTTACTATGTGTTAAGCATTGTGCTAGATTCTGTACATGCAAAAATAAAGAATATAGGATTCTTAATTTCAGGAAGCATATCCTGAAGTGAGAAGAAAGTTAATTTTGCTAGGAGGAAGCAAAAGACATCAAAAAGAAGAAATTAACACTTAAACAGAACTTCTGATAAAGATTTCATCATGAACGCAGGTAGCAGGAACCAAGGCCACAAAGAGGGGACTACAGGAAAGATTGAGAGAATTGCAAAGAGATCATTACAGCTAGAATTTAGGTCTGGCCAGGAAGGAATAATGGATAGGAATTAGGATCTATATTGTAGATTATTCTTGATTTTGTACTTTTTCCTGTAGTCTGTTAATGTTAATTCTGGGTTTTTCATCAACAGATTCATGTTTTTAAAAGATTAGTCCACTGGCAACATGGAGGACTTTGCTGAAGCCAGTGGATGGTTACAAACAGGTTAGCCATTACATTACCACGAAAGAAACAAGTGCTTCCTGAAATAGTGATGTAAGTTGAGAGGGAAAGGAAGAAAAGAATATAGATGAAAAATGCTAATAGAATAGAATCACCAAAGACTTGCTTACTGGTTGCATACAGTAGATGAGAGAAAAGTTAACACTGCACTCAACTTTTGCCAGGTATATTTGGCATTGAAGAAAATGTTTGCCTTATCTTTATTTCAGAAGCTGTAGCTCTGATTTCATTTGAAAGGCTTCTTATATTGTTGGTAGGCTGTCACTAGTGTGAAAAGTTAGAATAGGAAAATCAATGTCTGAATCATACATATTTTGTTAGAAACTAAAGTTATCCACTACAAACAGTATATACAGTAGTTAATGAGGAGAAAAGAAATAGACATCTTAAGATTTCTGGACGGTATAGCATGAAGGGTGATCTAAAAAAATCATATTTTATTTAGTAATATTTTTTGTAAATCTTTATCTAGAAAAATGAAATAAAGAATTCTATAGTGAGGGAGTTTAAATATAATATTAAAATTTGTTTGAAGTAATTTCTAAGCAGATACCTATACACACATGAGATATGGACATCAAAATGAAATATCTTCTGCCTCAAAAGATATGAAAGGCTTGTAAGACATGTTTTAAAAGTCTCTGCCTGTGTGCCTTATTTATATAAGTAAATAAGTCCATGTAACTACCACCTCTGTCAAAATATGGTATATTTCCATCATGCCCAAAATGTCATTGTGTCCCTTGCCAGACCATCCTCCCCTTTCCCACCACCTCAACCCCTCTCACACCTACACCCACTCCTGCCACTGATAATCACTGATCTATTTTCTGTTACTGTAGATTTATTTGACTTTGCTAGGGTTTTAACTTAAATGGAATCTTACAGTATGTAGCCTTGTGTCTGCTTTTGTTCTGCATAATATTTTTGAAATTCATTCCTATTGCATGCGTAAATAATTTATTCCTTCTTATTGTTGAGGAGTAGTTATTGTCTGAATATGTAGTGGGTTTTTTTTTCATTCACCTGTTGATGGACATTTAAATTGCTTTCAGTTTTTGACTATTAGAATAAAATTGCTATGAACATTTGAGTTCAAGTCTTTGTGCAGACAGATGTTTTCATTTCTCTTGAGTAAATACTTAAGAATAAAATATCTGGATTGTATGGAATATTAAACTTCATAAGAAACTGGCAGTATTCTAAAGAGGTTGTGCCATTTTATATTCCTACCGCCAATATATGAGCATTTCAGTTGGTCCATATCCTCACCAGTACATGGTAGTGTCAGTCTTTTAAAATTTTAGCCATTATAAGTTGTACATAGTTATATCACATGTGGTCTTAATTTGCACTTCCCTAGTAGGTTTTCTTGTGCTCATTGACCTTTGATATATTTTCTTTTGTCAGCTGTCTATTCAATTCTTTTGCCCGTGAATATTTTCTTCCACATTATGGCTTATCTTTTCATTTACTTATTTGTGCCCTTCAAGGAGCAGAAACTTTTAATTTTCATAAAGTTCAGTTTATAAATGTCTTTTATATCTATTGCTTTTTGTGTCTTAAGAAACTTTTGCAAATGTCAAGTTTTCGTCTGTGTTTTCTCCTAGAAGTCTTATCATTTAACTTTTTAGAGATCTGAGTTAATAGTTAACCATGGTATGAAAACAAATTTGATCCATAAGTATATTTAATAGAAGGCTGAAAGCATTATCTCCACACTTTTAACGGGCTTTGAATATAGAGAAATGAGTAGACAGATTTTTTTAAAGTTAGATTTGATATTGGTTTGTGTAAGAAATACTATTCTAGCTGCTATACCGATCCAACAAATGAAAGGATGCTTCTTCTGTCTTGAATGAATTTGTACATTTAAATACCTTATCATTGTTCTTGTCAATTATAAAATATTCAGTAAATGTTGGTGCTGTTATTGCTAATATTGTTATTATATTCAAACTTAAGGAAGTTTAGAGAGGATGATATTTAGATGAGGTAGGTGTGGATTCTAATGTTTATTTACTTAACACATAGTGGTCATTCTTTTTTATGTTTTATATTTTTGTACCTCTGCCCCCCAACAGAGAGCTTAATTTTTAATGGGTACCAATAAATATATACTCGGAATCATTTTAATCATCTCTTTTAATTAAATGGGTAATTCATGAATACTTTGTCTGAAAAGTTCAAATAATATTTATGTAGAATAAATAGTGACAATACCGTCTTACCTACTCCTTTGGTCTTCTCCCAGAGATAACTGTTAAAGATTCGATGTATTTCTTTTTTGGTTATTTTTAAATATACTTTTACTAACAAATACATTACATAGGTATATGCATTTGTAAGGTTTTTAAAAATATAAACCCGAAATAAACATGTTATACTTGCTTTTTTTTAAATCTTAACAGCGTGTCTGATAAATCTTTCCATGTTGATACTTTCACTCATTTTTACTTCTGTATAGTATTTAACAGAATGAATATACCATAGTTTATATTTCTTTCAAGCATGCAGCAGACAGATAAGGGCAAGGCCAACACCTGACTGACAAAATCGACTGGTAAACATAAAATGACCTACTTTTATTTTATATTTTATTTTATTTTTTTTTAAGATTTTATTTATTTACTTGACAGAGAGGGAGAGAGCACAAGCAGGGGGAGGGGCAGAGGGAGAAGCTCACCAATGAGCAAAGAGCCCAACACATGGCTCTGTCCCAGGACTCTGGGTTCATGACCTGAGCCAAAGGCAGACGCTTAACCGACTGAGCCACCCAGGTGTCCCAAAATGAGCTAATTTTAGATCCAGTTTATTACTAACATAGACAACAAGGGGAGGAGAAGTCAAAGGTACTACATTCCCAGGTCCTTGTCCCACACAATAAAAGGACAACATGAAAACAAAAGATGCTGGATGACTGCAATATGAGTAATGGGATATCCCATCACTGAGGAGCCAGTTCTAGACTGCAACTATACCCTAAGGGGTTGAGGGTCAGGCAGGGTAAGGTAGGAAGCCTTATAGCTAGCTCATCAGAACCTCTGAAGCTATGAGAAACTTTCTCATGATAGCATTCCTGATGGATAGGGAGGGGAGTTGGGGATGGCCTCATAGCAGCTCCTCCTAAGCCTCCCATTTTCTATGTTCCAAAAAAATCACAACACTTTCTGGGAAGATGCACATTAGCTGCATTTAAAAACATTGCCTGTGTGGCCTGTAAGGTTACATTCACAGATTCCAGGGCATTATGATGGAGCCATTCCCCTACAACTCCTGCCCCCAACCTTTCCATATTCAGATAACAAATCTCAAGAGCATTAGCCACTTCATCAGACACTTCACTTAATTGTCCTTGTAGGGGATTAGATCAAATATGACTTCCAATTGGGTAATCAGCACTTTTTGGAGGATAGACCTCAGCCAGGCTCCTCATCCATAGTCAAGCCGGTTAAATATGTCATTAATCCCAGTGCAGCAAGAAGTGTTGGCAATCATACATACCCCACTTTGGCCAGCAGGGAGTCCAGGGCACTGCAACTTTCAATCCCACTTGGCCCAGAGAGTTTAGAATAATCAGCTATAATCTGAGAAACATGCAAAAGGGTTTTTGTCTTCTCTTGAGTAGCAGAGGAGACCACAAGTTACCAACAGTAATAGAATTAGGCTAACTAGAGTCATAATAGTGTCCAGAAAGTTAATCTTATTCTACTCCCTGTTCACTCCTGAAGTCAGTAGCTTCTGGGAAATTTCTGAGAGTTCATAATGTTCTACAGTGGTGAAGTTGAAAGTGGTGGCCGTGAAAGTGCGTGCTCTATGGATAAGAGCTGAGGGAAATTATTTCTTCTCTCTACCCCTGGACCACTGCTGTCTAAGTCGTTCACTTTTCCATATCAAAGGTTGTTGCTTTCCTTCCACAGCCATGTGATTCAGTCTCTGCAGCATGACTGGTCTCTTCAGCCATCACTTCACCGTTTTTCTTACTCACACTGTAAGGTCTAGACTCAACTGTAGGTGACTCACCATAAAGGTGTCTAATACAGTCAGTGCTCCACAGTATCCTCAACAGGAGAGGAGACCTATGTAGCCCACTTGGCAGGATTAGACAGGTCTGGTGCCCCTGGCCGTATGCATTAAAATTCCCTTTTCTACTTGACTGTGAACCTGTTTGTCTGGACATATTTGCCAGGCTTCCTTAGTCTCATGTGCTAGATTCACGAGGCTTTGTGTTTTGGACCTGTTTTCAATTGTAAATGAATTACTATGCCCTGGACAATGGTATATCCAGGTGGCTGTGTTTCTTACCTGGACAGTGCAGATCTGATCAGCTTGTTGATTTTATTAATGTTCCTTCTCAAAGGGTTCTTTCCCAAGGGCATCCTCATAGATCATGAACAGGAAGTGTAGGTCTTGTACAATCTGCAACCATAGTATTGAACTCCACACAGACTGGGATTTGATTATCTAATTGTCCCACTGCCAGACCCCAGAGCCATTGAAAATGTTACAAACATTGATGGCTGTTTTCCAGGGTAAGCATCACGTGAAGCTCATGTCTTTACCCAGTGAACAGAATTCCCTTTTCCATGCTGAGTTTTAAATAATTTTCTATAGGACTGCACAGTTGGCAACACTCAGTATCCTCCATTGGATTTTAACATTACCTGATTTCTGTGTGAACCAGATCTAGGCATCCTTAGGAACCTCAAAGCACTGAAGCCTTCCCAAGATCTCTCAGGCTCTAATACAGACTCTGCATCTGGGATAGCCACATACTAGGCATGACTAGCCACTTTATGTAGCTGGTATGTCTGATTTTCTTTATTTTTTTAAGGCAAACAAGTAATTTTTTATTTTATTTTAATTCTAGTATAGTTAACATACAGTGTTATATTAGTTTCAGGTATACAATACAGTGTTTCAACAATTCCATACATCACTCAGTGCTCATCACAAGTGCACTCCTTAATCCCCACCACCTATTTTACCCATCCCCCCACCCACCTCCCTCTGGTAAGCATTAGTTCATTCTCTATAGTTAAGTCTCATTTTTAGTTTCTCTCTCTCTCATCTTTTCCCTTTACTCATTTGTTTTGTTTCTTAAATTCCACATATGAGTGAAATCATATGCTATTTGTCTGATTTTTCTTTAGTAACATAAAATCTATGTTATGCATTTGCAAGAGCACTGTCTTGAAAGTAGGTTTGTCCATAAATTATTTCAGGTCTTTTGAAGACAGAAGGTATTGTTAGAAAATAAAGACAAGTAGCTTTTAGTTCTCTTCCTCTAGATTCTAAATTCAGGGCAAACCTTAAACATACAATTTTCACCATCCAATATTAGTGTTTCAGATACAATGTAGCTAATTACGGAGGAATATGAGTAACTATATATGGTTCATTTGCTAATAAAGTGAGTAAGCATATATATTTTTTCTAATTTAAAAATGTAACAAATTTTTCCCTCCTCACTATGAGAGGGACAGATACAAATTAACTTTGTGGAACTATCACAAGGGCTAAAGAAATCCATGACTATAAAGCTCTTAGTATGGTGTAGGCAGTAAATGCTCAGTAAGTGCTGACTGGAAAAAAAATGTAACAAATTTTTAAATAATGAAAATATTTTTTTATTTCTCTAAGAATTTTGTAAATCATACTAGAATTTTTAAATAAATATAGGTGTTTTTGGTCTAGTTCTATAGTTATCTCAGTTTAAAAATTATGCCAAGAATTTTTTTATTTCCTCCCTTGAAAAGACACAGAGTGTTTATATGGGTTTCTAAGCAACACCAGCTTTGCAATTGTAAGGATGACTGAATACAAAAGTAACTCATCCAAATTTGTTATACTTTTGGTATTTAGTAATTGATGAAAAACAGAGCCATGTTAGTCATCAATAAACCCCACCCAGTTTGCAGGGTTAAAAATATATTCTCATACCGAATATTTCTCAAATTTGAGTTGTTTACTGAGCAATATTAGGGTTGATTTCTCAATACTGTCAGTTAACTCATTTATTAGCATATTAAAAGGATTTCCCTTGAGTACATCACAAGTTAGTCAGCATGCAGTTTTTTTTTAAACTGAACTTAAAAATCAAACAATAAAAAAAAGTAAGAATTGTATAACTTCCAATAAACTAGAACTACCAGGTGGAAAGAATGTTGTCTTATAATTTACACTTCTTTAGTAACACTTTGAATTTTAGAATCTGAATTTAAAGAACGCATATTATTGTCCATAATACTGTCATATTCAAATGAATCCTGAGTGCCCCCCCAAAACAAATACATCAACATTTTTCTTTATGGGCTACAAAGCAGAAAAAGAGTGGAGGCAAAAAATGCTGCAGAAACAAAAAGGAGGCAGATTTAAGAGATGAAAAGGCTGAGGGATTTGTAAGAGGAATGTGCTATAATGAACTATAGAGAGAGCTTTGAATATTAGAGGTTGCTTACTGCATGTTAGTCTAGTAATAAAAATATGAAATTACTACAAGTGGAAGCCCATGGAACTGTGTTTTTTAACAAAAAGCTTTTGATTGTTTTACATATATATTCCCATTGATGATTTGTTTTGGTGTTTATGAGAAATACAGTTTTATGAATTAGGTATACTTTGATCCCAGATGATTGTTAATCAGATACACATTTACTGATAGATGCAAATCATTAAGGTAGTAAGAAAAGGAAAGAGAAGATGAGGACTTATTATGATTATGAGGACTTATTATTATGAGCAGAAGTGATACTATGATGGGAGAATGTGATTTCATTTTCTAATAACTTCACAAATAACTTTCAGACGTAACTATAATATGAAGTATGTCGTAGTCATTTAATAAAAGTGTGATAGGACAGAAGTGTTTTTACAAAGACTGTCACAAGACCTTTCCTGAATCTCGTTTATTTTTTTTTCTTCATTATAAATATAATAGTAGGGCATTTGAGTCTTAAGAAACTTCCTTTTTATATGAGAAATGGAAGAAAAGTTAGCAAAGTTACTTGTTGACTACAGGAAAAAGCTCTTGTAGGAATTGGCCACATCTGTTTTAATGTTTGCAGCTGAGACATCCAATACAAAGTAAGTTGGCTGATAATAAAAGTACAATAATTGCTAATGTAAAACAGACAGATGTTTTTCTCATTACATAGCATGGGACAGATGTATTTTGGTAAAATAATTGAAATTTGTAACAAAACTAAGAATCTTATGAATGTGTTACTTTGAAATCAAGTATGCATTAACTTATGTAAACATTTTATCTTTCCAAAAATGTATATGTGAAATGATTTTTTGTTGTTGTTCTTTTATTTTTGCATTATACTTTCAAGTACAGATGGGACTAACCAGCTTATTACATTTTCAGTAGTAATATTTCTGCTAAAATAATTATTGATGTACTACTAAGATTGTGAAACATCCTCTACACTGTTAAAATATTGATTCATTTCTCTGTTTATGGGTTTTTTTTAAATACTTCCTCTAACTTCAAATTTTCACTTTTTATTAATGATTACTTGAGTTATTCTCTTGGATGTCTTCTTGGGTCTCCCGTATATATACAAAACCACATTAAAGAAAACATTTCACTTCATTGATTCCCATCACATTTTGCATGGGAAAAGTTGTTCTAAATACACCTTGAAGAACTTACTGGATATTCTGAGATATTCTCTATTATTGCTCCAGAAGATGACCTATGACTACTAGGTCATTTTGGCTGCTTTAGTAGGTTGACCAAAGAAGGTCCTCTGCATCTTCCTGTGATTTGACAGAAGTGAAATATGTGATGTCATTTTAATATTGAGTGATTAATATTATTAATATTAATGTTGAGTGAAATCGTAGTGGCACATGTCCTTTGAGTCATTTTTATGATGGACGTATGTATGTGTATATGAACTCATAAGCCCCTTTACCAATACCAACAAATACAGGTGAAAGTCTTTTCTGCAGTGTGACTTATCGTCACCAGTAAAAGCAGTCTGTTTTATTCTCCAGAGATATTTGATCCTACAGGCACCAGATCCACAGATTGCTTTCCACCATGTTCAAACTAATTAAACTGTGATCACTAGGTTTCAGAAAGCCTTTTTTTGGAGACTGTTTTATTTATACCAGGGGTTGGTAGACTTTGATCTGTGAGTCAAATCTGGCCCACCGTATTATTTTCCCCAGCCTACAAGCTAAGAATGGTTTTAAAATCTTAAGTGGTTGGGGTGCCTGGGTGGTGCAGTCAGTTGAATGTCTGACTCTTCTTTTGGGCTCAGGTCATGACGTCAGGGTCAAGAGATCAAGCCCCACCTTGGGCTCCACACTGAGCGTGGAGTCTGCTTGGGACTCTCCCTCTTCCTCTGCCTCTCCAAACCCCCCCTAAAATAAATAAATAAATCTTAAAAAAAAAAAAAAACTTAAGAGGTTCAAAAAACCATTTTAAAGTGGTATTTCAAGAAACTTGAAAATCATATGAAATTCAAATTCCAGTGTTTTAAATACAAATTTATTAGAACATAACCACACTGCATTGTCTGTGGCTGTTTTCGCACTACACATACGGCACTCTCCTCACTTCTCACTGCTTCTCCATGCACTACAAATCACAGCAACACTGTAATAACTCAGCAGTGTTTGTGGTACCACAGCATTTATTTATTTTGACCAATGCATATCCATAGTGTCAAAACAAGGAAAGAAGAGAAATGTGAACTTCAAGTGTTGTACTTTTAAGGCACTATGGGGTGTGGATTATTTTGTTACAAATTAGGTCACATAGCATTGTGTTATTATGCAATAACACAATAGCTGTGTTAAAAGAGTAAATGTCAACATTAACAGATTATGCACTCATTACAACATTCCCAACACTAAAAAGCAACAGTTAGAAAAATTTTAAATGGAATATCTTATTTACAAAAATTAAAAATGAAATGAAGTTGCAACCAAAGTAAGTTTATGAGTAGCTAATTTGTTAGTCAAGCAAAGAAAGCATTTCTCAATGGTAAGTAAATTAAAACGTGTCCAGAGAAAATAAACTTTATTCAAGGAGTTAATTCCAATTTTTATTCAAGGAATTAATGTGGTTGATGAGTAAACTTCTGTTAATAGTCTGTGAGACTATTTTCAAAGAAGTTGAGAAAACATCAATTCATAACAACTTTAAGCGGAGTATGATAAGATGTATTATTACTGATGGTAGTAAAAATATGTATACAAATATACGAGGCTTGTGGAGATGTGTTGAAAACCTGTGCTTATTCATAATATTATTAAATCAGCAAATACCTTGTAGAATATATCTGAATCTATCATGTGCTATCAAGCCAGTAATTTCAGTGGTCGACTTCCTTCACTCTCATAGACTTCATCATTGTCCATTCTATGAACTTTTATCAGACATAAAAGATGACTATCCTGATTTGTCCTACCACAGAGCAGTTCAATAACTTAGCAGTGATAAAGTTCATTGAGGTTTATTGAGTTCAGACCAATGTGGAAATTTTTCTGACTGAGAAAAATGACTTGACCCTCAACCACTGTTACTGACATTAAATAGCTGTGAAAATTAGCTTTTGATGTAGACTTGATAATGTTTGTAATGAATTCAACACAAGATTACATGGCAAAACAACACTTCTGTGCAAGACATAAAATTGCAGTAAAGTCATTCCTACAGTAACTAAGTTTTTGGATCACAACTATGTCTTTTCTGTGTTACCAACAATTAAAATAAGAAGTGATATCTCCATTCTCACACAGATTTGCAGCAGATGTATTTTCTGAGTTCAAACCATACTTCCTGCAACATCTTTCAGACCTCAATGCAATGTAGAGTAGATTTCTATATTTCAAAATCTATTTAACTGCAATTGAGCTTCCACTTAATCCTCAATTGGCAATGATTAATCTGTAACTGAAGACATGCTAAAAGCAAATTTTAAGAGAAAAATCTATTAGAATTCTATAAATGCTGCCTAAGTAATGGATATGCCCCCAAAATATCATATGCTCCTGAGTTGATATCAGTATTTGGCAGGACCTATCTGTGTGAAAAGGCATTTCATTTTCCAAAACGAACTATGTAAAATCTTATTCTAGATTGACATTAACAGATGAACATTTGCAAGTGATTTGATAGGAACCCTGACTTTAAACCTAATTAAGAAAAATGTTATTCCCATCCCTCCCAACAAAGGATTTTGTTATATCTGTATGTTGTTCTCCACTGCTGTGCTGTTGTTAGTAGTAGCAATATTGTTATAATTTGAATTTTGTCAATACAAAATTGTGGAAATCTGTTTTCTCTCTTGTTATGTAGTACCTGCATAATATTCTTGATTTTACCTCTTGGCCTGCAAAGCCTAAAATATTTACTCTAACTCATTACAGAAAAAATTTGCCAATCCCTGCTCTAACATGCCTACTTTCACTTACTAGTTTTTTAAATAAGTATTTCCATACTGTATCTTTGATTATTTACCTTTTAAGAGAATGATAAAGAGTAAAATAAAAAGAAAAATCAGGATTTATAAAGAATGAAATATGCAAACACTGGTTACTTAGAAACAAAACAGTCAAATCTGATACACATGGAGAAGCAACAATCTACTAGTACTCTCATACCATTTAATGCCAACAAACAAAATGAAATGTGTGCAGCCCAAACCAAAGGAAAACATCTTTTGAGAGGTAGGTCATGAGTCTGTTTTGTTTCTTTCTGTTCCATAAAAGCAATTGGTTAAATAATTTTTAAATCCTTATATCATTTTTTACTTTTTATTGATACTAATTTTGCTAACAACATTACTTTGAGTTTATGGATAATTTATGGGTTTTATGTGTTAGAATAATAAGTCCAGTAAACTGATTATAAGGCAAGTAATATACAATCTTGGCAGTTTTGAAACTAATTCTACTACTAGGACATTTAGAAGGCATGTCATTTTTTCTTTACACATTTTTCAGCTTGTGACCTGAAATACTGAACTATCTCAAATGGACATTGAATTTCAAATCCTATTCTTTGGAAAGTTAGTATTTTTGACTACTTTTCTCAGAACTACTTTGGGATCAAACTTTCTTCAGTTTGTTTATTTTTGGATATGCATTAAATTTACCAAATCTAATGTTAGACTTTAGGGTTCTATACCAGAGAGCTCCAACCTTGCCGTTGGCAGAGCATGTTTGAAAATTTCATTAAGGGAATTGAATTTTACATCAAAGAGTTACACAGTGTTTGAGCTGGAAGGGTCTAGAGATAAATTTGGAAGGCTTTTCTGGTTTTTTTGGATGAGAAAATTTGTTCTTGTTCCTGGTTATGTATCTAATTATTTAAAGAATAAGAATTAAGTTCAAGTCAGACAAGTCTCATTCCATTAAATACAGTCGATGCTCTTTATTCATGGATTCCATATTTGCAAATTTGCCCACCTGTTAAATTTATTTGTAAACCCAGTATTAATACTCACAGGGCTTTCAATATCATTTGCAGACTTGCGTGGAGTGCTGAAAAATTTAGGTCACCTGGCACACACATTCACAGCTTACGTCAAACAAGGCAATGCTTTGCCTTCTTGTTTCAGCTCTCATATTCTAAACAAGTGTACTTTTCACAGTTTAGTGCTATGCCTTTCACAATTTTGTGCTTTTGCTGGTGATTACACTGTTTAAAATGTCCTCAAGCATGGTGCTGAGTGCTGTCTAAACTGTCTAGTGTTTCTCAGTGCAGGAGCGCTGCGATGTGCTTTGCAGAAAAAGTACGTGTGATGGGTAATCTTTATTCAGGCATGACTTACAGGGCCATTGGCTCCAAGTTCAATGTTTATGAATCAACAATATATACTAAATAAGGTTTCCTAAGCAGAAACACCGATAAAACACAGTTATATATAGAAGGTTGATGAAAATGTGTGACCAGAGGCTCTCAGAAGCCTAAGCCTGTATTTGCCTGAAGAGTTCTAGTTCATTGTTTGCTAGTTTAATGTTTGTGGTGACTGTGTGGATAATAACTACAGCAAATAGTGAGAATTGACTACATATGCATATTAAGAGAAATTTAACCCATTCATTAATTCATAAGGTTTACCATAATATTTTTCTTTCCAAGATCATGCTGATGGGGATGTAAATTAAGAAAAACATTTCCCCTTCTGTTACTTGTTTTAGAAAATATGTTTTCCTGTGTTGTTTTCCAGATAATTATTTGTTCCTCTCAAGGTCATATAGTTTTGTTTTTCTTAGCCATAGGATGATTCTCTAATACTGGCTGTGGTTTTACCATTACATCTCATTATTCTCTAGGAATCCAGGGGGAGAGAAACTGAGTCATACAAATCTGTTACCATCACTAGAAAAACAATTCAAAGTACCTATAAGGAAGACATATTTTAGTCCATCATTTTGGGAGTTTGTTATGATTCCTCATCCTCATTTAGTTACTTGGCCTTGTTTTTCCTTTTTCCTTTTTTTTTTTTTGCGTATATGTTAACAGCCTAATTTTTCTAAAACAAATCTGAATGGCATCATTGATCTCAGAACTCATACATCAAATCCAAAATCCTTTGTCTGAATTTCAGAGCCCCTTATAAACTCATCCTATTCTACCTATCCTTGATCTGTCCTATTTATTCTCTAATGCACATCATTTGCTACTATCTTAATGATCTTCTCACTGTTTATCTTCACTTGCTCTCTATACTCTCATCTGCTTTCATTCATGCTGTCTTTTCTGATCCTTCAGAAGGTTCACAGATTGTAATAGATTAGTTCATGTAGGAATGTAACTTAAAAATTCTTATCTGATGGCTTAGGCCTTGACAATATCTTTTACTTTTTAAATTCTACGTTATATAGTTATGTTGGATGAACTATATTATGCTCTAAATACAGTATTAGAATACTTTACATGAAAAGATGAGTAAATCATTTAGTTTAAAAATAAGGTAATATCTTAAAGGGAGAAAATGTTTTCTTGTTGTTAATTTATCTATTACAAAATTTTGATAGTAATTATTTCAGTATTGAACATACCTGTTTCTTTTCATAGACAACTCTAAAAATACAAAATGTTAGATTTCAATAGAATATGAAAAAATATGAAATCTAGTACTCACATTTTACAACTGAGAAATCTTAGCAGAAGTTCCTTATTTCCAAATATAATTAAAAAGATGAGATTTAATCTTTTTATACCAGTATGTTTACTCTAAAGCAAGAAATATAGTGAAATTTCAGATAATTTGTTATGTCAAAAAGTGGTAAAAACAGGTGGTTATTAATGAGAGAGAGCTGTGTAAAATAAGCTGACATCTGCAATCTAATTTATAAGAATAATGGCAACTCCTTTAATTTAAAATGTCTTTACCATAATTATTATAGTCCTTTGTTTTTTTTTAATATTTTGTTTATTTATTTGACAGAGAGAGACACAGTGAGAGAGGGAACACAAGCAGGGAGAGTGGGAGAGGGAGAAGCAGGCTTCCCGCGGAGCAGGGAGCCCGATGCGGGGCTCGATCCCAGGACCCTGGGATCACGACCGAGCTGAAGGCAGACGCTTAATGACTGAGCCACCCAGGCGCCCCTATTATAGTCCTTTGTAAGTGTACTTATTTATAGACACTTTGGACAACAGAAGACTATAGAAAGGAAAGCAAAAATCTATAATACACAAATACTGGTAAAGTTTTAACTTTTTTTTTTGTGTCAGAAACTTTCTCTTTTTATCCTTTTCTCTGTAAATAATTGTGATTCTCAAAGGAAATTACTTTTTTTATTCACATTTCATAAGCTGCATAATATTATACCTAACATAATTTTTCAACTATTGATCTGTTGTTGAAAATTAAAGTTGTTCAGAATATTTTGTTACATTGCTTATGAACTCCTTCCCCCATAAATATTTGCATTTCTGAATATTTCTTTGTAGAGATTCTCATAAGAAGGATTAGAGAGCCAAATAATATGAAAACTTAAAGCTCCTAACTTGTATTGTCAAATAACTTTCTAAAAAGGCAGACTTTTAACTCTTGAATATACCTTGAATGTAAGGTGTTCTGTGGTATAAGTTGCAAATCCACTTTTTTTCTTTCTCAAATAGCTTTTCCAATTTCATTTTTACAGGAATAATCTGAGTTCCCATTTGTTTATAACACCTTATCATATACACAATTTATTTTCCAGAGTATGTTTCAGGCCTTTTTTCTTCTGACCCATTTATGTGGGTAGTGATGGTGGTAGATAAATAACAAAATAATCTAATTATAGATTTAGACTTGACAGGATAATGTATACTCTCTTCTGTGTCCCTTTTCAAAAAATATGAAATTATGCCTTATTTCTTAATGAGCATTAAAATCACCTTTTCAATTTCCAAAATCAGCTCCAGTAGGAATTTTTTTTTTTTTAATTTCTAAGTTTAATGGAATTTAGTCTTTCCGCCTAGGATAATAATACAACTTTATAGGTATTTTTTTCTATAGATTATACATTATATTTCTTGTCTAATTATTATTTATTGAAAGTTATTTTTGGAGAGGTATGGTTTCTACCTGACTCAATTATTTTTAAATTTTATTTTCAGCTAATACTTGTGGATTTGGATTTAGGTATCTATGTTTTAGAACTTTTAGACTGTATTTTGCAGTTAGAATTTGAAATTACAAAGAAAAACTCAGTTACTTAATTTTTATCATAAAAACATTTTAAAAAACTACCAATTATTTTATTTCACAAAACATCATTAATGATTTTTAATGTTTGTTATCATTTATGGTATTTGTTATTTGGGAAAATTATAATTTTATTTGTGGTAATATTTTAAGATTTTGTAAATGTCCACATTTAGTTAAATAAGTAATATGGAGTTTTTAAAAATTCTTACTCTATTCACTACAACTAAAGTGATACACTAATGAAAAATTTTTTCAGAAGTAAAATATCTTTCTATAAAATATTTCTTCACTTTAGAATAAGCATGTTTAAGAATATTTCATTACAAAATATTATGATTTATTATTACTTTGAAATAAGTTATTTAACATAAATACAGTATTGGATTTATGCTTTGTTTATGATAGCGATTAAAACCTGGGAGTGCATTTAACTGTATAGTCTCATTTATAAGTGGCATTTCATCAGAATAGTGGGTGTTTTTCCAATCCTGTTTCCAGCTCAGATTTTGCATATTTGTTTCAACAGACATTTCCTGAGAATTTAAAAAAAAAATGCATAGTATCTTTATTCTGAAATTGAGGAAGAGGAAACTGTTAATAGTTTGTAAACTTATTTGAGTTCAAAGGATATACCTGTTGAAATGGACTAGTGATTTACAAACAACTATACAAGATGGTATATATAACCTATTTATGAGTACATTTTTCAGACATGTATTATTAATGGTAAAAGTAGCCTTTCAATTTTAGCTGGAAAGTGACAAGCAGTAAATTTGGTATTTATAATAAAATTAATTACAATTGTTAAATTATTTTAATCAGTGTTCTGAGGTACATATTCCATTTAGTCTTTTCAATTTATAATTTTGTTTTCTGTCAACCATAGTATACAGCCTTTATTAATTAATACTTACATTAAACAAATATTTAATGAGCACTTACATACCCAGGTACTTGAAATGAAGCAAAAAAAACAGGACCTGTAGGGCACCTGGGTGGCTCAGTCGGTTAAGCATCTGCCTTCGGCTCTGGTCATGTCCCAAGGTCCTGGGATTAAGTCCTGCATTGGGCTCCCTGCTCATCAGGGAGTCTGCTTCTCCCTCTGCCTCTCCCACCCCTCATTCTTGCTCTCTCTTGTAAAAATAAATAAATAAAATCGTTAAAAGCAAAAAAACAAACAAACAAAAAAAAAACAGGTCCTGTGAAAATCCCTGCTCCTATGAAACTTACATTCTAATGGCCAAGAAAACCAATAAACAACTAAATTACTAACATTATTTGAGAAGGAGAAGGAAGCTTTGTAGGTAAACTGGATAGCAAAGATCTGGCTCAGGACTGGTATTTGTGAAGAAATAAGCCATACAAAGATGATGGTGTTGGGGAAGGAGCATTCTAGCAAAAAAAAGCTAGGGTTTGCAAGAAGGCCAGTGTAGCTGCAGCATACGGGGCGAACGGTGGGGGGTAGGGGGCGCGGCGGAGGGGAGGTTAAGATATAAAACAGGATATAAAATCAGAAAAGTAGGCAGTGGCCAGAACATGGGTGGCACTGTAAGCCCTAGTAAGGAGTTTGGATTTTATTCTAAATACACAAGGACTCTGACCAGGAAAATGATGTCGGCTTCATTTTTTCAAAACATAATAAAGACAGACACAGTTAAATGACTTACACTGCCAGATACCCAGACCCATTGAGACGGTGTGGTATTGCTGCAGGGATGGCCCAATAGAATAGAAAAATCCATTCAATAAAGAGACCAGGTACAAACTCCAACTATATAGTTATATATAGTTCATTTGTGACAAAGGTGACCCTGTAGTGCAGTTGTGAAAATATAGTCTAGGTTAATTGAGTAACCAAATACGAAAAAATATATATGTTGGCTCCCACCTCACACTATTGTCAAAAATCAATTACAAATAGATTGGTAATATAAATGTCAATGATAAGAAAATAAGGGTGTTGGGAAAAAACACAGGACATCTTTATGACCTTAAAGTATGTAAATGTTTCTGAAGTAGGACATAAGCTCTAACCATAAAGGAGAAAATGATATATTTGGACCATTACTAAAATTAAGAATTTCTGTTCATCAATAGATATCATTAACAGAATAAACAGACAAGCCAAAAAAGGAGGACATATATTTGCAATACATATATCTGATGAGGACTTATATTTAGAGTATGCATCAAATGCTTTTAAATCAAAAAGAAAAAGCTATAATAACCTAGTAAAAAATGGGCCGAACTATTGAATAGGAATTTCATAAAAGAGAATATCCTAATGGTCAATAAACTCCTTAAAAGAGGGCAAATCCATTAGTTATGATACCACTGTACACCCACCAGAATGACTAAGGTGAAAAAGACTGACAAGCATATGGATTGACTATAAGTCTCATAAACTGTGGCAGTTGGTACAACACGTTGGAAAATCATTTGAGAGTATCTCATAAAGCTGAACATACACTTATAATATGACCTAGCAATTCCATTCCTACAACATACCAACAGAAATGTGTACCTATGTTCACCAAAAAATATACAAAAACATTCACAATAACACTATTAGCAATAGCCCTGAACTAGAAAGTAAGTACTTAAATGTTCATCAACAGTAGAGTGTAAAAATATATTCTATTAAACTCACACAGTGGGATACATAGAGCAATAAGAATGAGTTAACTACAAATGCAATGTGACTGAATCTTACAAATGCAATATTGAGACAAAGGAACCAGGCATAAAAGAGTTAATGCTATATGATTCCATTTATATATAGCTCAAAATCAAACAACTAATCTCTGATAATAGCAGTCAGAGATAGTCAATGGTTAGTTGGGGGAGAGCAAGTAGTGCTGGAACAGGGTGCAGTGGGACAACTTTTAATGCTCTATTTCTTGATCCAGATGCTGGTTACATGGATACATTTTTGAAAATTTAAGATATACACTGATGGCTTTTCACTTTATGTACACATATATACATATCTCTAAGCGTTAAAATAGCAAATAATATAACTTGTAGACATTTATAAATGTGAGAAGAGAAATACACAGACTTTGTAAAGTGTTCCAAAGAACAGCCATGATCTGTTTTTCTTTACAGATAAAGCATTGCAATAATTATCGGAAAGTAAATAACTTAACCAACACTTGTTTTTTCTTTTGTCATTCATTCTTTATCATGCTTTTAATAGAAGATGCATGTTTGTGATCTCATATTATTATAAAAATGTAAAATAACTGTGATCGAAGTATAAATACATACTGATAACTATATAGATTAGTAACATAAAAGTTTGTATGCCTAATCTTTGAGCCCAATCATTTGTTAGGTAGCAACTTAGAGTTTCTGTTTACAGATTTGATGAGTAAATTATAAAAAATTGAGTTTGCCTGGCAATTGACTTCATCTAACAAACATAGGAGAGAAAGTAGATAATGTGCAATTATCATCAACTTTGAGTAATGTACATATAATAAAGAAATACTCTCTGTAGTCAGTGTTTCAGGAAATTTCTTGAGGAGCACCACTTGATTTTAGCAACGTTTAGACTTGGACAATTTTTACTTTAAATAAATACAAGCTCAGACCTTACAATACATAGTTCCAGTTAACACATCATACGTAGTCTGTGTGAACTGGAACCCTAACGAGAGGCCCTGTGAACCAGCCAGTTTTCAAAATAATACCTAACACCGACATGAGGAATAAAATGAGAGTTTCTCTTGAGATTGTTTTCATAGCTTGAAGGTAACAAATATTGTCCATTTTTACTCTTCATTGGCCATTTGAAAAGTACTATTTAAAAGTTTGTAAATAAATAAATCTTTAAAAGCGGGGGGGCGGGGGGGGGGCGCCTGAGTGGCCCAGTGCATAAAATGCCTGGCTCTTGTTTTTGGCTCAGGTCCTGATCTCCGGGTGGTGAGACCAAGGAGGCATCTGGCTCTGTGCTCAGCGCAGAGTTTGCTCGAGTTTCTCCCTCTCCCTCTGCCCCTCCCCACTGTGCATCAGCATGTGCTGTCTCTCTCTCTCTCTCTAAAATAAATAAATCTTTTAAATAAACAAATGAATAAATCTTTTAAATAAACTTTTATTTAAGTTTGTAGAGACATCGGAAAGAAGAGTTAAGTAGATGGTAAAGATAAAGGGGGAAGTTATTAGATATAAGTAGAAGGATTAGTAACATGGAAACTTTGATTTTAATTTGATAGTCTTTTTTTAAGTTTTAATATAAATTCCAGTTAGTTAACATACAGGGTTATATTAGTTTCAAGTGTATGATACAGTGATTCAGCAATCCGATTCATCACCCAGTGCTCATGATTTGATACTCTTTTGAAAGAAAAAGGCAAGGTACTACTTAACGCCAGCAGTCACAAGAATACACACATTCCTTTATTCAGAATGAAAGAATGAATCTTAAACATTATCTATTTATAAATATATAATGTCATAATTTTAAGCATTTTAACTCTTTAATATTATATTAGCAAGTCAATGCTTGTCTGTTGGAGAATTACATTATTTTATTTGACCTAAATATTTTGTTGTACTTATGTAAAATATTCATCTGTGAGAGTACATGTACATGATAACTGTGAACATATATACCAGTTTTCCCTCATGGATATCATGCATGAAAAACTGTGTTTAAAGAGGTGATATATAAAACTTGTATTTATTTATCTTAATGGTGACAAAATTCAGGTAATGTGAGAGCCAGATCTATATGTTTTTGCTTATGTTTAAACTGATGACATAAACTTTTAGCTATATGATTTTGGTATAATATAATTTGTTTAGGTATTTAATGTGTAACTGATTCTGATTCCATGAATTTTTAAGTTTAAAGCTATTTTGCTTAGAATTTTAAAAATAAATGATTGACGTTAATATTAACTTAGAGCTATCTTTTAAACATTTTAATTCTGTATTGAATATTACATTAATAAATTATTAGGATATTTTGGCTTAAAGCAATGCAATGATATCATATTATACTATTTCAGTAATGGCATTAGCTCTTCCAAAAGATTTACTAGTGGCAAATGCTTTCTGTTGTGTCTATATTAAGTGTAACTTAAGTGTAATTTATATATTGACATATTATGAACAGTCTCATAGTTTCAGATTTGAACTTATCAAGCACAAGAACTGATGAATTTGTAGTTTCTTTTAATAATAGTGTCATTTCTGGTTCCCCAATTAATGTTTGAGAATACTTTTCATTTGTTTCAGTACGAGTATCAGTATTTTTTTTTTAAAGATTTTTTTTTTTTTTTAAAGATTTTATTTATTTGACAGAGAGAGAGACAACACAAGCAGGGGGAATGGGAGAGGGAGAAGCAGGCTTCCCGCGGAGCAGGGAGCCCGATGCGGGGCTCGATCCCAGGACCCTGGGATCATGACCTGAGCCGAAGGCAGACGCTTAATGCCTGAGCCACCCAGGCGCCCCCGAGTATCAGTATTTTTACCTGACTTCCTATTAACAAGTAACATTTATAGAAGGGAGATGAAAATTCTAAAATATCTTAAATAACAGTGTACTTTTCTTCCATTGTTGGTGTTTTATTTCACAAGCAGCATTTTGTGTTCATTCATTGTTCAGAAGCACTGACATTTTCTTCTGGATTTATTGCCATTTACACTGGCTGTTCCCATGACAACAGGTTTTCTCATGCATATTTCCAGATGATTTTTAAAAATCAGATTCCTTATTTTAATATGTTAATAATTTTTTTAAAGTTTTGTCAAATGGTTAATCAAGTGTGTTCTGCTTTGTTCCAAAAAAATTAATGCCAATGGTAACATTTGAGACCTTTTTATACTGTCTTATTTCTAGAAAATTACTTGCTCTGTGTTAGTTTTCTAGCAAATTCCTTAAATAAAATCTTTAAATTGAACATCTTTCATTCGACTTCACCAGAAGTAATTTGAATCTATTGTGTTTTAAAACGTAAAAGTAAAATGTCCTTCTTACTAAATGCTAAATCACTCTTGTAAGAGCATATAGGATCAGTTTCTGTTAATTGTTAAAATACAGCAGGCAAAGTGCAACACAATATTATATAAAGTTCCCAGTGTCCTTTTTTGGTTTTACAGATGGAAAGTTTAGACCAATCTGTAATGTTTAGCCTTTGTATATACTTTTCTGGATGTAGAAAGCAGTAGACTTTACTGACTGGTAGACATTACATTAAATATTACACATTTTAAAAGTATTTTTATGCACTTGAAAATTAGTTGTAGGTAAAATCATCCTGGAAGGAAAAAATATAAATTATAAATTATTTTGTATTTAAAATTTCAATTATCATCTAATAGTTTGTAAATTGGAAGTAAAGAGTGTATTTGATGCTTTTCAAATAAAATTTATTCTGCTTCATAAATCATGACATATCTAGAAAAAGTAAAACCACAATTTTAAGAACTTTGCTATTGGATAAATACATTTATTATTATGTGATATTGTGTGCATACTATAGCTCTTTATAATCTTGAAAGCTTTTAATACATTTAGTTAAGCAGTATGATGTTTGACTATGGTATCATTTTATGTAATTAATATTATGTAATTTAAAACACTGGGAATTTAATAATTTAATTCCTTAATACATGCTATTTATTTTCACTTTCGAAAATGTCATTATCTATGTAGTTTATCCCCTGCATAAACATTCATAATGCTTATATGTCAAGGTATACTAATTGCCTATATTTATTTTGCTCATCTGATAGCAGTTATGGTGAATGAGATATGGTGGCAAGCAAAATTTGCATTGCCTCATGCAAATTTTCCATGACTTCTGAGCACAAATTAGTCATTTGCAGTTGGAAGAATCAATCGTTGCACACAAAATACTAGCTTTATTTAAATTTAAGGGAATATTGCAGAGTGAGAAATCTTAGAACTTGCACTAACGGCTATACATCATCTCATAAATTTTGTGCAAAATATCATTTGATTTTAAATCTCTGTTTTTATTTTTTTATTTTAGTTTTTATTTTTAAAAGTTGGGCATGTTTTACTTTGTAGCTTTACATTTTTCTTGCTGTTTTGATGTCCTAGTCAAAGTGTCATTTATCTTTTCACAACCTTCTAAAACAAAGGTTTTTTAACCTGGTCTGTAAGAAAAAATGCATCTTTATTTTCATTGACCTCTATCTGAAATTTAGGATTTCTGTCAATTATAAATTTAGACCACAAGCCACAGTATTATTAGTGGTTCTGTAATATCAGTACCAATAGAAAATCACATATTTTAATATCACATTACAACTGTCGAAGGTAACTAGAAATGAATGTAATTCTGTCTCAGTTAATCTTTATTCAAAAAAACAGGCAGTGAGCTGAATTTGGCCTGCAGGCTACAGTCCGCTGACCTCTGCTTTAGACTGTTTTTCCTCAGAATCACTTTCTCCCCCAGTATCCCAGTTTTTGCTTTTTGCTCCTTTATAGTTAGAAGTACTTCTATGAAAAAGTATGAAAAGCATTCCTAAATAACACAAATAATAGAACTGACTTTGCTTATTAGCTCATAACCTTGACCTTAAGTCTTAACTAAATATTTTGTGGAATTCTGGAGTAAGTAGTTTCCCAATGTTATGAAGTAAAGTATATGTTCAGGTTTAAAGTTCAGTGTATTCTTTTTTTTCTTTTTTTTTTTGAGAGAGAAATTGAATCTTAAGCAGGCTCCCTGACACAGGGCTTGATCTCACGACCTTGAGATCATGACCTGAGCTGAAATCAAGAATTGGATGCTTAACCAGCTGAGCCACCCAGGCGCCCCCAGTGTATTCTTTTTTAAATGACTTTACATTATATAGCCAAGAATATAGTCTGTGGAACAGAAGTTGGAACAGAATGAAATCCTCCATGGAAAGGTGTTCTTTAGTAAAGCAAGTTTGAAAAATGCTAGTATTGTATTTCCCCCGAGAATTCATGATGTTCATTACTGAGTTAAATGTACAGAAAGCCAATAAACAATTCTGTTTAATGATGTTTACACCTGTCCCATATTTACTACACTGCTAAACCATGAAAGCTTCTGTCAGTCAAACTCTCAGTCTTTATCTTCTTCCTTTCCTCCTTTCTCTCTCCCACATACACTTAAAAAACCTATCAGTATAATTTGGGACACTCTTGTTTAAATAAATTAATACCCTATCTATAAACTCAGTATGAATGAATTAAAATATAAGATGTACTTGAAGGTGTAATCAGAATAGATTTATTATGTTTTAGTTATTGATTTTTATGTGGCTAAGAAAGTATACAAATAGATGTGTATTTGTTTTCTAAGTTTATTTTCTACGACTTCATCAAATAATGTAAAATAACCTTTTTTTGAGTATTAAGGATATTAGTTTACCATACTTTCTGTACATCTGGGGAACTTAGCTATGCATGTTGCTCAGAATTTTTGGTATTAGAAAACATTCTGGTAGGGCACCTAGGAGGTGGCTCAGTCGGTTAAGCAAGCGTCTGCCTTCGGCTCAGGTCATGATCCCGGGATCCTGCTCCTCGAGGAGTCTGCTTCTCCCTCTCCCTCTGCCTGCCACTCCCCCTGCTTGTGCTCTCTCTCTCTGTCAAATAAATAAATAAAATCTTTAAAAAAAATTTGTTAGATAAAAATAAATCCTAGTGAGAAATTTTCTTTACTTCTTGATTTATTTAACAGTACTGGTTGAACATTTTAAATGTGCCAGATACCATGCTGGATGCTAGTTTCTTGAGACTTTTTTCTTAAAGAGGACATTATCAACTTAATTAAAAGTACATGTACAACATAGTATGATGTTTTCTTATAGACTTTCTATTCTGAAAATATTATTTCCTTATATAATCTGTTTATTTAATCACTGAACCAATGATAATCAATGTGGTTTGTCCTATTTATAATTATATATCAATGTGAAATGCTGTTTGAAAATTACATTTATTTAAAAAATACACTTATCATGGTGAGCATTGAGTAATGTATGAATTGTTGAATCATTATGTTGTGTGCCTGAAATTAATATAATATTGTATGTCAACTCTACTTAATATATCATAAGTAGTAAAAAAATTAAACTGTAATTTTGTCAAAATGATTTATAATCTTATTAATGAAAATGTGAAATAAATCTGTAACTGACATCTAGTCTTATATTTTATGTTTAATTGAGCAGCAAGAAAGACTTTTAGTGAAATGTGTTTGAAACCTTTATGTCCACCATTTTGCCATTAGTTTGTTCATGTTCAGATAAAGCAGTGGAAGACTTTCTTCATGCTGACTCTTGATTTAGATGTTTTCACTTTATCCTTAATTCATTTTTTCTTTTAAATACTACTCATCCTCTCTTCCAATACTTTTTATTTCTTTCTGCCTAGTATGTGGGAGCTTTTTAAAAGAAAATATGTGTCTTTGGCCTCTATAATTTTTAACTTTCCTTTTATTATTAGTTCACTTTACTCTTCATTTTTTATTTGCATGCATAGATAATTTTATATTATTAACTGAGATCTTTCAGAAGTTTCCTTGTATCCGGGGAATAAATATTCACAATGATGTGAAAAGATTTGTGGTTAGAAAGGCTCTAAGACTATAATAATCCTATATCCTACTTGTGTTTGATGAGCACCAAGATTCAACAGAAATTTTTGTAACATACACACAATTTGTAAATACCTAGGAAAATTATATACTAAGTCCTTAAGAATATTTCACTTTATGTTCAATTAAGAAAAGTAAAATATTATTTTTAGAAAGAAGGTAAGAATGCTATATTCATCTTTGTAAGAGAAACCAAACAGTAACCTTATTTCTTGCCAGTCAGTACCCTATTAGTTATTAATTAACGTATTTTTAAATATGAACACATAGCTATTTAGTCTTGTTTCGCATAGAATTTTATTCCTTTCACTAGGAATTCCTTCATCAAAGGAATGGATTTTCATCGCAGTTGTTTTGTGTGGTATTGTTAAGGTAGTACATTTATGGTAGTACACATTTATGTGTTGGTTTTATTTCTAGGTCTTCTGTAGAGGTTAGCATGATGCCCGTGTGGCTGTAGTATAATGGAAAACAGCAGAAAACATACTCTTGTTGAATATGTTGCATGATTATTTAGAATATCAGTTTGACCTGACAAAGCAAAGAATATAGTGTGATTTTACTATGAGGTGAATCAAAGCTGCTTAAAAATGTATGTTTCCAAAGGATAGAATTCACGAAATTCAATAAAAATAATGAAATATAATGGTTAATCAAAGATTTTTGTAGCATCTGTTATTTTACTATTACTTTCAAAATTTATTTTGGACAACTTCATAAAAAATGCTCTTTAAAAATTTGAATCAAGCTGGGATGGCTCTCTTTACCCACAATACTATAAAAAGTAGCAGCCTAATGTGAACAAAAGACTGCATAGCAGGAAACGCTTCAGTTAGCAATTCAGATCTGTTAACCACTCTGACAAGATTTTCAGAAATCATCAGACATGCCTTTTAGAGCTTAGTTTTGCCATTAATCTATTTTTTCAAGTTGATAAAATATGTATATTCCACTGAGGTATTCTTTTGCAGTCATCCCAGTTAAGTAGGTGTGCCCCTTATTTGAGTGTTAAATAGGTTTCTTAAAGTTTGGAAATTGTGCTAAGCTCTTGTTTATTATAACATTAAAACAGATATAACTTATGATAAATCAATATTTAAGGGATTTCACATGTCTAATGGTATTCACTTTATCACATAGCAATCAGGATGTCCTTCGGTTAAGACATTGGGAACTGCTAGTTCAGACGTTCGTCAGAACACTAACTTGGAACTCTAAGGCCTCACATTATCACTGATATATACAGATAATCTCTTGAAACATGCCAAGTAATCTTTTTTTTTTTTTTGCATGTAGAATTTTGGTTTTGGGGTTTTTTTTATTTAAATTTTGTTAACAAACAGTGCAATATTGGTTTCTGGAGTAGAATTCAGTGATTCATCACTTACAACACCCAGTGCTCATCACAATAAATGTCCTCCTTGATACCCATCACCCATCTAATCTATCCCCCACCCACCTTCCTCCATCAATCCTCAGTTTGTCTCATTGTTTGTTTCCCTCTCTCCTTTTTTTCTTTTCCCTCTTACCATATGTTCATCTGTTTTCTTTCTCAAATTCCACGTATGAGTGAGATCACATGGTATTTTTCTTTCTCTGACTGACTTATTTCACTTAGCATAATACAGTCCAGCTCCATCCATGTCCTTGCAAATGGCAAGATTTCATTTTTTTGGTGGCTGAATAATATTCCATTGTGTATATATATCACATCTTTATTCATCAGTTGATGGACATGTTTGTTGTCTCTGTTGTTGTCTCTCCATAGCTTGGCTATTGTTGATAATGCTGCTATAAACATTGGAGTGCATGTACCCCTTCTGTATTTTTGTATCCTTGGGTAAATACCTAGTAGCGCAATTGCTGGATTGTAGAGTAGTTCTACTTTTAACCTTGAGGAACCTCCAAACTGTTCTCCAGAGTGGCTGCACAGGTTTGCATTCCCACCAACAATGTAAGAGGGTTCCCCTTTCTCCACGTCCTTGCCAAGACCTGTTGTTTCTTGTGTTGTTAATTTTTTTTTTTTTTTTTTTTTTTTTTTTTTTTTTAAGAGAGGGAGAAGGGTTGGGATGGGGCAGAGGGAGAAGGAGTGAGAGAATCCCAAGCAGGCTCCAAGGCCAGTGCTGAGTCCAACATGTGGCTCCATCTCAGAACCCTGGGATCATGACCTGAGCGGAAATCAAGAGTCAGATGCTTAACCAACTGAGCCACCCAGGTGCCCCTCTTGTGTTGTTATTTTAGCCATTCTGACAGGTGTGAGGTGTTATCTCATCATGGTTTTGATTTGTATTTCCCTGATGATGGGTGATGTAAATCTAATCTAAAAGTAATCTTTTTATATGAACAATCTTTGGATTAGGACAAAAATGAAATTCAGGAAATTTCAGATAACTATTGACTGATTAACATACACCAGATTTTTATTTTATTTGATATCTAATATCTGTCTAATACCAAATATGATATGTTGACAGTCCTTAAAGGACAGTTGCTTATCTATCTGCAGAGACCATTCAGGTTCAAGGTCAGCAACGGGTCAAGATTTTTTTTTTTTATCAGTGACGACTAGAGGACTCATGAGAGATGAAAGGGGACTATGATTTAAATTCAGCAACGTAGCCCCGCATCGGGCCCCCTGCCTGCTTCTCCCTCTCCCACTCCCCCTGCTTGTGTTCTCTCTCTCGCTGTGTCTCTGTCAAATAAATAAAATCTTTAAAAAAAATAAAAATAAAAAAAAATTCAGCAATGTAGCGACCTTTCTTAGGCTAACATGAAAAGTTCTTGGATTTCTTAAAGGAAATTTCTTCCCCAAGTCTATCTTACTGATGTTGAATTTACTTCCCTTTATGAACTCCAGATCCAAATTATTCTTCTAAGGCATACTGAAGTCGTTTTAAGCTCTCAAAGATTACCTAGACTAATTCAAAAATACCATAAATTCCTGACCTGGAAAAATGTGTAGCTAATGAAAGAGTAGAGTTTATTCAGGTATTAGTAACACAGTATTAGCCCGAGAATGAGATTTCTAAGAATGATAATTTGTTTTCTGAGAAATGATAAGTAACTTGGCATTTTTTAGAAGGCTGTAATTACTGTAATGTAAACATTATTTTCTCTCTAACGTATTTTAATCTGATAGTGTTATTTATTTTTATTAATATTTATTAATATCATTTGATTACCCGGGCTAGTATGTTTTAGATGGGCATCTATTTTTATGTACAACTGATTTAAAAATTTTTTTTGAATTTCACCAGATGTCTACAATTTTTAAGATTTTAAAAAATACTTTAATACAAATGAAACAAGGAAAAATATTTTTAAAAGGTTGTTTAAACTTGATTATTTTTCTAAATGAATTATAAACTATAAAATTGAATAAAATATTTCTAACAGTATGTTTTAATTATTTACAATTGTGTCATTTTATTAATATGTATTATGAATCTCAAAAACACATGAATATTATAGGAAATTTTTAAAATGCAGTTGAGTAAAATAAGAAAAATTTAAACCAAATCATACTGTTCAGAGATAATTACTTTTAAAATTTGGTATCCAGTATACTATTTCATACTTTTTCTCATGCATATATATGTGTGTATTTTATATATTTTTTAATAAAATGAGATTGTGCTTGGTAGAAGTGAATTAAAGCTATGTTCAGTTTACTGTTCAGCTCATTCATAAATTTTGTATAAACACTGTTCAGCTGTTATTTTTCTCAAATACGTAGTGATGCCTAGGTTCTATACTTCACATATGAGCTTGCGTGTTAGCCTCTCTGAATAGGACTTACTGCAGACCTTCCTTCAGTATGTCATCTGTTTTACTTGAGTATGTCTAGTCAAGCACTCCCTGCCTCTCCATCCACAGGTTCTGTAGTCACTGTTACCACCTAGGATCAGAAGCCCATTTTTCTACTACTTGGGACAAGGAGAGGAAGAGAGAATGCAAGGGATTAATTCCCTCCTACACATATTTCGAAGAACTATGCTAGCTCTTGCTCTACTAACCCTCCCTTCTCTTTGCTGCCTAAGAGTTTGAATAGCTTCTGTTTTCTGTGAGTTTGGGAATGTGTTTTACTTTTTCTACTCCATTCATTGTCATTTGCTCATTGGGCAGTTATTTGTTGGATACTGACTGTGTGTATAGGGCACACTTCAAAGCACTGGAGATACAGCAGTAAAAAGTCATACAAGACCATTGTCCTTAAGGGAAAAGAAAGAATTGAACAAATAATGAATAGCATAAGTATTTTACAAAAACAATGTAGTACTAGAGTGAAAAGGTGTATGTACATATGATGAAGAGGACCTGCTTTAGTAAGAATGGCCATCTTCCTTACTTAGGAATTTTTCATAAACTCTGGTCCAATAAGATAACTTTCTATGATTTTGAGACTAGGAAGAACAGGATGCTGAAGTGTTTCTCCTTAAGCTACATCTACCTTTGTTTAATAGGCAGACATCACTGAAAAAAATTAGAAATAAGTTTTTTGTTAACTTGGGTTTCCATATGTGTATATAAATAATGTGTATAAAAACTGTAAGCAGTACACTACCACTAAAATAGATACCTATTTAATGGAAATAAAATCTTTTGAATATTTTTGTAATGTCCACATGTAAGCTGCATGGTACAGTTATAGGCTGTGTTATGGACCATGAGGTAGTTAGTTGACATTGACCTGACATTAGAAAAGCCAGCTGACATTCTACAAGTGAGTTATGCATAGTATGTGAGTAATGAGTTGTTTATAGTAATGATTAACTTACACTTTTATCTAGGTATTAAATGGCTAGTATGCCTTCCAAAAAGTTCTGGTATAGAAAATTTCATGTTATACAATCCCTTAATTCCATTATAAAGATTACTCTCACTAAACGTTGAACAACTATTTAAAACATGTTATTAAAGAGGTACCAAACATGCCCAGGGCTCTCCATGTTTTGGTTTGCCCCTGCTATTATGTTGTCTGATTTATTTTTTCTCATTTAATTCATCTTGAACCTCTTTCCATACCGGTAAATAAATATCTTCATTATAAATTTAATTATGATTTATCATGATTAATCACAATTTATTTAACCAAATTTCTGTTGTTGAACTTTAATTTTCTTGCCATTAGAAAAATGTTGTCATGAACAACTTTGTATTTGCATCTGTGTAGTTTTCCAGTTGTTACATGTAAATTTAAAAATTTGTAAATGAGATTACTAGCTTTTAATACTCTTGATTCATGTTGCTAAACTGCCTTCCAGAAAGAGTGTACCAACCTCTAATTCCAGCAGTATTATTTATGCTAGAGTACCCATTTCTACATATCCATACCAAACCTTTATAATTATTTGCCAATTAGAGCTATATAGTAGGATGTGATTGATTTGCTTTTTTGAATACAACGAACTGAATATTTTTTCATTTGATTAGCAAATCAGACTTTCCTCACTCCTTCCTGTGGCTTCCCTTTCTGTGGCGTGATCACGATAGGAGGATATCTTTGCGTATGTCTGAGTGTGCGTGCATATGTGTGTGTGTGTGTTACAAGAGAGTAAATGAAATGGCCATTTGTGTACTTTGTTCATTTTTTTCTGGTTGATATTTATCTTTTCCTAAGGATTTTCAAAATACTTCATATATTAAGGAATTAGTACCAGATATCAATCCAATATTTATCACATATGTTGCAGATTCCCCCAGTTTGATCTTAGACTTCTCATTTTGTTTCATATCTACAGAAGTAATAAATTATATGTTAAACTGTTTTGGAGAGAATGTATGGAAACAGGGACTTTTACACATTGTTGATGAGACACTAAGGGAGACTAAGCAGACATGGCAAGAAATATGATTTATAATCCTTGATTGATGTTCAGTTAAGGGGAGTAACTGCTAGGAAGAACATGAACTAAATGATGTATCTCTGATTCTAAAATGTCATTGTAAGAACAGTAACACAAAACTTGAAGACAGTATTATCATTGTATATATCATGTTTCAAGTAAGGTGAAATGATGAGATTTTTTAGAATTTACTAGGAAAGTATAGTTGTCAGAACCATTTAATTAACAAAATATAATTGCTTATATTTGAACTTTGCTGCACAGTAAATTTTTAAATTTTTAACTCTCCGGTTTCTGCAATATAGTTAACTGTACATGGCATTTTTTTTAATTTCTAGAAACATATTACTTTCAAAATCAATTATATGCATAGCTTGTAATAAAATTTATACCTGGGTAAATGATATTTTAAATTACTGTGTTCTTTTGAAAATACGGTCTTAACAAGTTAAAAAAATCTAATACTATGTAGTGCTGATTGTTGTGTACTTGTAAATACAATGAAAAGTGGTATAAAATGAATTAATTTTTTTTTTGCTCTACTATGGCTTTAATAGCAGGGATGATTACTTGCAAATGAACAGCTGCATCTTTAGCACCACAGGCTTAAATTAGGGTCCCAAAGTCCCATAGGTTTTACATTCCGTGACATGTTTGCAAGAAACTTACAAATATAGAAAGGCTCATGTTCTAAGATGGAACACAATTCATATAATATCCATGATTAGCAAAGCAAATAAAATTCAGATGAACAGCAGGCTGTATAAGAGAAATAGGAAATGATGAAAGAGAAAAAAAGAAAGAAGAAACTAGTTGGTTTCTGTTAAAGTTGATTAACAGTAAAAACAAACCATTTTCATCATATTAGCAGTATTGATGAAGTTGATTTAGTTGATACTATTACTCTGAGCAACTAATACAATTATTTTAAATTTCTCATTTTGTTGTAATCTGAAATATTTTCACATAGCTCTTGTAAAACTTAATGATATAAACTTCTAGGCCATGTGAGTTTTTCCCTTATTTTCATTTTTATAAATGAGAAAAGAATGACTGAATACTTTGAATTCATAATAAATAAACAGTTCAAGTTAAGATTTGGTTATTTTAATAGACGAAAATTTTTATAACAGCATAGTGAATATTTTGTTCTGCTCAAATAATTACTAAACTTTAAAATCTGTTGTATCAAATATAGTATCAGTTTTGCTCGAAGTTTACTGAAAATGAGAATGAAGAACTCTCAATACAAAAAAGGATAGTACCTGATTGTTTACCAATACCTGTGTCTTTTTCTTAGTAAGATAATAATTAAAAATGAACTTCCTAGCTGTATTAACAAGAAGCTACACTAATCTGACCATTCTTTCCCTATACTTAAAAATTATGTCAAAATTCAAAATAAATCTGTTGATCGCTTCAGTTAGACATACTTCCAGTAAATTTTTCATTAAAATAATCTTAACAGTTGGCATTCATCAGCCCTTAATATTGTGTTGTACACATACATGTATTTGCATATGGGATTTGTATACCTGTTCATATGCAATTAAACCAACCCTCTTTCCTAGCACTTGTACAGCTAGATGTCATTATGTGGCCTCTTTATTTTCTCTGGCCCTAGATATACTAGCAAAATAATATTATCTTAGTAATATCTGGACAATGGTAATGGAAATTATTTCCAATCTTAAGATGATATTATACCTTCCTTTTTTAACATCTTGGCTTTATGTTTTACAAATAATAGTGGATGGCTACTTTTAAAATTATAAGGTGAGCCCTTCAAATATGAATTTGATTTGTACCATCTGCAAAATATTGCTTGCTTGGGGAGGATGTTAACAGGTGTTACATGGAAAAAGCTGTCATGGATAAATAAATTTATTTATAAAAAGTTAAATGGGTTTCCTTATTGTAGGACTTCATATTTTTTAATATGCTAATATGTATTATGAATCATTCAGAGAGGAGGTTATTATATACAGTTTTTACCTTCAAAAGTATTGGACCAGAAATTCCTTTTTTTCATGGAGCATAAGTGTTATGTAAAATTTACTTAGAGAAGTGCTAGACTAGCATTTGGGGGTTTTAATGCTTTAAAAAATCTTGATCTTCTTCTTCAACTTATCTTTTAAAAAGGTGATTGTATAACACAATTATGTTTTTTTTTCTTTTAAGAACTACTTCTCACAATTCCTGAATTTTCTTGAGGTGGCAACTTCAAAACTTTTACCAATGCAGTCATATTACTCAACTCATAATAATACCTGTTTTTCTTATAAATACTTTGTATGATCTGGGTTCTTCCTTTCTTTCCGTCTTCATCTCTTTTCATATTTCACTTGAACGTTTTTCCCAACTCTGTGGAGCTACTTACATGGGATATCATGGTTCTGACAAACCTTTTGTTCTCAAACTTCCTTACCTTAACACATGTAGTTCTCTCTTCCTAGAATGGCCCTTTCTTATTTCGTATCTGCTGGTGAACTCTTCCTTCATATGACTTAAAACTCAGATTGAGACCCACTCAGTAAAGCTTTACTGAGCTAATACCTGCCATCTATTTATACCTCCATTTAGTCACTTATTAGATCATGAATATTTATTAAGTATTTGACACACATCCATGTATGCCTGGATGCTTTGGGTGTAAGGGTGAACAATATAAACGTATCAACAAAGAGCTCACATTCTCATGGGCTGGACAGACGAGTGAATAGGCAACTATAATAATCCATGATAATTGCTATTTTGGGCAAGTACAGAGTCCTGTGGATACACGTTGAGGAGAGCACTTAACCTAGACTATGGAAACGCAGTAACACTTTGGGAAACTGATAACTGGTCGGAGATTTAAGAGAGAAATAGGGCTTACTGAGGTAAAAGGATGACTGCAAGCAGAACATCTAAGAAAAAAGTTAAAAACAGAGATGTACTTACTTGAAAATACATGAAATTACTAGGGAAATAGTCAAGCAGACATTGATAATTATGTGGTGTAGTTGTTACATAGTATTAACCATAGTACTAATAATATTACCAAATACTGTGGCTTTGAAAACTCTAGGTCTGAACTTTGAGACCATGTTGGAATTGACTGTGACTAATAAGGTAGTATTCTACTATGTTTGTAACATTTTATGTCACACATATTGAATCTGTTTCTCTACACCATAGCCATACAACTATACAATAGAAAGGAAGCCCTAACTGGATTTTCATAAAAGAGCGAATTTTCAACAAGCCTGGAATAGATTAGTTGTGTACACCTCTTATGCTAAAATGGTATCTGAGGAACAAAGGAGTGCATAAAGTCATGTATATTTTCTCCAGACTACGTGTACTCAAAGTCTTTGTAAATTTTTTTGCAGCTACATACTATTGTACCCATGAAGTTTCTGGATCACTTTGTTATTTTCCTTTTTTTGAGTTAGAGGTAAAGAATAGTAGCCTATAGCTTAAAAGTTTCCTATCAGTAGGGACTTTGTCCCCTATGTTATTAGAAATTGGACACAGAAGAAAAACCAGCCTGTTATGTCTAACACATTCACATTGTTTTATGCATAGTTCTAGGTTGTTGGTCTCTAATTTTAAATATGCCAGAACAATTTATAAGAAGACTGTGGGTAAATTTCCAAAATGTTTATTCCTTTTACATCAGTTCACAGAAAATTTCTTAACAATATTCCCAGGTTTAACCCGTCAGGGCTCTTTTATAGGTCTTATTCAGAAATAAGGCTCTTTATAAAGTATTCAGACAAATTTACTCCTAATGTCAAGTTTGTGTTGTGTTCATTTGTGTTTCTGTGATATTTCACCTTGGTGTAATACACTGTATTTGCTTATAACATATGCAGATGCCTATAATTTTGATTCAACAAAAGAAAAAGACTAAAGATAGTTCTACTCTAATAAAATTATTTTACTATTAAGGTTAATAAGTGGGCATTTATTTTATTTTCAGAATATTTGAGTTGATTATAGATGCTTATAAAATAATGGTTCCATTGGGTCTGTTAGAGACTCATTGAATAAATAAATAATGTTTTTATGCCCTTTAGAAATATCCCATAATACCACTTTCTTTTTCATTTATTAAATAGAAATGAACTCTTATTTAAAGTCAGATGTTCTCAAATTTTTACATAGAAGTGGTCATGATCAATACATTAAAACTTTGATTTAGCTCTAATATAAACTAGCAGACTTTGGTCAGATAATTTAATTGAAAAAGACATTTATTTATTTTTTCCTAGCAGTGGGTAGTTTTGGTATTCTAGTAGGTGCCAAACTTAAAATGTCACGCTTTGATATGTAGCAGTATTATAAGCCTTAATTTGTGGTCAGGATTTGATATTTTATCATTATAATTATTAGGTTTAATTGGTTTACTGAGAATTGGTTTACTTGGATTTTTTTCCTTGGGAAAACCCTTTATAAAATTATTCTGTGGAAATGGGTGTACGTTAGAAGGAATAATCATAAGACATTGAGCTGAGTTCCTATCCATTGATCCACTGATGTTTCTAAAAGAATGGTTAGAAAGAACATATCTTTTGAAATAGAAATGTATAGTGGATATATTCATTTGTAGATTTTAGTAGGATATCATGTATGATAATGACCCTTAGTAAATAGAAAATCGTCTAATAATGGTCCTTTGTTGTACATGGTTCTGTTGGTAGTTCATTTGTTTAATACTTCTCTCTGTATACATTTTCCCTCTTCTTTTGGTATTTATAATAGAGTTTAATGTAATCAATATGGATCAATAAAATCTTACTGTAATGTGGTTTATCCAAGGCCATAACTTTAACTCATTAAATGAATAATTCTTTATTAACAGTCTGCTAAGTTTTGAGCTGGGGATATAGCTGAGAACAAAACAGTCAGGGTTTCTGTTCTCTTTGACCTTTTGTTCTAATTGGGAGAGGCAACAATGAAGTAAACAAATTACAACAAACAAGAATTTCAGAAAGTGATAAGAATCATGTAGAAAGTAAAGAACTTAAAGTGAATGAGGGTGAGCTATTGTGTGGTTGTTAAGTGAGACCTCTCTGATGAGGTGTCACTGAACCATCATGGTCTTACTGTGAGAAAGGGGCCAATATAAGAAAAGACAGAGAAATATGCTCCTAAGGTAGAAGTCAGTAGGAAAAAAAGGCCGAAGTGAGAACAAGCCTTGGCATGTTCCAGTGACTAAAAAAGACCCAACTCCCTGGAGTGAAGAAAAAGAGAGGGAGAGTAATATGAGATGAGGAGTGAGAACTAAGCGGAGGCCAAATCATGATGGGTTTTGAAAGCCAGAGTAAAATTTGGATTTAACTCTAAGATGAGAATACACTGATTTTAAACTGGTAAATTACATATAATTGGCATATTCAAGAAAATGTTTTGAACAGGGAATGGATTTATAGAGATGCAAGAAGTGAAGCAGCCTGTCCTGTTTAGAGACAATGATGGCTTGGACTAGGGAGGTGTCAGTAGAGAGTAAATTCATAATATATTTTTATGATATTTACAACCATGGAACTAAGTAGTTAATGTAGCAAGAGTATAGCAGCCAGAAAGCCAAAGGAAGAAAGTGTTTGCATAAGGCAGAAATGGTTAACTGAGGCTACGGTATGGAGAGGAAAGATAAAATACCATAATACTATACCATTTATTATTTGTCTTCATTGCTGTAATTTACCAACATCCCTATCATTCTGCCTTATTGACTGAAAACTTTAGCATCTGATTTACTATCTACCTCTATACCTGTACTCCTGTTCAGCCTTTGTTTCCAAAAACTTTGAGAGAAAATATAATGGCAAAAACGGCGAGGGAGTGGCCAAGTGGAGCAAGGAAAATATCTGAATAGTTTGTGACCCCGAGTAACCTGGGATATGGCAGAATAAAAACTGCCCCAGTTGAGAGTGTTCTGTGGTACATAAAGAACTGAAGGAACAGACAAATATAATGAAGGGGTGAAACTAAAAGGAACATTCATAAAAGAGGTTTTGGATATGGAGCATGTGTTGAAACTGAAGTAACAGAGGGCCCAATAAAGAGGTTTAGGGGACAGAGAAAGGTAGGGAATCGGGTCAAATTTAGAGACATAGAGAAGACTATTAGCATAAAAATCTGATGTGATGACTAGAGAGACTTCTGCTGGTAATGTGGATATATAGGAATATGAGGAATGGAAATCTCTTATAGGAAGACGAACAGTTAAAGTTTAGTCCTGTTTATTATTTTAAAGGTCTGATACCACTGACCATTCTTTTCTGCTCCTTAAATGATGTAGTATTCTTTAATGGGAGAGGAGCAGGGGTAGTGAGATACTGAGGTGTGGTAACCACTGGACAGGGGAACAGTTGACTCAAATGAACTAACTGAAGGAAACTCAAGGACTTATTTACAGGGGCAGGTTAATGAGTAAAGGCAGGAGGCCAGAAACTACATAGAAAGTGAACAGGAAACCAAAGACCTGAACCCCTTCTAAAAGAAAGGAGGCCAGAGGAAAGAAAGCCAGTCATCTGTCCTCACATGGATCAGAAGCCAGTGGGTGACCGGGAGTCCAAGGATCTGTCTTCAAGTGGATTAGAAGTCAAGAGGACTATCCAAAGGGCCAGGAGGTTTAAGTCTATGGAGACTTATGTATTCCTATGATAGTGCATGAATATATCTTGACAAGGAATCACTCTGTTACGTGCAGCTAATATCTAGCCTGAGATTTCTCCAGTTGACAGACCTTACTCGTAACCTTTTAGTAGTTCAGAGTAACAGAGACAAAGGTACGAGACAGGCTTATATGAAACAGGAATTGGAATTACAGAAAATTATTCTTACAGAATAACAGTTTTGCCATTTTCTAGGACATATTTTTGAAACTCAGAATATAATAGGTAAGTCAATTAATTTTATTTCATGATATCACAGAAACTCATCAGAACAGTAGCTACCTGTTTTGAGCTAGTCAAACTGCTGTTAGATGTATTATCTATTTTCATATCTCACCTTTAGTCCTTGTAACCTTAATAAATTCTGATATTCTTTAGTTTATAATTCTTTAATACTCTGCTGAAAAAATGAATTGACAACATACTCCATTGTCTTTTCACAACAGAGAATACAAAAGTAATTTTTAGCAATTGAGTGAAAAGCTTTGAAAAACTTCTGAGCCTCACCTTCAGCCTCCAAATATGTGGAGGCGGTGACACACTGCGCCATTTATTTAAATAAGAGATTTTTCTACTTATTCTCAAAATTATGGTCATAGCGAAACTATCATGCACGGTGAGAGAGTATAGATTGGCAGGATGTCTTACTGGTAAGTTTGTATTTTCTTTCTTAATAAAATATGGCCATTTTTTTCAACATGATAAAAGGCATTTCTGGAATCCACAGCTAACATTACATCTAATAGTGAAATTCTGAAACCTTTAATCCTAAGATCAAGAACAAGACAAGGATACCTGCTTTCAGCACTGTTATTCAACACTGTACTGGTAGTTCTAGCCAGAATGATTGAACAGGGAAAGATTTTAAACGGCATCCAGATTGGAAAGGAGGAAGTAAAACTATCGCTTTTCACAGATGACATGATCCTATGTATATGATATATATGCATATATATTATATATATAGGAACTCCAAAGAATCTATAAAAAAACTACCAGAACTAATAAACAAATACAGCAGATTTATATCACCTTTACAAAGGTGTAAAGATCAGCACACAAAAATCAATGTATTTGTGTACACCAGCAATGAGCAATCCCAAAAGGAAATTAAAAAAGCAATTTCATGTGCAACAGCATCTAAAAGAATAAAATACCTAGGAATAAGTTTAACCAAGGAGATGAAAGACCAAAGACCTAAATAAGTGGAAAATCATCCAGTGTTCATTGGTACAAAAACTTAATATTAAGATGCCAATACTACCCAAAGCAATCTACAAATTCAATTAACTCTCTATTAAAATTCCAACAGCCTTTTTTTACACAAATGGAAAACACAGTCTTCAAATTCATATGGAATTTCAAGGGGCCTTGAATATCTAAAACAATCTTGAAAAAGTACGAAGTTGGGGATTCACTTTTCCCAATTTCAAACATTACTACAAAGCTACAGTAATCAGAACATTGTGGTGCTTACATAGGGATAGACATAAAGACCAATGGAATGTAATTGACAGTCCAGAAATAAACCTATATACATGAAGGTATTTGTAAATCAAATATAAAGGTTTCTAGGATATATAAAGAACTAAAACTCTACAACAAAAAGACAAAAACCAAATTATGGGAAGAGGGGATGAATAGACATATCTCCACAGAGAATATACAAATTGTCAATAAGCAATGAAAACATACTCAACATTATTAATCATTAGGGGAATGCAAATCAATTATACAAGTGATGGCTAGTTATTAAAAATAAAGGAAGAATAGGTGTTAGTGAGGAGATGGAGAAATCAGAGTCCTTATACATTGATGGTGGGAATGTAAAATGGTGCAGCACTTGTGGATAGTTAAGCTCTTTCTCAAAAATCTACATATAGAATTACCATATTGCCCAGCAGTTCCACTCCTAGATCTATACCCGAAAGAACTGAAGACATAGACCCAAGCAGATACCTGTACCTTAATGTTAATTGCAGCATTATTCACAGTGGTCAAAAGATGGAAACAGCCCAAGTGTCCATCAACAGATGAACGGATGAACAATGTGATATATAGACACATGGGAAAATTATTTAGCCATAGAAAGGAATGAAGTTTTGATATATGCTACAACATAACTGAAAAAAAAAATATGTGAAGTGAAAAAAGGAAGATAGGAAAGGGCAAATACTGTATGATTCTACTTATATGAAATATTTAGAATAGGCAAATTCATAAAAACAGAAAGTAGATTAGAGGTTACTAAGGAATGTGGGGAGGAAGAGATGGGGATTTATTTCTTAATGGTTACACACTTTCTGTTTGAAATGATAAAAAAATTTGGAAATACATGGTGATATTTGTACAACCTTGTGAATATAATTAATGCCACTGAATTGTATAATTAAAAGTGGTTTCAATGGCAAATTTTATGTTATATGTAATTTACCACAATTGTAAAATATTTTGCTGTTTTGTATCATCTCAACACAAGTTAAAACTGTGCTCAAAATTAATACCTTTTTAAGAAAATAATCCTCTTTAATGAAGATTCCATATACTCCTGAAATTTTTATCATTTTCCCAAACTTTACAAATTTACCTTCCCATATTTCTCCCCCCAGCAAGTTAATGGGTCACGATTCTTTCTCCTTCCTCTACATTCATTTGATATAGTGCATGTGAGCAACAGTGTGACATTTGTTATCTTTCACTAACTTGAATAATTTACTACCTCTTAAAACCTATGCAAATGTGGGCCTTGTCTTTGTATTTGATTTATAAGCTCCTGATAAAGATGGGAGTCTTTTTCAAAATAACTCTATTTTTAAAGAAAATATGGAATAAAGTCTCTGCTTATTCTTTGGTAATGCATTAATCTATATTGGACCTCAAAGTGATAATTTATATGTTAGGAACAGGACTGTCAACAGAGATGTTCATCTTGTTGCTCTCAGCTTACATCAGCAGCACTTCTCAGATTTTTTAGGATGCTGCATGTCCAGTGGTATATTTCTTTCCTTACCTTCAGATGACTTTGATTAGCTATGCATGCTCCCACTGGTTACACTTCTGAGTTTCTACGCTTAGTTTGATATCACATGTTTGTTGCAAGCTGTTTTTCCAGCTTCCAAGTATGGTCTGCAGACTTCTGCAAGTGAATTCCTGTTAGTACGTAAGGAATAGCTAGAAAAATTCTAAGTGCAATTTGTCTGACAGCAAAAATTTAAGAATACAAAATCAATGTCAAAAATGGTAACAGTAATTGGTAGTGGAAGGAAAGTCAGGAAGTCTATTTTACATATACATATAAAAACATAATTAAACTTTTAATAAAACTTAGTCATGGCAGTTTTATATTCCTATAATCTGTGATGGAAGTTAAAAGGTAATAATACTGACCAAACTAGGATTGTGATGTCTGAATTTAAAAGCACAAACCTATGCTAAGGATGAATGAACAACTAGTCGTCATTATAACTATTGGTAGGACCTTTTGCATGGCGTCAGAATTTAAAAACTGCAAATGAATTACAATATATATGAGAACAATTGCAATTGTTACTTAGAATTTTCAGATGTCTGCTTTCAAACCTTGGGGTTCTTCAAAAGTTAGTATCTCCTATGCTCCTGATGCTACTTTATGGGAATGGCTATTTAAAAGTAAATGGCCATGCCATTTGCATGGATGGGACAGAGAATGAGTAAATAAGAAGCTGGACATGTACTCTACTTCCCATTCATTCTCTCATCTTAAATTCTTTGAAGAATGAGTATTTTCAGATTTTTCTTAAAAGTATACTTTCATTATTTGGCTTGACTGAGTATATATCAGTGTTAAAGCGTGCTCTGTAAACAGAATCAAGCCTTTGCTACCTTGTGACTAAAGCTTGTTATAATGGCCCTTTTCAAATTTTTACAGCTTAGAAGTAGAGACATGATTGTGTGCAGAGTTAATTGCCTGGAGAAGAAAAGCAATTATTACTTTGTAGCATAAGATGTCAACTCCTATGATTTCCTTTTTTAAAAAAGCCTCTTCTTGAAATGGTATATTTTTTCCTTAGAAAGTGTAAGGTAGGAGGAAGCATTATCAAGTGTGCATAACTGTACAGTGGTAACAAAAGCTGCAATTACAAATTGAACTTACTTTTTATAGAAATTTCCCTAAGTGCTTTTGTTGATTTGAAAACTTGTTTTAAAAAATTTGCTAACAGTCCACACAATTGTTAACCATCTTCTGTGGTTGTCTGTTCTCTGTAAGAAAGGTCAATCCTTTCTTTCATTTTATGCCAGATTTGGAATAAATCTGTGAAGTGATACTAATGGTATAACTCAGTGTATATAAAAAATTATCAGACTTGGGTGAAAATTATTTTTCCATCATCAAGCTGAAACATGTGACTTTCTTAAACGGATGTAATTTGGTAGCTGGCTAACATTACATTTTCAGAAGGTATATGTTGTAATGGAAAGAATATAGTATTTGACAAAACCTACGTCTCTCTGCATTTGTTAGTTACGTGTCCTTGGCCCAACTGCTTCAAGATAATATTTGCCCTGGTTATTGTGAGTATTAAATGAGATAGTATATAACACATAATATACAATTATATTAATAATATATTAAATGCATGTATTATGACATACATATTTTATATAAATCGTAAGATGGTTTGTTAATTTAACTAAGTATAATCAACATTTAAAGCACTCATCTTACAATGATATTCTGAGATACGTATTGTAAAATTGCTTAAAATTTTAAGTTAGCTCTTCCCAATGAGTATAGGGACATGGAAAAGAAAGCAAGCCAAAGGAAAAGATGTATGGTTGTGAACTTCAGAGGAGACCTTTGAATGGCTTCATTTCTTGAAATGACTAAAGTATATATTTTCCCCTGAAAGAATGTAATACCATATTTCTACACCTACCAGACCTTAAATATCCTTAAATGGGGCTTTTGCTGGTGTAATTACCTTAAATACTCTTAAATGGGACTTTTCCTGATGTAATTACAGCAATAAATATGGAATGTGTGTAAATCAACTATTTATAAAGGCATTAATAGGAATAGATGTTTCTTATATATGAATCATTGTAGAGGATACATATTAAAGACATGGTAACATTATCTGTTGAAAGGTAGTATATTAAAAGCATGTATTTTCAAGTATTAAAATCTTTCGACAGTTTTAATCTGTTAAATTTATCATTACTATTACTGTTATTTTCATCTTTTAAAACAGTTTACATTTTGTTCTGTCTAACCTGAAATTTGTATAGCATGTTATTACAAATGATGGGTAATCTGTAGTATATTTTTAATAGCTAAACTGAAGGAAAGCTAACGAGCTAATGCTTCTGCTTTTTTTAAACCACAAAAACATGCGAGTGATTAAATTACCATGATTATAGATTGAGAATAGTGAAATACTCCTTGAAAATGGCTTTATTCATTTATTTTTTTCTTTTTTATTATTATGCTAATCACCATACATTACATCATTAGTTTTTGATGTAGTGTTCCATGATTCATTGTTTGCGTATAACACCCAGTGCTCCATGCAGAACGTGCCCTCTTTAATACCCATCACCAGGCTAACCCATCCCCCCACACACCTCCCCTCTAGAACCCTCAGTTTGTTTCTCAGAGTCCATAGTCTCTCATGGCTTTATTCATTTTAAAAAATGATACTCTCTGTTTCAGTTTCATTATTGAAGTACAGATGACATAATATGTTATATTAGTTTCTTAGTTTCAGGTGTACAACATAGTGATTCAACAATTCTGTTCAATACCCAGTGCTCATCCCAATAAGTGTAGTCACCCTCTGTCACATACAGTGTTATTATAATAGTATTGACCATGTTCCCTATGCTATACATTTCATCTCTATGATTTATTTATTTTATAACTGGAAGTTTGTAACTTTTAAGCCACTTCACCTGTTTCACCCATTCCCCACCCCATACCCCTCTGGCAACCATCAGTTTGTTTTCTGTATTTATGAGTCTATTTTTGCCTTTTTAAAATATTTTTTGTTGTTCATTTAAGATAAATTGACTTACATAAATCTTGGGATTGCCACTTTATTACTGCCCAGAACTATATAGTTGAGTCCAAGTTATTATGGAAATGTTAAATATATTTGAAAATATATAATAAATTGGGAGATACTTCTTTTTTTTTTTTTTAAAGATTTATTTATTTATTTATTTGAGAGAGAGAGAATGAGAGAGAGAGCATGAGGGGGGGAGCAGGAGAGGGAGAAGCAGACTCCCTGCCGAGCAGGGAGCCCGATGCGGGACTCGATCCAGGGACTCCAGGATCATGACCTGAGCCGAAGGCAGTCGCTTAACCAACTGAGCCACCCAGGCGCCCGGGAGATACTTCTTAAAATGGTAGAAACTAATGTTATATTGAAAAAAATGAATCTTTATTCAGAATATATGCTGCCCAGAATAAGTAATTTCTCAGTGCTAATAAGAAGCTGTTATCTTACTGTAAAAATTATCAAAATATGTCATGTTTTGTTCTAAATCTCAGTTTTTGCCTATTGCAAAGTTAATTGGCACTTTCACTTTCTCAGTCCTTTTCAAGGCCAAAATCATTGTCAATAGGCTATCCTAAAATTACTAATATTCTACTTTATTTTATATTGATTTTTCATTTTGAGATGTTTCACTGTCATTCATCCAACCAGATCCCTTACTTTAGATTGATACTGTTATTTCCTAAAGAATTATATATTTGCATTCTTATCATAATATACTAGGTTATATTCTCCATAAGAGTATAAACTAATAGATTTTCTTACACCCAAACAAAATGTTCACTAATTTTCATTATAGTTGACAATTGGAAATATGTGGATCAAATCATTAGTATATGCCCATTATTCTAGACTAGATTCATTCTAATGGATATGATAATTTATAAATTACTATATTGTTTGAAATTATTTCCCCAGATATATCTGTTTTATACACATTGACTGATCTTATAAACCCAAAGAAGGTAACTGGTTTGATAGACATTTTATGAATAAATAGTTCCTAAAATCAATCACATATGTTTTCAATCTACAGATAAGAACGTTTAGAGTCACTTTTTCATTTATTCAGAAAATACTTCTTAAACATCCACAGTATACCAGGCACTATTCTAGATACTTGAGGATACAGTAGTGAACATACACACAAGGTCCCTTTCATATTTTACTTTAATTTTTATCTTTGCTCATGTTGTTATTGTTCTCAAATTTTCTCCATAGCATGAATTCATTTTGTATTCTCTCTATATATTTTATTTGTTTTATGTATAGTATCTACATGAACTAGAATATGAACTCCCATGAAAAAAGGAAGATTTGTCTGGTCACTCAGCTTCTAGTATAGTACCTAACCTTAAGTAGGGACTTAATAGATTTTTGTCAAATGAATGAATGAATTGAATGAAATGAGGACCAGGAGTGTGTGATATCCTGAGAGCTAAGTGAAATGTTTTTAGAACCAAATGGTCAACTGTGTCAAATGCTGCTGATGGGTCAAACAACATAAAGACATGAAGATTGGATTTACCCAGGTACAGCTGTTATGAATGGTTTGCATGGGGTGAGGAATGAAAGCCATATTAGAGTAGATTCAAGAAAAAAGGAAGTGGTGAAGAAGTAGAAAGAGAATATATCTATAGATAGATATATAAAACTCATTCAAGGAATTTTGAGGGATAAGGAAATTGAGCTGTAACTGGAGAGAGGGGTATGAGGCCAAGGAAGCTTTTGAGATGTTATTCTTATATCTTAAAAATTCCAAACATACAATAAAAGAATAGTACAGTGTACCCCCTTATGCCCTTCACATATATCAGCAATATCAAGATTTTTGTTGACTTATTTTATTTACTCATTTTTGTTGTTGCTGCAGAAATATTTTGAAGTGAATCCCAGTCATTTTAGCTGTATATATTTCAGTATGCAGCTAAAAAAAAAGGAAAAAATAGTTTTTTACGCAACCTGATGCCATAATCACACCTGTTAAAATTAACAGTAATTCCTTGATACTAATACCTAGTTCTTATCATACTGCTACAATTATTTAAAATAAAAAAGTTTTTTGATTCTAGATCCAGTCAAATTCTAATTTACATTTGATAGAGAATGGTCCTTCTTTTATTGATGAAGCTAGATCAATTGACCTGTAGACTGTTTTACATTCTTGATTTGTATCTTGGCTTCCTCATGGTGTCATTTCATTTATTTTTCTGTTTTCAATATTATTTCAAACTATAATGTAGTGTAAATGTTTGATTAGATTTAGCTTCATCTACTTTGGGAAACATACTTCATAATCAGTGTGCTGTGTGTCATATTTCATCACATCAAGAGGCACATGGTTCACTTTCGTATTCTTACTTATGCTAATGGTGATCAGTGAAGTCAATTGGTGACTGCCTCATGTTTCCATTGAAAATTATTCATTAACTTTTCGTCTTATGATTTGATGATCTTTGCCTAAATCAGTTATTTCATTTACTTTGCCAAAGGGTAATTTTTTAGTTCTGCCATAAAGGGGGGGGTCTTTAAAAATTGAATAAATTATAACATATTTCTGCTGATGGAGATGATCTAATATAAAAGGAAAAATTATGATGTAAGAAAGAACTCCAATACATGGAGAAATGGCAAACTTGGTAGATAAGAAGGAATAGAGTCCACTGCATAAGTGATTAGAATACCTCAGGTAGGAGCAGGAACAGTCTAAGTGACTTACTTATTCAAGGTTAGAGTAGCACAGAGTGAATATATTTTATTAAATTTCTATCAGAATTTTGCTATAGAATCTGTTTGATAATTGTACCTAATTTTAGAAGCATGCATTTTCAATATTTGATATTGTATGTGAAATCAAAACTGAAGCCATTTTAAGTTTCACTTTCTATATTTGACATTGACCCTACTTGTTAGAGTTTTTCTAATTTCTTCCTCAAAAGTGCATTTTTAAATTAATGTGTCTTATACATCTGTATCTTTACATTATAAAAAATGTGGGCATATACTTTTATGTAATTGTTTTTCAGCTTTTGTTGCTAGTCTGTTTCAAAGAGAAGTAAATGCTACTGCTAAACAAATAAAATGATAAATAACTGGCAGTTTAGTTTAGACACTAATGGAGCCTAAAAGCCTTTAAAATGACAAAAACAGCAACTTTTATGATTTATAGGTGCATTTTTGTTACACAGTTTGGTCATATACCTGACAGTCTTCTCTCTTTGTGACTTTCTCCTAAAAATTATAGTTTTGTGTTATCTGAGGGAAAAGGCCATTAGAGTTCAGTAGAAGAATTTGACATCATCTCTTCTGAGGATTGCAGCAGTTCCCATTGGTGGATGTACAATCTCCTTTTTTCCCTTTTTTTTTTTTTTTGTAGTAGTAGGTCTAATGATAGTGATATAATTTAATTCTCAAAGAATACATACTGCAAGTTTGAACCTATAAACTATCTCCAAATTATCTCCTATATGCTTATGAAATTCAGTTTTAGACAATCATATTTCTTTATGGCTCAGTGATTTCCATTTACTACCTGTTGGTCTATTTACTCTAAAGAGTGTTGTCACTCTGTTGGGGTTACTTTGTCTGACATGATATGTACTGAATTAAATTAGAATTTTAAAAGCAACATGGATTATATAATCTCTTCAGTTACTTAGTGCCATGTTGTTGTTGTTGTTTCACAATCCCTATTGAGGTTGAGCTGATTTCCTGTTTTGGCATCCCCAAAAGAGCACTCTGTGTTTGTCTCCAAAAGCAGGAATGTAATCTGATCTGTTTTATTTTGTTTCCTGACTTAGATGAGAACATATTGCATGAGCTACATTGATCAATTATTATTATACTTTCTTGTCATTTATTGGACAATTAATACAACCTTGTAAAGACTTCCGCAGAGTATCCCTATAAACTAGATCGTTTTACCCAAGAACCACAGAGATACATCAAGGTAGACAAGGATGAAGAAAAGCTGATTAGGAGAAACAGGAAATATTAAACCTTCAAACTCGCATGATATTTTTCAGATTCTCTTCATCTTTACAGATGAAAGACATACTTGCTCTCTACTGAAATATTTTGTACAACTTAAGAAACTTAGTTTTTCATTGACTTGAATCTTCATTGTTTAAAATATGAAGATTGAATTTAGGTGTATCCATATAATATTAATCTTTAAATTCTTGTGATTTAAGTCTTTTTTGTAGAAGTAAGAATGATAATCTTTTACTGTTCTTTTAAAAATTCTAAACTACTAGAAAAATAGTTTATTGAGGCAGTTAATCCTTAAAGCAATATAAACTCCTTATGATCTTTTTAATGTTTGTAGCTTCGCAAATTTTTCCTTCCAAATGTACTTTAAAAATGTTTTATAGAGTAGCTTAGAATTTTTAAACTGTAATACCAAAAAGAAATGTGTTAAATATTTGGGAGTTTTCATATTAATTAAAAAACAAATATTTTATAAATTTAAAAATAATCATTCTTTTGATTTTTTTTGATAACTGTTTAGTAAAGAAATACTTCTGAGAAGTAAGTTTATGTGTTATGTTGGGATGTTGAATTTAATATCAAGCTGCTGTAATGAGGCTCAGAATAGTCTGAAAACTAATCTTTTTTTTTTTTTTGCCTTAAAGTTTATCTAGAGTGTATAAAATGAGTTATAGGACCTGTGTATTAGACCCAACCAATTTCATTTTAGTCATGTCTCACATATATCTACATTTTATTTACTAGATGTGAAATGAACACTATTAATTAATCTGTATCAATTATCCATAAATTTCAAATTTCATAAACTATTTTTTAAGATTTTATTTATTTATTTATTTATTTGAGAGAGAGAGGGAGAGGGACACGCAGACTCCACGCTGAGCATGGAGCCTGACACGGGACTTGATTTAACGACCCTGAGGTCATGACCTGAGCCAAAATCGAGTCAGATGCTTAACTGAATCACCCAGGCACCCCATAAGCTTTTTAAAATTTTGTTCTTAACTCTGATATTCTGTCTTATTTTTAAAATTACATAATAAAGACGGTGTTGACTCATTTATCTAATAAATATTTATTGTGCACCTGTTATGTACCAGGGACTGTTAAAGCCTTTGGGGAAACTACAGCACAAAACAAAACAAGCTAATTTACTATCCTTTGACAGCTTGCATTCTAGTGACAAAGTTAAAAATTAACAAATATAAAATATCAGGTAGTGTTGTTGCTATGATTAAAAGAAGAACTGGGGGGCGCCTGGGTGGCTCAGTTGGTTAAGCGACTGCCTTCAGCTCAGGTCATGATCCTGGAGTCCCTGGATCGAGTCCCGCATCGGGCTCCCTGCTCGGCAGGGGGTCTGCTTCTCCCTCTGACCCTAACCCCTCTCATGCTCTCTGTCTCTCATTCTCTCTCTCTCAAATAAATAAAAAATAAAATCTTTAAAAAAAAATAAAATAAAATAAAAGAAGAACTGGGAAAGTGAATAGAGGGTGGTAGAAATGAAGAAATTTACCTACTATATAAACTTTCCAAGACCTCCTCTACCCACCAATTTAAATGCTCTCTTCACTCTAGATCATCCATGTGTGCCATCCATATAGGTACGTCCATTATTTTTCATTTCATACAATTGTATAATTGTCTGGCCTGATGTTAGTTTAGTTTTTCACCCATAAGATATCCTCTCCGAAAGCTGGGTCCATCGATCTTCATCTATGTATTACCAGTTTTTAACCCTAAGTCCTTTTATAAGTGCTCAGCAAGTATTTTTTATGTCAAATGAATGAATGATATGCTCAGAACTTCTTAAGATCTCTGGCTCTACTGGAAAACCCAAGGCCCTTTTTGAGACAATTAGAAAAGAATGGGTTAAAAAATGGTAGAAAGGAACATTTATGTATGCATTCACTCTGTTTGGTTCAAATGAACATTTCTAATTAATTAAGAGTTCTACATCTTACATTATTTTATTGGCCTTACTATATCATCCTATTTCGTAGCTTTTTTGAAAAAAAATATAAAATAAGAAGGAAAGTTTTCTGAAAATTAATCTTTTATCCACAGGTACTACTGAACGAGTATGCTTGATCCAGGGAACAGTTGAAGCACTGAATGCAGTTCATGGATTCATTGCAGAAAAAATTCGAGAAATGCCCCAAAATGTGGCCAAGACAGAACCAGTCAGCATTCTACAACCCCAGACCACCGTTAATCCAGATCGCATCAAACAAGTGAGTGTTTAGTTGGGAAATCAAAGAGAAATATCCACAGCATAGTATGAATTCCTTATAAAAGAAGCTTTAACATCTTAGCATATAAAGTTTTTCTTTTCCTAAGCATGCTTAATACATAACAAAGTTGTCATTTTATTTACTTAAAGACTATCAGAGTCTCTTCCTTAGATTGATCAGTTGATTTATTGATTGATTGAATATCTCATTAAAAAATGACTAACACTAAAACGTGTTACACTGAGGAGCAGTTATGTGGCTCATTTCTTTTGTGATTGCCTTTTAAAAAATTTATAGGCACAAATATGATTGGTTTATAGGAATTTAATCTATTTAAAATTACATTCAATTTTTAAATAAAGTATACAAATTGAAATGAAACTATATCCTCAAAATTTCAAATACCATATTTTAATGATATTTGTAGTCTTTAGTATAGTTATTATGCATATAAACTCCTGTTTTGTTAATCTGTTATACTCAACATTTTTTTATAAACAAATATGTATAAGTAGATTTTTGTACCTAGCAAATAGTCCTTTGTTACAAAACAGCTCTTATGTTCTGTATAACATGTAGTATTTATATATATGTCATGAAGGGCCAATGTTCATTTTTAATGTGTGAGATTTTTCTGTAACAAAAATTTTACTTGATAAAAATGTGAGTTTTTAAGGTTGAATAATGGCTGACATGATGTAGGAGAAAAATGACATTCTTTAATGTTAAATTAGGTGAATTCTTCCCCATAAACTCTTAAATTCTCAAAATTTTTTGATACCTTATGATTATGATTATTGTTTCTGCATTTGCCCTTTTATAATTAGCTACTTCATTTGTGATCATATTATCAGTAGACTATGCTTCAAAAGAAATGTATTATTCTTCATTAATTCACAGAATATTTAATTTACAGAATTTTATATTCATTGTAATAAATTTGAAATGTAGCTCAAAATCTTATTAATTTCATGTTTCTGAATTGAGAAAAAATTTTATACTAAACAGTGTTATGAATATATTATAATTTTACCAATATATAGATAAAAATAAGCCTGCTAATCATATGCAAACATAGGAATTAATAATTAGGTAATATATTTTCAAATTACAGGCTAACATTCAATTTTCTATTAATTACCATTAAAAATTTTTTTCCATGTTTGCATCAGGTAGCTGTTATTCCATATAAAATCTTTCCATTTTATACTCTTTGTCACTGTCAAATGGTTCAATTTGTATACCCTTCACAACTTTTTAAGGAAGTATATTTTAATTTATGCATGGCAGAATGTAAATAATTTACAGCTCTAAACATCAATAGATTTTTTTATTCTTCACAGCCATTTATAGTTTTGAAATGTTTAGTTTATCTATGCTAAGTGAATACAAGAAATATTTTTAAAACTGACCCCAGGACTCTAGAGGTGGTCAGATTCTAAAACTATGAGTTTAGGGGCGCCTGGGTGGCTCAGTTGTTAAGCGTCTGCCTTCGGCTCAGGTCATGGTCCCAGGGTCCTGGGATCGAGCCCCGCATCGGGCTCCCTGCTTGGCGGGAAGCCTGCTTCTCCCTCTCCCACTCCCCCTGCTTGTGTTTCCTCTCTCGCTGTGTCTCTCTGTCAAATAAATAAATAGAATCTTAAAAAAAAAAAAAAAAAAAAAATTAAAACTATGAGTTTAGTTAAAGACTTCTGGGTTAAAATCACCCAGGGCTAAGAACTTACAGAATTGGCCCTAAAGTGTAGGATTTATTGACTTTCTGCCTTCCTCCAGCCTATTACTTCTCTCTTTTCTTTTATAACTTCTGTGAGAAACCTTCAAAAATTTAGAGATAAGAGTGAACATCTTGATTTTTTAAAAAGTAAAATATACAATGTAGTTTGAGTAGTATGATATCATTGGTGGTATATTTAGGACAATGATATGAATTATTATTTATTATTTTTATAATAATAGGTAGTACCATCAAATAATGGAATATGAATCATTGTTAAAATTTTGATTTTCTCTATGCAATATGAAATTTGAAGGCTACAATAGATCTAGTACCATTATAGATTGATGATGAAAACCAGAATTTGAAAATGTTTGGTTTATTTTTACTTGCCTTGTTCAGATAATGTTATTTAAATTCAAGATAAGTGTTAAAAAAATAGTGATTGATTGACTTTTGTGTATTTGCATTCATTTGTAAGCCTTGTAGATATTGATGGAATTAAAATTATTGTTGATTTTAATATTTTCATGTAATCAATAATGTATGCAATTAGAGTATCATTTTAAAAAATTATCAGACAGGTACACTAAATCCAGTAGGACAATATATTTAATCCTTAAACCCTTTCGTTGTAAATGTAAAAATTGAAAATTTTACTTGAAAAATCTGGAAAAAAGATCAAAAATATTTCCAACATATTATTGATCAACAGAGTTTTTTATGTTCTAAGTTTTCTATTTTAACAATGTAAGATTTTTTGTTGGGTTATTCTCCAAATAGTAAGTAAAGCATATAAATTTAAATGACCACAATTTTATTTCTGAAAATGCTGGTTATCCATTATCAAATAATATGTCCAAAATAAACTGCTCTAGAATATATAAAAACATTTCATATGATATTTATATATGTTGTAGATTATAATACATAGAATCACAGTAAGATTTCTTTTAAAGGTGGTCTTTCCTTTAACTGATAACATTAATCTCTGCTTTGGGCTTTATTTAGTCCTGAAGTTAATTTTAAAAACAATTTCTTTAAAACATCTTTTTAGAATTTTCTTTTAGTTAAATTGTACAAAGAATAAAATTAGGATTTTAAAAAATGAGAGAGCTAGAAAATATAACTTCTGCGTAGAAATGAATTCATGTTGAATATGAAATTATAGATTTTCTTAATGTTTATTACTGCATGTCTATTGTTATGATTGATAATTTTAAGGTCTTGCCTCCTAAAAATGTATAATTTGTATGTAACTTGGACTTAAAATAGGAAATCAAAGTTAGTTCTAAACAAATAAAAATTGCTTTAAAAGTTATAATTTCAAACCATATGTTATGGACCTCTAACAGAATATTATATTCTGAATTATGTAATCTAATACCGTTGGTAACTGAATAAATTGCATGAACCAGAATATTCTGCCCAAATGAAACCTACCCTTATTGAGTGAATGAGTGCTCAAACAAATATAGTTTCTTAGGAAAATAGTGCAAACTGGTCTTGCAGGTCTTTCATATAGTGGAATGATGAAATCTAGCATAACAGCCTTACATCCAACTTCAGATATTAGATGTTGTTCCCTCTCAAATGTTTTTTGTTGTTATTGTTTTATTTTAAAAATATTTATTTGCTAATAGAGGGATTCCAATACTTTATATATTCAAATGATAATAGTAATAATAACAGGTATTGAATAATCAAAATATTGTAGTCTCTGTTCTATAACCTTATTAGGATTATTAAGGTTATTATAATTATAATTATAATTATTATTATTATTATTAAGTAGCTAATATCACTGTGCTTATTTTACAAGTCAGTATACTAAGAAACTGATATACAGCAAGAGCCAATAAACCAAAGTTAAACATTAATTATAGCATAGAACATACTATTTCTTATCTTCAGGACACACAAATAACAGAGACATTCAGTGATCTTCAAATAATTTAAACCCTGTTTGTAGAAGTTCTGAACTCATTTCTGGAGCATGTCTTTAGCCCAGATTATTTAATACACATTTACCCATTTCCACCTTTTTGTATTTTGAGCATGATACTTTTTTCCCCTCCTAGGATTATTGAAACTTTTCTTCTTTTAAGTCCCTCAAATCCTTCTCTAAATATAGTTGTCTGTACATAATGAATCAATACAATAAACCCTAAAACAAGGTAGGAACCGCAAATCAGTAATATAGTTAGCATTTGTTAACTTCTTTTGTCTGTTACAGATTTTCAGCAGTTTTTTTCCCTTTTGGCTCAAATGTATTTTTAAGAAAATCCACATTAAGAGCAAAGCAGCTATAGGCATTTAGAGCATTCTCTTATATTTAAAAAAATCAAATGAAGATATAAGAAATCTTAACTTCGTCAAATAATTTTACTTCTGTCATGAAAAATTGGCAAAAATAGCACGTAATGTGTTCACTATTCATCCATTCTGTCATGAATTTATTAAATTCCTTCTTCCTGAATTGCGGGATATATTAAATTATAGCCCTTGCTCTCTAAAACTAGTTTGGGAGAGATCATAAATGATTAAAATAACTTATAAAAATGTCAAACCGTATTATATACCTAAAGTACAATATAAACAATGTACTATAAAAGTTCAGAGGCGTGTGAAACAAATGTAGGCAGGAGTGACATTTGGTCTTATAAAATGGGTGAAGATTTGAACCGGGCCTTGAAGATTATATAGGAATTTCCTAATTAGAGGAGAAGAAAGAAAAAGTTATTTTAGGCATGTGAAACAATATGGATTTGAGGAGAAAGATATAATGGTTGAATAGTAAGGAGACTCTCGTGACAGAAATGGAACATTTGGGTTGGAGTTTAGAGGAAATTAATGTTAGATAGATAGGGTGGGACCAGATAATAAAGAGCCTTGGGTGTCTGGCCGAGGGGCATTCTGTAGACTATGGATACTTCCTAATATTTCCCAAAAGAGCTCTTTTAATTTCTCTGGAAAGTTAGAACAAAAGGAGGCACCTCTGCATTTTGTTACCTTCTGTGATAAAAATCCAGACCGACTCTTAGGCTGCCTGTAGGTTCAACTATTGGTTGGAGAAGAGAACTATGACAATTAGCTGAGTGATCTACTATGCAGATCTTTAGGTTTGAAGGTTTGTAAGATAATATTTTCTAAACTTCTTTCATGTAACACTCACAAATCTAAGGAATGTTAAGATTTGTCAGGCTAAATAAATAAAGGTTTGGTGGTCAAGAATGAAGGATGAGTAATATTATAATAGTGCTATCTACGGTGTTTATTGTTTCTGTGCCAGCCGTTGTGCTATGCACTTTACATGTAGTCTCACATTTTATCCATCTTCACAAAAACCTATGAAGCAGGGAAAGAGTACAGAATCCATGTTATACTTATGGAAGCTGATGTTTAAAGGAATTGAGTAACTTACCCAAGGAAATGTAACTGGTAATTGATCTTAACGCTGGGCTATATGGCCTCCAATTTTGAGCAATGCTGATAAAACGAAATCCAATAGATGTCTCTCTTCGGGGACTTTTCAGTGTCTGGAATAAGTTTATCCAAGAAGAGAACCTCATTTAAAATAGAATGTCTTGGGTCAGGGTAAAGTTAAGAGACTATGCAATATTTTAAGAAGATGACAAACACCTAATCTCTTTTGGTAGTGAAATTGAGACAAATACCTGAAGTTGAAAGATATTTCGAAGAAAAATCTGTAAGGCTTTGAGACTGATTTATTGTAGTTCCAAAATGGTGAGAAAAGAATGAAAAATTATTATATATGGCTTTGAGCCAAGCAGAATGGTGAAGCCTAGAAAGCAGTAAGTGAATTTTAGTTAGGTGCCTGTTTGAGATAATATTTTTATGTGTTGCAGACAGATTGAATAAGTTGTAAGTAGTATGCTTTTCTCTTGAAGTAGTCTTTTATAGAAGTACAGGTGAGAATGTAAAACTGAAAATATAGATCCTTAATTAATTTCAAGGCAATAATTTCACTTACCATCTTCATAGTAGGAGAAGAGAAAAAAAGCAAAAAATGAGATAAAGAAGCAGTTACCAGAAAAAGTATGTCATAGGCATTATAGTATAGTATAGTTAAGTGCATAGGATCTGGAGCAGGACTGCCCAGGTTCAATTCCTGGCTCTTTATTTGACCAGCTATGTACCTTTGAGTGAGTTGTTTTGCTTCTCTGTACCTCAACTTCTTTACCTATAACATGGGACTAGTAATAATAATCTATTTCATAGGGATATTGTATTAACTGAGTAGAACTATATCTGGTTCTTAGCAAGTGCTCTTTATTAATCATAAAGATAAAAAGGAAATCAGTAATACTCCCTGTGATAAAATAAGGAGGGAAAGTTTAAGGAAAGTTGCTAAAAAGGATCAAATACCCAGAGAAAAATACAAGAATAATTTTTTTAAATAGGAAATTATTGGTGATTTAAAAGCTAGTGTTAATCACATGGTGAAAGCAAAGTCATTATTTCCTACTAATATTATTTCCTAAAAGTTAACAGTCCAGTTAGGTAAAGAGAAAAAATTGTATGAAAGGTAGAAATGCTGATTTGGAATTTTGGGTATACAAAGGAGTAAAATACAAGTTAGATAAGGGAGGCTCACATAACCCCTGCCACTCAAGAGGGAATGGCTTGTGTTAAAGAATAAAAAGGAGCTTGAAATGGCAGAGAAATTAGAAATGAGATTACTGTGAGGGTACAAGATGTCTCAGGAGTGGTAAAAAGTTAATATTTAGGGTGTTAAGGTCCTAACTTAATGAAGGATGGGAGGTCTGAGTATACAGTTTTGTCTATAATGAAAAGAATAAGAAGATGGAGAAAAAAAGGTAGTTTGGAAAATGGAAAAAGTTCAAATGTAGTCAATTGTAGTAAGGAAGTTCATTCTGAAAAATCATGATTTCTTTCAGGTAATAAAGACTATCAGTTGAAAGGTAGATAAAACACATGGCATTGAAGGATTGAAGAAAAGGATAAAGGTACAGGACAGCAATTATGAGGAAAATAAGCTGTGGAATAAGAATAAATTCTGAAAGACCTGTGTAAATTGGACAACATGAGTTTATATTAGTGCTGAGGGGTTCCAGGTAGTTCAGACATTGGAAGAAGGGGAGGATACTTGTCACAATGAAAAACCAAAGATGACAGTTACATATTCACATATTTTATCTTTTCTTTTTTAATAGAGCACTATACAGATTTATTTAACAGAACTCAAAACACAGGTTTGGGAAGGTGATTACTTGAGTAATATTACTCAGCTAGTAATAGATTTTGAATTACAATTGAGATTTGTTGTTTACTGCTGTTCTCACTATATCTATAAATATCAGAGGTTCTTGACAGTCTGTTACTGTAGATTTGCTTGGAGATAAGCTGTGTATATTAGAGTTTATTTATAGTAATATTTTCTGGTCCAGCAAAACTGTCACTTGTTAACAAGAATGCATTTTACAATTTGTAATTACTTTCTAGTTCTTATTCCCAGAAGCCTAATTATATCTACATTTTAACTAAATGTCTATTGTTAAATCATGAATATTTTAAAACTATTTCAAAGGACCCACTATTTTGAAATTGTAAAATACTTTAAATTTTTCTGCAACAAGTAATTCAGCCTTCAATCTTTAAAGCAGAATTCTTAAACAGCTAGTCAATTCGTGTAAATAAAAACATATTATACTTTTCCATTTGAAAGATAAAATTGTGCTTAAAAAATGACTGTCCTTCACAATCACTATTTCATAAATGTAAAGAAAGCATTTTTAGAGGAGAGTGTCCTTTGTTCATGTTTTTTAAATAAATATTTTAATACACTGTTGCTTATATGGATATTCAGTTAGTTACATCTTCATGATGTGTAACAGAAATTTTACTAAATGATTTTTAACTTGAAACCACTAAATTTTAAATCTGTGTAGTAAGTAGAAGTAAATGTTTTGTTTATAAAATATAGGGAAACAAACATATCATACACTTATATTGTACATTGAAATATTTCTTATGGATTCTTTGGTTCTATTTCTGTTGTTAAGAAAACTATCAAAGCTGTTTCATTAATCTAATTAATAAACATTTTTAATTAAAGGCATTATTTTAATATATTTACATTTATCTATTTGTTAGAACAATTTTTTGTAGCTAGTACTTTACAAAATCAACCAAAATGAAAACTTTCTGGAATCTTTTTATTGTTATAACTTAAGTTGGTAAAGGGAGGAGACATTTTGTGTTTAAACTGTCTATGTGAATAATAGCTACAAAACTCATCATGTGTTTATTTCATTATGTACTCATTATTCTAGGAATTTAAATGAAGAAAATATGTTTAGAAACAATTTATTGTGATATTTTGATAATCTTATCCCTTGAAGCTCAAATTTATATGATTTTCACCAGTTTATTTGAAATATTAAACTTTAATTTCTTATCAGATTATGATATTTGATAAGCAAATTTTAATGATTTAAACACATTAATATTTTCCCTGAAGTTTAAAGTTATTGTTTTTTGTTTCTGTGAGAAATAAATAGCATCAGAATTATTAAGGGCAATGATGTAACTATGAGTTGTATCAGTTACTAATAATACATGTCCAATATTTCATATATATGCCAAGCAAAAAGAAAGGGATTGAATAAACTGACAGAAGATAATATTAATCTAAGTGACTACAAATTCTGAGCCACTTGATATTACTACTTTTTCCACATCATTCTTTGCAGTGTTTTAGTACCTTATTGAGAATTCATATCCAGGGCAAGGTGGATGTCCTTGTGAACCTATGGTACTTCAGGTTGATTTTACCCTGATGGAAATACAAGACCCCAACACATACTTAGTGCTTCTGTAGGTTAATGAACTTAAATTCTAACCTATTTGGGGAGAAATGACCTCTATATTTATTTCATGTCTGTTCATCAGCAACCTCATAATCTGAGATAAGTACAGAACAGATTTTTAAACGTATGTTAACTACTCCCAGGAATTCTCTGTAATAACAGTCATAACCAGAGGTGGGAAAATAAAATCTTTACTATTCATCATATAGTAACCTGAAGTCAATAATATATGTTCCAGCATAGAATTGCATGAAAAGAAAATATTAGAGCAATTTTTAATAACTGAAAATGAAAGTCTCTCTGGAGAAATGGCGGAATTTATTACAAAGAGTGAAAACAGAAAACAAAGGATTTGAAGATTTTGTTTCTTCTTTTATGAGGTTTTACTGCTGAATGTAGCTCCTGCCCCCTTTTTAAATATGATTTAACAAAAACCTTGGTATAACTCAACATGAAGTGTAGTTTTCCTCAAAGTATTTTAGGTTTTAACTTAGAAGAACCAGGAATCACTTGAGGAGTGGACTATTTATAACATGATTTGATGTTAGAACCAATCTTACTTTGTTACTGGAGAACAGTAAGTTAAGTAGAAGCCTGTGAATTTCCTATCCTTTCTTTTATGCTTAACTGCTTTGTTCCACCCAAATCAGAACTTTTGAAATCTCAAATGAAGAAATGTGATTTTATGAAGTAATTTTATCTGCTTTTCCTGACACTGCTGAACCTTTAAAGTTATGCTTTTGCTCATATCTGAGTAATTTTGATGCATATTTATTAATATAAAACAAAATGTCCACATAGAATTGTGTCTGTACTATAAAACTACCCCATTTCACCTATTAGGAAATATTATCTATTGAGAGAGCTACTTAAGCAATGCTATTTGCTAAGTGAAAATATATTTTTTTAAAAAGAGAAAAGTTTAACATCTTACACTTCAACATTATTCTATTAGACTTGAGAAGTTTTTAAAATATATTAATGGATTATTCAACAAGTATATTATGGTCTCATACAACATATTTTATATATAGTATGTAGAAGCATTTCGGAATGAAGTGAACAATAAATATGATTCCTAATATTTTTGTGCTTATATTCAACACAGGCTGATAATGCTACAATACATCTATATTAAATTTTTAGTCTTCAACAGAAATGATAAAAATATTATGGCAATTTGTTAAAATGCTATTAGTTACTTGTTTATTAATATGAGGTTAATGTTTACATTTTCAGACGGGCTCTAAATTTGTTAAAAATTAATATTTTAGAAGATAATGTGGTTTAAGAACTCAGAACTGCAAATTTAGTTGCTTTTAAGTATGGATCCCTAAATTCATGTGGAATCAACTTGTTGGTGATGTTCAACATATTAAGTAGGTGGATGCTTTTATACCAAAGTAAACTTCATTTCACCACTTCTTCCAATCCCCGACTGTATTCATTGATAGGAAAAGGACTCTTTCAGTCTTACTCATTGAATTTCTTGAATTTTTGTTTGACATCTCTTTTCCCCCAAGCAAACAAGAGGGAAAGAAAAGAGACTACTATTCATGAATATGGTCAGGATGCCTTTAATGCTCATGTGGATTTTGTATCTGTCACCATCATGATTTCAAGTCATGAATTTATTTTTACATGCTTATGCATGCATATTTACATGCATTAGTTACTTAGTTGATCTTAAATTCCATTAAATTTGAATGAGTAGGAGAAAAATTTGTTCCTAGGATTTTGTTCTCGTTATATTACATTTTATTTTATTTTGTTTTATTTAAATGATCAGTTTAAGGCTTTTAAAGGTTGATTTGCTCCTGAACTGCTTTGTTCCCAGACATTGCCATCTTCCCCAACTACCACCAAGTCCTCTCCATCTGACCCCATGACCACCTCCAGAGCTAATCAGGTACAGTATCATCCTGTCATCTACACCATACTTTTCACGGGTGATTGCCTGCACACTGGAGAGAAGGATAATGGTGGGTTAAGGATGTATTCGTTCATTCACATATGTGCACCATGGTCAGATTCCAAATAACCTGAGAAAGAAAGATCGATTATTCCTGAATATTTATATGCAGTTTTTTAACTTTAGATAACAAAAATATATTCAGATGGTAGACTCCTCGAATTTGGGTTTTTTCCCTTAAAATTATGACTTTCTGGAGCTCTGCGTGTTATTTATTGAGTCACTGTTTATAATCTCCATTATTGGTTCTTCCTAGGATTATTGGTATATAAGTTAAGAATATCATAGATGTAAAAAAATGTATAAATATGACTTATTGAGCAAAGGTATATCTTTAAAAGTGAATGCATTTTCATTTGTTTTTTATTTCAGACATGCCTTACTGTGTAAACAATTTTCAACTTTCAATGAAAAACATTTCTAGCAATCTAAAAGTAACTGAAAATTGGTGTTTGTGATAATTTTATTTCTGTTTTACAACTTAGGAAATGGTATAGTCTTCTAATTTAATATGACCATTTTCTTTAGTGGAGTGACAGACTTTGCAATTAGATATATATTAGTTTGATTTGATGATTGTTTTGGTACTGAATATTTGTAGGTCATTTTTCAAATGTAGTTATTTTTGGCACATTTAAATAATTCATCTAAAATATCTTATGTAAAACAGAGCCATACTGTACTTGACAAATGTTGAAAATATATTCATTAAAATGATTAAACACATTTTCATTTTGTCTGAGTTGAGCTTCATTTAGGTGAGAGATGTTATTTTCTTTAATATTTCTACTTTTCCACTAATACAAGGCCTTATGGTATTATTCAATTATTAAACAAAAGCTTATCTTTTTAATATATTTTTCATATAGTTGACCAATAAATTATTAACTTTGAACTATATTTGCTAGCTATATTAAATGTGCCTTTTCCATGTAATCTAATATAAGGCTGTCAGAATTATTTTGCTTAGTTATTGAGTCTAATAGTTTTGCAACCTCAGGAAAAATGTTAAAATAATAACTGGAAGCAAAACTAACATAGGGTACGATGTTATTCTATAGTAGGAGCTTGATTTTCATTTTATGCAGTAGCATTCCCTTTAGACAAAACTGTAATATTCACATTTTAGTCCCAATAACTTGGTTAAAATACTACATATATCTCTAGTGATGAATCCCAGCACCTCTCGTTGAAGGAAATGGTATGACATAAAGTGGGAACAAAGCTTGTAATATTAATGCATGAGGTTAAAAAAAGTGTTTATACATTTTTACTCTATATACCTTATCTCTTAAGTGAACTTTAGCCACATGATATAGAAAACTATTGGGACAACAACTAACTTTATTTTTTAAATATTTATCTTGTACTTTATCATTCTTTCCTTTCCAAACAAAAGACAAATGAGTGCAGCAGCAATAAAAACAAAACTAATGATTTTTCTCAACGAACAATGTAAAAAATCTTGGATCTGGAAAGAAAAACTATCTCAGTAATTTTGTCTTTGAAGTTAGATTTGTATTTTCTTTTATTTATTTCATATGAACATGCGAATTTTTAGTAAATGATTTCTTAAAAAGGCTAGTTTATACGTTGAAGTCTGGTAATATTTTTGCCCTCTAGATATGTTACTATATCCACTTCTACCAATTCTTTTTCTAATATTTGAAATAATAAATCTTTGTGGTTTTGTACTTTGTCCACTATACTCAGGTATAGTTGTTAAATATATTTTATTTATATTCTGGTTTCTTCTGTTTTTATACAAACAAGCATATCTCCTGGATAACATGAGGCAAGATATACAAGAAGAACAAAACAAGATTTTTAAGTTTATTAAAGGAATTGTAGTCATCATCCATCCTTATGTTATTAGTATTTTGTGATCATTTTATTCCCTCCGTATTTCCCAATGAATTCAAATTCACACTATATTAGCTTAGATCTGTAAGGGTAACCAAGATAGAAAAATGGGTTCTAATATGATCATATTAAAATCTCCATAATTAAAATGAACTTTTAAACCTATAAGAGAATTATTTTCATGTGTTACAGCTAATATGATATCCTCTGCTGTTAAAACTATAAACTTTCTCCTTGTGAACTTTTATAAACCAATATAAAATATGCCCAGACAACTGTTTGTGTTATTTTCATCAATAACAGCTAAATGAGTTATGATTGAGTTCTATTTCCAGAATAGTTTATCTATGTTACAGTGATGTCACATTATCACAATAATGTGATAAAAAGGACTAAGGGACTATTAATATTCAGAAAACCCAAAAGTAAAAAGCACAGAAAATACACCAAGGAGTAAGTTTTATTGCAGTTTCAACATTAAAAACTTGTTCTATTCTTTTAAAAATGATTACGTGTTTCAGTACATACTAAATTTTACTTTTTCTACTCTCATGTTTCTACAGGCCAGACTATTTCCACAGGTCAGAAAGGCAGACTATATCTACAGTGTTGTTGGTCTATAATAATTTCCCCCTGAAAATTGAAGGACTATCATATGAGACGTCCTACAGAATGGTGGTTATAAGTCAAGACTGGTGCCAAATTGCCTGTGATCAAATCCTTGTTCTGGCACTTACTTGCTGAGTAAATTGGGTTTCAGTTTTCCCTTTTATGAAATCCAAATAGTAGCATCTCATAGGGTTGAAGAATGAAATAAATTCATTGTTCTTGAACAGTACAGTATCTAGAATGTAATGTTAACCATAAGTGTTAGGTTCTGTTTATTTATTTTGTTCTGAAGTATCTTTCAAGTGATATGAAAAAGAAAGAGTATTCTTTAAGATGGTAAATAGCATAGCATAGAGCTTTTGAAACTGAAGAATTCTAAGAATTCTAAGATACTAGTGTTGCTTGCTGCTTTTTTAACTCCAAAATATTTCTGTACTCAAAGTCTCTCTATTCTTTTTCTAGATAGTTTAAACTACTCTACAGTTATTTTCTTCACTAGTGAGAGTACTAAGTTGTATGTTGTGTAATGATAAAGCAAATTGCTGTTATTTCCCTAATGAGAAAGAAAAGTTAGTAGGGCTAATAGTTTTCCAACTTGGACTGTTTTTTGCATGTGTCGCATATTGCAAGGTGCAACTTTGAAATTTCTTACATGTGGAATTTTAACTATGAAGCAAATATAAAGATATAATAAATATAATTAGATTCTTTAAGCAATGTGTTTTCAAAAACCTTAAAAACAAAATAAAAAACCATTAGTTGGGTTTGATCATCAGTTCTAAGTTATTGATACTAAATTTTTCAGTTACTTCAAAATTCAACAAAATGGTTTTGTTAATCAGTCAATGGTGCCAAAAATTAAATTCCAGCTTTAATTTTAGGTTCCTGGTTCTTAGCTCTCCTGGGATTCTTCTCAAATTTCATGAAGAGAAAAAGGAAAAATAATGATTGCAGAAATATGTGCTTTATAGACATTTACTTACTGACTGATGAATTTGAAATTATATACCAAAATATAATAAAACATGAAAATAGGTAATTCATATATAGCACCCTTGCTGTGGTTACAGGAAAACACAGGTAAAACTCAGCTGGTCTTTCTTTAAATTCATGGCTGTAGATCTCAAATGGACCCTTAATTCTTCCAGTCATAAGCCCTTTCACTTTTTTACTTTCTAGATGGCTATTTCATAAGTTCTCTTCTTTCAACCCCTGTATTAGTTTTCTTTTGCTGTGTAACAAATTACGCAGTGGTTCAAACAGCACCCATTTATTATCTTACACTTTCCATAGTCAAGAATCCAGGCACTGCCTCACCAAGTTCTCTGTTCCTGGTCTCACAAAATTGCAATCAAAGTATAGGATGGAGTGCATTCTCATCTAGAAACTTGACTGGAGCCTAATCCCCTTCTAAGGGGATCCCGGTTGATGGCAGCATTCAGTTCCTTGCAGTTGTATGGCTGAGGGTGCTGCCTTCTTAACTGTCTGTTGGCAAGAGGCAACCCTCAGATTCTAGAGGCTGCCCAAGTTCCAGGCAGTATGACTCTCTCTCCAGTGGGCACTTTGCACCATGGCTTTTTGCATCTTGCAAAGCCAGCAGGAGAATCTTTCTCCAGTGTGTGCTAGCAAGATGGAGTCTTATATATTGAACCTAATCATAGGAGCGACTTCTCACCTCCTTTGCCATACAACATAACTTAATCACAGTACTGACATTCCATCTTTTTGACACATTCTGTTGATTAGAATCAAGTCACAGTTTTCACCCACATTCAAATGGAGAGAATTGCACAAAAAGTAGCATCAAGGAGGCAGAGATCATGGGGCCATCTAAGAATTCCCATATCAAACCTTCCAATATCTCTTACTCCCTCCTCACTCCCAACTGATGACCTTACTTCCTACTTCACTGAGCCAGTATTTTACCCACATATTCTACATTTTCTTCTGTTATCTTACCTTCTCCTACCTAAAGCCAGTAATTTCAGTTATACATTAAATCTCATCCTTCTTCCTTTACTCAAGGACATCCCTTCAGCAGTTCTTCCTTTTTTCTCCTTTATCTTTCAAGTTTTTTGTCTCTGTGGAATCATCCCCACCAGCATACATATATCTGTTTTTTCTCCCATCTTAAAAGACAAAACAAAACTTCTTTCAATCCCACTCCTGGCATCGACTAATGCCCCTCTCCTTTTTTTTTTTTTTTTTTTTTTTTTGTGATTTGCTTAGTTGTGCTTAGCTTGATGTTTTTTATTTTATTGTAATTTTTTTATTATGTCATGTTAGTTACTATACAGTACATTACCCCTCTCCTTATACTCCTCTGTAGCAAAATTCATAAATTTTCTCTACTGTTTTCTAATATCTCTCTTCCCATTCTTTCTTAAATCCACTCCAGCAAGATTTTTTCCTCCACCATTCCACCAACACTGTGTTTGCCAAGGACATCAGTGATGACCACATTGCTAATTCCAGTTGTCTGTTCTCAGTGCACATGTTACTTGGCCTATCAGCAGTATTTGTCATAATTTATCACTTCCATTTCCTTGGTATGTCTTCTTTACTTGGCGTCCAGGATACTGCACACTCATGATTTTTCTTCTGCATCATACCATGTGCTTTGTCTCAAAATCCTTTGCTAGTTCCTCCCCTCATCCCACTTAATGTTTGGAGTGCTCCACATCTTAATACTTGAAATGACTTCTGGATTTATACTTTTCTTTCTCCTTATCTAATACCATGTCTTTCATATGCTGACAGTCTGCAAAATTTATGTCTTTAGTGTGAGACAGGTTTACTATGAACCAATGAAGCTTAAGCCTTAAGATTTCTCACCTCAAGCTTACTACAAGACACTGTACCTAATTTTATGTTCATAATTTTGAAAGTATTTCCCAAAGATATCCCTTAAAATTGTATGATTCAGGTTCCACATAACTTGGGTTCATACTTATCTCTAATCCAGATTTGACAGTGAAACTATAGACTATATTCAGTTTCCTGTGCAGCAGTTTCCATTTGCATATCTAATAGACCTCTCAAATTCAACAATCCAAAAAACTACCCCAAACCTGTTCCATCTATATCAGCCTTTACCATCTCAGTAGAAGACAGCACCATACATCCACTTGCTCAGAACAGAAATCTTGGATTCACCCTCATCTCTTTTCTTTTGTATTCCAAGTCCAGTTCCTATAAGAAACAATAGTGACTCTACCTTTACTAAAGGATGTAGAATCTTAATCACTTCTCATTACATCTACTGCTACCCTAGTCCAAGTCTGAATTATTGCAACAGCTTCCATATAGGGTTTCCTGCCTTTCTACCCTTGCTCTCCAAAAGTCTGTTCTCCATAAAGTCTGTATTTCTTTTAAAATGTGTCAGATTTTTTTTTCCTTTGCCTATACCTATAATCATTTCCCATTTCACTCAGTAAAAACCAAAATCCCCAAAATGACACCCATTAACTTGCAAGATCTGGCCCTCGCCACATTACCTCTTTCACTTCATTTCCTACCTCACCTCCCTACTCATTCCGCCCCAGCCAAATTGACCTGCTTGCTTTTCATTGCAGGCATTAGGCATGCTCTCGCCTCAGTATTTAGCTCTTGCTTTTCTTTCTGCATGAAATTATTTTATCTCCGAGATCTACTGGACTAACACCTTAATAGCCCTCAAGTTTTAGTTCAGATTAAACCTTCTCTGTAAGGCCTACCTGACTACCCCATATAATACTGCAAACTGGCCTCCCCCTGCTCCCAGTATTCCTGTGTTTTTTTTTCCATCACCTCATAGAATACCATATACTTTGTGTATTGTCATATTTACTGTGTGTCGTCTCTCTCACTTTCCTAGAAAGTAAGTTGCATGATTACAAGGATCTTTGTTTTATTCTCTCATCTATCAGAAGTAGTAATCTGGAACATAATAGGTTCTCAATAAATATTTGTTGAATGACTAGTATTAGGAGGAAGAATAGGCTTACAGCCTATATGTTTAAAACTTTATTTTTGAAAATCTCTTCAAATGAAATTTTGAACATAAGTTCTCTAAAAATATAAACCAACTGGATAAAGGTTTTTTTTTAAATTCTTATTACTTAAGTTTGGTTGACATACAATGTTAAATTAGTTTTAAGTGTGCAACATGGTGATTCAACAATTCTATGAAAAGTGTAGTTACTTTCTGTCACCACATAATGTTATTATAATATTATTGACCCTATTCCCTATGCTGTACTTTTCATCTCTGTGACTTATTTATTTTATAACTGGAAGTCTGTAACTCTTTATCCTCTTCACCTATTTCACCTATCTTTCCTCCCTTCCTTTCTGGCAACACCAGTTTGTTCTCTGTATTTATGTGTTTCTGTATTGAATAAAAAGGTTAAGTTAAAGGGATATAGCCTTCTTCATTAGACTTCTGTTTTACTCAGAACACAGTGTGAAAGCCAGTCAAGCTCTTATCTCTTGTCTCAAGAATTATAATTCTCCACCAAAATATCAAAATTAATTTTCATTTCCTTCAGCATGTGTGTGTATGTGTGTGAGATGTCAAGATAGTATTCTTTAGAAGTGTATTTAAGAAAGTTCTAGAAAAATAGTGAAATCCAAATGTCCTTTTTAAGTGAACGTATTGATTTTATTATATACATGAGAGTTTATGTAATTTGCTTACTACTAGGAAGAGCCTTATGAAATGCTAATATTTAAAAAATCGCTAATATTGAGTGCAGTTTCTTAGTGAATGTCATATACATATCAAAATCTTCAAAACTTCCCAAGAATAAACTGAACCAAAAAAGCGTAGAATCCCTATCAAGGGAATGTACAATTTTCAGATAAGTACATAAAACACTTCCTTAATGAATAGACTTAAAATAATTTTGGAAGAGACAGTTTAATATAGAAATATCAATACTTTTAAATTAAAACGCAAATGTATTGTAGTTTTAATTTTCTTCCAAATTTTTTTGGTTTTGAGAGAGAAACAAAGGCAAGTGATTTTAATACCATATGAAAAATAAGTGCCTAAGAATTACCATAAGGCTATTAATAAAAGAATATCAAGAAAAATAATATTTTGTGGGATGACATACTTCACTCAGTATTAAAATTTACTATAAAGCTATCATAATAAAAGGAATGTGGTACTAACACAAACAGATATAGTCAGTGAAACATAATAGAGATTTCAGAAATCCAAGTATATATGAAAATTTACTTTATTTTATTATACATTAAGAAAGGTAGTATCACTTAGGCGTTAAGAGAACTGTGATCTGGAGTCATTATTCCTGGCTTCAAATCAAATCTTTGCCACTTCCTAATTTTCTGATTTGAGGAAACATTCTTAACTTTGCCATGTGTGTTTCTCAGTGTAAAATGTGAATAATAATAGTGCCTAGCTCATAGGGTTGCATGATTCTTAAATGAATGAATACATGAAAAGTGTTTAGAACGCTGCCTGGTCCAGAGTAATATTTAAGTGTCATTTTAATTCATTTTAGAAAAGGATGTTTTATTTAATAAATGGTGCTGGTACACTTGACTACTCACCTGAAAGAAAATAAATTTAGACCTCCACCCTGTACAATATGCAAAAATAAATCTCAATGCATTCAAGATTGAAACTGTAAATTATAGTGTGTGAAATTAAGTTGAGGATGACTTTCTTAAGCAAGAAGAAAACACAAAACAAAGGAATAGATTAAGATTTGGGATATAAATACTTTATATTTTTGGTATAGCAGAATACACCATTAATAAGCAAAAATGGCAGTATCCTTGAAAAAATATACGTTGCACACATGACAATGAATTAGTAACTCTACAGAGAACTCCTATTTAGGGGGAAAAAAAGGAGAAAAATAGGCCAAGTTTATGAAAAAGCACTTTACGGAAAAAGAAATGGAGATATCCAATGAACATACTAGGCATCAGGGAAATATGAATCAACATCACATTATACTTTTTTTTTAACAAATAGATAAAATTCTATGTGTGTTACTAATACACATATTTTGGGAACACAAAAATATGTGTGTATGTGTGTGCATATGTGTTTATAAATTTAAAAGTGCTAGCACATGGGACGCCTGGGTGGCTCAGTCCGTTAAGCGTCTGCCTTCGGCTCAGGTCATAATCCCAGGGTCCTGGGATTGAGTCCCGCATCAGGCTCCTTGCTCAACAGGGAGCCTGCTTCTCCCTCTGCCTGCCACTCCCTCTGCTTGTGCTTTCTCTCTCTCTCTCTAATAAATAAATAAAATCTTAAAAAAAAAAAATAAAAGTGCTGGCACAGATATAGAAAATAATCATTCTTATACAATGTTGATGTAAGAAATGCTATAAAATTGCAGCTTTTGAGACTCTATCCAGTAAAACTTAATGCACCAATACACAGGAATATAGGGACAAAGGGTGTATATCACAATATTATTTGCAATGGCAAAAGTTAGGAAACAGCCTGACCTCTTTAACAGGAGAGTGACTGAATAAATTATAGTATTGCAGAATATTATGTGGTGAAGCTATTAAAAATAATGAGTTAGAGCCCCATAAAATGGCCTAGAATAGTGTTCATAATATATTATCTAAAGAATATGAAGTTGGTAAGAAACATATGGCCCTATGTTTAATAGTCAAAAAACATCTTGTGTTCATGTATCATCAGGGTGATGACAAGGAATATGAACATTATCAACTTTTTCTGTTTATCTCTCTACTTTGTTTTTAAAATGTTAACTAAGAGAATGTAAAACAAGATGGAGAAAATAATGGCTTCAGTTGTGGTATAAAGAGAGAATTTCCCAAGAGGAAGATTGGACCATCTTTGACATTATATATTTATTTGAGCTACTGGGCTCCTCCTTTTTATAGTCGTGGAATGCTTTATTGAGGAGTTTCAAGAAGGGTCACAAGAGAAAAGTTTCAGGCCTAGAGAAGGCACTTATTAACTAGCAAAGGAAATGACAACTGTTTCATATTTTAAAGTTATGTCAAATTAAATTGTGTAATATTTGTAATATTTTCCTTCATTCTTTCTTAATTAATCCATCAGAGGTTCTCATTCCTAGCTTCACATCAAAATTACCTATGGAGGTATTTATTTAATAGGTCTAGCACAAGATTGGACATGTATATTTAAAGAATAGAGAAATGTTTTCTGAGGCTGTTTACTATATGAAAACTGCAAATTAGTTGACTAAAATGATGATGATTGTGTACTATATTAACACTGTTTCTTCTCTCGAACTTTATCAAAACTTTTGTCATGAGATAACACACTTTATTTGAAAAAATATTAAAGAAAAATATTTGATTTGTGCAGAAGTTGAAGGGTAGGTGTTCAGTTTAGCATTGAGAACAGTAGAGTTTACTAACTAGTACAATTTAAATCTGTGAAAGGTTATTATTACAAAGGATGATTATCTTTTCAGATAGCATTAGTAGTCTTTGACGATTCCCAGGTATGGTCGGGAGTTCTCTTACCTTGGAGATTTTTATATACAGATTACAGTAGTATTTTTTAAGATTGTTTAGCAATAATATTCATGCCCAAAATTATGGAAAAGGGTTAAATGAGTGCTTCCTGACCATATTCATTCCATTGCCAACTTCTAAGTTTTTTAGTTTGCTATGCCGTAGATGGTGTGTTCTTACCCAGTGATGGGAATCAGAGGATCTGCCTGAGGACAAAAATTGCTGCTGAAAGGACATAATTTATATTTTCATAACGCACCATATGGTAAATACCAGATTATATGACCTTAAAGTCCCCTTTGAAGGTATGATTTCATATGAAGATATATTAATGTTTATGGAAAGTCTAGGGCTTTTCAGTTATTTTGATTGAAGAAAGTGGTAATCTTCAGGGAAAAAGAATGAAATAGTCACTCTGTAACGTTGCTTATTTCACATACCATAAATAAATCAGGCATTGGCTCCTAAATAGGCAGACTTGCAATACTCTGGTCTTTCCGGACTATCTACTAGGTAAAGGTGGTTTGTGTATTTCATCAGCGTTTTCCTTGCAGTGGCAGTAGTAGTTCTTATACCACAGTATGTTCTCAAGACAGAACATTATACATGTGTTTATATAACCAAAACCCTGAATGCTCTTTGCTCCAGACATGTATTAGTCTTCTTGCTCTGTGTGTGTGTGTGTGTATGTGGGGGAGGGGGGTGTACAGTTCAATAGAATTTTTTCTAATCTTTCAAATAAAAGGGGTAATTATCAAGTTTATTTTCAACCTTTTAATTTTCTTTTTAAAATGCTTAGAAGTAGTAATGAATGTCTTTGCATTTTCTTTCAGATAAGAGTAGTTTTACCGGATGAGAGAATTTGACTCCTGCTCACTATAGAATAAAAAATTGTTTCTCATTGTTGACTTTTCTAATTTTTTTTTGTCTTTGATTAGGGAACATTCTAGGAGATAATAAGTTGATCTTTTACATCTTTTCTTCTAAACCTAATACCTTTATAATTCATTTTTTAAGCGTTTGTTTAGCTGGGTTTTTTTCTTCAATTAGATGATACAGTTTTTTAAGTTACTCTTTAAAAATATTTTTGGAAAAGGAAATGTTCTATTTCATTAACTGCAAATTGTTTCTAGCAAAATAATAGAAATTATAAAATTAATGTATTTTTATTTATGGTTCATTAAATATTAGAAGTGAACTACTTCAATCCATATATAGGGAAAAAGCTTAGCTTTGTGACTAATAATACAGTTTGTTAAATTACAGACATTCTTCTGTAGCCTTTTATTTAGTTAATATTTGTTTGTTTATCCCGTGTTAATTAAATACGAATAACTTATGAAATTTTCATTTTCTTAACAATGGTCATTTGTGATAGTAAATTATCAAACTTTACTAGTAAGATACTGAAATGCAAACATGTATTATTTAAAAAAAAAGTATTGGCTTCAGAAAAATTGTTGGTAAAATTAAATATAAGAAATGTTGTATGAGCTTGATTAGTAAATCTAAAATGCCTACAAGCACCTATATTTGCTTCAATAATATCTTAAGTCATGTAAAAATATGGCACATCAATCTTTTCAATTAAGTAACAGTATTTAATTTTAAGGGTAAAAATGGCTTAATCAAAAATTTGTAAAAACAAAATTTAAAACCCAAATTGTGAAAGGTTTCTTTATAGTTAATTATCTAGTTACGTAAGTTTAAGTAGAGATTGATTTTCAAACATAGTTGAGACATTTACTTCTAAAAATATCTAATTAGTTTGGTTACATTGTAGAGTATCAAGTCAATCTATGAATAAACTCAGATTTTAAAATGCTTTAAATTCCAAAATTACCTTTGTAGTTTTCATAAACAGGCATTTATTTTAATTACATGATTCTTATTTAAAACTATAATTTTAAATTTCCTTATTTTAAAATTTAAAAGTATATTTTAAATCTCATGTCATTTCTCAACTAATTTTATAATATAAATTTAAATAATTAGTAGTCTTTATGATACCACCTGACTGTAAGCTTCATAAAGTGAGATCTTATCCGTTTTATTTACTTCTATAAAATTCCCAACATCTGGAACAGTGTTTGGCACACAACAGGCACTAAATAAATAATTATGTAGTAATTACCGGAAATGTACTAAAACTATTTTAAACAAATTATCCTGCTTTTGCACGATTTATTTATTCAGCGCCTAATTTGGGAGTAATTTTTTTATTTCCTTTTGTTACACTGCTTTTAAAATATTAAAATAAGACAAAGTTTATATGGTAAGGGAAAAAAAGCTCACCTGAAATTCGATCTCTATTATTCCCTTCATTTCAGTTTCACCTGCATATAATTTTACACTACTTAATCCAAAATCTACATACGTATTTATATATATTTTCGAATTTTGTGTTATTTTCCACACAGTTATTTTTTAAGATTTTATTTATGTATTTGACAAAGAGAGAGCGAGCACAAGCGGGGGAGTGGCAGGCAGAGGGAGAGGGAGAAGCAGGCTCCTGCCGAGCAAAGAGCCTGATGCGGGGCTCGATCCCAGGACCCCGGGGTCATGACCCAAGCCGAAGGCAGGCACTTAATGACTGAGCCACCCAGGCGCCTCTATTTTATACACTCTTTTATAATTGCATGTAGTGCCTATGCACTGTTCTGTGTATCTATTTTCTGTGTTTTGGGTTATTTCCCAGAAGGATCACAAAAGGAGAGAAACTAAGGTAAAGATTATGCTCATTTTATAACTTAATGTATACTACAGTGTGATTTCCAAAAGCAGTGCATACTGGCACACATTTTTTAAAAGAAAGAGATTAATAGACCATTCCTGGTTCACTTCTTTTTAGTGATTAATTTTGCTGATTACCTTGAATATCTTTGATTGATTTTAGCAGTTTAATATTTTCTTGTCAAACACAGTTCTTTACTGTTCACTATTTAATGAATTGTTTATTCACTTTTATGGTCCCCTAGACTACCTTATCCATTCCTGTTTCTTTAAAATAACTATCTCGGGGCGCCTGGGTGGTTCAGTTGGTTAAGCGACTGCCTTCGGCTCAGGTCATGATCCTGGGGTCCTGGGATCGAGCCCCGCATCGGGCTCCCTGCTCAGCCGGAAGCCTGCTTCTCCCTCTCCCACTCCCCCTACTTGTGTTCCCCCTCATGCTGTCTCTCTCTCTCTCTCTCTCTGTGTCAATTAAATAAATAAATAAAATCTTTAAAAAAATTAAATAAATAAATAAAATAAAATAACTATCTCTATGTTAACTTTCAAATTTCCTCTGATCTCCAGACCCATAGCCGATCACCTGCTCGGTATCAACACTTAGATGTCTGATGGGGATTTCAAACTTAAAATATCCAAAATAGAATTCTTGATTCCCTCTATCCTTATCTCTCATCACTGTTCATCATCCGCTTCCATGAACACAGCCCCTACATTTTTCACTTTTTAAATTGACATTATAGCCTTTAAGATATTAAATTAAAAGCATTAGTTTTCATATTAAAACCCCAAATATTTCAAATACATTTTTTCACTAATCAGAATTAAGAGCACTAAACATTTATCTTATTATATATACTCTGAAAGAGCTGGTCAAAGAAGAGATGCTTTAAAATAATAACAGCAATAATAATAATGATTTCTAAGAGACTTTTGATAATTTGATACATGGACAATGATGACAAATAGGACTTCCAGAAATTTAACCTCATTTTAGTAAAATATAGTTTAGTAAGCATTAAGATGACAGTGCTCGAAATTATTTTCATTTGTAAATAATAAGCTGCCCTAAAATGTTTTATCATTTACAACCCTTGTGTTTTCTTTATAATTATTTGATTTCTAGTATTTTTTCTTTTTTTGACATAATTATGTCTAGAGTGCCTAGCATCTCAACATAACAGAAGTAGTTTAAAGTGCTTTTCTTTTCCTTGTTCTTACCTATAAAAAATTGATTTTTCCTATTTTTCTGATACCTAAGTGTATCCCTCTCTGGAATGTGATGTGATATACCTTTAAAATATGCAGCAGTCATCAAAAGAAAAAAAAACTTTTTATAATACTTCAAGGGGCAACATGAAATAATGTATTAAGTAAAAAATAGTTAAGTTGAACTTTACTTGCCTTTAGAAACTTCATGGGGATTATCATTCATTTTCTGTCTTCTTCCAAAGAGACACACAAAAAGAGGTGTACTCTCTGTCATTCTCTCTCATATCTAGCAGCCAGAGGGGCAAGTAAAGTAAGGTCCTTTGAAAAAAGACATAAAATGAAGTACAATCTCCACAAAACTTTTAGAGTTAATTATTCTGAGGTAAAAATGCAATTGCTTGAAGCAAGGCAAGGGATAGGAGGTAATTGCACCACTTATAAATTGTGATTATGACTCAGTAAGAAACTATCATTTGAGTCATGTTATGGATTCAGTTCATCACTTAATCAAGTAAACACTGATATATTTGTATTCTGGACTTTTACAACCAACTTGGCTACATTTTTTATGGCTAAGAGTAGTCATAAAGCCTTAGTAAGAAACTAAAAAATATCATAGGAAAAGCAATACATCAGTGAAAATTTAAGAAAAAGGATATAGTGCATATTTAATATTTAACTATTATAATGTTAGTGATTTTTTCTCGTTTTTTTACTACTTTCAAAGTATATCTTTTTTCTTGTATTTTTTTTAATGTTTCACAATTTATTTAAATTCCAGTTAGTTAACATACAGTGTAATATTAGTTTCAGATGTGCAATATAGTGATCAACATACCCATACAACTTTCTTATCACAGCAAGTGCACTCCTTAATCCCCATTGCCTATTTTACTCATCCCCCCTGCACCTAGCCACTTCCCCTCTGGTAACCATCAGTTTATTCTCTATAGTTAAGAGTCTGTTTCTTGGTTTGCCTGCCTCTCTCTTTTTTTCCCCCTTTGCTTGTTTGTTTTGTTTCTTAAATTCCACATATGAGTGAGATCAGATTTGTCTTTCTCTAACTAGTTTTATTTTGCTTCACTCTGGCTCCATCCACGTCATTGCAAATGACAAAATTTCCTTTTTTATGGCTGAATAATATTCCATTGTATATCTATACCACTTCTTCTTTATCCGTTCATCAGTTGATGGACACATGGGCTGGTTCCATAATTTGGCCATTGTAGATAATGCTTCTATAAACATCAAGGTGCATGAATCCTTTTGAATTCGTATTTTTGTATTCTTCGGGTAAATATCTACTAGTGCAGTTGCTGGATCATAGTGCTGTTCTATTTTTAACCTTTTGAGAAACCTTCATACTGTTTTCCACAGTGGCTGCCCCAGTTTGCATTCCCACCAACAGTACAAGAGAGTTCCCCCTTCTCCACATCCTTTCCAGCACCTGTTTTTTTCTTCTGTTGTTAATTTTAGCCATTCTGACAGGTGTGAGGTGGTATCTCATTGTAGTTTTGATTTGTATTTCCCTGATGATCAGTGATGTTGAGCATCTTTTCATGTGTCTGTTCATCTGTGTGTTTTCTTTGGAAAATTGTCTGTTCATGTCTTCTACCCATTTTATAATTGGATTATTTGTTTTTTAGGTTTTGAGTTTGATAAGTTCTTTATAGATTTTTGGGTACTAGCCCTTTATCAGATATTTCATTTGCAAATATCTTCTCCCATTCTGTAGGTTGTCTTTTAGTTTTGTCGTTTCCTTTGCTGTGCAGAAGCTTTTTATTTTGTAGTTTATTTTTGCTTTTGTTCCCCTTGCCTCAAGAGATATATCTAGAAAGAAGTTGCTGTGGCCGATGTCAAAGAGGTTACTGCCTGTGTTCTCCTTTAGGATTTTTATGGTTTCATGTCTCACGTTTAGGTCTTTAATCCATTTTTAATTTATTTTTGTGTATGATTTAAGAAAGTGGTTTAGTTTCATTCTTTTCATGTTGCTGTCCAGTTTTCCCAACACCATTTGTATAAACTACCAAAACTGAAACAGGAAGAAATAGAAAACTTGAACAGATCAATAACCAGCAAAGAAATTTAATCAGTAGTCAAAAAACTCCCAACAAACAAAAGTCTAGGGCCAGATGGCTTCACAGGTGAATTCTACCAAGCATTTAAAGAAGAGTTAGTACCTGTTCTTCTCAAACTATTCAAAAAAATAGAAAAGGAAGGAAAACTTCCAAATTCATTCTATGAGGCCAGTATCACCCTTATACCAAAACCAGATAACGACTCCACTAAAAAAGAGAACTAAAGGCCAATATCTCTGATGAACATAGATGCAAAAATCCTCACCAAAATACTAGAAACCAAATCCAACAATACATTAAAAAAAAAACATTCACCATGATCAAGTGGAATTTATTTCTGGGTTGCAAGGGTGGTTCAATATTCACAAATCAATAAACGTGATACACCACATTAATAAAAGAAAGGATAAGAACCATATCATTTTCAATAGATGCAGAAAAAACATTTTAAAAAGGACAACATCCATTCTTAATGTTAGTGGTTTTTTAAATGACCATAAATCTGTGAGTGTTACTAGTTTCAGTAATTTTATGATAAGATTAAAATATCTATACATTTATCTTTTGTGTATTTCAACATGGTTGCAATATAATCTTTGAGTTATTTTTTTACAGTCTTGAGGTCTTCTATTTTTTTTACATTTATCATGCCATGAATTCACAGGGAATGGGATCCAGCAGCTCAGGCTCCTTTCATCTGGTTCTCACGAAATGTGCTTCTCTGGATGAGGCAGGCTGGCACTTCACTTGAACCCAAGTACCTTTCTCTTTGGCTTCCCTCTTTTTCTGATCATTTTCCTTCACATGCTTCAAGAAGCTATTTCGGCCCTTTGAGTGCTTAATATGCTTAATACTTACATTAATTCTCTTGGCAAGAGTCTTGCGCTTGTTTGTTTACGACAATGCCCACAGCAGGCTGAGTAACACTGTAGACTCTTCCAGTTTTGCCATGGTAACATTTGTAGGGCATTCCTTTTTGAACAACGCCCATTCCCTTGATGTCCACAATATCACCTTTCTTGTAGATTCACATGTTATGAGGCCAAAGGATCAACTCCTTGTTTTCTAAAAGGACCAGAGAACATATAGCGGGTACCTCTCCTCCTTCCCTTTGTGTTGGTCATTTTGGCAAATTACTGGAAGATGGTGGCTCCGGCCAAAAGGATAGTCTTTGAATTTAGATTTTAGAGATGATAACGTTATTCTTGTTTTAAGCTATTCTTGTTTTAAGAACCCAATGTCATATTTTTTACACACATGCACATATACATGACTGTATAGCCATGATGGAATCTTTTAAATAGTTTATTATTTAGTTCTTATTAATCTATATTTTTGGTTTTTTTTTTAAACAGTTATCCAATTGATAACATCAACTAAGTGCAAATAATAAAGACAAAATTAAATAAGATAATGGCCTTCAGGAAGATAAAATTCTGTAAGAGAAGTAAATATCTGTTGTATGCTAATATAAGCCAGCATTGGATAAGTAACATAATAAGAAATACAGAAAAATATTTTGACACTTTGGTTTTAGGGAACCAGGATTGAGTTTACAAACTATATTGCATTTGAACTGTTCTTGCAGGACATACAAGATTTCAGGAGGCAAAAATGTATACATTTCCAGGGAAAGAACAGTGTGGGAATATAGGTGGATAACATTTGAGTCAGTTGGACCAAATGAGTAAATAATAAGCAAAGACATGGAAAAAATGACTAATATAGAGTATATCCAAGAACTAGAAGGTAAAGTTTGGATTCAGCACGGTATACCAGTCTTAAAAGATGAAGCTGGGAAGACAAGTCAGGGACAGGATACAGAGAATTTGGAACGTCTACATAAGGATTCTAGATAATTCAGTAGGTAACTGAATGGGGGAGTCGTCACTGACAGCTGTTGAGTAGCGTTTTTTATAATGCTAAAATAAAAACTCTTCATCCATAATCTTACCAAGTTTTCTGATTTTATAGATGATGAAACTGAAGTGATTTGACAAAGGTCACACAGCAGAGCCAGGGTGAGAGCCTGTGCCTTCAAACTGCCTACTCTAGATTATCTTTATAATACCACACATTTCTTTAGATAGGATAAAGCAGTAGGTCTGGGCAAGAAGCATTTTAGGGAGAAAAAAATAAAACTGTACATAACAGGATGTAGAGATCTATGGAGCAAGAAAAGGCACAGATGGCTCCCAGGTTTGAAACCTGGTGTTGGCAGTGGTGGGGGAAGGACTGGTGAAGATATATAAGAAAAGACAGCATGGTATTTTACAATAATATTATGCATGCTTATGACAACTGTGTTGCCTTTGATTTGATTATCAAAAGTGGAGTAGATTAAACAGACTAGTAGAGAGTTAGAAGAGCGGCTTTTTTGTTCTATTTGGATACTTGTATTCATGTAGCCATCCTGTACATATTTTGTCAAATCAGTACTTTTCAGGATGGCAGTTATTTATGTGTATAAAATCTATAATCAAAAGAAAAGATATGAGGTCTTCAATTTACTTTGGTCTGCAATTCAATATAGATCCCCAAAATGACACATGCATCTTCATTGGACACTACAAAATGGTGCCTCAGTAGCCTGAGGTGTAATACATTGGGGAAATATTAGAGATTTATTCTGTTAGATCATGTAGGGTATATCTTGGTAAAAGGTAAATTAAGTAATCCACTTGTGTTTCTTCACCAGAGCTATAATGTTTTGACTTTTAGAGCATCAAGAGATACAACAAAATGTCAGTATTTCTTTTGGATAGGCAAATAATATATGATATAATAAGAATGTAAAAACGTTTTCTAATATTCTACTTGCCTGGTTATAAATTATAGAAATCCAACGCAAAGTGACTTAAAAAGGGAGTTATATTGATCTGTGCTAGCTTTAGACATGATTAGATTGAGATGCCAAAAATGCTGTCAGAAATTTTTCTCTCTCCATTTCTGTAGACTCCTTTTATCCAGGTTAACTTTATTTTCAGTCAGGTTCTTCCTTTTTCCATATGGTGGCAAGATAGTCACTAGTAATGTCAGGCTTGTGCTCTACCAGATTAGAAACACAGGTATCTCTGTCTCAGTGGTTTTACCAAATTCTCAGGTTAAGTCATTGGACCATCCTGGGCCACATGCTCAATCCCAAATCAGTAACTGCCAGGGGTATGGAAATTGTGATGTGTCAGGCTCTGTTATGTTTCCACTCCTAGAGCATTGGAAGGTTGTCAGCCTTACCTGAAGCACATGCACTAAGAGTGAGAGAGGGTATTTCCCAAAGGAAGATTAGGGCCTGTTGCCAGAAAAAGGAAGATCAGCATGGCTGAATGAAAGAATAAAAGAAAGGTATCCACTATTGATAGGCATTGCTTTATAGATATAAGTCCATGCATATATGGTATATAATATGGCAGCCCTTAAGTAGTCCATACTATTAATTGAGGTATCTTAAATTATAATGGAGCTTGTTTTGAATTTATATGAAAATATGGCTTGTTTTGAATTTATATGAAAATAATTAATTTTCCTGCCATGATGATGAAGAATTATGATTACAGACACTTTCATTGTTTTATAAGACCATAATGAGTTTTAGTTCTTATTTGGCAAAGGAGTAAATTTGTTTTGCTTAATATTTATTTTTAATTGAAACATATCAACATTAAAACCTACCTATTTGGTATTTTTAATACTTTTTATAGGATTCCCATAGAGGTTCTTCTTTGGCTGCTAATAGAGAAATAGTCATTTTATTTTTTCTGAAAAGCAGTTGATACTAGTAAAATTAGCATAATTATATTGTTAATCTTATAATTATTTGATAATATATAATTATAAATCTAGGAACAGGGAAAATTTAAGTATTTTTTTCTTTAAAAACAATACTTAAGCACATGATCACTATTAAAAGGGGTTTAGGTGTGAATGGAACCTCTCCAACATAGAGATAACTAACTGGTCAACCTTACAGGAATGTCTGATAAAGAACAGGATACTTCTAGAACACAAAATGTGAAAGACATTTAGATACATAATAATCATTGTCTCTCAAAGATTTTCTTACCCCTTCTCCTTCCAGTTAGGCTTTGTGTCTACTTTGTACTCTTCATGTATTTATATACCAGCACTTTTAAGACTTGACTGCACTGTTACATTTATACATCTTTTTCCACAACTAATCTAAAAGTTCCTTAAAGGCAGGAGCAGTGTCATATATATCCTTTATCTCTAACTCCCAACACATGGCCTGGACCACTCAGTAAGCATTCCATTAATGATTGAATTGATGATAGCAACTATAGAATAGTTCTGAAAACTGATTTGTAGCTGTCAACAACTTATCTGATTTAGTTAGTGTATGTTACACCAAATAATTTATATGCTGTTTAGGATCCAGTTTTTTGTTTTTGTTTTTTTTTAATTCTTCTCAATTCTTTAGAATAAGTACATATATACTTATGTGAGTCAGTATGTGGACAGACTTCACCAATGAAAATGAAGCCATATATATAATTAAAATTTGCTATTTATCATCTCATTGGGGAAGCAAACACTATCAGTGCACAGACTTTTTCTTCGGTAAATGCTGTATTCCTATGTCTAAGAAGTAAACAAGTAGCCATCTTACATAATTTTCCACCCTCCCTTTCTCTCCCCTACCCCACCCAGTATTCAGTAGCCCACTATCTCCAAGCTTCCACACTGGTGCCTCACTTCTTGGCTCTGACCCATAAGATGGAAATAGAATACTACTTTTTCTAAGATATTATGCACACGGATCAATTTCTCTTTTTGCCTCAGCTTTTTTTTTTCAGAGTTTGTTTCCTCTTTGTGTCCATATTAGATTAAGTGTGCAAATAGATAACATATTTTTTTTAAGTCTTCAAGGAAAAAAGTATAAATCTGAGAGGTTTTTCATTTCTTTGGGTCAAAAATAAAAGTTAGGTGACATGTTCCCTTGGCTAGGCTATTAAGTATTTACATTTTAAAAAATTTGTAATTTAATAACTTTTTATACTTATATTTTCTTTAATTTTTAACTTAATATCTGAGATCAGTAACCTTATGCAGAATTATTGCTATCTAAAGTTAAATAGTGCTACTATAAATATTAATGTGCAATCATTAATGTTTTCTCTTAAATCATAACCCACCTTTATGTAGTTATATATGGACAAATGTAAATTCTACAAACAAAAATTGGGAACCACATCAGTATTTGATAAAATAGCAATTATGGCTGACAGTAATTTATATAAGATTATTTCAAATAGTTAAAACTAAAATCCAGGGAATAGTACTTATTACATGAAGTTTGTTTTCTGTTCTTTTTTGTGTGTGGTCTGACAGTAATTCAAATTATAAGGACATCTTTAATATAAAGATAGATGGCATGGTCTCGTTTTCCATTTCCAAAGAGACAGATTTTTTAGAAGATGTTTATGGTTATGAGAAGTTCACCATTTCTGAACTATACATTGTTTCAGAATTTTTTTTTGAATATTGAAAAGAAAGAAAAATGAGGAAAGGAGAAAACAAGAAAAGAAAGGACAAACTGATGTGCAATAATGGCAGTGTTGTGCACACATCAGCAAGTTCTTTTGGAAGAATAGAACTAGTACAAGAGTTTTTACCAAAAAAGCTGTGGATGCAGTAAATATAGTATGAGACTGGTGTGCGGTGTAGTATAAATTAATGTCATCTTCACACATCTCATAGAAGCTTAAGGTGATTTTAGAATGGATGTTATAAATTTATAGATTTCATTGCTTTTTACTGACAGTCAGTAGGACAGTTCCCATAGTTGACCTTTCATGTGCTCTTCTCTTCTTGGGTTATAATCATGCAAGTAATCATTACATTGGGCAAAACAATAGTGATATTAAAATTTAAAATAATTTAAGAACAGTTCTTATGACAGTTTTGGTTAACTAATGTATTTTTCTTCATAAAAATTATGTTAAAACATAAAAATTATGTTAAAAACTATAGTTTGCCAGTATATAAATGTTTTCAACTATATAAAAAATGTTCTGATTTTAAAAAGAAGTACTTATTTATAAAATATAATCATATTTAACATTCAGATATTTAAATCCTTAAAAGTAAATTTTCTCAGTACTTCATGTGCACAGGATAAAACGTAAGGATGATTCTAATTCATCTTTATAATTAGTGTAAGAAGTAATCATGGTTTAACTTCCTAATTATAATACTTTAACATACTGCAGCATTTCAGACAAATAATTTTCTACAAAAAAGTCTGTGAACAAAATTAACAAATTAACATGTTTTAAAAAATTATTTCTCAGCCTACTTCTTAAAACTGAATGCACTTAATCAGGAGGAATATGAAGGATATATTTGACATTCCTAAGAAATGTTTCTAGAAAATTTAGATTGTTTTCAATAAAATGAAATTATTTTATAGACAAATTGGAATGAAACAAAATCCCATTCCTATAAATTATATGTGTGGAAAAAAAAGGTGTGTGTGTGTGTACATGTGTGTTAATACATGTAAACATATTTTATGAGGTGACCCAGACTAGAATTCGAATTTATACTTTTGCTGCTTGATTCCTTCAAGAGCAAAATTGCCAGAAATGCATGGCTGTATTTCTTTAAAATATTTTTACCCAAATCTGTGTTTTAAATATAGCATGGCAATACTTGCTGAAAACTAGCTAATGAAATATTTCATAGAATATCTCAACTAAATTCCTGCTCAGATTTCAACAAGTCACTTCAACCTGCCTGTTTTAATATCTAGAACAAGGAAAGCAATTACTTTAGTGCTTTGTCAGTGACACAACACTCCCAGTTTTTGATCTTCCCAGTGAGTCACAAAACAGTGCCACGCATATCTTTGTGCTACCAAAATAAAATTTTTAATATTTATATTTTAATTTCGGGGGGTAGGAAAAATACCTTCCTGATTTTATCCTTTTTATAATAGTATTTGATTGTAATTAAATAAATCCAAATAGGCTAGGTTTTGTGGATGGATGTTTCTATACAAATTAACTAAAATGCCTCTATTCATATGGTCACATCGTATTGTTGTAATTATTCCTGTGACTTCAGTAAATTTTCAGTAACCTTTGATAATATGGTTGTAAGCCCTATTTTTTAAAATGTAGCTACGACTGCCAAAAAAGAGAATTATCTATGTAATTAAAATAGTCATTTTACAAATTTAAGTAGAACATCTGGGTAATATACTCAAATATCATTCCTCACCTCCCTAAAGTGATTGAAATTTTTTATCTTAACTATTTAGAAATGTCTGTTATTTTGATAAAGTTATATGTTGTGTGTCAGTTTAGTTGAAAAATCAAAATACCACTAGTAATAATTTTGTTGACCTCTGAAAATATTAGTCATGAAATAAGTAAGGTTTGAATAACACAAAAATTGCTAGGTGATAAGGAACATGAAATTAATTTTCCGAAGGGACTCAAGCTAAAACTTTACTGCTTTTATCTTTACTAACTTTGCATCATAATCCTGCACTCTTTGCTTTTGTATGTTTTAGACCAAAGGTATTCTTAAAGCTACAAGAGGTGAAGAATATCAACAGTTATTTTTATTTTGGCGCTATATAAAAATGTTACCATTGATGTATATTGATACCCATTTTTTAGAACATACTAATTTCTTATAACTTCTGCAATGCACAAAGACTCTGGGAAAATTTTTAATGATTTTAAACTGAAAATTGCTTTTTCTTTTGGAAATTCTGATTTTACAAGATAATTGTATTAAAATGCAGCAAAAGTCGCTTTAGAAGTTGTGATATTTCTATCGTCCATAAATTATGTTTAAACTAATTTTCAATTTATTATTTTACTTTTTCTAGGATAGCAAAGTAATATAATATGTATGCGCAGAACAGAAGTATTATTTATACGTATTTTTTTTAATTACAGGTAAAGATTATAGTTCCCAACAGCACAGCAGGTCTGATAATAGGGAAGGGAGGTGCTACTGTGAAGGCTATAATGGAGCAGTCAGGGGCTTGGGTGCAGCTTTCCCAGAAACCTGATGGGATCAACTTGCAAGAGAGGGTTGTCACTGTGAGTGGAGAACCTGAACAAAACCGAAAAGCTGTTGAACTTATCATCCAGAAGATACAAGAGGATCCACAGAGTGGCAGCTGTCTCAATATCAGTTATGCCAATGTTACAGGTCCAGTGGCAAATTCCAATCCAACCGGATCTCCTTATGCAAACACTGCTGAAGTGTTACCAACTGCTGCCGCCGCCGCAGGGCTATTAGGACACGCTAACCTTGCTGGCGTTGCAGCCTTTCCAGCAGTTTTATCGGGCTTCACAGGCAATGACCTGGTGGCCATCACCTCTGCACTTAATACTTTAGCCAGCTACGGATATAATCTCAACACATTAGGTTTAGGTCTCAGCCAAGCAGCAGCAACAGGGGCCTTGGCTGCAGCAGCTGCCAGTGCCAACCCAGCAGCAGCAGCAGCCAATTTGTTGGCCACCTATGCCAGTGAAGCCTCAGCCAGTGGCAGCACAGCTGGTGGCACGGCGGGGACATTTGCATTAGGTAGCCTGGCTGCTGCTACTGCTGCAACCAATGGATATTTTGGAGCTGCTTCTCCCCTAGCTGCCAGTGCCATTCTAGGAACAGAAAAATCCACAGATGGATCAAAGGATGTAGTTGAAATAGCAGTGCCAGAAAACTTAGTTGGTGCAATACTTGGCAAAGGAGGGAAAACATTAGTGGAATACCAGGAGTTGACTGGTGCAAGGATACAGATCTCCAAAAAAGGAGAATTCGTACCTGGCACAAGGAATCGGAAGGTAACCATTACTGGAACACCAGCTGCAACACAGGCTGCTCAGTATTTAATTACACAAAGGATCACATATGAGCAAGGAGTGCGGGCTGCCAATCCTCAGAAAGTGGGTTGAGTGCCCCAATTATACATCAGATTGTTTTAACCCCTCCTTTACCCCATTTTCAAGAAGGATGTACTGTACTTTGCAGAAGTGAAGTTTTTCTGTTATTAATATATAATTATGCAAATGAATGCGACTATGTTGACAATGTGTATATGTAAATAATATGTGTTTTACCAGATGTTTCATAGAAAGAATTTTTTCTTGATCTGTTTTGTTCTCTATACTTTGCTTGTGTATATTTGTCAGAGGTGTTTCTAGTGTAAGATTTAAGCCTGCCATTTTACCAGCATTATTGTAGTTTAATGATTGAATGTAGACAGGGATATGCGTATAGTTTTCAGTATTAGTTCTAGATAACACTAAATTAACTACTGTTAGGTTGAGTATGGTGGGGTCAGTGACCTAAAATGGAGTGAGGCCAAAGCACTGTCATGTAAGTCTTACTTCCTGCTTAGGGCACAGTGAAGTAGGAGACAATATTTTGAAAATAAGTTTTAAATTTAAAATGATCAAAAAGCAATATAGTTGCATAAAAGCACTGTAAAATATTTAAAAGGTTAAAACTGTGGAAAATTATATTGGTAAGTTTACAGATCAATAAAAGCACCTGTTCTCCATCTGAACTAGACAATGGAAATAATGCTGCATGCTGGCCATGGCCCATTCTTCATCATTTGTAAGTTCAACAAAAGTTCTCACATGGAGTCCCACCTCTTCAGAGGTTTGTACATTTGTTTTTAAGCACTGAATTCACTACTGATCCCATCGCCTGGCCAGTAGAACAGTCATTACTCCATTAACATCCTCACTGTTTAGACACATAACTGTGGTACAGTGTATTGGAAATTTTATAAACAAAAGTGAAAGTGCCAACAAATTATTGATAGCTGATAATGTTTCATTATCTGCAACTGCTTGATAAGTATGTTGCATTTTAAGAGCTTATAATTGTGTATAATTTGTTAACACTAGAAACCTATTAGTATTGTGAATGTAGATTTTACTGTGAAGCTATCTGTGATTTAGCTGTTTGCTCCCATGATGGAGTCTTTGCAGCATGGCGCTAGCAGCCAATGCAGTTTCTAATACTCGGTAATTTGCATGTTTTGTGGAGCATTTTTATGTCACCAACCAGACAGTATTTCCTGCATGCTTATTTAGAAGAGGCAGTTTATCTTGAGAGGTAGTGTGATCTACCTTTGTCAGGCTTTTTGACAGGTCATTTCAAAGTAAGCCTTTGTTCCCAAGACCCAACAACTGTCACCCTCTTCTGTACCTCTCCTGAGTGCCAACTGTCCAGGCCATTTGACACACCATCTGTTAACCTCTGAGTTTGCCCACTCAAGGCCACTCATAGGGGCATCCATCCCCAAGCACCTCCTCATGCTGTGCATGCAGTCTTAAATTCAATGGACAAAAATAAAATGCTGGCTACCTCTGGATCATCTGGCTGAGCAACTGAATTACAAAAGAGAATTACTTCCATCTCAACTTCAACCCATTGATTACGTCCATCCTAGCAAGCTAAATGGCATCCCAGCTGCTCCTTTCTGTGCAACCAATTAAAGAACAATGAGTGTGATGCTCCATGTCTGAATTTCGTCCAGCCTCTCTCTGAACTGTGATCTTTGTCCTCATGAACTTTCCCTTTTGTTCATTGAACTATATGGACTCTTCATTTCATATTGATTTACTGTGCAATTTACTTTTGGACATTGAGAACTTGAAATTATTTCCTGATCCCTTCCCCTTCCACTATTAATAATTCATTTCTGTCAAACTGTAAGAGTAGATTCATTTTTTTTTTAGTTTTTAACATTGGACTGTTATTTCATTTAGAGTTCTCTATCTCTAAATATTTATTTAGAGAATGATTTTAAAAGGGAATGATATGCTTGTTTAAATGAAAGAGAAAAGCTGTAGTAAACTGTGTTAATTGGTAATGACTATTTATCGTCGATACTCTGTAGCTGTGTAAGTTTTGACAAATAGTGTATCTCGTGGAATCAGTGGTTAGCATTGCCGCTATTATATTTACTCATTTTATCATTATAAATGTGCTTAGTTCATCATGTAGCATCACTTGTCTCCCGTCTCATTTTTTCCTTGCATGTCACAAGTCTCAGATCATTTATAATACATTAACAGTAAATAATATCTATGTAAATTTCTTTCACCATGCTGTCTCAGAGTCAGCAGTGAACAAAGGCAAAGATTGGGGCCCCACTTAGTTGAAAAAGAGAAAGGAAGTAATCTAGGATGTGTATTAGAAGCATTTCAAATGTTGGGTCTTTAAAATGTTTTGTTCAGTCTTAGCAAATCTTCAACCTTTTATTTCAAAATTCCAGTAGTCCACTGTGGAGCCCATGCATTTCATCTGGAATTTAATGTTACTTTGAAGCCAAACCATTTAAACAATTATGTGTATTTTATTAGCTAGTATTGCTGAAAATGCACTCAGTTCAATTTTAATTGTAAATGGGAATTTTAAACTTTTGCTAGTTGGCATGGTTATATGTTAGTTAAATCTGAAAGCTAAATTGAAGATATTTACATTTTAATTTATGGTAACAGATAAGGGTTTGTGTGCATTATGTGTAAATCAGCTTCATGCTGTCTAAAAACTTATTCTCTGAAATTTATAGACCATGTAGAATTGATTTGTGATGTGATGCTTTAATTTACTGGAAGAAAATTAGTATGGCTTCAAACTGCCACAGGTAGGCATGTAACAATGGCTGTTCAGCTATACTGATCCAAAATGGAGAAAACTGATGATACAAGGGCCAAACATCTTATGAAATGCAACTATTTATAGACTTGTTTTGCTATAGGGAGGCTGGTGAACATGCTGAATACGAATTACCTCAGTTCTGCAGCTTTCTATGTCTTTTTAATGCATTCTGTTTCAGGGTCACTTTCAATCAATATTTCATTTACTTACTGAGATTGAATGGGCGCTCTGAGACACAGTGTGCTGTTTATCATACAGATTGGACACCTCATTCTAGATCCAAGATCTTTTCCTCAACACTGGGAGCTGTCCTTTCAGCACCACAAAATTACTGCTTGAAGTTGCATTGCAGTTTTTTTTTTTCCTTTATCACTGGGAGCTTTTCTTTCAGCACCACAACATTGCACCTAGACTTTTTAAACGGCTGCCTTCCTCTTTGCACTGAAGACCAATTTCGTCTGCACTTCCAGTTATTGCTATTACCTGTAGGACTTTCAATCCTACTTCACCTCACCCACCCCACTCCTGAAACAGTTAAATGTATCTATTTCTGTGGAAGTCATTTTCTCATTGAATGATCAGAAACAAAGATAAATTCTAACCTGTAACGGCTCATTTCGACTCATTGCTTACAATAGATCTAAGCTCTTTTTTCTGCTTATTCGACTCCTTCCAGCTTCCCATCACATCTGTAACAAACTTTTAAAATTATATTGCCACACCACCATGCACAGCCTACCTGCACAGTAGAGATAGATTATTCCATCGTATTCAGATGGTTAACAGAGGTTAGCAAGTCCTGTATTATATATTTATATCGCTTTCTAAGAAAGTGCATATTAATGTTTACTTTAAGAATGTGTAAATGGTGCTATCAAGAATCTGATAAATTTTATCCCAGTTTTTTGTGTACCACTTCTAATGTATGAGATTTATTTTTCTATTGGAAAAAAATAAACAGTATGAAAGCATTAAATTGGTAGATTTTAGTAATTTAACAATGAATGGAACCCCTATGTTACAGGCCCTATCTTTCCTTGGAAATTTTAATGGTGGTAATAGATTTCAACAAAGGTACTGATAATCACATTTTTTTAATCCATTCTTATATTGCATTCTTGATTCACATGCTGATTCCTCACTGAGTCCTTAAGTAAATTTTACTTACTGTAAGTCTTCTCCAAGAAGGGAATTCTTGCTTTCCAAGGCAGCAATTGAAAAGAGATGAAAATATAATTTAATACTCTTTTACATCACAGACACGATTTGAGACCAGTTACTCTGTTAGTAGGAGAAATTCATCACTCATTAAATACAGGGCAAGCATGGCTATCCATAATAATTTTGGGTGCAATGCAGTCTTAGAAATTTAATGTACACGCTTTATTTAAATGATGCAAACAGCCATATGAAATTGCACATGATTAGAAAGCAGAATGAACTCATTTTGCCTCCTGCTTGGTTTCTCATAAACATGAATACATAATATTGTTATGCACTGTTGTTCATAGATGTCTTATTACATAAAGGGTAAGTATCATATTACTTTAACAGATTATTTTTGGAATTCTGCATGTTATTTTTTGTTTCATCAGATATGTGCCCCAATAAAATAACATTTTTTCCAAAAAAAATGAAAGTATTAGAAAACTTGTCATGTTAATTTTGAAAAAAATGAAGTGTAGTACATATTACTAGATAGGATGTCATTCCACTGGTCTATATATTAAAAAAAAAAACTGTTCTTGAAAATTGAAACATTACCTTGTGTAATTAATAAAGTAATCAAAACAGATTTGTAAATAAAATATTGTTTAAATCTAAAGTATTCAATATTTTGATTAGATTATTTTTTTAAGGAAAAATATTTAACGTGTATGTGCCGAATTTTTTTTTAAATAGTTTTTTATAATTGCAATGGAAGGGCAATTGTCTCATTACAAGTGGTACAGAAGCCAATACTTGGGTTACCATAGATATATAAACAAGTAAAAACTGTGGAACAAGTTTTAAGCTCATTTTGGAAAAAAAAAACAGTTCTGTAGAAATGCATATTTGTATTTGTTTCTCTAATAAATCTGCAAATAGCTTTAAACACAAATTAGTTTTAATTATTTAAATTATGAGTTCTCTTAAGTAATTTAACATCTGTTTTGCCTTACATTTGTGAAAACATTGTCTCATGGAAATTAATAGAGGCTTATTGTGAAAATCAAGGTAGGTCTGCATTTATTTGAAAAGGTCAGGTATTTAGCATTCAAGTATGTTTACCTCTCTGAAAATATGATTAAAGAAAGAATTTTTACAAAAAACAACACTTCTCAACCCCTCCCCAATCACATCAGTTTGGCCACTCCCAAAAAATAAAAGGCCAATTTGTATCAGCTTTAATTCCATATCAAAGAAAACAGCAAAAAATAAGTGAAATCACATGTTCGAATGGTTGATAATAAAAAGATTATTTGATATAGATAACTGACTTCTTTACATATAGCAATGAAGAAATTTGAACTCTTCTGAACTGCAGTGTCTCAATCTTCTTTAATGTGATTTACATATTATGATTGAAATTGTTATATAAATTACATATATTTCCCTTGAATTGTGACCTTATAATAATTTATGTTGAAAATGTTTTAGGGTAAAATATAGTCTCTATTTCTGTTTTAAATCATGTAGAGTCCCCATTTTTTAAAAACTGTCTTGTGGAAGATAAATATACTATATATATACATATATATATAGTATATATATACATATATACTTATATATTTTTAATTGTTATTCTGCTTGAGCAGAAATGCTAAGCTTTTGATTAAGAACTCAATTGAGTATTCCAATACTGTTTAAATGACAAAGAGCATTCAAATTATAATGAAGTCTTTGACTTTACCAAATTAATTTTATTAGTAATAAAATGTTTTAGGAGATCTGGCTTATGAAAACTTAAGGCATTTTCTAAGATTGTCATTCATTGGCTTATCCAATTTTATAGCTTTTGATCAATAACAAAAATAGTGTTTCTGTCAATATTTAAGGTGGTGGGTAATTATATCTTTTTTTTTCTTGTAAGAAATTATTGTAAACTAAATTTCAAAATGACTTCTCAAAATTTCCACACTTTTAATGTAATGTCATTTTTTAAAAATACTAATACATATCAAATCTTTAATAGATAATGTATTAACAATATTTCAATATATTTACCAAAACATCTTGGATAGATTTTATCCTTCTATGTTATTTATATATTTTACATTGCCTATTTTACAATATAAGTGCTGAAAAAGGTTCTGATTACAGGAAACCCATATACTTGTAGTGAGACCAATCCATGCTGAAATTGTTTATTGTAAAATAAACCATTACTTTTAGGGTTTAAAGCAGAGACAAGAATCTAATTGTAATTTTAAAAAATATTAGCAGGGTACAAATTAACCTATCATTTTAAAAAATAAAAAGAAAACCAAACAATTTTGAGTCCAATATATCAAAGCCTAACCATCATATTTTCCAAAATATCTTAGAATAAAAAGTAAAAACTCTCCCCAGTTCTGTACAAGATGTATTTTGTGGTATTCAAGTCCTTAGTAAAAAGGATTTTGTTAATAAATTTACCACTTAGGTGACACAGCTCTTAGAAGTTTTTAACATTTCTATCTTACATCAAGATTATATCTTGGGTTTCTTTGCTAGGGGAAGGGGAATGTTTATACATAGGCAGATAGAGGATAAAAGCAATTATCAGAACTGTTTACATTCAAACTACTTGTTTTATAAAAAATCACCTGGAAGGCCAAATTCTCAATTAGATAGTTTCAATGCGATTTCCCCATTGCTTTGCCAGTAGAGAAAAAACTTTTGAGGTTGAACTTCCTCTGAAGTTTGACTTCATGAATTCTAGAAAATGTTACTTCTATATACACTACAAAGGCTTAATTTAAATTAGAGAACTTTATAAAATTCATTTTTATATTAAACTCATGAAGCATTTTACACATTCTAGCAGATAGCTAAATATAACCATTGTTCATTGTCTTAAGAACATGCTTATAATTTCAAAGCTTTAATCACCAATGTAGTTACTTTTGAACGTAAAAAACTCAGTGAAATTTTAAAGCCTTTTTTTAGGACTTTTTAAAAATTTTCTTGTAATCTGTCCTATTTAGGAACTACTTCATTAAAGATAATTTAATTGAATAGCTTTTAAAAAAATCACACATTTCTTTCATTGGCATCTCAGTTTTTAGTTTATACATTAACTTTTATTATTTAGAATAGTTTTCTCTAGCTATTAAAGATATTTGAAGGTTGGATAGATGATTATAATGGTGCACCTTTTTGGAGCTTTCTGGAAAGAAAATAGATACTGATGGATCCAGTCACCATCGGTATGCTAACGAACATTGAATCTTTTATGCATTAGTTTTCATGTGGATTTTTTCACTGTAAACGAAGTCAAGTATTCTAAATACCTAACTCAGACAAAAATGGGGGAAAGTGGTATAAGAAGGCAAAGCACTGGAGAACCAGTCTTTTTGAAGAGTGGCAGAATAATCAAATCAGAGACCCGAGCCAACCAAGGATACCTCATTCTGAGACCTTGACATTGCTTAGGCATACAGAGGTTGATGACAATGTGAGGTTATCTCTGTTATGCATTTTCGTATTTTGTGGGTTTGTTATATCTTGAGTATTATTTTCAAAGCATCACTATAGTGAAAAGTAAAGATAAACACTAATTAAATTACCAATGAAGTGGCATGTGGAATGTAAGGATACTGAAAAAACATGTTACTACATTATATTTGTAGTACTGCCCAGGTATCTTCATTATATCAAAAATATTTACAGATTTACACACACTTTTGGATTATTTTCTTTCTTCACTCATACTTGCATCACTTTTTATCCTGACATGAGGCAATCATGGAGAAGAGAGACCTACACCAATTTTTAAATCTAAAGCACAGTATTATACTTAAGAGCACAAAATTGATAATAAAAAGTGCAGATACAAAATTACTATTTTTCTGAATAGTAAAATATAACAATTGTGATTATATACTCTGTATATACTGATTCTGATTTTGAGAGTACATTATTTTCGCTAACAATAAGAATGCCATCACTTGTCTGTGGTAAAATAGTAAGAGTGGTATAATTAAGCTTATCATGCCTCTTTATATCATTTCAAGTGTTTAAGACAAAGTTACAGTTAAAACATAATATTAGTTATGATATTTTCCTTATTAGCACAAACTCTATTGCCGTTAGCCCTTAAGTATATTTAAAAGGTTGAACTTCTAAAATTAAATAAAAAGGAGACAAGAATTTTTCTCCCAAGTATTATTAGGACAAGTATTTTCACAAATGATTTCCATATGTGGTGAGATTATAATAACTGATGTTTATATTATCTTCTGTCATATACATAACATATTATTATTTTTTATTCTCACAATATTGTAAGGTATAGATATTAATCTTATCCCTGTATCTTTGAAAGTGGAATAATATAAACTGCTGAGTCTCAAGACACTAAGATAAAATTAATAAATTGAGGATTTATCCCATTTTACTGAGAACATAAAGATTTCGAATTTATAAATTAAAATTATAAAGAAAATGTATTAGAAAATCATTGAACACTACATCAAAAACTAATGATGTACTATATGTTGGCTAATTGAATTTAAATTAAAAAAATAGTAACTTTAACACAAGTTGTGTTTTTGTTTCCAAAAAGTGTCAATAGTCTGAAACTTTCAGAACCATATCTTTCATAAAAAGCAAAATACTCTAGTATTTCCATTTAAATTGTACCTTCAGGGCTGTCACAGTATATGTTACCTCTTTGGAGTACTTTAAAAGTAGAGAAATAAGGCCATAAGCTTTATGAGAACTAAAGCATTTTATGGGAATAACACATTTAAGCAATTGGAATAACATCGTAGGGATATATGGAATTATTTGGGATAAATGTGTATCTCTTCATCTGTCCAATGCATGATTACTTTTGTGGCCCTAGAGAAAATTTATATTATTTCGTTTTGAGTGCTCACAAGATGCAATTTACTACAGAGTTTCAAAGCTATTTCTAAGTACTATTGTTGGTCAACTTTGTTCTTAGAAGTTTTTTTAAAAAGTTTTTTCACTTAGTGTATTTTTTCAATTAAGAAATATAAATTATGGAGCACCTGGGTGACTCAGTCATTGAGCGTCTGCCTTCGGCTCAGGTCATGATCCCAGGGTACTGGGATCGAGCCCCTCATTGGGCTCCCTGCTCAGCGGGAAGCCTGCTTCTCCCTCTCCCACTCCCCTGCTTGTGTTCCCTCTCTCACTGTCTCTCTTTTCGTCAAATAAATAAAATCTTTTTAAAAAAATATATAAATTATTTAAAACTATCAAAGAATGCACTTGATACAGAAGAATCAAATGATGGAAAATTTAATAACATTTACATGGATAGTTTATCTTCTAAACCTGTGGGAAGGAAGGTGAGTAAATACATACTCAAAGTGTTTTAATTTATTTAGGAAGTACACATTTTAAAGCCAAAGGGGTTAATATTAATTTTATTAACATTAATATTAATTGATATTATCAATATAATGATATATCAATGTCAATTATAAATAATTAATAGATAAATAACATTAATATTAAATTGAATAAATAGCACATGTTTGGAAAAATAAATAACCTCATATGGAAGTTATATCTCAATTTCTTCAAGATACATGAGGGTACCGGTTTCTTGACAATTCTGTCAGGAATCTATATTTTCTTTCTTTTTTTTTTAGCATTTATTTTTTTCTTAAAGATTTTATTTATTTATTTGACAGAGAGAGAGAGAGAGCACAAGCAGGGGGAGCATCAGGCAGAGGGAGAGGGAGAAGTGGGCTTCCCGAGGAGCAGAGAGCCCAATGCGGGGCTCGATCCCAGGCCCCTGAGGTCATGACCTGAGCTGAAAGCAGTCCCCTAACCAACTGAGCCACCCAGGTGCCCCAGGAATCTATACTTTCAAGTATTCATTTATAAGAAGCATTTTGTCATATTTTTTCATTTATTAAATTCTTGCATACTAAATTATAAAGATTGTATAAAAATATATTATTAATGTGTTTTCATAAAGTTAAGTGTTATAAAAAATTCAGAAATGACATTTTATGAGAGACTAGTTTTAAAATATGAGTAAGATCTAAAGAAAATTTTTTAAAATTTTGGAATAATAATTCTTGGTCTATCATTTGTTTTCCTTTCTCTTTCTGAGAGGTAGGAAAGTTAAAAATATGTGGCAATCTCCATAGCTGGTGTAAACTGATCATTTTTTTTCTAGTATCCTTAATGGTCAAATGCATTCTTTATATATTTCATCTTTCCTTATTTATTTGATTATCAAAATAGTTGTGAGAATCAAATTAACTCTGTCATAGACAATTTTATCATCACATTGAACATATCCAGAGATACTTATTTCTTTGTAGAATAAGTACAACACTTAAAATTTGAAGTCCTAGAAGTAGCTGAATTGTTTTAAAAGGATTATTTTGTTCACACATTCCATTAGTATTAAAGGAATAAAAAAAAATTTCTTAATTTTTCATTGGATGATGATGCTGTTTTCCAGTTAGGAAGCAACCTTTGTATATTCACTATTAAAAATATATTTATGTTCATTTTCATAAGTCTTCATGAAAAGCAAAAGTATATAATCACTGAAAATGTTCCTTATAAAACATTCTGTTTGCCTTACACTTTAGAGTAATAGCAAAAACTTTAGGATTAGTGTGGCCATTCTGTAAATGGATAATTATTCTTTTCTCTAAAATAGTAATTATTAATCAATAGTGTGTCCTACTAGGAAGATTATAATTATTTAAATCTCAAAACAATTATTTCCTGCACATGGCTCTCCAAATGAAAAGTCAGATAAATCATTTTATTAGACCTTCCAATTTTTAGTCTACCCTAAAGCAGAATCTGTGCTGTCCTAGGCAAGAAGTATAGTTGGTCTATCCTAGTATGAATTGAAATTAATTCTCTAGAATAACTGATATCCAAAATGAAACATGGTTAAGAATTTAAGAGTTATAGATACGGTATCTATAATCTCAAAATAAAAACAATATCAGTGTGCTTATTTTCATAATTAGGAAAAAGTTTTGTGACTCTTCTTAAGAAGTTAAGTTTTTATTATCAGAAGTTTTAACTAAAGAACATCAGTTAGAGAATATAAATCCAACAGAACTTGATATAGAGGAAAATGGTCTTAGAGTAGGCAAATAGGGATTTGAATCTTAGTTTCACTCCTACTGTTACTGAACATTTTGATGCCAATATCATGTATAGAACATGGAGATCACAATTACCTCAGGATATAAAAATTAAATGAGATATTTTGCTTTAAATACCTAATTCTCAATACCTAAATTCAACCTCAAGGAGACAAGACAATCGATAAATATCAATTGCTTCTAAAACTAAAGGGGAACAAATTTATAAGGTAGTAAAATTTGAATCAGAGCCTGGTACAGTTTGTGAATACACTTTACAAAATATATGAGCATGAAGGAACCTAAGATGAAGACCTAAATTCAAAAACTTAGATCTCATAGAAAAATACCTACATACAATACAAACACAAAAGAGTCATTAAATATTTTCTCATACCCATTTATTTATTACACTTCCATCTGGATGATCCCATATACATATTACAACAGATTTTATTAAATCATTAATAGAAATGCTCATATTGACTAAAAAAACCCAGCTGCAATGTCCTAAATTAATCGAAGAGTAGGAAAAAATGATTATATAAAGATATAGATTTTTGATCCTGGATTATTAATTCAGTAAAATTAGAATCCTAATTACAGGTACAAGGGAATGTTTTTGAACACTCAAGGAAAACACTTTTTAACTTATTTTTCTTTGCCTATGCATAGACTTCAATGAGTTAATGAGAGAAATTGAACTCTTGTAATATTCTAAAAGTTTATTATAGAAAAAACTTACACTTGATAAAAAGACCTGCTGAAATGAAATGAACACTGGCAATGAATGATTTTATCTGAGACAGTAAGTTCAGTGAACTGACAAGTTTATCAAATTGTTTATTAATAGTCTTATTTTAATTTAAATCTTTCATAAACTTCTCCCCCCCAAAAAAACCCCACACTGCTGCTTTATCATGTCATGTAAATAAAAGAATGAATAATGAAGAGCTAGAAATTCATCAATAATTGTACTATATTTAACATTAATAAAATCTGACTAGTAATATTTCAACAAGTTTTTGTGTGCTTAGTACTTAGTGTTTTACATTTCAAATAAATAATTTCCCCGTAAATTATTTATTTATTTATTTATTATTTTATTTTTAGTGAACTTAGTATACAATAAAATCAAAAACACCATGGACCTTTAATTTAAAATGTCTAATGCACATGCCTTACTAAAAGTAAAAGGAAATTTGATTGAGAAAATTTTTAAGATAATAAGTACCTACTTCTAAGAAAGAACTGAAAGCTAATGAAAGGATTCTGAGGTATGTCTCTCTTCCTTAATGGAAGAATTGTAAGATAGCAGATAAAAATCAGGTCATTAAAAGATTGCAAGTGGCCAAAGGTAAGTTACACAACAAGGAAAATGAGAGGAATTTTTGGCAGTCTTTGTAGGGAATAGTTTGTGGAATAATTTTATCCATACTGCATTCCACAGAGTTTATTTACTGCTTACATAGATAATTTAAGGTTTTAATAAGCCAACAGATTCCTACACTTTTACAATAAGATAATAACTGTACCCTAAAATTTACAAAGTGCTTTGACACTGAATCAATTTTAATTTTTTTTCTTTACAATAATTTCTTGAAAATGGCAGAACTGGTATCAAGTTTAATCTTCTTTCCTTAAGCTATGATAATAATTTACCCAATTTCAATAATGGGGAGAAAGGCAGAGTAGACATAACTGTTTATTCACTGAGGGAATTTTAACACACACCACATTGCATGTTGAGGTATTCAAAGGTAGCTCTTGGGCAGTTAAAAATCCCATATTAGAATTTAAAAATTATGGTCAGGTTCTTCACCAGCATAAAAACAGAAAGTGAAAAGTAATTTGAACAATCCCACAGGAAAAATTGGCACTTCAATTAGTATTAAGCGGGCTTATAAATCCTCAAAATATCCATCATTTTAGTGATAGCTACTAGTTGTCGAATATTTAAAACTCTAATGAAAACATATTTTTAAAACACTCATTGCCCCATCTAATTTAAACAATCAATACCTTTGCTGAAATTGGCTGTTAAGTTTAGTTACCATATTTGGATAAGAAGCAATCATCATTATGCATATGATTTGGTATACAGGCAAAGATTTAAAACATGGTTCAGTGCTTTTTTTCTGCTAAAATGTGTTCAGTTTTATTATGGACATAATATGTTACTAGTTTTGTAGAAATCTGATTACAAAATTTACATGATGTAAAAATGTTTTTGAAAAACTTACAAAATGGAAACTCAAGGACACAGAATTGCTTTTCCACTCTGGGCAAGAATTATTCACTGTAAAGGATGATGTATGAAGCACTATATAGAGGTTAACCAAAATGATATTCAGCATAACTTATTACATAAGAGCCTGGCTCTCCTGGGTAAAAATAAAGTATATTTGCTGCCATTAAAATGTTTCCTAAGACCAACGGTAATGGGAAAGAAGCAAACATTAGGAACATGAGAAAAGGACAAGATGTATATCCAAACATAAGCAAGGCATTGTTAATAACTCTTAATATTTGAAAACAACAAGATTTTAATAGTTAAGTAGTTTTTCATTCTCATTAAATTGAAATAAGGGCAATAGTAATCTCAGGGAATTTTCCTTGCAATGGTCTTAAAAGCATTAAATTGAATATTGTGATAAATGTTCAAAATGCACTGTTTTTCAAATGGTAAGAAAGGGTCTCTGAATAAAACAAGTCTATGAATATACAGTTAATGGAGCAAAAAAGGAAATGAATTATTCTCAAATTAAACTATGAAGCCTAGCTTATTTAAGCTTATTACTCTTTCTGGTATGTAAGAAGCAATGGTAATCATCTTAATCATTTTGGGTAGGTGATTATATTCATTAAGAAGATAGAAAAAGAAAATGAATATTCTACAACCTAGATATATAAAAATCAACACTTCAAAAATTATTTCTTAATGGCATGAATGTAATATAGTGACCAATTCTTATCATTGCCAACAGATAGTTCTAAAACATAACCTAGTTTCAAAAGTGATTTATGTAATAGAATATGGATTCTAAACAGTCTACAATAAGTACAGTAAAAACGAATTACAGATAGTCACTCAAATAAAGGATTATCATACCAAATATTTTTAAGAGGTAACTTTGAAAGGAAAATATATTTTTTAACTCTGTGAAATTTTAACCATGATTTTAAAAGGGGGAGGTGAATTTGAAGGAATTTCCTTATTTGTGACTCAGAACCCTTTGCAATCTCAGTCTTTGGGTATTTCAAATGGAAATTCTCAATGTAAAGCCTAGAGACACTTTCTTTGATTCACGAGAAATATTTTTTCCTTCAAAGACATAAGAAGATAATAGCATTTCAATCCAAAGACCTATGTTTACTGATCTAATTAGAGGATTTAAAAAAAATTTTCATTTACCAAATCTATTAAAGTTATATGTCAAGTTGTTTACTACACAATAGAAGGAAACTTTTATTACAATTATTTTTTTATTACAATTTTTTTATTTTTTATTTTATTATTTATTTATTATTTATTATTTTATTACAATTTATTACAATTATTATTGTTAGAAGAGTCATAGCATAGAAATGTACATGAAAAGAATGATCCAACTTATTTTTCTTGCTGTTAGTATTCTCTGACTTCTCTGTCTGAACATGGTATGAACATTCACTAGGGAAAATTGCATATACATGAAAAATATGAAATATGGGCCTGGCATATTGAGAGAAACAGCAGTTCTCCACTGTGGGCAGTGAGAAGACTGAAGATGATCTTCAGGATGCATAAAACAAAGATGAAGATGACAGTATCACCTTACATTTGCATTTTACTCCAGGAAATGCTGTTATCTCATTTGATCTCTCATAACACTCCTTTAAAATTTTAGCAAAATTCACTTTAATTAAACAATATGAAAATTTGAAGTGTACATCACACATCGTAGATTTTTTAAAGCATCAAACAAAAAAATTAAACTTTCAAAATCTAACCCATAAATTGGGTTCTCTCAAATTTATGCACTGTCATCAGTTTTACACTGTTTTTAGAGGAACCTTTTCAGGAAAACCTCCAATAAGAAAATAATGAAATTTTCTTCTGTTTATAATATGCTTTGACTTTAGTACTATTGAACTTAAAATATCAGAGGAACAAAGTTAACAGATAGGAATGCTTTACGCAGGCTAGCCTCTTCCCTTAGTATAAAGATCTAAGAAAGTACCTGAAAAATAAACACAGATAATCCCAAATAGCACCCTTCCCCTCAACATGTAAGCCTAGAATGGGTTGTATACTGATGAAATTCAAGGAGTATTAGGTAAGCTTGTTTTACTTTTGTCATTCCAAATTTTTGAACAAAGAATATCTCTCTTGACCTATTCACAAATTTCATTTCTAAATTGATAAAGTTATTTCAGGTTCTACATATTTGGAATTTTTGTGTCCCGGCTTTCAGCATAACCAAGAAATATAATAATAAAAACTAAGAAAAAATTGCTTTTACTACTTTTATCTTTTATAAAATGTCATAAATTTTGTTTGATTTTGAAATAAAAAGTAAAAACAAAAATTACTTTGTGTAAATTCTTAATGGTGAATATCAACTAATTTAAAATATACTGATTCCTATACATACCCTTATATTGTAGTATATAGTATCACTCAAGTATAATTTTCCTTGTATTTCTCTTAAAGACAAAAAAAATCTAATCTTAAATATGAATCTTTACATATATATTTACCTAAAGTTCTGACAATATATATGCTGAATACTTGACAATTAAAGACAAATCTTTGAGGGTCCATTAACTTTTAGTGTGCATGAAGAGTATGACACATTATTCAGCAACAGTGGCAAAAATAATATTTAAATGTGTGCTGTATTAAAATTTTAACCTGTTTGGTGCCTACTTAGATCAGCAGCTCTCAAAAATAATCCAGAGTCTGAGAAGGTAAGTTAAAGTGTGCTTGGATAATACTCTTTATGTCCTAAATTATTGTTCATTATAGAGACCTGATTCCAAGCAATGAGTAAATATCCACTATTGACATACTAAAATTTTAAATGGCCATTTGATGTTATATATTTCATATAGAACAATTAAGTAAATTAAGACATAGAAAGTGGGAAATGGGCTGTGTAGTACCCACTGTACAATCTTTTATTATATCTCTTTTAAGATTTTTTCCTTTTTGCATTAAACAAGCCCAGATTTGGGGCCACGGCAGCTGACTCCAAGAAGTATGACTGGTTGAGGCTGGCTCCACCCTTTTTTCCCCACTTTGATCTTAAATGTTTTTCCTGCTGAATGATATGGTGAACACGGTAGGATGAAATCTCCTGGCTGAATATAAAGCAACTGGCTGCTAATCAACTTTATACTTAAAAGCTTTCTACGTGCTCTTATTTTCAGGGGAGGAGATACTGGAGATTGCTTATTGCTTATAGACTATAAAATGACTATCAAATTAAACAATGCCACAAATACAAAACTCCTCCACCCTGTAGACATAGTTCAAAGTCCACATTATGCACAAACAGATATGGTGTTTCTCTTCCTAAGCATGAAGATGATCAACTGTCTTATAAAACTATGTGAATATAATTGTGATATTCATGTTCATATGTTTCTCAACATCGTCATTGATTAGATGTGAAAATAAAATGAGAAATGACTGGGTCAAACACTACTTGATGGCAGCATCAAACAAATGCACATCTATGATGGTAAGTTTTTACACTAACGTTATTAAAACACACAGGACTCAAAAGCCCAATACTAAAAATCTGCTTCTAGGACCAAACTACACAATTTTGATTCTACAAATTATGTAAGCATCCACATTCAGATTCAAATTCAAAAAACCAACCCTAAAGAAACATGAAATCACCTTCACCTGTGTGTTATTTCTGAAGTTACCTTCAGACCACAAACCAATATTACAATTAAGTTATCAAGTTGAATTCCTCATACCAAATAAAAATGAATGTATGTTTAGTTCCTGAAACAAGGACTTATATTTTTCTCATATTAAATACTATCTTCCAACTTTGAAAAAAGACTTAAGGATTCGAGAAATATCCCTTAGTTCCCTGAAAAGGATTCAGAAATTTCAAGAAAATAAGAAGTTGCATTTTAAAAGGCTCATTATATTTACAATGTTTTCAAAAAAAAAAATAGCTACAAACCTAAGTAAGATAAAAATTAGTACCGAATAAGATTCTTTTTTCCTTTAGCATATATTCTCTTGTATAAAGAAGGTGAAGTCTCAGAGTAGGTTAATGATAATAAAAGCAGCTTGCATTTTCATAACAATTTTGTCACATAAAAATATAGGGCATTTACATTTGTTGAGTGAGTCTCCCCAGTGTCACATATGGAAGTCCATTATTCACTCAAGTATTTATTGAGCACCTACTGTGTGTCTCTCTACAAGGCACAACAGATTCTAGGTGGAACAAGACAGATAAGTACCTACCTGATAGAGCTAGCATTTCAGCGGAGAAGTAAAAAACCAAACCATGAAGATAATAAAACAGGGTAAAGGAAGAGAAAATCACATGGGAGAGAGGTGGAGAGGGATAACTTTAGACAGGGGAGTTGGAGAAGGCCAATTGAAGAAGGCAAGACCTCCTTTATGGAGTCATTCAGTCTGCCTTGTGAGTTAGAAAGAGCCAGAGGAGGTTAAATCATTCCCTATCTTTAGATGAGCACAGAAATGCATAGCAGAGACTGCTTATTTTATCTGTGATCTTCATTCTTTAATTCAACAAACATTATGTGTTTGTAATATGCCTGGAATTGAGATAAGTCTTGGGTTTATTAAGATGAAAAAGAAATGGATCTTGCCCTGACTTTGGAGGAAACATAAAGGGAAACCAAAGATTATAGTACACTATAGCACTTGATACAATAGAAGTTTCTGATAAGATCATTACAAAATGCATAGGAAGACACAAAAGGAAGTGACACTAGTAGGTGGAGAAGTGACCAGGTAAAGTAGACTTTTATTTTATTTTATTTCATTTCATTTCATTTTATTTATTTATCACAGATTAGTTAGTGATCACATGGGCAAACACATGACAGAGCTGTGACTTGAAATCAGGTTTTCTGTTCCTCAGCCAAGTTTGCTTCTTAGTAATCCATTCCACATCCATAAATCTAATTGCGGAAAAGTTCATGTTGATATAATGGCTCTATAAAAGGGAGCCTGTTTTTAACATTTATTAAGGCATATTATAATCCAGAAATGACTGAAAAAGAATCTGAAAAGAAAAATTTAATGTTCTTATGTTAAGAGACCAGAATTAAAAAAGAAAAACTTCCTGCACATTAATATATAAACTACTACATTTAAGGTATTTCCACAATCAGCCTTATAGTGGCATAAACTGATCTGTACTCTGTTCTAAAATTCATGAAACCCAGGTACACATTGAGAAGAATAATTGCATTTTCTAAAGCTAGATAGAATGGGGAGTGGGAGTGGCTTTTACACATTGAAGCAGATAGTAACAATTTAAATTATCTATGTTTTTAGAAAGAAACGTCCTACTTTCAAAAGCCAACAATACCATGAAGCATCAGCCATAAGACTGTGAACAATTAAACACAGATTTGGACTTAGCAGGGACCTTAAGTAAGAGCTTCTTTTATGAGTATATGAAGTAGGCAGAGGCCTTTGGGTATGAATTAAAGAATCAATAGTCTACTGACCCAAAATACCTTTTCCTCCTTTTTTTCTATCACAGACCCCCCACATAACACACTCTTGGGTAGGTTAAAATGTCATTGAAGGTCTCTGTTAATGCAAGTTTATTAGAAAAGGCATATTAAGTCATTCACATTATTATGGGAATTAATTTATTCTATTGACCCTAATGAAGGCAGAGATTTGAATAAATAGAATCTGAAGATTCACAAGCACACTAGTGCCAAAGCCAGGATCTTGCAAAGGAAAAACAAAATGTTGGGGCAGGTGATAATCCATTTATATCTGATTGGGGAAATGAGAGGATGGAATGCCATTAGAGAAAGAGCAGTGAAAGATATTGGAAAAGCAACAGTACTGTTCACTTTCTTCATAGGATGCCTACTTATATATTTCTTGAGTGCTCTGTTCTTACTTCATTTTCTTCTTCCAAATCTTTCCCTCATCTGCTCTTTCCCACTCTCCTACTTCCTGTTTACCATATTTCTGTTCTTACTTTATCTCTTTCCACTCTCTTCAGTCAAGAACATTGCCAGTGAAAAGATCCAATCCCATGTGGGTGTCCTGTATCAGAACTCAGCTTAGCCTGATGACTGGCAAAGCGGAGGGCAATGCTGGTCACCAGTCAGAACCTACTCAAATAATGAAACCGTCTATAATGAACCTTCCCCTCATTTCTCAGTAATAAATCTGGCTTCACACAAGAGGCCATCACAGTTGGGAGGAAGAAAGAAACTATATTAATCAGTGACTATATAATTTATTTTCCACACCAGACCACAAGTCAAAGGTGAGCTATTAATAATTAACAGTGTTACAAAACACATAACCAGGGTTTCCTAGTAAACTGGAACATACAATATACAGTCACACTAGCCAGTAGCTGCCAAGATTCAGCTTTGAATCACACTCACAGTGACAAAAGAGACAACCATGCTAGTCACCAAACTGAAGGCCTGAGAATATAAAACAGACCACTGAGGTCAAGTAAAAGAACTGAGAGAAAATGCTTGCCTTCTCTTTATTGTGGTAACAACAGTTTGCCTTTTTGAAATAGTATTTCATAATAGTATAAAGATTTAAACAAGTAAATCTTAAAAACACTGATAGGAAATACATCCACTTCATAAGAACATCTCCAAATGTAAAAACTGTCAGGTTCTGGGTTTTTTAGATGATGTTGATTGTTTTGATAAATAAATCCTAAATGAAGGAACCCCCTTCCAGCATCCATTTGACTTAAGTTACAGTGAATATTCATATTTGGGAACAGAAAGAATTTAAGTTAGAATTCTACACTGTTCCATTTTACTGCATTCCTGTTGACTTTGGAAAAATTGATGAGGAAACCCAATGCAAAAATATATTCCCACCCCACTGAGTTACTGTTGTGAGTGTGGTGGTGAGACATGACAAAGGAATTTACTCATAGTGAGGAGCCTATACACAGCCTCTAGAATCTAGACTAAATTTCCAGCACGCGTGGGCCCAGTGGTTCCAGCTATCTTCTTGAACTGCCTCAGGTCCAGCCATTCCAGTGGTACACCCAGTCTCTTCTAACACTTGTGTCTGGAACATCTTGTGAGTGAATGGCCTTTTTTTTTGTACTACTGCCCTCACCCGCCCTTATTTGTTTATTTTGTCTTCAAATAACATGTTTTGGGGGGTGCCTGGGGGGCACAATCAGTTAAGCGTTAGACTATTGGTTTTGGCTCAGGTTGTGATCTCAGAGTCCTGAGATGGAGCCCCAGGTCAGGATCTGCACTCAGCGGGGAGTCTGCTTGAGATTCTCTCCCTCTCCCTCTGACCCTCCTACTCATGTGCTCTCTCTCCTTCTCTCTCTCTCTCTAAAATAAATAAATAGATCTTTAAAAAAATAACATGTTTTTTGAAAAAACTCATCAGCATTGAAATGTGATGCAGGAAAGTTCCAAAGAGATTCTTCATTAAAATTAGCTATAATCCAGAATTAAAGTCCTAGTAAGGAAAGGTAGAGAGACTTAGGTTGGAGGAGAGACGGCTGACAATAACTTTAGAAGGCCATGGCAGGGGGTGCTTGGGTGGCTCAGTCGTTAAGCGTCTACCTTCAGCTCAGGTCATGATCCCAGGGTCCTGGGATCAAGCCTAGCATTGAACCCTGCATCGAGCCCTGCATCGAGCCCCGCATACAGCTCCCTGTTCAGTGGGAAGCCTGCTTCTCCCTCTCCCACTCCCCCTGCTTGTGTTCCCTCTCTCGCTGTGTCTCTCTCTCTCTCAAATAAATAAATAAAATCTTTTAAAAAAAAGAGTAGAAGACCATGACAGGTGAGTTCCTAAGCAATTGTATTCTATTTCTCATAGAATGGAACAAATTAGAATAGTCTTAAATTTTAAAACGAAGTTACCTGGTCAAGGAAACTGATTTACTCAGAAATATGCAGTATTATGATATTTTATCATAAATGACTTCTTGTGGAATATTTTAAGAATATAGCAGTCATATTTTCTTCTGAGTTATCATAAGGACAGATTTTTCCATGGCAGCAAAATGGTGTAGTGGCTTTCTAAATTTTATTCTCAAGCAGATTTTCTGGCACCCTGATAATTTTTCAAAGTCTCCCCATATTGAACTTAACACAAAATTAAGAAACTAAAGTATCTTCAAGTAGTCACTTCCAAACAAGTTTTATTATTCTAGAGGATTATTTCCAACCATCAGTCTATCAGTCAACAAACTCTAGTGAGCGCATAAATATAGCAATATTTCTCCTTAAAGACAGCCTCCGTGTCTCTTCTTAGTCTTGCACATAATAAGTATTCTATTAATATTTAATGAATAAAGTGTTGAGAAGTGTGAAGATGTATCTAGGAAGGAGAAAAGAGGGATATTCATCCTAGGACAGATTAGAATCCATTGTGTGTTTTATAATCTTGGATTAAGTTTATATCCACATGAGGATATTTTACAGTTGACATTTCTTGTTGGCTTATACCTCTTATTATAATAATTCATTTATATTCACAACAAATCCTCTACTTAAAGCACAAATAATCCTGGAATCAGGTATGACCACGGTTTTTTAGTGTTCTAATTATATAATCTTAAAATTCTTGACAAACACCATGGAAGAATTCAGGCTCACTATTTTAGTATTGCTAATAAGTACAACAGTATACTCTTCATCTGTCACATCGAGGTTTTCCTGGTCCTTAAGTTACCATTCTTATATTTAAAAAAAATTTTTTTTTAGTTAGAAAAATAATGTAATGATATAGAGCCACAAAATTTTAGAGTCAGGGAAGAACAGTTTAAAAACATATTGTTAAAAGAACTTATGTCAAAAGAAACCACAAAAAACAAACAAGAACATATATCAAAGGAGTGAATGACTTTGCAGATGAGGAAACTGATAACAGTTTGAGATAAAATAATTTGCCCAAGATGACATGGCTTGTTCTAGAAGTAGAAAAAAGACAGATTACCTTTGGACTAGGGCTTGATACATACACTGGTTGTTCTTCCTACCATACTATTTTGTCCAAACTTGATTTCCAATTTCTATTATACAGCTTGGCTCACAGAACTGAGAAAAAAAACTTCAGGACAGCCCCTTCTTATATGTTACTGGAAGAAGTCACCTAAGTTTTGATTTATCTTAAAATGAAAGATAATGTATACAATTAACTGCCTTTCAGAGATATCACCAAAATAAGTGAGGTAAAATTAGAAATATTTAATCTGTGCTAGTTGTGAAGAGGCCAGGGAGACAAAACGACAGCCAATCCAATGTTGTAAAATGTTGCGTTTGCCTTTAACATGTTCTATTTCTCTTTACATTGTGTTTAGGAGGATAACATTTTCTTGCAACTGATAGTAATAGAGCCCAAGAAGCCTGGCAGCAATTAAGCTGTTGCTATAAACAATTCAAAGAATGGCCAAGATGTGCACACACAGATTTTCAAAAGAGTGAATAGGCTGTTTCTGAATGTGCTTTTCCACGAACTCCAAGGCACTGACATTGTGAGTACTAACTACAGGTACCTGTCTGACCTACGCACAAAAGTGGATCAGATTTGGGTACTCATAGGGAACTCCCTAGCATTTAAATCTAACTTACTGGTTCATCAAATGTGATTGATTTCTTGTCAGCCTAATGGAGTATAAACTTTCATTTTCCTTATTCATTAGCTTATGTAAACTCCTGCCAAAGACCACTTATAGGCTCTACTTTGCTAATGCATGAAACTAAGAGGTCTCCTGATGCATTTTTTGCTTCCCAAGAGAGATGCCACTTCTTGGTATTATAGTTCATTACCTTTACAATCATACTGTCTTGTCTAGAATGCATGGTACAGAGTGCAGGATCCAAGTTTTGGTGCATATGTGTGTACATATATATGTATATATGAAATATATATATACATATATATATACCTACATATATACTTATTTGCTGTGGAATCAATCATACACAAAAATTATATGTTTAAACTCCTTTTATAGTCATTGAATTTCAAGCCAAAGTACATTTTACATAACGAAATACATGTCTCTCATTTCACTCCCTGCCTCCTTAAGATTGTAAGTCCCTTGATAACAAGTTTCTTCCCTCAAAACCTTAATTCCTGAATCTCCTCAATTTTATTTAGAATATAAATTATTATTAAACCTTAGTAGATTGCCCATCAGTTTAATCCATTAGATTCTGAATTTAATTATTAAGAAATGTTGTAAGAGGGGCGCCTGGGTGGCTCAGTCATTAAGCATCTGCCTTCAGCTCAGGTCATGATCCCAGGGTCCTGGGATCGAGCCCCACATCGGGCTCCCTGCTCTGCGGGAAGCCTGTTTCTCCCTCTCCCTCTCCCCCTGCTTGTGATCCTGCTCTCACTGTGTCTCTCTCTGTTAAATAAATAAATAAAATCTTAAAAAAAAAAAGAAATGTTGTAAGAATAACATTGTAAGAACAAACATAAAAAACTGACCAAGTGTTGTAGGAATTATTCCTTTTTCTGTCCTCTCATGAATACAGAAAAGAAATGCAAACTTCATTGTGGATAACAACTAATTTATCTGGTTGGTTGTCTGTTTGGCAATCTTTAGTTGCCATAGTATTTCAATCAAAGGAAAATTCCTTCTCACTATACATGCATTGTCAGGACGGCACATCTCAGACGAGATGTAAAATCTCACAGAGCAGCAACACTTGTTATGAGTTCATTTGTACCCCTCCCTACCCTTGAGCCCCTCAGTTTTGTCTGGTTCAGATCTAGTATAAAGAATGAACTGGGATTTAAAAAAAAAAACAACTAATTTTTTAATGTCCTTTCTCAGCAAAATGGATTTCTTATCCAGACGACATCATGCATGTATTAACACCATACCAAAAGAAGTTAAGGGAAGCTTCACCAAATAAGACCTTCAAATGTAGTCAAATTAGTATCATATATTTTCTTCTCATGCATGAAAGACCTGGGACCAGTGCTCTGTGGACCTTGGGATCTTTTTATGAGAAAATATAGATATATTTTTCTTGGGCTAAGTAGTAAACTTATGGAAGAGCCTCTATTCCTAGGATTACAGCCTAGAAATAAAAATAAGTTAAGAAGTCTGAGCAAAAAACATGATTGATAAATCTTAACGATGAAGAGATGCTAAGAGTGCTTATAATCTATGTCAGACCTTATGAGGTAAATCATATAAAAAGCAATTACACACTCCCTTGAAATGACCTTTTGGCCACCAACTTTTGAACACCCTCAGGTAGGATACCCTATCGCATTCATCTTCCTAGCCCCAGAAATAACAGTGGTCTAATGCTTAAATTAGTAAATTAAACAATCAATTGAATGAATAAATGAGTGAATGAATGAATGAACGAACAAATAAAACTTATTTACTGGGGGTTTAAAAAAGAATAAAAAAAAAAAAAAGAACAAAAAAGACCAGATGGCTAATTGGCCTGACAGCAATGGCAGTTATTTTGTTCTATGGCCAAGGGCATGGAGGATACAACGAAAAGAACGAGTATGTTTAGAAATAAAAAAGACAAAACCCTAGAAACAAAAACACAAGTTTAAAGGCATTGAAGCCAATTATGTCATCTCAAAAGAGAAATTAAAATATTCAGATTCACACTAACTACATGAGAATCTTCCAGTGTGGGGGAGGAGACAGATCCAAGTTTCAGAATTCATGCCGGACTAACAGAACCCAAACAAAAACCACAATGGGACAACAGATTTTTCTTTCCACCCCTATATGTGGCTTATAAAAAGCAAGTCACCCAAAAAGAGAAAGTAATTTGCTTTGAAAATAAAGTTTAACTGCAGTTTCAAACTCGTTAGTGGTTTTACTTGATTACATAACCTTTCAGGAAAATACATTGTATTGTTTACAAAATGCTTAGCATTCTCCAAGCAACACAATAAACAAGGAGTAAAAAAAAAAAATAGATGTCGACAAGTAAATGTTAAATCTTACACCATGTAACATCTCAATAATTGTACATGTTGATGGGAACAGCAATAAACACAGTCCATCTGTCACATTCCGCTTAATCTGTTCACAGAGTGGAAGCCTCTGTGAAAACCCACTTTCCTCTCAAAGCTGTCAGAATGAAATTAGGCATATATTCCTGCCTCAACTCAGCCAGTGACCACATGACAGTCGTCAAGTTATTTAACTTTTCCGAGCTTTCAAAGCCTGGTCTCTATAAAATGAGAGAGTCTAAATGATTTCTAAGATGCCTTCCAGCTCTAGACAGTATTTCATGTTTTAGTTATAGAAATTAACTTTGAGGCCATAATGCTTACCTACAGATTTACATAGAGTTACCAAAAATGACTAGCCTTTTCTCTTCATTTTAGATTTTGTCATGTAAATTTGTCACTAATTCATCTGTAGTCCAAATTTACCGTTGAGCTGTTCACAGCTCTCTTTCTGGCATTCCAGTCTTAGATGAAGTGGTCTATCATTTATCTACTTCACCCTTAAATTTCCCCTCCTTTCTTGATTCCAAGCCTAGTTTCCCAATGGTAAGTAAAAGAAGAGCTGGAATATAGTGAATTTCTACTAGCAAATTTGTATTACTTTGGTCCTAATATTTATCAGGGCTTCTGCCGGTAGGGCCATTGCTTTTAGTAATAGCATGTCCCAGAGATATAAACAATTGAGAATTCATATTTTAGAGGTTATACTGTTATAATTCTGTTTCATTGATAATTAACTTCAAAGTAGTAAGCCTTTTCATCATCATAGATCTCATCACCACCATCATCACTGTGGTCATTACTCTGCAAATCCCGCTTTATTTTCATTGATGTCTAAGAAGATATTATGCAGTTTAGGCAAGAGCCAGGGCTCTTTTCTTGTAATATAATTCCCTTCATGGGAACCAACTGCCTTCTGAAAAATGAGTGGGAAATCAAATAATCATTTGCCTTTGGTTTTGGCATGGAACTGTCCTTAAGCTGCAATGATACAAATGTGAAAAAATGACCTCATCTCAAACAAGTCAGGTCACGTTATCCCACTTGTAACACTTAACCCAGATGCTTTCTTAAGTATCTGAACATGACAGTATACAACTGCTCTCTTTCCACTAAGGAAAGAGCAACAAGAAATGGAATTGATCTGTATTAAGTTTCATGTAAGTGCTTCCCGATTTTAAAGCATTAGGCAAATTAAGAAAAAAAATAAAAAGCATGAAAAGAACTTTATTAACACATCATTCTCCTCCTTTCCCTTCTAATTGTACTAACTGTATTTTTGAACAGGACTACCTTTGGGAACACACCAAATTTAGACTTCATCTGATTCAGAAATGCACCAAGGTCAGTCTTGGTTGAGTTTCTCCAAAACCATCTCAAAAGCCATCTTTAGAATTCACACCCCAAGCTGTTGATCTGACTTCCAGTCTCACTCATTTTACTAAGGCTTCCACGATTATTATTGAAGATGTGACTGCCTGAGCGACATGACCTCAGGGGCTCCATGGAAACCAGCCATTCAAAAGATACCTCAGCCCCTGCTTATGTATAGCCCTTGCTGATATTGTACGGAGTTTCGCTTCTTTAATAAGAGTGTTATCCTTATAAAAATACAGTGAAATAAGGAGAGAATATGAAATAAAAGGCATAAAGAATTGAAAGAGAACAATAATGCAGCCTCTTTTCTTCACTTTCCTTGGTCTCCCAATGGTTAACAATTCTAGAAGTTGTCAGTTATTTAATCCTGCATGTATATATGTTGCCCAACTAGAGAGCAACATTCTTAAGGATAGAGAACATGTCTCATTAATTGTACCAAGCCCTGACCCTTTCTTTTGCTCATTCTCTTTTCCTCCACTAACCAAGAAGTGTGCCTGACGTATATCTTGTATTCTATAAATGTATACAATTGAATCCAATTAAGTGGAATTCAGTTTTTGTTTCTTTTCAGCCCTGATTTTCACCCAATACCTCAATAACAAAGAATGTGAAATAGTCTAAAACTTGCTTCAGAGATGAATAATTATTGCTAGCCAACCCTTGGTACTAACTCCAAAATTTCTTCTATGGCTAGTGAGAACTCTCTTCTTTATTCAACTATTAGTTCTCCCTGAGGCATAATCTATTCTGAGAAACTCTGTGTACTTTACAGTTCTCCAAGTTTTCTTTGACACTGCTTTTAGGATTTCACCGAGAGGAGAATATCAGGCTGTGTATCTTCTGAGCATGCCCACAGACGCCCTGGAGAAATAAAAGCATACCCCCAATTTTATACGTTACTGGCTGACAAATATAAATTTCCTTTAATACAGGTTTAGATATTATTTATCTCAAGAAAAAATCACTAGTAAGGAATATTGAACAGTATAGTTTTTAAATATAAATATAGCCATAAATTTGTCACTCCCTTTAGCATAAATGGGGGCATATTTTCAAACTAATATTATTAGAATCTGTCAAGACTCAATATCAAAAAGAGAGTCCACTTCTTTGACTTTCCTGGTCATACCTTTTTAATTTATGTCTTTTATTTTAGCATCCATTTCCATAATCCCCACTTAACATTGATCTGAGATGTCTGATCCTTTCTTTTTATATAATAAAGACTTAAAATAACCAACTTCACTCTTGCTGATAGAGTGAGGTTCTCACTAATTGGGCTCACCTAAACTTTTAACAATCTACTTGGAGAAAATTTAATTGATAATTAAGAGCAATTCAGATCATCACCCCAAAGGACTTTTAAAAAATACATGAAAAGCATATGGTTCTTTGCTTGGATTAAAAGAAAGACAAAAAGAGAATTTTTTTTTTTAAAATTAGGTACACAATTAGGTAGAAAGACAATCTTGATTACTTAAATCAAAGCTTACTGTGTTACTGAGATGAATGAAATCTATTACATGAAGTCCTCTTTCATGGTTAAATTAGCTTTTACACACTAATACTGATCACGCCACCTGCAGGAACAACATTACATGTGATTATTATTGTTATCCAAACACTTAGTGCAAATACCACAGACTGTCCCCCTTAGAGGAAAGCCAATTAGATCCTCCTTGTTTTCCAACAGTAAATATACAACACACAACCACGTACTTGAGCAGACAGATAAATGATCCTTATCCTTCATATACTATACTCCTCAAAGGGACTCATAGCCATATCAGTTGTACCTTAAAGAGTCTCTTTGTAAGCTTAATGTGTTCTTAAGCTCACGAAAATACATGTAAAATATTATGTGTGTGTATTTATATTCACTTTCTTGAAAGAGTGTCTGAAGCTTTCACCAGATTCTCCAAGGAGCTGAGGACCACAAATTTTGAAGAATCACTTCCCTCTGTGAGCACGTACCAGTAGTAGGTCAGAAGAGAGATGCAGCTGCATCATGTTGGCCAGAACACAGTGGGAAGTCCTTCTCTCTAAACTGTTGCTCTTCAAACTTTACAAATCATGGAATTTTTTTAATCAGCAGGTCCAAAATGGGGTCTAAGATTCTGAATTTCTAACAAGCTCCCAGGGGATGCTGAGGCTATTGGTCTGTGGACTGCACTTTGAGTAGCAAGGTCTGTGCTTCGTGTCACATAACCACTTATTCAGTCATAGGCTAATCAAAAGCAAACACTGGGCATTTATTTATGCTTTATTGTGCTGGCTATTGTAGTGATAGAGAAGACATATAATCTTTGCATGAAAATTTTCACAATCTAAGTGCAAATTTTAGCTAGATGAACATAAATCAGCAATTTATATCAGATTGGATATAATTAAGCATGGAATTTTGTGATACAGATTGTATGTTCTTAAGGGTCTAAATTAAAGGAAAGAAAAGCATAACTTCTAGAGAGAAGAATTAATGGGAGAGAGGTAGAATTTGATCTTGAACTTGAAGTTACATACAACTTAGGGGTCAGGAAAAGAAAGACAGTTCAAAACGACCACATAACCTTGATCTTAGCACCAGAAGTGAATTTGGGACAGTGAGAAGAGTAACCCAATTGGGTTAGTTTGGGGATAGGGTAGAACAGAAAGATAGCTAATAAGAATAAAGTATTTAGGACTAGCTGTAATTATGTACATTATTTCTCACATAAAAGTTGAGCCACATTACATAGTATCTAGGTAGTCTTTAACATATCAGTTCATGTTGAAAAGAATAAGGCAGTTTTTCAATTTTATGCATGTAATAGCCATGGCACATTTGAAAGACGAAGGATAAAGCATTAACAATGAAATCGTAAAGGGCATGATTACATTTCTGTTGTCAACTACAGTAACTGGCTACATTCCTTTGCTTTATTTTACTCACACTATTTTCTAAAATGTATCAGAAACATTTTAGAGAAATAAATTAGTGAGTTATACAACATTAAATTGCACAGAACTTTCTATTCAAAGGGTTAAAAATAACTTGGGGGGCTTATGAAAATTTTCACAAGAGTAACTTGTATTCATAATTTTCCTAAAGTGAGTGTGATACAGGGACTGAACAGATCTTGGTTCTAGGCTTGCTTTTCTACTAACTGGCTCATATTTCTCTAAGCTGTAAAATAAACAGGCTGAATAGGTGGTCCCTGAGATACTATAAAAATCTAAAACCATGAGATGATATCACTTAATGGTTTTTCTAATATTTTAAAGCATTATTGATGGGCTGTTCATACCAAAAACAGACACCAGAGGGTCTGCCAAGTAAACAAGGTAAAAATTTCTATTTTTTTCATCTCTACAACATAGCCAAGAGAACATCCATGATGGAAAAACTCTAAGCAGAGTTTCCAGGGGTGGTGAGCTCTCTGCTTCCACCCAAAAGGAAAAAATACACCAAGTCATGAGTAGACTTCAGATAAATGCCTGATTGCTCTCAAAGGAAATCCAAATCCTGCAAGGTTCCAGATTATTTTGCCCACTGTGTATGGTTGTATATACACGGGTTGCATTAGGCCCAAAGGTGACTTTCCTGTCTTTGTGTGTTTTAGTGTGTCCCCTGCTTAAAACTAGGAACCAGAAATATCTCTCCAGTCCACAAAGTATGTCTCACATAGAAGATGTTTTCCCAAGTAGCTCTCCTTAAACACAAACTCATCATCACCAGTGATGACCCATCAATTGGTAAGGATCTGTGGGGATGAGAAATCATACAGATTTTGGTGATTTTGAAAGATATGTTTAGCAGCACAAGGCTCTGTTGTTTCTCACTAGTGGGCCTAGAAAAATCAGGGGACAGCACGTGCCAGTGGGCTCCTGAGCAACATAAGGGAGAAATCCAAAATGCATAGGAATGTATCCACATGTGGGGAAATCCTGGACACAGAAATTAAGGTCACTCGCTTCAGTTTCACCAGCCTCAAATTTGCATCTAACTCTGAATGGAAGGCATGAAAGTAATCAAGGGTCTTTGCACAGATGTGAAGAGTAAGTGCAAAGAAATATGCGGCTAAGGAACACAGGACTGGCAGGCGCCTAGTTCTGCAGCCTGTGGGAAGAAGGATTTTTTTTTTTTTTTTTTTTTTTTTACCAGAATCTCTGTTGTGCTATTAATTAACCTTTGTTAGGGTTGGCGTCGTATTCATTTGGGTTCAGGAGAAAGGAATGTACGCATGGGTGGCTTGTGCTTTGTAATCTGTTTACTGTTTTTATTGCTATTCCAAAAAACATGCAAAACGGAACTATAAAAATCAAGATCCAAGGGGGTGGATCTGTTGCCCTGAGATTTTGCCCAGCATAGTCCAGCACCTGGCCACAAGCCGATTGACGTCAGCTGTAATATTTGACCTCACTAGGAGCCTGGCCAGTGAAAAAACTGTCAGATAAGCTCCAGAATTTACTAAGAATTTGGTCAGAGAAATGTTCTCTGGGCAAGAGCTATTTCTCCTCTTCCTCTGCATCCCACAGAGATGATCTGAGCCCAGAGCCTGCTTTGATGTCAGTAAGAACTTGGCAACCTGATCAGTTTCATGGGGAGCATAATAAGACAAGCAAGAAGCATAGCGAGGAGCCCCTGCCAACTATGAAAATTTCTAAAACGTAACTGAAACACACACAGAGATGCAATACACAGCACTCACACATTTTGCAGATGAGAAATGAGATCGATATAATATCAGTATTTTTGCCTCTCCCAATGCACAGATTCCATCAGAAACTATAGCAGAATACAGGTTGGAAATGCTTCACCAAAAAAAGAGAGAAAATAATTTTGACTTCAGGTAGGCAGAGCGAAGGAGGAGTAAGAAAAAGAGATGTTGTAAACCCATTAGGAATGCAGTGCTTGCCTTCATTCCTGTTTAATATTTCTTAAAGCTATAAAATTGTATTACATTAATGAAACGTACAGGCCAGGTTATAACTGCAGCTGATGTGGTTACCTCTCACTGTGCAAGAAAGCACTCAGAAAAGCTGCTGAGGCATCACACGCCATTCAGCCCAACTTTTCATGACCCAGGGTGGTTTAGGAGCACTGTAGGGGTCACAAGGTGACTGGGGCCCCACTGTCCACAGAGACTTCTTCCGTTGCATGGGGAGCGGCCCGGCCTCAGGCTTTAATATTAAAGCAGACAGGCCTTATTTAGAACCAGCCTCATAGGCACTGATTTATTAAATAGAAATTAGGAGTATCTATTTTGTGCCTCTTCCTTTCAGCTGGATCTCTCCCTGTCCCTACCTCCACCACAAAAGACACAGCCACTTCTATGGTTCAGTAAAAGGATAGAATCATTGCAAACAGAAGTTGACAATGAGGCCAGGGAAAAATGGAGAGTGTCTCAAATATCAGGCAAAGACAAGTAAACTCTACCCTGGAGAAAGTGATTTTTCATCGAAAGAAGTGGAAAGCAGCATTTAAAAAAGATTAACAAGAAATCTGCGTGGAAGATTGATTCAAAAGGAGGAGGGAAAGAGAGACCAGCTTTGAAGCAATTATCCTAGACGGATAGGTGAGGTGATGAGGATCCGCAGGAGGTAAAAGCAGTGAGAATGGAAATGAGGTCAGCACTCAAAGGATGTTTGTGTGAAGACTTACTGATACAGTAACAGCGAACACAAACGTGGCACTTACTACACGTCTAAGTATTTTACGCACGCTGGACAGATGTCGTTCTCTTATCTCTGTGAGGTGAACGCTGTTAGGAGGAAAGAGAGGTACAAAGGGCTTAGGAGATCTGCCAAGACCACACAGGTAGTTAGCAACAGAGCTACGAGCTGAACCCAGGCCGTCTCAGTCCACAGTCTCTGCTGTTAACCCCTGCACCATATATATTTTACTGCCCTTCATGGTAAATAGTCATCCCAATGTGATCTTATAAGCTTTATGTGGTGGCATGAATAGGCATTATCAATTATTTCACAGAGAGCTGAGTGCTGAGGAACGATCTTTTTCCTTACAGTTGTAAAGCACATGGCTCCCAGTTAGTGGATCAGTCCCCTTAGAGAAACGCAGCCTAGGTGCTGGTAGAACACGCACTTCTTGACTTCCTCATTTAATGGAGAAGCCAATGCTTGCAGAGAATTGTGGATTTTCCAGAAGAGCCAGCTCCTTCTCCAGGGTTGAGAAATACTGACCACTTCCAAAACACTTTTCTTGACTGTATCCCTGCAGATGATAAAGAGGAAATATCCACCAAAGGCAAATTAAATTAAACATTTTATTTACTTGTGATGTGGCAGATTCCCTGGAATCAGGATCAAATCATAATAGTTTACCCTTAAGGAAGCCATTTCTATTCTAGCCCAATACTTGCATCCTAAAAGCACTGTTGTTAACTTGATTTGTTAACTTCTATTTTATTTTTCATACAAAAAAGTAAACAAACAAACAAACCTAAAGCAAAATCTCCCCCCCCCTTTTGATAAGCGACTCTGGTCCATTGTGGTTTGCTGAGTATCTGGTTAAGTTTGTAAGAAAGGCAGAAAAACTTGGGAATGAAATCACCAAAAACCCTAATTCATTCACTTTGGATGTCCCACGATATTGGTGGATTTATAATATATTCCATTTTTGCCTTAATCTGGTTGGGATTTACTTGCAACCCAAAGTACTAATTAATTCAGACTTGACTTACTGACGTCACTGTCTTGACCTGGCCCAGATTTGCAAGATGATAATCCAACACACGTCATTCCGGTCAACAAGAACCAGGTGCCTTAGTGCATTCTTGGGCCAAAAGCTTCATCTATAGGGTAAAAGTTCAGAAGCTGAAGACAGAGCTGTTCAGAGGCAACCCTCACACCGTGACGATTCAGATGGGTGTGGCCTAAGAGCAGAGCAGAGTTCATTACAAAGGAAATGAAGTCATTCTTGGTTAATGAAGAGGCACGTCAGGCACATGAAAGTTGTCCAGCTTTGGGACCCGTGAAAAGCCAAGGGGCACGAACAAGTGGGGAAAAAGCAGCTTAGGCTTATTACTGCTCAAAGCACATTTGCATAGTCTCTGCCCTCAAGGAGCATTTAACCCAGTTGAATTGGGGCAGAAAGGAAGTTTTAAGAGTTACCTAGCCCTTCCCCCAGACTGCAGGCAGAGCTACTTATTCCGTTATGTAGAGAAACCCTTTTTACCTCAGCACTGAGTAAGATCACTTCCACAGAGGAAAGATGAAAAGGGCACATACGTGTGTGTGAGTAAACGCACGTACACAGATACTTAAATATGAATACCCCTCACCTCTTCCAGAATGCATTTGAGTGGTTCACAAGGATATATAAAATATAAGCACGATGATGTCACAGTTATCCTGTTAGAGTGTGGAGTTGAACTACCTGGGCTCATATCCTAGCTCTACCCTGACCTCGGACCTCAGAAAGTGACTTACTCTCTATGCATCAGCTTCCTCATCAGTATAATGAAGATAATAATAGTCTTTATTATTAATAAGTAGTACTGATACAAGTACTTCTTATAGCAGCTATGACATAGGGTTTTCCTCATTTTAATTAAGATAACCCATATAAGGCACTTATTACAATGATTGGTACTTAGACTCTGCCCTCCACATGTTTGTTTTTACTATTGAGAGCCCATCTTTAAAGAAATGTCAATTCCTCCCCTAATAGCTACAGGAAATACTAATATATACTGACTTTCTGTTCCCTTATATATAAAAAAGGTGACGATTATTACTAGTATTTTGTAAGAATTAAATTAGTGCTATATATTGTGCTCTTAACATATATCCTTACAGGTAGTAAGCACACAATAAATGGAAGTTGTTATTATAATAAATATTATTATTATTATAAAATGGTACAATTTAAAAGCAGGGATAAAAAAATAAAGAACAATATGGATGGAGATATAAAACTAAACTTGGAAATTTGCTGAAATGTATTTACAGTGTCTGCCCATGGGTATACCACAAAATTGGATCTAGGTTTTCTAGTTGTCACCATAAAATGGGATTTACACAATCACTGTGTTTATTCAACAAACAGTAATCATTACAGAAGGTGGAACCACCCTGGTTACTAAGACCTGGGAGTCATTTCTCTGAGGGACCCTCATAAAGAGTAGACTGTGTAGAGCAGAAAACAATTATCTTGACAGCGTCCTTGCCATAGACATTACTGTGAGACCAATTTCTGATGCAGTGTGATAGCACCACACCAAAGTATAATTTAGTAAAATAATTCTGTAGGGACAGAGGGTGGTGGCAACTGCCTATGCTTCAAGTACCTAGCTCCTTTCAAATCCTATTCAATCCTAAGGAAACTGGATAATCTGGAAGAATTTCTTCATAATGAACTTCACATTCTGTAGGCAAGCCTTCGTAAGTAGTGTCTCCCTCAACTGAATTTTTGAATATCATTGAGCCATAAGATTAAATAGGCAGACAGAGAAAGAGTAAGAGAGAGAGAGAGTAGTATTTTACATCCTGTTATGGAGACCATATAGTTAGTTTCCCTCATCAATTAATTCTAATACACCACAAGTCATCAGGAGGAAAATCTAAGTTGGATTCCTTTAAAAGAGTGTAAGCCCATTGCAGAGTACTCTATCCTCGGAGAAGATGGAGATATTACCGATAGAATGACATTATTATGTACTTGGAGATAACTCAAAGTTTCCTTCTGGTCATTTTGATACATACTGTGGCCATAAGTTACTATTGCTTGGATGGATCCAACAAGCTGTGGCTTATCATAAATACTTACACTTTGAAAGATGAACTTATTCTATTACATATGATTCACACAGTCTGAGACAAAATATTTGCCCAGTTATCCTGATAATAAAGGCAAAAGCACACACACTCCCTCCCAGATAAAGTAATGAACATTTTATTCAAGCATAGGGATTGCATCTGGAAAGCAAAGCTCTAAAGAGTTGTAGCAAATACATATCTGTAAGAAGAGCTAGAAATAATTCTTCTTAAGCAAACATTATAACTGAGCATGTTAAACTCTGTTAAGCTTAGTTCAAGCTTGCTTAACAGTATTTACCTTGGGGCTGGATGTATTAAATTCTGAGATGCAATTCAAGTCAACAGTTCAAATTCTAAAAGATCATGCTTAAAATTGATGTTCTCTTTTTATAATATAATTTTTCAAATTATTTTTGATTGTCTTGCAGATTTCTAATAACCACTACCTAAAAATGTGATGAACTTTAGGTGTTCACAGCTGAAAAAGAAAAAGTGTGATCTCAATATGCCTATCAATTTGCTACGTAATTAAGGCAAGATTGGGTGGATCTTTTCAATTTTAGAAAAATGAGCTTAATTTCCATGAGACAATTTGAGGCACTGTTTAATAGGCTTTTACCTGTCAGACATAAGTGCAGGGGGGATTGCTATTTTTGGCTTGCCTCATGCAATGACAGTAAGGAACACACTTCACGTATACCTCACTGACTACAAGAGCTTAGGTTTGTATAGATGTCCTACTCTTCTTTCCAGGGCAGAGCAGAAGGCAACAATGATTCAGCTTCAAAATGAAAAAAGACATAAACAGGGGCGCCTGGGTGGCTCAGTCGTTAAGCGTCTGCCTTCGGCTCAGGTCATGATCCCAGGGTCCTGGGGTCGAGCCCCACATCAGGCTCCCTTCTCGTCGTCGGGAAGCCTACTTCTCCGTCTCCCACTCCCCCTGCTTGTGTTCTCTCTCTCGCTGTGTCTCTCTCTGTCAAATACATAAATAAAATCTTTAAAAAAAAAAAAGAAAAAAGACATAAACAGGAAAGAAGTCTTCAATGTTTTACCTACAGGTAAAAAAACAGTTTTTGCTTCACCATGGAAAGGCATAGTTCTGATGCTTTTTCATGCTCACACCCACTCTGCCAAGTGCTCCAAAATGTACACATTCATTTCTGGCATAAACTCAGGTTGAAAGGGTTAGAGATGTTGTCCCAGAAGCCAGTTTTGTTTCCCTGCTTTGGAGACAGGGACAGTTATTGGGATTTCCTGAGCCTGAGCATATGTATGCATATTTTGAAGGACATACACAGAAAAGTGTTTTTTTGTTTTTGTGGGGGGTTTTTTGTATTTTTAATTTTTTTCTTTTGTATTTGTGTGTGGTTGTCATGCAAATCATTTAGCAGGTCATAAAAACCCTTCTTTGTTAAACAAACTTTTTAGCTTTTATTAAAATCCCAGTTTTTTATGGGTATTTGTGACTTGTGTTGGGTAAGGTATAAACATGGTTATACAGGCAGACTTCACATTGATAGAAACAGGACCTGACACGGAGACTCACAAGTATTCTTTCCGAGTAACATTTGAAATTATAATAATGTCATTCTTAAGATTTTGTCCAATTCCATCTCTGTCTATATTCTTTCTTCCCTTGAATTACGATTGTAGATCATTAGGAAAAGTGAACATATAATTTTTTTCTAAATATCTATAAGAGACTATGTAAAAATCTACAATTATTTTCCAAGGAAAACGGGTAAATACAGAAAGAGAAAACAGGAATTTTCAGTATCATCTTAATCAGAAATAGTTAATTTTTATCAGGTAAGTGAATTCTACCCAATTTTGGGAAATGGCCAATAGATGAATATGAAGAAATCAGATCTGGGGCGTCTGGGTGGCTCAGTCGGTCAAGTGTCTGCCTTCGGCTCGGGTCATGATCCCAGGGTCCTGGGATGGAGCCCTACATCATCATCATCATCAGTCATAGGGCTCCTGCTCAGCTGGGAGTGTGCTTCTCCCTCTCCCTCTGTCCCTCCTCCCTGCTCCTGTGTGCACTTGCATGCATGCTCGCATTCTCTATCTCTCAAATAAATAAAAAAATCTTAAAAAGCAAAACAAAACAAAACAAATGAAGAAATTAGATCTGGTCAGAGAATCTGAATCTAAGAATGGCAAATTTAGTGCTAATGGGTATTTAATAAATACCTCTCCTTCCAGTTATCTATTGCTGCTCAACAAACCATCCATATACTTAGCGACTGAAGACAACAATATTTCATTATTTCTCACAATTGTCTCACTCACATGGCTGCAGTCATTTGGCAGCTTCACTGGGGCTGGAAGGTCCAAGATGGCCTCTCTCACAAGTCTGGCAGTTGGTGCTGGCTGTTGGTCGGGGCATGTCATTTGGGCTGAACTTGTCTTCTTCACAGCTTGGTACAGTCTTTGGGTTCCAAGATGGTGAAAGAGGAAGCAGTAGGGCCTATCAAGATCTGAACTCCAGAATTTGTACTTCATCATTTCTGCCACTTTCTGGTCAATGAAAATAACATGTTTGGTTCAGATTTAAGGAGTTGTTAAATAGATCCTACCTCCTTTTTAGCCCCTTAACCCCCTTCACCCATTTCGTCTTTCCTGCTACCTCCCTCCCCTCTTGATGGAAGAAGCAACAACAACCCTTATAATTAGGGGTCATTATCCTAACAATCTACAACATTTCTGAATCACATATTTGATGAAAATAAAATGCATTCTATAAAACAAATTTTTTGGAAGTGTTGCTTTCTAATTCCATCATGTGGCCACTAGTAGATGCTCTGTCTGCACAATACTTGGCACTTAGCAGAAGCTCAATGAATTTTTGTTGAATAAATGAAAGAAGAAATAGGGATATATAGTCCAATTATAAATGCAAAAAGTAAAGTCAGAGACATACTTGGAAAGCAGTTTTTAAATTCTTCACTAAAAGTTTGAATTAGACTTCTAGTGTATCGATGAGTTTATCCCCAAGACCCTCTAGGTCTTTAATTCTTGAGAGAATGATGTAAAAACACATGGATAATTGAGAAAATATTTACAGCAAATGGCAGTAATATTCCTATGAGTCAGGGCAACGGGGAGTGGCTAGGAATAGTAGAGTCTGAGATGGTATTCCTACCCAGATAGCTATGATATTATGAAATTAGCCTGTCCGGGATGCTCAGACTCCTACTCATTACCAGAGCCTGGTTTCTCAGGAGTCAAGTCTGTAAACCATCTACTATCCTCTCAGGAACTTTCTTTCCTACTGAATTTTGTTACTCCCTGATGCTTACAACTGAGCTTTGGCTGATACAGGGAATCACATATTTTTATGTTTTCTTCATTTAATTCAACCCTTCAAACTGATTTTAAAGTGAATCACATGGATAAGTTGAATGAACATCTGAAATTCTACTTATCTAATTTTGAAATCTTCACATCAGGAATTAATAGAATATAATGAGTGTCCTGAAGGATTAAATATTTTCTGGAAGATTTCTTTTGACCAGGATTGGCCAGCTTATAAAAAGGAGCTATTGCATCCATATGTACTTTTGGAGATTTGGGGGCACCAAGCACTAACATATCAGCCTCAGTAGGGCCTTTCTAAATGAGAAGAGACAAAGGAAACCAGATGAGATCAAAGCATTTGCTTCATTACTCAAAGAAGAGGGCCCAGTCATTAAAAAAGTAATGCATCTTCTTACACAAAATGCAACACAGCTTTGCACAGTGGAGAAAAGCCAGATTCTGAAGCTAGCTCACTAGGGTCCAAATTTTGGTTCTGCCACTTAATACCTGTGTGACTTTGATGGCATCACTTCCCATCTCTATACTTCACTTTTCTTATCTGAAACTCTATAGCCAAGGGTTGCACGAAATTTAAATGACTTAATATTTGCCAAGCACATATGCTCAGCACATGGTTGTCACTACATGTGTTGACTATATAGCTAATGCAGAAGTGAATGCTGCAGAACTGTATAGCATCTTATATAATTGCACCTAATCTCAAAACATGCTATAAATTACAACAACAACAAAAACCTCTCCCTTTTTTCATAGGGATGAAAGTCAGGCATTAAAATAGAATGAAGTCCTTGCTCAAAATCTATAGGGTAAAGCATTCATTCATTCATTCATTCACTCACTCACTCAAACACAACATAGTGAGGGCCTGTTATGTGCCAGGCGCTATGCTACCCACTGGGTATGGAAGGCAAATTCAGAGTCACCATATTCAAGAAAGTTTCAGTTAGAATCACTTAAATGTCCTTACCCTCAAATAGTTGAGATAATAAAAAAAAAACCATAAGTAAGAAATCTATCTATTCCCTGACGCCCATCTAACGCAGGGGTTGGCAAGTTGTTGATTTTTTCTGTAAAGAACCAGAGTAAATATTTTCAGCTTTGCAGGCCATATGGTGTCTCTTTGTTACAGTCACTCTACTCTGCCACAGTGGTACCTAGGCAGCCGCAGACGATACATAAGTGACAGACAGACAGACAGAGGACCAGATTTGGCTCACAGGCCATCGTGTGCCGATTCCTAGTCTAATGGCTTATGATTGCCATTTTTATAAAAGAGTTAGTTACTCCTGAATCCCAGGAGCAAAAAAACTCACCATCCACTTTTATTTATTGACACACTCTTCCTCAAGCCTTAGTCAAGGATTTAGAACAGCTACAAAGAAGCAGAAACCTATGAAGGCCCTCTCAAGGCTTCCACAGTACCTACTGAGCAGGGGAAACTTCAAATTCTGAGTTGCACATTTCAATATTTTGCTAATCCTGATTAATTCCTTTTGTATTCATTGTAAGAACATTAATCATGATTAATTAATTTGGTATGAATGTGGATATAGCATTTAATTTCTCCCAAATTTCTGGGGAGTCTATTTCAATGAATAATTGAACAAAAATGAGTTGTGGAAGAAAGGGAACAGAAAGTTTGCATTGCCAACCACAAAATGCAAGATGAAACAGTATAATTGGCACTGTTTTAATGCTATATTAATAAGTGATGGGTTCAGTAGGATATAAACACAGCATATGTGTTTCTTAGTAATACCTTACAGTGAGTGAATTTTTGTAGGAATACAAGGAACTCCAGAGCTAGGGAATGACACATCTCAGGTTCAGGCAAAATTGTTGCTGGCCCTCTACTCCTCACCTCTGATCCACTTTCCAGAATTTCTGACAGAGTGACATTTCTCAGTCATAACAGAGAAAAATTCTCAGTTGAAACTATTGATGTCTGAAATTGTTTCTCTATAATTTTTTTTAACAAGGTCAAAACAACAGTTTGTCATCCTCCCTTTCTCTGTCTAATATGCATACATTAGTGTCTTGGCAGAGTATCAATTAGTGGAAAAATAATATCATTAATTGATCTGTGCCTTCCCTCCCTAGTGCCAAATCAATGTTTCAGCTTTAAAAAAGCATCCCTTTTTTCTAGGTGCTATCACACATTATATCAAGGATTACCATATGGCAAAAATAATATAAAGTAAAAACAGAGAGGGAGACAAACCATAAGAGACTCTTAACTATAAGAAGCAAACTGAGGGTTGCTGGAGGGGAGGGAGATGGAGGGATGGGGTAACTGGGTGAAGGGCATTAAGGAGGGCACATGATGTAATGAGCACTGGGTGTTATATGCAGTTGATGAATCACTAAATTCTACCCCTGAAACTAATAATACACTATATGTGAACTAAATTGAATTTAAATAAAAAATTTAAAAAAAGAATTACCATATGGCACAGATTGAGGTTTGAAAAATATGAAATGGGTACAAACTAAATTCTATTACAATACCCTGAATCAACCACATTCTCTTGCTAACTTTAACTGTAAATATTCTATTCCTTACCATTTTCTGCTCCCGTTGGTGACATTTTAAGGCCGAGCCTACTGAAAAGTTTAAAAACAGAAAAAGAAAAGGTTTGGACTGTTAAGCCATAAGACAAACGAGTGCAATCAAGCAAGAAAAATATTCTATTTCCTTCTCTTCCTCCCCTTCTCCCTCCCTTCCTTTCTTTCTTCCTTCCTTCCTTCCTTCCTTCTTTCCTCCTCCTCCTTCTTCCTCTTCAAAAAATCAACTTGCCTTCCCTGCAACATAGCTTCACTAGGACATACTGCTCACATTCTGAGGCCACCATGCTAACTTAGGCTATTGTCACCTCTATAAGAACCAGCCCAAGTGTGGACTCCTCAAATTTCTCTAGGTTGAGTCAGTTGCTCTTGTGCACCCATGGATATTTTTCTCTTATCTCCATATACTATCTACCAGGTTGGATTGTAATTGATACCTACATATTTACCTACATTTTAAGACTGTGAACTCCTTGAGGATAGGTTCTACACCTAATTCATTATTGTGTCCTCTCTCCTAGTTTTGTGCCTAGTACACAGCCCGACACGTGGTCTAGTATGTGCTCAACATGTTTTTTTGAGATGATGTCCTCACATCCTGGGCGCTGGCTTGACTTCCTTCCTCTTGTCTTCTCCTTACATTGATCATTTTTCCTCTCTAACCCAATGGTATACAGAATAGAAGATTCCTCAAAAGCATTTTCCCCTGTTAATTCTCAGTCTAAAAGTCTGCAGTAGTTTGATACTTTATATTATCAGAAAGCCCATGTTGCTCAGTCTTTTGCTATCTCTTAATCTCACCAAAAAACTCCTTACTGCTAGACCCAAAAGACTATGCACGTGGGTCCTTCTCCCCCATTCCACCCCCAGATGATTGATGTCTCTGCTTTTACACTTTAACTTTTCTCTTCCAATTCTGAGCTATTTCCTACAAAAAACAAAATATAACAAACTAACAACAAGAATAAGAAAACTGCTCAAACTTTCTGTTCTGGGATTCTACCATTGTTTATTTCTTATCTGACAAATAATTTTTGCTTACTATCCCTGTTTGAAGGCTGCCTTGTGTGTGCTTTTTTTTTAAATATTTTTTTATTTATTAAAAAAACTTTTTTTATTTATATATTTGAGCGAGAGAGAGAGCACATGAGCAGGGGGAGGGACAGAGGGAGAGGGACAAGCAGACTCTGCATTGAGGGCAGGGCTGGAGGGGGGGCTGGAGGTGGGGCTGGACATGCACAGGGCTCCATCCCAGGACCCTGAGATCATGACCCGGGGGAAGGCAGACACTTAACCCACTGAGCAACCCAGGCGCCCCTGCCTTGTGTGTGCTCTTAAATCCATTACACAGGTGTATCTTTTGCTTCCATATCTCTATCACATATTCCTTAATTGATATACTAGCAAGAAATTTGTTGTTGCTATTGCTCTTCTGAACTAGTTTTGGGGACAAAACATCTGTCTTCCTCATTCTTGTCCTGGTGGTTTGGGTGAGATTGACCCACCCCCAAATCCAAATGTGTGCTCTGTTTGGTCCACTTCCCTTGGCCAAGGGATTGGCTCAAGGATGGGAATGTAATCTTACCATACTCAAGGAGTTAATAGAAGATATTTGTTGGGATTCAGGAAAAAGGAGCTTCTCTCTTCTCTGAGGGTAAGAATCAGTCTTTCTTTTCTGGTTGGCATGTTGAAGACGTGCTGTCTACAACCACTGGGGAGGCATTTTGGCATCCTGTGGAAGAGATAGAGCTGCTGTGCCCGATGGAACCCCCCTTTTATGAAAGATAAGGGTGGACAGACTGCAAGAAATTATGCTTTTGGTGATATCATTTAAACTGCAGGAGCAAGCTTCCACTGAAGCCAACCTCTGGCTTTTTCAGTATATGAGACAATAAATTCTCTTTATTGTTTGAGCCATTTTGCATTGGGTTTGCTGCCACTGAAAACAAGGCTCCTTATTGATGTGTACAGCATGGACTATGAATCAGCATGGACCTGTATTTGAATCTTGACTGCATCCCATTATAATCTGAACAGTCAGGTAAACTCAGAGTCTCTGTCCTGGTTTTCCCAACTGAAAAATGGAGATAACATCAATTTTGCAGAGTTTATATAACAATAAGATATCTATACATCTCCTGGCTCATGAGGGGTTCAACCAATATTAGCTGCTGTTATCATCAGCTATCAATTTAGACTAATCTACAAGTCCTAGTGCTTTACACATTTATGGGCAATGCAGTTGTCAGCAATGATTTTTAAAAACACACACACATATATATGTACATGTACATCTATGACGTGTGTGTGCACGTATACACACACCTGTAAGTATTCTGTACCACATGTCTGGAATGAGTCATGATTCACCAGAGGTAGGTGGCGAGTAGCTATTTGCAAAGCTGCATTATAAATCTCTGATTTAATAAACCTTTCTAGAGCCACAGAGTTTTATTCCCACTCGACGAAGATCTGTGGAGCTCTTACCAACTTGTGACAAGAGGCTATTTTTCCCCACTTTGATGAGCTCATACTATGGCTGGGCTCTATCTTGTAAATCAGGGGAAATCATCATACAAATTCTTCTGGAGGAATTGGATATGTCAGCTGATCTCTGCCCCATTAATTTCCAGTTGCTCATTTTACACAGATTATATTAGTTCCTCCCTGGGGTGGGAGCTGAAGGCAGAATGAGGGAGAGTGTGGGAGGGAGGAGAGTTAATGGAAAGCAATACTATGTTTTCCTGGTTTTCGCAGCTACAGTAAGAATAGAGGGAAACATCTTACCGTGGATATATGTGGTTCAGATATATTTCCACTAGGGAGGCTAGACTTTCATCTAAAAATCAAGAGACCCAACTTTGGTTTTTAGATCTTACTAGTAATATAGCAAAAACAAGCTTAATCTTCCGTTTTCAAAAGGAGGGAAATGCAGTCACTGTTTTCCTGGTGATGGACCAGCACCTATGAGTGGAAAGCAGTATCAGAAGTGCTTAGGGGCAGATGGTTGATTGCACAATCATCTAGAACCAGGACCTGCTAAGTGTTTACCATCCTGAGATGTGAATGAGGACAAGGTGCTGGGGACGTAACTCTAGGTTTATCTGATGGCTTGTCAGCAAATGCTGTAACATTTTCATCACCCAGGCTGACAAGTTTTGCCGAATCAGGAAATAACTTGTTTTGAGGCGGGCAGATGTCTGTGTGTGTCTTGTAAACAATCGAGGGGGTGGAGGAATGGAACAACAAAGGGCAGCTTTGCAGATCACAGCCCAGGATGATTGCTTGACAGGTCTGTGCCAACTCTGCTGGCGAACAAATAAAAATGAGCCATTCCCCTTCTCTGAGGACTCTGTATTTTTAAAGGGGGATAATAAATGCAAAGCTGTGTGAAGCCTGGCTGGGGGAAATGTGAAATCCATCTCCCATAATTTGCATAACATAATCAGCAGTGCTCTGATAATCGGGCTGGGGGAGGCAGTTGGAACATGTGTTCCATGGAGAGGTCCTGGAGCAGACCCCAAAGTGCCTGCTGCACGTTCCTGAGCTTGACCCCAGGGGACTGGCGCACCCCCTTGAGATGCTCCCTCTCTCCAGGATTGAAGACCCCTAGAGCCGGCACCCTGTCCTCACAGGTGCCTCCCTAATAAGCAACGACCGCACCACAGTAAGTTCTGCCTCTATTACCTGTTTCTTTCCTTTGAAAGAAACTGACATTTATTTGTCCAGCTCATAACTTTGTGCGTGGTGACATGACTGAGTGGGAGCATTTCACACTATTTCTTGCTTTGTGCATGAATGACTCATTTTTCAGTGATGCAGCTCTGGCCATTTCAGAAGGTGTCTCGAGACTGAGGTAATTCATATCATTGTAATTCTCCAGCACGACGGGCTACAGGGTTCACTTTGCATTAATGTTTCCATGGCAATCAGATACTTGACATTTTATTTAAACTATTAATCTAGAATGGCTCGCCAGCCTATGAGAGGAGAGTCAAAACCTACGACTTCACTTCTGGAACCAATACCAAACCAATAGGTAAGGTGCATAATTAACTTTCACAGTTTCAGAAATCCATAGTTGCGACAGGTACTAAACCTATCATGAAATATAAGCTCACCCCCAGTTGCTCCCTTCAAGGCCCCTCCTTTTGTTACTTACATTCAAAAGAAATCACCAGGGCTGGGCTTCTGAGGGTCTGCGCCCCCCCCGCCCCGGCCAAGGCCCTTCCTACCAGCCCCCGCGCACTGCACCTCTAGAGTCAATTCAAACTGCATATGATTAAAAGATGGAAATATTCCCCATGGACATTGGGCAATTTATTTGTGAAAAAGATTTAATGAAGAATTTCAAAGCAGCCAGTGCCCTATAAAGAAAGCTCATTTGTGAATCTCTATGTTCTCTCTGCTGCCCTGAGAGCATCTGAGGGAAGGAGGAGGGACCCGTGCCCCGCAGCTATTGCCAAGTGTATCACATGTGAGTTTCTCAAGATATAAATATTCCCAGGCAGCTAAAGGCATTGGAACAGGCTTTTTTTAGATGGTCACCTCTAGTCTGGGCCTCCCTTGGCCAATCTGGGAGAGAGGCTGTCTGCCTTCAGTCTCCTCAAGGTCCTGCTTGCTCTAGGATCCCAGCCTCCAATGGTATCCTCTGACCCTGGAAATCCCAAGACAAAGCACACGGGCTCTGTCCCACAAGATCTCTGCTTTTTGCACTATCACGAAATGACCTTGTCTCACCTTACTATCATTTAGTATTTGGATCCCAGCTGATACAAAACACCCACACTCATATGATAATGGGTAAGAAAGGATAGTAAAATTCAGTTTCCTGGAACATTTAAGCTTCAGAGTAAGAGGCATCTGAATTCAAAGCCTCCTTTACTAGCTGTCTGATCTTGGTCATATTATTTAAACTCCTTGAGCCTCAGGCATCTCACATGTAATTTGGAGAAAATAATTTCTCACTTAGGGGGCTTTTTGGTATGTGTGGATTTAATAAGATTATGAATATAATACTCTTAAGTGCACTTAAAAATAGTGGTTATTATTTGTAGCAGAGGAAATCCAATGACACAGCATCTTAATCCAAACAAATAAATTCTAATGGAGAATTGACTGGACCCACCTTCCCATGTGCAAGAGAGGACTGGTCAAGGGGATGTCTTTCAGGGACCTTACAAATACATCAAAGAGGTGTTATGCACAATTCAGTGTAATTCCAATCAAAATCCCTGCAGAATTTTTGTCGAAATTGACAAACTGACTCTAAAATTGATATGGAAATGCAAATGACCTAGAATAATCAAAACATTCTCAAGGAAAAAAAAGAGCAAAGTGAGACTTAAATTGTCTGATTTCAAGATTTACTATAAAGCTACAGTAATCAAGAATAGTACTGGCATCAACATGTAGATCAATAGCACAGAATGGAGCACCCATGAATTAATCCATACTTAGATAGTCATCTTATTTTTGACAAAGATGTCAAGGCAAGCCAATTGGAAAAGGAAAGCCTTTTTAATAAATGTTGCTGGAACAATTGGATATCCATATGGAAAAACAAACAAAAAACCATGAGCCCCCATCCCTACCTTACACCATACACAAAGATTAATTCAAAATGGAACATATCTAAGGGTAAGAGCTTTTAGAGGAAAACACAGGAGAATATCTTCATGAGTTGGGGATAAAAAAAGGTTTCTTAGGTCACAGAAAGTAGGGTAAAAAGTGGGTACATTTGATTACATCAAAATTAACAACTTCTCATCTGCTTATTAAAAAATTCATTTAAGAAATAAATAGGTAAGCCACAGACAGGGAGAAAATGTTTGCAAAACATATCTGACAAAGGACTATCCAGGGTATATAGAGAAATTATACACCTCAATAATAAAAACACCAACAGCTCAATAGAAAATAAACAGAATATTTGAAAACTTGTCAAAAGAAGATATACAAGTGGCCCATAAGCACATTAAAAAGTGCTCAACATGATTAGTCATCAGGGAAATAAAAATTAAAGCCACAATGAGATACTTGTTTAGTAGCCATGAGAATGGCTAAAATTGAAAACACCGATGGCAGCAAGTGTTGGTAAAGCTATAAAGGAATGCATATATTGTTGGTAGGAAAATTGTGTAATCACTTTGGTAGAATTTCTGTAAATTTCACATACCACCGAACATATGTCCAACATTACCCATAACCCATGAGTCCACGCCTGGGTATTCCCCTAAGAGAAATGAAAAGTATGTTCACAAAAGTACTTGTACAAAAATGTTCATGGAAGCTTTATTCATAATAGCCCCAAATTGGGACTAACCTGGGTAGCTATCAACAGGAGAATGGATAAACAAACTATGGCGTATTCACACAATGGAATACTACTCAGTAGGAAAAAGAGATAATAACTGGTATATGCAACAACATCAATGAATCTCAAAAACATTATTTTGAGGGGAAGAAGCCATACACAAAAGAAAAATACTGTATGATTTCATTCACATGAAATTCTGGAATAGGTAAAATTAATCTATGGTAGAAAAATACTATAATAGGGGTGCCTGGGTGGCTCAGTCAGTTAAGCGTCTGCCTTTGGCTCAAGTCATGATCCCAGGGTCCTGGGATTGAGCGCCTCGTAGGGCTCCCTGCTCAGTGGGGAATCTGCTTCTCCCTCTCCCTGTGCTTCTGCCCCCTACCCCCTACCTCTCCCTCACTTGCTCTCTCTCTCAAATAAATAAGTAAAATCTTAAAAAAAAAAAAAAAAGAAAATACTATAATAGTTATCGGAGCTGGGAATTAACTATTTTTATCTGGATAGCAATTTGGGCAATGTGTACATTTATTAAAAATTCATGAAAGTCTCTTAAAAGCTATACATTTCACGAACAATGAACTTTATACCAAAAGAAAAACTTTAAACAAATACAGAATTTTAGTTAATAATAAGCATGCGGAAATGTTTGGAGGAAGTGTATTGCTATCTGCAATTTGCTTTGAAAGGTGAAAAAAATCTGGTGGTTTTAAGTATAGATAGAACAATTGCTAAAACAATACCTACGTGATAAAGTAAGCATAATGAAGTGTGAATGGTAGAATCTGGAGGTTGATCACTATAAAATTCTTTCATGTGTATGTTTGAAATTTTTCAAAATAAAATGTAAGGGGAAAAAGTGTTACTGCTTCAGTTCACTTGCAGTTACTCAAAGAACTCTCAAAAGGCAGTTTCTACATTACATGCTTTGGTCTTTAGATTGATTAAATTCTATTTATCATTTATTTGACAAAGAATTGGGCGGGGTGGGGGTTCTGCTCTACAGTGGGCACTAGGCTAGGCACTGGATATCCAGTAGTGAATGGGATAGTTGTAGACTCTGCCCATGGAGCTCACATTCCAGTAGGTACCAGTATTTAATGAGCAGATAAATAGATTAATTACAAATGATGATGTCATGAAAAGAATCAACCACAGGGCTGAGACTGAGGCCAAGGGGACAACCCATCTTACAGAGGATGGTCACAGAGGGCCAGCCCTGTAAGCTGAGGCTCTTTGGAGAGCTAAGAGAAGAGCAGTCCAGTGGAAGGTATGAGATGTGCATGACTCTGGCCATCCTCAAACAGCTGAAAGACTAGTGAGACTGACAAGGGAGTAGAATACAAAAGGAAGATGGAGAATCAGACAGGAACAGGATCAGTGGGGCCTCATAACTCATTGCAAGGAATCTTATTCTAATGCAATGGGAAGGCACTGGAGAACTTTAAAATCAGAGTATGATGTGATCAGATTTATGTTTTAAAATCACTGTCCCTGTATTAGAAGGAAGGGAAAAATGAAGGGGGGGATATCGGAGGGGGAGACGAACTATGAGAGATTATGGACTCCGAGAAACAAACTGAGGGTTTTAGAGGGGCAGGGGTGGGGGATGGGTTAGCCCAGTGATGGGTATTAAGGAGGGCACGTACTGCATGGAGCACTGGATGTTATACGAAAACAATGAGTCGTGGATCGCTACATCAAAAACTAATGATGTATTGTATGGTGACTAACATAATATAATAAAATTAAATTTAATTTAAAAAATCACTGTCCCTGTTATGGTGAGTAAGCACTAGACAGAGTACTAAAGTCCAAATGGAGAGACCAGTTGAAGAGACTGGCTGAGAGATGACAGTGGTCTGGGCTAAGATGGTGGCTGTGGGAATGGAAGAAAGCGGATTGACTAGCAATGTGTTCTGGTTGGGGGCTGAACACGCCTATGTTTGTTCTCTGCTTCTCTGCTGAGTTATGCATACATACCTGCATAAAAACAGAAACCAGTTTCTTAACTAAATGCCATAATTGTGCCCTGAAGTCAGGATGGAAATGAGTTTGTAAAAAGTTTTTTAGTCCTTACAGGAAGCAGAACAGAGCAGTGCTGGTAAGGCATCTAGCACGCATTTTCCAAATCCACAGTTCTGGTGTTTTTTGTCACGCTATTACTATGTGAGTGTACTGTATGTTAAGATCTTTTAAAAATTAATTGAAAATAACAATGAGAGTCTTGTTTGTGCCTATGTGGGCTAAATTAAGTGGAGCTTCTAGAATCCTCAATATTATTTTCAGTGAGGCTCTGCTACAGACCACTGCCATTGGAGAAAATAGGAGTCCTTTTGGCTTGTGCTTAAACTAATCCTCCAGATTGCTTGTCAGTCTGGATTAATCAAAATCATCAGATAACTAACTACTCAGTAGCGTTCCACTTCGCTCACATAGAAGCACTCATAGTATTTCATCTTTAAAAAATTATAAAATAAAAACATCATGGCAATCTGGCTCACACATCTGTCACCACACTGTTTGCCAGGGCTAATTTGGCTCATTTGGTTAAGTTAGCTGGCCAGGCAGCACCCCTACGTTGTTCACACTCCATCTTCTACTCTCGGGAGCCATTGTGAGGACAATCTTCTCTGATAGAGGGGCTCACATAGGTGTTCTTCCCACTGACACCTCTAAATAGTATTTTTAAAACTGGCTTTATGAGGCACTTGGGTGGCTCAGTGGGTTAAGCGTTTGCCTTCAGCTCAGGTCATGATCCCAGGGTCCTGGGATCGAGTCCCATGTTGGGCTCCCTGCTCAGAGGGGAGTCGGCTTCCCCCTCTCCCTTACCCTCTCCTTCTCATTCTCCCTCCCCTTCTCCCTCTTCCCTTTCCCCCACTCATGCTCTCTCTCCCTCTCAAATAAATAAATAAAATCTTTAAAAATAAATAAATAAGTAAATAAATAAATAAATAAATAAATAAAAATGAAACTGGCTTTGTCATGGTTAGAACCAAAGGCTGACTAGTGTTTACATACAAGGAACTGAACTGCAATTCTGTTTACCCTTCTACTGTGAAGAGTATTCATGTTTGGTTGAAGTGAAAAACCTCTGTCCTAATTGGGTATGTCAGGAAAGGAAGGTGTCCCCAGGCTAGATATGCAAACTTGTTTTCATTAGGTAATTGGCGCTGGAGTCTTAATGACTTTCCTCAAACAAGCAAATGATCACTCTTAATATAACATGTAAACAAAAGTCTAATTCATGGGTGTACATACTGAACCTTTATGCCTCACTATTCCTTTCTATGGGACCAATACACTTTTATGCAAAGCACAACCTGATATCTCAAGGGATACCTCAGATCTCAATTTCTTATAGAGAAAGAAGCTGGCTACCGAGTCCTGTTTTCTACCTAGCAGGACACTATTAGCCCTTCTTGGGAAGGGTCTGTGATGCTGAGTTGTTCCTCGGACAAAATACAGTGGGTTTGCTCTGAAACTTCTGGTCTCCCTTCTATCCAGGATACCCACGTGCTGGATGGTTTAGCTGGGGCTTGGAGAAAAGTGGGACTGGACAAAATCTGTGGTTTCCCTTCCTTGTGGTCCAGGCGAGGCAGCAAAATTTGTCCTTTCTCCATTGTGCTTGTGTTCAAGGAAACTGCCAAGTTAAGAAAGAACGGGGACCATCAAGCAGGACTTCTGGGACTTTCGTTTTTAACCTGAGTTGAAAACACAGGGACTTGCAGACCTTATTGGTAACCCTTTAAACTGAAGTCAAAGGGTTCAAAAAGAAAAGGAGAGTCTATGAAATATATACTAAAGGCAGAAACCACAGTGAGAAAGGGAAGTAATATGTGATTTGGGATAGATGCCTTTGACATATTCATTGATCTCGGTGACTTGCAGAGTGCTGATAGCACTCTGGCCTCGGGGTGAGGCGCCTTGCCAGCTTCCAGATCAAAGGAGCGCCTAGGTGCTGAATCCCTGGCGTACTCCCAAGCAAAAGTGCCTGGAGCCACATTTGCTAATTACAGGTTGTGTTCTGCTGTTTCCAAACAGGGTGAAAGTGACAGAAGTTTAACTGTGAATAATTACACACTTGAATAAGTATGTGATTAGCACTATTTGTTGTGGTTGGGACTGGAGTGACGGGACAAGAATGGAGTGATTGCATTATTTACAGCTTAATTGTAGACAAGTAATTACTTATGTAAGCTGATGGTGTGGGGTCAGAGAGGACCTGCAGAAGAATGTAGATGATCTGAAATCCAGCTTCTCAAACCAGTCACCCTGCCCCCCATCCCTTCTGAGCGCGATAAAGAGAATGAACTATGCATTTCTTGAATGAAATGCTTTGGAATGTTAAATGTCTCGTTCAGTCTAAGCAAAGGATCAGCAGAGACATTTTAAAATCTCAGCTTCGAAAGTAATAAATCACAAATGCCACCTAGTGGTTCTTAGTATCCAGTGGCTGCATTATCTGTATAGTGTAGCCATACTCCAGTTCCGGGGAGGATTTTTCTAGTGGAGGAGGGGGGCGTTCCAGGTGTGGGGGCGGATTGAGGTGGATGGACCAGGACTCAAAGTCCGTCACTCCATCCCCAGGCTCTCTGCTTACCCCTGCCTTCCTCTCCCCATTCAGCCTTAAAACCTGCCTACCAAGATCAAGTGTTGCCCTCCCTTACGTCACTGTAACTTCTAGAGGTACAGTGGAAATCTGATTGCAAATCACTTTGTAGTTTGTACTTTCCCCAAGCCACTAAAATAATAAATGAAAAGTCAGTCATTTTCCTGATTTGGGAGTAGACTCATGGTTGTGTTTCCTTGGCTGCCACTTCTTATTCACCAGGTGGTTGAAAGCCACTTTTCCAACTACGACACTCAAGTGTTCACATCTAGATTTGCATCCGGAGGGATCCTATTGCCACAGACTCTCCCAGGGAGCGTGCCTGTTTGAAACATGCATTGGAGAGGAGGAGCAGAGAGAATACTTCTTCTTCTTCTTCTTTTTTTTTTTTTTTTGGTTAAGCCTTATTTATTTTCATATACTCCCTCCCCCTGAGCTGCTTCTCACTATTTTCTCAAATAATAAATAGAAAAGTCAATTTTCCTTAACAGCTCAACACTGTACAAGTAAAATTCCTTGAACAGGGCCCAGAGAATATTGCCATAACCCCAACAGTACAAGCTGAGTTGTAGGCAGCCCCGTCGTGTGGCTCGAGCAGATGCCGCCTTCCCCAACCGGCAAGATTGCCTTCGGAGACTCCGCTTCTGTGGCTGTAACACCAGGGAGAATGGGCGGTGGTGATCCGACCTGTACCAAGCCAGCACTCACAGGTGCTGCTTGTATAGGGTGGCCGCTTCCTGTCTGAGCTACAATTTCATATATGGTTTGTCATGTCCTGCCGTGGCTCCGTTTCCCTCTGCGCTCATGATGCTCAGCAGAATATCCATGGACTCCTTTTGGGGGGACATTCTCCTACAGTTGACCATTCCTACCCCACCTGGGGCAACCTCTTTCATTCTCAGGATTGCCTTCCCACTCTCAGGTACTATCACCCCTCAAAATTATGTCCAATTAGATCAAGCACTTTCTTTCCACAGGGACACCACTTATTGGTATGTCACCAGAAATCTCTTTCCTTCTTTAAATTAGGGACATCACCCTTCAATAATTTTTTTTATTTTCTGGATTTCTGATGCTTTGACATCTAGGGCTTAGCTAACTCGGTAGCCTATTCCTAGAGCTAGTAAACGACTCACCTGCTAGAGGGCCTTTCTCCCCTACCTCTTAACCAGGTTTTTACACTACAGGCCGCTATTCCCCACTCCAGGCACTGCAGGACCATGGACCAGACAACTAGAGACAAACCCTACACCCCAGAGCCCACTAAAATTCATCAAACTACCCAATCCTCAACCGGCTTACCCTACCTTGCCCATTTCTTCCCTCAGAAACCACAATAAAGGCTCATGCCCATGCTTTCTCCTTGCTTACTCTGTCTGCTGACTGACCCTGGTGCATCCTGGTGTGACTGTCCCCAGTTCAGCCTCATGGGAACTGTAAGTAACAAACTGTCTTTTCAAAGGCACCCATCTCCTGATGTGTAGGACTTACCGTACCTGAATAATAACAAAACCTACATTTAAAATTAGATAGCCCTTTTCTAAAGCTAGTCAGGCTTCTCCAGAATGCTTACTTCAAGAAATTATCATGTTCTCCTTCTTCCTTAGAGTTCTCATCCCAAATGCCCATTGAACAACACACCCATCTTAAAGCAGGAAAGCCTCATTTGCCGTGTTGGGCTGTCACATGCTAACTTATTCTTTACTATTCTCCTCACTCTGTCACAGATCCCACTCTGCCCACCAAAGGGCATATCTCTTTCTTAGAAATGGTTGATCCTCCTTACCCCAAACTCTTAAATCCCCTGCTAATTTAGGAACAGTCCTTTTGGAACTATCCTTTATCTCCTTCACTTTGCCATTCTGATTTTGTGCTTATGTTTACCTCAAGACACCTAAAATGGGCTGCATATTTTGAAAAACAGAGATTGTCCTTCAGCCAAAAAGCAGAGGGCTGAAACAGAAATGTCAGTATGAAAGGGGAGGTTCACTGCATGGTCAGCTTGGAGCTTGGCCCCAGCTCTGCAAAGGACCCACTGAGCGAGTTTGGCCAAATTGCAACTCATCAAAACCTTATGTTTCTCAACATAAACTGAGAAGCTGAGTTAGACAATCTCTCAAGAATCATCCTTGGAAGGGACACGGTGCACCCTTAGGAAGTGTCCCCTCCTGGGATACCAACTTTGGGATAGCTCCAAATGAGTCAAAAAGTTACACACTCCTGCCCTAAAGAAAACGCCTCTTTCCAACATCCTCTTTGTCTTCTATGTGGTGATGTCTTCTGATTTTCAACTTTTATAACCTCTATGATATTGATTCTACTTCTTTCTCCATTACTGCACTTTCTGGCAAATCTGATAGATGCTGGTGGTCCAGGAGTGACTGGCATGAAGAAAGCTCAAATCCAGCTGAATTACATAGTTGCTCTCAAGGACCCATCCTAGGCAAGCAGTCTCCAACCATTTCCACAGGGAGCTGCTCCCTTTGGATTTTGTATCCTTCAGAAGACAGGCGACCGTGCCATTCATGTAAGGGCGCTTTCAGACCACTCTTTCCAAATTAGTCAGTGAGCAGTGCTTCTGATCTCTTCCGTCCGCCCAGATCTTCTCCAGTCAGCATTTTTCTGTGATACAAACACAGGCTGCATTTTATACGTTGCTACCAGTATGGAAATCCTATTCTGACCACGGTGCTTTCCCTCAGAGCCGTGCTTTCTAAAACGACAGAGCAAGTGTGCTTTGACTGAAAGCGTGTTGAAGGTTGCTGAACATCAGCATAACCCTAGCCATTGCCACAAAAGTTTCATCGAGGAAATAAAGGATGTTTTCACTTTCTCCTCTTTGCTTTCTCAGCTCTACCTACAGTGGTGAAATAAATCTATCCTGAAGGAACTAAGCCTATGGTATATCTAAAACTAATGTAGTTAGCTTTTTGTGAAAAGGTGTGGGGTGGGAACAGCAAGAGGCTTTGGGGTGTCTGTTATTTTCCTTTCCCAGCCATGAGTATAAAGTGCCAGCCATTGAACATACCAGTCAGAAGAGAATGCCAAATTGCTGGTGACTGCAATGCATAAACTATATTTAATCATTTACTTTGACTCTCTTTAAGACGATAATACCCTAGCCTATAAGAGAATCAATATGTTGCATTAAAACAGGATTTGATGTCGCATAATACAATATGTAAAAGCACCATGGAAAAAGATTCTCGCAAGAACAGTTCAGCCCTGAGTAGAAATGGATAATGACTGATGTAATTTCCACTCTCCTGTTTTTAAAGAAGTGATCTTTCTTTCTTTCTTTCTTTCTTTCTTTCTTTCTTTTTTATTTGAAAGGCATATTTTTGAGAATGTTCTATTCTATCAAAAGTTGTAAACTATATGAGGCAATTGAGCTTAAATGCTTTTAGATTAGTCTTTAAGTAACCACAGAATATGCCTTGGAGGCAGGACAGTGTGATCATAATCCCCATTGGAGAGAAGTGAGAGCTCAGAATGTCATGAGGTGCCATGGCAAAGCAACACGGGAACGTCCCAGTGTACTTGTTGATGGGAATTGTCAGTCTTCCTTACTCATTTTCTGCGTCCAGTAAAAACAGCAGGGTCTCTGGCTTGGAACCAGGCTGAAAGGAGTAGCCGCATTTCAGGAGAGGATAGAAAAAAGCGGGGGCATAGTGCCGACGACGGGATCACCTCTCTGAGAGCTTTTAGATGGTGAGTCAAATGGCTTTGTAGCAAGCAAATTGGGGATGTGACGGAGCTCATCAGGGGAGTTTCTAAAGCATGCACTTTCCAAGATCCCTCTAGGTACTTCTCTGATAGTGCCAAGTATTTGGGTTTAGGAAAAAAAGGGACTTTACTGGGATTTAGGCTTGGCCACTAACTTGCTGACTTTAAGGCTTCAGATCTTTTAAAATTGTATACAAAACCATTTCCTATCCCACAAGGACTTCCCGGTGTTGTGAATCAATGACTCAGATGTGCTTTGAGCTCCTTGGCAGGGTTCAAATATCCCAAGGTGTTACTCTGTGCAAGATTTCCCGACTCCAGTTGGTTCAACAGCAGTTACATCTAATGCCAATGTCTTTGAGCCGGGACAGGTAGAAAACTGGGATTTCCTTTGTTCAACCACCCTATGACCTAAGGCAGTCTGGCACAGAATGGTTTTATGGATGGATGAGCATCTGTTCTTATTTACAAGAATGCTACAGAGTACTGCCACGCTCGGTTCCTACCTCCTGGGACTTCTGTGAGGTTTATCATGATTATTCCAGCAGTGCACCAGAGAAGACAAGAGCTTTGGAAGTATAAAATATATTTAGTGTTAGCCGGTGACTAACAGTGCTTTCAATTTGCCACGTCCTGTAAATTTCTGAGTTTCTTCATCATGGAGTTCATGCCGAATGCGCTAAGGAGGTGAAAGCTGGTGAGGCAAAACATCTCAAAAGTATTTTGGTGATTCTTTTAAAAAATTTTTATAGTGTTTAACTCGTAAGTGCACAAGGAGCTTGTACATACTATTGGTAGACACAGTCTTACTGTGGTTTTCCTCAGTTAGGATGCTGTCATGTCCCTGATCTCCACTGTCTCTTCTCTCTTCATCTGCCTGGCCCGGGGTGATGTCAGCATCCACGGCCTCAGCTGAGCTCCACACGAGAATATATGCCGTGATGTTCTATAGCCGCCAATCAAAGAGCAAACTCTATTTTCAAACTGGAATTTGTATTTCTTCTTCTAATCTTGGAAATTTGGAGGTATACTTAAGTCTTCTCTCTTTCACATCCCCAACCTCCATTTAATTACCATGTTCTGATATTGTGTCTATTTAACATCATAGATATCCACTTCATCCTCTCTATTTACAATATCCCAGATATTGTAAAATCCTCCTATCACTTCTACCGACTCAGTCTCACTTACTTCTAATCCCTCAGCTTACTGTCGGAGTGATCTTTCTAATACAAAATTCCCATCATGCTTAAAATCCTTCAATAGTTCCCCATTGTTTTCATGCAGAATCTGTTTGGCCTCTTCTGTCCATTTGCATCTCTTATAACCTAATACTCACCTAATACTCACCTGCTCCCAGTTATACCAAAGTACTTGCCTCTGCCCTTGGTCCAATTATTTTCTACCTCTAGACTGAATTTCCAGCCACCTTGACTTTTTTTTTTGGTAAGCATAACTGACTATTACTTGTCCTTCAACATTCACTGCAGTTGTGTCCTGGAGAATCAGAAAATCTTCTCAAAACTCCCCAATCTGGGCTATAATACCTTCTGCTTTGAGGTCCCACAGGACGCTATGCACACCTCAGTTAAAGCAAATATCCCACACTGTTGTTTGACCGTATTGGCTTACATGTGTCTCTCACTGCTCCTGTGGACTCTTAGAATCCTGGTTTTCACCTCTGTTTTTAAATCTCTTTATTCCTGAAGCCTAGCTTAATATCTGGCACACAGTAAGAGATCAAACCAAGAAGAAGCTCAGATTCTGATAGGGTAAACTTCCTTTCCCTTTGGTGGAAAGTATATTTTTGTAAAGAATTGGTAAAGAATGACAAACATAAAGCCCATTTAATAAAAAATGCATAGGGATAGGATTGTGATGATTTCATGTTCTGGAGGACTGAACATATCATCAAAAAGATTTCTATAGAACCTGGACAAAGCAGATCTGGTAATCTAAGGTAAGAAGTGGATTAGAATTGCCCATAAGACAGAAAATAGGAAAATGTTTGGGAGGTCCAAATAGAGTGTGGCTGAGAGAGGAGTGTTCACTCAGTATTCCATCAATTTGCCCACATTTTCCAGCACCCTTGCTATTAGACATGGCCATGTCAACAGTCTGGACTAACAAAATGTGACATGTGTCACTTCCAGAATAAGGCAGTGAAAAGCCTATGCATGAGTCTTTCTCTCTTCTGATGTCAGGGCAATTGAAGCGATGATGCTGTACATGTTGCATCTATAAGAAGGTAGTGTTCTACCGGTTTAGGTGACAGTATGGGACAGAGCCTTGTGCAGACTAATGTGAGAAATAAAGTGCCTTATATTAAACCTCTGAAATTTGGGGAGGTGTTTGTTATTGCAGCATAATCTAGATTATCCTAATATAGAGAAGATTTAGAAAAAAAACAATGAAATAGAAATGTCCTTCTTAAAATTGGATGACAGTAATTTAATGCAGGTAAGTTGATGTCTTTCTCCAAGGACATTTAGATCCGAATTCTCCTATTGAGAGGTAATCCTCCATGGATCTCCCATATGTCTGCATGTCTTATGATCAGAGGAACTGATTGCCTTTTCCCGTACTCTCTTTTTAGGGATGTTTGTATAGCAAACATCCTTGGAAAATAGAAATAGTGTCCCTCTCTGGAGCAAAGGGTAGGGTTACTTTCAGCCTTGGAAGATAATAGATAATAGTATATCACTCTGGAACAATGGACAGCGACTCTGTATTATACCCAGTGTAAGAATTTCCGGTTCCCTAACCTGAGAGTTCCTCTTCTGTAATACAACCCACTGCCTGTGCAGGTGTCACCTGGCCCTCTTCAGGTTGCCCTGTGGATATTGGGGCTAGGGGACCTGTGCAAAAAAATGCTGATACTTGGGCTACTGCTATTTTGTGAGTAATAAACATCTTTGTTTATGACCTGGAATTCTCCTGTCTTCTGCCAGCATCCATGAAATTATGGCGGAGTATCTTATTTTGCAAGTCAGGTAAAATCTCAGACCCTTCGCAGTTCTCGACAAATACTAGGGAAATCAAGTTAAATTTAGGGACAGGGCTTGACTTAATGGCAGCTAGTTGTATGATACTCTTCCTGAGAATCAAACAGATCATGGATAAGGGAGGGACTTCTCAGGGGCCCAGAGCTGCTCAGGCCTCTATCAGAATTACAAAAGAATCCATCTCAAAGAAAGTGTTTCATAGCTGAGGTAGGAAAATGCCTTGCATGTGTGGCAGAGAAGGCACTAGGAAAAAAATTTTTAGGGTCAGTGTAGCTTCGGAGTACTAGTGCAGAGCTGTGAATTCTAGACCATAATGGTATTTTCTGGGTGCCTATGGGAGTAGAAGAGGACAAGGTACACAAAGGAAGGTATCATTTTAGAAGATATTTTTGTATTATCATATGTAACATCATGCACATACCCTAAGATCTAACAACTCCACTTCTAGATATATTCTCTACAGAAACAATTATACAAGTGCATCAGGAGATCACAAGAATATTCACAACAGCACTTTTTGTCATAATGAAATATTGGCAACAACCCAAATGACGAGTGACAGAAGACTGTATAAATTGATTGCATTATAGTCCTACAATAGAATATAATTTGGCAGTAAAACTAAATCAACATAAATGAAACTTAGACCAAAAAGAACAAGTCACTAAAGAATATATACATACAGCATTTTCAATTTTTATAAAGCTCAAAATAAACAGAATTGGTAATGTAGTATTTAGGGCAGTATTTTTAAAAACTATTTGACAATTGGCCAAAGGAAGAAATCCATTTTACACTATGATCCATGGACCACTGTAGGAAACAATCACACACACAAACACACACACACAAGCACACACAAGCACACATATTACTTACCCTTACCATGTCCAGTGTACTGTGGCAATTTCCATTCCACTGTATTATATATCACGAAAACCAAATTCTGGTAGTGACCCATTATTTTGATTTCATAGTTATAACCTGCAGTTGGAAAACCATTGATTTAGGGATATTTATGTATGTGGTGAAACTATAAATAAAAGCAATAAAACAATAAACACAAAATACATGAAGGTGGTGAATGGCAGAAAATGGGATTGTGGGGGGAGGAACCCACAGGTAGCATAGTGAGATTGATAACATTCTACTTTTAATTATGGTGTTGGATTCATGAATATTTATTTCATTATTTTGCTTAATTATATATTTACATTGCATATATTATGTGCATGTATCAATTGTAACAAAATATTTTTACAAAGAGAAAGGTTAAAGTGAATGGGGGAAAGGAAGTGGGTAGGAAGAGAAGGAAATGAGACAGATTCTAAAAGGGACTAAGGATCCCAGCCCCTGGAGTGTCATGATTTGACCCAGGATTGTTTAAATCTAGAAATCTGTATAAGCTTGTGAACTATTCCAGTGTTAACCTGGGCTTCTGTCTTTGACTGCATGTTGAATTGAAGATGAATAGAGTGTCTAGAGCTCAGTACTCCTTGTCAGAAATCACCTTTCTCTGAAGCCAGTTGGAATCCCTGGGGCCCCATCAGACTCAAGGAAAAAGAGGACAAGAAGAGCAACAGACCAGATAGAAGACAGGGAGTTCTAAAGAGAAAGCACTGGAGACAACCATTCCTGTAGTTTCTTCTAGCCTGGGCCATTTCCTTACAGGGAAAAGGAATTTGCTCTTTAACCAGAATCGTACTTCTAAGACCATACAAAATGAAAAAGAGAAGGGGCAATTAATCTACAGTTAATCAATGAAGAAACTTAGTCCAGCTAAATTGCGATTACAATATGGATTTTAAAAGTTTGAAATAGAATGAATCTCCATATTAATCATATTGATTGAATCACTTTCATGGCTACCCTTCAACTTTTACTTTTTTAACATTAAATGAAACAACAAATATCTTGAGTCCTTGTGAGTTGTGGGTTAAATGCAGAAGACAGACAATTTTCCATATTTTCTCATATTTGAGACCAGCTCAGAATGTCAGGTTTCACATCTTACTTCTTTTCCATTCTACAAAATATAAACTCTGGGTCATAGGATGTGTGAAATAACAAAGAAACAATGCCTACCAAGGTAGTACCTTTTTTCTTTTTCCTAATGAAATTTTGCATGGATTTATTCTAAAAGGGAGGCAATTCAAATGTGTATGTAGAAATGCTAACTGGATAATACATTTGCAGGGTGGGTAAAGAACTTGGAATTTTTTTTTTTTTTTTTGTGATACTGGCTGAAGTCAATCTTTCACCATCTGGCCTCACTCTGTTTTATTCAGGGCCTCTTATCCATGGACATGATAATATAATGATAAACACAAATGATTCTTAAGGAAATAGAGCCTAAGATCTTTAGTCTATTAAAATTCATTTATTTGACATATAGGAATTCTCCTAGGCACCAGGGTAGGACTTCCAGTGATTCAAAACTTCAGATTCCGCGAGGAGATTAGTATGTAAATATTATCTCTAAGGTTACATTCTAGAGTAATCATTGGTGCCACTCCCTGATTATTTCCAGCTCTCTGCCTCCTAAACACACTGTAGGATTGCCTTTCCTGGGCCCTTGTGGCTATAGGGGCTATGTGACTAGTTCCGGAAAATGTATTGTAAAGGGAAATGCTGTGTGTCACTTTGGAGCTGAGAATTTATTTGCTGCTTCAAGACCTGAGGGTCTTGGTCTGCTCTGGCACACTGGCAGTAACCATTTGGTATAGGAGCTACTTTGTTGGCCTGGGTGTTCAGATGCAAATGATATGCAGAGTCTATGTAGATTGAGCAAGAAAAAAAACTGTTGTTGATTATGGGGTTGCTTACTGCATGACCTAACTTGTCATTACTACTTATAATGGTTCTGATCACCTATTTCAGCATGTATGCGTGTGTGTGTGTGTGTGTGTGTGTGTGTAAGGTTTTCCACACACCCAACAATTCTCCAGACACCAGCTGGGTGTCCTACAATTCAACTCAATTCTGACACTATCTACCAGGAGGTAGTATCAAATTCCATGGGTTAAAGGCTCAATCCCACAAAATTGCCCTCCGATTCAGATGCCAATTGCAAGCCTAGGTTATCACTTGTGCTTCTCACCGACTGGCTACAGATTGGAGGTTCTCATGACAGTCCCCCTTTGGGTTCAATTAATTTGCTAGAGTGGCTCATGGAATTCAGATAAACATTTGATTTACTGGATTATTACAAAGGATATGGAAGGATATGAATCAACAGCCAGATGAAAATGTATGTAAATAGGTTGAGGTACATAGACAGGGCTTGGAGCTTCCATGTCCTCTCCAGGACACCACTCTACCCAAATCTCTGCATTTGCCAACCTGGAAGCTGTCCAAACACTGTCCTTTGGGTTTTTATGGAGGCTTCATTACATAGGCATGATTGATTAAATCATTGGCCACTGCTGGTTGAACTCAATCTCTAGTCTTTCTCCCCTCCTTTCCCAGGGTTTAAGGGTGGGGAGGTGAAGGTGGGAAGTGGGACTGAAACTTCCAACCCTCTAATCACCTGGTGGTTCTCCTGGCAACAAGCCCCCTCTCCCCCCATCCTCAGGCTGCAGGCCAAAAGGCACCTCATTAACATAACAAAAAGCACCTTTATCACTCATATCACTTAGGAAATTCCAGGGTTTTTTTGTTTCGTTTTGTTTTTTAAAGATTTTATTTATTTATTTGAGAGAGAGAATGAGAGAGAGAGAGAGAGAGCACAAGAGGGGGGAGGGTCAGAGGGAGAAGCAGACTCCCTGCTAAGCAGGGAGCCCAATGTAGGACTCGATCCAGGGACTCCAGGATCATGACCTGAGCCGAAGGCAGTCGCTTAACCAACTGAGCCACCCAGGTGCCCAATTCCAGGGGTTTTAAGAGCTCTGTCAAACATATATTTCTTATTAAAAATTACAATATCACACTATTACACTTTCATTGGCCCAAGTCACTTTGGCAGTTATACCGTAAGAATAACTGTACTATATTACGGTCATGGTAAACATTTCTGAATGATCTCTGCACTCTGTCCTGTCAACTCTAGTCTCTGCCTTTTATTCTTTTCATGATCACAATCCAGGCAATGAGTATCACAAATTCCTTCTATTTGAATGAAGGCAACATTTTTGTTTTCATGGAACCCTGAAAATGCTTGGCAGGGAAGGAACACATAAGGAAATCCTTACAGGAAAATTAGAGGGTATGGCATTTCTAGAACATCTATTCTTAGCTTCTGACTGTACCAGAAACGGAGATATTGATGAGATTGGACACTGGTGGTGGCAACACAATTGGCTATTTACTCGGAAAGTTTTGAGATCAACTCCCATCTCACCCTGTCCATTGAGTACACTGAGTAAACTCATTCAATATTTGCTTTAACATATGTTAAATAGAAAGAAAACAAATTCTGGGAGACAAAAAAAAAAAAAGATCTTAAGAGAAGCCGTTAAGCCAAAGAATATTTATTTTCAAAACCTTTAACCACCCAGTGAAAGAGAATTTAAGGGAGCAAATGGATCATAGAATTTTAGAGTTAGAAAGAATGTTAGACTTCATCCGGGTCACTTTCCTGATTTCACAGATGAGGAAATTGAAGTCTCAAAAGGTTAACTGACTGGCTCAGGGTCTAGACAGTTATTTGGTGAGAGAACTTGATTTAAATCCATTGCTACTTTCCTTCTATCATATAATTTCAAGGTTTTCATAAAGATGAGATTGCTGTCTTCTGATATTGCACCTAGACCAAAAGCCACCCAAATAGAAGTTCAATTTTAAATGACACAGAAAGCTTCAAGAAAGAATATGTCCTTGTACCTGATGTATAGTACAGATATTACTCATTTTAGATGAACTTGAAAAATAGGAAATAACTATAATTTATTTTTTTATTTCCTGACTCCCCAATATTAAAGACTTCATAGACTGGTTATACCCTGTTTCAGAGTAGAACCCCCCAGCCGGAGGTGACACTGTGGCCAAGCATTAACTAGATACTCTAGGCATACAGACAAACATTAAATTGATATATATTTTTTGAGCTTTGAGTGGAATCAGAGAATCCCTCAGAATGAAAAAATGTTTCATATCTTCAAAGCAATAGAGAACTGATGATGTCCCAGTCCTTCAGCAGCTATATCTAATCAGTTCCAGAGTCCTGTTGGCTTTTCCTCTGAAGGCCTCTGCTGTTCCTCCTTTAGTCTCCCTGGTTTGTTTGTTAAGCCCCAAATCCTCAGTTTGTTGTTTGTATTTCTCTGTACTCCTGCTCCACCATAACTACCTCACATAGTCACAAAACAAATCACTTATCACAATATGATTCTCAATTTTGCTCAAACTTTCCTCGTCTTAGAATAGAGTTTGCCTCTTTTACATCCATAGAATCCTTTAAAGGTCTTCTCTAAAACCTTTTCTCACAGTCTTCTCAGACTCTTCCGGCTCACAGGAATCCCCTCTACCTCATTGAGTGCTGGTTGCATATAAGAATCCTGGGCACTTTGATAAATATTCCCATTTAATAAAAATACCAATGTATGGAACTACCTCACATCAATTAAATCGTATATTCTTGCCATTATCATGGTTTAAAAGCTTTCAGGTGGGTCTAAGCTAGAGTCAGGACTGAAAACCACTGTCCTGGAGAATTCGCAAACCATGTCATTGATGTACTTACTCATAATATAATTACAAATTACAAATTCAGTGTAATAATACTCAGTATCTTCATGTGTGTAAATTTTTGGCTTTCCAAGTGAGACAAATCTCATGTGTTTTGCATATTTTGAAGCCCTGTGAAACTTGGTTCTGAGATGAGCACAAGTGAAACCTGGAAAGGTAAAGTCTTATTAGTAATATGGCCACAGGCTGCACCTGTTCATTTGTCTGTTTTGGCCTTTTCTATACTTCAAAGTTTCAACTTATTTGAGAGGCAGAATTCTTTCTTTTGAAAAGAACCTTCTTCATAATAATATTTATTTGTACTTAGGAGTAATTGAGCTATTTTTGGTTTAGTAACTTAGCTTATCTTGGTTTATACATTTTGTAAAATCCTGTATAACTCATCAGCATCAAAGTTTTCCTGCTGCTGCTATTAGGATTTTTTTTTTTTCATTGTTAGTTTTAGTGCTAAGACACCTACTTGTTAGTTGTGGCCTTGGAGAAATCAACAAAATAGTGGGGAATTAGAGATAATTTATAGGCTAGTTACATTTGCCTTTTAGCCTATCATGATCAATAAAGCAAGATGTGGCTCCTAATCTGAGTCTAACCTCTCAAAGATCTTGTGGGTCTCACACTAGAAAGATGTTTATGACATTATGAATATCTGCCACACCCACAGCCTCCACCTTCTGAACAATACAACAAAGAAGCCATTCCTTGCATATGATTTGCTGTGCTTTATACTGCAAGATTCTTTTACTGAGCACAACCAATTAGACCAGGGATCGGTGCCTGAATTTAAGACTATGAATAAGGTAGAGGGGGACCTTTTGGAGGCTTTGGATTAGAAACTCTGTCAAATGGATGCATTTTCTCCTACAAAAACAAAGCACACAAATAAAACACAAAACCTAACTAAACTAATTATATTTTGTGGGAATTTTCAAGTAGTGGAAACAAGTGGAAAGAGAAATTGGAGCTGGAGAAGCCGAGTCATGAGAAAAGGAAACTTCTAGACTGTGGTTCTATTCTGAATGATAATTTGGTTCTTCATAAGCTGTTTTCTAAAGCTAGACATCTTCCTGAGCTACATTTATTCCTTATATTCCTGTAAGATTAACTCGTCTTATCCTTGGTAACCTGAGAATGTTATTGAATCCTGAAGAGAACCAGGCAAGCTCAAGTGTCTCTGTTGGGAATGTACTATAATTCCCCCAGTCTGGCTCCCATAAGCAAAACACCAACAATAGCTCGTAGTATACGCTCACAGGATTCCTTTTCAAACTCCTTTGCAAATAATCTATAATACAACTGGGGATGGGGAATATTTATCTAGAAGGACAAGATATTAGACAGATATTCTGTAATTGTGACTTTTGCACATAATTCAGAACTATTTGAGTCCTGAAATTAAGATATGGGACTATTGCTATTGCTACTGTTGGCTCTCCCAAAACCTCTTTCTTGTGATAATTGCTCACACAGGGAACTTAACTATATTCCAGGCACTGTTCCAAACATCTACCCTCTAGTAGCTCATTTAATCACCATAATACATTTATGAGAAAGGTGCTTATTGTTAATATTACCTACTTTACATTTGTGGACACTAACACCTAGGTATGTTGCCTGGGTCACATAGCTAGGAAGGAACCTATATCAGAACCAAAGTGAGTTCTCTCCTTGGTTGAGTTGTCGCACAAAGAAAACTTTACTTGCAGCAAGTAAGGAGATCATGGGGAATAACTTCCAAAGCCATGAGTTCCAGAGCAAGGGTGGATGGGTACCTTTTATTTAGGCTTAGGATGACTATTTAGATAGGGAAGCCTTGTCATCGTGTGTAGAGGTGGGTATAAGGTCACGCATGTGCCTTCAGGAAACACGCCTACCTACACATTGTATGTTATGTAAATGAGGCTTGTGCTCCTTCTGGGGCAGAGATTTTAGTATTATAATGAGGTAAAGGTAGTTGTCGGTCATTCTAGAAGTCATTCTATGGTCCATCTGTGCAGGTGAGAGTCACAGGTTAAGCTCAAACTGGTCTCGGTAGTCTGCGGTGGCTCGAGGTCTTATGAGGGCAGTCATTACTGCTCAAGGGATGGCTTCACTCTCCATTTGCCTGAGTTAAGAGATAATCTGGAAAGAAGAGTTTCAGAAAAAATGTGGGACAAAGGTGGGTGAGTACAGACACGTGGGCAGTACAAGTCAGGTCTTGGGATGTAGCTGGTGACAGACCCAGATTCAAACCCGGGTAGTCCAATGTCAGGATTCCTCACCCGGTCTCTTGGCGATCGCGTTGCGGTGATATACATCTCCAGAACACCCTCTGTCTTTCTTCAACTAAGGAGAAACTAATAATGCTATTAAATCATCTTCCAACAGTTAGAAGCAGCACATAACTGGCAAATAGATGCATTTTCAATCAGGAATTGAAGTATTAAACCATTGGGCGTAGTCAACAGCCTTTCATTTACAGGGTTTGGGTTTAAATTTCATGTTTGCTGATTAGCTACTTGGGAGTAGAGAAGCGTAGAAAATAGATCCTCAAATGACAATGAAGACCAGAGTACTGATTAGTTTTTTATTTCTATTAAAACATAATGTGGGCCAAAAAGACACCTCTTTGTTTTTTCTCAAGATCCTGTGGATTTATGAATGTTTCAGGATTTCTTTTCTTTTAGTGCCCGTGGTTCTTGGTCCGCCGTTTTGAAGAATGAAGAGGTAGATTAGACGAGCAGTGGTGGCCAGCAAAGCAAAGTTTATTGGGCGATGGTACAAAGCTCCCGAAGAGGGAGGATACCCCAGAGGGTTGCCACAGGAGTTTCTAAATCTAGGAGTTTGTATGAGAATGTTGGCGGGCTGTTTTAATCTGATTAACCCTCCGTGAGCATGTCACCCAATCAGGTTTTTGTCCATGCACTCATCTACCTATCAGGGCTCCTTCTAGGGTGGTGTAGAATAACAGGATGGCATCTTTTTCCTTTTAAGGGTAGTTTCCTCTTAGGATGGGGGCCCCTTGCCCCTGCCTGCCTTTCTTCCGAATATCCTCCACTATAAATAACCATTATAAATGCAGTATTTCCCCCTCGGTCTGTGATTGACTGGTGTCTATATGTGTTGCGTGAGGGCATTCATTTCCCTCACCATGTCTTTGTAGTTAAATGAATTAAATCTCTAACAACTCTCACTGGAGTCCTTGCTTGCTTGACCCATGATCCATGATCCATTTGGGTTGCAATAACGCAGGCTTCCCCTTTCCCTACTCACTGATTAACACCCAGCTAACTTTCCTACCCTGGAGGATCAGGTGAACGAAAAGTAGCAGAAGGGCAGAAAGGAAAGAGAGTGATTGAGCCCAAAACTTCCACTTAGCATTATCCACATGGGCTGTTTTATCTGTATGCAGACTGCCTTTTGTAACCCCAGATAAGGGAAAACTGTAGCCAGACTAAGATGGAAACAGGGAAATTCGGCCATTGCAGGCATTTGCTCTTATCTTTTATATTTATAAAGAATAACAGGAGATCCCAGCAGATAAAATCAATGCTTCATATGAAACCCAAATTCACAGTTTGTGTAAGTGCATTTTTTTTTCCAGAGCCATTAATGTTGTTGTGTTGATGCCCTACATTTCCATTCCCTTCCATGCCCAGGAGGGGAATTTAGAACTTGAATAGACCTTTGAGATCACGTAGTCTAACCCTCCCTCCTGTCCCCTCCTTCTCCTAATAAGGAAAGTAAAGCCTCAGGAGGTTAACCGACTTGCACAAGGTCAGATGAGCTCAATTGTCTCCTAAACTCCACACGGAACTTTTTTTCATTTCCAGCTTTAAATTATTTATTCAGTTTTTTGCCATTTTCACTTCATTGAAATGAACTCTCTCTTCTTGCTATTATATCCTGGAAGCTATTTATCCAACCTGATTTAATTGCATTTTCATGCAATTGTATTACATTTTGAAATTGCTATTACATTTTATATTCTCTGTGTTTTTATGCCCTAGTGCCAACTGTTAGCATCCTCTGTGTCCTGCTTTATTATTAAATTACCCCAGGTGTTTCTTAGGCTAGGTTTACTTATATTGCAACACAGAGTTAAACATACCAACATAGGCAGAATGTTTCATATCCTAACTTAGGGTCCGTGAGGGGAAGAAGTAGAAAGCTATGGGTTATTGTTGTGACTATTTCCGTGTTTACCACATTACCACTACAATAAATTAGCATCCCTGGTCTTTAGAATCCCTGGTCTCCGTGTTTCCAAATTTCCCTCCCATCCTCTCTCATTTCTATAGGGCCATTCAGAGAAGGATCTCTCTCCTGGAACCGCCCCTGTCTTCTGAAATTAGCTTTAGGAAGTCAATGCAGACATCGAACATTAAGTAAATGAACCCCAGTTTAAAAAGGATTTAAGCAAATTAGATGGAAAAGCTCCAGGGACACCAAAGCACTCTTCATAAGTCAAAAAGCCTGAGAAATTATTTAAAATATTCCCTTGTTTTTTCCAGTGGGCAAATCAGTAAACATAAACCGAGGCAAAGTTTGAGAGCTTGTTAGAGTGGAAGAAGATTTTGACTCAGAAAAAAACTAAACACCTTTAAAAGTAAAGAGAAATTCATTATAGCAAAAGTCGATAAAATATGTAGCCAAGAAAATGTCTCTCTTTTAAAAAAAAAATAGTTCAGTAGAATAATAGTGCTTGCCAATTATGGGGGGAGATATTTTGATGCCGGCTCAGGCTTGGGCTTTGTTTAGATGGACTCCAATCCAATCCACTGTCAGCTGAATTAGATGCACCATGGACTTCAAAGGCTCTGTGCTCAATGGGAACGTCCAGGATGGAGTGCTGTGAGAAATAAATGATCGTGCTGCAGTGTAGGCTGCCAAGCTGTGGCGATCACTTTTCAGTCACTGGAAAAATGCGGTTGTGCAAATGGACGTCACGCTGTGATAAGGGAAGTCCAAAAATATAGTTGCAACACAGTGAGCAAACTTAATGGAGGCAAATCTTTCACTTCCCTTGGACAGCTATACGCTGCAGGTGGTTTTACTGATGGACACAGTTATGTATGTGGATGTGTAAATAGACATGCCTTGAACACCCCTTTCTTAAATAGGTATGTCAGAGTTAAAGTCACAGCAAAACTTGCAAGAGCTTGAGTGAAAGTCAAATTCGCTCCAGGTATTTGCTTTGGCAGTTTACCATGAGTCCTGGGCAGGGCAAGCTTGGCCAAGGCACTATCTGTGGCTGCTTTGGGGGGCAGTGAGTCCTCCTCTGTCTTCTTCTTCAAGGCCACGTGCACACAGGGACTGCCATTGGAGGGATAAAAGCTGAAGTCTGGCAGCTTTTTTGTACACAGTGCACTTCTTCAACAGTAACCTGCATTAGAATCACCTCAAGTCTCTTTGGAGTGGATTGTTGGGGGCGCCTGGGTGGCTCAGTCGGCAGAGTGTGGGACTCTTGGTTTTGGCTCAGGTCGTGATCTCAGGGACGTGGGATCAAGCCCCAAGTCGGGCTCTGCACTCAGCGGGGAGCCTGCTTGAGATTCTTTCCCTCTCCCTCCCCCTCTGCCCCTTCCCTCACTTGTGCTCTCTCTCTCAAATAAATAAATCTTAAAAATAAATAAATAAATAAATAAATTTAAAAAGAGGATTGTTGGGACCTGCTCCCAAACCCCCAAACTTCAGATTCTGAAGGTCTAGGGTGGGCCTCAAGAATTTGCATTTCTATGAAGTTGCCAGGTGATGTTTATGCTGCTGTCCCTGGGACCCCACTTTGAGTACACCCATCTATGACCTGCCTGCACCCAATGTGGATGCTTGCATGCATGTTGCAAACACAACTCCACCTTAAACAAGCAACGTCACCTCTTTCTATTTGCCCAACTTCACAGGTTTTGTTGATGTCTCGCATGATGAGAAATGCTAAATTAAAGGTAGTGCTGTTGAGCTGGTGTGGTCTTATGTCTCCTCATTGCCCCACTTTAGAAGGTGGGAAGGAGATAAAATTGTGATAATTATTGGAGAGCTTTTATAAGGGAGACACTTTTATGCAGCATTACTCTCATCGTAAGGCTAAATATTAGACTCAACAAAAGAAGTCTCTTTTTCCTTCTTTCCCCAACTATTCTCCAGGAACCCAGCCTTTAACAGATACAGGTGATTCCCGACTTGAAATCAGTATGTTCCAGGTGACACTTGATGCGGGAGAGCTAGGTTCTTGTCTCACAGAGTGGAAGAATGAATCTTGTGGACAAAGGAGGGTGAGTAAAGCGATAGAAGTTTATTAAACAAGGATACAGAAAAAGCTCTCAGGAGTCAGAGGGGTCCCACGAGGGTTGCCACTGGGGGCCTTTAGGGTTGGTCTTTTATAGAAAGCTAACCAGAGAACGTAAATCCTTTTAGCATCTCGATTGATATCACCACTGAGCAAGGACTAATGATAACACCTTCAGGGGCTTGCTTCCTTTTTAGGGTCTGGTTATTCTTTGTTGGTCACAGGTGATTATCAGACCCCCCCCCCCCCGCCGCCCGCCTAGGGCAGGGTGGTCCAGTTTGTTTCCTTATCTCTGGTTTTCCCCACACCTCCACATTTTGGGGATTTCTGTGAGCCTGATCACATAGCCCCCTATCTATCTCTCCCTACCTAGCCCCACCTGTCCCTTACTCCCACTGACTTAAAATAATAATTTGGAGGAAAGATCCTCACCAGTAAGGCGCTGTGGCTTTTTGTGGTTTCTGGAGAGCTTCCCTTCACTGTGATGGTCTTAGACTCTCCCCTTCAGAACAAACTACCACAGACTTTCAAGTGGAAGCTTGTGAGGCAAAGAAGTGGGGCTGAGGAGTCCATTCTGACGAGGCTGGTGATAGAGGCGGCAGCTCATTCTTCCTGCAGGGGCAGCAGAGGCAATGTTTCAGGAGGAGGCATAGGGCTTAGGCAGTCTCAGAGATGGCAACTGAGGAAGTCCCAGTGGCCCCAAACACCCAGCAGTGGCGCCTTGAGCAGACCAGCTTCACCCTGAAGTTTCAGAATGCCCCCTGTGGGGAGGATTCTGTGCCCGGGGCTCAGGCCTTCTCAATTCTTCAAGTATCCATTTTAACTTCTATAAACATCATCTGTTTCAATCAGACAGATTTCTGTTGCTTACAACTGGCAACCTTGACTGGTGCAATTTTTATGTCCTTATATATATAGCAAAACCTCAAAGATCATTTAGTGAAAAGATGCAGAATAGTGAGTATCGTATGAAGGATATGTCTTTAAACGTGATTACAAAGTTTAAGATAGAAGGATATGCAAAAAATAATTAATAATGTGTTTACTTTTCATTTTGAACACACCTCCCGGATTATGTTTTCTTTTTTATTGCCATGTAGCAAGGTGTTATGTAGTAAAATAAAATTTTAAATAACATACCATATAATGGTACCCAGTGTCCAAAAGTAGGAATTCTGAGGTATTTCATTTCTATGTTTTTAACTCCCCAGGGCTCTTATTAACATCCCATGAACTCAGGTTTCCTTGGAGGCCCTGGCGGGTGGTAACTATGGTAACTAGAGCTGGGCCATGGTGATGCCCTTGAGGTGTGCTGAACAACCTTGTCTATGGAACATTCGTTTTCTGATGTTGATGGAGAAAGTCTTCCTGCAGAGCTACTTCTGGCTCTGTCTTCCCTACAATGTGGAGGCCTCACCTCAAAGAGTGAGACTCAGTGGTACTGGTTCCAATCTGGCTGGAAAATATGACCCAAATGACATGGAAGAGTGCATTCACCTGCTGGGCTTCCCTGGATCCACTACAAATCCAACTGGGGTGGACAGAAATACAATCATCAGGACAGCTTCTGGATAGATGGGTGAATTCCGTGCCTAGAGAATAAAGCACAAATACCAAGGAAACTAAAAATTTCCAGTTGTCTGTTTTGTGGCAGATACCATGAGGGGTATATGCCCCTTGTCTGTGCTGTAAGGCAATTCATACGGGGAAAGAGTGTGGGCTTTGCAGCCACATTGCCCTGAGTTCGAATCTTGTTCTGCCCCATCTAGGTCACTTGATTTCATCTGCAGAAAAAGGAAAAATAATACCTAGCTCATAGTGTAGTTATGAAATTTGGACATAATATATGTAACGTTTCTAACATAGGGCCTAGAACATAGCAGGAGTTCAATAAAGAGTAGCCCTTATTCCCAATACCATCCTCAAAAAAACCTCTAAAGTTCTCACCAGAGTTAATAGGGAAATGGGCTCCAGATGGTAAAATTTTCTTTACAGAACACAGCTACTTTATAATACACAGGATTCATCTTTGGAGACATGACAGATAATTTTTAGACGGTTGGAAAAAAGAGTAATTGTATAGCCTAAATTTCCTATACCATTACTCTTAAAACCATCTGCAGGCTCTTTTCCCAAATATATTAGATGAATTACTAAAATTTTGAAAGATTTAAGCTTGACAATATAAGTTACCCACCCTCTCTCCCCCAATCAAATAATTTCTCCCCTAATGCGAAATGCACGAAAGACCATAAACACTTTTTTTCTCCAAAACTGTCTACCACTGAATATTTATCAAGCCTTAATAAAACTTTTATCAGGCCTATTAGTAAAGCATTTTTATCTATAATTTGACATCCATTCTTACAAGTATCATAGTCTTGCAAACTGGTTTGAGGTAGATGAGAAAGCCCATCTTACAGCTCCTGATGATGTGCCCAGCAGGGGAACAGCATTGCTTCCCATTAAGCAACCACCTCCTTGAGTGGAAATTAATCCAGGTCATCATGAGACTTGCCATCTTTAGGATTTGTGGATTCGAATGGAAGGTTATATGGCCACATATTTAAACTTAAGCAGGAATCGATTCAGAAGACGTTAGCTTCAGATTCTGAATAGAGGCTCTGTTGATGTGGCTGTGTGTACTGTGAGTGGCGGCAGAATCCTGTTAGAAGGGCGTTAAATAGTTTTCTCAGCTTCTCAAGGAGTGTTGCTGCTTGGGGCTCTAGCATGCAACTGCGTTGAGTAATTGATGTCTTCTTATAGCTTACAAAAAGCTTTTCCAACTCTTAAATTGCCTTATTAAGAATATGTGTCACATGTTCCAGAGCAACCAGAACCCTGAAAATCTGTATTAGTTTCTCAAGACATTGACTCTTTTATCTTTAAAAAAATGTACATATAGTATCTTCACTTAGTTAAAAACCAAAAATGTATAAAAAGAGAATCTCTCCTCCTCTCCATTTTCCATCTGTTTTCCAGGTCCTACTCTAACCCACCATCATAAATAACCACTGTATTTGCATACAAAAACAAATACACATTCATATTATTCTTATTTCGCCTTCATTTTAACACAGGAGGTAGCACGTTTTACATACTGTTCTGAAACTTGATTTTTTTTTTTTCACTTAACAATATATCCTGGAGATTTTCTTATAACATATCATACATTACATATTTTCTGTGTTAGTCTGGGTCTTGTGAGAAGCAGATGCCAAGACAGTATTCACCACGAAACGCCTGTAAGAGAAAGTGGGAAAAGGTTTGTAAGAGCGTTGTCAGATCACAATACAAGTCTGCTTCCAAATGCGAGACAGAAGGCAAGTTGGGTGTGTCCTAGACTGTAATCCAGTCTGGCGAAAGTGTCAAGGAGCCCTTGGCCGGAGTCACCCATCAGCAATCTCCAGTCTTCCAGGAATGTTCCTGATGCACTGGGTTGTGATCTGGAAGCAGCCAGGGATAGCATGGACTCCTGGGAAACATCGAGATAAATTTCAGAGTGCAGCAGATGGGGCCTCAGTCAGTTATGTCCCCTGTAGTTGGAGGTCTGCAAGGCACTTTAATATTAGGTAAGCCCTCCTTTTCCCCAGAAACCTTTCGTCTACATCTTGCTCTCCAGAACTGGGTCATAACGGTTTTCCCTACCTGGGAAGGAAGCTGGGGAATTGTGCAATTGAGCACACTGTTGGGGGCAGAGAATACAATGTCACAAAATAACAGGGTACTATGAGCAAGGAACACACGGCCAGTTGGTGTCAGTGACTGCCACACATTTAATAAAACTTTGTCAGATGAATTAATGAAGGTTTTAGTAGCCTGGCATCAGGGCCCCACAACACCTTCAGGGCTTCTTCTTGGAACAATGTGCCTTACCGCCAGCCGCCTCCGTCTGTGTATTTCCTCCAGTGACAGAGAGAAGGGCAAGAGCAAAACAAAACAAAAGGAAAACAAACACCCCTCCTTCCCCCAAAAACACTCACAGTAATAACTTAAACTGGTTTATTTTTTTTGTTTTATTATTATTTTTTAAGATTTTATTTATTTACTTGAGAGAGAGAGAGAGAGAGCACAGAGGAAGAAGGAGAAGCAGGCTTCCCGCTGAGCAGGGAGCCCGACTTGGGGCTTGATCCCAGGACCCTGGGATTATGACCTGAGCCGAAGGCAGATGCTTAACCAACTGAGCCATCCAGGTGCCTCTAAACTGGTTTAAAACTTTAGCTTTCCCAAAGCATTTTCACACTCACCCTCAATCAATTTCTACATCTCTAGGTTTCTACATCAGACCCTTTTCATTACCGTTTCCAGGAATCTTGTTTGTATTGGTTAAGTTTAGGCAATAGATCAATATCCTTTGAATTAAAGGATAGGATAGACTTGAATCCAAACTCCCCAGAATAACCTCCAGAACCCTCCAGGCCCATACCCCTCACTTTCCTACTTGAGATTCATTTCCAGTTACACTGACTTCTTCTTGTTTTGAGGGTTTTTGCATATGGCATCCCCACTGCTGGGAATGGCTTTTTTATGCTCCTTGGACCCCATTCCAATGTGTGCATGTGGTTGGGAGGCACTTTCTCACACCAATAAATGAGAGATGCTGTGTGGACACTGGCTGGGTTTCCTACAATGCAACTCAATTCTGACACAACTGACTCAGAAATAGCATCGGATTCCACAGGTTGAGGGCTCAGTCTCTCCAAACTGCCCCACCCCCACTTCGGATGCCAGTCAAATGCCCAGGCTGTCATCTGGTCTGTTCTCACCGACCACTATAGATTAGAGATTCCAATGGCCCCAACTTGGATTTGATTAACTTGCTAGAGCAGCTCTCAGAACTAAGATAATCATTTTACTTACTAGAATGTTGGTTTATGGTTTATTATGAAAGGCTTTAACTTAGAAACAACCAGATGGGAGAGAGGCACAGGGCAAGGTGTGGGGAAAGGGCTCAGAGTTTCCATGCCCTTTCCAGGCGGGCCATTCTCCTAGCACCTCTACCTGTTCACGGGCCAGAAGCTTTCTGAACCCTGTCCTTTTGGGATTTTATGAAAGCTTCATGACAGGCAAGATTGATCAAATCATTGGCTATTGGCAATTGATTTAACCTCCCGCCCTGTCTCCTTCTTCAGGGGTGGGGTGGGGGGGAAATGGGACTGAAACTTCCAACCTTCTAATCACTTAGTTGGTTCTTCTGATGACCAGCCTCGACACTTAGGTGATCTAGGGGCTTTCCCGGCCTCCTCATTAACATAACAAAGGCATCTTTATCACCCTCACGCTCTTATCTCTCATCTTTCTTTCTTAAGTCTACCTTTTCCCCTCCCTCCTTGTTCACTTATTAATTCCAGTAAGTAGCCCGGGTGTCTTAACATAGACTTCTTAAAATTCTTTTGAAAAAAGGAAGAGACGTTTTGTGCATAAAAAGGTCAAGATTCAGAGAGATTTTGGCCCAACTTTCCACATCTAGCTGGTAGCAAAGTCTTACTAAATTTAGGCAGTAGAGCATGGTATCAAGAGTACCAACTTCAAGGTTAATACTCCCAAGGTTGGATTCCCAGCTCTTCTTACTCACTGCATATCCTTCAATAAATTAACTTCTCTAAGCCTCAGTTTCCTTCTTCTTAAAATGAAAATAATAATAGGAGTGCCTGGGTGGCTCAGTCGGTTAAGCATCCGACTGTTGATTTCAGCTCAGGTCATGATCTCAGGGTCGTGGGATCGAGCCCTGCATCGGGCTCTGCACTCAGCTCAAACTCTGCTTGTCTCCTCCTGCTCTTCCCTGCGCTTGCTCTCTTTCTCAAATAAAAAAGAAAAGGATAATGATAATACTCCCTCATTAGGATCTTATGAAAATACTGACATGCAGCCTAGTGTCCAGTATTAGGTATGTAGTGGCTGCTCAGGAAACAGGAGCTGGTATTATTGAGTATTCTGCCTCTGCAGGCCAGTTGTCTGCAGGACGCCCTAACCCCCTCAGACTGGGAGCTCTGTGTCTTCACATTGCTGGTGGTAGTGCAGGTAGGAGTAGGTGTTAGGAAGCAGACACAGGGTTTGTAGTGGAAGCTGACCTGAAGCAGGAAAGGGCCTACATGTGTAAATTCATTAATTGCTGGGTTCCACTGGGCCAAGAACTGAGTTTCCTTCTATCACAAACCCTGCCTGCGTTTTTTAACCCACCGAAAGTGCAGAATGCATGACACCGGGCCAAGTTTGGGGTGGTTCCACCTCGAACAGTCCTATAATAACCAGTCTCCACTGTTCAAACTTGGGCCACTTCCCAGGTGAGGACATCCCTGTGCAGTTGGATATTTTCAAATACTCTTGGAAAGGAGATTCCACAGTTCCTTGAATAATACCAGAAACTCCTAGCAAGATATCAGTTATTTTGAAGCGGGAGAGCTAGGTTCTTGTCTCACAGAGTGGAAGAATGAATCTTGCGGACAAAGGAGGGTGAGTAAAGCGATAGAAGTTTATTAAACAAGGATACAGAAAAAGCTCTCAGGAGTCAGAGGGGTCCCAAGAGGGTTGCCACTGGGGGCCTTTAGGGTTGGTCTTTTATAGAAAGCAAACCAGAGAACTTAAATCCTTTTAGCATCTCGATTGATATCACCATTGAGCAAGGACTAGTGATAACACCTTCATGGGCTTGCTTCCTTTTTAGGGTCTGGTTATTCTTTGTTGGTCACAGGTGATTATCATAAAAAAGACACCCACCCCACAGGCCCAGAGCAGGGTGGTCCGGTTTGTTCCCTTATCTCTGGTTTTCCCCACACCTCCACATTTTGGGGATTTCTGTGAGCCTGATCACATAGCCCCCTATCTATCTCTCCCTGCCTAGCCCGGCCCGTCCCTCACTCATTTCTGCCGAGGTACGTCTGATTTCTTCATCACCTGCCTGGATTTTATAGGCCAGAATAACCTGCTGAAGATCTCTGGGTGACTTTTTATTACGGAGTTCAGGGTTTCCACCCTCCACCCCCCTTATGGAGTTCAGGCTTAAAAGGTAGTATCTGACTATTGGATGCTAGTGTTACTGAGAAAAGAAAGCAGTGTTTGCAACTCCTCTCCAGAGCAGCGGGAATTGTGAGATGCACCTGCGGGCCGGTGACATTGATTCCTATGAATTGTTTTATTCTTGTCGGAATCGATCCATCAGCCAGTGGCCACCTCATCCTTGGATGTGACTTCATCATGTTTCCATCTTCTCACTTCTCTCTAGCCCTCCAGCCTGTCAGGAAGGAACAGGTTACCTTGGAGACAAGATGTTTGGAAAATGTATGAAACCACTACCTCTGATTCAGTTATTAGGTATCTTATGTGATTCTCTATGCTTAATTTAAAAATCCTTTAGAAAGGATTGGTAATGAATTTCAGAATGGAGGAATTTTTTTCTTTTCTTTTTTTTTAGACATGGAGATATGTATATCCAAGGAAGTTTTAAAAATTGTTTTTTTTTCGGGGCACCTGGGTGGCTCAGTCACTAAGCGTCTGCCTTCGGCTCAGGTCATGATCTCAGGTTCCTGGGATCGAGCCCCGCATTGGGCCCCCTGCTCAGTGGGAAGCCTGCTTCTCCCTCTCCCACTCCCCCTGCTTGTGTTCCTTCTCTTGCTGTGTCTCTCTCTGTCAAATAAATAAATGAAATCTTTAAAAAAAAAAAAATTGGTTTTTTTTCTTTTTTTTTTTAAACAGTAAGGTGAACAATTGTCTGGGTTGCCCTGAAGATCCCTGTTAGTGCAAAGAAGAGAAAAATGCATGAAAGGACCTCTCAAGGTTCCTTTCAGCTCTAAAAGCTCAAGAAAATAAGTTTACACAGGGACAGAAGCCTATGTAAGTTTAGACTATTTTTTTTTTTAAGATTTTATTTATTTGACAGAGAGAGAGAGAGACAGCGAGAGAGGGAACACAAGCAGGGGGAGCGGGAGAGGGAGAAGCAGGCTTCCCGCGAAGCAGGGAGCCCGATGCGGGGCTCGATCCCAGGACCCTGGGATCATGACCTGAGCCGAAGGCAGACGCTTAACGACTGAGCCACCCAGGCGCCCTAAGTTTAGACTATTTTATTCTACTATTTTAAGAAATACTATAAACCACAATTTTTTTATACAGACAAAAGGTAAATTAAAAAAAAATTTATATGTTTAAGCATTTGTTTCACTATTGTAGTTTCTATATGTAGAAATACACATCTAGGACTTTGGTATGTATATATTAAACATGCAGATACACCTTCCTCTGTAGGTAGACATCTTTCTTGCCACACTTTTAGCCTCACAAGCTGTTCCTTTTGTCCTCTCTCTCCTTCTAACGGGTGACTTTTTCCCTACTGCTTGTGCATTCACAACTGACCAGTGGCCATTTTCCAGAATTAGAGACTTTTCAGAGTCAAACGCTTATGGAACCATAAATACCAGACAGTGGCTACATTCCAAGAATTTCCTGGCATGAGAAAAGGAGGGTCAAGCTTTCTACTACAGACAGTGTTGTTTATACAGCCCAGGGATTGCCTAAGTTACCTCTGCTTCTGCAAGGGGTTTGACCCTGTAGGCTGTAAACTATTAACCACAGTGTTCCTTGAACTACAAGAAATAAGCCCAGATCTCATTAGGGAGCTTTGCGCTTTAATTCTTGTCATTGAGTCTGCAATTGACCCTATTGCGTGTTCCATTCAGTACTTCAAAGTAAGGTCATTAACAACCAAGGGTGAAGGGCCTGTGCCATGATCTCCTTAAATAAGTGACTTGAGCTGAAATGCAGAACCATGGGAACTTCCTCACCTACCTTTATAATGGATACTTTGGTGGAAACCGAAGCCCTACGATTTTCTCTATAGTCTGCATCTTTGTTCATGCCAAAGGCATTTAATCTCTTTTCAAAATTACTTTTACTGAGATAAAAAAAAAAAGACTGCATCAGAAGGAGGAATTCAGTTCCATCCAGTGAGTTCAGGTGGTATAATTTCTGCACAGACTTTATTGTTTCCCACTGCTAAAAAGAAGAGAGAGGAGGCTGTATTATTCATGGAGCACTCTGTGTACCTGGTGGACACTGCATAGGACATTTTACATACCACCCCGAACAGTCTTCATAGAACATGGTCAGTTACATTTTAATCTGTCCATTTTAGAGGTGGCTAAATGGAGTCCTAGAATAGTTAACTTGTCCAAGTTGAAAGGACCTAGAATTAAGTCTGCTTGAGCCCATAGCCAAGCTCCTTCCACTAAACCACACTACCTGCCACAATTAGCTTGCAGGGCACTCTGTGTCCAAAGACCATGTCCACTTTCCTCCCTCCTCTTCCTCTTGCCTCCTCTCTCCTTCTCCTTTTCCTTTCTTTCTTTGTCTCTATTTTGTTTACCAAATATTTCAACCATACTAAAAGATTAGAAAATGATATATCAGATATCCGTGTACTGCCTAACACCAGAGTTTATAAATGTTAATATTTTTTATATTTCCTTTAGATTTTAAAAATGTAATCAAAATATTATATATCTGATTAAAGGCACCTCATCTCATTCCTTGCTCATCTTTCTCATAAATGAATATTATCCTGAAGTTAGTATGAATCCTTCCAGGCCATTTTTATATTGTTAAAACATATGTATTTATCCAAAAACAAGATATATTTTTTCAATGTTTAGTATTATTTTGTAAGATTTAATATTTTACACAGTGATGCTATACACTACGTATGTAGTGTGGTTTGTCTTTCTCTCTCTCTCTCTCTTTTCACCCTTTGCTCTTTTGTTTTGTTTCCTAAATTCCACATATGAATGAAATCATATGGTGTTTGTCTTTCTCTGACTTATTTTGTTTAGTATTATACTCTCTGGTTCCATCTATGTCATTGCAAATGGCAAGATTTCATTCTTTTTTATTGCTGAGTAATATTTTATTTTATATATATATATATATTTATTATATATCTATAATTGGCTATTATAGATAGTGCTGCAGTAAACATAAGGCTGCATGTATCCCTTTGAATTAATGTTTTTGTATTTTTGGGGTAAATAGCCAGGAGTGGGATTACTGGATTGTAGAGTAGTTCTATTGAACATAAAAAATGCTTAACATTTTTTTCATAAACATGGTGTCTTTTCTCCACTTACCTGTTCATACATTTTGCTGATTTTTTTTCTTTCGGCTTATTTACCTTACTTACCTTTTCTTATTGATTTATGAGTCCTTTAAATATTTTGGATATACTCTTTGATAAGGACTACATAATGCAAATGTCTTCTGTTCTGTTGCTTGTATTTTCACTTTGTTCATGATGTCATTTGTTATACAGAAATTTTTAATTTCAATATACTCAAACTTATCAAAACAATGTTTTGGGTTTCTTGTGTTTTATTTAAGAAATAATTTTCAACCCTGATGCTGTAAAGCTATTTTAACATTTTCTTTTAAAATTTACTTTTTTTCTTTCCTTCTCAAGGATAAGGTCTAGACAGACCATCAATCTGTCTAGATTTTTTTTTTTTTTGTATAGAGTGAGACCAGGTTCTGACTTTATCTTTTTTCACATGACTAGCCCTCAGTTCTGGCACATATCATTCAAAAGTTAGGCTTTTCCACAATAATTTGTACTGCCTCCTCTGTCCTACATAAAGAGAGGGGTTGTTCTGCACAACTCCAGGGGGCACCATTCATATCATAGTCTATGTGAATGGCACAATCTTAGAGCATGTAGAATATAATGTAAATGGTGTCCCCTGGAGCTATATGGAATGTGGCAGCCCTGTATAAATCTCTGCTATATATGATTGCTTGTGTATTAGTTTCCTAGTGTTGCCAAAACAAATTACCACAAACTGCATGGCTTAAAACAACAGAAATATATTGTCTCAGTTGTGGGGGTGAGAAGTCCTAAATCAAGGTGTTGGTAGGGCCATGTTCTCTCTGAAGGTCCTAGGGGAGGACACTTCCTTGCTTCTTCCTGGCTTCTGGTGGTAGCCAGCAAACTTGGCATTTCTTGTAGATGAGTCATTGCAATCTCTGCCTCCATCATCACATGACATTCTCTCCTGACTGATTCCTGTCCTCACATGACCTTCTGATAGGAACACTAGCCATTGGCTCAGGGCCCAGCCCAGTCCAGTATGCCCTCATTTTGACTATTTACATCTGCCAGCTATTTCCAGATAAGTTTATATTCTGTTAGGCGAACGTGATAACCACTACACTACGGAAACCAAATAAGCTTATATTCTGAAGTTCTTGGGGGAGCACTATTCAACTCTGTACAGTTTGATTGTTTTGCTGCAAGTTCTGTGTTGTTGGCTTATTTAATCTACATCTGTGCCCAAACCACCTTATCAAATTATTGTGGCTTAATGGTAAGTCTTTACATATGGTAGAATGAGCCCTCAGCTCTCTCTAATATTATTCTTCAAACATTTCTTGGCTTTTCTGTGCTCTTCAAAATCTATGATGTCCCTTTTTGGAATTTTTGGTTGAATTTTGAGATTAATTTGGGAAGAGTTGGCATGTTTATGATAGTATATGTAAATAGCTCCATTTATTTAGGTCTGTCTTCTTGAATTAATTTCCTCCATACATGTTTCCCAAATTTTTTTGTTATTTTTTCCTTTACATACCTAATGGTTATTGTGTCTTTAATGAATGGAGTATTTCTTATTGGTTGTTGCAGGCATTCAGGGACACAGCTGTTCTTTGTGTGTTTATCTTGCATCTAGTATCATTGTTGAATTCTCTTATTAGTTCTCACCATTTATCTCCAGAGTCTGATTTGCTATATAGAAAATCATATTGCCTGTAAAGAATAATTTTGTTTTTCCTTTGAATTCTGATAATTATTTCCATTTTACCTTATCTTTCTGCAGTGCCTGGGACCTCCAGGGAAGATTTATATAGAAGTAGTGGCAGCAAACATTATTTTCTTGCCTATCATACATTTTTACAATAATATTTTGCTGCCTAGAGATTTTGTGTTATCATAGTAATGATCATGATCAAGTTTCTCCCTCTCCCGGACCTTCTCAACTATCCCAATTTACAGAATCAGTTATATTTAATTTTCTACAACCAAGTCCAGAAATATATTATAGGGCCCCTTTCCAACATTTGGTGAATTGGGAATTACATATTGTCCTGAGTCTGTGGTGAAAGCCTCTGACCCTCAGTCTTTCTTCCAAAACCTTTTCTTTCCTGAGACACAAACTGCTGGGAATTGATCCTTGCCTGAGCCTTCTCATTCTGGGTCCAGTGTCTTGTTATTTTTGTCAACTCTTCCTTCGTAGGGGATGGACTAAGGATATAGACCTGCCTCAAATCAGCATCATTTTCTGCAACGTGGATGCTATTACTCATAGCACTCATTTGGCTACACATTTCCCTAGTGACTAGACTAGTAATTATCAGCTATAGCTTTTTCATCTCTAACATACCAGAGTGTTAAGAATAGTGAATCACTATGACAATAAATAGCTACTGATGAATAGCTACTGGCAGGGGAGTGGGTGTACCAAAATCTCTGGAGAACTAAGAATAGTTCAGTAAAATGCCCCCAGTACCCCCAGGTATTTCTAATATGCCACTGACTTCTTCTTTCATTTTGGAATCATTGACCTTGAGGTACTTATTTCCTAGTTTTACCCACTAAGTCAGAGTCCTTGAGTAGCAAAACCTGAATTATTCAAATAGAGCCAAGTTCTCTGTGCCTTTCTAGATGCTGTGATTGGGGACTGCAGATCATTTCCCTCTTCCCCTCACCAAGCATATACCCGATAGAGCCCATCTCTTCTTGGATTTTTTTGTTTGTTTCAAGTTTTTATTTAAATTCTAGTTAGTTGACATATTGCATAATATTGGTTTCAGGAGTGCAATTTAGTGATTCATCACTGACATATAACACCCAGTGCTCATCCCAAGTGCCCTCCTTAATACCTATTACCCATTTAGCCCACCCTCCACCCACCCCCCCTCCAGCAACCCTCAGCTTGTTCTCTATAGTTAAGAGTCTCCTATGGTTTGCCTCCCTCTCTCTCTCTCTCTTTTTTTCCCCTTCTCCTATGCTCATCTGTTTTATTTCTTAAATTCCACATATGAGTGAAATCATATGATATTTGACTTTCTTTGACTGGCTTAATTTGCTTAGCATAATACACTCTAGCTCCATCCACGTCGTTGCAGATGGCAAGATTTCATTCTTTTTGATGGCTGAGTAATATTCCATTATATACACACCACTTCTTTATCCATTCACCAGTTGATGGACATTTGGATTCTTTCCATAATTTGGCACCTCAGGGTGCATGTGCCCCTTTGAATCAGTATTTTTGTATCTTCTGGGTAAATACCTAGTAGTACAACTGCTGGGTCATAGGGTTGTTTTATCTTAAACTTTTTGAGGAACCTCCATACTGTTTTCCGGAGTGGTTGTACCAGTTTGCATTCCCCCCTTTTCCACATCCTCACCAACATCTGCTGTTTTCTGTGTTGTTAAATTTAGCCATTCTGACGGTGTGAGGTGGTATCTCACTGTGGTTTTGATTGTATTTCCTTGATTATGAGTGATGTTGAGCATCTTTTCATGTGTCTGTTCATCAACTGTATGTCTTCTTTGGAAAAATGTCTATTCGTGTCTTCTGCCCATTTCTTAACTGGATTATTTGGTTTTTTTGGGTGTTGAGTTTGATAAATTCTTTATAGATTTTGGATACTAATCCTTTATCAGTTATGTTATTCTTCTTGGATCTTTTGAAGCATTGAAGCCCTTATGGTCAACTTTCTGCAGATATTGGCAACAGCTATAGAAATCATCTGAAAAATTTCCATTTATAAAGAAATTCATTAAAAACAATGATCTATAATTATAAATGCTCCATAACTAAGAATTATTTTAAGATAATTAAGAATTATTTTAAATTGGTAAAATTCTTAATCTTTAATCTCCATCTTATTACTCTGTTATCATATATGAAGAGCAGCAGCTACTTTGAAAATCAATTTAGCATCTCACTTCTTTTCAATGTATACATCTTGATTATATAAAATGCTTTCCTATGTTTTCACAGTTTCAAAACAATTATAACAAATCCAGTCATTATAACCTAGATACAATATTTTGATATGTATGGTAATCTTGAATAAATTTACGCCAAAGCTTAATATAGAAATATAGAAAACACTCCATTATTTAGCATGTATTCACTGACTAAAGAAAGTGGGTTTTTTTAATTAACATTTTTTCTTTTACTCAGTGGTTTTATTTTACAGCCTGAGAATTATACGTATTGTTTCATGGCTTTCAGTTTTCTAAAAAGGATACATCTCATTGGAATCTTAACTAAGGAAATATAAAAAGACAAAAGAACAGAAAGAACTGGACAAATTTGACATTTTCCAAATGATATTAAGATGTATTTCTCTTGGCTCATCTATAAAGGAAACTGTCATGGTGACAACTACAGAGACAGAATCTCACCCTAGTTGAGAATTCCTCTTGGTTTTTAAGAATCATCTAGGCCTGGATTCCAGAGCCAGTTCTATAACTGGCCAGAAGAGAAACCCAAGGTAATGTCTTTTCTCCTAGTATCTCTTCCCTTGTAGACACATTGGGGCTAGCAAAATTTTATCTTGGTGGACTGCCGTAAAGATTAGAGATCACTTATGAAAAGACCTTGATACACAAGAGGCACTCAATCAATGGTAACTATTGTCTTCCAATTCTTGTTAAAGAAATATAATTAAGTTGCCATTTTCTTTAAAGACTGAAATCTGAATCAAATCTATCATACTTTGTTGAATGGCTCCTGTGTCTGAGAAGTTAAGCACTAAAACAGTGAGCAAAGATAGGTGAAACACTGTCCCTTTTCCTGATAGGTTATAATCTAGTTTAAAGGGACAAAATCAGACATATAACAAGATAACTGACAATTCAAAAGCATAAGTGAACTCTAATGAACTCTTGGCACATTGTCATCCTCACTAAAATATATACTGAATGAATAAATGAATGAGTTGTGAGGAGACAGAAGGAATTTATCATCAGTTGGTCCTGGGTTTTTTATTGAGTGGGTCAAATTTTAAAGTGAGGTAATAGGCTTGGATATACAGGGAAGAAAAGGAAAAACATTCTTTCCAGCAAGAGTAAAAAATGTTAGTTTAGTTCAAGAAATTGCAAGCAGATCAGTTTGGTTGAATACAGCAAAATAATTGTTTTCATGGCCTATTTATAAGAAGAGTAAAATACCTTTAAACTAATGAAAGGCACATTTTCTGAGAAGCACTTAAACTATAGTTTGGAATTCACAATTTGGGAGAAATTGATGCTGGATAAAAAAATGTTTTGTCTTAATAGATTAGCCATCTTTTGGAATTTACTCAAGTAAATATACATAAAGATTGGCTAGAAAATCTGGTTTGGAATCATTGATGAAACCCACCTATGATAATCCATTAAGATTACAACCAACTTTTAGGGCCCAGTTACAATCACTTCAAAACCCAAGTAGATGTATTACCTGATTCTAATATCTCCTGCCAACAAAATCTCACCTTTTCATTTAGATAAGTTCCCATATTAGCCCTTCATGTTTGCTTATAGGCCAACATGGCTGACTGTCATCTTAGGGATCTGCCATGTTCTTCCACTCCTACTAAATCTGCCCTTGGCCAAAGTCATCTTCCCTCAAAGGTAGCAGAAGCAGCTTTATTTATTTATTTAGCCATTTCTGTTACAGCTTTCATGAGATTGCCAGTGTCCATGCCAAGGATGCTTTATTCCTCTCTTTCAAAGCTGCCACTCCTCAGGGTAGTATACATATTGGATTTTGTATGGAGATGGGAGAACAGTCTTCCACCTGGATCTGGGGCACACTTTGTTTCTTGGACCCAAAGTAATACTGTTGTTGAACATCTGAAACTTTTTCACAAAGCCTTTTCAGTATTTTCTTCTCTCTTTAGCTCCTGCAAGCAACTTTTCAATGATTTTCCCAAACAAAAAAGAATACTTCTAACAAGCAGACAGACAAATGCAAGCAACATAAAACAAACCATATGTGTTGCATGGAATCAGACAACAGTTCAGACACAGTATTTTTTCTATCCATATACAAAGAAAGTACCATGATCCTTTCCCCTAAGAATGCGTAACCTCTACTTCCTACTCACCTCTCAGAAGGATAAAATATTAAGGAGTTGCTCCTGGCTTGACCATCTTAGTCCACCTATATTAGAGATAATTCAGTTTGTTTTACAGTTAGAAAAACGTTTAGTATATACACAACTCAATGGCTTATTCAAAGGGCTTAGTTTTTCCAAATGTGAAGTTTATACCTCTAAAGGAGAAAAGGTAAATTTTTAAAATGATTGTGGCTTTTTTCCCAGCCCTTTTCCAATCTTCAAAAGTTTCCCCCCAAATTAGAATCTAAGTTTCCACTAATATACATTCTTACATTTAGTGAAATTAGAATGTTTCCTATGCAATTTTTGGGTTACTTCCTTGGCTCTTAAACATTAAGAATCTGAAAAAAAAAAAAAGCGTCTGGGAGATAACTGCAGGGGTGATACTAAATCAAAAATCAAAGGTGCTAAGAACCTGAAGGAGTTAATGAAGTTTGTGGTACTGCTAGAATCAGAGCTCTGTTGTGGTAAAATTTATTTATAAGATGTTTTTAGCCAAGAAAAGTTACAGAGATGTTTCTGAGAAGTATCTGCAGCAGTCTTCAAAAAAAAAAAAAAAAAAGACAAAATAGAACAAAAAACAAAACAAATGATCCGGAATTCACCACTCTGTCTCCTACAGAATCTACATTAAGGAAAATGTCTGGGTATTGAAATACACTTTGGAATATTAAAAGGGTGCTATGTATTATTTGGTTAAATTGCCAGTATCAGGAAGAAGGATCACTAATAAGGAAGATGCTCACTGCTCATTGTTCTAGCAACAATAGACTCAAATGAATAATTGCATGATAGCAGGAGATAGGGCTTCAGTTTATCATAGAAATGCTCTTAATTAGACTTGCTACACCACTGTATGTCTCACCTGAATTGCCCATGTATTATTGATAAACTTTATTGGATTATTTTACATATCATGTGTTCATCTTGGTCTGATCAAGGCTCAGTTGTGTATTGCAATCTGCTAACTATGGTTGGTTGGCTAGTGCACTGGAGTTCATCAACCCCCAGTTCTAATTCAGGACGTCACTGAGGTATGAATAGATTAGGTTATTCAGGAACCCAGAGGTTGATCCTTTATTAGCTCTTCAGTATTTGATAATTATAATGAAGATCACAACTGCAAGATCTAATTAAGTTTGGAACTTTCCAAAATTGACTTTCTATAGAAAATTTCATGCTGAATGAATGTGACAATCCAGAAAATTAAAGAAATAGCCTCTTGCATGACTGTATTTCATTTTCCTCCTCATACATAGAAGCATAGAATCCTGGGGCTAAAAACAGGGTTGAACAACTTCCTAAATTAAGAACAATTTTGCACATGGCCAAGATTTTAATGTCTATTCCCATCCAAGAAAAGTTTGTACATAATAATGCTTCTCATGGGTATATAGCAGTTTAATTTTCCAAGTGTTTTTACCGGTGTTATCTTGCTTTATCCTCACATCATCTGAGTTAGGTAGGACGGATGTTTGTGATGTGACTGTGCACTGAGCTAGTAAGATGTGGGTTCAATTAGCAGTAAGTTAACTTTTGGAGCCTCCATTTCTTCCTCTGAAAAATGGGGATGAAAATAGTTCCCAGGGGGTCTTCTGAGGATTAGAAATGGTTTCTAGTGAGTCTGACCTTTTTAGTATATGGTTGTGGTGATTCTCCCATCTACTGGGCCTTCCTATTTTTGAGCCAGAATCCTGCCTTAGGCTGAGAGTGTTCTTATTTCCAGGCACATGTACCTAATCCATTCTGGATGTGGGGATGAACATCTCAGCAACAGTATTTGCCCTTAGGATTAGGAGTTGCAGCAAATAGTTTAGCTGTATTTTCTATTGCCAATACAAATGCAACTGAGAGAGCTAACTTGTAATCACCAGATTCCATATAAATTTTGCTCAAAAAACTGATGTAGTGGTACATTTTCCCCTCCATAGGAGGACAAACTTTCTCAGATGGTGTGCCCTTATTTCTAATAGGTCCACTTTAAACATGCGTGCTGTACTCTCTGCTCTTCAGCAGGCGTCATCTGAACTGTATTCCAGGACTGTCCAGGCTCATCTTTCTCCTTTTCTCATTTGATTGTACTTAGAAGCAGGCTGGTATGATTTAAGAAGGCTGGATTATTGGCAGTGCAGTATGCTTTGAGAGTCTAGTAAGGACTCCCTTAACATGGAGGCCCTCACTCCCAGCCTTTCACCACTGGTGTGAGCCAACTCAGCAGTGATTGATTCCTTTGCAATTAACAGAAACTTGTTATCACTCATGTCTACTTTACTCTGGTAGCTCATGAAATTCTCTGAATGGATCAGAAAGCTGAGAAAAACTCAGTATAATAAGATGCAGGGCAGGTGGATTTTCATTGCGTAGAGTGGTAGAACACAGGAGGATCTTGAGTTCATCAAAGAAAAGAACCGTAGTCAGGTGCTGAGGAGCACAGGTACTGGTGGATGGAGAAGCTTGGTGCTCAAAGGGGAGGTGGGACAACACCAAAATGCTGATTATCAGTATGACTTTCTTGGGCTAAATCTGCCATCAAGCCTTCTCTTGACACACTTCTTATCTTGCAGGAAACCGATGTCAGTTTAGGTCATCGCCAATGTTTGTTTTGGGCTCCTGGCAAGAATAGGCATAGGCTCGCTATGTGGGGAGTTAGATTCTGTTCTCCTGTTCTCTCTACTTCGCAGTGTCCCAAGGCACTTATTTCACTGTTCTAAGAGAACTGGGAAGGAGAGAGCCTCAGTGTTTCCCTTTAGCCTTCACACTTTCCTGTCTGCTGTTTTCCTCTCTGCCTTGGGAGTTCTCAGCTGTCACATTGAGCAGCCCTCACTTAGATCTGAGAGACACAATCACAATTCAGTTTACAACTCCATACATCAGATAAATCTGTCCACATGTCTAATTGCATTATGTTTTGCCATTCATTTATTCTCAACAGATGGAACTTCTATTCTGTGCCAGGCACTGTTGTAGTATTGGAGATAATCAGTGAAAAAAGTGCAAATAAAAACCTTTGCCCTCACAGCTCATGCATTTTGGTCAATGAGGTAATGTTTACACTACAATCACTACATATCAGGCACTTTTCATAGCCCTTTACATGCACTGGTTTTATTTGATACTTATAAGTGGATACTATTATCTGCCTCATATTGCAGATGAGGAAGTTGAGGAAAGTGACTTGCCCAAGTCATGCTGCTAGTAAGCTATAGGGCTGGGATTTCAACCTAAGCAATATGAAGGATAGCAAGGTTGAATAGCGTTTTTCATATTTTAGATATCTCGTGACCCTAAGACTCTAATGGCTTCTCTGATGATAAATAAACCTTTTCAGAGCAGATGTAGAAACTGTCTTAGCTTCCAGCTTTCTGTCCCTCTGTCAAATATAGTAGATGTGTTGAAGTAATGTATGAGACCTGATGTAAAACCCTAAATGCGTCAAATGAAAGAGAAATAAGTCAAAAGTGTATGCTGTGTTTTCAGATGGATTTGGACACAGAATGTTTTGAGTGACACTGAGTGATTTTCCTCATAATTGGTTAAAATTAAAAAAAAAAGAGAGAACCAGGTAAATGTATAGTCACCCATATTTGAAACATTCCATGGTAACCTGCCAAACTTTAGGAGCTGTTGACCAAGGAACCCAAACTCTATCATGCAATGGTTATTCTCTTAAAATAACTGGCCAGTCTGCAACCAGCCTCTTGTGGATTGCAGGGCTCTGGGAAAACAACTCTGACAGAACCAAATACATTAAAGTATCCCTAGGGCCAGACAGTAGTGCCTGAAATTTCTACCTTTTGTAGTTTTTATTGCATAAGAGGCTTTATAAAAAGCAAATAAAATTAGGAATAGTTACAATTGTTATCAGCAAATCTTTTAATAGTTAATTGGTAGAGAATGGGAAAAACATAGAGCAGAATATGGTTAGAAGACAGATCAATTAAAAACAAAGAAGAAAATAAACTTAGAGAATGGTAAGAGTATTTACCTCCCAATCATATCTCTTGACAAAGTTTGCCTGCTTCCCCACCAGAAGGTAGTGTCCATGAGGATGAGGCCTTGTTCTGCTCATTGCCTTGTCTCTAGTGTCCAAGCAGTTTAGACACAGAACAAGTACTCTGTCTATATTTGCTGAGCCAATGGCTAAGTGAACACCAACAGATTAAAGGAAATAATGTATAATTGCTGAATAAAGTTTCCTTTGACATGGTTCTGAATACTTAAGGAAGATCCCCTTTTAAGATCAAGGCAGTTACAACACTCGGTTTCAACTTTATTATCCTAATGACTATCATCTAAACGACAGGATTTTAAGCTCAGTAACAGGAAGATATTGTTTGTTTTCTTCTTTCTTAAACCACTATTGAATGAATAATAAATGAATTGGCAGGCCAAAACAAGAGAAACAACAGTGAAGTAGGGGATAAGTAGGAAATACTGCGTTATTGTTATGAGTCAGACCAGCTAATTTATCTGGAGAGTAGGAAGAAAAGAATAGGGCAATGTAGGAAGGAAAATATATTCTTTTAAATCTATATTTTAAAATCTTACTCTTCTTGTGCTTTGGGTCCACTTCTGTACAGTGGGTTCCCAATAAATGTTTATTGACTGCTTTATAGATTTCCATTTTCACTCCAAAATCAGCAAGTCTAACTCAAATAATGCCCCAATTTAAAATGGATTAAAAATAAACATTTATTTAATTTTCACTAGGCTGATGTTATTGAGACCCATTTTTGCTTATTGCTAGAACCAATATGCAAATTACTGAGACTCCAAAACTCATCTAGCTCTTCACCTCTCACACTCCCTCACTGCCAATTCATTTATTCCTCCCTGCAGTCAATGTTTTTGATTACCCATCACCACAGGGTCTGGCATACAATGGGCACTCGACAGATAATTCATTTATTTTGATTTTAAAAACCACCTTCTTTGCAGTGTGCAGGATGAGTTGTTGGAAAAATGTTAAGTCAAGAGGACTAGTTAAGTGTAATTGTCTTGAAAAACTTTTGATCATACCACAGCAGAATAAAACTCTTGACTTCACACCCCCGCCCCCCAAACATGGCAGTTTATGACTCATGTCATAAATGTGGTATGCTGGATTCATGTACTGTATACATCATAAAACATACACAAAAACAGAAATAAGAAAGGATGCCATAAAATTGAAGAAACAACAACAAGAAAAAAACAACCCACAATATTTTTCTGTCATGCTCTCTTCTACTATAACTAACCAGGATCTCAAGGCATAATACATACCTTGGGAAGATATGGGTGTAAATCCTTATTTCAGAGAGTCTTTATAATTTTGAAACTTTCTGAATTTTTGTCAGGTGTGACTAGATGTCCATTGTTTATAACTCCTAAAGCAGCTGACAAAGACCTTGTTCTAGAAATAGGGAATGGTTCGTGTTTCCATTTGCTTGAGGTTTGCTTCTGCCTGCATTTTTAGGATTACTCCTAATTTGTGTCCGTTTTTGTTTTCTGCAGTAATCCTTTTTAAGTCCTGTGTCATGCAGTGAGACCTGCTTTTGTTAAAATGAGATAATATGATATGGAAATCCACTTGTTGAGTACTATGATGCTTGGGATAAGTTGAAAGTAAATAAAAATGTCAGTAAGGCAACGCCAGCCCTTCCGTGTTGTAGAACTCTCACTCTTTCTGCAAGATTCCTTTGCCAATCTGACATGATGTGTGAACATCTGATGTGCAGACCAAGAAAGGGTACAGAATAAATTTGTATATTACATAAAAGTAGAACTCAATCTTTTCTCTAGCTTTAGGCAAAAAATAGAACAATCTAGTATTTTCTTCCCACACCCCAGGGAATCATCATAGGAATCCCTGGAGTCTACAAGCCTACTTTTTGACGTCGTTGCCCTGGAGGGCGCCAAAAGGAAGCAGTGGAAGGGGAGATGTGAAGAAAAATATATGAGGTAAAAGCAAGTGAACGTGGCGCTAATGTCTTGCTCTCTCAACGATCCTTGTTGAATCAACTGAATTTTCGTTTTTTTTTTTAATTTCTACCACTACAACTCTTATTTTGGTCCACAACTTATATCTGAAGTACTGCAAGGCATAATTGTAATTTTAGGTTATTGTACTTTTTAAATTTGTATTTATGTGAATTTTCAAAATGTTATACCATGGCATGCATTGTGAGGTATAAACAAGGAAAATCTAATCATAGCTGAAAAAAATTCGGAAATAAAATTTTTGCAGTACTATTTTAAATTAAAAAATAAAAAGAACTAAGTTAAACACAGAAAATGTTTTGTGTTTCTTTTCCAAAGATCTAAAAAAGTGTGTTACTTTTGTATGTTACATATTTACAATACTTGGCAATTTTTGCAGGGTAAGTGTAAGAGAATCTTTTTTTTTTTTTTTTAAAGATTTTATTTATTTATTTGACAGAGAGAGACACAGCGAGAGGGGGAACACAAGCAGGGGGAGTGGGAGATGGAGAAGCAGGCTTCCCGAGGAGCAGGGAGCCCGATGTGGGGCTCGATCCCAGGACCCTGGGATCATGACCTGAGCCGAAGGCAGACGCTTAACGACTGAGCCACCCAGGCGCCCCAAGTGTAAGAGAATCTTAAGCTTGTCTGAAACTTTAGAAATAAAATATGCCCTTGATAATTTTTATTTATATTATATATATACCTATTATATTACATATACCATATTAGATATTATGTATAAAATATGTAACATATATTCATGTTATATTTATAGTTTGTGAATTACATATCCCTTTTTTAATTTCATTTTTCTTTATTCTGTTATTTATTTTTGTCACTTCTTCAATCATAAACGTCTACACCAGAATCCAGGCAGAAGAAATAAAAAGGTGCAACCCAGCAATTTAATTCTGTCTTACAATAGCAATAATGAAAATCAATGTTTATGTTTGACTTTTTAAAAATGTTTTCACATTTATCTTTTTATTTGATTCTGCCAACATTCTAAAGTAGATATTAATATTATTAATAGTATTATGTCCCCATTTTATAGATGAGGAAGTTAACTGTGGAGTGACTTGCTCGAGGGCTTCATGTCCAGCAAGTATAAGAGCTAGGACTTGAAATCTCATGACTGTGTTTTTTTTTTTCCGAATAATATTCTGTGTTCTCTTTGTGTATTCCATTGTACAATGCATTTTTTCCTTAATTAGCAGCTCTAGCAGGGAGTATAGGGGAAAAAGAGGTTAGACCTTTCACAGTCCTTTAAATATGAGACATCCCAAATTAACAAAAAATAATGTACAGAAAATAATTTAATAGATGTCTCTGTATCAACCATCAATTTAAATAACTTAATATTTTGCAAAATTCATTTCATGTCTCCATCTTTAAATACATCAATTAATATTATGGAATATTTATGTCTAAGGTTTTCGGTTTCATTCCTTTTTTTTTCTTATTCCAGAATTATTCTGAAGTTGTATTATATTATTCCCAAATGTATTTATACCTTTAATGTCTTCTATAATAAATATATTATTTGGGTTTAAAAACTTATGTATGTAAGTCTGTGTTGGGAGCAGGGGCATTATGCCATGTGTTTTAATTGGCAACTTGTTTTTTTTTTTCATTTCAACATCATGATGTGAAGATTTAATTCATTCATTTATACTCTTATTTAGTATTTCATTGCATAAATAAGCCACATTGCATTTCCTAATTGAGACAACTTGGGTGCTTATGCTTTTTTCTGTCACAAACGTTGCTACAGTAAGCACCCTTTATATGTCTCCTTTTCCATACATTTGAGAGACTTTAAGGTAGATATGTAAGAAGAGTAATATCTGGGTCTTAAGGTATGTGCACCAATACTCCTTCCAAGGGAATTCCAAATTGCTTACCAACATGGTGGTACCAATTTTCACTCTCACCAAAATTTCCATATTCCAATGTGCTTATTTTCATAGTATCACTAGGCTATTCATTCTGTTAACCTAATGGGTATGAAATAGTGTTTCATTGTTGAACGTTTATGTCCTTGATTTTTAGTGAAGTTGAAAAATTTTAAATATTTTATCAACAAGTTGTGCTTTTTTATGTGTATTTCCTAATACCTTTGCCCATTTTTTTTTCTATTGGGTTACTTGTCTTTTCCTTATTGATTCATGGAAGTTTTATATATTCTGAATTATAATCTGTTTTTAGATGTGAGGATTATAAATACCTTCTAATTTGTGGCTTGTCTTTTTATTTCATTTATTTTCTTATATACATTTTTATTCTTTGTTTATAAAATACTTCTGCTCTCCCTAAGTTTTTGCACAGAAATCTTTAAATCCTATGATCTCATTTGAAATACCCTCTACTTTCTTCATTATGATGAGATTCCACTTAACACCGAAGATTTAAAATTTTAAAAACAAATGATTGGAATGAAGCCAGTTTGAAAAGGCTACGTACTATATGATTCAACTATATGACATTCTGGGAAAAGCAAAGCTATGGAGACAGTAAAGACATCAGGGGTTGCCAGGGGCTTAGGGGGAGGGAGGGAGGGAGGAGGAATAGATGGAATATAGGGGATTTTTAGGTCAGTGAAACTATTCTATATGGTACTGTAATGCTTGATGCATGACATTATACATTTATCAAAACTCATAGAATGTACAAACACAAGCAATAAATTATAATGGCAACTCTGGACTTTAGTTCAAAATGTATCCTTATTGGTTCAACAATGATAATAAATGCACCACACTGATGTGTGATGTTAGTAATAGGGGAAAACAAATTGGAGGATCAGGGAGTGTATGGGAACTCTGTGTACTTTCTGCTCATTTTTTTCTATAACATAAAACGTCTCTAAAAAATAAAGTCTATTAATTTAAAGGAATGCATTCTCTGACAATGCATACTTCTTTTCCACATATGAAAGTGATTAGAACCCTGAAGGAATTATTAGAAGCCAGTGTTGGAAAAGAACTGGTTTTGGGGCGCCTGGGTGGCTCAGTGGGTTAAGCATGACACTCCTGATTTCAGCTCAGGTCATGATCTCAGGGTTGTAAGATTGAGCCCCATGTTGGGTTCCATGCTCAGCAGGGAATCTTGAGATTCTCTATCTCCATCTCCCTGTGCTGCCCCCCACCCACTCTCTCTCTCTCTCTCCCCCTCTCTAAAGTAAATAAATAAATAAAATCTTAAAAAAGAAAAAAAGAAAAGAACTGGTTTTTCAAGTCAGAGATTGATTATCTGGTGACTAGGGTGCCCAGGTTGGTACAGGTATATGCCTGTTGTTCTGGAGTAATTATTAATAGCATCCTCTATCACTCTCAAAAATATCCCATTTAGACAATAAATTATGTGACCATCCTGCTGGTATCCCTACAGGCTTGGCTATCAAATATGAGAGATACAGTTTTCTTTGACTAAAATAGGTTGGAAGGTGGTTTATAGATGTCTTCCCAGGTTCCCTCATTCTTGGTGTAAAAAGCAGCTTAGTTTTCAGCATGATGATTACCTCTGGCTCTGTGCTCAGGAATGACAGTTATAATTAATAACTGGGGGAAAATCATAGTTTATGCTAGAAGACAAGTGTGGTGTCAGTAGAGGTGTGTGTTAGAAAGCAGCAGATCTGACTCACTGGGGAAAGGAATTGAAATATTTCTTCTTGATGTGAAGCCTGAAGATAAGCTTGCCATTCTCAGTTCTGCTTTGCTCTTTACCTTGCTCTGCTAGCTCCTCTAGAGGGACAAGTGTCCTTGGGCTGGAGTTCCAGCTGTGCTACGTGGTCTGAGATAAGACACATAATCTTTTGGGGTCTCAGTTTCCTCATTTGGAAAATAAGACACTCGAGTCAGATAATCTTTTCTTTTAGTTCTAAACTTGTACAATTTCGTGTTCTACAATTTGTAGATGCACTGCTGAAGCCAAGAGTAGTGGGAGATAAGCCTAGAAAAATAAATGAGGCAAAAAAGTAGAGGTTCTGAGAAGTTCAGAGTTCGGACTTGCACTTCTGGATGTGACAGAGTAGCTGGCATCAACCAAACATTCCCACTGAGAATAACTAGAAAATCAGATATAATATAATAAACAATTGTTTGAAGGAGGAAGCGAGAACCAGCCAGTATTTGAGGGACCATGATTACAGAGAGAAGGGAATATCATCTTGTGCTTCATTTGTCTCTTCTGGAAGTTAGCTGATTCTTGGTGTGAGTTTTGTGCTTGAGAATCTGGGGTAGCTCTTACTAAGAGACATAGGAGCTGGTGAAGCTTTGGCAATCATATGGGGCTAGAGAGACAAATTCAGATTTCAGGGCTGTCAAAGCAGCCAGGACCTGAAGGTCCAAGTTCCTGAAGTAAAGAAAAGCACAAAGAAGTAAGCCTGACTCTCAGGTTTTTGTCTGTTTGTGGAACATGCTAAATTCTTAAAGGAAAAAAAAAAAAGATTTATTTATTTGAGAGAGCACGAGCAGGGGGAGGGGAAGAGGTAGAGGGAGAGAAAGAGAATCTCAAGCAGACTCCCCACTGAGCATGGAACTTGACTCAGGGCCAGATTTCCTGACCCTGAGATCATGACCTGAGCAGAAACCAAGAGTTGGATGCTTAACTGACTGAGCTACCCAGGCGCCCCAGGAACATGCTAAATTCTCAAGCTGCTCAGGGTTAGAACTTAAGAAGCAAAACAAAAATGTGCTGAAAAATAATGTGGAGTTGTTGGCAGCTTGATAGCCTCAAGGAGAGGAAAGAAAATAGGGTTCAGGATATGTTGAAGAAGGGCCCTAATGCCAGGCTTTCAGTCAGGATCTCTAGGAGGCTATACTCCAGGACGGTGGGGGCAGAGGGAAGAGAGGTAAATTGAAGCTTACTAAAACTGAAATCCAGTCTCAACTCAGCTCAGTTGTGGATTAGATGAAGGCATTTTGTTTTTTCTCTAGCTGAGTGGGGAAGATGACAAATGATATTATGTCAAGACTGTACACATTTTCATACAGGATATATAATGTTCAATAAAAACATGCATGCACACATACAGAATTTTATAAAACACAATACAAAGTAGAGTATAGGACACAAGCCATCATTTAGAGCCCTTGAGTTTAACCGATAATAGCAGCATATAGACAGGACCAAGAGAAGGTGGGGATCGCCGTGAAGACAATTTACCCACATCCCTACAAGGACCAATTACATCAGTTTGGACACTTTGTGTTGTAAATGGCAGAAACCCTATTTCTAACAGACTAAAACAATCAAAATAATTATTGACTTATTAGCTGAAAAGTCCAGAGATGATGGGCTAGGTTTCTGGATTTGATTTTGGGGTTCCACTCTGTCATCCAAGACAGCTTTGCTTTTAGAGTGTCAGCCATAAATCTTCCCTCATAGCAGCAAAATGGCTGCAGTAATTCCAGACTTCACATACACACAATTCTTTAGAAGAAAGGAGATGGCTGTGGACTAGTAGCTTTCTCAGAATTATGAGAAACATTCTAGATATGAAACCTCCAGGAAACATTTTTCTCAGAACTAATTGGCACATATTGGGTTCAATGTCAATTGCCGGACATATGCCTGTGACCAATAACTCTGACAGATGAAATGGGAAAGCTCTAACTGGTCTAAAATAATCACAGCCCCCTCCCGGAGCAGAGCACTACACATGTCAAAAGCAGGGTAAGAGGTGTTGGGGAAGCACAACAACAGCTATTATGGAAGGTTTGAATAAATATGTGCATGGTGAAAGAAACATGCAACTATAAAAAAAAAGAAAAAGCCGGGGCACCTGGGTGGCTCAGTTGGTTAAGGGTCTTCCTGCCGCCCAGGGCTCAGGTCATGATCACCAGGGTCCTGGGATCAGCCCCATGTTGGGCTCCCCACTCAGCAGGGAGTCTGCTTCTCCCTCTGCCCTTCCTCCCCTCCCCTTCTCCGCCCCCACCCCGCTGCTCATGCTGTCTCTCAAATAAATAAATAAAATCTTTTTAAAAAGCCTAGAGAAAAGAGAAAATATATAATTATTGCAGGTAAAGTGACCATCCCAGAAGAACATGTGTTACAGAAAACAAGAAAATTTTCCACAGCAAATGCTGGGAACTGTCAAATTTAAGGTGATTAAATACACGAGGGAGAAGAGTAAAAAGATGAACAATTTGGAAGATAGTGTAAATTAGAAGAGGATATTGCAAAGCCAATTAAAAAAAAAAGGCCTTGAGTAAAAATAGCTACATTACTGGATTAATTTATAAATTAGAAATAGAGCAGTATAGAATCAACATGGGTACCAATCAAATCAGTAACATGGGAAAATTCCTAGGAAAATGAGACGAAATAGAGGAGAGAAGATAAAGAAATGATATCAAAAGAGGCTATAATACATATGGAGCCAGAAAATGGAGGTTATATGTGTCAATAATTGGTGTTCCCTGAAGTAGAGAATAATGTAGGAAGAAAATGGTCTATTTTCAAAGATGTGATAGAAAACTCCCTTGAAATGAAAGGAAATAAAATCCTATACATCAAAAATGTGTTACCCTATACCAGGAAAAACTGTTGTCAAAAAACACGCAAACACACATCCTGGGAAAGATTATTGAATTTCAAGCCCCTTCCCCTACAAAAAAAAAAAAAAATCCTTGGTTTTAAATTCAGAAAGTGGAAATCTCCCTCAAGGATAAATAATCAATCTGATCCATAGATTTAATGTTATTCTACTAAAAATTTGAAGTTTGCATGAATGGGTTTGTGCACACATATGTGTGTGCACACTCATTTATATATGGAACTTGACAAGGAATTTAAAATTTATACCAAAGCACAAAGGGTAAATAATAGCCAAAGGCTCCTGAAGAGCAAGATGGAAGAGACTTGCCTTCCAGAGCTACAATTTTCTAGAATAATTGTGACGATGTGACACTGGCACAGGAGGAAGAAATATACAAGTATAATATAGTAGATGATCCCTAAACATATCAACTTATATAATGAAACTTGATTTATGACAGAGTTGGACTGCAGGTCAGTAATGAGGAATGGACTTTTCAATCTCTGCTGGTATGGACTTTTGAATTGTGCTAGGGTAATTGGTTAGACATGGAAAAAGAAAGAAACTGGACTCCAGCCTTATGCTTATGCCAAAATAAATTTCAAGTGGATTTAAGACCTACATATATAATGATAAATTTATTACATTTTAAAAAGAAAAAAATTCTAATATCTTAGGTAAAGAAGGAGTTCTTAAACAAGACATAAAAAAAGGGTACAACATAAAGGGAAAACTTGGATAAATTTGACTCAAGTAAAACCAGGGACTTCTGTTTATCAAAAGACACCTTATAGATAGTGTTGGCAAAGGTTTACAGCAATCAGAACTCTTTGGCATTGCTGGGGGAAATATAAATTTGTACAGCCATCTTGGAAAACAGTTGGTATTATCTCATAAATAATCCCAGCTACCCTGCTTCCTTGATACGCCCTAGAGAAAATGATATATGTGAGCCCCAGGACATAGTATGAGAATGTTTGTAGCAGTACGTTTTCCAGAAGTAAAAACAAACGGGCACACAAACACTGGAAATACCCAAATACCACTTGGGTATAGAATGAATGAATTCTTTGTGGATGCATTCCATGAATGCTAGAAACCTGTGTAAAGGAAGAAACTGCCTCTAGTATAAGAACATGGAAAAATCTCAGGAACATAACTTTGAGGGGAACAAAGCAAATCATGGCAAGATACATAGGATATGATTCTATTTGTATGCAAAGCAAAGTTTGAAACAATATCTCAGAAATTATTGAGCTGGAAAAAATAGTGGCAAAATCAATGAATAAATATCAGAGTTGCATCTTTGAAAAATCAAAACCAAACCATAAACTAGATAAAGCTGTCTAAAGTAATCAAGAAACAAAATAGAAGAAACACAAATATATATACAATTAAAAATGTATCTGTTTTCTGGGGGTTGGGAGGATGGGTTAGCCTGGTGATGGGTATTGAGGAGGGCACGTTCTGCATGGAGCACTGGGTGTTATGCATAAACAATGAATCATGGAACACTATATCTAAAACTAATGATGTAATGTATGGGGATTAACATAACAATAAAAAAATTTAAAAAAAAAATGTATCTGTTTTCGATTGCTGTTTTTTCAAATTACCACAAACTGGCTTTTTTGTTTTTTGCTTTTAGATTTATTTATTTGACAGAGAGAGAGAGAGAGAAGCAGCAGAGGGAGAGGGAGAAGCAGACCCCCTGCTGAGCAAGGAGCCTGATGCAGGGCTTGATCCCAGGACCCTGGGATCATGACCTGAGCCAAAGGTAGACGCTTAACCGTCTGAGCCACGCAGGTGCCCCAAATTACCACAAAGTGTTTTAAAACAACACAAACTTATTATCCCACAGTTCTGTAGGTCAGAAGTATAGGTGGGCTTAGATGATCATCTGGTTCCTCTGGCCCAGGGCTCAAAAGGATGAAATGAAGGTGTCAGTCAACCTGGGCTCTCATTCTGAGGCTCTGGGGAAGAGCCTGCTTCCAAGCTCATTTAAGCGTTGGAAAAATTAACCTCCTTGTGGTTGTAGGGCTGAAGTTACTGTTTCCTTGCTGGCTTCCAGCGGGGAGCCTCTCTCAACTCCTTCAAACCAGCAGCTGTGCATCAAATCCTTCTCACACTTCTAATCTCGCTCATGTTCTTCCTGCCACATTCCTTCTGCCATATTTTCTGACTCCAGTCAGAGAAAGTTATCTGCTTTTAAGGGTTTCTGTGCTTTGATTGTGTCCACCAGGATAATCCAAGAAAAACTCCCCTTCTCAAGGTCTCTAGCTTTATCCTATCTGCATGTACCATAACATATTAAAAAATTCTGGGGCTTAGGGCATGGCGGCAGAGAGACAGGGCGTTCATCTGTCTACTATAAAAAAACAAGGAAGGACAAATAACCCCTGATGCAGAAAAACACAACATAAATTATAAGGCATAAATCCATGCAAATAAGTGTGAAAACCTACTGAAATGGATGATTTTGTAAGAAAATGTAATTTACTAAATTTATCATGAAAAGAGGCAGGAAAAAAATCCCTCTATGGAAGCGAATTAAGAATATCAAATTTCCTACAAAAGCACCAGTCCAAATGGTTTCACAGTTGATTTTTTCAAACCTTCAAGAAATAGATAATATCCAATGTTATCTACACAGTCCCAGAAAATTGAGAAAAGGGTGTGCCAGCTATTATTTATTGGTATCCAGCCTCTTTTCTGACCATCTGTATTCTCTTCTGTATTTCGAGGATCTGGAAGCAGGGCTTTTGCTAGCAGGGTTCCGGTTAATTCTGCCAATTGGAGGCACTAATGTAAGATTAGGAAGGGAGAGGAATGGAGAAGCCAAGTTCTCCTTCTGGCAGTGGTGGTAGGTCCAGGGCTGGTGTGAGCGGGCTCCAGAGTAGCAGTGATGGGGGTGGGGGGTTCAAAGGCAGCAGTGGCCACAACCACTATGTGGATGGTTCTTCTGGGCCTGCAGCTGCTTCCTGTAGGTCCTGATCTCAGGGTGAGATCTTGCTCTTCCAGCCCTACCAAACGTCTTGAGACTGAATTTCCTATTTTAACTCCCTCTCTGCTTGACATATCCTGAATGCTTTCTGTGCTTCTTATTGGAATCTGATGGATACAGAAGGTAAGCATTTGAGTTGTTTTTATAAAACCTGCTCAAATTGATCCCATAATTTGACAAACACAGCATAAAAAGGAAATGTCAAACTGGTTTTATTAATGAATGTCAGTGCAAAACTTCTAAATAAAATGTTATATAAAATATTAAAATAAAAAGAACTTAATGAATACTTTTGTAAGTAATAAATCATGAGTAACTGGGGCTCATCTTAAAGTCATTTATCATATCAATATGTCAAAGGAGGACAAGGGAATGAAATAACAGGTGTAAATTTTCCAAAGAGGGAGACAAATTTGTTTCTTATGGTAATGTACTTATATAGCCCCAAAGAATCAGCTGAAAAGCTATTAGACACAATATGAATATTTAATAAAGTGCCTGGTTACAAAATAATTAGCTTTTTCTTTTAAAAACAATAACTGATATGAAAGAAAATATCTCTGTCACAAAAGAAAGGAGAAAAATAAAGCCAGAGAAAAGCTTTTGAAAATGTGCAAACCTGCATGAAGAGAACTTTAGAACACCGACCAGGGCTAGAAAGCAGACTGAAGACATGAAAAGACGTATCTTATTTTTTGGTTGGCAAGCTTCACATTGCAAAGATATCAATCCTTTGTAAATTAATCTGCTAAAACCATACGTACATTCTCATCAAAATACCGAAATGTTTGATTTTATTTTTCATTTTTTGATTCGGACAAAATAATTCTAAAATACAAATTTGGGTGAATACTGAGAACAAAAAAGAAAAGTAATGTGGGTGGTCTAACTATATCCAAGAATAAAATGTACCATGAATGCAACAGTAATTAAAACAGTATGGCACTGATGCAGGAATAAACCGGCTGACCATGAACCAGAGCAGGAAGTCCAAAATAAACTCATGTACCTAAACCGGCTGACCATGAACCAGAGCAGGAAGTCCAAAATAAACTCATGTACCTAGGAGAATTTGCCTATGATGCAGTTGACCTTTCAAATCTTTGAAAATATACACTTCTTAACATACAGTAATAGGATAATTAGCTACTTGTATGACACAAATTTAAATAAATCCAGATCCCTCCTTCTCTCATTTTAACCAAATAAATTCCAAATTAGTTAAAAAAATGTAGAAGTTAAAATTATAAATATTAAAAGAGCACATGAGTAAATTCATTTTTATACTTTAAGTGAAGAAAGCTCTTTTAAGAATAAACCCAGCAACTATAAAGGAAAATAACTGATAGATTTTGAACATAAATATTAAAAAATTTCTGTTAGGTAAGATGGAGGGATGGATGGATGGATGGATGAATAGAATCAAATGACAATTTTTTTTTTCACAGAGCAAAAAATATTTATAAAATGTATCAAGCAAAAGGATTGAATCTTTCAACAGACAGAAGAGCACGTCAAAATCAATGTGAAAAAGATTAACAAATGATCCAATAGAAAAATGGTCAAAGGATATGAACAAATAGTCAGAGGGAAAAATATGTGGTTAATAACCTTAGGAATAGTCCTAACATTCTTCAAAATTAGTGAAATGTGATTGAAAATAATGAAACACACTTTCTTATTAAATCACATCAGGAAAAGTGAAACAAGTCTATAATCCCATTGTTAGTAAAATAGAATGCAGTGACAATACACTTGGTCTAAGTATAAAATGGTATCATCTTTTTGGAGGTAAATAGGCAGTTTCAATACAAACTTTAAATTCATATATCCTCTAAAGGAAGACTAGAGATTTCCCTGAATATTTCATTTATATATTAAGCACATACTTATTGAACATTTACTATGTGCTGTTCTCTGTGTTCAATACCAGGGATACAGCAGTGACCAAGATGGTCTTTGCCTGTAAGATATCTGCTATCTAAAATGTGGCATTGCTTGTAGTGATTTAAAAAAACAAACTTGATGTTAGGAGAATCTTTGTGTGTTGGTAATCCATACAACATGATACCATGAAATTATTAAAGAGAATGAGATAAGCATGAATGTACTTTTCGGGAAAGTTCGTGAACTATTGTGAAAACAGAAAAACAAGTCACATTAAGTATGCAAGTACAGTGTTATTCCAAAGTTTGTAAAGATACACACACACACACACACTAAGACAGACATACACACAAACACATTCATGTGCCTATAAAATAAAACATCTAGAAGAATATATACTTCATTCAAGAGATCATTGTTGGGAAGTTGCCTGGAAAAAGAGGGAGATGTCAGACTGTTTCTCTTTATTTCATAGAATTCTAAATGGTTTATTTTTTCTCATAATCCTATATTAATTTTTAGTAATTAAGAAACTCCATCTCAGATGTTTTTAGAAAGAAGTCTCTCAAAAGTTCTTTTACATTGGTTCCCATAGCCCATTGGGATCTGTTGGCGAACTTCACGTTCCCACTTCCTCCTGTGGGAATGGATTCCTGCTTAATTAAGCAACCCAGACTGCAGGGAAGGTAGAGGCAACACCATTTGGAATACCTGGGTGCACCCTGAGAGTTGTACTCCCTAACTGGGGGGCAGTCCATCTCATAGAGAATTGACTTCATTCTTCAACTGCAATGCCTTCTAGCATTGTTGACTAAGTTTCCCCTCATCGTCGTGGAGTCCTCACACTAGAAGTCATCACTGCTGTTGGTTAGTGTTTGAAGCTACCAAGGGGACGAACTATCGTTTATTTTGCAATCCAAAAGTAATCATAAGGTGTTTGTTTTAATAGTCTTCCCTTTATATTCGGTGCCTGGGCCAAACAGGAAAAAATCTGTGGGCTTGACACTTCATTTTGCAAATACACCTTTTCTGGCAACAATGATGGTCCCAAGGCAGCTGTGCCATGGGCATCTTAAAATAAAACATCTTTCTTACACAGAGGAGGTTTACAATTCTGTAAAGGTTTTGTCATGGCATTTAAGTAGCCTGATATTCTACAATGCAGTCATATCTACAAATTTGATGGATTATATTTTAGGAACAATGATTGTTTTCAGTGGGGGGAAAAGCCTCCACAGACGGATTGATACTGGGCTCCATGCTGGGTCTTATGCATTAATCATGAAGTATCATGCTTATGCAAATGTGTAGACTCCCAATTAGGCAGAGAGCATAGAGCCCTGGGAATAATGTTATGGGCTATTGGGCCTTTGAAATACACTCCTTGGCCAAATTTTCAAAAGCAAAGCAGATTTGAGATGCCTTTTTACTCTTGAAAACAGGTGTACAATTGTCTTCTTGTGCTTATTTCATGCCTTCAACCTTAAAATAAAGCTTTCTCCAAGTTGGCATGATTTTCCCTCATTGCTCAACAGAAGCAGTGGAAATTCTGAATCACTGACAAGAAAATAAAATGTTCATTCAAAATCTATACGTGCTAAGAATATTGAGGATACATCAATATTTGGGGTTTTTGGCCACACATTTTGAATGTTTCATGTATTCAGTTTTCCTCTGGCAAGCTCTGCCATCTCTTATATTTTCTGTGATTAATCAAAATATTCAGGTTTCTATGTTGCAAATCCTCTGCACACAATGCAAATATTGTGAAGAGAAAACACAAAATGCTGGAAGACAGACTTTCACTTTTATGTATTACTTCTCATTTTCAAACTTTACTTTGCTAACTTGAAACTGCTGATGTCTTACCCTGGCTCTTATTATCATAAGACACTTGTTGGATCCACTGCAGTATCTGGAGACAAATGTAGTGGTGGGTGGGAATGAGGGAGAATAAGAAGAAGATTTGGAGAAGTTTTTGCTGTCTCTCATTTAAATATCTCTTTCTAAGGTGGTCATTTTGAGTGTGGTTATGTCTACCTGGCTAATTATTCAGATTAGTGAGATAGATTGGCAAATCCAGTGTTGCTACATAAGAAAAGTTCGTAGGTTAGGAAAAAGGATGAAAAGATGTCTTTGCAATCGTATATATTGTAATCCTTCCCTCTAACTATCTAGTTTAACAAAAGCTTCAAACACATATTTGAACATTTTATTATTCAACTGGGACCCAGTTTAGTTCTCAAATCCCTGCTTCCTTCATCAACAATATCTAGGACACAGCTGATTGATAAGACATTTACTATATCCTGCTTCCAATCCAGCACTCACTCATGGCTTGGGTGGGGTGGAGGACTGGCAGGGATGGAGAAAGATGGAGAGGGGAAGTGGGGAGGGAGGGAAGGGTAGAAAGAGGGAGGAAGACTATAGGATCAAGGGAGAAAGAGAGAGGACGAGACCTTCTTTATAATGTTTGGCAGTGGAAGATAATGAGGAGAAAAGACTTCCTGACTTTTAAAAATGGTGTTAATCCACTGTGCTGTCTTTTTCAGAATGCCCCTGGCTATGTGAGTAGCACTTCCAATTAGATCTGGTTGAAAAGTTTGTACAGAAATCTGAAGCCCTCCAAATGCAATTTATTACATTAGGTGATTCAACAAAAGATTGGCTTTTCTTAGCTCAAGCCATATATGGCCTTGGTAAGTTAGTCCAGTCAATCTTTTTTGACATAGCTTCTTAATCCTGGCAACAAAATCAACCTTCTTTCTTCTCTTTCTCTCTCTTTTTTTTTTTTTCCACACACACCACATGCCCACACATACACACACACACACATGATTTTAATAATTAAAAATTTTAAGTAACTACTGCTCCTCATTTTATGAGGACTATAGGAAAAAATTTGTCTGTGTAATCATTGTGTCAGTGGAGAAACTCATTTCTAAATACATTATTAAAAAACCAGGCCCAGCGAGTGGACTTTGTAGGGCAAGTCCTACGTTTCCTATGACTTTTGAGTAGCTGTGGAAAGAGCTGTACCCATTTACCCAAAGTAGGACCCACTTTACAACTGGAGCCCTCCCTTCATCTCCAAATTTGGAAAGTATCACTCTCCCCACTGGCATTGTCCTCCGTGAAATCAGAAGCCTACAAGGAGAAAGATCAAAGGGTGAGGGAAAGGCCATGGTACATCTTCGCAGGAAAACATCTGATTTCTGTTGCGGGTAGGCTTATTTAGGTGTTTTCTGTTTCCATAGTGAAAAACAAAGCAGCAACTGGAGAAATAAGGCAATAGAAAATTATGATGTCAAGTTGGAATTTGTTGAATGGAAATTAATGAAACTTAATGATGCTCCAGAGTTTTCTCTTCTACAAGAAGGTTATAAAAGGGCTTTCTGTGTCAGTGTGTTGCTCGCTTGCTTCACTTTGTGTTGTTACTTTGATTTTTGTGTTTACTATGCAAGAGAAGTATTTCTCCCCACTATGGTCTGGAACAAAGGGGCAGAGTGGTGCTTGGCGCTGAGAGACAAGTATAATCATATCCTTAAGAAAATAACCTATTACTATGATCTGGTAAAATGGAACTCTTTCAGACAGGATAGCCTTTGCCAGTAGGAGGTGGTGATCATTCCTCACAGAAATGCAGAGAAACAAGAAAGGACAGACTTAAACTTCCTAGAGCATTCCACCACCCCATACCACCTATCCCTTACATCAAATAAGTCTTCCAACCCTGTTTATAACTGAGACCAAGAAAAATATCTCAGCATGACTCTGCCAGTTAATGGAATTTGTTCCATCCCTAACAAAACTTTGTCTTCTCTCAGTTAGCTACAGTAAGCTGTTCTGTAATGACAGTCTCGACTACCTCTCCCTACTCTATTTAGCCTTTACTTCTAATTAGAACAAAAAGCAGCAGATTTCAAAGTGTGGTCTGGGGGCTCTCCCAAGGGAGGAGGTCCTCATGGTCAAACCTATGCTTTTGTAATGTTATTTGTCTTTTCTACTCTTATTCTCTCACTAATGTGTGGTAGAATTTTCCATAAGCAACATGAAGGGTTTCACAGATTTTTAAAATTGATTTTAATGCGTTAATAATAATTTTAATTAATTTATTAATTTAACAGATAAATTCAGAAGCAGATATGAGGTTCCAGCTGTCTTTTATTAACAGACATTAAAGAAATTAAGAAATTTGCAAAAAATGTAAAACAGTGCTCATCTTCTTACTAATTTTTTTCTTTTGGAAAATATAGGGATATTTCATAAAATATGTTGTTTGTGTTAGCATGTGATGGGTTTATTGTTATTTTAAGCTATTAATAAATAAATGTTCTTAAATTTTTTGAGTTTTAAGAAAAGGTCTTTGGGATCCTCCATAATTTTTCAGAATTTTAGGAAATCCTGAGACCAAAATGTTTGGGAATCCTTAGCTTATAAAGTGAGCAGAGCAGAGTCGAAGTAGGAAGTGATGCCTTTATCTTTAGTGTCACAAAGTACTTATAAATTAAGTACAGCTGGGCCTTGCTTTATAATAATCAAGTGTATTAATATTAGTATTCACAATGAAGATAAATTATGTGGTAAAATTCAAATTATAAGCAGCTTTGATGAGTTTTTTAAGTGCACTGTGACTAGTTTTCAAAACCGTAAGCGCATTTTCAACTTCTAAGAATGTATGTAGTGCAGCCTGATGAACACATTGGCCCTTATTCTAGGTGAGTTAAATGTAACACTCTTTAGGTATGAGAAAAATAACAGTAATTTAATTGGGCTTTAAAGAGAATGAAGCTGAGAAATCTGTATTTGGTCTTTTTTACAAAAAATGTAAAACCAAAATAAGATATAGGGAAAGTGAAAATGTGGCTCTAGAAGAAAGAGATTAATATCCTTTTCAGAACCAATTGATTTTAACATGACTTTTGTTTTGTTTTGCTTTTTTTAAGGTAGAAATAAGAAGAGCAAAGAATTATCCTAGGACAAACTAGATTACTCTGCCAGATTTGCCACAGAGTGTTACTATTTGAGATATTATTAAAAAAAATTAGGGCAGGGAAACTTGATTAAAATTGGTTTAGGGAGAATCAAGGGAATCAAGAAATGAGAGATAGAAAAACAGAGTTGACTTTGGAGAGGACCTGCAAAGAGAGCTGTTCAGCCTTGAATTAACAAATGGGTTTGGGGTCCAGCAAGGAAAGTCTGAACTTGAACTACACAAGAGCCAAAGACACTAAATGTCCTCAGAGAAAAATAAGAAAAACAGTCCATGGACAAGTTAACAAGTTGCATCTAGTTAGTAACAAGAGCATATGCTGGCTGTGGGGTGGGGGTGGAGACCTGTGTGTGTGTGTGTGTGTGTGTGTGTGTGTGTGTTTGGTACGGGTGTTAGGTGTTCAGAGTCTGCAGCACACACTCTTGATGACAGGGAGCTTGCCATATTGATGGGCCCTGAAGATGGTCCATTCTAAGGAGGAAAGCAAGGGGCCCAGAGGTATGTGGTTTTTGAGTAAGTCTCTCCTTTGCAGAAGGAGAAATGCACATCTACTTCTCTGATTTCTGGAGAGCACTTTCTTGTACCCAGAATGTCCACAGTCACTCCTAAGAGTCCTGTTCCTGTGCCATGTTCTCAGCAAGGGCTACCAATTCTGACATTTGATTTTCAGCCGTTTTGGTCAGTTGACATTTGACCGGCTCTTGAGTTTACTATCAGAAGATCGGCTTTTGCTTCTTTTCAGTTATAATACTTGCTGAACTAATTTTTATCAATTTTTTTCAAAATGTCATCATCTTTAGCCAAGAAAAGGACAAGGAAGATCTTTCTTCAAGTTAGAGCTTTTTATAGAGTTCGACATTAACTGAACACAAAAGGTTAAAATGAAAAATTTTGGCCATCTTCATCATAGATGTGGCCACAGCCTCTACTTAAATTTTCCATTTAATTTGTTCCATTAACATATGTCACATCTATGCATGCCTAAATTGGAGCTACTTAAAATCAAAGCTACCTAGTGGTACCGAAACTTGATAGAAAAGATAAAGCAGGGCGCCTGGGTGGCTCAGTTGGTTAAGCGACTGCCTTCGGCTCAGGTCATGATCCCAGGGTCCTGGGATCGAGTCCCACATCGGGCTCCCTGCTCTGCGGGGAGCCTGCTTCTCCCTCTCCCACTCCCCCTGCTTGTGTTCCCTCTCTCGCTATGTCTCTCTCTGTCAAATAAATAAAATGAAATCTTTAAAAAAAAAAAAAAAAAGAAAAGAAAAGATAAAGCACCAGTCTTCCTGCTCACACACTGTAGGGTACCAAGAAAGGATTTTCTAAGATGTAGCATCTAAACTGTGTGTGATTCCTAGGTTATTCAGAGATCTTAGTCACTTATAGCTCATACATACAAATGTACACACGTAAACACACATCCTGCTGAATGCTGCTCAAAAAATATGGGAAAGAGTTAAATGTAGAAAATACATGTTACCAATAGAATTTAAACTGAAGAGATTGAACTGATAGACCACTTAAGCAATTGTAAGGAAGCAAGCTGCAAAAAATATACCATCAGAATTAAAAAGGATGGCGGGGATGAGAGAAATGAGCTTTTGTGGAAAAACAAGCTAGGACTGAAAAAGGTTAACAGAAAACACACATACACACACACACGCAGAAAACAGGCCATGGTCTTTGTAGCCTTACAAAAATTTCTGAAGGAAATTTCAGGCTTCTTTGAATATTGAAGGGCCATGGGAAGTTCATGTCTGGTAAGGAATGCTAACAGTGTTCTATGTAGCTACAGTGAGTGGTCAGGCACCCCTTGCAGAAGGTTCTCTCTCTCTCTCTCACACACACACACAAAGTAAATCTGGTGACTGGCACCCTGCAAAAAATATACAAAATCACTTTAATTTTCTTTCCAACTTTAGAGCTATGAGCATTAGGGACCTATGGGTAGTCTTCTCTGCTTGGTATTGTATGTCTACTTTCCTTTTATGTAAGTAGTTGCATTGGATTCAAAGTTTGTTCCAGGTTCTTAGGCATGTTCTGAGATTAGGGTCATAACTATATTAAAAATGAATAGTATGCCAGAAAACATCCAGAATGAGAAATGATTTTAAGAATATTTAAGAATGTAGAGCAAAGAAAGAAAGTCTTAGGGAAGAGGTGAAATAGATAATGAGATTATTTGAATTAAAATGTAAGACTCCTATCCTAATAAAACAAAGGCCTTCCTTCACAGTTGGGGTGGTGATCATTATTGTCTGAACATTAGCTTTCTGTAGGGTCCAAGATAGAGACTGACTCCAGATCTTCTAAATCAGAGGATCTTAAAATGTTTTGTGTTGTCGATCTCTTGGGCCATCTGGTGAAGCCTGTGGACCATTTCTCAGAATAATGTTTTTACAAAGGCAGTCAATTATATTAAATAGGAATCCAGCTTCAGAATATAACCACATTATATCCACACATATCTATGCATATGTAACCATACATGGATATAACATATTTATATCCACAATATATCCATATTATATCCACATTACGGGTATATTCTAAAGATGGACCCAATAGAATCTCTTGATGAACTGGATCTGGCCTGAGAGGAAAAGTTAAAAAATGACTCCATGCTTTTGGGCAGAACAAATGGGAGTATAGAATGTCCATACTTAAACTATTTTTACTGGACACTTAGACACAGGGGAAGGAACAGTGGCCTACTGCTTTTGATAATTTTTTTCTCATTATTAGGCATCCACTAAGTTGGTGATGGTCACTGGGCTTCTTTTTTTTCCCTCCCTTTTTTTTCCCATTAAATTTATGATAAGCCCTGATGTGAAAGAAAACTAATGAAAAATGGTCGTTTAAAAGCTCATCTTTCAATGTAATATGATTTATTTGTTTATCTATGCTTTCCTTTATTAGCCATTAACTGAGTTATCAAATATTTTTCATGCTATAATTGTGTCAGTTCCTTACATGGCTGCCACATAATTCCCTGTAAAGGTCTGCTCATAGCTAGCACTGCCTTGATGCTTGATAAGGTATGAATAATGCATAGAAGACAGTGGAGAAAGTATCGTAAGCACTCACTGTGAGCTCAGCAAATTCAGGGTAATGTTGACATCAATAGTCCAACATTATTTAGAGCATATTATATTTGGCTTTTTTTCTGAGTATATCTGATCATTGTTCATGTGTTATTCTTTGGAGTAGTTAACGAAGTGCCTGAGGTGAAATTTCATCAAGGAACAAGGAACTGAGAAGTGTCAGCCTCAGAGCCTTCCCCATACAAGGTCAGGAGAAGGCCGGTTAATGAGTGGTCCTGCTCAGTACACAAAAATAGGACATTGGGTTAAGCACGTGGCTGGGCCTAGAACCCCGGGCTCATTGTCTTAAAAGGCTGGAAGAATAGGAAACAGGGAGCTCACTGTATTTACCTTGAAATGTTCCTTCCTTTACCTTCAAAACTGCTGGTTTTATGGTCCAAATTATTCTAGAAACCCTGTTCTTGGTAACTATTTAGGGCTGTCAATAAGGAAAGAAAAGAGTAAGAACATAAAAGATGAAGTTTAGAGTGATGCCAACTTATACTGTTTTTTTTTTTTTTTTTTTTTTAAGTGTGTTCCTTTTTCTTCAGTGTGGGGACTTGGACTTCATGCTTTTTAAAATTTTTTTTTAATTTATTTTATTTTATTTTATTATGTTATGTTAATCACCATACATTACAACATTCGTTTTTGATGTGGTGTTCCATGATTTATTGTTTGCGTTTAACACCCAGTGCTCCATTCAGTATGTGCCCTCTTTAATACCCATCAACAGGTTAACCCATCCCCCACCCCCCTCACCTCTAGAACCCTCAGTTTGTTTCCCAGAGTGCATAGTCTCTCATGGTTCGTCTCCCCTCCAATTCCCCCCCCTTCATTTTTCCCTTCCTACTATCTTCTTTTTTTTTTTTTAACATATAATGTATTATTTGTTTCACAGGTACAGGTCTGTGATTCAAGAGTCTTACACAATTCACGGTGCTCACCATAGCACACACCCTCCCCAATGTCTATCATCCAGCCACCCCATCCCTCCCACCCCCCACCACTCCAGCAACCCTCAGTTTGTTTCCTGGGATTAAGAATTCCTCATATCAGTGACATCATATGATACATGTCTTTCTCTGATTGACTTATTCTGCTGAGCATAATACCCTCCAGTTCCATCCACGTCGTTGCAAACGGCAAGATTTCATTCCTTTTGATGGCTGCATAATATTCCATTGTATATATATACCACCTCTTCTTTATCCATTCATCTGTCGATGGACATCTTGGCTCTTTCCATAGTTTGGCTATTGTGGACATTGCTGCTATAAACATCGGGGTGCACGTACCCATTCGGATCCCTACATTTGTATCTTTGGGGTAAATACCCAATAGTGCAATTGCTGGGTCGTATGATAGATCTATTTTCAACTTTTTGAGGAACCTCCATACTGCGTTCCAGAGTGGCTGCACCAGCTTGCATTCCCACCAACAGTGTAGGAGGGTTCCCCTTTCTCCGCATCCCCGCCAACATCTCTCGTTTCCTGACTTGTTAATTTTAGCCATTCTGACTGGTGTGAGCTGGTATCTCATTGAGGTTTTGATTTAGATTTCCCTGATGCTGAACGACGTTGAGCACTTTTTCATGTGTCTGTTGGCCATTTGGATGTCTTCTTTGGAAAAATGTCTGTTCATGTCTTCTGCCGATTTCTTGATTGGATCATTTGTTCTTTGGGTGTTGAGTTTGATAAGTTCTTTATAGATTTTGGATACTAGCCCTTTATCTGATATGTCATTTGCAAATATCTTCTCCCATTCTGTCAGTTGTCTTTTGGTTTTGTAGACTGTTTCTTTTGTGATGCAAAAGCTTCTTATCTTGATGAAGTCCCAATAGTTCATTTTTGCCCTTGCTTCCCTTGCCTTTGGCGATGTTTCTAGGAAGAAGTTGCTACGGCTGAGGTCGAAGAGGTTGCTGCCTGTGTTCTCCTTTAGGATTTTGATGGACTCCTGTCTCACATTGAGGTCTTTCAACCATTTGGAGTCTATTTTTGTGGGTGGTGTAAGGAAATGGTCCAGTTTCATTCTTCTGCATGTGGCTGTCCAATTTTCCCAACACCATTTGTTGAAGAGACTGTCTTTTTTCCATGGGACATTCTTTCCTGCTTTGTCAAAGATTAGTTGACCATAGAGTTGAGGGTCCATTTCTGGGCTCTCTATTCGGTTCCATTGATCTATGTGTCTGTTTTTGTGCCAGTACCATACTGTCTTGAAGATTACAGCTTTGTAATACAGCTTGAAATCTGGAACTGTGATGCCACCAGCTTTGCTTTTCTTTTCCAACATTCCTCTGGGTATTCAGGGTCTTTTCCAGTTCCATACAAATTTTAGGATTATTTGTTCCATTTCTTTGAAAAAAGTGGATGGTATTTTGATAGGGATTGCATTCAATGTGTAGATCGTTCTAGGTAGTATTGACATCTTCACAATATTTGTTCTTCCAATCCATGAGCATGGAACATTTTTCCATTTCTTTGTGTCTTCTTCAATTTCTTTCATGAGTATTTTATAGTTTTCTGAGTACAGATCCTTTGCCTCTTTGGTTAGATTTATTCCTAGGTATTTTATGGTTTTGGGTGCAATTGTAAATGGGATGGACTCCTTAAGTTCTCTTTCTTCTGTCTTGTTGTTGGTGTATAGGAATGCCACTGATTTCTGTGCATTGATTTTATATCCTGCCACTTTACTGAATTCCTGTATGAGTTCTAGCAGTTTTGGGGTGGAGTCTTTTGGGTTTTCCACATAAAGTATCATATCATCTGCAAAGAGTGAGAGTTTGACTTCTTCTTTGCCAATTCGGATGCCTTTTATTTCTTTTTGTTGTCTGATTGCTGTGGCTAGGACTTCTAGTACTATGTTGAATAGCAGTGGTGATAGTGGACATCCCTGCCGCGTTCCTGACCTTAGGGGGAAAGCTCTCAGTTTTTCGCCATCGAGAATGATATTTGCTGTGGGTTTTTCATAGATGGCTTTTATGATATTGAGGTATGTACCTTCTATCCCTAAACTCTGAAGAGCTTTGATCAGAAAAGGACACTATACTTTGTCAAATGCTTTTTCTGCATCTATTGAGAGGATCATATGGTTCTTGTTCTTTCTTTTATTAATGTATTCTATCACAATGATTGATTTGTGGATGTTGAACCAAACTTGCAGCCCAGGGATAAATCTCACTTTGTCGTAGTGAATAATCCTTTTAATGTACTGTTGGATCCTACTGGCTAGTATTTTGGTGAGAATTTTTGCATCCATGTTCATCAAGGATATTGGTCTGTAATTCTCCTTTTTGATGGGGTCTTTGTCTGGTTTGGGGATCAAGGTAATGGTGGCCTCATAAAACGAGTTTGGAAGTTGACCTTCCATTTCTATTTTTTGGAACAGTTTCAGGAGAATAGGTATTAATTCTTCTTGAAATGTTCGGTAGAATTCCCTGGGAAGCCATCTGGCCCTGGGCTTTTGTTTGTTGGGAGATTTTTGCTTACTGCTTCAATTTCCTTAGTGGTTATAGGTCTCTTCAGGTTTTCTTTTTCTTCCTGGTTCAGTTTTGGTAGTTGATACATCTCTAGGAATGCATCCACTTTTTCCAGATTATCTAATTTGCTAGCATATAGTTGCTCATAATATGTTCTTATAATTGTTTGTATTTCTTTGGTGTTGGTTGTGATCTCTCCTCTTTCATTCATGATTTTGTTGATTTGGGTCCTTTCTCTTTTCTTTTTGGTAAGTCTGGCCAGGGGTTTATCAATCTTGTTAATTCTTTCAAAGAACCAGCTCCTAGTTTCATTGATCTGTTCTACTGTTCTTTTTGTTTCTATTTCATTGATTTCTGCTCTGATCTTTATTATTTCTCTTCTCCTGCTGGGTTTAGGCTTTATTTGCTGTTCTTTCTCCAGCTCCTTTAGGTGTAAGGTTAGGTTGTGTATTTGAGACCTTTCATGTTTCTTGAGAAAGGCTTGTGTTGCTATATACTTTCCTCTTAGGACTACCTTTGCTGCATCCCAAAGATTTTGAACAGTTGTGTTTTCATTTTCATTTGTTTCCATGAATTTTTTTTAATTCTTCTTTAATCTCCTGGTTGACCCATTCATTCTTTAGTAGGATGCTCTTTAGCTTCCATGTATTTGAGTTCTTTCGAACTTTCCTCTTGTGATTGAATTCTAGTTTCAAAGCACTGTGGTCTGAAAATAGGCAGGGAATGATCCCAATCTTTTGGTGCCAGTTGAGACCTGATTTGTGACCTAGGATGTGATCTATTCTGGAGAATGTTCCATGGGCACTAGAGAAGAATGTGTATTCTGTTGCTTTGGGATGGAATGTTCTGAATATGTCTATGAAGTCCATTTGGTCCAGTGTGTCATTTAAAGTCTTTATTTCCTTGTTGATCTTTTGCTTAGATGATCTGTCTATTTTAGTGAGGGGGGCTGTTAAAGTCCCCCACTATTACTGTATTGTTGTCGATGTGTTTCTTTGCTTTTGTTATTAATTGGCTTATATAATGGGCTGCTCCCATGTTAGGGTCATAGATATTTACAATTGTTAGATCTTCTTGTTGGATAGACCCTTTAAGTAGGATATAGTGTCCTTCCTCATCTCTTATTATAGTCTTTAGTTTAAAATCTAATTTGTCTGATATAAGGATGGCCACCCCAGCTTTCTTTTGCTGTCCATTAGCATGGTAAATGGTTTTCCACCCCCTCACTTTCAATCTGGAGGTGTCTTTGGGTCTAAAATTAGTCTCTTGCAGACAGCATATCAATGGGTCTTGTTTTTTTTATCCAATCTGATACCCTGTGTCTTTTGATTGGGGCATTTAGCCCTTTTATCTTCAGGGTAAGTATTGAAAGATATGAATTTAGTGCCATTGTATTGCCTGTAAGGTGACTGTTACTGTATGTTGTCTGTGTTCCTTTCTGGTCTATGTAGCTTTTAGGCTCTCTCTTTGCTTAGAGGACCCCTTTCAATATTTCTTGCAGGGCTGGTTTCATGTTTGCAAATTCCTTTAGTTTTTGTTTGTCCTGGAAGCTTTTTATCTCTCCTTCTATTTTCAATGGCAGCCTAGCTGGATATAGTATTCTTGGCTGCATATTTTTCTCATTTAATGCTCTGAGTATATCATAGCTGTCCTTTCTGGCCTGCCCGGTCTCTGTGGATAGGTCTGTTGCCAATCTAATGTTTCTACCATTGTAGGTTACAGATCTCTCCTCCTGAGCTGCTTTCAGGATTTTCTCTTTGTCTCTGAGACTCATAAGTTTTACTATTAGATGTCGGGGTGTTGACCTATTCTTATTGATTTTGAGGGGGGTTCTCTGTGCCTCCTGGATTTTGATGCCCGTTTCCTTCCCCAAATTAGGGAAGTTCTCTGCTATAAGTTGCTCCAATATACCTTCTGCCCCTTTCTCTCTTTCTTCTTCTTCTGGGATCCCAATTATTCTAATATTGTTTCATCTTATGGTATCACTTATCTCTCGAATTCTGCCCTTGTGATCCAGTAGTTCTTTATCTCTCTTTTTCTCAGCTTCTTTATTTTCCATCATTTGGTCTTCTATATCACTAATTCTCTCTTCTGCCTCATTTAACCTAGCAGTTAGAGCCTCTGTTTTTGATTGTACCTCATTAATAGCCTTTTTGATTTCGACTTGGTTAGATTTTAGTTCTTTTATTTCTCCAGAAAGGGTTTCTCTAATATCTTCCATGCTTTTTTCAAGCCCAGCTAGTATCTTTAAATCGTCATTCTGAACTCTAGTTCTGACATCTTACTACTGTCTGTATTGATTAGGTCCATGGCAGTTGGTACTGCCTCTTTTTCTTTTTTTTGAGGTGATTTTTTTCCATCTTGTAATTTTGTCCAGAGGAGAATAGATGAATGAGAGAGCAAAATGCTAACAGGGTAACAACGACCCCAGAAAAATATACACTAAACAAATCAGAAGAGACCTGAAACTGGGGGAATAGAAAGGGAAATAAAGAAAAAAGAAAAAGAAAAAGAAAAAGATTAAAAAAAAACCCAGAATATGATCAAATATGATCAAGCTGGTGCATAGATCAGTGCCACACACTAGATTTTGGGCATATTTTGGTGTGTTAGAAGAAAGTGCCTCCCAAAAGAAAAACTTATATATGTACAAAAATAAGGGTAAATACGATGAAGGGATAGAATATGACTGTAAAGATGAAAATTATAAAAGGAATTGATAAGATAAGAAGTTGGTTGAAAAAAGAAAGAAGAGGAATTAAAAATAAAAAGGGAGAGAATGTGATCAGGCAGGAGAATAGAACAAAGCCATACACTAGAGATTTAGGGTATATTTTGGTCTGTTAGAAGAAACTGTACCCCAAAATTTTAAAGAGAGAACAACTTATATATATATATATATATATATATATATATATATATATATATATATATACCAAAAATAAGGTTAACTACTATGAAGGGATAGAATATGACTCTAAAAATGAAAAATAAAAAAGATTTTTTATAAAACAGATTGATAAGATGTTGGTTGAAAAAGGGAAAAAGAAAAATCCAAAAAGAAAAAAAGAAAATTAAAAAAATTAACTTTGAAAGACTGAAGAATCAGGGGGAAAAAAGCCATGAATTCTATGTGCAGTATTGCCCTAGCGCTGGAGTTCTGCCGTTCTCATTAATCGGTAAACTTGGTCTTGACTGGCTGTTCTTGCTGATCTAGGGGAGGGGCCTGTTGCCATGGTTCTCAAATGTCTTTGCCGGAGGCGGAATTGCCCTGCCCTTGCTGGTCTGGGCTAAGTAATCTGCTCGGGTTTGCTCTCGGGAGCTTTTGTTCCCTGCAAGCTTTCCGTACAGCTTTGGAGGCCGAGAGTGAAAATGGCAGCCTCCCAATCTCCACCCCAGAGAAGCCGAGAACTCGGGGCCCCACTCCTCAGTGCGCCCCCAGAGAAAAGCAGTCAATCACTCCTGTCTGCCTGGTCTCCGGCCGCACTCCATGCTCACCCGGCCTGCGACCGTGCGTTTCTATCTCTGGCACCTGACCCCGTGTGGAGTCTCCAAACCCAGCAGATCCCTGCGGTGCACTCCTGCGCCTCTCCTCCTGGGGGAGGAAGGGGAGTCTCCCCGGATCTGCCGCTTGTTGGGTCCCTGTTGGAAGAGCAGTGGCCCGACTGTGCTGCTGATCATGGTTTTTGGCAACCCCACGCTGAGATCCCGCTCCTTGGTTCTGTCTCTGCAGCCAGCTTCCCTGCTCCAATACCTGGGAGCTCTGCTGCACTCAGGCACCCCCGGTCTTTCTGTGACCCTGAGGGTCCTGAGACCACACTCTCCCAGCGAGGGTTCCACCCCCTGCTTAGCCACTGGAGCGATGTCCATCAGCCGAGCAGACTTCTAGAAGTTCTGATTTTGTGCTCCACAGTTCTATCACTTGCCAATAGCAGCTGACAGAGGCCCCCTCCACACCATCTATCTTCCCGAATATCGCCTTGGATTCACTTCTCCGCACGTCCTACCTTCCAGAAAGTGGTCGCTTTTCTGTTCAGAGAGTTGCTGCTATTCTTTTCTTCGATCTCCTGTTGAATTTGTAGGTGTTCAGAATTTTTTGATCCCTATCTAGCTGAATTCCCGGGACCAGACGAAATTTAGGTCTCCTACTCCTGCACCATCTTGCTCCTCTGTACTTCATGTTTTGAAGTTGGTAGAGTCTCACAGTATCACCCTATTTTTCTGACAATAAATGTAAATCTCCTAGACTAACCTGTGTCAGAGAAATAAAATTATAAAAAGGATGTGGATTTGGAAGTGGAGACAACAGGAAATCATTGGGATGGAGGAAACGGATGAAGAGAGAAATAAATGGGGAAAGCATTAGGCTCCCTTTGCTTTACCTGTACAATTTTAAAAACCTTGGAACTAAAGTGAAGAAAACTGCAGAGAACAATGAATTCCATCTTCACTGTATACAATGTGTAATTCGCTCTTTCAGTTAAGGGTATATAACACCTATGACCAACTTCAGGCAAAGGTATAAAGTGAGATTATTTTCAAAAACTTTCTATTCCTCTTTCATTGGTCTTCAGTCTCCCTTTGGGTGCAGTCCTAGTAGGTACAGTGGCACTCATTCAAGCCTCCTGGAAATTTCCATGTGGCTGTGCTGAATCTTCTTCAATTTCCCTTAAAATATACTTATTCAGTGTCCAGACTTTCAGAGCCCAAAATGTGATGAGTTAATTAAATGGTGTAAAAAAAAAAAAAACAAACCTCTAAATCATAGAAGTCTTTTAACTAATTAACCAAATAATAGATAATTTCTGGGTAATATAGCTGAGCCTTTAACTCATCCTAGATAGTATTTTCATTTTAACAAGATACTCTCATACCTTACCCAAAATAAATAGGATGGCTGTTTTAGAATATAAGAGAATAGTAAGAAAGAGGTCTATTTATATGATGGTCCTTTCAGTTCCTTTTAAATCTGACCTTTAGCTGACCACCTGTTCAGGCCAGGAAACCATATAGGTCAACAAAAGAAAGACTATAGCCTATAATCATACAGATATAGACTACAATGTATCTCCAGATTTTCTGTCATCAAAATGATAAAATGATTGGTAAATACCCTTGGTGAAGGAAGTGAAAAGAGTTTGAGATTATTTATGCTAGGAGCAATTAGGTTAATATTTTTAGGAACTGAATGTGAAATTATAGATCCCATAGTTATTCCATTTCATAGGATTCAAAGAAATAGGCTGTAGCTGTAGTAGAAGAAATTTATTTAAGACCCAAGGAAAACATTATGCCATCTCTGGAACCTACATTTAAAGGATTTTCACCTTCTCTCTCTGTTGAGCTTTATGACCACATTAGGTACTTCTCTTGATTGGCTAGTTTCCTTATCAAACCAATGTCATATTTCTTTCCTAATATTAGGATTTGGAATCTGTGGAGATTCTCAGCGTTGTCCCTCTCGTCACACAACCTGAGGCAGCAAAACATGGTGGTTCTTTCTTGGTCGTGAGCTCCCTCAAGGAAGATCAAGAATTTACTGAAATCTCTGCCTAATTGCAGAGAATAAATTCTCATGCTGCTCTTTTGCAAATATTTCAAATTATTTGTCTAACAGTAAATTAGACCTGACATGTTAATTGGTTTAGGGAGCCATGCATGATGTTTGCTCATTTGTGACTAATTTCTAATACATTAGCATTTTTGAAAAAAAAATAGATCAACTTGGAGAAAACTGGGTCTAGAGATCAATCATCCTGCTACTTCTGTTATCAGAGAGACCACAGACACTAAAATTAGTGTGAAAGGTGCATAGGTGGCTCATTCCAGGCCTGGCTGATGACTCATATGACCATAAACACATCATTTCATTTCATCTTTCCTGGGGTTTTTCCTTCAGTAAATACCACATACCAGCCTCATAAGGAAATTAGCAGAATTGATGAGATAATAAAAATAGTGGGAAATAGTTGTTGAAAGAACCTCAGGGCCTTGTCTTCACACTCCCTCCTGCTCTGGGGGAACATCTGACCCATCCAAATCCCCAAATACATTCTTTCAATGTACTTAAACCAACTTAATCTCTTAGGATGGAGAAGCTGCATCTACCTCCCCCTCAGGTCCTCCTCTGCTTTACCATCTTGATGATTGAATCATTTAAAACAAAGTTGAACTTAAATCTCCTTTTTGGTGGTAGATAGATAGTTTTGCGCCTTTTTTAGTGAACAAGGCAAATGATGGCGCACTCCAAAAACTCCATGGAATCATTTGGAAATAGTACATCTTATGGTTATGTGTTCCTTTTTTTTTTTTTTTTCCCCTCAGACTCCTTTTCCTTAAGGTTGGTTTCTGGTGAATAATAGAGAAGCTGGATACATCAAAAGACAGTCTTACAATGAACACAACTTATTCTTCATACACGTCACTATCAGTGATAAACAGAGACATTTGGTAGCTTTATGAGATTTTTGTAGCCCGTTATATATTTTTAAAAAAAATATTTTTAGCATAGAGCTATAAATAAACCAGAACTTGTCATGTAGTTAAGCAAACTCTTGGCATTTAGAAACTACTTTATGAGGTTCACAAACTCAGGCCATTAAAAAAAATATGTGGATGTTATATATATATATAATGTTCTATATATCATATATAATGATTATATATATATAATGCTTTTATATATATAATGATTTTTTTTAAAGATTTTATTTATTTGATAAAGAGAGAGAGAGAGAGCACAAGCAGGGGGAGTGGCAGAAGGAGAAGGAGAAGCAGACTCCCTGCTCGATCCCAAGACCTTGGTATCATGACCTGAGTGGAAGGCAGATGCTTAACTGATGGAGCCACCCAGGCACCCCTATATATAATGACTTTTATCAGCAAAACATCAAAGGCAAATAGTGTATTAGCCTTATCAATACAATTCCATACTGTGGGTTCAGTGACGGAGCTAGGGAGAAAATATTTTCTTAGGATTTCTAAATTATAGCTGGATAAATTGAAGCATAGACCAGAGCCACAAAAAATGGGCTATAGAACTTGTACAATGAAAGACATTAGTTGCTTATGCTGGTTGGATAGATGCACTGTATACAAATTTTTAGGATAACAAGTGAGGGATATTTAAAAATTCATCTTTAGTTGATTTGAATTGTTCTTGGTCATTGGTGTTCTATTTTGTGTAGTCTAATTAATTCTTACTGCTTGAGTCTGCACCCTGGGGTGATTTTAAATAAGCAAATACGTAAAGAGTTTTCATTTGCACCGTGATGTTGACTCATTGAGTGATTTTGTAGTCTAACTTCCGTATTTTCAGCCAGGATTAATTCCCTCTCTTTCTTTACAAATACCACACACACACACACACACACACACACACACCCCTTATTATATACTCATCTTACTAAAATTTTAAATGCATTTCTGCCAAAAGTGTTATGTTCTCTGAAAGACTGATTATGATATTTTTAGAAAACTGCAATTTTAAATTACATAAATAAGCAACCATAGGAACATGGGTTTTTTTTTCCCTGCTCTTTAGCATTTTAGGAAATATAGCCTTGAAAATTCTAATAGCCATTTAATTTTAGTGTGCAATTTTACAAATTCTGCTTCCCCCCAAAATAGTATTTTCAGAAAATAACTATCAACCTTCACCCCCATGTCTAAATAGATAATTTTAAATATCCACATGTGTCAAATACATAGTAACTTCTGTATCTCTAACTTCATACACTTTCCTTCAAAAAGCTGTCTCTCCTCTTGTCATCGACTGGGGTCTCAAGCAGACAGATCTTTTTTGGGTTTGTCCTGACACGGTGCTTTGACCCTTGAACTAGGAAAAATAAGAACTGATGCAATGTGTTTTTACCTCTTTACCTAAACAATAGGATAAACTCTAAACAGCTTTTATATCCTCAAATTTCTAGGGAAAGAAAAGAGAAAATAGAAGTTAAAAAAAAAAAAGGTAAGACAGGAAAACGTGAGCAATGAGTGAGGGAAGCTTGCAGTAAAGTAATGAAATTGGAGTCTTCCAAGTGTTGAGTATATTTGAATGTTATTCTATTTTATTCCAACATCTCTTTAATATCCAATAATCATAATTTCCAGGAAGAAAATGAAGAGATGGAAGGAGTGCTGTCTTCTAAAAAGTATGGCAGGGTAAGTTGAACCTACAGGAGAGGACAATAGGGTTGGATTATGAAGCTGGAAGGTTGGATGGGCCATGCTGCAGATGCCCAAGAGCCTGCAGAAATTAAGGATGGAAAAAATCCAAGTCAGCATGAGGGAGTTGACCGAAGCCCATCAAAGTATTCACTCGCAGAGGTGAGCAAAAAGCAAGTATGGTATCTAATGAACAGTAGACCTGGGCCATCCTGCCAGAGGTCAGATGATGCTATCCATGTACTCCTGGGACCTATAAGATACTAGAGTTTCCCTCCACCCTTGTCTGATGTCAGTAAGACACAGGCTGACATCATATATGTTCAATTAGCATCTTGGGAAAAGAAGTAGGGAATGAGGAGGACATCTGTGAAATTAAGCTTTTCTTGTTTTTGTTCAAGAAAGACAATACTAAGAGGACTACTTTGATTACTGAATCAAAGTAAGCTTAAACTTCTCATAAATACATAGTTTTTCCTGTTAACCAGAGGATGTTGTCCTGAAGGAAGCTATAGACACAATCAAGGCAATATATCTTCTCTGTGTATCTAACTTAGTGTAGCAAATTTTATAACACTGATACACGCAGTGGAGATTATACGAAAAGGAGAAATTCTCCTACTCTTTACCAGATTACTACTGCAATCATTTTCTTTCCATGCATTTTGGGAAACTATTCCTTCTTTGAGAGGGATGCTGTTTTGTGTGGTGAAGTGGTAAGAACCTGCATACATTGTATTTTAAATGTCAAAAGTTTGAAATTCTTCTCTACTATTTCCAATCTGTTTGGTGCTTTGTACAGGAGAGCTTTAAAAACACCCCCCTCTCCAGCTCTGAACACTTTGAGTTGCAGGGTCCCTAGGCTATTGTAATGTTTAGCCAGAGTTGAGAAACACTGGTCTAGTCCACTAGGAAGGATCCTGCGAGCCATCTATGCAGTACTGGAGAGCTGCACTACCATTCGCACGCTGAATGGCTGCCAACTTTGTTCTGCACACTTAAGAAAGGTAGACTTTCAAAAGGGTAAATGTTTTTCAATTCCTTAACATCTATTTAAAGTTTTCTTTGCTGTGCTAATGATTTGGAGTCTGATAGAAAGCACTGGAGTTCTTTAGTATGTTCTTACCCATGTCTGTTAATTCCTACCTCCCGCTCAATAAGGCAAGTGCAATTTAGGTGAATGAAGAAAACTTGAGGAAATGTTTGTCTCTGACCCATGGTTCTTCCAAGCAGTACAAACACCATACTCTTGGGTCCAATAGATAAAGGAAAGCTGATGGTTTCTGGTATTAATCATATGTGTCTGGTAACTGGTATTTATTTTTATACATGGTGGGCCATTTGTAAAATGATGAACCCAGTGTTCAGACAGTCAGAGAAACATTAGGATCCTTACCTGGGATTCAGAAGGATTTATCTAGGCTCTGAAGCTACCCTCCGCTCAAAGAAACTTTTCTTCAAATTCATGGGTACTATGACTTACTAATTTGGATTTAACACTATGTTACTAGCGCTAAGTTCCTTTTTTTGGGTGAACTTTGAACTTCCTCTTAAAGTACTGGTTTTGTAATGGAGATTTAGCCACTGATGGAACTCTGTGACTTTGGATTTGTTTAACTTTGACATAGCCATAAGAACACTCTGGCAACCCTCTTGTGCATTCAAATAGCCTTGCCTAAAAAGCTGAACCAACAAATCTTTAACAGTTACAAGAGTAATGTGTATTGAGAGGCAGTTACTGGATAAAAATTGGGTTCAAGATGATTTTCAATTGAGCTGATTCAAACAAAACCAGAGAAGTGTCATAAAAATATAATTTCACACACAAGGAGCACATTCAGAGGCTGATGTTACAATATTAATGGACACTCTCCCCCTTCCTATTTCCATCAAAATTCTTAGCCATAGAAACTAAAATGTGAGATTGCTATTGTATTTTAAAGCCTGGATGAGGATTTTAGGAGTAGCAGCTTAGAAAAGACAACAGCTTCATATAGTCAAAATATTAAACCTTGTCTCCTGTCATTGGGCTTCAGAATTATAAATGACTGTCTAGGAAATCTAGTGAAATATGTACGAAAAAACTTGGAAGAAATTTTTTTGGAAACAATCTTAATATCAGAGAAAGATCTCAGAGTTGTATATATTTAGCAAAAAAAAAAAAAAAAAAAAAAAAACCCCAACCCTATAAACTTTTCCATATATATTGGATTTATTATATTTCTCCAAAGCAATTTGAAAGGCACTGAATTATGTTCCCTTTCAGCTTCCAAAAAAATAAAAACACCGTAAGTAATAAAAGCAGAAAAGTTGACTCTGAAATTCATTTTCGTATAGATTTATAGGAAAACTGCTTTGATGTCTTTTCCATTCCCTTGCCAGTTAAAAAAAAAAAAAAGGAAAAGAAAAGAAAGAAAGAAAAGGGAATGTCTATTAAGTTTAACATAAAAAAAATCCACTCTTCAAACCTCATTTATCTTTGATGAGCCCTGGGCAGAGTGCCATAATAACACTATGCACATTATAAGAATTCTATAATCGTTCAGTCTTTCCCCTTTCTTTTATAATCAGCTGAGTGTTGTTATTGGCCCTCCCTCTAACTGAGTTATCGAGGCCGGGCTGACACTTGACGCAGTGCAGGTTGCTGTACACCAAAAGGGAGTTGAAAGTGGATTTCAGCATGTCTCAATGAGGAAATCTTCATTTCACTCTCAACGCATATGAATTTAGGAAGCTTTCTTCGGTACGTTAGGACCTAATGTCTTAATTAAGTGGGACTTCTCAGGGGTCCAGGTGGTCCTACTGGTGCTAAGCAGAATCTGCCAATGCCCCTGGCATTGATGGGGAAATAGATCCCTAGGCCTTTTCTGAATGATTGGTGTATGTGAAATGCTCAGACCTCACAGATGTAAGTCCTGGCTGAATCCTGGCTCTGCTTGTTTCCTCTAGGCATATGAAAGCACGTACAGGGAGGGCTTGAGTTAATAAGTTGGAGTGTATTTATGTTTCAAACCAGGTAGGAAACTCAATGTGAATGGAGCTGACACATCCAAACTTGTCTTCTTGTTCTTTTTATCACTCTTTGTAGCCAGTAGAATGAGAATATTTTCATTAACTGAAAATTCGGGGTTTCAGGGAGCTAGTCAAAATATTTCTGGTTCTGCTTTTTTCTGATAATTTTAAAAATGTAAAAAAAAGAAATGAAGTAATCCATTTTCCTAGGAGCAAAATGACAGATGTGTTTGGTGAAGCTAGATTTGATCGAGTCTGAAGTCTAATTTTATATTTAGCCATTGTGTTTACTGGAGGAGGTTCGGGTTAAGACAACATAGGTTATTATCTCTGTTGAGCCTCTTAAGGTTTTTAGAAAAGAAATTATGAACTTGTAAATCTGGCTTATAGATTTGCTGATAGTACTAGGAAAAAAAATCTGGAAGAGGAGAATTGCAGTGAATGATGCTGCTGCAAAGGTCTCCCAGGACGGGCTGTTTCCTTGGTCAGGTTCTGGTCAGTCTCGCTGAGACGAAAGTTTCCAAAGGCCTCCGGTTGTTTGTTCTTTCAACATATACATAGCTGCCAGAAGTCACCTTCTGAGTACAAATCTGGTATCATCGATGACTGTTTATGCCAGTTCTTACCCAATTATATCATGCTTATAGTACTGACTCCGTAGACTCATTTTTGATTCACGAGGACAGTGTGATGTATTAGTGCTATTGGGACTTAGAGCTCGGTGCTACATGGAACCATTCCAGTGTGTTTTCGTTTTTTGTTTGTTTGTTTCCTGGACCTTAGGATTCCATTGGTTTTCCATTCTCTCATTACATCAGTTTTATCTGAGTATATTGGGACGTTCTTTGTGGTTTTGCTTTGAAAAAAGTTCTGCTGAGTTTTTTACACTTTAATTTACAGATGCTAAATAAAGTTCTAGAATAGGGAAATGACTTGACCAAGGGCACACCCTAGTTTCTATTCATTGTCCATCCTAGTACATTATGCTTCTTTTCAATGAGTACTATTTAGTTTTCAACTCTAAATTTCTTTAATTTGAAGAACCACCAATCACCTTTAGTTCCCTAATGACTGGTAAAGTCACAAAGATCATTGCCATCTTTCATGGCCTATCTATTGGAAAGGTGCCAAATTGAGATATACAAAACATCTACTTTGTTGTACACAGACTTGCCCTTTAAACAAGCTCTGGAGCGCTGCTCCTGTCCCGCATTTCCTCATAAAACTGCCTCTGAGGAATCTGTTGCATGACTTTTCAGGCTTTCTGCCAGTAAACCCAAACTAGATTGCCCAATCTCAGTCTGCTTTATTTCTTGCAATGGATAGAAACATCAGCATGTGAGTTGCATTACAAGATAAGGGGGTTGTGAAAACTTTAACAATTTCCTAAACTGAAGCCAAGATGATCTAATTATTTTCCGTGACATGTGTGTTGTGTGACTTTTGCTATCAAAATGTCTAGTGTAATTCTCTCTGCATGATCTGGAGGTAACTAATATTGTTAGCACTTACTTATGAAAGGGATTGATTTTGGTATTCTTCTCAGGATACATTTTTCCATTCTAGGTCTTTTATAGTTAATGAGTTTTTAAAAGATAAGTTTAATTAGTCTAAAATAATGTAGCCTAAGAAAGAGAGTGTCTTTCAGTGAAAAGAACCCTAGATCCAAAATATATTGGCTCAAGAATGGGATCTACCACTTAATAAACCTGATTTGGGGCAAGTTGCCTATGTTCCTGATTTTTAGTTTCTCTAATTTTTGAATGGAAATAAAAGTCCTTTGTCCTTTCTCAGGTGACTTTGTGAAAACAAAATAACACATGTGATTATTATTATTATTTTTTATATTGGAAAACAGTCACCATATACATTTAGGATTCAATGTCAATTAATCTCCCAAACAGAAACACTAGGAGATAATTGTCCAAGATGGACAAGACAAGGCCAAGCATGGATATAAGAATGACTGGTATAAAAAATATGATTAATATGAGTTTATGCTACATTAATACTACATAATACCAAGAAGGTAATAGTGCCAGTGGATTCTGCAATGGGCACAGCTGATATATTGGATTTAGTTCTTGGCATCATGTTTTTAAGACAGGCATTTTCTAATTGCCATATGCCCAGAGGAAAACACCCAGATGGTAAGGGTCTATAAAAATGGAACTTGCATAAAGAATGGCTAAAGAAACTAGAGCATCAGTAGCTCAGAAAAGAGATTTGGGGACATAGTATAGTTGTGTTCAAACATTGATGAGCTCTCAAGCAGAAAAGGCTTTAGACCTAATCTCAGAATTTTCTTGAGACCAAACTATGATAGTAGTTTCTCAGGAAATATTAGCGGACTCTAACTATTATCTTTTACCACCCCTTTGACAAATAGGGTATAGTAGTTTGATTTGTGAGCAGGGCAGATGTCCTCTTCCTTCTTTATTATATAAAATTTTTTACCTGGTTGAAAATGAAAATTTTCCTAGAAATAGTTGATTTCAGCAGAAACATGCTCTCCTTGCTTAACATTCTTCATGATATTTTTATATACATTTGCATACATATAAAAGAATATTTGAAATTGGTTATTGGGGGAGGAAGTTAAGGGTAATGAGAAGGGGGGCTTTTGGGTTGTGGTGATAATGTTCTATTTCTTAACCTGGGTGGTAGTTACATGGATGTGACCACTTTGTGATAATTCATTGACCTATATACTTAATGATTTATGCATTTTTCTGTGTATATATTATAATTCAAAAATACAGTTGATTTTAAGAAGGATATAAGTAATATATATTTAAGAGATAAGGCATACAAAAAAATCTTTAAGGATTTCTTTAAACTCTTAGAAGTACCAGGAAGCATTATCCAAATAACTTAAAAATGATCAATACCATTGAATTTACTTATCTATATGCTCCCACTTTTATCCATTTCTATCTCCTCTTCTTAGAGGTAACTGCTATATTGATTTGTATTTTTTATTGATTTTCCTTTTCTTGAAAAAAAAAATGTTGTATCCCAAACCTCTGTAATCCTAAACAGGATTTGTTTTCTTTTGCTTGTTTTAGAGCTTTACCAAAAATGCTTATATACTGTGTGTAGTCTTCTGTGATTTGCTTTTTCCATGTTGTTATATGGATTGTTCTATTTCTATTGACTTATTGGAAAAAAAACCCTTATTGGCTAAATGTGTTGCAATATCTTCTCCTGTTTTGTGGCTTATTGTTTTACTCTTTGAATGATGTCATTTGATGAATGGAGGTTTTAAAATTTTAATGTGGTTGTATTTATTATCTTTTCTTTTATAGTTAATAGTTTTGGTGTCTTATTTAGGAAATCATTCTTTATTCTACGGTCATACAGATAATCTTCTGTATTATTTTGAAAGAGGCGTACTTTCACATGTAAGTCTTAATCTGTCTGGAATTGAAGTAGGAGTACAATAGACTTGTTTTCCATATGGACAATCAATTATATCAGCACCATTCATTAAACAGTCTCTCGTTTACCCACTGATTTGCAATGCAACCTCTGTCATATAACAAATTTATATACGTAGGCATGTTTCCAGACTCTCTGTTGGATATTTGTCTATCCCTATGCCAATATCACACTGTACTATTACTGTAAATTCATAATGTCTTGATAATTTGTAGGGCAAGGACCTTCCCCTTTTTCTTCTTCTTCAGGACTCCGTATGCATTTTAGTATTAATTTACCAAGCTCCTTATAAGATCCAGCCATGCTTATGACTTTAATATTATTAAATCTTTGGCTCAATGTGGGCAGGTTTGACCTCTTTATATTGAGTCATCTTAACCATGAAGATCATATGACTTTCTTTTACTTAGGTCTCTTTACTGTTGTTCTATAGAGTTTATGATTTTCTCCATATAGGTCTTTGGCCTCTTTATATTTTTTAAGACTTGTTTGTAGGTACCTTATATATTTTGTTGCTATTGTAAACTTTTTGAATTGCATTTTTGTACTGTTTGTTTTTGTGGCACAGACATGAAATTGAATATATTTTTTTGTATTTTATCTAGCTTCTTTTAAACTTTCATTAATTTTAGTAATTTATAAGCAAGTTAGTTTGGGTTTTCTATGTAGAAAGTCATACATTTGTGAGTAATGACCATTTATTTTTTTCCTTTTCAATCTTTGTGACATTTTTTCTCATTCTTTACTGTGTACCGAGATCTGCAGTAAAACTTTAAATAACAGTGGTTATAGATTGTTACTGATTTTAATTTAAATACTTAGAGGGCCTTCTTATATAAATGTGGTTTCATAAGACACCATCTCTCTTTGGAAATTGCTCAAAATTAACAGCAGTTTTTTAAATGAAAAAAGGACCCACATTCTCTATCTTCATTAAAACTAGGGGACACATATAATTCATAAACACGGAAACACATATAAAAGCTTCCCAAAATAGCTGAGCAAAGAGGAACAAAATCATGCAAAATTAAAGAAAGAATTTTAAAAGTTTATAGAGAAAAAGACATTCTAGAAGACAGGAAATAGATATCTACATGATGCATAGCTGCAGTATCTGAAAAATAAAATCAAAACAAAGGAACAGAAGATAAGTTCAAGATACAATTCAAAAAAGCTTTCTTGAGATTTGAAAAACAAAATAAAACAACAGTCAAATCTATATATTGCAAGGGCACATTTCATGCAGGGGGGAAAAAAAAACCCTGACCAGAAACTTAATATTAGGACATGGACAAGTAAATTACTTGGACTCTAAAGATAAAGAAGGAATCTTTTGGGCAGTGGTATAAAAAGAACAAGACACTTGTAAGGGGGAAAAAAAAAATCTAGCCATCCATAGATTTCTCCACAGCAACAGACAGAGGGGAAGAGCTACAAAATACTCAAGGGAAGAAATTGTGAGCCAAGGATTTTTTTATTCAACCAAGATGTTCTTCAAGTATAAAGACCTCAGATAAACAAGTTTGAATATGTAAGAAACCAAGGAATATTTTCCCATGAGCCTTTCTTGAGAAAAACCACTGGAAAATTAATTTAAACCAAGAGATGAGCTGGGGCAATTGTGGCAAAAGAATTCATGACATTATTTTGTTGAGTATTGAACATATGTAACTATAAAACCAGGACTCAAACAAATGTGGGGTTTATGGTGACAGAACAGAATGTGAAAGTTATATGCCTATATATGTAGAAATGAGACAGCTAACTAAAATTGGAAAGAAGGAGGAAACAACATGAAACATAAGATCACTGATTACAAAGGTGCTCTATTAGCTAGGAGTTAAATCATTCAAAGCTGAAAAACCAGTAATGTAATTATAGATGTATTTAAAAATATAAACATAAATATTGAATACAGTTAATGTTATCAACAAAAATCAGGAAGTAGAGAAGAAGAAATAAAATGGAACACTATTTTATCATTGTTCAAAGTAGGGATAATTATGTCAAAAGACATAGATAATTAGGGAATCATGTAAAGTCATAATTATGAAATAATGATTAGAAAGAAAGGACAAACCTTCATCACTACCAGAACTACAGATAAAAAATAAAATAAGAAAGGAGACCAGGATTTTAAGTGTCCTTAAAATTCTATAAAAGGTCAACAACATAAAATTATATAATAGAAATAAGATCAGAAATATCTTTCTTATCAATAAATATAAATGAACATAACATATAGCTTCAGAACAATTTTTCAAGAAAGCAAAATACTTTATGTAAATATATATAAATACACACTCTCTATATTTATACATTAAAAGTTCTGGTCACCAATTCCAACATGTGGGTGTTTGTATGGTTGTGTGTATGTCTGTGTGTGTGTGTGTGTGTGTGTGTATGTGGAATTTCCCCACACCAACAAGCAATATCCCAACACCAGCTGAGTGTCCTACAATTTAACTCAATTCCAACACTATCTACCCAGAGATAGCATTAGATCCCAAAGGTTAAGGGGTCATCCTACAAGACTACCCCCTCCAGCCCTGCCAGATGCCAATTGCAAGTCCAGGTTGCCACCTGTGTTTCTGACCAATCAGCTATGGATTGAAGGGTCCAAGGACCCCATCCTTGGGTTTGATTACTTTGCTGGAGCAGCTCACAAAACAAAGAGAAACATTTTGCTTACTAGATCATCGATTTATTATAAAAGGATATAACTCAGGAACGGGCGGATGTACAATTGCAAATCCAGGTTGCCACCTGTGTTTCTGACCAATCAGCTATAGATTGAAGGGTCCAAGGACCCCATCCTTGGGTTTGATTACTTTGCTGGAGCAGCTCACAAAATAAAGAGAAACATTTTGCTTACTAGATCATCGATTTATTATAAAAGGATATAACTCAGGAACGGGCAGATGTAAGAGTTGCAAAGGCAAGATATGGGGAATGGATTCAGAGCTTCCATGCCCTCTCCAGGTGTGCCACTCTTCCCAGATCTCCATGTGTTCACCAACCTGGAAGCTCTCTGAACCCTTGCCTTTTGGGTTTTTATGGAGGCTTCATTACATAGGCATGAATGATTAAGTCATTGGCCATTGGTGAATGAACTCAATCTCCAGCCCCTCTCTCCTCCCCAGAGATGGGGGGGGCAGGGGATGAAAGTTCTAATCCTCTAATCACATGAATGGTTCTCCTGGCAACCAGCCCCCCATCCTTAAGTTACCTAAGGGCTTTCCAAAAGTCACCTCATTAACAAAACAAAAGACACCTTTATTGCTCTTATCATAGGAAATTCCAAGGGTTTTAGGGAGCTTTGAGTCAGAAACCATGGATAAAGACCAAATATATATTTCTTATAAATCACAATATCACAATATACATGATAAATAACTAAAACAAAGTAATTTAGAAGGATTGGAAATAAAAGGAAAGCAAATTATACAAGACAAAGGCAAAGCTGGAGTCATGAGATATTAGTCAAGGCAGAATTCTGGCCAAAAAGCATTAACTGAGACAAAGAACACTCTGTAATGTTAAAAAGAGCCATTCACAATAAAAATATAATAGTGTTGAATATCTATGAGCCAAATGTCTCAACTTCATAAAACAAAAACTACAAGATAGAGAAATACATATGTAATAGAAGACTTAACTTACCTCTCAGCCCATGCTAGTGGTTAAAAAAGAAAAAGATATAAACTAATGAAATAATAATTTTGTAAGAAAGTATAATTTACCAAAAGTAACAGGTAAAAAGGTAAAAAAATTAGATTAATTTTCATGGAGGAAATAGAGAAAGTTGTCAATTTACTACCTTGTGTAGCTTTTCTTTCTACCATACCTTTGAAGAAGAGATTATGAACGCTATTTCAACAGCTCCAAAGAATACAACATGTCCGCAATTGCATTTTAAAAGTTAGTTAGAGGGGCGCCTGGGTGACTCTGTTAGTTAAGTGCTAGACTCAGGTCATGAGCTCAGAGTCCTGGGATCTAGCCCCACATCAGGCTATGAGCTCAGTGCAGAGTCTGTCCTTCTCCCTCTCCCTTTGCTCCCCCCACCACCTCGCTCCTGCATGTACACATGCTCTCTCTCAAATAAATAAATAAAATCTTTAAAAAAATTCAAAAATAAAAGTTAGTTAAATAGCATTTGGTTCACTAACACTATATCTGTGGGATATCAAGGTAGTCAAGGTCTTTGAAGACTACATTACAAAGAGCAAGAGAGTTGATATAACCCAAAAATGAAGGTATGTTGCTGACCCTTCCTGGTAAAAGAAAATTGCTCTGGTGGTTCTTTATAATTGGTATAGAGGAAATAGCACAATTAATTTCTGAATTGATTTGCTTCACACCTAGACCATATCTGAAGATTCCACATATAGAACAGCAGATGCACTTAGAACCAGCACATAGTTAAATTTATCATAATCTATAGTTGTTCTTCAACATCCACCTGTCCTTTGTACAGATGTGACTACTGGGAGTTGGTAGGTATCATCATTGCTATATTTTTAAAGTTCTAATGATAACAATAATTTTGTCAATTTCCATGAAAATGAGGTGTTGCTTTTGTTTTAATAGTCTGGGGTGTCTCGCTCCAAGGGTCAGGGAGTTAATGTGAAAATTCTACCAGTCTTTTTCAGTTATATATTCAGAGCTGAGGAAATAACCATGGGTATCTGAACATGTTATAAAGCAAATCTAGGTCCAAATTCTATATATCATCCAGCATCATAAATTCCCGCTTTGACAAATGGTACCACAGTGGCATTTTGGATTCCTAGAGTTTTTTTAGATATGTAGATTAATTATATAATTATATATTAATTATATAATTATTTCATTCCTAAGAACATCATAGCTCTTTAACTACCACCAAATATTCCTATCCAAACAGGGATTCCTGTCTGATTGTCATTGTTTCCTTCTGCCTCTTACGTTAAAGTATACTCATCTTTTCTCTGTTATTTGGCCTCTGCCACTTTAGATCTTGTTTCCCATTGAAATCAGGGAACTCGGGTCAGTGGGGTATCTCCCAACATTATCATCTTTAGTCTTCAGAGGACAAACACCACAGAGCTTTTCAATGATGTTGGTTCTTTCCACAATAATGCATTTTTTAATGCTTAAGAAAATGAATGTCTTCTGGGACCCCTTGAGAAACAGTGGGAAATGTGATGGATCAAATATTGTAAATCCATGCTAACATTTCCATCTGCCTAGGTTTATGGATTCCTTTCTCTATGTTATACTAGGGAAGTTTTTTCATCTAAATATTGAATATAGGTTACTACTGAGTCCTGTTTTAGTCAACTAACAAAGCCAGTTATCAGAACCATTTCTAGTTGTTCAAGTTAACACATTAATTTCAGTGTCTCAGATAAGTGTATCCAGAGTAAAAAATTTGGTTCAGTGCATTATTATATTCTATGCTCCTTGGCTTACCATCCTTGGAATTTATTCCATCCATATTCTCCAGGTATCTGCTGATAGAAATTAGAGAAATGTTGTAAATATTTGGATGTTTCTTTTTTCCTGGGTCAGATTTTGTATTTGTTCCCATTGGAGAATATGCAAACAGATTCCAGTTATGGATATAGAGGCAATGATGGGTGGTGAGGTTACCTTAAGAAGAATAGTTATCCTCTTATAAGGCAACTGCCTGTGTAAGGTTGTTACCTTATCTTCAAGCAAGAGAAGGTTAGTGTTTTTAGTCAAGGAGGGAGGCATGTCTTCTGATTGGCCAGGGATGCTCATATATCTCAGATTCTTCCTCATCCACCCAAAGGTATTTTAAGTCTCAGGGTCTCTAGTGTTTTCCCATCTGTGCCTTTCCTTTCAAATAACAAATTCTCCAAGGGTCTGAGTTCAAGTTGTGTTGTAATACAGCATCCTGTATAACCCGATTTTTGATCTAATTTTTAGCCCTAATAATCTAGCATCTAATAATAATAATAAATAATCTAATATCTGCCCGGCACTAAAATAAATAAATAAGTGATTTTTTCAGGGATACTTTTTCACGATGTCTTGTTCTAAGAGTTTAAAACCCTGTGTTTATGATTTTGTCTCTGTAAACTCTCCAAAAGCAGACATCTCACCCCATTGTACTTAAAAATCACCAGTACTACCATAAGAATTCAATGTAACATCCAACTGTTCTCCCAAATTATTGCCTTCTATAGGCAGTTTATCCAAATAATCTCAGTCGGTAATTTAAGAAATCGTGAGTCCAATGCATGCCATAGATTACCAGTATCCTGTTTTCCTGTGGGATTTATGACATCTCTGCATTTAAAGTCACAAGATCAGTAACTCACTCTAAGAATTTAATCTTGGTGAATCTGCTTTGTTGGCCTACTGTTGGTAGCAAGGATTGGATAATTTAGGGTCTAGTCAGTAGAAGGGAAATGGTGCTTTGTTTTTCAAACAGAGGTGACTTAACATAGGTGACAGGTTACAAAAGCGTTGAGGAGCTAAGAAACCAAACAAGGGAAGGTGATATAATCCAGAGATGAATGCAGAATGCAGCTAATGTCCTTCAGTCTGGGAACCAAAGGAGAAGAGGTGGTGCGTTCTCAGAGATCAGGGACACTTCTCTGCCGTATGACTTGGTGTGCGAAACAGGCTTGGCACCCAAGGAAGGACTACCTAGTCAGTGCTTGAACCATGGAGCAAGTGTTGAGGAAGCCAGGACCAGGGATGCCAAGGGTGTTCTGGGCAGCCAGATTTTAGGACTGCTGAGAGGATGTGGACACTGGAACCAGGACTGAGGAAGAGACTCTGCCCTGTGGGTGCTGGAAGTGCTCAAAGGTGTTCTTGAAAGGAAGGCTTGAAAGAAAAAAAGAGTCATTTCCCCTCTTTTTCAACTTCCAGTATCCCAGTACCTCAGAGTGTCAGAATCTAACGAGAAGCCAGCCAGCAGAGAGGCTGTCATGTGCCAACAGAGTCGAACACAGAAGGGTGGCAAAGGAGGTGAAGACTGGTCATGCAGACGATGGTCTCCCTTTGTCTTAGCTTGCCCAGTGGCAGGGGGGAGTTGCATTTTCCCAGAATTTGTAGTGTAGGGCCTCTACTTCTGTTTATACGAATTTTGATTCTTTCTTCAAAGCACCACCCTGATTTGTCTCTTTTTCTCCATTTTCACTATTGTTATTTTTTAAAAATATATATTTATTATCTGAGAGAGAGAGAGAGAGAGAGAAAGAGTGAGCAGAGAGAGGGGCAGAGAGAGAGGGAGAAGATCATGAAGCCAGGTGTGGGGCTCCATTCCAGGACCCGGAGATCTTGACCTGAGCTGAAATCAAGAGTCGGCTGCTTAACCAACTGAGCCACCCAGGAGCCCCTCACTATTGTTCTCTTACTCTAAGTCCCTTCCACCTAATACTTGCCTTGTTTTAACCTTCCAGATAGAAATACACTACAAAGGTCCATGAACTTTTATCTTCAAATTCTTATTATTTTTTTAACATCTACTTACTGAACTCTATGCTAAAGAATTATTGATACATTATTCAGGAGGGGTAGCTATGAATTTATCCTTTATGGTTTGTTTTACTGTGAGATGGAAATAAACATGGAGACATTCAGGAAAACAAAGACTCTAAATAAAACAAAGAGCTGTGTCATTGTCAAATCTAAAAACATAAAGTTCAGAAGATAGATTTATTACATCACTGAAACCTATTAGGTCAAAGATTATTTAGCTACTTTATGCTCTGATTGCAATCCTTTATTTACTTCCCGCTCCCCCATCCCTATTATATATCCCCAGCCATTGTTCACAATGGGCTATCTTTCTTCAGATGTGACATACTCTTGAATCTCCATTGATCACGCTCTCCCAACTTCCCCTTTCCTCCTTTCTTTCTTTAGCTGAGTAAATGCTCCTCCCTGAGCCAGGCCCTGCTCAGTTGTTCTGACCTTGGTGAAACCTTTCCATGTCATTTGGAACATTTCCAGAGTATTTGTTCATAGTATTTGTTTATAACGTATCACATGATGTTTTTAACACTTTAGTACAGAAGTGGCCTAATAAGGAAGATGGGTTTTCCATAGGATGGTTTACCCAGAGAGCCCAACCAAACAGGAATTTCAACGTTGTATTCAATCTTCGATGTGTTCAGCTTTGCGCAGTGGCAGTATCGTAGCCGATGAGGTTTATCCGAGGCGCGATTATTGCTAATTCAAACAATCTTCCATGTGTTCTATCTCCTCCATTAAATTATGAGCTCCACTTTGAAAGCAAGAAATAAATGTCACTTGTGTTTCTATTTCTAGCATCTAGTTCAATGCTGGGTACATAGTGGGCTTCAATAAATGCCTAATGTAATTTAATTATATATTAGTGGAAGAATGCCAAAGTCACATAATATAGTGTTTTTGGATGGTGCACATATTTCTGATTTTCCTACCTATTCTGGTCTGACAAGTACCAATTTTCTAACCTTTAAAAACATCTGACATACATTATTTTTAAAAGTTAATATTCCTTCCTGAAATCATTTAACCATTTATTGCAGACACTTGAAACCCTAAAGAGGTATATATGTTTTTTCAATTTTTATGAACATGTATTAGTTTTACCTGATTAGTATCTGTTAGATTTGACCCAATTTTAATCTTATACTCATCATATCAATAATTTATGCAGAAAATCTTGCAAAGCCTCCTTTAGAAAACTGGCCTTTTGAAAAGGGGCACTTACATAGTCTCTGTCATGTTCTTGGTTGCATTACAGTATCATCCTGGATGGTGGCTATTATACCTTATATTTCATTCTTTAAGGAAAGGCTTTGAGATGACTCTAAGCTTAGGAGGCACAGCCAAGGACTGCACCAGGGTTTTCAAACAGCAGCTGTAATCAAGAGACCAAAGGCAATCTTTGCCCAAATGCTGTGGAATCATAAAGCAGGGCATTTTTCTCTAAGCCCTGCTTGCTCGTGTGGATCTCTGTTGTCATCCGTGGTCTCATCTTAGGGTATGGACAACTATATAAGCTCCATGTTGGTTAAGATATTTTGTTGTCCTTGATTTCTGAGTTATTTCTGTTCTTAAGATCAAAAGCCCACAAAGAAAAAAGTACTAATAAAAGAGAATTGCACTCTATGCTTAAATATGGATGGGGCTTAGAGCATTAGGATATTTCATCTTCAGAAGCTAGTATGTTACCATAGTGAACAAATGGACTTTCTGTCGAGGCAAAGGCCCGTTTGCCCTTCCAGCTGACTCCACCCTGCACCCTAATGGATACAATGCTAATAGAGACCAGTTTTCTCTTTCTTAAACTCATTTCTTTTCTCTGCATCTTGACACCATATCAGTTTGAGGCAAGCTGTGGCAGGCACATTTACTAAAAGGATACCCATGTTGGGAAGCAGCAGCCGAAGGCTCAGTGCCAGGATTAGCCATTAGCAGTAGGGGGAAAACATTCTTGTTGTAGTCCTGTTTGCTGGAAGGCTACCCACTGGCATTTGAAATAGTTCTCTCCTGTCAATCAAACAAATTGTTTTGCAGATCTACTAGGTGTTTAGAGGATACAGAGATAGAATTTTCAGATCTTTAGGTGCTTTTTCCAAAGGTGATCTGTGTTCTGTAGCAATATCTGAATTTTTTTTTAAGGATGGTTTTTCCTTCAACAGTGTTGTTGATGTACCCCTCGTGCCTAGAGATTACAGGAAATAATAGTTTTTAGACGTATCATTAAAATTGCCACCCTTTTGGAGAGCATTAATGAAAATCTGGATATGGGAATATCTTTACTTTGATCTCCCAGGATATCAAGGTAGCCTGAATTATCATAACAAAAGATAATATTAGGATTAAGAATAACTATGGGGGCACCTGGCTGGCTCAGTTGGAAGAGCATACGACTATTGACCTCGGGGTCATGAGTTTGAGCCCCACTTTGGGTGTAGAGATTACTTAAATAAATAAAACTTAAGAAAAAAAAAAAAGAAAGAAAAACTGACAGCTTTCACCTTTAATCTTTAAATCACCTTTGCCCTGATCCCATGCTTCCCATTTTCTCTTACCTGTTTTTTCTTACTTGCCCTCATTGGCAAAAGAGATGCCAATATATCAATATCAATATACCTTAATTTATTAAAATTTTAATTATATAAAAAAGAAAAATGGTAAGACCTAAAGTGAATAACCACCTTTGTAATGCAAATACTCCCCCAGCTCTAGTATGATTTCAGCTGGTGGTGTTTAACTTTAATCTCTTTATTTCTTTACACTTTCACATAGAAGCTCCCCTTTATGTTTTATTAATTCCCACTTCTGATTAAGATTTCATCTGAAGAAAGTGTTGTGCTACTAAAAAATTATTTTTTAAAAACACTGAACTATACACATTATATGAGACAGAATGAGGTAAAATATCATTCTCCAAAAATCTTTGAATTAAGGATTCCCATTTGAATTGTTTGTCCCAGTGGGAATTATCCTGTGAAAGGCAGAGTCCTTTGAAGAGTTCATCACTCTTGTGACATTCCTTACGAAAAGTTCCTCGATGCTGCCAGGCACGTGTCCTTTCCTTAACATTTACCAAACCCCCCTGGGCCATAAAGACATGAATAGTGTCTATCTGTAAGTGTCTATCTATACACCACAGGTATATTTTTATAGTGTTGATGAGTTATGTTTTTTTTTTTTTTCCCCTGATTATAGGAGTAACTCATGATAATTGCAGACAATTTGAGAACATGGCTTGGTGATTTTGTACTGTCAATATACCTAATGTGGAACTATATTTCCCAGACTTCTTTTCTCAGTATGTTTCAAGTTTAGCGTTGACCACTAGACAAATCTGTGTGGGATTTGGAATATGAATGTAAAATAGTTGTCATTATACTCTAAACCATGGTTGGCATACTGTGGCCCATGGGCCAGATTCAGCACGCTGACTGTTTTTGTAAATAAAGTTGTATTGGAACCCAGACACACTTGTTTATATATTGTCTTCTGCTATTTTCATGCTACAATGACAGAGCTAAGTGTTCACAAACCACATGACCTGCAAAGTCTAAAAAGGTTTTACTTTATGGCCTATAAATTCTCTATTAATACATATTTTATAAATAAAAAGAAATTTGCTGATCCTGGCTCTCCAGGTTGGTGCAAGGCTCCACGTGCTATTGAAGCTCACAAACCCCGATTCATCTCTTCGATGTGGACGAGCTGGCGCTCCTCCTTCAGCTTCTCTGAGTTCTGAGCCAAGCATGTTTGTAGCTCTCTCTGCCTGCCGTCTGCATCACTGGGTTTAGATATGGTGAGAGATAGATATGGTTTGTAGTTTGTGAGTTCCAATTGTCTTCATGTGTTTCAGTGTGTCCTAGATTTTCCAAGCTATGTGTCCAGTTTTCTTTCTGATTGCCATCTTGTTGAACTTCAGGCCCACCAGCAGATGCCCTCAATCTTCCTTTTTTTCAACCAGGAAACAGGTCTACTAGCATGATAAAAATGATCTCAGGGTGGGATATCTCTAAGTGGTTTGGAAAATATTTCTATTTTTTATAAGAAATATGTTATTTGTTAATATATAATGGGTTTATTATGGTTATTGTAAGTAAAGTAATAAACACATTTTAAAAGAAAGTTAAATAAAATTAAAAATTCAGTGACTTAGTCAATAGTCACATTTCAAGTGCTCCATAGATAGCCACAAGTGCCCACTGCCTACCATATTGTACAGTGTAAGCAGAGCATGTAGTAGGCACTCAAAAGTGTTTTGCATTGACATTGAGGACTCCATCTATGCTGGTGATTACATTTCTCGTGACACACACCCTCATAACCATGTGCACTAACTCAAACTGCTCCTCTTATCTAAAAGTAATCTTCCCCTCAGCGCTCCCACATCCAACCTGAGAAATAATTATTTATTTTTCAAGTATCATCTATCAGTGAAATATTTTGACTCTTCTTAAAAGAATCAATTATTTCATCCTTTTTGTTCCACCATACATCTATGGGTTTCCATTCTAGGATTATTTTTCATACTTTATTACATTTCCTCAGCTGGACTGAAGGCCCCTGGATGTCAGGAACTGGGTCTTATTTGTCTCTGTATTTTCCATATCCGGCACAATTCTGGTATATAGAAGTCACTCAGCAGATGATGGTTAAAGGGAAAGAAGCAGAAGGATCTCTCTATTTTTATTGTTCATATTCTTATGACATCTATTACTTCTATCTCTTGTATTTTGAATCTCAACTAATTTCTTTTGCATACAAACATGCTAAAGTCTTTTCTGTTTGCTAAAAAAAATCACATTTATGAAGCTTTGTCGAGGTCCTATTTAGAGGTTACATGATTGGATAGAACAATTTTCAGACATGTAGATATTTTATTTGACAGTGGTCATAAATACAACTCTTTATTTATAGTTCCAAAACCTTACATGTTCTAAAAATCAAAAGGTTTCCTTACAACTCATGTGGTACTAAATGGTACTCAGCCCTGATTCGGTATGCATAGACATGAGACTATTTATAGTCTATTGATCTTAGTTAATGTGAATATTCAAATGGCACTTGAGTATCTGTGCCATACTACTTTTTTAAAAGAGGGAAACTTCTGAATTCTGAAACACGTGTAGCCTCAAAGGTTTGGGATTGTCTATGAACTTGTCCATCACTCTGGCCATTTATGTACAGCAAATACATAATATGTGGATTTTTTAACAGTAACGTAAAAACGGTTCATCCAAAAACAGTTCACTTGTTTATACATAAAAGTAGTTCTAAGGCTAGTTATTGAAGTTTCAAAACTACAACAAAAATTCTGTTTGATACTTAATAAAATAAACTTTTCTCCAGATTTTGAGGACATCTTATTTTTTTAGTCGGATAATGACCAGATGGCTATAAGCTTTAGTTTCATTATTTTTAAAAAAGAGAACACACTTTTACAGAGCCAAAGGTGGGTACATAGCCAACAATTACAGAATAGTTCTGGAATTTTCCGTACTTACACTGTCTATATCCAAATTTGCAGGATACTCTGTCTTTTTGATAGACATAATTCTTCCAGGCAGAATAAAATCATCTTGAAATAATATGGCAGATACTTGACAATTCAGTCACACTCAGAGGTTCACACTCCAAAAGCAATCATGGAAATTTAAAGCGTGATTCATGCTCAAAGATTGTGAATCTTCCCCGAATTTGTGACTGCATTTCCAGTAAATAACTCTGCATTTCTTCAGTAACCATGGTTCCATTGACTACAGGAAAGTTTAGCAGTGGAAGTGAATGGAGTCTCCAGTGGGCATTGGCCCGATCCACATGAACAATTTGAGTGTGAATGCACTCACTTCCTGGAACAAATCAGCAATGTTCTTACATTTTCCCCTGCAGTTTCAAGTTCATTGTGTTGAATTACTCTATCATATCAGTAAAAAATACAATCTGTGAACCACTGGCGGGCCAACAAGTTGGAGATCTAAGAAATACCTGTTTTCAAAAAGTGCCTGTGATTTGGGGAAGCAGTTCAGTGAATCTCTATCAAGTTTCAGTGACTGGGTCAGTTATTAAGCTATGGTCCTTGCAGCATTAAACCCACAGGGCCATTGGCGGCTTTGGGAGGCTGGGGTTGGTACTCTACTGCATTCTTGTTTTACCATTTAACTCTCTGCTGCACTTGGCCTGTAGGAGGCACTAGAGAGAGCCCGGGAGCCTGGAGGACACCGAAGGGGCAGGCTCTTTCCCATATATTTTCTATTCCTGGGTTTATTTCTTGCACCTGTCATTGTTATCCTAGCAATGCTTCCTTACTCTGGAAGCCACGTTTTTTTTCCTAACAGCAACAAGTATTTCAGTCTGCTGTTTTTCTGACACCAGCCTCACTGAACCCTGTCAGAGATACCAGCCCCAGCCAGCAGGTTCCTCCTTCCCAAAGTCTGGGCTCCAGCTGCAGAGTCTCTTCTTTGACACTGATACCAGCTGGCCAGAGACCCAGCATCCCCAGAGACCCAGCATCCCCAGAGACCCAGCATCCCCAGAGACTCAGCATCCCCAGAGACCCAGCGTCCCCAGAGACTCAGCATCCCCAGAGACCCAGCATCCCCAGAGACTCAGCATCCCCAGAGACCCAGCATCCCCAGAGACTCAGCATCCCCAGAGACCCAGCATCCCCAGAGACCCAGCATCCCCACTCTCTGGTGCCTCTCGTTCTCCAACCTTCTAACTTTTAATACACATTTTAACCCCATTTCCTCCTCCCCTAGCCTAGGGGTAGTAGCTGCTTCCCGCTGTTACTATCTGCTTGATGCCTTCGTATTCCCTTTTTTGACTTTGGAGTTTTCCAATACCTGAGCTAAACGTTCTTGACGTTAGATCTCACAGTTCAAATAATGGGTCTGACTTTGGTCTTCTGAGTGGATGTTGGCTGAAACGTGGCATAGCCATAGGATTGCAGTAAAATAAACTCAAACCTAAGATTTCAACCCAGCTTCTCCTAAATACTCTTTACTCGTTAAAGCCTCAAACTGAAGGCACCTCCCTGATTACTTTTCCATCGCAGCAAGTAGTGAGCCTCACGTGCTGGCCCAGAATACTAATTCTTGTGGTGACGTTCTTCTTGTAAATGTTAATTATCTGTTAAGACGTCTCAACCCTTCATTTGTAGATGCTTGGTGTAGCAAGTAAACTCATTTTTCTCATATTTATACTAAACTCAAATTTGTTACTGAAAAAACACTACTTATTAGCTAATGTATGCTGATATAATTAAGAACACTTTTTCCCTAAAATCATGGGTAATCCCCACTTGACCATGGGGTCACATGCTGGGTACTCCTTATACAGGAAAATATCCAAAACAAAAGTTTGGGTTGTGATGTTTTTGTTTGTTGTTTTGTTTTACTATTTCAAAATCAGATTGCACCCTGACATTTGCTCTCAAATAGGTTAACTGGGAGCTTGCTTTAGTGTTTCCAGTTTTCCTGAGGCCTGAGCTCAAATTAATACCAATATCTGTTTCTATATATCACAATTATACTTTTTAATCAGTTCTTAGAATTGCTTAGTGAAGATTTAGGTGTGTGGAGAAGAGCAGAGATAGCATAGAAAACAACTCCAAAGTCTTTTGGTTTTGTGGAAATCAGGTTTTGTAAGCTTTTATTTTTATTTTTTATTTCTTTTAATTTTATATAAGCTATTCCTAAATACCCTGAAATGAGAAGTAAATCAAAACAAATCTCTTGGATAATTCTTACTGGTATCACATTGTATATGTAAACACTGTTTTCCAGTGTGTAAGCATAAGTAAGACAGATCCTGCCTGGACAGTTTACCAGCTTACAGGGATGCTACATAGGAAGAAAACAGAGAAGAGGCTGTTTTGCTTTTGTTTGAGATTCACAACAGCTGTTGTATTCTTCTTGACTGCTTCCAAATTTAATAAGGCCCAATAAATCTCTAAGAAAATAGCCCTGAGACACTGCTATTGTTTTTATTTTGCTGTTGAGCTCATAGTACAAGTCTCTCTCTTTGTAGCACTCTTTCTGGCTCATTTCAGAGTGGCTCATGCCAAATATAAACCCCAAAACACTAGCCCAGAAAAGCACAGAGGAAAATCTCATCTCTGGCAATGGATGTCCACTAACAGAAAGCTTCCCTTAAAACCTAATTCAGACTACTAGCTCGTGCAAATCAGGTGTCCGAGATTGCTAGTCTGGCTATCCTCTGAGCCTTAAATGCCCTTTTCAAACCATTGCTTCAAATTCCTGGCTATTGTTCTCTTATAAATAATTTGGAGGAAAATATCAACGGAAGCTCATGTAATTTCCCTGGTCTGCAAAATGCACCCTAGCCTGCTTCACTGGGATCACTGTCATAGAGATTACACACCCAGTGTAAGCAGCTGAAAGGAGCTTATTACTGATGCGAGTGATATATTTTCAATTTTTAATGAAGTGTTACTTGTCCGCAACAGTATCTGTTTTAGTTTCCAGGCTGTGTGCCAGTGATCAACTGCATAGCTCAACATCTTACCTATTTTTAAGTGACCAGTCTTTAGAGGTAAATTCCCTGTTTTTCTCAGTGAACTGATCCAGTGTTTGGCTACCATTAAATGCTTTCCAAGTGTACGAGATGTCAATTTTTGTAGGTGTGATGGTGGGGGGCTTAAATATATTTCTGTTTCATCTTTGGTGTGAAAATTGAAGTGATATGCACAACTGATTACGCACAACTGAGGCAAATCTTCCGATGAGCTAGAGGCTCGTGGGATTTCTGCTTCAGGTGGGCAACAATTAAACACGTTATAAATTTAAGTCTGGCTGCTGGGTAAGCAGGTCAAAGGAAGGAGAGCTGTCTTCTGTGCTGCAGGTTATTTGTAAATAAGCACAGGCTACTTTCAGATAGGTTGGAGTAAGTCATCCAACAAAGCTAGGCCAAACGAAAACCATATCCTCTGCAAAGATGGTAGAGAGTGAAGACCAGTGTCAAGTGGCTTTTGGATGGAAGAACAAGGCTGAGGGGAGGGAAGGAACGAAGGAAGACTTAGAGCCAGTCTGTTCTTTAGAATTAGACTAATAAGGAGTTTTCACAGGGGTCTGCAGATTTAATGAACAGGGACGGACATCAGCAGATCTCTTTCCTGCGGAGGCACACAAAGGTTGCTGCATCCAGTTTTAAAATGACTTGTTGAAAGGTGAGTGGGGTATTCCTTGAGCATATATCTGAGATTTGCTGGAGAGCCCAGTGAAATTTATAAAACTCATGTGCTACTAGCCAGTTTGACTGATTAAATGATACCGTGAGAACTTTTCTCATGGATTCCTTTGGCAAATCAGAAGTCCGGTTAGAAAGCTAAAGGTTAGGAGGAGGCAGGTTGTACCGTAATTTCTGTTAATTTTTATGCTGTGATTTTGGAAAATAAACAAGAATGTTTAGGACAAGACGTGAGAATGTGGTAAATCTGCACCATCACGTAGGGTACCCAAACAATGGAACTAGAAATAGATTTTGTTTGTTCTGATTGAAATAATTTGAAACTGGAATTTGAGGGGAAGGCATTAATGAAGAAAGAGAAGTAGGTAATTTGTAAAACTTACTGTGTGGTTGACATTGGTTATATCATGAATTAATAATGAAAGGGCTGAGCAGTGTTTCACAGAAGAATAAAAAAAAGGAATAAAAAAAGCTATACTAATAGCTTCAGACAGGTGTAATGTCAATATATGATAGAAATTACAAAGTGTGCTTTGACAGCTAAATATTCTCATAAGGAAGGTACCACCAATTCTTGATATTGGGACAGATAATCCATTAACATTTAAATAAGACATTTTGCTTAAAAAGTAGATTAAATAAATGAAAAGGGAATATAAAAAAGAAAATACAAAATTTCTTAGAATAAATCTGAAGATAGAGACCTTATAGACATATTTGAATAATAATAAAGAGAGAAAGCCATAAGGTTGGAAAAATCCTATAAATTTTAGGTGTAACGTGATTCTGTTCTAATGTAAAATCTCAGCTGTATTATTAGTGGAAAGATGCCAACACTCAGACATTAGTGGAAGCCCCATTCTGCCTCAAACAAAATATCTGATAAATTATTGCCTTGCTTAGTGGATAATTTGTTTTTTACTCAGAGGGCAGTGGAAACAACCAGTACAGCTGATGTCCTAGATCAGTGGTAGGAGTGGAAGGGGAGGGATTCAGATACATTTTTTTACATCTGCCTTAGATTTCCTTCTAATCCAATATAGAGCCATAGATTGTTAAAGGATTGCTAATAGTTGTTAAAGAATATGGAGTTACAGGATTTAACCTAGTCTTAGGTGAAGTGGTACTAGATGTTAGGAAAATAGATTTTGAAAAGTTTAGAAGGGTGGATACTCAATGGTTGTTGAGCAATTGCTCTGGTCCTGGCAGTGAGCTAGACACTTACATGATTAAACAAAAATTATTTACTATTAAGTCACAAGGATTACATTGCAACATATTACTATCAAATTACAAAGGGGGGAAATGAAAATTCAGAGATTAAATCACTTGTTCCAGCTTCTACCGGTTGCCACAGCAGAGCTATAATCTGAGCTCATCAGTCCAGCTCCAAAGCCCAGGCTTTATGGGTGTGACCTGTGACCTGAAAACCTTGCAAGTCTAACCACCTCTTAAAATGCCCCTACAATAAGTAAATCCTTGTAATGGTACAGGAACTCTCAGATGAGTTCCGATTTAAAAGGCACACCTGCAAAAGCTGCAAGGTGGGCATTCCAAAGGGTGGAACAATCCAAAGATTTTCAAAAATAAAGAGGACTTTATTGACCATGTTTTAAACATGAGAGATGGAGAGAATGAGAGCAATTCACTATTGTTTAGGAAAGATAATATCAAGTCGGAAGGAGGCAACAACTCTCTCATCTGCCTTTGGTATTCTTCCCCATTTTTCCAAGTATAACAATAGGAATCTAGTACGCAAATATCCAGGAACTATAAAAAGTTTGCATTCCATTACCCCCTCCTACTGCTAAATCTTTAATAGCGTTTGTAATCTCTTCTGTCATCTGAGGTTTTTCCAATCTTAACTTACCTTTTCACGTTTCCATTGTGCTCAGTCAGACACCGTCTCTAATTAACTACCTAAGGAAAGTCACTGTGCACCCACAAAGAGATCCACAATTGGCTTAATTAAGACCAAAAAAAAAAAACCACTATTAAAATTAAAGTTTCATCCTGTGCCTCTGTGCATATATAAGCCTTTTACGTATGGAAAATGCTTGCATTTAGTCATTTTACACACACTGGCTGTAAATTATGAGTTTTATCATTCTCAGCATGCGGTCAGTTGAAATGTTCGGTGTATTATTTCTACTAATTACCTTGGCTGTTCCTTATTTCTGTCAGTCTTAGCACCCAGTAACCACAGAGGTTATTGACAAGTAAAATCTAAAAGTTCTAGTTGGCAGCATTAGAATAGTAGCTGAGATCAGTATTGCTCTTATTAAGGGAGAATGTCTCCTCTTGGTATAGCTCTTTCTACTTGTTTGTTTGTTGAAATCATTTCCTATTTCAAATGTCTGGAATTAGAAAATGATGGAAGAGCTGTAAGGTTACCCCTAAGCTTGAGCCTAGACCTGTTCCTCAACCAACCGTGAGTGTGCCAGAATGCAGTCTGTCTCCCAAGCAAAACCCAAGACACTTGTATTTCCCTGGATAACTCTGTGGGCTCCCAAGAGTCTTGTTTCACCTGATCCATTACAGAGTTGAGTCCCTCAGCTGGTGATCTGTACCCTTTCTGGGGGAGCTTTTCTTCCCTAGGCATCTCTCTGGACCAAGCCTGTGCTGACTGGTGAGAGTGGAGTGTTAAATTTTCAGGAATTTTGGGAGCTGTTGATGTCATGCGGGAGCTTGAAATGGACTATGGTTAGAGTATTTACCACTGAAATCAGCAAATGCTACAAATCAGGGCTCCAAGAGCCAGTTGTTAAACATTGACCAGCACACCAGTGGTGGTAGGCAATAGTTCCTTACTATTGCACTCAGGGCTAATTGGAAGGATCATTTGACAGCCCAAAGAACAAATTTTCTTGTTCCTTATTTCTGAAAATAGCAAGTAGCTGCACTAATGCAGCTGAAAATCTTTTAGGAAAAAATTTCCTTTCCCCCACTATCAATCTCTCTCCGTTCCCAGCCCTCATTTCCAATCTCTTTTCATATTTGCACCGGGTCAGAAATGCTCCAAGGTTGTTTCTTTTTGTGATATCTTACTAAATGGCCCTTGTGCTCTTTATGTGGTTTCTATCATGGGCCAAATGTGGAGCTTTGTATATAATATTGCTTTTATGTTAGGGTAGCAGAGAAGTTTTTAAAGACTAACAGCCACCGTTCAAATCTAGAGAGACATCTGAACTCAGGTTGACTCACTTTTTATTCTCAAATCTGCTGAATCATTATAAGAAGGCAAATATGGTAAGGGAAATCTTGGTGTCAGAAGAGGGGTCTGAGTGCTGGACATACCATGCTAGTTGGGAAAAAGGGGGCTGGGGACCACTTGCTCCTGGTATTTCCTTCCTTGTAGAGGGCACTCCACTAGAGCAACTTTCCTGATTTTTCTTAACCCCCTGGCATGCTAGGGTCTAGGAGAATGCAGTGGCTTATTTTCTTCGTGAGTGTCAAAATGCCACTTCTTACTTCTTCCTCTCTAGAGGATCCAGTTGCCAAGGAATTAAGTCATTTTGGTTTCTCCTCCATGCTCTATATTTTACGTGATGTGCACTCCAATCCCGTTGTCTGAGAATGATAGGAAAATCTAAAGTTCTGTATTAGGAAGCCCCTGGTTCTTACACACCTAGACCATGTTCTTTAATTTAATCTTAATAATAAAGATAACATTCTGGCCTCTATTTTTAGACTCCTTTGTCTCCATTAATGGTTCAGAACTAAGGAAATTACGAGTGTGATTTGGTGATCAGTTTTGATCACCAAAACTGATATGATCTTGGAAAAGTCACTTAAGTTTTGCTTCTGCATTAGTAAAAAAAAAAAAAAAAAAAGCGGGGGGGGGGCGCCTGGGTGGCTCAGTCAGTTAAGCGGCTGCCTTTGGCTCAGTCCTGATTCTAGGGTCCTGGGATCGAGCCCCGCGTCGGGCTCCCTGCCTAGCGGGGAGTCTGCTTCTCCCTCTCCCTCTGTTGCTCCCCCTGCTTGTGTGCTCTCTCTCTCTCTCAAATAAAAATCTTAAAAAAAGGGGGGTAGTTAATGATGTGGTAGGGTTCCCTGATTCACCAAACATTGAGTACCTGTTGTATTTACTAAACGCCCGGTGTGTGTCAAGCGCAGCCCAAGGTACCAGGAATATCAAGGCCCAGGCATTAAGGGCAGCTATAGACATGCAAAAAAGCTCCTACTTGCAGAGAGTTCATCATCTAGGAAAGAGCTATAATATACTGTAAAAGTGCCATAATAAGAGCATGGAGAGAGAGAACCTAACTCTAAATGGAATTCAAGGAGAGGAAAGAGATATATTTTCTTATATAACCTCCCCCCAACAAATGTTTTACCAAATTCATTTTTCTTTTAATTCCTATTCACAGTTTCTGGCAAAATATGTTAATGAAACAGAAAGGGGGAAAAGATTAGCTGGAGAACCTATGTACTGATTATTGAAAAAAATCAAGAATTGACCATAGGAATATTTGCCAAACTGTATTAGTTTGGAAAGCCTGCCATTTAGCAGAGTACCTCAGTCTTACAAGTAGCTGAAACAACAGAAATTTTTTTCTTGTGAAGTTGTAGGCTGGAAGTTCAAGATCAAGGTATTGGCAGGTGGGTTTCTTCTGAAGTCTCTCTCCTTGGTTTGTAGATGGTCATCTCCCCTTGTGTCTTCACATGGTCTCCCCTCTGGATGCTTGTGTCCTAATCTCCTCTTATCTTCTTATAAGGACACCAGTCATATTGAATTAGAGTTTTCGCTAATGACCTTATTTACTTGATTCATTCTTCTGAGACCCTATCTCCAAACGTAGTCCCATTCTGACTTATTGGGGGTAAGGCCTTCAATGTAAGAATATCAGGGGGAGACAATTCAGTCTATAACAGCAACCTTGTGTGAAAACTTCTCTAGCAGTAGCAAGAAACTTAGTCATGATCTTGAGAATCACACATTCTTGTGTACCCCTTTCCAGATGTTAGTGATTTGCCAAATTGTCCTTAGCAAGTACATCTTTTTCCTCACCTAAAATTCTATCTTTTCTATATGACCTGCTGGTAATACTGGCCTCTTTCAGATGGTTTTTATGTGTGGAACTATGTAACTATGAAATGGTTAAAATCTGGTTACTTATTGAAATTCTCCTCTATTACTTTTTATTGGAAGAATTATGCCTAATAGACCTTGGTATAGCATATAGTTCTTTATCTCTTGTTTACTTTCTCTCTCTCTCTCTCTCTCTCTCTCTCTTTTTTTATTCCTGTAATACTTAGAATTGACTTGGGGGCAAAATGAGGGAATAGGAGATCAATCAAGACGAGCTGAATTCATGCAGCTGTTCTCATCCAGCTGAGTTCTCTGTTTATGTATTTTTCAGGAAATTATAGAAGCTGTTAAAAGAGAGTGCTGCAAAAATGGAAAGTTCTTAGCAGATAATTTGCTTTGGGTAAGAGACCTTGTTGGAAAGATCTCTTGAATCTGAAATTACCTTAACTTGAGCATAAAGCTTAAAGCATGTTAGAATTCCATTGATTAGAAATCTGCCATATCCTTTGCCATATCTGTGCTATGCCTACAGATGAGGTTGGAATTTTACCATCAGCCTATGCAATATGTATTGAGTCTAGAACAAATTCCTACCCCCCCCCACCTCAGGTCTTTTGTTTTGTCATCCTGACTCTTTTATCACATTTTATTTTTCTGTCTTTATTCTCAAATGTGTTTTATCTTTGTTATTCTTTCTCTCTGCATTTTATTTTCCTATTTTGTATTTCAATAGACTTCCTTTTGAAGTTCTGGAGAGTTTTAAGGAAAATAGTTGTGACAGAAACCCTAAGGAAATAAGTTTCCAAATTAAATACACTCTATTTCAAGGGCAAATGAGACCAAAGCAACAATTCATTTGGAGACCCATATAGTAAGTAGTAGTTCATACTTGACCAGGTAAAAAATCTCTAGTAGAGAATATCTTAGATCTAATAAAACATGATGAAGATTTTGTTTTTCCTTTAATCTTGATATTATTAAAGTGTTGAGTTCTTTGAACTTGGAGAACAATCAATCGTTACATGTCTGTTTGTCCCATGAGACACAGTTTTTTAAAAGAATGTAAATGTTGATATTTTTATTTTATTATGTTCAGTTAGCCAGCTTATAGTTCATCATTAGTTTTTGATGTAGTGCTCGATTCATTAGCTGCGTATAACACCCAGTGCTCATCACAACACGTGCCTTCCTTAATACCCATCACCCATCCCCCCACCCCCTCCCTTCTATAACCCTCAGTTTGTTTCCTGGAGTCCAGAGTCTCTCATGGCTTGTCTCCCTCTCTGATTTCTTCCCATTCAGTTTTCCCTTCCTTCCCCTGTGCTCCTCCATGCTATTCCTTGTGTTCCACATATGAGTGAAACCATATGATAATTGTCTTTCTCTGCTTGACTTATTTTACTTAGCATATCCCCTCCAGTTCCATCCATGTTGATGCAGATCATGGGTATTCATTCTTTCTGATGGCTGAGTAATATTCCATTATATATTTGATTTTTTTTTTTTAAGATTTTGTCAGAGAGAGAACACAAGAGCAGGGGGGGGTGAGCAGGGGGAGCGAGCAGGGGGAGCAGCAGGTGGAGGGAGAAGCAGGCTCCCAAGAACCCAATGAGGGACTTGATCTCAGGACCCTGGGATCATGACTTGAGCCAAAGGCAGACGCTTAACTGAGCCACCCAGGTGTCCCTGATTTGATTTTGTTTGTTTGTTTTCGTTTTTTAAATGGCCTTACTGAATTTCACCAGCTTTACTCTACCCATGTAATGTAACTAATTTTGTAACTAGTGAATTAGTAAGAGTAGTTGATAGACAAGTTTATTTTTCTATTTCCCGTATCAGGTTATTTTCTTTTTCACCCTAATCTCTGAAGTAGAGAGTTGATGGTAAACTGGTGAAAAATAGAAGGGTGATTCTATACTCATTACTCCCTTTCCCTAGAAAAAATCTTTTAAATCATATTCATAATACTGACAATAAAAATAATAGTAATATTTATGTTGACATCTAGCATTTATTGTGAATTTATTGCCTACCCAGGTACCATGCATTATTACCTCATTTAAACTTGAAATTGGAAATGTACTATTATTATACTAATTTTACAAAAAAAAAAAATCAAACTAAAACATTATAAAGACCTGGGGCTTATTGGCAATACCAAATACTCTTTCTATGAGCAGTCTCTCAGCATTTTTCACCCTTCTAATAGCCAATAGACAAATCTAACTAACTTGGATTATCTATTCATTTGAAAAGGAAATTTTTGATTGAATATAAAAACAAATTCCTGTCTCAAAAACTCTACTTCTCTGAAACTTTTTTCCAATAAATATTTAAGGAAAGCTATTTTATACCATTTTATAAAAATGTAAATTGACTTAGAAAAAATTAATGTATTTCTCAAATGCAGGTAATAAGGGAAATGGGAATTAGGTATTCTGGAAGAAGAGAGAAATTGTGTTAGAATATTAAAATTTTAATAATGTTCTGCTCCTTGCCACAGATGTAGTACTTATGTTTGAATCTTGGAATAAGCCTGGGGAGTTTTATTTCGAATTGGCAGAGATTTTCTTTCAGCTTGAGCTTTCTTGTTTTCTAGACTTCACCTGTTTTGTTTATCTGATTCTGTTTTTATTCTTTCATGCCTTTTCTGTGATTCTTGCTTTCTCTTTCATTTTCTTAGCTGTCTTAGAAGATTTCCTTTCAGAATATAGGCATATTTCTAAGAAAATGGCTTAGGGAATGGGCTCCCCAGAGCTCAGGTCTCAAGAAATGAAAGGGCTCAATATAAATAAAACAAGGAATTGGTTCCAGACCTGGTTGAAAATCCTGAAAGAGATACTAGATTGTTGGCTTGCTTTTTTCTAATTTCTTCATACCAATTAACACTTCATTTGTGTGAAAGTATCAGCAGTCTATGGGAGTGTGAGGTTAATTAAGACCTTAAGACAATTGAGTGTTAACGTTTGCTGTTTGGTTTGAATAGCCCAACTCCAGAAACTTTCCTTAAAATGCTTTAGTTCCCGAAATATAGCAGTCTTTCACGTTACCGAGATAACATCATGGAAGAAATCTGGGCCAGCGCATTGGTCCTATACAGAAGTGAGAGTAGATGTCAAGATCTCCCCAAGGGGAAAATGTTCAAATAACACCTAAAATTTTAGCATTATTCAGATGCTTTCGGATAACTTCATAACTAATAGGTATTTTCTAATGGATCATTTATTGTGTATTTCAGACCTGCAACAAACTTGAAAAATGAAATGATGAGCCTATTTATACTCATGGTACTGTGACCACAAAGAGATGCTTCTAATTATAAAGTTTTCTCAAAGTAGCACAGTTTTCGGTATTAATGGGAGTGGTGAATTAGCGAAGTTAAAGCCTCTGACTTTGGACCCCTGACCTTCAGGGTTGGATATGACTTCTTGAATTACTACAGCAACTGCTGCCACCTGAAGAGAGGTCCACAAGGCGGGGGTGGTCCCTTTCTCAGACTTCTGGCAAATTTCCCCTCACTAATCTAAAATGGCCTCTGACATAAAGACAGGTGCTTACATTGGTGCCCCTTTATTATAGGCATTAAGAAAGTTCCAGAATTTGATGTATAGGCAAGATTTAATATAAAATATCTTCCATTTTTGAAGGGATTGTAGTTGTTGATTACTGAGGACCATCTCCCTGAGAATCTTTGGACTTTCTGATCTAGGGTCAACTTTATTTCTCTTTGGTCATGGTTTACATTCTTCTTTTTGAAACAGAAATATAATCTCTGTGTGTTTGATTTAATCCTTGGGTAACTGATGTATTATTTTTATTTTTTTTAAACATTTTATTTATTTATTTGACAGAGACACAGCGAGAGAAGGAACACAAGGGGAGTGAGAGAGGGAGAAGCAGGCTTTCCACGGAGCAGGGAGCCCGATGTGGGGCTCGATCCCAGGATCCTGGGATCATGACCCCAGCTGAAGGCAGACGCTTAACCGACTGAGCCACCCAGGCATCCTGAGTAATTGATGTATTTTTGCTTAAAGCATCAATCTTGGCCAGGCAGCGGTCTTCTTCAACCCACACATGTATGTGTGTTTTGTTGGCTTCTTTTCCAGTGTCCTTTACTGGTTTCTTCAGACCTAAAACATCATCGGCCCCCAAGGCTCTACTACTTTCTTTTTCCACTTCAGAACCTGAAATTTCTACTTGTTTGTCCTGCATGTTCTATTCACAAGCTTGTGGTATTTGTGACCTCTTATGGAATGATCAGGTTTTTTTTACTGCATCATATTCCTCTTCTTCAGGGATGATGGTAGTGTCTCAACTCCACCTACACAATCCAGATTTAAATGTTTAGTGAAAAATATTTCATAAAAAATCTTTCAGTAGCTATAACCAAATCTTCTTGAATTTAAGGAAGTAGGTGCTATCTCAAAAATGATAAAATACATGTATATTTGTATCTGTGTCTATACATAGAAATGTAAATAAGTATATATAATAAATATAAGCTTATTCTTATTTCCTTTAAGCCTGAACAAATTCCAAGATAAAGCCGTAAGTCTTTTGGGGAGTTAGTATTAGCTGCTTGATCTTCACTTAACTTCTGTAAATTTTCAGGACCCATACTTGTCTGGATGCCTCTACTGAGATTATTTCTCTACTATAGTGAATACTCTAAGAAGATGTTAATCCATATAAATGGTTATAAATATAGCTGTTTATCAGTGAAAATATTTATCCAAGAACTTAGTTCTAAATCATTGTTATGGGAGAGTATTATGGTCGCTCCCTCCCTCCCTCTGTCCCTGTTGCCATCCAGAATCTCTTTCTTTCTGACCTAACTATTCCCGCATCTCTATCCTTGGATTGTTCATAGCACAAAGAAAATTGTGTGGTTTTTAATTTGCCACATACTTATTCAACCTAAATAAGTAGTCTGGAATGTTGAATAACTCATTTAAACACTTCTGCAAATTTGTCTTATTTTTTCTACCTACAGTCAAACATAGATTATGAGACTAACAAATCAGCTTTGTTTGGGGGAATTCTCATTACTGGATTATCAAGAGTATTGGATAAAATGATGCAAGCACTGACACATGCCTAAGTGTTTTCAGAAAAATATTGTGTGCTTTATAAAATATTTGATAAAACATGTTGAAATGTAATATATTGGCACAACAGAATGGATTGGAATTTTTTTGTTACTTGGGATCATTTTGGAATGATAGCTCATTGTGTAAAAGTCTTGTGATTCAAAATAATGATGACAGAATGAGCATAATTTGAGATATATTAATGACTGAGAATCATTGCCTTTTGCAAAATGTTAGGTAGGAAAAGGAATGTTAAGTGGGGTTGGACCGAGTAAGTTAGACTATGAAAAGGAAAGTGATATATACAAACTAAGAAGTGCTATAATTTAAAAAGAATTGGAATAGGCATCTCATAAAACGCTCTGCAAATTCATTCTTTAATGAAGCATAAAAACAACTGAATTCATCTTCTCACTTTAAGTATTTTGAGTTCCTCAAGCAAAATAGAAACTTCAGTGGTTATTGATGTTATGACATCCTTTTCCTTAAATGGGGGGTTTATCCATTAATTAAACAAGTTATTTTTGAATATTTTATTGAGCACCTATCATGTTGATGGAAGCTCTTCTAAGGCTGAGGTTTTTACAAAGTAGAAACCTAGACAGTAGTAGAACTTGAAAGAATCTTGGGAGATTGCACTTAAGTAAAACCTTTTTAATAAATGAGGAAATAAAACTAATGCCCAAACAGTGTTTTGAAAGAGCTTACAATCTACATGGGTTAAAAAAAAAGACTTATGAAAAATTATGTAAAAATGTCAAGCTAGTCTAACACAGTGGTGAAAATAAAGACTTCTTTTTTTTTTTTTTTTTTTTTTAAGAGCGCGCATGTGTGCAGGGGCTAGGGGCAGAGGGAGAGAGAGGAAGTCCAAAGCAGGCTCCATACCCAGCATGGGTATTACAGGGCTCGATCTCACAACCCTGAGATCATGACCTGAGCCAAAATCAAGAGTCCCACGTGTAACCAACTGAGTCACCCAGTTGCCCCAAAAGTAAGGACTTTTGTATTATACTCTGCTACTTACTAGCTGTGTCACCTTTGGTAGTCTACTTAACTGCCTCAAGGCTTCAGTTTGATCATCTGTAAAGACCATATCTTGCAGAGTTGTTTTGAGAATTAGATGTGATCATGTTTTTAGAATGTTTAGACGCATCTTGCCTGTGGTCGGTGCTTAAGAAATGGTGTTGTCATTCCTACTGAGCTAATGATATCTTAGAATGAATGCCATACCAGTCTCACAGATACCAGTTGCCGCAGGAAATTGGAGTCCAGGAAGGCAGTGTCCAAAGAACTCAGTTTTTTCCCCTTGTTCTCTCTTCCCTTTTCTTTTTTCCTTCTCACCCCTTTCTTAAATAAAATGACACCATAAAATTACTAAGAAACACACTTTTTGGGGCACCTGGGTGGTTCAGTTGGTTGAGTGTCAGCCTTCGGTACAGGTCGTGATCCCAGGGTCCTGGCACTGAGCCCCACATTGGGCTCCCTGCTCAGGGGGGAGTCTGCTCTTCCCTCTCCCTCTGCTGTTCCCCCTGTTGAGCTCTCTCTCTGTCAAATAAATAAAATCTTAAAAAATAAAACAAACCCACACTTTTCTTTTGTCTTCTATCCCACCAGCGTTCTCTGTATTGCCACCATAAACACATATCCACTAAATGTTTACTACCATAGAGGCACAAGTTCTCAGGGTATGGCGACAATTGCTTTATAGATTATAATGGGTTAGCCACTTTGGTTTAGTCTTTCTGAACAATAGCATGATGATTCAGATCTTCAGTTACCAGTAGCTGTCACTTCCCTTTCGGATAACCTTGAGTTTCTTCGATATTAGTGTTTTTACAAAACATGGTTTTGAAATAAGTAGTTATAAAATTAATTTCCCAGCAAGCTTTATGTTCTGAAGACAAGTGAGGGCCACTGCCCTACAGAGATGGAAATAAGATCAGTGCTCAGAAGCTATCCTTGCTGCAGGGCCACGAGGTACGTCGTACTCATTTCTGATAGCGATGTAGAAATTCTCTTAACACCATTCTTTCTCATTTATTTCATTTTTTTCTATCTGTAGGACCTATCCCTTGCCACTCCTTTGGCTTGAGGTTTTGATTGCCTTGCTATATTATTTTTCAATCTTTTTACATATTTATTGTTCCCTAAACCTAGATGTTGATTTTCTTTCATACTTGATTTAATTTATTCTGTGAGTTTGTGTTCAATTTATAGATTTTGAGATAAATCTTTCTCATTGGTTCTTTACATTATAGACTGCATAAAATCTGATTTATAAAAGTTTACTTTGTTTTTGATGTAAAAGCAAATATCACATTTGATTTGGCCTTGGTCATATGGGGTTATTAAGAAGGGGAAATGTTTTTGATACTAGTAAAATTAGCCTTTTTGATTTTCAGTTGAAGCAAAGAAGAGGGAAATTGACATTTGCTTGAGTTTGGTATTTGAGCTGACTCTGATCTTTGATTATTTTTAAATGTTTATGTAAATCTGAGTCCTGCCTAAGCAATCTACCATTAGCAGGATTTTAGCAAATCAGCAGTCATAGCAGAGCCAGATGCTTTTAAAGTTAAAACCACTTCTATACTTTTCAAGAATTTTTTTTTTTTTAAGGTAAGAATAGTTGTAATCAAACAGTTTCACTTTGGAGTCTGTAAGATTTTCATAAATGAGGTAAGACCTATTTTTGTACTGGTCCAGGGCACCCATCTTTTCCCTGCTCAGGCCTTCCAAAATAAATGTGAGCTGTACGTGGGTATTGCTTAGCGTCAGATCTAATGTATATTTAAAGGAACTGCCCAGAAAACAGCAATTGGTCTTTAAGAGATCTGTGGATATATTTTATTGTAATTATTGCAGTATCATAATTGAGTTTATTTTTCACCTGGATCTTCACAGTGCTTAGCAAAATTCATTTTATCAGTTTCAAGCCTTTTGTTAACAATTTTTGTGTTGTCAAGAGAGGTTTCTCCCCCTTCAGTATTTTATCTAGTTTATTTCTTGAGGTCTTAGTGATGCAGAGACTTTCTGCCTTCTTTCCAGACGATTTTTAAAAATGTGACTTGCACTATCTTAATAATAAATGAAAAAGATCTCTGTTTAGAACAATGGAGGAATAACTGGTATCAAATGAATCCTTCTACCTAAACAACTAAAAAAGAGAAAGTACAAAGAAAAAAAATTCACCCAATATAAAATCATCCGAATAGTGCTATAATTATTAAAGAAACTAAGTTCATAGGCTTAAAACTCTAGAAGAACTCCAATTTATCTGAGTTTGGCAACAGTGTTTGCAAACCCAGCCAGGAGCTATGCTTTTGACTTGTCCAGCCCCCTTGGGATTCTCCGGGATGGGGTAGTTGGTGGCAGAGTGCCAGGGCTTAGCTTTTTATTTCCTGAGTTAGTGGATTAGATCACTAAATCCTGAATCCATCATTCAGTAAAAATATCAAAAACTGGACAAAACAGTGAACAACAACAACAAAATAAAAAAACAACCAAAACACTACAGGTGAAGTTCTCTAATGAACATAGCTCAAAAATACTCAACAAGATATTAGCAAACCAAACCCAGCAATATGTAAAAAATTATATACCACAACCAAATGCAAAGCTAGTTCAATATTAAAAAAATTAGTCACTGTAATCCATCACATCAATAGGCTAAAGAAGAGTCAAATGATCCTATCAATACAAGAAAAACTTGTGATAAAATTCAACATTCATTGTTGATAGAATCTCTCAGCAAACTAGGGCTAGAAAAGAATCTGCTAAATTTGATGAAAAGCATCTTTAAATCACCAGCAGCTAACATGCCGAATGTTGAAAAGCTGAATGCTACACCCCTAAAATCTGGAACAAGGCAGGATTTCTACCCCTACTACTCCGATTCAACATAGTACTGGATATTCTAGCTAGCACGATAAAGCAAGAAAACGAAATAAGACCTACAAATTGGAAAGTAAGAAACTAAGCTATTTCTATGTGCAGATGACATGACAATCTATGTAGAAAATTGTGAGAAACTTAGTCCCCCAAACCTCTGAGAACTAAGTGAGTTCAGCAAGTACCAGGGTACAAGATCAATACAAAAAAAATCAATTGTATTTCTATATATTAGCAATAAGCACATGAAAAGTGAAATTAAAATACCATTTACAATTAAATGATGAAATATTTGATGTAAATATGATAAACCATGTACAGGAATTATATGTTGGAAACTATAAAATGTTTATGGAAGAAATTTTTTAAAGATCTAAATAAATGGAGAAACATACAGTGGTTGTGGATTAGAAGAATCAACAAAGTGAGTATGTCAATTCTCTCCTTAAAGAACTGATCTTTAAGCTTCATGCAATTTTTATTAAAATCCCGGTGGATTTTTGTAGATACTGACAAGCTTATTCTAAAATTTACTTGGAAAGGCAAAAGGAGTTATCATAGTTAAAACAATTTTGGAAAAACAGTGGGAGAAATTGCTCTGTCCACTACAGGAAACTAATCAAGACAAGTTCTGAAAATCTATTGTTTTACAGCATGATAACTCTAGTTAATAATACTGTGTTGTATATACTATATGGAAATTTGTTAAGTAGATCTTAAAGGTGTGTGTGTGTGTGTTTTAGTGAGAACATGCTTGTGGTAATCCCTTCACAACGTATATGTATATGAAATTACCAAGTTATATTTTAAATATATGCAATTTTGTTTGTCAAAAATAAAAATTAAAAAATGTAAACCTTAAAAAAAAATACTATAGAATTGGTTGAGCGGCAGACGAACCAATCAAAGGAATAGAATAGAGAACCCAAAAATAAACCCACAAAAGTATAGGCCAACTGTTTTTTTTGTTGTTTTTTGTTCTTTGTTTTTTTACAAAGTTACAAAAGCAATTAAATGGAAGAAAAATTGTCTTCAACAAATGGTACTGGAGCATTTGAATGTCTATTGCTGGGGGCAGGGTGGGGGGGGAGCAATACGAATAATAAAAATCTTGACCTAAACTTCACACACCTCAAAATTAAACTAAAAATTAAACATATATTTAAATATAAAATATGCAACTATAAAACTTTTAGAAGAAAACAGGACCATATCTGCAGAATCTAAGACTAGGTGAAAAGTTCTTAGGACATTAACAGCATTCTCCTAAACCAAAAAAAAAAAAAAAAAAATCAATAAATTGGACTTCATCAAAATCAGATTTTTGTTCTCTAAAACACCTTAAGAGAAAGACAAAGCACACACTTGGAGGAAACATCTGACAAAGAAATCATGTCTACAATACATAAAGAATGACAAAACTCGATGGTAAACAACAGAACTAGAAAATGAGAAATACCAGGAAAGTACACATTATCAAAGACCAATGGATAACAAATAAGCACATGAAAATATATTCAGGATCATTAGTCCTTAGGGAAATGCAAGTGAAAACCACCATGGGATCTCACTGTGTGGCTATTAGGACGGCTAAAATTAGGTCAGGACAATCCAAATGCTGACAAGGGATGAAGAGAAACTGGATCTTTCGTATCTTGCCAGTGGTAACATAAAATGGGATAGCCTCTCTGGAAAATAGCTTGGTAGTTTCTTTAAAAACTAAACACCCTTGGGCATTTATCCCAGAGAGATGAAAAATTATATCCAGACAAAAATCTGTACTTGAATGTTGATAGTAACTGTATTTGTACTGATCCCAAACTGGAAACAACCTTATTGTCCTTCAGTGAGTGAAGGGTTAAACAAACTCTATGGTACATCCATGTCCTAGATCACTACTCAGCACTGAAAAGGAACACAATATTGAAACATGTAACAAATTAGATGGATATCATGGGTATTATGCTTTGGGGAAAGAGCCCGTATCAAAAAGTTACCTACTACAAGGTAATAAAAGTCACATTGTAGAGGAAGGAAGGGAGTGTGGTACGTTAATATGACTTTGTGAATCTGAACAATAAGAAGAAAAACACCAATTTGAATGACTTCTTGAATTTGCCATCTTTCATTCTATATACACCATTGTTATAACTAATAAGAGAATCAATATATTGTATACATGGATACAATTATTTTTAAGACATGTCTTTTTTTCTTAAGCCTGAAGTGTATGACTGAGCTAAAGTCCTTCGCATTTAAAATGTTTTTGTGATTCACAAATTCTGTGCCATAGTGAAGAAACCAGTCTGCAATTTTGTTTACAATATTCTCTCTTATTTAGAAGATTCAGTAAAATGGGAGAAATTTTATTTAATATCCCAGGCTCAAGAAGAAAGGGGAAAGAAAAAAAAAGGTTTGTTAAAAGTCTGAGAGTAGGTTCTTCTATTATTCTCTATCAAAGCACCCATTTATTTTCTTATAATGCCAGTCCTACTCTGCAATTTTTATTTTATATCTGTTTGCTTGCTTATTCATTACCTGCTGGTCCACCAGAATGGAAATTCCATGAACATTCAACTACTATTACTGGGGCCTATGTCCTAACATTATCCTTGTGTAGATGTGGGAAAATAATTTTCCCTTTACCCTTCTAGGTTATTGACTGGGACCCTCCTGTAATAAAAAGACAAATTTCTGTTGTTTTTTTTTTCTCCCCTTGTTAATCTAATAATGTGTGTGTCTCCTGTATACGTGGGAGAGACCCAGGAAAACTGAGTAACTCCCCAAAATGGCCCAACCCACCACCTTAAATACCATCCTCAGCTATGGATAAAAAATGTTGGTGGAGGGGAGAGGCCAGTTATGAGAGGTTATTGGGAAAAGCACAGTAAATAAGGGTAAGGTTGTTATGTAGATTTAAGTCCTTGACTTCACTAAGGAGTTTCTAGAGACAAGAGTCCTCCCCCTCTTGAGAGAGAGATACCCTTACAAAGGGAGATTGCCCTTATAAACCTAAAAGTCTCTTACAAAAGGGTAACTTCTACTTGGTTTTCAGAGCTTCTCCTGTGTCTGCTGTTTCTTTCAAAAAATAACCAGCGTAAAATCATCTTTATGCCAAAGAGACGTATTTTGGGGTAGAAAATTCTGTTCCCCTTCACCTGCTATGTATCAGATTCTGTATGTATCAGTACATATTTATGTATGCAGAAATGAATGCATAAAGGATTTGACACTACGTTTTAAAAATCTAGCTTACATGAGAAGACTCACTAACACTTATAAAGGAAGAAGTTATTAATACTGAGTACCTGTATGTACCAGGCATTACTCTAATTGTTTATGATACACATCACTGGCCGGGGGGTGGGGGTGGTGGGGGGGGAAGCGATCCACGTGAATCTGTCGGCCCTCATGGAGCTTAGATTCTAGTGAGGGAAAAACAGATGGAATGAATAAAGTGTTCTGGAAATGGAACATCACATGTAAGAGGAGTAAAACAAATGGTTTGCTCTCTGATGAAAGGAGCAATGCCAGTGTCCTTTCTTTATCTTTTTTTCTCTTATATACAGGAGGAAAAGTTGGAAGGATAGCTAATTAAGAAGAAGCTATAGCCCTAACCTCTCTTTTCCAAGTTTTTGTTTTCAACTATAAGCTGATGTAAATTTGGCACACTTGGAAACCTTGGCAATGGAAATGAAATTTTAGGGGCAATATAACAGAACTAGTTGATATTCAAAGTGATAGTAGATGTAGAGAGCTGAACTACCAAGTGACACGGTATAGACCAGGAGGAAAAGGCAGTAAATCCAGCAAGGTACTTTTTCAATGCTACTGATTTTTGAAAAGAACAGTTTTTTTTTTTTTTTTCCCTAAGCATTGTATATGTTAAATATAATATCTTAAGATCGCCTTTCCTCTTAATACAGTAGGTCAAGTATTAATAACTTTAATAACCTAATATTTGGGAAAAAACTAGTGAGAATATTTTGTTCTAAGATTTGATATCTGAGGGCACCCTGGTGGCTCAGTTGGTTACGCGTCTGCCTTTGGCTCAGGTCATAGTCCAAGGGTCCTGGGATCGAGCCCCGCATTGGGCTCCCTGTTCTGCGGGCAGTCTGCTTCTCCCTCTGCCTCTACCTCTCTCTCTCTCTCTCTCTCATGAATAAATAAATAAAATCTTTAAAAAAAAATCTGATGTCTGAAGTAACAATGGCCATAATAACATCGCCACCCTAACAGCCGTAACAACCATCCAAATTGCAGGTGGCTTCGAGCATAGTCTATAGCAAAGGTATAATTCACAAGCAGTATAACTTATTGGCCATTTATCAGAGATAAACAGCAAACCTTTGAAACCATTCAGATCTCCATGATATCCAGAAACTTTGTGTTCAAAAAAACCTTCTTCCATATGCTTTGTTCAGAGGGGGAAACTGAGTCACTTGAACTCGTAAGGGGTTCCCAGAAGTGCGTGGGAAAACAGTAGCCTCGCTCAGGGTGACAAGAAAATCAAATGCAAATCCCTAAACATAAAAGTTTTGCTGTTTTTAAGATCTTGTGTAATTATTTCTACAATAAACACACAGATTATAAAAAAAAAAAATAAGATGTATAGATACTCTGGTTTCTCTTCAGATGGCGTAAATCTTTTGCCTTTAAAAGAAAAATGTCTGGAGCCCTTTCCAAACTAGGGTTTCCATAACTAGGTTCCACTGACCCCCAAATAGGAATGTCAATGAGCAAGACATTCTTGAGGGGAACAGGGAAAATGACATTATGCTGAACACTGTTAGGGCAATGCATTAGGGCCGTTTTTAATATGTAAGTAGGTAAAAGGAATATGGTCACGATTCTGTTTCTGAGACCTTCTCTGCTCTGAAATCTGTAGCGAATTGCTCAATTAATCTCAGCAGGTATCCTTCTGGAGCAATAGCTTCTTCAATTAGGCATTTGCACGCAGATATGTGAGTGTGTTTGTTCATGGGTGCGCATGTGTGTATGCATCTATGTACCTTCACCAAGGCTGATGAAAGTTTCTACTTGTCATATCGCCTCTCCCTTCTAGAAACAAACCTAGTTCTCCCAACCTCTCTACTTGATAGATCAGACTCTTAATGCTTAACGTCTGAATTGTCACATCCAAAAGAGGCCTTATAAATCCAAACTCTGTTTATATTTTTACGCCCAGATTTCTCAAACGGCACTCCATTGTATTTATGGTGTCTAAATTGCTCCACCAGATGAAATTTTATTCAGGGGTCATTGATGTTGGTTTCACAAGGTCACTTTAAAAAGTTTATTTCCCAGATCCTATTGCTGCAAAGGGGGGGTTTCCTAGGAGATGGCAAGTGGGCTTCGGCGCGTGGCTCCCTGGCTCTGCAGAACACAGTGCTGTTTGCCTCCAAGCTTGCTGTTCTGAAGTGAACGTTGTTTGTTAGAAGATAGGACGCTGCTTCAACCTTGAAGGGGGAGGGAAGGAAGAAATAGCATTTTCTCAATATAAGCCTCTGTGATAACACCAAAATGTGAAACTTTATGAATGCTGTTTGAGAGATCCTATTTTTTGATAACTCAGAAATTGCATTTTTGGCAGGGTGGTTTCAAAAAGGGAACACTAGGGCTTTGATTTGGTCCTCTGTTTTTATCTGCAACTTTAATCTATATACGGGGAAGGTTTTCTTTGACATTTGTAGCAGCATTTCTGAGATTGATGCCGCTGCCTATTATTATACAGGAGCACATTTGAGACTAAAGGTTCCTGCGGCTCCCAGCAGCTTTCTATAGCAGGTCTGCTCTCCTGACATTTAATGTCCCTTAAGCCTGATACGGTCTGATAACTTCAACACGCAGCTGCTTTGGGGAGAAATAAAGAACTGCGGTATCCTTGATTCTTCCCAGGGACTGTCACTACCTACATCACCGGTCACCCATCACCCTGTCCCCTTAATATGTGTGAGTTAAGGTCTCGGCAAAGTACATGCGTCGTGTCCGTGTGTGTGTGTGTGTGTGTGTGTACCAAACATACCAAGATTAAACCAGATAAAAGAAAATGTAGTCTCCTTATAAACACAGCCAAAGGGCCCGGCATCTGTCACCTTGTTGAGATGGCTAGATTATCTTGCTGAAGCTGACCTTTGAGTGAGCCCAGTTAAAAGGAAAAGTTTCCTGTGCCTTAAATAATCAGTTTTTCACAATCACTCTTTTAGTTTGTATACCTAGAAAGCAGTGACTTTGCTGTAAAGGCCTTAGCTAACAAGAGTTAGAATTACATTTCCACACAATGAATGAACCACCAATGGAATAATATGTAGCTATAAAAAGAATGAAACATTTCTCTATATCCTGGTATGAAACTTCTCCAGGATATATTATCAGTGGAAAAAGCATTAAGTGCAAAAAATTGTCCACAATAAGGTATTTTTTGTGTAAGAAAAGTTAAAAGATTCATATTTGTTTGTTTTTGCATAAGAAAATACTGGGAAGGTATTCGAGAAACTATCTGAAGTACTCACCAATAGGGAGTAGGAGAGGGAAAGGAGTGAATCAGAATCAGAGTTCTTGATTTATATCTTGTTATTTTAATTTTTTAACCATATGAATGTAGTACCTATTCAAAAATTTATAATTTAATTTTTACAAATATTAAGGCCTTCATTTTCGTGCGAGTTTTACTTAATACCTTGACAATATTAACCGAACTCAAGGACACCTGGGCTCTGCATTTGGTTAAGCCACTGATCTCCAAGTTGTACCACTGAATTCGCAGAATGATGCTAACTAAATTTTGGAATTTGTGCTTTGTCATTTGTGTGCCCATTTTCTTTAACCCCTCATAAGCTCACAGAGGGCAGGCCCTGCATCTCTGATGATGGTGCCTAAGGCAGGCATGCATTACCAAAAAACACTTCCAGGGATAGTGTGTGCTCTGTTTGAAATAAGAGAAAGAATGATGACCCACTTTTTAAGCGGTAAAGGCTGATTATTTCTAAAACTCTTGGTAGTCTATATCCAAGATAACAGTTTATAAGAATGCTGTTTTTCAGTCCATTGCCCATGAAGAAAATTAACCTTTCTCATTTTAGTCATCTTGAGAAGTACTCAATTTCAATACAAATGAAAGAACAGAATATAAACTTTCCAAAGTTATCTTACTGTAATCCAAAAAAGAAAAAAAAAAGACACTGTTACATTGTAGTCAACATGCAGTGAATGCAAAACATAAGAAATTTAAAAGTCTAAGCTTGGTAGGAGCATGTCACCATAGCTTTATTAAACAAGGAATGGAAAATGAGGTTAACTCTTTGATACTCTCCAAACAAACTCACATACCTAAGCAAAGCTATACTGTGATATAATTTAAATAACAAAATATCCTGGAACACGACTCAAAGAATTAATAAGGTCCTGGCTATTATTCAGGAAGAATACTTGTTCCAAGAGAATTTGGTACAAAGGATATTGTAAGTGCTAGGGAGAGATTTGAGTCAGGAAATAGTCCAGAAAGAGGACGGGGTTGATGCTTTCTCATGAAATCTAGGTAATCCATGTCATGACTTGATAACATAACTGGAAATGTTCAATCACTAGAAATTTGGACAACCTCTCTGGATCAAGGAGGGCACTGGGGAAGAAGGAGAGAACATCTGTGGATCAGCAGTTCATTGAGAAGAGGACAATTGCTTTATCATCTGAACTATTTAGGCCTAAGTGTTTATTTTTTCTGTGTGAATTTTTGGAAATTTTAGGAAAAGGGCAAAGCTTCATAATAACTTGCTTTTTATTCTAAATGTTAATGGAGACATGTTGACAGGTTATTAACATATCAGCTTTAACAATGAGAAAGAAGGCAAGGAGGGGAGAATAATAATCTTGCCAGGGGAGTCTGGTGAAGGAAGAGAAGAATAGACAGTTCCTCCAGCTCTTGTCCCTAACCTTGAGGTCAGAGAGTTGAGAGCTGACAAACATGTGTCTGTGGAATAGCAATTTCGTGGCTCTTGCTATGCAGGGAAGAGTCCTGCTTGGAGAAGTTATCTGTTCTCTGTTCAGAAGGCAGGGGTCTGAGGTCTCCAGCTTAGTCCTGGATGCCTGGCCTCCTTCCTGCGCTCTGAACTACTGAACATTTCAAAGAGCGGGCACACAAGAGGTAGGATGAGGCTTATAATCCTTTGGGTTTTTGGCGTTACCTCATCAGTACATGCCTTTGTTCCTTGTCGATTTATGGCTGAACAACTGGTAGCCAGTTAATGCACCGGAGCTCCGATCAAATTCTCTTCACTTGCTACCCCTCTGGTTTTCAGGGAATCCTAATGCAGAAACGCTTTTGGGAGGATAAGGAAGTTTACAAATTCCACAACTATGTAAATAATTTAGCAACCTCTAAAATGAATTTGCATTAATATAGTCAGGGCTCCCAGAGTGTGTATAATAGATTTTACTTTCTCTACTTTCTGCTGGCTCCAAAGCTTCCCATTCATTACTTCATAGGGATTGTCTTATAAACTTAGTAGAACCCATAACAGTTTGCTAAAATCTTCTGCTTGGGTGTACCCAAAACTGCTTTTGTCATCCATTCTATGTATTTCTTTAGCTGGAATAAAGGGTGGGAATTTCTGCAAGGTGCATGGCTTTGTTGTTCTGATTGGCCCTCAGGGATTGCCCAAAAGAGCAATAGCGCCTGCCAAGGGCTTATGCCATGACCTGCACTTTCTTTTTTAGCACTTTTTAAGAGCTTCAGCAGATGGGATAATTGTTGTCCCTTGAAAGCTCTGCCTAGTGGCCTGGCATCCCAGGAATTTGCCCAGGTTGCTTTGTGATGGTTGTCTGACTCTGCCCCTCACTGTGGGGTTTCACAGGTATAATCGGATTTTACTTTTAAGGTAGCAGGCAGACGGCCTGGCAAAGAATCTACTTACAGAGAGGATGTACTATCCTTCCCATTCCCTCGCTGGCCCTAGGAATCTTTGATTTAGAGCACTACGGCTGCTGCAGTTCATTACTGTACATTTTAGAGTCAAGCTCCACTATATCAGTGGGTTACCCCCTAAAGTGCTATACTCATTGTGATAATAGCTAAGGATATTACAGACAGGAGGAGCGCGTACTGCCTTTGGAGCGCCACTACTCTCAGCCTTAAGTGAGCTTCCAAAGAAAAGGCAGAGTGCTACCTTGCAAGCTAGCTGTCCCCTCTCACAGTGACCCTGTGAATTATGGCTACCCCATCCAGTTTAGGCTTTTAGGAGTCCAGGTAAGGGGTAAGGTTTTGTGACCATGGCTATTTCATCCAGAAGTGACTATGGGCTCCACGAGCCATAGGAGGGAGAGCCAGGACTGAGGAATATGTGAAGACTCAGCACATCAGTAATCCCTCTGGAGTGCTCCCTGTCTCTCAAGTCATAGTCTAGCCACCCCTTTGTTCAACGGACAACATGGTGGGTTTTATAAGAAAGAACATCATGGTATGCATGGTATGTTTATTAGTTCTCGGGACCCAGGAATGTCCATTTGAATTACATAGATAAGGATGAACAGAGAACCCATATCCAAGGATTAAGCAATTCTAAGACAGACAGGATGGTCCAGTAGACATAGCAATAAAGTGGGAGTCACCCACCCTGGGTCTCGGGTCTTGACTTTGCTGTTGAGTTCTTCTGTGACGTGTAAAGCCCCTTCGTGCTTTAGTGTTCTTGACTGGGAAATTACGATACTTCCTGGTTGATGAGCCTCCTAGGACTGTGCCTTTCAGAGGGGCACTGTCAAAGAAGGAATCAAGAGCCCTCCTCCTCTCAGCCCCATTGTAGTATCAGCTCTGCTTCTGTAACTAACCATGTCCTTAAAAGCTACTAAGTATTTGCATGCTACACATCCTTCCTAACACTGCTCCCTTTCTTCATATATACGTAAATGTAGTAACACCATATTTATTAGACTGCTGTATAAGATAGCAGTTTTTCAAACAATCATGTATCTGGCAACTCTTGCTAATAATTAATATTAATTTGACAATTTATATAACTATCTTTTGTTTTCTACAATTTACTGGCTACTCTGCTACATTTTCTCATTCTAGCTATCCAAATAATAGCTATTCAGGATAGGGGTTATTATTCTCATTTTATATGTGGTGAAACCAAGATTCAGAGTTTATTCAATTTATACAATTAGTCTAGATCATATCCCTTCCCCCTTTTACAAAATACTTCTTTTAGTGCCTTCTTTTTGCTGTAATTTACATTAATCCAAATTTATTGGGGACTCTGGCTTTTGGATTATGATATTTGTTTCTAACAGTTTAGCCAAACCATTAGTAAACTTCCATCCGTCTGATGACTTCATTCACACAGCCTGCTTGAATGGACACATCTTGATTTTGTGAAGATCTTTCACTGCCATACTTCTGAAGGAGGCTCTCCTACTCTCTAATTATGACCTCTTCAGTAGCTCTCTCACTTGCTTACTCTCCAGATGCCCTCTCTTCAAACCTGACAGCCTCCCTATGTCCCATACCCATTTGTTTTCTCTTGATATTTCAGCTCTCACCTTGGTTCTGTCCGTCACTTTGGACTCTCTTGAAATTTCCCTTTATTCTTCTGATCTTTTGTTTTCCTCTCATACCTACCTTAAAACCCTCCAACTTTGTGTTGTTACCTTTCCTCTCAACCATCCTGTCTCATCAGCTCCTACTCATTCTTCTGATCTCTGCTTAAAGATTCAGTCTTCTAGGCTTATGCTTACCCTACAGATCAATTGGGCCACTGTGTTTCATGCTCTCACAGTGGCCCACATTGCTTGTCACAGCATTTGTCAGAGTTCGTAATGATACACTTATTTATTTAATTATTTGATTTACAGCTTTCTTCCTAACTAATCTGTAAGCTCCACAAAGGCAGAATCCAGGTCTGTTTTATTTACTTGATGCTTTTTAATTTCAGACTCTCTTACTTTCCAGCAAAACAGGATAAAACCAAACAAAATAAATCCGCTTCTCTCTTTGATGTATATGTCATATAGCTATATTTCCGTCCTTTTTTTCCTCTTGTGCTGTCATACTCAGGACATTTCCTCATTCACTTGAAACTCTTGATCCTGACTCAGTCATTCTCCTATCTCCAACTCTTGCCATCAGCCTCATAATTCCAACATGGAAGTGGATGATCTATTCAACACCCTTGCCTCTGCACATTTCCATCCACTGCATTTCAGCTACCCACTCCTTTGTCATACTTTGCATTTTGTTATGCTGAGGGATTGAACCACCTCTACATTTCTGAATCAAGACGGGCATGATGGAATCCAAGATGGGCACTACCACCTCAGAGCCTTCTAGCTCACATGTTTAAGTTCTCTCCCTGCAACAATCCTTTGATCTCATTCAAACTTCCAATCCATTGACCCTATTGCCATCGTTCTGCTTTCATTTCCTTTCCACTACCATTATTATAAAGACTACCTGTGGATAATACCCTCAATTATGTCATCTTCCCTCCCTATTACATTTACCTTCTAACCTATAGCCCCAAATGTACTTACCTACCTTCCTCTCTGTACTTGTACCTGATCAGCAAAATCTTTCTGGGGAAAGGAAAATCATCTGCTGATAAGTGTCAGTCTAAATTCATGTCCACAATCCTCAATAGTCACTCAACACTGCCTGGAATTCCAAATACATTTTTCTAATAAGTTTATTGTACTACTCTTAGAAATAACTATTTCATATCTTTTCTCCTCAAAGCTCCCATAACCTATGCCTTCTCATTCTCACGTGGTGACTTCACATTATATTTAATTGAAAAAATAGAAGCCATCAGATGCAAATGTCTCCATTTGTCTAGGACAGACTTAGTTTTCACTTGCAATTACCTTGTCCTTCCCTCCAGTTACAGAGAAGTTTGCCCCACCCACTCTGTTGAAGACTCCTCCACTTGTACTATGAGTCCCATCCTGTCTCACTTGCTTAAGGAACTTGCTTTTTAAGTTATCCTCTTTGACTCCTACTTCATCAAACTTTCCTTCCCTGAGGATTATATAAATATAAAAACATGATCTGACATATTTCATCTTTATAACTTTCCTTGATATCCCACCCCTTTGACCTACTTTCTCATTTCTCAACTTCCCTTCATGGACAAATTTTAGTGGGAAAATAAGCTTATCATGAAAATTCTTGCATAACCATCCCTTCCCACTGCTACCTATACTTTCTTTTACTTTTTCTGTATCCATTTTCCACTTCTTCTTCTCTATTTCCTTAATTATCTCCAATTTCCTCATTTCCTCTAGCTTACCCGAGAATTGTGTTTTTGTTATACACATTGGATCATGTTATTTCCTTGTTAAAAATATTCAAAGACTTTCGTTTTACTTAAAAGTATTGTCATATATGCGATAGAAAGGATTATTAGAGAAGGAGGGGGAATGACTGAATAGAGAAACAAATAAATTTCCTTTCTGCATAGGACTTACAGTGTATTGGGAGACACACTGGTATCCAACAGATATTCACAAAGGTAATTACCATTTTTAATAGTGTAATAAGAGTACAGAGTGCTATGAGAACATATGAGAACAGTTTCTTCCCCTGCAGAAATAGCATTTATCCTAGGACCTTAAGGGAGAATGTGAGTAGTGAAGTGTTAGGGCAGGCAGATGGAGCAGTATGTGCAAATGCCCTGAGGCAGGGAGGAATATGGGGCTTTTGAGCCCCTGAATTATGGCCTGTGTGCCTGAAACATTGGGACTGGGAAGGAGAGTTACATGAGGTGGGGGAGGAGAGATAGGAGCTAGATCCTAAAGGACATTGTACAACACTTAAAAGATTTTGGACCTCATCCCAAGGACAAATGGATGTCACTGAGGGGTTTTAAAAGATGTTTTACATTAGTTTTATTTTTTAACAAGATCATTCTGGGTACAATGGATGAATATATGCAGATGAAGAGCAGATGTAGGTAAATTACTTAATTTTTGTATATTTTCAGGAGAGAGCTCTGGTTTAGACTAGGATGCTTTTGGTAGAAATAATGAGGAATAGACAGGTTCAAGATGTTTTGGAAGTTGGATTGACAAGCCTTGGTAATAGATTAGATTTGGGGGTTAATGGCAACAGACATGGCAGGGATAATAGACATATCATGGACAGATTTTAACTTTCTGGCATGACTAAATGGTTCCATAGAGAAGCTAATTCCTAAGAATGAAAATGCAGGAAGAAGAGTTGGTTTAGGAAAGAAGATAAAGAATTAGTGTTTAAACATTGAGGTTTGTATGAGAGATTCAAGTACAGTTGGAGATATGAGATGAAAAACTAGGAAATATTCCAGGTTTAGCTCCTTTCCTACCTAAACTCTACACAATTTATCAAATGTATCCCTAACTTAAAATATTATATATATACATATATACATTTATCTATCTATCTCCATCCTAAATCCAAACACTTCTCACCACCTCTACTGCTTTGACGTTAAGCTGAGCACTCATAATCTGTCTTCTAAGTTATTATTTCCTAATTCAAAGCAGCTAAAATAATCTTTTAAAATGAAAATTGAACCATACTACACCCAGGCTATACACTTACATTGAAATACTATATTTTTACTTTTGCCAAAAGACCCTAATGGAGACAGTCTGTCTTATTCCTCTAACTTTTATTCTACCCTCCTCTCCAAGATATACTATGTGGTTGCAACTGAACTTCCCATTTTTGAACAAGATCACCCTTACTTCAGGGCCTTTACTCTTCTTGTTCATTCTACTTAGAATTCTTTTCTCCTTCTCACTGTGTGAGTTTTGATTTAAATGTTGCCTGAACATTCTGTATGAAATGGGTTACTCTTCTGGGCCTGTACAATTTATTGTTGGAGGATGCCACTGATACTCAGAACAGGAATTATGTCTTGGCATATGTGTATGACATATAAGAGGAAAATGTGCTCAATGATCTTTTCTTCTGTTTACACAAGAGAATATATTTTTATTTTGTTAAAGATTATTTTATGGCCTGTGATGTAGAAAAGGTACACCAGCAGGAAGAGAGGGTACTGTTGTATGAATAAAAGTGCTTTATTGCTTTATTCACAGAAAACAGCTGCTGGTTAACATATGCCTCCTGATCTTGATTAATGGAGGAATGAAATAGTGAAAATTGTGACTATGATTATTCCAGAATGTTGTGTGAAGAAATGGCTATCAAATAAAAGATCCTGATGGGCGCCTGGGTGGCTCAGTTGGTTAAGCGACTGCCTTCGGCTCAGGTCATGATCCTGGAGTCCCGGGATCGAGTCCCACATCGGGCTCCCTGCTCGGCAGGGAGTCTGCTTCTCCCTCTGACCTTCCCCCCTCTCATGTGCTCTCTCTCTCTCTCACTCTCTCAAATAAATGAATAAATAAAATCTTTAAAAAAAAAAAAAAAAAAAAAAAAAAAAAAAAAAAAAAAAAAAAAATAAAAGATCCTGCTTTACCATATTGAGGTTTTCTGGATCTTAGGGTAAAAAGTAGTCATTCAGGATTTTACCATGACCATGATAATGTCATGTACTATATGATTCTATTAGACTTCCCATGAGATTGTGTCTCAACAACATCATCATTTGACTCTATCACTTTAGGGCACGCTTCTTTTTTTGAATATTTTATTTTTAAGTAATCTCTACACCGAACATGGGGCTCACAACCCTGAGATCAAGACTCGCATGCTCTACTGACTGAGCCAGACAGGCATAGGGTACACTTTTTAATGTTGAAAATAAGTCTCAACTGAAGTAGAGTAGTGTGAACAAAAAAAATAAAGAGAGATGAAATAAACAATTGGGACTAGAGTTCATGGAGTTAGTTAACTGATTAGAAGTGGTGATTTGAGAGACAGGGAAAATCTAAAATAAATGCACAGTTTCTGGTTTATGAATGTTGTGAAATTATCCTAGTGGTATCAATAAGAAGATCAAATTTGGACAGAGAGAATATACCTATTTTAGACAGACTGAATGGGTTACTTCCAGGAACTCCAGATGGAAATGTCTAGTAAAAAAGCAGGAAATATGAATCCAAAACTCAATAAAGAATGGATGATAATGTAATCACCATTTAAGCCAGGGACGTGTAGATGATCTCCTTAGAAAATTGTGTAAAAAAGGGAATGATGAGAAAGAATGGAATCTGGCAAATATGACATATAAACAGGAGGAGGGCATCATGAAAGATTCTGAGATACAGAACCAGGATAAAACAAGATAATAAATAACAAACAATAGTCAAAGTGGGGGAAGTGGACAAGAGAGTCTAAGTCATAAAGATGTGAACTTGAATAAGAAATGAAAAAAGGACAATGGTTTTGTCTGTTAGATTTTGGTGACCACAATACAAAAAGTTTAATGTGAAGGAGAGCGGTCCTTCTTTGAAGAGTGAGAAAAACATTACAAGAAGCTTCCTAACAGACTTATAGTAATGGCTTTTGGTGAAAATTTTGACGCATGCCCATTACTAAACCTATTGTTGCCAAGAAGAATTTGAATGACCATGGCATATTCTAATTATGAATTACTTATTGAGGTTGTAGAATGTGCACCCCTCCGTAGGTGCAGGACTGCCCAATACCTGAAAAAAAACATGGGTTCTATAAGCATGGAAACGGTGGAGGCTGGTGATTGGGTAAGTAACCAACAGGGTCTACTTATGGGGCTCAGGGCAGGCCACTCCAAAATATGCCACTGGGGCATATTATTTAGAATTATTTAGCATATTGATTATTTTGGACCCTCCCTTGTCCTGACAAAAGTAGGAAATAAAACTCCTTTGTGAAAGTTATGCGCTCCCCCCTCCACCTCTGTACCAGGTGGTGAAGAGACATCCTTATCAAGAGATAGGGAATTCAGGACTGAGAAGGCTGTCTAAGCACACACTGTTACTTTTGTATTAATTTACTACCCCAAGCCCAGACTTCTTTGTCTTGTCAATTCCTCACAAATTTGTTGTTTCTTTATCCAAAAGGTATAATAGCTACCTGCTTTGGTTACTTCTTTGAGTATCATATTTTTTATGAGCTTCCATACATATGAAACTCAATTTGTTTCTCTCCTCTTAGTCTGTCTTATGTTGATTTAGTTATTAGACCAGCCAAAGAACTTAGAAAGGGAGAAGGGAAAAGTTTTCCTCCCTTATACTTCGTCTGTGTGTGTGTGTGAAAGACAGAGACAGAGAAATAGGAGAGATAATTGTTATAATAATTGTTATTTTCCCTGAAACAGATGGCAAGGTCAATTGTAGAGGTAAGAAGATAATATAGGGGGTGCTTAAGACTTTAAGAGGGTGATAAAAATTGAAACAACATTTATGGGGATTGGGAAAAGGGGAATATGTGTCCAAGAACACTCTACCTGCTGGAAGATATGAAAAATGCCACCACCAAAGCAGGTGTTATTTTGATTTTTGATTTAATGTGAAGTCAAATACATTAGTAGTGGAAAGGATCCATTGACCATCCTGTCCTTTTCATGCAGATGCAGAACTACTCTCACAGCAGATATTTTATTGTTTTGCTCAAACTCATCTTAAGTTCCCCGCTGATGAAATTTCCCACAGCTTTCCTGGGAATTGGACTCCATCACCCAATCGCTCTGCTGTCAGGCTACATTCCCTGTGGTCCCATGTCTTCCTCCTTCATTTCCTTCTATTAGTTTTCTTCTGGCAAAATAATTATCCATAGTGATGGTGTTTGGAAGGTGATGAGGTCATGGGGCCTCATAAGAGACTGCAGAGAACTCCCTTACCCTTTTTGCCATAGGAGATTATATTATAGCAAAAAGAAAACCATCTATGAACCAGGAAGCAGGTCCTCACCGGACACTCAACCTACTGGTGCCTTGATCTTGGACTTCCCACTCTCCAGAGCTGAGAAATAAATTTCTATTGCCACCCAGTCTATGGTATTTTGTTATAGTGGCCAAATGGATGAAGACAGAAATTGGTATTGAGAGTGAGGTACTATTGTAACAAATCCTCCAAAATGTGGAAGCAGCTTTAGAACTGAGTAATTAGTAGAAGCTGGAAGAATTTGGAGGTGCATTCAAGAAAAAGCCTACGTTGTTATCAATGGACCGTTAAGGGCAATTCTGGTGGGAGCTCAGAAGGAAAAGAGGGAAGCTATTAAGAGACCACAATCTCTTTAGACCACCTAAGTAATCCTGAACAGAATGTTGGTAGAAATGTGAATGGTAAAGGCCATTCTGATGAGGTCTTAGATGGAAATGATGAACATGTTACTCGAAACTGTAGGAAAGGAGATCCTTGATATAAAATGGCAAAATACTTGACTGAACCGTGTTTGTGTCCTAGTGTTTTGTGGAAGGTAGAACTTGTGAATGATGAAATTGGATATTTGGCTGGAGAAATTTCTAAGCAGAATGTTGAAGAAGCAGCCTGGTTTCTCCCGATGCTTATAGTAAAATGTAAGAATGGAATTGTTAATCAAAAGAGAAGCAGAACTTAAAGATTTTGAAAATTCTCAGCATAGCAATATAGAAAAGAATAAGAAAGCTTGTTTGAGAGAGAAGACTAAGAGTGTAGGCATATGACCATTTGATAAGGAGATTACTCAGCCATCCTGACAGAAGCCAGGAGATATTGCCCAAGACAGTGGATGGATGATCCCACAGAATCATCAGAGCTGCCCTTACATCTCAGGTCCAGAGTGCATGGGTCCACTGGTACCTGTTGAGATCTTGGTGCATCCTGCCCAGTGGTACCTTACCTTGTTGACTCCTGCTCCCTACACTCCGTTGCCACATTCCTTGGCCACCCCAGTTGTGGCTCTGGTGAACCCAGATGCAACATAGGCTGTACACAGCAGAGCTGTGGGGGCATGGCAGTCTCTACTAAGATTTCAGAGGATGAAGCCTCTTGGCAGAGCCACAGGCTCAGGACTCCAACCCCAGAGAGCTGTGGGTTCATGCAAAGAACTGTTACAGGGTCATTCAAAGCCACCAGCACAAGGCTGCTTGAGAAAACTTTGGGGGCAGGGTTGTCACGCTAGGCGATCTGAAAGGCAGAACTTCTTCTGGGCCTGGAGGGCAGAACATGGAGTCAAAGAGCCTTATTCTTATTCCTGAGACTTAAGATCTAAGTCTTCTTCTGGGCCTGGAGGGCAGAACATGGAGTCAAAGAGCCTTATTCTTATTCTTGAGACTTAAGATCTAATGGAAATTGCCCTCTTGGGTTTGGACTTGCTTAGTGTGACCCACCATTCCTTTCTTTTCTATTTCTCCCTTTCGAGGGATGTCTATCCTATGCCTGTCCCACCACTGTGTTTTAGAAGCATATAACTTGTTTGATTTCACAGATTCATACCTGGAGAGGAATTTGCCTCAAAATGAATTCTACCTTGAGTTCACCCGTATGTGATTTAGATGATCTTTAGATAAAACTTTGGATTTAGACTTTTGAGTTGATGACCTGTGAGATGCACATGAAGTTTGGAGGCCAGGGGCAGAATGCTATAGACTGAATGTTTGTGCCCCCTCAAAATTCACACATTGAAATCTAATCTCAAATATGGTGGTATTTGGAAGTGGGTCCTCTGGGAGGTGATTAAGTCATGTGGCCTCCCCCACTTAGGTCAAGCTGAAAATGGGATTAATGTACATAAAAAAGTGATTCCAGAGAACTCCCTTGCCCCTTTCACTATGTGAGTTTACAGTGAAAATACTTCTATAAACCAGGAAGAGGGCTCTCACCAGACATTGAATCTGCCAGTGCTTGGGCTTCCCAACCTCCACAACTGTGAGAAATAAATACCACCATGCTATCCAGACTCTGGTATTTTCTTAGAGCAGCCCGAACAGACTAAGACCATATCCCAATGGTCTCCTAACAGACACTTCTGCCTTTAATCTCTTTCTTTTTAACACATATTGTAGACTATTGCCAAATTAACCTTCCTCCAGACTCTATTTTCATGTCCATTTCCTGTGCAAAACTTTTAATACCTGCCCATCAACTAAGATGTTGAAGCACAAACTCTTTAACCCATTATTCCTTTTATAGTCTGTTCCCAAATTACTTTTGCAAATCCTCCTCCAACATCATAAATGCTTAACCAGTCAGAATGCTCACAGTACTTCCCTTAGGTGGAATGTTCCCTTACCACTTATCTGCTTATCCAATTCCCAGTCAGCCCTGGTGCTGTCCTCAAGTCCCACCTTTTCCATAAAAGATTTCTTGATCTTTCTTGCCTCTGAAATCTTATGCTGTCAACTTCATGCCTGTCATTGATTATGGCACATTTCCCGGTGGCATATTTTTACTAGTTGCATTTCTAGTTCATTCTTCATGAGGTTCCTTGAAGTCAGGCTCCATTTCTCACCAACTAGTTGAGCAAACTTGTTCAAGTCATTTACTTTGCCTGAGCTGCAAATTTCTCATATATAAAATAGTGATGATAATAATAGTAATTTCACTGGGTTGTTATGTTAAATAAATGAAAGTGTTTAACTATGAAGTATGTCAGCCTGAAAGTAAATCAGTGTTTCTTTGGGATAAAAGAATTGCAATTTGGGGAGCACAGAATTCAGCAGTAACCAGACAAGTGTTCTGCATGCAGGGAGAAAGCAAGGGCTTTTTATGAGAAACTAGAAAGGCAGAGTGGAAGGGTGACAATTACATGACTTGGATAAAAAAGAATCAAATTGTCGATCGCCGCTAACAGGCTTAGCCACTTCTGGATACACATGGATCAACTATTCTGTTGAACAACTAACAAAACTATTCTAGTCTGCATTAGTTAACTATTCTGTCTACAGAAAGTGCACAACCACCAGTTTTATGGTCAGGATGCCTGTTGTCCTATTGAATTTATGGAAAATTGCTCGTAAAATAATTGCTGCTTCTGGCCCATTCCAAGTGTCTTTTTTGCTCAGTTCAAGAGTCCATTAGCCATTTGCTTTAGAAAGGAAAGTGGAGCTTTTCTCATAATGGAGTCTCTCATGTCCAGAAGTTTTAGACAAGTCCACAGGTGGGTAAGGCAGTTTGTCTACCGTGGCCTCTCCAACTCTATTTTAAAATGTCTCCAGTCACATCAGTTTTTCACAAGTACTATATAGGTAGTTACAGTAAGTTATACTTTTGTTCGCATTCCTCATATGCTTACAAACAATGCTGGATTTTAAGAGATGCTCAATAAACATTTTGGTGAAATGAATAGTTAATTTATTCACTTCCGGTAAATGACCCTTCTTTAAAGTTTTTCCTTTTCTTTTTCTAAATTTTCTAAGATTCTAGATGAAGTTGATTGTGTCCCATGTCCCTTGGATGATAATGAACTGGGTTGAAATGAATAGCATTCATAATTGTTTGACTTTGCTGTTTTATGAAAGGTGATTCAGTTCTGACCTCAGGCCTTCAGAGAAGGAATATCGTATAGTTTGGTTCATGTATCTTCAGGGATACTATTCACCATTGTCAATTGCCCCAGAAAGATTATGTCAAAGTTGCCCATTCATTTGTTTCAAGAATTTTGTGGGCATGAAGATTTCCAGAGTTGATTAAAGAGCTATTATAATTGTGTGTTATGGTGGTAATATAACTCAGTGGAGGTAATGTAACTGGGCTGAATGGACCATTCTTGATAATAAACTAAGACATGTATGTATTGGGGACCTGGGTGACTCAATGGGTTAAGCAGCTGCCTTCAGCTCAGGTCATGATCTCGGGGTCCTGGGATCGAGCCCCACATCACGCTCTCTGCTCAGCGGGGAGCCTGCTTCTCTCTTTCATGCTCCCTCTATGCTCTCCCTCTCTCTTTCTCAAATAAATAAATAAAATCTTAAAAAAATTAAAAAATAATAAAAAAATAAGACATATAGACCTTCAACTACCTGTGTTGAATTCATTAGTTTCTTTAACCCTGAATCCCTTTTCCTTTTGCTGAACTCGATCTGGTACTGTCTGTATACTCAAGTTTCTACTTACCTTATAAAGGGGTAAATTCTTAGAAAAAATTATATATGTCCCTGAAAAACTTATCAGATTAATTTTTTCAGGGATAAAACTAAAATATAGCATAAAAATTATTGGTTAGTCTTCTGCTGACTGTTGGCATTAATAAACCTTGGTCCTGACTAAAGGAATTACCACGTGACCCTGTGAATAGGACCCAGACCTGAAACACTGTTCTGAACTGAACAATTCATCTCTACGTTTTCTGGCTATTTTGCCAAATGAAAGAATGGCTGACCATCCCAAATGCGTTTGTTTTACTTCCTTTGTAGTAGCAAAGTCAGACCATTATAATTATTATTTTTACTATGAAAGTACCTCCCCCCCCGCCCATTTTAAGGTGGCTGAGTTTATGGTGTCTCAGAACTGATTAGCCAACTAAACTATGCTATGCAATTTTAACTATCCAAACCATCCAAAGAGCTCCAATTAACAGACTTTTGGGGGACTTCAAACAGTCAGAGCCTTTGAATCTAAGCCATTCCCCAAGGCAACATCTACTCGGCTAAAGTAAAGGGGAGATCTGGCAGTTATTCTCTCGATTTGATCAGTCTAGCTAGTCAGGTCTCTATCTCCCTACTGAATTAGCTGGTTTGGCTGCCTACACTGATCAAATCAGATGGATAATGGTCCAATCTTTCTTGCGTTTTGTATCCTATAAACAGAGCTTAGAATAAACAACACTAACTACAGCCAATAACTTGTCCTCCTCCTTTTTAAGGATTGCTATTATGCTATTACTAGGCCAATTGTCCAAGGTCAGAATGTTCTGTTGGTTGGTGTCAAGGTGTTTTTGTTTGGTTTGGTTTCATTTCCACCCACTGTCAACCAAATCGGCCCGTTTAGAGATGTTTATTTTTTATTTATTTATTTATTTTTAAAGATTTTATTTATTTGACAGAGAGAGAGCACAAGCAGGCAGAGTGGTAGGCAGAGGGAGAGGGAGAAGCAGGCTCTCCACTGAGCAGGGAGCTGGACGTGGATCCCAGGACCCCAGGATCATGACCTGAGCTGAAGGCAGCCGCTTAACCGACTGAACCACACAGGTGCCCCTAGAGATGTTTAAAACTGGTTAAAACCTTAACATTATGCTCTACCCCAACTGTGAATACCAAAAAACACCTCTGAAATGGAAAATACAACATACAAATAAGGAACTACCTAGTTTTCTGTTATCTAAAACACAGCCACTGTTCTCTCTAGTCCATTGAACAGCTCTGTTCCAAGAGCCAGAACATAGTCCCACTAAAGTAGCATTAATAATTTAGTTTTGGTTTTGCATCATTAGATACTGAGGCCACTGATGTTGTACCACTTATCTCTCAACCCAGGGGCATCTGCTATGACCAGTTTCCCATTTTTAATGATGGCACTAAGCCATAGAAAAGACTATCAAATTGTTATTTTCCTTTTATGAATGGTGACTCAAGGACCATTTAGAAGTTTTATTGCATTCTTTTTGTGGTACCCCTTAGAAGGTGACTTTATGAAAGCTGTTTTGCACTCTCTTTGGGGAGCTTAGTCTGGGGGGAACCTATCTAGTGATTTTCTTGATATAAACCACTGATGAGTATTTTCTCTTCCCTAAAAAGCAAGAAGAGAAAAGAGAAACAAATGGCTTGCCTTGAAAAAGTTGACATTCTTAAATAATGAGAGAAAACTGATCTTGGCTCTCTCAAACAGTGGTTCCCTCTACGGCAGAGGAGAGGGGTTGGTGCCCTTTGGACTTTGAGTACTGACTCTGTGTATATTATATATATATATAATATATATACACACACACACATACACATACTATATCTACGTAAAGTGTATATAGTCACACACCAGATGGTCCTAGCATAAAACGGTGCTGGTCACTAAGTCTCTCCCAGCATATCTTTTTCCAAGTCCTGGATTTTCTCCTGTGGATACGCTGAGTATTCTTACTCTTTCAACTCTTCTTCCAATCTTCCTTTTTCCAAAATGGGTTCAGTACCTCCCACCCTTTCCCCCACTCTTTCCTTCTTCTTATCACCCAGCATGTTGGTCATCAGTCCATTAATCTCAATATTACTTGATGCCATTATACAAAATTAGCATGATTTTCATGTAAGCTCAAGGAGGTGTTATTCATCTCCAAAGGACTTCAAAGTAAACAAGTTGATTGTAAACTCTTCAGTATCCAAAAAATATGTTTTCCATCTTCTTGGCTCCGTATCATTTCACTTCTTATAGACTGATAAAGGTGGCTATTAAACATTAGCTGACCACATACCAGAAGTTAAGTGAAACACAGAAGGTTGGGTCCGAAGGCCAGCCCAGGATTTCATCTGAAGGATCTCTTCTGGTGATGGTAAATTCCGAGTGTGTTTGTGCATGTGAATGCATGTGTGTGTGTGTTTGTACATATGTATATGCATGTGTGTGTACACATTTCTCTTTGTGGGAAGAGGGTGGTCTGTCAGAGAGGAGCAGAAGGATATAAGAAAAGAAGTTGACTATATGAGGATGGCAAAAATATGACATCTGTGCTGCCATTCCCTAATTCTGCATTTAAGGTATAGGCCACGGAATGAGCCTTGCATTCTTTCCCAGTGAGCCAAATATAGCCCAAACTTGCTGTTCCATTCAGCCACTACCTACTGGAATTTATGAGGAAACCTATTTATACTCATGACCTAGACAATTTCTTTTCAATCCCCAAAGTCTAAAGACAAATCTATCGGTGTTTTTCTTCTGAGATTAAAAAGTTTTCTTGTAGGCTTTCAATTCAAAACAGGAATGATCTTTATTCAGGGCCTCTTGGGAATTTTACACATTTCATGAAGACTTAGGGAAGCAGTTATACTTTTGCTTCTCTCTAAAACATCTGTTCCCACTGCTAGGAATTTGGGTCACTGTTTTATTCTTTATATTTAACTATCTAGGGAATTTCCAACTTTCATACGCAGGCAGGCATAGATTTCTTAAGTTTATTAAAATGTGTTTTCTAGAAAGTGAAAAGGAAATGTAGGTGGCCCATGATAAATTGTGTTATAGCATGCACAATATAAGGACAAGATTTTATTTCTGATTTAACCCTAATCTTCACTCTAACTTGAATCCACCAGAAGTATGATTATTCAATATGTATAACATCCAGATATATATCTGATATGTACCGGGAAAAATATATGGAGAGCCAGTAGGGCAGAGTGGTTATGAGACTGGTGCTAATTTGCTGAGTTGGAATCCCAGCTCAGTTACTCTCTAGCTGGATGATTTAGGGCAAGTTACCTAATCTTTTGATGTCTCAATTTCTTCATATGTGAAAAAAAGATATTAAGAGTACTTAACTCTAGGATTATTTGAGGATTTGTTGATTTAATTCATATCAAGTGTTTAGAAGACTAAGTACACAATAATATTAGCTACTATAGCCATACAATTGATCCTGAAATTAACCACATGATACCACTCCTAACCCTACAGCATCCGGTCAGTGGTATGCATCTTAGTCGGTCTTTAGGCCCTGTCTGTCAACCTGTTTAACTCCTAGAATATTTATGACTTTAAGAAGGTACTGTATGAGGGGTGCCTGGGTGGCTCAGTCGTTAAGCATCTGCCTTCGGCTCAGGTCATGATCCCAGGGTCCTGGGATCGAGCCCCACATCGGGCTCCCTGCTCGGCAGGAAGCCTGCTTCTCCCTCTCCCACTCCCCCTGCTTGTGTTCCCTCTCTCGCTGTGTCTCTCTCTGTCAAATAAAAAAAAAAAAAAAAAGGTACTGTATGATTTTAAGAAGGCAGATTCAAATCAACCAGCTTATTTTAAGCCAAGAACATTGTATATACCAACTTTTAGTGCATTGTATGCCCAGATGCAGTAGCTAAATATCCATCCTGTATGATTTACTATCGTACACTACAAATAAGAAAACTGAGGCCCAGAGATAAAAGTGATTATCCCAGGTCCCGCAGCTAAAAAGTGCCAGAGCCAGGGTTTACACCTGGTCGGCTTACTCTGTTCTGTTGTATTAAAGAAGGCATGGGAAGGCGTGGAGCGAGAGTCTAGTAAATGCACACAAGGTAACACCATCTTCTATAAATAAATCTTTCTATGCTTGAACTGGGAGAATATGCCTGAATCAGTATTATTTGATACAAAGCCTTAATTTTCTGAGAAAAAAATTGCGTGGAAAAAATAAGGAAATATTCAGAGAGCTCACTCCATTGCCGTTGTTCTGTTCATAGTTTTTTTGTTTTTTGTTTTGTTTTGTTTTTGCACTATTTTCACCCAGTTAAGAAGCAATTTGTCAACTATGTTAAGAATAACTGGTCAATTGATAATGCATTACTGTAGCCTAACTTTTCAGCTGGAAATTAAGCCTGTGATAACTACTGGTTTTCTCAGGCTCAATATTTTGCACAACTATTACAGGAATTTCTTCTGCCCAGCATATGGATCCAAGCTCAAACGTCAGCAGCAATGACAATTGATTTGTAATCTTGTGTCCCACAGTCCTTTTGGGCTTTCTCCAGGCAGAATACTGGGGGGTAACTTTTGACAGTGTCCAGTGCGGTGCCACAGAAAAACTAGATCTACTCTAAGGTTGTGTTCCTCCGGGCAACCCCCTGAGCTCCCTCCGTTCATTCCCCCGCAGTGTCTGACTCTCTTTCTTGAACACCATAGACTAATTGCACAGCACCTAAACTATCAAATGACCTCCAGAATTTTAAACTTTCAAGAGATTAAAAAAAAAAAAAAAATTCTTGCAAGTGTGATTCTGTTCTGAGCGCCTTTGATACAATTTATCAACAGATCGTTTTCTTCTCCAGGTTGGATGGAAAAATAAAATAAAATAAAATCACTATGGGCTTCTTCTGGTTTTACACTAAAATATCCCAGAGGGTATAAACTCAAGATTGCTTCACAAATCCTACATAATTTTTATGGATGATGAACAACCCTGTGGGAAATAAATTATGATAGTCAGCTAGGAAATGGAAAATGTCTAAAAATTTCTAAAAATAATGATTACATTTCTCCACTGTTTGACACATAGCCATTTTTACCGAAGCACATAGAGTCAGCGTTAGGAAGGGTTGCTTGTTGGTGCTTGTTGTAAAGCTGTTCTTTCTGGTCTACCTTCGCCGGAGTCTTTGGGAAGAAGGAGGCTTCAGTATCACATCCCGCAGTAGTTCATCTTGCCTCCTCTCCCAAATCCATCTCTCATGTTTTCTTTGTCTCGGCAATAAAAATACCGTTACCAGCCATTCTTCTCTCTTTCTGTAAAAATTAGAACATGCCTCTGAATATTTAAGTATTTGAATTTTAGTATGCCCTTTCCTCAAAAACAGAGTGTCTGTTATTCTGTATCAAAAAATATGAGAAGAATCTTCTGGTTTTTATTGTTTTTGTTTTGCCACAGGTAAGATAAAGTGCATTAAAATTTTTGGAACATACTGAAAATGTAGACACTTCATTATGTTTTGAAATAGAACTTGGATTTTTCTCGCTTAACTGTTGTTTAATTGATTCTGTTTGTCTATTGTGTTTTCTCTTTATTTTATACCTCTTTTTTCTCCTCCCTTCATCTATGTCACCCATTCCTCCTCTGGCAACCACCAGTGTGTTTGTATTTAAGAGTCTGTTTATTTTATACTTCTTCGGAGATATCTTGTATCCTAAGGATAACTTCTCATGAAAGATAATTTTGTGTACTGTAGTTAAAAAAATGAGATCTTTCCCTAAATTTCCTTCCTCTAGCCTGTTCTGTATCTAATACATTCTGAATCTACTTATCTCCTGCTAATTAAATTATACTGTTTCTGTTTCATTCACATAGCAAGTAACCTTGCTGCATAGAAGGCACTACAATTCTTAATTGAAGTGGATATGGCAAGGGGGTAACTCTTTCACCCTGTGACTCAATCTTTCAAAGCTGAGGAAGAGGCTTACATAGAATGCTACTGTCTACAAAATAAAGAAAAGAAGTAGCACAAAGACAGAATTAAAACAAAGGAAGCTGGCCCTAGTGTGGGATAAAGGAAAACAAGCTTAGTTGGGGTGATTTTTTCTAACAGAGAAATAAAATATTTGTTTACCAAAGCCTAAAGATACACTCTAAAAGTAGACCGAAGGTTACAAAATACAAGAACAGAATATGGCTGAATACTACTTCATTTTCCTTGTAAGATATATGTATTCAGTGGTCTCACCTAGGGTATAACTCGTAAGGTAAAAGTTTGGTGCAAAATGATGTCTTCCTTAGGATATTTTTCTTTAAAAAAATAATTCATTTGTAATTCCTTTAAAAAAGTCCAAAAGAAAAATATCAACTTTTTTCTTATTACACAATTTATATATCCCATAGTGAGATGATTTTCTCAAAACTTGAAATTTGGTGTCTTTTAGAAAATGTTAACAGGGAAATTTACTTAATTTTCCAACTACTGGCATTCCTGGAAAAAATATTACGTATTGGTTTCTCTTTAGCTTAATGGGGCTTTGTTTATGTTGCTTGTTTTCTTTTTATTATGTAATATTTGATAATTTTATAATAATTTTATAATGTATCAAAGTGTACATATAGTAATTCATCACCCTACTTAAGATCTGAATATCACTAATACCACTGAGTCAGCTGTGTGTTCCTTCCCTACTTTACACTCTAGACCTTTTGTATTCCACTCCATCTTCCCTATTCTAAGTCAATTGCTACATTTTATGTTTGTTGTTCCTTTACTTTTTATTTTAAAAAGCTTTCCCACATGTGTAAGTTGTTGCTAAAGAATAAATCGTTTAAATAAGCATGCACTCTTCTGGAACTTGCTTTCACTCATTACTAAATTTATCCATATTATTGTTCATAACTGTATCTCTTATTTTTTAACTGATTTATGATATTTCATTAGCTAAATATACCACATCTATAAATAAATATACCACATATAGCTATCTGTAGTCCATGACATTTGGGTTGCTGTTATTAACAGTACGGCTGTGAACAATTTTTACACATTTTTGGTGCATGATAAGAGGTTTTTAAATTATGTACTTAAAAGTGGAATTTATAGGTACTGAAGAATGCACATGATCAAATTTACAAGATAAGACCAAACTGTTTTCCAAAATTGTTAAACCAATTTAGACTTCTACTGGTAGTTTATGAGGATTCACATTGCTCCATAGCCTTATCAACACTTGCTATTATCAGATTTATTCATTTTGTCCATTTAGTGGGTGTAAAATTTTGTTTTTCATTTTAATTTATATTTCTATGATTACTAAGAAGGTTTAACATCTTTTTGTTTACCTGCCATTAATGTTTCCTCTAATAAAGTATGGCTACTAAACCTTTTGTGCTTTTCATTTCTACTAGATTGTCTTTCCTTATTGATTTATAGTTCTTCATCATCCTCCTAATTTGTGGCTTGAACAACCTCTCTGTTTGTGGTCTCTTTTGATAGTTAGTGGCCAACTCTTGATTTTGGCTCAGGTCATGATCTCATGGTCAGGGGATCTTGTCCCGAGTCTGGCTCCATGCTGGGAGTGGAGCCTGCTTAAGATTCTCTTTCTCCTTCTCCCTTTGCCCCTCCCTCCACTCATACTCTCACTCTCTCTCTCTCTAAAATAAATAAATACAAACTTAAAAAAAAAGAAATACCCCTTATCCTTATATATTGTTTAATCTCAAATATATTTTCCTATATATTATTCTAAATGTGTTAAAAATTGTCATTCACTGTATGTCTATAATTTTTTAATTTTTGTGTGTAATGAAAACAGAAAAATATAATTTTATATGTATTTTTTTAATTTGGGAAAGCAATGCTCCAGCACTTGAATAGTCCCTCTTTTCTATATTTCCAATATCACATTGTTAGATTTTTTTTAAAGGATTTTATTTATTTATTTGAGAGGAAGAGAGAGCACAAGTCTGGGAGAGAGGCAGAGGGAGAGGGAGAAGCAGGCTCCCTGCTGAGCAAGGAGTCTGATCCGGGACTCGATCCCAGGACCCTGGGATCATGATCTGAGTCAAAGGCAGCAGCTTAACTGACTGAGCCACCCAGGTGCCCCACATTTGTTAGATTTTAAATGTTCATGGATGGTGATGGACTGTTTCTGACTCGCTAATCTGTTTTATTAGTCATTTTTTCTATACTTGTTCCAAGACATTATTTAAGTCTTAATATCTGAAAAGGCAAGCCCTTTCACCTTCTTCTCCTCTACCTTCCCTCACCTCTTCCCTCTCTTTTCCCATTAGAAGGATTCATGTGCCTTTCTTCTTTCACAGAAATGTTAAAATTAGAATAATGGATTCCTTGAAATTTTGTTGGAATTTGTTAAAATTGCTCTCATCTATGAGATCCATTTGGGGATTAATGATATGGTTCAATATTGAGACATTCTATCTATAAAGTTGATATATTTCACCACTTAAACTTTTGTTACATAGGTTCATTGGCACTTTGTATTTTGTTGATATTATAATGTATTTTGTACATTTGCCTGCATATCAGTTTATTTGACAAGTTCTTATTGAGTCCTTACTATGTGTCAAGTACTGTTCTAGGTGTATAGGACAGAGCAGTTAAAAAAATTGAGAAGATGAACAAAAAAAAGTTAAAAAAAAAAAAACCCTTTCCTTATGGGCTTTATATTCTATGGTGGATGGACAACAAACAAAATAAACAGGTAAACTAGTAAGAAGTTTACCTATTTGATAGTTAGTGGCCGGAAAACTAAACACAACAAAGCTTAAAAATCAGTGATAGTGGTTTTGGTAGTGGGCTATAATTTTAAGTAAGGTACTGAGAGAAGTTCTTATTGACAGTAAGACTTACGAGTGAATTCTTTTTTTTAAAGATTTTATTTATTTATTTGACACAGAGAGAGAGAAAGCATGAGCAGGGAAGTAGCAGGGAGAGGGAGAAGCAGACTCCCTGCTGAGCAAGGAGCCTAAAGCAGGACTTGATCCCAGGACCCTGGGGTCATGACCTGAGCCAAAGGCAGACGCTTAACAACTGAGACACCCAGGCGCTCCTTATGAGTGAATTCTTGAAAAATATGGGTGTTTTTTTGTTTTTGTTGTTTGTCGGTACCTAGGAAATGCAATTTATTGTTTATATTCATCTTATATTCAATTACCTTGTTAAACGCTCCTAAACTCTCCTATTAGTTTTATCAATTTGTCCATAGATTATTTTGGATTTGCTATGTAGACAATTATAAGCAAATATATTATCTGTGATTAAGAAATCAATTTATTTCTATTTGTTTCTTTTCATTCTCTATGTCCTTTCTTGTCCTATCTTATTTCACTCTCTAAAGTCTTTTTTATGTTGAATGTTGAATTTCCGCAAGTGATGATAAGTTAAATTTTTGTCTTGTTTTTGATATTAACAGAATTTTTTTTTTTTGGAATTTCCCCATTAAGGATGATGTTTACACTGAATTTTTTATAGATCTGCTTTATCCAATTAAGGTTTTCTCTTCTAGTTCAAGTTTTGTAACGCATTTCTTTCTCATGGGGGGTGTTTAATTTTTTAAGTGTTTAATCTCTGGAGTTTTAGATGGTCATTTCAATTTTCTATTACAGTCTGTCATTGTGGCAGATTTTAAAAAGAAATTTGATTGGTTGTAACATCCTAATATAAACCCAACTCAATTTAACATACCACTGAGGTTTATTTGCTAAAAAACTTTGAAAGATTTTTGGTTTATGTTCATGAATGAGAGTGATTAAAAAAATAATTATCCCATTATTGTTTTAGTATGATAGACAAATTGAGAGCAATCTCTTTTATTTTTATTTTCTTAACATAAATGCAAAAACTTCATTTTTTTCCATGTGACTTATTTTATTTTTTAATTTAAATTCAATTAACATATAATGTATTATTGGTTTCAGAGGTAGAAGTCAGTGATTCATCAGTCTTATATAATACCCAGTGCTCATTACATCATGTGCCCTCCTTAATGTCCATCACCCAGTTACCCCATCCTCCCACCCTTCTCCCCTCCAGCAACCCTCAGTTTGTTTCTTATGATTAAGAGTCTCTTGTGGTTTGTCTCTCTCCCTGGTTTCATCTTGTTTTATTTTTTCCTCTTTTCCCCTATGATCCTCTGATTTGTTTCTTAAATTCTATGTATGAGTGAGATCATATGATAATTGTCTTTCTCTGATTGACTTATTTCGCTTAGCATAATACCCTCTAGTTCCATCTACATCGTTGCAAATGGCAAGATTTCATTTTTTTGATGGCTGAGTAGTATTCCATTGTGTATGTGTATATATATATGTATATATATGTGTATATATGTATATATATATACGTATATATATACCACATCTTCTTTATCCATTCATCTGTTGATGGCTATCTGGGGTCTTTCCATAGTTTGACTATTGCGGACATTGCTGCTATAAACATTGGGGTGCAGGTGACCTTTCAGATCACTACATTTGTATCTTTGGGGTAAATACCCAGTAGTGCAATTGCTGGATCGTATGGTAGCTCTATTTTCAACTTTTTGAGGAACCTCCATACTGTTTCCAGAGTAGCTGCACCAGCTTGCATTCCCACCAACAGTGTAGGAGGGTTCCCCTCTCTCTGCATCCTTGCCAACATCTGTCGTTTTGAGTTGTTAATTTTAGCCATTCTGACTGGCATGAGGTGGTATCTCATTGTGGTTTTGATTTGTATTTCCCTGATGCTGAGTGATGTTGAGCATTTTTCATGTTTGTTGGCCATTGGTATGTCTTTGGAGAAATGTCTGTTCATGTCTTCTGCCCATTTCTTAATTGGATCATTTGTTCTTTGGGTGTTGAGTTTGATAAGTTCTTTATAGATTTTGGATACTAGCCCTTTATCTGATAAGACATTTGCAAATATCTCCCATTCTGTTGGTTGGCTTTTGGTTTTGTCCACTGTTTCCTTTGCTGTGCAAAAGCTTTTTATCTTGATGAAATCCCAATAGTTCATTTTTGCCTTTGTTTCCCAGAGAGCAACCTCTTTGATATATTTTGGGAAAATCATATGTAGAATTGTTGTTGTTGTTCTTTGTAAATTTGGTAGATCTCACTTGTAAATCCCTAGCAGCCTGGGACTTTCTTTGTGGTAGAATTTTTGCCTAAAAAATAAATTTCTCTAATGATAGTATGACTACTCAAACTTTGTTTTTTTCTTCAGGATATTTTAGTAAATTTTAATTCTGTTTCAATTTTAACTTGCCAAATTAAACATCACTAGCCTAATAACTCTAAATGTTTCTTTAAATTTACCTATTTTTATCTATTTCTTTGCTCAAAATTCCTTATTTTAAGCATTGTTTCCAGCTTTAGTAAGATATAACTGACATACAATATTGTGTAAATTTGAGGTGTAAAATGCATTGATTTGATACACCTATACATTACATCATGATTACCACAGTAGCATTTCACAACACCTCCATCATGTCACACAATCATCATTTCTCTTGTCTGATGAAAACATTTAAGGTGTACTCTCTTAGCAACTTTAAAGTATATAATACAGCATTGTAAATTATGATCACAATGTTGTACATTAGATTTCCAGAACTTACTCATCTTCTAACTTGTAGTTTGTACTCCTTGACCAACATCTCTCCATTTCCCCTACCTCCCAGCCCTTGGTAACCACCATTCTATTCTCTGCTTCTTCAAGTTCACCTTTTTTTGAATCCCACACATAAGTGTCACCATATATAGTATTTGCCTTTGTCTGACTTACTTCATTTAGCATTATGCCCTCAAGGCCCATCCATGTTTTCACAAGTGGCAGGATTTCTTTCTTTCTCATGGCTGAATAACATTTCATTATATATATGTGCCCACCATATCTTCTTTATCCACTGATGGATCCAGGTTGTTTCCATATCTTGGCTGTTGTAAATAATCCTGCAATAAACACAAAAGTGTGTATATCTCTTCCATATCCTCTTATCCTTTCCTTCGGGTAAATACCCGGAAGTGGGATTGCTGGATCATATGGTAGTTCTATTTTTAATTTTTTGAGTAACCTCCATACTGTTTTCTGTAGTGGCAGTGTCAATATACATTCCCACCAACAGTGCACAAGGGTTCCCTTTTCCACCTCCTTGCCAACACTTGTTATTTCTTGTCCTTTTGATGATAGCTATTCTAAAAGTGTGAGATGATATCTCATTATGGTTTTGCATAGTTTGCATTTCCCTGATAATTAGTGGTGTTTAACTTATTTTCATGTACCTGTTGGCTATCTGTAGGTTTTCTTTGGAAAAATGTCTACTCAGTTCCTCTGCCCATTTTTAAAGTCAGACTGGTATCTTCTTATTGAGTTGTAGGAGTTCTTCATATATTTTAGATTTTAACTCCTTAGCAGATATATGGTTTGCAAATATTTTCTTTTGTAAGTTGCCTTTTTCATTTTCTTGACTGTTTCTTTTGCTGTGCAGAAGATTTTTGGTTTTATGCAGTCCCACTTATTTGTTTTTGCCTTTGTTGTTTGTGACTTTTGGTGTCAGACCTAAAAATTGTTTGCAGAGACCAATGTTAAAGAGTTTTTTTCCTATGTTTTCTTCTAGAAGATTTATGGTGTAAGGTCTTATATTTAAGTTTTGTGAATTAATTAATCCATTTTGAATTAATTTTTGTGAATAGTGTAAGATGGGGATACAATTTCATTTTTTTGCATGTGGTTATCTGGTTTTCCCAAAACCATTTATTGAAGAGACTATCCTTTCCCCATTGAGTATTTTTGGCTCTTTTGTCAAATGTTAGTTAACCACATAGGTGTGGGTTTATTTCTGGGCTCTTGATTCTCCTCTAGTGTCTATTTTTATGTGAGTACCAAACTGTTTTGATTACTAGAGCTTGGTAGTAGAGTTTGAAATCAGGAAGTGTGATGCCTCTGGCTTTGTCTTTTTTCTCAGGATATCATTGGCTGTTCTGATTCTTTTGTGGTTCTATATACATTTTAGTATTTTTTTTTAATTTCTGTGAGTAATATCATTGAAATTTTGATAGGGATATTATTGAATCTATAGATAGGTTTAGATAGTATGGACATCTTAACAATATTGTTCTAATTCATGAACATGGGATATCTTTCCATTTGTTTGTGTCTTCTTCAATTTTTAAAATCAGAGCCTTGTAGTTTGCAGCATAGAGATCTTTCACCTCTTTGGTTAAATTTGTCCCTAAATATTTTATTGTTTTTGATGTTATTGTGAATGGATTTTTTAATTTCTTTTTTAGATATTTCATTGTAAGTTATAAAAATGCAACTGATTTATGTATGCTAATTTTATATCCTGCAACTTTACTGAATGTTGACTAGTTCTAACAGGTTTTTGTAGTTGAGTCTTAAGATTATATCATCTGCAAGTAAAGACAATTTTACTTCTTTTTTTCCAATTTTGATACCTTTTATTGCTACATGGAATAAGAGTAGTGACAGGGGGCACCCTTTCTTGTTTATTGTCTTGAAGGAAAAGTTACGAATCTTTCACCATTGAATATGATGTTAACTGTGGGCCTGTCATGTATGGTCTTTGTTGTATTGAGCTATGTTCCTTCTATACAAAATTTGTTGAGAATTTTTATCATGACAGGATATTTTACTTTGTCACATGCTTTTTCTGCATCTATTGAGTTGATCATATGAATTTTATATTTCATTCTATTAGTGTGGTATATCACACTTATTTATTTGGATATAGTGAATCATCATTGCCTTCTGGGGATAAAACCCAGTTAATAATGGTGCATGATCCTTTTAATGTATTGTTGAATTCAGTTTGCTAATATTTTGTTGAGAATTTTTACACTATATTCATTAGGGATATTGGTCTGTATTTTCCTTTTCTAGTAGTGTCCTTATCTGGCTTTGTTATAATCCTTTGTTATTAGGGTAGTTATGTCCTCATAAAATGAATTTGGGAGTATCCCCTTCTCTTAATTTTTGGGAAGAATTTGAGAAGAACTGACATTATTTCTTCTTTAAATGTTTGGCAGAATTCACCAGTGAAACCATCTGGTCATGGTCTTTTCTTTGTTGAGAGGTGTTTGATTACAGATTTTAATCTCCTTATCTATTATTGGTCTATTCAGATTTTCTATTTCTTTAAGATTCAGTACTGAGAGGTTGTGTGTTTTTAGGAATTTATCCTTTTCTTCTAGGTTATCCAATTTATTGGCATATAAAATTTCATAGTAATATCTTATGATGCTTTGTATTTTTGTGGTATCAGTTGTAATGTCTCCTCTTTCATTTTTGATTTTATTTAAGTCTTCTCTCTTTCTTCATCTGCTAATGGTTTGTCAGTTTTGTGTATTTTTTTCAAAAAACCCAGCTCTTAGTTTCATTGATCTTTTCTATTTTTCTGATCTCTATTTTATTTATTTATTTTTAAAGATTTTATTTATTTATTTGACAGAGAGAGATAGTGAGAGAGGGAACACAAACAGGGGGAATGGGAGAGGGAGAAGCAGGCCTCCTGCTGAGCGGGGAGCCTGATGCGGGGCTCGATCCCAGGACCCTGGGATCATGACCTGAGCTGAAGGCAGATGCTTAACGACTGAGCCACCCAGGCACCTCATCTAATCTCTATTTTATTTACTTTTGTTCTTAGCTTTGTAATTTCCTTCTTTCTGCTAACTTTGTGCTCAGTTTGTTCTTCTTCTACTTCTTTAAACTATAAAGTTAGGTTCTTTATTTGAGGTCTTTCTTTTTTCTTAATATAGGCATTTATTGCTATGAACTTTACTCTTAGAACTAACTTTGCATGTCATAGATTTTGGTATGTTGTGTTTCCATTTTCATTTGTTTCAATATAGTTTTTGGTTTTTCTTTTGATTCCTTCTTTGATCCATTGGCTGTTTGGGAGTGTGTTGTTTAATTTCCACATATTTTAAGAATTTTCCAGTTTTCCTCTTATTGTTGATTTCTAGTTTCATACCATTGGAATGATAGAGAAAAGATACTTGGTATGGTTTCAATCTTCTTAAATTTGCTAAGGCTTGTTTTGTGGCTTATCATATGGAGAATGTTCCATGCACACTTGAGAAGAATGTGTATTCTGCTGCTGTTGACTATAGTATAAGGATTAAGGGAAAAGAGTATCAAAAATAACTATAGGTTACTATAATTTTTTAATAAATACAATATAAAAAGAGGTAAACTGTGACATTAAAAACATCAAATGAGTGGAGTAAAAGGGTAGAATTTTTGTATGTGATCAAAGTCGTTATCAGAATAAAATAGTGTTGATATCTTTAGAAGTTTTATATAAGTCCAATGGTAAGCACAAAACAAAAACCTGTAATAGATTGACAGAAGATAAAAACACAGAAATCAGAACATACCACTATGAAAATTCGCCAATTTACAAAGAAAGGCAACCTGAGAAGAAAAAAGGAATTAGGAAACTATAAAACAGCCAGAAAACAATAAGATGGCACTAGTAAATCCTTACATACCAATAATACTTTAAATATAAATGGATTGAATTCTAATCAAAAAGTACACAATGGCTGGGTGGATAAAAACAAGACCTAAATATATGCTTCCTAGAAGAGACTCATTTGAGCTTCAGAGACACGTATTCTCTAAGTGACGGGATGGAAAAAGATATTCTATGCAAGTGGAAACCAAAAGAGAGCAAGGGTAGCTACACTTACATCAGACAAAATAGACCGTAAGCTAAAAATGGTAACAAAAGACAAAGAAGGCTATTATATAATGATAGAGGTTATCTTATCAAGAAGATATAACGATTGTAAATGTTTATGTACCCAACCTCAGAGCATCTAAATATATTAAATAAATACTAACAGATGTGAAGGGAGAAATAGACAATACAATAATAGCAGAGGACATCCAAACCCCACTTTGAGCAAAGGATGGATCATCCAGAGAGAAAATCAACCTATTGGACTTGAACCATATATAAGACTAAATGGACCTAACAGACTTACATAGGACAACACAATTCCTTCTTACATCTTAGGTATCATTTTCAGTCTTCCTGAAGCACAATCTTTAGAAATTCCCTTTGTGAAAATCTGTTGGTGATAAAAATCTTTTCATTTTTTTTTTAAATCTGAAAATCTGCATTTTAGATTTATAACAAAAAATCTTGTGATCATGCAATTCTAGTTTGACAGTTATTTACTATTAGAATTTTGACAATTACTACACTCTTTTTAGCATCTATTGGTGCTTTTTGAAATGCCTGTTATTAATCTACTTGTCTTTTTTGGTAGATAATCTGTCATTTATCTCTTGTTGAAGATCTCTGTGTCTTCAGTTTTACTACAATGTGTGGATTTTTTCTAAATTATCCTTCTTGGTACATTCGGTGCTTTTTGTGTATGTCCTTACATGTCTGAAAATTTCTTGCCATTATTCTATTCTAATGGCTATCTCTAGCCATTCTAGCCAGCAGTCTTACCATAAGACTAATTTTACAAAGGAGAAAATTGAGAAAAGGAGAGAATAAGTAACTTGCCAAAACTCACATCTTCAAAAAATGTCAGTGATTCAAGTCAACTGGGATTTGATTATGTGTAATTTGGACATTCTTATTCTATACTTTGTGTCTTTTAACTTATTTCTCATATTTTCTCTTTCCCTGTCCTTCTCTCTGTGCTATTGCTATATAAATCTCTGCTAGGTTACTAATTATCTCTTTAGCTGTGTCTAATTTGTTATTTAATCCATGCAGGGAATTTTTTACTTATCTATGTTATTTCTAAAAGTTTTATTTTAAAAAATTCTTTGACAATTTTTGATAGTCTCTTTTCTTTCTCACTTCTTTTTTTTTTTTTTTAAATTCCTGTGTAGTAAACATACAGTGTTAAATTAGTTTCAGGTATACAGTATAGTGATTTAGCTATATATATATATATATAATATATAGTTCCATATATTATTCCTAATATATAGTTCTATATATTACTCAGTGCTCATCAAAATATTTGTACTCTTTAATCCCCATCATCTCTTTCACCCATCTCCACCCACCTCCCGTCTGGTAATCATCAGTTTGTTCTCTATAGTTAAGAATCTGTTTCTTGGTTTCTCTCTCTCTCTTTTTTTTTCCTTTGTTCGTTTGTTTTGTTTCTTAAATTCCATATATGAGTGAAATCATATGTGGCTTTCTCTGACTGGCTTATTTTGCTTAGCATTATATTCTCTAGATCCATCCACATTGTTGCAAATGGCAAGATTTCATTCCTTTTTATGGCTGGATAATATTCCATTGCGTGTGTAAGTGTGTGTGTGTGTGTGTGTGTACACACACATACATACAACATCTTTATCTGTTCATCTGTCAGTGGACACTTCAGCTGCTTCCGTAGTTTGGCTATTATAAATAATGCTGCAATAAACATAGCAGTGCATATATCTTTTTAAATTAGTGCTTTTTGTATTCTTTTGGGTAAATACCCTAGTGCAATTCCAGATTGTAGGAAAATTCTATTTTTAATTTTTTGAGGAACCTCCATACTGTCTTCCAGAGTGGCTGCACCAGTTTGCATTCTCACAAACTCTGTGCATGAGGGTTTCTGTTTCTCCACATCCTTGCAATACTTGTTGTTTCTTGAGTTTTTAATTATAGCCATTCTGATAGACATGAGTTGATATCTTATTGTGGTTTCGATTTGTATTTCCCCAAGGATGAGTAATGTTGAGCACCTTTTCATGTGTCTGGTGGCCATCTGTATGTCTTTGGAGAAATGTTTGTTTGTGTCTTCTGCCCATTCTTTCTCCTTTCTTATCCTATATTTTTATTTCTTTAAATATCTCACATATAGTGAATTTATTTTTCATATCTGATAATTATGGATTCTGAATTCATTGGTTGGTTATCATGTTTGTCTTCATTTCTGTTGACTGTCACTGAAGGATGCATACTTTTATGTTTGCTTATTGAATTTTTATTGTGGACTCATATCTTATTGAACCTAATCTGCAGGAATTCTGAGTATATAAGTGGGAGACATTTTGCTCTATGAAAGTTTTATATTTTGTAAGATTCAGGGTCAGTACTGACCTGGGACTACTTAGTTCCTTTTAATGATTTTATGATTAATGCAAGAGTTTCAAGGTTTGCCCCATTCTTGCCAGGGCCTAGAGGCATATTCACAGAATGACAGTGCTGATGAAGGCATCTAGCTCTGGGTAAATCTCCCTTAAAATTCCCTGCTCCATTTACCACTACTCCTTACTACTTTCTGCTCTAGTTTCAGCTTGGCACTTTTTCTCTTTTTAGAAATTTCTCTTATGTTTAGGAAACTCAGTAATTTAATAAAAGTAGATTTGTTGTACTTTATCCAAGCTGTGGTTCTATTTTTAGCAGGAGGAGACTTCAGTGTAGCTAATTCACCTTCTGACCATTCTTTTGTTTTTCTCCTAGTTCTTTAAGACTGTGCTATTTAATTTTCAAACTTCAACATAGGTAATATTCCCTGTAAATTAATTAAGAGTTTAAAAGTCTATGTGATGCACAACAAAATTATACCATAGTTAGCCAGTGGATGTTACACTATGCACTTAAAAAAATAAACCAAAATATTTTTAAAAACTATTAGAAATCTAGATATTAACAATTAAAACTAGACATTAACAATTTTCCCCCATGTTTGTGAAGACAATCTTTTTTTGAAATTAATAACCTAATTTTGATGTTTCATTTGCATTCCTGTAGGGGCATTAGAAATACATACATACAACAGTAAATTATTTCTGACATATTTATTAGTTTCCTTTTTCATTAATTATATCTCTTTATTATTCAGAAGATTCCTTTTGGGGAACCAAAATAATGGGAATAAACACAAAATTCATTTATTGCCAATTTGAAAAATTTTATTTTCTTCTATGACCATAAAAACGTTACTTCTTCAGTTGTGTCTTTTTAGTATTTATTGTTTAGTTTTATTTAAAGGCAAATTAAATATTCATGATTCTTCTATATATGATAAATGTGTCAATATGACAATTAGATAAAACATGTTTGAAAAGAATGATTGTTTATGGAAACATTATGACTTTATGTCAACAAATGACTATTTTAAATATAATTAAAATTAATCTTATGTATATAATCTAGTGTAACAAGCTTCCTCCTTCTATGCACATGTATGCATAATGCCTTACCCATAGTCAAAATATCCTAAAACTTTACTTACAATATAAGTAACCTTTGCCACGCCTGGGTGGCCCAGTCAGTTAAGCATCGATTCTTGGTTTTGGCTCAGGTCCTGATCTCAGGGTTGTGAGATAGATCCCGGCGTCAGGCTCTGTGCTCAGTGTGGGGTCTGCTTGAGATTCCTTCTCCCTCTCCCTTTACCCCTCCTGCTCATGCTCTCTCTCTCTTTCTCATTCTCAAATAAATAAATAAATAATTTGAAAAAAGTAACCTTTTAGGGGTACTTTTAGGGGTACCTGGGTGGCTTGGTTGAGTGTCTGATGCTTGATTTTGGCTCAGGTCATGATCTCAGGGTTGGGGGGATCATTCTCCTCAGCGGCTCTGTGCTGGGCTTGGAGCCTGCTTATGATTCTCTTTCTCTCCCTCTCCTTCTACCCCCACCCCTGTTCTCTCTCTCTCTCTTAAAAAAAAAAAAATGTAACCTTTGAGAAGGCTGTCACTTGTTCTTGTGCACACAATATCTCCAAACAGGGACTGAACAGTAATCAACCATCTCGAAAAATTTCTGTGCCAGTGCATTTTTGCATTCACACATGACTCATTTCTGCTTAAGAGATAATAATGCATTGTATGACTAGGTGAAAATTTCATTTAAGAAAGAATTTAGCTATTTTGCATAAAAGAAGTATGTATTAGTACATGTGATAGACTACTTTTAGAGCTTACTGTAAAAGATGGTGGTTCTCAGCTGATGCCACTGTGCTATGCTTTCCAAAGCCAAACAGACAGATGGGCTTTCATTATTTTCTTGACTTTTTATATTTGTTGATAATTGTTGTCATTAATTTTTAATCTGAAGACTTGTAAAGCAATACTTGGGGATTTAACAAACCAAACTTGTATTAATGAAATGCAAACTGTCCAAATACTCTTCCTATATCAAACTTCACTGAGCAGTAATAATTCCTTCTTGGTCAACAGCCGATCTGAAAGCATCTGGGAAACAAGATCCTTTGGAATGATCACCAACAATACGCACACATTGTAAGGGTGATAGATGGTTCAATGTATTAAATAAAAAAAAAAAATTAAAAACTCTCTTGAAACAAGAGTACTTGTATTTGTGGCTATTTATCAAATACCAAGTGTCCTAATTCCAGGCTTAAAATAACAAAATTATTGAGGAACTCAGTGGAAATGTAAAAATCCCACAATATTAGATAATTTCCATGCTTATTTCTGCACGTGCAGACTGTGGATTCTGGCCTTCTCCCTTTTCCAGTAAGAAACTAAGACATTTTAGTAGTTTTTCCAAAGTCACAGGTAATTAACTGGTGTTCAAAATATAAACCCACCATGAATTTCCTGCACTCGTAATTCAGGATCAAGATCCTCCTCTTAAGGAGACTTGCCATAGTAATTAGAAAAATAACAATAATAAAGATACCACCTATTGATAGCTCTGTGCCAAACACTATGCAAAAGGCTGCTTAAACATAATCTCATTTAATCCTCACGACACTCTTAATGTAAGCTTAACCACCATTATTTCACAAAGGGGAACATTGAGACAGAGAATAAGTGAATTGCAAAAACTCTCATCATCAGAAAATGTCAGAAAAAGAACTAGAACTTCAATGCATTGCCCACAAGCTCTTTCCTAGAGCCTCTGTGTGAATATGGTTTAACATGCAGTATGCCAGCAAATACCATCTACACTCCCAGGAAATATGAGGTATACATGCTCTCCAGCTGGCCAGTTTATACTTTAAATTGAATTTTGCATAAACTGCAAGACACATCTGGGAGGAAAGACAAGGCTCATTCTATGACAGATAAAATAATGTGAGTGGATTTCAGTTGTTTTCCTAAGCCTTGAAGAGAGCTTTGGAAAATGGGACATATATGATTTGTCAGATGGACAATGAGAGATCCAAGGGGTAAAGAGAAACCATTCACCCTAGCCACCTTTTCATTTCTTTTCTCTTATTCCTGTCAAAAAATGGCTCTACTTTTTGCTCAGAATAGCCTTCTAATCCTTGTCTACAAAGCCACAAGCATTCCCTTATCAAAAACTTGACTCCACGCCAGCCTCCCTAAGGAGCCCTACCCTGATGATAGGTCAGATAAATACATCTTTTGCTGCTTCTCTGACAATGGCATTCCCCAAACACCCTTCTTTTAGAATTTTACACATTTTCCTCAAAAACAAAAAGAAGAAAAGTTATATCTGATTTGTCATCTTGTTTTGTGTGATTATAAATTCAGACACTCTTTTGGCTGTCTTGTACTACATGAAAGTCAAGAAACATCTAGTGCTTTAAATTGTCAATTTGTCTGGTGGAATAAAGGCTGGAATAGGTAGAAATCGCTTGTGAAAGGGGTAGAATGGAGAGTTCTGAAAAAACAGGTAATTCCCTCATCAATAATTATGACATGGTATCTTCGTTAATGGTGTGTTGTTGATGGTGGGTCATGAGGGAGAGGGATTCATAGTTTCATTGGGGAGAGCGTCCAAGGGAGTGATGGAGTAAATTTCTACCTGGCTAAAAAGCATGGAAGAGAGCAATGAGTTTCCTTCCATGGTAGACAAAATGACAGTAATTTAAAAAAGGGGGTGGAGGAGGTCACTATTCGTTTTCTTGCAAAGTATTTCCGGTATCCATCTTTTGCTCTGTGCATTCATAGGGAATTAGGAGAGAAGGAAACATATTCAAAGGGCCTACAGAGTATATCACACTGCCTGAGGGTCCCAGCATGGTGCAAAGTGGAACCTTTCATTAGGGGATGCAAGTAGGGATTTCAGGGGGAGGGTTAAGTGACATGAGCATTAATATTACAGCACAGGCTGAAAAGTTGACCATCCAGAGGTAAAGAAAATATTCAAAGCCTGAGAATTTGGCACTACTTCATTTCCTAAACCACGTATTAATCATTCTTAGATATTATTTTCTGACAGTTAAACTTCTTAACATAACCTTATGCCATAAAAGTAACTACCTGTGCAATATGCTGAGCTGGAAGGGAAAAAGACTATCATTGGTTTTTTTCTTTGATTCATAGAAATTCTCAAGAATATAGTAAAATAAAGGGGAGATTCATAAGAAAAGCATTCTGGTCCCTTTATTGTGGTGACAGCTAGAAAGTTAAAGACGGTGTCTAAATAAATTAGCTTTTTCAGACATTGCTAGAAATTTTGCTTCTAACAGTTATTTCTGACACACAGGCATTGATCTCAGCAGCTTTGGAATATCCCTGTTGGTCAGAGAGAGGCAAGCTCCATCCATCACGATTACGGGAGGAATGCATTCTCTGTGGAATCCTTTAAAGGGCTACCACAAGTTCACTTCCTCCTATTGGTGGCAGAGCAGATTGCATTTGTCTGGCGATTGAATGTGATCCCCCACCAAGTCTGAAGGTGCATGTAGCACACCCAACCGTCTGCACACAAAGAAAGATCAAGTTGGCTTGCCCCTCTCTTTGGAGCTTGGCACTCACAGATCTCAGTGGAGTGTCACTCTCCTCTTTATGACAGCCACTCATGTCCCAGGCCTGCTGGGTTTCCAGACTGCCTTCCTATTGTATGTGTACACAGACTGATTATAAGTTCACCACTTCTTCCCACCTTTTTGTGCAGGGTATTATCTATGACAGATGAGTGCAATAAAGTGAATCCATTTTTTTCCCCTCTTGCAGGCGGCACAGTGAGTTCTAACCAACAAAGGCACATTGAGGTAAATCTTTAACGGTGTCACCACGTTGACTTTCATCATTTTCACCTTTCCTTTTGCTGATTTTTATCCCTGGAGTTGTAAAACATAGTTTCACATTGTGACCGTCCTCTAGTCCTCTGTAGAAGTAGTTACACTGACAAGAACATACTCTTTTTCATAGACACTCCATCACAGCTCAGCCTTCATTGCCTCTCTCTCTCTCCACAAATTCTATTTTCTAGATAAAAGCTCAGAGTTTCAAAGGATGAAAAATTTTCAAAAAAGTCAAGCTTTCATTTTAAAAAGATAATACAGTACTAGGAAACTACTGGGAAAAAATGTGATGGAATATTTAATAGGAAGGGAAAAGGTTTTCCATATTTTAAGAAAAAATCTGAAACAGTATATGTGTGATTTTATAAAAATTTTCTTTTCTAAATACTCTACCATATATGTATAGAAAACTGTGGTTGTTTGCTTTTCTATTTGTTTTTCTTTCTTTTTATTTATTTATGAATATATTTGACTTTATAATAAGATTTTAGAATTTGTAAAGGCCAAAAGAAAAACAGAAAATAACAAATACCATATGGTTCTTATTTTAGACTGTTTAGCCTACACAAACAAAAACCAATTTGAAAATAAAAGATTGGTACAGATTTGTTATTTTATTTAATTGTTTATTGCATAAAGGAAAGCTATTTCAAAGAGGAGAAAACACATAAGAAGCCACCACTCTAATACCACAGTGGTTTCTATTTTAAGTCACAGGCAATTTTAAAACAAATAAGAGTGCTTTAAAGGGAAAGCACAGTTCAAGGCACCACCTATAGGAAAACTGAGAGAATCCACTGGAAAAGGGAGATACCCAGAACCCAAAAGCTAACTTTTGCCTATTTAGCCATTTAAATAATTGCTATCATTTTCTTTGCAAATTGTTAATACTTTGCAGGACAATTATTATGTCAGATCTTTGGTTGATTCTTCTTTCATTTAATCAACTGGCAGTGAATTCCTCCTATCTTCCATTCAAATCTTTCTGTGATATTTCTTTTCCATCGTGCTCAGGGGCTGAGAGTCTCTGTATGAGAACTGGGTGAGGAAAAAAATAGATGAGGGAGGTAAATGGTGAGGACCAAAGAGGGACCTTAGAAGGCTCACATTCTGGAAAGCACTCAACTGAAACAAAAGGGAACCATGGTGCATTATAAAGGCAATCTGGGAGTTTTTTCTTGGAGAAAGAAGGAGAAACAAAATAAGACAAATAGATCACACAAGGAAGAAATTTTTTTTTTAGAAGAAATTTGAAGGCCAGACAGAGCCAAACAGTTAACTCATTCGCAAAGACCATAAAAAGTAAAATTTGGAATGCCTATAGAACTTGCTTCAAAGCATCAGGCCTAAAATTAGCTTGTGCCTGGGGCGCCTGGGTGGCTCAGTCGTTAAGCGTCTGCCTTCGGCTCAGGTCATGATCCCAGGGTCCTGGGATCAAGCCCCGCATCGGGCTCCCCGCTCAGCGGGAAGCCTGCTTCTCCCTCTCCGATTCCCCTTGCTTGTGTTCCCTCTCTCACTATGTCTCTCTCTGTCAAATAAATAAATTAAATCTTTTTAAAAAAAAAAAAAAGAAAGAAAATAAAATTAGCTTGTGCCTCTAGGAATCTTACACTTAAGATCCAAATAATTTGTTCATGACCTAGTCAAGATTAGTAGTACTAGGATATTAGCATCCTTGATAGATGAGTAGATAATGTCTATCCTTGGCAGATAACCTTGTTCATCACATGTAAGATGAGATTATCAGTCCTATTCTGTATACATATTTGAGAATTAAAATATATATATATATATATATATATATATGCACTATGGGTGATCTGTGTAAATAAACTGAAATTATGGTAAATTGAAGTTAGTAGGGTTGCCAGATTTAACAGATAAAAATATAGAACTGCCAGTTAGAGTTTCAGATAAAAAACAAATCACTTTTTAATATAAATATGAAAAAATACTTTTCATTAGTTATCTGAAATCAAATTTAACTGTACTTCTTGTATTCTATTTGACAACTCCAGATGTTAGGAAAAGATTTAGGGAAAAATTAAGAGTTGAGATTATTGTAATTCTTTTGGAAAAAGCAAGGAAGAAAGAGAGGGAGGAAGGATGGGAAGAAAGAGAAGAAAGAAGAGAGGGAAAGAAGGAAAAAGGCAATCTTTTGAAATTCCAAGGAAAGGTGTCCAGCTATCTCTCTATACCTTTTCCGAGAAGGTATGAGAAAAAGGATGAAATATATGAATACTAGACTATTTCTACTGTGGTAGATCTTTTTCACAATTGCTTCAAGAAGAAGATTAACCAAAATCAGATAGTTATATCTGAAGCAAAATTTAGGGTTTGATTATATTTTGAATACCATTTCTCTTTTGTTTTCTATTAGGAAACATTTCAGACTTATGGAAAAATACAGAAAGCAATGCAACAAATATTCATGTATCTCACCCCAGATTTAACAAATTGTTACCATTTCCATATTGCTTCAGATCATTTTTTGAAAAAAATAATTAGAATTAGGATCGAAGGCCCCTTGTATCCTTTCCAGTCTTGTTTCTCATTTTTTTTTCCAGTCATGTCACTATTCTGAAGTGTCTTCCTGACATATTTTATGCAGTATTATTAACATATACTTATGTAATATGTACATGCATATATTTGTATGTCCATAAACAAGATATTCTATCATTTGGTTTGATACTTACATTAAAAAAATTTCCAGGGGTGCCTCTGTGGCTCAGTTGGTTAGGCGACTGCCTTCAGCTCAGGTCATGATCCTGGAGTCCCGGGATCGAGCCCCGCATCAAGCTCCCTGCTCAGCGGGGCATCTGCTTCTCCCTCTGACCCTCCCCCCTCTCATGCTCGCTCTCTCATTCTCTCTTTCAAATAAATAAAATCTTTAAAAAAAATTTCCATAAAAGGTGACTTTCTTCAACTTGCATCATTCATTAAAATTTATGTTTTTTACATTTATCCATGTTGACACATCTAAATTTGGTTATCATTTATTTTAACTGCTGCTCATTATGGAGGTACTACAATTCATCCATTCTTTTCTTGGCAAGTATTTAAGCTGTTCCCATTTTTTCAGTATTATAAACAATGCTACAGTGAATATCCTCATACACATCCCCTTAAGCAAGTGTCAGGGAATTCCCCTGGTATATACCTAAAATTGGAATTGCTAGGTTATAGCTTATGAGCATCTTTAATTTGTTAGGTATTAATACATTTCTCTCCAAAATGGGTTAACAAGTGTACTTTCTCACCAACCATGTATGAGATTTCTCATTTGCTCATATCTTTTTTTTTTTTTAAAAGATTTTGTTTATTATTTGACAGAGAGAGACACAGCGAGAGAGGGAACACAAAGGAGAGGGAGAGGGAGAAGCAGGCTTCCCATTGAGCAGGGAGCCTGATGTGGGGCTCAATCCCAGGATCCTGGGACCATGACCTGAGCCGAAGGCAGCTAGATGCTTAATGACTGAGCCACCCAGGCACCCCTTATTTGCTCACATATTAACACCTAGGATTTTCAGATATTAAAAAATTGCCCATTTGGTGAGTGCTGTTTAATTTTCATTCTTTGATTACCAGGTGAGATTGAGTGTGTTTTCATATATTTATTGGACCTCTGATATCCCACTCATGTATTATCTTGCTTTATTGGCTTGAGTTGTCTACATGTGCATCAATATACATTCTTAATTTCTACCTTAGGTCGGATTCCCTAACAGCAGAGAATAAAATGAGGATTCTTGTGCAGGGAATTTATGAAGGGTACACATTCAGGAAAAATCTGTAAGGGAATGAGAAAAGCAGGGTAGAGAAGGGGGAGATGCTCAATAACAATGTGCTTTCAGACAAAATCTAGCCTCAGCCTGATCTCTCAAGGACACTGAGACATCAATAGCACAGCAGAATCTGTCTGTCTTGAGGCAAGGAGCTAGGGTGAAGGAGAGGAAGAAATTTTCCTCTAAGGTTCTTCTAATTGGGCTAAGAATTAAATTTACCTAAGACAGACTAATAGGAGAAAAAACCCCAAAGTTTTATTACATGTGCATGGAGGCTCAACAATGAAATTGAGGCCTAAAGAAATAACCAAGGCAGGCAATCTTTATACTTTTTGACAAGGTGGCAATAAATCTGTGAGGAATTGACAGGACAAAGAAACCTTAACTTTGGGACCTTCAGTTAGTAAGGAATTCTAAACAGAATATGGTAAATTAGTAAAAAGGAACAAGGGTTGTTTATAAGCCAGATTCTCAGCTCTCCATTTCCTGTCTCCGGTGATGAGGATGTCTGTTTACCTCCTGGTGCGGGGAGTTGTATCTTTCGCATGAAAGGTGTATTTCTTGCTTTCTGGGGGGACAGAGATGGTCTGAGTGCCAGTCTTGCACAGGCTCTCTTAAGTAACTTTAATTTAAAATAATCAACATACCGGGGCGCCTGGTTGACTCAGTCTGTAAGCGTCTGCCTTCGACTCAGGTCTGATCCCAGGGTGTTGGGATCAAGTTCCACATTGGGCTCCCTGCTCAGCGGAGAGCCTGCTTCTCCCTCTGCCTCTGCCCCTCCCCCCTGCTGCTCGTGCACCCTCTCTCTCTCTCAAATAAATAAAAAAAATCTTTTTAAAAAATCAACATACCAAAGCGGCATATTTTGGGGCGGCCTGCCCTTGGCCCCTACAAAGGGCTTTTGTACCTCTCCTGGCTGTGTTGCATGGGGATGGTAATTCGCAGACACTCCAGGCTGGGGCAGCTCTCATCGCCCTTGGCAATCCTACTGATGTGAACAAACCAACAATTAATTGCAGCAACCACAGTAGCCAGCAGAAAGGATCCCTGAGGACCTGAGATGGGCACCCACCAAATTTTCTATAATTATTATAGTTTTATAATATTTCTCTCCGGTAGGGCCTTCACTTTCTTTTTCTTCTTCAAAATGAACTTGGTTATTCCTGGACTTTTACTGTTCTGTATGAATCTTAGGTCAGCTTCTCAGGCTCCATGAAAATATGGTTTCTCTTTATTTAACTTTTTTTAATTCTATAATAAAACATACAAATGTATGCTTATATGTTTTATAATTTTTTTGTTAGATTTATTCCCAGGTTCCTCGAAGTTCATGCTATTATTATGAATGAGATCTATATTTGCATTGCAGTCAATTTTTAACCAACTGTTGCTGATTTATATAGATGTCATTCTTTTAAAATATTCAGAATCCTGCAATTTTGCTCAATCCTTATTAGTTCTAATGTTTCGTGTACACATATTTTCTAGGCAGATAATCTAGTTGTTTGAAAAGTTTTATTTGTCCTGTATTTCTTTTCCTCAGAAACTTGCTTTGGATAGAAGCTCCAGAAAATGTTGAAGTGGAAGGAATAAGTGATCTTGTTTTTTTCCCCTGACTTTAAAGGGAATGTTTCTGACCTTTCACCTTCAAACTATTTATCAGTACATTCTGATACTCCTTTGCCATGAGGGTTTCTGGTTGTTGTTGCTGTCATTTTGTTTTGTTTTTTTTATAAAGGTGTATTACCTTTTTTCAAGTCACTTTTCTATAAATATTGAAGTGACCAAATTGTTTTTCTACTTTAATCTTGTAAGTAATGAATTACATTAATACATCTTCTAATGTTAAACCATTCTTGCATTCCCAGAATAAAACTTATTTGGTCACAAAATATGGTTTTTATTTGTGGTAAACCAAATTCACTAACTGATAACTTAATAACTTAAGAAGTTTGGAACCATGTTTATAAGTGAGGTTGGAATATCAGTTTTCTTTCTCATGTTGTTTTCTGGTTTTGATTTCAAGGTTATTCTGGTCATATACAGAAATGGGAAGTTTTTAATTTTCCTCTCCATTCTTTAAATACTATCTATAAGATGGAAATTGTGTATTTCATGTTTGTAAATGTTCTTGTGTGCTTGAAAAGGACAAATAGTCCCTATTTGTTAGAAAAAGATTGTTAATTATTTCATCAAATTTTGATGTTTCTTTTCTGTGCTTAATCTCTTTAGTCTGAAAGAGTTGTGATAATGTTTCAAACTGTAGTTGTTAGTTTTATAAATTATTTTCAAAATTCTGTCAATTAATGCTTTATAGATTATGTAGTTATAATGTAAGTTGCATAGAGCTCAAAATTGATATATGTTCTTGGTGAATTGTTCCTTTTATTATTAAGTAATGACACCTTCATGTCCTAGAATAATTTTTTTTATGTTAAAGCCTATTTTTCTCCAATATTAATGGTGCCACATCATCTTTCTTCTGAACACAGTTCCCCTGTTATATCTTCTTCCTTGCTCTTTACTCTTAGTCTTTTTTGTCATTTATTTTATGTCTATTATAAAGTTAATACAGCTTAATATTAATATTATTTTTATTCAAATTGAGAATCTGTTAACAGATAAGCTTAATCCGTTAATATTTATTATGCTTACTGATGTATTTGAGCTATTTCTACCATTTTATCTTATGTCATGATTTTTTTATGTTGTCATGCTTATAAATTTTTTTTGCTTCTTTTGTCGTTTTCTCATGGCTCTATGGAATTAGAATTCCTTATATCTTATTTTTTCCTCTATTGTTATAGAAACTAGATACTCTGTGTCTATCTTTTGTGGTTATGCCTAAATTTGCAAATAATCATAGTGATTTAAACATTTTAAAATTCTTATTTCCAGACCCCACCTAAGCAATTGAAAATACTTAACTTCATCTCTGATCTTTCATCCTCATCTTTCATACGATTTTACCAAATTAGTCATTATTAGTAGTAGGATTTACAACTAATGACTATTTAGATACCAACATAATTGTCATATTCTTACCTTGCTTCTTGCACCCAAACATCCTTATAGTATCTGTTCTGTCCTTACTAAATTTCATATTTCATCAAGGGTTTGTGAGTAATAAAATCTCTCAGCCTACATTTGAATATTAAAAAATTTTTTTCCTTCATGAAGTGTTGTTTAGGTAATGGATTCTAAACTGACCATTATTTTCCTCAGCACTTTGAAGACAGTATCCCAAAGTTTTCTGATTATTTATTTATGTATTCTCCACTTTTCATTGGTTGCTTTTAAGATTTTTATCTTTATCCTTGCAGTTCTTCTTTCTCACAACACTGTATATAGGTATTTGTTTTAGTTTTTCTGCTTTGTACCTGTGTTACTTCTTTTGAGTACTTAGATCTTACTTTAATTCTTAACAATTATTTCTTCAAATGTTGCCTCTCCATAACTCTCTAGTGTTTTCCTGAATAATCAATTAATATATGTTGAACCTTTTTACTTTATCCTCCATTTCTCCTGACAGTTTTGCCATATTTCCCCACTTTGTTCTTAGATCAAGTTTTAGCTTTGACTAATTTGTTGTTTAACCTCTGTAGTGTGTGTGTGTGTGTGTGAGAGAGAGAGAGAGAGAGAGAGAGGGAGAGAAAGAGAGAGAGAGATTGGCTAGATTTTTCATTTCAAATTTCTCTTTTTTTGGGATTCAAATCCTCCAATTTTAAGTAATACTGTTCTTTTCTTCCATTATGTCTTTTAATGTCTTTAAACCTCCATAATGATTGAAATGTTTTAAGTTTTACAGATTCTTTTTCATGCTGTATGGTTTCATATCTTTAGGTGCTAAGTGTCCTGTTTCGCCTGCTGATCCTGTCTTTGATGGTGAATTGTTTTTTTCTCCCCTATGGTGCGCATCTGAGTCAGGTGGGTTTATTTATTTTTTTGGAGAACATCTTCAGCTGTGTGTGTGTGTGTGTGTGCACATGCAAATTCTTTGTGTTCGGAATACTGAATGTTCCAGAAAGCAGTTTCATTTTGCTTCTGACAAAGGTCTTATGACAATTTTTATATAAATTTTCCAGTTTGGTAATCTACTATAAACTGATTTTGCTGCTATTAATAGAGACCCTAGATATAAAGGTTAATTTTCTTGGATAAAATTAGTCTGCAAGTACGCTGTCCATGGTTGCTATACATCTTGATGAAATCCTCAGGGAGTCGGGGTCATTTTCTCTTTACCTCATCATCCTTAATACACAGCTTACATTCTTTGGCTGTTAGACCTCAAACTATTGCATCCTTCCTCAAGAGAGAAAGCAGGAGAAAGTGGGAGGAAAAAAAATGTACTTACCTGCCATCTAAGGAGCCTTCTAAGGCATCTTATTACAGATAATTAGCCAAAACTATTTAAGTAACCACAGCTAGCAGCTGAGTACCCTCCCCTCCCTGCCATAGTAATTTAACTGAGCACATTCTCAATCCTAGTAATATAAGCATTCTCTTAGTAAGGAAGAAGGGGAGAATGGATATGTGATAGATACCTGGCAGTCTCTGTAAAACCAATTAAGTAGATACAATTAATTTGGGCATCATACTCATGTGTACTGGTCTGTAGGTTGTTTTTTTTTTTTTTTTTTGATGGGGGGAGGGGCAGAGGGAGAGGGAGACAGAGAGAATCTTAAGCAGACTTCATGCCCAGCACTGAACCAGATGCGAGGCTGGATCTCACAACCCTCAGATCATGACCTGAACCAAAATCAAGAGTCAGAAACTTAACTGGCTGAGTCACCTAGACACCCCCTAATCTGCAGTTTCAATTTCTTATAAGTGATGTTTTCCCCACTCACAGTTCTAGGAAATTTGCAAGCTTACTTGGAGCATCTTAGGCTACTGGATAGGAATTTTCTAATTCCCTTTTCCACAGATATAGTAATTCTTCAATGTTTTAGTCTATACACAGGGGATTCAGTTATAGCCCTAGCTTTCTTTGAGTTATACCTATTTATTTGTACTTTTTTTTGGTTATATATAAAAAAAAACTTTGGTTGATATTGTGCTTTACCCAGTTTTTTTATTTATTTGTGGTGAGAGGTGAGACTGTCCATATTGGCAAAAATATAGTCAAATTACAAAAGTGGACTTTTACCTCAGGACACTTGGTTTCACTCATCCATTCTATATTTGTATCTAGTTCTAAACAAATTATCTAAGTAATGGTGACACCTCTGTCTCAGCAGAGAATATATTTGGTTAAAAAATTTGTTTTTCACAGATAAATTCATGTAAGTTAAAAAGATCTCTCTCTAGTCAAATAGCAGTATATGGGAGTGAGGAGGTAGGAAGGGAGGGAGATGGGCAATAAAAATGAGAATTAAAAAATATTTTTTTAAAAGATTTATTTATTTGAGAGAGTGAGTGCGGGGGTGGGTGGGAGAGGGGCAGAAGGAGAGAGAGAATCTCAAGCAGACTCTCACAGAGCACAGAACCCTATGCGGGGCTCTATCTCACAACCCCCAGATCATGACCTGAGCGGAAATCGAGTCAGACACTTAACTGACTGAGCCACATAGGTGCCCCTCAAAATATATATCCCCTTAATCCTGATGAAGGAATTGATTAATGACTATACAGCGAGTTAAGAAAAAAAATCACTGTAAAACATTAAAAGATAAAGAGATTCTAGAAATTTCATTAACTTGTATGACTTCAGGAATGCCACTATTTTTTTTGTTGTTGTCCTTTTCTCAATTTGGAAGATAAGAGAAATAATGTTTTCTTATTTTCACACTTTAAAATCTTTTTTATAATTTAAAAATTACTGTAACCCCACTACAAATGTTGAGATGCTGTCTTGAAGATAGCCATTTTGAGGAAGACATGATAACCTCAGTATATTGCCATGAGAATTTTCCCTTAAAACAATAATTCCTGATTCCCACTAGCATCTAGAATCTGGACACAGCCTACAGGTGACCCCAAAAGCCATTGGAAAAACTAAGAACAGCTATAGCAGAATTTTTTAGTATTCAATATTTACTATGTTCAGCTTTTATAGAATCTCATATTCAGTACATATTCTTTATAGTTATGAAGGAAATAAGATATAAAATGAAGGTTGGGGCTAAGGATTAGATTTTAGAAGACATTGATAATTATGCTTCATAGTTTCCTGAAGGTTTCCACCTTAATCAGTGGTTTCATCACTCAGGGGCTCCTATTAAATAATCTAAAATGTTGGCATGCATGCATCTCCAAAGAGGTAGAAATAGTCATAATTTATATAAATAACAACTAAGCACCATGCTTTATCCGTCTCTATTAGACAGGTTCCATTCCTTCCCTTGCCCCCAGTAAACAGAACCCCTACTGTAACAGGATCTTTCAATTACAAGTAATAGAATATTCAACTAAAAGTATCTTAATATAGGGATTATCACTTTATATAAGAAGAAGAGTTCTGGTTGGACACTTGCCAATGGAATCAGGAAATAAACAAGATCATCATAGATCAAGCTCTCTTGTCCTTTTGTGGTCATAGATCTTGCAATTCTGGGCAATATCCAGTGAAAGAACAGAGAGATAATTCTTTCTTAGCATCTCCTTGTGTCATAGAAGAAAATATTCCCCAGAATCTTCTCAGCAGCTATTCCCTTACATTTTATGGGGCATAACTGAGTCACATGCCCGAGTCAGCTACTGGCAAAGTACTCTGTGATTGACTTAGTCAAATCATTTGGCTCACTGTCTTGAGCACACTGGTTCTGTTAGTAAAGAAAAGGAGGAATGGCTGTTGAGAATATAATCAACAGTGTCCACCATAGCTACACTTACCTAGAGCTCTATGCAGGATTTCTTTCTCTGACCCACATCCTGCTGACTAAATCATGTATAGACACATGGCCCAATGTAGTTCCTCTATGGATTGTTCATCCCCTAGAGGGAAAAACACAAATCAAAAATAAAAACAAAAAACCCTGAACCAAATTTCAGGAAACTTGAAATGAGATGTCAAGAACAGCTCCATTTGGTTGCAGATGAAATTAATTGACATATGTGGAGCTCCTGAGATAAGTCAATTGTAAGCATTAGAGTGAAAGTCTATGAATTCCTGTTGCTGAGGTCCACTAGGCCATCCTGATGCCCACTTCCTGAAATCTGAGTAGTCGGCATTTCCAGCATTTCCAGGAGAAATCTTGTATCTGTCTTCGCAATAACTTCCTTTTCTCTGATACCTACATCCATACATGTCTGCTACATTTTTATTTTAGCTAGTTTTGAATTATGTTTCCATTTCTTGCAGCACACTTTTTTTTTTTTTTTTTGCCTGTAATAGAAATAGGTACCATAGACCTGCACAAAGAATGTGGGACATTGTGAACTGATGATCAGGTTTCCATGAACAATGAGACTCCCTTCCATTTTCAGTATGGGAAGATAATAAGCCATGATATGCAGAGGCAAAGCTGCTCATTAGGCAGATTATAGAGGTGAGGGTAGGGTCTCAAGTAAATAAACCTCGGTCTTAGAATACCTGGTTTTATGTGCGTTTGGAAACAGAGTCATTATGTAACCTTGATGCACTAAGACCACTTCCTGCAGCCAATATGCTAAAGCTGCTTAAAGATAAGGTCAGAACTGATCTTGAAAGATGTCAGACTGCAACACCAATTTATTTCCCAGCAGTTCCTGTCTTCCTTAATAAAGATTTAAACAGAGATTAACAGAGATTCTGACAATTAAAATAGGAATATTTAAAAGATATCAGATATGCCAGAGTTGACAACATTGTTCTTGCCATGCAGTATTCAGTCTCTTGTTCTTTTGTTAATAGCATCTTAATTTCCCTTTATGTGGGATTGTCAGGTAAGGTGCTTGCATTCCCCTAGACAAGGATGGCAAATGACCCAAGCTACACTGATCAGCTCTCCATCTTGGCCTTATATCTTGAATACAGTGACTGGGGGTCAGAAAAATGGATTGAAGTAACTGATCCAAGACCACAGATTATCCACTAATGCCAGTGCCTTGATCTCCAGAGCTGCTCTGGTTCTTGTCATTTCTAAGCCAGCATCTGAAGCTTTGCTTTTGACTTTTGGAGGTGGTCTATATCTTCCAATGAATTTACCTATTTATTTATGTTGGCTTATGGTAGGTCAAAGAAGGTTAGTTGGACCAGCGTAATGTATCTAATGTGGAGAGAAAGAGATGAGTTCTTAATGTTTTTTTTTATGTATAATCTAAAGCATTCTGTGATTGGTTAGAGTTGGAGGTAGAGAAAGAAGGGAATGAGTTTGGAATGAATGTGGGAATGGTAGTGATATTTATTGAGATAGGAAATAAAGGATGAGAAATACACTTACTGAAAAAATTATATGTTTAATTATAAATGTATTGAATTGAGATGCCTTCGCCACAATCAGTAAGTAATAGGCTATATGTGGTCTTCAGTTGAGGGGAGAGTTGAGAATGGAAATTGTTGCAAATACCACAGTCTTCCTGCTACCCCTGACCTTAAAGATAAGGGCTAATATGGTAGGAAGACTCAGATGAAAGATCTCCATTCCTAATAAGTGGTATATAACAACAACAACAACAACAACAACAATAACAACAACAACAAAATACAGCACCATGGGGTTTTATGGAAACTATTGCCAACATAAAAGACCTGAGAAATGAATGCATGGTGTATCAGTTAAATTTTGATAAAATAATGCATATACTACATAACCACAAAAACCTCAGTATTGATAACAGTAATTATTTAGGGTAGGAATCTGAGATTCAGATGATTTGGGCTTGGCTCAGCTGATGTTAGATAGCATTATTTAAAAAAAAATATGGATCAGCTAGCTGAGTCTGCTGGTTTGGGCCATGGTCACTCACATGTGTGGGTGGCATATGGCTATTTACTGATCTGGGCTAGCTTAGACTGAAATGACTGGGGAAACTGAACTCTATTCTATGCATCTCATCCTCCAGCTGGCTAGCACAGGCATGTTTTCATGCACAGAGGACCAAGAGAGAAAGTAAACAGAGACACACAAAGTCTCCTGAGACCTATGTTCAAAGTTGGGACACAACCACTTCCACTGCATTCTATTGGCCAAAGCAACTCACAAAAACAGCCCATATCCAAGGAGTGGGAAAATAGACTTTGTATCTTTAGTTAGAATTATAAAATCACATGGCAAAGAGTATGGATACAGGGTGGGATGGAGTATTAGGGCCATTTAAACAGTCTATTATACGTGGTATTTCTATCAACTTCCCATTTAACTCAGTTTGACTAGTCCAGAAAGATGGCTAGGTAAGCCATAGATTACAGTGCAGTAATCAAGGTGTTGACCTTAATGCTGCTTCTCTTCTGCAAGTAATTTCCTTCACTTCCAAATTAATAAAGATCATGGCATTTGGGACATAGTTATTGATTTTGCTAATACACTTTTGTTTTATCTATCAATCCTAAAAGTTTGCCTTCACTTGGCAGGGCAGATGAATACTATTATTGTGCTACTCAGGGAGAAGTCAACTCTATAACGGGGTCTGTGACACAATTTAATTTATGGGTACATTGACCACCCCACCACATTCTACTAAAATACATAATACAGGTTTACTGTGATAATGATGCTGATAATCCCTGAAGGATCTGAAGTTAAAAGTTCCCTCATCTGTCTGGGTAAATCATATGTGTGAAAAACAGTGAAAATAATGGAAAGATAAATCTGACAAAATACAGGGTGCTAATACCTTGCTATTTGATTGTGGCTCCTTGGTTTTACTAGCTTAAGGCATATTGGAATATTCTCTCCAAAACTTAGGGATAAAATTGCATGAATTGGATGTCATCTGATGCATTCACCAAGTTAGTCATGCCTAGCAGCATGTTATTTTCAAGTGGAAGTGATATTTTGTAAATTAGAATGCCTAAGACTATAAATAACAGAATCACTTAACTCACCTTGGCCTCAACAATAATCAAGTTAATCATCTCACATGGAGAGCCTGCCTCAGTAGAGGGCTTCAAATGGGGCACTAGCTCTGCTTCTCTGGTTCTCTTAACTCTGCCTCCTTTTTGTGTTATCATTTTCAGGCTACAGCTTGATAGATGCAGCAGTGGTTGATGTCAAAGACAGATATAGTGTTACCCAGAAAAAAATAGAAAGCAGATCATTTTTATGGGTATTTTCTTCTCAAGGGAAAGAAAATATTTTCCAGAAGAATTCAGGTGCCTTTCTTAAATGGATGACAAGCCTCAGCTTTCTTATGCAAAAATTCTACTGGGTCATCATCTTTATAGGTAACAATTACTGAGTGCCCATTGGGTGGCATTGACCAAGATAAGGACAGTCTTGCTTTCCTGGAGCCTATCATCTGTCTCCTCCATACTAGGAACAGAGTACATGTACCATTCTCTGAGAATACAGAGTTTCTTATATTGATATGCATTAAGTATAAGTAATTCTTAGCTTGCTGGGTGGTTTTTACTTTTTATTATTTAGTTATACTAAAAAAGCTGTATTAGAAATGAAGAAAATAACATTTTTAAACCAATCACTGGCTTAGCCCAAAAAATGAACTGGGAAGAGAGTCTCCTTTCTTCATTTATGTAGGGAAGTCATGTCTAATAACAACGAAGAAAAAGGGATGCTAGGATGAGTAGCAAACAGTTTCTGCTGTAGGTATGTATGGAACTGGGTGTAAACAGATAATAAAAACCCATATCAAGTTACAAGAAAATTTGCTCATGGACCTGTACTTGCCCAATTACAATTTCACCTAAAACTTCATCAAAGGTTTCTTAGTTCAGAAGATTTCTGATTGCTTTATGTAATAGCTGGCACTAGTTCTAAGAAGACTGGTCAAACTTTACAACTCTTTTAGGGTGTCTTAGTTCAGGCTACTGTAACAAAGTACTATAAACAAAGTGGTTCATAAACAACAAAAATTTTACTTCTCACAGTCCTGGAGGCTGGAAGTCTGGGATCAGGGTGTCTGCATGATCATGTTCTTTCAGGTTGTAGACTGCCTTTATCTTCTTGTATCCTCAGATGGAGAAGAGAAAACAAAGAAGCTCTTGGGGTTCCCTTTTATAAGGGCACCAATCCCATTCATGAGGGCTCCACCCTCATGACTTAATTACTTCCCAACGGCTGTATCTCCTGATACTGTCATATAGGAGGTTAGGATTTCAACATATGAATTTTGGGGGATCATAAACATTCAGTCCATAACACTGAGGTATACTTGAGTGATGGTACAGAGGGAAAGTAGTCATTACAAGCAGAACCACAAACAGTATTTCTATGGGTCTCTATCTAGAACACATTATATAAGTAACCCAGATCCATCCTCTGAGCTCCAGACTTGTATGTCTAACAGCATATACTAGCTTATCGATGTCTCAAACCTTCCTTGAATACGTCATGCCTAAAACTAAACTCATAATCTCCACTTCATCTCCATTCTCACTATCTTAATGCAAGCATCACTTAGCACTGTAAAATTTAGGATTATTCTTAATTCCTCTGTGCACATATGCCCTGTTATGCAATCCTTCATCCCTACTTTCCATATTGGCACTTCATTACCACCATAACATATCATCTTGTTCCTGGACTTTCCCAGGAATATCCCTTCTTATTCTACTTCCAGAGTGACCTTTTAGAAATATAGTACTGTCACTTCCCTGGTTAAAACACTTTGGTGGGTTCCTTTTGTTTAGAAGATCAAAACTACCTATCCTTAACAGGCCCTCAAAGCTCTGCAAAGTTTTGTCTCCACTTACATTTTCAGCTTTGCTTCACACCGTTCCTTCCTCTATTCCTTCTATTCCAGCCTGGTATTTCCAACCAGGAGTCCCTTTTACTGTGCAGGGGACAATAATTTGTCTTTAGCAGAATAAAGGTACATTTTCTGCCTACCTTCCTTTTTTAGCTCTTCATCCATGGATTTAATGAGCACCTTATACACACAGCAATATTGTACCCCAAATTGCTTCCCTCAAGATACTCTCCCCCATGGTGAAAGAAGTGAAGACATATATTGGCATTTATGGATTTACTGATCTAATCAGGTGCCCCTAATCCTCTAACATCTGATTGATTAGTCTTTTCATTTCTTTTTCTTTCATACCCATCCATATTATCTCATGATTTTCACCCATTTAAGCATCAACAGTATATGTTAGTAGTTTTTTTGATGACAATCTTTATAAAATATGTTACATTTTCTTTTGTGTCTTGATAATACTAAATATCTTTTCATCCTTCAGTATTGCCACAATGTGCTAAAAATATTATACTTAGTTATAATATAGCAAGGCCTCCAGAAACTATTAAGGGTTATTTTCCTCCACTCCAAATTAGGTCACACACAATTTTATTCTTTTTCCTATGGTCTCTTCTCATTACTCTTGGTATGTGTTTTTTGACTTCTAATTGGCTGCCATGTGTTTTAAGCAATTCTAAGTGAATGTAATCTCCTGGCTTCAAGAATTTCTTATGAGCAGAATCTTACATTTTATGACTCTTTTACTTGAGCTGAAAGGTTTAATCCATGATCTTCTGGTTTCAATCTTTGTTCTGGACAATTAAATTTATGGTAGACTGATCCTCAAATAAATCAAACATGAAATAAAACTTCTGGTTACTTTCCAATGTATTATCTCTTGAAGGCTGGCTCAACTTATATGATATATACTTCAATAAGGAAGTGTGATTATCTCTGAATAATCTGAATATTTTTTTCATTTTTGTATATATTTTAGACTTTTTTCCAAATCAAATTCCAGCCAAATCAAATGCTCTTAGTGTCCTATTTATCCAGTATGGTACATTTGTCTTTGTACAATGCCATTAGCATAGTAAGAAGGTATATATTGAATAACTTCCTGGTGATCTGAAAGAATTAAAATAGTTTAAAGATGACCACATGACACCGTTGTGATGCCTTGTGACACTACATCTCTCTGGCTCATTGACTTGGTTTTTTAGAACCCTAAGCATCAGGATCTTAAGCAAGAAAAAACATCTGATTATTGCTAATAGGGGTTAAGAAAATAGAGCACACACATTTGCACAGCACATTTCTTATACCTATGGTAGCCCTACAGGGAGTGTGTACATGTGCAAAAGGGGAAAGAAAATGGGAATTTTGCAGAGTTGTCTTGAGGGTAGTGGCCATGCATTACTCAGCATAACTTTGCCTTGCACCCTGTCCTTTATTTGGTCTCTTATCCTTCCTTTTGTTCTCTTTCCTCCGTCTCCCTATCATCACTTTTCTCTTCCTCTTCTCTACTTTCACGACTGTTGGCCCTCTCTAAAGTGTAAATTAATTTGTGGAGAAATTGTAGTTATGCTAGGAGAAAGCAGGAGAAAAATGTTTGGCTCTTTCCCCCTATCTCAAGCCCTGGTTATCCCTACTGTAGTTTGATTTCATTTCTAGGATTTGGATCAATAAATTTGTGGGAAACACAAAACCAGTTTTCTCAGTTTATTGACCTTCTGTTGAAAGCAGACACAATTTAGCCAACATCTGGACAGTATTTGCCAAGGCCAACTGTAATTCAAATCCAGAGCAGAGAATGAGTTGCTGCATTTGTTAGTTAAGCTGTTTGATGGGCTTATAAATAAGATTTAAAAAAAAATGAAAATAACAAAGCCAGCTGCTTTTAGTACCACACAAGTTTATTTTCAGCAAGCCTTGATATTCAGGTTGGACTGACACACATGCACCATGTTTTCTTTCTTTCTGGTGCCAGAGGAAATTTTGCACCTAGCGGATGCTCTTGAACCCAGTTTTCGCCTACTGACTCAACTCCTTACTGTCTTGGATATGGAGCAACTTTGGCAGATGCCTTATCTCTTTCAAATGTTAGCTTTCTATTTCTTTACAAGGACCGTTATAGATTGTCACACCCTCAGATTGACCTGCTGGGGGTGATAAATGGAAGGCCTTCTGGCTACATTCAATAATTTGGATTTGCTGTGGAGGACAAATGGAAACCGAGGAACAAATTGTTGGGGAGATGAAAACAGATTATGAAAGGTCAGTCAAGGGGAGGTTGGGGTTATTTATGTATAAAGCACAGAGTCCCTCGATCTGTGAAGGTCGTGCCAAGTATATATCTATGTGTGACCTAAGTGGCACAAAGGGAGGCATTGATCTTTGGATCTGAAGCTTTTTAACAGTGATAATAATATTCAAACTCTTCATTTGTACAATTGAACTTAAAAGGCTTCTCAGTTCTATGGGCGGAGGTTGAATGGCACCTGATGTAGAGGAAAACTTGTCAGCACGCTGCTCAATGGATATATTCTACCTCTTGCCATACTTGTGATATTTACACCAAAATAAGTATGTGAGAAAATGGTTGGGTCCCAACTTCTTGTGAATATCAAGTTAACATTAGCCATAAAGTGAATAAACAGACTCAAAATTCCTTTTGTATTCTTTTGTGGGACCTGATTTAAAAATCTTTCACTCAAAATGCTGTTTAATTTCTGTCTCTCTCCTAACTAGTGTATATACATGTGCATGTAAATTGCACATACTTAATGGAACTTTGGGAGAGAAGGTTCACGAATATGTCTTTACCACCATATTCCATTGTGGCCACACACCTTGAGAAGGAGCCGGTTTGCTCATCCTTAGAGCACAAAGGAGGACAAAGGGTTGTTCTGAAGGGGGATTGCTGATCCCCTTTTAGCTCGGCCAGGACGACCGCTTCGTCAGAGATTGCTGAAAGAGGTGGAATTTAAAAAAAAACTCCTTTGCAGTTCACTTTCAAGTCTGGTAGGTCACAATTTTAGACTAAGGTTTGCAAAGTTAACTGGCTATTAACTCCTTTGATCAGAATCTAATCAAGTGCTTGTAAAACAGAAAACCGCTGAAGTTCCTGAAGGAAGGATTTGATTATTGGGAAATGCCCTGGTGGATGACCTCTGCTTTACCTTTTCTTCTCGGCCATCTTCAATAGATACTAGTTATTCTTTCAGGGTCTCCACAGTGACTGATTCAATTTTTATCTATTCTAAAAATATTTTTCTCCCTCAGCAGAGGCCTAATTCTCATATTAAAAAAGACTGCAGAGTAAAATGACATTAATCTATTTCTTTGGGTAAGCAATTTTCTAACAGTGTATGAGCTCCTTGCATTTTATGAGTATGAATACCTTTATATTTACTTCTTAAAAAGCAAATGAAAATCTATTAATGAAGTAATTTGGGTACCAAATCAGTGAAACTTGAAGAAAATTCACATCCCTTTCCCATAATCTAAAGCTGGGAAAATGCACTCTAGGACATTACTTGGGTTTCTGAAATATTATTTACCAGTCATTAAAATGCAGACTGGTGGTTTTAAAATTTCTAATTCCATGTTTCTTCTAGCCACATTTATTGCTTGTCTAAACTTCTTTTCAAATTGGTAATCTCCATTACACTTCTTTGAATTTAACTGAAGACAAAATAGCTTGCTTTTGGATGTCTCCGTGTAATTACAATTTAATTTTGTCTGGTTGATATGCTAAAGATAATGGCTTCTATTTTGCAAAATGCGACCTAGCTACATGCAACACCATTGCCAGAGCCTATTTCAGATGCAGGAGCCGACTGTTCTCTCATTCCTGCAGGGTTCGGGCTTTCAGATTTTGGCGACATTTCCATGGTTAGAACAGAATGAAAAATTCTGTTGGTCTCTGAAAACTCCAGCTTACCCACTCAGTGATGTGCACTGGGGAACCTCACTGGCTGCTGAGCCCACATGGCCTGCAACACTGGAATTGAGGCTGGAGAACACTTGACTTTTCTCCCTTTTCAGTCTATTGTGCTTAAAGAATATTGCTCATGTCTTAATCATTGCCATAAACAGTAAATGGGGATTTTTAGAGGGCAGTCACTTCACGGGCCCTAGTAAATGTTGGAGAATAGGGTGACATTCTAGTCTGAAGAGTGCAGTCTTTTTCTAACCTGAGACACACGTGGTCTTTTCCTACAGTTGTCATTGTTGATCTTAGATGGCTTTTTGAGTTGTACCATCAGGCCCATCCTTGTGTGTGGTGCAGACAGACATTGTATATAGATCTGAAAAGTGATTGTTCCATTTGGAAGGCAGAGCAGCAGTTTCTGTTATTCAGTATGGTGTTCTGTAGTATAGTGAAAAAGGCATTATTTCCCTTGCAAGACTCAGAAGACAGGAGTTCTAATTTGGGATCTGTTAATTGACTCTGGGGCTTTGGGCAACTGTCTTCACCTCTCTAGACATCATGTTTCCTTGACTAAATTAACTCCAAAAATCACTTCCTTAAATTTGCCCGATTGATTCTGGAGGGATTTAAAAATACTCATATGCTGACTCATTTTGGAACTTTCTTATTGATTTGTTTTTCCTCTCCTTTTTCCTCCCTCCCTTTAATATCTTCTTGAGGTCATTGCAAAAGAGGTGGCAGTTTGGCAAAAAGAGGTTGATGTAATCAGTTAAGGAGAAAACCAGCAAACATACTGAAATGTACAAGTGAAAACTGTACATTTGAAAATTTGAAAATTTCCACTATCTTCTGGAAATGTCTTCTGGAGAATGTCCACCAACTCATTTAAATTCATGTACATAGATAATGGAGATAAGGATGATCAAAATCCTTTCTCAATATTTCAGTTAAGGATCCAAAAAGAGAACCAGATCTATAGCCCAGCCCAAAGTTCAGGGAACAAATTAAAAATCCCTTTACATGCTGACATCAAACAAATAAACAAACAAACCCCAAGCCTGGCTAAGACAATGCAAAACTCTTCAATCTCTTAAAATCATCCCATCCAATAGAAATTGCTTTAAATTTTATGATTAGTAAAACAAAAATACCCCCCCACAAAAAAAAACAACAAACAACAAAACAAAACAGAACCAAAACAAAACCTTGGAGGCTCAGCTGGGGGGCTACTTATTATCTATTAATGGCTTACTTTTACTCCCCGAAATCTGTTTATCTTTGGTAACTGTGGGATACAATGAAAACATGAAACTTGGTTTCTTTTCATGCATGCTATTTGTAACTTAATTCTTTATTTTTTCTATAACTGTTTAATGACTCCACTGCTTTTTCATCATTAAATTTGACAGGTGTCAGAATGATAAAAGGGCTGAAAATGTGACCCATGTGATAATTGTTTTAGTCACACTAGCTTGACAAACAATGTAATAAAAATCATGACTTAAAATTCAGCATGGAATTTGTGAAACATGTTATCAAGTACTATATCAAATGCTTGAACATGTTTTTAATTGGCAAAACTTTAATGCCATTAAGAGTTTTGCATATGCTTCAGCTAGCTTTTGTGCAGTTGAGAAAAAAATATCAATACCCATCTGTCACTATGAGTGGAGCACATATGGTAACAGAAGACCTTAAAATACATCATATGTGGTTTCTATTACCCAAGTCACTTCAACTTCAAAAGGAGTTCAGCCACCTTGATATAGCTTTGGCCATTAGAAGTTTAATTTTGCCAATTACAGTTGTTATTTTGCATGTAACCATGACAATCTTGCCTGTATTCGTCCACTATGCTATTAACAGTCATAAACAAGAATTCTGAGCATGCATAAATCCTTCTGTTTTGACTTGGATTTCTGGAATAGTCAAGGCAATGGCTCTGCTTTCAAGCAGACACCCTTCTGCATTGGTTAAGTGATCAGTGTTGGCAGGGGGCCTTTGTAGACGCCTTCTGTCCTTTCTGGAACTGCTCTAGTTTGACTTACAGAGTCAAGCGAAAAGGGAGAGTTGAGTCAATATTCCAGGTATTTCAAGCCAAAATTACTAATGTGAAAAGAGGAAGATATTTTTTGACATGGGGAGGGAGTTGTATAATCAGGTTTTATTTATTATCTGAGGCGTAATGAATGGCTACTGTATGGCAGGCAGAGTGCTAGATACCAGGGTTGAAAAAATGTTGACTCATGATACCTGCCTTCAAAGCAGGTGAAGTTCTAGTGAAGAGGAACAGATACATAAGCAGTGCAGTTCTAAATCTCATTATAGAAGTATCTAGAGGATGCTCTGGGAACACAGTGAAGACTGATCCTTGGGAAGAAATCAGAGAAAATACTAATGGAAAGGATGAATGGGAAATGACCATAACATGCATTGGGAGAAATCCTGCTGAAGTCAATACAGGAAGTGCACACATAGATTAAACATGGGAAAAAGTGTGTGGAATTTTTGGATTGGTGAGTAGTCCAGTAGGGATGGGAAGTGAGGGGACAGACAGTGAAGAAAAATGGGCTGCAAAAAAGGCAGAAGCTAGATCATGAAAAAGAAAATTTATTTCTGGATTTGGAACCATATCTTAAAGATATTAGGGATCTTTAAACATACTTGAGTAGCCAGAGGACATAGTCAGGTTTCTACTTGGTCAAAAGCATTCTGTTTTGCAAACGTTTAAGTGGAAGAGCTGGTATTGAAGGCTGTGAGTTTATTTTCTGGGGACTAAGAGGTAGTGGCAGGAGGATGATAGAGGAGGGAACAAGTTGGGGAAAAAAAATTATATTATGGAATTTATGAGGCTCAGAGTCACCATTTTCTTCTTCTGTACTGGGTGAGTTGACCATACAGCATTTGACCTTGTCTTTGTCTGCCATGTCAGAATTCATCCTACCCCACCTGCCCTTCTGGGTCTGGTTAATATAAGGAAATGGGAGCTGGAGTTGGAAAAATGGATGCTATGCTTTTCAGACATTCAATAAAATTTACCAAATTGAAGAAGAAATGTAAAATTTATAAGTGGTGCTGTATTTTAATTGCAAATGAGATAGGACCCCCAAAGTTTATATTTTTCCAGTTCTTTTGTGGCAAGTTAAGGATGAAACCATCATGAACTTTCCTAAGTCATTTTTCATGTTGATGATTTTGAAGTTCTTTTAAGCATTCTCAATGTTTATTCTCAATTTGCCTTAGCAAGAAACTCAAAGCGCCTAAGGGAGTCAGTCCTCAAAAAGTAGAAACCAAATGATCATCGGGGTTAGTTAGAATAGCGATTTACCTTCTGTAATCAAGACCCACAATGGCAATGATTTTCACAGTTCAGGCATAAGCAGTCCAGGGCTGGTTTAGAGACTTGACAGCATCGGGGCACACTCTCCTCTCTCTACTTTGCCAGCCATAGGGTATTGCTTAGGCGGTGTGATCCAAGATGGCTCATTGTCACACCCTCCTTCCAGCTGGTGTGAAGGGTTATACATAACATACAAATTCTTTCCTTTGAAGGGCATGCATCATTTCCACATCCATCCAAAATATTCCATGGCCAGAACTTGAACACATGACCGCACCAAGATGCAAGAGGTGATGGGAAAAGTCATCATTTTTTTCCGGCTGTACCTGAGCCCAGCCAAAAATTAGGTAACTTTAGATGAGGAGACTAGATATGGGGGGACAACCAGTAGTTTCTGACACAGTACCCCTGTGACATTTTGAGTCACCCATTCAAAATGGGCCATGCTCTTTTGCATTGGCTTTCATGAGCAATCAGTTTTTTTACAGAGCACATGAATATTTCTCATCCTTGCTCATTCACTGATTTCACTTATTCACTGGTCATTTAGTGAACACCTAACTTGTGACAAGTTATGTCACAGGAGCTGGAGATGGAAAATCAAAGATCAGTCTTTTCCTCAAAAAATGGAGAGTAAATCAGTTCTTGCCATAGGCCATGTTCAGTGCAATACTATATGGCAGTCATGCTCCTCAGAGGCTGCCACATCCCCCAGAACCACAGACTACTTTGCTAAGATGCTGACTTCCGTGTTCTCACTTCCAGAGGAGGGCAATGTTCCCTTCCTCTTCCTTTCTGTTTCACATTAGAAAGTTGGGCCATGGAGGTCTGAGTTCTGGTCTCTCTTGTTAGGCCATTTTAAAAGGTCTCTTTTCTTCAGACAGAAAACAGGAGTCTGGCACTTTGCTCTGAGGCTTTTGGGACTGATTGACTAAAATGGAGCCCTGCCTACCCTCTGGGGACAGGAATGGACTGGGGTTCTTTTTGGTTTTGTTTTAAAGATTTATTTATTTATTTGGGGGGGCGCAGGTAGAGGGTGAGGGAGAGAGAGAATCTCAAGCAGACTCCCCACTGAGTGTGGAGACTGAGGAGGGTCTCAGTCCCACAACCCTGAGATCATGACCTGAGTCGAAATTAAGAATCTGACATTTAACCAACTGAGCCATCCAGGTGCCCCTAGACTGAGGTTCTTAAAGTAGAGGGGCTGACCCCTGAGAAAGAAGATGAACTTCATACAGAACTGCTGGAAAGGGGAGACGGGTGGGCAGAGGGTCGGTGGCGTGACAGGGAACTGTGTCCCACTCAAATGCCATAGCCTTTGGAGGCCCTTGGTAGAGTTTGCAGGGCCTTCTCTTCTGTAGTCCCTTTTAACTGATTTCATCTCTATCGCTGTCTCCTTCTTTCACTCCACTTTGACTCCACCAGCCTCCCAAGTGATTGGTCAGCCAGGTCACCTTGTGGCTTTCATGCTCCATGTCACTTCTGCATGGGCTGCTCTTGCCCAAGACATGTGGCTAATCTCTGACTTGCATCAGGTCTTTATTTACCTTCTCTGGGAGGCCTTCCCTGGCCATTCTTTCTAAAATGTCAGTCCTTCATCCTGACTTTATATCCTTTCCCTGCCTCATTACTTCTCCATAGTACTGGTTATTTTTGACCTAATTTCTACTGGGAATAGAAGGAAATAAGCTCCAAAGGAGCAGGGACTTTCATCTGTTTTATTCAATACTCTATCTTGGGACACCTTGGTGGCTCAGTTGGTTAAGCGTCTGCCTTCGGCTCAGGCCATGGTCCCAAGAGCCTGGCATCGAGTCCTACATGGGGCTCCCTGCTTGGGGGGGGGGCTGCTTCTACCTCTCCCACTTGCCCTGCTTGTTCTCTCTCTCCCTCTCTCTTTCTGTCAAATAAATAAAGTCTTAAAAAAGTAAAAGAAATCAATACTCTACCTTAAGCACAGTGCCTGACACATAGTATGTGCTCCACAAATATTTCTTAGATGAATAAATAATTACAAATTGCCTACTCCATGCTAGACAAAAAGGAAGTAGAATCTCCTTCATTTCAATTCACTATATGATTTGGACAACTGAAATCTCAGTAGAAATTCTTGACTTTAGAACAGAAGCCTTCCCTAAGCTTGCCCACAAGTAGAGGGCCTCTTGCATCTGAATAACCAGAGTCACTTAAATTTTGATTTTTTAAAGATGAAGATGTGGAATTTCTTGAACCTGAGTATTTTGAGCAAAATATACCTGAGTATTTTGAACAAAATCTTACCGGTTCACCTCGAATAGACACAGAGGCCAGCCTGGTCTCATCCTGCTGTTTCATGTCCTGGTTCTGGTGTGTCTGGAACCTTGGCTTAAAGTGGCATTTAAGACTTGCCAGGGTGCTAATATGGGAAGTGAGCAATGGCAAGTGAATGGGACTAGCACAGGGAGCAAAGGGTTAATATTTTAATACCAGCCATGACTTAGTTGATAGGATCCTGCAAATGAGTACTGTGTGTGTGTGTGTGTGTGTGTGTGTGTGTGTGTGTGTTAAGAAACATAACATTGCATATGTGCACAATTGTTCAGTGATTTTGATACCTCTGTTATTGACTGCTTCAATTCTTCTCCTTGCAGTCCTTTCTGTCTTAAGGCATGTGGAGGTTTCTCCTTGCATCATTGCCTTACTTTGATAAAAGAATTAGAAATAAGGCCTCTTTTCTTTTCTTGTGACTTCTCCACTCTATATAACCAGTTTTCCTCCTTTGCTCAGCCTTCCCTGTGGTCATACCATATTACAAATTGTCATCTAATGAAAGTTGTTGCCTTGTATTTTCTTTTCCCTACCTATTCCCTAGAGAACACAAAAAAATAAAAGGAATTGGCGAGGTTAAGATGACAAAAATAATTATCCTTTGTTTAAAAGAAGCAAAGCTTACATTCAGAGACTAATTTAGGTTTATTTAATTTTCCACAGAGTTGAAAAAAGTTAACTGAGAAATACATGAAATAGAATATTAAAATTTTCAATAAGGTAAGGGATCAGAAGCCACCATTTATTTAATATGTACAGGATACCATCTAGCAATTCAATAACTGAGAGATTGATATTACTCACCCATTTTACAGGGGAAGAAATCAAGCTCTAGGGATGTTAGTAAATGCCAGGGACACATTGCCAGTCAGTGGTATAGGCCTGATGTGTATTTGGGAGTGTCTGATTCCAAATAAACTTTCTACTCTATAGAGCTGGTTTCCAAGTATCTTTAAATTCAGAGTGTTTCTAAAACTTTAGTACTGTACATTCAAAAGTGAAAGCTCCATATTTCATTTCTAAATAAGATCCTCTTTCCCTTTTGCCAGAAATAATATATTTGATTACTCTAGTGCTTGGTTTGTATGAATTGCTTTCCTTGTTTCTCAATGCCATGCAGGGATTTAAAGACCCTTGCTGTTCAAAACCGAGATGAGTTCCTTCATTTTGAAATTCCTACACTGAGTGTTTCAAAAGCAAAAACATGTTATTATTAGGGGCTCAAGTTCTGAATCTGAATCTCATCTTCTCTACTTACTTACTGAATAATGGTGGCCACTTAATTATTCTGTGTCTCAATATCTTCATTTGTAAAATGGGGGCAATAATATTATCAAGATAAGGATTAAATTATTTAATATGGGTTAACACAGTTGCAATGCCTTGAACAGAGCCTGACACATAAAAATCACCAGTAAAATTTTAATTTCTACCCAGATACAGCAATTGTAAAGGGGCAATAGTTATAATTTTCTAGAGCCTAGGATATTAAAGTTTCATAAGGGTTCTTTCCCTCAGTGTCTTCCCATTAACTGTCTCTTAAAATCAGGGCTTCCAATGAATGGATTGGTGGGTTACACAAGTTGGTGAGGATGTTTTTTCACTGGGGAGCAAGACATCTGAAGGTAGGGCTATCTAGCTCTTTTACTTTTAAACCCATGCATTCATAATGAAAACAAACAAAATTAATTGATCATCATTGAAGGATCCTACTGTACTGGCTCAGTATTTTGAAAATTGGTAAAAATGGCAACAAATTAAAGGCTTATCTTGCCTTTCTTATGTGGACTGTTCTAGTAGGCAACCAAATAGTAGAGAAGGGGATATTTCTTTCCACAGAATGAATGGCTCTAGGCACTAGTCATCAACGCCTCCTACATACAGTCAGAGAGAAAGAGACGAAGAGATAGACATGTATTTCCATTTGTATGAACGCGCCATCTGTAAAGTAGTCATATCAAAAATACAACTTACAGGAAATAGAGACAGAAAAACATGTAAATCTACACCAAAGGGATACAATCACGGAAATCTAGAATGAGAGAAACCCTATAGGATAAATCCTTCATTCTGTCAATAAATAAATTGCAAGAAAAAGTAGCCAGAGGAGGTTCTCACAGATTAAGAGAGATTTAAAGGACACATTTACCAATTGCAAGGCTTGGATCCCTTCCTTTCATATCTTGATTGAAACGAACTGTACCACAAATTTTATTACATTGATGAAATAATCAGAAATCTAAACACTGGATATTTGATAATATTAAAGAATTATCATCAATTTTCTTAAGCCTGGTAATAGTAAATGCCTGTTTGTTTTTTTTTTTCTTGTAAATAGTCCTCTTCCTTTATTTACAGATAAAAAGATCTGACATCCAAGGTTTGCTTAACAATTATGCAGGAGGGGGAAGTGGATAAGTGTGAGAATGGGACAGAACTGGTCATGAGTCATTGTTCATTTGCACTGAGTGATGGGCGTGCGGAGAAATCAGGGTTTCATTACATTATTTTTAAGAGATTATTTCGTGTGTGTTTGAAGTTCTCCATAGTTTTTTAAAAAGGACTTTTAAAATGATCCTTAAAAACTTTAGATTTAGACCAGAAAGCATATATAACTTAAGACTAGAAGATGTGAAAGTGTTCACTTGACTACTACAGTCAGTTTGGGTGTGGTTGTAAACTCTAGACGGACTTGAAAATTAGGTAATGATATGTTTCAAAACCAAAGCACACAGCTACATGGCCATCTTCTTTTAGATTCTCTGTAGTTGATAAAGCCACCATCAGCAGCACTCCTCATTTCCTATCAAGATTGCAGACCAGTGAATATGCCTGATAGCCTTCGGTTATTTAGAAAGACAATCCCCAAACTGTATCTGAGATGTATTTTTTTTCCTCAATGAATAAGAAAATTTTAACTTGAGATTTAGAAATACGTGTAGAAATATTTAAGAAAACCAAATGCATTGTATGGATATTTTAGTATTAAGAAATCTGAACATAGGGGCGCCTGGGTGGCTCAGTCGTTGAGCATCTGCCTTCGGCTCAGGTCATGATCCCGGGGTCCTGGGATCGAGCCCCGCATCAGGTTCCCTGCTCCGCAGGAGGCCTGCTTCTGCCTCTCCCACTCCCCCTGCTTGTGTTCCCTCTCTCGCTGTGTTTCTCTCTGTCAAATAAATAAATAAAATCTTTAAAAAAAAAATCTGAACATATTTCATGCTTTAAGTATTATGACATTTGAGAGAATCAGGGCTCTGAGAATAACAGGTCAGTTTGTAATTGGAACTGAACATGTTAATTGCGTAGTTCTTTCATCCTTGCAATTTTCAGTTCATACCTACTAAATCTCTCAGTTTGAACATTTAAGAGAATTTGGGGTTCAGCACGGTATGACTTTGCTTTATAAGGGTTACTCTACCAGGGGAGTTTGTCAATCAGACACTTGAGCAACTCATATAGGAAATAGAATATATTCAATTGATAAATCCAGTTTAAAATATTTTTAAAAGTTTTGTAAATGGGACCAAATTTTAGCCAGAGTCTCTCTTATAAAATTGTTGCTAAATTGGCTTCACTTATAAATCAAATAAGACTTAGAGGTGGAAATCAAATGCCTAAGAAAAACTAGATTTTTAAATGTATAATTTTGCTATTTCATGTATTAATTTTGAAAACAAAGTCAGCTTTTATTAGTGATCATATTGTTTAAGAAGTTAAGCGGGTTTTTCTGTGCACAAAAACCACCCCCCGACTTAAGAAAAAAAACAAAACCAAAGCTCACATTTTTAACAAGTGAGCACACTACAGACCAAAAAAAAAAAAAAAAAAAGTTTAATACAAGGACTAAAAGTGAATTTTGGGAGCCCTGATCGGAGTGACGCACTCCTGAAATGTCACTTTTTTCTGAGGCTGTCAGACAGGCAAGGGCAGGGGCAGGCGGCGGGGAGGGCTCTGGCATTAACATATTTCCTAGACGCTCCATCTCCTTGGTCCGGTGTAATGGATGCCTCCCAGCTCCCTGTGGACGCGAGAGCCCATCAGGCCAGAAGCAGATTAAAGCTCACACACTTCAAATTGGCGGCTTGCCGCAGCTTGCCAGAAGGCGAGAGTTCAGCGCTGCTTTAATAGAGAAGTCTCTAAGCCTCCTGTTCCCCATCTCTCTCTTGCCTTGCTTTAAAAGGAAATCGCACCCTCTGCCCACCTTGGCCAGCCGCCTCCTGCTTGCCCCACTGTCCAGCAGTGGCAGCGGGCATGGGTCCGCAGCTCCAGGAAGGGCCGGCCCGGGAGGGAGTGGGGGTGGTGGACTGCGCGCTTTAGCAGCATCACTCCTCCCCACCCAAGCCGATTGCTCTGTGCACAGTGAACTGTCAGCGACGACTGATTTATAAGACCGATTTACCTTCTGGAGAGTGTAATTATGCTCATAGTTAAGAATTAATCAGGTGAGAGAATTATGGAATAGTCATTCCCCTGACTTTGAAGGACAAACTAAGTGGAGACCCACCAATGCAGCTGCAGAGCCTGCCCTGCGGGAGTCCTTTGCCTCCTTGCTGGTTGCAGGGCGAGGTTTCTGAGCTAGCTGTCTTCTTTGTAAAAAAGACAAAATGAAAATCTTGCTGAGTTTCTCCAGGAGGATAATTCCAAGTCACCCAGCTTAAAAGGTGGGGAGAAGGAGATTTTGTGAAAAGAGGACTTCCAAGAGACAGGATTATCCCTGAATAAGGATTTGGCTGTTGTTTCCTGCTAAAATGATTAGCTTAACTACTTTAGCTGATGCTATGGAACAGCCACATTTCAGACATATTTTCTTTGTTGTTTTTGCTAATATATATTCCCTTTACCTCCCTAATGTGGCTTGAAGGCTTTCACATTCAGGGCTGTGTTCTTTTTAGATGACATGTTGTTTTTTGGTGTTCTCCTTCCTTTTCTTTGTGGAAAGGGGTTTTCAATTAATTTAACTTGTTTCTCAAGATGTCTCACTATCCACCTCCCTATATATCCCTTTCAATATTTCTGTTGGGTATTTCTGTTGGGACACAGTATAGTTTGTATCATCTCTGAGGAAAATTTCTAAGAGTCCCATGACAATTACCTTTGCAGTCCAATCACATAACCCATTACTATTAAATTTTTAAGAAGTGTAGATGCAATAGAAGCAAAGGATGATACAGATTGGGTGAGAATACTACGGCATCTACAAACAGTCTTACCACTTCCCTCATGAGGTACCACAGTTCCAACATTCTGCTTCATAAATGGAAGGAAGGGGCCATGAAGTCCATAACCCCTGTGGCCTATTTTCTCAACCATTCAGGCACACACACATAGCTGGAAATAAGGTTTAACATAGTCTTTGTATGCCATCATTTGTCTGCTTCCTCCTATACCACTGTGGCTCTCTGTCCCATTTCACTTAGAGGTTAGAAACCTCCATTCTCTAATCTGGAAATCGTCTCTACCTCAGAGCCATGGTGATTCTCCTTTCGACAACCCATTTCTTCTCCTCTTTTGGCCTTTGGTCATCTTTTGCACCCTACCACTTGGAACCCTATTTTCTTGAGCTAGTTTTTAGTCCTCAAGCTCCTGCTAGCTACAGCATAAGTTAGATCCCTGGAGTATAGGAGGAGGGGAAATGAGGCAAGCCCTGGTGGCTGCTCTTAGGATGTGACATGGCTAAGATAGTCAGATGACTTTCCAGGAACCACATTAACAATCTTGTAGGGTTTTCATCCGCTTTATTAAGTTAAAAGTGACTATTTTAGAAGGAGAAACGCTTTCCAACCTGTAGATGAATGAAAAAAAATCAGATCTACAAGTAATGAATTTTAATGGTACCCTAAGTAATGGTACCCTAAATTAGGTCTTGAGGCCGCACTCTCATCTTGGTTTCTCCGTAGGAAGGTCAGAAAACCTGTCCCCCCTGCCTGCTTTCTACTCAACTGTAGAACTCAGCTGTTTGCTCCGCATCTTGCCAAGCGCTGCACTTCCCCTAAACCTCACCCCCTCACAAGTCCGACAGAGATCTCAGGGCTAGAGGGAGGTCAAAAGAAGAAGTTCTTCATGGAGAGCTTAGATACCAAAACTATGTCAGTAATTCTTATTTAAGCAGAAGAACTGTGAAGAATCACTTCTGTCTCATTACTCTTGCCCATTCAGATTACTTATTCCAACCATCAGTTTGCCGCTGATTTGTTCATAGGACTGTTGCTCTTTTCTTTGCAGGCAGGCACCTGCACTCTTAATTAATTGGCATGGAGGGAGAGTGGGAATAGCCCTTCACTGGGAGTCAGGAGACAGGTTCCAGTTCTGGCCCTGCTCTCCCAACAGCTGGCTGGTCTTGAGCATGTTGTTTACCTTTTTAGACCTTGATTCTGCAGATGCATGGTGAAGGAACTGGACTGGATCCGTCCTCCCATAAAATGTGATACTCATGAGAAGGCAGGCTTGGAAAACACTGCACACTCTCTTCTCAGAGACCCACCAGGCACATAGACATCCAATTCTAGAGAAATCTTTTATATTTGGTTTAACCAAGAGTTTTCCCATCTAATTTGGCCAGAGCATACCTTGACTTACCTTCTTCCCTCCCTCCCTTCCTTTTTCTTTTTTTCCCTTTCATATATGCTTTGTTAATACTTTGCAGAATCAGTATTCTAAGGAACTCACTGTGGCAAATGCAGGACCAAATGAATCCTCTCTAGGGTTGTTTTTCTTCTACATATGGAATCTTGACCTCCTCAGAGTGTTACAATACAGGAATCACAATATATATTGTTTTAGTTATTGTTTAATTATTATATAATTATTCTCACAGGATTCTTAACACTAGCAAAATATGGACTAAAATAAACAAGTTAAAATGTAGCCTAAGAGAGTATCACCCTATTTAGCATTCTTGAGAAGCGAGGTGATCTGTCTTAAAAAAAAAAAAAAACACAACCCTATATAACTAGAATTTACCACTAAGTGCCAATAATTTTTATTTCTGGCTATCCATTTATTCACTTACTCAAAGTAACACAGAAGGTCTTAACCTTCTATTGTGTCTAAATACCACTAACTGAGGGATGTTTCTTAATGTTTCTAATGTACTAACCAAAAATATATATAAGATTACAGAAGACACTTATTAAAATACATTTATCAAAATATTTTTAAAATTGTGTCATATATGTGCTTCTTTATTAGTACATCAAATGACAAGATCTAGGAGTGGTTCTAATAACTGCCATGATTTTAGAATAGTGATGAAAGTAAATTTCTGTAACAATTGTAATGTGACAGAAGCATCAGATACGTAAAAACAAAAACAAAAACAAAAACAAAACACAATAGCATGGTGTTCATTGCAGATCATACGTTCCCATGATAACCACAACAGTGTGAATGAAGATGTCTTCAGATGATGCTAACCCCTGGCCATGGGGTCATCCCCAGCATTTGAATCTTCCTGAGATCACAGTTTTCATGAAGCAAAGAAAATCCACCTTCATTGTTTTCCATCCAAATTCCTGACCCACAGAACATATGACCATAATAAAATGGTTGCTTTATGGCCCTACCTTTTAGACTGCTTGTTATGCAGCAATAATCACCATAAAAGTACCACAATAAAGTATGTGTAAGTCCTAAGAAAAGTGCTTTCACCTGCAATTGTGGTGTCAGGACAGCAGGACCCAGAGACAGGACATTCAGCTTTCTTGTGTGAGCAACTGGAGCTATGGTGTTAATGAGATTCAGTTATATGAGATGAAGGATAGAAGCCTAGCTAGACTTTTGAGGTAGAGGAGGGTAGAGATTATGGGATTCATTTGGACCCCTTTTGAATTTTGATACTTGTGGGCATTCAGATGATTGAAATGCCTATTGGAACCTCAGAAGGACATCCTGTGTTAGGGAGTAGCCTCAGGGACATCAGCATGTACAGGGTGGTGGAAGCTACCCGGTTGGTGCATTTCTCATAGCATGTGGGGAGAGTAAGCCATTTGGGAAGAACCAAAACTCAGTAGGTAGAGGACACTAGGAAAGGAAAGTGAGATTTGGTCAGTGTGGAAAAGAGACAACTGAGACAGGATGATGTCATGCAAGCCAAAGGAGGTTTTTCAAGCTATGCTTGCCCTTATCTTCACAGAGATTCGGATTCTTTTTTTTTTTTTTTTTCTGGTGAGCCCACAATTAAGAATAACTGTTAATGAGTGGCCTTTATGCAGATGATTTATGGGCAGAAAAAAAAGATGGAGGGTTGCAGAACTGTTAGTTCTGGCAATTGAAATAGTTCTAAATAATCTACCATTCGTTTCCTTCTAAGAATACTCCGAATGTAGTTTGGCTTTTTCATGGTGACTCAGGGCCAGTTTTATGAACATAAGTCAGCCTTAGAATTAAAAGCTATGTTCAGAGGCAGTTGTCATAGGGATGATTTAGTTTCCATTGGACTCCCATCATTCTGTAGTTGACTACATAGTGGTTTTATGTCTCTCTCTCTCTCTCAGGGGTTATTGTGGTTTGTGGTCTCCCCACACGACGATTTTTTCCTGGTTGGTGGTTTTACTCTTCCTTCTCTTCAGTCACTCCCTCCAGCTAACTGTGCGTCTACTTCAACCGTGTCTGTGACTCCCTTTCCCAATCAGAGCTGTTGTTGGCTGCCTCAGTTGCTTTTCTCTGTATTCTCGATAACTAGTGTATTAGTTTCCTATGGCTACTGTAACAAAGTGCCAACAAACCTAATGGCTTAAAATGACGCAGATTTATTGTCTTATAATTCTAGAGGTGAGAAGTTCGAAATGGGTCTCATGAGGTAAAATCAAGGTGTTTATAGGGCTGTATTCTTTTGTGGATGTACTAGGGGAGAATCTGTTCCTTATCCATTCTATCCTCTAGAAACCACCCCCATTCCTAAGCTCCTTATTCTCTTCCTGCATCTTCAAACCAGCAACACTGGGTTGAGTCCCTTTCATGTTGCTGTTCCTCGGATTCTCCCCCTTTTGCCTCCCTCTTCTACTTATACATCATAATTACATTGGGCCCAATTGGATAATCCAGGATAATCGCCCCATTTCAAGGTTAGCTGATTGGCAGCCTTAAAACCATCTGCAGTTTAATTCCCCTTTGCCTAGTCACATAGCATATTCACTACAAGGATTAAGATGCAGACATCTTTGGAGGGCCACTATTCTGACTGTCCCACCTAGGAAAATACTAAGTAGTCCAAGAAAAATAAAATTACGAATAATATGTGTAAAATTATCCCAATACATTCTGTATATCAGAAGACTATAGTTTTTTAGCGGCCATTTTTGCTAGGTTTGGTGGCATTTTCTCCCCAAACTGAAAGGGCTCTTCTGGAAGTTTACATTTGCTGAAACGAGACCGTAAGATCAGAGAAGCAGAGGTTCCTTTATATCCATTTTTATACTGGATCAATTTCTGAAGAATATTCTACACATTCAGAGAGTGAAAGGACTATTTCAAATATTCAACCAATGAATAGCAAATTAATTCCTGTCTCTCTGGGGCGTCTAGTTTGTGGCCCTTTGAAGTAGATTCCAGTCATAAGATACGCATATCAACGCTGGAGCTTCAGGTTGTATCTAAAGTATCACCCCCTTTCTCAGAGGAGCAACTATTGAGAAGGATTTTGTTTTTGTTCAATTCTGCTCCAGGGTTGAGGCAGAAGTAGAAAAAGTTTATAAATCTATTGAATTGAATTGCATTGTAATCAGCTTTTTAATGTTCTCTACTTGAGGGCCCGGATTGTGATTGGTTCAGCATGATTTCCCAATTTTGAGGTGAGTGCTAAGTATCTGATCTGAAAGGGTAGAAGGTGTAATAGTCTTTAACAGGGGGGGATTGGTTGGGAAGATCATAGGGTACACCAGGGTAGCCCTGGAAGGGACAGATCCATAATAAACCCACTTGACCTTTGTGAACAAGTGCTGGATCTTTCAACGCATGGATTCAGGGCTAGGTAGTTGCAGGGCTAGAACTCAGCTGTGTCTCACCTTGAACCATCGACCTGTCCCTGCTAATGATATAGGTATGTGTGAATTAAAGTGGCTAAATGACATCATTTTAAATATAGATGGTATTGCATTGTGTAAAGTGCTAGTTTTGAATCAGACAGAGCAGGGTTTGAGGCATTTATTAGGCTGTGCTATCATATTGTCTCTATGCCTCAGGGCTTGCCTCAGGCTTGGGAGATCTGCTACATTTGATCTGAGCCCCAAGGAGTCTGAAGCCTCACTATGACTGCTTTTCCTTCTTTTTCCTTCTCCTAGGAGTCAAAATTCTCATTATAAAGGCCTTCTTCCTGCCACTTACTCTTCCAGATTTGTCTCCTCTTTCTTGTTGCAACCAACACCTGTTCTTCCAACACACACACACACACACACACACACACACCCCTGAGTGTATGATTTGATACAGTTATTCCAGAAGGAATCAGAATATCAATTCTGGAAGGGTTTACCAGGGCTCTACCTATATCTATTCTTTGCAGACTCCTACCCACCCACTTCATTGCAGTGTCTTGAAGTCACAAGACAAACTTTACAGTCTTTAGGGGTCATTAGTTTATGATGCGATAAATTATTTTAAGTTTTATAAGTTTGGGACAGAATCAGGTATAATAATAAATATCCAACTCATTTTTAAGAAAATAAAAACTTGACAGGTGTTTTGGCAGCTTTCTAGGGTCTTTAACTTCCTCTTTATTTTAGCGAGAACCTTTGGGAAAGTTTGAGAGTATGGATCTAATTTTTCCTTTTACTAAGGAGGAAACGGAAGTACTACAGAGGATGAAAGCCCAAGGCTCCGGGCGGCCCAGGCTTCTGCCTCTAAAGCACAGTGCTGGAGAGCAAAAAGGATGCTTCACTTTCCTTTTCAAGGTCCCTGTTGTGTTCTGGGGAGAGTGACCTACCTGATCCCCATCATGATTAATGTGGCTTCTGAAGCATGAGATCTGATTATGACCCCATGTTGTTATATTTAATTACAAATCTCATTACGGCCCTGGCCATAACACCGTGGAGCCTTCACTGCCGCCACCTTTGCTGATCTCACTGCCTGAAGGTCCATCCTTATGATTTACTCTAAATTGTTTTAGAATCATAGACTTCTAGAGCTGGAAGGGAGGTTAGAGATCATGAAGTTCAGTCCCCTCATTTTACAGATAAAATTACAGAGGCCCCAAGGAGAATAAGTCATCTTCCAAAGGTCACTTAGTGGACGTGGGATGGGAACGGGGTGGGGGTGGGGGTGGGGCCGCACCAGCTCCCCGGTTCTCTCCGCACCACGCTGCCCCGCTGGGAGTCACACTTGATCACGCCTTCTCCTCGCTCCCCTTCCTTGGTGTCACGTGACCGCTGCATACCTTGCACAGGTTGAATTGTATTCTCTTCCTCAATATAAAGTCAGTCGCGGCTCAAATCAGACCTGCGGAGTTCTTGGCGTACTGAGGCAGAGAATGCTTGGTCAGATTATTGAGCCTTCTGGGTCTCAGCTTCACTTTAGTGGCACGGAGGCAGGTAACCTGCCATCTATGAAGAAAGACATGCTTAAAGTGATAACTAAGTAAACATAAGTATTGTCAAGTAAAAGCCAATCTGGACTTAGGTGAGGAGAGACTTTATTGGAAAAGACTGTTGCCATGAGGGAATGCGCAGACTGTTAGGTCTGTAAGCAGGTCATAGGTCAGACAGAGAAGGGATTTTCTTTTATAGGAAGGAATAAACAAGGCATCAGAGGATTGAGTGGTGTGATCAGACAGTTTATGGAGGAGTATTTGTCTTTGTGGTCAGCTGATTTTCAGGAGGGGTCCTTTAGAACGCTCGCTCAAGCTTAGGGTGGGTCAAAATTTGGGTCCTGTGGGGCTGGGAGAAGCCTGAAAGTTTAGACAGGGCACATTAGCAAGTATTTTGCCCAGATTGTTCTGTGGGGAAAGACAGCGCAGGTATTCTTCATTTATAAGATGTTGAATGGGAATTTGGAGGGTCCGTGTCTAACTTCGTTATAGGTAGATAAGGAGGCCATCTGTGAGAGTTTTATCTAAGTCATATGGTGAAGGGTATTTCTTTACAGTAAGCCATTTTTTGGAACCCAAAGCAGAGAGGGGGCTTCTTGACCCTAGTTGTTTTCCAGGAGCACAGGGCTCAGGTAAAGTTCAGCCCTGTCCGTCCTTAGTGATTCTGTATCTCCTTTCAGTAAAGCTTTCTCATAGCATAGGACTGACTTTCTGACTCCCTCCCTCCTTTCAGATGGGGGAAGGTGGTAGTAGGTCTTGCATCATATCTGAGAAAATTATTTTACTAATCAGCCCTTGACAGATCCTTCTTTGCCTTCTTAAAATGGAATTAAACACCCACTTATTACATGGAATCTACAAGAAGAGCATAAAGAGTCATCACGACTTTTTTTCCCTCTTTTTGTAAGCACCAAATAATGCTTAGAATTGAATGGAGTAGGTAGGCTCTTCAGGGAGTGAACTTTTGGCTCCGTAAAGTACAGCATGAACCTCGTGTTGACTTAGAAGCAGCCGGGTCACAAATAGTAATTCGTAAGATCAAGTGAACCCTCTTGCAGGGGCTATGCATGAAACCCCATTGAATGTGAGGCTGCAGAGTCCTTAGCAGCCAATTCCAGGGATAAGGAGGTGGCTGGATGGCTGTGGTGACTCCAGTTGCCGAAAAGGTGCTCATCAGCCAAGAAGGGAGGCTTAAAGTTTTCCATTGCTTCTAAAACTGCTCCTGAGAATTACCAGAGAGAACGTGCCAGCGAGGTGAAATACTTGACCATTTTGCTATGATGCTAAAAATCTCAAAAGAGACAAAGTGACCGCTGGAGGTCAGGATATAAGACAGTTTTTTTCCATCTTTGGTCCGATCAGCCTTTGCCATTACTAAACCACAAGGTGGATAGGGAGTGTGCAAACTTCGTGACTCAATTGAGGTGGGCAGCGAATTTCAGCAGTAGCTGGCTTTCTGCTCCCAAATTCATTATGGAGAAAAAGGCAGGTTTTTTTTTTTTTTTTTTTTCTTTTGCATAGTCCTACTGAGATTTCATTTTAAAATATTAAATCACTGCAGCCAAGGATAACCCAGAGATACAAATAATGAAAGTCAAACTTGTTCTGACACTGCATCTTTTGTCCAGGGATGTCATATTACCTTTCTACATCCTGGACAGTACAGAGGCACACGCTGAGCCTTTTGGCAGGACCTGCCTCACCTGAAAGGTAGATAGGTCGCTGCCTATTCCAGGCCTGGTTTGAAGGCCCTTGATGTTGCTCTTCCCAATGCCTGCCTGCAATTCTACCCATGGATTTATTCTTTTGAATAAGTCCCGTCCTAACATGCAGAATAGCCTGGGGGGAAGGAAAGAGGTGAGAGAAATTAATCCATCACTGGTCTAATTGCAATTCAGGTTTTTGGAGATCGCTTGGCTTCTGGGCAGGGTGGAGGACACGTTCAAGGCTAGCTGAGCAGGGCTGAATGGGCCAGGTTGGCTTGCCTGGGAAATATTGTAGGATAATCAGGTAACAGTTCTCTTAGTTTCCTTCTGCCCTTTCCTTCCAGCTCTTTCCAAATTTATCTCTGCCTGAAGAGGAGGGGAAGTTTCTCTCCATTTATGAGAGGGTAATCCCTTCACCTCTACTCTCCAGCCGTTAGTCTCATCTGAGAGCTTTCTCCCTCATTCATTATCTTGCTTTCCTACACATCCAGTCTCCCCTCTCCACTGATTCCTTCTCTTCGGCTTACAAATGAGGACAGATGTTTCCTTTCTTTGAATTAAAAAAAAAAAAAATAGAACAAATACCTGATTTCAACTTCTTATATCCTAGTTACTGTCCTACTTACCCTCATAGGCAAGCTTCTTAAAAGTGTATCTAGGAATGAAACTCTTTATGTTACCAATTGTCAAAAACATGACAGACCAATACTCAACCAAGAATTAATTTTTTTTCACATACCACAAAATTTGGAGTTAGACTTTTGCTGGCAGTAGTCACTTACGTCATTAAGGTTCATTTTACTATTTTGTCATCCTCAACATGATGTCTTTTCATCTGTAGGTTTGTTACCTCATGGTGCCAATACAGCTGCTGCAGCATCAAACATCACAGATGAACTCAAATAAAGCAAAAATATGGCCAGTGCTCTTCACCCTCTATACCCCTTCCCTCCCCTTCTCCCTCAACTGCCATGATTATCTGGGAGAAAAGTACCTTTCCCAGAAGACCCACAGCAGATTTCCCTTCAGAACTCGTTGCTCAGAAGTGGTGATCCTTATTTGCAAAGGAGTTCAGAGAGTGGGTATATGGCATTATAGCGCATAACGTGGAGAGAGGTGGAGGAAGAGAGCCAAACAGAGTCTGCCACAACATCTCTACTTCCTCACCTCCAAGTCTTTTCTCACCCACTGAAATATGACTTTAGCCCCCACTACTCTGTGACCTGGTTAGATCATCAGCATTCTCTGAGAATAAATCCAGTGGGCACTCTTTAGCTTGAGTTCCTTAACTTCTCTGTGGTGTTTCCACTGTTGGTCACCCCTATTGAGCTCTCTCATGCTTTTCCTCCTGATTTTCTGGTTGTTTCTTCTCTGTGTTTCTTGGTTTTCTCTTCCTCTACTCATTAGTTAACGGTTGGTTTCCTGGGGTTTTGTATTCTGGCCTTTTTTCTTTCTGTTCAGTCTACCCAGCTATCACACATATGTCTAAGTCTTCTACCTGCACATTAATGATGCTTAAAACTCAATCTTGAGCTCAGGTTTCTCTCTTGTAGTCTACATCTACACACACAATTGCCTACCTTTACCTGGATTTTTAAGCTCAACATTTCCCAAACAAATTTATTACATGATGATGATAGAAGGCAGGAGGCTCAGAACAAAACACTTTATTTAATTACACAAATCCAAAACATTCCTCACATGACTCCTTTTAATTGCATTTTTGTAAAAAAAAAAAAATCGGTTTCAGAGGGATGTTATGTTTATAGAACATTAGGAGAGAAAGAGAATTAGGGTATAATTCAGACAATTGAATGCATACTTTCTGAAGCTACAGTCCTGAACCTCTTACATAATTCTCTCCAGTGTGTGGGATTTTCAAGTGTATTGAGGACATGGTGGAGGAAAGATAATGTACCATTTCCAGTAACTGCCAAGTTTGGAGTTGGTATTAATTTAACTATAGAGAAGCTACAAATGAACTGTAGAGAAGAGTCCATCAGTCCCGGGTAAATTGCTAGGTCAATCAACACATGGAGTGTTTAGTGCCTTGAGAAAAGTTTCAATTCATGAGAATTTCTCTGGAAGCCTGTGAAATGATGTGAGCTTTCAGAATATGCAGCACAGTCTCGCCGAAGGTGTTCTACCTTGACTTCTTTTAAGAAGAAAAACCATGAGAAGAAATACTGTGTGCGGTGAAAAACACAATGATTTAAATGTAGTGACAGAAGTGGGAGGCATAATTCAGTTTGGGAAAGTTTTCCAAGTTGATAGTTCACTTTAACACCTTTCCTAGAATTCCAGATGATCTGTGAAATATTTTTGGTAATTATTTAGAGGGATGTGAATATTGTTGGTTATTTTTGAACACAGAAGAGAAGCAAATGATAATAGGCTGTTTTGAATATTATCTGACATGGCAGAAAGCTAGTTGCTGAAAATAATCCCTGCCCTCATGCTTTCCAGTAAATAACTTGTAGAAGAAGAGCAACCCGAGCCCAATTTCCATTTATTTTATAAGTGATGGCTTAATAAGAGAGAAATTCCAGCTTTGCAATTGCCTGTGCTCTTCTCTCTATCGTCTTGTCCAGAGGCTAATTGTAAACATCCTTCAGATTTGGGGATTTTTTTTTTTAGCCAATTTTTTTTTTGAAGAAATATGATTAGGGAAGCAAATTCTTAAAGACAGAACTCAATAAAATGAAGGAAAACCAAAAGATAGTATTTTTGTTTTACCCCTCCCCCATTCTTATTCATATTAAAAAAAAAAAATTGTCCTGAAAATAAGCAACAATGATGACAGCTACCTTAGAGGCCGTGTTGTGTGGAAGGTTCTGGGCTTCCTCTGTTGCTCCTGCCTAGGGAGTTCTTTCTCTCCTTATATTCTTTTCTAATTTCTCCTGGCATTCATGATGTCTCTTTCTTTCTGCCCCCAGGCCTCTCTCTGCTCCCTGAGGCTTTCTTTGTGCTTTTCCAAGTCTCTATTATTTCTCAGGATCCTTTCCCCCCACGTCTAATCCTGGAGAGCCATGATATCCACTCAGACATTTCGAAGTTTGTGAAATTCATCTTTGCTGGGGAAGGAGGCCCTTATTCATTTTACCTTCCTAGTTTCATATCTGGAAAAGAAGAAGCCACAGAAAAGTGAAAAGCAGAATCCCCAGTCACAAGAGCCAACGTGTGCTGCAGCCTCACTGTGTCAGGCACTCTCCTGGGGGTTTTGTGTGTGACCCCTCTTGTCTCACTCACAGCAGTCCTATGTGGTTCGCCCAGAGTGTCTCCCTATTGTACAGAAAGGAGGCTGAGAACCAGCGGCCATAGGTAACTTGGCCAAGTCTAGGAGGTCTTAGAGTTACGACTCTGGCCGGGGGAAATGTGGTTTCAGAGTCTGTTCTCTTGACGATGAGTTTACGGAATTAATATTTAATGTGTGCTGGCCTTCCGAGCCACAGTTTGTCCTCCTCCTTGCACTTGCTGGGGTAATGATCTTAAGAATTGACTGTTCGCTGCACGTAAGAAGAGATCACCAGACTGGAACCTCTGTGGTCTGACAGCATGTTGACACAATGTGAAGAAACACATGTGCATCTGGAAGTAATACAGACTTGTACTACATACTATAGCCTGATTGGCTTTGCTGGATTAAATACATGAGGACAATTTGTACTTGGAACCAGATTCTCTGTTTCTGGTCTCTTGGCCTGACTACCCTGGATAGTCTGTGTGCTTTTATCTGGCCATAGTGATTCAGGGAATGAGGAAGTCCCACCCATGGTATCCGTGTGTCTTCAGACCTTTTCATAGGTTCTGAGTGGAAGCAGCCCAAAAGCCCTTCCCTCCCCCAACCACCAGGGCCTCTTGCCATCTTGTGTCATCACAAAAATATGTTCACTGCTCTACTATTTCTGAATCCATAGGCCATGATGAATGGAATATTTCACCTTTGACATAAACACATATTTGCACTGCTTTTGTGAGAGTACCCCTACACAGAATAAAAAATATATATATTTTTTATATTTTACTTTGGAATTGGATGTCTGAAATAAATTTCACCAATTTATTATCATTTTTTGCTACGTAAGAGTTCTAAGTAAAATGGAGTTGTGTTTTCAGAGAAACAAAAACAGTTTATTGGAACTGATAAATAGAAATCATCCTAAGTATCCCATTTTGCATTTCCCAGATGGATTTCCTAAGAAAATATTGGTAGAGTGACTGGGGACTTGGTGGTGGTGGTGGTTGTAGGGCCTTGGTTTTCTGCCCCCTTCCCCTGTCCATCACTTTCTCGACTGCCCCTGGGGCAAGTTGGTGAAACACATAGTAGCTGGTTCTTATCTCTGATCTTTGTATCATAATTACTTGAGAACAAACTAAAGAATACCTGAGAGTTAGGCCTTCTCTGATGTTTATAGCTTCAGCATAAGAAAATCTAAAAAAAAAAAAAAAAAAAAGGGTGAATTTGATCTGAACCTAAGGGAAAGAGAAAACCTTGTCTTTCTAATTAAATTGCTGAGTTGGGTTCCAATCAATACACACCTGAAAAAGATTTGAAACAAAAGAGAATTAATATTTGCTTTGGTCTTGCTAGTTCCTTTTTTTCCCCCTCTCTCTTTTTTTTATTTTTTTATTCTTTGAGAGTTTAAAGCAAAGGGGAGTGTCTCATTTAGATAATACATCGTGTCAGAGGCAATAATGAATTTGCCAGCAATCAGAAACGTCTCATCTATTGACTTAGCACAAAATTATACCTAGTTGTATAACGATCCTTTCTTCATTGCTCTATATAACTGAATGCCAGTAAGTTATATTCTGTGTATATAGCCACAGGAAAGATCACAAATTAAGATGAGGAAGCAGGCCACCCCTGATGGGTTTCCAAAAGGCTGAGATTAATTCCATAGATAGTTCATCTGAAAAGCAGTAGTGTTTAGAATATTTCTTTATGGAAAAAATATGAATATATTTTCAGAAAATATCCTAAAATGTATAAAAGAAACTCCAGGTACTCTTGGAAATAAAGTACTCTTTCTATAATTTTATCCCCTACCATTTTCCCCTCTAGGGCCACTTTTGGGCATCCTGTGAATGAAGATGCTGAGACATACAGTTTCACTTATTCTTGACACCCTGACTGCAACTGAGTATTTCAAGTAGAGATGATGAGAAAGAACTCTGTAAAGCAGGTTTACAGCTGGATACATATCAAGACTCTCTAGTTACACAGAAAAGAAAAGGCAAGAAAAGGTTCCATCACAGCCCACTTAAAATGGGAGCTGCTTTTCTATCTCCCAATGTATATTATTTTAAATATATAAATTACGACTGCAGTGGGCATTTGAGGAGTACATCTGCCAATCTGACGCCCCACTGAGAACATTTTGAAATTGATAGATTTTCTTTGTTGTTGTTAGCTATTATGGATCTAGAATTTATTTTTCATTTACATATTGGGAAAATTTTCAAACACATAGGAGTAGAGAGAATGGTATAAAGAACACGCGGGCCCTTGTTAGCTCCCCATCTTGCTAGTGGAATTGGATCTTGTATTTGTCTTGTACACCTGTTTGGAGAATCCAAAAATTCTTTGAAATCTTGTTTCCCATTAAACACTCCCCACCCCCTTTTTTCTTTTTGGCACAACTCTTTTTTGTTTCATGCCTGTTTGGAGTTCACACATACAATGGGAGCAGTCATGAGGTCTGATGCATGCCTTGGGCAGCAGCTGCAAAAAACAGGGCACCAGACATGTGCACAAGCTCCTTTCCAGAGACACGTATGACTTAGAATGAGGCAGAGGGAGAGCTCAAAGATGGCACCTGCAAGCCTCTGTCTTTGGAGAGCATTTCAATAAGTCCATAGATTTGTGTTAACTCAGATGCCTGCCCTTCAGGTAAGGCTTTAAATTAAATAAATAGGTCTCTTTTATAGAAAGACTGGATGTTTTTCAGTTGGGTGCCTCTGCACTGTGCCCTGGGGGTAGCCAGGTGAATATCTGCCCAGGCCCTTTAAGGACCCTTTCTCAGTTTGCTATACCCTTGTGGGTCTTGTGGACACAAGACCCACTGACTTTCAAAATTAGATGTTTTGGGGACTCATCTCTCAGGTGCAAGTTTTAAAATGTCTTAAAATGTGGGACTAATAGGTTGTTCTTTGCGGTTTTGACTCCCTTCCTAATTGTGGGTCACCACACCAGGGGTGGGGTTTATGGCAAGACTGTGTCTCAGCCTCTCATACCCATTTGGATGTGGGCTCATCCATCCAAAGTGTAGGAGTCACTCAGCTAGTTTTTGGGTTTCTTTCAGAGGAGATTGTTCCATATGTAGCTGTAGATTCAGTGCATCTGTAGGAGGAGGTGAGCTCAGGATCCTCCTACGTCGCCATCTTGAACTGGAACTCTCAAGTTTTCTTTTGCATCCAGTTATCACTAAAGGTTGCTTGTCACAGTAGAAGACGCCTTTCCAGATGTCTGTTTTCTCTTTCTGCACATATGCATTCTGCTTTTCTTGTTCTGCTGATATGACTCTGAGATTTACCCAGTGGCTGTATTTGGCTTTGAATAGCCCTTGACAGAGCCCTGTGAGTACAGATCCCCTCCACTCTGGGACTAGACCAGCTTTTGGATATCAATAATGTAAACAACAACTCTCTCTAAGAGACTTGGCCCATTTTCATAATGTTGCCTGTAGGCACAAAAAGGAGAAACAAATAACAATGTATATAGAACTCATCCATAATCAGGAAAGAACATGTCTCAGGTCTTTCTGTTATAGGCATGGCAGAATGTGGTGCTTTGCTCTCTTAACCACATTAACCATTCCCACAAGAGAGATATATTTGTTTCTCTTCCCTTTTTATTCTCCTTTCCCCACCTTACCCTTTCTCCAAGTGTGGTGAGGGTCTTTCAATAATATTGCTTCTGTAGTATACTAGGAGTGACAAACAGTAGGAGCAAGAGGAAGATGTCCACCTGCAAACTGCATTTATTGTAAAAAAACAAACAAAAAACAAGTGAGGATACAGGACTAATAGATTACCTGGCTTGAATGCAAGAGCCAGCAGCATAAAATAAAAACTGAGTGTTGAGCACATGGTATAGCAGCAGCCTGAAGCTGGGACACCGGAAGGGTAGGGTAGAAGAAAAGCAAGAAGGATCTTAGTTCGGGCTGATGTAACAGAATAGAAAAGACTGGGTGGTGTATAAAAATAAACATTTATTTCTCACAGTACTGCAGGCTGGAAGTCAGAGGTCAAGGTGCCGGTATGGTTGAGTGCTGGTGAGAACCCTTTTCTGGGTTACTCATTTTATCTCTCTAGTGTCTTTTCTTATAAGGGCACTAAGTCCACCCTCATGACCTACTTACCTCCCAGAGACCCCACCTCCTAATACCATCACACTGGGGGTTAGGATTTCAACATATGAATTTTTGGGAGACCCAGACATTCAGTCCATAATAAGAGAAATCAAAGAGGATGTTGGACACCTAGTGAGAAGGACTATAACGTTGGAAAGATGATGTCAAGGGATATTTTCACCCTCCTCTGGATTCAAGTGCATTTCTTGTGCTGTAATGATATAAAATTATACACTTTTTTTTTTTTTTTTACCGAAGTAACTAGTTATAGTGACAAAATACTAGACTGTATCTGGCAATGCTCCGATCTGGAGTCAAATGCCGCTCTCCTCATTTTGCATTCTCCTTCAGATACTGTTATTCTTATGCTGATTCTGAGCTGCTTCTCTCTGCAGCTGATGGTTTTGTTTCTATTTTTGAGATTTGGAAGGAACAGACAAGTCATCCAAGACATATTTTTGCAGAATTTTATTAAATTTTTCTAAAAAACATAATAAATACTCATTGATGAAAATATAAACAAATAAAAAAGAACATATACAAAAATCATTCTAACATTCAAAGAAATTCCTGCATTAATTAATACATGCTAAAATTTCAAAACTCAATGATTTAAAAAAGTAATCATTTATTAATGCTTATGGGTCTATAGGTCAGCTGGGCAGTACTTCTGGTCTGGATGGGCTTTGGGCTCATTTCTGCAATTCTCGTTAGCAAATGGGCATCTGAGCTCAACTGGGGGCTTCCTGGAGTCTGGCTGATCTAGGATGGCTTCAGTTTGGATGACTTGTCTCTGTTCCGCATAATCTCTTGTACCCCAGTCAGCTAACCCAGATTTACTCTTTTCCTGGCAAAAGTGAAATTCCAAGGGGGGAAAGGAGAAATGTTCTAGGATTCATGAGGCTTAGGCTGTAACTGGCACAATGTCATTTCTGCTGAATTCTGTTGATCACAGCACATATCAAAGTATAGGAAAATCAACTCGACTTCTTGGTGGTAGAAACTCCAAAGACACATTGCAAAGGAAAAGGTGGAAAATTGAGGGTCTTTTTATAATCAATTTGCTACAGGTCTTTTATTTTTATTTATTTATTTATTTTTTGTTTCTTTTTTTTAAATTTTATTTTATTATGTTATGTTAATCACCATACATTACATCATTAGTTTTTGATGTAGTGTTCCATGATACATTGTTTGCGTATAACACCCAGTGCTCTGTTCAATATGTGCCCTCCTTAATACCCATCACAGGCTAACCCATCCCCCCACCCCCTCCCCTCTAGAACTCTTAGTTTGTTTCTCAGTCACAGTCTCTCATGGTTCATCTCCCCCTCCAATCTCCCCCCCCTTCATTTTTCCCTTCCTACTATCTTCTTTTTTTTTTTTTTAACATATAATGTATTATTTGTTTCAGAGGTACAGGTCTGTGATTCAACGGTCTTACACAATTCACAGCACTCACCATAGCACATACCCTCCCCAGTGTCTATCACCCAGCCACCCCATCCCTCCCACCCCCCACCACTCCGGCAACCCTCAGTTTGTTTCCTGAGATTAAGAATTCCTCATATCAGTGAGATCATATGATACATGTCTTTCTCTGACTGACTTATTTCGCTTAGCATAATACCCTCTAGTTCCATCCACGTCATTGCAAATGGCAAGATTTAGGGTTTTTTTGATGGCTGCATAATATTCCTTTGTATGTATATACCACATCTTCTTTATCCATTCATCTGTTGATGGACATCTTGGCTACAAGTCTTTTAAATTTAATGTATGTAGATATGAATATTTATATGTAGATACAGATATACTTTTAAAATGTAAATCTAATAAGAAAGTTATGAAAATTTTATTTTCCTTACCTCCCCTAACCCCGTAGTATATAATCAGTCACCCCTCACAACCCTGGTGCAGTAGCTCTTTCTGCTCATGGGTTCTGTCCCCCTGCTTTAATAAACTACCATTTTGCACCAAAAAAAAAAAAAGAAAAAAGGGAAAAAAAGGAAATATATGTATATGCATTTATGTGTTTTTATATATATTAATCATATAAATTATATAGTTATATAATGTAATATATATTACATATAATATTATAATTGCTATAAATAACAAATACATAATTTTTAAAGTAGGATTACAGAACTTCATATTCTAAATTTCACTCTCTGCCAGAATTATTCCTTATTTTATTAAATGATAGAACATATTCTAGTGGTGCAAAATACATAATTGTGCAGGTAAACTATAATATTTTTAATATTTTTAATCATGTATGAGCCACTTTTATTTATCTCATTCAGTTCACTCTACTTTAATTCTACATCATAGTAAAAAAGCAGTGAGCAGTAATTTCTTTTTAAAATGGAGTTAAATAATTTTGCAACAATGATAGAACACTAAATGCAATGATGAAAAATAATTTTGGAAAAAATATAAAATATTAAAGAACTGATGAGTTATCTTAATAATAAAATTGAAGTCATACTAAGTCTGGGAAAGAGTGAGGAATTAGTGCAAATGTGCTTGTCTCCTTGTCTTGAATTGGAAAAGGCTATACACAATGTTTTTGGCATATACTCTATGTCATAGCAGTCTTACTTTATAATATATAACCTAGAGAAACTTTCACATATAATGTCATACAGATATATAAAAATGTCACAATGGCATTATTTATAATAATAATAAAGCTGGAAACATTCAAAATGCCCATCAAGAGGATAAAAAATATATTGTGATGTAGTCATCAAATGGAATACTCTGTAGTAGTGAAGACTGATGAACTCCCACCGTGGCTCAGAACAAGCCTCTGACACCACACTGCCTGGGTTCATGCGTGACTGTAGCCCTTACAAGCTGGTGACCATGAGCAAGATACTTAACCACTCCGTTCTACGTTTTCCTCATGTCAAAATTGGGAATCATAATAGTATCTACCTCACTGGGTCTTGTAAGCAATGATTGTAAATACACGTGAATCATTTTTAATAACACTTCACACATGGCTCTCAAATGCTGCCTATCATTTCAGGAAGGTTTTCTGGGTTTTTTTTAGACATGGAAGAAACATATTTGTTTTTTTTAAATGTTTTATTTATTTATTCATGAGAGTCAGAGAGAGAGAGAGAGAGAGAGAGGCAGAGGCAGAGGCAGAGGGAGAAGCAGGCTCCCCACCTAGCAGGGAGCCCGGTGCAGGACTCGATCCCAGGACCCTGGGATCATGACCTGAGCCGAAGGCAGACGCTTAACCATCTGAGCCACCCAGGCACCCTGGAAGAAACATATTTTTGCAAATCAAAAAATTTCCAGGTTGTGTCATTTTTATCCATCTTATCTTTGGGTACAATTGCTACCACCTTGGACCTTTGGAGTGACTCTTCCTTCTTCCTGGAATGTCCTTCCCTGTATCCACTCAGTTGTTCATGTATTTTCTCAAACTTCTCCTTCTCAGTGAAGCCTACACTGACTGTGCTATTTAGAATTGCAAAGTCTCCACCCCTGGTAGTTCTGCTTTCCCTTACTCTGCCTTAATATTCAAGCCCTATCCCATCTTTTAACATGCTGTGCAGTATAGTATTTCAGCTTTTAATTAATCTTCGTGTTTACTACCCGTGCCTCCTCACTAGAATGCAAGTTCCTCACTGGCTGGGATTTTTGTTTCTTTGGTTTCAATTATGGATACAGAATACTTAGAGCAGTGCCTGGCACATAGTAGGTACGCAAGTATTTTGTTGAATGAATGAAAGAATGAGTACACTTGAATCATCACCTAATAACTAACTGGCTTATAATCTTAGGAAAGTCACTTAAACCTTTTTGAACCTCAGTTTCCTTACCTACATTTTGAAGATAATACTGCCTGAGTTTGAGGTTTTTTGGTAAGGATCCAAGGTGACATCCTCGAAAGTACTCAGTACAGTTCTGACACACATATAGGGAGAGAAAATCCTTGTTGTTCTCTTCCTTTCCTTTCTTCTCTTTTCTCTTCATTATTATCATCTTCAGTTTCCATTAAAATTATTGAATTGCTGGGGCACCTGGATGGCTTAGTCTTTTAAGTGACTGATTCGTGATGTCAGCTCAGGTCATGATCTCATGGGTCATGGGATCCAGCCCCCGAGTAGGACTCCATGCTAAGCGGGGAGTCTGCTTGGGATTCTCTCTCTCCCTCTCCTTCTGCCCCTCCCCCCTACTCAAGCTCTCTCTCTTTCTCTCTGTCTTTCTCTCCCTCTGTCTCTCTAAAATAAATAAATCTTTAAAAAATTATTGAATGGCTTACTAAATCTTTCATGATTTTTTGAATAATGCAAGTTATAAAGCAATTAAAATCTCAAGAATGGCATGGGTTACGTGTTATAGACAGTCAGAGGAAGGACATGTTGTGGGCAGGGATGAAGATGGGGAAGGTCCCGTGAGGAAGATGGAAGGAAGCCTGAGAGTAGAAGATAAATGAGTTTATAGGACCTGAATTCAGGCTTCAACCTTGCCAGTCCTTAGCTTCTCTCAATTTGGTTATACATATGAAAATTGGGGATAATAATACCTTTCTCAAGTTTGAATTGAGGGTTAAATGAGGTATTTGTGAAAGCATCTGGTCCTTGCTGTCACATAGAAGAACTTGTAGAAAATTGGTTGGGTCTGAGGGAACATTTGATCCTTACCGAGGTGAGGAGAGTTTCAACATTTAGAGATGGTGGAAATAGAGAAAGACATTATAGATGCAATGAGGTCTGCACAAATGGAGAACATTTTGGGATCATCAGTTTAGCCTTTATGAGAGTCTATAAGAATTCATGAGAAAAAAAAAATAGTCCATTGATTTTAGCCAGAATATGAGATTTATTCACTGCCATGTGAATGTTTGAAATCATCCACTGGTCACTGACAAACCTTAAAAGCATTTTGGGCACAGAATTAATAAGATGGGAACCATGCTTTAGTGAGATTGATTAATATGACAGCAAGTCTGTAGGCTTCATTGGAAGAGAAGAGACTCCAGTCAGTGAGACCAATCCCTACTGGGTGCCTGGCGCTTAACCAATATTTGCTGAATTAATTAAATATTAAAGAATGTATTTGCATTTTGTTAGGTTCACTATTCACCATTCTAATTAGTGTCTGGAGACATTATGCACATGATAATGCTTTGCTTACTCTTTCCATCTCTGATGCATGTAATGGGGATGAAGAAAATGGACATTTCCAGTGACTCTCAGGATTGACATACTGTCTCCTCTTTGCCTCATTTAAAATGCAGAGATTGAAAGTCAAATTTAAAGGATAGAGAAGATTGCATTAAGTCATTAAATAAAACGTCCCTTGAGGCCAAAGGTATGATGGGTTGTAAATAGCCATTTGTCAGCAATATGGGATTAACCACCTTAAACCTTTTCCTTTTTTTTCCCCTAACAAAATGATGGCTCTTGCAAAACTGAGCAGGCTTCTTGTTTGAAGTGATCTTTTGTTGACACTTGTGTGCCCTAGTGGAACTGGCATCCCAATTTGTGAGTGGGCGCTCAGCCAACTTGCAAATGGGCATGAGCACGGGCAGCCAGTCTTTGTGGCTGACGTGCATTGATTATGCAGGATGTCAGGCTAGTAAAGTTGAAATGGCCGTCTGTCCTCAGCTTCTGTGCTGGCCACTGAAGGGATGGGCTGTCATGAGTCCAGCTTTCAGCTCAATTAATTCCAAAAAATAAGAATTAGCTTCTGCAGTGAATTGTAGCAAATTAATATGCCTAGGAAATCAGAGTAGGTATGCCTCCAAAAGAAAAAAGCAGGATCTTTCTCTTTATGGCTTTATCTGTATAAAATGAAAGACAGACTTGATAATAATAATAATAAAAAAATCACCCATCACCCTGGTTTTGTTTTTTAATTTCTCTCCCCCTAGAATGGGTATGGCTCTAAGAAATGGATGAATTTTACTTATATTTGCCAAGAAAACAGTGAAGTCTAGGACACTGCTATTTCTAAGTCCTCTAACTTCTTTTTTGTTTTTGCTTTTTAAAAAACTGTCATTAAAAGAAATCATTTAAAAGCATAGATCAAAATTCATGTTGTCAGTGCATTAAGTCAAGTGTTCAAGTGTTCCGGCATTGGCGTTTCCTAGAGTGGCTCTCAAAATTTTGAGTCTCTTTGGGTTCTTTTTAAAGAGCCCTATAGACGAATCCTACTTACCCATTCCAAAATGAGTGACAATGGTTTTGGGGGATTTGATGTATTTTTTTTTTTAATTTTATTTATTTATTTGAGAGAGAGAGAACAAGCAGTGGGGAGGGGCAGAGGTAGAGAGAGAGAGAGAAGCAGACTCTCCGCCTGGCAGGAAGCCTGATCCTGGAGATCATGACCTGAGCCAAAGGCAGATGCTTAACCAACTGAGCCACCCAGGTGCTCCCAGGGTTTGATGTATTGAACTAACTCCATCAGACTAAACTGCTGAAAGACAGGGCTTCTCCCATTTTCAGGGACATGTCCCTAGGCACTAGCACAAAGCCTAGCATATACCTGGTGCTCAGGAAAAAAATAAACCGATGAATGAAACTTATTACGTAGCATCTGTTTGGAGGGATTCAGGGGACATAGCAGGAGGAAAGGGGAAGAGAAATGCAATTCACTGAACTCTTAAAATGCACCAAACCACTGCCAAGCTCTGCATACATACATGGGTATTCCTTGCCTGTCTTTTAATTAATAGCTTAGATATCACTGTCTTTCTTCAGCAAGCCTTCCTAATCACTCTGTCTGGGTTATCTGTCCCACTCACATGTTCCCACCTATCTCTCACGGTGCACTGTAATTGCTCACTGATGGACTGTGCCTCCTCCCTGGACTGTAAAACCCATGAGGGTAGGCACAGTGTCTTTCTTGTCACCACTGTAGCACTCGGGCCTGTGATACTGCCCACTTCATCAGTCTCTTCAGTGGGCTGTTTGGTTTCCATGAGGGAAGCATTAAAATTCAGGCCAGACAAGCTAGGTTCAGGAAGGTTAAATGACTTACCAAAGTCAAGATGTATATAAATGGCAGAGCCTGCATTACATCCAGAACTAGCCACAAAGTCTATTTTTATTTCTATGCAACACTGCTGGGCTATGTTATGACACTGACGATTGTGTGCCTAGAGCCTGTGAAAAGTTCATGCAATGAGAAAAATGTTACTAGAGATATGTTCAGGGAAGCCCGTGGATCTGCCACCTGAGATATAGAAGTTTCCAGTCTTATGCTGACCATTTCTAATGTAGTTATGTTGATCCTGTCCCTTGCAACTGCATCCCCAACGCTCTGTGTTTGTTTTCAATATTTCATTTATAAAAGTAAACTCAGTGCCTGGACAGCTGGGTATATAGGCAAACAATAAGATATCATACATTTCAATTTCAACATGAGCCAGAGGGACTCTCTATCAAATCAGGCAAAAGCCTGACTGGAAAGAAGGGATAAAATTTTATCAAGAGAATGTATTAAAAACAGATGGAATTGGGAAATAGGTACAAGTACAAATCATACATACAGTACCTCTGCTGCCCCTAACTATATTGCGGAAGCGCAGACTACACATTCCTAAAGCCAATCTCAGGACAAAATAAAAGAAAAGTGGACAAACATCCTCAGGGTAACTGTAAGTTAGTCAGTTAGGTCTTTTTCAAGTGCTCTCCGTTGCATAGTCAGGGTCTGGGGAGACAGCAACAAAAGTTTCAGAATTTGTTTATTAGCCTAATAGGAAAAGAAGATAGAGAAATGGCAAGAGAGAAATAGAACACCCTCAGGCCATTATTACTCAGAGCTATGTCTTTAGTAAGGTGGAAGGAAAGGCAAGGGGAAGTTTAAATTTATGTCTCCTATATATAAGCCCAGATATTTTTCGAAAAGCCTTCAAAGATGCTTGAAACTTCTCCATTTTTTATCATCTTGGAGTAACTATGGCTTAGAACAAATTCTGAATTTTCAGTTTTTTTTTTTTTGATAATGCATAGGACAAGGGATCCAGACTGATGAAAAATTTTTTTTCTTTCTTTCATATAAAGCACTTCTTTTACCTCTGCCTCAAAGAATATTATGGCAGAGAAATGATTTTAAAGATTCTTTAGCCCAACCCTTTATTTCAAAGATCAGAGGTTTAAACATTTTGCAGTATTAAACAACTCTTTCCACCATGCCCCTCTTTCCTTGACCTTTAGACCGAGTTCCAGATTTAACACAATGAGCAAAGGCTGTGGTGTTGGTTTAATGACAGAGATGTCACCCCTTACCCAACTGGGAGTCCTCCCCAGAGGGTCAAATCCATCAGAGGTTGGCCAGTTTCCAGCTTCCCTTGGGCTGTGTCCCCACTCAAAGGCTTTCTTGCTCTCTTAAGCCACATTGGGATGGTATTATTAGGACAGTACTCACAGATTTAGACTCCCCAACTTAAACTATGAAATATCTATTTCTCTATCTCCAATAATTATCAGGACACAGTAGGAATAGACACATATAGGCAGAATAGGAAAACAGAAAAATATAATGTGTAATTTTTGTTATATTAACAGGGAAGGCATAATGGAAACTGGGTGAGGAGTGTATGGAAACTCTCCATACTATCTTTTCCATTTTTGGTAAATCTAACACCGTTGTAAAAAAAAATACACATTAAACAAAAACAAACAAACAAACAAAGGCCACAGCCTGCAGATTTTTTGCTTCCTACATTTGCCTGGTCCCTTAAGTGTTTCATTCTAGGTCCAAAGCTGCTTAGCTAACTGAAATACCGAGTTGATACCCACAGGTAGAAAAACCTGTTAGTTCACTTACAGACTAAATAAAAACCTCAATCCCTTAGTGCTTAGGGCTACCTTTAGGTAATATTCTGCAGAAAAGAAAAGGAAAAAAACTAACAACAAAAAATAGTTGGGTCTTGTCTGAGTAGCATGGCCCCTGAATATTTCTACCTTAAATCTTGTAGGAAACATAGATTCCCTGAGGCCAGCATTTATAGTGATTCTTGTACTCTCTGCAGTTTCCAAGTAGGATGGATTTTATGTGCAATTATGAAGAAGAAAAATTATATTTATACAGAGATCATACTTTGTTATTATTATGATTATGACAAAAAAATGAATGAAATTAGTTTGCATCCTAACAACCACAACAAAAAAAGCAACAAAGAACAAGAAATATGAGTTAGAAGGAGAAGGACGAAAAATCATTGTGTTATTTTATGTTCAGAAAATGAATACATCAGTGTTCAACATCATGGAGCAGTAGAAAGCAGCTTCAGCTATTTCTCTGGAGGAAAGCGATGAACTAGTTGAGGGTAAAGGGATGCAACCTAAAGCGCACGCTATCTGACACGGATCACCCGGATTGCGTTTCTGTGGGTTGTGTGCATCGGAGAGGCTTCAGTTTGTTAGTATTTACCCATACATTATTCAGAAACAGTATGAGCTCATATCAGAAATATACTTCTAAAAGAAATAATCTGCAATGAGAGCAAGAACCCTTAGCATATTAAATTTATAGGACGTGGAGAAGTTAATAAATCATTTTTTATTAAGGCTGGATTTCCCCCCCTTTTCTTTGACACAGTGATGTATGCATGCAACTAAATATCATAAACCCAATATTTGGGTGCATGTGGATGAAAGTAAAAATATTCGGCTATTAATAAAAATTATTTCCTAAGGCATATATTCATGTGGGGTGTTAGTTCAGTCTGAGCTCTATTCTTTTAAAAAGAGCATTAAAAAGCAAGGTCCTTGCTGCTAAAGTCACCTTCCCCCCTCTCCCTACTTTGCCTCTCTCAGCTGGAAAGCTATCTCAATTCTCTACTCTATTTGGGGTGACGAGACCTCCTGATCTTGTGACTAAATGAAAAGCTGGAAAGGTTCTTATTTACTCTTGTACAGAGTCAGCCATTTTACACACATTTGTATTCACAGTGCTGTTCTCAGTCAGACTAGGCTGCATTCCACGCGCTGCGTCTCTGGTGCCCGAATCAGGGACTGGTCCTGCAGGCGGGTCGCCGGCGAGCGGAGCTCCCCTCACATCCATCTCTTGCTGGCGAGGCAGCCGGGGGACGCGCCTCACTACCTGGCAGTCCTGCTTTGTGCAGGCTCCCCCCACGCCCCTTGTCGTTTCCATCAAGATGTGAGCGAAGGAGAATACAAAAGGGGGCATCTGGGCTACGTTCATAAACACAGCAATGGATGTTGTGAATGGTACCCGGGAAATGGAAGACACCCGAAATCAGCTTTGGCTAATTATCTAAGACCCGCAGATGAATCGCCTTCCCTGTCTTACAAAAAACTGTTTCCTCTCTCATGTTCTTAAGAAAGGCATTCGAATTCAGGTTCCGTGTGTGGCAGGGGGGATTTCACCCATATAATCTAGGCTTTTGACCACATAAATACAGGTTTCCAAGAGTGTGTGTGTTTGCATGAAATCTCTCCTAAGACTGCTAAAAGTCCCAGGAGGAGACGAAGTGGGGATGCTACACGCACTCTCCAAAGGAAAAGGGGTTCTGAAGCATTTCCATTGCAAAGACACCTACGTCTTAATAGATTTCAGGCCGTAGGGTACATTTTTCTTACGGAAAGATACGTGGGTGGGGGGGGGATACCACCCCCCTGCGGCAGTGTTGCGCACTCGCGGATCTCGGAGAGAGGCGGTATTACTACTGGTGCTTACAAGACCTTACACACTCCTGAGCTGCGCTGTCTGCTCCCCAGCCGCGTGGGGGAAAGCTACCTACCTCCCTGGGCTTCAGTCTCCTTTTCTGTGAAATGAGGATCATAATAGTCCCTAACTCACAGGACTGCTGAGGCGGCTAAATGACTTTCTCTGAGTAACTTGCTTAGAACTGTGTCTGGCCCATTGTAAGGGCTGTGTAAACAACTGAAGGCTGTTCCTCATTCTTGGAACAGAAAAATGGGCTGATTCACCTCAATCTCTAGCTTCCCAGTAAGGGATCTCAGGGTCACCATTCCACCACCTCAGGACAACAGAGCCAACAAGTTTATCCCTGATTCTTGGGGACAGGCACATGCGGCTGTGGGGTTCTTGCCCTCAAGGAAATTGGAACGGGATGGAAGATAAGATAGCACAAAAGGTGGATATCCTCCCAAACCGGGTGAATATTTAAATAGGAATCAGAATCTCATAGATCACCAGAGGCAAATGACACGAGAGCTTTAAAAATGTGAGAGCTCAGGCAGAAAATTCCCTAACTGTGAATGAATATTAGTATTCGCATGACTTGTTTTTAGTTCTTCCTTATGTAGTAATAACCCCGTTTCAATTCTGCTATGGAAAATGCTGTTTCCCTTAATAGGCGTTAAACCAACACTAATTCCTGTGGTTTCCTGATCAATAGCAAAATGGAGTACACGCAAATATTTTTTCATGTTGGTTAAAGCTCTGTGGACTGCAAGATATTTCCCCTCTGATGCTGTTGTTATATTCAGGCCTTCTAGGTATCATAAGAAACAAAATTAAGAGTAATATATGTTCATTTTTAAAATAAGCCAAACTAAGCTATAAAATTTTAGATGCCTTTGAGTGTACCTCAAAGAATGTGACATCAGCAGTTATATAATTTTATTGCTGATGTTAAGTCTGTGACAAACTCTCAGCTACAGTTTGCTCTGGATGTCGGAAAATGAACCTTATGAATTTTAATGCCTTTTACTTTTGACATTGATTTATGTTTTGTACAGCTGTACTTTTCTATACACTGATATAAATAAACAGCATCCTTAATAGAACATTTGGAGAATGCCTTGTTCCAAAGTGTTACTTTTTAACATCAGCTGGAGGTTGTTTAAGTAATAATATTCAAAGTGTGTACACTAATCACAACAATTTGAAGTGATATAAAGATGTCTATAAATGTTTGTGTGTTTGTTTTACAGATTCAAGCTTTTAGGTATGAAAACAGTGTTCAAATAAAGCTGCTAGAGGTGCTTTCAAACACTGCCAGAAACAAAGATGACATGATGATAGTCTAGTAGACTTACAGCCAGCATCTGACAGTGAGTCATTTAGATATGAGGTGTTTGTGCTCAGTCAAGGGCAAAGTTTGGCCTCGAAGATGGGGGGAACAGAGGGCATAGGAAGGGATATTTTTCTCTACCCTTTCTGTTTATGATTTATGCATCACTGGATGGCATCTTAATTAATTTGACTTTATTCATATGACAGACATTTGGAAACCAGTTCTGTGGGGGTGTGAGGCACCCAGACAGCCTCGTGGAAACAATGTAACTCTTACCGAAGGTAGGAGGGCTTCTTACAGGCCAACTTTTCAATACCCTTGTATCTTCCTTTCTCTCAGTAGTAGGAGATGCCCTCAAAGAGAAGGGAAGGTCTCCATCATGAGGAGATTTTGGCCCATGTTGTCCCACTTGTACTCTGTTATTCACGGCTCTCAGTGACCCAAGAATGCCTACAGAAACAGAAGTGTCCATGTGTTGTTAGGAACTATTCACATATTTAGCAGATACGATTTTTACTCCACAAAATACAGGGACTAGAAATACCACATTCATTTATTTTGTGAGTTGCTTAATCCCTCTGAGTCTCCACACACCTCACCGGCAGGAAATGAAATTCTGATCATTTTTAGGGGAAACCTTTCACTCGTATTAGGGTAGTAAAAGAACCTCAGTGGTCTCTTGAATTCCAGAACATTTTGGGGACAGTCTTGAGTGTTCACTTGGCACCTGCCACTATGAATATACCTGTTATCTAATCGTCATGATCCATGCATTGTAAACTCTTCTAGTGAGATAGAAGTCGTCATATGCAACTGAATTCTGTATCCCCAAATTATCTTTTGAAAGGTTAGTTTTCTTTGACATGGTGGGCATTGTGTACATTCTTATGAAAATTTTCTTGCTATTTCTTAACAGCAAAGAACTAAGGAACTTGGCAGGTTCACAGCTAGCCCATATGGCAATTGAGGAGAAGACATCCTGCCCTAAAGACACTTCAGCACCCTCTGCTAGGAAATTGTCTCCAATGTGAATGGTGCCCCCTGGTTGTAAACAACCACATTACCTTATATGGCAGCTCAGTAGAGGTTAGAGATTTCTTTTTTACTTTGTTTTCCTCAGTACTACAGATGTTAGAATTAGAGAGCCAAAGGGGACTTTATGATTATCTGACAGTTAGGAAAACGGAGGCCCAATAGGCAAAATGAGTTGTCAAATGTAGTTGGTGAAAGAAATGGAATTAGGGCCCATATCTTCTTGCTCGTTCGCTGCCACATTTTCCACTTCGACAAAATTTTAAAAACCCAGTGTTGGCTTAAAAAAATTCTAAACAAAACAAAAATGATAAACATATGAAGATGGGAAGTTAACTTTATTATCAAACGATTCACCCCATTAAAAATAACAAAAACAAATTCCCTATGGTGTTTAGAATACGGCTACTTTTCCAAAAGCAAATTTATATGCAATTTCTAGAACTGCGTTTTGTTTAGAGCAGAATACTCCGGTATAAGTAGTGATACAATGTTAAGGACTGCGTGGTGTCCAAGATGCTAAAAGCCATGGTTACCTCTTCTGAAGGGCTTCCCTCAACAGACTTACTGAATAGTGGACAGAAGTTCGCAGCAGCCCCTTGTTAGGGCCAGGGAAAGTGTTTCCAGATGACCTGAATTATTTAAAAAATAGTCAGTGTTCAGTATCTTGGAACTGGGCTATCATTATCATTGTGTCTCTCCAGCTTAACACAGCCAGGCCAGCTTTTCCCTCAGCCTTTACTCTTGCTTTTCCTCTTAGTCATTTGTGAGACCAGAGCAGGCTCATTGCCACAGTACTTTTGAAGGTGCCTAATGATGCTGATGGAACCAACAATACAATTAACAAGGAACAAATGGTATAGCTCCTGGTGTAAGCATCCTGCTTTGTCCTTTACATATATTTACGTTTGATGAAAAGCAGTGAAGATTCTCTGATTTTAGGGATTTAATAGCTTCTGCTTTCAATAGAGGGTGATACTTCCAAGGGTAGAACGAATTACATAGATTTATTACATTTTTACTCAGTCCAATACCCTCTACCTCATGTGTTGCAAAGTAGAGTATTTTAGTTTCCATTAAAGCCTTTAATTTTTTTCTAGAACTACCATATTTTTTTATACCTTAAAGAGTCACCTGAGCTATGGACACTGGTATTTTGAAGAGATTTTATGTTTTGAACAGTTTCTGTGCATAGCATGCTGGATAGTAAACACAAGCACAAGAAAATAATGTTTTGTTTTGTTTTTTTCTTCTAAATAAGAAAGGTCCCTCTCCCACTCCCATTTCCACCTACCACCTGCATTCTTCTATTTGAAGTCAATGTCCATCTTCCAATCAGGTCACAGAAAAGGGCAAAATCACCCAGCAGGCCTCAGAATCTAGTTATTATCCAAACAGGAACATTTATAATATCTAACTAGAAAAATGAGGTAAACAAAATGTAAGTACAGTACATTGCCTCAATTTTATATGATGAAATGGGAATAATAAAGCTTATAAGATCATAAAAGTAACATCATAAACATCATTATGCAGCTAATGGGATGGGAATTAAGGGTGGTAGATTGCTTGCTCTAGGCCTGATGACATTCTTTCTTCTTTGCCACCTTGCATTACCGAGAAAATAGAACATTGCAATGACTGTATTTACTGGCCACAGGATGTGAGGTGCAGTCCTGAATCCTGGGCCTTTACTTACTAAGTAATCAGAGAGACAATATCACGCAAGACATGAGGTTTGTTTGTTAGGAAGGAAATGCTTTCTTCTGTTCTTGAAAATTTAGAGAGTAAGACAATTGGAGAACATTCTTCCACCCCCTCCTTCCCTAATATATCTTCTTTCCTTTCTTTTGATTGACATCAGCTATGAGACTAGTTGACAAAATTATACAATTCGTGACATTTTTTTCTGGCTACAAAATTTGCATTAAGCTTGGCAATGTTAAACCCTAAGCACTTGTTTTTCAACTCTCTGGTCTTCCCAGTGTTCTCCTCCTTCCTTACCCTGGTGCTCCCTGCATCTCCATTAAGGGACCGTGATTCCTAGGCTACCTGTCCAGAGAATTTTCTCACAAATTGTCTCATAAGCAATTTAACCATGTGAACCACACTGATGAGTCACAAAATCAGGCGCTAATGAGTTCCTATTTGATAATTTGATTATCTGGATTAACTGACTGTTATATTGAGGGATTCCCCCATCTTCTTAAAGATGGGATGGATTGTCTCATTATAGCTGCTGAATCATTGTAAGTGGTAAAAGGAACTGATACCGCCATGCAGTCAAAACAGTAGACCTCCTTTCTGTCTATGGCACGTTCTGATACAGCATAGAAAAGAAACACCAAGGCATTGGTTGAAATGCAGGAGGTGCAGTATGATTTCTTCTAGCCTCAAGACATATGAGTCAATGATTTATTTTTGTGAATAATATATATAACATTGCTTAAAAAACCCCACTTCCTAAGAGGGTTCTTTAAATATGTGATGTGAGCTAGCATATCCCCTTCTAAGTTTTTTCTTGCCCAGGTTAAGACATGATCAGCTGTAATTTGTGATACTGTTTCTAGTTCCCTATCAACCCTAGACTCTTACCGGACATTATTGAGCATATGTTAGCTCATTTAAAAATCTTTGCACTTCTTTCAGTCCAGGTATTATGTTTTCTTCGATTAACAAAATAGGTGTTTTGTGAGCTCTAACACAGAATTTAAAAATTATATAGGTTATTCTCATTGTTGAGATTTAAACTCAGAATTCTACCTGAAAGAGATTTTAAAAATTCTTCTTGCTTCATTCAGTATGAGCTCTCCTTACCAACTTGAGAATATACATAAATGTCATCAACACAATTTCCATGTCTTCATCTAAATTATTCATTGAATATTAAATATTGATACAAATATTGAGCAGAACATGAAAAAGGCAGGAGCCCGGGGAATACCACTATAGATGATCCCTCTAGGATGGTGTTTTTAAACTTAACTATTACACTAGCCAATTTTTTGATGGGAAAAATTGTTTATCCTCAATGTTGACTTAGGTTTTTATAATTATTAATGAAATATATGAAAACATATTCATATGCATAGCACTTACACAGATATAAGAACAAAAATTTACACATTGTTCAAAGGAGAAATAAAATTAATAACACTAATTTTAAAAGATGGGAAAAATTTTAAATTAACTACAAAGAAGTGGTATTATACGTAATAGTAGAAATATTACTTTAGTGTGTAATTCTAATTTTATCAGTTTTTTACTATTAAGTATATCCAGCTTTAATGGGAATGTTTCCAACGCTTCATAAGTATGTACAAAGTTTGCTTTAAAGTTTTGATAAATATCTTTTTATCAGGTAAAAATATGTCCTGCTGTTTTTAGGCTCTAAAGTGCACGCACACGCGCGTGTGTGTATGTAGGTGCATTTACATATGGATGTGTTGATTTATGAGAGAATATGGGATTGAATGTTGATGATGTGTCTTTTTCTCTTTCAATGTATTGCTGTGGTGACTACAACACAATATCATTCATTTTCTATCTCTTGTTAGAGCGACTTTGTTAATAGTTTTTTGGAGAATTTTGTACCTAACCTACTAAATCAAATGAGACTGGTCCTTTGTTTTCTGTCCTTGTATAGTTCTTTCTTCCGTGGTTTTAACATCAAAGATAGGTTAACCTCATGAATAATTTTGGTAGTTTTCTTACTTATTTTATTATCTAGAAACAAGTGTTTTCTCAACGTTTGTGACTTGTCTTTTCACTCTCTGTAAATGTCTCTCTCAAAGGGCAGAAGTTTTTAATTTTGAAGAAATGCAATTTATCAATTTTCTTTTATAGATTATATTTTTTATGACCGCGATAAGAAATCTTTGCCTAGGGCACCTGGGTGGCTCAGTTGGTTAAGTGTCTGCATTCAGCTCAGGTCATGATCCCGGGGTCCTGGGATCAAGCCCCACATGGGGCTCCCTGCTCAGTGGGGAGTCTGCTTCTCCCTCTGCCTGCTGCTCCCCCATTTGTGCTCTCTCTCTCTGTCAAATAAATAAATAAAATCTTAAAAAAAAAAAAAGAAATCTTTGCCTAATCCAAGTTCATAAAGATTTTCCCTTATGTTTTCTTGTAGAAGTTTCATAGCTTTACATTTTACATTTAGGTCTATGATCCATTTTCAGTTCATTTTTTATGGTATGAAAATGTTCTTTTACATATGGATATAAAATTGGTCCAGTACTATTTATTAAAAAGACTATCAGCGGAATTGTCATTGAACATTTGTCAAAAATCAGTTGTGTGTATATATATATATATATATATGAAATCAGATAATAATGATATATACATGGAGTTACACACACACACACACACACATATATATATATACATATATATATATATATATATATATATATATATATAGTATCTATGACTTTGTTCTATGTCATTGATTATTCCTATACCAGCCATTGGTTCTATACCATACCATTATTTCTCTTAATATCAATGTCACACTGTCTTGATTGACATAGCTTTATAATATGTCTTGAAATCAGGTAGTGTTAATCCTCCAATTCTGTTTTCTTTTTTAAAGTTGTTTTAGCTTTGGCGCACCTGGGTGGCTCAGTCGTTAAGCGTCTGCCTTCGGCTCAGGTCATGGTCCCAGGGTCCTGGGATCGAGCCCCGCATCCGGCTCCCTGCTCGGCGGGAAGCCTGCTTCTCCCTCTCCCGCTCCCCCTGCTTGTGTTCCCTCTCTCGCTGTGTCTCTCTCTGTCAAATAAATAAATAAAATCTTTAAAAAAAATAAAATAAAATAAAGTTGTTTTAGCTCTTAGAAGTCTTTACTTTTCTATGTGAACTGTAGAGTAAGTTTGTCAACTTTTCCAAAGTGTCTGCTAGGATTTTGATTGGGATTGTATTGAATCCATGATCAGTATGGAGAGAATTGACATCTTAATGATGTCAACTTCCAGTCCATTTAGCTAATACATGTCTCTCTTTACTTTTGTCTCCTTTTATTTCTCTCAGCAGTATTTTGTAATTTTCAGTGGACAGATATTGCACATATTTTGTCAGATATATTGCTAAATATTTGAGATTTTTAAAGATACCATATAAATGGTATTTTTTTCTATTGTAAAATATTTGTTGTTAGTATACAAAAACATAATTAACTGTTGTAATTGATCATGCGCCCTGCAACCTTGTAAGACAAACTTATTACTTGTAGTAGCTTTTTCTAAAGATTCTTTCATATTTTATACAGAGGATCACTTCACCCGCAAATAGATTTAATTCATCCTTTTCAATCTATATGTCTTTAATTTATTTTGAAAGCCTTATTAAGCTGGCAAAATTTTCTAGTAAAATACTGAATGGGCTGTAGCAATAGACATTTTTATTTGTAACCTGAGCTTAGAGGGAAAGCCTTCAGTCTTTCACCACTAAGTATAATGTTAGCTGTAGGCTTTTTGTCAATGCCCTGTGTCAGATTGAAGAAGTTTCCTCTATACCAAGTTTTCTGAGATTTTTGAAAAATCAGGAATGATTGTTGGATTTTGTTAATTTTTTTCCACATCTATTGAGATGATCCTATGTTCTTTTTTTAAAAGTATATTTATATAGTGAATTACATTGATTGATTTTTGAATGTTAAACTCATCTTGTAATTCTGGGTTAAACCCAACTTGTTTATTGTGATGGGCAGATCTCCAAGATGGTCCCTGAGATCCCTACCTCTTAGTGTATACAACCTATCCTTGAGTATTGGGGGGATCTCTGAACATGATGAGATAATCACCTAGATTATATTAGGTTATATAAAACATCTTTGTAGCTGTCTGGAGAGAGATTCTCCTGTTGGTTTTTAAAAAATAAGTTGCCATGTTTTGAGAGGGCCATGCTACCAGGACCTTAGGGCAACCTCTGAGAGCAGAGAGTGACCTCAGCCAGGAGCTAGCAAGAAAATGGGGACATCGGTTTTATAACAACAGGAAATTAATTTTGCCAATGACCCGAATGAACTTGGAAGGGAACTGTGAGCCTTAGATGCTATTGCAGCCCTGGACCTTAAAGTCTGCCTTATAAGTCTTAAGCAGAGGACCTAGGCAACCCATGTCTAGACTCCTGACTTACCGATGTTGTGAGATGATAAATTTGTATTGTTTTAGGCCACTAAGTTTGTGATAATTTGTTATGCAGCAATAGAAAACTAATGGAGTCATGATATACTTTGTATATATTATTGGATTTGATTTGCTGAATTTCATGTAAGAAAGAACATTTTCATCTATGTTCAAGAGTGATATTGATATGTGGTTTTCTTATGCCTTTGTCTGATTTTAGCATCTGGGCAATGCTGGCTTCATAGAATAAGTTTGGAAATATCTCCTTCCTTTCACCTTTCTGGAAGAGTTTGGGTAAAATTTCTTCTCTAGATGGTTGGTCAAATTCACCAGTGGAACTATCTGGGCCTGGAGTTTTCCTTGTGGGAAGGTTTTTAACCACAAATTCAATCTCTCTTGCTAGAAATAGGATGATTCGTGTCATCTATTCCTTCTTCTGTGAGGTTTAGTGATTTGTATCTTGTGTGGAAATGTGTACATTCAACCAAGTTGTAAAATTCATTGACAGGAAGCTGTATAAAATATACCCTTATTATCATTTTAATATCTATAGTATCTGTAGTGATGCCATTTATCTAATTCCTAAATATTGGCAATTTGTGTTTGTTTTTTTTTTTTCCTCTTCAGTGTGGTTAAAGGGTTATCAGTTCTATTGATCTTCTCAAAGAACCAGCTTTTGGTTTCATGGGTGTTCTCTACTGTTTTTCTGTTTCTTCTTTCATTTGTTGATCTTTATTATTCCCTTTGTTTTGTTTACTTTGGGTTTCATTTTTTCCCCCCTAATTTCTTAAGGTGGAAGCTAATTTGGTTTGTGAACTATCATGTCCTCAGTTATACTTACTCCAGAATTCCACAATTTTACTGTCTTTTTATTTTTGTTTTGTTCATAATGCTTATTTTTCATTTTGATTCCTTCTTGGTCCTGTTTATTATTAAAAATAAGTTATTTAGTTTCCAAATATTTGAGAATTATCAATATTTCTGTTATTGATTTTTTAATTTCCTCCATTGTGGTCAGAAAATATACTTTATATATTTTAAATCCTTTTATATTTACTGAGACTTGTTTTATGGCCTAGCATATTTTTTATGTTGAAACATGTCCCATATGCCATTGAGAAGAGTATGTTTTCTTTTGTTGAGGTGGGATATTCTCTACCTATCAATTATTTGAAGTTGATAGTATATGTTCAGTACTTGAACTACTGGGCAGAATAATTTCAGAATTTTATGGGTGATTCTATTTCTCCCTTTGTGTTAGCACAGCATTTGCTTGAGGTTATGACTTCGGTCTTTTGGGTGGAGATTTTCTAATCACTTTTCAACCAATGGCAGCATTTTTCTACTTCCTGGAACAGTGCAATGAGCCTATTTCCACCTCCTCAAAACGCTCAGAGCCTGTGGCCTGGAAATGCCTCACTTCATAGGCATTAATATTCCAGTTGTTAAAGGACATACATGTTCTATATCTATGCAGTGTGGTACATCAAATCCAGATCCACTATGACTGTAGATTTTCTTCATTTCTATCAGCTGAAGGTTTCCTTTTTTTGCTTTTGAAGTTGGCTATAAATTTTTCATAACTCTTCAAATATTTTAAGTGGAATGTCTGTGTGTTTGATGTGAAGCAAAGGAGGCTTTTTGTATTTTCTTAGGCTGGCATCTTGACTGAAAACTCTTAATCTGTGTTTTTTTTTTTAATTTTTTTTTATCTTGGTTACAATCATTCTAATTCAGAAAATTACCATTTGAATAAACATGTTGAAAAATGTGACACTAATAATGTTAAACTTTTGTTTAAGAATGTAGAATAATAAGGGCTCTTCCTTACCTCCAAATCTACCTTTGAGAGATTTTTGAATGGTAGTTTTAATGATGTGTCACTTGATAACATTGTAAAGCATTCTTGTTCATGTTAAGATATAGTTTGGTTATCTTTTTGACATTATTAAAAATGAAATTAGATAAATTTCTAATTTGCTTATTGCTAGGATCAGAGACAGAAATAGAAAAGAGATTCATTGATTATCTCTCTTATTCTGACTGCTGATGAAATACTAGTAATTACAATAACAGGACTAATTCTATGCACCAGTCCTTTTGACTTTGGCATGTTGATAAAACCATATGACTTGTGATGCCTCGATTCTTCTACAACTTCTATCCAAGTTACTTTGAAAATTTAGTTTATACACCATGCCTCAACTTCACTTGACCTTCCTTTGGCATGTATACAACCATACAAACATAGGTAGTGAAATTACATTACATGGCAGTAGTTACGTACAAAATCGGGATTTGGATAATTTAGAGCATGTGTATATTAATTTTTGTATTTCTTATTAAAATTAAGCCACAGAATTCTAAATATTATTAAAGACTATTATTAAGGAATATTGTTTTAGGTTCTAAAATATATTTTTCAACCAAGAATAGGAGAGTAAGCCTGCTAGGAGGATTGTCATTGTATTGGGGGTGATGCCAAATCACATGGGGACATTATAAACTTCTTGGATTTGTACCAATACTTGTCTACTGTCAAGTGAGCATGCCCTTTAGACTGAGCATCTCTGTCTTGGGGAGATCTTATGAGTACTAAATCAAATAAGATTAGGGTTTGTAAAAAGTTGGGGAGTTTCAACGAGGATGAATACAGTTCTCTTCCTCTGTTCTTTAGACACACAATCTAATACTAGATGAGATAGTAAAGACATAACCAGAAAGGTATAGCTTGTCTCAAATGTTCTGCACAATCACTCTCTGTGAAATAGAACAGCGATGTAAGGTGATGAATTAGGATAAAATTTGGGCCTTCTGGTGTTCAGGACAGATGTAGGCAGCAGGATCTGAAAGTTTAATAGGGACAAAATGTGGCAGTGAGTAGAGTCTGGAGTCTGGGAAGTGCTCCTGCTTACTGAAGGAGGCTGAAAAATTGCTGAGTTACTGGTTGTGGTTATGGCTTTGTAGGAAGCTTTGGGCTTAGGGAGTCAGGAAGAGAAAGAGCCTCAGGATGAGAAACGACTTCAAACCATTCACTGGTTCACTGACAGGATCTGCTGATATTTACCAATAAACATTACCTGGAGCAGGAGTCCCCAAATGCCATTTTAAAACTTGAATGTAGACTAGGGGCCCAGGATACGAGGCAGAAGCAGTCACAAAACTCTAGGTCCAGAGGAAAAGAGAAATAAAAACAAGAACTGGTATATTGAATTATTCTTCAAAAATATTTATTTTGTCTCCCCCACCATGTAAGAAGTATATTTCCTCATCTCCCATATGTTGGGCTTGGCTATGTGATATTTTTAGGCCAACGGGATGTCAGCAGAAGCATGAATTGTGCTTCTAAGTTTGGACTATTCTTGAGTTTCCGTCATGGCTATGAAAAGATGAGGATCAAAGCAGTGTAAAGCAGACATGGAGCCAAGCCCAGCTAAACACTTCTTAGATCCAAGTCTCCTACTGTTGACCTGTAGATCCATGTGGAAGAGTAAATTATTGTTATTTTAAACCACTGAAATTGAGGTAGTTTATTTTACTAAACATTATTGTGGTGCTAGCTAAACAAAACAAAACAAAACAAAACAAAAGTCCTACTTTAAAAGATTGCAACCCAAAAATCTAAAATGTATGTAGAGCCTATAGACTCATGTAATCCTAATAAGCACTTGAAAGAAAGTAAAAAAAAGATCAGAAAATCACTTTTGATGAAATTAATTTATGATAGCTTGGCACAGCCTTTGAAATCATTATTTTAGGATATGAAAATAGATACATAATTTCATAATGTCTATTAAAAATACATTTTCAAACAAAAACAGGAAGAAATGAAATAACAGAGTTGGAAAGAAAAGACTACTGTGACTCTTGGAAATAAAAAACACAGTATTTGAAACTTTAAAAATCAATATAAAGGATAAACTTTAAGTAGAGTTGAAGACTGATTGTTTCAGCCTATTTTAGCACAGAGTAAAAAAGAAGAAAGTGTAGATTGAGAAGCTTCATATATACACACACACACATATATACATATATACACACACACACATATACACATGCATACACACACACACACACACACTATGGGAGTGTCAAAGAGAATGGAGAAATTTCTTTATATGCATTATTTAAGGAAAAGTCCTACAATTTTGAAAATTTAAAGATCCTCAGAAAATTTTGTATGATAACCTAAGATAAAGATAAACCCACACTAGACACATTATAGTGAAATTAAAGATTATCAAAGATAAAGGGAACCCAATTTCAGTTGCTTGTAGAGTAGTGCTGACTAATAGAACTTTCTGCAATGATAGAAATATTATATCTTTGCTGTCTAGTATGATAGCCACTAGCACATGTGGTTATTGAGTGCTTGACATGTGACTAGTCTAACTACTGAGGAAAATACCAAGTTTTTTTATTTAAAAAATGTTAATTATAATTTAAATTTAACTGGGCACATGTGACTAGTGATTACTATATTGGACTGCACAGTTCTACAGAGAAAAAATAGAGAAGTCAATTAGGCCAACAGTAGACTTCTCATTAGCCTCAGTAGTTGACAGAAGGCAATAAAAACCAATCTTTAATGTGCTGAAGGGAAATTACTTTTAACATATTTTTTATACCCAGTTAAACAACCATTCTATTTTGCAGGTGAAACAAGAAACTTGCCTTTCAGATATTCAGTGAAGAAAACATATTGCATTGAGATTTGCACATATACCCTTTAGATTTTTTTAAAGTATCCAGGGAATCCTCTTTTGGTGAGTGGATACCAAAAACTGCTACAATTATACATTTTAAGATTGAGAGGTAGAGTTCATGTCCGAAGAGTCATGAGCTATAAGTGGTGCGTCCTTAGGTAAAAAAAATTTCTGTGGGCATTTCCAGATTTCCATGCCATGTATTATAATTTTGACATTTAAACAGAGACAGACTACCTTTTAGGACATTTTAGATCATTCCCAATCAATTCAACTTTGAAAATGTGCACATTTCATTTTAGGACTTAGGCATCTGTAAATACAATATAAAGTGATTGGAAAAAGATCTGCAACATATACAAAACAGATTTTATCAACTATGGACAATAAAATAGCTATCAGATGCAAGAACTTATAATGAAAATAGGAAGCCAAGATATTTGATAAAAAAAAAAAAACAGTAAACTTATTTAACCATATTCTGTAAAATAAGAATGCTAATCAAAACATTACAACACTTTTTAAATAGAACTCTAATATCTAGCAACAGTAAGATCAGGAATGAGCTTGTTCAATGAATGGTTAGACTGTTAGGATTTCTTACTGCATTCAGAAGGAAGACAGGTACATATTAGATTAATTCATGGTTAACTGTGTATGCTTTTTTAAAAAAGATCACCTAAAGGAATATAATTAGATTATACAATTTCTAAAACAAGGAGAAAATAGTTTAATAAAAATTCATATAATGAAAAAATCAGAAGAGTTTAAAAGAAAGGAAATTAAAAACAAATGATAAAAAAGGCTAAAATAAAGTGATAGAAAAGGAATTATCATTCATATATAAAATGACGAGATGTGGCAATATTTATGTTTTAACAAAATAGACCTTAAATGAAGTATATTCTTAAATGAGTATAAGAATGAAGTGGTATTGCATATAATATTTAAAGGAACAACCTGACAAGAAAATATAGCTACCATTAATGTGTATGTACCTATGAACATAACATCATAATGTGTAATAAAACATGGACAGAATTGGAGGCTGACTTCCAGAATAGTGGTATGAGGTACCCAGGGAAAGCTCTCTCTCAGACAAACATTTTTTAAGCTGGTCAAAATTGGCAAAGGCAATCATTTGAAGTCTCCTAGAGGTTGGTCAAAGGGCTCACAGCAAATTTGGAAGCATTTATTCAACAAAATGTACAGAAACTCAATAAGAACAATGAGGACCTATGGAATTCAAGCTACAGCTGCACCCCTCTCAAGAAGCTCTGCCTTACTGAACTGTTTCAGCTGGCTCAGTGGCCAAGTGGAAGCTCCTATCTCCTACAGTTCCCTAGGGTGAATGAGCTATTCCAGGAGGTTTTGGCAGCCAGTGAACTTTGGCAGATCCCATTTTCCACAGCTCTGTCCTGTGATAGATCTGTAAGGCAGCCAGACCACCCTGATCCTCCACTGGAACCCTTAACTAGTTAGGAAGATATGGGCAGAGAAGTTGATAGAGAAAGTGTCCCACTTTCCTGCTGATCTGTGCTGAAGAAAGCTGCTCTGGTATGCTCAGCAGGTTGGTGGTAGCTCCCATTTTCCCCAGCTTTGTAGGGCAGAAGACCTATTCTGGGTAATTTTGGCAACCGTGAACACCAGCTAACCCTATCTTCCCTGGCTCTGGGCTGCAGAAGATCCATACCTCTTGGTGGCAGCACCCAATGGTGGCACCAGTTTCCCCTAGCAATGCACACACACAGCTCTTATTCCATAGGGAGAATCTAGGTGGGACAGCCAATAAAGAGAGAGTTCCTCATCTGTCCCAGCCTGTGCTTCTTAGCACAGAGGTTGTTTCCAGGGGATAGTCAAAGTAAGACTCAGACTGGCAATACCCTGCTCTTGCAAAGTGGCCCAAATTCAACTGGGCCAGACTGTGGAGCAATTTATGCCCCAGCACATTGTCAAAAACAATCGAGCAATCACCTAGCAATTAATGGAGGCTAATAGCTGTATCTGATATCAATAAAGGTAGACCATTCAGAACCTTAATGAAGAGGCCAGGGAAAAAGATAGTAAAAGAGAGCCTGGCTAAAGTCATAAACTAAGGAAGACTATATGCTGAAGTCTGTGTCCTCTGAGGAGTGGTATCAGGGGCAGCCTTTGCGGGAATAGACTTCATTGATCTAGTCCAGTCATGGTACTAAAAGCAAACCAACAGACTAGCAAACAACAAACTTCAGAAGAAGGATCATTATTCGTAAATACAATATATTATCTAAAATGTCCAATTTTAGAAAAAGAACATGTAAAGAAATAGAAAGGTGTGACCTGTACACAGGAAAAAAGGCAGACAACAGAACAACAGAAAGTACCTCAAGGGAGGCCCAGATATTGGGTTTGGCAGAAAAATACTTTAAAGTAGCTATTATAAACATGATCACAGATCTAAAGGAAACCATGTTTCAAAAAATTAGAGGACGGTATGATGACAACATCTCATCAAATAGACAACATCAACGAAGATATCATAAAAATAACCAAATGGAAATTCAGAAATTAAAAAATGCAATAATAAAAATGCAAATTTCACTGATGGGACTCAACAGTAGATTTGGGTTGACAAAAGAAACAATCAGCAAACTTAAAGACAGGTGAGTAGAGATGATGCAGTCTGGAGAACAGAGAAAAAAGAATGAGGGAAAATGAACAGAACCTAGAAAAATGTGGCATCCTATTAAGTATACCAGCATATGCATAACGGGAGTAGCAGAGGGAGAGTAGGGAGAGAGGAGCAGAAAAAATATTTAAAAAATAATGGCTGGGAGGTGCCTGGGTGGCACAGTCGGTTAATTGCCCGACTCTTGATTTCAGCTCAGGTCATGATCTCAGGGTTGTGAAATGGAGCCCCGCTTAGGGCTCTGAGCTCAGTACAGAGTCTGCTTAAGTTTCTCCATCTCTCTCCCTCTGCCCCTCCCCCATGCGTACTCACGCACTTTCTCTCTCTCAAATAAATCTTCAAAGAAATAATAATGGCTGAAAACTTCACCAAGAGGCAGAATTAGTGAACTGGGATTCCCATTTACATTTATGTTAGTTAGCCAATTGGTGTCCCACATTTCTCTGAGGCTCTGTTTAATACTTTCCTATATTGTGGGAAGTTTAAAAAATTCCTGTTGTATGTTCTAATCTCCTGAGTTAAAATGTCACTTGCCTTTACTAAGAAGATAGAGATCAGTTTTCTGCCATTAAACCTTTTACATTATTTAATCCCAGCAGTTCACTATCTTGTAGTTGTTCACTTTTATGTTTGAAACAAACTCATATGCAGATTCTCACACATGTTTATACTCACATAATTTATTGTGTGCTGCTAGGTTTATTGTTTTTGCCAGGCTAAGTTCATTCTAACTTTTCAACATTACTATTTTTAAATACATGACCATAATTTTCTATTTATATGTAGTTATGTGCTAGTAAATGTAGTGTTGACACATTAAAAAAAAATGAAATTCTACCAGACTTTTCTGGTTTCACCATATTTTCTTTAGTTCTGATTTTTTTTAAAATGGGAATTGTTTTATCTCTTTAATACTGTAAACTTTTATTCTTTTAGGCATGATCATAGGACCATACCTACTTTTGCTCCAAGTAGTTTGAAATGTGCTTTTGAATCTCTAGGGTACATTTATGATTATACTGGCTATTCTGTTTCCTGTGTCTAATGCTATTATAGTACCCATTATTGAACATCTACAAAGTGCCAGACACTTTATAAGAACTTACATTTACTGCATTGACTATCTCATTTAATCTGGATATGAATTCGTGAGATATAATTATCTTTCACATTTTACTAGTGAGAAAATAGTTTTCACCAATATTTCAAGGCCACGTATCTGGTGGTAAAATTGAGACATAAAACTAATCCTGTATAAATCCAAAGTTGTACTCTCTTTATTGTTTCTTACACGCAAACTCTAAGATCTGTTAATACTTTTCCCCAACGTTGAGTTTCCAGTTTTGATTGTCTTTTGTATCGTTGAAATTTCACAACTTGCTGTGGTTCCATTGGCATGCCTTGGAGAAATAGGAAGTCTCTGTCGGACTTGCCTGATAAACTCAAGAGCTTATTAATATGAGGGTTGTCAAAAGTTTGAAATCTGTCCTAGAGTTTATTAGAAATTTTCTGCTTTTTTATTATAAAGATAAGATATATCATTACTAAGCTAAACAAAGATAAATGGAAAGGAGCAAAGAAATAATAAAATAATAATGCATAATAGATAAATATATAGATAAATACATAGATAATTACCTAAAGGAGCAAAGAAATAATAAAATAATATTACATAATATTTATTGAGCTCCTATCATATAGAAGATATTAAACTGAGGATCTTACATAAATAATCTAATTTAACATTTACAAAAGTAAGTAATGCTATATCCTATAATTATTCTCAGTATACAACTAAACAGAAAAGACTGGAAGATTGAAGAGATTATTTAACATACTTAATGGTGAATAACTAGTAGCAGGGCTGTTTTCACATCAGGCTATGTCTGACATTGTATTCTTAATCATTTTGCAACACTAAAAGAACCTATTATAAAAATTCACAAACCAAAATTGTGACCAAGATATTAAATTAGTTCTTATATATTTTTATTTTCTAGTTATTTGTGTCACTTATTAAATATGTGGATTTAAAAAATTCTAATTGTTCTAGTTTTTGGAGGTGAACATAGTATGATATAATAATAAGTAGCATTTACTGAGAATTTATTACATACCAGGCAAGGCACTGCATAGGTAAAATAGTAGTAACTGGGGGCTCTTAACCCTCTGCAGTTACATTCAGTATACACATGTTACTTGTAGAATTAGCAGTAAACCTGGGAATTTATGAAATTTTCAGTTAAAAGAACTTTTAACTTTTCAGCATTTTATGATTAGGCATTTTACGAATGAATTGAACATTTAAAGATTAGATAATCAGAGGATATCTTGAAATGAACAAGATTAGAGTTATCTGTTCTTTCTGTAGAAGAATTTGATGAGGGTAGACTCATTATGCTATTCTAAATGCCACTTAAATCTGTCCAATAATTTATTTCCTTTCCCAGATTTACCACTAATTCTACAAATAGTGTGTGTGTATAGTGAATATGACTGCAGAAGAATTAGAGTCCTCCAAAGAAATTGTATAGCTTTCTGTGTGTACAACATTTTTGCCATAAGCATCTTTGCTGTAGATATCTTTACCACAAGTATTTGTGCCACAAACATTTTTGCAGGATAAGTAATTGGTCATAAGGCAATTTTGCTAGGAAAAAAAAAAAAATATATATATATATATATAATAACTAGTTGACAGTTTGGTTTCATCAACTGATTGACAGTTTGGTTTCATTTCTCCATGACACAGTACTCCCATTTTTATATAAATCTTAGCCCTCATAATGGTCTGTACATTGGTGCAGGATTTTGAAACCACATTTCCCATAGAACTTTGAATTGTCTCTCACTGACATATGACAATATTTCAAGAACAACAGCATAGAAAGATTTTGCAATGCAATACAAAGCTCAGTAACAAATATGCATCCTAGTACAGTTGGACCCTGGAAAAACACAAGTTTGAACTGCACGGGTCCACTTATATGTGAATATTTTTTATTAATACAATACAGTACTGTAAATGTATTTTTGTCTTCTTTATGATTTTCTTGATATCATTTTCTTTTCTCTAGGTTACTTTATTGTAAGAATATAGATATAATACATATAAACATACAAAATATGGGTTAATCGGCTGTTTATGTTATCAGTATGGCATCTGATCAACATTGGCTATTGATGTTGCTCTTTTATTTTTTGTGATTTTATCTTTTATGGCAAAATTACCTCCTAGCTGATGGGCTATGCAGCAAATTCTTGTGGCAATGATGTCGATGGGAAAGATGCTTACGATGAAAGAAAGTACCTAGAACCAATATTCTGAATTAAGTACTAGCACCATAGTTTTTTAGCTTTGATGACCTTTTCACAGGATTGAAATTGTTTTTTTTTTAATTTTACCTAATTTTTAAAATTTTAATTGCACCTATTTAATTTACTTGTTCTTTTTTTTTATTATGTTATGTTAATCACCATACATTACATCATTAGTTTTTGATGTAGTGTTCCATGATTCATTGTTTGCGTACAACACCCAGTGCTCCATGTAGTACGTACCCTCTTTAATACCCATCACCAGGCTAACGCATCTCCCCACCACCCTCCCCTCTAGACCCTCAGTTTGTTTCTCAGAGTCCATAGTCTCTCATGGTTCATCTACCCCTCCGATCTCCCCGCCTTCATTCTTCCCTTCCTGCTATCTTGCATAATACCCTCCAGTTCCATCCACATATTTGCAAATGGCAAGATTTCATTCCTTCTGATGGCTGCATAATATTCCATTGTATATATATACCACCTCTTCTTTATCCATTCATCTGTCGATGGACATCTAGGCTCTTTCCATAGTTTGGCTATTGTGGACATTGCTGCTGTAAACATCAGGGTGCACGTACCCATTCGGATCCCTACATTTTTATCTTTGGGGTAAATACCCAGTAATGCAATTGCTGGATCATATGGTAGCTCTATTTTCAACTTTTTGAGGAACCTCCATATTGTTTTCCAGAGTGGCTGCACCAGCTTGCATTCCCACCAACAGTGTAGGAGGGTTCCCCTTTCTCCGCATCCCCGCCAACATCTCTCATTTCCTGACTTGTTAATTTTAGCCATTCTGACTGGTGTGAGCTGGTATCTCATTGAGGTTTTGATTTGGATTTCCCTGATGCTGAACGATGTTGAGCACTTTTTCATGTGTCTGCTGGCCATTTGGATGTCTTCTTTGGAAAAATGTCTGTTCATGTCTTCTGCCCATTTCTTGATTGGATCATTTGTTCTTTGGGTGTTGAGTTTGATAAGTTCTTTATAGATTTTGGATACTAGCCCTTTATCTGAGATGTCATTTGCAAATATCTTCTCCCATTCTGTCGGTTGTCTTCTGGTTTTGTTGACTGTTCCTTTTGTGATGCAAAAGCTTCTTATCTTGATGAAGTCCCAATAGTTCATTTTTGCCCTTGCTTCCCTTGCCTTTGGCGATGTTTCTAGGAAGAAGTTGCTGCGGCTGAGGTCGAAGAGGTTGCTGCCTGTGTTCTCCTTTAGGATTTTGATGGGCTCCTGTCTCACATTTAGTTCTTTCAACCATTTTGAGTCTATTTTTGTGTGTGGTGTAAGGAAATGGTCCAGTTTCATTCTTCTGCATGTGGCTGTCCAATTTTCCCAACACCATTTGTTGAAGAGACTGTCTTTTTTCCATGGGACATTCTTTCCTGCTTTGTCAAAGATAAGTTGACTGTAGAGTTGAGGGTCCATTTCTGGGCTCTCTATTCGGTTCCATTGATCTATGTGTCTGTTTTTGTGCCAGTACCATACTGTCTGGATGATGACAGCTTTGTAATAGAGCTGGAAGTCCGGAATTGTGATGCCGCCAGCTTTGCTTTTCTTTTTCAACATTCCTCTGGCTATTTGGGGTCTTTTCTGGTTCCATACAAATTTTAGGATTATTTGTTCCATTTCTTTGAAAAAAGTGGATGGTATTTTGATGGGGATTGCATTGAATGTGTAGATTGCTCTAGGTAGCATTGACATCTTCACAATATTTGTTCTTCCAATCCATGAGCATGGAACATTTTTCCATTTCTTTCTGCCTTCCTCAATTTCTTTCATGAGTATTTTATAGTTTTCTGAGTACAGATTCTTTGCCTCTTTGGTTAGATTTATTCCTAGGTACCTTATGATTTTGGGTGCAATTGTAAATGGGATCGACTCCTTAATTTCTCTTTCTTCTGTCTTGTTGTTGGTGTATAGGAATGCCACTGATTTCTGTGCACTGATTTTGTACCCTGCCACTTTACTGAATTCCTGAATGAGTTCTAGCAGTTTTTGGGTGGAGTCTTTTGGGTTTTCCACATAAAGTATCATATCATCTGCAAAGAGTGAGAGTTTGACTTCTTTGCCAATTTGGATGCCTTTTATTTCTTTTTGTTGTCTGATTGCTGTGGCTAGGACTTCTAGTACTATGTTGAATAGCAGTGGTGATAGTGGACATCCCTGCCATGTTCCTGACCTTAGGGGAAAGCTCTCAGTTTTTTCCCATTGAGAGTGATATTCATTATGGGTTTTCCATAGATGGCTTTCATGATATTGAGGTATGTGCCCTCTATGCCTATACTCTTAAGAGTTTTGATCAAGAAAGGATGCTGTACTTTGTCAAATGCTTTTTCTGCATCTATTGAGAGGATCATATGGTTCTTGTTCTTTCTTTTATTAATGTACTATATCACATTAATTGATTTGCAGATGTTGAACCAACCTTGCAGCCCAGGAATAAATCCCACTTGGCTGTGGTGAATAATCCTTTTAATGTACTGTTGGATCCTGTTGGCTAGTATTTTGGTGAGAATTTTTGCATCCATGTTCATCAAGGATATTGGTCTGTAATTCTTCTATTTGATGGGGTCTTTGTCTGGTTTGGGGATCAAGGTAATGGTGGCCTCATAAAACGAGTTTGGAAGTTTTCCTTCCATTTCTATTTTTTGGAACAGTTTCAGAAGAATAGGTATTAATTCTTCATTAAATGTTTGGTAGAATACCCCTGGGAAGCCATCTGGCCCTGGGCTCTTGTTTGCTGGGGGATTTTTGATGACTGCTTCAGTTTCCTTAGTGGTTATAGGTCTGTTCAGGTTTTCTGTTTCTTCCTGGTTCAGTTTTGGTCGTTTATACATCTCTAGGAATGCATCCATTTCTTCCATATTATCTAATTTGCTGGCATATAGTTGCTCATAATATGTTCTTATAATTGTTTGTATTTCTTTGGTGTTGGTTGTGATCTCTCCTGTTTCTCTCATGATTTTATTTATTTGGGTCCTTTCTCTTTTCTTTTTGATAAGTCTGGCCAGGCGTTTATCAGTCTTGTTAATTCTTTCAAAGAAGCAGCTCCTAGTTTTGTTGATCTGTTCTACTGTTCTTTTGGTTTCTATTTCATTGATTTCTGCTCTGATCTTTATTATTTCTCTTCTCCTGCTGGGTTTAGGCTTTATTTGCTGTTCTTTCTCCAGCTCCTTTAGGTGAAAGGTTAGGTTGTGTATTTGAGACCTTTCTTGTTTCTTGAGAAAGGCTTGTATTGCTATATACTTTCCTCTTAGGACTACCTTTGCTGCATCCCAAAGATTTTGAACAGTTGTGTTTTCATTTTCATTTGTTTCCATGAATTTTTTTTTAATTCTTCTTTAATTTCCTGGTTGACCCATTCGTTCTTTAGTAGGATGCTCTTTAGACTCCATGTATTTGAGTTCTTTCCGACTTTCCTCTTGTGATTGAGTTCTAGTTTCAAAGCATTGTGGTCTGAAAATAGGCAGGGAATGATCCCAATCTTTTGGTGCCAGCTGAGACCTGATTTGTGACCTAGGATGTAATCTATCCTGGAGAATGTTCCATGGGCACTAGAGAAGAATGTGTATTCTGTTGCTTTGGGATGGAGTGTTCTGAATATATCTGTGAAGTCCATTTGGTCCAGTGTGTCATTTAAAGTCTTTATTTCCTTGTTGATCTTTTGCTTAGATGATCTGTCTATTGCAGTGAGGGGGGTGGTGTTAAAGTCCCCCACTATTACTGTATTGTTGTTGATGTGTTTCTTTGCTTTTGTTATTAATTGGCTTATATAATTGGCTGCTCCCATGTTAGGGGCATAGATATTTACACTTGTTAGATCTTCTTGTTGGATAGACCCTTTAAGTAGGATATAGTGTCCTTCCTCATCTCTTATTACAGTCTTTGGTTTAAAATCTAATTTGTCTGATATAAGGATTGCCACCCCAGCTTTCCTTTGGTGTCCATTAGCATGGTAAATGGTTTTCCACCCCCTCACTTTCAATCTGGGGGTGTCTTTGGGTCTAAAATGAGTCTCTTGCAGACAGCATATCGATGGGTCTTGTTTTTTTATCCAATCTGATAGCCTGTGTCTTTTGATTGGGGCATTAACCCATTTACGCTCAGGGTAAATATTGAAAGGTATGAATTTAGTGCCATTGTATTGCCTGTAAGGTGACTGTTACTGTATGTTGTCTGTGTTCCTTTCTGGTCTATGTTACTTTTAGGCTCTCTCTTTGCTTAGAGGACCCCTTTCAAAATTTCTCGTAGGGCTGGTTTCATGTTTGCAAATTCCTTTAGTTTTTGTTTGTCCTGGAAGCTTTTTATCTCTCTTTCTATTTTCAATGACAGCCTAGCTGGATATAGTATTCTTGGCTGCATATTTTTCTCATTTAGTGCTCTGAATATATCATGCCAGTCCTTTCTGGCCTGCCCGGTCTCTGTGGATAGGTCTATTGCCAATCTAATGTTTCTACCATTGTAGGTTACAGATCTCTTCTCTCGAGCTGCTTTCAGGATTTTCTCTTTGTCTCTGAGACTCGTAAGTTTTACTATTAGATGTCAGGGTGTTGACCTATTTTTATTGATTTTGAGGGGGGTTCTCTGTGCCTCCTGGATTTTAATGCCTGTTTCCTTCCCCAAATTAGGGAAGTTCTCTGCTATAATTTGCTCCAATATACCTTCTGCCCCCCTCTCTCTTTCTTCTTCTTCTGAGATCCCAATTATTCTAATATTGTTTCATCTTATGGTATCACTTATCTCTCAAAATCTGCCCTCGTGGTCCAGTAGTTGTTGATCTCTCTTTTTCTCAGCTTCTTTATTTTCCATCATTTGGTCTTCTATATCACTAATTCTCTCTTCTGCCTCATTTATCCTAGCAGTTAGAGCCTCCATTTTTGATTGCACCTCATTAATAACCTTTTTGATTTTGACTTGGTTAGATTTTAGTTCTTTTATTTCTCCAGAAAGGGTTTCTCTAATATCTTCCATGCTTTTTTCAATCCCAGCTAGTATCTTTAAAATCATCATTCCGAACTCTAGTTCCGACATCTTACTAATGTCCATATTGATTAGGTCCTGGCAGTCAGTACTGCCTATTGTTCTTTTTTTTGAGGTGATTTTTTCCATCTTGTCATTTTGTCCAGAGGAGAATAGATGAATGAGAGAACAAAATGCTAACAGGGTAACAGCGTCCCCAGAAAAATATACACTAAACAAATCAGAAGAGACCTGAAACCGGGGAAGAGAAAGAAAGAAAACAGAAAAAAAGAAAAAGAAAAAGAAAAGGATAAAACAAAACAAAACAAAAAAAACCCAGAATATGATCAAATATGATCAGACTGGTGCATAGATCAGTGCCACACACTAGATTTTGGGCGTTGTTTGGTCTGTTAGAAGTAAGGGCCTCCCAAAATTTTAAAGAAAGAAAAACTTATATATGTTCAAAAATAAGGGTTAATACAATGAAGGGATGTAATATGAGTGTAAAGTTGAAAATTATAAAAGATTTTATAAAAGGAATTGATAAGATAAGAAGTTGGTGGAAAAAAGAAAGAAGAGGATTTAAAAAAAAAAATAAGGTAGAGAATGTGATCAGGCAGGAGACTAGAACAAAGCCATACATTAGAGATTTAGGGTATATTTTGGTCTGTTAGAAGAAACTGTATCCCAAAATTTTAAAGCGCGAACAACTTATATATATATACCAAAAGTAAGGTTAACTACTGTGAAGGGATAGAATATGACTCTAAAAATGAAAAAGAAAAGAGATTTTTTTTAAAAAGGGATTGATAAGATGTTGGTTGAAAAAGGGAAAAAAATTAAAAAAAAAAAAAAGTTAAAAAAATTAACTTTGAAAGACTAAAGAATCATGGGAAAAAAGCCATGAATTCTATGTGCAGTATTCCTCTAGCGCTGGGGTTTTGCCCTTCTCATTGATCGGTAAACTTGGTCTTGGATCACTGTTCTTGCTGATCTTCTGGGGGAGGGCCCTGTTGCCGTGGTCCCAAATGTCTTTGCTGGAGGCAGAATTGCCCCGCCCTTGCTGGGTCTGGGCTAAGTAATCTGCTTGGGTTTGCTCTCTGTAGATTCTGTTCCCTGTAAGCTTTCCATAGAGCTTTGGAGGACGAGAGTGAAAATGGTGGCCTCCCAATCTCCACCCCAGCAGAGCCAAGAACTCAGGGCCCCGCTCCTCAGTGCACCCCCAGAGAAGAGCAGTTAGTCACTCCCATCTCCCTGGTCTCTGGCCACACTCCCTGCTCACCCGGCCTGTGACCGAGCATTTCTATCTCTGGCACATGACCCCGTTTGGAGTCTCCAAACCCAGCAGATTCCTGTGGTGTGCTCCTGCACCACTCCTCCCAGGGGAGAAAGGGGAATCTTCCTGGATCTGCCGCTGGTTGGGTCACTGCTGGAGGAGCAGTGGCCCGACTGTGCCGCAGATCATGGTTTATGACAACCCCAAGCTGAAAGCCCACTCCTCGGCTCTCTCTTTGCAGCCGGCTTCCCTGCTCTGATACCTGGGACCCCTGTCGCACTCAGGCACTCCCGGTCTTTCTGTGACCCCAAGGGTCCTGAGACCACACTGTCCCAGTGAGGGTTCCACCCCCTGCTTAGCCACTGGAGTGACGTCTCTCAGCAGAGCCGACTTCTAAAAGTTCCGATTTTGTGCTCCGCTTTCAATCACTTGCCGGTATTGGCTGACGGAGGCCCCCTCCCCCGCCATCGATCTTCCCGAATATCGCCTCGGATCACTTCTTCGCACGTCCTACCTTCCAGAAAGTGGTTGCTTTTCTGTTCAGAGAGTTGCTGCTATTCTTTTCTTCCATCTCCTGTTGAGTTCGTAGGTGTTCAGAATGGTTTGATCCCTATCTAGCTGAATTCCTGGGACCAGACAAAATTTAGGTCTCCTGCTCCTCTGCCATCTTGCTCCTCCCCCCGAAGTTGTTGGTTTTATGGGCCAAAGTGACAAGAAAGAGAAAACTTCAGGCTCTAAAAGAATTGGCTCCAAGGCATAAGACTCATTCAGATTGAAAGAGCAAAGCTGGTTCTTGTTTTTATAGCCATGTTTGCTTTCATAAAGCATGATGCCACATTTTCAAATTCATAATATTATTAATTAGCATGGGATATATGGAAAGACTTCCAGAGAGACTTTTTTCTTTTTTCCCCTTTCTTCTTCTTTTCCTCCCCTTCTTTCTTTCTTTTTTTTAATCCTTGATTATTTTTTATCTTATCTTCTATATTCTCTTGATCTTTTATTTTTCCCCTATTCTTTTATTCCATTTTCTTTCTTTCTTTTTTTAAGATTTTATTTATTTATTTGACAGAGAGAGACACAACAAGAGAGGGAACACAAGCAGGGGGAGTGGGAGAGGGAGAAGCAGGCTTCCCGCAGAGCAGGGAGCCTGATGCGGGGCTCAATCCCAGGACCCTGGGATCATGACCTGAGCCGAAGGCAGACACTAAACGCCTGAGCCACCGAGGCGCCCCATCTTCCATTTTATTTCTTAACTTTATTTTCTTTTTTTGGATAATATATTGCAAAGCATTTCTTTATTATTTCATTATCTGGGAGAGGTTCTATATCTATTCTAAGCAGTATTAAATAGATGAGTCTCACTTCTGCTTTTGTCCTTGTGTCCTCAGAATCCTTCACTGTGCCACCAAAGAATGGTGTCCTTGAATGGCATATGGGTGAGGTAATTCATTTTCTTTTTTCAATAGCTGTGCTTCAATTGATCTATTTAGATATAGAGTACAATTCCAATTATAGCAACTGTACATGGCAAGACACAGGCATCTGCACTGAAGCATTATTATACATTAAAAAAATGCTTGATGGAGTATACCTAGTCCATAATGTTGGTGATGATCCTGTTTCTCTCACCAGGAGTCTAAACTCTCCCTAGGATATGACACTTTGGAACTATAAACTTCATAAAACAGGTGAAACCATGGAAGCCTGAACAATTCACTAACTGACTCACAGTTACAACACCCAGGAGAGGAGCAATAGTAATTGCCCCTATTGGTTCAACCTCATTCAAATCTTCCTTACTTGATCTCAAGTAAGTTAACATTAAGTATTGGCTCATTATTGGAGAGTTTGATGTTTTACTCTCAAGATGTTCTTGTCTAAGATTTGAGAAGCCTGTTCTTGAGAAGAGCCTCATGAAAGAAACAAAGCTGGGTTTGAAGAAAAAATGTGAATGTTTTGTATAAAGACTTCTATTTTAGAAATGACTTATTGGTGTCTACTTCATTCCTGAAACTTTCCTTTAAACCAGAACATATAAATTCCCTGCTATGTGTGGGGTACATTAAGCTTGGAGTTTATCTTCCATGGCTTGTTTATCAGAAAGCAGCAGTGTGAAATTATTTAAAGACCATGTCAAGTGGAAGAAGAAAAGGAGAGAATGCACTATAAAGGTTGACAAGAAGGATGACTTGGAGCTACTAATTAGGAATGCTTGCTCTCTGTTTGAATGCATCTTTTTCTAGTGTAAAATTCCCATATCTGATGTGAGGAAGTGGAGGGGAAAATGAAGAAAACAAAAACAAAAGCAAATATCCTAGCTGACTCTACTGGCTTCTTGGCTTATAAATGGTTACCTTCCAACTGACTAAGGGGATGACATGATTGTCAGAGAGTTGAACAGTGAGCAAAGACAACCTCATTTAGATAAGTGGAAAGCAGTTGGTGAGCAACTGTAGGAAAACAAAGATCATCTGACATGACTGAGATCTATAATTATGAGAACATGGTGGCTTAGGTATTCCTTCTGACGTAGTGACAAAAACTTAGCGACAAACCTAGGACTGGGAAGAGTCCAGGTTGAACGGGTTGGGTGGAGACAGGGGAGGGAGAGAGAGAGAGAAGTAAAGGGGGTTGGAGAGAGAGAAGGAGGAAGAAAGGGATGGAGGGAGGTGTAAGGAGAGAGGGAGAGAGAGAAAGAGAAGGGGAGAGAGATAAAGATAGGGAAGGGGGGACAGACAAACAGACAGACAGACACAGGCTAACAACTCAAGCAAGGAATCCCTACAACCCCCATGTAGTATTGTACTTCCACTTAGAGGCATGAAAGCACCAAATGTTAGACAGTAGGACTTGGGACAGGATAGTTTACCAGCTGAATGTTTAATGCAGAGCTATAGGAAGAAGTAGAACAGAGGGGAGAAAACTTACAATAAGCAGGACTAATATTTGCAGTGACATTTTGAGAGTAAAGGAGAATATTCATTTACCTCATGACAGGTGCTTATATGCAGTAATGACATTTTTTTCCATCCAAATGCTATTTAGATTGTTACTTTTTTTTTTTTTGGTATACAAAGGTAATCTGGGACCAGGAGTTTAAGCTGGGTGTTTACATTTTTATTCAATGCCAGTTACTTTGTGTGGCATGTAATATCTCACATTGATCCTGTTTTTCTTTTCTTTCCTCCTCCTCCTCCTCCTCCTTCTTCTTCTTTTTTATCTGTATGTGTATCTTGGAACCTATTGCCTCAGTAGAGACCCTTCTGATGATGGCATAGGAGTGTGACCTATTGCAATGGGTCTTTTTTTTTTCTCTCTCTTACTGTTTTTAAAGTCAGCAGGACAAGTGCAGAGTTGACAGCAGAAATACATACCTGTTTCTCTTCTTTGTCTGCTATTCACAATGATTTTATATGCAACAGAAAAAAGAGACTAGATACCTGTTTTTTTTTTTGGTTTTTGTTTTTTTTTTCTGAGCCCTGTATTCTGGCTTCCGTATCCCCCTCTTCTGACTTCAAGTGTGGGAAAATGTATCAACATCTTAGATGCCAGCCATAAAAGAGATGAGTCTGGACAGAGAAAGGACTCCTTTGGCAGCCAAATCCTGGGCATCAATAGCACAACAAAGCAAAGAGGTAAGAGAAGAATGGACTTCCTCAGATCTCTGCTGCCTTCTCCTTAGTGAGCTGCTATCCCCTGCATTCATCTGTGTTTATGAACTTCTATGAAAATGAATAACTGAGGTACCCACAAGTGCAGCAAGGGGGTAGCTTATCCCTGAGTTTAGAAAGTTGACGTGGATTGAATTTAGGGCAAATACCTTTTCCAAGTTATAGAGACTCCCCTCTCCTGTTCTTCCACCAAGTACATTCATAGAATTACAGTAAATTTGCATAAGTTTGTGTCTTTGTCCCTTAGAGATCAGCTGCTTGGCCTCTGTCCACACTTTTCATGGGAGGAAACTGAGGCATGAAAAGTTTGATGGATGTTGCCAAAATGACAGCTAGTTAGATAAGGGCAGAGTCTGGACTGGAATCTAGGTCTCCCACTTCCTACCCTAGCTCTTAACCCAGTGCGCTATTTCCTGCCCTGCTCTATAAGTAGGACTTTTTTAAAAAAATGATTTCTCTCCAGCTTTTAGGTTGTCACAGGCTATTAACTATTTTTTAAAGAATTTTAAAATAAAAGCTGTAGTTTTAGGAAATTGGAAGTCCATGTATTTCTCTTAGTGTTGTGGATTTTGTTTTTGTTTTTGCTCTTGTTTCATTTTTCCCTCATAATGAGGTGTTTTGTTTTGTTTTGTTTTATAGAATGAAGCACTTGATAGACTCAGATCTATACTTAGAGAAAAGTGCTCTATAATATAAAATAATGGTTCAGGGCTTGGTGTTAGAGTCTCTTAGCTCTGGTTTGATTGGAGCTACACACCCCTTTGCTAATCATGTGACCTTGGGCAAGTTCCTTAATCTCTTAGAGCCTCCGTTTCCTTGTCCACAAAATTCTGGGCATAAAAACACTTTATCATAGGACTGTTGTGATGATTAATTGAGGTAAGGTATATATAATGCATTATTTGTATAGTCTTAGGCTCATAATAAATACTCAATTAAATGTGGCTCTATGTGTGTGTGTGTGCGTGCTTATGTGTTTTTACACACATGTGTTTATGATCCAGGAACAACTTTTTCTACTCCTGTGATGCTACATTAGTCCTGATTGTGACCGATAGCAGTTTGTTCTCAAGGCATAATTATAAATATGTGTAAAAAATGAGACACTTTGTAAGCAAACATAATAGCTTAACATATCAGTTTGGAGATGCTATTTCAGCATTTTGAAAAGAGTTGTGGAGGAATATAGGCATTTCAGATAGTAAGAGGTATTATACAAAAAAAAATTCATTAGCTAAATGATTAAGAAAGGCTGGCTTATGCAAATTAAAAGGTTTTTTTTTTTTTCTCTAAAAGATTTCTCAGAGTTTTTAACTGCTAAAGGACATTGTGATTTCCAAAAATGGAATATATGACCAGGACGCACTTTTTTCTTCAGACATCTAATGGACCTAGATAGTCATTTTAGGTAAAGCTGTTCTATTCTTATTCCATTTACATGGCCACAGTTCCAAACTCTTTTGGAAGGCTCTTGAGGGAATCACCTTGCAGTTCCGTGGAACTGGCGCCTAGTTTTTGTAATGTTTTTCTTTTTTTCTTTTCTTTTTTTTAAACCAAAACCAGAATAAATTTTCACCCTGAGATCTTATTTCCTTCTTTATTTTTAATTGTGGTAAAAACATACATAACATAAAATTTACCATCATAACCATTTTTGAGTGCATACTTTGTGTGGTGTAGTAGTAGTAAATGCATTTACATTGCTGTGCAACCAATCTCCAGAAATCTTTTTATCTTGCAAAAATGAAACTCTATACCCATTAAACAATTCCCCATTCCCTCCTGCCCCAGCCCCTGCCAACCACCATCTTCCTTTCTGTCTCTATAAATCTGACGACTTCTAGGTACCTCACATAAGTGGGATCGTGCAATATTTGTACTTTTGTGATTGGCTTATTTCACTTAACATCAGTCAGCATAATTAACACTAGCTATTGCAGCACACAACCAGAAACCTTCACTGCCTGACATATGACAGTTACTTTCTCACTCATACAGAGACCAGTAGGAGTCAGGGGATCCTCCTACATCTTAGGGTTATGCCCTTCAGAAAACGTGGACTCTAAGGTGATTGTGGGAGGGGAAATAAGGAATGGAGTAGACATCAAGACTCCTAACTGCTTTGGTTGGCCCTGAAGCAACCCCTGGCACGCCTTCTTGTAGTCCATTGGCTTAGCTTAGTTACATAGCACTAATCCATCTGGAGTGGAGGCTGGGAAATATAGGGGAACCCATGGAATTTAGGGGGCACTGACTTTGTGAGACATGTTTTATGAAGCACAATAGTGACTGTTATGACTTTGTTAACTTAATGTTTATTAAGTGGAGCACAGGATGCTGGCCAGTAAGTTGCAGTTCAGTAACAGACCACACGAGAAGCTGAAATAGAAAAGTTTATTACTCACAGGTCATGGAGGAAGGACAACTCAAAGGGCTGCATGGGGACATCAAGGCAGAGTGCAGAGAGAAGGCAGGACCTGGGGCTCATGTCTTTATTAGGGTGAGTGGGTAGAGTACTTTGGGGTTTCCCAGCTAGGTCTGGATTGATCAGTTCAAACCAAAGAGTTGGGTTTTGGTAAGCCCCACGGCAGTATTATCTAAGGGATGCATTAGGCATATGGGTGCTGGGAGGTACGGGAGACTGTTGCAGTCACATCAGGAACTTGCATTTGCTTGTGATTCTGATGCTGCTATCCAGGACAAGAGCTTGCAGGAGAGGCTAATGTCAGTTTCAAGTCCCTGCAGACTGCTTGGCTAAACAAAATAGATGTCGAGGCAGCAATACCATGGATTAGTTTAGCTAAACTCTCAACACTAACTATTTGAAAAATAATGATAAATATATGTGCATGATTTATTTAGTCCACAAAACTGGTGGACATAGGAATTCATAAATCTCTTTCAATAACTGTATGGTGTGCCTCAGGATTTTGTGGACAAGATAGGTTTCTAGTATTCATCATTAATCAGAACAATACTGTAATTTTAACTAGCAGATAATTAGAAGCATGGAACTTAGGACAATTTAATTTCCAGATAAGACCAGCACTGATATCAACAGATGAATGTATTTGTTGTTTTTAAAGTTCTCCAGAGAGAACATTAGTGGTGACATTTTCTCCCATAGCCACTCCTGTGATGAACTTAATTTCAGTTATTTTGATGTGGGATTTTGGAATTATTCCTTACTGTGTATTCTTTATTGCCTCTATTGTGCAATAAATTAAGCTTACCACTTTGATTTGAAATTTCCATGTTGATATAGTTGTTTTGACTAATTGATCGCGCCTTGAAGTTTTTTTTAATTAAAGGGATATTCATGAATTCTTATGTATACAACTGACTTAAATTCAGTTCAAAAGCCTATGGCATATTAAGTATTCAATAATGTATGCTTTATACCTTATGTTTCACTGTCCATAATAATTACGTGAAGACCATGCCTGCATTGTACCAAAACACTCAATTAAAAAGTGCTAAGGCTATGAAACTGATTGTTTAGCATCACACACATAGACAAACTAAAAAAGAGTTGTTTGAGTGACTCCAACTTATAAAAACTACTGAATTCCATCAAAACATATTATATATTGAAACACAGTGACAGCGCATAACAGTATTGCCTTATGCTTTATTACAATGGCTAATTTTAGCCCCTAACATAGTTTCTGGTGGCCTTGTCTAACACGTTTGAGAAAAATAGATATTACTTTCCACCTTGCTGTGAACTCACTTGGGAAGCCTCAATTCCTTTTTCAAAATAGAGCCAATAACCAGTTATTTCAAAAATATATTTTTGGCAACGACTGGAATTTACTTGAAACTATATTTCTACAGTAAGCATGAGGATCATCTTGCATTATCAGGTGTTCTTATGCATTTTGAACATACTTAAACTTATATATAATCTTTAATTAATACTAGATCAGGTCTTTATAAAGTTATAATCCAGAGTTATGATTTACAAATCACTCGATTTTTTTGATATTAAATTTGGAGAGTGAATACCCATAATGGATGAGATGTATGTAGGGTTAGTCACAGAAGGTTTGCATAGAGGTAAAGATGTCTAGAAGATTCTCCAACATAAGGGAATATGGGGATCCAGACTTCCTAAGAGAAACAGGAATAATAAAGTCATAGTTTTGACCAAATATATATGGATGAAGGAAAGAACAGAGTTCTATCGTATGATCTATTATAGGAGTTCTAATTACAATATGAAAGCTCTGTAGCTCTCATAGATTATTTTAAAAATGCATTTCTCAGCCAAAACTAAGCATTTTGGTTTCCAGTAGATTCATTTTTGTCCTCCTTTCAGTTAGGCTGGCTCATGCTCATTTATTCACTTTTATCATTAAAGAAAACAGAGCAAAATGACATCTCTCGGTTTATGCAAAAGCCAATGGTAGGAAAAAAATACTAAAATTCTTAGTCCACTAGCTTTCAGTTTGGGTCATCGCCGGCAAAAACACCCTATGTCCTTTATATCAAGTTATTTAAAATTCTTCCTTGGTGTTTTTCCTTAGGAATGTGTTGTTTTCCCAATACACTATTTTTTTTTTTTTTGCTAGAGAAAAATATGAATTAATTTCTTGCAAGTTCTGTGCATCGTTCCACTTTCATTTATATTAAATGCAGTCTATAAATCCTGCAGGTTTGTTTTGGATTGTTTATAGAAATATACTGGGAAGGAAAGGATGATTGCTAAGCTGGATTTCCGTAATGGAGTAATCAGATACTTTATCATAGAGTTCATTTTATTCCTTATTTATGATTTATAGTTGTTTCTTTAACTGCCTGCAAGGTACATGAAGGAGCATAAGCCAGAAAACTATGAAAACATACATAAATATTTATTCAAATATGTTATTTTTCACCTGATAACAACGTTTTTTTTTTTTTTTTTTTTTAAGTTTTCTGTATTGGAGCATATTTTTCAAAGCAACTCACTCAAGTTTCTTCTGTTTTGTTTTGCTTTTATTTGTTTTTGCAAATTAGTAGGGAAGAGACAAAAGTTTTATTCTCCCAGAAGTTGCACTCACTGGAACTTTATCACACCCTAAGCTGAAAAGCATGAGGATGTGATAATGATGCTATTACTACTGTTTCCCAAGGAGCACAGGTGAGAGGCAAAGCAAGCAGACAATCAGGTCACACTCCCAGTCTCGCCTTCTGCATAATCTGAAGCATAAAAAGAGCTTTGCACAGATCTGGAATTTATAATACCATCCTCAAAAGTCTGTGTGTGTGTGGGGGGGTTGGTGTGTGTGCACACACATGCCCACCTTTTATTCCTTAACAATCTCTCTAGGGATACTAATATTATGCCTAAACAATGGATTGGAAAGTAAAAAATTCAAACAGCTGCAAACACTAAATAACTGCTTTGACTCCAGTGCACCAGTTTTACTGGATTCATCATTGTTTTAATGTTGCTAGTATGAGCCAGAATAAGGAAATCTGTGGGCCCAGTGATAAGCCCAAACATCCCTCTCTCATTGATATCAAATGCAGACACTATGAAAGGTATATTAGTAAGACTTATTCCAGACATCAGCTGGGTGGCTGTGTTAACAGTAGTAGTAAAGTGCTTGGGTTCTAGAATCAGAATGCTGTGCTTCACATTATGGCTCTGCTCCTCTCTAGCTGTGATCCTATGTGAGTTACTTAACCTTTCTGGGACTCAATTTCCTCCTCTGTAAAATGTGAGTATTCTATCCTAGTTTTGCTGTTGGGATTATACGTACTAAACCATTCAATTATAAAATGTGTTAAAGAGCTTAGTACAATACTAAACACTTAGTACTCAGTAAAATTAGCTAACATTTGTATGTAATGTCTCACTAAAGATTTTACAGTTGACTGACATCAGTCATTATGTCTTTAATGAATACTAAAGCTGGGTATCCAATAATTATGTCTCAAAGAACAGTGAGTCCATTCACATTGAAGACACATTGAAGGTGCTTTAAAGATGATAGAATATAGGGCACCTGGGTACCTCAGTTGGTTAAGCGACTGCCTTCGGCTCAGGTCATGATCCTGGAGTCCTGGGATCAAGTCCCACATCGGGCCTTACCTTATCTAAGGCAGAAACATAGCTTGGCTCAGGGCAGACTCATTGCATAGGACAGACTGCTTATGAAATCTTTGTGACAGAAATCCCCAATTATACATCAATTCATTTAACAACCAGAATTCCAAGGGAATGGAATTTGTTGGTTGTTTTTTGTTTGTTTTTGTTTTTAGAATGTTAAATGTATAATGCTTGAGTATCCATTGCTTAATATTTGTTATTTGGCTTTGAATGATGTATTTAATGGATGCCCATTTTCATGGAAACATGATCTGAGAGTATATATTTCAACACCGACAGCAGCAGCAGGAGCAGCAAAACAATTCCAGAGAGAGTTTGTATTCCCCAATACATGTGGACGTCAATAGCTTCATTTATTTGTTTGTCTACTTATTCATTAATTTGTTCATTTATTCATTCATTTATTTATGCATGCATACATGTGAGCAACCAAGCAATCTGGTCAAAGTCATTCTGTATTTTATGATGGTTGAGATTATAATCAGACTTTTCCATGGTAATAGTCAACACTAAAACTTAGCAGAGTGGCATCTATTTTCTAAGATAAAGGTAATAAACACTTTTGAACATGCAAGAGATCCGATAATGTAATTACCATGAGGCCTTACTGAAGACTCTGCTGGAGGCTGATATTCAGGCAATAAAGAAATGAGTAGAAAAGCTACGGAGAAAGGTTGGTATAGAACATTAGGACTGTAGGGCTAAGAATGTAAGGCTCTGATTGCAGGGCTACCATCAGAAGACTAAGTATTAAGATTTCAGGACTAATAGGCAGACCGATGTGGGAGTTCTGAAAAATCTAATAACAGAAGTAGAAAGATCTTTTAATCTGCTAAAATTGATGGTAAAGGAGAGAGGAAATGGGATTGCAGAAAATCATTCTATATACTAACTTAATTACTGTTCATATAACATTTTGGAAGGAGCTATGTAAGTAAATAAGTGGACAATTCTAATAAACCACTGCATTGGTAACTGTGTTGGGAAACAGTATAAATTATAACTTATATAAAGGGCAATTTAGTAATATATAGCAAAGATTTAAAAAGACACATATTCCTTGACTTAGAAATTCCATTCAAAAATTTATCCTGTAAGCTCCAACATGGGTGAAATGATATATATACAGTTAATTATTGTAGCATCATTTGTAAGTGAAAGATTAAAAACACCAAAATGTCTATCAGTAAGGTACCAATGAAATAAAAATGTAAAAGCACCCATTGGAGAGGCAAAGAAGGGTAGGAAATTGTATGTGCTGATAAGGATAGGAAATTGTATGTGCTGAAATGATGTCCAAGGTAGAGTAAATGAAAAACAGAAATGAGAAGAAGAGTTCATGCTACCATTTGAAAAAAAAAATGTAAAAAATGCTTGTATGCATATTAAATATCTCTAGATGCATACCTAAAAACTTCATAGCAATTTACTTTAAAGGGGAGAACTGGGTGTTAGGATTAGAGGTGGGGAGGGAAGTTCATTTTAGACCTTCTCTAGACCTCATTTTTAAAGGTTGTAGCATTAGTATTTATTACATTTAAAAATGAACTAAATGTAAATAAAAGAAAAACAAGAAGTATTCATCTGTGTCATTTGTGACCTCAGTGAAAATGGCTCGTCGGAATGGTTTGAATGGAGTAGATTGAGAGGAAAATGGGGGTTGAGGAACTAGAGAAAGGACAATAGACACATGGACATGTTTTCAATAGGTTTACTTGTGCTTAAAGTTATACATGAGGGCAATAGAATTATAGGTAATAGATAAAGATAAACCGTAAGATAAATATAGATAATGGAGAAGATTGATAATACCCCAATATATTTTCATGGTAATGGGGGATGATCCAGTATCTAGGATGTAAATTTTACCCAAAATAATGACTTTGGTTTTGAAACATTAGATTTTTTTTTTTTTTTCTGATAGGAATTATATATAAGGACTTACTCTCTATTAAGGCCACTCCTCCTTGGTGGCAATAGGAACACTTTATCTGTATCTATTTCTTTTTTTTTTTTTTGCATTTTTAAAATTTTACTATGTTATGTTAATCACCATACATTACATCATTAGTTTTTGATGTAGCGTTCCATGATTCATTGTTTGCGTATAACACCCAGTGCTCCATTCAGTACATGCCCTCTTTTATCTGTATCTATTTCTGTAAAGAAAGGGGGCAGAGAGGATAACTGAGTAGATGGAACAAAGCCACATGATCATGGGAAAAAGCAGTCCTGGTGGGGCTGGCAGGTAGCATGGTATACTATCTCTACCCTCCTGGTCTTGTTACTTTCAGAAACCACCAATATTCTTAGTATGTGCTGCTTGGGAGAGCTGAAGGGAGGAGCAAGTGACAGGATATTCTGTAGGTCTAGCCCTACAGAACAAATGGAATATTGTTATTGTGTGAAAAGAGAGAGATGGAAAAGAGTTATGAAATATTCCCATTTCAAGATCTACAATTATGTAGAGATTTATTTTGCCTTCCATTCCAATACATATTCTACTTTTGTAGTTTATCTGTAACTTTGGGGAAAATTTATTTTGTTTATTGCATCTGCCTCTCACCTCCTGCTCATGCTGAGGTTCACACCCAACCCAAGCTCTGGCCACCTACACCCAAATGTCTTCTCTCTTCCTATCTTTGTTTGATGTATGATTCTATGGCTTTCTATTTCCATCATGTGAAAATTATTCCACTTTCTCACCAATGGGCTCTCTACCTTCTTCTGCTCCAACTTCATTTTTTAGAACTCTCAATTGACAATACAGACAAGTAGGTGGAGTTATTGCATATTGTTTTGGTAGATGAATGACTAGAAATTCTAGCACCTACAACAGGGGCCTGTGAGTTGAACACAGGGTCAGCCAATGTTATTTAAAATAATGAATTGGGGCGCCTGGGTGGCTGTCGTTAGGCGTCTGCCTTCGGCTCAGGTCATGATCCCAGGGTCCTGGGATCGAGCCCCACATCGGGCTCCCTGCTCCGCGGGAGGCCTGCTTCTCTCCCTCTCCCACTCACCCTGCTTGTGTTCCCTCTCTCGCTGTGCCTCTCTCTGTCAAATAAATAAATAAAATCTTAAATAAATAAATAAATAAATAAATAAATAAATAAAATAATGAATAGTGCTCACTTTGGCAGCACGTATACTAAAATTGGAACAATACAGAGATTAGCATGGCCCCTGCACAAGGATGACATGTACAGTAATGAATAATACAATTTCAAGAGAAGTAGATTTTGGTTTAATTGAAGGCAGCTCTTTTAACAGAGCCGCCCAATGCAGAACAGACCAAGCTTTTCTTTCAAAATACACAGGGTTTTCGTTCGGCTCACCTAACTCCCAGTTTGTTACAGTGGGATTTCTTCATTAGATAGGCAGTTGGTCTGAAGATGTCTAAAATCTTTCTAAATCTTAACAGTTTATGATCATTGGATTCATTCTCTACTTATCATTGAAGCCCGTTCTTATGTCTGCATTGCTTGTGAAGAAGTCGACTTACTTGTAGGAGAGTGATTCACTTTTTAATAAGATACTAGTTCTATATAAAAATCAAAATAATTTCATCTTTAAAAAAGTCAAACTGCCTAGGTATTCAACCAGCTTTTGCCAGAGGGGGTTTTTTGAAATGAACTGAGACAGAGGCACATGACTGCACAGGGCCTCTAACATAGCAGGGCAACCAAGATGAGAGGCAACTTGCACAGCTGTTCAAAAGAAGGGAGAGGCACTGGTTCCAGACCTGCTCCAGAGAGAAGCTCAAAGGTACTCAGCACTGGCAGAACAAAGAACCTCAGGAGGGAAGCTTTGCTCCAAAAGAGAGGTTTTTGCTTCAGGAGAAGACTGTTCTAGGAAAAGGAGACTGGCTGTTTGAAACTCAAAAAAAAAAAAAAAAAAAAAGAAGAAGCTGATCTCATGGCTCTGAGCAAAATAGTGAGTAGAAAAGAAATATTAACTTGAATCCAGCTGAGAGACATGGATCAAAGTAAACCTGCATATCTAGGAAGAGAAATGACAGTTTCTTGTACTTATCTTTCGCCTGATTTTCCTTTGTTTTTTATTTTGTATTTTTCTATTATTTACAGTTGATAAATATGCTTTGAAACTATGAGCCTTTTTTTGTTTTTTCTGTATCATTCATATTTAAGTCTAGGAACATTTATGGAATGTCTCTTATAGAGTAGACACTGTATAAGGTGCTATAGTTTAGAAATAACAGGGCATGGCTCCTTCCCATATGGGAGCTTAATGGGATAGCCACACAAGTCATGGTAATAGCAGGGAGTGGTTAAAAAGTATAGGTTTTGGAATAAGATGGGCTAGAATTTAAATTCTGATTATATCACTTCTTATCTATAAGGACAAAGAAAAGTAAAATGATTCTAATCTTCAATTCCCTTATCTGTAAAATGTGGATATGTCTCATGGGTTGTTGTGAAAATTAAATGAGATTATATATGTTATTGACTGAATTGGATCCCCCCATGTTTATATGTTGAAACTCTAATTCCCAGTGTAACTCCATTTGAAGATAAGGTCTTGAAGGATTAATCCATTTATTTGTGGGGAGAAAGGCAGAAGTATTTCTAGCAAAAAACATGAGGAAACATACTTGGGAGATTTCATTCACTAAACTGAATGCTAAAAGATATGGTTGGAAAGATCCAGATCTCAGCTGTAAATGTTCAGCTGCACGGGTATCTCATTTCCCTCTAGGTCCATTCTTTACTTTTTTCTGTCTTGCTTGCTACCTCATGAGTTGACCTGTAAGGACTGTGGGTAGAGGTTCTTAGGCCTTTTGGCTTTTCCAGCCAGTGGAAAACTGCAAGAAAATACCAGACGGAAGTGGAGAAAGAGATCAAGACATATATTCCTCTGGTTTCCTCTCTGGGAGGTAGTCTCCCACTGACTCTGTTCATTGATTAATAATCACTACTACATATAAGTTGACCTATTCTAAGTCTCTTTCTTTCTAGGTTCTCTTCTTTACTTTGTCGCTTTGAGCCTAAGGGTGGCAACGAATCTTCTTTTGAGACTCCCAGATTCTCGTGTTGTCCCTTTGTAATTTTCCATGTCCTGTCTATACCATTGTGATTCTTTCTTTTGTAAAAACACACAAACGAAAACTGTCCTAGAGTTTTCCTGATTTGAGTATAATCTGTTTCCTTTTAGAACTTCACTGATAAGTATTGATTTCTGTATTAAGACTCTACTCATTAATTCATTCATTTAATCTATCATAAACATCTGTTGAGAGCTCATAAGGGTGCTGCTAAATGCTATCTCTGGTCTCATGGAGTTTAAAGTCTGATGTGAGATATATACAAGTAAATAGCAGTAACAAAATAGCATAATAGATGTTAAAATGAAGAAAGTTTAAGGTGCCTAGGACTACATAGCAATGATGCCTGACCTGAACAGGATTTGAGTAACAGTATGCAATGTGAGATTGGCACAGTAGAAGATAATACAGAAATTCAGTACATAACAAGATGGTACTACATTCTAGCAATGAAAATGGATGGCAGGGAGCGAAACATTGTAGATCTAGCTGTATATATTTTGTCTAAATAATTAGTCATAGAAGCACTATGGTGAGAGTAGTCCATAGACTTGGCCAGGACTGATCTGGATGTGGTCCTTGTTTTAGATAGATTTAGGGATAATCTGACCTCATTAGATGAAATTAATTTTGGTCCTTTTTAAAAAAATTGAGGTAAAATTGACATACAACATTATATTAGTTCTAGGTGTACAACATAATGATTTGAAATTTGTATATATTGTGAAATGATCACCACAATAATTCTAGTTACCATCCATCACTATACATTGTTACAGAATTTTTTTCTTATCAACTTTCGGGATTTATTCTTAGCAACTTTCAAATATATAATACAGTATTCTTAACTATAATTTCCATGCTGCACATTACATCCCCATGACTTATTTATTACTGGAATTTTGTACCTTTTGACTTCCTTTACCCATTTTGCCCACCATTCACCCCCTACCTCAGACAACCACCAATTCGATGAGGTTTTTGTTTTGTTTTTTAGATTCTAGATATAAGTGAGATTATATAGTATGTGTCTTTCTCTGTGTGACTTATTTCACTTAGCATAATGCCTTAAGGTCCATCCATGTTGTTGCAAATGACAAGATTTTATTCCTTTTTTTTTTTTTAACGGCTGAAATAATATTCTTGTGTGTGTGTATCAGCTCTTTTCTATCCATTCATTCATGGATGGAGACTTAAGTTGTTCCATGTCTTGGCTATTGTAAATAACACAGCAAAGAATACGGGGATACCTGTATCTTTTCAAGTTGGTGTTTTCATTTTCTCCAGATAATTACCCAAATGCGGAATCACTGGATCATATGGGAATTTGATTTTTAGTTTTTTGAGAAAACGCCATACTTTTTCCCATAGTGGCTACATCAATTTACGTTCCCATAAACAGTGCACAAGGATTCTTTTTTCCACATCTTTGCCAGCACTTATTTCTTATTTTTTCAATAATAGCCATTCTAACGGGTATGAAGTGGTATCTCATTGTGGTTTTGATTTTAATTTACTGGATGATTAGTGATGCTGAATGTCTTTTCATGCACCTATTGGCTATGGCTTTGGAAAAATGTCTATTGAGGTTCTCTGCCCATTTTTTAATCAGATTATTTTATGTTATTGAGTCACATGAGTTCCTTATATATTTTGCGTATTAATTATGTATCAGATATATGATTTGCAAATATTTTTTCCCATTCATCAAGTTGCCTTTTTATTTTGCTGATAGTTTCTTTTGCTGTGCAGAAGCTTTTTAGTTTGATGTAGTCCCACTTGTCTAGTTTTGTTTTTGTTGCCTTTGACTTGGCATCAAATTTAAAAAATCATTACAAAGACCAATGTCAAGGAGCTTACCACCTATGTTTTCTTCTAAGAGTTTTATAGTTTCAGGTCTTACGTCCAAGTCATTAACCAATTTAGACTAAATTTTGAGTGAATTTTTGTGTGTGGTGTAAGATAGTGGTCCAGTTTCTTTTTCTTTCTTTCTTTCTTTCTTTTTTTTTTTTTTTTTTGCATGTGGCTGCCCAGTTTTCCCAACACCATTTATTAAAAAGACTGTCTTTTTTTCCCATTGTATATTATTATCTCCTATGTCATAGATTAAGTGACCATATAAGTGTGGGTTATTTCTGGGCTCTCTATTCTGTTTTATTGATCTATGTGTCTGTTTTTGTGCCAGTACCATACTGCTATGATTACTACAGATTTGTAGTATATCTTGAAATCTGGGATTGTGATACCTCCAGTTTTGTTCTTCTTTCTCAGGATTGCTTTGACTATTCAGGGTCTTTTATGGTTCCATATAAACTTTAGGGCTGTTCTATCTCTGTAAAAAATGCCATTGGATTTTTGATAGGGATTACATTGAATCTGCTGATTGCTTTGGGTAGTAAGGACATTTTAACTATGAAGTCTTCCAATCTACGAGCATTGAATATCTTTCCATTTTTTTGTGTCATCTTCAGTGTCTTTCATCAGTGTCTTCTAGTTTTCTGTGTACTGGTCTTTCCCCTCCTTGGTTAAATTTATTCCTAGGTATTTTATTCTTTTTGATACAATTGTAAATGAGATTGTTTTCTTAATTTCTCTTTCTGATATTTCATTACAAGTGTATAGAAATGCAACAAATTTCTGTATATTGATATTGTATCCTGAAACTTTATTGAATTCATTTATTAGTTTTAATAGTTTTTTAGTGGTGTCTTTAGGGTTTTCTACATATAACATCATGTCATGTGCAAATAGTGACAGTTTTACTTCTTTCTTCTTCTTTCTTCCAATTTGAATGATTTTTATTTCTCTTATCTAAGTGTTCTGGGTTGGGCTTCCAATACTATGTTGAATAAAAGTGGCAAGAGTAAGCATCTCTGTCTTGTTCCTGATCCTAGAGATACAATGGAAGACATAGAGTGAAACATGGTGGCTATAGGTGTACACATTTTGTTTAAAGAATTGGTCACAAAAACCCTATGGTAGGAGTGGTCCATAACCTTGGCCTAAACTGATCTGGATATAGTCCTTGCCTTAGATGGATTTTTGGATAATCTGACCTCATTTGATGAAGTCATTTTTGGTTCTTAATTGTTGAAGGAGGTCTAGGCAATGATGTGTAGTTGGAATGTGCAACTGGAAGTCATCTTGCTTTTAAATTTGTCTTCTATACCTCAGAAATAATATTTTGATTTCCATTCCTCATTGTTTTTCTCTCTTCTCTTTTTCATTTAAAAATTTCTCAAATGGCTAATGCTTGTATTAGTCAGGGTTTTTCAGAGAAATAGAACCAATAAGATGTAGGTATAGATTCTTATTTTAAGAAATTGGTTCCTATATTGGGTCAGTAGTGGGGCAGCTAGTAAGTCTAAAATCTGGAAGGCAGATCAACAACGTGTTAGAATTAATGCTTCAGTCTAGAATCTAAAGGCAGACCAGAGACAGAATTCTTCTTCCTTAAGGGACCTCAGTCTTTTCTCTTAAGGCCTTTGACTGACTGGATGAGGCTCACTCACATTAAAGAAGATAACCTGGGAACTAGAGAGTATCATGCTAAGTGAAATAAGCCAATCAGAGAAGACAGTTATATGATTTGACTCGTATGGAATTTAAGAAACAAAACAGAGGAGCATAGAGGAAGGGAGGGAAAAATAGAACAAAACATAATCAGAGAGGGAGACAAACCAAAAGAGACTCTTAACTATAGGAAACAAATTGAGGGTTGCTGGAGGGTAGGTGGGTGGGGGGATGGGGTAACAGGGTGATGGGCGTTAAGCAGGGCATGTGATGTAATGAGCACTAAGTGTTATATACAACCAATGAATCACTGAACTCTACTCCCGAAACTAATAATACACTATCTGTTAGTTAATTGAATTTAAATAAAAAAAGAAGATAATCTGCTTTACCCAAAGTCTACTGATTTAAACATTAATTACAGTTTAAAAAATGCCCTCACAGCAGCATGTAGACAAGTGTCTGACCAAACAACTGGGTACAATAGCTAAGTTGACACATAAAATTAACCATCACAATAAATGTACATGACCTCCATATCTTCTCCCCCTGCTCCTTCACACAGCCTTTAGCAACTCACATTCTAATTTGTTGCTAGCCTGAAACACAGCTTTCTCAAAGGGCATATAGGATTTCCTTATTAGTAAGTCCGGTGGCTTTTTAACTACCTTAAGACCCTTTGGTAACATTGGTGTGCATGTGGTTCCTCGTGGAACCACTCCTTCCCTTTTGATTTCTATACAATGTCAGATCTTTCTTCCTATCTATTTCACCAGTTGTGAGCATTCCCCAAGGCTTAGTTATTCATTTTGGGTTTCTTTCTAATTCTTATTTTTGGAGAGCACATTTATTATACTGATTTCAGTGTTCAGGTTTGTGTCTATGACTTCTGAATTTCCTTATATTATGATCGCTCAGCTAGGAGGTGTCTTTGCTTTTTTACACTTCTTCATCCAATTACTAATGAAATTATCTCTGTTTTTTCCTATGGCTTTTGGCTGTCTCCTCTATCTCATAAAATGTTGTTAGACAATTCCTTATCAAAAATTTTTATAATATAGCTCTTCTGATCTAAAATCACCATCACTCTTACTTTGAATATAGGCTATCCTACCTACTTCCCAAGGCCTTTCATAATTTTGTCAACTGTTTGATCTTTTATCCTTTACTTTCCAACATGTTCTGATTCGGCAAATCTACTCATGGTCATCAAATTCATTTTATCCCATCCCAATTAGGTAATCCTTTTGTGCTGGATGCTTGGAATACAAAAATAAAAGAAAAATACAAGGCATGTCCCTGCCCTTCACATATGGACAGTAGCAGATCATACCACACATGCAGGAAGTAGGTGGAGAGCTTACCTGCACACAACTCATGCTAATACAATTCAGCCCATGACTAGGTATTTTAGTAGTTATATAATCCAGTTTTAGTGGACAAATGACTTATTTGATGGGGGAGTAGGGTCTAATATGAAGGTCAATAGAAGCCAAGGATCAATGTGTGACCATAAAAATAAACCATTGGCTTCTCTCTTTCTCACACAAAATATCAGTCTTCACTAGCCCCATGTTGTTTTAATAGGTTAAAGAGAGCCAGCTTTGCAACAGCCCTAGAGGGATTAAGCTGAACTTCAAGGGTGACAGTTTATGGACAGCTATTTAAATTGTATAGCTCTATATATGCAATGATACTCAAGTCAGAGAAAGCTCTGCTCTTCCTCATCTGTTTTCAGGAAGGATTCCCTCATTTAGAATCCTTTACTTCTGCCAAGCATGTAAATTTAACCTATCCTTTATGGTTCAGCTCAAGAATGATTTCTTTAGTGAAGCATTTTCATTTGTTATTTCTTGATTAGTCTAGCTGTCATTGATCTTCTCCTGTAACTATACATTTAATATATTATTCAATAACTTTGCTACTATTTGCAACTGTTTTATATGTTAGTCTTATTTGTTCTAACTAGGTGGTAAGTACTCTTTAGGGCAGGGACCATGTCTTGTATTTATTTTTATTCTCTGACATTGCTAGTATAATGGTTAGAGGGTAGTAGATGCTCAACAAATTCTTATTAGCTAATTTTTCTTCTGTTTGGGAGAAGTGGGAAGAAGTATAGAACACTTATTGCATATCTAATGTTGCAGGCACAGTGCTAGCACATTTTATATAAATATATGTATATGGTATAATTATCATAAAAGCACAGTGAGGAAGATATATATATATGTATACAGTATAATTATCATAAAGCACAGTGAGGAAGATATATATATATATATGTATATAGTATAATTATCATAAAAGCACAGTGAGGAAGATATATATATATATACACACACACATATATATACACACATATATATACATATATATATACACACATATATATACACATATATATATACACATATATGTGTGTGTGTGTATAGTATAATTATAAAAGCACAGTGAGGAAGATATTCTTATTTTCCAGTTCTCAGATAAAGAGCAGAGATTTCTAGAGGTAAAATAATTTGGCCAAGATTACAATAATTCATCACTGTCTGATATAATCTTTGAGTTTAGATCTGTCTGAATTTAAAGCCCATGTGATCCTCAATCCACTCTCCTATCTCCTTATTATACATAGTTGCTGTAGTAGATGCTGTGATACAATGTCCTGATTCGCCTTCCAGGACTGAGGCACTCATTCTTCCAGGTGCTGGGAGTATTGGTGGTTGAAGGCATAAGCTGTGCTCTTCTGTGGGACTTGTCCCCAGCTGAAGAGAGCAGCCTCACTTGAGAGGATGCCTCGTTCCCAGGAGCAGTCTATATCCAGTGACTGGTCCCTGTTAGGACTACTGGGAGTGGCATTCCAACCAAGAGCTCTCAGTAGGAATGACTATGGGAGGACTACATTATAGTTCAACTTCTTCCTCTACCTAATCCCACTTTCTTTACTATGCCACCCCCTATGTTTATCTCAGGAGCTCTCCTTCAATAAACTTTTCCCATGCAAATCTCTGCTCCTTAAATAACTGACCTGGCAACCTGTGTCATATCACAAGCTAGATGGTTATCAGAAGGCTGTGACATGTTCTTATCTGTTACTCATGCAGCAAACTAAAAATTCTTTCAGAAAGACTTCCAATACAGACTATAGGTGATAAAGTTTTCTGTAAGGTATTACTACTACTGTATTTTCCTCGCTCCTGGCTTCTAATTCCAAGCAAAAAAAAAAAAAAAAAAGTTTTATTTTTATTTTTTTTACCATGAACAGGGCAGCATAGATTTTGTTGTCCTACTGTAAAGCAACTCTCTTAAACTCATGCAAATTATACAACTGTTAGGGTTGACAATATCTGTGAGCAATTTTTTTTCAGAAAAAGGAAGTATGATTCTAGTTCAAATCATCTGAACTACCCAGAACACATGAGAGAAATTCTTCTGACTCACTGCAGTTATAAAATATACTTTCACTGGTCCTAAATTTACCTTTCACATGGCAAATTATAAAAGCAATCTCTAAGTCATTGCTTGTGAATCTAATGATCCTTTGATTTCAGCTCTTTCATGCTTTTGTTATATCAGAGGAATAGAACACTCTCATTGTACCTGAATGCTGCTATGTGTATGTGGTGACTGTTGGGATTATGACTGGAATATTACTAAAAGTGGAAAAGTCACTTTTGGTTTTTAGTCACTATATAGAGCACAGCTTACTGATAGAAGTTAGCTGGTGATTATTAGGGCACCAAAATTTGAACACAAGGGAAAAGCAGAAATGTGTCCTGAGATATCATTTTCTGAATCCTTAGAGAGCAATGTAGTTTGCCCAGACACAGCCTCTCTCTTGGGAAAATGTGGGACAAGAAAAAAGACTGATGTAATTGGGAAGTCAAAAACATCCTTCCACCTGTAGGAACTCAACTCCTGGGCATTTAACTAAAATACAGTGAAGATGGATAGAGAAGAAGGCAAAAGAGTTAACCTAAGTGTATGTGTTTCTTCAGTTATTGATTCTGTTTACTATATTCTCCATGTAGTTAAATGGAGCTGAAGAAAGCCATGATAAATTTACCTCCCGTTGACCATTTCTATTTAATCTGAGAGCTTCTGATATTTCCTAGCTGGTAACTTGATGATCCCAGGACTTTAGGTTTTATTTTGCTGAGATTTGGGGTTATGTATTCTGCCTTTTCCTCTCACCATTTCCCTTCCCAGCCATCCTACAAAAGCTCACAGCTGCGCTGCTATCCTTCGATACTACATCACCAGCCGTCACAGCCAAACTGTAATACATGGCAATCCCATTCCATGTAGCATAATTGGTAATCAGATTCAGTATCGGTGAGGGGAAAATAATAGAGGGGCTCATTGTGCATGATTGTATGCTAGACAACATAGAACAAAGGGTACCTCTCTGGCTTGGTTATTGCTGCTAGAGCTCATAGCTCTAAAACTTTCAGCACCTTGTTCAGAAGCAAGAAAAGAGCCAACAGAAGCTCTGGGAAGCAGACGGGGGTGACAAGCATTAATAGTGCCATTATCTCAAGTTAATGCTAAGCTGATAAAATATTTGGCCATGGCCTAGGCTTTTATTTCCCATGGAAATATGGGTTCCGAATACCACAATCTATCACAGAATCTCAAGGGGACTGCACATTTTGTAATGTATTAAATTCATGTAAACTGCCACTATGAAGACAGGAAATCTAATTTAGAGGAAAATATTCCAGCATAATAAGGAGGCTAAACTGAGGTGGCCACATTAGGGACACACTGGCTTTCTGGCTGACTATTTTCTTAATCAAAGAACATGTCAGTGGGAAGGCCACCAAAAATGATATGGGATTCAGAGCTGTCAGTTATTAGATGCACACAACAGGTAAATTAATATTTGGTGATAGGCTTCTGGTGCTTGGGGCTTGACAGCTTATGCAATGCCACTTTGGCGCTACAAATAAGGGGAGATCAGATTCTTTGTCATAGTCAACCAAATATCATTATTCTCAGGCGTCACTAGGCTGCTTAAGAATCTACATTAACTCTTTCAGACCATCAGCAGCCTCTTTAGATTTTTTTCCCCCTAGAAATGCATCAGTTACTGTGAGAATTAGTTGAAATAGATACTTGCCTGTAGTTTCTGTATTATGTAATCAGGGCTCTGAGCTGGAAGACTCTCCACGTGCCTAGAGAGTTAAGAAATTGCCTCAGATCAAACTTCTTGCCAGGGGCAGAGGAGAAAATGGAACTCATTTCTCTTCCATCAAATGAGATATACCCCCCCCCCAAAAAAATAACAATTTGTGAAATACTTTGATATACACACTCTACTTTGGGCATAATCAAACTGTGAGCAAAATGGAGGTACATTTTATAAGTGAGGAGACAAAGCTGCGACAGTAAAGTGACTTACTTGCCTAACATCAGGCAAAGTTGGAATTGTTGTCTGGTTCCAGTGATCCTGGGCTTTGTGCTCTCTTCACCATATTGTATACTGCTTGTATTAAAACCAAGATGGTTTGCTGATAAAATTTTCCCTTAGATTAATACAGTTCCCTTATTCATCTGCTCTTTTCCAAATTAAAACAAAAATATTAATAGGTCTACATTTTTTTTCCACAAGAATCTTAGTGTGATGTAACTCAAGTTTAAATACAGGCTTAATCAAGTTCTTCTCTTCCTCCTCCTTCCCCAGCAACTCCTCCCTTCTCCTCCTGCTTCCACCCCTCCTCTTCCTCCTCAATCTTTTTATAAAGGGAAAACAATACTTCCTAAAGATTAACTTGTCCATTTTGTGCTTGCTTCCTGCTTCATTCCTTCTAGAATGTATATATAGTCTTCATTCTTTATTTGCACATCATTTAATGTCTATTAACTTCTAAAGGTTATTGAGTCTTACAGACTGTTCTTTATATAATCATTGTTCAGGTCAAATGCAAATGTGGTTGTTATTTTTGCAGCCATCCAGAAAAAGTAAAGATGAAAATTACCATTTTTATTTTTTAATATAAATGAGTGACATCGCTTACCATAACTGTCAGGAGCCCTGTATTACACGCTATCAGATTACACCACAAAGAGGCCAGAATGCTCATATTAAGCTCTAGTTCACTGAATTCTATCAGTCATCAGTTATGAAGGGACAATTTCCCCACAAGGGCCTGTTTAGAAAATGAACCCTTTCCTATTTAGAAGCTCTAGCTTAGACTACATTACCATCAAGGCCACTAATGATAAGATTTAATGGACACTTAAAAAAAATTTGCTGAGATAAAAGCTCCTGTAATTGTTTTTAGACAATTCAAGTGGATTCAAGCCTGGGGGCATCCTTTTTTGTTTTTTGGTTTTTTTTAAGTGAGAACCTCTGATACAGAAAGTATTCTATGAAGATAGCACTATGTCATATCTTATTTTGAACAGGATTGGGCATGTTCGAAAGGGTGTAGCAAGCCAGGCGCTTTACTGGTAAGACTGAGAAAGAATATTCTGATCTCTTCCAAATTAAACTTTCAGGTGTGTTACCACCCACTCCCTCTACCTCACCTCCAAGTTCTAGAAGATTAACCAAAGCTCAGGCAGGTAGCTATAACATTGATGGAGTTTCCTAGGTTGTTGCTATTCCTAGGGTCCCCGAGGAAGCATCTAACTACAGCAGCAACAAAAACATTCCTAAGACACGCTGGTGTTTGTTTGAGTCTCAGCAGGTGGAACAGTGGGGGCTACCATAAGAAGAAGTTTAAAGAATATTCTTAGGCTTGATAAGTTTGAATAAACATTAGGCAATGTCTTGTGCTTCAGAAGCAAATTCTAGATTGGAAAACAGTCTATCCAAGAGTCTGACCATTGAATTGACCAACAGAATCCATTATGGTGGGGTTGCATTCACACAGCGTACTTACTCTATATGCTCAGTTAAAGGCAATGCACATACCTGCATCACACATACACACACACACACACACACACACTAATCAATTTCATAATTACCCATATTTCACCTGGCATTCTACTTGATGTAGGAATACCCCTATGGGAGTGTGTCTTGAGAACATAGTCCCCATAGCCCTCTCCTAATGCAAGCATCTCATGTTATGAGTGTGCTTCTTGTGATTGAAAAGCACATTCCTATTCAAAAGGGCCCTTAAAAATGCATGCACATTATTTCACCTGATGTCCAGACAAAGAAATAGAGATCTATTGTTATAGTGAAAGAAAAATTGGTTGTGCTGGACTTACTTAGAGAGGGTATGATACTAGCACTTTGTAGGTGAGTGAAGAGATTCTCAAAGGTAAATATCACTCTGGAACCCCAATTCCATCTAAGATATTACTCTACTATGATGATGTTCCACTCCGATGATGTTCCACTCCACATACTTAACTATGATGTTTAGGAATTGCTTATTAAAGCAAATACAAGAATGCCATTGAAAAACACTTAATCCATAGGTCACATTAGATATAGCCCCCCTTTCTATTACATACTGCCAAGGTAAAATAGTAAAAAAAAAAAAAAAAAAATCCAAAATGTGGGTGCTATTTTCTTCAACTTCTCCTGGACTGATACCTACAGAGCTCATTTGCTCATTAATATCTCATTTGATATTAATAGGGTATTTCTGTCTCTTGAATCCATACACACTGAAACACATAAACGTACACACCATACCTTAATTAAATAGTTCTGTCTTAAATGAACTTAGAAAATGTTAAAAATAATTAAATAATTCAAAAGACAAGCATGTACTCAAAATAATTATTGCTGGAATTCTTTCCTATGGAATTATTCTATAAGGAGAGTTATGAGCCAAAGATCAATCTTGTGTGGCTCACAGGAGACTCTCTGGCTGGTATCTTAAGATAAGTAGAAAGTAGCATAAGTAGAAACATGTAATACAGGACTCTCTGGAAGATGAGCTTTTCTTGTTTGCATAAATCTAGCACCAGAACCTTCACTGCAATCATCAGGGGTCCCTGCCAGTTCAGATAGCTGCAGGATTTAATGCAAACAGTGAAATGATCCATTGGGTTGGCTTAATCCATACTATAGAATGAGTATTATAATTGTTCCATTGTTAAGCATAGTCATATGTAGCAGATTAGAAAACATACATTTTTCTATCATTCTTCATTAAAGAATTGGAGAAAACCATTAGGTAGTTCTGTTCAAGTGAATGAGCTCAGTGTGAATTCAGTCCAGATGCCTCCTGTTTTTGCAATACCTAAATTCTGCTCATCTTCCTCTGTCCGTCTCCATATAGTTTCTTGTATCACACGTCTGTGCTTGGGCATCGCTTTTTGTCTACTAGGACCATTATCGCTATTTGCACATTTTTAACATCTATATGTAATCACTGAAAGTTCACTTCATATATCAAGCATTTCTTGATTATTTTGCTAAAAGGAAGTTTTGTTTCTTCTAAATAAATTCTAAAATCTAGTCAATCCCTACTACCCAGGAAGGACATGCTGGCTTGCTTTGTCCTGTGCTTTTCTCTAACACGAGTTTTATGCTCTTGCATTTTCCAGCGCTATGTTTTTGGCCCCACTGCAGCCAGAAAAGGATAGCATTATAAAGTTAAGAATATTTATAAAGAGAAGTTGAATATATTTTTTGCCCATGCCAAATTCTCTTTGGCCTTTTTGCTTCTAATATTAATAAGAAGGCTGAAAATTTGACCCCAGAATCACTGTTATCTGTGGTAAAGAAAATAACCATTAAGGAACTCAGAAAACAGAAAAGACTTTCCATTATCAACTGCTGCTACCAAGAAATCTTTGGCATTCTGGAACCTTTATTAAGAATCTTAAATCTCTAAGGAATAGGCTTGTAATGTTACAATTTTCTGTAGCATTTAGGTTTTAGAAATATTTCCCAGTGGGTTTGTTCTGCCTACCCATTTTTATCTTCTATTTCTAGGGGAAAGTGACATTAAAGATGTGAAAAAAGTTGGATTTCTAACTGGGCTTCCAGTTGCTTTTTGACATTGAATGGGCAGCAATGCTGTGAAAATGAAACTCCTCTCCTACGTCTGAATTTCTGCTAGGCCTGGTGGTAGGGACTGAAGATAGAATCTTCCATAATAAAGGGAAGGGATGCTTGGACACAAGATGGGAGGAGATCTTGCCCAGAGGTTGCATCTAGTCCAAAGTCATTCACACAATTCCTTGAGACAAAAAGGTAGAAAATCCAAACCTGATACAAAAGCAAGCTCTAATGATCCCAGCAAGGAATTTGCTTTGTGGTCTGTGAGAACCTTCTTCTTCACCTTTTGAGTGAGATGGACCAGAGGCAGTTTTCACTGCTTCAGATCCGGCATGATAGCAAGGCAACCGTCAGTTGTGAAATTGGACAATTTTGAGGATCATGCTGTTTGTATGTTATAGAACTATCTTCTTCCAAGCTGCAGTCATTGGGTCAGGTACTCACTCTCTCTATGTCTTGGAGTAAACATTCCCAGGAAAAATCTGACACCTATAATAAAATATGCATATTTACATTCCTCTAGTTCTCTAACATCTCATTGAAGCAAGTGTACTAAAGATCATTAAGCAATGATTATTGAAGGTTTCAAAGGCATGTGGTGCTAAACAAGAAATATTCACTTTCAAAGTCATGTGAGGAGCAAAATTGCTCCACACATAAATTCTGAATATTTTTTACCATATTGAGGACAACCTTCTCAGAATATCATTCACCCTGACTTCATTATTAATTGTCAGCAATTCTCCTTGCTATTCTAAGAACTAAAATCAAACTTCAATTAAGAAATCAGAGCCTGTGGAAATGAGCAGGTTGGGCGATACATGTTTCTTCATTTCTAGCAACTATTGGATTTTCTCTTTTAGCTCAAAGAATGAGGAAGCAGGCGAATCTCCAAGGCTGAGCTTTTTGGGGTGAGGTGTTTCTCACAACTCTACACCTAATTATCTGTGTGTACCATCCACAGAGATTCTGAAGGTACTGCTATTGAAACTGACCTGGTAGGCATCCCAGGTCTTAAGGATGAATGAATAAATAACTTTGCTGAATGCTGCTGAATATGTGATAATGTAATTAGTATTCCTGCCAACGGAATTGAAAATGAGATGTTGCATCTCTAGGGACTTTTGTACTTCTCTGTAAATAGTTTCTCTTAAAATGCACAAGATACATATGAGCTAAGCACAAAGGTTCACTCTAAATTAAAATGCTATTATGCTACAGATGATGTGGATGAAGGGCCTACTGAATTGTCACTCCCAGATTGACAGGGAAAAGCCATCATTTACATATTTTCTGAACACATTGAGCCCCAAAGGCATTTGGTTTCTTCAGATGACCAAAAAAAACCATTTGGGTTAGAAATAATCCACTAGAGGAACATAGTGGTGACCCATTGCTAGTATCTCCATGACTATAAAAATAAGCCTAAAAATTTATTTGATACTAAGGAAAAGGAAAACAAACTGTTTGCAATCAGGTACTTTCTTCTAGATTTCAAAATGAGGACCTTAAAAAATGTAATGTTTCAAAATCATCACAGGTTGCTGCCTCGATTTGTTTAAAACATTAAGGCATTTACCATATTGGCACCAAATCAAGTTAATCTAATCAATTTCCCCTTGGATACTTCAGAAACTTAGCATTTAAATGTTAATCAGTTCCATTCGGATTATTTACATACAGGTGCATAGGAAATAATCCAATGGATTGTTGCCCAATATTTGCTAGCTAAAACTGCAAAGACAAGAATTATTTTTTCTTCCTTCCAGAGCATTTGCAAAGGATGAGTGAACTTCCTTCAGACTCAGCAGGACTTCCTCAGTCTGGCTGTGTTTCAACTCAAAATGATTTCCTCCTCAGAAACAAGCACAGGGATGCCAGTTCAATCTCTCACTAGAAACAAGAATAGAGATGTATGTCTCATGGCTAAAGACTCAAATCAGAAAAGATCTCGAGAGCAGCTGCTAGTGGGTCCAGTCTCTTTAATGGAATCACTATAAACTTAAATAAACAGAAGAAAACAGATCAAATACTGGGCCAAGAATTAGAAGAGTTGGCTTAACATTGCCACAAATAAGCTCTGTGACTCTGAGCAAGTCACATAAGTTCTCTGGGCTTCCATTTCTGCCTGTGCAAAGGAAAACAATTTGAACTGGTTGGTCCTTCATTTATTCAAATATATTGAGCTTTTGCAATTTCCCAGTTACTATGGTAGCTACCAGGTTTCCACTGGTGAGCCCCCTCACGGAATCTCCATCCTGGTACGCTGATGTTGGTTTTCTGGATCTTTTTTGTTTTAATTGACACCATCTTGGGTTTTTTACTTTCAAAGCCAACTGTGAAGAAAAGATTACAAGTCAGCAAGAACTACCCCTTCTAATCTTACAAAGCTGGGGTCATCCTTGCTTAATTAGGATCCAAAGGCACATGTGAATAATTAATGAATTTATAAGGATTGGCTGATTTTCAGTATCTGGCTTTTATTAGATAAAGATTCTATATCACCTTAAAAATGGCATTTTATAAAGGCTTCCAATATTGGAGATGGGCTGATCAATGATCATTTTATAGATATTAACAAAACTTACCCACACAGAGTATTATGCATTTTTGACCTCTTGATTCCCCAGATAATATGATTTTTCTATAGTTAAATTGCTTTCACTTGCTAATCTTTATAATCCTAAACCAACCTTCTTTTGTTAAACCAGAAAGTTTGCTACTTCCTATGCACATATTTGTCCAGTACATTAACTTCCATTTAAAAAAGTGACATATGTGACACTTAACTAGACTCTTTAGATTTCTATAGCCCTAATGTCATTTCTGATCTCTACTTCATTCATTCATTCATTCATTCATCCATTCATTTAATGCGTATATTTTGACCATTTACCGTGTGTCTGGCATTATCCTAAGTGTTGGAGATACAGTAGTGAGAAAATAGTCTCTGCCTTCATGGAGTTTAGCTTCTAAATAGATGACAAGTTCCGAGAAATCAGGGCCCATTTTATTCTTTTCATTTGTTTTTGTTTTGTTTTGCATGCAGTAGAAAATAAATATTTGTTTAAAAACTAGATTCTTGTATTGAAGATGCAAAAATATAGAAACCTGGAAGCAATAAGACTCCCTTCAGGTATGTTATGAAGGTGATTAAGAATTGTCATGCAGCAACTCTAGATGATTCGATTACAATTAAGTGTTATTTGTATCACTGCCACTATACCCACATTGTGAAGGCTATGGTTAAACTTGTCTTAGGGATACCTGAGAAGGATAGCCTGTGTTTTTTAGAGTCCATCTTACCTACCTACCTACCTTCCTTCCTTTTGTCCTTTCCTTCCTTCCTCCGTTCCTTCCTTCCTTCCCCTTCTTCCCTTTTTCTTTCCCTTATTTTTCTCTTTTTCTTCCAGAATCACCTAAATACTTATTGTAGTAACATTTGTTGTGACCTTTGCATTATCCATCTTAAAAGCATTATCACTTAAGAGATGAGTGGTAGAGCAAGGCAGCATTATATAGAAAATAACAGAATTTCAAATACTGTGATTCACGGTTAGGGAAGCTTTATTGAGGCAAATGGGCTCAATAAAACTTAAAATTATACTACCTACATACAAGTGATCAATCGCTTGTAAAAAAAAAGACTCCACTGTTAACAGTATAAAGGTAGAGAAGTGGTATAATAGTGATAATGTGGTCAAAATTTTACTTTTTAGCATAAGAATTTCTAAGCAAGCATTTTCTTTCCTCTTTATTTTTAGAGAGACAAGAGGGAGGGGCAGAGGGAGAGGGAGAGAGAGAAACTTAAGTGGGCTCTGTGCTGGGCGTGGAGGCTTGATCTCATGACCCTAACATCATGACCTGAGCTGAGATCAAGAGTCAGATGCTTAACAGACTGAGCCACCCAGGCACCCCCTTAGGAAGCATTTTCTTAACTCCTCATACATTCACTTTTTGTAAGGTTAATCCCAGAGCCTAATAACGAAGACATCTGAAAGCTTATTGGTTGGAAAGTTTGCTGAGGACAACCAAAAGAAGGTGAAACAAATATGTTTTTCTAGGGATATATCCAACTGATCAAGTTTTCACTCCCAACTGCACACAGATTTCTTGACTTTCAATCTGACACCCATAAATATTCCAGCTCAGTGGGTCTTTGGGTTCCCCTGTCTCTATAAATATACCATAGCTTTTGATTGTTTTATGATGGAAGTTTATTTTATTTTTGCCTGCACAGTTGGCTTTGTTTTTTTCTATGCTTTATAGACCCTTGTCTTTTTATTAGTTCAGTGTTCCCTGTTGATTTTGTGTTTTATATTCCTGCTGTCACCACCAGAACCTCACTGTAAACAAGAATGTTGTATCTCGGTGGGTTATTTTCTGTTAATGACCTGTGATACAGTATATAAATAAACCAGAGAGTCATCCACAGGTGCAGTTTATTAGAGTTATTGCACTGTGGCTTGGGTAATGTTCCTCGGTTCTTTAAAACTTTGCTGCTTTGAGAAGCAAAGGGGCCAGCTAGCTGGCAGTTTTGAAGAGAGAAAAATGAGCCCGTCACTTTGCAATGGATGGGAACCCAGCCTAATAATCATCATTTTAATTTCTCAGTGTCAACATGTAGGTTGTGGTATGACTTAAAAAATTCCACTAAGCCAAATTACCCAGATAAAGCAGTCTGGTCCTAATAGCTGTCGAGCAGGAGTGGAGAGAACACATGATGGTCCCACCCCACACATAAAAAATAAAACCACAGGAAAAAACACACACTGTACTGCTCAATTAGAACAAGAGGGATTGTTTTGGGTTATACACAGGTGCATAATGAAGACTGATAATGACAGTTTATTAATGAATTCTCATAACCCCTGGTGAGGTAAGTATTATTAAGATTCAGGTTCACCTAGGGCAATGGAGGCTAAGTAACTCACCCAGGGCCACACGGTCAATCAGTCCCTACGTGGGAAACAGATGCCAAACGAGCTCCTGCCACACCTTGGGCTGTAACCACTAGCTCTTGGTCTGTCTTTGTCTTGGGATGAAATTAGCAGAAGCAAACTGGAACTGAAGAGTCAAGAGGGAGAAGGAATATTTGGTGATGGTTTCAGAAGGGAACAGAGAGGCAGTAAAGGGCTCTAAGGACATTGTAACATGCTTTAATGAACAGAGAGGTGCTTCTGGCTTTGAAATACATTAGGAACAGATTCTGCCACACATCAGACGCATTCAGGACTTGGAGCAGACAAGAGAAGGAGCAGAGGTAAAGTGACAAGTACAGAAGAGGAGGCTAATGTTCTGGACAGTCTATATTATTATGCAGTGTGCTTACAACATACTGTTCTGGACAATCTATACTGTTATACAGTGTACTTAATAATTGAGCTCTAGAAACTTATCTTGTTGGTCATGCTGTATAGAGAAGCTGCAGGCTTCTACCTCACTGTGAGCAGAATATTAGTAGATACTCCTTTCTTTTTTGTTTTCTTATTCATAATAACACAAATAATGTTCACTTATAAATATTCATAATTATCTATCACTCATATTGAAAAAAATCTAAATTTTAGCCACAGGTATGCAGGATGACTCTGCTATAAACTAACAGAAGCAGCCCATGCATAACAAATCCCCAGTAATTTCAGATGGTTAATTAGCGCCTGCACAGCCATACCTGTCGCCAGTATGATGAGTTTCACTTTGATGCATCTCATTCTTCGAGTTTGTTACAGGTCCTTTATCAGACAGACATACTTATTTCTCTTTGCCGTGTTTGTTCTGGAAATATTTCTGCTTAGTGGAACCCCACGATCTGTTAGCTCCACTGTTTTATCAAATATATCAAAAGCATGAAATCCTATGCCGTTGCACAAAATTAGTTTGGTAAGTTGGCATTTCAGTACAATTCATTCAATTTTACTAAATTCAGTTGAGAGTGAACTATTGATGCACAACCATAGAAACAAAATACTGATGCATAGATTGCACAATAGCCACGTCATAGCTGTCCCCAGTTACAGGTCTTATTGTCTTATTTGCCATCCTGTGGTGTTGCCATTATTTAAGTCTAGGGGCATAATTAATATTCATCTAGAGAATACCTATTACTTGAGATGCTTGATGCTTTTCCTTTGTTGTTAAATAAGGGAAGCAAAGCTTTCAGTGTGAAAATCATACCTGAGTTCTCTACTTCCCTTACACACCCCATCACTCCAGTATTTCTCACTAATACATACTTTGGGGAGCTTGATGATCAAGAAACCAAAGACCTGCATCCATAAGCACTTCTTTCTATATGGGTCATTTATGGGGTTTATATCTTTATAGTCTCCTTAGTAATTATATACCAAGGCATGGTTAAGATGGTTAGAGAGAGAAAGGACATTTATAATAATGACTTCAGCCTTTCTCACTTTATGGAAACTCTTAAATCATTATCTAATGTTAAATCGAATGACCATCTGGTATTATAGTTTTTGGGGGGATTTTTTTTCTGACAAGAAGAAAGACATACCTATAATACTTGTTTACCACCAGGCAAACTGTAATTAAAAAAAAAAAAAAAAAGGAAAAATGAAGGAGCGGGGGAAATTGGAGGGGGAGATGAACCATGAGAGACTATGGACTCTGAGAAACAAACTGAGGGTTCTAGAGGGGAGGGGGGTGGGGGGATGGGTTAGCCTGGTGATGGGTATTAAGGAGGGCACGTTCTGCATGGAGCACTGGGTGTTATACGCAAACAATGAATTATCACCATACATTACATCAAAATGATGTAATGTATGGTGATTAACATAACATAATAAAATAAAAATAAAATAAAATAAAATAAAATTGGCAAAAAAAAAGGACAGGTACATCAAGTACTAACTGTCATACTTCTTTAACAAATAATATTTACAAATTATTATAAATCACAGGGTCTGTCAGGTGCACATTGGTGTCTCGGAACTGGCCAACCCAAGTTGTCATCTGTTAGAATTTTACATTTTTATTATTTCATCCCTAACTTTCATTTTTACTAATTTAATTTCTAATTTACTAAATAAGAACAGAGAAATGAAAAATCTTACCTTTTGTCTGCCTTGAGAAATGACTTCATAGTGACATCTGAAACAAATGTTTGTATATGCTTGATTAAATGCATGTATGGATGTATATCAACATACATCATTTGTCTCAGTGATTTATATGACATATACTGTTTCATCGAAAAATTAAAACTTAATATAAAAAAAAAAAACATTATCAGAAGGGCCTCCAGAGGTTCAAATGATAAGATAAGTCATTGAGGGAATTAAATGGCTCTTCCTTATTGCTTTAGTTGGACGCTTCTGGGAGCATCCAACACCAGGGGCTATAGGGCAGAGTGACTGGAAGTCTCAGGAGAGCTTGGTAGGAAATGACCTGCCAGATGGAAGCACCCACGTGGACCAGGGGAGAGGATGGACTAATACTACAGACAAGCCCAGGACACCTTGTTCTGTGATTCACAGGAATGTTGCATAGTGCATACATAGCTTTCTTTTTCTGCCTCTATGTTGCCTTGTTACCAATATACCTGATTTCCTCTTGAACTGATGGGGAATTTTGGTCCTAGTAGTCCTAGTAGCTTAGCTTTTGAAGGGAATTAAATATTTACTCAAACTGGCATCTAATACCTGAATCCTTAACACACTGTTCTTGCTAAATAGAAACCCACCTCTGCTTGAGTACTTGCAGTGACAGCGAATTTACTTCATTTCAAAGTAGCTATTTTATTTTTTTTTTATTTTTATTTTTTTAAAGATTTTATTTATTTTTTTGACAGAGAGAGACATAGCGAGAGCAGGAACACAAGCAGGGGGAGTGGGAGAGGGAGAAGCAGGCTTCCCGCGGAGCAGGGAGCCCGATGTGGGACTCGATCCCAGGACCCTGGGATCATGACCTGAGCCGAAGGCAGACGCTTAACGACTGAGCCACCCAGGCGCCCTCAAAGTAGCTATTTTAAACTCTGCGTCCCTTTCACTCATTTGTCTAATTCTGCCTTATGCAATGACCACAGCAAAGGACTCTCTTTCAGGTGTCATGCTTCAGAGTTTTGAGGGAGTCATTCCTGGTGAGTTCCTCCTTTCCTGACCTGAGATGCCATGTTATGTCACCAGTTCTTTAGGTCACATGGTCCCAAGACCATCCTTATCTTCCTGGGTACTGTTTTCTGCAAGCAAGGTTTATCAAGATAACAACAGATATTTTCTAAGAATGGAAATAATAATCCAGATATGGTGTAACTCATGTAGTGTGTAATAGGGATATTGACTGCTAAGTTCTAGATATCACACCTCTACCAATGACATTTAAATTTGCCTAAATGGTGATCAGCCATATTACAGAATTGGCTCAAAGAAAATGTAGGGGAGGAAGAATAATGTTTCCTCTACCCTTCTTGGCTCTTGGCTGAGACCCCTCCCACCTCCCACATTGGAAGATTAACAGGAGAAAAACAAACACGTTTAATAACACGTATATCTCCTATATACATGGGAGAGACGCAGGAAAATTGAGTAACTCCCTGAAATGGCCCAAGCTTATAATGTAATAAGCTCATGAAGGGGAACAAAATATACCATCCAAAATGTGTCTCTTTGGCATAAAGTTTATCTTGAGCTGATTATTTTTAAGGAACAGCAGACATAGGAAAAGCTCTGAAAATGGAGTAAGTTGCCCTTTTGTGTGACACCTTTACATTACAAGGGAAATAAGATCTCACCTGAATATGTGTCAATTTCTGCATCCTACACTTTGAGACATATTGATACACTATAGTGTTTCTGGGGTGGAGAATAAGAATAGTTAGGGGATTTAAGGAAATGTCCTGTGAAGAACAGTCAAAGGAACTGGGGAGACAGCATAAAGAAGAAATGATATCTTAGCTATTTCTTTTGAGAGCTCTCTTCAAATGTCTGAATGGCTGCCATCCAAAGGTAAAAGTTAAACTAATTGATATATGTTAAAATAGGGCAAAACTGAACCCAATACATATTTTTTCAAAAGTGGTATAGGCTATTTGGGGGCATTAGCAAGCTACCTGTTCCAGATAATTTAAAAAGTGGAAAATTACTGACTGAAGATACTATTAAAGGCATTAACTTGTCTGATATGGCCCTGGGCTAAATTAGTTTTTCATATTAATGAGTTTCTAAACATTTTTTGGAACCAAATAACATTAACATTTATCCTCATTAAATGTTTGTTATTTTATTACTTTGGCCCAATCATTATTTTGTCATATCTTATAATTTAGTGCCATTTACATTTACTTTATTGATGTTGTTTTTATGTTTTTATTTAAGTTATTGATATACAAATGTTAGCAATGTATTTAGAGATTCAGTTATTAAATACTTCATAGATTGTGAAAGCCCATAAAGGAAACAATTGTTAAGTACACATTTTACTATTTTATTTTCCAAGATATTACGGAAGACTTTGCTCATTGCTTTGCAATCACAATTCTTTGATCTACCACCTTATAATGTTATAGCAATCCAAAAGAAAGAAGCAGGAAGGGTAGGGATGCTTGGGTGTCCAAAAGCAATCCAAAAGAAAGAAGCAGGAAGGATAGGGTGGCTCAGTTGAAGGATAGAGGAAGGTAGTTTGGTATGACCCTATGAGCGCACTTGTGCTGACTGTAGGTGTTACCAGACAAGGGATTGTTGCCTGATGTGCAGTAAGCCAAACACTGACACTGGTTTTGCTTCAGAGCAAAAGGGTTTTATTGCAGGGTGTCGAGCAAAGGAAATAGGAGAAAATTTCTCAAATCCACCTCCCCTAAGAGTTGGGATTGGGTGTAGTTTAAGGATAAAGGTGTCAGAATGTCCTGGGCATGTAGATGGAATGGATTGTGATGATTGGATATAGGGACAAAGGGAGGTGGTCTCCTTTGTGGACATGTGCATTCAGGAATTTCCTCCTCATGGGACACATGTTCAAAAAATGGCAGCATAAGCCTAATGAACAGGGGGAGATCTTAGGGTGGGGGAGATCTTGGGATGTGTCATCACAGAAGTTACTTTTGTTTACTCCTGGTCACATTTCAGTTGCAAGAAAGCTTCTCAGTTTGCTCTAGTCTTAGCTAGTCTTATCAGTGATTGGTCTGTTTCTACAAAATAGGCTTGTAAATCAGTCAGATTAGCCATAGTTCTCTTAGGGTAGGATGGTCAAGCATTTGTTAACTTAACATGTTGTTTTCATATGTGTGTTAATCTCTACATAGGACCCACTGGAAGCTGTGGCCCAGGTTGAGGGTTGGGGTCAGGGCACAATGGACTTCAGGTCTTGGGTCTGCTAATGGGGGACAAATCTTTTAAGAAGAGTCCTGGGGTTAAGCTGTGACCATTCAATCTGAGATGTGCAAATATTGAAGGGAGGGATAGCTAGGAGTGCAAAATGAAGCAGTGGCTTGGAGGAGGTTGGAGATATAGGGGAATAGAACTTCCATATCCAGAAAATGACAGAAGCAAGAGTGGGCCTAGGGTGGTGGAAGTGCTTGGTCAGCTGCAGAATGGACTGTGCAAAGAGAGGGTTCAGTTTGGAAGATGAGTCCAAAACAAAATTCATGATCAAATCAGCTTCTGTTCCAGCATTCACTTAGATATGGACTTATTGATCCTCAGAAGACAGAGAGTGTGGCCAGTGATAGACAGTCACAATTCATTTGTTCTGTAATGTTTTGTCTGCAATAAACTTTTCCTCCTTTTGAAGATTAGGATTTTTGTACATTTCTGATCCTAATTATCACCTTTAAATATCCATAATTTTTCAAATATTCTAAGCAATGACGTAGATTGCATTTGCAAATTCAGCCCATGAGGTATAACTCATTTTGGACCTAGATATATAAATAATTTGGTTAAAAGATCCCATTGCATCCTAGAATCCCCCAAACCTAAAAGGTTCTGAACCACTACAGTTTTTTTCCTAAAGTTGGTGCTAACTTTCTCTTTTAACCTGAACGGAGGTAAGCCATTAGTTGTATCTCAGTGCTACTACCACATCCCATATGTTTCTACTGAGAATGGATATTTTGTGGTTTTATTGTTACTTATATTTAGGTGTAATTGTATTAAGAAATGACAGAAGAAAAAAATGCTGCCTGTGGTTGAAAGTAAGAAAAAGAAAAGGAAGCACCTGTCAATAATAGTGTAGAGAGTGGGTTACTGTAGATGCTTCAGTGTGGTACATCTATGAAGCATATTACTTAAGGGTAGAGTGTTGGAATCACCACCAGGCAAAATGTGGAAAAAAAAAAAAAAAAAGACAATGTTGAAGGTTTCCAGTGATCATGATGAATGTAAACAATGAAAAAATAGAGAAAAAATGCATATGGCAATACTTAAATATCTTAACCATTCATTGATCAAGTGAACTTATATTAGGAAGAGAATACAAGTATTGACTGGTATGTTGGTCATGAACAAGGTAGAATACACCAAGAAAAACAGAACATGGAAGGTGAATGGAATATTAAGAAAGTTGTCTACACAAAATTTAAGGAGTATCATAGTATAAGATTTCAGAAAATCTATTGGAAATGGGTTTATACAGGACATGATGCAGCTGAAAATCACATTGATGGATTTGACAGGATAATATAAAAAAAACAACCCTACATGCTGAGCAAGTTTAACATGCTGATGCACTGCTGCTGTCTTCCTACAAAAACCTTAAACATAGCCCATGAGAGAACACCAACAGAATAAGAATAATAAAAGATCTGTTTTCTAAATCTGTGGGCACACACCAACTGAAGATATCATGGATTGCAAAAGTTACCATGAGATCTCTGAAACAAATGTGCAATTTACCTATATGTTATTATGTGGACAAGAAATATTTTTCTAGCAGCACAAGCACATTGCAGGAAAGCTAGAATGGGGAAAAAAACACATACAATTTTATTGTTTCTGAATACAAATATCTCTCTTGAACTTCTTATAAAAAGAAATGTTTGGCATTTAATTTCTCTTGATGAGGCACTCAGCCTTGTGACTACAGAGTTTTGCTCTTTCCCACTCCAAACTGATATGAATGACAGTTGTGACACTTGTAGGAGGGGAAATAATATTTTCCCTTTGCCATCTTAGATTTATTAGCTGGAGCCCTACAAATTAGACTGGCAAAAGATAGATTACCTAGAGAAAAACAAAGACAAGTTAATTAACATGTGAATCACACATGCACATAGGATCACTCAGAGATAAGTAACTCAAAGGGTAGTTAGAACTCAGGCTTATGTAGCATCTTAATAAAAGAACAATAGAACTCAGGCTTGTGTAGCATCTTAATAAAAGAACAATAATATTTTTAAAGATTTTTATTTATTTATTTGACAGAGAGACAGCGAGAGAGGGAACACAAGCAGGGGGAGTGGGAGAGGGAGAAGCAGGCTTCCCACGGAGCAAGAAGCCCCATGCGGGACTCGATCCCAGGACCCTGGGATCACGACCTGAGCCGAAGGCAGACACCTAATGACTGAGCCACCCAGGCACCCCAAGAACAATAAATTTTTAGAGAAGTGACATGGCAAAGGAAAAGGACTTTGAGTTTCTAAAGTGGCAAATTGTGGGAAGGTAGCCAGATGGGGGAACTAGTTGAAGATAAGGACTAGTTAGTGAAGTTTGTTAGCTAGATTCCTTTGATATCCTCTCTGGCCTGATAAGGTTAGCTTCTGTCCTTCCTGTTAGAGAGGGAAGAGGGGAACACCATTACAAATTCATGTTCTTTTAGACAAATAGAATACAGAGAGTTTTTCTTGTATCTGCTTCTTCTCAGTTGCCTTCAGGTCAAAATAATCATTATGTGAAAGTGACATATTTTGGGGTGGCATGTTCTGCTACCCTTCACACTGATGTAGTCTTTAAGACCCTCATGTAAACAGATGTTGTAAACATTATGGAATGTATAGCACAAGTCAAATCAGTTTAAACTCATGTATGTTTAAAACTTTAAAAAATTAGAAATAAAAAGCAATAAAACACTTAACATTCTATCAGTTTATTTCTATATACATAGACTGTAATAATTATTGTTTTTATTTGACTTTGGGTGATTATTCCTACATTTTATGGGAGGAATTTTAATGTTGATTATGGGGTATTGCTGTACGCTCTATTGTTGTTTGAATGAATATATATATCTATATGTATATATATATATATATATATCCTTTATAAAATCTAAAAAAAAATGAGTTTTGAAGTACTTCTGACTTGGCAATTTTCAGATGCAGAGTTATATATATTTATTATCTCTGTGATTATTTATTATCTCACTACTAGATTATAAACTCCAGGAAAACAGCAACTATACCTGCTTTCTTTTTATTTTATTCTGATCACATTTCTACATGCCTGGTAGGGAATAAATATCTATCTAAGAATGAGTTAAATGAGATGTTACTCAATTTTCTCCTCTCCTCTCCTAAGGTATAATTCCTTTTTATCCTATTTTTTCACACCAATTTGAAGGCCACTCACATTCCTGTAGGTGATTATTGGTTTGTATACTCTCAGAGACTGATATCCTGATGTCCTTTTCCCTGAGCATCAGGCATATCCCTCTCTTCTTTATTAGTTATACTGTTGAGAATGTAGATTTTGAAATCTTGTTTTCTTTTCTTTTTGAATGCTTCCCCCACTGAACCTTAGATCATGGTAAATGTTCATTTAAAAAAGTAATTCATAGGTTAATGCCAAATTTTTGTGTGTGTTCTTGGTTTTGTGTCGCTCTTTCAAAATGCACATGCAATTTAAATTAATCAGATAGCCCTCTGAGTAACTGTAGGATTTCTTTGAATACTTTTTTTCTTACTGATCATTTGCAATTGTATAATTCCAATGCCATTTTCTCGAATCTCTTGCATAGGCCACATTCTTTCCCAAAGTTTCTTATCATGGTACCATACTAATCCTTTCTTAAACTATTTGAAATGTATGTTCCTAACCTGAAGAGAAAGTAGAGAGAATTGAGTTGTTAGTATTCACTAGATGCTACCTAGGTTTTACCAATAGTATCTCATTCATTCCTTATAGTGAGTGACCTTAAAAGCTGGCATTCTTATTTTACAGATGAAGAAATGAAAACTCAGAGAGCTTAAGTAAATTTTCCAGGTCTTTCTAATTCCAAAGTCAGGTACTTTCATTCCATTACACTACTTATATGTCCAGCCATCTGGTGTTATCTTTGTTCATTGTCATGAATTCCTCATTAACCATGTCACTCCTACCCAAGTTCCTGTACCCTTGAAGTAAGCTTGTTTTGTTTTGTCTGTTAAAATAATATCCCATATAAGGTTTTTTTTGCATTATTTCTTTTGTCCTCTGTGAGACTGTAACTGTCAAAAAGTTATGAATTTCACTTTTTTATTTATTTTTCCAGTAGAGTTGAAACTTCTTGCCTCTGTTCAAGTTTTGGAAACTGTATTTGGAAAGGAAAAGTGGGAGTAGGAAACTATCAGTTGTTGAGTGTTAACTATGGCAAATGTTATGTTAAGTACTTAATTTTCATTAGCTCCTTCATTTTTTAGAAAACATATGATATTATTTTCCAGTGGCTGTTCTTTTTTTTCCCATTTAATTGAATGAGAATGCTTTTTTCAAAGAAATGTGATTAGGCAAATCTTCTTCCCAACCTTGCCCCCACCTCCTCTTACTCATAGACACTCAATAAAAAAGACTACTGGAGAAAAAGAAAGAGGTATCTTTTGCCCAAAGTACTAACTATACTTAAAATTTCTAAGAGTTGGCATGGAGAATAAAGGACTCTTGCCATGGACAATTCAAAATATTAGAGGTGATTCTTCAGGAAAATACTGAGGCTTTCCCTTCACTCCTACAATAAATATATAATGAAAAGGTAGTATAGGTAAGAGGTTATATTGAGAGAAGACTCAGAAATATATTGTCATTTAGGTAGTAATAAAATTTTTTGTGAAATCATCTCTATCTCCTTTAGCACAGGACATCACCTAATCCACAGACATAGAAAATATCAGTAGGGGTCACCTGGGTGGCTCAGTCCATCAAGCATCTGCCTTCGGCTCAGGTCATGATCCCAGAGTCCTGGGATGGAGCCCCATGTTGGGCTCCCTGCTCAGTGGGGAGTCTGCTTCTCCTCTCCCTTTGCCTGCCACTCTGCCTACTTGTACTCTCTCTCTCTCTATCAAATAAATAAATAAAATATTAAAAAAAAAAAAAAGATCATGCTTAAAAAAAGTCAGTAGGCCAAAAAAATCTTCTTAGGTTCAATTGGCCAAATGGCCTGTTTCTCATGTCGCCATGGCTACAGAGGTATTAGATTCTGCTAAATAATAGTCCTCTACCAAAGCTGTATCTATAGAAGAGGTGATATATTTCCATTGTCTCATTATAAACATAAATTTCATGTCACCAAGTTTCAGAGGATGTAAGATAAAATACATTCCCTTGTTCAAAATTTCAAGTTAACTTTGCTACCTAGTCTATAGATTGGCATATATTCAAAGATAATCAGAAATCTATTTTTTCTTTTTTTTTTTTTTTAAGATTTTATTTTATTTTATCTGACAGAGAGACAGTGAGAGAGGGAACACAAGCAGGGGGAGTGGGAGAGGGAGAAGCAGGCTTCCCGCTGAGCAGGGAGCCCGATGCGGGGCTCGATCCCAGGACCCTGGGATCATGACCTGAGCCGAAGGCAGACGCTTAACGACTGAGCCACCCAGGCACCCCAGAAATCTATTTTTTCTATTATATTTCCTGATATTGTTACCTGAGAATATATGGAAAAAACCTCTACTAAACTAGTATAGTCTGTCACATGTGTTATTGTCCATTGTAGCTCTTTCAGATTTATTTATGAATGTAATGCATTTTTCTTATACCAATCAACTCCCTCTAAGTCTTTGATCAATTACGCAACTTACTTGCCAACCACATATTCCCTAGTGCTCCTTCTGTGTATTCTCTTGTATCTGGGAAACGATTTTACTTTCAGGAATATAAAGCTCTAATGAACCCTTAGGAATCTTTGTTCAAAGATGTCCAGTCCACCAGGGATCAGCTAAGAAGGTGTCTGAAGTGTGTATTACTTACTGATTAGAAGCCAACACTAGATTTTTTTTTCTATTTTTTGAGGTCACCAATCAAATTCAAACCCAACACCATGTCTTAAATTGCACCCAACACCAAAGCCCCTTTTTTAAACAAAGCCATTCGTTTTTTTTTTTTTTTTCATTCTTTCTTGCTGAGAAGAATATTTCAAATCCACAGCTTTCAAATTTTGTGGTAAATGAAAAATAATGCTTTAATAAACCTTGACCCTTTCGCAAATAGTATACCATTAGATGGTTTAAAAAATGCACTTGCTGACTCCTCAGATCTAAAATGCTTTTTATAGACAATGTGATTATTACTAAGTGGTAAATTATTAGAAATTAGAAGGTTTTTAAGCATTTTATAAATACAAAGTTTTAAAGCATTTTAAGCATTTTTAAGGCATTTAAAATACAGAGAATACCAAAGAGTGGTAAGTCAACCACTTTAGTTCTTCCTTTCATTGAATTGAAGAAAAATTTAATTAGCTGGCAAAAATATGGGAAAATCCATAACCATATATACTTTGAGGTTCTTTCTCATTAGATAAAAAGCAACACCAGCTGAGATGCTATTTAGACCAGATGGAGCTTAGTCTGAATGAGGAGTCAATTTTCTTAGGTGGCATGATGAACAGAGCAGTTATTTTTTGTGTATGTGGAGATCTATCTCCAAATCTGTGTCAAGACTTGTTTCTCCACTCCTGAGATGAGAGTCCTTCTTAGGAAATCTTCAGTGCTTAATGTTAAGAAAGAAATTCTTTATTTGGGTGGGGAGGCGGCAGGGGAGAGGGAGACTGGGAGATGGAGAGGGGGATGGGGTAGGGGGAGAAGGGGAGAGGGAGAGGGAGCCTGCAAATGTCTCAGGGCTATAAAATCAAAACAATACGGACATCCTGTATCACAACAGCCAACTAGGCTTTAAGCTATAGCCAATCAATAAAGTCCTTACTTTTTGCTTCTGCCTTTTTAATGTAAAAAATCCTCCCTGAGCTCCTGTAGATAGAGAACTCCTAACCACTTCTGGTTTGGTGCTGCCCAATTCAAACTGACTTTTGCTGAAAAAAACTTTTAAAATTTTTAACATGCTTCGGTTTCTTTTAAGAGAAAGAAGGTAGGAAGAAAGGTAGAAAGGGAGGAAATCATTAAAAGGTAAGAAAAACAGGAATAGTAGTTTGCTTCTCTCCCTCTCCTAGGTAGAAAAAAATTGTTACCTTGTGTCATTAACACAGGGAGTTCTCCATTATTTAGTCAGTTTCATTTTCATGTTAATGGCTGTTATTTAAAAGTTTCAGGGAACTCAGAGAGTTTGGTGTCATCGGAGGTTAGGACGAAATGTCTTAAATCCACTAGTTTGTAAAGCTGCTACAATTTAAACTAATACCATTGGTTGGTTCATCTTATGCAAAAGAGATACAGATCTCCCTGAAAGCTTCTATTTTTCTTTCCTGCCTACCTTCTGCTTAGGGAACTGAATAGAAACTTTAAAGCCTAAATTAAAAGAATCTTCTCTCATTCAATTTGGAGGTGGGAAAATGGAGAGTGCCTCGACTGGAGAATTTTCAAAGGCTTGATACCTAAATGTATTCTTTGGGTGGATTTTTCCCGATGATGCGACATCATTTGAATACACTGAAGCCTCATCATTTACCAGGTTGGTAATAATTTTGATACAAAAATAGGTCTCCATAGGAATGCAGCTTGAACCAATAACAAGCAACAGTGCTTTCTTTGTGATAAATTGACACTAAAGCCCAATCCTGAAAATCTCTTATATTATTTAGAGGAGCAGTGATCAAAGACAGAAGAGAAGAAAGGACTGGCAGCCTCGTATATTCTCCACTGATGCTGAGATAGTGTCAGTAATAGGTAATGCAGTTACTACCGGGGAGAGCCGGAGAGCAGCTTTAAACCTCACATTCATATATCTTGTGGAAAATTCAGGGCAGGAGTGAAAAAAAATCAGCACAGTATCTTCCTGAAGTTCTTTAAAACTAGCTGTACAAATTGCTGCTCCCCAGTAGGACGAGGGCAAATATAAATTTAAGTAGAACAAAACAAAATAATTGGAATGTCACTGGAATGCTGATGGGGATGATAAGAAAATTCTAAGGGTTGGCTAATGAGGATGGTTTCAATCCAGAAAGAATCTAGTCACTCCCTTTCCCAATTCATACAACACTCTGTTGTCAGGCTACTCGTCCTAAAGTCCGATTTTCTCCACATCGCTTTTTGCTTAAAATTCCCTGTGCTTTCCCATGGCTTTATAGACTCTAGTGTTGCAGGATAGCTCCACTGAATTATTGGACACATTAAAAAATTCATGACCAAATTTAAGTCTCATGATATAAAACGTTTATTGACAACAATCTATACTATAGCTTCCTAAAATTTTAAAACATTATAGCTAGTGTAACATATACCATTCTAGCAGATCTTAATCATTATCAATAAAATATTAATTTATATATTTGCATTTTCATTATAAAAACAAACATTTCTTTTCGGAGAGGACAAACAATTCAATGATCTAACCCTCCAAAACATGTATGTGGCAGCGCCTACAAGTAAGACATATTTCCAGTTTATTCTCCTCTATATATTGCAGCTTAGTGATCATTTGAAGTGACTAGATCCATTCAATTACTTCTACAGTGTTGTTTCACTGTTGCTCTTTCTTTTTCAGTTTTTTTCTTTTTTCAATAATCTCTATTGATTTTACAGCCAAGTTTCCATTCAATTTTATAATCTATATGATCATATTCTAATATTTTGCTCCATGTTTTCTCAGTAGTCTTACAAAGGTTCCATCTATGTTTATGCTTCTTAGACTTCAAAGGATTTAAGTAAATAAAAGTTCAGAAATGTGTGCAACTTTATATGTCATATTGGGTTACATTTAAATAAACTTATATAAATAAGATCAGAGGACTCATGTTACAAATTGGAGGATGGACTCTATTTTACCACTTTTGTGCTAATAACATATAATTAATCTTCATAAAAATAAAGGGCAGAGGCACATACATATATAAGTACATGTGTATATATCTCTATATATCCATTGACATCAATTGATACATATATTTTTCTTTTCCTCCTTCCTTCTTTGCTACCTTTTTTCCTTCTTGTCAATTGCACTGGAAATTTCGGATGACTCATGACGTTTAAGTCCTTAAGTCATCTAGTCCAAATACATTTTTTCTAGCTTCATGCTAGTTACTTTTCCATAGAAGCCTTCTACTTTAACTTGAGTGCACCATCTAATCACAAGACAGTCTTCCTGTTTCTCAACCTTGCCTATATCATCTCTCCCATAACAGTACCTAACCTTCTGTTTGCTCCTTCCAGAACTACCTACTCTACCTTGGTCACATCTGTCATGCCCCAGTCTCACAGATGCCTTCTTTGATCTCCTGAAACCATGTCATCCATCCCAATTTTTTTTGAATTTTTTCTTTTTTTAAATTTTATTTTATTATGTTATATTAATCACCATACAGTACATCATTAGTTTTTGATGTAGTGTTCCATGATTCATTGTTTGCGTATAACACCCAGTGCTCCATTCAATACGTGCCCTCTTTAATACCCATCCCATTTTACCCTTATTCAGAGTCCTGTGCATGTGCTTTGCTGGTGGCTTGCTTTGTCATGCAACTATCCATGCCTTTATTTCCTGCCTCCCCCACTATATTCTGAATCCTGAGAGGACAAAAATGTGGGCATTCCACTTTCATAGCACCTAGTAATACTTGGTGACTCCTGGGGAGTAGCTGTTGCAGCAGTAACTGCATAGAATAGCAATAAATTTTCCAGGTTGTCTGGGGGATTATCAAAGTTTTTAAGATTTGCTTTTGATGTCATAGCTCTTTCCTTAAATGGAACAAATAAAAAGGAAGAAAAAGCAGAGGACTATTGCCTCTGACATCATGAGAATGTTATAGGTCTTTGTTGGAGAGATTCTCCAGCCTTGAAGCTTGAATCCATGTCACCATGGCTATCTTAATCATACGACCATTCTGGATTTTATTTTCTTATACTGAAAGCTGAGTGAGAACATAGCCCTCCCAGAACAGTAGCAGGATAAGCCAGGTAAAGAGTATAACTTTTCTTTCTTTCTTTTTTTTTTTTCCATCTTTGAAAAATAAATGTTTTCCTTTATAGCAGGAGATCTAGATTTACAAAAAAGACTGAAAAGATAGTATATAGGGAGTTCCTATATACTACACCCCCAAGTTTTGCTTCTTATTAACATCTTATATTAGTATGGTACATTTGTAACAACGAATGAACCAATATTGATATATTTTTATTAACTGTCTTTTTTTTTTCTGTTCCATTATACCATATTACATTTAGTAGTCATACTTCCTTAGGCCCTTATTGGCTGTGATGGTTTCACAAACTTTCCTTATTTTTGATTCTCGATAATTTTAAGGAAGTGGTCACGTATTTTGTAGACTGTCCCTCAACTGCAACTTGTCTGTTATTCTTTTTTTTTTTTTTAAGATTTTATTTATTCATTTGACAGAGAGAGAGACAGCAAGAGAGGGAGTACAAGCAGGGGGAGTGGGAGAGGGAGAAGCAGGCCTCCCACTGAGCAGGGAGCCCGATGCGGGGCTCGATCCCAGGACCCTGGGATCATGACCCGAGCCGAAGGCAGACGCCTAACGACTGAGCCACCCAGGTGCCCCTTGTCTGTTATTCTTGTGATTAGATTGGTGTCATGTATTTTGGGAGGAAGACCACTGAGATTAAGTGTAATTTTTATCATATCATATCAAGGGTATGTGCTCTTAACATAACTTATCACTGTTGATGATAACCTTGATCACCTGACTGAGGTAGTACTTGTCAGGTTTCTCCATTGTAAAGTTAGAGTATAACTTTTCAAAGAGGAAGGAGAATTGAGGGATGGAAAAGGCCAAAAGAGGTTGACTTGACAATTTATTGGGGGTTCTTTGGTTAAGGCATAAAGCTGCTTTCCTACCTCAATTTGAGAATGTACAAATGATTTCCTACTTCCCTAGTTTGATGTTCATTGTCAATTTGAGCTCCTTTATTGTGCTTGATCACCTCCCATTACCTGCTGTGAATATAGATTTGCCTTCTCAGCAATAAGTAGGCCCTCCAGGGTTATAGTCCTGAGAATATAGGAGAGATTGCTGCACCCTTGGGAAGCAGGAAGAGAACCTTCTGAAGCAACTGCTCTCCTGGTAGAGCAGCTTAGAAGATAACTGAGGGAGAACAGCCTTGAAAATGGATTTTTCTTTAGTCAAGATGGTGCTAATATTAGGAAGGTCCTGGTTGCTCTGTTTTGTTTTGTTTTTGGTAAGTATTTTGGGCACCACAGATATTGGAAAGTTGTTTGAGGGAGCTCCATCACAGTAGCTGGGTCAGCTGAAAAGGGCATCAGGAACTGCAACTCTTTGTCGACAGTTTCTATGCCCCACAGGCTCCCCTGGTGTCCTTCTTTGTTGGCTTTGAATGACGCAGAGCATTGTTTTCCAAAAATACTCCCACTTTCATTATGATCATCATTGCCATTATCATCATTATTGCTATTCTCTGAATCACCCATCAGAGCAAACTTTCACATATTGACAGTGCCTGAATATAAGCACTTTAGTTACTTTCTCAAAACAAGCATCTGCAGGGTCACCCAGTCTTTGTAGCTTCATAGGCAGGGGCCCTCCAATTATAGACAAATGTTCTGAAATTACCTTTGTGTTCCACTCACAAACCACACAGATGCATTTCTCTCATTAAATACGATTCCATGATGAGAGCAAGGCAAAGTGGAACATATATATTATCCCATAGAAGGTAAAGCCATACTCAGAATGTCCTAATTCACTAGATGAGAAACAGGACGAGTGTCGACGTTTAGGGTATTCTGGGAGCAGGTATGTTCCGCGGAAGGCCAAGGTGTTTCTGTACACACAAAAGTTTCAAATCAGGTGTTTATTGCCTAAAACATGTCTGAGAAAATTAATGAGGTAAGTTATTACCTACCCTGTCTGCAGCTTTTCCATTACCAGCTATAAAAGCAGGTAGCAATCTCACTCTTCCTTGAAGGCATCATTCATTATAAATTACTTGCTTTCAATCATGAGAGGAATACAATGAAAAGGAAAGTACCAAAGAAGATCTTCACTGTGCTTTGTTAGGAGACAAAGTAGGAGCATTGAACATTCATATTATTGTCAAACTTCCCTGAATGAGATATTTTGAATTCAAATGATTAGCTGGTAACTGGATCCTTGGTATTATCTGAAACCAGACTGTTGTTTTTTTTCTTATATTTTAAAAACTAATAAGAGCCAGAGGCATACTCTCCTATCTAAAGCAGTAACTCATGTTACTATATGACTGGAGAAGTATTTTCATTTGTATTTTGGCTCAGGCCTACTTTTGTTCCAACCGTTATTGAAGATGAAAGGTAGGAGTAGGGAGAAAGTGTTCCTTGTGGTTAACTCTGCTCCTGACTTGTCAGAGAGAGCCAAAAGACAGATTTATGTTCCCTAGCACCATGCTTGGTTATAGTTCCAGATTGCTCTTAAAGGTGGGCAAAACTCACTCTCGTTCATGGCTGTCTGTGATCATGAACAGGTCTTCAAGATGGCTGATCTATAACCTCGATCGCAGTGACCAATCATGTAGACACCCCAACTTAGACCCAAATATATTTGTACATACAGATGAACTTTGCTACATGATTGTCAGATCACTTCTTTATCTTGTGCTATTTAAATCCAGACTTAAACTGCTGCACTGCATTATGGAATACACGATTGCTTCACACAGGACTCCTGGGTGAAATAGGTAAGATTTTGAGACCAATATTCAGTCCTATGAAGACAATGAAGTTGCCAAGATCATGGAGCACAGAAGTTCCTCAGGATATTGCTTGTGATGAGTTGTGAAATACTAATAATTTAACATTTAAATTGGGGAGAAGAAATAAATATACTCAAAGAGCTTATCAAAATTAAGTGCAGGCCTAATTAAGGCCAACTTGGATGCTATTATTTCCTCTTACACTGAATATAACCTCCCACAGGCAGTAGGGGTGCCTGATGGATGTTCTCCTTAGGAAATGTGTGGTCATGTCTGATAAGCATAGGCAGCACAACATAATTTATTTTTATCAAAGCTCCCCAGGCAGGAGAAATTGATAGAGATTACTATTTAATCTGTAAGAACTGGGATCTTTATTCAGTAGTACTTGTAATTTATGTACTTGAATATTTTGCTATACTTAAAACCTTGAAATCTCCAAGTATAAAAATTGCTGCTAGTTTTCTTAGAGTACCAATGGTAGTAACAACTTACTCTTAAATAGATCTCCACTTTGGAACTGAATTCTTTATCTTAGTGACTAGAATACATTATATCTCTGTACCCAGTAGTGCTTTGTGAAATAATAAAATATTGTAATGAACACAGTCTCTTTTTCTGGTTCATTTCCTCATTCAACAAATTATCATCTTCTTTGCCATACATACATTCTGCCAGAATTTGAGGTTAGTTATATAGCATATATGAGCTTAACGTAGGCTTCACTCCAGTAACAAAGAACCACCAAAAATCTTTGATGCCTTTAATGACAAAGGTTTATTTGTTGCCTGTATGTCTTTTGAAGATTGGCTTTGACTCTGTTAATTTAGGCTGAAGGAGCAGACCCTGTCTACTCATGCCGGACTCATTATAGTCAGAAAATAGCAAGGGCAGAATCATGGGTTAGCTTTTAAAATTTCTGCTTGGAAGTGGCATATGTTACATAGACTCACATTTCATTGGCCAAATTAAGTCACATCTATAAGCAAATTGTCAATGAGGTGGAAAGAATAATCCTTCTGTCATGAGGTCCTGGAGGTGAGGGCCAGTGAATATTTTTGACAATAATACAATTTACAGCAAGCACTGCCCTAGGGAACTTACTGTCTAGATGGAAAGCTGAAAGTTATGATACAGAAGTGCTACAGGGCATGCAACAAGCAGAGTTCCATATTAGCATCTAGGTTCTTCGTTTTGCTCCCTATTAAACATTGCAAATAAGTGCTCTTTTGGTCAATGTTTCTGTTTTTCTCATACTGAGTTAAGGCAGAGATTTGCTAAAATAAAACCAATTGGAGCCAGGTTTTGTGGTAAAAATATAGCATTTAGAAATGTGGAAGAGAGGGGGGCGGAGCAAGATGGCAGAGGAATAGGGGACCTGGATTTCATCTCCTCTCAGGAATTCAGTTGGATAGGGGTCAAACCATTCTGAACACCTATGAACTCAACAGGAGATCGAAGAAAAGAAGAGCAACAACTCTCTGAACAGAAAAGCGACCACTTTCTGGAAGGTAGGACGTGCGGAGAAGTGAATCCGAGGCGATATTCGGGAGGATAGACGGCGGGGGAGGGGGCCTCCATTAGCCGCTTCTGGCAAGTGATAGAGCCACGGAGCACAGAATCGGAACTTTTAGAAGTCGGCTCTGCTGAGGGACGTCACTCTGGTGGCTAAGCGGGGGGTGGAACCCTCTCTGGGACAGTGTGGTCTCAGGACCCTCGGGGGTCACAGAAAGACCAGGGGTGCCTGAGTGCGGCAGAGCTCCCAGGTATCGGAGCGGGGAAGCCGGCTGCAGAGACGGAGCCCAGGCGCGGGCTCTCAGCTCGGGGTTGCCATAAACCGTGATCCGCGGCACAGTCGGGCCACTGCTCCTCCAGCAGGGACCCAACAAGCGGCAGATCCGGGGAGACTCCCCTTCCTCCCCCGGGAGGAGAGGTGCAGGAGCGCACCGTGGGGATCTGCTGGGTTTGGAGACTCCACCCAGGGTCCGGTGCCAGAGATAGAAACGAGCGGTCACAGGCCGGGTGAGCACGGAATGCGGCCGGAGACCGGGGAGACAGGAGTGACTGACAGCTTTTCTCTGGGGGCTCACTGAGGAGTGGGGCCCGAGTTCTTGGCTCCTCCGAGGCGGAGACTGGGAGGCCGCCATTTTCACTCTCCGCCTCCAAAGCTGTACGGAAAGCTTGCAGGGAACAAAAGCTCCGGAGAGCAAACCCGAGCAGATTACTTAGCTCGGACCGGCAAGGGCGGGGCAATTCCGCCTCCGGCAAAGACATTTGGGAACCACGGCAACAGGCCCCTCCCCCAGAAGGTCAGTGAGAACAGCCAGCCAAGACCAAGTTTACCGATCAATGAGAACGGCAGAACTCCAGCACTAGGGGAATACTGCACATAGAATTCATGGCTTTTTTACCATGATTCTTTAGTCTTTCAAAGTTAATTTTTTTTTAACTTTTTTTTTTTGAATTTTTCTTTTTCTCTTTTCAACCAACATCTTATCCATCCCTTTTTTAAAAAAAACATTTTTATTTCTCATTTTTATTTTTCATTTTTAGAGTCATATTCTATCCCTTCATAGTAGTTACCCGTATTTTTGGCATATATATATAAGTTGTTCTCTCTTTAAAATTTTGAGATAGTTTCTTCTAACAGATCAAAATATACCCTAAATCTCTAGTGTATGGTTTTTTTTCTACTCCCCTGCCTGATCACATTCTCTCCCTTTTTTTTCCTTTTTTTTTTTAAATCCTCTTCTTTCTTTTTTCAAACAACTTCTTATCAATTCCTTTTATAAAATTTTTTATAATTTCCATCTTTACAGTCATATTCCATCCCTTCATCATATCAACCCTTATTTTTGTACATATATAAGTTTTTCTTTCTTTAAAATTTGGGAGGCACTTTCTTCTAACAGGCCAAAATACACCCAAAATCTAGTGTGTGGCACTGATCTATATACCAGCCTGATCATATTTTTTTTTTAAAGATTTTATTTATTTATTTGAGAGAGAGAGAGAATGAGAGACAGAGAGCACGAGAGGGAAGAGGGTCAGAGGGAGAAGCAGACCCCCCACTGAGCAGGGAGCCTGACGTGGGACTCGATCCCAGGACTCCAGGATCATGACCTGAGCCGAAGGCAGTTGCTTAACCAACTGAGCCACCCAGGCGCCCCCCAGCCTGATCATATTTGATCACATTCTGTTTGTTTTTGTTTTGTTCTGTTTTTGTTTGTTTTTATCTTTATCTTTTTCTTTTTTTTTTTCTTTTTCTTTTTTCTCTCTTTCCCTTTCTTTTCCCACTGCTTCAGGTCTTTTCTGATTTGTTTAGAGTATATTTTCTGGGAACGTTGTTACCCTGTTAGCATTTTGTTCTCTCATTAATCTATTCTCCTCTGGACAAAATGACAAGACGGAAAAAATCACCTCAACAAAAAGAACAGGAGGTACTACCGACTGCCAGGGACCTACTCAATACGGACATTAGTACGATGTCAGATCTAGAGTTCAGAATCATCACTTTAAAGATACTAGCTGGGCTTGAAAAAAGCATGGAAGTTATTAGAGAAACCCTTTCTGGAGAAGTAAAAGAACTAAAATCTAACCAAGTAGAAATCAAAAAGGATATTAATGAGGTGCAATCAAATATGGGGTGCTAACTGCTAGGATAAATGAGGCAGAAGAAAGAATCAGTGAGATAGAAGACCAAATGATGGAAAATAAAGAAGCTGAGAAAAAGAGAGATCAACAACTACTGGATCACGAGGGCAGAATTCGAGAGATAAACGATACCATAAGACGAAACAACATTAGAATAATTGGGATCCCAGAAGAAGAAAGAGAGAGAGGGGCAGAAGGTATAATGGAGCAAATTATAGCAGAGAACTTCCCTAATTTGGGGAAGGAAACAAGCATCAAAATCCAGGAGGCACAGAGAACCCCTCTCAAAATCAGTAAAAATAGGTCAACACCCCGACATCTAATAGTAAAACTTACGAATCTCAGAGACAAAGAGAAAATCCTGAAAGCAGCTCGGGAGAAGAGATATGTAACCTACAATGGTAGAAACATTAGATTGGCAACAGACCTATCCACAAGACCGGGCAGGCCAGAAAGGACTGGCATGATATATTCAGAGCACTAAATGAGAAAAATATGCAGCCAAGAATACTATATCCAGCTAGGCTGTCATTGAAAATAGAAGGAGAGATAAAAAGCTTCCCGGACAAACAAAAACTAAAGGAATTTACAAAAATGAAACCAGCCCTGCAAGAAATCTTGAAAGGGGTCCTCTAAGCAAAGAGAGAGCCTAAAAGCTACATAGACCAGAAAGGAACACAGACAATAAACAGTAACAGTAACCTTACAGGCAATACAATGGCAGTAAATTCCTATCTTTCAATAGTTACCCTGAATGTAAATGGGCTAAAAGCCCCAATCAAAAGACACAGGCTATCAGATTGGATAAAAAAACAAGACCCATCGATATGCTGTCTGCAAGAGACTCATTTTAGACCCAAAGACACCCCCAGATTGAAAGTGAGGGGGTGGAAAACCATTTACCATGCTAATGGACACCAAAGGAAAGCTGGGGTGGCAATCCTTATATCAGACAAATTAGATTTTAAACCAAAGACTGTAATAAGAGATGAGGAAGGACACTATATCCTACTTAAAGGGTCTATCCAACAAGAAGATCTAACAAGTGTAAATATCTATGCCCCTAACATGGGAGCAGCCAATTATATAAGGCAATTAATAACAAAAGCAAAGAAACATATCGACAACAATACAATAATAGTGGGGGACTTTAACACCCCCCTCACTGAAATGCACAGATTGTCTAAGCAAAAGATCAACAAGGAAATAAAGACTTTAAATGACACACTGGACCAAATGGACTTCACAGATATATTCAGAACATTCCATCCCAAAGCAACGGAATACACATTCTTCTCTAGTGCCCATGGAACGTTCTCCAGAATCGATCACATCCTAGGTCATAAATCAGGTCTCAACCGGTACCAAAAGATTGGGATCATTCCCTGCCTGTTTTCAGACCACAATGCTTTGAAACTAGATCTCAATCACAAGAGGAAAGTCAGAAAGAACTCAAATACATGGAGGCTAAAGAGCATCCTACTGAAGAATGAATGGGTCAACCAGGAAATTAAAGAAGAATTTAAAAAATTCATGGAAACCAATGAAAATGAAAACACACTCTTCAAAATCTTTGGGATGCAGCAAAGGCAGTCCTAAGAGGAAAGTATATAGCAATACAAGCCTTTCTCAAGAAACAAGAAAGGTCTCAAGTACACAACCTAACCCTACACCTAAAGGAGCTGGAGAGAGAACAGCAAATAAAGCCTAAACCCAGCAGGAGAAGAGAAATAATAAAGATCAGAGCAGAAATCAATGAAATAGAAACTAAAAGAACAGTAGAACAGATCAACGAAACTAGGAGCTGGTTCTTTGAAAGAATTAACAAGATTGATAAACCCCTGGCCAGACTTATCAAAAAGAAAAGAGAAAGGACCCAAATCAACAAAATCATGAATGAAAGAGAAGAGATCACAACCAACACCAAAGAAATACAAACAATTATAAGAACATATTATGAGCAACTATATGCCAGCAAATTAGATAACCTGAAAGAAATGGATGCATTCCTAGAGATGTATCAACTACCAAAACTGAACCAGGAAGAAATAGAAAACCTGAACAGACCTATAACCACTAAGGAAATTGAAGCAGTCATCAAAAATCTCCCAACAAACAAAAGCCCAGGGCCAGATGGCTTCCCAGGGGAATTGTACCAAACATTTCAAGAAGAATTAATACCTATTCTTCTGAAACTCTTCCAAAAAATAGAAATGGAAGGAAAACTTCCAAACTCATTTTATGAGGCCACCATTACCTTGATCCCAAAACCAAAGACCCCATTAAAAAGGAGAACTACAGACCAATATCCCTGATGAACATGGATGCAAAAATTCTCACCAAAATACTAGCCAATAGGATCCAACAGTACATTAAAAGGATTATTCACCACGACCAATCGGGATTTATCCCTGGGCTGCAGGGTTGGTTCAACATCCGCAAATCAATCAATGTGATACAATACATTAACAAAAGAAAGAACAAGAATCATATGATCCTCTCAATAGATCCAGAAAAAGCATTTGACAAAGTACAGCATCCTTTCTTGATCAAAACTCTTCGGAGTATAGGGATCGAGGGTACATACCTCAATATCATAAAAGCCATCTATGAAAAACCTACAGCGAATATCATTCTCAATGGGGAAAAACTGAGAGCTTTCCCCCTAATGTCAGGAACATGGCAGGGATGTCCACTATCACCACTGCTATTCAACATAGTATTAGAAGTCCTAGCCACAGCAATCAGACAACAAAAAGAAATAAAAGGCATCTGAATTGGCAAAGAAGAAGTCAAACTCTCACTCTTTGCAGATGATATGATACTTTATGTGGAAAACCCAAAAGACCCCACCCCAAAACTGCTAGAACTCATACAGGAATTCAGTAAAGTGGCAGGATATAAAATCAATGCACAGAAGTCAGTGGCATTCCTATACACCAACAACAAGACAGAGAAAGAGAAATTAAGGAGTCGATCCCATTTACAATTGCACCCAAAACCATAAGATACCTAGGCATAAATCTAACCAAAGAGGCAAAGGATCTGTACTCAGAAAACTATAAAATACTCATGAAAGAAATTGAAGAAGACACAAAGAAATGGAAAAACATTCCATGCTCATGGATTGGAAGAACAAATATTGTGAAGATGTCAATGCTACCTAGAGCAATCTACACATTCAATGCAATCCCCATCAAAATACCATCCACTTTTTTCAAAGAAATGGAACAAATAATCCTAAAATTTGTATGGAACCAGAAAAGACCCCGAATAGCCAGAGGAATGTTGAAAAAGAAAAGCAAAGCTGGCGGCATCACAATTCCGGACTTCCAGCTCTACTACAAAGCTGTCATCATCAAGACAGTATGGTACTGGCACAAAAACAGACACATAGATCAATGGAACACAATAGAGAGCCCAGAAATGGACCCTCAACTCTATGGTCAACTAATCTTTGACAAAGCAGGAAAGAATGTCCCATGGAAAAAAGACAGTCTCTTCAACAAATGGTGTTGGGAAAATTGGACAGCCACATGCAGAAGAATGAAACTGGACCATTTCCTTACACCACACACAAAAATAGACTCCAAATGGTTGAAAGACCTCAATGTGAGACAGGAGTCCATCAAAATCCTAAAGGAGAACACAGGCAGCAACCTCTTCGACCTCAGCCGCAGCAACTTCTTCCTAGAAACATCGCCAAAGGCAAGGGAAGCAAGGGCAAAAATGAACTATTGGGACTTCATCAAGATAAAAAGCTTTTGCAAAGCAAAGGAAACAGTCAACAAAACCAAAAGACAACCAACAGAATGGGAGAAGATATTTGCAAATGACATCTCAGATAAAGGGCTAGTATCCAAAATCTATAAAGAACTTATCAAACTCAACACCCAAAGAACAAAGAATCCAATCAAGAAGTGGGCAGAAGACATGAACAGACATTTTTCCAAAGAAGACGTCCAAATGGCCAACAGACACATGAAAAAGTGCTCAATATCGCTCGGCATCAGGGAAATCCAAATCAAAACCTCAATGAGATACCACCTCACACCAGTCAGAATGGCTAAAATTAACAAGTCAGGAAATGACAGATGTTGGCAGGGATGCGGAGAAAGGGGAACCCTCCTACACTGTTGGTGGGAATGCAAGCTGGTGCAGCCACTCTGGAAAACAGTATGGAGGTTCCTCAAACAGTTGAAAATAGAGCTACCATATGACCCAGCAATTGCACTACTGGGTATTTACCCCAAAGATACAAAAGTAGGGATCCAAAAGGGTACGTGCACCCCGATGTTTATAGCAGCAATGTCCACAATAGCCAAACTGTGGAAAGAGCCAAGATGTCCATCGACAGATGAATGGATAAAGAAGAGGTGGTATATATATACAATGGAATATTACATAGCCATCAAAAGGAATGAGATCTTGCCATTTGCAACGACGTGGATGGAACTGGAGGGTATTATGCTGAGTGAAATAAGTCAAACAGAGAAAGACATGTATCATATGACCTCACTGATATGAGGAATTCTTAATCTCAGGAAACAAACTGAGGGTTGCTGGAGTGGTGGGGGGTGGGAGGGATGGGGTGGCTGGGTGATAGACACTGGGGAGGTTATGTGCTCTGGTAAGTGCTGTGAATTGTGTAAGACTGTTGAATCTCAGATCCGTACCTCTGAAACAAATAATGCAATATATGTTAAGGAAAAAAAAAAAAAAAGAAGATAGCAGGAGGGGAAGAATGAAGGGGGGGGAATCAGAGGGGTAGACGAACCATGAGAGACAATGGACTCTGAGAAACAAACTGAGGGTTCTAGAGGGGAGGGGGGTGGGAGGATGGGTTAGCCTGGTGATGGGTATTGAGGAGGGCACATTCTGCATGGAGCACTGGCTGTTATGCACAAACAATGAATCATGGAACACTATATCTAAAACTAATGATGTAATGTATGGGGATTAACATAACAATAAAAAAATTAAAAAAAAAAAAGAAAGAAAGAAATGTGGAAGAGATGAATAGTGACCTCTCCATTTCCAGGCCATATTGACTGAGTGTCCAATCCAGTTGATTGTGCAGATACTGACCATCAGGATCACAGGACAAAAAGGCTCTGATCTAATGGAAAAAATGACTAATTCAATAGTCACATATCAATACAGCCTCTTGGTCATCCAATAATGATTTATGTCCTTAAAAACCGAATGAAAAGGGGAAAGAAGTAGAAGCATATTAAAATTCTCATGAGGTCTCTCCCAGATCCTCATTAGACCAGCACTGGTTTGCTTTTGGCTCAGGCCTTTGTAGAAGTCCCTCCAATTCCAGATGGGGGCATATCATACACTCAAGTCTAAACTTCATTTGGGATTCTCATGTAATTTCATTTAATATGAAATGCCTCTAACATCTAATAATATTTGATAATATTCAGTTGCCCAAAGGGGATGATTGTTAACTTGTCTGAAAACTTGGGATTCAGTTTAGTCATCCTTAGAATTTATATTGTCAGTAAGTGTATCATATAAATAATTCAACTGCTAACGAAAGATAGAATCTGTGAAAATGGTGGAATTTGCAAAACTTTCATTATCTTGTTTAACATTTGATGAGCTCTTAAAACTGAATACAAAGTACAAAGTTTCATAGCTTAAATGAAAGCTAATTTTAAAAATAAGTGTAATATATAGTGCTTTGCTTGAATGCAACCAGCTCTTCCTTCAGTGAAATGTACCATCAGAGCAAATAAGTTGCTGAGTCCAGGCCCAGGTATTCCTAATTTTGAAACTGAGTGATTTGGCTCAAGTGCTGGTAAATTTGCAGGAAATCATATTCCTTTCTCTCTTCCTTCCTTCATTGATTTAAATATAATTTTTGAACTGTTAAATGTGTCAAGCACAAAAGTAGGCACCAAATCACATGTTAATGAATAAGACAATCATGGTCCCTACTCTCAGGAGCTTGGAATCAACTAATGGAGACAAAATAAACAAATTGTTGCAGTGGGTCCCTTGAGAGAAATAAAGCCCTGATACCTAGAAATCTATGTAGGTAGTGAGGAATGTCTTCTTTGAGGAACTGTCTGTTGCCCAGGTCTAAAGAATGAGAATTGGGAACACAGAGAGCCATAGGTGGGAGAAAAGAGCTCCAGCCATGTAAAGGATTTGGATTTTATTCAAGTGCAATGGAAAGTCATTGATGAGTTTATAGGCAAGGAAGTGAGAGGAGGTGATTTATGTTTAAAACAATTAGCCTGGCTGTTTTAGGAAGAGTGAATTTTAGAAGGGTAAGGGGCAAGAAGGTACAGTGTGGGGAATTGCACTCATCCAGACAGGACATGAAGGAACACTGGACTAGAAGTAGTAAGAGTAGAGATCAAGGCAGGCAAGTGGATTTTAAATACATTTCAGAGGAAGAAACGTCCATATTTGATGATTGTTGAAAGTACAGAATGATGCAGAGAGAGGCATCAAGAGTGATTCTTAGCCTTTTCCTTGAACAACTGGATAGTGGTGCCATGTAGTGAGACTATAAGGCTGGGGAAGAAATTGGTGGCAGAGTAGGTAGCAATCAAGGAATCCATTTCAACTCAGCGGAAATGATTGTGAGCTTTCCAATTTGGAGATGTCCAGGTGTAGTTGCATATTTGAGTTTGGAGCCCAGAAGTAGCTTTGGGCTGAAAATAAAACATGATATTTAAAGCCATAGGAATGGATGAGGTCACAGATGAAAAAAACAAAAACAACCTATTGAGAGAGGTGTAGAGAGTCTGGGACCAAACTCTGGAGTCATCAGGAAAACAAACAAAAAACTAAGAAGGTGGGGTCAAAACAGGGACAAACCAGGAAAGAGTACTGTCCTGGAATCTTCAGGAAGATAGTATTTCAAGAAGGGGGTGGGGGGCAGCTACCACACGGAATATTGATGAGAGGAAGATGAAGTTAGAACAGAAAAGAAGCCTTAACAGCATAGACATCATTGGTAATCTTGGAGTAAATAGCATTTCAGTGAAGTTGGGGAGGGGAGACATAGCCCAACTGGAGTGGAAGGAGGAGCAAATGTGATGCAAGGTGGTGGAGACAGCAGGTATAAACAATTCTTGAAAAGTGGTTCTGTAGAAGGGAATAGAAAAAAGGGGATATCTGGAGGGGAATATGAGACGCTTGGAGGATTCTTCTTGAATAGTAAAGATACACACGTTCATTGCTAATGGGAAAGGTGAAGCGGAGGAAGAGTTTGATGGTGCAGTTAAGAAAGGGATGCAAAAGCCCATGGGAAGGCTAGAGCAGTTGGGGAGCTTGATCCTCAATAGACGGAGGACATTTCTTCAATAATAGGGAATGAGGTAGAAAGAGATACAGGTGCAGGGAAATGAAAAATGAGAATATTTAGATTCTATCCTTGAAATATGCCTCATCATGACAGAGGTAGGGCAGCTGTGGGGCAGGAAATCTGAGAGAGGAGAAACGTCTAGCAACAGTAGGAAGCTTTAGGAAGCGTTTATACATATGAATATTCCTAGCATTTGGTAGAGGCTTGATACATGTCATTGAACAAATAGATGAAAGCATGGCATTTGAGTTACAAAAACAGGTTCACAATTAGTTTGCAGATAGAAAACTTAGAATTGTGCATATACCAGACTTAGTTCAAAACCACTTTTTGCAAAAATCTCTTAAAAGTCTTCCCTGGAAGAACACCTGCCAATTTGCCCCAGCCATGGCCTAGAGAATATATTCTCAAGACCCTAGGCTACAAGAAAACGGTCAACATTACATATCTTCTCATCACCCAAATCCTCTACTTTGAGGGATAAAACCTGGTGAAGTAAAAAAAAAAAAAAAAAAAAAAAATGACCCACCGGAAGTTTTGGATATTAGCACGCCAGCAATGCCATAATTACATGTAGATAACCATTCCTGACCCCTTTATATATGCACAAATGAGATGTTTATAACACTTATCATTCTGTATTTTTAAATATATTTTTCTCTTATCACCTTCAAAAAGCCCCTTTTACTGTTTCTACTTGAGACTGTTCCCCAAAACCATTTCCTAAGATAGGCACTCTGAGTGAAAATGTTCTAAACCTCCTGGTAAGCCTCAGAGTATTGATTATCTTCTAATCTAGTTTTGACTTTGCCTTGAAACTTCAGCCATAAAAGATTTAAAAGATTTTGCCCTTCACTAAAAGCTATCATCTGTAATCCTTGCACTCGCCCATTTCAGAATCCAGATGACTGAATGTCACATTCGGTTACCTTTATAAACCCCCAAATCAAAGCTTCTAATATCAACACTTGCCTTACTCATCACTCTTGCTTCTCAGCTCCCAATTTATTGGTAATTCTTTACCACCCCTTGCCACTTACTGTCTGCAGGGCTTGAGCAGTCAGAGCAGCTAAGCAAGCTGCTGGACTCAAACAGCTTTAAAAGTTCCACAAATTTCATACAGAAAATGGGAAAACATAAGAACCATGCATGTCAAAATGTCATCCCACGTTGACAGTAAATCACTTAGCTAACGTTTAGTTTGTCTTTGGTGTGCTATCAGGAACCACTAGCCGCTGTGGCGGGGGGAGGGGGGGCATGTGTGTTTCAAAGTAATTTCTTAAGCCTTTAGAAAATGCTGCAGTTTTCGCCTCCATTCGTCTTTTTTAACCTTTTACAAATAGCCAAAATAATGTATGGATGTGTGATTTCACTGTCCTTTTCTCTCAAATGCAGGCAATAAAAGTTGATTTGCACTAACAAGCTAAAAGCTCTGAGTGCTACCAGACTGTGATGCATTCCAGGAGGGAGGGTGGCTTTCAGATCCTATGATGGTAGAAAGCCTTTTCACAATAGACACTGCAAAGATTTAGAATCCAAGGCTGGGATCCAATCTATTGTTCAGAAGTCAGGCAGTATGGAAGAAAGGATTCAACAGAAAATTGGTCAGAGTGGAGACCGTCTCCTTCTTTGGTTGCTTTTGATTTCAGCAGAGTCCACACGTAGTATAGCTGATGCAGCTTAAGCCTTCCCTCCTCTCTTCGGTGTGCTCCGCTAGGATTCTGGTTACGGTAGGTTCATAGCATTAGCAATAGGCATAAAAACGTTTGTGAGAAAAATATACATGCTAGCAATATCCTATGTTTATGCCACCGGCTGGCAGTTGAATTTTCCATTAGTTACAAAGTAGAAAATGTAGTAAAAAAATATGTTAAGAATGAAAATACTCCTCTGATAATAGGCATCTACCTTTTCCATTTTACGTTTCATTGGCAAATGTACTAAATTTGAAAAGATGTTAGTTTGAAAAGCTATTACTGTGGTCCTGCATAGAATTACAGGCTAGAAACACAAAGCTGCCATTTTGCTAGGGTAGATTTAGCCTCAAATAAGTATACATAGTGTTTCTTAAAAGGTGAAAGTGTAACTGGATCGTTGCAAATCTCAACCAGTACACAGAATAGACATATAATCACTATGTAACCATCATGACTGTGCTGTTCAGGCAAACAAAAAGGTGTCCCAGGAAAGGATGGAGCTCCCACAAAGAAAGAAATGTGTCTAGAAAAGAATGAACATGGCCCATAACCACAAGGAGGCTACTTCATTTTTGTATCTTGGCTTTTCTCCCATCAAACAAAACCAGCAAGACACAAATGGAATGTAACAATGAGTTAGAAAACAATGTGTGTCAAACCATGAACTTACTTCATATATTTATAGGCAGGAAGTAGAGTCGTAGTGATCTAAAAGCTTGGGCTTTGAAACCAAATAGTTTTCACGTTTAAATACCAGCTATCAGTTATATGTTGTGCAATTTTGGTTAATTTATTTAACCTTGTGATGGCTCATCCTCCTTTTCTGTCTTTGTGTGTGTGTGTATTTGTATTTATATATATAATAATCTATATTTAATATATATAAAATATAGCCCCTTCAAGGATTTGTGAGGATTAAATGATTTAATGTATGCAAAGTTCTGGCTGGCACATCTTTAACATTCAATAAATGTTAGATATATTAAGTAATTGCAAACATATTATAAAAAAGAATAGCACGTATGGCTTTGAGAATTTTTAACTCCACAAATAAATATGTGGTTTTCATGATTGGTAAGCATTTAGTAATAGTAGCAATAGTAGTGGGGGAAGGGTGGGAGTCCCAGGTAGAGTAGTGGGATTAGCAATGCCTTAATGCTGAGGTAGAGATTTATATGCAGAGATTTCTTGGAAACTCCTTCCTGAAACAACACCTTAATGAGTTAGGAACCACAGTTTGGCAGAGGGAAATGTTGATGATGTGTGTGTTGATGGTGATGAAGTTGCAATGGAGAACTCAGCCATCTTAGATTGCTCTCCGAAGTTGCAAAGGCCCTTCAAAAATACCTCAAACTGCCTTGTATTGAGGCAGGGGGTTGGGGGGCCTTTTTTTCATTTTCCATCAGTCAGTGGATACAGGCTGCTCCTGGGGAGGGGCGTAATCTTGGGCAAGGCAGCTCTGCTAGACCTTAGCAATTGTGGGGGAGTGGAAGTTCTGGGCGGCATATGCTATAGCTTTGACTACAGTTCATTGTGTTGCTCAGATCCTGTTGCTTTATTTAAAGTCAACAAATCTAGGAACAACCCTTCTAGGATTCTGGTCGGGGGAAAACTAAAAAAAAAAAAATGTAGTACAGTCCCTGTCACAACAGTTGGTCTTGGGGCTACAAGTGGTATTCATCAGCCTTCCTATTCTATTTTAGATTCCCTGGTACCCTTGGCTAGCAACTCCTGTGATCTACTATACTTACATGGTGATATAACCCTGGCCCTCAACCCTCAGGTTTTGAGGACTGGTTGTCATGCCCTTTTCAGACTGTGGCTACCGTACTTGTCCATTTAAAATTAAAATTATGCAGAAGATTATCAATCACCTTGGTACAAACAGTCTTCCCTTCTCTGCTAGTAACATGGTTTCTTTCCTGCCTGCTGGCCTCTTGGTACGATTAAACTAAAGGAATTGGTGGCAGAGTAGCTTCAAGCTTAATGGGACTTCGGCAACATTCCCTGGTAGATGTGCCCCCCCCCCCCGCCCCGCCCCGCCCCGCAATAGGATCTCTGGTCCCTCTCAGCATAGAATTGCAGGGATATCCCTGGCAGTAATGATTAGTGAAGTCTTTACCTCCTTGTATCTAATATTTCAATTTTTCTTTTTTCAGACCTGTGACCACCCAGCCAATCTCATGGGAAAAATTAAAATTAGAATCGGCTCTTCAGAATTACTCTAAATTGAAGTAAGTTTCTTGAGGTTTTGTCCTCCAACATTAACCAGTCATCTTATCACTTAAATGAGTCAAAAAATAGTTTGATTATCAAAGGATTTATAAAGATTTTGAGAAAACTGATGTTATCCTGGAATATTTTCTCAAAAATATGTTCTTGTGATCACCTTGTATCTAATTCATTCCGTTGCTTTATTTAAAGTCAACAAATCTAGGAACAACCCTTCTAGGATTCTGGTTGGGGGAAAACTAAAAAAAAAAATGTAGTACGTCCCTGTCACAACAGGTGGTCTCGGGGCTACAAGTGATATTCATCAGCCTTCCTATTCTATTTTAGATTCCCTGCTCAAAATACTAGTGTATAATTGCAATTTAAACTTAGATGTTGTAAAACCAAATAATTTTATTTAAGAATGCCTAGCTCAAGATCAAAGTCCCCAAGCTCTGCCTTAAGGAAATGTATTTACTGAACTTTTTAAATAAATTTTGCTCAAATATCAATGACTTCCCATTATGATTCTATACATAGAAGTGGACACAGATGCCACATATGAGAAATTTATTTTGTATGTGTTTTTAGTTGTTCTCTAGTGTTCCTCTATTATAGAATGGGTAAAAAGTTTATTCAGATTTTATTCTTAGAAAAAAAGTTTAAGCAAGTCTAAGTTAGCTACAAGTCCATTAAAAGTAATAGAAGGAGATAGAGATCAGCTCTAAGGAAATCCTGTGCAGAGGAATTTGTCTTTTAAGTATTCACCTCTTCTGGAAGATAAGAAAGGTTTCTTAACCAATTAATTGAGACTCTTAACTAAATGTCATGGCAAACAAATTCAAATTTTACATCATGAAGCCGTTTCTTATTTCAAACCTGGCAAGAACACTGTAAACTTGTATAAAGTGATGATATAGCATTTCCAGGATCCCTGCTGTGCTTCCTGATTAACGGACTTAAATCCATGGCTTACTGGAAAAAACAATGACTGGGAATCAAAACAGCTACTGATTCCGATTCTAGAATAGCTATTCCCTAGCCTTCTAATGAGAGATGAGACTGGTATTTGACTTTATGACATCGTTATTGCACATTAGATTTGTAGAGTTGACAATAGGGGGCGAAGAATTTGTCATGAGGTTTTCCTGGAAATGATGGGGCCAACCCGAGATCAGGACAGCAACATCTTGGAAGGAATCCGGAATTTACTTCATTTGTTATTCAAACTCCACTCAGTTATTACCTGGCTTCACTTCAGGTACAGCATACATATCTGCTTAGACCTTTGGATATTGAACTCTTAGAGAGAAGGAGTCATTTATTTATCTGTTTCCACACAGGGACTAGTAACATGCTTCACACATAGCCACCATTCATTTATTTGATAAAAATAAATCATTTTATATGGTAAATTTTTGCCACGACATTTTTTTATCCACTAAAAAACCTGTATATTTCAGTGAGTCAAAATGATGCTTATTGAACATTGACCATGTAGTCACTATGCTTAATGTGTGTGTATGTGTTTATGTTTGTATTGGGTGTATGTGAATTCTCAATGCTTTTTAAATGAATAAATGTGCCAAAAAAATTCAAGGAGAGTTTATTATAGACTGAATTTGTCGATGGATACTCAATGGAAAAGGCAGAACTTGAGCTCCCCTTTGGGGGTAGAGAAATAGACAGCAACATCCTCAAAATTTGGATAGGGACAATCACACAGTAAAAGAACTTTTTGCTTTGATAAGGAGCTAATGTACAAAGTGTTCCCACTCTCATCTTAGTAAACAGCTTGGTCCCCAAGGCACCAAAGGAGAGTTTTGACTAATTGTGGCTTCCAGGAAAATTGGTAAGTTTGGTTCAGACTCATATTTGCTTATAACTGGAATCATCCCCAGGATTTTAAACAATACAAGATGTGTGTGAAACCAAGGGAATCTGGGTATTTGAATGGGGAACTCAGCTGTCCCTAAGTAGTTCATGCCAATATCAGAGTACAAAAACAATGATCATGTGGCTGTTGTTACTACTGTTACTACTAAACTTGATGAGTTTATATTTTGTTTTAATAGACAGAGATTTTTATTGCCCAGAATCCAACTCAATAACTTCATTTTCTGGGTGGATATTACTCCTGTTGCTGCTGGCTCTGCGGTCCACCTAAAAAATGAACATGGTTGGTTGAGTCTCAATTCTAACACTTTAGACCAAAGGCTGTCATGGAACTTTTGCAACATATTTTAGGTCCTGAAGTCTGATTTACTTCTAATTAGTTAAATCTGTCAATATGTATAAGGTGTAGGAAAGACAGGAAGGGATATAGAAGTGTATCTATAGGTTAAGCTTCATCCTTTGTTTCTGTAATATCTACCCTAAGGGGCCATTTTGAAAATCTTTTTATTATAGATATTTTAAAATATATTTAAACCTAGATAGAATAGTAAAATGTGTCCTCATGTGGTCATCAAAAACTTCAATAATTACCAATACTTGGCAAACCCTATTTCATCTGTGTGCCCACCCACTCCATCTCTCTCCCTCAAAGATTATTTATAAAGCTAATTCAAGACATCATCTCATATCATCTGTAAATACTTTAGTATTTATCTCTAAACCATTAGAATTCTTGTTTTCATAACAGTAATACCATGGTATGATTTTAAAGATCACAGGCAGACCTCCTCTATCCTTAACCTGTTTACCAATGTCTGAAATTCCACAAACTTTTAAAGTTCTTTGTTGGAAGATAGACTACCAACACCTCATTAGAATTGTCACAACTAAAACCTTTCCAGTTATGATTTATGAAAGACAAGGTACCTGAATTTGTGAGACAACAATTGGTGATTTTTGCAGTTATATCTAGAATAGGCATAGTCATCCAAGAAAGTTTAGAAACCATGACAAATATCCCCAAGATCCTAAGGCTGTTACCTGAGTATATAATAATAGTCACAAATGTGCCAGATCACAGAATGGTGGGTGGTAGAGGTAGGATTCCAAGCCAGGTCTCCAAAGGCTACCATCGTCTGGCTCCATCCCACCCTCCATGCCTTTCTTGGATAACTTTCCTGGGACTAATTCGTCCTTTGTAAACTTGCCTGGTAAGTGCATCATTCAGGAATGTTTCTCCTTTCTAGTCATCCCTGCTCAACCATCCCTGTACCCCACCCCAATGTGAAGTGTGTTGGATTTCTCTAACAGCAAAGAAAATAAAGCAGATAGATACAGTTATGTTGCATATTAAAACAGACTGGAGTTTCAATTCTTGCTTCGAGTGCAACATGATTATTACCAGTTGTAGGGTATTGGAATTCTGAAAATTCTCCCAAACACATTGGCTTCCTCAAGATTACATGAGTTCATTTCCAGTGTGTACTGATGACTGACCTTGAAGAAATAAACTAGAAGATATGCAATTATTAGCAGCAGCAGCTACCTGAAGAATACTATGGAAGATGAAATTTGAAGTTCCTATGCCAAGCTGAGCAGCCCATCCATCCTGATGAGTTCAGACAAATGTTATTCTTAATTTTTATAGGGAGGATTTTGTCTGCTCTTCATGCAAAACCTTTTCATCTACCGCAGGAGGAAGAGACTGAGTCAATGAAGCTTATGAGCTGTTGGCATGTGGAAGATGGAGAATTTTGACAAAAACATTAGCCACTGCAGTTCACCCATCTCCCCTTATGACAGGGCCCCACATGGGGCAAAGAACGGGATGCACATTATGACCTATCATGGTTTGATGAAAGGAGAGCCTGAGATGAACTAGATGATTCTAATAAGGAGTTTTCTGCTATCTCAGTACAAATAAGGAAAGTGGGTTAAGATAGTCAATGTCCTTCTGGAAGCTGTGCTTCTAGTTTCTCATCACATTTACAGTAGTGATTTCTCCCTAGGCAACTGATTTAACTAATCCCTCCCTTCCTTCCGACTTTAGCTCAAGTCCCTCTTCCCTCACAAGATTTGCTCAACTGCTTTGGTCCTCAGGGATTATTCCTTTCTCTTCCTTCTTGTATAACTCACTGTCCTTTTCACTTTCCTGGGAAATCAGAAGATACCTTGGAAGTAATTTCTAACAAGGTACCAAGTCAGAGAGCTGATTGCACATAAATCTCTGCTTACAGCAATTTCTTGTTATATATGATGTAAGAATTATTGGTATTAATTTAGAAAGCGTTGGGTATAATATGAAGTCCTAGAAGGAATAGGTAAAAGTGGGCAGCATTCTAGAGGGATGTAGCATTCATACTCAGAGGGACCACATCCAGCAAGCTATTTACTACCTGATGCCCTGTGAAAAGTGACTGTGGGGGGGCAAAGAGGCCACAGTGAAGCTGCCCCAGGCCCCAGCTAGGAGAACTCAGTTGCCTATTCCTGCGTCTGCACCCTTATGTAATGAATAATAACATATAACTAATCGTTATGTCTCTAATTTTTGGAAGGAACATATAGACAAATGGCTGCATAACTTTTGCACTTACTATGAAACTTCTATACTGTAAACTTCTATACCTGTAGACTTTGCTACATCGAAGACAGATGTTAGTCCCAGATGAGTAGCCTAATTGTTGTTTTCAGGTAACATCAAATTGAAACAGGCAGTCATTTGACATTTAACTTATATTTTCCATTGGCTTTTTATCTGATGGGTGTGTATTCGTTTTCCTTAACGAGACTGTAAACCCCACTGAAAAAACAGACTCCCACATTTTGCTGTTCTCAATGCACAACTCATTGCCCCAGGCAAAGCAGTCAATACAGTATTCAGTTGCCATTGCAGATAATAGTCTAAGTAAACACTGACTCTGAGTGTTAAATTTTTTGCAAAGTTTTTTCTTGAGAAAAAAAGGTGGTTTTTACCTGATAATTCCCTTGTGGTGCATAATCACACGATGAAGTAAAATAGATTTCTAGGTGAACAGGAAAACTAACTTAAAATGCCCTAATGTGAATAATAGAATATTAAGTCTTTCACTTTCTCTACTGTGATTCAAAATATTTTGGATCTCTTCTAAGTTATCACAAGTTAGGACTACCCCAGACTTTTTCTGGAGGTTGTAATCTTAGATTATCTCTCAGCTGTTTATAGTCAGCAGCCCAAATGTCTGGAAGATAATTCAAGTCTTATATCATCTTTTACTACTTATAGTTTTTCTGCAACTTATTCTTGAGCTAACTGAGAAAATAAGAGAGCTAAATCATTAAACCTTTTCCCCCAAAGTAACATATAATGAATTGTTAGGTCTCTAATTTTTGGAAGGAACATACAAACAAATGGTTACGTAACATTTGCATTTACTATGAAACTTCTATGGAGGATGTCGTAGATCATGCCTTTCAATGTCTGCTGTACAGTACCCTAAAATCAGACATTTCATTCAAAGTTGGGACTAAAAAGAAATTTTTTCCTTAGAAAATTATAAGAAGTAGAAATCTTGTGCACAATTCTTTCCTTGACTGGGATACCAGGAAGCTTATGTGGTTTTTACGTTCAATTCTAAAAGCCATATTGAGCTTTGTTATTGGTGCATTTTTTTTCTCTTCTCTTATTATTTAATTTGTATTTTTCTACTTTTATATTTTTTCACTTTAGAAGCTGACTTAAAATCCTTTCTGAAAGGATGTGGCGCACAAATATATTTCAACTGAAGTCACACCTAGCATTAAATGGGCAGGGAATGATTCTGTGAAGGTTGCACTGGTACCTATTGAGCAATGGAGTGACATTTGTTTTGCCTGAAGTATAGTGGTCAGGCCCATGTGAAAGAGTTGGATGATAAGCTATTTAAGAAAGCTCACCTAAGCAGGCTAGACTAAGGACTTGTCTATGGGGAAAATAGAGTAAATGTGTTAAGAAAAAGCTGAACTTACTTGACTTAGCATGATAACCTGCAAGATCCATCCATGTTGTCTCAAATGACAGGATTTTTTTTTTTCTTCTCCTTTTCCTCCCCCTCTTCCCCCTCCTTCTCCTTCTCCTTCTCCTCCTTCTTCATCTAAATAATATCCCATTGTATGTTTTCATATATACAAACCCATTTTCTTTATCCAGTGATGGACACTTACGTTGTTTCCATGTTGTGGCTATGGTGAATAATGCCCAAATGAAGGTGGGAGTGCAGATGTCTATTTGAGATAGTGATTTCATCTCCTTTGGGTAGGTACCCAAAATGGGATTGCTAGATTATATTGTAGCTCTATTTTTAACTTTTTGAGGAACCTCCATACTGTTTTCCATAGTGGCTACTCCAATTTACATTCCCACCAACAGTGTGCCAGGGTTCCCTTTTATCCACATCCTCACCAGTGTTTATCTCTTATCGTATTGATATTAGCCATCCTAACAGGTGTGAGATGATATCTCATTGTTTTTGTTTGCATTTCTCTGATGATTAGTGCTATTGAGCACCTTTTCATGTACTTGTTGGATATGTGCATCAAATCATCACATTGCAACCTTAAACTTATACACAGTTACATGTGTATTATATCTCAATAAAGCTGGGGGAGGGGAGAAAATGCTGAATCTCTTAGAGCTGCTGAATGAAGCAAAATAACTGAAAGGGATCCTGAAGATTAAAATTTATATAAGAAAATATGGCTCGCTCAAGAGAGCCTAGGCAGCTAGTGCAGCATTGTGAGTGTAAAAGACCTTTTGAATACCGATATGTTTGTTTTTTTTTTTACTTAACTCCTGGCTGACTTTTGAACATTCTTTTAAGATTTATTTATGTGTGAGAGAGAGAGAACGCAAGAGAGTGCACGTGCACACGAGTGGGAGGGGAAGAGGGAGAGGGAGTCCCAAGCAGACACCACCCTGAGCATGGAGCCTGAATTGGGGCTTGATCTCATGACCCTGAGATCACGACCTGAGCTGAAACCAAGAGTCAGAGGCTTAACTGACGGCATCACCCAGGTGCCCCTGACTTTGGAATGCCTTGTGACTCCATAGGCAATGCTCCCTGAAGGGCTGGGCCAAGACAGCTAGGGACAAGTTCAAGATCTGCTGGAGCCAGGATAACCTGTTTGTAGCCCTAGATAGGACAGAAATCATCAGGCCTCATTTTTGGGGAGTCAGGGATCTGAATAACAATTATTCTTTCCTCATGTTCAGTGACATCTCTGGGTACCCCATGATGTGAGTGTCAAAAGGACAGAACACAGATCTTACTTACTTGCCTTCATTTTGAGGCATACCAAAGTGGTCATGACAATTTATCATCCAGACAAGTTTGGACAGGAGAGCCCAAGACCAAGACTGATGCTTGGTCAGGTGGGAAAGGGCTGAAAAGTCCCCCAGGCTGTCTGAAGGAATCAGTACAGAAAAACAAGGGTTGTGGTTGTCAAGGACAGAATTTTGGAAGACAGAACTAGAGGCTAATTTTTAGTGCAAGTGGAAGTCTGATCTTAGGGAAGAAACTTCTCTATTTTTAAAATAAATTTTCATTTTAGGAGCTGTTTTAGGTATATAGAGAAGTTGTGAATAAAAGACAGAGTTCCCATATACCCCTCGTTCCCAGTTTCTCCTATTGTCAACATGTTGCACTAATGTGGAATATTTGCAAAATTGGTAGACCAGTATTGATATTATTAACTAATGGCCACAGTTCATATTAGGGTTCACTCTTTGTCTTACACAGTTCTCTGAGTTTGGGCAAATGCATAATATCATGTATCCACCATTACAGGTTTATATAGTTTCACTGCTCTAAAATGCCCTAGGACCAACTATTCACCCCTTGTCACCAGCCCCTTAACTCCTGGTGACACTGATCTTTTTACTGTTTCTACAGTTTTGCTTTTTGTAGAATGTCATATGGAGTTGAAATCATATAGCATATAGTTTTTTTTCAGACTGGTTTATTTTACTTAGCAAGTTTCACCCATGTCTTCTCATAGCTTGATAGCTTATTTTCTTTTTTATTGCTGAATAATACTTCTCCTATGAGCACACCACAATTTATCCATTTCTTATCAAAAGACATCTTGGTTATCCTCAATTTTGGCAATTATGAATAAAGCTGCTATACGGGTTTTGTTTAGATATGTTTTCAATTCATTTGAGTAAATACGAAGGAGTGTGATTACTGGATTATATGGCAAATCTATGTTTGATTTTGTAAGAAACTGCCAGACTATCTTCCAAAGTGGCTGTACCATTTTTGCATTCCTACTAGCAATGATGACTAAGAGTTCTTGTTGTACCACATCCTTGTCAGTATTTGGTGTCAGTGCTTTGGTTTTTTGCCATTCTAGTAGATGCGTAGTAGTATCTTGTTTTAAATTTCAATTCCCCGAGGATATATGATGTCAAACACCTTTCCATATGCTTATTTGTCATCTGTATATTTTCTTTGGTGAAGTTCTATTCAGATCTTTCGTCCATTTTCCACTTGGGTTTCTTGTTTCCTTATTGTTCAATTTTTAAGAGTTATTTGTATATTTTGAACCTAAGTCCTTCATCAGTTATGCGTTTGGCAAATATTTTCTCTCAGACAGTGGCTTATCTTTTTATTCTGTCAACATTGTCTTTCACAGAGCAGAATTTTAATTTTAATGAAGTCCAATTTATCAATTTTATATTTTATGAATTATGATTTTTGTGTTATATGTAAAAAGCTGTCACCAACTCAAATCATCTAGATTTCCTATTTTATTAAAAATTTAGAAATTTTATACCTTACTTTTAGGTTTTTGATCCACCTGAGCTAATTTTTGTGAAAGGATTATATATAGATTCTTTTGTGTTTTTTTCATTTGTTTATTTTTCTGTTTTTGTTTTGCTTTGTTTTTTTGTATGTAGTCCAGTTGTTCTGGCCCCATTTGTTGAAAAAGGCTATTCTTTTTCTATTGAATTGCCTTTGTTCCTTGTCAAAGATCAGTCAAACACTGTATTTATGTAGGTCTATTTCTGGAATTTCTATTCAGTGGGGTAGAATTTGTCAACTCTTTTGCTAAGGACACAGTATCTTGATCATTATAGCTTTCTAGTAAGTCTTAAAGTCAGGTATTGTCAGTCTCCTGACTATTCTTCTTTAGTAAAGTTTTGGCTATTCTAGACTTTTGTCTTTCATATAAACTTTTGAATCAGTGTTGATGTCCATAACATAACCTGTTGGGATTTTGGTTGGGATTGCATTGAATCTACGGATCAATTCTGGAATATGTTTATCTTAATAAGGTCATCCTATTCATGAACATGGATTATCTCTTTATTTAGACCTTCGATTTCTTTCATCAAAATTTTATAGTTTCCCCTTACATATGATATGTAAAACTCTTATACATATTTTGTTAGATTTATACCTAAGTATTTGTTTTTTGGTTTGGTCCTAATTAAATGGTATTTTGTTTTAAATTTCATATTATATTTTTTCATTGCTATTATTATAGGAAAGCAACTGATTTTTCTATTTTGACTTTATATCCCACAACCTTGCTATAATTGCCTATTAGTTCCTGTTTTTTTCTATTCTTTTACTTTTTCTACATAGACAATCATATCTCCAAATAAGATGGATTTATTTCTTCTTTCCTAATATTCCTGTTTATATTATACATTTCATGTCATTTTCTTGTCTTATCATATTAGCTAGGATTTCCGTATGATGGTAAATAGTGGTGAAAGGAGACATCCTCGTCTTGTTCCTCGTCTTAGAGAGAAAGCATCTACTTTCTCACCACTAAGCATAAGGTTAGTTTTAGATTTTTTGTGGATGTCATTTATCAAGTTGAGAAAATTCCCCTATATTCTTAATGTTCCTAATTTTCTGAGAATTTTTATCATGATGGGTGTTGAATTTTGTCAAATCCTTTTGCTGCATCTTTTGATATGATCAGATGATTTTTCTTCTTTAACCTGTTGATGTGATAGATTATATTAATAGATGTTCAGATGTTGAACCAGCCTTACATACCTCAAATAAATCCCAATTGATGTATAATTCTTTTTATACATTGTTGGATTTGACTTGTTACTATTTTGCTGAGGATTTTTGCATCTATGGTCAAGACATTCTTAGTAATGTCTTTTCTGATTTTGTTTTTAAGGTAATACTGACCTCGTAGAATGAGTCAGAAAGTATTCCCTCTGCTTTCACTTCCTAGAAGAGATTTTAGAGACTTGGTCTCCATCTTTTTTTCATTTCCCTACTGGGCACACCTTTCCCTGAGCTCAAAGGTGCTGGTGAGGAATAGGGTGGGAAAGAAGACTTGTAGTCACAGCTGATCCTCAAATGGGAAGATTAGCTTTACTGAGAAGATGTCATAGTTTCTCTGTTGGTGTCATTATAGCCTATTGATAGCTAATCATTACTAAGTAATGGTTCAAGAAGCAACATGCTTGTTCTAAAGAGTCTAACTAGTTTATGAATAGAGACAGAGAAAGGTCTTGATTTACAGTAGCAATATTGCATCTATAAACCAAAGAAACAATGTTCATGTACATAGTGTGGGTAATGAAATACTGATGACACATCGACTTGGTAAGCTCTGGTTGCTCTGGTACACCACCATCAACAAACAGTCTTAAAAGAAATGTTGTGTTCAATGATGCTTGAAAACAAAGTAAAAATATATATTCTTAAATGTATTTGAACGACGTTTGAAATTCAGCTACGTGTTAGAATAAGACAAACCCCCATCCTATTTTACTTCATTTCCAGGTCTGAAATAGGTGGATCATGATCTTATAGAATTTTTAAGAGAATCAAATGAGATAATTTATTAGTATTTTTCATCATCTACAATTTTAAGCATTTCAGCAGACACAAAATGAGTCAAACACAGCTTTTGCCTTCGAATAGCATGTACTTTAGAAAATGATAGTACAGTTACAAATATCATTCTAAAACAAAGGCCAGTAAGATAAATGCCTTGAAGATGTACAAACACAGAGCTGTACGGCACAGCTCAGCAAAGCTGTACTTAAAAAGGCCAGATAGTAAATATCTTAGTCTTTGCAGGCCCTATAGTCTCTGCTGTAACTACTCAACTTGGCTTTTGAAGCATGAAAGCAGCCATAGACACTACATTAAAAAAATGAGCCTGGCTGTGTCCCAGTAAATATTTATAAAAACAGGTGGCTGCCTGAATTTGGGTTATGGCTATAATCTGACAGCCCCAGCTCTAGAGTCTCAAAGGAAAGAGAAAGAATATTGTGGAAAATGGTTTTCAAATTATAAAGCTCTGTTCAAATGTAAAGTTATTATTCATTAAGTTTATTGAAGACTGATACAGTGTCTAACTTGCTGTTAATGAACAACTAAGAGTCCCTGGCTGATAAGCCAATTTGTTGCCAGGTGAATCAAGGGAGTATGACTACAATAATTAAGGGTAATAAACCACACTCATCCTTTTCTTAGAGGAAAGGGAAGAAGAAATACATCCTTCATATTTCTTTTATCCTTTTCAAAGAGCTTTACCTTCCCAAGAGTTTAGCAAATTTAAATACACCTTTGTCACTTCTCCCTGATGAACTTGGGAATTTAATCTGATTCCCAACTTAATATGAGAACCTGCTATCCCCTTCCCCACCTCTGTTAATTGCACTTGAATTCTAACCCTTCCTGGTGCTAAGTCAGGAGTCAGGGATTGCTAAAGCTCAGCCAAGGGCACCTCAATTTGGTAAGTCTCCCAATAATTATGTCTTTTTTTCTCTTCCTCCTTCTCATTCAGTGATTTAGGCTCCTCCATGTCTGCCTCTCTTCAAAACTAAATTTCCATTTTTCAGAGTTCAGCAAGTAGGTCTTTTGTCTCTCACATTTGGAGCCAAGTAGATGACTTTTAACTGCTCAGTGGAACATTATATTTTATCATCATGAGACCAAACAACTGCAGGTTTTGAACTTGAGGGGTTTGCCCACCAGAGTGGAGTCTATGGCAAACCATTCTCTACCAATTTATTCTCAAATCTGGCTCCTTGAACTCAACACAGATCTGTCTTAACAGCTTAGACATTTTGACAACTATTTTCTGTAAAATATGCAGAGCAGACATGCAAAAATTTTAGCAACTTATTTACCCTATTGTGGAAATCCTTAGCTCACAAGTGGTTTCAACTGGAGTTATGCATGTTTTTCACTTGTAATCAGTTAACATCATTTAATTGTTTCTGTCCCTTTAGATGCCAGTCTTTTGAATGTATGATTACTACTGTTTCAAAATGACAGAGCTTTGCAGGGAATTCATATGTGAACGGTAGCAAAAACTTTCATTGCTATATTAATTACCCCCATGCAGAATTTCAGTATTCAACAAATCTTTTTATCTGGTTCTTAAAAGCATCATATTACTAAGAATAAATGTTTCACCTCTTTAAGAAGTTCCATCTGTATGCATCTTAAATTTATTGGCACTCACTTTACATCGTCTTCCAAGGTTTATTTTTAGATATCAAAATGTCTCTTAACTAATTTGGAATAAAAATCAGGAACCCATTTTCCAATTATTTGCTTGGTGATTTTTCACCAATATTTTTCATTATTTTAAGAGCTTTATTTCTGCCAGACAGCTAGGTGAAGTTCTGAAATCCATACCTCATACTTGACATTCCAATTCTGCAGAGTAAATTTAATGCCTACACTCATATCAGTAACTGATTATAATCTCTTAGTGGGTAGGAAGCAGAACTGTTTAATTTTCTATATGCAGCTCTCAGATAGCAACAAGTTCAGGGTTTAACCAAACACATATATTTGCAGAATGATAAATAGTTTTTGCAGCAAAATACCCAGGAAAGTGAAAAATTATCAATTTTATCCCATCTTAAATTCAGAGAGAGAAGAAACTAATAGAAGATGCATGTGTAGTTGCCTTGGTCCCGAGGCAAAGGGAGCCTCCTTGTCTGCACAGATGATAAAAAAATAATCAGGTGGGCATCACCCTGGTATATGCACCATCCTGATAATAAAATTTGAAATCCTGTTCACAAGGAACATTTACTGCTCTAGCATAGGGATATTGAATTGCATAACTTGGAAAGTAGGCTCAAAAAGGCTATTAGAAGTTTTTCAAGTCGTAGCTAATGAGCCACATTTAAGTAAAGGATATTTTTGTCCTCACTTGTAAAAACTAAAAGATGCTTTGAATTATTAAACCTTTAACTGTCGGCATGTTAGCCAGTTCCCTATGGCAGAAACATTTTAAATGGATACAATGAAAAACAACTGAAGTATCAGAACCAGCAAGAGGGACCATGAGCTGTGAGGGGAGAAATGGCTGAAGGACTTTATTGTTATAATTTAAATGATAAAGGAAGATTTTGTTTTTGGCTTGTTTTTGTTTTTGTTTTGTTTTGTTTTTCATTTTTCGTCATATTCTCTGCTTGTTTCTTTCCTTTCCCTTCCTTTCCCTTACCTTCCCTTCTTTCCCTCCCTTTCCTTCTCTTCCTTCTTTCTTTCTTTTTAAAGATTTATTTATTTGAGAGAGAGAGAGAACGCAAGGGAGAGCATGGGCAGGGCAGGGGGAGGAGCAGAGGGAGAGGGAGAGAAACTCAGATTCCATGCTGAGCATGGAGCCCAATGCAGTCAGTCCCAGGACTCATGAGATCATGACCTGAGCTGAAACCAAGAGTTGGATGCTCAACGGACTGTGCCACCCAGGCATCCCTGTCTTTTTCTTTATGTAAGAATTTACCAAAAAAAAGAAAAAAAAGAATTTGCACATTTAATTGAACATCTCCAAATAACAAAAATGATGTAAAGAATAGAATTTTGTCATAAAATTATTGAATTTGGGGGAGGGGATAGACCAGAGAAGGTTCCATTAATAATTTCTGATTTTTGATGGCAGAGTGATTTTAGACATGTCATTTGACTTTGAGAATTTTTATCCTAGTTTAGAGATAGAAATTGGTTCTACCTTGTGAGAATTGGTTAGTTATTAATAAATTATCAACTTTTTACTATTTCCATAAATATTTATTAAACTTGTTACTAATAGGGATAGTGAGCTGAATTAGACTCAGATACTGCTCTCAGGGAACTATGAGTATTATGTGTGAGTTCTGGTTGCTCCATATCCTTGCCAATACTGGTATGATCAGTTCTTTGATTTTAAATATACTCATAGGTGTGTAAAAATATCTCATTATGCTTTTTATTTTGGATTTTCCTAGTGAGTAATGATGATGAGTATTTTTCATGTACCTATTTGCAATTAATTTACTTTCTTTGGTCTGCTCATGTTATTTGCCTATTTTTTTTTTTTTTTTTACTGAGTTGTTTGTTTCTTATATTGAGCTTTGGGGAGTGCTTTATATGTTATTTATATAAGTCCTTTATCAGAAATGTGGTTTTCAAATATATTTCCCCAGTCTAAAACTTGTCTTTTCACTCTCTTAACAGTGTCTCTTGAAAGCAGAGGTCCTTAATTTGGATGAAGTTTTCTAATTTTTTGTGTGGATTATACTTTTGTGTTATATCTAAGAAATCATTTCCTAACCCAAAGTCACAAAGATTTTTTCCTATGTTTTAGTCTAGAAATTTTATAATTTTAGATCTTTCATGTACATCTATAATCTCTTTTTTAAGATATTTACTTATTTGAGAGAGAGAGAAAGAGAGCATATGCACGTGGGGGAGGGGAAGAGGGAGAGGGGGAATCTCAAGCAGACTCCCAGCTGAGTGTGAAGCCTGACCCCAGGGCTTGATCTCATGACACTTGAGATCATGACCTGAACCGAAATCAAGAGTCGGATACTTAACTGACTGCCACGCAGGCGCCCCCATAATCTCTCTTGGATTAGTTTTTGTATATGATGCAAAGTAGTAATGGATATCTTCATAGATACCTAATTATTCTAGCCCCATTTGATGAAAAGACTACCCTTTTTTCACTGAAATGTTTTTTCAGCTTTTTCGAAAGTCAATTGACAATAGGTGTGGGTCTGCTTTCAAACTTTCTGTTCAGTTCCCTTCATCTATTTGCATTGATGGCAGTACCATCCTGTCTTGATAAAATAACTTTATAATAATTTATAGAGTCAAGTAGTGTAACTTCTCCCACTTTGTTTATCTTTCTCAAAATTGTTTTGGCTGTTTTAGTTCCTTTGCCTTTCTGTATGAATTTTAGAAAAGCTTGTCTCTATGTAAGAAAAAGGCTGCTGCAATTTTATTGGGATTGCGTTGAATCTGTAGGTCAAATTGGGGAGAATTAACATATTAACGATATAGAGTTTTCTAGTTAATGAACATGGTATATTATCCATTTATTTAGATCTACTTCAATTTCTCTCCACAAGGTTTTGTCATTTTCAGCATACAAGTCTTATAGATATTTCACTACATCTTTACCTAAGCATTTAATATCTTGAAAGCCTTATAAATGGTATTTTAAAATTGTCATTTCCAATTTCTCATTTATTTTGGTATGTATGATCTTGTATTGTACAGTCTTGTTACACTCTTTTACTAGTTCCGGTGGCTCTTTTTGTAAATTCAACTGGATTTCCTGTGCAGATGGTCATAACATCTGAGGAAAAATATAGTTTACTTCTTTCTTTCCAGTATTGATGGTTTCTATTTATTTGACTTACCTTATTATGTTGACTAGAACATGCAGTAAAATGTTTAACGGAAGTGGTGAGAGCAGACATCCTTGCCTTATTCCTGATCTTAGGGTGAAAGCATTCAGTTTTTCACTTTTAAGTACATTAGCTCTAGGTTTTTGATAGATACCCTTTGATCAGGTTGAAAAAATTCTCCTCTCCTCCTAGTTTTCTGGGAGCTTTTATTAGGAATAGACTTGGAATGTCTATCAAAAGCTTATTTTGCATCTATTGCGATGATATGGTTTTATTATTTTAGTCTGTTAATATGGTGAATTATATTGATTGCTTTTTTAATGTGAAATCAACCTTTCATTCCTGGGTTAAATCATGATTGGTCATGGTGTATTATATTTTTATACATTATTGTATTGGCTTGCTAAATTAAAAAAATTATTTTTTCATTTGTGTTTATGAGGGAAATTTTCTTGTCTTGAAATATTTTTGTGTATTTGAGATCAGAATAATGCTGGCCTCATGCAATAAGTGGAGAAGTATCCCTTCCTCTTTGATTTTCTGGATGAGTTTGTGTAAAATTGTAGAAAAATTAATGAAATCAAAAGTTCATTTTTTGCTGTCAAAAAAATTGACAGTCCTTTAGCTGGATTGACTAAGAAAATAAGATGATTCAAATGAGTAAAATCAGAGATAAAAGAAGGGACCCCATGACCAACTTTTCAGAAATACAAATAATTATAAGTGACTACTACAAACAACTGTATGCCAAGAAATTAGAAAACATGGATGAAACAGACAAAATCCTGGAAAGACATAAATTTCTGAAACTGACTCAGAAGAAATAGAAAATCTGAATAGACCAGTGATACAATTCAATTAGTCATTTAAAAACTTCCCAGAAGAAAAGCCCAGTTCCAAATGGCTTTCTTTTAGTGAATTCTACGAAATATTTGAAGAATTGACACCAATTCTTTACACACTGTTTCACAAAAATGAAAGAGGAGAGAACATTACCCATGTCATTCTCTTAGTCTAATAGTTCCTTCATACAAAACCAGACCACAGTATTTCAATGAAAGAAAATGATAGACCAACATTTCTTATGAATATAGAAGCAAAATTCTCAACAAATACAGGCAAATCAAGTTCAGTAACATGTAAAAGATTATATACCATGAGTAAGTGGGATTTATCCCAGGAATATAAGATTGACCTTACCTCTGATAACCCATCAATGTAATATAGCATGTCAATAGAAAGAGGACTGAAACACATAATCATGTTAATAGTTGCAGAATAAAAGATTTGACAATATCCAACACTGTTGCATGATAAAAATGCTCACCAAACTGTGAATAGAGGGAACTCCAACCTGATAAAGAGCAGTATGAAAACCCCACAGATAACAACACAGTTCATGGTGAACAAATGAGCAGTTTTCCCCAAGGATCAAGAAATGACAGCCATGTCTGATCTCACTACTTTAATTCAACTATGTATGTCCATTGTATAGATACACTATGTTTTATTCATCCATTCATCTGTTGATGAAAATTTGAGTTGTTTCTACTTTATGTATATTATGATCATTTGTCCAAGGTTTTGGGTGGACCTGTTTTCATTTCTCTTGGGTTTGTAGGTAGCTACCAGTGTAATTGTTGGGTCATATGGTAAATTTATGGTTAACCATTGAGAATCTAACAAACCGTTTTCCAAAGTGGCTGCAACTTTTTACATTCCCACCAATAATGTATAAGCGTCCCAATTTCTCCATATTCTCACTCCATCTTAGTGAGTATGAGGCAGAGTCTCATGGTTTTCAGTCATACTCCCCTAACGGCTAATGATGTTGAGCATCTTTTTGTGTACTTACTGTCTAAGTGTGTATCTTCTTTGGAGAAATGTCTCTACAGATTATCTACTTTTTAAATGGAATATTTATCTGTTGTTGAGTTGTAAGAGTCCTTTATATATTGCTGTATATTTTCATATATTCTAGATTCAAATCCCTTCTCAGATACATGATTTGCAAATCTTTCCTCCCCATCTGTGAGTTGTCTTTTCACTTTGTTAATAGTATCATTTGCAGCATGCAAGGTTTTTAGCTTGTACGAAGTCCAATTTATCTGTTTTTTCCTATTATCACTTTTGCTGTCATATCTAACAAACCATCACCTAACTTAAGCTAATGAAGATTCATGTCTGCTTTATTATGAATGTTGATTAATGAATTAATAACAATTTGGACCAAACTGTTATTTGCTGAAGTAGAGGGGATAGATGGCTTCTTTACAGGAACTAAATAGAAAGTAATTGTAAGACTCATAAGTAATTATCTTAAGGAGAAAAATGATGAGTCAAAGAAAGGCCTAAGGAAAAAGTCACATAAAATTAAAACATAGAAATATATATTAGAAGAGAAATACTTCTGGGCGCCTGGGTGGCTCAGTTGGTTAAGCGACTGCCTTCAGCTCAGGTCATGATCCTGGAGTCCCGGGATCGAGTCCCACATCAGGCTCCCTGCTCAGCAGGAAGTCTGCTTCCCCCTCTGATGCTCCCCCCTCTCATGCTCTCTCTGTCTCTATCTCATTCTCTCTCTCAAATAAATAAATAAAATCTTAAAAAAAAAAAAAAAAAAAGAAGAGAAATACTTCTGTAGGTTGGGCCAAATTTAATATTTAAAATTAGGGGTGGGGTGCTTGGGTGATGTAGTCGGTTAAGTGTCTGACTCCTAGTTTCAGCTCAGGTTGTGATCTCAGGGTTGTGGGATCGAGCCCTGCATCAGGCTCTGTGCTTAGCACTGAGTCTGCTTCAGATTTTCTCTTCCTCTCCCACTCACGCTCTCTCTCTCTAAAATAAATAAGTAAATCTTTAAAAAATATAAAAATAAAATTAGGGGTAACAAATATTAAGGCTGTATCATGAAAAGGAGAAAATTTCTTTAATAATTTATCTTTTAAAAGTTGTTTAATTTATACAAAGAAACCATTTGATATGTTTTATTTATCAGCTGGTCATGTGATACATAAAGCTGTGCTTACACTATCCAAAATATTTAGGTGGAGAAGAATATAATAAATTGATAGCTACTGAATAAAACTGCCTTGGCTAGTTATTTTTTCCCAAAGATTTTTTATGGAATCAGTTGACCAAATTGACCAGTTGCTTTGCAATATGAGTTAAACTAAAACCAATTAATAGGTCTCAGGAATATAGGCATCAAATCAACTGATGTTATTATTCTTGTTTTAGTCTCCTTATGTCTCAGGAAAAGAAAGAAAAAAATAACTTAGGAATACAAAAATTTCAGTATGTTAATTTAACTCATTTTTCTATAATGCAAGATGCATGTAGTAAATATATGTAATAGTGGAGAAGGAATGAAAATCAATTAGAGTTGTGAATATTTAGAGTCATCCTATTTGAGCTTAGTGAAAATTTTCACACATACATAAAATAATGCCACCATTACATAATTAGGAAATCTGAAATAGAGATTTAAAAGGTAGAGAGAAAAAAAATACAGAAAGCTATTTTGAATTCCACAATGGAATAAATTGCCATGGTACAGTGCAAACCAATCAGAGCATATCCAATGCTGTAAGGTTACTACTATAAATAAACACACAGAACCACACATACTCAAATTTGATGGCCTTCCTTCAAGATGATGGAGTGTGCTGAACTTTATGCTCACATGTCTCCTGAATGTCACTACCTTTTAGAGGTTCAGCCAATTTTCCTACTTTGGGATTTCTAAAAAAGTAAGCATTGGCTTTCCTCTCTTCTCTGCCCTTAAAAGTATATGTGTGTATATATATATACTTATGTATTATTAATACATAATATTATTAATAATTATGTGTATAGGTAATCTCCCAATTTCGTGCTCTCTTGAACTCTTTCCCTAGTGACACACTGGGTAATAGAATGGAAAAAGAAGATGCAATACAAGAATGAAGTCATAACAAAAAGGCAAAGATCATTTCTACCTGGAGAAAAACTAATTTTCTAACCTAAAGCAGGTGGAGAAATGTGATGCCCAGGCTCAGTCGATCCTCCAGTATGTCTCTTTTCCTCATTATTTATTTATTTATTTTAGGTATGCGGCAGGTTTTAAAACATTTTGAGCTGGTTGCCAACCTTTGAAAAGCAGAATGTTTCACATCAAAATCCAGGTTCCTGGAATCTTTTTAAAAATTAGAAGATCTGGAAAGAGAAACCTAAATCCTTTAAGGCACCTGTGAGCTAGCCAGCTGTTGGCAGCAGGAGCACCCCCTGAGTAAGGCCTGCGCCCCTCCAGCTTACTGCTGGATCCATCTTGTCCACTCCATTCATTTGTATTCCCTGCCTAACCCCTGTGAGCATTTGGGTTTGCATCTACATTTTAGACCCAAATGAACTGTTTTCCTGTTTTCCAGCCAGCAATTCTCTCAGCATTCAATTAAAATAAATTACAAGCCTAGAAGCAGTCTCTTTTTCAGAAATGAAAAGAAATTTTTAATATTGCTTTCACAGTTAATATGTAATCACTGAGTAAATTAGTACAATTCTTAGAGCTTCTTTAGGATCCTGTTCAGGAAGAAATGTAAAAAGCCATCCTTGTTTTCATATGACTTGTTGAAACACAGCCTCTATTTAACGTATTGGGCAAAATGAGAAAAGCAATATGTGTTTTTGTTGTTCTGAACAGGATGACAAAACAAGTGAGAACAGGTGTGTAAACAGCAGTAGGAAGTAATGAAAAACAAGATTGCTAAGATTACAAAGGCCAGTCGTATTTTATGATGGCCTGGAGCAATAACGGAAAAACTTTTCTCATAGTCATTGTAACTACAGGCTTCAGAATTCATTTTCCCTTACGAATTAAAAATTTTTAAGAAGTATTGAAAGGCTTTCTCCTTTTCCATGGATACTTTGAAATCGCTTGTACGGAGCGTGTGGCCTAATAGGGAGCAGTGATCCTGGTTGAAGAGTAAAACCAAAACCAGAATCAAAACGTGCTTTTGAATGTAATGGAGTTCTAAAGGAACTGCAAGCCATAAAGTTGAAAACCTCTCTGTTTATGGAATATATCTTTCACGTTGAAGGGAAATTCTAGATCCCAGGAAAATCTTTGAAAGGTATCAAATTTAAAGACCCTAAGCTCTCCTCAGAAGCTTTACAACATCCACCTTTTTCAAAGTTTTGATCTGAAATCAGGTAAACCTCTTGAGACAGAAATTTCATTGGAACAAAAAGGCAAGCAAAATGAAATGCAGGTAGCTGCTAATCGAGCACAAGTGTAATTGAAGCTCGCTGACCTTTACTCCTGAAATTCCCTGGGATGCACAACTATGGGCACAACCACATCGAGTGCTCTTGTTATGAGAACACATATCATGGAGCAGGATTGCCAGGGAAAAACATACAAGTAAAACCCAGGCAAGGGTCATGAGATTTTCCCCCTTTGGCATTACAAACATGTATCTTTTCTTGTTTCATTCCTTTGTCATTTAGCTTCTAGGCTTCCAAAAATTCCTTCATTAAATCAATATCATGATAATAACATGCTTTTACATGAACTGAAACTAAAAGATCATGAAGAATGGATGAAAAAACCTACACACGACCAAGGACACAAATGAAATGAGTAACCTGGAACCATCAGAATAATACCCACTTGGCTAAAATCCCAAATGACCAGTTTAATGCCTACACATAGCCACATCAACCAAAGAGAGTGTTTTTAAAGTTAGTATTCAAATAAGAAGGTCAATTAAGGAAAGAACAGGTTTCTTTTTGGGAAAGATAATAAAAGATGACAGAGGGGGACACAGAACTCACTCAACTCCTTCTACTTTCATCTAAGAAAAAGACCTTCAAAGTTCTGACCACATGATGTCGGGATATGGGAAGAAAGCACAAAACTCACATGAATTGATGCCAGGAAGTTGCATAGTATGTCACAGCCACTAGAATTAATCTTGGACAGAGATGAAAAATGGGATTGATGTCACAAGAGTGGAAACGGACAAATATCCAAATCTCCAAAAAGCGGAAATGTAGAAACTCAGGCACATAAATTTAGTATCAGATGGTTAGTAAATAGGTTTCAGAAAAGTAATAAACACATAATCTAAGATAAAAGAGAACAATCTCAAAGTTGGTAATTTGCATTAAAACAACCAGTTTTTCTTCAAGAGATCATTAGTAGGTTGATATTCCAGTAAAAGAAATGCTGTAGAGTAATTGCTTCAAACAGTTTGATGAAATCTTCATGAATTTCCCTGAAGAAACTGTAATTCACTGCTATCCTATGACAGGGGTATCGTAATCACACAAAGTGATCGCAAGACAAAATAGCAGGAATGAGGACTGAAAACCATATGTAATAACTAATGTCTATAAATTATAGCACAAAGCACAGTCAACTAAGAAAGGGAACTTGAGATTGTTCAGTTATGAAGTGACTCTGACACCATAGGGAAAATGGAGACTTGCTACCATTCTCTAACAGAAGTAACTCAAACAGAAGGAGGTACGAAAGCCCAAAGATTCAGATGTGTTAGGAAGAAAGGCAGAGAAGAGTGTGTTTAGAGACTTCCCTGTGGGGAGATGTGCAACCCAGAAGCCGAGCCAAATGTAGGAAAATCTCGAGTGAGAAGAAGAGGACCAGAAATGAAGGTAGTGGTACGACTGTGGAAGTGTGCTGAAAACAGCAGGTCGGAGAGCGGGAGAAGGTGGTGGAGCCGCTGGGCCAGGCACTCAGGCGTTATGGCAGGGAGGCCTCGTCTCTCTGGACAGCTGTGGAAAATGTTTAATCAGAAGTAGAACATTCAGAAAGTTATTTTCCACCTTTCAGAAGAAAAGAAACGACAAGGGAAACTCTTACCCCAAATTTCATTTTTACCAACTTGGAAAAACCAGTGAGTTTAATTGAAATGACAGAAAGACCCCAGGGGAGAATGTAGTTACTCCCAAGAGTGTAAGACTTACTCGGTGTCTAACCCTTGTAGGGAATTTTTTTTTTTTTTAATTATCATGAATGTAGTAGAAATCCTATTTCTGTATGACCGCTTTCTCTGTCAATATTAAATTCTTTTCAGAATATTTAATATTTAAGTATCCTAGGCACTTACAATAAACAAAGTTTAACACTTTAAGCCAAAACACACCCTTTGTTTTACAAATGTGCACTTAAGTCAAGATGCCTGGGAGGGAAAGAAAACATTCTTTAAAATTCTAAAGGAAATAATGTTAATACCTTTTGTTGTGCTTTGTTTTAGAAAAAATAGTGTGAGTGCAATTGTACTGATACAGTATAGTAGCTTCTGTATAACTAATAAGCTCCAAAATATCAGAGGTTTACAAAATAGAAGCTATTTCTCACTCATATAAATTTCAATCATAGTGATTGAGGGTAGGATAGGTTGTTCAGGGAGTGGGAAGGAAGATGGATCTGCCCCATGCAGTCATTCAGGGCTCCAGGTGCATGGAGGCTCTATTACCTACATTGTATGGTTTCTGAGATTGCTCCGAGCATCGAGAAAGAGGGCGTAAAAGAATAGAAGGGAGTTTTGTATGGACTGGTCTCGGAAGTGGTGTATATCCTTGTGCCATATTCCACTGGCACGCTTGTATGGTTATGCTCCACTGACCACACAGGTGCAAGGGGAATTTGGACTTGTAAACACTATCTGAGCAATTAGTTCCCAGCAACAGCTCTAAAATCATAGATGGGAGCATGAGTGTTTAATGGAAAACCAATTTTGTGCGTCACACATACATGAAGTTATTTTGATATAGACCATTGAAAAAAATCTGTCCATGTAAAGATAATGCTTTTCTTTGCTGACACTTAGCACTATTTATTCTCTGAACAGTGGAGATCCACTGGGAAACCCTAAATGTTATTATTTTTGATGGGAGAATCATTTTTAATGTTCTCAGGGCCACCATCATCAAACATTTAAGATATTATCTCAGTGAATTGTAGAATTTTAGAACTAGAAGAAAGCTTGTACAATATCTAGTCCAACAGCATTTTCCGATAGAGAATCACGTGTATATTATGCAGTTAGGTTAAACGTTTATTATTGAGTGTAGAAAAACCTGAAGCTAGTCTTTTCTTGTGCCTAAATGAAACCCACATAAAAAGCGAGGCACTTAATGAGTGCTGTTAACTGTTCCACGCTTCTAGACTAGTAGACATATCCTCACTCTGACATTGTGAAGTGTGCAAAGGGACAATGATAATTTTGCAGCTTGTCCCATGTGCCTATGTTATTTGATTTATGTGCTGTACCTCCCTCCTATGATGCTGTCTGAATTCATAAATCTGAGTAAAAGAACAGGGACCCATAACTCAAAGAGGATGAGATGGTCTACACCCCGAGGCTGAGTATGTACTGCGGAGCTGGAGCTCTGTTCCTTCATGAATACCCATGGGCATCAAAGTTGCTAAAGGTTAGGCATTCATCACAAAGGGTCCCAGTCAGGATACATGCAAGGTTCCAAAGATAGATTTTTTTTTTTGTCTTCAAACTTTTGTGTAGTACACAGAACAGTTTTTGTTGTTTTTGCTCTTTTTACAATAAGATAAACTTGATGCAATCTTGTGCTCTGCTAATGTGTATCTGCACATCATGCAGAGCTATTTGTCAGCCTACTATGTGCAGAATGTTAGCCTGTACAGTTATTATGGGGAGAGAAAAAATGATAAGGTGCGGAGTATGAGATCTCAAATTTGTCACTTAGTAAAAGGATATGACAAAGCTCAGGAAAAATAATGACAGTATATGGGCCATATATGAAAAGAGTCTTAGGTATATAAAGCACTCAGTAGTACAGAAATCCAGAAGAGGGAGAGTTCACTGAGTACAAGGTACTGAAGAAGTGGTAATATAAGTAAGATGGATAATATGATCATGCTGCAGCCAAGCTGCTTTATATTCATAAAAAGCTTTTGGAGGAGCCCAAGCCTTAACACTTTTCCCATCTTTGGTCTGCCTTTACTTTGTCCTTATTATAACTAGGTCTGTATCTCAGTGTTTAGTGTGATGCATACTAAAATTATGATTTATGTCAGGCACTTGGTTTTATTCTGTCACAGACAGTAGCCTCCTCTGTGGCCAGTCACAAATAAATGCCCCAGCTTTCAGGATAGGAAGCTTAGGCGTTCCCTTAACTGGTTCATTCAACAAGTAATTTGAACATGAAATATTTATTAAGCTTTGATGCTGTGCCAGGCACCATTCTGGTGGTAGGCACACAATATTAAGAAGAATAGATGGGGAAGTCAGGATGGCGGAGTGGGCTAAGGTGCTGTACTTGGGATAGAGACCCAGTCCTCACCCATTTGAGACTCCCAGGCTGTGAAGTGGACAGACCTTTCCATCTGCAATGACATGAAATTATAGTAAGTACTGTGATGAAAAAAGCACAGTGCTCCTTCAAAACCCACAACAAAGGGCTGTGGCCTTGTCTCCTGGAGGTCAGGGGAAATCTTCGGTAGGAAGCTGCCTTAATGTTAAAACATGAATGATATAAAGGAAGTGGCCACCTGGAGATGAAGGGAAGTGTGTTCTGGGCAGAGAAAACAACAAAAAAGGCTTGTGTGGTTTTGCCAGTTCTAGGAAGCTCCATGAAGAAGCCTCCTCTTGCCCCTAAATAAGGAGACAGGACAATGTAGCGGTTCCCAAAGTGTGGTCAGGGAGTCTGCACAAGCTCAAAATGACTTTCTTAATAATACTGTGATGTTATTTGCATTTTTCACTCTCATTTTCTCAGGTTGCTGTATCACGTGTGATGTCACAACAGATTGAATCTTGAAACAAACATGAGAATCTGGCTGTCTTCTCTTAGGCCAGACGTTAAAGAGATTTCCAAAAATGTAAAACAATGTCACCTTCTCCCTGACTGGTTTTGGAAAACAGAGTTTGTAAACATATTATTCATGTAAACATGTAATGTATTTTTATTTCTCAATGACTTAATAATATATTTTAAATGTCTGTTTTAATTTATCACATGTAAAGGCTGAGATGTATAATCCACATAAACAAATGCTAGTTTGGGCCCTAATTAGGCTGAGAGATATAATCCGCATAAACAAATGCTAGTTTGGGTCCTAATTAATTTTTAATAGGGTGAAGTAGTCTTGAGACTGAAAAACTTGAGAACCACTAATGTAATCTATTGTCCAAAATGGGGAGATTTTGAGAGTGAAAGCAGATGCTATTAATAATTATAGAGAACAAAGTGACCATGCATCCTGGTTTACCTAGGACAATAACCTGTTTATACAAATTTTTCTAGCATAGATTACTAATAGCTTTCAGTTTCACTGTCACAGTGCTCTGGTTTGGAGGATCAGCTGTGTGGTCCCGACCTAGAGGACTAATCAGTGGTGGCTATGTCCTACACCCTTCTAGGTATGCTACCAAAGAGAACTCTAACACATGAATTTCTCTGGGGAAATGGATATGAGGGGTCTTGTGGGGACAAAGATGCATCACCATCACAAATAGGTTGGTTGAAAGAAGTGAGAGCAAACTCTCCTTTCATTTTGTGTTTTTTGTTTTGTTTTGTTTTGTTTTTTTGTCTCAGAGTATGGCATGATGGGTTTGTACATCTTGGGTGTGAGAAGAGTGTTGTTAATCTGTGTTTTAAAAGAACAGATTTTTAGAGTATCCTGCATTGACTCTAGTAGTTACCAGGACATCTGAAAAATAAAATCTTTCCTCTTAAGTAACTTCAGCCTTTGAGAGAATGTTGAGAGGAACGAATAATTCCTGTGTTGCATTTTATAGAAGGTCACTCCAAAGTATAGATGCTTGTTAGGAAAACTGGAGGAATTTGTATCCTCAAATTGAAATAAGGTCATTGTCTAAACAGAATCCTTTAAGCATTAAACGCATGGTGAGAGAGAGAGAGAGAAAGCCTAAAGCACTAGAAGGAAAAGATATTGTGTTGAATATTTTCCTCCCTTCTTAAAAGTTGAGATAGCTAACATTTACAGAACAATAATGCACAAATCTGTAATTCAATACATCATTCAATTGCTACTGAAGATTCTCAGATCAGACACATCCTTTTAGAATATCTGCCAACAAATAACATAGATATTTTATAGATTCACTTGGAGTATGTTTTAAGAAACAATAGAAGCATTATAAGCAGAATGGAAAAACAAAAGAGAGAGAGAGAAAATAGCCAGGTAGAGAGGGAAAAAGAAGGAAAGAGCAAGAGTGAAAGCAGTCACCTTATGGGAGCACACACCTTGTTTCTGAGGCACATCAAGGGCTTCTAGCCAAGGGCTGTGATGTTATTCTAGACAGTTTTACTGACATAAAATGAGGAGTCTAAATTATGATGAAATCAGAACCAGAAGCCAACCACAGGGGAAGCCATTAACAATTTAACATGAGGGAGTGTGGATTCTACTTGTCAAAGAGAATATTAGAGGACTATTTGATATAAAATGCAACTATCACAGCACTGAGGGTTGGGTACCTCAGCTGGGTTTTCCTTGGACTTATTGCCTTACAAAGTTAAACACAGACCTGGGTGTTTCACAAGGACAGCATATTTTATGCCAAAGCAAAACTCACATCAACTGAACAGGATGAAGTTTTGATTGGATACTTGTCTATCAAATAGTCATGTGGCAAAGGAGAAGACAGACCATGGGAAACAGCAAGAGGTCAAAGTGAACATGAGGAAAACTCAGAGAATTCTTTATTATTATTATTTTTAATTGAGATATAATTGATAATACAGCATTATGCTAGAAGAAAATTCTAAAAGTAGGACACATTGAGTCAAATTCTAGCTGGGCTGCTCCCTGTCTGTGTGATCTTGATACATTTTTTTAATCTTTTTTTATCTTTTTTTATCATTTTTATCCTCTAGAATCCCATTGTGCTTCATCTTTTTTTAAAAAAAGATTTTATTTATTTAAGACAGAGAGAGAGAGAACACATGAGCAGGGGGGAGGGGAAGAAGCAGGCTCCCCACTGAGCAGGGAGCCTGATGTGGGGCTCAATCCCAGGACTCCCAGATCAACTCCCAGAGCTGAAGGCAGCCACTTAACCAACTGAGCCCATCCAGACACCCCCTATTGTGCTTCATCTTAAGATGAGAATTATAATATCTATGTCATTAGAAAGACATCAGAATTGATGAACAAAAAAATGTAAGGCGCCTAGCTCAGTGGCTGGCATGGTGTGGGAACTCATTAAAAGTTCCTTGTCTTTCCTTACTTGCCACCCAGCCTTAATGTTGTGGCCTCTCTTTCTCCTTCTCTCTCTTCTTTTCCTTCTTTTCTGTTGTTTTAGGAAATTTTTATTTGGATATAATCTTAGATGTACAGAAAAGTTGCAAAGTACACAGAGTTCCTGTACAGCCCTCACCTAGTGACCCATCTTTCCTTTTTTAAATGCATTTTTCCCCAGTTGTTGTGTTAGAATGCATGTTCCCTGCTGTCTTGAAAAGGAATAAATTGTATTCTGGTATAATGTTGCATCATTCACTTCAATTGTACTTTCTTTATTCTTTCAATATACAATTGAGAGTCAAATGATTACCCTAGAGCAGAATACTATTAAATTATCTGGGGCTGAGTATGATTATTGACTTTCTTTATGGCTGCAGGAAACTTTGGAGTGATCTTGTATCTAACTTGGGTAAGGATAGTCAGGGGGAGGCAAAAGAAAAAATTGATATAACTCCCATTCCAACCTGGTGGCGCATATGTTATATATATTTGTATACGTATTTATAAATGTATAGGCACCCTAACATGTAACAATAGATCTGGTGATTCCAAAAATTTGAAAATCATTTCAAAGATGTGGTGATTAGGTCATAGAGTTTATTTATTATTTATTTTATTTCTTTTTAAAGATTTTATTTATTTATTTGACAGAGAGAGACACAGCGAGAGAGGAAACATAAGCAGGGGGAGTGGGAGAGGGAGAAGCAGGCTTCCCGCTGAGCAGGGAGCCCGATGCGGGGCTCGATCCCAGGACTCTGGGATTATGACCTGAGCTGAAGGCAGATGCTTAACAACTGAGCCACCCAGGCACCCCATTAGGTTATAGAGTTTAAAAGACACAGGAGGGGCCTCTTTTAACTGGCTGGCTCAGTCGGTTAAGTGTTGACTCTTGATTGTGGCTCAGGTTATGATCTCAGAGTTGTGGGATTGAGCCCCATGTCTGGCTTGCACTGGGTGTGGAGCCTGCTTAAGATTCTCTCTCTCCTTCTCCCTCTGCTCCCCCCAACCCTCGTTCATGTGCGAGCTCTCTCTCTGTCTAAAAAAAAAAAATACCCAAAAACCAAAACCCCAAAAAACAAAAGGCACAGGACACAAATTGTAGTTTAAATTTATATCACTGGGGGGCTTTGTGTAGGGTGCCAATATACTCCCAAGGCCTTAGGTAATGGAATGAAGAAGTGAATTTCTTTAGTTCATCTCCCATCTCATCTTCTTTCTGGGTCTCTTTTCTTTTTGCTTGCAAACATTATCTCCATAAGCTCTCTATGGTTCTCATGGAAGCTTTTCACTTTACTGAAAATATCCTATGCTCTAAAATAGCCACAATAGCCTTCCTATTTTTTTTTCCAATAACAAATACTATTCCCTTGATACTCTGTTTAAGCTACATGTCAGGGGAAGAAAATGAGTTCAGATGCAGGAATTCACAGGGGCCCTTATAGATAACCAACTTAATGCCATTTTCCTCCCCGGGATAGTTACATTTTAAGAGAGAAAGCTTTACAATAAAAATGCTGTCATCACCAAAAGTGGACCTCTAACGGTGCGAATTTAGGCACTGTGGCAGGGAGAAGGAAAGGAGGATCTGAAAGTATAACCTTTCCTGGTACTTCTCCAATTGAGGGCTGCTGAAGACACTATGGAAAAGTATCCAACTTCTCCTGCTCCTTTAAAACTTCTTCCACTCACTACATTCCAGAAAGCTGGGGTAATAATATTTATGAATAAAGAAATGATGCTATGAAGGGGATGGGGGAGGGAGGAGGTGGCAAGAAGGATGACTGAACAAAGGGACTTTCAGGTCATCTGAGGAAGGGGCTATTATCCGACCATTTTTATCTCAGCATAATGATTAAAACTGTGTTGATGTCATGAATTCAGTGTCATTTAAGCTTCCCAGTGGAATGCAAAAACTCACCTAAAGCAGCTGTGCAAAAGAATCTTGTTTCATCCACTACAAGCTTTTCCTCTGGCTGTAGAGCTAGGAGCAAGCTTTTTGGAAAAAAAAAGAAGTAATGAAGAACAATGCTAAAGGCTGGGAAATGAAGAATGATTTGAAGATGTGAAAGGATTGGGAAAAAAGATAAAAAGTAGTGACAGTAGTTTATTTCATTCCCATCATGAGATCGGGCAATGGTTATATTGCTTCTTGCCTTCAGTTACCAAGGCCACGAACCATTATTTTCGGAGGCTCATTGCCCTGTGTGTGCATCAAAATTTGATGGGAAGATAAAGGGGTTGTGTGGGGAAAATTGCCTGGTATTCCTCTTCCTAGGTACTCTTTTTCTTCCAGAGAGAATACCTGGAAGAAGGAAATGTTCATAAAATAATAATAGTAATAATAACATTATTCATCATCATTAAATGTTTGCTAGAATACTGTGCTCAAATTGGATCCCTCCATTCTTTACACCTTCCTTTTCTCCATCTTCATCAACAGGAACATGTAGTAAATAATTCTCTAAAAGTACTGCTGGCTTGCCTACCAGTGAAACTTTTATTAAAATTTTAATAGATGTGCAAAAAAGAAGTATCTTACTGACAGAACAAATTCACCAGATGAGCTATACAGTTCACAGACAATACAATTTAAATTATATAATGAAATTGAAAACAATGGAGTAAAAAATAAATGAGAAAAATATATTCGGAGATATTAACCAAGGAGGCTCATGAATCAAGCGTAGGTTTACGGGGAGACAGGATGAATGCACTTGTACGTGGACAGTATAATTTTCCATGTCTTCCTTTGCTATCGCTCTAACTGCTTTTTCGAATGCACTGGCAGAATGCAGTATTTTTTTATGGCGAGGGATTCAAAGCGAGAATTCCCTCTTTTAACCACTAATAAGCAATGCTAGCAAGAATATCCAATATTTTTACAGATTTGGCGCATAGTCTGTTAGATTAACTTAGAGTTCCTTATTCTAATATGGAAGTGCAAACCCAATTCAGTGTTTGTACAGTACAAATCGTACTTTTCTAGGAGGTATGTGTTTGCTCCTATTGAGCTGCACGTGCAGGAAACGTTTCAGGCTTCGATTTGGCTCTCACATTCAGTACTGCAGGAAAACGCCATCAGGCGGACTGAGGTAAGAAGAAAAGGCAGACAGAAGCCATGAGACCTGGTCCAACATCCAACTTCTGTTGATGAGGTGCAGTTACATCCCAATTATGACGTCGAGGTTGTTCATTTCCTACGTGGTCTGAATTTCATGCTACACCCGGAAAAGGAGAGGAGACAGAATGGCTTGCGGTACCTCCTCCCCACGGACTGCATCCTGGCTGCACTATTCATGACTTACACCATCATCTCAGAGCTGAGATGTGCAAGAGTGTGGCCCGCATCTGAGCCAATTGCTATTTCAAATGCCATATTTGGCTTGTCTTCTTTAAATGAGAGTAGATTCTATTAAATATATTATTTCTCATTCTGTTTGTTCCCATCTCTTCTTGATGCCTCCAGTGAAAAGGTTTCTTATCTGTTTTGACAAAAATGTTAAACCAAATTGACTCTGCCATAGAAAAAGGGACATTGAATCTTGAAGGGTTAAACTAGCTTCAGAAATGCTGAGATTTTCCCCCCCCCTGGAAACTGCATGCGTGAACAATTCCTAAGCTGTTAGGGTTACCATAGTAATTATTATTCTTAAATGGAGAGGTTTATTTGCAAAGCAAAAAGACCAACAAACTTGTTGCCTGTATCTCTAAATCAGTACTACCCATAGCCATCTTTAAAGAGAAGTGAACTTAAAAAAAAAAAAAAAGAGGAGTGAACTTTTAGAAGAATTGAGTAATGCAGATCAATCTTTATCAGGGCCTGTAATGGTCTTGCAAAAGAGAAAGGTAGAATGTGAATATATTGGGAAAATTTACAAAAGATGCATTTATTAGATGGGCTTTACAATTTCTGCCTTTTGAAGTTGGGCCGAGGTTATAAATAACCCCATAATCAATTGTATTTTAGGGGAATCAGTTTTTTAGAGCATCTAATAGGTCATTTTCTATATGGCTGATCATAATGGTCTTCAGATCAATTCATTTTTATGTGAAAATGACTCCCAGAACTTAAATTAACTATTTTTTACTTTTTTTTTTTTTTTTTTTAATCATAAGGTTATGGTCTAAAGACCCTGTTTCTCCTGATCGTAGGGGAAAGAGACCTGGCTTGACATAGCAAGAGTGTTCATAGCAGATGTTTGCAACGTAGCCTGCTTTTGTGCTTTTGCAAAAGTATGGGAGTGATGTTTTGAAGTGGGAAGGCTAGGTACCCTTCTTCATATGTGTAAGGCCCTACTCTAATACTGTCTTATACATTTGGAACAAGTTGCCTAAGTCAAAAATCCATTCTATTTGTGCTCTCCCTATTATAGTCAGTTTGACCTTAAAATCAGACATCAAGATTTAAAACTAACCTGGAAATTCCTGCTTGACATATATGGTATATCTCTGTACTTCATACATGCCTTCACTCTTGCCCTTATCAGAACATAATTGTTTCTCAGTTGGTTACCCCATAGACTGCAAGGCCTCATAGCCAAAGGAAGTGGAAGCAGGGACGGGACATGAACTCTGGAGTCAGGGAGCCTTATGTTCAAGCCCTTTCTCATTTGCTGTCTAGGTGACTTGGACAGGTTTCTTGATCTCCCTGAGCCTCAGTTTGTTTTCTATAAAGTAAGTATGATAATAAGACCAACTTCATAGGGCTGTTGTGAGAATTAGATGGATTCATACCTGTAAGGTTAAGACTTGCTTAGAATAGCTCCTGGCACAGAGGGAGTGTTAATAACTTCTCAAGGGATATTAGTCTTTTCATACGTGTATTCTCAGTGCCTATTCTCAATAGAGGGTATTTTTTGTTTTGTTTTGCTGTTAAGTAATGAATCAATGAATTTTCCATTCAATTAAGGAGCCCTTTTATACCTTCTGCCATGATTCGTCATCTGGCTTCTGAGTGTAAACTTCTAGGGCCCAGGACTCATAGCATAGCAGCCCATTCTGTTGCTGGAAAGCTCTGCTCAGGAGCCCTGTTGTCTTCCTGGCAACTCTCTTCAATGGGGCCAAGGAAGGGTGAGCAGGCTGCCTTCTGGGGAAGCGTCTTCTTTAAAGCCTGTATGTTTTGATTATAAAAAGCCTGTGGTATTGGGCAGGAGAAAGAGGATTGCTTTCTCTCCTTCACATGTCAATGGACAAGGTGTATGTGCCTGTCTGAATCCAACAATGAGAAGTGAGTTACAAGATTTTTTTTTTTTTTTAAGAGAGATGCTTATTTCACTTGGAAATTTGATCTCTAAACAAATCATCTGGCCAATTTTGGGGGTTATTTTTCACTATCCCATTTTACAAGAGGTATTCGGAGAAAAGAAGTCTTACTTGACATTTCTAAGCCACTGGGATGCTTTTTAATTTGTTTCTAGAGTATTTAATCTGTAAGACATACCAGGCTGAATAAATTATGTAACAAAACAATGACAACAAGGTCAAAGCAGAAGTATGACTTTACAGTAGGGAATATTCATGACATGATGCTATTTGAGATATACTTCTTGAATATTAAATAGTTTTTCCTAATGTTATGTTCCAATTAAACAGGAAGGTATAAGAAAGAAAATTGGATTCTTTTTGAATTGGAGAAATTAAGCAAATTCTAGGATAGCAATTATCATATCGCTAATTGAAAAATGTCTACCGCTGTCTATCCACATAAAGTTTAGAGATGGTAGCTGGAAATGTTTTCTCTTGTGACCCAGTTGTGGTATAAACCTTAGAGTACCAGATATTCTGCATCAGTAGATCAGATGCTCATAATCTGATTTATTCAGTGATACATAACCTCAATTATTTATTTTTGGTTACATTTCAACTTAAAAGGAGAGAGCCAAAGGAACAGAGTTTTGCTGCTTAAGGTAATTATAAGATGGCTTATAGATTGAGGTTCTGACAAGATCTAATTCTGTTCTTCCTTTTCTAGCAAGTAGGGTTTATGCTCCGAAAGAGATAATGGCTTCCTCTGCACAGTGGACAAAAAATAGGTCACCTAGTAGATAGTGGAGAAGAACATTAGACAAGGAGTGGATAAACTCGGATGTTTGCTGACATCCATCATCAATTAATGTTGTGGTCTGGGGCTGACTACAGTTATATCAATATTTAACATTTATTAATGACTCACTGTATTCGTTAATTAATTCTTGCATCTGTAATAAACAAGCCAAGAATCTTAGTGGTTTGATGTAATAAAGGTTTATTTCTTGCTCAAGTCAAATCAGAAGGGGCCTGTCCTCATTCCAGTTAGTGCCTCTGCTATCTTCTCTGGCCTCAAAGTTCTCCATTGCATCCCTTGTTGACAGAAAGATGAGGGAAAGAGAAGAGAGGAAGAATGTGGTAGAAGTGAGAGCAGGCTGGGCCTGAAACTGATGGTCACCACCCTGTTCACACTTATATGGACAGAACTCAGTCACAGGGCCCCACTTACCTGTACCCATAGCTAGGAAGTACGGGAAAGCGCTGTGGCAAGGACAGGAGGACACGGACAGCGTTGAGCAGCTGTAGCTCGGCTCTACTGCGCGGTGATCAGCTCCCCCAATACCTCACTTAATTCTCACAATCAGTTTTTGAAGAGTAAGAAACTTGAGTTTAGAGTGGCAGAGCTGGACTCATCCCTTCGACTGAGTCTTTGCCCTAAGCTCCTATGCTACACTGCCTTCTTGTCTTTTGAAAATCACCATGTGTCAGTTTCTTCACCTTTATAACTAAAATGACAGTATTTACAATCCGTGTTATACCTCATAAGATAATGGAAATCACGAGCATGTCAGGACTTGCCTTCTCTCTGTTACACAGACAAACTGGGCATCTCTGTATGGCTAACTCCTCTGCTTGTACAATATATGCCATGTCCTCTTAGGCTGTCCAGCAAACCTTTCCCCTCTCTTCTGCATCATAAAATCTTCCCTCTCTACTAGATCATTCTCACCAACATACAATATGCCATCATTTTTCTGATCCTGAAGATAAAACAACTTCTTGACTCCACATATCTAACTAGCAATCACTTTATTTCTCCACCAGCAAACAAACAAAAAACTTTGAGTGATATATACTTGCCATTTCCGATTCTTCTCCTCCATTTCCTCTTGAGTTCCTTCCAATCAGGTACCCATCACTGTTTCAAAATTGATCTTGGTAAACTCACGAACGGCTTCTATCTAGTCTAATCCAGTCAATTCCTGGTCTTCATTAGACCTGTCTGTATCATATGACATCAGATTATCTTTCTCCTCCTTGAAAGTGTTTCTTTACTTGGTTTCCAAGACCCTAAAACTTACCCGGCTTTCTTTCCACTTTCCTGTGTTCCTCTTCATCTCCCTGAACTCTAAATAGGGAATTGCTTCAGGGCTTAATATTTTGATTCATCTTATTTTCTCTCTACATCCTGTCCCTTGATGATCTCATCCAATTGTATAGCTTCAAATACCATCTAGAAACTGAAGGTTTCCAGATCTGGTTCCTTAATACAGATTTCACCAGATTTGTGTCACTACATGAATGCATTATCAGTAGCTCGGCTCAAAATGCCCCAAATTAAAGTCACTCTTCCATCATAACTATCCTGGTTCGAGCCACTACCATCTCTCATTTGGATTGTCACAGTATCTTCTTAAGAAATCTCTTTGTGTCTTCTCTTAACTCCTATAGTCTAAAGTGATCCTCTTAGAATAGAAGTCAGATCATATCACTCCTATGGGCCAACCATCTAATATTCTTTGCTTGCACTCAGAATAAAAGCCAATGGCCTTATAATGGCCCCAGAGACTTTTCAACATCTGATTCCCCCATTTTTTCTATGACCTTATCTCTTACTATTTACCCCCTCCCCTTAGTCCACTTCACTCACCCTGACCTCCTTGCTATTTCTTGACCATGGCAGTCACTTCCCCCACCCCAGGGCCTTTGTATTTGCTCTTTTCTGTCCTTGGAATACCCCTCCCATATATATTCTCATGTCAGTCCCTCAACTTCCTTAGTTCTTTGCTCAAAAGGTACTTTGTCACTGAAGCTAATTAGCAGCATCTCCTAAACAAGTGTCTGTTCACTTCAGTATTTAACTTATTTAACGTCTAACTGCCTATCAGGGCTACTCCAGCATATGTCCTTTGGATAACTCAGTTTCTTTAGGCAAAATGCACAGTGAGGGTCTCAAATATCGACTTCCTTCTGTTTGCAAAAACAGCATCTGAGTTCATGAGGAAGAGGACTATATGACTTTGTAGAAGTAGCAGAAGTTGATCCTCTGACCTTGTACTGGTCCTGGGATACAGTCCTGGGATACAGTATTGGCTGTGCCCACTGAGAGGAGCAACCTTATCCAGTATACGGGCACTGCTGTGAAGGATAGCAGAATATGCCACCCCAAAATATGACTTTTTGGCAGAGAGATTATTTTGAGCTGGTTATTTTGAGAAATTGCAGACACTGGAGAAGTTCTGAGAATAGAACTTACCCCCTTGTAAGGGATATTTACATTTATAAGGAAAGCTCCATGTATTAGGGTGTGTCCCTTTCAGTACCAGGAAGAGGATGACTCTAAATCGTGAGAGAATCTTATCAATGGAGAAAGCACAGACTTAAATACGCATAACAAACCTTACTCTTGGTTATAGTACTTTTCCTGGGCACTTCCCCACAACTGGCTTCCCTACAACTTTTTTTTGTTTTAGTTTTCTGTCTTTAGCTGAAGATGGTATTTAAACTAGTGGTTGAGGCCACCTCAGGGAGTTACTTGTTTTTTCCTGGGTTTCTCTCATATGTATGAGATATATAGGTTGTTAAAAAACAAAATCCAACTGAGTAATTTTGAAAATCTAATTAGCTTTTTATTCCATGGTTCATGAATCAGGCAGCATCCCATCTAGCAAGCAGAAAGGAGAGGAGCTGTACAAAATGGAAGACTTTTGTAGGCAAAAATACGGTGAGAGAAGAAAGTTATTACCAAAGGAAAAGAAAGGATTCTTTCAGGCAAAATCACCTTCCTTTGAGGGAAGGGGCAGTATTCTATCATGCAGATTATCTCACTAATGTTGATCAAGAAATTACAGGTTGATTGATTAAAAATTCCACTCCTGGAAAAGCCTGAAACTATTATTAGGTTAGGTATTAAGTCCTGGTTTGCTGTCGTGGGGCTTAGCAAAAGTGACTGCATTTGGGGCCTATTCTTTCTTTTTTTTAATATGGTCAATTATTTCCATAATACAACTTAGTTCTGAATATTTCAGTTTTTCTCACTAAGTATTCAGTCAAATTAAATTATAATCACTTATCAGTCAGTGATAACAGTCCATGCCACTATCTCTTTCTAAATTTCCCCTCTTTTTGCTATCTGACTCTAAAACCCTCAAGTAGTCTTACTTGATCCCATCCCCTCAGAAGAAAGGGCAGCTGGGAGGAGATATTCTCCTTGCCTGCCTAACAGCTCATTGGTGGTGGCAAGGCATCTCAGTCTTGGTCTGGTTTCATTTCATGACTATTACCTCTCAAGAGGTGAATCATGATCTATTCCTATCATTGTGTATACATCTTCTTTTTACTTTTTAAGATTTATTTATTTATTTTAGACAGAGAGAGAGAGAGAGAGAGAGAGAGAACATGCGCAGGGAGAAGAGCAGAGGGAGAGGGAGAGAGGGAGAGAAGTAGACTCCCCACTGAGCATAGAGCCCTCAATCCCAGGACCCTGAAATCATGACCTGAGTCAATCAAGAGTCAGAAGCCTAACTGACTGAGCCATCCAGGCTCTCTATTATGTGTACATCTTACGAGAAAACTCCAGTAAGTCAGACATGTGACTTTTTTTTCTTTACTGACCTCTTCTATAAATTCTGAGAGCCAAGAGGTAACTGGAGTAGGCATCTCCCTCCATTCTTTTTGGGGGGCACAGAACTTCAGGGCTTCCCCATGTCCTGTTCCTTGGAATATATGAGTGAATCTCCAGCCTTTGAGCACTATTCTCTATAATCAAGTACTCCAAACTCCAAGAATATATGGCTAGTGCTCAGAAGGTCAGTGCAAAATGAAAATGCAGGACATCTTGTTAAAAAAAAAGAAAATTATTAAGAACTTCAGGACAGCTACCACAGAGTATTAAACCAAAACTTTTCTGAGTGCTGGGCTTTGTGTGACTATACAGGTAGCACCCCGATTATACCCACCCGGCCGAGGCCCTGCTAGGAGCTCTACCAATACTTGCTCTAAGACCTCACACACTGTCTTCTAGATCTTTTGTTATATCTCCTCAGTATAAAATGAGTTCATCCTCCCCTAAACTTGAAGTTCATCTGAAAATCTCAAATCATGGACTAATTTTCTTTGAACTTGGATGGTGTGAATTAATGAAATTTGCTTTTAAAAATGCACAGTCTTTATCTTGGGTATATTTGAAATGCCTGGTTGTTTGTTGTTATTTGGTAAGCTAGATTCTCTCCACACTCCCTGGCTACCATTATAGTCTCAGCGGTGAGGGAGAAGCAGATGCCATCTCAGTAAGTAGTAAGAGATCAAGGGAATATCCCCACCATACAGCAAAAGGGAAAAGAAAGGCAGACCACCTTTTCTAGTCCAAAGATTAGGGGACTAGATATAGATATAGAAGGAAGAAGGGGCATGGTCATATGTATATTATGATTTTTCCCTTTCTAGATCTGGAAAGGGGAAAGAGAGCCTCTTGCTCTGCACCTTGTTTGGGACTTCAGTATATGACTGCTGTGTATGGCAACCCCACACATCCAAGTGTAGTAAGGAGAGAGGAATCCAGAGGTAAGATGGAAAACAGTCTGTTTTACATACTTGTGTCAAACATGGCTTCTAGGTGCTATGGATTTTAAGATAAGAGCCAGGAGACTTGTTTTGAGCCAACATGATGAGTGTGTGTAGAAAAGTGAGGTGATTCCATGGCAGAGTCTGCGAGGTAGACAGGCTAGGCCTTGTGCCAGATAGATGACACAAAGGAGACTCGGAGGGATTTGTGAAGGCCACAAGACAATAGGAAAGGCTAAATCAGCATGGCAGGGTCATTAGGCCCTGACCAAGCCAAGAAGGACAAGACTTTATTATCCTTAGATGTCAATAGTGGATGGCAACTACAGGAGAGAAAAAATAAGTTTCCCTCTACCCTTCTCAGTTCTTGGCTGAAACCCCTGTAACAAAAAACAGATTAATAGAAGAAAACCAAACAGAAGTTTATTAACATTGTTCAAAAAGGAAACAACAGGCCCAAAGTGTAGTCACTTATGCTAAGCCCCGTGACAACAAACCAGGCCTGAATACCTAACCTAATTCCAGGAGTGGAATTTTAAACCAATGGATCTGGAATTTCCTGATCAACACTAGTGAGGTAATCTGCATGGTAGACCCTCTCACCCTTCCCCTAAAAGAAGGTGACCTTGACTGAAACAATCCTTTCTTTTGCTAATAATTTCCTCGTCCTGCCCTGTTTCTGCCTATAAGAATCTTCTACTTTGCATAGCTCCTTGGAGCAACTTTTTACTTGCTGGCTGAGATGCTGCCCAATTCACAAATCATTGAATAAAGCCAATTAGATCTTCAAATTTATTCAGTTGAATTTTTTTTAACAACCTAGATGAGTATTTACTTGGGAATTGACCAAATGAATAAAATATCGCATGTTAGCAATTTGGATGTTCAAGGGTCATAACAGTATTGTATAGCTTTGAGAATAAGTTAGTTCACGTCATATGTGTCTGTGTAGAGAATTCTCATTCCCACCAATTACACACATACACGCGAATTACAGCTCAATTAGTTTAGAAAAAAGTAAATACATGTATTTTTTTCCTGTTGATACTTTGAAACACATTGGCAGATCCACATTCTCCATGACTACTTGGGCGTTTAAATTAATGACAATGAAGTTGATCAATACCTGATTTCTCTGCTGGCAGATACTGCTAGCCAGGGATCGGGGCTCCACAGAGAATAATTTTCAGTCAAGTACTGTTTATTTAGTATCATTCTGGCCCCTGACTTCCTCAATATATGAAATCATCTCCAGGTTGATGGATGGTAGCACTTTAGGTCTGCTGGAGAAGCAGAAGACAATTCATCCTTCTTGTCACAATAAGGCAAATAGCCCGCGGAACAAACCAAAGACCACGGTAGTTTTAAACAAGAAAGGCATTGATTAGAGGGAAAGCAAATGCTGAAAGAGAACCCTAGAGTTACTGAGATGGAGTCAAAGAAGCTACCAGTCAAACACAGAAAACAAAGAAAACCCAAGGCTGAGAACCTGTGGGACTAGAGATAATAAGAACAGCAGGAGGAGATAGAGGAAAAACAGAGAGAGGAAGGAAAAAAAAATAATAAAAAGAAGATACATAAAAGGGAATGAAAAACCAATAGAAAATGCCAGAAGTTTTGACAGTGAGGGGTAGGATCTGAAAGAACTTTTGAAGGAGGCGACCGAACTTCCCTATGGGGCACCATCCTTGACAATGAGATATTAACCTAGAGGGATATCTGTGCAGCCTCAAGTCCAACAAAATAAAAGACACAGAATAACTAAAATGCAAGCCCTGGATTGCACGGGTACACTCAAACACACTCTACCATAGCTATTTTCAAAGAGAGGGTAGCTGGAAAAACTGTATGTTTTAGAAAATGTAATCAAAAGCAATTTTTTTTTTTTTGTATGTTTTGTTGCTATTGTTACCTTTATTCTGTTCATTTTTCTTCTGGTGTGGCAGTCAGGCCCCATTAGGTAAGGCTGCATTTAAGAACCATTTAAAAATAGAATTGGCCCCTCTATTTCTCCATTTATTTTCTCCTATCCATCCTCTTCTCTTGCGCTTATTTCAGAAGTTTGGGGCATTGAAAGTATTTCTGCCTTTGATTATTGATTACTCAGTAGCACTCCTCGACCAAACTGCATTTCTTGGATTGGGGGAAATAGAATAACTTCTTTCAGAAAAGAGATTAACTCGGTTTCATGTTTTTCTCTGTCTTCTGATTTTGCCTATCCATTTCCATTTATTAAAAGTCACCATGCCCCTGATAAAACCTAAGCCTGTTGCCTAGCTAAGAATCAGAAGGTCACCATTTACTTCATGTTGTGGAAATTCTAATCCGATACTGGAGGTCTTCGTTCTGTCTTGCTCTGTGTCCTCAGGCGTCGTGCCCTACAATTTTTAACACCGCAGAAGAACTCTGTAAGAGCTGATTCCCTTGGATTCTTTCTCAGCAGATGCAGATAACATTTTGAATAAGATATGGCTCCATTTATTTTTAGCAATTGGCTTATTTATTTATTTTAGTGGTGGAACCAGATAAGAGTCTGATTGAGTTCACACCTCAGTGATAAGCATATTGGGTGACCCTGTTAATGCTGGTGATGAAACTGTAGCTCAGGCCCACAGACAGTTCCGTTCAGATTTATGGCAAGACATGGTGATGGATAAGTATAGACTCTTAGTTATGAGAAAGCAAATGAATACTTCCTATGTAAAAAATAAATTGCAAATAAGCTAATTTAAGACTAATCAGAAACTGCCATTCACTCTGCATGGGAATAATGCCCAAGAAGTTCTCTGTAATATGTCTCTGATCCCTTTGGCAAATAGATAGCACAATAGAGGTGGAGAGAAGCATGCTCCTCACCCATAAATAACCCCCTGATGTGATCCCTAATGCATTGTGAATTCATTGTGGGGTTTTAGGCAGCTGGAAGACACTAATCAATGCAAAAGAAACTTTGCAGTGTTTTCCACATGGAAGTAAGTATCAATCAAGTCACAACTGTGCTTTAACTCAGATGGTCTGAATAAAATTTGGTAAGATAAAGTTTGCCAGAACGGAAAAAAAAAAAAAAAAAAAGCTCTACTTGTGAAGGAAGCTTTTCTTGGGAGATTTCAGAGCACACTGAATCAGATCATCTTCTGATATAGTATTTTTCTTTGGTTCAGAGTAGCTTACAGAGTCACCAGTTCATACATCTAGAAAAATTTATACCTTTGGGAGATGTCTATGTAGTCCTGCTTATTCGGATATTTTGGCCCCCCGGAAGTGATTGTTAGAATTTATGATGCGGTATCTGCTTCTATAAAGGCAAGAAAATAATTTCAAATACAAATGGTAGGTGGATGGACCACTCTATCTTCCGAAATCATTTATTTGGGGATTCCCACCTCTTGGGCTTCTCGGTAATTTGTGAAATTTATAGATAGACAGAAACATGATGTTTCAAGAATCTGTGATTCAGAAGATATTCATTCATTTTTTTTTTTTTTTGATATTCATTCATTTTTATTCTTTGAGTTCCTACTATTTCAGTTTGCTAATGCTGGCATTACAAAATACCACAGACTGGGTAGCTTCAATGATAGAAATTCTCTTATGGTTCTGCAGGCTGGAAGTCCAAGATCAAGGTGTCTGCAGGTTTGGTTTCTCCAGAGGCCCCTCTCTTTGGCTGGCAGATGGCCACTTTCTCATTGCTTCCACACATGGCCTTTTCTCTGTGCTTGGGCATTTTATGGTGTCTCTCCCTCTTGTCATCAGGACAACCAGTCATATTGGGTTAGTGGCCCTCATTTTGACTTCATTACCCCTTTAAAGATCTTATCTCCAAATATGGTTACTTTCTGAAGTACTGGGATCTGGGACTTCGACATATGAATTTGGGAGGGACATCATTCAGTCTATAACATTTTGTCCTCTGGACCCCCTCAAATTCATGTCCTTCTCACAGGCAAAATACATTTGAAAATAAACACATGAAGAGATTTTGAACTGGCCAACATTTAGAAATCCAAGATGACTCCCTGCATTCCCAAGGGGATCTGTGGTTTGAATTCTTGGGCTATGCAATAAAATGAGGGTACTTTGGCTGGGGAAAAAGAGGAGCAAAAAGTAGAAAAGAAACAAAGAAGCTGCAATTTGGGTGCCACTCTCAGGAATGGTTGCCTCTGTCTTTAGGATAATGTCAGAATTGGAAGTCATTCTACTGATCATTTAGGCCAATTTCTTCATTTTTAGATGGGGAAATAAAAAGATATGAAATGGTCAAAGGCACTTAACTAGTTTTGTAGCTGTGTCTGGTTTAGAATGTGGATGTTCTGATCCCCAAACTAGTACTCCTTTTCTATGCTCATGGCCCCTAAGGGGGAAACTATTCTCTCTTAGAACAGGATGTAGCTGGGGGAGACAGGGTGATCTTTGGTGAGATATTGCTGAGAGAAGGTGGCTTCCAGATGGTCATAGGATACACATAATGAACACACAATATCTAATAGTTGTTCCTTTTTCTGTTTGCCTTTTTATTTGCTACTTGGTGGAAACAGTGCTTGCAAGTAGAGAATACTGGGGTAGCTTATAGTGTGTTTCCCAGCTTTCTTGGTAGTAGTGTGAGCTAAAGACAGTATTACAAATATTTATTCTTTTCCCCTCTGTGCAAGCAGTGCCTATGGTATGGCATGGGCATATCTTTTACTATATTTAAAACTCTTTATGGGCAAGGACCTCAGACATACTTTTATTTTTGGAGCCCTAACAAAGAGCTATGAACTCAGGTGCTTAATATGTACACATGTATAATTACTTAATATATGTATGTACATTATTTACTTAATACATATATATGTATGCATACACACATGCATATATACATTTATGCATATGTGTGTCTATACCTCAGTGGTGGTTGGCTCCTTGTGGCTCTAATGATTAACTGCTCACTGCTCAACAGAGGAACGAAGGCTGCTTTGAAAGCAATAGTCCTGGAGAGGAGCTGTAACTCTTCAAGTAATGATGGCAACAGCAAGGCAAAGCGTTGGCACAGCTGGGGAACATATGTGTGTATAGATAACCTTGTCCGGAGGGGAGGGGGGTGATACCAGGAGAGGGGTTGTCCACAGGCTTGTAGGAACTGGTCCTCCCTCATGTTGCCCTTGACTTCACTCTCAGTGGCTTCTGGATATGTATTAAAATTTCAGGGCAGCACAGGTTCTCCATGAATCTCTCCCTAAACCCTCAGGGGGAACTAATTACTTTTTCCTCTGTCTTCCTAAAGTAATTAGTATCTGACTCTATCACAGCCATTACAAGGTGTTATAAGTGCCCGGCTTCCACTGAACTTTTGAGTTGCGTAAGTACGTGGATTATGTCTTAGCGATCTCCGTATCTTCAGTGCCTTTCATGTAGGTGATGAGAAGGATAAATGCCAGACTCTGATTACAATCCCCAATTATCTACCTGTCTATCTCTATGTGTATATTTACCGATGGGAGAAGGAAACTGAAGTTCAGAGAGATTAAGTCATTTATTCAAGGTCACACACATGAAAAGGCAGAGCAAAGAATTCTCACCCAGAAAGTGTGGCTGCCAAGTCCCTACTCTAACGAATCTCACTATCCTGGCCTGGACGGTCAGCATTGGGGCAATCTTCTTTTAAGACATTAAGCGATTAGGATTGGGAAATAGTGGTGAAGAGGACAAATCCTTTTGATTAGAAATACTAGGAATGTCTGTAGCAAGATGTTTCTGCTGACAATTGGGAGTCATAGGACTCCTCCTTAGAAAGCCAGGGGGAAGGGACAGATTGATGCAAAAACAGTGTTTTGGAAGTGTCAGTACAGAGGTCAAGGGTGGACGAGTTTTCACGTTAGTCTCCTTATAGCAGTGTCTGGGGATGATAGAGGTGGTTTTCTCTATCCTCATAGAGTGTTCGTATTTTGACCTGTTCTCCCCTCCAAGGAAATGGCTAAGATGTAGGCTCATTATTTCTAAGGGATTATAAGTAAAAATTAGATCTTTATTGTTGTTGTTTATTCATAAAGTAAGCCTACATTCTGCAAATGTCTTTTGCAAATACTTTCAGAGGCTGCCAAAGCTTTGCTCTTGGTCAGTCTTGTGGTTTTACCACATAAAACAGAGGGTAAAAAACACTGAAACCTCTGAGGTGGCCCTGATCCATTTTTTTCTAGCCCTCTTACTGAATTATAAACAGATATCCCAGTCAGACCACACAACAACCCCAATACTGTCTGCTGCTGGTTGCAAATTTAGAAAGGCAGAGAACAAATTTACAGTTCCTATTTTGAATCTATTGTTAAACCCGCAGGAATGTGTAGCTTAAAAGCCCATTTGGTGCCTTGGAGAAGCATGGTGAACAGTTACATTTGACATTACTCATGTCCTTCAGGGAAATGCTCTTGTTCTTGTTGAAGTAAAGTTCCTGGAGGGAACACTTCGCATTATGTATCCTTTCCTACTCACTCTGATTACTTTTCTTGAAGTTCCCTTGGGTTCTTCCAAACTAGACACAGTCTCTAAATTCCCAGTGATGCTCTTCACTTCTAATACATGTGCTGTTCCAGTCTCATTGCCGTAGTCAGTCCCAGATTTAGAGGGAGGAGCAGATGGGGGAGTGATGCAGGATGCTCCCTGGCAGGCTGGAAAAAAAAAAAAAATCTAAATGAGTAGATTCAGGTCAAAGCAACTAATTGGTTTCAAGAACTTTAACCTCTCGTATGGGTGAATCTCTATACTCATTTTGCTTAGACCCAAGGCAGCCTCTTAAAATCAAGTGCTGAGGAAAGTATGCTCCTCTTAACATACTACTCACATGACACTCTGCAGGGACCCTGTAGAAAAAAGTCTCAATTTCAGACCTGCAGTTTTGCTCTCTTTAATTTTTTTCTTTCCTCTTTGTATTTCTTTGTCTCCTTGTTTATTTTCTCTCTTTTCCCCCTCTTTGTCTTTTTCTCTGTCTTGCTTTCTCTGCCAATGCAGGTATTTCCAGTGCTGTCTAATAGAGATTTCTGTGGTGCTGGAAACGTTCCATATTTACATGGTCTAGTGCAGTAGCCACCAGCTATCTGTGGTTACTGAGAACTTGAAATGTAGCTGTTGTGATTGAGGAATGAAACTTTAATTAATTTAAACTAATTTAAGTTTGAATAGTCATTTGTGGCTAATGATCATCCAAATTGGTTAGTGCAGCTTTAGACCAACTGTTATCTCTGACATTATCTGTATCATTCATGTGTTGATGACAAGAGTTGAAAACCTCTTTGGCTACTCTCTTTTTGTAAAATCACTCATCACTGGGAAAATTGGTCCAGCTTGTAAAATTTGGTTCGAATCTCTTATAAACTCTTCCCCTCAACTTTAGAGGGCTTTCAGGGGAAGAGAGCACTTAGTATCTTATTTTTGGGGGGGGGGAGGTTCACTATTTGTGACAAATATCCCACATCTGTGATCCTCTTCAGTCAGAAATTCTTTGAAACGATATGGTAGGTCTTGGTCAGTCAGAGGATGGAGTCATTGGACTCACCATCCTGCGAATGGCCCCACAGTGTAGGTTTTAAACTGGCCGTTGAACCTTGTCAACCTCGGCCATATTCAGCTGGATGGATGCGTGGTCCTTGGCACAGATGATGTGGTTGCTGGTGTTTCTGTGACACAGACAGATCCATGAACTCGCCCGCGTTGAGGACACGCCTGCTGCCACCGCCCCAAGTGCAAGCGCAGAAAGGAAGTGCTGCGTCCCCCCCCCACTTAGTATCTTTTTTGAAGACAGAATGCTCCTCCCTGATTGCCTGGAGACCAGATATTCTCCAGCTAGGGATGTGAGGCAGCCCGGTGTGATTGCAGGTTCAGATGGGGCTCATTTGCAAGGTGTGGGAGCAGGTGTGTTTGAAAATTACACGAAGGAAGGCAGAGGTCAGCAACCTCTTTGGCCATCTGCAGGAAGAAACAATGTTGGTACAAGGGTCTTGAGCCAGAGAGGCATAAGAGAGGGTGAAGGCGTTGAAAAAAAGAAAAGACAAAAGACGTAGTGGGGACGAGGAAGGATGAGAACAATTAAAGGACACATGTTAAGAATGGGACTGTTACTCACAGCAATCTTAGTTCCAACTCTGCCTCTGGTCATCCCCTCTGAGGAAGCCAGGCCCTCTTACCAGAAAACCTGTGCTTGAATCAGCCACAGATGCATGGGGCACAGGCCTAGGGGCAACTAGGAAGGCTGGGGCATGGGGGGAGTCAGTTAATTCTATGTACACTCTTAGAGTCTCGCTGAATTCCACTCCAAGTGGCTTTAAAATGGCACCCAACGTCGACTGGCTACTATCTTCTGTCCCTCTTTTTATTCTCCTTTTCCCTTTATTTCAGATTACTATTTTTTTTTTTTTAGCTTGACAAATATGACCTCAGTGCCTACTGACCCTTTTGGTTTTGGTAGGTATCTGTCTTGATTAGCGAAAGGGAAATAGGAAATGACATTTTAAGACCAAGACACTAATAAAAGTAAAGACATTTCTTGTAAGCCTAAAATTCTGCTAAATCACGGATTTTTTTTCTTGAGCAGTTTGCTTACAATCCTGGAACCATGTTCCTCATATCTGGGAAATCTATTTTACATTGACTTCTTGTATTTGCTACATTTTATATTGACTGGCTTTGCTGTATTTTAAATGTATTTGTGTCTAGACTTGTGGGACTTTAGCTACAGCCAATTTCTACATTATTAAGAGGGTTATTTTGAGTGGCCCCTGTGAATAAACCTAATTTTCCCCTCTGATTAGTGCTTAATTTGAAATTGTTTGTGCAATGATGAAATCTTTCTTGAGTTTCACTTCCAGATTCCAGTTTCCATTCCCAGAGGTTGCTTTTGATTACATAAATGCTTTCAGGGTGATTATGTGGGCAAAATTGTATATTAGGTAGTTTTGGTGCTTTTTATAAGAAATTGTGTTGTTTAGAAAGAAGGACTGTGAGTTAGGTTTTGAGGTTTTAGGTACTTTACAATTACATGATCACTACCTCTATTCAAGGCAAAAATATACCCTGCATCTGCAACCCTGCATAATTTTGTCACCCAGCCTTTGATTGAAAAGTCAGTTCTTTTTAAGATTCCACATTCCACAGCAGGAAGATTTTTCTAGATCTATACATCAGGCTTTTCAGTGTGTATATAGTCTCCTGTATCTCTCACTTTTCTCCTATCTTCAGTTTTTCTAATAAATATCTTGAGGGACAAAAAATAAGATATTCATGCTATTCCCCCAAACTGAAGCTAGAAATCAGAACACATGACTTCTTTATTAGCCAATATTGGCACCTATGAATCTCTGTACATATACTCTCTGACCCCTGGCCATATAACTTGGTAACTGCCTCACAGATTCACAGCTGGATAGGAATTTTGCCCCTGAATGAGTACCTTGACTCTTAACCTTACCTAATTTAGATGATAGCAGGTGACCTTTGGACTTAGAGTCGATGTTGGAACAGGTTAAGATTTTAAGGGATGTTGGGGTGGGGTGATTATAGTTTGATGTGAGAAGGACATGGAGAGCCAAGGGCAGGGTTATGAGTTGAACTGTGTCCACCTCAAATCACTGTGTTAAAGTCCAGGACTTCTGAACATGACCTTATCTGGAGATAAGAGTCTTTATAGAAGTAATCAAGCTAAAATAAGGTCGCCAGGGTTGGCCTTACTCCCATATGGCAGTGTCCTTATAAAAAAGGAAAAATTTGGGCACAGAGACATGCCCAGGGGTAGACAATGTGAAGACACAGAGGGAACGCTACGTGAACATGAAGGTAAATATCTACAAGCCAAAGAGAGAGGCCTAGAACAGATCCTTTCCTCACAGTGCTAAGAAGGAACCAACCCTTCCAACACCCCTTGATTTTGCACTTGAAGCCTTTAGGACTGTGAGGCAAGAAATTTCTGTTGTTCAAGCCACGCAGTTTGTGGTACGTTATACAGTCACATACAGCAAACTAACATAGGCGGCCAGGCTGGACTGGACTGGATCATGGAACAGACAAATGGCCTATAAGACCTAGTCATTGCTATAGATATTTTCTACATATACACATCCAGCTTGCTAGAATATAGTTTTCTGTGTCCTTCTTTTTCATTATCTTCCATTTTTTATAATTTCTCTCATTCTCTAGAAATCTCAAAGAATTATCAACCTCCAGTCCAAGGATTACACCCACAAACTTTCAGTAATATAAGATGTTATTCTAATATCCGGAGATGGTGAAAGTTATTTTTTTCTACTAGTACTTTTACTACTACTACTATCAGCTAGCATTCATTGACCACCTGTCTTGTTTCAGGTAACATATTAAGATATTATCTTCTTTAACCATGATCACATTATAGGCATGAAGTAGTAGCCATCATTGTTTGCTTCGTTTCGGAAAGGAAAGCACGGAGGCCAGAGGGTTTGACAATTTGGCTCACCTGGCTCGTTAGTGACAGAGCTGAAAATCCTACACCTGTATGGTCTTCATCATGTCTCTACTCAGAGACCCAAATTCTGAGATTGAGAAAAAAGAATAATCAGAGTAAGATTTAAGCAGGGAGGCTACAGAGAATAAATCACTTTTGTTTCTTAAAGGATGCTTGGAAGGTATCCTTTAAGAAACAAGTCACGTGACTTTAAGCATTTCTAATTTTTCCCACTGAAGACTTTTCCAATAGCAAAATCTAACATGGGTAGTCATTGCATCAATTCACATTTTAAGCCACAAACAGACCAGAAAGTCTTGCTGCATCAGCTCAGAGGAACATTCTTCTGTAATCAATTAAAATCATTGCACTTGATTATTCCATTCCTGCCAAGAAACAATTTAAAAAGCCCGTTCACAACAATTTGTTTTACAATTTCCAGGACCATTAAAATAACCTCCTGAAGACCTGGAACTTTAAAAGAGTTTTCCAGCGTTGCATGAGGACAGTATGGCAGTAGAACAAACAAACGTAAGCCTACTTAGATCTTAATGACATCCATGTGAAGTCTACATTCTTCGTTCATCAAACTTCAGTTTGTAAGTTATAGATGTTGTCATGGGACATGGCTTTTACTGTAAATAAACAAAGGACTTTGGTGACCAGAGAACTGGGTTACTGCTGTCGCACCACCATGCCCTTGCTGTGTGTACCTTAACAAGTTATCATTCCTCACTGAATGTCCGTGACCTAATCTTTAAATGGAAAGAGCAATGCTTACCTCACAGGCTGTGAGAGTCAAATAGAATAGTGAGCACAGAGCATCTGGCACATGATTGAGACCATTAATTCTTACTTCCATCTACCTTTTCTTCCCTCTTGTTCTCTCAGGTGCCCAGCATGTTTCTTTGCCCTTATGTCAGCTTGCCAAGGGCTGATATGCTGAACCATGGTAACTAAACAAGTTGACTAAAGCTTGAGTCAGACTCCTTATAAGGCCAATTTCTAATGTATGTTTTGCTGAGGGGGAAGTGAAGAATACATAGGTCATGTAGTATCCAGCCTCCACCTGCACAACAGTGGTTAGGAAATCTCAGGGGAGACAAATTTTGCTTTTTTTTCCCCCCCATTTTTCCCATTTAAAGACATGTATTTATCCCCATGGTTTCCATTTGTGTGTGTGTATAGGCATGTGTATGTGTGTGTATTAAGTTTACCTTCTGTAGCTATTTCCTTTCCATGGCCTTGGCTTTAGTTTTGAGTCTCTGATCTGATCTTCCTTCTGGATGGACCCTGGTCTATGCCTCACTTTTTTTAGTCAGTTAAAATTCTCTAGGCTATCAAGAATCGGCAGATGCCTGAGGGCAAAAGCCTGCTTCCGTGTTTTCACTCCTCTGTGGATTCTCCCTCTCAGATTTCTGGTATCTAAGCATTTCTCTTAACTTTCTGGCATCAGATTAATGCATTTCAAAACACTTTATATATAAAAATGTTTTTCTTCCACATTTTCTAGCTACTCTCTACCATCTTCCATATTTTGGGGAATAGAAATTCCAGTCTCAGAGATTATTTCCAACTCTTTCTAAATAAAATGCCAAAGAAATCTTCTGTTTCAGGCTGCTCAGACTGCCATAACAAAATACCGTAGGCTGGATGGCTAAATAACAGAAAATGATTTTCTCACAAATCTGGAGGCTGGAAGTCTGAGATCAAGATACCAACATGGTTGGCTTCTGATGAGATCTCTCCCTTTGAGCTGCATAAGGTGCCTTCTCACTATGTGCTCACATGATCTCTTTGTGGGAACATGGGAGGCAAGGAGTGGGAGGAGTGAGAGAGAGAGAGAGAGAGAGTGGAGAGAGCACAAACTTTTTTGGTATCTCTTCTATAAGGGCACTATCCCATCATGAGGGCCCCAGCCCAATGGTTTCATCTAACCCTAATTGCCCCCCAAAACCCCCATTGTTACAGGGTTCTTGTCTTGAAGAGTCAAAGAATGAATCTCGCGGACACAGAGAGGTGAGATGGTAGTTTATTAAGTGAAGGTGAAAACAGAAAGAAGAAAAAAGCTCTCTAGAGTGAGAGGGGTCCCGAATGGGTTGCCACTCTGGGCTTTCATTGGCAGTCTTTTATTGAGAACTGACTAGGAAGCTGGTGGCCTTGAAATTCTCCTGCCATCTTGGTTTGAGCAAGGACTATTGATAACATTCTTCATGGTTTACTTCTTCTTTGAGGTCTGGTCATTTTCTGTGGTGACGATGTAATTGCCATTAAAAAAAAAAAAAAAATACCCAGGGCAGAGTAGTCTGGTTTGTTCCTTTATCTCTTGTTCTGCTCTGTCTCAGCATCTCTGCCTGCCAGGAATAGTTCAGAGCCTAGTCAGGGGCCTCCTATCTCTCCCTGCCTATACCTTAATCCTTTCCCTACTCACTATCTCAAAGTACCATTCCACTGGGGGTTAGGTCTTCAACAAATAAATTTGGAGAGTGGGGGACACAAATATTCAGTCCATAAAATCCTCTTTCTGAGCCTGAAATAATTGCTTCGTGCTACAGGTATCACACAGACCTATCTGATCTTCAAGTCCATCACCTTTAATATGAGGAGAATCCAACTTAAAGCATTGTTGTAAAATTACCCAGTACTATACTGGGTAAAAGACAAGGTTCAAAATGCCCAGCACAGCAGGAACTTAACAGACAGTCTTCCCCTTTTCCTTTGCCTCCACTCCCTCTGTCCCTGGAGTGGCTGGATGCAGCTGACTGGTGTATGATGGCCATCTCCAGTGTCAGTCCAGTGATGCCGGAAGTGGTACAGCTGTGGTCCTGCTTACATCATGCTGTTAAGACTTTTCAGCCTTTGTGTCACCAGAAAAGGATAGAGTGGAGGACGATAGCATGAAGTGAAGGCAATTACAAATTTTTATGGAGGAAACAGGCAAAACCAAAACCAAACAAAAACGAAGATGACACCTGGATACTTTCTTTTCAAACTCACAGTGGAGCCCAAAGTTGTAAGCCATCCAGATAGTGAGATCGCTAAAACAGAAATTAATCACCTATTTGTATTATAGTTTGAGGATTTAAAGATCTTTGGGGAAGATGTTGAAAAACCTCACTCCAATTAACCTTACCCTATTAAGTATGCCCTGCCACAGATCAGAAGCCAAAGAATGGATTTCAAGGGTGAAAGAGCAACACCTAGCCTCTTTGGCCATTTCCCCAGAAGGGAAGAGCCTCTGGAGGGAAAAGCAAGCAGCTTTAACAGATAGGACTGATCGATGTGCATCTGGGATACAATATAATTCTTCTCAGAAAGGGTTGAAATGGGACAACCTTCTGATTTAATTTTAAGGGCTATTTTGAACTGTGTGACCTTTTTCTGAATTTGATCTAATAACAAAAATGGATTACCACGTGATATCACACGTCAGTGTGTATGGTCTTGGCTGAAATGCTGACCTAGACTATTTAGAACCCATTTCTTCTCTCTGATACTTTTTTTCACCTTGCATACAAAGCGGGGGGAAAAAAGAAAATGATATTTGGTATTTCTTCTTGGGGATAGTCATCGAGTAAAAAGGTTGGTGATTCTGGTGGAACCTCTGAGAATTAAGAGATTTTAACAGCCTTAAAATATTGCCAAGAAGTACTATTTTAAAATGTCTCTGTGACCTTTCTGGTTAAATTGGAAATGAAAAATAAGACACAAGCACATTTTTTCTTATTCAAGAGATGTGGAAAACTCTCATTAACAGACCAAGAAAATGGGGAAGAAGGAAAGAAGAGAGATGAGAGAAAATGGGAACAGATGCCACAAGACCACGTTTATACTCAAATTTTTATTTTGTGTGCTCTTTGTGGAACACCCCTAAAAGTTTCACTCTGCCTCCTAGGACTCTTTCCCAGATGCTGATCCTCTTTCTTTTATTCTTTAAATTTTAATACTAAACTATATCTTTTGCCAAAATTATTATTGGGAAAGAAAATTAAAGGATTTGGCCTCTGTCTCAATCTCCCATTTTAGTGCTAGCTTCCCAGCTGAGATTGTGAATACAGAAATCTATAGAATTTGTAGTTAATCACAAACATAATCACTCCCAGTGGGTGGTACATGCCTCATTCCAGGTTTCTGGCTCCTAGGAAGGATGTTATCACCCCTACTGTCTTTGAAACTTCCCATGGGTTGGACCAGGTCATAATACATATACACATTTATATGTGTGTGTAGGGCGGGGGGGGGGGGTGCACATGTGTGCGTGGTAGAATTAGGTAGAACTAGGCAAACAATCATCTTGATTTATTTGGCTCCCCGGTAATAAATTTGTGTGTTTATTGGGTGCAAAGCAGTTACTCCATTTTCATTTATTACAAATAAATATTTTAAAAAGCAATGGTGTTATCATGGAGCTAAATGGATTTTACAAACATGATGGAAAAGAATAGCAGTAGAACAGGTCTGCTTAAGAGAGCAAAAGAAGTTGCAAGATGGCCAGCAGGTGTAAGGAGTACAGAAATAGTAAGGAAGGGAATAGCTCAACCTGGCAATGAGGGATATGGGCATATACCTCGTTCAAACTGCAACTGATTTTCCATCTAAACGGCTACTTTAGCTTACTTGGTGTGTGGATGGAAATGCTGATAAGGCCAAATGACTGCCCACGCTCATAAAAGTTTTATAGAAAAACCAATATTAATAAACATCTCTGAAAATAGAAATTAGCCTGCTTATGTGCAAGTTGATCAGTACAGAGAGGTGTATATACAGCATGTCCCCTCTTCTGAAATTACTTTAAAATTTATTCCTTCTTATTGTAATCCTGCAGAGTAGATGGAAAGAGAGAGTGTGGAAAACGAGTGACACCATGGAAAAGAAGCCCAGTAATATTCTCCCACAAATGAAATGGAATTATTCTTAGGCTCTTTTTAGAATTCACCAACATTTCTTTTGTAAGAATATATTATGCCCTCAAGTTTGTTTTTATTTATAAATGCCTCTGACAATAGTTATTCAAGTCCACATTTCTGATACTGTTCTGTCCTGCATTAGCGGGAGGGTGTGAGGTGGCCCGTGTATTTGACAGAGGCACGTAAACACATTCTGAGAGAGGAAAGGGAACTCACAGTTAGTTTACATGCTTCATGATTGGGTACACTCTGCCTTCTTTAAAAAATCAGGAACATTTATAAATATGCGTCAGAATGTTTTCTTAAAAGCTACAGTATCAAATCCCCAAAAGTTGATGGAAATAGGGAAGAGGAACACAGAAACAATCATGTATTTACTCAGAAACAAAATGTTCTTCTTTTTGATCTTTAAAACTGTCTGTTGCTTTAAGGAGTATATCACATGTGAAAATATTCAGCTTTATGTTCAGAAGTAATTCATAAAAGGTGGCTTCAAGGTTTGGGTATTCTCTGCCAGAGGGATGTATAGACTTTTTACTAAAACTGTTTAACTTTCATAAAGAATATTGATATGGGAAAGGGTACAACCATAAGCCTCTTCAGCAATTTCATATGCATTTCTACTTGAGCTTAATTTTTTTTTTTTTTTTTTTTTTTTTTGCAGACAGTGAGGCAAAGCTGGAAGCCATTTTGGAAGTTGTATCTTAAGTTGTAAGAAGGGAAAATACCCAGCTTAGCAGATTTTTTCTTCTCAGCCCTAAACCAAGAAATGCAGCCAAATTTTAGCTTTCTTTCTTTTCTTTCATTTCTACCCTGAAGATATAATTATGGCCCCATGGCCAATGCATGTGCCTCTGGATAACTTACTGTACACCACAAAGTATAAAATGTCTGGGGTAGTAGAAGCACAGGGGCTTGAGAGGTAGAGAATGTATATCCTGCTCATGAAAGCAGCTATGGGATTGGGGGGGAAATCATTTCATCATTTGTCTCATTTTACTTTGAAAATGGGGAAGTTATTGTAGAAGAGGTCCCGAATCATTTCCAGCTCTGCCACAGCTGATTCTAGAAATAGAAAAACAGAAGGACATCTGCATTTGTCTCTCAGTCTATTGTGATCCATATGATCCTAAATAGATTATATAGAATATATAGAATAGGAAATTCAGGATTTTTTTCCTCTCTAATTGTGTTTCCCTAAGTATTTTTCATACTCACATTAGCATCTTTTTTAAAAAAATTAAATGTATACAGTCCTACAGGATTAAGGCCAAGCAAACTGGTGCTGTCTACTCTATCACATATGTCAGCTTCCCTTGTGGAAAACAGTAGCTGTATAAATTTTTAAAGTTCTTCATTCATTCATTTACTCTCTGAAAGAAGGGAGTTAACAAACAAAGCAGATATCCTAGGGGGAGACTGTCAGAGGCAGAGGTCTGCAAGTACAAAGACAGAAACGGGAGCATACTTGGTGTCTTTGCAGAAAAGTAAGGAGGCAAGCCTGGGAAGGCGCATTTGTGGAGATCAGTTGGTAGAGGGGAGGGAGAGGGCAAGGGCTGGGTCCTCTATGTATTTAGAAGCCATGGTAGATGTTTTGGCTATAAGACGAAGCTATTTTGGTTTCACCACGGAGTCATAAATATGACTTACATCTTAAAGGATTAACTCTAACTACTGTGTCAAGAAGACATGCTGGGGACACATTTTACAAGTGTGGTGGGAATCCAGAAACCGATGATGACAAGACCATTGTTGTTGTGCTTCGAGGAATGGTGGTAGCTTGACCTAGAACTACAGTGATCAAGGTAGCAAGAAATGATGAGATTCAGGATATATTTTGAAGGTAAACCCTTCAAAGAGGAGATAAACCAATCTTAAACTGCTTTAAACTGGAAAATGTCTGAAACTAGGCCTGGGCAGAAACCTGCTAAATGAGCCGTGGGACAGAGGTGCGGAGACAGGGTCATTGTGTGCACTCTTGTCCAGGAGCTCCTCCCTGGTACACATCCCTCTGAGTGGTCCTCAGTCCATTTCTCTTTCCTACAACTCACGCTATTCTTCCCACTTTGGTTGGAATCCCCAAACTCAAAGAGAAAACTGGAAAAATGGAAATATTCCTTGAAATAGTGAAGATGTACTTAGATCAGTATATTCCAGATTAATCAGTCCTTTGATGCAAGGATAAGAGTTCCCTGGTAATTTGCTGGAGAAGAGGAAATATTGCGTCCTTTTTGAGATTTAGAGTAAATCTTGTTTTATTCTTCTTTATTCTTATTCTACTATTCCTTTAATGGCCCCAAGAGGTACTATTAGTAAAGAAACATGGAATTTGTTAAATCTAGTTTTATCCTAAGTTATATAGTCAAAAAGCACTATTTTATGTGTGTCCGTTTATCATCCTAAAGAGGTAGAGTTACATAGAACAGATGCAGAGAAGGTTGAGCTTAGACAATGTTATTGTGTATATAATCTGTATTAAAAATAGTGCTGGTATTGGGGGGTGCCCTGGACATCAACAAATGGTTCTTAGTGAGAAAATTTGCATATTGGTAACAGGAGAGAGTGAATAAATCTTACAATATTGAAATTGACTCATTTTATAACTAAACCATGAAAATGCAAAGTATGCTGTAATAGAGTAACAAAACTAAATGTGGCTTGTATCTTTTGCAAAATATACTGCATTAATTTTGAAGCAATGCATATTTTGAAGTACATTAAAATCAAATTTTTTATTATGCAAATATAGATGCTCCCTAAAATTAATGTAGCTCAATTACATCATTAGATGTCAGAAAGGCATTTGAAAGGGTAGGTTGGAAATAATTCTTTTGAATGTCACATAAATTTTCTTTGCAGCTAATCTCTGAAAAGAGGGAAAAAATTCTCTCTACTCAGGCATAGAATAGAAGCATTAACAATGGAAAGGTCAGTGCATAATGATGCAAGAGAGAAAAGGCCTAAAGTGCCATATTGATGAAATGAAATGGGGAAAGTTATATAGAATATTAATCAATCAATCCTTAATTTAAGACCTTTGGGGAACTTGCTAAAATCTTCTTCACTATTTAATATCAAAGAAATGCTAACCAATATTTTTTTTCCTGTGAAAGGAAAAAAGCTCAACAACTCTCTGTTTAGACTCGACATTTCTCTTTCCCTTTAACTTCTCTGTATTGCAGGAGGAATTTGACAAACTATGGTTATCCTAGTAGGTATTAGATAGCCATCTCATTTCCAATATAATTTGCCTCCATTAGCTAAGAAAATCAAGAGTTGATTATATCAACTCCACAAAGGAAAATTATGTATTCATTAAAATTCATGTTTGGAAAGATAGGAGGAAATGGTCACGATAAAATGGTAAATAAAATTGCAGGATATAGAACTTTATGCATAGTATGATCCACAGTTTGTAAAAATAAATCAATGTGCACACATAGGCCAGAAGAAACTGTGTGAAGGGGAAAATTGTGGTTATCCTTGGATGATGAAATGCATTTGGAAAATGCATTTTTGTCTGCTTTACTGATTTTACAAGTGTGGTGGTATTTAAGATTTGCAGTGATGTAGCTGGCATTAGCAAGAAGAGTTTTTCTCTTCTTGACCTCATTCTTACTAATTTGCCTATTAACGATTTCCTTGGTCTATTAACTTATATATGTATTTTAAAGGCCAGTAGGAGCTGGAAGGAAAAGAAAAATGAAGAAGCAGAAAAGGTTAAGTTATCATTGTATAGGAGCAAACCTGTAGAAAGATATTTGGAAAGACAATGTATTTGACTGCTGCTGAAACTTCTGCTATTTATATAAAGATTTCATGGGAGGTGGAGTACATTTAGGTAAGGGAAGAGGAAGAAAGTCACATTGATTCGCTGGCTCACTCACTGATTCATTCATTTATTCAACAAACATACATGAGTACCAAATAGATGCCAAGTGCTTGGGAACCACTGATTAATAAGCTATAGTATCTGCCTTCAAGGAACTCATGGTTGAGCACGGGAAGTAGACAAATGAATATGAAGAATATAAGTCATTAATATAAATGCATACCAGATAAATCTGTAACACAATGCATAGAGTCATCCAAGCTGCTTGAGGCTTTCATACATTTGAGCTGGGTCTTGAAGAGTCATTAAGACCTCACAAAATTGATGATGGGAGGGAGGACTTCTGGTAGAGGGTTCAGCATGTAAAAAAAATCTCAAGAATTGTGAAAGAACAGGGAACTCGTAAGTGGTTTAAAATGTGGCTGGAACTTAGGGGCAGTTGGGAAAGTCTTTGGAAATGACACTGTGGATGGAGATGGGAACCAATGAAGGTTTCCATGGCATGTTGAGTCACTGGAGTTTATCTTATAAGCAATAGTTCTAGAAAATGCCAGCTAATCTATAGTGACAGAAAGCCAATTGGCAGTTTACTAGCTATGGGGGGTGGGAGGATGGGAAGTATGGGGGGGATTACCAAAGAGCACATAAGATTTTTGTAGGTGATAAATATATCTGTCATCTTGATTGTGGTGATGTTCTATCAGTGTACACATGTCAAATGTATCAAGTTGTACTCTTTAAACTTGGTCAGTTTATCCTATCTCAATTATACCTCAATAAAGCAATTAAGACAAAACAAACCCAATCCCTCTAAATTTTATAGGCTTTAGGTCTAGACCACTCCTCTCCAATCCAGTCCCCATACCCTGGTCATAGCAGATGCTACACAGATTAAAAAACAAAAACAGAGCTACAGCTCAAATATCACCTTTACCTGGAAGACCTGCCCCACCAAGGAAAGGCTCTCAGGCTCCCTCCTCTGACTCTTCTCTCATCTTTCCCTTCCCTGGGAATTGGGCCTCTAGGTCTCTTCCAGTCTCTCTTCTGAATCTGGGACCTCCTAGAAAGCAAGAACCACCTTAGACTCATCCTGGTATTCCTTCGGAATTCCTTTCCACGATGTTTCCCCATCTCCACTGACATGGTGCCTGGCCTTTCTGATATCACAGGTGAAAAAGCCAGCTAGTGTTCTTTTTTGATGTTTTTCTGACTAGAAGCAGAGAGGATATACATTAATAAGACCAGTATTCCTTTATATAGCTCCTAGGTCACAGTGAGGCCTGGGTACCTGAGATTCCTCTCTATGGGAAAGGGGCATCACGGAGCCAATTTCCATTTTCTCAGAAAGTAGAAAATTTAGTCTCCACAAGCCAAGCAGTGCTGGCATATCTTTGGGGCCTTCTTATTTAGTTTTAACCTGTCTAATCTCATCAACCACTTCCTCCTACTTGCTCATCCCACCCCAGTCATAAAACCTCATATTTCTCAAACTAACTAAATATTCCCACTCCTCAGAGTCCGTAAACTTTTTGTTTCTTTAGTCTGATGGAAATAGACACACACACACCCTTCCTCTGGGATGTTGACTTATTAGTAATTCCAGACTTTAATTTAAGGGTATGAAGTTGGCAGTGCGAGGGGCCTGGAGCAGACACTGGTGCTGCACATCTCAGCACACCTTCTTTTACCTTCTAGAGGTAAAGAGTTCTTACCGAGAACACCCAGGTGCTAGTGAAACTCGGGTACTCTTTTTCAGGCCCGATAATGCAAAGTTCAGTTATCTCTGACCATTACGCTTTGTACATAGTTCTATATCATCATAGAACTTCAACTAACAACCCCTGGATCTATATTTAAAAGAATATTTATAAATGGCAGGCTTTCCTTGTTATTGAACCAAAGTGAACATCAGCAAAGCCTTGGGAGTCCTGACCAAAGCCTGGCCAGTGTGTGTGGCCCTCTGAGTCCCTTCCTTCATACCATCAAGGACTCCTTCTAAGGTACATTTTTGAAAAAAGAAAAGATAATGGCGATATCCAATAGGCCTTATTGGTTGAGATGACCCTCCCAAAGCTCTTTTCAAAAGGCTCTCATCACCCATTCCTTTTAGGAGTTTCAATACTATAAGTCTCTGGGGTTCATTTTACTTGATTCTGTAAGTATATGTGTGTAGTGTGTGCAATATTTCGACCACATATATGGAGATGATCGTAGACTCTGTAGAGATGGAAAAGGAGGCAAAGGGATCTGAAAGTAGACCCCAAGTTTATAATATGTTTGCCAAAATATATCCCAACTGTAAACATTCAACTCATAGTCCTAATGAATTGGTCTTAAGTTTTACATATTATATGACCAAAGCCTGTTATACACCATTGTTTTTTTTTTTAAGAGTGTGGGTTGGATTCAGCCTGGGTTTAGTGTATGATAATACCATTTACTAAAAAATACCTTGGGAGAGGGTATCATACAAACCAAATGATCTACTCTGCCAAATAAGATCTCACTTGTGTGTATTAAGATACAATGTATAAAGCAGATAGCATAGTGGCTGGAACATGGAGGTGGTGGTTGCTGTGTAATTACTCAGATGTTGCTAAAATATACAATTTCCAAGAATATCCATTGTTCAAACTTACAGTGTTATCTACTTTAAAATACATGCATTATATATTCATATGCACGTATACATACCTATATGTAGTTAAAATATATTTATCATAGTGTTAGAGATAAACTGTTTGGATTGAACCTGGGCTTTGTTGCTTATATTGCTTAACCTCTCTGTCCTTCAGGTTTTTTTTTTTCTTATCTGTAGAATAAAGAGAGTTTTGGTACTTCCAATAAAGCTTATTTGAGGATTAAATAACATCTGGAACTTGGTAAAATACAAGTGCTGGTTGTCATTATGATTACTACCACTTTATCAAGTGGTGATGCAGAGAATAAAAAAAGAAAATCAAATGAAAATCAAATTAAAACAATAGTAAAGATTAAAGAGATCAGCAAATACATGCACCTCCTTTACTTTAACCTAATTTCTACAACAGACGTTCCTCTCTTAATGTCAACAGGGAACGGATTTCACAGCCCAGGAGCATAATTACAGAAAACACTAACTCCCGTGGTCACAAAGTTATACTTGGGGCACACTGAGTAACTGCCAATTCAGACCTCGATGGGTGACTGGGGCATATGGTGATAAAGGATCAGTCAAGAGGACCCTGTAATGCTCAATAAATGCCAGCAGCTTTGTGAAATTAAAAATAGAGGTCACCATGCTGCTCCATCAATAAGAAGCAACAAAATCTACTGTAAAACCGGATAAAGATGTCTCATTTCTTTTTCTCTCCTTCCTCACCTTTCTTCTATAAAACTATGTGGAGTGTACATGGAGTACCTAGCATGTGTCAGACAATGCCTTAGGTAGCCGGGGTAAAATAAAAACAGACACACCCCTGCCCTCTGGAGTGCATGGTACCAAGGGATTTTTCCCTCTGCTGCTTTTCTGCTGAGGGTGTTCTCCTGTAGGCTGAATGCTCCCAGGACTTCAAACTTTACAACATACAAAGTTCTTTCTGTTCTTGGTAACATGGCAGTCATTTATTCTTTCTGTAGATTCAGATCTCTTATTCTTGGGGCTGCCTGCCTCTCGGAAGTTCTACTCTCCCAAGATTTTCCACCATATGGTCAGACAGGAGAAGAGATTACATTCCCCCCAGTCACTTTGGCTTTCTTCTGTTAAAGGCTTTGGTAGGAATTTTTGACTAAGGTCGGATTTGGGAATTGTCTCTATGCCAATGCTCCATTTTCTTCTTGTCTCCAGGTACATGGAATTGGCTATCTGTGAAAAAAAAGCCATAAAGGTCAACAAATTAATTCTTAGGTTAAAGGAACCAATATTTTTTGTTAATTTTAGCCAAGGCACTTCTATTTGAAAAATGGTGGTGTACCAATTGAAATTTCTCTTGCTTTTCTGTCTCTTTTTTGAGAAGTCAGTTATAGATCATCAGTGGTGGAGAAACAGTAAGAAAAAGAGTTGCAATGCTTCCTGGAGTAAGGGACAATACCGACACATGATAACACACCCCCAGATGGGTTAAAGAGTGAACATCTCTTGAGTGCATCCTGTACCACTGAAATGCACGTTCAGTATAGCTCAGAGCACCTCTGTGGTGAGTGAAATCCTCTTAGACTGCTTTCCTGGGGAAGTAAGATCTATAGGGATAAGCTGGCCTATTCTTGTTGCAGTTGCTCTAAGATATCATTGAGTTAGATATGGACTAGAGAAGCACAGTATGGGGAACCACTGGGTGTAAAGTACGCTGCTTAGAGTACTCCTGGATGGCTGAGCTCCAACTATGACCCACTGAGAACCTGAGACCCCAGTTTCAGCTTTTCTGACAGCTGCTTACTTGGTTAGTTATACTCTATCCCAGGTTCTGTCTGCAGCACGTGGCACTCAATTGGTTGGACTTTTCTAGGGAGTTTTATGGGGATTTTGTGTGTGTGTGCATGAGATCTAAGGCACTTTCTTATATGTATAAATCAGCCAGAATTAAAATGAATGAGGGAAGGGAATGAGGGCCAAGCATCATAATCTCTTTCAAACCCTCTGTGTGTGTGTATTCTCTCTATATAAGGAGTACACACACACACACTTTCAAAAAATATTCCATCACTATAAGATGAGCTCAGTGATGAAATGATAAAAGGGTAAGAAGCTATTCAAATACTACCTTGAGGATAAACACCGATATGATTCTTGGGTACTCACATTCAGCTGTGTATACCAAACCTATTTCTTTCTTTTTATCTTCTGGGAGGGATAGTCTGTAATGTACATTGGGGTATAGAAGAGGGCAAAGAGAGTTTCATTACAATCCCTTTTGAGGTCCCTTTTCACCCCAGATTAGAGAGTAATGAAGCCAGTAGACTCAGAAACTGTGTCCTTAAGCAACATCACAGCTGGGGAAGCAATTTATTATGGTCCACCCTGGGCAATGATGTTCACCTTGAGGAATTTAAGACAGACAATCCTTGAGGACAGTAGACTCACTCCCCACAGTCTCTCCTTTCCAGACTGTGCCTCATTTTTAAAGTGCTCAGCATAGGTGATGGACAGGCAACAGTCTTCTGGTGGTAAGCAGTTCTCTTTTCATAAAACTGTAGAACAAAGCCAAGGGCAGTGAGTCCATATCTGGGTAATGTACATTATCTCATTTTTGGTAATGGGCAATCATGCCTTGAGTGTCTTCTATGTGGTCCTCTCTATGTAGGCAATATTGGGGTCACAAAAAGTGTAGATATTATCTCTAAAATTAAAGAATTTATTTAAACCACCAAATTCTGAGAAACTGAGGCACACAGTAGATAAGTGAAATAGCTAATGTTGCTAAGTTAGAAGTGAGAATTTTAAATATAAAATAATAAGAAAAGAACATAAAGAACTTGAAGAGATATGTAATATTTTGGTGGTCTGATCAGGTCATCAACACTAAATGTACCTGCAAATAGTTTGCTGTAAACAGTGACTTGGAAGAGGCAGGCAGTTGGTGGGAAGATACCTCCTTAGAGAATGTATATCAGAATCTCCTTAGGCCTTGCTCCTCAAAATAGAGCCTCCAGGAGCCTGGACATCACATGATTCACCTACTGAATCAGGGTTTGCGTTTGAATGAGACTCTGCAAATGAATTATGAGCCAATTAAAGATTGAGAGGTATTATCCTAGGAGTCTTTGCAAATATATATTTCCTATATTAGCACAATTCATTGCATAATCTGTAACTATGATGGATAGGAACATGTTTTAGCCTCATGAATGCTGAGGTAGGGAAAGGGTTCAAAGAGCTTTTAGGATTCCAATAAGATGGCACACCAAGATAACCTGGCAACTAGAATCATTGGATAAAATGTAAAAACAACATTTCTTTAATGCATAGCTGAGCTTTCAAAAAGAAAGCGAAATCTCCAGGTGCTTAGGAACATAGTTGAAGCTGAAAAGCAGAATTATATGCACATGTTGAATCTCTGGCTGTGCTGGAGCAAGAGGTCAAGTGGGAGTTGTCAGCTGCAGGCTAGTCAGTTAAGCTTTCATTTCACTAGAGGGACAGAGCTAACGCCTTAGCCCCTTTCAAGCTAGGTATTTGGAAGTGAAATCCCTGCATGGAATTGGGGCCTTTGAATGGATTGTCGTCAGAGAAAAAGTAGCTTCAGTTTGACCTCACTTGAGGGATTGAGGTAAAGCATTGGGGTTTTTTTGAGCTAGATATTGGATAGTGAGAGATCCCTTCATAAAGTTGGGGTCTATGAATGGCTTCAGCCTCAGATTAGATAACATCTAGCCAGTGGGACAGGGAAGGCAGGGGTCAGAGGGGGTTTGCAAATTCCACTGAATTTATTTCACCCACATAGACCATGAATAAGAAACCAAAATAGTAATATAAAACTTGGTCCCTGGCTGGTAATGCTAGTGAGGTACTTGGTAGAAGCAAATATAACTATTCTGAATGGACACTCCTACCACATAGGCTACATGGATTTCCAATGAAAAATTGAAATTGTATAAAGATAATGTCACAATACAAGGTACAAAACATTTTTTAAATCATCAATTATATGCTAGTGAATAGATAATGCAATGATTATATCCCAAAGAAGTTGACATAAATGATAATAAAAATAAAATTATTGGGGAACCTGGGTGGCACAGTCGGTTAAGCATCTGACTCTTGGTTTAGGCTCAGGTTGTGATCTCAGGGTTGTGAGATTGAGCCCCACATCAGGGTCTGTACTCAGCGTGGGTTTCTCTCTCCCTTTGCCCCTCCCGCTCATGCTCTTTCTCTAAAATAAATAAATAAATATTTTTAAAAACTTATTATATTAATGATGATTAAGACATTAAATCCAATGAGAATAATGAAACAAAGAACGGATTTAGAAAATGAAAATTTTATTAATTGAGATTAAAAACCAAATTAGTATATTGGACAAATATTAGTCACAAATAAATAATGAATGTGTAAACTTGATGATTGATTAAATAACCCAGCAAGAGAGTATGAAGATGGGAAGAGAGATTAAGCAAACATGGAGGATAAAATGAATCTAAACATATACTTAAAGGAGTTTCATCATAAGAGAATATACAGACACATTGCAAGATAGTATTCCAAGAGAATAGTGCTATAAATTTCCCAGAATTGGTATTTGAAAAATAGGCAGAATTAATAAAGACAAATTAATTCCCAGGCCCATGGTGGTGAAATTGCAGAACACTAAAGCCAGAGAGGAAAACATTTAAAGCAACTAGAGAGAAAAGGCAGATCTCTTACAAAAGGGCCAGAATGAAAGTGACAAGAGTGTACAATAGAGGGCAAAAAAATGACAGAAATTTTGTCTTCAAAGTGCTAACAAAAGATAACAGTCAATGTAGAATTACATACAGGAATAAAGTAATAATAATAAAGAAAGGTGAAATAAGGGTATTGAAGGCTGTGATATTTCACAGAAAGAACTGTTGAAGACCGATCTTAAGAAACAAGAAAATTGATTTCAGTGGAAGAAGTAGAGTACAATAAGCTCTGATGAACAAAAAATTAGTAAATCATTTAAATCAGTAAACCAGCAAAGCATTTAATGTTTAAGACAGCCACCACCATAATAATAATAATGAATTTGGGAGTTATTAAAAAACACTAGGTAGAAAATAAAATAATAGAATTAAGATAAGAGGGTTATAATTAGAAGCAAAGTGTCTGAGGGATGTTTATTCCACAAAGGAAGCCACAGTTGTTAATTAACTTTACATCTGAAATCAAATGACGGCAGTTTAAGAATAATCACCACATATATGGAAATAAATACAATTTTTCAGTTGGTAGTATGAAGTGAATGAAGAATAGACAGTCCTACAGAAGGCAAGAAAAGAAAAAAGCAATCTTAAAAGAAAAAACCCATGATGACTAGGAAAGCACAATAGAATATTGCAAAAGTAAATCCAAAGATATCATTAATCACACCAACTATAATTTTAAGAGGTCTTGCAATTAAAATACAAACTTTCAGATTAAAATCATTTAGCTGTATATTGTTTATTAGAAATCCAAATCATATCTAAATAAAGGCAACTCAAAAAAGTTAATAGCTACAATATCAAACAAAAGGATTTTCATGCAAAAAATGTTATTATAAAATGGGTTGACATATTATTATAAAAGGAACAAATCACCAGAAAGATTCAAAGTATTCTAAATTTTGATGCATGCAGTAATTCAAATAATTAGATTGAACTATATAAAGTTACAGTTTTTTAGGTTAAAAAAATGAACACCTACTGGCAATTTCATATAACTCCACCTATGCACGAAGAAAATATTAACAAAATTACTAAAATTGTATAACTCTGTAACTATAGCAGAAGATTTTTAACAAACCTCTTTATATCAAGCAAAATTTACTAAGTATGCACTGCAGAGCTGAACAATATAGTTAATAGTCTTGATCTTTCATGGACTGAAATCATGGATGGAATAGTTATAGTAACAACCCACGTCCAGGGCCAAGAAGGAAGACTCAAAAAAGAGTGAAAATTTGTATAATATAAAGCACCATTAAATAAAATTAAAAATCAATAAGAAAACAAGAACACCCTCTCCCCTTCCCTTTCCAAATAAGTGTAGAAATTTTAAATTCTCATCTAAATAATTCATGGATCAAAGAAGAAATTATGACGGAAATCACAAGCATTACCACAGAAAACTATGAGACGAGTGCATATCAACCTTGTTTATTGATTCTTTTTCTTATGTTAAAGTATCTATTGCCACCATATGTCTCCTGAAAAATGGATAGATTCTCTCCAGATATCCTCACTGTCCACCTCGTTGCTGTTGGTTCTAAACCTGCACTGTTTGATACGGTAGCCAAATGTGACTAGTGAGCCCTTGAAATTGTGCGAAATTGTGACTAGTTTGAATTGAGCTATGATACTTGTCATACATTAGATTTAAAGACTTAGCATGAAAACAAGAAAAATACCTCATTAGTAATTTTTCTATTATCTATGGATGATTACTTGGATTTGTTGGTTTAAATAAAACACATTCTCAAAAATAATTTCACCTATTACTTTTTTACTTTTATTAATGTGGCAACTAGAATATATAAAATCACATGTGATTTGTATTTTCTCTCTCCTGGAGAATGCTGTTCTAGACTGTTCTCTGGCATCTTAAGTTAAAGAGTTTATTAGTGATAGAGCAGTTTACTGAGGAGGTGAGACACTGGGGCCAAGAGCAACTCTGGCAGGGAAACCATGTCCTTGCATTATTGCTTCCTAAGTCTGGAATGACAGGGAGCAGTTTTGATTTCTGGCCTTTTGTCACGTAAGGGGTGATCTCCAGGGTTAGGGAGAGTCCCTGCCATAACAGTTTGCTTAATGAGGTCCCTGGACCTCTGTGCCTCCTTTCACTCCATAGTGACTAAAGAGATCCCGAGGGGAGCGTTCCTCATCTGCTCTGCTGGCCACCGTACCCTCCAGTATTCATCTTTCCAAATTATGGAAAGGTCCAGAGTTTGAGTTAGGTCAAGATATGGTCTGTTATTTTCTGATTGTCACATGGTTTTCTCAGAGAGGAATTTTGAGGTAGTTTTTAGAATCTTCTTTCATTCCGATCTCATCTGCACAACATGTAACATGAATAATTCTGTTTGTGGGTGTGAATGACTCTGTCTCTTAGTTTCCAGGCTGATCCCATGTGACAGTGACTAAAATTCTTCTTGGCATTTAATTAATGGTCAGGAAAATAATGTAGGTGGCATAATCAATCAGTACACTTGGTAAAATGTGACCTTGTGTTTAAGTTACTTTAAGGCAATGGTTCTCAATTGGAGACAACCTTACCTCTCAGCGGACATTTGGCAATGTCTAGAAACATTTTTCGTTATTATGACTTTGGGGGAGGGAGTGTGCTATTGGCATCTAGTAGGTATTGACCAAGGATGCTACTAAACATCCCGCAGCATACAGGACAGCCTCCCACAACAAAGCATTATCATGCCCCAAAATTGCAATAGTGCTCAAATTGAGGAAATCCTACTATAACGTAATGTGATTAAGAATATATAGAATTTTATGGGACACCTGGGTGGCTTAGTCGGTTAAGCATCTGCCTTCGGTTCTGGTTGTGATCCCGGGGTCCTGGGTTCGAGCCCCAGGTCAGGCTCCTTACTCAGCGGGGAGCCTGCTTCTCCCTCTTCCTCTGCCTGCCGTTCCCCCTGCTTGTGCTTTCTCTCTCTGTCAAATAAATAAATAAAATCTTAAAAAATATATAGAGAATTTTAGAAGTCTATGCATATATAGAATAATTTTAATATACTTATATTGAAGTATAGTACATGAGCAGAGAAGTGCAAAAGTCTTAAGTCTAAATCTTAATAACTTCACAAAGTTAATACATCTGTGTGACAAAGTAGCCAGCTCAGGAAATAGAGGATCACTAAGATCCAAGAAGAAGCCCTCTCATGACCTGGTCCAGTCACCTCTTCTCATTATAGATAACCACTCTTATGGAGTCTAATACCACAGATTAGATTTCCCTGTTTTTAAGTGTTGTGGAAAGTGAATCATAGAGCATGCACTTTTTGTGTCTGTCTTCTTTTCTTTTCTTTTTTCTTTTCTTTTCTTTTCGAGAGGGAGAGAGAGAATCTCTCAAGCAGACTCCCTGCTCATTGAGTCAGATGCTTAACTGACTGAGCCACCCCTGTGTCTGCCTTCTTTTATCTAACTGTGCATTTTTACGGTTCATCTATGTAACTGTGGAGAAGCAATGTGTTCATTCTTACTGTTGTACAGTATTTCCTTCATTTATTCATTCAACTATTGAAGTTTACCTGAATGGTTTTTAGTTTTTGCCTATTAAATAGTGCTCTATCATATAGTACATAGTATATAGTTATATATTATATAACTATAAATAGTTATTATATGTGTAATGTCATAGAAACACATACACATTTTTGGGAGCATATTCCTAGGAGTGGAACTGCTGGACATAGGGTATACAAATGGCAGCCTTAGCCAACATTGCTGAACAGATTCCCAAGGTGGTTATATCCTTTTACATTCCCAGGTGCAACACACACACACACACACACACACATACAATTTACATGCCCACTAGTCACATGTGAGCCTAACCTGATCTATTTTTAAAGATCCAGTCCATTTGTTTCATGCATACATGCATGTGTGTACATATATATGTATACGTATATATTTCCCAACCTTAAAACTCCTATGTTGGGCACCAAGCGAGTTAGGAAGAGGGAAGAACATAGGCCTACTTGCCCATTCATCCCAGTCGGTGGGTGACTAAAATAGGTCCTAATGAGTAATTGTGCTGACCTTATGGATCCAGGGAGGCAGCATCAGATGTGGAAAATGTGTGTGTCAATAAACCATTTGGAAGAAGTGGTTCTTTGAAACTGTTGGTTTGTTCTCACTGCCTTCTTGCAGCCAATTTAGGCAAGCAAAACCAAGCGCTGCAATCCTGTTGTGACAAAAATAACTGTAAGATTTTGATATGCTTGCTTTCTGTAAATGTCACCCAAATGTCTTGCCTCTGAAGCCGATGCTCTTCTCACTCTACTGGGCTATTTCACTGTACACAGCCCTTTCTCCTACACGACTCTATTACCTTATGTTACAGTCCCTCAGACTGGAATGTGCTTCAATGTAAAAAAGGCTTTTGAATTCTTTAGGTAAGAAAACCTGGAGAAAATAAAGATATATAAACATAATAGCAGTATTGATATTATTTTGACTCCTCCAACTATTCTTAATATCATACTTCCTTTGTTAATTTTTTAACACTGGTGGTTTTCCAGTTTCATGTAAATTAGCATCACAATCTTATAAACATGTTTCTATTTATTGAATCCCAGGTCAAAGTAATTATACAACAAAGAACAACAGTTTTCATACCAGACTGCCTGCATGCATGTAAATTGGGGCTCGCGCCAAGGAGGTAATGAATATAATCTCAGGTTTCATGAGATGAATCAAAAAATGGAAAAACTAATAACAGTTCTTATACTTCAGATCGCGTAAGTCAAAGTATCTTCCTTCTACTCTATAAAACTAGCTTCTTCATTTTAGACACGATGTATTAAGTGGTATAAAAATCAATCATAAGGGAAAAATCTGAGGCCTCTCATGAATGAGAGAAAGTGAATTTTCATTTTTAAAACTAATTTGAGTGGCCTCACCACACCACGATGATTCACAACAAATCCCGCCTTTCTGGAATAACAGTGATACCCAGGAGGTAATACAGCACACGGGTCAGAAAGCATTGAGTCTGCGATCTAACTGCCTGGCCCTCAAGTTTTAGTTCTCAAACTCAATAGCCACATGACCCTCGGCAAGTTACTTAACCTCGCGGAGACTTGTTTCTCATTCTGCAAAATGAAGAACAATGATAGCACCTGTGGGCTTGTGAACATTAATGACACTCGGCATCATATGCAGTTAGCTGGGTGCCTAGGACACAGTAAAAGCTCCACAAACAGTAGTTGCTATTCGGGTGGCTGGTGATAATGATGCAACAAAGAGGATGCGGGCAGTATCCGTGCTCCTCCTACAAGTGCGTGCTGCAAATGTGTGTTAGGGTGTCTCTGAAGCTGTCGGTAGGAAACAGACGCAGTGGGATAGTGGCTGAAATACTCCAGGTCCATTTGGTCACTTTTTAAATTAGGAATTTATGAAAAGTAGTATGACATTCAGTCTCATGAGGCAGTGGAGTGGTTAAGAAAATGAATCTGGGGCCCCTGGGTGGCTCAGGCAATTGAGCGGGTTAAGCGTCTGTCATCAGCTCAGGTCATGATCTCAGGGTCCTGGGATCCAGCCTCACATGGGGCTTCCTGCTCCGCGGGGAGTCTGCTTCTGCCTCTGCCCTGCCCCTTGCTCCTGTGAATGCATGCTCTCCATCTTTCTCTTTCTCTGTCAAATAAATAAACAAAATCTTAAAAAGAAAAGAAAAGAAAAGAAAAGAAAATGAATCTGGAGCCAAATTGTCAAATATCTGTTCTGCCACTTTTACTCTGTATGATCTGGGCAAATCATTTAATCTCTCTCTGGCCCATAAGATGGGCAGAGCTGGTGTGTGTGTGTGTAGGACATGTGCAATAGAGTTGTTTTGAAGACCCAGTCAAACTATGTAGGGCACTTGGAACAGTGCGTGGCGCATAGTAACTGTTCTTAGGTGTTTGCTATTATTCTTATTCAACTGACATTAGATTGGGTACTTTCTAGAAAGTACCTGACTATGTAGAGAAAAAGAAGCAATTCCTGAAAAAAGATATGAAAGTGATTCCACTGCCATCCCCTCAGGGCTGAGTTCCCTTTCTGGAGCTAGCTTCTTGCTGCTCAAGGGAGTGTTGAAAAGCACATGGCGCTTTTAGCTTGAGCTCTGTGGAGAGCTGGTCCTATGCTATTGGAAACATTGATGGAAGTGACAGAACTTGGGGTGGAGAAAAGGTCATTTTAAATTTGCAAGCAGTTTTTCTTTTTTGCTGAAAGTTGGGACTTGATACAATGTTGATGCAGACTATTTCCGTATTTTGAAGAAAATCATTGCCTGGGCCTTTCAGTTATGCAAATCTAAATCACAGGTCGTAATTAGAAAAGGAGGTGTTTGAGAAGCTGTAGCTAGGAGGAGCTAAACTGTTCTGGGTGATCATGGAAAAGGTCATCTATGTGATCTATGTGGTAGGCAGAATAGCATCTCTGTAGGCTGCTTGTTCTGAAAAAAAAAAAAAAAAGTTTCTTTTCTAAGTATGGATTTAGATGCCTATAAAGTGCTGCTTGCTCCGTGGAAATATATCTTGAGTCTTACATTGAGTAGCTTCTTGGAGTTGGTCAGGCTCTGAGACCCAGAGACTTTGGAAAAGATATGTAGGAATCACCGTCCCTTCACCCTAGAGAAAGAACCACAAAACACTTCTATGTGTGGTAAATTCAAGACTGAAAGCCCAGAATTTGCAAAACATTAAACATTAATGGAGCTATCAATTCTTAGTAATTTGGAAGCCAGGGTCATAAAGAAGCAGTATCTCCTGCTTCCCCAGTCTCCTGCCCCTCTCTACCTTCAGTGTGTGCATCACTGATAAAGCAGGATGGCTGTGTTATGATGTGGTTGTTTCATTAAGGCTGTAAGGTGAGGACCTGTTCTTATGGGAGTGGGGTTTTCCAGCATCAGTCACCCTAGGACCAAGTCAGTGTTGAGACAAGAATGAATACTTAGTCTGGAGGAGAGGTGGGGATGTTTTTATCTCCTTAGGATTGATTTGTTTGGGTCTCGTCTCTGAGACTTTGCCTCTTTCTCCTCTAGTGCCTTGAAGAGACACTAGGGGAGATAACTTACCACCCTCACAAAGAGAGGCAAGGAGGCAGCCTTTAAGGAACTGTCACAACCAAAGGGCTCTAGGAACAGCCATCTCTAGAAGCTGCTGTGAGTTAACCTCTGCATGCTCTTCCCTTCCCTTGTATCTGGGCCTTCACTCAGGTGTTGTGAAAAGTCACAGTGTCCCTCATGCATCTGGGAAGAAAGAGGACCAGGAGGAATAGCCTGGGCCAGGGGTGACAGTGTCATAATAAAGAGCAGTGGCTCCTGAGGAAGGCATGGCATTACAGCTTGGGTCCAAGGGCGCTCTTAAAGTCCCAATCCGTAGAATGTGATTGTCGGGGTGGGAGAACTGGCCTGCTGCCAGAGATGGGGTCAGAAGTAAGGGTCATCTTGACACCCCTCAGGACAGAGGAGAGAGGCGCAGGCAGGGACACACAGGGGGTTCTGAGACTGGGAAGTAATGTTAAAGGGAATCTATCCCGGCTCTGGCTTTCCCACAGGTGGTAGGTACTAAGAGAACTTCAGTTTTTCTAGTAGTGGAATTTCACTTGTACCTATAAACAGTGGAAGCCTCGTAGACATTGAGATTATGTTTATTTTCCTATTGCATAGCAAGAGGTGAGAGCAACCTAACCCAGACCATCAGCCAAACAACCAAAGAGATTGACTGCCCAGAACATGAAGAGAACTTTTTGATTATGCCTTCACCTGTCAGCCTGTCACTACCTTAGCAACCGGGACTAGTCATTTTAGCAATTTCTCTCCATATAGTGTGTTTGAAAATGAGTTTTCAAACTTGCAGTTGACTAGCTGAAAAACGGACTCCTTTATAATTTAGCACATAGTAGCCAGGGAGATCCAGATTTCTGAGGTTCTCAAGTAAGTCTTATAAAACATTTTATGCTGAAAGTTTTTTTGTGAGTGAAGAAGTTTTAACCATGTCTCTGGATTTCTAAAAGGGCTGACACATAAATTAGAATTCTTTTAGAGTTTTGATTTACATTTTTTTTTCTGTTTTTTACCGTTTTCACTTTCCAATTGGGTATTCTCTTTTATAATATTCTTACCTTCTCTAATTTAAGGATATTACATTCTAGAGAAAAATGATCTTAAGGGGAAAATCTTGTTAGTGAAATCCTTTTGTCAGTATTTTTATAGTAGGCACTATTACTCAAAGGCAGTATATCTGGGTGGTGTGTTTCCCAGTACATTTCTTTCTCTTTCCTTCCAATATCCCTCCCTTCCCAATGCCTCTTCTATACTCCCTGCTCCCACACCAGAAATACACACATGCACACAGCACGTCCTTTGCTATTTTCCTTTTGATCATTTGGGCTTTTGTAATTGAGCTGAAATCACAGGAAAGGTTTTTCTTTTTATTAATAAGCTGATGTCAAGGCTTCGGTTGGGAGGAGAAATATCAAAATTGTTGCTTAAAATGAAATTTCGTGCCTCCATAAAATTTCATAGTGCACGTGCCTCCTGTGTCTCCTATTTTCCTCATTATTGCTAGGACATTCCTAAATGTTTTTTTTTTTTTTTTAAGATTTTATTTATTTATTTGACAGAGAGACACACAGCAAGAGAGGGAACACACGCAGGGGGAGTGGGAGAGGGAGAAGCAGGCTTCCCGCGGAGCAGGGAGCCCGATGTGGGGCTCGATCCCAGGACCCTGGGATCATGACCTGAGCCAAAGGCAGACGCTTAACAACTGAGCCACCCAGGCGCCCCCCTAAATGTTTTTAAATCGAGCAATGTAGTGGCACAAAGAATCTGTTTGAAAATATTCATACATTAAGAGAGAAATTTCTTCACCCTGTGGCTGTGTAGTGAGGGGGAGACAGAAACCTAACAGCTGATAGAATTAGAATATAAAACCTGAGGTTTTCTAGAGATGTTTGAGTTTTATTTGCAGCTAATTAACATGGAGTTTTCAGTGGGCATGACTCTTTTCTCAAATACAGCTCGTTTTATCACTTAATATTCATAATAAATATGCTACACTATAGAAATAGGCTCTCTGGAGAGCAGCAGGAAAATTAAACCACCAATCTCAGTGAGCCAGGTTTGCCGCGTAGCCCATACCCTTCAGCATCCAGGGTCCAGTAAGCATGGAGGCTGACACACTAAACCGCAAGTAATAACACGGTCACTGCTGTGGAGCAAATAGGTCAGGGCTGCTGGCTGGATCTTTGGAGACCAGCGTGTACACACTCATTCCGGGCACATAATCTCCCACAGTCTCGAATCTTGCCTCGGGTCCTAACACCTGTCTTCAGTCTCTGGTTTTTTTCAGTAACATTAACCTTTCTTCCTGCTTCTTTCCTCGCATAGGAAGAGCGCCATTGCCTTCTGCTTTCCAGTCCATTTCTGAGCAGGCTCTGTGTCTTTCCAAGGCATTGGAGGACCACTGTGGCAGTAAAGCAGATAGTTTTAATTAGGCTTAATTATTTTTAAAATAAATTTTGGAGGATTGGGGAAAGCAATAGCTGCAGAAGCACTGGCTTTGTTTAGAGCAGAATCTGTGGAACGGGTGTGGCGACTCACAGAGCAAAGAGGTCTTTTCTCCTTCCTCCTTCCCTCCTTCCTCCTTCCCTCTTTCCCTCCTGTAAAGTGGGAGACTACCTTCCTTGGGGAAGAAATCCACACCTCCCCCAGCACACACAGGCAGGTACTTCTTTTCTCTTTTAAGTCAAACTGGAATACAATAACCACCTTGAAGGAAATTGTAGCTGCAAGACACAGGCTCTGGATTTTGCAATCAATTAGAATTTAAATATCTGATTTATTTATGCTTGCTTACTTGGTTTGTTTTCCACATAACCTGAAAACTCTTAGATTGTGCCATTTGTTCTGCCTGGGAGATCATGTGAGATCATTTACAGCTTAATGAAGAGAAGCAAAGCAAGGGTATAAAAGAAGTTCTCAGTTGATGGAAATGCTCCTTTACACAGTAAGTGTGGGAAGAATTTTTTTTTTCCTCCCAAGATTACCTTTAAGGAAGGTCAGTCAGTTAACCCTCATATTTGCAAACTTGGATTTGTGTTTACCACATATGAAGAAGGTCCAATAACCGGACTCAATCTGAGCAGCAAGATTCTCCATCTAAGTAGCTTTATAAGTGAAATCAGTTTGTCTTTAGCCATAAAACAACTTGGACTATTTGGAGCAGACATCTCATTCATCCTTATGGCTTTATTGCTATTTCTTGCATTCCAGCCATGATGACCGTCCTGATGAAGTAGGCCCAAAAGTCAAGTTGCATTCTAGGGACAAAGATTTAAGTTGGAAATATACACCTCATCAAAATCCTCTTTTGTTTGTTTATGCAGGAGGAGGGAGGAGGTGAACTGCCCAGGAATGTTCATTGAGTGGATCATGCCTTTTTGTACTTTAAAATATCTCCTTGTCACCTCAACTCTGCTAGCACTAATATTCTATGTTTGAAAGAAATTAGGTCTACAGGGAAATCAAGCTTCTAGACCTCACAGAAATGAAATACTCAATACTCTTCTTTTCCCTATATTCCCTATACATTTCTCTGAGAACATGCGAGATGACTTTTAAAATTGCTGACAATGTTTAGATGATGATGATGTTGATGATGATTGTTATTAGGAGCCAGGAGCCATACAATAAGCTAGAAATAATTGGAAGAAGAAACAGCAATATTGGTAATTGTTGGAGTTGGCTGCCAATAAATGACACCCTCTTCTAGGGTATTTAAGAATTATTTGAGAAAAATACACAACAGTTAGACAAATAAATATCAAACTATAAGCTTTACTGATGATAGGGTTGAATTAGAAAAGGTGGATTGAAAATATGACCATAATAGGATTTCTTTATACATTTCTCTCAGAATTAAATAACTCTCCAAGCCACAGTTAGAACCACAGGCCTTACTATCCCTACCACTACTTTGTTCCCCAGTGTTGGAAATTCTAATAATGGATTACCCTATACAAGAGTCTGAAGCCAAGGCCATGTGTTTGCAGACTCTTTTCTTAATATTACCAGTCAGATAAGCAATGTCTTTTCCTTTGGGAGGAGTAAGTGAACTGGATGGACGGAAGCATGGGAATTACTTTCTTAATAGTTCCAAGAACAGGAAATGTCTGTTTCATTGGCCTGCTTGGGCCAATGCCAAAAAAGGATGAAAATGATTCCTTTAACAATAAGCCTCTATGAAGCTATATGAGTTTTATGGAGGGACTAGAAGTATTCCAGAGTTAGTGATATTTTAAGACTTTATTTAAAGCTAATTTATGAGCCTTCCACAAAAGGTAAAGAATCTTCTACACTAACCACTACAATAAAGGCACCTAAGAGAAACAAGCAAAAAATGGAGTCCTAGACCAATACACAATCTTACTCTTCTTACTTTTCATTGAGCTTTGTAACCTAGAAGGAACCCTCACCTTTCTACTTTGCTATATTTCTTGGGCCTGAAGCCAGTCCTAAGAAGTATTTTTTTTTTTTTTAAATTTCTTTGCTGTTTCTATTCAGACTCCATCCTGGAACTCCACTTTAAAGAGCTAGATCCTCTCCAAGCAAAAGATACTCTTCTGCCACTGATTTTCTCAAACTCTATCTACTTCAGTCAAAACCTCAGAGGTCAGATGCCCTCAGATTCTCCAGATTTTCTAGTTTATAATCCTCACACTACAAGCACAAAAGACCCAACCTGAATTCTATGATGTCTCCAAAAGAACTACATGTCCTTTTGTGTGGTTCAGCATCAGCAAATACATACTTTATGTTAACACAACTGAGTTCTTTGCTCCATGCGGACATCATTGATTAGCCATGTCGTGGCAAGTATGACTAGCTGATTACAAAATTATTTCCCTTTCTTTCTTGGACTCAGCTAGATCACATTCCCTGGATTTCTTTGCACTTGGTTATGCCATGTGGCTAAAGTCTAGAACTAATGGAAAACACATGGAGGCAATGTACTTTAGTTGCATTCCTACCACAATAAAACTATCCATTTTTTTTTCTCCTTCTTATGAGCTAGAATGAAGGTGATATACAGGGAAACGAAGATGAATAAACCTCCATCTATCTAGTCCTTCAGTGACTTCCTGGAGCAGAGAATGCCCTGTCCTCCTTACCCATTTTTAAGACTTTACAGTGGCAATAAACAAACTTCAATTGTGTCATGCCACTGAAAATATGAAGTGTATCTGTAATAGCAGATAACATTATCTTAATTAGTATTCATGAGTATTTTAAAATTTATTTATTTATTTATTTATTTTTCGAGAGAGCGTGTGCTTGAGAGCATGAGGGGGGGTGGGAGGGCGCAGGAGGGGCAGAGGGAGAAGCAGACTCCCTGCTGGGCAGGCAGCCCAATGTGGGACTCAATCCCAGGATGCTGGGATCATGACCTGAGCTGAGGGCAGACTGCTTAACCAGCTGAGCCACTCACCCAGATGCCCGAGTATGAGTATTAGTTTTCTTTCTTAATGAGTCCCAGGTCTCTTTCTGCCCTAAATGCCAGGCAACTGCCTCCCATCGTAGTTGGCAACTGCCCCCCATAAAACTACTTGCCATTCCCACTACAGGGATGTTGCTGGCATCATCCTTCCCTCCCACACTGGGTATTGTTCTGACATTCTTTCCCCATTACTTTCTTCCCAATCTTAGTAAGCTTATTCATTTCAAAATTGTTCAATTTGTTGTAATAAATATTTAAGAACATGACCTATAAGTGAGTTACTCATTATGCTGACTGAAAATATGAGCAGGTTTTTCCTCCCTTACCTATCTCTGTCTTTCTTCCATGTACTATTGACTAGATGCTTTTTAGGTCTCCTCTCTATGACAAGAGAAATGAGTTTGATCAGGTTGCAGGGCAAGTAATATTTATCAGATAACTGTTATATACTCAGTCTTTTGCTTGGTGATGTGGCATATTTAAAAGTATAAGAAAGGATCTTTGACTTCAAGAAATTTAGAATTTTTTATGATAAAAATTGTTCACATATTACTGTCAAGAAGTATATAAAATAAATTGAAATAATTTTTGATTGCTTATCTGCCAGATACTGTATTAATCCTCTCTGTATATTACTGTTTTAATCCTCACACACACACACAAAAATTAGCAAAAGAGGAACAAAGCTCCGAAAAGTTCACCATTTGTGTTGTCACAAAGCTAATGAGTGGCAGAGTAGGACATGAGCTCAGGAATCTAATTGCAGAGAACGTATTTTTTTTTTAAAGATTTTATTTATTTATTTGTCAGAGACAGAGAGCACAAGTAAGGGGAGCAGCAGAAGCAGAGGGGAGCCCGATACGGGGCTCCATCCCAGGACCCTGGGATCATGACCTGAGCCGAAGGCAGACGCTTAACTGACTGAGCCACCCAGGCGCCCCTGCAGAGAACGTATTCTTAACCACTACACAATACTGCATTGTACACAATGACAATTATGACTATTAATTTAAATAAAATTATTTTGAAATTATTGATCTCAGCTTTTAATAGCCATTATGCCATTTAATTATCCTATGGGGTTGGCACCATTATTTATTGTCATTTTACAAAGGAAACTGAGTCACAGACAGATCTTATATAAAGACACATACTGATAGATTTTGGCACTAGCATTGAAAGCAGGCTGTCTGACTTAAGAAATTTCTTTCCCAACCTTTTGAAAAAATTTTAAATCTACAGAGAAGTACCAGGAAAAACCCAATAATCACCCATATACCCATCATCTAGATTCACTAACATCTAAATTCACTAATATTTTCCACACTTGTAGAGCCCACACTGCTTCTGAACAGTATGACTACATAGCTAAATTATTGATCAGATTAAATGCTAAAGGATGACTACATGGCTAAATTATTGATCAGATTAAATGCTAAAAGAATTTATAGAAAATTGAATGAATAGGTAAGGGAGGCTTTATAGAGGTGTGTCTTGAAGTAGTGCCTGAAAGTTGTAGATAAATAGAAAAAGGAAGGTGTGCTGAAATAGGGACACTCTGAGCACAGTGGGATGATCATGCAGTCATATGTGGAGGGAAGATTTGGATTGAAGAGCAGTTGGAAAACTAATTTGGGACAAAATTAAGAGTATCCAAAAGCCAAGAGAGCAGTTCAGACTGATTATCACAGAAAAAAAGGAACCTTGACAATTTTATTCATTAGGAAGAATAACAGCTAAGTATTGGCATTTATAAATAATTAACTTCTCATTGTTTTTTAAGAATTTTCATGGAAGGGTGCCTGGGTGGCTCAATTGGTTAAGTGTCTGATTTTTGGCTCAGGTCACGGTCTCAGGATCATGAGATCAAGCCCCAAGTAATGCTTCATGCCCAGCGTGGATTCTCTCTCTCCCTCTTCCCTTCTCCTCACCTCTTCCCCTCTCTAAAACTAAAAAACAAACAAGCAAAACAAACAAAAAGCTTCCATGGAATACCGTGACTCTGAGGGAACACAACACACTTCTCATTCAATTTCAAGAACTCAGGACTTAGATAATTCTTTTGAAAATCAATACAAATCAAAACCACAATGAGATACTACCTTACACCCATCAGAATGGCTAAAATTAACAAGTAAGAAACAACAGATGTTGGCGAGGATGCGGAGAAAGGGGAACCCTCTTACACTGCTGGTGGGAATGCAAGCTGGTGCAGCCACTCTGGTAAACAGTATGGAGGTTCCTCAAAAAGTTAAAAATAAAGCTGCCCTATGACCCAGGAATTGCACCTGCACCCCGATGTTTATAGCAGTAATGTTGACAATAGCCAAACTATGGAAAGAGCCCAGATGTCCATCGACAGATGAATGGATAAAGAAGAGGGGTATATATATATATATATATATATATATATAATGGAATATTACTCAGCCAGCAAAAAATTGAAATCTTACCACTTGCAATGATGTGGATGGTACTAGAGGGTATTATGCTAAGCGAAATAAGTCAAAGAAAGACAATTATCATATGATTTCACTCGTGTGTTGAATTTAAGAAACAAGACAGAGGATCATAGTGGAAGGGAGGGTAAAATAAAGTAAGGTGAAATCAGAGAGGAGACAAACCATAAGAGACTCTAAACTACAGGAAACAAACTGAGGGTTACTTGAGGGGAGGTGGGTGGGAGGATGGAGTATCCGGGTGATGGGCATTAAGGAGGGCACTTGATGGGATGAGCACTGGGTGTTATATGCAACTGATGAATCACTAAACTCTACCTCTGAAACTAATAATACACTATATGTTAATTAATTGAATTTAAATTTAAAAAAATTTAAAAAATCAATAACCTGAAGAATTCTTGCAATGACATTGTATTGAGTGGCCCTTGGAAAAAAAATAGCAAAATTGTAAAAGAAGGAAAATTTTTTTCATGCTTTCTTCACCCATTTTTAGTACCATTTCTTTCTTTCTTTCTTTTTCTTTCTTTCTTTTTCTTTCTTTCTTTCTTTCTTTCTTTCTTTCTTTCTTTCTTTCTTTCTTTCTTTCTTTCTTTCTTTCTTTCTTTCTTTCTTCTCTTCTTTTCCCTTTCCTTTCCTTTCTTTTCCTTTCTTTCAAATGCCAGAGGGTAGTTTTATGGTTTTATTAATACAAATACAATGGGCACATAAGCTGTTTGTCTACACATTTTCTTTGCTGCACAGCCTGGCATTGGGACTGGTAACTCTGATGGCCAGCTACGCTGCTCACAATGGCTTTGTGATTCTTAGAGGAGACATTGTAAGCAAGCTCTGCACAGTATGGTTTTTTTGTTCATCAGCAGAACTTCAAGCTCCTTGATATTGTGGACTAGGAACTTCCAGAAACCACTGGGCAGCATGGGCTTTGTTTTCTTGTTGTTCCCATAACCAATGTTGGGCAGCAAGATCTGGCCCTTGAATCTTCTATGCACCCTATTGTCAATGCCTCTGGGTTTCTGCTAGTTGTGCTTAATTTTGACATTTTGGTCTAACTGGTGCTGGATGAACTTCTCGGTCCACTTTTTAGCAATCTTGGGTCTGAGGGTGGCCATGATGCCATGTAGGAGACAGCTGCCACCTCTCCACATAGCACAAGGAAGAGTAACACCATTTCTTTGTTTTCCTTAATCTAAGACAAGGAAAAGACATCACTTTCTTTTTTGATTGCTGTCACTGAGACTGCAGAACTGTATTTTATGTTCCAGAATGTTCCCTTTCCCCCCAACTCAAAAATTTACCTGACCTATACCCTGTTTTCTTGGATCCCTCTTAAGTCATATTACCCAAATTAGCTAACCTAAAGAATTTAGGTGCTAGCTTATAAAAATATAACATATTCCTCTTAACTGATGTTTAGGGGTGAAGAGATTAAAGAAATAATAAACAAACTTAAGATACGAACCCTTCAAATATTACTACATAGGAGACCAAAGATTGGACCTATGCTTGTGTTCATCCTTGAACATGGCCACTGATTTCAATAAATGGAGAAGCAAAAACTATGTTGAAATATAACACTGAATCACTGCAAGTTTTAGAGGCATGGATTCAGGAGGCATGGCTTCATGGTCACTGAGCAGAGGGGTTGGAAAGGAAAGCTCTTTTACCACCTATCTGAGAGTCACATTGCCTGTACTTCCATGCTTGACAGAAGAACAGAGATGAATATTGCAAAATGAATATGCTGGCCATGTGTGTGATATGCTACTAACATTTCAAACATGATGCAAATACATGACATGCCTGTCATCCTAACCTTGTAAGTCCTTCTGATTCCCAGAGTGGTGAGTTGTAAGCAGTAATGTTCCCAAGTCAATAGTATTCTCTGCTATTTCAAGGTCAGAAAACCTTGAAGTAAACAATAATGACAATAAGCACCAATGTTTGTTAGTGTTAGGTTACGCCAGTATCATGCAAAGATTTAAGTGGTAATACTCCCCCCACACTATTCTTCACCAAAACAAAGCCCAAGGTAATTGAATTTCTGTAGTTACATTGTGAGATTATTTTTAAAAAAAATGTTCATTTTGTTCAAAAATTAACCTAAGGCAAGGTGAATAATTTTTGCTTTCATGACTGCAAATTTTTCCTATTACTGGAAATTGATGACATTTAGAAAGCCTTAATATTGAATCAAAAGAAGTAAGAAATGAATAATCTAGAATGATTTCAATGCTGAAGGATTTCAATCAATTACCAGACAGTATTGAGGTTGAAGCAATGACATGAAAGTATAATGGTACTACATAACTATATTGTCCTCTTGCCACATTCTCTTAACTTTGTCTATACTTTCTTTACTGAATTACCATAAATTATTCCTTTTTTAAAGATTTTATTTATTTATTTGAGAGAGAGAGAGAGAGAGAGCATGAGCAGGGGGGAGGGGCAGAGGGAGAGGGAAAGAAAGAATAAGACTCCCTATTGAGTGCAGAGCCCAATGTGGGGCTCCATTCCAGGACACTGAGGTCATGATCTGAGCCAAACTCAGACGCTTAACCAACTGAGCTACCCAGGTGCCCCCATAATGGTTCTTTTTAGGCTAGTGATTCAATGGCTATTGAAAAATTTGTACTAGACTTTTCAAAAATAAAATAGTCATAAATATCAATGGGCAAAGAATTACTGTTCTAATTTTATCTGTGAAATAGTACCTATGGCTAGATAAGTAATAATGGAGAAAACATTGCTTGTTAATAAACTTTATTTTTTAGACGAGTTTTAGGTTCACAGCCAAATTGAATAAAAAGTATGGAGAATTCCCATATACCTCTACCCCCACCTATGCCCAGCCTCCCCACCATCAACATCCTCCACCAGAGTGGTACATTTATAACAGTTGATGAATTTACACTGACATATAATTATCACCCAAAGTCTGTAGTTTACAGTAAGGCTCATTCTTGGTGTACAGTCTGTAGGTTTTGACAAATGCATAATGGTAGGTATTTACTTTTGTAATAACATGCAGAATAGTTTCCCTTCCCTAAAAATCCTCTGTGCTCTGTCTGTTCATCCCTCACTCCTAACACCTGGCAACCACTAATCTTTTTACTTTCTTTATAGTTTTGCCTTTTCCAGAAAGTCATACAGTTGGAATCTTGTAGTATGTCACCTTTTGAGATTGGCTTCTTTCACTTAGTAATATGTGCTTAAGTTTCTTCAATGTCTTTTCATGGCTTGATAGCTCATTTGTTTTTAGTGCTGAATAATATTCCATTGTCTGGATATACCAGTTTATTTAGCCACTCATCTATTAACAGATACCTTGGTTGCTTCCAAGTTTGAACAATCATAAATAAAGTTACTATAAACAACCATGCACAGGTTTTTTTGAGTGAACACAAGTTTTCAATTTACTTGGGTAAATATGAAGGAGTATGACTGCTGGATTGTATAATAAGTGTATGTTTTATTTTGTAAGAAACTGCCAAGCTGTCTTCCAAAGTGGCTATACCATGTTGTATTTCCATCAGCAATTAATAGGAGTGCATTTGGGAGAAGACTTACTGCAGGTAGGAAGAGTGACTTCTCTAATAAGCATGTAGGATAAAGAACTAACCACATTTGGCTCAGTCTTTACTGGGATCTTTCTATTTCAAACATCCTCTTCATAGAGTACAGGCCTTCTCTATTCTCAGGATCCTGCAAGGTAGGCCTATGATTGTTCATTATAGTCTGTAATTGAATAGTTTAGTCTGTCTATTGCAGGAATGGAGTGACCTCAAGACAGTTTGTTCATAATCCCAAAGCTAAATTTTCTATTTGTCGTCTTCTTCTTCTTCTTCTTCTTTTTCTTCTTCTTCTTCTTCTTCTTCTTCTTCTTCTTCTTCTTCTTCTTCTTCTTCTTCTTCTTCTTCTTCTTTTGTTTCAAACTCAGACAGGCAAATAAAATCAATATTATATAATATTATATATTTCCTTTCCCAATACCAACAGTAGTATTTTTAACTGGAAAAAATAATACATGATATGATAAAAAATGAAAGAAAATAAAAGATTATACAATGAAGGGTTAGTATACTTTCCCCTTTGGGTTCTAATCAGCCTTCCTTGAGTCAAAAACTATTTCTAGTTTTTTTTTTTAAGAAATATTCTATGTATGATAATGGCATGTCTGTGTGTATGAATATTCTATATAAATTGTTTCTTAATCTCTCACTTAAACATGTATCTTGGTGATCATTCAACATAATACCCTTGAGGTCTATTTCATTCTTTTTAATGGCAGAAATGTATTCCATGTTACAGCTGTGCTAATGTATTTAACTAGTACCCTATTAACTGATATATAGGTTGTGTCCATTCTTTTGTTACTGAAATATTGCTTCATTAATACCCTTTGGATGAGTGAGTACATTTATAGACTACATTCCTAGAAGTGTATATGTTATATCAAAGGGTATATGCATTTAAAGTTTGATACATATAATTATTGTCAAATTACTTTCTAAAGTGATTGCACCTACCAGTAGCATTCAAGAATGTCTGTTTCTCTATACTTTTATCAATACTGCTATAATATTAAGTATTTTGATCTTAAAATTTTTGCTTTTTAAAAATGGTGGTAGATTTGCACAGAGAACAAACTGATGGTTGCCAGAGGGGATGGAGTAGGGGAATGGACAAAATGGGTGAAGGGGTGTGGGAGGTACAGGTTTCTAGTTATGGAATGAAAAAGTCACAGGAATAAAAGGCATAGCATAGGAAATACAGTCAATGGTACTGTGATAGCACTGTATGGTGACAGATGGGAGCTACACTTGTGGTGAGCAGAGCAGCAATGTATAACTTGTTGAATCACAATGTTGTACACCTAAAGCTAATGTAACATTGTGTGTCAACTATACTTCAATAATAATAATAATAATAATAAAATGTTTGCAGAAGAGGCTAGTGCAAAAAGATCACCAGAAAAAAAATAAAAATAAAATAGTAGCATATTATTAAAGAGACTTTCTCAGTGTTGCTACAAATGCTATCAGGATATAGCTTATTTACTTTATTGTTTGGTATAAAAATCAAAGGGACAAGTCAATGTATCACTTTTCTTTAACTCTTCATGAAATAAGTTTAGAGAAAAAGGTGTGTGTGTGTGTGTGTGTGTGTGTGTGTGTATGTATATGTGTGTAAATTATTTTTTTCTATTGTCATACCACAAACCTCAAATTCAAATATACTTTTAGGTTCCTTTAAAAAGTATGCACTTGGATACAAAACATTATTATAATTTCCAGTGCGAGCAGCTCCATTTGCAAAGAGCAAAACTAACAGGTATGTAATTTCATGGTGTCTTATATAAGTGGTCATAGTTTGTGAGGAGAAAATGCCAATGAGGCATAGTTAAAGGTCACCTATTTTAATGAACTGGTTTATGACTCATGGTTTTATCTTTACTTTTCTTTTGCCTTTTTCATAGGTTATACTTTGATTAGCATAGAGATTGTCTAATAATTGTTGTAGTATTTCAAGTTCAAATGATTCCTTATTCAATGTGTTTCTTCATGCAGAATTAAAAGCAGGTAGACTCTTACAAGCTGGGAATGGGGTGGGGAAGAGGAAAGGAAGAAGGGAAGAGACAGAGAGGAAGACATGACAAAGATGAACTGGGCTTCTGGAGAAGGAAGCTTAGGTCTCTATTTTCTTAGAGTCTCTGGTGCTAGCAGCCTGTTGAGGTAGGAAGGTTTCTCAGAGAAAAGAAAATGAATCCTGTGTTCCAGAATTAGAGTTGATGTGACTTTTTATATGACATAATTTTATCTGCTATATTTAATTAGATTCAGTACATCTCTATCCTGACTGTGTTGGTAAGAGGACATAGATATCACATAAACAAATGGTCAACTTAATTCTTCCAAAATGTTAGTAGTAGTCTTCCTACTCATTCCCCAGTCCCCACAGCCAACTCCCCCTCCAGATTTTTGGGTAGGTATCATGGGACCTCTGCTCTGTGATTTTCAAAAATACTGCAGTTGCTTCATTGAATTTGTACTTGAACAACCTGAAATTCAAATTCACAATTCGCACTGCAGAGTTTCACAGTGTCCCTGTGGGTTTCTGTAGGGTAGGTATTAAGTGAACTTATATTTGTGAGAGCCTTCTATATACTAGGCTTGTGTGCTGTTATATTTAATCATCACAATATCCCAATGAAGTCAGCATTGTTATTCTGGTTTTATAGATTAAGAAACTAAATCACTGAGGCCAAGGACATTGACTAAGATCACATGGCTTGACTCACCAGAGCCAAGTTTTGAGACCACATCTAACTTAAAGTTGCATTTTTCCTACCACACTACTTTGCTTAAATTTGTTGAAGTATGTGGGTCCTTTGAGATCATGTACACAAAAATATCCATAAATTATTATCTTAGTAATCTATTAATGTTCAATGATAGTTTTCCTATGTGTTTTGTGTGACTTTGTTTACTCTAACATAGAAGAAATGGAAGTGAACAATTAAATTAATGTAAAACTTGCCAGATCTAAGAAGAGATATAGTAATGTATACCCATATACCCATGACTCAGCTGAATAAGCAAAAATCGGTGATGATTGGAGCCCTACACCATCCTGTATACTGCTGTTCCCAACAGTCCCTCCCACCCTTCCTTCATCCTCCTGCAGAAGCAACCACTGTCCTAGATTTGGGATTTACCATTCTCTATTAGCTTTCTCTAATCCCTTACTAATGTGCAGGAGTGTTTTTGTGTTTTCAGATCTCCATACACATTCTGTCATGCTTTCTGCAGTCATTGACAACTTGCTTTTTTTTTTTTTTACTGTTCAACTTCCTGTTCTTTAGATTTATATCTATTTGTTGAGATTTTTAAATGAAAACATCTAAAATGTTCTTCTGAAATGTGATAATAAAAAATAATAACTCAATTCTATGAGCTAGGCACTGAAATGGAACATTTTACATATTAATTTATTTAATATTATAATACTAGAAGATATATATTATTCTTATTGTGAAGCTCAGAGAGTTTCAATTATTCATATCAGGTAACAGCTAGTCAGTAGCAGAGCTGGAATTCCAGCACAGTATTTATAACTCTAATTCTGTACTTTTTTCTATTACACTGCGCTGCCTTCCTTTACTGAATTCCAGCTTTTATCTCATTCAATTTTCTTCAAGATCAAGGCTCCAAACTCCTGGCCAAGGGCAAAGCATAGAGCAAGAAATGGTGACCCCCATATGCACAGAAGCTGACTTAGTAATGCAGCCCCCAGGGTTACCATCTCCCCACTGCCTCTCATTTACAGAGGCAATTACCCTTTACTGTTACTGTGCTATGTAGTGACATTTGGCATCACCTAGGGCACCTGTTTCCTGAGACATCCTACCCAGAGAAAGAAATAGCTATTCCATTAATCCAACCCGCAACTAAAACCTGGGCCAATTCACCACCACACACCATGATAAAAAGATGCCATAGAAAAATGTAACAGTCCTTCCCAAACCAACCAATGGCCTAATTGTTAAGCAAAATTGCTGTGTCTTACAATAACTACTATTACAAACTATCCATTAAAGAGCAGCCTCTGCTTCCCTCTTGACTCTTTCATTAACATAATACTCCCATATTAGTACCCAATTATAAACAAGCCCTATCCAAATTTACATTACTCTCCAAATTACATACACAGACTGATTACTATTTCTTAAAAGAGCAAAATCTACGTGAGCACTAAATACTCCTTTCCTGTTCAGTGTGTTCTGATTTCACGGTCAGCCCCTTTTGAATCCATGTGGCAGTGGCCTTTTAACTTGGTCTGCAGAAACAGCCATTATACTTGGAAGGTGTTTCTTCAAAAGCAGAATTCAAGAGCAACGGACCTGGAAGATGTGTGTTCTTGAAATGATGCACATCTTTCTTTATTTTTCTATTCTCGCATTCTTTTTTTCCTCCCATTGTGTTCTTGACTCTTACCTTTAGTGTCTCTGTAGTTCTGTCATTTTTAATGGCCTGGCCCTCCCCTCTGTCTGATTCTCTTTTTATCTACCTCATGCTTATTTTTGTCTATAAGCACTGTTCTCAGCCAGTTTGATCTCAGTACAGTTAGTACCTTCTGTCTTACAGTTTTCTGTTCCTTGTGACTCTGTGGGATGCCCTGTAGTACCGTCTTGGAAAGGTGGCCTTGCAACTGGTGAGTCTGGTCTTAAATCTACCCTCAATGGAAGTCAAAATTCTTTTGTCACTTTGGTGCTCCAAGACATCTTTTACTTTCTCAGAGCATGAGCTCTTCTGAGATAATTTTCTGTCTGAGAATTATTTGGAATGGCCTAACATTTGTTTTTTTGCTAGGCTTCTTTACAGATGAAGAATTCTGGTGGTTGGAAATGGCAAAAACAGAAAGAATTTAACCCGTTCATTCCAGAGGGAGGATTAATATTGTATTTAGTACTGTGAACTCTGCTCTTTTCTCTTGAAACCCATCTAGTCCTTCATCTACTAGTGATTGCTCATTTGCCACTCCAGCAAAATGCCTGAACTTTTAGCTGAGCAGGTGGTTTTAGTCCTAAACCCAGAACCCCTTTCAATGGCTTCTCTTGGCCCCTTGGATACTACCACCTGCTCCAAACAGGGTCTCTTTAACATGCAATAATTCCTAATTTTGCATTTGACATTGTTACCTATTTGGTATGTTCTCCAATTCTTTTTTTTTTTTTTTTTTTTTTTTTTTAGATTTAATTTATTTATTTTTGAGAGAGAGAGTGTGTGTGTTCTGGGGGAGGGACAATGGGAGAGGAACAGAGGGGGAGGAAGGACAAGCAGACTCCTCGCTGAGCACGGAGCCCGGAAGGGGGCCCCATCTCACAACCCTGAGATCAGGACCTGAGCCGAAATCAAGAATAGGATGCTCAACCAACTGAGCCACCCAGGCACCCTTATTTTCCAATTCTAATCTAAGACATTTTATTTATCTTTTACCCTCAAATTAGAAGGTAGCTATCTTTATTTATTAAAATGAGGTTAATTTTCCCAAATTGTAAATAACGTAATTGTAATTTACTTTAAAATACTCCAATAGCTTTCACTGCACTCGGCACATCATCTACATTTTCAGTCATGGTTTATACGTTTCTGCTTAATAGAGCCCCTGCTCCTTGATAGGAGCATCCTGTCTCATTTAGTATGCGCCAATCACATCGTCCTTAAAAACTCTCAGACTTACCAAGTTCACTCTTGCCTTAAGGCCTTTGCTGTTGCTACTTGTTGTTTCCTGTCCCTGGAAGATCCTTTTCCTCGTGTTCAGAAAGGCTGACTTCTTATCAATCACATCTTAGCTGAAATCTCATCCACCCATTTGCAGGTCTTCCCTAGCGTGTAATATACAGTCAGTACAGACATATTGAATTGATCGGTTAACATTTGCCAATGAATTTAATTTCTATACAGCATACATTCTATTTCTGCTGACATTGATGATGCCGTCTGATGTATTTTTCCACTGAAAAAAAACTTGTCTGAAGTTTCCGGTGGGAGGAAGGGAAAAGCCCCTGAGATGGTCTGCAGCATTCCATGTGTTGGCCCCTGACTACACCAGACCCTGCACTTCCTCTGCTGTTCTCTTCCTGGGAACCTCCAGCCTCCTGTATGGTATTCTGGGGGAGGAAAACATTTTACTCTACCCTTCTAGGTTCTTTGGCTGCTCTATTAATTTAAAATGACATAAGACAGACTAACAGGAGAAAAACAAATATAACTTCTTACATACGGGAGCCTCACATAGACATGAGAGGTTCAAAGACAGCCAGTTGAAGTTTATATGCCATGCTGAGCTAAGAAAAAGATGGTAGGGGTCTGGGGCTTCAAAGGGAAGGAAGACAATTCACAGGAAGATAGGAAGAACAAATGTTTGGTAAATGAATGTTTGTCATGCCATGCAGAGACAATGAGACACAGAGAGGAATTTGAACAAACAGGCCCTGCTGAGCTTTCCCCAGCTTATTAAACCTAGCTCATACACTCTGTATTTATCTTGGTGATAGTTCTCTTCCTCAATCAGGCCCTCTATCTCAATTCTTTTAGACAGTTAAGGGTGAGAAAAAGCTCTTCCTAAGTCTTTTGGGCCTTGATTGCCTTCAGCTCAAAATAATCCACATACCAAAGTGGCACATTTTAGGGAGGCTTGTTCTGAACCCCTTCAGTATTTAAGTTTGGTAAAGAGATGCATAAAGTGGCAGAATCTTTTTTTAAGCATCACTAGAACCTAATCAATCATGGCTAGATCAAGAAGAGTCAATGAAGCTTTAAAAAAGTTCCTTAATTGAAATATACTTGACACGCAATGTTACATTGGTTTCAGGTGTACAACATTGTGATTAGGCAACTCTATACATTATGAGGAAGTGAAGCTTTGAAAATTCAGAGATATGAAGTATTATGAAGTAATATGAAGTATTTTCTGTATTTTTCATAGTCGTGTAACTTCTACGTTACCTACCCATCAACAAGTAGAAGGCAGATGTTCATGGGGCAGACAAGGTAATCTATCATATCATCCTATCTTAATTTCTGTTGTGCTGTTTAAGGTTGTAGATCAACATTTCATCAATTTGTGCGTGTTTAATTCAAGAAGAAATGGTGAGCGTTTTATATATGTAAGACATATTTTAAGTTACTCATAGTGCACCCTGTCCAACAATACTGCTTGGAGGGTGGAAATAACACAAAGACAACCTATCATTTATCATCTTTGTAGCCACGGTATATCTAGTTTCTTCTGCTTGTGCACAAACCTGACAGGTGGTACCTCCATAAGTTCTAGCCTCTTCACTCCCAGTCTTGATTATGAGGATGAAGCTGAACAAGATGGCCACAAAGTTAGAGCAGGATTTAAGGTACGTTCTCACTGACATAATAGAAATCCTCTTCCCTCATTGCCATGAGATAATTCTTTCGATCCAGCCCGAAATAGAATTGGCCTTTTCTCTCCTGTTTCTTTGTCAACAGCTATTTTTGCAAGGTTTTCATTACTTCTTAATTGTTCAAACTTCCTAACTTCATTTTTCTTGTTAAGGACCGATTTTACAAATGAGTTCATTATCTCTACCATTTTAGACTCATCATTAATTTCATGCTCCTCATTTATTAGTGGGCCTATTTTCTCTCTGGTACTTCTTTTCTCACTGCAGTATTTGTAAAATGCCCTTGTTTTCTTTGAGCCCCCTTTACTGCTTTATTACACTCTCCTTATGCTACTGGTATCTTTCCTATGTTTAATTGATATATCTCTCTTTTTATTCCAAATAGCAATTTTTCCTTCATTGACTTCAATATAAGGTGTTAAAAGACATTCATGTTTACACTTCATATTTGCACACCTCATTCTTCAAATACATTTTAAATCTGCTCTAGTCTACTTAAAATATCAATAGAAGGAGCACTGCCAGAAAGAAATTGAGACAATTCCACATCTTATAAATGCCTTACTGTATGCAATAAATTCCTTAATCCTTAATTGGAGAAGAGATTCATATTAGTTTTATCTGTTTGGCTGAAACAGAATTATTTAACAATGTCCTTAGCCAGGGCATCCAGCAAAGCCAACGTATAGAATTTTAATTGCTAAACTTGTGGGCATTTGAGGAAGGAATGTGTAGGCTAAAAGTGGATAGCATGCACTAAGATATGGAAGACCTAGTTCTAGACCATGAACAATCCTAACTAATTTTTAACCAAGTCTCTTGTTCTTGCTCTCTGCCACAGTCCCTTCATCTCCATTTTGATTCTCACTTTTCTGTATTTCTTAGAAATATGGGGGTAGTGGTGGGAAAGGGAGAGGCATGTATTTGCATGTAGAGCACCTTGGCAGAATTTAGGCAGCAAAAAATACTGTAATCCATGATTTCTACTGAGATACAACAGAGCATTGGATTAGGAAACAGGAGGCCTGGGGTTTTATTGCAGGTTTCCTATTATTTGACTTCTTGGCAAATGAGCTTCCTCATTTGTAAAATGTGGGAGTTGAATTGGATGATAGCTAAGGTTCTTTCTATTTCTAAATGGTCTATATGATTCTTAAACTTCAGAATCTATTAAGTCATTCACTGGGAGATTTATTTATGTATTGCAATCATTAGGCTCCTAGTAAGTACTTTTAGTCCCCTCCTTGGAACTCTAAATGAACATGACCATTCCATATACCATAGGCATGCCAGCCCACAAAAGCCAAGTCCTGGATACCAGCCTATATTTGAAGTTAATACCCAGGATTCCTGTTTGCCTAATCTTCCGCTGATTCAGTTTTTTATTTCAGTGTCACTTAGCTTTGAACTCTTCGTATCGAGGTCCCAACCTTGAGCTGACCTTTAAGCTGTCCAGTGTTGGTACACATGAGGGCTGTCTGTGGTATACGGCCTCAGTGTGCAACTCAGATGAACGAGGGCACAACTTTGACTATAAGCATAGCCTGCTACATGAAAGGGTGCATCAGATTATTATCTATTAAATATTTTGTCCTTGGGAAAATTTTTCTTTGGATCACAGCTCTGCCATTTGCAAAAACTGCTAACATATTTAATCAAAACTGCTGTGAAAATCTGGTGAAATTATTTCTGTGAAGTTTCTTTGTAAAATATCTTATGCATCCCTATGTGCAAGTCTCCAAAATGATAGCACTGCACCTTGTTCTTTTTAAACTTCCTTGCTTTGCTTTTTTTCCCATTAGATGTACACCCACATCTCTCCCACTCCTTGAAATCGTGTCTTTAATTATTTTTTTTCAATCTGGTAGGCTCCTATTCATTCTTCAAGACCCAACTCAGAGGTTATCTCCTATGTGAAATCTTCCTGTCTTTTTCAGGCAGAGAAAGAGCTGTGTTCACCTCCATGCTCTCTTGGTGCTTTGTCTACACTTTTAGTCAGATTTCTAGCAGCAGCTGTCCCATAGGTATTAGGCTTTGAGCATTTTTTATGTGATTGCATTGTACAGCCCTTATTTCATCCTGAAACAATATCAAAAACGAGGTAACTTTATTTTATGAGAAACTGGGGCCAATAACTTGCTGAGAGATCTAAGTAGAAAGGGTCTGGACCTAGAGCAGAACCCAAGCTTTAGTCCTCCCACTCCACCACATGACCTTCCAGAGCATCCTCAGGAGGTAATTGGCGGAATCCACTCAGATGGTTGTGACTAAGGGCAATAATTCTGTCCTCACCCAAAGCTTTCCTCTATTCTTACCATCATGGTTTTGCAGTGCTCGTTGTTCTTGCTCTGTATCTTCTAATGTTCTACTTTTTTGCTATTACACTTTTTAGAGTTCTTGCTTTCTTGTAATGGGTAAGACTTTTTAAATAATACTCATGTTAAAATTCTTAGTCTCGGGGCGCCTGGGTGGCTCAGTTGGTTAAGCGACTGCCTTCGGCTCAGGTCGTGATCCTGGAGTCCCGGGATCGAGTCCCACATCGGGCTCCCTGCTCTGCAGGGAGTCTGCTTCTCCCTCTGACCCTCCCCCTCTCATGCTCTCTGTCTCCCACTCTCTCTCTCAGATAAATAAATAAAACCTTTAAAAAAATAAAAATAAAAATAAAATAAAATAAAATAAAATAAAATTCTTAGTCTCTTTGTTTGGAATTTCCCCAAGTTTATACCATGTTCAGAATTTTTTTTTTTCCTTTTTATTTCCAAGGAGGTTTACCTTCCTTGTAAAATCCCTTCCTTTGTATCTGCACATCTTGATTTGACCATTATTTGTCTACTTTGGTGTAACGCTGGGTGTGGTTCTCTCTCTAATCGCCATTGTGGTGGGAGGAGTTCTAGAGTCTTCTGGGTTTTTGGCAGGGAGAGAGCAGCTTCCAGGTTTTACTAATATTCAAAAAGAAGCCCCCTGCACAAAGTCCTAGTTGTTCTCATACTTCCCATGACATACTGTGGTGCTTTGAAATAACATTCTAGCTGGAACTCTCAGCTAGAGCCGTGAGAAATTTGACTATTTAATGGGTTTATGTCTGCTGCTTGAAGGCTCTACCAGCATTTTATTAATTTTATTCCTATAATTTTTAAACACTTTGATTGTGTCTCCATTTAATACCATGCAGCTACAGTGTTCAAATCATCCTGTGTGCCTCCTTCAGTGTTGTCCTACTTCCAAGGATTGGCTTATTAGGAGAGAAGGAGTCTATTTCTAAGAATAGTACACAGTAAATCTTGATCAAGTAGGTAATGCAACTCAATTATTTATATGAAATATACTCTAAGGGAAAAAGAGTGAAAAGTCAGATTAATAAATTCATGGAGACTTTATATAATCCATAACTTGCAGCATATATATAATAGGTGTTCACAGTGGTAATTCCAAAATTTTCAATCATCCAAGAAAAACGCATTTCTGATTCCTTTGGTATTAAGGAAAGAGGAACCATGTATTTGAGAATGATTTCCAATAATAAGAAATGAAGTAGAAAGAGGTGTCTGTTTCATTACAGAATTAAATTAGTCAGAACATCCTATTCTTTAAGCATTTCCGTTTATCAACATTTTACTATACTTTTAGATAGGAAGTCTAATCAAGACTATCTGAGAAGTCAGTGTATTGGAATGTCACTTACCAAAGATTTCAAATATACTTTTTAGAGCTTTTAGACCATGACTTTTAGGGAAAGTTCTCTGGTCAAAAGAGCATTCGCCTGCAGAATGTCACAATTGTCACTAAAATCTCATTTTGCTGTCAGACAGAAATGACATTATTTCAACGATTGGGTGTATCTAGATACGTATGAATAATACGATACAATAAAATGCTGAAATGTGTTGATATATTCAAGGCATGGCTTGAAGAATGAAGAGACCTTCCTGGAATCAAGATAGCCTTGTTTACTGGATCCAAATGCTCTTTAGACATTTGAGCGATTTAGGCAGAGATGCAGTTTTTGGATCCTTTTGTTTTAAATTGTGTCATCCATTACCTAAATGCATTTTTACCCAGCAAGAAATGGCAGAGCCCAGGATTTATAACATCAACACTCCCAGAATCAGAAAGATAGTGATTTTGATCATGGTTTTTGAAAAGGTATTAACATGCCTACACATGTCTGTCCTTTCCACATCCTTCCCCCCCCAAATCCCCAAATATAATATGAATATTTTATAGTCATGTTTAGTAATGAGCACCCAATCCAACCTTAAAATGACTCCTCTTTTAATTAGCACATTAGTCACTCAGTAAAAATTGAGTTGGATGAATTATTCAAACAGAATTCAGCAGAGATTCAGGAGCAAATCTTAGAGACTGCCAAAAGAAGGAGCAAGGCTGCATAGTTGTTTTTCCACTCACAGAAGGTTAAAGAGAGATCCTGCAAAGCAAAGGAGTGGGAGTCATTAGGGCCATTTGTTAATAGAGAAAGCCCTAGAATGAGCTGCCAGTGTCAGAGGATGACCTTGAAGTACTGATAAACACTAAGCAGAGGAGGGGGAACGTGTTGGTGAAGTAACACTTCTTTATTTTATTTATTTATTTTTTTGCTTTCATAGCTTAAATTAAACCCCAAAGAATACTGCTGTGTACATTTTGGGATGAACTCTCGCTAGGCATTCACCTAGTGCCTAAAATACTTTTGAACTGCAAAGAAACATTCATGTTGAAGTTTTGTTGCCTCAGGATAATTCTGTAATTTAGTGCAGAAGAAATGGTCCAATTAGCAGTTGGGACCAGCAGGGGAAAACTAACTGGAGTGAAGAGAGAGAGAGAGAGAGAGTGAGAGTCAGAACTTTATTCCTCAAGCACAAAAAACCTACTCAAGGGAAGGAGAGGAAGTGGAAAAAAGCAGGAGGAAGTAGAATTCCGTAAGTCAGTGGCAGTGATAATTGGAAATAAAAATGACTTTTAAAATACTGCAAAGCCAAAGTCCATAAAAACAAGCAGGGGGGAATCCCCTCAAGGACTTAGACTTTCTCATGAAATTGTTCAGAAGCATAGACAATAAACAAAGCATGAATCCTGCAGGATAGATCCCTATCACCCAGATTTGGGCAAAGACAAGAAATAACTGAGTCCAGAGGAGAGTATCCATGAAAGTCAGCCTGGCTCTCCAGGTAATTCATCTGCAAGAGACATTTGGTTGAATTATTTGTTTTTGGTTGCTATTCTCTTTCCATTTCAAGTTGCTTTAGTCAGAGAAAAACACTTGAAGGCAGGAAGCCTGCTGGGTTATACTTTTCTCATGCTGAGTGAGCCATTTCCCTGGGCTCAGTAGGAACTAGTTTGACTTTAGCCTGATGTGCAACCTTCAGGAGAGCGCTTGGCTTCCAGAGACCCAGAGTCCTTCCATGGCCATTTTGAAGAGGTGGGTTATTTTATGACCTCTATGGCTGGCCACAGAATATTTGAAGTAAACTGGGTTCAGGGGCCATAATCTAGTGGTCAAAATCTGCGTCAGACTCCTAGAACTGACCCAGGTTCACTTCCACCTTCAGAATGAAGGGTCATCCATTTATCTACTTGCCCACCTGAGCTGTCACACCCACATTTAATCTGTAGGCTTAACCCAGAAATGATCATCTGGCCCAAGCATACTATGCTTTCCATTGATCATATTTTGTAATTGTTTGACTCCAGAATAGCCTGAATCCAAGAGATGTGTTCCTACCTACAGGATATCACTGGAGGGCTACAGAATGCTATACAGACCAGGGGTTTCTTTCTCCCACTGGGCCATCACAGGAGGTGAAATTCTAGTCCCAGCTCCAGCCTACAAGGGATGCACAGAGACTGGTTCATTTTAGCTGGAATTATATTGCCTTTTAACTTATTTATTTGATCCATGCTAATGTGAGTAGATGTGTTGGTTGCTACCCTTGTTATCCATCAAAACATTAAGCAGCCCTGGGAGAATGGGAGCCGAGATTGGGTATTTGTCTTTCTGGGTATACCCTGCATACAATGAAACAAAAAAGTGTTTAAAATTGAAATTAGAGTAAATTTTTCTCACATTTTCCAGAGTTAACTGTAATTAATATTTTCGGTAGCTACTATGATGTTCTATTTCTTGACCAATTCCACACAGTTATAACCTCCCAGAAATACGAAGATTTGGCCATTATAACCCTACTTTTTCTCTCTGATTTTTGTTCACTGTATGATTATTATTTCATTATTAACTTATACAAAATGTATATTCTGACTTGCGAATATAAATAATTCTTATGTTTTCTTTGTCTACAGGTTAGGCCTAATAGCTTAAACAGAAGAAAAGCCACATTTGTTGTTATAAAAATGTTATTCACTCTAGATCTCTGTAGCATGACTGAATGGATAGAGAAGAAACTATAATTCTGTCATTCAATCTCTGCTCACATGGGAATGTTTCACATGCGAAGGTCCAGTGGATTCCCTTCGAATTTCCCTTCTGTTCTCTTTATTTCATCCAGACCGTACTCTGTGGCCCATGTTGCTTTTGTACCACATCACCCTTTTTCTTGTAGGACTCTTTTGCTGCTTTGGAATGCTGCCTTGAGCATTTAAGAGTAATTTAAGAGTCCATGCATGTCCAAAAATGTCTTTATGTTGCCTTCACATTGGTTGTGGAATTCATTCGAGCTAGAATTCTATTACCTTTTAGGTTGCTTATTTGATTCCTGCTAATGTGTTCATTGCTCCTCATATTACCTAGCAAGATTTAGGCAGCCCTGAGGAAATGGGACATGGGGTTATATACATTTTAGAGGCAGGGGAGGGAAAGGAAAGATTAACCTGAATGTGGTTGAAAAGCAAAGGCTCTCAAATAGGCACTGGCACTGTAAAGGACCAGACGGTACATATTTTCAGTTTGAGAGGCCCTACAGTCTGTCACAACTCTGCTATTGCAGTAGAAATGTTGCCATACGCCTGGGTGGCTCAGTCGTTAAGCCACTGCCTTCGGCTCAGGTCATGATCCTGGAGTCCCGGGATCGAGTCCCGCATCGGGCTCCCTGCTCGGCGGGGAGTCTGCTTCTCCCTCTGACCCTCCCCCTTCTCATGCTCTCTGTCTCTATCTCATTCTCTCTTTCAAATAAATAAATAAAATCTTAAAAAAAAAAAAAGAAATGTTGCCATAGATGAGATGTAAATAAGGAGACGAGACCATGTTCCAATTCAACTTTATGCATCTGCCCTGAAATTTGAGTTTCATATAGTCTTCATGTGTCATGGAAGTGGTTTTTAAAAAATTATTTTAAAATGTTAAAACCATTCTTAACTCGCAGACCATACAAAACCAGGCAGGAGGCTGACCCTCAGTGTAACATGAAAACAGCAAGTAAAAGTTTTCCTTTCACTCCCTGTTCTGATTACAAAAAAAAAAAAAATCAAAACCTAAATCCTTAAATAAGTTTCAATTAATTTTTCCCTTAATACTTTGACGACTTTGTTCTATTGTTTTCTAGCATCCCAGATTGCTAATGAGAAGTCTAACAGCGGTTTAATTCCCTTTCCTTCACAGGGAACCTACCCCCTCGCTCTCCAAAGATTTAGCATTTCCTCTGGATCTCTGAATTCTCAAAATTCACCAGGATCTGTATAAATGTCCATCTTTAAAATGTCTTCTGCTTGAAACTTGGTGGTTTTGTTCCATCAGAAGGCTGTTACTTTTCTTTAGCTCAGGGAAATTATGTTGTATATATGTGCTTTTATTGCTTTTTTCTCTCCCCTGTTTTTTCTTCTCTTTTTTTCTATAATTCCTAATAGAATGGTATTACATTTCTGTATCTATCATTCATGAATCTTTATTCTTTCTGACTCATTCTCTTGTACATTTCATTCTGGGAAATTTCCTCAATTTGATCTTCTCAGCAACTTCTTTTTTTTTTTTTTTTTTTTTTTTTTTTTTTTTTAAGATTTTATTTATTTGCGAGAGAGAGAATGAGAGACAGAGAGCATGAGAGGGAGGAGGGTCAGAGGGAGAAGCAGACTCCCCGCCGAGCAGGGAGCCCGATGTGGGACTCGATCCCGGGACTCCAGGATCATGACCTGAGCCGAAGGCAGTCGCGTAACCAACTGAGCCACCCAGGCGCCCCTTCTCAGCAACTTCTTATTGTTCTTCCCATTTAATCATTTTATCTCTTCATTGGATTTAAAAAAATGTCCCCATATTTTTAATTTAGAAGAATTATTATTCACTGACAGTGAATTGTTGTGGCTTATTTTGCTGCTTTGAGTTTTGGGAGCTTTTTCAGGACACTGGGATGACCCACTCATATGCCAGTTGTCTCCCCAAAGGTTTCTTTCTCCTTTGTGTCCTTTAACCCAATTCTCTATACTGTCCTTCAGTAAGTCCTCAAAACTGTGCTTCACTTACGTTTTCTTTTTATTCCTCTTTTTGCTCCTCCCCTCGCCTCTGTGTTCCGATAACTGTTACGGTTTCTTTCTATTTGCAAATATTGTTCCTGTCATTTTCTTCTTAAAGAGAAAGGAAATAGAGGTAAATCCTCAGCCTGTTATCTTGAGCAGGGAGATAAGAAAGACAACAGTGGAAAAGTTGATGAGAGTATGGGGAAAGAAAAATAAAAGCTGCTTGGATTCCTGTGGTATTTTATCTGGGACAAAATGGGAGGAAGTGAGGATGCTGTAGGAAGGGGATAACTAAATCAAACTTCAGCCGCTTGGCAGTTTTGGGAAGAGGGCAGAAATGGCAAGACCATTCCTAAATAAAGCCTATACATTTCCAACCAATGTTGTATAGCTAATAGATCCAAATGTTAATGTGGAACTTTACAAATTATGGGGGTACCATTGATCTTTTATTAAGATGTTGTAAGCACATTTGTACCAACTAGTGAATCCAGTCATGCAGAAGAGATGAGGCTAGTTTTATTTGATTTCCTGGAGGCCTAACTAATTGACCATGGATCAGAACAAGCTGGCAAGTATGACAAATCTCACGGATGTCTCCTCTTCTATATGATGAAGTAATTAATGTCTATTTAAATGTTACTAAATCTCCCCAGGATTGATGCCAATAATTTCTCAATTAGTAGACAGGTCCACCATTTTAATGCTTTCTTGTCTTTAAAAGCATTTTAATCTTTATCTTCTCTCTGAATGTTATAGGTACCTCACAGTGAAACCACATTTTGGTGTCAAAATATTTGTGATAGTGGCTCAGTGTAGACGTGGTTTAAGCCTGTTCCCCAGACTCCTTCATGGCATTAATAATCGCCCTCAGAGTGAGGTTTCCTGGCCATTCTGTATCACCTTTATGTTCTTCCTTTTGAATGGTCCGCAATTTGCATAAATGAGGCCCAGAAGGGTACTGTGTCTGAGCTTTAGTGATGAACTGAGTGGAACTGGGGAGGAAAAGAAAAAGAGCATTAAAAAAGTGACCTAACCTAAAACATGGAGCTATTCCCAAACAGTGTACAGACCATGGATGTTCATTTTGTGTTCAAATAAAATCTAATCTTTCTCTCCCCCTCTCTCTCTTGCTTTATAATGCAGAGCAGATGTAGCAGTTTGGTCTTTCCCTGTGAGCTCTGTGTTGCTGAATTGAATAGTAACTTGCAAACCGATCTGTAGCCCAGGGAAGAAAAACCGAGAAATTAATTCCTCATCCCCTACTCTTTATATATGTGTGACCCTTAATTACGTTCACAGGGTCCTATTCAGAATGTGTAATGCAGGCCTAGGAGACAAGGGAACTACCGGACAAACCAGACAAAAAAGATAACCTTGCAAAGCTTTTGTTTGTGAAATAATACCGTGCCGGGTTAGAAGTTTTACAAGGAAAAACTACATGAGAATAATAGGGCTTTGTAAATCAATTTGGGCTTCAGAGTTTCCATTTGGGGTTCACCCATATAAATGAAAGCAGTGACACTAAACTTATTTCAACCTTTAATCAGTGCTGACTTTAAATAGTATCATATGTATAATAGAAAACACTGCATTATCTTCTCAAGGCAATCTTTTCTCTCAGGTGAGGTCATAGCTAAACCTGAAACCATTGTTATTGATGTTTAGGGCCAATGTATTAATTTATATGTGCCCAGCATTTTTTAAAAATTCAGGTGTATATCAAACTATTTTAAAGGAATTATATCAGGAAATATATACCAATCTATTTTACCAAGTTTCACTCGGTGCACATTTCAGAAGTGCATATATTAACAACTTAAACACATATATAGGAAGGAAAACCAGTGAGGACAGTGCTTCACTGATCATTAATATCTTCGATATGATCACACGTTTTTCTTGTTAATATAACTAAATAAGCTTGTCTGCTACTGCTTGCCCATAGTACCTCGGCTGATATCTGATTGGCATGTAACAGAAACTGATTAAAATGTGTTACAATGTCACTTTACCTTTCCGTACCTCAGTTTTCCTATCTACAAAATGAAGGAATTGGGATAGATTATCTCTAAATTCCCACTTGACGCTTAGATTTGTTAGTGGTACAATTTGAACTCCTCCCTCTCAGCATACCTGTTGGCATAATTCACAGAAAAGTACTTTGCCTCACTTGAAATCTTAAGACTTGGGAAAACTGATCTTCAATTTGGAAAGGAAGAAGGCCCACCCTAGTCTCCCATTTCCCTAAGTGACTGGTTTTAAGCACAGTCAAAAATGTAAATGCTTAAATGGTAAGCATATTTGTGTTACAACATAGTCCTTTCTCAATTCAGAAATCATTGTGATTGCCTACTATATGCTCGACTCTCCAGATATATTCCCCATCTGCTTGCTACTCCTCCTGACATATTCAAGGAATTAAAGCCCACTGTTCTATAATTAGACACAAGATCTAAAAAACAATTGCCCCAGAGGGGCAATCATTAATTTAAATTTGGGATAGAATGTAAAATTTATGAAATTGTTTCTGAGGACAGGTTTAATCTCTTACAATGTTATTGAGGTATAGGTAACATAAGATACAACTTCACGTACACAATATAATGAGTTTGATATGTGTATATACTTCTAAAACCATCACCACAATCAACATAGTGAACATTTCTGTTCCTAGAAGTTTTCCAGTGACCCTTTGAAATCCAAGCCTCTCTCATATGCCCAACCATCCCCAGAAAACCCCCGTTTTGCTTTCTGTCACTATAGATAAGCTTGCATTACATAGACTTTAATATAAATGGAACCATACTACATTTACTCTTTTTAAACAGGTTTCTTTCACTCAGCATAATTATTTTAAGATGAACTCTATGCTGTTGTGTGTATTGATAGTTTATTCCTTGTTATGGCTGAGATTCCATTGCATGGATATACCACAATTTGTTTATACATTCTCTAATTGATGGAGATTTAAGTTGTTTCCAGCTTGGGGCTATTACAAATAACACAGCTATGAATATTCATGCACAAGTCTTTATGAGGTTATATGCTTCCTCATCTCTTGGATAAATACCTATGAGTGAAGTGGCTGGATCATACAGTAGGTGGATGTTTAACTTTTTAAGGAACTGCCAAACTGCTTTTAAAGTTGTTGTACTGGCGTGCCTGGGGGGCTCAGTCGGTTAAGCGTCTGACTCTTGATTTTGGCTCAAGTCATGATCTCAGGGTCATGGAATCAAGAGCCCTGCATTGGGCTATGCGCTGAGCATGGAGCCTGCTTAAGATTCTCTCTCTCCGCCTCCTTCTGCCCCTTCCCTCCCCACACTCACTCTCTCTCTCAAAAAAAAAAAAAAAAAAAATACAGTGGTCGTACTATTTTAAATTTCCACAAGCAGAGTGTGACTGTTCTAGTTGCTCTACACCAGAGGTCAACAAACTATGTCCCATTGGCCAGATCTGGCCCACCATCTGTTTCCGTATGGTGGCCTGTGAACTAGGAAAGGTTTTTATATTTTCAAGTGGTTGATAAAAAATTCAAAAGAACAATAGCATTTGTAAAATGTAAGAATTATGTAAAATTTGAATTTAGTGCCCATAAATAAAGTTTTATTCGAACACAGCTCATACATAGTACATTCATTTATGTGTAGTCTGTGGATGCCTATGTGCTCTGTGGTTGAATAACCTTGACTGAGACCACATGGCCCAATGTGGTCAAAATGTCTTCTCATTTTGATATATTTTTAGATTCAGTTGCTACAATTTTATTAATAATTTGTACATCTCTGTTCATGAAGAATACTGGTGTGTGGATCTGTTTTATTATAATGACTTTGTCTTGTTTTGGTATCAGGGTAATGCTAGTTTCACAGAATGGTTTGGAAAGTGCCCCCTCTTCTTTTTTTGAACAGAGTTTGTATAAAAGTAACATCAGTACTTCTTTACATGTTTGGTAGGATTCACCTGTGAAGCCTTCTGGGTGTGAACTTTTCTTTCTTGGAAGATATCTAATTAGGAATTCAATTTCTCTAACAGCTACACAAATATTCAGGATATCTGTTTCTTCGTGAGAGAGCTTTGGTAGTTTGTCTTAAATTTTTCTGTTTGTCATCTAAATTGTCATATTTATTAGTATAATGTTGTTCAAAATATTCTTTCATTATCCCCTATCTAATGTCTGTAATATCTGTACTGATAGTTTCTTTTCATTCAGATATTAGCAAATTATGCATTTTCCCCTTTTTTCCCTGTTCAGTCTGGCTAGTGGTTTATTATTCTTGTTAATTTTTAAAAAGAGCCAGTTTTTGTTTTATTGATATTCTCTCACACCCCCTCTCTCCTTTTAGTTTTTTATTTAGTTGATTTTTGCCCTTATCTATATTATTTCCTTCATCTTACTTTGGGTTCCATTTGTTCATCTTTGTCTGTTTTCTTCAGGAAAAATCTCAGGACATTGATTGGAGACTTTCCTACTTTACTAATATAAGTGTTGAATACTAGGAATTTTCCTTTTTGCACTGAATAAAACACATACCACAAATTTTAATATATTGTATTACCATTTTCATTCACTCAAAATATATTCTAATTTTTCTTGTAATTTCTTACTTGAACAAGTCATTTATAAGTTTGTTTTTCAGTTACAATGTATTTGTGAGTTTTCAGAGATCTTTTTGTTATTTATTTCCAAATTAATTGGAATGTCATCAGAGAACATACTTTATAAAATTTGATCACTTTAAAGTCATCGAGAGCTGTTTTTTGGACTTTCAGTATATGGTTTGTCTTAGAAAATGCTTACATGTGCTTGAGAAAAATGGGAGGTAGAATGTTTTAAAAATCAACTTTCTTCATAACATTGTTTGTGTCTTCTATATGTTTACAGACTTGGTCTAATTCTCGTATATATTATTGAGAAGGGAAGGTTGAAATGCCCAACTGTAATTGTGACTTTCTCAGTTTTTCCTCACTGTTGTGTCAGTTTCTGCTTCTATTTTGAAGCTTATTTTTAGATGCATAAATGTTTAGGATTTTTACATCTCAACCCCTTTATCGTTATAAAATAACTCCCTTAATCCCTGGTAATATTCTTTGCTCTGAATTCTACTTTGTCTGATATTAAAATAGCTAATCCAGCTTTATTTTGATTAGCATTTAGCATATTTTTTTACTATCCTTGTACTTTTAACCTATCTGCATCTTTGTATTTAACGTGAATTTCTTCCTACCTCACCATCATTTTCCTCAATCTCCCATAAATTTTGCAGGGCTCTGGAGTCCAGTCCTATGCTCTACCTATACTTATTTAGAAGACAAATACTCCCAAGCTTTATACCTCTACCGTGGACTTGCGCCTTAACTCCAGATTTATATAGCTAGCTGCTTACTAAAGATCTCCATTTGGATGTCTAGTAAGCATCTTAGACTTTATAGGTCCAAAACTAAACTCCTGGTCTTCATCTCCAATCTATAGTCTTTTCTATCTTAGGAAGTGGTAAATCTATCCTTTGGCTCAGGTCAAAAATTTTGGAGTCACTTTTGACTTCACTCTTTGATACATGCCTTATCTCCATCTCTCATCAAATCCTATTGACCTTACCTTCAGAATATGTTCATATGTCAACAGATCATCACAGCAACATTGCCCCCCACAATGCAAAGCAGCACCATTGCTCTTTCGAATGACTAATGGTCTCATTATTATTTCACCATTTCTACTCTCACCCACCCACTCTACTCTCTGTACAGCTGCTAAAATGATCCTTTCAAAACTTAAATCAGGTCATATTTTCTCCTCTGTTCAAAACCCACTAATGACCTGCCCTTTCACTCAGAGTAAAAGCCAAAGTCCTTACAATCACCTCAGATTGCCCCATAGCTTTTTTATTATATCCTTCAGCTCTTTTTCAAATGTCAACTCCATAATGAGGCCTTTGCTGACCACTCAATTGAAACTTATAAAACATCTTCCAAGCCCTGGCAATACCCATTTCCCTCCAAGATTTATTCTTTTTCAAAAGAACTTACCACATCATTGCATACCATGTATTTTTATCTATGTATTTTTTATTGTCTGTCTTTCCTAATAAAAGGTGAACTCACTGAGAACAGGGCTTTTTTCTTTTTTCTGTTTGGTTCATGTTGTAATCCTACCACCTGGTACTTAACCAATATTGATTGAAGAAATGAAAGAAACAAAACTTTTAGAAACTAAACAATATACTGAGTTTTCAAAAATACCTTTGCTAGATATAGAATATTAAAAGTTGTATATGACTGTCATATTTTTGTCCGTACTCCTAGGGTATCCACTTATTGTTAACCAAATTAAAGCATTAGTGTCTACTTCAATAGTGATGTTGGCTAAGGCATATGAGTTGAGTGAGTGTGTGTGTGTGTGTGTGCAAGTGCTTCATTCATCACCCCTGCCCACAATGTATCACTGCTTTGCTCAAGATTCGTAATGGCTCCAAACTTACACACACACGCACACACTTTGCAGACTTAGGCACACCTGCCTTTCTAGTATAGTTCACATCACTTCTCACCAAGGACCCACCATTTCTTTAACTCTTTTCCTTCTCCCTAACAGCACCATGCTCTCTTTACGTCCAAGCCATCAACTATGAGTTTTCCTCACCTTGAATGTCCTGACATTTCCCATTTTTCTTAGAAAATGCTCACTGTTCTTTTTGACAGATGCATCCAATACTGACTTGCCTCTTCTCCCTAGACTTACAGGCATCATTGTTTGTATCATTCATGTAACATTTATCCTAACTTGCTTTATATTGAAGCATTCATATCATATGGCTCCATTGTCCTCCTAAAATGTCTGTCTGGAAAAAGTAATTCTGACTGAATTTAGCTACCTATCTTCCTTGAGTTTATAACCCTAATGTTGAGCATGGAGGGGAATAAACTTACAACCTAGCAGATTGATGCTATTCTAAATTCATGACATCCAACTTCAACTGGGCTGCCATTGATTTCCTAATTAGTTCTCATTCTCATTTCTTTGTAACAGCTATTTCCAACCTTCTCCTTTCTCCTTAAACCTCTGTTCCTGCCAGTTTGCTTCTTACCCCTCAGCATATGTCTTAGCCTCCTACTTCAAGGAGAAAATAGAAGCCTACTAGCAATGTTCTCAACTTCATGCAACCAAAGCAATTTCTTTGCACCTGCACTTATCCTCTCCTCCTTTCTCTCGCTCTCATTTCAGTGCATGAATTAACTGTCTAGTGCTAATATCTCCACCTGGGTTCTTGATTTCCTTTCTTTTCACCTTCCAGCATTCTCCCTCGATGAAAAGGGGAGGATTCCTTCTCCTGTACCTTTAGCTCTACCATTATATTGAGATTGCTCCCTATCAGTACTAATCAGGCTCAAGTGTTGCCTAACTTTAGAACAACCTCTTTGAAAACTCATTATTCTCTTAGCCACCAACTTCCTTATCATCTTTCTTACATAGAGTCAGACTTTGAAATTGTTAACCATCTTTGTGGTTATTCTCTTCCCACTCATACTTCAATCCACCATACAGATCTTCCTCAACTTCTGATTGGGTTATGTCCCAATAAACCCATTGTATGTTGAAAACATCCTAAGTCAAAAATGCGTTTACTACACCTAATCCACTAAACATCATAGCTTAGCCTAGCCTGCCTTAAATATGCTCAGAACACTTACCTTAACCTGTAGTTGGGCAAAATCATCTAGGACAAAACTTATTTTATAAGATGGTGTTGGATATCTCATGCAATTTATTGACTACTGTACTGACAGTGAAAAATGAAATGATTGAATGGGCACAGAATCATTGTAAGTGTTTGGTAAGGGTTGTGTACCCTTGTGATGGCAGGGCTGTTTGGGAGCTGCAGCTTGCTGCCCATCCAGCATCACAAGGGACACTGTACCACATATGACTAGTCCAGGAAAAGATCTAAAATATTCAAGTATGGTTTCTACTGAATTCATCACCTTAGCGTCATTGTGAAATCAAAAATTCATAAGTCAGTTTATCATAAGTCAAGAACTGTGTGTATCCTAGCTTTTGCCCCTACCCACTATACTGAGACAGTTACGCTAAATCTTAGAATAAAGTCTTTGTAGCATAATTAATAATATTTAGAATCCTGCATTTTGATCCCCTGCATGTCTCCCTCAGTGTTTCTGTGCCCACCTCTCCCCTTCCTCCACACTCTATGCACACAGCTTTTTGTAAGTCTTAGGACATATAATGATGTCTCTCCTTCTCTGACTTTCAGGATTTCATGTCTTATAACTTTGGCTGATCGGTTAGCATTCGTATATTTTCCAAGTCTCATTTGAGAAATGACTTTATTCAGAATATTTCTCTCCTTAGTTTTCTCCCAAGTCTGAGGTTAAGGTTGTCCAGTATGTTGTCCCATAGCAAGTCATATTTCTCTTCACATTGTAATTGCTCATTTGTCTATATCCCCCACTAGATCACAAATTTCATTATGGCATAAAGCCTTGTTTGTCCTTGTCGTCCATGTTGCCAAACATGGACCTTGTAGGCCATCAGTAAACACACACACACACACACACACACACACTATGACTTAGTCATAGTGAAATTTGCGATATATATATATGGGGTGTGTGTGTGTGTGTGTGTGTGTGTGTAGTAATTCTAACAATAAACCTTTCATGTTCCCATTTGCAAACAAATAGAATTTGTGAAGCCAAAGATGAAAACATAGGGTTACATTGTCACTGTAAATCATCACACTGGCTTAATATTTTTGAAATACTAGAGAATCACTTCCATAGCTATTTTTAAATACAAATGTATTTTTATAATAATATAGGCAAAATTTAATATAATATGCATGTAATATTAATATTTATTAGTGTAGTATAGACATTAGCTAAATATTAAGGCACCCAGGACTTACTCCTTGATCTCATCCCTTTCCTGTCCATCATTCTTTAGATTTTTGTAATGAATCTCTTTAAGTATTCTAACAGTTATCTATTGCTCTGTAACCAATCATCCCAAAATTTGGTGGTATAAAACAATAATTTGTTATCTTTCATGGTTCTGTGGATGGTTATTCCTGACTTACTCACTCAGCTGTGTTCACCTGGAAGGTAGGTTAGAAGGTCCAGGATGGCCTCATACATAGGTGTGGCAGTTGGTTCTGACTGTCAACTGGGATGTTTTTGTTCTCCTGCTTATTGCCTCTCATCCTCTTATTGGTCAGATGGGCTTCCTTATGTGGCAGTTTCAGAACAGAGTTCTTAAGAGGGTAGAAGGGAAAGCTGAAAGGCCTGTACAGATCTAACCTCAAAAGTCGTATCATCCCTTCTGACACAGTCTGTTGGTTGAAGCAAGGTGCAAGAGCAATGCACGTTCAAGAGACATGAAAATACATTTCACTTTTTGGTGAAAGAAGAACAAAGTCATATCACAAAGGTAATTGTGGCAAACTGCTCAAAACACCACCTTCTCCATCCCAAGTAATGGCAAATCCATCCCTCTAGCTGCTCTGGCAAAATCCTTGATGTTGTCCTTGTCTAGAGTGGCTATATAATTTATCATCCAAACTGGGATACATTTGGGTGAGAAAACAGAAATGAAAAATAATTGAAATTATATAGTTTTTGAAATGGGTATTTCTCAATGGAAAATTTGATTTTATTGTGGATCTAGAAAAGAGTTTATTCAAAACTACCTTTGAAAACAATTTTCTATATAAAATTTACATTTAAAAATACAAAATAGTAATTTTGAATTACTGATGCAGTCAGTAGATTCTTCTCTGTACACTATAATATTTTTAAATGAGAAGAACACTATATCCACAAGTTTCAAGGATCCCAGGAAGCTCAGAGAAAATTCTGTTGAATGGAAGAAATCTCAATTCTAATTTCTTTCACTAAAGTGCATATATGGTTCATTTAAAATAGGCCACAAGTACTTTCTTTTTGCTTCCATCAAGGGGACCTTTCTTTGAGAAATATTTTTATGATAAAAATTTGTCAAATAATTTTCTCTACATATTTTTCTTTTGAGTGTTGCACCAAATTTAAATACTGCAAAACCATAGGACTTTGCAATCTTATCCTACTGGCATAGAGTATACATATATACAATTAAAAATTCTATGAGGGGTGCCTGGGTGGCTTGGTCGGTTAAGCATCTGCCTTTGTTCAGGTCGTGATCCCAGGGTCCTGAGATAGAGCCCTGCATCTAGCCCTATATAGGGCTCCCTGCTCAGTGGGGAGCCTGCTTCTCCCTCTCTCTCTGCCTGCCACTCCCCCTGCTTGTGTGGGCTCTTTCTCTCTGTCAAATAAAGAAATAAATCTTAAAAAAAATAAATAAAAGTTCTATGAAATGAGTCTTTCTAGAGACACTTGGAATACTGCAAAGTGAAGTTGTAAAATTTCAAAATGAAATTGTGTACCTCATTTGACCTGTCATCACTTACTTTGTCCTATTATTCCTTTGTTTTTATAGAGATAAATATAAAAGTCTTTCTGTTTTCAGGCTTTAGTTTTAATAATTAGCTGCAATACATTAAAATCTTTAGTAGCTGGAGTTTTGCTTTGTTTTGTTTAGGTTTTCTCATTACTGAATACTTCTGTTAAAGACTTCCAATGCTTTTGAACAGAAATCAACCAACAATTAGAAGGCACAGTCAGAAAAATTTCATTGCCATTTAGAATACTGTTGTATTGGAAAGGATCAGCTATGGGTTCCACCACTTTGCTGACAGCAGCTATTCGTAGCTGTTTTTTTAAATTAAATATCAGCTTTGTAGCTCAGTTTTTCTGTGTGCTTATAAATTATTTGTAAATTTGGACAACTTTCATTTTTATTTTTAGAATATCACCCCAAATTTGGACTCAGTTTTGAGTTGTGTGTGTTCCACAATCAATTCCAATATACTTCTACTTCATGAGGATCTTAATTAGGACGAATGTTGTTCTTTGCATTATGATTATGATACTGTAGTCCCCAAAATTTGCGTTCAAATTTTCACTGCAAAACAAATAATTTTATCTTTATTGTTGCACTTAGCCAACTGGAATGTGAAATAATGTTAGAAATTTCACCTTCAAAGGGATGAAATTTTAAAAGCTTTACTTCGAACTAGCTGAATAAAGTAATCTAAGCATTACTGAATTAACGGACTTTCTATTTGAAAAATCTGATGACACTCACAGGGCACCAGCATCAATCATTCACGAAGCTCTTCAGCTATTGGACCATAAGAAAGCTTGAAATGGAAGCTGAGCAAACGTAATTTAAAATAATGAACATGGGGGGCACCTGGGTGGCTCAGTCGGCTAAGCGGCTGCCTTCGCCTCAGGTCATGATCCCAGGGTTCTTGGATCGAGCCCCACGTAGGTCTCCCTGCTCAGCAGGGAGTCTGCTTCTCCCTCTGCCTGCCTCCTTGTGCTTTCTCTCTCTCTGACAAATAAATAAATCAAATCTTAAAAAAAAAAAATGAACATTGATCTAAATGAAAAGACATTCTTCATTTAGTCATCTGTGAACTTCCATCTGGGAGGTGCATATATAAAATCATTTTGAGGGACAATCTTCTTTAAATAAAAAACTTGACGTAGACACTGATGTTTCTTCATCTTTGCCCTCTGTTTTTCTTTTTCTTCTTCTTCTTTTTTTAATCAGCACCAGTACCACCACATTTGATGTTGACAGGATCGAGGATCTCGCTCCTGGAAGATGGAGATGGGCTTTCCATTGGTGACGAGTTTCCCATTTTCAGCTTTGACTGTGCCCTTGAATTTGCTGTGGGTAGAATCATACGAGAACATGTTCGGCATCGTGTCCCGTGGGCATGGCTGGCACTGCACCAGATGATGGGCTGTCTGTAGAAGGGGGAGGAGCAGAGAGCTGTCCTCTGATTTTCATTGACCTGTGGTATCATTAATACCCCCATGGAAGATGGTAAAGATCATCAAGAGTTTATGTAGGTTGCATATTTATCATCAACTTTCTCGAGGAATGGAGACTATAGTCTTTTTTGTTTAATTATTAAACATGAATTTAGTGTTTTTTAGTTTAGTGTAGCCAAAAAAGTATATTGCAAACAATTACAAAATAGTAAAACAAATAGTTTTAGATCTATGCCATGTAATGTCTGACTAATAATACAATAGATGGTAAAACTATGTAGCAAGCATGCTCAGATTCTTTTCTATACAGGAATAGCCAATTTCTAATCTCTCATATTTCAGAAGCGTTGTGGACACTGCTGACTGGTGATCTGGCAGCATGGTGTGCCTCCCAGGCCTGGTGGGCACAACTGGTGAGTACCCCAAGTGGTCGGCAGGAATGATGGTGCTGAATACTTCTGTCCACTGGAGAGCATGGAGTTACTGTTTCTAAGGGAGCACACTTCATTTGCTCAGAGGAGCATAGATTTTTCTCTTCTCTACCTCACACCCAATCCATCAGCACATCCTGTTTTCTCTACCTGAATAATTTGTCTAGAATCTTATCGTATCTTGCGATCTCCTTGGCTACCTCTATGGTTCACATAACCATCTTATCTAGCCTGGATTCCTAGCACTATCCTCTTATCTGGTCTCCATGTCTACCTTTGTTCCTCAATAGTCTATTGTTAATACAGTAGCTAAGTGAAATTTTAAAGATTTAAGTTAACTCCCATCATTCCTCTATTAGAAACCCTGTACTGGCTCTCTAGTTAGCTCAGAGTAACAGCCAAAATCCTGCTCTTGAACTCCAAAACCCTACTCCATCTGGCACCATTCCTCCTCTGAACTCATCTCCTGTCACCGTCCCCCTTTTACAAGCCAGGGCCAGCCACAGACAACTCTTTGATGGTCCCACATACTGTATGCATGTGAGGGCCTTTTGTCTAGTTGGTGCATTTATAGGGAATTCTCCTTCCCCAGATATCCCTTTGGCAAAATTCTCTCACCTTATTCTAGAATGCAAATGCAAATCTCATCTCCTCATTGGGTTTACTTGATTATTCTATTTAATACTGCTATCTGAACATGCCCCTCTGAGCCCCTGTACTCTAGCACTTTTCAGTGTTTATACACTGTATGAGTTCCAGTACTGGTCAGCTTAGCCTATCATATTACTATCAGAGCATAGTAACAAAACACCTCCATTACTTACAATAACATTTTATTTCCATAGATTAACTGAGGCTGTGCTTCGAATGGTCGTTTTCATTCTGAATATTCCATGCTGAATTGCCTTTCTCCTGGTAGAGAGAAAAAAGGGACAACAGAAACTTCTGCTTGGAATAGCACCCATTATTCCCACTGACATTTCATTGGCTAAAACAGGTAATTTGGTCAAGCCTGAAGTAAAAAATGTAGGAAGAAAATCCTCCCATAGAAAGGGCTTAATACTAGTTAATGTTTATTATTCATTGTGTTCCCCCCACCAGCGTCTCAAGGGCAGTGCTCTTTATCCCTTCTGTTTGTGTTTTTTTCCCCCTGATAAGTATTAAGTACACAGAACAGAGCTTGGCATATGGGACATATTAAGTAAAATTTTATTGAATAAATGAATGAACAAAAATACACTACTATATAGTTTTACATTTCCATAGCTATCTAAAGTTCTTTAGAGTTTCCATGGTTAAGGTAAAGGCTATTGCTATTAGTTAAAAAAAATATTATAGGCTTGTATAACATTTTATTATTAATAACTAACTTCCAGTGAGAATATAAGAATATGGTGGAGGATAATGAATAACATTCCAATAAGGGGATAAGGGGTCCATTGTTTCTATAGCTTTGTAAGTGGCTGCTTGGCCTCAGACATGTTTCCTTTGCTAATAGGATTCATATAGCACTGTGACTAACCCAAAGGGGTGTGCCATGATTAGTCTGGGCCAATAATGGCACTTGTTTTCTTCTCTTACCCCTTGCGGAGATTGTTCTAGGATGATTTCCTAAAGAAGAAATTTGGTGAGAGCATCTGGAAGTCAGTTTGCTCCCTAATGAAAGAGATAGTTGTGTAAGGAGAATATCTTCCTTAGCCCTCTTCTCCCTCTTTTTCTAGTTGGGTGCTGTTGGATGAAGATGACATGCCTAGAGCTATGGAAGCCATTTTGTGACCATGAAGTGACAAATATGGGGATGAAAATAAACACATGGAGAATGAAGGATTAGCGCAGTGGAAAGAACCAGTATCTTTTATCACAGCATTAAGCTGCCAAAACAACTCTGCCATTACCTGCATACAGCATTCTTGGTAAGTAAACAATATACATACTTGCATAGTGGTTCAAGACACTGCAGTTTAGACATTTTGTTCTGGCAGCTGAAGGCGTCCTAACTGAGACAGATCTCTTGGGTCAAAAAAATCACGAACAGATATTGCAACATCTCACTGTATAGTATGCTTCAAATATGTTTCAAAAACATCTGAAATAAATAAGGAATCCAGATTAAAAAAAGTAACTTTGGCATATTGCCAGTATAATTGATATGGTCAAAATGCTAGAATGTAAACTGGTTTGACCAGCTATAAATGGGGAAGAACTTTCAGAACTGACCCAAAGAAGTAGTCTGAGTTGTTGCTTGTCAACCAGCTGTTCTAAAATCATATAGATTTCATCATAAATTGAAATGTTCTAGACCATGCTATATTACCATATTAATGTAGAAATACAAAATACATGGTAATTATTTTACTATTTAGCATATATGCTTGACTTTAAAAGGATCTAATACTAATTTGGGGCTAAAAATGGTTTTATAATTTCATAGACAATGGTACATACCTTTGGAAGCATTTGGCAATCAATATGAGATTTTGAATATTAATGTACCACCTGTGGAAAATGGATGTTTTGCTCCAAAGCCAGGAAGACATTCTGAATTTCAGAAAAGGACATAGGAACCTGAAGAGCTCGGTTTGCCCCTATGAGAAGATGTTACTGACATGAGGAAGGGAGTAAATGGCATTTATGTTGAATTGAAGCATGTATTAGATGTGGTTATGAATTCACTTGGTAGTAAATCACAGACAGTTCTATTACCATGGCTAAAATAGGATGTTGTCTCATGAAACAGGAAGTTAAAGGTTGGGAAATTCAGGGTTGCCATGACAGTTCAATGGTACCATTAGGAACTAAAGCTCTTTCTATCCTCAGCTACTCCATCCCTACTATGCATTCACTAACTTACTATTTCCTGTCTCAGGGTTGAAGAATGGGATTTTTCACCTTATGTCAGCATTCCTGGACAGAGGAAGGGCAAAGACTAACGTTCACTAGGTTATGCCTTTTGATTTTGGGAAGCAAACCCCGGACTTCTGGTGATATCCATTGGCCAGAACTGTGTCACAAGCCTACCCAGGGCAGCAAGGCAGAGTGGGAAATTGGTTATTTTAACTTGCTAGCCTTTACAGTAGAATAATGCAAGGATGAAAGAATCACAAGTGGGTTCTGGACACTTGAGAAAGTATGATAATATGGAAAATAGTTATTAATTTTTATGGTCTGTCTTGTCTGAAGCTGAGAAAGTACTTATGAATCTCCATAAATACAGCTGGATGAAGTGTCCCTTTCTACCATACCCATTTTCCCTGCCTGTGATCCATTGCCTTTCTCCATTTCTCCTGTATGAACATTACCCATCTTTCGAATTAACTACATAATTTGCAGTGCCTAGCACAGAATGAAAATGCAGGGTCCTGACCGCGGGTCAGGAAGTCTGTCTCCCAGTCTGACGGGACTGCCACCCCAGCCCCTGGGGATAGGTGACCTCACCCCCACCCCTCCCCCAAGGGATGGCATCCTCTTTGCTGGGACACGCTTTACCGAAATGGGGAGTTGGTGAGAAGCCTCTACTGAATTGCCACTGAATCTGCCTTTCCTGACTCTTCCAGGTCTTCGTAATCCCCAGTTGTGCCCTGTGGGTAACCATGATTCCCTAGCCTGATTATGAACTTCCTAGGTGGTTGCAGCTTTGCCTTACACCGTTTTTAGCGTTATCCCAGAACTGAGCCCTTGGTAGATCGCTCACACATCATTAATTGTTCCTGCCTTTTGTCCTTAACTACAGCAGGGATCTCTTAGTGGTAGTCATGAATCCTATTATTTGGTGGCCAGTAGTAAAGTCTTGACCTATATCATAGAGCTAAATGTTTGGCACAGAGACCTTTCCAAAGGTCTCCACCATGCTCTAGGTCAACACTCCCCTTGGGGATTCTATGACCAAGGCTTCATGGACCTTAAGGCCACGTGCTGCATCTCCAATTCAAGAAGGACTGTAGAGACAGAACTCACTTACTCCCTCCCGGCTTTAGACTTAGTTTCTTCTTTAATTCCTCTTATAAGCTGGGTCCTGACATTGTCTATTTTCTCTGTACACTGTCACATTCAGAGAAAGAGCTCAGCAATCAAAAAGTAATTAGAAGCAATCCTACCTTTTTACTAGTATTTCTTGAAGAAGGTCCAAGGGATTCAATGCATAATTCATATCAATATCCTCACACTCTGTCATTGCTCCCCAAACCTTTGCATCCACACCTTGTATCCTCATCCTACAAAAACTCTTAGAGAAACACATATTATTTGGCTCTTGGAATCTTCACTGTCTCCCTCACTTTATTAGATCTTCTCTTTTTTTTTCCTTTGAGTGTGAGTGTTGTTTCTTCTGATCTTCCCAGCTTAATGATATTCCCTCCCCACCCCCCACAAGATGTATAGAAAGGCCCAGAGTTTTCTCTTACAGGCTCAACATCTCCCTTTGAAGTTTGGAGAGACAGAGAGACCTAAAAGTGGTGAGACTTTACTTTTGAAGGAGGGAAGAGGGAGAAGATTGAAACATTCATAATTGAATATCTTTTAAAATCCCCATCTCTCTGAGAATCACTGCCCATGCTGCCCGGACTTCCTTCCCCCAGACAAGAAAGAGATCTGTCTCACTGAGTACACACAGAACTGTGCTTGGGGGCAGAGAGCCAAGATTGGTTTCTGTTTATCATGGGAAAGAGCTCAAGGTACTTAGTTTTAAGCTGCACTGAATCTAGTATCATTCATCTGTTTATGTTCTTTTAAAAAAGCCTTTAAAAATTCAGTGCAGAACAACAACAACAACAAAAAAGCAAATTGTCCTTTGATTCCATAATGGCTTTTATTCCCCAGAACTGCAGTGTGCAAATAAAGGAAAGCAAATTATGTTCTGAATTAAACTTTTCTTGCTTCAGCTAGGCTGAGTCACCTTTGACGTTCCATTTTTTGAACAGAGCCAACCGCGTGTCTAGAGCTATTTTCAAAGATGTCACGTACAAACCTGCAAACTTTAGGATGTTCCACTTCAGGCAAGTCATCTAAAGGAAGGTAACTGAGCTGCATTTACCCATATATTTCCCTAGGCTTTGGTTCCTTCCCAATTCTATTGGTATCTACAATAGCATCCAGAATATTAAAACACAGTCATTATAGATGCAGGCCTCTCTGGTCCTTTTGAACGCACCACAGATGGCAAGATGCAATTGGAGGGGGGAGATAAGTGCATTAAACTTCTCCTTGCATATATCCCATGGTAGGGAGATAAGCAAATGGTAAGCAATTTTTCAGTACACTATTTCAGAATGTTTCTTGGGCTTTCAAATAGCCGAGAAGCATTAGCCTATAGTCCTTATAACTTAAATAAATCCATGGCACATTCAGAAAGAATGTTCTCTGTAGAGGATGAGAGGAGAGTGATATAGAATGTACATAATTAACATTAAGCAGAGGACCTAAACAGTAAGTATTGTATATCTCTGTGCTCTTTCTATAGAATCAGTTTTTTCACTAAAAGATAGACATGAAGGCATCCTGTGCAGTTAACAGAAGGTCCCAAATTTCTCAACGGGAGGGACTTGGGGTATCAATCTGGTGAGAGAGTAAATGCAGCTAGTCTGGAAACTGTTCATTTCTAAGTGCCTAATTTTATTTAGATAACGTAGATATTCAGAGTACCTTGGAGAGTGCTGATGGGGATTATTCAAGGAGGGGAAGCTGGCTAGCACCCTTCTAAGCCACTCCTGCCTTGGTGCCCTATCTGTGCAGAGTCCAATCTTCCAAAGAGTGAAGGTATCATTTCAAAATATTTCTGAGAAACATTCACTTTCAGTGATTTGAAACGAACCTCCAGAGAAAGCCCTAGAATCAACTGAATACTTCTGATTTTTTGGAGTTTTAAAGGAGGCAGGTCGATGTATGGCTTGGGGCATGGATTTTAGAGTCAGAGAGAATTGTTTTTAAATCCCAGTTCCCCCGTTTAGTTGTTGTTTGACCTTGGGCAAGTCACTTTATCTCCCTGACTCTCAGATTCTTTATTTGTAAGTAACCTACTGCCTAGGATTATGTGGATCAAGATGGTATGTGCATAGCTCCTAAGACATTGCTTGGCACCTCATTGGTGCTTAGAAATGATGGCTATTATAATCACTGTCATCATTGATGTTATTATTATATTGAACCAGTATCTGCTCCAAAGTGTTGCCTTCGATATGTTATCCTCATTCATTCACTTGACAAAAAACAAGAGTCTTTATCTTGACCCAGGGCTTGTCATAGGTCAGGAAGACACCGAGTTGAGAAGTTGAAAGTTTGGCAAAATGGAAAGACTTGCACATGAATTTCTAACAATAACTTGGCAATTATGTATAAAGTGCTAGTGGTGTGCTGAGGAGCAGGCTCTGAATCCTGACTGTGGGGAGTAGGGTAGGATTTGTAGAAGAGCTGATGTACTTTAGCTGGTTCTCAAGGATGGATAGAAGTTCACTAGTTGGGGATGGGATGGGGGTGCAGAATTTCAGACTGAGAGAAAGAACAGTGTGAGTAAAGGAGAACAGGTTTAGAGGTGCCAAGGTCCTTAGAGTCACCAGTCCTCAGAAACCAGAGCATAATTTTAATGAAAGGGAGATAGTTGGGAGGTTGGGATAGGAGAGGAGGGGCAGGAGAACGGGGGCTATAGTCAGAGACCCTGTAAGGCCTTTGGGTTCCTGCTTAGTCTGTGTGTACCACAGAGCCACTGGGAGGTTTTTAAGCCAGGAGATGTCACAGTAAGATTTGTGTTTTGGAAGGATAATTCTGATATGCTATGAAGAGTTTGTGTGGGAGAAACACGAGATGAGATGCAGGGACACTAATTAGAAAATTATTGCAATAAGGAGGCCTTTTAGGTCAGAGGCAGTGGAAATAAGAGAGATGAAGGTGTAGTTCAGGGAAGGTGTAGTTCAGAAAGGCAGGGCTCTGCAGTGAAAATATTTACACCTCACTGCCGAGTCTCTTTCAGATATTCTAAGACAACTGTTGTGAGCTTTCTAGAGCTTCCATTTGTCAAACCAAACATCTCCCCTTCTTTGTTTTGATTTAGAGATGCCTTGTCTTCCCTAGCATACTTTTTGTGAGTAATCTTAGTTTGTCATTTTCCTCTTTTATAATGAGGTGCTTGAATTGAAACCCATATTCAAATGTAGGCCTATCACCCCACCACAAACCAGACACTGTACGTTTATTAATTTATCATAAAACAGCATTATCTTTTCAAAAGTCTTATCATCATCTTGGCATCTTTTGAAACTGTAGTCAACTAATACCCCCAGACCTTTTTTTTTTTTTCCTTTAACTGTTATGCTACCTTTTAGCATTTGATTTGCAAGGTTCCCACTTGTCCTCATAATCTGATATTTTGACAGGCTGAAATTAGTTGGGCAATGTCTGGGAAAAATCCCTGGAAGATTATATTATGAAGTGTTTTATATTTCTAAATAAGAAAGAGTGATTTATAGATAACCACATCTATTAAGCTGTTTGGTAAGCTGTTGATATAGACTTAAATAGAATAAGTCGTGATTCAAAACATTTATCTTAATTCTGGAGTCTAAGACACCTAGTTCTGGAATGCACCCCCCCACACAATCTATTTCATGGTAGAGGAATTTTGAGGCAGTGGGGAATCTATCTTTAAAAAGTACTTTTAAACTTCATTTGATTCATAGATCAACAAATTCACCTATAATTTCTCATTAACCCAAATCATCTAGATAAATATAAGATGGCATAATGATAATTCATGTTCAAAATAAACCAACTAAATATTTTTGTTGGTAAACTCCTAATGTTGCCTTGGGCAGATCATCCTCACAGTGCCTTAGTTTCCCCTTTTGTAAAATAGGGAAAACAACAATAAAAATAAAAACAGTATCTCAAGGGGGCATTATGAAGATTAATCATATTTGTAGGATAATTTAAATTCCACCAGGCTTATGAAAAGCACTATACAGTAAACATAATGTAAATGTTTGCTAACTTAGATAAGTATGATTTTCTTCCATCACTACCAAACTGAAGTAGCTACTACCCACATGGAGAAGGTCGAAGACCTCAGTTGTTTTCTCTGTTCTCTAGTTTACCTTCAGCTGAATAAGAATATTTGATCATTCACCGGGAAGCATTTACTAAGGACCTACTGTATTCCACATGCTGTGTTTAACTTGTGCTTATAAAATATTAATAAGACATGATCTTTGCTTAAAAAATTTAGAGGCTAGGGATGCCTGGGTGGCTCAGTCAGTTAAGTGTCTACCTTCTGCTCAGGTCATCATCCCAGAGCCCTGGGATCAAGTCCCGCATTGGGCTCCTTGCTCAGCAGGGAGCCTGCTTCTCCCTCTGCCTGCCGCTCCCCTTGCTTGTGCGCTCTCTCTCTCTCTGCCAAATAAATAAAACATTTAAAAAAATTTAGAGTCTAGTAATTTTAACAAATACTTAAACCACAATTATAGCACAGGTCACATGGACAGATCAGTGCTTTCAGCCATATAGTACTCGGGTATCTCTATGCATTTACATATTTTCTCAAAAAATGTATCTAGAAGTATGACTATTGCATGTGGTAGGGAGTTGGGGACTGTAATGTGTTTCATCCTCAAAATAATCTTTAAAAATGTAGCCACTATGGATCTCTTAGAAACAGATGAGAAATACTGGGTACAGGAGTGACTAGAATATAATGGGGATAAAGCTAGTGCCAAATTAAAGGTGGAAAGAAATTATGGGCATATTTATGCATCGTGGAAGTTGTCCTTGCTAGACTGTTTCAGACATTGTCATCTCAAACCTTGTTTTTTGCAATGAGATAATAAACATAAATATAAACTGTGCATATGGATCAATAAAACACCTCCTATCTGAGCCTTCCAGTACCCGACACATGAACCAGAGGTCAAGTGGCATTGCGCAGACGTTGATCTTTCACTACCCTACTGTGGTCATTCCAAACACTTCCAATCATTCTTCACTGACAGTACTATTATGAGTCAATTCACCTTGCAGTACTCTATACTTATTAGGATGACAACTGAAGTGGTGACAGTAGCTGGGTAGCACTTCCCTGCCTATAGCCAAAGTCTACTTGTACTTCTTTCAAACACGGCAGAAGATGAAGCTGGTGTAACAAGGCTGCATCCAACCTCTGTCCTAGCACAGAGCAACTTAAACTGGTTCTATCCGGTGCCACTCCCTTTTCTCCATCACCCGTCCTTCTCTTGGGATTACAGGTGTTCTGGAACATTGCAGGATAAATTGAGGTGATAAACTGGACAGGCCAAGCCAGGTCTGCTGGCCCAGAAGGGTGCCACTGGGGGACTTGCCATGGGGGATGCCCATGAAGGCCAGTGTCCCCCTGCAATGAATGGGAAGGCATCCCAGTTGAAGCCTTGGCTTCAGGCTTTGGATGGACCTCAGTGGAGTGAAGGCTGGATGTTTGCAAAGTATGATATGGTGTCCACAGAGCTTTGGAACACAGCAAAAATGTCTGTGCTGGGAATAACTTGGCTGAGACATCTGTCATTCCTGTATGAACCTTGTAGATTCAGCACGTTTCCAGGAATCTTTGTTTTTTATCCTTCTCCTCTCAAATGCATTGCCTCCATTTTTATGCTTTTGACACAGAGGCATCTAAAATAATGCATCTAACAGAATTTAAGCATCTGAGAACACTAGAGACAGATTGGCAGGCCATTTCTGCTTTCTACTCTGGCAAACTTAAGGACATGGACCAGGAACCTACTAACTGCTTGAATGGAGGTATTTAAGGGAAAGGAGGGACAGTTTGGGAACAGGTAAGAAATATAAGCATGGAAGAGAAAAACTGGCCAGCATTTCAAACAACTCTACAATAGCTCAATCAGATATAGAGTCCTCCCTCATTTCATGGACCCTAGAATGAAATTGCAAGGATTCAGTTCCTGTTCTGGAACTTGCTAGCTGCATAACTTTCAGCAAGTGATTTCCTCTCTCTAGGCCTCCTCTGTGGATGAGGATAACAACAGCACTCTTTCTCATGGGTGGTTACAAGGACAAAGCGAGTAAATGCGTAACATACTTAGAAGCATGCACTAATAAGCATGCAAAAGTTGAAATGTTTTAGTGACCTTTATTTTTTATTTAACAGACTCTGATAGAACCGTTATTATAAGTGAACTCATTTTTTGGACTCTCCTATTTATAAACCTCAAATAATGCATATTACCGATCCTAAAATTGACCATGATTTGGAAGGGTTAGACTGGTAGTGTTGTGATTATGGTCTCTATTAAAAGGTAACTACTAAGGCTCGGAAAATACCAAGACAAAAGGAGCTTTGAGATTGAGCTCAAGTTGCTATGGATGTAAAGACAAAGGAAAACTTCTCAAGTCTGGGGCAGAAGAGAAGAGTCTGGAACAGGGGCAGGAAAGAGATTTCAAGGCCGAGCCAATGGTGTAGAATGTCTTAATTTGCCTTAGACTTAACCACCCCCTCAACTACTTCATTGCTGGCAGGTATTTTTTTGCTTTTGTTTTGTTTCGTTTGTCTCCGATTCTAACAGACGATATTTTCCATGGGAACATATTTCTGGCTATAAATAGGAAATCAATGGAAATGCAGGTTTCACTTTGCTGAACTTATCGATTCTATAAAATGAAAGCAGCTCATATATACGTCTGGCCAGGGCAAAGGGCACTCGGCAAGGAGCCAGGCTTGTTTCTTTCTAAACTGCCTTTCTTGGACCTTTCAGATCCAACCAGGCTGAAAAGGAAAAGGGGTGTTCTTTAGCTTCACACAAACTCACAGCCATTTTGATGACAAGAAAGCAGTGTTGCTTCCCAATGCGTCTTTGTTCGAGTGATAGCAGGCCCATTGAAACCTCCTGATGGAGCTCATTGAAAATAATAGGCCCCATTATCTTCACTGGCAATGCTGCCATGAGAGCTTCAAAAACTGAAATAATGACAGCACATATTGGATGTACAGTAGAAAGGCATAGCGTGATTATGGGCAATTTCTGGCTCTTTCCTCCCCACCTCAGTGGATGAGGAGGGGGGCAGTGGGCCGCCGCCGGACACATAGGGAAGGGGCATTTCGTCGCTATGCCCTCTGGGGATGCTTGTTATCTTTCAAACTTAAATGCTTAGGCTTAAATAGTTTGCGAAAGTAAAATCTCAATCTCAGAATCACTTCAGAAACAGGGCCCTGGAAGTTACGGGTTCTTTAATGTAGTATTGAAATGCTGTCATCTTTGGTTATGCGGTAGGGCCCGCCGCTGCGGAGTCGGTGTGAGCGTTCTTTCTGAGAGACAGCCAGTGTGGTCCCATGGGGTGACCCAGCAGACTCAGTCCATAGAGGATGGTTTCCCTGAGACTGCCCCGCACTTCCTTTCCCCGGGGTCAGCTCTCTCTGGAAGCCCAGATGTTCCCAGCAAATCGGATATTCTGGAATCGGGGAGGAACCAGTGGGAAGGGGACAAATCTGGACAGGAGGAAACCATCAGCCCCCAGAAAAGCACACTGAGCCGGGAAGAGGCCTGTTGGGCTGTGAGAAATCACCGGGAGGAAAATTCCCCTGAGAACCCATGACAGATGAGCAGGAAAGGGCTCCCTCCGTGGGAGAACAGGCCCTTGCTCGTGAAACGAGGGAAAAAGGGAAACACTTGCTTTTTTGGGAACCTTTTTGTCGCCTGTTATTATCTCTCTGTTTTCAGAAATGAAATGTCTTAAAACCACCAACCAACACACGCAGACATTATTTTTTCATCTGAAACAACTGGAAAGAACACGGAGTGCTGTGTACATCACCCTTGGGGCTTATATTTAATATGAGAACAAGATGGTCTCCCTACTTCCCTTGTGCCTGACTAGAGCTGGGGAGAGGCTGGTGGCGGTCGCAGCATCATCTGACTGTTGTGGCAAAAATGAGAAGTGACAAGAAGGAAAAGGATCTGTGACAGAAGCTGCCCACAAATCTGCCCAGTGGATGAGGCTGGCAGTTACAGTCCCCTAGTCCCAGGCCGGGGATACTGAGAAGCAACTACAGGAGCTTATTGGGACTTACATCAAGGAAGTGAACTTCCTCTCCCCACTCATCCTTCTTCTGGAATATGCTCTTCTCTATTCAGTCTGGTGTGTGGATGCTTCCTTCAAGGCACTCAGTCCAGGTGGTGATGTTATTTTATTTGAGAGATGTCACTCCTTGGAAAGCATGTGCCAGGATACCTTACCAGCATGTACGTGCAAATGCCATACATGGCCCCGCCTTGTCACACTAACCCACAGAGGGGCCTCCCGCCACCAGCACAAGGCAGGGGGTGATCCTCTGGGCTGCTCGGTGACTGCAGAGCATGGTGCTGAGCGTGCCTCAATCCCTTTATGCACCTGTCTCTGTAACTAGACTAAAAGCCCCTTCAGAGCGATGGCGGGTTAGATCTCCATGCGTGGCACCTAATGGGTGTCCAGTAGATATTTCTGAATTAAGCTGCATATAAAAATTAATGGACTATAAAAGTCATTACTACTAAAAGTAAAATGTGAGAAGATTTTAAGGAAAAAAATATATTTCTTGTTTGTATTTATAGCTTCTTAAATTATGTAATGTTTGCCTTTCTAAAAACTCTCAGAAGTGAGATCCAATGCCAGAATTTCATTATGTTTATTAAACTGTCTTATTCCCGCCAGGCTGATATACCAAAATATCAGATACTGGGTAGCTTCTAAACCACAGAAATTTATTTCTCACGGTTTTGGAGACTGGGAAGTCCAAATCAAAGTGCAGGCTGATCTGGTGTCTGGTGAGCTCCTGCCTCCTAGTGCATAGAAGGCACTTTCTTCCTGTGCCCCCACATAGCGAGAGGGGCTAGGGAGCTCTGTGAGGTCTCTTTAATAAGAGCTCCAATCCCATTCATCAGGGCTCCACCCTCATGACCTAATCACCCCCAATGGCCTCACCTCCCAATACCAGCACTTTGTGGGGTGGGATTTCAACAGATGAGTTTTGGAGGGCCACCATCATTCAGATGATGGAAAGTAACAATTAAAATTTCTTTTCTTCACTTTGAATCTGGCAGGGTACTTTATTCTCAGACCATTTCACTATTACAGGTGCTTTCCTGTGAATTATCTCTATCAACAGCAACTCTTCTTGTCTGCTCTGCTCATTTTGTCCTCTTACTTTGGAGGAGAGTGGGTGTGTGGGTAATATTTGTTTACTTCTTTCCTTATTTATTTGTCTGTTTGTTCTTGGTACAAAATGCCGGTTTGCTGAATTAAAAGCATGGCAGCAATAGGAAAACATTACCAAAAGAGTTCTACTTTTCTGAGACCTTTAACCTGAATGGAATCAGTGGTGTGCTCATTGAAATCACAGATTCCAGGCTCTATCTCAAATCTTGTAAATTGGAATCTTTGGGGATGGGCTTCAGGAGTCCTGCATTTCCACGAGTCTGTCCAGATGGGAATATTCCAGATGGTTCTTATCCACAAAAGTATGTGAAGACAGCTAGAATCAGGCCTCAGAAAGCATAGCTAGACCCATGTTTCTGAGCAAAACCTCACAATTTATACCTTCCAAACAAAATGAATTAGCTCAGCATTATCTCTCAAAAGCCATCTCTCAGTACTGCACTGTTTTCTGCTCATCGTGTAAATAGCAGTAATGAAGAGTTTTCCAATACCATAGATTTTGTTTTAAGGGGTTGCAGGGAATATGTAGCACAATGTATCAGAGAACTCTTAGGGCACGTCCTACTGTAGAATTGACCGTGAATTAAAATCTGCTGAGTGTTCAATAGCACTATCGATAGCACACACAAAGCACAAAACTTCCTTGAAAAAAAAAGTACTTAGGGGTCTTTTGATCTCTCTCCCTTTGGCATACCTAGAATGTTTAGCTCTCAGAGTGGACCAGTTTTAAGATCTTTCCCTTTTCTCTGACAAAAATATTTTCAGTAACGATCATCTAATAACTAGTGATACTCACTGATTTCTTGATTCATCCTTTATTTTTTTTTAAATAGTTAACAACTTAAAAAGAATAGATTCCAACTTGAAAGAAGTTCTTCAAGTTTGGTAAATTATTTCATGTATGGTCTAAAATTTGCACTCACCAGTAATGTGGAGTTCTCGCTCTGTTTCACTCTTACAAATTTTAAACACACATACCAACTTAAAGTCGTCACCAGAATGATAGAACTGAAGAACTTCTGTTCTTTCTTCATGTTATAATCATGTGCGATCATTTTTTTTTTTTACTGTTTAAACTCAGGCATACGTCGAGCTACAGCATTTGGATCTGCACTTGAAGGATGCCGAACTATGATGAACTTCTTCTGAACCAAACTTGTTTAGCTGAGTCCCCATGTGTCAGGGGCTCCTGCCCAACTGGGAGTTCTCTAAAGTACCTTTCATGGAGAATATAGTGTTTGTTAACTAATAAGTAATAAAATATGCTAATCTGGAGTTCACGTATATATAGGAATAGCACTCAGTTGTAACCTCTGTGATTGTTTAGAAATGAGCCCAAGACCTTTGCAGTGGAGTATTTCATCACTGACATTGTTTAGAGTTGCTGGTGCACAGTGATAATGAAAAGCAAACCGTCTTTTGGTCGCTTGTATAGTAATAAATTTTTCGTTCTCTGTCAACAATGCATTTCCTTCTTGCCTGCATCTGGGTGGTAGATCACATTGCACAGCAGCGACTGGGTAGTGGGGTGGCGGGCGGAACGTTCACTGTTTGTGTTTGTGTCTCTTCTAATGGGTCCTATGTGTAGTTTGCATAATTTAAGACTTGAACTGTCTGTCTCACCTTGGTGATTAGGGGACTCTTTTTATACTACTCTTCATGGTCAAGTTCCATTGGATGGTGGTGGTGGGCGACTCACACTCCCGTATTGATATCACTTGATGGCATACAGAATTGGAATTTCTTTGCCTGTAAGGAGTCCCCCGATTTTATATCATCCTATACCTCATTTAGCCTCTAGCTCACACTCCTGCTCCAGCCAGTCCAGCAACCTTGCAGCCAAGAGAACATCCTTTGGTGGAACAATTTGATATCTGTGATTTTATTTCACCCTCGTGTCCTGTGGAAGCCACTGAAGGCACTATTTTTTTCCTATTTTGTGAATGAGGAAAGGAAGGTTCAGTAAAGGTCTAATTGGCAGAGTTACAAATAGAGCTCAAGAGTTCTGCCTGTGTCCTCCATCTTTGCTCCTTTTATCTCCCTCTTAGGAAATATCACTCATTTCCTGAACTGTGTAGATCTTTTCTTGTTTTTTAATTCTCCCTTTTTTTCTCCTATAAAACATTCTCACATTCATGAAAATGATAGCATAAATGTGTATCTAATATTTAAGAGTTCAAAAGGTCTTCCATATTTTCTTATTTGTCTTCTTAAATTAGCTCTTCCCTGAGAAGCAGAGGTTTGTGGGACCATTTGTTTATATAGGGTATAGTTCTGCAACTGGAGTCAAGGTCTCTGATTTCAGTCCTAGACTCTTTCTACCATGCATCACACCTTTCCAGTCCTGAGACACCTTTGTGCACCCTATCTCTTAGCATTGCCTTCCATGCCATTCAAATATTGTTTACTTTTTTCCGTATGTGTTAGTCTCTTCTCGTTTCCCCAAATGGACTCTGACTTAACTGGCTAAAAAGGTGATGTTTTATGATTCTTTTATGTCTTGCTCTTCCCTATAAAGCACTTGGCACATTTCTAAGCACATAATAGTTTTCAAGAAACTATTTTCAGTCAATTGCTTAGACAACTGATTGACTGAAAATACCTCTTTGCCATTATCAGTCCTTTGGCTATTGGCATGACTTATTTTGAGTCTCTTCATCATATCACAGGTACTTTCATTAGCATATCCTTATCATTCTCCAGGGCTTCTGAATTTAGTAGAATATTTTGACTTCTACTTACGCTAGCATTTGAGCACAGCATCTTTCCATATTTTGCAGCATCTTCTTGGCCTACATCCCTCCACCTACATGTTCAGTCCTTCTTTTGAATTGTACCCCATGATGTGTCACTATGCATTTGGTTTCCCAGCTCTAGACATGTGACCACCTCACACTATCTCAATGCAACCATCATTCAGATGAAGCATTAAAGAGAAACATTAGCAGAATTGTCTTTGTAGAAGGAAAGGTGAACTGTTCAGAAAATTCTGGTTTTGAAATGATGCTGGAAATTTCCATTCACATCCTAGTAACAGATGAAAGATATATCTTTTGATTAGGCAAATGCCCTTGAAATCACCTGCATTTGGAGTAAAAAAAAAAAAAAAAGAATATATAGCTTACATAACAATGGCTATCAGCAAGAAGGTAGACTGATATAATTAAAATGCCACTGAACGGAGAGTTCAAAGATTATGAACTCACTAGACTGTGAGGTCCTTGAGAGCACAAACTGTCTAATCATTAATATTTATATTCCTGGTACACAACTATTTCTTCCTAAAATAGATTGTCAAAGTCTGTTAGATAAATGAATGAATGAATAAATGAACAAAGAAAGAGTGACATCAAGCGCAGCTTCAACTTGGGCTCTGCCACATACTCACTGGGCAACCCAAGCTAAGCCAACAACTTGCACTGTGTTAGCTCCCCATACGTTAACCTGGGATTTGGAGTGATTGACTGCCTTCACCTCGAGGTTATTATGAAAGTAAAATACTGCATGCTTGCTGATGGTAACTAGGTAATGGGCTTGTTAAATTGTAGTGTTATATATTTTATATCAGTTAAACATGGATTTGGCTGCAAGTAACAAAATTTTACTAACTGTTGTTTAAACATACGGTTCATTTCCTCTACATAACCTAAAGACAAGAGGTTAGCTGATGCTGGTATTGGTCAGCAGCTTGGTGGTATTGGGGTCCATGTCTTCTCAACTTTGCGCACTTTTCTCTCCTGAGCACAAATGACCCCTGCAGCCCAGCTGCCAGACTGTGTTCACAGAGTATCTGCAGGACACAGGAAGTGTGACACAGCTGTCTGTTTTCTTTTATCTGGAAAGCATTAAATTATTTCCCCAGAAATATACCCGCATACTTTCCTTAACGTCTCATTGGGCAGAATTTGTTACATGACTACTCTTACATTCCTAAGCAACAGAAATGACTGTCATGATTGGCTTTAGTCAATCATGTTTCATTGCCTAGGGATGGTCATACTCTGCCCCAAACACAATTAAGACACTGTGAGCAAGGAAAAGTGCTAAGAGGGGATCTTGGGTAGACATCTAACCATGTATTCCACATAAATATCTGGAGATGTTATGAGGAACAAGATTTTAGAAGGAGAGAAGAAAGAACATGTCAGTGCTTCCGCTGGGCATAAGCATGTATGTATCGTGATGGTGTTAATGATGTTGTGAGTTTAACCTTTTTCTCCCTTGATTACTAACTTCCTAGTTTGGGAAAGGACTGGCAGAAATTCATCTGGTATGCATTGCCCCGAAAGTGATGGATTTTTTCAGAATCAGCCAGTTATAATGCTGCCCTTTGGAAATCTGTTTCTAGCTTTGCCATGACAGAGTGATGGCCACAGTCTTTGCAAGGGTGGGAGGTTTAACTGATCTCTGATCTGTCCTACACTTCACTCTAACTCGCGATACTAACAAGAGAAGGTATTCCACATCATCAGTGTGAAGTGTCTATTGGAGTAAGAACGTAAGAGTGATAATTGTAGTGTATGGTAGAGGAACACGTTTAGTCTAAGATGCTCCTGACTTATGCCTTTTCCCTTAATTATGGGAGCAACCCAATAATGCCATTCCTGTAGTTTCTGGTGACCCACAGCTTCTGTTACATGAGTATGTCTGGCACACTTAAATAGGGTATTCATTCCATCATCTGTTTGACTAGGATCCTAGTCCCCCTCCTTCCCTTCTCACATCCCCTGTTAAATTGCTCTGCTTACTTCCCATTATGGAAGTGACTAGAACCTAAAGTGCTCTGACTTCTGGCTCATTTATGAAGTCAATGTTTACTCTGTTGAACCCATCAGTGTTTAAAAAGGAAAGGAGAGGGACATCTATGACCCAGCCAATGACAAGAGGTCGCAATTTACAACTGCCATATTACCAAGTAATTTTATTAATACCAGCCTCTGAAGCACAAGGAACAGGTCCTTTTAAAGCCCTTTGGTCACATGGAAAGAATACAATCCTCTATGAATTATCAGCTAAGTTGTGTTTTTTTTTTTTTCCCTGCACACACAGAAGAGCCTGGATTATTTACAGTTCATCAGGATGCTTCAGGGTTATACTGCTGTCATTCACCAGATTTCTTTGTTTTAAGATTGCAATAGATACTACATGGTTTCCTGTAGTAAATTTCTTATTTCTAACTATAGCCACATAAAAGCCAAAGGTCCTTCAAATTAGCTGGAGGTCTCTTGGTAATAATTTATATCTACCACCATAATTATAGCCCCATTTTTTAATTAATTATACACAGTCTCTCAAGATATTTCATTTGCAATATTGATGGAAGATTTCACTTTATTAGGCTTCTGTAGATTGCTTTCTGAATTCATATAGAAGCTCTTTTTTTGTTTGTTTTGCTTTCTTTCTTCCTTAATAAAGTAAAATCATTCTATTCTTGGCTATTCTTTTGAATTTGATTCTTTACATTGTGGTCCACTTGGAATTAACATGAATTGAACTACTTGTTCCACATGAATTAGTAGGTATTTTTGTTTGTTTGTTTGTTTGTTTTGTCTATTACTTGCTTTGATATTGTGGTTTATCTGAATCCAGGAAGAATCAGCAGAGCCCCAGTTGTTGATTTAAAGGTAAGGGCAGCAAGACTTTTTTCCTTAAAACAATATTAATTGAACAAATAAGGGATCAGAGATTCAATATTTCAGAAAGATGACTGATTATCTTAGTCTGCTCAGGCCACCATAACAATGTACCATAGGCTGGGCAGTGTAAATAAAGGTGTTTAATTTTCTCACAGTTTTAGAGGCTGGAAGTCCAGATTAAGGTGTCAGCATGTTCTGGTTCTGGTGAGAACTTTCTTTCTGACTTGTAGACAACTGCCTTCTCACTGTGTTCTCACATGGCAAGGAGAGACAGAGCAAGCTTTCTGGTATCTCTTCTTGTAAGAGCACTTAGCCCATCACAGGAGTTCCAACCTGATGACCTAATTAACTCTCAAAGGCCCTGTTTCCAAATACCTTCATATTGGGGATTAGGACTCCAATACATGAATTGGGGGGGGGCACAATTTAGCCCATAACACTGACTAAAACAAATAAATACTCTCCAGCAATAAACATTTAGTATTGTTAATTTTGATAGATAAAAAATATTTGAATGTCATTCGAATACGCTAAAAGAAAAGGAAACCTTCAGATGCCAAAAACAAAGAACAGAGAAGGTACACTAATGGGTTGACGAGAGTGGGTTATTGTCCAAGTAACACAATAGATTAGGTTTTAGTTTTCCGCCAGAGAAAGAATATGAAGTTTTGGATCCATATAAATCGGTGTTGGTACTAAGATGTCTGCATAAGTCTAAGAATTGGAAGGATGAACTAGGAAAAAAAATCTACCTACCATCTTAAGACAAGAACAAAGCTTGCAGTCTTCACCAGCGTCTGAGTGAGAAGAAGTCTTTCCTGAGGCTTGAAACACTGAGCGTGAGCCCTATGTAAGTTTAAGGTTCAAGTTTACATTATCTACATAATCTAAGAGCCCCAAATAATAACCCCTGTGGTGGAATCCCTGGGACTGGCAGAAATAAATTGGAAACTTCTCTATAGGGATTCTCCTATAACTCAGGCTTCAAGGGATTCTCAAGGGGTGGGAGGGTGGAGGGATGAATTTATAAAGACAAGTTATAATCCACCATGAGTGAAGTCCATAGGTACAAAACCAAGAATATTAAGGGCCTAGAATTTGAGATTATAGATTAACTATTATAAAGAGAAAAAGAATTAAAGAGGCCTAAAGTAATTAAAGACATGAGAGAATAAATCTAATAATATAAGGTACCATTAAATAGGCAAATTTCAAGTTAATAAAAATAGAACACATAAAGAATTTTGTCACTGAAGTTAAAAATTATCAAGATAGGGTTAAATAGTAGATTGAACATACATGAGGAGATATTTGTAATCTGTAAAGTAAATCTGAGGAAATTACCAGAAAGAAGCAAGAGAAATAAAAATACAGAAAACATGCATAGGTGCTTAAGAAACAGATAAAATAAGGTTGTCCAACATTCTACTAATAGAATTCTGAAAAGGAAAAATAAAGAGGCAAAAAAGAAATATTTGAAAACAGAATGTCTAAAAATTAACTGAATTGATTCATGACCAGAATCTTCAGATCTTCAGAAGTACAACTCAATATATATATGTATATTCATATATTCACATATATATATTCATATATTCATGTATATATATTTATTTATACATATATATATTATATATAGGACTATATGTATATAATATATTTATTCTACACCTAGGCATACTGTAGACCAAGTATAGAATACCAAAGTAAGAGAGCAAATCTGAGAAGCTAATAAGTAGATCTCAAAGGACAATTTGACTGACAACAAATTTTCAACTGTAATAGCACAGGTAAGATGATAATGGAATGATATATTCAAAGTGCTGAGTAAAAATTATCTTTGAGACTAGAAATTTATATTCAGCCTAGCATTCAACCATGAGCCCAAACCGAAATTAATGAATGTACTTCTGGAAGAAAGAAAATTAAATTAGAAGTAAGGTGGGAGATGTAATAAACAATAGGATGTAGTTCATTATTTTTTACACTTTTCTGTATGTTTGAAATGTTTCATAATTAAAACTAAAAATTATAAAGACTTTTAGACTAAGGATGAAAACACGGTTTTCTGACTCTCTCTCTTTCTCTCCCTGCTTGATCTTTTTTCTTTCTCTGCCTTTCTGTAGAACTTAAAACTTATGCAAGACAGTTTCAAACATTATGCAGTATGGGAATAATATCTGTAAACTTTTCAAAAACTTTTAAGAATATTTGCAACCTGTGGATAAACTTTACTGACTCCAAAATAAGCAAAAAATGCAAATTCTAAAATACTTATTAAAATCTCTACAACACAAAATATTGACAACTTCATTAAACATTAAATTTAAATTCCACGGGGCACCTGGGTGGCTCAGTTGGTTAAGCGACTGCCTTCGACTCAGGTCATGATCCCAGGGTCCTGGGATTGAGCCCCGCATTGGGCTCCCTGCTCCGCGGGAAGCCTGCTTCTCCCTCTCCCACTCCCCCTGCTTGTGTTCCCTCTCTCTCTCTCTGTCAATTAAATAAATAAATAAAATCTTTAAAAATAAATAAATAAATATAAATTCCATAAAGCTTCCAGTTCATTAGAAAAATTATAGATTTTCTTACTTTGAAGAAATTACTAAAATTCCAAGTCAATAAATAGCAAATTAATTTAGAGCCAGATAGTTGCTGAAGGGGAGGTGGTGGGGGAATGGGGTAACTGGGTGATGGGCATTAAGGAGGGCACGTGATATGATGAACACTGGCTGTTATATGCAACTGATGAATCATTGAACACTGTATCTGAAACTAATGTACTATATGTTGACTGAGTTTAAATTAAAAAAATTTAAAAAAGCAAAATTAGAGAAAAAAATAAACTTTCAAAACTGTTTAGCTTCTGAATTTCTCTTTAATGTGGGGTTTGAGTGTATTTTAATGAAATGACATGGAATATGGCCTCTGAAAATACAGAGCATAGGGTTTATGATGGTTCTTCGAGGATCCTATTATTAACTCAGTGGTCTCCTCATCAAGAATTCTCATTGTGCAACATGTAGAAGAATCTTCATGGATGGATTTGGTCCAACAGCTATGCCTTTTGCTCTGACTCCTTTTCTTCTTCCTACGGCTATCACAAGAATAATGTTTATTGAGTTATCATATGTCAGACACTGTGCCCCAAGTTCCAAATGCTTTCACTCCTTTAATCCTCAGGTTAGCACTAGGAAATAGGCTCAATTATCTTTAGTTCATAGCTTTGGAAATGGTGGCTTAGAAAGTTATGTAACTTGCCAAAAATCATACTGATAGAAAGTATTAAAACGAGTTAAGAAATGAGCCTTTCTGATTTCAGAGGCTTGCTCTTGCCCATTATGCTACGTTTCCCTCTCATTCTGTATAGTAAGTAAGAATATCGTTGGCAGGCCTAATATTTGCCAAATGAATTCAATTCACTTTCATTATAACTTCTAAAGGATTGGACAGAAAAAAATTCATGTAATGATGGTTTGAAATTTCTAGTGATGGCCAGGAGGCAGGCCTTTCGAGGTCCCAAGCATTAAAATATTGTGGTGATTATGGAGATTTTTTTGGTCCTTCTCCACCCTGCATCTAATCAAAATACAAAAAAATGCTAAACTATAAAATAAGGATAAGATAACCAGAATCATAGTTTTATCCATGATGGTTGTTTTTTTTTTTTTTTCCCCTGAAATATCACACACTGAGTTATTTTTAAAATATTCTTTTCTTCTGATGTACCTTATTTTGCTGGTGTCTTCAGTATAAACTCGGTCTGTGTAATGGTTAATTTTATGTGTCAACCTGCAGGGCCTTTTTGGAGATGAAATTAACATTTAATCGGTGAGCTGTGAGTAAAACATTTTGCCCTCCACAATGTGGGTGCACCTCATCTGATCATTGAAGATCTGAATAGAATGAAAAGACTGGCCTTCCTGTTCCAAAGGGACTTCTTGAGCAGACTGTCTTTGGACTTCATCTGCACCTGCACGTGCGTCTCCTGCGTCTCCAGCCTGCCAGCCCACACTGCAGATTCCCACGTGCCAGCCTCCATAACCATGTGAGCCCATTCCTTTCTAAGAAATCTCTTTCCATATACTCACGCATCCTATTGGTTCTGTTTCTCTACAGAACCTTGAATAATACAGTCTGTCTGCTGGGTAATCCATATTTCCAAAAGGCCTGCCCTCAGTCAAGTGTTCTATCTTTTCTTTTTTAATGTTAATATTTGAATTCTCAGTTCAGTATGATCCCACCTACTTTGCAGAACATGCAACAAAGTATTTATTTAGAAAACTGGAATTTGTCCCTCTTACCTCTGTGGTGCTAAGGACACACTCCACAATTTCTTTCTTTGGGTCTCCTATGGAAATTTAACCTTGGTTTAGGAAACGAGATAACATAATTGTGACCATGGGCTTTGGAATCAGTCATTTATTCCAGTCCCAATGTCCCATGACCTTGGGCAGGTCACTTACGTACACTACCCTCACTGGTAAAATACGAAGATCAAAAGAGATACTGTCTGTAAAGATGTTTCACAGAGCTGTGCTAACACAAGTGTTCAGTAAACACTGATTATTTGGATTATTATAGGTATGAGTAAGCATGTAAGCGTGTGTATCATTTCTCATCTTTAAGCTATAGTCTTTTGCCATTGAAGTGAAGGCAGATTCATAAACAGCTAACTAAAAGGTCCTTTTGAAACTGTCCCACGGGCCTCTAATGGAAGGAATTTGAGAACCTGCATATTAACTGAGAGACCCTGAGTATGAACTGGGCATATATCTTACTTTTCATCTATCTGCTGTCCTAAGTATGGTGGCAGTCTCCAGACAATTTAAAACTCTCCAGTAACATATTACTTCTTATTCTCTAGTCACCATTTTCCTTAGCTCCATTGCTAACCAATCAAGGTTACTCTCCTGCCTGCTCTCCAGCTGCTGAAGACTTTGTGGGAGATTGTACTCGATGCCACTGCTGCCTTTTCTCATCTCCTCCCTTCACTGGTCTAGCAAATGCAAGTTTGGTCACCGCCTACACAAAAGGTACCCCTGAGCACTGAGTAAGAGCCTGACCCACCTGCTTGTGGGTTTTCATGTAATTTTCAAGCTCATGAGAAATGAGTTTCCTACTTTTTAATATACCAGATAATTCACTGGTTCTAACTGATCCCATGAGACCCTACCTTTCACTAGGAAAACACCAGAACATTCAGTCCAGTGCTCCTATTAGAATTTATTTTTTGTGTGTGTCCAGATTTTTTTTTAATATAAAAAACAACTTCAGGTTGTTTTTTTTTTTTAAGTATCTTTATTACTTTATTTTACTTATTTATTTTTAAATTAAAGCCCCAATCCAGCAAGTTTCAGCCCTGGTCAGAATTTGTCTCCATCCTCAAGAACATGGAAATAAAGGGAACTTCCATTTTAAACCCTTTGAGGCTCCTGTGCTGTTTGAGTAGGGGTCCTGAGAGCCATGACTTATCATGCGTTTGCCACGGTGTTTCGTTCTCAGAGACAAGGGTCAAAATGACTTTCCCAAAGGCTGGCTTTCCCGAGGGCTATTTTTTTATGTGGAAGCCCTCATCTCATAAACAACTGAATTAGTTCACATTAACCACGATCAATGGCAAAAGTACACAAAACATAGAGAAATCACCTAAAATAATGTTTTCGAACGAGCTGCTAAATTAAGTAATGTATTTGTTTTATTGCACATTTGCATAATAGGGCAAACTAGAAACTCTCTGTAACAGATGTGCTGGTGGCAGGGAGATTTGATTACTGGCTTCTGTTATTAATCACTGCACAAATCTTAAATGATTTGTTTCTACAGTTTGATCAATTTACATCTCAGAACGTACATTTATGCACACAATGTAGAGATAAAGCATCTGTTCACACCTTTCTAGAAGCATCAATATATTTATGGGAATTGAAGTTTTGTTAACCAATGCACAGGAAACTTTGGCCAAAGACTGACAACTTTTGGAAAGAACCCATTATTTATTCCTTATAGTTAATAAATAAAAACCATTTTGCCATTTCCAGAACATTGTATTCTGATGTCTATTGTTCTGTCTCTTCTGTGAAAACAAGTGAAATGTATGACATTTGAAACTCATAGGACTTGAATCATGGGCATTCCTATTTCTTACAAATCATCCCAGAATTTTGAAGAAACAGGGTACTATGGTATCATTGAGAACTACTACATAGAGTTTTAAAAATTATCCTTTTCCTTTTAATTTTGCATTTGACATTTTATAATCCTATATCTGTGATTTCCATCAGCATTTTAAGTGGGTGTAATACATTTTAAGATGGCATGCCTAAATTTAAAAAAAAAGTAAAAACACAGGCAATATAAATATTGTTTCATTAATTTCCAATTAAGCATGATAAATGCATTGGTTCTACACATAAATGTTTCCCCTGTAAGTCAAAACACTAGATAATGTGATTTTTTTTTCTCCAGTTGTGAGTATTGCAGTTATTTTGTAAGCAAAAAAGAAAAAAAAAAAAAGTCAAAATACCCATAGAATAAAGTTAACATTAAGCCCATTTATTTCAGGGGCTGATTTACATTACAACAATTTTTTATTATCATTACTTGCTATAATGATTTACCATTTGGAGCCTAACGTTTCTCTTAATAGTTTATACGTTTTCATTTATATCCTATTTGATTAATTTTGGTCTCTTCCAAAATCCCAATAACCAACTGGTACAGAAGAGAAAGCTTAGGGGATTTTGTTTCTCATGGTATTCTGTTTTTCCAGTTTGGCCTCCTGTTTCTACACGGTGGAGAGAAAAAAAAAAAAAATGTGGGTGAGGGAAAGCTCAGTACTGAAATTAAATGCATCATTTCTGAAAACTGGATGAAATTTCAGATAAAGGCTTTGTTTTTAATGCCTAGGAAAAAATTAAAATGTATATATTTTTCTCAGTCAGAGGCAAGACTGTTATGGTTGCAACCCCTGCCTTTTTATAGTTCATCCTGGGAGCTAATGAAGCGTTGCATATTGGTTTCAAATTCAAAGCATATGTAGTCACTGAGGCATTTTTTCTTTATATAGCATGATTTCAAAAGAAGCCCCAAATGTGGTCATCTTAGAAAATGTAATTTGGTCGAGAACTAAAGGACTTTTTCCCAGATGACAAAAACCTTTCCCTTTGAGTTGCCTCTGAGAACACAAACTAGCTGTGAAGTACATCCACAGCTCTCTGTGAAAAATGCACAGGAGCTGATGAAAATGTATGAAAGGACTGGCGTGTCAAGGCCATGAAGGGCATTGGGCAAATTTGGATAAATGTGTCCAGGTCTCACAGATTCAGAATCAGAAGTGAGTTAGAGGACAATGTAAAAAGATGTTGAGGAGGATAATGTAATCCAGACAACAAACTTAACAGCATTACACATCCAGAGCCATCTCCCAAGTCATTAACGCTGTTGCCGGGGGTGTCTGCCAAAGAGCCAGATGTCATTCTGCCACAACTTGGCATCTGATGGTTGTCATTTATAAGAGGGAATCGAGTGAGGACTGTAATTAGGTGTGTGTTGAATGGAACCCTTCCTTCTGACTCCATTGGGGGCTTTTCTCGTCCTGAACACATGGAGGGCTTCAAAGCAGGGGAACTGATCTGCCCTTCAGATTCCTAAAAGTTCATGTATTTTTTCCCCCCCTGGGGAAATGTATGGCTTACAATTTTTTTTTTTTCCTCCACGCATTTAGCATTTGTTGTGCTCTTTGGAGATGATAAGGACGTGTTCCTGGACCCCCCAAAAGCATACACCGCAGTGGAAGAATCATGCAAACAGATCAGTTATGAACACACCCTGGTAAGTGCTGTGTTGGGGATATTGGTTTAAAAATGGTGTTGCGGGGGTGCAAGAGAATGGAACAACACCTCTTTGGAGATTTGGGCAAGGGCTTCCCAGAGGAGGAGATATTAAAGGAAGAACAAGCATTTGGCGGGTGGGTGAAGAAGTGAGGGGGTGGGCATTCAAGCAGAAGAAATCACGTGTGGACAGGGATTATGAAATCACGGATGGAAAGGTCTGTTGTACTCTGGGAATGGTGAGGGTTTACACATGGTGAGAGTCTGAGGCATGAAGACATTCTAGAAGAGGGTCACCTGAGTGAGGCTGAGATGAAAAATATGCCTGCTGAATCTTTAATTCCTGCTTTTTTAAAGGAGAGTTAGATGACAGGAGGTAAGTATAAACTCATGGTAAAACCCTTAAAACTTTAATAACAATAGTAAACGTAGCTCACGTTTGAGGGCCTGCTCTCAGTTCAGAATTAGGCTCTTGTGTTCCCACCACAACCTTATGGAATTACTTCTATTTTTATTTTCATTTTACAAATGAGGAAAAGAAGAATGAGAGAGGCTAAATGGCCTGCTTAAGTTCATCTCAGAGGCAACCAGGAACGGGTGGGGCGGTGGGGTGGGCAGAAACCCTGTGGCCATGCTCTCAAGCACTGTGCTGTGCAGAGCTCCACAGAGTCATGTGGTCAGTACAGGCAGACTGTCTCCCCATTGGTTAGAGCATGTTATCTTCCTAAGTAGAGAGAACATGGCCTAGCAGCTCAGCCTTCAGAGTCATTCATCCCTTTGTCAAGATTAAATCTAGAAGTGGTACTGAGAAATAGAGTTTTAAAAAAATTAAGAAGGAAATTATCTGCCTCATCTCAAGTACCTTCACTGCACACTGGAATACCTTGGAGGCATTGCCCAGACCAAAGGGTATTTTTTTGAGCTTTAAGAATACATTTAGTAATAGGTAGAGATGCTCATAATAAATAGAGTCATGAGTTCAAATAATGGGATATAAAACTACAGATACAGTATGACGTCAAATTTTCAAAAGGGTAAATATGAATCAGAAACACATACACATATATAGCGTATATGCCATGGCAATGCTAAACATTCTCTGAATGCTAAGATTTAATATTTTTTGAATCTTTTTCCCATTAACAAGTGGAGTTTGTGTGAGCAGAAAACATAAAACACCAAGAAATGGAGAGAGTCTGTAAGAGAACATACTCCAAGATCAGAGGAGACTTAGAGAACCATCAGAGCAGTGGCCCCTGATCTTCCCTGAGAAGGTCAAGGCCTCCTGCAAATCAGCTGAGAAATGGGGAGCCATGTGCTATCAGGACACATTAGTGTCACTAGGAGCATCCCTCAGCTGCCTCAGTCCCTCTACATTTTAAAATGTTGAGGTTACTCTTTGAGTAGACTTTCAGGAGCCCAAAGCCCTTCTGAAACACCAAGGGAATCTTCTCTCGCCCACTAAACCAGGTAGACAACCTAAAGCTGAGGTAACAATTGGCTTCAACCATAGGGAGCTTATCTCTCATAAAAGGAGTCTGAAAGAAAAGGAGTCTAGTATCTCCTAGATAGACTCGAAGATGCTCAGAACCCTGTCTGTCCACCTTTCTAATCAGCTCTGGCCTGCTTCCTTCTCAGTCCTGAGGCTGCTACAGCCACTCCAAGCATCCTGTTCAGGCAGGATGTCCAGAGACGGTCATGGGTCCACCCCTTTCTCATGATTTTAAGAACGAAGACACCTTTCTTAAAAGAGCCGGGCAGCCTCCTCCTTGTATGTTGTCACGTCCACTAAAGAACAGGTTTTGAATTGAATGCATTTTTTCAAAGTCCAGTTTCTGCTCACCTTCTTTTGGATGTGAGCTGTTATAGACCTCCTGGAGGCCCAGTTTTGAAGCAGCTAACTAAGCAGAAATGTGCCCATCATGTGAGAGAAAAACAGAAGAGGGCAAGGAATCCTATTCCGTCTGTCCGTGTGGCTATAGTCATAGTGGTAAAAGCTTAGCAGGTAGATTTTCTCTTTTGTGTGTGAGGAACCAGGAGGTGATAGTAGATGCAGGTGAACAAACCTTTGCCGCATGATTTTTCAAACACCTGCACACGGGTACCTGGCTGGCTCAGTCAGTAGAGTGTGTGACTCTTGATTTCAGGGTCATGAGTTCAAGTCCCACATTGGTTGTGGAGCCTACTTTATAAACAAACAAACAAACAAACACCTGCACACAATTTGTTGGGTTTACTACAAGGTTTCTGACTTGGCAGCCATCTATCATGGGAGGCATGGGGCAGTTTCTCCGCCTCCTGGCATCTGAATACTTTGGTAAGCTAAAACCCAGGCACAAGTGGCATAGACTATGTGCCACTTATTTACTTTGCAAGCAGCATAGGTGGTAGTGGATGAGGATAAACATGGGCCCAGCCCTGCTGATTATGATTCCAAGGCAGCCAATGGGACTGAGGTTGGACCTGAAGCAAGTGGGATGAATGAACCCTTTGTCAGAAGGCCAACGTATTTCCCAGTTGTAGAAGCAGGCCTACGCCAAAGTGTGTGGCCTTCCTGCCCTTTTAGAATTGCCTCTGCTCAAATCCCAACATTATGTTAGGGGAGGAGACAATGTTCCAGAAGCTATGGAATTCATTTTTTTATCCATGTGGTATCTAGGGATCTAGCCTGCCGTCCATCTATACATGATGAGTCACTCTCCTGGCCAGATTGTTTACCTTTAATAACAAAGTGTCTCAACTGTTTTTCTTAATAAAGCAAACATGCCAGGCTAGATCCTATGGCGGTTAGAGCTTCTTGACATTGCAGAGGAGCAGGGACCGCTGCTGACAGAGAAGCAGACAGCTGTGTTGTGGAGGGTCACCTGAGGTGTCACCAGTGTGGCTGGCGGAGACCTAGAACATTCATAAACTTCATTCATCAGCAGCCCTCTTCCAAGCCACCATAAATAAAACAGCATCCAAATAGAGAACAATGAGTTTCCTAAGGGGAAAAAAAAAGCGGTACTCTTTCCAGGTTTGATTTGAGGCTTACAAGAGCAGAATTCCAGTATTCTTAAAGCTCAAAGGGCTGCTAAAGGGGCCACATCAGATTGCAGAATGGAAGATTGGGAGATGGTTGAGTTCTCTCCAATTCTGCTACTTTACCCTTATTCAGGCAAGTATCATCTCTTCTCTGAGTTACTGCCAACCACCTTCTGACTCCATACTCTTGTCAATCCATTTTCCACAGAGCAACCAATGTTCTAAAAAAAATATAAACGAGCATATCATGTCACACTCTTGCTTAAAATCCTTTAATGTCTTTCCTTATACTTAAAATGAAATCTGAAGCCCCTCCCCATTAGCCCTCAATGCCTTGCATGACCTGGATCTGTCTACCTTGCTAAGCTCATCTCATCCTATGCTCCCCCTTGCTCCAGCCACATGATTTTTTGCTCATTCCTAGAACAAAATAAGGTCATTCTCACATAACAAATTTTGCAGGAGCTCTTTTCCTCTTCTTAAAATGTACCCCCACTTCCTTGCTCCCAACACTGTTTGCGTATCAGCTCTTTAGAAAGCCTGCTCGTAATCATTCTACATAAAATTAGTCTCTAGTTCATTCCTTTTGTAATTTTTAATTCATTTATTTATTGGTGCTTATTTGCCTTTTTTTCTTACTTCTATAATAAGAGTATAAGTTCCAGAGTGGGGAAGCCATGCCTGTCTTATCCTTTTTTTTGTGTCCCAGTCTCTGGCAAGGTGTGACTTACAAGACATTAATGCGTATTTATAAAATGAGCAAATGTATCAGTGAGTCAGGAGAAAAGTAGGAGGTAAAATCTTAACTCTTCTAAAAAACATTTTCTGACTATACTACCTGAAGTTATCATCGTAGCTTCCCTCCCTGTTCTTCTTTGCATTATTATCATTGTTAATATTAGCTCCCATTTATTGAGTGCACGTTGTGAATGCTAGTCTAGGGATCAGATCTACTTAGTGATGTAAGACTTATTTTCTCTCCTGATGATCTAACTGAAGTGTAAACAATCAATGAGAAAAGAGAATTACTAGAGGACTGGAATTTTGAGGGGATCGTCATGAAGGATGCTCTTGGGATTTAAGATCAATATTGAGGGAGGAATTAGGAAGTAGGAACCAAATAAAGAAGAGGAAATGATACTCAAAAGAAGGCAAATAGGAAGTTTGGAAAGAAATTGGAATATGTGAAAGAATAATGGGATTACAATTGCCATTTATAAATTTGGTTTGACAACAAATGTCTGGACAATTCTTGCTGAATATATAATTTGTACCATTTATATAGCCATTAATTGCACCCTACTTTGTAAGTATCTTCATTTGGTTTCTTGAACCACAATTTGAATTGAGTTGTTTATATTATAAAGCTGTTTTTCTTTCCAATGGGATTGTAAACATAATACAAAGGCCACATCCCATTCATCTTTATATCTATAGAATTTCAGATTATTTAAATTGGAAATCACTCTGGTAATCCTTTAGCTGTGTCTTTTACCTGAGAATGATGCTTCTCTATGGCATACCTAATAAAAGATTATCCAGCCTCTTCATAAACTTCTCGCAGAAAGATTCTCAGAAGGCAACTTGTTTCAATATCAAATGGTTTTTTATGGCAGCAAATTCTTAAATTTCTCTTCTCAACTTTCCATCATTAATCCTAGTTAAGTCCTCTGGAATTATATGGAAAAAAATTAATCCTTTTCTGCAAAATAGTCCCTTGCATATTTGAAGGCATAATTATTTTCCCTTTTGTCTGTTTTTTTTAGGCTAAATATTCCTATTTTCATTAGCTATTCCTCGCTCATAGTAGCACTTATGTTCAAATACATCTATTTTCTTAAGCAATTGCACAATTGTTGTAAGCTACATGATAATACATATCCTTCCTGTTTTATTCATACTGCATTCATCTTACTTCAAATCATGGCTGGTATATAATAGGCAATCAAAACAATATTTGTTAAATGAATAAATGAAGGGCCAGGAGTACAAGCTTTAGCCAGTGTAATAAAGCAAGAAAAAGACATAGCAGGCATCCAATTGAAAAGGAGCAGTAAAACTCTATTCACGAACAACATTACCATTTATGTAGAAAAAGTACAGAATATCTAAAAAGATACTAGAACTAATACGTGAGCTTAACAAGATTGCAGGATATGAGATCAAGTATACACAATTATATTTCTATATACTAGCAACAATAGGAAATTAAAATTTTAAATATCATTTATAATAATATCCAAAAATATGAGAAACTTAGGGATAAATTTGACAAAAGATATGTAAAATCTTTAAACTAAAAGCTATAAAACATTATGTAGTGAAGTTAAAGTGAAGCTGAATGAAAGATAACCACCTTTATGGGTTGGAATTCTCAATACTGTTAAGATAGGAGTTCTCCTTAAATTGGTCTATAGATTCAACACTATTACAATCAAAATCTTGCCAGATTTTTAAGGAAATTAATAAATTGATTCTAAAAGTCCCATGGTAAATGTAGAAGGCCTTGAGTAGCCCAAACTTGGAAGAATTAAAAAAAAAAAAATCAGAAGGCTAACAATACCTGAATTCAAGACTTAGTAAAAGCTAGTCATCAAGACTTTAGAACTGGCTTAAATGTAGACAAATAGAGTGAAGGAACAAATAGAAAGGCCAGTATAGACCCATACATATGTGGAAAGTACCAAAGCCAAATACAGTGGAGTATGGATAATCTTTCTAACAAATTGTGCTGGAACAAAAGGATACCCATTAGCAAAACAAATGAACATCAAACCATACGTTAAACTATAAACAACAATGACTCCAAATGGATCATACATCTAAATGTGAAAGCTGAAATTATAAAACCTCTAGAACTCATGGGAGAAATTCTTTGTGACCTTAAGTCAAACTGATTTCATTGGCTAGACACCGAAAGCATGATGCATGAAATAAACAAAACATTGATAAATTGGACTTATCAAAATTAACCATTTCTAATCTGTGAAAGACACTGTTAGAAAAATGAAAGTCTTTGAAAGACACTGGTAAGTAAATGAAAAAGTATGACACAGACTGGTAGAAGATATTTGCACATCATATATCTGGTAAAGAGAACTTGTCTTCAGAATATACAAAGAACCCTTAATATTCAATGATAGACAACCAAATTTTTAAAAAATGGGCACAAGAACTGACACTTCTTCAAAGAAGATACACTGATAGCAAATAAAAACACAAGAAAGATGCTAAGCATCATTAGTCACTAGGGAAACATAATTTAAGACCATAATAAGATACCTCAACAAGACCAGCTAGGTTGTTATAACACTAATCATACCAAATATTGGTGAAGATGTGGAGGAACTGGAATTCTCACATGCTCAGAGTAAATGGAAAATAGTAGAACCACTCTGAAAAAGTTTTGCTGTTTCTTAAAATAGTAAACATGTACGTACAGTATTGCCCAAGAGAAATGAAAGCATATGTCCTACAAAGATTGCACATTGCATGTGAATGTCCAGAGCAGCTTTATTTGTAATAACCCCAAACTGGAAACAACCCAAATATCCATCAATTGGTGAACGAATAAATAAAATTCGGCATATCTGTAAAATAGAACACTATTAGGCAGTATATAGGAATGAACTATTAGTGCACAAAACAATATAAATAAACCTCAAAATAATTATGCTGAGTGAAGAAATTTAGAGAAAAAGAGTATGTACTATAAATATTCACTTATATAAAATTCTAGAAGATGCAAATTAATCCACAGTGACAGCAAATAGATGAGTGGTTGTCTGGGGTTAGAGTGTCAGAGACAGGAAAGGGGGAAATATTATAAAAGGGCATAAAGAAATGTTTGTTGGTGGCATATATCTTCATTTTCTTGACTGTGGTGATACTTTCATGGGTATACAATATGTTCAAACTTATCAAAATTTACACATTAAATGTGATATATTGCATGACAATGACAACTGTACCTCATTAAGACATTACAAAAAAAAAAGAGAGAGAGAGAGAGAGAGAGAGAAAGAAAGAATACAGTCTTGAAGTCAGTTTGGTCTAGATTCAAGTTACACCTTGTCCACTCATGTGCTGTGTGCCTTTGGAAAAATTATTTAACATCTCTGAGGGTCAGAGGATCAGATTTATCTTAAAATGATTCTATTAGAACCTTTTCAAACTTCATAGAAGTGATGTGAATGTACATAACAGGGTGTCTTAGGTTAGGGGTCAAGCTCTTCTGCCGGTGAAATTGCATAGGCTCCACCCTCCCTGTTTATATCCATTGATTTGCAAAGGGTTGAATGGTTTCCTGGGGAACATGATTCCTGTCCTCCATTGAGCTTCTGCTATATTCACCTATGTCTCATGCACTGGCAAGGCAGTGAAAGAAGTCGATAGCTGGAAGGACAATGAGAAGCCCCTGAGGTGGAGCTTCCCAAAATGGAAGGAGGAATCCAGGTAGTGATGCATAAAGGAAAAATATTTGCCAGCTGGAGCAATGGAAGATACCAGAGCCCATGCTAAATCCAGCCACCCTGAAGACGTGTGCTGAGGATAGGAGTAACTGTGTGTGGGTTGATAGGACTGCCTCACTACATTATATACACTTTGGTGTCCAAGTGGTTTTATCAAGATGTATTCCCAACTGAATATAACAGAGGAGTCTATCTGACTCTAGTCAAAAACACGTCACCACAGCAATCAGGTCTTCAGTGTTGTGCACCACTGTCATGTTTCATTGGCAGTGGGTGTGATGGATTTCCATTCCCACTGCTGGCAAGGAATGGCCAGTACTGATTCATAGATAATGTCAGCATCCTTGGAGATGCTCCAAATAATTAAGGCATGAATTTTCCTCAGGCAAATGGGGATATTCTGCAAAAAAAAAAAAAAAAAACAGCCAGGTATAAATTTTGATAAAACTACATCTGTAGTCATTGCAGGTAACAGCTAAGAAACTGAAGTTACAAATAAGAAAATAAAAGGTTGAAGGTGTTTTCCCATAGCATCTCACTAGATCATACCACATCTCCAAACCTAAAGGAACTTTTCATTCTTCATCTTACTCAACTCTTTAGCACCACTCAACACATTTGCTAGAACATAACCTTCTTGAAACATTTTTCTTGACTCCTAGGACACCACATGATCCAAATTTTTCTCCTACCTCCCTATTTACTTTGTTCTTCTACTTCCCCATCTACCTTTTTCCAAATGCATTTCTCCAACTCAAACTTGTCTACTGATCTCCACATTTTCATATCCAATTATCTACCCAATATCTCTGCATGGATAGCTCACAATATCTCAAATTTAATTTATTCTTTTCCCTCTTAACTTCGTCCCTTTCAGTCTTCTCCATCCCACAATTATCCACCAAGTAGTGGATGAGACCAAGTCTTCACCATCCCACAATTATCCAACAAGTAGTGAGCTCAGAGACCTGGTAATCATCCAGAACTAGAAGTTCTCTTGTTCACTGGTCTAGCAACTATAGACAATAAGGTAATAAATTCATCACGCCTAATAATTATCAATAAATCCATATGACCCTTACATCTTACACCTCCTTCCCATGAACTTAAAAACTATCAATTCTAGGAAATGTTCAAGGAATCATTATGAAGTGTTCAGATATATAGTTTACAGCCTAACTTCTATTTCCTCAGTCCTCTATTCACCCACACTGAAACATTTAGAGTTTTTATTTATTTAGCTCATTTCTCATAAATACTGAATGTGTAATGTCACTTCTATTGGATTTTGAACCCCATTTGTGGCCTCCTGAGGCATTTTATTTTATCTCCTCTCCTTCACTAGCAGCCTTGATAAACCTGCCTATCCAGGACTGCAAGTTCATTTCCAGAGGTAGCATTACCTTTAGTCAGTGTGGCCACTGGGGAGTGAACCAGGATAATTGGGATTAAACTGAAACAATAGGAGGTTCAGGTTAAACAGTAGGAGAAACATGTTGAGAAAGGGTCACTTAGACACAGGCCCAGTTTCCCTTGAGAATGTAGGAATATCTTCATTGTGAGTGTTTTAGCATAGTCTGAAGCTCAGCAAGAGTCCCCATCTCACAGTGGGCAGTTCAGTTGTTTTCCCTCCTTAATGAAGAGATGAGAGGAGTCCATACTACTTGGGTGTGAGATTTAATACCATATGGAAAAGAAGCATTTCATGGCCCATCCTATGTAAAATCTCCCCTTCTCTTCCTCTTAAGTATCTACTTGTGACTCTGGAGAACAAGCTGGAAGCACCAGATTTATTACTAAAATTAAACTCCAGGGATGCCTGGGTGGCTCAGTCGGTTAAGTGTCTGCCTTCGGCTCAAGTCATGATCCCAGGGTCCTGGGATTGAGTCCTGCATTGGGCTCCCTGCTCAGTGGGGAGCCTGCTTCTCCCTCTGCCTGCCGCTCCCCCTGCTTGTGCGCACTCCCTCTCTCTGACAAATAAATAAATAAAATATTTAAAAAAAAAAAAACTCCATATCTGCTTTGAATCCTGGATTACACATTTGTTTTGAAGGATTTGTTTGAAGCTATTAGTCTATGACTGTTTTACAAGGCCTGATGGAGTTGTCTATACACACTTTGCACTTAGTTTCTGTTGATAATGCTGTTAAATGAAGTTAGTTCTCTAATAAGTGTAACAATGAAATCAAATCTCTCTTCCCCACAGGCTAAGGCATGATGCATTCCTCTAGCAGAATGGTGGTGTCTATCAGTCAGGGGATTTGTAATCAGATCTGCAATCAGACAGGTAAGAAGTGTTGGTATGGGAGCTTGCCTTATCATTACTGCCCCTTGCTTTCCATCTTCATTGGTCAGAGGCCCTGTGCAAATCAGATCAATTGACTGCATTCTTAATTGTTTTTCTTTTAACCCATCAATTCTTAATTTGGCATTCCCTCTATTGACACATGTCACCCTTATTGAGGGCTAATCATGTTAGTTTTAGAATAATAAATATATCACTCTGACATAAACAAATTAACATATTTAATAAACCCACAATAGTGCAATTCCCCAGCTTCCCCTGGCTTCACCTGTGGATTTGCAATGAAGTTCATTAGAGGTGATGGGGAGGAAACAGCATCCTTCTTCATAGCTTTTATAGATGTTGAATGGATCTGAAGTAAAGGTTACATGCTGGTTGCCTGCGGGCAGGATTGAGTTTGTACATAAATTTTTTTGGCCCACGTGATGCTGTCAAGAAATTTGATGGAGAGCCCTGCTTCTCTTGGTAATGGTTCAGGAGATTGAATTCTCCAAGGAAACATTCTGATAATCTCTAACAGTAGTGCCTGGATTGGCAAACTAGATTTGTACAAAGGACAGAATTATGTAAAAAAAAAAATTACAGATTTTGAGTGAGTTACAACTATAAACTGTAACTCAGGTTGTGAGTTTCAACAATAGCTGTTTCATCTATTGTTTATTCTTTGTTTATCCTATGGTTTATACCTTTTTGATTTCATAATATACTTCTATTAGTATTTTTTCCAACTGGTTGGCTTCCTACACATCAAATCTCAGTTATATCCCCTTATTTCAACTGATGACTTACCTCCTTATTTTACTAAAAAGACTGAAGGCATCTTTTAGGAGCTTACTTAACTTTCCTCTTCTCCACTGCATCTTTTCTCTGTTTCTTGAGGATTTGTTTTATCCTCTTACAATTTCCTTCCATTCTGTAGCCATGCTTAGAATTCGCCTATCAGTTTTGTTTTCTTTTTTACTATTATTTATCTTATCACCTTTTATTAATTAGTCAATAACTTAAAAGAAAACATTTATTGAACTTGTATTTGTAGGTATGTTTCATCAATTGCCTGGTTCTATATCTTTATAACTAAATCAAAATGAAGATCTATAGGCAAATGACTTTTAAACCGTTAACAGTACTATAATGAGAAAGTACTTAGAGAAGATTCTTCAAGGAATATTATAGAAGGAGAGATGAGGGATTAATTCTGCCTATAGTGCATGGAATGTAAGGAGCTAGATATGGGGGATAAGAGAAGGAAGGAGAGCATGTAAGATGAGGCAGCTTGAATATATCCAGAAGTAGATTTACTGATGAAACTTATCTTTCACGGCCCTGAACCTTCATGAGTCTCTTCCAATGTATGCTTATGGTAACGTGTTTTTGTATAATATATTTTAACCCCTGTTATTTAAGACCATCTTCTCTTTCAACTCCAATATCCCCTCCAACATACTTCCCTTTCCCTTGGCTCAGGTGGCCTTGGAGAAGACACAGGGATTTTAAAGATACAATTAGGGGAAAGTTGACCTGGAAAAAGTTAGGGTTAGTGAGATATACTTCTGTGGTCTGCTGTTACATATATATGGGGCTACTGCCAGCCATCTCAGGGTAGGCATCAGTTCCAGGATATTCCTCCTACCTACTGTGCCAACTCAGCCAGAGCTGGGAGACAAAGGTGCAGGGCCAGAGGTCATATCTTGAGATGAATGTTTTCTAGATGCCTGATACTACAACAATGTAGATAGAGGAGGAGAAACAAGATTTAAAATGTGCAGAACCAGAAGTCAATTTGTGGAAAGTTCTTCCAGGAATTTGATGAATAAAATTATAAATAAAAGAGAATTTGATCTCATTGATGAGTGGTCAAAATGAAAGTCCTCTTCTGACAGGAATATACTCAATAATGCCTCTTAGAACTTATATGAATTATACTAGAAATAATTTTTCCCAAATTTAACAACATTCTAATAATTGACATGAACTTATCAATAGTAAGTTGTAAAACTTCAATGAACTTTTCTAAACTATCAGTTAAAACATTTTCATCCATGCTAGAGGAAAGCAACTCATTTTTGTATTCTCTCTACTGATGACAAGTTTACTAAATTGTTTTCGTATAAAGAAACAGAATATATGGGAAACCAATATTGAAAAAATTGTATTATAGAGCTCTGTCATAAGATTAATTCATAGGAACATTTTTTGATTCAGGAAACTTTGCCATATAAATTATTTTTGAAATTCATACTGTGTTGTAATTGATTTTCTCATTCTCATTCTAAATATTATTTCTCATACCTAAATTTATATTTATAAATTTGTTTATTTTTCTTAAAGAGGGCTCCTAAAGTTATAGCAGCACAAGCCAGACAATTGTCCCACTCAAAGCAGGCAAACTCAAATTGGAATAAAGCAAATTCAAAAAAGGGACATTTTTTAAGTGTGGACAAGACATAGGGGAGCCATAAGGGATAATGCATCATATCTGCTATCTATCTGTGATCAGCTCTGGCCCAGAAGAAGTGAAGCAAAGCAAGAGTACTGGAACCCAGAAGGAGAGAATCTTGTAGGGAAGAACCCGATGTAGCTGGGAGTTGAGTACTTTGTTTGGGGAATCCAAAGAGACCAAGATAACCAAACTGGGATGGAGTTGGGGAAACATATGCAGACGCTCACTCCCTTTGCTCCCTCCACTCTCCTGCCTTACTGTCCCACCTTCCTAACCCAAAGCACAGGGGAGCTTATGGAGGTGACCCAAATATATCAGAGAGCAGGAGGCAGAGAGCAAAGTAGACCAAGTGTATAAAATGGGTTTGAACAGATAAACAAAAATATCTGGCTGTATCTATCATTGTGTACATGTATAACTACATGTTTATCTGTATGTACACATAACTGTACACACCTGTGTAGGACTGTGGATTGTACACATATGCATTTACAAATAAAATGTGTTTGTGGTATATATAATTACACTTGAAAATGAAATCACACCTTGCTTCCTGTTTATTACCTGTTTAATTCACTTAATAACAGACAAAAATTATAAACTCTTTTCTATACCACAAGCTTTTTTTTAATATGACACATTTTCATAGGGATATATAGTTCTATGTCCTATAGTGGATTTATCAGAATTCATTTAGTTTACTTCAATTTTTTACCATTATATAAAGACTTGTAATAAACATCCTGTAGATAATTTTTTAAACGATCAACAATATTTCCTTAAAATAGATTCATAGAAAATGTAATTACAGGATCAAAGGAGATTCCCATTTCAAGTTCATATGACCAAAATGCTCTCCAGAAAGCTTTTGCCTATTTTACATTGCCATCATCTGTGTATTAGTCACTATTTTTCCAACATCCCCACCAAGTTACATTAGAAAATATGTTAAAGACAGAGCTATGAGTCTACTTCCCTACCATCTCTCACCCCTTAATGTTTGTAATCTGAAACTCTTCTCTTGGCAGTGAACAACTACTTCCTGATTTTGAATCCCAATGTCTGTGTCTCATTCTTATCATTGACCTTATAGCATTTGATATTATTGACTTTGAGCTCCTATTTGAAAAAAAAAAAATCCTTCTTTTTGGTCCCTTGATAAACTCAATGCTGATTTGAATCCTCCTTCTGTTCTTTCTTTGTCTTGCTTTTTTTTTTTCTTTTTTGTCATCCTCTTCCTGCTTTCTATTGGGTATGGTTCAGAGTTCTGTTGGCTGTTTGTAACATCTGGCACAGGGTTCAGAAAACATCCCAAGTTTCTCCCATTTGTGTGTCTTTCTTCTGCAATGCTCCCACTCTCATGTGAGCTCTTGTTATTTTTACCTGGAATATCAAGTGCCCCGAGTCGCCCCCCCGCCTCTAGTTCCACGTATATCTTCCTAAAATATTACTTGCTTATAGAACCCTCCAGAGCAATAGCCAGTATCCTCTATACCTGTCCCCTATCAAATGAAATATAAGCTGGCATTGGATAACCCTCTTCCACTCCCTCTGAACATATAGCCTACATTCCAGCCAGCTCCAGTTTTCTTTTCTTTTTCACCCGCCTATAATTCTTTTCCTTATCCCTGCTTTTCAAAATTCTACCCTTCCAGTAAGACTTGACTCAAAGGCACGTTCTATAGGAATCTTTCTGTAGTCACTTCCGCTAAAATGACCTCGGTCTTCCGGGGTGTGTAATTCAGATCTTTTTGATACTATAGCCAGTTTGGGAGGCTGATAACCTCCACAAGATTATAAAATGATTGAAAGGAGAATCACGTACTGTTCATCTTCCCCCTAAGCATCCAGCATGAAGCTAGCTGATGAATAAACAATAATTGAGTGAAAGAACAGCCCTAGAGCAATTCTACTGAGACTTTGGGTTTAAGAACAGTAAGGAAGGGGCGCCTGGGTGGCTCAGTCATTAAGCATCTGCCTTCAGCTCAAGTCATGATCCCAGGGTCCTGGGATCGAGCCCCGCATCGGGCGCCTGCTCAGCGGGAGGCCTGCTTCTCCCTCTCCCACTCCCCCTGCTTGTGTTCCTGCTCTCACTGTGTCTCTCTCTGTCAAATAAATAAATAAAATCTTGAAAAAAAAAAAAAGAACAGTTAGGAAAAGTTCAGAAATAAGATCACTGGCCATAGATCATCCCCAGAGACTGTCCTATGAAGTATCTGACTTAAGGAACTACAAAAATTTAAATTTCAGGTCTTGGATTAAGCAATGAATATGTCTGATATGGCTGTATTGGCTGCCCCAGAATTCCGAAAACTGCAATGGATTTGTATTTGACTTTCAAAGATCTAATAACTTACTCACATTTACACTGCTGAGCAATTCAAAGCTGAAGAAATTCTTAGAAGGTACGTGGCAACATTTGCCACATGCAAACACAGAACAGGCAGTTAACTTCTCCGTCTCCATTTCCAGGTTTGGTCTTGCCCAGAGGGGACAGACTTCATTGTCCCTTTTCCCCCAAGAGTGTTTCATGAGGAGAAGTTAAAATACATAATGGAAGCATGTCTTTACCACAGGATCACAAACAGGGAAGGAAAACCTCCTGCCCATGATGAACAACATAAAGGCATTTTATTTTGCCACTTTCACGAAGAAAGAAGAGATACAGCAGTGCAGTGTGGAAGGCACACAAATGATTTCTGAATCCCTCTTAACTCCGTGCATGCCTTTCCTTTTGCTCTGTGCATGCCTTTTCCTTCCTGTGTGATTTCAGACTAGTCATTGCACTGATTAGCGCCCGGCGTGAGGAGTGTACCACCTCCCCACCTCCCACTCCTGCCTTCTAGGCTGGAGGCCCGCCAGTCGCTAATGCTGTGAGATCTTCCTGGCCTGGCTCAGACTCCCGCACAATGAGACATCCTCTGTGCAATTTGTACAGCACCTTTCCCCAGCACGGAGATGTTGCACAGCCCAGCCGCCAACAATGAGGCCTCAGGAGGCAGCGCCGACGGGCAACATCTAACATGTTCAGAAAACAACCAAAATTAAGCAGCAAAGCTCTTTAGACCAAGAGAGGCTTGTAAAGAGAGTTGTCCCAGGTAATGTAAGCATCTGCTTTCTCACTGCCCTCACAAGGACATGCCACGGGGCCAAACAGGCAGCCCTCCCCGCCCCAGGAGAAAGAGCTGAGCGCGATGGGGACCAAATCCATTTATTTTCATGTTGCAATGAAAATAACTGGCTAGTTTGGAAATCATACATGCTCTGATCACATTGCTTTTAAGAATACACAGCAGATTTTCTTACTCTGGGCGCAGCCAATTTAATCACATAGGGGAGGCTTTTGATCAGCCTCCCTGCACAGGGATTCTGAGATGAATGTGGTTGCTCCGGTTCTGACTACATTAGGAGTTGCAGAGCAAGTGTGACCAGAGACTGGGTGCTGGGAAGGTGCAGGGATTTTCATGTGGAAAATTTGGCCTGTGAACTACAAAGACTATGCAGGTGGGAAATGACATTCATGTCTGGTCAGTTTTAATTTCTGAACCCAGCTTACAATCTCTAGGTCAACCACATGTTGACCTGCAATTAAACCATGCCACGGAAGGCCCCAATGGCACGAATACAGAGAAATCCCATTCTCCACAGTGCTGTCAGGAGCAGAACAAAATGGTAATTTTGCATTTGGTCCTGTTTGTCAGCCTGCATTTTAATGCATTTTCTAATATGACCACCCAATCCAGAACCAAACCCACATTGTTCTCCCTGATAAGCCTGGGGGAAAAAATTCCTCTAAGGCATCTTTCAAAGGGACTTATCTTTTTAGGTTTGCTGAGTTTCTGAGTGGGTGGAATAGGTTATGCTTTGCATTTCAAGAAATAGAACGAAATGCCACCAACAACACAGAATTTCAATAGTGGCATAGCTGGAGCTCAGAGTATGCTCTTCAAAGACAATGTGAGATTTGACCCACACCTGAGATGTGTGCCGTTATGACTATCAATCAGATCCCAAGTCATTGTTCTAAAATGATTATCAACACAACTCGTATTTGCTCAGTAGCCGTGATGGATTTTCGTTGGTAAATGACTGGGGCTAGGTAGCGTTAGCTTTGTACAAGAGAACAAAAAAAAAAAAAAAAGACTTTTTTTTTTTTTTAATTTTAGGTTTCTTAGCTGCTGTGAAGCCATTATGGCTGGTGTGGTGATTAAGAGAATAGGCTCTGTGGGACAGCAGACTGGGTTCAATCCTGGCTCCATCACTTGGGAGATTACTTATCCTCTCTTTGTCTCGGTTTCCACCTATTTGAAATGGGGTGGTAATAACCTCATTGGACTGGCGTGAGAATTAAACAAGATAAGTCATCTTAAGTGCTAAGCACTGTGCCTTCCATAAAAAGTGCACATAAATGTTTATTTCTATTATGATTAAAGTTCAAATTAATAATGATTGAGTACCTGCTAAGTACCAGCAGCATTGCCAGTCTCTGTCTTTGAAAACCTTACATCGCGGAGGGCGGCGCATTCTTTCGCAGTCATACCACTAAACATTTTACTATTGAAGCTCCCTCAGCCATTTCACTGGTGTACTTAAGGGCTTCCTTCCCTTATTTCCCCTGCTTCTGCATGCAGCCTCCTTCAACCAGGGGTTGCTGCCTCTTCTGTGGCTCTATGCCCCTGTCACTCATTCAGCTCCTAATACCTAGGACCTTTTGTTACTGTATGTATATATTTTTCCTTCCATGTCTCTCTCTTTAAAGATTTAATTAATTAATTAATTAATTTAGAGAGCATGTGAGTGGGGGAAGGGGCAGAGGGAAGAGAATCTCAAGCTGACACCCCACTGAGCGTGAAGCCTGTCACGGGGCTCCGTCTCACAACACTATCACGACCTGAGCAGAATTCAAAAGTCAGACGCTTTACTGACTGCACCACCCAGTGCCCCTCATGTCTCTCCTTTCCAACTAGAGTATAAGCTCTTGGAGCACAAGGGCCTTATCTGTGTACACCACTTTGAAGTTTGTTGGGTGAATGTTCTCTTAAGATATAAGAGGACAGGAACTAGCTCTTAGAAAAATAAGTCTGTTGTTGCAAGTACCTTCCTAAGCCTAGAGAGAAATTAGAGAACTTTGTATACCTTCCACCCACTCAGCCTGCTTCAGCATTGGGAAGGTCTCAGGCCATCCTGGAGAGATTGTCAAGATGGAAAGACTACAGAAGTGAGGGGAGGAGAGGATTAGAAAGACATATTTCAGCTCCTCACACTTGTGCTTTAAACCTCTCCACAAAAGACCTCGTTCTCCACACATGGAAAGAGAGTTAGGTTCATTATATGAAATTAGGAATTCAAGGCAAAGAAGCTATGAGCTGACACAAAATTCTATCAACTATCATCTATCTATCTATCATCTATCATCGTCTACCAATAGTCAGTGCCTCCCGTCGGAGTCCATGCAAGAGTACAGCAAAGCTGAGGGCACGGTCCTCTTTTGCACTGTCCTGATCATCCTAATGAGAAAGCCAGTTGGCCATAAACATAACTAGGGCTCCGATTCTTACAGCGTGGGTCATTGCTCTCAGCAGTCGGCTGAGAGTTAGCTTTGTACAAGAGAACTAGCCTTCTGCGCCTACGGAGACTCTGCGCTCTTGCTTTCACTGTGGTGCCGCTCATGCAATCTCTGGGAAAAAACTGCAAGCTTGTGGGTGATGGACCAGACGTCAGCGGTGAGGAGTGCATTTCCAGTGTGTCTGCCACTGTTTTCTTTAATGATTTTTCAAATGAATATGGTCTCCATCCTTCCATCCTTTAGACTGTGTATGTTGGGCTTCAATGATTCCAAAGCTAATGGTAAAATATGCACTATTCAGCACCGCTCTGCCGAGGAGATCTGAATCATTATTTGTCCTCTTCCTCTGGACAGACTGTAGGGTTAAATGGCTGGGGTTTTGAAACAAAAGATTTATACTCCGTTTTCTTTGTGCTATCCATCCACGCCTTCTGTAATAGGAGCCGGTTGGAAAGCTCTGCATCGGGATTGTCATTTCTCTTGCACGGTATATATTAGAGTCCAAACGACCTCTATACCATCAAGGTTCCACAAACCTTAAATTTAAGCTACCTGCTCTACCAAAGTACCTAAAACAATAACTTTTTTATGTTGCAACAAACATTACATTTAATGAGTACAGTGCACATGTAATGATACAGTGAATCAGTGTGAAGCCTCAAATAATGATTTCTGTTGGCACTATAAAAGGAATGTAATTTTTCTTGTTGAAATACCATTTTTCAGTTACTGCATGAGTGATGTGGTAATTATCCCCTACACCTGGGATTTAAATCCAATCCTACAAGCCCATTTTCTGTTTGCAAGCTGTCAGGCTGATGCATAGGCTTTGTTCTTATCTGGCAGTAGGCAAGGAATCGGTAATTCAGAAACAACAAAGCCACTGATGGGTCATCATGTAATCTGCACTGAAAATTGCAATCTGTAATGAGATTGGAAACGCAGATGAGGTGACTAAAATTGATTACCTACCATATCTAAAAATTTCAATTTTATTGCACAAATATGATCAAACTAGTCCATAAGTTTGGGGATTAGTTGAGAAAGAATAAAGATTACTTTTAAATTAGGTGAATGCAGATAAGTTATTTAAATGTAAATTATTTGCTTTATAGCAATATGGTTGGTCTGCGGGGTGATTCATACAGCCACATATTTTAAGTTCCCTGATGGCATCATTTCTGCCCGGGAGTTCCAATTAGAGATGACATATACACTTTCAACTCTTAAAGAGAGTACGGCAGAGCAGACCATGAATGAAACTCATGCCAATCCCCAGACCATAAAAATCCACCTTCATATGCTTATGATGGAAAAAAAATAATCATCTAGAAGTCTTGGGAGCTTTAAGAAACACACACGGCAGACTGTGCTTGGAATATTCGTAAACATTTAGCCCCCAAGGGGTCAGGCTTTGTGGGTTTAGCTCAGGAGCCAGGATGACAGACTCACAGTCCCCTGCTTCCCGCAGAAAGTATGGACTTCATATAATCTCAGAACTGTAGGAGCTATTGGTAGTATTCCAGTCCAACCTCCAACCTCCTATGAACATCTCTATCTCTTGTCAGTCACACGATGATAAATCTTACCACTGGAAATTTGGCAGAACTTAGCGATCGTGAAACAAACAAACAAAAATCATCATGATGACAAAATTCAGCAATGGGCAACAATATATTCATATTATGCCACCAAAATATTTTACTTGTGAATTTGGCTTCCCGGAAAGTAACCACTACAGCAGCAAGACAGAGCCCTGAGAGATCCATTTCTGCTTGCAGGGAACATCCTCTGGGGAAAACCATATGCCACCCAGGCTTAACTTGCCTTGTCTTTTTGGGGTGCTAAGGCAAAAAAAAAAAAATATTTCCATCCGGTGGGCTATAATCGTTTCTTTGGTAGCTGCAAAGCACTTTTGGAAGTGTTTTTTTTTTTTTAATAAGAAAAGAATTCCCCTCCGACTGTCATCTTCGTCATCTGTACTCATAAGCACAGTTGTTGAGGAACTGAAAGGACGTCTTAGTGAGCAGCTGGGTCACGTGCTCAAAATTACTCTCCAATGTGAATTTCCTAGAAGTGCCTTCAGAGGTTCACTGGTCTCCTTCCGGTGTGTGCAGTCTTCTTAGGCTTTTTTTTCCTTAACCATCCCTATTCAGAAGGGTCCTTCTTAGGAGAAATATTTGGTAGTAGTGGTAGGAAGTAGGTTTGTTTTACTTTGTTTTTGCTTTCAACTTCTTACGTTGTGACTTTCCTGTTCAGTTCTCCTGAGAGCCAGACAAAGTCCAGCGGCAGCTGATGCAGTAAGTAGCCACTGATGTTGATCTGCAAGTTCCAGAATGAATGAGGCTCTAGTGGTACAAATTAATATTTGCTAGGCTTTATGTTCCATTGTTATTTAACAATCATGTATGCTCTTCCAGAGGAGAAAGGAAAGAAAGAAAGAAATTGCTTATTCATTGATGAAACAGTGTAAAGGTTTACAATATTCCAAGCACCATCTGTATTCATGGAACTGCTTTCTTTACTCTTCCTCTTTTCCGTTTCAAATGTTAAACCCTTTCCTTCTGCAATGAACTCTCTTTCTCCTTTACATCCATTCCTCTCCTCTGAAAATCTCAGTCTTGCCCTACATGAAGATTTTGTAATGCTTCTCATTTCTGGCCATGCAAATCTCACATTCGAAGCATGTAAGCAAAGACAACGTCTGTTGCCCTTGCTTCCACATCACCCATCTTCTTCCTCCCAATACAGATCTGACTCCCAGCCTCTCTTTTTTATTGAAACTGTTTTCTTCATGAACGCTAGTCCAAGCCATGACAGTCTCTAGCCTTGCAGGGTCCCAAAGGGACTCTCTGCTTCCCATATCATGCATCTCTAGAATTCATCCTCCATAAAGCTGTCAGAGTTATCCTTTTAAAACATAAACCTGACGATGTCACTCTTGTGCTTAAACCTCTCCAATGGCTCCACGTCATGCTGAAAATAAACTGCTGGCCTACAGGTTTATGGTCTCTGCCGATCTCATCTCATACAATTCTTGTTCACCGTGCTAGAGCCAGGCTCTGCATCTTTGAACTCAACCAGCATGTTCCTGCAATATGGTCTTTGCCACAGTTTATCTGCTTTGTATTCCTGGCTCCTTCTAGCCAGCTTGATAGCATCTATAATTTCTGGTACTTCTTTTGTTTATTTGTATTGTTATCTTATTTTTTGTCTTCCCCAGCTCAGTGTAAGTTGCATGAGATCAGGCACCTTGTTTGTCTGACTCACCTTTGAAACCCAAGCTTTGAAAATTGCATGGCACACAGTATGCACGCAGTAAAGATGTTAGAATAAATACCAGCACTTATCTCCCACTTGGTTTGGCCAATTACCTTTTTATTTATTTTATTCAGGAATCACTTTTCCATATCTTAATGCAAAACTGATGCTGTTGACATCTCCCTTCTTGAAATTCTCTTGGCCTTTAAATTGCATATTATATATTCTGGTTTTCTTTCAACTTGTACAATTCTTTCTCCAGTCCTCTAATTAAAAAGTTGAGTTCCCCCAATCTACATAATTGTCCTTTATCTCTTTCTCACTGCCTTTCTTGGGTATTTCAAATACCTCCATGAATCCAATGGATATATCAAAGGAAAATTGCACTATATAAGCAGATAAAGACTTTATTCAAAATCATTGGGATAGAGAAGAAATATTGAACTCAACTCTGTAGAAATAGAAGTCAAGAGCATTTTAAGCATTTTAAGCACTGGGGTGAGCTAGTGGAAAAGTACTTGAGAAAGAGAGTATTAGTGGGAAGGTTGATCAATGTGATTAGCCCATCTGAGTTGACTAATTGGTGCTTATTGAAGTTAGGCTCATACCCTCCCATAGAGACTGAGAGATAAAAGCACTCGTTCTTGATGATTCCATTTCAAAGGGATGGCTCCCAGGTCCTTGAGAAAGACATTCCTGGGTTATAAAACTGGCAAGAAGCTGGGAGAAGATTTACATCTCAAAGGGGCAGAGAAAGAATTTACGATTGCAGGTTTCTTAAGTAAATGCCCTAAGAAAAGGGAGATCGGGATCTTTAGAGTGCAACAAATCCATCTAAAGTTTAGTCAAACTGAAGAGAACATCAAGAACATTTGGTCAGATGCATTTATCAGGTCATCTTCTGCATTTGGATGTTCAGGCCTGATGTCCTTGACATGCTCTGATCCTGCCTTCTCAGTTGCCTGCTGAATACCTCTGCTCAGAGACCCCATGTTCACAACAAAGTCTTCATGTTTAAAACCAAATCCTATTCTTTTTTTTTTTTTTAATTGAGATGTAATTGACATAAAACACTATTCGTTTTAGGTGTGCAACATAATGATTTGATACATGTACGTACTGCGAAATGATCACTGCAAGTTTAGTTAACATCCATTGCCACCCCGTTACACATTTTTTTCTTGTCATGAGAATTTTTGATTTCCTCTCTCAGCAATTTTCAAATATACAATACAATATTGTTAATACGGTATTGACTACAGTATAGTCACCATGCTATACATTATATCTCTAGGACTTATTTATCTTATACCTGGAAGTTTCCACCTTTTGTCCACCCTTACCCATTTTGTCCATTCCCCACCCTCCACTTCTAGTGATCACCAATCTGCTCTTTGTGTTTATGAGTCTAGGGTTTTGTTTGTTTGTTGAAGATTCTCCATATCAGTGAGATCAACAGTATTTGTCTTTTTCTGCCTGACTTATTTCACTTAGCACAATGCCCTCAAGGTCCACCTATGTTGTCCCAGATGGCTGGATTTCCTTTTTTTAATGGCTGAATAATATTTATACACACACACACACACACACACACCCCACATCTCTTTAGCTATTTTTCCATCACTGGACACATAGATTGTTTTCATGTCTTGGCTACTATAAATAATGCTGCAGTGAACACAAGGGTACAGACATCTTTTCAAGATAATAATTTCATTTTCCTTAGGTAAATACCCAGAAGTGGAATTGCTGGATCATATGATATTTCTATTTTTAATTTTTTGAGGAAGCTTCATACTGTTTTCCATAGTGGCTGTATCAACTTACATTTCCACCAACAGCACACAAGAGTTCCCTTTTTTCTACATGGTCACCAACAACTTGTTATTTTTTGTCTTTCTGATAATAGACATTCTAACAGGTTGTAAGGTGGTATCTCATTGTGGTTTTGATTTGCAAATTCCCTTATTTTCTTTTGAAATGATTCCTACATTCATTATTTTCTTTTCATCTTCATTGGCACTACTTTTATTACCTGTATGCCATTTTAACCACTTTTCCTAGCTTCTTTCCTGCTCAAATTGGTCCTCTGGTAATTTTCCTAAAATACTCTTTAAGCACAACCCTGTTCTACAAAATCTTCAATGACTGTTCATTGTATGCATGGTCATAATAGTATCCATTCTAGAGCTAAAAATATTCCTTAATGCTCAGGATATCAAGACTTCATAATTATATAAGAGACCCTACTGGTTTTAACCATTAGGGTGCTTGCAGAATTCTTGAAGTAGAAATAATTAAGTAAGAAAAATACTAACAGGAGGAGAATATGGCCCTATGTATTGGAATGGTGGCTTTACAATGGCATAAGTGATATTAACAAAAACAAAGAGTTTAAGAGAAGAGGGAGTATTTCCATTCATGGTCTTTAAAAAGTCTCCATTAGGTCAGACCTTAGTATTTAATCTTTCTGTTGTCCCCAGTCCATCTGGGTTATCTTCTAATGCTTCCCACTACCTAAATCAAAAGCAACTTTTACCTGTTCCTTTATTTCAGATATAGATATATAGATATGTAGTATCTATATATCTTATCTTGCAAAATGACTCCTAGAAATTTATTCACTGGTCAGTCCACTCATATGACTATGAGATGCAATTACTCGTAAACTTGCTTACAAGTAAGGAGAGGGTGGTAAAATCAGCTACTTATGCTTAGTCAAGAGAAAATTCTAGGATTACTAATGTGCCTCACAGCACCAATTGGCATCACAGATAGTCATGGGAGAAAACATGTAATTCAGAGAAATACATATTTCTGTGCTTTTGCTGACCTATCTCCTCAGACATTTCTGTGTTTTAACCAGGACATTTTCTTTGTTAAAATACTGACTTTTATGGTGAAAATCAGGATGCACATGACATTCTAGGCACTCAGAATACAGATGCCAAGTTTCTCTATTTGTGTATATGGGTTAAATACTCAAACTAAGCCTAAGGAAAGGCAGTTATAGAAATTAAATTGGTCAGTGTGTAACTGGCTAGCTCCATTTAAGGATGAGAAGCCTACTAGATTTGAAAACACTCTTAATTCTGTCAATACAGAGGAATTATCTATTCTGAAGTAGTGATATTTTATGAAGTCATTCTATATATGTAATCAACTATAATATCTAAATCATTTTGCATTCATTAAGCATTGACACATTTCATTATATTACATTTTATTATAGAATAACATTCATTGAAAGGCTTAGTGATTGTAACGTTCATTTTCAGAATTTTAATATTTCAAATATAATGTGCTATTTTTCAATTATAAAATACTAGGAATATATCACCAAATATATCAGACTCTTTTTGTAGTTGTTTAATATTTTATTAGTTTAGGTAATACTAACAAATAGAGACTGAGTCTTGGTGACTGAATCCAATAGAAATTTATTTCTTACTCAGATAAAACCCATTCGACAGTAAAACCACCTTCTAAGGTCAATCTAAGCTTTGATATCAAGTCTGCTGAGTAAAAGAGAAACTGTGGAGAAAGCACACCCGCTTCATAAATGTTCTTACCTGGAATTGACACAAGCAGTGAGAACTGGTTACACAGCCCCAGTAGGCTTCAGGGACCTAGGATATGTGCTCCCTGTCCAGGCATCTGCTTTCCAGCGATTCTACAGCTTGAAGCAGGATCATAGATCTTCTGTATCCAGCTAGCTAGTCCTGCCACAAATCCTCATATTTAGGTATTTAAGCAAAAATCTGACAACTTAGTTATCTACATCTTAAAATAAAGATCCATGACTCATTCAAGTTATGCAAAAGAACACACATTTGCACAGATTACAAGTTTAGATAGACCCATCACTGTATAGTTTCATTACTAAAAGCTTATGTTGGAAGAATAATTCTTTCTTGAATGTGAAGGCTTCCAAAACTGGTATTCAAATTGATACAGGTAATTCTGCAATAGAATTTCCAACCACATAAGAGAAAACTAAAGAAAACGAAGAAATTTGGATTTTTAAAATAAAATGTGTAGTCCATTATGAGCTTTAAAATGTTTCTTTTCAGTAAATATCTCATTCAAGTTATAAAGTAAGAGAGGGGATTATTTAAAGTTGGAGTCAAAAGGAAATATTTGGAACTAGAACACTGGTTGGGAAACTATGGCCAACACAACAAATCTTGCCAATAAGCTCTGTTGTAAATAAAGATTTATTGGAACAGAGCCACACCTATTCACTTACATGCTGCTTATGACTACCTTTACATATTGCCTTTTAAACATAATAATAGCAGAATTAAGTAAAGTTTGCAAAGTCAAAAGTATATACTATCTGGCCCTTAACAAAAAAATTGTGCTTACCTCTGTACTACAGGAATAATTCGCCTCACCTTTCCACCTGACTAGCATAAAGGAAGAGGTTTATCAGCATCTAGAAAATTTTGCACAAAAATGCTTTCTTTGAATGATGACATGTTTGACTTAATTTGTTTTTAATATCACACTTTAGAAAAAGATCAAAGAATATTATTTTATTTTTCATTTTAGTGACTAATTAAATTCCCTTCATTTTAGGTACCACTTATCTTGTTTTTTGGGGAATACTTTATTTTATCTGCTAAAAAATTATATCAGAAAGATAACATACTTTAACATATATTATACATTTTTGTTTTCATTTTAAAATTTGCAGTGTATTTATTCATTTTGTATTTAAATTGTATTAGATATTTGGTTCAGTAAAATATTTATAAATTCTAGTCAGAATATCTATTATTCTCGGGGCGCCTGGGTGGCTCAGTTGTTAAGCATCTGCCTTCGGCTCAGGTCATGATCCCGGGGTCCTGGGATCGAGCCCCGCATCGGGCTCCTTGCTCTGCAGGAAGCCTGCTTCTCCCTCTCCCACTCCCCCTGCTTGTGTTCCTTCTCTCGCTGTGTCTCTCGCTGTCAAATAAATAAATAAAATCTTTAAAAAAAAAAAAAAAAAGAATATCTATTATTCTCATTAAGCTCAGTATTTTAATCACTAGAAAACCCACTATTCCACTGAGATGGATGTTTGAATTAAAATTAAAAGAGGTATGAATCCAGTTACTTTGAAATCACCTATCTATTCATTCAATGAGTCTCTGACAAACATCCATACCTCCTTCAGGAAGCTTCTAGAAATGACTAGTAAATAAAATCAGTGGGCACTGAATGAGTGAAGAGCTCCTGAAATCTGGGGACAGAAACCAGAGTAGAGTTGTCACTGTCTTCCCTTGTAAGAGTTGGATATGAGAATAGCTCATCATAGTGGGTGTTACTCTTAATGACCACAGGGAGAAAGTGGAAGTTCAGATTTGGCTCTTAGTTAACTAATCTTGGAAAGGTGTTTTGACTCCTCTGTCTGAGTTTTGGTTTCTTCAACTATAGAGAAGAAAGAAGAGGCTGGTGGTTTCTCATATATAGTAAATCTAATATAAATTACATATGTGTGTATTTCAAGGCATGCTCACTCTTCCAGACAGATGATAGATAGTGGTTCTGAGAAAGAGTGATTAGCTGTGAGCGTTACTCAAAGGGACTAAAGGAAGAGATGGAAAGAGAACTGGCATGAAAGGCAGAGCTTTACGGTTCTAAAGTTCAGATTCTGATTTTATGTATGAATATATGCATAGAGAGGGAAAGTGAGACAGTGAGAGGAAGAGCAAAAAAGCTATGGAAGCCCTTTCCCCATCCCCTCACAATCTTATAAAATTTAAAATACAATACAAACAGAAAAATCCAATGATTGAAGTGGAGGATGAGAAGTCTAGGTCCCATCCTCTAGTCCATCCAACTTTTCTATGGCTATTAAGGCCTTTTTTTTTTTTTTTTTTTTTAAGGAATCAATAATGGAAAGCAGTATTTGAAAACTACTTTAAAAAATACTATCTAGCCTTCTGCCTTTTGCATTGTTTAAAGTCTCTCTGTTAGTGAAGCATTTCCTGACCTTTTCCATTCTATTTCTTCTAACCACCTCTCCTGGTTTCTGAAGTACTGTTTTTTTTTTGAACTGTTCCATGCCCTGCATTTTGAAAGATCATCTATGATTATACTGACTTCTTGAATTTTTAATTACTTTTCAATTCATTTCGTCTAGTCTTACCAGTAGACTGTGAGGTTCTCATTTCTCCCCTGCTGCGACCCCAGCATGTAACACGGTGCCTTACTGACCACTGTACTATGTTAATACTTACAGAGACTGGAAGGAGGTATGGCTTGATCCATCACTCTGTACTATATCCACACTTCTGTTGGACCTGTTCTTGAGTATAGGGAGTAGTTTAATTCTATACTCTAAGTGCTGTGAAAAATAAACACATAGTAATCCTGCAAGATTTCCTTTCCAGATTATATTTTATTTTAGCCAGAAAAATGGAGTTAGCTAATCAAATTATTTAATGTCATGGTGCCCTGTACCACTTGCCCCTTACCTAGTTCTTTTGTTGGGGAGGGTAGGGGATGTTAGTTGTCAGGCCTATGAGAACTCTCAACAGTATCTATGGTAGTCAGGCAAATCGAATTCCTGGGTCCTGCTACTGAAAAGAGTTCTGATCATTATTACTCATCCCTGAAAAGTGAATGACCCAAAAGAGAGTATCTAAATATTGAAATAGTAATTTTGTACTTTAATGGAATGTGCTGGAAATATAGTCCTAGCTGATAGTTCAACGAGGATCCCCTGCAGCTTAAACAAATTAAAAAAGATCACTAAATATAATGGCTATTTGAACTTTAGAAACAGAAACAGAAACAAATAATATGTGTGCATGTGTCCATGTGATTTAAAATGAAAAAACAAAAAACACATATATGCCAGAGAAGATAAGTGAACTTCAATCTCAAGATGAACTCCAGCTAAGTTACGTAGATACTAGGACATTATGAAAGGTCTACTAAGCTGTCCCGAGTCTTATTTGTACATTACTGTCAGGTAAAGCAAAGCAGAGCATATTTCAGCATTTGAAATCCCTCTAGTGACTAAATCGCTTATCTATAGTCATTTTTCAAAAGCCATAAAATCACTTGATGTATTAAAAACAAAATGCTCCATGTTGGTAGTCTGGAAATACTTGTAGGGACCCAAAAGCTAAAATAAGCTGTTGTCTTTATATAAAGTTGTTACCAATGCCTATTCAATAGCTCAGGTATTCTGCATTTCTATTTCAGTAGTGAGGACAGATGATCCATCCACATCATCTCACTAGTTGTTCCTTAGTATAATGGCCTTTATTTGCAAGATGAGTGATTGTGGAATGAGTTACAGTCTTCGGCCAGAGAATAGGATAAAGCTACCAGTCTCTTCTGATGATAAAATGAACATTGGCTATATTAAAACTTACTGTAGGAGACATATTTCTAGCTCTGGTGGGTTAATTTGTAAAGACTAGCTTTTCCTCCTATAAGAATTAGAAGCCTGGATAAAACAAAGTGAAAAATGAAAACCCATTTGAATGCATTGGAAAAAGTACAGAGTCAGCAAGGACTAGAGAAGCCAAGATTTTGGAGAAATACTGGAAAGAAGGGGATGACAGAGAAGTGAGCCTAATATTCAGTTCTGCTTTTTCCTTCCAAGTGTTTACTTATTCATAAGTGGTGGCTGAGTCATGAAAAGCTAAGCAGACCTTTATTCAGTCTCCTGAAGCATGAGAGACAAAAATTGGAGTTAGGGGCTGTCAAAATGGGACGCCCTGGGCCTGTCATTGGGATTTCTAAAGGTACCTCTTCTGAGAGCAAGAGTGAGGGAGCCACAGAACATCTCATGAGAAAAGGGCAAATCAGAAAATGTATCAGTCTTCATAAAACTGAAACCTAGCTTGAATCAGCTCAATCCCAGATTGGATTAATCTATTTTATTCCTAGCCTAAAATCATGTCAAAAACAAAAACAAAGGGAGGGGCGCCTGGGTGGCTCAGTCGTTAAGCGCCTGCCTGGCTCCGGTCATGGTCCCAGGGTCCTGGGATCGAGCCCCGCATCGGGCTCCCTTCTCCGCGGAAAGCCTGCTTCTCCCTCTCCCACTCCCCCTGCTTGTGTTCCCTCTCTCACTGTGTCTCTCTCTGTCAAATCAATAAATAAAATCTTTAAAAAAAAAAAACAAAAAACAAAGGGACAACAAAAAATCCTTGATAGTAGAGAACAAAATCCTTCAGGCTCTCAAAATACTTCTACAGTTTTTCTCACACACTTATTATCATTTGGTGAAAAGTCACCATACGTTCCAAGAGACATTGCCAAATGACAAAATTGTAAGAATCCAAGTGGCAGTAGGAAGAGACCCACAGGAGATACTGATTTTGCAGTTACTAAACACAGACCTTTAAATAACCATGACAAGTATGTTCAAGAATACAGATAACAAGATGGGTAATCTATGAAAAGGCATCAAATGAAAGTTATCGAATTAAAAATTGCAATAACCATAATTAATGCAATATATGGATGTAATGTAATAGAAGAGCCAACAAATCTATCTTTGTTTATTTTTCTATCTTCCACCTCTAGCATATGTTTTGTAAGAACGGGGACTTTGTTTATCGTTCCTCGGCAATATCTAAAATAATGCCTGATAAATAGTAGGTACTCAACAAATATGTATGAAATGAACGAATGAATGATAGCTTGGCAAGAGGCAAGTACAGTGGCATAGCCTTTTAAGGCCAGAGTTGTAAGCAAGAAGATGAAAAAGGAAAGGCATTGGGGGAAATATTTGTTGGCAGAAGGGCAGCAAAAGATGAAGATAGGAACGAGCTGCAGATTCATAGACCAAGCCTTCACTTGATTTGTTCTCTTATTTGCTGCCCTCTACTGCTCTTAGCTGCCCCCGCAATAATGAGACTTCTAGTTGAATACAGGAAGAAATGGTTGAAGGCCACCTGTGGTTATGCACCTGCTACACAATTATGGGCTGCCCAGAAGAAAGAATGAGTTACTAAGTTGGTTTGAACCTCAATAGGAGACTGACAGAACCAGAAAGTGCCATGATAAAGCTTTCCTCATTCAGATAGTGCTTGTCCCTGAACCTCTTGTGGAGGGGTTAGAGGGAAATCCTGTCTTATAATCCTCTACAGCTTTGCAGTGGACCAAGGAAGGGAGTTTTGCATGATCCACTTTCCTTTCCCAAGGAGATAAGATGTCTCAAGTTAGGCAGCAGGCAGTGTAGTTTTGTAATACCTGTGTTTTTGAAGTTAGATGTTATTTAAAAGGAGTCATAATAACTGGAAAAGCAGGCAGAAAAAAGGGGGGAGGGCTGAGAAATACAGAGAGGAACCAAGCAGCCCAGATGGTTTATAGGCAATGGTTCTAACTTCAGAGCCTTCTATTGAAGCTTCTCTAAATACCTTCAAATTAATAGTAAGAGGGAAAGAAAAAGATGAGCTTTAGTTGCAAAGTAGTTAGATGATAAAGAAATGCTGAAAGCAAAAGATAAATAAATAAATAGATAATAAATAAATAAATGACTGAAGTTAAATATCTCCAAATAGCTTTTCCTAGTCTCTGTAACACACAGATTTCTTTCTTTGAGAACTTTTTCCTTTGAAGTGCAGTGATCATGTCAGATGAGCTTTCCAAATGAGCCTGCTGCTTGGTTTCTTTACTTCGATTATCAATGCAGTATTAGTGTTGTCTCCTTAAGGCCAGTGTCAGACATCCATGTTGGACCTTAGCTAGGTCAAAACAGAAGAATCTGAAAGGACATAGTTGAATTCTAAGTCCAGCTCTTAGGTAGAGAGATGTTGGGGTCCATGGCCAGGAAGCCATTCCTAGAAGAGCCAAGAAGAGATACCAGAATGCTACAAGTCAAATACATGAGGTACACTACCTTCAGCAGTTTGAGTGAAGGCTTCTTAAATCAAAAACTGGCCAGGGGCAGGAGGTCAGGTCATGCACGGCCAGTCTAGAGCATTCTCCCTAATTTACAGACACTACAACTCTGTTAAAGTATTGGAGCGACATTTTCAAACTCAGCTCAAAGGGGCAACCCACTCTTTCACTGTACATTTTCTAATACAAAAGTCATAATGGGGAGCTGGATTCTCTCTCAATCAGTCCAATTCCCAAAAGTTATGTAGAGCAATTAAAAGAACACTTGGAGGCCTGTGAAAATATTGTGCTTTCCAGAGTTTGAGTAATTGTTTTTTGCTTAGCTTAATCTGTGATTTTATATAGTTCTAGTTATAAGTGGTGTTGTTTTAATTACAGAAAAGAGGGCTCTCTTCATTGAGACATGGCAAGAGAGGAGGTAGAAGTTAGTGACAGTGGCTTGAAGGATTATAGATAACTCTTTGTAAAACTGTGCTAAAACACACACATACAACACAACCTATACATATAAGTACATACACAGCGAAATCCAAGTGATTCCACTAGGGCCTGTAAGCTATTTATTTTATTCCTTTAAAACAGTGCCTTGCAATCCAATAACACACTAGGAAACTTGGTAAGGGGGCTGTTTTTCATCAGTCAGTGTGTCATGGTATAATTTTACCTATCATTATTTCAGCTGAAGGTGGCATTTAGGAGTTCATTAGTGATTAATAGAGCCCTCCATTGCCCAGAGATGATCTTAGATATTTAAGGAAAGCATTTAGTTCATACTGACAGTTTTTCTACCCTCACAATGTGGGTAAAACAAACTAAAAAGTTATGGTGAATTCTATTAAGAAATGTATATTTCATGTAAATTTCCCATAAACTGTAAACAGCAATGACAATAAGAGATAGCTCTCTCTCTCCTAGAAAGCTTCATTTCCCTATCAAAAGAGAGCAGTGCCTGCAAGGTCTGAGTAGAAGACTCTTAACCATTTTTCAGCACCGTCACTCTCTCTTTATGTTTTGTTCATAATGGCAACTGTCTGGCTTGATACATTGGTTCTGATGCTTTCACCTGCTTGTTGTCATTCAGGTGCTAAACGAGGAAGATGAATATGTATAATTCTTTCAAGAGTGCATTAGAATGACCCATCTTGGCATATTTTATGACACATCCCACCAGACCCTGATTATTTTGTGAAGTTGGCATTCAAGTTATACTGGTTGGCTTTTGATAGCTTTTGCCAACTTCCTCTGAGCATATGATTAATCAGTACAATAAAATGGGACACTCTAAAATGCAGGATTGATGCATGGGTAAGGATTTTAAAATTTTCATTCCTTTATCAGTCATTTGAGACAGTTTTAGTGGCTCGTTACCGGAAAGTACTTTAGGAAATTTTCCCTGTTTGATCACTGTGCCAGCATTGTATAGCCTCTGTGGAAAGAAACGGATCTTTTGATTTTGATCAAGTTTCTTCCTTCCAGAATGAGGATGTAGTGTTTTCTTCTTTGGAATATTGTCAGGTGCCTTTTGATAGAGAGAAACCAAGAGTAGCTGGGGAATCTTAGGCCAGATTAGTTCAAAAGGCCTCTTGAGAAAGAAGTCTGGGATAAAAATTGGAGAAGGCTCTTCTCTATATGCGCCAAGAAGAAAAACATTGCAAGTTGGAAATCTGCAATTGTTTTTATTCATTCATTCACTGAACACATTCTTAGTGAGCCCTATATGTCAGGGACTATGAGAGAAATGATGGTACAAAGTCAATGGAGAATCCCTGTCCTTAAGGTATTCATAGTTTAGTTGTGAAGAAAGACAGGATGAATGTATGGAAAATGTGCATTCAGTCTTAGAGCATCACATTAAACACAATCTTTCTGAGTTTAAGGGATGGAAGAAAAGTGTTCATAGAAATCAATTGATAATCATTCAGACCTTAAAACTCTGCCTTTAGTAAATGCCTTAACAAAAATCATGACTTTGTATTGATGACCCTAAGCCACAAAGCAGCAAATGTAGACCAGACCAGCTCATCACGTAGGAAGACAAAAGTGTATATATTATAGAAAAGAAGATTCAGTTTGGACTGTTATTTTCTTAGTCACATTGTTTAAAAGTTATCATTTCCTTCCTCTAAGAATTTGGAGTTTCAGTTAAGAATACACTATGTATCTTTCAAATTTGGTTTTCTTTAGGTATGTCTGTTGGAGTTTCTACACTTTTTTTTAAAAAGATTTTATTTATTTATTTGAGAGAGAGAGAGAGAGAGAGCACAAGCAGGGGGGAGGGGCAGAGGGAGAAGCAGATTTCCCGCCAAGTAGGAAGCCCGATGTGGTACTCAATCCCAGGACCCCAGGATCATGACCCAAGCCGACGGCAGACACCCAACTGACTGAACCACCCAGGCTCCCCTCTATGCTTTTTTTTAAGACTGATCATTAAGTGATTTGGGGGAGATTATTTTTGTCTTCTTTTTTTGTGGAGCCCAATGCAGAGCTTGAACTCACGACCCTGAGATTAAGACCCGAGCCGAGATCAAGAGTCAGAGGCTTAACCGACTGAGCCACTCAGGCGCCCCTATTTTTGTCATCTTTATAGGGTGCCAAGTCAAAGAATCTTTTAGCTGTTTCATGTACATGCTGGGACTGGGTGAACAGCCCTAACTAGTAAGATAGAAATTCTGGTTGCCAGCAGCACCTTCTGCGGAATCCCACCTCACCTGGGACAGTTAAGTATGGCCAAGACTGGGCTAGAACCGCTGTGGGTTTTCATTCCTTACAAAGGCTCTTTAGGGAGAGGAGAAGTGAAAGAGGATCTGTGGGAGTCCAGGAAAAAATAGAAGAGGACTCAAACATTTCTGGGATTTTAAGACAGTTTGTCGTATTTTATTATTTCTCAGCAGAAGTAGCAATAGTGATTCACCAAAGCACTGTTGTATGTCTCTTTCCACATCTCTTTGTATTCCTCTTCATTCCTACTCTTGGCAACACCAGAGGGTGATTGAGTTGGAGGAATTTTAGTTCCCTGTAGTTTCCATCCGTGTCCCTTCAGTGACCCCAAATTAACATACTAAGTAAAAACATATTTGTATATAAAGTGTCAGTATGATTCCTCTACCTCCTCTCCTCCAACTGGATTTGGTCCCTAAGTGCCTCTTCTATAGAAATCTTGAAGACATTCCTGTTTCTTACATGTTTTTGTTCCCACTCAGAGTGATGAATGAGGACTATGTAGAATAAACCATGGCAGGTAGAAAGTTACACGCAAGGTATATCCACTCTGTGCTCGCCTATACTACCCTCAATGGATTTCATGGAATGAAATGAGCAGAGAAAGAGCTGCTCATGAAGGAAAAACAAGTCACCAAAAGGCAAATCTTGTGAACAGTAATAGTAGTCAATGTTGATTTAACACTTGATGCAGTTTCTGTTCTGTATGCTTTGGTGCATTTTAGAACATCAACCCTTAGCTCATTTAATGCACATCTGCACCCTCAGTACGTGGAGGAGCCAAGATTTGGACCTAGGTGGTCTGATCCTGGAGCCATGTTCCTATACCTGGAAAGCAAGTTCATTTTCATCCCACCGATTACTCTCTCTAGCAACTCAAAGAGTGGCCAGAATAATCACCCTGATTTGTAAAATGTCAGTGGCAGTTTCAGCTTTAAGTGAGGAGGCGCTTTCAGATCCTTTTTCTCAAGATTTTGAACTTGATTACTCATTTGATATTTAACAGGGAGTCAGTGCTCCTGAAAACTGGTTGTGGTACTGCTGGCTCTAGAGTCTAGGAGATAGAAGAGGCTCTATTTTCTTAATGCTCTATGGAATAGACTACAAAGTTAAAACTATTAAGTTGCTGATTTCATAAACCAAGATTCAGAGAGGAGGCCATTTTGAAAATGCCAGTGCATTCAGATGGGGAGCTCTTTAGCGATAGGAACTCATTCCTTGTTTGTGGAGGATGGGTTTATCAATGTGAGAGTAAGCACATCTGTACCTATTCATATCTTGGGGAATCTGAGAATAAGCAGATACTCTGGGCAGACTAAGAGGTAAGATGCCACTGAATGTTTGATTTCTTATTTTTCTTTTTCACGAAAAATAATAGATGGAGGTGCCTAAAATTAACACACCGTGTTCACAACAGAAGCTTGGAGAAACCTTTGCTAAGCAGGGGCTGACTTTCCAAAACGCAAATGCACAGGGCTCCAGACAAAGCTGAGAAACAAAAGCCCAGGCTGCTTTTTGCCCAGTTAAATAGTTACATTTTGTAAGAAGCAACTGCAATTGGTAAAACATTTTATTTTTTTAATCTATAGGGGAAAGACATCTGATACCACCTATCCTCGGCTTTCTGGTCTTTTGAGTTCATTTTCCAAATCTATACACTAAGGCAGCCGAGAATACGATAGAATAAATGTGTCCAGGGAAGAAATAAGTGCATTGGGGAATTGGATGGAAATGATAAAAATCACTCACACTTCTTTATTGAAATAATTAAATATGAAGTGGAGTGGAGAGTGGCAGATGAATTCTAATAGTAATTGAATTGGCACTTAGGAGTTACCTTATCTGCATTGCCACAATTCAAAACTCCCTACAGTGTTTCCACTCAGTCCACATCATATTAATTATGCCTCTCATCCACCATCTTGTTTGTGAGCAGAGTAGTTAGTATGCATCAAGAAGCACCCAGCTATCCTAATGGGGTTCAGAAAGTAGTTATTCTATCCCTCATGAAAATGACATTCATTTCTCTAGTGCACAAGAAACAGCTAACACACATACCCACTGCCATAGGGGACTTCCCTTTCCTGCTTCATGAAAAGAACAAAGGTTTCTGTTTTGTATAACTCAGATAGATGATCCTGCTTCCTCTATCTGAGACAAAATCTTGGGGCTTGATTCTTGTCAACTCCATCTCCAGAAGTATTTAGCTTTCCACAACTAAGTTTTCTCTTTTAAGTGTATCTTCACAGATCCCAGCTATTGCATGTTGTTCATGCAGAATACTTACTGATATCTTATCTGAAAGTAGATTTTTAAACTACAGTTATTCTATGATATTGTTTTAGTATGCTTCTTTGTTTCATTTCATAGAGAAGAGAACATTATTAACCCAAGTTTCCCAGCCAATCAAATGATTCTTCCTCTGACTGTCATCCTTTCTCCTTGGATGGGGGAGTATAATGAAAGTGATTCCTATGGTATACAAATTCTTTCCAACCTAGACTGTATGGACCAGTTTCCTGTTTTGTTTTAGGATTAGCCAGTGGGAAGAGTGGATTTGAGGAGTGAGGATTTTGCTGGCTGGAATCCTATTTCTTTTGTTGTTCTGCTTGAACAGCTCCAGAAAAAAAAGGGGGGGTGGATTAACTAAGTTCAAGCTAAGGCCAATTAGTAAATTAATTGCTAGGGGGAAAAACAAGAACAAACAGAGATGATAATAGGAAACACTGTGTATGGAACTGACCTGTAGCCTCACTCACCCCTTTGTCTACGTGTGCATAATTTGTCATTTGAAATGACTCTTGTTCCTTGTCAAAGTTACTTTATTGGCCAGCAAAAAATGATGAAGACTTAATTCTTTCAATCAAGGTACTGAGAATGCCATTTATACAGTAAATTCCCTTTGAGGGTAGGGGGTGTGATGTGATAATCAAGCATTAAAACCTTAGCCATGAATATTAATTATATTGTCTCTCCAGCCATCCAGCGGGTGACCCAGTAATACTAGGACAGGAGGTGGAAGGTTTTGGGGGAAGGGTATATTTTGTGAGGCATTGCTTCAGAGGTCAGTACAAGGGAAGATCATAGCAACTACTGAGGAGAAGATAGGCATGAACACACTGGTTGATTTTTTTCAAGATCAACTTTGTATCCATATTGCTATAACTGCATTACTATAGGTGTCCTTTTCTGCCACTGTTATTTGACTCTTGCTGAATCTTCCTGTATTGTGTATTATCCTTAGTTCCTGTCCAGACTAAGTGAGGATTCAACCAAGAGTAGATTTTCAGTACCATTTGGGACCCCCAGACATTGATTTCCATATTCAGGTGTGCAGAATGTAGAACAGACTGAGAGGCTATGTCTACACTCTGTTATTCACTAAAATGGATAATGGGGAGATGTCAGATTGCCCAAACAGGACTTTAGAATGTGAAGCACTAATTTCAAATTTTAATTATTTTTTTAATTTTAAAAATGTTTCTTAGTGGGGCACCTGGGTGGCTCTGTCTGTTAAGTATCTACCTTCAGCTCAGGTAATGATCCCAGGGTACTGGGATCAAGACTAGCATTAGGCTCCCTGCTTAGGCTCCCTGCTCAGCAGGGAGCCTGTTCTCCCTTTCCCTCTGCCCCTCCCGTTGCTTGTGCGCACACTTTCTCTCTCCCTCTCTCTCTCTCTCTCAAATAAACAAATAAAAATAAATCTGTAAAAAATATTTCTTAATATTTTAAGGTAGTTCCAACTATGATACAGTGTGTCAACTTTGGTACTCTTCCAACAAAAGGTCTAATTTGCCCTAAAGTAAAAATATGATACCGAATTACCTGATTAGATCATCTGTATTTATCAAATTAGTCAGTTATTTACTAAATCCACATTCTTGCCTAGACTTGCAGACATGACAGAGATTGTACAGTCTTCGGAGAGAACAAAACTATAAATGCTGTATAAAATGAAAGACTTAACACCAAACGGTGTGATTAGCTAATGGAACTGAATTGCAAATGGCAGCACAACAGGAAAATCCTTGCAGTAATGTGGGGGAAAAAATTAAGATGGATAAAATATATTAAATCCTACAAATGAGAAAGAAAAAAGTTGTAAGAAAAAAATCTTAAATTCTAGTGCAGGAAAATCAGCTTAGTGAAAATTGAAAATGCATGTAATAAAACTAATTCGGGCAGGATATTAATCTTGTGTAAAAAAGATAAAAGCATGTTAAAGCCTGATTGTAAAATATTAATGTGTTAAACCATCATAAAACTTCACATATGCCCTTTAGCGATAGTATTGTTAATGATGATAAAAACTTATTTGCAAATTCTCCTTTTATGAAGTCTGGAAACCGAAAAATCGGAAAAATGACTAATGTAGACATCTACTGTGTGTAGAAGATTGGGAATGATGAAGGTTAATGAGGTTCAGGGCGACTGGTCTCTTGACATTTAATTGGGTGACCATATCAAGGGTCCTCTGCAGTGTGTGAGTGAGGTGATTCCGGGTAAACAAAAAGGGTTTTCACCTTGATAAAATTGGGGTATTCTTAACTCTGTTCCTAAATTGTTTTCTGATGGCCCAAGTGCGCTTGGAATTACGCTTACTTTGGCCCAGTGTATAACTATAAGGCATCTACATTCCTAGCCTTTCTCTTTCCATTGAAGCCCCATTTAACAAAAGCAAAAGGGAAATTTATCTTGAGCTTTATTCTGCTTTTGTGTTAATATATTACTGGTTCTGAATTGTGGGGCTAGAGTTGCTGAAATTCTGTGGTAGCTCAGGGCACTCTGTGTGCACAGGGGAGGCAGCATTATAGAGCAGGAAGACCTGAACTAGACTGCGACATCACCTGGACTTGTATGCAAATCCTTGTCCCACTTACAACAGGGTGCTGATTAGTTTATTGAACCTCTCTGGGTCATGCTTACTTCCTAGGAAAAACACATACCTACGGAAAAAGGGATAGCAATCCCTATTTGCATGGTTTTGTGAGGGTCTATAGTGATGTGTCTGAAGCTTCTGTCATGCTACAGGTTCTCAAATAATTATTATCAAAATGTTTATTATTGTTGGGTTTTTCTCTACTCAGAGAGTTCTACTAGCTGACCTCCCTCATAGGACATGTATTCCACGTGTTGAGATTTCTCCATCCATTTCTGTATAACTGGAATGCTTTCCCTCTTCACCTATGTTTAAGTAAACCCTATTCATGTGTTGACACAAATTATATCCTACTTCCTCCATGAGGCATTCTCTCATTCAGTGATCAATCTCCTACTTTCTGTTTGTTCTCTGCACTCTGTTACAGTTACCTTCTCTGCATCTCTAGCTGAGTCATATTTTATTTCCCCCTTGAGAGCAATGACTTGTACTTTTCTCATATCTCACCTTCCTCACAACCCCCTAAAATATCTAGTGTGTTACCACAGTCTCCTATTTAATTAAGAGATAAGCCTTATTAAAACATGGTTAACATGAATAAGCTTAAGACATGATCCTATGGTCATGTCATTCTGAATACTATTTGGATTAAACCATCAATAAATATAAGCTTTTGTAATATGATAAGATGTTTCTAGATTAGATAAAGAAGCACCATGCACATCATCTATTAGCAGATAAACAACAACAAAAATAACAGACAATTGAATGAGGTTTATTTTTTACATTTTCAAGACTTTTCAAACACTCTGGTTTTGGGAACACACACACACACACACACACACACACACACACACACACTTGCCCTGATTCAGTTCTCCATTTGACATCATAGATCCATATTTTGATTTCTTCTTGCAGAGGATATATGTTTTCAGATATGGTGAGATTCAGATAATCTGATTCATGATGCCTGAACCTCTCCTTTAGTTTTGTTTTGAAGAAATGTTCGGAAGTGGAAGACATTGGGAGCTATATTAGTCCAAGTTCTCTAGAGAAACAGAACCAGTAAAATGGATGGATTATGATGATAGGTAGACAGATACATAGCTGTAAGAGGAGATTTATTATAAGAATTGGCTCATATGATGATGGATGCTGAGATATCCCAGGATCTGCTGTTTGCAAGCTGGAGACCCAGGAAAGTTGGTAATAGAATTTGCCCTGAGTCTGAAGGCCTGAGAACCAGGGAAATTGATGTCTAAGGGTGAGAAGATGGATATCTTAACTCAAGCAGAAAGAGCAAATTCACCCTTCTCCACCTTTTTGTTCTATTCAAGCCTTCAGTGGATTGGGTGATGCCCACCCACACTGGTGAAAGCCATCTGCTTTATTCAGCCTTCACCACCCAGTCTAAATGCTAGCCTCTTCCAGAGACATTCTCATAGACATATCCCAAAATCATGTTTTACCAACTATCTGGGTACCCTATAACTCCATTAATTTGAAACATAAAATGAACCATCACAGGAGCCATTACTTATGGCACCTCTAAGGAAGAGACATTATAAACTATGACACCAGTTAAGTCAGATGTTTCTAGAATGAAGCATATTTAGCATTTGGTTGTGTAACGTTTATATTGATCTCTCATGTTTACATGTCTGATCTTTCCAACCCAGTCATAAACACCTCAAGCAAGGGAAAAGTTTATTTCTTTCACTATTCCCAACATAGTGTTTAATGTTTACTATTGATGTCTAGTGGAAAATATTGGTTTAAGTATTTGGAAGACCTGAATCCCAGTCCAACTTCATCTCTTACTAAACCCAGTGCAATTGGTTTAATTGACAATAATTTTATTTGCCTTGACTAATTCACAGGATCATTCTGAGGCTTACACAAGATATCAGATCTCTAAGTTCTTTATAAGTTGTAAAGTCCTATACAGAAATTAAATATTATTGTGATAGCTGACATCCAAAAGTAGTTTTTCCTGATATGGTATTAATATAATGAGGTCGGTGGTCAAACATTTGGTCCTCTGAAGTAATATTTTATGCATGATGTAAAAAAGTAAGCAGTTTCTGAAGTACTTCATGTAATTCTAATTGTCGCTTATAGACCCTGAGAATTAAAAATTTAATTTTATATAGTGTTTCATATTGATGAGAAAGAACCCACTTTATCCTCTGAAGAAGAAAACATTTCTTTCCTTCAAGCAGCATATTTCTTATAGTTCAATATTCAGACTCATAAGTTTCTATAAAGGTGAGAGATGGTACACTAGTATTTTCCAAAATCTCTTCCAACGCATATTTTGAAAAACTGAAAAATTCAAATTAAAACCATTATAATTTTCATTGCTAACATTTTTGTTTTCTATTTTTTTTATTTTCTGAAGGTAATAAAATATCTATGACCCTTAATGTAGAAATCTCTTAAAGAATCTCTTCATTGCCCATAGGTGTGTGAAGGCAAATTCCAATGACTAGATTTGCTGAGTATAGTATAACAAAAGGAAGGGAAATATAGGGGTTTTGATTTTCTTAATCCTAAGAAGTAAAGACAGGAGTTAATGTAAAAACTTTTTTGTTCTCGGTCACTGGGGACCTCATATAAAATCCCAGAACCATAACCATGCCAAGTTAATGTGTCAGCCATTTGTGTAAAAAAAGAAAAGAAAGGTTATTATTTGCCAGTGCAAACCAACCACTCCTATATCAGGGAAACAACAAATAAAAGAACATAAAATATATTGGAAACAGAGGAGATTGTAAAACTTTCTTCTCCTTCAGGTCCTTTATCTTCCCCTGCAAGGTCAAACTTCTTAATTATGGAAGATTAAATTTAATGAGATGCTTTGCATTATACAGAAAGCTGGCCTGCAGACCCATCACACCACTAAAGCTTTTTAAGCTAAAGCCATCCATACTTTTTTTCTTAAGTAAAACAAATGGAAACTTCATAAAACTTACTTGAAATCTCACTGTTGCTGGGCTCCTTTTTGAAAGACTTTCTTCTTTTGGCTTTAGTGACCCTGTATTCCCCACATCCCTGGTTGTTCCTTTTATAGACATCCATTTCTCTACCTGAAGATCAAATATTTATTTTACTGAGGGTTCTGTCCTCTTCTTGAGTTATATAATGTCCCGCTGGGAAATCCCATTTAACATTATATGCTGATGACTCCTAATCCAGCAAAAACTCCTTCCTGAATTTCAGACTAAAAACCGTAACTGCCTTCGGGACATGTGTATTTTCCTGCCCTACTTCAAACTTAACATGTCCAAAAGTGAACTTAAAATCTTTTATCAACTCCAAAATCTATTCTACCTCTTCTGTTATTCACCTCTATACATGGCGCCATCATCCACCTGGTTGCCCAAGCCAGCAACTTAGTGAATTCTTAGACTATGCTTTTTCCCTCCCTGCCCCATGTCCAACCAGGTATCAAGTCCCTTTGAGTTTTCTACTTGAATAAGTCTTTATCTCTCTTCGTCTCTCTAGCTGTAATTTTAGGCCTATTTAAGTATTAGTATGGCCCAGGAAATGTGGAGAACTCGAGGCCCCTCACTCTGATATATTCTATCACTTTCCTATTTCTCTAGAATTAGAAGAAGGGTATTAAAATAATTCCAGATTAATTATACAGTTTTTTCTGAGGTACTGATTCCCTGTACAAATTTGGAAGGCTAACATAAAATAGCAGCCGAAATTTGAGACTCCTTGAGGTTTGAGGTAAAATCAAATGGCCGAGATACTCCATACTTATGTCCTATTCACTGCCTCTTGCACAAATCTGACCACCAGCACTTCTCATCTGGATCACCACAATAGCTTCCTAACGAGTGTTTCTGCCTCTAGATTTATACCTCCAGTCTACTCACATTGTAATTAGACTGATTCATAGTATTTGAGAATGGAAAACATGAGAATATTTTTGAGAATATTTCATTTGAGAATAAAACATGAAATGAATGATTATAAATATTTTAGAGGTTTTTACCTGTGAAATCTCATCCCCAAAAAGAAAAGTTTAGTTACTTCTTACTTAATTGCTTGTAAAAAAAATTCTAGATGCAGAGTGCCCATTAAATATCAGAACGTTTTTTCCCCACCACATTATAAAATAAAACACTTGTCCTTGCTTAAAAAATAGTGCCAGATACTGCACACTTACTTCTTAAACATTTTATTCCAATAGACCAATAACTTTTTTCTGTTAGATATATCAATTCTAAAGCTAAGAAGAAATCAACAGTAACAATATTCTTTTAATGGTGCCATTTATTATTATTATTAATTATTATTATTGATGTTTTCTTAGTTCCTTCACAGAGAGTGTTATAATTACATCACCTAATCTCCTCCATAAGTCTTCATGACATCCAATTTCTTTCCAATCCAACAAAAGGCACATTTGTGATGGAACTTGTTCCAATTTACTTTGGGTGCAGTCAACTTTACAACCTTTGTGGTTTACCACTTCATGCTCTCTGTGGTTGGCATAGCCCGGATGACATAAAAGCAGACCTAGTGATACCCTGAAGAAATATAGTATATAACTTTCTAGCCCTAATCCATTTTTTATAGGCCGCAATACTGTCTAAGTGGTTGACTTCCTGGGGTATATTAATTGCATTTAAGCTTTCTTAAATTTCTTACATGACCAAAGTTTAACTAAGAAGCTATAATTAGAAGATTCATAAACTGAGCCAACTGTTTTTCTTATTCTGAACCTGAAAAAAAAAAAAACAGTATATTCATGGCATTGCTAGGATTATTCAGGACTCATGATTCACAAATGTGGATGTTGTCCATAATTCTGTTATGATTAAGTAGGTGCGCAATGGTGATAATGTCATCATGAAGAAATTGTGTGTGTGTGTCAAGACCCTATGTGGTTACAAAGATGAAAAAACAAAAATAAAATTATGGTCTCAGCCTTCTCAGAAAGTAGACAACATATGGGCATTTACATAATATGTACAGACAGAACTATAATGCAAAACCGAATCTAAACATAAATGTTGTCATTTATCGAGTCTTAATATATGCTAAGAATTGACCAGAAGCATTTGTATGGATAATCACTAATATTCACACACACACACAAAAACATGCAGTGGTTTTCCAGGTAAGGAAATGGATGCTTGGAGAAATTTAATAATTTGCCCAAATTTGACCGGGTCAGGATAAAACCTAATTCCATCTGCCTGTCTGTCCATAACACCTGTGCTGTTTCATAAGTTCCTGGGAAGAGATTTCAGAGAAATTTTTTGTGTGTTCAAAGTAAGTTGTATTTGTCCCCAGTTGGAGCCACAGGGGAAGGCTTATAATAAGACTTCAGTGGTATTTATGTTGAAAGAGTTAGTGAAGGGTCTGGAAGAAAGTAAGTATTCCAGGCAGAAGGAATGGCAAGAAAGGCACCACCACAGTAGGAAAGGGATGAGTATGTACAGAAGCAGTAGGTGATATATTTTCCTTGTAGGTTAAGTGAAAGATGAAAAGGGAAGTTGTGGTCAGCGCAGAGGTGGGACTTCATTCGGTAGACTACATGAAGCCATCTACGTTTTCTGAGAAGCATAATTACTGGACTATAATTGTACTCTAGGAACATTGACCTGGCAACAGCATGTAAATGAATAGGTGAGTGGGAGGGGAGACTGAAAGACAGATGATAGATGTAAAAGGTTATTGAAGTAAGCAGCTAATGACCTGGGCTGGGACAATGGAAGTAGGAAATGAAAGGAGGGAATGTGTATCATAGCTGTCTTCCTCCAAACTCCACAGCCTTGAGAATTGTTATTGTTGATCCTCAAATGATACATTGTGCTTTGAAGCATGGCCGGTTTAGAAACTGCAAGCCTTGGGAACTGAATGGTTCCACTTAGGTCCAAAGTACTTTTAATTATTGGCCTGCCTTACATTCTAAAAGGAAGGAAAATTTGGAATAAATATTCTCGTGCAGGCTGAGAGGCAATTCACCACTGAAAATGCTTGGTTCTCTATGATGTAGAAAGGGAGAGTTATTAAATGGTGTAATCAAACCCCTAGGTGTTTTATTGAGGTCCTGGCATAACCAGTAGGGTGACTTTAATTTCCAGGCTACAGGTTTCTCATTTGGAAAATGTGTATAGTAATAATTATCCTCCTTCCCTCTCCTGGCTGTTGTAGGAAATCAAATGAGATAATTAATGTGGAAGTCCTCTAGAAAACACAAAATCCTCTTTGCTTTTAAGGGTAGGGACTATTTTGTTTATGCCTCTTTGTGGTTCTCATAGTACTGTATTAAGCCCCCAGTAGGGGCTAGGAATATCTGTTGAATGAGTGGTTATATGCAGGAGTTTTGGCAGGAGAATAGCCCTTGTACCAATGTTTTGGTGTTGTATGCAATAAATGTGGGCCTATGCTTTGATTCCATGTTATAATCTTTCACAGGAGGAAGAGGTTAGGATAGGGATAGTGGTGACCAGCTCTATCACAGAAAACATGAAATACAGTGCAGCTGCTACTGGTTCACTGTCTGCTAGAAATCCTTTAATGCCCACTAAAAAGATGTAAAAACTACAAAGAAAAAACTCATTAGTGAAGCAAGCACCTAGACTATTGACTGTATCCCAGAATAGGGGAAGGATTAGAATCTAGGAAGAGCACGTGCTTCATTGCACTATCCCTGGGGAGAGATGGGCCAGGAAGAGGAGTATCTAATTAGTATGTGGACTGTGAAGGAGGAAATAACACTCTTTCCTGTGACATGACTTTAGTGCCCTGGGCATTAGAGAGGGAAAACCAGAGTGATGTTCAAGGGGAAGAGAGAAAGCCACACGCCTTCATTCATTCAGCAAATATTTACTGAGCATATAAGTAGACGCTGAGGGAAGTGCATCTTGTGTGAGGTAAAGATGCTATTCTCCAGAAGACACTCCCTTTGACTCATGGATTTTGAAGGCAATACCACACAAGATTAAATTATACGCAAGCACATGATAAATTGTGCTTATTACAAATACTGAATACAAATAACATGCAACTTGTAAGCCATAAGAGGAAGGGTTAATTTCTAAAGATGTTTTCACTAAATTGAAACACATTTACTCTATAACCGATGGAGCACAAAGGAAATAAGAATTAAACAAAAGAGGAACTAAAATCAGTAAGCTTGCTTTTCATTTAGTTGAATAATTTCTACTCTAAGAAGATTCTCCTTTGATTATCAGGACGTTGGTTGTTTGAGTTTTGATTAGAAAAGGAAGGTAGCTTCTGTCCAAAAGTTTCACTGGCAGGTCTTTGTTTTTCAAGGTCATGGTGAACACCATATTTAAAAGGTATTAAATTTTACATAAAGGGTATGGATATGTGTTAGAGTCTTCTAGAGAGATACCAACAGAATAAAAACAAAATCACAGGAATCCAGCTGGATCCACATTTGGACACAGAGCAAATAAAAAGGCATTGGCAATGTAGTTCCAAATGGAACACATTCACAAAGAAGGAAGCTAGGGAATATAAATTTCTGAGGAGAATTTGGCAATAGCCAAGATTATCTGTTTCCCATGATCTAACAGGTAAGACAATTTTCCTTTACTTCCCACTTTCAAATTCTTCCTCATTTTTAATCATTCACGTATTTTCAATATATGGGATTTATATTTAAACATGTAGCCTACCACATTGGTAAGATTGAACAAGGAAAGCTGACAAAAAAACAGAGGAGAGCCAAAGACACAGGCAAACAGGAGACAAGATGCATTAAAGGAAAGGATTACTACACTTGGGTGTGTTTTTCTCCCCCTCCCCCTGCACCCAGCCCCTCCTTGACTAAAATAACATTTTTCTATTTTGAACCTAAGTCCTTATCTGAGGTCACAGCTATATTTCTTTCCAGTTTAAATGACACAGTCACTTTATTCTGTATTTTATTTTGTGTCGATCTACAATCATGTAACATTCCTATGTATAGGAAATTTTAACTTCAAACACGAAAGGTCTGCTTGTTTGCTGTTGATACAAACTTATTTGGTGGCATTTAAAAGATCAATTGTGAATTTTAATATTCATAAACACGCTACCCTAAAATTAGATGTTGCTTTTTTCTGCCCCCCCCCAAATTTGGAAGCATGCAAGGTATGTATCTGAACACCTTTGAGGGATCCGTCTTGGATTTCAGTTTGATAATGTACTCAGCATCATACTGTGCATCTACACATCACTAACAAAGGAAAACATTAGAGAGCTCTCATTTCCAGATAGTTCAGACTGTTGCCCTTCAGAGACACTTTGGAGACAGAATAATATGTCTAATAATTTCAGCCAACCTAGGTATTTATCACAGCTTCAAACAGGCAGTAATTCACTTATATTTATTTTCTCAGAATGTAACACTTGTCTGAATTAAACATTATGATACATACCTGCACTAGTATAAACTATTTTTTCAAATTTTCGTAGTCAAGATTTCTTTCTCAGAGAAGAAAATTAGACAGGTGCAGCACACCAAATGAGATGAACTTTGTCCTCAAAGAAAATTGGTTTTTCCTTTTCAATTTCATTTCAAAGAGATCTGACAAGTGTGGCTTTGAACAAACTTTAACAGCACAATATCCTTTGTGTAAGTTTTCCCTTGTCAGCTTTTCCATTCCAGCAGGATCTTAGAACAAAGTGGATGTTGCCCTTTGAGTTGAGAACTTCATCAGTTGAATGAACACTAGCATAGTGCAGTGAAATTGAGGGCATACTCTCTCCTCGAATCTCAACAGTGCAGTGTCTCAACAAATATAATTTCTCTATCTGTGCAAGGAAAAACACCAGCTATACATTTGGTTTCATCCACTCTCCTCCTTCCTCTCTCACAGGAGAAGCCAAAGTATTTGGCAGTACACCTGCTTGAAACTTTTGCAGATTATGCTAAGAAGTCTTCCATTGTGTATAAAGCACAAATACACATTATTTTGTGATGTTGTTCGGTCCTACACTGTTTTATACCAGAATCAGAGGGAGCCTGATGTTACAGGTACAAAGCCAGAATTTCAGGTGTGTTTTGTTTTCCTATGCATGAAAGGAAAAAAAAAAAATATGTTTTTTCTATTTGTTTTGCTTTGTTTCATTTTTAACCTGTTGTAGCTCTGCAACCATTTCAAAGTAAAATTCAAAGGCAGAGGGAAAAAAAAAAAACACAGGAAACTGCTTCACAGAGATTTTAATCTTTATCGCACAAAAGCTTGTTATGGCTACTCATTCCGTAGAGCTTTCGATTGTGTATAAACTGTGCAACTTTATGCTGGTAACTAACTGCTCTGACAAGTTTATTTTTTCTTTGCATATTCTCTGAACTTTCTTATGGTTTTTTATTACAATTGCCCCTTGCTATCTTTTACTTTCTCTTGGCTCCAACCTTTCCTTTCATCTTCTTTTTTTCCCCCCATGCATTAATATTTAAAGACTGTACTAGAGTCAAACATTCATGTAGAGACAACTTAAATGCAAAGTGGATAAGGTTACAGAATAAGTCCATGCCCAATTTAATTACAGCATTTTGATTAACACAGATTGTAAGTAGTTTGAACTAAGAATTTTAAGTTGTTCAGCTTGAATCTTACAAAGGCTAACCAGAGATGAAGTGTAACTTTGACTCAGAAACTGCCAGAAAACACTCTGATTAACCAATTTAGATGTACTATCTAATTAAGGATCTAAATATCTTTGGATCACAGAAATTCATGTTTATTGATAAGATAAAATATTTATTATCCAGAGAGCTGAATTAGCAAAAAAGAACAGCTCTAATCAGGTGCTCATTCCCAGAAAAAAGAAGAATATTGGTTGGAACTGAAAATGTGACACTTAGGAGCAAACCTGGCTTGTTTATGCAAAGGCCATGCTTCTTGCCAGCCAATTCAGTATCCTTGAAAGGTTGGAGTTGATGAAGTCTGTGGCCAAGTTTCTAAATGGGTGCGATAGATAATGACTGCCCATAGCTACTGCTAATTGAGAATAATGGCTGGGCTGGGAGGGAAGGACACAGAGCAGAGATGGAAGAAAGCTACTCTCAAGTAGGAGCCTGAAAACACCCCCAAGGACATGGGGAATGAAACCCAAGCCTTTTACTGAACCTAATATTTACTGAATATTTACTGAACTATATTTACCGAGATAACCTTACATTTACTGAATTTAATTGACCTAATTTTTTGTTTCTGGATGAATATAATGGTGTTTCTCTAAACAATTATAAAGAAGACAAGGATATGTCATAAGCTTCTGTAATGTATTTCCTCATTCTTGGCAAAATTTCTATATATAGAGAGAGAGAGAGAAAAAAAAACATCAATAAATTTACAACTTTTTCATCTGAAGAAACATGAAAGTAGAGGCTACTCCAATTTCTCTTTGTGTAAGATTTCATTTCGTGTTAACTTGTTTTTGTTGTTATTCAAGGCATCTCAAATGGAGATAAGATCAGGTCTGAGTTACACAAGGATTGAGAGCAATATTAAGTAAGGTCATTGTTTTTCTTTAAATTTTTCTTTGATTTCTAAAATTTTAAAAACATTGTGAATACAGAGGTTTGTACTCATGGATTTTAATAGGTAGGATATAATTTTTGATGGAGTAAAATCACATGAAAGAGCATGCTATATTCTACACATTTTAATCATATCAAAGACAGAATAAGTTCAAATGCCTTTTCAAAGCCAATACCCTTTCAAAATAGGGTGATGAGCTAGGTAGTCCCATTTGCCTGCTGGCATTTTACTCAAATTATAATTAGAAATGATAACACACACAACTTGCACACACATACACAATCCCTATTCATTCTAGCTTTGCAGACTCATCACATAAAAAGATAAAGTCTAAGACCTATCAGAATATTTGAGCATATTTTTTGTTTGGATGAATGTTGCCTGGCAAGGCTTACTAGACAAAGTTGACAAGGGGAGTTGTAAGAATATTTCAGTATCTCATGACTGTAGTTCTTGGCACATATTACACATTTATTTACTCTGAAAAGGAAGTTTTCTAAACACAGAGAAGGTATATCCTGCATGTTAGATCCTGTAGTTATCCTCACTCCTGTTCTGGTCCATTATGGTTTGCTGAACATAAATTCTAAAGCTAGTGACTATAATATTAGGGGAATCAAAAATTAAAAGTGGGCAGCTCTTCAACATAAATATTACAAATACATAATAATCCAACCATCTCTTATCTACTTTTCCATAATTGATAATTATGCATAATTCTATGTGAGACATCTTTTTAGTTTCCTCTTCTTTTGGGCCTAATATACTAGCCAATGCCAAGGCTGAATAACATATTTATTCCTTAGAAATTAAAATTCAATATGTTATCCTATTAAAATAATATATTGTGGCATTACCAGCATCATTATTACAAAAATGGATTCAGAGCAATAAGCCAAATTTGACCAGGGGACTGTGCAGCTATAAATCTACCAGAATCGCATGAGGCATTGTTTTTACTGACAAGAAATTTCTGTGCACGGGCCTCTTGAGACATGTTAGTTAGATTCATAGGAACAGAATGCAAGAATATCAAGCACTCTGTTTGAGTGCTAAAAAGGACACATTTAAACAAATAATGTCCATCGAGAGCAAAAAAAAATGCAGCATTTCTGTATGAAATGCAAGTACCCACTAATTTCTATATTTGGGGGAACATCAAATGGACATTAAAGTAAGACTCCTAAAATGATAATATATAATAGTGACAAGCTTCACAATAAAGTTCAGTGCCCAGCGTGATGACAAATTATAACCTTATTGCCCATAGCTGAGGTCTGGTTCTAGGCAAAATTATAACTCAAACAAAATTTATCTTTTTCGTCCATGCCTTGCATTTCTATTCCTTTTCCCCACTGGCTACTTCATCTCTTCCATCCCAGGCCCAGTCATCTTGGTGCTCACTATTTTTAGAAGAAAAAATAACAGCCTATTGGAAATGCCCTTATTATAACTTCGTGTACACACTACTATTTATCATAAGGAAAGGCAACCTGACATGTTAGCTGAATTGCTCAACATCACTCAAACACTTCATAGCAGGTTCTCAAATAGAACTCCTCCTTTCTTGACTGATAAGATGCAATATGTCCTCCCCCTAGGATTGCTTTTATTAATAGCAGGTAAATCATTAAGCCAAAGTCTGTATTACTGATGGTGAAACTGGAGACAGCCGCAGGTTGCAGGTGTTCTGTGTATGTGTCTGGGGTCAGGTGGAGCTTACCGTGGAAGCCTAGCAAAGTTACGTTTGCATTTTGAAGAAAACCTCCACCAGTAATTCCTACACGTGGGAAGAAAAATATTTCATACAGACCTCATCAACATTTCAAAGAGTAGGCAGAACTCTTGATTAATGCCTCCGTTTTTCTGGAGAAAAGAGCTATTTAGTGGACACTATGGAAGTCTTTTTAATCTAAAATTTTCTTCTTTAAAACAATTCAGAAAAAAATGTTATTCCTTTAATGTTCCATCACTAGTTTATAAATTGTTTGAAGAATGTTCAGACTCATAATTTACTTCCTCCTTGTTCCTTTTACAAAAGAATACCATCTGTTTCTCCACTGCTTAGGTGCTCTCAGCATGGTCTGAAGTAGCACTTCACAGACACCGATGTGCACAGACAGCTCCTGGGCCAGAGAGGTTACAGCTCTGAAAAGCTCCCAGGTGATGCCCACACTGCTCCTCCGGGGTTGAGGACAGGTGTTGCCATAGCCTGAAGGAAGGATGCCAGCATAAGGGTCATAAGATCTGGATTTGAGTCTATGTCCTAGTTGTGTGCTTTTAGGTATGTACAAATGCCCTGATATGGTTCTACCACTAACAACTTGAACAACTTTCCATGAGTGCCCTTGCCTATAAATGAGAATTGTCTTACTTTGGCTGCTCCTAGAATTGTTGAAAAATCAAAGGATATAATGCATTGAAATGCTTCATAAATTACAAAGCGCTATATGATTAATGTTAGTTATTAATGTATTATTCAAGGCCCTCTTCTAACTGGTCTATGAGGACCAAAATCTACTGGCAGAAAAAAAAATTGGGTTGTGTCTACCATTTATTAATATCACAGGATCAAAGTTTAGGAAAAACATGGGCAATGAGTGTTTGAAAGAGACTCCATCCCTAATTACTAAAAGTATGTAATTGAATAACAAGATTAATAAACTTGTTATACTGGCAAGGTTTTTTCCTCAGTACAATGCTTAGTGATGGGGAAGGGGCAATGCAATGGGCACTATGATATCCTGCTAGGGAGAGTGGAAACTGATACTTTGGTTTCTATAGAGCATTTTGGAAGTATGTGTTAAGGGCCTTAAGAAAGTGTTTATTGTTAGTAACTTCACTTCTAGAAATTTACTTTAGGAAATAAAAAGAGGTGTGGTTCAAAAAATAGTTTATAGCTCCTGGGTAGCTCAGTCAGTTAAGTGTCCGACTCTTGATTTTGGCTCAGGTCATGATCTCAGTGTCCTGGGATTGAGCCCCGCCTTGGGCTCCGCACTCAGCGGGGAGTCTGCTTGAGGATTCTCTCTCTCTTTCTTCCTCTCCCTCTGCCCCTCCCCCTGCTTGTGCTCTCTCTCTAATAAATAAATAAATCTTAAAAAGTAGTTTATATATCAAAATGTCCATTACAGAATTAGTATCATAATAACCTTTTGCAAGATCCTAAATGGCGAAAAATAGGAGAACTGCTAAATAAGTAAAGCATATCAATATCATGGAACATGGAGTCAGAACACTTGCACTTTTAAATTTTTAACTCAATAGTAAAAACAAAGCAGCTGCACTTCAGAGCAAATCTTGTGAAATAGAAGAGCCTTAGTATATAGTAGAATGTCAAATGCTTTAAATATATGTTAATATTTTTGACCTTAGTAGTATCAATTCTAGGAAACTGTCTACCTGTTCCCATTCTCACAATTGAAGTAAGCAACTTCATAAAATAATGCCTAGTTCTGGGGTTCTACTAAGTCTATAACAACTTGTGAAAAAATGTGGTTCAACTACTGTTCTTTAAAATTCACAAGGTGGCATTTTCAGGGCCCTTGCGCTAACTTTGCTCCACTTTCTGAAATTCTAGTTTAGTTTTAATAGAGCATACTGTTCAAGAGATATTTATTGACACCTTTATATATCTGATACTCTCCTGGGTATGATAGGAATTCAATGATGAATATGGATGCAACCTTAATTTGGATCTCCTAGGAATGGGCTAATACCATATAGTCATAGATATTGCAGTGTGATTGCAATGATGTAACCATAAGAGAAACACACACACACAAAATTTACTAGAAGACCAGAGAGCATCACTTCTGGTGAGGCAATGATAAGATGATTGTAGTGAAAGTAGACTGAAGAATGAGTGGGACAGGTGTAGTGGACAAGAACGGAGGGAGAAGACTTTCTGACACAGAAAATAATAAAAGCAAAGGCAGCAAACAAACAAATAAAATCATACCACATCTATGAATTTTGGATTCTTCTTTTTAGATTACAACCCTGGACAGGTGAGGAAAAAAAAGTGAGACAGTTTTGCTGACTTCAAACCAAGTTTTAGGTGAAGTACTCTACCTTCATCTTGTAGGTCATGGGAAGTCATGAAGGTCTTTAAGCAGCAAAATTACACAATTAAAGCCATAGTTTAGGACGATTATTCTGATGTTGATGTGGGAGTTTTATGGGAAACTGAGTCTAGGGAGTTCATACAAGAGACAGAGAGACAAGAATTCCAAACCTATCTCAATAACTATACTATTTATGTTGCCCTGAAAAAGTTCTTCCTCTCCTTTCTGAGATATAGTCTACTACCAGCATAAATACACCTTTATGTGAATTAGAAAAGGAACCCCATTGGGCAGGTGGAGCCCATGAGCACACTACACTGTTTAAGAAGCAGACAGTACCTTTGTTCAAAGAAAAAAGCTTCCTCCAGGTCTCTGAGTGGATTTTTTGCAGTATGATATGGGTGTGGGGGGAAACATATTGAGTGTAACTTGGGTTGAGTTTTAGCTCTCAGTCTCCACTTAGCCAGGTATGGAATCACAGTTCACTTATCTGTGACTTGAGAATATCAAATCCTACCTTTTAGGACTGTGATTAGCACATATACCCAGGGTCTACTGAAGAGATTTGTAATAGATATCCAATGAAGGATAATGGTGGTGGTGGTGGTGGTGGTGGTGGTGGTGGTGATAGTGAGCAGCAGCAGTAGTAGTAATATTAGTAGTAATCTCTACCACTATTATCTTGACTTGGGATATTGAGAGCTTAGACTAATATTCGGAGGATGGAAATAAACAAGTGAATTTTTAAAAAGGCCAAAGAAAGAATGGATAGTACCTGATGACTAGTTATATTTGCAAATTGAGGGAAAATAAGTCAAAGCTGATTTTCAGTTTGGTGAACAGAAGACCACTGATCATGCTCTAGACAGAAATAGTGAAGCTAGGAAAAGCTGTTATAAGGAAGATGACAAGATCTGTGTTCTATGTGTTGTATGTGGAGGAAACAGGTGTCCAGATAGAAATATTCATCAGGGGATTGAAGATATGGGATTAGAACTCAATGTGAAGGTGGAGATAGACATAGTACATCTGAGATTCAAATGTACGGAGAGTGACAGTGTGTGACTCTATACAGTTTGAACTTTATACACTATACAGAACTCTATACAGAACTCTATACAGAACTCTGCACAGTTCTATGGTAGTTCTGTTTGGGGATTTCCCATGCCTACAAAATGATGGAAAATAAGCACACTCCACCTTGTCTGTAATGTAGGGAAAGGCCACAGAAACCAAAAGAAAGGAGGGAATCTCCCTCTCCAGTTGACAGAGTTGTGATCCTGAAAAAGTGAGATGAACTTTTATTGCTTTTGTGTGCTCTCTGTCCTTCTGCCTTTTGGCTCCCAGTTCAGTCATGGAATTACATGGCAGGATGAGGATTTCTGCCTGGAGGACCAGAAAGGAGAGCCTCAGAGAACAGGAAAGTCACAGGGAGATGTCAGAGATGGAGAACCTCAAGAAAGCTAATCCATAAAGTTGTTGAACACCTGGGTTCACTCAAGCTGTGCATGTATGGATCCAATCAGCGTACCAAAGAGTTTGAAAACTGAACTAACAGATATATCACTACCCACAGTGGTACACAGACAGGACAAATTTGAATAACCCTACAAAGGCTTTGAACACTGAACTGCCATGGGAACCATGGCCCATGGAAGCAAAGCTGGTTGGAACCTGCAGACTGAACCTATCCATGCCAATTACCTACTAAAGTAAAAATATTAGTATTCTCCATAAAATTTAAACAGGCCTAGGTCTCATAATATTCAAAGTGTCCAGGACGCTATCTAGTATTATTGTTCAAGATATGAAGAAACAAGGAAAACCTCAACTCTAATGGAAAAAGACAAACAATGCCGATGCCAAGAAGACACAGATGTTGGAATTAGCTGACAAATACTTTGAAGTAGTTATTATATAAATGTTTCAATAAGCAATGACAAACACTCTTGAAATGAATGGAAAAGCAAAGCTTTCACAAAGAAGTAGGAGATGTAGAGAAGAATCAAACGGAAATCATAGAACTGAAAATACAGTAAATAAAAATCTCACTGGATGAAGCTCAACAGCAAATTGAAAATAAACTTGAATCTCAACTTGAGTGAGCTTGAATGATTAATAGATATTATCCAGACTGAACAACACAAAGAAAAAGAGATTTTAAAAAATATAAGCCAAGCCTTAGGACCTCTGGGACAATATAAAAGGCCTAACATTAGTGTCATCAGAGTCTTAGAAAGAGAGAAGGAGTATGGTGCTTAAAAAATATTTGAATAAATAGTGACTGAGAACTTCACATGTTTGGTTAAAGATATAAATCTAAACTTCAAGGTAGCTCAATAACATTAATCAGTATAAATCCAAAGAAATCTATGTCTACACACATCATAATCAAAGCATTGAAAACCACTGAAAGACACACACAAAATTATCTTGAATTAATCCAGAGGAAAATGATGGATTATTTGTCGGGGAATAATGTACAAATGACAATGAATTCCTCATCAGAAACCATGGAGATGAGAAAGAAGTGGCAAAATATTTTTAAAGTGCTAGCAGAAAAGAACTGTCAACTCAGAATTCTAGATCAGGAATGAAGGGGAAATAAAGACATAGCAGGGAGGAGTTTTGGGGGATGATGGAACTGTTCTGGGTCCTGATTGTGGTGGTGTTTACACAAAGATATACATGTGTTAAAAATTTGTAACACTATAAATCAAGAAGTCACTTTTAGTGTATGATAATTAAAAAGAAAATTAATCAAGAAAAAGTGATAGGGGTGCCTGGATGACTCAGTCAATTAAGTTTCTGCCTTCTGCTCAGGTCATGATCTTGGGGGTCCTGGGATCAAGCCCTGCACTGGGCTCCCCACTGAGCAGAGCCCTGCTTCTCCCTCTCCCCCTGCTCCTCCCCACTATTATCTCTCTCTCAAATAAATAAAATCTTAAAAAACAAAAAGAAAAAATGATAGATAAGAATCTAAAGTCAGAAAGTAAATGTATCGATAGATGCCTTGATTTTAATGTACTGTTTCCCTCTCTCCACTGCATTTCCCTTCCTGGCCCTTCACTGAGTAAACTCAGCCAAAAGAGTGACATCACAGAGAATATCCAGTGAGGAGGAAAAATTACGGTTAGTTTTATAATTGGGTAAGATTGCACTTCCCAAAACAATAAATTCCTTATGGCATTTCAGAAACCATGTTCAATTTTTCAAATCATTAAGATATCATTTGCATGACTACAAAAGCGATGACTGAATATGTGGCAGCCAGTGGCTGGTGAGTCATGACTGGCGTGTGAGAGGGACTTCATGGATAAGTAACCTGGACACAGGACAGTAGGAGAAGCTCTTGCACCTTACTCACCGCGGAAAGGTGGGAGTACCAAGGTCAGAGCTGAAAAGAGCAGAATGGCAGCAGGAGTGGGTTAGGGAGTGACTGGTAGTAGAATTCTATTTATGGAATCCAAGATTTTGATTAATACTTTACTGGACTAATCCATAGTCATTTTATGGTTCATAGCAACATTTTTCAGACACTAATCTGGAAGGCCTAGAGTTCAGTGTGGATGTCCCAGGAGAATTGTTGGTGAGGCTTTGAAGAGACTAAGTCTCTTGTTGTTGAGGTCCATAGCCTCAACTATAGTACTGGTTACAATATTTTGTTTCCGTGAAGATCTTTCTTGAAAACTGAGTTGTATTTCTAGAGGAGGAAAAAAGTGTTGAATGGGTCATATTAAATATTAGCCTCCCTGAAAGCATTCAGCCAAAAGCAGATACAGAAGCACAAGAGCACATTAGTGAATCTTAGTACGACTTCTAAGAAAGAAGTATAAGGGACTCTTAGGAGCAGCTAACTTTTTCAGGAGGTTCAAGGACTGCTTTAAGAGAAGGTACTGAAATAGGAATAAAGAAAGAAAAAAAAAATACTGAGGAAGTCTATAGAAGAATGAGATATCCAGTGGTGAAAATCAGAGAGAAACATGTAACACAGTTTTCAGATTTCCTCACTGACTTGCATGCAAATGAGCCCACAGTGCAGTATTACCTTCTGGATTCTCAGCACAAGTAATTTCCAGCCGCTTCCCTGAGAATGTGAGAGAGGTTAAAAAGAATGGGAAAAGAAGAACAGAGGGAGCATATCATGATGACAAAAGAATAATATGGGCCCATCCAGATGAGCAATTTTAAAATCACTAAAGAATACAAAGAAAAGTCAGAGAAGATTTTAGAAGGTATGATGTGAGAGCTAAAGAAAGGGAGAGGGTGTTTAAACATTGGAGGATGACTGAAGGGAAGAGATGATATTCATATAGCCAGAAATGAGAAGGCTGTAACCAGAGTCAGCCATGACATGACAAGGGGGCGGGGGGGAGGTGCGGTCTGGGCCAAATGAAAGTCTGTAGAATTTTAGACTTACCTCATCCTCGCAGGAACAGGTTCATGACAGCCTACTGTCAGGTTAATAGATAGTGCCACAGGACCACGTTTAGTCTGAGAGTCTCCAACAAAACCAAGACTGTGACTGAGTCTCACCTCTTCTAAATGCTTCAAAGAATGAGGGCCAGGTGTGTAGCTGGGTGTAGGGGCAACATCAACTCACAAGGAGGAGTCCTTTGGTCTTGCGTTCAGTACAGGAGATAAAACATTATTTCAAGAATTGAAAAGTGAGAGGTTAGCAAAAAAAAAAAAAAAAAAAGAGTTCTTTGTCGGCTCATGTTAACTTATGGCAAGAGAAACAGTAAGAAGTGCCAGAGAGGAGCATTGACTATTTGAGGACAGACTGCTATAGATTACTCCCATCTCTAGCAAAAATCCATTCAGCAAGTCAAAAGATAACATGTTTTCAGGATTATAAAATTTGAAAACTTCTAAAGCTCCTTTTCTAAGAGCTGCTGCTTAAAGAGGATTTGTATTCAGGTTTATTTTTTTCTTTGTATATTTTTAAATATAAGTTTTCTGAACCTAGTAATTTTCCTTGTGGTCCAGCAGGTCAATATATGTTTTGGCAATTTTAGAAAGCATGTTTTATTCATTTTCCCAATCAAACCAAAAAGCCCCTTAGGAGCCATTGTTGTCTATTGGTTAAATATGTTTTCATTCATATGCTTCTTTAAAAGGTTTATTATTTACAAATAGACGGTAATGACTTCATCTGAGCTAATCCAGGTCATATTTAGGGATGTCCTGCATTTAGAAAAATCCCTATGAGAACCCTGTACGGAGTGCCAAGAGCCACAGTAGCATCCATTAAATTTCCTGATTGCAGCGTTATATGCATTTTTTTTTTTTCCCAGCAAGGACTAGCAGTTCACTTCTTGCTCCAGGAGTATTCAAGCTAAAACAATTCAAATACCTCGTCTTGAGGACTTTGCTGTACCATTCAGAACTTGTCTGCAACTGGACAAGCACCAATAGATGTTTTTGATCATTAAAGGGGTAGCGAGGGAGACTATGATACATATTTGTCACTACTAAAGTAACTATCAGCTAGTTAGTACAGGGTATATGAATGAAGTACACCGCTTTCAGGGTCCGAGGCCAAAAGGAAATATTAGGAATTAGGCAATACTCATTTCTATTTATAAGAGGTTCTTTAAGTTTTATTTCTTTCATTATAAAGTAAAAAAAAAAAAAAAAAAATTGCTTCATTTTTTATTAAAGAAAACTGGTATTCCTTATTGAACTTTTTTCTTGTACCTGAAGGAAGGAGGTTTGATCAAATATTTATTGTATTGGCTAAACTTTCCATATATGCATCTAGCCAAGATCATCATTCTGTGGGAGGTAAAATCTAAGGCAAACTCAGAGAAATGGTTATGAACCCCTTTGAAGGAGACCACTGAACAAACATAAAGATCTGTGGCAATAAATGAGGTGTACCCATTCAGGGCTGATGGAGACCTTCCAACCCCAGCCCAGCAGGGGAATCCCAAGTGAGGTACTCCTTAGGATTTGGTTGCTTTGTTGGTCTCCATGCCTTGCTTTGTGACACGCTTCCTTAAAAGATATGTCACTCTTCCCATTATCTGTTGAATTTCGTGCATTGTTGTTGGCCCTTTCAAGTTAATGAGCTGAGGCAGAAAACAGAAAATGGAGAGATCTTAACATTCAACCTGAAGTCTTGTTAGGAGACAAAAGGTGATCAACACAACTCTCTGGAGAATGTTGTGAAGGAGGGACTCATAATGAAACTTCCCAAGACAAAGGTGGCAATGAGTTATCTGAACAGACTTCTGGCTTACAGAAGTGAGGCTGAGGTGCTCTCAGGTCTCAGGTCCGGACCAAACTCTTCAAAGCTACCCCAACATTGCACTTCAATGCATATTGTGAATAATAACATCAAGGGGCCATGAGTAAGTATGGGGCTCTGGAGGACTAGAGATGCTTAATTTTCCATTTGCTACATTTTTCTTTTGTTCCAGACAATTCCAGACTCCATTCCCAATTTTTTTTCTCTCTATGTGCAAAAACTAAGGCTTTGTGCACTCTGTTGCTATGGAAACAGGAGAGAGAGAAACAGTTTATGTATTTCAAAAGCTGTCAGCCTATATGCTGTGGATTTTGATAACTAAACCTACACACAAACCACCTTTTCTCTAGTCCCAAAGCCCAACACCATAACGTTTATTTTTTTATACATACGTATGTTGCTTGGGAAAATTAAGGATCTACTTATTTAGCTTTGCTGCAATTCATTTTATACTTAATTTAGTGTCCAGGGGAAAGAGAGAGGCTTTGGTGACGCAGTTAGAGAGATATAAAACTGTTCTTAATAAATGCTTACTAAATCAGAATGAAGACAGAGTTAGCAGGCATCACAACTCAGTCTATTGACAAAATAAAAAAGATTGAAGCTCTATTAATTTTAAAACAGATCTGAATGTTGCCTGGCTTCTATTTCATAGAAATGTAATGTCTGCTATGCCCTCTTCGGCTCTCTAATAAAAGAGCTATTTTGAAATTACAAAATACACTGTGTTCTCCCCCAGAGAACCCAATTCAATAGCTTATTGATTTTTCCTGGCATCCTTAGTCTGGTGTGAAGGGGTTTCTGGGCTCCTAGACCTGGAAGGAGGGAGTTTGTTTATAATTGATTCAGATTCTGTACAGCAGAGCACTCCCCCCTCAACCAACGCACAGTCTTTATAATCGTCCAGCCCATTAAGTGCTCGCTTCCTTCTATTCTCAGTAGCTTTCCAGCACATCCGAATATTTGCGAGAAAATGACTGCCATTGTAAGGTCATTTTTATCAAGTTTAGATGATGCAGTTAAGTGGACCAGGAAAAATTCATAAGAACTTCGGCCTTCAAATCTAGAGCACACTCCAGTAGTTAAAGGACCTGTCAAGCTCTCAGCTATAAGGCCTGCTCTCCCAGTCTTTATAACTAGATGAGTCACTTGAGCCTGAAAATCAGGTCTTTTATACTGTTGTTGTTGTTGTTGTTTTTCCTTTCCTTCCATGAAGACGTATTAACAACAATTGATCTAAGTGTGCATAAAGGATAAGTGAAGGACGAATGAGAAAATAATGAACAGTTGCTCCCCATTGTCTTCTTTTCTTTTCTTTTCTTTTACAAAAACGAAATGCCCTTTATCTCAAAAACAAACAGACAAACAAACAAACAAAAAACCCCTCAAGTTCAAAATCTGCTCTTCACAATATGAGTTTCAGAGTTGTATCAGCTTAGTCTCCTTGTCTTAAGTGGTCATTTACCCAGTGGATGAGAATGGTTACAGAAGGATTAGGATTCTCCCAAGTAAATTATTTTCTTATTCTTAATAATCATAGGTATATAGTCCATTTTCCTCCAAGGAACTTAAAGCATTCAATTGACCTTATCTGATAAATACTTACCCTGCTCCTGAGAGGTGATATATTTTAAATTTCTATTAAATTGCTGGGGGCAAATAAAACCCAGAGATATCAGCTAGCCTGATCGAGGCATTTGACAAGAGTGTCCATGATATTTTACAGATAAAATGGAGAAATAAAATCTGGCTGACTGAATCTTAGGTATGCAGATTACAATAATCTCCATCAGTTTGGAAGAAGATTTCTGTGAAGTATAAAAGAATTCCATTTCAGTGGCCCGGTCCTGCTCACAGATTTTGTCAGTTACTTGGATAAGAATATAGAATGCATAATTATCAAATTTGCAAATGATATATGCCATAAGGAATAGAAAATATATTGTACAGTAGAATCAGATTCCAAAAAGATACTAACAACTTGGGACAATAGCTAAGCCAACAAAATGTAGTAGAAATGCAAGTGCCTGATCTTAGATTAAAAAAAAAAAAAATTAGAAACAGCTGTGAAAGAACAGCTTGGGAAAGATGTGAATATTATTTTTATAGATTCTTATAACTATAACACTAATATGAGCTTGCCATGTATTGTGTCTGGTAAAAGAACACACATGGCCTTGGGTTGCATTCATAGAAGTATGATATTCTGAATGAAGAGGGTGCTGTTTGGCTGTAATCTAGCTGGTCAGACATCTTCCTATAAGCTCACCTCTCTGATCTTAAGAATCACCTACACCTCTTGATACAGAATCCCCTGGGGAAGAGACAGAGATGTGAGGAGAGTGCGGAAGGCATTAAACCCTATCCCAAGATGAACATCTGATGGAGCTAGTGATACTGAGCCTGGAGAAAGACCAAGGGAAAACATGGTAGTTCTCTTCATTATTTCCTCAGAGGTGAAATTAGGACTGACGTTTTAAAGTTAAGAGGCGAGATTTTCATGTAATATAATTTTTTTCTTTTTTTTTTTTTTTTTGACATTCTGGAAAGTCTAAACAGGAAGTGTTCTGCCTCTATGGGTGGTGAGTTCTCTTGGCTAGATCCAATTGTCAGATGGGTAATTAAATTTGTTTGCTTTTGAGGTGCCTTCTAAATCTGGATTTATAACTGATTCTAGGACTTGCCCAGGGACACACAATATGGTTCTCCCTGGCCAAAAATAATAAAATATATAATGGACTAATATATTAAAACATATAATCCATAATGCATCTGGAAAATTGAAAAGTCTGGAGCTTCAAGTTTAGTACTTCGTATGTGTAACAAGAGATTTTATTGAATTCTTCACTTCTAAAAAGGATTTAACTCTGTATTTACCGTGGGAGGGAGGTCATCGTACCTATCACGTTGATGCAACTGTATGCTCGAAAATGGTTAAAATGGTAAATTTTGTTTTGTATATTTTCATCACAATAAAAAAATTCAAAGAAAAGAAAAACCCAGTTATTCTCATTCTGAGTAATTAGATTCATTCCCCCAGGGCAGTGTCAATAATTTGGCCAGCATATTCCAAGGAAAATCATCATCCTAACGACCTGGTTACTAGCTCCTCCTAGGTCTTCCCCTTTTTTGTCCTAGAAAACGTGACTTCTGAGAGTATTCATGGATGCAGGGACATTATATGTAGGCACAGTGAGGGTCCACTTGAGTGAAGGAGAAAAGATTAGAATCTAGCTTTTAAATGCAGACTGTTGCATACCAGTCATGATAAAATAAAATTTACCATTTACCTATGGGAAAGAAATGAAATCACAAAGTAGAGAGGTTGAGAGAAGAGTACTCACAATGAGCTGAGATTATTGTTAAATCAATTGCTGTGTCTTGGAAAGTATGGAGATTTTCCTGTTGATAGTACAAGATGGCATACTTTGTTATACATAAGATGTATCTGGCAGAGATTATTTGATTCAGATTTACTGGCCCCATCTAGTGATTCTGATCCAGTAGCTCTTGGGTTGGAGAAATTAAGTTTTTAAAAAGAAATTCAAATGTTTATGAAGAAGGTTGCTAAAGAATACATTTAGAGAAGTATTAACCTAAAGTATAGCTAATCCTTCTCAAATTTCTTTCTCCAAGAAGCCCTTTTTATTTTTAAAAATCATTGAGGACACCAAAGCACTTTTGTTCATGTGGTAATTGGACATGAGAAGACTATTTCGATAACCTTTTCATATATTTGTGGATACTGCTCTTTGATGCTACACCGAAACATAACAAGTGGCTGTTTCTTAAAGGTTAGTTGCAATGGGGAATCTGAAACCACGTTATTCAACCTTTTTTACTCTGTTACCTTAAACTTCATTAATCTATCTTGCACCTTGTGTGGACCTTTTACCCATGCATAACATTTATTATTTGTAAAATCTTATTTTTTCGTTATATAGACCTTCCAAATGTTGATACATTTTCATCATACAACATCAAGCAATCGTATTGCACTTATTAATTTCACCACTGGCCTCATCAGGAAAGTTTCAGTGTTTTCGGAAGCTACCAAGTTCATGAAAGTGGATCAGATTTTTCCACAATTGTAATTATTACATGAAAGCATGGACTTCATAGCCTATAACAAATACCGTAAGTTGTTTTCCTTGAAGAAACAAACACCCTTAGTTCATTTTAGAAAAATGAGTGCCAAATACATAAGTCTGGCAACCATAGTGTCTGTCAGTCATTCTTTGAAATGTGAAAAAAAAGTATTCCATGAAAAGTGTGGCTAGTTCAGCTTGCAACTGAAACAAAAACTATACCCATGCTTTTCCTTTAGGCAACCATGATATTTTAGTATGCAGTAACATGACACAAATATTCAACAGATGTACATTCTTTTATTTCCATTTTACTTGTTTTCATCATGATAAGTATACTCTTTAATCCCCATCCGCTATTTCCCCCACCTCTCCCCCACCCACCTCCCCTCTAGTAACCATCAGTTTGTTCTCTATGGTTAAGAGTCTGTTTCTTGGTTTGCCTCTCTCTCTCATTTTCCTTTGTTCATTTATTTCATTTCTTAAATTCCACATATGAGTATGATGATATGGTATTTGGCTATCTCTGACTGACTTATGTTGCTTAGCATTATGCTCTCTAGCACTATCCATGTTGTTGCAAATGGCAAGATTTCATTCTTTCCTTTGGCTGAATAATATTCCATTATATATAATATATATACATATATATATTATACATATATATGTGTGTGTATATATATATAATCACATATATATACAATGGGCTATATATACATACACTATATTTTCTATATACATTCATCTGTTGATGGACACTTGGGTGCTTCCATAGTTTGGCTATTGTAAATAAGGCTACAACAAACACAGGAGTGGGTATATCCCTTTGAATTAGTGTTTTTGTATTTTTTGGGTAAATATCCAGTAGTACAATTCCTGGATCATAGGGTAGTTCTACTTTTAATTTTTTGAGGAACCTCCATACTGTTTTCCACTGTGGCTGCACCAATTTATATTCCAACCAGCAGCGCACAAGGGTTCCTTCTCTCCACATCTTCACCCACACTGGTTGTTTCTTGTGTTTTTTTATTTTAGGGATTCTGAGAGATGTGAGGTAATATCTCCTTGTGGTTTTGATTTGCATTTCCCTGAGGATGAGTGATGTTGAGCATCTTTTCATGTGGCTGTTGGACATCTGTATGTCTTCTCTGGATAAATGTCTGTTCATTTCTTCTGTCCATTGTTTAATTGGATTATCCATTTTTGGGGTGTTGAGTTGTATAATATCTTCTCCCATTCAGTAGGTTGCCTTTTAGTTTTATTGATTGTTTCCTTCACTGTGTAGAAGCTTTTTATTTTGATGTAGTCCCAGTAGTTTATTTTTGCTTTTATTTGCCTTGTCTCAGGAGACATATCCAGGAAAATGTTGCTTCAGCCAATGTCAGAGAGAATATTGCCTGTGCTCTCTTCAAGGATTTTTATGGTCTCAGGTCTCACATTTGGGTCTTTAATCCATTTTGAGTTTATTTTTGTGTATGGTGGAAGAAAGTGGTCCAGTTTCATTCTTTTGCCTGTTGCTGTCTAGTTTTCCCAACACCTTTTGTTCATGGATATTCTTTCCTCCTTTGTCAAAGATTAATTGACCATATAATTGTGAGTTTAAACAGATGTGTATTCATAGGTTGAGATTTAACAAATTACTAATTTTTGCTTCTTTTTTTTTTTTACTTTAAGTGTGTGGTAGTGAAGAATATAATAACGAGTACATTTGGTCACACTGTGCTGAGCCACCATTAAGGTGACAGCAATTCTTCCCACCATTCCTTTTGGTGAGACTACACCTCTGGACTATGAATTTCGCAAGGGTTTCTTAGTTTTTGTGTTTTTTTTCCCTCCCCACTTAGGTGGGACAGGATGTATAGAGTTGCCTGGAGTTGAGTATTTCCACTCCCCCAGGTCAATTAGGCTCCGATAAAACCCAGGCAAATTAGGACCAGTTAACTAGTTTCCCCTAAGGGCAGGCCTTTTTAAAAAGAATAGAATCCTCTGGACTATTGCAAACTGTTTCCTTTTCCACTCCCTCTGCTGGAAGCATGAGAGGATTTTTCTCTGATGTTTACTGTGGGAACCTAGTCAAGGTTCTAGTGGTAAAACACACAATTGTAGGGGTACCCTTAATGATGGGTCCCCCTGGAGTTTTGAACTCTGACTTATCCACACTGAGCTTCCAGCAATTTGTCGATTACAGTCCAGGTTTTCCTACTTCGGCCCTGGTTCCTGCTACAGTTTCTGTGCTGAGTCTCTGCTCCATGACAACCTGTATTCGCTTGTCCGCCTCTTCAATCTTTTGGCCTATGTCTGGACCTCTCTTATGGATCCAAGAAAAGTTGATGTTTCAGTCTGTTCAGCTTTTTTCTTGTTAGAAGGAATGGTGATTTCTAAGATCCTTACTTGTACAACAGGAAACGGAAGTTCCCCACCACTGGTTTTGTACCATCTGTACAAGATCAATCAAGTGTTCATCAGTGGAGGTGTTCAGGTTGAAGTTAATGAAGTTAATGCATACAGTAGCTAACATTTTTGTGCCACGGATTATTTTCAGTTTTACATGTATTTCATTCAAACCTCACCAGAATGTGAGTGTACTATAACATACAATCGTTATCTTCATTTTATGAATGAAGGATATGAGGTACAGAGTTTAAGATACTTGCCCAGGATCACAAAGTTGGTAAGTGGCAAAGAAGGATTGTCCTTGAGACCCTTTTCTGGAAGTGAGGACAAGCATGTATTGTGGGAGGAGGCATTGCCCAGGGATTGAAGCCCAGGACATCTGAGATGATCCACCAGCAGGAACAGTATACGGAAAGTTATCAAGCTTATGCCTGCCTGGATGGACACTACCAACCTCTCCCAACCATAGTTAGGTTTTAGTTATTTTAAAGTAGGAAATACCTGTTTTATAAACACCCATTTTTAAGTTTTCATCATTTTCATTTTATCTTAGTTTGTTTGAATAAACTTAACCACATCCATTGCTCTGGCTTTCACTTTACCCCAGCTACTGCCAATTTATCCAGTCATGTGAAAAATACAGACACATTTACGTGTCTGTTCACTATAAACTAGAGGAGAGGCTACGTCACTACACACTGAAAGAAAAGACATACCATATCAAGCTCTGTGTGACTCCAGAGAATCACATATTTACTTACAAATATTAGAGAGTAATGTTTCTTTGAGTCTGTTCCCATCGTTAGAGGCACCTAGTCCACACGTAAATGCCCATATTCTTTTTAAATATTTCATATCCATTCTGCAACTAAAATTGTTTACCTTCCCATATATTTTGACATTGAAGTATGTCCGTTTTATAAGGAGACTAGTAGGATCCAAATATAACTGCCATTTATTCAGTTATCTATGATATACTCATGCGAATTCCATCCTGGTTTTCCCCTTTCCCATTTTATTTTCTTATTTTTATTTTATTATTTTTTTTAAAAGATTTTATTTATTTATTTGACAGAGAGACACAGCAAGAGAGGGAACACAAGCAGGGGGAGTGGGAGAGGGAGAAGCAGGCCTCCCGCGGAGCAGGGAGCCCGATGCGGGGCTCGATCCCAGGACCGTGGGATCATGACTTGAGCCAAAGGCAGACACCCAGTGACTGAGCCACCCAGGTGCCCCATCCCCTTTCCCATTTTACAGGTCCTTTGAGGCTTTTCATGTCTAGTGACTCCTACTGTGACTTTATTGACATATCTTTTCTCATGTGTTCTTTCCATCAGCCTTCAGAGGAAGAAACCGAAGCTCAGAGAAGTTAAGGGACTGGCCCAGAGTCAAGCAGTTTTAGCCTGAGTTTTAACCCAAGCCATGCAACATCAAATCCAGAGAAATATGAGAACAGAACCAGAAAGAACAGTACATAGTATTCTAAATACTAGGTATGACCTAATCTGTTTGAACTGTATAGTATAGTTAGGACAGGCTGGTCGCATTTATCCAGGCAAGCTGCTTTGGTATATCCAGTAAACCTTGTATCTTGAAATAAGAAAGCACCTATGAGTTGATCCAAGCTAGCCCTCTCTCAGCTATTAGAGGTTTTCTTTTCCTCCAAACAGTAGTGAATTACAGTGAGAATGTGTATGAATGGTATAGAGAAAGCATGTGGTACAAATGCTTCCGTTCTCTTTTATGTAATTTATCATGGTTTTCTTTTCCATTGAGCCCTGAGGTTGCTTCAATATTCTTCTCAACACAGGACTCCAAGCACCACTATCAACTGATCACAGCTAACAATTCAAGATGAAAGCAATTTTCTTCTCTGGTTTAAAGTAAGTCTTCATCATTGTAAACAATTCAAGGACTATTTTGGCTTTTAGAGAGATTTACATATTAAAAGATAACATTTGTGATCTGTGGTATGTTTAAGATCACATAGATGCTCATTATCATAAAGGAAATAGTCTGACACTGTGTCAGAGGTAGTTCAATACATACACAGCCTGGGTAAATTTTCCATTACCAAACAGCATCTGTGCCCTCTTATCAGAACTTAAATGCAGCCACTTGCCACTTGTTTTCCTTCTATGCCCTTCAGTAAGTGAAGGAAGGTGAGAGTCAGAACTGTATACCACGGGGATCCAGAGAATGAGTCATACACACCTGAGCACTATGAGCTCCAGCCCAGACATCCTCTCTTGCTCACTCATCCGCCCTTGCCTGCATACTCAAAAGAGAAAAGGACAGAGTTGAAGTCTTGGATGAGCTCCCCAGAAGAAATCCTTTAGCAATACTAAGTGGAATCTTAATCGACTGACAAATACCCTCAGTCTTTTCAGAAAAGTTAGGCAAGGTCTGAAGATAAACCTCTAATAAAAATTAAGTTGATTATTCATTGCAGTACAATAGGAGAAACCACCTTTGCTGGTAGGCAGCAGGGGATGGTATAACCCACAGCTGTGCGCTGACACTGAAGCTCTCCCACGGGTGTTTTCCAGCCTCAGTCAGGACAGTGATAAGGGAAATGTGTAGTTCCTGATGGCTCAGGTGAGTCGGTCACAACCAAAAAATCACACTTCAAAGGGTTGTCTGCATTAAGAAAAGCACAACAAAGGAGGAGACGAGAGAGAGGGCGGCCCTACACCACCAACTGTATCATGGAAGCCCTTCTTATCATTCTGCTCCAGTCCCTGTGATTATGAGGAGGGAGTGAAAGCATCCACTAATCAGGGCAGTGTGGTGTGCTATTCACAAGCTCATAACTGGCAGTAAAACAGAAAGGCCCATGTCTGCTCTGCTGAGTAATTTCCACACTGAGGCCCTGAGCAGAGATGTCGTGTCATTTGTAACATCTGCCTTGGCATCCAGGAGCCAAAGTAAGCTAGTTAGGGAGTTTCATTGCTTCTTTCTCCCTCCTCTTATGACAAGTCTAAAGGACTCAGGGTTATTTATAAAGAAAACTAGTCTGAGCTCTTCAGAGAATTGTCAGTTTGGTGCAGGTGAGACGGAAGAGTGTACTGAAGGCTAGGGAGACACACTGACCTGTTATTTACCCAGAAAAGAAGGGAGAATAGCATCAGGTATGGAGGGAGAAACTTTCAAGTATCAAAGCAGAAACAGGGAGATGGGGGGTGGGATGGTCTTCATAACTGTGCGGGAGGGAAGACAGTCTTCATGCCTCATTAGTTGTCTGGCTCCTCACAATTTCTTGGATAGTGAGAATGACGCATTTTTTCTATATGAGATATGGCGGAACCCAATACCAACTGCTACCTGCAAGTGTACTTGGCTTTTAACTGTAATCTTAACCTTTTCTAATTATCCTAAAACCTAGGTCCTAGACCACCTCTTCTCTTAGTGTGCATACAAATTACCTAGGGCTCTTGTTAGAATGAGGATTCCGATTCTGAATGTCTGGGTGGGACTGTCTACAGCTTCCAGGTCATACCTACGCTGGTGGTCTGCCCCTCGCCCCCCTCCAGAGCAAAGTACTGCACAACACCTTTCTGGGCCATGGCAGGGTTTCTTTAAAAGCCTTTACATGCTTTCCCCTCATTACTATGATTTCTCTTTAAAAAAAGAAAAAAAAAAAAAGAGGGTCTCAAGTGCATAAAAACCACATCTTGCCAAAAGGGAGTCTCATTCTTCAAATGGGTGGGAGAAACAAAGCTGTAAAAGAGGACTCCACCCAGGTTTAAATGGGTATGGATGGTTACTTTCTGATGAGTTTGAGGGTGAAGTAAATCTGTATTAGATGTGTGCCCAAGCCATACAACTGTGCGACAAACTGCATATCTAGAGAGCCCAGAGAAGTTGGAAAGTTGAAACACAGGAGCTCTTAACAATTTGGCACTTAAGAAGTATGCCCAAGTAACTTCTTACTTACTAACAACTAACACAAGGAAAATCAAAGCCATTAGCCAGTCTACCTAAAAATTAAAATCAAGTCCCAGGGACCTTTCATTATAGCTCCTCTTGGCCTTGAACCGTATCATGATTACTGACTCTCAGCTGATGGTTTCTTTGGTACAAGGCCCTGAAGTACACACTATGGGACATACAAACATGAAGAAGACATAGAATATGACCTCAAGAAGCCTGCTGAAAGGCTGGGGAATGGAGCACCTAATACACATTTTTCATTTGACGTATTTCCATTATTACCCTACAAAATTTTCACGGGGCAGTTATTGCCTCAGTAGTTCCTAAAAGGTTGGCTACATATAACAGCCAATGCTATATTAAAAGTTTGTTGCACCAGGATTGCCAAATAGTAAAAATTTTAATCACATTTTTTTACCAAATGATCCCACACTGAAATGCTTTTCAACTTTTCCATTACCCTTTCTATATCCCAAATGCTACGCGTTAATCGTGCCTGGGTTCTGCCTCATAGCTTCCCTGAGAAGTTCATCAGTATTTCTCTTTCCATTTTACAGATGGGAGGACTGGGCAGAGAGAAGTTAAGTGACTGCCCAGAGCAAGAGCTCTCCTCTCATCCTTAACCACTGAGACATCCTGGCTCTGTCACCCTGACTTCCTGCACACACCAGGCCTGCCAACCACTTTAACAGCCAGTGACAGACGAATCATTATGAGCTGCTATGTAGGGAAAAGAAAATATAAGCCAGATTCTCATCCTATATAACTCTAGGGGAAGTTTAAATCGCCAGATGTCAATCTGGAACCTTTCCTGAGTGCTAAGCTCTCATGCACAGATGGGAAAGCACGATTCCCTATAGAGGATTGGGCTTTAAGGATCTACGCAAGGCAGACCTCAAGTCCAGAACACAGGAATGGCACCTGGCTCTCCGTGGCTTGAAAGTGGCCCTTTGCTACACATCTTTTAACCTTTCCAGACTCCAAATCTCATCTCCTGAGAGTCTCTATCTGGCTCATTTGCCTGTGAGTGAGAGCACTGTGTTGGAAATATAATGGGCTTTGTTATTGTCAGACTTGGATTTGTGTCTTGTCCCTACCTCTCATTAATTGTGTGACATCGGACAAGCTATTGGACCTTGCTGGACCCCGCTGTCCTCATGTTTCAAAATTTAAAGCTTCCGGAAGCATTTTCACAGCGATACCATGAGGGTTAAATATGACGACATAACTGATAGGTTGCTGATACATAACAGATAGAGAATGCCCTAGTCTCTTGTTCTTTGTTAATATTCATGGAAAAAATATCTTGGAAATATTTGATAAAGAGAAATAATGCTAATATATTAATCCCGCTTAATAAGCATTCGCTCAGGGTCAAAAATGTATCAACAAGTTATCTCATAAAGAAGCAAGGTAATTGAGATAAATTAACTGGAAAAATAGAATACTAAAAAGGGGTTAGTTAATTGTCCTCAAATAAATGAACTGTTTTCATTCAATAAATTATGGTTTCCTATTAGTTTTCACCTCTGCTGAAAGACACAGTGAAATGTGTTCAGAATCAAGTAATGCATGAGGAAAAAGCCTCCTAATGATAATGTTTAAAATCTTGAATTTTTTCTAGGAGAGAATTCCCAGAGATTTATGGAAAGGCAGGTATATTCCCATTTTAGGCCAAAAGAATCAATGAGAACTTGAAGTTACGATACCATTCCTAACACAGGACAAATATAGGGAGTTGTTCGATTAATTAGAAAAGTATGAGTAAGAAGAAAGGATTCGCAGAGATTGTCTAATGTTGAGAGGAGAGAGCAAGAGTAATTATATTGTAACTACCCTTTGACCTCATGTCATTAAAGGGGGGGTGGTTATTCTGTAACTACTCTCTTTACCTTAGATAAAATATATGTTTGGTCTTTAGTCTCCTCTTGTAAATGGGATTGTTGAGTTAACTTATTTCTAGGATAATTTTAAGGAGTTGGTTTCTCTCTGATTTAAAAATGGGGCTAGCATTACAAAATAAAAGGACATTTTTATACTTTTTTTAGAATCAGACATACTTTGCAAGATGAAGTATGCCTGTAATATAAATTTCCATCTATCTGAAATGACCAAACTACTCTTCAGTCGGAGGCAGGATGATGGATTCAAGGTCATGGTGCACAGCACATTGCATCTATGCCTGCCACCACGTTCAATAAAACTTTCGGGAATAAAATAATGTACAACCAGATAATCCCAGACATTAGCTCTGCAATTTGATCAAGTATCCATCCAGCAAACCTACTACGTGGCAGCCAGTATATTGATTATTTGCAGTATTCAGATATGAGCACCCAATTTAATTCTTTCAAAGTAATTTACCTCCATTCGATCTAGAATTTTCCCAGTACTCTCAAAGGCAAATGAAATCAGGTGATTTGGGGTAATAGAGGAAAAGCTGCAAAAGACCGTTTGCTAACCTTGGTCTGCACGTTTGTCTCTTCCGTGGCAGACGTTCTCAAGGAGGAAAGTTGGGTTGGATTTGTTAAGATTCTGAGAGTAGAGGAAACATCTCTCAGAGTTTAGGGAGTGGGATGATGGAGCACTGAAGCAAGTCACATTACCTATGTTAACTTGGAGGAAAAGAAAAAGAGTTTTCTGTTACATGTAGGCAGGTAGACCTTCTTAATAAATAATCACGAAATTGTTAATAACTCTGCCTACGCTGAGAAAGGTGAAATGGACAAGGATGAACAGGAGAGACGTCGGCAAGTAGGTTTTCATGGGGATTTGACATGCAGACTGATTTTCAAATGCTTTGACTCAGAGGACTCAGAAAGTAAAGGCAAGGAACAAGTAGGTGTATAGGGCGTCATTTTAGTGGGTGAGTGAGTCATACCATAGGTTCCTTTCCTGCAAATGGTATTGTCACAGCGTCTGCCTAAGTTATTTGATCCAAGCTTTAAAAAGAAACATAGCAAGTCTTCCTTTCAGAAAGGAGACCCTCAGGAGTTGAACAGAAATTACGGTTTCTTTTCATCAACACTGCAACAAGCCTTACTGCCACGAGCCCTAATTACTGCAGCGCACAAACCCTGTGCTCCTTCTTCACTTTTAAGGCTTCAAGAATACTCGACGCTAAACAGTGGAAATCCAACACCGATGTGGGCTTTTTGCTCTCATTTTAAAATGCATTATGTAAGAGGGAGAATCCTTATCTGGAACTACAGGTTTGAACACACCGTAGGTCTTAAATTAGACCTCTCTTTGAAGCTTAGTAACAGAAAGGTAGATGGGAACGCAGATAGAGCTGAAAGTCTACCTGCAAAGATGAGCACGAACTGAAAGGCTGTAGACACTAAACAGCTGTGTTTATTCGGGGATGAGACATCCATTGTTGAGAACAGTTCCTTGAGATTCATTCCTAGGAATGAGGTCCATTTGCGAAGTCAGGTTAACTCTTCCTGGGAGGAAAAGATTTCCCCTTGTGAGAAAAATTAACTCTTTTAATCACAATGCTGTTGAAGGTAGATTTGCAGCACATGTTAAACAAAAGAATTGCCCGTCAACTGAAATTTGCAGTAATCCTGTTTAGTCTTTTCTTCCTCTACAACAGCATATCCCTCTGTCTCTATACTTCTAGCACTTTCCACCTTCTGTACTCATCATCTCTTTACTGGTCTGTTCTCTCTCCCACTCATTATTCCTTATAACTTTAGTTCAGAGCCTGCTTTAGAAAAGATGTCAATATGTATGTGTTGCATAGATACTTTGCTGCTTTTCATTTTTAAAATCCGTTTTAATTCTAAAGACAACAAAATATTACAGACTTTAGAACGTAGAGGGACTAAATCATCCATAACCTCACCACTCTAAGCAGCAAATACTATTTTGGGAAATGAATACTTTTTTTGGAGGAAACGCAAATCTAAAATTAAATATCATTTTACATCTTTAGGTAGAAAACATAAAATCATTCTCAGAGCATTCTTAAAAATATATTTCCTATATTTAAATTTCCTTAAAAGCCATAACACTTCATCAAGATGTCTTAAGTGGGTGAAGATGATCTCATTTAGCAGATGAGGAAAAAGAAAGAGAGCTTCGTACAACTGTTTCAATGACAAAGAATGGATTAGATTTAAAATGATCCTTCCAGTTCAGGCTCAAATGGTGGTGACATACTTTCACTGCATGGGCTGAGAATGGGTTTAGAATTGTTTCTTGTATCAAAAGGTTGTACTGAAAATTGCCTTGAAAATATTTTCTAAATTGTAGGCCTGATGAAAATTCTTTGAGGAATATGTCTTTTTTTTTTTTAATAGACTCCAGTTTTCCAAGGTGAATATAAGAACAAAGAATATCCGAGCAACTCCTCGACTATTCAGACTTGAGGTTCATACACATTTCATTTTCTCCATATTGGCAGGTAAGATCACAGGGCAGTGCTTTCCGGATGCATTACACAACACTTCATGAGTAGTGTATGCAATCGTAATTTGGCTTTGCATTTTTCTTAATTTGGAGCTGATGTAAAAATAGTGGATATTATTAAGCCAGTAGTAAGCTAGGTATTTTAAAACAAGATTTTTTTTGTTTTTGCTCTTGTACTGTAAAATGAAAACAAGATATAATCTCCAAAATGAATTTTTAATGTTTCATTTGCCTAGAGCATTGTGGTTACTATAAATAAAACAGTTAACAGATATGATTTCTAACCTCCTGGAGTTTGGTGAAGATAAAAAGGTTGGTTTAGGATTCAAAATAACCCTTCCTCATCACAGATCTGATGGTCGAATCTCATGTTGCCTGTTGGTGTTTAGGAGACTTGGTGATCTCAAACCAGCACAGCATGATTAATCCAAAAAAGGGTCAGAAGAGAGAAACAGTTTGTTTTTTTTTCTCCCTGAAGTAATTGATAAAAATTATTTCTCCACATTGCTCATGCAAATTCATTCAAAGTGAAAAAAAAAAAAACAAAAACAATTATTCAACTAACCCATTTTGGGTAGTTTGAAAGGAAGAGGAGACTGGTGAATCACTGGGCAGAGAAACTTTCCTGATCTCCTTTCAGAAGAGCATTTTGTCTTACTTATACCAGGACCCATACTCTGAGGAAGCCACTTCATAGTCAGATGAGAAGGCTTACCATTGAAACCCATTCCTCAAACCAAATCAGTTCACTTTTTGAGGATTCTGAACTCAAGTTTAGCTGATGGCCTGACTCCTCTGTAGGTTTGCTGGCCCCTCGGTGGCATTCCATTTGTTCTCTATATGATCCTAGTTAATCTCAGATAACATACCCTACAGTTAAATCATGCACGGAATGGAGCTGGTGAGTGGGTCTGCTGCCCCAGCACGATGCATGGCCTTGCAGGGAAGGGACCCAGTACCATCAGCTTCACAGCCAAGCAGCAGAAGCACTGCAGGTACTTAGCCATGGTTGACAAGATACATGTGTTAGTCCTTAATCTTGGTCTCTGGTATAGGATTTCTGATAAGAGTGATAAGAGGAATGGGTTTCTTTGACAGTCTCTGGCATATAAGAACTTGCATAGTGCCCAAACTCTGCCAGGCTCAAAATATTTCCTCTTTGCCTTACCCTGGTGACAACTCCAAGCTTTTAGATTAGAGCAGCATTTCAGGAATTCCTTGCAACTCAATGCATGTTGTTTGGGATGGTAACAAGTTAAGTCTAAGCCACCCATTATTACATAAGTGATTATTCAAATACTAGTATGTGCCAGGCATTGTGCTAGTCATTGGGAAAAAAGAAATAAATGATACCAGTAGCAAGAATGGCAGTGTAGCATAATTAGCACTGTGACTAAGAAATACCCAGGTATAGTAGGGTGGAAAACTGCTAGAGGAATTGGGAAAAACAACAGAGAAAGTAATACTTAAGCCAAATGGGGAGGCAGAGTTCAGGTGGTCATTCCAGGCCATGGGAAGTCTGTATATAAAAAGAGAGAGGTGAAAGAGCATGGAGTAGGTGAGTCCTGGGGAGTGGACCACGATGTAGTTCGTTCCAGATGGAATGGTACATGATCGTTCCAGAGGGTTGCTTATGGAAGGCCCTGAGGAGAGTGGGGAGATGAAAGATCCTTCTGGCCAGGATAGAAAAACATGGAAGGGCCAGACTGCCCTGCCAACGTGGTGGGGTACCATGGAGGCCAGAGAGTGTCTGGAGCAGACTTACACTTTAGAAAGTTTTTACTGCAGTGTGGAAGGTGGGTTGGAGGGAGGCAAGATGAGACACAGGGATGCCAGCTAGGAAGATATTGCACCAGGACAAACTGCAGGTGATCAAGGCAAGGTAGGGAGGTGATGGCAACATTGGAGAAATATTTTAGAGCTGGAATCAGTGTGAGTTAGGACCAAACTGGATGTGGTTGATGAGGTCGAAGGAGGATTCTAGGTTGAAGCCCAGATTTCTGGCTTGGGAGCAGGATACAAAAAGTATTCCATTTTAGACTGATTGAGCTTGTGTTGTCTATGAGACACCCAGTTAGAGAAGTCTATTAGGATATATTACATATGGGTCTAGAGCACAAGAATGAGTTCCAGTCCTGAGACAGATCATGGTGAGTCATCAGCATATAACCTCAACTGAAGAGTCTCCAGCTGCTGAAATGTGATGGGCCCAGAGAAGACGTTTTAATTGAGGGGAGACAGGGCAGGTGGAGAACATGAGACACTGCCCCACTGTGAGGGTCAGCCAGAGCACTTCAGAGGCCACTGCTGGGCCGGTTCTCCGGTTTCCGTGCATTCATTCTCACAACTTAGAAACAGGCAGCCATCTATCTCCGAGTGGGGTAAAACTCTGAGGCAAAATCTTCAAGAAGAAGCTCATCCTCCTCCCCTGAAAGTCACTCTAAAGTTCTATGGTGTCGCCAAACTCGTTCATAAATAAGAGACTGTCATTATCATGGCCCTACTAGGAAATGCACCCCCATATCAGTCTGGGGCCTAAACAGTGAAGCTGATGGGCAGGATAGAGGGTAGCGAAGAGCTCTCCCCTTCTGTACAAAGGCATCATCTTGTTCTGACCATCTACAAGGCTAACACAGTAGTTCGGCAGTCTCTGGCCCAAACCTCAACCTCAAGGACTGCCTCTGTTGCATTCTAACACCACCTCATTTTCAGTCTACAAGTATATCTATTAAAAAACATTTAAAACATTAAAAAACATACCTGGATGATGCCACGTTTTAAGAACTTACCATGAATTACCTGGATGTGATAGCGGCAAAAGTCCTGGATTTAAAGGCAGAACATCTCACCTCAATATTCTGCTCTGCCACTAATTAGATCTAGAACTTGGATAAGTCATTTTCCTTTCCCAGGCCTCTATGCCCAAGCTTATAGTAAATGACAGGGTTCAATGAGATAATCCCTAATTTTTTTTCTTTAAATATTTCTGGATGAGATTGAATTGATAGCCAGATACAAATAAATGTTTATTCATTTACTACCTCAGTTATCGAGTTATTTATTCAATGGACACATATTAAACACACATTCGGTGCTCCTGGGATGTACAAATAAATAAGGAGCTCAGAGACTAGTAGAACTGAGATATATATTTTTCCTTAGGTGAAAATATATTTTCTCAAAAACTAATTCTTCAGGTTACAGGTCCTTTTTTTTATGAGTCAGGCTTGGCATATGGGGTTGGAGGTTCCTGGAGAGGAGAAAAAGCATTTATTATCCAAAGTGATATCCTGAAAAATTAATCTTGAAACTGCAGATGCTGAGGGTCACAACATAACCACACTTTGGGGGACTTTTAGCAAAGAGTAGTACCAATAGATTGCAGTTAAATAGACATCCTGGCAACAGAATGATCTAAAATAGCAAGGCTACCTTTTAAGGTAGTCAGAACATAGAAACTCAAAGGTACAAGAGAAGGATAAACATGTGGTTTTGGGGTCTTTCGGTGGATATGGAGCTATGTCCTGATATATGTGTCTAATGTGCATGGATCTGTCTAGTAGAAACAATTTCACATGGTAGATAGGGCCAGTATGTACCTGCTGGAGCATCCCCACTCTTTTCCAGACTTTTTCTTCTCTAGCTTTCTAATCAAACAGAATATAAGTTAAGTTTCTGTGAGTTATAAAGGCAACTTGTTTTAGGAAAAGTCAGATACAGGGGAGAGGATCAGAGGCTAATAAGAGAGATGAAAATTAACTTTTGAAACCAGAATCATCTGAGTGGGATCATCTCTGCCTTCCTCAACTTCATCCTCAGCCAGGAGATGACCCTATGACTTATATTAAGCCAATTAGACTGTATTTCCTTGGCATTTAGAAGTATCAGAGAGAAGTGACACAAGCATGGAAAATAGTTGATGCAGAGTCATCCCCATTGGAAGCCCTGGGTGAGAATGCCCCTCCATTTGGCTCCCTTGGAGCAATTTTTGATCTCACCTTCTCAGAGCCCATTTAACCCTGTCATCAATTCTCTTATCTATCCCGTAATCCTTCAATAAATTCCTCGTCTGCTTATGCTAAACAGTCTAAGTTTCTCTCATTCATGCAGTTATTGACTAAATGTTTGTGTCCCCTCAAAATTCATGTGTTGAAATCCTAACCCTCAAAATGATGGTATAAGAAGGTGGGGCCTTTGGGAGTTGATTAGGCCACAAGGGTGAAGCCCTTGTGAATGAGATTAGTGCCCTTATGAAGAAGACTTACTAGAGTGCAGAGAGAGCGCTAGCTTCGTTCCATCATGTGAAAATACAATGAGAAGTCAGCACTGTGGAAGTGGGCTCTCACCAGAATGCACTCCTGCCGGCACCCTGATCTCAGGCTCAAGTTTCCGTTGTTTTGAAGCCACCCAATCTACCTACTTTGTTATAGCAGTTGAAACTGACTGAGACACATATGAAGTAGCTAAAGCCTTCTCCATATATCACTCAGTACAAGGAGCCCTCACTATTTAGAGGAAGGTCAGAAAATGTACTTGAAGTAGACTCGGGAGACAAAGTAAATGGTTCTGTATCCTCCTGCCTACGTGTGAGAAAGAACAGTGAAATTTGGACTCTGTAAAGGTCTCTTTAATTGAAAGCTTATCATAGGGCATCTCTGTTTTAAAGACATTGGTCCTGAAACAGAAACCTTTCAACAGTAGAGGGGTTTCAACATGCCCCTGCTCACGTGTCCAAGTATGACTGCAAGCACGTTGATTTCATTTGCCCTAGCTCCTCTCTCTTTCCTAGTAACTAAAGTAGAACTTCCAGAAGTTTTCCTCAGCTTCTGCTTCGGCTCTTGAACAAAGGGATTCCATTATCTTCTACTCTTTCTTCAGCCTTGTCTACAAGTCATTTGTTACATTACAGCATTTCCTGAAATTTAGCAAATTCTTGAAAAGAAAGATTTAATCTTCTCAGGAGAAGCTGGAGAAGATTTATGGACGCCTATTCTTAACATGTCAAAATGTGGCTTGGCTGCTAAATTTACTGGGACCGCCTACACAGCTGAGGATTTCTGTGACTCTGCTGGAAATAATGGCTTTAGGAGGTAACCAAACAGCATTAGAGAAAAATATTTGGGAGAAAACAGATTTTTGGTTGCAGAAGGATTTCTTATTTTATAAGAGAACATTACCATTTTAAGAGCTCATTAAGTTGTTTTCCCTTATGTTTGACCCCAAATTAGAGATTGGGTTTCTTAATTTTCACTTCTAAAAATCAGCTCTAAGATATTGAGTAACTTGAGTTTCCGAGTCTTCAAATGCCACACAAAGTGGAAGCATTAATTCTTAAGTATTATTATGGAATAAATTGATTTTTGTTAGGTTGCCTTTTGTAATCCTTATTTTTGTCCCTTCTGCTTAATCATTACAGGTAATTTAAAAGTAAATACTGCGGCAGGTGAACCACTACAAGTATTTTACTGTCATTGAACCGAAAGGTAAAAACCTAATTACTGCATGTACTGAACATTCTTCTGTGGTAGTAGTTTCTTCACTCTTTCCATATCTTTGTTCTGTTTATTTAACACAGTTTCTCCCGGAATATATTGGTCGTCCCCCCCCCTCCATTTCATGGAAGAAAATGGTACTCTGTTATACAAATGTGCTCACTATTTCCTTTGAAACTGTAGTCAGTCAGTCCCGGCAGAAAGAATAGGTAATGAAATTCTCTCTCTCAAGTGTGTGTAGACATATCAATCACTTTAAGTGGAAACAATCATTCCTCTGCCATTTGGAGCCAACATTTTTGAACACAGAAGCAGCACTGTTGCTTTCTGTTACTAAAAATAGTTTTTCCATAGAATGCTTTGGTTTACCTTCCACCCACAGGCTGCACAGGTCAAGAGAAGCAGATTTCCTGCTAACATTTGATTGGAGCAAAGGGAGTGAAAGCAAGTGCGTTCCGTAATCTGGGTTTAGAGCGGCCCGCAGATGTGGGTCCAGCCGAGGTGACCCAGCAGCGGCGCGCTGCAGCCCTACCACCCCGTTCCCCTCCGCCCAGCTTGCTCCGCAAGTAAGACTTCCTTCCAATCTGTCGACTCCTAGTCCTCCCGACTCGAAATCCGGCGTTGTTTTCCTCCCTTCTACAGAAGCAAAAAGATTTTGGATTTGTGCTGTCACCTTTTTCTCCTCCGACGCATTACGCTTTTGTCTTGCTTTCAGTATTTTAGGGAGCTGACACCAGAAGATACAGAAGATAAGGCATTCGACCTCTTTTATTGCAAGGGCTCCCATCCTTCATGCTTGCTCTACCTACCATAAACTTAAATACCCACTCCTGTTGGAAATGCTGTTGGCTAAAGGCATGTCGCTGATGAACAAGAGAAATACCGTGTTAGCACAAGGCATTCTCGTTACAGCGAGGCGCTGCTGCCTCTACCCAGGGCATTGCTGCTGTGAGGCCGAGCCGTTCTCGCTCCCAGTCCCCAGACACAGAGCAGTAGCGATGCAGAAATATTAAAGAGAAAATTAATAATTTATTTTAAAAATTCATTTGCAGCTGCACTTCAGTGAATTAATTACTTTTTGTCTTTCTCTTCTTATTCATTCCCCTCTCTTGCTAATGATCAAGTTAGAACTAGCAAGAGGAAGTGAGCAGGGTTGGAAGGAGTGGGATTCTGGTGCTGCTAGAATAGAAAACACAAAGAACGTGCTTTCACGTGGGTGCCCGGAGGGACCTGACAAGAGAAAAGCGATAGGTTAAGCTTAATCCCATCTTCTTCAGCCCCAAAGCGATAGGAAACCACGTTACCATGGTATACGTTCTACTTAGTATTTTAGGAGAGGGGAAAATTAAAATCCAGCAAGCAAAAGTCCCGAGTTATTAAAAAGATTAATCTGTTGTTTATCACTACATCTTCTATGCAATTCTCCTCCCTGTATGCTCATTAAAACAGTATAGTCACACAGACGAAGTGATCGCATACTATCGCTTAAGTGTTAATGGAGCTCCCGTACGGATTTCCAGAAGGGCTGGGGTAGGCGCAGCAAATTTTGCATAACACTTGCTTATCACAACTTGCCAGGTGACACTAAGGTAACATTATGGCAAGGTTCAAATCCATAGCCATTTTAGTCATTTTCTAAGCGAGAATAGAAAAATCAGCCTGAGAAATTTCATTTACCAAACCCCAGACTGAGGCAAGGCGGATGCTTTCGTCCATGTTTAAAAAAACATTCCTGGGACAGGGAGCCGGCTTCCACCCTGCCGGCCCAAGCTACCATTTCAGAACATGCAAAAAAGATGTGCTTTTTAATATACCTTATTCTAAGTAACCATTTAATGGGAGAAATAATGAGATTTGAAAACGAATGTAAAGGCAAAACTGAATTTTCTCTGATAATCTCGTTGCTCTGGCACAGGAACCATAGCCGTTTGAGTACCAAATGATCCCCTCGGGGAAAAACAATTTCCGTGGGTGTGATTAGATGCTCTGGGATGTGTATAAGCGGACAGGGGGATAAAGTTAAGGATGAAGATGGAGAGACCTCAGTGTTTGTTTTTTTTCCAGGAGATCAGAGACAGGGAAAGAAAAGAAGGAAGTACAGGGAAGAAAGAGGGGATCGAAGACAATGTTAATGACGTCAGGGGCAGATATTCTTCTGTTCTGTCCAGTACATACACACTGTCACCATGAGTCTTTTGACTCCTCTCTGAGGTGTAGGCTAGCTTGTCTCACAGCTCTGGGCCCCTCGCTGTCCGAAAGAGTCATTTGCCATAGCTTTCACAGGACCTACGTAAGAGCTCATCAGCTCATTCCAAGTTTGTTTTCTGAAGGTTGGAATGGGACAACACCACCTAAAAGCTGTGTATTTTATGTAGTCTCACCTCTGAGTAAAGAAACAATGGCCTTGTGACTTTGTGTCTTTCAGTACTGACCATACCATTATGGCTCTTGGCTCAAATCTCCGAAGTGTGTCCTAGAAGAAACCAAAATAATCCATCTCAAGGGTCTTGGTAGAAAAGATTTCCTCTCTCAACACTGAAAACCCTTCAGATCAGATGAATGTATAATTACACCAGTGGCTGTTTATGTAGCAGTTATAACTTAAAGAGACCTATTCAAGAAGGAGACCTGTTCAATATCATTAAGCCACGAATAACCTCCATGCACTAAATATCCTGGTAAACTTCCACTGTCTGTGAACGCACACTTACCTATCCAGTTTGCCCAGAAATTCTTTATTTGAAAATTTATCAAAACGCAGCTCATCCTATCAGACAATAAGAAACTGAAAATCTACACCTAAGATATGCTTCCCCCATTTCAAACAAACCTAGAATATCATATGATAATCGGATAAAAAATGGTTTGTTTGTTTCATGTTATGTATGTTAAAAGGACACTCTAGTGTTAAATGGAATAATCGATCAAAAAATTTTCCCAACATCTCATGGCAAGTGATTGCACCAGCAGCTGGAAATTTGGTAGACATCTTTCCTTCCTCGTTCCTTCAGCAAGAACATTTAGAACGCTATAATGATTGGCTTTAAGGAATCTTGTGCTTATGAAAAACTAACCTGATTCTGTTTTATGCATTCAGAGTTTGTCTCCTGCCAGACTCTGCATGCCCGGGCAGCTCCTGGAGGCTTTTGACTACCTAGTACTGCCCCCATGTGGGCCAAGAGTGTCACTATTACAAGGCGCCACCTGCTTTCCACTTTTGACATTAGCCAAAGGAGGTAAAAGCCGTGATTTCTAATAGTTTTAATCCTATAGACTGATCTAAATTTTCAAGTGAAATAGAACTGTTTTCTGGTCTCTGAGTTAGTCAGAAAAAACTACTGGGCCAGTATGCCTGGAAATAAAGAATAGAGGAGAGAGGATAGGGAAATCTAGGCCAATGTTCTCTCTCACCTGGGATTCTTGTTTTTCTCCGCCCAGAAGGTCAAATCTCAGCTGAATCAGTATGCAGATCACATACACAGCAACTACAGTTCCAGACTAGGGAATGTGCTAATTGGCTCACCCGCCCAAAGAACCAGGGTACCAGGCGTCTGACACACAGCCTCTGAGGGAAGTAGGGCTTAATGCAGGACAAAATGTTCTTGCCTCTCCCTGCACTGTCACCTATCCTTGCTTCTAGCAAATGGTCTGGCCATATGCAGTGGTGACTGGAGCTCTTTCATAATTATTTCTCTCATTGTAGACTAATGTGTACACTTGGGATTTTAGAACATGATCTAATTCCGAAGAAATTGAAATTAAAGCCAGTATCCCTTCAGCCTTCTTTTTTCATACCCTTCTCCTGTAGTGTTCCAAATCATGCTCTAAATAGTGTAACACATTAAAAAGGTAGGTCAGAAACTTGACATTAGTGTCCTTAAGGCCCTTTAAGTCTATTCTTAGCAATAAGAAGATGGTCAGAGCTACAGTCCCCTACCAGACAATATGGTATAAAAAACAGCCCTGTTGGTTGCTTGCATGTCAATCCCTCCACTATTTCCTCAGGATCCCAATTTAAAACCTTTTAACTGTTTTCTGGAAGAGATGGAATATTGTAGAGAAGGAGCATAGAGTCTCATGAGAGAGAGAGAGAGAGCACCTGCCAGGTTCCGGGAAACCATGATATCCTTAGAGCTCTTTTGAACAGGAAGCTATCTTCCTGAATCGTATGGTGTCCATGCTGATGCAATAGGGCTGGGAACGAACCTCAGCCATCAATTCTTGATTAACTCTGATAACTTACCCTGGCTAATGAGGTGGAGGTTTTTCATGCTTCCACTGCCTAATGTTGCTCATTAGATGTACACTTATTAAATATTCAGATAATTGTGGTAGTCATAATAGTGGTAATGATGGCCACGTGATAACACGATGAAGACAGAATCCTTGAGCTGAGAGGGTTTTATTTTTTCGAAGCAAGTCGAAGAGCCCACAGTACTGCCGTGAGCCATCTGCCGAGCACGGAAAGACTATGAGGCGTTCCTTTGCTGTATAACCTTTTTTAACTAAGAGTAATCACCTAAAAGATTTTTTGAGATTACCTGGATACCCAAAAGAACTACCAATTCTCAGGCAACACAGGTACTTTCTCCCGATTTGAGTTTGTATTTTGACCTGAAACTAGCAAAGAAAAACTCTGTGTCAGCATTGTAATTTACGTTCTGCTTCAGTTCCTTATTTATGATAGTTAGATTTTAGGTCAAATATCCGTGTGGAGCCAACTACCTTATATTAAAGAGAGCCTTCAGCCTCAACCAAATAAGACTTTTTTTTTTTTTTAAAGAGGGCTGCAGCTGAAAATTTTTTCTTGCCAGTATTTTTCAACTTTTATGTTTATCTTTTATGAGTCTCCAAGTTTGGGGCAGGGTGAGATGTGAAGATGTCAGAAAATTCAAGGAAACTTCTATTTTGTAAGACTCAAAAGGATTTGATAAGAATATGAATTGTCAGTTTTGCTCATCACTTGGTTCTAAAATCTATACTCAAAACCTTTCATGTCTGTCTTATCCCTCACTAACATCAAACATAATAAAATCAAAATAATCTTCTGGTAAAAATCAGGTTTCAAAATTTTACCATAGGTTGCTTTTCTGTATGATTCTTTTTGATCAGCACCAGATATACCAGAAACAAACAAGTTTCTCCCAAATCCCATTTTATCTCAGCATACTCCTAATGTGGGGGGGCAGGGGCGAGGAGTGGGGACAAATATGGAAATGATGCTAAGATATTTCTTCTATCATCTCTTTTAACAAGTTCATAAAAGCTATACCCATGTTGGGCTTATGAATTTTCCAAATTGAAAATAAGACAGATAATACAATAAGACTCAGCTTTTGAATTTGTAGTGATTCTTCTCTTGCATTAGGAAATTTTGCATCCCTGACAATTCAGTAGCACTATTTTCTCTTTAAAGTCTAATGTAAGCCTAATGGGCTCATTTAGGCTGATAATGAACAGCTTAGGAGTTCTACTCTCAGTTCCCAATTCTGGTAGGTGACAATAGCTTGTTTGCATTTGCCTTATGCATTTGATGCTACGCGGTAGTGAAATGCAATCCTTCGCTGTCTATACAATTATTGCGATGCTTTTGCAACATGATGTGCTCACTGACACTAGTTTACCTTTTGCAGCCCCAGGCTTGCAACCTGGTGGCATTTGAATGTACCTGCTCCAAAGAAAGCGTTGGTCTTATGACAGCTTTGTGATGTGGAATGAGCTGAAAGCAGGTTCAACTGACCCGATTATAACAATATCCCTGAGTCTGGAGACTCTTCTAGCTACTGATGATTGCTTTTTCTCATATTTGGAAAAGGCTATAACGTGGCTAAAAAAAAGAGAGAGAGAGAAAGAGAGAAACATCTTTGACCAAGTCTCCAAACTATAGGAACTTGTCAGAGATCTTTTATTTATTTTTGTCCTGAGCAATAGAGCTAGGATAACAGACTACCAGAAATGTATTTATGGTGATTAACTATTAATAGAGTCCCGGCTAATGTTGTGGATGGAACAGCAACAATGGCACTTCCCAAATTTTTGCTTTGGAGGAGATTCTACCTGGCAATCTGATTCGGAGAGATGGCAGAGGAGTTGCGATCCCACTGTTTTTACTTAGAGTGTAAGGACTGCATGTCTCTGGAGGATAACAATGGGTGGCCTGGAGGAGATTATGGACAGTTGTAAAAGTCTCCCACTCCTGTCCCTTGGCACTTATAAAATCTGATGTCCGTTTGGTGACCATTTTGGAAATTTATTGTTTAGCTGTTTAACATTTCATGACATGGAATATTTAGAGTAACATAAATGAGATGGGTTTAAGAAGGAACGTTCATGGGTGCCTGGGTGGCTCAGTTGGTTGGGCGACTGCCTTTGGCTCAGGTCATGATCCTGGAGTCCCAGGATCAAGTCCAGCATCGGGCTCCCAGCTCAGTGGGGAGTCTGCTTCTCCCTCTGACCCACCCCCCTCTCGTGCTCTCTCTTTCTCTCGCTCTCATTCTCTCTCTCAAATGAATAAATAAAATATTAAAAAAAAAAGAAGAAGGAACATTCATTTGAAAGGGAAGCCTACTAAACAAGGGTGGGCCAAGTAATCCACTTGATGAAGACAAGCCAAACAAAATGTTTATTTTGTAAAACAATGGCCTCTGCTACGCTTTCCTCCCTGAGATCTAAATTAGTTCCATTAAGTCCCTAATTCCCAAAGAAGTTTTCATTATCTGGGTCCATCTGCCAAAATGAATTGCCATTTATATATGCCCCAGAAAGTGGGAAGCATATTGGGCAAATTTGCTTCAGATATACCAGCTACTGTTGATACAGGGCAGAAATATTGCATAAGAGTTCTTCGAAAGGAAGAAATAAAAACTAGCAACCGAGTACATGAATTTCTCATCATCGCTGAGGTGCCGTGAAGACCAAAATTCTTCCTTACAAAGCCACCCGCCAGATAGAAGAAGGAAAAAAAAAAGAAGAACAACAATTACAATATTCAGAAAAAGAAGTCAAGAGCTGACTCTAGCGCTTTCCTTATGTTCTCTCCAGAGCTCTTTGGAGAATATTCTGTGCTGGTAATTGTTCCTAATCAACTAGATGAAAGAGAAAGCAAAAATAAGAACAACTCTTCGCTATATATTTAGTACATGCTCAGTTCTCCTCCAAGCTAGAGGACACCTAGGAGAATCTTAGAAAAGGTCTTTCTAGACATTTTCTCCCACCTATTAACCAGTTATCCTACTTACTGGTTTTTTTGTTTTTTTTTTTTTTTTTTTGGAGTGCTTTTAATACCACCCCTGAAAATGTATGCAGTGTAATAACCTGATAAGGGTATAATCAGCATGATAATCTTTAATATTCACTATGATTCAACCTTCACCAAGTTCTAGCTGTGCTCGAAACTGGATTTTGAATGAATAGAAGAGCTCATCTTAGTCACTCTACTTAGAAACCGAGAACCACCACCATGAAGGTATGAAAACCCTTTGGAAACTAGTGCCTTGGGCAAGGAAAGAATGGAGTTCCATGATGTACGCCAATGATCCTATATCTGGTATCTCTCAACTCACTGAGTTATAAGGTAGTCTTCTGACCTTATCAGAGTCGCTCAAGGGCGACTCTGCTCTGGCCCTATATTAATTATAAATAAAAGCATGCTTCAAACAGTGCCTAGAATGGATACTTCCAGAGAGATGACAGAACACAGTGCTCTCAGTTTTTAATTTATTATTTAATAAATATATATTTAATAAATATATATTTATTAAATATATATTTAATAAATATATAATTTATTATGTCCCCTCCTTGCCCAAAGATAAGGTAATGCCTTAGACCAAGCTCTTATGACAGACCCTACAGTACTACCAAACAAATGTGGTTCAACTCTTAATCTTTCAATTTTTTTTTTTCTTTACAGTCATTCAGCCACAAACTAGGTTAACTCATTCCTGCTTCTTTTCATAGTGCTTGGATAAGTGAAGACAATTACCTTAGCAGCAAATTAATGTAAATGTCCCCACAAAGAAATTCTGAGAGAATTTGAACAAAAAGAGAATACATGCAAATATACAAAAGCCACATCCTGGGCCGATGGCCTTCGCACTTGTGACATAAATTCTGAAAACATTTCCTCATATAGCTGTGACCACTAAATTGTAACCACCCTGAAGGTAACAGCTATGTTCTATGCATCTCTATAATCTCCAGATTACAGAGTATCTAACTAGTTGTAGGTGCTCAGTAAATATCTACCTGAAAAAATGAACTCAATGGGACAATGGACTACTTGTTTTATCTTACCCTAATACCATGTCTTGCAGAAGAAGGCAGAATTTAGCAATTAATCACATCTACAGAGTATATAATAAGCTACCTAGCTCTTTAGCAGTGCACTGGAAAAAAGTTAACTTATTTCTTTCCTCTTTGCCCCGGACCTTTTTTACAGAGCCATCTACTCATACACCTTTCTGAAGGAAACTAGACTTCTCAAGTATCTGCAGAACTTCAAAGGTTATTCCTAAAAGAAATCATTCTATACCCTAAGCTGTGGATAATGAAACTGGAGCTGTGTGTTTGACCAAGAAACTTCTTCCATATACTCATATACTACCCTGTGATCTGGGAAATGTGACTCCCTGAGTACATGAGATTAGCCAATCATATTCTCAGTCTTTAGAACTTGAATAGGAATAAGAAAAAGAAAAATTTTTTCACAGCAAGAAGAGGAAATGACAGAGGGGAATAGACAATGGTAATGATGGTGATGAGGACAGAGGGGTGGGGTTAACAAAATTTCATTAATGGTAGATCACTGGGAGAAGACCCCCAAACTCCTGCTGCAAGAGATCTTGAGTTCAGAAGCACATCCATGAGGGCTAATCCTAGTATTGATCATGCACTCAGATGTCTTACAAGAGCTCACTACTGAAACCACTCCGGATGTGTTCTTACACTGCCCTTCTCTCTAACTAACTCAAGCTAGTGGTACTTTATTCCTCACGATTAAATGATCTGAATGAGAAGCCCCCAGAAACACTTTCACATTTGCCTAGTAAGTTATAGTTTTAACCAGCCCTCTTCCCTCAGAGAATGATGTACGGAGGTGGGGAAACAAGGAAAGAAGAATGTTAGAAAAGTAGCTAAGGTTTTACTTTTCTTCTAGGGTATGTCCAAACTGGTACCTGCAAGCTTTCATCTGCTTATTGGTTGCGTGTCACAGTGAGCACCAATTTTCTGCATGTCTGAGATGAGCTTTTAAAAAGCCAGAAATCATGATTGACCCAGGAGAAGCTGTGAAGGTAGTGGGTGCTTCTCAGTCTTTACTATCCATAAGAATAATCTGGGGATAGTGTTAACAAGGCAAATTCTGATCTCACAGGGGTAAGCTGGGGCCTAAGAGTCTGCATTCTTACAAGCATCCACGTGATGCCAGCGCTGCTGATCTGTCAGTCACATTTTGAGCAGGAAAGACGTAAAAGGAAGATACCCTTCACACAACTACACACCCACTCTCGTTTATTTTTTGCAAGATGGTAAAATAGGAGATGACCATTAAAACCAGACAAGTTCACCATTTCTAAGCTGTATGGTGTTGAGCAACTCATTTACTACATCAAAGCTTTAGTTTCCTCATTTGTAAAATGATGATGGTAATATTTATCTTGCTGGATTATTCAGAAAATTAAATGACGTAAGATATACAAATTTCACAATAGCTTCTAAGCAAATGATATTTATTTTTCATTAATTCACTGTGTTAATCAGAAAGCATTTTGAACAATATGCAATTTCCAATAATAAGTGCTAGAAAGAATATATATATATATGATCTCTGCCTTAAAGAGTTTACAAACCAATAAGAGCAAAAAACCTAAAATGTGGGGGCGCCTGGGTGGCTCAGTCGTTAAGCATCTGCCTTCGGCTCGGGTCGTGATCCCGGGGTCCTGGGATCGAGCCCCGCATCGGGCTCCCTGCTCGGCCAGGGGCCTGCTTCTCCCTCTCCCACTCCCCCTGCTTGTGTTCCTTCTCTAGCTGTCTCTCTCTCTCTCTCTGTCAAATAAATAAAATAAAATCTTTAAAAAAAAAAAAACCTAAAATGTGTATAAATTGATATAATGCCACATAAAATAATAAATGCCAGAAGAGAGGGGAAAAAATGCTCTGCATTTAAAGAAGGAAAGATTGGCTAAGGGATGGAGCAAGGAGAACAAGGTAGAGAAATCAGGGAAGATTTCAAAAAGGAGATTGCATTTGAGCTAAACCTTAACAGATTAGAGTTCACTAGGCAGAGAAGATGGGGAATGTGATTGAGAGCAGAAGAAATCTCCATAAAAACCATGGTATTGTGAAAAACAGTGACTTCTTAATGGCACCTCCAGAATTCCAATGTGGCTAAACCTGGACTGAATTGGGAGAAGAGGAGGAAGATGAAGATAGTTGTACCTAGAAGGTAAAGATTTTGTTTGCCATCCTGAGTTCCTGGGACAAACGGTGTCTCCTATTATGTCTCTCACCACACCTGATCATAATTATGCTCTCGCTCAAGGACGACTCTGCATCTTCACAAGAAATGTCTGGCCCATAACAAGTACTCAATGAATTCTTGCTGACAGAATAAATATGTAAGTGTTGGAAGAGAGAGAGTTTCTTGCCGTATGCGGGGAAAGGGCCTTAAATAATATTTCATAGGGACGCCTGGGTGGCTCAGATGGTTAAGCATCTGCCTTCGGCTCAGGTCATGATCCCAGGGTCCTGGGATCGAGCCCCACATCGGGCTCCCTGCTCAGCGGGGAGTCTGCTTCTCCCTCCCCCTGCTCATGTGTGCTCTCTCTCTCCCCCTCTCAAATAAATAAATAAAATCTTTAAAAAAAAAAAAAAACTTGATCAGGGGGCACCTGGGTGGCTCCGTTGTTAAGCATCTCAGGGTCCTGGGATCGAGCCCCACATCGGGCTCTGTGCTCAGCAGGGAGCCTGCTTCTCCCTCTCCCTCTGCCTGCCTGTCTGCCTACTTGTGATCTCCTCTCTCTCTCTCTCTCTCTGTCAAATAAATAAATAAAATCTTTAAAATAATAATAATAATAATAATATTTCATAGATGGACCGCATACAGTTGCCTGCTCTGCTTGTCCTGCAATGGCCCCAGCCCACATAAATGCTCCAACATAAATATGCTCCTTAGAGACACACTGAGCATCTTTTATTTGGAGTGATTGTTACATTATGTAACAAAACAACCATCCCATTATACAACCCATTGCATGCATTCCGTTTGGCCTCCCCATGATGATTCAATCTCTTAGTGGTGCTTAAGATGGTAAAGGTTGAGAGAAACTATTAGACTCTAAGCAGATTGGGATCATCAGATGAAAACTGTGGTGTATCAGCAATGCATCTACCATCGCTGGTAACACAAAGTTCAGTAATATAGCTCGCAGCTACTAGTTGATTAGAACAGCTTTCTAGCCTAGGACTTCTGCTTGTTTCAACACACAGAAGAATGAGGCTGCTTGCTTTTCCAGAGAAGCAGAAGGATACAGTCTCCAGTGAACGATATGATTTCGATACAGAAAGCTTGCTTAAATCTCACTTCATTTTCATTCCATCTATTGATTTCTTCAGGATCGTGCACATGGATTGGAATGCCTTTATTGAATTCCCCAGGCGTTCCAAGTAAACACAAATAGAATAATTAGGAACAACTGTAAAGGAACAATCGTAAGTGAATCTTGCCTTCATATTATATTAGGGATAGAAACCTTGAATTTATCAGATGGAATCATGTTAGGCCTGGCTCTTGGCAGAATGCTGAAGCTGGCAAAAGCTCATCTTCTACAGAGGAAGGAGACCACGGAAGTCAAGGGCATGGGCTGGAGGCAGGCCACCCGGATTTGAAATGTTACTTGAAAACTTCCTGGCTTTGTGATTTGGGAGACATGGTTCAGTCTTTCATGCTTCAAGCTCATCATCTATAAAGTGGGGATTATAATAGTATTTAATCCATAAAGCAATGGAAAGTTAATCCATGAATAATTGCTTAGAATAATGCTGACACAGTAAGTGCTTATTAACTGTTAGCTGTTCTTATAATCTTCAGGGTCTCCACCCCACTAATTCAATAAACATCCCCTACCTCATTCCCCACTCCAAGCGGCCCCTATATTCTTTCTTCTTCGTTCACATACTCATTTCTAGCAAGAGTTTGAGTCATTTATATGTTTGTGTAATTATGTCCCCACAAAACATTGCCCCTGACAGGAACCTTTTATTTGCCTTTTATCTTTCACTGTAGAAAGAAAAGTCCTTTTTTTATTATTAGGGAATCCATGGCATTAATAATCAAGTGGGAGGCCTATTACCCACCCTCCACCCGAAGCCCCTGAAGTTACAGCAATATCTAGCCATTTGTGCAACAAAGATTTATTAAAGAGTTCCATGTCTCATACTCCTGGATGGTGTGGTGCAAAGATTAAACAAGGCAGTGGAGATGCTCAGCATTCCCTGGGGAGCACGGGAGTGCCAGAAGGGGAATTTAATCCAGGCTGCTGTCGGGAGGAGAGGCTAACAGGAAAGCCTTTTCTCCCTCTATCAGTGCAGATTTTCCTAGGCTGGCTTAATGACAAGCATCAGTTTTCATTTATTTGTCATCTCACTGGTTGGAAGCCTGAGCCTTCTTTCTTTTCCCTCTATAAATCCCGAAAACATATCCCTCCATTCATTTACAATGCTCAGAGGGCTGGAAAAAGTAGAATGATTCTCCAACTCAGAAGTTGGAGACCTGGGTCACATATGGAAAACTTTCTTTCAAGCATTCCTGACGGGCACTATGAAAACAGCATGAGTGCATTCCTTCCTTCCTTCCTTCCTTCCTTCATTCTGTGAGCTCCCTTCACTGTGCCTTCCGGCACAGTGCTTACTGAGCGCTCACAGTCCGTGTCAATAATGTGAGATGAAGTGGACTTTATAAAAGAAATCGTGTGCTTGTCCATGCAGAGGTTAGAGACAGTTGAAAGATAAGATGTATCTTGCAATAGAAATAGTTAAATAACAATGAAATGAAATATATGATTAAATCCCAATGAATTACTCAATGATTCTTGGTGTTCTGGACAAGACATCAGCTAAGATAGCAAATACTGTAAGTTTCATTTCAAGTGCCATTTCCTATCAACTGGAAGTAAATGCCTGGCAAAAGTGTCTGGCCAGCGATTATGTGACTTTGCCAGGCTCAGGAGGAAAGCATTTGGAAATTGATGTCGGTCATGTCACAGGAATGGGAAATGCGTTCCTTTGCCACATCTTTGCCATGATGTGCTGGCCCTGTAGCATGACAGTTAAGAAAAATGTTTGTCATCTAATAGACCTGGATTCTGTCATTTGCTAGCTCTGTGGCTTTGGGCAATTTATTTAATTTCTCTGAGCCTCATCTCATCTGAAAAGTTAAGATACTATCATCTCAAGAAATGTTAGCTGTTAGCATTCAACTAGTCTGTAAGTTCTACGAAAGACAGAATCAAGTCTATCTCATTTCATCATTATATCCCTGGCACATGGCCAACCGATATCCACCTGCCTCCCCACCCCCACCCCCTATACACACACTGAGAAAGATCTCTGAAGATACTGCGTTTTGAGAAGCATTTTAAAGTATGAGGAGAATATGCATATGTCAAGGAGCATGAGAAAAGTTACTACCTGAGCAAAAAAGACCTGGCAAAATATGGAAACCAAAATGAGTATGACAGTCAGGGACTACAGAGGAGACAGACGAGCCAGAAGGAAAAAGAAATAGCATCCAAACAACTTTGATTTTGGAAGATGCTAAGATCATCTCATCTATATTTCACTTTGTGAAGCAAGAAAACTGAAGCTCAGAGGAGTTTAAATAACTTATAGTGGTAGACATTGGCATTGCTGAGATTACAACCCAGATTGCCTGACACATCCTTCAGTGCTCACTTGGGAAGGGACTGGAAGAAAATGCTGGGAAGCCAATCGGAAATCATATGGTAGAGTTTTCCATATGCACAATTCACTTTTCAAGTGCTGAGGATCTCTCTTATCTGTTACCAGCAGTATAAATAAGAGCAGAATGAAATTCCCTCCAGGGCCCCTTTGGGCGCCAAGACCAGGGATAGTGAGGCCACAGAGCAAGCACCATCGGTCAGCAGGCATGATTTTTGAGGCAACACGGACTAAAAGGTCCGAAACTAATGTAGAGAAAAACGGAACCCAATTGTGTTGGTAAGGGGAGGTGTAAGGGGTGATTCCTTGATGTAAGTGGATCCTGTGGGGCGAAGATGAGAAGTTCCTCCACCCCGAAAACACCACACTGTATTTGCATTATGGCCAACACTAACAGAAGGTGGAAACTACATGTAATACTACAATTGCTACTCTGGTTTTGGGTTTTTCGTTCTTTTGATGTTACTATCACTCCCAGCACCTATCCCCCTGTGTTTAGGGCCAGATATATTTTTAGTCTCATTTTATAATGGAGCTGCACCGAACCATTAAAAAGGAATAACACTGTGCCTTCTTGACTCTCCGTGCCTCATTGGTTATGCCTGATGCTGGCCTACCCCAAGACATGGAACCGGCACCTGATGTCCTCCCCAGGCAGGTAAATGCTGCTCATTTTTATTTGTCATTTAATAAGCAAAAGCCAGATTTGGAGGTGGAACCTTCGAAGAGCAGTTGCTTCATCCTGAGAAAATGTTGGTGTCTGTTTACATCCATATATTAATGGAATAATCTTCCAGATCAGTCAGAGTGCTTGAGACACAATCAATGATACATATGCCCCCATTGTTCTTAATTAGCTTCTGATTAAAATGTCTCCTCATGCTCTTCAAGTTTAATTGTTGTCATTGAGATCCACAAAAGTACTCTTGCAAAGATTTCTGCATTGAGAGTTAGAGGCAGGGGATCTGCAATGAAGCACCATGACCCCAGGAATTTCTTCTCTGTCTCCTAATTATAATCAATCTCTGACTGTCATCATGCAAAAATTGTAATACCTTGGTAATGGACACCCCAAAAACCTACTGCGACTATAATATTCGGGTTCTTGAGGCAAAGCTGCCCTGCAGGGCCAGTCTTTGTGTTCAGCAGTGCTCAGCAGGGCCATCTGGAAGTTTCTTCCATCAGTGGATGAGATTTACTCCTCTTTTCCACCAGGAGGGAAGTGTGGCAGAGCAGAAGCTAGACCTAAATTCCCAAAAGGTGTCCCTTGCAGGGGACTTCAGGATTGCCACCTCAGCACCAATTCCACCCCTTGACCGACTGGTTTTCAACCCTGGGTGCACATCCCAATTTCCCCGGGGAAATATTTTCTAAATCTCTGATTCTTAGGCCGTATCCCAGACCAGTTCAATCCGAATCTTTGTACGGAAGTGAAGAGCAAGGGCTCTGGAGCCAGAAGCCTGAGTTTGTATCCTGGCCCAGCAGTGCAACCTTTGGGCCAGGTATTTAAACTTTCAATACCTCCACTTTCTCATGGGAAAAAAAATGGGGTTAGTAATAGTACCCATCTTGTGGAAGTGTGGTGAAGATTATATAAGTAAATATTTGTAAAATGCTTAGAACAGAGCTGGGCACATATAAACACAATTTCTGTACTTGATATGATGGTGATAAAAATGATCTTGATCACGATCATCAAGATGGAGGAAATTAAGCTAAGACTTGATCAAATCATGCCTGAAAGCCCACCGTACCTCTGAATTTTTCATAGTGAAGAGCCAACAAACACCTTTTGTTGGTTTTTCTTTTGAGTTGGTTTTTCTATTATTTGCAAAACTTGGCAACTAATGCTTAGACTAGGCTGAGCAGCCTGTGGGTGTTCCTTATAGAAATACTATATTTCTATAGAAATGTTATAGAGAGACCATTAGACAGTGACTTAGAAGAACTGAGTTCTAGTCCACATGCTACTTTACCTAAGGGACATATGATTCCAGAAGGCTTTGCAGCACTAATTTTTTAACATATTTGAGTTTGTGGAATTTCCATTGGGTAACCCACCAGCTAAGACTCTTGACCACTTAATTCTGTTTATCTAATAAATGAAGAGACTGAACTAAAAGAACTTAAAAGGATGATCAAGCATAAGGAGTCCATGTTCTTATTATCTCTGGGAGGCCAAGGGGTAAGCTGACTCTTAGGATAAGAAAATTAGTAGCCTGAACTCTGTAGTGCATTGCACACAAGCTTGCTTCCTTGGCAAAGGAGTTTGTCTCCCTGCCTCCTCCCTGAGGATGACTACGAGGGAAGTGTTCAATGCTGCTGATTTTCAGAATGGAAACCAAGGCAACAGGAGAAAACAATACAAGAGATGTGCTGATTCTAGATGGCTGATGAATACAGAAATTACCTGTCTTTGTTACATGTTTGGAGCAGAGCCATTCTACAATTGATCTGTGCATCTCAAGAGCCTTTATATACAACACTGAAATATTTTCTTAAATAGAAGAGACTCAAAAGCGACATTAAAAAAAAAAAAAAAAGCGACTGTCCCTTGCATCCGGTTGCCTCCTCTGCAGCTCATCCAAGACTGGTTTGAGGAAGCCTAAGTGTGCGTGCAAGTGTTTTGGGTTTTGGGCCATGGCCATGCGATATCCAAACAGCCACATGAGAAGTAAATTCTAAAGCAGAGACTACAAACTGACAACTTAAAGGTTTAATGTGGCTGACGCATAGGTTTTGTACAGCCTGTAGTTTACTTTTAAATTAGAAGCCAGTTTTTAAATGCAGCTGTTTCCAAATAAAAGTCCAGTTTTCTGATCTCTCTGGAAAAAAGTGGGAAGATCAGGCAACACTGGGCTGGCCTTCCCCAGGCAACAAGAGGCAAATTCTGACCAGCGGCTGCCCCGAGTCTTACCCAGATTGTTACAGTTCTCACCCTCCCTAATATCAGCTGGAAGTGGAGGCTGGATGTGGCGGCGGGACATGGAGGCTGGATGTGGAGGCTGGCTGGGTTCATCATTCAGCTTCTGCTCTTCTGATACTCGGCCTGCTTCACTCACTTCTACCAGTGGTTGACCCTTGTGCATACTTGAGTTGGCAACCCCAAGCTTGGCTTTCAAGTTTGTCCACCTCCACGATGATACCCCAGAATTTTACATTTTAAAAACAGAACGAAGTTCTTCAAATGGTACACTGAGCAGGGGTGAGGAGTCTGGCTATATGGTACCATACAACTGGTTTAAGGTTTTGGTTTCCAAAAATTCCAGATGATGTCCTATAGACCCAGAAATGTTGTTGATTGTATTATGAACTTCTAATATGTATTTAGATCTCTATGTGTCACCAAGAAGTGACAGTTCTTCAGATTACCTACTGAGATGAATTGAGGAAGCGTTTACTGGCATGGGCCTCAAATTGCTTTATAGATTAGCCTCAAGCCATCTCTGCATTTTCCTCATTTCCTTTATGGAGCTTAAGTCAGAAACAGCTTTTCCAGTACCATCTACTAGAAGCACATGAAATGTCAAGCCAGATTTATGGATTAAGAAATTGACATTAGATCATAATTCAGTTTAAAATAGAAGGAACAAGAATGCCAAAGATGACTCGGAGCCAATTCCAATGTGGTCACAGCAACAATAGAGAGAGACCATTGGTTTCTAAGTTGAAGCCCCTCCTCCTTTCACCCCTGCCCCTAGCTCTCATTTTAGTACACATCCCATTACATGAATACTGTATATGCAATTAAAATGGAGACTTAAAATCTGCTGACCATTTCTATATTTTTTTTCCCAAGTAGCTGACCCTAGGCTTCTTTCTCTGATCACCATTTTCTTTCTTCTTTCGTGTCTCCCAGTTCCTTGCTTCCACTGAATCTCTCTGCTTTTGTACATGACTATGTCTTTCACTAAATGGTGACTGCCCTGGTGGAAACACATCTTATTTGTCATTGTTCCCCTAATTCGTAAGCATGCTACTTGGTACTCTGGAAATTCAAAACCAATTTGTAGTTATATAAAGAATTATGGACCTCCAATACCTAAAGCCCTTTCTCTAATTCCAAGATGTCAGCCTCCTTCTTGTTTCATTTACTTCACTACCAAACCTGAACCCCATGGTCAGCCATTTTGGCGAATTCTTGCATTTCCTTTACTTCTATCTCTCTTTGCCAAGTTACTAGGAAAAGTTTTGAAGACATATTTACTGGTTCTAAAGTGAATATATGCTATAAAATAGTAACTGATCCTTCACAGATATATCGTAATGAATGTTATCAGTCAATTCGTGTTGACCCTGTCACAGCATATGTCTCCAAAATGCCCTAGAATCTTTTTTTTAATTATTATGTTATGTTAGTCACTATTAGTTTTTGATGTAGTGTTCCATGATTCATTGTTTGCATATAACACCCAGTGCTCCATGCAATACATGCCTTCCTTAATACCCATCACCGGGCTAACCCATCCCCCCACCCCCTCCCCTCTAAAACCCTCAGTACAATGGAATATTACTCAGCCATCAGAAAGGATGAATACCCAACTTTTGCAACAACATAGATGGGACTGGAGGAGATTATGCTAAGTGAAATAAGTCAAGCAGAGAAAGTCAATTATCATATGGTTTCATTTATTTGTGAAACATAAGGAATAGCATGGAGGATATTAGGAGAAGGAAGGGAAAAATGGGGGAGCAGAATTGGAGGGGGAGATGAACCATGAGAGTATGAACTCCAAAATGCCCTAGAATCTTCAGTCTCCCCACCACTTCACTTGGCCTCCTCAGTCTTGTCAGATGACCTAATCCACCTGTGAAATTTAGCTAACCCAAACCAAACTCCCTTAATTCCATTTCTCTTTTCAAAATATCATTGCATTATTACTTCTCTTTATTTTTCCATTTGTTCTTCGTGTCATCTAATTGATTTGCTTATTCATTGGTTCTTTCCTATCCTGTAATCTCTAGCACTTTTTCTGGATCCTTCTCTCTCTCTCTCTCTCTCTCTCTCTCTGTTTTTCTGTCTCTGTCTCCCTGTCTTTTTCCCTTCTGTTGTTGTTTGTTGTTTGTTTGCTAGAGTCTGCTCTTACCCACCTCTCATGTCTAAAGCTGCATCTTTGAAGGTTGTCACAACTGCCAAAGCCAAACTTTTTCTAAATTCAATTCCTCCTAAACATTTGCATTTTCAGCACTATGTTTATCACTTTCTTTTTAAATCCTTTGTAACAATAATTTTTATGATTCCATCACATCTCGGTTCTATTATTTCCTCAATTCCTTTTTACTACCTCCCATTTTTGGCTTCTTCTTGCCCCATACTCTCATTCACACAGACCCATAATCAATTTTGATTTTTCCCTTTCCTCTGTACTCCTTGTGCAATCAGTCCCCAGGTCTTGAAGTGTCCTTCAGGGGATAAGATACACATTTAACTAGCCATGTTGCGATCTAGTACTCAATTTGGACATTTCAATCTCTTTCAGGGGCCTAAGATATTCTAGAAGTATACTCTGGAAAACCTCCAGTAAGTAAGAGATTGAAATCAAGATTGCAGCTGAAGCTGTAAAATCAGAAAAACAGTCCAGTGTTTGACATATGACAGGTGAGATGATATTTGATGCATGCTTATCTTTTGCCTCTACTCCTGGACAGGGATTTGGTTCAGAGGAAACTCATTTCTTATGGCCAGCTTCCTATTCACTCCCTTCTTACTAAGAGGAGAGAAGGGAGAAATGAATTCTGTGTAACCGTGGGGATCATTCTTAGTAGCAAGTGAGAGAAATAAAACTCAAAGGGGCTTAGCCTAAAGTTGGGGGATTTATTGGCAAGAATAATTAAACTTGGAAAGGGGAGTGGTGACCTTGGGACAACCAGAACAATTGACTCAAATAGCACTGCTCCTGATCCCTTGCTAATACTTCTCTTTCACCTCGATTATATTCTCTTTGGTCAACTTTATCCATGACATTTGAATCATGGCAACCGGAAATCTGGCTTCACATATTCTCATTGTATCCAACAGGGATGACTCTTTCCTCTGCCCCCAATCAAAGAAAAAAATAGGAAAGACTTTAATGGGTGGGTTTGGGTGATGTACTGGGCCTCAGATCAGTCTGGTTTGGTTGGGTATATAGGGTCATATGGGAAGCTGGCAGCTCTCGTTCACATAAAACAAGACTCATAAGATATGGACTTAAATAGCACCTCCCTCAAGTCAAAATCAGTCTAGACCCAGTATGTGATCTCTATGTTAGTAGAATGCCCATTCAACTAAGATTTGTTCTCAAAGTTTCTGTGTCTTTTCTTTTAACCAAAACAGTTTGATTTTAGCCTTTATTGGAGCTCAGAACATTTGAATTTTTCTAGTTTAAAAAAACTGGTATTTCATGCATTCGTGGCCACTCGGTTGGGAAAGAAGGATTAAGTCCAGCCCTTCATGAACCTTAGAATCTCAGAAATCAAAATTACTTTGACACAGTTCACCAAATGGATCCAATGACAATGGTACTTGTGTACACCCCACAGGTGATAGAACACTTTGTTGAAACTCTCAGAACCACCCATCAGCGCTGTACTGACGTTGAATGAACATGGAGATCGGGATCACACAGAAGCCTGCTGAAGAGTGTGGGTCCAGAGCCATGCCATTTCTCTGCTGTCTCTACCACTGTTGTAGGCATTATCATGGCTACCTTCTTCCCTCGTTCTTACTCCTGGAGACCTCTAGGAATTCCTGTTCCTCCATCCACTAAGACTTCACTGGATTTGAGTTCAGGAATACAAAACAGGTGAAAGAATATCTTTGTCTCACAATGCAAATCCCAATGAAGTAGCCATTCCTAGACTACAACCCACTCTCTATAATATCTCAATAATGAAGAATTATTCCGAAGACCTGGACAATACACTTATAAGTCCAAGGTCCTGTTTGACAACCTTTTGTCAGCAAAATCCTGAAAGGAGAAAAAATCAGTATAATATATTATGAGTAACTCTACGTGTCTGAGAATAGATGTCATGGAAACTTCAGACAGCCAAACAATCAAATACAAAGAAGGCTGCCTGGAGACCGCCAAGCTCCTCTCAGACAGAAATCTTCTTTTTTGGGGTGATGTGATTGAAAACAATTTTCTATGTAAGACGAAGAAACCACAGTTGAGAAATAAAAATAAGGGGTTACAGAATCACAAAATTCCTTCCACTCTGTCTAAAACACAAAGGCTGACAAAAAATCAAAGCTTGGAACAAGCCGACACAGACCCTGATTCCTGAACTCAGCTTGCCTTAGCTACTGCGGCAGCTTTTTTTTTTTTTTTAAATTGGATACTCAAGGTCAGTTGTTGCAGAATCAGTAATTGGTGATCTGTGGTGTTAAACTCACACGAGTAACAGTCGATTCTGTAACCATGACTGCTTTGGTAAGAAATTGTTGCTAGTGCCTTCAGTACCCCAAACAAAAATAATAATACTAATGAATCTGCTGAGTACTGATGGGAAGAATGTAATATGCATTTCCACAGAAATGTCTTGTAATTTAGGATTAATTAATGTCCAATTATTGTAAGCTGTTACTAATAAATTTTAAAAGTCAGCTCTGCACTTCCATTTTGTAATGTTTTTATAAAATGGAACATTAGATGTTTTTAATCTTGTCTGTTCTTGCAAAATACCCCAGATAACATGCTGTTTTGCATTTCAAATAATACATACTCATTTAAATGCAAAACCAGGGTCCAATCAGAATAAGATGGCAATCAAATTACAATATTCAATGAAGAGTTTTCCAAGCTGACTTCATTAGTAAACTATCATGAATTTCAAGATCTTACAAGGTTTCTATTTGTTTGTACAACTGCAAAGGGCTCAATTATGAAGCTTTGAGCAAGTCTAAAAATAACATCAGACTAATTAAAAGTTTCAACCGGATTTGGGCTAGCACTGTTTTGAAACTCTAATCTATTTGACTTTCCAAGTGGACTTTGGAAACTAAAGCTCTGTTTGAAAAAATGTTAAAGTAGAAACAACACAGGCAGAGAGGGGAGAAAGAGGAATCCCCAGTCTGCCTGGTATCTACGATGACAGAGACAAGTGTGCAGCTCTGTGTGAAAAGACCAGCTGAGTGGAGGGCGCTGCTTCCATGTCCTCCTGAGCTCTCAAGGGGACTCGGCTCATTTTCTGGCATTGTCATGCATGTGGAAAACAAGCTGGGAGAGTCTGTATCTTTGAGTTGCTGAATCTTTGAAAATCTCAGGCAAGAGGTTCAGTCTTTGAAGTCATTTAAGATCCAGGTAATCAGGAAAAGCTCAGGAGGTTGGGCTATTATGATAATGTTCTGCCAGTGCAGTTGCTGCTCACAATGTTACATCATTTGGATCATCGAACTTTGTGGAAACTCACAGCAGGGATTCTGCCTCAACAGGTGCTCTCTTTGAGGACCAGGGCAGGGATAGGGTGGGAGGATTGAAAGCATCCAGGGGGCTGAAACTCTTCCCCGTTTTCCTCTAACAGTGCAGTACTCTGTGGTTCATTGAAAGTGGTTTTTATTTTGTTCTTTCACTTCTTTATATTTCTCTGTTTGGATTTGATTTTTTTTTTTTTTAAATAACAGAGAATCGAGCTCTCCTGAGATTTTCCATAAGATAGGAGGTAAAATGTTAGGAAATTATTGTCTTTGCAGAAATGCTAATTTCTTACTCTAAGGAATCACAGAAACGAATTGCACTGATTTCAAGGCTTCCAAAGTTGTATAAATAGTACATTCGTTAAACTCTTATTCTGGAGGTTATATAGGTATCAGAGCATCTGTCACTGCTACAGAAAAACATTATAGCAAGCTAACAACTTGAGGAAGAGCATAGCTTTGTAATTTGGTTTTATATTCTGCTTATTAATGAACAAACCACTATGGTTTGGGTTCATGTTCCTCTGTCATTTAAAGGTCCAAAAGAAAGACTATTACCAAGGGGACAATGCCATCATTAAGCCGAAGGGGGCAAGTCGTGCCTCTCAGATCTTCAGCGTCATGGCTGTAAGCCCCATTTCTGAGGCTGAATTTCCTTGAGAGGACTTCCATTGTGGCTAAATATTTTTAAGGTCAATAACCCATGAATAAAATATCTATGAGTGAGGGAACTCTAAACTCTATAAAGCTAACTCAATTATCTTTGCAAATGCGAGCATGGGCTGCATAAATCAAAAACTTCAAAAGCTAATCCCTTACTTTAAATTTAGCCACTAATTTCTACTTTTATCTTCTCTTTTCCACAAACCCTCTTTTTTCACTCTACCCAGATCTGCAGCTAAACAACAAAGTAGACCAGATTGAATTTCATCCCATTTCTTTCCATCCCTCAAGGAGTGTCTGATGAATGGAAATGGTCAAAGGATGGGAAGCCAAAGGACCAGAAACCCCACTGGCTGGATAATCAAACCTTGAAGAATATGGTATTGGGTGAACTCCTGTGACCTCATTCTCATCAGATTCATATCCACAGTGAGCAAATTCCAATCTTAAGGCTATTCAGAATCCTCACAGAAATTAGATGGTAGTCAGATTTCATTTATGTGGCATTTTCTATGTGACTCAATCTATACAATGTGACTGAGTACAATCTGGAAAAGTCTTTACAAAAGATCTCTCTGAGGTAAGAAAAAGGACTAGATGATCAAAGAAAGTAATAGATGACCGTAAGAAACACAGAAGCTCCTTAAAACGTAGCTATATCCAGTGGAGATTGTTTGCAGTAGGGAGAGGGAGGAAAAAAAAAACTTCATTAAAGTTCAATAGATTAACAGAGATGATGTAGGAAAGAGATGCCAGATTATTTCTATCAGAAAGAGATCAGAAAGCAGGTGAAAAACACCATCACTTTGTGAAAGTATTAGACGTGGGGTAGCATATGAGCCCATTTACAAATATCACATAGCAATTCTACTTAGTGTTACCCACATGTCATACTCCTTCATAATCTTTAAAACTCGAGACTACTTTATGTATCAGTTTAGGCTGCAATATCCTTGGGGGTTACAAAATGACCTATTGTATCAAATAATTCCTATTTTTAAAGAAAACTTGCTCTGTTTAACTTTTGAACATTTTAAACCTCTTTTGACTATAAATGGAGAACAGATTGTTTTTTTAAGTTTGTTTCTTTGTTTGTTTGTTTATGTAAACTCTACATCCAATGTGGGGCTCGAACTCACAACCCTGAGATCAAGAATTGCATGCTCTTCTGACTGAGCCAGCCAGGCACCCCTGGAGAACAGATTTTAAACACATTTACATAACAGTTTTCTGATGGGGATACGCCTGTACATTTCTAAGTAAAACAATTCTCAGGATGAAGTAAGGATCATACATGAAGATCATTCATGCTTTTAGAAAAGAAGTGGTAAATAGAGAAATTAACTCAGTTTTTCAACAGAAGATGTAGAATAAGTGTCCATTCTCAGAAACAGCTTTGCCATAACTAGGAGAAAGATGCTCGTAGGAACATACATGCAGATTTAGTTTTTTTAATACTGCCCCGTACCCCCATGCCTTTTCTAACAGAACCTTTTGGGATCCTGTATTGGAGTTCTCTTTTTCCAATGACTAGTAGGAGAACCTCTCTCCCCTGCCCAAAAGGTGGGTGTATGAGCCAAACTAGGCCAGAAGAATGTTTACTCCCTGGAATCTAATGAGAGCAACATGATAAAGAAACAGCAAACATTTGGAGTTGTCTTTTATCTGAGAGCCAGCCTTTAGGTCAGACTCGCCATGCTAGAGAGCAGTATTGTGGTTCCTGCTGTGCTGTTTCTGGCCCTGCCTTGGTTCTCGTCCATTCTCAAGCCTGGCTCTTCAGGCTCCTATATATTCTCTGAGCTCACTATATCTGTCCAGTAAATTTCCTTTTGTTAAAGTTAGCCAGAGTCCATTTCTGTGGCTTTCAACAAAAGAATTATGACATAAGTAATCTTTAAGGCAGCTTAGCAGCAGAGAGGACATAAAATGTGGAGTGAAAAAGAAAGGATCAGTGTCAATAATACAGAATTTGAAATCAGACCATTAAAAAAGAAAGCTGTGGGTTGTCGGTCCTCAGACTCATGGGGGAGTTGCGGGAGGTAAAAGTGATGCTGGGAAGACAATATCCCCCCCGAAGGGACGCTTCCCTTAACACCTATATCTGACAAGCACCTGTGTCCTCAGAGAATGCTCTCTGTGAAGGCTTTAGACCAATGGTCCTCAATTTTTTTCCACCCCAACACACCAGTGGGATGAGAAAGAGGCTCATCAACAGTAATGTCCTCTGGCAGGAAGGATTCTGAGTTCTGGAGGCAGATCAGAAAGGGTAAGGGCGCTGGAAAAGCCCTTTGGGTGATTTGAATACTTCTCTCCCCCACACCTGTCAGCTTTAAAAGACAACTGTGCTTTTGATGTTAGTAGACAAGTTGGAATATATTTGAAAAGTAGAATTAAGTACTGATAAAAAAAAAAGCCACAAAAACTATACCAGCAATAAAATGCAGGGAAATTAAATTCAAAAACAATTTAGTGATAAGTTTGTTCAGCCTCATTATTCTAAGGTGGAGGAGACTGAAGCACAGGGAGATAGAACCTTCTCAGGGTTATACAGTCAGTCTCTTAAGGCAGGACATAGGGCTCTTGGTTCTCCAACCATGACCCTTTCCACTAAGACACCCTACATTCCCATTTTTAAAATTTTTCTCCAAATAATATATTAATGGTTCTGGTCTAGTTCTTAATATGTGACTGGCTACTTCCTTGTCAAAGATCCATCATAGCCTATTAATAGGAAGATACACAACAGAAACTCAAATTCATTTTATGTTTTTTCTTTGCAAAATAAAAATCACCAGAACATTAAATACTAAGTTTTAGAATAAAATCAGAGGCTCAAATTCATTTTATGTGTTGTTTTTTTTTTTTGTCCAAAAAAGAAAAAAATCACCAGCAAACTTCTCCCTATGTGACAATTACTGACAAAACATTTAGGAACACATCTGTGCATAAATTGAGATACATGTTTAACATGAAGAATGAACACCAATCCACATTAAAGAATATCACTTCAGGCATATGATGTGTTTTTGCCCAGGGTGCATTTAAGTTAAAAAACCAGTTTCATTCTGTAGTTATAACTTGGAAATAGTGCTCTACAAATTGTGTGGAGAAGTCAAGCTGTGAGGTTCTTTATAGCTGAACTACTGTTACCTTTCTGGGTTAACAAGTACGGGAAGGCTCACAGTTCCTACTAATCTAGACCTACTTCTGCCTTCAGTTGAGAGTCAGGGCAGTCTGCCTGAAATCATCTATCTAGGGCTAAAAGAAGGAAAGGATAAGACTTTATCTGCTGACACTTCCTGTACCAGAAATGATCCCTGTTACCAGTTTCTCCATTCCACCAGCAACCAGAGTTATTCTGTGCATATGGAATTAACATTCTGATTTAAGGCTTAGGGAAATGTTGGCAAAATGCATTTCAGGAAGAGAGGATTGCAAATGCAGAGCCAGTGAAGTGGGACAGTGTGGAAAAGGAAATACAGGTGATAAAGTGAAATGATACCATGAAGAAACAATTGGACAAGTCTAGAAGGTAGAACATTATAGCAATTAGACCAGTCTTTTCAATATGATTTTAAAACAAAGAGGGGCTACTCCTCTAGATTAAAATATACCTTAGAGATGTAACAACAAAATGGGAAAGCTTGGCATTTATTGTATTTTGGTTTAAACAAATATCTTCTTGTGCCAGAAAACAAAGATGTGCTCAAAACCCTATAGCAACATGTCACAAGGAGATAGAGTCAACTTGAAAGCACTCCTGCTTATGAAATTTGGGACAATTTGAATATGCAAATGAATAATGACAGAAATGTATAGAAAAAGCGAATAAAATAAATTCATGAGTCCATTCTGGCAGAAAAAAAGTAAAAGAAGAAGAGGGAAAGGAAAGATTTTTCTGGAAGAAAAGTTCCAGCTGATACGTATATATATATTAATACATATATATTTAAAGCAGCATATTATAACCACCACCATATTTAATAATTGATTCTGATAAGGATCATCAATGAGCTAAAACCACTGAGTGAAAGATTATTGAGGAACATGACAGTTACACAGTATCAAACTAGCAGCTAAAAGGTAGCTTATTAACTACAAAAATAAAAAAGTACTTTTCAATGATGAAATCTGGAAGACACCATTTTAACCAAATACTCACATTTAGCATCCTCAATAATGGAATAAAGTGACATAAGCTTCCTGATGGGACACACTGAGAAGGACATATCACCTACATCATAATCCTGCCAGAAATGTTTAACCTGCATCTAATTACGAAGAAACCATCAGATAAATTCAAATCGAGGGACATTCTGCAAAACAACTGCTCTTTAAAAAAATGAATGTCATAAAAGACCTAAAATGAAAGCTAACTATTCTAGATTAAAGAGACTTGACAACTAAAAAGGAAAAAGAAAAAGAAGAAGACTATGACTTCAAATACACCTCAGACCGTTTGAGATAAGAAAACACCAAAAACATCTGCATTTGAATTGACTTCAGTAAATGTTAGACTAACCAATATTTTGTTTCCCGCAAAAATCACTCTTTCATTTTTTTAAACATGGAAGTACTTGTGCCATTTGGGGCAGTCTGCAGATTTTTATTCTGAATAATCTTTTGTTCTTCTATATTTTGTTAAGTGTAGAGACATGGCTGATAGAGTTATCAAGCTGTCGCCATTCTAGGCATTCCTGTTTGGTCTTTGTCTATTTCTCATCATTCATTGATGAGACAAACAGATTTGTCTTTTGACTGAAATCCCTTTTTTTTATGGTTCATAATTTATGAAGAACATGGCCTTCTGTGATAAAGACCCATCAAAAGCATCATTATTCTGCATTTATCTGCATTGAACTGCCTGTTTCATCTATTAGTATTTAAAAGGTTCTGCTTCTTTTCTGTATCTGGCTATAGTCCCTTAATTCATCTCATCTCTATTATCTGCTGGGATAAGGCTTTGACTTAGAGCATGGGTCAAAAAAAAAAATCGTATTATTCAAATTATCTCTGACATTCAAAATAAAAAAAATATTCCCACTCAATCTTATCTTTTTTTATTTTTGTGTGTGTGTGAAGATGGCAAATGAATATCATTTAACACTTCTGATGCTGATCTGATCTTCCATACCTATTGCCACTGGTAATGTGTTGCTATACAACATGTACTGAACCCAATGATTTGTTCTTTGGTTCTTTCAGTCCTGTGTTCTCTCTCTATCTGTTAATGGGGTTCCACATGCTTTACTTTTCAAAACTCCTCAAGTTGCTGCATAGAATGCTAAGTGTTTAGCTGATCCCTTTTCTGAACACTGGCCATTGGAATATGCATATTAACAACAGAGGAATAGAGATAGTTGGAAAGGAGGTTAAGAATTTAAAATGAAGTTATATGCAGGGTTGGGAAAACACAACTTGGACTGGAGATTGACAAAGGCAAATGACCAAGACTTTTTCAAGTTCTCAGAGATCTTCACCAACTCCTACTTACTGAAATTTGAAATCTGGTCTAAGCCAGGGTGATTTCAAATCTGGTGCTTAAGCATGACCTGAAGATGGACATTGCATATTTTTATTCCTTTTCATTCCATCATGTGCACTGCCTGCTTCTGGCTAGTAACTTGATTTCGGCCTTCCCTGACCTCCTACCTTTGGTTCATTGGTGCTAATTTCACCGTATAACTTGCATATTATTTATAAATGCCCAGAGAAAGATAGGATTCAGAGTTTAAATTTTTTTTTTCCTTTAAATACAGCTTCATGTTAGAAGAGTACAGAACCAAAAGGGATCTTGAGACACAGTTAATTTCTCTACTTCTGGTAAGGCAATGCCAAGACCATGCCTGACAGTCAGGACTCAGTCTTCCTTTTAAAAACCATAAAGGGAAGGTAAATTACACATCATACCTAGGTGACCTGTTTTAGAATATCTCAGTCCTATCATATAAAGTTGGTGTCACACCTAACAACTTCATTGCAAACAACCTAGTTTTTTTAACACAAAACAGATAACCTATTCATCACAATGCAGCAGAAACAGCCTTGGAATCAGATCCCAAAGACCTGAGCCCTTGCCCTTTCCGAGCTATAGGCCTATTTCAAGGCATTGAACTTCTGTGAGTCTGGATTTCTTCATCTGAGAGAATGATAGTGGCATAATTTGTTAAGTAACTGTGCACACTATTTTAAATTTACTGTCCTCACTATTGTCACCTAGTACAATAACAAATTCAACACCTACTAAGTAAAGGGTCTTTTTCTAGGTAATGTGTGAAACAGGCATATACTCTGGTCTCTACCAGGAAGGAGCTGAGGGCTTAGTAGAGAGAAAAGATATCCAGAAAATGTGACCTGGATCACTCAGATAACATTTGCCTCATGTTAAATCATGGGTGCAAGAAGTAAGTTCTACTGAAATTCAGGGGAGGAAAATTTAATGTTTGTTGGAGTAGCCAGGAAGTCAGCATATTCATAAAGACTGGCACGTGAGGCTTCTGAAAAGAATTTAAGGCCAAAATGAAGTTCATTCCTTAAACACAGTATTTTGTACTGAACAGAACTTAATTGGGAATAAAATGAAACTTACGTTACCTTTCATTGAAAGAAATGACATCACCCATTTATTCATTCAACAAATAAGGACAATTTCTCTACAAAGTGCCAGATTAAAGGAATATAAATTAAAACAAAATGTAGTTGTATTTTGAAAGAATCTGTGGTTGAGTGGAAGGAAACTGAAACTAAGATAAATCAAATGATTTTCTCACTTGACCCAAATGAGAAATAGCATAGCCAGGATTCCAGGTAAGTTATGACTGGCTCTACATACTGTTCTTACTATTCTCTTTCTAGATGCACCTCACATTCGTTCCCAAATTCCACTTTGTTCCTCTCTCATAGACACACACACATGTACATATGAACATGAGTGTAGCATGACAATGTTTAATAATAAACTATGTGTTTTTTAAAAAGTCATTCCCCTACTTTTTGCTCACCATCCAAGAAGGAAGGGCTTACCATCTACAGTGAACTGAGAGAAGAGATAATGCAAAAACAAAACAAAAAAAAAACCCACAAAGAGTCAACTTACTGGATTTTTAAATTTTAGGTAGGATTTGAAAATCTCTAGCAGAGGTAATGATCTTGAAAGTCATGGCTTTTATTTTCAAGAGCCAAGGACTTGAGGAAAAAAAAATTTCTCTTTTTATTTTCTTCTTTCAAACACTCCGTCTTGTATATTAAGAAACAATTGAAAATTCAGAGCATGAGTTTATAAGTAAAACCAATGTTTCTCAAAGCATGGTCTACAGCCCTTGTGTTTCAGAAGCATCTAGGGTATATCATAAAATTTCAGGTTGTGAAGCCCTATCCTGAGCCTTCAAGGACAAGGACAAGAATATGAATTTTAATGAGCAGCATAATTTTCCTTGTCCATAATAAATTTTGAGTAGCTCCGCTTAAGCTATGTTACAGAGAAGACAAAATGTGATAGTCATTTTTTTTTCCTGCCCAAATGGAGATACCTGTTTGGCCAGCAGGAAAAAAAAAAAGAAAAGAGAGAGAGATTTGGAGGGATATGACTGGTGTAGGTGATTGAGGGTCCCTGAGAAGGGTACAGAACTCCATCTACACCAACCTAGGGGAGGTGGTGGGATCATAGAAATACGACTGGAAACCTCAGTGCCTTTGGGAAAGCTGTACAGCAGACAGGGCCAAACCATGGTCTGACTTCCAGATCGTCTCTCCTCCAGGAGACTGCAGATCTTTTATTAAGCCCCAGTTTCACCCTCACTCCAGAATAGTAGAAGGGCACCCGCGAGGGAATGCCTTAGTGAAGCCTTGCAAAACCCGTCTACCCCAGAGGGTGTCTGCAGACGGTGTAGTTGTGCCCCAGAGGGTGAGCAGTCAGTGACATGCAGCTAGAGTAACCAAATGTTATTGGTTGAAATGTGTCCTCCCTCCCCAAAAAGATCTGTTTGAGTCTTAACCCCTAATAAAGACCTTACTTGTAGATAGTATCATTACAAAAGTAATCAAATTAAAATGAGGTCATTAGGGTGGGCACTAATCCAATATGATGATTTTCCTTACAAAAGGGGGGAAATTTGGACTTGCAGACAGACTCGCATAGCAGGAAAACAATGTGAAGAGACACAGAGAGAGGAGACTGCCATCAACAAGCCAAGGCCAGGGGCCTGGAACAGATCCTTCCCGATAGCCCTCAGGAGGAACTAAGGCTGCTGACACATTGATTTCAGACTTCTAGCCTCAAGCAACATGTGGAAATGGAAATGGGACTTAGACAATTTGCAGTTTTCCAGAGGAAAACAGCCTGGAGTCACACCATGATTCTTTCTGTTCTGACATCCTCTCAAATTTACTCAGGGTTTAGATGATCCTTTCTTATGACATTTATGGAATTATTTATTACAATTCAATACCTATCTTATTATTCTACTTGAAACTTCTTAAGGCCTAGTGAATAAAAGTCAGGCAACAGAGGCAAATGCACATTGCTTGGCACCTAAGTAAAGGTTGAGAATACAGGGATGAATATCTCCATTTATTGACTGATGCAACTCAACAAACAGGATCATCAAGATTGTGTCAAGGTCAATTGCCAGCAACTCGTGAGTAGGGATCAATGCCATGTGCATTTGCCTCTGTTGCCTGACTTTTATTCACTAGGCCTTAAGAAGTTTCAAGTAGAATAATAAGATAGGTATTGAATTGTAATAAATAATTCCATAAATGTCATAAGAAATCCATGAATAGAGTGAGGTGGGGACAAAGAACAGGGAGTCACTGCTGCCGAAGGTCTCAGGAAATGTTATAAGGAGGAGTGATTTTTATTTTTTTAGCTGCGTTTTGAGCTAGGCTAAGAGTTTTGGAAGCAATGAATGGAAAGGACGGTGTTCCAGAAGAAGGGAATCCTATGCCAAGCCCGGGGTTATAAAAGGGTATGGCTTGTGCAGAGAAGGTTGAAAAGCTGGGTCACCCAACCACAGCACGGGTCTGCCAGGGACCAGGTCTACCCCGGGAAGATGGGTGGAGCCAGAATATGAAGGCACTGCAGTCATGCAGTTTTTTATAAGTACAGAAATGCTCATGATCAGATTTATCTGCAGAAAGAACTAACTTAGGGGAGAATGGAAAGTAGACCTGGAGAGGCAAGCATGTGACAGGAAAACCCAAGAAGCGGAGTCCCTTTGAGGTGATCCAGGAGAAAGATGATAAGGCCATGGAGGGCAATACACAGATTTTGGAATCCTGCTCGAAGTAGCATCAGTAGAAGGTGGTGGGTAATGGTCTGTATGGAGTGCAAACAAATGCATTGTCGAGAATACTTAGGTCCTTACTTGGGGTGGCAGATGGATTGGAATGATTGCAAACAAGATGGGAAATCCGGGCAGAGCCTCCAGGCAGTCATCAGTATTTGTATGAGCTCTTACCGGGGGGAGTTGTATGTAGGGAGGTGAAAGCTAGCCAAGAAGCTGTGGCCAGAAGAGCAACATTTAAAAGCTAAAGTATAATGGAACTCTTGGCATGTCTTTGCTCAGACTTTAAGCCATTTTTTTTCCTTAATAAATGCTCTAAATATTCAAGAAATGTAAGGTTTTAGTGGAAAGAGTTCTGACATAGTAAGGTTCTAGTGCCAAATTTGCCACTAATTAATTATGTGGCCTTTGGCATGTCACTTAATCAACTCAGACTTGTCATCCTCATCTGTAAAACTAGATCTCGAAGGTCCCTCCTTCTTGCTTTCAAATGCAATGATTCCTACTAGTTTCTTTGAACTAGAGGATTTAAATTGAAGCATACCATGGGCTATTTTTCTGCTTCTACTGAGAACAAATTTGATAGGCTAGAAAGATGATGCAATGCACTGGGATATGAGAAAAATGATCAGGACGAGGTGGAAATTTTCCCAAATCATCACTGAAATTTATTAACATAATGGTCATCATTAATAGTATTTGTGAACAGAAATGCTACATCATGTAAAAATGTCTTCTTTGTTTGAAAAGCTTATGTTCCAAATAGGAAATAACATTTGAACATTGAATTCTTACAAAAACAATCTAACACCTTACAACAACAAGGCAATGTATTGTTCTATATTATATACAAATATCACTATGCACATAATGTCACTCAACATATTGGCTCTGCAATGAGAGAGAGAGATGATTAATCCCACAGCCTTGCCCCTCTCATTCTAATTATTGTACATAATAAAAAAGCCCCACTAAACTTAGACTTAAGGCTCCTCAAAAAGAGAAACTGTTGTTGGGTTTGTCTTATGGCTTGTCATAAACAAATGACCCATTTCTTAAAAGATGCCCCACTCTCTCAGAATTTAAGCAAAGACTTTGCAAGGTGAATGAATGGCCCCGAGCATAGACTTATGCCAAGCTAGTAAGCCAGAGAAAATCATTTCAACCTTCATCCAGAAATTAAATGGTTATTGATTGATATGGAAGATACCATAACCTTTCAGATTAAATTAAGAAATGTTGCTGAACACAATTAAAATTTTTCTAATGTAACACTGTTTGCAGAGTGCATTTTTGACTAAACTCTATCTCTGAGGTTAATTACCGTGTCTTGGGTCCAGGAATAATAGATTAAGTGGAAAGTTGGCTTCAGAGTTAAAGAATGGGAAGAAATAAGAAATATTCAGAAGTGATTTATGTCTTCCTGATGAGTCTGAGGGAGGAAAGCCAAGTAACCATACCATGCTTCTTCACCTAAAGGTTTTAGACCAAGGGAGTTGTATAAAATTAAAGAGGTGTTCATTCCAGGAGCCACTCCACATTTTGCTCATAATTCAGAACTATCTCATTCTTGCTAGTTAGGCTAAAGGTAAAACATCTTGTTGAATGTTCTGGAGACATTCTAGGCCTTTATTTCTAAGGAACTCACAACTCTTTATGGAAGACAACATGGAAGCTCAGTTAACTACTTATGAAGGTAGGCAAGAAAGAATCATAACCTATAACCACAAAATCTGTTTCAAAGTGACAAGAGTAGTGTGATATTTTAGAAAAGCTAGAAGAGGCTGAGCTTTTGTCTTGAATATGCTATGAACTGGCTGGTTTTAGACAAGCTATCCAACTTAACCTGCCCCTTCTTCCCCATCTGCAAAATGAAAGAGTTGGGCTACATGCTTGCTTAAGTTGTTTCAGTTCTATCATACATGAATGATAAATACTGTAAAATTAGAAAGAGTAAAATTTAAGTATAAACCTTTAATTTCAGCTGTGAGGGTCCCTGCTCCGACCCTGCCTCACTAGAACCATTCTGGATAGAGAACGTGCACTTTTAGGGAACTCCCAACAAAACTTCTGTTATATAAAGCAGGCTTCCAAAAAGAAAAGCCCAAGAAAGGGCCCTTTAAAAGTGTACCTCATCGTGAAAACAGCAAAGAATATGTACTAAAAAAGGACTAAAAGGCCTTCATGACATATTCAGTGCAGAGATACCCTCATAACTTTTACCCGTTAATTGATGCATAAAAGGTTGTGAAGATTAATGTACATCAAAATCAAAACTAAATTGAATTTTTGACATTTTTGAAAATAAAAACCCCAAAGAATACATAGGTGCCTTTTGATTTGTCACAGCTGGAAGACTCTGAATCATGAAGCGCTCTAGGAGAGGCCATTAAATAGCGTTAGATGGTTTGTCAGTGTGGAGGAAAAGTAATTGAAGAACCAAACTGTGTGTATGGGCATTGCATTTTAAAATATTTACCAAACAGAGATAAAGTGAGTTTTTTTTTTTCCACAACTAAAGCACAAAATGTTGATTAGGTAGTCAAGAGGAAAGTTTTATAATTAAAATCCTTTCTAAAAAAATCAGTCAGATTAAATAATCTTTGCTTAAAGATATTTCTGGTGTGCATTTTTTAAAAAAGTATTGGCTATCTAAACTATTTGCTTTTTACTTTTCTGAGCAGAGAAAAGGTTTAAAAGCCAACAACTGGTCTATGAGAATGACATTTGAAAACAGCAATGTGATATGGAATGAGTATAGAAAGTGAAAGAACCAAAATTCTTAGTACTGGTTCAATAAGACTATACACTTGAAAATAATTTCAGATCACCTCATTCTGATACCCTTAGCCTTAGTCATAAGGGCAATCACTGATTTTTATAAGAAACAACAGTGAAATAAACAAGTGCTAGCCTATCAGTAAGTCAATGAGGTTCCAGTTTTCACTGAAAAAGAATACTAATACTAATAATAGTAATAATCAGGTAAGTGTAATTCCTTTTATAGTAGATATAAAATGAACAACATGTAGATCAACACAAGGTCTATATTGGGATCCAAACACACAGGCCCCAAAGAGGACCTAATTATCGGGTTCATATGTCTCCCTGTGGTCTGAAGTTCCCAGGAAGAGGTCAGTTGCAGCAAATGGAAAGCAGTTCTGCCATCCAAATAACTGGCTTCATCTGATTCTACTCATAAGAACCCAGAGGTATGTTTTTCTCCTTAAATAGGATGATTTTTTTTAACTGTGCCATTAGTGGTAGACATGGCTGACAAAGTCAGTTCAGTAAGGGACATGCATTTTATAATTCCCAAAAGCTCTTACAACTTTCCCTTTGTCTTCATTTCCAATGATTACCTTAGCTGTTGGCAAAGCATCACCATTCACAAGATATATGTGTCAAAAACAAAAAACAAACCTGGTCTTAAAAAACTGACTTCCACATGGAGCAGAAGGCAGGACCAGTTTCTATTCTTGGAAGGACAACAGTGCTTGGTTTTAATCAGTTGTGAAGGATCTAAAACTAAAATTCTAAATGAGATTAATAAATCAAGAAGAGTTAAAATGAAAACAAGTTTCATAATCAGCTTGCAAATAAACACTGCTGCATATTCTATTAAAGCTAGTCGCAGGGCTGAGGCAAGTCAGAACAGATTTTTCATAAATACCTACAGTTCAAAGCTTTTAGGTGGAAATAGATCATGAGAAAACATTTTAATAAGCAACACCACTATTTAGTAAGAATGATAATAGCAGCAAGCAATCAAACACTATCTAGTGGAAAGCCCCTTCTCCCTGAGTGGATTTTTCCTTAACCTCCAGAATAACTGTTTTCAGAATCACCTGCAAAATAAGTCTAAAACATCTAGTCATACCCCATTGAAGTCATCCCTGTTTCTCACTGAGCATAAAGTATTTACTTAACATTCCAGCTCTTGCAATGAAGACTCTGATTGAGCTGAGGTTTCTCTGAGGATGCCGCAAAACTTATCCCTAATGTTGATCATACTTAAGAGTGTGGACAGTCTGAAATGAACTTCCCTACATACTTTGGTAAAGATTTCAAGTTTCTACTGTGGGTAGGTAGATGACTGATGTAAAAAATTCATAATAACAATAATAATAAGTTCAGGGGATATTGATGAATTAAATTTTAAATACAAATTGTCAAAAATTCCTGTAAATGCTGGTCAAGAGGTCAAAGTAAGGTAGTGCTAGAAAGACAATCACAGGCCAAAAATGAAGTCAGCCACTTATGTTAAGAGCCTCACATCAGCAAACCAAGACGTAACACCCAACCTAACTGTGGTCTCAGCCTCTGCCCCAGGAATGTAACCTTGCACCAGTCAACCAGGAATGTCCTGGTCAGCACTAGGAAATTTACTGATGGGCCCTTTCAGTTCCCCTTCGGAGGGCCACCTCGCCTGAAACAGAAGGTTCTTTGCTAATAATATCTTTTTTTTTTTCATTCCCTCTCTGCCTTTCAAAATCTTTCTGTTTCTGCAGCTCAGCTTGAGAAAGCTCCTTTCTATTTGCTAGATGGGATGCTGCCTGATATTCATGAATTGTTTAAGAAAGCCAGTTAGATCTTCAATACTCTGTTGGATTTTTGTTGTTTAAGAGTAGTAGTTGCATCTACTCAAAGAGATGCTATAAAGTGAAAAGAAAGTTGAGACTAAAACTTGTAATCACAATATTTAAGTTTTGGGACAAAGAAAAACTTATGAAAAAGACCACGAACAAATGGTGAGAGTCACCAGTCAGGAGACATTCAGAAGGAGATGGGGGACTAATCAAATTTACGAAGCCCTGCAGACTTCTGAGTAAGATAAAGATGAATAGTATCCATTGGATTTAGCATATTAGGACAACACTGGGACCCTAGCAAGTGCTGTTTCCATGAGAAGCCATAGTAATGAATTGAGAAGAATGAGAAGTGAGGAGTTGAAAACAGTAACCAGTAGGTCTTAAAGCAACTCTGCTATGCATATTCCAGAAGCAGAGACATGAGCTTTAGTCCCTGCTTAGATGTTGTAGATACGGCCTTGAGCAAGCCATTAACATCAAAGAACTACAGCTCTTTACTCTGTACATTTAGGGACAATAAGAGTACCACCCAGAGTTTTGTGAAAATAAAATGAGATATTGCATGTAATTTGCTAGAATGGCACCTGGCATATGGTAAGCACTCGATAAATGTCAGCTATTATTTTGAGAAGAAGAAAGATATAAAATCAAGTGCATAGTTTTTGTGTCCTTGGTGACTCTGTTTTGTCTCAGAATTTAGGTGAATAGGGGTGTCTGTGGATATAGATGTTTTAAATAGGAATAAATTGAGCCCATTTATAGGCTAAACAAAATTAGCTAATGAAGAAAGAGAAGGAGGTATCTGAATTCTGCTTAGGGAAAGGAATGTCTCCATTTGGAGAATATGCTTTCAGAAGCCTACTAGGGACAGATGAGATATTCTGGGTGGTAATTTTAGTTGGTGTCAAGACCAGAAGAAGGATGAAGCTTCTTTGAATGAAATGAGGGGAAGAAGGTATGCTTTTAATAATGAATCACAGAATCTGCATCAAAGACTTGGATACAAGTCGTTTTTTGAGAGGTGGTCCCAGGGAACAAGGGTAAGTGACCCCAGAAATTGAAACAGGGAAGGAGAAAACAAACAAATGAAACAACACATTGCAGTGTGTTAAATAAATTTTTACCTAAGGATTGAAAGGGGGAAAAAAGCATTTCTTGATCATCTTCTATCCCCCATTGGTGCAGGGTTGCCCCAGTGGGCATAAACTTGACTCCCTCACATTTCAGGCTGTGTTCTCATCTCCCCTGACTAAGCTCTGCCCAGCATCTGATAGCACAATGTCAAAGAAGACATGAAAGATTTTTAGTGCATGGTTGAGACAAGATGCTGTCAGTTCCAGGTAAATTGAAGCCTACTCAGAATTAATTTGCTGTAGCCATGCCTGGAATCAGAGATGAAGCCAAGAAAAGGTGAGTTAGTGAACAAGAGTCATCCGACACAGTTTACCCATTGCAAGGTTCCTGTCTTTCATGAAGTCCGATCCATAACGGAGTCGTCTAGGTTTTGACCTTCAAAAGACTTAGTAGGGAAAGGGTTTGTGAAACAAGACACAACTGCCCCCCTTTCCTGTTATACTGGTCATAAGACTTAACTGATAGTCATCATCTTCTGTCTTCATTACTCATTCTGAATTTCCTCCTGCTGAACTGTAACTTCAGCTACTCTGGCTGCTTGCCTCTGGAGTGACACAAACTTTGACCCCTGAGGGGCCTGAGCCCTCAATAGCTCTGCCATTATTAAATGGTAGTTACTGCACCTGCCCATTCACCATTATTACTAGGTATAGAAACACCAGGGAATGTTCTAGTTAATCCCTTCCTGCCCCCATATGTAGCAGTACTCCCAGCTCCTAATGACAGTCAGGAACTCCTTTGTTTGTCTGCTGGTCCGCTGGCATGAAGATCCTAGAGTGACCTGGAAATCATCATAGCTTCAGGATCAGGAGAAAACCTTGAATCCAGTAGAAAACCTGATTTGTGGCATGAGATTCTAGGGGAAGCCTGCTAGGCCTGTACACATGCAAAGCCTGTATGTGCAGGAAAGTTAACACCTCCTTGGGCAATCCTCGGTCAATAGGGAACTGATGGATAAATATTACTCCTTGCCGGTGCTCTGGTCCCTGATGGAAGGAATCACCTCTGGGAGCAAGGACCTGTACTTCTACATATCTTGGGGTTGAAAACGAAATTCTGCAAATGGGACACTGAAAATGGTGGTGAGAGGGACCAACCCTATATCCAATGCTTATTTTTCAATGTGAGCATCCTAGATTTTGAGGACACAGCACCATATATTGGCTGTTGATTCAGCATACCAACACTGCAGGGTTTGGTTTTCAGGCCAGAACCCAGGTGATATTTCAATAGTCTATTCTATTAGATTGATTGCCTCTGTGAAATATTTATTTATTTATTTATTTATTTATTTATTTATGCTAGGTCCAATGCATTCCATGGTCACACACCAATGCTACAAAATGGGTCCCTTATTTGGAGACAATATTGTGGAAGAATTCATGCCAATAAATAAGGCATTGTGTAAGCTCTTACATGGTGGTGTGGGTAGAGGAACTTCTGTCAGGGAAGATAAAAGCAAATCTGGAGTAGATAGTGATACCATATAGAGGAATCATCATTAATTTCTGATGTTGACAGGGCAGATATTCTGAAGTATAGTAGCTAGGTCAGCCTTGGGAAGAGAGTTCATGCTTCTGGATGCATGCATAGTTTACACTCTGCTACATTGGCCTTGCCTTTCATGGCCCATGTAAGCACTGCAATGATAGCGAGAAAGGCTGTGGATCCACAAGGCAAAGCATAGGAAACCTTTGAAGTCTGGACTTTGACTTTCCTTTGAAACTCCTGGGTCTGGTTTTGAATAAAATTTGCTCTGTAGCTGCAGGAAATGAGGGTCTTTCTAGATGCTGCCCTTGAAGGCCTTCTTTCCCAGCACGCTCTGATTTGATAGTTGACTGATCTAACTCTGTCATTTTGTTGCTCGAGTCTTCCAAAGCATGAACAGCAGCCAATCCACTTCATAATCCTTAAAATGACCATGGCCCTCATACCCCTGGTGTGTTAGAGACACACTTGGCCTTCCACCAGCCTTCTACTCAGCCTATTCCACCACAGGTGAGAGACTTTGTTACTGTGATGTTAGAACATACCTGGACTTCACCATCCCCACACTGTCCACTACCAGTGGGTTTCATGTTTCCATCTGACTGGTAAATTATGTAGTTCTGGAGTCCTATCCTGTGCATCTACTTGCTAGGTACCAATTACTTTAGCCATCATCCCCCACAGAAAGCAAAGCTTCAAAGTACCTCTGCAGAGGTACTTGATTTGGAAGGTAATCACAGTGGGCCCGAGTTAGCAATCAACAAGAGTAAAACAAGTAAGGAGAAGAGTATGCATTATTAAATTGGGCACGGCTGTAACAACAGCACTCCAGAAACTTCTCTGAGGAGCATATTGAATACCTCCCAGAATTGGCCACTTAAAAAGTGCCAGGGAGTAGCATTTACCAATCAGCCCTCTATTGGTTGAGGATTATGGCAGAAGGTGTTAACTTTCCTGCAATTTCAGGGCTTCCCCTGCATGCCATGCCACATCATTGGAAAAGCCTCACTCAACACTCAGTGTATGATTGAGGAAGATGCTACCAGAATAAAGTGAGTCAAACCATTCATGGAACTTCTCTCCTCTGCTGGAGTCAGGGAAATTGAAGAAGATGGAGATGGTGCCCAAGGGACAGCTGATAACAGAGGGAGTGGGAAGAATATACAGGAGAAAAGATCAAATGAGAGATCTAGAATGAATCTAGAACTAGGTGCATTAGCACTCCATATTGGTGGGTGGACAGAGGACATGGTCATGAACAATGATACCTATTACATTTAAAGTCATATATACTGCTATAGCATAAACCACTTTTGTATGTACTTCCCAAATCTCTAATAAACCCCGTGAAGCCAATGAAATCTGCATGTTGATCGATATTTGGCAGAACTCAAGGAAGTGGCTGTTATATTACATTTAAGTCAGTCCAGTGGAAGCATGAGGGCAGCACTCAGGAAAGACTGGAGACCTGGAGAAAAAGAAAATTAAGAAAATATTATCACACCTCTCCCTAGAAATTTGGAAAAATGTAAAGACAATGCTTTAGGAATTCTAATAAATCATGGGATTTTTTTTTAAATGAAGAATAGCACTCATACGAAAGAGCATGCAAATCATAGGTGTATTTTCACAAAGTGAACAACCCCATATAATCAATACCTGTATCAACTAGCCTGCTTTGTGCTCCCTTCCAATTACCCACCCCTAGGGTAGCACATTCCTTAATTCTAGCACCATAGTTTGGTATTGCCTCTTTCTGAACCTTATTCAAATGCAAACACAAAGTTGGAGCCTGGTTTCTTTCATTCAACTTGTGAGATTCTGTAAGCCATGGATTTTTCTGAAAATTAAGTTAAAGATCCTTGAAAGCTATAGCTTTGCTTCTCACGTGATTGTGAGGACCTAGACTGTGTCTTAATCATCGTTGTCTCACCAGCATGTGGTACGATGCCTAAGATCAAGATAAAATGAGTGATACCTTTTCTTTTTATCCACCACAGGTTTGACCAGCCCAGAATCTACCCTTTATCAGCACACAGTAAATGTGAGTCAATTCTTACATGGAAAAATTCTCCTAATTATCCATTCTTGTGTCTTTAATGTCGCTTTTGGTATTTCAAGCTATAAATGTCAATCTTAAGTATGCAATTTATATACGTCTCTGTTTTTATTTTTTTGTCTATTTAATTTTTATCGAGACAAAGGATTCCTAATTTTGCAACCAATACTCTCGAAATAATATGAAGTAATGTGATGATGTGATGGGAAAGGAAGATACTGATTTCTAGTATGTCTGAAGCAAACTGTAAGGAAAAGTAAAAATTCCAGAAGGGCTGAATTTCCTGTAGTTTCAGTATACTTCCATCAATGCACCTGCCCCCACCTTTTTGTAGAGTTTGCGTAGTTACAACTGTAAACCACACTGAAATTATAGATTTGGAGATTTTGGTTTGTTTCTCAAAGACAAAAGCAAATTTTGTGAAATTAAGCAAAGAGTACAAAAGCAGATCGAGAGTTTGCAGTGAATGATAATAATTACTAGTTAAAATTATAGTGTTTTTTGTCTTAGTAGAATCTATATATGTGCTTAAGGATCACGGAGACATTGTTTATAAGTTTTTTATCTTTCTGTAACAGAGAACAACACATTCTAGCATGATTTACCATGAAAGCCCCTTCTTTTCATTATTTGTGAACAAGTTTAATAATAGTATTGGCTAAAATGTATATAGCTATTACTTAGCAATAGTGATAGTATAATAGCATGCTAATAATTACATAGTAAAAGCAGAACTAGCATTCTTTATGTGCCAAGGCTTATTCTAAGTACTTTATACATTATATATTATAACTGACATTTTAAATATTAACTTAAGTATTAGCACATTTAGTCCTTATACAGCCCTATGAAGTACAGACTTTTATTATCTTCATTTTACAATTAAGAAAACTGAGGGGTGCCTGGGTGGCTCAGTTGGTTAAGCAACTGACTATTGATTTCAGTTCGGGTCATGATCTCAGGGTTCTGGGATCAAGCCCCACTTTGGGCTCCACGCTCAGCCAGAAGTCTGCTGGAGGATTCTCTCTCTCCCTCTGCCCCCCCACCTTCTGTCAAATAAGTAAATCTTAAAAAAAAAAATTAAGAAAATTGAGCATTTTAGAAATTAAGAAAAAGATCACATACTAGCGAGAAGTAAATCCAGTATATGAACCCAGGCTTTGGAGTCTGTGCTTTTAACCACTATGCTATGCTGCTGATGAAACAAGAGAGACACCTTTGGCATTTCTACTTAGTCTTGTATGAGAGGACTTCAGTTATATGTTCTTCCCTCAGCCAAGTACCTCTTTTATGTGAACCTTAGGGAAGTCCACAAGGAGAAGTACAGAGGGTCTGAAAGAGAGGCAGGGAGAAGAGTAGAGATGGAGAAGATTGGGCAGGAGGTTGTGGCGCTGGGCTTGGAAAGCAGGGGAAAGAAAGGCGGAGTGCAGGGAGACCAGGGAGGAGTCTTCTATAGTGGGACTCTGGGCACTTACCACTGCCATAAGAAAATCATTCTGAACATATGGCCCAGAGGAAGGAGTGTAAAGAAAATCACATGGATATTAATAACCTCTTTTAAAATATTAATTACTTATTTTCAAAACAGCACAGATATGAGATCTTTGCTTGGCTATCAGACAGTTAGAATGAAATTAAAATATTAAAAATTAATACAACCACATTAATTTTTTTAAATAGGAAATTAAGGCACTCTAATGTTCTTAAGCATTAAAGTGAGAAATGGAAGAAATTAATAAAACTAAGTGACCAATTCTGGGTTGATCAAATGATGGGCAAAATACCAATTGAGAGAAATAAAGAAATCTAATTACAGAAAAAAGACATGCAGTCTGAAGTGCTGGTCAATATAACCCAATGTAATTCTGTCCTTCCATCTCTCCCAATGCTTTCTATTCCTTTCTGTTTTAGAAACAAAGCTGGTAAAGAATTTAATTTCTTAAGCAATATGCAGTAACTTGGAGTTAACTTATCTGAATGACTCTTGCCATGACCTATCAGACTCATATCTATATCTATATATATAGATATATATATATATGATTGATATTTTATCATTATAGAAAGACACATTATTTGTTAAAGCAAACTAGATGTTACAACAAAATCCCAGACCTCCCAAATCCCATGTGGAATTAATACTTAACACTTTTAGGTAATAAATACAAATTGGAAAAGTGACTCCATTTCCCAACACACATACGTGAAATCATTTTTGGAAGTTTAATAAGTATGTAATTTATTCAAGACAAGAATTCTTAGATATTATTCTGCATCTTTATGAAGCCTGCCATTATGTGATTGACCCTGAGCATGCACACAGCATATTTTCTGAGGGCTTTAACCTTCAGAATTTGAATGAAATGTATACAATCTGTACGAACCTCAAAAAATGTCTGGCTGATTTTACTAAAAAATGTCAGATTGTAAGAAATTGTTTCTTAGAAAAGCACATTACAGGTTTCATATTAATAGGTCAGGTACATTTAGCAAAATTTGGTCTTATATTTGAAGAAAATATTTTGAGTATGGCTGAATGAATCAAGAATTTACTAATCATTGTCAAGGAAAGAAATTTCAAATTAAATTTAACTTAATCAAATTAAGTTTAAGTTAACAAACATCTTTTGGACATTCTTTGTGTGACCTTTGGAGATCAGAAAAATATAGCATGGTATGATTCTCATCAAAAGCTTATAAACTTCTTAGAAAGACAATCTATAAAGATATGTAGCATAAATATCACAACAGTATGATTATGTCATGTGGTGTTAGAGTGCAGTTTGGTAGAAATGGGGAAGAGTTTCACTTGGCCAAGGTTTTCATGGAAGACTGAAGTATTACCCAAAAATTATTAAGGCTCCTGAGCACAGGGAGGGAAAACAATGTGAAAGATGAATTGGGTTCTGGGAAGCTTGGATGAGAAAGTGTCTAGGAAGGGGAAAGGCCCCAGGGAACTTAAAGGGAAAACTTCTTGGCCCTGAAACTCAGGCAAGGAGAAAAAGAAGTTCGCCCCAGGGCTGAGATGTTCATTCATTCAATAATTACTTACCCTACATGTACTGTGTATCAGGCACAGTACTAGGCAAAGATCTCTGACCTCCTGGAACTAGGAGAAACTAAGAGTCACAGTCGGCAAATATAATATTTAAGAACATGAGTAGCTAACACAGGAGTTTAGTAGTGACAAAAACTGTGAAAAAAATATTACAGCTCAGTAAGGAGGACTGAGGATAACAGGGAAAGAATGGGTTGTAAGTTTCAAAAGGTTAAGCAGGATAGGCCTTGTTAATAAAGTGACACGTGAGCAAAGATTTGCAAATATCTGGGGGATGAGTGTTCTAGGCAGAACAATCAGCATAATGACCCCAGCACAAGAGAAGCGCACTAGCTTGTAGACCAGCAAGAGAGCCAGTGACTCTGGGTTGGAATGAGCCAGGGAACACTAGCAGGAGGTAAGATCGCAGAGGTAAAGGGGGCCAGATCACGTAGGGCCCTGTAGAAAACCGTAAGAACTTTGATTTGCACTTTATATGAAATGCAGGTCGCTGAAAGGGTTTGGAACAGAGTAATACATGACATTATTTTAGAATTTAAAAGGCTTACTCTGACTGCATTTGAGCATGCCTCCCAAAGATGGAAAAGAAAGCTGGTAACTGCAATCACATATTTGCATCATCTTTTTTTTTTTTAATACACTTTACCTGGCTTTATAGCTTCTTTAAGAGTAAATCAAAATCAATAACCTAAACTGCTCATTCTTGCTTATCCTTGAATCTAAAATCATACCCCGGGTTCTGGCCAATCTCAGGCGAACATTAAAGGTTACTGTGATAATGCAGGCATAAAGGAAGATGAACCTGGCCAGGGTAGTGGAAGCAGAAATTTAAAAGATAAGGTTTTAGAGATAAAGTCATCAACATAATTATTTTGTACTGAATGTCTCCCTAAAACTTGCATGTTGAAACTCTAACCCTCAGTGGGATAGTATTAGGAGGTGGGGCTTTGACTGGTAACTAGATTTAGATGAGGTCGTGAGGGGGAACGTACCCCCCACACACACCAAGAGGAGATTAGTGTCCTTATAAGACAAGAGACTAGAGCTTGCTCTCTCTCTCTCTCTCTCTGCCATGTAATATAACAAGAAAATGGCCGTCTTCAGACCAGGAAGATGCCCTCATTAGACAACCAATGTGCTGGCACCTTGAACTTGGACTTCCTGTGCTCCAGAACTGTGAGAAATAAATGTTTGTTGTCTAAGTCGCCCAGTCAATGGTAATATATGGTCAGCCTGAACTAGCTAATACAATGAAGTGACTAAATGATTGGATATAGGGGATAAAAGATACAAAGGAACCAACATTTCTTCCCCTTTTTTATGACAGAGAAAGAAAAATTGTGATTCCCTGGACAGATGCTTAGAATTTTTAGAAAGAGAGCTCTAGGAAGGAAGTAGGAGAGGAATCTGTGAATACTTGGTTTGAAATGAAGACGCTTCTGTTTATTGAGTACCTTATCTCTGACAAGCACCGGGGTACACACAGTCATGAGCATTTTCTGATGGAAGAGCTTAAACATCAAAGAAGAGAGAGGAAGTAAACCTGCACCTAGGCATTAAATGAATCCCTCCGGTGGAGTATTTGGGAAAATAAAAGGGGGAGAGAAACAATGTGCAGAGGCTTCAAATCACACCACGGATACTTGTGCAATTAGTCTTCAGCTAATTCAAACTAAACACTTGTCTTTGTGTTTGTCATTCCTTATTGTTTTTCAACCAGTTCTTGAACTTTTATGTCCCGATTTTTGTCTGTTATCTCAGTAGTTTTCACTTCAAACTTTGGGTTCTCTGCAATTTGACAAGTTTGCTTTCTACAGCTTCCTTATGGCCAGAGTTAAAGCTATTGAAAGCCACAGGCAAAGAACAGATCCCTGTGACATTTACTATTGAGTGGTCAGAGCAGAAGGCAAATTGAAGGAGTTAAGGGAATGGATGTGAAGGATGCAAATTCAAAAGAAATAGTAAACAGTCTTTATTCAAAGACCAATATAATCTGACAAATAGAAAATCCTTTTAAAAAGTATTTAAAAAACCCAAACCCTTGAACTAATAAATGAGTTTTTAAAAGTTACAAGCTATCAGATCAATATAAAAAATAAATTCTATTTCTGTATACTAGCAATGGACAATCTGAATACCAAATCAAGGAAACCGTTTTTATTCATAATAATATAAAAATAAATAAAGTACTTAAGAATCAATTTAACAAAAGAAATGTAAGACCTGTGCCCTGTGAACTACAAAATATTGCTAAGAGAAATTAAAGATCCACAGAGAGATATTCCAGATTCATGGATTGGAAGATTCGGTATTCTTAAGATAGCAATGCTCTCCAAATTTCTCAATGAATTCAACACAAAAAACATAGAATCATCAGAACAAATTTTTAAAAGGAGAATAACATAGGAGGACTTATACCATCCAATTTCAAAACTTACTGTAAAAATTCAGCAATCAAAACTATGGGGTTGGCATAAGGATATACAAATAGATCAATGAAACAGAATAGAAAGTCCAGAAATAAATCCTTAAATTATGGTCAATTGATTTTCACAAAGGTGCCAAGGCAATAATTCATTGGTAAATTTTCAACAAATGATACTAGGACAATTGAATATTCATATGCCAAAAAAAGACCTTAGACACTTTATCATATATACAAATCAACAAAAAAATGGATTACAGACCTAAATGTAAGAGCTAAAATTATAAAACTTTCAGAGAAAAACATATAAGAAATATTTTTGTGATCTTGGGTTAGGCAAAGATTTCTTATATATGACAAGCACATTCCATAAGAGAAAAAAATTGATAAATTAGACTTCGTAAAAATGGAAAATTTTGCTCTTTGAAAGACACTATTAAAAATAAAATGGCAAGCCATGGACTGGGAGTAAATATTTGCAAATAACATACCTGATAAAGGACTTAATCTGAAATATATAAACACTTATAACTCATTAATAATAATACAAGCAATTCAATTTAAAAAGTGGCAAACTATTTCACCAAAGATATACAAAGGCTAATAATGAAAATGTGCTCAACATCATTAGTCATTAAGGAAATGCAAATTTAAAATTCTATGAAATACTGCTACACAGCCATTAGAATGACTGCAATCAAGAAGACTGACAATACCAAGTATTGGCAAGGATGTGGAGAAATGAACTCTCACACACTGTAATGGGAATATGGAATGGTATAGACCTTTTATTTTTTATTTTTATTTTTTTACTATAGTGGTTCAACAGTTCCATTTATTACTCAGTGCTCATCAAGATATGTGTACTCTTAATTCCCTTCACCTATTTCACCCATCCCCTCACCTACCTCCCCTCTGGTAACCATCTGTTTGTTCTTTATAGTTAAGAGTCTGTGTCTTGGGGTTCCTGGGTGGCTCAGTCGGTTAAGCATCTGCCTTCGGCCCAGATCATGATCCCAGGGTCCCGGGATCGGGCCCCGCATCGGGCTTTCTGCTTAGTGGGAGCCTGCTTCTCCCTCTCCCACTCCCACTGCTTGTGTTCCCTCTCCTGCTGTATGTCTCTCTCTCTGTCAAATAAATAAATAAAATCTTTTAAAAAAGTCTGCTTCTTGGTTTGTCTCTCTCTCTTTTTCCCCTTTGTTTGCTATTTTGTTTTCCAAATTCCACATATGTGTGAAATCATATGGTATTTGTCTTTCTCTGATGGCTTATTTTGCTTAGCATTTTATCCTCTAGATCCATCCACGTTGTCGCAAATGGCAAGATTTCATTCTTGTTTATAGCTGAATAATATCCCATTGTATATATATTCTCTTCTTTAACCATTCTTCAATTGATGGACACTTAGGCTGCTTCCATAGTTTGACTATTGTAAATAATGCTGCAATAAACATAAGGGTGCATGTATCCCTCTGAATTAGTGTTTTTGTAGTCTGGGTAAATACCCAGAAATGCAATTCCTGGGTCATATGGTTGTTCTTTTTTTTTTTTTTTTAGAATTTTATTTATTTATTATTTATTTATTTTAGAGACAGAGAGAGAGTGAGTGGGAAGAGGAATAGAGGAGAAGGGAGGTGGGGAGAAAGAATCCCAGGCTCCATCTCACAACCCTGAGATCATGACCTGAGTCAAAATCAAGAGTCAGAAGCTTAAACTGACTGAGCCACCCAGGTGCTCCAGGGTAGTTATATTTTTAATTTTTGAGGAATCTCCATAGTTTTTCCAGAGAGGCTGCACCAGTTTGCATTCCCACCAACAGTGCACAGGGTTCCTTTTTCTCCACATCCTCACTAACACTTGTTTCTTGTGTTTTTGATTTTAGCCATTCTGAGAGGTGTGAGGTGATATCTCATTATGGTTTTGATCTGCTTTTTCCTGAGAATGAATGATGTTGAGCATCTTTTCATGTGTCTGTTAACCATCTGTATGTCTTTGGAGAAATGGCTTTTCATGTCTCCTGCCCATTTTTAAACGGGATTATTCATTTTTCGGGTGTTGAGTTTTTTAAGTTCTTCATATATTTTGGATACTAGCCCTTTATTGGATATGTCATTTGCAAACCTTCTCCCATTCCGTAGGTTGTCTTTTAGTTTTGTTGGTTGTTTCTTTTGCTGTGCAGAAGCTTTTTATTTTGATGTAGTCCCAATAGTTTATTTTTGCTTTTGTTTCCCTTGCTTCAGGAGACATCTCTAGAAAGATGTTGCTATGGCCAATGTCAGAGAAACTGCCTGTCCTCTCTTCTAGGATTTTTCCATGCATTGCAATGGGAATGTAAAATGGTATTAGACATTTTAGAATACAGTTTGGCAGTTTCTTAATAATTTAAACACAAACTTATCATATGGCCCATAAATTTCATTCTTCTAGATTCCAGTATCTACCCAAAGTGAAAACTGTTGTCCACATGAAGACCTAAATGTGAATATTTATAACTGCATTCTTTATAATAGCCAAAAACTAGAAACACTTAAAATGTCCATCAAGTGGTGAATTCACAAATATATTATGGTTTATTCACACAATGGAATACTATGCAGCAATAAAAAATGAATGATTTACTGGTACATGCTACAACATGGATGAACCTCAAATCATTATGCTGAGTGAAAGAAGCCAGACAGAAGACGACATATTTTATGATTCTGTTTACATGAGATTTCCAGAAAAGGCAAAACTATAGAAAAAGAACAGTAGTTGCCTGGGCTTGAGGGCAAGAGCAGAGATTAACTGCAAACAAGCACACAGGAAAACTATGGTGTGATGAAAATGTTCTAAAACTGAATTGTGATGATGGTTGCACAAATGGTTACATTTCTTAAAAATCATTAAATTCTACATGTATAATGTTTGCATATTTATGGTATGCAAATTATAACTCAATAAGTCTGTTTTTAAAAATCAAATACATCTTTGGGGCACCTGGGTGGCTCAGTCGGTTAAGCGTCTGCCTTTGGCTCAGGTCATGATCCCAGGGTCCTGGGATTGAGCCCCACATCGGGCTCCCTGCTCAACAGAGAGCCTGCTTCTCCCTCTCCCTCTGGGTCTGCTGCTCCCCCCTCCCCCTGCTTGTGTGCTCTCCCTCTCTCTCTGTCAAATAAATAAATAAAACCTTTAAAAAAAAATCAAATACATTTTCAAAACAGAGCAACACTTCAATATTCACATTCAGAGTGTTTGAAATACAACTTTAATTCACCCAGAGATATGGTGCCTAAGTAAGTTCAGCTTTGGGGTGCCCTGCTAAAAATCTATTTTCTCACTCCCTTCTCTATAATGCACATTGTGAACCTACAACAAGATATCATGTTTCCTATATTTTGACAAGTAAATAGTTGATTGAATATTAAAAATATCTGGTGAAAGCCAATTAATCAGATGATTAATTAATCATTATACATGATATCACTACCTATGATGTTAAAAGTGAATTACTTTTTTGGGGCACCTGGCTGGCTCCGTCCTTAGAGCATGTGACTCTTGATCTCAGGGTCATGAGTTCAAGTCCCATGTTGGGCATGGAGCCTACTTAAAAAAAAAAAAAGTGAATTAAAATTTAAAAATAAAGTGACCTGAGGAATTCTTAATCTCAGGAAACAAACAGGGTTGCTGGAGTGGTGGGGGGTGGGAGGGATGGTGTGGCTGGGTGATAGACATTGGGGAGGGTATGTGCTATGGTGAGAGCTGTGAATTGTGTAAGACTGTTGAATCACAGATCTGTACCTCTGAAACAAATAACACATTATATGTTTAAAAAAAAGAAGAAGAAGAAGATAGTAGGAAGGGAAAAATGAAGGGGCGGAAATCGGAGGGGGAGATGAACCATGAGAGACTATGGACTCTGAGAAACAAACTGAGGGTTCTAGAGGGGAGGGGGGGATGGGTTAGGCTGGTGATGGGTATTAAAGAGGGCACATGTTGAATGGAGCACTGGGTGTTATACGCAAACAATGAATCATGGAACACTACATCAAAAACTAATGATGTAATGTATGATGATTAACATAACATAATAAAATAAAATTAAATTAAATTAAATTAAATTAAAAAGTGAATCTAAAAATAAATAAATAAATAAATAAAATGACCTGAGTTGATTGAGTCTAATACACAAACTTTGATATTTTCTTAGAAAATTTTCTGTTCACATTATCTTGGAAGTATTTTAAGGTAATGATAAATCCAAATAAAATGTGGAACTAGCATTCTTTCCATCATTTCACCAGAATAGCAATTTTTTTTAATTTCAATTGTGATAAAATACAAACAACATAAAATTTGCCATCTTAGCATTTTTTACAAGTATAGTTCAGTGGCATCAAGTACATTCAGCTTATTGCACTGCCATCATCATCGTCCGTCCACAGAACTCTTTCATCTTGCAAAACTAAAATTCTGTGTCTTTTTAAAAAGCTCTCCATTCCTGGGGCGCCTCGGTGGCGCAGTCGGTTGAGCATCTGACTTGGTTTTGGCTCAGGTCGTGATCTCAAAGTTGTGAGATGGAGCCCCGAGACGGGCTCTGAGCTCTGCACAGAGCCTGCTTGGGATTCTCTCTCCCTCTCCCTCTACCCCTTCCTCTTGCTCTCTTGCTCTCAAATAAATAAATAAATCTTTAAAAAAAAAAAAATGCTCTCCATCCCTACCTTCCCCAGCCCTCAGTGACCACCACTGTACTTTCTATTTCTATGAAGTTGATTGCATAGGGCGCCTCATGTAAGTGGGATGATACAGTATTTGTCTTTTTATGACCGGCTTATTTAACTTGGCATAATGTCCCCAAGGTTTGTCCATGTTGTTTCACGAGTCAGAATTTCCTTCCTTTTTAAGGCTGAATAATATTGCACTGTACATCTATACCACATTTTGTCTATCCATTCATCTGTCAATGGATACTTGGGTTCCTTTCACCTTTTGACTATTGTGAATAACGCTGCTATGAACATAGATGTACAAATACCTCTTTGAGTCCCTGCTTTCAATTCTTTTGGGTATATACCCAGAAGTGAAATTGCCAGTTCATATGGTAATTCTATTTTTAATTTTTTGAGGAACCGTCATGTTGTTTTCCAAAGTGGCTGCACCATTTGATATTCTCATCCCGAGTGCACCAGGATTGGGATTCTGGTTTTTCCACATCTTCACCAACACTTATTTTCTGCTGTTTTTTGTTTTGTTTTGTTTTGTTTTGTTTTGTTTTGTTTTGTTTTGTTTTGATAGTAGCTACTCTAATGGGTGTGATTTATCTTTGAACAGAACATTCCCATTTTAATTTTAATACTACTCTAGCTGACTTTGGTATTAAATCATCGCTAATCAAACTTTGTGTACTTAATCTAATAGAATATAACTAAAAGATTCAATTCTTCACATTCAGAATATGTTAGTCTCATACTCTCTCCAGCTATCCCTTTGGATTCTGCTGTGCACCAACTTGTGAAGAGTATATTGGAGCCAGACTTAAACAGGAAAAACCTTGAGCTCCAAATCAGATCAACCTGAAAGACTTTTTGAACCAAACTAAAGTTAAACCCAAATGCCAATAAATATTTTAACCATGAGCTGCATCTTGTCCCATATACAAATAAAGCAGTCCAAGTCAGAAACAAATCCACACAACTCATAATTTAAAAAAAAAAAAATGGAGTCATTTGAAATGTTTTTTGAAATAAATAAGAACATACATAATATTTCATTCAGATCAAGTCTCTGAATGAAAGTAATATTGGCATTCAGAGCTCCTGCTGCAAACTTTCTCATATTTTATCCCATTGAAGCAGAGCTACATGAACTAGTGTGTTTTTCAACTTTTTGCTGGTTACGGAACATTTCCATTGAATACCAGGGATTCTCAGTAAACATTCATCTTCTCTGTCAGCGAGCTTCCCTGTATCATTTCAATTGATCTTTATCTCCTTCAGCAATAACTTCTCTTCTAAATTTAATTTTGAGAGCTTCTGTTCTTCACTTCCTGGTGCTCCGTGTCTTTAAAACTTCCACTTTTTTTTTTTTTTCTTAACAAAATAAAGGTACTTAGTTTTGGGTGGCAGGCAATAAATTGATACTAATTCATGTCAGTGCCAAGTGCCCTACCAACCTCTGGTCCAACAGAAAGTTAGCAATACAGCTGATCCTGATGCTTGATTAACAGGTCTCTCCTTAGTGAACAAAGGAACCATCAGCAGCAGACCCACTTTGGAGTCTCTTGGGAAAGTGTGAACATGACAGTAAACAGCCTACATCAAAGACGTTTCAATTCTGCAACAAGCCTTTCTGCTTCGGGTAAGTGATACACACCCAAACAAAACATTACTCAGAAGATCCATTCGTCTCCCTTGGGGAATCGGAGCTATAAGCAGACTAATCCTGATCTCTAAGCGTGATTTTGAACATTAAAAGAGTTCCTTTAAGGAAATGTCGAGGCCGAGAGAGGCACCGTAAATTGAGTAGGGATTTCATGATAATAAAAAGAGTCTTGCTACAAGTAAACATGAACATTGTAAAATTTGAACTCTTTCTTTTAATTAGGCCCGTCAACAGGGGGACTATATTTGAGATCATCTCTGTCTGACAGGTTGCTGTTAACATCAAGTTGAGAATGGTTTACATTGTCTGCACAAGGACGCTTTGACCTGTTTGAGTGGAGGAGTTTATGTATTCATTTGTTTTTCCTGATATCTAATGATATGAAATTACAAAGGAGAACCGACAGTAAAATCTGAAAGTGGGAAATGGAAAGTGGGTAATAGTTGCTTTCCTGCCATGTGGAAAGGGCTAATGTGGAAACTTCCACTTACTCCATATACCTGTTTGGGAATGTCAGTGGTTGTGAGAGTATCCGTGGAAGGCACCAAATTGACAAGGGATGCTCCTTTAGTCTGCATGTTCATTCTGAACTTCACCCTTGTGGAAAACAATGAATTCAGTTCACCCTATATCCTACCCTTTATTTTTCTCTTCTGCTTTTATTCCTGAACCTGAAAAACTTGATGCACAGCATAGGTCCCAAGGCAGGTAGAGGCTGTAAAGATTTTGGTAAGTTGTAATGCTTTAGCCATATGCTTTCCTGAGTCTTAACACAAAAGGTGAGGAAAAACAGGTGATGTTTGGAGTAGCCATGTTTTTCCTGGACCAAGTTAGAGAAGAGTCCAGTTCCTGCTGAGGTTCTGACAACCCATGAAGAAGTTAAACCTTAACCTAAGTTCATTTCCTGCTTTGCTAAAGATGATAATCTTATCATAAGCGTCATTTAAAATTTTAACATTTGTGCTAAACTAACATATAAAAAGTAGATTTTTCTTTAAAAAAAGGATAAAATAATATTTTCGCTCCTTTTTTGTAATTTGAAAATGAGTGAACCTTATTTGACTCTAAATCCTAAAACAGATACAAGTCAGAAGTTGATCAATTGCCTAAGGAAATCATATGTTCATAGCAACATAACAATAAGAGGTGTCTTACAAGACCATGAGATATCTCTTACAAAGCTAATAAATGCCTTTAAAAAAACAAACAAGTCTTTAGGGGAGGGGAACCCTCATTCTCAGTAATTGTATCATCTTTTACAACCATTTGTATAAAGTAGGTGCTCCTTTCATCGAATGGTGGTATCCTTTATTGATGATATACTTAAACATTCTGGAGCCCTTCTCTTCTTGCCACCAAACAAATAATCAAGACACAAATTGTCTTTTTGTTTACTTGTTTTGTTGTAGAGAGAGGGAATTTCATGGAAGGAGAGGAAGATAAAATCTCTTCACTTTTTGCTTAACAAGGTAAAGTAGATAGGCCCTCCCTGACTCATGAACAACTTTCATTCTATAAGTGTGCTGTAAATATTAAATAGATTGTAGAATTCTGCATGTAGGCATTAATATCTATTGCATTCTTAATAATGAATCACTGGAGCATACTTCTTAAATTTGCTCTTGTTTTTTATCTTTAGCCTAGTAGGAAACTGAGTACAGAAGTCTATGGTATGACTTTTTTTTATTAACAGTCCAAATTTCTGAAAAATGCAAATTTAATTTTTAAAAAAATTTTTTCCTTTTACTAATTGCATGTAGGTCCAGAAAGTGGTAATTCCATTATATTTAGAGCTAGTCAAATGCTCCTTGAATGTAGTGGCCAAGTTTAATTTTCATAGCTAAACATTTCCAGTGAGGATTTTTAAATAATTCAAAAGAGAAACAGAAGATATAGTTTGTTAATCAGATTTTTTTTTAAGATTTTATTTATTTATTTATTTATTTGAGAATGAGAGAGAGAGAGCATGGGGGGGGAGGGTCAGAGGGAGAAGCAGACTCCCTGCTGAGCAGGGAGCCCGATGTAGGACTCGATCCCGGGACTCCAGGATCATGACCTGAGCCGAAGGCAGTTGCTTAACCAACTGAGCCACCCAGGTGCCCCTGTTAATCAGATTTTAATGAAACAAAGTAACCCTCAAATTTTAGGGTTTTTTTTTAAGTCTGTTTATTTTTTTTGAGTAATCTCTATACCCAACATGGGGCTCAAACTCATGACCCGAAGATCAAGAGTCACATGCTTTCCCAACTGAGCCAGCTGGGTGCCCCATAATCTTTGTCTTTCAATCTGGAAAGTAAATAGCTAAGGGGAACTTAATTGTCTTTTCATTATTCTAAAACAACTGACTAACTGTGTCCATTCTATAAAATAAGGAAGCTAAATCAGTTGTGTTATTGAATCAGGTTAATCCAAATTGTTCATCTAGTAACTACACACAGATCATCTTAAAATGGTTTAAAAGACCATAATGTGAAGTAAGATTGCTATTTATACTGAGAACAAAAAATGGAAGACAAACTTTACTGTGTAGTATGGGGAACTACACTGGACAGTTATTCAAGATTTCTCCTTATTAGTGGAAAAAAAATAATATTTGTAGGGAAAAGAAAGAAAGTCTCATGTTTGTTAAAATTCTTGATCAAAATCAAATAATACTATTATTTGTATCATTAACTCTCCCTATTACTGTTTAGAAATAAAAATATCTACTGCAGTATTTGACATGGTATATTGATATGTCCATAGGTCTAGGAAATGCTTAGTTTCAATAGACAGTGGGCTATATAGCCTGTGGCAGGGGTGAGGGGATGGGGCTCTAAATTAGTTGTAGTATCAAGTGTTCCTGGCTCTTAGGAAATGTTATGCATTCAGCTCTCATCTAATGTCATCTAATGTGCTTCTCTACATTTTTTAAGAAAATACAGAAAGTGACAGAGTTAGAGGAATTAATTTTCTTTAAGATAAAATCCAAAGAATATCCATCTAATCATATCAATATTTCAATATATTTCCTGAACAATTTAATTTCTTTTCATTGCATCTTCTATCCACACAGTAAGAAAAATAGAAGAGGATAAATAATATTGAATTCAATAGTATTGGAGATAAGTTATAAAATATATTTGTCCTGGCATATGCCTATAGTATTGATTGGAATCTATATTAATATAATCTTTCTATGGGGAAATGTGACAATATGATAAAGAAGTTTTTAAAAAGTTCACATCTTTGGGGCGCCTGGGTGGCGCAGTCGGTTAAGCTTCTGACACTTGGTTTCGGCTCAGGTTGTGATCTCAGGGTGGTGAGATTGATCCCCTCGTGGGGCTCCGTGCTCAGCAAGGACTCTGCTGGAGTTTCTCTCTCCCTCTCCCTTTACCACCCCCCCTGCTATCTCTCTCAAATAAATAAATAAATAAATAAATAAATAAATAAATAAATCTATCTTAAAATCTATCTTAAAAAAAAACAGTTCACATCTTTGAAATAGGTATTTCACTTAAAAAATAATTTCTAAGGATATATGATATACAAGTATGTACTGTAAGTGACAATCCTTATAATGTTATACATACCTTAAAATTATTTTTTAAAGAAAGATTATATCATGAGTAATGCTTACAGAGTAATGTAAGTTGAAACATCAAATACAAACTTTTATAAATGGTAGGCTATGATCACAAATTTATTAAAATATACTTAGAAATAGTTATAGCTACATGGTAGGACTTGAGTTTTTTGTTTCTTCTTAATATGTTCCTAAATTTTGGTGATAAACATGCATTAGTTTCTGGTCAGAAAAAAATGTTTAAAAATATTTTCTCCACCAAATGAAGTAATGAGCATATAATCTCACCTGTGATAACCTAAATATCATTGCAGGTAAGGAACTCTGAAAAACCGTTTTGAGACCTGGTTATGAACTGTAGACATGCCAGGTCAGGTTGGAGACAACCACAGGATATCTGGATGTGAACAGATATGAAAAAGGAAATAAACCAAATATCAAAATAACATATAACAATAACACACACACATGATTAAAAACTTCTCTTAAAAATGAACTCAAGGGGCACCAGGACAGCTCAGTCCATTAAGCAGCCAACTCTTGATTTCTGCTCAGGTCATACTCTCAGCATCCTGGGATTGAGCCCCAAGTCTGGATCCGTACTCAGCAGGCAGTCTGCTTGAGGATTCTCTCTCTCCCTCTCCCTCTGCCCCTCCCCCCACTCGCATTCTCTCTCTCTCTCCAAAATAAACAAATCTTTAAAAAATGAACTTAAAAAAACCCTTCAGTCCAGAGAGAAAAACAAAATGACTTCAAAGGAAATATTAAAACTTTCTCAATAAAACAGAAGGTGAGAGTAAAAGGAAGCAGGAAAAGATTGGTATAGAAAGAACAAAACATATAATGATGGCCATTACCAAATGCATCCAATAGTGTGCTAGAAAATGGTTAACAATGAGTTTTGTCCAAAAAAAAAAAAAATAATAAAGTTCTGATTTGTAGAATTTGCCAATTTCTACGGTGTAAATAATCCTACCAAGACCCATTTTAAGCTACTACTGTGATGCTACTGAAAGAACAGTTGGGCAGAGACGTGCAGTCAGTTCTTGTGTGCTGGTACAAGCCAGTTCCGGAAACCATTAAATATCTCAGATTAAATCACAGTGTAATAAAAATAAATGTAAATGGATAAAATTCACCTATTCAAAGGCATAAAATATTATCAGATATTTGCTTCTCATAATTTTTTATAATGCACAAAAAATTTGAAAATTAAGAAGTAATATATACTGTAAAATACTAATCAGACAAAAAAAAAAAATAGCCAAGACACACACCACACACATACAGAGTTTGGAAAAAGCACACATACATATACATATTTCCCTCCCCTCAAAATACACAAGCTATTACTACAAAATCTACCAAAGTAAAAAAAAAGTAATAGAAAAGTTAGGACATTACATAATAAAATAAACAATTCCCAGTATATCCCAGGATATCAATATCAAAAATTTTTATGCATCTAATATCACAGGGTCAAAATATACAAAACCACCTCATGGAAACAAAAAGGAGATTTGAACACATTTCTATCAGAAACCTATAGATCAAGCATATAAAAAAATCAATGAGCATAAATTAATAGTTACTTATACACTCAAGCTAATAGAGAACATACAATGTTTTGAAGCTCACATAAAATATTTACAAATTGTACCGAGTGATAGGTCAGAGAAGTCTTAGCATATTTCAAGTCATCAATAACATATAGAACATATTAATTACAATGCAATTAAATTAGGAATCAACAACTAAAAGGTGGGATCATTTTTATGTCTAGAAATTAGAAGTACTCTTGTCAAAAGCAATGAATTCAAGAGGAAACCATAATAAACTTAACAAGAATTACATATAAAAACTCATGGGCAGCATCTATTGAAACCGCATTCAAAATAATTACAATGTAGTGGAATACTGATTCAAAATAAAAGATGTTTTATAAACATGGAACAGTATAGTGAGAGAAAGGGATTAGAAAAATGCTTTACAGAGAAGTTGACATTTGAGCTGCATTTTGAAATACAGACAGAAATTTGCCAGGATAATTTCAGGGAGGGTAGCCTTTTAAGTGAAGGGAGAAATATAAGTAGCTAGCAAGATATTAAAGAATGTGATGTGTTTGGGGAAGAATAAGTAATCTTATGGTATCACAAGATGATGTAGTGGGAGATGAAATTGAAAAGTGGTGATGAGACAATTAAGTCTTTTAAAATAAACCAAATTGGGGGAGTGGGAAGTATAGGCTTCCAGTTATGGAATGAATAAGTCATGGGGATGAAAGGTACAGTCTAGGGAATATCGTCAATTGTACCGTAATAGTGTTGGACGGTGACAGATGGTAGCTACACTGTGGGGAGCATAGCATAACCTATAGAGTTGTCCAATCACTATGTTGTACACCTGAAACCAATGTAATGTTGTATGTCAACCATATTTCCAAAAAACCCCAAAAAACAAAAAACAAAAGTCAAGCAAATGAAAAGCAGCAACAATATATAACGTATTCTAAAGTAACAGTTATTAATACATTCTCTACTGAGACACATGTTGTATCTACTCCCTTTGCTCTTTTAGAGAAAGAAAATCATTTGAAAACTTGGGATACATCATTTGCTGTAGGCATGTAACTTTTAACATAACTCACAACTAGTTGAGACAAACCAGTTAAACCACTGCAATTGCTAATCACCAATTCTAGAGAGGGATTATAGACATTCATGCCATGGAAGCACTCGTAAATCCAAGACAAGCAGTATGGTTTGGGAGAAAAAGGAAATACTGAATTACTCAGATTTTACCCTAAAGCTATTGGTAAGCATTAGAGTTTCATACAGGTGCGTGGTATGGTCAAATTTACATTTTGGAAGGATCCCTGTGGTACTACTATGGAGAACTGAGAGGTGTGGAGGTGGGAGTTTTAAGGAGGTGGACAGTCTGAAAGCACAGAGATAAAAAATGAGGCTATTAAAATAGTCCAGATAAGATATGGTGTGGCCTGCATTAGAGGAGAGGCAGTTAAGATTAGAGAAACAAAGGACGAATTTGAAAGTCAGAGAGAAATAGAGTGGATGAGAATATCAAAGGTGATTAAATATGGAAAACAAGTGAGAAGAAAGGGACTGGAATTAGTGTTTGGTCTCGGTCTCAGATGACTGGATAAAGGGGGTCTTAGTTCAGGCTGCTGTAACAGCATACCACCAACAGGAGGGCTTGAGGAACACACCTTTATTTCTCACAGTTTCAGAGGCTGAGAAGTCCAAGATCAGAGTATCTGCACGGAAAGTTCTATTCTGAGCTTTCTTCTGTTGGCTTGCAGGTGGCCACCATCTTACCACGTGCTCACATGACCTCTTTGTTGTGTACATGGGGGAGAGAGAAGCCAAGCTCCTTGGAGTCTCTTCTTTTCAAGGCACTAATCCCTTTATGGAAGCCACATGCTCTTGACCTCACCTAAGCCGAAGTACTACCCAAAGGCCCCACCTCCATCTACCATCACTTTGGGGATTAGAACTTCACCCTGTGAATTTTGGAGGAAACATCATGCCATAGCAGATGGTGATGTGAACACCCTGAAGAGCAATAGAGGAGAAAGGTAAATTTGCCCTGGAGGAATGGGGGAAAGGCTGAAGAGTGTAAGTTTAATTTTAGATATGATGATGTTTAATTCAAGTGACTTTAAGAAATGCAACTGAAGATTTCTGGCGGACACTTGGTTATGTAACTGTAGAGTTTTCGAAAGTGGGGGGTGGGATTTGATTTTGAGGTGTTTATTTATTGCTGGCAAACATATAGAGGAGTGGAACATGTGTGATGGAAAGAGGGCCACAGACGACCCCTCAGGACCATGGAATCAAGGGCATACATGAAGATAAAGTGAAAGAAACAGAAGTGGTAGTGGGATGGGAAGAGGAACATGTTGTCATAGAAACAAGAGATGTGATTGTCATCATCTAAAAAACATTCAAGTAAGTATTCTGTCCATTTGGCTTGGGCATTAGGATGTCACTGGGGAAATTGTTCCTCTGAAAATGCCTCCATCTTGTACCGAGTTTTATTAGCTCTGCCCATCCTTTATCCCACTATGCCCAGGAATGGCCCTGAAGAATTTGCCTGCTACTCTGATTCTAGTTCTGGAGATACAGACAAGGACCCTATTTTGCTCCCAGAGAGTAGAGCTCCAAGCTAAGTCAGTACATTTTTGGATGCCCTCTGTGACCCAGGATTGATTCTTTCTTACCCAGACCACCTTTTTGAATAAGGCTCCTAAGACCACATGCTTCAGATGCTGCCCCCATTTTTCTGTGTATGGTGAATTCCCCAATCCTCTCCCCTCTGCAACTGATCTGGCCTATTGCTTATGGAGGGAAATCTCAGATCCTTTCTGGATGCTTTATATGTTGGATACATTTTGCTTTATTATCTGCTTCTTAATCCCTTCACTCCCTATAGCTCTTGGAGAACATTCTTTCAGCAGGGCCTCCCAATTCTTTAGAATTGCTTTTTTAAGGCAATTACTGCTAGTGTTTGCAAGTCCAACTTTACTTTTTTTAAAACCAAAAAGCAAAAGGAAAAAAAAAAGATAAAAGAATTCTCTTAAGCCCCGAGGAAGCATTATGGGAAGAGAGGCCAGGCTGTCCTGTGACTCTGCATTTTAAACTGGAGGCTCTCCTCACGATGAGAATTACCTTGGCCTGGGTTGAGCTTTCCCCATGGACCCTTTCCACTTAAGCTTTTTATTTAAAAAGTAAATTGGGATTATTGTATTCCCTCACTTTACTTTGGAAGTAAAAATTTTAAATTAATTGTGGTCTAAAATGATAGCAAACAGAGAGGTTCTGATAGCAGTCTGGTGGCCTCTTGTTTAGCCAGCAGAGATTTCTGTTATTGCTTCTGGGAATGGCTTGGCTGAGATATTTTTAATTTACATTTTCTCTTCCTCTAATGAAGGGTTGAATTATGACTTACTATAAAACCCCCCGTGTCGTGTGGTGGAGAGAGAGATGTTGACTGACTTCCTCTGACTTGATTGGAGTGGAGCTATTTATTTGGAGCTAGGTTTTAAGTCACAGGGGTGGCATTCTGAAGGATTTCTGCTTTCAGAGCAGCACTCTCCGGGAAAGCCTTTAGCCCCCCTCAGGAGTCATCCCTTCAGCACAGCGGGCGGTGCTGGAAAAGAGAAGAAGGGCGTTTCTGTACCAGTTGCTTGCACGGCACTGCCGGGTTGTCCACTCTGATAGGATCAGCCACCATGCTTCAAAATCTGGAACTTCCCTGGCCCTTCTGAACCAGCCTCTGCCTAGGAAAATAGGGAAATCCCAAATGTCAGCCTCTCTCTGTAGCCACCACCTGCCAAGAGAACCATCCTCAACGGACAGGACAGATTTGTAAACAGTCCTCCCTATGGGGAAACAATAGCTCTCTGCCTGCTACATCGCAGGAATGGTACAAATGTGGATGTTGCAAAATGTAATTACTGGCCTGGAAATTTTCCTTCTGTGGCAGATGGTATGATCAAGAGCAAAGACAGACATGTCCTTCCACAAATCAAGGGCAATGGTTACAAAATAGGCTTAGGTAACAGCCCCTAGAGTAGACAGCTTTAGGTAAAACTCAGTGATATATAATAAAATAACTTCTTTGAATCCAGGAAGCTCAGATGAAACATCTTTCGAGGATATCCCACTACAGGCATGGGCTACCCGGCTCAGACTTCACAAAACGGAGTAGATGTGTCAGGTTTGCCGTGTCCTGAGACAGCTGCATTCTAGACATTTCCATATTTCAGGGGAATAATTTTAAAAGAAAGAAGACAGCACCCAAACCAAGAGTAGAACTCCAAGCATATCAACCTTGGAATAACATTTACTCTGTGCCTCCGGTTTTCTGAAAACAGCTTTAACTGAAAAAATATTTTTTTTGAAGTTGCCTAGTAGAGAATCTGTCCTGAAGCTTATTTCACAGTTTCGTTATTGCTGTAGTGCCAACCAATATATGGTATCTCAAGGTGCATGCTCATTTGTTTACGCCCACCTTATATGTAACTGTGGCACTCCCCGGCCCATGTTGCCAAGATAGAACATTTTCCTGAGAATTGGATTAGACATGCTGTGGAGTTCAATTAATGCACTTTTTTTTTCTAAGTACAGTGATTTTTTTTTTCCCCAAGCACTAAGCCAAGTAACACATGGAAAAAGATCCTTTAATGTTTTATAGAAAACAGTCCCCATTTGGTAATGTACATTGCAAGTTGAAAGATGGCATTCTGGCTTTTCCAATCATTCAAAAAGACACACTATTTCCTATTTATTGTTTCTGTGTGGCAAAGCTCGGATTCCTAAAAGCAAGAGGGAGATAATTTCCTAAAGAAATTGAATTTTCTTTCTGAATAATTAAGGCCTTGGGAGTCCAATAGCTGAAAAACTTCAGCTATGGGCTTACAAAATAGGAAGATTAAGAAGAAACATTTTATATATTTTTTTTGGTGCTGTGCAATTTAAACCTAAAGGCAACTGAAAATTATCTCTTTTCTCATATCGTTGCAGCCCTCCAATCGTTCAGATCACATGGTACAGAAAAAGGTTTGCTCTTAGAATTTTCTGGTCGTTTCTGTTGGACGTATTGGTCAGACAACAATTACTCGTCAGAAATAATGAGGGTTCCTCAACGGTGCAAACGCAGCAGTTGGTTTGCCAACAAATGGCAAAGCCTTGACAATCACTTCTCTAGAAGCTCAAGGACTCAGTGTGAAACTACGGAGGGGGCAGTTATCCTTGCTGTGGTCATAAATGAAAGAGGCTGGAGTCAGAGCAGAGGCGCACAGGTGATGCCTCCTTGGGGACCAGGAAGTGTTGATAAATGTGTACCTGTGTCGCAATGACATCACTCAATGGTTGAGGTCATCATGTTTCATGCTAATTTTTAATGCATCAGGGACTCTGTATTACTTTGTTTTGTTAACAGTATTCAGCTGAGGATACCCACATAAAAAATAGATACCTATTTCCAGGGCCTACAAGAGAATTAGATTTTAGGTAAGGAAGTACAATTCTGAGGAGCAATTTGATTTCCTCAAATATAGCATCTTTCTGACATTTGTAGGACAAAAAACTAGAGCTAAGCCTATTTTGTTTTAATAGTGTTTTACCTAATAACACCAAGATTCTTTGGACCATTCATGCATAAATGACAGCAGAGGAAATGACTGTCATTCATCCTATAATATGAAGAGAAGCAGAGTGGCCAGGGTCACATTACCATTTGGAAATGAAGATGTGCATTGGGATCTATGCTCTTGTGCCTGTCCTATCACTCTTTGAAGGTTGGAAAGCATGCCTTCCTCTTTGTCCTCATCAATCTGCAATATCGACTGAGCTCCTAATCTTACTCAATCCTCCTGTCCTCTACAATCTTCATTTTAGGTGCTGAGCTATGATTTTATATCATTAATGCTATTTAAAGATTAAAACTCTGGACAATGTGCCAGATCCTACTTATCGTGACAGCTTCAGAAGCAAGGTGATTGGGGTTGCGGAGCAGGAGCTGGTAGAGTGAGTTTCTGCCCACGAATGTGACTTTCTAAAGATAAATGAGCGTGACAAAGGAAAAAGACCTTTTCAAAATACAGTCGAAAGATCTTTGTCAAACTACCAAACTTAAAATCACACTGTATATCTGTGACTGACCCACCATCTAACTGCTTGTAAATGGTTTCACTTCCAAAAAGAAGTTAGGTAATGAGAATTTCATTCTAGCAATTCTCTGTCCCAAACAGAATTCTGTAGGAGGGGCTAATCTCTTTATATGTTATTTAATCTCTCACTGAGGATTTTCTCCCCCTGGAATATGTCCTAAGGTTTTCAGTGGAAACCGTCAAATTCTGAGTTGATTTGGAATGCTTAGTGACCTAGCTGAGCTACATCATTTTGAATTAGATTGCACGTTCCAGGTATTGAAGTGTGTTTCTACCATCTGCAAAAGAACCTGGGTCCTAAAGAGGGCACGTACTGCATGGAGCACTGGGTGTTATACGCAAACAATGAATCGTGGAACACTACATCAAAAACTAATGATGTACTGTATGGTGACTAACATAACATAATAAAAATAAAAGAAAAGAAAGAACCTGGGACCTTCTGTCCTCTTCCATCGCCACCTCGCTGGGCTGTAGCCATGCTCCGTTCAGCAACATGTAACAGGTTCTCTTGTGTCCAGCAAAAGCAGGTCCTGAGCTGGAAGCTGTTCTTCTTTGCTTCGTGATTCCAGCCAGAATATACAGGAGCCCTGAAGAAGCCTGTGGATTGTTCTTGCCCCACCATGTCCTTCACGGTCCTGGCTTATACCTGCTCTACAAGGAATGTGCTGCCTGTTGTCTCCATGCAGTGGGAGAACTATATAGGGGTCTCAATAAATAGGAGAAACAGATGGAGGCTAGAAGCTCTTGTAAAGTTAAAAGAATTGTGTGCTTAATAGACTAACTGCTTAATAGCAGTAATAGCTGCCAAGTCACCACATAACTCACTAATATGCATGAACTGTAGCTGCAAGAAAGTGACTGCTTTCAGTCTCAAGGACTTTCTTAAAAATTCAAGGTTGTAAGAACCTAACCTAGAGAATAATTATTTGTCCAGACGTGATAACAGACTCTGGCAGAACAAAAATGACAGCTTGATTCACAGACAAATATAAGTCGGTCTTGGATGTCTGGCTTCCATTTTTCTGTGGAGAGATAGATGTCTTTAAAAAGCCTCAGCAGTGAACATCCTGTCAGTTTAAAAGGTCAGATGCTGAAGTGTATCAGAAGAGATGATGCTGCACAGACCATTGAGAGAAAAGAAAATGATTTCATTATCCTCGTTCATCTGCTATGGATTAATTCAGTTCCCATCATCGTGGCAATTAAGGCACTTTTGTAGCGCTGTCCTGACCTAGTTGAGGTGGAACCAGGTAATAAAAAGCAGCGGCAGCCAAGAAGGCAACTATGGCTGAGTTCATATTCCTGAGGAACAAACGAGGTTTGGAAAAGAGTTGGGAGTTTCTATGTGCAGCTGCATTTGAGGAAGGAAAAAGAGCCTAAACAAAAGACGACCCCTAGAAAGCATTCCCTCTGTGTCAGAAAGTGAAATTAGCACCTTGGGAGCCAGTGAGCCCCACGAGCTTTGGAAACAAGCACGAAAAGGACATTCTGCTATTCACAGGGGACACTGTGGAGGTCAATGAGGGGATAGAAGAATCCCCGGAGAATTGTTACCCTCCCAGGTCAAACACGGGGCTACTTTCCTGCCGATCGGGGCTTCTCAGGAACTGAAATGTAACATCTAGAAAGAGAACACATCAGATCCTCCTAAATTAGCTTCTTCTGATTCTCTGTTTGCTCAGTCACTCCAGCTCAAAACCTTTGTCACCATGTTTAACTACTTGTCTAGTACCCCTTATATTACTTGCCAATTTGTATTCATTCTGCTTCTGCTACCTTCACAATGTCTTCTTTATCACTTCCCTTCTTTCCACTCCCACTTACACGGTCCTCACGGAAGCCCTCATTACTCCTTACTTGGACAACCATAATAGCTTTCTAACTGTCTCCTCACCTACCCTTTCCAAGCCCTAATGCATTCTACTCGCGACTGACATATTAATCTTCCTAAAGTCTATCTTTAATCATGTCATTCCCTTGCTGGAAAATGTCAAATGTCTTCCCAGTGACTACTAAATTAAATACTAAGTTTTCACCCTAGCATTCAAGGCTCCCCAGAGTAAGCCTTAGCTGATCATTTGTGGCCTTATTTCCCATTACTCTTCCAAGTCCCTCATGGTCAATCTAGACTACAAGCCAATCCTCAGCCACATCTCCTGAGCAGCTCCATTTATGTTTCTACTCATTCTTGTCCTTCTTCTTTTTTTTTTTTTTTTAAAGATTTTATTTATTTATTTGAGAGAGAATGAGAGAGAGCACATGAGAGAGGGGAGGGTCAGAGGGAGAAGCAGGCTCCCTGCCGAGCAGGGAGCCCGATGCAGGACTCGATCCAGGGACTCCAGGATCATGACCTGAGCCGAAGGCAGTCGCTTAACCAACTGAGCCACCCAGGCGCCCATCTTGTCCTTCTTCTTAGAATGTCCTTTTCCCTCACTTTGGCTTAGAATCCAGCCCATCCTGCAAGGTCAGTCATGAAATGCTCATGGAGCATTTCTGGACTTTCCCCTACTGAATATAACTTCCTCCATGATTTGTACCTGTCTTAAGGCACTAATCACAGTCCCATGGAATAGTTAAAAAGTTGCAGGAACTTAGAGCAAGAAGATGTATTCAACTTTGTCTCTTGTGAACTGGAGCAAGAATGTAATCTTTAAAAATCTCAGTTTACATAATAAAATTCAACAAATATTTATTAAGAACCATCTCTATGCTTGGACTGTATCGGTGAACAAAACAAATCCCTTACCTTCTAAGGGGAGGAGACAGATATATAGGCATTTAAAAATATACAAAGTAAATAAGTAAATTGTATAGCATGTCACAAGTTGATAAGTATGATTTTTAAAAAATAGAACAGAGTAAAGAGGACAGTGAAGGCAAGCAGGTTGAGATTTAACTGGTATTATTAGGAAAGGCCTTATTACAAAGATGATATTTAAGCAAAGTCTTGAAGGAAGTAAAGGAGTTCACCACATATATTTCCGGGAAAATTCAATCCCAGCAAAGTAAGCAACCAGTGCAAAAACCCTGAGGCCTATGGCATTCAATAAGAGTAAAGAGTCAGGTGTGGCTAGGATGGAATGAGTAAGGAAGAGAGGAGGAGAGGATAAGGTCAGAGAAATAATGAGGGCAGAGAACATAACTTGGATTTGTAGTTCATTGTAGAACATTGTTCTTTACTCTGAGTGAAATGGGAGCCATGGCAGGTTTTTGGCACCTTGAAATAGAGGAGTGATATGATCTGACTTGGATCAGATTTAAAAGGATCACTCAGTCTGCTCTGTGGAGATTACACTGTGGCAAGCAAAATCTGAATCAGGGAGACCTATAAGGAGTATATTATGTGACTCTGGCATGAGATGATAATGGCTTATGTGAAAGTGATAGCAATGGAAGTAGTGAAAAGTGGTCCAAATCCAGATATATTTTCAAGGTAGAACCAATGAGATTTCCTTGTGGATTGAATATGATATGTAAATAAAATAAAGAGAGGAGTCAAGAATGACTCCATAATATTTGGCAAAATGGCACAATGGAGTCACCATCTATTTAGACGGGGAAGAATGGGTAAAACAGTTTGGGGAGGAAGGCAAATGTTAGGGGTTCAGTTCCAAACATACTTGAAGCCTGAGGCATCCAAGTTGAAAAGTTGGCAGTTGGACCCATCTGCGTATAAAGTGAGAATAATAAGTCTTCTGATACCCAACAAACAGAGTTGACCTAAAGCTAAAATATGATGATAAGAGTATATGTGCAAATTTTGTATTACTTGTATATGCTATCCTGTTTCTTCTTATTATTATTTTGTGTTTTTGTATATATTTGTGCCTATTATGTATTCTTAATCTTCTTGAAGCCAAAGCGGTGATCATGTTATTTATTTTTCATTAACTTTGAAAAAAAATTTGTTGCTTATCTTTTGTTATAAATAAATGCATCCTCATTGTAGAAAATGTAGAAAATCATAATAGTTATTAAAAAAGAAAGTTAAAAATCACCACGTGGGGGCACCTGAGTGGCTCAGTAGTTAAGCGTCTGCCTTCGGCTCAGGTCATGATCCCAGGGTCCTGGGATCGAGCCCCGCATCGGGCTCCCTGCTCGGCGGGAAGCCTGCTTCTCTCTCTCCCACTCCCCCTGCTTGTGTTCCCTCTCTCACTGTGTCTCTCTGTGTCAAATAAATAAATAAAATCTTTAAAAAAAAAAAAAATCACCACGTGTCATTGCATCTCCCAAAGAGAAAACCTGTTAATAATTTGGAGTATATCCTTCTTGAACTTTACTTGATAATTCCTTAGGGGCTTCTTACTTTTTGTATATCCCCCACACACACACGCACACGCATACACACAATCATATTTATTATAATCCTTTGCATTGACATGCTTAAAAATATTTACTCAAATGGGTTAAAATATGTATTTCAGGATTTAAAAGAATAAGCCTTTTTAAAAGAGACAAAGAATTTTGTGCTTTCCCAATTTCTTTACAACTTTATTTCCTTGAGTAGTTAAACTGAAACTTGAATCTAACATTTTTAAGTAACAAACAGATCATGTTTCTTGACATCACGCCTTCAATATGGAAAAAGAATAGATTTTTTTTTCCAGAAACCCCTATCAAGGATCCTCAGAAATTGCTACATACCCACTGATATCAACTACATGGTTGATTCTGTCATGAATTTTTAACTTCATATATAAATCTATTTTATGTTTCAAGTCTTTCTCTTCTTTGTTCTTTTGTTCCTAATTTATACTGTCTAATCGCACCTTTTGCACCTTTTTAAGTTCTTAAAAATCCTTTCTGGAACAAGGTTTCGACCAGCCAACCAATAAGTAAATAAACATATTTATACCATGTAAGCATGTGCTAGATATGCATTACTGCTAACAGTCTCTGGCTCCCAGATGAGATGGAGCAAATAATATGTATGCACAGTAGGACAATTGTAAACATTCTTTTAGTTCTGGATTGCAAAGGTTTAAGAAATCATATAATCTTGCTTTCTTAGATTTGTGTTTCTTAGATTGGCTCATTAGGAGAAAAAAATGTATTCCATACTCCTGCTATCCTCTCCTTTTCCAGTGGGAAAGGAAAAAATAATGATTAATCAAAAGTTCCTATAAAAAGCAGCACCTATCTTACCCAAGTTTCAATGCATATGTTTATTGCCATTATTAACATTATTATTATATTTGTATTTTCTGTAGTCATTTTTCTCAGTATTTATTTTTTAAGATAAAAGTGTTTTCAACAGAACTCTGGCAGATATTCTATTTATAGTACTAAAATTAAGGCAAAAAGGGATTTTAGTTCTGACTAATTGTTTGGTTACCCAAATATTTTATGCCAATAAAAGCAGGCAATCCATTAGTGAAAGAAATAATTATCTCCAATTCCCCCCACGTTCTTTCTGTACAGATATAAAGAATTAATACTTATGGAGAAAATAATGAATAGGTGTGAACATCTGCACAAAATAGCATATGGGCTTAGGTAAAATAAAATGTAATTCTAAGCCTAGGGGAGTGATACATAAGAATAGGCAAAGGAAATATGCACACAGAACACAAACATTGTCATAGAGTATTAAGAAGCTCCATTCTAAATGTGGTCCATAATTAGAGAAATTAACTCTATGTGTAGGTTCTTAAACTACCCATCTTTTTGCTGCAGAGAAAATGCCTCACCATCAGTCTGAGAAAAGGAACTAAAGAAATGGTTTTGACAGGGCAGCAAAATATAATTAAAAAAAAAAAATCCTGTGATGAAGATTGCCATACTGGGTATTATATTATTTTAACATGAGGAATAAAAAAAGATTAAAGAGTGACATTTGGGGAAATGAAGCCATAAGAAGTTCATATTTTAAAGAGCAGAGCAAACAGATGAAGTGTAAAGTGACAGTGTTATTATTTTTTGTTATTAAGATTATTGCGGCAGTCGCTTTATGTTTTGACTCACTGTTTTTATTCATACTGAAGCCTTACTCTTTTGAATACTAGAAATGGCGAGATCAGAGGACAAAAGAGACAGTGCCTGAACCTAAATGTCATTGGCACTGAACCAATGGAGACCATTAATGGAGCGGACAATTCATTCTCATTTCTAGTTGGCTAGATTACCTGTGGTCCACACAGGAAAAATAATAAAAAGGTATAACATATGGCATCTCTTACAATTTGGGATATGGCAAGCAAAGAATCCTGAGTGTCAAAGTAGCTGCATTCTGGCAACGGGCAGCAACAGCAACGTGCTCCCAGTCTAACAAAATTTCAGCTATTAATTCAGGGGACAGCTCCCTTTGGCCAATATGTACAGTCAACATTGAGTAAGACTGCTCATGAAAAATTTCCTCAGCATCCTTAAGTCAGGTAAAAAGAAATCTCTGCTACCTGCTACCATCACCGACTGTCACCCAAGATCTCCCTCCATAAAGTTTGATTATAATTTCCAGCACAACTTCTAGGAACATTTCAAATGAAGTGATCTAAATATGCTTAACAATATCTTTAATTTGGATTCAAAGGAAAGTTTCTTAAAGGATAATGTCTATGGCTTCAGGGGCACATATAGAAATAGAAGTAAATGGCTTTTCCAGTAGATTAAATGCCAAAACTAAATTGAAGTATTTGACATGCTGGGAAAAATGTAATTTATTACAAATGTGCCACAGATCGTGGTGAAAGTTCCAGTAATAATAAGTCAAAGTCAGTGTGGATTTTAATGACACATACTGGTTTTTTATTGTTGTTGATGGTTCAGATTTTTCGTTTACCAAATTTGATCTTTTTTTTCCTTATATAAGGAACAGATGAATCATAGTTCTACAAGTGCTGCCTGAATTAATAAAGACTAATAATGCCATTTGTAAAATGGCCAAATATTTAAAAAAATGATTTTCAACTATATGCCTGCTGCCAAATGCAATCATGTTTTAAACCAAACACTAGGTTTATCTTCCATTCACTAAAAAGTAGAATGATAAAATTTTTGTATTCCAAAGTACACTCTGAAAATTGGATGTTATATCCAGTAGAGGTGGATATAATCAACTGGAGTAAGTACTCCAATAGATTATGAGCTGGTTTTGTGCAGGGTTTGTACAATTTTCTACTTGTGTCCTAGAAGTAATGTCAGAAACGAGCTTCCTAGAAATATTTTTCTTATTCCATAGTCTATGGGCCAAAATGTCTTTTGGAGAAAATGGATGAGTATTTGGATGAGTATTTCCGGAATTGAATGAATTTAGACTGCCATGCATTTGTTTGGAAATGAGGAAGTGGGCACATCCATCCCCCAACCCTCCACCACTACCACCAAAATGACAACTATACAGAAAATGAATAAATCTATAACATCTCTGGCAATAAAAAAGACTGCCTGAAATGTCCAGGACAATATGGAGAATGTCTGAAAACTAGAAAACAGATGGGTTGTTGACTGCAGTCTAAAATACATATAGGAAAAAGTTATCATAGAGAATAGGGATGCTTCCTAGAAAGTCTGAGTTAGGATTTAAAAAAATAATAATAAAAAGAAAGAGGTGGAGTAAACATGTGGTCAGCTATGTCCAGGCTGGTGATAGTAAGGCAAAGAATTTAGGAGAACGCAACAGGATACTACAACATGTTTCGAATGTGCTAATAGAGAAGCCGTGGAGTGTCATGATGGTTCCTTCCTCAGCCTACTGGCATAAAAGGCAGAAGCTACAATTCTAGACTTCAACCTGGCAGTCTTCTCATTCCACATGAACGACATTGACCCCCCAAGCTTCAGCCAAGCCTCCATGAGGACATGGTGAGACAACAAGGGGCTGTGTCTTCTTGATCTCTTGGGCAATGATCTCTACATCTCTGACAACCTCTTTGCTGGCAAATAGTAGACCAGGATAGAATAACTGTTCAAAGTTTGGAGTCACAATCTCTGAATTTGATCCAGATTTTACAAGTCAGCAGCTGTGCAACTTTGAACAATTACTTAATCCCCCTTTACCTCACTTTCTTTATCTGTAAAACAGGGGATTATATTAGCATCTACCACTTGGGGTTGTTGTATTTTTTTTTTTTTTTTTTGACACCGAGAGAGATAGTGAGAGAGAGCACAAGCGGGGGGGGCGGCAGGCAAGCAGAGGGAGAAGCAGGCTCCCTGCCGAGCAAGGAGTCTGATGTGGGGCTCGATCCCAGGACCCTGGGATCATGACCTGAGCCAAAGGCAGACACTTAACCGACTGAGCCCCCCAGGCGCCCCTTGTTGTGAGTATTCTGTAAGCTACTGTATGTACCCAGCATATAAGTAAGCACTGTATCTGTTTTTTTTTATTATTGTTATAAAACTGATTTTTAATTTGGAAGAAAGAGTTGAGGAACCTAATGCAAAAAATATGGACATAGAAAAATAAAAGAAATAATGAAATAAAAGAGAAAAAAGAGAAAATGAGAACATTAAAAAGATATGGAAGACAGGTTCATCTACCTAATCAGACTTCCAGTAGCAAATGTGAGAAAATAATCAAAGGAATAGTAGAAAATTTCAGTGGGCTGAATATCTCTATTAGATAAAAAGAGATTCCCAGGTACAAAGGAACAATATAAAAGAGAACAGAAGAAATGTTTTGTAAAATCTCAAAACTATGAGATTCAAGAGAAAAAAAAAATCCTAAAATTTTTCAGAGAAAAACACACCTTACCTACACATGAATGGAAACCAAACTTGCATGAGGCTTCTTATCAGCAACACTGGAAGTTAGAAGTCAATAATGCCTTACCTTCAAAGTTTCACAGGAAAATGACTTTGAAACAAAATACTGTGTCTAGATAAAATATCAATCAAGCATGGAGGTAAGTGTATATACAATATATCTTCAAGCATACAATGACTAAGGATGTGTAGGTCACACACTCAGAATACTTATTTGAAGATAAACTTGAGCGAAACAAAAAGAAATTGAAGAAGAAAAGTAAGATGTGAACAAAGAACTGGAGAACAAACCTAGGATTCTGATGAAAAGCAATCCTGAGCTGTCAGCTTATTAGTTAGGATGTCTTCAGCTATAAGTAGTAGAAAGCCCTAACTCAACTGCTTTAAATAATAAAGAACGTTTATTATTTCAGAAATCAGAACATCCTGAGTTAGCGAGGCTCTGGGGTTGATTAATTTATTAGTTCAATTTTGTCACCAAAGACCCAGTTTCTTTTCAACTTTCTACTCCGCCACCTTTTAGAAGCTCCCCCACGCCCAATCACAAGATGGCCAAAGCCATTCAGATATCACATTTAGACATGAGCAAGTCCAACAGGAAAAGGAAAAAAACAAACAACAAAAAAGAATCTCTTCCTCTCTGCTCACTCCTCTCTACTTTTAATCGGTGAACAAAAATAAAAATATGCCTTTTGCCTATTTACTCTTATTTTTCAGTGGCCAGAATTGTATCTACGTATATTCCTAAACCAGTCACTGGCAAGGAGAATATCATGGCAAGATTATCACGATTGTTTAAAACAAAAGAGAAAGTTTCATGAGTGTATGCCTATGTCCAAATCCATCAAATTATATACAGCAAATATGTGAATTTTTTGTGTATCAATTATACATCAATAAATCTTTATGAAATTTTTTAAAACACAAACCAGAAAATGACCCTTTGAGTTACCTGGGAAAGGAATAGAGGTTAGACTAAGATTCATGATTTACAAATGAAATTGGTTCAGATGTAAATTCACAAATTAAAGTGGTACAGATTAGAACCAAAATTCAGCAAGCTCTATAAAGAATATTCTCAAGGGGCGCTTGGGTAACTCAGCTGGTTCAGTGTCTGACTTGTGATTTTGGCTCAGATCATGATCTCATGGGTCGTGAGGCTGAGCCCTCTGTTGGCCTCCATGCTCAGCAGGGAGTCCATTTGGAATTCTCTTCCTCTGCCTCTCCTCCCCACCCCCACCGTCTCTAAAATAAATAAATAAATCTTAAAAAAAGAATGTTCTCAAGAATAAAATTGACACATTACATAAATTTTATGATTAAGACGATCATAGTTAAGGATAAAAGAGGAGGCATATGCCTTTTCTGTCAATGAAAGGTAGAGAATTAAAAACTCTAAAAAGGAAAAAACAAAAACAAAAACATGGAAGGTCATGGTTCAGATAAGAAGCAAAGTAAAATGCGGCCTGAATCTGAACTCTTGATGGAAGTGTATGACTCAGAACATCCTGAACAAGAAACCCAGCCCTACTGGTCAGGTAATTTAGAAAAGGCTGACAGATACTTGAATTAATGAGTGGTCACTTCAGATTTATGATAGATACAATCTCTAATCAGGTCTTGTTTGTTTTACCCTGAACATCATTTATCTCTTTTATAGGAAGTTTAGTTTAAAGATCAATCTTTCTCAATTAATTTCTTTTGGAAAATCTTCCTGAAAGTAAATGTAAGTTTTTAAAGCTGTTCTATAAATTTTTTTTAATTTCAAATTATTTGATATTTACATAGACATAAGACTCTCTTCTAATTCCTGTGAAACATCTGACTCAGTTTTACTCCCTGGAAACTTAAGCTGTTAAGAAATATGCAGTTTAAACAACAACAAAAAACCTCAAGCTATAAGTCATAACTTTTGAAAAAACTTATAAGAACTAATATCTATTGTGTTGAAGAAACATTAAAGTTCAGGTATATTTTTCACACTACAGGTTCTTGCTGTAATTAAATTTAAGTAAAATTCAATATATTATATTTTTGTAAAATTTTAAAAATTGTCAGTTCATTGGCCCTTACATGTCTGCATAGCTATGGTGTAACTTATCAAAATTGGGACCCTCAACTCAACTAAGTTCTATACTAAAAGTTGCTCTCCTTTTTCAGCTGCAACTTTCGTACCTCTGACTGTGGGTTTGGCTCATTAATAGACCTTGATTATTGCAAGGGATGATCCACTGAAGCCAAAGCCTTCTGGTTGACCTCATGGGACCATGCAAAGGAAACATTGCCAATTTCCGCCCTCTTGATGACTTTCACTTGCCCCTGCCCCCCCCCACCAACACAATCATACACATTCAGCAGATAAGGGCTACTCCCTGGAATAACCAAGTTTTGAAGGATGAATTAGAAAGCCTACACATGGATAGGTTAACAAATAAAGTGTGAGCCATATGTTGTGTCTAGAAAAGTACAAGTTCAAAAGTTTTGTTAGTGAATGAGTAGAATGAGTTAAAAGGGACTATACAATAGGACTATGAGTATCGAATAAGATAATTTACATGCTGCACAGACTAAAAACATTTCTATATTTTCTATCTCAGGAAAACCTTATGAAGTAATCTATGTAAAATTGCTTTGGAAAAATTGTGAAAGAATACTGTTAATTATCACAAAATATGTCAAATATAGCTAGAGTGTCAGATCATTTAATGTATGAGAAGGTGAAAATATTTCTTAATTTATCTTGAAATCACATATTTAGAACTACACACCATGATGTCTAATTAATATCCTTTTTCTCTCACCTCTTTTTAGATGAATGGATTATAATCAATTTTAGTCCCTATTAAACATAGTAACAATTAGATCTTCTTGCTGCAAGGAAGGCTTGAAGTTTTTTTTTTTTTTTTCTTTTTTTCTTTCAACTCTTTGCAGAGAAATATCTAAAATATTTCTGTCATGTCCCTTCCTACCCATTTCTCTTTTTCCTACTGGGGTTATGAGCACATCACACCCCAAACTAATACCATCTCAGTGTTCCCTGGGTCTCTTGCCCATCAGTTCACTGACTCATCTGTCATGGCTAGTCAAAAGCAACACTATTTTTTACTATTTTGAGTAAAATACTTTTGGGTATTTATAACAGAAACAGTGTAAGAAGGAAATTGTAAAAAGAGGTACAAGAACTGGAAAGAAGACAAAATTATTATTATTTATGGATGGATTGGAAAATGTCCATGGGGCTGTGGCCAGAGAGTGCTTAAAGTAGGAATGGAAGCCATATTCTAGTTTTAATTTCTGTTGCTCCGTATCGGAAAGTATCCTGATGACTGTGTTGGGGTGATTCTCTTTCATCTTCCTTTCTCCTCCAGAGACCTCTTTCCACAAAAGGGTGGGTAAAGAGATAACTGTAATGAGAAATGTTATTAAGCTTTTTAAAAAGTTAGTTTTACATGGGCATCTGGGTGGCACAGTCGGTTAAGCAGCCAACTCTTGGTTTTAGCTCAGGTCATGATTCTAGTCAGAGATTGAGCCCAATGTCAGGCTCAGCGTGGAGTCCGCTTGATTTTCTCTCTCCCTCTGCCCCTTCTCCCCACACTCTCTCTCTCAAATAAATAAATCTTTAAGAAAAAAAGTTAGTTGTACAAAGAATTAGGAAAAGCAAATCAAAGTAGTGATGTTGCAAGCTGTTAAAAAAATAGAGAGCATTATTTGCCCTTAGGTTTTCTTTTTAATTATTTTTCTATATAGTTGGTATATGTTTCTTTTAATTAACATTGTTCGTATAGCAAATGACCTGCTTTCTTGTCAATTTATAAACATGTCATTACTTCATGGGAATAACATGGGTAAAGTCTTTCTCTGGCATTATTAATTGTTTATTCCCAAGGCCCACTTCATTGTCCAATCCTATATACTACAGTGCTAGTTACCTTTTCAAATAGCCCCAACTGAACTATAATAGAAACTAGAACAGCAGGGGTGCCTGAGTGGCTCAGTCGTTAAGCGTCTGCCTTCGGCTCAGGTCATGATCCCAGGGTCCTGGGATGGAGCCCTGCATCGGGCTCCCTGCTCAGCAGGGAGCCTGCTTCTCCCTCTCCCACTCCCCCTGCTTGTGTTCCCTCTCTCGCTGTCTTTCTGTCAAATAAATAAATAAAATCTTAAAAAAAAAGAAAATAGAACAGCAAATACTCTTTAGGGAGTGGGCTGAACGAGATTTTTAAACCAATGGATGGTCATGGCTGTAGTTTGATATAGATATACATATATATTTCAATCAGTCTGAATGTGACTTTTCATTTCTCCAACATTATGATAATATCCATATCAATAAAGAATCTTAAGTGTAGTTGAAAACAACCTGGGTTCCTCATTTGAATTTTAGGGTAAATCCTCCTGGCAGTATCTGGATAAGTATCACATATCTAGCTGGAAAGAGTCTGGAAAAGCAAGCCCATGGTTTCTTTATTTAGTGTGTGAGTCAGTGTTCTCCAGAGAAATAGAACCAACAAGATGGATATATATATATATATGCATATATATTATATACATATAATATATAGTATTATTATATATTATAAGGGATTGGCTCAAGTGATTATGGAGACTGAGAAGTCCCAGTATCTGCAGTCAGTCAACTGGAGACCCATGGTATAGTTCCAGTCAGAGTCTGAAGGCCTGAGAACCAGGAGAGCAAATGGTGTAAGTTTCAGTCTGAAACCAGTAGGCTTGAGACCCAAGAACAACAGCCAATGTTTCAGTTCAAATTCAAAGGCAAGAAAAACTGATATCCCAGCTCCATAGTCAGTCAGGAGGAGGTCCCCCCCTATTGAAGAGGTCAGACTTTTTCTTATATTCAGGCCTTCAACTGTTTGTATGAGACCCACCCACATTAGGGAGAACAATCTGCTTTACTGTCTACTGATTCAGATGTTCATCTGAAAACACTCGCAAAGATGCAGGGTGTCCAGAATAACATTTGGTCAAATATCTGGGCACTCTGATCCAGTCACATTGACACATAAAATGTACCATCGCAACTAGGAAGGGAGTTCTGGTTCCCAAAGGCCTCATGCAGCAGAAAATTTCCTCATATATAGGCAGGAAAACCCATAGGCTTGGCAGTGAACACAACTTCGTTAGTAAAAGTAGTCTACTCATTTCTGTGACCAACACCAATATGCATTCTTTTTTCTAATTAGTAAACATTAAAGAAAAAAACTCCTGCCTGACATAGTGCAATTATCGCCTACAATCCAGAGATACACTTGGTCATTTCTAATTGTGGATGGCCCATATTTTATTCAGTTGCTTCATTCAGCACCAAAGCCAAGGTTCTGGGTAATGTCCATTTTTCTGTTAGTTTTCTTGAAATCCTCTCTCAGTAATGGGTAATCCATGAACTAAATTGTAATGTTATTCATCATTAACACATCACCCTTAAAATATTTGGATAGATGGAAGGAAAAGAACAAGACAAGCACAAGAACAAAATTCACAATAATTTTTCTAAAACTGAAATAGGGACTCAAATTCAGTAGAGACATTGTTGTGTCTCCTGGTAGAAGCATATCCTCTTTGGTGTTAAGATTTCCAAGTCATTAATACACAGAATCAGGCTTGGGAGCAAAAATCTTTTGAGAATCATGGGTTGTTAGGTTAACCAGTGATGGTAACTCTATCAAACATTTCACTGAAGTGTTTCAAACATTTCATTTGTTTGCCATTCCAATCTACCCAGCCCCACCTCTTTCTCAAGAAACCTTGGTCGTACCAGTCCCATAGAGGCTTCATTCAGCTTTGTGCAGGTGCAACCTGGAATGTGTCACCTCGGGCCTGTATTGTGTCCCTCTCCTTCCTGCTCCAGGGCCTCTCTGATGATGTGTCATGAACAGTGCAGGAACCGACTCAGCGCTCAGACATGTGCAGTCCAGAAGTTCACGGGCCACCTTTGTCCCATTTGGGAAGAGTAGGAATAGAGACATGCTTCTACTACTTTTTCCCCAGAAGGAACGTTCTGAGATGCGTTTTGTAAGATGTGGGTCTTAGTACCACTTGCCCACAGTGGTGGCTAACTGGAAAATACACAGTTGTTTTGTCTTTGACTCATTCATTCCATTTAATTTCTCTTGTCACTCCTTCCTGCTCCCAAGTTCACTTAGCAAATAAATAACCCATGCACAAGGTTTTGTTACAAGTCTTGCTTTCAAGAAGACCCAGGTTAAGGCATGAAATACTTATATTCCCATGTTTTGGTTTTTGGAACTCTGTATATTGACTATGGGAGTAATTGTATTGGTTTCTGACTTACAGTATAGTATATATCACTTTGTAAGATGATATTTCAGCCTCACAAGTTGTTTGCAGCTGCCACTACAATATGCTTTAATAAGACAATGTTCTGTCACATGCAACCATCTGTTTCTGGGTAATGCAGTATGCGGCAAAACTAGAAAATCTGACAATAATCATTTTATTGGCTTAATTGTATTTTAGGCATAATTCTAAGTACTTATCAATGCTGTGTGAGATATTATTGCATGGCATAAGGCATTCATTCAGTAATTCCAGGGATGGTTGTTGAAGTAAGTATGGTTGATGGGGAAAGAATGCCCAAACCAATAATAGCCATCTGTTCTAATATGGAAGAATTGAAGTTCCTTTCATGGTTAAATGCATCACATGTAATCGATGACCTAATACCCAATGTCTGGATGTCCCACCAAGAATTAGGGTTGATTAGCTGGTGCTGTTGACAAAGGGATACAAGCAGTAGCTTGATTGGCCTGGTGGACATTTGCTAAAGGAAATCCATGTTATTGAACCCAGGCCTGGCCTTCATTCTTTCTACCATCATCACTTCAAACCTGCTGTTTTCTTCTTCCGTTGTTACATACTTACTTCTGGTACCAGGCTTTATATTGGTGTTCTTATTTGCAAGTCACAAAAGCTGCCAGGGTTCTTGATTCAAAGTCAGAAGCTTGTTAATTTAATCACTACAGTCTAGGTCAATTATCTACTCCCAAGGTGCGTGAGAGCCTGGGAAAGTGAGCGTCTGCTATTTTCAGCTTCTGTAGTGGGAGGCACTCTCACTAGTATTGGGAATTCCCCAAACATTGAAAAGAGTTCTCAGATGTCCGCTGGCCAAATAAAATAACAGATCTCTACGACAAGGGTATCCAGTTTGTTGTCATCGATGTGGCTGTGTGTTTTTGGTTCAGGTGCACAATTTTTTTTTCGAGGAGGATCATTCTGTCTCGGGTTATTAAAGCTGAGAAATCTGCACCTGCACCCAGTGTGGAGGTGGGATATAATAAAGAATAGAATTATATCTCCTAATTGCTTCATCATCCTTCAACTAGTTGTTTTTTTTTTTTTTTAACTGCCTCCGTTTGCCAGGCACTGCATTAAGGATGGGAATACAGAGTGATGAAGAGAAACATGGCCACAGTGCTCAAGGATCTTACAGGCTACTGGGAGCGGATCAAACGATTGATTGATCATATTTGTGACAACTTCCCTGAAGGATAAATATAAGATAACATGAGAGAAAATAATGGGAAAACCTGGCTTGTCCTTCACAGCGGGATCATTGAGGAAATTGCATTCACAATGAGTCCTGCAAAAATACAAATAAAGAGGCATCAACAATAGGAAGGTATGTTTGTGCCAGAGTCACACAATCCCTGACTACTATCCTTCACTAGTCGAAGGATTTCTTATTCCTTCATGTTTATGTAATAGAGGATACATAAAGCTATTTATAGATTATTGGTGTTCATGCTGGGCTCAATTTAACTACTGTCTATAATAAAATAAAATAAGATAAAATAAAATAATAAAATAAAATACACATTTTCTGCAGAAAGGGATCACCCATATGGAGGAATGATATTGTTCCCTTGTCCTAGCATTTCTATGAAAATGGATAGCTGCAGCTTATTGGACAGGAGGTTTTGTCATCTGATGTAATGTCAGTGCTTCCCTCAATGAGAGCCTAATGTACCATCAGAATCATTGCTTTGCTGCAAATAGAAAGTTGAAATTGTGCTGATATTTTACTCCCTCTGCACTTTCCATTTTGGCAGCTTGGCTTTCTGGCTGGTTACTTTAATCATTTTAAGTGCTTGAACTAAGAACCCATTTAACACTTTCCATTAATAAAGAAAAATGTGGTCCAGGAATACCCAACTTAGAATCTTGGAGGTCATATAGTTTAACCTCCATCCAATTCGGGGAACTCTGCATCACTTGTCTGACAGGTGGTTATTCAGGATCTGCTTAAAACCTTCCAGTGATGGAGAGTTCTGTAACTTCACAAGGCAAGAAAGACTCCCGATGTGGTTGAACTAGCAGAATCCGTTCTGAGATCTGGACATTATACATCTGTATCTGTTAGGATAGGTTCATATGCAAGTGACACAATGTTCCAAATGAATATCAATACATTTTTAAAAATTATTTTATGTAAAAAATGTCTAGCAGCTGGAAGTGAAGGACTACTATGGAAATTCCACAGAGTCACCAGGGACTCAGGGACTTGGGCCCCTTTCAGGTCCAGGCTGCCAAACCTAGGCTTTTATCTGCATGGACCCAGATGGCTGTTTGAGCTCCAGCTATCAGGTTTAATTTCCAACCAGCATGAGGGTGAAGGAGCTATCTTTCCAGAAAGATTACAGAAAGCTGAAACACAATAGTTCTACATAGGTCTCACTGTCCAGAATACAGTTACATGAAATGCCTGATGTAAAGGATATCAAAAAATGCAGTCTTTAATCGAGGCAGTCATATGCCCGGATAGCAGTTGTGGGACCTATTACTAAGGAAGATGGGGAGAGTATGATTTGAAGTAGAATAGAGGTTGACAAACTTTTTCTGCAAGGGGCCAGATAGTAAATATTTTCAGCTTTGGAGGCTATATGATCTCAGATGCAAATACCCAACTCTGCAGCTACAGTGAGAGAGCAGACATAGCCAATACATAAGCAAATGAATGTGGCTTATGTGTTCTAATAAAACTTTATTTGCAAAAACAAGCAGTGGGCCAGATTCAGCCCAGATGCTGACTTACCCCCGGAATAGGCAAATGGAAAGCTGTGCCACATTGATTAATGTATCTGAAAAGAACACACATTTTGTTAATAACCTTTGTCTTATTGTTGGGTCACATTAATACGTAGGCAACTAGATCTTTTGTCCTTTTCTACATGAAATGCTGATTAGGCAGTGGTTTTATTTTTTTTAAATGTTACACTTGTCTTTGCTGTGCTCTGTCTTTTCTGCCATCAGTAAATTTGTTAAGCATGCCTCAGTCTCTTTCAAATGGCTTATGAAAATGTTGAACTGGATAGTGATATGCATGTTCCTGAGATTTCTTTCACAGTTCAACAAATAAATATTTATTGAACATCTATTAGATGCCAGACACTAAATCATTATTAAAGCTATAAAAACATTGAAGATGGAACACTTGCCCTTTAGCACTGTGTGGTATAATTCAGTGGTTAAAACTTGGCAGCAAATCAGATTCATCCAGCGAGCATGAGAAGATTTACCAGACGCCTGGCTAACTTCAAGTATACTCTATGTAGAACTGGCCTCTGATTTCCAAGACTAGTATTCTGGATTGTGTTATTGCTATTATTGTTGTTTGCTATGAGATTAACTGGTCTTCACTTAATCTTAGTGAATAGTGATTGCCTTGTTCCTTTCTAAGTAATCACAAGTAATAAATGTCACTAGTTACTAATGCTTCCTCTGTATCCTGGCATAGTGCTAAACACTTTACATATATTGCCTTTACACAACAATCCCATGAGGTAGTACTATTATTAACCACATTTTACAAAGGAATAAACTGAAGAATACAGAGCTAAATAATTGCCCAGGGTCACAACTTTTACAAGTAGCAGAACAAGGATATAAATCCAATTTTGATGAGCTAGATAAGCAAAATCTTTGTTACCATAGAGGTTTATGTTCCAATTATGGAGAGAAAAATAAAGAAATAAACAAGATAAAATTTTATTTATTTAGCCCCCTCTATGTAGGTGTTTCACTTGGAGTATATTTAAGCCTTAAAACTGAAGGAGGGGCACCTGGTTGGCTGAGTTGGTTAAGCGTCAGACTCTTGATCTCGGCTCAGGTCATGATCTCAGGGTTGTGAGATCAAGCCTTGCATCAGGGCTCTGTCCTACTGCCCTACTCTGACTGAGTCCACTCCTACCCTTTTCCAACATACTTCCAAACATACCATCTAGAATTATGGTTAGTGCAGTGTTGCAGATGGAATGCGAAGGAAGTAGTTGACAAATGACAACAGCATAAGCACTTTCTAGATGTTAGTCAGTGTTCTTTGTATTGAGAGGCATATGACTGAGTATCCAGCCATTCATTTCTGCCTTCTTAGCATTTATAATGTAGTTTAGGAAATAAGACTCAGCTTCTCTCATACGTGAAAACTAACTCGTATCAGAACGTGAATGCTAAGTGCCAGATAGGAACATCAGATAATAAAAAGCATAAAATGTCAGGGGGAGGAGCAGTCTGTCCTTGCTGTACACTGTGATCTTTCTTGAATGCAAATCTCACAATGTCTCTTACGTGTTTAAAGTCCTTCCACTGCTTTCAATCAATTCTAGGGCAGTGCACAAACTCCTTGGCATAAAATATGGGGTGGGGGGGCCTTCTTGATCTCATCTGTCTTTTCTGTTCCAATCCATACTCATTCTCCTCCAGCCCCATCCGGTCCATGTGTTACTTGTTCCAGGAAGCCATCTCTGATGACATTAGCTCCCAATCTTCCTTGCGCGGGTGTACTCATAGAATCATGGGTATATTTCTCTCAAAGCTCATAATACTGAATTAAGCTTTCTTATTACTTATGTACTCCCATTCTCTGTACAATTTTGTATACTTAAATTCCTTCCAAAAGAGACTTTTAGTAGACATGGTAGGCTGCCCACTCAATACCCATTAACCCAGTCTTCCTTGTCAACACAAACTAGCTTTATGTAAGTATCCAGCTTTCAGGGAAAGTGACTATATTCTCAATTCAGGAGTCAATCCTAGATTAGTATATTGGTTTACTGCCAGTAATTGGTTTAGAGATGGAAAAGTGACATAATTTTGGCCAACAAGACACGAAAGGATGTCAACTAGGTGGTGAGAATTTCCTGGAAAGATTTCTTCACTTTGAAAAGTGACACAGAGGAACAGACTTCTTTCTTTGGACATTTTTATGTCTGGAAGTTCTGTAGGAAAATGTGGCAACAGAAATACATAAAGAAGTTAGGTTTTCTAGGTCTTTATTAAGTGGATGGATTAACAGACTCTAGAGCCACCCCGCCTTAGGGCTTCTTGTCTTGGTATCTGTAGCTAAAAAATATCCTAAATGATACAAAATTGACTTTCTTTTATTTTTTGTATTCTGTTCTGTATAAACAAGCTGAGAGTTTAAAATGGTCGATTCTTTACCTATCCATCAGGCCTGTGCCTTTCAAACAATGGTTTGTGAACATGCAGAGATTTAAGATTATTCAGGGAGATGTTAAAGTCAGCAACATCATCTGTTCTAATTTCCACTTTTCAAATGAAACAATGGAAAACTATGTATTTGTATTTTAAATGGAATAATTGGAGAACCTCTGAATACTTGGGAGATGTGAATTTAAAGCAGTTAGGAAAGCCCCCCAAACATAAGGTTGCTGATGATTTAGTCATTTAGTCAGTCTCTTAGCCAATTTAATGTTGGTGCCATTATGATAACTTTGACTTTATGTTGTTTTGTTTTTTGATAATGTATTATTTAATTCATACCCATGATGAACAGTTGGGTAGATCAGAGAAAAATAAGGAATGCCAATGCTGAAGTACAAGCTGATAAGAAGCATGAGGACAGTAACGGCAGATTTGCCTCAGTGTGAGCTCCACAAAATCCAGCTCTAGCAGTTACACTTACTTGTTCAAAATTCTGCTCAGTATTGAAAGATGCCTCTAGTACTTTGAAAATTAAACAGATAAAATCTACTGATGATTATATCTAATTTAGCTTTTCATTGAAGGGGGATAAAAACTCTCCACAACCACAATCTGTTCCTTGAAGAGAGGCGCTTATAAATCATAGTTTAAAATCTTTCTTTTTATTTCATCAGTTAAAGAGGTGGAAATTACAGAAACAAGCCATTGATTTTTTTGAAATGTAAAATGTAGAATGCTAAACAAAGTCATGAAAATTGTGTATGCTTTTATGTTGTATATTTTAATGGCATCTAGAATTGAAGTATAGTTTTGTCATTTAAAAGGTTTTTTTTAATTTAGATATGATTTTAGACTTACAAAAAGGTTGCAAAGTAGTCCAGAAAGTACCCAGTATGCCCTTCACCCGTGTTACCCTTATCTAACCATTGGACAATTATCAAAGATAAGAAATTAACATTGGCACAACACTATTAATTAAGCTAGAGACTTTAGTCAGATTTCAGCATTTCCCATAAATGCTTTTGTCTGTTCCAGGATCCAATCAGGATCTCAAGTTGAATTTATTTGTCATGTCTCCTTGATCTCCTCTAATCTGTGACAATTCATCAGTGTTTTCTTGTCTTTCATGACCTTCAATTTGAGTCTGTCTACTGTTTTCTCATGATTAGATTGAGGTGATGCCGTGTTGGGAAGGATAGATAACACGGAAGTTCTATGCACCTGTCGGGGGGGTAGATGCTATCACCATATATACCTGGTTATATCAATTTTGATCACTTAGGGTAGTATCTGCCAGGTTTCTTTACTGTAAAATTACTATGTGTCCATTCATAATTAATAAGTCTTTGGCGGGATATGCTTTATAATTAACAAATAGTAAGGGGAAATAGAGTTATCCTGTTTCTGAATAAATTTGCAGTCACTAATTTAGCAGCCATTTGGTAGAGCTTGCTTGAGGCAATTATTACTGTGGTGACCCTTCTCCCCATTTATTTATGTATTCAGCTTCCTATTTATAACTGTATGAACTCCTGGATACTTATGTTATTCTTTGGTTATAATGCAACAGTATTATTATTTATTTTGATGTTTGGTTTGCACCAACTTAAGTCATCCTGAGTTCATCTAATACCTCTGACTGCAACCTAGAACCACGCTGTTCATGCTGGTCTTCTCTCCTTGCTTACCTGTAAGTTCTTTTTCCTAGAGTGAGAAACTTGGCTCTCATTATCACAGCGTATTCCCTTATCTGTTCAGTGCAGTAATGTATAGTTTCAGAATTGATAAAGAGTATTTCTGCGAGAAACACATTTACTAACTAGAATGCAAAGTAGTGTAAAATTATTTCTGTCTTTAGCCTTATAGGATCTAATCAAATCACTTTTTTTTCAAACTTATTTACCCAAGTTCATTTCTTCCCCACCATCTTTAATCATCTGTAATGTAGTTGGTTTCATTTGTCATGGTTGGAATTTCATCTTTCCCCTCCCATCCTGGTTGATTTTTTTTTTTTACATTTATGTATAAGAAAATCTATTCTTTGTGGAGTATAGTTCTGTGGATTTTGACAAATGCATGGAGTCCTAGATGCACTACAACATAGAATAATTCCATCACCTTAAGAATTCCCATGTCTTAGTCTTTGTTTGTCAATGCCTTCCTTCACCTTCCAACTCCTGGCATCTGTCCTATTCTGTCTTTGGCTCCTATACATATGCCTTCTCCAAAGTACCATATATGTGGATTTGTGCAATATGTAACATTTGAGGTCTGGCTTCTTTCACTTAATAAGGCACATTAAAGATTAATCCATATTGTTGTGTGCAAAAACAATTCATCCTTTTTAGTTGCTGAGTAGTGTGTCATTGTATGGATGTACCACAGCTTGTTTGTACATTCACAGTGAATGAAGGATACCTGAGTCCTTTCTATTTATTGGTGATTTTGAATAAAGCATATATTAAGCATTCATATATATTCACATGAAAACAGTTTTCATTGTTTTGCATTAACTATCTAGGAATGAGATTGCTGGGCCATAACTTTGTATTTTTACGTTTTTTTTAAGTTTTTTTTTTTTATGTATTTTTAAGTTTATGAGAAACTGCCAAACCATTTTCTAAAATGGCAAAAACATCTTACATTCCCATCTGCAATATACCAAGTGCTCCGCATCTTCACTGACACTTGTTACTGCCTTTTTAAAAATGATTATTTTAGCCATCCTAATAGGTGTGTACTTGTATCCCGTTGAAGTTTTAATTTGCATTTAATTTGCATTTCCTTAAGGATATCTTTTCATGTCCTTTTTTGCCATCTGTATATCTTCTTTGGTGAAACGTTTGTTCAGATCTTTTGGCAATTTTTTTAAAAGATTTTATTTTATTTATTTGACAGAGAGAGACACAGCGAGAGAGGGAACACAAGCAGGGGGAGTGGGAGAGGGAGAAGCAGGCTTCCTGCTGAGCAGGGAGCCCGACGCGGGGCTCGATCCCAGGACCCTGGGATCATGACCTGAGCTGAAGGCAGATGCTTAACGACTGAGCTACCCAGGCGCCCCTCTTTTGGCCATTTTTTAAATGGATTTTTTGTTTGTTTGTTTTCTTATTCCTGAATTTTGAGAAGCCTTTATAATATTCTGGAAATAAGGACTTGGTCAGACATATAATTTGCAAATATTTCTTCCTACTTGTGCTTTGTGTTTTCATTTTCTTAACTATGTCTTTCATAGAGCAATAGTTTTTCAATTTGACAAATTTGAATTTATCATCTTTTTCTTTTGAGGATTCTTTTTTAGTGTCACATCTGAAAATTCTAGCCCGAAATTTTCTTCTAAATTTTCTTATTAGAGTTTGGGAACTTTACATGTGAAATTTAGGTATTTAATTCATTTTAAGTTAATTTTCATGTAGGTTGAAGTTCATATTTTTGCATATGGATGCCCAACTTTCCCACCAAAATTTTTTGAAGAGACTATCATTTGTCCATTGAATTATATTTGCACCTCTGACAAAAATCAGTTGACTGTATTTGTGTATATCTATTTCTGCTTCATTGATCTGTTGGCCTTTTTTTTTTTAATGTATTTCACCAATGTATTTTATTTTCAATATATAAATTCTATACAAATGTTGTTAGATTTATAGCTAACACTTGGGGGTCATTTATTTATTTATTTATTTATTTATTTTTAATTTATTTATTTGACACAGAAAGAGAGAGAGCGATCACAAGTTGGGGGGGGAGGCAGAGGGAGAGGGAGAAGCAGGCTCCTGGCCAAGCAGGGAGCCCGATGTGGGGCTCGATCCCAGGACCCTGGGATCATGGCCTGAGCCAAAGGCAGATGCTTAACTGACTGAGCCACCCAGGCGCCCCTTGGGGGTTGTTATTTAAATAATTTTTTTTTAAATTTCAAATTCTAGTCATCCACTGCTAATATATAGAAATAAAATTGTTTTTTGTATATTGCTCTTATATCTTACAATCTTGTTAATTCACTTGCTTGAGGACATTTTTATAAATTCTTTTGGATTTTGTATTGATTAATGTCATCTGTGAATAGAGACAGTTTTATTTCATCTTTTCCTATCTTTCTGCCTTTTATTCCTTCTTATTGTGTTAGTGCACTGGCCAGAACTTCTAGTACAATGTTGCATTAGAGTGTTGAGAGAGTATATTCTGTCCTGTTTCTGATCTTAAGGTTAATGCATTCAGTCTTTCTGATGTTATCTGTAGATATCTTGTAAGTATGCTTGATTATATTAAGAAAATTCCCTTCTATTCCTAGTTTTCTTAGAGTTTTCATCATGAATTGATGTTGAACTTATCAAATGCTTTTTCTTTGTCTACAGACATGATAATGAGGTATTTTCTTGAGTAAATAGTTTTTTGCTCTTATATTTGTTATTTTCTTCTTTTCTGCTTTGGATTTAGTTTGCTTTTTTTTTTTTTTCTCCTAGTTTCTTAGATGGAAGCTTAGGTTATTGATTTGAGACCTTTCTTTTTTCTAATATAAGAATTTAGGGAGGTGACATCATCAAGCTCTACATCATGAAGGCTACACAGGTCATTCCCAACTTTAGTCCCCTTCGTGACAAAACACCATTGTGAAAATCCCAGGACCTGGGGATAAAGCTAAAGCACCTCCCTGGACAGAAGAGATTGAAAAGTACTGCCTCAAAATGGTGAGAGAAAGGGCTGAACTCGGACTACATTGCTCCTCCTTCATGCCAGCACACCACTGCACCAAGAGTGCCTCCCACCCCCAGGCCTTTGGTTTCTCCAGTGGGAAAGGAGAGCCCAGGATGGACCTTCAGATTCCCCAGTGCTGCAGGATGCTTCCCAGCAGGCTTGCTTGGGTCCCGCCTCATGGGGATCCCTGGAGAACCTGCAGAGCTTGTTTTCTGGGGGTCAGATGGAGACAGAAAAGAATGTCAGGGCTTATAACAACCACCGCTCAGATCTTGGCTTACCCATTCCTACTTGCGGTGGTGTCCAAGCAGATCCCAGCCAACAGCTGTACGCATGGGTAAAGCTAAATCAGTGACCCCATCTGGCCTGGGAAGTCAGTTGTCTGTTCTGATTTAGATCCCCAGCCAATGGATTAGACTGGCCATGGGACCCATTCTAGGGCCCCACATGGTCAGAGAAGTAAAGTTGTAGTCTCTTCCAAGGCTAAGCATAGCCTCCAGTCCTGCCCCACCAGTAAGCATTGCCACAGATGCCCAGCAGCCACAGGCATATCTGGTGGCTTGGCTGGGCGGGGAACGAAGCCAGTAGCCCTGCTAACTGTTGAACCTAGCCTCTGGCCCCATACAACCAGGGAGTCTGATAGTGACCCCGAACAGCCTTGGAGCCCAGCCTACGGTACCACCAGCTGTGGAGCCTATCCTACAATACCACTCTTCCTCAGAGACCAGCCAGTAACCGCATCCAACTGCAGAGCAGAGCCTGTGGCCCTATCTGACCAAGGAGCCTGGACAGCAAGCCAGCCTATTCAATGAAGCATAGTCTCTAGCCTCACCCAACTAGGCAACCCCATCCCATCTGGAAGCACAGTGTGAGGCTTCAGCCAGCCAGGGGCAATGTGGGGCATGGCCTAGAGCCCTACCCAATCACAGAATCTAATTAGTGCCACTGCCTTGCCAAGGAACACAGCCTACAGCCCTGTCTGACCAAAGGTGATTGCAGAGCCCAGTTAGTGGACCTTTCTGACTATAAAACATAACCAGGAGCCCCATTTGAATGACGATACCAGCCAGCAGGCCACTCAAGCAGAGAACCCAGGCAGTGGTAACCCCTACCTGCCACCCCATCGACTTCCGAGCATGGGCAGTGGTTTTGTCCAACCAGGCATCCCAATAACAAGCCTGGCTCATCTGTGAATGCTACCAGCTGAACTATTCAGTAAATAAATAAATTATAATACATATATTAAACAATGAGAATGATCTCAAATAAACAACCTAACTTTATTTTTTTAAGATTTTATTTATTTATTTATTTATTTATTTATTTATTTATTTGAGACACAGAGAGAGAGCGCAGGGGGAGGGACAGAGAAGGAGGGAGAGGGACAAGCAGACTGTGCTGAGTGTGAGCCTGATGTGGGGCTCACTCTCATGACCCTGAGATCATGACCTGAGCCTAAACCAAGAGTTGGACGCTCAACAAACTGAGCCACCCAGCCTCCACAACAACTTAACTTTACACTTCAAGGAACTACTAAAAACACAAACTAAGCCCAAAATGAGTAGAAGGATGGAAATAAAGATTAGAGCAGAAATAAATGAAATAGAGAATAAGAAAACAATAGAAAAGATTAAATAAAACTAAGAGTTGTTTCTTTGAAGAGATAAATACAATTGACAAGTCTTCAGCTAGAGTAACCAAAAAAGAGAACTCAAATAAAATTATAAATGACAACTGACACCACAGAAATACTAAGGATCATAACAGAAAACTATGCATAATCATATGCCAACAAAGTGAACAATTTAGAAGAAATGGATAAAGTCCTAGAAACGTACAACCTAACAAGACTGAATCATGAAAGAACTTAAAAATTTAAAAATCTGAATAGACCAATAATGAAAATGAAAATTGAATCAGTAATCACAAGCCTCCCAACAAAGAAAAGCTAAGGACCACGTGGTTTCACTGGCAAATTCTACCAAACATTTAAAGAAGAATTAACACCAATCCTCCTCAAATTCTTTGAAAAAATTAAAGAGGAAGAGGTACTCCCAAACTTATTTTACAAGCCTGGCCTTTACCCTGATTTAAAGCCAGGTAAGGATACTAAAAGAAAAGTACAGGCCAGTATCCCTGATGAATATAGAGGCAAAAATTCTCAAAAAACACTAGCAAACCAAAATCAACAGTTCACTAAAGGGATCTAGTCCGTGATTGAGAAAGAGTCATCCCTGGGATGCAAGGATGGTTCAACTTTCACAAATCAATAAATGTGATACATCACATTACTGGAATACAAGATAAAAATCCTATAATTATCTCAGTAGATGCAGGAAAAATGCATTTAACAAGATTCAGTGGCCTTACATGATAAAAACTGGTCTCAACAAATTGGGTATAGAACGTATCTCAACATCATAAAGGCCATATATGGCAAGCCCACAGCTAACATCACACTCAATGGTGAAATGCTGAAAGCTTTTCCTCTAAGATGAGAAATAAGAGAAGGGTGTCCATTATCACCACTTACTGCAGTGATTATTTTACAATGTATATATGTCAGATCATCATGTTCTACACTTTAAACTTACACAGTGTTACATGTCAGTTATATCTCGATAAAGATAAAGCTTGGGGGGCAGAAATAATTTACTGATATCAGTCTCCCTCTAAACACTGCCTCAGTCACAGCCCTTAAATTGTGAAATGTGGTATTTTTCTTTTCATTCAGTTCAAATATTTTTAAAATTTCCACTGAAACTTCATCGTTGACCCACAGAGCATTAGAAGTATGTTATTTGTCTTCCAAACATTTAGGGATTTTCCAGATCTTTTTCTGTTATTTATATTCCTAGTTTAATTATATTAAAATCCAAGTTTAGGCTTTGTATTTTTTTCTATGATTTTAAATTTGTTGAAGTTTGTTTTATGGCCCAGAATATGGGCTTTCTTGGAGAATGTTCCAAATGCCCTGGGAAGGAAAATGTGTTCTGTTGCTATTTCACGGAGTATTCTATAAATGCGAATTACATCTAGTTGTCAGCTAATGTTCTTCAGATCTATATCTTTACTGATTTCCTGTTTACTTTTTCTGTCATATTTTGTTGAAAGCCATACATCTTATGTAGACACTGGAGACTAGGTAGTTTTTATGTCTGGAAACAAGCATACCTCTCTGGTAGGACTTTGGTGTGGATATCTGTTTCATATTTAGGGGTTAGCCTGGGTTTAAGTGTGTTATTGCTCTGGTTACCCGCGGAGCACCACAGGCATCGAATTCCTGTAGTGACTGTGTCTGGGAGCCAGGAAGCTTGTTTGACAGAGCAGTATCTGCTTTACCCTCAGCTTTAGGTCTTCTCTTTGAATTAGTCCCGAGAGAGGGCTTCTTGTAGATCTCTCAGCAGGATTTAGCTGCTACTGGTTGCAGGAAGCTTATTGTAGGTAGGGGGAAGCCAATTCGAGAGGGAGAGGTTGTGAGGAGTGTATTCTGATGAATCTTCACTCTTAGGCAGGCACCTGTCCCAGGATCTTGGGGGTGGGCACCATTTCAGTTCTTTACCCCCTTCCTGCCACTTGGTTCTGGGCCCACCCTGTATTCCTGTCCCTCCCAAGCACTAGAGATTTCTTTTTTTCTTGTCGCCTCCTGCAGAGTCAGTGAAGTTTCACCTTGTCCCTAAGGGTAAGAATGTTTGTTGACCCTCATGCCATAAATGAAGGTTCTCTTGCAAAGAAAAATAAGGAAAGTAATCTCCTTAGAGTCTTATACCCCTTCTGCATACACTGCTGTTCTCCTCCTCAGGTCTCCACCACAACAAAGGCTTTCTTAAGGCTCTTTACTATTTTTTCTGTGAAAGTGTGATGAGGTTTGAGGAGAAAGAGCCTGCAAGAGGGTGCTGAGGGAACCTCAACTTCTGTGTCTTACAGGGACTTCACATTCTCCAGCCAGCTCACATTTTCCCTTCACCAAGTTGTGATCTGTTCTGACTGAACTCTTCTTACTGATGTCCAATGGCATCTACTCCAGGTAAGCAAATGTTCACATCTCATCCATCCCTACAGTGCCTGTGTCTTCTTGGATTTGGGGACAGTTGATGGCCATGTGTCCCCTTTTCCCAATGGATTTGAGAAAAAAACATAAATTTACATTTGTCCAGGTTTTCAATATTATTATTATTATTATTTTAACTATGAGTGTGGGAGAGATGGTTTTTCCAGCTCTCTACATCCTTGAGCAGAAACCAGAAGTTATTTAGGAAGGTCTTAAGGGGCAATCTGGTTGAAAGCAGGGACTATGGATCTTATCTTAACGCTGTAACTGCATAGCATTTTATTTAAGATTGGAAAATCCTTTGTTCAAATCAAAATATGGAGGAGAAGGGGGAGCAGCTGATAGAAACTCCAAAGGGAGAACTAACCCCTCCCACCCTATACCACCACCTCATGGTCACTGCACTCAAATCACTTAAAAGTCAAAAAAATTCTGGCCTGTGCTTTCTCTCTCTCCCTCCCTACCTCTCTCTCTCTGATTCTCCTTCTGCAGTTTCTTTTTTTTTGGGGGGGGGGGGTATGTAGCAAAGGTGGTCCTTTTTTTTAAAAATTTTATTATTTATGTTAATCACCATACATTACATCATTAGTTTTTGATGTAATGTTCATGATTCATTGTTTGCGTATAACACCCAGTGCTCCATTCAATACGTGCCCTCTTTAATACCCATTACCAGGCTAACCCATTTCCCCACCCCCCTCCCCTCTAGAACCCTCAGTTTGTTTCTCAGAGTCCATAGTCTCTCATGGTTCGTCTCCCCCTCCGGTTTCCCCCCCTTCATTTTACCCTTCCTGCTATCTTCTTCTTTTTTTTTTAAAGTATAATGTATTATTTGTTTCAGAGGTACAGGTCTGTGATTCAACAGTCTTACACAATTCACAGCGCTCACCAGAGCACATACCCTCCCCAATGTCTGTCACCCAGTCACCCCATCCCTCCCACCCCCCACCACTCCAGCAACCCTCAGTTTGTTTCCTGAGATTACGAATTCCTCATATCAGTGAGTTCATCTGATACATGTCTTTCTCTGATTGACTTATTTCACTCAGCATAATACCCTCCAGTTCCATCCACGTCGTTGCAAATGGCAAGATTTCATTCCTTTGGATGGCTGCATAATATTCCATTGTATATATATACCACATCTTCTTTATCCATTCATCTGTCAATGGACATCTTGGCTCTTTCCATAGTTTGGCTATTGTGGACATTGCTGCTATAGACATCGGGGTGCATGTACCCATTTGGATGCCTACATTTGTATCTTTGGGGTAAATACCCAGTAGTGCAATTGCTGGGTCGTAGGGTAGCTCTATTTTCAAATTTTTGAGGAACTTCCATACCGTTTTCCAGAGTGGCTGCACCAGCTTGCATTCCCACCAACAGTGTAGGAGGGTTCCCCTTTCTCCACATCCCCACCAACATCTGTCGTTTCCTGACTTGTAATTTTAGCCATTCTGACTGGTGTGAGGTGGTATCTCATTGAGGATATGATTTGGATTTCCCTGATGCCGAGCGATGTTGAGCACTTTTTCATGTGCCTGTTGGCCATTTGGATGTCTTCTTTGGAAAAATGTCTGTTCATGTCTTCTGCCCATTTCTTGATTGGATTATTTGTTCTTTGGGTGTTGAGTTTGATAAGTTCTTTATAGATTTTGGGTACTAGCCCTTTATCTGATATGTCATTTGCAAATATCTTCTCCCATCATGTCGGTTGTCTTTTGGTTTTGTTGACTGTTTCTTTTACTGTGCAGAAGCTTCTTATCTTGTTGAAGTCCCAATAGTTCATTTTTGCCCTTGCTTCTCTTGCCTTTGGCGATGTTTCTAGGAAGAAGTTGCTGCGGCTGAGGTCGAAAAGGTTGCTACCTGAATGGACCTATAACCACTAAGGAAATTGAAGCAGTACTCAAAAATCTCCCAACAAACAAGAGCCCAGGGCCAGATGGCTTCCCAGGGGAATTCTACCAAACATTTAAAGAAGAATTAATACCTATTCTTCTGAAACTGTTCCAAAAAATAGAAATGGAAGGAAAACTTCCAAACTCGTTTTATGAGGCTACCATTACCTTGATCCCAAAACCTGACAAAGACCCCATCAGAAAGGAGAATTACAGGCCAATATCCCTGATGAACATGGATGCAAAAATTCTCACCAAAACACAAGCCAATAGGATCCAACAGTACATTAAAAGGATTATTCACCACGACCAAGTGGGATTTATTCCTGGGCTGCAAGGTTGGTTCAACATCCACAAATCAATCAATGTGATACAATACATTAATAAAAGAAAGAAAAAGAACCATATGATCCTCTCAATAGATGCAGAAAAAGCATTTGACAAAGTACAGCATCCTTTCTTGATCAAAACTCTTCAGAGTATGGGGATAGAGGGTACATACCTCAATATCATAAAAGCCATCTATGAAAAACTGACAGCGAATATCATTCTCAATGGGGAAAAACTGAGAGCTGTCCCCCTAAGGTCAGGAACATGGCAAGGATGTCCACTATCACCACTGCTATTCAACACAGTACTAGAAGTCCTAGCCACAGCAATCAGACAACAAAAAGAAATAAAAGGCATCCAAATTGGCAAAGAAGAAATCAAACTCTCACTCTTTGCAGATGATATGATACTTTATGTGGAAAACCCAAAAGACTCCATCCCAAAATTGCTAGAACTCATACAGGAATTCAGTAAAGTGGCAGGATATAAAATCAATGCACAGAAATCAGTGGCATTTCTATACACCAACAACAAGACAGAAGAAAGAGAAATTAAGGAGTCGATCCCATTTACAATTGCACCCAAAACCATAAGATACCTAGGAATAAATCTAACCAAAGAGGCAAAGGATCTGTACTCAGAAAACCATAAAATACTCATGAAAGAAATTGAGGAAGACACAAAGAAATGGAAAAACGTTCCATGCTCATGAATTGGAAGAACAAATATTGTGAAGATGTCAATGCTACCTAGAGCAATCTACACATTTAATGCAATCCCCATCAAAATACCATCAACTTTTTTCAAAGAAATAGAACAAATAATCCTAAAATTTGTATGGAACCAGAAAAGACCCCGAATAGCCAGAGGATTGTTGAAAAAGAAAAGCAAAGCTGGTGGCATCACAATTCCGGACTTCAAGCCCTATTACAAAGCTGTCATCATCAAGACAGTATGGTACTGGCACAAAAACAGACACATAGATCAATGGAACAGAATAGAGAGCCCAGAAATGGACCCTCAACTCTATGGTCAATTAATCTTCAACAAAGTAGGAAAGAATGTCCAATGGAAAAAAAGACAGTCTCTTCAACAAATGGTGTTAGGAAAATTGGACAGCCACATGCAGAAGAATGAAACTGGACCATTTCCTTACACCACACACAAAAATAGACTCAAAATGGTCGAAAGACCTAAATGTGAGACAGGAGTCCATCAAAATCCTAAAGGAGAACACAGGCAGCATCCTCTTCGACCTATAACCTGAACGGTCCTTCTGCAGTTTCTGTCTTTCTGTCTCCTCATCTGTCTTCCTCCGCACCCCATCCCTCAGGTAAAATGGCTCAAGCAGGGCCTCTTCCCAGCTTCTTGTAATACAGTGAACTTGTTAAACCACAGGTGCAGAGGGGGGATTCTGGCCCTTTCATGCCTTGGGGATATGGTTGACAGTCTTTCATCTGCAGCCATTAGCCACCTTGTCTCCACTTAAGTAAACCACACCAGAGCAGCATCCCACATCCCCCTCCAGCACTTTCTCCATTGCAGTCTTGCCAGATAGTACTGTTCAAAATTAATGGAATCACTTCAAAAACTTTTAAGGAGGTTAATGACTGTATATATAACTGTGGGAAAGTTGATGAGTCACCAAATACCTGACTTGTATAGGTTGTAGGCAAATGTGTAGTGATTCTCTCCTAGTTTTGACTCCTACTCACTTGTTCTGAACCTTTCTGTGATAGTCTCTGATAACCTTATGCCTGAATTTGATCTGCACTGCGAGTACTTTTCCCACTGGTGTTTCGCGTGGCTGTGTACGTGGTGTACTATGTTCCTTTTTCTCCATGATGATTTCTCATTTCCGTGCTCTACATTTGTAGGTCAGTCCTGCCCCTCTCCTTAATTGCACAGACCTCTAGGCACCTAGGTCAGGTTCAGAGGCATCGCTTCTCCTGATCTTGGAGAAGAGTTTGGATATCGCTCTCTGGCACATGATACGCACGGTCAGTAAAAGAGTGGAATATGGGTGAATAAAAGGACAAGCTAACAAAGTAGCTGGAGTCCCATCCATAAAAGACTTCTCATAGAGAAGTAACTTGAAGTAAGTTTTAAAAGTTGGTTATATCTGAGACTGAAGGAGAAGTGAAGCAGATTCCCAACAAATGCATAAATCATTCCTCTCTTCCAACAATCCCTTTCCACTGGCCCTTCTAACATGCAGCAAATGGTGGCGATTAGTAACACCCATGTCAGTACGTTGCTAGCGGCCAATGTCATCATTATTTTTCCTCCTCATCTGATCTGTCCTATAATTCTCAGACATTTGAGTATTGCTTATGTTGATTCTTCAATCCTGCAGCTGGCTCTGTGTTTCCACTCTAAAGCCACACAGCGCAGTTTGGATCTTGCATCAGCAGCCCACACATTGATATACGCCTGAGACCTTTCATATAATTTTTACCTTTTGTGACTCACTCTCTTGGATGCAGGATACTTGCTCTTGAATTTTGTGAAAGCTTTATTTTCTCAACATTTCTCACTTCACCCAAATGATCTATTTCTTCCAAGATTTTACCTTGGGGTGCTTCCATGCGGACTCACTAGCACTGTCGTATCCCGGACTCCTCAGTAAACCGGCTAAGGCAGGTTAGCCCAGGAATGCCACACCTCTGGATCATTTCTGCCATCTTCTTTGCATCAGCACTCTGGCCAAGGAATTGGAGCTGGAGAGCAAATCAGTACCAAGCTCTGTTGACATATTATACCAAAATAACAACACATTTTTATTAATTACCTACTTTGTAGGAGACTCTGCCAATTAATTTGTCTTATTATAGCTGGCTTTTCTGATGCCCCAGCATCCTTTCATGTACCTTCTTTGTGTAGCAGTGGTTCCAATTTGGGAAGTTAAACTGCATTTATCCTAGATTAAAATGTGTAACAAACAGCGTATCCAGAGACAGAGGGCTGGGTCAGCTAAGAGTCTTTTTGCACAAACTGCTGAGGGGGTAAAAAAAAAAAAAAAATTGAGTAGAGTACAGGCAGGCACATTATTTTTGTTTTTTGTTTCTTTCTAGCGTCAAAGGTCTGGAGGCTGAGGAGGGTGTCCTAACCTGAACACTATACCTGCCGTTCAGATTATCTTCTATTTGAGCCCTGGGGACCCAAGCCTGAATCCTGGGGGAAGAGATCTCCGTAAGAGAGCCAGTAAATGCTCCGAATCACTGGGACACTGATTGCAAAGTGGTATCAGTTTTTTTTTTTTTTTTAAAGATTTTATTTATTTATTTAATTGACAGAGAGAGAGAGAGACAGCGAGAGAGGGAACACAAGCAGGGGGAGTGGGAGAGGGAGAAGCAGGCTTCCCGCGGAGCAGGGAGCCCGATGCGGGGCTCGATCCCAGGACCCTGGGATCATGACCTGAGCCGAAGGCAGTCGCTTAACCGACTGAGCCACCCAGGCGCCCCAAAGTGGTATCAGTTTTGCCAGCAAAGGAGTCTTTGGAAAACCTTCATAATCTATTTGGGTGACCTCTGACTTCATTTTATAGATACAAGTATAATCCTGTTGTGGCACAGGGGGAAATTTCACAAAGTATTTTTACACCTGAACTTCCAAAAACTATATCTAATTCGATGGTACGAATTCTCTCATAATGTATATGTTTATCAAATCACCATGTACACTTAAATATAGTACAGCTTTGTCAATTATATCTCAGTAAGGCAGAAAAGAAAACATATCTGTGTTTACATTTTTGAAAAGCTCTAAAGTATCTCCAACAAGGTAAAAAAAAAAAAAGAAGCGGAATATTTACATTCAAATTTGTTGCAAATGTTTACATAGACATTAAATTTGAACTTGAAGGGTATACTTTAAAAAATTGAATTTATAATTTACAGCAACAAGCAACAGTGATATTTTGGCCACTCCTACTTCTTTTGTTTTTTGTTTTTATTTTTGTTTATCTAATTATAGAAATGTAGGTCAATTGTTACTCTGATACATTAGTTTTCTCAAGTAATATTTACACACAGTGAAATGCACAGATCTTATGAGTACTAATATGTATCACAATCTCACCTAAAATATAAAATATTTCCCTATCTATTCTATGGACAGACATGGGTTGCTTCCATATCTTGTCTATTGTAAATAATACTGCAAGAAACATAAGGGTGCATATATTTTTTCAAATTAGTGTTTTTTGTTAACTTTGGGTAAGTACTCAGTAGTAGAATTATTGGATCATATGGTATTTCTATTTTTATTTTTTAAAAAGATTTATTTATTTATTTGAGAGAGTATGTATGTGTAGGGGAGGGGGGATAGAGAGAGAGGGAGAGAGAGAGAATCTCATGCAGACTCCCCGCTAAGCGGGGAGGCCTATGCAGGGCTCAATCTTGCACCCCTGAGATCATGACCTGAGCTGAAATTAAGAGTCGATGCTTAACTGACTGAGCCACCCAAGCGCCCCTGATATTTCTATTTTTAATTTTTTCAGGAATCTTCATACTGTTTCCCACAGTGGCTGCACCAATTTGCATTCCCACCAACAGTACGTGAGGGTTCCTTTTTGTCCACATCCTTGTCAACACTTATTTCTTGTTTTTTAGTTTAGCCATTCTGACAGGTGTGAGGTGATATCTCATTGTAGTTTTGCTTTGCAAAAGAGAGAGAGAGAGAGAGAGAGAGGAGACTCATCTGGCCATGCTGGCTTTGGAAATAGGAAAAGGTCACAAGCCAGGGAATATAGGCTTCCTCCAGAAGCTGGAAAGGGCATGAAAGCAAATTTTCTCCAGGAGCTTCCATAAAGGAATGGAGCCCTGTCATCACGTTGATGTTAACCCAGTGAGATCCATTTTGGACTTCTGAATTCCAGAATGGTAAGATAATAACTTTGTTTTGATTTAAACCACCAAGTTTGTGATAATTTGTTAGAACAGCAATATTGATATTATAACTGATGTTTTATGCAATATCAATGAGTGGAAATGCCAAGTCATATGGTAGGCATATAATTAACTTTATAAGGAGTTACTAGATATTTCTAAAGCACACCAATTTACATTTACTCCATCAACAGTACATAAGAATTTAGTTGCTCCACAAACTTGCCAACAATTAGTGTTGTTCATCTTTCAATTTTGAGCTGTTTTGGTGAAAGTTATATATTATCATATTGTAGCTTTAATTTGTCTGACTAATGATCTTAGGCACATTTTCATGTACCTATTGTCTGTATTTTTTCTCCTGGGAAATATCTGTTAAAGACCTTTGTTCATCTTTAATTGTGTTGTTTTCCTTTTTATTACTTAATTGTAAGTGTTTAATATATTCTGAATATAAATTCTTTGTCAAACATAGGTGCTGTGAATGCATTCCTCCCATCTGTGTCTTGTCTTTCCTTTTTCTTTATGACATCTATTGATAAGCAGACATTTTAAAATTTAATCAAGTTGAATTTATCTCTTTAGTTTCATATTTACAGCTTTTTGTGTTTTAGCTAAAAAATATGTGTTTAACCCAAGGTCATGATATTAATTATTCTTCTATCTCTTATGCTAGAAATTTTTACAGTTTCAGCTTTGAATTTTTGTATGTGATGTGAGGCACTGATCAAGGTTTACTGTTTTCCTTACTTTATCTACTTGTTGCAACACTATTTGTTGAAAAGACTTTCTTTTCCCCATTAAATTGCATTGGCATCATATAACCTTGCAGGTAGGTATTTCTGCATGTTCTCTTTGTTTCCGTTTGTTTCCATTTATCTATTTGTATTGTTACACCAGTGCCTCAACTATTGTCACCTAATAGTGATTCTTAAAATTAGTGTAATGCCTCCAAATTTCTTCCCTTTCTTGAGGATTGTTTTGTCTATTCTAGATCCTTTTTAAAATATTTTTTAGAGTCAGCTTGTCAATGTCTATGCTATGATTTTTTAATTGCAATTGATTTGGAAAGAATGGGAATCTTAAAAATACTGAATTTCTAATTCATGAATATGTTGTTTTAGGTCATCTTTAAATCTTAAGATTTGTAATTTTAGTACTCAATGTAGAAGACTTAAATATGTATTTCATTAAAATTGTTCCCTTTGGTGCTATTAAATGATGTGGCTTACTAATGTTTTCTAGTTATTGCTAATATATTAAATTCAGTTGATTTTTTTTTTATCCTGAACTTTTATGCTAGGATCTTTCTTGTTGATTAGTCATAGTCTCTTTCTTAGGTTTCATAGGATTTTCTACATACACAATCATGAAATCATGTCTTTATGAATAAAGACAAATTTCTTTTCCAATCTTTACACCATTTCTTTTATCCTGACTTATTGCACTGGGTAGAAGCTTCAGTACAATGTTTGAGAGAAGTGGTAGGAGAGAACACCCTCATCTTGTTTTTGATGTTGGAGAAAATGTGTTATATATATCAATTTTAACTATAATGTTAACTGGAGGATTTTCACAGATGTCACATATAATTGAAGTTTTTCTATGCTTAGTTTGAGAATTTGTCATGAATGAATGTTAAATGTCATCAAATGCTTTTTCTTTTGCTTCAATTAAGATAATTGTTTTTTTTCTTCTGTTACTATGATTTTTAAAAATTTTCACAATCTTAAATCCTGGAATAAATTTCACTTGATTTTTATTGGTTATCTTTTTATATAATGCTGGATCCTATTTGCTAATATTTGGCTAAAATTTTTTATAAGTAGTTTCATAAGAAATATTGATCTGTAATTTTATTTAACATCCTTGTTTATGCTGCTGTTATGCTGGCCTCTTGAAAAGACATAGAAAATATTGCCACATCTTCTATTTTTCTAAAATAGTTTGTGTAAAATTGATAATCCTCATTAAATATCTGACAAAGTTCACTAGTGAATTCTATCTGGACCTTATGTTTTTTTTTTTTTTTTGTAGAGAAAGTGCTTAAAGTTAGCTTTCTTTAATAAAGAGAGTACTATTCAAATTTTCTGTTTTTATTTTGTTAGTCTTGGAGAGGTTTTTTTTCCTAGCATTTTGTCCATTTCATCTCACTTGTGAAATTTATTGATACAAAGTTGTACGCATTTCTCTTTAACAGAGTATGATGTGTTTATATGGTTCTTTTTAGACTTTTCCTACTTGGAGTTTATTGATTTCTTGGATCTGTATGGTATTGGTTTTCACCAAATTTGGGAAATTTTCATTTGTTGTTTCCTGAGCATTTTTTTTTCTGATGCATTCTTGATACTTTTTTCCTGTTACTCTCTATATTTATGTTTGACTACTCAATATTGCCTCATGGGTTACTGAGGCTTTCTTGAGATTTTTAAATATTTTTCTCTCCCTTCTTTAATTTGGATAATGTTATTGACGTTCTATATCTAATCTGTTGGTTAACCTATCAAAAAGTTTTTTGTTTTTGTTCTAGAATTTCGATTTGCTTATTCTCATAGTTTTTTCACTGAAACTTGTCCATCTTTCCCTTTAAATCTATGAATGTTTATAATAGCTGTTTAAAAATCATATCTGCTCTTATATCTGATTTTTTTGAGAGGGCTCTATTTCTATTAGATGCTTTTTTCTTTGATTAGGGCAACACTTTCCTGCGTTTTCTTCTGTCTAATAACTTTTTATTGTACATGTTTACTTTTGTAGAGTTTCATGTTCATTGTCTTCATCTTTTTTGTTTTTGTTTTGTTTTGTTTTAGTTCTTTTGTTTTCTCAGACAGTTTAATTGGTAGATTATCTTGATCCTTTTAGGCTTGGTTTTGTACAATGGGTTCACTTCAGGTTTTTCTTATTGGGTCTAGGGTATATTCTTTCCTACAAGGCATCATCGTTCTAAGGTCTTAATTGGATGCCTAAATTACTCAGTGAGGTCACTGCACTCCAGGTGGCCTGGATTCTGACTACTTTTAGCCCTGTGCAACCTCTAGCTACTCTTGGCCTCCTGGAAGCCATTTTCAGCTAGGCTTTGCAGACTTACTCCCCTGAACATGAGCATCTTCACTCTCCGCCCAGGAATAAGGTAAGCCCTCGTACAAATTCTGGGGTGACTTCCCTGTACAGCCACTTCCTTTTCCATACCCGATCCCTCCAGTTCCAGGTGCCTTGGTAGCTTCAAACTCTACTCTGGGCTGCCTCAGCTCAGTGAGATTGCTCTCTCCTAGACCCCTCTCCTTACTGCAAGGCTGTGGAAAGTGTTCCAGACAGAAATCTGGGGATAATAAGCCTACCTTGTGGGTTTTCCCCTTTCTCAAGGATGATAGACTGCTCTTTGTTTCCAGTGCCTGAAAGTCATTGTCTCACATTTTTTGTCAAGTTTATATAATTATTTACCTAGGAGGGTAAGTTCAAAACAAATTACTTGCAGTTACTGGAAGCCAAGGTCCTCTAGCACATTTTTAAATACCTACACTGTATAAAACAGTATGCTAATCATTATGGGATACAAAGAAATAGTTATCTTCCATCTGAGATTGAAAAGGTGCATATATAAAATATAAGATACATTGACTTTTTTCAGTTCCTAGAAGGCACCAAGACCTTTTCTACCTCAGACTTTGCATATGTAATTCCTTGTGTCTTAAATTCTTCCCTCTACTCCTGGCCTGGATGACTTTTACTTATCCATCAGATATCAGCTAAAATGTTACTTCCTCAGAAGAGACTTCTCTGACTTTGCCCTCTAAATTATTTTCTTTAACATTATTCTTATGGCACCCTGGAGTTTTCCAACACAATACTACAGTTTCTCTTTCTACATATCTGATTATTTAATCATACATTTCCTAAGTGCAAGACTACATCTTCTTCACTGCTCTGTCCCTAAACCAATCCCAGTATTGAAAAAGTAGCATAAAAATATTTCTTGACTGAAGAAATGAAGGAATAAGTGTCACAATTAGCATAGAAAATAGTCACAGTTTTTCTATAGGACACTCACTTCCTATTGAGTTGATCAGATCAAGTCTTAAGAGATGGAATTTTGAGAACGAGATGGGAAAAGTGACTTTCTAGGTACAAAATGTGCAAGTCTAAAAAGTTCAAGTCCTATTTTAGGAGGCAGTAGCTGGGCTTGTTTTGCTAGAGGATTCATTAGGTTGGCAAAGAGAAATAAAGTTTGGAAGGCAAATTGAGTTTAAACTTCTTATCTTAGCAGCCTAATAATAACCAATTCATAACCTAAATCTCTAATACCAATTAGTGCATATAATATCTTTCAAAGATGTAATTCATTTTAAAAAACTAGGAATTACATAAGTGTTCCTACCAAGGGCTTCATAAGTAGATATTACCTGAAACAGATACCCATAATTTTTAGTCCCTATATTTGAAGTTTAATTTTGTTGATAAAGTACACTTCTGGCATCCTTTTCAACCACCCTATAGAGACAAAATAAAGAATAAATTTTTCTGCCAGTCGTTTGTAGACATATTGGTATTAAATAAATCATGATATTTGGAGATGGGATGTTTGGGAGCGTGGGCTGTAATGCAGTTCTTGGAAACCACTGTCTCACTTCTTATGCCTGTAGGAGAACATTTAAAATAAGTGCATGATTATGAGGGTTCCATGAAAATGGAGAGCAGTAGAAGGGAGGGGGTACTGGGAAAAGGTGTCATGCCCATGTGAGACTCTTGGTGTGTGCATGCTCCAGTTACTTTCTCCATTTGTAGTTAAGCACGGAAGTAGAAATATGTGGTCTACTCACTGCCTCATGCTGTTAATTCTCAAAACAGTTGCAGGTGAGGCTTTCTCCAAGGCACAAGCCACCTCCAGGAAATAATTAGTCTCTTCCTACTGCCCTAGTCCTGCTAGTGAAACCCACTCAGTCACAAGGGATCATGAACAACCCCATTAGCAGCAACCTCCCCAGTCCCCTTAACAGAATGTATTAGATTTTCCTCAACTTTACTTTCTCCAAGTGGTGTCCTATAATTTGAATAGCTGAGTGACCTTATACTTCATTTATGGGGTCAGTGTGACTTCCTAGTGGAATTTCATTCCAGTCAATGTCACACACAATGAAGTGTGACATTATGTGAAGTCCCATTATGTGAAGCAACTGAGACCTAAAGGTTAACTTGCCCCAGTCATCAGCTAATAACTGGTGGAGTTTGGTTTCAAAGGCAGGTAACTGGGCTTCCAAAGAGGCCCTACACTTCATTGTGACACGCTGCCACTTCCCACAGTCACAATGCTCGCAGTGCGGAAAGGCATATATGGCAGGGAACTGGATCTGGTGATGTAGTTTGGGGCTTTCCAATAGCACGACTTTGAATGGAGATAAAGACATGTAGCACTTAGCTGTTTGGGAATAAGCAGCCGTCCTTCAAAGCTCCACTTCTGAGAGCTGAGATATTGGGAACTTTTCAAGCTGAGGATTAGTTGGCAGCAAATTCCACTAATGCCACCAGGTGAGTGAGCTTCATATTGGTCACACTTCCTCCTTTCCACACAGTGGTAGGGTCAGAGAGGGCGTGATCTTGTAGCATGGTTAGGTACGGATCAGTGTGGAGAATTTCTCACACTGACCCCATAAATGAAGTATAAGGTCGCTCAGCTATTCAAATTATAGGACACCACTTGGAGAAAGTAAAGTTGAAGGAAATCTAATACATTCAACTTTCTTATGCAAAATACATTTGTGTTTTTTGCAAAATAATTCTTATGGACTACCAATTTTGGATATTCAGGTGAATTCTGGTCATTAATTAAAAAAATGCTCTTCAAATAAAAAAAATAAAAATAAAAATAGAGATTAAAAAATAGAGATAACAATGGTATCTATACCATTTTATAGGGTTATTTTAAGGATAAAATAAGGTAATTTTATGTAAATATATTTATAAAGTACTTAAATAGTGAGCAATGTTTGTCACCTATTATCACAACTTTAATTCAATTTTTATTTGGCTTAAACACAAATTGTTTATCAAATACCTGCTATGTGGCAAGCATGTTACACAACATACTTGAACCAAATCTCTGCCTTTAAGGGGTTTAGATTCTAGTGAGAGAGAAAATAAATAATGCAAGTAACTTTAAACTACAGTATGTTAAAGTGACTTTTTAAAAACAGAAACCTAGAACAGAGTAAGGAGAATGCTTATTAGAGGGGATGGTAATTTTAAGCGAATTTGATCACGGAAGGCCTCATTGAGGAAGTGACATTTGAGCAATAACTGAAGAGCAGATTTCTGGGTGAAGATTGTTCTCCCTAGAACTGTTGCAAAGGTTCTGAGACTTGATGTATGTGGTCTGTGGGAGGGGAGGGAAGGCAATATGGCTGGAGTAGAATGAGCAAGGAGAGACAATAAGGAGATGAAGTTAGAGAAGTGGGGGCCAGGGCCCTGTGGGCCAGTGCAAAGACTCAAGCTTTTGCCGTCAGTGAGATGGAAGCCATTGCAGAGCTTTGAGCAGAGAGCGAACAGGGTCTGACCTTGCATTCTAAAAGCTCCATTCTTGCTGTTCCATGGGGAATAGGCAATGTGTGAGGGTAGTAAGATTGAAAACCTGTTAGGAAACTAGCTGAAATCCACATGTGAGAGGAGAGTGGCTCAGACCTGGTAGCAGGGGAGAGGTGAAGATGCAATCGGATCCTGGATACATCTTGAAAATAGAAATAAAGAACTGACTGATGGACTGCTGCCAGGGACAGCATAGAAAAAGAATTAACTCCCTCTCCCACCAGAAAATCCCAAACACCTACCATGTTTGTTGTTGCTTGATGTTAGATCTTAGATAAGTAGCAAAATGCCCGGCATGTTGTTCAATGAAAAAAGGAAAACAACACTTTAAGAGGTTGAAGTTTAAGCTACAATATTTATTTTTAATCAGAAGTCTTTTTTTTTTCCCCTGTCTCTCTTAACAAGAGTAGTCCTATCCCAGAACCTAAGACCGCAGAAAGTCTTTTAGCAATCAGTGGGTTGATTGGTGCAGAGGAAATTGGAGTGTAGAGAGGTAGGATATTTTTTTTTTTTTGGCATTTTTTTTTTTTTACTTTATTATGCTATGTTAACCACCATACATTACATCATTAGTTTTTGATGTAGTGTTCCATGATTCATTGTTTGCGTATAACACCCAGTGCTCCATGCAGAATGTGCCCTCTTTAATACCCATCACCAGGCTAACCCACCCCACTACCCCTCTCCCCTCTAGAACCCTCAGTTTGTTTCTCAGAGTCCATAGTCTCTCATGGTTCGTCTCCCCCTCCAATTACCTCTCCCTTCATTTTTCCCTTCTTACTATCTTCTTTTTTTAACATATAATGTATTATTTGTTTCAGAGGTACAGGTCTGTGATTCAACAGTCTTACATAATTCGCAGCCCTCACCATAGCACATACCCTCCCCAATGTCTGTCACCCAGCCACCCCATGCCTCCCACCCCCCACCACTCCAGCAATCCTCAGTTTCCTGAGATTAGGAATTCCTCATATCAGTGAGATCATATGATACATGTCCTTCTCTGATTGACTTATTTTGCTCAGCATAATACCCTCCAGTTCCATCCATGTCGTTGCAAATGGCAAGATTTCATTCCTTTTGATGGATGCATAATATTTCATTGTATATATATATACCACATCTTCTTTATCCATTCATCTGTCGATGGACAGTAGGATATTTATTTTTAAAGATTTTATTTATTTGAGAGCATGAGCATGAGTGGGGGGAGGGGCAGAGGGAGAAACAGATTCCCCACCAAACAGGGAGCCCAACTTGGGGCTCCATCCCAGGACTCCAAAGGCAGACACGTAACTGACTGAGCCACCCAGGTGCCCCTGAGAGGTAGAATATTTTAATAGATATTTTTACCAGGTGAAAAATAAAGTCAAATAATCCACCCATAGCACTCCTCCCTAGTGGCCCAAATCACTGATGTTCTTTCCTGTATAGTGCTTTATACACATCAAATACATATTGGCACTTCCAGCCCTTTAAATTCTGTATGAAGCCATCTACTTACATATTGTATGTACTCTTTAGATGTATAGTATCATCAACTTGGCTATCACCAGGTCTTGTTCTTGGAGCCACTCAATTTAAAATTGTTTTTGCATGTACTTAATTTCATTATTTTTTTACGTTCTTATTAGTAAGTCATTAAAGAGGAGGCACATTGGACTGGGAATTCCTATCTAAGGGCATATTTGCCCCATTTTCATCTTTATTCCTCTACAAATGAATCTGTAAAGTTCAGGGAAAAGGTTCTGTCAGCTAAAGATGATCTCTTGCCTCTCCCATACTTTATACCTACTTAATAGATCTCATTTGCAAGTGTAAAGTAGTGTCTGTTTTTAAATTGCTTCATAAGGTGCTGTGAGGCCTGTTTTTCAAAAAGTAGAAAGTGTGCCCTTTTTCCCCACAGTAGTAGAATTTCCTTCCCTTATTCACACTATGACAGGGTCTTCCTGGTGACCCTAGCATATAGTTGTACATCTTGAATGTGGGAACAGAAGAAGGGAACCCAGGTTGAACCAACACATTTGGTTCAGTACTTCCTCATAGCTGATCAGGGTATTTCAGTCAGCTAAACACATGCCATGAATTTCACATAGACTAATATTCAGTGAATACCTTGATGCTCCATAGGGCATTTTAGAATGATTCATTATGGAATAAACTTAGAATGTCAATTCCAAACAAGTTGCAAATTTTGTTTGTATAACTAAGCTAGCCCAGTGACCACAGTTTTTGTGTTTTTTTATTATTATTGTCAAACTATGGTCACTGATACAACGAGACCAATTTTAAACCCATTTGACTAGCCTGAAACCAAATGGCAACTATCAGACATCAGGGAATCTGGCATCTTCAAAGTGATAGCTCTTTAGAAAACTATGTTCAGTAAAGTCACAAAATTGTTTTATCTCCAAGAACATTGGATAGCCTATGTCTGAAATGACTTGCTTCCTACACATGAAGTTTTCTTAAACAAAATTCCTACAGGCTGAAATAGAGGTACATTAAAAAAAGCTATACGTAGAAGTATCCATAGCTGCTTCAAAAAAGAAGTGCCAAACATGAAATTATATCGATTAGAAGTGAAAACAACTATTAGGTATATGGTTATTTGGGAGGCTGTCCATCTATAAATGGCAATTCCCAACTTCTTAAATAACAAAAGGAAATGCAATGGAAAAATGAAAATTATCATTGATGTGGTAAGAGGGATAGTGTGCAATAATGAAAAAAATCCTTGATTAAATGCAGCATTGCCATGCATCAATAGCATCATTAGCTGTTAGGCTTCAGGATTTTTAATAAGGAATCAAAGACCAAAATGAGAATGATTTAGAATCTATTATTCAGGAGGCAAGAAATTGGAATGATAATCATATCAAATGAGCCCAAAATAAGGGATTAAGAAAAGGTATTTAAAAGTGAGCAAGAATAAAATATACAAATTTAAGCCAAAGCAAGCTAATACCTCATTACAGTGACTTGACATTTAAGGAAGGCACACGATTCCAAATCCAGCCCTAGAAAAATTGGACTTTTATTAATGAAAGCTACTAGATACTTTCTGTGGTTTCATATGAGTACGTTAGAAATGACTATTTTGATATCTAAATTTGAACAATTTTCCCATAAACAGGAACTTTGCCAAGTCACAGTGCAGACAAGTGAAGATGTAATGACATTTTTCTGCTAAAAATCCTAAGTGATGACCTATCTAGCTGCCCACCTGTATTTACCTACTTACCTATTTATCCATTCAAATAACTTGCATCTCTGTTCTGGGATGTATGCCCACCCACGAAGAGAAATGCCCCAGACCCTAAAATCTTCTAATGTCTTTGAGAACAGATGCATTTGCCGAAACCCTCTGTGGATCTGTGATGTGTAGGGCCAGAATGCTTTGTTCCTGCGTAGTACACAGGAAGTAAATCAAACGCTTCAAGTGCTGGACATTAATAATGCCCCCATCCTCAAAGGAGGACCCACTCTTAATGGAAAGATTATTCTCCAAACCTCATCAGCAGTGCCAGCCTCAAGGTGACTCATTCTCCCACCTGAACCTGCGGCAATTTCTTCCTTCACTGCTCTTGCCAGACATTAGCTGTTGCCATCCTCCACAAAGGGACATTAATAGTCCTGAAGGAAATATGCTGTTTTTGTTCTTGCTTCCTTGTCCCTTCCGTTGTTGCTCATTAACTTATATCTGCCCTCTAGGAATATAACTGGCAATCATCTAAGGTGAGGTAGAAAGTTCTTGCAACTTCAGAGATAAAAAATAGAGGGAAAAGATTTTTTTAAAGTAAAATATTAAAACCCAGATAACTCATTATTCACGAACCAGAGATCAGCTACTTCAAACGTCCTTAATGTTGTTGATTGTCACTGTCGTTTATTAATACATTTGAATTCATTCTGGATTCAAACTGCAGCTACAAACTTTCTCGCCTTTTTAAATGTATACTCTATTCACAGAAAACATATACGAGGTTAGCAGAGATGACAAAACATGTTGAGATAACACACAAACCACTTGTCCTCTGCATAGTTCAACATGGTGCCCTTTTAGCACTTAAACAAGAGAAAAGCTTTCTTTGTTTCCTACAGGGAATATTGGCCAAATTCAAGGGTATGATACATTCAAGCAAATAAAGATTTGCCTGGAATTGGAGATCCGATTCCAGAAAGCTCAACTCTTAAGTGTCTTTCAGGGCTACTTATGGAGTTTGGATTAAGTTCTCTGAGTACACAGAGCAGGGAAAACAAAGCTCTGTTGTGGGAGCAAGCAGGGGATACAAGTCCTAGTCCTCCTGTCCATTCCTTTGTACATTTCTATGCCTTGAGGCTATGCATCACACTTGCAAAATACCACGTAGGAATTTTTACTTTCTCTGTCAACCAGTAAAGAACATTTGGGCAAGTTGAACAGAAAACTACTTTTCTAACTCCTGTGTTAGATATTGGGTTCAGTGTTTCCTTTTGAAAAAGCCTGATTTGACCCCCCCAGTCATGACACACTGTGCCTCAATTTAAAGTTCCCTTCATACACTGAAAGGGCAATGCTGTGAGATCTTCAGATGCCTATTATCTGGGCCATAATGAGGATGATTCAGCTAAGGTTTGAAAAGGATTTTGACAGTCTTGGAGGAAGGATGCGGAAGCGCCCTGCGCTGGGCTCTTAGGAAGCCCAAATCTTTCCCTTATGCAAAGAGACTCTCAGATACTTCAGGACTGTGGTAATGTTAGGTTTTAGAAGGCAAGGGAAGTGCTCCCCCCAGCCCCCGGATGGAATGAGAAATAGAATTTCTTGATGACTAGAGCAGCTTTTTCAGAGTTTCTAATAATCAAGTTCACAGAAATGCTATTTGTCCTAAAATTTTCCTATTAGGAAAAACTGATAATGCTGTCCTGCTCCTTACAAATACAACTATATCTTTTTCAGGTTTTCCTTATTGTCACATTTCTCCAGTGAGGACAGATTTCTTTTTTAAACTTAACAAACCTAAGATACAGACCAGATTAATGATTAGGCAGGAGGGCTGATATTTATTTTATGGTGTCTTATGTTGCAGAATAGACTTTATATTCATAACTTATATAGCATAAGTGGCTTAATTCCTTGCTACTCAAAGTTTGGTCTTCAGATCAACATCAGAAGCATTACCTGGGCCCAACTCCAGACCTACTGAATCCTACCCTGTCTTTTAACAAGTTCTCCAGGTAAGGTGTATGCCCAGTGACTGGTGAAAGCTTTGGTAGTTCACCAGCTCAGCAGGGTTTGGAGAATTTGGGTAAGAGACTGACTTTAAGAACTGGCGCAAAAGGCCAGGTCATAAAATATTCAAACAACACTTAAAAAGTTGAAAGTTTTGGTGGAAATGATATTGAAAACCAGCATATTCCCACCCAGAAATTATATTCCCAAAGATCTTTTCTGTTTCAATTCTCCTCTCTTCTCAATCATCAAAACTGTTCTAGTACTGCCATGCCTGGAAAAAAATGGATATATAATTGCCAAACACGTCTTAAAATTAAATTACCTATGTATCCTAGACAGACTCTATATGAGTAAAAATATTTCACTTTTGAGTGTGTTCTAAGGATTTGTTTTCCTTCTCAGAGATTTAATGAAAAGAATCTAATAGTATGTTTAGTCATTCTTGAACCCTAACTCTACAGTATTGTCACCTAGAGCGAAGCTGCTTACTAGGTTTTCTTCTTGAAGTCCTGTGCCTTATCTCTGCACTGCAGCAACTCCGTCTGACTTTTGGGCAAGTCCACAAGCACCTATTAAGGGGCCCTAGCTTCTTAATAGAAGCACCTGGAAGATTGATCGCTCTCTCTCTTTCTCTCCACCCACCCCTCTTCCCCAGTTCTCTCCCTCTCTAAATCAGATGTTTGGTTCAAATTGTCTTGCTTCTGAGAGGTCTTTAGCTCTCAGATAAGATCTTCTGTTCTCTACTTCCTTGTTTATCTCTGCACCTCATATTTGTTAAAAACAAAACAACAATAACAAAACCATTCTCCTCAAGCCTTGAGCCTTGCCCAGCTCAGAACCCCACTCCCTTTGTTGTTTCCCATCTCTGATTCCTCATCTTCAGGAATACAATTCAGACACTTATTCTGGGGGTTCTCTCAGTTTCTGTGCCAATGCCCAGAAAGTCAAGCTGAACATCTTCTAGGGTTTAGAGCCTCCTAGACTGCCACCTCCACCCTCAGCTTCCAGCAGCCGCCTCCTTTGGGCTCCTAATCCTTCACTGCACTAATCCAAATGAGTTACTGGAACTGTTTCCAGTGCATTCGGATACATGTAGCGCTAAAGTCACTGTTTCAAGTTCTGAAAATCTCCTCTGAGAGTGAACTTGCCCCTTATTTTTCAAATCTGACTATTCGAGGTTATACTAAGCTTCAAGTTTGGGGATCATCAAGGGAAGGTGTGAGAGAGAAAGTATTTAGTATCTTACCTTTAGAGAGTTCTTCCAGGATCCATGTTCCTTTAATGGAGATTAACAAGATTCCATTTATCAAAAGTTAGATTATAACTGAAACTTCCTTTAGGTTGGAAGCACATGACAAAACAGCATATTCATTTTGGCCAAGGCTTATTTGAATAGCTGTGTTATTTCCTCATTACTTTCTTGGATAAAATTAGGTTCTGGATTTAACAGGTGTTTGATTCCTCCAGCCAAAGTTAATGAGAAAGGCTCATTGTCCACAATGAAGCTATTCCTCAGTGGTCACTTTTTTTTGATAAATATGTGTTTGTTCACTGAGCTTCCTGTGGGAGAGGTGAAGGATCTGGAAGCCTATCAGAATTTGGTGCTGTATTTTTAAAGGCCCTAGACCTTAGGAATTTTTATTTTCTTTCTATGTAAGGTTGATAAACTCCAGTGATCCAGTGAACTGGGGAATAGGAAGATGATGCCTCCAAGAGTAAGAATAAATGTGTTCCTATAGTTAAAATTTTGATATAACCACAGATTGGCAAATAAAGATTATAGTCCAAATTAGAGACCTAAGCAATACCAGTGGTAGAAATTCAGTGACCCTTAAGGCCTGTGTCTTCTAGGAGATATTTGGATCATGGGTCTCAGCCAGAAGAGGCTGAGCCACATGAGATAGCTAAGGAAGTACTGGCAAATGGTGTCTAGCCCTTCTCAATAATTCCCTTAAGTTTTCCCCCCTTCTTCTTTTTTTTTTAACATATGTATTATTTTTTTCAGAAGTACAGGTCTGTGATTCAACAGTCTTACACAATTCACAGCGCTCACCAGAGCACATACCCTCCCCAATGTCTGTCACCCAGCCACCCTATCCTTCCCAACCCCCACCACTCCAGCAACCCTCAGTTTATTTCCTGAGATTAAGAATTCCTCATATCAGTGAGGTCATATGATACATGTCTTTCTCTGATTGACTTATTTCGCTCAGCATAATACCCTCCAGTTCCATCCACGTCGTTGCAAATGGCAAGATTTCATTCCTTTTGATGGCTGCATAATATTCCATTGTATATATATACCACATCTTCTTTATCCATTCATCTGTCAATGGACATCTTGGCTCTTTCCATAGTTTGGCTATTGTGGACATTGCTGCTATAGACATCGGGGTGCATGTACCCATTTGGATGCCTACATTTGTATCTTTGGGGTAAATACCCAGTAGTGCAATTGCTGGGTCGTAGGGTAGCTCTATTTTCAAATTTTTTAGGAACTTCCATACCGTTTTCCAGAGTGGCTGCACCAGCTTGCATTCCCACCAACAGTGTAGGAGGGTTCCCCTTTCTCCGCATCCCCGCCAATCTGTCATTTCCTGACTTGTTAATTTTAGCCATTCTGACTGGTGTGAGGTGGTATCTCATTGAGGATTTGATTTGGATTTCCCTGATGCCGAGCGATGTTGAGCGCTTTTTCATGTGTCTGTTGGCCATTTGGATGTCTTCTTTGGAAAAATGTCTGTCCATGTCTTCTGCCCATTTCTTGATTGAATTATTTGTTCTTTGGGTGTTGAGTTTGATAAGTTCTTTATAGATTTTGGGTACTAGCCCTTTATCTGATATGTCACTTACAAATATCTTCTCCCATTCTGTCAGTTGTCTTTTGGTTTTGTTGACTGTTTCTTTTGCTGTGCAAAAGCTTTTTATCTTGATGAAGTCCCAATAGTTCATTTTTGCCCTTGCTTCCCTTGCCTTTGGTGATGTTTCAGTGGGGGGGGGGGATCGGAGGGGGAGACGAACCATGAGAGACTATGGACTCTGAGAAACAAACTGAGGGTTCTAGAGGGGAGAGGGTGGGGGGATGGGTTAGCCTGGTGATGGGTATTAAAGAGGGCACGTTCTGCATGGAGCACTGGGTGTTATACGCAAACAATGAATCATGGAACACTACATCAAAAACTAATGATGTAATGTATGGTGGTTAACACAACATAATAATAAAAAAAATTTTTTTTTAAATAAGAATAATTCCCTTAAGTACAGTTCAGGTAGATAGGTCTTCTGGACCACAGTCTCAGTGTCAGATAGGAAGCTAACCTGCTATATTAAGTCTAAAAGAGGGCTTTCTCAAAGGAGATATATCATGTGTGTGTGTATGTGTGTATATATATATATATATACACACATATATACACACACAGGTGTGTGTGTGTATATATGTGTGTATATATATATAATATATAGTTATTATATATAATTATATATTTTATATATAATATAGTTATTTTATATATATATATATAATTTTAAGGTCCTTGATCTATATAGCCAAATTGCCTTTCAAAGAGTTTATAACAATTTATGGTTTAGTAAGATAAATATGAGAATATCTGCTTCCCCATATCCTGGTCAAAGACCTTAAGACATTCTCAGAAAAGCCAAGGACTAGTTAGAAAAGCATATCAAGAAAGAGATGTCATAGGGTCTGCTTCAATCTCCTAAAGTTCACCTGCCCTGCCCATACTAGAAAAAAGCACCTATTCTTCTATCTGGAGCCTTGCAAAATGATGAATGACTTTGTTCCAAGATTTTTTTCCAGCACTGTTTTTCTCATTCCACATGAACCATGGCTTTTACATTTCTTCCCCACCAAACCTAAGAAAGTTTCGCCCTCTATCCTTCTCGGTGGCAGGCTTCCAGATATGTATATCCAGCTTCAGAATCTAGTCCTCATGAGCAAGTTCAGGTTGGAGGACCAATTCTGAGAACCTGCCGTATGCCTTGGAGATGTGCCTGAGCACATCAAGACCGTCTGTGCAGCAGACCTGAGGGTGTGCTGGTTCTGATGTGCACAGGAGAGAAGAACACAGGCTGAGTGGCAGGAGTAGGTTTCTAGACCTCAGTGTGGGAGGGGTGTCCTGAGTCTAGTTAATTTTACCCCTAAACTGTGTCTCTTCTCTGTCTTCTACTCGTGATCCCTATTATCACTGAAATCCAGATCCTCCTCCATCAGGCGGTGCTTTAAGTGTTACAATGACGCCCTTAGCAGTTCATTTCTTATTCCAGAACTTAACTTCAGGAGAGGATTATGTCCTATGTGGGATTAACATTGCACCCACCTAACTAACTCAAGTATAAACTATACTTCATTGTACATTTATTTTCAGTCTGGCTGACTTAAAATGGATTAAAATGTTCTTAAGGGAAAAACTCTATCTTATTTTTTCTAAAATAGTCAAATACACCACCACAGAAGTTTACTGAATTACCATCCAAATCCCTTTCTTCCCTGAAAGATATATTCAGAAGTTCTAAAGGGAGGAAAATACAGCTCTTGTGATTCACTGTAGCTCTCTAATATACAGACAGTAGAGGAAATGCATGATTATTAACATCATGTCCCATCACAACCAAGACGAGCTTAAGAGGACAAGATATGGAGGATAACCAGCTTCTATGTATTTGATGTTCCCTGTTTTCTTCTGATCCCTCTGTGTATGCACGAAAAGTTCCCTTTCTAATTTAAACACCTTTGTGAATTAAGGGGCATATATTCAAGTCTTCTATATGAAGAGATGATTGGTATCATCTGATTTATTCATACCCATAAATGACACCTCTCTGAAGACCACTCAAGATGTTCTGGATCATTACCTAGTCTACCACTTGTGATTTCCAAACTTACACCCATTATTTTTCTCTTAATAGCTCACCCATTATGACTCTTTCATTTTTTTCTTTATCCTTCATCTTCTTAGCTCAGGCATAACCTTATATATTCAATCAATTCTGTGTGCTTTTTATGGTTCTTCTGTTTTAATACACTGTCCCAAAATTATAAAAATATGATTTGGTGTCAGTTTTCTTTGAAAAAGTTATACTACTTGGGAATATATTGGGATGAAACAGGCCCTTATGAGTTTGCCTGGATATTATTCCTGAGAGAAAATGAATTCAAAGATTCAATACCTAATTACAAATACAATGTTGAAATGCAAACCACATGTAAGTTCAGACATGCTAAGTGATTTCTTCCAGGCCCTATTGCTCTTACAAAGGAAATATCTTTCCTGATATGTCCCATCACCAATTAGGGACATGATCAGAGTTCTATTAACCTCAACACTTAATTCAGGGAGTTTTGCTTTAAGAATTCTAATCGCATCCATAAATTCTTCATTTATTTAATAAATGTGTATTAAGCATCTATCAGTATGTCTGGCAGTTGAAAATACATATATATGAGCTCAGTCCTACTTTTTCAAACCAGTCTCCCCACCCACTATAAAAGGGGGAAGTGTAATAGAATCTCTTGAGTGGGCAATGACTGAACATATAATTGAGAAACTCTCTAAGGGCAATTTGGATACACCCACCCATGCCCATTTGAAAAGCCCTGTTCTATATCCTTTCTGTTGGAAATCTCATTTATTCCCATGGCTTCAAATAACTTTAATATGCAAATAACCCTAAAATCTATACATTTAGTATAGTTTTAGAAAACATAGTTTTCTCCCCTGAATTCCAAAAACTTCTGTTTCTGGATTGCCTCCTTAAAATTCCTCCTCGCATAAAACTTCTTCAAAACCAAACTCTGGGTCTGTCCTATATTCGAACTTGCTGGGTGAGTATCTTAGAACTTCTTATGTGTCTCACAGTCTAGTTAATTCACCATGTTTCTAAGCTGCCCCTCCTCTCTATCTTCACTATTACTTCCCACAGACTAGATCTTCATCAACTGGTGTTTAAACAATTGTCACGTGTCCTATAGAAATTCCATCCTTGGTACACTTCTTCTGTTATCATTATAATACAAAAGTCAGGTAATTTCACTCTCTTAAAAAACTTTGAGGGCATCTTCATCACTTTCCAGATTCCTTGAAAATCTATTAAAGGATACAACCCTCCATACATTCTAACTTTATTCATAATCTGCTTTTTCTCTCCCATGAACTTGAAGCAAATAAAATTTCTCTGATTTCAAGAAACATTTCCCTTCTAGTGTCTCTGCATGCTTGAAGCTGCTCCATTTAGTAGGACAATTTAGACTTGAAATGCAGCTTAACTTTAACCTTAGATTCACAACATATAAATTGAGAATAGCAATAGCTATCTTGCAGATTTGTTGGAGGATTATTAAATGAGGTGTTTATAAAGCCCTGAATACATATCCTAGTACAAAATTAATGTTCAATAAGTGGTGGCTATTTAATGCTGTTTGTTTGTATCTGACAGTGTTAATTTAGCATTATATTGTGAATATTTCTCCATGCCATCAAATAGTCTTTGAAAATATGATTATAAACTGCTGCATAGTAATAAATCACATGATATACCTTAATTTATTTTACCAAATGCCTATTGGTGAACATTTATATTGTTTTCAACTCCTTACTCTTATAAACAACACTGTAATAAATATCATAATGCATAAATCTTTGAGAATACCTCCAAATACTTTCCCAGGACAAATTACTAGAAGTGGAACATTCTAAGGCTCTAAAAACTTGTTGTCAAATTACTCTCCAGAGAGGTACCAGTTGATGTTCCCACTAGCAGGATAAGAAAGTTGCTGTCTCCTGTACCTTTCCAAATGTACATACTCTTTCTCTCTCACCCTCTTCTGTTTACCAGTGTAACAATATCTTGTTTGTTTCTGTTACAACCACCAAACAGTCCTCCATCTTTAGCCCATCAGGTTTTTTTAGTAACAGAGATAGAAGCCCATTTGCCTTGAAGAATCTTGGGAGGTTTTATTAATCTCTCTGACTCTGGTCTTAAGGGAGTAGACTGTACATCTCAAGCATCATCCAAAAGGGTTGCCTTTATTTAACCTTGTCTAAAATAAACAAATCACCTCTACTACCCTACCAATCCCCAGTTACTAAGTAACAGCAGCAACAACAACAACAACAACAAAACAAACAAAAAGTCCAAACACGCCATAATGGAGCATTCTATGATTCCCTGACATTCATTCCTCCTATCCTGACCTCAAACATAAAAATGACAGGGTAATAATTAGGGGTTATGGAAGGGATAAGACTACTTAACCTCAAAATTTTCTAGCTCAGTCAAGATATAAAAATATATTTATAAAATCACTGGTATAAATGGTCCTTACCCAACATTAAGAGATCAGTTAAACAGCAAAAAGTACGTAAATCCTACTTATCAACTGGTGAAAGAGGAGATAACGGCAAAATTATTTTATACACTGTTTGCTAGCTAAGAAAATACAGGATGATATAAGGCAATAGTTTAATAGGGTTTTATGTTTATCTCATAGTCACTGTCTCCCCAGGGTCAGGCATATTACAATCACTCAAAAATATGTTGAATAAAAGAGTGAAGGGGAAAAAAAATAGTTAACCAGATTTGACTCTAAACTACTTTCACTTAAGCAAGGAATCTTAGAATAGCTCTCAAAATTCTGATTAAACTTCCTCTCAACAGGTTTAATTTGCATTTATTGGATTGATAGTAGATAAACATGGTTTTAATTTCACTATCAGCCATTTGTATTCTTTTGTGATATATAACATTATATATGATTATATGACATATGTTACATGTATCCTTTGAACCAGCAAGTCTGCCTGTGGCAATTTAATTTAAGGAAATAAATACAGAATGTCAGAAATAAACAGTATTAAAGTATTCTAGTGTATTTAAATCAAAAAGGAAAAAAGACCCATATATTCAGACATACCGAATTATATGCACTGTGGCACAATCACATGTTAGATTACTATTTCAGCCATTAAAATTGATGACCTAAAAGAATAAGCAAAACAAATGAACAACAACAACAAAAAAAAAAAACAGACTCTTTAAATATGGAGAACAAAATACAAAATGGTGGTTGCCAGAGGGAAGGTGTGTGGGAAGATGGGTGAAATAGGTGAAGGGGAGTAAGAATACACTTATCTTGATGAGCACTAACTAATGTATAGAACTGTTGAATCGTTATATCGTACACATAAAGCTAATATAACACTGATTGTTACTTATAACTTGAATAATAAAAAGAGAAAAGAATAAGCACACAGAAGCTATCGTATATCGATAAGTGAAAACATTAGGTCACATGGCTGTGTATGGAATGATGTTCTATCTCCACGTTCTCATTTGAACCTATCATCAACCATCTCACCAGACCTGTGAAGCTACCAATGACCTCTGTGTTGTAAAATCTCAGGGCTCAGTGTGCAGTTCTGCTCTTACTGGGACTATGAGCATCACTTGACCCAGGTGACTGTACCTTCCTCCTTGGTACAGTTTCAGCACTGCACTTAATAATTCCATGTACTCTTGGTTCTCTTTCTTCACTGATGGTTCTTCCTTAGTTTATTGTTGATTTTACTTCATATCTCAAGTTTTAAAATGAGTTCCCAGTCCTCAGTCCTTGATCCCTTCCACCGTCTTCACTCACCCCTTGGTGAATCCATCCAGTCTTATGACTTTAACTGCCATCTGTACATACTGATGTGTCCCAAATTCCTATCACTAGCCTGGACCTCACCTCTGAGCTCCAGACTCTGCAGTTGGCTGCCTATTAGACATTACCAGATGTATATTTAATCAGTTTTGCTTAAACACATAAAAAAATGTACTCTTAATGTTTTATACTCAAACCTATTGCTTCCCTAATCTTCAGCATTTCAAACAATTCAAACAATTGACAATTGTATTCTTCAGGTTGAGTAACAAATAATGGAGGAAGGTGCGGTTGAACTTTGGGGGGATGAAGTCCGTGGTGGGGAGGAAGGTTGAAGATAAAAGAGGAAAGACTTAAATATTGTTTTTCCAGTTTCCCTCTAAATCTGCTTGAATATTAGATCTTCATAAGCTTAATTTTAGGTTTCTGTAGCATCAATTTCTGCAACATTCACTGTCAGTATTTTTCAACAAAAGTGATTCCTGAGTTCACACAAAAATAATCTAGGGGAGTTACAAAATTTTAGTTTCAAAATATTATGCTTATTTACAATACAAATTCTGCCCAATGGTGAAATGTTAGAAGGATTCCCTTTCTCATCAAGAGCAAGATAAGTGTGTCCATAATTGCTTCATCTATTCAGTACTGAAGCTCCTAGACAGCATCATCAGGCAAGGAAAAGCAAATATATAAGGATTGAAATGGAATTAACAAAACTATTATTCACAGATGTTTTGTCTACCTTTAAAACCAAATACTCTAAAAATAATCTGAATTAATACAAGACTGGCACTTTTGCTTAATGAAAGATCAGTAAGTTAAATATTGCATTTCTATCCACCAGGATAAATGGCTAAAAAAAAAAAAAAAAGTAAAATTCAGGCTTTTGAAAAATTTTATAATAGCAGAACTAGAAATAATGAGATAAAATAAATTTAATGGTATTTTAAGACCTTTTATGGAGAAAAGTAGAATGCTTTGTTGAGATATATTAAAATAGAAGCATACAATGTTAATGGATAAGCAGACTAAATATGGATAAACAGACTAAATATCCTAAAGATATCAGTTCTCCCTAACTTGATCTAAAGATTCAATGCAGTTCCAATCATAATCTCAGCAAAAAATTTTAAATTTACATTGAAGAATGGCCAAGAAAAAAAATATTGAAGAGGATGTATATAGTAGATTAAAAACTTAAATATAAAAGGAAAAACTTCAAAATTTATTGAAAAAGTAAAGAATATTCTTTTAATGTTTTTGAGAAAGGAAAGGATTTTTTCAATAAAGGTGTAAGCCATAAAGAAAAAAAAATCAAAGTTTACTATAATAAAATTAAGAACTTCTGGTTCTCAAAAGAGACATTAAAGAAAATTGGGCCACATGAAAGACTTTCCATATTCTTTTCTGGTAGTTTCAGCCAATGGTGAGGCCAGAAAGATGATTGGATGGAAGGAAGACTGTGAGATGAGGCTGTTCATCCCCTTCATTCCATCTGACCAAAATTATTTCCAGCTGGCTGTATGCCCCTGAATCAAATGTCACTGTTTCTCTCAAGGCTGTCAACCTTACATGACTTCTGATAGGTTTCTTATCCTTTCAGACCTAGAGGGTCTAACAGTTAACCTTGTATTAAACCCTGGGTAACTGCACCCAATATGTGGTTCCCTGAAATCCATACCTCTGTAAGTAGTCTCTTTGTAAATAAACACTTTTTGAAGTATTCTGAGTGTTCCATCTACTCATTGGAACATTGCCTGACACAAATGGAGAGGAATGGAAAGAAAATTAATAGATGGCCTATCAAAAGTTAAAAAAAAATATTCAGAGGAACAATGAATAGGCATTTGTTTAGAACCTGATGATTATCTTTAAAAAATTAGAAAAAAATGATAGGGGTCTTAACTCAGGAATATTTAAGCTCCTTATGTGTTGCTTCATGAGACGGGGAAATGGGAGGTTGACCAGTATTAGAGGAAAATGACTCTGGTAGCTTCCTGCAGGATAAACTAGAGCAAAGTCCTGAAAACAAGAGTCCCATGACTTAGTGAGCCAGTAGGAACTGGCCTGATGAAATCAATCTTGGAGTGTGTATTTGAGGGGACCTCCACATGTGTTCCCTTTATACTCCCAGGCCCACGTCACAGCACGCAGGTCCGCATCATGTCTGGCACGCCTCATCTATGAAGTGAATTCTGTCTGGATGACAGGCAAAAGGATGACATGATAAAACAGGAATTTAGTTAAACAGCTATTTTTGCTGCCAATAATATTGTAATTTGTATCCTTATCATTGCTAATTATTTTCTATTGCCCTGTGCAAGGCCTTTAGCAGCATTTTATACTCCACTCTAGGTATGTTTTGAGCCTTCATGGCACCCAAACAAATACTCATTAGTGTTTTGTTCTGCCTTCTTTTAAACCCAGTCTTTTTATATTGTTACTTTGCCCACAATGAACTCAAATGTCTCTCAGTTTAGCACCATCCGCAGATTTAATTAATGTGCCATTTTGCTCATCTTCTAGATGATTAATAAAGATGTTGAATAAAATCACATTTAATACCATAACGTGTGGCACCCCGTAGCCGCCTCCGTCTAAATGAATTCACGTGCAGTTTGCTTTTGTATCTGTTCTTAGTCTTTTCCGAGATTCTCAATCCATGTGAAAAGTGTTTTTCCTGAATCCTGCTTGTGCTTGCAAACCTGAATTGGAAGTCTCCCTGAGAAGAAAAACTCCTCCATGAATTATAGTGCCTGCACCATTACTGACATGATTCAGTGTTGTGTGAAAGGGTGACTCAGATTTCTAAAACGGTATAACCTACCTTTTTCTAACACTTGAGATTCTCAATGTTCTCAGAGTTACTATATGATTCAGCCTTTTCAACAACCAGTAACAGCAAGCAGGTTCTACATTCTCACTGGGAACTTGAGATTCAGATTAGTTTATGGACAGCTAATGACAGTTCCAGCTCTAGGATTCTGGAATTCATACTTGCCAATGCTTAATTTGGAGTTCTAACTAATTGAGATATGCTGCTCTGAGTTTAAATATTAATTTTGGGGAAGACTCTTCTTACCATTATCTTCAACTCTGTGTTTGGAAGCAGAAGTGAGAATGATTTTTATAAATTCCCAGCAACATGAATTTTAATTTTTCTCAATGCTTTTGTTTGTGGTGGTTCTTACTGACATTAAGCCAGATATTAAAGGCAAACAAATGAGAGAATGAAAGGTGGGTCTTATAAATGTTCCCCTATAGGCAGTATATACTTGTAGATATACCCATAGATAAGCTTATCTTTCCGTTGGTTTAACAGAAGGCACACAGTAACTCAGAGTCAGCTAGGCTGTTATTAATGCCAGTTTATTACTTCTGAGTGGGTTGTTCTAGCTGATTTTCTGCTTCATAAGAGAGGTTTTACTACCCTCCCTTAGGCTAGGTCCTCCCCCTTCTGCTCAATCACTGAACCCCAGAATTCATCCCAAGGCCACAGAGACCTCTGGCCTCTATTAGCCAGCACTCTGTTTCCTCTGTAGGGAGAAATGCCAGGAGCTGACAGCATATTCTTCACTTGCTCTTGCCTCTGGTATGATTGGCAGTGAAGGGTTTCTCAGCCTCACTGTACTGCTGATTTCCAGCTCACTGCAGGGCCCCTTTGTGCATGAGGCCTATCAGGAGCTCCTAGGCATGTGTATGTGAGGGACCTCTCCGTGCCCACTCCAAAACTGATGATAAAGGGCTGGATGAAGGATGAGAACCACAGACAGCAAAGTTGAGTATTTCTTCATTAAGCTTCTGCCTGTGGCTAGTTCTTAGGACACTGTTAAAATCTGCTGGTGATCTTTGGGCAAGTTACATAACTTCAGTTTTTCTCCTCTATAAGGATAATAATAAAAGTAGAAACTTTAATTGAGACAAAATATGTAACGTGCCCAAGAAGTAAAATGCATAAATGCATATTGTGCATGCTAGACCTCTTTTCCTGTCTCCTGAGCCATTATAATTCTCTACCAAAACTTATTCACCACACTGTTATATTGTGAAGGCACTCACCTTCTTAAGGAAATTAGTGTAGCATAACATGTAAGGAAACAATTATTTTAGGTGAAGTTTTTATATATCTTCGAATAATAAGTAGAAAGTAAAGCATACTTTTTTAGCTTTATGTTAATAAACTTTTAAATGAAAGTCATTATTAACCAAAGATAAAAACAGAAAGAACATGTCTCAAGCCAATTCTTCAGGGTACAAAGTAGGATTTGGTGTATAAATCCTAACGCTTATCTCTTCCCCATACCCCAAGTTCTGACCTCAGGGTATGAACAAGAGAACTAAATTAAATGGGAATCAAACTTCAGCTTGATTATAAAACTTTGAGAATGTATAAGGGACTTGAAGCCAAAATGAGATTTCCTTCTCCTTCAAGGGTGGCCAGGTCCATAGCATTAGCCACCCTGACCTGGTTCTTCAGTTGTATTTAATCACCTGATTATCACTAATCAGAAGAGATTAAAGAGCCATTGTACCTGAGGAGAGATCAGTCCTCTCCTCCGTGGGATGGGTAGAATAAGAGCTGTCAAGGGAAACGGGAGTCAGTGAAGGAAAGAGAAGAAAAAAGGTGGAAGCTTCTTTCACCACAACTTCTGAGATTATCTAAGTGTTCATGGTCCTTCCCTTTTCAGTCAGAGATGCAAAGGTGGGCAGAAAATGGTGCTCCTTACAGTAACACCCGCCACCATCATAAATCTGGTACATTTGCTTCATAAAGTTGGTGTCAGAGCTGTTCTTGGACAAACTGGGGAATTTTCCCCAGTAAGAGCACTTGAATTTTCCCCAGTAAGAGCACTTTATACCAGGCTCTTGACATGTATTATTTCATTCTCTTCCTATTTATGTCACATGACAGATACTATCACAGATATTTTACTGCTGATGAAACCTGATGCTTAAGGCAGTGATCAAGGTAATTTAGATGGAAAGAGGTGGAAGCAGAATTGAGATCCATCTCTGATTCATCTCAAAGCTGTCTGAACAAGCTGCATTATGTCCAGTTAGTGAAAACAAAAACCAGACAAAAACAGACATACTCACATGCTTATTTACAATCATCCAAACTGTGAAGCTGGGAAATAAACTCTGGCAGAAAGAAGACCATTCACTTTCCAACAAATATTTCTCTGGTGTAGCTGCTAGTCCATGACATCTCTCCACGTTCATTTTAAATTATTTTTTGAAACCAGATTTTAACCATCTTTGCCAGTATTATCTGATGAAATTGAATACCACCCATACCCTTCTAAGGTCTCCCATGAAGAAGCCAAAACCCAGGAACTTACATTCCCCAGACTCAGTACCAGCTAAGAGCAGGTGTATGTGTTAAGGTAAAGCCTCTAGGGCTTCCTGGCTTCTTCCTGAAATTTACCCAGACCAGTGTTTTAGACAGCCAGGATCATCTGCTTTCTTGGGCCTTCTGCCCTTCTGGATATCCTGAAAGCCCGCAGAGCCCTCTCTTTTCTTCATTCCTTTCAGCTCTTCTAATGTACATTCAAACCTCTAATTCTCTATATCAAACATGTTCCTGCTTGAAATATCTAGCATGGGAGCTTTAAAAAAAAATCTATCCTAGGAATTGGCGAACTATAGTCCATGGGACAGTTCTGGCTCATGGTCTGTTTTTATAAAAGCAGATTTATTAGGACACAGCCACTCCCATCGATCTATGTATTGTCTATGGCTATTCTTCCTCTACGGTGTCAGAGATGAGTAAATGCAACAAGAGACCAAAGAACCCATATGGTCAACAGAATAATGGCCTCCAAAGATGTCCTTGTCTTAATTCTAGGAACCTGTAAATATGTTAATTTATATGGCAAAAGGGACCTTGCAGATGTGGTTAAGGATTTGAGATGGGAAGATTATCCTGAATTATCTGGGTGAGCCCAATATCAGGGTCAGGAAAGGGATTCAGAGATGTTCTGCTACTGGCTATAAGGATGGAGGAGGAGGCCACATCCAGGAATATAGGGGATCTTCAAGCTCGAAGACACAAGGAAACACGTTCTCTACTACAGTCTCCAGAAGGCGTGCAGCCCTGCCAACATCTTGATTCTAGGACTTCTGATCTCGAGAGCTGTATTTGTGTGGTTTTAAACCAATGAGTTTGCAATAATTTATTACAGAATCAACAGGAAACAATGCAACCATAAAGCGTAAAATGTATTTACAATCTGGCCCTCACAGAGTGAGTTTGCTACCTCCTGCTTTGCCAAACATACCCTCTTAAGGATGGTTCTGATTAGTGATACATTTTTTTTTTCCTCTGGGACAATGAATGAACATGGTTCTAGTTGGCCAAAGTTGGCCATGTCTTCAATGTAAAGAACTGAATATTGCCATTAGTAGTAATTATTCAAATCTCACTGGGAAAGCATTTTGAAGAAGATGGTTTTCCCATTGACTGGTTACCATGCATATTCCTTATCTCTTTGACATCTATGCAGTTGCCAAGTGTTCATCATGGGCCTTCTCTACCTCGTCGTTTTCCTTCCATTCTAATGAGTTCGGATCATCCTTCTGGCTCATGCCTTTGGTCATGCTCCCCCTACTATTTGTTCCCGTTTTCTTTTTGCATAAAATTCAGACACTTGATTGGCCATACAGTATTATTTTAAATTATTGGCCTCTCCCTCGTCTCCTGCACCTTTTGTTATTCATCATGTTGTTTCCTATTGAGCGTTTCTACTCCCTGTTGCTCATCCTTCCAAATGCTTCATAACTTCCAGAAAGCCGGTAGTACACGATTTAGAATAGCATACACTTACCCCCTCTCTGATCATTCCTTTCCTGCTAACACTCTCTATTGGCTACAGAAAGGGAAGTGCTTGGGTGACATATCTCTGAATTATACAGGACAGCTTGGCAGGTACCAAAAATTTTCTACTCACAGATTGATTGTCTCAGACAATTCTAAAAACACATCTGTCCCCAGTGATTTAATTTACTTGATAGTAAATCCATTGTAATCTACTCAGATAACAACTTGCTATTTATATCAAACTAGTATCCAATTCTGCGATGTTAAATATAGGATTCTCCACATTTCCTGACACTCATTTCTAATAAACCATGGCATACGTGAGAATGAACATTTAACTTTATAGAGAATCAGCTGCAAGGCAAAAAAGGTTTAAAGCACCAGGTCAGATATAAGCCACAAGAAAGGCCTCTCTTTCTAAACTAAAGGGAGCGTTAAAAAAAAAAAAAAAAAAAATTGTAGAGCTAGAAAAGGCTCCGCAGATCCATCCATTGCAATCCTTCTATAGGAGTGAGGGAATTGACACAGTTGGAGAACTCCGATGGCTCACTCAAGGTCACACAGCCAGCCGGGGAGAGAGTCAGGCTTGAACTTATGGCTTCTGACATCTGCCCACAGGTCAGTGCTCTTCCTGCCGACGCCCTGAAGAAACAGGACCAGAGTGTCTACTGTGGATTCCAAGAGCCCCACCCATTGTCTCAAAACAGATTTATTACATTTGGAAACTCAGAAAAACATTTGATGTAGTTGTACTGTATCAACTACATGGACAGCCCTGGATGCCGGTAAGTAGTTTTATGAGTGAAAGTGCGTTTGTGGGAGGGGAATCCAGAGTGGTTGCTGTACCTAACCTGGTAACTGGACTTTAAAATATTCTGAGGAGGGGCGCCTGGGTGGCTCAGTCAGTTAAGCATCTGCCTTCGGCTCAGGTCGTGATCCCAGGGTCCTGGGATCGAGCCCCGCATAGGGCTCCCTGCTCAGCGGGGAGTCTGCTTCTCCCTCTGCCTGTCGCTCCCCCTGCTTGTGCTCTCTCTCCCGCTGTGTCTCTCCCTGTCAAACATATAAATAAAAATCTTTTTAAAAAAATAAAAAATATATTCTGAGGAAAATATTTCTGTTTTATTAAGAGGAAAGTCATCCCAGCAAAAAGTTCTAAATTCAGTGTCCTAGATAATTAGGATAAGTTGAAGATGTGACAAAGAAGGATACATTAGCCCACAGTTGTCTTGTTGTTTTCTATTTCTCCAAAGAGTCTTTGCAAAGAGACCTGTTCCCTCCTAAACAAGTGCCAGTAATGTTAATGAAGAAAAACTAGAGAAGGAGAAAGAAAACTGCAGTGGTGCGTTTAAGTTGCAACGGGTTCTGTAATACCTTAAGTGCTTTGTTAGAAGGAAAAGGGGCTACTCAGACACGCTTGGAGGGAAGTTTTACAGTCTGGTAACAGATGAGGATTGCCAAGGTAAGAAAATACAATTGTACTTTAAAGACTATTTCATTAAATCCCACAGCTGTAAAATCCCACAGCTGTTAGGTGTAACGTTTGACTAAAGTTTTGGCCACATAGATCATGAATTATCATTCAGATGCTGCTGTACGATCCTTCGCTTAATATAGTTAACCACTGAGTGTGGACACATCTGTGCAACGATATGGGTAGAAATCACAGTTTTCTAACAACCTCACACAACAAAATGCCATTTCTGAGTAATTTGATAACTGTATCAGTTACCTTTATGTCTAGGAAATGTGATTCATTAACTGTTATCAATGATTAATTGAAAGATTAATCACATTTAAGGAAAAAATACTAGGCACGAAAACAATGTAATAGAAGTCACACTTCATTAAAATGATAGAATGCAATAAAATATATTACATACCAACCTCTAGTTACACTGTGTCAGTCTAATAGGTGATGAAATCCTACTCAGTATCTTTAAATTCCGGGATTTGCTATTACTTAGGTTGTTTAACCATTTGTTGAAAAATATTGAGTGTCTGTTATGTACCTAGCAATGTGCCTGCCACTGGGGGACAAACGATGCATCAGAGTGATCCCTACACCCAGGAGCATCATTCATTCTCTTTCTGCAGTTTGTCCTCATGATCCTTTTAAGACTGATTCTAGCTGGCCAAGGCCCCATGATAAAGGCATGGGATGACAGGTAAAGGGACTGGTCAAGAAGTGTGTGGCACCCATCTGCTGCTCGGGTTGCTATCCCTCAGTCTACAGAATAGATGCTTTCAATCCAAGTGAGCCAGCCAAAAGTTCTATTCTCTATAAAGTAGATTATTTACATAATTTTATATTTCTCTATGAATTACAGCTTATCTCTTATTTTATAGTGTATGCTTAGAGATGGATTTCCTTATTTAAAAAAAATAGATTGAAATTTTGGTGCCAAATAGATTAATATGCACTGTACAGTATAGCAGGAAAATCACTAGTCAGGGAAAGGGGGGACTTGGTTGCTAGTCACGGTGATTATATAATGTGCAGTCCATCCCAGGACACCAGTGAGAGTGAAGGGGGTGCAGTGAGTAAATAGGCCAGGACAATATGTGCAAACCGGGACTAGACATTCATGTGAGTTCTCCCACCAGGTCTGCCATTTATAAACCCTGTCTACAGTTGAGTAGTCCCATCAAGACACCCCCTTCTTAAAATGCTCTGGTGGCTTTCCACCATCCTTAGAATGAAATCTCAAGCCCTTACCAAGCCTGCACGTCCCTAGAGGATCAGACCGCAGCTACCACTCTCCCTTTCACTCCCTATCTTCTTTTGTGTTCTTCAGCCTCCTGAATATGTTCAGGCTCAGTGGTGCTGAATGTGGTCCTCAGCCTTGAACACACTTCCCAGAGAGCTTCATGGCACCATCTTCTCCTTATTCAAATCTCCCTTCAAATGTGAGCTCTCAGAGGCACCTTCTCTGACATCCTGTCTAAAATAGCGACTCTTCTCACATACTTGTCTTACTTCTATTACTCGGTTTCATTTTTCCTTGTGATGATTTCCCTACTTACGCTATTTGTGTTATTGCTTGTTTCTACCCTAGAAGTTTAGACATGTGGGGTCAAGGACCACTACTCGTTCAATATTACATGCTCTCCAGGGCCTACAAGAGCATCTGGCATGTTAGTGGCACTTGATAAATATTTGTTAAATGTTGAATGCATAGAAGTACCTACGATGCTCTGACCCTAATTCCTTATGTTATATACATATGTCTTATATATATATATATAAGGAGCTTGAAATACACATTATTTAATTTCTAGTCTGTGAATCTTTGCATTAAAATGTTGGCACTGAATTAGGCATACTATTTACAACATTCCTAAGAGCCTGCCAAGTGTTACCTGTCTTCTAATTCTTTTCTCAGCTTCTCCAGGCAGTCATTCAGCTCCTTCTCTGTACTCACAGCCTGATATGTACCTCATTAGAGCCCCTATCACACTGGCTATCACCAGTCAGAGAAGTGTGTATCAGGCCAAGAGAGCAAGGCGTACTTTGGGAGCTGACTAGAAAGTCTCGTATGGGCAGCATGGGTAAACCCACAGTGGAAATGCAGGCAGAAGTCAGATTTTGGAGACCAAGTTTTATAAAACCTATTAAGCAACTTATATTTTATCCTAAGGTGATAGATAGTCATTCAAGGATTTTAAACGGAGGAATAACATGATCAGAGTTGCATTTCCAAAGGATAAATCTGAATGGCTTGTAAAGGATAAAATGCAGGGTAACAAGACTTCAGGGCGGTCCTAAACCATTCATTACAGGGTCTTACCCAGAAATGATGATGACCTGACTAAGGGTGTTGGCCATGGAGGGAAGAAAAAAAAAAAACCAACTTGGATGGATCAACCTCTCTCTGTCACTTAGACTTTTAATTGAATGATTTCATTACCTCTCTAGGTTGAAATTCAGCTATATTTCTAGGAAAGGGAACACAAAATACATTGCAGCTCTCTGTGGTAAATAAACCATACCAAGTGACTGACTCATTGAATTGGTTCATCTAAATTCTTTCTTCTCAGATTGTCCCAAGTTACCTTTTTAAGAAAAAAGTAAAATAAAATTCTTAGTGAAGAAGATTGACATATTTAAGGTAGGAGATAAAACAATGCTGTTACAGCCCAAAGTTATTAGTTAACCTTTAATTTTAGTAGTCTGAATATTTTGATGCCCTATGGACCTATTAAGGGGAGCCAGAGAATCCGGTTTAAGAACCTCTGCTCCTAGACAAAACTGTGATGACTGAATGCCTGATTCCTAGAAAGGTATGTTTCACTTAACAGGTTGTCGTGATAGGAATCATGTAAGATTTGTGCTTCAGTGTTTATCTAAACAGTACTGCTTTCTGATTCCCTCTAGTTCCTAGTTAACAACCAGTGGGCCCCAGGGTGTTCTACACACATTTTGAGAGAGAATGAGTGTGTGTGTATGTGTGTGTATATCTCCAAATAGAAAGATGGTGTAAGACATATGGAATCAGTCAGGAATATGAGGGCTATTCTATTTCCTGAAAGCTCCTAGTATGTCTACCATTCCTAGTTTGTTCTTTTGTCAAGACAATAAAGGTACTGGTCAAAATGCAAAAGATGCTGCAGGGCTAATCTACTAGAATAGTTGATTATATTCTATCATCTATGAGTCAAGTGAGGTACAGGAGGTAATTTCTTAAAACAATATAATAATACATACTCACTAGGGAATATTTAGTGAACTTGGGTAAGTAATAAGAAGAAAATTTAAATCATTCATAGTTCTATTACCCAGATATAAACACTTAATATTTTAATATACTCTATATTTTATATGTGTTTTTTAAAAATTATTTTAAATGGCTGCAGAATATTCTACTTTCTGGACATAGCATAAGTAGGTAATAAATCCCCAAGTGTTAAAACTTGAAGTTGCTTTCAGTTTTTAATTATCATAAATAATACAGCAATAGATATTTTTATAGTTAAATGTAAATGTGGAGTGACTGTATGAAAGAATTTATGGGCTACAAGATTTTTGATACATATTTAAAAATAGATGGTACCTCCCTAGACCTTACGAGCAGTCTTGGAAAAAAAAATCTGTTTTATCACATCTTTGTTAAATTTGGGAATCTTTAGTTTAAAATACTGCTTGCCAGGGTGGTAGATGAAAATGGGCTTTGTTATTTTTTTAATTAATTTTTTTTTTGAGTGCCAGTGAGGCTGAACACGTTTTCATAATATGCCAAGATGGTGAAGTAGCCTTTCTCCTTTAAGATTAAGTTAAATGGGGGTGTCTGGGTGGCTCAGTCAGTTAAGTGTCTGATTGCTCAGGTCATGATCTCAGAGTCCTGGGATCAAGCCACACATAGATATCTTGTAACTTAATATGAAATTAATAAATAGAAACAAAAAAGATGCTGTTATGTATTCCATGGGTTAATCTGTAGAATGCAATAAAAGAGGTATTTGGGGGCGCCTGGGTGGCTCAGTCAGGTAAGTGTCTGCTTTCAGCTCAGGTCATGATCTCCATCCAGGTCTGGCCCCGAGCTCTGAGGCAGGCTCCCATTCTACAGTCAGTTTATCCAGTTTTTTTCAATTTTCTTGAGACTGTTTTGGTTTTTTTGTTGTTTTGTTTTTGTTTTTCAAATTATGGTCTAAATTGTACCCATACTTTACATTCAGGGAGCTCTTAAATCTCTTTCAATCTAGATCCACTGCCACCTCACTTTTGTTTATCACACCAATTTTGCAGAAATTGAGTCAGTGTCCTGTAGAATTTCACACATTCTGAATTAATTTGTTTGCTTTTTTTTTATGGTGTCATTTAACTCATTACTCAATCTCTTCCTTTCCTTGAGTGGAAGTCAGCTCTAAAGGCTTAGATTCAGGTTAAATTTTTGTTAAGAATAGAAAAAGTGGTATATATGTTTTATCTTGGGTCTCATAACTAAGAATATGATGTCAGGTTCATGTTGTGACAGCTAATCCCTATATTTTAAACCTTTGTCTCAAATTTTAATGATTTCATCTATCAGTGAATTTCTCTTAAGACAACTATGTCATTAGGGACAATCAATATGTTGTATTTTTACTCTGTTATTCCTTCCATATATATATTAAATGGAAATCTGTGGTAAAGAAATGTTCCCTCAACATGCAGGGCTATCTGTTTCTACTGAAATACAATTCTTACAGAAAGTTATAGAAACTAAGATGAAATAGATTTCTAGAAAAATACAACTTACTGAAACTGACTAAAGAAGAAATAATATCCTCACAAGAATCTCATGACTATCAAACACTTGAAGCAAGGGTTTAACGTCTTTCCAGACAGAAAAAAAATATCAGGCCTAGATGATGTTGGAGAAGAGTTTCCAAACTTTCTGTGAAAAGATTATCCCAATTTTTTACAGTCCCACTGATAATAGAGGGAAGTCTTCCTAAATAATTCTATATGGACAGTATAACTTTGGTATTAAAACCAAACAAAAACAGTACTAGACAAGAAAATTATAAATCAGTTTTATTCATGAATATAAATATAAAAATCCTTAACAAAATTTTAACCAATAAAATCAAGCAATAAATTTATTATTCCTCAACCAAGTTGGGTGCATCCAGGATATGCAAGACTGGTTTAATATTAGAAACAAACAAATGCAAGATCATCTCAAAAGACGCAAGAAAGTCATTTTATATAATTAAACACTTATTCAAGATAAAAAGACCTCTTAGTAAATTATAAAGAGAAAGGAAATTCCTTTAACTTGATGATCTAAAGAAAAGAAAGACAAACCTCCTCAAGCATCATCTTAAATGATGAAATGTTAGAAGTGTTGCCTTTATAATCAGGAATGAGGTGAAGAGGCCCAATTCCATTCAAGACCATAATAAAATTCCATTTAAGCCTATCTAATTAGCAAACATTTATGTTTGGCAGTTCCATGTTGAAGAGACTGGATCCACACAATCTCTTACACATTGTTCATTGACCTATAAATTGATGAAACCACTTTGGAAAATAGAATAATGTTATATCCCAAAGGTATGTGTTCTATCATATACCTTATTATATGTTATTTACCTCATATACCTTGGAACCTAGCAACCATACCCCTAGGTATACAGCTAATGCCTTGCCCACGTGCCACAGGAGGTACAAGAATTGTCATAGCAGCACTGTTCACACTAGCAAGAACCTGGAAACAAAACAAATGTCTGTCAGTAGAAGCAGCCAAAGAATGAACTACCATAACAAAACACAATACCTTTTATATAAAGTTAAAAACAACTAACATAATCTGCTTTTAGGGCTACATCTAAAAGCCATGAAATAAAACATTATGTAAAAGGGAAATCAGGGAAATGATAAGGCCAAGATTCAAAATGACCGTTCCTTCAGGTGGTGGTGAGGTGGCAGGGGAATAGGATTGGAGGAAACTAACATAGTAACATGTAGGTTATTGTCAGGTCCTAGTTTGTTTTATGCCGTGGGTTCATGGATGCTTATTACATTATTAAAAATATCATATCTAAGTAACTGAAAACATATATTGGTCAATGACGAGAGTATTCATAAACTTGTGATTAGCCCAATTCTACATACCTGAAATTCAAGGAGAGAAACGGAAGATTTTCAGCTATTTGAGTGCCAGAAAATGGTAAGGTAGCAAAAGGACACAGAGTACTGGATGGGTACCGGAAACAAACTTTATCTTTTCATGTGTTTGCCTAGTATTTATCCTACCTTGAGCAGCCAGGACACTAATGAACATAGCAGGCATAATACGTACCACTGACTATCAATGGGATAAGAAAGAATTAGGTCAATCTCTCCAACCCTTAGTCCTCATCTCAAGTGGTACCTAAAGAAATATGATATGTGAAACATTTTGGAACAATAAATATCAGAGACTTAAAAGGTGCAATAAATAATTATATACTCATCTATTCACTAATGCATCCAACAAACATACTAAACCAGATCGCTGTATACTGATATTTTTGAGGCACTGGTAATAAAAAAAAAAAAAAAAAAAATGGAGGGAAATAGTCCACGTTCTCTAGGAGCTTCATTATTCAAAGGAGACAAAATGATGACCATAGTTGTGGAACCAAAAACAATGACTCTTGGGTGAAAGTGTTTAAAATTAGAATTTCCAGAAAATCCAGGTACATCATCATTGTATTTTTATACCAGAGGTAAACTATGTCAGAGCATGAAAGAAGGAATGACTACCTGGCGTAATCAGGAATTACTTCATAAAGCGGTCATGGTTCTTTGGAATTACATTTTAGTTCATATTTTAGGTCATTACATTGAGTTTAGTAAGATACATTATAAAGAATAAATGGGGTTGATCAAATAAAAGAAGAAACAATATGTAAAAAATCATGGAGGTATGATATCAGGTGGCGTATCCTGGGAATTTTAATTCTCTGCTAAAGCCTAGGTTTTGTGGAGAAGGTGAGCAGTGATAATAAGTTAGTTATATTGACCCTTTGACAGTCTGGCCCAACCTGTCACGTTATTTCAAAATAGCTTTACTCTTAGTAACATGAAGATAGACAGTATTACATACAGGCTTACTCTCAGCTTGGCCCTTGCTATTAAAATATTTTCTGCCAATTAAACTATTACTGATCCCCCAACTCCTAGCTTGCCTTAGGAACACTGTGGATGGCGTTGCTTAATCCTTTTTCATGCTCACTTCCCAAGTTTTTCTCTGTTTTTAAAACTACATCTTATTATTTGATAAATGAAAAATCATTTCTCAATATTGCTTTAAATTCAGCACTCAAATTTAGTTTCATCCAACAAAGGACTTTGTGTAAAAACAACCTTTGATATTCTCAAAGCCAGCTCATATTTGAAAGCGTGGGCGAGTGTAATCAAGTGGGGCCCTTAGCAAACTTATTCCCCTCACCGCTGCCTGCCGTAACAAAACAGTAGCCGCTGGAATATGCTCCACAGGTCGTGGTGGGGGGTGGGGGGCAGTACATCATTCATTGACATGCCTCTTGTGACTGGAGGCTGCTCATTCACTCCCAGAGCTGACCTGAACTTGCCTAGCAACAGGATATTGTTGCTAATGGTAACCATTCCATGGGGAAATAGTTCTTCTGGGTGTTTGGGGTCTTTGTCTTTACAGAAATGTAACAGTTTGATAGACTTTATAAGTATGAGCAGCAAGGTCTCAACCCATTCCATTCTTTTGCCTCCTGTGCATTTACAAATTGGGAAATTTCCTCAGTAGGAGCACAGTTTACTGTTGAGGATTGGCCTCACTCTTGATTCAAATATCTACGCTTTTTTTTTTAACTTAAGCTGAAAATAGATATGAGTTCTGCCACATCTTATTGAGACTGGCTATAGATTCCTACTTTCCCACATGGGCCCCACCTGTGAGTTCTCAGGCGTGGGCAGCTTATGTTATATGGAACCTGAACTCTAAACAATTTTTTTAAAATAATTTCAGAAGTAGTAAAATTCATTTGTCAAGGTATTTAACTTATCAGTATGTTGAAGTGAGGTTGAAAGATCTTCAGATTGAACCAGTTTGCTTTATTTTGTTTTAAATTTTAATTCCAGTATAGTTAACATACAGTGTTATATTAGTTTCAGGTGTACATTACAGTGATTCAACAGTTCTATACATTATTTAGTTCTCAACATACTAAGTATGCTCTTCATCCCCTTTACCTATTGTACTCATCTTTCCACTGACTTCCCCTCTGGTAACCATCAGTTTGTTCTCCATAGTAAAGAGTGTGCTTTTTGGCTTGTTTCTTTTTTTTCTTTATTCATTTGTTTTGGTTTTTAAATTCCACATAGCAGTGAGATCATATGGTATTTGTCTTTCTCTGGTGGACTTACTTCATTTAGCATTATATTCTCCAGATCCAACCATGTTGTTGTAAATGGCAAGATTTCATTCTTTTTTGTGGCTGACTAATATTCCACTGCATATGTATACCACATCTTTATCCATTCATCTATCAACAGACACTTGGGTTGCTTCCATATCTTGGCTATTGTAAAAAATGCTGTAGTAAAGATAGGGGTGCATGTGTCTTTTCAAATTAGTCTTTTCATTTTCTTTGGGTAAATACCCAGTATTGGAATTACTGGATCATATGGTAATTCTATTTTTTTATTTTTTGAGGAACATCCATACTGTTTTCCACAGTGGCTGCACCAGTTTGCATTCCCACCAGTAGTTCACGAGCATTCCTTTTTCTCCACATCCTCATCAACACCTGCTGTTTCTTGTGGTTTTGGGGGTTTTTTTTTGTTTTTTTGTTTTTGTTTTTGTTTTTAGCCATTTGGAGAGGTGTGAGGTGATATCTCATGGTAGTGTTGATTTTTTTCATTTCCTTGATGATGAGTGATTTTGAGCATCTTTCATGTGTCTGTTGGCCATCCCTATGTCTTCTTTGGAGAAATGTCTGTTCATGTCTTCTGCCCATTTTTAATAGGCTTATTTGGAGGGGGGTGCAGTTAGTGTTGAATTTTATAAGTTATTTATATTTTTGGAATGCTAACCCTTTATCAGACATGCCATTTGCAAATATCTTTTTCCATTCAGTAGGCTTTTAGTTTTATTGTTTCCTTTGCTATGTACAAGCTTTTTATTTTGATGTAGTCCTAAAGGTTTATTTTTGCTTTTGTTTCCCTTGTCTCAGGAGACATATCTAGAAAAAATATTGCTACAGATGATGTCAGAGAAATTACTGCCTGTGCTCTCTTCTAGGATTTTTATAGTTTCTGATCTTACATTTAAGTCTTTAATCCATTTTGAATATACTTTTTTTGTGTATGATATGAGAAAGTGGTCCAGTTTCATTCTTTTGCATATAGCTGTCCAGTTTTGCCAACACCATTTGTTGAAGATATAGTGTTTTACCCATTGTATATTCTTGCCTCCTTTGTCATAGATTAATTGACCATGTAATCATGGCTTTAATTCTGGGCTCTATATTCTGTTCCAGTGATCTATGTGTCGTGTGTGTGTGTGTGTGTGCGCGCACGCGTGTGCGCGCCAGTACCATACTGTTTTGATTACTACAGCTTTGTAGTATAACTTGAAATCTGGGATTGTGATACCTCCAGTTTTCTTCTTTTTCAAGGTTGCTCTGGAGATTATTTGTCTTTTGTGGTTCCATACAAATTTTAAGATTATTTGTTTGAGTTCTGTGAAAAATGTGGTTGACATTTTGTTAGGGATTGCATTAAATCTGTAGATTGCTTTGAGTAGTACGGAGATTTTAACAATATTGTTTTTTCCAGTCAATGAGCATGGACTATCTTTCCATTTGTTTGTGTCATCTTCAATTTCTTTATTTTATTTTTTTAGAGGAAAGTAGCCTGTATTGGGTTATGAGGCTCCCAGGCAGGGTACCTCACTTCAGCCATTGAACTCACTTCACTCACTGGCCATGAGTCTGTTCTGAGCTCTGGCTAAGGAAGCATCCGCCAGGCCGCTCCCCAAGGTTGGGGTCTTTGACCTCTCCTGCTCAGTCTGCCCTTCTGCAGAGCCCTGTTTTCTGGGAATTCACCGCCCTGAAACTCATGGAGGACCCTGTGAGGGCTGCTTTTAGCCCTAGTCTCAGATTTCATCTTCAGTTTCTTTCATCAGTGCTTTATAGTTTTCAGAGTACAGGTCTTTCACCTCCTTGTTTAAATTTATTCCTAGCTATTTTATTATTTGGGGAGTACAATTATAAATAAAATTGTTTTCTTAATTTCTCTTTCTGCTACTTCATTATTAGTGTAAAGAAATGCAATGGATTTCTATATATTGATTTTGTACCCTGTGACCTTACTGAATTCATTGATCACTTCTAGTAATTTTTTGGTGGAGTTGTTATGGTTTTCTATATATAGTATCTGCAGATAGTGAAAGTTTTAATTCTTCCTTTCCAATTTGGATGCCTTTTAGTTCTTTTTGTTGTCTGATTGCTGTGGCCAGGACTTCCAGTACTATGTTGAATAAAAGTGGTGAGCATGGACATCCTTGTCTTGTTCCTGATCTTAGGGGAACAGCTCTTAGTTTTTCACTGTTGAGTATGATGTTAGCTATGGGTTTTTCATATGTGGCCTTTATTATGTTGAGGTATGTTTCCTCTAAACCTACTTGGTTGAGGGTTTTTATCATGAATGGATATTGTAGTTTGTCAAATGCTTTTTCTGCATTTATTGAAATGATCATAGGGTTTTCATCCTTTCTCTTGTTTATGTGATGTATCACATTGATCTGCAAATATTAAACCACCCTGCATCTCTGAAATAAAGTCCACTTGATTGTGTTGAATGATTTTTTTTAATGTATTGTGGTATTTGAACTATTTTGCTTTAGAGCAAGGTTTCTCAACCTTAGCAGTGGACATTGTAGGCTGGATTACTCTGTTGTAGAGGACTTTGCTGAGCATGATGGATGTCTAGCAGCATCCCTGATTTCTACCCACTAGAAGCAAGTAGCAGCCCTCTTCCCAGTTATGATAACCAAAAATGTCTTCAGACATTGCAAAATGTCTGGAAACCCTTGGGGGAAAAGTTGCCCTCAGTTGAGAACTATTAATTTAAAGAACTTGATTTAAAGGCAAAATTTTTAAATGCAGGATCATGAGCCAAACATGCAGGGCAGGCATAATTGATTGAAAGATGAATGAGAATCTTAAATTTTTTTTTAAGATTTTATTTATTTATTTGACAGAGAGAGAAACAGCGAGACAGGGAACACAAGCAGGGGGAGTGGGAGAGGAGAAGCAGGTTCCCCACTGAGCAGGGAGCCCGATGTGGGGCTCGATCCCAGGACCTTGGGATCATGACCTGAGCTGAAGGCAGACGCTCAACAGCTGAGCCACCCAGGCGCCCCGAGAATCTTAAATTTTTTAAGCCTGAGAAAATGAACCAAAATACCAAAGCCCAATTAAAACTTCTATAGTTCTTACAAAGTACTAAGAAATGGCCTATCTATAAGAGGCCAATGCCTAGAATCATGTTGACATTTTTCTTTTATATTTAGACCAATTTATTTTTCACTAGTTACTATGGAATCCGTTTTCATCCCTTACCTAAATCTTGTTTGTGTTTCCATCTATGGTGAATTCTGATGATTCTTATTACTGACTGGTCAGTAGGTTTCTGCATCCTGCTCTAATTTAGGTTTCTGGGCAGGAATTATATATAATTGACCATATGAGGAAACTGTGATAACCTCAGAGACTAAACGATGATGCTACCATAATTTCCTATTATTGAGGCCATGTTATAATTATATAGGAGAACGCCTTGTTTTGTAAGAAACACACGTATTAGGATGACAAGATGCCATGTGGGCAAATTACTCTAAATCAGAAAAAAAAAAATCTTTGTACTATGTTTGCAACTTCTCTATGAGATTGTGTGGGGTTATTTTGTTAGAGAGAACACATACACATCTGTGTGAGCTGGGGTGGGGGAGGACCAGAGGGAGAAAGAATCTGAAGCAGGCTCCATGCTCAGCGCAGAGCCCGACACAATCAAGAGACGAACACTTAACTGACTGAGCCACCCAGGTGCCCCTGAGATTGTTTTAAATTTTACAAAAATATAAAAAATTCCACTCTGTACAAAGGCAAAAAAAAAAAAAAAAGAGGAAACATAATGTAAATAATGTATGTGATTGCATGAAATAGACAGCCTTGACTGAGCATGAACTGAAAGACATGGTTATTCTCTCAGTAGGTTTCAATTCCTATATGTCCCAGAGTGTGAACATCTTGACACATTTACATTTCATTGACAATTTCAGTAATTATCAACAATAACTTTTTACTATATGTAAGTTTTTCTTTACGTGTTACTTTTAGAAGTCATCCCATAATAAGATACAAATGGGGAAAAATGAAGAAAACCAGACTAAAAGATGTCAATGAAAGAAGGGAGGAGAGCATTTTGAGAAGGATGAATGTGTATTAAATGCTCAGGTGGTTAAAATGAAGACTGACCTATGCAGAGTCAGCATAATATTAGGGGAGAGCTAGTCTAAAACCAGGGCTGATGCGCACAATGAGCTGTTTAGAGAATTCCATCTGTCCAGAGACCCTAGTGTATCTCTTCAGGTCTCCTTTTGTTAGGGTCTGCTGACCACCTCCAGGAGCGGTGAGGAGGCTGATAAATGCACCAGCAGAGGCATCAATGTAAGGTTGCTAAAAAGGTATTGGTGACTCTGGCCAGAATAATTCCAGTGGAGGATGGCAGTGAGTTCAAGAGACAAGAATGTAGAGACTTTGCACATAGCTGAGTCTTTGAGGACACCAGGTCAGAGAGGGGAGAAACATGTAGACAGTACTTGTGGAGGGGCATATGATTGACAGAGGAATTTTTTTGTTACTTGTTTGTTGAGATGAGAGAAGCTTAAACAGGTTTAAATGTGGTGGAAGAAAAATCCACAGAGAGTGAGTAGCTTTGCAAGGCAAGTGGTTTGAAACAACAGCAAGAGTCAAAGGAATTGGGTCCATGATAAAACTCAGGCACATTCCAGTAGGAAGTAAGGACTAAATGAAATGGGCATTATGGTTTCAAGGATGAAGCAGTTCTGGGTGAAGAAATGGCTCTGTGGAACTCTATTTCAAGTGAGAAGAAAGGAGCCATGGTATGGCCAATGAAGTGAATGACTGAAGAGGGGCGTGGAACTGAAAATCTGAGGGGTGGGGGTGGGTCACCTACAAAGGCCTTGATTGTAACTCCTAGGCGTGACTTACCTGTCTGAGGTATGATAAAGGGAAACCTGTGCTAATTTAATTTTCCTGTAGGAATTTTGTATATAGAGAGAGTCTCTACCACATCCTGCTCCCTGTTTACAAATTATGACCACCTCTGGAATCTACAGACCATCCTTGGGACATGTAACAGTGTGGAAAGCTGTGTATCAAGACATAACCCAGTTCCCACATTTCTGGAAATTACTAAATATTCATGTTCAAACAACTCTCCTTATTTTATACCTTACATTTTCATTTGCTTATGGAAGTCCCTTTCCATTTTGGTTAGGGGAGCCTTAATCAAGTGACTGGCGGAGCCCAGGGCATAACTTTCCAACTAGTGATCCTTGAGAGGGGGCTATTTGAGGGAATTGCTTTTAAAATAGAATTTTTGTGATACTGCTGACACCATTGTTTTAAAATTTGTACTTGTGCCCTTCAGCAAAGAGTGCAGGGTCTTTTTATTGATCTAAATAATAAATATGAAAAGTCCATTTGCTTTGGATTAAATAAAAGTGTCATTTCTGCTTGAACATAGATCTCAAATTCAAGCGAACAAATCAAATATGAAGGGAGATTCAACTAAAGACAAACAGCAGTAAAAATGTCCAAAGTGGCAATGATGAGCAATGAGTAGACTGTCTTTGAATCTTTTCAAGACTATTAAACACCCTCATTCTTATGATTAGACTCTATCCACACACTTTAGTGAAGTTGGATGTTGTGCCATTATCTGGGGAAGTCAAATTTGGACTTGCCTGGAATTAAATTTGTTCTTTGGGTCCTGACATTTATCAATACAGAATGGGTTCCTTAGAAAGCCGATGTCAGCAATTCAAGACCCAGCAGCACTGAATAGTTCCACTTTCCTCTGAAGCACTTGTTCATCATGGCTGATGGACAAGGCATGATGTTGGCGTGCATGCACACACCACAGAGGTGACTGATGGCGGGTGGGAAAAGAATAGTTTGAAAAACCCAAGGACTCCTGGAGTAAAGAGGAATCCGTTACTGCTACCTTCTATAGGTGTGAGCCAGTCCCCTCCTCCCAGTGCTTATTGTGTTGTTTGTCTTATTTAAATTGCCAGCCCACTGGGTAGAGATTGTAGCTTCTTAATATTCCATTCAGAGACTACTTCACAGTTGGTATTCAATAAATGTTAAATAACAATAATAACACCACATAGAGCCACTAATTTCAAAAAGTGAGGTAGAAATTGGTGTTTTGAATCTCCATATGAATGGCCCTGGCTCTTGATGCCTTTTTTTCCCCTCCCAACACTGTCTCCCACTGGCTGTTAGGCATTGTACAATCCACAAAGCAGCCACTACCAGCTACCCATCCTAATCAGCTGCCGCAAGGGTCAGGAGCTGTCCAGCTCTGGGAGAGGAGAGAGTGCATGCACGCATACTACTATGTCAACACAAAGGGCAACAACAGAAAGCCATTGCCCTCAAAAGACAAGCTCTCATCCAGCTGCCCACCACACACGATCGCCTCTGACACGTGTGCCACTCACTTGAGCACAAAAGTGTACCCAGAGGGTGCTAGAAAGGAAAGACCGTGGTTTCTTTTATAGCCCTTTCTGATCACTAACGATGACCAGTGAGCGTAGCCACTAGTTCAGCCTAGTGATCAGCATTTGCTTGAAGTGGAAATGGATTTTTAATGCCTTTTTCTCCCCTTAAAGTGGCTAACTTTGCTTCATAAGAGATTTCTTTTTATTCAAAGCCCCACTTGGCAACTGAGAGAGAGCAGTTTAGCTTCAAATTAAAGTAGTTGCTGTCAATTACAAGAAACTGACTACTGGTCCAGTGGGCATTTTTTAAAATTGAAGATATTAATAGATTTTCTTTAACTAGGTACAAGAAAGGGAGAGGAAATGAAGGAGTCTGGGTGACCGGGCAGAGGAGGAAGGAAGGGGGAAGGGAAGGATGTGACCTGGGTTCGGGGAGAAGTGTGCAGAGGGCAGGGTCAGAGAAAGAAAACCAAGACTTTTTTTGACTACCTCTTTGTCTATTTTATGAGCCGTGCTTAAATTGACTTCGTGTTTGGGAGAATAGAATTCATCCCAGAAGGTTCTCTAAAGGGCAAAACAATATCTTTCTTTATGTTAAATGTGGTAGAGATAGATAAATGTCCTAATTTATATTTATAATAGACTCTTTACAATGGCAAATTTTTAATTCCAGGAGCATGGGGTGACCATTTTAGCGGTGTGGGTACTGTAGCTGTTTTTTGCCTTAACTCAGAGGGGGGCTCGGGAGACGGGTATGGCCAGAGTCTCATGAAGCGAAAGTAGGACTGTCTAATAAAAATCAAAGCACTGAATATTTACCACATGCCAAGTGCTATTCTATCTGAATGCTTCCCATAAAATGATTTCCTCAAATTCTCACAACAAATCACTGAGAAGAGGGACTATTATTCCTATTTTACAGAGAAGGAAATTAAGACACGGAGAGATTAAGTAACTTACTCAAGGTCACACTGAGAAAGTCATGGTACCAGAATTTTAACTCCTTCATTTTGGTTCCAGGAGCCGTGGTCTCAACTGACCACTCAGTATTTTTAAAAGGAAGATCAGATATTTAACACACTTAGATATAATTCTATTAGTTATACTGATGCTAGTGACCTAACTAGAACTTAGAACCTATGTGGCTTTTTGTTAATCTGCAAGATAAATTCTTCTCTTTAGCAGGTGCATTGCATGTTGAAGAGCCTTCGTGATCTGGCCACACCTTCCATTTTCTGCCCTAGCTTCAGCTCCTCTTCACAACTGAGCCTCTAACTAAGCCATTTTAATCTTCTTGCAGTTGTCCTTTTCCCTTATAGCTCCTCATCTTCTGCCAATATTTGTTCCTTTCTTATAATTCCCTCATCCCTCACTGTCTCTCTTCCCTATCCATCTGATAGGTTTGCCTTCCAATACTTGGCTCAGACTTTGCCTGCCCTAAGGAGACCTCTCTGAACTTTCCAAGCATGTTTAATAATTTCTTTCTATATAATCCCACAACACCTATATACTCATACTTTGGAGGACTTACCACATTGCCTTCTCATTATTCTTTTATATATTTCACTCTGTTATTTGAATATAAACATTTGAAGACAAATACAACACCTCATTCATGCTTATGTATCTATTGTCATTAAAAGTGCCTCATGAATGAGAGGTATACAGTAATCATGGATGAATGAATGTTAAATGAGCCTTATCCTTAGATTCCTTTTAATCCATCGGGTCTCAACCTAAATGTCAACTCCTCAAAGAGTTCTTTTCTGACCATTCCCTCCAGTTACCCTCTGAGCAGATTAAAGATTAAGTTACTTTCCATTCCTCCCATGAAGAAGTGGGACTAAAATCTTGCCCTTGGGTCTGAGCAGACTAGTAACTACATAACCAAAGGAACACAGCACAAATGATGCTTTTCTAGGTTCCAGGCTCAGGCCATCAGTGACTGGCAGCTTCCTCTTCCTGCCTCTTGGGATGTATGCTCATAGATCCCAGATGTCATGCTGTGAGGAAGCCAAAGCAATGCTATGAAGAGACCCACATGGAGAAAAGCAGTCAACAGTCCTTACCAAATTGCCATCCATGCGAGTAAAGTCACCTTAGCTGACATTATTTAGAATAGGTATGAGCTGTCCCAGCTAAGCCCTGTGACCAAATTGCAATTAGTCAGCAAAATAAGTGATTATTGTTGTTTTAAACCAGTAAGTGTGGGTTGGTTTGTTGTGCAGTAATAGAAAACTAAAACATCCTCTAATACATCCTCCTGTTTATTTTGCTTTATATAACATATCTTTACCTGCAAGATGTTTATCATCTCTCTCCTCCAAGTCACCACCCTTGATTAAATGTGAGCTCCATATCTGTCTTATCTACTTCCACGAATGGAACCTGGTATAGACTAAATGCTTAGTAAATACTTACTGAATAACTGAATGCTCTTAGAACTGTGTTAAGGAGTTGCCTCATAGATGAAGCCAAGGACTTTTGGACATTTTGATGCAATAACCCATCTTATGTAGAAAGTTTCAGCATATTTCCTAAGATAACTGTATTTCAGGTTTTATGTTATAGGCCATGACAGTTACTATATTGGATTGGCTTATTAGGTTAGAGTCACATTTCTTGTGTTAATACATATTTCTTAAACTAGATACCTTCTAATAAGGAGAGGATGGGAAAGAAGAAGGTGGTGATGCCATGGAGGAAGAGAATGGCTGTGTCTCTAGGCAAAATAATTTACAAGAAAACCTGAAAGGTTTAGATTTCAGTTTTTCTTAGACAGCCATTCTAGAGATTCAGTGTATAGAAGTTCTCTGAAATACAATTTTTAAAATAAATGATTTTACTGTGTTCTTTTAAAAATCTGGTCCTGTTTTAATTTAGTCTCAAAAAATTACAGTCCTTCAAACTATAGATCATAAAACTTAAGAAAAACTCACTTCCCTAGAAGTCACTTAAATAAAAAAGCAAAAAGTGTAAAAATTGTAATGGTATTTTTCCCCATGACTGGACACTTTGGTGTATACTAAGAGGAGAATTTTGGTCTCTGTATGCTCGTTCCCAGCTCTGTAAGCAAGTGGGGCACTTTAAGTCCGTGTGGGAAATAAAGTATCAAATGATCAGCAAGAAGCTGAACTTTAATTTACAAGTACACTTTCAATTCCCATGGAAATTGCACACTTTGTGGAAATGTGCTTAGATTGTCATTGTCTAGTCAAATACAGTGAAAATGCAAGTTGAAGGAGCATAATTAAGGTTAAAAAAAAATGATACAAGGAGAATGGCTGTCTTTCATGAAGCCTAATCAGCACCTTGGTCGTATCTCTGGGCACGGAATGGTCAGACACACGCTACTGAGCCACTGGTCTTCAATTATCATCATCTGTGGCTTGTTATGTAAGTGTATGCGCCATTTCCGTGTCCTTGCTTAGGTGATCTGGGTGCTTGTTTGAATAGAAATTTACTTTGAGTGGGCTTCTTCAAACCCCGTTGCCTAGTTCTATTTCTTTGATTTCATGCATCTTGTCAAGTTATCAATAAAGTAGGAATACTTTTTTTTTTTTGAGAGTCAGAACTTTTTTGGCAATACAGTCAGTGAATTTTAATGTTAAGTTGAAAGGGAAATTATAAAAATAACCAAATATGTAGTTATATTTTCTGTGCTTCCACAGAGATAGGAATAATAGGTGCTGATAGAAGAATGAGCTTCACACAGCTAAAACTCCAAATATCAAACCTCTCCTACAGAACACGAAATACAATTAAACTTGAATCCACAAGTATTTATTATTTATTGAACATCTATGCTGAAGGCCTTGTCCTGTGTTCTGTGAAGGACATACTGAAATGAACCTATAGTCCTGAGCAGCAAGTACATTTCAAAGTGTGTTAATGTCCTGCCACTTAAGAAAATAAATATAATTTTATAAAAATGGATTCAATGATTATAAAAATGTGTCCAGAAACTGGGGAGTGCACTTGGATCCTCAAATTCGAACTCCCTGTGGCCTTACTATATTTGGATAAGAGGAAGTGGTTAGGTAACAGTCCATTAAGATGTATTAGGTCCAGGCTCATAAAAATAAAGATTTAAAAATGAATTTTTTTCCTACATCTTTTATTGAAATATTGCTAATGTTCTCTAACGGCCAAAAATTTTAGTGTAATTTTAATAGTGTAAAATGATTATAAACTTCCAAATGCTGTCTGCCTGTCTCGCCTATAGGACATATGACTGGCTCACTTATTCTTTCACTTGAAGGCTTTTCATGAATTTAAGAGTCAGAACACATCCTAGAGGAGGAAGTAATATTCGAAATAAGATATTTGGGGTTTCAAAATTCATCCAGGCCATAAAGAGGACTGGGGAGATGCCTCAATCATATCTTCCCGCTCCTCCCCACTGTCTGGTTTTTACTACAGAAGTAAGTAGCTGTCTATTTTCTTTTATAAAAATGATTTGAAAGGTTTTTGCTTTCTTATCTATAGAATCAAGTTCACAAAATTAAATTCCAAGAGATTGGTAAGTTTGCAGTCACTGTGCTATGTTTCATCTCCTGTTCCTAGAATACAGTGCTGATTATTTCAGAAACTCGTTGACTGTAGGATATAAATTGTCTGTGTACTTTTCACGTTTGTTTCAAGGGCAAGTTTTCTTGCAGACAAATGAAGACAATTATCTTTAAAAACTCCCAGCAGAACTCAGACCTCAGTAGAAACCTGCTTCAAGTCATCACATTCAAATCCAAGTACGTAGAGTATTATTGGAGCTGAGAGTAAGATCGTCAGGGATGAGATGATAAAGCATTGTGCAGGCGGTGCCAGGAAGTTCACATATTTTGTTTAGGTAATGGGAACCTGTTGAAGAATTTTAAGCAGGGGAATGGCATGATAATATTTTCAGCCCAAAAGATCACTGGAAGCAACATAAAGAATGATTTGAAGGAAACAAGATTGGAGATCAAGAGATGGGAGAGGTTCAAGAGAGATATACAAAGAATCAAGAGGATTTGGTGAGCGACTTGGTATGAGAGCAAAGGAGAGGACATAGTTATGATTCTCATGGCTTCTGGCTTTGGAAGTTGGGCAGGAATTGCTGTCATCTAACATAAGAAAAGGGGAAAAAATCAAGAACTAACAATTTGGAGGTGACAAGGATGAATTGGAGAATTTGGGAAGCATCCTCCCAAGATGCTTGAAATAGTTGAGCTCTCTAGGTCTGGAAGTCAGGAGAGAATGGTTCTGTAGGCTTTTATATTAATTTAATTGCCACCTTGTTCCAAACTGGTGCCAGAGTACTGTTCATTGGAATATGCAGAACTTGTAGATCATTAGTATAAAGGTGGTAGTTGATAAGAGCACTTACAGAGGAGTAGGTAAAATGAGAAAAATAGGAGGTTGAGAATGAAATCATTATTTAAGGGTAGAAAAAGTGGAAATCTGCAGAGGATATGAAGGAAGTTAAAAAGAATCAAGGGGAAAAGTTGTCCTAAAAGCCAAGAAAAGAAAACGTTTCAAGTATGACAGTTATCAATAGTATCAAATGTGACATGAACGTGAAATATGAGTAATGCATTCACATACAGGCACTTTGTACATTTGATAAACAATCAAACCATTTCCATGGAGGAGGTACACTCTTCACCCAGTTTTGTCTTTAATATTCCATGTGGGACCCACCCCCATGCGTGAGTGCTCTCCTCATCCTGTTTGGGTTCTAACTTCCCATGATAGGTCGTCACCCCTCCAGCCCTGCCCCCGTGTGAGGCTCTTTGGGCTCTGACATCCCACATTGTGCTGCCTTCCTACGCCAACATCCTCCTCACTTTGATCAGACACCAGTACCGCACTCTAGTCCATCACCACTCCTCCCTACCCCAGCAAGGAGAACCACATGCTTGCCTCACTTAATGCCTGTAGCAATGAATTATCCATGTAGGGAAAGGAAAAGGCAGAGAAAGAACAAGTTTGTATAATTTAAATGCATCTATGATATGAATCTGTTGGCCTCACACTCCAATATGCAGCACCTGCTTCTCTTTTATAGGGAGCTCTGAATTCATCCTGATGTGGCAAGTGTGATAAGCCAGTTTGGCCAGGCAAGAACTTTAAAACGTTCATTAGATCTGTCTACAGAAGGGTGTCCGTGATCTTGGTTAGAACAATTTTACTGTCATTTCCCCAGTTACCATATTTCATAATTTTCTAAACATCTGGTAATCTCCATTAAATTCTCCACAGATGACTAAGAAGGTCCAAAATTTAACCGTTATCTTTCCCCAAATAACCCAACTAATCCTGCTTTGTTTGCTTTATCATGAATGGTTTCTCAATTCTGCTGGTCACCCAAGTTAAAAATCTAGTGCCATTCCATACTCTTTCTTTTTCCTGATTCCTCAAACCTCATGTCTAAGCCTTATCACTTCTACTTCCTAAATAAATCTAAAATACATCTTGTCCTTTTCATTTCCACTATTACTACCTTACTTGGATGCTGTGGTTCACAGCTCCAATCATTCAGCATCAAGGAAACCGTTCCCTCTAGCTGCTAGGATGTTGCCTGCTGGTGGCTCACGGTGGAATTCCCTCCAATAAGGAATTTCTCTCAATCAAAGGGAGCTGCCTTATCTGAGGTTACATTCCCTTTCCAGCGGCAATTCACATCCAATGACTACTGGTTGGTGCAGGGGTACAAAGGCCTGGTCCTCCTTCCACAGTCTGAGACAACTATGAACAGCCATCCCAGTGCCTGAGATCCCCATGGGACAAGCCGAGGATTTGTTATAATTCCATTGCAGTTCAGCTTCTTCCAATCCTGACTTTCCTCACAGGCGTTGCCAAAAAGCACACTCAAATAAACTTGCTGTATGTAACCCTCCATCTCACAATTTGTTTTCTGGGAAACCTGACTGAAGTTGTGAAGACAGTTGATTCCAGGAGCACAGACCAAGGAAATAGAACTTTGAAACTGGATCACCTACCAGTCAACTGGCAAGTCTGGCAAGAAGTCTTATCATCTCTGGCATGCTGTACTGATTCAGTTACTAAAACTTTTCCCAGTGGTAAATGCAAATTGTATAGTTGTGGAAGGGAATGCACTAGAAGGTGTAATGTCTCAGGTACTTGAAAGATTGAGAGTAAATAATCATAATAAGGATAATGGAACTGTGTGGCGATTTCTGGTGCCATTTATTCATTGGAGAAAAAGCCTGGGAGTGATTAACGCTAAGACAAATGTTAAAATCAGAGGGTCTCCTTGGCAGCCAATAAAGGGACTCTTACCTTTATAATTTAAGGGCAGGTAATTTTTGGATCAGGTTAGAATCAATTATAAAGACAGTGGTGCTCCAGGGAAAATTGAATTCCTAGCCATGGCAAGTCTGCTATGCCCATATCAAAACAGTGGTTGGGAAGTAGTGTAGCCGTGAGACTTGGGATAGGAATATCTAATTAATGCACTCATGAATCTTGAATCTTCAGATCCCCCTTAACCCTCTGAGTTTGCAAAGTGGCTCACTCCTCCTCAAAGACTAGCATTCTCCTTCTCTGCCTTGAAAATGATGCAGAGACCTCTGTTTCCCTTTTTTTTTTTAAGATTTTATTTATTTATTTGAGAGAGAGAGAATGAGAGACAGAGAGCATGAGAGGGAGGAGGGTCAGAGGGAAAAGCAGACTCCCCGCTGAGCAGGGAGCCCGATGCGGGACTTGATCCCTGGACTCCAGGATCATGACCCGAGCCGAAGGCAGTCGCTCAACCAACTGAGCCACCCAGGCGCCCCAGAGACCTCTGTTTCTAATGAAAACATGAACACACATACACTCCAACCCAGGATCTATTTCCACCCCCTTTTATTGCCACCAAACCAATAACTAGGTTTAAGTCACAATACTTAGCCAGAGAAGCCACTAAGCTGGCCAAAGTAAGAACGTGATTATAATCTGAATAAATTGCAGGACCTAAGCAACAAGTACCAGCAATAGCTAAGGAAGCATACAATGGGATTAAATCCTGAGAGTGCTAGGTCAAAAAGGGCACAACATAAAGTTGGATAAGACAGAGTTCATCAACAGTGAAGCAGTCTTCCATCATGTAGGATTTAATACCACCATGGAAGAGGATTTAATACCACCATGGAATACAGCCAAGTTGTCAGAAGAATGGCTTGACCAATTGATGTGAGCCAGCCTCTGCCATCAGCTACTCCAGCGTTGACAAACTGGATGCGTGATAAATATTCTATGGGCCAGAAGCATGGGCTCCCACTTACCAAGGATCGTTTAGCTATTGCAACTGCCAAATGTCCAAAATGCCAACTACAGAATCTGACACTGCTCTCCCAATATGGCACCAATCTTCGAGGAGACCAGCCACTTGTTAGAAAGTTGATTATATTATACCTCTTCTGTGGTACATCTTGAATTGACACACATTCCAGGTTATGAGTTCCCCCAGGCCTAAGCTAATACCACATCAGTAACAAAGTAAATAAAGACCTCTACCCTCACAAAGCTCACATGATAATAGGGTAGGAAGGTTAGTAGCTGATCCTTACCCTGGGGCCAACATGGGGAGGAAGAAAATTTACGAAAAGTAGGAAATGGCAGAGGAGGGAGGTGTGGAGAATGGAGAAGTAGTAACATGGTCAAATATTTTTGCAAATATTCTAATCACATTTCCTAGTTTAGACTTACTAAAGGAGAATCCTTATCTGTGGTATGCTATAAGTAGCATGTACCTGGCATGTCTAGTTTTGCTAATGAGAAATCTAGGGATTTATTAGGCATGTCCCTCTATAAAGTATTGGTGCCAGCTGTGTAATTTTTGGAACATAAAATGGAAAACTTGAATGAACAAGACAGTCCTCTTGTGTATATCAGAGGTCAGAAAACTATAGGGTATGGGCCAAATTCTGCCATGCCCCTTCTCTTACATATTGTGTATGGCCGGTTTCACTCTACTGCTGTCGAATTGAGTACTTGTTACAGAGACCATCTAGGCCACAAAGCTAAAATACTTCTTATCTGGACTCGTACAGGAAAATGTTGCTGATTCCTGCTATAAATGATGCTCCACAAGCATCACTTAGAAAACTCCCATCTTAAACCAGTGCCATGGCTCATCCTAATGTAGCAAGGAGGGATAAAGCCAACATGGTATAGCTCCTATAAACCAAAGGAAGAAAGTGTTTCCAGATGGAGGAAGCTTTGTTCTCTCAAGTTTCTCTGTATTAACGGAGCTGTAAATCAAACCCTTTTATGATTTAATTTGGGCAAATGCCCCCCTCAATCCCTCAATCAGGAAGTAATGAAGATCTGGCAAATCAGGATCCTTCTCTCTCACCTCTTTACTGTTCCCTGACTTAAGTGGACAAGTGGTTCTCTCCTTACTGAAGCAGAGTAATATTGCAATGTTTTAATATTGAATGTTTGGCATGTCCCACAAAGTCCCTCAAGGTCTTCTACAGCTCCTTGTGTACTGATTAATTCTCTAATTTCTTGGTAAAGTTGGCCATTGTTCAATGAAGCTCTTCCGAAATTCTTTTGAAAAATACCTCAATGTTTCAAATAGATGTTATAATTTAAGTGTGAACATCTCTATTGAAACAGAGTGTTGTTAGGAGCCTAGAACCCCATCCGTTCCTTCCCTGTGGTCCCTCCCACAGTGGCCATGGAGTAAATTTTTTAGAATCCCTTGAGCTCAGTGGATTAAACTGAAAAATCACAGAACAGATAATATTAAGGTCCCTTTCAAGATTGATTTACTGTAACATTTAAGTCTCCTATCTTGGGCTCAATGGATTCTTTTCTCTACTTTAACAGTTCCTCTATGTTCTTTGATAGAAATACTTATTACATGTTCAAGTGCTCCAGCAGTTTCATTACATTTCAGAATGGATGCCCTGGTTTCCCACCATAGTGAGCCAGAAAATTCTTTCTTCTACTTTTTCATCCTAGCCCATAAAGGAGGAAGCCTGCTAACATATCAGCCCTTACAGGCTTCCCAGAGGAAGAGTGACTGGTCTGGCTGGTTGCAGTCCAGGATATTCTCGAAAATCATTTTTCCACCAGTGTTAACGTTCCGCACTTTAAAGGCCAATGGGAGTACTTTCCTGCTCTTTCACCTCCTGTGCCCAGGTACATACAACCACCTCTGTCCGCCTGAGTTTGCATGCCCAGACAGGGCCCAGTGTTCGCCTTCTAGAGATGTGTGGTCTATATTATGGCATATTGCAGTGTTAAGTGGACAGTTAGATTCCAAATAATAAAGACAAGATCCCATGATAACCTTGAATCTAAGCATCTTGCTACAAAAAAAATTTAATATTAGCATAGCATTTAGGGAGTTATCAGGCATTCACCTGCTTATGAATAAAAACTTTAATACCCTAGTGGTCAGGACTCTGGAAGGGAGAAGAGATGAAAGGTATCCTCATATCTTACATTCTTTCCAGCATTTATGAACCAAGTGACTCAGGGGAAGCAAAGCCCCTAGGACGACTATGGTAGTAGGTGTCAATAAGGTTCTGAAATGGATCTGGTAGGCGTGACTTGCCATAGCTAGTTTTCAAGCCATCCACGGCTGGGTCTCTAGGTACTGGGCTAGAGATGAGCTTGGCCAAAACACAAACAGTTATTTTAGGAGTTAGGAGTCCAAGCTTGTTTGCCAGAATCACAAGCAAAGGTCAAGGGTGGGGGGCTTGGGGCAGAGAGAGATTCTTTCCTGGGAACAGGAAATCAGAATAAAGGTGAAGTTCCTCTTCTCTGGAACATTCTGCAAACAGATACTTTAATCAACGTTGCCATAAGACACAAGACCTAAAACAGTTTTCTCAACTCTGGTGCACATTAGAGTCACATAAGGAGTTTTAGAAAAATATATGTCTGATTCCTAAGCCTTACAACAGACCGATTAATAACAAAATCTCCAATGGAAGGGGTCCAAGCATCTGCAGTTTTAAAAGTTCCCCAGGTGACTCTAATTTATACGTATAGCCAGGTTTGGGAATGAGTAGGCAACGTAACTACAGAAATGTGCAGGGAAAGATTTTTGTTGCACTGAATGTTGTAAGGCAGAAATTTAACGGGTTTTGCTATTTGTTTTTATTCTCACTCATATGTTGTGGCCAGGGCTGAGGGACTAGTAGGAGGAAATGTCTGCTTTTTAGTTGCACCGGGAAAACAGATAGAGGAAAAGCATTTTTGTGCTAACAGAGAGATGAAGGTTTCAATTTAAAAAGCCAAGGAGAGGCAAGGTTTTAGAGAAGGGGGAGTAAGTCTCATTTGGGTTTTAAAGAACTGGAAGTAGTTTTGAAGGTTAAAATTACACAGGAGAGGCTAACAAGAATTACGGTAACCTCCCTATTTATTTAGATTACCCTTATGACTAGCATTACTGTAGGTGTGCTAATGAGCTAAAGACTATTTTGAAACTCTCCCACTTTTTTTCCTTTGTTCACTCCAGACAGTTCAGAGTACCATCAGGAAAACTCAATTTTTAAATTTCAGGTCCAGCCAAATCATTAAAATAGCTAGGGTGGCTTAGTGGCTTCATAAAAATTAAATCAGGCACACATTTTGAGTAAGCTCATTATGGAAATAAGAATCCACAGAGCCATTTTAAGGTTGGTGCCCAATCCAAGATCTTGCCATTATCTTATGTGTGTATGTCTATGTGTGTTGGGATGTCCAGTATGTGGTTATATAAAAATGCCTGATGGCAGCCCCTCTGCTTTCCCCAATGGATATTTTGATTTATACTGCTTCCAGCTTTATTCTACTTCCACTGATTAGTTTGCATTTACATTTTCATAGCATCCAGCTGCTCGGCATTCGTGATTTACATTCATCCAATGTAATTAAAGTATTTGTTGTGGGTTTATAAGCTTTTTAATGGTCTATATTTCTGCATTTTGTGTCTCTCCTTTTCCAAATTTATTTTATTCATCAAGCTGTGTCCTAAAAAGCAGTAGAAACAATTACCTCTAAAGTATGTTAGTATACAGCATGAATAACACTCACGCTGGATTTAAAACTACCCTCACTCGAATTACCAATTCAGTGCTGAAAATAAATGTCTCTCTCTCCAGAAATTAGAATCTAATTATGTACAATAAACCATGTTAAATAATATCAAGGGTCTAGCCTAAACCAACAAAGACTCAAACATCCCCATAGAAAGCTGAAATGTTCCGGCTCACATTTCCTCTTCAGGGCCAAGGTTATTTTCAGACACCTCTGGCACTGTCGAGAGCCTGTCCAGGTTTCAGCACGATAGAGTTCAAGTGCCCATGAAGGAAGAAGGAGCCGGTTTCTCTTGCCTGGTGCTCAGCACAACCAATTTGGTAAATACTTTGATTTCAGTCCTCTGTAATTAATAGTTAGCTGTGGCTCTGGGAAGTAACAGCAAAATGACAAACTGTTTACACTTTTACTACAGATGGAAATTGTCTGATTCAGTCAATACTTCAGCGTAGTTTCAGAAACTGAAATAATCTCTAGGATTTAAATTCTCCTTGACCTCTAAGTCCTGAGTTCTCACTTTAAAGTCTCATTTGGCATTAACCTCACCCCATATTTGATTTCATCTTTGGATGTATACCTATAAAACCCTAGAATCAGCAAACCTTGTCTTCTAAACTCAATTCTTTCAGGGTTTTTTTTTTTTTTTCAGACCAATATAAATATCACCAATTTACCATCTTATTAGATTCTAGGGCACACTTTTCATCTATTTCAAGCCACAGGTCAAGGCTAACATTTTAAAGAAACCCTGCCCGGTTCATACCAAGAATTTGCCCTCAACTTCAGTCATTACACATTGTTCACACATTGCCAGAATTATTTTACCCTTGGCTCTGTTTATCTTTTTAGTATTTGCGCTGTTTTGACTATCTTCTCTCCTCGGTTTTGTTGTAGAGGGTAAGAGATTACTCTTTGTTTTAACTGGTTCTGAAGAGAAAAGCTTTAAATAATTGTCCAAAAAAAAATGAGTCTTAGTTGGGAGGAGAGAGGAGAAATTTGATAAGAACAAAATGGAACTTTGTGTCAAATGACTTCTGTTGGAAAGAAATAGAAAATGTATAATGGGATAATTATAAATACCTTTGCTGTGCTAATTAGAATGATAATATTTGTGGCCCATAATCCTTGGCATGCTAGCTTTTATTAAAATAAGTTAAATAGCTATGGAACATGCTCAGTACCACATGGCAATGCAGATTCTATGGCATAACCTATGGAGATTCTGGTGTAATTTTTTTTTAAATTTTTTATGACTATTTCATGATTTTACTAAAATCCCACCTCTGAACATTTAAACTACAACTCCTAAGAGATGACTCTCTCTTTTGAAGAAATAGCTACCAGAAACTTTTTTAAAAAACTTATTTTGAAATAATTCCAGACTTATAGAAAAATCCTAGGAATAGGATAGTAAGGGTGCCTGGGTGGCAGAGTCAGTTAGGTGTCCAACTCTTGGTTCCCACTCAGGTTGTGATCTCAGGGTTGAGCCCAGCATCGCTGGGCACTCAGTGTGGAGTCTGCTTGAGATTCTCTCTCCCTCTCCCTCTTCCCCTCCTGCTCATGCTCTCTCTCTCTCTAAATAAATAAATCTTAAAAAAAAAATAGCATAGTTTCCTACTGTTGTTGTGAAAAAGAACCACAAATTTAGTCTGACTGGACTAAAATCAAGGCATCAGCAGGGCTGTGTTCCTCCTGGAGGCTCTGAAGGAGTATCTTTTCCCTTGCCTTTCCCAGCTCCGAGATGTCACCTGCATTACTTGGCTCATGGCTCCCTGCTTACATCTTCAAAACTAGCAGTGTAGCATCTTCAAATCTCTCTGACACTCCTGCCTTCCTCTGTCATTTAAGATGTTTGTGCTTATATTGGGCTTACCTGAATAATTCAGGATAATCTTCCCATCTCAAGATCCGTAATTTATTCACATTTGCAAAGTCCCTTTTGCCATGTTAGTTAAACATATTTATAGGTTAGGACTAGGACATGGATATCTTTTGGGAGGAGGGGGCACTATTCTACTACCACAAAGAGTATAAAGAATTTTTATATATTCTTCATCTATAGTCTCTAAATGTTAACATTTTACCACATTTGCCCTATAGATTTTTCTTCCTTTCTCTCTCTCTGCTTATACACATTCTTTCTTTCTTAGCCTTTTGAGAGTATGTTGCAGACATCATGTCCTTTTATCCCTAAATACTCAATGTATATTTCCTAAAAACAAGCTCATTCTCTTACATAATTATCATAAGATTTATCCAAATCAGAAAATTAGCACTGGTAAAATACTACTAGCTAATGTACAGACCTGTTTCAGATTTTGCCAGTTGTACAATAATGTCCTTTATAGCAAAAGAAAATCCCAGAACATATGCTGCATTTGCTAGCTGTCACGTCTCTATAGGCTCCTTTAATCTGAAGCTGTTTCTCATTCTTTCTTTAAAGACATGTATACTTTTTAAGAGGATGGGTCAGTTATTTTGGAAAATGCACCTCAGTTTGGGTTTAGTGTTTTCTTGGGATTAGATTCAGGTTATACATCCTGGACAGAAATAACCCAGAAGTGAACTTGTGTTCTTTCCAGTGTATCATGTCAGGAGACACCAGAAACCTTTGCTGGATCTGAATTCTGGTCTCACTAATAGCAAGGCCCAACATGTACTGAAGTCTCATTCTTTGTCTGAATTTGTTTTCCCTACAACTGAATGGGAGTCCACACTGCTGATGCCGTAAAGATCCAGAATTTGAACCGTTGGTCTTTTTACTCCAAATGCTGTTCTCTTTCCACTTTATTTATAATAGCATTAAGTTTTCATGTTTAAGACTGACCAAGATAGCCTTAATATGCCCATAAGCTTGACTAAACTTCAGATGGGTTCTTCCCAAATGTAGGCCCCTGACCTCTCTTTTTTTAGAGCGTTCATTTTAGAAAGCTTGCAGTTGTGAATTCTTTTTCTGATCCTTTGAGAGGTAAATCTTGTCCCAGCCTTTTGCCAATTATACAATCCAGATATGTCCTTCTCAAGGACCTGGAAGCCATCTCTTTGAAATGTCATCGTCAGGAAAGAGTGCTCCAATCTCTGGGCCTCTGGGGGAAGGTAGGAGCCTAACTACTTAAGTGCCAGTCAGCAAACACACTGACCAACCTCCCCTGCTCATATCCTCCAGTATTTTCTCACTAATTCACCCAAGCCCATATGTGCTCTGCCCACCTTCTGTTTCAGTGGAGATAAATCCAATCTCTTCCCGCTACTGCAAGAGTCTTGAATAAAGTCGTCTTGTCCGGTGTACAGTTTCTCTTATAGGTTTATATGAAAAAATGATTTTCATGTATAAAAGTCAAGCTTCCTCCAACCGATCTAAAGTAAACAATGACAAGTATGGCAGTTGTAGTTATTTTTCAATGACTCCTGAATCACATACTGTTTAAAAGCTCTCAGGTTGACACAGTCATGGTCTGGTTATACCTTCCTATTTTGTCATTGACACAAACACCTAAGATTGTCTGCTACCCATTTCCAGGAATGGCTATGTACATGAGCTGTCAGCCAATGAGAGCCGTCTGTCGGGTGAGCACCATGCCATCTCTCCTTGCTTCATCCCTAAAATATTCCTCTCTCAGCTTAAGGAGTTGGGTTTCTGTCTTTTGCAAAGGAAGGAGTTCTGTTAATGTTCTCCTCACTTAGGATGTACTTATACCACTGCCCTGGTATCCAAGCCCTTTATTTGGAGGTACGTGCAAGAATGGTTTTGGCTCTCCAGAAATTTTAACACAGATGGCATCACTTAGATTTCTGCATCCTCACTTTTCTGGCTCTGTGCCTGAGGGTTAAGGAGAAGGAAAGGGTATGCCTTTTCTTGTGTAAAAGACAGTGACTTTTTTTTTTTTATCCCAGTAGGAGGTACCAGCTGAATATATTTACTACTAATCCTCTGATCCCAACTTCATAATTGCCTTGTTTCACATTTGATTTTTTTGTTTCGTCTTCGAGGTACCCAGCTTCTACCGTGACTTTTTCACAGGTATCCTTTTTCATTATCCTGAGAATATTTATACCTCTCTAAAGTTTTCTCTACCTCTTGCATTGGCTCTATGTTATCCAAGTTTTTATATCCTGGCTGTCCCAAATGTCGTAGAGATTTTCTTCAACTAACTGGTGAAACCTGGCCCCCTACTCGTATTTAAACGTAAAGTAGTAAAAAGCTAATGGAAGCTCTGTCTGCGTCCTTCCCACCAACTGGACTCGCCAGTTTCCTTGGAGTACTTCCGAACAGCATTATCTTTCATTCCATCTTACCGGTCAGGAATCCTACAGCTTCCTGCCTGTGCGTAGAAGCAAAGCAGCAGGATGGTGGGTGCTGACGGTAAGATGGAGTGCAAGGAGCTAGGAAGTTCATGATTCAATATGAAGACTGATAGAGCCTGTTTTTTGGTTTTCATTTCACCTGCTTGATAACATATCCCATGCTGTGAAGTCCACAGCCTCTCTGGCTCCATTTTGCCTTTTCAGTGTGTGTATGTGTGTGTGTGTGTATGTGTGTCCTAAAGGGAAGTAGGGGGAAGGGCTAGCCACCTGTTAGCAAGAATTGGGGAGGAGGGTAAGGGGAGCTCCTAATGCTTTTTATGCATACTTTTAGCCAGTTCTCTCTTCCCTGGTATTACCTATTCTGGAATTTTCCAGCATAAGCTGGGCTGTTCTTGTTGGTTTCCATTGTTGAGGAGGAAGAAATTCTCATCCCCTTCAGGGTCCTTCTGGCCAGACTAAGAATCAAACTGACATGAGCAGATGAATAGGAGAAAGTCAAAGTTAATTTCATACATATGGGGAATCCACACAGACATGGAAATTCCAAAGACAGGCAAAATGAGGTATATATGTCATTCTGAACTAAGAAGAAGGGGGTAGGGGTCTGGGACTTCAAAAGGAAGACATGTGATTCACAGGAATATGAAAAAGTAAATGTTTGGTAAACAAATGTTTGCCGGGCCACTTAGAAACAATGGGACATAGAGGACTTTGACCACAGGGGTCTTGCAAGGTTCCTCCCCATCTACCATACCTCGTTCAGATAGTAATATAGTTATCTACAGAGATAGTTCTCTTCTTGGAGCAGGTCCTCTATCTAAACTCTTCTAAGGCAGTTGTGTGTGGGTGGGGTGGAGGAGGAAGGAGCTTTTCCTGAATCTGCTGGGTTTTGATTGCTTTTTGATTATTTTTTCAAAATAATCTTCATGCTAAAGTGGTCCATCTTGGGGCGACCGGCCCAGGACTTCTATGCCACCTATACAGATACCTTGTCTCTTCCTTTGTCCTTGTTCCTTTCTTCCTTGTTCCATTCTTTATCCTTGTTGGGTCATAATTTTAATGGATTTGGGGAAGGTACAGAAGTAGATGCAAGAGTTCAGTCCACCGTGTTTAACTGTGGGTACTATCCATTTTTAAGTTTAGATTTCCCTGCTTTAATGCCTGTCTCTTTACAGCATCTCTTTTCTAACTAGATTTGACTGCCTGGAAAACAGGTATGTCTTCATACGTGCTTTTGTGTATGGCATGCATGCATGCTATCTTTGCGTACGTGTATGGTATTTGTTGTGAGTTTTAGAACTACAGAACTCGATACTCATCGAGCACTCACCCTTGCCAGGCACTTCAGGTGGATTAATTCATTTATGCATTATATCACTCTTGTGTCCTAGATATTATTATTAGGTCTGATTTATAGATGAGAAAACTGAGATGTTCAGAGGTTAAGTAACTTGCCCAAGATCCCATAGCTATGAAACAGTAGAGCTGGGATTCAAACACAGGCAGTTTGGCTCAAGTCTGTGCTCTGAACCACAGCAGCCCATTGCCTGTCAGCTACGTACCTTATACATATGTAACTGTACTTCTATTTATCTGTCTTACAGTGTGATATCTGCTATGTAGATTTTTTTCCTTTTATTGGTGTGGTTATTACAGTAACTGGGAATAATGTTTACCTGAGAACAAATATCTGTATTATCAGAGGACGGATGGCCATAGACACTGCTGCACCCTCTTATCCCATCCTAGCAGTGTGCCTCGTCTACAGAAAAATCACAACGAATGTTTATTCTTTCACTTTGATACCTACACGTGGCAAATTTTATCGGTAATTTGGGCTTTATACAAGTTCTTTAATCCAAAAATATTCTTGCATCTAAAACGTGAGCTGTTTTTTGTGGGGGGTGGAGGGACTGGTTCTCAAGGAGCCATTATTTACGCAGGATTGTTTACTTCTGGCTTGAAATGAAGAATCTATTATACAAGCCGATTGTTGTATTCCTGTAACCACTTTGCATTTAGATGTACTCTCTTTAGAGTCCACTGTACACGATTTAAGCCATTTAGGTTTAGATGAGCCCTGGACTGCGTCTGATCAAGACAAAACCGCCTCTCTGAAAAAGAGTGAAACTTCTGGATGCGTTTCAGGAATGAAAATTGTTGTGGCTTTTTTTTTTTTTCCCTCACAAAAGATAGAACCGTAAGTGCTTGACTCAAAAAGGGATAAATGTATATCCCCTCTCCTCCCTGCAAACGCACAGCATGCACACCTTGTTATCAGGTTTGAAGTCCTAGTCAAGGCTATTTTTTTCAGCGTGTAGAATGATAACAAAGGAGAAAAAATGCCTTTTCATTGTTGGGTCAGGTCATATTTTCCTGCTATCTTTCTCCTTCACTCTGCTAGGAAAGAGCCACCCTTTTTTTTTTTTATTTTATTTATTTATTTATTTATTTATCTATTGAAGTACAGTTGACACACGTTACCTTAGTTTCAGGTATACAGCACAGGGATCCGACACTTTATATGTGATGCTACGCTCACCAGGAGTGTGGCTCCCATCTGTCCCCACGCAACGCCATTACACCATTGACTATATTCCCTGTGCGGTACCTTTCATCCTGTGACTTCTTCCTTCCACAACTAAAGGCTTGTACCTCCCACTCCCCTTCACGCATTTTGCCCTATCCCTCCCACCCCCTCCCCTCTGGCAACTGTCTTTAAATAAGAAAGCAGTGAGATTCTTAGCATACGTTTTGACAAGAGACTCAATTAGTATTAGATTTTTTCAATGAATGATGATTTGCATTCACTTCAAAATAGCCTCAAGCCAGGAACTTCTCTCACAAAGTTCACCTGAGGGCTTGCAGTAGGCAGCAGGCTTCGTCATCATTACTGATCTTTCTATGATTCGAAATAGAAATGGTATTTTATATCTTATTTCCCAGCTCCTCTGCTCAACAAAAATTTCCTGTAAATGATATGGAGATATCTATGTGTATTCTTCTAAGAGAGGATTAGAGAAATTAGAACCAGTGACCTTCCAGGGTAAAGTATGCATAGACTTAGTTTACTCTTTATCCGGACTTTGAGAGTGTATTTGTGCCTATGTAGTATATTTGTGTTTTTTTCCACAGATAGTTCGTTAGAACTAGATGATAGGGTAAATCTGTTTTCCAGTTTTAATAAAATGAAAATGAATAAAACAGACTTTCCTTAAATTTAGCAGGTGATTTCTCATATTTCATAGCAGTGTTTAGAATTAGTGGTCATAGGCATATTTAAATTAACTTGTTTTCTCTTTCTTGCTGTCTCTCTCAGCGATCTATGAAACTGTTCTCCTTTTCTTATTTTCTCAGAGCACTGGTATTATCTCCTCTATGTCCCTCTTGGTTCTTTTTTTCTTCTGGTATATAATTAAATTTCATGAAATAAATATGGATTCATTCTGCTGAATGTTAATATGTTGAACTCTGCTATTAATTCTGGCCATTTGGGGAATGTTGTAAAAGTCTTTTGGAATTTTCCCAGAACTAATGGGATGCTGGAAAGAAAAATCCATCAATTTACTTCCCAATTTGATCGTTGTTGGTTTCTTAATGAAAGAATGTGACCTTTTCTTGATGAACTTGGCATTGATCAGACTCGGAGTTGAGAGGCTTGCCCAGAAACTCAGGGGTCACAGGACAAGTGGATGTGCAGCAAGAATCTGGTTTTCCTTCTCAGAATCCATCGCACTGTTCTTACTCTACAAAGTTCTACTTCACCTTCTTGTCCTCTGCTGTCATTAGCAGGGGAACTACCTCAACACCTGTGTGATTATTTGTGGCACTAGAAAGTACTGTACTTTTAATACAGCCACGCCATTTACATAATGTTCTTTCACACTTAGGAAGTTTTCTCTTTCCTCTCAGCGAAATTTGCATCTCAATCTTTCTTCGTTGTAAGAGCCTCCAAAAACCCTTAAATCACAGCATTTCTGAAAACATGAAAGTTATGATTTGACTTTCCCATTGCCTGTTTATCCATTGGATTAGTGATTTTCATTAACCTCGGGAATTTAAGGAGGCAGAACTCCTGACTGAGAATAGATCTTAATCGTGAAATCAAATTATCAGATGAAACCTTAATTAGGATTTGCACTGCTGATCAAAGGAACAGCCAAGGGATTATGTGGCAAAAAAGGAAACACGGAATCTGCCCAGTACCAATGGACGGATTTTCTCTGTGATGCTTTTATACATACTAAAGCAAGTTTTTGGATACATGGCCCACTAATAAACTAGAAATATGAACTTGTTCTGTTTAAGTGAGCTTACTAATTCATTATTTGAGAGTCATTCTAAAGAGAAATATGAAAGGTGTTGAAATAAAATAAGTCCTGGATCTGTAAACTTACTTAATTTTATCCCACGCCACCATCTCTGCCTTTATTTCAGCCTATGAAATCATTCATTACAAATGGGGCTTATAAAGGATGAGGCCGCCAAGGGAAGGTAGTCCAAGCAAGCTCATAAGATTTAGCCAGACCAGGGCCCGAAGAAGGAGCAAGTCACCGTGTTAGTCTTTTTAGTGATAAGCACAAAAGAATAAAAGTCTGAAGTTAGGTCAGAGAAACCAGCTTGTGGTCTAAAATCAGCTTACGTGCCTGTGTAACTTTGGCCATCTACTGGTACAACATCTTCTAGCTACCAGTTCAGTCTCTAAGGTCCTGAGCCAGTGAGAGCCATGCCTATCATTAAGATTCATCATCCCCCTACCCTTGGTGAGTTCAGAATTGGCCTATGACCTTCAAGCTAGTGTGATCCCCCTGGGATTCATTTCATGTACTCAACTAATGTTCTTTGATCACATTTATGTTCCAACTGCCTTGAGGGGTGCTGGGGAAACAACAGTGAAAAACACACCATTCCCTTTTTTTTAATCGAAGTGTAATTGACAAACAATATTAGTGTCAGGCATACGGCATAGTGAGTTGGTATTTATATACATTACAAAATGATCGCTACGATAAGTCTAGTTACCATCTGTCACCATACACAGTTTTTTATGTATACAGTTCAACGAGCAGACAAAAATTTAAACACTTATAGTAAAAATGGCAGGTGCTATGTTAGAGGTAAATATGACAAAGGATACAACAGGAATATAGAAGACACATATCAGATCTACTTGGGGGAGAGGGGGTCAGGAATGACTTTAAGGGACTTTAAAATGTCTCACTGGATCATAAAGGGTATGGACAGCTTTGTGGTGGGGAAGTAAGCTGTGGAGTTAGGAAGGCTGGAAGAGGCCAAGTCAGGAAGTTTCTTGTATTTCACACCAAAGAGGTCAGAGTTCATCCTTTGGGCAACAGGGGATAAATGGAAGGTTTTTGAGCATAGGGATGATACGACCCATTGGGAATATTAGAAATAACCGTGAGTCCACTGGGGAGCACAGTGTGGAGATGAGCAAGGCTGGAGGCAGTCATGTAGTCTAGGCATAGCAAAAGCCTGAGCTCTGAGAGTTGCAGAAGAGATGAGGCAATTTCAGGAGCTGTTAAGGAGATAGGATCATAAGATTTGGGGATTGATTGGGTAAGGGCAGGGGGTAGTTAATGAGATGTAGAAGTAAAGGATACCACTCAAGTTTCTTGCCTGGGCAGATGGGTAAATGGTGCTCTGGTTGACTGGCATAGGGACTACATGAAAAGTAGATTTTCCAGAAGGCAGTATATGGTAAGTTCAAATCTGCATATATTTAGTGTGGGCCGGCTGCAGGCATCCAAATGGAGCTGTCCCTCATGGGGTGCACTGTTACAGGAGTCTGGAACTCAGGAGACAGGTCTGAAGTGAAGACATTTGGGGGTTATCACGCTAGAGATGATGAGTGAAGTCATGAGGATTGAGAGTAAAGAGAAGAAAACTTACAGGATGTGTGGAGAAAGAGGACCCCACCTCAGGAAGATGAACAGCATCTTCCTCCACTCCCCTGCCTGAGGTGCCCTTCCTGAGGGATTTGTTTTCTGTCCTGGTTTCTGCTTCCCATCCCAGCAGCTGGGATGGGATCCTGCTGTGAACCCAAGATCACGTCATCGGCACCCAGAAAGTCTGTAAGCCCTTACTTATCAAGCCCCTTTTTAGAGTAGATGAGGCACTGTTCCTTTACCACCAGCTAGTGACTGAAATCCAGCTCTAATCCAGTCTCTTGGGACGAAGCTACTTTCCAGCTCTTTCCAAAAACTCCTCATGTTTAGTTCCTTCCACACATACCAGACCAGACTCGTTGGATATCAATACCATTCCAGATGAGACTCAAGATTGTCATGTTTCCTCGGCCTGCTGGGCGCCTCCTTGTTGCCTTAAGTATATTTGAAATTTGGAGTTAGACAAATCTCAGTTTAAAATCTGACTCTACCACTTAATAACTTTGCCACCTTTGGCAAGTTACCCTTTCTGAACTTGATTTTCTGTATTTACAAAATGGATTAATAATTCCTACCTGCCAGCACTATTTTGAGGATTAAATACATTGAAGAACATTCACATAAAGTTCCCAGCACTTCTCTGTAAATTAATACGTTTTACTTCTTTCTATATTTTTCCCCAGCTTGATTGTAAGTAATGTGAGAGCAGTATGATATAGTGGAAATAACAACTGCATATAGTAAATGCTTAAATGTTTATATTTTTAGAGTCCTAAAATGGGTTTCAAATTACCTTACTTCTGTGAGTGATTTTATGTACGCCAGTTCTTTTTGAGCTTCAGTTTTCTCATTTGTAAAATGAGGATAATAATACCTGTGTTATTTACTTCACAGTTGTCATGAGCCTCAAAGATAATGCAGGTGACAGCACTTGGAAAAGTAGAAAGTTCTTTAAAAATATCAAATATTATCTCAGCACCCTGCTTTTCTCATAGGAGATAGGAACAAACTTCTATTTTTGATATTTGAATGTGGACATATTCGACACTCCAAACTTGGCCAGAAAAATATTAATTTATTGCTATTTAATTACTTGAAGTGCCTACAAAAAAAAGTTTCAACTGCAAAGAGACTCAAGAAGATTTTTATTGCTAAGGGTCTAAATTTGTCTACATTTATTGGAACACTCAGTGAAAGGTAGTGTGTTTGGCCCTAGGAATACAGAAAAAAAATATCAAAGACCTGGCTTTCAGGAGTTTGTGTCCTAGAATGAAGAGAGCCAAATAAATAATTTCTATCAGACTGGTAAGTTTTTAGACTTAGTAGCTAGATAGGTACCTAGTCAAGGCTGAGGGGGATCAGGGCAATTTTAGAGGAGGTGATAACATGTTGGGTTCTGAAAGATGATCAGGAAGAGTTAGCCAGGTGACACTTAGGAGTGGAAGTGGAGGCCCTTGAAGAGATTTCAGGCAGGAGGAGCAACAACAGCAAAGCAAAGGCACTGACACGTTTGAGCAACGGCCAGGATTCTAACACGACTGCATTCATTTGGAGAATAGAGAATGGTTGGGGGCAGGCGGAGGAAGAAGCAAGAGTATCCTTACAGGGATCTGGAAGGACTCAATAAGAGCGCGTACCTGACGTACTCAGCACGCACCTGATGTACTCAGCACGCATTTGCACCACGCTTACTACGTGCCAGCTCTGTTCTCAGCACTTGACGTATATGAACTCGTTTCATCCTCCCAACAAGCTCATGAGGTAGGTGCTGTTTTTATCATCATCCCCATTTTACAGGTAAGGAAACTGAGGCACAAGGAGATGAAATAACCTGTCCAAAGGCATGCAGGTACTAAAAGGCAGCTTCCGCCGGTCTGACTGTAAAGCCCCTGCTCTCCAGTGCCCCGCACACAGCCACACTGAGCACAGTACACAGGTGTCTCGAGACTGTTGCTCTTCCTGCTTAAGTGGGTGTTTGCTTTTTGTGTGCAAAGTGATTTCATTTTCTCTTCTGATAGGATAGGAATAGCTCCTGAAACTCTACAGATCACAGCTTAGTAAGAAAAAAGAAAAAATCTGCGAAATGAAAGAATAACAGATGTTAAAGGGGAGCTATGAAAGGAAGGGTCTCCCCCTCCTCAAAAATTAACTGAAAGCCATCCCTCTCCAAGCAAGGACACAGATTGTCTTCCTGATTAAACTAGAGGCGGTGACCCAATCCGCTGATCTTAGGCAGTTATTATTTCAAAGACCCATTAACCCAAAAATAAGCCTGTCTTTTCCCATCTGTATGTTAGTATCTAGCTCATATAATAAAACTCTGTATAAGAAAAGAGGTCATACTCGATTTTCTTTAGGTGCCAGGTTGGATACCCTACTGATGTAAAACCACTGACCACCTCTTTCTATGTGATCTTGGCCAACCAGTCAGTTTACCTCTCACTGTATCCACCTCCCAGGGCTGCTGTATGGAATGGCGATAATATTCTGAAATCCTCAAAACCAGATCTGTCCCAGAATGAGCACTCAGTAAATGGGGGCGGTTGTCATTATTATTTCAAAAAGCCACTAAGCTTTCTTAGAAAAATCTAATCCCTAAGACTTCTTTGCCTGTCCATATTTATCATTGATCTTTCTATTTTAAAGCCAATGATCATATTCTATTTTGAAGTCTAACAAATTCTAATCTCTCGGAAAGGTTCAAACAATAGTATCATTCACAATGAATTTGAGGAGTCCTTCTTTCTACTTTGCTGACATTTGAGTTTGAATTAATTTCATTACAGCCGCACATCTCTCCTCTCATGGCAGTTATCTACACAATTGAGAATTATGGGCCACACAAATCAGGTCAACGGAAAGTTCTAATTGTGCTCAGCTATCTTCCCCACACACCTTTCTTTATGCTGCAGTCACTCCAGATGTGACTACAGTCACCGTGTCAGAACCGCTGGGTGACTCCGGCTTCTCTTTCACTGTTCGAATGGCTCAAGGGTGAACATTCCCGGGACGTCCTTTGTCTCTAAAACTAAGTCGTTTAAGAGCTTTCCTAAGTAAAAGCCCAGAGTGCATTATGTACTGTGTATTTCAGGCAAATAAAATGTTTAAATCCACAGACTGAAAATGATCTTCACACATAAAATGAAATCTGATCAGTTTACAGCCCGACATGAACAGAACTCCCAAATTAGGCACTTCCAAATTCAGCACAGCAAACACTGCCAACCGCCAAAGGAACTGGAGAAATCAAAGCCCTTCTAAATCTTCCTTCCATGACATATAAAAGATTCAGCAGAGTAGAGGTCAGAGAATATGAGGGGGGGAAATGTATAAAAGAAAAGAAAGATAGCTGATTTTTTTTCCCCAGTATGAACGGATAGAACCTAATTATTCTTTTATGCAGAAAATCCCTTTGGCTGTACACATGAATAAGAGCACTCAAGGCAGCAACATTTTTCTTATAATTAGAAGAAATTATGATGTCTCTCTTGAAAGGCAGAATTTTCCTTATCATGAAAAACAGTGTTCTTTATCATCCTTACTTTTTATTAGAACCTTCAAAATGAGGTTTTCTCAAGCCTCTTGAAATGAATCCATTCCACTTTGAACTGCTGGAACTATTAAAATGGGGCCTGATTTCAGCCTGAGAAACGGCCACATGCCCACTTGCCTGGGATAATAATGACTACTTGGTAAATGATAAAGAATACTGAATTCCTTTATCCCACCACCTGAGCTGTCCAAGACGGAAAATGTATTGATCACCCTCTTTAATAGGCTGGCATGTCTCATTTTCACATGCATTTTTTTTTTTTCAACAAGTATTTACTAAGCGACTCCGTGAACAAGGCACTGGGGCAAGGGGCTAAGTTGGCTGTGGTTGCCGTGGAAATTAAGTGAAACAAAACACCACACCTAAAAGATGATACTCCTCAAAGAAATGAAAAGAATTGTTTTTAAATAGAATTTGAAAGCATTAGAAAGTAACAGAGTGTTTTAATTTCATGTCAACTCTTCGTGGTGCACAGACTATACGACTCGACTCGGAGTTGTTATTGGCAGCTGATGAAGTACTGACGTCAGGAGTGGGAAATCACAGTGGGGTCGCTGCTCTGCCCACCTGTCCTTGCTGGGTTTGGAAGCAAGAGCCTCCTCCTTCTAGGGCACTTCCCACAGAATGTGGCTTAGCCATTCACCTCTCAGTACCGGGGGCTCGCCCGCCCACGTACACACTCCATGTGTGCAAGTCTCTCCTGGGTCATTTTCGCTCACTTATCCTCCTTTTATTGTTCCCCGTATTTTGTAGTTCTTTTTCACTTTTGCTTTTCACATGCCCAAGGCACCTTTAGAAGGTCTGGAAAGAAGAGGGGGAATAAATGAAAAACCCTTCCCCTAGATGTAGCTCTAACAGTTTCCATGAAAGACTATGTTGATTCCCAGCATCTTAATATTGACACTGAATTGTCATTGCCTACAATTATCAGCCTGCCTTCTTCTATTAGATAGGAAGTTACTGGAGGGGAGAGGCTATGTCCTATGTGTTCCTGAACCTTCACCATCTAATCACCACCGTGGGTGCTTGGCAAGTAATTTATAAATGAAGAACTGATGTATTCTCTGTGTCACCTTAATGCTCCACATAGACTGTATTCAATTTATTTAAATTCAAATCTTTTAGCACCTCGGCCACGTATAAGACTCTGTGCTACATGCTCCAGAAGGAGCAAGGCTGAGCAAAATGGGCTCTCTGTCCTCAGAAAGATCTAAAGGGAAAAATAAAATGAATGTAAACTAACCACAATAAAGGCAAAAATTTAACTTTTGGGGTATCCGTAAACACACAGAGTTAGAACACATCCATCAATAGGCCTAAAAATATCATGATCCTCTCTTCTCTTCCCTGTCTGTATAATTATAGACAAATACGTAAAAGACAACATTGACAATCATCGTCGAAAAGAATAAACACCTCCCATGACTGTACCACAGGCCCACACACATGAGCTGTAAAGTGTGTAATGCGATTTTTTTTTAGAGCGCAAAGTGAGGAATGGAACACATTGGGCTGAGGGGGCAGGAATGGCATTCTTAGAGATTATTTAAAATGGGCCTACAAGGATGGCAGAATGTCATCAAGAAAAGAGAGAAGCATAATATTACATGTGGAAAAGAACAATTAGCACCATGGAAGCATAGAGAAGAATGCGGGGGAAAGGCTCAGTGCTCTGAATTGTTAGTTTGGCCGGGAGATTGGGTTGGAAGATAGACAGGACTCTCTAAAAGCTAGAGTCTCAGAGGCTGAGCCACCACTCAACCTCAAGAAACAGACATTTCTACCCAGATTTCTATGGAAGCACCTATAAGACACCAACTGGAACGCTTGAGGACCCAGATGGGTCTCTTCACAAGGAAAGCGTTTGAGTCCGTTGTCTCATGTCTCCTGCATTCTTCATTAATTGGAAAACTTAGGTTGTAGACTAAATGCACAATAATTATTCATTGACAGACTATTGGGCCTTATAAAATATCCAAGACTTGAGCTGTGAACTAAAAATAACAAGTACATAGCTTTTTCCGATATTTGCGCAGTAGTCCACAGAAACTGAGCTTTTTAACTCTTAGCAACTATATCAGGTGGGCGCCTGATCAAAGTGTATGCAAATGGTTTTGAAAAAGATTAATGTTTTTTTTCTCCCAAATTGCTTTTAGTGTAAAGAGATCTAGAAATGTGTTACTGTCTAAGTAAGAGAACTGGTGTACTTTAGGAATACATCATATATTATCTCAGCTATTAATTACATGTATTCTTATTTATGTGTGCATTTATTCAAAACATACATATCAATTGCCAAATCTGAGGATCTAAATAAGGTTGAGGTGATTGCCAAGATAACAGAGGTAGGATTTCTGCTCATAAGGGTTCACAATTTAGTATGCAAAAAGACTAAAGAACAGTGGAAAAGGTTTTGTCACTAAGGAGATCTCAATTCCTTCCCCAAATACTACCTCTAATAGCCTTGAGACTAGGTAATCACTTATTTTTAACAATCATTGGTTCTGACAGATCAAATTTTCTTTTGGATAAATTATATATTTAGCCATTTGGCATTTTATTAAAACATCTATTGGTTTTTGTGATAAGAAAAACAGCAGCAATATTTAAAAATTATAATGTAATCATGGGCTCTAAAGGATAAAAATAAATAATTTAGTTAAAACTTCCAAAGAAATATTTTAATAAGACAGTCATTGGAAATATGTGGAGAGACAAACAATCTAAAAACCCAATGCCTTGTCTCTCAATAAATGTTATGATTGAACATAATGTATTATTGTTAATAGGAATAATTATGAAAAAAAGGGCTCATTTATGTTGTATTTATTTTACAGCAATTTGAAATAAGCGCAGCCCATAATTTACTTTCAGATCTAGATCAGATGATTTAAGGAAGCTCACTCTGGTTGACTGTGTCCTCATGACTGCCAAGAACACAGATGTCTTTAGAATCACTAAATAACCATCTCATACGGTCTCTTCTCACTTTTAATGGTTCGAGTTCTTTATGTAGCCATCCACATAAGCTACCTATGTGCCTAGTTTCTTTAACACTGTTTTTCAAAACGCCTGTCTGGTCCGATGCAGAATAAATGCTGTTGACCCACAGGCTAAGTTTTTTCCCTCGTAATTTCGGTGCACGTGAAGAGGATTTGAGAATGTGATTGTTTCTTGTGATCCTTACACATCCTCGACTTAGATTTTTCAACAAAGGGTCTTTCTGGTTCGCCCTTTTGGACAAATGGCTGGATCGTAAGGAGTTAACATAGTTTAAGACTTGAAAGAGAAAAATGTTCCTAGCAAAAAAAGGCTTACAGCAAAATAATGAGTGCCAAGGTTGAAGCTTCTCTTTCTCTGCTTTAGCGCTAGAGCTGCATTATTCACAACTGCCAATCAGCTAATCTGAAAAGAATTTGTTCTCTACTGCATTTCTCCTTTATTGCTCCCACCCCACTGGTCTGGTGTACATTGCCTCCAGCTAGGAGGGTTTAGAAATAGCTCCTAAACAGACAACAAATGCTAGTCTGTGAATCGAAGGGCAGTGGACACTGCGGAGAGAAAGGGCTTTTGCTCACCCGCATTTCCTTTTCACATTTAGCCTTTGCTACTGCCATCCTGAAAAGCTCGGGCTACTGCAAAAAGGAGAAATTGCCTGTCAATTTCTGAAAATTCAACACTGAGCTTTTACTGAAAATTCAGGGTGCAGGACTGGTTGCAGCTCCCTAGGATATTGGTAGTGGAAAAAAAAAAAAAACTCTATAGGGAATGAATTTTAACAAATTCTGTGGCTACTGCCTAACCTGAACACCATTATGTGTGAAGTGAGGGGATAAGACCTCATGATTTACAGTTGAAAACAAGAGCCCTGCAGATGAAGGTGAGATCCACGTTCTGCAATTACCCCTACATTGACATTTAGTGTCTTACAAAGGCTTGCCCTGTTATTATGCCAAATGTGCATGTGCATGCCTGAATGAGCAATGTTAGTAGACGTATAAAAATAGATATATGTATAAATAATTGGAGGGGTATCTTTTAACCAAGCAAGGAGTAATATCTTGGCTGGTTTGATTAAGGCCCCAGGGCACTTTTTTCCCCTTTGGTATATATTCATGAAGCACCAGTTAAGAATGTTGGAATTCATGTAGGTCTACTGGGGAGTAATTATCACTCAGTGTGTTAGCAGTGAAAAATCAGAGATCGTCGCCAGCTTTCCTCACTTCCAAAGCAAAGCTAAACATGCTCCCAGATTGAGTTAACTGGCTTTAGTTAATTTCTTGCACTGACTCACCAAGTGTCAATACAAGAGTGACACTGGCTTCCCCGTGCAGATATTGCCATTCTGAGGAAGACAGGACTCTGAGAGGCTCTTCGGTCTAAACCAGGAATTGCTGCGTGCTCCAGATGGGCACACATCCCAGGGGATGTCTAGCTGGCAGGCTCGCAGGGTGTGGACTGGGTCTGAGCTGGTGTGCTTTTGCTGAGGCTGTTCATTCCTGAGCTGAAGTACACAGATCCGGTCGGAGTATTTGGCGGGCTGAGGTAGATGCGCAGTAGACTTAGATGCGGGTGCTAGTTCTACTCCAATCTCACGTCAATCCAAGTAGACGCTGAGCTTCATTGCCAGCCCCAGGATCGCCGTCAGCCCCAGCACCCCATCTCTCAGCACAGCACCCTATGCTGCCAACCCAACCCCGCATTCACCGCTGCCCCGCCATGACCCCCCAGCCCCCCACCCTTCCCTTACCTCAAACCCACTGATCCGTTTCCTGCCACTCCGCTAATTGCTTTTTGCTCCACAGCATCTCAGCCTCCTAGGGAGTAGTGGGAGCATGAGGCCATCAGGCAGGCAGCGGACTGCAGACCACGGACCATGGGTACCAAGTGTCAGGTACAACTCGGCGTCAAGTCAACCAAGCCCCAGTGTAGCTCCGAGCAATGGGGCCAGAGTCAAGAGTACCAGTTATCCTGACGAGGAAATATAACTGAATCATTTAACAGACCCAGTGGCTCCTAAAACAGTTAAGTCCTTTTGTTTTTTGGTCAGACAGTTCATTTGTTAAGACATATGACTGAGAATCTAACGAATGCATCATTTTATCCTCCTGAAAGAAATTGCTTCCACTGCCACCATAACCTGGTGTGTATATAATGCCATTTAAATGTGATTTCGTTACGAATGAACTGCATCCATGTGACTTAAGTGCACATGCCTAGGTGTGTGTCTATAAATATTATACCTAGAGAGGTAGAGAGGGAGAAGGGGCAGGGGCAGGGGGTGGGGGGTGTGGAGCCTGAGAGCGCAGGCGCGGGCACGGGACTGAAAGGGAAAAAAAAAAAATCCAAAGGACTCACTGCAATGCAGTTTTACATACAGGCCTGTAGGAGCAACCGGAATGTTATTAGACCATAAAAGCACATCAGGCTGATTTATGGTTTCTGATCAAGGTTTCTGTGAAAATCACTCTGCATCACCGGCTCAAGGTGACTGCTACCATTAATGTGTGGAAAATAAATGAGATGGGGAGGCTGATAGCACAGGAAGGAAGGGAAGTGCTGAGGCAGTTTATACAGCACAGGCTCCCCATTTTGTTTTACAGTGCAGAGAAGCCTGTCATCAGAATGATTGCTGTGGGGCAGGAGAGGCAATTCTTGGTAATTAGATCTTATGGCATGTAGCTGATGCTTTCTTATAGCGAATAGATCAGGGTGGTAGGACGAATGCCTGCTCGCTGCATGCCTTCTTCTCTGTTTTCTGCTCATATTCAGATAGATAGCAGAGTTTAAATTGAGGAGGAAAAACATGGCAATACTGTTTTCCGGACTCCATTTGTTTCTACTCGTATTCATTCCCGCTCTCCTGTGTTTCTGACTCTGTTTGTTTCCCATCCCCCCCCCAAAATAGATAATCTTCCAAATTTGAGACTTTCCAAAAGAAGTGATGGCTGGAAATAGCTTATATATTATCTGATCGCCACAAAAGAGTTGCGCCAGCCTTTCCATGCCTGCCCTGTTCAGAATTTATCACCAAAGCATTTCATAGATGGAATGCCCAGCTGCTTGTTTAAGTGTAAACAAATACCATATATCCCAAGATTTTCATGTGAGATCGTTGCTGCAAAATGTATGAAAGCCGTTTGCTTGAAAAATGCCCTTCCCTCTTTTTTTTCTTTGCTCTTCTAGTCATTATGAACTCTGGTTGAGCATTTGCTTATATTGGGTATCTCCATATTGACTTAGAGTTGGGAATTAGAATCTATTCCAGGAGTTTGATTCTATACGCAAAGTAGAGAACCCTGCGTTTTGGAATGCTTGAGATGAAACCGAGTAGATTAAAGATTTTAAAATCTTTTTACTGCACCCCTTTCCTCAGCTCTTAAAATTTGCCCTCTGGTGCTTCTGTGTAGCATTCCATATCTGCAACGAGCTGGTGTCTGCTCTCACAGCTGGCTTCTGCTGCGGTGATGGCCATTAAGAGACACGGCTTCAAGGAAACACACAGGCCAGAGAACACTCAGCCAATCTAGCCAGGAAAGAATGGAAACCTGTATTTCTCTTACTCTCGAGTTTTGAGTAGATTTTTCAATGACACATTCCACTCTAAATGCCCACCTTTAGATTATAGCAAGGCTAGATTGAGACTTCCATCCCTACACATGCAACACACACACACACTCTGGAATATTAATTGAGACAAATATTCAACATTGGTACTTCTTATACATGTTGTCAAGGATTCTGTTTCAAAAGCTCAACTCTAGGGGCCACCCTACCCCCCCCTCCAAATACAAACTACAAAAAGATTTAAATGAGGCAAGGGATCCTAGTATCCATACAGCGCTTAAAATTCTTCCAAAAGCTTTCACTGACATCACGTCATTTGATCATCATGACAGTGCCAAGAGATCACTAAGATTTTCATTATGATTTTGTTACAGATGGAGATGCAAGCTCAGAAAAACTAGGTGTTTTGCCTCAGATCATGTCATTCACAGTAGTAGAGCCAGTCCTCATTTTCTTTACCTTTATCCAGGCTATTATTGTATTTTTTGTTTTGTTTTATTTTTGTTTTTGAAATCATTGTTCTGGAAGAAAACAGACTGCTGTTTCTATAGTGACTCTCCTATAATCAAAAGGCAAGACACTAGGTGAGGCTCCTACTTTGGTTTGCTCAGCTTTATATGGACTAGAAAGTTTCTATAGAACCTTCTAGAACTTTTTTTTCTCCTCAAAATCTTGGTCATGAACCACACTGTTCAGAGATGAATAACCAGTCACAACCAACATCTTGGAAACAGAAAGGAACTCCCTTCCCATCTTCCATCTCCAAATCTCACCACCAACATACACGTGTGTTTGCCCCTTACCCGCCCCCCCAACACACACACACACAACCATTCTGTTTGAAAGAGAAAATTTTAAGAGAGGATACAGCAATTCTTAGGAGTATTTGGGCATCCTAAATATAAGATTTAATTAAAATTTAGGACATCCTACATTTTCAGATTAACAATTAGCTCTGAAAATAGTTGCTAAACTCCATAAAGAGGCAAAGGCACAACTAGAGGTTCTAGACGGACATGTGCCAAAGTAGAGTGGCATCTGAGATGTTGCCAGATTACTGTTGCTTAATTGCCTGGCACAAGCTGAATGGATCCAATATATCTCCCTTCATATGGGGTCATCCCCTTATCCTGCAGCTTCATTTAATTTGGCAGAAGCTACCTTTTACAATAAAAGATTCTACAATTTGCTAATTTCTTCAGCTTCAAAAGAATTATTGATCTTTGGAAAGGTTCATTTGTAAATTCAGGGATAATGGTAGGGTATTAGGAATTCAGGCACCCTCCATACGAGGGTATGGAAATGTTAGGGAGAAAAAGGCACATTCTTCCTTTAAAAGAAACAATGCTTTGCTTGAGAGATGGAGAGTTGATTGATCACAGAGCTCCCTCTTTCCAAAAAAAATCTATTTCCAAAATCTGTCCCCTTCATGATCTTAGTGTAGTTTATTGGATTCCTTTAGCCTGTTCCAGCTACGAAACTTGATCAGTGTTTCGGTAACTGTACTAGGCTTGGTGGAGAATTTTCAGTTCCAGATGTGGTAAAATCTCTTCCTCACTTCTATCTTCCCTGACTAAAACCTCAACATTTCCAACTCCTTCTTTCCCTCTTTTCGTCCTAGAAGATGAAATACTTAAGGATCAAAAAGAAACCAGAACCGCTGAGAAAAAAAAACTGACTTTCAGTTGCACAGAAAATATTTGGAAAAGCCTCAGGGTGGGACCACGCTAACAGTCACAACAAGGTGGAGGGAAAAATACAGTGCCACACTAGTGTCTGAGCCCAATGACCAGCTGCTCTGAAGTCAGTCACCCACAGGAAGCTCTGTGTGGATTAGAATATTTTTTTTTAATAATAATGAACACTCTATTATCTGACTTCCTACAAAAAGCCACTAAAACCTAATGCATGGCTAAGAGGAACACACAAATGTCCTGATGGCACATATGTGTGTGTTTTAGAGGATCTAGTAAGTCAGAGGGGGAATGGCTAGAGATGGGGACACCTTTCCTTTCAACGAGATTCAGAGCTATCTACTCTCCTTTGCCCCAAGACAATAAGCAGAGTAGCTAAACAGCTTAAATCTTCAGTCTTCATAATGCACAGAGCAGACACGGTCTCCCTTCAGAGAACCCTGCCTTTTCTTTCCCATAATTGGCTAGAAATAAAATGCCACACTTTCTCTCCTCTAAGGAAACACATTGTGGTAGGTGTGTTTAAATTTAGGGCGATGGATGGAATCAATTTGTCTCTCAGCTCTTGAAGCCCAAAGCCCCAAGCCCATACATTTCCTTGGCGAATCAGTGCTTATACAATGGCCTTGTATTTTGTCATTTTTGCTATAAAAACACCCAATTTTTTTAAGTACTATAATTTTGAAAATTTCCATTTATTCCAGAAGACATCATCCAGTTGCCAATCAGACAAAAGAAGCCAGCCGAATGACAAAGCCTTTCAATAAGCTGGTCAGAGTCTTTCTAGACTTTACATGATAAACACAGTTTACCTCAAGGAAGAATTCATTTTCCTTGTGTACTTTACTCAGTTTAGTAAACCTTTACAGAAAACCTTTCTAGCTATGAAGCTCTTGTGTGTGCAAGAGAACCCACCTCAAAATGTACCCTATTCCATAGAGTAGAAAGACAACTCACTGCTGTTAGCCATTTTTAGGATAATCAGTCGTGGCAGGATATGAATGCACAAAGCTGTTTTGATACAGAAATTAAACTTTTCTTCCCTTCCTGTGTTGCAGAAGTTTAAAATTGAGCATCCCTTGCCTTCAAAGAGAAGAAAGTATATTTTTTGGTTAATTAACTTTGGTTATAAAGGCTGAACACGAAGTGTTGCAAAAGAACCTGAAGAATAGTGAGGTATTATGGAGAACGCAAAAGAGAAAGGATCTGGGTACTTACTAAATATCTTAGACAAAAGCATAGAGGAAAAGACCTTGGGCTTTTTCTATCAACCCAGAAAGAAATTCTTTCTCTTCTCACCAGAGAAAGGAAGGTTGGCAGGGGTGTATCTAGGCAAATAGGCATCCTTGGTCATTGCCAATTTCACAAGCATGACAACATGATCCACAGGGAGCATGGCATCTTCCTAACAGACACCATTTGAGCATCCAGAAGCTTGGGAACTGGCTCAACACAGCAGATCATACAACCATCATGTGTCCCAGGTGTCAAATTGGTGTCCTTTCTATTATTTCTGGAGAGGATTTCCCTTTAATTCCAAACAACCACTTGCCTAGAGATGGCCCAGCTGGAGTGATGCTTGTTAGTTCTTAAATATGCTGGCTCTTCATTAGACTTATCTTTTGCAAAACCACCATTCTTACACCACTAGGACCCTGACCACATAATGGCTCAAGACAAGAAGCCTGGCATCATGACTTAAAGGCAGCAATGAATAGAAATAAATAGAAACCCATTTGAGCTAAGGTAGTACTTTCACTTCTGAAGGAAATGAAATTCTTAGAATTCACAGGTAGTACGGCCCAGTTATCGGGGTAGGAGAACCAGTTGAGAACCAAGAATATTCTCTTGCCTAGAGAGTCCGCTGTGCATATTTCCACTGACAACCCACTGACATATTAGGTTGAACCATAAAAAATGTCAAATTGTCAAATGTTCAACCATTTTGGGCCTATTAAAATGGAAATTTTGTGTTATCTAACATAATCACAGAATATTTGGGGACTTGAGAAGCCAGCCAGTGATGGCTACAGCATTTCTATGGAAGAAGAACTAAACAAAATTATTCTGGTGGAGGAAGGAGGAGACATAAAAGGAACTTACAATGACACTTCATTTGCTTAGCAAACACACTGCTTTTACTTAGATCCCTTTCCTCCTGTTTTCACCTCACTATCCTTACCACTGACACTGATCCAAACTACTGTGCTAGCTCTTTCTATCACATACATGACTAAAAGCATACTTGTGGACTTTTATTTTTTAAACTTTGTCTTCAGGCTCTTTATTTTCTTTCTATACACTTCCTCTTGTATCACAATGGCTTTAACTATCACACCAAGACCTGAGATTCCCAAATCAACATCCTTTGCTTCCTTTCTTCCTCATGCTTCCTTTCTTCCTCAAACATACCCACATGCTTCCTTTCTTCCTCAAACATACCCACATGCTTCCTTTCTTCCTCAAACATACCCACATTCCTTCAGGCTTTTTTTTTTTTTAATAATTTCATCTTTAAGTTCAACATGTCCCATTTCAAACTCTCCAGTTTCTTACTTTATTTGATCAGAGAGTAGTTCAATCCAAGCCCCATTACATGACTCTCAAATGTTTTTTTCCTGAGCAAGGTATTGCTGATTGAATGGAGCTGTGACCTGATTGCTCACATCACTCCTCTTAGTCACCCATGTGTGGAACTTCAAGTCACTTGTGATTTCTCCCTATCATCCTCTGTACCTTGTTACCAAGTCCTAAATTACCCTCCGTCCACAAATCTCTTATGTCTTTTTATTAATTCAGCAGTAGTAAGTGCTTTTTATGTGCCACTCTCGTTACTATCTATTCCTTTCTATCTTTTCTTTCCCGTGGATGCTGCTGCACTTTAGGCCCTTATTGTCTTGGTTTTTTGTATTGCCTTCCCAACTGTTTATCTTATTTTCCTTCCCTTCCCCAATGTTCATCTATTTTATTTCTTAAATTCCACATACAAGTGAAATCATATGGTATTTGTCTTTCTCTGACTTACTTATTTCACTTAGCATAATATACTCTAGTATACTCCAATTGTTCATATCAAACCATCCCTACACTGCTGCCAAATTAATGTTTTTTATCATTTTTTTTTACATTTTATGAATCTGACCCAAAGATGAATGGTCATTTACCAAATGAAATGGAAAAAAAGAAAGAGGAAGGAAAATAAAAACTGGCACAAGGCTGGTCACCAAAGCAAGACAGAACACCACAGTTATTGGGAAAATCACAATGTCCATAGTATTCCAAGGCAATGGCAGGCTCAGCCAGAATTCAGACATAGACAGCACGAGAATTTCCAAGAGGAACAATCGGGTTTTCAATCTGATGCATTAGAAATAAAAATTAGAATGATGGGTAACTCCAGAGGTCATGGAGGGGTAGCCAATACTAAGCTGTGCTGGAAATAGGGGTGAAGATGCTGAGCCTGTTGAAATATTTTATGCTTTTTACTTAGTCTAGTATGAGAACTTGGCAGGGTTGTCTTGAGGGAGGAAGTAGATCCAGCCTTGTGGAACTAGGGAAATAATTCAAAGGCTGATAATCCTATTATTTCTCTGTTCAAAAACACTCACTGGTTTTTTATTGCCTTTAATTGTCAATGAAATCTTGACCATGTCCCTCAACCCACCTTCCTGGCCTTGCTTTCAACAACTCCCCTACATATTCCTTGTAATCCATCCAACCTTCAAAATGCCTACTTTTCCACTTTATGCCTTACTGGTTCCCTCTCCCTGATCTGCTCTTATTTCCTCAAAAATAGGATTCAGAATACTATCTGCCACTCAATTTCTGGCTTAGATCCCACCTCCTTCCAAAAGTATCCCTGAATCAGATAGATAGGTGGAATTGCTTCCTCCTTGGGACTCTCCATTTCTCAGATTCATGCCATGTTGAAACCAAATTCTAAGGATATAACCAAATGCTCCCACATAGTATTCAGAAAAAATATAGTGATGTCTTTTTGTACTTGATATTATACAATGGCCATTTTGTGTTCATCTAGTCCCTTCTATGAAATTATAAGCATTTTTCCAAGCAGAGGTCATACATCAACTAATTTGTCCTTTATGGGATCTATCATAATGCCTCATAAAAAATAGGCCTCGATCAAGATTAATTTATTAAATTGTCTAATTGCAGTTGACCCTTAACAACATGGGTTTGAACTACATAGGTCTGCTTATACATGGATTTTTTTCAATAAATATATTGGAAAATATTCTTGAGATTTTCAATAATTAAAAAAAAACTCAGACTAATGTAGCCTAGAAATATAAAAAAAAATTAAGAAAGGTATATCATGAATGTATAAATGTATGCAGATACTAGTCTATTTTATCATTTACTACCATTAATACACACAAATCTATTATAAAAAGCTGAAGTTGATTAAATCTTACACACTTACAGACCATACATGATGCCATTTGCAGTTGAAAGAAATGTAAACCAATGTAAAGATGCAGTATTAAATCATAACTGCATAAAATTGTAGATATGTATTACTATAATTTGTAGCCACACCTTATTGCTATTGAGATGAGTTCAAGTGTTGCAAATATCAGCTTAAAATGGCATGTGACACTAATCATGTCCCCGTGAATAGTTCTTATCTCCAGTAAATTGCATATCGTGGTAAAAAGTTCTCTCTCACAGTTCTCATTATTTTTCAACCTGTTTAGTGCAATGTCATAAACCTTGAATAACACCATGAGACCCCATTTAGGGAGTACCACTTGTAATGTTGGAAATTCTCCCAAGAAGCAGAGGAATGTCAAGACGTTGCAAAATTTGAGTAGCTTGATATGTACCATAAATTGAGGTCTACAACTGCAATTGCCCACCATTTCAAGACAAATGAAGCCATCTTAAGGACCATTGTAAAAAAAGAAAAGGAATCCATCACTGCAGCTATGCTGGCAAGGACAGAAACATCGCACTTTTTGCAAAATACCTTTTTATCATATTAATATGCAGCTTTTATGGGTGCAAGACAGTTATAAGAAAGACATACCTATAGATTCACATAATTTAAGAAAAAGCGAAGTCATATGACAAACGAAAAGGAAAGTGAAGAATCTAAAACTGGAGAATTTAATGTCAGCAAAGGATGGTTTGATAATTTTAGAAAGAGGTTTGGCTTAATACATGGCAAGATAACAGGAGAAGCTGCTTCTGCCAACAAAGAGGCAGCAGATGAGTTCCCAGATACCATTAAGAAAATCATTGAGGAGAAAGGATATCTGACTGAAATGGTTTTTAATACAGAAGAAAGAGCCCTATTCTGAAAAAAAAAAAAAGTTGCCACAAAGGATATTTATTACTAGGAAGAAAAGTGAACATCAGGATTTAAGGCAGGAAGGCATAGTCTAACTCTACTGCTTTGTGCAAATGCAGTCAGGTTTATGATCAGGACTACTGTTATCTGTAAAGCTGCTAACTTCCAAGCCTTGAAGGGAAAATGATAAACACGAGCTGTTATGTTTTTTGGTTGTATAACAAGAAGTCTGGAGAAGAAGAACACTTTCTTTGGATTGGTTCCATCAATACTTTCTCCCTAACATCTAGGAAGTACCTTTCCAGTAAGGGACCACATTTTAAAGTTCTTTTGATATTGGACAATGCCCCTGGCCACCCAGAAACCCATGAGTTCAACACTAAAGGCACTGAAGTGGTCTACTTGCCCCTAAACACAATGTTTCTGATTCAGGCTCTAGATCAGGGGTCATAAGAACCTTTAAAGCTCATAACACATAGTATTCTATGGAAAAGATTGTTAATGCTATGGAAGAGAACCCCAACAGAGGGAACATCATGAAAGTCTGGGAGGATTACACCATTGAAGATGGCATTATTGTTATAGGAAAAGCTGTAAAGTAAATCAAGCCTGAAGAAAAAAATTCCTGCTGGAGAAAACTGTGCCCAGATGTTGTATATGATTTTGCAGGATTTGAAAACAGAGCCAGTAAAGGAAATCATGAAAGAGGTTGTGGACATGGTTAAAAAAAAAAAGTGGGCAGTGAAGGGTCTCAAAGATGCAGATGTTGAAGAAATTCAAGAGCTAAGAGACACCACACCAGAGGAATTAACAGACAACTTGATGGAGATGAGTGCTTCTCAACCACTGCCAGATGATGAAGATGAAGACATAGAAGAAGCAGGGACAGAAAACAAACATTAGACCATCTGGCAGAGAGGTTCTGATTACCCAAAACTGTTTTTGACTTCTTTTATGAAATGGACCCTTCTATGATATAGCCACTGAAACTAAAGCAAACAGTGGAAAAAAAGATTGGTCCATATAGAAACATTTTTAGAGAAATGAAAAAGCAAAAGAGTCAGAAATGATGATGTATTTCTGTAAAGTCACACTGAAGGTGCTTGCCCCTCCTGCCTCCCCTTCCACCTCTGCCACCCCTGAGACAGCAAGACAACCCCTCCTCTTCCTCCTCCTCCTGAGTCTACTCAATGTGAAGACAAGAATAAAGACCTTTAAGATGATCCACTTCCACTTAATGAATAGGAAATAATCATCATGCTGTACAGTTAACAAACATCTGTTGTATATGTGTGTGAGTGCTTTCATGTGAATATCTAATAACAGTACAGCAAAAACTGTGAGATATTTTTGTGTCATCATCAGCATTGCCTAAGCAGTCATTGTGTACAACACCTGTAAGATTTGTAAGGAAGTGGATGTCCTATCCTAACATAGGTATAAGATAATATTTCATATAAAATTAATAATGTGTTTGTTTTCTTATGTTTTATAAGTTTGCTTTCAAAGAATTACATTACCATATAGTATGTCCCTTTCTCATAACTGGAGAAACTAGATATAAGCCTATCATCACAAGTAAATGGTTCTTAAAAAGTGTGACAATGTTTCCAATACTGTATTATGAATACAACTATAATACTGTATGGCATAAAATTTTATAATGATTCATTCATTAGTGTAACCTAGGCTACTGTGAAGCAATCATATCAATTACACTAGACTACCATAAAGCAATCACATTGCTACTTCATTATCAATGCATGAATCATTATACCTGTAAGAATTTTTTTCACATTATCTTTTCAGTCTTTGATGTCTAACATTAGCAATACATAAAACATTTACAGTGTTTTATTTCATATAATATTGATGTAGGAACTGACAGATTATTCCTCTTATAAACAGATGGTGTAAACTTATAGACTTGATAAACATAGTACAGCACTATAAATGTATTTTCTCTCTATGATTTCTTAGCATTTTATTTTCTCTAGCTAACTTTTTTGCAAGAATACAGTGTATAATACATATAATGTATAAAATATGTGTCAATCAACTGATAATGTTATCAGTCAGGCTTTTGGTCAATAGTAGGCTATTAGTGGTTAAGTTTTGGGGGAGTCAAAAGTTATACACAGATTTTTGACCCTGTGGCAGGTCAGTGCCCCTAACCCCCACACTGTTCAAGGGTCAACTGTATGTATTAAATTGTATAGCTCAAGTACCGAGCTTTCCTTAGATGGCGAATATAGATGTAGCATCTTGAATGTTTTCATTCAAATATCAATGCCCCAAGCCCCCACCTGTTGAAAGAGGTAAGGGTCTTTTTCAGAGTTCCCTTACACCAGCATTTCTGAGAATCTCCAGCAATACCAACATGTGTCCATGATTTTTGATGGTCACTGAGTGCAACTGCTTCCCAATAAGAATCATGCAGCCCAGACACCACAGTATTACTAAGGAGCCATTCAAGGCTTGAATTCCAGTCCTAACTCTATCACTGCCGCTATTGTAACTGGAGATCAGAAATCCTCATCCTTGTTTTTTTGAAGTGATAAAGAGAAACCTTTTCTGTATTATGCTTAACTGATGAGAGTGGAGGTATGGGGGTGGGAGTGAGCCCTTGCATCAGGCCATAGAACTATAAAGCTTTATAGCAGCTTTCGATCACTTTCACTCACTGTCACAGCTAGTAATACCATGGCTTCAGCTCGGGCTTTGTTAATCCCATAGATAGGTCACTCATGTCTAGCCATCTGGTCTTGCTGTTGCTTTTAGGTGCCTGATTGCCTTACACCTTAGCACCATTGCTGCTGTCACCGCTGCTCTCTCCGGTGCTGCTGCCCACCGCTGCCACCACAATAGTGAGTGGAGCTGGCAAGCCAGTGACAGCACCAGTATTGCTACCAGCCTTGCTGTAGAACATACAGTCCCTGCGTCCATTTGACATGAAAAAGTGTTACTTGACCAAGCTGCCTACTGCCGTTGCTATGTAGCTCTTCACTCTTTCACCTGAGCGAAGACAGTCTGGTAAGAAATCTTATAACTGTTCTTTTGTATTCTCTTAGAATGTGTCCCTGCACAGTTGTCTCAGCTCCATTTAGTTCTTTAGTTTTGTATATGCGCATAGCTACATTCTCCCACATTTTCTCTGCCTGCCCCCCATGCCATCCTATCTGTGGCACGGTTGAGATGAGTTCTGTTATCAGCCACCCAGCCAAACTGAAATCATTATTCCCTTTCTCCCTTTGGCCTACTTTGTTGGCTCACTATTTCAGTCTTCTTTTATCATTAAATTTCTCTCAGAGGCCCTATTTCCTTTCCTGAAAAGGCCTCCATTAGAGTTAAAATAGTCTATTTGATATGTGAATACATCCTGGAACCTCATTGGTGTCCAGGTCTGAGTCTTTTATTTTATCCCATGAGATCTCCCATCCCAATATAAATTAGTGAATGTAAGTGATGTCGGGTATGGGGAGTGGCATTTGACCATCCAAGATATCTATAATCGCTGCCTATTAGACACTATTTTAAAAGTCTTCTGAATTCCCTGGAGAAGACCAAGGAACTTAAAATTGACCATTACTATGCTTGGCTATTCAGCAGAGTTCTGGTTGGTGCATATATAGGAGTTAACTACCTGGGGTAGGCAAGTTCTGGTTGGTGCATACATAGGAGTTAACTACCTGGGCTAGGCAAAGAACCACCCAAAAGTATTAGAGGAAACAATGCAGGGCACTTTTGCAAAGAAGTAAAAACAACAAAACAAAAACAAACAAACTCAACCCATAATGAAGAGAATACGCAGTCAAAAGAAATGGACACAGAAGTAATACATATGTTAGAATTAACAGAGGACATTGAAATGGTTATTATAACTATATTTCATATGTTCAAAAGTTAATTAGAAATATGAAAGCTATGAAAAAGATTCAAACAAAACTTCTTATAGATGAAAACTGTAATATCAGAGATAAAAATACACAGAATGGGATTATAGAAGATTAGATATTGAAAAAGGGAAGATTGAAAGATTAATGACCTTGAACACATAGCAATGGAACTGATTCAATAAAACACAGATAATAAATTCAAAATGAACAATGAGCAATGGGAGAAGTTCAAGTGCCCTAATATACATGTGATTAAAATTCCCAAAAGAGAGAGGAAGAAATATTAGAAGAAATAACAGCTGATTTTTTTCCCAATTTTGAGGGAAACCATAAACACACAAATCCACGAAGCTCAATGAATCTCAAGCACAAGAAACACAAACTACACCAAGACACATCATAGTCAAATAGGTCAAGACCAGTGCTTAATAGCAAACTCTAATACCAGCAGGGGGGAAAGACCCATTATATGAAGAGAAACCTAGAAATAGATGACAGCAAATTTCTAACTGAAAACAATATAAGTAAAGACAAAGTGGAGCAATAACTTTAAGGAACTAAAATTAAGAAATAATAATTGATAGGGCGCCTGGGTGGCTCAGATGGTTAAGCGTCTGCCTTCAGCTCAGGTCATGATCCCAGGGTCCTGGGATCAAGTCCCACATCGGGCTCCTGGCTCAGCGAGGAACCTGCTTCTCCCTCTCCCTCTGCCTCTCTCCCTGCTCATGCTTTCTCTCTCTGTCTCTCTGTATCTCTGTGTCTCAAATGAATGAATAAAATCTTTAAAAAAATAATAATAATAATAATAATTGATAATCCTATACCCAACAAAAATATCTTTCAAACTGAAAGTGAAATATTTTTTAAGAAATACCAAAATTAAGAAAATATATCATCAGCAGACTTGGACTATAAAAAAAATTTTCAAAGGCCTGAGACTAATATAATATTGTATTATTGTATTTCAACTGTACCTCAATTTAAAAAAAAATAAAAGAAGTCTTCAGGCAGAAGTAAAATGATACCAGATGGAGATACGGGCCTACGCAAAGTAATGAAGAGACTGGAAATAATAGGACAGGGGCAAATATATAAGATTTCCTTTTAATTAAATGTTGTTAAAAGATAATTTACTGTTTAGACAAAAAATGCAGTGTGGTATGAATAACATGTAAAAAAATTGAACATGATGACAGCATAGAGGCTTAAGGGGAGAAATTGAAATGTACTACTGTAAGGATCTTACACTGAATGTAAAGTTGCATAACACCACTTGAAGGTAATCTGAGTTAAAATTGTATGCTATAAATTCTAAAAGCTTTTTAGTTTGATGAAATCCCATTTGTTTATTTTAGCTTTTGTTGCCCTTGTCTGAGGAGACTGGTCAAAAAAATAAAATAGTGCTAAAATGGATGTCAAAGAGATTACTGCTTATATTTTCTTCTAGGGGTTTTTTGGTTTCATGTCTTAAATTCAATTCTTTAATCCATTTTGAATTTTTTTGTATATGGCATAAGACAGTGGTCCACTTTTTTGGTTTGTGATTGCTGTTGTTGTTGTTTTGCAGGTAGTTGTCCAGTTTTCCCGGCACCATTTATTAGAAGGTCTTTTTCCCAATATATATTCTTGCCTCCTTTGTCATAGGTTAATTGACCATGTAAGTGTGGGTTTATTTTTGGACTCTCTATTCTATTTCATCCATCTATGTGTCAGTTTTTGTGTCAGTACCATACTGTTTTAATTTATGGTATAGTTTGGAATCAGGAAGCATAATATCTTCAGCTTTCTTCTTAAGATTGCTTTGGCTGTTCTTTTGTGGTTTCATGGAAATTTTAGGGTTATTTGTTCTAGTTCTGTGAAAAAAGCCATTGGTGTTTTAATGGAGATTACACTGAATCTCTAGATTGGTTTGGGTAGTATGGACATCTCAACAATATTAATTCTTCTAATCCAGGAGCACAAAATATCTTTTCATTTATTTGTATTGTCTTCAACTTCTTTCATCGGGGTTTTATAGTTTGTAGAGCACAGGTCTTTGAACTTATTCCTACGTATTTCATTCTTTTTGATGCCATTGTAAATAAAGTGTTTTCTTAATTTCTCTGATAGGTCATTATTACTGTATAGAAATGCAAGTGATTTCTGTATGTTAATTTTGTATCATGCAACTTCACTGAATTCATTTATCTAATAGATTTTTTTTCATGGAGTCTTTAGAATTTTCTATATATAGTATCATATCATCTGCAAATAATGACAATTTTATTTTTTCCTTTCCAATTTGAATGCCCTTTTATTTCTTTTTCTTTCCTGATTGCTGCAGCTGGGACTTCCAGTACTATGTTGAATGAAAGTGGAGAGAGGGGACAGCCTTGTCTTATTCCTGATATTAGAGGAAAAGTTTTCAGCTTTTCATTGTTGAATATAGTGTTGAATATGGTATTAGCTGTAATTTTGTCATACATGGCCTTTATTATGTTGAGGTAAATTTTTTTCTATACCTACTTTATTGAATTTTTTTATAATAAATGGATGCTGAATACCGTCAAATGATTTTTCTACATTTATTGATATGATCATATGATTTTTATTCTTTGTTAACATGGTGTATAATGTTGAATGATTTGCAAATTATTGTTGATTTGTTGAACCATCCTTGTATCCCTGGAATAAATCCCACTTGATTGTGGTGTATGATACCTTTAATGTATTGTTGAATTCGGTTTACTAATATTTGGTGAGGATTTTTATATATGTGTTCAACAAAGATATTGGCCTATAATTTTTTTCTCTGTCATATTTTTGTCTGGTTTAGGCATCGGGATAATGCTGGCCTTGTAAAATGAGGTTGGAAGTGTTTCTTTCTCTTCAGTTTTTTGGACTAACTTTAGAAGGATAGGTACTAACTCCTCTTTAAATGTTTGGTAGAATTCACCTGTGAAACTGTCTTATTCTGGACTGCTGTTATTTTTTTTTATTATTATGTTATGTTAGTCACCATACAATACATCATTAGTTTTTGATGTAGTGATCCACGATTCATTGTTTTCGTATAACTCCCAGCGCTCCATGCAGTACATGCCCTCCTTAATACCCATCACTAGGCTAACCCATCCTCCCACCCCCATCTCCTCTAAAACCCTCAGATTGTTTCTCAGAGTCCACAGTGTCTCATGGTTCATCTCTCCCTCCGATTTCCCCCCTTCTTCATTTTTCCCTTCCTCCTCCTAATGTCCTCCATGCTATTCCTTATGTTCCACAAGTAAGTGAAACCATATGATAATTGACTTTCTCTGCTTGACTTATTTCACTTAGCATAATCTCCTCCAGTCCCATCCATGCTGATGTGAAAGTTGGGTATTCATCCTTTCTGATGGCTGAGTAATATTCCATTGTATATATGGACCGCATCTTCTTTATCCATTCATCTGTTGAAGGGCATCTCGGCTCTTCCCACAGTTTGGCTATTGTGGACATTGCTGCTATGAACATTGGGGTGCATATGGCCCTTCTTTTCACTACATCTGTGTCTTTGGGGTAAATACCCAGTAGTACAATTGCTGGGTCATAGGGTAGCTCTATTTTTAATTTTTTGAGGCACCTCCACACTGTTTTCCAAAGTGGCTGTACCAACTTGCATTCCCACCAACAGTGTAAGAGGGTTCCCCTTTCTCCACAACCTCTCCAACATTTGTTGTTTCTTGCCTTGTCAGTTTTTGTCATTCTAACTGGTGTAAGGTAAAGGTAGTATCTCAATGTGGTTTTGATTTGAATTTCCCTGATGGTTAATGATGATGAACATTTTTTCATGTGTTAGCCATTTGTATGTCTTCTCCCATTCCGTGGGTTGCCTCTTTTGTTGACTGTTTCCTTTGCCGTGCAGAAGCTTTTTATCTTGATTAAATCCCAGAAGTTATTTTTCGCTTTTCTTTCCCTTACCTTTGTGGACGTGTCTTCAAAAAATTTGCTGTGGCCGATGTTGAAGAGGTTACTGCCTATGTTCTCCTCTAGGATTTTGATGGATTCCTGTCTCACATTGAGGTCTTTCATCCATTTTGATTTTATCTTTGTGTGTGGTGTAAGAGAATGGTCGAGTTTCATTCTTCTGTATATAGCTGTCCAATTTTCCCAGCACCATTTATTGAAGAGACTGTCTTATTTCCATTGCATATTTTTTCCTGCTTTGTTGAAGATTATTTGACCATAGAGTTGAGGGTCCATATATGGGCTCTGTATTCTGTTTCATTGGTCTATGTGTCTGTTTTTGTGCCAGTACCATGCTGTCTTGGGGATCACAGCTTTGTAATATAGCTTGTAGTCAGGCAACGTGATGCCCCCAGCTTTGTTTTTCTCTTTCAACATTTCCTTGGCAATTTGGGGTCTTTTCTGATTCCATACAAATTTTAGGATTGTTCCAGCACTTTGAAAAATGTCATTGGAATTTTGATTGGGATGACATTGAAGGTATAGATTGCTCTGGGTAACATAGATATTTTAACAATGTTTATTCTTCCAATCCATGAGCATGGAATGTTTTTCCATCTTTCTGTGTCTTCTTCAGTTTCTTTCATGAGTGTTCTGTAGTTCCTAGAGTATAGATCATTTACCTCTTTGGTTAGGTTTATTCCAAGGTATCTTATCATTTTGGTGCTATTGTAAATGGAATCATTCCTCTAATTTCTCTTTCTACAGTTGCATTGTTAGTGTATAAGAAAGCAACTGATTTCTGTGCATTGATTTTGTATCCTGCCACATTACTGAATTGCTGTATGAGTTCTAGTAATTTGGGGGTGGAGTCTTTTGGGTTTTCCACATAAAGTATCATGTCATCTGCGAAGAGAGAGAGTTTGACTTCTTCTTTGCCAATTTGAATACCTTTTATTTCTTTTTGTTGTCTGATTGCTGTTGCTAGGACTTCTAGTACTACGTTGAACAATAGTGGTGAGAGTGGGCATCCTTGACGTGTTCCTGATCTTAAGGGAAAGGCTCTCAGCTTTTCCCCACTGAGGATGATATTTGCTGTGGGTTTTTCACAGATGGATTTTATGAACTTGAGGAATGTTCCCTCTATCCCTATACTCTGAAGAGTTTTAATCAGGAAAGGATGCTGTATTTTGTCAAATGCTTTTTCTGCATCAATTGAGAGGACCATATGGTTCTTCTCTCTCCTCTTATTAATGTGTTCTATCACATTGATTTGCGAATGTTGAACCACCCTTTCATCCTGGGGATAAATCCCACTTTCTCGTGGTGGATGATCCTTTTAATGTATTGTTGGATCCTATTAGCTAGAATTTTGCTGAGGATTTTGGAATCCGTATTCATCAGGGATATCAGTCTGAAACTCTCCTTTTTGATGGGGTCTTTGCCTGGTTTGGGGATTAAGGTAATGTTGGCCTCATAGAATGAGTCTGGAAGCTTTCCTTCTGTTTCTATTTCTTGAAACAGCTTCAGGGGAGTAGGTATTATTTCTTCTTTGAATGTTTGGTAGAATTCCCCAGGGAATCCATCAGGCCCTTGACTCTTGTTTTTTGGGAGGTTTTTGATCACTGCTTCAATCTCGTTACTGGTTATTGGCCTCTTCAAGTTGTCAATTTCTTCCTGTTTCAGTCTTGGCAGTTTATAGGTTTCCAGGAAGGCATCCATTTCATCCAGATTGCTCAGTTTTTTGGCATATAGTTGTTGATAATAATTTCTAATAATTGTTTCTATTTCCTTGGTGTTAGTTGTGATCTCTCCCCTTTCATTCATAATTTTATTAATTTGGGTCCTTTCTCTTTTCTTTTGGATACGTTTGGCCAGTGGTTTATCAATCTTATTAATTCTTTCAAAGAACCAGCTTCTAGTTTCGTTGATCTGATCTCCTGTGTTTCTGGTTTCTAATTCATTGATCTCTGCTCTAATCTTAATTATTTCTCTTCTAATGTGTGGCTTAGGCATCATTTGTTGCTTTTTCTCTAGTTCTTTAAGGTGTAGAGTTAGTTGGTGAATTCAGGATTTTTCTATTTTTTTGAGTGAGGTGTGGATGGCTATGTATTTCCCCCTTAGGACTGCCTTTGCAGTATACCACAGGTTTTGGACCAATATGTTTTTGTTCTCATTGGTTTCTTTGTTTTGTTCTTCTTTGATTTCCTTGTTGACCCAAACATTCTTAAGCAGAGTGGTCTTTAGCTTCCAAGTGTTTGAATTTCTTCCACATTTTTTCTTGTGATTGAGTTCCAGTTTTAAAGCATTATGGTCTGAGAATTTGCAGGGAATAATCTCAGTCTTTTGGTATTGGTTGAGACCTGATTTGTGACCCAGTATGTGGTCTATTCTGGAGAAAGTTCCATGTGCACTTGAGAAGCATGAGTAATCTGTTGTTTGAGGGTGGAATGTTCTGTATATATCTATGAGGTCCATCTGGTCCAGCGTGTCATTCAAAGCTCTTGTTTCCTTGTTGATTTCCTGCTTAGATGATCTGTCTATTGATGAAAGTGGAGTATTGAGGTCTCCTACAATTAACGTATTGTTATCAATATGACTCTATTTTGATTAACAGTTGGTTTATGTAGATGGCTGCTCCCATGTTGGGGCATAGATATTTACAATTGTTAGATCTTCCTGTTGGATATACCCTTTAAGAATGATATAGTGTCCTTCTGTGTCTCTAACTACAGTCTTTAGTTTAAAATCTAATTTTTCTGATATAAGAATGCTACCCCAGCTTTCTTTTGAGGTCCGTTGGCATGGAAGATGGATCTCCAACCCTTCACTTTCAGTCTGGATGTATCTTTAGGTTCAAAATGAGTCTCTTGTAGACGGGATATGGATGGGTCCTGTCTTTTTATCCAATCTGCAACCCTGTGCCGTTTTATGGGAGCATTTAGCCGTTCATGTTGAGAGTGATTATTGAAAGATTTGAATTTATTGTCATCATGTTGCCTGTGAAGACCTTGTTTTTATAGATTGTTCCTGTAAATTTCTTTTCTATATCACCTTGGGGTCTTTCTCCTTTTATAGAACCCCCCTTAATATTTCTTGCACGGCCGGCTTTGTGGTCACATATTCTTTCAGTTTCTGCCGGTCTTGGAAGCTCTGCATCTCTCCATCCATTCTAAATGACAGCCTGGCCAGATAAAGTATTCTTGGCTGCATGTTCTTCTCATTTAGTACCCTGAATATGCCTTGCCAGGCCTTTCTGGCTTGCCAGGTCTCTGTGGATAGGTCTGATGTTATTCTGATGTTCCTCCCTCTGTACGTAAGGAATCTCTTCCCCCTAACTGCCCTTAAGATGGTTTTCTTGGTTCTAAGATTTGCGAGATTTACTATTACATGCCGGGATGTTGGCCTGTTTTCCTTGATCTTGGGAGGGGTCCTCTCTGCCTCTAGGACATGAATGTTTGTTTGATTCCCCAGATTAGGGAAGTTCTCAGCTATGGTTTGCTCAAATATGTCTTCTAGTCCTCTCTCTGTCTCCACCCACTCAGGGATTCCAATAATTCTAAAACTGGAACGTTTCATGGTGTCACTTATTTCTCTGATTCTATTTTCATGGATTCTGAGTGCCTTTCCCTGGACTCCTCTTTTCCCTTTTTATCTATTAAATTGTCTTCCAGGTCACTATTTCGTTCTTCTGCCTCGCTTACCCTAGCTGTTAGATTATCTAGATTAGATTGGATCTTATTGATAGCATTTTTAAGTTCTGCCAATTCAGCTTTCATTTCTGCCCTTAGAGACTCTATGTTGCCATTAATCAATTTCTCCATTCTAGCTATTGTCTTCACAATTGCTAGCCTGAATTCCATCTCTGATATCTTGGTTATATCTGAATCCATTTGTAAATCTGTGGCATAAGTCATAATCTCTGAGTCTTTCCTATTTGGGGGTTCCTCCTCCTAGTCATTCTCTTGAGGGGTGGTTGAGGGAATGTATCAAGTCCAAATTATTGACCACAACCCAAGCAAGATGCACCTGTTTTCTAGAGACCTTAGGGTTGCTGGCCTCTTGTTTTCCCAGCCTGTCTTCTGGGGGAGGGTCCTGCCCTGCTATTACTCAGGCAACCCTGTTTGGCAGAGTTGCCCTGCCCCTGTGGTGGGGGATGGGCTCAGCAGGAATCAGTTTTTTGGGGCTTTTGTTCTCTGGCAGCTTTCCCTGGTGGCTTTCCATGTCTCTTCTGAGAGTCAGAGCAGAAGAGACCGTTTCCAAACCTCTGCCTCAGAGCAGAGAGATCACCGTCTGTTCTTCAGTGAGCTCTCCAGCCCACACTATCCCCATTTCTGTCTGTGCTGCCCTAAACTGCAGAATCCTGGGTTGTGCACCCCTCCACAGCGCTCCCAGTCCTGCCTCCAGGTCAGGGCTCCTCTCTGCCCATTGTGCTTCTAAAACCGCCAGCTGCTCCCAGTTCACAGGTGCGACCCCGCTGCTCCGGGTTTCCATCTGGGTGGCTGCCCTAAAGTCCTTTCCCCGCAGCTACTGGTCTGCGAGTCTGTGCCCCGTCCCCAGTGTGGGAGGCTGTCACTCACCAGCAGTGCAGGATCTCCACAGCCAGGCTCCCTCCTGCTGCCGTTTATCCTCCGATATCTGCCCGCGGAATCACAGCTCCCCGCTTCGTACCTCGAAATCAGCCACCTGCGATATTGTGTTTGTGGAGATCCAGATCTATCTTCTTACATCTCAGGCTGATTTCATGGGTGTTCATAGTGGTCTGGTAGATATCCAGCTCAATTCCGGGGACCAATTGGAATAGGGTCCCCTATTTCTCCACCATCTTTCCCCTCCTTGCAACTTCTTTTTAATTATTTTATTTGGGCCCTCTTTTTTTTCTTGATGTGTCTGACTAGAGGCTTATCGATTTGTTTATCTTTTCAAAGAACAAGATTTTAGTTTTATTGATCATTTCCATTATTCTTTTAGTCTCTATTTCCATTCTCATCTATATTGTTTGCCCCTTTTTACTTCCAGTTTTGTTTTCCTATTTTTCTAGTTCTTTAAAATGTAAAGTTAAATTGTTTATTTGGGTTTTCTTGTTTCTTGAGGTTAGCCAATATCACTATGAATTTCCTTCCGAGAACTGCTTTTGCTGCATTCCATAGATTTTGGAATGTGAGTTTCCATTTTCACTTGTTTCAGGGATTTTCATTTATTTCCTCTTTGATTTCTTTCTTGACCCATTGGTTGTTTAGTAGCATGTTGTTTAATATCCACATACCTGTGTTTTGTTCAATTCTTGTGGCCGATTTCTAGTGTCATACCATTGTGGTCAGAAAAGACATGCTTGATATGATTTCAATCTTCTTAAATTTATTGACTTATGTTCAATATATATACATATGAACTATTTTGTTGGCTAACCTGTGATTTATCCTGGAAAATGTTGCATGTGCACTTGAAAAGAATGTATATTCTGCAGTTTTTGTATGAAATCATCTGTATCTATTAGGTCAATCTGGTCTAATGTGTGGTCCAATATTTTCTTATTGATTTTCTGTCCAGATGATCTATCCATTGATGCAGGTGGGGCATTAAAATCCTCTGTTATTATTGTATTATTGTCAATTTCTCCCCTTATGTCAGTTAATATTTACATTATATATGTAGGTGTTCCTATGTTGGGTGCATAAATATTTACAAATGTTATATCCTCTTTTTGGTGGAGACACATATCATTATATAATGTCCTACTTTTTGTTACTGTCATTCTTTTAAAGTCTAATTTCTTCTGATATGAGTATTGCTGCTCCAGCTTTCTTTTCATTTCCACTTGCATTTAACATTTTTTCCACTCTTTCACTTTTATTCTGCAGGTTGTTAGGTCTGAAATGAGTCTCTTGTAGAAATCATACAGACAGGTGTGATTTTTTATCCATTCTGTGAACTTACATCTTTTGATTAGAGCACTTCATACCATTTACATTTAAAATAATTATTGATAGGTGTGTACTTACTGCCATTTTCTCTTTTTCTGGTTGTTTTTGTACTTCTCTGTTCCTTTCTTCTTCTCTTGGTCTCTTCCCTTGTGGTTTAATGATTTTTTTTTTAATTGAAGTATAAATGACATACACTGTTACTTTAGTTTCAACTACATTACAGTCATTTCAGTAACTAGCACATAGTTATTTGCCAACTGCTATGCTCACCACAAGAAAGATACCATCAGTCACCATACATGCTATTACAATACCATTGAATATATTCCCTATACTGTACCTTTTACCCCATGATTTACTCATTTCATAACAGAAGACTGTATCTTCCACACTCCTTTACCCATCTCCCTGCTTCCCTCCCCTCTGGCAACTGCCAGTTTGTTCTCTCTGTATCTATGAGTCTATTTCTGTTTTGTTTGCTTTTTAGATTCCACATATAAGTGAAGTCATATGGTATTTGTCTTTCTCTGACTTACTTTACTTGGTATAATACCGTCTAGGTACATCCATGTTGTTCAAGGGCAAGATCTCATCCTTCTTTATGGTTGAGTAATATTCCTCTGTGTGTGTGTGTGTGTGTGTGTGTGTGTGTGTGTGTGTGTGTGTGTGTATTCTACCTCTCTGTCCATTCATCTATCTATGGATATTCCAGTTGCTTTCATATCTTGGTTATTGTAAATAATGCTGCAATAAACATAGGGTTGCCTATGTCCGTTCAAATTAATGTTTTCATTTTCTTTGTGTAAATAGTAGTGAAATTACTGGATTGTGGGGTATTTGTATTTTTAATTTTTGACAGAGCCTCCATATTGTTTTCCACAGTGTCTATACTGATTTTCATGTCCACCAACAGTGCACAAGGGTCCCTTTTTCTCCACATCCTTGCCAACGCTTATTTCTTGTCTTTTTGATTCTAGACATTCTCGTTGTTGTGTAATACCTCATGGTTTTGATTTGCATTTCCCTGATGATTAGTAGTGTTGAGCATCTTTTCATGTGTTCGTTGGCCATCTGTATGTCTTCGTTGGAAAAATGTCTATCCTCTGTCCGGTTTTTAATTGGATTATTTGGTTTTAGGTGTCAAGTTGTATAAATTCTATATATATATTGGGTATTAACTCATGTGATATATCTGGCAAATATCTTCTCCCATTCTGTTGTTTGCCTTTTTGTTTTGTTGATGGTTTCCTTTGCTATGCAAAACTTCACTTTGGTGTAATCCCAATAGTCTATTTTTGCTTTTTTTCCCCTTGTCTGAGGAGACATATCTAGAGAAACATTGCTATAGCCTATGTCAAAGATATTATTGCCTATGTTTTCTTCTAGGAGTTTTATGGTTTCATGTCTCACATTTAAGTCTTTAAACCATTTTGAGATTATTTTCATGTATGGTGTGAGAAAGTGGTTCAGTTTCATTCTTTTGCATGTAGCTATCACATTTTTCCAGCACCATTTATTGAAGAGGCAGTCTTTTCCCCATTGTATATTCTTTCCTACATGTTGTAGATTGACCATATTAAGTGTGGGTTTCTTTCTGAGCTCTCTGTCCAGTTCCATTGATCTGTATGTCTATTTTTGTAACAGTACCAGTCTGTTTTGATTACTATAACTTTCTAGTATATCTTGAAATCTGGGATTGTGATACTCCCAGCTTTGTTCTTCTTTTTCAAGAGCATTTTGGTTATTAGGGGTTCTTTGTGTTTCCATAGAAACTTTAGAATTATTTTTTCTAGTTCTGTGAAAAATGCTATTGGTATTTTGTTAGGGATTGCAGTCAGTCTATAGATTGCTTTGAGTAATGTGGGCAGTTTAACAATATTAACTTTTCCAATCCATGAGCATAGACTATCTTTCCACTTGTTTTGTCTTCAATTTATTGCACCATTATTTCAAAGTTTTCAGAGTACATGTCTTTCACCTCCTTGGTTATGTTTGTTCCTGGGTATTTTATACTTATTTTATTCTCAGGACAATTGATAATGGAATTTTTTCTGAATCCTCTTTCTGCGACTTTGTTATTAGCATATATAGAGACACAACCATTTCTGTGTATTTTCTATCCTGAGCTTAACTGAAAACTTTCAGAAAAATGAATTTAGTAGAATCTTTAGGGTTTTCTATAGATAGTATGTTATCTGCAAATATATAAATTTGGGTGCCTTTTATTTCTTGATTGATTGCTGTTGCTGGGACTTCTAGTACTATGTTGAAAAAGAGTGGTGAGAGAGAACATCCTTGTCTTGCTCCTGATCTTAGTGGAAAAGCTCTTAGTTTTTCCCCCATTGATGCTAGCTGTAGGTTTTTAAATATATCACCTCTATTATGCTGAGGTATGTTCCCTCTAAACTCAATTTTTTGAGAGTTTTTATGAATGGATGTTGAATTTTGTCAAATGCTTTTTCTGCATCTACTGAGATGATCCTATGATTTTATCCTTTACTTTGTTAATGTGGTGTATCACATTGATTTGCAAATATTCACCCATCCTTGCATTCCCAAAATAACCCCACTTTCTAATGGTGAATGATCCTTTTAATGTATTGTTGAAAGAGCTTTGCTAAAATTTTGTTCATGAATTCTTCTTCTGTGTATGTAGTTTTCCTTTTTATTTGTAGTGTCCTTGTGTGGTTTTGGTATCAGGGTAATGCTGGTCTTATAGAAGTCATTTGGAAGTTTTCCTTCCTCTTCTATTTTTTTTTTTTTTTTTTTTGGAATAGCTTGAGGAAAACAGGTATTAACTCTTCCTTAAATTTTGGTAGAATTCACTTTTGAATCCGTCTGGTCTTGGACTTTTGTTTCTTGGGAGTTTTTCTTTTTTTTTTTATTACAAATTCAATTTTGTTACCAGTAATTGGTCTGCTCAAATTTTCTATTTCTTCTTGATGTTTTGGAAGACTATGTTCCTTTTGTTCTAGAACATCCAATTTTTTTGGCATATAATTTTTCATAGTATTCTAATTCTTTGTATATCTGTGGTATCAGTTGTTACTTCTCTTTCATTTCTGATTTTATTTATTTGTGTCCTATCTCTTTTTTTCTTGATGAGTCTGGCTAAAGGTTACCAATTTTGTTTTGTTTTTTTTTCAAAGAACCAGCTCTTGGTTTCATTGATCTTTTCTATTGTTTTTGCTTTGTTTTGTTTTTTAGTCTCTGTTTATTTATGCTCTAATCTTCATTATTTCCTTTCTTCTACTATCCCTGGATGTTGTTTATTCTTCTTTTTCTAGTTACTTAAGGTGTAAGGTTAGATTTATTTGAGGTTTTATTTCTTGAGGTAGGCCTGTATTGCTGTGTAAATTTCCCTCTTAGAACTGCTTCTGCTGCATCCCAAAGATTTTTGGACCATTCTGTTTTCAGTTTCATTTGTCTCCATGTATTTTTTTTTTTATTTTTTCTTTGATTTCTCCATTCACCAATTAGCTGTTTAGTAGCATGTTATTTAGCCTCCACATGTTTGTGTTTTTTTCCAGTTTTTTTTTTTTTTCGATTGATTTCAAGTTTCATACTATGTGGTTGGAAAAAATGCAAGATATGATTTCAGTCTTTTTCAATTTATTGAGACATGTTTTTGGGCTGACCATGTGATATATCCTGGAAAATATTCCATGTGCACTGCAAAAGAATGTGTGTTTTGTTTTTTTGGTGAAATGTTCTGTATAGATCTGTGAAGTCCATATGGTCTAACGTTTCATTTAAAGAGTGTTTCCTTCTGATTTTCTGCCTGGATGATCTATCCATTGATGTAAATGGGGTGCTAGAGTCCCCTACTATTATTGTATTACTGTCAATTTTTCCCTTTGTTCTGTTAATATTTGCTCTATATATTTAGGTGCTCTAATGTTGGGTGCATAGATATTTACAATTATTATATCCCCGTGTTTGGTTGACTCATCTTTATGTAATTGTCCTTTTTTCCGTATTACAGTCTTTGTTTTAAAGTCTTTATTTTCTGATATAAGTATTGTCACCCTAGATTTTTTTTCTTCTCTTTGCATGGTATATCTTTTTCATCTTTTTTTTTTTTCAGTCTGTGTCTTTAGGTCTGAAATGAGCCTATTGTGAGCATCATATAGATGAGTCTTTTTTTTTTTTTTAATCCATTCTGCCACCTATGGTCTTTTGATTGGAATACTTAGACCATTTACATTTAAAGTAATTATTAATAGGTATGTAGTTACTGCCATTTTGTTAATTGTTTTCTAGTGGTTTTTGTAGTTCTTCTCTGTAACTTTCTTTTGCTCTCTTTTCTTGTGACTGCTGACTTTCTATGGTGTTATGCTTGGCTATCATTCTCTTTACTTTTTGTGTATCATAGGTTTTGGGTTTGTGGTTACCATGAGATTCATATGTAGGATCCTAATTATATAACAGTCTATGTTAAGTTGATAGTCATTTAAGTTTGAACACTTTCTAAAAACTTTTTTTACTCCCTTCTCATTTTATGTATATATTATCATATTTTACATCTTTTTATTCATAACTTCTAATGATGGCTTTTTCTTTTCCACTTAAAGGAGTTCCTTTAACATTTCTTCTAAGGGTAGTTTAGTGGTAATGAACTCCTTTAACTTTTGTTTGTCTCGAAAACTCTTTACCCCCCTTATTCTAAATGATAACCTTGCTGGGCAGAGTATTCCTAGTTATAGGTGTTTTTTTCTTTTCAGGTCTTTGAATATTTCATGCCAGTCCCTTCTGACCTACAGTTTCTACTAAAATCAGTTGATAGACTTATGGGGTTTTCCCCTTATGTAACTTTTTGCTTCTTTCTTGCTGCTTTTAAAATTCTTATCTTTAACCTTTGACATTTTAATTTTTGTGTGTCTTGTTGTGGGCTTCCTTGGGTTCAGCTTGTTTGGAACTCTCTGTGCTTCCTGAACCTGAATGTCTCTTTCTATCCCCAGGTTAGGGAAGTTTTAAGCTATTATTTCTTCAAATAAGTTTTCTTCCCCTTTCTCTTTTCCCTAAATGTTTATTGGCTTGATCATGTCCACAAGATCCTTTAGTCTTTCTTCATGTTTTTAAATTCTTTTTTTGCTGTTCAGCTTGGGTGCTTTCTGTTATCCTCTCTTCCAGATCACTGATCTGTTCTTCTACATCTGCTAATCTACTACTGATTCCCTCTAGTGTATTTTTCATTTCTATGATTGTATTTTTCCTTTTTTTTTTTTAAGATTTTATTTATTTGTCAGAGACAGAGAGAGTGCACAAGCAGGGGAAGTGGTAGGCAGAGGGACAAGCAGGTTCCCTGATGAGCAAGGAGCCTAATGTGGGACTTGATCCCAGGACACTGGGATCATGACCTGAGCTGAAGGCAGATGCTTAACTGACTGAACCACCTAGGCATCCCTCTACTATTGTATTTTTCAACTCTGATTGGTTGTTTTTTATATTTTCTATCTCTTTATTAAAGTTTTCACTGAGTTCTTCCACTCTTCCCTCGAGTTTGGTGAGCATATTTATGACCATAAATTGTTTATCAGGCCTGTTGCTTATCTCTGTTTCATTTACTTCTTTTCCTGGGTTTTTGTCTTGTTCTTTCATTTGTATCATATTCTTCTGTCTCTTCATTTTGCTTGACTTACTGTGTTTGTTTCTATGAATTAGGCAGAACAGCTAAACTTGAAGGAGTACTCTTGGGTATGGTCATTCCCTGTGTAGACTCTGTCTGGTGACTTTGGCTGGCTGGTTGGCTGGAGCTGTGTCTGGCATGGACTGGGGGTCCTGTGACACTTCGTGCGGGCCTTCTCTAGTGGAATGACTGGAGCTGAAGTGGGTGTGGGCTGGGACAGCCCCAGGTGTCCCTGTGCAGAAGGTACCCTGGCAGGATAGCTAAAGCTAAAATAGGTAGAAATAAGGGGATTCTGGGGCTCTGCATGCAGACAACATACTGGTGGGATGGTTGAAGAGGAGGTGGAGTGTAGGCCAGCAAGTCCTGGGGTGCTTGGCATAAGGGAAGCCCTGGCAATACAGCTGTAGCCAAAGTGGGCACAGGCCAGGATAGTCCTGATGCTCTTCATGCAGAAGATGCCCTGGGAGGGCAGCTGAAGCTGAAGTGTGTGGAAGCTATGGTGTTCTGGGGGCCACCCTGGAGGAGTAAGTGGATCTGAGGCAGGGTGCCTTAGCTAATGTCTTGTGCTGAAGTAGGTGTTAGTTGGATGGGCCCAGAATGCTCTGCACTGGGGGCACCCTAGCAAGCTGCCTGGAGCTAAATTGGTATAAGCCTTGAGTGTTCTGGTGTGTTTTGCACCTCTGTCACCTTGGCATGATGATGAGAGCTCTAGTGAGCACTGAGCAGGAATGTCTCAGTGTGTGCCATGCTAGGGTCACTTTAGTGGGATGGCTACGACTGGTATAGGCAAGGGGCCCAGGGCTCAATGGGGTGGTAGGCCAGGTATAGCACCAGGAATTCTTTTCCACCCATGTTATTAAGGTGGAGAAATAATATAAACCCTGGTGCTCACCAGTCCCTCAGACCCAGTGAGAGTTCCAGCAGCTCTCCTGCCATTTGGCAGAGTTCTGGGGTTAGTTCCTTTATATTCTAGTTATACTTTTAAATAGCAGCTTTATTTTCCCTGTGCTCCAGGATGTCCAGGACGGTTGCGGGCTAGGGAACCAGTGCTCAGTGAACCTGCAGGCCAGGTATGATGTCTGGAACCCTGGTCTTGTCTCTGCTATCAAAGTAGAGTGGGAATAAAAACTGTACTGCTTGGCAGCCTCTCTGACCTGGAGAGCATTCCAGCAGCTCCCCCATTATTTGGTGGAATTCTAAGGCTGGATCTTTTCCATTCTAGTTTCTCTTTTAAACTAGCTTTTTTTTTTTTTCCTCCTGTGCTGCAGGGCAAATGGATCTGCTAGGATCCCTCAATACTATCCTTTCCACTACAGTTGGCAGCATTGGGGTAGGGGTTTCCTTTATTACCATGTCTCCAACTCTCTTGCCATTCTCCATGTGGTCTATTTTCTGTTGTGCAGAAGCTGTTTGGTCAGCCCGCAGTTCTTCAGGAGGAATTGCTCTGTAAATAAGTGTAGATTTGGTGTGCCTGTGGAGATGAGTTCAGGGTCTTCCTACATTGCTGTCTTAGACTGGAACTTTAATGACTCTCTCTACTGTTGTGTTTTGGTTCAATTTATTTGTGTGTGTGTGTGTGTGTGTGTATGTTTTAGGATTTTGGTTTGGTGATTACTATAAGGTTCATATATATCAACCTATTTATGTAACAGTCCATTTGAAGCTGATAGTGACTTAGGTTCAAAAGCATTTTAAAAACACTACAGTTTTATCCCCCCACATGTTTTATGTTTTTAATGCCTTATGTTACATTTTTAAATTTTGTGTATCCCTTAACTATTTATTGTAATGATGGCTGATTTCACAATTTTTGTCTTTTAACACTCAACTAGCTTTTAAGTGGCTGACTCACTGCCTTTACCATATATATTTGCCTTTACTGGTGATATTTCTTTTTTTCCATATATTTTCTAATTTTTCGTTATGGCTTTTTCTTTTCCACTTGAAGAAGACCCTTTAGCACTTCTTGCAAGGCCAGTTTAGTGGTAATGAATTCTTTTAGGTGTTGCCTGTCTGGGAAACTCTATTTCTCCAAGTTTTCCTCTTTCAGCATTTGAAATATATCCTGCCACTCTCTTCTGGCCTGACAAATTTCTGATGAAAAATCAGCTCGTAGTCTTATGGGAGTTTGCTTGTGTATGACTGTTTCTCTCTTGCTACCTTTAAGATTCTCTCTATATCTTTACCTTTTGTCATGTTAATTATGTCTTGATGAGGGTCTCTTTGGGTTTGTCACTCTTGGGACACTGTAATTCCTGGACTTGGATGTCTGTTTTCTTCCCCAGGTGAAGAAAGTTTTCAGCCATTGTACCTTCACATAACTTTTCTGCCCTTCTCTCTCTTCTTCTTTTAGGACCCTTATAATGCAAATGTTAGTATGTTTGATGTTGTCTTGGAAGTTCCTTAAAGTATCCTATTTTTTTTAATTCTTTTTTCTTTCTGCTGTTCTAATTAGGTGCTCTCCTACCCTGTATTCTAGATCACTGACCCATTCTTCTATATCATATAATCTGCCCTTGATTCCCTTTAGCTTATTTTCCATTTCAGTTATTCTATTTTTCAGCTCTGATTTGTCCTCTCATATATATTTTAACTGTTTATTGAGGTTCTCACTGTCTTTCTCCATTCTTCTCCTGAGTTCAATGAGCATCTTTTTATCCATGACTTAGAACTCTGTATCAGGTAAATTACTTATCTCCATTTCATTAGGGTGTTTTTTTCTGAAGTTTTATCTTTTGCTTGGAACATAGTCCTCTTTCTCCTCATTTTGTTTGACTTTGTGTTTGTCTGTGAATTAGGCAGAAGAGCTACTTCTCCTGGCCTTGAAGGTTGGCCTTCTGCAGAAACATCCCCTCTGTAGATTGCATGTCCCTGGCAGTTTTGCTGGGATGGCTGCAACAGAAGTGGCTGCAGGCTGGGGAATTCAGGGAGCTCAGTTCCAGGGAAACCTTGATGGGACAGATGAAGCTATAGCAAGTGTGATCCGGGTTGGGGAGGGTGTCCCAGGGCATTCAGTGCTGGGGCCACTCTGGTGGGATGGCTGGTGCTGGAGCAGTTGTGGGCCTAGGACCCAGGGCAGGCTGTAAGAGCTGTCTTGGAGGCAACAGCTGAAGCTGGTGTGGGGTATGGTCCTGGGACTCACTGGAATGGCCCTGGTATGCCAGCTAAGCCTCCTAGACCATATTCCAATCCACATTATCAATGTGGAATAGGAATATAAAAAAACTGAGCTTGCCAGCACCTGTGATTCAAGAAAGACCTGCAGCAGTTTCCTGCTGCTAACTCTAGAGCTAGCAAATGGATTTCCTTCACTTACACTCTAGTTGCCCATTTATTTACTTATTTTTGAATTGTAATCCTTTTTTTTAAATTGACCATAATTGACATACAATGTTATATTAGTTTCACATATATATCATATTGATTCAACGATTCTATACATTACCTAATGTTCACCACAGTAAGTAGTTATCATCTGCCATGATACAATGTTATTATTGACTATATTCCCTATGCTGTACTTTATATTTTTGTGACTGCTTTATTTTAAAACTGGAAGTTTACACCTTTCAATCTCCTTTATCTGTTTTGCCCATTCCCCCACCACCTCTCATTTGACAATCACCAGTTTTTTCTAAGAATCTGTTTCTAGTTAAATTGTATGGTATTTGTCTTTTTCTGACTTATCTTACCTAGCATAATACCCTCTAGGTCCATCCCTGTTGTCACAAATGGCAAGATTTCATACTAAGTAGTATTCCATTGTGTGTATGTATGTGTGCATCTTCTTTATTGATTTCTCTATCAATGAACACTTGGATTGTTTCTATATCTTTGCCCCTGTAAATGTTGCAATAAGCATAAGGATGCATTTAAAATGAGTATTTTCATTTTCTTTGGGTAAATACCCAATAATGGAATTATTGAATCACATGGCATTTGTTTTTAATTTTTTGAGAAACCTCATTACTGTTTTCTACAGTAGTTGTACCTATTTACATTCCCCCCAACAGCTCAGTGAGGGTTCCCTTTTCTCCACATCCTTGCCAATACTTGTTATTTATTCTTTTTTATTCTAGACATTGTATTTGATATTAGGTGATATGTCATTGTGATTTTTGATTTGTATTTCTTGATGATTGTGGTGTTGAACATCTTTTAATAGTATCTGTTGGCCTCCTGTAGGTCTTCTTTGGAAAAATGTCTTTTAAAGTCCTAAGCCCATTTTTAATCAGATTATTTTTGGTTTGCTTTTTTTTTTTTTTTTTTTTTTTTTTGCTGTTGAGGTAAGTTCTTTATTTATTTTAGATATTAGCCACTTATTGGATATATCATTTGCAAATATCTACTCTCATTCAGTAAGTTGCCTTTTTGTTTTGTTGATGGTTTTCTTTGCTGTACGAAGGCTTTTTATTTTGATGTAATCCCAATAGTTTATATTTGCTTTTGTTTCCCTTGCCTGAGGAGACATAACCATAAATATGTTACTGAGGACAATGTCCAAGAGATTACTGTTATGTTTTCTTTTAGGAATTTTATGGTTTCATGTCTTACATTTAGGTCTTTAATCAGTTTTGAGTTTATTTTTGTATATGGTGTAAGAAAGTGGTCCATTTTTCCCTACACCATTTATTGAAAGGCTGTCTTTTCCTTATTGTGTATTCTTGTCTCTCTTGTCATAGATTAATTGACGATATAGGTGAGGGTTTACTTTTGGGCTATCTTGTTGCATGATCTGTATGTCTGTGGTTGTGCCACTACCATATTGTTTTGATTACTATAGCTTTGTAGTATATCTTGAAATCTGGGATTGTGATACCTATAGCTTTATTCTTTCTCAAGATTGCTTTGGCTATTCATGGTCTTTTGTGGTTTGCACAAATGTTTGGATTGTGTTATAGTTCTGTGGAAAATGTTAGTGATATTTCGATAGGGATTGTATTGAATCTGTAGACTGCTTTAGGTAATATGGACATTTTAATAATTCTTCCAGCTTTCCATTTGTATCATTTTTTATTTCTTTCATCAATGTCTTATAATTTTTAGAATATAGGTCTTTTCCTACATTTTTCCTAGGTTTTTAAATTGTTTGTGGCACAATTATAAATGGGATTGTTTTCTTAATTTCTCTTTCCACTACTTACTAGTGTATAGAAAAAAGATTTTTGTACACTAATTTTTGTATCCTACAATTTTACTGAATTCATTTATTCTCATAGTTTATTGGTAGAGTCTGTAGAGTTTTCTATTTATGCTATCATGTTATCTGCAAATAGTGACAGCTTTACTACTTTTTACCAATTCAGATGACTTTTATGCCTTGTCTGGTTGCTGTGGCTAAGACTTCCAGTACTATTTTGAATAAAAGTGGCAAGAATGGACATCCTGTCTTATTCCTGATCTTAGAAGGAAATCTCTTGTTTCTCACCATTATGATACTAGCTGTGGGTTTTTTATATATGGCCTTTATCATGTTGAGGTGTGTTCCTTCTACACCCAATTTGTTGAGATTTTTTATCATGAATGGATGATGAATTTTGTCAAGTGCTTTGTCTGCATCTTGAGATGATGGTATGGTTTTCAATTCCTCTTGTTAATGTGATGTACCACATTGATGATTGATTTGCAAATATTGAACCATGTTTGTATCCCTGGAATAAATCCCACTCAATCATGGTAATTTTTTTAATGTATTGTTGAATTTGGTTTGCTAATATTTTACTGAGGATTTTTACCCCATGTTCATCAGTGGTATCAACCTGTTGTTTTCTTTTTCTTTCTTTTGTGTGTGTGTGTGTGTGTGTGTGTGTGTGTGTGTGTGTCTGTGATTTTGGTGTCAGGGTCTCATAAAATAAATTTGAAAGCTTTCCCTTCTTTTCTATCTTTTGGAATAATTTGAGGAGAACAGGTACTAACTCCTCTTTAAATGCTTGGTAGAATTCACCTGTGAAGCCATCTAGCTCTGGACTGTAGTTTGTTAGGAGTTTGATTACTGATTCAATTTCATTTCTAGTAATCAGCTTGCTCTAATTTTCTATTCTTCCTGATTCATTTTTAGAAGATAGGATGTTTCTAGGAATTTATCCATTTCTTGTAGGTTGTCTAATTTGTTGACATATAATTTTTCATAATATTCTCTTATATTTCTGTAGTGTCAGTTATTATTTCTTCTTCTTTATTTCTGATTTTATTCCTGTCTTTCTTGATGAGTCTGGTTAAAAGTTTATCAAATTTCTTTATTTTTTTTTAAAGATTTTATTTACTGGGGCGCCTGGGTGGCTCAGTCGTTAAGCGTCTGCCTTCGGCTCAGGCCATGATCCCAGGGTCCTGGGATCGAGCCCCGCATCGGGCTCCCTGCTCCGCGGGAAGCCTGCTTCTCCCTCTCCCACTACCCCTGCTTGTGTTCCCTCTCTCGCTGTCTCTCTCTCTGTCAAATAAATAAATAAAATCTTTAAAAAAAAAAAAAGATTTTATTTACTTATTTGACAGAGAAAGAGAGCACAAGCGGGGGGGAGTGGAAGGCACTGGCATCAGGCTCCCTGCTCAGTAGGGATGTGGGGCTCAATCCCAGGACCCTGGGATCATGACCTGAGCCACCCAGACGCCCTTTGTTTATCTTTAAGACCAGATTTAGTTTCATTGATCTTTTGTATTGTTTTTTTTAGTCTCCATTTTATTTATTTCCATTCTTATCTGTATTGTTTCTTTCCTTCTACTAACTTTGGGCTATGCTTTTTCTCTTTTTCTAGTTCCTTAAGCTGTAAAGTTAGATTGTTTATTTGGGATTTTTCTTATTTCTTGAGGTTTACCTGTATCACTATAAACTTACCTCTCAGAACTGTTTTTGTTGCATTTCATAGATTTTTGGATGTGGGTTTCCATTTTCAAGGTAATTTTTTATTACCTCTTTCATTTTTTTCATTGATCCATTGGTTGTCCAGGACCATGTGGTTTAGTCTCCAACTACTTATGTTTTGTCCAGTGCTTGTAACTGATTTCTAGTTTCATAGCAATGTGGTCAGAAAAGATGCTTGATATGATTTCAGTCTTCTTAAATTTATTGAGACTTGTTTTGTGGCCTAACTCTCCTACCCTAAAGAATGTTCCATGTGCACTTGAACAGAGTGGGTATTCCACTATTCTACGTATCTGTTCAGTCAATCTGGTCTAATGTGCCATTCAAAGCCACTGTTTGCTTATTGATTTTCTGTCTGGTGATCAGTCCATTCTTATAAGTGGGATGTTGGAGTCCCCTGCCATTATTGTATTACTGTTGATTTCTCCCTTTAGGTCTGTTAATATTTGCTTTATGTATTTAGGTTCTCCTATGTTCATATTTGCAATTGTTACATTCTTTTGTTGGATTAGATCCTTCTTATCAATATATAATGTGCTTCTCTGTCTCTTGCTACAGTATTTGCTTTAAAGTCTTTTTTGTCCAAAATAAGAATTGCTACCCCAGCTTTTTGTTTTTGCTTCTATTTGAATGGAATATATTTTTCCATCCCTTTACTTTCAGACTGTATATGTATTTAGATCTGAAGAGAGTTTCTTGTAAGCTGCATATAGATGGGTCTTTTCTTCTTCATCCATTCAGTCACCCTACATCATTGGATTGGAGCATTTAGTCCATTTATGTTTAAAGTAATTATTGATAGGTATGTAACTTACTGCCAATATGTTACTTGTTTTACAGCTTTTGCAGTTCTTCTGTTCCTTCTCTAGCTCTTTTCCCTTGTGGTTTGATGGCTTTCTCTAGTGTTATACTTAGATTCCTTTGTCTTTATTTTTTGTGTATCTGTTACATATTTTGATTAACACCCTATGTGTATGACAGTTTATTAAATTTATGGTTAAATTTGAACACATTCTCAAAGCACTAAATTTTTATTTCCACTTCCACATTTTATGTATACCTCATCTTTTATATATTTTGTGTATCCCTTGACTTATTTTTGTAGATATAACTGATTTTACTATTTTTGTGTTTAGCCTCCATACTGGCTTTATAATTGCTTAATCTACTACCTTTACTATATGTTTCTCTTTACTATTAAAATTTGTTTTTGTTTCATAATTTCTTATTTTTAGTTATGGTGGGTTTTTCCCCCACTTAAAGAAGTCCCTTTAACACTTCTTTTAAGACTGATTTAGTGGTGATGAGCTTTAGTTTTGCTTATCTGGGAAACTCTTTATATCTCCTCTATTCTGAATAGAATGCTTGGTAGAGTATTCTTGGTTGCAGGTTTTTTCCTTTCAGAAGTATTTCAGAATATCATGCTATTCCCTTCTGGCCTGCAAACATTCTGCTGAAAAATTGCCTGATAGCATTACAGGGTTTCCTTTTATGTCACTGTAGTCTTTCTCTCACTGCTTTAAAAATTCTTAATCATTGATCTTTGCTATTTTAATTATTGTGTGTCTTGGTATGGTTCTCCTTGTATTCATTTTGTTAGGAGCTCTCTTCATCCGGGCCCTGGATATCTGTTTTCTTCCCAAGCTTAGGGAAGTTTTCTGTCCCTGACCTCTTTTTCTGGTCCCTATAATGCAAATATTACGCTTGATGATGTCATAGGGTCACTGAAGCTATTATTATTATTATTGATGTTCAATTTGGTTGCTTTCCATTACCCTGTCTTCCAGATTGCTGATCCATTCTTCTGCATCCTGTAATCTGCTATTGGTTCTCTCTAGTGGATGTTTTCTTTTTAAAAATATTTTATTATTTGAATGGAGAGAGCATGAGCTGGGGGAGAGGAAAATGGAGGAGGAGAGGCAGACTCCCCACTGAGCAGGGAGCCCAATCCCAGGACTGTGGGATCATGACCTGAGCTGAAGGCAGATGCTCAACTGACTGAGCCACCCAGGCACATTGAATTTTTTATTTTAGTTATTGAATTCTTTAGCTCTGACTGGTTCCTTTTTATATTTTGTATCTCTTTGTTAAAGTTCATACTGAGTTCATCCATTTTTTCTCTCAAGGCTGGTGAGCATCTTTATGACCATTACTTTGAAGTAAGCAATATGCCTAATAAAGAATTCAATTTCTTTTAGCTCTTTTAGTGTAATTATTTCTTGTTCTTTCATTTGGGATATATCCCTCTGTCTTCTCATTTTGTCTAACTCTCTGTTTCTATGTATCATGTAGGTCAGCTATATCTCCTGTCTTCAAAGTAGTGACCCTGTATAGAAAAGATCTTGTGGTGCCCTATAGTGAAATCCCCCTGCCTGGTCGCTAGAACCAGGCATACCAGAAGTGTCCCTTGTGTCGTGGGCTGTGTGCACCTTCCTGTTGTGGCAGAGCCTCTACTGCCTCAAGCCCAGCTGGCTTCAATGACCCCTTTCCCTTCTTGGGTACACTGGGCTGGGGTTTGCTCCCCACAGTGTTGAGAGGCTGGTGGCAGTCACAGGCTCTTTGGTGTGCTGGCTCAATCTAGCTGTCTGCAATTAGCCTTTCTGCCACAGCTGCAAGCATACAAAAGGGCAGGTTTCCTCCCTGCATAGCCAGATAAGAGGGCAGGCTGAAGGTGCCCTGTGTGTGGACTTATCTGCTCATTTCCCCAGGGTAGGAGTTGCTTTGGAGTGGCACTGGTCCAAGCCTGGGCTTCCTACCAGGTGTGGTGGGCCAGGAGTCACTTTGGAGGGATGTCTGTGGAGACAGGCAGGTTTAATAGCCAAGTCCACCAGGGAATGTCAGGGTGGCACCTGTGGTGCCAGCAAGGTAGGTGGAGAGTGTTGGCACTGGTTCCCACAAGTATCTGGCTATCTAGGCCTGGGGAGGGGAATGGAAATGGATCCACCCTGCACTTTTTTTTTTTCCAGAGGAATCTCCTACAGATCTTTGCCACTCCTGCATGCATTCTAAGAGTATTCAATAAATCTTTTTTGTATGTCTCAGGCTGAATTATTTAGTGTGCTGGATTTTTAAGTGTAGGAACTTAAACTCTGCTAGTTTCCAAAGCCAAATGTGATAGAAACTGGCCCTCCCAGTGCAGGTCCCCATTGCCTGGTGTGTGGTCTGATGTTCTCACTCTTCTGAACTTGTAAGGTCCCTCCCATTTGCAGTCAGTCCCATCCAGAGATTTGGTTCCCAACTATGTCTCTGCCCTTCTTACCCTTTATGATGTGACCTGCTTTCTATAGTTGCCTGTGGAAGGTCTGTTCTGCCTGTCTTCAGGTCATTTCAGAGATAGACTCACAGATGTAGCTGTTAGAGGACCTAAGCTCAGGATTCTCCTATTCCACCATCTTCCCAAAACTTTCTCAGTCAAGTTGACCTTTAAACCACTGTTGTTACTGTGCCTTGGGGTGGGCAAATCTGTGCACAGGCCCCTTGATGATATCCCTCCCTACTGTATGTCATCATGTCTAGGGTGACTGTTTTGTAGTTGCTCAATATGTAGGTATAGATTCATTGTTGTCCATGGGAGGAGGTAAGTTTAAGAATCTTTTTAAGCTGTCATCTTGGACTGCCCTGCAGAGATTGTCAGATTTGACTTAAAAAAAGGTGTGGCATACAAACTAAAAAGTTCAGAGTGGCCATATTAGTAGACTAATCAGAATTCAGAACAAAAAATGTTTTAAAAGGAAGAACATTTCTTAATGATGAAAGTATCAATTTATGAAGCATAACAATCCTAAATGTGTATGTAACTAATAGCAGAGCTGAAAAGACAAATTCATATTTATATAAAGAATGTTTTTGTTTGGGAGCTGGCTGGTGAAAACTGTAGGCAGGTCAGCAAGCTGTAAACTCAGGCAGAAGTTGATGTTGCAGTCTTGATGGCAATGGCTCACAAAAGAATTTTCTAGGATGGCAGAATATTTTATATTTTGATTACAGTGAGATTACATGGGTGAAAATATTCATTAAAGAGCATTAATCTATTCACTTAGAGTATATTTTATTGTATGTAAATTATACTCTAGTAAAATTAGAGTGTATTTTTAAAAAATACATACTCATTGTAAACATTTAAATAGACATGTATAAAAAAAAAGTGTAATAACCCACCCCACCCAAAATCCACTTCCCTGGAGTAAACAGGGGCTAAAATCCACCTTTCTGTTAAATTCCTTGACACAACATTTTTCTTGTTGTTTACCAGCCTTCTCCAAAGAAATTCTGATTCTTCTGGATCCTAGAGTTTTCCACTAGTCTGTACTAAATTCTTTTCTTGTATAGCTTTATATATTCTTCTTGCTTGATCTTACATTTATTACCTCTAAACTGATAGTAGATTCAGAAACTATCATTGACAGTCTGTTCCTGAATGCTAAAGAGTCTCTCTTCTTAAACACCCCACCGGAATCCTACATGCTTTACAATCTCCTTCTAGTAAATGTTTCGTTGGCCCAAAAGAAAATGATCTAGTTAATTTTACCTGTAATGAGCTCACATATCACCCACATAGTCTGTGGAGGGGATGAAAAGAAATAAAGAAAATTGCCATATTCTTGAATGGTCATCAGGGACTTCCAAGACAGGATCCCTTGAGCCCCATCATTTCTTACCAGTTTGTTAAAATAGTTTCCTAATTGCCTTCCTGGCTCTAGTGTACAAATATTGAATTCAGACACCTCTCCCCACAGTGCCACTAAGTATTCTTTCTAGAAAAAAATAAATAAAAGGACCAATTTTTAGAATTGTGTGTGCAGCCCTCCATATAGAATTTTTGATAGGTGCTCATGCCATATTTTTACCTGATAGTATTCTTTAAACTTGATATGCTGGTTTGCACTCCAGATTTTGCTTCATTCACTTCTTAACTTCTTATACTCCACTCTTAACCACATTCCTACACAACAAGAAAAATTCCCATTTTTCAAGTTTGAGAGCATTATCTTGTCAACAAACAATTTCTGATATGCCTACCCCTCCAGTATAACTCATTTTATACCCTCTGTACCCTAACCAGTATCGTTTTATGCTATAGCACCTATAAGATGTTTTTACCTTAAATGTCTTAAGCTTTATACAACTTCTATATTCAGGGCCCTGTGCAGGATATCTCAATCTGGGCATTTTAGACCAGATAATTCTTTGTTGTGAGGGACTCTCCAGGATAATGTTGGATGTTGAGTAGCATCCCTGGCTTCTGCCACTATGTAGTACTTTCCTCCACCTCAGTCATGGCCATCAAAAATGCTTCCAGCCATTGCCAAGTTCCCTTTGTGAGGAAAAAAATAAATCTGGCTGAGAACTACTAGCCTGACATATACCTGGGCTTATAAAAGCATGTGAAATAAGAATATATATTGCATTTTAGCGGTGACAAGCAATGACAGGAGAGGGCAGAACTTAACATATCATCTCATAATTTTTCTTTGAATAAAGGGATGCAGTGGGGAGAAAGTGGGCCAATGCAGAGGCTGCAGTGTTGGAGGCTATGAACAAAAAAAGACTCTATGTGAACTCCGAGAAGGCACAAAACATGAATGTGTGTTTTCTTCTGTTCTCTTTACAAGAGAAGCCCAAGCCAGCAGCTGTGGAGCCTAACTCTGGACTCTAGCCTTTGTCCTTAAGACAATTACAGAGAATCCCCCGCATAAGCCTGATTGGAGCTGGCCAAAATATATACAAAATGGAGCAGGAAGGTGCTCTAGTATTCTCACATGAAATACAAATAAACAGCGGTCACCTTCATGAACCAGTGATAAACATTTCTCCAAAACTGATTATTGCCCTCCCGGAGACGTGAGAAGGAATAAAATACATTCCATTTCGATGGAATAGAAATGAGGTGGAAATCTGGATTTGGTCAAGATTTGGAAGACACAGGCAGAAACAACTACAGAAGAATTGGTTTTAAATAAGTTTTTTAGGACAGGTCAAATATATTTTTGTACTGAAATAAAGAACATGTGAGAGTCATAATAGGAATGCAGGATCATAAAATAGCAAAGCTAATGCCAACGCACCAGCAGTACAAAAGATCAGCAAAGAGACATGACTGAATGTTAAAATAGGTTCTGAAACACAGTGAGTGTAAGAATTTTTGTTTTGTTTTTTAAAGTCACTGTAACAAATGATGGTAATAGTAACTTTGGTAGGCCGCTAAAAAAGCTGGGTATCTCAAGAAATGATTCTCTCTTCCGTAGCAAAAATAAAATGAAACTGGGATATTTATTTCCCCTTTTAACACAGCAGGATTCACTTGTAGCAAATAAGCTTAACAAGGCTCCCATGTGGGAACCACTGTTCCTGTTAAGAACTGACCACTGTCATTATCCACACAGTGCGTAAATACCCAAATCCTGTCTCACATCAGTCTTCTACTTCTGCCTTCAGAGTGCTGTCCCTTTTTCCCCCAGAAAACCTTAGAAGAGGTTATTAAACAGAAAGGAAGGTCTTCAACTATTCTCTCACCTCACCCTATGCCAACCCCCAATACCAGAAATAGAGTAAACAAACCTAAAATGTAGGATAAAGATTAAACTACAGGTATGGAAGAACTTACCAATTAGGCATTTTTATTCATCACCTCCATTGTATCAAGAATTTGTATCAGGTTATGTGAAAGTAAAAGAAAAAAAAAATGAATTCAAATAAACATTTTTTTTTTTTTTTTTGAGCTTGAAGATTGTTAAAAAGAACAAATAGGCTCAAGAAGCAACTTTATGTTTACAAAGCAGGCTGCTTAGATCAGAAAGCCGGGGCAAAGGAATTCCCGGAGTCTTCAAGGGGACTCAATCAATGAAGGCTTTGAAGAAGAATGTTTAATTGTTAAAGGGTGCATGACAGACACTTAAAAGCAGAACCGACCCTTATCAACCTGAGAGAAAATTAGATTAAATAGCACTTGAAGTCAGAGGGGTGAATTAAAGGGCATTAATATGGCTGTACTTACAGCCTTGGGAAAATGGCTCGATCTCTGAGCCTCATTTGTAAAATGCTACATTGCTAATGCCTTCTACACAGGTTGGTTGTGAAGTTTAAATGAGATAATGCATCTCGTATGTGCATAAGCAATTTAGTTATTACTATTATTGCAAGGACTTCCAGAACCATCCACTTATAATTGTGGGGCAGGAGAAAATGTACCTAATTGATCAAAAGCAATTGTCTGTTGATACTGGCCTTGGGGGAACTGCTTTTCCTCTTTCTACTTTTCTACATTTTCTACATTTTCTATCATGAGCATATATTATTTTATAATCAGCAAAACATCAGCATTTAAAACAGATTTTAAATTTAAATTTATTGAATGAATTATTTGGCAGGATAATAAATGTTAATCCAACTCACATAATCAAGTGGCTTTTGAATGTACAAATCCTTGATTATACTGAATACTTAAGTCATGCCAAACATCATGCTAAGTCACTTACAGATATGGGAAAACAATGCTCCCTGGTCTGCAGGGAGATTATCAGTCTTGTGAATAAATGCATCCTTTCCTCTGTCTCTACAAAAGCAGTCCAAATAAATTGCTGCTAAGTACATAGATCTGCATGACAAGGTAGTAGTGTCCAAACGTTGAAGGTTCAGGAGAGGAAATCAGATGCTGTGAGTTCAAATTCTGATTAATATTCAACAAGTAGTAACTGCCTCCTTTGTGCTGGGCATTTTCTATTTATGAGCAGTGAACAGCAAGTAAACAAGTATATAGCCCAAGTTTTTTTGTTGTTGTTGTTGTTTGTTTATTCACCAGTATAAAGAAAGCACACAGAATCCCTCTGTACTGAATCTTTCCCATCAGTATTTAGACATAATGGTAAAGGTCTCATTTTCAAAATAATAAAAATAAAGTTTTTGATTCCCTATTTCCCTCCAGGTTCCAACTCCTTTTCCTTCCAATTTATTGGCTACTCTGTAGGTATTCACTGTCTCCAGTTCCTCCCCTTTCCTTCTCTTTTGAATCCACTCCAAAAAGGCAGTGGCCCAGATACTGATTTTGTCAATAGTCTCAGCTAGCAAACACTATGTTTATGCAAATTAGAAAATGGTGCCTGTCTGGATGCATGAATTATAAATAGCTGTGCCCTCCATGTGGATGGAGCACAACGTGGGGAGTATTTCACAACCACTCAACCAATCGGATGGGCACCTTTGAACAATGCATAAGCAACACATCCATGATGGCTCTCCTTCTCATGATGGCCAGGGGCATCCAGGTGGTTAAAGCTACTGATTAATTTTTGGTCCTTATTTTACCTCCATTATCAGCAACATATGCCAGAGTTGACGGATTCCCTTCTATTAGAAGCACTTTCTTCACAACATACTCCCTTTTTAATCCCTTTTCTCCAAGCTGGTTCCTTCCCTGCCCCCCACCCTGCTTTATTGAGATATACAATGTTCTATTTCAATTATAAGTTTAAGGTACACAATGTGATGATTTCATATATGTATATATTGTAAAATGATTCCCTCAATAAGTTTAACACCTCACATAATTACCATCTTGTGTGTGTGGTGAATACATTGAAAATCTACTCTCCCAGCAACTGGGTATATAATACAGTGTTGTTAACTATAACCATCATGCCATATATGAGTTCCCCAGAACTTATAACTGAAGTTTGTACTCTTTGATTAACATCTCCTATTTCCTCCAACCCCTGGAAACCACCATTCTATTTCTATGAGTAATATACTTTATGATCTCACTTATATGTGGAATCTAAAACAAAAAAAAGTCACACTCAGAGAAAGAGAAAAGTAATTGCCAGGCGTGGGGAGGTAGGAGAAAAAGGGAGATTGGTAAAGGGTACAAAGTGAGCAAGGTCTAAGAATCTAATGTAAAACATGGTGAGTATAGTTGATAGTACTGTATTATATACTCAAATGTGTTTAACAACAAAAAAAGTATGTCTTTCTCTGACTTACTTCATTGAGCATAATGCCCTCGAGGTCCATCTATGTTGTTGCAAATAGCAGGATTTCCTTCTTTATGGCCAAATGACTTTCCACTGTATATCATATATCTATCCATCTATCTGTGTGTGTATGCAATTACATTTTCTTTATCCATTCCTCTATCAATGGACATTTGCATAAAGGTTCCCTTTCCCCCACATCTTTACCCAACACTTGTTATTTCTTGTCTTTTTGATACTACCCATTCTAACAGATATGAGGTAGTATTTCATTGGGGTTTTGATTTGCATTTTCCTCATGATTAGTAATGTTGAGCACCTTCTGATGAATCTGGTCATTTGTGTGTCTTCTTTGGGTTTGTTGTTACTGATGCTTATGAGTTCTTTCTATATTTTGGATAGCAACTCCTTATCAACTATATGATTTGCCAATATTTTCTCCCATTCTGTAGGTTACCTTTTCATTTTGCTGATTATTTTGCTATACAGAACTTTTAAATTTAATGTAGTCCCACTTGCTTCATTTCATTTTCTTTGCTTGTGCTTTGGTGTCCTATCCAAAAAAAAAAAAAAAAAATGCTGCTGAGACAACTGTCAAGGAGCTCTTTCTATATGGTTTTCAGGAATGTGCTGTTTAATTTCTACACACTTGTGAATTTTCCATTTTCTTCCTTCATATAATGGTGGTCAGAAAAGATACGTGGTAAGATTTCAGTCTTTTTAAATTTGCTAAGACTTGTCTTATGACTTAGCATATGCTCTATCCTGGAGAATAGAGAATGTTCCATGTGCATTGAGAAGAATGTGTATTCTGCTGTTGAATGGAATGTTCTATATATAGGTTAGGTCCATTTGGTCTAAAGTATATTTCAAGTCCAATGTTACCTTACTGATTTTCTGTCTGAATGATCTATCCATTGTTGAAAGTGGGGTATTAAAGTTCCCTATTATTGTATAGTCATCAATTTTTCCCTTTAGATCTATGTGTATTTCCTTAATATATTTAGGTGCTCTGATGTTGGGTGCATATATTTTTATGATTGTTATATCCTCTTGTAAATTAACCCCTTTACCATGATATACTGACCTTATTTGTCTCTTGTTACATTTTTTACTTAGTTTTCCATTTGCATGTAATATCCTTTTCTGTCTCTTTACTTTGGGCCTATGTGGGTCTCTTATACGTATCATATGGTTGGGTCTTGTTTTTTATTCATTCAGCCACTCTATGCCTTTTGATTGTAGAATTTAAAGTAATTATTGATAGGTTAGGACTTATTAATGCTATCTTATTGTTTTCTGGCTTTTTTCTTGTAATTCTTTTGTTGCTGTCTTCCTTCGTGAATTGACGATTTTATGTATGGTTTAATTCCCTTATCTATCTTTTGTGTATCAACGTAGGGTTTTGCTTTATGGTTACCATGAGGCTTATATAAAACATCTTATAATCTATTTAACATTGATAACTCAGTATCCATCTCATAAAAAAAAAAAACTAGTCTTTTACTCTCCCTGATTATTTTTAATGTCACAATTTACTTTTGATGTTTTGTCCTTTAACCTTATATTAGTGGTTAAGTTATATTAGTTGAGTAGTTAATACACCATATTACAGTATTAGAGCATTCTGAATTTGGTTATAGTTCCCAGTGTGTTGTATGTTTTCATGTTACTAATTAGCAGTCTTTTATTTCAACTTGAAGAACTCCTTTCAGCATTTCTTAAAAGCTGCCCCCTACTACCAAACACAAATTCAAACTCCTGTATCCAACTGCCTCTCAGGCATCTGAGTTAACAATCTCTTCCTTCTTCATCATGGTATTTCCATCATTTTAATTATTCAGCCAAAAACCCTAGAGTTACAGAATTCCTTCTTTCTCTCATACCCACACCTATCTCTATAAGCATATTCATCACCACAATCTTTTTTAATTTTTTTATTGTTATGTTAATCCCCATACATTACATCATTAGTTTTAGATATAGTGTTCCATGATTCATTGTTTGTGCATAACACCCAGTGCTCCATGCAGAACGTCATCACCACAATCTTCAAATACTGAAGGAAATCAACATTGTCTCACTACGCCCACTGTTCCTACTTTGTCCAAACCACCACCCTCATTCATTATTTCAATTGTTTACTAACTGTTGAATCCACTTCTGTTCTGGTCCCTTTTCAATCTAGCTTCCACATAAGTCAGAGTGATTTTGTTAAAATTTAATTCAGATTATGTCACCTGTCTAAAACCTTCTAATGGGTTCCAGTATAACCCAAAGAAAAAGCCCAGTAATTGCAATATCACACCAACCCCACCCTCGGTGCCTGGCTTGCTTTGCCTCTCTGACCTCACCTCCAATACTCCCTGCTTCCCAGCACATGCTGTTCCTTCCCCTTCTGTCACATTTGCTGATTTATTCTTCCTTGAGCACATCAAGCACACATGTACATACTGCAGGGATTTTCTACCTGCCATCTCTGCCTCCTCAAATTTTTTTTTTCCTCAAAGAGCTTCCTTCCTTGTTTACTCCCTACTGTCTTCAGATGTCACCTTCTCAGTGATGCTTCCATGGCTACCATTTTTAAACCACAACCCTCCATTTTCCTTTCCAGGCTTATCCAATAATATATATTTTACTTATTTTTTAAATCGTCTCCCTCCCAAAATTCAAAATAATTTTGTCTCCGGGACCTAAGCCAGAGCATGACAATTAGTAGGCGTCCAATAAATATATGTTATATATGTATATGTTAAATAATTGAAATAACATATAGTAATTATCAACACTGGCATAGCCTCTTACTTCACACTATTTCCAAATGGCTGCACCATAGAAAATTCAGAAAGGGGAAAAGGTGAGTCCAAGTATTTTGGCAGCAACTGACTGAATACCTCAAGTGACATGGCAGAAGACAAGGACTGAAAAAGTAAAGACTATAGCAATTCATCTTTTTGAAATTTACCATATTCATATTTATTTTTTTCTTTAACACACAAATCAAACGTAGATGACTGTAGAAAAGATTCCTAAAGGGACAGATTCAGTAAGATTAAAACTGTACAGTAATATGCATGTGGAGGTTCATTGTTGTTACCAATATTTTATTATCCTTTCCTTTCTTCTTAAACACTTGCATTGATGTATGGTCATTTGACCACTTCTGGCTGATGAAATATGAACTGCACATCCACGTGCCACCACCTGTGCTTAGCAGTTTTCTTTGTATTTATTTGGTGCTCTGTTCCCTGTCATTCTTGAATATGCAGGTTGATGTCTTGTATCTATTTTAGAAACCTCTTAGCAGTTACCTTTCCAAATATTGCTTCTGTGCCATGCTGTATATCATCCTTTTTTTGATACTCCAGTTATAAACATATTAAACCACTTGTCTGTATCCCTGTATTATGTCCCATATGCTTTATTGTTTTCTCTGTGTGCTTCAGTTTTTTTATTGACCTACCCTTGAGTTCCATAAGCAGGTCTTTTGTCTTATTCAAGCTAATGTTAAAATTCATTTAAAATCTTAAATATTTTAGCTATAAAATATTTGTTTTTGGTCAATTTTTTCTCCTGTCTTTGTCAATCAAGTATCTGAATATATTTGTATCTGCTTGTACTGATATTTTCCTAAATTATGGGATACATTTTCTTGCCTCTTCACAAGTCTTTTAATTTTTATATTATGTAGTAGACATCATATGTAAGAAAAAAAAACAATCTAAAAGTGATCCTGGGCTGCCTGGGTGGCTCAGTCGGTTAAGTGTCTGCCTTCAGCTTAGGTCATGATGCCAGGGTCCTGGGATCAAGTCCTGCATTGGGCTCCCTGCTCAGTGGGGAGCCTGCTTCTCTTCCGCTTGTGCTCTCTCTGACAAATAAATAAATAAAATCCTTTTAAAAAAAAGAAAAAAGAAAAGTGATCTACTTTTTTCCAGGGAAGGTAAACCCTTTCCTGTTCTGAGCAGATGAGTCGAGAGGCTAATCTTAACTATCCTAATAGAAATTGATCTTAGACAAAGCTGGGTTTATAGAAAGATCTTGAATTCATCCCCTCCCACAGACACACCAAATCTCCAGCTACAAATGGATCGTTTCCCTCTGAAAAAAATCTCCACAACAAAAGGTAAAAGGACCACATCAAATGGGTAGAAGAGGCTGAGACATGGTCCCACAAAAACAAAACACCATCCCTGATGTGGTGACATAGTAGGGAGGGATCTCACCAAACAGGTGCTTCTCCCAGAGGAGGCCCTACATAGGGCACCCATCCCTGAGACTGTAACAGAGAGCTAAGTCTTCAGAGTATCTGGCTTAGAAAACAAAGGGGACTAATGTTTAGGGGTTCCAAAGTGCTAAAGGAAACTGAGATTTACCTCTTGGAGGCCTCACATGCAATGATGCTCAGCCTGAGACCCAGTGAAAAAAAATAGCAGTTTGAAAACCGTCTAGTGGAAACCCACTAGCAAATGGGATATCATAAGTGTAGAAGTCCTCCTGAGGAATGAGGGATTCAAGTTCCACATTGGGAACCCCTAAACTGGGAATCTATACCAGGAAAAAGAGCCCCAATAGCAAGTAGCTTTGAAAATTAGCAGGGTTTATGGTGATGTAGGAAGACCATGAACTCACCTCCTCCACAGACATACCAAATCTATACATATTTATACAATTTCTCCTGAAGAAATACTGAGGGCTGACTGAACTGCTTCTGCACAGAAGAGAGAGACCACACAGAGAATAACAAAAGAGAGGAGACCTGGCAAAAAAGGAACCCCCTACAGGGGAGAGGGATAGTACTAAAAAATCCAAAAGCAGATTCATCTATGCTGGGGTATAGGAAAAAAAGTCATGGTTTAAGAGAATAATATATAAAATATCCATCCCTAGTACACCACATGACAGGAGAGCTGCTTAAACTCTCCCCAGGTCAAAAGGGCTGGTGAGCATATGGTTTAGGCTACCCTCCACCTTGATAGTGTAGACAAGGGCAGTGTTCCAGATGCTTTGTCTGGCTTGTCATCTCAGTGAGCACCAGGCCTCTAGCCCACATCAGTCCTAAATGCAGGGGGAGTGGGGCGGGGGGAGGATTGTTGTTTAAAAAAGCAACTACAGTATAAAGGAACTAGACTTAGAGCCTTGCCACAGGGCAGAGGAGCTGCTGAACCTCTCCAGGTTGCCAGAGTTCCTCCTCCACTGATAGCCTAAACAGGAAGAGGGTCCAGGGCCCTAGCCAGCCTACTGCCTCTATGAACCTAGCCCCCTTAGCACAGCACACTAGACACCTCTGGTCAGCACTCACTATAGCTCTAGCCATCATGCCAAGTTGACATAGACACAAAGTATCTCAGAACACTCCAGGCTCAACACTTTGGCTTCAGATGGCTTGCTAGGGCACCCCCAGTGCAGAGCGCTCTGGAATATCCAAGCCCATGTTTGCCTTGGCCCCAGTCACCCCACCAGTTCATCCCTATGCTAAGCACCCTGGGACACCTCTGCTCATACCAACTTCAGCTGTTATGCCAGGATACCCTCTGTATGGAGAGCCCCAGGGGAGTACTTGTGTGGAGTGGCCCAGGGCACCCTCTCTGCAGAAAGCCCCAGGTCCTGCCAGCTTGTACCCACTTTAGCTTTCCTGCAAGAGCACCCTGAGTGCAGAGAGCCCTGAGACAGCTCTGGCCATCCCATCAAGGCAGCCTCAGCAAGGAGTGCCCTGAGACCCTGTCCATACCACACACAGATCCAGGCAGCCAGCATTTTCACCAGGCACAGTCTACACTGGAAATGACCATAGACAAGATCATTCAAGTTGAGAAGTAGCAGTTCTGCCTAATTCACAGGAAAAACACAGAAAGCCAAGTAAAGTGAATAGACAGAGGAATATGCTCCATATGACAGAACAAGATAAAAATCTGACAAAGAACTAAATGAAATGGAGATATGCCTGATAGAGTTTAATAATCATAAAATACCAAACTTGAGACAAGAATGGAAAAACTGAGTGATAACTTCAACAAAGAGAAAACATATAATAAAGGACCAAATTTAAAGAATACAATAACTGAAATTTTAAAAATACACTAGATAAGAGGATGCAGAAGAATGGATCAGGGATCTAAAAGAGGGTAATGCAAAGAACCAAGCTGAACAACAAAAAGAAAAGAATTTTTTTAAATGAGGATAGGTTAAGGTATCTCTTGGACAACATGAAGCAAACAAACATTTGTATTATAGGGGTTCCCAAAGGAAAAGAGAAGGGGGTAGAAAACTTATTTGAATAAATAATAGCTGAAAGATTTCCGAACCTGGAGAAGGAAACAGACATCCAGGTTCAAGAAGCACAGAAAGTTCTAAACAAGATGAACCCAAGAGGTCCACACCAAAGACACATAATAATTAAAGTGTCAAAGGTTAAAGATGAAGAGAATTTTAAAAGCAACAAGAGAGAAGCAAAAAGTTACATATAAGAGAAACCCCATAAGTCTATCATCTAATTTTTCAGCAGAAATTTTACAGACCAGAAATGGAGTGTCAGGATATATTCAAAATGCTGAAAGAAAAATCCCTACCCCAAGAATACTCTACCTCTCCTTCTATTCAGAAAGATAACTTTGCCAGGTAAAGAGTTTCCCAAAGAAAAATTAGAAGAGTTCATAACCACTAAAACGACCTTACAAGAAATGTTAAAGGGACTGCTTAAAGAGAAAAGTCCATAACTAAGATAAAACTATAAAGAAGATTAAAATACAACTATGAGGTGAGTAAAAAAGTTATTTTATAATGTGTTCAAACTTCAGCAACCACCAAAATAATATAGACTGCTATATATTTATTCCAGGAAAAAAAGGATGGGACAATATCTGCAAACCAATCAATATGATACACCACCTTAACAAAATGAAGGATAAAATTACATGATCTGAACAGATTCAGAAAAAGCGTTTGACAAAATTCAACAGCCATTCATGATAAAAACTCGCAACAAAGTGCGTTCAAAGGGAACATACCTCAATATAATTAAGGCCATATATGAAAAATCCACATCATACTCAATGGTCAAAAACTAAGAGCTTTTCCTTTAAGACCAGAAACAAGATAAGGATGTCCACTCTTACCACTTTTATTCAACACAGTACTGGAAGACCTAACCACAACACTAACACAAGAAAGAGAAATCAATTGGTAAGGAAGAAGTAAAACTTTCACTATTTGCAGATGTCGTGACACCAGATATAGAAAACCCTGAAAACTCCCCTGAAAAACTATTCAAAGTAATAAAGAATTCAGTAAATTTGCAGAATACAAAATTAACATACAGAAATCTGTTGCATTTCTACACTAACAATGAAGTAGCAGAAGAGGATTAGGAAAACTATTCTATTTTCAACTGCACCAAGAATAAAATATCCAGGAATAAACTTAACCAAGGAGGTGAAAGGCCTGTACCCTGAAAGTTCTAAAACATTGGTGAAAGAAATTGAAGACGACACAAATCAAAAGCTATTCCATGTTCATGGACTAGAAGAATATTGTTAAAATGTTCATACTACCCAAGGCAATCTACAGATTCACTGCAATCCCTATCAAAATACCAATAGCATTTTTCATAGAACTAGGACAAATAATCTTGAAGTTTCTATGGAAACACAAAGAACCCCTAATAGCCAAAACACTCTTGAGAAAGAACAACAAAGCTGGACATATCATAATCCCAGATTTCAGGATACACTACAAAGTTATAGTTATCAAAATAGTATGGTACTTGCACAAAAACATACAGATTAATGGAACAGGATAGCCCAGAAATAAACCCATACCTATATGGTCAATTAATCTGTGACAAAAGAGCCAAGAATATACAATGTGGTAAAGACAGAGTCTTCAATTAATGGTTTTGGGAAAACTGGACAGCTACATGCAAAAGAATGAATACAAAGACCTAAATGTGAGACTTGAAACCAGAACTCTCCTAAAAGAAAACATAGGCAGTAATCTCATAGATACCATCTTTGGTAACATTTTTATGGATAGCTCTCCCCAGGCAAGGAAAACAAAAGCAAAAATAAATTATTGGGACTACATCAAAATAAAGAGCTTTTTCACAGCAAAGAAACCCAATGACAAAACAATAAGGCAACCTACTGAGTGGGAGAAGATAATTGCAAATGACATATGCAATAAGGGGTTAATATCCAAAATATACAAAGAATGTACCCAACACTTTAAAAAAAATTCAAAAGTGGGCAGTGGACCTGAATAGACATTTTTCCAAAGAAGACATACAGGTGGCCAGTAGACACATGAAAAGATGCTCAACATCACTAATCATCAGGGAAATGCAAATCAAGACCACAATGAGATATCACTTCACACAGGTCAGAATGGCTAGTATCAAAAATTAAGAAATAACAAGTGTTGGCAAAGATGTGGAGAAAAAGGAACCCTTGCTCACTGTTAGTGAGAATGTAAATTGGTGCAGTCACTATGGAAAACAGTATAGAAATTACTCAAAAATAGAAATGCCATACAATCTAGTAATTCCACCACTGGGTATTTACCCAAATAAAGACACTAATTTGAAAAGATATATGCACCCCTATGTTTATTGTAACATTATTTATAATAGCCAAGATATGGAAGCAACCCTAAGCATCCATTGATAGATGAATGGACGGAGGATGTGGGATGTGTGTGTGTGTGTGTAATGAAATATTAATCAGCCATAAAAAATGAAATCTTGCCACTTGTGGTAACATGGATGGACAAAGGGTATTACGCTAAGTGAAATAAATCAGACAATGATAAATAGATATTTCACTTTTATGTAGAATCTTAAAAAAAGAATGAACAAACAAAGCAGAAACAGATCTATAAATACAAAGAAGTAACTGGTGGTCACCAGAGAGCAGAGTTGGAGGGGGATTGGGCAAAGTAGGTGAAGGAGAGTAGGAGGTAAAGGCTATCTGTTATGGAATAAATAAGTCACAGGTATGAAATGTACAGCATAGGAAGTATAGTCAATCATGTTGTAATAGTGCTGTATGGTAACAGAGGTAGCAACACTTGTGGTAAACATAGCATGATGAGTAGATTAGTGGAATCACTATGTTGTACACCTGAAGCCAATGTAACCATGGGTCAACCATGCTTCAATAAAGAAAAAAGAAAAAAATCAGTAGGGCTTAACTCCAGGAGAGCCTAAGTCCTATAGGAAATTCAGATTCTGCTCTTATCTACCATCTCACTTCCTCAGAACCAGCACAGAACCAGCAGTTTGAAAAGCACCTAGCCCGTATGTTAAGATTTATTGAGTAATTGTAGGGCATATGACAGAGGGTCAAGGATTGGTAGGAAATTTATTAGGGAACAGGCACTGGTGGAAGCCATTTTTCTTTCTGTCCTTCAGCCTAGCAGGCCCAATGCTGGCAGGCCCCAGTTCTGACACTTCTCATCTACATTGCTAGCACTGCTTTCCTCACCCTGGCATTCTCCATCCAACCTGCTTGCCCAGGCAGGTGCCCCCCCAAAGTAGCTCTCACCTTGCTATACTTGGCAGGCAGCCTCAGATGGGACCAGAACCCCCAAAGGGAGGTTCTGCTGGAAGAGGGGCAGCTCTGCACACGATCATGCCTCCAGCAGTCACAACTGCACTTGTAGCCAGCCACCCTGTGAATGCTAATGTCACCCACCAGCATGCCCACAGCAACTATAGCCAGGCCTCTCAATGAGCCATATGGTGGTGGGCAGCCCTGTCCCCCAGTGCACCCACAGCAGTTGTATCCAAGTTACAATAGGAGGGCACATGCAGCCCACACAGAAGACAGCCCTGGAACACCTGATTTTCATGACCAGAAGGAATAGCACTTTGGGGCCCCACAGGATGCCTTCCACATAAAACCACTATCTTTAAGACCAGAAGTCATAGCTGACCTACCTAATATAGAAACAGACAAATTAAGGAGACTGAAGAATATGTTCAAAACAAAAGAACAAGACAAAACCTGAGAAAAAGAACAAATCAGAGATAACTAATCTACCTGATAAAGATGTCAAGGTAACAATTATAAAGATGCTCACTGAACATGAAAGAAGAGTGGATGAACATAGTAAGAACTTCAAAAAAGACAGAATAAAAATAACCAATCAGAGCCAAAGAATATAACTGACATTAAAAAAAAAAAAAAAAATCCCCTAGATTTTACACAGCAGGTTAGAGGATGCAGAAAAACATCAGCAATTTGGAAGATAAAATACTAGAACTCTCCCAATTAGAACAGCCAAAAAAAAAAAATTTTTTTTAATGAAGATAAATGTAACTCTGGAATGACATCAAGCATATTAGCATTCACATTATAGGGGTACCAAAAGGAGAAGGGTGAGAGAGAGAAAGGAGCATATTTGAAACAGAGAAAACACATTAGAAGAAATAATAGCTGAAAATTTGCCTAACCTGGAGAAGGAAATAGGCATCCAGGTCCAGAACACAGAGAGATATACACCAAGATACATAATAATTAAAATGACAAAAATTAACAATAAAGAGAAAATCTTAAAAGCAGCAAAATAAAAGCAAACAGGTTAATACTAGGAAACAGCCATAAGACTATTAGCAAACTTTTCAGCAGGAACTTTGACCAGATGGAGGTGGCAGGATATATTTAAGGTGCTGAAAGAAAAAAAAAAAAAAAAACTAAAATCAAGAATATTCTATCTGGAGGTTATCATTCAGAATTGAAGGAGAGATAAAAAGCTCATCACCACTAAAGTGACCTTACAAGAAATGTTAAAAAGATTATTTTAAACAGGAAAGAAAAGGACAGAAGTAGAGGAAAATTATGGGGGGGAAATTTCACTGGTAAAAGCAAACATATAGTAAAGGTAGTACATCAATCCCTTATAGAGCTAGTATAAAGGTTAAAAGACAAAAGCAGTAAAATTAACTATCTCTACAACAGTTAAGGGACACAAAATAAAAAGATATAAAATATGACATCAATACTAGGGAGGAGGAGTAAAGATGTAGAGCTTTTAAAATGTGTTCAAACTTAAGTGACCATCTACTTAAAATAGACTGCTATACACATAGGGTGTTATATACAAACTTTGTGGTACCACAAACCAAAAACTTATAATAGATACACAAAAAATAAAGAAACTAATCAAATCACATGAGAAGAGAACAAGAGAAAAAGGGAACTGAGAACTACAAAAACAACTAGAAAACAATTAACAAAATGGAAGTATATACCTATCAATAACTACTTTAAATGTAAATGGATTAAGTACTCCAATCCAAAGACATAGTGTGAATGAATGGATAATAGAATAAGACCCATCTGTATGCTGCCTGCAAGGGACTCACTTCAGACCTAAATATACATACAGACTAAAGTGAAGGGATGGAAAAAGATATTAAAGGCAAAAGGAAAAGAAAAGAAAGCTGGGGTAGCAATATTCATATCAGACAAAATACATTTTAAAACGAAGACTGTAACAAGAGACAAAGAAGGGCATTACATAATGATAAAGGGTCAATCCAACATGAGAATATAACAATTTTAAGTATCTATGCACCCAAAATAGGAGCACTTAATATACAAAGCAAATATTGACAGATACTAAGGAAGAAGTTGACAACAATACAATAATATTAGGGGATTTTAACACCCCACTTGCACCAATGGATACATCATCCAGATAGAAAATCAATGAGGAAATATTGGTGTTAAACAACACATTAGACCAGATTTACTTAATAAATATACAGAACATTCCAGCCTAAAACAGAATACACATTCTTATCAAGTACACATAGAACATTCTCCAGAATAGATCACATTTTAAGCTACAAAAAAGTCTCAATAAATTTATGTAGACTGAAATCCTATCCAGCATATTTTCCTACTACAATGGTATGAAACTAGAAATAAATCAATTACAAGAAACTGGAAACAAACACATGGAAGCTAAGCAGCATGCTACTAACAACCAATGAGTCAATAAAGAAATCAAACAAAAAATACCTTGAGACAAATGAAGAGGGTAATACAATGTTCCAAGTTCTTTGGGACACAGCAAAAGCAGTTCTAAGAGGGAAGTTTATAGCAATACAGGCTTACCTCACGAAACAAGAAAAAACCCTAATAAACAATCTTACCTTACACCTAAGGAACAAGAAAAAGAAAGCCTAAAGTTAGTAGAAGGAAGGAAATAATAAAGATCAGAGTGGAAGTAAATAAAATGAAGACTGAAAAAAAAATAGAAAAAAATGAATGAAACAAAAAACTTGTGGTTTGAAAAGATAAACAAAATTGATAAACCTTTAGGTAGACTAATAATACTCAAATAACATAAGAAATGAAAGTTAAAACTGACACCACAGAAATACAAAGGATTGCAAGAGACCAATTTACACCAAAAAATTGAACAACCTAGAAAGAATGGAAAATTCCTAGAAACACTCAATCTTCCAAGACTGAATTAGAAAGTAGAAAATATGAACAGATCTATTACTAGTAATGAAATTAATCAGTCATCAAAAAACTATTAACAAAGATCCAAGACCAATGTCTTTACAGATGAATTCTACCAAACATTCAGAGAAGCATTAGTACCTATCCTTATCAAACAATTACAAAAAAAAAAACAAAAAAACAAAAGAACACTTCCAAATTCATCTTGCCATGCCAGCATTACCCTGACACTAAGAGCAAAGACACTACAGTAAGAGAATTAAAAGCCAATTTCCCTGAACACTTATGCAAAAATCATCAAAACTTAGCAAACCTAATTCAACAATACATTAAAAGGATCATTCATCATAATCAAGTGGGATTTATTCCAGGGATGCAAGGATGATTCAACATCTGCAAATCAATCAACGTGATACATCACATTTACAAAATGAAAGATAAAAATCATATAACCATCTCAATAGCAGAAAAAATCTTACAAAATTCCGCCATTCATGATAAAACCTTTCAACAAAGTGGGTTGAAAGGGAAACATACCTCAACACAATAAAGGCTATGTGTGAAAAACCCACCAGTATTAGCTTACTCAGTGGTGAAAGGTGAAATCTTTTCCTCTAAGATCAGGAAAAATACAAGGTTGACCACTCTCATCACTCTTATTCAACATAGTACTGGAAGTCCTAGCCACAGCAATCACACAAGAACACACAAGAAAAAAAAATAAGTCATCCAAATTGGTAAGAAAGTAGTAAAACTGTCACTATTTGCAGATGACATACTATACATAGAAAACCCTAAAGACTCTACCAAAAACCTATTAGAATTAATAAATTCAGTAAAGTTGTAGATACAAAATTAATATGCAGAAATCTATTGCATTTCTATATACTAATAACAAAGTAGCAGAAAGAAATTAAGAAACAATCTCACTTACAATTGCAGCAAAAATAATAAAATGCCTAGGAATAAATTAAGCCAAACAGGTGAAACTTCTGTACCCTCAAAACTATAAGACATTGATAAAGGAAATTCATGATGACACAATAAATGAAAAAAAAAAAAAAACACCATGCTTATGGATTGGAAGAATTAATATTGTTAAAATGCTCACACTGCCCAAAGTAATCTATGAATTCAGTGTAATCCCTATCAAAATAACATAGCAACATTCACAGAACTATAACAATCCTAAAATTTGTATGGAACACAAAAGACCACTATAGCAAAAGTACTCTTGAGAAAGAGGAACAAAGTTGGTTGTATCACACTCCCAGATTTCAAACTCTACTACAAAGCTATAGTGATCAAAACAGTATGGTTATACTAGAAAATACACACATAGATCAATAGAACAGGATCGAGAGCCCAGAAATAAACCCACACTTATATGGTGAATTGATCTATGGCAAAGGAGGCAAGAACATACAATGGGAAAAGGACAGTTTCTTTAGTGAACGGTGTTAGGAATACTGGACAGCTACATACAAGAGTATGAAACTCAACCACTTTCTCATATCATATACAAAAATAAACTCAAAATGGATTAAACCTAAATGTGAGACTTAAAATCATAAAACTCCTAAATGAAAACATAGGCAAATAAACTACTGGATATTGGTCTTAACAATATTTTTTTGATCTGTCTCCTCAGGCAAGGGCAATAAAAGCAAAACTATGTAATTGGGACTACATCAAACTAAAAAGATTTTGCACAGTGAAGGAAACCACTGGCAAAACAAAAAATGCAGCCTAGTGAATGAGAGAAGATATTTGCAAATGATATATCCAATCAGAACTTATTATCCAAAATATCTAAAGAACTCATACAACTCAATGCACACACACACACGCACACAAAATCCAATTGATAAATGGGCAGAGGACCTAATAGGCATTTTTCCAAAGAAGACCTACAAAGAGCCAACAGACACATGAAAAAAAATGCTCAACATCACTAATCACCAGAGGAATGCAAATCAAAACCATAATGAAGTATCACTTCACATGAGTCAGAATAACTGGTATCAAAAAGAAAAGAAATAATAAATGTTGGCAAGGATGTGGAGAAAAGGGCACCCTTGTGCACTTTTCTTAGGCATGTAAGTTGGTGCAGCCAATATGGAAAATGATACGGAAGTTCCTCAAAAAATTAAAAACAGAAATATCGTACTCCAACAATTCCACTGCTGGGTATTCACCTGAAGAAAACAAAACATTAATTTGAAAAGATATATGCACACCTACGTTTCACTGCAGATTATTAGCCAAGATATGGAAGCAACCTAAGTGTTCATTTGTGGATAAAGAAGATATTGTGAATATATATACATTATACATTATATATATACACATACACACACACGAATATTTCTCAGCCATAAATGAGAATGAAATCACTCCTTTTGCAAAACACAGACATACCTAGAGGGTATTATGCTAAGTGCAATGTCAGAGAAAGATAAATGATGTATGATTTCACTCATATGTGGAATCTGAAAAAAATGAAACAAAACAAAATGAACAAACAAAACAGGAAAAGACTCATAAGTTCAGAGAACAAACCACTGGTTGCCAGAGGGGCTGGGACTGTAGGGATGGGTGACATAGGTGAAAGAAATCAAGAGATATAAACTTAGAGTTATAAAATAAATAAGTCATGGGGATGTGAAGTACAGCATACGGAAAATAGTAAAAGTATTTGATAACATTGTATGATGATAGACATTAACTACTTTTCTCAAAGTAAGCATTTTGTAATGTATACAAATGTCAAATCACTATGTGGTACACTTGAAATTAATATGTCAACTATATTTCAATTAAAAATGAAATAAAAAGCTGGAGTTTAGCTTTAATTAAAATCATTCTACCTCTAGTTTCAAGTGTCTCCAGGAGTTTTGTCATCTCTATATTGTTGCAGACCCCTCCCTCTAGTGGGACTTTCTTTTAAAGTACCATGAATTTGTGGGGGCTCTTACTCTCTCTAGTCCAGCCCCTCAATGTCCCAATTACCTAATTATTCAAATATCCCATAGAGAAAGCGTCCTAGGAGTTTGGGATCCCTCTAGATTTCAATCTTTCACATCAGCTTGTGACCATCAAAACCTCTGCTGGTTTCTGTTTCCCCTAGTTGAATATTTCCCCTATGGTAAGCACATCCTCAGCCCATCTCCAGAAAAGGTAAATATCCCATGGAAGAAAATGTCTTAGGAGCTAAATTTACCAAGGAAATTTTATCCATCTGTAGAATTTTAGTTCACTTGTTTTACTTCTAAAGTTCTCCAATATCTGTGAAAATATAAATTTTATCAGTACTCTGATAAAGTACAGATAAAGAAGATACTGTGAATATATATACATTATACATTATATATATACACATACACACACACGTACAAGTACAGAGTACTGATAAAATACATTTTATGATTTTCCTTTTCTTAGGTGTTATAACAGAAGTTATAGCTTGCCATTACCTGTTACATCATAACCAACAGTGAAATCAAGTTCTGTATTTAGGCTTTTAATTGGTTAAACCTAGGACTTTATCACTGTTGAGCTTTATATCTATTGCTCACACTTGAAATGTTATGTTATTCAAAACTTTAAAAATTATCACCAGTTCTGTATCATCTAATACTTTAATTGGCATATCATCTATATCTTTGATCAATAAATTAACTAGGAATAAGTTACTCTGACTAGGACAACTATAAATCTTTCTAGTGAAATATGAAATCTTTGCTTGAATTGATAACTCCATCAATTAACATTCCTTAAGCAATTATTTAACCAGATGTTAGATTATTCTTCATTAATGCTCTGGCCATTTCTTCACCAACAAAAGAGATTGTCAATGGAAGTTAAAGAAATGAAGATACCCTAGGGGCGCCTGGGTGGCTCAGATGGTTAAGCATCTGCCTTTGGCTCAGGTCATGATCCCGGGGTCCTGGGATCGAGCCCCGCATCGGGCTCCCTGCTCGGCGGGAAGCCTGCTTCTCCCTCTCCCACTCTCCCTGCTTGTGTTCCCTCTCTTGCTGTGTCTCTCTCTCTCAAATAAATAAAATCTTTAAAAAAAAAAAAGAAAAGAAAAGAAAAGAAATGAAGATACCCTAAAGTAATTGTGGAAGTTTTGCTTAATTTTCCTAGAATATGTAAAGTAGTAACGATCAGTTGTTTTGAAGTTGATCATTACAAGTTAATTTTATAACTGTTAATGGTTGTGATAGTAGCTTAGAAGTGGTAATACATCATTTAGAATATATATAATCATTGCAAGCTGAATAGATAAGGTTACGCCTTAATTTAAAAGCATAAGTCACCAAAGAAAATAAAAGTTTCAGATCTGAACCATAACGGAAATTCTAAGAAAAAAAATAAAGAAGCTCTGGAAGTAGTGAGAAAATGGTAAGAAAATAAGGAGTTTTCTTTTGTACAAATGTATATGTATTTCTTTTAGTTCCAGTAAATTATATACTAATTTTTTAATTTTTTATTTATTTCAAAATAATATTTTTTTACTGTACTTTTGTCCGATATATGCAGGGATTTCAACACTAATTTTATATTAGGATCACTAGGGTGCTTTTGTCTTCATGCCCATGTGGGGCCTCAGCATTAGTATTTTTTAAAGCACTAAAATCAGATCTCTGGAAAGATTATTTTTAGGATAGTTTTAGTTTTACAATAAAATGAAGATGAAGATACAGAGATTTCCCATATATTCACAGCCCCCATATATCCATATGCTTCCCTATTATCAAGATCACTCACCAGCACTTTGTTTGGGTGACCAGAGGGGATTATACTACAGGACCACAGGACCTCTTTTACACAAGGCTACTACTTTTAAGACTAGGATACATAGCTGACCTACCTAATACATAGAAACAAACAGAGAGTTAGACAAAACCAGGAGACAGAGGAATATGCCCCAAATGAAAACAAAACAAAACAAAATTGCAGAAAAAGAGCTAAACAAAATAGAAATAAGCAACATGACTGATAAAGAATTCAAAATAGTTGTCTTAAAAATACTTACTGGACTTGACAGAAGTGTAGATGAGCCAGTGAGAACTTCAAACAAAGAGACAGAAAATATAAAAAATAATCAGAGCAGAAAAATATGACAACTGAAATGAAATATACACTAGAGGATATTAACAGCAAATTAGAAGATACAGAAGAATGGATCAGCAAACAAGAATGGGTCAGCAAACAAAGCAACCAAGCCTAATAGCAAAAAGAGAAAAGACAATAAAAAATGAGAATAGATTAAGAAAACTCTGTAGCATCATCGAGTATAACAACATTTGCATTATAATGATCCCAGAAGGAGAAGAAAGAGAGAAGGGAACAGATAACTTATTTGAATAAATAATAGGTGAAAAATAAAGCTTGGAGAGCACCAAAAAAAGATAAACACAAGGAGGTCCACACCAAGACACATAATTAAATTGGCAAAAATTAAAGATGAGGAGAATCTTGAAAGCAACAAGAGAAAAGCAAACAGTTATATATAAGGGAAACTCCATTGGGCTATTAGCTGATTTTTCAGCAGAAACCTTGCAGGCCAGAGGAACTGACATGATGTATTCAATGTGCTGAAAAGGAAAACAATCTACAACCAAGAAGGTTATCATTCAAAATATAAGGAGAGATAAAAAGTTTGCCAAACAAAAAAAGTTAAAGGAGTTCATCACCACTAAACAAGCCTTACAAAATGTTAAAGGAAATTCTTTAAGTGGAAAAAAAAAAAAAGGCCATAACAAGCAGTAAGAAAATTGTAAAAGGAAAAATAGTCACTAGTAAAGGCAAACATATAATGAAGGTAGTAGGTTAATCACTTATAAGGCCAGTATGGAGGTTAAGCACAAAAATAGAAAAATCAATCATATCTACAAAAATTAGTCAAGGGATATACAAAATATAAACATGTAACATATGACTTCATATACATATAATGTGGAATATGGAGTAAAAGTGTAATCCTTTTGGAATGTGTTCAAAGTGTAGCAACCATCAAATTAGTATATACTACTATATACATAGAATGTTATATATAAACTCCATGATAACCACAAATCAAAAACTATCATAAATACACACAAACAGAAAAATATCAAAGTGTAACACTAACAAAAGCCATCAAACTACAAGGAAAGAGAGCAAGAGAAGGACTAAATGTGCCAATCAAAAGACACAGGGTGCCTGAATGGATAAAAAACAAGACCTATCTACATGTTGCCTACAGAAGACTCGCTTCAAACCTAAAAACACATACAGATTAAAAGTGAAGGGATCAAATAAGATATTCCATGCAAATCTAAAAAAAAAAAAAAAGCTACAGTAGCAATACTTATATCACACAAAATTGACTTTAAAACAAAGGCAGTAACAAGAGACAAAGGGTATTACATCATGATAAAAGGATCAATCCAACCAGAGGATATAACAATTGTAAATATCAATGCATTCACCAGAGGAGTACCTAACTATTGAAATCAAGTATTAACAGATATGAAGGAAGAAGCTGACAATAATATTAGGGGACTTTAACACTCCACTTACATCAGTGGATAGGGCATCCAGACAGAAAATCAATAAGGAAGCAGTGGCTTTGAACAACACATTAGACCAAATGGACTTAACAGATATATATAGAACATTCCATCCAAAACCATCAGAATATACATTCCTTTCAAGTGCACATAGTACATTCTTCAGGATAGATCACATATTAGGCCACAAAACAAGCGTCAATAAATTTAAAAAGACTGAAATTTTACCTAGCATCTTTTCCAACCACAATGGTATAAAATTAGAATTACATGAAAAAAAAAACTGGAAAAAACACAAATACATGGAGGCTAAAAAATATGCTACTGAACAACTAATGGGTCAATGAACAAGTCAAAGAGGAAATCAAAAAATACATGGAGATGAATGAAAATGGAAACGTAATAGTCCAAAATCTTTGGGAAGCAGCAAAATCAGTTTGAAAAGAGAAATTTAGAGTGATGTAGGTGTATGTCAAGAAACAAGAAAAATCCTAAATAAACAGTCTAAACTTAAACGTAAAGGGACTAGAAAAAGAAGAATAAACAAAGCCCAAATTTAGTAGAAGGAAGATAATAATAAAGACTATAGCTGAAATAGAGAGTAAAAAAATAGAAAAGAAAAATGAAACCCAAAACTGGTTATTTGAAAACATAAATAAAATTGGTAAAACTTTAGCTAGACTCATCAAGAAAAAAAAAAAAGTACTTTAAAAAAATCAGAAATGAAAGAGGAAAAATAACAACTGACACCACAGAAACACCACGGAAAGAATTAAAAGTGACTACTATGAAAATTATATGCCAACAAACTGGACAACCTAGAGCAAGGGGATGAATTGCTAGAAACACAAGTGTACAAAACTGAATCAGGAAGAAATAGAAAATTGAGTAGATTGATTAATTATTAGTAGTGAAATTGAATTGGTAATCAAAAAACTCCTAACAAACAAAAGCCCAGGACCAGAGGGCTTCACACGTGAATTCTACCAAACATTTTAAAAAGAATAATACCTATTCTCCTCAAACTATTCCAAACAATAGAAGGGGAAGGAAAACTTCCTAATTCATTCTATAAGGCATTAACCTGATACCAAAATTAGACAAAAGCACTTCAAAAAAAGGGGGGGGGAGAAAATTAAAGGCCAATATCCCTGAAAAACATCAATGCAAAAATCCTCAACAAAATATTAGCAAACTGAATTCAACAATATATTAAAAGAATTATTTACCATGAGCAAGTTGAATTTATTCCAAGGATGCAAGCATGGTTCAATATTTGCAAATTAATCAATGTGATACATCACTTTAACAAGAGGAAAAATAAAAACCATATGATTATCTCAATAGATGCAGGAAAAACATTTGATAAAATACAACATTAATAACAAAAACTCTCAACAAAGTGGGTTTGTAGGAAACATACCTCAACATAATAAAGGCTATATGTAATATAGTCACCACTACATCCTTCTCGATGTTGAAAAACTAAAATGTTTTCCTCTAAGATCAGAACAAGATAAGGATGTCCACTTTCACCACTTTTCTTTAACATAGTACTAGAGGTTCTAGGCACAGCAGTCACACAAGAAATAAAAAGCATCCAAACTGGTATGGAAGAAGTAAAACTGACACTACTTGCAGCTGACATCATACTATATATAGAAAATCTTAAATATTCCACCAAAACCCTTTAGAACAAATTAATTCAGTAAAGTTTCAAGATGCAAAATTAATATACAGAAATCCATTCCATTTCTATACACTAATAATGAAGTAGCAGAAAAAGAAATTAAGGAAGCAATCCATTTATACTTGTAGCAAAAAAAAAAAAAAAAAAATACTAGGAATAAATTTAACCAAGGAGGTGAGAGACCTATGGTCTGAAAATTATAAGATATTGATAAAAGAAATTGAAGATAACACAAACAAATGAAAGGATATACCATGCTCATGGATTAGAAAAAATAGTCTTATTAAAATATCTGTTCTATCCAAAGCAATCTACAGATCCAATGCAATCTTTATCAAAATACCAATAGCATTGTTCACAGAACTAGATAAAATAATCTTAAAGTTTCTGTGGAAACGAAGATCCCCAATAACCAAAGCAATCCTGAGAAAGAAGAACACCTGGATATATCACACTCCCAGATTTCAATATATACTACAAAACTAATCAAAACAGTATAGTACTGGCACAAAAACAGACACATAGATCCATGAAAGAGAATAGAGAACCAGGAAATAGACCCACACTTATATGTAGTCAATCTACAATAGAGGAGGCAAGAATTACAATGGGGGAAAAGACAGTCTCTTCAATAAATGGTGTTGGGAAACTGGACAGCTAACATACAAAAGAATGAAACTGGACCACTTTCTTACACCATATACAAAAAATGAACTCAAAAGAGATTGAAGACCTTAACATGAGACCTGAAACCATAAAATTCCTAAAAGAAAACAGTAATCTCTTAGATATCAGCATTAGCAACATCTGTACAGCTATGTCATCTTAGGTAAGGGAAACAAAAGCAAAAATACACACTAGGACTACATCAAAATAAAAAGCTTTTGCACAGCAAAAGAAACCATCAACCGTCCAAAAAAGGCAACCTACTGAATGGGAGAAGATATTTGCAAATGATATATCCAATAAGGAGTTAATATTCAAAATATGTAAAGTATACACACACACACCCCTCAACACTGAGGGAAAATAATCCAATTAAAACACTGGGCAGAGGACCTGGATAGACATTTTTCCAAAGAAGACATACAGATGGCCAACAGACATGTGAAAAGATGCTAAAAATCACTAATCATCAGGAAAATGCAAATCAAAACCACAATGAATTATCACCTTATACCTACAGAATGGCTAGTAGCAAAAAGGTAAGAAATAAAAAGTTTCTGAGCATTGGAAAAAAGGGACCCCTTATGCACTGTTAAAGGAAATGTAAATTTGTAGCCACTGTGGAAAACAGTATAGGGTTTCCTCTAAAAATTAATAATTGAAGTACCATACAATCAAGTAATTCCACCCCTGGGCATTTTCCTCAAGAAACAGAAACACTAATTTGTACAGATACATGTACCCCTATGTTCATTGCAACATTATTTCCAATAGTCAAGACATAGAGGAAACTTAAATGTCCACTGATAGATGAATGGGTGCAATGGAATATTACTCACCATAAAACAGAATGAAATCTTGCTATTTGTGACAACATGAATTGACATAGAGGGTATTAGCTAAGTGAAATAAATCAGATGGAAAAAGACAAATACCACATGATTTCATCTATATGTGGAATCTGAAATAATAAACAGAAACAGACTTATTTAGAGAACAAATTGATAATTGTCAGAAGGAAGGGGGTTAGGGAAATGGGCAAAATAAGTAAAGGTGATTAAGAGGTACAAACTTCCAGTTACAAAATAAATAAGGAACAGAGATGAAAAGTACAACATAGGGAATATAGTCAATAACATTATAATAATCTATAGATAGATGGTGACTATACTCAGTGCACACTGAGTAATGTATAGAATTGTCAGACCACTATGTTGTACACCTGAAACAAATATAACAGTGTATGTCAACTATACTGCAATAATAAAAATAAAAGTAATAAATATTTATCACAGAGTTATTTAAAAAAAAGATTTTGCGCTCACATTTTATTTTATTTTTTTAAAGATGAGCTCTCTCTCTCCACCACTCCTCCTGCTCTCTTCCACTCTCTCTCTCTCTCAAGTGGATAGATGAATCTTAAAAAAAAAAAAAAAGAAGATAATTCCTAAATTGAAAGGAATAAGGTATTTTGCACAAAGGTATATAAATCTTTTTTAATTTTATTTTATTATGTTATGTTGGTCACCATACAGTACATCACTAGTTTGTGATGCAGTGTTGCATGATTCAATGTTTGCGTATAACACCAAGTGTTCCATGCAATACGTGCCCTCCTTAATATCCATCACCAGGCTCACCCATCCCCCCAACCACTCCCCTCTAAAACCCTCAGTTTGTTTCTCAGAGTCCATAGTCTCTCATGGTTCATCTCCCACTCCAATTTCCCTCCTTTCATTTGTCCCTTCCTTCTCCTAATGTCCTCCATGCTATTCCTTATGTTCCACAAGTAAGTGAAACCATATGATAATTGACTTTCTCTGCTTGACTTATTTCACTTAGCATAATCTCCTCCAGTCCCATCCATGCTGATGTGAAAGTTGGGTATTCATCCTTTCTGATGGCTGAGTAATATTCCATTGTATATATGGACCACATCTTCTTTACCCATTCGTCTGTTGAAGGGCATCTCGGTTCTTCCCACAGTTTGGCTATTGTGGACATTGCTGCTATGAACATTGGGGTGCATATGGCCCTTCTTTTCACTACATCTGTGTCTTTGGGGTAAATACCTAGTAGCACAATTGCTAGGTCATAGGGTAGCTCTATTTTTAATTTTTTGAGGCACCTCCACGCTGTTTTCCAAAGTGGCTGTACCAACTTGCATTCCCACCAACAGTGTAAGAGGGTTCCCCTTTCTCCACAACCTCTCCAACATTTGTTGTTTCTTGCCTTGTCAATTTTTGCCATTTTAACTGGTGTAAGGTAGTATCTCAAAGTGGTTTTGATTTGAATTTCCCTGATGGCTAATGATGATGAACATTTTTTCATGTGTCTGTTAGCCATTTGTATGATCATCTAAGCATAAAATCAACAAAGAAACAAGAGCTTTGAATGACACACTGGACCAGATGGACCTCATAGATACATACAGAACATTCCACCCTCAAACAACAGAATACTCATTCTTCTCAAGTGCACATGGAACTTTCTCCAGAATAGACCACATACTGGGTCACAAATCCAGTCTCAACTGCTACTAAAAGACTGAGATTATTCCCTGCATATTCTCAGACCATAATTCTTTAAAAGTGGAACTCAATCACAAGAAAAAATGTGGAAGAAATTCAAACACTTAGAAGCTAAAGACCATTCTGCTTAAGAATGTTTGAGTCAACCAGGAAAGCAAAGAACTCAAACAATTCATGGAAACCAATGAGAATGAAAACACATCAGCCAAAACCTGTGAGATACTGCAAAGGTGGTCCTAAAGGGGAAATACAAAGCTTCACTCAAAAAAAACAGAAAAATCCCGAATTTACCAACTATCCTTACACCTTAAAGAACTGGAGGAAAAACAACAAACGATGCCTAAGCCATGCATTAGAAGAGAACTAATTAAGATTAGAGCAGAGATCAATGAATTAGAAACCAGAAATACAGTAAGGCAGATCAATGAAACGAGAATCTGGTTCTTTGAAAGAATTAATAGGATTGATAAACCACTGGCCAGACTTATCCAAAAGAAAAGAGAAAGGACCCAAATTAATAAAATTATGAATGACAGGGGAGAGATCATGACTAACACCAAGGAAATAGAAACAATTATTAGAAATTATTATCAACAACTATATGCCAATAAATTAAGCAACCTGGAAGAAATGGATGCCTTCCTGGAAACCTATAAACTATGAAAACTGAAACAGGAAGAAGTAGGCAACCTGAATAGACCAATAACCAATAACGAGATTGAAGCAGTGATCAAAAACCTCCCAAAAAACGAGAGTCCAGGGCCTGATGGATTCCCTGGGGAATTCTACCAAACACTGAAAGAAGAAATAATACCTACTCCCCTGAAGCTGTTTCAAAAAACAGAAACAGAAGGAAAGATTTCAGACTCATTCATTGAGGCCAGGATTACCTTGATCCCCAAACCAGGCAAAGACCCCATCAAAAAAGAGAATTTCAGACTGATATCCCTGATGAATATGGACGCCAAAATTCTCAACAAAATCCTAGCTAATAGGATCCAACAGTACATTAAAAGGATCATCCACCATGACCAAGTGGGATTTATCCCCAGGATGCAAGGATGGTTCAACATTCGCAAATCAATCAATGTGATAGAACACATTAATAAGAGGAGAGAAGAACCATATGGTCCTCTCAATTGATGCAGAAAAAGCATTTGACAAAATACAGCATACTTTCCTGATTAAAACTCTTCAGAGTATAGGGATAGAGGGAATATTCCTCAAGTTCATAAAACCCATGTATGAAAAACCCACAGCGAATATCATTCTCAATAGGGAAAAGCTGAGAGCCTTTCCCTTAAGATCAGGAAAACAACAAGGATGCCCACTCTCACCACTATTGTTCAACATAGTACTAGAAGTCCTAGCAATAGCAATCAGACAACAAAAAGAAATAAAATGTATTCAAAATGGCAAAGAAGAAGTCAAACTCTCTCTCTTCGCAGATGACATGATACTTTATGTGGAAAACCCAAAAGACTCCACCCCCAAATTACTAGAACTCATACAGCAATTCAGTAATGTGGCAGGATACAAAATCAATGCACAGAAATCAGTTGCTTTCTTATACACTAACAATGTAACTGTAGAAAGAGAAATTAGAGAATCAATTCCATTTATAATAGCTCCAAAAACCTTAAGATACCTTGGAATAAACCTAACCAAAAAGGTAAAGGATCTATACTCTAGGAACTACAGAACACTCATGAAAGAAATTGAAGACACAAAAAGATGGAAAAACATTCCATGCTCATGGATTGGAAGAATAAACATTGTTAAAATGTCTATGCTGCCCAGAGCAATCTATACCTTCAACGCCATCCCAATCAAAATTCCAGTGCCATTATTCAAAGTGCCAGAACAAACAATCCTAAAATTTGTATGGAATCAGAAAAGACCCCAAATCACCAAGGAAATGTTGAAAAAGAAAAACAAAGCCTGGGGGCATCATGTTGCCTGACTACAAGCTATATTACAAAGCCGTGATCACCAAGACAGCATGGTACTGGCACAAAAACAGACACATAGACCAATGAAACAGAATAGAGAGCCCAGATATGGACCCTCAGCTCTATGGTCAAATAGTCTTTGACAAAGCAGAAAAAATATGCAATGGAAAAAAGACAGTCTCTTCAATAAATGGTGCTGGGAAAACTGGACAGCTATATACAGAAAAATGAAACTCGACCATTCTTTTACACCAAATATAAACTCAAAATGGATGAAAGACCTCAATGTGAGACAGGAATCCATCAAAATCCTAGAGAACATAGACAGTAACCTCTTTGACATCGGCCACAGTAAATTTTTTCAAGACACGTCCCCAGAGACAAGGGAAAGAAAAGTGAAAATGAACTTTTGTGATTTAATCAAGATAAAAAGCTTCTGCACAGCAAAGAAACAGTCAACAAAACAAAGAGGCAACCCACGGAATGGGAGAAGATTTTAGCAAATGACACTACAAAGGGCTGATATCCAAGATCTATAAAGAACTTCTCAAACTCAACACCCAGAAAACAAATAATCAAGTCAATAAATGGGCAGAAGACATGAACAGACACTTCTTCAAAGAAGACATACAAATGGCTAACACATGAAAAAATGTTCATCATCGTAGGCCATCAGGGAAATTCAAATCAAAACCACTTTGAGATACTACCTTTACCTTACACCAGTTAGAACAACAAAAATTGACAAGGCAAGAAACAACAAATGTTGGAGAGGTTGTGGAGAAAGGGGAACCCTCTTACACTGTTGGTGGGAATGCAAGTTGGTACAGCCACTTTGGAAAACAGCGTGGAGGTGCCTCAAAAAATTAAAAATAGAGCTACCCTATGACCTAGCAATTGTGCTACTAGGTATTTACCCCAAAGACACAGATGTAGTGAAAAGAAGGGCCATATGCACCCCAATGTTCATAGCAGCAATGTCCACAATAGCCAAACTGTGGGAAGAACCGAGATGCCCTTCAACAGACGAATGGGTAAAGAAGATGTGGTCCATATATACAATGGAATATTACTCAGCCATCAGAAAGGATGAATACCCAACTTTCACATCAGCATGGATGGGACTGGAGGAGATTATGCTAAGTGAAATAAGTCAAGCAGAGAAAGTCAATTATCATATGGTTTCACTTACTTGTGGAACATAAGGAATAGCATGGAGGACATTAGGAGAAGGAAGGGACAAATGAAAGGAGGGAAATTGGAGTGAGAGATGAACCATGAGAGACTATGGACTCTGAGAAACAAACTGAGGGTTTTAGAGGGGAGGGGTTGGGGGAATGGGTGAGCCCGGTGATTGGTATTAAGGAGGGCACGTATTGTATGGAGCACTTGGTGTTATACGCAAACATTGAATCATGCAACACTGCATCACAAACTAGTGATGTACTGTATGGAGACTAACATACCATAATAAAATAAATAAAGACTTTATTTATTTATTTGACACAGACAGAGAGAGAACACAAGCAGGGGGAGCAGCAGGGAGAGGGAGAAGCAGACTCTCTGCTGAGCAGGGAGCCCAATGTGGGACTCGCTCCCAGGACCCTGAGATCATGACCTGAGCCAAAGGCAGATGCTTAACTGACTGAGCCACCCAGGCACCCAGTTCTCTCACATTTTAAACTTTAGTAATGAGAGACATTAATCAGCTAGAAATTGAACAGTCTGTATGAGTTACAAGTTGATGAACAAATAATAAATTTGTAATGATTAAAACAATTTTTCAAAAACAAAATTACTCACCGGAATGGTACCTTTTTTACCCAGGATATACCTGCATTAACATATCATAATCATCCAAAGTCCATAATTTATCTTGGGTTTACTCTCAGTGTTATACATTCTATGGGTTTGGACAAATGTATAACATATATCCATCATTAAAATATCATAAAGAGTATTTTCACTGTCCTAAAAAATCCTCTGTGGTCTGCCTATTTATCTCTCCCTCATCCCACCCCTGGCAACCACTGATCTTTTTGTCTCCCTAGTTCTGCCTTTTCCAAAATGTCATAAAGTTGAAATCATACAGTTTGCAGCCTCTCAGACTGGCTGTTTTTACATAGCAAAATACACTTAAGGTTCTTCCATGTGTTTCCATAGCTTGATGGTTCATTTCCTTTTAGTACCAAATAATATTCCATTGTATGGATATACCATGTTTTACCCATTTACCTACAGAAGGACATCATGATTGCTTCCATGTTTTGACAATTATTTATAAAGATGCTAGAAACATCTGTCTACAGTTCTTTGTTTTTTGTTTGTTTTTGTTTTTTCCTGTGGACATAAGTTTTCAACTCCTTTGAGTAAATGCCAAGGAAAGCAATTGCTGGACTGTATGGTAACAGTATGTTTAGTTTTGTAAGAAACTGCCACACTGTCTAACAAATTAGCTGTGCTGTTCTGCATTCCCATCAGCAATGTTTGAGTTTCTTTTGTTGCATATCTTTGTCAGCATTTGATATTATTAGTATTCCAGATTTTGACCATTTTAGTAGGTGTATAGTGGTGTCACGTTTTAATTTGCATTTCCCTAATGATATATGATGTAGAGAATCTTTAATATACTTATTTGCCATGTGTATATATTCTTGGGTGAGTTGTCTAAGACTTTGGACCATTTTTTATGTGGTTGTTTATTTTCTTGTTGTGAATTTTATGAGTTCTTTATATATTTTGGATAAGAGTCCTTTATCAGCTATGTCTTTTACAAATATTTTCTCCCAGACTGTGGCTTGTCTTCTAATTCTCTTGATACTATATTTCACAGAGAAGATTTTAATTTTAATGAAGTCTAGCTTATTATTTCTTTCATAGATTCTTTTTTTTAAAACTACAGATTGTTTCACACTAGTAGATATTAAAATCATTTATTAAATCACAATCAGAATTTCTAAAAAAATTAGATATATCAAAGAATTTCTTGTAAAAATGCTAAGTACTGTTTTGGGAAACTTGCTTTTATTATATATATACACACACAGAGAGGTGTGATGAGGTATAGAAAATATATTGCTTACCATGGATTACAGTTGAAATATTTGAAAACATATCTCCGCATTCACAGGCAAAGTATGATAGCCGTTTACTCACAGCAAGGCATACTACGGTGCCTGGCATTGAATCCCCCTACTAAGGTGGTAGGCAGGTACTGATAGGCAGAAAAACTAGGTGGGAAGTCTGGCATTTCCTAGTATACTTTTTTTTAAAGATTTTATTCATTTATTTGAGAGAGAGAGCATGAGAGAGAGAAATCATGAGAAAGGGAGGGTCAGAGGGAGATGCGGGACTCGATTCTGGGACTCCAGGATCATGACCTGAGCTGAAGGCAGTCGCTTAACCGACTGAGCCACTCAGGCACCCTCCTAGTATACTTTTTGAGTACTGTGCATACACATCCATCCATGACCACTGGAACTGCTATACTGTCCACTAATTGGGCTCTGAAAGAGTCCTACTTCCCATACGAGCTTAATCAGTTACGGTCTCCATTAGTATACTATCTTGGCTTCCCTTTAGACTCTGACTTTATATTTAAATGTCACTTATTTTATCTGACCCCCTTGGATCTGACAACCTGCATTTTTATTGCTGGTTCATACTTGGCTTTATCTCTTTTTGATCCACTCTGGATTTATTAATTATAACATGGTCAGTTCCTCAGCTCTGACCCAAGTCTCTTAAGAATTCAATATCCATCAATGTTCTCCCATTGACCCATATGGACTATAGCTAGGAAAAATTTTACCCTCACCCACTGTTGACAACTGCTGCTCTACAGAGTTGTGCTCTCATATTGAGATACAAAGCATGATTTTCTAAGATTATGGCCAAGTACATTCATTCCTTGGGCAAGTAGAATGGAGGTGTAATATGAAACAGCACAACTTTCCTGATAAGTGAATATATGGTAGAACACTATAAGCCAGAACCTAGAGGAGACTAGAAAAGGCAAAGCAAGGCAGGTAAAGAATGTGTGTTGGGTAGTGAGAAAAGAGGTAAAATACGTTGGCTTCTGGAACCCAATTAGAAAGGGACCAGAGCAGAATTGTAGTACTGTGAGTTGAATCACACTGCCGTGTGATGGTACAGGTGGTAAAGTTGGTGGTACCAGGTTCAGGAGTTCTGACATGGGATCTTCTTATATGAATGGGTCCCTATGGGAATATTCTGTGACTCAGAGAGAGTCTAAAAATTATAGATAAATCTAATAAGAGCCTAGAAGTCATCATTGAATTAAAATTACAAATCAGACAAACGAGAAGCATGGCTCCATACCAAAGATTAATGAACACTAGATTAGAACTCCCTACCACTTCCTGCTTCTGCCTAAATGACACCAGTTTACACCAACAAGACACACTGATGTAGATCATAGATTATGCAATTAAAAGACCCAGTTATGTTAGAACTGAACTGGGCAGAGTGGTGATAGTAGGTAGATAGACAGCATGAACCAGGTGAACAAGTCAGGGACCAGTGACACAGAGAGAAGACACTTCTGAAATGAACTGCCAACAGGCTGAGTAGGTAGAAGAAAATTTTAGTGTTGCCTCAAAGCTGGGAGATAAAGAAGAAAGGAGGGTCTGTGCTCAGACTCTAGTTGCTCTAGGACCAAGAAGTGCTTATGAGCAACACACTGGGCCCAATATCACCCTGTTGTAACATCTTGAGAAGACCACTTACCATTTTATCATGCAATGAATGCAAAAGGAAGTTGGTAAATGAACTAATTAATAAGTCAAAGACCAATAAATAGCCACCCTGTGCAAACTGGAGGCTGATAACTTGAGAGAGTAGAAAAAGCAGATGCTGACATATTACAAAGCATAGACTTCCACTCTTAGAATTGTGGATTCCCAGGGAGCCTGTAAACTGTTAGAAATACTCAAATCCAGGGTGCCTGGGTGGCTTAGTTGGTTAAGCATCTGCCTTCAGCTCAGGTCATGATCCTGGGGTCCCGGGATTGAGCCCCGCATTGGGTTCCCTGCTCACCGGGGAGCCTGCTTCTCCCTCTCCCCTCCCTCTGCTTGTGTTCCCTCTCTTACTGTGTCTCTCTTGGTCAAATAAATAAATAAAATCTTAAAAAACTATATTCAAATCCAGAGGTGCCTGGATGGCTCAGTTGGTTAAGCATCCCACTCTTGGTTTGGGCTCAGGTCATGATCTCAGAGTCGTGAGATCAAGCCCCGAGTCGGGCTCTGCTCTTAGTGGAGTCTGCTTGTCCCTCTCCCTCCTCCTCTGCCCCTCTGCCCTTCTGCCTGTGTGTGCTCTCTCTCTAAAGTAATAAAATCTTAAAAATATATATATTCAAATCCATATACACTCTAGGCATTTTCAAATGCTGAGATAATATGTTTGCATGTATTTATGTTCACTACTCTTTTCAAATGTCTGTAGGTACAGTAAGATTAGTCAAATATAAATTAAAAGATACATTGTTTTATTGAATTCATATAAGTTCATTGTCATTAGCTATTTTCACAGTAATTACAAATACTAAAATATAACTACTATCGGATATTGGTCTAAGAAAATGTTTGATGTTAGAAAATATTCCCCACAGTCACATAGGCTGAGAACTACTGCTTTAGAAGAAACAACAGAGGCAATATCGCCCCAAAGAGAAAGCAACTAGAATTGGGGGCAGGGAGTGCGGTGAAGGCAGCGTGGTCAGGTGGAGAGAACAGAAGGCCTGTCACCAGTTCAGGTCCCCTCTGCACCATTTCCTAGCTCTGGGATCCTGAGCAAATTGTGTCTCTTTCTATGGCAGTTTCACCAATAAGTTACAATATTATCCAAATTTAGAGTGTTGTTGCGAGGATTAATGGCAACGTATGCAAAGAATCTGGAACATAACAGCTACTCAATAAATTATAACCATTTATAGTTACTTTGAAAGAGAAGGTAATTAATTCTGAGAAACAAATGAAATCCAAAATAAAGGAAACTAAAAAGTGCTGAAAATTTGATCAGAGGATCATAAATACAGAGTCAGAGCATAGACAGGCCCTGCCACTAAGGAGGTGAACATAAACTACATGTAACCTGTGGACTCCAGATGCTTCCTCAGTAAAATAAAGCAGCTGGACTCAGTTTTAAATCCTATAATTTTCCTTAAATTACTTTTAGGGAGAATAAGAATGTCAATCCCAGACACAAGTTTTGGTTGAGCTGCTGAGGAATTGCTGCACACTCTTGGCAGCTTTTTGATCTCTGCACCTCCCCCACCCCAGGGTCTCAAAGAACCTAGAAGTAAGGACCAAGCCTGCAGCCAGCCTGGTGGCAACCACATAAAGCTCCAAGAGTTCGAAGTCACATATGTGGGTTCAGAAGGAATTTCCCAGCCGTTATTGGTGATTAGTGTCCCATGTTATAATAAAACCCAATGAAAACTGCAAAATACCATGCATCTTAAAATTAGGCTGTATCCTAAATACTATGAAATCACTCTCCGTCATAACTCCCACTGATTCCCACCGTGTCTGCTTGCTTACTTCCCTTCCATGTCCTCTCTCCTTCCACACCCACTTCTTGTTACTTCACAGTACATGTAATTCTTGCTTACCGCTGTAAAAATAATGCTGTACAATTGTGCCATGACAATACTGCAGAAAGATACCATGATTTGTGTAAGCTCTTACTTTTGGACTTTTATCAGGTTCCCAGTTTTTATTTCTAGGAATAACACCCCCCCAAAAAAAATATCAATTTACATATGCATTTATATATTCATGCTTTTATTTCTATAGGATAGAGTCTCACTATATAGTATTTCTAGTTGGAAGATGTGTTTTTAATTTTAATAACTACTGCCCAATTGATTTCCACACGAGCCTGTAACAATGCATATTTCCACCATTAAAATCTGAAAATGTTTTTTTCTATGATCTCCACCAGCAGGTGTAATAATTTGTTTTGTAATTTTTGCCAATATGATGAGCATAAAGTAAGTTTTCAATATTACTTTACTGTGACTTTTCTGAAAATTTGGTATGGGGGGTCTCAGCTTATTATCATATTTGTATTTATGATTTGAATTTGCTCTTTTCTGAAATGCCTTTTTATAACGTGTGCTTATTTTCCTATTGGATGTTTCCTTTATTGTCAATTTTAAGAAATTTTTTCTATGTTATATTCAACATAAATTATATATATTGCCCTATACTTTGAAAATATTTTCCCAAAATGTCTACTGATTTGACTTTTGCCACACAGAAAAATATTCAAATTTTATAGTGTTAAATATGGTTATATTTCTTTTAATGGCGCAGTTTACTTTTTATTTTCCAAGTTCTACCCCCAATTCCCTAAATTTCTTGAAATATTATAATCTGTACTTTTTAACATTTAAATTATAATGTTGCTAAAATTGCTTTGAATATAGTGTGAAATAGGGAATCAAATGTGTTTCTTTCTAGATGGTTAACCATTTGGGCCTGAACCATTTGTACATTGAACCATTATCTTCCTACCAAACTGATTGTCCAGCTTTGTAATATATTAAATTTGCATGATGACTGGAAGGCTAAGCTAATACTGTACTGTTTTTGCTATAGTGACCAGAGGCAGTTTGTTGTATTCAGTTCTCCACTCTCTCTTGCCATGTGACCCCATAGTGCATAGGAGTGGGTAGAGCACATTTCCCACATCCCACTGATGTTGGGCTTGGCCGTGTGACTTGTTTTGGTTAATAGAAGATGAACAGAAGTGAAAGTGTGCTAGTTTCAAGCCAACCCCTTTGTCCTTCTATGAATCACCATGAGAAGAACATGTCCCACATGCTCTAAGGATGCAAAGAGAATGGAGCAGAGCTGAAACCAACCTAAAACCTGGATTCCAGTCTCCCAATACAAAGCATGAAGTAAAGCCATGCCAGGCAACCCACAGACACATGAGGAGAAATGCTTGTTGCTGTAAGGCACTGACTGGGAGGCTGTCATGTATCATCATGGCAATAAGATATGAGTGGGACAGTATGACCACAGCATGACTTAACGTCTAGCAAGGAATCCACACCTATTCATTTTTATGTATGTTTAGCTATACTCAGCTATATATTCTTTCATAGGAACAAACATATAAATGTTCATATTAAACTCTATCATATATAATCCATAGGTTAGGAAAATAGCCGATAAATTTAAGTCACTATTTATAATTACATCCCATGTCTTTTCATTTTACTCAGATCTTTTTTTTTTTCATGTTCTGTCATGTAACTTTATAGTTTTCTTGGAGTCCTTTATCACATAGTTTGTCTCTATTAGAAATGGATTATTTCCCCAATTCTGTTTCTAGCTTGTTACTGCCAGTGAAGATGAAGCTAATAATTTCTGCATATTAACTTTATTTCCAACTACTTTATCAAATTTCCAAATTAAATCTACTAGTTTTCTTTACTAGAGTATTGGATTTTTTAAGATATCCAATCATATCAGTAGGATAAACCATAATTGTATCCCTCTTTTTTATAGTATTTAAATTTACTTTCACGGGGCGCCTGGGTGGCTCAGTCGTTAAGTGTCTGCCTTCGGCTCAGGTCATGATCCCATGGTCCTGGGATCGAGCCCCGCATCGGGCTCCCTGCTCTGCGGGAGGCCTCCTTCTCCCTCTCCCACTCCCCCTGCTTGTATTCCCTTTCTCGCTGTGTCTCTCTCTGTCAAATAAATAAATAAAAATCTTTAAAATAAATAAATAAACAAATAAATAAATAAATAAATAAATAAATAAATAAATAAATTTACTTTCACTTTATTGTCTTATTGTGGTCAATGTAATGCAAAGTCTTGGTGAACAACATTATAGAAGGCAGCCTAAATACATTGTTATATTAGAATTGAATGTAACAGGATTTAGAAATGCTAAACTATGTATCATTATAGACCAAAAAAAAAACTTTTTAAAAGAAAGATATTTCATGGTTCCTCACTAAGTGCTCAACCAGGGGAGTCCTATCACTTACAAAATATCCATGTGAATCAAGCTGCTTTGTTCCTCTAGCATTTAATCCTGATAATACTTTTGTTAGAAGCAACCCTGTTCTTTGGGGCAGGAAAAGATCAAGATAGGCCTGGAAAATGTTGTTGCTAGAAAACAAGGATGCTTTTTAAATGCGTGAAGTAGTGCTGAAGACACAAAGGAGTGTCTAAAGGGGTTTGCAGTAGCCAATTAGAACAATATCAGCATGAAAAGGAAAATAAAAATTCTAGTTGGCTGGAACAGGCTGTGTTTGGAAAAAAGCCATGTATCTAATGATACTCAAAAAGAAAAATGGAAAAGTAAATGTAAAAATAATTGATGAATTTATATAGTTTAATGAGAGAAGAGTGTTGATTTGTGCAGGCCTTCTGTTTAAGTATATATTTATTTATTTTATTTTATTTTTTAAAGATTTTATTTATTTGACAGAGAGAGAGAGAGCACAAGCAGGGGGGAGCAGGAGAGGGAGAAGCAGGCTCCCTGTGGAGCAAGGAGCCTGATGAAGGGCTCAATCCCAGGACCCTGGGATCATGACCTGAGCCGAAGGCAGATGTTTAACTGACTGAGCCATCCAGGTGCCCTAGTATATATTTATTTTTAGACACACCTACCTACACATTTTCCCTACCAGTCTAAGTACAGTGGATTGCAAAAACAGGAAATAGATTGAATATCAGAGAATTTGGCCCCAAAAAAGGGTATTATGTATACCTCAAAGACACTGTGGGTTTGGTTCTAAAACCACTGCAATAATGTGAGTCAAATGATTTTTTTTAATTTCCCAGTGCATATAAAAGGTATGTGTATACTATACTGTACTCTATTGAAGTGTGCAATAGCATGACATCTTAAAGTACATACCTTCATTAAAAAATATTTTATTGCTAAAAAATGCTAGTCCTCATCTGAGCTTTCAGTGAATTGTAATCTTTTTGCTGATGGAGGATCTTCAATCTTGATGACTGCTGGCTGATCAGGGTGATCAGGGTGGTGGCTGCTGAAGGCTGGGGTGTCTGTGGCAAGTTCTTAAAACAAGACAACAGTGAAGTTTGTCACATCAACTGACTTTTCTTCTCCCAAACAATTTCTTTTAGCATGTGATGCTGTTTGGAAGCGTTTTACCTACAGAATGTTTTTCAAAATTGGAGTCCATCCTCCCAAACCCTGGTGTTGCTCTATCAACTAAGTTTATGTCATATTCTAAATCCTTTGTTGTCATTGCAACGATCTTTACAGCATCTTCACCAGGAGTAGATTCCATATCAAGAACCCACTTTCTTCACTCATCCATAAGAAGCAACTCCTCATCTGTTGAAGTTCTATCAGGAGATTGCAGAAATTCAGTTGCATCTTCAGGCTCCACTTCTAATTATCTCACTATTTCCACCATATCTTTAGTTACTTCCTCCACTGAAGTCTTGAACCCTTCAAAGTCATACATGAGGGTTGGAACTAGTTTCTTCTAGACTCATGTTAATGTTGATATTTTGGCCTTCTCCCATAAATAATGAATGTTCATAATGGCATCCAGAATGGTGACTCCCTTCCAGAAGGTTTTCAGTGTACTTTATCCAGATCAGAGGACTCACTATCTATGGCAGCTATAGCCTTACAAAATGTATTTCTTAACTAATAAAACTTGAAAGTCAAAATTACCCCCTGATCCATGAACCACGGAATGGATATAGTGTTAGCAGGACTGAAAACAACATTAACCTTGTTTTACATCACCATCAGAGCTCTTGGGTGACCAGGCACATTGCCAATTAATGGTAATATTTTGAAAGCAATCTTTTTTTCTGAGCAATTGGTCTCAACTGTGAGCTTAAACTATTCAGTAAACCATATTATACACAGAAGTGCTGTCATCCAGGCTTTTATACAGCAGATGCAGAAGAGATTTAACATAATTCTTAAGGGCCCTAGGATTCTGGGGATGGTAAATGAGCACTGGCTTCAATTTTAAGTTACCAGCTGTATTAGCCTCCAACAAGAGAGTCAGTCTGTCCCTTGAAGATTTGAAGCCAGGCACTGACTTTTCTTCTTTAGCTATGAAAGTCCTAGATGGCATCTTCTTCCAATAGAAGGCTGTTTTGTCTACATTGAAAATCTGTGGTTTAGTGAAGCCACCTTCATTCATTATCTTATTTAAATCTTCTGGATAAATTGCTGCAGTTTCTATATCAGCACTTGCTACTTCATCTTGCATATTTATGTTATGGAGATGGCTTCTTTCCTTCAGCTCATGAACCCACCTCTGGTTTGTGGTGCCCCCAACACAATTACAATAATAACATTAAAAATCACTGATCAACGATCACCATAACAAATATAATAATAATGAAAAAGTTTAAGATATTGAGAAAATTACCAGAATATGACTCAGAGAGGAAGTGAGTCAACACTGTTGGAAAAATGGTACTGATAGACTTGCTCAACACAGAGTTACCTCAAACCTTCAATTTGTAAAGAAAAAAAGTAATAACTGCCAAGTGCAGTAATAAAGAACAGTAAAATGAGGTATGCTTGTATTAAGAAAATTTTACATTGCCTCTGAGGAATAAAAAACTAACCAAATAAAAAAGCAGGCCATATCCTTTGATAGGAAGACTCAATGTCATAAAAGTATCAATTTTTCCCATTTTAGACCCCAATAACAACAAAGGTGGTTTTATTTTTGTTGAACTGGGCAATCTATTTTTTTAAGATTTTATTTATTTATTTGACAGGGAAAGAGCAAAAGAGAACACAAGCAGGGGGAGTAGCAGGCAGAGGGAGAGGGAGAAGCAGGCTCCCCACTGAGGAAGGATCCTGACATGGGGCTGGATCCCAGGACCCTGGGATCATGACCTGAGCTGAAGGCAGACACGTAACCATCTGAGCCACCCAGGCTCCCTGAACTGGGCAATCTAATTCTAAAGTTCATAAGGAAATTTCCTTTAAAAAATGAAGAAGAATTTTGGAAGTGTATTTCTAAGATACATCCAAACTGTTAACAAACAATAAGTTTAAAAGTTTAGAAAGTGTCAGAAAAATATGCAAATTGTAGAGACTTTATAAATGATAAAGAATTTCAAATTAGTGGAGGAAATTATTCATAAATGGAATTAGAGGACAGGGAAAATATTTGGAAAAATATAAAATTTGATCCCAAATGCACCAATTACATTTAAATAAATGTAGTAAAGTTTTTAATATTAAGACCAATCATAAGATTATTAGATATCTTATAAATATCCTTTCTCAGGTTAAAGAAATCCTTTCTTTGCCTGGTTTTCTGGAACTTTAATTTGTTTGTTTTTTGTTTTTTAATAGATGCTGAATAATTGTCAGAGTTGTTGTTTTGCTTGAGATCAAGCAAATTGACTTTTGCTTTAATATATATTAATACAGTAAGTGATATTTCTAGATTTTATCTAAACCATCCTTCATTTCTGGGATAAATAAAACTTGGTCATGGTTTACTAACATTTTAATATATTTTGTTGGTTTGTACATATTTTCCTTGGAAATATTATATCTATGATCATGAGTGGCATTGATCTATGATTTTTGTTTCTCATAGTGAGTTTGGCTTAGTTTCAAAGTCACACTGACCTAATATATTAAGTAACAAAAAACATCCTTATTCTATTCTCTGGGAGAGTTTGTATCAAAATAGGAATCATCTGTCCACTATTTGGTGGAGGGCATCTGTATAACTATCAGGATTTTATTTGTTCTTTATGGGAAAATTTTAACTTCTGATTTGATTTCTTTAATAACATTGGGACTATTCTGGCTTTCTACTTTATCTTGAGTAAATTTTGGAAAATTACATTTTTCTATGTAATTGTCAATTTCATCCAGTTCTGTATGTAGTCTTCGATAACTGCTGTGAAACAAACCATCCCCAAACCAATTGGATTAAAACAACACAATAATTTATTGTGCTCACTAATCTGCAATTTGGGTAGGGTTTAGTTGGATGACTTGTCCACATGGCATTATCTGGGGAGGATAACTGAAGCTGAATGGTTCACTTCCAAGACGGCTCACTCACATGGCTGGTAAGCTCTCTATTGGGGCCTGAGTTGGGGCTGTTGGACTGATGCCTCCGTTATTCTTCATGTGGGTATCTCACAGAATTGCTTGGATTCAATAAAGCAAGCAAGATGGATTGGTTCCAGACATGAGTGTTCCAAGAGACAGGAAATGGAAGCTGCCAGTCTCCTAAAGTCTGAGCCTGAGAAAAGGAGAACACCATCATTCTCTATATTCAATTGGTCAAATTATCAGAGAACCTATCCAGAATTAAGGACAAAAGACATAGATCTTTTGATAGGAATGTCAAATCTTTATTCCATCACAATTTACTCACATAAGATTATTCTTATAGTATTATCCTTTAAGTATCCTGTCTGTAGTAACATCTTATTTTCATTTTTATTAATGTTTATTTATTCTCCCCACCACCTTTTTTTTTTTAAAGATTTTATTTATTTATTTGACAGAGAGAGACACAGCGAGAGAGGGAACACAAGCAGGGGGAGTGGGAGAGGGAGAAGCAGGCTTCCCGCTGAGCAGGGAGCCGGATGCGGGGCTCGATCCCAGGACCCGGGGATCACGACCTGAGCCGAAGGCAGACGCTTAACGACTGAGCCACCCAGGTGCCCCACTCCCCACCACCTTTTTTTCATTCTTTCCAGTTTCTCTTATACTCTCTTCATGAAATCAAGTTTTAGTTTAGTTGATTCTATTATAGTTCTGCTATTTTTTTAATCTCTATCTTTTTAATTGTTTTATTCCATGTATTTTTCTGAGGTTAGTTCTGTCACTATTTTGATTTCTTCTTTTGGACGATTTTTAACACAAGCATTTAAAGTGATAGGTTTTCCCACATTTAAAGTAAATGCAGAAAAGAAATACCATAGCAAACTTGTCTGCTATCTTTTGAAATGCCTCTTACAAGGCTGGGCCTTGGCTGGTATATTAGAATATATTTTGGGAGGGTTCCCAGCATTAACCGGTAAGAGTGGTTCACTGTGCCTAAACTGTACCAACAATAAGGTTTATTCTGAAGACTTTGCTTTCATTATGTGGATACCTGCCAGGCAAGGGGTGCCTATATAACAAGTTCACAATAAAAACCCTGGTCACTGGGTCTCTAATGAGATTCCCTGTTGGGCCACATTTTATATGTATTATCAAAAGTCCTTGCTGGGTGAATTAAGCATGTTCTGTGTGATCCACTGAGAAAAGGCACTTGGAAACTTGCCCTTGTTTTCTCCTGCCCCAGCTTTGCTGATTGTACTTGGTACAGTTTTGTTATAATAAATCATAGCTATAAGTACAACTACATGCTGAGCCCTGTGAATCCTCCTAATTATTGAACCAGAAGGTATTCTTGGTGACCCCCAACACAGTAACATTTTGACTTCGTCCTATGTTTTTTGATATATAGCTTATTCATCACCACTCATTACTTTCTAATTTCCACTATGGTTTTTCTCTTGGACCCACATTTATTTGGAAAGAGATTTTAAATATGTAGTTAAAATCCTTTTCAAGTATTTTTATTATCAATTTCTAACCTAGTTGCATTGTGGTCATAGAGTGGATATATGATATTATCTCTCTTATATTTTGGAGACTTGCTTTCAGGCCTACTCTATGTTCAGTTTTCATAAACAATGAACATGTGCTTGAAAAAAAAATATATGTTGTCAAATCGTTATTGGCAGTATATATATATATATATATATGCAAATTATAAAATGTGAATTTCAGGGAAGATAAATTACTGAAGGAGTCCCTTTCCCGGATCAGTTAGGAAAAAAGGTGCTTCTCTTACTAATTTCTAGAAATACTAAGCAAGAAGTAATCTAATACAGGGAATCAGTTACCAGTTACCAAAACACAGTTAGGAGTCCTAAGAGATCAAATGTCAAAGACAATCACTGCAAGTTTTTAAGAAATCAGGATATTGTAGGGATGACTGAAAACTGTCATGATGGTTTCCACTTCCTGTATCCCTGAGGTGGATGATTCACAGGAGAACCAGGTGCCTGTGATGGTATGATAAGAAATATATATTTGGCCTTCATTACACTTTCTGGCTCAGAGTTCCTAAAACCCTTGGAATTTACTAATAAGAGTGATAAAGGTATCTTTTATTATTTGTAACAAGCCCCTCCCAACCACATCTGAATTTATGTTAATGAGATGAACTTTGGAAAGCCCCTAAGCCAGAGGAACCAACCGTGTGATTAGAGGGTTGCAAATTTCAGCCCTACTCCTGACCTGCAGGAAGGGGAGAGGGCCTGAAGACTGAGTTCAATCACCAAGGGCCAATGATTTAATCAATTGAGCCTACATAATAAGGACCCCACATGAGCTACTATTTCCCCACTTACAGTGCCCTATGCATCTCTTTTATCTGCCTATTCCCAACTTACATCCTTTTATATTAAACTAGCAATATAGTAGGCAAATAGAGGAATTTTCCCAGATACAAGTCTTTTTCCTTTTTCACCCATTATCTGCCAAAGCCCACACACCACCCTCATCTCCAGAGCAGTAAAAAGCTTCTGCATCAACTACCTTCAAAGTATCACAGGACTCTTCCATGGTAGAATCTAAGCTAGAAATCTTAGGGCAAAGAATTTTAAAAATAGATTTGCCATACTTTCTGTGTCTAAAAACCAGGATAAAACATAAAAGAGTAGGGATGAGTCCAAGGTGGCCCTGGGAAACCCCTGGCCCACACACACTTCAGCTCCAGTGTGTGAAGGACCATAGGACATCCCAGCCCATGCTCATTTCAGTGCCAGCTGTCCCACTGAGTGACCTCAGTGCAGAGGACTTTGGGATATACTGGCCCATGCTCACTTTAGCTCCAACTGTCCCACCAACGTGGCCCCAGTGAAGCACACCCCAGAACCCTGGGACAGCACATTCACCAGCTCCTACTGTCCCATCAAGGCAGCCCTGATGCAACATACCCCAGGAATGCCTGGCCTATACCTGCCTCAGCTCTAGCTATCCTGTCAAGGTGGCCCCATTTGCTGTACCCTAGAACTCCTGAGACCTTGCCCACTCCAGTCCCAGAAAAAGTTGGCCCCAAAACAATGCAAATCTAGGATGCTCCACCCAGATCTGTGCCCTCTCCAGCTGCAGCCAGCCACCTAGCAAAGCTTCCAGGCACACTAAGTCTACACAGAGGACACTCATACACAAGGCTACCCCATTAAGCCCAGCAAAGGTAATTCACAGAAACATACAGAGAAAGTCAAACAAAATGAGACAGAGAAATGTGTTCTAAAAGAAACACAAGCTAAAACCCAATTAAGAAAAATAAATAGGGGCGCCTGGGTGGCTCAGCGGTTAAGCGTCTGCCTTCGGCTCAGGTCGTGATCTCAGGGTCCTGGGATCGAGCCCCGCATCAGGCTCCCTGCTCGGTGGAAAGCCTGCTTCTCCCTCTCCCACTCCGCCTGCTTGTGTTCCCTCTCCCGCTGTGTCTCTGTCTGTCAAATAAATAAATAAAATCTTTAAAAAAAAAAAAAAAAAAAAAGAAAAATAAATAAATAAAACTAATGAAATTGAGGTAAGAAATTTGCCTGATAAAGAGTTCAAAGTAATGGTCATAAAGATACTTACTGAATTCAAAAGAATAAAGAAAGACCATGAGAACTTCAACAAAGAGTTGGAATATATATGAGAGAACCAATCAGAGTTAAAGAATACAATAACTGAAAAGAAAAATACACTACAGGGAATATAAGCATTAGATGACATACAAGAATGGATCAGCGATCTGGAGCAGAGAATAGTGTAAATCACCCAATTAGAACAACAACAACAACAAAATTTAAAACATGAAGATAGTTTAAAGGACCTCTAGGACATTAAACATATTAAATTCCCATTACAGGGGTCCCAGGAGAAGAGAGAAAGAGAAAGGGGCAGAAAACTTATTTGAAGATACAATGGCTGAAAACTTTCCTAACCTGGGGAAGAAAACAGACATCCAGGTCCAGGAAGCACAGAGAGCCCCAAACAAAATGAACACAAAAAGATCCCCACCAAGACATATTATAATTAACATGGCAAAAGGCAAAGATATAGAGAGAATCTTAAAGGCAGCAAGAGAAAAATATATAGTCACACAGAAGGGAACATCCATAAGACTATGAGCTTATTTTTCAGCAGAAACTTTGCAGGCCAGAAGAGAGTGGCAGGATATATTTAAAGTGCTAAAAGAGAAAAACAACCAAGAATAATCCACCCAACAAGGTTATTACTCAAAATTGGAGAAATTGTTTCCCAGACAAGCAAAAACTGAAGGAATTCATTACCACTAAACTGACCCTACAAGAAATGTTAAAGGACCTTCTTTAAGCAGAAAGGGCCATAACTAGAAATTAGAAAATTCATAAAAGAAAAAAAGAAAATACTGGTAAATGCAACTACAGGCATTAATAAAGGCAGTGGATCAGCCACTTAAAAAGCGATATGAAGGTTAAAAGGCAAAAATAGTTAAATCAGCTATAACTACATAAGCAATTAAGAGATACATGAACTAAAAAGATGTAAAATATGATGTAAAAAAATATAAAACTTGTGTGGATGGGTAAAAATGTATTGCTTTTAGAATGCATTTGAATTTAAGTGACTATCAGTTTATAATAGACTGATATATATTTAGTTGATATATATGAACTCATGGTAACTACACACCAAAAACCTACCACAGATACACAAACAATGAAAACAAGAAACCTAAACATAACATACACATATATATATTATGTACACACACATATATATCAAAATATGCAGGAAGAGACCAAGAGAAGGAAAAAGGAACAGAGAACTACAGAAACAACCAGAAAGCAGTTAAGAAAATGGCATTATGTACTTATTGTTAACTGCTTTATGCAGTTAACTTAACTTATTGCCATTTTGTTAACTGCTTTGGGCACCTGGGTGGCTCAGTTGATTAAGCGTCTGCCTTCGGCTCAGGTCATAATCCCAGTGTCCTGGGATTGAGTCCCACATAGGGCTCTCTGCTCAGTGGGGAGTCTGCTTCTCCCTCTGCTCCTCCCTCCCCACCCCCCACCCACACTCTCTTTCTCTCTCTCTCTCACAAAAATAAAATCTTTTTAAAAATAATTATTATTATCAAATATAAATGGACTGACTGCTCCAATCAAAAGATATAGAATGACTGAATGGATAAAAAAACAAGACCTGTCTATATTCTGGCTACAAGAGACTCACTTCAGATCTAAGGACACACACAGACTGAAAGTAAAAGGATAGAAAAACATATTCCATGCAAATGGAAACAAAAAGAAAGCTGGAGTAAGAATACTCATACCAGACAAAATAGACTATAAAACAAAGACAGTGAAAGAAGACAAAGAAGGACATTGCATGATGATAAAGGGGTCCATCCAAGAATATAATATTCATAAATATTTAAGCACCCAGGGGCACCTGGGTGGCTCAGCCAATTGAGCATCTAACTCGTGATTTTGGCTCAGGGGGTGGTCTCAGGGTCATGGGATCAGGCCCCGCATCGGGCTCCGTGTTGGGCATGGAACCCACTTTGGATTCTCTCTCCCCCTCCCTCTCTGCATCCCCCTCTCTAAAAAAATTTTTTTAATGAAATAAATATTTAAGCACCCAAAATAAGAACACCTAAATATACAAAGCCAATATTAACAGACATAAAGGGATAAATTGACAGTAATACTATAATAGGAGGGAACGTTAATATCCCATTTACATCAATGGGTAGATCATCCAGACAGAAAATCCATAAGGAAACACTGAACTTAAATGACACATTAGATCAGATAAACTTAATACGTATACACAGACCATTTCATTCAAAAACTGCAGAACACATCCTTTTCAAGTGTCCATGGAACATTCTTCAAGATAGATCACATGTTGTTAGGCCACAAAACATAATCTCAATAATTTCAAGAATATCAGAATCATATCAGGCATCTTTTCCCACCCCAACAGTATGAAACCAGAAATAATTACAAGAAGAAAACTGGAAAAAAACATAAGCATGTGGAGACAAAACGACATGCTAATGAACAATCAATAGGTTAACAAAGAAATGAAAGAGTAAATCAAAAAATAAATTGAGGTAAATGAAAATAGCAACACAACACTCCAAAATCTATGGGATGCAGCAAGCCATTCTAAGAGAGAAGTTCATAGCAATACAGGCCAACTTTAAGAAACAAGATAAATCCCATATAAGCAATCTAACTTTACACCTTAAGGAACTAGAAAAAGAACAAATAAAGCCCAAAGTTAGTAGAAGGAAGGAAATAATCAAGATGAAAATGGAGGTATATAAAATAGAAACTAAAAATATATATATATACAAAAGATCAATAAAACTAAGAGCTGATTCATTTGAAAAGATTTTTTTAAAAATCAGTAAACCTATAGTCGAACTCATCAAAGAGAGGGTCCAAATAAATAAAATCAGAAATGAAAGAGGAAAAGTTATAACTGACAACACAGATATATAAAGGATCAAAGAGACTACTGTAAATAATTATACACCAACAAACCGGAAAATCTAGAAGAAAGGGATAAAGTTCTAGAGAGACACAACATTTCAAGACAGAATTACAAAGAAATAGAAAATGTGAATAGACAGATTACAAGTAATGAAATTGAATCAGTAATTTAAAAACTCCCAACACAAAAGTCTAGGACCATGGGGCGCCTGGGTGCCTCAGTCATTATGCGTCTGCCTTCGGCTCAGGTCATGATCCCAGGGTCCTGGGATCGAGCCCCGCATCGGGCTCCCTGCTCGGTGGGAAGCCTGCTTCTCCCTCTCTCACTCCCCCTGCTTGTGTTCCCTCTCTCGCTGTGTCTCTCTCTGTCGAATGAATAAATAAAATCTTAAAAAAAAAAAAAGTCCAGGACCAGACAGCTTCACGGGTGAATTCTACAAAAGATTAAATATTTAGTATCCACTCTTCTGAAATTATTCCAAAAAAACTGAAGAGAAAGGAACACTTCCAAACTCATTTTATGAGGCCAAGATTACCTTGATACCAAAACCAGAAAAATACACTACCAAAAAGAAAAGTACAGGCCAATATTCCCAAAGAACATAGATACAAAAATCCTCAACAAAATATTAGCAAGCCAAATTCCACAATACATTAAAAAGGTCACTCACTATGATCAAGCAAGAAAAATTCAACATCTACAAATCCAAGCACATTAGCAAAACCAAAGATAAAAATTATATGATCATTTCAATAGATACAGAAAAAGCATTTGACAAAATTCAACATCTATTTATGATATAAACTCTCAACAAAGTGAGTACAGAAGGAATGTATCTCAACATAATAAAGGCCATATATGACAAATCCACAACTAACATCATACTCACTGCTGAAAGTCTGAAGCTTTTCCCCTAAGGTCAGGAACAAGACAAAGCTGTCCACTCTCACCACTTTTATTCAGCATAGTATTGGAAATCTTAGCTATAGCAAGTAGGTAAGAAAAAAAGAAGAAAAAATCCAAATTGGAAAGGAAGAAGTAAAACTGTCACTATTTGCAGAGGACATGATCATATATAGAGAAAACACTAAAAACTCCACTAAAAAACTATTAGATTTAATAAATGGATTCAGTAAAGTTGCAGGATAAAAAATTAACATACAGAAGTCAATAGCATTTCTGTAAACTAATAATGACTGATCAGAAAGAGAAGAAAACAATCCCATTTACAATTGCATCAAAAAAAAATACCCCCAAATAAATTTAACTGAGAAGATGAAAGGCCTGTACTTTGAAAACTGTAAGAAATGGATGAAAAAAAAATTTAAGATAATGCCAAAAAAAAAGGAAAGATGTTCCATGCTGATGGATTGGAAGCATTACTTTGTTAAAACGTCCATACTCCCCAGACCAATCTAAAGATTCAGGGCAATCTCCATCAAAATACCAATGGCATTTTTCACAGAATTAGAATAATCCTAAAATTTGTGTGGAACCACAGAAGAGTCTGAATAGTCAAAGCAATTTTGAGAAAGAAGAACAATGCTGGAGGTATCATGCTCCTTGATTTCAAACTATACTACGGAGTGATAGTAATCAAAACACTATGGTGGTGGCACAAAGATAAATACATAGCACATAGATCAATGGAGTAGAAGAGCCCAGGAATAAATCCCTGCCTATTTGATCAGTTAATCTGTGACCAAAGGAGGTCTGAGTATACAATGGGCGGAAAGACAGTCTCTCTAATAAATGGTGTTAGGATAACTGGATAGCTACATGTAAAAGAATGAAACTGGACCCTTTTATTGTACCATATCCAAAAATAAATTCAAAATGAATTAAAGACTTGAATTTATGACCTGAAACTATAAAACTCCTAGAAGGCAGTGAGCTCTTTGACATTGGTCTTGGCATTATGTTTTTGCAACAGTTCCTCAGGGAAGGGTAATAAAAGCTAAAACAAACAAATGGGATCACATCAATCTAAAAAGCTTTTGCACAGTCAAGGAAATCAATAAAATGAAAAGGCAACTTACAAATGGGAGAAGATATCTGCAAATCATACACTCGATAAGGGGCTAATATCCAAAACACACAAGGAACTTACACAATATTTAAAAAACAGCCCAGGGGCACCTGGGTGGCTCAGTCGTTAAGCGTCTGCCTTCGGCTCAGGTCATGATCCCAGGGTCCTGGGATCGAGCCCCGCATCGGGCTCCCTGCTCAGCGGGAAGCCTGCTTCTCCCTCTCCCACTCCCCCTGCTTGTGTTCCCTCTCTCGCTGTGTCTCTCTCTGTCAAATAAATAAATAAAATCTTTAAAAAAAAAAACAGCCCAATTAAAAAATGGGCAGAGGACTTCTATAGACATTTTTCGAAAGACCTACATCTGGCCTACAGTTACATGGAAAGATATTCAACATTACTAATTACCAGAGAAGTGCAAATCAAAACCACAATGAGATATCACCTTCCCCTTTTCAGACTGTCTTATTACCAAAAGACAAAAAATATTAAGTGTTTGTGAGGATGTAGAGAAAAGGGAACCCTCTTACACTGTTGGTGGGAATGTAAATAGTTGCAGCCACTGTGGAAAACACTGTGGAGTTTCCTTGAAAAAATTAAAAATAGAGCTACAATATGATCTAGCAATTCCACTTCTGAGTATTTATCCAAAGAAAATGAAAACACCAATTTGAAGAGATATGTGCACTGCTATGGACTGTTGCAACATTACTTACAATAGCCAAGATATGAAAGCAATCTAAGTGTCCATCTGTAGATGTAGGGATAAAGAGAATGTGGTAAGTACACACACACACACACACACACACAGGAATATTACTCAGCCATAAAAAGAAGAATGAAATCTTGCCATTTGCAACAACATGGATGGACCTATAGTGTATTACGCTAAGTGAAATAGGTCAAACAGAGAAAGACAAATGCCGTATGATTTTACTTACATGTAGAATCTAAAAAACAAGACAAACATACACACAAACTGAAACAGGCTCATAGATACAGGGAACAAACTGTTGGTTACCAGAGTGGGGAGCTGTTGTGGAGAAAGTGTAAAACAGGTGAAGGAGATTAAGAGGTACAAATTTCTAGTTATAAAAAAAATAAGGCATGAGGATATGATGCACAGCATAAGGTATATAGTCAATGTTATTGTAATAATTTTGGTTACAGATGGTAACTAGACTTACCATGAGGATCATTTTGTAATTTGAAAAACATCAAATCACTATGATGTACACCTAAAACTAATAAAATATTGTATGTCAATTACGCTTTAAAAAGTAGGGATAGATAAGCATGTAAAACACACAAAAAAACAAAAACTGAAAAGGCAACAAAACCCCATAATATGCAGCACAGTACACCAACTAAAAGATAGGTAGCCCCTCCTACAGGCTTCAGAACCACTGAGTGTATAGAGCTTGGAGAGCTCGGTTTGGTTCCCACTGGAACATTTTCATCAAGGTTGTATAAGACACAACACCAGCAGGTGTCAATGCCCTTAGGTAAAGTTTTTTAATTCTGTAGTTTAATCTCCACTTTTACTGATTTGGGGCTGCCTTATTCATCAGTTAATGAGAGAGAAAGGTTATAATCATTTACTATGATGGTAGATTTATCATTTTCTTATAATTTTGTTAAATTTATATATTTTAAACTCATCAGTTACATACAATTTTAAATAAACTATATCTTCCTGGTAAATGAATATTTCATCAATATGTAGTGATCTTATTTATCTCTCTTAATATTGTTTTTGCCCCTGTGTCTATTTTATCTTATCTAAGACTAATGTGAGCATACCAGCTTTCTTCAAATAGTATTGGTCTGGCATATCTTTTATTCCATCTCATAAATTTCAATCTTTCTGTGCTCTTTTATTTTTTAAGTTGGTGCTTTATAAGCAGCACATAGCTAGATTTTGTAGGATTTTTATTCAGTCTGAAAATTCTTGTCTTTTGCCTAGAAAGTTTCTATATTTACCACGATGACCTATTTGCTTAGATTAATTTCTATCATATTATTTGTCTTATTTTTTCTTTATTTCTTTTCTTCTCCCTCATTTCTTGCATACTTTTAAATAGGCTGAATTTCTTTGTTGTTGTTTCCACCTTAAAATATTCCTGTACTAATTTGGAAGTTAAATATTTTACTTCTATTCTTTTGATATTTCCCTTGACGTTTCAACAGGCCAACTTAATTTCCAAATTTAAACAATTTGTTATCCCCTCCCAAATAATGTAATTAGATCATACAGTTATAACAGTGACTGCTTTTATAAATTACATGCTATTTTTTCCTAATATTTTAATTCTATCTTTTCTAATTAGCAAAAATTAGTTATTATTACTGCTGGTGTTTGGCACTGTACTCATGTTTTCTCTAATAAAAAACCTGATAAATAGCACATCTCCTAGCTGTCCAAGTTCTGAACTAATTAAAAGATAAGCAAGTATATGGAAAAAAAAATATGACTGTATTTGAGAACCTGGTTTAAATCTGTGCACCAGAGAGCTTCATGATACTGAGCCACAGATGAGACAGTTACCCACAGACAGTGGTGAATACGTGGGCCTGCGCGTGTGGGAGGACTTCCCTGTAAGCGTGGCTGAGGAGCAGAGTGGAACACCGGCTTTCTGCATCTGATCACACACTTTATAAATCCAATTATAAATCCAATAAAGAAATCAATCAGTCTACAGTACCACTGCTTTTGTTACATGTTAAATCCTTTAATTGCAAGCTTGTAATTAATGTAAAAATACTCCGTTCCGTCCACTTTTTAAGGATTTGAAGCATTTATATGAACTTGGAAGTTTCTTTCTTTCTTTTTTTTTTTTTTAAAGATTTTATTTATTTATTTGACAGAGAGAGAGATAGTGAGAGCAGGAACACAAGCAGGGGGAGTGGGAGAGGGAGAAGCAGGCTTCCTGCTGAGCAGGGAGCCTGATGTGGGGCTCCATCCCAGGACCCTGGGATCATGACCTGAGCCGAAGGCAGATGCTTAAAGACTGAGCCACCCAGGCGCCCCAAAGTTGCAAGTTTCTAATCTTTAAAATATTTGGGAAAAGTTGATTAACAAACTTTTATCATTTCTAAATTTTGACAGTACACAAGTACTGTGTACACTTTTAGATATTTTGTTAAATAAATGTATAATAAATGTAGCATTAAATGAAGTGATAATAGCAGTATGTGATTTTCACATACAAAGTCCCTGGGACATTTAAAGATCTTGGCAACAATTCTGTTCATCAAACATGCCAAATACTATTGAGTAACATTGACAAGAATGGGCATCACTGTCATATGCATATTTTTAATGCAGAAAGCATTTAACATTAGAGCTTTTTAGGATTTTGCTGTTTATTCAGTTGTTTGGTAAGTTATTATTATTACATTTAAGTTAATTTATAAAATGGTTTCAAGACAATTTTACTTAGAGTTTATTTTAGGTCTTTCTGCAGAATCTTACCAAATGCCCTTTTATCTAATTAAGTTACTGTATGATTTCTTCCTTTACTGTATTGATATATGAATTATCTTGGCAGATTTCCTGATATTAAACTACCTTTGCATTACTCAAATTATCCTTATTTGTTCATACTGTATTTTATATTGATATAGTGATGAGTTTTACTTGATCATTTACATAGAGAATTTTTCCTTCTGTATTCATAGATGAACTCTGCCTATAGGTTTGTGGATCTTTACCAGTTTCTGTAGTAAGAATCTGCTCAGTTTATAAAATAAATTTGAGGAGTTTCAGATTTAGTTAACATCAGAGGTATCTGATCTTTCAAGGACTGGTAGAGAGTTGTAAAACCATTTGTCTTGGTGTTTATTTTTTAAATCTTAGATCTTTAATTACCTTTCCAATCTCTTCTAAGATCTTTAATTACCTTTCCAATCTCTTCAGTTTCTACTTCTTGAATCAATTTGAGTATATTTCTTCTGGTTTTTCAAATTCCACACCATTGAATTGCATGTAATATTCCTTTAATTCTTGTCATCTCTGCTACAATTATTTCTTATTGTTCCTATTTTTTTATTTTTTAATATATACTTCATTCTTTTTTGATAATAAAATTCACAAGGGCTTTTCAAATTTTTCTTTAATTTCACTTTCCTTTTGTTATAAAGTCATTGAACACTCTACATTTTCCTCTAATCAAGCTTTTGCTACATCCCTGATGTTTTGCCATAATGTGTTTTCATTTCATTGCTATGTAAATGGTTCCGAATTTTAGTTTTGAAACTTCCTTGATCAAAGGCTGGATACGAGACTTGATTTTTAAACAACTTTTTAGTAATATTTATTTTATTTTTCTAATTTTCATTTTTATTTGGGCTATTATCAAAAATATAGCCTGTCTTGTGTCTCTTTTTTAATATTAAGTTTTTTTATGTGTGTGTGCCAAATACATGGTAGATTCTTTTTATATATTTTAAGGGCATATAACATAATTATATTATCTTTTTAAAGGATATTAAGATGTATATCTATAAAAATAGTTTTGATGACTATATTATTTAATTCTGTGATTACTTTTTTCTAATAAGTTTCTATTATTATCTGGAAGACTTCAATTAAAATATCCCACTAAAACAGTTTATTTTTGTATATGTTTTTTGTGTTTCTAATACCTTCTCCTTTATATATTTAGATGCACTGTTTGGCCATGAAAGATTTATGACTGTCATATCTTCCTTATAAATTATAGCTCTAGGGATCACAAAATTGTCTCTTTATCCTGTTTAGTCTTTTTATTCTTAGATTTCACCCTGTTTAATATTCATACTAAACCCCAGTTTTCTTTTTATTTGCATTTCTTAGTATCTCTTAGCCCATTCCTTTATTTTCAACCTGTCTTTATGATTCTTGTGAACAATATATAACATGATTTTGACTTGCAACACAGTATTATAGTGATTTTTTTTTAGAGGAACATCAATATTTTTTGCATTTTCCCAGTAATATTGAAATATAACTGACATAAAATATTGTATAAGATTAAGGTATACAGCATATTGATTTTATATATGTATAGACTGAAACAATTACCAATAATTTTAGTTAATATGTATCACCTCCCATAGCTACAATTTTTTTTTCTTGTGATGAGAATTTTTAAGATCTACTCTCTTACCAACTTTCACATATACAGTACGGTATTTTTAACTGTAGTCATCATGCCATACAACATATCTCCAGACCTTATTCATCTTATAACCGGAAGTTTCTACGGTTTGACCACCTTCACCCATTTCTCCCATCCCTTACCCTCACCTCTAGCAACGCTCGATTTGTTCTCTGTTTCTGTAAATTCTGTCTTTTAGTAGCTAAAATCAGGTCCCTCACATTTAGCATATCCACTGATAGACTTTCATTACCTCTATCTTCCTTTTTACTTATTTTACTGTTTTCTTTTCTTGACCAGCTTTTTTCAAATTATAACTTTTCCCCATTCCCCGTCACAATTTGTGAGCTCTTGTTTTTTCTTTTCACTGGTGTTAATCTTATTTCCAAATTCTCAGAATTCAAATACATATTTTCTATTATTAATAATATACCAACTATTCAGCTATTTCTTCTCACCAAGGTACTCTACCCACCCCCTCAGTTTTCCACATTCACACCAATAGAAGACCTTAAGTACATTTTATCACCCATTTCCTCCAATATCCTGGGTTATGATAAAATAGTTTCATATTTGTAGTTCAACTCTATTCCCTTGCAGTATATGTGACTGAAATATATCTTATCACTTATTAGGAGAGAGATCCTAGATATCGTTGTTTTACTACTTCATCTTTTCCAATCCTGAGGACTCTGATTTGAGTCATGTGTTATTTAGAATATTTTCTTGAGTATTTTCATCAGATTGTTTGTGTACACAGGTGACATATTCTCTATTCATAACTATTTGTCTTTCATCACAGTGGATGAGTATCTTGGCTGGGTATAGGATTCTCAAGTTATAATCCATTCATCTATTTTCTTAGTATAATTTAACCATTAGCTGACTTTCAGTGTTAAAGAAGTCCAAATCAGTTGACTATTTTTTTTCTTCTTAATTAATCTAAATCTTCCATCTAGAAGCTTCTAAGACTTTATCTTTGGATTTTACCAAGGTATGTCTATATGTATCTATTTTCTTATTCATCTTGCCTGGAAGTTGGTGAGCTATTTCAATCCATATATTCAATTTTTTATTTAGCTCAGGGAAATTTTCTTCTATAATTGTTTAATTATTGCACTTCATCTGTTCCCCCATTTTTTGCCACTTCTGGGACTCCTATTATTGATGTATTAATTGTATGTATCTCTTTTCTAAATATCTTACTTTCTCCACAAGATTTATATTTAATCTTTTCTCCTAGTTTGTTATCACTTGATTTTTCAGACCACTAATTCAGACCACTTTCTTTAACTACAATCCTTTGATAATGCTTTTTAAATTAAAAAAAAAAAAAATCCAGGAAGGACAAGATATCAGAGGGTTGGTACAGGAGCACATAACACTGTGGGATTTAAAATACATGGCAAACGGCATTGCAAAGTGTTTTCAGCTAATTCTAAAGGTTCAATATCAGAATTCCAATTTTTAGGAACTGGAATACTAGGCAAATTACTAAAAAATGAGTTTATGTGAGGAGTATATAATGAGAAAGCAATAATCAAAGCTGGAGGAAACCAATTACATATTGAAAATTTGGCCAAGAACCTTTGCTAATATAGGGGTCGAAGTTCAAAATTAGGTAACCAGGAAGCTCAACTTGCTGCTCTATCTAAAGGATGCACTAGCACTCACTCCATAATGACTGCCCTATTTGGAGAATGAGATGGTGAGAAGTGCCTGAAGACCCAGGGGTAGCTGGAGTGTGAGAATTAAACTGGCCCCATCTGCTTCTAGAATAAAATTGCTCTCTAAAACCCACGGATTATTGGATTCAGGGTTTGGAGGGCAGATGAGAATAGACAGTCCCTTACTTATACTATCAAGCACACCAGTTGTTTGCAAGCAAGGAGATGGGATATCACCCATACAGAAGTGGGGATAACTCTTGCCCAACAATTCCAGTCTTCCCTGCACATTCTATTGACAGGAAGTACAAGCTGAAATCGAGTATACCATCTCTATGAATCCATGGAGTAAGATGATGGGTCAAGATTGGACAGAGAAAGTCAAAGGATCATGGGGAAAGTATAGTTCACAGAAATTTTAATGCTGCAGCTGTAATGAGAGGAAGTAAACCACCTCATGGTGGGAAGAGAGAATGCACCTGTCCAGAGCAAGCGCTAAATGGCCTGTGTGGGGAAAAGTTGGTTAGAGAAGCATTTGATAAGTGTCATCAGTAATAGCAGAAAGGTCAAAGAAAATGAGGGTAGAAAAAGAAACCTGAGAAACAATTTGGAAAATAATCAATATCCTAGATATTTAGGAAAATTCTGAAGGCATGAATACCAAGCCAGCAAGTGTGTTTTTGCAGAGAATCAGCCAGAGAAAACAGAAGGTCAATGTACTGACGGAGGAAAGATGGATTTTCTCATCCACTTGACAAAAAGTATATTCTTCATGTGTTGTGATCTGTGGCTGTCTCTGGGGTTTTGATCAGTTATGAATGTTATTTCATTATATGCAAGACCTGTGGGGGAAAAAATCCTATATAAATGATTGGGATTACTGCAACATGCACCTCACAGCTGCATCCAGTTTGTAAATAATTGAACAAGAGTTTTCGTGCCATGGCCTACCTCCCAGGTGAATTTAATATAGGATACATCAAAATAAAAAGTTAGATCAATGTAGTTCTATCTGAGCTTGTTACCACATGAAAGCCATCTTGTAGTGAAGAATACTCGAGAATGACATCTGAAACAATAGTTCCTCAGGTTGATGAGCTCAGTAATGAATCGCTCTGTTATTTCCTTCCCGGAGTGCTTAAAATAGCGCTTGAGTTCTTGAACATACTGAAGTGCTTGTAAGTGAAGCAAACAGATGTCTGGTGAAAAACAAGGCAGGGCACCCTCACTCAGAGGTCAGTGTCTTTATGGTGAAATCAAATCTCCTCAGCAAACTCATGATGAAAATGTTCCTTTCATATTGAAGAATTCTGAGTTTGTGAGGGAGCTTTCTTTCCAGGTGGGTTGATTGTAACTTCCATCAAACGTAACTGGATCTTAAGAATGTCTATTATGTATATTACTTGCATTCTCATGAATAGAGTCTGTCAGGGCATATATCTTACCTAATCATTCATTCACTCACTCAAGAATTACTTAAGAACCGAAAGACTCCACCCCCAAATTACTAGAACTCATACAGCAATTCAGTAACGTGGCAGGATACAAAATCAATACACAGAAATCAGTTGCTTTCTTATACACTAACAATGCAACTGTAGAAAGAGAAATTAGAGAAACGATTCCATTTACAATAGCACCAAAAACAATAAGATACCTCAGAATAAACCTAACCAAAGAGGTAAAGATCTATACTCTAGGAACTACAGAACACTCATGAAAGAAATTGAAGAAGACACAAAAAGATGGAAAAACATTCCATGCTCATGGATTGGAAGAATAAACATTGTTAAAATGTCTATGCTTCCCAGAGCAATCTATACCTTCAACGTCATCCCGATCAAAATTCCAATGACATTTTTCAGTGCTGGAACAAACAATCCTAAAATTTGTATGGAATCAGAAAAGACCCCGAATCGCCAAGGAAATGTAGAGAAAGAAAAACAAAGCTGGGGGCATCACGTTGCCTGATTTCAAGCTATATTACAAAGCAGTGATCACCAAGACAGCATGGTACTGGCACAAAAACAGACATATAGATCAATGGAACAGAATAGAGAGCCCATATATGGACCCTCAACTCTATGGTCAAATAATCTTTGACAAAGCAGGAAAAAATATGCAATGAAAAAAAGACAGTCTCTTCAATAAGTGGTGCTGGGAAAATTGGACAGCCACATGCAGAAGAATGAAACTCGACCATTCTCTAACAGCACACACAAAGATAAACTCAAAATGGATGAAAGACCTCAATGTGAGACAAGAATCCATCAAAATCCTAGAGGAGAACATAGGCAATAACCTCTTTGACATCAGCCACAGCAACTTCTTTCAAGATACATCTCCAAAAGCTAGTGAAACAAAAGCAAAAATGAACTTTTGGGACTTCATCAAAATAAAAAGCTTCTGCACAGCAAAGGAAACAGTCAACAAAACAAGGAGGCAACCCACAGAATGGGAGAAGATATTTGCAAATGACAGTACAGATAAAGGGCTGGTATCCAAGATCTATAAAGAACTTCTCAAACTCAACACCCAGAAAACAAATAATCAAGTCAAAAAGTGGGCAGAAGAGATGAACAGACACTTCTCTGAAGAAGACATACAAATGGCTAACAGACACATGAAAAAATGTTCATCATCATTAGCCATCAGGGAAATTCAAGTTAAAACCATATTGAGATACCACCTTACACCAGTTAGAATGGCAAAAATTGACAGGGCAAGAAACAAATGTTGGAGAGGTTGTGGAGAAAGGGGAACCCTCTTACCCTGTTGATGGGAATGCAAGTTGGTACAGCCACTTTGGAAAACAGCATGGAGGTGCCTCAAAAAATTAAAAATAAAGCTACCCTATGACCCAGCAATTGTACTACTAGGTATTTACCCCAAAGACACAGATGTAGTGAAAAGAAGGGCCATATGCACCCCAATGTTCATAGCAGCAATGTCCACAATAGCCAAACTGTGGGAAGAACCAAGATGCCCTTCAACAGATGATTGGAGAAAGAAGATGTGGTCCATATATACAATGGAATATTACTCAGCCATCAGAAAGGATGAATACCCAACTATTACATCAACATGGATGGGACTGGAGGAGATTATGCTAAGTGAAATAAGTCAAGCAGAGAAAGTCATATGGTTTCACTTATTTGTGGAACATAAGGAAGAGCATGGAGGACATTAGGAGAAGGAAGGAAAAATGAAGGGGGTGGAATCGAAGGGAGAAATGAACCATGAGAGACTATGGACTCTGAGAAACAAACTGAGGGTTTTAGAGGGGAGGGGGGTGGAGGGATGGGTGAGCCCAGTGATGGGTAATAAGGAGGGCACATACTGCATGGAGCACTGGGTGTTATACGAAATGAATCACCACATCAAAAACTAATGATGTATGGTGACTAACATAACATAATAAAATAAAATTTAAAAAAAAAGAATTACTTAAGAACCTACTGTGTGAAAGTTTTAGTCTCAGTGGATGAAATAAAGCTGAATGAGATCTAGCCTTGAGGAACACATAAACAAGATAATTAATATCCATTACTCACCAGACTATTCTATATTGTGATATGGTTTATAAGTCTAAAGTATTGTAAAAGTTCATTTTTGTTTTGTTTTGTTTTTAAGCCAAAGAGAGATTAGAATAGGCTACTTTGAGGATGTGATCATTGAGCCAGACTTTTTAAGAAAAGTTAACATCTATTTATGTGAGAATCGGTAGTACAGGGAGAAAACGCAGGGATCAAAGGAATGGAGAAATGAGTAATAGTAGAATTATAAAATTTGAAGAGACCACAAAGGAACATTTGATTCAGGTGATATGTAAAATGTCTTGACCCCAAATAATCTCTCTCCTCTGAATTTTTGTAGTATTTAATTAATATTGATGATATATTGCCTTATTTTTTATGTACTTGTATGTCTTAGTGAGCCCTTGAGGACAGAAATAATGTATATCTTTCTATTCCCACAGGAAGTGCTTAGTAAGTGGTTGGACAGCAAAAACGTTTATCAAGTCAAAATAAATATATGGCAGAGAATGGTCTTAGAAATGGTGGGTGGGAAACACCTCCTCTTATTACTTTTTGTTCTTTTTGCACCTTGTAATAATAAGTTCTGATTTCTGCATCTCTTCACTCTCCTTCATTTCTTTTATCCATTTTATTATAGTCCTTAAAAATGCACATCTCATTACTTTTTTCCATTTTCATGTGACATGACATCATTTCCTTCATGCCCCTCATTAGATTATTTAACATGCTCATCTCATTACACCTTTCCCATCTTGCATCTCATTACACCTCTTAAACATGCACATCTCATTACACAGTCCTTACGTATCTCATTACACGATTCCATTTTTGTACTCATTGTCATTTCATTTCTGCATTTTATTACATTAAAACCTAGTTCCCATTATTCTTACATATTTTGAAAATTTATATACTCTCCCTGCCTTCTTTTATGCATCTAATTATCCTGCCTCTCCTTTATGTGACCAGCTCATTACACTTTTACTTTCATCCATCTCATTTCAGCCCCGAAGGATGCCCATCTTACAGGACACTTCCTGAGACAGCTCATTAAACCACCTCACGTATTCACCTCATTACAGCTTTTTAACATATACGTCTTATTACATAGAACTGTTCATGAATCTCATTAAAATCTTGGAAGGTACATATCTCACTATTCTCTTCTAGCTTATGCATCCTGTCACCACATCACAACTACACATCTCATTAAAATGCCTTTTTATTATTTTAATAGGCCCCTTTATTATAAATGTTCTATTTACTACTATTTCAGTACTTCATTACATTTTTGTATTTCTATGTATAATGAAAATGACCACATATCTTTCAAAAAGGGGTTTTCTTAAATAGTATTTCATATGTCTTTAAATTATTATGTTATTACATTGGTGCTTCTCAAACTGGTGCCTCAGAATGTTAATAGAGATGCAATAAAAATAAATTCAAATAACTTCGGGTCAGTAAAAGTTTATAAGTTTACACGGGTTAATAGAAAACTAACTAATTAAATTTAAAACTTTCATTCTTAGTTCAGAACTTCTTGGAGCTTTTTATACGCTATTGAGGACTATGAATATTCATGAAGGAGATCTGGCCTGTAGTATTTCTCAAATGAATCAGCCACACAGTCCAACCACAGGCTGTGTCTATTAACTGCTCCAGAACTTGTGTCCTGTAGAGCACAACTTAAGAACGTCTGCCTTATAGTATTTCATAGACATGCATACTTACATCCGCATCAATATACAGTTTTATATTTACCACTATTTATTTTACTTGCAGCCCTCCATTGCTTTCTAGAACTAATGACGCTTGCACAAGTGATTCCTTGATTAAGGCCTCATCACGGTGGTTCCTAAACTGGTGGGTAGTAAAGTCACCTGAAGAACTTGGTAAAAATACAAAGACCCTGGACCCATCCTATTTCAGCAAGCCCGGGCTCTTGTGTTTTTTAGTAGCTTTCCAGGTGATTCTGATACACACCAAAGTTTGGGAGCTACTGTTTTTTGAATGTGTACTGTGTCACATTCTATGTGAGAATACAGAACCACATGAGAAGACATGAGTCCTGACCAGAGACTTGTAACAGTTCAACTCTGGTGGCCGCTTGCTCTCTCCTGAGTCACCGCGCAGTACACAGGTGTCTCCTCCCAATGAATTGGCCTGCTTATCCATCTCACTGCTAGCAGTACACTGAAGCAACAGTAGGACCCCCTCATCCACGGGGGATACATTCCAAGACCCCCGTGGTTACCTGAAACCATGGAGATACCGAACACTACATATACTATGATTTTTCTATACGTGCCTATAACTATGATAAAGTTTCATTTATAAATTAGGCATCACTGTAAGAGATTAACCACAACAACTAATAATAAAATAGAACATTATAACAATATGCTGTGATAAAAGTTATGTGAATGCGGTCTCTCTCACTCATTCCAAACATCTTACTGTGCTATCCTCACCCTTCTTCATCTTGTGAGGGAGTGAGACGATAAAATGCCTACCTGTTGCGATGAAGTGAGGTGAAGGGTGCGGCACTGTGGCGGAGCATTAGGTTACTACTTATCTTCTGATGATTTGTCAGAAGGACGATCACCTGCTTCCAGACCGCAGTTGACCTCTGGTAACTGAAGCTGTGGAAAGCGAAATTGCAGATAAGTGGCGGACTGCTGTATATATTCAGTTGGAGGACAACACTTGGCATAAGATGGACCTGAATCTCCTCTCCACCAACATCTGTTGATCTTGGATAGAACACATTACCTCCCTGAGCATAAATTTCCTCAACTGTAAAATGGAGTAATACTTTCTCATATCATCGCTGTTAAGAATAAATGAGTGGGACACCTGGGTAGTTCAGTCGGTTAAGTATCCGACTCTTGGTTTGGCTCAGGTCATTATCTCAGGGTCCTGGGATCAAGCCGTGCCAGGCTCTGTACTCATCGGGGAGTCTGCTTGAGGATTCTCTCTCTCCCTCTGGCCATACCCCCACTAAGGCATACCCGCACTCTCGCTCTCAAATAAATAGATCTTTAAGAAAAAAAGAATAAATAGAGCTTAATACATAGAAAATTCTTATTACAATTCCTTGCACAGAATGACATCTCAAGAAATAATAACTATTATCAATAACTTTGACTCTCATATGTCATGTTAACTTTACTGCCTTTTTTTAAAGGATTTTTATTATTTATTTATTTGACAGAGAGAGCGAGAGAACACAAGCAGGGGGAGCAGCAGAGGGAGAGAGAGAAGCAGCCCCACAACACTCCTCCCCACCCCCCACTGCTGAGCAGGGAGCCTAATGCGGGCTCAATCTGATGGCCACTTGCTCGAGATCATGACCTGAGCCAAAGGCAGACGCTTAACCGACTTAGCCACCCAAGCACCCCAACTTTACTGCCTTTTGAAACCACTACAGTTTATCAACTGATCCTCAGGTAACAGAAGGTTTAAATGAAGACATAATTTCCCTACATGATCATTAAGGGAGATCGTACCTGAATACCCCAAGTTTGCCTGCATGCTAGGCAGACCTTATTAGCAGATATGATAGATTACCATCCTATCAGATGATAGAAATCCAGAAGTTACACATTCATACATGCATAAAAATGGTGTGAAAGTGACAAGGATACTTTGGAAAATCCACCTCTCTCCACCCCCGAGCTGGTGGGCTAAAGCTGACAAAGAACCCTAGTGGAATGGTTCCCAAACGTGCCTGCATATTGAAATCAATTGAGGAACTTTACTGCTGCCTGGGTCCCAATAATAGATTCAAAATTAACTGATTTGTGATGAGGTCTGGGCATTTCTCAATTTGGGTTTGGAATCTGTTTGTAAAGAAAATAAGCCACAGCTTTGCTTTGCTTCTGATTCTTAAAGAATTAGCATGTATGCTAATTCTGATTTGTATACTTCATTAAAAATCTGATCTTGGCAATATTCATGGCCAGGGTTTAGAGTGTCAGTCAACAATTACTCAGTAAGCTCTGCGTGCCGGTAGGGCGCTAGGTGCTGAGTAGGGACTGAGAGGCGAGTGAAAGAAATTTGCTCCTCACTCCAAATCATGAAATTACTGAATTATAGGACCAGGTAACTTCTGAGAAAGAACAGGGGCTGGTGCCAAAATTGTAAAAGGGCTCTAGAGTAATTAGGAAGAAAGCTACAAGTTCATTCTGGGGAAAATAGAAAAAAATGCTACACCCATTTTGGAGAAATGCTAGCAACATTTTCATTAAAATCACGAACAAGGTAATTATGTTTAGTAGTTGATCTTCATTTGACATAGTTTTGGAAATTCTAGCCAATGTAATAAGCTGAAACAAAAATAGTAAGTATACATATCAGAAAGTAGGTTTTAAAAATTATTACCATTTGCAAATGATGTAATTTCCATGGTGAAAACATAAAACTTTGTATCTCATGATTGGACTGCTACAATATAAATATACAAAAATAAATATGCTCACTGGCTATCGGCACTATTCAATCCAAAGAAATACTACCAAAAAAATCATTTTCTATGACAGCTGAAAATATAAAATATTGGAAATAATTTTAACAGGAAATGTGAAGTATCTTTGTATTTGCTGATTATAAACCTGCTAAGACATTGGGTTTCTGTCTTATCTATTTACTTCTCTCAGACCATATGAATTTGCTCCTTTTCTCATGGAATTTCCAAAAACAAAAAGAATAACCCAAGGGTATGGCCCCTGAACAATAGGAAATCTTAATTTAATGGAAAACATAAAGATTATAGGATAAAAGGCATATCATTTGTGTAAGTAAAGATGGGTCCCAGATGCTGTACGTCTCACTTTGAACTATTCCTAGACCTTCTCTTCCAGACACTGCTACATAATGGTATATGATCCAGTACCCATAACCCAAAATGCAGCCAAGTGAAAGAACTCGTCTCCCGATTATGTGGTGACATGTGAACCCATAATCTCCAATTCTAGTGACTCCATGAATTTGTTTGAGTGCTGTGTATTGAAGGGGGCCATGCATAAATGCACTTGTTCTCAGCTTTTTTAAAACTTACGCTAGAACTGTACTTCCCAACCCATCTGAAGTTTGGTAAGGGTATGTGACGCTCTTTGGCCAACAAAATATGAACAGAGTAATCATGTTGTCACCCCTGGATGAAAGATCTGAGCCAGGGCACCATGTACCACCTCACCACAGAAATAAATGAAGACACATGTTGAGAAGGAGTTTCCACCAGCCTGAGTCCCTGAGCAACTATAACGTCCAAAACCCCCAGCCAACCCAGAGTGAGAAAGAAATAATGTGTGAATAAAGATATAGTTTCTAATTGTGTTATGTCATTGATATTTTGGAATTTTTTGTTACCACAAAAAAATGTAGAAGCCTTATGTCACTAGTCTGACGAGAGAAAGTCCATTTTAGGGTTTTTACAGAACTAGAAGTAGGCACTAGCCATTATTCATCAGCTAGTCCAAACACGTGATGACTACTGCCCAGCTGATATCAGGCAAGAAAAAGTTGGTCGCCAGCTACTAGTTTGATTTTAAGTAGCATGGAAAAGTCTGAGAAAAAGTTGGTCGCCAGCTACTGGTTTGATTTTAAGTAGCATGGAAAAGTCTGAGAAAAAGTTGGTCGCCAGCTACTAGTTTGATTTTAAGTAGCATGGAAAAGTCTAACTGTGGCCGTTACATTGTCACAGTATCATCAGACTCAAATGGGATGTGACCTGTGGAGATTAAGGTATTTTTCAGTGATCTGAGAGTTGTACAATAATAGTTGGGTTTTTTTCTCCTTATTCTTATGCTGAGATATTGCCTCTGTGTTTCTTTGGACTGAGAACCAGCTCGCTCTTGAAACAGTGTGGCTACATTGCCCTCCTGGAGTAGCTGGGAGAGATGTTTGTTGGACGTGGAGAGGCAAATAGGAAGGAGATGCTGGACAGCAGGAGAGAAGGAAAGAGGAGAAACGGGGATACAAGGGAAATGAGTGCATACTATAACCTCTTGAATTTTTCCTGCAAGAACAAAGAATGATTTAAATTCAATCAAGAGGGGAAAAGGGACAAAACAAGAGGCAAAGATAGAATAAACGGGGGCAAGGAAAAGATACAAGCATAAAAGGATCATTAAGAAGAAAGAAAAAAACAAGCTGAGAGAAAATTAAAGAAATGGTGGAACACGTGCATGGTTTTCTAAGTACCGTGACAATTTTTTTTTTTCTATCAAGATGAACACAACTGATATAATGCTATTCATAAATAACCAGATCATCTTCTGCAGGGCAAATTGCATTTTCAGCTGACCAGTTTATAATAAATAAATATTCACAAAAATGCATGATTCTTGAGACTGGGTCATTTAGAAACTCCCATTCCATTAAAAGTAAGTTTTATTTCCTTGACAAAGGCCACTAGCTGAAACGTCAATTGCCTGTCCAAAGGGATGGCACCTGTAAGTAAAATAAACATATTTTTAATAGAATAGATGGTCAAAGTGACCTTATCTCAAGATAGCATGCACTTTGGTGAATATTTATTGTTGAATTAAATAGATCCTAATACAAAAGGACAGTAATTCCTGTTCATTACCTTTCCTTGCTATATAAAGGTGAAAATTTTTTAAATGCTCAAATTGCTTTCAGAATTTACCAATCATTGAGTAAAACATCACACACATAATAAACACTATGAATAATTTGAAATAAATCTGCCAGTTCAGATTATAAATATTAATATGATGCTGAAATTAATCATACATCCTTCCAGCCAAAAATTCTTATTCTATTTATCACTGATACCTTTATTTTTTCCTCTACATTTAATTGGTTTGCAATATATTTTCAAACAGTAACAACTAAAATCAAAGGCCATTACTGATGTGAACCTGAAATGTCAAGCTATATTTTTTAAATTAAAAATAAATTCAGTGATATGCTGTATTTTTAAATCTTAACTCAGCAAAAAAAAAAAAAAAAAACTACACATATATTGGATCTAGGTGGAAGGTTTCAACTGATGACAGATGAAGAAATGACATAAGATAGGATAGTTCATTCAAGTTAGTGAAAATTATACCAAAACCCCAAGGGAAAAAAAATGCCAGAAATGATGCTTTTGGATGTGTTGAAGTAGATTTACAAAATCTAATATTTTCAATTATGAAGGATCTTTTGATATCATGTAACTAATGTCCTTTATTGGGGCATCTGGGTCAGTTAAGCATCTGCCTTCGGCTAAGGTCCAGCTCCCTGTTCAGCAGGGAGTCTGCTTCTGCCTCCTCCAACTGCCCCCCCCCCCACTCTTTCTCTCTTGCTCACTCTCTCTCTCTCTCTCAAATAAATAAATAAAATCTTTTAAAACAAAAACAAAAAAACCCAAAAAATTAATGTCTTTTATTTTCAAGATTAATACACTAAGTCCCAGAAAGTTTAAGAGAGAGTTCACAAGATTCATACTCCTTGATATTTGTAGAACTGGAACTAGAGCCTTGATTCTTTGCTGAGGAAAAAACAAGGTACTCCCTTCGAGTTCTAGGCCACTCTGCCTGAATCGCAACCATTGCCATCAATATTCCTACTTCATGTCCAACGTTACACAAAAAGACTTCCTGTATGACCTATGTGTAAACTACCTACTGCTACATTTAAAAATCATACTAAAACTTAATGTCTTAAAAGAATAATAATTATTATCTTTCAGAAATTTGGGAGCAGCTCAGCTGGGAGGGGAAGGGTTCTGGCTCCAGGTATCGTGTGAGGTTCAGTCAGATGTTGACTTGAGCTGGAGAATCCACTTCCCACAACTACTTTCCCCTCAGGGCGGGCAGGTTGCTGCTGGCTATTGCCCAGAACCTCACAGGGTGGCTGGCTTCACCCAGAATGAGAAATCCTAGAGACCAAAGCTAAAGCTTCAATTCCTCTCATAGCCTAGCCTCAGAAGAAGAACTATCTCTTTTACCATATTCTATTTGTCACACAGGACCAGTTCTCATTAAACATGACAGGAGATTACACAAAGGCATGAAGACCAAGAGGCAAGGCGTTTTGGAAGAAAATTTGGAGTCTACCACTGTCCGCCATCGTCTTAAATGAGCGATGTCATTCCCAGATGCAAAATATACACATTTAACCAAAACGCCAACAAAAGCCTTAATGCATTCTGGCAAAGAGTTCTTCCCAATCTCAAGATCTGTGAACTAGAGAAGATATCTGTCTGTTATACACACTATCAATGGTGAGAGAGAGAGAGAGAAGATGACTGCTGTAGATCCATTCGAAAACAGGAAATACATAGGAATCACTGGTGAAAAATTCTGAAATCCAGCCAGGCATGTGTTGGCAGTTTCTTGATTAGGCCTGGGCCCTATTCTCTGGGAAAGATCTTCACAGCTCTTGGCTCTGTCCTCTGGGCTCTTTTTCCCACCCTCTGTCATCCCTCTTTTTCCATGATAAATGGCCAGTGTTTTCAGATGAATACTTTTCTCAGCTCTCTTCATTTTGTATTCTTTGTCCCTTTTAATTCAAAGAGACAGTGTTTACCATAGTAAGATTACCTTAAAAATCTATGGGCTTCAAGAAAGGGGCAAAAGACATGAACAGACATTTCTCCAAAGAAGACATACAAATGGCCAACAGACACATGAAAAAATACTCAACATCACTCAGCATCAGGGAAATAAAAATCAAAACCACAATGAGATACCACCCTACACCTGTCAGAATGGCTAAAAATAAAAGTCAGGAAACAAAAGATGTTGGTGAGGATGCGGAGAAAGGGGAACCCTCTTATACTGTTAGGTAGGAATGCAAGCGGGTACAGCCACTCTGGAAAACAGTATGGAGGTTCCTCAAAAAGTTGAAAATAGAGCTACCCTATTACCCAGCAATTGCATTACTGGGTATTTACCCCAAAGATACAAATGTAGTGATCCGAAGGGGCACCTGCATCCCAATGTTTATAGCAGCAATGTCCACAATAGCCAAACTATGGAAAAAGCCTAGATGTCCATCAACAGATGAATGGATAAAGAAGATGTGATATATATACACACACACACAGTGGAAAACTACTCAGCCATCAAAAAAAAAATGAAACCTTGCCATTTGCAACAACATGGATGGAGCTAGAGGGTATTATGCTAAGCAAAATAAGTCAATCAGAGAAAGACAATTATCATATGATCTCATTCATATGTGGAATTTAAGAAACAAATCAGAGGATCATAGGGTGAGAGAGGAAAAAATAAGACAAGAAGAAACCAGAGAGGGAGACAAACCATAAGAGACTCTTAATCATAGGAAACAAACTGAGGGTTGCTGGAGGGAAGAAGGGTGGGAGGATGGGGTAACTGGGTGATGGACATTAAGGAGGGCACGTGATGTAATGAGCACTGGGTATTATAGAAGACTAATGAATCACTGACCTCTACCTCTGAAACCAATAATACAGTATATGTTAATTAATTAAATTTAAATTAAAAAAAAAAAAACCTGTGGGCTTCCTATGAAGCTATTGGCTTCATTCCCCTAGACAAAATCCATACCTGCACATTAAGTTCTTCTCTACCTTGAGGTTCTTAGAAAGCTCCTGTAGCCCAACACACTTGATATTCATAGGAGTCCTGTAGTTTAATGAGAGGATCTGTGAAGTACACCTGTAAGATTCTTAAAGGAACATTTTTCCACTTTAAATCTGTTTGAGGTTTTAATAGAATTTTTAAGTCTTACTCTTAGTTTCATCTTCAGACCAGGAGTTCTCAAAGTGTGCTCCAAGGACACTTGGTGGGGGGGTGGTCCTCAAGACACTCAGAGAGCCCACAAGGTAAAAACTATTTTCATAATAATATAAGACAGGGGTGCCTGGGTGGCTCAGTTGGTTAAACATCTGACTTTGGCTCAGGTCATGATCTCGGGGTCCTGGGATCGAGCCCCACATCAGACTCCCAGCTCAGCAGGGAGTCTGCTTGTCTCTCTGCCCCTCCCGCAACTCGTGCACGAGCACTCTCTCTCAAAGTAATAAATAAAATTTTAAAAATAACATAAGACATAATTTTATTTTTCAGTCTTATTTTTTTACTATCTTCTACGTGTAGTAGAATTTCCCAGAGGCTATATGACCTATGATATCTTCCAGCTACCTTCTGTCAAGTTAGGTGTCAAAGAAATTTATAAACATGTAAAACAATGACACTCTTCTCACTATTTCTTTTGAAAAATATATTTTTAAATTAAAACCATATATTATTCTGTTAACATATAATGCATGTTATTATTTTAAATTCCTCAATTTTGATTTCTAAAATCAATATATATCACACATATACAAAAAGCATCTCAGGGCCCTCAGTCACTGTAACATTGCAAAGGGCCCTAAGATTGAAAAGTTTGAGAAATACCACTTTTTTTTATTGTGTTTTGTTTACAAAAGAGCATGTTTGTTCAATGTATTGATTACATTAGCTATTATAAAGCCTCTCTGCAAATAGTACAAACAACAACAAAATTATACTTTTTTTTCTGTAGAAACGTATAGACCACAAAGACCCAGGGATGAATCTCTCATATTGGACCCGACCAACAACACGCACTTCCTGTCTGATTTTCTCTTCTTTGACAGAGGAAGCTAGGTACAAGCAAGATCTCACTTGAAGCTAGGTACAAGCAAGATCTCATACATAAGTCCAACCAACAAATCAGATTAAAAGGAAAGAGCCAATGCAATAAACTTATTCATCATGTGTTTACTGTAGGAAACATTTTCCTGGGATAGTTGAACAAGTAGCTCAAACCATCTTAATATCTGAATCAGAACAATTCACTGTCTGGTCTTCTCCAACCTAGCCAAAAGCCAAAAACAACAACAAAATAACCAGACTGTTGTTATTAATATGATGTCATATTCTTCATTTTATAGTTATTTCCAAAGAAAAACTTTCTTTTTGTTAGAATTAAAGTTTAAAATCAGAATAAAGTTGATTCTCAAGTAAGATTTCAATACTGTTAGGTGAAACATTGACTATCTTAGGTTTCAGATCATTTTGTGCATTCAAGAAATGTCTGTCACTTCACTTTAGTCCCATGCTCAATCATTTAGAACAAAACACAACACAACAAAAATCCCAATCCATTCTGCCAGCTCAACAAAAGGCTTTGTGTGGGTGTGTGTTAGAAAGTAATTATGAGGTTTTTATTTCACTAATTATTCTTCAGCCTTTGAAATGTCAGTGTAGGTCAAAGTAGCAGCCAATGTTTTAAACCAGATCTGAATTCAAATAAGGAGGCCACTGCAGGAATAACAAGAAAAAGAATCAACAGTAAAGTAATTTGACATTATGAGTGATGGAAAATGAGCCTCAAGGTCACAGGAATTTAAAGTTTCCATCCAGGGGACCTCAGAAACCCCAAAGTGTCATGCAAAAGTTATATTTTAGATATGACATGATTGACTATCCCTCCATATCCACACTGCAGTGATGCTCTAACAAGGTATAGATTGAGACTTATGTAATGGGTCTATTTTTAAATGTTTAAAAATTACAAAATCATATAGGGCTTTTTCTTCTAAGTAGTCATTTTGGGAGCTTATTAACTCATACCAAATATTGTATTACTACTCCAAACATTTTCCTTAATTCTCTTTTAGAAATTATTTTTGAGCTGATTTCCTAAATTAATTTGAGGCTTGATCTCATTGTCTTATAACAAATTTCATTTTTACAAATATTAAATTGTGACACTTTCTAACTTAAACAGAAAGTAAGCACATCCTCTGAGAAGAGAACATGAGTAAGACAGGCAAATTGATTGATTGTCCCTTACAATAACTAATATGCATGAATATGCTGATTTTTTGCTAATAAATTATCTCAGAAAGGTTAGTAGACTTAGGTTTAGTGCTGATTTCCCTGACCCCGAGCCCTCAGGAGCAGCTAAGTTTACACAGTGAGAGCAGACCAGATTGGAGTAAAGTGATTCCATTCATTTCAGTCATGCTCATGACTGATACCCAGTGTCATGACCAAATTGATCACACAATGGTCTCCATCAATCTTTGCAACAGTAGAATTGAGCAGATTAGTTGTGCTGTGGCCTGTTCATTTCACCTTCTATAGATACAGCTCAATCTGAGAGGAGAAAGAAGAGTAAGTTAATTGAGGATAGAGGGTTCACTCTGATGGTTTATGACAATCACCCCACTTTTCCCCTTTGTTCTCATATTTTGGTGTCTGGTGGATCTAATGTGCCCTACACTCTTGCTTCTTCATTTGTGGTCCCAGATCTGCAGGCTTGGCATTATCTCAGGCCCCTTTCCAGACCTAATAACAGACCCTGCTCTTAAAAATACCTCCTCCCTTGGGGCGCCTGGTGGCTCAGATGGTTAAGCATCTGCCTTCGGCTCAGGTCATGATCCCAGGGTCCTGGGATCGAGCCCCGCATCGGGCTCCCTGCTTGGTAGGGAGCCTGCTTCTCCCTCTCCCTCTACTGTTCCCCTTGCTTGTGCTCTCTCTCTCTCTGTCAAATAAATAAATAAAAGCTTTAAAAAAAAAAAAAAGAAGAAGAAGAAGACCTCCTCCCACCGCGGTGATTTCCATACACTTTAAATTTAAGAAGCACTGGTCTGCCCATAGCTACTTTGAGAGTTGATAGATCCCTCAATGTTAAGCAAGTGCATCATTTATAAGAAGATCTGAGATCATCTGTGCAGCTGGAGACCAGGAGGGATGCTCAAGAAAAATAGACCAAAAGACTAAAAGAGGATTTCAGAAAAGCATCACCTCAAAGCATCACCTTCACTAGAATTTGAACTGCTTCTGGAACAGAAACACTCTCTACAAGTTACTCTGGCTTGCTTAATTCCTGACACTCTAGCCCAGCACTGTCCAACAGAAATATAATGTGAGCCACAAAGTGAGCCACAGATGTAATTTTAAACTTTCTACTAACCACATTTAAGAGATAAAAGTAAGCAGCTAAAATCAATAGTACATTTTACTTAACCCACTATACACAAAATACCAATCAATATTTAATCAATATTAATGAGATAGTTTACATTTTTGTACTAAGTCTTCAAAATTTGGTGTGCATTTAACACAGCACATCTCAGAATGAGACACTTCAAGTACTCAATAGATACACATAGCAGCGGATAGGATAGGATAGGATCGTCTAGCCCAAAAACCAGAACTGTAACTACAGCCATCCTCCTTAGATCATATATGTAGTATTTTGGAACCCATACTCTTTTAATTGCTTGTATTCTGGAGCATAATTTAGAGGTTTCTGTTGTCTTAAGTTGTTGCTTTTGTGGTGTGTGTGTGGGTGTGTGTGTGTGTGTGTGTGTGTGTGTGTGTGTGTGTATGTGAGAGAGAGAGAGAGAGATTTATTTTGTCCAATTTGAAGCATGCCCAAGTAATATACTATGGCTTTACTAAGATACTCACTATTCCCAGTGAGTTCTGCTCCTTTCTAGCTTACTAGGTTAAATTGTAATCTAGGTTAATAAATTAGGTTAGTAAGTACTTTCTCTTAAGATATTCTCCTTGCTTATCCCCAGACAATTCACAAAAAGGAAAACTCAACTTTCCAGATATCCCATTGTAGATTTAATAGCATGGAAGCTGGGCTTCTCTGATTCTCAACCTCTTTATCTATAAAGAGGGCAAATAATGGTGTTTCCAATGCAAGGTTGTTGTGAGGATTAATTGAGGCAACGCACAGACTGCAGTGCAGTGCCTGGCACATAATAAGAGTTCAATAAATACTATTTATCATCATTTTTAGTCTCCCTTGAACCTCAATAGTAGCCAAGGAATAAAAATAATAATATGACCCAAGAATGTAAGAAGAATTATAAACTCTCATGTCAGAGCCACCTACCTTCCAACACGAAACCAGTGCCTCATGTTTTAGGTTTTTGTTGTAGCCACCGCTCTTTTTTGGTACTAATTTCCATATTAGTCAAATACAGTAGGTTATGCTGTGCTCAACAAATAAATCATTAAGTAAAACAGCAATCTCTAGGGTTTAATACAACAAAGCGTCAATTTTCTTTCAAGTCACAGCCTGATGTGTGTCAGGTGGCTTTCTGGGGTGATTGTCCCCCAAAATGGTGACTCCGAGATCTAGTCTATTTCTATATTGTTTGACTGACATCTTAAACACCTGGCCTCCAGGCTTTCTGGAAAATGGACACACACACGCACACACACACACACACACCATGGATAACTGAGCAAGGTTTATCAACAGGCCCAGAAATGGCATGTATTATTTCTGTCCCTATTCCATTGACCAAAACATAATCAAATGACCACAACCTAACTGCAAGTCTTCCTCTATGCCCAGAAAGAGATCCATGAAACAGAATTTGGAAAACACACAACACTGTTTTTGACACAGGTCGGTATTTTGTGCATTTGGAGTACAGAATGCAATATTTTAAAAAAGCATTCCTCCCAAATGTCAGGGTGCATATGGTGGGTTAGGCATGGGATGGAAGAAATTCAAAGACATATGGAAGGAGAAAAAAATGACAGCCCTGGCTTGTGTGTGTCTAACAGTCAAATGTGAAATCAAGGGAAAATTACAAATTTATCTTCACTTAATCATGTCTGATATTTATTTAGCACAGTACACTTTAAAACATCATGATGTGCTTTTAAACTTCTATAAATTATCATGCTCCATCCCATAGAGCTTTGTGACATAGGTGGTACTTTTTCCCATTTTGCAGATGAGTAGGAGTTGAGTCTGGTTCAATGACTGCCATGTAAGGGGTCCAAGGCCAAGGGCAGTGTACTGCCTGAGGGCCACAGGGCCTAGAGTCCAGTCTCTCACCTAAGCCAAAATTACTCCCAACACAATGGCAGATGTTCCCCCAGACTCTGAGGAAACACCAATGAAACAAGTCCACTGTGTTGCAAGGCTTCTCTTCCCTCCTCAGACAGTGTCAGTTACTCCCTCTGACATGGATTATTCTTTATTCTGCTTTGGGGAGCATAGAAAAGACGTCTCTTTCTTTTACATCATGATTGTTTTCATAGTTGGAGACAGGTTGTACTTGTTCCCCAACCCGAATTCCTTTACAACCTATTTTTCCAAACATTCCTCAAAGACATGACCAAATTTTATTGCCCCCCAGTCACATTCTAGGTTGTCAACATCCCCATTAAAGCTTAACATCCACAGTTAAAAACAGCATTGTATATGTGATCTGAGATGGCCATCTCTCTTCAACAAGAGTGACGTACTGCATGTCACGCCCTAGCTTTCATGCCTCCTCTTCTGAATGACTCTCTCTTCCTCCTGCACCCCGCTCCTTAGAACCAACCCACCTCCCTAAAAGGCTCCATATATTATGAACTGCCTGAAAACTTGAAATAGAAATCGGTAAGTGTGTTTCTTTGTGGTAATCTTCAACCCGGAAAAAAATCTAAAAGACTCAATAGTCACTGATGTTTGTTTGAAAACATTTTACCAGATAGTCTTTACTGCATACTGCCTTGTAAGTTACAGAAAGTGTGAATGGTAATAGAAATGTTTATAGATTTCATTTTACCTTTTTCATTTTCATTTTCATTTTATTTTACACTTACTATGTGCCAAAGTCTGTGAGGTTAGAATGGCAAACCAATCCTAGTCTTTGCTTTCGTGGTGCTGAGAGTCTAGTAGAAAAGACGGACATTGCTCAAATAATCATGCAAGTAAATATAAAGTTGCAAATATAAGTGCTTTGAAGGAAGATACCAAGTACTTTGAGAAAACAGAAAAGGCACCGATTATAAATTGCAGAGTAATCTCTGAAGAGGTAGAGATTTATGATCTGAGTAATGATGAAAAAGTTGAACCTGGATGGTTGGAACACAAATATCATGCTCTATCCATTATACATTCTGCCTTGCTAATGGAAAGCAAAGACACATCCTGGAAAAACCTGTCATATGATGGTATTTCCAGCACAAACATAATGATGAATACATAAAATAAGGGACAAAACAATCCATGTTTACCCTTTGAGAAAAAATCCAACAGATTCTTTTTAAAAGAAACCCACATGCTGAGAAATCAGGGAAAAGTGAAGGGCTGGAAAGGGGAGGTGACATTACTTGAACTATAGCTTGGAAAGGCTTCCAACAACCTGGGTAATTATTAAGACACTGAAAGAACCAAAAATGAGTTTTGAGTAAATGGAAGATAAATGATCCAAATGGAGTGATGGCATGCACGGTGCCTCAGAGGAAGGAGAGAGAAAGGATATGTCCCAACCCTCAGTTCCCAGAAGGGTTGATCTGCTCATGAGAAACTGACTCTCCTTTTTCATTACAAGAAACCAGGTGTAATGGACTTGGGAAGGCCAATGGCAAGGTGGACTCCGCCTCACTACAGTTCTTCTGTGTTCCCCGGATCAGATCTTTATGTCACATTAGTTTTGTCTGAATCAAGCAAGTTTCTGAATTGTGGCTTTTGGCCATTAAAGAAAGAAGGGAGATGGTTTTCCAATGTACTTTAGTGTTCTCAAGAAAAATTGGATTAATGCATTGTAAAAAATACATTGGTTTGCCGCTTCTGAAAGGCCTTCCCTTGACTCAACGTATAGCTTGGAGCATGTTAACATTCTAAAGTCTTTAGAATAAACATGAACTACTCTCATAAAAGTTTAGACCTAATCCCTTTTCTCAGCCAGCAACATTCTTTTTTTTTTTTTTTTTTTTTTGCAAAGCAAAATAATAAAATTCAAATCTGCTGCTGTTTAACCATTCTGGATTTTCCAAGGGCAGTGTTAATAAGTAAGTACCTTAAATGGAACTGATAACAACACATAAATCTCTTAAAGACAGTAGAAACCTCAGGAAGTTGTCTAATAAGAGAGTTTAGCTATGAAATCGGCTTGCTAAAAAGCAGGCTGTTCTCCACCTTGAAATTCCAGCCATCCCCCATATTATTTTCAAAGTCTGAGGGCAATTCGATTTTACATGGCATTTTCAATGGGATTTTAAAATGTACTTCTTGAGTAAAACTATTTCTGTATTATAAAATCATTATGTAGCATTTTCTTTTCTGTCCTTTGGTATCTGGATTTATTTCTCTTTTTCTCAATTCCATGATTAGGCAGAATCTCTATCTTTTCTATCAAGGACATTTAAACAGGGTATAGATTTCAGGTTTATTTTGTCTATGGCTCTAAAAACGCATAGAGCTTTGTTTTAATGTATTTGATTTTCTTTAGAGTCGACATTCCTTCTTGCATTTAAATGTGATGATGTAAATCAGAGCTGACACTATGAGCTCTGTCTACAGCTTTTGCTTGGCCCCAGTATTTATGCACCTCCTCTGCAGATTCCAGCACATTCTACATTGTTTATCCTAATCACTATTACACCAGGTGAATAAACATGGTTAGAGTTTACATGTAAAGCAGCTTCCTCATAGAAAAGATTCATGATGATTTATGATCACAGAAAAACCACACAACTCTGAGTGTGCAGATATCTCATAATGGAGTTGTCTGTTATGTTCCATTCTATGCAGAAAATTGAACCCTTAAAGTGCACACAAAACAGTTCACATGACATCACTTTAGAGACCAGCAGTGTCTTTCAAAGTCCAACAGTCTGCCCTCCAGCTCAGGAACAGAATCACCATTTCTTTCATTAAACACCAAATGATGTTGTTAGCTTGCACGTTAGGTTCTGTTGCATGAAAAATATGTCTCTTTGCATACCTGACTCACACTCAGAACCGTGAGATGCTCACACTTGGGAAGATTTCCGGGAGCAGCAGGTTCTCCTTTCTTGGCTCACCTGCACTCTGAAGTGCACGCTCTCTTCACAGCATATGCTCCTGGAGTGGAAGAGCAATGGAATCCTCTGCCTGCAGTCAATTCCCCTTTTTATTCTCTTGGCCCTCCCTTCCACTGACCTCCTGATTCCCCTTTTCCTCCTCTTTGCTTCCTCCTCCATCCCTAAACCCTGACCCTTTCCCTCCTTCTTTTATGTAAAAAAGTGTAAAATTGAATGTTTATACAAAGATTATGTAATGCATTTCCATTGTGCTTCTGGGAGAGGTGCTTCGTCAGGCCAATATTACTATGCAGCTCACAGAACCACAGACATTTTTTCAGCTAGAAGAGAATTAGAGATAACCCCGTGAAGTGGTTTCCAAATTATATCTTAGCAGTGGAATCTTAGGTTTAAAGACAATTCTACATGTGATCACTATATATAAAATTGATGAAGGTGGAGCTTCTCTTTGAAACAAAGAACGAGGGTGCAGAGTCCGTGGTCCTCAGCCTCCTCTTGCCTTCAAGGAGCCCCAGTCTCCTTAGGAAACAACAGAAAAACCTTGATATCATGCTATATCCTATCTGAGGACCAGAAAGATCAAATATTCTATCCCAGGTAACATACCTTTTAAGAGACAAGGACACAGCCACAAACCACTTTTCTGTATCTGGGAATTATAGGTGATTCTGCTCTCATTGTAATAAAATGGGAGTTCAGAGCTGATGAAAACACAGAATGACCTCAAGTGAAAGGTGGTATCATTATGTAACTTTAATAAACATTTATTTAACATTTATACTGTGTTAGGCAGTGAGCAGATATTACAAATATAAAAAGATTCATTCCTTCAAGATGCTTAGAGTCCAGTAGCTGGAAGGATGCACAAAACAAAACAAAAACAGCAACCCCGGAGTTTCAGAAGAACAGAATACAGGAAGAGCCTTCAATCTTCTCTGTGGAGTCCTGGAAAGCTTGACAGGCAAGATAGATTCTTACCTAGGACATGGAAGAACAGGAGCTGGCCAGGGAAAGGACATTTAGGCAGAGGATTCAGTGTGTATGGAGGCATGGAGGAATGAAAGGGTATGGCAGCATCCAGGGACTGCACATATCTTGGGGGAGCATACAGTGTGGGAGGGGGAATGGTGGACAAGGAGGTTGGAAAAGTACAAGGGGCCAAATAACTTTTTATCTGACAAGAAACTGCGGAGAATACAAGATGTCTGAGCAGTAAACTGACACTCAAGTTAGAAAAATTATCTGACAGTGAGATGGATGCAAATCAGGGCTGTGGCAATGAAGGTGACAATGAACTACAGAGTCAAGAGGATTCACCCTGGATGACAAGTGAGAATAAAAGAGAAAAGATAGGGCCAGATTTCCAGCTTGAGCAATTGGGTAGATGGTTGTCAGTCTCTGGACAGGGAATACAGAAGGGAGATCACATTTTAGACTCAGAGAAAAAGAGGACTGTTTTGGTTTTGAACATAATGGGTTAGAGGAGAAGAACTGGGGTCCTGATGAATAAGTCTCATGCTTTTAGACAAAATGCTAAGAAGAGAGTCAAAGATTTTAAAAGGTGGGGGGAGGGCAGAAGGTAATGCCAGCTTGTATGTGGTAACTAAAACCTAGAATAAGATTTCTCCAAAAGACCACAATGATAAAAAAGATAAGAGAACAGAAGAAAGAGCCCTCAAGAATTCCAACCATCTAAGTAATAGATATAGAATGAAGATCCCACAAACAAGGCTGAGAAGGGACCACCAGAAGTGTAAGACAACCATCCTGGCAAGAGAATTGTCATGGAAACCAACCCAAATGAGGCAAGAACATCATGGGACAAGGAGGGCCAACTCTGGTCAATTCTATAGAGAAGCCAGCTCAGATGAGAACTGAACATCACTGCCTGTGTTTGGCTACAAGGACATTGTCTGTGGTCTTTGCTTGGCAGTTTAGTGGAGTGATAGGGAGAGGCAGAAGTCTAGCCCTCATTGAGAAACAAACGTAGAGTGAGAAGCAGAGACAGTCATTGGAGGTTGTTATTTCAAGAAACTTTCCTATGAAGGGAAGGGGAAATACAGGTTTTTGAATAAGGAAAATGGGAGTTACATTAATTTCTTTTACGACAGAAACTCAAGAGATATTGGTAAAGCTGGCAAGTTTGAAGATCCAGGAGAGGGAGAAATGGCAAATGGAGCACAACCCAAAGGAACTAACTGAAGATTCCCAAACCCTGGAGGCAGTAGTAGTCTTGAACAGGTGGAAGATGGGTGCATGATGAGAAGTTTCTAAATCACAGAGTAGAATCCGAGCGCTTTTCCCACAAAGCTAAATGCTGGAAATGAGAGATGAGGTAGCCAGAACTGAGTTTGGAGACAGAGGGAAGTATGGCAGAGTCCCTGAATACAATGGCTGAGGGCAGGAAATGCACCAAGAGGGACGTGTACAAAAGTTGTCCATTACTGTTGAAATATAACTGAGCTTAGAGAGATTAGTTTCTGATTCCAAACTAGTTCTAGGCAGATGTCCATTCTTAATCCTAGCCCTAGGGGTTGGGAAATGTGGCAACAGTAATATGAGATAGAACAACATTATGCCCACGTGTCAAGGGGACGCTGGAGCACGTAGGAAGGAAAATGTGCATTCTGAAAACTTTCAAAGTTATTAGGAGGCTCAACTACTGTGGCTACAAATTCCCTCATGTAGATGTAATCATCTTCCCTAAATTCCATCCTGCCTTCCTGTGCCCTTTGGGCAGAGGCAAGCTCCATTTTTCCTCTTCCTACCAGCAGCATACCCCCTACTACTTTGTGTGCACTTTCAACTTCACTTTCCACATCTCAGTGTCATTAGGACGAGCAATAGCAACGGGCGACCCTTCTGTCTGCAGGATGATTGTGTCTATAGAGGCCATTTGCAGTCCGTCAGAGGGCAGGTATGTTATCTCCATTCCACAAAGATTATACCGTATACATAATCACCAGCACTCCCTATCTCAATATGGTCAGTTAATAACTGTCTTTCCAAAGACCTCAAACAATTCAGGAGCTGTTGCCTTGCAGAAAGTTTTCACCACTAAAATTGCTCTTAGAGATAGTGGGGGAAAAGAATCAAATTAAGTCATTTCCCTCCTACCCTTTTGCTACCTACTTGGAAATCATTAGTACAAATGATAGTTAGCCTAGCAATAGCAACGCAATCCAAACAAGCACATCCATCTCAGTGCGCCATGTCACTGGCTTGGGTATTCCACTGGCTGCTAATTAACAGTGACACACATTAATGGCCCCAGGAGCAGGGTCAGCACAGCATTACTAGTGCTGTAATGCAGGCAGAAATGATAGATATGAAAGTCTTTCCTCCAAATCCAAAGAAGAAGGGGGGAAATGCAAGTCACTTGGCAGCAGGTCTCCCAGGGAAGCTGTTCTAAAGTAGCAGCCTTCCTAAACCGGAGAGAAGAAGAAGAGGCTGAAGGAAAACAAGTTCCTGCTTCCGGGTCCCTGAGTAATTTTCTGTTGAATTCAATGGAATGTGACCTTAGTCCTGAACAAAGTAAAGATCACCACCACGTGGAGTTGGGGGCAGGATGGCAGGCTCGGGATGGAGCTAGGCTTTTATTCTGAAACCTTTCCTCCAGTCCCTAGGTTGGTTTTTACTGAAAAACACAATGAAAATGAAAATTAAAAAAAACAACAAAAACAAAAAAACCCACCCACGGCTTTCTACCACATCGCAACTGTAGCTTGAACTGTGTGGCCTGAGAATCAGCAGCTGTCTAGAAAGGGGCTTTCAGGCCTTTCTTAAAAGAAATCCCCCTTAGACTTCTAGAGAGTCCCAAATGGATTCCTTGGGACCCTCTATAGAGGAACAATGGCATTACTTGGCCAAGATTACCCAATGATCTAGTGCCCTCAGGCTTTGTGGGGTTCTGAACCAGCAGCAGGTGTTCGGGAAATACTTGCCGACCATATGAAGAAGTCTACCCCAGATTTTTATCCACGCGGTCCTGCCTAGTCCATCAGATTACAGTCTGCACCTATCCTTGAGCCATGTCCAGAGAGGCAAAAAGACGAATTTGTGATGGGGCTGGTGGTGAGAGGGCACAGAGTTCAGGGAACAGGGGGAAGGAGGAGAGGAGGGCTTGGGGTAATGAAGTGCAGCTTGGAGACCTCAGGTACCTGTCAGGAGAGAAAAATGGAATGACAGTTGGTGGAGGGATAGCAAAGACAAAGGTGTCTGCCTGGAAACCTCAGAAGGCGACCTGGGGGCCCTTCTCTTCTGGGGAGGAATGAGAATCCAGCCCCATCCTCTGATGTTTCTCTTTTCTGTTGCCTCTTCCCCGAGTCTCCAAGGGAAGCAGACTGTGTTTGTTTATTGTGCACAGCACTGCAATACACAAACAGATTGACATAAATTTATGCCAGGCTTTCTTGTTTAAAAACATGAATTATTCAAGAAATATTACAATATTAATTAGAAATCATTAAAATACGAGTGTTGGGGGAGGGAGGAACGAGATGGTGCATTAGCAAAATCGCATTTAGCCCAAACATAAAGTGTGCCAAAGCCGCTTAATCATTGTTTTGATAGTCAAAATACCATAACACCAGTTTCACAGAACGGGGGAAAGGAAGGCTCTTGGAAGCCTCCGCTTCCCATTATTATTGGTGAGATTAATTATTTATGGAGCTCCAGCAGTGTCCTGGGTGCTCCAGAAGACACAAATAAGAAGAGGTTTCTGCCCGAAGGGCATAGGAGAGAAATCAGAGCGGCACCAAGTTCTGACACACACACCCAGCCAGTGATTAATGATCAAGAGGATGAGGGGCTTTTGCTTTGACTTTTCAGTTTGCTCAGTGTTTTGAGCTTTCAGCTTTCAGAGGAATCACAAAGTGAATGTTGTTACTAAAGAAGGCCACGGAAGATGTAAGCCATCGGGAGCCCTGTGAGTGAGAGAAATAGATAAACCTGGAAGGTCAGTGTCCCATTTACAAAATACGGAGGGTGGCAAAAAAGAACCAGGATATTGAAAGGCATTCACTGTATTGAGTGATCTGGGTCTGGAGGATTCACTGGTGATGGTGATTATTTCATACCACAAACTACAATTGTGACACAAAATGCAAACTGTAAAGTTTACAACACTGGTGACTGTGTATTTTCCTATATACAAATACGACGTTGACGCTGACATACGGTGATTGTTTAAAAAGGGACCTCTGTGATTGATACAACAGAGCATGTGAAAGGCAAGACCAGGAAACACAATGAGTCAGTTTATCTCAGTCCTAAGAGGGGCCATCTCGACAAATGAATTAACTATTTCATGGTGGTAGGGTATCATTCCGAGGCTGTGGCGGTGGGACACAAATAGAATCCTCGTGACCTTAATTGATTACAATAGCTTCCACTCAGCACCAGAAGAGGTGAATCAGTGAGCAAGTGATTATCACACCCTGCAAGATGCAGGCAGGAAAGAGTGAAAGCAGGCTTGCAGAGAGCCAGGATTGGAAACGAGTTCATCCCCTTGCCCCATTTAGCTTACTGCATGCCCAGCAACCAGTCATGGTCATGCCCGAGCACCACCAGCACTGACTTTAAGGTGTGGAGATGGGCATGACCGAAGGAACCATGGAATCTTTCAGTCATACCCAAATTGACAAGATCTTAGAACCCACCAAGCAAGGATAGTCAGGCTACGCTGTCTCTCCCTTGTTTAGAATAAGAGCCTATTCCGTTGCATGATAAAGAGCACCTAGTCTCGGGCTCCTGGACCCCGCGGCGAGGACTTTGTCTCATTCCCTCCCCATCCCCATCCCAGGTCAATTTCCACCTATGAAGAAGAACAGCTGGAAGGTAGGGTTTGAAGCTCTTATGGCTGGAGTACAGAGACAGGAAATCAAACGGGGCTAAATAGAAACATGCAGTAACTGAAGGAGGAGGAATGAATCCAGACACCAGGAAAGGCAAGACAAACCCAGAAAAGCCAGTCTCAAATACAAGTTGGGAATCTAGACGCACAGCGGTTCAAAGTCTTGGGAACAGTCATAATCACAAAGGAAGAGACGAGTGAATTCTCCAGGGCCTGCTCCAACTGGCTTTTCATTTCTTTTCGCAATTCTCGTGGGTCTTTCCTCTCACAGAGTGCCCTTAGTTGCTGAGGGAGCTTCTGACAGACTGCACAGGCCCCGGGATGCTCAATAAATATTTGTGGGGTGAATGACTCAATGATTTTAATTTCGGTTCAAGACCATCTAGGCACCAGCAGATGTTCAGGGAATCTAAATTAATGTACTTCCCACTCGACATATATAAATTGACCGATACTACTAACAGGATGTGGAGACAGGGGTTGAAACAAATGTGACTATTTATAAAAATCAAAGCTAAGTGAGGCAGTTATAGAACCTTAGAAGTTGGGTAGTTTTCCAGACTCATTAGGCAGCCTCCAAACAACAATTGGCTTGTAGCATTTGCATCGGTTCCTCACATATTGGCCAGTATTGCCGTATGTCCCTTCTGGTACTGACCCTGTTCTTTTTCTTGTGCATCTAAACCCTCTTTCTCTCCGCTCTGCTAAGACAAGAGAGAATCTGTCTTCAATCACTCGATTTCAGGTACAAATATTATTAACTAACTCTCTTTTCGTCTTTCTCAAAATATGCACACACACAAACACATACACACATACACACCTTGTATTCAAAAGGGGAGGTTAGTATATTAACTTTTTCATTAGATCCACTTATTTTTTTTTTAGGAATGTTAACTTCTAGGAGTGGGAAAAAGAGCTATTTTTAAGGCTGCAATAGCTGTAATAATAGACCAGAAAAACAACCAGCAGAATAAAATAAAGGTACAAATCCATTTGGAAGAGAATATAAGTATAATGGGATACTTGACCCCACAAACATGACCTCAATAGCTGATCAAAAACATTGTGCTTTCCAAATAATCAGGATGCAATTTAATATGGTAGTAACTGCACAGGTTACAAGATCAACTGTCACAGTCTGCATTTCCTTGAGTTCATGTTTACAAGCTCTGAATACCTCTGCAGAATAAAAAGCTCAAGAAAAGCATACCTCCACTTAAAGAAAAGAACTTACCAAATGCTTCTCGATTCATTTATTAACTCATCGGGCATCCAGGTTGAATTCAAGTTCACCCATCTAAGGCTCTGTTTCTGCCACCAAAGCAGAGTACAGGGGAGAAGCAGGAACAATAATGACAAAACTTGACTCAGACGGTCATGCTCCAGTTAACATTATGGACTAAAACTCTCGTCCCATACCTATATCCTCTGGGATGTAATGTAGGCCGAAGAAAAGTGTGACACCTCTCAAAAGGGAAATTTTACGATGAGTAGAAATATGCTTGTACGCCACGTATACACACACTCGGCATCATGTTCTTCATGAATATAAAACACTCTCAAAAGTTAGGGTTTACTTGAAACTGTCTAGGCGTGCTCCCAACTGATTCATTAGAAACTTCTGGGATCCAGTGGGATCTTCTGGGGAAAGGAAACATATCCCAAAGTACCCTGCCCGTCAGTGGAAGTAGGGGTCAGCCTACTTGAACTTGAGAATCCTCAGAGTCACCTTCACGACATGCCTCTGAGAATACAGGTGGTGCTCTCGGGCCCTGCAGATCCCAGAGCAAAATCAAGAGGGAGGGCTGCTGTGTGGGGGCCAGAAGGCCCACCCTGGGCTGTGCACTTCTTACTTTTTTATTAAAAACAAAACAAAACACTCTTCAACAAGGAAGCCTGGTGGTTTGGTGGCAGTGGCCTGGCGGCAGCCTCAAAATTACACACCTTTGTGAAGACCCTGAGGGGCAAGACCAGCACCCTTAAGGTTGAGCCCAATGACACCACCGAGACCATCAAAGCCAAAATCCAAGACAAAGAGGGCGTCCCTCCTGACCAGCAGCATCTGATCTTTGTGGGCAAACAGCTGGAGGATGGCCGCGCTCTCTCAGACTACAGTAGCCAGAAAGAGTCCACGCTGCACCTGGTGCTTCGCCTCTGGGGTGGCATCATTGAGCCTTCCCTCCGCCAGCTGGCCCTGAAATAACAACTACGGTGAGATGATCTGTGGCAAGTGTTATGCTCACCTGCACCCCCACACCCTCACCTACCACAAGAAGCACAGCTGCACCAACAGCCTGCGCCCCAAGAAGAAGGTCAAATCAGGCCCCTCCACTGGCTCTTCCTTGCCTGCAGGGGGGCCTCTGGCCTGAGCCCCAAGGCCCTGGGGCCTCCACTGAGTTTCCTTTTCATTGAAATCAACCAACCAACCAACTTCAGGAAATGTGCATCTTGCCTGTTGCAGAGGTTCTTACCTGTAGCACAGAGCTTCAGTCAATCCTGGCCTCAGTGTAAACCCACAGCGTCCCATCCATGTCTAGACAATGACACCATGAGGATTTTCCATCATTCTCCTCCAGCCATTCTTCCACTCTCCCGCAACATTCTCAGTACATAGACTTCTAAATGTTAAAGAGTCTGGATAATGCTAATTAGAAATAGGGTATACCATAACATAAACTGACATAGTCAAAAGTCGACAGGATGCCTGTATTTAAATGTGTCAAAACTGTAGCAAGAGGTGGTTCTTTCCACTCTGTCATCCTATGAAAAAAATGCTCCAGAGTGACCACCCACAGATGTCTTTAGATGTCTCGTCATCCTTAATTCTTCCCTTTGGAAGCCTAGCATGATGGTAACTTCTCCAACCTTCTGGATTGAGACTGGGATACTTTATATTCTGCCCTGGTATCACAACTGCAGGTAGAATCTCTGCAGCAGGAAGAAAATAACCTGGGGTCTCAAAATGAAACCCACGTTCCAGTGTTTCTTACTACTTATTAAAAAAAAAAAAGGCCTCAGGGAATCTGCATCACGCCCATTGCAAAGGTTCACAGAGAATATGATTGCACTAATATCAGTGCCAGGCTTGGGTGGCCTCTGCAGACAAAGGAGCAAAAGCCACATAGAGTCTTAATTTCTCCATGCTGAAAAGCTACACCTCCCTAAAATTAAAGCCAAGAAACCAGAGCAGAGGAGACAAGTAAATATCCCCTTTCCCCGTGGCACCTCCTGCCTAATGGGAATCGTAGTTAATGATCTGAATCGAAAGCGAAGTCTTGTTTTATGGAATGCTCACTCTTTGTTAAGCAAAGCTGTTTGGGCGAAGGACCATTCTATTGATTTAAAAATTGATTTCTTTTTTCCCCCTTCATATAACTAAAACATGGCTCACAAATCACAGCTCTTTTATTCTTCTGGCTACAACCTAGGCTGAATCTCTCCCAACCTACTCACCGAGGGACGTCTGATGGAGGAAGTGGGAACATTTGGACAGAGATTGTTCAAGATTCTATTAAAGGTTTCAAGTGGCTTCCTTTGAACATTTGGTAATTTATATTTCGAGTCCCTTGGTGTAATTATTGTAATTATCATTAATCATCAACTTCCAGACCCAATCGAAATACAGAACATTGGAAAGGTCAAAGCAATGGAGAATTCTACTATTCTTCACAGAAGATACGAGGCATTAACATTCTGATGCTCCACTTGTGTGACAAAGATTGTAATGAAAACAGAAAATAGCACAAGATTAATGTGTTCTCATGATAAGAATCATCATAAGGAAAAGAGAAAGTGGAGCAAACTTAACCCACTCCTGTCACAGAGGCAGGGTGATGAGATGGGTTGAGGCTAAGGGACAGGCTGCAGCAGCTTGGCGTGACCCTGCTGAAGATGATCATGGCTTCCTTCTTTTGTGGAGTCACAAGAGATAAGAAACCAACTTTGGAGCACTTTGGACAATTCAGTGGACTCCTGGTTGTCTCTCCGGCTCCTTCCCCAGATAGCTGGCCCCAGATCAGATCATTCACTTGACCTTCAAAGCCACATCACAACTACCTGTTAGAAATCCACCTACATGTCAAAAACAGGACTCCTCATCTCTTCCCTGAACCGAATCTATCCCCTGTGGACAAAATAGGATAGTGCTGGAACGTCAGATTCCGGAGGCACCCACACTGTATTCAAATCCCAGTTTGGCCACTTATTACATGATCCTGGGGAAGTTGCTGGCCTTTTCCTATTTGTAAAATGTGCTTAATAAGATCTGCTCCACAGTGTTATTTTAAAGATAAATGAGGCAATATACCTAAACTACTTAGCACATAGAAAGTGCTCAATAAATGTCAGCTATTTTTTATAGTACAAGTCCCTTATTATTATGAAGTCTATCTAGTTACTTGAGCAGAAAAAGGTAAGTCTGGGAATTATTCTCTATTTCTCCATCTCTGTCAGAATGGGACCAAATTTGGTCAATTGTACTCCCTTAATGTCCCTCAAATCTTTTTGTTCGATTTTCATTGCTTATGCCTTGACTCAGACCCTTACAACTCTTCCCAGTATGAATTTAATTCTCATCTTCCTGCCTCCATACTTGTCTCGTTCTAAACCATCAGCCACACTGGAGCCAAAACTCCCTTCGAAAGCACATTATCATAATGCCCTTCTCCTGCTTAAATTCATCAGTTGGCTTTCCAGCCCTGGAGCCATAGCTCCAATTCCATAGGAGGGCACGTGTGGCCCCCGTGACCTGGCCCCAAACTCTCTCCTTCCCACCATCACTTTTCCCTGACTCCTCCACATTGCCCATGTTCCAGACACGCCACGTGTCCTGCAACCCCAGCACACTCTCCTCAGCTTTCCTGCCTCCTCTGTCAGTGCTGTTCCCTGCATCTGAAATCCGTGTCCTCCTACATCCGGTCAGCCCCTTCTAGTCCTTGTATGACTCAGCACAGGCACCATTGCCTCTCAGAAGCTCTCCCTGAGCCTCTTCTCCCTCGTGTATGTTAAATGTCCTCACAGCACTTAAAATACTCTTCTGTCAGTATTTATGTTGGACTTTATTTTATGTAGGTCCCCACCCCCCACTGGGCTCTCAATTCCTAGAAAATAGACACTGTTCTTTCATCTCTGTAAAGCCACTTCTTAGCCATGTGTCTAGCATATAGGAGATGCACAATAAATTTCCTTGAATAAATTCACACATCTTTCTGGTCTCTCTTGCTATCTACAATTATAAATGAGAAGGGAAGTGAAATACAGGTGAAGTACTTCCTTTTTGTTTCTTGCTAACCATTAAGATGGGAAATGAGTTGGGAAAAAATCCTAAAGTTAAAGGGAAAATAAGGATTGTGGATTATCTATGCATTTCCAAGATTATTCAGGTTCTTTGCATGGGCTGCTGACAGAAGACAGTGTGGGTAGGACCTGCTGAAATGTACCAGCAGGCTAAAGATAATTGTACTAATTTGCTGAAATTTGTCCCCCTAAATTGCCCCTGTATAATAGAGAAAGGAATGAGAGACATTATGAAGAAAATTTTTAAAAGCTAACTTTTTTTTTATCTCAGCAGAGATGAAGGGGAACTGCACTATACAACTAGTTTTCTGGAAGTCCATTGAGGGAGCCGGCAGGGGAAACCATAAAGAACAATAACTCTACCTGACAACACAAAGGTATGGAAGCCGAAGGAGGGTGTGCTATGTGTCTTTCTGCCAGAGGCAAACAACCACCATGAGAATGGTAAATGCTATAGCTGATCCCTCTGTTTTGTTTTGTTTTGGTTTGGTTTTCATTGGTTTTTTGTGTTTTTTTTAGATTTTTTATTTATTTGTTTGAGAGAGAGAGAGAGAGAGCATAAGCAGGGGGAGGGGCAGGCAGAGAGAGAAGCAGGCTCCCTGCTCAGCTGGGATCAATCCCAGGACCCTGGGATCATGACCTGAGCCAAAGGTAGACGCTTAACCGACTGAGCCACCTAGGCACCCCTGATCCCTCTGTTTGAAGAGTCTCTCTCTACACTCCTACCAATGAGAGAGGAGGACGAATTTCTTAGTAGGAGAGAGGTGACACATTCCACTCAGAGGACTCCTGAGCATCCCTTGGGGCCACAGACCACCGGAGCTTTGCCAACAGACAGCCTCTAGGACTGGGCTGACCAGTTTGGCTATTGACTACTGGAGGCCATGACAATTGAGAAAAACTGAATCATAGTCAAAAAAGCAGCAAAGTTTGCAGCTGGAAAGATAGTACTGAGGTCTGAGGGGAGAAACAAGGTCAGAAATGGGAAATAGTATAACATCAGAAGCCGGGTGTGAGTGTGAAATTGAGCAGAGGGATTCAGGGTGAAGGCTGTGGATGAAGCAGGGGGGCAGCGGGCAGGCTGTGTCGAATGGAGGTGGTTTGAGTTCTTAAAGGAGCTGGTCAGGATGAAGCAGCAGGAACTCTTCCACAGAAAAAGAAGAATGTTAAAGTTACTTCAAGTAAACCAGTCTCCGTGGCACCACAATGAGGAAATGGAGGGAAATCCGTCATAAGGCTGGAAAGTAGAGGGACATGGCCACACAAAGGAAAGAGGAAAAACTCAGCACCCCAGAAGCTACATAATGAGTGTTCACGCTGGGTCAGTAGCTTTAGCAGCTACCATCCTGTCTTCATCTCAAGTGCCTGTAGGCTCCTGATAAAAACCCCTGTTGGGCTCAGACAATTCCTCCCACCTTCTGCTTAATCCTATCCCAGCTGTGATCTGGCCTTCCCTGCTCTGGCTGTCCCCGTCACACTGACCAATCCATCTGATGGTCTCCCTTGCCTTTCACTTCATCTCCATAAGAGGCTGCCTCTCAGCTCCCCTCCTCTGAGCTACGTGCTCCACAGCTCTCGTGCTGGGACAGGCCTCCTGGACGCTGCACCCTGACCAGGTCCAGCCCAGAGAGCAGGGTCTCCTCAAGCATGTGCACATGTGTTGGAGAAGATGCTCAATAAAATTCTCAAGTGCAACGAGACAAAACTACTACTCATAGCTCTATAAGGAAATGATGTATGGTTGTTGTTAAAGAAAATCAAGTTTTGAGGAACTGGATGGTGTGCCAAGTGCCTGTACATGCATCTGATAGGTAACAAAGAGTTCTCTGAAATACATTCCATGGTGTATTTGGTACCAAATCCTGCCTGGAAACAAAGTATGACTTCCAGGGAATGGAAGAAAGGTGAATTCTGGGAATGTGGAAGTCCTGGGCATGAAAATGAAAGTCTTAGAGGAATAGGATATTCAGCCCTGATTCTAAATGATGAGAGGGGTTTTGGCTGAAGCAAGAACACACACATTAGAAATAATAGGATTGGGAATTAGGAGGAAAACCTTTCAGATGGAAGTTTCCAGTTGAGCTCATCAAGACAACTTAAAAATAAATATAGAGGCACACTGCCAGATTTAACTGTGTAGCTAGTTACTGTGGTAGGATGATGCCCAAAAAAGACCAGTGGAGTTAAAAATATCCAAATATTTTAGATGAAAAAACACTTGAAAAGAAGTCACAACCAATATTGAAAACCTAATTAATGATAAGTAAATCAAAGTTGAAATTATAAAAAAGATAAAAGAGTAAACAATAAGATATCACTAAGATTTAATGATCTGATAATCATGATTGAAATGCCACTTGAAATGTATACCATATGGATTAGGAATAAGCCCATTAGAAGGAAGCATTAGTAAGTCTCATTCTCTGTAGTCTAAAAGGGGATATCCACCTCAATCCCACTTCCCCCCATGGTTATTAGAGGGGTCGACAGGGTAAATACTAGTGGCTAATGGGATGCATTCTGCCATCCCAGCAAACCCAGTGCTGGCCCCTGAGTTTTAACAGAACCAGAGAGATTATGTGGTTAGATGCTGAGTACAGGTGAAAAGATCATAATCCTGGAGGCATGCAAAATTAATACCCAGTATCAGCACTGCAAACAAGCCATGTGGGATACAAAAATATTCAAAAGATACTGTGTGAATACAAAGAGTAACAGAGCCAGTTTGGAGTGCAAGGGAGAACCAAAGCCATAGTCACTCACACAGTAGTTAAGAATGTGGACTCTGAAGCTAGGTTCAAATCCCAGCCCCATGAATTACTGACTGTACACTTTGGGGTAATTTATGTAACCTCTGTTTGCCTCGTAAATTTCCTTGCAAAGTAGTGATAGTAATAGTACATATTCCTTAGGCTGCTGTGGATTAAGTTCAATCATGGAAAGCACTTTGGAAAATATGGGGCACTAGGCAACCTACATATTTGCTATCATTGTTATCCTGTGCAGATTATACATTCTAGAAATCTGAACATAAAGCAGAAGCTAACATGAAACACAGGGGCTTATTAACAGGTCATGGCAACACTAATTGAATCAATAGCTATTTTTAAGTGCACACAATATGGTGGGCACTTTGCTAGGTACTTGAGACAGTACAGTAGATGATGAGACCGTATCAAGGAGCTAGAGAAATTATAGACCCACCAGGCTGGGCATAGAAGTGAGCAATGCAGCATTTTAAAATTAAAGGCTTTCTTTCCTTTTCCTCCTTTCCTGGAAAACAGAATCCCAAAGCCACTAGGTGAGACTAATGGAGGATAGTGAGGAGAAAGGCAGGCAGGGGCAAGGGGCCCTGTCCTAAGAGGAAACTCCCCTTTAAAGGAAAAAGACCCCATCCTGTTATTCTACACCACCCTGGAAGGAGCCCTCCACCCTTTCCCACATGAACAACTACCCGATAGGCAGATGAGCATGTGGACAAAAACCTGATTGGATAATAGGCACATGGAGGGTTTTTCAGATTAAAACAGCCCATCAACATTCTCATAAAAACCCCTAGACTTAGAAACTCCAAGGGCAACCCTCTTGGGTCCCCTGCCTCTTTGGGATCTTTGTACTATCACCCAATAAACTTTGTTTTGCTGCCCACCACTCTTCGTCTGGTCTACCTCTTCATTCTTCCAAGCGGCAGGACCAAGAACCATGGGCACTAAAGGAAAAGAAATCCTGAAACAAGACAATCCAAGCTAGTTTTGGGGGAGAGCCAGGATTTCTGAGAGGTAGATGTTAGAGTCCTTGAGAATAAGAAAGGGAAGGCTCAAGGGGGTGGTGGTCATGGGGCATCAGAGCCTGACTGGGGTGAGGAGGTCATCCAGGAAGGGAGGGTGAACCACAGCAGGATGTCACACACAGAACAGGATGAGCAGGGCATTACACACAGAGGGACTGATCAAAGCAGTGAGGATATTAAGGCTGACGGGAACCAGGTTTCTCACTGATGAAGAAGAAAGTTACACATAAAGAGAGAACACTAGAATAAACCCTGTGATGTTGGCTTGGAATTGGATGCATCCATGTGAACTCAGATTTTCCATGTATATAGATAAATACAGATTGATTGCCAACAAGATACGCCATCACCCAGTAATACTTTAGTGCATGTTTCCTACAACCAAGGACATTCTACATAATCCCGATCAAGAAAGATAGGCTTTCCTTCAGGTTTTAAGTGCCACCAAGCAATGTAGATCTGTGACAGCAGTTGGCCTTGAGTCAGGGCCGGGAGCAGAAAAAGAGGGGAAAAAGGAGATCACCCCCACTCTCAGTCTCATGGGACAGGAGCCCCTTATTCCAGTTTTCTGGTCAGAAAGACTGGCTTCTCCCAGAGATTGTGCTGCGTGCACCTACTGCAAAGTTCCCTGATTTGGCCTGCTCTTGGGTCCAAGGTGAGAGATAAAGGAGTCTGCGGGGAAGGGCAACTCATTGCTGCCTTACCGGTTGTTCATGGATTAACTTTCCTCCTCCTTCCACCTACTACTGTTTACATTTCTGTCCTTAAGGTAGTTGTGTTTTCTGTATTTTAACCAGTCCTTACTTGTTACCACAGGAAGACATAGACATTATAGGCCCTACTCCATCCTGGCAGAAATCCCAGCATCTTTTCTACATCTGTCCACAGGGAAGGCCAGCTTCACGAGTATGCAGTCTGTGCGGTCACATGGGGCCTAGTGCTTAGAAGGGCCCTATGCTTGTTTTCATGCTCTGTTGTTGCCATCTTGAAATTCTTAACATTTTATCTTTGAACTTGAATGAGTGAAGTTCAATGGAATAATCGAGCACGTGCATGAGCTTAGGAGATCCACCCAAGATGCATGGGCACTACTATCTCTTGCTACCATGAAATAGGAGCATTCATGATGTCTCACGAATACAAAATTCCAGGACACTCACAATACGTGGGAGTTCAGTGGGACTCAAAGCAAGTACAAGGTAAGTGTATTGTATCTATAACTGAGTAAACAGGAGCACTGACATCCCCAAGAAGCCATACTTTCTGTTAGAAACAGAACTTTTTTTTGAACGCAGAAAGAAGACAATGGTGTTTTAAGAAACCCAAATGACCAAAGAAACCTGTCGGGTCCTTCTTACCCATGTTATTCCCCTATGTTAGCCAACAATGGACACCGAAAATGATGGCTTAGAAAGAAAAAGACAATAGTTCCTTTATAAAACGGTGCCTTTTCTTTCAGTCCATTCTGACTCATCAGTAGGGCAAAGCAGAGAGTATGAGGATGTGAACAAAGAAGGAAGTGAAATAAAAACAGTTGAGTTAGTTTTGTGCAGCATGCTCACTATTGTGATAAGAACAAAATACACATGCACAAACGATGTCATTTTGGTGATGCTACATCAGAATTAAATGCTCTTATATTTGCATTTAAAACTGGCATTGCCCTGGGGCACGTAGGATCCGACTAGATCTCAGCTCAGGTCTTGATCCCAGGGTTATAAGTTCAAGCCCTGCGTTGAGCTCTGTGCTGGGTATGGCGCCTACTTAAAAACAACAACAACAACAAAACAAAACAAAACAAAACACACAAAAGAGCTGGTATTGCCCAATATAAAGATAAATGGTAAAACTTATGCTCATAATTTAACATTTTAATTTTTTTAACTTAGAATGACGCTAAATAGCAAATAAAAAATACTATGACAAGTCGAGAGAGAGTTACCAGAAGAAAGGAAAGAGCTTCGTATTTAGTTTCTTTTAATGGTGCTTTTTTCCTGACTCTTGAACAAGGAATGGGTCCTGTATTTTCATTTTGCACTGGGCCCTGAAAAGTATGTAACTATCCCTGTCTGTCTGTTTTGGCCTGAATCCAAATCCAATTGTGGATTCTCCCAAGGAGCTCTCAGTTTATCTGATATATGTTCCTCCTCGCTCTACCTAACTAATAACCCCTCTCCACACCTCAGATCCAGGAAGGTTAGCCTGAAGGCTAAAATTCAGAACACCCAAGGTGAGAGTAAGCACTGGACCCTGTCAATATCCTCTGGGGCAGGAAGTTTGACTTGTTAGCCATTTTTTTGGTTTTAGATCTTTGCAAGAACATGGCCAGTCCTGTTTGCCTATGTCGGAGTAAAATGCCTAAATAATCCTATCGGTGCTAAACGAAATTGACTCTCAATCTATGCCAGAATTTGCCATCATGGATTCTGTGGAATGAGCCTCAGGTGTGAAATCAGGAAGAACTAGGCTTGGCATGCTATTTAAGATTGTGTGTTTAAGCTGCGGTAGCAACACCAACTTCCAAGAACTGTGCTTAGGGTTATATGACATGACACACAGCAGCACATAGAAGTTGCTCAATGATGCATCTATGTATTTGCACTTGGCTATCGGTCGGCTTTAAATCATTGTCCAAATAGCTCATGAGATTTATATTGTAGTTCTGTCACTTCTCTCAATCTAGAGACCATTTGAAAAACAATGCAGCCATTGTAAAGTGCCTGGTGAAATAATGCATACTACTAGGGCCTGAAACTATATACGTGGCTTATTAGAATGATCAGATTCAAAGAGTTCAAGAGGTATCTTGAATTAATACGTTTCCATGTCCTTCTCTTCTTACCTTTACCAGTTTTCTCAAGACTTCAAATCTGAGCATTTTCCTTTGTTCTTATAAAACTATGGGAACTGATCAAATTCTGCCACACTTTTCAAAACTCTTCTGTCGGTTCGCTGTTATGCTTTCTTCCCACCTGATCAAATCAACTTATGGAATGTCTTGACTTGTAAAGTTCATAGAAAGAAAAGGACTCACCCGCTGCTAAAATGATGAGAACACTACAGATGGCCATGATGAGAAAGAACACTGTTGTTTTAATCTGAGCAAAGTAATCTTTCAGTGGTATAAAATTAAATGCTAACTACTGGTCCCTAGTTTGTTGTAACATAAACTTTTTTTTTAAGAAAGATATTTTCCAGCATCTTAAGCTTATCCTTTATCTATATCAATTTTTTTTATCAATTTTATTTGATTCTATTAGATGCAATTAGGGTACAAAAAATAAATACAGATGTTTATAAGTTTGAACCCCTTGCATTTACAACTTTGATGGGTTTATCTGTCTTAGCTTGTGTTTCCTATAATATTCTCTAGGACAGAAGAAAGACACACTAAGTGACATGAGCTTAAAATAGGAAGGACAAGTCTTACCCAAAGAAATGGATGATGTACATTTGCCATGTAAATGCAATTTTTTGCAGTTATGTCCCAATTATTTATGGCATTAAGGGACAGGGATAGCACAGATGAAAGAATCATAGCATCTCAGGGTTGGAAGTGCTTAAAGGTCCTGTAGTTCCATCATTCATACAATGGTTAATTTAATTCCATAGCCTTCTTCCTATACCAAGTAGACTTCCAGCATGTGCTTGAATATCTTTAGTGATGGCAAAAGGCTAGCTCATTTCACCCTTGAATAATTCCATTAGATTTTGGCTCAATCTAAAGGACATACCTTTCTATCCCTGTGTAACTTCTATACCTATTCTTTGATAATGGAAGGCAAGGACCATACTTTTCAATCTTTGTATCTCTAGTGCTTATGATAGTGCCCACCTGACACACAGTAGGATTTCATTCTGTGTTTATTATATAGAACTGAAATACAGATCTAAAAATAGTGTCTCCCGGGCCATCTTCTCTCCAGCTCTTTAAGAATTGCTCCCAGTCATGACTTCAAACTCCCTTATCATCCTGGCGCCTTCTACTGAAGGCACTTTGCATTCTCTTTCTAATTATGTTGTCTCCAAAATAAAACAGAATATTGCAAGTTTGTTCTTTCAAACACAGAGTGTAATATACTTGCAACTCCATCAACCTAGAGACAATTTTCAAATAAAGTATCCTGTGTCAGCAGCTACCTCCTACAGAAGGACATTGATGTTAAACCAAGGCCTTTACCAAGGGCCACTGCTGCAGAACTCTGTTTTCCTGAATTATATTCATAGATTTTTAATTTGTTTTTATTTTTGTGGACAAAAGCATAAAGCTTCAATGTAACTTTGCTAAAGACTAGAAACATCTGGAGATGGTGAGCATCAGATCAATGCAGGTTTAACCCTGACACCATTTATTACTGGCTATGTGATCTAGACAGAGAACTTCCACTTCTCTGAGTCTCCTTTTCCTTTGTTAATAGGGGATGGGAAGTCTGTTATTTAAAAACTGTCTTTTGAAGGACAACTGGAAGAATAGAGATGCCATTTAGTGAATTAGGAAGACTACAAAAGGAGAGATTTGATAAGTGGAGGTTTGGCATTCCTGGAATGCCTATTAGGCAATGGAGTGGTGGTGTCAAATACACAGTGGAAAACACATGCCAGGATTCGGGAGAAGGGTCTAGACTGGAGATATAGATTTGGAAGCTCAAAGCTATAGATCTGTATGAGTCATGAGACTTGGTAAGTTTCCTAGAAATGAGAATAAAGAAAAGTGTACTTGGTCCCTCCAATATTGGGAAGAAATAGCAATGGAGACCAAAAAAAGAGATCAGGGAGGTGGGAGGGAAACCACAAGCAAGTGATGTCCTGGAAGAGAAGCTGATTACCATTGCCTTCTCTTATCCTGCTGAGAGGTTGGATAATTCCAAGAGTCACACATTGGTTCCAATCTCCAGCTCCTAGAATACTGCCTGATATATTGTAGGCCCCAATGAAATGGTAAGTATTATTCTCTTATTTTATTTTATTTTTTAAAGATTTATTTATTTATTTGAGAGAGAGAGAGCAGGAGGGAAAGGCAGAGGGAGAGGGATAGAGAAAGTCCCAAGCAGACTCTGCACTAGGCACGTGGCCTGTCGCGGAGCTTGATCTCATGACCCTGAGATCATGACCTGAGCTGAAACCAAGAGTCGGTCACTTAACCAACTGAGCCACCCAGGCACCCCAGTGTTATTCTTTTAGATCTTGACTCAATCATCCAAATATTTATTATGTCTTCTGGCCTCAATAGTTTCACCCATTCATGGATTTAGAACAGAAATCATGACAGATGCATAAGAAAGAATTTGCCAGGGCTGAAATTGACTGACTAACCAGCACCCCTTTGGTACAGTTGCCAAACCAGTTATGATACATTTAATGGTAATATTCACTCCAAATTTCTCCCTTTTGCTCAAAGGAATAGCATGGAAAATCTTACCTATTGCCCTGCTACTGAAAAATGTTACTTGTAATCAATTCTCCAATTTTACAGCCTAATAAGTTTATCTAAAAGAAAAAAAAAAGAAATTGGGTTTTATCTGATACGATTTTTCCAGAGTGAATTCATGCTGACTCCTGATGATCCTTTTAACTCTGAACATAACATCTTCATAATAACACATTTTAAAAACTCATAAAAGACTGAAGACGAGGGGCACATGGGCGCAGTTGGCTGAGCATCGACTCTTGGTTTCCGCTCAGGTCATAATCTCAGGGTCGTGAGGTTGAGCCCCATATTGGGCTCTGTGCTCCATTTGGGGTCTGCTTAAAATTCTCTCTCTCTCTCCCTCTGTCCCTCCCGCTCATACACTCTCTCTCTCTCTCAAATAAATAAATTAATCTTTAAAAAAAAAAAGACTGAAGACAAATTCTTTGGCTGGTTTATGTACTTTTATCCTACCCCTCTTTATCTTTTAAAAACTAAAAACTATACTTTCCCATCTTCAGTTTATCTTTCATCTGCACCCATTTTTAAAATTTGATATCAGGAATGTACTAGGACTTTCTCTCTCTGACAGGGCAGCATATAGTAGCTATAAAGGTAGTGTTACCTAGTGAATTATAGGAGAGTAAATTGCTGACACAACTTACAAATTCAAGAAGCTCAATGAATCCCAAGCAGGATAAACACAAAGAAAATCATGCTCAGACATATTATGATCAAACTGAGGAAAACCAAATACAAAGAAAAAAATCCTGAAAGCAGCCAGATAAAAACAACACATTACATATAGGGAAACAACACAAATTGCCACAAGTTTTTCAACAGAAATCATGGGGCCTAGACAGTGAAAACATCTTTTAACCACTGGAAACAAAAAACAAACAACTGGACCAAAAAAAAAAAAAAAAATCCTATCAATTCCCAATTCTATATCCAGTGGAAATATTTTTCAGGAATGAAGTTGAAATAAAAACATTCTCAGATGAAGGAAAACTAAGAGAATTTGTCACCATCAGATCTGCTCTAAAAGAAATGCTAAAGGGAGTTTTTCAAGTTGAAGAAAAATAGTATCAGAAGGGGAACTTGAAACTTTAGGAATGAAGAAAGAGTGACAGAAATTGTAAACACTTGAGTAGATAACATAGCCTAGTTTTCTCATTTTATGTTCCTTGTAATATGTGTGATTCTTGAAAGGAAAAACTTATAACATTATCTGGGGCCAGGGTGCATTGAATATATACAGATATAACATGTATAAAAACTATAACAAGGAGGATAAGGATAAATAGGACATATATGGTTATAAGGCTTTTACATTTTACTTGAAGTGGTAAAATAGTCATTATAAATACTAGATAACTAGGTGTCTATACTATAATCCCTAGAGCAATAACTAAAACTTAATACCAAAAGATACACTCCAAACATTAATGCATGAATTAAATGAAATACTAAAAATATTCAAGTAACCTAGAAGGCAAAAAAGAGAGAACAGAGAAACAAACAAAAAAAAATTCAAAGGGAATACACAGAAAAATAATAAAAGGGTAGACTCAAATATTAACATATCAATAACTACTTTAAATGTAGATGATCAAAATGCACCAATTAAGACAGATTGCCAGATTGGATTAAAAAATTAGATCAAGCTATAAACTGTCTACAAAAACCCACTTTAATTACAATGACATGGTAAAACTAAAAGTATATAAAAAGACACCGTACAAACACTAGCCCAAAAAAAGCTGTGTTGGCTATATTAATATGAGAAAATGTAGATTTCAAAATGAAGAAAACTGGGATAAAGAGGGATAAATAGGTACATTATGTAATGATAAAAGGGTCAGTTTCCTAAGAAGATATAACAAACCTAAATGTGTATGCACCTACCAGTGGAGAGCTCAGAATACATGATGCAGAGACTGATAGAACTAAAGGAAAAATAGACAAGTCTGCAGTTACACTTAGAGACCCAAACACTCCTCTTGTGGTAACTGATAGTAGATCAATAATCAGCAAGGACATGCGAGACTTGAGAAACAGTCTCAAACAACTTACCCTAACGACCTCTATGGGACACTCCACCCACAAACAACAGAATATGCACTCTTTTCAGGTGTATGTGGCACACCAGTAAGATCCACCGTATTTTGGGCCATATTTGGAAGTTAAACCACGCATTTCCTATTTCCCTGACCACCTGTTTGGCAGGTTTTAGGCACATGATGTGAGACAGAGGTTGAGCACGGCTGCTTGAAGAGGCAGCTCAGAGTGACTAATTTGCAACTTGAAAAATTCAACCTCATATATTGCTCTGAACCATCTAACCTATGTAACATATCCTAGTGTATCGCTCTTATACATACAAATTAATATGAAAAATAGATGAGCTAAAGTCAGAGTAAGAAGCAAAACTTTGGAATTAAAGTGTATATCGCTTTAAAGCAAGTAGTACTGATAATTATAGATGAGTACTGCTCATTCAAGATGCCCCTTCTATTCAGAAATACAATGGACCCTTGAACAGCATGGGTTTGAACTATGCAGGTCCACTTACACATAGATTTGTTACAGTATAGTACTAGAAATGTATTTTCCTTATGATTTTAAGATTTATTTATTTGAGAGAGAGAGAGAGAGAGAGAGAGAGGAGTGTGGGGGGGGTGGAGGGGCAGAAGGAGAGCGAGAGGGAGAATCCTCAAGCAGACTCCCTGCTGAGTGGGGAGCACGGAAACCCCAGGGGCTCGATCTCACTCCTCAAGATCATGACCTGAGCTGAAATCAAGAGTCAGACGCTCCACTGACTGAGCCACCCAGGCGCACCCCCCTTATGATTTTCTTAATAACATTTTCTTTTCTCTAGTTTATTGCAAGAATACAGTATATAACACAGATAACATACACAATATGTGTTAATTGACTGTTTCAGTTATCCTTAAGGCTTCCAGTCAAGAGTAGGCTATTAGTGGTTAAGCTTTTAGGGAGTCAGAAGTTATCGTAGATTTTCAGCTGAGCAAGGAGGTGGGGGGTGGGGGGCGGGAGTGGTGCATTCAGCATCCCTAACTCCATGTTGTTCAAGGGTCAATGTACTGTTGGTTATAATGCAAGTTATGTTTGGTGCTTGAAAGTAATTACAATCCTGGTATTTAGAAACTACCCTTTCATCTAAGTGGTTTCAAATGAGAGAATTTTGTTAGAATCATCCAGGCCACTTACCATACACCAGCTCTCACATACCCTCTTGCACGGATTCTTTCCCATGCAATACCTCAGACCGCCATTAACACAGTACCCCCTCTTGATTAATAAGAAAAGGAGCTTAGAATGTGTTTTATCATCTTCAGCTTCCTGGTGTTTGTCAAATACTCTTGTTTTACAAGAAGTAGTTTTCTTGTAGAGCTGTGAGTGTGTCTGCATAATTTTTCATCAAGGCAATAATGTAGGATCCTAAATCACAAGCATTCTTTGCAAGTCCCTTAAGTGTAGTGTAATTTGGAACCGGCAATCCATTTCAAATTCGGTGAATTAAAGGGGAAATAGCCAAGCACGAGTTAGAGGAGCAGGCCTGACTCCCACACCTGCAATTTCAACCAAATGACATAAAATGCCAAGCCATTATTCTTCCAATTTAGCTTCCTCAGCTTTCATGTTCAAAACCAAATTCATTCTAAAAGTAATCAAATCAGATAAGGACCTGGGTTTGGGGAGGGGGGGATAGAATGCTAACAATGCAGCCAGAGGAAATGGTCGGAAGGTTCTGGTGTTTTAACATTCAGGTTATTTTATGGAGCATATTTTAAAATGATTTTTTTTCAGGTTAGTTTAATTGGAGTATCAGAAATCCTTTCATCTGTTTTGACAATTGAAATGATGATGTGCAGCCAGCAGTGTGTTTATACTGTTAGAGATAGGGATATCCATATGGATGCTCTAGCTACTGAGAATTTAAAAGGACAGGAGCAGCTAAAGGCCGATTAGCCATGGAGAACATTAGCTTCGATGCTCCTCATACAGAGCCAGACATTACGTCAAGCATGACAAGCCACTCTAGCATAAAAGTATTAGCGGCCTCCAAGTCTCGGGCTTACCCTTAAGTTATTTCATTAAAATACAAAATCACGTTGACCTAATTTTTTGACAGGTTTCAAAGAGAGCAAAGATCTCCTCTCTTGCTGCACCTACCCTTTCTCCCTCTTCATCCTGCCGCCACTCTGGGGAGTTTACCAGTTTCAAGTCTTTGCAGAGTGCCAATCCCTTTTATTTTAATCAAGGTAGAAGCTCTGGCTTTAAATGCTTTCTCCCCTCATCTCCAAACATGTATGCCGAGACTCTTCACTGACAGGAGAACTTCTTTCAATAGCGGTAACTCTTCATGTCCTTGGGGGGAAGAAAGCTACTCAGCATTCAGCGGAGAAGCCGGAACCGCCTGGATCGGTCTCATTATGTAGGCCATATGCAATAAGCCCCGGTACCTAACAGCTGCTGGTGGTAGGATTAAGGAGAAAATATTTAATCTGATGCAGGAGCACGTGCGCGTGATTTCAGCTGTAGCTCTTACCTGCTCCCTGGGGTGTGTGTGAGATATATGGTATAACGCAGAAATCATTTAATTGTGTCAACACAATGTTAGGATGTTTGTTTAAAGTAAAAATTAGTTTTTGCAGCATAAATTGATTAGTTGACAGGCTACTCGACTGTCACGGAGGCTACTGGATACAAAGAAAAAAAAAATTGGCTTGGTTAATCTGAGCAAAGGGGAACAAGTCCTTTGAGATCCGGGGAAATACAAGCAATGTAAATTCGGATTAGTCTTTGTGTTCTGTAAATCAATAAAACAACAGGGAAGTGTGAAGAATAGGCTAGATCATCTATCAAACTGGTTTTTATTGTGTTTCTATTTCTATCCCTAGTAAACATGTGCCTTCAGTTTCCCGTGAATAAAAGCATTTGACAAAGGAATAAAAATGGACTGGAGTTCACTGTAGATGCAGTGCCAATGACAAAAGGGGTGGGGGGGGTGTCGAGAAAAGATGAGAATCAAAAAGGCTGCTTCCTGCAATCTCAAAGCTAGATCATTTTAAAATTCTCAGGTGACAGGTGGTGAAAGTGAAGATAGATTTTATATATCTACTGCAATGAAGACTGTACCTTATGCAGAATACTAATCAGGATTTTTTTTTTTTTTTAAGGCAACGGCATTGTCTTAACGGGCTTTAAAAGAAATAGAGGTGCACGCATGCACACACACAAAAGAAATCAGTTAAGGAAGGCTTCTGTTGCATCCGAGATTTCTCCCCCCTCATCACTGTTAATCACAGAAGAAGTAACGAACGTGCTAAAATTAGAAAACACTAATTTTGTGGCCCATTGAAGGGCCCTGCTCTTTTTCAAACGGTCCTCGTGTTCTTATAAGCCCTCTTTCATAGGCGAGTATTTCACCTGATTGCTTTAATTGAGGGGCTTCTTTTATTTGTGTTGACAGTCTGCATCATCATCGTGTTTTACCTTTCGGTGCGCGCAGCATCTCCCCGTAAGCCCTGCGCCCCACGCCACGCGGTGCACTGAGCTACTGCAGAGAACACGGAGGGGAGAGAAAATGCGGGCTTCAGAAGTGAGGAGCAGCGCGTTAGATGGCAGTAGTCGAGGCGAGCGAGGCAGAGCAGTACAGATCTTGCCTTCCGAGTGTTTGAAAGATGGGGGTGTCTTTGTGGCATTATCTTCCCAGGTGCCCCAGATGGCACAGTGTACTTCTAATGGAAAACCATTCATCTGGCCCTGGGACTGTACGTGTTGTACATCATGATGGTTCATGGAGGAAACGAGCTCAGACAGCTTAAGCAGAAGGAGCAGAGCCTGTGGTGGCGAAGGCATAATGGAAGAGAGGCACAAAAGGGCAGGAGAGTGAGTCAGAGGCTGGGGAAGGGGAAAAGGCTGTTATTTCTGTGTAATTCCCCAGGATCCACTCCTGCTTGGGTTGGCCGTGAGAAAAAAACCAATTCAATTTGAAGGTGGTTCAGGGTAAATGAACCAGGGAATTGAGCTGCTGGAATCTAATTAGGGACCCCCCAAATTACTACTACCTGCCCAGCAGAAAAGTCAAATGGCTATAGCAGCCAAAAGAGTTAAGGGAAGTTGGCAGAATAAGCAGTCCAGAAGGAGAAGGTTTGCAACCCTTCCAGATTCTCTCTCTAAAACTCTTAGAAGTGATTTTTTTTAAAATGCTAATGCCATAGGCAGAGAAGACTGCAAAGCAGAAACTGTGGCCACAGAAAGGGCAGATGTAGGATCCCTGAAATGTGAAAGGACAGCACAGTCTCCAATCCCTCTGGGGAAAGGTGAGACCGCGTCCCCTAAAGGGAAGCTTCGTGAGGACCGGCACCTGTCCTCTACTGTGTTGGGAAAGCACATTACCCGCCCTGTAGAGAGGGATGACAAATGCCACGGGGATTCTGACGAAAGTAGGAGGAAAGATGGGGGCTGTGCCTCAAGGTCGGCCCTGGGAGCTCATCCCTGTGTTTCCTGGCATCACACGGTTCCCTTCAGCCTCGGCATATCTGCTTCATCAAAGGCGAGCCACTTTGGGGCCTTGTGTATTTCTCCTGGAGAAGAAATGTAACAGGATATCTGAACACAGGCTGCTGAAGAGAGAACTGCACTCGGCGTCAACGTGGTCCTGACACTCTCACTAGTCTGTGTAACTTGGGGAAATGATTTTGAGGGTCATTTAGGCTCATTTGTAGAATAAGGAGTTGGCTTGGACAATCAAGATCTATGATGGCTTCTAAATCTGAGGATCCTCCCCTCAAAAAGGTCACATACTTGTAATGTTTTTGCAATTACCTATAAACCCACTTTGGTACAAAAGACATGAATTAACCCCCAGAACAATAAAAGAGCCAGCAGCTGCTGTCGCCTTTGAAATTGATTTCCATCCTTCCCCTTACTTCAAACCTTTACTCACATGGAACAAATCAGAATCTACATAACAGGCAGACTGTACTTTTATTTACTGTAGGACTATTGCCACCACAACTGCTGATTTCTCCCCAAAGCCTTATAATAACTACAGTTGCCTCGATTTCATGTGGACCCTTGAGGGTGGAAGGGAGCCCATCAATCCAAAGAAAAGAAGCGAAATGGAATATGTTGCCCTTTTCCACTCCAGCCGGGAAAGTAAAATTTATGTTTCAAGATGTCAATTAAATGAGCAGCTAGTTTCCCCCCACTGAAAAAAGAAGGCTCTCACGCTGAACATCCTACAGAAACACAACAATAATAGAACACATTAGCAGAAAAAAAAATTATAGCTAGCCATGGCATCCTTGCAAAGAAAACACGCACACACACAAGCAACTACCTACCCCTTAATATGGGACTGTCATATTATGTTAACGCAGGCTGGTTCCCTGTTGTCTGGCACATGCTCAGAGCCCCTCCATCAGTGGGGGTGAGCTCAGGCAATGGCAGTTTATCACCAGACTTAGCCAAGCCTACTTCAGCTGAAACACTTTCATCCGGAAAAGGTATGATTCATCCCCCAAACAAACAAAAATGTTTGAAATGTATCCATTCTTTGGATGAATAATTGAGTTTGTCATCTAAAATATTATGTGCTGACACTTTGGGAGATGACAGTATGACTTCACATTTATAAAGGTGACATATTTTTCCCCTTAATTTGAAGTAACCAATGGGTGGGGGCGGGTGGAAGAGTCACTAATGGTTCAATTAAACTTGAAGGATCTGGAAGGTGGTAACTGACGCATTCCACTGTTCCTCATCCTATTAACTAATAAGTTAGTCTCTCCCTCCGTGCAACTCTTGCAGTTAATAAAGTGGCTCATTTAGATGTCACCAGAATAATATCAGTGAAAAGACTAAATTTAGAGAGTAGGGCATGAGCAAATGCAAGACTCAGGAGCACAGCCCACAGTATCCCCACCCAGTCCCAGAGCAGAGAGATCAAAGCTGTCCCTTGAGCGTTCCTGTTGATTTGTATGTTTACCTTGTTGTTGATACAGACAGATTTCTTTTTTTGGTCAAAAACCTCTCCCGTGCTCCTTCCAGCCACAGGTTAGCAGACATCCAGGACCATGGCAAAGTTTCTAGTTTTTCTGCCCATATACCCTTCCTTTCCATCCCTACCCATGCCCTAAGCCAGCTTTAAAAAATAGGAAGTTGCAAAAAAACATAGAACTGTGTCTACACAGATCCCAAAACACTTTGTCTCAGTTTAAAGTCGGGTGATGCTGCAATATTTGTATGTTATGTACACGTAACTGATTGCCTCAGCTATTCCAAGATTGCTGGTGAGAAAGGGATTGCTCACAGAAGAAGTGGTCATTCAATCCAATTAGCTTAATCATTTGACCTTAACCAGCATGATTCAGTTATTTGAATCACGCAGCAGCCAGATTGGATTGAGCATTTGCAAATTGATCTTTTTCTCTGTGATTAACTTTAATGATGACAAGAAATAACAAAGGTGATGTAAAAATGGATAAACTGGTGACTTCCTGAAGAATTCTTGTTTTTCAGGATGACCAAGGATTACCCTGAGTAATAAATCCAATTGAAATATTTATTGAGCATTTCTAAGCTCAAGATGCCGTATGAGACACTAAAGCACACAATGACTCAGACCTAGTTCCTGGCCTTAGAGCTTTTTTATCTTAAGCAGAAAACAAGTAGGTAAACAGGTATTCATGCTGCAAAGAAAAACACGATGTTCTAAGTAAAGCCACAATAATAAGTAATGGAGCTATTAATTTTGAGAGGAAGAAAGTCAGAAAAGGCTTGCGCTGAACCTGGGAGGGTAAGCAAAACAATTAGGGGGAGCAAAAAGCGATGCCTTCAGGGCCAGCCAGGTAACATCAACAGGAGAAGCGCGAGAGAGGGCTGGAGCCTACGGCAAACTGTACCATCAAGGCCCTACTGAAAGGATTTCAAAGTCAAGTTTAAAACTTCCTTGGCAAGCCAGAATACAGCTGTGGGCCTGATCCGGCCTTCCTTGGTCATACGCGCTTTATTTAGTTAGAAACAGAATGATCAACAAAGCATTCCGTGATAAAGACGCAGAGCAAGGCAAGTGCCAGGGACTTAGTGGTCCCCTGACTGCCTTTCTTCTTCTCCCGGCCCACTTTTCCTGTCAATCCCGTAACCGCTGGGATTGAGAGCAAAGGCGTTTAGAAGAATGGAGCCTCCCACGTCGGGACCCATCATTCAAATTTCTTTCCAACTGGTTCTGGCCTGGCTCCTCTAGCGATGATAACAACTTTACCCTGAACCTATCCCCCCTCAAGGTATCCCAGACTTAGAAGGGAATTTCTAATGTATTCCTAGCGCTTCGGTTTGTAATCGGCCCTTCATCCAGTCCAGACCACCCAGTTCTACAGACCCCTCGGAAAATAGTGTTTTCTGCCTTCTGCTTGCCTCTCCACCCAGAGCCCGAGGGTCTGCGCAAGCTCCAGCCTAAAGAAGCGAATGCTGCCACCTGCCGGCAGACTCCCCGGATGCAGGCTGACTGTGAACCTCTCCCATCTCGGTACTACCTCTGCTCTGCTTCATCGGACATCGGGAGGACCCTGTCCCCAGGGCTCTAGGCGGCCACTTGCCAGCACTACCTTGTTTGTTTCTTGGCATATACTTGGGTGACAGAATCTGGTCCATCAGACCCAACCTCCTCAGCATCTACAGGCAGTTTATCCCAGCAGACTAGACCAACCCTGAGGGGGACTTCTGGATCCAAGACTCAGCCCTTTCCTCTTTAGACCCCTCGTTCTTTGGTTTGCAGAGCCATGCTGAGGTGTGATTTGAAGTACGAGGAAACCTGATCTATCCAAAACAGCAAGCCCGCCATGTGTCTGGCCCTGTTCTGGGAACACCACCATGAACAAAACAGACTCAGCACCCTGTCCTTAAGGAGCTGACATTTTTATGGGAGAGACAGACAACAAGTAAGATTAATAAGTAAAACACATCGTGTAATAGTGGTAAAGTGCTATGGAGAAAAACACAAATAGAGGAGGACAGACTGACAGGGGGAACGGGGTGTTGAAATTTTAAATAGGTCTGGCCAGGGAGATGGTGAAGTTTGGAGTAAAGGCCTTCAGGACATGGGAAAGTTCCCTGGGGGCATCTTGGGATAATCAGTGTAGGCAATGAAACAGCAAGTGAGAAGCACCCCCCCCCCCCCAAGCGCAGACTGTCTCCTGTATGTCTCATGACTTCTCTGGAGGTCAGGCTGTTGGAGCAGAGAGAACCAAGGCGTCGTGGAGGAGTAGGAACTGATAGGTCATAGCAGCTTCACTGCTAGTGAGAGGAGAAACCACTGGATGTCTCAAATAGAGGAGTACTGTGGTCTGAGTTAATGTCTCACACCACAGGAGGCCAGTTAGGAGGTAACTGTGATGCAGGTTCAAGGTGAGGGCGGCTTAGACCAGGTGAGCATGATTCATGCAGTTACTGTAAAGGAAGCCTGAAGATGGAGAGATCCAGATGACGATGGAAAGATCCAGATGAAGGAGGCCTTGAATGATATGCTACCAAGTTTAGACTTTATTTTTGGAAGAATAGAAAGAAAAACTCTGATCTCTTTATTTTAAAAGAACAGTTTTCTGCAGAGCTTAAGTATTTTTAGAAAAATAACTGGCAGAAATGTTGAAGGTGATGTGAAGAGAAGAAAATGAAAATGGAGATGTTAGCAGTCTCATATATTGCATGAGGCAAAAGACAATTCAGAGCTCAACCAGGAGAGAGGCAATGTAAGAGAAAGACTTTGAAGATGTTAGACAGTGAGATCTTTAATGACAGGCAAGTAGGTTTCAATAATCTTCCTATTCTCCGTGTCCACCACAGTGCCTGGAACACAGAGACATTCAAGAAATGCATTCATTCATTCATTCATTCATTCATTCAACAGATATTTTTTGAATAGCTTTAAAAAGCGAAATAGACTGGCCTATTCATTTCCTAGGGCTACCGTAACAAGTTATCACAAACTTGGTGGCTTTTAAACAACAGAAATTTATTCTCGCACAGTAATGGAGGCCAGACGTCTGAAATCAAGGTGTTGGCAGGGCCATGCTCCCTCCGAAGCCTCTAGGGGAGAATCTTTCCTTGCTTTTCCAGCTTCTGGTGCCTCCTGGAATTGCTTGGTTTGTGGCTGCATAACTCCCAATCTCTGCCTGTCTTCACACGGCCTTCTTCCTTCTAGCTCTCAATGTCTTCGTTTCTGTCCTTATAAGGACATCCGTCATTAGGTTTATGGCTTACTGTAATCCAGGATGGTAACAGCAATCCAGGATGGTTTCAGATCCTTACATTAATTATATCTGCAAAGACCCTATTTCCAAATAAGGTCACATTCTCAGGAACCAGGGGTTAAGAATTGGGCATATCTTTTGGGGTCACTAATTAGCCCACTACACTTAGATTTAATAAAGGTGTGACTCTAAACTGCCCAATTTAAACCCCACTTCTGCCACTTAATATCAGTGTTTCCTTGGGTAAATTACTTATTCCCTATGGGCCTCAGTTTTCCCATTTGTAAAATGGGGTTCATAGTAACATGTGTTTTCATCGTGATGAGCACGGGGTGACATATGGAAGTGCTGAATCACTATACTGTACACTTGAGACTAATGTAACACTGCATGTTAACTAACGAATTAAAACGAAACTTTAAAAAAATAATATGTGTTTCACAGAGCTACTGTGAATCTTACATAAACCAACTATCTAAAGTGCCTGATCCATAGTAAATAATCAACAAATGCATTATTATTTTTATAAAATACTAATATATGCAGCCAAAACTCCAGAAGTACAGAGACACAGCACATGTATTGTTTCTCCAAGGAATCTGCAGTCTGGTGAGGAAGGAACATCGGCAACAGGTGTTCTCTTCTCTAGCGGGGCAGGTGCCATGACGGAGTCAGAACAAACAAGTTGGGACACACATTGAGGAACGTGTCAAAGTTAATCAGATGCAGAAAGAGATTCGTGGTGTGAGGGAAGAAGGAGGGGCAAGGTACAGAGGTGAGATCCTGGCTGAGTGAGCGACATTTGCAAAACTGTGGAGACAGTACAGATAGGAGAATACTGTCCATCTAAAGAGCTACCGTTTAGCATATCTGGAAGGACGATAATGGGAGAACATAGCCAGAGACCGCAGTGGAAAAAAATAAGCAAAAGTCAGACCACAAAAGTCTCTGTGTGTCTCACGAAGGAGTTGTCATTTATCATGGAAGTGGTGGAGAGCCATAAAGGATTAGAAGTAACAAGAGAGTGACATGGAGAGAATGTGCTTACATTTCAGAGCAGTCTATCCAGCTAATGAAGACCCTGGGTCTCCAAACATTTTCTTATTATGTACCACATCAGTGAAAATTAAGAACACACCCCAATGTTTGCACATAAATTTACTTACTAGTATATTTATTTCATCTATGGTTGACTGTACTAATAAACACCAATGCAAAACACATAAAAGAGCTCAAAAAAAAAAATGATACACGGTTAACTTAATCATAATTTCAAATAGCTTATTTCATTATCAGTTAAAAAGATTTTTGCAGCCACTTAAGAATTACCATTACTAATAATATTTTTGGTAAAAAAATATGTGAATCAATATTTTATGAATTTGAAAATATTAGCTGAACATTTTGGGAGACAGTGACTCAAAGGTCTGATTCCAAATTCAGTCTCTTTGGAAACTCTAGTTACAAGGGCTCTCTTAGCTGAAAAAGACACATGGAACCGAGACAGAAGCCAGCTCTGGCTGTGAGCACTGAATCATGACACTCACTGCTCAATCCCAATCACCAATTTTGTATTTGTGAAATTCAGCCGGTAAATTTTTATCTTCCCCTATGTAGCTCTCTCAGTTGTAAGTGGAAAACTAGTTGGAAGATGCAACATTTGTATATTTTTAACAAAGGTGTTGAGAGACACACTCATCAATTTCTTTGGATGATTTCCAGAACCAGTAAGAAAATTCCATTTCTAAAATATTTCAATGAACAGATATGAGAATTATTATATATGGCCTGTGTATTGCTTTTGATAAAATACTATATAACATGAATATAAAATATGATAAGAACATAAATTTAAATATTCATATTCCGAGTGTTCTTTCCACAGCATTGATTTTGTTCAAACGCGTTCATTTCTTACTAATTGTTAACATGTCACATGAGATGACGCATTAAGTCTGTTTATTTTTTCAAAAATATCTGCTGGGTAACAAATTACTGACAGATACTTTCATAGACCATTGCGAACATAGTACACTTGTAAGAGAAAACTGCCTAGTATACTTAAGTTGGCACGCATTTGCTATAATATAAAGCGTGCCAAATATTAGTACAAAATATTTTTATAGTCATCCTCCCATCTCATTAACAAAGAATTACAAAGAGTTAATTTATTAAAATAGTATTCATTAATCTAAGAGGGAAAATGCAAACCACATAAGAGAATGTTAAATGCAATGTCTTTTTTGTTGTAGTGTTCATGTCCCAAAGACCAAGAACAATAAAGCATATTCCAAATACACCCCCATCCTAAATTGAGCTCTGTAACCATTAGTGCTATATAACAGAAGATATAGAGTTTTAGAGAGAGGCTAAAAGCCTGCTAAAAGAGATTTCTGTGAAAAGAACTGTTTCATGAGGCCTTGCCCCCTATCATGGGGCAAGATAAAGGGGAACTCTTAAGCCAAGTGAAGGATATTTCAAAAGAACTACTCAGAGCACTTGACGTGGGTCCTCTGGGCTTATGGGGCAGGAACTTGGACTGACGCATTCAATATGGTCAGAGGTTAGAACAAAGAGAGACGGATGCTTTGGGAAGGTGCTCTGCCTGCTCCCCAGGGTTGTCAAGGCAAAAGATGGTATTTTTCATTGGTCAGACTGGGTCAACTTGAGAGAATAGTGGACCTCCCAAAGCACCCCCAACTCAGTGGGACCATAGGAAGTGGAACAGCAGGGGAGGGTGGGTGAGACATTTACATGGGATGAGGGCTTAGAGTTTGAGTATTTGACTGAATTGGGCATTTAATACCCGAGAGTGACAGATAAGATAGATAAGGATGTGCCCAAATTTTCTCCCAGAGCAGGATGGCAGGGATAGTCACATCAAGGAAGCCTATTCACCGCCACCCCGCCCCCCGATATGCTCCAGAATGTCAGGATCAGTGCACTATGACAACCACGCTGGTAAAATGTGTGTTTCTTGAAATTAGAAGTTCTAGACACATAGCGGCTACTCAATAAATGCTTATTATTTGATTGAGGACTGTAAACACTGCCATGGTCTTTCTTTATTCATTTAGTATGTTACCAGCAGAATCTATACCTCCAACTTTTATTGAATACACTGGATCACATAGCTTCTGTCCTTTATGGCTTATTTTCCATTGGAGAAAACGTGTTTTCCTCAGCACACACCAAATAATGAGGACCATAAAGCTTGCTCTTTTTAAAGCATTTATAGTAAAATAATTTAGTTCTCTGAGTTTGTACATTTCCCCCTATAGAACCAAGTTTTCTTTGGTAGGTTGTTCAACTAAATAATGTAATGAATAATGAATAACAGCAATCTACTGCAAGCAAGTAGATTTTCTCAGACAGTTGCATATGGTAAGAAAGTATTTTCTGAAAGAGTAGGCCTGGGGAATATTCAGAGTGTTCAATAATGCAAGAGCAGAAAGATTGAAACTTTCTTTTGATTCAATATTGTTTGGAGCCTGGTGTGGCTGGACAGAGAATGCATATGAACTTTTAAAGAACTGCAAGTCGTATTTGGATGGAAGGGTCTACAAGGATAAATCCTAACATCATCTTTTGCCTAAATTAGATCATTCTCCTTTAAACCCCACTCTTCCTTCGGGACCCAGCAGAAGCCCCTCTTCCTCTGAGAGGCTCTCCCCGGCCTCACTGTCCCTGGGTCACAGTGCACTGGCTCTCCTCTGAGCAGATCCCACCTACACCTCCGCTGTACCACCCAGCTGGCACTTTGTAGCTTTATCTCGAATTGCTGTTTTCTGTTCGTCTGCTAACAGTACCATTTCTCCAACTACTTTTGTTTGCTTGGATATATTTTAGCAGGAAAAGACCCCACATATATGCCTCTGCTGTCTCTATGGTATCGAGCACCCTACTATTTGAATAAGCCTAGGGTTGGTTTGTCGGTTACATGTCTCCCAAATCTTTTTTGTTAGTTGCTGTCTTTGGATGGGCACTTTGGATTGACACAGAGACAACGAGAAAGGTACCGTAAAATAGGAAGGAGAGGACTGTATATGTCCGTGTATAAACAATGTGGATGAAAGCCACAGGTCCGAATAAACATGGTTCCACTGGTCAATAGCCAAGTGGTATCTTACAATGATTTTTTTATGTGCTATGTACTTAAAACAAATTGGAAAAGCTTACTAATGCCTACCCAAACATCACAATAGGGTTGCAGATAAAATAGGGTAATTTATAGAAAAATTCTGAGATAAAAATAAAATATATAAAAAAGCCAATATTTAACTTCATCCTCAGTTTATCTGAATGACTGTAAATTAAGTATCCCCTCATTTACACTCTGTATCAGCCAAAGTTCAGAGAATGACAATTTTTCAACTATGAGATTAACACAGTTTAAAAAATTAAATATGGTGATGCAATTATTATATTTTTCCAAAATTGACTTGTCCTCCATCCGCAGTTGATAATAATGGTTCTATAATGCCCTGAGCAACCTAGTGATAACAACATATATACATAGAGATACATATGTGTGCATATCTATGCATACCCGTCCTCCTTAAATCTGTGAATTTAATTTCATGTTCAGATGGTTATTTGTCTTACAAACTAAAATTACAGGAGATTCTCTGAATTTTTTACATTTCAATTAGTTAAGCACCATATAAACAGCTTTAGTCTGTAAATCTTCTATGACAGACTCCACATTTCTTATGTAGATCTACAAAGGCCAAGTCGAGTGCTCATCACACAAAAGGCCCTTTCTAATTGTTGCAGCCGGAATGGAGAGCAGGACAATAATGGATGGGGAGGAAATGTGTCCTTATTTTGAATTACATTATGAAGCCTCTTTGGGTACACTCCTTCAGTGCCTTACCTTGTGAAATCAACAGGAAAAAAACAAGAGGCTTCTATTCTTAAAGCAAACAAAGAAACAGATGTGTTCAGCCTTCATACTTTTTTTTTTTTAATCTTTGCCATCCTGCACTGGGTAACAATTCTTTCTTCAGTGTAGAAAGAAACAGGTTTTCTTAGTAATTAACTATCTTCTGGTTCCTTTTTTTTCCTTAGATATCCTCCAAGTCACATGTGTTGCTATTACGGACAAATCACTAGAAACTAAGCCAACAAAGAAGAAAACACTGAAGTGAAAATAAACTAATATTCCTTGACCCCACCTACTGGAAGCACACTGTTTTTTAGAAATGATCACTGTAGAAACAGAAAATCACTGCTGGTTGAAAGCCTGAGGAGATGCTTTAGAGGTAAAGGTTACAGACATTTGGAATCATAAAAGTATTTGTATAAAATATTGTGCCATGACAGCTGTGTCCCTATCATTTGTATATGTAACTTTTTTTGAAAGGCAAAGATGCTCCTTAATGAAAGCAGTTCTTAAACAACTTCAGTTGAAATTATGATCTTACTATTCCCTGAGAATTACTTCATGTTCTATAAAGACACACACATGTCTAGGTTGTGATTTTCTAAGTGTTTATTATTCTCCTTGGAGACAAGGAGTTTGTTCCAGTCAACACTCTGAATCAAATCTCCTGACCAGTGACAGTCCAACAAGGGTGGACACAGACTTCGGGGCTCACAGGCTCACTCCCATTTGCAGGCCAACCCTGGGCACGGCTACAGCGCGCGGGTAAGGAAGTGTGTGCTCAGGAGCTCTATATCACCTGGGAAGGATTCAGAGTTCTGCTACTGACCACTATGCTCCCTGGGGCAAGATACCTGCTCCCTCTGACCTCAGACCTCAGGCAAAATAATACTGCCCATCCCATACAGGATTGTCAAGGTCAAATTAGTCAATGCATGAAGTGCTTAGGAAAACAGCGGGCATGTAACAAGCCCTTACAACCTCTTAGTTATTATCACAGACACTGGAGCCACCACCAACCCAGCTTTTGTGACTATCTATACTAAGCAACATTTGCCCCAGCTGCTCCTACCCAAACAGGGCTTTCTTGAGATTTCTAGAATCTTACTTGTCCAATCTAGAGTGCAATTTTGGGGCTATTCATGCAAATAAGTGTCAAAACAATGATACAGAAGAATAAAACGTTAGTTGGCCACAGAGCTCTGGAGTCAGACTGCCTAAGATCAAATCCTAGTTGTGCTACTTTTTTGCCATATGTCTTTGGGAAAGGTGCATGAATTTTCTTCAGCTCGGTTTCCTTGTCCATAAAATGGATATAGTCATACCCGCCTCTCAGAGGATTATTGTGAAAAGAACATTGGTTAGCCATGTAAAGCATTTGGCCTAACAGCCCAGTGCCTAGCTCAATGTAAATGGTCAAAAATCTTAGATGGGGAAAAAAGGCAAATGAAAAATGTGAATATTGCTGTGAAACCCCATGAATTCCCAGAAGAGCCAATGCCCTGGGAGTCCCTCTTTCCCAAAACTGGCATAAACCACAGAGATAGAAAATGTCTTGTCACTTCCAGAAGCTCTGTGTTGGTTGCAGGACTGTGCGAGGCCACATGGGGAGAGGACTTCTGGCAACATGAAGTACAGAAAGAAAGCCATACAAACCGTCAGGGCACCCAGACCCTACAGTGGCCCCTCGGAAGCCTGTGCCACAGAAAATCTGAACTCAGAGAAGAAGTGGGCCCTTGGCCACAAACTTTCATGGAAATTCTTTCACTCAAACACCCATTTGCTTTACAGTATGTTGGATGTGGTGGATAATGCCCCAAATAAAAACTCCAATCCATGTCCTCAAAAGAAAGACCTAGGGGTGAGGGGTGGGAAAGTAACACCAGTCCCAGTAGGAGCACAGTGGAAGCTTAGTTTGGAACCTCCCACTTCTCTTTGGAAATCATCCACAGAAACAAGGATAATGGAGAAAACCAAACATTTTCAGCAAAGTTGGGTCAGATAATGCCCACAGACGCTACTTGGCATTGCTCAAGTTTTATCCGACAGGCAAGCTTACGCCGGAAGTCAGGAGTATGCTCTAGGAAAAACAATAGGGAGTTTAGAGGGGGTCTAGGAATGGTTGAGCTCAGCAAATGACCTTCTTCCAAAGGGAGAGGGTCTCCCCTGAGAAGGGGCTGCTGTGAGCAAAACTGTGGTGGCACAGAGCACTGTCAGGGAGGGAGAGAGAGAGAGGATCCAGAAGGTGTCTGGGGGGGGGGGGTTAGTGGGAGCACATCTCTGACAGAATCTTCAAAAAGTATCTTCTTGTTAAGAGTTTATTTACTTATTTATTTGTCAGAGAGAGAGAAAGCACAAGCAGTGGGAGCAGCAGGGAGAGGGAGAAGCAGGCTTCCCACTGAGCAGGGAGCCTGATGCAGGACTCGATCCCAGGACCCTGGAATTTTGAACTGAGCCGAAAGCAGACGCTTAACGACTGAGCCACCCAGGCGCCCCCAAAAATATCTTCTAAAGTGTGTGCTTCCTGTGGTGAACAAGTGCTACTAAGTAGGGCAGCAGTGTGAAAAAGGAAGCCCAGGGTTTTCCTGAACCAAGCAGAGGTGCTGAGGTCAGGGAGAGCAAATGCAGGGCAAATAGAAACCGCTGGGCTCATTTGCATTTCCTCACCACTGCAGAGCAAAAGCAAACACTATATGCTGGGCGCTGTTCTAAGCACTTACATATATTAGCTCATTTCATCTCAACAACCCTAAGATATAGGTTCTCTTTTTATCCCCATTTTACTGATGAGGAGACGGAGGCATACATTTGCTCAAGGTCATCGACTAGTAAGGGACAGAGCCAGTATTCAGCTCAGGAGGTCTGGCTCCAGAGTCTGCACGCTGATCTCTATCCTCTACAATCTCCAAAAGGTGAGGAGGGGGCGGGTAGCACTTATTCATAGATTAAAAGGAGCCCTTCCCTTTACTCTGAAGCAACAGAGGTGGAGTCCTTCAGGTGTCAACCCTCAAGGACCTGAACACTCCCACACCACAGAATCCTTCTCTTGGTTATCCAGGTAAACAATGAGCATTAGGAAACGAATATATTCTATATAAATAAAAACATGGAAAAGAACAATGCAAGATTCCTGCAGATGAAAACCCACTAGAAAAATGTTGCCAAAGAGAAGATGAAAGTTGTGAATATGAATTAAGACAAATCTCCAGGAAGTCACTGGAATTGTGAAGAGATCAGGAAATAAACCCCCTGTTTACAGGAGGAGAGGAAATAAACAAATAGACCTACGATAGAAATAGAAAGAAAAAAAAAACGATTAGCTAAGAAATTAAGAATAAATTATAAGGAGTAAAGACAAGGAAAATGTGTTAAATATGTCTCAAAATCCAGAAATCATAAAAGAAAATATTGATAAAAAAAATTTGAACACATGGAAATTAGAACCTTCTGCTTGGCAAGACAAACAAATGAAAAATCACTGTAAGCAAAAACAAATGTCAAATGATAAATATGGAAAAATGCAAACAACTCATATTACAGCAAAAGGGGTAATAATCCCAATATTTAAAGGAATCTCAGAAAACAATAAGAAAAGGACTGGGACCAGCAACCCAATAGAAATATGGGCAAAGGCCATGAAGAGTTAACAAAAAATGACAATATAAGTGAGCTTTATATGAAAAGATGCCTGACTTCATTCATAATTAGAAGATACAAATTTAAAATATTCCGGCGTACCATTTTACCTAATGATCTTGCAAAACCAACATTTGGACAAAACGTGCCATTGGCAAAGCTATAGGGAAAGGGTATTTTCATCCACCGCCATTAGGAGTGCCCTGCACAGGGAAATTTTTTGGTATATTTAACAAAATAGTAAAGGTATTTGACATTAGACCCAGCAATTCTAATCCTAGGAATTTCTCCTATAGATACACCACCACACGTTATCAATAATGTATACACAAACCTATTCATTGGAAGGTTGTTGTAATCTCAAACATTTGGAAGTTGCCCAAGTGTTTTTCAGTATGGAGCTAGCTAAATTAACAATGTTCCATACACATGAACAAATACAAGCTATTGATTGTCTCTAGGGCATGCAGGCAAAAAAATGAGACAGAAGGGGCAGAGATGAGAGTAAGATTTCCCAGTATATCTCTTGTTACATTGATCTGTTTGCTTGTTTGGTATTTTGAGCTTGGATGTTTATTTTTGTCTTTGTTTGAGAGTCTTGAGACCTTTTGCAGATTTTATTTCTTATAACATTGACTTCTGGAGCCTAGGCCAGGTTTTTTTTTTTAACTCTGCAAATGTATTACTTTTTCAAAACTAAAAATTAAAAAGTAAAATGCATAACCTGAAATACCTAAAAATGGATTCAAAAGCATAAACAAGAATTAATCTAGTGGTATTTCAGATTATATTTAAAAAATTAAAAGATTTCAAAAACGACATGCCATTGTGGAAAGAGTATATACAGGTGACCCTTGAACAATGCAGGGGTTTGGGGAGCTGACCCCCACAAAGTCAGAAATCGGCATGTAACTTTTGACTCCCCCAAAACTTAACTACTAATAGCTTATTGTCTACCAGAAGCCTTACCAATAACATAAATAGCCAATTCACACATATTTTGTATGTTGTGTGTACTATGTACTGTATTCTTTTTTTTTTTTTTTTTTGACAGAGAGAGAGAGAGAGAGAGAACACAAGCAGGGGGAGTGGGAGAGAGAGAAGCAGACTTCCTGCTGAGCAGGGAGCCTGATGCAGGGCTCCATCCCAGGACCCTAGGATCATGACCTGAGTCAAAGGCAGACGCTTAACTGACTGAGCCACCCAGGAGCCCTTATATATTCTTACAATAAAGTAATCTGGAGAAAAGAAAATATTACTAAGAAAATCATAAGGAAGAGAAAATATATTTACGGGGCTGTAGTGTTTATCAAAAAACATCTGCATATAAGTGGACCCTCACAGTTCAAACCCTCCTTGTTCAAGAGTCAACTATAGTTTTAAAAATCTCCTCTGGAAACTGGAGAACATTTGGGGTAGTTAGTACAGTACTAGGCGTTAAAATGGCAGCAAGCTGACAGGGAAACTCAGATTTGTAAGCAGAAACAGAGCCTGTGGATGAAATGGGACAGTCTTGCCTCCTGCCTGTGGTCGCCGACACCTGGCACTCAGGCCTCCCCTGCCTTGCCAAGCATCCATACAGGCTGCTGGGAGTGGAGGTCCCCAAACCTGCTCAGTGCCTCACCATGACTCCCCGGTTTGGTCACTCCCATGCTTCCAAGAACAGTTACTCTCCTTTTCTCTGACAACTGTGCACAAATACCCAGCACTTCAGCCCAGGTTTTCTTTTTCTTTTCTTTTTTTTTTTTTTTTAAGATTTTATTTATTTATTTGACAGAGAGAGACACAGCAAGAGAGAGGGAACACAAGCAGGGGGAGTAGGAGAGGGAGAAGCAGGCTTCCCGGGGAGCAGGGAGCCCGATGTGGGGCTCGATCCCAGGACTCTGGGATCATGACCTGAGCCGAAGGCAGACGCTTAACCGACTGAGCCACCCAGGTGCCCCCAGCCCAGGTTTTCTGAACCAGATAATCTTCCTTTCATTTTGAAAAGAGTCCTGAGCAGCTCTAGGTTGGGCCTCCATAGGCCATCACTTGCAGTGTGAAGAATGTAACCTTTCCTCTGTGAACACCATCCTAAGGATGCAAGGGGAAAGACAATTAATATGAAAATAAATGCATTATGCACTTAGAAAAGAGAGATTTTGCAATATGAGCCTCATTAAATTCTCATTATTTACAGATGAAGCAGCTTGAATTACCTTATAGGGTTTTTGTTTTTGTTTTTGTTTTTTTTCAGAATTTTTTGTTTCTTCCATTACATTACATGCGACAGTTTTGTCATTTTAAGGGCCCAAATTTATAACAAGCATTTAATTATTTTGACAGTATATAGCAGAATATGCATCTCACATAAGGGAGAAGTGTTGGTTTTACAAAACCCTTCCTGAACTGTCCAAAAGAAATCTTAAAATCTAAGTTTAGTTGGTAAATAATGCCAAGGGCATTAGAAAATAAAAAGGATATGTAGAATTCATTCTTTTATAGTTCCCATTAACAGTCAATGTGGTAACAAAATATAAGCTGTAAATCCTTCTGAGTTAAGCGAATAAAAAGGCCATAATAAAGGTCAATTTTACTGCCATCAATTTGCAATGATAGGACATTTGGTTGCCAAAGGAAGCAACAAATGCAACCCAGAATTATAGCATCTCTGAAAAAAGAAAAAAAAAATGTTGCTATTATAGCAAGAAGTGCTTTGAGGAGATTTACACTGAAACCAACACTCAGCTCTGCTCCAAAATAATAATGTGAATTCTTTATTTTTTTTTTTTTTTTTTTTTTTAAAGATTTTTTTTATTTATTTATTTGACAGAGAGAGAGATAGCGAGAGCAGGAACACAAGCAGGGGGAGTGGGAGAGGGAGAAGCAGGCTTCCTGCCGGGCAGGGAGCCGATGTGGGACTCGATCCCAGGACCCTGGGATCATGACCTGAGCCGAAGGCAGACGCTTAACGACTGAGCCACCCAGGCGCCCAATAATGTGAATTCTTTATAAATTGTTCTAACCCTGTGCAGGGCAGTGCAAAAGACAAATGCATTGTTATATTGCAATGAAACTGATTCACTATACAGAAGATAGAGAAGTTATAACGGGTATTTGAAATATATGCAAAAATAAAGAGGAGAAATGGTAGTTTCGTAAACAATTAATGCTATCCATAATTACAATGTGCAAACAAAGAAACCACCGGGGGACGATTGCACAATAATGAGATTGGGGGGGGGGGTATTAATCCTTCTCTGAAATGGCAAGAATGCAATTTTTATAAAAACAACCACAGTCCAAACAATAGCACAAAATAGAAAGGGGGAGACTCTTGCTATTTGTTTTAGGATTCCTTCCATTGGAAATTAAAACCTGAGTGATGCCATGGCCCCCTCATCCCCCTCTCTTCCCTGCCTTCACTTGTTTTATCTCCCAGTTCAAACTGTGCTCTTGAGCAGGAGATCCGTATGCTCTATTCTAATTTATGTTTACATTCAGACCCTTTTGTAAACTAGAGAGAATTCAGAGCAGATAATCATTTGTACAGCTGGCTTCTGGGCCAGACCGTACCTACATATCAGTCCACCAAGGAAAGAAAAATCCTACCTGGGATTAAAAATGACCACCAAGTCAGAGCATGGAAGGAATCTTCTGTCAAGACAGTCATGGGAAGCTATTAAAAATGGCTTGTGTTTCTAATTATTTTTTCCTAGATTAAAAAACGCATGCGCACCGTGGAAATTCAGAAAGTACAGAAATCACCTGTAGGCTATTACCAAGAAAGAAATACTGCAATATTTTAATGTAATTATAGCTTCCTAGGTTCTTTTTTCTGTTCACATATATGTATATATTAACATATTTGAGATCATACTGTAAATACTGTTCTATAGATACTGCAGTCATCACTTAATATTTTATCAGAAATATTTCCCACATCATTCCTAATACCTGTGAAGTTTTCTATTGATGGTCAAACCATAATTTATGTAGTGAATCCTTTGTGTAGTCATTCAACAATACCTACTGAGCATCTACCATGTGACCCACTGTTGTAGATGCTAAAGTGGCAAAGATGATTAAGGACTATTCCCTGACTTTGAGGAGTAAAGTGATCACTATGTTGCCTTAATAATTTGTATGTATCACACTATGTAACTGGCTGCTGGTCCCAGAGGAGAGTGGCTGCTACTTTCTGGGGAGTTCAGGAGGGGCTTCACAGAAGAAGTAAGCATTGGTATGTGTTTTGTGGAATGAATAGAATTAACAGGGCCATCAAATGGGGGTAAGAACTTTAGACAGAGGGAAGAGCATATATAAAGGTACAGAGACAGGAAGTTATGATGGTGATGCCCCATAAGAAATATTAAGTCCTCTTCAACTTTTAAAAATGGTTCATTGTAATACTCATAGACACCTACAAAAATGACATGACCAGGCTTTCTCTGATCGATGCATCTCTCCCTTCATCACATCTGACTTTATAAACATGGGTTTTATTTAGGCTTCTCTTTCCTTCTGAGTATGGCCATGCCATCTGGTTAGGGAGGAAAGACTATGATGTTAAAAAGAAGGAAAAATCACTGGAAATAAGTGGATTCTGAGCATTTTAAACAAATACTGTATATCAATTGGGAAGGGAGATATAATTTAGCAAACTGGCTTTTATTCTAAAATATACTGGTTCTGGGGCACCTGGGTGGCTCAGTTGGTTGAGTGGCCAACTCTTGATTTCATTCGGCTCAGGTCATGATCTCAGGGTCCTGGGATCGAGCCCCGCATTGGGCTCCCCATTCAGCGGGGAGCCTGCTTAAGATTCTTTCTCTCCCTCTGCCTCTTTGTGTGCCCCATTTGTGTGTGCACACTCTCGCTCTCACTCTCTCTCAAATAAATACGTAAATAATTTTTAAAAATAAAATAAAATATGCTGGTTCTAGTTATTAGAAAGACAGATTCTAAAAACACAACACTAGGTAGAAGTACAACAGATTCTAAATACGTTGCATATTCAGGGTTGTGCAAAGAGCATTATCAACTCTTGAAATTCATAGACTATAGCATAACAAACAATAATGAATCTGGAAGGGTTGTATAGGATGAGTGAAGAATTCTTCTGAGTCTCCAGAACCTTCAGATGAAAACCATATATAACATCTTTGTTCTCTGTGTCTCCTTGGAGCTATTTGGATTCGTTCTTTGGATCACCTGTTTAGAGAGAGTTCCCCTGACTTTGGAATTATTACCAACATCCAGTAATTTCAGTCTATTTCAACATGCGACACTTTGACCTTCAGGTTTCCTCTCGGCCACAACAATATGGTTCGGTTCCTTCTAGAGCTGGCCACCAGCCTGTGTCCCATAAATACTTGATCCTTTAACTGGAGTCCTCTGAAAAGTTTTCGATGATGTGTTTAGCATAAAGCAGACCCAAAGACCAGAGCAGAACATTTCCAACAATGACACACGACAAATGAAATATCTTCCCAGGAAGGAGGAAATACGAAGCCCCCGCAAACGACACAAGATGATGCACAAGTGCAATCTGTATGTGTACACCTCTGTTCTGAGACCAGTGCCAAGCCATCCTTCAGGCTTAAAGGAAAGCTGTACCGGCAACGTACTACTAGATAAGGAGCCATGCAAATGTTTCCCCACACTCCGGCCCATGAAGAGTGTGCCGCTCCTGACTGATAAAGAGCTCTACCCCTGTATTCAACGGAATGCACTCAGAAAGCAAAGCAGAGCGAGTCTGACAATGAAACGACAAGCAAGATGATGCTCTCCTCTGATAAGAGGCACCCACTACTGCATTTGTCAATTTAACAGGAATCATTTTAAGCTTTTAGTGTCTGATAAGGGAATTAAATTTTACTTAGTTATTTCCATAGAAACCAAAGAGTTCGCAGAGATATTTGGCATTTGATTTCTTAATCACATCTTCCTAAATGTTACTTTCAAAAAACAGCATTGGTTTTCAAAGACTGGGAACGGGAAGAGGGAAGAGCCTGATGGAAAGAAATGAGTTACTATAATGGCTATAGTATATTAATCAGCTGATATTTTAAAAATTAAATTAATACGCTCATTATAAACCAGGTTCAAATAAGAAATGTACCAGTATGCATGGATACATAAATTGCTTCTAGATTCCCACTTGTGGTAAACATGCCTAAATATTTTTCAAGCTATAAAAGGAAACCCAAATAAATACCAGCTGTGCAGGTTTATCTAGGAACAGAAAAAATATGGAAAGAAGAAAAAGAAGGCGCTGCTACATCACTAGTGTAAAATGAATCTGAAGACTGCAAAGTAGCGGCAGTGGGTGGTGGGGTTCAGAACAGACGGAGGTAACTCCTTGGTTCTGTCCTGGAATCTCATCCTGGTCATCACACATAGTCGCCAAATAGAGTCACGTAGGGTCTGTATCAGCGAAAAGGTCATTTCTACTGCTCAGCTCTCTCCTCTTCTTCCTCTGTGGCTTTTTCTTTCTCTCTCTCCGTCTCAATCGTTCTGTGTTCTGTGTGCATGTGAGTCTCCCTGTGTCTCTCTCTTCCTTTTCTGTGCCTTTCTGTGTGTGCGTGTTTGCATGTCTGTGTCTGTCTCCCTTTCTTTTTCCTTCTGTCTTCACAAGACTCCATCTCTCCCCTTCTTCCCCGTCCCTACCTCAGACTGACTGTTCTGCTTCCAAATGCACACAAGCAAACAAGAAAGCCCGAGGCCTTATTTACATTGCTTCCCACAGAACAAAGGATAATTAAATTGAGTCCAGGTTTTAGGCTCCCAAGAGAGAGAATCTAATGGGTCCAGTTTGGATCAGGTAAAACAAACAACGGAGGTCACAGAGAGCACATTACAAACACGGTCTCCCACGTTGGGTGGGAGGGGAAGAGGCAGTTCTCAGACTGGGGGGCATGAGAAGGAAATGTCCCGATGACAGCGGCACCTCATTCATCAAGACGTTCCCAAGTAAACCAGCTCAGAAAGATGTCCCACTTGGCACTTATTTAAATATACTTAGAATCTACTTAAGTATATGCCACTTACTTTGATACTTGTTAGTTGCATGACCTTGAGAAAGTGATTTTTCCCTCTGAATCTTTAGCAATACAAACTACCTCACTGAACCGAAGACTGAATATATGAACATAGGTGACAGTATTTATGATTAAGGTTGACACAGGGTCATTGCTCAATAAGGGCATCACTGCCCTCACCTACAACATTACCGACTGTGGCCCCTTTTGCGGTTCTGATTTTGTCATCCATGCCTGATCTCCTAAACTTTTTACAAGCTCAATGCCCTTCCCCCCAACACAATAGTTGGCACAGTGCCTGACACAGAGCAAGGTGCTCACAAAATTCCTGTTGATTGATCAATGATGTTAATACTCTTAGGGGCCTGAGAACTAAAACCCAAAAGAATGTGTTGCATTTCTCATCCTATGCTGAGAAAAGATTCTTGATGAAAGAGAATTATGATCATATATCAAATGGGTAAGTAAGTAAAGGCAGATAGGCCCAAAAGACTAGAAATGGTTTGGGATTTTTCTTTTGTTCCTAGGATGACAGATTTCTAGGATGCCGGTAGAGGAATAAGGGCTGGAACAGACAGTATTACTCACATACCTAATAATGCCATAAATATTTGACCCTGTGTTGCTTCCAATAGTCTCAAGACTTCTGAAATATGATTTGAGAGTGTTTGGAGAAAGACCATAACCCCATCATCAAATCCTCCCAATATCTACAACCATATATACAAAACACAAATTTCCTAAGAACAGGGCACTTGTCAGTTTTGTCCCTGCCATATCCCACCACTGATCAAAAAGCCATAATGTAGGTGATGCTAAATACATGCCAGCAAAATGAGTGACTTAATGAAATGAATGAACAAACCCTAACTCCATCCCTCGTAGGGCCAGCTTTTTGGGCATATGGCCAATGCAGTTGCACAGAGCTCCACACTTAGAAGGACCCCACGCTTGGTTTAATGCTCTGTGGTCATCTTCAAATCTTGAATTATTTCTGAATAAGGGGCTCCATTTTCATTTTGCACTGGGCCCATCAATTATTTAACCAGTCTTGCTTCTCAATGGTGGATGAATAATACTGGTAGCCATCAGCCCATCACTCTGTACAGCAGTAAACCCAAGTGCCCTATTCCATTCAGGCTATTATAATGAAATACCACACACTGGGCAGCTGATAAGTAACAGAAATTTGTTTCTGACAGTTCTGGAGGCTGGGAGTCCAAGATCAGGACGCCAGCCTGGTCAGAGGAGGACCCTCTTCCAGATGGCAGTCTTATTGTATCCTTACATGGTGGAAGGGGTGAGAGATCTCTGTGGGATCTCTCTTATAAAGTCACTAATCCCATCCCTAAGGGTTCCACCCCTATGACCTAAGCACTTTCCGAATACCATCGCACTGGGCATTAGGATTTCAACATATGAATTTGGTGGGGCGGAGGGTCTCAGGTGGGAAGAATGACACAAATTATTCAGAACATAGCACCCTGGAAATAGCACGAGGAATGGAGATGCTTGTTCTGAAACAGCTGTGAAGCCCCCATGGGGTTAGAGGCCCACTGAGTCACCCATTTTCCAGCCCTGCCACCCAATACCTCCTGGAGTTTCTCAGAAGCTTCTTTACTCTCCCACGTGGCTCTGGCCCTGCCTTTCAAAGAAGATACCAACATTATGGACAAATGCCTCCTGGGTTCTAGCTACACTGTTTGTTATTTGTTTACTCAATTCCAGAGGCCAGTAGTGGTGTCTCTTATCCACCTATTTCTCATACTCTAGCTTAATAGAGTGGTTATTACCCGTGTATTTCAATTAGGGTTCGTAGTTTGAGGTATTTAATTGTTAGAAGAAAATCAATAGGCTTCTTATCAAAGGCTTCAAATCAAAGCAAGCCAAATTACTTGTAATTCCAAGACAGGTCGCCTAATAAGCTATGACACACACTTGAGGGGTAAACGTTGACATATTAAATCCCTAGTAGCACGAAGAGTTAACAGAAAAAACGTTTAAAAGTAATCTATACTTTATAGCATTCCTCCCCTTGACATGTTTTTTCTTTTCGAATATCATTTTCATTATTTTTTATTTTAATAGAGTGGTAATCTTTGATTCAAGCCCCTGTCTCTGATCATAATATATGTTCTCACTTTCGCTGAAAATTTGTTCTTGTCACATAGGAATCCACTGCTATTAGATTCTATTGCAATAATTTATTAATATTAAGTCCATTAAATGATGACACACCAGGCATAGAAAAATATTCTATACTGAAGAAATAATTTGGTTCAGAGTTTTTTAGTTCTCTTAAAATTATCTGGAAGCATTCATAATTATTTTAAAAGATTTGTCACAGAAAAGAATAGGGCAAACATTTAAGACTAACAAAGACCATCAATATGTCTCCATTACCAATTCTGAATTTACGTATTAGTTCCAATCTTCCTCTGGCCCACCACATTCTAAATGTCCCTATTAAAATTATATGATGAGCCAAAGGTATTTAAAAATCAAGTTAATGAGTAAGAATGGGATTTATCCCAATCCACCGAATTATGTGAAACAGTTCTCCTTCAAATTCTACCTCCAGCCCATTCTTAACACTTTTAAATCTTTTTTAGTCTTTCTTGATCCAGCATAACATTTCCAGAGAAGACAAAGTTGTTGATCCTTCCGGACACTCACTGACCACACATCCCTGTTCCACTCAGCTTCGGCTGCGACTTGCTCTCTTCTCCGTCCCTTTGTTCTTGTAATTCATCTGTCGGGTATAGAAAATGCACAGCCTAACCTGAGCATTTAGCACCCTGCACAGAGAACGCTCAGCTCAATTTTCTAAAACAGTTAAGCTAAAAATAGCTTCAATTTACAAATAGAAGGACAAAGGCTGAATCGGGAAGAAACTTTCTGTATATGTATCAGTGAGTCAGCAGTGCATCTCCCCTCAGTAAAAGCAAATGAAATACTACAGTCACTAATAGCTCCAAAACATAAGAACAAGCCATTGTTAGGCCAAGTTTTGGCATCACTAGTGATGACCATTTAAGAACACACAGAACACTTGTTACTACTACCAAATCATTCTGAAGACAGAACACTAGGCAAGCTTCTACCAGAACTGAGAACACACTGTGCTATTAAGCCAGGAACAACGCTGTATATTAATTCTTCCACCTACCGTTAGGTGGCTTCCAGTGCCTACAGAATAAAGTCCCGCCCCTCAACTGATATGAAACTACACAACCTGCCTAGCTTCCAAATACATACTTACATGCTACACATACAGAACGTGCTCGTTACCATACTTTTGTCTCTCAGCTCCAAACCTACCCTTCTATACACTCGGCCTTGTAGGTTGAGGCTGGGACTTTACAAATAGCATTTCTGCATTACCAGTGTCTCCCTGAGCTCCACCAGTAGAAGAAGATAGCTGGAGGATGCAAGACGAGACAAGGAAGAAAACAATTAGTCCTTCCTGTTTGCTTTCTGTTTGCTTTCTGTTCCTGGGGCCATCCTGCTAGCAATGCTTCTCTGACCCAGAAGTGGCAGTTTCTTCCTATAAAGGCAGTTAAATTCTGTTTGCTATTTTCCTACCATTTGCAGAACTCATCCATTTCCTACCATTTGCAGAACTCATCCATTTCCTACCATTTGCAGCCTCATAGTGGACCCCTCAGAGACACCACTCCAAGCCACCCAGCTCCCCGCCTCACATACCTGAGGCCCACCCCACAGAGCCTCTTCTGCAGAATTCTAGGTTGAATATTGAATAATTCCAATGTCTTCCCAATGTTCCCCTAGCCTTGACCATGTAATTGCTACCTCTGTAATAAGTTACTTTTGTGGTGGCTCTGGTTGTTTTGCCTTTTGTTACCTAGTTAACAATCTTGTGCCTAGTTAAAATTCTTTACATTAAATTAAGACTGATACACTGAACTAGTAGCCACATTTAATCGGCTTTGACACCTTGGTGTTTTTATACACTCTCCTGGAATACTTTCATTTTTTTTCCCTCTGGAGACATATGCTTAAATATTCTTTAATATTCATGTTAAATATCACTTCTTTGATGCTTTTCTTGACCTCCTGAAGCAGAATCACTCCCTTATGATGAGTACAATTTCAGTTTGTACATTCTGCTATGTGCCAGTTAACACTATAATATTTATTTATACATCTTTATGTTCTGCTAGATCATGAGCTCTGTGGAAGCAAGGCCTAATGCCTTATTCATCTCTGCATCCATACTATTCAGCACATTATCCAGCCCACAATAGGAATCATAAGTTCTCATTTATTTGTTTTGGGTTAATGAATTATAAGGTTCTCTGGGAAGATGTAGAAACAGTCTTCAGTGGCAGCATCTAAGTCTTTTGCTTACGTTCTATGATATGAAAGGACATAAAAAGATGCCAATTCAAGGAAAATCCCCCAACTAGCCAGTCAACTTTACCTCAAATTCCATCTTTAGATAGTACATACCACAGTACCTAGTGTATAATGAGTAGGAAATAAATGTTAGTTTGTTTTTTTTAATTCTTCTCACTCAGTAACTAACAATGGCTCTCTATTTACCACTGAGGCTCTAAACTAGACCTTAGCCAACTACAGCCTACCCTATAGGCCAAATCCAGACTGTCACCATTTCCTATAAATAGAGTTTTATTGGAACACAGCCAAACTCATTTACATAGTTAGCTCCAAACTCACCCTTCTCTCCTCTTTTCTATACTCTACTATACCATGTAGACTCTTGTCTCTAGGTATTGTCCATGGCTGCTTTCATACTACACAGGCTGAGTAATTATGACAGAGATCATATGCCCCACAAATCCCTAAATATTTACTATTTGGCCCTTCATAGTAAATGTTTGCTGACCCTTGCTCAAGACTATTGCCAAACCAGAATTATCATCTGCTCCCCATATATTATCCATATCACTTTTACTATTTCTAATGTCATTCCATTTCTGCCCGTCATAGCCTCATAGTCCCTGAAATGTTTCTGACCTGTCCAACTAAAAGGCATCATCCCTTCCTTTGAACTCTAGTTTCATATTTTGTCACTCTACAGAACTGGTATTTTTACTTGTAATTATATATATGATGAGTGTAAATATATGCATATATATAATATGTACATATATATGATGAGTATATACATATATATATGTATACACACATATATACATACTCATCACATCCCTTCAAACTGATTATACATTCTTAGAGGATAGGTTCTAGAATTTATGTATCTTATCTCTTATAGTCCTGGAAACCAGTAGAAAATGACAATAAATATTTGCCAGATTGACTCAAATAGAACTGAACTGTCTACCAGCAGGTTGCCTATACTCTTCTCTCAAAAGCCTGAGCTCCTGGGTGGTAACACACCACATCATAGACCATTTAGTGGGTCAGTGCAATGGGTTATGACTAGTTTCTTTCTTTGATCTTAATAACACTGCTTAATCAAAAGAAATAATTCCTCATGACTATGGTTAACAAGTTATCTAAAATAATGAACCAAATCATAGTTAAGACTGTATTTCAGGATTTATGGGAAATTCTGAATGCTTTCATGATTAGTGTGTAGGGTACTGAATGCCTTAGGATCTGAATGTAGGATAGCTTTAGCTAGTGATTTGAGCTAATGAGGCTATTAGGTGATTCACCTTAAATTTCCCCCAAAGTCATTAGCCACAGAATTATTTTCCAGAATTGTTCTATTGGTGATTATAAAGCAAATGGGAGATTTGAAATCAGGGTAAATTCAGTTTTCTTTTATAATTAAATCTACCCTGGTCTCTATCTGTAATTAATATACTCTAATTGTTTTTATCTCTGAGATAATAAATTGTGAAACTATAAAGGTATGCAATTTAATAAATGTGTTTGGTAATATAAATACAATGGAATTATATGTGCTAGAGACAAGAGTACAGAAGTGATGCATTATTTCATCTTAATAAAATGAGAATTAATTGATTCTATTTACCCTGGTTAAGTTATCCTCATTACTTAAGAATCTTTTTTTTTTTTTTAGTTCTAAAATAGTAGACTCTCTAGAAATGCTCCTTAATTTAACAAAAGACCTCCATTTAAGAAAACAAAACTTCTATTCATATTAATTTCCCTGGCTCCGGTAACATTCCCTCCAAAGTTGTGTGTTAATAAGTCACGGTCAAGTCATCCCCTCTCATAAAAGAAGCCCAAGGTTCAAACTGTAATCCTCTAAAAGGAATATATATGAAAAGTTTGACTCAACTCAGCATGCTTCTTTCTCTTTATTTTATGATGTCCTGATACCTTGGCTGATATTAATCATATCATAGCCCCATCAATATTACCCACACTGTTATTTCAACTTGGCAGATTATCTCATCCAACAGCAGTGATTGAGCATCTACATGAAAAATGAGAAGGTTTCAAAACTCCTGGGCTTCATTCTATTCCTCAAATATGGAGTGCCACTTACCTATGAAAATGTGTTACTGCTGCTCAGGAGGAGACACACTTAGCTGTCAAGTTCACAAGATATACAATATGGCAACCTGACCACCAATATATGGGATATGAATCTGGGAGCAAAACAATGCTGTTTCCCTGGGAAGTGGAAAATGAGCACTTGGAATAGCAACAGTACTTGGTCTGACTCCAATAGTAGCACTCGATGAGTCAATGCACCGTTGTTGCTTTTTTTTTTTTAAGATAATAGGATGCAAGGAAGGTCACTCAAATGACAACTTAGTTTATCAGAATTTTAGTGTTGACTCACTATAATTTAGTACTTTAATGCCTTATAAAAGTACACATGTACTCACACAGTGAGAACACTGGAAAGCCTTTAAGATACTAGGTAGACTCATGCTCTCCATTTTATAGATGAGGAAAATAAAACCCAAAGAGCTTCCATGACTTGTCCAAAAATTTCATAGCTAATTGGCAGTAGTAAAATGTGGATTAGAACCCACATCTCCTCATCATCTACTGACTATTCCTCTAAATTAGGTTGTCTATTTGGAGATACAAGCATCACGTATCTACTGTGCATGTTCTTTTTTTATGTTAAAGGAAAATTATCACTCTTAAAGAGGGGAATATAAGGAAATAAAATTTTTTTAAAAAGACAAAACTGGCTAGAGGGATGACATAAGCATCAGCAATTCTTTGATGAACAGCCCCTAAGTTTCTCCATCCCTGAGCAGAAGCTGGAGTCCTCTTTCCAGTTGACTGATCCCTGAAGCGATTACAGATTTACTCACTTGAAACAAGCCAACTTTTGGTCTTTTCTCCAAGAATAAATAAATAGTTCTATGTGTATACACCCCTCTGAAATGTATCTAGTCTAAGATAAAGCATAAATCTTCAGGATCTCATCATAAAATATTTAAGCATTTTCATCAAAACTTGCACAGGGCCACTGTTGGTGGCTGAGGAAAAGACAAAAGGAAGGAGAGCTATAAGAAAACAAGAGACTTGGGGGACCATTTGGGCAAATTCATCAATGGACAGTTCAAAATATTATTTCATTTTTTTTGTTTTTATCTTGCTGAATATTAACCTTACTAATACTGTCGTCTACCTAGCTGTTTCATTTATTTATTTTGCCTCTTCTTAATATGCTTCTCATTACTGCACATATCTTTCAAAATATACATATGAGAAATAAAGTCACTGGACTGGAACACTGTCACAAGATAGTAGTTTGCTGTTGCTAGATAAATGCCAAGGTAAAGCTAGACATTTATTGAAAGTAAATGTCGAGGCAAATTGAGAAACATTGATTGTAAGAAAATGTTCTAATATAGTAGCTTCATTTCTGTTGTACCAAATGATGCATGTTGATGTAATCATTTTCTTTAATAGATCTTAGTGTAGTCAAGTTAAAGTAGCTTACAGTACAATAGAGCAACTACCTTTGGATTGTTGAAGAGAATCAAACTTGGCATGATATGCAGTCAATCCAACAGCTGTCCATAGATAATAAGCCTAGTTCCTGCTCCAGCAAGTCATGTGTCCCAATGATTGCTCACTAGCAGAGGCTACGTGTATTCCAACTGTAAATAAAGATTGGCTACTGTACAATTTGGTTTGATATTTTTCCTTCTAAAGGGTTTATGTACTGTGTTTTAGACATGTCTTGGCATGTATAAATAAATATGCATATTTTATATACATATAAATGTAAATTTTATATATATAAAATGTAAATTATATATATACTTATATATATACACACACAAAATTTAACAAGAGATGGCCAAAGTCTTTGCCTATCCTTACAGATAACAAAATATGCCAGAACAAGTGTGTAGAAACAAAAATCTAGTCCAGATTTTGAAAATGCAATGTTTCGACCTTTCAAAAATTGGCTCCCAAAACACACATTCGCTATTTTGAAAACACTTCCAAATTTTCAAAGATGACAGCACACTGAGCGAATTCTGTTCCAGGAGGTTCAGCTTAGGATGGTGGGCCATCCAAGCTGGCCTGAGTGAAACCACAAGGGAGATCCAGAAACAAGAGGCTTCCTTAGAATTGAGAAAAAGTATGATTCTCTCTCTAAAGGAATTCCTCAGTGTATTGGCACCACAGGGAAAACAGACCAAGGTCATTTCACTGGAGACCAGTTTTGCTTAAAGAGAAAGAAGATAGCAAACCAAATTAATTACCTAAACTTCTTTAGCGTTCATAAGCCTAGAAATAGACTTTAGTTTTATAGCATATATTGAAAACAGCTTTTCTCAAACTTCCAAGCTCTGAAAGGCAAAGGCAATAAAAGAAACAGAATTTCAACTGAAGAAAAGTACATTTTATGGAGGGAGAGAACAAAGATAATAGGGAGGTTGAAAATGTGTAAAATAACAGTTTCACTTACCTCTTCTGGTCATGGGGAGGGAAGCAATAAACCAAAAGACAGAAATGGTTTAACTGTGTGTGTGCGTGTGTGTGTGTGTGTGTGTGTGTGTGTGTGTGTGTACGCTATGGATCTAGACCACATTAACTACCAAAAAAACACATTCAAGAAGTCACAACATCAGCCAAAGTTTTTGTTCTGATTTTAAGTAGTCCGATTTCCATTTGCATGCCTAATTCTTTGTAGAGTGATTTAAAATATCACAGATTCAGGTACCCAATATATTACTCACCAACTGAAAAAGTTGTTTAATAACCTTGGAAAAGTTCTTTGATCTCCTTAATGATTCACTTCTATATCTCGAAAGGGTGGGTAATAACTACCTATTTTGTAGGACTGCTCTAAGAGTTAAATAACACATGAAAAAGTGCCTAGCAAAGCCCCAGGCTAGGGCACACACTAATTTCCTCTGTTAACTTCCATTTCCATTGATCTGCATCAATATATTGAACCAGTCAGAAATGACCAGTAGTTGGGAAGGTGCAGCAACCCTAGGACAGTGCCTGTTTATAAGACAGAAGTGTCTGAAGAGAAAATCTGTCAGACAATGAGGCTGCAAGGCTCTGTCCTGTTCATTCAATCCCTGAGCAATGGCTGCTGGCCTATCCCCATTTGTTTGGAAGGCAAACGGCCATGTATCTTGCAAGCCTGACCGTTGGTCCCCACAACAGGGAGTTTCTGTGTGGGTAAGCACAGTTTTCTCTCTCAAAACTTTATACAAAGACAATGAAGCTGCTACTCACCCACTTTTCCTTATTTCCCTCCCATATAGATTGGGATAGAAAGGAGAATCACTTAAAGCAAGGTTTTTAAATAAAAAATAAAACAGAAAAAGGGCAACTTTCCCTTTGGGTTTCCGGTCTTTTTTCATCTTGTGTCTTAGGCTGCTGAGAAAGAAGATTTTGTGGTTGGGTTGTTTCTTTATCCTCGTGTTTCTTTAGGAATGTTGAGTAGTAATGGGAAAGAGCTTGCCTACCAAACAAGGGCTACATAGCCTACAAATCACAAATAATAAAACCTTGAAAGGGAGCAAATCCTCCTAAATTCTTCCTACAGGAAGATTTCTTCTTTTTTTTAAATTTTATTTATTTATTTGAGAGAGAAAGAGTGAGTGAGCCAGAGAGAGAGAGTGTGTGCAGGAGCGGGGGGAGGGGCGGAGGCAGAGGGAGAAGGAGACTCCCAGCTGAGCAGGGAGCCGAATGCAGGGCTCGATCTCAGGACCCTGAGACCACGACCCAAGCCAAAGCCAGATGCTTAACCGACTGAGCCGCTCAGGGCCCCTGTACAGGAAGAATTAAGTCCCAGAGACGCCAGATATATTTAGATATGTCTCCAAGGACCTAAGCATCTGGATAAAAAATACAATGATCAATTATCTATACATACAGACAACTGATTTCATTTTTAACTTTTAACTTAAATGTTCAAGCAACATTGTATTTACATACTAAAAAATTAGAATAAGGTAGTGGGTACATAAGTAGGCTTGAATCTTGAGTCAAACTAATATGGTAACCTTTGATCACCCACCTAAAGTGGGGCTCTCAACCTTAACTAAACATTAGAATCACCAGGGAAATGCTTTAAAATACTGATGCATGGGTCCCTCTCACCAGAGATTCAGATTTAATTCATCTTAGGTAAGGCAAAGATATGGGTATTTAAAAGATTCCAGGGTGATTCTCACGTGTTACCAATTTTAAAAAATAATGACCAAAGGGATCATAGAGTCTGTCTTCATTTTAGACATCCCACAGTTACAGCAAAAAGTAGAAGTTCACACATGGACCTACCAGCCTCCAGCAGTCTGCATATGAAGAACTGTAATCTAATAACAAGAACAAAAGAGAGAAGAAGAGAAGGAAAGAGAAGTCATGGCTGTCTGTTTTTGATTTTGCTCCCAGGGTTGGAATTTGGATAGTTTTATGTTGAGAACAGAAGGAAAATGAATATAATAATGAACTCGATTCATTGGCAAACAGGACTAACACCTGCTACACAGGCTAATCCTGTTCTTTATTAAGATCATAGTATACTAGGGTTATGGTATGAATCTCTGTGTTATATGAGGCTTGATGCAACAGAACTCTAAAAATTAAAAGACCTCATTGTAAATACTCTAGCTTAATGATTTTCTTGTTTTGGTTTGTGAAAGTCACATAAAATAGCCATTATTATGACTGTATAACTTTAATAGATCATGTTGATTCTTATCTTCAATGGACAATACTTTGATTGGTTTCATTGGAGTTTTGAGCCAGCCTGTAGATGTTATGAGATACAATGTAGATATGGAAAACATGGCTCTAGTTCAGTAATTGAGGTGATCAATGTCATAAATAAGTCAAGTCTCACTATTGTTTTCCTTCAGATTACTCATCTTTATTTCTTAAGTATCCCACATCCTCTGATAGCAATGGGCAGTGTTTAAATCTCAAACTAAGACCTTTCACAAGACTGATACCAATATATTTTTAGAGTGCCTTTCTGAGGGCACACACGTTATGATGGATTCATCACAAAAATGGCCCTTGTTCTGCTTCCATCAAGAGGTGAAGTCTATTTCCTCATCCCTTGAATCTGGGCTGGCCTGTGACTTGCTCTGGTGAGCACAATGTGTCAGAAGTGACCGTGTGCAAGCTCCGAGCCTATGTCTTAAGGGGCCCCGCAAACCAGCTCCTGCAGGAGAACAGCCTGCTGGAGGATGAGACACGTGGAGGAGAACTCAGCCTTCCCATTCTAGAACACCCACAGCCAGCACACTGGCGTCCAACTTCAGACACAGGAAAAGAGCCCCTCTGAGATGAGTCAAAGCTCGCTGAGACCAGAAGACCCACCCAGCAGCCCTGCATATTCGTTGGATAAATAGGTGCTCCTTGCTTAAACCACTGGGTTTTGTTGATACATAGCATTAACATGATATTAAACAGCTGATACAGAGACCATCTGATTTGTAAATATCCAAAATATAAGACAAAACCCTTTTCAATTGCCTCCTCGAGTACAATTTCCCCACATTTCGGAATCACCAGAAGAAAGCCAAGAGTGTTTCTTTGGATCATTCCTATCATACATGCCCACAATTATAAACAAAATTAAATTCCATGTGAATTTCAGTGCCGCCCCCCCACCCCCTTCCAGGGATGTAGCAGTAGTTTCTCAGGGGCCGGTCACAAAAAGAAAGACAATTGGCTTTGAACGTAGGAGAGTCACCAGCACAATTCAGACTGGCTGCAAAAGCAGTGTTGTTTGATCACACTGCACTTCCACATGTGTGCTCTGTTACAGATTTCACTGATCACGTTCCCTCCATCTAACTGTAAAACCCAAGCACCTTCAAAGAGGAGAGTAGATTGCTTAGTCTCCCGATGGCACATGTAGGTACTAGAACACTCTGACCCTGACATTCTGAACTGTTCCCCAGCCTACCAAGGATAACTGTCAACCAAAACAGCTTGGGATGAGACAAGGAGAATGATTAAATAAGGAGCCTGAAATAGATACTGTTGAACTCATTTTGCCTTTTGTCCAGAGCATGTGATTCCTAAACCAAACCACTGAGCTGTAGCATGAACTTAATTAAAACCTAATAATAATGATAGTTATGGAAGAAAAAAGAAATGGTTATTTCAAGTTTATGGATGAGACAAGGCTTTCTCAAATGGCTTTTTCTCCTTTAGAGCTGTTTGTTCAACGCATCATTTTAGAGTGTGTACAAAGGGTCTATCTTGCAAAATGATGAATGCTGGAAGCATATTTTTAAAAGAAACTTATCAGTAGTCCATTTCAGAGAGGATTCTAACTGCAATCAGGCTCACTGCATTTTCATCTAACAACTGCAAAGCTCTTCTGTGTGATTTTGGCAGGTTTAGAGCACCACTTTGTGGTCTGTTGGTGAGTATGTGAATACATGTATATATTTTTCAAATATATATATGTATGTGTGTATATATACATATATATATGCATATACACATATATGACAAAACAAATGATTGTGATATGTCTCTTATAAAAACAAGAGTATGGAATGCAAGTCACCTTTAAAAAGAGTAAATGAGACCTTTGCATTTAATTGTGCAAAAACAAAAATAATTTGGTAGCTAATTTTAACAAATGGAAAAACACCCAGACCATTTTTTTCCAAAGGTTTCTATCTTAATGCATTTTGCTATTGTGTTTCATCTGTATGTGGTACATTACATTTAATGGAAATCACACAGTCCAATTATCTCTCCTAGGGGAAGAGGAGAAAGGAAAGAGGAGGTAGGGGAATCTATTGTAAGCACAGGGAGATGCCTTTGGCAACTTAATAGGAGAAGGAAAAACAGCCTGTGCTTTTCAGACAAACACATAAATCGCTCACACTTGGTGACTCTCTGGATAGAAACCCCCAGACGGGGCATTGCTCGGCCTCACCAGAAGCAGAACCAAGAACCTACTGGCTCCTGGTGTGGATTCCGAAGAGGCTGCAATTTTGTTGTTAGTAAAACTGCTAAACATGGCTCCTTTTCTAGCAGCTGCATTAACTGGGGGACACGGTTGAGCCCATTCTATCTTGGCACTCAATCCAGAAAGCCAACTGTCAAGCTCCTTTCTGCTGAAAGATGCTTCGAGTTGCCTAAAAGTATAATTTAGCCTCTAGAAGTTTTCATCTTAAAATGAATGGCAAACGATGTTACAGTGGTTTCAATTCAAACTAGGAAAATATTCTGGACTCTTCATATAAAAATCAATGCTCTAGACTGCACTAGCCAATCCTGTAGACACCAGCCACATGTGGCTATTTAAATTTTAATTAAAATCAAATTAAATTACAGCTAGCTCCTTAGTTGCCCTAGCCACACTTCAAGGGCTCAGTAGCCACTTGTGGCTACTGTTTGGACAGCGGAGGTAGAGAACATTTCCATCATGGCAAAGAGTTCTGTTGGACAGTCCTGGTCTACACTAATACCTGAGCTCCTGCCTGCATTTCATATCTGTGAAACCAAGACGCCTGAGTTTCAGCACGTCTTTTAATGCTTTTTCCCTTTCCCCTACTCTTTTTTTCCCCTACATGGGATCTATGTGCTTCTGGTTATTTGTACCTACTGATCCTAAATCTGGGAGCAGTCCCATGTTCCAGGATAGGTGATAAAGACAGATATCTTCGGTGCTTAGGACAGATGGCAGGAAGTCACAAAGATGGAGAAGACTTCCAGGAAAAAAAGGGCAGAGACTGCAATACTGAGCTAATACATCCCATCTCTACCTATCATGCATCTCATTCCCTTTTAGCCATAAGAATGCAATGTTCAGAGAGGGATGAAATTGCAAGGCAATTGTACATGCTATGCTGAGGATAGAGGCTTCCTGTGCCTATATAAATCTGAAAGTGCATCTTTGAGACAAACATTATCTTTTCAGAGGGACCCACCTGATTTTAAATTGCAAATTTCCCCTGACCTCTTCCCTTGATACATGGTATCCAACTCTCCTTGTGTTCAAATGTAAAGTCCAGACCATATAGATTTTGTCCTTATAGGCTTCCGATCTAACCAAGCACTTAGAAAAGTGGTAAAGAAAATGTGGTAAGCTCTTAATAAATATTTACCGAAAGTAAATGCATTGCTCGTCTGTCTGCCCAAAGATAATGATACCTCCCCAGTCACTTATGCCAGGCTAGAGTTTGCTGGTTTCTAAGTTACCCCAAGTTCCCAAGAGAACACAGCTATTAACCTTGACTCTCTGATCCCTGTATCACACTATGTACTTAGAGAATCTTATGCAACGTCTCCTGCTCTCCTCCAATTTATCTCAGTTCCTCTTGGTCTTACCTGTACTTTGAAACTCCATTTCTTTCTTCCTGAACTTTTGTAGTAGCTCCCAAGAGGTCTCCCAGTACCCAATCCATTACCTCACTGACCCAGTCTTCATAATGATGTAAGAGTTATCAAATCTCCATGAAAGGGTTCTTCAGGTCCTGTCTGTCGCAGGAATGCAAAGGCTCCCTTGTTCTGTACCACCAAATACCTCTCGAGTCCTTTAAGCTTCTTGATAATAGGTGTTATATTAATTAGGACTCTCTTGGTTGTAAAAGACAGGCTACTTTTGGCTGGCAGCCCAAAAGGACTTCACTGGCACAGGGTCTCTAAGGATTGGCCGAACAATCCAGCTGTGGGAAGCTCAGAAGTGCAGCCCAGCCTCAGAAACAATTGAAGCCATGGATTTAGAAATTTCAAAGACTCTGTCTCTCATCTTTGCCCCCTCTGAGTTTCTGTCACTGCTGAAGGCCTCTCCCCACATGGTGGAAACCCTACCACCACTAACTCCCAAAGATTCTATCTTTTACCTTCATCCCCAGAAGATGGAGAACACAGGCTCTCCGGAATCCTGAGATTTAAACCCCCGCAGTGGCGGACTCATTGCCCTGGCCTGGGACAGGAGCTTCCAGGAGGGCAAGGCAAGCTGTACGAACATGCAGCCTCCTTTATTAAAGACAAGGTTGGGAGAAGGGAGGGATTGTCAAAGACAGGTGCTGGTAAACTCTCTGGTATCCACTGCAGGAACCAGACTTCCTCAGTTTTTTTAAATCTTTGTAGCACAGTGTCTCATATCTTTAGATGCCCAATAAATGTTTCTTTAATTGCAACAAAAAGACATTATTTTGACAGCTGAGGTAAATAGAAAACTCAAGGAACTTTTAACATATCCATATCATTATTTGACTGGTAAAGTATTTTCACTGAGCCTCTTACTACCTAGAGGCAAGGCATGAAAATTATTCTGTTTCTAGAACCCAACTAACAGCCTCTTCACTGTCCCAAAATAAAAATAAGAATCTACCTTGGAAACAATAAATAACTCTTGTTCAAAATCTGAATCTTGGCTCTACCATTTTGGGTGGTGTGACTTGGGCAAATTACCCAGCCTTTCTATATCTCATCTACTGCATCTATAAAATGGGAATTAAAAGAGGACCTATTAAACAGATAACATATATAAGACTCTGGAAATAGTTCCTGGGATAGAGTGAGGCAGTGTTTCTCAACTGAGTGTGACCCTGTCCCTCCACAGTACAGTTGGCAATATCAAAGAGATCTTGGGCTGTCACAACTGGATGGGGGTGGGGCGCTACAGACATGTAATGACTAGAAGCCAGGGATGCTGCTAAATATCCTACCATACACATGACAGCCCCCCACAATAAAGGATTATCCATCCCAAAATGTCAGTAGAGCTGGGCTGAGAAACCCTGTATTAAGGTATCATTAAATGTTAGTTACTATTATTATTAGAAATAACAATCACAGCAGCAAACTCTTATACAATACTTACAATGTCCCAGGTATTATTCTAATCACTTTACATATATTAACCAAATTTAATCTATGCCAAAACAACAACAACTATGTGGTAGATACTATTTATATCCCTATCTCACCAACATGAGGGTATGATGACAAGGATTCCATCTCTGTTTCTCCTGGATGGAATCAGAAGTCATCATTATGTTACAGTAAATCTTGGCAAAAAAATTGTTCTCATTGGGAGCTATTATAAGCTCTATTATAAGAAGACTGTACAGATTTTGAACACTTCCCTTCTGCCACTACCTCTTCGCACGCGCTAATCCACATTTTAAGATCATTGGAATTCTCATATTTGTTTGTTTTTAATCAGATATTCAAATCCAGTAGTTTCCCTTCCTTCTCATTTCCCAGCCCCTCCCCTCACTATTAGAGGTTGCTTTGCAAAGATTAGAGCAAAAAACTAATATGAAAAGATAGGAGATTTGGGTATTTATTCCAAAGCTTAAGTTGGCTTTCCTGCGCTTTGATGTGTAAAACTCTTTCTGAATTTTCTCCAAATACATTGAGCGATACTGTGAAAGAACCTTCCAAGGCAAAGGTCTACAAGATGGCGACAGAATGTTGAACATCTTCTGTCCTTTGGGGACATTAGGGATGAAAAAGCTTCTTTCTTGGATTAATGCAGTTGTTTGAAACCTGATTAGTTATTGAGCCTTTAGCTTATTTTTTAAAGATCTCATTTTACTTAGAAACAATACTCTGCAGGCTTTATAGTTTTAGGTGTGTGTGTGTGTGCGTGTGTGTTAATCAAAGCTGACAGAAACTGAATTAAATGTAATCAAATGATTGTTCTTAAAATCTAGTACAGTGAAAAATTGAGGCATTCAGCCAAATCCTTGATCTGCCATACAAAAATGCCTCCTACTTCTCAGGTAATACAGGTAACCTTAAGAAAACTAAAAGATGTCCATTTATCACCAAGATTCCAAAGGCCATACTTTTTCTGTATCTACTGACCTTTATTCACTCTCCATGACCTAGCATTTCCATCATGAAATGTAATACTACAAAAGCATCTAAACATGGCTCACCAAGATGGCAAGGAACTCAAACTTTAATCAAATCAAACTAAGTGTATCAACAGGTATAGGTTGCTTAGATTGAGGAAACGAAACTCAGGACTTCCTGAGAGAACATTCCCCAGGTGCCCATAACCAGCAGATTTTATGAAACATAGGTATGATTTGTCTATTTTATAAGTATCTCTTCTGATACAATATACTACAACTGGTAAGTCAGAAATCACAAAACACAAAACAAAACAAAAATAATCAAGCCTCCTTAACTCTAAGGAAAATAAAAAGCGGGAGTTCACCACCATCAATTGGGCAAACAGGTGCTCAGTAAGAAGGTGCTCTATCCCCCACCCGGGACCCTGCATCCTCAAGGTGACCTCTGGCTTCACAGTTGCAACTTCCCTTACCACAGCACTTCCTCCCCAGACCCCTCAGCTTTCCTCTCTGTCAAGTCCACTGTGAAACTCTCTCTCTCTCTCTCTCTCTCTCATGGAGTCTCAGTAAGAAAATTAAGTAAGTGATGTGATATTAAGAAAATGATCTTATGGGACACCTGGGTGGCTCAGTCGCTTAAGCGTCTGCCTTTGGCTCAGGTCATGATCCTGGAGTCCCCTGATTGAGCCCACATCAGGCTCCCTACTCAGTGGGGAACCTGCTTCTCCCTCTGCCTCTGCCCCTCTCCCTGCTCATGCTCTCTTTCACTGGCTCACTCTCTGTCTCTCAAATAAATAAATAAAATCTTAAAAAAAAAAAAATGATCTTACAACAGTGTTCTGACAAACATGCTCTGCTTCATGTAAAAAGGACTGATGTCATTTATAAATGAGGGTCACATATAAAAGACCCTCAAGGGTGTCATCTGCAGGGATAGCCTTTGTGTTGAGTTTGGTGGGTGGTTGAAGATAATTAGGATATTGGACATGTCTAGGGGTGAGCAGAATTGTAGGAGAAATACACATATCTTTACTTTGGACCAACCACTCCTGAAAATGAGTTCGTTTTCCAGAATGTTTTCTGATGAGGTTTTTCACAAACAGTTTAGTTAATAGATACAGAATGATTTTGAAATATTTACATCAACAGTAAATCTGTCAGGTGTGTCTGAGCACAGACTTAATGAAAGATGAATATTGTATCTTTAGAGATGTCCTTAAAAGTTCCATTCCTACTCTAAGAAGTGGGCCCTTTGATGGAATCTTCAGAAGTGTTAAGCAGTAATAGGTTGTTTTTTCTATCTTATGCTTGAGTCAAGATTAAGATTGGTCTGTTTAATCACCAACCTGCAGGAATAATATTTGATTAGGGAAACACCAATTTATTCAAAGGTGAGAAGACTAGTCCTGCTCACACTAGGTCACAGGATGACAAATTCCTCCTCTCTCCCCTTCTTCCTTTCACATGGTTCAAGGTCACGAAGACAGAAGCTCAGGTACAGAGCTCAGGTCTCCACTCCTAGAACAGTGTTCCTACTACCACACTGCAACATCACTGTTCCTTTTACCCCCCTGGAACATATCCACCAGAACAGCCAAGCAAATACACACAGCACCATCTTCCCAGAGTCTAAAACAAGATGTGACAAACAGCGACAATGGGGCAGCAGGCCTGAAGGTAAGCCAGGTACTACTTTAGCCCCTTTTCCCTGTGTTCTCTCTAACATCTGTCTTGGTATGACCATTGGTAAATTTGCTGCTATAAAATCTTATGGTCCTCACCTCACAAGTTGAAGAAGATTAAAAAGAGGGGTACAGTAGGAAAGTTGGATGAAATAAGGCAGATTTGAGAGCCTATAGACAAAAATTTAGGCCTACTGGGCTTTGGGGAGCATTTGCAAAACTGAACTAGACATTGGCCTGGTTGTCATGGAAACCAGCAGTGCTGAGAGGCAGGGATGAGCACTCCAGTGAGGAAAGATCTCCCTGAAGTTCTGGGGGATCATATGAACTCCCAAACCACCTTTGGGCTTGAAATCAGCCTGTACTGCTCCATTGCAAATCTACAACATGGTGCTAAAAGCATTTCTGCAGTTAAAAGTGTTCTGTAGCTTCCTTTGTTGTGTTAGCTAAAAAAAAGAAAGAAAGAAAGAAAAAAAAGAAAAAAGAAAAAAAAATCCATATATTGTGTTCTGGGCTCCTCCTATCTCTTATCTACTACAGAACAGGAGCAAAGGAGAGAAAAACAGGCATGAGCAAAGAACTCATTTGGCAACGTCCTATCGATTTCCACTTCCTGCTTCATCAAATTACAGCAAAAAAAAAAAAAAATGTTTTTCACAGACGGTGCTCATGGGGTGTCAATTGTCAAAATGGGTTTACGGAAAAACTCCTTTCATAAAAGACCTTATTTTGCCAAGGAAGTAATTTTTGGCATGTGAGTCCTGCTCACTACTTTTTACCTTTTTAAATCCTAAGAATTCAGGTTATGGGATTTTTTTTCATTCTTGTTCTTCATCTTAATTTAAAATGATTTCCGTGGGTATGTGCATGTGTGCATGCATCCACACTTATATATGTATTATGGGTACCTATGTGCATATGTGTCTGTAGATAGGAATTCCTTGTTATTATCTCACGTTTTCATTTTAATGCTTACTATTGTTTTGCAGTCAGTATACATTATTTCCTCTGCTCTGGAAATTTTTATGTAATTGTGCTTTTTAAAGGTACTTAATATTTTGTTTTTACTGATAAGGGAATAATTAACATGCGTTATCACTGATCAGGTCCACATATAATCCTATCTCTAGTATCTTCTCCCAATACACTGAGAACACAGTTGCACTGCTTTTACATAATTATACAAACCTGAATATAGTATATGTAAGAGTTTGCATCCTCAAGAAATCACTGCAGAAAGTCGGAGGGCTGGGCACGGCGACAGGTAGCAACTTCTTCTGGCCAGTAGGGGGAGTGCATGTGAACAGAGAGGTTCTGAGGGTCAGGTGGAACCGGGGACTCGGTGTCCAGATTGTTTTGCTCTCTGCCTTCCCACTTCCCTTCAAGCTGAAGGGGCCTAAGTCCCTCTACCTTTAGGCTCAGGCCTGCCCATAATTTAGGTAAGTTGAGGCTCTGGACAAACTGGGCACCAGAAGCCCACAGCTCCAAAAATGGCTGGCTTTGGTCAATTCCCATATTTGTTGTTAGGCCTACACATCTTTTACTCTCCCCCTTGGTTGAATCATGACACCTTTTGGCTGTATTCTTTACCTTGGCTCACAGCCTTCTGCCACCCAGTATTCCACAGCTGATTTTTCATCTCTTGACGGATTCCCTCTGGATCCCATTCTACATCTTTAGCTGAGGAACAACCTGAACTCAGTCCATGGTTTGCCCAAATTTTCTGTCTTCCTTTCAGGTACTAGCTCATTACCTTATGGAGCTACTTCAGTGTGCCTTCCTATACTGCAAAGGCAGAAAAGCTCAAAAGTGAACTTCCCAATCTCCCATGCAACCAAGGTGTTGGATGCAAATTAGATTCTACATATTAGGTGCATTCAAATGAGATCTGAAAGACAGAAGCAAGTCCTTTGAGGCAACAAGTCTAGGGAAAGGTCAAGTTTTTGTACAACATTGTTCCAGTCTCCATTCTCTAGCTTTCTGGGTGTGAGGAGACATTTGCTGGGGAGACAGTAGCCAGACTCCATCGCTGGCTTCTTGAGGGGCCATTCACTGATAGCCATGGTGACAGGAGTAGAAGCTGCTCCCTCCCTGGATTGCAAGCAATCTCACTGATGTCTTCTGGAATCAGTTGATCTAAATGGAGGCCTCCGAGTCAATACAAGTGTTCCGGGAATCATCCCTGGAGATCAAGGTTAGAATCCCTTCTCCCAGGCCTCCAATGGTTTGGAATTCTAATTGTATTAAATCATTTAATCATATAAACCAATCTTATTAAAATACCTGGAGTGGTTTCTGTTTTCCAAATGCAACTCTGACTGATACATCAACCAGGGGGTGAGACTCTGTGAGGAGACATGGAAGCCAAAGAATTAGCAGATGAGAAGTTAACCCCAGAAAGGACAGACAAATCAGAAGGAAGCAAAAGCTCCCCTGGTCTCATCAGGCAAAGTCCAGAGTCTGAGCCCTCAGAGTCACAAACACAGGGATGAGCCCTCAGCTCAGAGAAGCAGCTCTTTTCTGTTTGTCTGGTTTTATAGGTGTGTTTAAGCCAAGCTGACCCCGTAAGTATTGTTAATAGGACAGGTGAACAGATCATTCCTGGGCCTCTCTGAGGCGATTGAGCCAGGTCGCTCTGCCAGGGTTTATTTATTGTACCTGTATTAGTCAGGGTTCTCTAGAGAAAGAGAACCAGTAGGATATATAGAGATAGATAGAAAGAGGTTTATTATGAGGGACTGACTTGCACAATTACAGAGGCTGAGAGGCCCCATTATCTGCCATCTGCAAACTGGAGGCCCAGGAACACTGGTGGTAGAATTCAAGTCCAAACCCAAAGGCCTGAGAACCAGGGGATTCAATGGTGTAAGTCCCAGTCTGAGTTTGAAGCAGGACAGGAAGGGTCAATGCAGTAAGTGCTGGTCCAAGTCTAAAGGCCCAAGAACTAGGAGGACCAATGTCAGAGGGTGTAAGAAGATGGCTGTCCTGACTCAAGCAGAGAGAATGGATTTACCTTTCCTCTGCCTTTTTGTTTTATTCAGACCCCCCAGTGGAATAGATTTTTGGTGTCTACCCCCACTGGTAAAAGGCTCATCTTTACTCAGTTTACCAATTCAAATGCAAAGCTCTTCAGAAACACCCTCACAGACACACCTAAAAGTCATTTTACCAGCTATCTGGGCATTCCTTAGCCCGGTCAAGTTGACACGTAAAACTAACCATCACACCCCCTAGGAATACATGGCTGTGAGATATATTCTGAGGTCAACTTCTCATCTGCTATCACTTTGAATCAAAACTCTTGCCTGACTCCCTCAGTATCTGTCTGAGCTTTTAAAGGCTCCTACCCTGTGCTAGGAGCTCCTTTGAGCCCCAGAAAGGTGCCCCATATGATACTATAAGGTAGATACTATTACTATCATCCTTTTAAAGACTGCAACTAAGAAAGGTTCAGAAACATGCCCAAGATCACATGGCTCCTAAGAGGCACAGTCTGGATTTGAACCCATGCCATTGCAAGCCAAAGACTGCCTTACCTTCTTTGCAATCTGCCTCCCCATAGGCTCTCCTATTCTATAGGCCCTGACTGTATGGAACAACTCTCCGTGGTCATGGATTTTTTTTTTTTAATTTCTTATGTCCACTGTTCTCCCTGAGAGAAGCACAAAATAAGCTCCAAACAAAATGTGTTCTGTGATATTCCTCACATTTCCTGGAATGGGGCAATGGCACAAGGATTTCTGAAGACCCTCCCTATACCTGATTTGCCAGGGCAAATGCCTTCCCCTTTCTTCAGGGTTCCTGAGTGTCAGAGCTGGCCTGGGGGGCAAGGACTGCTCAGTAGCCCCCAGTCCTCCTCCCTCCATCTGGCCCTCCATGGAGGTCCTCCTTGCTGCAATTCACCAACAACTGTCTCCTGGGTCTACATTAGCATTTGAGGGGAGAGAGCTATCCTGCTAGGGAAGAGTCTGCCCAGATGGAGTTTAAGGAAGAGAATGGAACACAAAATAACTAATAATAATTGTGTGTGGGAGAGCACATTTGAAGGTAATAGGGAAAATCACAGAATAATGAGAAAAAGTTTGAGATATAATGAAATGTCCCTATTGCCGCTATTTATGTGTATCTCTCGTATGTGTGTCAGGCTTGTTTTGCTGTATTCTGTTATTTTTCCTGCTGAGGCCACCCTTTCCTCTCCCACATGAGCAGGGACCTGTTCTCAGAGGGCGAGTCAGTTCTAATTTCTATTCTCTGGCAAGAGGCAGTTTCTCAGTCAGAAAAATGAAACTGGGAAGCACAGTCTTAGGGAGAACAGAGAAGAAAATCCTGTATTGTGCTGGCCCCACACCCTTGGGGTAGGCCCAGGCTCCTAGAGGCCTTGTCCTAGGATGATGGCCTACTCACAAAGGTACCCCGGAGTAAGAGTGGGTTGAATCCTGGAAGCCCAGGAGGTAAGCCATCTCTTAGAAACCCAATTACCTGGATTTATGTTCCTTTTGCGTCTTTCTCTCTCTTTTGCCATCTGCTGACCTGCAGCGGCATTTTGTAATAACAACATCTAACATCCACTGAGCACTTACTATATGCCTGGGACTATGCTACATTTTCCTGCAATTATCTAACTCAATGCTCCCAACGGTCCCGGGACATGAGTATTATATGCATCCCTATTCCACAGATGAAAAAAAGTGAGACTCAGAGGGGTAAAGTGACCAGCCCAGGGTCACACCACCAAAAAATTGTCAGACAGTGACTTGAACCTAAGCCTGTCTGATGCCAGAAACACTCTTACCACTTGTCTTATTGCACAAGAGAAAACAACCCCTTCCCTATTGGCCTGATCTCAGCTCTGTTATGGAATAATAAGGAATCAGGTATCCACACTGGCCAGAGGTGGAAATATATGGAAGGTCTATATCTAGGTGACAGGCATAAGTAAGGTGAAATCCTCACGAGTCAGGTGAATTCAGGAGACAAAAATTAGAGCCTCAAAGATCTTTGCCATTTCCCTCTCTTACCAACCACTGAGAGTCTGTCTAGGTTTTATTAATAGCAAAATGTTATTTTCCTCATATAAAGCACTGTGGCCAAGTTTTATGGTGGAGACTTCCATAGAAAAGCAGTATTTCATCTGAGGTCAGCAGCACACCTGGACTTTGTTATCCTGTTTGGTACTTTTTATTTGCTGGTGTGAAATTAATGACAGAGGCCACATGCAAGTCTTCTTGCTTGATGGGGGAAAAAAATAGCATGTATATATCAGAGAGCTTCAAGGCAATGGGGAACTTGAATGAACTATAGATATTATTCACAATACCCAGTTATTACCTTACAAAGGAAGAAACTGGGCTGCTGAATGGGTTATATTTTCTCAAAGTCAGCCATAAAAAAAAGGTCAAGCAAGCACAGGATCATATTCAGGTGGCCTTTCACACTGACCATCCAAGAGTTTTAGCAGGGGCCCAAGGTGATTCGTTAATTTATTTATTCACTCTACAGTGATCAAGTGAATGTATTCCCTGAGCCAGGCTTTGTGCTACACGTGGTGGTAGAACAGTGAAAGTACATGGCCTCACATTACCTGGACGTGCTTGGAACTCTCCAACTCAAACATGCCATTTCCTTCCATTACGAGCTGGGAAGGTACCTATGCATGGTGCCAACGGAATCAAACCAGCAAATAAGAAAGGCCAAGAATAATTACAAAAGCCAGCCCCACTGCCCATCCAAATGGAGCCCCAACTGCCCAGAGGAGCAGTTTGGAGATCCTTTACCCATCTACCTCTAACTTTGAAATGAACTTCATTTACCCAGTTGTAGGCACAAGCAGCAGGAAGGTAAGAAAATGACAATGTCCTGGTCTTTCGGTTGAGAATCAGGAGCATAAGCAGTTTTTCAAAGCTTGAACACCCTGATTGATAAATAGCAAGAGAGTGTGCCCACACGTGCGTGCGCACCACATCCCCCTCCACACACACACACACACACACCCAGGGTACGCACACAATCCTTACTGACGCCGGACTTCCATCCAGACTTTGTTCCAGACCTTCAATTCCTTCTCATAAATATGTTTTTGACTGATTTGCTTTTTGCCATTATCTTTCCAGGTCTGTGTTAAGAAGCCTTTTCTTTCTTTCTTTCTTTCTTTTTTTTTTAATGTTAACTTTGTACTCTCCTGTTAGCTTCCTTTCAATTAGCTTATTTGAAGAGTTCTTTGAAGATGCAAAGTCCTATGTTAAATGTGAAGCATTAACTCTACTTACTCTGTAAACAAATAATGTGAAGGTCATAGAAAGCTAGCAGATTAAAACAGAAGCAAACAGGGAAAAGGTAATTTCCAAAAGAAGACTGAATTTAGTTAACAACAATACCACTAATACCTGGTGGTTTAGGATCTCCTTTTCATTTGCACTCTTGGAAATCTTGACTCATTTATCATCAGAAAGTCCCACAAAGCTAAGGTTCTAAGAAGAAATAGCTACAGTCTGTTTCTGGTACCAAAAAGGAAGAGAATTTCAGTGCTTGCCCCAGACTCTCAGAACAGAGGGAACAAGAGGGAAGCTAGCCCTTTTGAAGTGATCTGCTTATTTCCTAGATTGCTTTCCCTGAAGATGCAGCCGTAGAGTAAGGCAAATGGAGTGGCAAAATAGCAATTGGCTAGCAAGCAGAGACGCAGAAGTTGAGCTTAGTTTGAAAGCCATGAGTGCCTCTCTCTGCTCTTTTCTCTGCTTATTCTAATCAGTGGAGGGTTAGAAGTATTTTGGAGGCAATTTCCAGATCATCTCATTTGCATTCCAGAAGCAGCCTCGATGCAGCATGCACCTGTCTTAACATGAGACTTCAAGAACAGGAGTACTAGGCAACAATTCATAAGCCCTTTTCTGGACACCTTTGAAATCTCCTCTTCTAACGAGGAACTCAGAGATACCTCCTGAATGCAGGTGGGGAGCCCGAGCAGGGCTGCATAATCCATTAAGGGGCTGCTTAAGAGACCAACAACTCAGAGAGCACCAAGGAGCTGCTTCCAGCTCTGTGGCTCTCAGAGAAAGGGCTGTACTCACTTAAATATGAAGAAACATAGAAAAGGATAATGAAATGACTCTTCAACCCATGAATTTATACTTCAGACCGGGGAGAACAACAGCTTGAAATATCCTGGAGAAATATCTTAGCCCATCACTTTTTAAAAATTTTAATTCTGGTACAGTTAACATACAGTGTTACATTAGTTGTGGGTGCATCATATAGTGATTCAGTAATTCCATACATCGCCCAGTGCTCATCACAAGTGCCCTCCTTAATCCCCATGACCTATTTCCCCCAAACCCCCACCCAACTTACCTCCAGTAACCATCAGTTTGTTCTCTATAGTTAAGTCTGTTTCTTGGTCTCTCTTTCCCCTCTCCTTCTCTCTCTCTCTCTTCCTTTGCTCTAGCCCATCACTTTTTTTTGCCTTGGGGCATTTCCCCTGTTGGCCCAATCAGTGTTTGGGGGCATTGAAGTGGCACAGGGAAAGAGATTCTAAACTCTTTCTGTCCCCCCGACCCTCTAAAAATCTCCATTCACAAGAAATTTCTGTTAAACTAAATATACTAACCACTTTGTTCAGGTTAGAAATGTCAAATATTTTGAAGTTCTCAAATTTGCTCCATATCAGTAAAATTGATATATTTTCATCATGAATTCTAAATGGTTGACTAAAACAAAAATTCCCGATATTTGGTTTGCTCTCAGTAGCTATAAATAGAAGATGTGCTAGGATTGTTTTTCTTTAATTTGAACTTGAACCAGATTCACCTGGAGGGTTTGCTAAAATGCAGATTTCTGAGCTCCACTCCTAGAGTTTCTGATTCTGTAGGTATGGGGTGGGACCCTAAAATTTTCATTTCTAATGAGTTCCCAGGTGAGGTTGTTGTTGCTGCTCAAGGACCACACTTTGAGAACCACTGGACTAGAAGGCCTTTAAGTTATATTTCAACATTAAGTATTTGGTGTTTATGGTGACCATTTGATGGAAGAAGAGGGAGGCTTCAGTACAATGTTGAAAAGCTTTATGAACCCACACATTTACAGTCACCTGATTTACGACAAAGGCAACACTGTGCCACAGTGGGGGAAGAGTGGGCTTCTCAAAAGCTGGTGCTGGGTCAACTGAATAGCCACAAAGGAGAAAATATATGTATCTCTGGATCCATACCTCACACCACACTCACACACCCCAATTCTGAATGCAGCATACATCTAAATATGAAAAGTAAATCAAAAAACCTTTTAGAGGATGGGGTTCCTGGGTGGCTCAGTCAATTAAGCCTCTGTCTTCAGCTCATGTCATGGTGCTGTAGTCCCAGGATCAAGCCCCACGTCGGGCTCCCTGCTCGGCAGGGAGTCCGCTTCTCCCTCTACCCCTTACCCCCTTGTGCTCTCTCTCTCTCACTCTCACTCTCTCAAATAAATAAAAATCTTTAAAAAAAACCATTTTAGACGAAAACATATGAGAAAGATGTTTGTGAACTTGGGGTAGACAAAGATTTTTTAATAAGACATTTAAAAAAATTAACCACAAAGGGAAAACAAAAACTTGACTATATTAATATTAATCATTTCTTTTTATCACAAGACATCTTTATTTTTTTAAGACTTATTTATTTATTTTAGAGAGAGAGAGAGAGCACAGGCTCACACAGGTGAGTAGGGGGAGGGGCAGAAGGAGAGGGAGGGAAGGAGAGAGAATCTCCAGCAGACTCACAGCTGAGCATGGAGCCTGACTCTGGGTGGGGCTGGATCTCACGACCCTGAGATCATGACCTGAGCTGAAATCAAGAGTCAAACCTTAACTGACTGAGCCACCCAGGGGCCCCTATCACAGGACACCTTTAAAAGAGAATGAAATGGCAGCATATAGAGTGAAAAAAAACATATATTCTATGAATGACCAAACACTCATAGAATATGTAAAGTACTCTTACAATCCTATAAGAAAAAGATAGGAAATCCATTGGAAAAATTACCCAAAGGCTTGAAATAATACTTCACACAAGAAAATTACCGAAGTGAGCAATAAAACATGAAAATGTGTTCAAACTGATTGGTCACCAAGGAAATGCAAATTAAAACTATGCGGTACCACTTAGACACCAATCAAAATTGTTGAAATGAAAAAGACCAACAAAGCCAAGTGTAGTCAAGGCTTTGGAACAATCTTAATTTTCATACACTGCTAATACGACTGTAAATTACTACAACCACTCTGGAAAATGTTTGGCAGGATCTACTGAGGCTGAACGTTGGCACATACTATGGAAGAACAATTCCACTGTTAGTTATATACCCAGCAGAAATATGTGTGTACGTTCATCAAACATATACACTAGAATGGTCAGGATGGCATTATTCATATTAGCCAAAAAACAGAAACTGGCCAAATGCCCATCAACAGTAGAATGGATAAATAAATTATATCTCCACACGATGGAGTATTATTCATCAGAGAGGGCACATGCAACAATATGAAAAAATTTCACAAACCTGATGGTGAATAAAAATAGACACATACAAAATAATATATATTGTATGATTCCATTCATATTAAGTTTTAAAAGAGGCAATGTTAATCTACGCTATCAGAAGTCACATTTCTAATTGTGAGAAGCACGAGAAGGTTTCCGTGGTACTGGTAAGGTTGTTTCTTGTTCTGGGTGCTGGTTATGTAGATATTTTCATCTCGTGAAAATGCAGTAAGTTATACACACATGACATGAGCATTTAGCTATACATTCACATGTAGTTTAAAAAAATGATGATGAAATGCATTCCAGTTCCCCTCACCTATTCAGTTTGGTTCATGTGTCTGTTTAGTTCCAATAAATCCCTTCTGCTTCAGGTCAAGTCCATTTTTCCTTTTCTTGCTCTTCTGTACAATAGAAATATTAAGTCACTTCTTGGACTTCTCTTTCTTAAGAAATCACTTTTTTACCCCGGTCTTTGGATTTTTCTTTGTAATATTTTAACTGAAGAACTATTTGCATCTTGTCTGATGAATTTAGACCCCATGTGTAAACTGACAATTACCAAATCTGACTTTTCCTCTTGGACTCCAAATACAAGGATCCATTTCTTCCAAATTTTCCTCCCCTCTGCTCTCACCCATCTCAGGAAATGGCACCATCTTATTCAGTTGCTCAAGCTGAAAACTTAGAAGACATCCTTGACCTTACTCTCTCTCTTCCATTCTCTATTTAAATCCATCAAGGCCTATCCATTCTGTGACCAACCCTTCCTAGTAGGACTGTATCCCTTGTGTACTTCACCAGCATCCCTTACCTGGAAAATGGTTTTAGCCTTGTAGCTGGTGCCTGGATCCAGTCTTAGCCCCAACATAAATGCAGACCATCCTCTTGCTTAGAACCCTCCAATGGCTTAGCATAACTATTAAGGACATAATCTGAACCCCTCGCCCTGGCCTTTAAAGAACTTTTTGGCAACATCTCTCCCTCATTTCACTTTACCTCTGCCCATACACTCTTCTTGGGATTCTTCCCTCCTTAGGACCTTGACATATTTCATCTACATAGAATGTTCTTTCTCCCAAATCCTTGTCTGGCTAGTCTTTCTAATTATTCAGTTCTCTATTCCCTTAGAGATGATCATGGGATCATGATCTGAGCTGAAATCAAGTGTCAGACACTTAACTGACTGAGCCACCCAGACACCCCAGCACCTTGCACATATTAAGCACTCAATAAATATGTGTTGAATGAATTAATGAACTATAGACCTCAACAGGATATAGAGCACTATTCTACCCAATCTCTGGCTTATGTGGAGGAAGACGCTGACTCTGTTCCTCATTACTTTGGTTAAAAAGTGTTCCTGAATATCTTCATGCTAAGCAAATATCATCCAACAGCTGAACAATATTCAGTGGCTGCATCTCTGGGCATCACACTGAGACATAAGGGGTAATGAGGTTATGAACTCACAGAAAGGAGGGCAAAGGTAGGAGCACTGGGCAGGCTTCAATTGCCAATGCAGGATCAAGGACTGAAACTATGGATGGAGTCTAGGTAACTGTGATCCAGGAATATGTGAGGGGTCCTCATGTACATGAGAAGGGTCTTGATGTTGGGCCAATATTTGGTAATGCCAAAGACTTTTAAAATCTTCTCTGTTTACGGCAGGAAACAATCTCCAAACATAGGTAGCCTGGGGGCTTGGTATGATATGAGAGGAGAACAAATGGATAGATTAGAAAGCAAAGGGTAAATAGGAAGGTTCTTGCTTACAAAGGCAAAGTCTGATCCTTAGATGATGCCCACATATCATAGAGCAAAACACTGGCAAACATGTTTCCTTGACAGCAAGGAACCTTCAAAATAATTAAACTACCCTGTATATTATAGCTCCAGTTTTCTGCCCAGCCCATTTACTCTTCTTTTTTTAACTCAAACAGCAGGAGGGCTTCTTCTAAAGTAGGGCAAAAAAGGGAGATTTAACTCACCACATCCAGTTTTCACTGTCTCATTAGGCCAAATCCTGTGGTCTGGGTTGCCAGCCCCTTGCATAATGCAGCCGAGCTCAGCACTGCAGATCTCTTCTACAGCTTCACTCCTTCCCCTTCCCACTGCTGCGTGTGGGTCCCTGACAGGCTGCATGGAGCAAAGTCACAAAGAGCCACCCATTCCCCAGAGCAATTGATGCAAATACACCCTAGGCCATTGTGATGTTATTGGGACATAAACCAACAAATCTCACATTCATACCCTTCTGGAACCGTAAGTGTGGCCTAATTAAAGCAGGCACAACAGCTCTGCAGATGCAGCCAGACAGCAAAGGCAGGGCTGCCTGCCTGGCCCCTCACTTCCAGGTTACAACCATGCTACTTGAATTACATAAACTCCTTTGTAACCCAGTGTTCTCTACTCAAAATAATTGGGGTTTTGCCTATTTAGCTTATCTAGCCTCTGAAAGATTTGTGGAAAAGGAATATAGACTCTTAGAGAACATTCCACCCAAGGAAGGAATTCTGCAGAGCATTTCTTGCAGCCTGTCTACCAGGGGCGCTGACCAAAGGCTGACCCTAGCCTGGGGTCACAGAAGGTGAAGCTCAGCAATCCGCGAAGAGGTAGCAGATTCAGCCTGTCATCCTAGAGAGTTATGGGCCAGCAACCAAGGTCAACCTTACAACCTCCTGGCATAAAAAATTTAAATGGAGGCTGGGGACCATGTAGCATATTTGCATCCTCTCTCCCCAGCTAAGTTAGAGTTTGTCTGGAAATAAATGAACATACAGTGAAATTAGAGTGTATGTATTTGATGCACAACAAATATAAAGATAGTAACTCAGTATAACATTGAAATGAAAAATTCTCCAAATGGTTCTTTTGAAATGCCCTGAAAGCAGGATGAGACCACATGTTCCCCCTTCAACGAACTCCCACTCCCAACTATTTCTCTGCCATTGGAACAAATCAGAGTCGAGTCATGCAGATGAGGAGCCACGAAATATGAAACATGGGCAAAGAGGAGGCAGGGTAACAGGAAACGGGTCGGTAAGTGTGGCAGTTTAAAAAAAAAAATGGTCTCAAATGTTTTTCTACTCCTCCCAATAAGAGATGGGGTGTATATTCCCTCTTCTTGAATCTGGGAGGCCTTGCGACGGCTTTGACCACCATAGTGTGACATAAGTGAAGCTATGTGACTTGCAAGGCTAGAGTAGAGAAGACCATTCAGCTTCTACCTGCTTCCTTTGGAAGATCTGCTCTGGGGTCACCAGGTGCCATGTAAGAAGTCTGGCTGCCCTGAGACCACCGTGCTTGAGAGACCACATATAGCAGCTTAGGTCAACAGTCCTGCCTGAGCTCCCAGCCAACAGCCAGCATCCACTGCCAGCCATGTGAGGAAGCCATCTGGAACATCCAGCCCAGTGGAGGCTTCAGAGTGTGCACCCCAGCCAGCAGCTAACTCCAACCTTGGGAGCGATCCCAAGCCAAAATTAACCCTAATTCCAGACCCACAAAATCATGAGCAAAATAAAATAGTCATTTTAAGTGCCTAGTCTAGGGATAACAAATAGTAACTAAAATAACGAGGTTCAAATTGTTGAATTGAAAAATACTATTCTCATGAGGATACGATACCTGCCCATTAACTCTCATCACAAAGCACGCTAAAACAGGCATCTCTTTGAGCAAAGCCACACACAGCCTCTGAGCAAAGACTTAGGCTGGAAGGTCAGAACAATGACTTTCAGGCAGTTTTATCCTCCCTACTTTGAGATGAGTTCTGTCTCCGTGTACTTTTCACCCATCTGTCCTAGTTCTGCCTTCTGATGCCATAATAAGTCTTCTCTCTACTTCTCTGTGACATCAGAAAAGATTATGCAAATATTATAGGTCAATAAAAAAAGAAAAACCTTCTTTGTTCGCAGGTCCTTTGAAGCATTAAGACATTAAAGAAGTGTTCTCTCTTGAGATCTCCCTGGGGGTCATAACATTTACAAATTCTTTGCATAGGTACTTCTTCTATGCAGAAATGGAGGAAATGACTATATGTGAAAAACTGTTTTTATCACAGATTTCTTTTCTTTCAATGTGATTTAAATGCCCAGATCACCAAAAAATTCAAGAAGAAAATGGCACACCAAAAAATTCAGTCTGGGTTAAAGAGTTAAATGCAAACAGCTCAATTTGTTCATTAAAAACAAGAAGAAGGAGAATAAATAAGTATTTATATTTTACAAATAAAGGAAGGTCTTTCTCAGCATAACTTCAAAGACTATGAACAAAAATTGATACAATTAATTATATACACACTTAGAACTTTTGCACAATAAAAATATTCACAAATAAAATTATAAAGCTAATGACAAACTAGAAAAAAATTATTCCTGGCATGGAATAAAACAAAAGATTAAGAATCTTAAGATATATATCTTTTATTCGTTAATAAGAAAATTAACATTTCAATGGGAAAAAAATTTATACAAGCAAAAAAGAAAAATGACAATTCACTATAGAAAAAGTAGAAAAGGCCTATAAATACATGACAAATTTTTTACCTTCCTTTCGTGACCAGTGAAATTAAAATTAAATAACCTGTGTTATTGTTTTACTTCTTTAGGAACACTTTTTTTTTTTTTTTTAGTTGCCAATAACCATGGTTGAGAAAGGTATAGGAAAGGTAACCTTCTATACACTGCTTATCAGCCATTTACTGGCCCAATCTTTGTACAGAACGCTTTAGTAATATAAATCAATAAACTTCAAAATTCCTCCCTCTACAACTCAGTAGTTCACATCTACCCTTTAAATGTGGAAACAATCTATACACTTGGAAGGTTTTATGTATAATAATGTTTGTCAGAATATCAATTATTACCAGGGGAAAAAATAAATTCAAGGTATTTCAATAGGAAAGTGATTGAATAAAGCATAGTATATTCATGTAATAGAGCCCTATCCCGTGGTAGAAAATATTGGTAACGAGCAAATACATACAGATATTGTTAATTTATATAAGCAGGTTATAAAATATATAGATAGGTTTTATATACATATTAGAAATATTTAAAGTATAGAATATGTTATGAACAGGGCGCCTGGGTGGCTCAGTTGGTTAAGCGACTGCCTTCGGCTCAGGTCATGATCCTGGAGTCCCTGGATCGAGTCCCGCATCAGGCTCCCTGCTCAGCAGGGAGCCTGCTTCTCCCTCTGACCCTCCCCCCTCTCGTGTGCTCTCTCTCTCTCATTCTGTCTCAAATAAATAAATAAAATCTTTAAAAAAAAAAAAAAGAATATGTTATGAACATATAGAATATGTTATGATACATAAATTAAAATATATTAAAAACTTAATTATATTAAAATAAATGTAAGTTAAATATAAAATAAAATAGGTAATATATATTTTATATAATCATAATAAATATAAAGATATATAGATTATAATTATATATACAACTTTATACCTCAATTTTGTTTTGTTTTTAATAGAAAAATAAGGATCCCACCAAAATGGCTGTAGTGGCTAACTAAAGCTGTGGAAAATTATGGATAATTTTTATTTTCTTCTTTGTATTATTTTTTTTTTCTTTCAAATTTTTATTTAAATTCCAGTTAGCTAACATATGGTGTAATATTAGTTTCAGGTATAGAATTTAGTGATTCGCCACTTAACATACAACACCCAGTGCTCATCACAAGAGCCCTCCTTAATCCCCATCACCCATTGAACCCATACCCCCGCCCACCTCCCCTCCAGTAACCCTCAGTTTGTTCTCTATAGTTAAAAGAGTCTGTTTTATGGTTTGCTTCTCTTTTTATTTCTCTCCTATGTCCATCTGTTTTATTTCTTAAAATCCACATATGAATGACCTCATATGATATTTGTTTTTCTCTGACTGACTTATTTTGTATTACTTTAGACTTTCTGAATTTTCTACAATAACTATTTTAATCTTAGAAATACTAATATAGATATATGGACCCAAGAAGACACACTTACTATTTTGTGAAGTCTATTAACCATCCAGATTATGTGTCAACAAATATACAAAAAGCCATTTATGATGAAGACTGATTTGATAGGAGAAAGAATAGAAAGAAGAGGAGGCAAAGGAAACTCAAAAGACTAGTGCTACATCACAGGTGTCGGGAAAGTGTCTCTTTGGAAGGGGACTGAGTCATGGAGTAGAAAGAGTTCTGAACTTGGGGTGGGGAGGGTGGTACTGAGACACAGTTCTGAGATTAACTGGCTCCATGACCCAGAGTAAGACATTTGCTACCCTCATGTAAAAATAAACACGTTGGACTAAGGACTCTCAAATTCCCATCTAACCTTAAAAGACTAGTCTTTCTAATGAATTAAGACACTATCTGTGTTTCAATAGATTTTCTTTAAGCCAGTAATACCATAACTAGAGCTGCCAGACAAAATACAGAACATGCAATTAGATTTGAATTTCACGTAAACAGTGAATAATTTGTAGTATATCTCATGCGATATTTGGGACATATTCATGCTAAAATGATTTTCTTTTTCTTCACCCAAAGCAGGACTCTTTTAATAGGCAATCTCTTGTGGTACTCGTGTTTGAGAAACGCTTATGCTAAGGAAGAGGAATATACTAAAAGATTTGTTGTTTATCTGAAAGTCAAATTTAACTGGGTATCTTATATTTTCATTTGTTAAATCTGGCAACCCTAGCCATATAACTTCCTTACCTTACGCAATGGACTGCCTATTCAAGTAAAATCGTATTTCACTATCCCGAAATTATCTTGGTATCTTTTTTTCCTTTTTTGCTCATCTCCTATGTCCAGTCCAATGCTACATTGTAAGTAAAGCTGCTTATCCCAGGATAACCTATTTGACACCGTATCATGTTCAGACATTGGCTGAGGTTGCTGTAGGGGAGGAAAAAAATATTCTTCCTCTGCCCATCTTAGGTTCTCCAGCTGAGGCCCTGTAAATTAGACTGGCAAAAGACAGACTGACAAGAGAAAAACAGTTTATTAACAGATATGTCATACATGTATGCATGGAAGCACCCAGTGCTGAGTAACCCAAAGAGATTCTGAGTTGCTCTACTTATATGAAGAAGAAGAAGAAAATTGCAAATAACCATAGGGCACCTGAAATTGGGTCACTGCTCAGAGAATGCTTTATTACTGGTGGATTAAAGAGGAAGCAGACCTCTAATTGCAGCTTTAACTTCCATCTGTCTGTGTCAGCACTATTCAGGGATAAACTTCTAAAATGATAATACTTTGATTTGGTATTAGACTTTTACCATTCAGTGCACTTTGCCACCTATTATTTTCCTTTATCCTCACAACAAGCCCAAGAGGGAGAGCAATTTTACAGATGAGCAAATAGCAGCACCGCAGGTTAAGTGACCAGCAGAGGGTCACTGAGTGATTTGAATAGCAGAGCTGGGCTCCCAGACAGCGACAGCCTCCCAGTGCCACACTTCCTTCCCGGGACACGAGTGTGCTCTCTCCACACTCACAGGATGGGGTTCCTCCAGGAACCCAGGCCAGTACGGTGCTGTTCAAGGCCCACTGGCCTTTAGTAACTGTCTAGGGAAGGAAAGAAGAAAGGAAGGCAGGAAGAGAGAGAATGAGGGAGGGAGGAAGGAACTAGACAGGAAGGAGATTTTCAGTATAGTAAACATTTGTGTCTAAAGAGTTACAATAAAAGAGCTATTCAGATATTTTAATAGAAGGTCCCTCATCGGGCTTCAGAACTTTATCGTCATGGTCTAGATTAGAGCAGGAATATGATTGTTAAAATATGTATGTTGGACAATTTTCTGTGAAGCCATGATTCCCAACCTTGGAAATCGCTCTGGACCTACAAAGCTTATTGATTCACTACTGGTTTTTCAAGGCCCAAGTCACAATTTCTTAGTAAAGAGTCCCTGTCCCCCCATACAACAAGATCATCAAGGATGATTTAAGGAGTCCAGTAGGTGGTACCCTCATGTGAATAGTATGTTATAGTTTACAAGGTACCACTACCAGAAGCTCTTGATCCCTCTTGGGTCATCTTGAGAAGGTCATAAAAACTATGGACTCTATTAGCGGAAAAGAGAAAATGTGCCTTATGCCCATACACAGACACAATTTTACATACAATTCAGGGGAGGTGGGAGTTCCCCTACATCTTTTCAAACAGACAATAGCCTTATGAGGTATGTAGGCAGGTGTTATTTTTCCATTTTACACAGAAAGAGATTAAATAACTCAGAAATGACTTATCTAAGGGGAAAAGTTATTAGGCAGATTGAATGTCAGCTCTTTTAACTCCTGGCCTGGCGCTCCTTCCCTATATCTATCCCTATAACAATGTACCCAAGTTAGAGGTGAATATATACAAATGGGCTTAAGCAATAATTTGGCCTCTCAGCATATGGGCCAGTTCAAGGAAGGAACATCTTCCTATTTTGTATCACAGGGGTTAACATGTTGCTGTGTAAGCTTGCAGAGCATTTCAATTATCACCAAAATACTACCTTGCCCCAAAGGCCTAACTGAGATGCTGATGATGTATACCCATGATGGCCTTGAATTCATAACCACTTAATTCTGTATAAGTTACAGAAGCATTTTCCAAAGGTTAAATAAAAGTGTCAAGGCAAGTCAGCGCTGTGATAGGAGTAGGTAGGCGATAGGTGATGGGAGTACAGAGGAGCCAATTGGCTAAGAACCCAGGCAGAAGGTGTAGTGGTTTGGGCTGTATGGTGGCAGTGCAGTATGGAGGTCACAGTCAGATTCTGCTTATTCTTTAGGTGGAGAACCGATAATTTGTTGATGAATGACTATAGCGGTGAGCAAAAGGGAAAAGCCAAGGGGTGCCTCCAAAGTTTTGGTCTGAGGAATTGGAAGGCCAGGGTTGGTATTAACTGAGGTGAGGAAGAAAGGGATCTGAAGTCCATTCTTGGACGTGTTAAGTTTTATGTGTCTACTTGACACCCAAGTGGAAATGTCTAAGAGGTAATTGATGTACAAATAAGCCTAGGGTTTCAAGAAGTGATCTGGGCTAGACATACCCATTTAGGGTGTATCAATGGCCTTTAAAGCCATGAGACCAAATGAAGTCACCAGGTGAGGGAGTCCAGACAGAGAAGAGGCCCAAAGACTGAGCTCTGAGCACTCCAGTGTCACGCAGTTAGCAACCTCTAATGGGTCATACACTCAGCAGGCGTAAACCTAGCACTGTGGCTTGGGAAATGCCGTGTTCAAAAGAACGGAGGCCTGGCATATCTGAAGCTGTCATTATGGCAAGAATGGTGGGATTAATCAGGTTCTGACCAATCAGGGGTCACCCCTGAGCCTGGGGAAGAACGCCCAGGCCAAACCCATCCAAACCACGTGCTGGGCACAGAGAAGCAGAACAGATGTTGAGGAGAGCGCCACAATGCCTGCCACACTAACCACACAACTTTAAGGTTTTTGTTGTTGCTGTGACAGTTTGGACATTAAAAAAACCTGGATTTAAATGTTGGCACTGTCACCAATTGCATGATATCGGACCAGTTACCGAACTTTTTAAGCCCCTTTCTTTATTTGTAAAATGAGAATAATTATATTTCCTCCCAGCTTAAGAGATATCTAGAAAGAATCTACTCAGCTATTACAAAGAGTGCTCAATGCAATGTTTGATACAAAGTAAGTATCATTAGTTTTCTTAGCCTGGGTTCTCCTGAAAGCAAGCCCGCCCAGCAAGCAGTAATACAGGAAGGTTGGAAAGCAAAGGAGAAACTGGTTACCCTTGCAAATGATGGGATGGATGGCACACAACCTCCTAGAGAACCTTACAAAATGCGCCTCTGAACTGTGTGTCCCAGATGACAACAGGGGGAAGCATTTATCCATGGCTCCTGTTCCTGCTGACGGAAGATGTCCCGCACCCCAACACCCCACTGATCTCTCCCACATTTCTGGGTTCTGAACGCGCACCTCTGGGGTTTCATGAAGGCATCCTATCCCACTGCTTTAGCTAAGACCCGGGGCAGGAAGCAAGGTGCACCGGCCGAGGTGAGGAACCATCAGCCTGCCCCGTGCAGAGCCCACTGAGGCCGGTACAGAACTGGTCCCCGCCAAGGCGGCTGGAAAGAGGGAACGCTGAGGAGATAGGAGATGAGCTCGAAAGATGTGTGCTAATGACTTTAGTGGCATAATTATTACTAGGCATCTTTGTTAAATCCTTCTATTGGAGACTCTTATCTTTGAATCTCCTGCTCCATCAGATCCGCTCCAGAAATGCAGGACTAATAACTTTTCTTCTTCTTGCACCTATAACTCAGTGCTTTGCAAATAGAACACAGTCAATCATTATTAAATTAAAATGAATTAATAGGACATTAAAAAAATAAAATGTGTATGTGTGAAGATTTATCATTTGAGACGTATGCATTTAGGGTATGTGTGCGTCAGCTCCTTCATCTCTGCTTTATTTCCTCCTCTAGCAATTTCAAAGCAGAAATTTGGTGGGAAAGTCTTGGACTGCTTTTTATTTCTTTTGGCTCTGTGCTGGAAAAACAACAACAGGAGCAACAAAACCCTGATTTTGTACAAAAGGCAATAAGGCTCCGAAAATTTTTTTTCTCTTCTCTAATTGCTTCCCCAGCTACCTTTTCTAGATTTGTAGGAATTAATGGTGGGAAAGAAACAGCTCAATTGGTTGTGCAGAGCTGAGCTCCTCTGAGCTTCATTACGGCCTGAGTAAGAAGAGGGCTGCGGGCAGAAGCCTGTCTATCTCCCCGGCTTCTGCGGGAGCTTCTCATCTGTGCAAAGGTCGGCCTACTTCCTTCTCCCCTGTGTTGACTGAGCAGGTCACATGCTCTCACTTTTCACCCTAGTTAAGTAGAATCCCATTAGCTGGATAAATAAGACTGGATTACACTCTATCTTCGCTCGATCTGGTTGGCATTTTCCCACCTGCGAACAGGTTTTTTATTGTTTTGAGAACCCATGTGAACCGTACACAAAGATAATGTAAAGATAATGGGCAAGGTCAGCCTTATGCACAGGCAGCTAAGCCACTACCCACCTGCATAATTAGAGGGCAAGTTCTTCCCGCAGTTATGGCTTGAAAGCCCATTATTAGCACTTGGTTTCTCTCTGCTAACAGTTTCCTTCCCAATGCGTCTCCTTGGAGGAAGATCCTATAGTCCTGGGGGAAAGAGATTTAGCACTCTCGGTCCCTAACAGTTTAACTGGCTGGCTGGCTCAGGTGCTGCTCCAGGTGGGCGTTCTAACTGAGGAGGCAGAGAGTTCAGGGAAGGCTGCAGGTCAAAGCCTGGGAGGGTGGCTGGAAAGCCTGGAGGCATGAAGACCCTACCAACCTGTATGGAACCCAGTGATTTGACTAGCCAGCCCCGCAAGTGAGGCATGGCTAGGCCTTTTCAAACCCCCAAAACTGTAGTGCAGGCCTTTCGTTTTTCTGTGGTCCCAAATGGCAAGTAGGTATTGCCTTTGGCCACAGAAGGCAGCATGAGCTAGGCACCAGCAAGCGACCAAGCCAAAGGAGCATTGCAGAGGGGACACAAGTGTCCTCCCATCTGCTTTCAATAAGCCTCCCCCTGTTTTGTTCTCCCAACCAAAAATTGCATTAGACTCATCTGTCCTTATCACCTTTTTCTAAAATGGCATTAACTCCTTGCCAGGTCTATCACCTTTTACAGAAACAAAGCACTTAACAATTTTAAGCACAATTTACAAATGAAACGTTCCCCCCTTCTCGTTCTAAAGGCCTCTATCAGACTGTCCTTCAGAGAAGGAAATTTAGTACAAAGAGGCCCAGCTCTTCCTGTGCTTGGCCTTAGCCTCCCTTTTCTGTGGGATTTACCCCCACTCTGCTGATCTCCTGGCTTTCTGGCAGATCCCCTGGCTTCCCTCTGCCTTTCTGCCTCAAGTTTTGAGGGGAAGGGCATTTGGCCTTTGCTTTCAGTTTCATCCACCTGCCACCACCGCAATTATTCTGTCCGGGGGATTTACATTCCCAGCGTCATTTCTAATTTTGGAATGATTGGCTTCCATGACTGCTAAAGGTATTGCAGAGATTCTCACTAGTTAACTGTGCAATCAACAGTATTTCCCAATCACCAAGAAAGTGCCCTACTTAAGGGCTACAGAGGTGAAAAGACAAAATTCTGTCCAGAAGGAGCCCACAGTCCAGGCAAAACTGTAAAATCCTTTAAGCAAGGAGGCCACTGGACTGAGCCTGTGTAAGGAAACCAAAATCTAAGCCCATAAATGCCTCAAGGTTACGAACTTGAGACCCAAGGACAACAATCACAAATAGCCAACTAGGCTTTTTGCTACAGCCAATCAGTAATTTCCTTACCTTGCTTCCATCTTGTCTCAAAAAAAATCTCTCCCCAAGCTCCTGCAGGTGGAATAGTCCTAACCAGTTTCAGTTTGGGGCTGCCTGATTGGAATCGATTTTTCTCCAACTCAAAATGTTTAGTATGCCTCACTTTATCTTTTAACAAAACTGCAAACATGTAATGAATATACAATATAATAAACACTTCCATAAAGTTGTGAGTAGAGTCTCCTTGTCAAGAGTACCAATATAGGGGGGCACCTGGGTGGCTCAGTTGGTTAAGCGACTGCCTTCGGCTCAGGTCATGATCCTGGAGTCCCTGGATCGAGTCCCGCATCGGGCTCCGTGCTCGGCAGGGAGCCTGCTTCTCCCTCTGACCCTCCCCCCTCTCATGTGCTCTCTCTCATTCTCTCTCTCTCAAATAAATAAATAAAATCTTTAAAAAAAAAAAAAAAAGAGTACCAATATAGGCCCAGGGACCCTGCCTGAGAGAGAGATTTCCAGGGAAGGAATATTTGGCCAACGTGCAGGACCCTGGTATAAAGGGCAGCTTGTGGAGAAGCACATTTCTCCAGACAAGAGGAAGAGCATGTGCAAAACACAGAAGAATTTAGAACAAAGCCTGGTCAGCTTGGGAATGACATGACCATATCTATTTGTGAGAGGACTGCCATGGAGGAAATATAGAGGGATAAGCAGAGCTGGAAAACACTGGTTTCTGGTATCCCAGTGTGGAGGTAGCAAAGAGCAAAAATCAGGGAGAGAAAGAGCTTGAATGACCCTTTTGAACAAAAATGGCAGAATGAAAAACTTTCCTCACGTGGTTCAGCTGGGGTTCAAGGCAACACCCAAAGCTCCCTCAAAGTGCCCTGCTGACAAAAAGACAGTGTGAGTGTGAGTGTGTGTGTCCAATTGCTTTCAAGTCTAAACCAGTATTTGAGATTTGAACTTTGTCCTAATTTGCCTCCCACTTGAGTTTTTAAAGTTTTCTTCCACTTTATCTACTCAGCAAATACTTGCCCCCGGCATCTCAAAACTCAGCTGGCTGTATTTTAACCAGAAAATATTTTTCTTACCTAACAGCCACTGAGTTTTTTTAGGGCTGCCATTACTGATAACAGATGCTGAAACATTTCAACTTACTTTTTATTTCTTTTTTTCTCAAGATTTTAAAATGGGTTTTAAAAGCATTTTATATAGTTTTTTAGCCTCAATATGTTTTTCCTAACATTATTACTCCTTTTCTTCCAATGTATAATAAAAAAAATTAACAGCTCCTGTTACTGTTTATTTCCCATCTGTTGGAGATGATATAAAATTTCAGATGTGCTTAGAAAATACCTACCAAACATGCCAAATATAATCTATACTATACTAAACATTATGTTCATTGTATATATTTTATGCACCACTTCTGGCTAAACTGTGCATTATTATAGCATGAGTCATCCTGTTTAACCTATTGTAATTTTACCAGACTCAACAGTGGCACTGAAATTGAATTAGGATACCTTATGTGTATACTACAAACAATTTTAACTTTTTCTCTACTAATATGGCAGACTATATTCTTTTTTAAGAGCATCAAAACTGTGGTTGCTAAGCATGTTACACTCACATGTAACTGATGAAGTTCAAAAAACTCTCAGCATGTGAAAGAGCAAGGATGCTGTGGTGAATTTATTGAAAACTTTTTCTTGACAGAGCGCAAGCACTGGTTATCTGAAGCAGTAGGTAAAAGGATAGATGGCCATTGCCTTAAATCTGTCTGCAGACCGCCTACACACAAGGCAATACTGGCAAACGATGCCTTCGCCCCATCATGTCCTCTGCACTTCACACCATCCCTGGTGACTGAAAACAAGCTTCCAGAGGTTAAAGGAGCTGTCATCTTCTTGCACAAAGATAGACTCCTAACCAATACTTGTTGGAATAGATGTGCTTGACTATTAGTAAGCTTCAGAAATTTCTTGAACTCCATTTCAAGTACACTGTTTAATAAGAGACAGCAATACTAAACTACACATCCCCTGTTGCAAGAGGATGTTGTAGACACAGTGTATTTTCCAGACATGCTGAAACATTTATGAGCAATGAGCATACACACACACCACACACAGAGAATCCTATTTTTTGCCATGGAAACTCACCTATCCTCTTTCTCATTATCTTATTTCTGCTCTATTTCCATTGATGCCGCAAATGGTTTTATTCAGCTGTCAAAGTTAATAATGATAAGCTGAGCACAATAAAATTTGCTCCTGTTTTGCAGTTGCGCTGCATTATTGTGTGTCTTACTCTTTGGGGTTCCTGGCATGGTGCCATGTAAATGACTTCACTTTGGTTAATTCTTAGTTGATAAACCCAGGGCCCAATCATTGCTAACTAAGAGGAAAGAGAAAGATTTAGAGTGGGAATATACTGGATTAACTGTGCACTGCCATCCAGCTATTAACTAGCCCCAGGGAGTTCTCAAAGTGTGACCCCGTGACCCCTGGCAGGCTCAAGACCCTTCCAGGGGACCTGTGAGATCAAAACTACTTTTGTAATAGTAGTAAGAAATTATAATAACACTCAGAAAATTATTTTTATATAATATGAAATTATTTAAAATAATACTAAGAAATTATAATACCAAATTATTTATTAATTTTTATAATACTGACAAATTATAAGAATACTTAATATTGAATATTTCTTATGCTAAGAAATTAATAATTATTTAATTTCTACAATTTTTATAATCCTAAGAAATTATAAGAAAATACTTAGTATTTTAAATAATACTAAGAAATTATTTATCTTGTAAGTGTACAGGGGAGTTTTCCAGAGGCTACCTGACATGTGATATTGTAACAGATTGAATGCAGAAGCGGATATGAGAATCTAGCTGTCTTCCACTAAACCAGACACTAAAAAGATTTACAATAATTTAGAAAAAATACCACTCTTCTCACTAATGTTTTTCCTTTGGAAACATGGTTATTTTTCATTATAATATGTTATTTATGTTAACATATAACAGTTATTTTTAAACAAGTTAAATATTTTAACAATTTCTGTTTTAATTTTTAATACTTTGATTGATAAAATCCATATAAACAAAACTTCTCTGGGGTTTCCAATAGTTTGTGAGCATGTAAAGTGGCCCTAGAGCCAATAGGTTTGAAAACCACTGACCCAGTTTCCAGTTAATTCTTCCATGGTAAACCCACAAGGCTGAGAGAAGAAAGAGAGAAAAAGTCAAGATCTCAGAGGTGCTCATACTGGTTCCCTCAAATGCCCAGAAATTACTCATATTGTAAGCATTAATACAAATCTCCATTGATTTGGTTTTCAATTTACATTCAATTGAAGTTATTTTTTTCCTATCAATATAACCAGACTGAATCAGCACTTAAAGAAGTCTCCGTAGTTAATTTTAATGGCATCCCAGGAGGATGAGTAGGAACGAGTACTAGGTCCCTACTATGTGCCAGGTACCTTATAAATGGCAGGTGGTTAAGAGTAGAGGCTCTGGATACTGACAGACTCAAATCTGTCTCTAGAACTTACTAGTTCTATGAGCTTGGGCAAGTTAGTTAGCTTCTCGCTGCCTTCATTTCCTCATTTGGAAAATGACATGTCTCACCAAGTTGTCATGAGAAGTCAATGAGTCATTACATGTAAAAAGTCCTTTGAGCAGTGCTTGATACACAGTACTAAATTAATGTTAACTTTATCTAGCTATATATTCTTCACAACCATCCTAGGAAGGACGAGTTATTATCGCCTGTTACTGATGAGAAAACTAAGGCTCCAGGAGGTCAGGCAATCTCCACAGACCATGTAATGTATGAGCAGTATGAAGATTGCAAGTGACGGAGGCGCTATTTGCATCCAAGTCTACATGATACAAAAGCGCTTGCGGTGGTTCTCAAACTTGAGTTCACATTGGAAATACTCTACCCTCAGAGTTTCTGAGTCAGAAGGTGTGTGGTGGGAATATGCATTTTAAACAATTTTCCTGGAGTTGCTGATACTGCTGGCCCAGGAGCTATACTTTGAAAACCTCTGCGCTAGAGACCAGACTTGGTTAACAAGAATATACACATCCATAGCACCACCCTTAAATAGTCCAGGATATCCTCACTTTGCCATATCATTGTTATTTTTGTAGCCCTCCTTTTCTGGACCTTTATCATAGTCCCATTGTAATATAGGGAAAATCAATGTTTATGACTACTTCTTAGGTTTAGAACTAAAAGAGTGATCTTACCAAATAATTATTTAAACTCATGTCTTCTAGAAGTGAGGAAACAAGAAGACCCAGTTAACTGATATTTAAGCAAGAGGTTTTTTCCCCCCCAAAGCTTATTTTTTTATCATTTTCTTTATGTAATTCCTACCCACTTATCCAAAAACAAACAAACAAACACCTTAAACTAGCCAGTGAAGCATCTCACCCAGGCCCTAACTTTCATTCTTTCAAATGTGATCTAAACATAGATATATATCAAGTCTAAGCAAAAGTAAAAAAAAAAAAAAAAAAAAGTTGACTGTCTCATGAGAACCAGCTTGGATTGAGCAAGCACTATTTCTCAATTGGCTGAAATTCTGAGATCACCATGACAAAAAGGTGGAAGGGAGTGAAAAATTAATTTTCTGAATCAAATTGAAGAAGAGTCACCTTTGTCTATGAGCTTCACTCTCTAATGAGAAGTTGGTAATGTGATTGGAAATTGGCTAGGTAATAATACACGGAGAGAAGTCAGTGGGTCAAGATGTAGATGTTGTAGTATCGTAGAAGTAACACCTAGTATACTCGGTCCTACTTCAGATCATTTAGCTAAGATGTGCAGAACTCAGCATTGGTCAAGATGAAAGCAATGACCATGCTGGAATTTAAGGAAGGAATTGATACTCTGCTACCTCTCAAACAGAGAATGGGCACTTAGGACAATCACCATTCTTAACAAGAAGCATAGAGCCAGAATAAGAGAGCAGAGATGCTCCCTTATGGTCACAGGCTGAGTGAGGTACTTGAATTTATGAGTTCCTCTTCATTTCATTCTAAGGGAGAAAAAGTCCTCTGGAAGCCATGATTTCTCTTCTCTTCCTCTTTTCCCTACTCTGTTTCTAATTATCCCCTCTTCCACTTTTTGATTGTGTTGTTCTTCAAGAAGTGGGGAGACAAGTTAGAAGGCTTTTAAACAGTAGTTTCTTTTCTAGCTAAGGAATTTTACAGGTGTTATATTTGAAAGAAATGATTTTCTGCTGAGGGAAGGAGAAAAGAGGAAAGAATAACTTTGATGTGTATTGGCAGATTTGGATTAGATATTTGGAATAACGGTTGAACTATTAGAAATATTTACTGCTCCTGAAGGTAGCAATACAGAGAAGCTTTTTATGACTAGAACAGACAACTTCATTCTGTGTTGATATAAGAACACTCATACCCAAACAGAGAGGGTCAAGAAATCTTCTAACCCTATAATGCTATAAAAATAGAAATTGAACAATGAACCAAGGTGCCTAGTTTCGATATTATTTGTCCCAGGCCTTGCTCAGTCTAGTAATTGCTTATGGAGAACCTTCCACATGCCAATCACCATGCTAGGTATAGTGATACAAAAACAGATAGGACAAGACCCCCTGCCCCCAAGTTGCTTTTGGTCAGTCTAGGGATCACGTCCAGATATTCTATTTCCCCTTAGATATATACCACCTAGCTAAGCAGATTTATCTCATAGGAGGTTTCTGTCTTCCTCAGACATAAGAAAAGGACAACTAGACCACACCCCAGTAGAGATATGCTCCCCTGTTCCTCCCTAACTCTCCTCAGTTGTAGCCAGAATGTTCTGAAAAGGGTACTCTGTACCATAAATTCATAAATCCATCTATAGGGGCAGAGCTAGGCAGGAGAGCTGCCATTCGATTGATATAATAAACCTCCAGGAACAAGCTTGAGTGCCTGACTGTTGGAGTCGTCAGCAAAATCCACAGATTTAATTATACCCAAGTAATTGCAGAAAAGATCATCCATTATTCTAACTACTCTGAGAGAGAAGAGCCTATACCCTGAAACGACTTTGTAGTAGCATAAATGGAGATCTATTCATTAGGACCATGAAATAAAATGGAAAACTGTTTTCTTTTCAGAGCAATGTGATTACCATCACCAGTAATGATATTATGGGAAGAAAAACATACTGTCTGTGAGGACACACATTTTCCTTTCTGCCTTGGCCTTCTTTCTTCCTTTGAAGTGATCATGGTAAGTAAGACATGGATAACTTGAGCTCATCCCGAACATTCCACCCTAGTGCCCAGATCTGGTACTTTTTAAACAAAAAGATTCAGAATCCTCAATGTACAGTCACTTCTCTCTACCAATTCTAAAAGCTTTTTGGCTTTTTTTTTTTTTTTTAACTCCTTTGGTTATAGTCACAGTACGCAGATTAAAAGCCTAACACAGCATTATTCTTATAGAAAGACTGATTTAAATTGGAAATTGAACTAGGTATTGAGCAGTTACAGAAGCTAAAAAAAACTAGAAATAAAGTCTTAGCAGGAGAAGGCATAGGTATTTGATTTTTTTTTTTTTTTTTTGTAATATAAAAGCAGGATTTGGAGCAAGGATTATATAATGGTAAGCGGTTTGAGGAGAGGAAGAAAGAATAAGGTGATATGGCAAACCCAAAAGAAGCTTGTATTTTACTTCATTTTAATTAGGGATTAAATGTATTTGTGGATTCTGAAATTATAATGAAGTAGGTTGGGACTGAACAGAATAGGAGTTAAGATTTGAAATTTTAAAAAGTTTTTTTCTAATAGCAATATGACAGCTGATTGGGGATGAGCAATTAAAAGATGGGCTTCAGACCTCTTGGACTACACACTCAGGGAAAGACTGAGTAAAGGAGACCTGGAGATGAAAAGATGTAGTTAGGACAGAGCGAGCCCAGAGGAAACAACTGGGTTGTTATCAGGCACCAGAAAGGTGGCAGGACAGAGAATGCAGACCATTGGTCAAGGGCAAAAATATAGTTTCTTTTGGTTTTTCTCTGAAGTCTTAAGTGTGTATAGTTACAAAATATGTGACTTTAAAGCAGACGCTTAATATTCACTCTCTTATTAAATCCCAATAACATTCTTTTGAAGAGATTAGGAGAAATGCCCTGAGTCTCATTTTACAGATGGTAAAGCTGAGGCACAGACGAGAGACTCCAAATCACATTTAAAGGAAGAAGTAGAAGTAATTTGCAAGTCCACTGATTTCAAGTCCAGCTGTCTTACTACTGTGTTTCTCCATGGGAGTTGCATGCCCAACCCCTGACGTTTCTTCTAGACCCGGGCAAAGGGAAGAGATCTGTGGTCCATATTGAAGTATTCAACTTTAAAAAAAAAAATGGATTTGGATTGTCACTTTTAATATCTAAAGAGCTACCAGGTAAAAGAAAAACTAAACTTACTCTATCTTCACACAAAAGACAGAACCAAGGGTAGAAGTTGAAAGCTATGGCAGGGGGCAGGGAGTGGAATTTCCATTCAGCATTAAGGAGAGGTTTTTAATACTTAGAACTTTCTAAAAATAGAGTAGTTCCTTTACTATAAGTAAGTTCCCTGTTACATGAGATATTCGGGTAAAGATTGGATGGCCATGTGCCAAGGATATCATAGAGAGACTCATGGTCTTGTTTAAAAATTGGACTTAGTGACATCTAAGGATTCTTCCATAGATTACATGGCTCTTTGGCTTCTGTTCTTCAGTCTCAGACTCATTCTATCTTCCATCTCATGTTCACTAAAACAGAGCAATCAACTGCTGAGTATGGAGAAAATGAGCAGAGAAAAAAAATTAAATAAAGATGGGAATCCCCCCTACTCCCTTTGAAATGTGAAGACTGATAATAGGAACCTTTCTCTGACTAACTGAAAACACTTCCTCTTATTCATCTTGGAAATCCTTGACAAACTTCCCATGGGTCAGAGGGATTTCACAGATTTCATCTGTCTGTTCTCTCTTAATGGATTGGTACCTCCTCAGTACATAGTAGTTCTGATAGAGATGTTTATATCCCTGGCTGTTTGAGACACAGCTTTTCAATATCCAGAAAATAGATGAACACTTCATTGGAATTATTTAAAAGTAGTTGTACTATCAGCTTCCTATGTGCTTAATTTCCTCCTGAATCAAAGCATGTAAAGTAGAAAATTTTACTAGCTGGTTGAACAATCCTTAAAAACCCAAAACTTCAGGTAATATTTAAGCCATAATCAACAAATTTTATTGAGTCTTCACCACTACATTTCATTCTCCATAAAGTTTCTGTAGAGTTACAGCTACTGGACTCAATTTAGGTTCATTATCAACAAGTTATGGCCAATGGATCTAATTTCTTTATTTAAAAGGATTATTAAATTAGATAGGCTTACCATGCAGGAAGCATAGCAAACACGAACATAGTATACCTGGACTTTAGCAGGGTATTTAATGAGGTCAGTCACCATGATCTTAACAAAAGCCAGGAGCACTGGACTAGAAACAAGAACATTTTAGGTGGAAGATTACAATTTTTAGATATCCATACCCAAATGGTACTAAGCAGCGGATACAGATAAGTAAGAAGAAGTAAATCTTCTTCTCTTTAGTTTAATCTGGGATGGCAACTCATCACATTTTCAGATAACACAAAGCTCAAGATGGATACTAAGCATGCTAAATATTAGGATCAAACTCCAAAATGTCTGTTAGACTGGACCAAGAAATTGGGCTTTGTAAGATGAAGTTCAGCTGAGATAAACGTGTGTGACTTTTACACTGGAAAAGCAACCAAACCTGAAAAACTGAGGTAATGATATGATACAGCAGTGACATAGGGACTTTAACTGACAATAGACTGTGTTTGAGTAAAGAGAGGAATGTGACTCTTCAAAAACAAAAAACAAAAATTGGGAGACTCTGTGTGTGATATCATGATTTATAATAAGAAGTATATTTGATTTTTGTCCTCGTTCCTGGCATAGAGCTCCTGAAGTCCTTGTACTTTCTTAAGTGATAAGAGTAGCAGGAGCATCTTTTGTTGCAGTGAGGTGAATGGGGGTGGGTTCCTGGATGGGGGCTAGTCACCAGAAAGACCAAAAAATTTGGAATTTTCAGTCCCACATCCCACTCTCCAGAGAGGAGAAAGGGACTGGAAATGGGGTTAATGATTGATCATTGAAGAAGCCTCCATAAAATCTCAATAGTATGAGGTCTGGAGAGCTTATAGGTTGGTGAACACATGCGCACTAGAAGGGTAGCACACCCCAAATCCACGGGGACAGAAGCTCCTGACCTTCCCAGACCTCACCCTATACATCTCTTCATCTGGCTATTCATCTGGCACTTTTCTAAACAGATTTTAGTTAAAAAAGAACTTGCTTAGGAAGATAAGACAGGATAAGCGTCAAGTGCAAACTAACTGAGGCAACACTGAAGGGCACAGGACACTCTAACCCAAAGAAAATATGATTACCATCTTCCAATATTCCGATGACTTGGTTGTGCCACAGATACCTAATTTGTTCCATATGGCTCCAAGGAGTAGAACTACCAGAACTACTGAAAGGAACGTAAACAGATTTTAGTTAATCCAAAGGTGAACTTCTCATAAGTAAAAATACGCAAAGAACTGAACGTGCTGTCCCCATTGGAGGTTCTCAATCGTGGACCAGATGCCTGAGTGAGAATGTGATAAAACCCATGCATTCGAGGACATCTGGACCGTGTAAACACAAATAACAACAAAGCAACAACAAAACAAAATCTTCCCATGCTGGCAGTTGACTATTCTAGAATAGATAAATGAATGCCAAGAGACTAAAGCTCAATTTCCTCCTTTTCCAATTTGCCAAAATCATTTCTTCCCTCTCTACCTCTATTTTCTTGCCTGTGAAGTGAAGGTAATTCTTTTTGCCATCTCAGGCCAGATGGGAAAGTCTGTAATGAGCTTGGAGCCTAGAGTATTCTTCACTATAAATTCTCCATGTGTTGCTGTTACTGGTTTTTTAGAAGGAAATTCAAAGTTTTCTGCTTGAATCAGAACTGGGTTCAAAGTTTGGGAGAGGGCTCTCAAGTTATTTCTTTTTCTCTTTTGAAAATAAAAGTGGGATGTGATTTGGGCCAATCAGTTTCCTTGATGGTGCAAATAACAATACAGCTGCTGGATGTTCCCAGGGCTTTACATGAATTGTGTTCTGCTAACCCAGGAACTCCCAGGTTTTACTTAAACACATTGGCCTGGTACCAGCTCATCCATCATGCCAGCCTCTAAACAAACAAAGGCCAACCTGCCGAGGCACTGCTGAATAGGACGCAACAACTGGGGGATTAAGACCAATTCCAAATTGTACTTTCAATACCTTTCAAATATTAACCCAGTTTTTAACAATATTTTTTCTCGGATCTAATATTTTTTGTCTCAGGCCCTTTCATTTCTCAGACCCCTTTACACAGAAGACGAGCAAATCAGTTTTTGGTGGGGAGGGAAGGCTGTGGAAGACAATGCATGATAACACAGAGAATTCTTCCATGAGTCAAACACAAGAGGGAAGAAGACACAGTGGGAAATATCAAGGCAAATGTGACCTCCACAAAATGCTGAGATTTTCCATTTCAAAATACCTGACTTCTAAATTAAACACCCTTCTATGTTGCCATAATGGTTACAAATACCAGAAAGCTTTTATTTTTGAAATCCTACTTCCTTTGGTTGACAAGTTGGGGTTTTTTCCCATTCTTTTTCTTTGCTGTTTGTTTAAATCAAAGGGAGAAAAAAAAATACACTCAATTCCACCAAGACAGACAGAAATGTGAAGCATGTAAGGCTACGTGTTTGGGTAGGTCCACTGATAGAAAATGTTCAATTTTTAGTAAATGGTGATGGAGCATACACTGCATTAATTTTGTAAAGTGTGATAGAAGAATCATAATACATAATCATATGGGTAGGTTGTCAGAATACAATGGAAATAAATACCAATTACACTTCTGAGTGAAAGTTCGTAAATAGCTCCCAATGCTTCTGCCAAGAGAGACAACTCAAAGCAGACATTTGTTGTTTGACTATGGACTTATAATTTTAGTTGAATTGATATCACTGATTGCTGGTATAATGATCAACTATTTTCCCAGCCATTAGATTTTTCTTATTGTTTCCTCTGTATTCTTTATCCTTATTTTAATGTGGATAAGAGGCACAATTGATATTCTCAGTACCCTAATCTCTAATAATGAAAGGACCCCCCAGTTTTGTTGGTTTAGCTATGGCATAGTCCATGCTTAATGCTAAAGTTACAGCAGGAGTCAAGAATGTAGTAAGGTAATGACTCTCATTCATGATAGGAGAGATAAGAAGACTTTTAAATTCACTTTTAATAATAAGGAACATTATTATTGCATCTTCAAGTTTTACAAAAAAGAAAACATTAAGTCATGGCTTCCCAAATCCATTTGCATATAAGTACCCAGATAGAAATATAAAGTCCAATTGTCAAAGATGCTGAGGTATTCAGTATTATGTAGATCAAACATTTGGGTTTTTAAAAGTAATTTTAGTTTGCTTTATTACAGTTAGTTTCAGTTGTGAACTCGAGGGAAAATGTATAAAAAGTGGGTAATTTGGCAACTGTCTTAGTCTGTTTGGGCTGTTAAAACAAAATACCATAGACTGAGTGGCTTATAAACCACAGAAATGTACTTCTCACAGTTCCAGACGTGGGTAAGTCCAAGATCAAGGCATTCGCAAATTCTAATAAGGCAGTGTCTGATGGAAGCCTACTTCCTGGGTTCATTGCCACCTGTCTTTTACCAGTATCTTCACAGGGCAGAAAGGGTGCAGAATGGTTCTGGGCCTCTTATAAGGGCACTAATCATTTTGGAAGGGCAATTTCTTCATGATCTAATAACTTTCTAAGGATCCTCCCACCTTTTAATGCCATCACTTTGGTGATTCAGTTTTAACATGATTTTGATGTGGGTGGTAGTCTATGGCAGCAACTATTTGCTCTGTGCATTTGATCAGTGTAGATCAATAAAGATGGGATGTGATCAGAGGTGGGTCAACTTTTTTTGCAAGGAGTCAGAGAGTAAATATTTTAGTCTTTGTGGGCCACACTCTTTCTGGGTCTCCGTGGCAACTACTTAACTCTGCCATTGAAGCAGCCACAGATAATATGTAAAGGAGACTGGCTCTATTCCAATAAAACTAAATTTGTAAAAAAAAAAAAGTACAAATTTGACCTACTGGCTGTACTTGGCCGATTCCTAACGTAAATAATCACGGGAGCTGAATCAAATATTTAGAACTAAATAGAACCTGAGTGAGTCATTTGGTTCAGGCAGTTATAGAGGCATATATAATCTCCAGTTTTGTACATAATACAAAATAATTTCAAAGTGATTAAAGGATTTTTCCACAGCCATACAGAATGAACAGCTTTCCTATTTGTTTACACAATGACAAACTTTTCCAAGTGCACCAAACTGAATATCCTGAACACCAACAAATCCTCACATAATAACCTAAAAATAGATCAAGTCAAAGTGGATTTAGTCTCAATAACAGGTTTGAATTGGTCCAACTAAGGCCAGGATTGCCATTAAAAATTTTTGAATTGACCCATCACAGTTAAATAAATTCCTTGTGAAATCAAGTCAAATAAATTTTGCGTCATGGAAACTCAATGTAGAGATTTATCTCTATCGATATGGTTTGCAATTTGGGACAGAAAAAAAAGAGAGAGAGAAAGAGAGAGAGAGAGAAATTGTAAAATCTATCCAAAAGCATTTGTTGAATAATGAACCTGTAGCCAGTACAGCAAGTGCTAAGAATTAAGAGTCATGAAGGCCATGATCCCTGAAAGTGTTTACGTTCTACTTGGGATAGACTGTAGTTCATTTCAACACATATTTGTTAAGCGGTTATTATATACCAGGCAAAAATACATAAGGTACTGTTCACCTTTAAGAAGCTCACAAACCAGCAGGACTGAGTTTGTCAGTATTTGCACCTCGCTTTCCTGTATGCTTCCTTTCTAGTTTGTAGCACAAAAATATGCTATTGTCATGCTGATGTTTTGCTCATGCTTTCTTCCTTTTCTCTGGAGCAGTTTCTCCTACTAACACTCCATTATACATAGTGCACAGAAAGGGAGCCTTGGCAAATTTTAGATAAGATTCATGGAGAACTTGAAGAAGGAGTTGTGATTATTCAGGAGAAATGGGAGACCCTGCATGACTGAAAAAGGAAAGCACATGAAAGAAGCACTACAGTGTCATGAAACATCCTGGTACGCACGTGGCCATTGATAAAGAGTTGAAGCCATTAAGATCGGTGCCCATTTGATATGCAACTTATATCCGCCAGCCCCCAACGCCATGATATACCCACATGAAGATTCTGATGTGCCCCTCTGCTTGGAGGATGCAGAAGACAAGTCTGACAAAAAGGAATAAGAAGGAAAAAACTAAAGGTTTTTAATCAAGTTATTAGTGACTTGGTGTTTGATGTAAAGCCCTAGTTCTCTTTCTCCCCCAAAATCTTTAATAAAATTTTTATTACAGCTAATGCTCTCTGAAGTTAGATTTGTTTTCTGAAGATTTCACGACTATAGAATTTGTCCTCAAAGCTGATGCCAGCTGAAGAGCAGAGGTTCTTCATGGAGACCCAGTCATATACCAGTTATATCACGTGTTTCCTATCTGTCAGGAATGGTGCTCGATGACATAGATAGAAAGATGAATCCACCTAGGGAGCTGCACATGAACAAATAATAACCACAGCACTTGGATAAGTGTAAAAAAAAAATAAATAGAGGCATGGGGAGCCTGGGTGGCTCAGTCAGCTAAAGCACCCAACTCCTGATTTTGGCTCATGTCATGATCTCAAGGTCCTGGGATCGAGCCCCACATCCAGCTCCATGCTCAGTGGGGAGTCTGCTTGATATTCTCTGTCTGCTCCTCCCCGCAGTCATGCCCTCTCTCTCACTCTCAAATAAATGAATAAGTAAAATCTTTTAAACAAAAGTAGAGGCATATACCAGTGATATGGAAGCACCAAGGAGGGAATGATTCATTTTACCTAGGGAGGTCCTGAGAAGGCTTTCCAGGGGGGGGATCACATTTGAGCCAACCTTTGAAACATAATTGAGAGTTCACCAAAAAGAGAAGGAAGTTAGGAATGTCATTTGAGAGAAAGAAAAAAAAAATACTTAGAGAAAACATTGTGTTTTAGAAGACCATATACAGATCTGTGAGTTTGAAGCACAGGTTGCATCCAGTAGATGAGGCAGGAGCCACACCATCAAGTCATTGAGAGGAGGTATGTGAGCAAAAATTGTTGGACTGAAGTCCAGGAAGAAAAAGTAGAATCAATGGCATCCATGCATACGACTTGAACTAAGCCCCGAAGAATGGGTCACATTGATGACCATAAACGGTTCAACCAAGAGAGTCCCAATCATGTTTTTATCACTTCTAGATCCCCTTCAACAATATGTGCAGAATAAGATGGCTGTATACCTGCAGCTTGATTTATTGATTGACTAGTTGCCACAAATACCACTAGAAACCCATCTTAGATCTTCAGATGTCCCTCCAACTCTCTAACCACAAGATTTGTAGAAGAAAATATATTCCAAGTAATTATCGATATGAGGGAATGTTGACAGATGCTTCAAAGATCATATATATCATACATATAAGAATGATATATATATATATATCATATATACACAAAGATGTGGAAGGATCTGAACCAGCTTCTGAAACAGGAATCTGTTTCTAAAAGGTTTCTAGAAGGATTATATATAGGGGCGCCTGGGTGGCTGAGTCGGTTATGAGCCCAGGGTCCTGGGATCGAGCCTCATGTCAGGCTCCCTGCTCAGCGGGAAGCCTACTTCTCCCTCCCTGCTTGTGCTCTCTCTCACTATCTCTGTCACTATGTGTCTCTCTCTCTCAAATAAATAAATAAAATCTTTAAAAAAAAATAAAAGGTTTATATATATATATCACACACACATAAACAGGTTTTTAGAAACCAGTTTTCTAGAATATTGGAGGTCACATATTCCACCCCCATCCTTGCTTTTACTTTAAAGTATAACAATGCCTAAATCATGCAGCCCACTGAAATATATATCCTGCCTTTTACAGCCATTAAAAACTCATAAACACACTGAGGGTTCTAGAGGGGAGGGGGTGGGGGGATGGGTTAGCCTCGTGATGGGTATTAAAGAGGGCACGTACTGAATGGAGCACTGGGTGTTATACGCAAACAATGAATCATGGAACACTACATCAAAAACTAATGATGTAATGTATGGTGATTAATATAACATAATAAAATAAAATTTAAAAAATAGAAAAAAAACTCATTTAAAAAATATTCATTGAGTACCTACTATGTAACAGGGAAAGCTGATATAGTATTCTGTTTACTGATACATGAAGATTCCATAAAATAATGATAAAATAAGATCCTAAAACAGCATGTAAATGTGATTCTATTTTATTAAATTATTCATATATGTATATGATATATGTGTATGTGTTCGTACACACACATTAAGCCAAACTTTGGTTCCATACAGGAGATCTTTCATTGTGTCCACCCTGTTTTTCATACTTTGTAGCTCAAAATCATTTCTTAAAATCAACAGGAAAATCAAAAATGACTAAGCACTAATTACCTTTCTTTATATGCTCTCCAAGTACCAGAAATAAAAAAGTGCGTTAAATCTCAAAACTTTAGCAACATAACAACAAATTGTTAATGTAAAATGTCCCCACACTCAGAATGCACAGGACGTTTTTCTTAAAGGGATAGATATGCCACTCACCTCCTCCGTGCAATGAAATTGGCCCACTTCCTCTCAGAGTTTAGGGCCAGACTTCCAGACTCCATGTTGAAATAGTAGAAGTTTGTCTTCAAGAGGAAATAAATCTCTGTCCTGCCGGCTGCTGTTATCCCAGCTTCAAATCCCATTTCAGTTTATCCATTTTAATCGAAACATTTATGTTGTTTATCTTTGCCAAGAAGGTTTGTAATCCCCCTCATTAAGATTTTTAATAGATATTGCAAGTCTTAGAGCAAGAGCCACTAAGAAGCAATTTAAAATAACAACCATGTCAGCTGTATGGCTTGTGTTGGACTGGAGGGAAGAGATAAGAACATAATATTAATAAACAAGAAAATTTCCACTCCTGTTTTGCCATTATTTTAATCCATGTGTTTAACATCCTTTTGTACAAAAACCGTATTAAGGATCTTCAATATAATACAACGAGGTTACATGATCCTGAATAATGTTAAAGAAAATCTATCTTTTAAATGCTTATAGTTTTTATATACATTGTGGTTCAGATTAACACAAGATCTGAACCAGCATCAAGCTTGTCATTTTTGTGTATCATAGCCTGAAGAGACTGGAATTAGAGGACCAGAAGCAGTAAATATGATGGAGAAGTATAATCTGCAGGAAAAATCACAAGGTATGTCACATGTGGATAAATGCCTTTTAAAAGAGAAAAAGTTGGAAATTTCTTGGAGAATTTTGGAAGACTCCAGAGAATCTTTTAAATCAGTTCCAAGCCATTTAATTCAGTGAGGTGCCCTAATAGTAAACTCATGTCAGTATATTATCTCATTTGCAATGAAAGGGTTAATGCTACCTGAAATGGTAGTGATAGTTTGGGGATATATGGTTACAATTAACAATAATGTGTTCAATCTTATTCTTTAAACTTATATTTTTTTAACTTCTCCTTAGATGGAAAGGAAGGAAGGATGGATGGAAGGAAGGAAGGAAGGAAAGAAGGGAGGGAGGGAGGGAGGGAGGGAAGGAGGGAGGGAGGAAGGTCTCAATTTCTATTTGCCACTATTTTAAGCCAAGCTATACCTATCTATCTATGGGTCACTTAACTGATTGATCCAAAGGTATATAGATAAATGACTGATAGATAGATACATACACACACACACACACACACACACATACATACATTTTCTTTTGTTTGGCCCTACAAACCTAAGGCCTTTATCTCAGTCCAACTTTTTGGGTAAGAATGCTTGTGTGAGATTAATTACATACATTACATAAGACCTGATAATAAATAACCCTCTTGTCACATTTCTGTTTACTCCTACCACCAGACTCTATCCACAGACTTGTCATTTATTTGTAGAGTCTCTTATCCACACTCAGCTGTTCTCAATTTTATAAGATGTACAATCATAAGTCAAGTCAATATCTTTAACAAAAAGATTCGAGAAGAAACCTTGTTGGCTTAAAAGGTGGAATGTCAGGAGACTGGCATCCTACAGAATCAAGGAGAGGAGGGCCCCTTAGAGAATAAGTGTTGGTATCACCTCGGGAAGGAAGTTCCTGAACGAGACACAGTTTCCTATATTGTCATGATGCCACCGATAGACCAGGGCATGCTGATTCACCTTCTTACTCCAGTCCTGACCCGTCACTGCTCGTCAGTTGGCCTGACCTAAAGAAAGGCTTGCTGTGTTTTCCACCACTACACTCATCTGGATTTTTAGAGCTAGCCAGTTTTTCAAGAGCTGACCCCTTCTGAGTTCTATGCCTGCCCGTGAAGTGTGCTGCCACCAGGGGGGGGCGGTGTCCCTCCTGTCATATTAACAATAACAATGCAAAAAACGATCATAGAAATACAATTGTGGACTCTGCAAGGAAACTGTAAATGACCTAATCCAAAGGTTTCCAAACATGATTTTTCTGTTTAGCTATAGTACGCTTTCAATTGAGAAAAGTTTATTCAGAAGACTAACTACATCAGAGAAAGGTGGAGCTTCTCTAGGGAGCCAAGGGGCCAGTGTCTTCCCCCAGGTTAGCCCCAGCCAGGGGGCGCAATGGAGCACAATGTAAACCTCAGCTACCGCTGTTCCTGCCTCATAGCTGTTCCTGCCTCACTGGCTGACTGGTCCTCTCGTTTTATTTAATAGACAAAGGAACTAAGGTCCTCGGAAGTGAAGCAATAAGACCAGTCATGGTAATAGAGCTGTGAATCTATTTTTTTAATCTATTTTTTCAAAATACAAAAACTGCATTTTTTACAGTAATTTCTAATTTCCCAAGCACTTCTAAATGGATTTGACTATATTTCATTTAACTATCACAATAACCTTGTGGTCCAGGCAAGGCAGATTTTTTTCCATATCCCAGGTTTACACATGAGAAACTGGGGCTCAGAAAGGTAAAAGATTTCCCCCAAGTAACCTTTCTTGTAAGGAGCAGAGGTGAGGTCAGAATGGGGGTCCTCTGGCTCACTGCTGTTTTATCCACCGTGCAATGTCCTCATGATTCATATAGATAATTTGCCCATAAATATCAAATAACTAAAGCTAAACAGGCTATCATATGCTTTTCAACTAACTTAAGCCTTCAAAATAAAAACAGGAGTAGTTAATATAACAAGCATTAATATCAAAGAGTACTAGCATTAAATAACAATGCAGAGAGGTAAATTGGGTATCTCAGCAAATCTCAATCAATTATGGCTTAGTTCAAAGTAAACAGCTTTCTAATTTATGCTGAATCTTTTTTGGCATGTATGGAACTTATTCAAATATCTAAGGCCCTAAAGAACTTTCTCGAGTGTCCAAGTCCCACAGTTTTTCATTGCTCCTGGTTTCCATTGGCCTTAACTAAGAGAGAAAACAAAAGTACTGAGTTAGAATTAATTTTTGCTGTCTTCAAGCAGCACTCCTAGAAACAACCTAGCCAGGAGTGTTGATGATAGGAAACCCCCCACTTCCCTGCAGCCCCATTCTCTCTCTTCCCCACCTCTGCAACTCTGCTCTCACCTAATTTCATATGGAACCTTGAACACAGCTCCCCGTGCTGTCAGGCTGAAGTCCAAACAGCTCTCTTCACAATGGTGGAAAGAATCCACCTCAGTCTCTCCATGCCTTAGAATCTGAAACCATTCTCCTGGGGGTACAGCTCATCTCTCAGAGATTTAAACTTTTTCTTACACAGCTTGATAGAAACCACAAGACAGAAAAGATTATGGCCACACCATATGTCTGTTTCTCCATGACTCTGTGTGTGTGTGTGTGTGTGTGTGTCTTGTGTGTGTGTGTGTGTGTGTGTGTGTGTGTGTGTGTGTTCCCAATGAGAGGGGAGTATATTTTCTCTTTTGAAGGAGAAAGATTCTCCCCTCCCCTTAGGTTTCTAGCTGCTGGATGCTTGCTGATTAATTTAAATCTACACATAACTGGTTCCCTTATTAATGATTCTGCCAGGTTTTCAGAACATAGCAGGATTAACCTGCTCTGAATACAGACTGTTCTTTTTTAAAGGGGCCATTACCTTTTAATAAGAACATACGAGGATAGCATGGCAGTACTGTTGTTTATTCATGGGGCATACCAAGAGTTTCTCCAAAAACTTTAAAATACAGCTGCCACTGAAAGTTAAAGGTAGCAAAATCCCCATCTCATGGTAACGATCAGCCATCAATGAGAACAGACTCAGAAATTTCCTAAATGTGGGGCAGTGAATCTGGAGTGTCCAAAACTCCAACTAAGGTAACGGGGGAGAATCTCAAGGAGATAAAGTGAGTCTGAAATGAGACTATAATTTCGTTAAGCACAAATCTAAGCAATCCCATTAAACCATGTTTAGAGGAGGAGCGTGTGAACAGCAGGTGGTTTGTAAGTATTCAGAAATTAAAAAGAGAGTAACAGGGACAGTGGTAGCTCTCACCCAAGCACTGTCAGAGAGAAGAAGAGTTGGGCTAGACCTACTGCATGCTGGATCAGAGCACCCAAAGCCTCCTGAAAATTTTGACATCATCAAGCTCACTCTGGATCCCATTGCAGACTCACCCCCCATAGCTTACCACATAGCTTGCTTTGAGGAAGATAATAGGTGGGGCAGGTGAAAACAAAGGATTGTTGCATCTGGCATAGCGTGTGCTCGTGCAAGTAGGTGCATCCAGATCTAGCTAACGGGAGTCGGCTGAGATCTCTTTAGATCTCCTCCTCTCAGTGGATTCCTTGTCAGAGATGTTAAGGCCAGCAGATTGGAGGAGCTGGATCCCAGCAGATTCTCTCAGTAAGTGACACCCCGTGGGCATCTGAGGGGCTAGCTGTCCTTCTATCTGCAAGAGAGATCTGCTCTTTTCTAGCATATGCTCTCCATGCACCACCACAAAGGCAATACCTGTCTGGGCGTACTCACCGGGCACAGTGTGGGGAGAATTCAAGGGAACCGTGTGGGCTCAGAGCCAGCGCTCATGGACTCTTTGTTATCGTCTTACATGGGGCTTCCCTCTTACCCCTTACGTGGCATGAGAACCTCAAGAAGCCTTCTATTTAATTGATATCCTAGTTTCTGAGACTTCAAATAAACGACATTTGGGTGACACAAGTTATGACAAGCAAAACGTTCTGGCTTTGCTAAGTTATCTGACAGCCACGAATAAAGCCGCACATCTACAAGACGCCACAGAGACACAATCCAAGCAACCATCTCTAAACTTTATAGAAGATGAGCTAGTTCTCTCACAAAGATGAAATGAGACCGTTTCCAGCTTCAAAGAGCTTACAGTATACAGCAGGGAAATACACACACAAGCAGGAGATGACTCTTTGCCCTCTGGGATCTCTATAGGATGAGTTGGATTGCAATTTGATTGTGCTGGGAATTGCAAAGGGGTTGTGGATTCAATTTTTTAAAGGGACAGTACATAAGATCAGTTGTTCTAGCATGTATGTGTATGCAGTCTAATGTGATAAGTAAACCTTCCAGGTATTGAAAGAGAGAGAGAGGAAAGACAAAGCAAGGGAATTTAATATTTTATTTTAAGGAAGGGGAAAAATGAGGGATTAAATATTTCCCCTTAGTTGCTAGGTGTTCTCTCTGTTGCTACTCTGGAGCTGAAAACCCCAACCGAAGAAACTGCAGATCATAAAATGCTACATAGACGGCAGATTTGGGAGCTGTCCAGTTCAATCTGTTCCCACCAAATACACAGTCCCCAGAGCTGGGATTTCCTCTAAATCCAGGATTTAGCCATGTGTCTCCATGGCAAGCCTGAGGTTCAATTCCAGGAATCAGGTTTGGCCTTCCTCCTAGTACATTAACAAGACTCTAGTAAGAACCATAGTCTGTCAGCAAGACAAACTCAAAGAAAGACTAGCATGACTATCGTATCTTCTAGCAAAGCAAAACTGCCCAGGAAAAGATATTTTGGACTTTGCAAGAAAGCTACAAATTTAATAAAAAATGAGAAGACTAAGGGGGAAAAACAAGATCAGAAATACAAAACAGTGGGGCGCCTAGGTGGCTCAGTCGTTAAGCGTCTGCCTTCGGCTCAGGTCACGATCCCAGGGTGCTGGGATCCAGCCCCGCATCGGGCTCCCTGCTCAGCGGGAAGCCTGCTTCTCCCTCTCCCACTCCCCCTGCTTGTGTTCCCCCTCTCGTTGTGTCTCTCTCTGTCAAATAAATAAATAAAATCTTTAGAAAAAAAAAATACAAAATAGTTTTTAAGAGCCTACATGTTTACTAAGTACATATTTAAATAAAATGGAAAAAAAGAACCCCTGGAAAGCATGGTTCCAACACATTTCACTGTCCAATTTTTCTAAATCAAGCTTTTATGTGACCTCTGTTCATACAAATGATGTAAAAGTTTAGGCCAAATGACAGATTTTGTTTAGTGTTTGTCTAGGCAAAGCCACTGACCCTCTCTCAAACTACCTTTCCAAATAAGAAACTTGTTTAACTTTATAGGATTCTGTGCATCTTCGAAATACCACTGGATTCTTTGCTCCTGTGTATCTTGGATATCTCAAGCAAATTAAATTTCTGATGTATTTCCACCAGAGGGCAGTAAACAAACAAACAAACAAACAACCTGTTCACTGAACACAACTGCTTCTAAAATTGGATAGAAACAAATGTTATATTGCCATTAACCTGCATTATCGGTTCAGAGGTTTTCAGCACGGAAATGTTTATTTGATCACTGCTGGACGTCTTCAACATTCTTATTCTCTGTCACTGAAAGCATGACCTGTAAACACAACCCAGAACGAAACTGGGGAGGCTGCTTTTGTAAAATGAAAACCCTGCCTTCCCCTGTTCTGTCCGTTCACCCAGGGTCTGTCTGGGCCCGACACCCCAGCCCTGCTGGCCAAGGAGCTTGGTGGGCATCAGCCACTGTCGTCCTGCGGTGTCAGAAGGACAAACACTGGCAAGAGGCCGCAAGGAGCACTCTAAGGAGAGTTGTGAATGCTAAACAGGAATCCTGCAAGAAAAGAAAGAACAGGGATGCCATCCAGTGGTCAGCCGGTGGCCTTGCCGCCTATGTGATCCTCAGCACTACCTCCATGGAAAGTGCTAGAATGCACTTTGCAGCCTCTGAATCTTAAAGGTAACAGGGCCCAAAGAAATCATTTATTCCGGTCTGCGCAAACCTCTACCACACAGCCTACTTTTCTAACTTGCAAAATGAAAAGAAGGTAGTGTAATTGAGCCAAGGACCAGGAAGCTAACATGAAAAGCCACGTGGCTGAGAAGCTATCAGCAGCTTCCTAGAAGCTTTTTTAAATCCCTGATTCCTGGGACCACCAAGACTTTCTGAGTTACAACCTCCAGGGATAAGGCTTAAGAACTGGTGTTGTCTAAAAAAAGATGAGCCTAGGCAGAGAGTCTACCTAGCCCAAGACTGGCTTGAACACCTTGATTTAATGCATTCTTCCGTCTTTAGGCAGAGCTGCGCGTCCACTCTCCCAGCAATATGTTTCTTTTCTGACTCTAAAGTCTTTAACACCTATTCTAGTCATTCATTCCAATGTCCAAAATCCCAACTGCGAGGGAATTCTCCTTCCCCATCTGAGTCCAAGCTCTGCTGCTTGTTGGCTGCATAATCTAGCCTTCGGACACCTCAATTTCACAGGAAGGAATGGGGTTCTGAGAGTACACACCCTGCAGATTTGCCGGGGAAAGCAAAGGGCTAAGGGGGGTAGCTGTCACTTACCATGCACTAAAATGCTTGTTATTTGTATCATTTATTATTACTCTGGTCTGGCTGCTCTTTTGGCTTATTTTCATTTGCTTAATCCCAAAGGATGTGGGGATCATGCTGAGCCTCGGGCTTCCTACCCAGCTAGCTGTCTTACTGTCTGCCCAGCTGCCCCCAGGCCCACACAGCCCTTGTTGACACTGACAGATCCGCTACAGGCTCAGTCTAACGCATTTTCTGAGCTAGTACTGATCACAGCAGGAGCTTTTGTGCCCCAACAGCAGATATATGGAATGAATAGAAACATTTCTTGGGGACCTTCTATGTGCCTAGTGCTAAACAAAGCGCGTTATGCATATTATCTCATTTAGTGGTCTCAACAATACTCCAAGGTAGGCATTGAGCTCCCTAATTTACAGAGGAGAAAACAGAGTCTTAAAGAAGTAACAGCAAGTACCACACTTCCCTAGCTGCCTCCGAGGGCTAGGAAAGGAATTGCTGCCTGTGATAAGCTCTGGGCACAGCTCGCCAGTCTCTGGCTCTAACTGTGGCTGATGGCCCTGGTCGTGCATCCAGGGGTTCTGTCCAGCATCCAGCTCCTCATTAGCACAGCTGACTGGCCTCCTTATCTGGGATGCCTTGTCTCACACCTGCAAACCCTTCCCTGGGAAGCTGAATTCTGTTTCCTGCATCCCTTGGTCCTGGCACGTGCACGGCTCTGATGGATGGGAAACCTGACTGACTTCGAGACTCACTCACTGCTGCTTCCCCTCCAGGAATGCACCTCCCTCAAATGCATCTGAGCTAGTGGAAGCAAGCCCACATTTGCCAAGGCTCATAGACACCACACACTCTGCTACCAGCTGCCTTTCCCATGAAGACAGGGCCTACAAATGCCTCCAATTTCCCCCATAATCTGTTCTTCCCTGCTTCCAATTTTTCTTATTTCCCACCACACGAAGGTGCTGAGGTCCCAGCATCCCTCACACCTGAGCCTGCACTAGTCATGGCATTACCAGCACGCTGGGTGAAGAAAGGCACCCACCAAAATACAGGCAAACCCCCAGCATCGCAGAATGGAAGAGTGGGAGTCAGGATGAGGGCAAACACCAAGTACGATAAAACTGGAAAAATAGTAAATCCTGTCACTCTATTTTTACAAAGTATTCGAGCTCACCTGCAGTCAGCAAATATTTCTAAACATGCCTATAAACACAGGAAACGAGCGACAAGGTTAGATGTCATGTCGGCTAGGAAGACAATTAAGAGATAACCCTCGCTTTTAAGGAACTGTATTCGGAGATAAAAGCACACAATTTTAAGTGTGAATATTAACACGCAGCAATATATGTTAAGGACCATATGACTAACACGTTCAGTGTGTGCTGTAGAATTTGATAAGATTTTGCACAGCCTGTGGGGATCACAGGCAGCTACCCAGAAAAAAATAGCCCTCTGCCGGGCAATGTATGGTGAGTAGAAATTATTTAAGCAGTGAACCTGTGGGACGGCCCACCAAGGTTTACTAGAGTGTATATATATATACAGTGGAGCCGGAGGCCTCTGAGAGCACCTGGGCACCAGGTTACATGTGGATTGCATGTGGAAGGTTGAGGCTGGACTCTGGACAGAGTTGAAGGTGAGGTTGAAGAGTTCAGCGTTAATCTTATAGACAAGAGGATCCCCATGTGACTTTTGAGAAGGAAATGATATGGCAAGAGTGTGTTTGGGGAAAATTCATGTGGCAACAGTTAGTAAAGAGGCCTGGAGGATGTCCTGGAGGAGCAGGTGGCCCAGTTCAGCATCTCCTAACATGGCTCTTGGTACGTTCATTGGAATGTAAGTAGGAGATAAATTAACCAAAGATATTTCAAAGTCAAATAAAGGAAAGCCATACTAAATCAAAGTAAAATGGGTGTCCTTTTTTTTTTTTTTTTTTTTTTGCAGATCTTGTCAGAGCCTTTTATGTTAAGCCTCTGAAGGAGATATAAAATGTAACATTTCCCAGACTTATTTAGTTGCCTACTGAACCTCTTTCCACAGTGAAGTTTCTAAGAATAGCATTCTGAGATACAAACTCTGGAGGGTGGAGGGTGGCCTGAAGCAAGTGACAGATGTTGTCATTTTAAAGAAGATATCTTCAGATCTCTGCTGTAAGTTGTAGGGATTAAAGGAGAAGGCAGAAATGGGGAGACAACTATAACCTCCATTCCCTGACTGCACACGTCTTGGTGTCATCCTTGACTCCTATCTTTCTCTCAAATTTACATCCAACCCATCAACAGCACCTGTTGGATCTACCTTCAGAGTTATATCCAGAACCTGACAACTTTTCACCACCTTCTTGGCTACTTTTCTGCAGAAAACCACTATCATCCTTCTGACTAATCTCTTCCTTCCAACCCTGTACTCCAATGGCTGTTCTTTAACAAAGAAGTCAGACTGATTGTTTTAAACATTAATCAGATCGGGTCACTCCTCTGTTTCAAACCCTGTAATGGCTCCCATCTCACTCAGAGTAAAAGCCGAAGTCCTGACAATGGCCTTACAACCCAGCATGTCTTCTTCCCCAAACATGTCACCTCTGACCTCACTTCTGCTACTCTTCCCCCTTTAACTCACCTTCAGGCACTCTGGCCCCCTTTCTGTTCCTCGATCACTCCAGAAACACCCCTAACCCAGACATGTGTGCTTACTGTTCCCTCCACCTGAATCCTAACCTTTTTTCTTTTCACTTGTTATTTTTTTTACTGTCTGTCCACTGCTAGTAGGAATATATGCCCTGATAGGATAGGGATCTCCCCTATTTTGTTTTATCCCGATTGCCAAGCATATAAGAGGAGCTATATGTGCTGAACTAGCTAATTAAATTCCATCAGCAATGCTGTGTGTTTGAGAAGGCGTTATCTATATTTCATAGATAAAGAAATTGAGAGTCAGAGACAATTTGTAATTTGTTCAAGAGCGCAAGTTAACACGTGGTCAATTTACCATTTTCTAATTTTCAGATTAGAATCTAGGTCTCCTGACTTTTCAACTATACAATAATCTCCTAGAGCTGTGGAAACAGAAAAATAGCTTTCAGCAAATCAAAATGGCTAAATTCACAGGTTACAATAGGATTCTGCTTTTTGGAAAAAAAAAAAAAAGAATGTGGGCTAAATATCAATAGCTCTTCAGGACTGTTCAATATAAAACTTTCATTTACATTCTATATAATATGTCAAGCAAAGAAGCAAAATGGGGATAAACATACAGAAAAATATAATCATGTCTTTGTGAAACCTCACTTTACAGAAATCTACCACAAGTATGTGCTAGTCTAGAGGACTACTGCTTACATTATAGACATCTTAAGGGACTTTTTCTGACCCAAAAAAGGGGTGCTATCTACATTGGCAAGACCTAAGATGGAAAAAAATGAAAATTGTTATAAAAACAACAAAGCAACAATTTTTACATTTTTACATCATGTATCTGTGAAAAACAACAACCAAGCAGCTCAGCATTCCAGTGCATCCATCTAGTGTAAGGTGTGAGCAAGTTCTGGGAGCTAGGGGGAACTGTAGTCTTTTCTACTAAAGGACACAAAAACTTCTCTCAGCTGGACTTGTTCCCTCCCCAACCTGTGGGAATCTCTGCAGGAACTCTGTACACATTAGGCTAGGAATGACTGGAGTTACTTTTCAACTGACCTGAAATGCCCTGCTATACTATCTTGGTCCCAGAGATATTGCAGGAACTGATTTTCCCCTTGAAAAAAATGGGGGTTGGAAGAATGGGAGGAAGAATTGTGGAAACAAAGACATTCCAATCAGAAGGCCAGAGATGGAGGGAGTCTGTTTCAGAAAAAATAGTTGTTCTAGATCAGTGGTTCTCAGGCATTAACATATATGGGAATTGGGCGCCTGGGTGGCTCAGATGGTTAAGCGTCTGCCTTCGGCTCAGGTCATGATCTCAGGGTCCTGGGATTGAGTCCCGCATCGGGTTCCCTGCTCAGTGCAGAGCCTGCTTCTCCCTCTCCCTCTGCCATTCCCTCTGCTTGTGCTCTTCTGTCTATCTCCCTGTCAAATAAATAAATAGAATCTTTAAAAAAAAAAAAAAAAAAAAACATATATGGGAATCACCTGGAGGGCTTGTAAAAAAAAACCCACAAAGTGTTGAGCTCCACCCTAGACATACTGATTTAGTATGTCTAGGAGTTAGCATTTCTAACAATTTCCCAAGTGGCGCTGATGTTGCTGACAGGGAATTACATTACGGCAATCACTGTTTTAGATGTACCATTTACCTAAATTGGACTCCATTTAGGGAAAAATGTAACAAGAAACCTACAATCCTATAGAATGAAATCCCGTAGAATCTTAAAATGTTAGAACTTAAAAGACCCTTATGGAGCCCTCAAGTTATGAGGAGGAAATAAAGGTCCAGAAGAGTTACTTAATGTGCCCAAGGTCATGTTTTTCAAACTGCAGATTAACACCCTCTTGAGGATTATAATATCAGTATAGAATAGGATGACCAAGAAAAAAAAGAGAGAATGATCTAATTACAAAAATGAGGAACGAAAGTGTGCACATCACTACTGACCTTTTGGAAATAAAAATGATCAAAAGCAAATACTATGAATAATTGTATGCCAACAAATGAGATCACCTCAATGAAACAGGCAAATTCCTAAAAAATTACCAACCACTGAACCTGACTCAAGATGAGACAGTAATCTACTATTACAAATAATGAGATTGAATTAATAATCAAAAACCTTCTCAAAAAAAAAGGTCCAGATGGTTTTACTAGTGAACTCTACCAAATGTTTAAAGAAGAAATAACACCAATACACAAACTCTTCCAAAAAACAAGAGAGAACACTTCTTAACTGATTATATGAGGCTAATATTACTCTGATACCAAAACCAATGACATCACTAGAAAAAAAAACTGCAGACCAATATCCCTCATAAATATAGACATTACAATCCTCAACAAAATACTAGCAAAACCAAACCCATCAACATCAACAATATAAAAAAGATTATATGCCATGATCAAATGAGATTTATTCCAGGAATACAAGTTTGGTTTAACGTATGAAAATCAATAAATTCAATATACCACAGTAATAAAGAACCAAAAAAATGCATGATCATTTCAAAAGACTCAGCAAAAAGTTTGACAAAAATCTGTATTTTAATTTTACCATTTCATGATAAAAAACATTCAACAAGGTAGTAATAGAAAGGAATTTCTTCAACCTGATAAAAGGCCTCTATGAAAAACCCACAGGTGACATCATATTTAATGGTGAAAGACTGAATGCTTTCCTCTAAGATCAGGAAGAAGACAAGCATGTCTTCTCCTGCCATTTATATTTAACATTATACTGGAGTTTTTAGCCAGGGAAATTAGACAAGAAAAAGAAATAAAAGGCAACCACAATGGAAAGAAAAAAGTAAAACTATCATTATTAATATATGACATGTCTTGTATATAGAAAATCCTAAGGAGTGCACATGTACACACCCACACACAATAAAAACAATTAGGACTAATATAGGAGTTCAACAAGGTTGCAGGATACAAGATCAATATACAAAAATCAATTGTATTTCTAGTCAATCTATCAATTGTATTTCTAATACAAGTATATTTCTTTCTTTAAAGATTCATTTATTTATTTTAGAGAGAGAGAGTGCACATATGAGGGGGGAGGGAGAGAGGTGGTGGAGGGAGAGAAGGGAGAAAGAGAGAGAGAAGCAGACTGTCTGCTGAGTGTGGAGGCCAAGGTGGGGCTTGATCTCACGACCCTGAGATCATGACCTGAGCTGAAATCAAGAGTCGGACCAACCGAGCCACTCAGGCACCCCTACAATTGTATATCCATACACTATACGGTAGCAACGAACAATCCAAAAATGAAATTAAGAAAGCAATAGCATCTAAAAGAATACTTAGGTATAAAATGAACAACAGTAAAAGACTTGTACACTGAAAACAGCAAAGCTTTGCTGAAAGAAATTAAAGAATATCTAAATAAATGGGAAGACATTCATTGTTCGTGGACTGAAAAACTTAATATTACTAAGAAAACAGTGTTTCCCAAGTTGATCTACAGATTCACTGAAACCCTTGTCAAAATCTAGCCGGATTTTTTTTTTTTTTGCAGAAATTGATAAACCGATCTTAAAATGTACCTTCAAAAATGTTACAATCCAAAACAAGACAAAAACTCTATCACCAAAATTTCTTCTCATCAAACCCATGAATTTATTAAAATAGTGGGTACAGACTGAAATTTTTAGTGCATCTTCCTAAAATCTAGGCATCAGACAGATATCAGATATATTTTCTTTGACGTTAGAACCATAGAGTTAGGATAACAATGAAGTATTGGTACCGTGGTGACAGAATAAAGCATGAGCGAAACATGAAGATAAAAACTTTATTCAGACAACTGTGGAGAAGGAAGCTCTCTTCCCGTTCAAAGGCAAAAAAAAATTTAAAAAGTGCCTTTGAAAGTGAAGGCTGCCTCAGAGCATATGTGTGACCTGAAGATTTGCAGGAAAGAGAAAAAAAGACAAAATTCTTTCCATCTACAGTTGGCTTTAACTACAGAGCAAATCTGCATGGTAGACAGACTTTAAACCACCCAGCTCCAACTGGAGGGTCTCAGACAGCTCTGCTCACTATCAGTGGATTCAAGTGTGTGAGTTTATTGGCAAAGCTCGGTCAAGGTAAAGTCTTGACTTGATTTTACCTTCCCCAAAAAAGAAGAAAATAAAACTGTTCCAGGTTTACTGGAAGTCTTGGGTAACTTTTTTTCTTTTAGTAACTTTTTCATGTCTGAAATGAAAATGATAGTATAGTAAATAATGTAGATTGTGGTGATCGAATTAAAATGCAATCTTTTCAGTTGCTCCTTGGAGTATTTTGCAGACTGGGCAACGTTATCCTAATTTTTTAAATGAAAAACTCATCAGATGCATTTATCACTTGAAGATTTATAAACCCTCTTATTTATAAGAATGCTTTGGGAGATGGGGATAACCCTGTGAGGATTCGGAGCAAATTCTTCCACGATCTTGGGTTTCTCCTTCATTTGTAAGGGAAGGAAGGAACGAAGAGGAAAGCAGTCAATGTTAGAAAGTTGCACTCCTTTATCTTCGGCTGACGATGCAGTTATTCTTTTCTCTGAAAGCTTTTCCCAGCTCCCTCTCTAAACTTGAAATTAATAGGAAAGCCAATGCCACAAACGATGACATGCCTACTTCTACTGATTCTACATACCAGCCTAACACTCTTTGAGCAAAACTGACACCAAAGGATTTACCTCAGTGTTTCAATCATTTGAAATGCTCTATTTCTGAAATTAATGTTTTGCTTCTTGCTTTGCTCTTCCTCCACCCCCATGAATTACATTATTAGTTCTCCTCATTATATTGATCAGTAAGCAAAGAAATTCATTCATTTATTTATTCAATGAATTGGAAATCTCAACAGCTCAGTTCATAACTCTGTAAAATCCCAAAAGTTTCTACCTTCTCTGTGTAACAGCTAGAATGATAGTAGAATTTTAACTTATATTTGGGCTCCTCTCACTTCAGTCTTCCTAATCTTTTCTATATAACATACTTTAAAAAGGAAACCATTATTTGGGAGGGAAGATTTTCCTTTTCAATGGGGAAAAAAGGAGGGGAAATAAATTCCAATCAGGCGATTCCACTCATTTTCCTAGCTGAAGATAACTAAAATACATAAAACTTCTTTATTTTCTAATTAACAGCTATGGAGCTGGTCTCAGGAAACTATGCATAAGCAGTCCATAAAAAGGCAGAGGTTCAACAATACCATGCAAAGATAGTAATTAAAACAGAGGGAGAAAGGCCTATTATAAATTACACTACACTTGAGGCTATAAAAAAATCTTTTTAATTAACTGAAAGAATGAGGCAAACAACCTCTGAGCTTTTATAACTGGCTACTGAAGTTTGGAGACAAACAACACAATGATTTTTTTTTATGTGTCATTGGTAAGTTGAATATCACTAATCACTATCTCAAGGGGTGTGGATTATCCTGAACAAATAACTATAAATATTATCACCGAAGATTTTGGAGTTTGCATTGCTTCTCTGTAGCTCACCTATTAGAGCAGAATCCAGAAACATCTACTGTAAGAGCCAGACTTTTTCTAAAGAACAAAGAATTTGTCCAAACTTATGTAAAAGTCACAATAGAAAAATCCAATACTATAGACATTAGACCCAAAAATGTATATGCCTATTTTCTCTGTTATAGGAGAAGCAACTTATTTTAGAAACAGCTTCTTAGTCAGAGATTCTAGACTCCAAGTTCTGTTGCCAACTTCATTTTTTGTTTTTTGGGGGTCACTTCCACCTTGGTCACTCTCTCAGGTGTTCCTACCCATCGCATTATGAGGATGATGGTGATATCATTACCAATATGTCCTTAGGTTTTCTAAGAAAATAATGCCTGTAGCATGATAATGGTGATGTGTTGTGTTGGGTTCAAACCTCTTTTCAAAATCTATGATTCACTGTGGGCTTGAAAATTGGAGAGTGAACATCAGTGCTAAGTTGGGAAATCATTTGTTCGATGTTACTGAACAGAATGATTCAAGACTGGTGGGGGGAGAAACTAATCCTCGGGAACACAGCCTATAAATTAATCCAATCAGGTATGTTGAACAGAATTAGAGATGGTTTTAGACCTCCCATTTTGCTCTTCATTTTCACTATTTCTCCCCTTAGGGCTTTTTTTTTTTTTTTTTTTTTTTTTTAATGACATGTATCATCTCAACAATTTACTTTTCCTAACACAAAAGAAGAAATATGATTTCTAAGAACTTTAATTCTATTAAAGAAAAAGAAACATAAAAGTCTAAAGCCTAGGAGCAAACCACTGGAAGTATGAAAGCTCTCAACAGACGAGAAGCATCCCTGGAAAGACAAAGGGCATCATTTAGGAATTAATAAGGTCTGGGCCATCACTCTATGTCAACACAACTCAGCCCTCATAATACCTGACTCCATTACCATGTGGCTATGCCCACTGCTCCCTTCCCCTTATTATCAGTCATGAGCACCCCAATTACAGAATAAGGCAGCTCAAGGTCGCACTGAAGGATGATCCTTGAAACTGAAGTGGAGTTCTAAGCAGAGCCTCTAGATGGCACTCTTTCTTATCGGTCGTCAGTGCGAACAGTTTTCTTTTCTATCTCCACAACAATCAAAGGACTAAAATTGGTCCTCTTGCCTTATATTTTGATACAATTGCCCTATGCCATCTTAGTAGAAAGCTGGATGCTTACATAATGCATTAGTTTACCAACAGCAATTTGTGCTTTTAAGAAAAAAATTCCTATATCGGCAGAGTGTTTCAGTTCCGCTGCTATGCCCTCATTGAACCCTGCATAGCCAGTATTCTACCTGCTGGAAGTGTTTGTTTCAGATCTATGCAGTCCCCACTTGGGACCCTACTTCCAATGTTGTGAAGGTAACAAAAGAAGAGGGAAGTCAGCATCTCCAGTCTTCACTGAGACCAGCCCTTTAGACTCCTTACCACCCAGCTATAGCTGTGTGGAGGTAGGGGTCATAGTGCCTGTGGTTAGAAGCAGAATAAGCTGGATATAGGTGGGAGAGAGCTGGTTTTCCCATCAACCCAAGACTGTCTCTGTAAGCGCTGGCTTGGTGGTCTCCTGTCACTAACAGCGTTAAGGATGCTTCTAGAAAGTTCACAACTAGCCTTAACATCATTGTAGCTCTCCCACCACACCCAGTATTTCCTGGCTAACTAAGCAATGTCCCCTAGATGCTACTCCTCCCTCCACCCTCAACACACACACACACACACACACACACACACACACACACACACACACACACACAGAGTTCTAAGGAAACCAAGCACTTTGTCCATGCTTTGCAGGGGAACATGTTTCAGTTCTGTTGGCCTGGACACAATCAGGATGTGATTATGATAACCAAGAAATATAGAAGATTTGAGGGTAGGCTGTGGAGTAGAAAACTGAAGAGTTTATGGAATTCCTTTCTTTCATGATTTAAGTGATGTTTAGTGAACATGCTTTTTAATGTCTGGGGATTTTCAAGAATTCAGAGTTCGGCGTAACTCTAGATATTTCAGAGAGTGACAAAGAGTAAAAACCAGTGTTCCGTTCTAATTTATTTTCTTTCATTTTATCTTATTCCAGCTCCAACTCCCTGGTCCTGCCTACAGGCTGTTTTCCAAAGATGGACCTAGCCATGGGTTTGCAGACTGACCCCTATAGGCCAGGGGGCTCTGGCGAATACAATGCAGGTTGACTTTTAAGACTCTTAAGAAAACACGGAAAAATCTCTCATTAACCCTTTGTCCTCCAAGCAAAGACCCTTGTGCTTCTTTGCAATTATGAATTCTTATGAACATTCAGTCCTCACTGAGTTATTTTTTCTAATAACTTATCTTGCTGAGACATAAAGCGATGAAGGTCATAGGTGCCATACATAAAAATTTAGTTATGTAAGTTGTAGTAAATAATTTAAATGGGCCATTTAACTAATCTTGGATTTTGTCCACAAAGCCAAAGTTCTTCCTTTGATTGTTCAGTTCGTATCTCCTTCCTTTTTCACTCAGAAAACTCTTCCTTAGGATTCGGGAATGGGAAGAGGGCAACTATAGCTCCAAGTTTACTCAGAAACATTTTAAGCCTGCCATTTTCCCAAATACTGCTTAAATGTTTAGAGCTCCATAAAACTCAAGCTGCATTGGATGAATTCCGTAAACATCACCAAATGCAGTTTTTCTAGAAAGAAAGCTGCCAAATCTTTAAGACACAAGATTAAGCCTCCAGATGGCCTTCTCTGAAGTGTGAGTACTAATTGGGTTTCCATGTCCTTGTCTGACACTCTAGTCCACCCAGAGTGTCCCTTTCTAGAGCCGAGTCTGGGAAACCAAAGTTCACACAAAGGCCCAGGAGAAGGACAGATAGATAAATCAGACCATGTGGGACTAATTTATGGGAACTTGGGGCCCCCTCACTGTTAGCCCATTTATTTCCAAACAAGCTTCTTCCTATCTGACAAAATGCCTAAAAATCTACCTCTAGAAGATTTCTTCTCCTGGCTCTGAAAGACCTATTTGTCTAGCTCCCTAACCATATCCAAATGTCCTTGGGAAAGGTACAATATCCAGGATTTATTAGCAACACCTGTCTTCCCTTAACTGCCTTAGATGAAGTGTCAAGGAAGGAAGCAGCAGTGCAGAGAAGTTATGAGGCTTGCCTAAGATTACACAGCTTGTAAGTGGCAAAATCCATGTAGCGCTGAGGAGTGAGGCTGTGGAAGGAACCAAGAAACGAGCTCTGCTCCCATTCTTCTCTCTTCTCTGGGCTGTGGACAGGCAGACAGGCACACAGCTCAAAGAGCTACTGGTAGTTTCTCAGGGCAACAGCTCCAGAAAGGAGACGGGGAAGAAAGACATCTCACTTCTGTGGTTAGGAGAGTGCTGGGGACTTGGTTTACAGGAGAAAAACCTGGGTTTGTGTGTCAGGAATGCCCAATTCCAACCCATGAGAGAGAGAAAAAGCTCAAAGTCAAATCAGTTTGGAAAAGGCTTCTTAATGTATCTCTTTTGGAAGATCTTTGATGAATATTAGCATATTAGAACAGTCCTGAATTCCACTTGTAACGTTTTTTTAACCTATTCCCCAAATTACTTGATCAAAGGATGATCTTTTCCTAACATGTATTAACATCTCTCTAGGAGAGTTTGGGAAATTCTGCTTTAGTGGAAGTTCTCAGAATTTTGTTTCCTCATGATGCGGCTGCCGTGGAAGCCAGAACAGTACTCTCTGACACCCTTCCTCTTGGCAGAAGTTATTTGCATGTGTTTTCTACCAGGAGGCACAATCTGAAAAGGTCCTGAAGCATTCATCACTCAGAACACCTTTTTATTAGGTCTGCTAACGATTATAGAGAAAAATCTGTTGAGGGGCAAATGGAAGTAAAACCCAATACTCTCTCTTTTCCACCTGCAGCTCTTTCCTTATTTAAAGACTCCCCCGTGTCCCCTCTTTGCTAGGGAACTTTTCCTACCACCCCCAGGCTGAGTTAACTTTTCATTCCCTTCTCTCGCACAGCCAAAGTTCCTGTTTGTATTACAGTACTTGATATTCTTGCATTGGAGTATCTGCTCACAAGCCCGATTCTCTCCATGACCTAAAGGCAGTTCAAGGCCATGGAAGATGAAGTAGGTACCTTCTTAGCTCCATCACCTGCAGTCCCTGGGAGGTGGCATTGCTCCTAAAGTTCTGTGATAGGCATACCATTCTGAGTCAACAAATTCAAGAGGCCAAATACAAACACCATATATAAATTTAAACTAAATTGGTTTAAAATTTTAAAGTATGGAAAATCATACCCCATTGAATAAAGAATAATTAATACCTAAATGTATTGATTATGGCCATTTAATTTTCAAGTAGAGAAAGAAAAGGGAGAAAGGAGGAGGAATGAGGTACAGAATCAGAGGAAAGACAGAACAACCAACAGTAAGAAAAAAAGGTAGAGAGGAAAAATAGAAAGGAGAAAGAAAAAAGAAAAATTATACAAAAAGGCAGGTAAAGTTATAGGTAGAAAGAAATAAAGCAAAAGAAAAGCTAGAGTGGAAAATTTGGTGGGGAAAAAAAACACGAATGAAGGAAGAAAATTCAACACTTTTGAAGTGTTAATACAAGAGTTTACAGTTCAATTTACTATTATCTCTTAGCATAGACTAACCATGACTAAGTAAGCCATTATTCACAGCTCTACAAATGTTTTTTTATCCTCTGACCTGCTCATTTTTCACTTTGAAGGTCCAGTCAGTTAGTCCATAACTGCTGCCATTATAACTATTACTCTGTGGAACAGAATTCACACGTCTGAGTTTTTGTTCCCTTTAATCTACTGGGTAAAATTGGCCTATTCCAACTGAAAGTGTCATGGTTTGCCAATTTTTTGAAGCCTTCAAATAGAAATTTACTAATAAGCTATTTGAATAGAAACAAATGGAACTGCAACAAATGTTTGAATTGCAAACAAAGATTTTACTTGTTTTAACTGTTTCCATTGACTTCTAAGCATAGGCTTTTAAAAAATATCAGAGTATTTCTTTTTTTTTTTTTTTTTTTTTGCCAGGTTTTCTTTTCTGTGAGATCTTCCTTTCCATCTTGTCTTATCTTCCTTAAATGCCTTCAGGTTCCATGGCAATTACCCACTTTCCTTTGTGGGCCTTATCTATTTTTATTACTTAGCAATAGTCAGTTTCCCTCAAGCAGGGCTGTGGTAATTAACCAGAATAACAGGGAATGACTCAGATCCCTGCTCCAAATTTCTCTTCCAGCTCCAAGTTCCAAAAATAGTCCTCTATTAGTCAAAAGGCTCATTTCAGTAATATTCATTGTTTAGAGGGTCTGTGAGTGCATTCTTTATACTTGGGAGCCTGTAAGAGGCTTTGTGTTTTGGCTTCCCAGCAGGAGATTTCCCTGGGCTAATGTAAAACATCAAGTCTTACAAACCTTTTCAAGCTTTCAAGCTCAAAATATCTTCAGGAACCTCTAACTAGCTCCAGGACATCAGGAAAGGAGTGAGTTCATTGGCCTTCAGTTTCATGATCCATAAAATGAACCCCTGCACGAGTGAAGCTCTACATATTAGCTCTAAAATATTCTCTTTCTAGAGGGACTTGCTCTTCGAGGTCTACCCAAACTTTTACAAAATAGAACGTGAGGCAGCAATTCTGCTCAGAATCCAACAGAAAGACTTCTTGCAAGATTTTTTAAAGTTACTTCCCTAAATCAGTCAACCAACCACTCTCTACTGAGTCATGCTTATAGCCAAATATATACACACCTAGAATTCACAGGAAGAGGTGTCTGGCCCCTGCCCTTCAAATTTCCAGGGGGCATACAATAAGAGAATACGTGACAATCATACGGATACAACGTGACCCCCAGATGAACAATAAAACAATAAAAAATTCCCATCAGGAAAACCTCACATAAGCTAAGGAGATCTTAACAAGCTTCAATGGAAAAGTGGAATTTCAGTGAAGTCTACAATAAAACTCAGGTATGCTTCCAATGGGGATGAGGTGGGAATGAGTATCAGGGTGGCATTAGTTTAAGAAAAAAATGTTTCACTTGTCACTCATCTGTGTCCTTCGGGTCTGCCATGCCTGGCTGCACGCTGCAGTCCTTCCATCTGGAATGTTCTTCATTCACGCAAATCCACAGCTCCCCACTCCCCCACATATCTAAGCACACAAAACCCTTCCTCCATGAAGCAGTCTCTGATCCTACCATTGAAAGTTACCTTTTTCTCTCTTGACTTTCCACAGAACCTTATCTTTCCCACTTTTACAGCATCTGTCACTGATTCCCTCTCCTGGACTTTCATATCCTCTCCTACATCTGTGGCTAGACTTCACGATCCTTAGGGGAAAGAGCCGGTGAAATTCACCTTTGTTTACTCACGGTACTTAGATCAAGGCCTTGCTTTAGTCACTCATTCAAGTGTTAGTTTTTCTTATTTTTTATCTACCCCTTAATTCAATGCAAATTTATTGAACAATTGACTATGTGCCAGTAACATTCTAAGAGCTAAACAGCCATTTCCCTTACAGCTTGCATTCTGATGGGGGAAAACAATCAATCAATAAACAAACTAATAAGTATAAATGTGCCCAGTGTTTATAAGTCCTATGGTGGGGGAGGAAAGACAAAGGAGTAGCTGGAGATAGTTTAGATTCAGTGGGCAAAATTTATTATATTATATAAGTGATATATCATTCTGAGGTAGAAACCTATAAACAAACAGACTATTTTGAGGCATTGGATAAAATATATGTGCTGCCGAAGCGAGCACGAGGCATTGGATAAAATAAATTAGGCAGTGATGAAGTTCTTAAATTATCCCACTGCAAGTAGGAGTAATAAAGATCACTGAGACTAAGAATCAATAATTAGTATTGCCATGTGTAATAAATTAGCATACATTTATTGCATGTCTACAATTTTCTAGGCAGTGTAGTAGATAATCCATTCGACAACCAGAGGGGTATTTTTATTGCTCCCATTTTACAGATGAAGAAACTGAGGCTCAGATGGGTTAATATGCTTCAGATCACTAGGTAATAACAGATAAGGTATGAATGGAATTTGGATCTCTCAAACACAAATGCTAATGCTGTTTGTCCCGAACACCTGTCCTTTCTTAGGCATGGATGAAAGAATGGTTTTTCCTCTGACTGCTTCCTGGAGTCTCTCCTCTGAAGAACATCCTGGTATCTCCCCCACCCCCCACCCCCCTACCCCTGCTTTGTGTCTGGCTGTATAACTTTTTGAGAAGCAATCATCTGAGCATGGACCAGAGGTTTCTGCATCCGGACCTTGGAGGGGAACGGAGAAGAAAGCATGCACATTCTACTTTCCACAAAAGGAATTTGGCCCTGGGCTTCTGTAAAAGGAGGTCTTCTGAGTTCCATGGACCACAGAAAAGGTGGAGCCAATCCAAAGAGGAAAAGTGAGGCCCACAGGCTCCTGCCCCTGAGCAGCAAGCAGCCCAGCTTAAATAGAATTCCAAGCTTCAGAGTCTAAAAGCACAAGTTCCAGGCTGAGGTTTGACAATGAGGCACGGATTCTCTGCACCTCCAATTTCTGTGATGTGACAGGAGTATCACCACCCCAAAGAAGGAATCAGGTTTCTCGGGTCTACACAAATGCAGGGCAAGAGGAAGGTAAGTGCACTGGTATCTGTGTTCTGCAGCCTGTTCCCTCTTCTGGGTAGAGGACTTCTCACTTCACCAGGCTCTCTGTCACATGCCCACCTTAGGCTGGCATCCCTGGCAGCCTGAGAGGAAGAGCAGTGCCTCAGCCCTCCACCCAATCAGGGCCACACTAGACTGCTGAGCAGAAATGTGCAATTAAAATTTATTTGCATTAGGATATCAAAATATACTAAATAGGCAAGGCACGAGGGGAATCTCTTAATTACTTCCACGATCAAACCACCGAAGCATTGGGAGAAAGGAGTGTTTTTTCCCAGGATGGAGCTGGGACGCTGTGGGAATGAGCAGCAAGTCACTTCACAGCCTCTTCCTGGGAGGCATCAGTAGGTAGATGATCGGAGCAGATGCTCGACAAAGAGGGAGGCTCCCCTCCTCAGTGACCATCTCCCTCCTGCGTCCAAAAGCCACTCCCGCCAAAGTCTAACTGCTAAACCTAAATACAAGGAAATACCAGAGTGAGTTCTAGAACACTCTGAGGATGTGCCACAGCCACACCGCGGCTGAGAGCACGACACAGTGCCTGGCACACAGTACCTGTGACAGTGAGTACCCCTGCCATGAAGGCAAGGAGGAAAGAATGTGTGGTTTCTTCAGCATAGGCCATGCTCTGACTCAGGGGGCAGGACCAGGGAGGAATGCCTCACCCAGAGACAGGTGCTTCTAGGCAGGTGTGAGGCGTGTGAGGGCATCCGGTAGGACGACTCTGCCCAGCGCTCCATACTAGAGGGTGAGGAAGAGATTCGGTAAAAGGGGCAGGAGGAGAAAGATAGGAGGAGAGAAAAGAGACAGTGGAGGCAAATGGCTCACAGGAAAGCCTGTGGGTGAGAAGAAATAAGTAAACAGTCTTCACTTGATTTAAAAGATGAAGTGAATGCACATCAGCCCTGACAGAGCAGCTGGACAACCATAAGGTAATGGGCAGGGGGAGCTCAGATGTGGGTTTTGAGCGGAGGTATCCCCCGCTCTAGCCGCTCTGTGTCTTGGATGGTGTTCTCTCCAGGAGGCCTGATGGTGCAGTCACGACTGAGCTCCAAACCGCAACCTGATCCCTGTGAGGCAGGTGAGACTGACTTTCCCTCGATTCCTTAAAATAAACCCACATTAACTGAGAATCTCTGCAAGGATCCCAGAAAACGTGAGAGACACAGGAAAGGGAAGGAACACTAGCTGGGATCACTGAGCTCCCGAAAAACTGAGCGCTCCTGGAGGTTCCCAAAGCCCACTGGCTATTGCCTTGTGACAGAGCTGCCGAGAGAATCTGATGAACAACGAAGCGAAGATTCTGTGTGTTTATCAAGCACCCAGGTTATCTGCTATTCATCCCGGTTGGCACTTTTCTTTCATACTCTCCTTTGACGTATGCCTGATGAGGTGACACATTTGTCCTTCTCACAATGCCTGTATTCCTCTGCTAATGTTCTTGGTAAAATTGTAACGTTTCTGTGTGAAAATAATGCATGCCTGTTGTAAAGATGTTAGAGAAATCAGACAAGAAAACAGAAACCTTTAAAAAGCATCTGCAGGGGCGCCTGGGTGGCTCAGTCATTAAACGTCTGCCTTCGGCTCAGGTCATGATCCCAGGGTCCTGAGATCAAGCCCCACATCAGGCTCCCTGCTCCGCGGGAAGCCTGCTTCTCCCTCTCCCACTGCCCCGCTTGTGTTCCCTCTCTGGCTGTCTTTCTCTCTGTCAAATAAATAAAACCTTTAAAATAAATAAATAAATAAAATAAAAAGCATCTGCAATTTTATTTCACAGTGATACAGCTAAATACTTGCATATTTTCCCAATGTTTTCTTCAATACAGGCATTGCCCATACTGCTTTGTACCTGCTTTTCTCACTTTGTAATCTATTTTGAACACTTTCACGTGTCAGCATTTTGCTATATCATCTCTAATAGTTGTCTACCACTGTAAAGAGAATTGAGAGCAAACTTAATGTAACCAATCCTCTATTGCCGGAGTTTTAAATTGTTTCCAGTTAATCTCTGTCATAGAAACACTCTGAAGAACAATCTTGTATAAACTTTTATCCATATACCTGATGGGGTTTTTTGTTTTTTTAGCATAGACCCCATAAGTGGGATTGCTGAGGGGAAAAAAGTATTCATAATTTTAAAATGTTTGAAATTGATTATCAAATGGCCTTCTAGAAAATGCATAGTGAGTTAAACTCCACAGCAAGGTGAGAGTATCCATTTCCAACGTCCTTGTCAACACTAGATGTTACCAGGCTTTAAAGTCCTGTTAATGTTTCTTCAGTGGACTTATAATAGCAGTTCTCAACACTGGCTTCTCATTAAAACCACTCAAGGAGCTTTTGAAAAGTGCCAATGCCTAGTCTCCATCCACTGAAGTAATTCAGAACCTCAGAAGTGGGGCCTGAACATCTACCTAAAAGAAACTATATACTTAAAACAGTCACATAAAATAGTCCTGATTTCAGACAGATGTTACCCTCAGTAGGCAGGATCCACACAGAGAATTCTAGGTAAGATTTTTCTTGTGATGGTCACAGTCCTCAGCCCTGTGAAATCACCATTATCATGAAGAATATCTGAGAATTTTCCTCAAACCAACCATAGCCAAATCAATTTTATACATCAATTTAATGTATGCATGAAGCACTTACTCTTCACTCTCCCTCTCTGCCTCATTCCCTGCCCTGCCATCCTTCCTGCAGACCCCAGCCCCAGAATCACTTCCTCAAGAAGCTTCTCCTCATCCCTGACCACATCGCATCCCCCTCTCATGCCCCTAACACATCAAGTAGCTCTCTATTAATAGGGGAACTTAATACCACTGTGGAGTCTTTTGTGGACATTCTGAGATGGGAGTATTCACTGTGAGCCGGCATACTTGGGAAAGTTTCATGAACAATGAGACTGGATTTCAGGAACTGGTAGGATTTGGACAGGCAGAAAAGAAGTATATAGGAGTAGGAAAGCCAGAATCATTAACCTTTATAGGTTTGTGAACACATGTGGAAAAACACTGAAAGCTAAAACCTCTCCAGAAAAATCCAAACATGCCCACGTATTGAAATAATGTACACACTTTCAGGGAGTTCATAGAACTCTAAGCACAACCGTGGATCCTTGATCCCAAGTGGACAACATTCAGCTTTTTAGGAGGAGCCAGGATAATGATTAATTTCTCTCTTCCAGCCAAACAACACGGGCTCAGGAACACCCCCAAACTCAGTCATCACTGTCCTAAGTAAATGGCAGAAATACCAGGCTGCCGGCTACCTCTGTGTCCAAATTAATGGACCTATCTATGATTTAGCTTTGCCTTAGTAAAATGAGGTAAGTTGGGGTTAGAGGAAGGAAAGAAAGCAACAAGGAGGGTCCTGAAGTCTGGTACCCAATTATGGAGCCAACAGAACAATGATTCTTTTATCTATTTTATGCAGGTAACATGAGTACCTATCCCAAGACAAGAGAAGCCAAGAAATTCAGAGTTGAAGGTCAAATTCTCTCCTTGCATCACCTTGTATCTTTATATTCCCTGTCAAGTGTTTTACCTTTAATGAGCACAGGGCAGGCTGGTGTTTGTTCTATCCCCTGCGGTCCCCTCCCAGAGCATCGGTGCCTCAGGGCAGGAACTTTGTCCTTTGGCATATTGCCATCTGTGGCCTCACTCTGCAGTGCTGTATAAAAAACCACCACACCTTAGCTGACCCCACTGTGTCTAGACAAATTCATCACTATGCAGGACATGACAGACAGGCAGCCCCACATGCCCCAGAGCCAGTCTCCACCAGGAGCAGCAGCATCCCAGCTCTATGCACCATCCAGTCCCCATATTCGGTCTTCCTTGGCACCTGAGAAATGTTTAGAATCCCACTAAGGAGTTCACCAGAATACCATTTACAGCAACAGAGTATTTTGTTTATTTGTTTAAATTCTAAAGCTCGTTGACAGAGACCTTCTTAAAATGTGCCAAATAGCATGTGGGATATTCATCGATTTCCACCAAATTGTTGTATGCTGATTTTAGCTTTACTGCTTCATTTACACACTAAAATGCATATGATGTAACTACCCCAAATTTTGAAGCAAAAATAATTTTTCCCTTTAAAAGGACAGAAGTGGCTGGGGCGCCTGGGTGGCTTAGTCGGTTAAGCGTCTGACTCTTGATTTTGGCTCAGGTCATGATCTCAGGGTTGTGGGATAGAACCTCACATTGGGCTCCATGCTGGGTGTGGAGCCTGCTTAAGATTCTCTCTCTCCTTCTGCCCCTAACCCCCTCCAGAAAAAAAAAAAAAAAAAAATAGAATTTAAAAGAACAAAAGTGGCTTTGGAGGTAGTGGTTAGTCACTTAATACAGCTATAATTGGTGGTTTATAGCTTACCCTCCAGAAAAAGATCTACTGTGCTTTTCCAATCAGGATCCCCATGGGGAAGAGCCCTGCTCAGAGCCGGGTTACTCCCTGACAGTACATCAACCTTCACTTCCTGCCTTCCTCCTCCCCCTTCCTTCATCTCCGCTCACTCACTCATTACAGATTTGTAAGACAAAGTTAATGAGACAGGCTTCTGAGAAGCCTCAGGAGGATCACAGTTACACAATCACATATACAATCAATGAGAATATTCACATTGCATTCATTCCTTCCGCGTTACTGAAGCACCATATTGATTTCTCATCTGTAACTGTGTAAAGCCAAAGGACAGAACTTCACCTTTTCCCTATGACAACATTTGCAGCATGTTTACTGGTTTTGGAATAAGCCCTTCATCCCGAGTTTAAAGTCAGGTGATTGACTTTTGCTCAATTTTATTGCCTAACACATCTGGCTACTTTTCCCCCCTAACCATCCTTCACACTAATCCTTAGTCCTTGGAAAATATCATCATCCAAAAATGTGCAGCACAGAGTTAATTTTTGAAAGAAATGGCTGATAAAAGGGGAAGGCCTATTGAGGGGAAAAAACAAAGGGAGACGCGGAGGACATGAAGTCTGCACAGAAGACATAAAAAGGGATAAGATATAATGGGGCTTTTTGAAAACACTATGAATATTCACAGTCAAATATATCAGCCAGGAGACAGAAGAAGAAGAAGAACTCTGACATTTGAGCACTTTCCATGTCTGCCATGCCCTTTATGAGCATAATTATATTGAAGAGTCACAACAAACCTGTGAGGATAATATTGATTCCCAAGTTTCAGAAGAAATGGAGGCAGAGAGAAATTAAGTCATTTTCCCAAAGTCATTCAGCTAGAAAATAGCTCCACTAAGATTCAAACTAAGGTCTCACTGGCTCCAAAGCCCAGGCTTTTAATTACTATGCCGGCCTGCTTCCCAAGTCATATAGACCTCAATATTAATTTACAAAGTCACAGACATATAGAGGCACTTCTGTCTATATTACGTATGAATGTATGTATGAAAATCTATGTATTTTTACATAACATTTAATCCTCACAAGTCCCTAAAGAACTAGACACTACCAGTGTCAGTCTGCCCACTTGGCAAATTTGGAAAACTAGACGTATTCATTAATTCATTCAACAAATATCTAGAGCCTATGCTTTTTTGCCAAACGATATTCTAGGATCCAGTGATATACACGTCAGAAAAGATGCCTGCTTTCTTGGAGCTTGTATTCTAATGAGAGAAACAGATGAAAACAACACATAGAAAAATAGTAAGATCAATGAGTAAATAAAACTGGGTAAAGTGGTTGAGAGCGAGGTGGTTTGCCTACTGACGTCATCCCCTGAGTGTTTGCCAGTTGTGCCCCAAACTGAACTCCCAATTTCCACTCACAACTTTTCCCCATTTGGCAAAAAAAAAACTACATGTCAACACGGGCATCTCTTACGTTATACATCCAGTTTATTGGCACATCCTATTCATCCTACAAGCAAAATATTTCCAGAACCCAGTCTCTTCTCACCACCTCCTCTGCTACCACCCTAGTCACAGCCAGGATCATTTTAATAGCCCCTAGTTAGTCTATTTTTTCCCAGTCTTGTCTCCTACAATCAATTCTTAATAGCAGCCAGAATGATCCTTCTTAAAACATAGGGTCTTTGCACTGGCTGGCTCCTTGTCGCTCATTCCCTCTCTCACCTCCTTCAAGCCTCTGCTCAAATGTCACTCTCTTGGGGAGGCCTGGCTTGCTACACTCGCCCTGCTCAATTTTTTTCTCACAGTATTTAATGCCTTCTAAAATACTACATAGTATACCTATTCACTGTACTTCTTGTTTATAGTCTGTCTCCCTCCCCAAGAAGGTAAGTTTCACAAGGGTAAGATTTTTGGGTTTTGTTCACTAATGCACCAACAATGCACAGGACAGTACCTGACATCTATAGTTCCTTAACATTTGATTCAAAAACAATGTTCTGAAAAAGCCTCCTTCCCATCAAATTGAATACAGCTGAAGAAAACTTTAGAGCACTGGATATATAGATTGAAGGACACAGAGAAAGGGGAGTAGAAATTATAGAAAAGAGATTAAGAGTCCTAAGGGGCACAATGAAAAGTTGATGTGTGAACATAATTCAAGTCCCAGGAGGCACAGATACCAAAGAGGGGCAGAAGCAATACTGGAGGAGACAATATCTAAGAACTTTTCAAAAAATGAGGAAAACTTCAAGCCATAGATTCAAGAGCCATCATATAACTCAAGCAGGGTAAATATTAAAAAAACCACACCATGGCACGTCATGGTAAAAATGCCATGAGCCAAAATTACAGAGAAAAATTCTTTAATCATTCTCTTACTGCCTTGCAAGAAAAGTGGCTAAGTATGGTTACCTTCCACTCAATCTTGCACCCCCTTGTTTCACCTTCTTCATTTTCAGAAACCCATGTGCCTGGGTTTCTATCCCTAGATAGAGCCCTAGCAGTCCTCCCAGGATAAAACCAGATTCCCAAAATAGTAGGGATTTTGAGCACCATTTCTCACACTATGAACACAAAATGGAGGTAAGCATTTTTTTAAATTAATAAATGTCATTCACTTATAAAAGATTCGCTGGTCTGTATAAGATGGTAATATGCCACAAATCCCATTAATCTTCCTCTATGAAATTCTACGTAGGTAGTGGTGCCGTCATAACCTAGTTTTTCGTTATTAGAGGACACTGAGCCAGAGACAAGGGCAGTGCATCCTGATGCCCAGCTTCTCTCTAAAGCATCAATGAAATAATGGAGAAAACACTTGAAAAGAAAAATTCCAAAGAGGTTGGTCTATTACGCAGATCCTAATCTTAGGAGTATCTTTTAGATACTCAAGTAAAAATTTAAATGCACATTTCTGTCAGCTAAAGTTGAAGGGGAATAGTAGCTTAAAGGCATTTTCTCAGATGTTTAAGAAAAAGACAATCCATCACATCCATTAACCATCAGATACTCTTTTAATATAAAAATGAGCTATTCGGCCATACCACTGAACCAAATATAGGGTGGCCCAATTAATGTCAACAGATGTTTAGGCTTGATTATCTGGAGATGAGAAACTAATATACTCCCTGCCCCCACAGTATGTGTTAAAGAAGTAGGATAATGAAAATCTTTAAAGAAAGAATGCAAAATGCTAATTTGGGGGGTTTTGATAACCTTACAAAATAGCAGTTCTCCAGAGAACGGGATTACATTCTCTCCTTAATGCCTACCACCATTTCCTTGTAGATTAGAAACAACATGGTGGCAAGAATGCCACTTCCATTCGATCGTTGTCAGAAGTCATTTTGAAGACTTTCATCTGGCTCTGGGAAAGTCATCTTGAAATGAAACTAAAGAGAGCATTCAGGATTTAAAGACAAAATTGCTTTGTGCTTTAGAAAGAGCATTAGGGAAACATGTAAAATTTTTTCTCCAAGTGACAAAGCTGTCATCTTAGTCAAATCAATGTGGCATCATATTAGACAGTGAGACAGAATGCAAAAAAGCAGAGTGGAAAAGTTATCCAAGGTCATTTTAGCATTAAGGTTGAAAAGGAAATTATATGGATTATAGCCTCGGCAGTTAGGAGGCGGGTGTAGACTCATATAGGATGTTGTGTCCACATGGAGAGTGTGGTCTTGAGATAATAAACCAGTCCTCAGATTCAACCTGAACCAACTCCCAGGTATTGTCTCAGGCTGAAAACTGGATGGAACATTTCACTGTGTAATGGGAAATACAGGTGACAGGGCCAGAAAAGTATGTGAGCAAAGGGTGGCTTTCAGAGGCAAAGAGCCTTGAGGATACTACCTGAAACAGCTTTAACATCGCAAAGCCACATGGGCATGATTATGTTATTTTGATAATATGAACTGGCCTATTACCATGCCACATACCAGACACTGTTCTAAGTTCTTTACATTAATTATCTCATTTAATCTTTACAACAACGTGTAAGACAGGAACTGTTATTATCCCAATTTTGCAGATGAAAAAAACCTGAGGTTGATTTACTTGCCCCAAGTTACAGTTAGCAGAAGAGGTAAGACATAAATCCAGGCTTATCTGGGTTCTAAAGTATGTGCTTTAACCACTAAGTGTCTTACCTCCTATTGGCTTTCCAAGCATCGTCAGAGTGCTGCTCCTTTCAATTCCTAATATTGAATATTAGGTGTGCTCCACCATTTCCTGAAATTAGTGAAAAAATACGTCAGCACTTTAGTGTCTACCTCGCCACCAAGACACAACCATCCTGACATGCCAAAGTGAGGTGCCAGGCCAAAATGCAGAATTTACAAGGAAATATTCAACAAATATTCCTCCCACTTCCTCTACCATCTGAAGATCCCTCGGCTAGATCAAGAAACTAAAAAGTGGTTAGAATGTGAAGAGGAATTTTCTAAGAAGAGATCACTGAGAAATCTAAGCTATGAAACTGAACCTAGAGGTTGCCTGCCTCCCCATTTCAAGCCTACTGTGGACAGAGATTTAACTGAGCCACTTTGAGAACCTGATATAGGTTTCCTTTTTGGGGGGAGGGAGGACAATGGAAATGGAAGGCTTCTGCTTTCTAAATAACTACACTAGCACCCATGCGAAGTCAGTCGTGTGTGGGTCTTTCTCATGGACCAAATGGGGGCTACATGGAGAGTTGGCCTGGCTCAAGAGGACATCTGGGAAGTTAAGGGACTCTCTGATTAAGAGCCTGTGTATGAGATGGACCACAGGGAAGCAGAGGGTGGGGAGAAGTGGCTGGCCTAATCAAAGGTCTCATCTGAGTTATAGGAACCAGTCTAGGGAAGCCCAGCATAAAGCCCCCAGTGAAACACTAAAAGCATCCATGAGGAAAACATTCATTTTAAACCCCTTCCAATCAGAGTCCAAAACTAGAGAGGATGTCAGACACCAACATAGGAGGAACTTTTCTATACCATCCCTTGACCTCTTCTTTCCTCCTACTCTTCAATTCTGGTAGTATCCAAAAAGTAGCCAGTGAGCAGTGCTGAGATGAGAGAAGAAGATAAGCACAGCCCCTTCCCCAAAGTTGGGCCATCTGCCAAATCAGGCCTGCAGCATTAAATGGGAAAAAGGTTTTGAACTGAAAATGGGTTTTTAACACTGAAAATATCCATTATTGATGAGTGAGAAGTAATCCAGTGGCAGGAAAAAAGTTACCCTCTCTGAATACATTTTTAAGAGACTATTGAAGACAAAAATAAATTGGTTTTGTGTCATCTCCCATGAATTGTGTGTTTGTCACACCGTTTGCACTAGTATCACGTTCCAATGGGGCATGTTGGGAGTGGGGAGTACAGATATCTATTCAAGAATATGAGCTCTGGGCGCCTGGGTGGCTCAGCTGGTTAAGCGAGTGCCTTCGGCTCAGGTCATGATCTTGGAGTCCCAGGATCGAGTCCCGCATCGGGCTCCCTGCTCAGCAGGGAGTCTGCTTCTCCCTCTGACCCTCCCCCCTCACATGTGCTCTCTCTCTCTCAAATAAATAAATAAAATCTTTAAAAAAAAAAAAAAAGAATATGAGCTCTGAGACTTTTAAGGTTCTCCAAGAAAGACATAAACCCTTTTTCTAAAAAGTTTTTTCAACCCCTTACATTCTTCCAATCTCATCAGCATAGCCTTAGCTTCCCATACAGACAATGGGGATTCACATGCAAGAGATGACAGTCTTCCAAGGGCAATGGAAATAAGTGATTATCCTAAAAGTTATCCTGCCACTCAACCTCTGTCACCCTAAAAAAGCATATTCATTTCTAAAAATGTCCAAAACATAAAATAGGATCATAAAACAGCATTTACTGAGGGGTTACTATATATAAGACATTGTACTAATTGCTTTACATGAATTCTCTCTTTTGATTCAAATAATGCAGAGGTGTTTTTTTATTGTTTAAGAGAACATATTTACAGGCAAAACTATAGTATCATTAAATAGAATGTATTCAGAGAGAAAAGAATATGAAGTTTTGCCTAGGTAAATTAAGGATGACTTTAGAAAGAAATATTTAAATAACATTTTTATTTCTGAATATAAAAGTGATGCATGACTATTGTATAACCCTTGGGAAGGGTACAAAACTGTATAAAGGATATGTACATTTTATCCATTTTCTTTTTACACAGATGGAATCATATGGTATATATGATTTGGTAAAGTGTTTTTTGATTAACATATCATGTACATTGCCTCTGTAATTAAATATTCTTCAAACATAATTTTTAATGAATGTTTAGTGTTCTATCCTGTTGATGAATAATTTTTTTATTTTGTCATATTACTTATTTTTAATTCCTTGTTAACTTAACCAAATCCTTTTCACACTCATAAAATAGTGTAAAAATTCTTGAAGAAAAATCTTTGTGTACCTGTCTAATTATGGAGGAAGGAAAATAGCTTAGCCCAAGTTATGCTGCAGTAACAACCGCAAAATTCGGTGATTTAAAAAAACAAGGTTGTGGGGGGTTTAGTTGGTTTGTTTATTTGTTTTATCATTGACATTTCATGCCAACAATCGGTTTTTTGTAGATCAAACACAGCTCTGCTCTATCACCTGAATCAAGGCAGGAGGAGGACCTCTGTCAGAGTCATTACTATTTTTACGTCAGAGGGAAAGGAAAGATGGCAGAACATGCAATGGTTCTTAAAGCTCCTGATAGGAAAATTGCAGGCATACTCCCACTTATATTTGGGGGGGGGCAGAGGGAAAGAGAGAGAGAGAATCTTAAGCAGGCTCCACACCCAGTGGGGAGTCCAACATGGGGCTTCAATCTCACGACCTTGAGATCATGACCTGAGCTGAAATCGAGTCAGACGCTTAACTGACTGAGCCCCCCAGGGCTCCTTCTACTCATATTTTAGCAAGTCACACAGGGACGAGACTGATATCAATGAGAGGGGAGAAATAATCCTCTATCAGGAGTAAGACCTATAGGGATAGTCCTGGATGGAGCAGCAATTATTTTGACAATAATACAAGTTGCCATAGGGAGGTAATGGTTGATCTTGGTCTAAAAGGGTGAAAGGGAGTCCTTCAGGTAGGGAAAACATAAGGGAGGAAGAAGGAAGAAGAACATTCTAGGGAATGAGGGAATCGTGTGAAAAGGCAATGAGTTGTGAAAAACACTTGTCTCCAGAACAGCATTTCCCAGCGTGGCTGGATATGTGGATAGTGAAGTTAGTCCAAGATTAGTAAGGTGTGTAGATGAGAAATGAGATCAGAAGTAGAGGGCTTTTGAGTCATGGCATCAGTCAGGGTTACTCAGATGGACCAATTAAATGGGATTATTGGGGAGAGTTAAATAAAGGAACTGTTTACAAATGTGTGAGACAGTTTAAAGAAAGCCAAAAAGGAGAGTGGAATAATCTGGGAAAAGGGATTGCTGGGACTTCTTACCACCTCTAGGATTAAAGGGGCAAGGGAAGAGAGTCATTCAAAGAGGCCAGGAGAGTGGCCACTTGAAGTAGAATGCCACCTCTCAGAGTAACTGCCTATAAGAAATTCACCACCCAGCAGGAGTTGTGGTCTTCAGGAGAGGGCTACAGGCACCTGTGAAGACCCTGAGGGAAATAACAGGATAATAACCTGCCTTCACTATCCTCCTATGCCCCCATCTTCTTCTAGGGCCTCCCTTTGACTAAGCCTCATAGAAATCAGAGAGGTAGGGGCCTATGGGTACAGACCTTCAAGTTCAGACTCCTGGGCAGAGACAGCCCAATGGAATTACAGAGAAGGAAGGAGAGGTTCTGGGGGGCAAATGAAAAAAATGGACATGCAGTGGACTCATTCTATTACGAGAAGTATACATAAAGCTAAATGAAGGCATTGACAGCTAAAATGAATCAAAGGGGAAAATTCAAAAAATATTACAGTGTAAATAATGTAGAAACAACAGGACATGGAGGGTAGTGAGCAAGTTGGCAATACAGGAAGAGAGCAGATTACAAGTGAGGAAAGTAGGGTGAGGAGAAAGCAAGTGAGTCAGGTTGAGGACAGCACAGAACTCAAGATGGAAATGTCCAGAAGGTAGTTAGAAACATGGGTCTGGCACTCAGAAGAGAGAGGGAGATGGATCAGATTTGAGTGTCACTGACAGTTGGCTGTTACAATGACTGGATAAAAAATTCCAAGGCGAGCACATGGAATAAAAAGAGGGCAGATGAATCCACTGGGATAGGAGTGACCAGAACCAAATATCCTGTGCCCCACCAGAGACTCTGGGGAGACAGCTGTGTCACTGACACAATAGGAAAAAGAAAATCTCTGAGAAACAGTGTCATAGTCCAAACTTCCCACAGGCTTTCAGCTCATGGACAAATAGTCTTTTGGGGCATGGAACTCTAAGCTGTGAACCTGGATTAAAGTGGTTCCTGACTGGTAGGAGCCAACCCACATTCTGTCCATAGGAAGACACCATCATCCTAGGTCTTGGAGGGTCACCAAAAGTTATTTTCCAAGGACACTGAGCAAAATATGGTGAATGAAAATGAGACACAAAAGGAAGCAAGATAGCATGTAAGAACCAGCAGAGAAAAGACAAATAGAAGACACAGAAGTCAGATAACTGGAATTATCAGGAATAGATTATAAAACTACTGTGTTTACTATGATTAAAGAATTACAAGGCAAACTAACATGCTTAGAAATGCAAAGTCAAACAGAAGACACATCTAGGCTCCCAGACAAGCCTCCAGTGTCCACTGGGCATTTACCCAGAGCCTCTCTGCTGGAGAGAGAAAGCCTCTCCAGCCCACTACCGGGATCTCCGTTTCACTGATCCAAATGGAATGCAATCAAAATCATGTCTAACATCACAGTAAGTAAATTCAGAGATTCTTTTGTTCTCCAACACTGTCTACAGCCCCCTCCTGGGAGGACCTTTAACTCACAGGATTCAACAGTCCAGCATCCCTGAGCTGCATTCTGTCTCTGAATGGACACAGAGAGTATTTTATTCATGATGGACAGCTGCCCAACTTTAGGATAGCTTAAGCCTGACCCAAAAGCAGACATGGAGAAAAGAATAAATAACTTCCAAATTTCCTTTCGGGTTATAGGGCTGCTTTAATTTAGAGTTTGTAGCAGGTGCAGTCCAGTAAGTGTTTTTCTGCATGCAACTTTATTGTCCTTCCAAATAATAGAAATTTTTCCATTTTCTGTCAATAGGTGACTCTCAGAGCGGTGGTATAAATTTTATCTTTTTTTAATTTGGGCAGGAATCACAGAGCCATAGTACATGTCAAGCACTCAGTTAGTATTTATTGAATGAATAAAAAAATTTTTTTTAAATGGATAGAGGCATTTTCAAGAAAGTCAGGAAATTGCACCAACAGTTGGTAGCCAGATACTATTTTAAATCAACCTATTTTCTGAACCATTTTAAGTTAATTGTTACCCAAAACTTTAATCAATGCCATGAGAAAATATTTTGCCAATAACTGTACTTTTGAGCAATTCAAGTAATCATGGGCTCATGCAGAAAACAAATGAATATCACCCACATTTATGTTTGCTTACTCTACATATATTAAAATCTTATTGGGAAGGACAGCAGCTCTTTCTGCCCATGGGTCCTGTCCCCGTGCTTTAATAAACCACCATTTTGCACCAAAAAAATAAATAAATAAAAATAAAAAATAAAATCTTACTGGGAAACATAAACATTAGACATCTGCCTCAGAAAAGAATGTCAACAAAAAACATTGAGAAGGTTTCTTCCTAGCCTGTGATGTTCCATTTAGGACCCAAAAAAAGGCTGACAAATCTAAACATAAAATTGCTTTGAAATGTTGTAGAAAATAAATAAGAACTGACTTTTCATCATTTTTTCTTTTGACACAGATTACAAAAAGTGAAGTCTACATGGACAGCCTATTTTTTCATTTTTTTAATCACTTCAACAATGCTAGATTATAAGAAAACTTTAAACCCTTGTCCCATCCACCCCCCACTACCACCAAAAAAAAAGTTACTAAAATAAAGTCTGTGAGGGTTTTGAACCAACAGTATTTAGTATCAGTTATCTTAGATGGTAAACAGTTCATGCAGAGAATGAAGAAGAGTCAAAACAGCAGATTCTCTCAGAAGAAAACATTTCTGGAATAGTCCCTGGAGATCCTGCCAGACAGCGACCACAGGAACATGACTACAAAAAATTAGAAAACCTTACTGAGGTCATATTAAAAGGTGAAGGGACAAGCAAACACGTTTCTCTCTCCTCTTTCTCAGAGAGAAATTCAAAACTAATAAAAGAGAGTATGATAGTGAGACAGTATAATAAAGTGGCTAAATGGAAGTATCAACATCCATACAGAAAAATGTAAAATGAGGGGCAATGGTTTAAGATTTGCCGTGAGATGGGTAAATCAACAGCAACATTAGGGGTAAATAAAGCCAAGTTTTAAATAATGCATTGGTTAAAGGTATAAAGAAGTGTGTAAACAGATATATATCTGGAAAGATACAAATTCTTGTAGACAAATGGTTAGTGATTCAGGAGATAAGTAGAATGATATGTGCTTCTTTACTGACTTTGATGCTCATGTAAGTCTACTGATCAGACCTTTATGGCATGTTCCATAATTTGAGAACTATCGAAAACTTTGAGATCACATGGACAATTAAAGGAATGGAGGATAATGTCTTTGCAAAAAATGCTAAAGAAATCTGATGATCTTTTCTTTGTTCACAAAGGACTGTTTAGAGCAATTGAATTCAACATCCTCTAAGAAGAAAGCAAAAGATGCCTTCAGTTGCATTATAAAGACTAGATTTACCCTAACCATGCATGTCCTGGGGGAGATTAAGATGCTGAATTGTTGGGTGCCTGGGTGGCTCAGTTGGTTAAGCGACTGCTTTCGGCTCAGGTCATGATCCCGGAGTCCTGGGATCGAGTCCCACATCAGGCTCCTGGCTCAGCGGGGAACCTGCTTCTCCCTCTGACCCTCTCCCCTCTCATGCTGTTTCTCTCTCACTCGCTCTCTAATAAATAAAATCTTTAAAAAAAAAAAAGATGCTGAATTGTTAAAATGGAGAACATTGTAGAATTTTCTCCTAACTAAATCTTCCAAATTGTAATAAAAGCACACAGGTTTAGCAGAATAATAGTAACCAGTGGTCCACTTATCCAGCAGTGAAAAAAATCATGGGAACATAAGGAAGAACATAGTTTTCCCCCATGATATCATCCTTTATTTCAGCAACTCTTAACTATTTATGACATTGTCATCATTTCCCCAGAATCTTTTATAACAGTACTACTTCTTTTTTTTTTTTTAAGATTTTATTTATTTATTTGACAGAGAGAGAGACAGCGAGAGAGGGAACACAAGCAGGGGGAGTGGGAGAGGGAAAAGCAGGCTTCCTGCCGAGCAGGGAGCCTGATGCGGGATCATGACCCTGGGATCATGGGACCCTGGGATCATGACCTGAGCCAAAGGCAGACGCTTAACAACTGAGCCACCCAGGTGCCCAACAGTACTGCTTCTTAAAATAATTAATTCCATAGATTACCTTTACATATGGAAGTCATCCTCTTTATTATGGAAGTATAGTTGACATACAATGTGACATGAGTTTCAGGTGAACAACATAGTGATTGGACAACTCTACACATGATGCTATGCTCACCACAAGGATAGCTCCCATCTGTCACCATACAGCGCTATTACAGTATCACTGACTATATTTCCTATGCTGTAATTTCATCCTTGTGGAAAGCATTCTTTTAATTTTCTCAAATTTACTTTCCTAAAATTTCAACAAGTGCCTCCTTCTTCCTACTTTTAGGAACTTGGGTAGCACATAGTGTTTCTTTTAGCCCTCCAGTCACGCTGCTCATTAATATAAGATCCCAGTCAATCTCCCTCTAGGTATTCCCCTTTCTAAAAGAAATTAAATTTAAATCTATCTTCAAAGACTATTTCTCCACCCCTACTCCATCTCCTCTATCATTTTATTTTCTCTAGTCAGAAGCTTCTAAATTAAGATGCATTTATTGCCTTCATCTTCTGTGGGACAAGTTACTGAGCAATGGGGTCTGGAAGAAATGCAGTGGGCTCTGCTGAACTCTTCTGGTTAGTTTCCTGTTTCACATTTTCTAGATATTTTCTGCATGGAGAGAATCTAAGTGGTGCTGTCCTAGCCTAGTTTCCTTCCCAGAAAACAATAAGAAGCAAAGGAAGACAGAGCGGGGTCTTAAAAAAAAAACAAACCAACCTATGACTTGTAATCATCCTTTTGTCCCCAGAGCCTGCATATATATTTCCTGATAATAATATCTCACCTTTATGGAAAGATTCTGTGTGTCAGGAACTTAGCTGAAAGCTTTATACACATCATCTATTTAATCCTCATAACAACCGTATGGGGTAATTATAAGAGTGGCTGACGTTTATTGAGCCATTTATATATGGCAGGTACTCTTTTAAGTGTCTTACTCATACCATCTCATTTAATCATTAAAACAAATTCATGAAACAGGCATTTCATCAGCCCCATCTTAAAGATGAGGTCATTGAAGCTTATGGAGTAAGGTCACACAGTTAATAATGGAGCTACCAGGATTGTAACGTAAGCACATGCTATTAACCACTATACTACACTGCCTTATTTAACAAATAAGTAAACAAACAAATAAACAAACAAATGAGCCATGAGTGAATGACTGAGTAAATAACTAGAATAGACAATTCTTGAGCCATAGAGAATTTGTGGGCATTGTAACATGTAAAAGTCGGATTATACTATCAAAGCTGGATTATACTATCATTCAAGGTCCTTTTAATTCTAGATTTCTGTGAAATTAACAGCCCAAATACATCAACTCAAAAGCGTTTGCTACTTTTAAGATTTTCAAGACCTAATCAAATTCCTGAATTTTCTCAACACTAACAGTCATCAAAACTCTCTATAAACATTAGTTAATAAGCTTTGTTAGTCTTTGTCTTTCTGATGAAAGGAAACAACCGGTCCTAATCAAGCAATACAATAGTGAAATTCTCAGCAAAGCAATGCTTGCTTATCAGTTACTTCAACTTGTATGATCCTGCTAGGAAGAACTTCAAAACACAACAGAAATCAGACAGCAAGTGTGCGTGGACAGAAATAAACGTTTAAGAAAAATATGGGAGTCATTATCAGATCAATGTCTAATAAGTATTTCTTTTCCTCACATTTATTTGTTAACTCCCTAAGTGTCAGTTTATTTCAAAAATATACTGTAGAAGTAATTTCATTATCTTGTTCCATGTAAAAAGAAAAAAAAAATCAGTGTGACCCTGAGATAATCTAAAGAAGCTACTTGAGGATGTAAAGGAGAATGTCAAGTGCTGCTAACTTTCCTAATCCCCATTATGAGCCCAATCGGTAGATTCCTGAGCCACCATCTCGGCATAAGTCTAAACTTCACTGAAAAGCCTTGAGAACCTCTTATCAGAAGCTAGGTTTACTGTGTAGTGTTTTGAGAAACTATACTTACAATAATATTTTAAACAACCATCTTCAGTTTAAGCAGCTAATTTGTTCTACTGAGAGTCACCCGACCTTCACACAGGTGCAAAGAATCTGAATGTGGAAGGAAACTTCAGATTATCTCATCCAATACACGTGAGAAAACAGTGGACATTCTTTAGGTCTCTGGCTAGCTAATGGCAGAGACAGAATAGGAGCTAGGGTTTTCTGTTCTTGGAGTCCCCTGCACACTCTATTGCACTACACTGACTGTATTAGTCAGGGTTCTGTACTGAAGAAACAGAACCAAAAGGAGATATATAAATCCGCTGTTCTTCAGGGAAAAGGCTTCAGGAACAGGCAGCAATGGTCTGGGACAACATCTTGACAGCTCACTACTGCCAGGAGGAACAATGGGCCCTGACGATGTGCCGTGGAACAATGTGTTCAGGTTGCTATAGGCTTGTACCTTGGCAGACATCAGATTGGGACACCAGGGGGCCATGCCCTAAGCCCCTGGCCTCAGCCTCCTGGAAAGTAATAGACTAGGCAGCTGGCGTGCACCTGCACAGCTCACTCTTGTGTTCTGGCTTCAGTCAATCCTACAGTTGTACAGCCTTAGGTCCAGACCTTAGTCCTCCACACCTTACTGGGCCCCTGGGGGGCATTAGTGCAGGGTAACTATGGCCTCGAGGGAAGTATGGAGGAGGACTGTGCTAGATCAGTGCCCCATGAGCTGGACTCCTCACAACGAGCCTGGGAGGAGAAACCTCCAGCGCCCAGGGCACCCAGGTGTTTCTCATCCCAGCACTCCGACGGAAGATCCGGCTTCCTCTGGGAAGAGTGGCTGCAGTGGCAAAACCTCATGCCTGATCCTGCTGCCTTCTGAGCTGCCCCTCATGCTCAGCATTTCTAGCCCATCCTCTCCCTGCCCTCTCATCTGGACCCACACCTAGTCCCCACCACCACCGGAAGCCACAAAGCACACCCTGCAGGTCTCAATTGTACCCTGTTTCCCTTCCTCGGAAGCCCCACACTCCTCTGGCCTGCAGGTATCACCCATCACATTAAAAAAAAAAAAAAAGAGGACATTTACTGATGAAGGGTCTTGGGTAAAGGGACCAGCTCCCCGTCACAGGGTGCTAGCTGTTTGGGGGGCAGGGCAGGCAGGATATATATATATATATATATATATATATATATATATATATATATAAAATTTATAAAGGAGATTTATTATGAGGGATTGGTTCAGATGACTATGGAGGCTGAGAAGTCCTCTAATCTGCTGTCTGTAAGCTGAAACCCAGGAGGAGCTGGTAGTATAATTCAGTCCAGGTCCAAAGGCCTGAGAATGTGCAGAGGCAATGATGTGACTTGCAGTCTGGGGTTTGGAGAAGATGAGATGAGATGTTCCAGCTCAATCAGTGGGGTAGGGAAAAAACGGGTGAATTCCCCCTTCCTCAGCCTTTTGGTCTTTTGTCCTACTCAGGCCCTCAGTGGATTGGATGATGCCCACCCACATTGGGGAGGGCGCTCTACTTCACTGACTCCACCAATTCAAATGTCAGGTTGACACATAAAATTAACTGTAACCCTGACCCTCCCCTTCAGTTCTTCAAGACTTCAGGTCAACGTGCACCTCCAGAGAACAGAATCACTGGCAAAAAGCCAATAACCTGGTGCTCGAAGTTGTCGGAAGAGAGTGAAAAATGTGCAGAACTAGCTCATCCATGCACCTATTCCATAAATATTTGAGATATAACCATGTGTGAAGCAATATGCAAGGCCCAGAGAGACAGTAGTGGATATGCCTCAGCCAAAATCCCTAAGGAACTTATGCTGATTGGGACACAGACTTTTTTAAAAGGGGGAGTATTCCAACAGTGTGACCAAATGAGCAGGCGTGCATTTATAGAGCGTCCTGTCTGAACCATTCACTGGGTTAAGCACCTAAGGACATATCAGTGACCAAGAGACATAATCCTTGGTCTCAGGAAGTTTACTGTCTAGGTGGAAAATCACACTTACAGTAGTCTTAACCTAGGGTTTATGATTGGAACTGCATTTTGATTTAATTTTTTTGGTAATCCTATTTATTTTATTCTGTGCATTTAAAAACATTACCCTGAGATATGGCCCCCAAGCTTTCCCTAGACTGCCAAAGATGACCTTGATGTCCACCGTGGGTCTGTAACTCTGCGATGTGAAATAGAGAAGGCACCCTTAAATAACTCACCCCTTGTCCATGATAACAGATACATTCTCACAATTAAATGCTGCAATTTTTATGTATTTGAGAAGGGTAACAAACCCTTCAGGTAACAAACATCAGCCCATAGGGATCAATGTATGATCACATACACAGAATGTCACTGGAGTCCAAGGTCAGATCCCATCTCTAAGAATGGTCAAGAGCATCAGGGCAGTGAGCTAATGGATGACAGGAAGGCACCCAGAGTACTGAGAACGGTCAGACTGTGCCCACTTGCAGCTCCCTCGGCCTCACCCCTTCCTCTTACCCCAATTTCTGTCACTTCTCAAGCCAATTAGGTAGAAACGGTGAGGATTAATCCACTGTGTCATAGCAGCAGCTCATTGCTCCTCCAAATTAGTAAAAATGAGAGCTGACAGTCCAATATAATTTTAGAGATGGAAGGGACTTTCAAAATCATGTGGTCCAACTTCATTTCATAGATGAGAAAACTGAAGATTAATAAAATTATGTGACTTACTCAAGGTCACAGAGCTTATTAGGGAAGGAGCTGGATCTAGAATTTAGGATTCCTAACATCCAGGCAAACGTTCTTATCACTTCCTTTAGTCCTTCATCATGGAAAGGTCACAAGTATCAGTATAGATATTGCGAGTATAAATACATTTTAATTGACTTTGGATATACCGATGTGGGCAATACAAGGTTGGAAGAAAAAACAGGGTAAACAGATAATAATTCATTATAAAACAGAAGCTAAAGTCTATAAAACTGGCTTCAGATGCATGAATGCACACATATAAACCACGATTTTCATCTGATACTTTATTTCAAAATCTGTTTTTTGAATTAAATCATTAAATGCTTACTAAAATTATCTCCATCTCTAAAAAACATCCTATTAATGGGCCCAGTACCTCTGCATAACTCTCTCATGATGGATTGTACTCCTGCAGCTCAGTTTTGATGGTATAATTTCCATTTTCATCTTTCAAACAAATGTAGTGTTGTCATTCTCCAAGGTTCTCCTGGCTCTTCTCCAAGAATTACTGAACTCTGACACCTGCAGAATCTGAATAGATCCCAATACGGTAGACAAGAGGAAAATGATATTCGAGACTCCTATAAATCGCTGCTCCTCCTGTCTTTTAAAAATGAATAAAGATGAATTGTATTCTATATATCCTTCAGACAATTTTTCAAAGCCAAAGAAATTCTGATTTATGATATTCCTCTGCACATCAACTTTCAGAGCCTCCTACTCATTCACATTTATAACTTACTGGCGTAACACCAAGTTCTCTCTATTTATCCCTATGCTGTCCTGTATCGTACTTCAGGATGGGTGTGTGAGTGGTACCCAACATGATGCATGTCACCGTGCATCTGCCACGTGTAGTAAAGGTAAGTAATGCTGCCAAAGTGGCATCCTCAAACCAGCACAGTAATCAGTCCCTCCCTCAGTAAACAACATGCTCAAGCAAAACACTTGCTGACACTTAGCTCCTTTTGCTCAATAGCCATATGTTTTAGTTGTGGAGATCTAAGTGACAAAAACGAAGATCTTTATCTTTTGGATAGCTTCCCCCAAGTATCCTGTCATTTCTAAAGTAGTATTTGTGAAGGGTGGTAAACCATGCCAGGCCTTGTACACACTTTATAGATCCTAGTTGTTATTATTGCTATCAGGGTAGCTTAAACATCACTTAGAAATGGGCATGCACACACATGGGAAAATCTCACTTTGAGTCTTTCATTCAGCCATATATCTCTTGCTGTCCAAATGCGTTGTAACATACCATGAACACAGGTCCATAAAACTAATTTCTTATCTAGAGTCCTGTCTGGCACCCAACATGGTATCTGGCATCCATGTATGTTATTAAATGGGAGAAGAAATGCTGGAAAAGAAGAGGTGGGGGAGCCTCTTGAAAAATCTGTTTGGGTAAGGCTAAGAAAGACAGAGAAAATCCAGTACCTCTTCTACAAAAACTTTTTAAAATCCCTTTCTCCCAGAAAGAGGTAAAATTGACCACTCCTTTCTGTGTGGCACCAATCTCCCTTCCATATACTTCTGATACAGGGCAAATCACATCCTAGGTCAATTCTCTGTTCACACTTCTGTCTCCCTCTGACAGTTGAAAAGGATGTTGGCTCCATTCTTGTGACCCCCACACCCAGGACAGTGTGTAACATGTAATAGGCACTCAATAAAGTTTGAAAGTTTAAAGTTGAATGAATGAATTTGCAAAAACTGGGAAAAGGGATGATAAAGAGAGTAAAGGAGACATAGATAAGTACTGAAGTAAAGACAGAAGGTGATGGATAGAAAAAAAAAAAAGTGAGGAAAAAAACACAGGAAGAGAAAAACTGATGGTCACTCAGCATTACCTGACTCTGTCAAGTGGCACCTGTGCAAAGAATGTCATGGGTCAGGGCTAGCGATGAGTAGGCTGACAGAGAAGTTAAGCTCCCCAAATTTCTAGTGCTGCACATTTGTTTTCATCAGAATGGTCTGAAAGCAGCTGCCCCTCCACTCCCCCCCCCGGCTCCTCCCCCCCGCCCCCGGCTAGGGCACAAACACCCCAAAACTGCATTTGTTCTCAGAGTCAACTACTTACCTAAAATTATTTGGTGCACCACTTTCCCTCTGAAGCTACGGTGAAAGATCTGTGGTCCTTGTAATTACAGAAGTTATAGCTCAGTGGGAGAGACCAGCATTGATAAGATAATCACACAAATAAAGTAAATCTGTCACTATGTTAAGAGTTATGAAGATTAAAACATGGTTCAGGGAGAAAACAAAAGAGAATTGGACCCAGTCAGCAAAGCAAGGCTTCCACAGAGAAACGAAGCTGGGGCTGAGCAAGGAATAAACCAGGTGGTTTGGGGGGAGAAGAGCATTCCAAGCAGGGGGTACCAGGACCACAGTGCACAGACCCGATGAAGGAGTGAATATGAAAGCAGGTAAAATGGCCTTATGGACAAGATTTTAAGAAGGTCTTCCTCTTCCATTTGCAGTATCAACTTCAACAAATAAATATAGTCTCCCACTGTGTTTGATGGGATGCCTCAAAGATGAGAGAGGTGAGTGGATCTCACAGGACTTTAGAGGAAGATGGTCAGCGATGTTGTCCAATCCTGGATCTCCTATTTCATGTGCCTGACTGACCATTCATCTATGGTCTGGGTTTTTTTCTTTGTTACTTTTTTCCCCCCACAAAATAGAAACATACTCTACAGCTGTTTAAACCTGTTTGTTTGTTTGTTTTAAGTTAGTGTTATATAGTGAATATCTTTGCAAGTCAAATATCAGTTGTCGACATTCCTTTTAAGTGTTAAAAATTATCCCATCGTAGAATTATAACACAGATTCTTCAACCAGAACTCAGTTGTTGGACATGTATATGGTTTCCAATTTTTTAAAAAATAAAAACAACATTGAAAGGACATGTTTTTGCACCTGCCCTTAACCATTTTATGTAAGTGGTACTGAGAGAAAGTACAGTGTTTGGAATCAAGCAAACCTGGTTCAACTTCTGGTTATACCACTTACAGCTGTGTGTCTCAGGTGACTCAGTAAAATTCAGTTTCCTCATCCATAAAATGAGGATTCTAACAGGACCTATCTTACCAGATTGCTTGGAGGTTTAGCCGAGATAATTCAAGCAAAGCACACAGTAAGATGTCTGAATATAATAAGCACTTAATAAGTAACACCTATTATTTTGATGAGAAAAGTTTTATGGTTAAGACTTTTGATATAGGGGCGCCTGGGTGGCTCAGTTGGTTAAGCGGTTGCCTTCGGCTCAGGTCATGATCCTGGGGTCTTGGGATCGAGCCCCACGTCCGGCTCCCTGCTCAGCAGAAAGCCTGCTTCTCCCTCTCCCTATGCCTGCCGCTCTGTCTACTTGTGCTCTCTCTCTATCTCTCTGTCAAATAAATAAATAAAATCTTTAAAAAAAAAAAAAAAGACTTTTGATATATACTGCCAAATGGCCCTCCAAAAAAAAAGTCATGTGAATTAGTTTTTTATCAGCCTCGTGTAAGGCAACCCAAGGAAATACATTCTTTATGGAGCAGAGATTCACTGCTTCAGAGAATTTCCTTATAGAAAGGGTCTAGTTTGAAAGCAGTAGCAGACACAGTCGGTGCTCTGCTCTATCTCATTGGATCCCTTCACCACGTTCATGCACATTTAGTTACTGATGTGCTTTTCAACCCCAACAGCCAGCTGTGAGTTTGCGATGCTTCCTTCTGCTGGAATGTGCTTTGCTCTGTGCTTAAGAACAGCTAAAAATGCTCGGGGATTCACTCCCTTCACCCCAGGGATAGCCCTTAACCAAAGGCCCACATGTAAGTGTATATTAATACTCCAGTGTCCTTGCTCCCTCCTGGGGACAACTCTGAGCTGTAACCTACACTGTCTTCAAAACTCTCCCCTGGGGCTGAACAGGCCACTCTCTATGGGCCTCGTCTGCATGGCCTCCTTCCTTTCCCTGACCCATTCTCCATGTCTTTCATCATCTTTTTCTGACAGCATTTCCTAATAAGTAACATTCACAGAAATCACCATGTTACAGTTTGCTTATGAGAAACACAAAAGTCAACTTTTTTCCTCTTAGTTGTAAGAGTTGCGATATAAAATCTTTGACGAATTATTTTCTAACAGAAAACAGCATATAGTTTATTTCTTGGGGCTTTGCATATGGTAGCATTGTTTCAATAATATCAGGAAAGGAAAAACTGGTGAACAGCGTAGAGGAAGCGATGCAGTTTGTGTTTTAATGGAAAGGGTGCTCAGATATCCTGGACTCTAATCTCAGTCTGCCGATGACTAGCTGTGGGATCCTGAGCAAGTCACTCACCATTGCTAGGTCTCTGGATATCTACTGATATTCTCTAGGGCTGAAGAGTATCTACTGCATATGTCTGGGGCTCTTTCATGTCTATGAAAATATTGCTACCTGGAAAGGTAGACGTCAGATTGGAGTTCACGTATGCCTTTAATCCTTACCTTTCAAATTTCTTTGAAGATACCCACACTTCTATCATGCGCTTCCTCATTCCAAGCTCATTTTTCTTCTGTCATGGCCTCTTAGGGAGGCCTGCTTTCCAGCCTTTGATGAGCAACAGATTCTATCCCTGCTGCTATAGAAAATCCATCACTCATGCCTCCCCCACCCCACCCCCCGGATTTCTGACTCTTTCACTCAATATATTATCAACCACGCAGCTTTGAAGCTTTAATATTCTCAGCAGAGAAGGCATGTTTGCAGTAGATCAAAAAGGACAGAAACTGGATCTACATCACTTATCCTCTCATTTGTGCAATCTGAGTAAGCAGGGCCTTCTGAGTTTGGAGAGCCCAGAGTGGGCGAAGAGACAGTCCTGAGACTGAGGACTTGTGTCCTATTCCTGTGCACATAAGAAGGCACAATGTATTAATGAGGAGCCAGAAGGCCTGGGACCGTTCAAAGTTTTCTCTGAAAGGCAGCAGGTTCCATAGTTTTCTCTCACAGTGAAGCAGGCTCCAATTATTCTGCGAACAAATGGATTGGGAGGGTTGGCAACTTCCAGCTGAGAACAAGGGCTTAAAAAGAAATGAAGCCTATCCCTATTTAAGCAAAGACTTAAATCTCAAGACAAAGCACTATATACACCCACCAAGACCAGAAAAAAATTTTACGGTATGATGATATCAAAAAGATGGTAAGGATGTTGATCAACAGGAACTCTTTTACACTTTGGAGTAAAGGAGTGTCAACTGAACAACCACTTTGGCAAATATTATGCCATTACCTGCTGAATTTGAATATGCATATTACGTGGCTGTGCTCTTAGATGAACAGGTAGAGAAACCCTTGCATACAAGCGTAAGTTCATACATTGCTCATACGTTGTTCAATGACACAAATGTCCAAATGTTCTCTGACAAGGATATGGATAGACAAATGAATAAATTAGTACATTGCACAAGTGTCTATTTCTCAGTAATGAAAATTAATGAACTGCATCAAATGAAGCATCAGAAATAAATCTTTAAACATAGTATTTAATAAAAAAAGCAAATCATAGACTATGGACTGTGCTACGGTTTTTGTAAAGATCCAAACCAGACACTGAAAACTAAACAATGTATTCTTTTTAGGTAGGCTCCACACCCACCATAGAGCCCAAACCAGGGCTTGAACTCAGGACCCTGAGATCAAGACCTGAGCTGAGATCAAAAGTCAGACGTTCAACCGACTGAGCCAGGGATTGGGGACCCCTGAGCAATACCAGAGGACTCAGTCTGCCACCCAGAAGGAAACCAAGGCATTTGGACTCCTGAATGGTTTCAGAGCAGGAGAACTCTCTATGCCCATTCCATCGAAATCCCCTTTCACCAGCCCCCTGACCTCAAACCCTGACCCTGACACTCACCCTAGAACCACCCTCAACTCAGAACCCCGGCAAGCTCGCCATAGTGCCGTCAGATCGGGCCTGACATGCCCCTAGGCCCTATCCCTAAACCAGGTGCCCCTAAACAATGTATTATTGAGGAATACCAACATATGTGACTTAAAAAAAAGTTTTTAAGGAAAAAAAATGCCCCCAAAAATGAAAATAATCATTATCTTTAGGTGGGAGGTGGGCAGAGGTTAGACAGCAGCATGTAGTTGTTCTAATTTCTCTACAGGGTCCAGGGTTCGTGAGTGTTCCCTTTATTATTATGCCTCACAATCATCATATATATTTCATACCATTACTTTGGAAGTATCAAATATTACCTAAAATTAAATTTTAAATCATATAAATCAGTGGGAATGCAACTCAGAAAGAGAAGAAAGGAGAGCAAATGGCAAAATGGACTCCCTTCTTGGTAACCCAAAGACATTCGTTCTGTTACTCTCCAAAGTTATCACCAGTCTGACTCATGTGGAATAGCCAATATCGCACTTCTGTTCCTTCATATTTAGATGTAGAACAATCATTCCTAGCCTCCCAAATTGACAGATTTCCTGGAAGATTCAATGGGATCATAATATGAATTGGTTAACTGAGAAATGTGTCACAAGTATTATGTGGAATTGTGCTCATCTTCCCAAATCTACCTCATGAGATGTGAAATGACAAAGCACTAGAAACATGTACATTGGCTTTGCACGGCACAGAGATTGCATAGACTGTGGTTTGCTCTTTTTTTCTAGTGCTTTGTCATTCACATCTGTGAAAGCACACACCCACTTGCCTTTATGATCTTTTCAAAAGTAAAATTCTGTGAGGTAAAATTAAATAATAGAGGGAATTTGGAAATTCATGGTTTTATAATTCCTATTATCGGGTATCGGGAGCAAATATATAATTTCCTCAGGGTATTTGTTTATAACAAGAAGAGGTAAGAACTCAAAAAAATAAAAATGAATTTTGAAATATTTTCCAAAAAGTTTGCTTGATACAAACAAAATTAGTTAAAAATTTAAAAACAAGCTAAACAACTTTGAGACATATTGATCTATATGATAGTAAGTTAGTCGACTGTTTTACTTTCCCCACTAAATGAATTAAATTATTTTATACGACTGAGCAATTGAATAACTTAATGCAGTCTCCATCTCTTTGCTTCTAGTAACAGCCCTGCATGACGACAACACCCTAACCAGGGCTACCAGAACGATCTGTTCTGAGCTCATCCCAAGCTTACTTATCATATTATTTATAAAATAACTGGGCTGTAAAATAATCACATCAAATACCTCATTTAGGAAGATGAGAACAGTCACATGGTGAAGAAGCAGAGCCCTGGAGAAGGTCAATGACTTCCTTAAAATCACATGAGGACAAAATGGATTTTGAAACAGAAAAATAGATTTCCTAACAATCAGTAAAATGAGCTATATTTCCAAGGTTACCTTGACTTCTTAGATCATAGAAAAAAAGAAACCCGATTACCATTAGTGTATTATTTTGTACTGAATTTCTGTTGTATCACCTGAAGACCAGTGTAGGGAACAACTTTCTCTCTCTCTGCTCTAGTTTGTGTGCTGGTCTACCAGGAGGAAAATAACTTCATCCAAGCCCCATGTCCCTACTCAGCCTAGTGTTGGAAGGTAGACATCTCCCTCTATTCCATCTATGAGAAGTAATGAGCAGGCCTGCTGTTAGCAGCCTGAAGCTGGTTGGCAAAATGTATTGGCATCTCTTCTTCAACCTAGTTTTAACTATCTGACATTCTAAGTAATAAGTCCCAGTGTGTAGGCTCTAGGTTTTAAAGCAAATGTGAGAAAAAGAGGCCTCCTGGGACCTCAAGCGTAAGCCATGTTCTCCAACTCAGTTTACCAGAGGCCTTGTATTACCAGGAGTGTACAGCTATAATATAAGGGAGATGTTAATACTTGCCAATGTCAAGGCTGTCCAAGCTTTAATTCAGGACCCTCTCCCCCAGTTACAAGTACAATTCCCTATTTTTCTTAAATATTAACAACAGGAGTATCCACACTGGGCAATATAATGAGAACTGAGCATATTCTTATGGGACAGACTGGTATTTGTCCTGCTGGTCCACCAACAGGCAAAGCTCTATAGCTGAACGCAGTCCTACCAGACATTATAAGAGCAACAGCTGAAAGAAGTCTTAGGTACAGAGAATAGGAGGTGCATCAAATAAAGACTGAGGGATCTGCAAGTGAAGACCCAGCTTCCATATGGTCCTAGGCACTAGCCTGATGTCCCTCACCACTATCTTTCCCAATCCTCCCACTTGACTCCTCCCCACAATTAGGCTTTCTCCCTTCCCATAATAGATTCTGTTGCTGCCTCAACAAAAATCCCCTCTCTTAGGTCTGGAATGAGGGTGTTGGAGGCTAATGGCTCACTCCTGAACCCTGCCTCTCTTAGAGCTCCCTGGAAAGTAACACAACACCCTCCAATAGCTCACAGTCAATGGTTGATGCCGTGCTTCTGGACACAGCAAATTCAAGTTCATTTCCACCAGGTTCATTTCCATCAGAGAGTTTCCATCAACTCTAAAGTCATTGCCATCATTTCCATCTGAGACCATACTTTATCTGAACCCACATCTCTGCCTATCTTCTCCTGCCCTATTCTGCTTCCCTCACTTTCTTGCAAGTTTCTTCTGAGAGCATTCTCTCATTAAAAGTATTTGTATAAAAATTCCCTTCCCAGGCTCTGCCTCCAGAGGACTTAATCTTAAGATGCTTCTCAAGCAAACTTCCCAGTATCACATCCCAGGCCACCAGGACTTCTCACTAGTAATCAACTTTCTTCTTTTCTAAAGGTAAAAATGCTTTTGACCCCCCACTTTGTCTTGCCCAGAATACATTTTTTTCTTTCCTCCTCCTCTCTTCTCCTCATCTTCCCCCTATATTCCCCCTCTAATATTATTTGTCTCTTATTCTATGATTTTCTTGTTCTCCCAATGGTCCAATATACCTACAGAGCAATTCATTAGCAATAAATGATCTAGCTCCATTTTTCTTGAGGGCAGGAAGGGCTTTATCTTCAAACCTGCCAATGAACTAATGAAACATCTTTCAGTATCATCATGAGAGTTCAAATTTAAATAAGTTGTTTGGTTTTGTTTTAATCAGTTTAACATAAATAATGCTGGCTAGTAATTTTTTCATAAATAAGTACAAATCAAGTTCAGTAATGAACATGAAAGAAACACTCACAGATGAAGAACATTTAGAAAAGAAAGTAAGTTTACTTGCAAAAAGTTTTACAGTGGAGTTCGAGCTTTAGAAAAACTAGCTGACCATATTTAAATAAATAAACAGGCATTTAAAGGGGAAAATTTGTAAGGTTATCAAATCTACAAGATTACAGTTAGTCTCTTCATGATAGGAATGTTCCCTCACATGACTGTCATATCAGTAAGGGTCATCACCTATCAATATCGTAAAAGCCACAAAGAAAGTTGGTTTCATTGGGAAGCCAGTAATTTATTGTAAATGGCTTTCTTTCTTTTCTTTCTTCTTTCTTTCTTTCTCTTTCTTTCCTTTCTTTCTTTCTTTCTTTCTTTTCTTTCTTTCTTTCTTTCTTCCTTCCTTCCTTCCTTCTTCCTTCCTTCCTTCCTTCTTCCTTCCTTCCTTCCTTTCTTTGAGGCTAGAGCAAGAGAGGTGACCCTGGTTTATTGTTGTTGCTCTTGTTGGATGTGACAGCATGCACTTATTCACAACGAGGCAGTGCATGTTGGTTAGCTGTGTTTCGCATGGGCTGTTCTTTGTATTTCATAGAGATGAACTTATGGATTCTAGCAGGAATGGGGAGTGGGGCATTTATCTTCTTCTTCCAAAGGCGCTGTTTTTAATAGTTCTTCACTTTTTCTTATGCAGTTTTCCCCAAAGACTTTTGTTTTGTTTTAGAGAGAGATTTATTTTAAGAAGTTTGCTTATACTGGGGCGCCTGGGTGGCTCAGTTGGTTAAGCGACTGCCTTCGGCTCAGGTCATGATCCTGGAGTCCCGGGATCGAGTCCCGCATCGGGCTCCCTGCTCAGCAGGGAGTCTGCTTCTCCCTCTGACCCTATCCCCTCTCATGTGCTCTCTCTCTCCTCTCATCCTCTCTCTCAAATAAATAAATAAAATCTTTAAAAAAAAAAAAAAAAAAAAAAAGAAGTTTGCTTATACAATTGTGGAGGCATGATAAATCCAAAATAGGCCAGCAGGCTAGAAACCCCGGGAGGAGCTGCCGATTGAGTCCAAAGTCTGCTGGCAGAATTCCCTCTTGCTCAGGAGAGGTCTTTATTCTATTAAGATCTTCAATTGACTGGATGAAGCCCACCCACATTATGGAGGGTAATCTGCTTTACTCAAAGCCTACTGATTTAAATGTTGATCTAAGAAGAAAAAAAAACCACCACCACCAAAACAAAACAAAAACAACACCTTCAAGAAACACCCAAGATAATGCTTGACCAAATATCTAAGCACTGTGACTCAACCAAGTTCACAAAAGATTAACCATCAAAATTACATTGACAAATTCCAAATTCCAAGGGTTTTTGCCCATTATTTAGGTTTTCAGAAATGAAGATACACCCTATTCATTGTTCTAGAGTAGATCAGACCCACCCAACATGTCTCAATGCATTTCATCATAACCAGGAAATCACAATCCCTTAATTTAGTTAACTTAGTAATTTTTAATGGAAAGTATCTCTTCTAATTGGCTGGTATGGCTTTATCCTCTGTAAAAGATATCCCCTTCTCCAGTATCAAAGTTCCTAATCAGTGAAGTTGGTAGAGTTAGACTTTTATGGCAAAAGTCTTGAGTAGATTAAACTAGTTACTGGATAGGTTTTCAGAAAGCACCAGATACTGACTCAGAAACTATATGCAACATTTTTAAAGGAGAGATGGATACTCATGTAGTGGATGCAGACAAGAGCCCAAAGACAGATTTGTCAAGACAAGAGACAGGGAAGCATGGTTTCAAAGTAAAGTCCTAAAGATCCTGTTACTAGTGAAAGGAAAGAGCTACCCTTTGCAGGGGTAAAGTATAGAAGGGTGAGTTTGGAACAAGGTGACGACAGATGACTAGTTGTAAAGTATGGAAAGAGAATATATGTAAAGAAATAACAGGAAATACATTGCCTGCTGCTAGGGTGAGCTTTCTCATATTCTCTCTCTTGTGAGCTTGGATCACTTTAAGAATTTCAGCATCTGCTCATGGGCAGTAAAGAATCCAAACATACAAGTCATCTTTCAACAAAATATGTGATAAATCAGTAGTTTTAAACCTTGCTTACACATTAAAACCATCAGGAGCACTTTAAAAATCCTTATGCTAAGGCTACAGCTCAGTCCAATTAAACAGAATCTGTGGTGAGACACAGATATCAATATTTTTAAAGCTCCCTAGGTGATGCCAATATGAAGCCAAAGTTGGCTTCCTAATCAGTGTCTCCTTAATATAAGGCACATAAATAGATCAGGAGATACAAAAGTTGTATGCGTAATAGACATGAATTCTGGAAAGGTTTGAGGATTTTAAGTATAAAAAGGGGGAGTTATACATTTCTCCAGAATGCCTGGGTCACAGATAAGAAATAAAAAAGGCTCTATAGCTGTGATAGGACTCAATCATGCAGTGATTATAACACAGGTAGGATCCCAGAATATGGCCTCCATCCGCTAAAGACATACCAAAAGAGCAGTATTTGGATATAAAACACTGAGAGGACTCAAAGCCATGAGCTACAAAAATTATATAACAAAGAGGCAGGATTTCAGGTTCTAGACATTTGGTTTTGCTCTTTTCCAACTCACACTCCTAAGAAGGATGGCACAGGTAATGAGATTAGGTTGTTCTGCTGAAGGGCGCCCACAGAGCACTCTTGATGCCCCCTTTCCTCAGGCTTTAGATGAAGTGATTCAGCATGGGAGTGTTCACAGTACATACCACCAAGGCCACTGTACCCTTCCTGGGTGGAAGCTGAGACAGCCAAACTAAGGCAGCCCCCAAGGCCTGTTCCATAAAATAAGCAAACTGACAGGTGAGAACCTCAGATGGAGAAGGCTCTATATTTCCCACCTGCTGATAGTACTCTCAATACTGGAGGAAACTATTTAAGGTGTAAGAGTTAAGGACCATTGAGAATAGAACACTACTAAATACAGCACCAATAAATACAATAATATGTTATTGGTGAAGATGCTAGAACAGCCAAGGTCGAGAGGGTGAGAAGGGTCACAAGAGAAATGAGGAATTTCTATATCGTTGCAGAATATAAGTTGTGATATCATCAAACTGTGCAGCTGGGATCCCGAAATGCTGATTGAAAAAAGACACCAGGGGCGCCTGGGTGGCTCAGTTGGTTAAGCGACTGCCTTCGGCTCAGGTCATGATCCTGGAGTCCCTGGATCAAGTCCCGCATCGGGCTCCCTGCTCGGCAGGGAATCTGCTTCTCCCTCTGACCCTCCCCCCTCTCATGTGCTTGCTCTCTCTCATTCTCTCTCTCTCAAATAAATAAATAAAAAATCTTTAAAAAAAAAAAAAAAAAGAAAAAGAAAAAAGACACCAGAACCCAAGGGGCCACAAAGGTGGGAATTCATGATGACTAGATAGTGCAGGGGATGACATCTGACCACAAACTGGTTAGAAGCAGATTGTCCAAACATCCAAAAAGAATGTTAAAAGACATTTGCATCAGGCAGCCTGCATATGAGATGACTCTGCTGTGAGTTTGGATGTCCGCAATCATCTTTGGGATTGTGTTGGAGGTGAAACCAATGTCAGCCAAGGACACGTTGGAGAGAGTGTACAGGGATGAGATAAGAGTCTGGACTGACAAAATGATGAGCAGGTTCCCAAGCATAGTCACCAAGTACATGGTCTGGGACAGCCAAAAGAGGAGGGGCCACAGTTCCAGATCATGTGAGAGACTTAAAGGGAAATTCCAAGACATGTGTTAGATTCACTGGTCCCATGTGGCTGGGACACTTTCTGCACTTACTCATTCTCCGATGTTCTTCCTCTTTTTATATAGATCCAAGTTTCTGACCTAAATCATTTTTCTTCTCTCTAAAGAAGTTCATTTAATATTTTTTGCAAGGCAGATTTACTTGCAACAAATTCAATTTTCGTTTGTCTGAGAGAGTCATTATTTTTCTTTAACTTTTGAAGGATAACTTCACAGGATACAGGATTGTAGTTTGGTGGTTTTCTTCTCTCAACGCTTTAATTATTTTCACTGCACTCTCTTCTTGCTTGCATGGTTTCTGAGGAGAAATCAGATGTTATTTTTACCTTTGCTCCTCTAAAAGCAAGGTGTTTTTTCCCTCTGGCTTTAGATTTTTTTTCCTTTGTCTTTGACTTTATGAAGTTTGAATACAATATGCCTAGGGGTTGTGGGTTTTTTTGTTTGTTTCTGTTTTGCTTTTGGTTTTTTGCCCCTTTCCTGTTGGTGTTCTCTGAGCTTCCTGGATCTGTGGTTTGGTGTCTGACATTAATTTGGGGAAATTTTCAGTCATTATTGCTTCAAATATTGCTTCTGTTCCTTTCTCTCTTCTTATGCTATTCCACATATGCATATGTTCAACCTTCTTTAACTGTCCCGCAATCTTTGAATAGTCTGCTGTGTGGTTTTTTTCTATCTTTTTCTTTGTTTCCCAGTTTTAGAAGTTTCTATGGTCATATCTTCAAGCCCAGAGATTCTTTCCTCAGCTATCTCTAGTCCACTAATAAGACACCATAGGCATTCATAATTTCTGTCACAGTGTTTTTAATCTCTGGCATTTCTTTTTTATTTTTTCTTAAAATATCCATCTCTCTGCTTACATTATCCATCTGTTCTTGCATGCTGTTTACTTTCTCCAGTGGAGCCCTTAGCATATTAATCAGTCATTTTATTTATTTATTTTTGAACAGGTAAGGGTCTATGTATTTATTTATTTAAAATACTTAATGGCTTCTCTTTTTTAAATGTGTATATTTAAGATACAATTTAAAATATACACTCCACTGTAATACATGTTTGCCTTATTATATACATTCAAACTATAATTCAATAAAAATAAATAGTTGTTGATTAGCAGTTGATGCTTTAAAAAAAAAAAATAGTCATTTTAAATTCCTTGACCAATAATTCCAATATCCCTACCATATCTCACTCTGAATCTGATGTTTCTTTAGTCTCTTCAAACTGTTCTTTGCATTCTAGGATGCCTTGTAATTTTTGTCGGAATCTAGACATGATGTACGAGGTAAAAGAAACCCTAGTGAACAGGCATTTAGTGGTATGATGGTAAAGGGGAGGGGAAGCATTCTATTGTCCTATGAGTAAGTCTGTCTTTTGGTGAGCTGTGTTTCTGTAAATTTCACCAGTGCTTCTCGGTTTGTCTTTTCTCCTCCCTTAGATGGAACAGAATGGCTGGATGGGGCTGGAGTTGGGCATTTCCCTTTTTTCAGGTAGGTTAGACTCTGATAGAACCCCAGCAGGTTAGGCTATGGAAAAATAGTTGCTCCTAAGGGCTGGCCTTGTTAAGAACAACAGAATGCTCTGAAGGATTTCAAAATTGTTACCTTTCCCCTCCCCCTGCGGGAAGCATGAGGGGATTTTTCTCCAATATTCATTCCAAGGACCTGCTAGAGCTCCTGGATGTGAAACTCACAAAAGTGTGGAGCCCTCCCATGACTGGGTCCCTCTAGAATTTTTCTCTCTCAGACTGTTCACACTGAGCCCCCAGCAATTCATCAATTACAGTTTAGGTTTTCCTACTCCTGCACTGGTTCCCACAAAGGTTGCTGCTTATGGGTTTCTGATCCAGTAAGTTGTGATTTTTTGTATTGATCTGCCTATCTCTCCAATTTGGGGATCAGCAGTTTCCCCTGTGACCTCACTTCTCTGATGGACATAAGAAGAGGTAATTTTTCAGTTTTTTTCAGCATTTTACTTGTTATTAGGATGGAACAGCAACTTCTAGACTCCTTACATGTTGGACTGGAAACCCCTCAAAGACTTTTCCAACACATAAAACCCCACAAGTGTCCACTAGTTCATTACTTTTCCATAAACTGGAACATCCTTTGTAAAACCTATCTCAATAGGATATTACAGCCAGTCATATTAAAACAAACTCATATTGGAAAAATATATATATTTTAGGTAAACATTCTCATGACAATTGACTAGCTTCTTCTTCTTCCTTTTTTTTTTTTTTTTGAAAAAGAGAAAGCGAAAGAGTGCACTCATGTGTGGGGGGAGAAAGGAGCAGAAGGAGAGGGAGAGAGAATCTTAAGCAGGCTCCACGCTTAACACAGAGCCAGACATGGGGCTCGATCTCACAACCCTGAGATCATGACCTGAGCTGAAATCAAGAGGTGGACACTTAACCGACTGAGCCACCCAGGCGCCTTGACTAGCTTCTTTATTAAGTTCATCTCTTTCCAGTCTGAGCTTGCCTCTTTGGAAAGAGCATAAGCACTTACAAAATAAATAATTTAAAAATAAACAGTGAGCATTTTATAGTTTTTTACTACCTAATTAAAATATATTTGCTTATTAACAGAGAATTATTCTAAGGATGCTGTCCAACTCAGACCCACCCCCTAAAAAATATGTGGTCCTAATCAACATGACCCACAATATCTACGTGCATGGAGATAATTGACCTTACTTCCTCATGGCCTCAGTCTATAATTTGAAGACAAAAAGGCCACCCCCTTTCCCTAAGGAATTCCTATTTCCCCTGGATCAGTTCATATTTTTCCACAATGCAAAGTCCAAAGTTTAAAATCTATTCTCCATCCCAGCCGATTTTACCCTAAAATATTACAGAAAAAAAAAAAAATGCTTAAAGTTAAATCCACACAAGGTTAACGTTTAGCATTCACCTTGAGCCCTGCACAAGAATTCTATTTCTGCTTGCAAAAAAAAAAAAAAAAAAAAAAGTGGGAAATTGAAAGACTTTTCTAATTCAAGCTTTAAGCCTACTTTTACAAAAACTTTCTATCCAATTGAGGCAAGCATAGCTTTTAAAGATAAATCAGTATTGGCCTGACCTAATATACCACCATAAAGTGCATTGGGGAGATGTCACGGCAGCAGATGCTTGGTCTATTTAATCCTGAGTCTGGCTCAGCAGTGGGTAATGCTATCATTAATCCATTGAGAGCATACCCCTCAGATGATAATTAGGAAGGAACTTTTTTTTTTAAGTAACCATAATTACAGTGACACTCTCAATAGCCCTAATTATGGAAATGAGTTTCACATTAAATTCACCTGCCTGATAATATACACTAAAAGTCTATTTCAGTTGAACTATGTTGTTTGTTAAAGCAGCCATGCCTGAGGTTCAGGTATTCGACATGTGAATAATAGAGCCATCATTTCTAGAGTTTCAACTTAGATTAAAAGCTAGTATTAATTTGCCTAGAGTTAGTGTTGTATGCTTGGCATGAAAAGTACATCTCTAAGCAAAAAGCTAGAAGATTCCAAAGAACAGTCTAGTCCAGGTTTATCTCCTATTTTTATCTGATGCCCAGTGTTTTATTCTGCTCAGACTCCATAAGACACAAAGCAAGGAAGGCAGCTTCCTGTTTTTTATTATGCTTAAAAAAAAAAATCCATGAGTTTGATGCTGATTGCTGATAATCCTACTCATCTGTTTACATTTTATTTGCCTAAGTAATCCCTACACGCCATGTGGGGCTTGAACTCACGACCCCAAGATCAAGAGTCACCCGCTCCTCAGACTGAGCCAGCCAGGCACCCCAGTCCTATTCATTTTTCATCCTGAGAAAAGTGATAGCATTTGTAAGTATGTACTTGGAAACTATGAACACATACATGCACACAGACTCACACACACAGGCACATACACATGCACACACTCACATGATGGTTATAATAACCTAATTCTCCTTATGTAGACATCTCTATTCCCCAGGGGAAGAACATGGAGTCATATATTTGTCTTTCAGAGACCCTAGGCATACCAGAGTATGCATTAATCTTCTCATATTCAATAAATGGTAAAGATGCTGAAAAAAATGAAAGCAGTCTATTGTTTACAAGGAAGGATAAAAAGAGATCTAAGAACTATGTGGCCCCTTGCCTTCTCATTTTTCATCCTTTTCCTTGGATTGGCTCACTCAGAATTATTCATCAAATATTCAGGGAGACTAAGAGTTCTAAGTTTACCCTTCTAGCATCCACAAAGCAAACCACTCAACTTAACTTTGCAAACTACTAAAAAGATCTCCTCTCCTTTGTTCTCAGCCTTGTTACTCTGAAGTTTGGAAAGGCTCTCAGACTCTGCAAGGTAAAAGGAGAAAGAGGACAGAGTGATTTATTTTCCCTTATTTTCCCTCAAAATTCCAACTAAAAATGGCAAATGAGGACAAAAATCCTGCCACAAGTCATTGTTATGAAGGTGACTTCATTTTGATGAAAGTTGCAAATAGAATATATTAACTCTGTTTTGAACCCTAAGACAACTCTTTCTCTCATCAACTGCAGTCCCAGTGGTAGAGTTGAGTGGGGGGAGATATCAGTCATTTCAGTCCTCATTAAATTTTTGGCCACAAGCCATTGAACTAAATTCAATAAGCTGAAGCTCTGGAATTTACATTCGTTCTTTAAACAAAGACTTCATTTCTGGACAATGAACTTTTGAGTATAATTTTCTCTCCTAACAGTAGAAGGTTCACAGGGAAGAAATTAATCGGACTTACTCTTTTCTCTCCTTTCCCGCCCCCAATGTGTTAAACACTTCTACAGACCTCAAATGCAACTGTCCTTCATTTGCTGAAATTTAATTCAATTAAAATTACAAAACAGACACAGAATAGATCATATTAGGAGCCAATTCTTTTTTTTTTAAGAAAAACTATCAAAGTATAAATTGCTCATTGATCCCTGCCCTCTGGTAGCTTTTAATCTTAGTCATGTCAATTTAAGAGAGATCCCTGCATTTGGTTGCTGCTGGGACTTAAAAAGTAATCTAGCCAATGTGATTCCATATCTTACCTAGGGTTCATTTCCTAGTACGAAGAAGAGCACGGCAGATAAGATTCTAACAGGGATAACCCCAACAGAGTGGGAAAGAAGTCAACTTGTGGCCTTTCCAGATATCAACATTCTGTATCAAAGTTACTCATTTCAAGCACCAAAGGAAGGAACTGTTATACAGAGAGAGGAGACCAAGGGTGGGGAGAGTGGGGGGTGCAGCATGGCTCAGAATAGGGAAAAAAATAAGCACTATTATAAAGTCTAGTTCATGAAAACAAATGTTGTACTGGTGTCTGTGTACTTTAAGAAAAGACGTAACCTATAGAAATCCTCACGACGGCGATAGTATTAACTTGTCTCATGTGTTTTAAGAGAGTAAAATGTGACCTTTCCCCACCCACTCACTGCCTCCTTTATACAAGACGTACATAGAGCATAATCTACACCATTTGGATGATGTTTCCGCATTCTGGCTTATACTATTTCAGGACTATTTTATTATAGTGAGATGGAAAGAGTACCAGATTTCCAGTGAAAAAAAAGTGGGTTCTAACCCTAATTCAACCATTTACTACCCTTAATGCCTTGAACGAACATCCTAATTTTCTGAGGCTCAGCTTTCTCTTCTATAAAATATGATGACGAGGTTGTTCATTACCATTTTATAAACAGATCAGGTCTTTAAGAACAGAGAGAGGACTAGATCTTTCTGTGAATCTGCCATATTACAGAAGTAAACAGCTATTGAGAATGTACTAACTCAAAAAGCTCTTTTGATTCATAGGTAGGCAAGCTAGAAGGGACCTGACACATCATCTAATCCAACCCAATTAGAAGACTGAGCTCAAAGCTAATTTGCTCAAATAATTCATGAAAGTGGCACAGACATAGAGCCAAACCACAGTCCTCCTGAACTGAGCCCTGTACCATCCACACCAGACTGGGGAAGGTTTCATTCACGGAAAAGAGACGGCAAGTCCATGTATGTTTGTGATGAAAGGGAGGAAGTCCCAGTCTCCATGGGTAGCTGACTGAATATATGAATATTTTGACGGAGTAGTTCTTTTTCCAAAAGGCTGTCATCCTAGGCATTCACCATTTGTTGAAAGAAGTAAGGTAAAGCATAAGCAGTGAACAGTGAGTGCTCCCGACTACTAACTAGAATTCTAGAGAAGCAGGATTGGGATTGCCAATAGAACAAGGGAGAAGAGGCACGGTAGGTTTTTTCCACCTCAAAACTCTGCCTAGGAAGCTGCATTTAAGGGACTATACACTGAGCATGCAAGTAAAAGAGAGACACAGGAATGGAGTATAAACTCCACTGTCTATCAGGTATTGAGACACATTTAACTTCTTCAACTCAACCCCTGAAAACAAGGTCCTAATGGTCTTTCTGGTTTTCCCTAAAAATTTATCCTCCAGGAGGTCATTAGAGGCAGGCCTCTGGGACGCTACCTTCTCTCTCATTCAATGCGTTATTTCTGGGAGAGTTTCAAGGACAAGAATGGTGAAAGGCAGGGTCAGGAGTACTTCATCTGCCACAGCAGAGCCATGGGAGCTGGGAACCAGCAGTCAAACCCCAGGTTGGAGGTATGATGTGCTTCCCCTCTTGTATCCCTTTGAAGTCTTCACACATACATATACCAGCATCTTAGCTCTCCCCCAACCCTCAGCAGCTTGGTTAAAGCCAAGAGACAGTAGGGGAGAGATGCACATATGTTCTGCTATTAATATAGAATTAATTGACACAAGGAGTACCCAAGGAGCATAAGTTCTAGATGCAGAGAAGGCAGCACAACGGTGACAGCAAAGTGTGGTCCCTGACCATGGACTTATCAATCTAGAGAATCTCCTGTGGCATCCTACAAATATTTTTGAAAGGAGCCTGGGGCTTTCTGGGTTGCTAAAGCTATATATTTACAGATGCAAAGACTTTCAGATTCTCTCTCAGAATTATATCCCATTTCTGAAAACCCACAAAAGAAAACCATCAGTCCCAATAAAACAAGAGCACCCGGTACCATTTGATCTGTTTCATTATTCATGTCCTTATCCTACAGCAGAATCGAACCCTCGGAGTGGCCTGACATTATTGGAGTTGCTCTATCCAGATTTGATATTCCAGCTTAAGGTAGAAGAAAGCAGGGTGGACCGGTGCAAATTTAAGGCAAATTAACAAATTCTGATTTACTATGGGTTCATATGCCAGGTTGGATTTTCAAGTTTTTGTTCAGAAGCACTCTCAATACATTATTACATTCTGCAGGACAGAAAGTAGCAGATTGCTTATGGGTGTTCAGGGAGGTTGGAGGGGGAGAGTGCATTGGAAGGGAATGAGAATGACTCAGTCCGCCCACATGCCTCTGATGTACTGGAAATAGGATCTTCTGAACCAAGGGTCAGACTCTAACTGATGCTGCACAAAAAAAGTCCTAAGCCTTTTTAAAGTTGTCCAGTTTCCTCGGGTTCATACATTTCCAGATCATGCTTTAGCAGCCTGAAGTTCAAAGGCTACCACTTCTGTTTATTTAGTTCTTGCATGATTTCTGCTGAGAGTCAACCTCATTTTGATTAATTGTACTGGTTATTTTATAGAAGCAACGGGTGACCAAGACTGGCCAAGCAGCAACTCTTATACTGGCTGGATACTTTGAATTTGTATTAAATTTTTACCTGCTGCGACTCTAAAAGAAAATATTCCTTCGGTTTTTTACAAACCTGAGACCTTCCCTATTACATTGGTTATCACATATACAGGAACATCTCATCAAGATCTGCCTTTTCCTTTAAATAGGGCAGGTGAAGGCAGGGAGGTTACTCAATTAATGACACAAATATTTTTCTGTAACTACAATGGTCCTACATTTATGAAATATAATGATTTCCTCAGAAACTGACACTGCAGATGAGGAGAGCCCATGCTGAGCGTTCCATGTAAAAAGGAGGAGAAGCTCAGGCAGTGGATGAGAAGACGCTGGGGACCGATGCTGCCCACCCATGCTCCAGGAATCATGGGAAGATGCTAAGGGCATTCTGACCTGAGATGCATTCCAAAGTAAACTTTCCTAAGGTCAATTTTTTTTTAACCTGGTATTTGTGGCGGATTGCAAAATTCCTGAGGGAATTCCTGATTGAAGAAAAGTATTTTTTATCTACACAAAATAGATGTTTTCATATCATATAAATAGTAAAGAGGATTTCTGATGATTTCTTTAGAAAGGAAAATAAAAAGCAAGACAGCTGCTGTTTAAATTAACAAAGAAATGGAACTACAGATTTTAAGAGTTCTTTCTAACATAAGGTGCTATTTTTCTTTAATCTCTTTCAAAGGTATCATGAGTAAGCAAGGGTCATCATGAATTTTAAAGAACAAATCACCCTAATAAAAATATGAAAAGATGTGAAAAATTAGCCAAATATAAACCATTGGGGATTCTTATTGTTCTAAGTTAGATTTATTCTACAGTCTTCCACAGAAAACAAAGATTTTAAAATGTTACTAAGAGAAAATTAAAAACAAGTCTCTATTTATAGACCACATCTTTGATCTCCCCAGAGTAAGAGACGTATAAATAGACTTCAAAGCATCATTTAATTTAGTATTTCTTGACCCTAGATGAATATTTGAATCACCTGGGCGCTTTCAAAGAATGTGCTCATATTTCTCTTCAGATTAATTAGTATTTTTTTAAAGCTCCTCAAGTGATACTAATGTGCATTCAGAGTTAAAATATACTAATTTACTTTCTTATTCTTTCACAGTTATTTTATTCCTGTGGCTTTGTGTTTTTTAAATGCTTTTCCAAAGATGTTCTGTTTGATCCCTGCCTTCATACTCTTGTAACCTTCTAGATAATTCTATATCATATTCTATCCCCTAAACTTCTGGTTGGCCCTCCTTTCAATTTTGTCTTATAGTCCTTAGTCTAGGACTAAGTTTATTCCAAAACTCTAATGTACTCATACTGCTACATTTATGTTGACTTACAAATTACTCTCACCCAAACATTACTGCAAGGCACACAATAAAAAGCAAGTGACAGCCTCTCAAAAAGTAATTGGTTCCATAAATTCCTAGATGATACTGATGGTGTGAGTGTCTTACTAAATAATAGGCTATTGATAAATCAGGTGGACTTAGATGGAATTTCAATTTCAGAAATGTTAGGCATATTGATTCCAATAATAAACTCTAATCCTAGCCTGAACCAGATATAGCAATTTGCTGCTAAATTTCAGACAAATGGAGAATTTTGACAAAACAGAGAAGCTTGTTGTGGGTTACCCAGTTCTACTGATGGTGTGGCTCATAATCCTTGCAGTCAGAATAAAAAAAATTCTACTTAAATAAGATTTTATGTTTCTCTAAACCTAGAAGAGGCAGTGAGTTCCATTGCCATTTGCCAAATGCATGTGGTGGTTTTGCATTTGTTACTGCAGCTCAGAGATGAGCAGATCCTATTACAGTGAATTCCTCTGCAAAAGAAAGAAACCACAGCTTCATATATGTTGCCCATACATGACAGATCAAATTATGGCCATGTCTGAAATGTGCTAAGTTTTCTGCTTCAGATTGCTTTATGGAAAATGAGTCATTCCAATCCAATCTCTGTTCTTAGAATGACATGAGGGTCAGGTTTAAACCAAAACCATGTGAGCAGGTCAATGACTGGCACAAAGGCAAACCTTAACCTTTCTAAAGACATGGAGTTTAGGTAGAGCTGTTATCTACCTAAAAGAGGTCTAACAAATATTGGGGTCCAGAAAATCATCTAAAATTCAGAGAATAGGCATTGGAGTCTCTCAGTCCACCTAAGTTAGGTGATCCCAGCCAAACTATTTAATCAGTCTCCCAGTTTCTTCATCTTTAAAATGAATATAACACCCACCTTACATGGCTGGTATGGGGGAAATAATAGAACATACACACATATCAGCATTTGAGGTAGTATCTGGTTTATAAATGCACAAGGACACACAAAAGGTATCTCTTATAATGTCAATACACAAAGCTCTCTATCTCTGTATTAAACCACATGTAGCCACACAAATACACAAAAAGAGAAATACTCATACAAGAAAAAAAAAAAATTTCGTCCCATGTCTCTTCTTTCTAAAAATGGGGTCACACATATTCCCAAAACAGGAGGGGGAAAAGCAACAAAGCTCTTACCATCAGTCACAGCCCCCCTCAGCTTTTCCAAGAATGCTTTGGAAGATGAATGAGGTGAAGAGGAAACAGCTCTCACCAGTTAGGCCAGTGATATGATAAACTATTAATTCAATTTGAGGACCAGAAAATTCTTTATTAGGGTCTAGCTTGGCTGGACTCTCCAATTTACAATGATTATGTCTCTTCCATGAATTAGAAAGCTAAATTAGTCCCAACTTAAGACACATTTTTGAGCTCCAAATGACCCAACTTGTCTGTTGATATTGATAAAATTTACCAACAAATGCCAAATTTCCCCTCCCACTGATTTTGGGATGTATTGAAACTTGGAAAACATCACTCCACTGTATTTCTCTAACTTAAGAGGAAATGGTTAGAATTTGGGAGAAATGCCCAAAACATCAATGTGGCTTATATGGTGCTTCTTAATTTCCTCCAAGTTACAGTGTTCTATGGCACAATTATATCCTAAAGTGAAAGACCTGCACTTAGTATGTGTTCAATGGGCATTTATTATATACTTGAGAAACTTACCAAAAATTTTATGAAAGTCCTTTGGGGTCAACCTGAGAATAAATATTTGAAGGATTTGAGTCTCTCAGGAGTAAGAAGATGGAATCATAGAAAAGAGCATTAGAGGAAAAGTAACACATTTCAAGTTATACTGCAATTCAGAGGAGAGCATAGGAGTTGAATGTGAGTCTTACAAAACCCAGACAGATGTCCCAATCAACCAGATGAGATGGACAGGAGAGCAAGGCTCCATGTGAAGGTTCTCAGGGGAAGAAACTTAGACCAGACTGAAAAAAAAAAAAAAAATCAAACTATATATCTTCATGCCCTCTTCCTCATCTGAAAAGAGACTTGAGATTAAGTGACCTGAGAAAGGAATATAGTGACCATGTTTCCTGAGTTGATTTTGAACAGAAAATTTGATTTCTTTTGAATTAATCTGGTGAGAACATTTCAGAGTGTGGAAGGTGTAGATAATTTAATTCCCCAAGTAATTTAATTGCCCAAGTAAAACACTTGAGCTGTTTAATAACTTGGTGTTATATTTGATTTTATAAAAATGAGTTCAGGTCAGGCATATTTGTTCTAACAATGAAAATCAATACTATGCATATTAACATACATTCTACTATAAAAAATTCAGCTCAACTCATTTGCTAAATAATAACTAAGCATGTAGCAAGTGTGAGGCATAAGAGATTTTTAAATAGTTTATTGTGCATCTTCAATTCACGTATTTTATATAATATATTATCTCATTAATACACACAAAAAAAGACTAAGTGAAAATAAGGTGACAAATAGATTAAGTAACTTGTTAGGTTACATACAGTAAATAATGAAGCTATATTCAGCTCTAACGCCATGTTCTATGCTCTCAACCATGTCCTGAGTAAGACCAAATCCCTTATCCTAAGTGTCTTACATTCAAAAGGACAGAGAAGACAGGCATTCAAATGACTAGATCATATCTAGTGTAATAAGGTAGGTAAATACAAATTAAGTCATATCAGATGATCATGACATGACTTCAGAAGAATGTAGTATTTAAAGAATGAGCAACTGCTATTTAAAAACAACCTATGTTGTGAGTTTTAAGCCAGAATTCTAAAATTATATTCAGTGTTTTAAAACCAGAGATAGTTTACTTGTAAAATAATTGATACTGAGAAGTCAAAAGGACCCTCATGAGTCACTGAATCCAGTCTCATTCCAAAATAAAAATTGTTCCTAAAGAAGTTCCAAAAAGGTGTCAGATCTTGGCATCTTATACTCCCAAATTCCAATTATGTCTTGATACCCACCACATATTAAACAGAGAGAGGCCAACCCAACTGGACCTGTTAGTTCAAATTCTCTCCATCCTTTTGTAATTAAATGTTTCCTTAACAATATATTCCATTAACACCCAATCTACGTACCAAATTCCTTTTTACCCCCAGATATTGCTTGGTACAATTTTTAGTTTGTTTGCTTATTTCTCTTTTCTCGTAAGTAAACATTTATTGAGCACCAACTAAATCAGGACCTCACACAGTTGAGGGTGCTCACAATTTAGGAGCTCACAGTTTAGAGAGGCTTATGCATTTAAAAAAAAACTCCAATAACCATGCAAAGTACAAAAGACTCCAATAATCATGTAGAAGCTCCATAGGAGTTAAAAGAAGTTCTAGAAAAGAAGCCCTTTTTTATAGCCTTACAGGATGGGAAAAACTTAGGTTACTTGATAAATTACAATTTTAATCCTTAATTAACTATTTAATTCAAATGAACACTTCTTATTCTAACTCCTATGGGCTCCAAAACAAAAGATGCAAAAGGAAGTTGAAATACAATTTAGGGAGAACCAACTAAACCAATTTGTTTCCTACATGAGCCCCCCATGTTTCCCCCATTCCACATCATTTCATTTTCTTGTAGATTTCCTGGAAGCTTTTATTTCTAATAAGCTAAGGGAACTAGATATCATATCATGCTTAAAGTCTTTATTCCATATTTTCAAGAATTCTGTAAAAGTTGGGTTCAGAACCAGAGTTAGCTGAATAATACTCTCTACTTGACAAGCATGAGGATCAAGCCCAAAGCAAGTGGTTTAGAAAAGTTTATCAGGTAGAATGAGTCCAACATAACATGTAAGAAAAAGTCTCTAAACAGTAGTCCCATTTGCAAGACGTTATACTGGAGTCAGTGTCAATTTCCCCTCAATACAGAGATGGAAACAGAAAGAATGATAATGGAAAAAGCCTTTCAAGCAATGTCAACACACACACACACACACACACACACACACACACACTAAACAATATTTCATTCAGAATCTGCAAACGCTGGAGTCAGACCAAGCAGATGAGAAAAGATTGCCCTATTTCTTACTACCTGGTCCAGAGATTCGCAACAATTTACAGCTCAGACAAGGAGAGCAAAGTGAATACAAACTTTTCCAGCAGAAAGCTGGTAAATCTCACAGGCTTCTACAAAAATGAGCTCAGCCTTCACTGACCAGCAATATCTCAGAGGAGAGGAGGGAAGGGAGGGTTGGGCTGTAGGCACTGGGAATTTTACCAATCATAAGAAAGCTGAACTTAAGCAGAAGCATTTGCAATACAAGGAAGTAAATTGTTCAGGGAGCAACTGCTCTGGTAATCCCATTTAAACACAGGAATTGTGTTTGCAAAAAACCTGAAAGAATCAGTATTCAGCATGCTTGTCCTGGGGGATATGGAAATGCCCACGACCACTGAAGGCACAGAAGTACCAAAGGACTAAAAAGATCATAAACAGGAGGACAAAATTCCTACAATGACTGCAAAGCACACTAGTGAGAAGCTGCATAGGATAATGCAGAAAGTACGAGAAGGTTCTTTTCTTCCAGGTCTGTCTCACATCTGTAAAATTAAGACACTGGCTTAGTGGATCCCTAAAATTTTTTTCAGTATTAAGATTCTATGAGTTCTGTGAAGTGCCACAATGGAAACTATAGAAAATAAATGTGATAGTACAGGCAGCAGCAATAATACTCAACTGCAGAGATAAGGGGACAGCTGAGGACATTTTATGCTACACAGAGGACCCAACATTCAAGCAAGGTTGGCACAACCCCATACTCACTCCAACTCTCCAACTGAAATTTTGTATTAAACTGTTAAGAAAGTTACCATGCCCTATGTTGTTTAGATACATTGATGAATACCATGACTTCATAGCACTTTATACCCTAAGTTCTCACTAAAATCCTCCATGACTTCCATTGCCCCAGATAAGATCCCAAACTCCTGAACCATATCCTACAAGGCCCAATATGATCTGACCCTTGGCTTTCTCTTCAACCTCACCTCCCCACACTCTTCCTCTGGTTCACTGGCCCTATTTTTGTAGTTTGGGTATGTCAAGCTCATCCCAACCTCGATACCTTTTTCCTGGCTATTCCTTCTGCTTGCATGGTCTTCTCCCTGCCCAACAAGAGGCCAGCTCCTTCATTTGTTTCAGTCCAAATGTCACTTAACTAAGAAGCCATCCTTGATTCTCCCATTAGTCACTTCATCACATTGCGCTTGTATTTTTTCCAGAGTACTTATCATTCTCTGAAATTAAATTATTTGCTTACACATTTATATTCTGTCTTCCCCAAGTAGAACATAAGCTGAATGAAGGCACAAATGTGATCTGTTCAATGTACTCCTCGACATCACAGATGATTAAAAATTGTTTGTTGACTGATTAAAAAACAATTTAAGTATTAGCATCTTTGTTCTACTATCTAAGAAATCTCAGCTAAAAGGTTTAAAGACCTGCTCAAGTTAACACCTCTAGTAAGTAATGTAAGATTAGTGCCTGGGACTTTGTTGTTGTTTTTTTCCCCAAGATTTTTTTTTTTTAATTTATTTGAGAGCAAGAGCAAGAGAGAGAGCATGCACAAGTGGAGGGGGGTGTGCAGCGGCAGAGGGAGAGGGAGAAGCAGACTTCCTGCTGAGCAGGGAGCCTGATACGGGGCTCAATCCCAGGACCCTGGAATCATGACCTGAGCTGAAGGCAAATGCTTAAACGACTGAGCCACTCAGGTACCCCTAGTGCCTGGGACTTAAAATAATCTTTCTACTAGAATTTATTTCTGCTTTTCTGGAGTTTTCCATCCAATTGAGCCCAGAAGCCACCTTTCATCATTCTTTATAACTAAAGTAAACTACTTCAGTGTATTGGTAATCCTACTCTGTGCATAAAAGGGTCTATTTTCAAGCATGTGTTGGAGTGGAGATGAGGTTCCAGAGAGGGTACCTAAGCATAAGACTAGGCATGAAATTTGATAATAATAATTAAAAATCATATTTTTCTATTGTGTTGAGAAAGAAAGGGACCAAGAGGTAATGGGGGAATATAATTAATTTGAGACTCAGGTGTATTTCAGTACTGGCAGCCATTGGAATAACACTCATGGATTTAAAATTCTATATTCCATATATACTGAAATGTTTCAAAGCATGGGCTTGAAAGCCTGGATGTGGACCTTAACAGCCATCTCTGTATGACCTGTGGCCTGTCTGTGCTTCATCTGTAAACAGGGGTTACTACCAGTACACCTGATGAAGATTAAATGAATTTACGGATACAGAGCTCTTAGGTTAGAGCCTGGCACAGAGGACCAACCAAATGTGTTGGCTATTCCATTATCCTTAGTTTACACTTTTCACCATGAGACCTCATCTTGCAGAAGACATTGGTCATTTAATTTTCAGATGAACCTTGTTATACCACAACAATATCCTTAGTGGCTGTGGTTCTTTCACTCATATATCACCGCATACCACCCAAAACCTTCTAAAATTCACTGTAAACTATACTCACGTGACTCAGGGAATTTCAGTGGGCTCCTAGCCTCCATTCTAAATCCCTGGTCTCTGCCAGTGGCTTCAAACTTTTGGTTTACTTTTAGTCTACCTCCTGTGGACTCACTTCTAGGTTATACTTTCCACGGGGCTTTCTCTTGAGGTTTGCCCCTGATATCTCTCCCAGTTGGTTCTTGCTCCTTGCTGGGCATCTTGAGGGCTACCCTGGCTCATCCTGACTCAACTTGGGTCAGGTCCCTGTGGACAGGGACATGAGATCATAAATACTACGCTAGGACACCCTTAATACAGTATTGTTTAATAAAACTGAGCATGTATTACAACTTCTATGGGACTGAGTCAAGATGTCTAACTTAGAAAAGAATGGACATCACGTATGTACTATGAATTCATATCCTTTTCTTCAGATCAGATTCATAAGTAATATCTTCTTTGCATTCTCACTTTTTAGTACTATCACCCTTTAGCTAGAAAATATTTTCCAATGAATTCTTCTTCCATGTTTCTTCTCTGCTTCCTCAAAGCACTGTATGCTCAAAATGACTTTAAATATACTTTAAGGCTATAAAAGTCCACCATATTTCCTGGATCTTCATCAAAATCTTGGCTAGAGAATATCTTGCTCTCTCTATACTTCCAAACATTTCTATATTTTCTAACTCAGAATCTTTTTACAAAATCACTTTCAAAGGTAAATTTTAGCTAGGTGTTTCTAGGAAGCAAGAATACATGAACTGAAATATCAGCATATGCCACATGTTCTATAGTCTTATTTTTATTAAGAAAGTCTTTGGTGAAACAAATTATTCTGCTTTGAAATCTAGTCATCTGGGAGGCATAAACCTTAAAAAAAAACAATAAAAAAAAAAAAACTCTAGCTTCCCACAACTGTGCTTGTGAAGGGTATTGTACACTCTGTTCAGAGGGTGATTATCCAAACCAAATCCAAGTTTATCAATCCAAGTGTTCCATCTTGCAAAGTGAGGAAATACCTTTAATGAGCACATATATTAGAGCTACTAAAGGAAAATAGCTCTCTTTCAAGATATACTCTTCCTATATAAGTATCTCATGCAATAGATCCTATGGTCCATGGACAGCAGTCCCTTCTGCTTGTCAAGTCAGATACATTCAAATTAGAAAAAAAGCACAGGGAAGAAGTAGAGCCAACCTGCTACACAAAACCCTTTCCCCAGTTACCTTACCCATCCTTTGAAAGAGCGGTTATCAAATTTAACTTGAGAAGCACTTAAGCTTAGGCAGGATGAGCTACAATGCCTACATCATTGATATTTAATGATAAAATTAACATTACAAGTGGGACTAAAAAAAATATAGCAAAACATTTCTACCAGAACAGAAATCAACTTTGAGTGAAGGGCTAGAAAGGGGGTACTATATACTATTAGATGTGGCACTCTCTTCTGGCTATCTACAGAGCTCACATTTTCTCTAGTTAAACATGAGAGTTCTCCCTACCTCAGCAAAAACCAGGACCAACAAAATATCACTTTCCCTAAGTGAGAGCAGCATGAGATTCATAACTGGAAATACCTCAAAACAGTCATTAGTCAATGACCATTGAGACAGGTAGGATGATCAGTGAAAGGATTTGGTTTTGAGGGTTCACTTTGTAAGACCTCTGTTGTCCATTAATGTATGTTATTTACACCACGGAATACATTGCAGCCAGGGACTGCCAGTTATGAGAGCAGGGTGCCATCGGTCTCAAGGGAGCATAGTGGACTCATCACTGATGACACAATGTTCAGGGCAGAGAAACACCAACAGGACCTGCTAACGTCAACCTCTTCTAACTGAATATTCAGGTATTCATGTACTCATTCCTCATGAAACACTTTTGAATGCCAAATACTGAGCTGGCTGCTAAGGACACAGAAATGCATGGAACGTGATCTCTGACCTAGAAAAATCTACAATCTAGTAGATGACACACATGCAAACAAATGGCATCAGGTATCATGACAAGGGTATACATAAGGGACCATGGTGGGTTAGATATTAACTAGGCTATGCTTAACTTGTCATGGAGTGTGGGTCAGCAAAGTCTTCACAGAGGAGGGAGTTCTTAAACTTGCTCTTAAAGCATAAGCAAAAAGTCCATCAACTGGATGGAAAAGCATTCCAAGCAGAAGGAAAAACAGGTGCGAAAGCACGGAAGCATAAATGTGCATGCTGTGTTTGAGAAACTATAATTAGTCTGATATGAGCAAGTGAGGATAATCATGTCATACTGGATCATAGAGGGCCTAATATGTAAAGCAAAGCTGTCCAAGTTTTAAGCAAGGGTGGAGCACTATCAGATCTGGGCTTTGATTGTTGGCAGCATGTACAGATCATTTAGGTTGGGTCAACACCAGAAGTAAGAAAATCAGGAGAATTCTGTCATAATTTTGAAAAGAATACAAATTAAGGACATGACAAATATGAGATGTTTACAAGGCAGAAATTGAAAACTTAGTGACCAATTGGATATGGGGTAAAGTGAACGAGAAAGAAATGTGTGGCTTGGGTGGCTGTGTGGGTGGCATTAACCAGGACAGGAGGAATAAAAATTATGAGCAATTGAGTGTGCCTATGTGAAAGAGGGGGAGGGTGAAGGGGAAAGGGAAAGAGAGAGAGAGAGAGAGAGTTTGAGACAGGGAGGAAATGGAAATAATCACTGCTTTGGACATGCTGAGTTTGCAGGTCTGCAGGACTCTCAGAAGACGTGTTCAGTAGGCCATTGGGCATATGAATCTGGAACATCAGACCACAGTGAAGGTTACAGTTGCATAGACCTGAATTGCACCCATATGCAGACAGCAGCAGAAGCCTTGGGCAGGAATGGGGTATCTCTTCCCTGAGCTTCCACTAAATTATTGGATCCATTGTCCTTTTTTTCTTTTTCCTCTCCTCACTATTTTCTACCCTTTGTATTTTTACCAAAAATATATTCTGTTAGCTGGCTCTCCTCTTACCCCTTAATTCCTTCCCAGCATCAAGTATGACTCTCGAGTACAACTCTTACTTTTGATCTTACTTTTATCTTTATCACTCTTCCTTCTTTCACTTTTTTCTTACTTGTTTCCAGTAATTTTTCCTCTGTAATAAAAGCCTTCTCCCTTAACACTACTCCAAATATGGAATTACTCTAAATTAGGAACCTGTGTTTTTTTTTTAATTTTAACATTTTATCATGTAGAAGTCATACATAAACAAAAATATACAGAGTATTCTAACAAACTTCCATATGCTTCAACAGGCAGCTATATTTTTAAAAATAAAATAAAATTAGGGGCGCCTGGGTGGCTCAGTTGGTTAAGCGACTGCCTTCGGCTCAGGTCATGATCTCAGGGTCTTGGGATCAAGCCCCACATTGGGCTCCCTGCTGGGCGGGAAGCCTGCTTCTCCATTTCCCACTCCCCCTGCTTGTGTTCTCTCTCCCGCTGTCTCTCTTTGTGTCAAATAAATAAATAAAATCTTTAAAAAAATAAAATAAAATTAGCACATGAGTACCACAATCATATATGCACCTAATTCTTCTCCTGTACCAGAAAATAGCAAGGATAGCTCCTGTCCATGGATGTTCACATTTTTTTTTCATTCTTAATCTCTTGCCCTGTGTCGTGCACTATTCAAGCAAACTTTCTACTTATTTTATCCTTATAACTACCTTGTGGGTAGTCAGGTGCTATTACTTTACCCATCTGACATGAACAAAAACTGAAGACTCAGATTTAATGATTTTTCCAAAGTCACATACAACCAGTCAATGTCTGAGCCAGGTAATTTTGATATATTCCTTCAAACCTGCCTCAGTGCTTTAAATTCACTGAAAACTATGTGAACATTAGTTGGTGATAATTATATTACCCTTCTATAATGACATCCTTTGCATTGCTCTTATTCAAACAATTCCTTGAGTCAGCATTTTCTGAATCCTTAAAAGAACTGCTGGTGAATTTAACATACCCAGCTATTTAAAAGCCAATTAGTTGCAGGTAAGAACAAATCTTCCTTGACAATGCCACTGGAGTCAGCCTTTTAGATTTTGGTTCAAAAGATTTCAGTGTCATTATTAATCTAGGTGATCATCTGGAACCTCAAAACTCTAAGACTTTTTTCCCAAGATCCAGGGATGCCTAAATGAGCTCAGAGGCCCAGGGCCCCTGGCCAGGATAAGGAAGAAGCTGCTGAGATAGGGTAACAGCTAGCTCATCTTCCACATGTGGTCTTGATCCTAGCTCTCCAGTCCCACCCTAAAAGGAGACACCTTTCCTTCTCAAGGCCCACACCAACCCTTATGGCCACTGGACCAAAAAGTAGAGTCAGAGCTCATCATGCTCTGGAAGGATGAGTGGGAAGTGTGATTAGGGAGGAAATAACTTATACTCCAAAGGAACTGCAAGGTTATGCCAATTCACACTGGCAGAAACCTGAGTAATATAGATGTAAATGGATTCTCAGAGTGTTAAACCAAGGAGGATGGAATTTAATATTGGATCAGGTTGAATTTACTGATATGGGTGCATTGCCAGACATTCTGGATTTCATGTGTTATCTCTAGCAGTGGGAAGTGCCTATAGCAGTTTGCTTGGTGGGGTTGAGAGACCAGAACTTCCTTAGCATAATGTAAAGGAAGGAAACAAAAAGTTAAGAATATAGGGATGTTGCAGGGAATTTATTTTACGTTACTTGAACAGCTCCCAAACCACTATATCTTTCTGGAAAGACCAAAAACTACTTTCTTCATTAAATTTTGAGAAATAGGGGCGCCTGGGTGGCTCAGTCGTTAAGCGTCTGCCTTCAGCTCAGGTCGTGATCCCGGGGTCCTGGGATCGAGCCCCGCATCGGGCTCCCTGCTCCGCGGGAAGCCTTCTTCTCCCTCTCCCGCTCCCCCTGCTTGTGTTCCCTCTCTCACTGTGTCTCTCTCTGTCAAATAAATAAATAAAATCTTTAAAAAAAAAAAAAATTTGAGAAATATATCATTGATGGGAGTACTAATATCTTTGAAAAGCTCTGTGGGACCTGGCCTGTATAGGTCAGGATGAAGGTAGGATATGCCACTATTGAGATGTCCTCCCTGATTTTAGAAGAGATAAGGGGATCCTGGAGAGGCAAAGGCCAAGTGGCAATGGTTAACTACCAGAACCAATGTAGATATAATTTCCATAATGAGCAGCAGAAAACAGAGACCACGTAGTAGCCTGAATGTTTTGACCCTCATGGATCTGACAGTGGCTCACTGATTACGGTTTTCTTAGGAATGAAAAAGATGAGCAGGTTGCTTCTAAAATATTGCCTGATCTGTATAACAGAAATCTCAGGTGCAGGAACTGAACTTAAAAGGTCCACAATGGAGAGTCGAGACCTCTCATCTAGTTCCCACAATGAAGCAAGTTCATGGACTTTGAGTTTTGTGATTGAGAAAAATGTTGGGCCTCCTTGAGGAAGGGCAATGTAATATTGCACAATTATGTACTGAAAATCTTTTCCAAGTCTTTCCATAAAGTAAATGCGGGTCATTTTCTAAAGTGACCACTTACCAGAGAAAGGGAAATACCAAGATCTTTCAGGGGTTTTTAGACACAGGCTCTGAAAAATACTATTTCCTGGGGATCCAAAGCACCATTATGGTCTACTAGTAGAAGTGGGGAAAACTGGTCAGTGATACCTGGAGCTTTGTCTCAAGTCTTTCCTGCACTGAGCCGAGTAGGTCCACGGATGACCTTGTAGTTGCATACCCGGTTCCTAAGAAAGTAGTTGAAATTAAGTTGCCTAGCTCTTGGCAGAATCTTCACACTGGCTTCCAACATTCATACACTTACGAATGGAGAGACAGAGGGTAAAAGTGGGAATGGATCCTATTCAAGAAAATTTCGTTATCACCCAAATATCACTAGTTTATAAACAGTACATGCTATAGCGTTGCCTAAGTCAATTATGTTTTAACATACAAAATCTAGAAATTACTCCCTGACACTAGAACCAATGAAATAGATTTTCTCATTTCTGTACACTGAAAACTCTGCCAGGATTTGATCGCTACATTGTCAATGACAGCTTCAGTATGATCTCTGCTTTCATCCCCCAAGGACAGCTAATATCTCTGATTTTTGTTCTTCTGTCTCTGTTAGACACTCTATATTTTAAGTCAGTCTTGTAGCCCTTAGAAGCAGGTTCACTGATTAAACCATGACCATTTGCTTTCTATGTCAAAATGTATTACTTTCAATGGAGACCATAAGTCAAATTGATTGCATCCCCTCCCTTAATGAAAGAGTAGATAATACATACTTGCTCACTATCCCTCTCAGCAATTTTTTAAGTTACCACATTAGAATTTTGACTTAAAGAATCAGAATATTTCCAGTGTCACTATATGAGAAGGATTCAATAGGTTTTAAATAGAATCTTTTTGTGCATGCAGATACAAAGTAAAATTTGGTAATTGAAAACCATGTAGAATCAAACTCCTAAGGAGAAAATTTATTGCACTGAATTATAATGATAATGTTCTTTAAAACATTCCATCTTTACCCCTTAGGAAGATAAAAGCAAATTGAGAAATAGTCAAACAAATTTTTAAAAATTTCTGAAAGCCTTACATTACGTAAAATATAAATTTCAAAAAAAAAATGCTCTAGGGTTATGCAAAATAGGGTCTCCTATACAGCATCATTTGGGAGGGAAGCCAGTAAATAACAAGACAGAGTCACATTAATAACTGCTTTTTCAGATTTTTGTTAAGAAATTATATTTTCATGTTATCTCAGTCTCTTTTGTATGTTCAAAGCTAATAGCAACAGAATCTGATGTTGGAGCATAGTCATGGCTTAAAAATTAAAATTTATAATAAGAGCTTACTAAACTAGGCTCTTCCCTATTTTCATATATTATATATCTTAAAAATATGAAAAAAATTCATTGTGAAAACACTTTCAGGGGCGCCTGGGTGGCTCAGTCTTAAGGTTAAGCGTCTGCCTTCGGCTCAGGTCATGATCCCAGGGTCCTGGGATGGAGTCTCACATTGGCCTCCTTGCTCAGTGGGGAGCCTGCTTTTCCCTCTCCCTCTGCTGTTCCCCCTGCTTGTGCTCTCTGTCAAATAAATAAATAAAATCTTAAACACACACACACACACACACACTTTCATAAGGAGAAAAATTTTATCCTGAGAGCTAAAGGATTATAAAATCACAAACTAGGTTATTTTTCAAAAACCATCTTTAACAATATATGCTCAATATTTCATACATGCTCTCTATTGTTGTGATTTTTCTTTATGTATGAACACAGTGTATGTGATATTGAGACTGGGTTCAAAGTATGTGAGATTGTGGCTAAAGACTTACTTCAAGCCTCCAGCTAATAATTTCCAGCTTTGTCTGCATTAGTTTAATTTTGTGAGACTAGGCATTTTAGCAATAATAGGAACATTTTAACTTTTGTTAGTCCTCATGTTCCTTAAAATATAAGGGCAAATTAAAATAAAATCCCCAAATAATTGTGACCTTTGCTAGTGCTAATAATTAATACTCAGAATATTATATTTTTATGAGCACTTATTTTATGTTTAGGTATGCAAAACCTCTTTGCATGCATTAGTCCATTCAATACTGAAATATAGTGAGATGCTATAATTATCCCATTTGAAACTGAAGCTTAGCAGAGTAAATTGCATATGATTTCACAGCAAGTAAGCAGAGGAACCACTTACAAAAATGACATAAATGCTGGTCACCTCTGTGTAGTATTTTAAAAAATGGATTGTCCAGCTGACATCTTGAAAGTGTGAATTTAGTGTAAGTAAGGAAGTTTAGGGGTGTTACGTAAATTAGACTAAAACCAATTTTATGAATGTTGAATGTGTGAGAGTTGAGAACTGCATCTTTTCTTAAATAATTATAACACATTACAAAGAGATATTCATTATCAGTCTGAATTTTTGTTTTGGTAGAATTCCACATAGTAATTCAGCTCTTAAATTTCAGAATCTATTTGTCTTACCCAGTTGTCCAATACCCGAGTGTTCCAGGCAAGCAAAGCGTATGTTAAGATTATTAGTTAATTCAATGAAGAAAAATCTTATACAAGGAATGGAGATTTTATGTTAAATACTCTAAATCTACTGCCTAACTTAAAATATATTGTTATATGTAACATATATAATAATATATATAAGGCGTCTTAAGTCATGAAGTCATGACTTAACTTGGATAATCTGACTAAAAAGACTGGGATTAGCTGGTCTTTGGGGTGTATGTGATATTTATATCAATTAAAATACTTTAAGTGCAGGGTTCCTGGGTGGCTCAGTTGGTTAAGCAACTGCCTTTGGCTCAGGTCATGATCTCGGGGTCCTGGCATCGAGTCCCACATCAGGTTCCCTGCTCAGCGGGGAGCCTGCTTCTCCCTCTTCCACTCTCCCTGCTTGTGCTCTCTCTCTCTCTCTCTCAAATAAATAAATCTTAAAAAATAAAAATGAAAATAAAAAATAAGATAAAATAAAATACTTCAAGTGCTCACTAATATATTTCTGAAATAAACATTAACATTTCCAACATTTGTATTATAGGTCAAACACCAATTTTTAAAAATCAGTTTTATTTCAGGGCGCCTGGGTGGCTCAGATGGTTAAGCGTCTGCCTTCGGCTCAGGTAATGATCCCAGGGTCCTGGGATCGAGCCCCACATCGGGCTCCTGGCTCAGCGGGGAGCCTGCTTCTCCCTCTCCCTCTGCCTCTCTCCCTGCTCATGCTCTCTCTCTCTCTCTGTATCTCTGTGTCTCAAATGAATAAATAAGATCTTTAAAAAAAAAAAAATCAGTTTTATTTCAACTCTAAATTGTTTTAAAAAAAGGCCTGAGAAAAATGTGCAAACCAAATTTATATATGGTATCTACTTAATGGTAGAAACTTGAATGCCTTTATTTAAAAATGTTTATAGACTTATGCAGGGTGGCTCAGACAGTTAAGCATTGGACTCTTGGTTTTAGCTCAGGTCATGACCTCAGGATCATGAGATCTAGCCCCCAACAGGGCTCTGCGCTCAGTGGGGAGTCAGCTTGAAGATTCTCTCCCTCTGCCCCTCCCCCTGCTCATGCCTGCACACGTTCACTCTCTCTGAAAATAAATAAATAAACCTTTTAAAAAATGTTTATAGACTTACGCATAATTTTCCAAATATTTTCTCACCTTTAAAATATGGTGATGTATGTGTATATTGTAAAATGTAAACTACTGGTAATATTTTTGACTTAATATGCTTTTTCAACCCAACACCCCTAGTCAAATCTCAGGTATTTGTTTATGTTGTCCATAACCTAATCCTCAACTACAGTGGGTTCAAATGTCTCTTCTTGGCCTTTTAAAATTTATAGAATTCACATATGTGCTTGAGTGATGCTCAAACTCAGTTAACCCTATTGGACCTAACACCCCCCTTTTGCAATATACATTTTTGTAATGAATACTCTTATAAATAATATGATTTATCTATATCCATAATTACTAAATATATATTAAATAAAAAGAAAACAATGTATAATGTGCTGGTATAAATTGGTATTTTGAGATAGAAGTTCTCAGACATAGCTACATTGCAATACAGCAACTACCTGTGAAGACATAATGAAGAAGTCAAATTCTTGCACCTGTGCATAGAATCACCATGAATGGGGCATGAGCAGTAAATGCATACTGATGAGCTGGAGTGTGCGGCCCAAATTTGTCCACTATAAGCAGCAGGTGTTCCCATTGATGGCATGATATATCAAAGTGGAGATCACATCTTTGTAAAATTAAAAATAAGGCAATATACTATTCTTCAGTATGCATTACAATAGTATTTCTGGAAAATTCAGTTTATATTAAAGCTCTGAAAAGAAAAAAATAATCAAACTTTATTGATATGTAAAATTGAGTTACATTCTAGGCTCAGATAATTATAAAGGGGATTCTCACCTATGTGAATGACCAATAGACTAGTCAGTGAGTAGACAGTGCGGATATAGGGGAGATTCTATGTTTACAAAACTGTCCCGGACTTGGCAGGACAGCTAACATCTCAGCCCCGTCCATCAAACACCATTGAGTTCCCCCAGTTGCTGGGATAGCTCAAAATGCCTCCACAAATTTCTAAAATTATCTCTAGGGGTCATAATGGCATTGTTGAGACCCACTGGCTAAATCATCTTGCTTATCTGTCTGTGTGATCTAAATTCACTAAAAAGCTGCCGAGACCATGTTTTTGATTGTGTTGTAAAGTTCTAACAGTGAATGTAATCAAGAGTTAGAAAATAACTGCCCATGTGTGTTTTGCAGTTCATGATAATTTGCTGTCTCAAGAACAGGGCATAAAAGCAAAGTTAAATTTATGGGTTTAAGTACCGTTATTAACGCTTTTATGCAAGTGAACCAAGAGTAAAGTCTAATTAAAAATGGCTTCTAGTGGGGCAGTACTTTTATATCTGAATCTCACTTTGAAATACATTTAGTATCCTATTTATCACCTGAAGCCTCTATTCCAATCTACTTGCTTGAACTGCTCAATTGCATTTCACGGCACTTTTAAAGCTTAATTAAATTTTTGCAACAGTGCAGGTCTGCCCTTTAAGGCAAGGCATTTCTTTCAATCAATCTGATTTTCATACCAAAAAGGGCTTGCGAGACTTTCTCATTTCTGGAAAGCAAATACTACTTGCCTACAAATAAATAAATAAATGTTAGCTTCCTGTGGCCATTTTTAAGGGGGAAAAAATCATTTGTGGCAGTATGAATGCATTTGAACTTAGAGGAAAAGGAGAACATCTCATCTCTTGAGACACCACCTACTCCTAGAACCCTATATTTCATCAAGATCTAGATGATGAAAAAATCTGACTCATATTTGAATCAAAATTGCTTGACATTATTTAGCTTTATGATTCTTCTACCATTTAGATTATGTTGCCAAGACCAGAAAATCTAATGTATCTAGGAATAAACCTGAGTTTAATAAAGTGATTCTTGTCTCTATATCTAATTTTATCTACCAGAAGAAACCAATTTCTTCTTCCATTTGTATTTGCTTCTATATTTTTGTGGCAACTGATACCTACCAGTCTTCTCTATTTTTGTGGCAATGTCAACTACGAATCTGCAGCAGTAAGAGGAAAAGCCATAGGCAAGCAGGGCACACTCTGCTGCAGTCATCCCAGAGTGCTTCTCATTTCTCCTTATCCCAATTCCCAAACATGGCAGAGCTGACCTTGCCCCAGTCCCCAAAATAATCCATCAAGCAAACCCATCCTTGGTGCCAGGTGTCCACTTGTTTATGCCAGGTACAAGAAGTCATTCTTAACACCTTTATTCCCCTTACACTATCCCTCTGATATTCAATTCATGGAGTCCACACAATTTTACCTGCTAGAAAGCTAAGATCCACCCCGCAGCTGCCCATCTTTTGCAATAGCTTGACACATTACACTAGCCACCAGATTGGTCCATTAGTATCTGCGCTGCTCCCCCATGCCCTCTCCACAATATTTCCACAATGAATGTCTAAAAATATGATTTCACTGCCTACAAGGCATTGATATATTACAACTGCTCCCCAAAAGGTCCTTTACATGCGCTACTAAGCCCTGCCTCAGTGACCCCTATTTACCATCCCTGCCTCACTCCATTTCTGGCTACCTCTGCTTGTTCACATGGTCTCATTTCAGTCCCTCACTCCCAACATGCCTTCCTCCAGAGCCTTGAATATGCATGCCATTTGTTCTTCCTTATTTGGGGAGATGGCATACGAGAACAGAGAGAACTGGATGGAGTATTGGAACAACTGTCCGCGTTCATATGCTGGGGGCACCTTTACAAGCTGTATAACTTTAAACCCTCTGTGAGCTCAAGTTGCAGGATCTGTAATATGGAGATAAATAACAGAGCCTAGATCATAAAGTTATTCTCAAAATAAACAGATTTCATACACATAAAGCATTTAGGAATCATCTGGCATGTGGTAAGTAATCGGTATTGTCGAATGTCATCCCTCCTCCCTTCACCTAATTAACCCCTACTAACCCTTCAGATCTCTGCTTCTGTGTTGCTTCCTAATGGAAGAATTTCCTGATTGTCCTAACCTAACCAGGGCACGCTCCTTGCAAAGAGTCAATTAGCACTGTGTAGCTCTCTTTCACAAGGCTTGTTACCGTTAGAGTTTTAAATTTATTTGTGTTAATGTCTAAATCTCCGCTAGATATAAACTCCTCAATGACAGGAAATGCTTCTAGTTTTGTCCAAAAGTGCATCCCCAGTAACTAACAGTGCCCAGAACCTAGTAGCACTCAATATTTGCTGAATAAATGAATGTTCTACCCTCTTCCTTGCTTGCCTTGCCTCTCCCATCATGTGATTTCAATTTATCTTATTTAGTGGTCTTCCCAAAACCTCCCAGGTGGGATTAATCTCTCTACTCTCTGCTTGCTCATTGCTATATTTCTCCTTTAGAATAATAATCATTGTCAGGGTGCCTGGGTAGCTCAGATGGTTAAGTGTCTACCTTCGGCTCAGGTCATGATCTCAGGGTCCTGGGATCAAGTCCCGCATTGGGCTCCCTGCTTGGCCAGGAGCCTGGTTCTCCCTCTCCCTCTACTGTTCCCCCTGTTTGTGCTTTCTCGCTCTTTCTGTCAAATAAATAAATAAAAATCTTAAAAAAAAAAAAAGTCTGCCTTCAGCTTAGGTCACGATCTCGGGGTTTTGGGGTGGAGTCCCCGCATCAGGCTCCCTGCTGAGTGGGGAGTCTGCTTCTCCCTCTCCCTCTGCCCCTCCTGCCCCCCCCATACTCTCTAATAATTTTTTTTAAAAGAATAATACTCATTGTCCACCTTGTATCAAGTTACATTTGGTCTATATTCATGTGTCTCTCCCCTATATCTCTTTAAATTGTCATTAGAATCAGGTTTCTAAAATTTAAGTTGGTTTCTAATATCGAAATCTGATGTAGTTAAAGCTTTCTGATGAGTCCCCAGAGGGTAAAGCCAGCCTCCTCAACCTGTTAGGGATACAATTCACAACCCGATCCCAGCCAGTTTTTTTTTCCAGCTGCATATTACATTATACTACCTCTAACCCTCATTCCATATTTAGACAGGAGTTCTTTATATGGTACCTTTATGGATAAGCATGTGCATCACATTTCACAGTAAAAATAATAAATAAATAAATAACCCCCCCAAATAAACAAAAAAACCCACATTTTTTAAAAAAGGGTTTCCTTGTCTAGTTCTAGACTCCAAAATAAGTGAAACCTTGAGCCTTTCCCATGAGATGCTGACTCACTGACAAACATGGTGTTCTTACTTTCCTAACACTAAACGGCTAAAATTTGTGTGTGCATGAACATATCACAATGTTTGTCGACACGGAAATCACGTGAAAAAAAAAATTGCTGTTTTCCATAAACGGTCAGTGTGGTAAAATGCATTACTGTTTTCACTTCTTCCCTCTTTTCCTGCTTTTTGACATGTGGTTTGCATTTCCACCCACTGAAGCTGAGTATATTCCTCCCACACCACTGATGTTGGGCACGGCCACATGGCTTGCTTTGACCAATGGGTTGAAATGGACAGTTTGTCCGTTTAGATGCCAGTCCTTAGCAGGCATCACCTTTATTCACTCACCTCTGAACTTCTGTCATCACCTGACTCAACATGTCCCGGCTAGTCTACTGACCCAAAGAAGATAGGATGGGAGATACCTGGAACAGACGAGACGAGCCCTTATTGAAGCTTGGAGCCACCAGCCAAATCCAAACTAGAACTAACAAGCCCCAGGTGACCAGCTTATATGCTTCTTAAGCCATTAGATTTTGTAGCAGTTACATAGCATATTGACAAGAGCTAATAAACATGGTTACCTTGGTAATCTTGTGGGGATTTTTTTTCTTTAAATACTTGCTATATTTTTAAGCTTATGAGCCAGTACTTTTAAAGCCTGGACTTGCAATCATAACAGGGAAGCTTTTTTTTTTTTTTCCTTTTCTAAAAGCTTTATCCCTGAGTCATCCTTGACAAGAGCAATTTCATGAAACTGCATTCAAAATCCGTTTTTAATCACTGTGGGGAGTTGTTTATTCCTGAACAAAGTTTGTCTCTCTGATGTTCTCCCCCTGGAATGAGTTCTCTCCTAAGAGAGGCCTGAATTCCTTGTCTAAATACACTTACGGCAGGCTGTTGTCCTTCAATTTACATGTAAATTCTTTTTCCACTGGTTCAAACCACCTGATACAGATAACATTTGTTGTCCAGTTTCTGGTCCTTATTTAGAAGTTATTTTATGTGACAAGTTTATTTTCCCAAAATGCTTGCAACAATTATTTCCAGTTCTACGTAGTCTTCTCGACCCTTGTCGCTCTCCCATCAAGAGGTGTAAGCTATTTCCCAGCCTCGGGAACCTGGACAGAACTTTATGACCACCTTGGCAAATAGAATGAAACAGAATGTCTGACTTCCATAAGAGGTAATACACTTTCTGCCTACATCTCTCTCTCTCTCTTGGAACCCAGTCACCATGTCACATGTCAGGCTACACATTGGTGTTCCAGCCAACAGTCCCAGCTAAGGACCAGCTGACAGCCAGCATCAGCCATCATACATGTGAGAGAGTGAGTCTTTAGATGATTCCAGTCCCCAACATCTGCTCTCATCAACTTCTCAACTAGCAGAGCTTGTATCTGCTGGGGGCGGGGGGTGCTCCATGTCTGGTTGCAGCCACAGACTTCTGTGAAGTGTAGCCCTAGGCTCAAGGAAATGCAGAGAATGGAAAAACAGAACAAAAGAAGCTTCCCCTCACTCATGCTACCCCTGCCCTCTGCAGCCCTTCATCCTTGGAAGCTCTCTCCACTTTTACCAGCTCAATGCAAACAGTAGCTTCCCCAAAGGTTTATCCTATTTTCTTAGTTCCTGAACTCTCGATTTCTCTCTCACTTCTATAGATTTCTCATTTCTTGCAAAGAGACAGCAGCTTGTGCTAGTTCAAGATCTTGGCAACAGTTGCATGTTATTTAAAAAAAAAAGCACAGATAAAAGAAACATCTGCTTATCCATTAAATAGTTTACACTTTGAATGCCTATTCATAGTTGATCAATTTTCCAAATATTGCCTTGACGAGATAAACCCAGGAAGTGTGCACACAGATAGATTCCCAGGACTGGCCTTGCAGGGCCAGTTTAAGCAGGGGCCCTGGTTGGGAGAACTACTGTCTCTTGCTCACTGAGGGAACTTCGAATAACAACCAGATGTGCAGTTGGTTCCACCCAAGTTTACATTTCCAAAGTCCGACTCTATTCAAATAAACCCCTTTCACTGGAGTTTGACAAACAACCCAAACCCCACCTTAGATAAACCAGTGACAAATGTGTCAAACAGCTACACATTTAAAATGGTCTCCTACTTCATTGGGAATCAATTCCTAATGATGCTGACTCAAGCTCACCAGTACTGTCCTAGTTTCCAGCGTTTCCTCCAGGTTTCCACGTCTACTTTCTTGGCAACTTTGTGGAGGAGAGCTGTATCGGTCTTCCAGAATATATCCTGCATCACGATGCAAAAATCTGCCTCGTCTGCATTAGAAAAGAGTTTCTCCCAATTTTCTCCACATGATCTGCAGTCCCTTTTCACCCTAGCTTTCTCTGGTCGTGTCTACTGCCGTGGTCCTAGCACGATCCAGGCTCTAACCTCACAGCCCAAAGCTGACAACTAGGACTTCAGCACATGATTGCTACTGAGCCCCTTTGATCCTTATGTATTTTAAGACACTTTATCCCTGTAGTTGGGGAGAAGAAAAAGTAAGCATCATGGTTAGCACATGGGGTAGATGTCTAAAATGATTCTTTTTTTTTTTTTTTTTTTAATTTTTTTATTGTTATGTTAATCCCCATACATTACATCATTAGTTTTAGATATAGTGTTCCATGATTCATTGTTTGTGCATAACACCCAGTGCTCCATGCAGAACGTGCCCTCCTCAATACCCATCACCAGGCTAACCCATCCTCCCAACCCCCTCCCCTCTAGAACCCTCAGTTTGTTTTTCAGAGTCCATTGTCTCTCATGGTTCTTCTCCCCCTCCGATTTCCCCCCCCCCATTCTTCCCCTCCTGCTACATTCTTCTTCTTCTTTTTTTCTTTCTTAACATATATTGCATTATTTGTTTCAGAGGTACAGATCTGAGATTCAAAGTCTTGCACAATTCACAGCGCTTACCAGAACACATACCCTCCCCAGTGTCCATCACCCAGTCACCCCATCCCTCCCACCCCACCCCCCACTCCAGCAACCCTCAGTTTGTTTCCTGAGATTAAGAATTCCTCATATCAGTGAGGTCATATGATACATGTCTTTCTCTGTTTGACTTATTTCGCTCAGCATAATACCCTCCAGTTCCATCCACGTCGTTGCAAATGGCAAGATCTTATTCCTTTTGATGGCTGCATAATATTCCATTGTATATATATACCACATCTTCTTTATCCATTCATCTGTTGATGGACATCTTGGCTCTTTCCACAGTTTGGCTATTGTGGACATTGCTGCTATAAACATCGGGGTGCACGTAGCCTTTCGGGTCCCTACTTTTGTATCTTTGGGGTAAATACCCAGTAGTGCAATTGCTGGATCATATGGTAGTTCTATTTTCAACTTTTTGAGGAACCTCCATACTGTTTTCCAGAGTGGCTGCACCAGCTTGCATTCCCACCAACAGTGTAGGAGGGTTCCCCTTTCTCCACATCCCCGCCAACATCTGTCATTTCCTGACTTGTTAATTTTAGCCATTCTGACTGGTGTGAGGTGGTATCTCATTGAGGTTTTGATTTGGATTTCCCTGATGCCGAGCGATATTGAACACTTTTTCATGTGTCTGTTGGCCATTTGGATGTCTTCTTTGGAAAAATGTCTGTTCATGTCTTCTGTCCATTTCTTGATTGGATTCTTTGTTCTTTTGGTGTTGAGTTTGATGAGTTCTTTATAGATTTTGGATACTAGCCCTTTATCTGATATGTCATTTGCAAATATCTTCTCCCATTCTGTCAGTTGTCTTTTGGTTTTGTTGACTGTTTCCTTTGCTTTGCAAAAGCTTTTTATCTTGATGAAGTCCCAATAGTTCATTTTTGCCCTTGCTTCCCTTGCCTTTGGCGATGTTTCTAGGAAGAAGTTGCTGCGGCTGAGGTCAAAGAGGTTGCTGCCTGTGTTCTCCTTTAGGATTTTGATGGACTCCTGTCTCACATTGAGGTCTTTCAACCATTTGGAGTCTATTTTTGTGTGTGGTGTAAGGAAATGGTCCAGTTTCATTCTTCTGCATGTGGCTGTCCAATTTTCCCAACACCATTTGTTGAAGAGACTGTCTTTTTTCCATTGGACATTCTTTCCTGCTTTGTCAAAGATGAGTTGACCATATAGTTGAGGGTCCATTTCTGGGCTCTCTATTCTGTTCCATTGATCTATGTGTCTGTTTTTGTGCCAGTACCATACTGTCTTGATGATGACAGCTTTGTAGTAGAGCTGGAAGTCTGGAATTGTGATGCCGCCAGCTTTGCTTTTCTTTTTCAACATTCCTCTGGCTATGCGGGGTCTTTTCTGGTTCCATACAAATTTTAGGATTATTTGTTCCATTTCTTTGAAGAAAGTGGATGGTATTTTGATGGGGATTGCATTGAATGTGTAGATTGCTCTAGGTAGGATTGACATCTTCACAATATTTGTTCTTCCAATCCATGAGCATGGAACGTTTTTCCATTTCTTTGTGTCTTCCTCAATTTCTTTCATGAGTATTTTATAGTTTTCTGAGTACAGATCCTTTGCCTCTTTGGTTAGATTTATTCCTAGGTATCTTATGGTTTTGGGTGCAATTGTAAATGGGATCGACTCCTTAATTTCTCTTTCTTCTGACTTGTTGTTGGTGTATAGGAATGCCACTGACTTCTGTGCATTGATTTTATATCCTGCCACTTGACTGAATTCCTGTATGAGTTCTAGCAGTTTTGGGGTGGAGTCTTTGGGATTTTCCACATAAAGTATCATATCATCTGCAAAGAGTGAGAGTTTGACTTCTTCTTTGCCAATTTGGATGCCTTTGATTTCTTTTTGTTGTCTGATTGCTGTGGCTAGGACTTCCAATACTATGTTGAATAGCAGTGGTGATAGTGGACATCCCTGCCGCGTTCCTGACCTTAGGGGGAAAGCTCTCAGTTTTTCCCCATTGAGAATCATATTCGCTGTAGGTTTTTCATAGATGGCTTTTATGATATTGAGGTATGTACCCTCGATCCCTATACTCTGAAGAGTTTTGATCAAGAAAGGATGCTGTACTTTGTCAAATGCTTTTTCTGCATCTATTGAGAGGATCATATGATTCTTGTTCTTTCTTTTGTTAATGTATTGTATCACGTTGATTGATTTGCGGATATTGAACCAACCTTGCAGCCCAGGGATAAATCCCACTTGGTCGTGGTGAATAATCCTTTTAATGTACTGTTGGATCCTATTGGCTAGTATTTTGGTGAGAATTTTTGCATCCATGTTCATCAGGGATATTGGTCTGTAATTCTCCTTTTTGATGGGGTCTTTGTCTGGTTTGGGGATCAAGGTAATGCTGGCCTCATAAAATGAGTTTGGAAGTTTTCCTTCCATTTCTATTTTTTGGAACAGTTTCAGAAGGATAGGTATTAATTCTTCTTTAAATGTTTGGTAGAATTCCCCTGGGAACCCATCTGGCCCTGGGCTTTTGTGTTTTGGGAGATTTTTGATGACTGCTTCTATTTCCTTAGTGGTTATAGGTCTGTTCAGGTTTTCTATTTCTTCCTGGTTCAGTTTTGGTAGTTGATACATCTCTAGGAATGCATCCATTACTTCCAGGTTATCTAATTTGCTGGCATAGAGTTGCTCATAATATGTTCTTATAATTGTTTGTATTTCTTTGGTGTTGGTTGTGATTTCTCCTCTTTCATTCATGATTTTGTTGATTTGGGTCATTTCTCTTTTCTTTTTGATAAGTCTGGCCAGGGGCTTATCAATCTTATTAATTCTTTCAAAGAACCAGCTTCTAGTTTCGTTGATCTGTTCTACTGTTCTTTTGGTTTCTATTTCATTGATTTCTGCTCTGATCTTTATTATTTCTCTTCTCCTGCTGGGTTTAGGCTTTATTTGCTGTTCTTTCTCCAGCTCCTTTAGGTGTAGGGTTAGGTTGTGTACTTGAGACCTTTCTTGTTTCTTGAGAAAGGCTTGTATTGCTATATACTTTCCTCTTAGGACTGCCTTTGCTGTATCCCAAAGATTTTGAATAGTTGTGTTTTCATTTTCATTGGTTTCCATGAATTTTTTTAATTCTTCTTTAATTTCCTGGTTGACCCATTCGTTCTTTAGTAGGATGCTCTTTAGCCTCCATGTATTTGAGTTCTTTCCGACTTTCCTCTTGTGATTGAGTTCTAGTTTCAAAGCATTGTGGTCTGAAAATAGGCAGGGGATGATCCCAATCTTCTGGTACCGGTTGAGACCTGATTTATGACCTAGGATGTGATCTATTCTGGAGAATGTTCCATGGGCACTAGAGAAGAATGTGTATTCCGTTGCTTTGGGATGGAATGTTCTGAATATGTCTGTGAAGTCCATTTGGTCCAGTGTGTCATTTAAAGTCTTTATTTCCTTGTTGATCTTTTGCTTAGACGATCTGTCCATTTCAGTGAGGGGGGTGTTAAAGTCCCCCACTATTATTGTATTGTTGTCGATGTGTTTCTTTGCTTTTGTTATTAATTGCCTTATATAATTGGCTGCTCCCATGTTAGGGGCATAGATATTTACAATTGTTAGATCTTCTTGTTGGATAGACCCTTTAAGTATGATATAATGTCCTTCCTCATCTCTTATTACAGTCTTTGGTTTAAAATCTAATTTGTCTGATATAAGGATTGCCACCCCAGCTTTCTTTTGGTGTCCATTAGCATGGTAAATGGTTTTCCACCCCCTCACTTTCAATCTGGGGGTGTCTTTGGGTCTAAAATGAGTCTCTTGCAGACAGCATATCGATGGGTCTTGTTTTTTAATCCAATCTGATAGCCTGTGTCTTTTGATTGGGGCATTTAGCCCATTTACGTTCAGGGTAACTATTGAAAGATAGGAATTCAGTGCCATTGTATTGCCTGTAAAGTGACTGTTACTGTATATTGTTTGTGTTCCTTTCTGGTCTATGTTGCTTTTAGGCTCTCTCTTTGCTTAGAGGACCCCTTTCAATATTTGTTGTAGGGCTGGTTTCGTGTTTGCAAATTCCTTTAGTTTTTGTTTGTCCTGGAAGCTTTTTATCTCTCCTTCAATTTTCAATGACAGCCTAGCTGGATATAGTATTCTTGGCTGCATATTTTTCTCATTTAGTGCTCTGAATATGTCCTGCCAGTCCTTTCTGGCCTGCCAGGTCTCTGTGGATAAGTCTGTTGCCAATCTAATGTTTCTACCATTGTAGGTTACATATCTCTTCTCCCGAGCTGCTTTCAGGATTTTCTCTTTGTCTCTGAGACTCGTAAGTTTTACTATTAGATGTCGGGGTGTTGACCTATTTTTATTGATTTTGAGAGGGGTTCTCTGTGCTTCCTGGATTTTGATGCCTGTTTCCTTCCCCAAATTAGGGAAGTTCTCTGCTATAATTTGCTCCATTATACCTTCTGCCCCCCTCTCTCTTTCTTCTTCTTCTGGGATCCCAATTATTCTAATGTTGTTTCGTCTTATGGTATCGTTTATCTCTCGAATTCTGCCCTCGTGATCCAGTAGTTGTTTGTCTCTCTTTTTCTCAGCTTCTTTATTTTCCATCATTTGGTCTTCTATCTCACTGATTCTTTCTTCTGCCTCATTTATCCTAGCAGTTAGCGCCCCCATATTTGATTGCACCTCATTGATAGCCTTTTTGATTTCTACTTGGTTAGATTTTAGTTCTTTTACTTCTCCAGAAAGGGTTTCTCTAATAACTTCCATGTTTTTTTCAAGCCCAGCTAGTATCTTTAAAGTGATGATTCTGAACTCTAGATCTGACATCGTACTAATGTCCGTATTGAGTAGGTCCCTGGCAGTCGGTACTACCTCTTGTTCTTTTTGTTGAGGTGATTTTTTCCGTCTTGTCATTTTGTGCAGAGGAGAATAGATTAATGAGAGAACAAAATGCTAGCAGGGTAACAACGTCCCCAGAAAATATACTCTAAACAAATCAGAAAAGACCTGAAGCAGTGGGAAAAGAAAGGGAAAGAGAGAAAAAAGAAAAGGAAAGAAAAAAAGAAAAAAGAAAAAGATAAAGATAAAAACAAACAAAAGCAGAACAAAACAAAACAAAAATAGAATGTGATCAAATATGATCAGGCTGGATTATAGATCAGTGCCACACACTAGATTTTGGGTGTATTTTGGTCTGTTAAAAGAAAGTCCCTCCCAAAATTTTAAAGAAAGAAAAACTTATATATGTACAAAAATAAGGGTTGATATGATGAAGGGATAGACTATGACTGTAAAGATGGAAATTATAAAAAATTTTAAAAAAGGATTTGATAAGTTGCTTGAAAAAAGAAAGAAGAGGATTAAAAAAAAAAGAAAGAAAGAAAGAAAAAAGGGAGAGAATGTGATCAGGCAGGGGAGTAGAAAAAAACCATACACTGGAGATTTAGAGTATATTTTGATCTGTTAGAAAAAACTATCTCAAGATTTTAAAGAGAGAACAACTTATATATATATGCCAAAAATACGGGTAACTACTATGAAGGGATAGAATATGACTTTAAAAATGAAAAATAAAAATGTTTTTTTTAAAAAAGGGATTGATAAGATGTTGGTTGAAAAAGGGAAAAAGAAAAATTCAAAAAAAAAGAAAAAAGGAAAAAAAAAAAGACAGTTAAAAAAAATAATTAACTTTGAAAGACTAAAGAATCATGGTAAAAAAGCCATGGATTCTATGTGCAGTATTCCCCTAGCACTGGAGTTCTGCCGTTCTCATTGATCGGTAAACTTGGTCTTGGCTGGCTGTTCTCGCTGATCTTCTGGGGGAGGGGCCTGTTGCCGTGGTTCCCAAATGTCTTTGCCGGAGGCAGAATTGCCCCGCCCTTGCCGGTCCGGGTAAGTAATCTGCTCGGGTTTGCTCTCGGGAGCTTTTGTTCCCTGCAAGCTTTCCGTACAGCTTCGTACAGCTTCGGAGGCGGAGAGTGAAAATGGCGGCCTCCCAGTCTCCGCCCCGGCAGAGCCGAGAACTCGGGGTCCTGCTCCTCAGCGAGCCCCCAGAGAAAAGCAGTCAGTCACTCCCGTCTCCCCGGTCTCCGGCCACACTCCGCGCTCACCCGGCCTGTGACCGCGCCTTTCTATCTGGCACCCGACCCCGGGTGGAGTCTCCAAACCCAGCAGATCCCCGCGGTGCGCTCCCGCACCTCTCCTCCCGGGGGAAGAAGGTGAGTCTCCCCGGATCTGCCGCTTGTTGGGTCCCTGCTGGAGGAGCAGTGGCCCGACTGTGCCGCGGATCACGGTTTATAGCAACCCCGAGCTGAGAGCCCGCGCCTGGGCTCCGTCTCTGCAGCCGGCTTCCCTGCTCCGATACCTGGGAGCTCTGCCGCACTCAGGCACCCCCGGTCTTTCTGTGACCCCGAGGGTCCTGAGACCACACTGTCCCGCGAGGGTTCCACCCCCCACTTCGCCACCAGAGTGACATCCCTCAGCGGAGCAGACTTCTAAAAGTTCCGATTTTGTGCTCCGTGGCTCTATCACTTGCCAGAAGCAGCGACGGAGGCCCCTCCCCCGCCGTCTATCCTCCCGAATAACGCCTCGGATTCACTTCTCCGCACGTCCTACCTTCCAGAAAGTGGTCGCTTTTCTGTTCAGAGAGTTGTTGCTATTCTTTTCTTCGATCTCCTGTTGAGTTTGTAGGTGTTCAGAATGGTTTGATCCCTATCCAGCTGAATTCCTGAGAGGAGACGAAATCCAGGTCTCCTACTCCTCCGCCATCTTGCTCCGCCCTAAAATGATTCTTAAAATAATTGATTAATATTCTGGAGTAAGAGGATTAGAAGTAAAAAAAAAAGAAAAAGAAAAAAGATCAAGTCTACAGAGGCTAGCAGAGTTAGATTCATTCATCCGTACAGACGGGAGAAATCTGTGTGACCATCTGCTCCCACTCTCTTATTTTGCAGATAAGGAACGCGAGGCTAAAGAATGTGGCTGAAGTCATGCAGTGGTCACCAAAAGTCAGAGCATGGTGTGATCTGGCCCAGTGTGTCTCTGCTCAGGGCAATGGCCCTGGTTGCCCACCTCAGGGTGGTTGGCATCTCTGTTTGCTCCACTAACAAAATGGGAGCCCAGGTGCAGGGTGACCCGTCTGGCCACAAACACAGAAGTTTTGAGGGATGTCTGCTAGAGCACAGAAATACATCTCGGGCTCCACGAGAGACCTTAAAATAGCTCCCATGTGGCAGCACCGCTTGGATGGCTTTGCAAAGACAGTCACTGAGCCAACAACCCAGAGGAAGTTTCAGTTCAAGGTTGAAGAAGCTTTCAGCCCAAAGTCAAGGGGCTGGAACCTCAGTAATGTTCTAATAATCCAGAAAGGTATTCAGCCCTGTGGGTACTGAGGACTGTTTAAGGGGAAGTGTTGTCAAAGTTAAAAACAAAGCTCTTGTTTCTGATTCATTCTGGGGAGTGAATATATCTTTAGGTGGGAGGGTGATTGACATGCAATTGTGGATGCCTGGCAATGGTCTTCCGGCTTGCACCTGCCTATCAGAGTACAACATTTTGTGGCAAAACTGAAAAGTGGAAAGAAAAATAAACAAGGGAAGTATTTAAAGTCCCTCGAATCCCAAGGTGACCAAAGTACTAATTAATATCTCCAGATACTGGGCACTGAGTAACGACTTTTCAAAATAAATGCAGTAATTCACCAGCTATTATTTTTAACAAGGGGCCAAGCTTGGGAATTCACAGGGCATGTAGCTGGATAAAGTGCTTTTATTTTGCCCCTAACACCATGCCATATGAAAGCAGGCATTTAACACATGCTTTTGATGATCCCAGAGATGGCATTTACTTGGTAGAGAGTTAAAGTAACATCAGTCAGAAATAAGGAAGGATTTTACCTCCTTATACGAAGACCTGCAGAATTATTATAAGAATTTGTCTTCTTATTAAAAAGAAAAAGAAAATCCAAGAACTGTTAATGATCAGAGGAAATGTACCAGGACATTTTTTCCACATTTTAACAGGGAATATAACTTTTCAAAAAAGAAATGTAAGTGGATAATAAACATATGTAAAAATGTTCAATCTAAGTAATGACCCAAAATGCAAATTAAAAGAAAAACATCTAAATTAGCACAGATTAAAAAAGAAAACAATCCTAATGCTGATAAGGGTACAGTGAAGTGGGCAATTCTCTTTTGATGATAGAAGTGTAAATTAATTTACTCTTTCTGAGGAAAAAAATAACAATATGCATCAAGAGCCTGAAATTGCTTATAGCCTTTAAACCAGTGATCCTATTTACAGTTATCTTGCCTGAAGAAATCATTTTAATACAGACAAAGCTTTATGCAAAATGTTGCTTATGCCAGCACATTTATAATATTTGAAAAGCCAAAACCAACTTAAATGTCTATGTATGGTAAGATTTAAAGAATAATTAATAAAATCTATAAAATACCTGCACATATACATACAAGAAAAAAATTTTTAATACTAGAAAAACAATTTTAATATCTGGATGATGAGGTTCTCCAAATTCTATAACATGCATAACTAAGTAAAATCCTGAAAATGGATGATTTTTTTAAATCAATAAAAGGGAAAAAAAAAGATACTGACTAAAGTCACTTTGCAAGTGTTTTTATCCATTAGAGTTTTATGCCACTACGATGACCTCTTCAGTTAAAATGAGATCAAACATGTCAAAGTCTCTCGTTACAAAGTAGCTCCATCAGTTCCCAGACCCTGACAAGGGTTCTAGCCAGCCACACGGAAATTTGATTCTGAACCCCGTATTTGTGATGCGCACCTGCTTCTCAGACTCTCTGACGAACTGAGCCAGACATTCCAACGTCCAAAGCCCTGCACAGCTACATCTCTTCATTGCCTCATTTGGGCTTCTTTACTTATTTCGTGCCAGGTCCCTGTCATTAGCTTCATTCTGCACTGAAAATACTACCTTCACTCCTGAGAATCTTCCACTTCACCAGAAACCTCTATCTAACTACACTAACTGGTCTCATTCTATTACTCAGCTACTCTCTTTTGTTCCTACCCATTGGAATTAAACCCCTTTTGATAGAAAGCCTGTAACATGAATGGAGATTTCCCACTTCTAGTATACTTCAAGCATATACTCTGAAACATGGGAACTCCATCTCTTGGTAACAGTTTACTAATTTGTATATATATAATTTAAAAATATAACTGGCAATGCCAAGAGGCATATGTAGGGATGTTACACTTGCCAACTTCTCTGAAGAATTGCTGTGGAAATAATGAAGGAAAGTTTCCTTCCTTCTCCAGCCTCACTGATCACGTTTGGCAAGACTTCCACGTGTCACTGGGTATCAGCACAGCCCACAGTAAAGGCCCTGAAAAATGGTGAGGGAAAGCCAACTCTAAAACAATGGAATCCATGACTCTTCTTATATCTTTGTATAATGAATCCTAATAAGAAACAATTAACAGCCAGGCCTTTGACATCAGCTTTCTATTATCTGTGACTGATTCACTTTAGGCAGGTGTTTTGAAGTGTACTGTAGCCAATTCCATGTGATCATAAGCCAAGTCATGAAGGGATTCCACCACCGTGGAAAGTGAAGTAGCCTTACCCCCAGGTGAAATTTACTCACTTATTCATGGGAGAAAAGTGACCTGATTAAAAAAGAAACTGGTTATATGAATTCTTTTTTTAGCACAACCATTCAAAACAAATTTCCCCAAAGCACCAATACATTTTAAAACCATCGAAGGCTTAGAGCACTTGACAAAAATAGAGTGCATTGTGCCGCAAAATAATCTCTTTTCCATAGACAAGACTATATTGTCTATCATTATTTTTGATGGCTTCAAAGGACATTCAGCCATATCTTAAGAGTTAAGTACCCTCTCTCCTCCTTCCTTCAGTGTCATTTGTCACAAATTGGGAACTTGCTTCAAAATTACTGCAGGTTTTTCCGAATATCTTGTGCCTTGCCTTCCTGATCACCAACTTATAGCTCTCTCCTATTAATTTCCCGAATGTTTTTGAAGTTATGGGTTTTTCTTTACAGACCCTATTCATATTCACACAGGGAGATTTTTTCTAAGGGAAGCAGGGAAGCTGCAAAGAAGAAAGTGTTTCCATTATTGACTCAGGCTACAGTCTGGGGGAAAAAAAAAGAAAAGAAAAGAAATGGGAGCAACAAAAGACTAACTGAAGCAATAGGGAAACCAAAGAGTGAAAACGTTCCCAGGATGTTGGAAAGATGAAATAGTCCTAAGAGCAGCAGACCTTTGAATAAACACTAGGGATCTGGAGGAAAGTTACTTAGAATGAAAATAAAATTTTTCTGAGAAAATGGGAGAGAGAAGAGAATTGAAAAGGGCGTGCAAATAAAAAAAGTCAGAATATTCACGTTAAAAACAGGGATTGAATGAAATGTAACAAACAACTGAGAAGGGCCAGGCTCACCTTCACCAGTGTTTCATCATCTGGTAAAATTTGTTTCCTCGCTTTAATGGGCAACGCTCCATGGAACAGGAGAGCATTGAGCGGTCCCGTGAGTTTCCTCTACCCCCGCTTCCGTGCTCTATAAAATAGCCAGTCCCTCAAGAAATCGCCATTTTTTAAGACTGGGGAAGCCGTATCTCTGTCTAGTCCTTGTTATCTCTTGCCTTATGTAACCATCTCTGAAAATCTATTATCTGTCATTAAATAAACTTTAGGCCTGTGACTGTGTATCCGCGGACAGCTCTCTGGAAGTCAGTGACCTAATGAGACAGCTACTCAGGAGGCAATCACGTGTGGAAACACAGCAACGAGAGAGTGTATGTGAATCATTGCCCGTGGCTTCGATTTTCCCTAAAGCAAAATAAGCACAATTTGGACATGTCTCCTGGTGATATTAATTAAACCAACTTGTAAGCATATACCATAGGCACAGCCTATGCCAGGAATGTACAGTGATACACAAATAAATGGCTCTGTTTCCAAGTAATTTACAATTTAATGGGGAGGGAAGAATAAACAACAGAGCAATAAGTACTACTAGGAAGGAAAATATAAAACATCTCAAAGTTCAGAAAAGAGAGAGATTAATTCCTACTAAGGGTCTTAGAAAAGCTTCTTGAACTGGATATTGTTTGATTGGGGGGGTGGGGGGCCTTAACAGAACAGGAGGAAATAGAGTATTTGAAAAGAAAGGTATTCTGAGCAGAAACATGAGTAAAGGCACAGAGCTGAGAAATCATAAGCTGTGTCCACGAAGAACATTTAAGCTGGGTTGACTAAAGCACAGGGCATATGAAAGAATATTGCTTGGGTCTTCCATCCTTTTTTTTTTTTTAACAAGGCTAGACGGAGAGTGGTCAAAAGCAGAGTTTCTAGAGCCATACTGCTTGGATTCAAATCAGTTCTCTGCCACACCCTTGCTGTGTGACCCGGGGCAAGCAAGTGAATTTTCTTTGCCTCCATTTCCTGTCTGTAAAATGGGGATTATATGGACATGTATTTCATAGAGTCGTCATGGGAAACAGGGGCCTTAGAAGAGTCCATGGCATCTGATGAGCACTCGGTGAATACGAGTTATTAGCACCCTTATCTAGAGAGTATGCATACAAAAGAAGGCCATAAGGAAAATTATTTGGTCTTTTCTCTGAGCTACATCAAACCACCTTCTTTAACTTAAACACAGAAGTCTTGGGCCATTGGAAGTGGGGGAGCAGCCATTAATGACTAATGGGTAAATAATCAGATACTCTTGCATTCCTGCTCTTACAATATCCATAGAAAACAGTTCCTCTGAGCATTCTGTTCATCTACAAGCATAGAAGCTCACTGTCCTTGCTCAGGCTGCCCATGAGACAAGGCAAGTCAAAGAATGGCTAGTTCCACAGAAAATGGTTTAAAGTTGGGCATTCTTTTTCTGTATTTATTTATTTGCTTTCCTCCCTAGTCAGAAACTCTGGCATCTTTGAAGGTCCAAATGTGTCCCGACTTAAAGATCCACTTATAGGGGAGGGAGTTAATAAGACCCTCTGGGGGTCTGGACCCTCTTAGGGTCCCTGGCTGGGTCTGAAAATTAAACTGACAAAGACAGATTAACAGGAGAAAGGCATATACACTTATTTAACATGATTCACAAGGCATGAGAGCCTTCATAAGGAAATGAAGACCTGAAGAAATGGTTAAACCTGAGGATTTTTATGCCAAGTCTGACAGAGTGGACAGTCATATAGATAGATACGATAGAGAATATGAGGTAAGTGTAGTAAACTGGAGGAAACTTAGCAAGGCTTATTTATTCAAATTCTTCTTGGACGTCCCTCTATCTTGGAGATAATGATGCTCCTTTCCTCCAGGTATGGAGTGGGCACTCTCACATGAGGGCTTATGACCCATTTCAGGTGAGAATGCTGGCTGGCTTCTGCCATTTTCTCAAACTCCTTCAGCTTAAAAATATTCAATGTGCCAAGGTGTCATATTTTGGGGGTCATGTGTCCTGCACCCCATCACACACTTCTCAGCACAGTTCCACCATGTAACTCTATTTCCACAAAGAAACCCAAATCAGCACTAGTTTCTACCTGTGTCTATACAGAGAGTAAAAACAAGAAGATTTTGGTAAATTTATTTTCCTTCCTCTCTCAGCATATTCATATTCTCGTCTCCTCAACTATTTAAAAAAAAAAAAAACTGTAGGCTGCAGTTAAACAAAAAAGCAGAGTCGAGTCTCAATTTAAATATAAATAAATTTGAACCTTAGGGTCATTTATAGTACTAATCCTTTCTGGACTATGACAGGAGTTGGCTGACTGATGGTAATCTATGGCCATATCTAAGAGCCATGGACTATGTGCTTAGCAAGACACTAAAATAACTTAGCTCAGAAGGACTCCCGTACTTTCTTCTTCCCCACCATGAATGATTAGCTGTGCTATGAATTGTAACCTCCTCTAGCAGAAAATAGGTTTGCGGAATGTGAGAATGCCCATCAAGAAGGGAAAGGAAGAGGGGATAAGCCTCTCTTTGAGAAGGAATCACCATCACTAATTAAGACAGAGATGTAGACTTGCAAAGGCAAAGGTTTACAAATTAATGAACTCTTTTTCACTCATAGAGGTATCTTCAGTAGCTATCTCTCCACCCTTCCCCTCCCCATCTTCCCCCACTCTCTCCTTCTCCCTCCCTCTCTCCCTCCCCCTGCCCTTTTCCTCTCCCTCTAGGCCTAAGATATGAGATCTACTTCTATGTTTGGCTCCATTTCCCATTTCTGTACAAATCTCTAGACAGATGAAGACACAAGTTTCATTTTTCTCACTTTCTAGGAAGGCTAAAAGGCACACAGTGCAGGGGAAACCTAGTTAGCCTCCTTTAGTATAGGATTCTATATCCCCTTACCGATTATAATTGCATTGTCTGCCTGGAAATTCTATTTTGGACACCAAAATGAATAGATGCCTAGGAATACTTTATTGTTCTTTTCCTTATTTACAGCTTGCTTTCTCTCCAGTGAAAGCTTAGTTGATTTACTGAATTATGGAACAGAGAATTTGGTCCATCTGGGCTTGAAAATGTAGACCACGGTCTTCTGAATAATGTCCTAGTAATTGATTAAATTGAATTCCAAGTTACTGCTTGCCCATACCTAGCTCACATTTTCTGATTATTTTACAGGTGAGCATTGAGAGGATCTTGCCGGCACTGGCTAAGGAACACTGCGCTTCTCCTCTTTCTATAGAAGCACTCGAAGCCTTTCAAAGAAACTTTCATCTATTAACTCTCATAATGGTTCTGTGAGACACGGTGACATTCACATCTTTGAAATGATAACAAAAAAGTCAGCTCTAAAAATCTCCTGATTAGGAAAACAACATCCTAAATCTATCACAAGGAACTAATGTGGTTTCTGTGCTAATTCAACTTTGAAATTCCATTTTCTTTATATTACTAGAATTGTTTCTGTTCTTAAACAAAGGTTCATTTCTGCCACTAATTGTCTTTATAACTTTGGGCAAGACATGTAATTTCTCTGCATCTGAGATTTCTTATCCATAAAGTAAATGAGGATTTCCAGCTAAAAATGGAAGTTGGACACACCTCAAAAATGACAGAAGATTGTAAAAGGTACAAACCCATAAAAACAGAGAATGGAAGATGAAACAACCACAGATAAGACATGTCAACAGTGATGCAGAGGATGAAAAGCAGATAGATAAGTGGCAATTGACTGCAGAGAAGCAAAACTCTAACCAAACTGGCCGTAGAGGAGAAAGTCGGGGGGTTGGGGGGGCGCCTGGGTGGCTCAGTCAGTTAAGCATCTGCCTTCGCCTCAGGTCATGATCCCAGGGTCCTGGGATCAAGCCTCGTGTCAGGCTCTCTGCTCAGTGGGGAGTCTGCTTCTCCCTCTCCCTGTGCCCCTGTCCCCCACTTGTGCTCTCTCTCTCTCAGATAAATAAATAAAACCTTTAAAAAAAAAAAAAGTCTGTAAGAAGCTGATTGTGGTAAGCTCAATAATGCCCCCCCCCAACAAATATCTGGTTCTTATCCCCAGAACTGTCCCATGTTACCTTACATGGCAAATGGGACTTTGCAGGTATGATTAAGCTAAAGATCTTGACGTGAAGACAGCATCCTGACTAACCCAGGTGCTGTAATGTAATCACGGGAGGGGCAGGAGAGGCAGGACCAGAGGAGACACGTGATGCAGGCAGCGGTTGGTGTGACGTGGGGCCATAAGCCAGGGAATGCAAGCAGCCTCTAAAACCTGGAAAAATCAAGGAAACAAATTCTCTCCTGGAGCCACCAAAAGGAACACGGCCCGGCCAACACCTTGATTTTAGCCCCATTAAGACTCAGTTTGGACTTTTGACTACCAGAACTGTAAGATATAAATTTGTGTCATTTTAAACCGACTAGTTTGTGGTGATTTGTTCCTGCAGCATTAGGAAACTCATACACCAATTCATGTCACAGAATTTAGGTAGATTCAAGAACTGGAAGCAGCAGACACCTCTGAAGGTGGGGTGAAAGATGGACAAAAAATGGGATCCATGAGAGTCTATATAAGAAAGACTAGGACCCCCCCCCCAGTTCTCCTCTGTCATTCCACGTAGCCAGGTGACAACCCCTCCTCTACCACCACAAAAGGACCACTGTTATGTTCTAGAAAAATAGAACCAAGAAAGCTCCAAAGGGAAGGGATGAGGCACTAAGCTTTGAAAAGCATCTGCCTGAAGACATGAACAGACATTTCTGCAAAGACATCCAAATGACCAACAGACACATGAAAAAGTGCTCAACATCGCTCGGCATCAGGGAAATCCAAATCAAAACCTCAATGAGCTACCACCTCACACCAGTCAGAATGGCTAAAATTAACAAGTCAGGAAATGACAGATGTGGGCGGGGATGTGGAGAAAGGGGAACCCTCCTACACTGTTGGTGGGAATGCAAGCTGGTGCAGCCACTCTGGAAAACACTATGGAGGTTCCTCAAAAAGTTGAAAATAGAGCTACCATACAACCCAGCAATTGTACTACTGGGTATTTACCCCAAAGATACAAATGTAGGGATCCGAATGGGTACGTGCACCCCAATGTTTATAGCAGCAATGTCCACAATAGCCAAACTATGGAAAGAGCCAAGATGTCCATCAACAGATGAATGGATAAAGAAGATGTGGTATACACACACACACACACACACACACACACACACACACACACACACACACAATGGAATATTATGCAGCCATCAAAAGGAGTAAAATCTTGCCATTTGCAATGATGTGGATGGAACTGCAGGGTATTAGGCTAAATGAAATAAGTCAATCAGAGAAAGACAATTATCATATGATCTCACTGATATGTGGAATTTGAGAAACAAGACAGAGGATCATAAGGGAAAAGAGGAAAAAATGAAACAAGACAAAACCAGAGAGGAAGACAAACCATAAAGGACTCTTAATCTCAGGAAACAAACTGAGGGTTGCTGGAGTGGTGGGGGTGGGAGGGATGGGGTGGCTGTGTGATGGACACTGGGGAGGGTATGTGCTATGATGAGCACTGTGAATTGTGTAAGACTGATGAATCACAGACCTGTACCTCTGAAACAAATAATGCAATATATGTTAATAAAAATAAATTAATTAAAAAGAAAAAAAAAGAAAGAAAAGCATCTGCCTTTTGAATGGTGGAAAAAACAGTACCTTCCCCAGACTAACAATCCTATAACATGGGAGACCAGGGGTTTCTCTCTGAGGAACATCTACGGAAGCCAATACAGGACCCGCCAGCAAATCATCTGGTTCCTGCTCTCCAATCCTACAGAGAAGCCCAGCAGCTGAGAGGCCCTACCTATGCACAGAGTTCCCATGTAGTATTTTAGCACTTGACTTTTAAATACACATGGGTAGACAAGACACAAGATGCTTGAGACAGACAGCCTCGGCTCACATACTGACTCCCACATTTATTAAGTGTGTGACTGTGGATAGGCTATTAGCCTTTCTTTTAGCTCAGTGTTCGTATCTGTAAAAAGGGAATGATAAATAAGATTTCTACCTCATAAAGTTGTAAAGATTAAATGAGATTTTAGATAGAAAGCATTCAGAATCATGAGTAGAGTAAGAAAAGATAAAATTCAAAACAATCAGACACACACAAAAGGAATTCAGGTGGAAAAGAGATAATATAGGGATATAAAGAAAAACTCCTCCCCCCCCAAAAAAAAATCCTTTTAATTAATATCTTCAAGTGAAATGAGAAGAGTATGCTATGGGAGGAAAAAGTCAGAGAAAGGCTCGTGAAAATTAAAAATATGTTACCCCAAATGAAAACTTCCATAGAGGGGTGCCTAGGTGGCTCAGTCAGTTAAGTGTCTGACTCTTGATTTCGGCTCAGGTCATGATCTCAGCATGTGAGATAGAGCCCCTTGTCGGGCTCCACGCTGAGCATGGAGCCTGCCTAAGATTCTCTCTCTCCGTCTCGCTCTGCCCCTCCCCTCCCTGCTCTCTCTCTAAAAAAAGGAAATTTCCATAGAATGTTTGAAAAATAAAGTTTAAATATTCTCCCAGAGTAAGATAAAAACATGAACCATATGGGGGGAAAGTAAGAAAAATCAAGAATCAATCAGATGAGACCCACCATTGCTCCACCCACAGATTCATGGATATTTACGGAGGTACAAATCCACCACACATGTCTGTATATTCATTTTTTCCATGGCTATTTTCCAGTCATAAAGCACATCTGCTAAGCAATAGTGGTATTTTAGGAGATACAATTTTGTACCTTGAACCACAACTGCATAATCTGCAAATAAACTGCATATAACACCAGAAGCCAAATACATTGTTCCCATTCCTTTTCCTGATTCCTATTTCCTTTAAGCGCCATCAAAAATAATTAGGAACTATATCTTTATCTCATCCCTTCAATCTAACTCATTTTTGGCAGTTAGCCTCAAACCAACATTTTATTCCTGTTTAATTGCCATTATAAACGTGAAAAAGGTCGACGGGAAAAAGATAAAGTAATAAAATCATAGTTTCAATATATTATATATATATATATATATTCAATATATTATACTGTATAATTAGTGTTCAAATTTGTCAATTCTTTATCCTTCCTTTATATGCTGTGTGGTCTGTGTATTTCTAGACCCATTTGTCCTTTCTGCACTTCAGCATTACCTGAACTCTCAGAACCTGCTTTAAATGCCTTTCAGCTAATCTGTTGCTCAATAGCTACATTAGCTTATTCTCCCACAAAGAATATGATGGTGGAAAAAAGTAAAATTTTTAAATTGTTGAGATTCAGAGAATTCCATTATTCTGCATGGAGCATATTGCAATCAACTTCTATAAAACTGGGCCTCAGCCATGGCTTTTTTATGCAGAGATTAAGTCCTTTCAGTGACCCTGTATAGATTTATATAAATTTAACATAAGCTACATTACATCAGTATTTAACCAGATGAAAATTGGTAAAAATTGAACATCAAGAGCTGCCTTAAAATGTGCTTTTTAATAAAGAGTTGTTTAAAAGAGAGAGAGAGAGATCCATAAAGATAGTTAACAGTTGGGCTCCCAACCCCAAGGTATTTCTTTTAGTTTAAGGATATAAGTGTCAGGTCATATTTAGCACCAGATAGCAGCATTGCTTTTTTTTTTCCTTCACCTGCTATATTTTTCAATTATCGGGTAATTCAAGAGCCACCTGGTATCCATAGCAGAAATAGATAAAATGTCAAGAAAGAAAAAAACAGACTTTAACCTGTGAGATTTTAGAACTGTGGGTGGATTTTATCAGCTTTTTCCCCTGCATTCATTATTATCATGATTATCAAAAGTAAGCTCTCTCAACACATTTAATAGAGTTCCTGCTGAATATATCATTTAAATAAACTAGACCCTTTACCTTTAAGGCAAAATCCCAGAGTAGCTGAGATAAGCAACAACTGCAAAATGCCACCAAAACTCATTCTTATCTAGGAATGGACAAAGTATATCAAAATGAAAGCTTGCCAAACTTACATAAAGATCACACATAGAAAGGTTGTGAATATAGGCTGTCCCTCAACCTTTTCAGACCTCAAAACACCACCTTACCTCTCTGAAACCCAAACCACAACCAAGCTGACCTTGGCCAATAGCACCATCTAGTGATTACTATAAAAGATGCCCCCCCATCATTTCTTCCTCAGCTCATACATAGTGATCATATGATTCTACTCTTTCATTACATGTAACTCTGTTCACTTTACCTCAAGTAATTTTCATTTGGGGGAGCAGGAAATTTTTTATAATTTTCAAAATAATTCTTATTGGATTGTGTTTTTATACCAAAGTAAAACACTAATAAGCATAAAAAGTTATAAGGTAGATATGCAAATGAAAATCAAACATAAACCCACCATCCCAAATAGCCACTAATGGGCTTCCCCATTGAGATGGAAGATTCAATACAGCACACAATTTCCCTTCTTTATCCAACCCCATTAAACTACAATAGAGGGATTTTTTTTTTTTAAGACATAAATCAACCAGGATGGGAGTTACTGCAGAAAAGAGTGACACAGTTTTAGAAGACAAAAACAGATCATGAGGAGAAATTGGCTTCCAGACCCAAGGCAGGAGAATCTGAAGTTAACAGTGGGGAAAGCTGATCAACAACCTAATTTACACTGTTAATTCCAGCTATTTCTAGAACTATGAGGAGCAATGGAGACCCAAGCTAAAATAAGGAAAAAAATGTATTATACTTGTTTGAGTTGCAGTTAGACCCTTTTGCCCCCACAGTATTCTCACAGATGACTGGCTCTTCCCAATGCCAGCAGAATCCTAGAGTTTCATCTTGAATTAGTCAAACAGGATTTCTGAGCCAGGAACAGACAACTGTGGAACTGTGTACCACACATAAGGGGTAATTAAGGTACCAAATGTATTTTAAATGCTTTGTTCTAAGTGCTAAAACCTGCAGCCCTTGGCCCTACTTTTCCATAACTCTGGGAGCCAGACCTCCATTCCCGCAGCAGGAACCAAGCTGGGAAAACTCCAGGTAACCTCAGAACACAAGGTAACAAGGACATAAGCATCAAATCACCCTACAGTGAGGCTCAAAGGCCTGCACGGTCGATAAGAGCTTTGGGCTCACTTTTAATTTCTAGCAGACAACCAAAGATCAATGAACGTTTGAAGAAATCAGTTAACAAGAAAGATAAAGACAAAAACTGGGAAAAAATAACTTTAAAAAAAGGCTTAGAGAAAAAGCTTAAAAACAATCTATAGTTAATATCTCCAGAGCATTAAGAGGAGGTATTGCATCCATGAAGTGTGGTGCTAATAAGAAAAAAGCTCTTAGAAATTAAAAACATAACAACAGAATTTTTTTTTAAATCAATAGGATGTTTGGAAGATACACTTGAGAAAATCATGAAGAAAGTACAGAGATGGAAAGATGAATGATAAAGAGATGGAAAATAGAAAAGAAGAAATCAAAAAAATTGAATAACATACAAGTGAAGTAGCATCCAAATATTAAGATAATCTGAATAGAAGTTCCAGAGAGAAAAAAAAAACGGAGGGAAGGATATCATAAATTAAATCATTCAAGATAATCCCCCAGGACAAATAGACCTAAGTTTCTAGCTTGAAAGGAGTTATAAACTGCTCAACACAATAGATAGAAATAGACCCATACCTAAGGCACATCATTGTAAAATTTCAAAACACTGAGAACACAGAAAAGATCTAAATGCTTCCCAGAATTTAAAAAAAAAAAGAAAAAAAGGTCAGTCAGTTGAGTGTCCGACTCTTGGTTTCAGCTCAGGTCATGATCTCAAGGTTGTGAGATTGAGCCCCATGTGGGACTCTACACTCAGTGGGGAGTCTGCTTGAGATTCTTTCTCTCCCTCTCCTTCTGCCTTCCCCACTCATATGTGTGTGCTCTCTCTCTCTCAAAAAAATAAATAAATCTTTAATTTAAAAAAAAAAGGTCACATACCCAAAAAAAAAAAAAAGGCATCAGAATAGCTTCCGACTTAACAGAAACACTGGAAGATCAAAGAAAATGGAACAATTTCTTCAAAATTCTGAAGGACAAAGATTTGCAACATAGAACTCTATGCTTATTGGGTCAAAAGTAAATAAAGAAGTATAGAGATACAGATCTCAAATTTACCTATCATCTATCCCTTCTCTGGAATTCACTGGTAGTTGTGTTCCACCAAAACGAGGAAGTAAACTAAGAAAAGAGAAACTAAGAAAGAGGAATACATCAAATTTAAGATACAATGTATCCAACCTAAAAGAAAGGTGAAGAGAATCTCCAGGGCGACGGGGAAGCAGGATTCCCAGGATAACCGTTGAGCCACAGGGTAGAGGGAAACCAATTTATATCAAACATATTAGAAAGTGTGTGACCGTGCTCGCTTCGGCAGCACATATACTAAAATTAGAAAGTGTGTGACCAAGAACAGCATAAGGGGGGCTCCTGGGTGGCTCAGTTAGTTAAGCGTCCACCTTCGGCTCAGGCCATGATCTCAGGATCCTGGGATCGAGCCCCATGTCTGGTTCTCTGCTCATCAGGGAGTCTGCTTCTCCCTCTCCCTCTGCCTGCCACTCCCCCTGCTTGTGCTCTCTCACTCTCACTCTCTCTCTCTCTCGTCAAATAAATAAAAATAAAATCTTTTTTAAAAAAAGAACAGCATAAGATCCTATGGCAGTAGGCATCTGTCCCTCCAGAGGGAACAGGCAGACATAATTAAGATCAACCAAACCATCATTTTATTAATGTAATCTACACTAATGATTGCATACGGTTGGAACTCAAAGATGAAACTCTAAAGAAAACAAGATTTACCAAAAAAGCCTCACATCACTTTTTTACTAAATATCTTGACAATAACCTTTTGGTCCTTAGAGACTATAATACCAGTTAATTACAAACCCATCCAAATATTTCATTCATGTGTGCGTGTATTAAGTCATACACACATATAAATGATGGCATATGCATAGAATTTCTCTGGAAAGATACATGAGAAATCTATAATATTTGTTGTTTCTGGGGAAGGCAACTTAGTGGAAGTAGAAAGGTATATGGGAGACTCACCTTTCATTATTTACTTTTTGTCTTTTTTTATTTCTATGACACAGGCATTACATTAAGTGAGTAAAACAAAATGTTTCCTCCCCAAAATAAGAAGAAGAAGAGCATTTAGGCGCATTATCTGCTACTCCCATGTCCCCATCAAGCTCTTACAGTTTTGTTTACTCACACATACACATTTATTTTTAATGATTTCCCTCTTTCCACTTGTGATTCATTTTTTTGCCCAACAATCCTAGAGGGGGGAAAATCTCTTTTTATTTCCTTTGTGAGGCAAAAAAAAATTATCCTAATTATGGTTGATCAGCCTAACAGTACTGCTAATGATATTTCCATATCAAGGAAGAGTAAATCTGTAAGTTCTGAAGGGAAATTAACCATAGTAGTCATTCCCATCAGTTTCTGAAAAGTTTGCCTCAAAGGCCCAGATCATTCAGATTTTTAAAATAATTTTCATGTATCTCCTCTTTTCCTCTAATCAAGACTACTTTACTTTAAGCACCAGCTTTAAAGATTAAGCAACTATTTCTTATTCAATTTGTTTTTAGATGTGTTTAATTACTGTCCTGCTGCCTGGCTTCCCCCATTTCTTACATGCAGGCTCCTGATTCCAGCTGCGTCAGGTCTAGAGCAGAGCGAGAAAGCTATTGAGCTTGGTGCACGGGCAAGGCTGTCTTAGAACAAGCCGGAGCTGGGGACCTGCCAGGGCAAGGCGGTAACTGAGAGAGAACCTAAAAACAATCTTTGGGAAGAAATAGCAATAAGCGGGTGGACATGGCATCTTCGACCTGGAAGTAAGGGATAACCAAGATGTCCAGGTGAAGCTGACAGCCAAAAGGCTCCACAATGGGCAGCAAACAAATGGTCCCATCGGCCAGTGGGAAGAAGCTCCAGGAGACTGGCAAGGGCGGCCGATGGAGAAGTAAGGCAGGATGGAAAGCATGAGAGGGCCAGATAGGGATCACATCAGTAACTTGGATGCAAGATAGGAACTAGGTCACTGGGGAAGAGCCAGTAACAAGTTCTGATCGGGCCAGAATCTGGTCCTAAGTCAATAGAGAACAGGCAGGGTGTCAGCAGCCTAGGGACCCAGTCATCATTTATATCCTTCCTGATACAAAAAAGAGTGTTATACATTTTAACCCATCAAAGTCACCTTTGTAAACATAAACTTTTCAAGTTAGAAATTTCTTATATTTAGGAAGTGTTTACTCTTTTGCCATCTGCAATGAATTATATCTTAAGCGTTGTTTGGATTACTATGTTGGGATGGTTTTGGTGGTTGCATTAAACGTGTTGATTCTGAATAAACTAGACAGTGCACACACACGCATCCACACAGACACACACACACCAGTTGTTTGATATACACCAGCTGTTTCCATTTCACCAGCGGGCTTCCCATAAATGCAGCCCCGTGGGATTTCAGAGCTTCCATTAGGGACCGTAAAAGTTTTATTCTCTATACTTCTTTACCTGAATCTATTTATTAGTGGTTTTACAACATGGCGGGAACTTCAGTTAGATCTTGTAAATATGTCTTTCATGAACATTTCATCTAATCATGATAAACACGGTAGAATAAATTCAAAGTTATTACATAAAGGACTAGAGAAGAGAGTTGTCTTGCCGATGCGTGTTCTTAGTAGTAAAGGAAACATATGGGTGAGAGAATCTAAGGCATTCACAAGGTAATAAACTCATGCAAAGGAACAAGAATCAATTAAAGCAAATCTGCCATGGATGTTAGACTTGACAAAATCACCTCTCGACTTTGCAACAGGTAGCTGCCTCAGGTTAGCTTCCGATCGATGCACTGAAGGAAGCGTCTTCAAAATCACTCCTTCTGTCATTACCCTCAAGAGAGGCTTGTTTATCAGAAAGGCACCTCGGGTTTTTAAAACAAGAGAAGGACATATGTTCTATGATTCCAGGCACTACAGGAGCACCAGGCACCGGCAGATTAGAATGAACTGTTCACCTATTTCAGCTCATTACATTCAGTGGAGCTTCTGTCTGTATAGCAGGATAACGATGCTCATAAATCTGCAGGTGGCTGTGGATTTACCACACGACACATTCACGCACAAAGCCTCGCTACAAATTGCCTTAATATAAAGCACATCATCAAGGCCACTGTGTTATGTCTGAACCACTTAGACAAAAGTGTTTCTCCCAAACTGTCTTTAGCATACTTCCTTCACACCTAGAAAGCATGGACTGTTCATCAAATCCGCCTTGCACGTCAAACTTCCACATTTTGAGGTGATATTGTTTCTGAGGGGAAAATGTTATTCAGTTTTATAGAATCTGACAAGCCAAATTTAGGGGAAATAATTTTTCATGTTCTGATGGATCCCGTGAAAAATAGCCAGTCTGGTTGCCCTCCCCACCCCCACCACACGCGCGCACACACACACATACACACTACCCACCCCATGTAAGTCCTATCCACCTTCCTGGTCCATACAAAATTCAAGGTATCTTTCTCCTTTCCGAGGTCCTATGGTTCTTATTTTCACTAACAAATACTTAGCATATGCTATTCCATCTTACTTTATTTTTTTAAGATATTATTTATTTATTTATTTATTTATTTATTTATTTATTGAGAGAGAGAATGTGTGAGCTGGGGGAGGGACAGAGGAAGAGGGAGAAAGAATCCCAGGCAGACTCTGCATGACCACATGAAGCCTGACATGGGACTAGATCCCATGACTCTGAGATCATTACCTGAACCGAAACCCAGAGTCGGACACTTAACCCACTGAGCCACCCAGGTGCCCCCACCAGCTTACTTTTTAAAAAGCAAGTTGCATATATTCATTGCTCATATATGAGCTATGTACATGTTATGCGCACAGCATAACCCACTGTGCAGAGGAAGAACATAGGTACTTGCTGATGGGAGCATACTGTTATCAACTTAAAATACAAAAAAGCAATTTCCTTGAATTCATTTTAGTAGTATTTATGTCCGTGATTATTTTCACTGGGTTGCTCAGATGCTGCCGAGACAGAGGGATTTGAAAGTGACCAGAAGACCTTGCCTGGATCAAAATATCTCCCTCAGGTTACTGGTTTTCTCCTTTTCAGTCTGAATTTTCCCATTAACGGGTTAAAATACAAAAATAAGGGCATAATTCGCACAAATCTCAAATAACATAAGTACTTTATTTCCTTGCATATAAGCAAAGCATGCATCCAGCATCTCCCACTCAATAGAAGCACACTATGTTACAAGGAGGAAGAAGTTCCTGGGAAGAGATCTGTGGCAAGGATCAGCCAGAGGCCAGAAGTACAGGAGTTAGGATACCTTTGCTTCCTGGCCTGCCCAGGCCAGTCCCCGTGTATTCCAGTCACCTTAGAACAAATATTCATGAAGCCCCCTTTCTCTCTCAGACATGTCCCAGTCTGGGCAATAAATCATAGATGTATGAGGCTCTTGGGTTTAAACTGAGGTCTGTTGGCCTCTTGGAAGGAACTAAAGAGGATTATTCTAAGAGCTGGAATTGGAATTCACTCCTCTGGACTCCTGATTCAGTACCCTTTCTTTTTTCTGGCCAACCTCTTAAAATAATGCAGTTACTGTTCTCGAATTGTCTCCTCTCAATTACTTTTGCCTCCCCGCCCCAGATATGAAGCCTTTTGATGATTGATGCAATCGTTGGTCATTCTTTCCCTTGATCCTTGGCATCAAGGACCACGGTAAAACCAAAATTAGTAGCTTCCCATTTTGCTTACTAGTCTTCTCAGCTAACAAAGAAAATTACATGAAACCATTTTATGTTCTGAAGAGCGAGTTCTTGACATTTGTGAGGGATGAAACCTTCACAACCTGCCAAACTCATTTTTACAATTTTTTACTCCAACCGATTAATTTCCTCTTCTCTTCCTCCCTAGTGCCAACAGTTGGCTTTCTTTCAGATCTACTTTCACAATCACTTCCTGAGTGTGTCTACATATATAACAAGTCACGAGATGTGGTCGTGGGGTGGTGAGTGAGGCATCTTCACCAGCTAAAGGAGTCTCCCTGGCACACCTCTGCACCACTCCCAGGTGTCCCTCGGCACAACGATAACATAGGAGAGACAAGGCTTTAGGGTGGGGGCTGCTGCTGCACAGTTCTGAGTTGCCATTCATGTTATAGATGCAGCACAGCTGCCCCCCTCCTGCTTTCTGCTAGTCAAAAATAATCACAAGTGTCAATCTGTGAATTCCAAGCATCCACTATCTATTACAAAATACAAGTTGTGATAGGCAAATGTTTAGGTTTTTTTTCCCTAGGTTGGTTTTGGTTCTGTCCAAACAAAATCTGAATTCAGACTTAGGAGATCTTCTTTCTCGCCATAATTGCATTTATTTTAATTGTCCACGATCAAGCTCCATGCAAACTTTGATATCAAATTTGCAACAGAGAAAACAAAAGAAAATCATCTGGGATATGTGCCACATCTCGTGATCTAGTTTTGTCACCTATCTAACGACAGACAGGTTTTGATGGATCTGTTTACACATATCTAGTCGTAGAACATAATGATCACATTATGCTAACTTGGCACTCTGCGTATTTACTGCCGAGAGCCGGCATAAACTCCCTTGGCATTTATCACAGCCAGGTTTCTAAAAGGGGGATGAAAATGGAAAATTTATTTGAACCAAGTTTAATCTCCCATTATACCTAATTTCACGATTCAGCAATGTTGCTTTTTGTGAATATGACCCAAAAAGCCTTTTAAGCACATATTGGGGGTTAATACAGAGATGAGTTCAAAAATACAGCTTGCGGAGTTCACCACTGACCCAGTGATTCACATGAGATATACCCTTCACTTCAGGCAGAACAGGGAGTTACCATATAACACCTTGATGATAGTTGATGCCTCCTGACATGCGGTAAGCCATCTTTTAAAAAATTTCTGCATCAAAATCTTTTCATGGAAACTCACAGAGAAAAAAAATACATCCAGCTGTTTTTAAAATGCAAAATGCTTAACTGACAGCATGATTATCAGTTGAAACCACAGAATACTTAGTTGTCAGGGGTTCTCAAGGGCAGATTTTTCAGCTTTGCAGAATTCTTACTCATTAAATGCTTGGTTCATAAATAAGGCTTGCATCTGTAGGAGGTAGGGTTTCATCTCTTAAGTGCTTGTCATCCCATGGGCAACAGAAAAAGTTATGTTCTGAGAGTTGCTAATAGAAAAATAATTACAAAAGACGAGAAGCCCACCATTTAATCCCCTGAAGAAACAGAGCTAGATTCATTGGCAATGCCAAGTGGCATCTTGAAGTAATTAGATAATTCTATACTAAAAAAAAAAAAAAAAAACCTCTAAATGAGGGGGGGGAAATAGGCTTTGGGTCTTCCTGGTACAAATAGGCTCTCTACACTGTTGAGAAAATCTCATTTGAGCACTTTCCTTTGCCTGTGTAGATGTTAGTTCTCTATACATATACTTTTACAGACCATGATTCCTTAAGGATTTTCTCATCAGGACCTTTAAGCAAGATTCTGCCCACATGAGCCAGAATTTAGTCTACTTGAGTTGTTTTGTTTCTTTGTTTCTCAACTTTCTTTTAAACAATTTTAGGCTTACAGAAAGTTACAAAAATAGTATAGAGTATTCCCATACACCCTTTACCCAGCTTTCCCTAATGTTAACATCTTACAGAACACTGGTACCTTTGTGAAAATGAAGAAATATTGGCACGATGCTATTAATTAAACCACAGACCTGGCTTGTATCTTCTGTTTCCCACTACTGTTGTTTGTCTGGTCCACGGTCCAGTCTGAGACACCACAGTGCACGTAGTCGTCATGCCTCCTTAGTCTCCTCTGGGGAATGACAATTTCTCAGTCTTTCCTTGTTTTTCAGGATCTTGACACTTTTTAAGGAGTGAACAGGTATTTCATAGAACATCCTTCAGTTTGGGCTGTCTGATGTTTTCTGATGATTAGATTGAGGTTATGAGTTTTGGGGGAAAATACCACAGAGGTGAGATGCCTTTTCATAACCAGCCCTGAGATGGTTTTGAGCAAGAAATAAAATGGTAAAAAGTTCTTATCCTCCAGCACAAAGATGTAACAGCTTACAAATAAGTAAGTTGTTAAAATATGAAAAATAATTGTTAGCATTAAGTTCCAGGTTCTTAACCTAGGTGTGTTTGCTTTAAAGCCTTTTCAAGTCTCTTTAGACAGAGATTTCAACTCAAGAATTACAGCACATCTATGTGGTACAGTTATTGAAGTATTAAAAGAAATTTGGCATTAATGATAAAGTACTAATGCCTACATTTGATTAGCTATCTCTACAAATTGGAATAAATTTAAGAATATCACCATAGTGGCATCTGGGTGGCCCAGTCAGTTAAGCATCTGCCTTTGGTTCAGGTCATGATCCCAGGGTCTGGGGATCGAGTCCCACGTCAGGCTCCCTGCTCAATGGGAGTCTGCTTCTTCCTCTCTCTCTCTGCCCCTCCCCTCCCCCTGCTCATGATCTCTCTCACTCTCTCTCAAATAAATGAATAAAATCTTAAAAAAAAAAGAATATAACCGTAAGAACCATTCTCTGAATGACTTGCATCTAATATACTTTCTTAAGTGGGAGAAAAAGGGGTAGATTTACAGGTAATATGCCCATGAAATGGGCACACATTCACAGAATTGTAGCACATACGCAAGCATTAGAATATCCGCTGATAGGTTCATTTCTTTAAAAAAATTGATAACGCTTTAAGCCAATAATCTCCAAAATGTTTATCTTACATCCTTTTATAAAGATGTTTTAGCATGCACCCTGCTTAGGAAGGGGGAAGACTCTTTCCCCCCAAAAGAGTCTAAGACAATGGCATCTGTGCAGGGAGTTTATTTTCAGAAATGATTCCACCAAGAAGAACAGGAGTGGACTCTGGAAAAAGGACAAGAGGGGAAGGTCAAAGGTCAATCCAAAGTTGCAGAATTGAGCTGTTTACTACCATGAGTCAATGAGGTCAGAGTCATGCTGTGAGCCATGCAGAATGCACTTCAAAATTTGTCCATCTGGGACTTGGGCAGGGCAAGTATTTATCCACTGGCTGCTGGCTTACAGAGTCAAGTTCCTTATACTTCTAATTGGTGCATGCTTGAGAATAACTGGACCAGGATAGAGAAGGTCCAGACTAATAAGTGAGAGAGAGAGGGAGCAGCTGAAGCATGAGGCTGATGGGTTACACCTGTGCACAGCTGGTTGCCCCCCCCCCCCACCCAGAACAGCTAGAGTACACAGGAGGAACAAGGGTGTGTGAGCCTGGGCACAGGGGGACACCTATACCCACACTAATACATGTGTATTCGTATACAGTTCATGTGTTACTCTCAACCCATATTACCTATTAGTAAAGTTTATTTTGTTTTTATTTTTAGATAGAAATAGAAATGTTCTTCCTACCAGCCCATGAATGGCCTTGGGAACCCCTGGACTGCACAGAGTCCACTTTGGAGACCAGTGATTTAGACTATACAATATTCTCCTCAAATGATTTTAAAGCAGTTTTTCCTGGCTACTTCTAGTAAGAAAACTGACAATGTTCACTGGAAACAAAGTCCAGTTAAGAAGCTCAATTAGACCATTGACTTCCTTTCACCTGTAACAGCTGCAAATAGTTCCACTTCTCTAGTTAAAAATAATAAAGGTCTTTTTAAGGAAGCATGGCAGAGTATGATGGTTCTCAAATTTGAGCGTATATCAGAATTACCTGTGAAAAGTGTTTTCTAAGACCTGTGAAGACACAGATTGCTGGACCCCAACCTCAGAGTTTCTGATTCAGTTGGTCTACAGTGAGGCTCGAGAATTTAGATTTCCAACAAGTTCCCAAGAGATTCACACTCTGTTGGTCGGGAGGTGGGGGCAGTCTAGAGAGAGGGGGGCACACTTTGAAAACCACTGGCCCAGGAGAAGAGCATGGGCTTTGGCATCAGACAGAAAGGTCTGGTTTTAAACCCAACCTCTCCCACAAACTGCCATAAACTTCTCTGTGTATCAGCTGTAAAATGGGAATTATTCTGACTGCCTCAAGCCACCATAGGAAGTAAGGGAGAAGGTAACACTGCCCAGTATAGTGTTGGGCGCATTATACATCTCAATAAACCATCATCAGTAAAAATAAAAGCACTACTATCATCGATTACTTCAGCAAATATGTCAGAATAATAAAAAGTAATTTAACAGGCTTAACAATAAATTGGCAGAAAAACAGAGCTTTCTAGGCCAGGTGCTTTTTTGAAACATCAAGGAGAACACAGGACTGCCACTAAAATTTTGGTTTTCATAATCAGTTAAGGATTGCCCTGCTAAGTTCATGTCTCTAGTTTCTCCTTCTCACTTCCCCACTTGCCCTAGCCTTTGTGTTGCTACTAGATCTTTCATGGAAGGGCGTGGGGGAGAGACAGCGGTGGCCCCACGTGCCCGAATACTAACACTTGGAGTGGGGTTCCATGGCATTGGGCCACCAAGCAGTTTCCAGGAGGCGGGAAACCTCTGATGATCTCTCCTTTTCTTTCACAAAAATGGGTAATAAAAACTGCCAAGCGTCCTGTGGAGCTCTAGGTAAATGTTTTGGATTTTAAATACAAAATATTTTAGGTTGTCCAGTCTGTCAGCAACATTTTCAACTTGACATTTTCTTTAAAATGTCTGTATCATCTTAAAATTATTTTTACCATGTTGATTTGCTCATCTACAAATGTATGCTGCTTAAGTAGTAGTTTAAATGCAAATTTTAATGAATGCTATGAATCAGTGCCTAATTTGCACATTTTGTTAATTACCTGTGGTTTAGGATAATCCATCCAAGATGTTCCTTATTACCCTGGATAATTAAGAGTTGACCTATTTTCAGGTTTTTGCAGCTCAAATAGAATGAATTCCAGTCAATTTTCTTTCCTAATAGAAAAAACATCATTTATTTAAATAGTCTATCAGACATAATTGGAATGTAAAATCTTGGGAAGAAAATTGACTTTCAAAGGTCAGGGAATCTATCCTGCTACCCTTGGGTAGACTGTCAAACCGGCTAGAAAAGAATATATTCCATCTTTTACAGCATCTTTGTAAAATGTAGCCAAGAATGTGCACCAGCATGAGGAGTGACCGGTTTCTCCCTCTTCAACATCGGAGTCCTTGACTTAAACAAAGGTCAGTCGTAGCAGTTACCAATATTTGTATATGTAAAGTTGCAAAAACTCACTTGTACAAACATACATACAAATACACCCAGACACAGCATAGACACATCCTCATACACAGAGGCTTGCCAATGAAGATTCACGCAGCATAGAGTGCAAAAACTTATCTGCCTCAGACAGCCTTTGACTTAATATTAAGCTGCATGTTGAGTTCTGATGCAATAAGCCTACCCTTCAGTTCCTCTGCCTGGATCTTGCTCTTCTCACCCAAAACTTAACCTACCCACAGCCTTCCCCATCTCAGTTGTAGCAACTCTCTTTTCCTGTTGATTAAATTAAAAATCCCAGAGTCATGCTTAATGCCTCTCTTTCGTTCACATCACATATCCAACTTATAAAATACTAAATACTTGTCGGTAGATTGAAAATATGGATACAAATTCCTCCTATCCTGCTATGCATATCCCTTTGCAATATGACTTTGCTACTCCTCCCATCGAGAAAGAGTATATTTCTCACTGGTTATGTCTGGATTACCTGCGTGACTGGTTTTGAAAAACAGAATGTGGCAGAAGTAATATTATGTGACTTTGAGGTAGGTACTTTACAATATCCACATTCTCTCTCCTGAAATACTGTCCTGAAACCACCACATAAGGAGGCTGGTTTAATCCTAGAGGATGAGAGGCTAGATACAGGAAAGCCAAAGATTCCTGGCGTATGAAGGAATCCATCCTGGACCTTTAATCCAGACAGCCTTCCAGCAAATGCAGCCATATGAGTATAGAAGAAATCTCAGAGGAAGCATCTGGTCAACCCACAGATTTATGATAAATAATAAATTGTTTTAAGTCACTAAGTTTTGGGAATATGTTGCTCAGCCACTTCTCACCACCTGTACTGCTACCATTTTGAATGAAACCACCACCAGAATTACTTCATGGCTTCTTACCTGTCCTCCCTACCTTTGCCTTTGGACCTTAAAGTCTCTTCTCAACAGTGTATCCCATGTGATCCCTCCAAACTACAAGCCAGATCACGTCCCTTCTCTGCTCCAAACCTGCCAAAGGCTCTTATTTCACTCAGAGTGAGAGCCCAGATATTTAACAATGCTCCACATGGCCCAACACTCGTTAGCCCCCCTCACCTCTCTGACCTCATGCCTTAGCGTACTCTCTCTCACTCCACTCAGCTTCAGCCACATTGGCCCCCGTCTGTTCCTAAACATGCCAGACATGTTCCTTCTGCCTGTAGAGCTCCTCTCCCAGGTATGTCCATATCTCACTCACTCCCCTTCTTCAAATCTTTATTCAAATATCACCTTCTTAATGAAGCCTACCCTCACCACCTTATTTAAAAAAAAAAAAAAAATGCACTTTGCATCTGTATCCTGCCAGGACTTCTACTTGTCCATACCCTTTCTGTATCTCTTATCACCTTCTATTATTCAATACAATTAACTTATTTATTATGTTTATTGATTGTCCTCCCCCATGAAGGCAGAGATATATGTTTATTTTCTTCATTGATTCCTGGCATATGGAAGGCACTGGATGAATATTACTTGAATGAATATTCATTATTTACAGGAAAGGTCATCAAGGTCTTTGATAATCCATTTTAAAGTTTAACAAATATTAGTGATTTTCAGAAACTTCATGAATGTTTTATTTGAATTTCCTATTTCAAATATGCTTTCATCATTTTAAAAAATATTATGGAAAACACACACACTCAAATATGGTATTGACCAAATTTTGTATTAATTAAAACAGCCTCATAGCTGGCATGAATTGAAGCATGGCAACTGTATCTTTCCCTTTTTCCCCTCCACACTTTCTGTCCTAAAGCCCCTCAATTCAGCTAAGCCTCAGCTTTCTCCAGCAAGGCTCCCATAGATCTGCCCTGCTGCACCCCACACCCTCCAGTGTGCAGTGAGCTCAGGTGCCTGCAGGCAACTGCTAAAGTTGTTCTCCATGGAAACAAAAGGAGGAATGACAGCAGATGCATAAAACATAGAGGAGGGAGTAAAAATAATTTTTTTTAGAATGTGTTTGAACTTAAACAACCATCAATTTACTATAGACTACTATATACTTAGGATATAATATATAAACCTGATGGTAACCACAAACCCAAAACCAGTATTAGACATACAAAATATAAAAAAAGCCAAACATAACACTACGGAAACTCATCAATCACAAAGAAAGAGAGCAAGAGAAAAAGAAAGGAACACAGAACTATAAAAACAACAAGAAAACAATGAACAAAATGGCAGTAAGTGCATACCTATCAATAATTACTTTAAATATAAATGGCCTAAATGTTTCAATCAAATGACTTAGAGTGGTAGAATGGAAAAAAAACAATATCCATCTATATGCCACCTATAAGAGACTCACCTCAGATCTAAAGACACATACAGACTGAAGGAAAGGGATGGAAAAACACTTACCCAGGCAAATGGAAGTGAAAAAAAAAAAAAAAAAAGCTGGGGTAGTGATACTTATCTCAGACAAAATAGATTTTAAAACAGACTGTAACAAGAGACAAAGAAGGGCATTACGTAATGATAAAAGGATCAATCCAACAAGATATAACAATTGTAAATATCTATGCATTCAACATTGGAGCACCTAAATATATAAAGCAAATACTAATGGGCATAAAGAGAGAAACTGATGGTAATACAATAATAGCAGGGCACTTTAACACCCCATTTATATCAATGAATGGATCATCAAAGCAAATTAAAAGAAATCAGTGTCTTTGAATGACACATTAGACCAGATGGACTTCACAGATGTATACAGAACATTTCATTCAAAGACAACAGAATACACATTCTTTTGCAGTGCACATGGAACATTCTCAAGGAGAGATCACATGTTAGTCCACAAAACAAGTCTCAATAAATTTAAGAAGACTGAAATCATACCAAGCATCTTTTCTGACCACAATGGTATGAAACTAGAAATCATTCCCAAGGAAAAAAACTGAAAAAAAAAAAACACAAATATGCAGAAGCTAACAAACAGGATACTAAATAACCAATGGGTCAAAAAAAAAAAAATCAAAGAAGAAAAGAAATAGGGAGAGACAAATGAAAATGGAAACACAATGGTCCAAAATCTTTGGCATACAGTATAAACATTTCTAAGAAGAAAATATATAACAATATAGGCCTACCTAAAGAAACAAGAAAAAGCTCAAATAAACAACCTAACCTTACACCTAAAGGAAGTAGAAAAAGAATACCAAACAATGCCCAAATTGAGGAAAAGGAAGAAAATAATAAAGATGAGAGCATAAATAAATGACAGAGATTAAAAAAGAAAAATAGAAAAAATAAATATAACCAAGAGCTGGTTCTTTAAAAAGATACACAAAATGAGTAAACACTTAGCCAGACCAATTAAGAAAAAAAGAGAAAGGGCCCAAATAAAATCAGAAATGAGAGAAGTAACTGACACCACAGAAATACAAAGAATCATAAGAGAATACTATGAAAAATTATATGCCAAAAAATTGGACAACCTTGGAGAGATGGATAAGTTCCTAGAAACATAGGATCTTCCAAAACTGAATCAGGAAGAAATAGAAAATCTGAACAGACCAATTACCAGTAGCAAAATTGAACTGGCAATCAAAAACTACCAAAAAAAAAAAAAAAAAGCCCAGGACCAGATGGACTCACAGGTGAATTCTACAAAACATGTAAAGAAGAGTTAATACTTATCCTCCTCAAACTATTCCAAAAAATAAAAGAGGAAGGGAGGCTTCCAAATATATTCTGCAAGACCAGCCTTACCCTGATACCAAAATCAGACAACGACACCACACAGACAAACTACAGATCAGTCTCCCTAATGAACATAAATGTAAAAATCCTCAACAAAATATTAGCAAACTGCATTCGACAATACCTTAAAAAGATCCTTCACTATGATCAAATGGGATTCAGGGATGGTTCAATAATCACAAATCAATTAACATGAAACACCACATAAACAAAATAAAGAATAAAAAACATAGGGTGATCCTCTATGTTTTATGCATATGCTCTCATTCCTCCTTTTGTGTCCATGGAGAACAACTTTAGGATTGTTCACACTTAAAAATAGAAATACCGTATGATCCAATAATTCCACTACTGAGTATTTATCAAAGTTAACCAAAACACTAGTTTGAAAAGATATATGTACCCCTATGTTTATTGTGGCATTATTTATAATAGTCAAGATACGGAAGCAGCCTAAGTGACCATCAACAGATGAATGGATAAAGATACAGGGTGCGGGTGTGTGTGTACACTCACACACAGGAATTTTATAAAGCCATAAAGAAGAATGAAATCTTGCCATTTGCAACAACATGGAAGACCTAAGGATATTATACTACAGTGAAATAAGTTGGAGAAAGACAAATACCATATGATTTCACTCTTAAGGAAATATAAAAAACAAAACAAATGAATAAACAGCAGAATCAGATCTATAAATATAGAGAGCAAACTAAGAGTTGCCAGAGGGAAGGGGGTGGGGAAGATGGGCATAATAGGTGAACGAGAGTAGGAGATACAGGTTTCCAGTTATGGAATGAATAAATCAGGGGAATAAAAGGCACATCATATGAAATATAGTTAATGATATTCTAACAGTGTTGTATGGTGACGGAAGGTAGCTACATGTGTGGTGAGCATAGCAAGATGCACGGAGAACTTGAATCACTATGCTGTACACCTGAAACTAATGTAACATTGTGTATCAACTATACTCAAAAAAATTAAGAAAAAGGAGAAATTCAAGAAGAAAGAAAAATCAGGGAGTTAGACACAGCACCTGGAAACCAGGAGAAGGCAACTGGAATTCCCAGAATGATGGCAAAGGGACATTCCAGAAGTACCAACAGGAATGCAGTCCACGTCTCCAGAAAACAAACAAACAAACAAAGGAGCTGATTAACTGACGGATTTGACCATGTGTAAAATTATGTCGAGAGGCATTTTCAAAACTGTTGGAAAGTGTGGGAGGACCCAGTCTTAGGTTGAAGAAAAACAGACTAAAGAAAAAAATGAAACAATTATTAGCTACAGAAAAAATGATAATGTTGCATACTTGAAATAAATATAACAAAATTCACTCTCTTATCTACAAAACTCCTTCCAGCAAACATCATACTTAATGGTAAAACATTAAAACCATTCTTGAAATCAACCATGAGACAAAGATGTTTGCTATTACCTCATCTATTTAAGTTTTGTTTTTGTTTTTGTTTTTGTTTTGAAAGAGAGAGAGAGTGTGTGCGAGCATGGGGAGGGGAGGGGCAGAGGGAGAGCGAGAGAGAGAATCCCAAGCAAACTCCTACCTCAGTGTGGAGCCTGACATGGGGCTTAATCTCACGACCCTGAAATCACGACCTGAGCTGAAATCAAGAGTCCGATGCTTAACGGACTGAGCCACCCAGGTGTCCCCACATCTATTTAGTTTTGAACTGGAGATCCTATCTAGTGCGATAATGCAAGGAAAAGAAATAAAAGGTATAAGATTAGTAGGGTAAAAATATTATTGTCATTATTTGCAAACAACAGTTTTGTACATAGAAAACCCAAAGAGTCTATAGGCAAAATACTAAAATTCATAAGGAAATTTAGGAAGATATCTAGATACAAAGTCAATATACCAAAAAAAATTATGTTCCTATATACAAGCAACAACAACCAGAAAATAAAATGTTTAAAATTCTACCCTTTGTAATAACATCAAAAATATAAAATACTAGGAATAAATCTAATAAAAATTATACAAGATTTCTGCCTAGAAAATATGGGAGAAATTAAAGCTACTTATATGAATAGTAAAATATACTATGTTTGTGGATTTCAAAGCTCAATATGGTAAAGTTTCAGATCTCCTCAAATTGCTCTATAAATTAAACGCAATTCCAACTAAAATTCCAGCAGGGTTTTGTTGTCATTCTTGATATTGACAAGCTGATCCAAAAATGTGTATGGACTTAAGAAGGTCTAAGAATACTCAAAATAATCTTGGAAAAAAAATTAAGTCAGAGGACTTTCGGAAAGCAAGGATTAATATTAAGTCATAGTAATTGTGGCAGTGTAGAATGGATACAAGGATAGAGAAATAGAAAGATGAAACAAGACAGAGTCCAGACACAGACCCACAAATACAAAGCAGGCTAACATACAGCAAAGTGCCGCTCCAGTACAGTGGGAGAGAAGGACCTTTCGATAAATGGTACTGACTAAAATAAAACAATTTTTTTAAAAGAATCCCAGGATAAACAGACAATTGAGAATGTAACAGAGACAAAGAAACAGTGTTTTAGTGTTTGGGGGATCTGCTGTGGACAACTGCTTTTATCAACTACCAATGAAGTGTGGCTTTTGACCCTAAGAAAAAAAAACTCATTGCATTTGCTTCCTTTTTAAGCCTGTCTTTGATTTTTGCAGAAAAGGGACCAACCAACAGGTATGTAAAATATTTTCAGGTAAAGAGGACTCTAAAGGAATTTAGGTGAACATATTTTGCTGAATTTTGATACATCTCTGGGCAAAACCTAGCAGTTCTAAAACTCATTCCATTCTCCTTCTAAAGCTTATTCCTGATTTGCTGGTGATACAAAAGAACTACTCCTTATTCTATAATTTTTAGAATGGTGCTTAAAGGGTAAATATGTTCCAAATCTGAAATGTTAACTTCTGTGTATAGCAGGAGTTTTCTTACTTTATTTTCTTTCTGGAAAAAAAAAAAAAAAAAAATCATTTGCTCATTTTAGTTTATTTTGTAAACTAATGTTTCTATTATTTAAACCATTTATTGATGTAATATGAAATATTCCTTTCTTCCAAACTTAAGCCCAAGAAAAAAAGATTTCTGCTCTCCTCACCCCATTCCCATGGAGTTCCCAATCAAATCTGAGAATCTATCAAAGGACATATAGGCTTCAAAAAGAATACAGTGCAAATCACTCTGATTTTTCTCTATCCAAAACTCATAAAATTAACTTTGAAAACTCTTGAACCTCTGCATATTTCAAATTCTAGTACCTAGTGCGGTGCCATGTTCCCTGCAGGCATTCAATAAATGTTAACTGAATTGAATTTAAATTTAATTTGAAGTCTTTGAGGGAACTAAATTTACCACTTTTTTTGTAGCTTTTCACTTTACACCAAGGAGTCTTTTCCCTGGATTTACTGTAAATTAATTTCAGAACTTAATGTTTAAATGAAGGCAAAGCAACTCAATACACAGCTTGACAAAGCTGAAAATAAAGTCTCCCTGTGATAATCAAACTACTTGCGTACCTTTGCAATAATTCTGCTCACAGAAAATCAAATGGATAATAGTCGATGTGTTTAGCATATTCTAGTCATCACAATAATAGCTCTTTTTAAATGGGTTCCAAAGGAAAATGCTATTGAGTATTTCATCGATTCCCAGTACCAGTTTTGTTAGAGAATATTCATGGAGCCTTGTGCCACAGAGTGCCTTTATAAAAGCCAATAACCACTCAAACCCGCTTTGACTAACACTGAAATAGTAACGACAGATCTTCAGCCCTTTTCACAATGGTACCGAGCCTGTTTCCTCTACCTTTGTCTTTACTTGATTTTATTTTTGCCGACTAGCTCATTCATTCTTCAGAATGAATCATCTTCCCATAAAACAGAAGATGAACCAAACTGGAAGAGCAAGTTCTCCCTAGCCAGAGCACTGGTGGATAAGACATTTCCTCCTTCCATCTTCCTACCTCTTGCTCTGGGTCCTCAGGTCTCTTGTTTCTCCTCCTGAAGGTGTTGGGGGGTTGGGGAAAGAGAGGAGGAGGGGACATTGTTCTTACGTGGAAAGAGAGGATTTGTGAATATGGCTAAAATGGGGCTACACAGAATTTCCTCACACTGGTTTTCTGGTTCCAGTATTATAGGTCAAATATGAAAGAAAATCTTTCCACACTGGTGCACATTGCCCAGGAGAAAGAAGAGAACTAGGTGTTCTCCCTTTAATCTTAGGTAACACAATGAGAGCAATCTGGGACTTGGAAGAAGACCAGAGGACTTAGATACTCCTACCACTTTTATAGGGATTCTCATAAATAAAATTCAGAGACTCATCACTTTGTGTAAGGAAAAAAAAAAAAATGTCTTTTTTTTTTTTTTTTGAAGATTTTATTTATTTGACAGAGAGAGAACATGAGAGCGGGAACACAAGCAGGGGGAATGGGAGAAGGAGAAGCAGGCCTCCCGCCAAGCAGGGAACCTGATGCGGGGCTCGATCCCAGGACCCTGGGATCATGACCTGAGCCGAAGGCAGATGCCCAACGACTGAGCCACCCAGGAAAAAAATGTCAAAATAAATAATGTAACTGAGATGTGTCCAGAACTTCAGGCAGCCTCTCTTCTTACCTTATGCTCACTTAAAGCAGGTCTCCAAAGCAAATCCAACTCTACAAATCATTAGTGAGTATCTGAGATTTACTGGAAATTGAATAAGGAGTCTGGGAAATGGTTACAGGACCTACTAAATGTAAAAATGTTATTTAAAGCCCTATTAAATATCTCTGTGGTACCATGTGGTAGCCAGTGTCCAAGAGGGCCCCCACCCCAATGATCCACATTCCCTGGCATCTACACCCTTGTGTAGCCCCTGCCCGCACTGAATCCAAGCTGATCTGAGTGATCAGCAGCGAAAGGAATGGCATGCTACTTCTGAGACTATCATAAAAGGCATTATAGTTCCAACTTGGCCTCTTAGAGGGCTCCCCCTGGGGAAAGCTGGCTACCACATCATGTGGACACTCAAGTGGTTCCATGGAATGGCCCACATAAAGAACTGGGGCCTCCAGCCAGTAGTCGGCACTGATTTACTGGCTATGCTAGGAGAGTGCTCCGGCCCAATGGAACTGTCAGATGACCATAGCCCCCACCAGCATAGGACTGTGGCCGGATGAGAGAGCTAAACCAAACCCAACTCCCCAAATTCCTGACGCACAGAATCTGCAAGCATAAGAAATGATTATTTTAGGTCCCTAAATTTGGGGGTAATTTGCACAAAATATTAGATAACTGGAATACCTCCCTCTCCAACTTTCCTCCCTGGCTGCCACCAACTTCTTCCTTTTACACCTTTTCCCCACATGACTTTTATGTCTCTTTTTCTGCTTCCTGAATCATCAGAAGTAATGACATTCCTCCTCCCTACCCACCCTCCTCTCTCTGCCTTTCTGGACATCTCACTTTAAAAGTACTTGTAGAGAGAAGAGGAGGCATTTCTATTTAAATTGCCCATAAACAATTCATTTTCATTCTAGCCTTACATTTTTAAGATACTAGTTCCCAGATTTAATTCCATGACCCAAAATACCTACCCCCAGAAATGGAGAGCATATTCAGCTTCTCTTTTTCATCCCATTTCCTCATGAAACCTGCCCAGCCTGCAGTCTCCCATGGCAGCCTTTGAATCCCACAGCCAGCCCCCCTCCTGCTGATTCCCTGAGCCCTGTCATTTCACTTCTTCCCCACTGCTTAATACTGTTATTTGTTTCACTCGCTCCAAAGAAAGAAGAATTGACTGTCTTGCTTAATAATGCATCTTCAAAAGTTAAAATCATTTTAAAATTTACATTTTTTCCAAATCTCTTTTATTCAGGAAAAAAAATGTTTCTTATTTTGTAGGAAATGACAGTTTTCTATTTAACAGATAACATATAATTAAAATCAAATAATGGTCCTATGACCTTATATTATGCCTACATAAACTCAAAGATACATTTTAGAAATGTTCTAATTCATTCTCTGTGCTCTCATTAATTTCCATAATTTCACTTCAGTTCCATATCTGTGTGGTAGGCAAGAGTAAGAATTATTCCACTAGTATTTCAGAGAGAGAAGAAATGGGTTGCTATAGAAGTTTCTTTCCTAATTACATGCATTTTGTGGTCATTCCCTTCTCTAACAAATTCCATCTAGTATGTGTGTACTGGGGTTCTCTAGAGAAACAGAAGCAGAGAAATATACAGAGATATACCGAAAGACTTATTATGAGGGATTGCTTTATGCAAATAGAGAGACTGAGAGGTCCCATGATCTGCCATCTGCAGACTGGAGGCCAAGGGAAGCAGGTAGTGCAGTTTCAGTCCAAACCTCAAGGCCCGAGAACCAGGGGAACCACTGCTGTAAGACCCAGGCCAAGGCTGAAGGTCTAAGAACCAGAACAGGAGAATATGGATGGCCCAACTCAGGCAGATAGCTCGAGCCTTCCCTTTCTCTGTCTTTTTGTTCTCTTCAGGATCTCAACAGGTTGAAGGATGCCCACCAGCACTGGCATGACAGCCATCTTCTTTATTCAGTCTACCAATTCGAACGCTAATCTCTCCTGGAAACACCCTCACAGACACAGTCAGAAATAATGTTTTAACATTTATCTGGGTATCCCCTTAGCCCAATCAAGTTTATACATAAAAATACCAATACAATGTGTTTTATGAAAATTCAGAAGCCTATAATAGTAAATTCAAAAGTTGCAATCACCCTGGTGTTAATCTCAGCATTGTTTAAACAAACAAACAAACAAACAACAGGCCATGTGAGCAGATATGTACTAGGAGACAAATGTGAAGAAGATGGGGGAAAAGCAGAGATGATAGAGGAGAATATAAATTAAGGTAATCAATGAAGAGAAGGGCAGAATTCTTAAAGATCTTTCTGAGTAGAGAGTCCAGAACAGCAACTCTCCAACCATCCAGTAGAACTTCCTACAATGATGTGGGTATTAAGCATTTTAAATGTGGCTCGTTGAGCATTTGAATTTTTAATTTTACTTAATTTTAATTAATTTAAACTTAAATTTAAATAGCCTCATGGGGCTATGGGGTACTATACTGGCCAGTGCAGTTGTAGAAGCCAAAATGGACCTTGTTTTTCTTAGTGCCCACAGGGGTCTGGCAGGGAGTAGTTCCAGCTTAGGGAGGCCAAATGGCAAACAAGAGAGGGAGGGCACAGGATGAAACATCAAATAAGCCGTGATCTGGTCCTGATTGTGCCATGAACTCGAGCAAGTCACTTGGTCTTTTGTTTCCTATTTGTGAGTAGGGAGGGTAGCCATCTGCTGGGCCCATTTCACAGATTTCCTAGCACATTCCAAATGAGATCACAAACAAGAAAACCTGAGGTTGTAGTTCTGTCAGTGCTCTTAAATCAGGTTGCCCAGAAGTAAACCCCAAGAAGATTTCCATGCTGGTAGTATACTCAGGAGAAACCAAGAAGAGAATAGGAAAGCAGGACACGAAAGGGGAGAAGGATAAGCCAAGTCCCAGTCTTGCTGGGATCTCCAGGGCAGCTCTGGAGTGTAAATGACACCTTTGAGTTTGTCTCAGCTCCAGACAAGGAAGCTGGGCTCTTACAGTTCCTGGTCATGAGCTGGGGGCTGCCCTGGAGGACATAAGTTCCCCATGCTTGCAGCTGTGTGTGAGTGTAACTGTGTACCCTTTATATGCACACAAGCATGGAGGGTAAGGCAGCAGGTGTAGTTCCAACATCCCAAGTACACGCAGAAGAGTCACAGAAGGGCTGGCCCACAGAAACGAAGGCCCACAGAGACCGGGGGAGGGGCACAAAGATATAGGAAGCGGTCCTAGGGCTCAGAGGGACTACCAAGCAATGGACAAAGGAGACTAGACAGAGAAATCCTAGAAATGAACACAATCCCTTAATAAACTGACTTAGAACATGAATAAAAAGAGCATTTAGCTCTAGCAATTCATCACAGTGATGCTTTAGATAAATGCTCTAGGTCTTTTGTGTTGTTGTTGTTGTTGTTAAAGTTTTGCATCTTTGGGGTTTATACTTTCCATATTCCAGAAAAGAAATAAAATACTTTGGACTTCAAACCAACAGTCCCTTTGTTTTTCCAGCGGATCAAACACAGGGATATCTCATTGACTTCGGAAAGAATATGAAGTCAAAAATCAGATTCCCTACAGACAAGTCCCACTTGTGTGGCCTACTAACACATTCTGGTTTGGGTTTGCTCACTTCCGCCTTCCACCCAACACACCTACAGCTCCACAGCTTGTTTTTCTTTTTTCTTCTCTCTCTCTCTCTTTTTTTTCCCCCTCTCATAAGGATTGTTGCCAGGAAATAATGAAACAATAGTGAAACCTGCTCCAATCCCTTCTCTTGGCCCAATGTTGATTTTTTTCCCTAGCCCTGTGTGTTCTGATACAGCATTGCATCATTCCTGTGTTTACTTTCTCCTACTACATCTAAGGTAAGAATTCAATAGTATGTTATTTATCTTTAATGTTCCAGTATATTCCTTTAAGAACTATCAGTTGTAAAGGGGCCATCCTTATACTCACATGTGTTCTTTCAGAATTACACTTGAACATCTCAAACAAAAATGGGGGCAATTTTAAAATAATTGGCTAGGGAGCCTAACCATCTTTCAGTTACTTTTAAGATAGAATAATGAAATCCATGTATCCATTTAAATGATATGGACAATGCTTAAAATTTTTCATTGCTTGAAAAGGAGACTTTAATATCTAATATGCACAATAGACTTAATTCCAAGAGATATTCGGCCTGATAAAGCATCCCAGATATTAAGTTTATCCAATGTAAGGATAGCATCACACCATATTTTTAAAAATTTTCCCCCAGCAAGTAAATTGAAAGTGTAGCATATGATTTCTATTTTTCTATTTTCTGTATAATTTCTATTTTTCTGCCTTCATAAAATTAAATATCCACTTCAAGAGAGGGAAAAAAATGGTGTCCAGATATTTAAAAAGTCACACTTGAGTTAACAACAACTCTTTAAAAAGAAAATATCAACATTGGTAGAATAATAATAATCAAAATAATAACAGACCTCAAATGAATAACACATATTTAAAATATTCACTATTTTAGGGGCACCTGGTTGTCTCAGTCAGTTTAGTGTCCAACTCTTGGTTTTGGTTCAGGTCATGACCTCAGGGTCATGGGATCGAGCCCAGCTCCATGCTCTGAGCACAGAGCCTGCTTGTCCCTCTCCCTTTGCTCCTCCCCTGACTCGTGCTCCTGCTCTCTCTCAAATGAATGAATGAATGAATGAATGAATGAATGAAATATTCACTATTTTACTCTAAATGTCACCTAAAGTGAAAATGTCATGCAGTTTCAGAAACTGTAAAAATATGGTATTTTTATTTGCACTGAAGTTTTAGCAAATTGCCTGTTTTAACCAGCTCCAAATGTCCTTATAACTCCTTAATTCATAAGTTTTCTAAGTTTTAATGATTATATCTGATATTTTGCCATTTCCACTACCTTTACCATCCCAGTTTCTTTTCACCAACCGACTCCTCATCAATTTTTCACACAACATCCCCATACATAAGAGAAAGCCAACCATCTACCAAACTGTGGGATAAGTAACAGGAATGGTTAGATAAACACAGCAGAGTCCTTTCATTACAGAGTCGTATACGGGAGGAGGTCAAGAGAATAGATCACAGTTAAGTCCTATCTAGGTATATAACCATCAGCAAAAAAACCATCAGGCACAGCTTTTGAATGACAGGCTAACCTTCTCTTCCCACATATGCACAAATACAAGACTGATTGGTATGTGGAAAAATATATTCAACGTTACTCAGAATTAAAGAAATGCAAATTTTAAAAATTAGACATAATTTCTCTAACCTTCAAACTGGCACAAATCAAAAAGTTTTAAAGTATTAAAGGTTAGCAAAAGTTAATGGAAGTAGGCAGTCTCCTATCCTTCTGTTCAGAGTATAAATATGGCAGTTTCATATTTTTAAGTGCAAATATTCCTTGTCTCAGAAGTTCCACTATTAGGCATCTGCCTTGCAGATATACTCACAAAATTATGTCATGGTATATTTATAGATAACATTCATCTTGTTATCTGTATAAGAGCACAAATAGATACATGTAAGAGCATAAATAAATAAATAAAACCTATACACAAACTAGCACTAATATCTGGTTAATTATTAAACCCACACAAATAGAATACTATGCAACCATTGAACAAGTGAATATGTCTGTTTGTGCTCTAAAAATACTCTAAATATACCATTAAGTGAGATCTGATGTTAAACAAGATCCTGTCTGTGACATTTTAAAGTATATGCATGTGTGTATATAGAGAGTACATATATATACATATAAACTATAGCTACATACTATGTATGTACTATGTCTAGTATAATTATATATTATATATATATAAAATTATATAACTATAATTATAATATATATTATATATAATATATAGTATATACACATTAAATATATACTGTATAAACATATACTACCTGTGGTATATATCTATAGTGTATACATAAATACATATAACCATATATATGTATGGCTACTATATATAGCTAGAATATATATATACACACATATATGTATATACATGTGTGTATTTGTGGACCATGCCTAAAATGCACCTGGAAGGTGACTTTGGGTAGAGAAACTAATTCTAATTTTTTATCTTTCTGTACCATTCAAATATTCAGAATTATGTATAATTTGTATTTAAGAATGAAAGCTCAGAAACAATCCCAGAAGTAGCAATGGAACACTAGGAAGATGGAGGACCCATTCACTCATTCACTCTGAGATAGAAGCCCCCTAATTATTAAGAGCTGAGATATCCGATCTCCTTAGTAATAGAGGCTTCCCCAGTGTTTCCTAGGACATGGAGTTGTCTGGCAATTAACTAATGTCTAATAATGATCTGTAAATTAGTAGAATCATCACATGTGCAGCTTCTGCCACCAAACTAATGGTTTGTTTAACAAATGGCTGATGTCTCCATGGAGAGGCTCCTTTGTTTCTAAACAGCATTTGTTGCATTTGGCAAGTGCCCCAGCATGGGTATTTGCTGGCCAGCACTGCTTGATTCCTACGGTAGCAAAACTGTGCTCTACAGTGTAGGGCAGTGGCAGGGAACTGTACAAGAAGGCCCCCAAATTCTGAATGTTCGGGGGGAGGGTCCATTGGAGACCAGACCTGTGGCTTACCTTGTTTCCCCTGCTGGCCTGCCATTCATTCACTCATTCATTCAGCAGATATTTACTGAGCACACACTATGGGCAGACAATGTTCGAGGTATTAGAAATGACTAAAACCAAGGAAAACCCTGCCTCCTGGGGCCTACGTCCTAGTGGATTGATGGATAAAATAAGAAATTAGAAAATAGTTAATTATACCATGTTTGGAAAGTGTGTGAAGAAAATAAAGCAGGAAAGTGGACAAATTTAATGGCCCTCCCTGAGAAGGTCATCTTCAAGTGGAGATTTAAAGGAGGTGATGAAGCAAGCCTCAAGATACCTGAGAAGAAGAATGTTCCAGATGAAGCAAACAGCAAGGGAGCAAGCCCTTCCATGAGGGTGTGCCTGGAAAGTTTGGAGTACAACAGGAACAGCCAGGAAGTGAGTAAGCTAGAAGATGAAGTGAAAAAAAGATACCTGGTTGGAATTCATGAGCCCACACTAGGTAAGGCCTTATAGATCATAGTAGGAACTTAGGCTTTTTCTCTAGGTAAGATGAAAAGATACTGAAAGGTCTGAGCCAGGAAGCAACTTGACACGACTGACATTTTTAAAGAATTGCTATAGCTCAGTGGTTCTAAATTGAGGGTAACTCCCCCTCTGCCACCAGTCAGGGGACATTTGGCAATTTCTGGGGACACTTCAGATTGGATGCCTTGGGGCAGGAAGGTGTGCTCCTGGTGCCTGAGTAAAGCTCAGCGATGCCATGAAGCATCCTGCAACACCCCACAACAAAAAATTATCGGACCCAGAATGTCAGCAGGTGTCCCGGTTGAGAAAACCTGTGTTGGGCTGTGAGTAGAACACAAGGCTAGAAGGACAGCAAACAGGAAGCAAAACAATAGCATAAACCAGATGAGAGAGTATGGCTTGGACCAGCTGGTAGAGGTGACAGGAAGTGGTTACCCTCTAAAGGACTTCTGAGCGTAGATTCCATATGGCTTGTAAATGACCAGATGTAAGGTATAACAGAGAGGAGTCAACGGTGAGGGCGAGATTTCTGGTCTCGCTCTGCCTTCTGAACCTTGTCTTCTTCTAACTCTGATGTCTTCACTCATCACATGTTCTCCACCTCCCTGTCCTCCCCGTTAATGCCACCACACTGCCTGCCACATCCGGTTCTACAGCATGGCGTCTCACTTTTATCCGCAGTGTCACACTGCATGTCACACCCTTCCTGTTCCTCCAATGCTGTGCTCGAGCGCGCCTGCTCAGTCCACACCCAGACTGCTGCGACACCGTTTCTCATGACATCACACTACTGATCCAGAGTGCTCTGCTCCCAGTATCCAATCCCCAAACAATGCCACAGTGAAGACTTGCCAGTTTAATTTCTAAACCTTCTTTTCTATTCATGATCCATCCCAAACATGCTGACTTTGCCAGAGTCCACGTGGACCTCATTTCATTTCCTCCCTCTGGAATTTCCACTTTCCCCTTACCTCTGAAATGGTTTGAGAATCTCACCTATTACAAAATCTGACTCAATCAATACCCATCTTTCTAAGAAGACTTCCACAATTAAGCCTGGGTAATTCTGTTCACAGCTCTACTAGGAAGTTTGCTAGATGACTGCTTGGTAGGTTGCTTTGAAAATTATTGTTCTGCTGATTTCTCTGCATATGCCACAATATTATGTAAGTTTCATGAAGGAAAAAAATCATATATTCTGTTCTCTTTTTCTTCCCTAATATTCTGTGTAGCACTGTCCATACAGGAGAAATGAATTAAATGCCTTGATTTACTGACCGATGAAAGAAATGCTGACCTATATTTATAACATTTATATGATAACATTTTGCCTCAGACATGTAGATCATCCCACCAACAGCCTGGTCTCCTCTCCTCCAGTTACATTGCCCTCCACTTGCTTCTGCCACTCACTCTCAAGGCCACACCTCACTATTGTCATTATCAACAAACACCACTCAACTGTCCTATCGTGGCTTCCTAACTGCTCTCCCTGTTTCCCCCACTCCTTGCTCCTCTACAGTCTATTCCAAATGCAGCAGCCAGAGGGATAACACAGGTTAGATCACATCACTTCTGCTCAAAATCTGTCAGTGGCTCCCATCTCAGAGCACAAGACAAAGTCCTTATAATCACATCCAAGATCTTACAAGATTTTGACCCCTGTTATTTCCCTGGTCTCATCTCCTACTGCTCCCCATCACTCTTCTCCAACCAGCCTGACCTTCTTGGTGTTCCCCAGCACACCCAGCACACTCAGCCTCTATGCTTCTGTAATGCTGTTCCCTTTGTTAAAATGCTCTTCCCCTAAATAACTTACTTCCATATATGTCACTTCAACCATCCATGCTCATTCTAAGTCATGAAGTTGTACCTCCCACGATACACCTTTTCCTCTGCCCTTGTTTTGTTTTTCTTCATAGAACCTACCAGCATCTGACATCCACACAACATACTGGTTATTTTTATTTTTTACTGTCTTTGTCCCTCCACTACAACAGAGGCTCAATAGGGCAGGGATTTTGAATGTTTTCTTCACTATACCCTCAGCATCCAGAGCAAGGTCTGGAAGGTTTTCAATGAATAGTTGTTGAGTAGATGTTGTCTGCAGTGCCAGGACCGGTATCCATGCTTATGCTTTTGCACACACGCTTATGTGCATGCACCCACATACATGCTTACACACACACACGCGCGCGCGCGCACACACATGTAAAGTGGGACCACAGCTGCATCGATGGAAAGATAAGAGCCTGCAGACACCTCCCTTTTTCTCCTACTCTTGGCTTTGCACTGAGTTCGCTCCTTAATTCAAAGGCTATGGAAATCGTACCTGCACAAAGGACTGAATGACCAAGTCATACTCTCCCTCTGTTGATTCGCTTCTTTAGTCAAAGTCCACTCCTGAAATGCCTGAGTTTTCTACACACTCACATCACTAACTTCGCAAAGCCTGAAGTTTCAAAACTTTGCAACCAGAGATCCAAATAGCATCCTCATCTCCTTGATAAAAAGAAATAACTGGCTTTATCTCTGATAGGATATGGAATTGACTTTTATGCATTAGTCATTCAACCTTGAATTGAATTTTGACAGACTCTGCAGTGTATTAAATTGCTCCTGCAAGGATGAGAAGTGTACATTCCTTATTAAATGTGTAACAGAACTCAATAATGCCTGTCATTTTCCACTGCAGAGATGAACTTGAATTAAAGCAGAATTAATTCAGCTAACTTAAGCAGAAGTCTAATACCAAGTTCATTTCAGTTAAGGTATAAGACAAATAAATCAAATTCCTATGCAAAGTTCTGTAGTAGCTCAAACAATAATCTCCGATTCAAAATGATAGGTAGAAATATGTCAAAATCAAGAATTTTATGAATCCTTTACAGTCTACAGAAATGCTTAGATGAATGGTACATGTTAAAAAGAAATGAACTATATTTTTAGAAAGGACATATAGTTGCAGAAATTAGCCTGTCCTTAAAGACAGCTCTGCTATATATTCACAGGCAACTGGGTAGACAACTAAGGCATATGTGGAGCAGGCGTCTAACATTTATTGAGCACCTACTATGTGCCAGGTACTGTCCTAGGCACTTGACATTCATTATCGTGGTCCTTGTAAGAAAAAATAATGAAGTACTCCATTTTACAAACAACTTAACAGACTCGCGTTTAATTATTTACAGCCAATGTTTGAACCCAGGTGTGTGTGAGTCCAGAGCTATATCACCTTCCAACTGTCTCCATAATCATGCACTTAGTGGAATGTGTCAGAGAGAGGAGGCATCTGACAATAATGGTGGAAGGTGAGTGACTACAGAGCTGAGTAGGAAGACAGCTGGTGTAGAAATAAGGGCATAGTGTGCTAAATGACTTTGGACATCTTCTTCCTTTATCTTCCCATCTATAAGTTAAGAAAATAATTCACTATATACAATGAAGTGTTATAAAAATAACACTAAGACAATATGTAATTAATTTGCTTGTGATGGACTTCCTGCCTTAGTAAGAGCTTCAATCAGGTTTCCCCTATGGTCCTGCCCATTCTAAGACATGAGGCTCCTAAGATTGCATGATTAATGCTGAGATGAATCACTTTCTAAAGTAACCAATCACCCCCTCGGGGCACCTGGGTGGCTCATTTGGTTAAGCAGCTGATTCCTGATTTGGGCTCAGGTCATGATCTCAGGGTCCTGGGATTGAGCCCTGCACCCAGCCCTGCTTTGGACTCTGGGCTCAGTGGACAGTCTGTGGAGTCTGCTCCTCTCCTTCTCCTCTCCCTCTGCCCCTCCCCATGCTCGTGTGCACAAACTCGCTAATAAATAAATAAATCTTTAAAAAAAAATAAAGTAACCAATCACCCTCAATCTGTTTATATATACACATATATCTTCTTCCATAATCCTATTTATTGAAACAGTATATACTTCTACTTGATTCATAAAGAACTAAATAGCAACGGTGGGGTTCGATGCTGAACAAGCTCAAAGGTTTTAAACAAGCCCTTTGCTGCTACATTTTTTTAAGTTATAACCACATATCCTGAATCCATAAATATTGAACACCTCCTCATTCTTCTTTCAAGTTCTCCTTAGGTCACTCATTACAATCCTTTAATGAATACCTCACTACATATTTAAATATATGAATCACTTTACTTGTCCCTCTTATCTCCCTATTTATGCCTTTCTTGTGTGTAGGACTTAAAATACCCAAACCCAAACAGTCATTCTACCCTTTAGTGCATTGCAGTGTTCACTATGTCCTTGCCTTTGTAGATTTCAGTCTAATTTCATCAGTTGGGTATTTGCCACTGCCATACTACCACACACACACACAGTCATGACTCGCCCTTCCTTCATTAGTGAACCTCATTTAACCTGATGAGTTATTGTTGTACAGAACTGGTCTTGGATAATGTGATAAGGTAGTTGCACTGTGCTTTTACCAAATCCCTGCTTTCCTTCATTTGAATTTTTCCCATTCCCCCCATAGCACCAGCAGCCTTCACAACTCCCCAGCCATCCAGCACCATCAAAGCCCTTAACTCAGACCTGCAATCTGCAGATACCAACCTAAGCCCCTGATCCTTGTCTTTCTCTTCTTCCTACTCTTCACAAAGGAGATACACTCCGTGTCTTATTGGCTCTGTGCCTGGGTCTCTGATAAACCAAAATATGTCAACATTGAACTGCTAGGACTTTTTATCCAAACAAAATATCTATTCTTTACAGGTAATCATCTAAGCAGTGAATGACCCCTTAGGGAAAAAAAAGAAAAAGAAAACAAGTTTGAAAACACCAAGTGACAATCATGATTGCCACTCCACCTCCTTACACTTAGGGCCAGCAGTGGCAGACTTTCATCCGTGCTCCCTGGTAGTGCCATTTGAAGGCACTTCACTGTCTATGGCTCACCTCTAGGTCCCTAACGTCCCCTCTGTGTCCCCGTTATCTAATTAATAAGTCAGATCTGTAGAAGCATGGATAGTGAACACCTGATGCTGAGTGAATGTCATCATCAAATTCTTTCTAACTTTAATGCTACTCAGCTCTGGTAAGTATAGATTGGAATCCTAAGTTCATCATTTCTCCCTAACTGTCCTGCTGGACTTCTGAGAGTAACTTATCTTTGGATTCTCAATTCCTGGGCTGTGACCAACTGTTGGGAACACCATGACCTTTTTCTAGGCCCCTAATGCAACTGCTCACCCGATTCAATCCACCCTTTGGATACCAAGTTCCATTTGGACCTTCTAACCTCTCCAAGGTAATTTTTTTACCCCAACCATTCCAGAACTTGCCCTTTGCTTAATAGATAAGTCTGCTTGTAGTTCTTAATTGCTCTAAATCTGTCCTGCTTACTGTAATTAAGGAAGCTCTACATCCTGCTAGTTCCCAGGGACAACAGTCTTATCTTCCATGTTACGGTTCCATTACCATCTAGTCAAAGACCATGACATCTGAATCCACATAGCACCTTCTTCTACTCTGTCCATCTCATTTCCCTAGGATTGCTCCCAAATGCTCTACTATGAATTACTTTGAGAACATAAATCAGTCCTTTTCTTCTGAAGTCAGTGAATCTGAAGAGTATTCTAATGGCCTGGGCACTTGGCCACAGTGATGTTAGTCCTTATGGAAAATGCATATCTAATTGGTCAATAATAGAAGATTGCCAGGAAGTGATAAAGAAGGGGAAAATCCTATGAATTTGTTAATTTTTAAAAAGCGATCTTAAAGGTTTATTCAAAAATGTACTCGAAAGTATAGGGCTAGGTAAGCCTAATTACATACCCACCCAAAGCAAAAACATATAAATCATACATGCTTTACAACCTATGTATCTTTATACTCTTCAAGGTGCTTTCATAAAACTCTAATAAAATGTATTTCCCCACTCAATGATCTAGAATATAGCCACAATATGACCTTGAGAAACAACATCACAACCTAGGACCCTTCCTGACACATCACATCTTACACAGCTAAGCCCCATAAGGATGTTTTCTCCTCTGGGTTTGCTGCCTCCCAAGAAGTGCAGGTGATCACAAGCTATTCATCTTCATTTCCAAAGCACTCTGGGAGATCAGAAGAGATGAGAATTGATTAATGTTCTCTATGGAAAGTTCAATAACTGTTTAATCACAGCTTGGAAATAAAGCAATGCTTCTGATCTTTTACAAATTAATTTAACGTTGCATTAAAAATAAAATAGGCCGTAAATTGTGCTGTGCAGGGATAATCAATGGCTCATTATCTTTGCTTCTAGCAAAATGCACTGGTTCTTTTAAAGCCATTAATGAGCAATATTGGGCAGTACACAGCTGCAAATGTGTTCAAGTATTATTGATCCTACATCTATAAAACTAATCTCATCTGGGCAGAATTTATTAACAATAATAATGCAAACTGTTCTGCAGTCCATACTAAAGAAATAAAGAAGAAAATTCACGTGCATTCAAGGCAAGATTATAAGATCACTGGGGAGAAACAATTTCTGAACCCTTATTATATTCTGCTACCAACATATCATGGCACTTAATCACTGTTAAATATAAATCTAATAAAAGGATATCATCAATGGTGACCAAGGAAATGTTAACAGAGTCTTTCCATGTAACCAAACCATATGACAATTCTGTAATTTGGATTGATGTTACCACTTTCCTTAGGCATTACTAGAACATTATGCACAAATTGTCTGTAAGGTTACTTCTATATTATTTCATATTTTATGACATAATACTTAGAAATATTTTTCTACTAAAACAGAAACATTGAGTTAATAGATTGTTTTCATTTTCCAACTTTGTAAAATACATGTGTTGTCTATGGGTCCAGCTACACATTAGATCTCTCTCCCTTGAATGTCCATGAAGCCCCTCAAACCTATCATGTCCAAAAATCTTGGGCTAGCTCCTGGGGAGGTGGGGTAGCAGTGGAGTCTTGGGACCTCCAAGACTGGCCCTCACAGCTTACTTAGAGGAAGAATGGTGGGAAAATGGAGACGTCCCCATGAATGGGAAAGGAGAAGGGAAAACGGGAATCTAACCACTTCCATATGTATCCTATTTTTATGTCCCAGTTTATCCTCATTGCTGCAAAACAAGTACAACTAAATTATTCTCAGGCAACACAAAAGACTACCTGACAAAGAAACTAGAAGTAATCACTAAAATGCATCATAACAAAGAGGTCACATTTTGCTGAAAGCTTCCACACTGGTTCTCTTCCCGGCTCTTATGGGACTGCCCTAGCTTTGTGGGGCTGAGTGCTGAAACGCAAGTATTTAGCATTTTCCTTCTACTACCTACTCTCATCTCAAATAGCAGGAATGAGAAAGAACAACAATCTAGATAATATAAATGTGTAGAAATTCCCAAAATTTGCTAAGTCTTTTTAAAAGCCCTCTCTCGGGGTGCCTGGGTGGCTCAGTCGTTAAGCATCTGTCTTCGACTCAGGTCATGATCCCAGGGTCCTGGGATCGGGCCCCCACGTCGGGCTCCCTGCTCAGCAGGAAGCCTGCTTCTCCCTTTCCCACTCCCCCTGCTTGTGTTCCCTCTCTCACTGTGTCTCTGTCAAATAAATAAAATCTTTAAAAAATAAAAAAATAAAAAAAAAAATAAAAGCCCTCTCTCAAAACTGTAAACAACTAATCATATCGCACCTTCAGGGGTTTAGGATTACTGCAGCTAACAATGGCAGCCTGCTGGCCAGAAAGCTCAGAGCCAGACAGCACAATCTAATTTTTCCTCTTAGCACTTTACAGCCCCAGTGTACAGGTTAGTGACACTTCCCAATCTAGCAACGGTAGGAAGAGCCATAAGTGACATATGGCATCCAATTTCCTTATACAGTGCCTAATTCTAAAAGACTGTTCTTGCCTATTTATAAAAAAAAAAAAAAAAAAAAAAAAACATAATTTTATTAGAGAAATACAAGTAAAATCTCACTCCCAGCAGTTCCTCAAAAACATTGTCAAACTTGTTATTTGTCAAACTGTCAAGCAGTGTTTCGGAGCCGGGTTAGGTCAACACTCAGTCACGCCTGACAAGTGCCAATCTAACAACACCTGAGTTTCTCAGGAATGGACAAAAGGGGAGGTAACTTCAGAAGCTAAGTAAGGCCAAAGGCAGGACCTGAGCCTACTAGGTAAGACGCAAATCCAAACTGGGGAATGCTAACCTTCTCTTAGAAGCAGAGACGTCCTCTGGCTCAACCATGAGGGGGCAGCAGAGGGACAGCCAGGTCTCCAGTGGTACCAACCGGCACACCCAGGATATCAAAGAAAGAGGATTCCTCTTTCTCACCTACTGGCTTGTGAGACAAAGCCCACTTTGCCACTTCCTGCTCTGCACAGCGGTTGGATGTCGCAGTCTCCCAGGCTGGGAGACAAGCAGGTGGGAGTGTCTGAGGTCACATAAACTTGTGAAGACCGGTTGGCCTAATCCTAAATTTTGCTTTAATCATAAATTCTTTCATTATCATTTGGCATAGGCCAGTTTAATTTGGATAACTACGGTTTGGAAGTATGGTTAGAGTTAAAAATAAGATACAGGATGCAGAATTCTGTACCTCCTTCTTTTAAGAGAGTAAGCGTTTAGTCCTGGGTAGCTCTACGAAAGTAATTACCAAGTTTCTTCCCAATGCTTGATACAAAGCTAATGCTAATGAGATAATGTCAAACTATACAACCTTCAAGTATTATCATGAAAGAAGCAGGCACACAGTGTCACCAAAACCGATTTATGGAAGACTCTTCCTGATTCTCAGACAAAAACAAAAGATTAAGTTGCAGGAAGGATGATGGTCAATCTCCACGATGGCTTCCAGTTAGCCTCGCGATATTCACACTGCTGTGTAGCCCCTCCGACAATGACTAACAGAACGCAGCAGAAGTGATACTACATCATTTCCAAAATTAGGTTGCAAAAGATGCTACAGCTTTCAGCTTGGTCACTCTCTTTCTCTGTTGTATCACATAGTCTGGGAGAAGGCAGATGTCTGTCATGAGTAACCCTGAGGAGTGGCTCGCATGGTGAGGAACTGGGACCTCCTGCTGACAGCCATCTTGGAAGTGGATCCTGCCCCGGACAAGCCCTTAGAGGACTACAGCTCCAGTCAACAGCTTGAATGCATTCTTATAAGAGAACCTGAGCCAGAATCACCCAACAAAGTTGCTCTTGGATTCCTGACTCTCAGAAACGATGTGAGATAAATACTCACTGTCTTCCCCTGCTAAGTTTTGGAGTAATTAGGTTTTGGGATACTTTTACATAGCAACAGATAACTTATACAGCAAACCAATACTGTTTTTTTTTTTAAATACCATATTGTTTTAATCAATTGCATCTAATACCTATTATCTATTGAAGAGATAACAAAATTAATAAGTAACTAATGGTATTAATGGGAAAGTCAGAATCCACCACCTATTGGGAAGGGAAGAAGGTAGTGAAGCAAGGTTTGGAGTCAAAAAGACCTGACTTCAATTCAGGCTCCACCATTTTCTTGGTGCCACCCTGGGCAAGTTTCTTAAACTCTCCTAAGCAACAGTTGGGGACAACGCCTTCCTTATGAGGCTTTTGTGAAGTTCAAATAAATAATCATGTATGTGAAGCACTCAATGCATAGAAAGTGCCCAACAAATGCTGATTTCTCTCCCCCATTCTTTTTGATAGTTTATTGCAATTTAGGATAAAAGTGGCTACATAATAGTCATATTTTCTTCTAGCAAATGTATTCCCATTTAGATACCATGAAATAAAACATATTAATCTTTCCTAGCATTTTATGGAAAAGAAAAACTTCACTTCTAGCTACACCATTTGAATTTGATGAGAGAATAACTAGATCCTATGACTTACTTGGAATATATAATCATTCATTAGCCATACGCATAGGGCTGGAATAAATAACATATTATTAAAACTACCCCCTTAGAATACCAACTTCCTTCCCTATTCCCATCTTCAGAGATGACTAAATTTAAAGTGACTTTGTATTTTATATGCTGAAGGACAGATAGCACCTTTGGGTAACATTCAAGGAAGTTACATTCTGATCCCATAATCAAGAAGACTTCAGAGCAGAATTCAATAGATATTTAGAAATACTAAAGTCATACCTGAACCAGTCAAAGAGAGCAAAAAATTTTTTCCTTAGAGGAATGTTTTTGGAGAAGTTACCTCTCAATGCCTGTTTCTTAGGTTGTAAAACTCCAGAGAGCCTCATTAGCATGGAGAAAGAAATACCGTGATCAACCTTCCAAGTTTTCTGCCATGAAAGGATATTCCCAGTGGAAATTCTCTGGGTAGTCGGTTTCCTCCCACCCACTAACTGGCACCGACTGCCTGCTCTTCCATATGTATGCATAAGATGCTGTCTTATCCAACCCTAACAGGTGCCATCCGCCTCATCCAGCTCCGTGACTCACCTGTGACACATCTCATACTGCCTAGATGATGAAGAGTCCAATGGCACAACAGGAGTCAAGCTTATTAACAGCCCATCTGCTCAGCCAGACGTTCCTCTCAACTGGATGTGAGAACAGGATGGGAGAGACCTAGCAGATCAGACCCACGTACTACTAAGCAGGCTGATTTTAGAGCATTGATCCTGGTTTCTGAAAATGATACATGCTCATTTTGAAATTACCTTAGAGCTTAGAAACTAATACAAATAATCTGCCCAACCTTAAGTTTTTCTATAAACCATAAACTCTTGTGATGTCCACATCATTTGCACCCTCCCTCAAGTCTTCGCTCAATGATTTTCTCACTGTAGCTTTTCCAGATCACCCTGTTTAAAAACGTAGGGCTCCACCCCTTGAACGCCTGTCCTTCTCCCCTCCTTTATTTTAATCATGATTCTTATCACCATATAATATACCATCTAATCTACCCATGCCTTCTGTTTAATATTTAGTTCCCTCCAGTCAAATGTAAAGTTGATGAGGATTTATCACCAATATCTAAAACAATTAACTAATACATAAGAGGTAGTTACTAAATACTTGCTGAATGACTACTACTTTGTTCTCTAATTTTCATGTACAAATACAGTGTCTTAAAATTTTTTTTCCACCTCCTTACTAACTCTACTGCCTTACAACATTCGTAATAGACCTATCCCAGTGCTAAACAGAGTGCAAGTGTAATAAATATTAAGAACATAAATCAATCAATTAATCATTGATCCCACTAGGGAGACATGAGAGAACAGGAGAAAAAGGAAAGAAATCAATCGCCCGGATTGAAATATGATATTTGTTATGCATCTGTTTACTGGACAAACATTTATTAAGAGACTTCCTTGCTATCTTTACTTTCACAAATGACTTTGCCCCAGTGAAAGATTGATCAGTGCAAATATCTACACTCAATGTAGTTACTTCTGTATGCTGTTGGAAACTGTGATTTTGCTTTAATACACTTTTCCTGAAGCAATAAATTATAAGCTTAAACATATAATGAGCTGTCCAAGGGTCTGGCACAATTATATATCCTATTCTCTTAAATCAGTTGCTTAGCAAATGCAGATAAACTCTCTGATTTACCGAAGGAATTTTCAGGACTCTATTTGAAATGCAGAAATGGTTTAAAAGCTTGATAGCATGGGACAGGCTGGTTGCTTATAAGAGGAAAAGAGAGATAAGGAAGACATAGAGCTTAATTTTAAAACTGGACCCAGCAGAGACAGATTAGGGATGAGCTAACAAGGAGAGAAGGGTCATTGGGACCCAACATCAATGGGACTTAGACTCTCTATGAAACACCACAGAAATACTGCCATTCTGATAGCTCTTGAGATGCCATCTAGTTAATCTCTTTGTTAGTGTACAAATGGTCTATTATTCACTTGCAAGAACTAGCCCAGATTTCAGAGGGTGCCCAACTCACCCAGTGAACAGTGCCTTATGCACTGGAGGAATATGGTTCCGTGTGGAAAGGGAGGATTTTTAAAGTGCGCTCATGATCAAGCATATGTAACAGGTATGCCCTTTGGAATTAAAGACATCCCACAGCTACAAGAGTTCTTTCACTCATGGATTTAACAAACATCAGTTGAGCTCCTACTCCACTAACCCCCAGGGACATAGTGGTGATGAATCAGACAATCAAGGTTCCTGACTTCAGAGAGTGGACATTTGAGGTGGAGAGGTAGTAAGGAACCAAATAATAATAATAACAACAACAACAACAATAAATAAAAATTAAGGTATCTATAGACTGTGAAGGAAATATGTAGAGTAATGAGAAAGAGGACAAATGAAAGACCACTCTGAGTAGCTGACATTGAAGCTGTGACTTGAAGGATAAACCATCCATGCAAAGAACTACAAAAAAAGGACGCTAAGTGGAGAAGCAGTCTAGGGTCAGACTCTGCAGCAGAAAGCAGGCTAGTGGTGCTTGAATGAAGGGGGGAGTCGCAGGGGATGAGGTTCGGGGGTGCACCAGAGCCAATTCATAGAGCAATGTGGTCCAGGTTTAAGGAGTTGGGATTTTATTTGGGGTGCAATGGGCATGACCTTTTCCTGTGACTTCCAGTTAAGGCCATATGTTAAGCAGGATGAAGAAAAAACTTCCAGCTACAAACACCTAGAAATGCTGGATAAAATGACAATTTTTCCCCCAAAAACTAAGCACAGATCTGAACTTGTGATATCTAAAGAGAGAGTTCCAAGTGCCAGGGAGAAAAGAGGTGGATATTGACAGAGAAGGGACATAAGGAAACATTGTGGATTACTGGAAATGTTTTAAATTTTGATGTGGGGAATAGCTAAATCAGTGTGTATCTATATAAAAATTAACTGAGCTATACACTTATGATTTTTGCATTATGTATATTTTATGTAACAAAAAGTTTTTCAAAATAAACCAAGGAGAGAGGAAACAGAACAGCAATTAGAATGCCAATAGATTTCTCAATTGCAACAACAGGGGTTAGCATCCAAAGGAATATTTCAACGTGTTCAAAGAAAATATCTCCATTTGGAACTCTTTATTCTATTAAAACATCTTTCCAAAGAATGTAGACAAAATAAAGACATATTTAGACAAAGAATAAGAATGTTACCAACCACAGATCATCACTGTGCATAGACTTGCGTGAAAAGGAAATTGAACTTAGTAGAAAAGAGTAAGAAGCAAGAAACAATGACCAGTGGAAAATGTGTTCTAAACATCACTAATCTGCAGTCCAGTATTTGGGAATCACCAAACTAGACAATGACTGAGGTTGTTGTTTTTAAATGCAAATTCTCCTTTAAAAAAAATTAAAAAATAAAAAATAAATACAAATTCCCTATGTCTTTGTTTTCTCACTTATAATATAGAGAGAACAGTACCTTCTGCACATAGTAGTTGTAAAGATTAAGTGTGTGCGCGTGCACGGGCACATGCTATGTGTGTGTCTCTGGAGCTGTGGCCGGCAATGGTGAGCTATTATCATTACATATTATACGTCTGAACCCTGGACAGAAAGCCTCGCTCTGTTGCCCGAAGAGAGTTCTTTCAGGAATATCATGACTCTTTGTTTCCTTATATATGACAAAGAGCTTATTTAGTATTTACAGTCTTCGAGATATTCATTAAACTATTTTCAAAAGAATATTGGGAATCCATTAAAGGGCTTCAAGCAGAAGAGTAGAAGACTCTGGTTTATATTTTTCAATGACCCCTGAGGTTATTGTATAGGAAATGGGCAAGAAAGGAAGAAGGAAAGCAAGGAAGCCAGCTACAGTGTATTTCAATAGGAAAAGTCAGAACTGATAGCACCCGAGTCTGAGCACAAATTATCTTAGGGAGAAATCTAGAAAAAATAATAAAAACAGAAGTGTATATTAGGATATAAAATCTGTTACTAAAGAACTACTGAGAACATCGGAAGATAAAGTTACTAATGATTGAGTCTCAAAAGCAGAAAATGCAACTCTGAAAACAGTCTCTTATTGTATTCTAGTATTATCTTCTGTTTATGCAGTGCTTTTAATAATCCTAGATTTCCATCCAAATTTATCTCCAGCTGTACAATTGTAGACTGGACGAATCTCACTCCCTTGCCTTTGATCATGCGATTGCATCTGCCCTAAATGTTCCGCTCTCCCTCCTCTGCCCTGCACAAAGAGCATACGTCAAAGACTTGCTCAGGGACGCCTGGGTGGCTCAGATGGTGAAGCGTCTGCCTTCGGCTCAGGTCACGATCCCAGGATCCTGGGATCGAGTCCCGCATCAGGCTCCCTGCTAGGCGGGGAGCCTGCTTCTCCCTCTGCCGCTGCCTCTCTCTATCTCTCTCTCTGACTCTCATGAATAAATAAATAAAACAAAACAAAAAAAAAAATTTAAAAAAAAAAAGACTTGCTCAGATTTCATCTTCTCCACCCCAGATTTTCTGCAGTGGGAATCAATATTTCTTTCTCTTATTTTCCAAATGGTCTACATCTATGATATTAATGGGCCTTTCCTTATTCCAGTCTACCTTATCTTATAGTTACCTGCATTATCACTCTTCCTGGATTACAAAACTCTAAAAATTAAGGAAAATGTCATATTCAATCTGCATCCTTTACATCTTCCAGCAGAGTATCTCTAAAAACATTAAAGGAATTGAAGCAAAAAGGGAGTCATTGTCATTGAACTACTTGAATGATGAGGCCTCTGGAAAAAAGACGGGGGAACCTTCATGATGGGGGGACTTCAGACCCAGCAGCAGCATAGGTCTCTGACAGCATCATCTCAGAAAGTTTGCCTCGGGGTGTCAGTCGTGATTTCCAGAATACTACTTACTCACCAAAAACATATTCCCATTTCCTAGTAGCAGAGAGGCACTGGGGGTGGGGCGGGGGGAGCTGAAAGCAATAAATATTTTTTTGCCATCACTGCCCTGGGCACCTTAATTTGGAGATGTTTTTATTTAACAGAAAAAAAAAATATTTTCATTCGTTAGCATCTTGCTAGTTTGGATTCTATTCCTACATTTTTGTGATTGACAAAGTTTTGCCCCATGAGGTGCTTCAGGGAAACTAGCATTAGGAATCAGAAAGCTTCCATGGAGTAAATCAAGAGTCCACTCGGAGACAAAATAATATAAAATGGAAGTGGAAATCAGCCTTCCTAAAGAGTCAAGCAGCTTGATGTGCTCTTGGAATTGTTGGAATAACGTGGCAATTTCCAAAAGACAGAATGGACAAGAATGTGGCAAGACTTGTCTGCCATGCATTCCTGTGGGTGCACAGTGGCTGCTTCCAGACTCATCTATAGAACTGTATACATGCCTTCTCCCAAGTAACTTGAGGCTTACTTAAAAATGTCAGCTACTAAGTCATGAAGTTAAGGTAAGAGAAGTTTTTCCCAAACGGCACAAGAATAATTCTGCAAATTCCCAAGTTGGCAGGTTTGGGAAGCCCCTCTGCTCCCCCTAGAGCAGATTCCTAATCTGTAAAAACAAATTTCGATCCTTATCCTCTGTCCGGCTGCCTGTGTTTCAGGCCGATCCTTAGCCTCTAAGCATGAAAGTTTAGCTCTCCTACCCTGTGAAGAGTCTAAAAGAAGCAACACAAAAAGATAGAACCAAAGCAGTTTTCTTTGGGGGGGGGGTGCTGAAAACTAGCAGGTGGCTCTGTACTGGCCAGGGCTTCATGGATGCCTGGGGCATCCGCAGGAGCACAACCCGAGCCTCAGGACCTCAGCCCCTCCACTGTGCATTACAGTAGTTAACTTCTCTGGTCCTTGCTTTCCCCATCTGCAAAATGGGAATAATAATACTTGACTCACAGTAGAGTCGATGAAATAATGTTAAATGAAGCAATCACATGGCCAGGTGTGGAAGGCAAACATGTACCAGAGGTGTTCGTCATTTTTAATGCCCTTAAACCCACACCCCTCAGTCCTGCAATAACCACACCAGCTCTTCCCTTAGAAGAAGGAAGGGTTGTGGTAGAGCCACATTGAACAGCACACCATATGCACAACTGCACCAGGGGATGAACTCTCAAGGCTGATCTATCCCCAGGAAAAAATAAGACACAGTTCCAAACTCAGCTGGCAAAATGTAAAGGGCTCTCATTCATATATGTGTCACAAAGGTGCATATATTTTCAAATTTTAATATTCATAGTTAAACAGTATTTGTTACATGTGATCTCCTGGAGACTTCACAAGAGAATGAGTTTTGGTAGCAGCAGGATTTTTTTTTCCTGATCACAATTAAAATTTTCATCCTTCTTTTAATGCCTATTGACTACTTGAAGGCAGCATTAAGAAGTGGATGGCAGTATAAAAGCTTGGAGACAGAAGCCAGAGAGAGAAAAATGCTCTGAGTAAAAAAAGTACAGAGAAGAGACAGGGAAAGATTTAGGAAAAGTAAATCGGAAATGCCAACTGTTGGAGAAGGTAGAGAGAACACATAAGGCTGTGGGGTCAAGAACAGAGACTGGTAAGAAATGAGAAATCCAATGGGAATTTCTGGAAATGCTATGTACGCTAAGATATAAACATCCCCCTTTTTCTCCCCTACAAAATTTTTATTAAATTCCTCATTGTTTACTGATGCACTGAGACAAGTGCATGTTCGTTTTAAGGGAGTTGAGTTTACAGAGGAACAAGAGAGGTCAAATGATAAATTAAAAATACAGAGGCATACTACATTTGTATTAATAGAAAAGTTGTTTCAGTCTACTCTCCACTAAATAAATGTTGAACGCAAATGTAGATAGAAGTCTGCAGGGGTCCACACTCCCCGGAGTCTACCCTGTTTCCTCAGTTTAGCTGGTGTTTGGGGAATCAGATTAAGGAAATGCAGAGGGACGCTCGGAGGTCAGACAAGGGTCACGACGGGAGAGAGCTGAAGAAACTGAGGATCCGTGTGTTTGCTGGGCTTGGTCTGAGATCGCTAACCCCTTTCTACAGAGGGACACAACAAAGGGACTTTCACAAAAGCAGCAAGAGAGAAGGAGCTGCCCTATGTGGAAAGAGGAGGGAGTTTCAGGAGGGCAGAGAAAGGGACTCCTGATAAATGCCACAGTGAGGGCCAGTGAGATGGGAAGAAACCTTCCTGTTTGGTGGCAAAAAGCCATCTTAGTGGAGAAATGAGACCTCGAGTGATAGCCGAGATTAACCAAGAGACCAACCTCAAAAGAAGCTTATGAGAGTCAGAGGCTCTCTTCTCAAATCCTGCATACTGTCCCCCTCCCTCTTCCTCCCCCTCCCCCCTTCCCCTCCCCCTCCTCCTCCACCCCGCTTTGGACAACTCACTGTTGCAACAGCCTATCTGGCATTTCCACCTGCTTGTTCCGTGGCAATTTCCATTGCACTGCACCCAAAGGGAACTGATCATCTTCCTCCCAAACTGTGCCACCCATTCCTTTCTCTTGGTGACCAGTGTCTACACGAACACCTGAGAACAGCCTGGGTTCCTCCCTTTTCCTTACTTCCCACAGAAACCGCTAACCAAATGCTAAGGATACCAGTAACATTTTGATATCTCTTTATCCATCACCTCCCTTCCTTTCCCACTCAATTGGTTTTTTTAGGTCTTCATCATTTCCTGCCTGTGTTATTATAGCACTTTCCTCGTGGGTCTGCCTGTCCAGCCTGGCATTCGTCTCTATCACTGCCAGAGTGAGCTTCCTGAAACACAAAGGTAATCACACCAATATCTTAGATTCAAATTCTTCCCTTAGCATCAATAATTAACATGGGTATAAGAGACAAGAAAATCACTTCACCTCTGTGCTTTCACTTCCCTTCTGTACAAAGGGAATTATGCTGAATTTCTCTACCTACAGCAGAAGGATTTCTATGATGATTAATTCAACACCTCTTTCTAAAAATGAAGTTTTAAGGATTGTAAATGTCAAAAAACAAGCCCATGATATAAAGCTAAGTTTTAAAGTTTTAACTAGAATACTAAATTTTATTTTAGAGCATGATCCAATCAACATGAAATGCATAGTAAAATCCTAGAAGAAAATGGTCTAAAATTTTAATGGTGAATGTCTCTTCATGATGTGATTATGGACAACTATTACTTTTTTATAACACATTTTTTTGCATCTCCCACAATGAGCATAAAATTTTTCTATAATAGAGGCAAAATATTCAACTTTTTAAAACCTAAGCTGTCTGAGGCACTAATACAAAAGAGAATTCCCAATATTTAAAACGGCTGTCATAATTCTGAGGAGGGCTGCTCGACTTGATTACTCACTGAACTGTTACAAGGAATTGTCCTCTCTTTGTGCTTCTCCCAGGGTTACTGTCTAAGAGACGTGACCAAGGACAATTCTGAACCATCCCCACACTTCCTGGCTAAGGAGGCTGGAAGAATACAGAAGGTGACAGTTAATTAAAGGAGGCTCCATGCGGCTGGCGGGTCCAGATTGTGGTGGGTAACCAACTGTAGCTCTTCTGGGGCCTCGGAATAAAATTCTGAATACTAGGGCACAAAATAAAGTGTAATTTATATTTGGACTTTAACACAATTGCTAAGTGAGAAAAGCAGCCAATAATATTCTCTACCGGGGCGCCTGGGTGGCTCAGTTGGCTAAGCAACTGCCTTCAGCTCAGGTCATGATCCTGGAGTCCCGGGATCGAGTCCCACCTCGGGCTCCCTGCTCGGCTGGGGGTCTGCTTCTCCCTCTGACCCTCTTCCCTCTCTTGCTATCTGTCTCTCATTCTCTCTCTCTCAAATAAATAAATAAAATCTTTAAAAAAAAAATTCTCTACCAATTTTATGCATAACATCCAGGGGAGCTGAAGAATAACCCCAAAAGGAATGATTTATAGATTCTTTCTTGGCAGCTGGATTTTCATTAAAGGACTCTTTTTCTACCTGTCTGTATTTTCAGCTTCTTGGCTTATCTCTTTCAAAGAGGAAGTTTCTTTTAAATTTTCCTACCAAGCAGGAGAGTAGACCGAGGCTAATTACAGGGGCACAGGAAGATTTCTGCAGCTACATTCTTCTCATTTCATCCACAACAATCTGCAGAACAATTCTTTAATAAAATAGACTTTGTAAAAGTGGTCGCTAGAAAAACTCAGGAGCTCTAAATCAGTGACTCTCCACCAGCGGCGATCTGGGCTCCCAAGATCCATTTTTCAGTATCGTCACTGAGGAGCTCCTACTGGCACCTAATGGGTAGAGGCCAAGGATGCTGCCAAACATCACACAATACACCGGAAAGCCCCCACTACAAGAAATGATCCAGCCCATATGTCAAAGCATTAAGATTGAGAAACAAACAATCAAAAAGAGTAAAATTGTCACTCATGGTAACCAGCTCTCAAGAGTGAGAGACAAATTTATCTCATTCTTTGTTAGACCCAAAATCACCTACTTTCCTGCTAAGGGCCTGCCCAGTAGAATTCAGGACTCTCTCCAGAAATAGAAGATTAGTTGCCTACTCTTCTCCAATTGGCCTCTTTCTTTAATACCCAAGCAGCAAGCCTCTCCTTATCAATAGAAATCAGAAAGAGTTCCTTCTAAATTTCATACAACTTGGACATCACATTAACTATCATTTTTCATCATATTAAATTGTCATCTGATACTTGACAGAGACTATTTTACAACCTGAAAGCAGAGAGCAAGAATTAAGTACTAATTAGGCTCTGGGTTGTACAGAGACCCAGAATGGAAGGGAAGGGATAAAGAAGAAGATGATCAAGACAAAATCCAATGTCCTTGAATTCTACCTAAATTCATCATGCCAAACAAAATACATGGACTTTGGAATAAGGAGACCTGGGTTTGAATTCCAACTCCACCATCTGAGAGTCGTGCAATATTTGACAAGTAATTACCTTCCCTGAGTATCAATTTTGCCCTGTCCTAAGTGGAAATAATTATATCTACCTCCCAATAATTTTTTGATCCCTCCAAATAGTAAGCAATCAATAAATATTACTTTCTCTCTTCTATATTCAACACTGTAATAGTGACTAGATCACATTGATTTTCTAATGCTCTTCCTCAATGGAAAAGCATTTAGGATCTGAGAGTCTTGGTTTCCACATCATAAAGGATATACGTAAATTGAGTATCAAATGATACATTATCATCTAGCGTTGTGCCTGGTATTCAGAAAGTGCACTGAGATGGTAGTCATTGTTACTCCCCAGAAAGGTCTCATGACTCTTCATCATCCCAAAGAAGGCTCCTTGATCTATGGTATGTTCTGATTAAAAGGTTTCCAACATCTGTGTTTTCCTGCAGCAAGTAGTTCACTTTTCTGGGTATCACTCCCCTAGAATGCCTGAGGGTTCCACTCACTCCCAGGGAGTCCCCTGGGCCCCAAGGAGAAGAAAGTCCAACATCTCCCAAATATATTCTGACTTTTCCCCATCCTGAGACTCCCCCTAATGAGAATTTTAAGTTTTAAATATCAAGGTCTATGTTCAGCATTGTACCTAGACCTTGGTGGACAGCTGAATAAATCACTAACAATGCAGGGCAGGAACCTTATGTCTGGGGCTTTAGATGAGAGAATGGGGGGCCCTTAGACCTTCTATATCCTTGCTGACTTTGCAGAAAAGGATCTCTGAAATTTTGCCTACTTCTCTACTTGGGAATTTACTTTTTTCTATTTTGACTTTTGTAACATGAGAGATGGTATCTAACTATACTCTGCTCTGTATCTTTTTACAGCTTCTGACCCAGAGCAATCAAAGTCAGCCTCTCAAAGCCATTGTGTATGCTCTGCTGTCTGATCAAGTAGACTGGGAGCTTCATTTCTCCTCTAGATTTGTCCTCCTTCCACCCTCCACTGAAACAGAGCTGATATGGCAAAGACTCACAAATACAGGCAATCTTTTGTCCTAGAAAAAAATTCCATGATCAGTCCTATCTTTCTATTGCAGTGGATTATTGCTGCAATAGATAAGATGATATAATCTGTAAGGAAGTCTTCTTCCATCAACTAATTTCCAGATAATCCTTCAATGCTTCTGCCCTCAAGACACTAATAACATCTTATCCTTCTTTACCCTGTTCTTCTTTACATACAGCTTGATGAGCATTTTATCCTCTTACACCTGCTCACCTATCTTCTTCCCACACAGACACCAAGCAGATGCTAAGCAGGGCTGACTCATTTGTTCCCATAAACTAATACAGCATAGAGCATGACCCATTAAAGGTAAGCAATAAATATTTGTTTAAATAATCACACCTAGGGGCACCTGGGTGGCTCAGTTGTTTAGGCAACTGGCTCTTGATTTCAGCTCAGGTCATGAGCTCAGGGTTGTGGATCAAGCCCTGTGTCCAGCTCCACACTCAGCATGGAGTCTGCTTGAGATTCTCTCTCTCCCTCTGCCCCTCCCCCAGCTCACACTCTAAATAAATAAATAAATAAATAAATAAATAAATAAATAAATAAATATTTTAGATAAATGAATAAATAATTGCACCTAAAACATCTATTTGCATACACAATATGACATAGGGAAACCTTGTATACAGAAAACATGAACAAAAATGCTTTATAAATTGATGTAATTGTACTACTCAGGCATCAAATGCATAGCCACCAGAACTGATGGCAGACTGAGCAAAGTCATCTTGGTCTTTGAGTAATGCAAGATGGTGATGCCAACTAGCAAACTCAGTTCACAATAAGGTCTCCTAATGCCTCTGAGGACTAGCATTGGAGTATCTCACTTCCTTTCAGGCAGACCAGTCCAAATTAACCCCAGGTCTCACCTGAGGGTACAATCCTCTGGCTTCACTCCCATGGAACCATGGATCCTGGATCATCCCTCAGAGGAAGAGTTTCTTCTTTGGAGCTTGGGCAGTGATATATTTGAGACCCATTTACCAATGAGTAGCTCTTACAATTAGTCTGACCATGAGACACATGTGTAGTAATAAAGCAATAAGCAAGTATCTTTTGAAGTTGTTGCAAATGAGCTGGACTTCAGTAAGAGCAAGAAAAGAGGCAAGAGAAATGTCTTCTGCTTTTACTATAATACAATCCTGTATACAGTATTGTAATGAAGAGTACATTTGACAATAGCCATCCATAGGTCATTCTCAGTAATAGGGATGTTCTAGATAATCAACAATTCCATGAGCAAAGAGATGGTGGCTGATGGATAGTCAGTTTTAGATACTTGATATGTTGTCTATGATGACTCAAACTTAAAAACATTTTTAATTTTCTTTAGAAAGAGGAACTGTGAGAGCTTTAGAAAAATCTTAAGAGCGTATCTTGTCAAACCTCTCATTTTACAGATGAAGTACCAAAGCCTAGTAGCTTCATCTGTCCAAAGACATAGTCTTAAACTTGTATTTATTTATTTACACTCCAACTTGTTTCAGAAAATACATAAGCTAACCAAGACTACATTCAGTTCAGCAAGAGGAAATAAGTAATTAAATAAGATTAAAGAGGGATGAGCAGGTGAGAGTGAGATTTGTACATCATAAAGCCTTAAATATTGGTTAGAAGTGGGCAATAAAACTGGTTCCAAGCTTTCTAACAGTCAATCACATAAAGAAAGAACCTCAATCTGTTTCATAGTTTGGAGTCTATAAAATTAAGAACCAGTTGCTCAGAAAGTTGCCAATCCTGCACCAAGATCACAGAATCATTTCTCCCATACATTCTCATAGAGAAGTCCCCAGTCTTCACAGAAAAGAATAAAATGATGGCATCACCTGAAGAGCAGTGACTCTTTGGAGGACTAAGATGTTTCAGGCACATGGCTCAATACTGAGATAGAATCTAGAGAATAGGGAGGACTAGATGGACTGCACACCTTGAGGCAAGGCTCAATAAGCAACATTTGCCTCAAACACAATTGTGACACATATTGAGGGGCAGTGACTTGTCGATACTTAACCTGCCCCATTTTCACTGTCTCCTCTCTCACCATGGGCCTTCCACTCATCCACTCAATGTTCCAGTGAGATCCAAGAACATTCCTCAACATCCCCCCGATGCATTCAGTCAGCAAGTTTTATTAATTTTGCCTCCTAAATATCTCACAATCAACCATTTCCTTCTATCCTGAATTCCTATACCACCCCGTCATCATTTCACCTACAACAATTCTCTGCATCTACTCTTGTGCCCCCGCCAATCACGATCCCCAGAGACTTTGTGACCTTTCCAAACACAACTCTGATGATACCGCTCCCCTGCTTAAAACCTTTCAGGATTTCTCTGGTGCCCTCGGAGTAAAATTCCAAGTCCTTAACACAGCAGAGCAGGTATTGCATTGTCTGGTCCCTAACTGTCTCCAGCCTTTTCCACAGCCACTCTCTCACTCTCCTCACTCCAGGCACACAGGTCTGTGGGCAGTTCCAGTAGGTGCTTTATACTTCATCAGAACCTTGAAATCTCCCAAGTATTCACTTCTGTGGTGCCCTATTTGCATTTGTCATGTTGTAACCAGTTGTTTACTGGATAGTCATGTTGTTAAAATCTCTCTACCCCATGCATGTAAACCTCACAAGGTAAGGAAATTCATCTTTCTAGCTCACTGTTGTATTCCTTATGTCACAGAGTACCAGGCACAGCACAGTGAAATACTTGAATGAATAAGTAATGGGATGATTAAATGGATAAAAAGTGAATATTAGAGTCTAGCCATCCTATTTTTCCAGATAGATAGACAATTTTATGTGATGTTTAGAGCCATGTGTTGGCAGACATCCTCCACAGGTCTCTTGGTTTCTGCTTGTCTTCCAAGAAAAAGGCATTGATGGCTTTGTTCTGGATTATCTTTGCAAGGATGTCTACACAACAAACAACCTTGGAAGACAGAGGTGGTATCTCTTTCCAAAGCAGAGGGCCTGTTTGTTTCCTGACCATAAACATAATGTCTCCCTCTGGAGCAATGGTTTGAGAAGACTGCTAGCAGCCCTCTTACACAACTGAGGGTTTCTTAAATTCAGGGTTTCTATGACAAAACTACTGTGTGCACAGCATCCACTTGGGCTGTTATCCATTGCCTCTGTGGGACTTAGCAAGCCAAGGAAACCAATATAAACATGAAGCTCGTGTTATTTTCTGTACAGTGAATAAAAAAGTTCTCTCTCATCCAAGAGTCTCATGTCTTCTGCCAGCATCTATGAAACTATGGCAGGCTAATTTGATAGCTTGCAAATAGGATAAAATCTTAGACTCTTCACACTTCTCGACACCATGGGCTTTAACAATTGGCAGAGCTGGGAGGAGGGGGTAAAGGCTGAGATCCTCTTGTGAAAATTGGGAAATCTACGAAAGACAATATTTCAATTGGCTGTGAATTTGGAATCTTCTTCAAATGGTAATTTTGGGGTGACTCCAAAAATATGTTAACTCTTGGCCTCAGATTTCATAAATATTATAAATATATTATAATATGGTGTTAATAAAAGTGTGATTCTTGGAGCACTTGCAACAGAAATGTCTCAACTCCCACACCCTATCCCAAGTCTATTAAATTGAAACTATACTCATAAAATTATTTTTATAGTTGAAAAATCAAGTTTGCACTGATCCATTGATATTTTTCCCCATACCTCCTAGAAACCAAGAGCATGCACCCTCCCTCAGACAAACACATATATATTGTTCAACACCAGGATCTTAAGAGTTATAGCTATGCCCACACTGTAATCTCATCCCATCATTTCTGTTTGTAATAATCCCACCCATGTTCTTCAATTCAATACATCACCATCTTATATATATTTTATGGATAATAAATAGATGGTAGATGATGATGACAGATAATGAGAGGCAGCATATCCACAAACAAGATAAACACAATATATAGAACCTCTCCATTTGGAATAGGGCAAGTACATAAGGCAGATAAAAAAGAATTTATAAAGTTTTTCCTTTAACAGAAAGTGAACTGATAGTCTTCTCTTTAAATCTATACATGCTTTTTTTCTTTCTGCCCATGGACACCGCCAAGTAAGCATCGTTAAAGTTTCCCCTCCCACCGCCGTCCTGTCTAAGAGTCTCCCAAAGAGCCTGACCAGCTGTGGAAGCTCTTCATTGGAGGTTTGAGCTTTGAAACAACCGATGAGAGTCTGAGGAGCCGTTTTGAGCAATGGGAAACACTTACAGACTGTGTGGTCATGAGAGATCCAAACACCAAGTGCTCCAGAGGCTTTGGGTTTGGCACGTATGACACTGTGGAGGAGGTGGAGGTAGCCATGAATGCAAAGCCACACAAGGTGGATGGAAGAGCTGTGGAACCAAAGAGGGCCGTCTCAAGAGAAGATTCTCAAAGACCTGGTGCCCACTTAACTGTGAAAAAGATTTGTGTTGGTGGCATTAAAGAAGACACTGAAGAACATCATCTGAGAGATTATTTTGAACAGTATGGGAAAATTGAAGTGATTGAGATCATGACTGCCCGAGGCAGTGGTGGAAAGAGAGGCTTTGCTTTTGTAACATTTGATGACCATGACTCTGTAGACAAGATTGTCATTCAAAAATCCCATACTGTGAATGGCCTCAACTGTGAGGTAAGGAAAGGCCTGTCTAAGCAAGAGATGGCTAGTGCTTTATCCAGCCAAAGAGGTCGAAGTGGTTCTGGAAACTGGTGGTGGTCGTGGAAGTGGTTTTGGTGGGAATGACGACTTTGGTCATGGAGGGAACTTCAGTGGGCGAGGTGGTTTGGTGGTGGTCGAGGTGGTGGTAGACATGGTGGCAGTGGGGATGGCCATAACAGACTTGGTAATGACAGAAGCAACTTTGGAGGTGGTGGAAGCTATAATGATTTTGGCAATTACAACAATCAATCTTCAAATTTTGGACCCATGGAAGGAGGAAATTTTGGAGGCAGAAGCGTGGTGGAGGCCAATACTTTGCCAAACCACAAAACCAAGGTGGTATGGCGGTTCCAGCGGCAGCAGTAGCTATGGTGGTGGAAGAAGGTTTTCATTACTGCCAGGAAACAAGGCTTAGCAGGAGAGGAGAGCCAGAGAAGGGACAGGGAAGCTACAGGTTACAACAGATTGGTGAACTCAGCCAAGCACAGTGGTGGCAGGGCTTAGCTGCTACAAAGAAGACATGTTTTAGACAATAATCATGTGTATGGGCAAAAAATTCAAGGACTGTATTTGTGACTAATTGTATAACAGGTTATTTTAGTTTCTGTTCTGTGGAAAGTGTAAAGCATTCCAACAAAGTGTTTTAATGTAGATTTTTTTTTTTTTGCACTCATGCTGTTGATTGCTAAATGTAATAGTCTGATCATGATGCTAAATAAATGTGTCTTTTTTTAAAAATAAATAAAATAAATCTATACATGTAAAATTAAATGACATCTCTAGCAAATAAAGAACCTGAGTATTCAGTAGTCTTTATTGCTATAGTAAGGTCTGAATTTTCTGCTTCACTTTATTTCACAAATAAGCTCCAAACCTTGCAGCGTCCTATATGAAAAGCACTGCTTGCTCAAATGCCAAGAATGAAAGATCTAATTACTGATGGAAACTCACCTGTGAGCACAACCCAGCAAGAGCCGCTAGCAGGGTTCATTTAGAGTCTCTTAATGGTTTTGATTCAAAGAACTCCCTGAAGACTGAACTGATTACATCAGGATTTCTGGCTGCAATGGTCAAAGTAATATCCACAGGATATGACAGGAATTATGATGGATATCGAAAGCTCTGCAAATCGAAGAGTAAAATCACTTTTCTACCTGAGAGTTCTGTTCCATATAAAACTTAGAATATATCAACAGTGAAAAGTTAATCTCTTCCCAGTGGAAGTAATGAAGATATACAACACACAACTCTGCCAGAGAAAAGGAGAAGAGTCTTTTCTGTGTGAAGATTTTCTCCTCACGTAACCTAATTGGAAATTGCTTATGATACTAAATAATCCATTGGATTATTTTTTTTATTTAAATTCAGTTAGCCAACTTATAGTACATCATTAGTTTCAGATGTAGTGTTCAATAATTTACCAGTTGCGTATAACACCCAGTGTTCATCACATCATGTGCCCTCCTTAATGTCCATCACCCAATTACCCCATCCCCCCAACTCACCTCCCCTCCAGCAACTCTCAAGTTTGTTTCCTATAGTTAAGAGTCTCTCATGGTCTTTCTCCCTTTCTGGTAACTTCCCATTCGGTTTTCCCTCCTTTCCCCAAAGGTTCTCTGCCCTGTTTTTTATATTCCACATCTGAGTGAACCCATATAATTGTCTTTCTCTGATTGACTTATTTCGTTCAGCATAATACCCTCCAGTTCCATCCACGTTGACGTAAATGGTAAGATTTCATCCTTACCATTGGCTGAGTAATATTCCATTGTGTGTGTGTGTGTGTGTATATATATACATATATATACACACATATACACCACATCTTCTTTATCCATTCATCTGTCGATGGACATCTTGGCTCTTTCCACAGTTTGGCCTATTGTGGACATTGCTGCCATGAACACTGGGGTGCAGATGCTCCTTCAGGTCACTGCATTTGTATCTTTGGGGTAAATCCCTAGTAGTGCAATTGCTGGGTCATAGGGTAGCTCTATTTTTAACTTCTTGAGGAACCTCCATACTGTTTTCCAGAGTGGCTGTACCAGCTTGGATTATTGAATATCCACCAGATTAACATAGAAAAAATTGATCGGCCTTCACAGTATATATAAATTTACTGTGGACAACTTTCTCTTTTCAAATCAATGTCTTTCAGATATTAAGATGTGTCTTTCTTTTTTGTTAAGATTTTTATTTATTTATTTAAGAGAGAAAATGAGAGAGAGAGAGAGAGCATGAGAGGGGGGAAGGTCAGAGGGAGAAGCAGACTCCCTGCTGAGCAGGGAGCCCGATGTGGGACTCGATCCCAGGATCCTGGGATCATGACCTGAGCCGAAGGCAGTCGCTTAACCAACTGAGCCACCCAGGCGTCCAAGATGTGTCTTTCAATGTGACCTAAGGTTTGGTGCTATGACAAAAAGTTTCAATTTAACTTTTAAAAAATGGTTGTGGGGAATTATTCTTTTCTTCATTTTTGAACCTATATTTAAAGAGCCAAACATATAATTTTTAAATACACACATATATACACACATTTAAAATGAAAACCGGTTAAAGCCCAAATGATTTATGTAGATACTCTGCCCTCTAGAGAGTAGGGCATAACTTCCCACTTCTAATGTGTGGGCCTAATGACTTCCTTCCAAAAAGCAGAAGACGGAGGGGACAAGGGACAGATTAGAATGGAAAAATCTGACAAACATGACCTCAGTGAAGAGTTCAAAGTTTACAGCACCAGTAACAACTCATGCTCTCTTGATACAATATGATGAGAATAGCACATTTACCTCTGTGGTTCTCCTCCCCAAAACTCCCAACCCCAGTCTAATCATAAAGAAAACATCAGACAAATCCCAGTTGAGGGACATCTACAAAATACCTGACCAGAACTCCTCAGAACTGTCCACGTCATCAAAAACAAGGAAAATCTAGAGGCTGGTAAAAGGATATAAACTTTGAGTTATAAGATAAATAAGGTCTGAGGTCTAATGTATAACACGGTGACATAGTTGGAAATACTATATTGTATATTTGAAATTTGCCAAGAGAGTAGAATTTCAGTGTTCTCAACAAAAGAAGAAAGAAAAGAGATAAATTTTTTTAAAAAAAGAAGTTTCCCATTTTTCTTATCCTATATATTAAAAATGAAAGCAAAATGAGTTATATTGTCTAGAGGATAGCAATTCTTATATAGTGTTCACAGAATGATCATTAGAGGTGCTCTGATTTGCATGTGAATGGGGAAATTAAACTATAATCTTGAAAGACCAAAAAAGAAAAAAAATAAAACAAAGGAGAGTCTCAGAAACTGTCACAGCCCCAAGGAGTCTTGAGACATGATGAGTAAATATAATGTGATATTCTGGATGGGATCCTGGATGAGATCCCAGGTGGATACCAAGGGAACCTGAATAAAATATGGCCTTTAGTTGATAATAATGTATCAATATTAATTCATGTGTTATGACAAATGTACCATACTATAAGATGTCAATAACAGGCAAAACTAAGAGTAGGGTACATAGGGACTCTGTACTATCTTTACAATTTTCCTGTAAATCTAAATCTCTTCTAAAATACAAAATTTAGGGGCACCTGGGTGGCTCAGCAGTTAAGCGTCTGCCTTCGGCCTAGGTCATGATCCCAGAGTCCTGAGATCAAGCCCCGCATCAGGCTCCCCGCTCCATGGGGAATCTGCTTCTCCCTCTGCCCCTGGCCCTGCTTGTGCTCTCTCACTCTTGCTCTGCGCTCTCTTGCTCTCTCTCTCTCTCTCTCTCTCAAATAAATAAATACATAAAATCTTAAAAAATAAAATAAAATAAATTTACTTTTAAAGTTTTTTAATGAGTCAATACATTATTTTCTGAAAACAAATTAAAGCTACAAATTCTAAAGCCAGGTTTGATGCTAAGCCAGTAGTGATTATCTAATTATATCCATGTAGGCTAATTATAACATAGTTATATTTTTTGAGGGTTTTTTTTTAAGATTTACTTATTTATTTATTTGACAGAGAGAGAGAGAGCACAAGCAGGGTGGAGGGGCAGAGGGAGAGGGAGAGGGAGAAGCAGACTCCCAGCTGAGCAGAGAGCCTGACGTGGGACTCGATCCCAGGACCCTGGGATCATGACCTGACCGAAGGCAGACGCTTAACGACTGAGCCACCCAGGCGCCCCATAACATAGTTATATTTTAACAAAACTAGATAGCATCTAAAAGCAAGATGAGGAATTACATATTAACAAACCAAAGAAGAAAAATGCATTTATGCTTACAAAATCTTCCATGTCACTTCTGAATCACATCTTCTAAATGTCAATTTCTCTAGCAAATGCTTTCAGAACAGAAGCCACCGTTTTACTGTTCCTGGTAATACAAAGCACTGACCTCAGCTGATGGCAAAAATAAAGTATGCAGGGCTAATAAGGCATAAATTCAGGATAAAAAGTTACATTCTCAAAAAAAAAAAATCCTCCTGTACATGATGCCTGAAAATCCTTTTCTTGGGTATAAAGTATCTCCCATCACAAAGACTTAATTACAAATTCTTTCTGCTTCATAATGAACCAAAATTTCTACTCAGGTCTAAAGGACTGGCAAGGGCTATTTCGGCTGCATGGCTTGGCAATGGCCTTTCACAAAGACATGGATTAAGATGAGAAAGAGAGAGAAGGGAAGAGAAGTGTACTATTCACACTATAACTCAGATGTTTAGCTCTATTTGTATTTATATAGATTTCATATATACTGAAGTGATGTCCTAATTGGTATTTAGGGTCCCAATATATCTCATGAGACTTCATTTAGCTCATGAGATATATTGGGACCCTAAATACCAATTAGGACATCACTTCAGTACAGAAATATATACTGATTTCCAAACACTGAATTATAAACAACTGACTATGGAAACCAGACCATGTGTAAAACGTTGCCGACTCACATACATTCGTATCAGGAGTTTCACGTGTTGTGTCCACTTACTTAGAGTATTTGAGTAATGCTACACCTCTCTTCCTCTTCATCCAATTAAAGTACCAACACTGTCTGTCCTAGGGGAAAAATTAAGGACATTGCAGAGTTGTTCCACAATAATATTTATAATAGGGAAAAGAGCTCATTTCTAACAAAAAGGAGACTGCTTAAATGAACATGCACGTCTATATAGTGGTATATTATGCAATCATTAAAATGGCTACAGAAAAACATTTAATGTCAGGAAAAATTTTTTATGATATACTGGGGTGGGGTCAATTAACCTGTTCATTCTCAGATCAACCTCCATCATTCTCTACCCTGTCCCATCTCTCGGGGAACTATATTTTCTTACCCTGTGGCATCCGGTGGTTTCAGACAATGAAAGGCCCCAGCAGAACACTAAAGTGTGGGTGTAGCCAACAATGTCACAACGCACGCAGATCACCTGGAACCCATGTCTTTATGGTTTCTGTGTGTACCTCACCCACCTCCCACAAGCTTCCATGTGGTTTCATTTCAAGGGAGCCCCTGCAGTTATTTTTTGGAGAACTGTTTTCAGGCTACTAGAGCTCGCTTTGCTTAGCAAAGACCTGGAAATGTCTGGGCACTTCGGGGGAGGAGGTTACTCATCACCACTGCCGGAGATGGGTGGGAGTAAAAAAAAAAACCCAGCTCCCTTGCTTCAGGATCAGAGAATGGAGGCACAGCTTACACTGTAGGATCCAGCTACAGCCACCCTCTGAGGAGCTCTGCCTGGCTTTCACTCCTCTCTGACCCTGCCTCTCCACTCCTCCATGTGTCTCCCCCAGGAGCACTTCCACAGTAACTCCTTACGCACAAATCCTTTCCCCAGGAGAACTCCCTCTCCCTCTGCCCCTGTGCTGCCCCCAGCAGGGGCTGCATCTCCTCCATGGCTGCAGCTCCTGTCAGCTAACATCGACCTGCTTGACCAGTACAAGCACACTCAAGTCTCTTATGTAAAGGTTATGACATTATTCAGAAGAGTGGGACTGTGAGATTTGTTATGGGGGGTATTTGCGTGTCTCAGATAAAACTGAACAATCTTGAACCACCCAAACATCCTGGGCCTCCATTGCCTCCCACTCCCTCATCTCATGCAGCCCAACACCAAGAAGCAGCTAGCCCAACAGAAAGAATGGTTTGCTGAAGACTCACTGAGGCTGATGTGCTGTTCTCCAAGATGCGGTACATGTTTGAGCTAGAGACCAATATAAGGTGCTGTTTCCCCCATTGTCAGGATACATAGGCTGGAAATTAAGAGATGGAGGTAGAAGAATCCCTTTTTACTATTAGACATAATATTCCACCATTGCAACCTTGCAGCCCTGAGTTCCAATGGCTTATGGATCTTAGTTCCCAAGGGAGGAAGGTTCCATAATCATCCCATTAAGTTATAAGTTACAACTGTCATCTGGTCACTTTAGGCTTCTCATGCCATTGATTCAACAGGCAGAGGAGTTACTGTACTAGCTGTGATGATATATCCAGTCTATCAAAGGGAACTGCATCAAGGATACACGACAGGGGCAGAAGACTACGTCAGAACCCAGAAGATGCCCCAGGGCACCTCGTGGGACTTCCATGTCCCAGTAAAAGTCAATGGAAGATTAAAACAACCCAATCAAGGCAGGACCCCTAATGACGCATGTGCTTCAAGAAGAAAGATTAGGATCACTCCACCAAGAATAGAACCCAGGTAAGGTGTGCCTCAGTGTAAGAGAACATGGAGTGGCCAGTAAAAGAAAAAAATGATGTGTCCATGATATGACCTCATGACCATCCAGAGAAAGGAGGGTTGTAGCCGCTCTGCACATTTTCCTGACACACGTGCCTGTATGTTAACAAAATGCCTAGTTTTACCTTTCCCCTTCATGTACTTTTTCGTTTGGGGGTTATGGGTGAGTTCCAACTTTGTCATTTAGTCCTCAGAAACCCTAACCACAACCAGGAGAACCCGGAACCAACGGAGGTGCGGCATATCACCTGGAGAACCTAGCTTGGCTAATACAGTTACTTCATGCCTCCATTTGGGGGGAAAGGAGGAAAATGTTTCTCTGTCTAAATGACAGCTGCCTCCTACTAGGCGGAAATGTGAAGTGTTGCATGGACATTAAACACGGAGCAGAGCGAAAGGGACACTGAGTAACAAAAAGGAGACACAGTCACAGCCACCCTCCTGTTGGCTCTCAGATCCATTTGCTGCCCTTCTTCTCCCAGTTGCATTGCGCAGGCAACTACATTTCCCCAGCCTCGAGTATTTAACCAGAAGACCGAAGGAATCATCAGCAAATAGAAGCCACCATATACATTTCAAACAAGGGTAAAATAAAGGGGATTTATTACACAGCTGATGCAAGAGTTTAGAAGCCAAGCAGGATGGCGAGGCAGCCCAGAAATTACCAACAGTAGGAAAACGCTTCACTCCCAGACGTGAGGGATGAAGGGAAGAAGCAGTGCTAAGAGAACGCAGACCCCAGGACCATCTAGCTGGAGGGAGGTCTGTGGAGAGAGCTGCAGAGCTAGCGCTGAGGAGTCCTGACTGATACCATTCTGAAGTATAAATATAGAATACCACCAAGTCTGTGCAATATGTTCTCAATTAAAGAAAACATGCATACATATTCATAAAAATGTTCTGGAAAGATAGACTTTCAATTTGTTAACAGTGGCCAAAAACTCCAGTATATAGTAATCTCCCTCTTATCTTAGGGGGATGTTCCAAGGGCCAAAAACTCCGGTATATAGTAATCTCCCTCTTATCTGTGGGGGATACAATCCAAGACCCCTAGTGGGTGTCTGAAACCATGGATAGTACCGAACCCTATATTATATATCCTATGCTTTTCCTATAAAGACATACCTATGACAAAGTTCAATTTACAAATTAGGCACAGTCAGAGATAATAATGAGTAATGAAATAGAACAAGTCAAACAATTATGTTTAAAATAGTTATGTGAATGTGGTCTCTTTCTCAAAATATCTTCTTGTACTGCACTCACCCTTCATCTTGTGATGAGGTGAGATGACAAAATGCCTTCAGGGTGACATGAAATGAGGTGGATGACGTGGGCATTGTGACCTAGCACTAGGCCACTATTGACCTTCAGTGGTATGTCAGAAAGAGAACCATCCGCTTCCAGATGGTGCTTGACTGCAGATACCTGAAACCACGGAAAAAGTGAAAACACCAGTAAGGTAGGACTGCTTTACCAAAATTCTGCTCTTCGATCCACATAATTCCTTTTGGAGGTCCCGAAGAGAAATATATTCGTAGACCCATAATGTCCAGCAAACAAATAATTTTTCTTATATTAAATGTGGCCCCAAATCCTAATACGTAACTCTAGTGAGCAAGATTAGACTACGATTTCTTCCTACCTCTACCTATGGCGTCTTGCTCCTCCTCTCCCTTGCTTGCCATTGAACATACTCTGATTGTAGGTTCCAGGCTGCCTCCACGCTAGGGGGAAACGGGAAGTGTTGAAGAGCTGAGGGAAACTTCTGCAAGGCACATAGAGGAAGTATGCAGCAGCAGTGTCTACAGCTGAGGGAGGGAGAGAGCCCAACGGAGGCACGGGTGCTTGTGGCCACGAGAAGTCTGGGGGCGGGGCAGGAGCACTGAGAAAACAGCTCCAAGGAACACCAGCAGCAGGAAGCCTCAACCATCAGTGCCTGGGGAGGAGAAAAGCAGCTGAGAGAGATCTTCAGTGAGACACATACAGGTGAAAGCTGCTGAGGGAAAAAGGCAGGGTGGGACTCAGTGCTCACTTTTTACGTAAAGTTCTCACACTCTCTTTGAGAAGCAAATAATCATCCAGGAGAGGGGCCAAGAACATAGTCCTTTATCCATCACTGTGTTATACTTGGGATCTTGAATCTCTCCCAATGACCAGATCTTTGTCACTGGCTTAATCTCACTGTGCCCAGGTCCCTCTTTTCAAGAAGAGCTCTCTCATGAGAAATACAGCAGACACTACTGGCTGCCTACTCCCATCTCCTTTTACATAATAGGACTCTCCCACTTTGTGCAGGGATCCACCCTTCTCTGGGCCTCTATGTGCTTTAGGGAAGGCTAATACCATGTGGAGCCTCAGGGGGCAAATGCTGATTGATGTAAGCCCATCACTGAGGTCCCATTCTCCTTGCAGATGAGCTTTAGGCATGAGTATATGAGGCACTTTTGTTTGATGAAACATGAGAAGGTATCTGCTATCAGGCTTCTGGGAAAGACTTCTTCACTCTAAAGAAGACACACATGAAGGCACCTGGGTGGCTCAGTCGGTTGAGCCACCAACTCTTGGTTTCGGCTCAGGTCATGATCTCATGGGTTGTGGGATGGAACCTCTTCAGGCTCTGTGCTCAGCAGGGAGTCTGCTTCTCCCTCTCCCTCTGCCCCTCCCCCAACTTGCAAGCACACACACACACTCTCACGGGCGCTCTCTCTCTCAATTAAATTAATAAATAAATCTAAAAAGAAGAAGAAGACACACATGAGGAAAGGAGTTCTTCTAGATGGCCATATCTGGTTAGGACCCTTGAAAGTGTTGCAGCCTTCTCACATTAGGAGGGCAACACGCCTAAGGGCAAATCCAAAATGCTGACGATGGCAGAGCAGAAAGACAGAACATGGAGTCTAATGATGTAATTTATCCATTAAATTAGCCGATGCTGGCACTGCCCTATCCTTGGTTTGTGAGATACTTAATATCCTGGATTAAAGGTATTGGGTTTGGAATTTTCTGTTGCATGTAGTCTAAAACATTCTAAATGGTATAGGCAGTATCTCAGACCTTCTCCTGATGAGTTGTGTTTTGGTTGGTGTTATTAATAATGCTAGTTATCCTAACGAACAACCCCCAAATCTCAGTGGTTGAACACAATAGAAGTCCATGGCTGGCTCATGATCAGGTATGTTTGGCAGCTGACCTTTTCTGTGTGGTTCAGAGATTCTTGCTCCTTCTGTCTTATGTTTCCAGTATTCTTTGGTGTTTCCTTGACGTCATCTTTGGATCCTCTGCATTCAACTCACTGACAAGTGAACTGGCGGAATATAAAAGATGGCAGAAGACATTTAGGGGCCAGATCTGCCCAGAGAGTTGATTCATTCACATGTTTTCTAGGCATGTCCAGCGGATTTGTCGAGTTTATATTTGTCTACACATTACAGAAACCCAACTGCACCAGCACTAACAAATTGAGTTCATTTTTTACACACACAAATATAAAATCCAAACAAGACAGCTTAGCATTAATACAGCTATACCAAGATGCCACCTAGGACCTAGGATCCTTCTGTCTTTCCCCTCTACCACTCTTAGTATGAATCTTTCTTCCTTATGCTTCTAAATGGTGCTACACTTCTAGGGATTAGAGTATTATACTAAATTCCAGACAGGAAGGAGGAGAAAGGGCTAAAAGCATGTTTCAGCTGTCTTTCTCTTTTTGGTCTAGGGAAAAAAAAAAAAAAACTTTCCTGGAAAGCTTACCCAAAAGACTTCTGCTTATTTTTCATTGGCCGGAACCATATTTTCTAGCAAGGGAGATTGGTATAATGAGTGCTCAGCTAGCTACATTGCCATACTGAACAAGTGGGCTTCTGTAACTAAGGGGGAAGGGAGGATGGATACCAGGTAGGCAACTATGAGAGTGTGCTCACCTAGATGTGCCAATCATCCAGAGCTTCAGGTGAGACCTCTGGTACACTGGTTCTTTTCTCTGCCTCCTTTGAGGCCTTTAAATCAGGAGTCCAACCAATGAAAAGAAATACCCTCACTTTCTTTAATGTCCATGTATTGAAGGAGTTGAAGATTTCAGATTTGCTACCTCTATGGTACACACTGGATAGCTAGTTTGTGCAAGCACATGTTAAATGCCCTTGTTAAACACTACCTTGAAAATGGAGAGATCCTGCCCTCCCTCTAAATTCGCATCAAGCAGAACGTGCAGCAGAATGTGTTGTTCTGTGTTCAAGGTCAGAGGCTCTGGGAGTGGCCAACCCAGAGCGTCTCCATTGTAAGGAAGGGTGTCCAGGTGGCAAGCCTTGGTCTCCTTGGAAACACTGGCTATGCAAGGAGGGGAAGGGCCACTGACAGTTGCTTGATAGAAAACTTGCTGCACGTGGAGCCCAGCAGTGGATGCTCTGTGCAGTCAGCCGCTCCTGGACTCCCTGTACATAAGTTCCCCCAATAAACCTATGTCTTGATTGCTGTCTTTGGGTCTTTTCTTTGGCCTTACCAGACCACCGCCCACCCTAGGCTTAGAGCCTGGTGGGTGTGGCTACACACTACCTCACACAAGTTTATAACACTAGTTCCTTGTTTGAGTCAGACAAAAGTTTGACTTCAGATAGAATAATAGAGGGTGGGGTCCCAGTGTCATTTATTTTCAACCAAGACACTTTCTGCTGTGTGCTAGCTTTAGCCATGTTTTCCTGAACTAGGAATGTGATTCGATTTATTGTGTCTATAACTCTGGTTAGCAAGAATGAGAATCAGGTGTTCAATCTCCCTGAGAACTCACACATAAAAATTGAAGAGAGGCCTCTGGGGCATGAATTTAAGGCACCGCCTATGATGCAACTTTGCCTGGGATGGGGAGGGGCCAAGTGCACCACTGTGCATTCACTGAAGTGTTTTTAGTTCACTTACCTAACACGTATTTTTAAAAATATTTTCTATTATGTGTAAAAATCAAATACATAGTGGGCACAAACCCACCTTCAAGGATTTTATAAGTTAATAGAGAGTCTATGACATGTACCAGAATAACCACAATACAAATTAGATTTTAATAAGCACAATGTGTGTACTAAAAAACACAAGGGACAGAAAATCACTTTCCATGTCGGTGTTTAGAAAGGTGGTTATGGCATGCATCTGGGTCCTGAGCATGGGTAGAATTCTGATAGACTCGGATACAGGGAAGAAGAAGTTCAAATGGAGGGAAAACGTAAGTATGTAAGCTTAGCAAAAAAAAAAAAAAAAAAAAAGTGGAGAACTCTGTTTAGAAAATCTAGAAGATACTTGAAAAATAAAATTGCCAACATGGGTTGAGATCAAGTTAGGAGACCATGGAAGCCTGTATCTTAGCTGATTTGAATATATCCACTTTTCTGGGTTGTAAAACTGGCAAGAAGTCTTTTTTTTAAGGGGCAGAGGAAGAATTTACAATGACAAGTTTTCCAAAGTGAATGTTCTAAGAAAAGGGAGGTCTGGAGTCGGGAAGAAGTCTGTCTAAAGTTTCATCAAGCTGAGGGGAATGGTAAGGCTCTCTTGGTCACTGCTGAAAGTCATTACTTACAGCATATCTGAAAAACGAAAGTGGGGTCCATGGGCCATATTTGTTTCAGGGAATATGGAATGAACCATAATGCTGAGCTAAAACATAGTTACCGAGTTGTTTCATTTTAATAATCATATTTAGGGAATTGAACATTTTTAATTAAATATATAACAGTTTTTACTAACAAAGGATTTATTTTTAAAATTGAAAAGCATCATGGGGCGCCTGGGTGGCTCAGTCGGTTAAGCATCTGCCTTAGGCTTAGGTCATGATCTCAGGGTCCTGGGATTGAGTCCCATGTCCAGCTCCCTACTCAGCGGGGAGTGTGCTTCTCCTTCTCCCTCTGCCTGCCACTCTGCCTACTTGTGCTCTCCCATCTCTCTGTCAAGTAAATAAATAAAAAATCTTTAAAAAAAATAAAATTGAAAAGCATCTCTGTTCTCAAAATGTATTAAATCAATGCACATCCCTAATTGCGTGCCAACCAGCCTGCAGTGCTGGTAGTACAAAGACAGAACCAAAAGCAGAATCTTGCTTCATTCTACTGTTCCTAAACCAAGAATTGTGTGTTTACTTGGCATTGATGCCACCATGGCTATGTCTTGCTGTCATTCATCAATAAGAAATTCATGGCATTAGTATATAACACGTGCTGCCCTCCTACCGTGTATTCCTGAGTTACTGGGGTCACTGATGTGAAAGTGGGAAGTTGAAGATTATTTTCATAATTGCCACCTACTCTGATGGAAACATACAGTGAACTACTTTCTTCAAGTGTCAATGAAAATATCGTCTCAAACATATAATTTGAATGATTCCTAAAACACAGTGAAAGTTTGCCCTTGCTCAAAGGCAAAGAAAAATATTTTAAGGAGTAGTTAATAGGTAGAAGTAGGGAATAGAAATCGGTTCTCAAACAAAATACTGGGTGGCAATAGGTGATGGTAAGAGACACTTCCTCTTAAATAATTCAGCTTTTCTTCAGGGTCACTCGATTTATCTGAAATTTTTCATTTACTTTCTGCTTCTTCCAACTGTATGGATGGAAGGCACAGTAAGATTTAAAGTAGATGGTATTTCCAAGATATATTTATATAAATGTCACTTGGAGAAAAATCCTGTATTCCCAATGCCAGGAAACCAACCCCCAACCTTACTGAATGCTTGTTCTATAATTACCCTTCAAAATTAGGTATTAGAAGAACAGATTGGATTTAATTCCACAGAAGTATTTTAATAGCATATTTAAATCATCTCTTATTCCTCCTATATGTATTAAGAATTTTCTCAGTTAATTTTATGAATGAATATGACAAACCTCAGAGATTATTTATAAGGAATTTTCAAAGCCAAGGGTCAAGAAGACAGAAGAAATATCGCATTGTTTTTTGGAGTGATTTTCTCTCTAAGAGGATGGGGAGGAAGAATCAAACTTTTGAATTTCACTGTTAGGAAATGTCCGATTAAGCCAAATTATTTAGGAATTCAAAATTAAGTCCAAAATAACTCCAGCTTTGGGTTTGATTTAGTGTCATCTGAAAGACAGATGGGGCCAGTTTTCAGATGGAAACCACATGCTACTTTGCTTTGTTTTGTTTTGTTTCCAAAAATAAATTAACAATAGCAACAAAAAAAAAGGGAATACGCAGAAGACTAAAATAAAGTGAAAGCAGAAAGGTAAGGGAATGTTTAAGCTGGCTTTGCAAGAGAATTTCTGCTGAACTCTGGAGCCTGTGTTCTCCTCCTTTGCAGTCTGCATAAGTTTCAGGAGATAAAGGCAAAGCCTAGAGCAAGTGCAAGGTAAGGAATCTTATAAGAGATCCTCCTTCATAAAACAAAGTCCATTGAGTTTTATCGCAAGTGTAAAGATGCAAAAGAAATAACCCAGGCATAAAAGTACAATGACACTGGAAAACAGGGGAGGGAATTTCCCCTGAGAACTTGTAAACAATCCCGACTTTATACAAGTTTGCAAGTCCAAACCATGCACCCTGTGTGATCTATAAAACCCTAATTGATAATTCAAACTGCTTCTGCATCAGTAGTTACCTAAGGGAACTGGCAGAAGCAAACACAATTATCTCTAGAGACTTCAAAAATATTCCTACAGATAAAATTCAAAGGAATATTAGCAGATTAAGTCAAAAATCACAAAACATACAAGGAAACAACACTATAGGTGAAAACAGAAAATAACAAATGTTAGGAGCAGATCTACAAAGAATTTGAGATTTTGAAATTATCACAATACTAATAGTCTGCACAGAATATTAAGTAACTATCACAATATACATACAGAAATAAAAGGGAAAGCTGAGCCAGGAAGTTAAAAGGAATGGCAAAATATTTATGAAAATGACAATAGAATTCCTAGAAATTAAAATAATTACAACTAAAAACCCAAAGGATAGATTAAACAGCACACAAGGTACAACTAGAGAGAGAAATAATGAACTGAAGGATGAATCCAAACAAATTATTCAGAACATGGCATGAAAGACAAATGCACATTCACTGAATCATTATGTTCTACACTCAAAACTAAGACACTATGTCAATTATATCTCAATTAAAAAAGAAAAAAAAACTATAAACTTCTGTATATTAAATCACAAGTTATATTTATTTATGTTTTAACACAAGTTAAAAGATGAACTGAAGACATATACAAAAAATACGTGAAAAGTGTTAAAATTCCTAATGTATATAGAACTCTTGCAATTTATTTAGAAAAAGATAAACACCCACATAAAGAGATGGGCAAAGGGCACACAAAGGTCACCCAACAAAGGAAAAATACAAAGAGCCAAAACATATAAGAAAAGGTATCTCATCCTCACCCGAAATATTTGAAATCAAATAAAGCAGGCATACAGTGTCATTCTTTACCCATCAACCAGCAAAAATGAAAATAAGATCTCAAGGAGGGTATAAACAAAGGGAGACTCAGGTGTCTTTTGGGGGAGAATGGAATTTGTACTGTCCTTCAGGGGTTAATTTGGGAGTATGTATCAACATTCTAACTGTGCACACAGCAACACCACACTGAGGGATTTACCACCCTAAGGGAAATCACTGAACAGCTATACATACAAAAAAAAAAAAAAAAGTTGCTGTAGCTCATAAAACAAGAAATTAGAAATTAGCAGTACTTTATTTCTTAAATATATTACAGTACATCCATATGTGATAATACCATACTACCTTTAAAAGGGTGGGTGAAAAAAAGAAATGAACATTCTTCTAAAAAAGAAATTAAGGAAACAGAGGAAAGATTTAAAAAATCTAAAATGCATCTACTGGAATTTCCAGAAAAATAAAAGGGAGAATTTAGAATATTGAAGCAGATAATGGGTGAGAATTTTCTAGAATTTTTGAAAGTCTCCCAACACCAGATCTAAGAAGTCCAACAAGTAGCAAGTATGATAAAGAAAATGAACATATATTGCTATAAATATATATATAAATCTTCACAATTAGATACATCACTTTACCAGATACCAATAATTAAGAGATCTTAAAATCAGTCAAGGAGATGAGATAGATCACTGACTTTTTCACAACAACAACAGAAGCTAGAAACCAAATATGTTCAACATGCTAGAAAACAAAACAAGCAAAAGACCAGCAATCTAGACTTCCATAAGCAGTGATGAAACCCCTCAATATTGAAGGCAAAATAAGTACATTTCAAGATGCATAAAAACTGAGTTTGCTTCTGCAGACCTTCACTGAAGAAAATTTTAAAGGATATATACTTCAAACAGACAGAAAACTATCTCATATAAAAGGTACAAGATGCAAGAAGTAATGAAGAGCAAAGGCAGTGTTGAATATGAAGGCAAATCTAGATGAATGTTGTATAAAGCACTAACGACAAAGCATTCCAGGAGCCTTTTAATATAGAATTTAAATATATCATAAAATAGTATATAATTGAGAGGGGAATAAATTGGTTTACAGTATTTTATGGACCTTGTATTGTCCTGGAGGAGGGTGAAGGTTTTGATTAACAACAGAATTTTATTAATTAGGGATTCATGTTGTAATTTGTACAGAAATCAGTAAAATAAATAAATAGATTGCATAAATTCTAAACTAGTGGGGAAGGACAGTAAGCTGGTAGAAAACATAATCAACCCCCCCCAAAAGAAGAAGAAAAAAAAAACACATAGCCCAGAAAATATATTTAGAGGGAAAATATATAAATAAATAAATACATATGTAAGTTAAATATATACACTCTATTAAAATATAGGAACATTTAAAAACCTAGGACAAGATGGACAATAGATAGTACAAAATAAGATGATAGATTTAATCCAAATATACCAGTTATTACATTAAATGTCAATAGACCAAATTCTACAGTTAAAAGACAAAAATTATTTTTAAAATGGGCATTAAAATTATACGTTTATATATGTACATGTATATTGTAATCTAAAATATAAGCATACAGAAAAATTCTGTATGTTAAAAGGTAGAAAAGAGGAATACCAAGAAAAAAAAAAGCTAGTGGCAATATCAGGCAAAATAAAGAAGTAAATTTTATACTACTAGAGATATAGTGACGAAAGTTTTAAATCACCAGGATTTACAACAATCTTATATTTGTATGCATCTAATAAAATGACCTCAAATTTTATAAGGCAAAATTTGACAACACAAGGAGAAATAGAAAATTCGACCATCATAAGGGGATATTTTAATACATCTTTCTTGCTGATGGGAAGAGAAACAAGAACAGCCCCTAAACAAAAAATTCTCAAGCTTTTGGGGGAAATACCAGGTAAAGTAATATAGCAAGATATAATTTCACCCCCACCAGTTTGGCAGAGATTAAAAAGCTGGGCAACAGGACACAGAGCAACAGGCACGCTCATCCACTGACAACAGCTTGCAAAAAAAATATGTCAGGGCACCGGGCTGGCTCAGTTGGAGGAGCCTGCGACTCTTGAACTCAGGGTCATGAGTTTGAGCCCCACGTTGGGTGTAGGGATTACTTAAAAATAAAATCTTTTAAAAAAAATGGCATGTGCTTCCCACAACTACACTCCTGGAAATAGACCTTAAAGCACCTCTTAACACATGTGTGTCAGAGGACTCATTCATAAATGTGAATTTCAGCATTTTTCAAAGTCCTAAGTAGAAGTAGTAGAAAGGATAAACTGCGGTACAAAGGAAAATTATAAAGCAGTGAAAAGGAACACAGCAACAACCACACAATGAAGGAACCTCAAAAATATAACATTTGAGTGAAAGATGCAGATCTCAGAAGAGTACATGGATTATGATTCCAACGAAAGCTTAAAGCAGGCAAAACTAAAGAATATGGGAAATGTGTATGTGGTGTATGTATGTATGTGTATGTGTGCATGTATGTGTGTGTGCATGCTTTATGTGTGTGTACGTGTGTGTGTGTGCAGGTGTGTAAGTATGTGTCTATGTTGTGTGTGTGTGTGTGTGTGTGCACGCACATGCTGCAGTCCAGTACAGGCCTTGCACTGGGTCAACTAATCAAATCCACTAACATAACCCAGGAAAACCTGGACATCTGAAAATGGTAGTCCAGACCTCAGACAAGGGCTGACAGACCCAATCTCCAGGAAATTTTTCAGTCCTTTACAATTGCCCCAAGTAACATAGGCAAAAATGAATGTAAAAAAAATTTGAAATCCAAAGAAGGTATCAAAGTTCCGAAAGAGAAACAGTATAGAACTGCGGCCTGAGGAGCAAAAGCTCTACAGTGTTGGAAAGACCCACTATTCCTCACATTCTCTCCCTCAAATCCTCTAATATACTCCTCACGATTAATTCCAATTCCTTAGCATCCTCAATCCCTCTTAGCTAAACAAAATAGTCCACTTTCACTCCCCAACTCCACGCTTTCTCCATTTTTTGATTTTCGTAGTATTCTTCCCCCTAAAATTCTTTTCTGCTGCATCTCATAATGTCAAAATCCTACTGATCCCTCAAGGCACAAATTAAATGTTGTGCTTCTATGAAGCTTGGTCTCATTCATCTGGTTAAAAGTAACCTCTGAACCTCCAAAAACAGTAATGATCCTTATTATGATATATGAAGCACATTCTTGTGTTTTAAATTAACAGAAATCTGGGATAGAGAGCCCAGTCTCCAAGAGGGACAGATAGAGTTCCAGTAGTTCTATTTGCATGAACACCTGCTACACCTGCTGGCAGGCACGGTAGTCAAGGCTTTAGTAATGACAGGTGCAGGGATTCATGTTCCTGAACAAAGAGGGGAAATAAAGATGAGCCCACCTGATGCCCACACTCTGGGAAAGTGCCAGGTGAGAAAAGGGTACACTCTGAGCAGGACAGTCGAAGTGCGTGGGCTGCCTGACTCTAAGACCCAATGGCTCCACCACACCCACACCTCCTGCACTTAATTGAAAATCGAATGTCCCTGTCTATCGGTTTATGACGTTAAGGAAAGAGGTAGAAATGCTAATGACCCTCTGGATATCAGAGAGGAGAAGCAGTGATGTCTGTAACAGCAAGTGACCTGAAATAGCCCCAAAGTCACCAGCCACAGAAATGTGGATGGAGGTCACCAGGGGACAGAGAGTGGTGGCGCTTTTCTCAGCAAAGGCAAATTAGACTTCAAGACCCGTGTCTATTAATAGTCATCAGATACCTAAGCAAACAATGCTGACAAATGCAGGGAAGGTATGCTTCTTTTGCAACTCTGAATACACTAGTTAGACGTGAGGCTGCAAAAGAATGAAGATGGAAAAGACGCAGCATCGTCCAATGTTCCTCCACCTCCTTCCTGTACAGAGCCAACAGTAATATTATTTATGACAGCACAGGCTGAACTGTCAAGACTGAAATGGAGTTGCCAGATCTTAACCCAAGGATTACTCTATTGTTTCAAATTCCCAATTATGCTTCATTAGAGACTCTGCTCATCAGAGATCGACTACGACACAGCTGTGCTGTTAACTTGTAACCTTAAGTCCGAACCCACTCCATCTTTCTGCAGGGACTGAAAAGTTGGCTATAACTTTACAATCTAGCTCTCTCAAGTTTTGTGGGCCTAGTGAATAGAAAGAGTCTCCCGGGAGCAGGAGTGTTAGGGGATGGACATCAGTCTAGAGCACAGATGTAATAAAGGACATAAACTTGGCATCATGCGGTATACCACTTGGCAACAACCCTGGGAGCTCTCTCCAAACAATAAAAGTTGAGCACATTCATCTCACTCCCTGATCATAGTCATCCATCAAGCCCACATTAGTTCACAGTGATGACATATTAAATTACAACAGTACAACTGCCAGATTATGAGGTCCAGTCATTGCCATGTCCCAGTTGATCCAAACACTGCGTGGGTGTTGGCTGCAACACGTCTATTGGTTGCAACTGAAGTCTCTTTGGGAACTCTCATGCGGCAGGGATGTGTGGAAGATTCGGTGTGTCATTATAGTTAATGAAACTGATCTTTGAATATGAAATTGCTCCAAGCACTGTATTCAAATATATTACTTTCATTTGTGTCATTCACCTGCTCTAAAACCAGCTCAAAAATAAATTATCGAACTTCACATTTTTTATTCATAGGCCATATGTTTCAATAGTAACTAATGGAAAATTTAAGCAAAGAACTGTTAAAGTAAGTGCTTTTAAGAATGTAAAGAAGTGGATTACAAATTACCCTTGTAGAAAGTGAAAAATAAAGGGGAGTGTTAGTAGTATTTGCATATTAATTGCTACAAAATTTAAGTGAAAGTTATGCTTATTCAGTATCTTGTAGCCATAAAATTGATTTTGTCTACATCTATTTACTAAAAGGAAAAAAATTGAAATATTTCTTTTAGCAGCTATAGGAAGTGTTGTCTTATAATCTTAAGACTATGAATGTTTGTTATCAGAAACTCGTTAAAGGAACTTATTAACTTTTTTTGTTTAAACAATGTCTTTGGAAGCTGATTTTTCTCACCAACCTTGAGATAATTAACCCACTAGCTATGATTTCACTGATATAGCTCCCATTTACTTAATCAGTGTAAAAGACTAAAGATGGTATTAGAGTTTAAATATATATATAAAGGAGATCAACTTCTTTTTGAAAATGATAGTATGAGGAGGGTGGACCCTCTCTCCAGTGGTACAACCATTCGGCTGCTAAAAATTTACACTCTGGAAATTGTCCTAAGGGCACACAGCAAATGGAAAACATCTATTCAAGAAAATCTACTAAATCTCAGTAAGGACATCAAGAGCCTGAGGCATTTGAGCCATGACTTATTCACATCTCCACCATCTCTGGCCTCCAGAGCAGTACGATGGTAGCTCTACTGAGGCAGGCACAGCCAAGAAAACCAGGACCATTTGCTACCTAGCTTCCGATCAAGGGTGGATAGAACTAACAGATACATGTATAGAACACTGACCCAATAAAAGCAGAATAATATTCGTCTCTAGTGCGTGTGGAACATTCTCCAGGAGAGCCCACATGCTCAGCCATAAGCAAGCCTCAGTAAATTTAAAGGATTGAAATTATACAAAATATATTTTCTAACTACAATGGAATGAACTTAGAACTCAATAACAGAAGGAAATTTGGAGAATTTACAAATACCTGGAAATTAAACACACTGTGAAATTACCAATGGGTCAAAAAAAGCCACAAGAGAAATGAAAAAAGTACTTTGAGGCAAATAAAAACAAAAACACAACAGGGCAAAACTTATGGAATACAATTAAAGCAATGCTTGGAAAGAATTTTAGAGCTACTTATGCCTATATTAAAAAAGAAGAAATATTTCAAATCAATAACCTAACCACCACCTTAAGGAAACGGGTCAAAGTAGAGCAAGCTAAACTGCAAGCAAACTGAGGGAAAGAAATAATAACAGTGGCGAGTAACTATTAAAGTAAATAACAAACATAGGGAGGAAATACATAAAATAGAGAATAGAAAAACAATACAAAATAAAGATGAAAGCAACCACTGGTTCTTTGAAAAGTTCAACAAATCTTTGGTTAGACTGACTAACAAAAAAAAAGAGACGACTCAAATTATAAAATCAGGAATGAAAGGCCATTTCTACCAACCTTACAAAAACAAATAAGAAAGATTATAAGGAATTAATGTGAACAATGTGTGGCAATAAATTAGATAATTTAGATGAAATGAGTAGATTTCTAGAAAACACTAACTACCAAAATTAGCTCAAGGAATAGCCATCTGAGCAGATGTGTAACAACTAAAGAGATTGCAATAGTAATTTTCAAATCTCCCACAAAGATAATACCAGGCTCAGATGACTTCACCGGTGAATTCTACCAGGGGTTTAAAGAAGAATTAACACCAATTCTTCCAAAAATAGAAGGAAGGGAACATTTTCCAATTCATTCTATGAGGTCAATATTACTGTGATACCGAAAGCAGACAAAGACATCCCAAGAAAAGAAACAACAGACCAACATCTCTCATGAACATAGATGCAAAAAAACTCAATAAAATACAATCAAACTGAATCCAACAACATATAAAAAGGCTTGTATACCATTACTAAGTAGGATTTATCCAAGGAATACAAGGTTGTTGTAATATACGAAAATCAATCACTGCAATGCGCCATATTAATAGGATAAAGGACACAAACCATATGGTCATCTCAATAGAGGAAAAGCAGCTGACAAAATCCAACACCCCTTCATAACAAAAACAAACAAACTAAAACACCACCACTCAATAAACAAGAAATATAAAGGAATAGAAACGAATTTCCTCAAAGTGTTAAAGACCATTGACAAAACCCCACAGCTAACATGATACTTAATGGTGAAAGACTGGATGCTTTCCCCCTAAGGTCAGGAACAAGATGAGGATATCAGTTCTTACATTTCCACACTGATAAACCATTGCTCATGCTACTCCTTCCATATAGAATACCCTCTTTAGCCAATCATCCTCCAAGTTCTACCCTCTTGTGATAACTTGCTCTCCATTTCCTGGACCAAATGGATTTCTCTCCCATCCAAAGTCATGGCACATAGTGGCAGGGTTAATTAATTACATGCTGCCTTATGATATTATTTGATTTGTTGTCTAGTATCATAATGTAGTTCATTTATTGTCAATATAGCTTCAGGATATATGTGTCCTACCTCCCCATCTAGACTATAAGTTCCTTGAGAAAATGGCTTTTTTTTTTTCACTACAGCTCAAATGTTCTAGACCAGTGTCATAGAAAAAGACGTTTCAAAATAAATATTTTCTGAACAGGATTACTTCCAGAGCACTTATCTAAGACCAGGGACTTACAGTTGGGAGAATTCTGCTACTGCTCTGGGTCTTCTGCAACACAAAAGAGTAATATACAAAGCTGCCAACCTCCCCAAATTCAGGACTCTTCTCTAAATACACCCAGACAGTTAGAAATACACTCACTTTCTCTAAAACACAGAGGCCACATGATGAAAACCCTATGTGGAGGAGTCTTAAGATCTCAGGGGTGCCGATTTTCTGATGCAAAGGGAGGACATGCCCCTATGACTTAGTATGAAATCATGCACTTGTCAATAGAGCCTTGTTCTTCTACCACAGCCTGCATTGTCTGTGGAACCCTGGCTTTGGTGAAATCAGTTTACCTGATTCATGCGACAGAGATGTCAGCGAGAAGCTCTGGAGAACCCCCGGGCTTTTTGCTCAGCGCCAATTTGGCAATGCATGGCATGGCCAAGGCAAAGGTGTAAAGATCTGTTCTCGCAGCCACTGGTGGAGTCATCCATGAACGCTTTCAAAAGACTGCTGGAGAAAATCATGACCGCCATGTGTGTCATCCTAAGGATGAAACTAATTTGAAAATACGCAAGTCAAAGGAATTCGATGAGGGTTTATTCACATGTCAAATTAGTCCCTCTGTAGGAAAAAAAAAAAAAAAGAACGTTTGGACACAGATAAAGATTTCATGTTGCCGTTGGCAACAACTACTTCTAGGAGAAACACAGTAAGCCATGGCCGTGAGGTCCTTGAGGCTCCTGGGAGACCGCAGTACAGTGTAGAGGACCAACATAAATTGCCATGTTTTTCCAGGCCACTGCCAACTCCCATCTGGGTGCCCTGCAGAAAAGAACGTCTTCTAGAGTCACCTGCCAATTCATGGGGGCAAGAGCTTGAATGGACAGGAAAGTCTCTCCTGGAGAGATAGACAGATAAGGCTGTCTCTGAAGAGTGAGCTATTAAGGAGGGTGAATTTCTCAGTGTGAAAAGATTTGAGTCCATTTCTCTGGCAGACACCATATGGTAACCAACATAATCTTTATGATCATTTTACTTTGCCCAACTACCCTTTAAAGGCTCCAGGAGCTAAAGGCTGCACCCTGGCACTGTTCTGGACAGCAAAGTGTAAAGGAAAGTCTTCTGGAATCTAGAAAGGGTTTTCTTTCTTAATAAAAGAATCAGCCATAGCTGGTGTCACCTTCCTTCCCTCCTCCATTGAAAGGGGGTGTTACCACAAGAAAAAGTTCTGGAAAGTTGTAAAGAAAGCAACTTTGACATCACTGAGCCACTGAACCAACCCCAGCGGCCACCTACTTCCAGACTTCTTGTTCTGAGACAAAAATAGGTGGCTTTTTATTAATCCACCATTGGTCAGGATTTCTATTTCTTGCAGCTGAAGGCACTCATAACTAATTCTATTGCTATGCCAGAGTGAGAAGACAGTGCTTAAAATTTTGACAAGAGAGAGGCCCTGAGACTTCATATAGAAGAATGTAGAAAGTCAATGTGTCACAGTTTTTTTGTTTCTCCCACATACCATTCTATTAGGCACCACATTAGAAGTCACCGGTATGATGCTGCCCACAGTCTTACTTGTTACTATGCACAGCTCTGAAATCTAGCAGCCCGGTTATCCATTCTAATGATTGCTCAGAGTCTCAGAGTACATGTATAACAACCACTAATCCTCTCTGTTTGTCTTTGAGACTCTCATCTTGTAGTGTAAAGCCTTTGATAATGGTCTAAAAATCATTTGCAATATAGTTAACAAACTGCAAAAAGTTGGAGCCTACACCAGAAAGCTGTAACTGTCTTTCCCCCATGAACAGGGTAAATGTAAACACTGATAGCAGGTGAATATCAAAGTGTGGTCCCCAGAGCAGCTGCAACAACATCATCTGGAAACTTGTTAGAAATGCAAATTCTACCATCTCTGCAGACAAACTGAATCACGCTAGAAGTTTAAGAACTGCTGCCCTCCAGCACAAGGGCATATTAGGTAATGTCCTCTCTCTCCTTTCATTCACATGTTTTCTCTTCGTCCCACTTTCTCCCACTCTCCATTTTCTTCCCTTCTCTTCTGTCAGTGTTAAAAATCTTCAGATGGTATCCAAATCCATGATGTGGTCACGTTAATTACCAAGATGATCACCGACCCACACTAAGGGTGTTGGGAGATTTTCCGCCCGTAGATCAGAAATACATAACCCAAAAGCCCACCCTGCCAAATATTCAACTACAGACTGTCAGACCCGGGTGGGAAGCAGAATGAAAGGTCCCGGTCCATGTCTGTGCCCACCTCCGGTAAAGACATTGAACCTCTTTCTTCATGTAATCCACCCTAAACCCCGGTCTTTCCTCGCATTTCTCATTCCTTCCCTGTCATAATCCACTCGGGCTGCTATAGCAAAGATACCGGATGCTGGATGGCTTAAACCACAAACATTTATTTCTTACGGCTCTAGAGGCTGGGAAGTTCAAGAGCAAGGCACTGGGAGATTCGGTGTGTGGTGAGAGCCAGATTCCTGGTTCATAGAGGACTATCTTCTTCCTGTGTCGTCTTTACGTGGCAGAAGGGGCAAGATTGCTCTCCAGAGTCTCTTTTGTAAGGGCACTAATCCCATTCACGGAGACTACTACCTTCATGACCCAATCACCTCCCAAAGGCCCCACTTCCTAATACCATCACCTTGCAGGTTAGGATTTCAACATATGAATCTGGGGGTACACAAACACTCAGCCCATAGCACTCCCCTCTTTCTCTTTACCTAGTAGTCAATCAGCTCTCACTTCGTTTTCAAAGTAGCTCTTACCATCAGCTTTACCTCATTTGCATCGCAAATTATCTTTGCTCCTGCCTAAACCTCACACTATCCATTTTCATTTCCTTCAGCGAGGAGAGGGAAGGCTGAGCTTTGATGAGCTGTAGGATGTATCCTAGAGATTCCGCCTATCTTGTGCTAAAGACAAGGTATTCTTGCTCCATCCATTTTTAATTGGCTGTCACTGCAGTGATAGAACGTCCCGTTTGAAGAAGTGAGCTCAGCGTGAACCAACCGCCCCCACCCCTAGTTTCCTTTCACTAATCTCTAATTTATGTAAATGTTCACCGGGTTGTGTTGATATGCTCCCCACTGCGCATCCCCTTGCAGATTTTTCAAACAGATATTCCTCATGTATTTTCCTTATCTCTGAAAGACTTCTGAAAATGTGACTTGGGTTGCAGGTTCGTTAGAATGTCATCCAACACTGTGCCTCCACGCAGAGATGCAAAAGGGCATGCAGGGCAAACCGAAGCCAGGAGACCCCGATCTGGGTGTCTAGTACGGTTCTCCCCAGCTATGATCAAGTGCCCTCATTGAAGCATATGAAAAGCAGTTTTTAAAAGTGCTGGAGGACAGACATCCCCTCAGGCGGCAGCTGTTTGATGGAACACTGAAGGGCATAATGGAAGTAGCGCCTTTATATGTCTATATGTGCTAGTCTACGAACAAAGCGACACTCTGCCAACCTTTAGATTCTCCTTTTTTCTTTGGCCCTGATATTTCTCTACTTCTATTTTATTATGCTCTTTGAAGCCACCACAAATCCTTTTTGGGGAGAAAAAAACACAAAATCAATGACTGATTCGTAAAAACAGTGGCAATCGTGTATCTATTACTTTTAGGAATAATTAAAATAATAATGCTGGTATAATTTATATAATGATTTTAGCTTTTCTAAGCATCCCATTCATTTTTTTTTTTTTGAAGGATTCATACAGTAAATCCAGGAGCAAATTTTTTTTTTTTTTTGTGGATGAGGAATTAAAATCTAGAGACGCGACTCCCAAGGTCATGCATTCAGTTATCATTAACAATGACAAACAAAAGCAACAACAGCCGCAGCTTATTATAGTCACTTACTACTGACCAGAACTTAAACTCAGGTCCCCTACCTCCAAATTCCACGCTATTTCTCTATACATAACATAACCTTCTAGTATCCCTGAGAGAAAGTGACTAAGTTAATAGATTAGCAGGATGGAGAAATAATTAAAGCCTGAGCCTGTGATACACATCATTAGTCACTAGTATATGACAGAATATTCACTCAGTTGCTCAATTCTCTGTTAAGGAAGTGTGAGCAAGAGAGAGGTGGGACAAAATAATGTAAAATCAGTGGTCTGGGATCCACCTGGTGGCAGAACCACCACTAATTACTGCTCTTATCATGCACTGTAGATGCCCAATTAGTCCCTGTTAAACCTATTTCTCTGTCTTCCACTGTAACATGTAAACTTGGATGAGGTCATTGAGCTCTGTGAACCTTGATGACATTGCCTGTACAATATTGGACTAGACGATCTCTAGGGTCCCTGTATTGTAATAGTCCCTGCTTCGGTGAATGAGAAGTGGGTAGGTTCTTTTACCAGTTCTTGCAAAAAAACAGTTGAGAAAGCAATGCTCAGTGATTATCAGCTGGGGTTTGACCAGCCACAGTTCAGTGATTCCAATACTTTCGTGCACAGTAGAATCAACTGCAGCATATATTTGCATATTTCTTTGTCCTCCCATCAAGAAATTCTGATCCGTGGACCACCATTGAGAAACACTTATCCTCTCCTTGGAAAGCTGATCTTGAATTTGGTGAGTCACCTGAGTAATACCTGCTTCCAGTGAGCGTAATTGGAACCATTAGTCATTTTAGTTCTCGATGAAAATATTAATTTCTTTGTTCAGACCTTTTAATATTTTTATTTACCAATGAAGTAAAAAAAACTTTCTATTTCTAACAATGACCGTTGTGAAAAATATACTAAGTAATAAATTACCTGAAGAGAATAAATTAACTACTAAAAGAATAGAAAGAGAATAGAATATTACATATTTAAATGCATTTTTAAGATCTTCACAAATATTAAAAGGCATTTTATTACAGTAGAGATATTTCCCTTTTATGTAAAGATTCTCAATCTCAACTTCAGTATCAATTCATTATAAAAATAATAAAGTTAATTTTTAATAATCTTAATACTAAATAAAGGTTTGATTGCTCTATAAAGGAGGTGAAAACATCTTCTGATAAGTAAAACATTGTAAACAAACTCAATCATTATAAACATATAAGAAAACGGAGAAAATTGAGAACACAATTTTGAACACTAATGGTTCGGAGACAGGAAATTCCCAAAAGCAGGATAAATCGACTGATGGGGTGTGTAAAGTTCAGTAAAATATGGTGACTAATGAAAAATTAAAAATCGACTGACAAATGTCCAGTATAACTCACTGGCCATGAGTAAAGCATAATGTGTTGGTAGAGAGAATGCTACAGAGTTATAGAGCATCTTAGACCCTTCTTCAACTCAGTCTTCTAAGAGATTTAATTTTTTACCAACCTAAACAAATTTTTATATGTACAATGGAAATCAAAGGGAAAATGAAACCAATTGATTTGACTTTATTACAGTAATTGGTATGTTTTCTCTCTTAATGTTTTTGATACAACATAATTGTCCTCTTAGATAGTGTTAATTTTTTTTTTAGAAATACTTCATATTCTTTCACCTATGACCAAACCCAAGTCAATGAATTTTGATTTTCAAGGGAAGAAATATATTTCCAAGAAAAGGTTTCAGATCATGTGAGCTGACAGAACAGTGTATGGCTCACAGTAGATGTTTAATGAACTTTTGTTGAATGAATAAACAACTGGAGGACCCATCTAGGAAACTATATTTCTGGTTGTGTCATAACTTCTCTTTATGAATCACTATTATTTAACTCTCAACCACATGGGAGGAAAGAATATGAGAAAGAAAAATAAAGAGTACAAATAAGAGATAAGTTGCTGTCTATAAGAGATGATGAAAAATAAGACATTAAGACAAATATATAAGTAATTATAATGCCAGATAGAATAGCATAGGTACCCACAAAAAAAATGTACAGACATAGTTCAATGCAGGTTAGAGATGAGAAGATATTTTATTCAAGTAGGGAAAAGTATTTCACATGAAGACTATTTTACTAGATATATGTCTTGGCAGACTGGTGGAATTTGAACAGGTGGAGAAAAGATGAGATGATACAGGACACATATGAGTTTTTTAAATGCCAAATAGAAAAGAGTCAATATAACATATACAAACAACTACCAGTCAGAAATCAAAATGGAAGAGACAACCCAATTTACGTGGCAAAATATAGTAGAAATAAAATGAAATATTTAGGCATAAGCTTGGCAAAATATATCTAAAACCAATATGAGAAAAATGTTTAAAGTCTCCTAAAAGAGACAGAGGTAGACTTGAACAAATAGACATTAATTCCATGTTCATGGATATTTCATCATAAATATATCAACCTTCTTTTTAAATTAATATAAATAATAGTAAATAAACTTCTAAATTTAAAGTAATGTCAAACAAACAAACAAACAAAAAACAGTCCATTTTGACTGGCCTGGGGTAGGAGTGGGTTACAGCTTGGCAGGTCCAGAGCCTCTGGGTCATGGGGCTTCCTAGGACAGTGTCTCTGGGTATGACTGAATGGTATTGACACAGAGAGCTCCAGCCTAGGGGACCCAGGGATGGGCACTCTGGCTGAGACAGGTGAGTCACCCATGGACCTGCCCACTCCAGCCAGCACTGGACCCACTTCACCACAGATTCCACTCTCTCGGGCTGAGCCTTGGAGAGACGGAGAGCCAGAATCCAAGAGCACAAGAGCGGTAGCAAGCAACAGCAACGTGGGGTGGGGTGGGGGGATTCCATACTTGAAAGTGGGACTCTTGTTGAGACTCAAAAAAACCCCTCTGCATTCTCAATCCAGGAGAAAGGGGCAAGAGCGTGGTAATGTCCACCCTGCGATCTACTAGGAGGGCTTACAGCAGTTTTTTTTTTTAACTATTTTTTTTAACATTTTATTTATTTATTTGTCAGAAAGAAAGAGCACACACAAGCAGTGGGAGCGGCAGGCAGAGGGAAGAGCAGGCTCCCCACTGAGCAGGAAGCCCGATGTGGGACTCGATCCCAGGACCCTGGGATCATGACCTGGGCCGAAGGCAGATGCTTAACCGACTGAGCCATGCAGGCATCCCAGCTTAAGGCAGTTTTAATCTATTTAAACTGTAATTATTTTAACCAGTTTTAACGTAAGATTGGCGAGTGAGGGGAGGATGAGACATGACCAGGCTGAATTCCCTGGAGAAAAAAACTCTCAGAGTGCAGTTGTTTCATTGCAGAGTCTTCCAGGAACAACACTGGTGTAGGAATGAATGAGGGCAGCCCAAGAGGTCAGGGGGGAAGTTGAGCAGGGATACCAGTCCCATGGAGATTTGGGAGCTAGGGTGGCCCTGCAGAGTTGTTCGAAGTGAGCCAAGGAGAGCCATGTGTTTGGACCCTCTAACTGACCAGTTACTGCGGTGGGTTGTGTGCCCTTGAGCAACACAGCTCCATTCTGCGGGCAGAGGCTGAGGGTCAGAGAGGGACTCGGTGGTAGCCACCCGCAGCCAACAGACCAGGTGCCTGGGAGAAAGAATGGCTTGTTCCTGAAGGGGGACCTGGGTGGTGTACACAGCATCCTTTCCATCCACACCCACGCTGCAAATTGTTGTGGAGTTGTTCATGCTACTTAGATGTATCTGCCCAATTTCATCAAAATTATGAAATCCAGTGTGTCTGCACATCCCTGTAACCTCCACACATTTTAACCCGGTCATCTGCACATATTAGATACTCAATAATTACATGCTGGTACAGAGTTTCTGAGACTGGAGACCCATAATCAGATCATGAACAGTGATAGGGGAAAGGAAGCCAGTTTGAGAAGAAAAGGCAGTGAGTGTGGTCCATTTTGGACAGATTTAATTTAAAGTGACAATGGTCCAGGCTAGGTAAAGAGGTTCAATGGGTTAAAAAGGTAGGATCATAGTTTGTGCTACACAACAGAATGTGTGACATCATCTTCTCAGTTAATAAGTGTAAGAAAAAAGATCTGGGTGGAAGGTGGAATAGTAGATAAATATTTCCCTTTAATATTTTTTATAGAAGGTCTAATATAGAAATAAACATCAGGGGTTTCCTTGCAGGGAAAAACAAAGGAAAGGCTGTGACCAGAAGGGCTGATCTGTCTTGAGATTCAGGCTGCATTGGCAGGGAGTACAATAGGGTTCCATGTACAAAAATAACCCCAATCTCAATGCTCCAAGTCCTCACCTATGTAAAGAACAGATCTTGGCTTTTTTATATAGGGCCTCCTCTCCCTAAATATTCTAGGAATTTCCAGAAGTGTTCACATGTGTCATTTAAATGGCCCCTAAGCCTCACCAGGATTGGGCCCTTGATGAAATCACTTTGTCAGAGTCTCCAAGGGTGGGGAGGGGCTGTCAGGGGTGTGCAACGAGGGGAGGATCCATAAGACACCTTAAAGCCGTTCCTTGCAGCTCAGCGCCCCTCCTGTTAAGATGATCTCCACTGCCTCCGGCCTCAGCCCTCCCATTCTGCAGGTGCTCATTCAGGGCTATCAGCCCCCGGATGTCTGTGGTTTATCATTCTCGCCAGTTAGCAGAGAAATTCTTTCCCTTTTCTTCTTCACTTCTTCAAAGATTATCTCAGAGTAGAGCTGTTTTGAAGCCAGACAATAGTCATTTTTCTTTCTCGGAGCTGATGAGCACTTACACAGTTAGGTTAATCTTCCTTGAGCACCTAGAGAACATGGGTGGTGGCAGGAGGGGAGGAGGTGGCCTCATGGGGTCCCAGTCAGGGCGACTCCTTTTTTTATATGTTAATGAGCCATTGTTCTATTTATCATTACTTGTCTCAGTTCCCATTTTCTTTCTCTCCTAGTTCCGTGGCTTCCTTTGGTCCATGTGGGCATCCAAAGTGCCCCAAAGTATGAATCTCACAGTAATGTCTCCAGATTGATATACCAAGACCGACTCTGGTAGTTTCCATGCACCAGGCAAGTTCAGCCTAAAACAAAATGTGCCATCTATTTTCAATACGAAGAGATAATGTTGTCTAAAAGCCTGGGGATAACAGTTAAACCCATTGAAAATCAATAAAAAGCCTTTTAAAGGCCACCATCCTCTTTCATGACATTTTTCTCAATGCTGGATGTTCCGTACCACCAGGCAGTCAGGTAATAGGATTGATTTTTATATAACTCTGGCTCAAGAACATGCAACTATTATAGGGAAGGTTGGAGGGGCTGAAGAGAAAAGAGAAAATGGGTTTCTATACCTTCTCCCCTAGCACAGCTCCACATTTCCTTTGCAGGAAGTAATTTCCCACACACCCAGCACTAGGGAACAGGGTTGTTCAGCCACTACATTTGAATGCCAGGGACCCAACCTGGATATTCCAGGAACCTAACAGATTTCCAACTCTGCCTCTAATTTGCACTAGAGGATGTCCTCACTTAACCTCTTGGTGGGTATAAAATGAAGAGGAAGGGGGATCCCTGGGGAGCACAGTCAGTTAGGCATCTGACTCTTGTTTTTGGCTCAGGTCTTGATCTCCGGATCGTGGGATCGGGCCCTGCATCGTGCTCCATGCTCAGCACAGAGCCTACTTGGGATTCTCTCTCTCCCTCTCCCTCTACCCCTCCTGCTCATGCTCTCTCTCTCTAAAATAAATAAATAAATTTTTAAAAATAAAGAGGAAGATACTTCCCATGATAAGTCAGCACCATGCTCCAGCCATATCTACCAGTGATATAACTAGTATAACTAATGATATAGGTAGGCACTTCAAAAAAATATAGAAAAATTTTAAATGAGCGTTCTCATCTCAAAGGAATTTTTGAAATCATTAAAAATTTCTAAAAAAAAAACAACACTATTTTAATCTTATCCAAGGAGAGGCATAATAAGGCATTCTCCCCAGTCAAGCAGAAAGCCCAGAAAGGACAAGCTGCTCGCCTTGCTCCTGAGGGACTGGTTTTGGGCCACTTCTACTGACTGAATCTGAGTATTGCACATCCACAGCTGGTCATGGGGTTCTGCAATAGGCTTCCTTTTCTGCTTCTGCTCGGTTTCCACCTTTGACAGGGGACTCCCTGACCTTCAACACCATCTCCCAGATCCCATCTTTATCACGCTGGCTCTGATATCTGATAACTGACACTGTCTGGCCTCAAGACCTCACTCTCATAAAGAAGTAGTAAAAATCCATTGCATCCTGACCTCCATTCCCATAGGCTGTAATGAAAACATTCATTAGAACAAACATAGAAGTGCCAGGGACATTTTTAGGAAGGCAGGAATCTAGGAAAACTAGAATGAAGGCAGCTACTCAAAACTAGGGTGACTTATTCTAAGAATAAAACCCGGTAACCATGAGCAAACAACCCAACTGTTCCTCCAAAAAGCAGCTGTGAAAAATGCCTGAAAATAAGAGACACTGAAAAATAAATATCTGAGTGATTACCCACTGCCGCTAGTCCACTCAGTGCCTGGGTATTTAGCCTTACTTACCAGTCAGTTGAAACTTTCTGGAACTAGTGCTTGATTTCTGCATCTTCTTTTTAGGAGAACTTTGTAGACAACCCTCAGCTTGCAAAAAATCCCCGCTTCTCCCCTGCTTGCCCTTCTTTTTCCCCTTTCCCTCGCTGCTGGAGCTCCCCTCCACCTGCTGACTTCCTGAACTCTCTGACCCTGATGCTTCTGATGGGGGAGAATTCTCGGTTGTACTGTGTTCTTGGTTCAGAAGCCAGGAAAGGAGTTTAAGAAGTTTTAAGAGCTACGTATATCAATTAGAAATGCTCGCTTCTGACTAAAACACAAACCTCAGTAGCAGAAGATACTTGTTTCCTTAAGAAATCCAAAAGTAAGTGGCCTTAAGTTTGGTCCAACAACCCAGCGATTTCATCAAGGATCCAAGTTTTCCCTTTAGATTCTGCTGGAACTTTGAGGTGCTTCTCTCAAAATTCTTCCTCATTGCTGTATCCTACCAGCATCTCAGATCAAGTTTGTGTACAGTGACTCTCCTAACACGGCGGTGATCTCTTCTTCAGGCAGGACACTGAGGGGACAAGGGGTGGCCACTGATCTCTTATTCTTCAGGCCTCTGACAGTCAGGTGTGAAGAGCAGTGAACTTCCAATCATTCATAGTATTCCAAGAAGGTGAATTACCACCTGAAAGTAATGATGAAGAAAGGAATAGAGTAGAAGTAAGAGGCTGGATTAGATTAGATTAGATCAGATCAGATTGACTCAAATGTCCCATCTAGCTCTAACTTCCTATTAAATGTAATGGGGGGGAAATGGGTATTGAGGGCAGATCCCAACACAATATGTCACTGGAGATAGAAGGAAGAGTAAGACCATCTAGAAGTAGAGCCAGTGTGAATACACAAATGACTCTAGTACAAGACATAAGAGGAGAGCTGCCGGGAGGCTTCAGAGGACAGAAAGAGCTGAGCTGAATGAGGAAATCAGGAGCACCTCTGCAAGAGGTGGAATGATCATCAAGGTGGTGGTACAACAGAGATGTGAGCTGAAGCGGGAGAGGCGTGGTGGACACCCCTGGATGTGAGACTGTGGAAGTTATATTTAATGAAGGCAAAGAGAGAGAGAGAAGGCATTAATATGCTGATGATGAGAGACATCCTGAAAGTTATGCTCAAAAGCAATTGATTTGGAATTGATGTAAACAATGGATGGAGGAAATGAAGTTCAAGAAGTCCAGTTAGAAGGAGATGGCAACAATCCAGAAAGGAGAGTGAGGAGCTGAGGCCAGACGATGAAGAGGCAGAATCTTCAGTCCAGGCATCTGAAAGAACGTGCAGGCAAGAGAAAGGGGGGAGCCACTGACTGTGACCGCGGTGATGATGACTGGGCCAGCAGTGCAGTAAACAGGGACAGCGAGGTCAGGAGGACGATCATTTTAGGGAGCCAGAGTGAAATGTGGAGAGAATTTTTAAACTATTGACTTTTAATGGGGTTTCTGACATAGATACTGGCATAGATATTTTTCATGGGTTTTCCGGCAGGTGTTTGAAAATGTGAGCCTGGAATTTGGGAGAAAAGTAATCCGGGGTGGGGAGGTGCATCTTTATACAGAGTGTAGTTGAAGCCTAAGTGATTGGATGAAGTAACCAGGGGGAGAACAAAGAAGAACAAAGAGAAGGAAGGGAAGGGAAGGGGAACTAAGCATAGAAACCTAGAGAATGCCCATATTTAGAAGGAAGATTCTATTCTCCCCCACATTTATAACACTGTATGGAGGTTGTTTGAGGGCTGACTGAGTAAACCCCAGTGTCTCCCATAGTGCAAACAGACACTTAATAAATATCACTGAATGAATAAATGAACTAAGGGGCGGCAAATTAAAAAGAGGGAGAGATCCAAAAGAAAGCAGGTAATGCAATGTCTCTGTTGGGGGGGGGGAGAATTTGAAAAAACAAAGTTACCTATGGTATCATTTCCTGCATCAAAATGAAAACAAAAGAAGACAGAGAAATCCTGGAGCTGGCAATTAGGAACTCATTCAGATTCTCTAAGAACAAGTTCAGTAGACTTTAGTGGAACAGTCAGGGTAGACATCATGTTGCAATGGGTTAACTGGGAACCCACTGCACTTTAAAAGAAAAAAAAGTGCAGATAAGTAATATTCTTTAGTCTTCAAAGAACTTCGGCTTTAGAAAACAGGAGAGTGCCTGGATGGTTCAGTCAGTTAAGCATCCAACTCTTGGTTTCGGCTCAGGTCATGATCTCAGGGTTGTGAGATCAAGCCCCACATGGGACTTTGCACTCAGAGTCAGCTTGAGATTCTTTCCCCCCTCCTCCCTTCCCTCTCCCCCCACTTGCATGCACATGTGTGCTCTCTCTCTAAACTAAATAGATAGATAGATAGATAGATAGATAGATAGATAGATAGATAGATAGATGATAGATAGATAGATGAGATAGATAGATAGATAGATAGATAGATAGATAGATAGATAGATATCTTTTAAAAAAGAGAAAGAGAAAAGGAGAGATAGGGAAATTTTTGCTTAAAGCAGGATTCCCTTCAAGGTGTTTGTTTATAAATGTTCAAAAACATTATAGAACAAAAAAGAAAATTTGGGTTTGATGGTAAATAACTTGGGATATACTGAGATAGCAAAGTTGAACAGATTTCTTTTCATTATTGCAGAAGTTCTCAGAACCTTTAACAAATTACTGTGAGTTCTAAATATTCAAAATGAAGATAATAGTACATAGGATAACTCAAACTTATTTGAAAAATGATTCATTTTCCCCTAAGTACCCCCAAAAAGAGTGTTAGGTACACAGACTTTGGAAAACATGGTTCGAGAAAAGGGGAGACAATTTTATAAGCCAAGGAGAAGTAGACAGTTAAAAAAGGAGAGATTAATTCTTCTGAAACTGTTCCAAAAAATATAAATGGAAGGAAAACTTCCAAACTCATTTTATGAGACCACCATTACCTTGATCCCAAAACCAGACAAAGACCCCATCAAAAAGGAGAATTATAGACCAATATCCTTGATGAACATGGATGCAAAAATTCTCACCAAAATACGAGCCAATAGGATCCAACAGTACATTAAAAGGATTATTCACCACGACCAAGTGGGATTTATCCCTGGGCTGCAAGGTTGGTTCAACATCCGCAAATCAATCCACGTGATACAATACATTAACAAAAGAAAGAACAAGAATCATATGATCCTCTCAATAGATGCAGAAAAAGCATTTGACAAAGTACAGCATCCTTTCTTGATCAAAACTCTTCAGAGTATAGGGATAGAGGGTACATACCTCAAGATCATAAAAGCCATCTATGAAAAACCTACAGCGAATATCATTCTCAATGGGGAAAAACTGAGAGCTTTCCCCCTAAGGTCAGGAACGCGGCAGGGATGTCCACTATCACCACTGCTATTCAACATAGTATTAGAAGTCCTAGCCACAGCAATCAGACAACAAAAAGAAATAAAAGGCATCCAAATCGGCAAAGAAGAAGTCAAACTCTCACTCTTTGCAGATGATATGATACTTTATGTGGAAAACCCAAAAGACTCCACCCTAAAACTGCTAGAACTCATACAGGAATTCAGTAAAGTGGCAGGATATAAAATCAATGCACAGAAATCAGTGGCATTCCTATACACCAACAACAAGACAGAAGAAAGAGAAATTAAGGAGTCGATCCCATTTACAACTGCACCCAAAACCATAAGATATCTAGGAATAAATCTAACCAAAGAGGCAAAGGATCTGTACTCAGAAAACTATAAAATACTCATGAAAGAAATTGAGGAAGACACAAAGAAATGGAAAAACGTTCCATGCTCATGGATTGGAAGAAAAAATACTGTGAAGATGTCAGTGCTACCTAGAGCAATCTACACATTCAACGCAATCCCCATCAAAATACCATCCACTTTTTTCAAATATCATCCACTTTTTCCACTTTTTTCCATGCTCATGGATTGGAAGAACAAATATTGTGAAGATGTCAATGCTACCTAGAGCAGTCTACACATTCAACGCAATCCCTATCAAAATACCATCCACTTTTTTCAAAGAAATGGAACAAATAATCCTAAAATTTGTATGGAACCAGAAAAGACCCCGAATAGCCAGAGGAATGTTGAAAAAGAAAAGCAAAGCTGGCGGCATCACAATTCCGAACTTTCAGCTCTATTACAAAGCTGTCATCATCAAGACAGTATGGTACTGGCACAAAAACAGACACATAGATCAATGGAACACAATAGAGAGCCCAGAAATGGACCCTCAACTCTATGGTCAACTCATCTTTGACAAAGCAGGAAAGAATGTCCAATGGAAAAAAGACAATCTCTTCAACAAATGGTGTTGGGAAAATTGGACAGCCACATGTAGAAGAATGAAACTGGACCATTTCCTTACACCACACACAAAAATAGACTCAAAATGGTTGAAAGACCTAAATGTGAGACAGGAGTCCATCAAAATCCTAAAGGAGAACAAGGCAGCAACCTCATTGACCTCAGCCACAGCAACTTCTTCCTAGAAACATCGCCAAAGGCAAGGGAAGCAAGGGCAAAAATGAACTATTGGGACTTCATCAAGATAAGAAGCTTTTGCACAGCAAAGGAAACAGTCAAGAAAACCAAAAGACAACCGACAGAATGGGAGAAGATATTTGCAAATGACATATCAGATAAAGGGCTAGTATCCAAAATCTATAAAGAGCTTCTTAAACTCAACACCAAAAAAACAAAGAATCCAATCAAGAAATGGGCAGACGACATGAACAGACATTTTTCCAAAGAAGACATCCAAATGGCCAACAGACACATGAAAAAGTGCTCAACATCGCTCGGCATCACGGAAATCCAAATCAAAACCTCAATGAGATACCACCTCACACCAGTCAGAATGGCTAAAATTAACAAGTCAGGAAATGACAGATGTTGGCGGGGATGCAGAGAAAGGGGAACCCTCCTACACTGTTGGTGGGAATGCAAGCTGATGCAGCCACTCTGGAAAACAGTATGGAGGTTCCTCCAAAAGTTGAAAATAGAGCTACCATACGATCCAGCAATTGCACTCCTGGGTATTTACCCCAAAGATACAAATGTAGGGACCTGAAGGGGTACGTGCACCCTGATGTTTATAGCAGCAATGTCCACAATAGCCAAACTGTGGAAAGAGCCAAGATGTCCGTCGACAGATGAATGGATAAAGACGATGTGGTATATATATACAATGGAATATTATGCAGCCATCAAAAGGAATGAGATCTTGCCATTTGCAATGACATGGATGGAACTGGAGGGTATTATGCTGAGTGAAATAAGTCAAACAGAGAAAGACATGTATCATATGATCTCACTGATATGAGGAATTCTTAATCTCAGGAAACAAACTGAGGGTTGCTGGAGTGGGGGGTAGGGTGGGAGGGATGGGGTGACTGGGTGATAGACACTGGGGAGGGTATGTGCTCTGGTAAGCGCTGTGAATTGTGCAAGACTGTTGAATCTCAGATCTGTACCTCTGAAACAAATAATGCAATATATGTTAAGAAAAAAAAAAAGGAAGAAGATAGCAGGAGGGGAAGAATAAAGGGGGGGAAATCGGAGGGGTAGACGAACCATGAGAGATGATGGACTCTGAAAAACAAACTGAGGGTTCTAGAGGGGAGGGGGGTGGGAGGATGGGTTAGCCTGGTGATGGGTATTAAAGAGGGCACGTTCTGCATGGAGCACTGGGTGTTATGCACAAACAACGAATCATGGAACACTACATCTAAAACTAATGATGTAATGTATGGTGATCTACTTTCTACTTTTTATAACAATAAAAAAATTTTTTAAAAAAAGTATGGCGATTTATACTTCCAACAAGTGTCTAAAAAAAAAAAAAGGAGAGATTAAGGAAGCCTTAAATAAATGGATACGTGATGGGAGAAGGTCCCAGAAATTCTCAGAAGGGACAAGAGTGAACAGGTGGAGGAGGAAAGATGCTCCTTCCTCAGCTGCCTGAGATACATGAGGAGAGAGGAAGGGTAAAATGTATAAGCTAAGTTTGCAGGGAGAAAGAAAAGTGAGACAGTTTATAGCAGAAGGAGTCATTCTTTCCAGAAAAGAAAAGGTTAAGTGGGCAGAAAGGACACAGAGTAGGGATGACTAAGTGGAAGAGAAACATAAAGCCAGGGAAGGGACAGCAGGAACATAAGGGAAATGTGAAGAACAGGAGGTGGGGAAATACCAGTTTCAAATGTGTTTTTAGGGGCACCTGTCTGGCTCAGTCGTTAAGCGTCTGCCTTCCGCTCAGGTCATGATTCCAGGGTCCTGGGATCGAGCCCCGCATTGGGCTCCCTGCTCCTCGGGAAGCCTGCTTCTCCCTCTCCCACTCCCCTTCTCTTGCTGTCTCTCTCTCTGTCAAATAAATAAATAATTTTTTTTAAAAGTGTTTTTATACTCAGACATAAGCTTTGGCCTAAAATTTCACTTTAATGGAATTTACCCCACAGATACACTTGCATAAGTCCTATAGTTACATGTCCAAAGATGTTCATTACAACATTGTTTACAGTAGTGGAAAATTTTTAAACATCTATATGCAAATTAATTGAAGGCGTTAATAAATTAGGCCACCTCTAATATCAAAATACTAAGTAGTAAAGGGTGCCTGGGTTTCTCAGTCAGTTAAGTGTCCCACTCTTGGTTTCGGCTCAGGTCATGATCTCAGAGTCACGAGATCGAGCCCCACATCGGGCTCCATGCTCAGCTGGGAGTCTGATTGAGATTTTCCCTCTCCCTTTCCCTCTGCCCCTCCCCACCGGCCACATGAATACACTCTCTCTCTCAAATAAATAAAGTCTTAAAAAAAAAAAGAATGTACTGACTTAGACAAATGTCCAAGATATTTTATTAAATGATTACATCAAGGTATAGAATAATATATATATATTATATATATATATAAGATAATATATAATGTTATATATATATATATATATATAACATTATATATTATATACAAGATACATTATTTTCACATATATATATGTGTGTGTGTGCAAAAAAAGAAATATATAGAATAATATATATATATATTATATATATATATAAGATAATATATAATATTATATATATATAATATCTTATATATATGATAATATATAATATATATATAACATTATATATTATATACAAGATACATTATTTTCACATATATATATGTGTGTGTGTGCAAAAAAATATCTGATATTTGCACATCAAAGTAGATACCTGTAAGCTGTAGCTTTGAAGGAACCCAACCTGGTAAAGAAGGAGTTTTTACTTTTCATTTAATGGCCCTCTGGATTTTTACAGTTTGTTCCTTCCCAACCTGGAACTCAACATTGCCCCCCCCCGCCCAGCTCCCAAAAATCAGGCTGGAACTATCCTGCTGTGATCAGGCCTTCCTAGATCTGAGGGTCTCATGAATGATAGAGTCCATTTCCATTTGTTGACAATTCACTTTATGGCTTTGGAAAAGTCACCAACCTTTGCTGGGTCTCTGATCTTCAGTAGATGATCACAAAAATCTCTCTCAGCTCTAAGTTTGATTCCAATTCTATAGCAAAGACTAGAAAGGGCTATGCTGGGATGATAATAAGACTTTAATTTCAGAGGCAAAACAAGTTTTGGTTTCCAATAAATAACCTAAAATGAATTCCTGAAACTAAGTGTGTTTATAAGTGAAGCCTGATCACACATGATTAAAAACCAGTAAAAATACAGATTTGGAAAACCTTTTTTACAAAAAACACAATTTTGATTGAATTTTGCTTTTATTGTTAATCTTGTATGAACTCATAATTTCTCTCTCAGTTTTATTTTACTTATTTTCAAGGAGGAATTCATTGTCTCATATTCACTTTTCAGAAAATCTGATCAAAATTTGCTGCTACAACCTGAGTGCAAATGTGTCTTATACCCACTAGGGGTCAGACTACTACATTAATATAAACCAATCCCAACTTGAAAAGTGGTATTAATTGGTTGAGGGCTATCCCAACTTATTTTCCTGCTTAAGGACAGAAGACTGGCCATTTAAATTAAATATTACATAAAGAAGATAATGAGAAAGAATGCCTTTGACAAGAAAGACTCAGAAAGTTGAAACTATCATATATAATAAATATAATATATTAAAGAAGTTTCATCCTTAATAAAAATTTCAATTATTCAACTTGCTCATTCTGGTTGGCAAGATATTGCTCTGGTCTAAGTGGGTTCAGATTGGAGGATTAATCATTGAACCGGGCAAATGCTCAAGAGCAGAAACAACTAAAATTATTAAATTGTCAGCAAAGAAGAAGAAATCCTCATTTTTAAAGGATGAACTGCATGATTAGCAGAGGATTGAGATGGATGGCAGAAACATTTTTCTAATGGATTTCAGCCATGACAATAATAAATCTGAGTCATCCTACAGCAGTGAACGCACTCAGGGAGATGGGCAGAGGGCAGCCCCCCACTGGGCCCCTGTTCAGTCTCAGCTCTGCCACAGCCTGGCCCTGTGCCTTGAAGAAACAACTCATCTTCTCTTGGTCTCACTAAGGCATCTTCAGAATGGAGAAGAAAGAGTGCATTACTTATAGAGAAGGTTCAAGCCCTAAATTAAACAGAGTTATTTAACCATATTGTCAAATAGAAGATAAGAAAGTAAGGGGAAAATGTACCAAAGTTTAAAAATGGAAGGTGTTAACTGTCAAGATAGATTATCATCCATTAAAAAAAACACGGAACAAACTGAGATTTCTAGATCATATTCATTGTCAGACTTAAAGTAAGAAACAAAAAGTCAAATTCCAATTCATCTGCATTTTGAGTGACAGAGTATTCTAAAGTAAGGGCTATCAGTGTATATGTGAAAATCTATGCAGATCATTGTCTGGAATGATAAACAGGCAATTAAAAAGTGGAAATGTGTTGGAGGGTGGTAGAATTGGATGGCTATAGGGGGTGCTATAAGAATATAAGCTATAGCTGGTGCAGCCACTCTGGAAAACTGTATGGAGGTTCCTCAAAAAGTTGAAAATAGAGCTACCATATGATCCAGCAATTGCACTCCTGGGTATTTACCCCAAAGATACAAAAGTAGGGACCCGAAAGGGTACGTGCACCCCGATGTTTATAGCAGCAATGTCCACAATAGCCAAACTGTGGAAAGAGCCAAGATGTCCATCAACAGATGAATGGATAAAGAAGATGTGGTATATATATACAATGGAATATTATGCAGCCATCAAAAGGAATAAGATCTTGCCATTTGCAACGACGTGGATGGAACTGGAGGGTATTATGCTGAGCGAAATAAGTCAAACAGAGAAAGACATGTATCATATGACCTCACTGATATGAGGAATTCTTAATCTCAGGAAACAAACTGAGGGTTGCTGGAGTGGGGGGTGGGGTGGGAGGGATGGGGTGACTGGGTGATGGACACTGGGGAGGGTATGTGTTCTGGTAAGCGCTGTGAATTGTGCAAGACTGTTGAATCTCAGATCTGTACCTCTGAAACAAATAATGCAATAGATGTTAAGAAAGAAAAAAAGAAGAAGAAGAATGTAGCAGGAGGGGAAGAATGAAGGGGGGGAAATCGGAGGGGGAGAAGAACCATGAGAGACAATGGACTCTGAAAAACAAACTGAGGGTTCTAGAGGGGAGGGGGTTGGGAGGATGGGTTAGCCTGGTGATGGGTATTGAGGAGGGCACGTTCTGCATGGAGCACTGGGTGTTATGCACAAACAATGAATCATGGAACACTATATCTAAAACTAATGATGTAATGTATGGGGATTAACATAACAATAAAAAAATTTAAAAAAAAAAAGAATATAAGCTATATTTCTTCATATGTTGTTTTGATATCTTTACCCATGTGAATGTATCACCTGTTAACATTTTTAAATTTAAGAACTCCATAATGGGACAAAAATGTGTGTCAATACAAAAACATAACTGAAAGTTAAAAAGCCCGCATGATTTGAATGGGGATTAAGAATGATATTATGGGTATCTATTACTAACATAAATTGTAATGAAAGAATGATATTGTGTTTTAAAGGGGTTGCATCAAATTGGCCATGTCAAAATGGCTGTATCCAAAGGTTCTATCTGGCAGTTGTATGACCTGGGTCCCAAACCCTCACTGAGGGTTTCTTTTTTTTTTTAAGATTTTATTTATTTATTTGACAGACAGAGAGAGATCGCAAAAGAGGGAACACAAGCAGGCGGAGTGGGAGAAGGAGAAGCAGGTTTCCTGCTGAGCAGGGAGTCCGACGCAAGGCTCGATCCCAGGACCCTGGGATCATGACCTGAGCTGAAGGCAGACGCTTAACGACTGAGCTACCCAGGCGCCCCCTTTTTTTTTTACTTTCCCAGCCTTTATTTATATTTTGTGCTTTAAAAAGTCTGGAGATTTAAGTTTCTGTTCAAATTCCAGAGTGCAGTAATATCTCTAATGAAGGAAGGCTTAGGGAAGGTAACTCCCCCCAACATATTTCTGGGAGCAACAAAGGGAAGGATAAGGATTACACCTTAGTTTTATTTTAGGAAATATTCTTTTTCCCAGGATGTAACTAAGGTCTGCAGCAATGTGAAAAGCACATTATAAAAGGGAAAAATATACAGAGCGGACAACTATATCTACGTGCAACACAATCAAAAAAAGAATTCAAGTCATAATTCTTACCATTCCCATAATTATCTCACTCATATCATAGATGATAAAGTTCATTCATTTCTGTGAAACTTTAGAAGTGACACAATAAATCCATGATTAGACAAAGGTTACAATATACGGCGGCCAATATACTGTTTGTCCCTTACCTTGTCTCTCCAGAGAGGCGCTGAATCAGGACACGTGGCCATTCCATTTCCCTTCTTTCTTTACACAACACACACACACACACACACACACACACACTTCTTAGCAAAGTCTTAGTGGATATTAACCTAGGCAAATAAACAATGGAGAGGGTCACAAGCAAATGAGTTAAAGAAATAGCTACACCCTGAATCCCAGACTTCTTAACATACAGGTTTAATGCAATTCCAATCAAAATTCCAGCAAGATAATTTACAAATATAGACAAGATGATTCTAAAATTTATATGGAAAGGCAAAGGAACAATAGCTAAAGCAATTTTGAATACAAAGAAGAAGGTAGGAGAAATCAGTCTACTTGAAATACAGCTACAGTGATCAAGAGTATATGGTATGATGGAGAAACAGACATCCCAGTCACTGGAATAGAATGGAGAACCCAGAACTAGAATCACACAAATATGTCCAGTTTATTTCTGACAAAGGTACAAAAGCAAGTTAGTGGAGGAAAGATCACCTTTCCAAAAGAAAAAAGAAAAAAACAGTGCTGGAGCAACTGGACACCCATAGACCAAAAAGATGAACCTTAACCCAAACACATTAAACAAGAAGTAGCTCAAAATGTATTAATGACTTAAAAGAAAATATAAAACCCAAAACTCTTAGGGGAAAAAAAAAAAAACACAGGAGAAACTCTTTGGGATCTAGGACTAAGCAAAGAGTTCTTAAAGTCGATACCAAAAGTACAGTCCATAAGAGAAAAGCACGGAAATATTGGACTTCAGCAAAATTAAAATGATCGCCTTGTAGAAGACCCTTTTAAAAGAATAAAGAGACAAGCTACAGATTGGGAGAAAATATTCACAAACCATGTATTTGACAAAGGACTAGTACCTACAATAAATAAACAACTCTCAAAACCCAACAAGAAAACAATCCGGTTAGACACTAGGTGTAGACATGAACAGTCATGTTACTGAAGAAGATATACAGATGACAAGCACACGAGAAGATATTTCACATCATCAGCCATTAGGGAAATGCAAATTAAAACCTCAGTAAGATATCATTACACACCCATCAGAATGGCTAAAACAAAAAATTGTGACAACACCAAATGTGGACAACAATGCAGAGAAGCCGGATCACTCAGACATTGCTGGTGAGAATGTAAAAGGCAACGGCCACTCTGGAGAACAGTTTGGCAGTTTCTTAAAACAAACACACAATTACCATACAGCCCAAAAATTGTACTCTCGGGCTTTTAGCCCAGAGTAAAGGAAACTTATATTCACACAAAAGTCTGTACAAGAATGTTTTTAGCTACTTTATTTGTAATAGCCTAAAACTAAGCATAGCCCAGACATCCTTCATTTAGTGGATTGTTATACAAACTCTGGTACATCCATCTCATGCAATACCCCTCAGTAATAAAAAGGAATGTTACAGGAACAAATAAATAAATGCAACAGTTTGGATGCATCTTCAGAAAATTATGCCCAGTCAAAAAAGCCAATCCCAAAGGTTATATACATATGATTTCATTTATAGAACATTCCTGAAAAAATACAGAAAGGGAGAATAAATTAGTGATTGCCAGGGGCTAAGAATAGGGTAGGGGAAGTGGGGGAGGAAAGAAAGGGCATAAAAGGGCAACACAAGGATCCTGTGGTGATGAAAACCTTCATACCTTGATTGTATCAATGTCAATATCCTGGTTGTCACATTGTACCACAGTTCTGCGACTATTGTGGGTTAGTTACCATTGGGAGCAAATGAATAAAAGGTATATAGGACTTCTCTGCATTATTTCTGGCAACTGTATGTGAATCTACAATAATCTCAAAATGACAGATTCAGTTTAATAAATAAATATATATACATTTACATACACACATACAAACCATGGCCTCGAGTTCAGTTACAGAAATAAGGACTATAGCAGCTATGTATATTTTTTCCTTACGGGTTATGTACATGCGTGTATGCACAAATTATTCAGCTATTGTCTATAATTTCCAAATTTATACTTCTCTCTGCTTTGTGTTTCCAGGAATGGGACTCTACAAACCCCATTTCCGCTTTTTTAGCTTCTTTCCTCTGAAGTCACCAAAAAGAGGCAACAAAGGGAGACCAAATGCTGGAGAAGGAAGAGATGTGTTCCTTCCCGTGTGCCTCCTGTGGGCTTCCTCCCCATGTCATGTTCCTCCAAGCATCATACAAGAACATGTCTTCCTCCCATGAAAGGGGAAGTCCTTCCAGCAGTTGAATCTAATTTGCCTTTTTCTAACACTTGCAAAAAGAGTCGCATAGAACAAGTGTCAGCAAACTTTGGCCGTTAAGTCTTGCCAGAGAGTGAATATTTGAGACTTTGCTGGCCACGTGGTCTCTGTAGCCACTGTTCAACTCGGCCATTGTAGCATGACACCAACCACAGACAATACATAAATGAATGAGTGTGACAAGTGTTGCTTTACTCATGGACACTGAAATTTATGAGCACCATATCATTTTCATGGGTCACAAAATAGTAGTACTATTCTGAGTTGAATTGCGCACCCAAAAAGATACGCAGAAGTCCTAACCCCCCCTCCCCCCCACCGCCCCTGCGCATGTGGTCTTATTCGGAAATAAGTCTTTGCAGATGTAATCAAGTTAAGGTGAGGTCACTAGGTTGGGCTTTAATCTAATAGGACCGTCATTCTTCTAAAAAGAGGAAAACATCACATAAAGACCCAGACACAGAGAAGGGTATGTGAAGAGATGTGTAAGAGAAGAGTTATGTAACCACCAGACAAGGAGGCCAAGGGTTGCTGGCCACCGCCAAAGGCTAGAAAGAAGAGAGAAGCATCATACCCAGACTCTCAGAGGGAGCACAGTCCTGCTGACAATTTGATTTTGGATTTCCAGGCTCCAGAACTGTGCAAGCATACATTTCTATGGTTTTAAGCTACCCAGTTTGTGACACTTTATTAGGATGGCCTTAGGAAAACAATACAATTATTCTCTTTTATTTTTTTTCAACCATTTAAACATGTATGAACCATTCTTAACTCAAGGGCCATACAAAAAACAGACTGTGAGCTGGATTTGGCCTATGAGCTATAGTTGGCGGACCTCTGTCATGGAGTCTCCCCCACCCCAAGATATCAGCGCCAGCCAAGCAGCACCCCCTAGGTATAAGTTTTAGCTCCACACTACTAAATTTTCATTAACTCCAACCTCTTTCCCTTCTCCTCCACTCTTAAGCGAAGGTAGCTGTTTTCTGTAATTGCTACCATACCTTGCTGTTCCCTTTTCCCCCTCCAGTTATCTAGTTAATAATTTTTTTAAAAGATTTTATTTATTTATTTGGGAGAGAGCATACAAGCAGGGGGCAAGGCAGAGGGAGAGGGAGAAGCAGACTCCCCGCTGAGCAGGGACCCTGATGTGGAGCCCGATGTGGGACTCGATCCCAGGAGGGGATCATGACCTGAGCCGGAGGCAGACGCTTAACAGACCAAGCCACCCAGGTGCCCCTCTAGTTAATAATTTTACATCTAGTTAACAATTATTTATATTAGGCTCTCTCTGTTACAGTAACTGTATAATTTCTGTCTCCTGACTGGACGCTGACTGGTATAATTTCCTTTTAAAAAAAATGCTTTGAGATTTTGTGTGAAGTGTATTGACCTTCAAGGCTTTTTGGATGTCTTGGTAGTTACTAAATTTAATTTTAGACAATTAAGACAACTCTTTGCAGAGGTGGAATTTCCGACATAAAAATTGCATACCTTATTTGTCACAAACTTTAATTAATAATCATTTTTGCTTAATAGACTTATTCTTCTGAGGATCCCCCAAGTGCTTCAGAAGAACTAAGGAAATGATATTATGCTACACTGAAGAAAGTATGAAGCGCCCAGTGTCCCATAAAGTCTAGCATGCACCTGCCCTTGGCCCCAGCAATCCCATCTTACATATTTACCCAAGAGAAACAAAAGCACATGTTTATGAAAAGACATATAAAATGTTCACAGCAGCCTATTCATAACAGCCAAAATCTGGCAACAACCCAAGTGCCTACTAATGGGATAATGGATAAATAAATTGAGGTATATCCATATAATGACTAGTGTACGCAGAACAACATGAATAAATCCAAAAAAAAACATTATGTTAAACAAAAGAGACAAGACACAAAAGAGTACTTGTGATTTTGTTTATAAGTCTAAGAACAGTCAAGACAAAGGAAGGAAGGCAGGGAGGGAAGGGAGGTCTAAGAACAGTTAAGACTAATCTATGATTATAGAAATCAGAAGAATGGTGCCTTAGAGCAGAAGAATATTGACTAGAAAGAGGCAGGAGGAAGAAATCAGAGAGGGAGACAAACCATGAGAAATTCTGGACTCCGGGAAACAAACTGAGGGTTACAGAAGGCGGGGAGGATGGAGTAACCAGGTGATGGGCATTAAGGAGGGCACGTGATGTGATGAGCACTGGGTGTTATACACAACTGATGAATTATTGAACTCTACATCTGAAACTAATGATGTACTATATGTTGGCTAACTGAACATAATAAAAAAGAGGTAGGAGGGAATTTGGGGAGTGATAGAAATAGATCTTGATTGGGGTCAAAGTTATAGAGGCTGATGTATTTGTCAAAGCTCATTGATCAGCCCTCTTAATGTGCATTCTACGTAATGTAAATTTTACTTAAAATTTTCAAGAATAAAAGAAAAAATTAGTCTCTAATTTTCAAACCTGAAATCCATAACATAAACTTAGAAATTGTAGACTCTAAACATGTAGAAGGCAAGCACAAAAATGATCTTGTTTATTTTACATATATTTTAACATGATGTGACACGTATCTTGACCCATTAAGCATTAGTGTTAGAGGTGTGAGCATTTTCAAACACATGAGGAAGGCATAGATTTCAAATGAAATCTGGGTATGTAACTCAAGTTTGACCTCCCTTTCCTCCCTCCTTCCCTTCCTTCTGTCTTTTCTCCCCCTTCCTCCCTCTCTCGTTTTGAGTCTTCAGAAGCAAGTTTATTCTAGAATTAATGAAACCTGCATCTCATTGCACGTGCTCCCATAAAGCTCAGGAAGGAGCCCTAACAATGTGTTGCCATAGTCATATGTCTTTGTAAAATTTTATGAAAAGTAAAAAATTGATCATAATGGTTAAAACCAGTCTCTTTCCATTCTACCTTTTCCCTGGGTCCCATATTCCTCTATATCAAGTTTATGGGAGTGGCTGCTGACATCCTGGGGATTCAGTTGAGTTGGGAATATATATATACTTTTTGGAGTTGGGAATATATTTAATTAGGATTTTGTGTGGCATATTTATGTCGTTTACAGTCACCTCTTTGTATGGTTAATTGCCAACCATCTCATGTAGGAATGACTTCCTGGAGCACTTCTACTGCTCACCTTGCCAATTTGCCCTCAACTCAAAGATTCAGGACCAAAGGTCAAAGTGCAGTATGAACGTGTTCTGAGGGAGCCAGCACCAGTAGGGAGTGGAAGAGAAAAGAGTGAAATATGCCAAAGTGGAAGACTGGTCTGTGAAAATTCTTTCAATCAACATATGTATAAATATGACAATAGAAGATTCAACTGTCACCAACAATTAGTCAAAACAAAAGCTTTTCTTGTCGGGAATGTATTTGATAATGCAGTGTATACAATTATAAATGTACAATTTATACAATTTTGTTCTTTCTGGTGGAAATCACTTGACCTGTTATTTATTAGAATTCATGTATTTACAAAATGCAAACCTATAAAGGTATTAAAATATTGAATGTGTTTGTGTGTGAAGTTCATATTTTATGCATTCTAACTATCAATAATAAGTTTAAATTTTTAAATCATCCAGGTAGAAGAAAGTCTTATTTCTTATTTAGGAAATAATTCTTATTCTTATAAGAATTACAAAGTTATCTTGTAGAGGTGATCAAAAATATACAGCCAAGAAAATGTAGAAGAAAGGTTTTATTCAGGCTATTAACTAATCAAATTGGACTTTGGGATATTGGTGATATTGGTCTACATTTTAAAAACTGGACTTTCTTATTTCTTTTCTCATTTTAAATAAACATTCATTTTTTAATTTAAATATTTTGAAGCAGGCCACCAGATTTTATAAGTTTCAGGCCCCACCTTAGTTTACCCAGTTTTTTGGGGTGACCAAAAAAATGTCAACAATCTAAAAAGAAAAAAATAAATAAAACCAAGCAAACAAGGAAATAAAGATGTAGAGGAATAAACAATTAATGAGCTACAGCCCTAGGGCAATCAGGAACTGAGGCATTTCACACCCCTCTTCTAGGTAATATTTGCTTTCTCTTTATACTCTGTTACTTAACCATAATTCCTTCCTTTACGATCTCAAACTCTGGTAACAAAAAACCTTAAAACCTTAAATACACTACAAAAGATGTTGAGGGATTTTTTTTTTTTTTTTGTCTCACCTGATTTTGGTTCCCAAGCATCAACTACATAAAATAATTCACTGAAAGAAAATACTCTCTTGAGAAAAAAACTCGATTTTAACATTTTTCATCTACCTGAAAATTACCTCAATGGTATCAACAATGTAATTCAACCTGCTCATAAAATACTGCCTACCACAGAAAGTGTGGGGCCGTATGTTCAGATTGACTCAATTTAAGAATTTCTAGACCCCACATGGTCAATTTCAAGTTGAAATGTAGCCACAACTGAACAGTTACATTCTTATATCTAGCCTGCAGATATCAGGAGTAAACTTCTGCTGGGTCCAGTGCCGGGTCTTTTGTTATGTATGGCTAAGTGGGGGAAGAGGGGAGATGCAGAGTCCCCGCTGAGCAGAGAGCCTGTGTCCCAGGCTCCATCCCAGGATTGCTGGGATTATGACCTGAGCCAAAAGCAGCCGCTTAACCCACTGAGCCACCCAGGCGTCCTTCCCTTTTTTTTAATTCCAACCTTAATACCATTAATTGATAAATAACACATTGTTCTAGTTGTGTTGTTTAAAAATAAAACTCAGAGAATAAATTTAAAATAATCCATGTGCTCATTAATAAAGGAGTTGATGACATAATTATGGAAACATGCAGCTCTTTTTTCTATTTTAATGAGGTACATTTAAACAATGGCAGGAAAATTTTTTCTAGGTATATTATTAAGTTACAATAATAACTTATGTATTATATATTACATAATATATTGTAATAATGTAAAATGTAATATATATTATATATTAAATATAAATTATAATAAGAGTAATAAAGGAAGTCACAAAAAGGTAGGCAGAATATGATCACAAATTTCAAAAATCTATAAATATGTGCAAAGAAATAGAACTTATATAAATATTATCAAATGAATAGAGAAAAGATCCAGAAAGATCCATCTAAACTATTGAAATGGGTAACTAGAAAGGAATGCTAAAAAAAGGGTGTACATAATAAGAGGATTTGTGCTTGAATTTTATAATCACAATCCTCATTTTTAGAACAATGCTTGACAGAATGAAGATACTCAGTAAATAGTTGATGAATGAATTAACAATTAATTAATGAATTAATGGATTATATAACTTTAAAACAAAAAAATTAAATGTATGAAAACACAAATAAGTAAAAACAACTAGAAACACCTAAAATATGCCACTCAAAGAACTGTTGTTTCCATCTTGGTATGTATTTATATACCAATATATTTATTTTTCTTTTTAAATAGTATATGAAAACAATACACAGTATTTTTAAATTTTTCTTTCAATCAAAAATATCCAGGTATCTTTCCATACCAATAAATATATACCTAAAAATTTCTAATGGCTACATTCTATTCTAGCATTCATAATTTTTACAATAAAATTACTTAATTTAATTCCTTAATTTAAATGCCAGTGATGTTCATTCATTTATTCAGTAAATAGTTACTGAGAATCTACGATATTTCAGGCAGGCAGGAACTCAGCCAGGAGCAGGGGATATGACAGTAGGAAAAACTGTCCTCATGGCAACTTGAGTCTATGGAGGGGGAAAGAAACATATGAATAAATACAAAGATAAATACATAGTCTTAAAATATAAGACATTCTGAAGAAAATGATGCCGTGCATACAAACATAATGGGAGAATTAAATTGAGATCAAAGAATCCAGTGATTTCTCTTCGGGAGTACGCAATTTAAGCTAGGCTTGCAGAGTGGGTTGAAGTTAGCCCAGCAAAGAGAGCAGAGAGCATTGCAGGCCATGAGGAAAGAGTCAGGGAAGAGTATTCCAGAACTGAAGGAACCTCGTAATTAGGGGAGAGATGGTGACACTAGGGTAAACTTCGGGTTAGAACTCTGGATTTGTGTTCAAAGTGCAAAGGGGAGACCCTCAAAAGGGTTTGTTTTTTGGTTTGGGGGTTTTGGTTTTGCTACCCCTCCTCCCATTGATACATCTAGATCAAGATTTTCTCTGAAGTTCACTAACCACTGAGAACAGAATGGATTGGAGGAGCAAGAGTGAAAGCACACGGATAAAAAAGAACAAAATGAGGGTCCCCAGGTCTGGCATCAGACGCATTCAAGGAACAAGAACAGCAGTTGTTGCAGTGATTTGGCAAAGGAAGATGGTGGGCAAAGAAAGCGGAAAGTGTCTTGTAACACCAGAGTGCACACCATGTTTCACATGTGTTTTCAAGGTCTCTGTAGAACCCCCAGGTTGAAAACCACCGCGTAGGCCCGGTCACCCTCCCCAGTAACAGTAGGGAGTGTTGGGGGTCCTTCCGCCAGTTATCACAGCTTCTGTAACCCACTCTTGCTCTTACTGTTCTTCTCGTCCTCCCTCCCATCCCCTCAGAAGGCACAGGGACCCCAGGAGCCACGGGAAAGAGAGCCCTTCAATATTACAACTAATCCGCGTTCTCTGCGTGCCTGCGTACTCATTAAAAAGATGAGGGCTGGGGACAAGAGATTCTAGACCTTAGCACAGTTTACATGATTATTAGATCATCCTGGTACATTTGTTTGTTTGTTTGTTTGTTTGTTTTTTCATCCTGGTACATTTGTATTGTGAGCCCAGGAGTCCCGGAAGCCGAAAGAAGCCCATGGAGTGCTGCTTCCTTACCACGAATCCTTCAGAACAAACCGGTACATGCTGGCTAGTGATGCAATGCATGCCTCCCCACACGCCTCTGGTTGGCTTTCCCTGTCTGGCCCTTTACTCTGGCACTTCTCTAGAGCTAAAAATAGGTTAGCAAACATGCCAACAATAATTGAGTCTGCTTTCCCCAATCTCCAGGGACAGGAACCTGACATGACGCCAAAAGTATTAACTTCTGAACAGAGAGAGGGTTTTGTGACTCATTTTTGAATAGATTCCTCACCAGTCTTTTAAACTAAAGACAAAAATGTTGTCATTTCTCTGACCCAGGTAAGGTATTATACCATATGTGCTTACGGCATCCTATAAATATCAGGGAAGATGACACGTCCTTTGCCTTAAGGAACAAGGGACATACCAATGCAGTTTCCAGCAACCTAAAGGATTGGTTCTCTGCAACTTTCTGCCGTGAAGTTTAAAGGAAAGCATTCTACAGCAAATCCAAAAGTCTCTTCTTCATTAAAATGAAGTGCTCTTCATTTGGCTGTTCCAAGACTTCGGCTTCTCTGAGCTAATCCAGCATTCATATGCTCCTTGTCATATTAGGTATCTTGAACCGTGTTATGTGAGAGGCCTCGCCTTTGCAAGATCCTGGAGAGCAAGTATTGTATCTTACGGTTACCGGTGGTCCCCATAAAACCTGCGCAGTGCTTGAAAATCATAAAAGCTCCTCAAACTGGTGGGGGTGGGGGGGAGGCAGAGCAGATAGGAGGGTAGTCTTAAAAAATTTAAAAAGGGGACCTCCAGAAAGACAAGATATTCTAGACCTTAGAACAGTTTACATGATTATTAGATCATCCTTATACATTTGTACTCTGAGGCCAAAAACCTAAATGTGGTGTAATCATTACTGTTTGTCAGGAATCCCTTGGCCAAACTCTGACTCTGGATTTGTCTGGATGAGAGATAATGAAGCCTCCATCCCCAAGGAGGGTACAGCACCTGGGAAGTCACTTGAATCCCTTGTCCCACCATGCCCGGGCCTGGGGCCGGCCCAAATGTGTCTTTAAGGGATACAGACCCCCTGAGGAACTCTGGGTCCCACAGAGGGCCTGGCCCTCCCTCAGAAGCTGACATAGAAAACCAAAGCAGATGTGCCTTGTTCACTCCATCTGACTTCACTAAGCTCATCTTAATCCGTCAGATCACCACAACCCAAATAGTCCGCTTCTCCTCACGGGAGCAGGCCCAGCTCCGGATAGCTGTGTTCATGGTGGTTAATGCCCACAGTCAAACAAATGAGAACCCCATGAGCTCAGCCCCACACCAGAGGAGCCACTGTAAGAAGACACCTTACAGTGAGATGTGAGGGATGTGAGACACCCAGCAGCTTCGTCTTGAGGAATCGCAAAGGAACTGAGGGTTTTTAGCCAAGAAGGGAGAAGGCATGGCAGCTGTCTTGTACAATCTGAAGGAAGAAGTTCTATGAATGAAATCAACCATTCCAAAGCCAACCAGATGGCAGCATTAGAAGCAGTGAGTAAAGCTCAAACAAGGCAGATGTCTTCATCTGGGTTCCTTACAAAGCAGACTTCAAGGCAAAGCTGAGGTATTGCTGATTTAGGGGTGCAATCTCAGAGGGAAAAAAAAAAGGAAAGGAAAAGACACATGAGGGAAAGAAAATACAAGGTAGGATGTTAGCAAGCTGCACGCAACTTCCCCCCAAACACAGCTGGTCACACAGGATGTTTCCGGCGAGGTGGCGGGAGAAGGCGAGGTACCATGGAGCACAGTGTGGGAGGAAGAGCTAGCAATTTATCTTCTGGGTCCTTCCTGTCTCTTATCTCTCCCCACATGGTATAAATACCCCCACACTTCTTAATTATCATCCTCTGCCCCTTCGAGGGACGCCGAGAGAGCCAGACCCCCCAGGGAGCAGGGGGATGTGAGCCGGGCCCCAGAGCTGCCGCAGCTCCGACGCAGGAAGCGTGACAGAGGCTGTGCCGCGGGCCGGGCCTCACCCGGGGGAGGTCCCAGACAGCTGCAGGGTAAGGAGCCGGGGTCCCCGCAGCGGCAGCAGCGGCCGACCTCCGTGACGGCAGGGACGGCAGTAAGCCAAGGGAGCGGCCCGGGGCCGGGGACGGGCAGGGCTCCGCAGATACATGTAGGTCCACAGGCCACACCAGAGCAGCAGGTTTTAGTCCTATGTTATTTTCCGACACCCACAACCATCCAATAATGGAAAAGCCCAGGACTTCTCAAACACCAGGTGTATACGATTACCTACGGATCTTGTCAAATGAAGATTCTGATTCAGCAAGTCTGGAGTGGGGCCTCAGATCCAGCATGCATGCATTCATTCATTCATTCATTCATTCATTTTAGAGAGAGAGCCGGCACGCAGGTAGGGGAGGGGTAGAGGGAATCTCCAGTGGCTTCCCCGCTGAGCATGGAGTCCAATGCGGGGCTCCACCTCAGGACCCTGAGGTGGCGACCTGAGCTGGAACCAAGAGTCCGACACTCCCCTGATGGCACCACCCAGGTGGCCCTCCGGCATTTCTAACTCACTCACAGCCGGTGCCCTGCTGCTCCCGAGACTGCACTCTGACTATTAAGTGGATGGTCTGTTTCACACGGTAGTGTTTCACATCCCTAGGTGTGTTTCAGCAGACCCTGCACCGATGGATCTTCTGTCACAAAAGTCAGGGATTTTGCAGAAAGTCCTGTCTGGGGTGAAAGACAGACCTACACGACCTTCCAAGGATAAGTACTGACTTAGCTTCCGAAACCTGATAAATACTAAACCGATGAGGAAGCATAAAAGAGTTAACAAAGGGCGCCTGGGTGGCTCAGTCGGTTAAGCGTCGGCCTTTGGCTCAGGTCACAAGATCCCGGGATCCCAGGATCAAGCCCTACGTCGGGCTCCTGTCTCAGCGAGGAGTCTGCTTCTCCCTCTGACCCTCCCCATTCTCATCTCTCTCTCTCTCTCAAATAAATAAATAAAATATTTAAAAAAAAAAAAAAAAAAGAGTTACCAAAGAAGTGCCTAGCTCTGACCTTACTCCTGCTCACTTTTCAGTGACTCCTTCTCAAACCCAGAGCACAGTGAGCCCAGACCCTGACTGAAGGTTAGAACTTCGCCCGATGACGACTGGCCAGGAACGGCTGTAATTCAGTCGGTAGTAACATGACTGTTGCTCTTTTCATCACCTCCTTTCCAATACCCATCCTCACACACAAGAAACTCCAAGAGTAAATGCAGAGATGTTAAAAGGCATAGACAGGCCATCTAGAATCATTAGAGACTCTCTCCTCCAGAGATTCATGGAAACGGACTTAAATTTCAAGTAGAAATGCAGTCATTTCACTTCATTCCCTGATGAATAAAAACAGAAACAAAATCTCCTCAATCCAGACACTTAGGGAACGGGAGTTTCTAGATAGCTGAGTTTTCTAGAGAGACAAACATCAACTCTTAAGAATTACCTACTTTTTTATTCTAAGTATTCATAACCACTTGGAACTGCTCTACAAATTTGAATTACTTCTCTTTACTTTTCAATTAAGTTCTCAAATTCTTGTACTGTCTACTACCTCCCTGCCTCCCTGCCCAGGGCTCTCTGACACTGGCCATCAGCCTCTTTAAGCCTCTCCATGTACACACTGTACCCAAGTGCTAGGGCTTCCAAGCTCTGGAGAGAGTTGGGGCTCAGCTTTCCCGGCAAAGACACAACGGGGGTCAGGGCAGATTATAACTGCCATTACTCCTCTCTGCCACATGGTGGCACTGTTGAAGACAGGTTCTACCCAGTGAGCGTGTCCACTGCTGCAAAGAGCCTTTGCTGGTCGAGGCCCCTATAAAGATTTCCATGGTTCCCTGAGGAAGGACTTCTCCATCTCCCCGTGCTAAGCTCAGCCACACAGTTGCAGCTCTTTGCTCCTTGCTCTTTCTCATCACACACACCCACTTCCCAAGGTGCTGGCCAGCGCCCAGGGATGCTGTTATAGGGACAAATTCCAACATCCTCCACCCGCAAATCCAGAATCCTTTCCTCTCCTCCCCAAAGAGGGATGTACAGTTAGCATTTAAGTTCTCACAAGACAAAAGGTTTTATTCCACCCCCTCTCTCTTACACAATCTGCACTAACCTTTCTTAGGAAATCAAAGCCTCCTATTCACTTCCCTGACTTCTTAGACAAGATATACTGAATGTAATTTAACTCCGTATTCATGTCTCAAGGCCACCATCATGAACGTCATGGTTTGGTTTGACTTGGGTTAGTGTTGTTTGTTTTTTTAAGGTAAGTAAACAAGTGCCTTTCAGAATAGGAAAATTAGAGGTTTAGAGAGCTTCATTCGACTTAAGTCATATCACAGAGTGGTATCTGGGAGAGACTGTCTCTGACCTGCAGTCATGTTCTTTGCTCATCACGTGGCCTCCCTGCCTCCCAGCCTCCCTGCCTCCCTGCCCAGGGCTCTCTGACACCGGCCATCATGCTTCTCCTCCAACCTTAGTCCCTTAATTTTTTTTTTTTTGTCATGCATATTTTTTTTTTAAGATTTTATTTATTTATTTGACAGAGAGAGACACAGCAAGAGAGGGAACACAAGCAGAGGAAGTGGGAGAGGGAGAAGCAGGCTTCCCGCTGAGCAGGGAGCCCGATGCAGGGCTCGATCCCAGGACCCTGAGATCATGACCTGAGCCGAAGGCAGACGCTTAATGACTGACCCACCCAGGAGCCCCTATCATGCATATCTTTATGCTCTGGCCAAATTTACTACCTTTTCTCCAAAGTGAGCTATACTTTCCCATCTCTATGTCTTTGCTCATGTTCCATTTTCCTGAGTTGCTCTTTAGTTCAGCTCTGCCTTTTGAAATTCCAACCAATCTTTAAGAACCAACCCACACGTTAACTCCTTCTTTGAGTCTTTTAAAATCCCTCCCACTGAATGTGATCTCTTCCTTTGAATCCCCACAGCATCTTATGTGTATTTTCCTATAGTAATTCCATTCCTACACTGCAGATATTGTAGGACATCTGAATGTATTTCTTTAATTTTTTATTTCTTGCAGCATCTAGAATAGCATCTTATCCTTAGTAAGCATTTAGTAAATACATGTTGAATGGAATTTCATTGCCAAAAGCATCCCTAAATTTTTAGTAAAATTCTCCCTCCAACTGAACTTGGTCCCATTTAGTGTTAATTCCCCGGAAGATTCACTACAAAAAAGGAAATACAAAACAGGAAGTAAAGGATGATACTGAGGGCATTTTTTTATAGATTACAAAAGTTCCAAATGGTCTGAGGACTAGGAACTTCTGCTGACACACATGTTCAGTGACCTCACAGCATAGAAGAAAGTCATCCATCCCTGCAACTGAGAAGGACAAGTGGGCAACTGCGGAAGGTGAGAATAGGGATGTCATTGCACAGAGCTGGTCATGCTCTCTTCCCTTGGGTACCATGAAGCCATGCTCACTTAGCTCTCCTGGTATCTCACTGTTCCCAGTCCTCTATCCTCAGTCTCCTAGTGCTGGAGCCCCAGGACTTGGTCTCACCTCTTCTATTATTCTCTTTATACACCTTCTCCATTTGAGGGTGACTTTTGCCACCTGAGCAATTTATAATCCACTGGAACTGACTAATGGGGGACAGAGACAGGGACTGGCAATGTCGTTCCGCCATCATAACATATTTCCAGCTTCTGACATTGGCAGTGACTTGCAGACCATGAGTGACAAACAGTGGTAAGTGCATAGAACCAGAACTTTGCATTTATGTGCCTCCTGGGACATGTGATAATTTGCAAGACTGGTAGATAAAATCAAGTACATGTTTGCTTGAGAGGCATAAAAAAACCACCCTGAACCAATGTCTCTCTTTCTGCTTGTCTTGATGGTAATCAGAAAACTCTACAAACAGCCTTAGACTTCATAAGGCAAATCACTGTTTGCTTACACAGACTAAATGTTTTGTCCTTGAACATGGAAGAGATTCAAAATGCAATAAGCCTTGATGCTCATTTATTGCACCCCCGCTAATTTGAACCCTGCCATTCAAAACACATAGAACACTGATTGCTGTGTATTTTTCTACTGTGGAAGGAGTGGCTGGGTCTCTGGTAAAAAGCCAGGCAAGTTTCCCCTAGGATACATAAATGCTGGTGTGCATCTGTGTATGAGTGTGTGGGTGTGTGCGTGTGTGAATGTGTGTATACATGATGTGTATGTAGTTCTCTCCTTCCCCAGTTCATCTCCTGACTCTTTGAATGCGTTCAACTGCATTCTCCAGGGGTAGCTACTAAACAAACTAGCTTTCTTCTATGCAATGTACCCAGAAAGCCTCCGAATACATAGGTTGGTGAGGACTTTCCCAATTTTTTAGGTCCGTGACTGGATTTTCTAGACATTGTGAGAATTTTAACAATGCTATTGAAGAGAAGACAAATGTTAAGGGGGAAAAAACACAACAAAAATTAGTTTCTATATAGAAACATATTAAAGTCATTTTAGAAACTGTCTTTAAAACCTGAAACCCATCAAGAAAGTCTTCTTATTTAAATCTTTATAGGAAAGTATGAGTCTCACAAGGCATAAGCATTTTCCCCTCTGAATGAAACTTTGGTTACTTCAGGACCTCTATTGTCTTGAAAAATTGCTCTATCATGTTAGAAATCTGAAGGACCTAAAGGATCCACATTTTAAAGGAAGGAATCAAAGCCACATTATCATGTCCAATGGTTCCCTAAACATTTTTAATTACACACCCCATCAAAAAAATATATTTGACATAGCAGCAATGTCCACAATAGCCAAACTGTGGAAAGAGCCAAGATGCCCTTCAACAGATGAATGGATAAAGAAGATGTGGTCCATATATACAATGGAATATTACGCAGCCATCAGAAAGGATGAATACCCAACTTTTACATCAACATGGATGGGACTGGAGGAGATTATGCTAAGTGAAATAAGTCAAGCACAGAAAGTCAATTATCATATGGTTTCACTTACTTGTGGAACATAAGGAATAGCATGGAGGACATTAGGAGAAGGAAGGGAACAATGAAGGGGGGGGAAATTGGAGGGGGAGATGAACCATGAGAGACTATGGACCCTGAGAAACAAACTGAGGATTCTAGAGGGGAGGGGGTGGGAGGATGGGTTAGCCTGGTGATGGGTGTTAAAGAGGGCGCGTACTGCATAGAGCACTGGGTGTTATATGCAAACAATGAATCGTGGAACACTACATCAAAAATTAATGATGTATTGTATGGTGACTAACATAACATAATAAAATAAAATTTAATTTTAAAAAACCAAAAACATATTTGAGCACTCACTACCCATATTTATGTATATTTATTTATTTGTAAATTATGTACATATGTATTACTGTAAGACTATATAAACTATATAATAAAATGGAGATATGAATTAATCTCCAAAATAATTAAGAATGAATTAAAGTAAACATCACGATTTTTTTTAAAGATTTTTTTTATTTATTTGACAGAGAGAGACGGGGAGAGAGGGAACACAAGCAGGGGGAGTGGGAGAGGGAGAAGCAGGCTTCCCGCGGAGCAGGGAGCCATATGCAGGGCTCGATCCCAGGACCCTGGGATCATGACCTGAGCCGAAGGCAGATGCTTAATGACTGAGCCACCCAGGCGCCCCAAACATCATGATTTTTAAAATTATTTTATTTATTATTAGTTCAAAAACCTTTCTGCCCCTCTTAGATACCTAATAGTAGTATTGTTGGTGATAGCTGTGATTGAACACATTTCATTGTTGGTGAACTTTTGGGTTGTATTCCTGTGCTTACAGCTCAGTTTAAGTGTTGGTCTAGTCTTAATGCCTTCCCAGTGTCATTAACTCACACCTCAAGGCATCATACATAATGACAGAAGCCCACTGCTAACGAGACTGGATGTGAATCTGTGTTAGTCTGCCCAGGCTGCCACAATAAAGTACCAGACTGGGTGCCTTCAACCACAGGAATTTATTTTCTCACAGTTCTGGAAGCTAGAAGTCCGAGACTGATGAAGGTGTTGGCAGGCTTGGCTGCTTCTCAGAGCTGTGAAGGGAGAATCTGTTCCGGGCCTCCCTCCTTGGCTGGGAAAGGGCCATCTGCTCCCTGTGTCTTCACATGGTCTTCCCTCTATGCATATTTCTGTGTCCAAATTTCCTCTTTTTATAAGAACACCAGTCATACTGAATAGGGCCCACCCCAATGACCTCATTTTAACTTAATTAACTCTGTAAAGATCCTGTCTCCAGATAAGGTTATGTTCTTAGGTATTGGGGATTAGGAGTTCAACCGTATGAACTGGGAGACGGGGGAAGATGCTGAAGACACAATTCAGCCCATAACAAAATCCATATTTCAAGTAGTTTTGTTCATAATTTTGAAGTTATGGGTCAACTTCATGTCAGAAGGGATCTGCTCTGCCATTGGCCTTGAATTACTACCTAATACTGACTTTATTACAAGGTTTCACAACATAAATCTTTTAAGATCCTTGTTCACTTAATCAAGCTCACAGAAACTACAAGACATCACAAGATGCTGGGAAAAAACTAATGAATGGTGCCCACGCTGTGTGACCAGTACCCTTACCTCATGATTCGCTCACCAGCTGACAGCTAGACCAGTTAAAGTCATTCCTAATTTCTTTATTGCCTGGGGTAGAACTCCAACTCATTCATTTTAATATATCAAATAAATATCTGGGTTCTTTTTTTTTTAAAAGATTTTATTTATTTATTTGACAGAGAGCACAAGCAGGGGAAAAGTGCAGAGGGAGAGGGAGAAGCAGACTCCCCACTGAGCAGGGAGCCCGATGCGGAACTCGATCCCAGGACCCTGGATCATGACCTGAGCCGAAGGCCGACGCTTAACCGACTGAGCCACCCAGGCACCTCAAATATCTGAGTTCTAATATCTTTTTCCAGCGTGCCAATGCATTGTCTTGTAGGTACGATCACTCTCCACAGGAGACCTCTGATCTGGACCACACTTTGGAGAAACTACGCACACATTTTCAAATTCAGACTGGCAAAGTTATTTGTAAGAAGGGCCCTTGGCCATGAAGTAGCCTGTAAAATCATGTTTCAGTCAAAAGGGCCCACAGAATTCATGGAAGGAATCCTCTTCTCATCGTCTTGGGTACACAGGTATTTCGTTGCTCCGCAAGTTTCCAGACAGTGGCCTGAGAGTTACCCAGCAGCACTGCGCTGGCTCCCTGGCTGATGCCATCCACCCAGTTGGGAACATTTGTTGAAAATGTCATTCAGAAGCTATCAACACCGCCCGAGTCACGGTCTGATGGAATTTGTAGAATAACGTAATAGGAACTGTGTTCTCCCCAGAAGTCACGAGGCAATAATGACAACAGGAGTTGGGCATGAATGGGCGCCTGGGTGGCTCAGTTGGTTAAGCACCTGCCTTAGGCTCAGGTCATGATCCCAGGGTCTTGGGATCGAGCTCTGCATCGGGCTCCCTGCTCAGCAGGGAGTCTGCTTCTCCCTCTGCCCCTCCCCCCCTCATGCTCTCTCTCACTCTCTCATTGTCTCTCAAAATAAATAAATAAAATCTTTAAAAAAAAAAAAAAAAAAAGGAGTTGGGCATGAAAGACGCCAAAAATTCTGTCCAGTCCAATGAGGCAAACAGACAGATTAATGCCCCCAGTCTGCAGGCATAGACCTCAGTGGACGGAATGCAACAGTCCCCGACTCCTGAAGAGCAGTAGGGGGTCACATCTACTATTTGTGCCCAATGTGGCCAATGTATTTGAGCCCTGGGGGCCTAAGTGGGCCATCAAAAGAGCAACAAGGCAGGGCGCCTGGGTGGCTCAGTTGGTTAAGCGACTGCCTTCGGCTCAGGTCATGATCCTGGAGTCCCAGGATCGAGTCCCGCATCGGGCTCCCTGCTCGGCAGGGAGTCTGCTTCTCCCTCTGACCCTCCTCCCTCTCATGCTCTCTGTCTCTCATTCTCTCTCTCTCAAATAAATAAATAAAATCTTAAAAAAAAAAAAAAAAAAAAAAAAAAGAGCAACAAGGCAGAAGCCAAATAATCTATGCAGAGGAAATCAAAGGCCTGCCAAAGGGAAAGGAGCCCTCTCCTGGAGGGCAAGAGGAAACGACGTGTCAAGGTGCCCCTGGAGTTCTCCGAGCCGGTCATGCAGCCCAAGTGCAAAAACAGCAGGAAAAGCCAATTAAATGGAGATTGTGTTTGATGTTTTTCATCCTCAAAGTACATTCTAAACTGGCACAAAGTAATTACTTTCTACCATTCCGGGGAGCAGGGAAATAGCATGGGTGGGCATGACAACGGTATCTAATCAGGATACGACAAGAGCAGAACGAGGCTGGAGCCTGGGCTCTTGGGGACCCAGTGATACTGACTCATCTGCACCCCACCTCACTGGCCTGGTTCCCAAGCACACCCTGCTGCCTTGTGTTTTTATAATTTTTATGAATCGTCAAAGAATAAGCTCCTGTCTCTGCTCTGCAAAACTTAAACAGTCTCTCAAGACACTTCGATTACTGCCTCTCTTGCACAGCACAGATTTCTACAACTTTGCACATCTAAGTACAGCAGGATTTTTCTTTTAATGCCAGCCTCCCTCACTAGACTCTGAATTCATTAAGATCAGGGACCATGTCTAATTTTTGTATTTCCAGCGCCAGCACACATCTTTGACACTTACTGGGAACTCTCTAAGTATTGGGCCGGGGGGTGCATAATGAATACGGACGTGGCCTGCTGTTGAAAATGCTTCAGAGTATAATGCTGTTATAAACAGGGCCTCGTGAACCCCTCACAATACACCTGCGAGTTCATTATTAATGTTCTCATTTTAAAGATAGTAAACGTGTGCTCAAAGGAGTGAAGTGGCTTGCCCAAGGTGACAGAGCTTTTAACAATAGAAGTAGGACCCCCCCCCCCCGGTGACTAACATAACATAAAATAAAAAAAGAAGTAGGACTTCCACCCAGAGTTTCTGATCCAACTCTCATCCAACAGTACAACTTAGTACTGGCCTCACCTGCAGGGCCTAAAATGTCCTGAGCAGGCCTGAATGGCTTTAGGACTGATTCTGAGAGAAATCATGTGTGAGGTAAATGAATTCTCATTGAGACTCTGACTCGCAAAATGGCACTGTGTTCCTTCAGCTTATGAATGCCACTTTTGCCTTGAGTTTCCTCAAGAAACTATAAAAAGAAGAGGCATGAGCCCCTGCCTGCCCAAAGATCATTCCTACACAGTTGCCTGAGGATTCTGGACAGATCTCTAGGGGTGAGGGCCCTGAGAGATCTCAAGGAGAAAGACTTTGGAGACAGACAGACCTGGGATGGGATCCTGGTTCCTCTCTCACAGCCTGTGTGGTGCTGGGCAAACTCCTGAGCCCTGTCACAGCCCAGAGCCTCGTCTGTGAGGCCAGGTTGGTGCTATGTCTACCTCATAGGGTTTTTGTGAGAATGAAGTGAGGCAAAACCTAATTAGGCGGTAACTTGACCAGTGTTTCTTAACTTGGAGTCTTCAGACCTCTGAAGATCCTCAGATTTTCCCCAAATCCAAAATGCCTGTCAGAATGTAATTGTGTGTTTTCATTTTGATGGTAATCTAAAGATAAATATTAATGCAAACATAGCCCGTGTCATCTGGATGAATATGAGGTTCCAGTGAATGCCTCTGTGTTTGCGTTTACAATCGAGGGTACACCAAGCCAAGGACAAAGGGTGTTACCACACATTGTGCAAGAATTTCATAGCTACTTGAACAAAGTGATGGGAGACTGAGTCATTCCATGGCACAGGACTATTGGAAAGCAAAGCATCCAAGTTCCTCGGCTGTGGCAGTCAAGAGCTCTGTTTATGTCACCAAAAAATAAACAATAAGCCTTCTTTTGTTAAAGGATACTTTTTTCTTCAGTGTGGAGAGTGTACATTCTAAATTGACCAACATATTCACAGTTTAACATGACTTTATGGTCAAGGTAGCAAAATAATAATGAAAATGACTACAATTTAAATAATGTCTGGCAATGATTAAACAGAAAACAGTCATAAGTAAAACAATTACGCCAACACATTTTTCCATTATCACATCCAGCTTTGGCAATTTAAGTTCAACCAATATCTGCTCTTCAATGTTATTAACTTGAAATTATCAGTCATACTTTTGTCTCTAATTTGTTTTTTTTTTAAAGATTTTATTTATTTATTTGAGAGAGAGACAGAGTGAGAGAGAGAGCCCAAGAGGGTGTAGGGTTAGAGGGAGAAGCAGACTCCCAGCTGAGCAGGGAGCCCGATGTGGAACTCGATCCCGGGACTCCGGGATCATGACCTGAGCCGAAGGCAGTCGCTTAACCAACTGAGCCACCCAGGCGCCCGTCTCTAATTTGTAAGGTGTTTTTTTTGTTTCGTTTTCATGATTGTATAACACACATGTTTGTATACCTAGTTTTATATTTTTACCTCTCTAAGGAATTTTATAATAAAAAGTGTTAAAAGGTATTGCTGGAAATCTGCAAGAATCCATTTCCTTTCAAAGGAATCTGTATATGCCCTGAATACTCAAGTCAGACATTGAACCAGACAGCTCTTCCAGGTCTAAAAATCTTCTGATCAGAACACTGATGACTGCAGGGTGCAGGTGGGAGGGAGAGGAACCCTGCGGGGGGACCTCAGATCATTATAAGACTTTTCATTATAATTACTATATGGCTTTTCTCTCTGCTTTCCTACAAGGGGAAAGAAAAGAAGCAGACATTCTAGATGATCAAAAATGGAATGCTATCATGCAAATTGAAAACTATAAAGGGAAGCATCTCACACTTGGCATGGCCGTATCTCATCACTCCAAAATCAGTAAATGGGGAAAGAGCTAGTAGCTACTGCTTCGTCAAGTAAGAACCGTTTTGTCTGTGGAGCATTCATCACAAAACTCCCTTTACTATCTGTGAACGACAAAATCCACACATCTGAGCATATTAACGCAGCAGCTCTGTTGTAGGAAACCAGCCCCAAAGTGCTTCTAAGTGACCTGTATCAGCTCCTATTTTCTCCAAGCCTAAACAATCACAAAGGCATTTATTTTCCAAAGTTCCAGGGAGGATGGGGAGGAAATGACTTTTTAAATGTGTAGTGTTTATTCGGAGGTTGGCATCCTCTGCCTCCGTCAGTGAGCAGCACGTCTTCCTTGCGCTGACATTCCCTGCTTCGGTGATCCTACAACTCCACACGGAGGGGCCAGAAGGGACAGTCATCATGCGGCTGGGTCTCCACTTCTGCAACCCACATGCTACATTCAAATGTGATCTATCCATGCGAAAAGGGGTTTCCAAATTGTGGACTCAGACTCAAAACACCATCAGCACGTGGTTAGACTATTGGGGCCAAGCTAAGAGAATAAGTCCCCTGGACGTTCCCAGTGCCTTGGACTAGCCAAGTGTCCTGCTGGTACTCATGAAGGAGAGTCGGAAGAAAGGCAGGCAGGGATGAGCTGTCCCCCGCCCAAGAGGAAACCACCGTTAAAAGAATTTTACATCACCCGGGAAGGAGCCCTCCACCCTTTCCCACGTGATAGGTAGAGGACAAAAACCTGATTGGGTGACAGGTGCACGGAGGGTTAATCAGATCAAAGCCCACCAACAAGCCCATAAAAACCCCTAGATCTAAACGCCAAATTGGCAACTCTCTTGGGTCCCCTCCCTCTTCGGGAGCTTTGTACTATCGCTCAATAAACTTTGTTCTGTGGCCCTCCACTCTTCGTCTGGTCTACCTCTTCATTCTTTGAAGCGGCGTGACCAAAAGCCAGGGGACCAAAGGAATAGAAATCCTGCAACAGTACAATACCGCGCACGCTCTCTTCCTCTCTTTGGTTATAGCATAAGAGGATCTTCTGAGTGAGTGAGGTCTCATGGACCAGAGGAGAGCATCGAAGCCCCAAACAGTAAATATACGGGATGCCCACAGATGCTTGGTGGGAGAGCTTGGCCCAGGAACCACCACAGTGACTCATGACAGCAATCTGTGTCTCTTTCTCAAACACTTGAACTCAGGGTTTGGACTGAGAGTCAGTTGTGGTAGATGTATCTAGAAGCATGAAGACACACAAAAGCAATAATGACAGCGTCGGTGTTTGAGCAGTTATAAATCTATAGGGTAGATACAATTAGTATTCCCACCTTTCAGACAAGAACACTGAGGCCAAGAGGAGTGAGATGATGAAGCGCTCAAGGTCATACAGATAATATGAGCCAGAATGCTAACTCCGGCAGCCTCATTCCAAGACCAGCTAAGCCACTCGCTGCAGGCAGAGGCAGAGAGCATCAGAGTCAGGATAACAGTAAGGCACTAGAGGAAGAAACCAGGAATTCCTGTGGCTGGCCAAACAAGAAGCAGCATGGGCAAGTCGCTCCAAATCCCGAATCACACGCCGTGCTCCAGACCACATCCCAGGTCCTGGAATGCCTCGAGGTGCCACAGCAGCTCATCCCAAGCATCCCACTGTGCCCCTTTCCCTGGGTTCCTATGATGCCTGCTCTCTTATTTCCAAAATATCCTTGTAATCAGCCCTCCATTGCTTTGGATATAAGCTGGGGGATCTCGTCTCTCCACAGCCTAACACCGAAGTAAAGGCGAAACTGTTATCCAGCAGTGGTTCTCAAACTTTAGTTATATCTGAACCACCTGTGGGGCTTGTTAAACCAGACTGCTGGACTCCACCCTCTGAGTTTCTGATTTGCAGGACTGGGATTGGGCCCAATAATTTGCATACCTAAAAACTCCCTGGTGATGCTGATGCTGCAGATCCAGGGACCGCACTTTGAGAACCACTGATCTAGAGCCTCGCTCCCCAAAATGTGGAGAGCAGCAGCAGTTTTCAAAACACCCTGAAGCCCAGTCCACACCCAGAGATGCTGATTTCAGTGCCCAGCCCCTGCCCCAGAGATGCTAATTTAGCAGGTTGGGCTTGGGCCCTCCCACGCTGGGATTTTCATGAGCAGCCAAGGTTGTGAACCATTGATCCAGAGGTGCTGACGTGGGCCAACCCATGGGCATTTTCTCTTGCCCACAACTTGTTTACAAAGTCTGTGCTTCTAGAAGGAAAAAGGGTGCTCACTATGATACTTCTTTAACTGACAGAAGAGGAGAAAAAGTGGAAATACCTTAATGTCTGAAATCTGCGTTTTGGTTAAGACAGGCCTCAGATTGTAAAGGGTAAAATGAGACCAACAAAAAAAAATCATTTCTAAACCGTGCAAATACTACTGCAGCCCTGATTGGCTGATCCAGCAGTAGGAAAACATTCTCTTCCCAAACGAGTATTTGTTCTCAAGAGCAACTACTTTGCTACTGTCTCTTCTCCCTTTAAAGCACTTTTTCTCCTCTACCTTTTTTGGTTTAGTCTTGTTTTAATAAGATGTGTGACTTTAGAAAAATTATTCCAATTCCCTGTACTTCAAGTTTTTCAACTGAAAATCGAGACTGGTCCTTAGCTGATAGAGTGTGAACACTGAGTTGGATTCTATACGACACACCCAGCACCTGCCAGGCCATATAGTGAAAGCACAATAAATCGTCTACCTGGGAAAACTCCCCAACTAGGAACGTTAATGATTAGGTAGCTAATGTTCTGTACTACCCTCCTGAGCACCTGCTAATCTCCCCTTAAGGAGAGTGTGTCCGGCTTTCTACGGGAAGCCACTGATACTGCAGCCAGCAAGAGGGGAGGCTGGTCGGCAGGTGCCAGAAAGCCAAGCACCGAAACCGTGAATCAGGAAGGTTTCCTGCAGCTTCCATGGCCTGTAAGGATAGGCAACAGGCAGCTATCTAAATCTTGCTATAGTCAGAGTGAGTATTCAGGACGTGAACCCACTCAGAAAGGGTGGGGTCCAGCATGTCAAGGATTATTTTATCACCCGGAGAGTGGAGTAGGTTGTGAGAAGGCAAATACTTATACCAAATCTCGTGAGAGATCATTTTGAATAGGAAATATGGTGGGGAGAGGGGTTGCAGTGAAAGGTGCAACCCCTCTTTCCAGCTGGTTTCCTCCCAGCTTCTCCCTTATTCTCCTTCGGAGCTCTTGGATGGCTGGTATTTAAGAAGGCGTCTCTTCTAATACAAGTTTTGTAATGCCTCTGAGGCATTTTCCAACTTGGAGTCAATATTTTTTGTATACTGATGAGATACCGGGGTAAGTAATTAGCTGTGTGCAACTAGTTAAATAAGAGATACTGCAGTACCTTGGCCTCAGGCATTAAACAAGTCTAGCCGATAAGCTGGAGATTGGCAAATGAGAGGATTGACAGGACACAAGGGGATAATGTGTCACTCACTTAGGAATTTGTTTTTCCAATGGGTAGATGGACATAGCCTGAAGGAGGTCAGATGGGTGGGCTCTTCTTGAGGCTTAATCATCGTCAGGAAAGCAGAGATTTCCAACTCTTGGAAGATGCAGCAGTAAACAGAGTTCTTCCTAAACACCCCAATACCCAGTTCGGGAACATCAAGGAGAGCATTAAGACTGAGAGAAGCTTGGGGGCGCCACCTGGCAGGGTCACAACTAGCAGAGAGCTTGTGTGGATTTTTTAAAAAGATTTTATTTATTTATTTGGGGGGGTGGAGAGAGAGCACAGAGGGAGAGTGAGAGGAAGAAGCAAACTCCCCACTGAGCAGAGAGCCCAACTTGGGGCTGGATCCCAGGACCCTGAGAACATGAGCCGAAGGCAGACGCTTAACCAACTGAGCCACCCAGGCGCCTGAGCTTGCGTAGATTTTTAAAAGGTCTCCCTTCCTCAGGCCAGGCACAGCCGTTATCCTTGCCCCAACATCCGGATAGGGCCGTGGGACCTGACCTGGATTCCAGCCACACTTGCCCTTTGGGAATGAACGCACAAACTGCACAACCATAGGCAGAGCCCTGACCTTCCACCCCCAGCCCAGATGAATGCAAGACTAGACTCTGGAGAGCAACGCCTCATGGCACAGGGACCAGATCATCTCTCCCCAGCCTCGAAAGGAAGGAACATGCCCAAGTGCAAGGTCGTGTCTGCTAGTTGCCCAAGGTGCAAGACGCATGGTACCTTGAACGTTAGCACGTTTCCTCACCCAGAGATTCCCCACTGAGAGACACTTGTTTCTCTCCAAGCTAAGAATCACCTGCTAGTAAGTGGGGCAGGGGAATAGAGGAAATATTACCAGAATCTGGAAGAGTGTCCCACTTGCCCACATGGAGACTATGATGTGTGAGCCCCATGCCGCCGCCCTAGGACTATGTACTCTCCCAGCCCCTCCCCCCATGGCTTTCAAGTTCCCATGTAATGGAGGTAACAGTGGAAGAATATATAAATGTGAAGAGGATCAAAGCAGGAAAAAATGTTTGGAAATTACAGCTTGTCCTCTGTGCCAAAACACCAGAACGTGTGAGTGGTGTCTCTCTCTGACCCCAGCAGCTTCTGCTCTTCCATTAGAGCGGGCTCCACCGACTGCCTGCAGAAGAATCTCTTGGGCCACATGTCAAAAATACATCCCCGCCCTACTCCATCAGAATTCCTGGGAGCAGAGCTGGAAATCTACAATTTTTAACAAGATCCCCAGGTGACTTTTATGTATTCTAAAGTTTGTAAATGACTAATCCGCTAGGACAGGTAGCTTGTATAGGGAGTATTTATTCATCTAATTTGTCTGCTCATGGATTCTTTCACGTTTAGAGAGTGGAGAGTGAGTCCCTGATGTCATTTACACAGTGATCTATTAGCCTAAGCCTCGCATAATATAGTTCTAGTTGGCTATGAGCACAGAACAAGCCATCCAGCTTCCAATGGCTGTAAATCACCCATCAAACTCACAAGGCATCACGCGGCCGGTTCTGAGGCTGCCCTAAAACCAATCACATCTCAAGCACATGCCTTATCATCTTACGTGTTGCCACAGGTATTCTTTTTCCAGCTCTTGAGATGGTGCTGAGAAGGAGCTGTTGTTGAAAAGAAGAGGGAGTTGAGGGGAGGGATCAAATGAGTCGGTCAAATGGTCCCATTGCCAGGGCAGTCCACTTCCTAGCTGCATTCAGAACCTCCTTTCAGTGCCCGGGGGGCCACGTGAAGCCACAAGGTCCTAAGGGCCTCGGGTCCCACCAGGAAGGACACCTCCAGTAAAGCAGCCAGGCTGTACTAGGGTCCTGTGACTACTGTAGCCAATTACAGCAAACTCCAGGTTCTCCCCAGCTTCCTTTTAACCCTTACCTTTTCTCAAAGCTAAATGAAAGGAAATCAACTGTACCTACAATGGGAAGAAAATAAACCTCCCTGTCATTATTCTCTGAGTTTAATTTCATACAAATACTACATGCCAGTGACAACTCGTCGGGGGCATTGCCTTTTATTCATCGAAGAAAAACCTCACGAAAGTTTTGCATGCATTTCGGCCCCTATTATAAAGAATCTTACAGTGTCGTGAACTCACTAAGCATTAAAATGTAAATTGAGGGGAAGAGAAAGTATTAAAAAAATAGCTTCGGGGGAGAAACAGGAGGTCAGTCTGAAGTTCAGAGTCAAAGGAATTGCTGGGGAATAGAAAATAAGGCTAGCAGGAGCTCGGGCTGGAATCTACTGGAAGGTAGGAAAAATTAGATGCCTGCTCTGCCAGCTACAGTCCTGCCTGGAGCGGGTTTTTTTGGCTTCCCTAAGTGGAGCAGGTTTTAGCATGTGTCCAAATTTCTGTGGTAGGCGCTGGTACAGAATCACACATGACCTCAAGTCGCTGTCCTCTGCCTCGGGCTCAGAAGGATAATTGCCTACCCCTGAGTGTTCCTCACTTTTATTTTATGAATTTATTTAAATTATAACAGTAATAAATGTTCAATAGATTGTCCCAAAATTCAAACCACGAAGATACATGTGAAGAATGAGGGTCACCTCATCCGCCCCTGCCCCGTTCTACGTTCTCTCCTCCAAAAATAACCACCGCATGGTATGGATCCTTCCTGACCTTTCTCCACTCACAGGTGTATGTCATTTTTTGTTGTTCTCATGAGTTTGCTTTTACACTCCTTATATCCTGGATACCCTTCCACATAAGCATAGACAGTTCAATCACATTTTTAAATGGCTTCATCATACTCCTTAGGAATGGCTGTGCTGTAATTTAACTTTTTTATGGATGGATATTTACTTGGTTTCATTTTTTAATTTTTTTAAGATAGTATTTATTTATTTATGTGAGAGAGAATGAGAGAATGGATGGTGGGGAGGGGCAGAGGGAGAGAGAGAGAGAGAGAGAGGGAGAAGCAGACTCCCCGCTGAGCAGGGAGCCTGATGCTCAGGCTCGATCCCAGGACCCCGCGATCATGACCTGAGCCAAAGGCAGACTGCTCATGGCTTCTTTCACGTTTAGAGAGTGGAGAGTGAGTCCCTGATGTCATTTACACAGTGATCTATTAGCCTAAGCCTAATAGAGTCCCAGTTTAACCAACTGAGCCACCCAGGCACCCCTTGGTTTTTAATTTTTAAACAGTTCTGGAACAAACACCATTGTACACATATCCTTGCACACTTACATGGTTATTTCTATAAGGTGAAATTTCTGGGTAAATTTTAATAAGTGCTGCTAGCTTACATGCCTACCAACAGCAAACTGGAGTTCCATTTTGTCTATACTTCCAAAGACACTGGATATTAAAATATTTATAATTTATCTCTATCTGATGACATGAAAATAATATCTAAAGGTTCATTTGATTTGCTTTTAGCTGATCAGTTACAAGATTGAGCATCTTCTCATATTTTACCATAACATTTCCTTTAAAGGCTATTAGAGTCCTGAGGATTCTCTGGGAAATGGCTATGGGCACCGACAGCTCACAACTGCCTAGAATTAATCTGGAACGTAGCAAGCTAAGCTTCTGGGAAGGCGGGACAGTACCACCTTCAGACTCCTGATTAGGCAGCGTCCTATCTACCCCCAGGCTTCCTCCTTTCTCTGTGAACTAACAAGAGGCCTATGGGGAACACATCAATCGTTATCCTACAAGCCATCAAGGTTGGGTAATAGACTTCTCTAACTTCTTCCACCTTCTGGAAGTATAAGGGGCAGCAATCCCTGAAAAGCCCCAAAATGGCAGGAAAGAAAGAATACGGATTTTAGAGTCAGTCAGAACTACATCCTCCACTTAATAAATTCATGATCTTGGATCAAATCATTCAACCTTTCTGCGAAGAGTGTTCCCAAGCTTGCCGCAAAAATAAAATCGAGTATATGGAATATTAAATGCTCAGTGAATGTGAAAATCCTTTACCTGTTCTCATCTGCTCTGTCTGGGCCTCTTGAATGTCTGGGGTCTCTCTTCCCACAAGGCACCAAAGGCAGCTAGCAGTCTTGCTCTCTGCTTCAGTCGTGGCCTGGGGCTTGCTTCTTAGTCTCTGTCTAGCCAGCTGATGACTCTGAAGGCTGGGTTTTGTCCTTGCTCTTCTTCCTAACATTTCAAGAGATTTTCTTAAAGAACACTGCTCTTCTTCATTGTCCCATCATCTCACCCCTAGAATTTAAAAGCCTCATCCCCTTCCTCAGGATTTCAAAGCCTGTGTGACACTAGACCAGAATTGCCTCTTCCAAGCTGGGATTTGGACTTGACCTTCTATTACGTACCCTCTCCCCCTCATAATTCAGTCTCCACTTATATATGTGTCCCCACCTTCCAATTTCAGCTCTTGCTCCCACTCTACCAAAGTTTTCTGTTGCTAGAGCAATACGGCATCAGAAGGCAGTTGAACAGGCCCCCAGGAGCCCATGCTGATGGCTTATCCAGGTTCTAGCAAATGATGCTAAAGAAGAGAAGGAAGTAAAGTTGCCCCAAGTGAAAGGCATGTCTCTCATTCCTGTTTCCCTTTTCCACCAACTGGCTTTTATACAGCCACTCATGGTGCAAGATGCTCCGCCTTCTCCCCAAACTAGAATAATTGATCCATCTACAGAGATAAATCTCTGACAAAGCCAACTGGATAATGTGGCACATAACATCCCATTCTGGAAGCAATGCACAGGAGTGGAAAGGAAAACAATTGCCACTAACACTTCACAGGTTTGAGATCAAGTTAAAACCTTAAAGAACTAATCAAAGCTTTTACCTTTTTATAATTGCATCTGGTCCCGTTTTGTTCTTTAATTTATTTATTTATTTGAGAGAGAGAACAAGATAGATAGCACGAGCGGTGGGAGGCGGGGGAGAAGCTGGCTCCCCACTGAGCAGGGAGCCCAACTCGGGGCTCAATCCCAGGACCCTGGGATCGTGACCTGAGCCGAAGGCAGACACTTAACTGACTGAGCCACCCAAGCACCCCTGGTCCTGCTTTTTTTATCAAGTTATACCTAAGTATTTTTGTAAAACATGAATATCTGATTGCCAAAACAGCCAAGAGATGATGTTAAGCATTCTGCTTTTATTAACACATCTTCTGTGGGGATCTGCTACTTAGTTTTATTATTAAGACCATCAGTGTGTGTATTAGATAATTGTAATAATAAGGAATGAAAAATTTTACATATTTTACATAGCTGCTGTCTGTACTATTTAGGATATTAATTCAGCTGTTGCAAAGGAGGCCAAGTCACAATGGCTGAAGACAAGATAGAAGGTTCTATCTCTTGTTAAAGTTCCATCTGATAGGTTCAGCAGGGAGAAGCTCTACTCCACAAGGTCATCCAGGGACCAAGGCTCCTTCGATCTTATTTTTCTGTTTTTCCTTAGAGTGTTGTTCTTGTCCTCATGGTCAAAACCAGCTCACCCACTACTGCATCCATACATTAGCCTTTGGAAAGGAGGAAAGAGGACATGGAGGGCAAACCACTTTCTTTTAGGAACATGATCTTTTAGGAACATCATTTTTGCTCACATGCCTTTGGCCAGAGCTTGCTTGTGTGGCCACACCTTGCCAAGGGAAACTGGGAAATGTAATTGTAATTATAAATAGTACTGCAATTAACATCTAGTATATTAATCTTTATTTGCTTTTCTAGTAATTTCTTTGAGACTTATTCCTACAGGTGGATTGTTTTACTTAAAAGATGTACCAATTAACTATCTTCTCAGCAGCAAATGAGAGGGGTCAAATTTATGTCACTATCACTAGCAATAATTTGGTCTTTTTTTTTTAATCTTTGCAAATTTGATTGATTGAAAATGGTATCTAATTGCAATTTTAAATTTCATCCCTTTAGTGTGTTTATTTCATTACTTGTGAATGTTAATAAGTTCCAAATGTCTATCAACTGCTTGTATTTCTTCTCATAAGAATTTTTCTTTGCTCATATATTGTCTCAGGTTATTTTTCCATCTGTAAAACAAGATAATAATAATATTTACATAACATAGTGTGGTAATGATCAAACTCTGTTTCTCCTACCCCATTTGTTCTGTTTCTTCTGGACAAGTCCTGCGGCATTGGGTCCAGTCTATGTTGGGGCCACAGTGGATTGGTCTGAGAAGCCCCATTCATTCTGCCTCACCACCCCATCTTATTTTGTTCACAGCACTGATGATTATCAAAAATTATGCTTTTCAATAGTTTGCTTATCCTTGTCCCTCTCCCTCTACCTACTCCCCAATCTTCCCTAGCAGAACCAGACCCCAGTTTCTCTTTCTCACTGGTATTTCTCTACCACCAAAACAGCATCTGGCATATCTAGTAGATACTCAATAAATCCTCGCTGGATAAATACATGAACCTCCTTCTCTCACTGCCAGTCTTTTGACTGTGTTAAATACTTAGGCACAGTCTACAATTACCTCTTTTCCAGAGACAAGTAAGTCATAGAGTCCCCGTATGCCCTCTCCTGCATCCATACACACTCACTCACGCTTCCAGCTCTTGTATCTGCCTCAGTCTGTTGTGTTTACAATCTCAACTCAGCACATCACCACCAATTACACCCTAACATGTCACTGTGCTGTCTGACACATCTGGCACAGTTTCTTCTAAGACCTCTAGTCTCTCATCAAGAATGAAGAGGGAAGAAAGGAAAGAGGAGGAGGGCCCTGATCTGGGTGCCTAAAAAATACTGTCCTCATGTGGAAAGGAATGTGGTTGCCTGACTTTCTGGCTGGAATGCCTGAGCTAGGGACAGGCTGTATGGTAACAGAGAGCTGTTTGCTAACTTCTGCCAGATGATGTGTACTTTTCCTAGGCACAGGTTGGAGCAAATAGAGTCCACGACTGTGCTTCTCACTCCAACACCACTGACGTGGCAGTTTGTGAAAATCCTCCCAGAGTCCTGCATATTATCTTCCTGTACCCCACTTATAAGGAATATAAATTTTATTTATTTGTTTAAAGATTTTATTTATTTATTTATTTATTTGAGAGAGAGAGAGAGAGAGAGAGAGGACAAGCTGGGGGTAGGGGCAGAGGAAGAAGGGAGCCCAATGCAGGGCTTGATCCCAGGACCCCGAGATCATAACCTAAGCTGAAGGCAGATGCTTAACTGACTGAGTCACCCAGGCGCCCCTGTACAATTTTTTTAAGGCACTGGTACATTTTCAAAGGGACTTTCATGGAATGGTAGGGGAGGACAGATAAGGTACCTCTAGCATGCCTCTATCTCCATATTAAACTGAAAATCTAGCTAATGTCAAATTTTAAATCTATTTTCTTTAACATGAAGTAAAAGACAGGTATTGGACATTTTTTTGGACATTTTGTCCTATTTTACTTTTGTTGTCTCAGAATTATGAGTGGCTTCAAATACATTCTAATATTTTAAAATTAATTCCAGGGCGCCTGGGTGGCTCAGTTGGTTAAGCGACTGCCTTCGGCTCAGGTCATGATCCCAGGGTCCTGGGATCGAGTCCCACATCGGGCTCCCTGCTCTGCGGGGAGCCTGCTTCTCCCTCTCCCACTCCCCCTGCTTGTGTTCCCTCTCTCACTATGTCTCTCTCTGTCAAATAAATAAATAAAATCTTTAAAAAATAAAATAAAATAAAATAAAATAAAATAAAATTAATTCCACTTTAATTAACATACTATTATGGTCTATGGTTACAAGAGTAACCATTTTTGAGACCCAATAATTAATTAAATTTCAGAATGTATTTGACAAATTAAAAAGGAGGGAGGACATATAAACTGTGTTTGGAACTTGGGCTGCATATTCTCTAATGACAATATGAGCTGTCTTTCTGAAGCATTTAGGGAAAGCATACCCCCAGTTCTCCAATTGCTTAGCCTCTCTCGACATCTGTGACTCTTCCTACATCCAGTCAGCCTCCTTTGTGAATTGACTGGAAGTCCACTGTAGTAAACCTACTTCAAAATTATATCCTGACCACCCGCAAGCCCAGATCTTCCTATCTGGAAACAAGGGGGAACTGCTCTCTTTCTCTTGTGGTCTTTAAAAGACTCTACTGACTCATGAAAACACCTGTGTGTTACTTCTGAGTTACAGGAACTACATTTTTTCCTGGTTTGGAGATGCCCTGGTGAGAGCATGAGAATTGGCCGGATAACCAAATCCCCCCATGTCCCATCATGGTACCATGTCCCACACACCTATCTGTTCGAGGGGGCTGTCTGTTGTGGCCGATGTCAGCACGCCTGGAAGTGACGTTCCTTCAGTCTCTTCCAGATCCAGCCTGGGCTCAACATCTGCAGAATGGGAATATTGTAGCCTGAAAATAACTAGGTGGGGAAGGAGATTTACGATGATAAAAAGGTACTGACGTGGCAAGCTAACCAAAATATCCGCGTTAGGGATATGATGAGAAACTGTGGCTCTCTCCAAGTCCTCTTGTCCTGTTCTTGTCTGAGGGCTGCCCTCTAATCCCACTTCCATGACGGTCCTTAACGTTAACTCCTTCACGTTCCTCACAAACTGATGAGCTCATACTTCATGCCAGGATATTCCTGGTTAGGAAAACATTAGGAACTTGCATGTCTGTGAAATTAGAACTTATATAAAACCTAACTTGTTCAGGGGAGCATGAGAACAGTCCAGGGCTAACTTGGTCCCTAATAAAACCAATCTTTATTACCACAGAACCCTCTGCAGTACACAAATGCAGTTGCTCGAAAGGAATAAAATCACAAGCATTGACACACAGCACTCCCTGGCATATGTAAAGGTGAAAGAAAATGACATACAAATATATAAAATGCTACAGCACCTCTATGGGAAGATGTTTAAAAGTTTCCAAGGCTCTCAGTTTATAAAACCAATTTTTAGAAAGCCTTAGTGCATCCACAAAAGTTTCCATACATCGGTAAGACCCAACCTGGTAACTAATGAATCTGGAGGATTCAATATAGACAGAACTCTCTTTTTTTTTTTCCACATTATTTTAAAGGACATTAAATCTTAGATGTTCCCAGATTATTCTTCAGAAGAGTTCAAAGAAATGGCTTTGATAAAGATGGCTTTGAATGTGAGCAGATTGTCATTTCTAAGAGGGAACTTGAAACTAGGTTGAGGCGGTGACGGCAAGGAGCCTGTAAGCAAGGTCAGGCTTCAAACATGGCAAGGAGCCTGCCTCGTAGGTGCCTCAGAATGAGAACAAGTTGGAAATGTTAAGCCAGCTGCAGAAGCAGGGGAGCTTCCAACTTATCCTGCAGGACTTGTAGTACCTACATAGACATCGATAAGATGGGTTCATCCAGAGGAGATATGGAGGAGAGATTAAATGATTTTTTCTCTTGAAGAAGCAGTTTTAGAAACCCCTAGGAAACGACGTATACTGACCGGAATTTCATTCATAATATTGACCTAACTGTGAGCAAACCATAGACGCACTGAGTTGTAATAGGCCTTGGAGACCATGTAGTCAAAGTACCTATATCAGTGTTTTCCAAAAGCCAACCTGTGAAACAGCTCTATGATAGATTCACCTGGAAAGACATTTTTAAATATATAGGTTCCTGGGCCACACCATGGGGGTGTCTGATTCTGCTGGTCTAGAATGAAGCCCAAGTGTCTCTACTTTAAACAAGCTCTACCACTGGAAAAGCAACTTGGAAAGAGATGGACAGATCAGACTGGCAGAGCTCAGGACCTAGGGATCTGGCTAACTGACGCCTGGACGCAGGTACTTGGTGGGCAATGGTTGAGTTGCCAGGGAGGAAGTCACACCAGGGGGCTATCAGACAGGGTGTCCCAGCAAGAGGCTTGGGCATGGTGACAGGCAGACAGGTAGGCCAGCAGAGGCCAGTAAGTTCCATCCAAAAGTCTGAAAGAACCCTGGATTCAGAGAAAGATACTCAGTCCAGAAAGTTGTCAAGCCCCAAAGACATTATCCACGCAGGGATACAGGCATAGAAGGACCAAAGAGGTATACAGAGATGGGCGAATCTGAGGCTTGGTCATGAGAATAGAGTAGAAGCCCAGTCTTTAGAACTAAGCCAGGATCAAGGGGAGTTAGTACATGTCAAATGGCTTCCCTCTGGAAAGTATTTTTCACAGGCTGGCACATGTCCCCCTCCCATGCGTTACCCTCACAAACGCCAACTTAACCCACACCCAATAAGTGAGGTGCATTTAAAAAGTGATCATGGGCCAGTTTTTATCTCCCTGGGCCACAACATCATCATCTTCAAAATGGGTGGAACCATTCTTACTCCACAAAATTTGGAAAGGATAAAATACATCAGTATGGTCTGAAAGGAATGTTGCAGTTTCTAGGAGGAAATCATAAACTTCCGTTGCACTATTTTGCAAGACAATGTGTTCAAAAACCCACCAGGACTTTCTGTATCTGGCTCACTTCCCTTTTAAAGCCCTCCGTTAACAAATCACACCTTGTGCACCACCCACATTTCTCATGGCTCTTCTAAAGCCCTGCACTCCACACCAGCCAACCTGGAGGGACACCGGGCTCCTTCCTCATCCTCACCAGTGTCTAGATGGTTGTTCTCACCGGTACGCCCATCCCCTCCTCCTTCCTTATATAAACAACTAAACCATACCGAGCACATACACAGTGCCAAGCACGGTATTGAGTATTTTATTGGTGTTAGTTCTTTCAAGGGCCATGATAACTCTATTAGGTAGGTACTATTATTTTAACTCTTTCACCGATGAGTAAACTGAGGCTGTAAAGAAGAGAAGTAGCATGCATAAAATCATATTTAGTAAATGGCAGAGCCATGACTTGGACACGGGTTCCTCTGTGGCTAAAGCCTTTGCTTTCAGCCCATATATGCTCTTTGTTGTTGACAGGGCCGTCTGTCACTCAAGGGTGATCTCAAATCCCACTTTCTCCATAGAGCAGAGGGCAGCTCTAGGCTTCACTGGATCAAAGGCAATACCAAAAACTTTATTTAAGTACATCATAGTCTAGAAAATCAGTGAGACACTTCATTATCCCTTGCAAAAGGTGCCTTCCGGGCAAACAGGGAAATGGTGATGCTCACTGCATACTTAACTGGAGTCTTCCCAGTAAGACATCAGCTGAGTCTCATTCTTTTTTTAAACAGTTCGTCAGAAGCATGAAAATAAATAGTGATAAATTCTTTAGGAGAATCACTCTAAACTTTGGTTTTCACAACATTTAAGTGGAGATGGTAACTTAGGACAACCAAGTCAGTCTGATGAGTACTCGTCTGTCTCAGAATCTTTTCTCCCTCTCTCTCAGGGATTAAGAGCCCTGGCCTCACATTCTCTGACTGAGGACTGTCACCACTTATGTATGCTACCTCTGGCCCTGATCTTATACTCAGCTTCAAAAACTAAGAGATAATAAATAAATGGTTAAATAAATGTATAGATAAGTTTATACAATTACACACATATGCATAGATCTATGTATCTATATCTATAGAGATCAATTTAGCAATCTATATAAATACATATGTATGCCTGTCACCTGGTAGGTGACTTGGCAGTTTAACAAACATTTTTAAAGGGCCTACTATGTGCCAGCTTCTGTATTAGGCACTAGGAAAGAAAAGTCAGAAGAAGGTCTGGTTCCTGTCCTCAAATAGTTTATAGTCAATGTTAAGCACCTAGATGTTACCTCATTTAGTCATTAAAGTAACTCTGTGATACTGGCATTATTTTAAATAGAACAAAGAGAGACCAGGGACACACAAAGAAATTAAACAATTTGTTGAAGGTAGGGGCGCCTGGGTGGCTCAGTCATTAAACGTCTGCCTTCGGCTCAGGTCATGATCCCAGGGTCTTGGGATCAAGTCCCGCATTGGGCTCCCTGCTCCACGGGAAGCCTGCTTCTCCCTCTCCCACTCCCCCTGCTTGTGTTCCCTCTCTCGCTGTGTCTCTCTCTGTCAGATAAATTAAAAAAAAAAAAATTTAAACAATTTGTTGATGGTTATGCAGAGAATAAGTAAGCGATAGATGTCTCTGCCCGCAAAACAAACACGTCTAGCCTCAGTGAGCAGCCTGAGTCTTTTCCAAGATCTGATCTCCCACTTTGACCCTGTGTCTAGCAGTTCAATCAACCTGTTGATCCTCTTGCCTGATGCCTCTCCCAATAACCCTTAAGGTTATTTCTGAACTCCCACACTCTGGTAGGGGGAGCTTTTCCAGGGATTGAAATTCCTCTGCTAAACTCCAGGTGGCGCTTTGGCACTTACTGTAGTGCTTGCCGGCTGCCGGCTGCTGGGCCCTTCTCATCAGCTCTCCCGTTGTTCAAGGGCGAGAGGGCGCCACTGGCCCATCAGGATCCCTGTTAGTCCAGTGGTGACTACCCTGTGCTCCTAGCTTCACCAGATGACCCCGGCTGCCTGTCCCTCTGCCCTCTGGATATCATGCTCTGTCCTGGGGCCTCGTAGGCCTGCCTGGGCTTCGTAAGCCTGCCTCTCCATGGGTGCCCCGGCCCAAGGTGGTTAACCAACTCACGCCTGGCTACGCCCCAAGATATAACAGGAAGTACCATGAATGCATTCAGTTTTCCTGCAGCAAAGTTTGTCAATAAGTAACAGCGGATATAAAATGCCAGAAAGGAAAGGGGTTCCACACCAGAGGAGAGAAGAATGGTCTGAATCAATCTCACTACACACACACACACACACACACACACACACGTACACACACTGCCTCTCTCTCTCTTTCACATTTACAAATACAGTTGTGCGCTCTCTCTCACACATACACATTCTGTCTCTGTTTCTCTCTCTCTCTCTCTCTTTCTCAGAATTACAGTTCTCTAGAACTGAAGGCCAGAGCAAAGAGCTCTCACCCAGAGCCACAGTGAAGGGGTCGGAGTGACTTACTCTGAATCTGGTGATACTTAAGCCTCAGGGCCCTCACATGCACTGGTCTCTATGAGCTCAGGGGGATTGTCAAGGGCTCTGAGAGGTAAAAGGAAGTCGGACTACAACAGGAAACATTTCATATAAGCATTTCTGATAAATTGCCCTCTTAAAACAGGAATATGAATCTCTAAGGAGCCATGTCCTGACTTTTTTTTCTCATTCTAAATATTTATGTAATTTATAGAATTTTTAGTAAGTATTCTTCTTGGTACCTGTTAGTTTTGATACTTCTGTATTATACTAGGAAACCTCCCCAAATTGAATAAACTATGGGCACACAGAGCCTAGATTTCTTCCTGGGGAGAACTCTGGTACTTAAGAAGCAAGGAAATTAAAAAATTGTGGGGGCACCTGGGTGGCTCAGTTGTTAAGCGTCTGCCTTCGGCTCAGGTCATGATCCCGGGGTCCTGGGATCGAGCCCCACATCGGGCTCCCTACTCGGCAGGAAGCCTGCTTCTCCCTCTCCCACTCTCCCTGCTGTGTTCCCTCTCTCGCTGTGTCTCTCTCTGTCAAAACAAATAAATAAAATCTTTAAAAAAAAAAAAAAATTGTGTGGAGACCCAAAACATCAGAAGGGGACTGTGAGGTGTCAGCCCACCTGAAGGAACAAAGGCAGTTAGGAGAGTTCACGTATGGAATCTGGAATAGAGAAGTCTAATTACAAGCAGACAAAGTGGGAAGGATTCAGAGAATTGCCTGAGATTAGATTGCTGTGAGGAGCCCCCAGTCAGAGCAGAGGCCAATAGGAGCTGACTTGGGCAGAACGGTCAGGGCAAAGCAGGGTGTCAGGGACCTGATCAAGAGCGCTAGAGTCGGTGGGGAGGCTGCAGTCCAAGCAGAAGAAACCAGGACATGAGGACATGTGGGCCATTACACTGACTAGGCAGACGTGGTGGGGGATGGTAGGGAAAAGCTGTTGACCAATGGGCTCACAGGCACCACCGGCTGACCTTAAGACACTGCACCCCAATAGTGGAGTTGGGTGCCTTACACTCTTAGGCTGCATCAAGCATCCCTCAGCGAGAATGCAGTGCTAAATTAGCAGGACTGGGGAAGGGCGGCAATGACAGTCAAGCAAGATAAGCAATAGAATTTCACCTATAAAATAGGGCCTAGACTATGACCCATCTCAGAACATTGTTGGGATGATTCAGTCAACATGGTAGGTAAAATGTGTAGCCCAGTACCTTATTCAATCCTGGAGAACCACTCAAGCTCTCTTGAATATGATGCTACCTTGCATATGGTCAGCAGAAAAGGAGTTAAAAGTCTCCTGGTATGAGAGTTGCAAATTCATTCGAGGAAAGAACAGCTAATTTTGCTTTAAAAAAAATCTGCAATATAATGCAAAAAAGGCAGTTTATGTTTTTCCTTATTGATTTAATGAATTTCTTGGTAAATTTTTATCTGCTTAGTTGGTTAGTGATTGGTTAGTGTTCCCTTATAGTACCACAAATAGTTTTAGTTTTCCTTATAGTAATGATTACCATTATTGTGTTTTATTTTCTAACTTGTTATTATACTCTAATATCACTCTGTTATGTTTCCTTGTGGGAAAAATTAGAAATTTCCTTCCATTTCAACAGCTTACAAGATGTTTGTGACCCTCCTCCCACTGCCCTTCTCCCCAGAATGTGGGATGTCCTGTGAGTTGACTTACTGATATCTGTTCATAGATAATGTCTCCAGCTCCTGGTCCATCACTTAGAGATCCCGCCCTCAGAAGGACACATTGATCTCCAGCACTGACACCTGTCTGCTAAGGCTTTGGAAATGATCTTATCCCCATCTGAAATGCTAGATTCTAATTCTATCTAATCACAAAAGGTCAGGGCTCAGCCTTCCAACAGAGCTGCTTATACCAAAGCAAGAGATACATGGGTAAGCTGCCAAAGCATGTTAGAAGGTCAGAGTCTGGGATTTTTATTCAGTTTAGATGCAGACCCTATTCCTTCCCTCTGAGGGTTTCGAAAACATATTTAATATTATTAAGAAAAAAGTCCAGTAACTAGAGTCATGCTCAAACACAGAAAATACTTTGAATGCACAAGGTTGCTCTCAGGGAAGAATACTCATCATTGCAGAGGGGGAAAAGGAGTGGGTCATACATTTTCTCCCACCTGCCCTGGCATCCACAGTTAATGGAATTAATGTGGTTTGCCTAACCTCCGTGACAAAACAATCCTTGCCTGACCTCTCAAATACCTCTCAGTCTAGAGATTGTAAAACCAGAAAGAGTGGTAGTAAATTCTCAAGAGACAACAAAGGTGCAAATGAGCTCAAGTCGGGAATCAGCAGTCACTACCTACATTTGCCAGCTCTTGGAGTCATCCTCAACTGAATCCATGAGCCACAGAAAGATGCTTAAATCTCTCCCATCCCTTTTGTCCCATTGATAAATTGTATTTCTTTTGGAAAGACAGGAAACATCTCCCCTAGCTCTTACTTACTTATTTTTTTTAAAGATTTTATTTATTTATTTGACAGAGAGAGACAGTGAGAGAGGGAACACAAGCAGGGAGAGTGGGAGGGGGAGAAGCAGACTCCGGGGAGCCTGATGCAGGGCTCGATCCCAGACCCTGGGATCATGACCTGAGCCAAAGGCAGATGCTTAACAACTGAGCCACCCAGGCACCCCTCTTACTTATTTAAATGAGAGACATTACTCATTACTCATTACATGGAGAAAAAACTACAGGTGAAAACAAGGCTAACCTACCAAGATTATATATTGTTTCCTAATATGATTTATAGCATAATACTCAGCATAAATCACAGTCAAAATCAAAAGAGAATCCTAAAGTGTAAAATGAATCCCACTCAATAAAGTCAAAGCCAAAGCATTCTTCTTTTTTTTTTTTTTTTTTTTTTTTTTTTTAAAGATTTTGTATTTATTTATTTGACAGAGAGAGACACAGCGAGAGAGGGAACACAAGCAGGGGGAGTGGGAGAGGGAGAAGCAGGCTTCCTGCTGAACAGGGAGCCCGATGTGGGGCTCGATCCCAGGACCCTGAGATCATGACCTGAGCCGAAGACAGACGCTTGACGACTGAGCCACCCAGGCGCCCCCCAAAGCATTCTTCTTTAGTAAATGTTTACTGAACTCCCCAAAAATGTACATGAAGTGAAAAGCTTCAGAAATAAAACAATTGCATTCATAATCCCATTTGGTGCTTCGTATTCAGTATATGCCAAATCGAGTTTTACTAGATTTTTCACCAACCACTGTGATGACCAATGCACATATAGATGATCTTAGGTGACATCTGTGCAGGCTCAACATAACTCAGTTAATTCAGTATTACAAATGCCACCGCCAATTTCCCAAAATTATACTGTCCATTGCTCCTTCTTTTTCTAATTGATGTATGAGTCCCACATTCCACGTTATATCTGATCTCAGGATGACATACAAACACAGTGAAAGTGAAAACTGAGAACACTGGCAGATGTGTTTCAAACTAAATCCAATACAGTGTGGGTGACGAGAATAGAACCCAAGCCATGTGCTCCCCAGGGATCAAGGGGGCCAGAGGTTGTCCCAGCAGCCAGGCCTGCGCTTTTGAAGGAGGAAACCAACATACCTCAATGCCTCCAGGCAACCTGTGCTTTGCTGTAGAGAAAATCCAATCGGGACATTACCTGATTGGGCACATTGATTTCTGCCCTAATAGATATAGATTATCTCAGGCCATGGCCTCCTTCTAGGTGCACTACAGAGAGAAGCCAACAGATATTCTTCTCATACCAGGCTAGTTGCTTAATCTATTACTTTACCTAGTGGCCAGGGCGGCCTCTGATTAATACAGTTCAGCCAGTCTGGGCATCTGGTTGGAGAGACAGGAAAAACTGTTGCAGTGTTTCACACATGATTCTGACTTCGAGATATCAGGGGAAAAAAAAATGTGCTTTAAAAAAAAAAAAATAGGTACAGATAAAATTGTTGGTAGAGGTGACTATCTCTAAGTGTTCATATAATAGGTAGACCTCCCTTCCTGCCCCCTTTGAGATCTTTCAGTGGTTGGCTTTGAAATTGGCCTAATTTTTATCTTGGGTTTCTTAGACCTCCATCAGTAAGAATGAATGGTTTTACAGGGAGAACGGGTCCTGCTAGCTTTGGGTGGTTTCAGCCGTAATTTTAGGCAACAAGGAACACATTCCACAATGCTTTGTAGGCGGGAGAACACCTGACTGTGAGTCACAAGACCAGGTCTGGCCCTGCCCCCACCAGCCACAATCGTCACCCCATAGGTCAATGCCCCCATCTTCAAAATGGGATTGATGGGCTACCCTCTGCCACATCCAAAGGGAGTATTGAGGGCAAATATTATAAGAGAGTTCAAATAATTTATTATAAGAGAGTTCAAACAATTTATAATTCTTGGGAAGTGAGACAAGCACACACTGTTAAGATAGTCAGGGAGCATAGGCTGTTTGCACACAGAGGCAGAGAATGAAGGCAATTATTCAAACAATTACTGCAAAATCCACTCCCCCCTCCCATAAAGAAGAGAAAACAATACACACACACATCATTACCAACACTTATCTCACTACTCTGAGTATTTCAGATAAAAGGGAATTTCTGGCTGCCTGAATTATGCAGATAGTTCCCTTAAAAATCTCAATTTCACTGGGGCACCTGGGGGGCTCAGTTGATTAAGCATCTGATTCTTGATTTCAGATCAGAGCAGAATCTCCAGGTCATGAAGTTGAGCCCTGCATTGGATGGAGTCTGCGTGAGATTCTCTCTGTCTCTCCCTCTGCCCCTCCTCTTGCTCACTCTCTCTCTAAAATAAATAAATAAAATCTTTTTTAAAAAAAATCTCAATTTCACATGTGCAGTGATAACATCAATAAGGACAGTATTGTCCTCCTTAGGGAATCAGGTGGCTAGACATATACCCACTTCTTTCCCTTTGAATTTAATTTCTGAGGAAGACAAATTATGCTATGTTCACCCCAATGGAACCTGAAGACTTCAGATGACCATAGGGACTATCTGGAGTTTAGCTATGGGGTTAAGATTCAGAGTCTTCCAGAAAGTGTCTCTTCAAGGCATCTCTCTAGGGTGACAGACCGAACCTCGGGGATTTCTGGGTGACTCTTGCAAAGCATTATAATTTCGTCCTGTGGATATGCTGCCAGGAGATATATATCAAGATCGCAATAAATCACAATGCCTCGGGCTTAGACAAGCTTTGGGGGGTTTTATTGTGGTCATTAGTTTAATTTCTGGAAAGAGTTTGTGAAAGTCCTTCTCAAACCAACAGACAGGATGAGAGAATGATACACCAACTTTGCATATTCAATTTAATATTATTTAAAGTGGCGACAGTAAGTAATTCATTCCCTATGTGCAGAAATGAATCTACATTCCTAATTTTTCAAAGACATTTGATACATGTATCTGGAATCCCATACTCAATTGTTTCTGTAACTCGGGTATGTCATTTAGCATGACAACTTCCTCATCTTCATAAAGTGGGTCATTTTAATAATGCATAATAGCGTTTGAGAATTTTAATTCAAACCCCTTTATTTATGTTACATCTTTACACCCAAGTAGCCTTGGGTGGAAGACAGCCAGCGTTCTATATTTATGACTACAAGATGTAACTTCCTGAGTATAACCTAGATGCCTAGTGAAAAAAAAAATTTGCTGCTTCTAGAAGCACCTTCTGTGAAAGTATCTTATGTTCAGGAGAAATTGACTGAACAAATGTGACAATGCAAACTTCATACCTACTTGTGCTACTACTTTATAAAACTTGGGCTCTGAGTGTCACTTTCCATTGCTCCTATAAGCTGTCACATTCAAGTTGGAAATCCAAACTTGCTTATAACTTGCTGTGTAAGTCTTACCCCAAACCTGAGTCCAGGTCAGGTCTTCCCCTTTGTCCTTAATGTTCTACTCTTTCATCCAAGCAGTGGCTATGCCCCTGTCCTGAGAGAAAGACTCTCCTTTCACCCACTGTCTCAGGCCACCCCAGGTAACTAACCCTACACCCACCACTCCCAACCTTCGGGAGAACCACACTCCTGCTGGGTGCATCCTGCACCCTGATTCAGAGTAAGAGCAACCCAATATTACACAGGAAACCATAACAGCAAGAGAAAAAATCTGATCTCCCAGCCTACAGTACCCTAATCTTGCTCAGTAAGGTTTTCTTAAAGATACAACTTGAAGCACACTTAAGAACGCAGTATTGGGGCGCCTGGGTGGCTCAGTCGTTAGGCGTCTGCCTTCGGCTCGGGTCGTGGTCCCAGGGTCCTGGGATCGAGCCCCACATCGGGCTCCCTGCTCGGCGGGAGGCCTGCTTCTCCCTCTCCCACTCCCCCTGCTTGTGTTCCCTCTCTCGCTGTGTCTCTCTGTCAAATAAATAAATAAAATCTTAAAAAAAAAGAACGCAGTATTGTAGTTATGCCCAGAATTCTAGACCAACAACACTGATTTGTTTTAGAGATTCAAGGAAAAACATGATGCAGGAAGATATGTCAAAATCGAGGATCTTGTTAAAAATATAATGTTCTGACAGCAGAAAGTAAGTCAAAGCAATATGACTATATGTCAGGTTCCAAAGTCTTAAATATTTGTAGGAGAATACCTTCCTGGACCTATGCAAGCCTCCAAATTAAATGTGTAAGTATACATGTAAATATGGATGTATATGTATATCTTGACCCCTTATCATTGAATAGCAGGGTCTTAGCACACTGAAGCTCAAATGCTGACCTATAGGCCCATTACGTCAGTATTGGTATTTGCAAGATCTGAGCAAAATGTGAGGAAAAATTTAATATGTGTGTGTGTGTGTGTGTGTGTGTGTGCATGCGTGTATCATTGTAAGGTTACTACTGGCCTTACCCAAAAAGATCTATTCTTTTTTATGTCTTTTCTAACTTTTTTTGTAAAATTATCTTTTTTTTAATGAAATGAGCACAATAGAAAGTTGCTTTGCTCTTTTGTTGTTGCTTGGTTTGTTTTGGCTTGGTTTTTTTAAAGATTTATTTATTTATTTTAGAGAGAGTACATGCGTGCAAGCAGGGGGAGGGGCAGAAGGAGAGGGAGAGAATCTCAAGCAGACTCCTCACTGAGCACAGAGCCTGAAGCAGGGCTGGATCCCATGACCCTGAGAACATCAAGAGTTGGACACTCAGTCAACTGAGCCACCCAGGGGCCCCTCTTGGTTTGTTTTTTATTTGGCAAAATAAAATGTTGAAAACCCAATATAAGTCTCAAAGCTGGGGACTGGCATGGGATGTTACTGATCCTTGAAATCCTTAAATCTGAAATGTATGACCCAGACAACATATACCAAACTCTCTGATGTTTGAATGCCTCTTACTAACCTTCACCCACTAGTCCTTCTAGCTTCTGCCGCCATAGAGTCTCACTTGTCCTTCTTCCACACGAAAGCCCTTTTTATAGTTGAAGACCGTTCTTCTTCCCCAAGACCTTTTTTCTTCAGAATAAAAAATCTTTCACTGTCTCCGACTATCCTTTTGAGGCAGGCCTCTAAAAGAGCCTGTGAGAAGGAAGAAAAAACTTGAAAGAAAGAAAGAAATATGTATATACTATTATTAATATTACTATTACCATTGAAGGCAGGAAATCACATCTCTTCTATGTTTTATAAATGAGGCAACTGAATCCAATAAGTTAAGAGGCTTAACCAATCAAACAGCTTGCAAAAGACATTCGGTACTCAGCAAATCAATAATATCAGCCCTTGATAAAGGTATGCATTAAGACAAAGGACAGACATGGTAGCAGGTGTATATAAATGGATTTGACAAACATCTCCGCCGTGTAAGCTCTGCCATGCATTATTATAGCAGGCAAGGTCACAGAAAACATGGTAGAGTCCCTCCTCTGATCACAGTCATGACACAGTATATAAATAAAATAGGAAAAGCATGAAAAGTTTCATGAGAAAATAGAAACAGAAACAACTAGCTTCACTTGGGAGAGCTGGGAAAGGCGCAAGAGAGGACATGATATTTAGGTGAGGCTGTGAAGGATGAGCAGGAGTTTGCCAAGGAGAGTGGACCATTATCTAAGGTAATTTACTGCAGCAGGAAGAACGTGTTTGGAGGGAAGGTATAATGAGTCCAATGCCAGAGCTGAACTGCAGGTAACTTTGAAACATCCAACGAAGACAACCAAGAGACAACTATACCATGTAAAAGAAATGAAAAAAACAGACCTATGAGGTACATGAGCACAGAAAGCAGAGCTGGAAAAATCTTTTTCACTCTTCTACCCAATTGGAAAATGCTTTGTATAGATGTTTAGGATGAGTTACTTTTAATTCTATGATTCAAGAGGGTTTTCTCTTCTGAAGCATGGCGCAGAAACCTGTTTTTATTAATAATAATGAAATGAGAAAGAGAATAAGAAAAATATCCTCCAAAGAGGTGAGTTTCAACAGTGTGAGAATAAAGTTATTCAACATCAAACTTTCTACCTTCAACTTACATACAGTTAATCTACAGCCAATAGACTCTCAGTGTTTAAAGACTATTTACCATAGTTTGTGATAACTATAAGAACAGAACTAAAGAGGTAGGCTTAGCTTGAAACTCCATGACATTGCCAGTTTAAGATTATTTTCATATATGGAAATGACTTCTTGATTAGCACTCTGTAATTCATTTCATCCTAGCAGAGATAGGTAGTTTAGTTTGGAAGCTAGCAGATTCAAAGCATGTGTCACAGATACCGAGATAGGGATTTGCCACATTTACCCTGTCTGTAAAGGCATATGGCTGGTGGACTAAGAAGCCCACCAAGCAGCATCTCTCTGGTAACTGTTCTGTTCAAGCAAAAGGAGCTTATACCAGGGTTCCTCTATAGTGAGAGTATCTGCATACAACAGGCTGCACTTGCATGAGACAATTCTGGCATGATCTCTTCAACCATGTGTTCATGAAGCCTCCCTCTTCCATGTCCCCTCCATCAACCACAGACTCCATTCCTGGTGTGTCATGGAATGGGAGCTTGGATCTCACCATCTTAGCTTCCAGCTACACTTAACCACAATGCCATGCACATAGTAGTAGCTCAATAATCATTTCTTGTTTGATGGTTGCAGCCCAAAATAACAAGTACAAATTTAAAAAAAAAAAATTGAATCAACACTCCCTGGCAACACGGTCTGCTCCCATGTTACAATACATATTCGGAGGTCTTCAGCAGGTGTTGACCCAAGAAACTTCCTTCAGGTTTTGTTGGCTCCTTCCTTTTTATTCATCTCCTGAAAGTTTCCGCTTGGAACTTTGAACAATAACCTGGATAATCAATTTGGTGTATTTTAACCTCTAATACTACATTTAAACTTACTGAACAAAATCATCTCTCTCTGTCCTGAGGCTTCTATTTTGAGTTCTCTTGGCACCATTATAGCAAGCACTTAAAACTGGGATTTTTTTGAGCTTGGATAAGATGCAGAATAATTTTCTGTTATGCATGACTGAGAGGCAAGAAAAATATTTCAGAGAGAGAAAGCTATCTCTAAGGGGTTATAAGAATAATCTGGGATAGGACTGATAGAGAATTTAATTTTAGCAGCATTAATATATGAAACAAAATACTAATATCTCACTTTCATACTTTATGGTGTATTGCTAATCACCCATAACAGCTCTGATTAATACATATTTTGGTTGAATCTAAAGAATTCTCATCCATGTACCTACATTATTCTTTAAATATAAATTGAATGAGAGTATTTCAGTGTGCTGTTGTTCATCATCTATCCTTCAGTCATAGACAGAGCCCAGGGGAAGAGTCCTTTGTAAATACACTCTAATAATGACCATAGAATATTTAATTTATGCACAAAAGTTGCTATAAATCTTTCTGTTGGTGGTTTGTTTCACACACTGATGGCAAGAAAATTAAGGGCCTCCATTAAAAATATAGTGCTTCAAAATAAAAAACCGAGACTTAGATACAACCCATTCAAGGATATTGTTCTCTTGGGCTATCATTGGTCAGCCTCTCTCCAGTTTAATCTGTCTCTCAGCAAAAATGCCAAGACAGTTTCAGAGAATATTACACTCTGAAATATTGCTTCTATATATATTGGCAGGAAGCACCGCCTGGGAAGGAAAATCATCTTGTCCCAGAAGCTTGCAGAAATCATCCGGTGAAAAATAATGAAGTAAATCCATTGTGGCAAACTAAAACAATGAAAGTAAAGACACATTTTTACAAAGGCTTTAGAAATAAACTTGGAAGTTTTCTTTTGAAAAATTTTTAGTCCTGCACAGACCCTACTCATCAAAGCTGGGGGAGGGGAGGCAGGACTCTTTCTCTCTCTTGGCAATGAACCCTTCTATGCAAGATCTGAGCAATAATTTGTGGTAGTGTAGGATAATCCATCCAAAAGCTAATTGTGAAAGCAAGACCATAATTTAAAGAAAATCAATGGAGAGTTTCCCAACTAGCTAATCATGGAGTTGATGTATGCCTTGTTCTTTGTACCACTAAATACAGTTGAAAATCTTTGCCCCCTTAGCCTCTGGTCACTGCATGTGCCTTGTTCTTTTCCTTCCTTTCCAATCATGTTCCAGTTCCCTCATCTCTATGTTACCTACTCTCCTCCTTTGATCATTAATTCACATCAAGGCCTCTGCCTTCTTCTGATCATTAATTCACATCTATGGCCTCTTCCCATATAGTTATGGGAATCCTTCTTTTTAATTTTATAATTTTCCACATCAAATCTAATGCCTAAAATCATACACATCATCTTGTTTTCCTGGAATCCCTCCTGACTGCTGTAGTTTTGGCAAAGGCACATGGACCCTTCCAATCACTCAGACTCCGAACCCCAGGCAAATGATTATCTCACACTTATGCCATTTTTCCAGTTAGATGCCCACCCCCCGCAAGATTCTCTTACTGTAATATCACCTAACAATGTTTATCTCTGGGAGATGGAATTTTATGATCAATACGTATATATATGAATCATTTAAACACACACATACTGCATCTCTAACACACATGTAGACAATACATTTGCCTGTATCTCTATATCTTGTACCTGCCTCTTTCTTATCTTGATGCTAAGCTCTGTATTCATCTTTACATCATTCCTCAGCTCATCTCACTCATCCTTAATCTCCCACTTCTCTCTTGCCCACCTGAAGCAGAGAACATCACTTCCCACTTGACTAAGAAGATCGAAGCCTTCCAGGGTGTGTTCTCCCCACTTTCATACTCAAAACCCCCAAAATTCCCCAGAGTCCACAAATATTCCTCCTTCATGTTCTCCCATTGGCCTTGATTCTTTGCCTTTATGCCTGTCCTTGGATCTTGGCCCATCAATTGATTATTTCCTATTGCTTTCTGGCATCCTCTACCTCTTTCTGGAAGAAAAAAAAGAAAAAATCTTCCCTTCTACCTACACCATTTTCAAGTACTTCATCTGAGAAAACAAACAAAAAGCCTTCATTAGCTCTGCTAATCTCCCAAGCTCCCAGACCAATCTCCCCTGCCCTCACACCAGCCTTCCCTTCCTGCCTTCCCCCTGATTCCTCAGCCCACTCTACTAATTTCAGTCTTCAGCATACCAGTGAAGTTGCTATCTCGAAGATAATCATTTAACTCCTAAAAACAAAACCCAATAGCCTTATTGTGGTTCTTAGTCTTCTTAGCTTCTTGGATACATTTGCCATTGCCCAAAACCCCAATTTTCAAATTTTTCTCTTCTCCTGACCCTGTCACTCTCCAATCTTCTGAGTTTCTTCCTATTTTCTTGACATCTATCAGGTTTCCCTTTTTGGCATGTCTTCCTCTTTCTGTCCCTTAAATATAGCTTTTCCCCCAAGGTCCCATTGTTAATCCCTTCTCTTCTCTCTCCCTATCCTTTTTCAGGTCATTTCACTGACTCACAAGGACTGGCTAGCAAACTTGTATATCTTCACTCTTGAAACACAAGCTAGATTTCTATTCCACTTTGTGACCTACAAACCTGGTGTTGCACCCAGGTTTATTCTTAAAGGAAGACTAATAGTTAAGAAGGTGGACAATGATGAAAGGGCACTCCAGGCAGAGCAAAGGTAAATAGTTAAGAAAAAATATAATTTATTTGTAGGTCACAAGCAATTAGGTATGGGTAGACTGGGGTAGTGACAGAAATTTATAAAGACAGGAATCACAAAAGGTTGCAAATATCAAGCTAAGGATTTTGACTCAATCCTGGGGACAATGGGAAGCGATGGGGAGATTTTTAAGTATAACCTTTTAATTAAGTCATACATACAGAAAGATGCACAACTCATGTTTACAGTTTAACGAATTTTCACAAAGCAAACACACCTGTGTAGCCAACACTTAGAATGAGAAAGAAAACACTCCCAGAACCCATGCAAAGTTTTTAAGCAGTGGAAATATATTATCAGACTTGCATTTTGGAAAATCTTTCTGGTGCATTGGAGGAAGAAACTGGCAGAGAGATCATTTAAATGGTAAAGGCAAAAAATCATAGGCTTTAAAGTAATGACATTGTAAATGGGGAGGAAGGAACATGCTTAGAGATATTTGAGAGGCACAATCAGTAAGATAAGAGGCAGTCTTTTATTTATTTATTTTTTTAAAAGAAGAGGCGGTCTAGGGGCGCCTGGGTGGCTCAGATGGTTAAGCGTCTGCCTTCGGCTCAGGTCATGATCCCAGGGTCCTGGGATCAAGCTCCGCATCGGGCTCCCTGCTTGGTGGGGAGCCTGCTTCTCCCTCTCCCTCTGCTGTCCCCCCTGCTTGTGCTCTCTCGCTCTCTCTGTCAAATAAATAAAATCTTTAAAAAAATAAAATAAAATAAAATAGTTTAAAAAAAATAAAAGAAGAGGCAGTCTTTTAATAGGCCATTATGTCCATAGGGTGCTTAATCTCTGGTTCTTTGGTAAAGACCTTATTTAATCCAAAGAGACAGAACTGATAGGATGTGTGCCTTGTATGTGTAGAAGATATGCATATACAAGATATAGAGAGAGACAGAGAAAGAGAGATTTATTATAGGGAATTGGCTCATACAGTCATGTGATTGCAGAGTCTGAAAAGTCCCAAGATCTGTAGTCAGCAAGCTGGAGACCCAGAGAACCAATGGTATAATTTCTAGTCCAAGTCCAAAGGCCTGAGAAATGGAGAGCCAGATGGCATAAGTTCTAGTCTCAAGGCAGGCAGCCTGAGGACCCAGAAGAGCTGATGTTCCAGTTTGAGTCCAAAGGGAGGAAAATACTGATGCCCAGCTCAAGAAGTCAGGTAGGAGGAGTTGCCTCTTACTCGAGGGAGGGTGTCTCTTCATTCTGTTCATGCCTTCAACTGGCATGAGGACCACCCACATTAGAGGTGACAATCTGCTTTACCCTGTCCCAATTTAAATGTTAATCTCATCCAAAAACACCCTCCCAGACACACCTAGAATAACGTTAGACCAACTACCTGACACCCCAGGGCCCTTGCAAGGGCCTCATAAAATTCACCATCCCAAACCCCTCTCTGCTGGTTGTTCCTTGAATGAGCACTAGAAGAATTGGACTCTGTGACTTTCTTCTTACACTCTCTCTGTTCTGACTTCATTTCTGTTTGACATACTGTTTTCTTAGATGGTCTAGCAGCCCTTTTCTCTCTTTAAAGTAACTTTCAATAACTCTTCTCTTGTCCATGTTGCATAGATTTTTTTTTAGCTTATTTCTACATCAGTTCCCATAATTAGAGAAAGCATATTATCCATCCACACTCCCAAACTACTTCTATCTGCTATATTTGCCAAATGTATAATAATAATACTTTTATTTGTATTATATAATAAGGGACAGGCTAGATAGAAAATGGAGTAATACAAGGATGAAAACAGAAGTGGCTTTCCTTGGCTATAAATCAGTTTTTAACGTTTTTTTCTATGAATCTGAACAGGTAAGTATTCTATTGCTTCTACTTTATTATTTTTTTTAATCACTTAAAGCAAATGTATTGTGTTGTACATATAGTTCTCTTTTACCTAAACATTTTTCCCTCCAGCTTTATTGAAATGTAATTGATACATAGCATTGTCTAAGTTTAAGGTGTACAATGTAATGATTTGATATATGTACCTAATGTGATAGTACTTCTATTTTAATTGTCTGTTTATCTTTAAATATTAAATATTGAATTTTTTTAAGCCAAATAAACAGTATGTGACCTCAGCTGCTCTCTTTTTATTCGTGTAGTTTCAGAAGACTTCTTATTTCTTCCTGGTAAATTTTTAACTTTTATGGTGCCTAGAGAAAGTTCTGGAATGAAACATTCAGTGATGGCCTGTTCTGGAACACCACTCTCCTTGGTTGCCTGGCTGCTTATCTGATCACTCTTTTTTAGCTTTCTCCCTGCCCCCTCCTTCCCACTCCCTAAATATTCATGCCCTGTAGGCATCTCTCTTTGGCATTACCTGTTCTCATTCTATGGCTCTCCTCAAATAACTAATCTACTCCCATGGCTTTAACCATGTGTTAGTGTGAGAAGCAGAAGCCAAGACTGGAGACAAAGTGAGAAAGGAGTTGGTAGCGGCTGGGAGAGCCACAAGACTACCACGCCATTCTGACCCTAACTGAGAGACCAAAGGAGAGTAAGTCCTAGGCTGCTGTGTAATTCTGAAGAGTATTTGCGGAGGTCACCAGAGTCCTCAAACCAAAATCTCTTATCAGAGGAGACCCTATCTCCCTCTGCACAGTGGCATGATCTGGGAGTGGTCCATGGGAAGGCTGGCCTCCTGCGAATACAGGAAGGATTTCATGTGTGGCACCTGGAGCCATCGGTCAATTATGCTGCCTACAATGTCTTTTTTTTGCCTACAATGTCTTTCCTCCACCGCCTCCCAATTCCCAAACCCTAATAGCCAGCCCTAGCTTCTATTCTAAGCGTTAGAATAATAATTTTGATTGCCACCAATTACCTTCAGCTGAGCCCCCATACGAACCTCACTTATGTGTACCACAAATCATTACTGAGTTCCTATTATACACCAGACTCTGTTTCATCTGAAGAAACTCGTAGACTAGACAGGGAGATAAGCATGTAATAAATAATTACAAGTCATTTGTTCTTTGATTGTGTGCCTGTTGTATTCCAGGCACTGGGACAAGGGCTGGAGATACGTAACAGTCAATAAAACATGGTATGTGCCCTAAGGAGCTCACAGTCCAGTTGGATAAGTCAAACAAATAACCACATAATTACCATACGGTGTAGTAGGAAATGAGAAAGGTAAAAATCTACATCTTGAAGTATAAATAGGAGGTATCCAATCCACATGAATAAGGGAAAGGTAAGGGTTTTCTAGGTTCTCAGAACAGCATAAGCAAAGACACATTAACAAATAACAACATGAACTACACGGTCTTATTGTTGTAATTGGCTATTTCAATAATTTAAGTGAGAAATAATAAATACCTGAGCCGAATGTTTGTCAAATGAATGAAGGGCTATGAAGTGAAGAAAGGGGGTATGGGGAAGATATTTAAGAGACACAGTTGGGGGAATTTGGCAACAGACTGGATATCTGGGGGAAGAAAGGAGTGTTCTCAATCTCAACATGTCCAACACCTGTCTTACTTCCAGTACTTCACCTCTCCCTGATACCACCGTTCACAAAGGTGCTCTAGCTGGAAAGCTCAGTCAGATCCTCATGCAGAGCCAGCTAAGCATACAATAAATGCATACTGAGTAAACTAATTAATATCTGTAAGTACAGAACACGACCTGGCATCATTGCCAGTCTTATCAGCATTCTTAGCTACAACCACAAAATCCATTCTGGCTAATTTAAGCAGAAAAGGCATTTATTAAACAGTATCATGTAGCTCACAGATTAAAAATGGGAGAGCTGGAGAAAGACTGGGGGCCAAATTTCCAGGAAGAATGTTCAAGACCAAGACACAGAACTAGTCTGAAGAGCACAAGGCGGCCGCCACCTCCAGTGCTAAGTGTTAAGTCACCGATCTCGACCGGAACAGCTCTTGCAGCCAGCACCAGGGCTGTGTCAGGCGGGTGGCCTTGCCAACACCGCTGCTGTTGCCACCGGGAAAACTGGGCACCACCCACGCGGAGCCTGTTTCCCTCGGCTGCTCACTGATGAAGTCTCGGGCAGGTGGAGCCCACTGGTGGAGCCTGGGTCACTCGCCTGAGTTGCTGCTGCAAGAGAGACTGTGGAGTGTGGGTTTTACCTTCAAAGTCAGAATTTCTATGATAGAAAAATGGGGATCTTAATGTGGAAAATTCTTCAAACATACAAAGTATTCAAGCTATACTGGGCAGCCATACACACGATGTGCATAGTTTCACTTACCTTGTGATTTTACTTAAGAATCAATTTAGGGGTGCTTGGTTGGTTAAGCATCTGCCTTCGGCTCAGGTCATGACTTTAGGGTCCGGGGATCGAGCCCCACTTTGTCGGTCGGGGTCCCCACTCAGTGGGAAGTCTGCTTGTCCCTCTGCCACTCCCCCTCCTCCTGCTCGCTCTCTTTCTTTCTCATAAATAAATAAATAAAAAGAATTAATTCAGATCCCTATTAAGGAAAGGCACCAAGCAGACTGTCCAAAGTGAAAAAGCAATAGCCCCTGTCTTGAGGCACACATTTCAGAAGCTGAGACCCCCTTAAAGAGGGTGGGACTCTTTTCCACTGCAAATAAAGGCAGTCTCACAAGTGCTGGCTGCAACTGCTACGTGATATTGCTTTAAATAAATGGCGAGCCAGGCCATTCCGCAAAAACATTCTCCTTTTCCAGGCTTACCAAGCTGGCTGACAATTGCCTCCATTTAGTGGGTTCCACTTTTATCTTGGATTGGATAATCGTTTGTTTTCTTCTGCCTTCTTCAAATTGAACCATTTGGGAGTGCTGTGTATCATTCTGTCAGCTACCGCTGCTAGTTTTGGAATAAGATTTGCTCAGATGTTTTATACTCTAAACCAGTGCTTCCAGTAGAGCACTCTGTGATGATCGAAATGGTCTATACCAGTGTTGTCTGCTCAGAGGCCACTAACCACAGGAGACTCCTAAAACTGGGCTAGTGCCACAGTCGGACCGGATTTCTCATTTTATTTCATTTTAATTCCTCTAAATTGAAATTTGAATAGCCACATATGACTAGTAGCTAGCAAATTGGACAGCATAGGTATAAACCTTAAAGGTTCAAAAACTGACTTTAAATATTCAAAAAATTATCCTAGGCTCTTCAATCCCCAACATTCTTTCCTTTACTTCTCTTTGTGCAAAATACTGCTATCCCTCCTACCTAGGATTGGGTCATTTTCCTTTTTTAAAAATGTCATTGACCGTCTTGACACAGACTTACATAACTGTCTTCTTTATTGGAGTCTGTCAGAACTGGACACAATCCAAGTATATAAAATCAGGATGATCTAGACAACTGGGTAAAGGCCTCCCTGATCCATCCCAGTCTCCACCAGAATAAGAATTTAGTGATTAACAGTGAGGTGTGATTAAACAAGCAAATTTTAGGAAAGGATATATATATATGTTTTAACAATAGAAAGGCAGATAATGCATATCAATTACACATGTGTCTTTAAAGTCTAGTTACAGGCAAAATGGACACAATACTATTACTGCAAATATGAGTCACTACAATTGTAGGATTAGCCAAGTGATCTTAATGAAAATAAATGGATAATTATGAAACCAAACTAATTATAATTTATGTTTAAAAAAAGATTGGGGGCGCCTGGGTGGCTCAGTCGTTAAGCGTCTGCCTTCGGCTCAGGTCATGATCCCAGGGTCCTGGGATGGAGCCCCGCATCGGGCTCCCTGCTCCGCGGGAAGCCTGCTTCTCCCTCTCCCACTCCCCCTGCTTGTGTTCCCTCTCTCGCTGTCTCTCTCTGTCAAATAAATAAATAAAATCTTTAAAAATAAATAAATAAATAAAAAATAATAATAAATAAAAAAAGATTGAAAACCACACCAGCGCAAGTCAACACTTTATCAGTATTGAAGCAACCGTCCTACGAAGTAACCATCACTCACACACATGCTCAGCAGGAACCTGCTACATTGCCAAACAATGCATAGCAACCTGACTTCTTACCAGAACATAGATATTTTATTTCGTTTAAAATGACAAAATTTGGGGGTGCCTGGGGAGCTCAGTTGGTTGAGCATCCAACTCTTGGTTTTGGCTCAGGTCATGACCTCATAGAGATCACGCCAGATCAAGCCCTGTGTCAGGCTCTGTGCTCAGTGGGGAGTCTGCTTGAAGATTCTCTCCCTCTGCCCCTCCCCTCACTCCTGCATGTGCTCTCTCACTCAAATAAATCTTTAAAAATTTTTAAAAATAAAATTACAAAATGTTAGAACTCATTTGAGAGGACAGTTAAATTGAATACAAATATACCATCTGCATAAATTGTGCATCATTCACCTAGAAAAATTGAAGGAAGGGCATGCTTTGCTTTAGATTGGTTCACAGCCCAAACAAAGCACTCTCACACTTTGAGGATCCCTGCTCTAAAGAGGAACACCATTGAATTTACAGTCTTTGTTCTCTGACACTATGTTCCCCCATTTGGGTCATGGTCTCCAGAATTTAAATGGATAAACAAGCAGATGAGATATGTAAGTGAAAGATTTGTTTGACCCTCTGAAATCTAACTTCTTCTAGTCAACAATATGGACTACTTGTAGGCATTCACCCAGCAAGTCCTTCCAATGCTTGGAAATAGAGAAGAGTAAACCAATAAATTAATTTTAATGTGTCACATCATCTTTGTGAAAATCCTCAGAAAATTTTTGGTGACACATTCCTGATAGATTCCAAGATAAACTGTTCATATAGTACAAATACCTTTATACAAATAGATTGTAACCTAACATGATGTCTATATATAAAAATCTGGATAGCCACATGTCTAGAGGGACCACTCCTTATACATTCACATGTAACATAACTTCCAGCTTTGGAAGTAGACACAAGCAAATCTTTTGCTCCTCTTCCATCTACGTTCAGATTCTACAGCAGTAATCTCCAAAAAGAGGTGCACATACCTCTGGAGACTCTGCAGTAATTCAATGGAATTTGGGAACAAGATATTAGAACACATGCTTATATGTATATGAAAAATAAGAAATAGATTAAGGTTACTAATATCGTCCACACTAGAGCCCTCACTTGGCCTGCACGTTAGGTGGTCACATGGGTGCACATTGCAAGATGTCTCTAGAAGGAAGTGGGGAGCTCCTGATACTGAAGAATTGGTTATTGGCAACCTAGCCCAATCTCTGCTTCTAAAATCCTCCAATCAATTGTAATTTACATGTGTTAAGTGGAGTTAAAAGTTATTTTATCTTCATTAGTAGAATCTTAAGCACCAGAGTCTACTTGTTAAAAGCAGCCTCTAAAGCCAAAATGGCTAGTTTCAAATCCTGCTTGACTTTAAACATTTTTTCAACTTGTCTCTGCCATAGTTATCTCATCTGTAAAATGGGAATGAAACCTAACTCAGAACGTTGTTATGAGATGAACTGAGGTAATATTTGCAAAGGGCTTAGAACAGTTCCTGTAAATGGTAAGCACCAAATGAATCTTTGGTAGATAAATATGTACTCAGGAGATGAGGAGTGTCCATGAAAATATTCTGTACTGCAGAATTCATTGCAGGTTCACTGGTTATCTTATGGCAAAACATTTCAAGCTCTTGTCAAACTTAAAGATGAATTATATAGTTTTCTTTTACAGAAAATATATGATCCAAATTTTCTGTTCTGTGATGTCAAGTGCCCATCAATAGTAAACCTCACACAGATATTAAAAGAAAACAAACCATCCAAAAACTGATATGCCCCATCAAGATAAAGGTGATATTTTATCATTGAGTAAGAAAGCAACTGTTTCTTTTTTAGTGCTATGGAAACGCTTCTGAAAACAGGTGTTTAGAAAAGTTTGTATCATTGTGTGACTGTGCAAAAATGATATGTCATCCATTAACATTTTTATTTCTTCACACACACACAAAAACCTCAGAAACAAATTTTCTAACCCCTTTTTAAAAATCTGGAGTTGCACTGGAGTTTGGAATTGTTTGAAAAATTATAAATGCAACAAATCCCATTTGTACTTTATATTTTTATTTATTTTTAAGTTGTATTTATTTCATCTTTGTCACATTCTTTTCAAATTTTACTTTTATGTTCATTTTATGCCATTATATTAGTGAGGAAGAACATGTATACAATTTATAAATAAAAGCTATAGGATAAAAATATTTCTACTGATATGGGTGCATGATAAAGAAAAAAGACTACCATTTCATTGTCTAGAAATGGTTATTGCGACAGAAATTTGTATATGATTGATCTTAATCCTCACAATAGCTCTAAGAGATAGGTACTTACATTATTCCTATTTTACAGTATAGGAACCTAAAATTAAACATTAAATAATTTCCTCAGAGCCATAGAGCATGCAAGTGATTAAATCAGGATTGGAAGGCACTTTGATCTGGCTCCAAGGGCATAATGATGACCATGCTGCATTGTCACTTTCCTAAATACAGAGCAGAGGGATTATGGTGATATTTTGCATGGCAAAATAACTTGAAAAGAATAATAGCAGAAAATTGAGATTGGTTAACTTAAAGAAAAGATATTTAACCATATTTTGGTTATACATGTATAAGCAGTCTTCAAATTTCAAATGGCTTTTGCTCTAAAGTTGGAAATATAGACTTTCTGGGAATGTAGAATGCATTTTCTTCTAGAAACAGGATTCAAGATAGTGGCTGAATTTCGGGACTATACAGAATCCCATTTTCTCATAATATGTCTGAATTATTAGACACTAGCAATGAAAAATAGAAGAAAACCAAACTTCTGCAATGTCAGCAATTAGACACACATACACACACACACAGAATATTGCCACTTAAAAAAAATATGTTCTAAAGGGCTGTGATAATGCATAAGGAAATTTGTGCGTGTTTTCAAAGGAAGAGTTCCTCATTTTCATAGACTTCAGAAATTAATGTCAATTCTTCACATCACTTAATTTAACTTCAAAGTATATAAATTTAATTTTCTTGATAGAGGTGAATAGTGTTCTCTTATTTTTTTTTTTTAAGAATCTATTTATTTATTTGAGAGAGAGCATGAGAGAGCACAAGCAGGGGGAGGGGCAGAAGGAAAGACAAGCAGACTTCCTGCTGAGCAGGGAGCCTGAGGTGGGGCTCGATCCCAGGACCCCAGGATCATGACTGGAACCCAAGGCAGACGCTTAACTGACTGAGCCACCCAGGTGCCTCATTGTGTTCTCTTATTTTTATCAGAATTGATTATGAGCTTCGCAGTGACATCTGTATACCCATGAAAAAGCATTGTCTTCAGTAAAATTAGCTGGGGCATGCAATGGAGAAAAGATAGGAGCGTGGCAAGTACTTATTCAAACCTAGTCCCTGTGGTTCTGCTAGATGCACATTGCGTCTCTATAACGTTGTTTAATGTTTTTGATGACATAGGCCCTTCTTCCCCCAAAGTTGCCAGAAGCTCAATTTGGCCCAGGACAGTTTGGTTAATGGGTGGTAGTGAGTGGGATGGATGGACATCAGGTGTCATGATGGAGGGATGTCATGTGTCATGATGGATGGATGTCAGGTGTCTACTGCAAGAACAGCCTCAAGGTGGCTTTGAGAGCAGTGACTGACCAATGCCCAAATTATGAGTCCAGAGTTTTTAATTCAGGAAGCACTTAAGATGCAGCTTTATTCTTTTTGGCAATGAGTTAAATGAGTAACCTCCACTGAGAGAAGTATTTAATCATTCCTTGAAATCTTCCAGGATTCTCTAGCTCCAAGAGGAAGAACATTAGAATTGGGATAGTTTTTCAGAGACCAGGTCACTCTCCTCATCTTTAACAGAAACATATTTATTTTCTGTCAGCTTCCCTAGATTGCTACACTTAGAAAGGCACCGGCAATGCCCTCTTCTTTCTTACACTTTTAAATTCATTGTCATTTAACTTCTTGGTCTTCATCTTCTCCAACCTTAAGAAAGGGCATTCATTGATATTACTTACCTCCTTGTTCTTGAAATTCTCATCTCCCACTTAACGCTTCTCACTCTCCTCCTACCTTTTAAAATGCTCCATTTCTGTCTTTCTCTACTTGCCACACTTCTAAATTTAAGTATCCCTTAACATTCTTCTTTCAGCTCTATTTTTTTTACACCCTCCCACAGCATGTCACCCAAACACAACTTGAACAATTACCACCATTGAATAACTCCCCAATGCATATTTCTTCATTCCCACATTTATACGTCTTGACCACTGAAGTCCCAGGACTCCATCAAAGCCTGATAGTAATTCAACTTGCCAAATCCAGTAGATTCTAGTTCCTCAATGATTTTCCCTTCCAATCTCTCTGTCCAGTCCCATTGTCACCTCAGCAATTTGGAAGCAAACATTATTTCTATCCTGAGCTATTGGATAGCAACCCAAATACTCTCCCTACTTCCAGTTTTCCTCTATGAATTCCTTTTGTTTGTGTTTTTTTGCCTTCTGCAAGCATATTCTGATATATAATGTCCTTGTTCAAATACACTTCATAGCCCTGAGAAGGACCTAGCCATGATGTGTTGAAAACCTGAGCTAATAAATGTGTGCTGTTTTAAGTTGCTATATATGAGGTGGCTTGTTACACAGAAGTAGAAAACCAACATGGTAGCTTATCTACCCCAGAGTGAGCAAACCAAGAAATGAGGTAGCCATGATGCTTTTTTGTTGAAAAATTATGCAGTCTATTTGTGAGAAGTCACTAAATCCCACCCACACAAGAAAAAAGAAATTAGGCTCCACCCCTTGAAGGGAGGAATATCAAAGAATTTGTGGATATATTTTAAAAACACCATAATGACTGTAATAATTTTTTCTTATTTTTACTATTGCTAGATAATAACTTGTTTAATAAAAAAAAAGCAGGCAGTATTTTTACACACATTTTATAGATGAGGAAACTGAAGCACAGAGAAATTAAGTAATTTGCCAAGGTCACAGCTAGTAGTTGGTTGTGCTGGAGACCAGTTGCAAAATCTTAACTCCAGGGCCTGAGTTCCTAGTCACTATGTTAATTTTAGCAATGCAGTTAAAAATATGCCTCATAATGAAATCCATGAACAAAATAATAAAATACTGGTCAATGAAAATAAAAATAAAATTTACTGAATTCATAATTAGTTCAATGACCATTTCTAGAGATAACCAATTAATGACTAATTCAAAGTCTACCTGAAAGGGAAATTATAGCAGTTTGTTTAAAATTATATCATCTACAATTTCCTCTAAAATATTTAGCCTTGAATATCAACATCAAAGGCATGCTTACCAAATTAATGAATGGCAAGAATTGTGGAGTCTTAAAAAGTATGTCATAAGAGAAACAATTGAACAATTAAAGGGCCCAGGAATATCTAATTTAGAAAGAAGATAAAAGGAGAACATATATCCTGACTTGAATACTGAAGAGCTGATATGAAAAAATTTTTTTTTATTTAGTGTTGTTTCAAAGGCAGAACTAAAATAAATAGATAGAAATTGTGGGCAGGGGTACCTGGGTGGTTCAGTCAATTAAGCCTCTGACTCTTGATCTCAGCTCAGGTCTTGATCTAGGGTCGTGAGTTCAAGGCTGGGCGTGGAGCCTACTTAAAAAAAAAAAAAGGTGTCGGCTGACTTCCAATCAATACAAGAACTCTGACCATTTTAGTCACCTCACAGCAGTCCAGAGCTGTTGTAGGAGGTGGTAACTTCTGAGTCACCAGAGGAATTCCAAAAGCAGCTGAATGGCCACTCGTCAGATGCCATAGTTAAGATCCATTTAGTAGGGGCACCTGGATGGCAGACCGGTTAAGCGTCTGCTTTCGGCTCAGGTCATGATCCCGGTGTCCTGGGATTGAAGCCCCTGTAGGACTCCTTTCTTGGTGGGGAGTCTGCTTCTCCCTCTGCCCCTCACCCTCCTCGTACTCTCTCTATCACTCTCTCTCTCACTCTCTCTCTCAAATAAATAAATGAAATCTTCAAACAAACAAAAAAAAGATCCATTTAGCAGGTGAGAAGTTGGAAAAAAAAAATATTTCTAAATCATCTCCAAACTCAGTCTCCTATGCATCCTTGACTCTTCCCTAAACTTCACTACCCTTGTTTGGCCTATTAAACTATGCCCTGCAGCCAAGCCAGCTACTGGCATTCCCCAGAACTACCTTGCATTTCTTGGCTCCGTACTTTTCCCCATCTTCTTCCCTTCACCTAGGCCAACTGTTAGCATCTTCTGTGATTGGCAAAATCAGACCCATCCTTGAAGACCAAGTAAAAAACTATCACATCCCTGATGCTGTCCCCAAGAATTAATCTAATTATCCTCTTCACTTCCTTAGCATTATGTTCAGCTCTCTTGTATGGCTTGACATTCTGTCTTGCATGAGACATTTTTTATAGCTATCTTAATTCCCTATAAAATCGAGAGCTACTTGGAGGCAAGGACCATCTACTACTCATTCTCCACTCCTATTCAGTTTTAAGTATGGCTGCCTATCACTGCCCTGGTAATGAATGCTTATTAAATTGGATTGACACAGTTACTGCATGAAATCAATAGTGATATTGGGAGGATAATTTAAACACATTTTCTGATTAAATGTTACTTCTATAGTGGAGTGTTTGTGCCTCTCCTTCATAGACCCCACTAATTCTTTTTTTTTTTCCTGCCTGATTTTTTAAATTGTGGTAAAATACATGGCATTTACCACTGTAAGCATTTAAAAGTGTAGTGTACAGTAGCATTTAGTACATTCACGGTATTATACAACCATCACCTCTAGGTAGTTCCAGAACTTTTTCATCATCCAAAAAGGAAACCCCATACCCATTTAACAGTCACTTCCCCTCCTCCCCTCCCCCCAGCCCCTGGCATCCACTAATCTGCTGTCTCTACCCTTAGCTCTTCGAAGCTCTGACACAAAGTCTTGAACTAAGTGGTTATTCAGTAAATATTTGTTGAACTTAATTTGAATAAAAAGGCACACCCAGAAAATATACACGCTACCAGAGAAATAAACAGCAGGAGAGATCTATTTTTGAAAGTATAAATTATTTTTATAGGATGCTGTCTCTGAATATAACATGCTATAGAATAATGTTAATGATTTTGTCAAACAAGCAATTTGAAATATAATGTTCTATGTTAATGTTAAAACAAAACAAAACAAAACAATTAATGTGCTAGAAAAACATACCAGAAATTAGTTGTATGAAAGTATTTTGGAAGAAGGTCTTTCAAAGTCTGATTTTGCGATGAGAACTTCCTAACTCCCTCCAAAATACATAGGAATGTTTAAGATGACAAAAAGACATCTTTGGAGTTGGTCTTTCTTCATTTTTAAGATTTTTATTTATTTATTTGAGAGGGAGAGAGAGCAGGAGTGGGGAGGGGGGCAGAGGGAGACGGAGAAGCAGACTCCCCACTGAGCAAGGAACTGGACATGGGGCTTAATTTCAGGCCCCTGAGATCATGACCTGAGCTGAAGGCAGACGCTTAACCAACTGAGCCACCCAGGCGCCCTTAGGAGTTGGTCTTTAAGAGATATTAGGTTTTCCATATATTCTTCACTGCAATAGCTTTTTTTATAATATTCAAAATACTATCATGTTTTTATTTTGCCTTCTTAAACCATTTTAAAGGATTTCTTTTTGATGTGTTTGTGTAATTTCTGGGAGTTGGAGGATGCACAGGTGAGGTCCATGCCAGTTGTCACTTCCAAGCAACAATCCTACTGAAAATTCTGGCATTAGTTTGTAATCTCATCTATTAGTGGTTACAATAGACTGAGTTTGGCCCATGAAAATGTTCCTTTATCTCAATTTTTCTCTTCTTCCGTGGTAGCAGGCTTACCTTTATAATTTTATGATACTTTTGTACTCCTGCTGCTGGAGAATCCACTGCTCTATGCCTTAGTTTCTTCACCTAATAAATTAGTCACGTAGATCTTATAACTTCTGAGAGGAACTGTGCATTTTTTTTTTGTTCAGTGCTAAGAGCTCACTGACTGAGGAGGGTTTTCCACAGCATAATGATGTACAAATGACAATTTAAGTTAATTAAATTCAGTGACATTAAACTCACCATAAAACTCCCAATGTGTACAAAATGACTCATTTCCAACAAGCCCTATTTAATATCATGAAATTGTAAAGGTTATGATTTAGTTAGCTATTATTCCAAAGAATCTTGAGGCCATAATTAGAGTATTTTTTTTTTCTGTAAAAGAAGACTACTTTGCTGTCATGATTATTTTTACTTATGCATTCAGGACATTTCTTAAGTCATGTTTTATTTCTTTACATGTCACAGGGAAAAAATGGAAAGAAGGAATTTCTCAAATTACCCGAAGTAGAAATAGAGTAAATAGTAGATACATAAAAGAAAACAGATGAGGGAGAAACATCTTTCAAAAAGCAGCACTGAGTGTTGACTGGAAGATATAGCAAAAGTCTTTTAGCTAGAGGCAATGTAAATGGGTACTGCCTTTCTGGGACTTACCTTGACAAGGGTCTTAAACATGTACATGTCCTTTGTGTTAACAATATCCCTTCTTGGAATTGATCCTAGGGAAATAATTTGAAAAGTGGGAAAAATATATGAACAAGAATGTTCATGCAAGTGTTATTTATAATGGATATTTTAAAAGAAAACTAACCTGCAAACAAAATAAACATCCAAAGATAGGGGACTAGTTAACAAGTTATAGAGCGTGTATTTTATTAAATACTAGCCAGTCATTACAAATGATTATGTAGCTCTATATTATCTTCATGGAGAGAAGTTACAACATAATAGTGATAAAAGCAGTTTACAGAACAGTATGCACAGTATGAATCCATTGTAATTAAATATATATAAAAATACACACAGGCACACATAAGAAAGAAGTTTTGTAAAAATAAACAATGCAATTTTAACAAATGTTATCTCTAGGTGGTGCATTTATGTAGGGGTTTTTTTTTATCCTGTTTGTTTATATGAACTTTTGAATTTTGCTACAATGATCATGGATTTCTTACATAATTTGAATGCAGAAAATATAAGCAATTTTTCTGATTCTAAATTCTAATATGAATTACCTAAAACCACTGCAGTGTTCTAAAAGACTATATAAACTGCAAAAATAATGAAGGTGGATAGGTGGATAGGTGGATGGATGGATGGATGGAGAATTGATTGCAAACAATAGCATTATTGCAGCTCTGCTATTACTCACACAAAACCACCTTATTTAAGAATGTTTGTACTGGAAAGTTCTCCTGCTAAAAATATTTTAAAATAAAATGGCTTTTTAATTTTGAATGACCTTTATTTTATTTTCAAATTCAATGTATTTTTATATAAGTTCTATTTTATAAAGATACGTACAGTGAGCCCAATTTATTTCAAACTAAATGACATGGCTAAGTGATTTTGATGCTGTCCCTTTCAAGGCTTAGACTGGAAGATGATTACGCTAGATAAATAGATTTTCTGTGCTTATGTTTATGCCATAATTCCTCTAAGTATATGTATTAGTCAGCTATTGCCACAATACTGCTGCATAACAAACTAGCCTAAAAGTTGATTGCTACAAGAACACACATTAAATGCTCATGGATCTGCAAGTGACTATGGCTCAGCAGATCAAGGCTAGTTTGGCTGGGAGGTTATGCCTCAGAAAGCAAGATGGCTGGACTTGGCTCTAGGCTTTGGATTGGGTTCGGGTCTCATCCATTGGTGCTTGTTTTGGGATTCGGGATAAAGTAGCAGCAGCTACCTGGGGCATGCTCTTCTCACGGCAGATCACTGGAGCACGAAAATCAAGCAAAATTATAGTATAGTATTCTACAGGATGAAAAATATCTGTCCACTTTATTGGACAACTTTAGAGCAAGTCTATCTCCAAAACAACCAAAATCAGTTGGAACATTCTCCAAAAACAGAAGCTGGTTTACGACAAAAGAGAAGCAAGTCATAGAAAGGTGTGCTTTTCCTCTTTGATCTGGGAGGGTTCCTCTAGTAGATAAAAGGAGAAATGCAAGTTACACATGCTGTATTTAAGTCTCTTTGGGCAAAAATTAAGAGTCAAGGACATCACTAGAAAAATGCAATCATCCTTCCCTAAGAGCTCTCATCTCGGGCACCATGGCGCCTGCCATTATAAAACCCTTAAACACACCCTCACTTACTCTCTCCCATCTAGCCACCAGAGTTCTCCAACAGTCCCATATGCCCCTTTAATCCCCAGTGCTGCGTAGGTTACGTTGTGTCATCCATAACACAAATAGAAAGGATGACATATTTTCTTGAGACCTATCTGAATATGCCCGATGATACAGATAAGAGGAGGCAGAAAAGTCAGAATACAAGTGAGTAACATAGAGACCTATCCTGTCTCATGAGACATGCAGCATGGAAGGGACCTTGGACTAGTTCTGGTAAGCATAACAGAGTTGTAGAGGATTATGAAAAGTAATCTGCATGAATTTGAATTCTTGCCAAGGAGAATTTGTGCTTGAGGTGAGACTACTATCTAACAGTGTAATTAAAGCCTTGAGGTGGAAAGCTGGGGGAAGTGAATAGAGTCCTGCCAATTTTGCTGAGACCAGTCCTTTTGGAGGCTCCTTCCTCTTTCTCTTTTCCTATGCAAGAGCACCACAGGGTGATGACGCTCTGAGTCACTGTGAAGAAAATGAATTGTCAAGGTATTTAAGTGGAGGGTGGCGGTTTGTCCCCATCCTACCCCTCTGGGCCCCAAACTGGAAAGATATTAGTTCCTGTCCAAACCATCTCACTTCCTTTCTTTAGTTCCTGAATATAATATCAGAATATAAAAGAAAAAAAAGCAAAAAAAAAAAAAAAAAGGACTATCTTGTTCAGATACTTCCTGTCATCTTTGCCTCAGTGTATATCTGCCAAATTAAGACCAGCATTTACCTGAGTAAGGTAGTTTGGGGTTTTTTTTGTTTAAGTTTTTAGGAAAGGGACACTGTGGGCAAATTCTATAAATAAACTTAAGGGAAGAAATAGATAATTTGTTATATAGGTCATGCAAAAACTCATATGAAGCAAACCATACATTCAATGTGGTGTTTATAAGGCAGGGACTTTGTGCATTTAGCAGCTGTGCTGTTAGTGGGGAGGGCTAGCCAGGTTTTAAAACTCTTGAAGGTTTAATCCTAGCCTGGAGATAAGAGAGTTATCTGGTTAATATTTAAGTTGACAATAAATAGAGAGATGCAAAAAAAAAAAATGATTAACAAAGAGTTTGGGGATCAAAATGGGGTAAATACATCATATGTACTATCCCGCTGTAATTAAGTCAACAAAAATAATCCGATGTTAACTAGGTTTTCATTATTAAATAAAGCTTAACCATTATAAAAAGTGATATACTTCTTTTTTTTTAATTTTTTATTGTTATGTTAATCACCATACATTACATCATTAGTTTTTGATGTAGTGTTCCATGATTCATTGTTTGTGCACAACACCCAGTGCTCCATGCAGAATGTGTCCTCTTCAACACCCATCACCAGGCTAACCCATCCTCCCACCCCCCTCCCCTCTAGAACCCTCAGTTTGTTTTTCAGAGTCCATCAAAAGTGATATACTTCTAAAACTGCCACCTGAATAAGACAACTATTTCTTATCCATTGGAGCACACCATCTTGCCTGACCTCCCAGCAGTATTCAACACAGTTGATCACACCTTCCTTCTTAAAATACTATTTTCTTTGTTCCAGAATTACCCAACAAATCTCCAGCCTGGAAGTCACCTGTGATAGCTCTTCCTCCTCAAGATCTCTTAATGCTGTAGCTCCTTGGGAGTGAAAATGGGCTTTTCCCCCCTTGACATTCTACGCTCCTTCTATACACCAGCATCAAATATCATCTGAACACCAAGGGCTCCCAAATATCTAATTTCCAACCAGATCTATTTTCTGATCTATTTTTCCAAACCTGTACACTATCTATTTGACTATTCCACTTGGTTCTCTGACAAGATCTCAATCTCATGTCCAAAATGGATTTGTTAGTTTTCTTTCCTAAATTTTCAACTATATGAAATATGCGAGTGACATCGCCATTTACCCAGCAGTTTAAGGAAGCAAATAAGGACTGTAGTTAGTTTCCATCCTTACTCCCAATCTGTTAGTAAACTTCATTTTTCTCACCTCCAGCACATAGTTTAATCTGTCACCTTTTCCTCATCTTCCCAGTTGTAAATCTTATCTAAGCCACTTTCATCTCTCTCACCCAGACTGCTACAATAGTCTCCAAAGTGTTTTCCTTTCCTCTACTCTTGATTTATTTCCACCCATTCCCCACATAGTGCAAAGTGATCTTAAAATATAAGCACGTCCCTGACACCCCTCCACTTGAGGAACTACAATGGGATTAATAAAATAAATCCTGAAGGCATCGCATGAACCTATTCCTCAGGGCACACCATTCGCCTCTCACAAATTATGCTCCAATCACTCTGGTCCTTCATCCACTTCGGTGATGGCATCAAACCCTCTCCCCACATCTGGGTTTCTCCTCCTCTGTTCCTGCTGTTTCCACCTAGAACACTCTCCCCCAGTCTTCCCTCACTAACTCTGGTTCGTCCTTTACTTCCCCAGAGTTTCCTTGACAAATATCCTTTTCCCCAAACCAGCTTAGGTTCCCTTATTATATACTAACCTCTTACTTCATGGTATGAATCACAGTTTCTAACTATATATAAATTTGTTTAATATCTTTTTCCTGCATCAGACTCTGAGGTCACTAGGTCAGGAATCATATTTGTCATTTTCAAACTTCTGCATCCCCAGTGTCTAGAATAGTGCTGGGCATATGATTAGTTTCAATAAAATTTATACAATTTCATGGATTAAATTTTTTAAAAATTAAGCTGGTTTCATAAACAGTCTCCAGGTAGTTATCCCATTTATTGTTTATAAAAGGTACACAATATTTCATCAAATATGACTAAATTATTATTAAGCATGACCAGATTAATGTGATTAATTAATTAAATAGGACCAAATAAATTATTAAATTATGACCAGATTATTAAATATGACCATATTAATAAATATGACCAAACCATTTCCTGTTTCCTGAGAAATATTACCCATTTTTGCTATTACAATTAATGCTGCTATGATAGAGCTGTTTCCTTAAAAGAAATTCACAGAGGTGGAAACCATAGGGCTATAGTTTCTGAATATTCCCCCCCACAGGATCATCAATTTTTCTTGGAAAACATTATAACACATGACAGTACCCCCAAAATGACTGATCTTGAATAATGCAGTCATACTTTTTAATGCTTATCAAAGAAAACATACCTACTCTATGTGAACTCCAGTCCTACAACAAAGTCTCCCCTTGCGGATCATATACTCATTTTATGAGTCACAACAGTATTGACACTAGTAAAGTCTAATTTCTTATAAGTCCTAGGAACATTTCCCATTATATTTTATGTGTGGTAAAATTATAATGACACCAGGATGTCTCTCAGGAAGACATATTTATTCTGAATATGACATCATAAATCTCATCTAGAGTCAAGGCTTTTAATTGACTCAGCTATCAATTAAGTAATAAAATGACTTGTTCTTTGAACTTGTAACTTGCAACTAGAAACTCATTGCCTTTATTCAAGGATAAATTATGAAAACTTGAATTAGAAACATGAAATATTTTTCAGTAAGATTTCTAAAAAAAAAATGAATCTGAAAAAGGATTTTCAAAAATACCTTTTTTCTTTAGAAAAAAATGAATATATTATCAAGTGGGAATAGACATAGGACAGAAAGTGGGCAAAGAGGTAGTCCGTTCAGAGCCCACAGCATCCTTAAAGCCAGGGATCAAGGCTCTAGCAAACAGAATTGTGATTTTATTCTAGAAAGAGGTCTGTTTTGGACCAGGTCTAAATGAGGAGTGCTGTGATGGGGTGGGTCTGAATCTGATCTGGTCCAGTTAGCTTCTGGACAACTGGGACATTTCCGTGTCCAGTGTATTGGGGCTCTTTAAAGATGCACGTAACATGGTTCCCGGGTTCCTGTTTCAAACAGGCTCAAGCCCATCCCTGGGGCTGCACTCAATTTTTCAGAGACAATTACTTCATGAATGTAGCTGTTTCTTTCTTCTCTCCCTTCCCTTGTTTCAATAAATAAATAGGCATTTCCCCCCAGGGCCCACCATGCTAGACACTCTAGAGGATAGAAAGAAGATTCGGGCAAGTCTCAAGCCTCGAACAGGATGGATTAGACCCGTGCGAAGATACTTGCATGGTGTAAACAGACTGCAGTAAGACACAGGTTAGCGAGTTCAAAGACGCCTCTGGCAGTTGATGAAGATTTCCAGAGGAGGCATTGCAGACAGCTCAACAAAGAAAGACAGGGTAGGATTTAGGTACACAGAGATGAGGCCTGGCGATTGGAGGAAGAAAGGGCATCTGGGCCAAAGGAAATTTCACCTTTATTTAAAGTGCTTTTTGTTTTTTCCCTGTCTTTCTTGGCTGGGTGGCCCCGGACGGTGCTTCTGAAACTTTAATGTACAAACGAATTACCTGGCAGTCTTGTTAAAAGGCAGATTCTGATTCGCCAGGTCTGGGGTGAGCAGGAATCTGCATTTCTTGTAAGCTCCCAAGTAATGCTGAAGCTGCTGGTCTGAGAAGGGCAGTCATGCTTGTTTGTTTGTTTAAGATTTATTTATTTATTTTAGATAGAGAGCGAGCGAGAGCAGGAGGGGCAGAGGGAGAGGGAGAGAGAATCTCAAGCAGACCCCACACTGAGTGCAGAGCCCACGTGGGGCTCAATCTCATGACCCTGAGATCAGGGCCTGCGCAGAAACCAAGAGTCTGACGCCCAACGGACTGCGCCACGCAAGCGCCCTGGGAAATGCAGCTAAAGTTCTGGGCCCACATTCCTACAATGAGGCAGCAGCAACAGACGTCATAGGGCCGCCTGGGGCTGAGCAGGTCCTTTGGGCCTAAAGAGCTTCTGGGGACAGAGTAGCAGGAGCTTCTTTCCCTGTGGCTGTCTTGGGAGGGCGATGGGACCAGAACATACAGAAGAGAAGGAGCTGCTGTGTGTCACAGAGGAGCCCCCTCCATCTCAGATATGAATGGATTGCATCATTCTCTCCTCTAAACTAGCAGCACAGAAGCTGGGGGAGAGAGAGCAGCTCCATGTGGTCACTGACTTGCTTGTGTTCTGGCAGAATAAAGGACTCTCTGTTAGCTCAAAGCCTAGCCGCTTTGCTGGATCTTGGTGGAGACAGTCACTTTAAACCAAAAACAGGTCTTTCGAAAACATTGCTGAAATAAAGGAAGGAGTCATTAGGATGGTTCAGTCTAACAGACTCCGAACTTAATACAACAAACCCAAGTTTGAGTTAAGGGGGAGTTCCTGCTGCAGCGGAGTGTGATCAAAACAATCTTAGTGTATATATATATTTTTTTCTGCTGAAGACTACTCTTCAAGACTTTTAATTCGTGCAAGTCAAGAGAAAAGAGAAGAAGAGTCATACTTGGCTATTTGTGATAGAAATTCAGAACTAGTCACTGTTTAGATTTATCTGTATAATGTCTTACTAAATCGAGTCCTAAGTTCATAAATACAAATGCTGAAATCTTTAAAGTGTTAATCTATCCCCTCCCCCCTGCCTTTTCTTTGGAAATATAGTAATAGGTGAAAACACACTAGGATATCTGGACAGGAGAAGGTAAACCAATTTTAAAGCATTTTCTATGTATGTTAAATTGTTTTTTGTGAAAACAGGAATGCTATACTGCATCTGGGGAGATAAAATATGATTGCTTGTAGCAGAGGCCATGCTTCTAAGAAACAGCTCAGACTGGAAACTCAAAACACATTCTGGGTTTCCCCCACCCATTTTTCTTGCAGTTACCAAGATGCGTGGTCAGGAGATGAAAGCACTATTTATTCAGCACTTGCTGTGGGTCAGGTACTGTGCTATGTACATTACACATGTGTGCCCTTTTAATCCTCCAATGAATACCATACGTAGATGGTAATATGAGACAAGAAATCTGGTATCTAGAGAAGTTGTAGACTTTGCCCAAGGTTATATAGCAAGAAGGAAATGAAACAGAGGTTCAAACCCAAATCTGTCTAAAACCAATCCCTTGCCCTTTCTACCATGGCGTGCTGCTGAACATCAGATTGTTTTATGTTTCTCGCTGAGGACAGTTTGCTTCCTCATGGCAGATATTCTTATTAGATGTTAAGTTACATCTAAAGTCCATGGGGTTAGTGACTGGTTAAACTTAAAGACCTCTAAGATCCCTCCCAAACGTTCACATTCCCTCCCACTGCCGTGCCTTTGCACATGCTGTTTTTAAATTCTGCTTGAAATTCTCTTTGCTTTTTTTTTCCTTACTAATTACTTCATATTTCTCCTGCAGACCTCAGTTTGCGCATTATTTCTTCAAGAAAGTCTTCCTTTCCTTTGTCCACTATTTCTTTTTCTTTTTTATTGTGCTTTACTTTACTGTGCTGCACAAGTAATGTGTTTTCTTACAAACTGAAGGTTTGGGGAAATAGCAAGAGAACTAGAATTAGAAGTGGAGCCTGAAGATGTGACTGAATTGCTACAATCTCATTATCAAACTTTAATGGACGAGGAGTTGCTTCCTCTGGATGAGCAAAGAAAGTGGTTTCTTGAGCTGGAATCTACTCCTGGTGAAGATGTTCCTTGCATGATGCCACCCTCTGGATCAATTAATTGCTACTTTGCACATTTCATCAATCAGGCATTGGGCAGCTGTCATTGTAGCCCCTCCTACAGCTGCTGCGCAGTCAAATGTCCCTTCCGTGGCTGGGCAGTCATAGCCCATATTCTACAGAGTCTGGATGATCGTCATCTCCTTCCTGGCTGAGCTTCTGGAGATGCTGCAGATAGGCATCAGCGTGGAAGGTGGTCATCTCCTCCACGGAGGCTACTTTGGGCTTATGTAGTCTCATTTGCTTATGCAGTGCATATGCATCAATCAAAGAATGTACCCTCGGGCCAGGGACATGCTGGCATACTTGGGACTGTAGATGTCAACGGGGCAGCGACTGCCCGCTGTCCACTGGGTCCTCCGTTTTCCAATTCCATCTGTTCTGGAGCCATGGTCTGGATCCAGCTTTTTTCAGACTCAACCCCGGCTCTGGTTCCTGTTCCTCTCCTCACTATTTCCATTATATACTTTTAATAGCCCATACCTTTGATTGTGAAAATTATCACAGATGCAATTTTATCCTTATGCAGGTGTTCAGAATAGCAGATTCCTTCTTTCTGGAGGTCAGCTATTTGTCTCCTGTCCCTGATGATGCACCTGAATGGAGACAGCTGGTAACTGTTTGTTGATGGGCTTCTGAGCTAGGCATTAGATGAGGGAAATTGAAGATTTTTAAGACTCATTCCCTGCACTCAAGGAACTAACAATCTGATTGGAAACACATGGCTAATATATATTGATTAGTAAATTAGGGACAGAATGTGTACCATGGCAACTCAGTCAAAAAAGGAGGACTTCAATTATAAACCAGCTAGAATCCTGAATGAGTAAAACCATACACCAATACTAATTGTGTGCATAACAGAATAGGGTCCCTAGCATAAGCACCCAAAGCCCATTTCAATGCTGTGGGTCTCCCAGATCCCACCATATCATGTCACTAGAAGTGACAGGTTTCACTCCCAACTGATACATACATGCAACAGCCACAGACATAGCCCTAGCCTGGGGGTGATTCTGTTATTGCCAGGGTAACCATTAGGAATAGCAAAATAATATTGCCAATATTCCAGGGACTATGGCCAAGAAAAATGGCAGTGTCACATGGATCAACCTAAAAGTTGAGACTTCTTGAATTTCTTACCTGAAAACACATCATCAGAACAAAGAATCTGAAAAGCTGTTAGCTACATTGTGTAGAATTAAAAAAAAAAAATACAGACTTTACTAGTCTTGAAGACATTGATTGATGATGCTAAAAGTGATGGGCTGTTAAAAATAGTTACAATGCACAATTTCCTAGATCAAGCTGTCTTTGTCCATATCAGTTCATTCCATTTGTTATGTAGACAGCCCTTCCTTCTACAGCCCCGGGCAACCTAGGGCATCTAAATCTGTGGGTGTTTTAGGTTGAGGTTGGCACTAGGCATTATAGGTTTCAGGAGAACTCTAGGGGAACGCAGTTTTTTCTCTTGAAGCAAGGTTTTGCCATGTGATCTGGTGTCCTTATGACCATGAGTATACTTGTGCCACAAGAGAAAACTGCTTTCATGATTCCCTTTTCTATTCCAGACTATAATTGTAATTTAAAAGTCTGTAATTTGGCATCTAGATGACCTATAAGGCATTTTTCAGTTTTACGGTTTCACAATTAGACATCAAGAGAAAAAAAAAACCCTAACTATTCTTGCTCTCGTGTGTGGGATATTTCTGTAACCAGATGCAAAAAACTGGTAACAATGCTTCTTGGAAAGGGAAACTTTCTCTTTACTGAGACTTTTGGACTGAGCTTTTTTTAATATGTATTATTTACTACCAATAATAAAAATTATTTAAAAAACAAACACAATAAAATTTAAGTAGACAAAGCATTTTACTTGGAAAAGAACATGTTTATATCCTGTTTATATCCTTTAGAAACGTTTATATCCTGTTCTTATTCTTTACAATTTTATCATTATTGTGATTTTTTTTTTTTAAAGATTTTATTTATTTATTTGAGAGAGAGAGTGAGAGAGAGAGAGAGCACAAGAGGGGGGAGCGGGAGAGGGAGAAGCAGACTCCCTGCTGAGCAGGGAGCCCGATGCGGGACTCGATCCCGGGACTCCAGGATCATGACCTGAGCCGAAGGCAGTCACTTAACCAACTGAGCCACCCAGGCGCCCTCATTATTGTGATTTTTTAGAAAAAATTCTTAGAGGGGTGTCTGGGTGGCTCAGTCAGTTAAGCGTCTGCCTTTGGCTCAGGTCATGATCCCAGGACCCTGGGATTGAGCCCCGAATCGGGCTCCCTGCTCAGCGGGAAGCCTACTTCTCCCTCTCCTCTCTGCTTGTACTCTCTGTCTCTCCTTCTCTCTCTCTCTCTCTCTCAAATAAATAAAATCTTTAAAAAAAAAGAAAGAATTCTTAGGGTCTGTGGGAGGTAAACAGAAGATTTGGATGATATAAATTGCTATATATTCTGCAAATATTTGTAACTACCTGTTATGTGATAGGTCCAGGGCTAGGTACTTCCTCCTTTCCATAACTTCTGGAAGGCTTCTTGTGTAAACACCCAAGCATTTTTTTTTCTTTGAGAGTTCTGCATGCATAAAATGCTTCCCATAGACAAGTGGTGGTTTGTTCTCCATGAATGTAGCAACCAAGGAACTCACCTGCTGTGACAGTGATCCAGGGCACGGGGTAAGTCCCAGGTGTCTCACTGAGGCAAAGACTGGACTGATGACCTGCAGGTGAGACAGAGGGAGCTGTACAGAGGCTGGGAGTCATTTTGAGTGACTGGCAGTAGGAACAAGTACAGAGATATCTTAATTCACAAAATTATCCAATTACCCAAAAGCTGATTCCAAAGATTTGTCGATAGAATCCCGCACACAGTAAAAGGGCTTGTTAAATCAAAGAAGCTTCCTGCTTAAGACAACTTTTGTAAAGCCGTAGAACTTCTTTGTTTACATTCTATTTCATATAGATATGTAGGTAAGAATAATGCTTTGTATTTGCTTAAACTCTCAGTTTTCAAAGCCCTTAGGCAGACCTTATTTGTCTGAATCCTCACAAAACCGCTATGAGAATCATCGGACAATTTCATACATGAGGAAAAGGCAGCTTCGAGGTGGAGCCTCTTGCCCATGGAAACCCAGGTTTAGACCAGGACCTGGGAGTCCCACCTGTAGGCACTCAGAAAGCCCCACCACACGCCTCTCCAATTACAAGCAGAGTACATGTGACTTTGTTAGGGAAATGCGTCTGATTTTCATAAGACCGCAACGGTGAAGGTGCCCTAGGTACCCCCATTTCTCCCATTCTTCCCCTCCAAACCACCTTCTTGGGTCTGTAGCAGCCCATGTTCCTAGAGCTGGGTCCGGATTATGTCACTCTCTTCCCCCAGCATCTTTGCTAGCAACTGAATGAAGTTCAGTCTCCAAAAATTGGCAGTCAAGTGCTCTGCCCCAGCCTCCATCCATTGCTCCAACCCCCTTTCCCATTTCAGTATGCTATTTCTTGCCCCTTACACTCTAAGCAGGTGTACTACCACATAGTACCCCAGCAGGGCACAGGCCAGGGTGAGGTGTGCTACAAAACTTAAGGGGATGTCAAGGAACTCAGAAACCATTATAAATATTTTGATGCAATATTTTAAAAATTAATGCAAAAAGTGCATGATGAAAAATATCAAAATTTAAAATAAAGACAGGGTCCAGTAGGTTTTTCCTTTTTCTTCAGACTCCAAAATGCCTCTGCAGGGCACTGTTAACTGATCCTGCAGGGACTTCCCCCTTGGATACTTTTATTAATGATGTTTCCCAAAAGTTAGTTCTCATTACCCCTTTCCACACCAGTAACTTCTATTCTCGAATGCCCCAGCACCTATCCCTAGCCCTCTTCTGTCTGGAAAACCCATTTCCCTTAGTAACTGGTAGGACTTTGATGGCCATCTGAATCATCTTGGATCCTTTCCAGTGCCTTCCTAAACCACAGTGGGCACTCAGCACCTCTTTGCTAAAAAAAAATGCAGAAATCACAATCCTCAAATTAGCTCTCTGTGGGGCCGAGCAGGGAAGGAACCCAGGTATATTTTGTTTGCTCCAGTGTTGTTAAAAACCTGTACTTGTTATCAAGATGTAAAAATCAGGATGTTTTCCATGAGAAAAAAAACGAACTTTCTGTCATTCCTTGAAAAATCAGAAAATCTAGCAAAGGTAGGCCTGAATTCTTCCATGACAGCACTGGGCGTTTAAAACAGTGTGTGCCTTTAGAGCCCTCTCCACCGCTCCGCGTCCTAGCTGGCTCACTTACTTGCATTACCTGCCAGGCCCCGTTAGCGCTTTGGGTTTGCAACCCCAGGCTTGAGTGCACTGGATAAAACCCATGTGCTTGATCCACTCGTTCTCTACTGTTAGAATAAATACTTCCTTGTCCTTTCAAACAGTCTTGCAGAGAGACTCACAGAAGCAGCTTACCTTTCCAGCCCACAAACTTCTCACAACCCGTGAAACTTGCATTGCCCTCCGCATACGATTCCCCCCCCCACGGTGCTTGGCTCCAGGGCCCCCTCCCAGGCACTGGCCCGTCCCTCCCTCCCCCGCCCCACGTCCCGCGGTCCGGAGCCCGGGGCGGGTCCCCGGCCCCCAGCCGCAGCTCTCTGCCCCGGGCCAGGGCGCTCGGGCTCGCCCCCGGCAGCACTGGGCATGCTCAGAGGCGGCCGCGGGGGCAGGTTTGCTTCGCAGGCGCTCGCACTCGGCGGCGGGCGGGCGGGCGTGCGGCTGCAGCTGGAGCTCCAGCGCCCGGAGTTGGAGTTGCCGGGAGTTCCCCCCCCCCCCCCCCCCCCCGCTCTGGGCGCGCGGCAGCGGGAGCCGGCGCGGGAGCCGCGAGCGGCGGCGAGCCAGCGCCCGGGCGGGCCGAGCCTTGTCCGGAGCCCGGAGCCCCGCGCGGGACAGCCCCCGGGGAGGAGCCTCGCCGGCTGGGACGCGTGCCGCGCACTGGCACTGCCCGGGCACCAGCCGGGCTGCACGGTAGGGCCGGGGCGTGGGGCCCCGGGCGGGCGAGGCAGAGGCCAGGCCGGGGGTGGGGGGAGATGCGGCTGCAGCAGCCGCGGCGGTCAGGGCGCCCCGCGCTCGGTCCGATGCGGGTGGCCGGGGCAGCGATCCCGTTGCGGGGCCAGAGGAGTAGGCAGGCGCCCAGAGATACGCGTTCAAGTTGGCGGGCGGCGGGAGAGGGGGCTGCGCGCCCAGGCGCAGCTGCTTTGTGCGCGCAGTGAGGGACTCGGTCCCTGGTTCTCCCCAGACCTGGGACCCGGTGTGCGGGAAGGGTTGGGCAAGCCGCGGAGCGGAGCAGTTTCCTCCGAGAAAGTTGAGGATGGAGCCCTTCTTTCCGCACTGTCCCCGCGGTAGGATGAATCCCGAGGGTGCCGCCCCGAGGTCCCAGTGTGGAGGAGCCGAGTGGGTCGCTGCCCCCCTGGGCTGAGTTCCTCACCCCTGGCTGAAATCCGCGAATCACCAGATCTTCGCTTCCGTGGCGTCTTCTAGGAAAATCATTCCTGCCAAAACTGAGGTAGGCTGTCCGGGCGGCACGGCTCCCTACCTCCAGGGCGTGTAACTGGGCGCTGCCCCCTCCCCAACCTCCGACGTGGTCAAGGGCGCTGGGTTCCGAGTTAGCGCGGGTAGCGCGGGTCGGAATCGAGCCCCACGCACATGGGGCAACATGTCTGGGGTAGGCGGATGGTACAGTTTCTCCTCCAGCCTTTCCTCAGGTTTACAGCACCCCGCCAACCCCATCCTGTTCGTCTTCGCAGAGGACAGGACTTGAAGGGAAGGACCAGGTGGAGAGTTTGAGTTGACATTCTGCTCCTTAGGAGAGGGTGCCTGGATTGTATCTACCTTGGGCTATGGCCCCAGGACTTCATAACGAATCCTCTCTTTTATTATTCTTCCTCAGACACTCGGTGGGAAAGAATAGGGCCAGTGGGTCCACCAGAATGTCCGCCTCACCCCTCGGGCTCCTAACATCGCATTGCAGTCTACCCCAGGACCCTGGAACTGGCATTGTGCAGATTGCCAGGGTGTGGAGGATGCTGCTGGTTTCTTCTAGCTCCACTTTTTTCACTTCTTGTTTTGAGTTTTGGGGTTTTGCCTGCGCACAAGTCAGAGCTGCGCTGTCATAACCCGGGGGGGGGGGGGGGGGGGGGAGGGAGGCGGCTAGTGGTGGTGGAGGAGCTTCAGCCAGGCGGTGAGCCGCTGTTCGCCTCAGAGGCTGCTAGTGGGAATTGGTCCAGAAATGATTATGCAGGCTAGAAATATGCCTCTCTCTTTCTCTCCCTTTTTTTTCTTTTTTGGCTGAACACCTTGGCTGTTGGGTTTGTGTGTTAAGTTCTTAAAGGGGCCCCTACACACTGCTCCAGTGCCATGCTTTAGGGGCTCACCATTTCTGCTGTATGTTTTTCTTTTTGCTTTTTCCTTGGGGTTAATCTGCTTTGGGGCAGATTTCCAGCTGTGGAAATCACATGGCGTGGGTACACAGGTTCTAGAGTCAGACCTGAGGTCAAGTTTTAGCTTGATAGCTGATAGACAAGTAGCCACTCTGAACTTCAGTTTCCTCTTCTATCAAATGGGGACGCTAGGGGCCTTATCTCCTTTCATTGCAGGATTGTTTGAGACTTGGGTGAGATAATAGAAATGAAGGTTCTAAGAAAACTTGAAAGCACCGTTCAGGTCTTATTGTGGCTGTGCTCTTTACTCAGTTTTTCTGAATTAATGAATTCTTTTAATTATACCAAGACACCTAACTCTTCTCCTCTCTACCCACTCCTCACCAAGAGGCTTAGTTGCTCAGGTCTTTGGAAATAGCTGTGTATCTTTTTTTTTTTTTTCTTTTCCTAAAATCCACCTCTCTTGATTTTAAGGATTGAGGCTCGAGCTCTCATATTTATCTGAGGGAAGAAGCATGATGTAGATTAGGAGAGCTCCAGGGTTGCCTTACCAATGTTCAGAGTTCTGGGCCCCAGAATTGGCATGTCAGCTAGACCCCTGTGAAGACACCTAAGGCTGATGAGTCAGCAGACCCTGGGCTGGAGCTCTGACTTGGTCTCCAACAGTGACCTTGAACTAAGGACTCAACCCCTCATCAGTCTGAGATTAAGAGCCAATAGTCACCAGAGACAAGAATGGGTGGGATTTCCTCTCACTCAGCTAGTAAGGGTTTAATCGGGCTCCTGAGCCTCCCTGGTGCTGCATCTTCCCTAATCCTAGGGCAGGGATTCTCAAGCATGAGCATCAGAGTCAACTGGAGGGCTTGTTAAAACAAAGATTGCTGGCCTGTGCTGGCAGAGTCTCTGATTCTTTAGGTCTAGGGTGGAGGTAGGGGGGCCCAAGAATTTGTATCTCTAACTAGTTCCAGATGATGCCAGTGCTGCTAAGTCCAGGGACCATGCCAATAAAATCACTGACGGCAGGGAGGGATGTGTGTGAGAGAGAGAAAGACAGAGGTGAGGTTTGTTCTGAAATGCAATTATTTTAATACTTCACATAAGACAGGGTGTTTTGGAACTTACCTAAAACATTTTTTATTTCCAGTACCTGTGTCACTTACCATTGTCCAGTTTTGTAATTCTGATTGCTCTTCAAATGAATGCATTTTACCCACACAGAAATCACACACTGTAAAATCCTCAGTCCCTGGTTACTAGGTGACTCCTGAGTAGACTGAGATTGGTGACCCCAATATTTATAAATCCAACAACTACCCTCTTCCTTTCTTTGGGGATCTCAGACATTTGTGTGGAGGGGATGCATAAAGTTAGGGCAGCTTGAACCTTAAGATTGGAGATCAGGTCGAATAAGCAAGTGTTAAAAAAAAAAAACCCTGGCAATGTGGTGCCTTCTCTGAATGAACGGCTTACCCAGACCTGGCGGGGTGGGGGAAGGTGAAGTATACTCTATGACAGATGTTCTGTCGTGGTGAGACCTGGCAGAGGCCTTCCCTTCCTCTGTCGAATGGTGGTGTCGTCCGTGACTGAGATCCTCTCTCACTCTGAGGGGGAGAAAGGCTGACTTTCAGGACAGCGGTGCAGTATCAGCCTCTCTGTATCATTTCGCTGATAATCAAGCACTGTTTGGCACAACCCAATCTTAAGCTCTTCTCCTTGTCCCCCAAGCTAGCGTGCTGGGCCGAGAGCCCACGATGACTAGTTGTGGCCTTGAACTTTAACTTCTTTGTATCAGAGAGGCCTTGGGAGAGAGCCTGCTTGAGTTGGGAGGGCTCCTGAGATGACATCCTACAGAAAAAATAAGGTTTATGTAGCACCCAAATGACTAGGTGTAAGAGGAGATGAACACTTTAATAAGTTCTTGTGTTGCCTTGCCAAACAGAATCCCGGCTGACCACATGCTTTATCTTAGCTCTCCATTTGTGCTTTGTTTTAGTTTTAATATGATTAGCACTAGAAAGACCTATCAGTAAAATCAGAGACCTATTCAAAAACTCAAGTGTACCATTTAGTGTTTTAGTAGATAAAACTGCAAGGCCCCTGCCTGTCTTCCTGATGGTAATCAGCACACAGTGAAGAAACACCTTCTGGTTGTAATTCTTCAGATTCACTAGCTAATTTAAATGGTTTCTCCTACTTAACATGAGTAGGGAATGTTTCTATTTTAAAATTCTTTCCCATAACTTGATGTTTATATTTTGGGTGTTACCCCTACTTTTCCCTGCTAGGCTTGCTTTTCCAGTGTGGGGGAGGCTTCTTTCCTTATCTCTGTCATTAGCTTTTCTTAGCACATGACCACTTGGTATCTTCGCTCCCTTGGGTAAGTCTGTTGTGAGACTGTCCTTACGATACCTTATTTCTCTTTGGTCCTTGGATGGTTCTGGGTCAGAGAGAGTCACAGCCCGTTCCGGGAACACTGTTCTCCACCACCTTCCTAGAGCGTGCTTAAACTAAAACTTGGGTTGTATGGTGCTAATGCAATTCTAAAATACATTTTTTCCTCCACATTTTATCATTTTCCAATTTCAGAAATCTGGATGGGTCTTCAAAATTATGAACACTTTTAATGTGTGTTTTTTTCTTTTTCTGTAAACTGACATGGAAATAGAGTGACTTCCAATTGACAATATTCTAAAACAAAGCAAATTTGATTCCTTATGCAGGTAGAAAATATGGTTTCCACTGCATGCTGTCCAGCTGATAGAATTAAGCAGCAATTGAATTAGCTTAGCAGTTTCCAGAGTACATCAGAAGAATCCTGTTGGGGTGGTGGTTAATAGGTGTGCTCTTGAAAAGGGCAGATCAATGTAGAAGCGCTGCCTGTTATTTTTCGCTCTTAGAGATTCTCAACATGTGCATCATCATATCAAAGTCTCTGAGTTAAAAGTCTCAACAACAAAATCTTGGTTATATTTATTCAATTAAACGTTTCCCAGAATGCAACATTTTTGAGGTTATGTGTGGATCTTCTAATACTCCATTACCAAAGTAGCACATCCCAACAATTCTAATATGATAATTAACATCAACTATGGGTGGGCTGGTTTCACCTAGTTTATCCCTATGATATAGGGGCATTCATTAAATAATGAATATCGATTGATTAATGGAGTCTGTAGGTGATTACTATATTTCAGGGTGGAGAGAAACCATTTTAACCTGTGGTGGCAAAGAAAATCTCCATGGCGGGGATAAACTGTGAAAATGTAAATGATGGGTGGTTGTACTTTTGTAGAGAAGAGAAGGGGCGTTTTAGGTTGGTGGCATAATGGAGCAGGAGTATGAAGGCTTGTGCCTGTGCCTGAATGTAAATAATTTTCAGAGCACACAGGAAAAGGATCATGCCTCACACAGAGTGAGACTGAGTGAGTCTGTGTTGGTGGTCAAAGAACCTGTTGCTCTTTCTTGATTCTGTGAATTCACTGAAGTAGCCATGAGTTCTGGGGACCACAGAAGAGCTACTTGTGGAGAAAGAGGAGGGCCCAACACTCAGATTAAAAACAAGGAAGGGCACCTGGGAACCAAGAGAGACTCAAAGTGTGTCTAGGCCTTTAGGGGACAGCGGGTCCAAATACAGAGGGAAGTCCCGCCGAAGAGTCTTGGGTATTTGGAAGAAGAGCTTTCCAGGAAGAGAGGGTGTGACTGGAGTTTCAAAAAATAGCATGAAGGAAGAAGTCTTACCACTCAGTGGTTAAAAAGGCAACCCGATTTTAAAATGGGCAAAGGCTTTAAATAGACATTTCTTCAAAGAAGATATACAAATGGCAATAAGTGAATGAAAAGATGGTGGACGCCATTAGTCATTAGGGAAATACAAATCAAAACCATGTATCACCTCACACCCATCAGGATGGCTGTGATCAAAAAGACATAGAAGAACAATTGTTGGTGAGGCTGTGGAAAAATAGGAACCCTCCTACGTTACATTGGTGGTGGGAACGTAGTAGTGCAGCTGCTCTGGAAGACAGGCAGTTCCTCAAAATGTTAAACACAGAGGTACCTGAGGGCCAGTTTCAATCCTGGGCATATACCTAAGAGAACAGAAAACATGTTCACACAAACGCCTGGACACAAATGTTCACAACAGCATTATTTGTAACAGCCAAAAGGTGGAAACAGCCCAGATGCCCACCCGCTGATGAATGGATAAACAAAGTGTGGGGTATCCATACAATGGAATACCATTCAGCCATACAAAGGAATGAAGTTTGATTCGTGCTACATGGATGAACCTTGAAAACATGCTATGTGGAAGAAGCCAGACACAAAGGGCCACTGTCGTATGATTCCATTTGTATGAAATGTCCAGAATAGGCAAATCCATAGTGACAGAAGGTACATTAGCGGTTTGCCGGGGCATGGGGGAGGGGGGGAATGGGGAGTGATTATTGATGGGTACAGATTTCCTTTTGGGGTGATGAAAAATGTTTCTGGAATTAGAGAGGTGATAATTACACAACTTTGTGAATACTCTACAAACTATTGAATTGGACTCTCTAAAAGGGTGAATTTTATGGGGTATGAATTCTATCACAATAAAAAGGCAAGAAGCCTGGAGTGAAAGGAGAATGGTAAGAAAAAAGTGGTCAGAGAGATCTAGGAATAGCGTATTCGTTTCAGGCCAGATTTTCTTTTTGGGAAAAAAAATACCTAGATGATTCCTTTGTCCTTGCTTGTCTTGGGGTCTTTCTAGGGTTTTCCTGTGACTCTTTGATCCAAAGTCCTTGCGCTGAATTAAAAGCACTTTGTTCCAAGTGGCTCCTGAGTCAGTGGGATAGTTTTTGTGGCCTTGGGATCTTCAGATTGGAGTATGTTTCTGGACTTCCCTCCAGAGACGAATTCCATATGTGGGCTTCCTTACTGTGAACCACCAAAGGGCACTAGGCTTAGCTTCTCCCTTAAGATTTGACTATGATAGATGTCTTAGTGTCATCTTCCAGTTCGTTTGTGGAGCTCTGTCAAGACTGCCCTTAAAAAAAAAAAAATCTGTCTGAAACATGGTTCAGGTGCTACTCGGCATTACACAACATCAGTGTATTTGGATCCAAGAGTCATGATACTACAGGGGTTTTTAACACCACTGGAGCTGAGGCTGCCATCCCGCCAGCAGAGATGTTTCTTCCCTCCTCAGCACTGTGACATAGCTGGCCTTCTCAAACTCATGGGCACAAACACCCGGGGATCTTGTTAAAGTGCTGAGTCTGATTCCATAGGCCTGGTTTGGGGCCGGAGATCCTGCAGTTATAACAAGCTCCCACAGCCGTGGTTGGTGCTGGGCCATGGATCACTCTGAGTAGAAGCCGATGCAGTGTGGAGCAGATGGCTTTGGACTAAAACAGAGCTGAGTAGCTCTGAATAGTGGCTCTGCCACTAATTTGCTTGGGAACTTGGGCAAGGTAAGTCACATCTGAGCTACAGCTTTCTTATCTGTAACATCAGAGTGAGACCTAGCTCACAGAAAAGTGCCTAACCTGATGGGCCTGGAACGCTGCCTGTTTGCCTTCTCCTTCCTTCAAGGGCTAAGAATTCCATGGTTAGGACTAAGGGAAAAGAATATATGGAAGAAAGCCAAGGGCTTCATGGAGGTTTTTGATTTGTGTGGATGGGGTTTGGGTGGGGAGAGGATGGAAGGGATGAAATATGAATCCTGGTCCTCAGGATTCATTTGCTTATTGGTTTTCAAATTACCGTAGCTTTGGTAAAGTCACTATGCTAGTCTCAGCTGAGTCCGGATAACTTTTAGGTGTTGAGTCTTTACTCGGCTTTGATGGAGTTGATTTCTCCTTTTTTTTTTTTCTTTTTAAGATTTTATTTATTTGAGAGAGAGAGCACAAGTATTTTATTTTTTTAAAGATTCTATTTGTTTGAGAGCAAGAGAGCACAAGCAGGGGGAGTGGTAGAGGGAGCGGGAGAAGCAGACTCCCTGCTGAGCAGGGAGCCTGACGTGGGACTCGATCCCAGGACCCCGGGATCATGACCTAAGCTGAAGGCAGATGCTTAACCGACTGAGACACTCGGGCACCCCAGTGTTGGTTTCTATTTGACCAGAAGGTCATCCCTGAGCTGCTCAGTTGGTGCTCCCATTCCTTAGTATGGTGGTCTCTGCCCATCCCTGCCTAGCTGCCTTCCCCCTACTCACTTAGTGACCTTTATCTCCTTCCCAGACGAGCGGAAACGAAGGGAGCTAAGATGCAAACCACTGCACTTCATGAGCAGCATGGGTGAAAGTTTCTGGGGATGAGGGTGAAAATATTTGCTTCATTGTTGACTTTAGAAAATCTAGGCGCTTCGTTAATTTGCCTTCCATGAGTCTATTAACTGGGGAAAGTTTGGATTGAATTAAGTTAATGGGAAACAAGTGACGAGGAAGAAGTAGGAACTAAATGTTGGCACTGGCTGTAATTTTCCAACCTGGGGCCTGTGTTACTTGCCCTCACGGGGTCTCCATTTCCTTGGTGTTCCTGGGGACACCAGTAGCCCCGGCCGGCCTGGCTCATGGGTCTGGTTCTTGAGGCTGGCATGAATAGGGCCTGTGAGGGCTTTCTGAGCTCTAAGAGGATGCCCCATCACTCCCCAGTGCTGGCTGAACTAGTGGCATCTGCGTGGGGTTACACAAGGTGAGTCGGGGCTTGCTAACTTTTGTTTCCATCTCCTTTATCATCATTTGAAGTGAGAGGAAATAAGAGATTGTGTTTACATTTCAATTAGGTGGACAGATCCTTTTCACTTTCTGCTGGGAAAAAATAGACACGAATAGCTCCTAAGGTTTTAACAAAACCCCAAGTGCAGTAAATCAACTAGTTTCCAAGCCTTCACAGCCTGCGATTCCTTGCATTCCCTTGCATTCCCTACAATGGTAATTTATCCTGTGAGGCCCCATTTCACCCTCTTGTTTGACTGTTTTGTGGATTGACACGTGTGGATCTTTCATGCCCGATTTTGAAGAGAACGAGATTGTTCGCTTTGTTACAGTGCTAGGGCTAGTCATCGCACCAACATCAAATAATCAAAGACAAGATAATCAGGTTGAAGCCCAACACACTAGGCCTCACTGGCACTTACTGTCCTTCCAGAAGGTGGAGGTGGAGTGTTGCTCGGAAGTGGGAAAGATCCGATTTCTGAGGCGAGTGAGGGTGTGTGCGCTAATCCCGTTGCCTCTCATGACCGTGGTGGGTAAGGAGACTTGGTCAGGGAGGGTCTGCATCACCCAGCTCTCTGTTTTCAGACCGCCCGGGGAAAACGTTGCTTCACACAGTGTCAGGTGAAGGCCAGCAGTATCTAGTGGTTGAGAAGTTCATATTATCCTCCAAGAATTTCCTCTACCCTATCATTAAGTCGCAATAAGGAAGCTGTCCTGCTGCTGAGGAGGAGCGGTATATAAAGCTGGGTGTTCCTGAATTAAGGCCTTTTAAAATTAAATCGTTATGCAACTATAACAATAGTTTAAAAAAAAACAACAACCCTACCCTAAAGGTAGATATTTGATGCTTATAAAAAGAGCCCAATGCTCATAAAATGGACGTATTTCCAAATTCATCCACATTGCCAACCACGTAGTCACTGATCTGTCCAGTAGCTGATTTTTATCCACTGGGCTGTGAACTCCTCCCAAGGCTGGGATCTTCGGTTTTTGTATCCCCGGGGCCTAGCATGTCTGACATGTAGGGGAGAATCAATAGAAATAGACTGAGCTGGACAGCTGCTTTCTTCCGGGATTCCCCTCCACTGTGTAGTCCATTAGTTTTTCTGTCAGTCTCTTACTTTTAGTATTTAACATTTCCCTAGAGATTATTATGTGCTAACATTGTACACGATTCTAAGCACTTCACAAATACTGATTCCTTTTGTCTGCACGACCCACCCTCAGAGACGGGTACTGTTGGGTACTTACCCTTATTTTACAGTTGAAGAGTGTGTATCATTTCCAAATGTGGGCTGAAAAGTGCTGTTTATGATGGAAAGCTTATTACAGAGCAGTTCATGAGACAGCTGTGCAAACGGAAAGTGTGATAACTCATGTTGGCATTGAAAGGAAATTTCATGAATAAAGAACCTACGCTACTGGCCCCTAAAACTCTTGAAAGGAACCCCCCAGAGCTCCTCAAAATCTCCCTAACTCTCCGCAGGTTCTCCTGCTTCTCAACGGCGTCTGCTGTGGTATGTGATAATGTCCTGCCAGTTTATGGTCTACAGAGTGCCCTCCCTGGATGTTATCCAAGACTCATCATTACCCCGCTGGTTTCTCTAGATGAGAGCAGTGAGGCCCAGGGAGTCAAACTCCCTCCGAGTCATGGGCTCACCCAGTTCGGGGCTGGGGGCAGGCACGGATGAGGTGCGGGACCCGGTGCCTCTTGCTGTTCGCACTAGGCCCAAGCGCTCCCATACATTTATACTAAGGGACAATTGAATAAGTTTGCCCTGTTTGGCTTTGCACAGGAGGAGGCATTTAGATGGGTTTGCTTTAAAAAAAAAGTGGGTTTTTTTGAAACTTTATATACACACAGAAACCAGCACAGATTACACGGGTCCGATGTAGGGAATTTCCACTCCACGAACACATCCATTTAGTCTTAACACAGATGAAGAGAGAAAGTGCCACTAGCACCCCAGAATCTCTCTGTGGGCCAGCTGGTAACCTCCTCCTCCATGGTAGCCACTGTCCTGACTTCTAACACTATGGGTCACTTTTGCCAATTTTTAAATTTTGTATGAGTATGGTCATTCTTTTGTATTCTTTTGTGTCTGACTTCTTTCTCGCAATGTTGTGAGAGTCATGCCTATTGCTCATGGAGCAGAAGCTGGATTATATATTCTGTTGTATCAGTATACCACAGTTCTTAATTATGGACATTTGTGCTGTTTCCAGTTGGGGGCTGTTATAAAGCTGCTGTGAGCATTAATGTAGATAGGTCTTTTGGTGCACGTAGGTATGCATTGCTGGTATGTGCATGTGGATATACTTGCTGGGTCTTGTGACAGGAGTACATTTAGCTTTAGTAGATACAGCCAAGAGGTTTTCCAGTATGTCATCACTCAAATTTATAGCCCCATCTGGTGCGAAACAGGAGTTCCCTTTTTCCACGTTCTTGCCAATATTTAGTTTGAGAAGTCATTTTCATTTTAGCTATTTCAGATGTTTGTGTAGAGGTCTCTTCTTACAGTTCGTATTTCCCTTATCACCACGTGAAGCTTAGTGTCTTTGCATGTGTATGCTGGTTGGATATCCTCTTTTGTGAAGTGCCTGTTCAGGTCTCTTGCCTGGTTTTCAATTGTGTAGTTTGTTTTACTTTTTTTTTTTTTTTTTTAAGATTTATTTATTTACTTAAAAGAGAGTGAGCGAGAGAGATAGCATGAGCAGGGGGAGGGGGAGAAGCAGACTCCCAGATGAGCAGGGAGCCCGATGCGGCATTCGATCCCAGGACCCTGGGATCATGACCTGAGCTGAAGGCAGTCGCTTAACTGACTCAGCCACCCAGGCACCCCTGTTTTACTTTTTAAAACAAAAAGAGAGTTCCATAGAAACATCTATGAGAAGTCCTTGAAATCTGTAGTAATGGGGGTCACCTGTTGGTGGTGTCTGATTGTTTTCTCCAACATAGTATCTGGAGAGTCCCCACTGTGGGAGTCACAGCTGGATGAGGTAGATGAGGATATGAAGAGGCATAAAGCCCTTAGTGTGGAACTTGCTAAAAAGTTGTGACTCATGGCAATTGTAAAGTTGTGAGGTCACCTGAAAGCTTAAAAGTACTTAACCTATAAATGAATTTGGCTTTTATGGCAGTCACTGTGGATGATTGTACACCCAACTCCAGAAGTGTTGCTGAAAACATTTTTGGAATTGCTTCGAGTACCTTGTTTTGTCTATTTTTAGTTTGTTTCAAAAATGCCCTTTGAGCCTGTATTTGATTTTGGGAAATAGCAGAAGACCTCCCAGAACCCAGTCCAGTGAATCAGGAGGGTGCTTCATGGGTGACTTAAAAACAAAACCTTATTTTTGAGGCTTACCTATAAGGGAGGAAGTTCCCTCCAGGGGTGAAGAAGGAAGATTTCGCAGGGAGGAGAAGACATTGTACTAAGTGCCCCACTTTCACCATCTCTTCTCATCCTTACAGTAACCTAGGAGCTGCTTACTGCTCTTGAGTGTCCCCACCTTAGGGATGGAAAGTCAGAGATTTTAGAAAGAGAAAGAAAGCATGATTAGGAGTCAAACCTAGCTCTGTCTTACCCCAGGGCCACTGGCTTTGCTTTTCCTTACCCTACCTCCCCTCGGACAAAGTGTTAAAGGAACTTCAGAATGTTGCAGCCAGAAAAGCATGTGCTGATGGTGAAGGTCTGGTCCCCCCACCCCCCATCCTTGTTATAGACCCCCAGGAACTGCCCCATGGGACAGAAGTCAGTCAGGCTTCAGGGCACTTGTCCTTCCCAAACACAATCTCTGAGGCCCTGCTATTCATGGAAGAGGCTTCAGGCCTTTCAACGTTCTGGCGGGACAAGTCAGACCTGTAGGCCTCACTCTGCCTGCTCTTCTTCCTGGCTGGCAAGCAGCCACCAGGAAATACTCCTTTTTTTTTTTTTTTTTAAGATTTTATTTATTTATTTGAAAGCGAGAGAATAAGCCAAGAGAGAGAGCATGAGCACAGGGAGAGGGAGAAGCAGACCACCCGCTGAGCAGAGAGCCCAACATGGGGCTCGATCCCAGGACCCTGAGATCATGACCTGAGCCAAAGGCAGCTCCTTAACTGATTGAGCCACCCAGGCGCCCCGGAAACACTCTTAAGACAAGACATGTTGATGAATACTGTCAATGTTGGAAACCATATTTTGCATAGAATATAATCTTTTTCAAGAGGAGTACTTATATAAAATCTGACCAGTGGAGGCAGAATATTGCTGAGCTCTTTAATAGTCATTCATCCCTAATCTTAAAGTCATCCATTAGTACTGTCTGAAACCGAGTAAGGTAATGCCTTTGGCATGTGGTGCAGACTTTCAGAAATGATCCCTGAAAAGAATACCCTGGGCAGACTGCTTTCTGATAGATCCTAGGGCAAACAGCTGCCCCTGAGATGTGAGGGTCCTGGGAAAGCCATGGAATACACTTGACCATCCCAGAGGCTTATTCTCACCCTTTCTGGCTCATGGACCCCAACAGGCTGGCCTTCTTCCACCAAGATTGGGAAATGTTGTCTAAAAGCTGAGTACATAGAGGGGCGCCTGGGTGGTGCAGTCGGTTGAGCATCCGACTCTTCGTTTCAGCTCAGGTCACGATCTCAGGGTTGTGAGATTGAAGCCCCACGTCAGGCTCTGCACTTAGCATGGAGTCTGCTTGAGATTCTCTCCCTCTGCCCCTCCCCCCACTTGCATGCTCACATGCTCACTCTCTCTCTCAAATAAATACATCTTAAAAAAAAAAACTGAGCACATAGAAAGCAGAAGCTACAACTGATTTTTCTGGCTCAAAGCAGTGACAAAGAAGCTTCTGGACTTCTCTTGCAATAGCACAGTAGAATGGTTTCTTCATTTGGTAGCTTTCTTTATACCTAGCACCTGTATCCTGCACAGCCTCGGTTTTCAGGACAAAGCCCTGGGTGATGGGTAACCAGATAACCAAATCATTTCCTATGCAGATTAGAAATTTATTTTATTTATATTCACACAACTTTCCCTGGATAAAATGAGGTGCCTGAGGGAAAAAAAATGGGAGGCTATTTTAATGAAAACCTTCCCTGGTAAAATATTCATTTTCCTTCCACATTTAATTCCTGTAGAGGATTTCAGGGCAGGTGTGAAGAGCCAGGTGTTACTAAGGAGCAGTTGTCCCCAGTGGCTGTGAAGACCTACCTGCTGGGGCCGCCTTCCCTGTTTTCTTAGCAGATTCCATTATCCTGTATACGTGTGTAGTTCGTACATCTCAGATTTGGACTTGGCTGGTGGATGTCTGAATGTATTCACCTCCTGCCAAAAGAAAGAAGCTTATAAATAGTGCTTTGTATTCTGAGCTTTACAGTACACTGAGTAAACACAAGATATACATTGTGATGGGGGGTGGGGAGGGAAGAGCCACCCACATCCTTATTTTTTGAGTGGGTGTAACTAATGACTAGTTCCTGGATGTGTAACTAGGATGTAGGTCATGGTTCCACTGTCGTCTCTGGCAGGGCTACAGCGAACACTGTCTCCCTATAGGTCACTGTGTTATCTTACAGGTACAAGTGTCTAGAGTTCTACCCTGAGAATTTTTCTACAGAGATTTTTTTTTTTTTATAAGCCTCTGGGTTTGGGAGTAAGGAGCTCATTTCAGTGAATACCTGAGGCTTCCTTAATATATTAACCATACTAATAGTTAATCATCACACACATGTAGTGCGTCAGGCACTGTGGTAGGAATGTTTTGTGGAGGAATGCCTTCCTTCTTGAGAGACGGGGTGCTGCCCAATTCATGAATCATTTAATAAAGCCAGTTAGATCTTCAAAAAGGTATTTCGTGGATTCTTCCAACTCAGTTAATGAGGTGCTATCATTCACCCCATTTTATGGAAACCAGGGCCACAGTTCCTTGGTCCTGGGGTCCACAGCCCACCATTGTGAGCCTGGGTCAGGCTCTTGACCACCACGCTGTGTTGTCCCGAGGCAGTGAGCAACCGGAGCGGCTGGGCAGAGCCTAGGGCTGCTCCTGAGACATTGGGTATCGGAAGAGGGAAGGGCAGACATTTCTTAATAGAGGTGTATCAATGTGGGCAGCTCCCGCATTTTAAATGCAGTCAGTTTAGATGGATGATGGGGAAATTAATTGCAGCAGATTTTCAAGAAGAAATGGACTGTTGAGGAAGGAGAGAGACTTCCATCACCATTTCAAGGAGGGACAGTGATACTCAGTCCGTATAAGGTGGCTGACCTACATCCTGCAAAGTCTTCCACAGTGATGATGGATTTGTCAGGGGTTCTTAGGAGCAGTTTTACCCAGAATAGCTGTTTCAGTAAGTTTGGGGCTGTTACCTCCTTGCCCTGCCTTTATTGAAGACAAATGTAGACAGGGCCGCTGTCCTCCTATATGGAAGCCCTACTTCTTCCCTTGCTTCCTTCACCTCTGGACTTGGGAGAGGGAAGGACAGCAAAAGTTATGATAGTTTCCCTTCCCTTCCTCTTATGAATGCCATGTCACAGTGCAATGTTGGGGAGAAGAGACCTTGAGAAATTCCCAGGAAGGACCCCTTGTAAAAGGCAAGAGGTCTGGTTTAAATCCTGCAGGAGTCGTTTGCATCTTTCTCAGGGCACGTTTTCCATTTTGCTTCGTATTGATCTTATCTCCGTCTTTTCATTCAGCAAAGGTACCTGCAAAACCCAAACACGGTTTCCGCTTTTATCACAGTTATTAAAAGAAACTGTATACAAAAATAATTGCGTGGAATGTTAAATGACAGCTGTCCCAAGGGTTCTGTGGGAGAGGTATGTGTTCGAGGGGACTTGGCCCAGTCAAGGAAATCAGGGTGGCTTTCCTCAGGAAGTGCTGCTGAGCTGCAACCTGAAGGATGAGTCGGGGTTAAAGGGGCAGGAGATGGCATTACAGAGGTGACGGATGTGTGAAGTCCCCGCAGTGGAAGGGACCCTGGTATGAGTGATGGACCGCCGAAGGCCCCTGTGGCTGGGAATGGACAGTAAGGAGTATGAGACAGAGTCTTTTCCTAAGAGTCACAAGGCTTTCTAAGCATGGGTTTGAAGTGATCCAATTGTCAAGGTATCACTTTGGTTGCAGGGAAGAGGATGGATGAAAGGACCATAGGGGTCCAAAAGGAGATGTGGTTAGACCAGTTTGAAGTTTTTGTAGTCATTTAGGAAAAAATGATGATCACCTGACCAGAGAGGTGAAGGTGGGGAGAACTGGGTGAATGTTTAGTGAAATAGAGGTGATAGGACTAGATATAGTGATGGGTTGGAAGTCTAGGGTGAGAAAAAAGGAGGCATCAGAAACTACTCCTTGGTTTCTAGCTTTCATGGTTGGGTGATGGTGGTGCCATTCCATAGACCTTGCAATGTCTCCCCAAGTAGACTCTACACTGTTTGATAGCAGGATCTTTTTCTTTTTCTTTTTCTTTTTTTTTAAGATTTTATTTATTTATTTGACAGAGAGAGAGACAGCGAGAGAGGGAACACAAGCAGGGGGAGTGGGAGAGGGAGAAGCTGGCTTCCCGCCGAGCAGGGAGCCCGATGCGGGGCTGGATCCCAGGACCCTGAGATCATGACCTGAGCCGAAGGCAGACGCTTAACGACTAAGCAGGATCTTTTTCTAATTTAATTTTGAATCTTCACAGTGTTACCTCTATAGTACATACTCAGTTAGCTTCTGTTTACTGTATTATGTGAGTAGGAGAGATTTCTTTAGAACCATGGCATGTGTGCATTAGGAGAAGCTACAGTTCGTGAACCAATTAGTATGGTTGGGGCAAGAGAAAAGTTCCATAGCTGGAGTAGAACTCCAGAGGCATTTAGCCATGTGGAGATATGCCTTCAATTTTCAAGAACACCAGCCTTCTGGGGGGTGGCTGTGAGGGTGATACTTAATAACTTTGTGAAATGCATAGGGTTTTTACATAATTTGAAGGATTCTGTCAACGTGTTTCCTTTCCCCTTGTATTCCTCCCCACCACTAGTGGGTGCTGTTGCGTAGAGTGCGCTGGCCACTGTGATGACTGGTGACTCTTGGTAGATGGGGTCTCTTTGGGTGGCTGCTCTTGCACAGGTAAATGGCTGTGTTTCTGTTTTCACCCAAACCGTCCCTAAAATGGTGAGTCGATGGGTGGGTTTTGGTTGGTGTGACTCTGTTGACTGGTCCGCAGACTGAGGGAGGGATGAGTGAGGGATAGATGTAGTTTCTTTTTTGTTGAGATTGTTTTAGATTTCAGGTTCTAGGATGCTCAAAGCAAGCCACAGCCCCAGGATGGAGAGAGTGCTGTGGACACATGATTTCTTAATCTCCATCCTCAGTGTACGTATGGGTAAGGTGATGGTTCTCACCACCAACCTTCTTGAACGCTTGAGAGAGGAAATTCTGGAGCAGTGGTTGTCCTTGGGAGCAATGCTCCCGCAGTGCTTTCTCCACACAGAATAGAATGCTTCCACTATGTTGGTGATGTTGTTCAAAGTGATTTGCCAGCAGGTCTATTTTCCTCTTATGTGTCTCTGTTGTCTTATAGGTTTTATATTTCAAGCCTCTTTATGTTTCTTATCTTTGTCATTTCTCTGTCACGCCAGACATTCTGGAACACTAGTTTCTTTCTTTCTGTCTTTACCACTGTATTTATTCTATATTTTCTACTCTCCACTTTCTCGTGGATTTCAGTGATACCATCATCCTTCTCACCCTTTATTTGGAAGCAGGACATATCTTAGGCTCTTTTTTAGGGTCCAAGAATAATCTGGCGGTATTTCTACTCTACTGTGTTGACCTGTTGTCCTACATGTGCTACTGATAAACATGTTACTCTCTTAAAATAACTAGGGAAGATGGGAAATAATGGCACATGCCAAATTGTTTTTGTTTGTCCTGTGCATTAGGACATACAAAACTAAGCAAAAAATTGGAAGATCCATATAGGCGTCTTTCAAAAATATTTTGTACCACGTAGCCATTTTTATTTTATAAGCTGATATTTGCATGAAAATTGTTTACTTTTGTACTCAAATGACTGAAGCACTACATTGTCTTCCGTTTTTATTTTCTTTGATTCTAAAGCTTTTATCTTCTGGTTGAAATGGAATTCTCTTTCTAGAGAGGATCCATTCTGTGTATATTATAAAATTCATTGAGCTTTTTTAAATCAGGAAAAGGCCTCAGATATCCAATTAACCCATTGTCTTCTCTTCCACACTCTCATCTCTCTGTGTACTCCATTTTACAGACAAGGAAACGGAGGCTGTACATCCTACCGTGAATCGATAGGAAACCCAGGATTCTTTTTTTGTTATTTTTTAAAATTCAATTTAACAGATAGCGTAGTATTAGTTTCAGAGGTAGAATTTTGTGATTCATCAGTTGCATGTAACACCCAGTGCTTATTCCATCACGTGCCCTCCTTAATGCCATTACCCAGTTACCCCATCCCCCCACCCTCTCCCCTCCGGCAAGCTTCAGTTTGTTTCTTACAATTAAGAGTGTCTTATGGTTTGCCTTCCTCTGTTTTTATCTTATTTTATTTCTCTTTCCCTTCTTCTTTTTTTTTTTAATAAATCAAGCTTTTTTATTTTTTTATTTTTTTTAAAGATTTTATTTATTTATTTGACAGAGAGAAACACACCGAGAGAGGGAACACAAGCAGGGGGAGTGGGAGAGGGAGAAGCAGGCCTCCTGCTGAGCAGGGAGCCCGATGCGGGGCTCGATCCCAGGACCCTGGGATCATGACCTGAGCTGAAGGCAGACGCTTAACAACTGAGCCACCCAGGTGCCCCGTCTCTTTCCCTTCTTCTATGTCCATCTCTTTTGTTTCATAAATTCCACCTATGAGTGAAATCATATATTTGTCTTTCTCTGATTGACTTATTTCACTTAGCATAATGCCCTCTAGTTCCATCTACATCGTTGCAAATGGTAAGACAGCAATTTTTTACTGGCTGAGTAATATTCCATTGTGTATATATACCTCATCTCCTTTATCCATTCATCTGTCAATGGACATCTGGGCTCTTTCCATAGTTTGGCTATTGTGGACATTGCTGGTATAAACATTGGGATGCCTGTGCCCCTTCGAATCACTATATTTGTCCCTAGTAATGCAGTTGCTTCTTGAGGAACCTCCATATTGTTTTCCAGAGTGGCTGAACCAGTTTGTGTTCCCACCAACAGTGTAAGAGGAGGAAACCCAGGACTCTTAATTCCAGTCTTTGGATTCCTCAGCTCATTGTGATTCTCTATAACTTTAAAATATTTCTATGATTCTTCATTTTTAAATCTAACTTTCAGTTTAAGGTCATCGTTTCTTAGAAGTTGTTTCCTTGTGGTAACTAAAACTTTAGTTGGTTCAGTACAAGGGGAAAATCAAGCAGTGATTTTTGTCTTGTTCTGAAATTAATATAAAAATTTATTGCTCTATAAATAATATTTACTGAATTTGGCAATATTATTTGTGCATATGAAAAAGTAATTTTGAAGTGTACCAATATTTTATGTCTGGTTCAGCCAAATTTCCACTTGCATTTGTGTTGAAACATACTGTACTTTCTCAGTCATCTTGGTCTTTATAAGGGGTGAATTTTTGGATTCGTGATTTTTTTTATTGAGTTTGTGTAGGAAATCAGGATATGTCTAATTATCATACAGGGTAGGGTGTCAGGAAATTCTCATAATACATTTAAGTCCACCTTAATTAAAAATAAAGAACAAGTTTTATAGCAACAGGATTTTGTTCTTTCTTTTGAAGAGGTGATGGGAGTCCATGAATCAGATGAATGAGACAAGCTATAGCCATGTCGGAAAGCATGGGGGATTATTGCTTTAAAGGCCCAGGAGGAGCTGATAAACACCCAACAGCTCTGTCAGTCTTTATTGTGCCCTGGTGTTTAGGTGGATGTTGAAGCTCTCTCTAACCGGTGGTCTATGATCTTGCTATTTCCCTTTAAAAGCTGTCTATTTAAAATCAGTTCTCCTGCTCCCTGCCCAACTCAGCGAACATTTTTTTCTCCTGTGCTGCCCTCAGAGCTGCCCCTCAGGATGAAGAGTGTCTTGTCTCCAAGGTCTTAGGGTCACGATTAATTGGCAGATATTGGCCTCAAAAAGGGCAAAAGATGAGTTCTTAGCAACCACAGGGCTATGATAAGAGTAAGGATGCTGAGAGGGGTGTTGGGAAGAGGTGGCCAGGCTCTCCTAGTGAGTTGATAAGCACCTTGGCTTCCTTTGCCCAATCAGCAGCCCCATGTCCTCCCTTTTCCCCTTCCTATGGGGCAGGATGCTGTCCTGGGTGCTGTGGTCAGACAGGCACAGAAGACTAGACTTTGGGGACTGGGGCTTGTTGATCTTTGCTTCTCGGTGGCCTATCCCTCTTTCCCAGCTTTGTCTCCCCATTGTCATTTTTCACTGTTCTGAAGGACATGGAGCACCCTGATAGCATCATTCATCTTCACTCTTTTGGCCTTAAAATGCCCTTCTCTTCCTTGTCTATTTTGCATTTTTGCCATCATTCTTCAGACCCAGTCAAAGGTTACCACCTCTTTGAAGTCTTCCGTGACCATTGAACTTGCACCCTGAGCCAGAAATGATCTGTGCTACTCCTGTGCCATATGTAACTTACACTCAGGTATGATTATTTGCTTGCATGAGGAATAGGACCATGACTTCCACATTTTGTATTTTCATTGCCTGGTATATGATAGGTGCCCAGAAGGGGATGGATGGATGGATGGATGGATGGATGGATGGATGGATAGATGGATGGATGGAGCACATTCAAAGAGAACTTCTGAGAAGTGGGGTGAGAGAGAGAGACAGACAGAGGGAGGGAGAAGGGAGGGAAGGAAGAAGGGAGGGAACACATTTTTATCTGAGTGGGGTGAGAGAGAGAGACAGACAGAGGGAGGGAGAAGGGAGGGAAGGAAGAAGGGAGGGAACACGTTTTTATCTGAGATGCATGGGAAGGGCTTTAGGTGTGGACAAGAGAGTTATTTCTGCTACATGCTTACTGAAATGGTGTCTAGTAGGGGATGAAGTGTGAGCTATTGCGAATGAGCTATGCCATTTTTATCAGAGTAGAAACCAAGTAATTGGCAAGAGATAACATCATAGTCATTTGGCTTTCCTTCTTAAAAGCTCTGGGATCTTTCCTGAAGGATCTAGTTTCTTATGTGTAAAATGGGTTGATAACATGAGGATCAACAGAAACCTTCAAAGTACTCAACGCCCTACTTTATATATAGTGAAGGCTCAGTAGGGTACATGGTGGCTACTGCTGTTAGTATTGGCCTCTGGTGTGTGATGGAATCAAGAGGTGCCTGTTAGAAATGTTGAGGCAGCTTTCTCCTCCCTGAAATGAAACCTTTTATATTCATAGGTAAACACAAATGGGTGTCCAGGTGTTAGAATTCATTGGAAGTGGGATTACGCATTCTCCTTCCTCTTTCTTATTATTTCGTCCTTCTTTTTAGAAAGGAAAGCATTTCCCTATTTCTTAGGGAAAGTTTTATTCCTGCCAGCATTTGGTTCTAAAAGAAGTTTTTCTTTTTTTTTTTTTAAAGATTTTATTTATTTATTTCACAGAGAGATAGAGAACACAAGCAGGCAGAGAAGCAGGCAGAGGGAGAGGGAGAAGCAGGCTCCCCGCAGAGCAGGGAGCCCGATGCGGGACTCGATCCCAGGACCCTGGGATCATGACCTGAGCCGAAGGCAGCCGCTTAACCGACTGAGCCACCCAGGCACCCTAAACGAAGTTTTTCATGTGAGGCATTACATGGGGATCTTTCTGGTGGTTTAGAAGAATATATGTATTTATCTCTATATATTTATTTGTGGTGTTATTCCGTTCCTTTCGGCAGTCCGAGAGAGCAGGTAGCATGCATTGCTGTTTCTATTTTCACATGGAAGCAAGTCCGGTTGGTCTGGGACAGCTTGATTTTAGCTTATGAATGCCGTTGTTTGTATGTGTGCATTTCTGTGCCCACAGTTGGAGAGCCCTTTAGAAATCAGTAATAGGACTTCCTAACAATATTTATTATTTGCATACAAAATCATTCATACCTTCATTTCCTGCTCTGTGGATTACCGCTTTTCCTACCTGGTCCTTCAGTGCTGGATTTAGCAATTTTTGTAGCTGTTGTTTTTGTTTCTGTTTTGTTATTCTCAGAGACTGCTGTAGTTGTCAGTGATGATGACCATGTGTGGGTGCCTCTGAACCCCTTCTCAGAGTGTTCTATAGCCTGTCTGCTGATGTTTGGGTATATGGCCACTTTTATTTGTTGCCTGAACATAGGTCAGCCTGCCGTAGTATATTTCTGAGCAAACAAGAAAATGGATTTGAAAGAGCTGTGGATACAAATCAGGTGGTATGGATCCACTAGCCCTTCTCTCTAATTCCAAAATCCAGAAGGCTCTGAAAGCTCTCATAACCCATTTGGTGGCGAGACATGACTTGAACGAATGAGCCTATGTATTCATTTATCTCCTTTAGCATGGTTATTTGTAAGTTCCCCTGCGGAAGTATTACTGTGTTTGCGTACGGAGTGCTGACCTACACTCCACTGGGAGGAGAAGGTACATTTTACCTTTCTAAAATGTCAAAAAATTTGAATTCCAAAACACATCTGGCCTTAGGGCATTTGGATAAGAGATGTGGACCTGTAGGGTTTTTATTAGGGCCTCTAAGCCTTTTTTTCAGTTGACAGCCTTCCCTTGAGATTCTCTCCTTGGCACCACTTTTTGTGATATGCAAATGAGGATCTCCTTTGCTGTCACTGAAGGAATATTTACTGAGCTGCTGTAGGTTGGGTTTTGTACAAGGTATGGGGGAGGAGAAAACATTGTCATCCCCCCCACCCCTTCTTGCCCTGGACAAGGTCAGAACCTCATGATAATGTGGGAAGTACTATAATAGCAGTCTGTGGAGTCCTGGGAGTGGTAAGATAATCATATCCAGGAACTTCACCAAAATTGCAAAGGCAAAGAAGTGTGGAAGAGAATGTGATCAGACAGCCATTGTATGCTTGTTGTGGTCTTTGAGAGGTAAAACCAGAGATGGGGTTGCACAGGGAGCCAGTTTTTGAAAAGCCTTATCTACCAAGCCAAACAGTTGAGAATCTATCCTTTGGCAAAAAGGCGTCTTTAAACCAGGAAATGAATGATCAGGTTTGCATTTTCGAAAGAGCCCTCTGCCTTCATCTTAAGGGACCTCAAAAAGAAATCCCTGCAATATTTTGGGCAATAGGACATTTTACTAGTACCCCTAATAATGCTTTACTTTGTATCATGCTTTAAGATTTGCAGAAGATTTTCTCCTACCTTAATTTATTTTGCAGTAGCCCTGAGGGATGGGTAGGTAATAACTAAGGAAACAGAATCAGAGAACTGACTCGTTCAAGGTCATATCTAGCAACTAGCAGCACTAGCTCTCCTAATTCTACATCCATTGCCGGTTGGACGTGATATTAAAACATTTGAGTATATTGCTCAGTTACAAGCATACCTAAAGATAATCTGCTACCTGCGTATCTCTTATGTTTGTACTCACTAGACTATTAGCTCCTTGAGGACTTGCAGTATTAAATTCGATGTGCCTTTCGTACAAAGATAGGCTCACAGTAGGCTCACCCCCAAGAATTCACTAGACTTTCTCCTCCAGAGCCAGAACAGACCTAGGAAGAAGGAACATTTACAGAGGGACTCTCCTTTTCCTTACTGCATGTCTCATCATGTGTACTGAGGCAGTTTGTGGTTTTAAGACACTGTTCTAGGTACTGTGGGGAATACAGAATATAAAAACAATTACACTTAAACTTGGTCATCAATTCAGCCTATTCAGTCTTATCTAGATCCACACGCCGCATTCCTTGGCTTTTGCAATAATTGTTTTGAATTGTTTTTTTTCTTTAATTTTTTTAATGAATGTTGGATGTTCAAATCAAAAGGCTTCTTGCACAGACTGATTAAAACTCTTAGGCTTACACATTTGCTTTGCAATAGTGTATGCAGTAATTAGATATAACATGGCACCTTTCCAACTGGGTATTTTTTGAAACAAAGAAACAAAATCATTAAATGGACATATTTCATTACAAGGAATGAAAGTTTTAGCTTGACTAGGTGCCCAGTAATATCCCTTCACAAGTGAAAATTGTCTTGTGAATTATACTTAAAATTTATAGTCAACCATAAGTTTCTGTGCCAATCCTACTGAATTAGCGGTGAAATTAATGATGTAATCTTTTTTTTACACGCCTGGTGTGTATTGCTGTTTATGCTAGCAGTATTTCCCAGGCGATCTAGGAGCAAGAGAAAAGTTCTAAATTATCCTCAGTCTTAGAATCCACGTCAGTTTAAAAGCGTGTATTGAGTTGACTCAGTTCTGATTTTCCTTTGCCAACTTTGTATCAGAAAATCTTTTGGGGCTCCAGAAGAAACTCGAGAGATCATTCAGACCTAGAGACTCGACTGGGGGTGGGGGAAAGAGGAAACTGCTCGCCATAGGTTCAAGTCCATTCCAAGCAAGTCTCAGAGCCTCTGGTTCCTTATCTGAAAAGTGAGGCTTATGATAACATTTTTCAAAGATTCTAAGACGTACATTTTGTTTATTTTACATTTTAATATATCTGAAAACGATATGTTTCACTGTGCATAGGTTTTGGTTTAATTTGTTGTGTTTTTCTAATATAGTGGTGCATAAAATAATGTTTCGTCTTACAATCAGTGATTATTTAGATTGATGAAATATGGAAATACGCTTTATCAACTTCCTGGGTTGTTGTTAAGAATCAAATCTGATAATACGTTTGCTAGAACATTACAGCTGTGCTAACAAACAAGCAAGAAAAAGCACCCTTGGACAATCCTTGACAATCTTTCTCCCTTTGGTATGAAACTATATTTCTAAAGGGTCTTTAAATTGGGAAGAGGTGGAAAATGGAAATTGCAAATTTAGATGAATTAAGATATCAAATGCCTTTCTTGAATATTTGAAGTAACAAAAGAATTTCAGTGGAGTCTTATATTTGACTTCCTGATTGTTTTTTCTTTTAACAATACCTCAGTCACATTGGTCTTGTCTCCCCTTACCAGCCCACCCCCCGCCCCCTGCAATAAGAACTCCACTTTTGGGTGGAGGAGGGGTGCAGGGTCAGAAGATCATTAATTTCATTTTGGACAAATTGAATTGGAGATGAGTTTGAGCCATCCAAGTGAAGATGGTGAGTAGGCAGTTGAATTTATGAGTCAGAGATGAAAATGTGGCATTTTTGGTATAGAGATGGTAAATGAAGGCTCAATCTTGGATGAGATCACCTAGGAAACAAATGGAGAAAGGAGGATTGGAACTGGAGGTTGACAAGCCACCTTCAGCCAGCAAACCTGCTTTATTTGGCCTGTGTAGTGTTTTTAAAATATTTGAACAAGTTGCTGCCGCATGTTTATGCTTTTTTGGCTGCCTAGAATATATTTTTCTCTTTTGATGGCAGCACCCTAATTTCCCTTTAAGAAATTTCATATCCTCCAATCTCAGACCTTGTGCTCTAGATCAAGTTCTACCACTGACTCCCAAACCAAGTGTGTGACCCAGGGTTGGCCAATCCCTCCTGGAGTAGCCAGGCCCCATGGTTGATCCAAGAATGGCCTTGTCATCCAAGTTGGCCCAATCAGAGGGAACTTTGAGACTGTGGGGGAGCTCCAGGAAGAGAATTGTTCTTCCTTTCAGCTTAAACCTGGCAGGATGTGGTCCGGAGGTCTGGAGGTCTAACAGCTGCTGTGCTACCATCAGGTAGAGCTGGTCTGAGAACAGGGACAACAAAGAAGTGAAATTGATGAGATTTAAAGATGGGGAATTTTCCTGTAGAACTCAGATTTTTAAAAATCTCATCTTAATTGATGAGATTTAAAGATCAGGAGTTTTCCTGTAGAACTCAGGACCTCTGGCTAGTTGTTCTGGTAGGAACATCTGCTCTCCGTTTTATTGTAGTCTGCACTTCTCCCTATTGTCATCTTGCCCTGAAGCCTGGGGTCTGTTGCCAGGTATCCTGCTTGTTCTGCAGTGTTTTTAAGTAGAGTTGAGAAGGAAGTGAAAGTCAACTTTGCTTCACTTCATTGTCTTACTTGCTTACCCTCATGGGTAGTTGGGCTTTTGATCACTAATGTAGCTTGAAAAGAAAAGGGGGCCCTAGGTTCAAGCTTTGGGGAGCTTGAACCCTAAAGAATGGGTATAGGAGGGCGAGCTGGTGAAGAGAAGGGAGTGACAGCAGTAGGAAGGAAAGCGTTGGTTGTGAAGGCCAAGGTAAGGAATATTTCAGGGAGAGAGTAATGAACGTTGCCAAACACTGTCAAGATGTCAAATAAGATGAATGAAAAGATTCTCATTTGAATTTGGCAACAGAGGTCATTATTGACCTCGACTGGAGCTTTTTTAGAAGAGCTAGAGCCAAGCCAGATTGGAATGGGTTGAAAAATGAATGGGAGATGAAAAATGGAGATACCCAAGGAGGCCAGTTTTTATTTTTCCTGTGAAGGAAGTAAAGAAATAAGACACTAACCTAGAGACATGGGAGGTTGAGGTAGAGTGCTTTAAAGGTAGGACTTGAGATGTTGAAATGTTGATGGGAAGGATCTGATTGAAAGGGAGAAATTGACTGAATAAACAGGAGAGAACAGAGGTAAATGAGTATATGAGGCTGAGAAGGTCGGATGGGGTGGAATCTAAAGCCCAAGTGGAGTGGTTGACATTGGATGAGAGGAGGGAACAGGATGCAACAGGAGGGAAGAAGCTGGAGGTTGGTAGAGATGAAAGGTTGGTCTGGTATCATGAAGTTGCTGACTGATGCGTTCCATCACTGTTAGGAGGCCAGGTCATCTGAGGATTGGCGGGGGGTGGGGGTGGGGGGCGGGTGTTTAGAAACACAGTTTGAAAGTGAAATAATAGTTGAAGAGAGAGAAAGAGTGGGTCTGCGGGAGAAATGTGGTGGGATCGCCCAGCATCCCAGAGGACTCATTTGCAGTTGGTGTTGGTGTAGAGTGACACCATCTGGCTGTGTGCACTTTATCCCGTGCCCAGGTGCTCAGCTGTGGGCACAGACACAGCTACGGTGGGTGTCCTCTGAGGGTGGGGTTTGGCAGAAGGGTGAGCAAGGTAAGCTTAGAGCCTTTGGCAAGGCTGTTATGGAGAGTGTGTTATGGGAATGATGGCCTTATTAGAAAGGTGGCTGAGTAAGAAGGGATGTGAAATGACACTTTTGAGGAGGTCCTAATGGTTGATCCCAGTGAAGGGGATTTTAATAAGGAAACTGAAGATGAGGCTATTTTTGTCAAAGGGCGGGATGTTTGACTGGGCCGTGGGTGATTTGGGTGGCGTGGAGGAAAGGTTCATTGGAGGTGAGGCAGTGGAGAGAACAGAGACAAGGTGTCCAGGGGTTTGGATATTCAGGTCACCCACGCTGGCTGCAGGATTAAGGGAGGAGAGAGACTTTCGGCTGGGGTTCAGATGAGGTAATGGGCTTGGCTGTTTCTTAACAGTTTAGCCATTTCCTCTAAACCTCCTCACCTCTGGTTTCAATGGACATTCAGCTGGGAGAGAATATTTAAATGACATGGGGCCCACCTCTCTTTTGGTAGTATGTCCTGGGAGTGATATTTTATCAGGAAAAAATATGTCTTTTATCACTTTGTGTTCCTACAGAAAACATAAATCAACTTAAAGCTCTTGAGTTTGTAGCATCTTTAATTGCTGGACTAATTTGGTGCTTCTTTGCCTTACGTGGTCATGTTGCTTCTGAAGGTCACTGACAGGGCAATCCAGACCTTTGAGAGAAGGCCACATTCGACTGAGTCCCCTGTGGCTGCCACTGTGATGAGCTTGGAAGGGAGGGTAAGTAGGGAGCCATTTTAGAGACATCTGTTGTCATTGGTAATGTGTGTCGTGCTTTGGCTTTAAAAGCCGAGCAGGCCCACCAGTCTGTAGTTTAGAAGCAGTAAGCTGAGAGCCCAAAAAATGCTTCTCTGAATGGTAAGGTATCAGAGCCAGCATTCCTTAGCCTTGAGAGGGAAAAAGAGTTTGAAAGGATCACCAGAGAAAAACAGCACTTGGGTTGTATAATAAGATGCTAAATTGGATAATCTCAAAACATCCGAAGGTCGTGATAAAAATCCTCATCAAGTAATCAAGATGCACAAGCCTATAATCTCTTAAAAAAAGAGAGAGAGAGAGAGAATTCAAGCATGCAGGCTTTCAGATCTCGCATCTATTTATTACTGATTCTGAAAAGATTAGGTAAATGACAGAGCCAGTGTCCATGTCTTCAGGCTGAGCACGATGAGGAAAGATAGTGGGAGAAATCCCTCGGTGCTCAAAATACCAGCCGCAGAATGAAATGTTTTGCAGCCTAGAGGGCTCTGCTGCGAGCCAGCCGCTTACTGTGCTCTCTGAGGTCAGTCTCCGTGTTCTTCCTCAAGGACCTGTTTATTCCCCCCTACTCTGCCCCATCCCGGTGCCTGTCTTCCTCTCTCTCCATGTCTCATCCATTTTTCTCTGCCCGGTGAGGCCAAAACCAAGTCCAGCATGATGCTAGATCTTTCCTGCCTCTGACTCCTTTGTGTTTATTGTTTGTGTAATTTGGTAAGTTAGCTCTGTGATGGGTTTATAAATGGTTAAGGTCATAAGAAACCGTGGATTTTTTTTTCCCCCCCTCAAACTAGTCCCAAGGCAAGAATTGCTTTACCCAACACAAGCTCCTTCAGACCCTGGAGCATTCAAGAGGCAAGACTTGGGTTCTCTTATCTGGGCCTTTAAGGAATTGGGTCATTTTTCTCCCACAAAGGGAACACAGAGTTGCTGATGAGCATTGCATGTCCTTGACACCTGCTGTTTTATACCGTTGTACCCAAGCAATAGTTCGTGTGTGTGTGTGTTTAAATTTTATTTTATTATGTTATGTTAATCCCCATACATTACATCATTAGTTTTTGATGTAGTGTTCCATGATTGTTTGCGTATAACTCCCAGTGCTCCATGCAGTACGTGCCCTCTTTAATACCCATCGCCAGGCTAACCCATCCCCCCACCCCCTCCCCTCTGGAACCCTCAGTTTGTTTCTTAGAGTCCATAGTCCCTCATGGTTTGTCCCAAGCAATAGTTTTGGCCCTGCCTTGATCCTTTTTTCTTGCTCTCAAAATAACTAAACCACCTGCTTTGTTCTTAGCATTTTTTTTAAAAGCCTTAGTTCATTCTACAGATGAGGCTCCTTGTAGCTGATACATTTCTCCTGTGCTTTTGTGTACATCTTTAGGAGGTATTGTAAAGCTTGTAAAGTGGAAGATGAGGTGTAAAGTCCACCAAGCATTGCTTCTCGAGCTTGACAGAGCAGAAGGGGGCTGAGTTAAATGGCAGCCAAAGAACCCTAGCCTCCTGAAGATTCTTTAGGAAGTCTCTGTTGAATTTGCAAACTGCTAAGAACAGTGCCGGGCATGTAGTAGGCTAGTAATGGTAGCATTCTTATGGGGCCTAGGCAGCTAGTCAGAAAGATCCCACACTGAACAAGTTTATAAATTAAGAACTTAGCTCCTGCATGAATTGAACCTCAGCATTTTCATATCTCAGTAGTTGCCTACACTTAGGCCAGCCAAAAATAAAAAGGGGACCTGAGACTCGGAGTGTTCCAGCTGGCAGGAAACAGAGCTCAGCATCCAAAACATGATATAGAGGGAAGCCAAGGCTTAGAGGCATTTGGTGACCGTCCCCAGGCCACACTGTTTATATTGGCAGGTTGGGACCAGAATGCAACTCTCGGGGCTCTGGAACTTGGATTTTCCTACCACACCAAGGTGTGTGACTCTGAAAAATCACTCTTGAGAGAAGAGTGTAGAAAGACAGGAGGGAAAGGATAGTGTCCAGAGGGTGCCCTAATGCTGGGCATTAATGTCAAAGAAGAACATAAAATAAAGAGGTTTGACCCCCTGATGTTTTATCACATTACTCTTCACTGATGGCTAGCTTCTACATCTGGTCTTTTTAAATTAAATTCTGGGTCAGTACTTTGAAAAACCAGGAGAGCTTGGGGTGCTAGGGATAATGATAGCTTCCCCTGGTTTGAGAATGCATCTGGCAAAGAGTAAGACGGAAGAAGAGCCTGGGCTCAGAGAGGCCCCTGGGCCTCATGGGAGGTCTGTGGTTCTGGTGCATTGCTGCCTGGGCCTGGGGTAGGCACTCAGTACGGAGCTGTGTAAGGCATGAGCTGCATGCCAGTGAGAAGCCACTGGCGGAGGCAGAGGTGTGAGATGTACCCAGAATTTCTGGGAGTCCTGTTTGTGTACACTGCAGGAAGGATGGGAAAATAAAGAAGTAATACAGCACCCTGATGATAGAACAGAAAGGCATACATACAAAGATCGGGCTAACAATGGGTTTTCCGAGTTTGCTGAGATGGGTGCAGTGTATAATTGTGCTGTGTGGTACAGGGAGGTCCTGTAGTGCCTCCCCTGGGGAGAAGGCCTGGGGTCACCAAAAGCATTTGGACAGAGGGAAAATTCAGAGATGGATGATTGAGCAGACAGAACAAATACTGAATTGGAGCTGGTAGATGGCAAGCTAAGGATCAAAGCCAGGCACTTGAGCTTCCCAGTCAGAGATCTCAACCACTCTGCCGTCTGCCCCTGCTGAGCTGCCCGCTGTGATCTCCACTCTGGAAGGCTCTGCCCTCAACCAGGAAGTCCTCCTGTTCTCTCGTGTCCCTTGGGGATTCCGTAGAGCCCAGTGAGTCATTGGGATGCATTATGGCCCAGGGCCACCCTTAGTCAAATGACCATGATATCTAGGTTCTCCTGGAATTCTGATCTTTGAACACATTTGCATCCTTTTCTTCTGCCGTCAACTTTTTATCTTGGTAGCTAAGAATCAACTGGTTTTCCCTGCCCTCTGGAGATTTTTTAGTTAAACTGGGCTCAACCCAAAGCCTTCTGGTGATCCCATTACCTCTTGTGCCTTCCTTCCTCGTGGCTCCCCCTGCCTCTGAGCCTCTGAGTCCTTAAAGACCTGTCTGTGTCACTCATGCCCATCGCAGCACTTCTCTCCACCCGGACTTCCGGGACCCATTTCATCCCTTCAGGTAGGCTTTAGTGAGGACTTGAAGAGTCACAGTTGGACCCAGCAGATCTTTCACCAGCTTTACTGGTTCTATCCCTACTTTATATTCTTTCTTCACTCGAATATCAGAGTTCTGCCCACATTGGGGCAGCAGTGGGACAGGGATCCCTCACTTTATGTCCTAACAACCAGCCACATAAATAATGGTTATTTTCGAAGAATTCCGGTGGGTAAATTACATGCACTTCAGCTTGGGTGCAAATATGCAAAATCAGAGATACTACTTTATACCTAACATCTAATTGACTACACCATTGATTATGCCGTTACAGGAATATTTGTATTCCTAATAAATGTTTACTGCTTGCTCAGCTCTGTATGGACACTCCATCTGGACAGCACTCACCTCAAATTTCTTTTATCTCTTTCATCTACCAAACTCTTTTCTTCACTGTAAGACATAACTTTGCTTTTACCTCTTATACCAATTCCCATGTTTTTAGAGCCTGAAGCATGTGTGAAACCCATTCTATCTCTCCTTTCTTACTCCTTGTACCCTGGAATGTATTGATTTTTTTGGTTTTAAGTTTTGTGCCTTCCTAGGTTTATTTTATGATTTCAGCAATCCTTTTCATATGCTCTTAATAAGTTCACAACCCAGGAATCCCCCTGATAATACAAACACACCTATCATTTTCTTTTGAGTAAAAGTAGTGTCTGATGTGCAAGTATTCTTAAGACTTGTGTTCCTTTTTCTAAAATGGTGTGAATTTTTCCCATTCTTTTTTTTTTAAAGATTTTATGTATTTATTTGAGAGAGAGAGATAGCAATAGCAAGAGAGAGCACAAGTGGGAGGGAGGAGCAGGCTCCCCGCTGAGCAGGGGGCACGATGTGAGACTCAATCCCAGGACCCTGGAATCATAACCTGAGCCAAAGGCAGATGCTTTACCAACTGAGCCACCCTGGCGCCCCTCCCAATCATTCTCATTGGCATGGATTATCTGAATGTTTTGTTTTGTTTTGTTTTCTCAAAAGAGCCATGAGAGATTTGGTGTCTTCGGAAACTTGATCCCCAGTACAAATTTTGGGAGGATCAGGAAGTCATTCTCTCATTCTGCGAATTGCCTAGGACTTCAGAAACGGTGAGATTCTTTGCAGGTTCTAGGAGTTAGGACTCCGCTACCACTCATGATTGGCACAAACTGAAGGGTAATCTAATTCCATCTTTGTTTTTCTTTTCCTAGAGAAAAAGTTAATTTCTGTTCTGGGGAAAATAGAAAAGTCAAGATTTCATATAGATTACAGTATTCACTAATGAGGCTGAAGAATTGGAAATTTGTGAAATCTTTGTGTCTTGGTGGAAAAAAGAGGGAAGAGTAGAACAAAAGTATGTTAGGTTATAACAGCAATAGTGGGTAGCATTTGTAGAGCATGTATGTGATAGGTACCACACTAAACATTTTCCATTTTTCATCTCAGTTATTACAGCAGCCCTGTGACACTTCCACTCTCATCTTTATTTTGGAGGTGAGAAACCTCTGACACACAGAGAGGCTGTACAGCTTGTCCAAGGTCACATAGCTAATAAATGGCCGATTAGTGATTTTTAACCTTGGCAATGTATCCAAAGCTCACACTCTTAGCTACAAGGTTACACTGCCATACATTGAGTCATTTTGACTTTCACTGTGAGTACAGCCTCCCACAATATATGTAAAGCACATGAGAAGTGGCAGTTTCAGCTTTTTTTCCCTTGTTGTTTGTTTATTTAATAGCAAGGTTAAAAAAAAAAAGGCAGTATGCAGTCTAAATCAAGTCTTATTAGACCCGAGTGGAAAACATAACAATTATCCATGCCAAATTTCCAACATTTTTCTTTTTTCATGTTCAATGTTTTAATAGTCACTGATGCACTTACTCTTCCACTTATTTTGTAAGTGAAATAACTAGAGCTAGCATCAGGTTCTAAGTTGTTGTCTACTTCTTGAAGAATCTTTATCTGAGCGGAATATTTTCTCTAAAAAAGACAAGAATCCGTTTTTTGTTTGTGGGACACATCTTTGGAGAATATGGTATTAACATGCATAGAGTCTTGGTATTAAACTGAACCCTCCTTCTCCTTCTTTGAGCTGGTAGAAGGGCACAGATCAGGATGTTAGGCAGAGCCTCTGGACACAGCCCCTTCATTGGGTGCCAGGCATCCCTGTTTGCCCCCACCTTCCGGAAGTTGAGGTTTTAGAAGGAACTTAAGAGATCTCCTTGAGCTGGGTTTTCCACTTATGATTTTTTAAAATACCAGTTCTCCTTTATTTTGTAGAGGAAAAAATAAGAATATCTCCCCCTTCCCAAATATAGAAAGGATATTCTTCTTCTTTTTTTTTTTTTTTAAAGATTTTATTTATTTATTTGACAGAGAGAGACACAGCGAGAGAGGGAACACAAGCAGGGGCAGAGGGAGAGGGAGAAGCAGGCTTCCCGCAGAGCAGGGAGCCCGATGCGGGGCTCGATCCCAGGACCCTGAGATCATGACCTGAGCCGAAGGCAGATGCTTAACGACTGAGCCACCCAGGCACCCCAGAAAGGATATTCTATTGCTTTCATAATTCAATTTAAAAATTCCTCAGTGATCGTTTTCAATATTTTCTTCATTATTATAATATTCTTTTTTACCCCAGCCACAGAAAGGGTCATAGAAATATAACAAATAAAATACTATTACTTATAAATAGCTATCTATAGAGCTTTGATATTATAAGTGATTTTAAAAATAAAGTTTATTAGGTTTCCTTCCATGTTTAAAATAACTACGAAAATTTGGAAAATTCAGAGAGTAGAAGAAAAGCAAACTCTCATAGTTCCTATACTCATGAGGAAAAAAAAAACCTTTCTGTTTTCATATATTTTCTTTTTCTATGAAGAGTTCTTATACCTTTTTCTGTGTCGAGTTTTTGTTTATATTTCTTGGTTATGATCATACTGAAAATACAATTTTGGTTCCTGCTCTGTTGGAAAGATGTCTCTGATTCAGAGACAACTGGCTCAGGACTTCTTTGCCGACTCTGCCCTGTGCCAGGTCAGCTTTGCAGATGTTTGACGTGCTCCCTGAGTATGTACCTAGTGCTCCATACCTCGTGCTCCATGCCACTGGGTGCTGGGAAGCAGAGTGCCCAGGTCCTGCCTGTGGGTATCTCAGCAGAATTGCTGGAGAAGAAAACATTTTTGTGGCTACTTTTGTTTTATTATTTTGGTATGGAAAATGTAAAACATACACAGATATAGAAAGAATATTATAATGGACCCTGTATGCATTCCTCCTAGCATCAATAATGATCAGTTTGTGGACTTGCTTCACCTAGACCCCCACCTCCAATCCCCAACCCTGGATTATTTTGAAGCAAATCCCTGACATTCTGTTATTTCATAGCAAGTATTTCTGTACACCTCTCTGAAAGTAAAGACTCTTTTTTTTTTCTTTTAGTACTGTAATATCATTATACTTTAAGAACTTCTGATATAATTGAATATTTATTATCTAGTCAATGTTCAAATTTTCTTTTTTTAAGATTTTATTTATTTATTTGACAGAGAGAGACACAGTGACAGAGGGAACACAAGCAGGGGGAGTGGGAGAGGGAGAAGCAGGCTTCCCCGCGGAGCAGGGAGCCCGATGCGGGGCTCGATCCCAGGACCCTGGGATCACGACCTGAGCCGAAGGCAGACGCTTAACAACTGAGCCACCCAGGCGCCCTGTCAGTGTTCAAATTTATCTGTTTTCCTTGTTATTTTTCTTTTCAGTTTGTTTGTATCAGGATTCAAATAAGGGCCATACATTGCAGTTGGTTGACATGCCTCTTCAGTCTCTTTTAATCTATAGGCTTACCTTCCACGATCTTTCCTCGCAATTTATTTTTTGCCAAACCAGATCATTTATTCTGCAAAGTTTACCATAGCCTGGATTTTGCTGATTACATCCCATGGAGTTAAATGTTAAATGTTCCTCTGTTTAACATAATCCTCTAGAGACCATATTTCTTGTGAACTGATAGATACATCTAGAGGCTGGATCAAATTCTTCCATTTTTTTTTAGATTTCATTTATTTATTTGACAGAGAGAGAGACAGCAAGAGAGGGAACACAAGCAGGGAGAAGCAGCAGAGGGAGAGGGAGAAGCAGCAGAGGGAGAGGGAGAAGCAGGCTTCCCTCTGAGCAGGGAGCCCGATGCGGGGCTCGATCCCAGGACCCTGGGATCATGACCTGAGCAGAAGGCAGACGCTTAATGACTGAGCCACCCAGGTGCCCCTGTTTCCATATTTTGTCAAGAATACTATAATGAGTGTGTTGTGTACTCCCATCAGGAGGCACTTAAATTAACATAAGTTCAGTGTAAATAAAGGCTGGGAAAGTAAAAAAAAAGGAGGCGTGTATGTGTGCGTGTGTGTGAGATATGTTGATATGTTCACAGTCAACAGCGATTGTTTCTGCCTAAATCCACCAATTCATTATGGGTTTCAAAGTCTTATTTCATTTGTCATTTCTTCATTTATCTCCTAGAATGCTTCTATAAAGACAAACTCCTGCTAGTCAGCTCTTTGGTTATCCCGGGATACAGCTGGCTCCATTAGCCAGCTAATGAGTAATATTCTCCAAAGGTAACCATTGAGAGAGGCAGAGACAGACACAGACACAGAGACTGCGGGTGAGGGAGGAAGGAGAAGTATGTGATTCCCTAAGAATTCATGAATTCAAAAATATTAGTGTTTCAATTCATTGCATTTATTCTTACTGATACTAAAATTATCTCATCTTTGGCCAGTGGGAGCCCTTCTGTGTTGGCTCCTGAATTTTTTTTTTAATATGATTCAACTTCTTTGACCACTTCCCTGCTTTCTATATGTTAAGATATTCTAGGCTAGCGATTCTGAAAGTATGGTCTGAGGCTGCTGGGAGTTTCTGAGACCCTATTAAGGGGTCTGTGAAGCCAAAACAATTTTTATAATAGTACTAAGATACCATTCACCTCTTTTACTCTCATATTCTCACATGTGTATGGTAGAATTTTCTAGGGACCACATGTTCCCACATGGGAGTGTGTGTGTGTATGTGTGTGTGTATTTTGTTTTCTAGAATTTTCCAAGATGAGCTCTTAGGAGTCTTCAATAATTTTTTTTAAGATTTTATCCATTTATTTATTTGAGAGAGGGGAAGGAGAGGGAGAGAAAGAGAGAGAGCATGCACACTCTCGCAGAGCGCGCACACGAGCGGGGGGCTGGGGGTGGCAGGGAGAGGGACCAGCAGACTCTCAGCTGAGCATGGAGCCCCACACAGGGCTCCATCCCATGACCCTGAAATCATGACCTGAGCTGAAGTCAGGAGTCAGCTCCCCAAACGACTGAGCCACCCAGGTGCCCCTGGAGTCTTCAATAATTTTAAGACTATAAAGGCGTCCTAAGATCAGAACACTTGAGAACTGAATCACTGGTGACCCTATAAATTAGCTTCCTTTTTTTTTCCAGTTTTGTTTTTATGTGTGAGTGGTCTGCTCCAAGTCTCACAGCTAATAAGTAGCAAAACCAGAATTTGAATCTAGATGTTTGTGCAGTATTTTCCCCCATAAAATAGAATCACTGATGTCCAAAAATTGATGATTAATTAAAGCTTAGAAGCTGTAAACACTGCCTGCTATGCTAGACATGTACATTTTAGGGGCCACCAAGTAAAATTAGCAGTTCTTTTCCTCAAATGGAATGGCCCTCTGAAAGGGAACAGCAGATGTAGAGGCAGGATGAGTGGTTGCTATAGCTCCATGGTATAATGAAAAACAATGCACTGAATATGTTGTTTTTCTGGTCACAGTAGGGAAATTCAAGACACAGCAGTAACTCATTAGAGTGTTAACTTTTGAAGATTTCAGCCATCCGGAGAAAAGCCTGCATGGCGTGTGGAATTCAGTAGCTCATGTATTTCTCACTTATTTCTGAACCCAAGATCCAAATGACTGCTTGACCATGTAGCATAGAAATGCTTTTTCTCATCTTGTAGTTAGTTGAACCAAATCCTGCAAGAAAGCATCCTGCAGTTTCCAAAGCTGAATAACAGTGCCTTAAGCCTGGGACTCTCATTTTCCCCTCACTGAATAGTATACAAATATCTAAAAGATGGCTACTTAAAACCACTGGATTTCACGGTTCTTGGTCCTCAGGGAAATCCTTATTTTGTTTCACTCTGTTGATCTGAACTTGGTAATTCGTCTTTTGTTTACCATTGCCAATAAGTGTAGCTTCTCTTTGGTAATGAAGATCATTAACTCATTTCCCAGGCACGGGGAAGAATTTCCATCATAAGAAAAGGACTTGTGCTTTCAAACCTTTCAGCTGGCCTTGGCTCTCTGAAGTTAGCAGCCTTAAATAATGGACTTGAGTATTTACACACGTAAGAGGCACCTGACAGCCTCAGGTGCCATCTGGAAAAGTGTCATCAGATAGGAAGCTTGGATCAGAACCCACATCACCATTCAAGTGCTTCATAATTACTTTGTGGTTCAGTGTGGGAATGAGGCAAAGAATAGGTCAAGGGTTTCAGAGCTCCTAGGAAAATACAGATTTCTTTGTCGGAGTAGATATTAAATACTAAAAAAGTTTTTGTGTTTATGAGCAAATTCATTTTTCACTGGAGCCTTGTTTGTTATTTTTCTCAACATTAAATATGTCACAGTAAACTGATTTAAATACCTGCTTTAGGTGACCTGTTGCATTTAGATTTATGTACTTGGAAAGTCAGATGCCTGGGCTTTTCTAGCAAGTCATCTTGACTTGGTGGAAGATAGTTTTAGAATACATGGAAGTCCATATGAGGTGCAAAGGTAGTCTTCCATGGGGATGGCATTACAATTGGTCATGTCAAAATTTTCTTTTCTTTTGTATTTGTCACTGACCAAATCGCAAAAAAAAATTTTTTTTCTTTTGGTTCATGTTAAGTTCACTAAACAGCCTGATCTCCATGTGAAAAGCATGCAGTGAATAATGATGCGAGCCTCGAACTTAGTGCTGGGGAATGCCAGGAACTTGGGATACTGGTGTCACGGAGGAAAATGACCCCGCCTCTGTGTGCCTTGGTTTCCTGTTTAGAAAGTTCTGCTGTTCATAAGGGCCCTGAAGTACTAGGAGGAAAGGTGCTTTGCATGTGGAGTTTTCCATAAAGTGCAGTCCTAACTAAAAGTCTGGGTTAAAGGTAGGTGAATGCTTTATAAAACATGTTTCACGTATGTATGAACTATTTATTAGTTTATGTCTCACTTATTTATTTACTTAGGTATGAAGTAGCCCCAAGCAATTTGAATTCTGACTTAAAATTCAGGTTTTGTCCATTTAATTGCCTTCTTTCTCTTAAGGGCAAAGAATATAAAGGCTTGGGAAGTAGAAATTGGAATTGCTTTTAATTGCCTGAACGGGTTTACTAGAGAAAAAGTTTTATTGAAGTGAAAATGAGGGCCAGATTATTTTTGTTCTTCCTCTGTATCTACTAACAGGCAATTTTGGAGTAGTCCGTAAATCTCTTAGAAGTCTAAGCGGGGGTATCCATCACGAGGTGAGCCATGACTTAATAACTCTTTGTGACAATTGCCTCGGATAAAAATCATAAAAATAGTGAGAATTCACAATTCCAGGAATACATTTGAAGGTGGAATCAGTTATACAGATGATTCCTAAAGAATATGAGGCTATTTCAGATTATCTCAGAGACTCTGAAGACCTCCTTCCTCCCAGCTTTGCCAGATCTCAGTGAGCCACTGCTGGGAGGTTGTGTTTTGTACCTTTCAGGTGTTTTAGAATTAATACCCATCTGCAGTTAGGCTGATGTGGAGATTAGGAATAGCCTGTCGGAATAGCATTTCTCTTTGAAGAGTGCCACTCTTTCTAGAAAAGATAAAGAATGGCATTGCATGATTTGTGGCTCAAACAGTAGCACTCACTGTTGCTGAATTTAGGACTGTGTCATGTACAAGTTTCTGGCATTTTTCTTTGGTTCTAAATGCAAGGGTGTGTGTGTGTGTGTGTGTGTGTGTGTGTGTGGTGTCATTTTGCCTAAAGAGGCTACATATGGGTGCTTTGGAGCCCAGTAACAAACCAGTGGGACTGGGAAATGGGCACTGCTTAGCTGAGGGTCAGAGCCAAGTTGGAGTGAGTTCTCAAAGAGTAAGTGACACTGTGGCCATGCCCTGTTCCTCAGTTGGTGGGAGTGGACTTGTTGGGTTTCTGCTTCACCAAGGGAGGAGAGCTTTTCTCTGCATTTGATTATGCTACGTGATACTGTGGAACCTGACATTTGGGGGCTTAGATCTGGGAAAGAAATGTGTTTCGATCATTTATTATATAGTTTTGTGTAATTTGTATGATTCTTCTCCCTTTTACCTTGAGAGACAAGTAGGAAAATGGAAAAGCAAAGAACCCAGGTGGTCTGCAGTTGAGATTAAGAGAAAAACATCTCTAGGAAATCAAATAAGATCTGAAGATGTATGTTTCAGTTTTAGAACTTCAAATATTAAAACCCAGGGATCAAGAATTCTCCACTTATTGAACAACTTTGAAATTTTATTTTTTCATTGCTGCCTGCCTTAACTTGATGTGTTGTAAAATGTTATAGTTGTGTGACGTTACTCTGAAGTCAAAACAAGTTAACTGGAAATGATCTTAGCTATCATTCAGTCCATCCTTAGTATGTTGCTGCTGAATCCGGTAACTTGCCATGGAAGTTCTTAGTCTCAGAATTTTCCATGCCCAGCACTGGCTTTAATGCATAATACATACTGGCTGGCTCGTGCACTGACTGGGGTAGTACTTACTAAAAATAAACCAAAAAACCTTGAAGCAAACCTCTTGGCCAGAGTACATTTGCAGAAAGTCTTCAGGGAAAGGTCCAAAAGTATGGTGAAAAGTGTTAGAGCAGCTCTTCTTTTTGGGATTTAAAAACTTTGCCATTCTTCCATGAGTTGCTAAATCCTAATGTCTACTATTCTAAAAACTTCTGATGTGTAAAATTTTCTGTATGTATACAAACTTTTGATGTGTAAAGTATCTTTTTTTTTACACATTCTCAAGGCTGGGAGTATCTTTTACCATTACTTTGGGAGTATTATTTAATTACTGTTTGAGAGTCAACAGAAGAATGAATGAGTAGGATCATTATTGCCATTTAGAGACTATTCTCCATATGCCAAAAATTAAATAAAACATGGATTTTAAAGTTCCATCAAGCAGTAGCTTAGCAAATTAGTAACATTTCAGTGATTTCTTTTGGCTTTCCATTTACTTGTATTAACACTTTTCAATAGAATTTTAAAGACTTCTTTATTATATTAATTACGTATGTATTAACATATATAGTCATATACTGTATAATTATTATATAGTATAAAAGTGGCTTCTGAGATCTCTTTTTGAGATATTCTATTTCAAAAGTATATGTTACATTATTTCATTATTATGGAGGAATAATTGACATATAACAAATATGCAGTGTAGTACTGTACATGCTGTACACTACAGCTTCGTGACTTATTTATTTTATAACCGGAAGTTGTACCCTTTGACCCCCTTCAATCATTTTATTCCTCCCCCCACCCCAAGCAAGCACTAGTCTGCTCTGTATCTGTGAGCTTGGTTTTTTTTGTTTGTTTGTTTTTTTAGATTCCACATGTAAGTGAGATCATATGGTATTTGTCTTTCACTTAGCATAATGCCCTCAAGGTCCATTCACATTGTCACAAATGGCAAGATTTCTTTTTTTTTATGGCTTAATAGTATACCATTGTATATATGTACCACATTTATTCATTGATGGACACTTTGGTTGTTTCCATATTTTGGGCTATTGTAAATAATTTTGGCTATTGTAAACATGGGGAGGGGGGCTGCAGATATCTTTATGGGTTAGTGTTTCCATTTTCTTCAGATAAGTACCCAGAAGTGGAATTGCTGGATCATACGGTAGTTCTATTTTTAATTTTTGGAGGAACTCCCATATAACAATCAGTGATTTCTTAACAATCTAAAGTAATTTATCAGAAAGTTGAGAATTTTAACTTGAACCATTTTTTTTTTCTTTTTAAATGAATTGTGGCTATTTCCCACGGGTAGAGCTGGGTCCAGCGTCTGATCATTTTTTTCATGTGGTGCTCAGGCAAATTTGTTTCTGAAACAGACGGAATTTCCCATCCCCCTGTGTGGCTTCACACCTTGGATGCTAGTGCTGGCTCCGTGGCCAAGACTCTGAAGTGGTTCTTGTCTGGTGAATGGCTGCCAAAAGTGAGTCCAGTCCTGAAGATTCCTTTATTTGGGGACTTAAGATGGCATGACCACTACTTGAGCTTCTGGAAACCCTGCTCTATGACATAAAAAGTGGCTTGTCAGTGAGACCTCTTTTTGAGATGTTCTATTTAAAAAGAAAGTGAGTATTCTGAAGTGTTGCAGGGATAATTTATTTTGCAGCTAAAATCTTCCTATTTAGAGAAAAGAATCCAAGTATCTTCTTTATTTCATCCATTCCCTCCACAGATGTCTACTGAGCACTTCTAATGTAGCAGGCGGTGTTTGGGGTGCTAGACGACGTGCCCTCACAGAGCTTCCAGTGGAGGAGATGGGCACACAAATAAGCTAAACATGACAGATGGGGATATGAGCTGTGAAGGAAATCAAAACAGGGATGGGAGGTAGGAGGAGTGCCAAGGATGAGGGACCCATATGAGGACCAAGGGTCTTGTGCTAGTTATGGTGACTGATGGGACCCACAGGCATGAAATAGCACAGTTCTTTCCACACTGTGGCTGATTGTGCTGTCATAATCACCGCGAGCATTGTCGCTGTCGCAGCCAGATTGCATTCACCCACACCTGTTAGCAAGGGTGTGTATGGAATGAGTCAGACAGCTGGGTGTCCTTAGGGGGACACATGCAGAGGACTTAGTAATGACCAATGAAAACATAAAATGACTATATTCATTCAGCAAATGTTTACGGAATGATTGTATATACAAGGCATTGTGGAGGACAGCAAGGTAAATCACATATACCTTTCCAGAAGAGCATATAATCTGGTGTTCGTGTGTGTGGTAGGTCATTTGCATGTCATTGATTTAACATTTGAAGTGAACTATGGAAGGTCCATAACATGCTGGTTTGTCACTTTGCCGAGGTGTGGTTTTTAGTCAGGTCTTCTGGGAGGAAGGTGTGCGGTACTCACCTGGGAGTGTGTTAGCCAAGGGCACAGTGTCCACATTCCAGCAGAGGGTAGTTTCTGTGCATTGCTTAATGTGTAAAAGGCCGTCAAAGTGAAATACGCTTTCTTTGGGAAGGATTGATCTCCGAAGGAAGCCAGTTTCAGGTACCGTAGTAAAAGTGCAGAGTATGATATGATGCTTCTTAGCCGGAAATGGAATCAGTAAGGGTCTAAAGGAAATACTTAGCATTTTCCAACCTTTATGTGGGAATTCATAATGCTGTACTAGCATTTGTGAGCTTGGACATGAACCCAGTATGAGCGCACTACTTGGGTGAACCTTATAAGGGCCCTAATGGAAGTGTGGACACAGGAGAACTTATCTCCTTTGTCTGGAGGTGACTGTCTTGGAGGAAGCTGAGCAAAGCTTCTTCAGGAGCTGCATCATCTGGGCTTTAATACGAGGTTATTCCCTTTCCTTCAGAAATGAAGGGTCAGTCATCTTTGTGTGAAGGTCCCGGGCATTTATTATATAGATGGGATCAAAAGTTTACTGTGTAAAAAAAATATATTTTATTTTATATATATATATATATATATATATATATATATATATATAAAATAAATAAATATATATATATATTTATAGTATATAAAATAAAATACTATATAGAAACATTTAATACTACTTATATATTTTATATATATTCCCTTCATATATCAAGGGAAAGCTTAGAGGAGGAAGGAAAAGCCACAAAATACAGTGGCAGAGGCTGTTGGCTACCCACCAGAATCCATGATTTCTTCTTCCTGAGCCCACAGCAAGAATACATCTTCCAGGGGCACCTGGGTGGCTCAGTCATTGGGTGTCTGCCTTCGGCTCTGGTCATGATCCTGGGGTCCTGGGATCGAGTCCAACATCGGGCTCCCTGCTTGGCGAGAGGCCTGTTTCTCCCTCTCCCACTCCCCTCTGCTTATGTTCCCTCTCTTGCTATGTCTCTCTCTGTCAAATAAATAAATAAAATCTTAAAAAAAAAAAAATACAAAGAATACATCTTCCAGCCTCCCTTGCACTTAGGTATAGCCATATGACTGAGTTCTAGCCCATAGTATGACCATAATGAAGATGGCTGAGCCCATCAGCCTCAATCCATGTTTCAGTGTGAGGAAGATGAATACCTTATCCTTTCCCCAAGTTCTGAGGTGTTTGAGCCAATGATGCATTTTTGGTCTATTTGAGCACTGAGTTGTCTTCCCTAACTAATACCAGCACTATGTGTGGTAAATGAGAGAAGCGAAGACTATAGTTTCAGTGCCTTAGTCCTATTTCACTGGGGATATTGGACCCAGTTGTTTCCACCTGAATGGCAGAATCCACACTCTTGGATGATGATGGTTATTGTGCTTGTAGGTTCCTGCTGTGAGTTTATTACTGCACCCACAGTTCATTGCTTACAGATATCTGTGCTCCTTTCTGTACCCCCAACAGCTGAGGGCAGAGTTCAGGGGGTGCTAGCTGATCCCTGATTTTTCTTTCTTCTTCTCCTCAGATATTTTAGTGCCTGCCTTGTACTAGGTGCTACCAGGAATACCTGGAAGGAAAGAAACATGAACTGTAACTTCAAAGAGCTAACAACTCTAGTTGACCAAACTGTTTCAAAGGGGACTGTCAGCTGGAGGTAACAAAAACCCCAAGTCAAATTGCTTAAACAGTAAGCGATTTTTTCAAGAGCTGAGAAGTACATAGGCTTTAGGTGCTGTTACTCTATGATTCTTAATCCAGTAAGATTTACCCCTAAAATTTATTTTAGGTAGTCAGCCACAAAAGTCCAGTATGCAGTCCTACCTAGTATTGCCTTCCCTCTCCTCGTGTCTATAATTCTAATACGGAACATTTAGCAGGTGTTGCTGATTGTCCAGAGCAAGTTGACTGGATGCCTTTTTCCCTTGAATTCCATTGAGCTGGGCCCACAGTGGAAGAGTTGTCAAAGTAGTTAATTTACCGAGTATTGCGAATGGTAGATAGTGAGATGAGGGAATTAGTGTGCGTAACCTGAGAAAATCTTGTTCACTGTATTTTAGTTTCAGCAGATTACATGGCCCACTTCATTTGGCCTATCACTGCATTTCAAGTTGGAATTTGAAGATCAGCAGTGTTCTTCTTCTTTAGCTCATTACCAATCTCCCTCTTCAATTTGCTCTATTATTCCCATTTGTCCTTGTTACTGCTGGCTTGTCCCTGGTACTGTCTTCTGAGATGGTATGCTCCTTAGAGGTAGGCACCACACTTGAGTTATCTTTGTATTCTTTCCCCAAGTCCCTTACCCAAGAGCATAGCACAGTGCTTTATATATTATGTGTGTCTCAATAAGTGTTTGATGAATTGATTACTTAAATTTCTTACACTGGAAGAGCTTCTTGAGCTAGTTTCATGCTTGGTGAATAGCGCTTTCCATGGCTAGCATCACTTCCTGCTGCCATTGTGTTGCTCTTAATTCTTGTGATGTTTCATCTTGTTTAACTTTGTGACCCTGACCTGGCCTTGGCCAGTAACAAAAGTCACCCAGCATGAGGTTGAAGAGGGAAAGTGTTGGCATGGTAAATGGTTGCTGCATGAGTGTAGTAGGGTGTGTCTTGACCTGGTCCAAAAAGTACTTAAAGGGCTCATGTCTGGTGGATGATACTGAGCCACATTCCTATGATTTCTTGGCAACGGAGTCATCTCCTGTGATATGTACTGTATTGCTCAACTTAATAAAAGAACAACAGATTAATCTTTTTTCTGCCTGGTAGCTAGATTTGTATCTTAGGTCTTATTTGACTTACTGAAGGTTCTGGAAAATATTTTGAAAAGGGACTCGTAGACATCCGTAATTAAGGCTTATTTCTCCTAATAAAATTAGAGCTGAAATCTTTCCCTTGGGGATTTGTTATATTCCATCATAATATTATGTTAATGTTAATAGTGGTAACAGAACAGACAGATGACTTAACAGGATTTAGGACACTGAAGGCTAGGAAAGAAGATATTTTACAGGAAGAGTGTTCCACTCTTCTTTGTGATTACGGGCATATCTATTCCTTTGAGCTACAGTGGGATTATATCAGTGTTTTCCTTCATTAGAGCTAACAACTAGTCTTTCCTTCCCCACCATCTTGAGAGGTGACTTTGAAAGAAGCTGGCCAGAACTTTTCTCTGATCTTGCTCTTCTCACTTGTTTTGTCAGTTTATGAATCTTTTGCCAAAAGTCAATGAAATAGAAGATCATCTTCACATTTTTGATTGGCCTTTGCTCTTAAGAATCTATGATATGAACATTTCAGTGCTGATTTACTTGTTACTTAACTTTGACTGCCTTTGGGAAGACAGCGGAACTGTTGTTTCTTTAACAGGACTTAGAAAACTGGAAGAACTCAACTGTAGAGATTTCCTTGTCATAAATTTTAAGTATTTATGTTGGAAATATGGAGCTGATTATCTTCTCCCAAAATAGTCTGTGTTGATTAACAGTGAAGGAGTTAAAATTTTCTGCATCTCAATTCACTGGACGAAATTATATTATAGTGGCCTAAAAGTATGGGCCCAGTTTCATCTACTTACAGGATATAGTTTTAGAGAATATCCTCACCAAGTATCCATATTTTGGGTTACAAGAAAAGCAACTAGTTTGTAATGTGAATCATTCACTGCTCTCTGTAACCTTGACTGGTGGTATGAGCCCACCCTTCATAGTGGCTTTAATGATACTGTTGCAAGGGGTAGCCTGGGAAAATAGCTAAGTGACTCTACATGTACGTTTTAGACCCAAGACCTAGCAGAAGGTGCATCTTCAAATAGGGACTAGTGATGAAAAAGTTCAAGGAGATGCTTTGCTGTGAAAGATAATACTACCTTCTGCCTGTGTTATAGTCACTGTGGTGGAAAAAGAACATAAATCATTATTCTAAAGGCCTACTTCCCTCACTTCCTGTCAAGTGATATAGCATGTCCTGCATTGAACAAAAAATTACCAGGTATGCCAAAAGGCAAGAAAAAGCACAGTCTATAGAAACAAAGTAACAAGCAAAACCAGACTCTGATATAACAGAGATGTTAAAATTATCAGAAAAGGAATTTAAAAGAACTATGTTAAGGGCTCTAGTGGAAAAAGTGTAAGACCTGCAAGAACAGATGGGCAATGTTAACAGACAGATTGGAACTCTAAGAATCAAAAGAAAATGCTAGAAATCAAAAACATAGCAAGAGAAATGAAGGATGCCTTTGATGGACTCATAAATAGACTTGACACTGCCAAAGAAGGAATCAGTGAAGTTGAAGATCGATCAATAGAAACTTTCCAAACTGAAATGCAAAGAGAAAAAAATAGAACATCCAAAGTCTGTGGGACAATATACAAAGTTGTAGCATATGTGCAGTTGGAATGTCAGAAGGAGAAGAGAGAAAAGAAAAGAAATATTTGAAGTAATAATGGTTGAAAATTTTGCAAAACTAGTGACAGACACCGAACCACAGGTCCAGGAGGCTTAGAGATAAATACCTGAGGGTTTTTTCCCCTGGCACCAAATATGTGATCCCCCCCAACCCTGCACCAATTCTCTAGCTCCCTGATACCAACTGGGTATCCAGTAATTCAATTCAATTCTGACACCAGTTCCTGGTGTTAGCTTAGACTCCACAGGTTAAGGGCTCAGTCCCACAAAACTGTCCCCACTTCAGATGGCAGCCACAAACAGGGTACTCAGGCCACCCACATTTCTGCCAGCCAACTACGTATTTGGAGGGTCCCATGACCCCTCCCCCCTAAGTTGTATAATTTTCTGGAACAATTCACAGAACTCAGGAAAGAAAGTACTTATAATTACCAGTTTATTATAAAGGATACAACTCAGGATCCGCATAATGAAAGAGATACACAGGGCAGAGTGTGTGGATGGGTCAGGGCACCTAGCACAAAGCTTCCATGCCCTTTCCATGAGTGCCACCCTCCTAGCACCTCCACCTGCTCACCAAACTGGAAGTTTTCTGAATCCGTGGTTTAAGAGTTTTTATGGAGGTTTCATTACATAGGCATGATTGGCTAAATCATTGGCCATTGATGATTCAACTCAGTCTCTAACCTTTCTCATCCCTGGAGGTAAGGGGGTGGAGTGCTGGAAGTTCCAACCTTCTGATCACGCCTTGGTCTTTCTGGCAACCAACCCAAATCCTGAACCTCTCTAGGGGTCCACAAGAGTCACCGTAAGTTCAGGTATTGTTGAAAGGGGTTTGTTACGAATTACAAGATACTCCTATAACTCAGGAAATTCCAAGGGTTTTTGGAGTTCTGTGCTAGGAACCAGGACAAAGATGAAATATATATTTCCCATTTTACCACAGTACTCCTCTCCACACCCCAGACACAGTTAGGCATAACTTATTCATACTGCAGAAAACCAAAGAAGAAGAAAATCATGAGGGAAGTCAGAAGAGAAAAAGAACACCTTACCTATAGAGGAACAAGTGAAATAACTACAGTGGCTTACTCATCAGAAACCATGCAGGCAAGAAGAGAATGGCATGGAATCCTTAGTTTATTGAAAGAAAAGAACTTTTTCATTATAACCAACAGTATTTATTGAGTGTCTGTGCTATCATCTGGGGTATAAAAAAGACTAAAACATGAATGCTGCCTTGAAGGAGCTCACAAGTGGGCTAAGAAAGAAACTAATGGGATGAACAAGATATGGTATTTAGTGGGTAAGAATAAAATGTTACAGGAATCTAAAGGGATTAGATAGGACTCATGGGTAGAGTGCTCAAAGGAGGTGACATGTTAAAAAAAATTTCTTTCAAGGTTTATTTATTTATTAGAGAGAGCACAAGTGGGAGGGGCACAGAAAGGGGGAGAGAATCTCAAGCAGACTCCACACTGAGCTCGGAGCCCCAACATAGGGCTGTATCTCAGGATCATGAGATCAGGAAGCAAGCCAAAACGAAGAGTCAGACATTCAACCAACTGTACCACCCAGGTGCCCCAGAGGTGACGTTCTTAGATTAGACAGAATGCCTTCTTTCTCCATGCCCTACCACTACCCAACAGGACTCCAGTTAATAAGAGCAGGTTATAGCTAAAGGACTTGTAAGACACAGACAGTCTCTTAGGAGCAGTACCTAGCAGAGCCCGAAGCTGAGAGGGGAGACAAAAACAGTACACTGGAGGAATCTGAAGCCTCTGGCACAGCTGGTACAGCTACAACAATCGTAAACACAGCCCAACTCCTAGCGAGGGAATACTGTTCTATGACTGGGTCTGTGTAGAGAACAGTGACTTAGGTGTTAGGACAAACATGCTAATATGTTAGCCTGTTTTAGGTACAAGTTACAAATGTTTTCCTGCTTATTAGTCTCAGGGGACATCACCATATAAGCCTGATATAATTTCTTTAAAGTTTTGTAGAATATACTTATAATTTTTTTTTTAAACATCTGGATGGGTTAGGCCCTGGCAGTTTATGGTCTATGATTTGGTAACTATCAGGGCAGGATGTGAATCCAGAGGCAGAGGCTCTTTTTCTCTCTTGTAACAACAGATTATTTGAATGTCTGTCTCTCTACCCCTGCCTTTGAGGATTAGATTCTTCCCACCAAGGACTTCGTTGATGAATGGCCTGGGTAGAATGCAAGGAGACTTAAGGTCCCTGTCTTAAAATAATTTACCACCTGTATGAAATGAGTAAGGATTCATACATAAAGGACATTCTGGTTGTATGATTTTAGGAGTTATTAACTATGAAGATAACCAAGTTGCCTTTCATATAATATGTAACTTAAAGGGGTGCATGTTCACAGTGTAAGAACAAGGAACATGTAGAACAAGTTGAAAGCCTTTTTTTGGTTTCACCCATAGGCAGTAATATTTTTGCCAATTCTTGGAAGTGGCCAAAGATGAGCTTCTTATCTCTTGAATATTGAAGACCATCATTTTAAGGATCATTCTTTGAATTTTTAGGTATGGTAACACAGTACTACTCCAAAATGGTTTTCTACTAAAAAACAGAAACAAACCACAAAAAGGCAACTCTTGGAGGTCGCAGCCTGGATCTTAGCAATATTTACATCCTCACTATCTGCCGTGCCTGTGGTAGATGTTTATTAAAGTCGAATTGTTTGGCACAGTTTTGTGAGTCCAGACGGCCCAGAGTAGCCAAGCTTTGTCTATTCATAGAGTTCTATCAAGAGGTCACGGTCTCTACCCAACTATAGTTATTCTTCACTAACATCCAACTTGATTGAAAGAGCTTTTGTTTTTCTTAGGTTAACAGGAGCTGAGAGATTTTTTTTATAGCTATCAAGAAGCAATTTTCCCTTTATTCCCAATATTCCTGCAATCTTTAGATCAATCACTAAAAAAACCACTTCAGAGCTCACTTCTCATCTCCAACTCATGCATAAGAACATATTATTTTGACATTATTGAAAGAAATTCATTTTTGCTTAAAAGAGCCTCCCCCACTTCCTTGACAACCTTATACAAGATGATCAGCCTCATTAATAACCTTCGAAATGCACATTTTAATAACATGCCATTTTTCACTTATCAGATTGGCAAAGACTACTAAAACTGATAACACCCACTATTGGACAGGAAAAGGTAATCTCATACACTCAGGGTGGAGGATTAATTACCATTAGTACAATACTATTGAAGGGTATTGCATATACCTATCAACATTCTAAATATGTATCGATTTCTAGCAATTCCTTCATAAGTATTTGCACTGATGCACAATGAATGTCTGTTGTATTTTATTTTATTTTTTTTACCATTGAAAGGTTGGAAAGAGTGTGAATATCCATTAATAGGACAGTGGTCAAATATGACACATTTGTGTAAAGAAATAACATATCACATTAAACATTTTTTCAGGCAAAAAAGCTGCAGTACTTAAAACATCTCAACATAATTGAAATTTATTTTTTTCTTTGTGTGAATTATATATTCATAGGAAGAAGTCTAGAATGTACAACATACTATTAATAGTTGTCTCCCAAGGGTGGGTTTATAGGAGCCTTTTATTTTCAACTCTATGCATTTTTTTGTTGCTTTTGCAATTAAAAGAATTATAACTATTTAAAAATATATGTGTAGTGCTTGGGCATGGTACATTCCACTCTGGATTGGGGATACAAAGATGCCTCATAGTGAGATTTGATACTGATCTCAAGGAGTTTCTGGTCTAGTCAGTGAACACAGGAAAACAAATATATCCCATAATATCTTGTGGGTACTCTGATAGAAGCTGCAAAATATTCAGTAGGATTAAGGGTTAGTTTGATTGGATGGGGAAGGAAGAATTGGGCATAGAAGGGAGGAAGAAAGTGTCCATAGAGAGGGAGTTTGAGCTGAATCGTGAAAGATTTGCTATTTGATCTGGAATTTGAGAGGTGAGTAGATGGCAGAGGGAACAAGGGAGAGTAAAGGTGTGGGGGACTGTGTCAGGTGTGCATTTGGGATGTACTGGGAGGTGTACTGGCTGCCGTTGGTGAGCACCTGGAGAGGCGAGTGTTGTTATGGGGGAGGGGGTGAGAACCATGCAGACGGACAAGAGGGGTTAGGATTCTGGCCTGTGAGTCGGGAAGTTGCTCCTTCCTGCTTCTGCCCCGGGGATGCTGTGCGAGTTTAGATGAAGTCATTTCTGCTCCCTGGGCCTCAGTTTCCTAATCTCTTCATTGAGAGTGTTGGACTAGATCCGTGACCTCCTGTGCTTTTATTTTTTCCTCTTTTTCTTTAGAAATAGAACCTTTTAGTTGAAGAAATTATATTTTACATTAGGAGCAAATAGAGCAGATAAAAGTGGAGCTGTGAGCTATTGTAGTTGGCAGGTGGGAAGTAATGATGAGGCTTCTCCCTGTGCATCCTCAGCGAGGCTTCCGTGGGGGGACCAGGGAGCTCTGGCGGAAAACCCCAGCCAAGCAGAACACGAGAGCCCTTTCAGGTCTGAAGACTATGACTGTGTCACTAAGCTCTTTTGAAGTCCCTGCTTCCTTCCCCCTTAGATTTGTTTCCATCTTGGCCTAATTTCTTCTTACCCCTGGTTCGGCTGCACATCCGTGTTTAGTGTCCTTTCTCATCAGACCTAAAATGCTTCTCTCCTTCATGCCCATCTTCTTGCCATTTTTCTTCTCTCATAGCTCTGATTCCTTACTGATTTTTTTTTTTTAATTTTCTTTAATTTGTGTGAACAGGCTGGCCTTTTTGGGACACAGTGGAAATTATTATAGGTAACACTTGTTGAATGCCCACTGTGGGTGCTGTTGTAAACATTTTGCGTAAATTATCTCATTTCATCCTCATGACAGGCGTTAATTATGAGGCAGGAGGTGTTAATCATGAGGCAGGTGGCATTAATTATGAGGCAGGTGTTAATGTCAATATCTTATTATTTTTATATTTACATAAAATATAAATTTTTATATTTTACACATATATAATATATAAAAAGTATACATATATATTATTATATATATAATTATATTATTTTACAGATGAGGAGACCAACACAGGCACAAAGAGGCAAATCATGTGATAAGGTCAAAGAGAAACAGTCATTGGAACTGTGACTCAAGCACAGGCAAGCTGGCTTCAGAGCACTACCACTTAATCATGGCCTAAACCTTTTTACTTTGTACTTTGATGTCTTTAGCTGTCTGTTCTCAGAAAGGGTGTATCCCCATTCATTCAGGTGTCTTTGTGTGCCCCGGGGCTGTCTGCTTCCTTTCCCTCCCTGTCCCCTTTCTTCCCTTTTTTGAAAAGAAAGAAGCAAGGAAGTCCCATGTGATGCCAAGAATGAGACAGTTAAGATTTAACTGAAACTCACAAGAGAAGGGATTTGGGGACTCTTGTTTTAAATGGATTTCTTGGGATGTGGCCAGGGAAACGCTGCTGAGAGATTCAGGTAGAGCAAGCCCACTTAGGCTGACAGTTGCATGTGTACCAAGGAATTTGGTGTGAGTCAGGAAGGTGGGGAGAGAAAGGGGCAGGGCCAGGCATTTGATCCATTGTCAAAGTCAAGAGATAGAATATTATTCCCATTTTTTATCATTACTTTTCTACCCTGAAAAGCTAAACCACTTTAGTGAATGATTTCTTCTTTTGTGTTGATATGCTATTTTAACTGTGTGCCAGGGTAGTCCTAATATCCCCTGAAAATAAATAAGGAGAAATCTGTGCCATCATTGACTTGTGCTAAGTATATTGTTGTTACCAAGAGATCAAGGGAAAAAAAGTAAATGATTAACCAAACTTCTAAGGACTAAAACCTTTGAACTGCAAAATGTTGCTATGTTTACTCAGCAGAAACAAGTCTGCTCACTGGCCAAGAAGCATTAAAAAACATTAACCTAGAAGCTTTTGGCCAATGTTTGACATATTTCATCATAAATACATTTCAAGTATTGAAGATATGTTTTGAGAATTAAAATTCATATAGATATGTTACTGTGACCCATGAAGTTACAAAGCTGTAGGAAAACTTAGCTATTTCTCTATTTGGAGTGGGAGAATGGGTTCCGAATATGGAAACACATTTCTAATTTATATAGTAAACCTATATAGAAATCAATACAAAGATTTTCACCTCATCAATGCACTTTCCTTTCTACTTACTGTGTTCTGAAAGTAATGTTCAGATTTATAACCATATTTGGTTTAAAGCAGTTTCTAAAATCTGGTGTGTGTGAGATTTTTGAAAGGAAAGCAGTATAGTAAGTTTATTGGGATCTCAGTATACATTTTATTTTAGAACAGATGTTGGAAGCAGGCTAGGCCTTCTAAAAGGGGAGAATATGAGCTGATAAACATCCAAAGGAGTTTAGTTGCTATATTTCTAAGTAAGCTTTATCTAGGTGGTTGGCTTATGGATAAATCCCAAAGATAGAAGTTTTATTCCCAAGAAGCTTATTTTCCAAGAGCTACTTGAGAATTTGGATGTCCCTAAAAGAAAAATAAATCTTTTTATCTATTTTGTTAGGGAGACCATGGAAGTTCAGGAAAATATTTTCTGTAAAATTTCTACAGTGCCAGAAATTGGGTCTAATGGCCCAGTACAAAATTCTATCTTCTTAAAGAAGTGTTTCCAGATCTCCATAGTGGGAATTAATCTGTACTTTCTCATTTGTGGATTCATGCATTCATTCAACAGACTACTCTTGAACACCTACTATGTGAGATTAAAACCGTGAACAAATTAAACATAGTGCTCGTCTTCCCAGAAATCTTGGTTTTGCGGGGAAAACAGAGTAAGTACTCAAGAGTTACTAGGCAGCATCATTACTGCTATACCGGGTGCATGCAGATCTGGGGAGACTTTTTAGGGAAAATGCTTTCTAAGCTAAGCAGAAGTTAGTTAACTAACTTCTGGGGAAGTTAGGGGAACAGAGAAGATTAGGGACACGATATACAAAACTGAAGCACAAGCCTCCTGAAGGGAGTGAAAGAGGTACAGTGGTTCTCAAATGGAAAGGCGGTCAGAAGGGGTGGGGCTTGGAGCATGAGGGAGGGAGGAGGTAGTGGTCAGAAGGGAACCTGGAGGGAGAAATAGTGGCTCTAGAACCCTGAGACCCTCATCAAACCCGCTCTCCTGATGGCAGTGGTGAGCCATTGAGTTGATGTCAGATGTTCTATAAAAATCACAGTCGTTACGATGTACAGAATGTACCAGAGGGAGACGTGAGGTCATCGTCGTCCAGGGTCCAAGGGGTAAGCAACCCAATCCCAGAATACCATTTTTAGGGTTTATCTCCTGGGAAGCAAGTTCTGTCTCAGTCAGGGTCCAGGCAGAAAATAGACACAATGCTCATATTTCAAATTGGACACCCAGGGTTTTAGAGGGCTGAGTGAGTAGTGGAAGCAGAGATAACCTAGAGATTAGTGACTTCAGGAAGCAGCTGCTGTCTCTAGGGCTGGGGAGAACAAAAGACAATAAGTATGGTTAACTAAACCCAGAAGCTCAGAGTAGAGACCACCATAGAACTGCTAAGGAGGTGCTTGGGCCTCTGGGGAGGGATTGCCTTATGGCTGGTGCTCCAGTCATCAAGAGGGGTTTGTGGCTAGTACCCAGAATGCTAAAAGCATGGGGGGAACTAGAGCTATCTGCTACTGCGGAGTCCGGAAGGAGCTGGAAAACAGAAGAGAGTTCCTTCTCCCCACCTCTGCCTTCCAGTCTCCTGCCGGTGGCTCCCTTTGGCAGAATTTAACAAGAAGCCAGTTGCAAGGGAGTCTGGGACATGTGGTTTGCAGACTTCTAGCTCCAGCATCACAGAGCAGAATACAAAAGAGTGGGCTTGGACTGAGAGGAAGCTGATAGGTCATCTGTCCTAGGCATTTCAGGAAAGGCGCTCTGGCTAGCTCCACTGTAGGAAGTGGATTGGAGGGGGGCAGTCCTAGGTACCAGTTGATCAGTTTAGAGATTGCTATCCAGACAGAGGTGATGGCAGCCTGCCTTAGGGCCAGGACAGAGAGGAAGAGAAGTGGGCAGATGTGGAGAGATTTAGAACCTAGAATTAGAATTTGGGAGGGAAGAGGGGATAGATCAGAGGGAATAAGGAGGGGGAGGAGTTAAGGAAGAAGCTTGCATCTCTGATGTAGGTGGATGGTGGTGCCCTTTACCAAGATAGGAACGTAGGACTGAAACTGTTTAGGGGAAGATGATCCACTCAGTTTGGGGCTTGTTGAGTTCGAGGTGCCTGTGGCTCATCCAGGTGGAAATTCACTGCAGATATCTGGTCAGACGTAGACATGGTATGTCTTCAGCCTATAGGTGGTACTTGAAGGTTAGGAATGAATGAGGTTACCAAGGGAGACTGTAGAATTCGGAGAGAGGAGCGCATCAGGTAGAACCCAGAGGAATAAATAACCACATTTTAGGAAAGAGCAAAAGTAGTGGAGAAGTTTGTGAAGGACACTGAAAGATGGTGGGAGACGCTGGAAGAAAGCCACAGTGCATTACGATTCCCTCTGATGTGCTAGGCATAGCGATAAAGCTGTGCACACGTGGTACAAAAGGGGAAACCTAACACAGCCTGGAGAGAAGCGGCGGGCAGAAGAGGAACCATATTAGGAGGAGGCCACCAGGTGCCTTGGGCACCACTTGGGAGCTGGGAGTGGAGGTAGAGGACATGCGGCGAGGTGGGGGAGGTCTGCTAGTTCTCCAGCCAGAAGTCCTGTGCAAGGAGGAAGGCCCTTTAGGCTGTGCAGTCATGGAGAAAAGGCACTTCTGAGAGATCTACTTGTCTGTTACCAAAGTTTGTCTTCTAGGCATTCTTTTTTTTTTTTTTTTAAGATGACATATTTAGTGTGGTTTGATTTTGTGGGAATCATAACCTTGAATTGGTTGATTTTCTCCTTACATAAAGTACAGAAGTCATCTTGCATTAATATGTCTTTTGACTGGATTTGTCTTGCCTTCGGGGCAATAAAAGCTCGGGGAGCTGAGCGTCTAGCACAGGCAAGGAAAGTTCTCTGTTTATTTAAAACTCTGAACTTGCTGTCATTTTACTATCCACGCCCCTCAAAAACAAGGAATTACACATTGACATTGAACTGACTATGCTCTCCCAGTGACCTGTGGGAACAGACTTGGGCAGGTGTTAGGCCTAAGATCTGAATAAAGAAAACAAGACACATACTTGCAGATTTTAATTATTTGCCAGTGTTCATTGCTTTCAGTTTTTTTGTTAACAAGTTACGAACTCATTTCACGTAGGGAAAATAGGAGTTTTTCATAACCCTGCATAGGAACTGGAAACAGGTGAGCCCGGGCACCTCTGGATGCTTCCTTTCCTCCCTCCCTCCCTCCCTCCCTCCCTCTCTCTCTCTATAGATAGATAGATAGATAGATAGATAGATAGATAGATAGATCAATCTGCACTGTCCTTTCCTCAATCTACAGATCCGTTTTCTCTGTAACTTTGGCTTCTCTGTGATCTGTCTTCTCTCAGCCTTTTTGTACATCATGACTGACACTTAAAGCTTCAGCTCCCACTGCTGTTTGGGGTATTAGCTCAGTTTCCTTTCACAATCTGGTCAAGGGCCCTCCCCTGTTCTACCCAGCTTGGACTGGGGATGTGTACCCATGTAGTTCATAAAAGCCAGAGATTGGCTCACTCCCCTCAGAAGTATAAAGTGAGAAGCTAGGAATCCTGAGTTGTGACCTATCCAGTACATCCCTTCTATGCCTGGCCCATAACTCATTTCCTACACACAGTACCAAAGATTCTCTCTTCTAATGCAGTCAGTTTCTTGTACATAAAACCACACATTCACTTATTCTTTCCCCAACAGGAAGCATCCCAAAGTCATAGCCACTACACTGAAAAGCAGTCAAGGGGCCACTTAAAAAGCATCATCCAATATAAATCCACAATTCTCAGTGATGTCCATTTCAATTCGAGTCCTCTCACAATCAGTCTAGCCATTCCACAACCTGTGGACTACATATTACATGCAATACTGACATAGCCTATGTACGGTGGTGGGCACTCTTAATGTCATGTTTTAAAAAGGGGAGAAGAAATTTTCACCTCTTAATCTAACCATAAAAAAGCCACATCATACATTGGTCACTGGCTCCGCCTACACTCTGTCTAGTAGCATCTGGTGATAGGTGGCTTCCTTGCTGGCATTCTAGGCCAGATGCTTGGAAATAGTAAGGTTTATTGGACGAGCCCTGACTCCTAAACCCTTGGCTTGTCTCCTCTCCTCTTTTACCATGAAATGAGTTCCTTGATCTTAAACTACTCTCAAGTTGTCTGTTGGGTATAGCTTCTGTTTTCTTCCTGTGCCTTTCCTTGTTGAAATCTGGTTATGGAGGGGTTTTTGTTTTTTGTTTTTTTAAATGAATCCTTCAGTAGTTAATAATGTGACATAGAACAGAAATATCAGCTCAGTGAATGCATCTCAAACCAGAATCTTTTTGGATTTTTTTCCCTTCAACCCTTGTTAAGAATTTAGAGAACTCTAATTTTGTAATAGAGTAGGTATCTATGGGGCTTGGATTCTGTAATCAAGCTTGTTTATTTCTGAGCTTTCTTTCTTGGCTAATTTCCATGTGGTTTCTAAGTTAATTGCATAGAAAAAAAAAACCCAAAATTTAGTTTTCTGCACTGTATTGACATGACTTTAGCATTTGCATTTAATCATTTGCACTTCTTCTATCTCAGTAAGTACAGTGAGCTGTCTTTATATTTACATACCATTGAGAACTATAAGATAAATTAGAAGTAGAATTAGAATAGAGGAAATCAGCATAGTCATTTCGGAAATAACAAGGAGTGCTGCAGCCATCAACCAACACCATCTAACTTCAAACTAAGGCATTGGAGTGTTTTGGGGTTTTTTTTGTTTTGTTTTGTTTTTTAACATATATTATTTACCTAGTCTTAATTTAGCTAGTAAAAGTTCCTGATTCCCAACCCTGCCTTCTTTCTCTTCAGGGTGTCCCAGCTTTTGCTAGATTGGGTTGAGCTTACCCAATGAGAAACCATTCCATTAGCCATCACATTGATAGAACTATCCAAAACCAAAGGGAGATAGATTTCTGTGTTATAGGAGAACACACACAGGACCCACATACAGAATTAACAGACCAATTATGTAACGATTTCTAGTTAGGTATTTCATGTAGGGAATAAAACAGATGGTGATTGTCCTGGGAATGATTCTTTGGCATCGTGGAATTATTGCTCTCCAGGTATTTTTGAGATGAACACAGAAATCTAAGAAATCTACATGGGCTATGAGAGATTAGGTATAAAATTCTTTTAAAAAAATGCACATCTTATGTTTAAGCACTCCATACGAACTAGTGTCCTTAAGAGAGCAGTGGTCATTGAGAGCCACATGGAGGTCCAGAGCTGCTTCCAGCATCGTCTCCTGACCATGCCCACCCTGCCATAGCTCCATGTGCAGGGATTATCTTGAGTTCTAGCACAGACGTGGAACATGATAGATAGTCATTGAAATGCCTAGTTGGAAGGATGAAAACATGAATAGGTGACGTTTCAGCCTTCATGTTTCTGTGGAACACTGATTCTTGAAGGTTATATATAGAGATTAAAGAGGACATCAAGGAAAGAAAACTTAGGCTGATGTTTTAAGACTACCAAAAGAGGGGGTGCCTGGGTGGCTCAGTTGATTGAGCATCTGCCTTTGGTTCAGATCATGATCCCAGGGTCCTGGGATTGAGCCCCACATCGGGCTCCCTGCTCAGCAGGGAGTCTGCTTCTCCCTCTCCTTCTGCCACTTCCCCTGCTTGTGTTCTCTCTGTCTCTCAAATAAATAAATAAAATCTTTTTTAAAAATACCAAAAGAGTAGATGAATATGCGTCTTTGCCCTCGTGTTCCATTTTCTTAGGATAAATTCTTAAGAGTAGAATTACTGTTGTGTGTATTTCCAGAACTTTTGATAAGTTTAACTGGAGTGGCCTCCAGAAGGCTATTCCAGCTGACTGTATATGAGCCTGGTCGAGTCCCCACCCTCCACATCTCACCTTATTTGTAGTGCCTCCACAGCCTGCTTGCTGGCACTTTCTCAGAGCATTTGGCTTGGCAGGGGTCGAGGTGTGTGTGTGAGAATACAAAGTGTTTATTAAAACTTCCAAGATGTTATGTGATAAAAGTATTTGGCTTGTTTTTATTTTTGATGCCCTTGGTTTAATTCCCCAAAATTCGTGTGACAATTTCTCCATCTCTGTTTCACTCTCCCTTTGAACAGTACCTTTAAAAAAAAAAAAAACTGCTCTTCCTTCCTTATACATTTTTACAACTTTCCCAAGCATGCTAATAAATTTAGTATCTACACCCGATTTTTTATAGTTAGTAACCAGACAGGAATAAATTAGTGAACAGGCCAGAAATAAGAAGAAATAAGGGCGTTTTAGATGGTCCGTTGACATTATTAAGTCTTAGTTTGGACAAAAAAATTGGGAGTGGGGGGACTGATAAATTTGGGGATGGATTGTAGAGATGGTAACAGTTGGGGGGGGTGCAGGCTTAGCAGGTCTATCCACACCTACTTCCATTAACAGGTAAGGGGTTGAACATTTTAAAGGTAGTTTTTCTTTCATCTCCCACCTCCCCGCCCTCCAACCGTGGACAGTTGAGCAGTTTACATTGGTCTCAGACACCTTTTTCCTGTGGCAGCTTCCCTGTGACCACTTCTTTCTTTTCTCCCATGCTTGTACCCAGAGTTTCCTCTTGCTGTTCGGCGAGTGTGTAGGGTCTACGCAGAAATGTGTCCCTGCAGGGTTCTCCACGCTCACCTCAGGTCACGGTATGTGTCTCCCAGCTGCAGCTGCCAGAGCCCTTGTGCAGATCACAGGTGGAAGCCGAGGCATACGCTCTAGGTCATTCACTCAGAGCCAACAGCTTCTATGGCTTTCCATGGCAGTGGATCTCCCTGTGTAATCTGTGCAGGCAGACCTAATTAAATTTTTTAATTACATTTCGAGGGTAGGCTTAACAGAGTTAAGTATCTCCTGATCACTGGCCTCTGAAGGATTGAAGTACCTGCCTCTTCTGCGGCATGACATTCCTCATGTAGTCTGCTGGCTGCCTGGGTCCCTTGTCTCTCTTCTTGACTTGACTCCTTTTACCTTGAATATATTTAATTTGCCTGTAATCTCCATCTCTTGCACAGATCCCAGGTCATAGTAATTAGTAAATGTGTGTGGAATGAAGGAGGACAGGTACTGTGCCTGGGTGGAGTTTCTTTGTCACCTCTGATGATACAGAGAACAATTGTGCCACAACAGAAATATTCGTCAGAGCCAGATAAACATCCTCTTAGAGGGTGTGAAGAGCTTTGACTCCACATTATTTGATTTCCTTGTCTGATGGTTGGTGGTCCATGATAGTGACTACTGTTCTTTATCCCTTTGCTTACTCGCCGAACCCCCAGGACCTGTCTAAATTGATTTCTTTTCAACTGTTGCCTTGGTCGGTTTCCTTGTTGATTGTCCTTGCCCACTAGAATGTAAGCTCCACGAAGGGAAGGATTATGTTGATCGTGTTCCCCTCGGTGTCTGGGACAGTGCTGCAGTGAGTGAGTGAGGGGGCCTGTGTCTTATCCCAGCTCTGCTCTTTGTGTCTTTTCTTGCTCTTGCCTTTTTATGGCTACACATTTCCTCATCTCCCTTGGGTCACAACACTCCCATCTACACTGGGGCAGACGTAAATTGGCTCTGTCATTATTTTCCTCCTTAAGCTGGCAGGCAGTTCCACATGGCCAGAGGGGCACAGTGGACACAGGACAGGATTACAGGAGGAAAACTCCTCTCTTTCCTGGCCAAGTCCAGCAGAGTCATCAAGGTAGGTCCCTTCTCTGAGCCTTGTTCTCTTTACCTGTCAAGGAGAGACAGTACCTCCCTACCTGCCTCACAAGGTGGGGAGATACCATTTGAGGAAAGCTTTGTAGAATGCACTGTAATGTGCATATGTATGCTTGTCTGCCTTTCAAGGACCAGGACACCCCGGGTGGGAGCAGGCTGACCCAGGGAGCTGATTTTCTAACCTCCTCCTTCAACATGACAGTCTTGTGAAGTGGGTGATGCTATCCTATTTTAAAGATGAAGATAATGAGAGGCGCCTGGGTGGTTCAGTCACTGAAGCATCCGACTCTTGGTGTCTGCTCAGGTGATGATCTTAGGGTCCTGAGATTGAGCCCCGTGTCGGGCTCCACTCTCAGTATAGAGTCTGCTTGAGATTCTCTCCCTCTCCCACTCATGCTCGCTCTTTCTCTGAAATAAATAAATAAATATTTAAAAAATGGTGAAGATAACAATTCTCAGGGACACAGAATTTTACTCAGAATTATTCACAAAGTAAAGGCGGAGCTTAGACGTAGATCATCTGATGACAAATCTAGCCTTTTCACCATCCAGCATCTGTAAGATTGGAGCATGGGAGAAATGGCCATTGTGCCTTGGCCCCAGATTCTGGATGGTGAGCCTGATCACATGTGTTTTGAACATCTCTGTAATTTGTTAATGTGTGACACCATAAACTTGTACTAGTGTTAACCTGAGTTAGTATTAGAATCGTATTCAATTGATAGATTTTTCTTCCCTGTCAAACACGGCACAACTAGTTAGGTCAGAAGTTACTTATTTTTTGGAACATGCTGATTAAAAAAGCGTTGACATTGAATGACAGAAGAGCTGATTGAATGGGGCAGAGGCTGCATTTACATATGGACCTTGGGTCTGACCTGGATTTGCAGGTTGTCCTGTGGCATCCCCATATAGAGAGCAGGATGCCTGCCTACCTACCTGTTCTCCCACATGAGGTTTCACCATTGATTGGGTGCTGGATCCTCACCAAGGCAATCTATATTCTCGCTTCCAGGGAGTCTCAAGTGAACCTGTAAAGACTCTTCAGTTACCCAACAGGACCTTGTGCAGCTGCATGTGGAAATCAGGATAATTCTGGCATTTCTGAGAGCATTTTAATAGAGCACTGATTACAGATTGCAGGCACCTGGTGGTGTTTTTGTACTGTGGCTGAAGGGTGCAGTTCCAAAGACCAGAACTGGGCTTGACAGATTCCTATTTTCCTATTCTGTTGTTTCCCAGGGCCTGGAATTAGGTACTAAGAAACTCTTAACAGCAGTTGATCCAGGCTCTTGGCATGGTTAGCATGTGCTTTCAGGAGACCACCAAAACCAGAGCATTGATTCCCAGGCTGATAATGGACACGTGACTTTGCCCAGGGCGTGTTCTCCTTCCAGTGGCTCCAAGCACTGAGACTGGAGGAGGGGCTCTTGTTAGTTGGGGTCAGCACAGAGACCTATGGCTTGGCACTTGGCCAAAACTATTCTGTGCTTCTTGGACTGTCTCAAGCTGCTCTACTTGGGCTGGCCATCATTGCTTTTGGCCTTGACAACCAAATGAAAAAGCATAAACTGTGAAAAGTCAAGAGAATAAAAGGTGATAGCCAGAAGTTGAGGTTTTGAAATCAATGGGTAGAGGTATTCTAGTCCAATACTTAATTTCTTGCCAATTCATAAGAAAAAGAATGAATCTGAGAAGAATCCTCACTGCGATAAATCAGGTTTTCTCTCTCTCTCCACCTCCCTCCTGGCATTCCATGTGCTCTCACCTTCCACAAACTTGGGATGGCTCTAATAACTTTGCTTGAAAGAGCATTGCAGCTGAGTGGAGAGCAGTGGCCAGCCCTAGTCGTGGCCTTACTGTGATTTGGAATTTCCCTCTGGACTTCGGCCTTCTTATGATTTAAAGGAGAGAATTGGTGTGCTAGACCATCACTAAGATCACTTCAGCTATGAAATTTTTTCAGCATAAGAATGCCAGCATATTAGCTTGCCATGCCTTTCAGCTGAAGTAGAAGCTGCTGGTGGGTGGGGCCCAGAAAGGTGTCAAGGAATTGTTGTTGGTTGGCTCATCTGGAAGGTCTTGCTGAGATCCTTCTCAGTCCAGTCAAGTGGATGGAATTCCCCTTGCCAGCCTTTTAATTTTGTGAGGGCCACGGCATTGCTGCTAGGGAAGCAACTCTGGTTTCTAGAAGCACTGGCCACAAAAGATAGAAGGCACAGAGAGAGTATGAGGAAGGAGGCAACAAGAAGGGTCCCAGTTGTGCTTCTGAGATGCCAGAGGGGGGTAATACAGCAAAGGAAGTGGAAAGAGGAGTTTCCCTTGAGAACCAGCAGCAACCTTTGAAATAAGTGCCTTTCATATTTAAACCTTTTCCGGTTTGGGAAATAGCCTACAAGGTTCATAAAACTGCCTTGTGGCAGCCATCCAAGACCCTCCCAGGACTCCTGTTGTACAGTGCTGGTCTCCGAAGGAGGGGAGTGAGCAGCTGTGATGAGACTTTGGTGGGCATTGTCCTGTTTACGGAGACAGACCTATTGTAGCCTCCCTCCTGCCGTATTACCAACTCCCCAGGTTTTTACTTGTGGAATCAAAACAAGCTCTATTCTAATGAGACTACGTGATCCTCTCTGCCAACTACACAGCATGAGATGCATAACTAAGATGAACAGATATCCAGAAAGAATGACTTCAAACTACAGCCTGATTCATTATCTTTGTAGGGGCTGGGCAGAGATATAATAACAGTATTTTGTCCACCAGAAAGCAGGGCTGATCAGAGGTAAAACTGTGAAGGCGATGAATTTGTTTTGATTTACCTGGAATGCATTTCTGCCTCACTTTTCCCGACCTTCTTCACTTCTTCAATGAGATGTTCCAAAGACTCCTGGAATCAGCGCTTCCTAGGTTCAGGTCCCTGCTCTGCCCTTTGAAAGCCGTGTGAATTAGAGCAACTTGCTTAACGACTCTGAGCCTTAGTTTCCTCTTTTGTAAAATGGAATCTTCCCCTCAGCCCCAGTACAAACACATCAGTGAGGATTTTCAAATACCAAAGTCCCATATCTAAGTATTTGTATCTCATGTCAGACTTGGAGGCAGCTGATGGGGAAAGCTTTTGGAGGTTCAGTGGGAATCTTTCCAGCACCGGTCACATTATACTGCACATGCACACAGTCATGAAGTGGACCATCGGGGAGACCAATTAAAGTTAAAATTACAGTCCTTGGCAGATCTTCATAAGCTGGAAGAGTTTGATGACCTTCTTGAAAATCTTCTATGTGAAATTGAGACATTGAAGGAGACATTCTCTCCCTTTGCCCCTCCACCACTCCCCCTGCTCACACTCTCTCTGTCTCTCTCTCTCCCAAATAAATATTGAGGGCTAAAAGAGGAAATCATTAGCAAAGACTGCATTGTTTCAGGCAGATTGTCCCCCTGAGGGGATTGTAAGGGCCAGGGGTTCTGACCAAGTAATTCCTGGTTGACTGGTTAAGGTTACCTTCCTGGGGGGCCAAGACAGCAGTTAGGTTAGATATTAAGTCTTGGTTTGCTGAAGTGGGGGTTTAGCACAAGTGACTCTGTTTGGGGCCTGCTGTCCCTTTTAATATCTTCCACTTTCTTTCATGGATGGGCTTAGTGTTTGCCTGGCTCTTCAGTGCAAGTAAAAGAAACATACTGATTTAGCAAGCAGTGCAGAACATAGCACATAATTAAAATGTTTATTTTCACGTTGTCTATCCTCATGTGGCTTTGTCCCTGTTTGGTTGGAATAGATTTGTCAATTGCCAGTGTGGTCTGCTATAAACAATGCTCTCCAGGCCAGTATATTGTTTTCTTAGCTTGCCAACTAGCTGTTGGACACCATGGGGATGAGTGCTCAGAAACTGAGACATGCCGACAATTTGAGCTCCTTTTGTTTGTTTTCTCTCACAACCCTTTGTACTTTCTTTGATACGATTAAATTCATTTTTAAGGCCTGCTCACATTGTGGATTGACAGTCCTGTCATAATCCAATGAGTGCACCCCAGCCCGCCCTTCCCTGGTGCTTTGTTTCTACCCGTTACTGTAGCGTTGGTGTATCGGGACTAAAGAACCAATTTAAATTACCCCTTGGAATTTAAACTTGTGAATGTTGTGGTTCTAATATAGACTGAATCCCTCAGAGTGGGTGATACTCGTAAACTCTTCACATCACCTTGAAAAATCCTCCAAATGGCATGTTTCTGGCAGTGTTGGTGGTGGTGGTTTTGGCTTTATTATTTGTTAAAGTTGGGATATAATGATTGACAAGAAGGTTAACAAGTCCACCCATAATATAAACAAACTTGGGTAAACACAGGTCTTGGGGTCTGGGTGTAGAACAGAGTTTGTTCTTTGAATATTAAACCAGCAAGAATAATTTGCTTGCTGAACATATAAACACGGAAAGAGGAGATGAAAATAGTCTAGATTTATAACTGAAGCAGACGTGAGTCACTGGCTTTAGAGGATCCTGTGAACATGATGTCTCCTACACAAGAAGGGTTAGTATATACAGGAAAAGAAAGCCAACCAAGTCTCATAGTACTTGGTAGCCTAATGGGAAAAAAGCCCCCTCTTTCCCTTCCTTAAGGAGTTAAACTGTATTTTAGGGTTTTTAAAGGTTTCCTACACTTAAAAAATGTAAGTAAGCCATGACCAAGGCTGCTGTGCATGGTTGTGCTGTTTTTGCATTGCTCCAAAGATGTGTGTGCAAGGGAGAAAGTGCAAGCTGACATGTGGCTGGTATTCTGTTCACCCAGACCATGGGCCCTGGCATGGAGCTGCACTGGCTCAGAGGAAAGGGGCCATTTTCTTCTCACAGAAATGCCTCCCGGGCCTTGTCACCATTCACAACATTTGCTCCTTTTCCTCACAGCTCTTTGGAAGTGGGAATTTACCCAGTCTCACCTTTGGGATTCCAAGCACCATGTCTGGACTGGAGCTGAGAAGAAAGTCAGACCAATAATTAGATCTCAGTAATATATATTTTGATATGTCTTCCAATTTGAGGAGAAAACATGTATCTCAAAAACAAAATGTTTAAAGGAACACTCTAGTCAGATTAGGGAGGAATAAGAATACTGCCCTGCAGAATCAATTTTTGACCTATTTTCTGGTTTTAAAATCTTAGAGGTATTCATATTAACATTTTGGCAAGCTTTTTTCTAGACATTTCTTTATGCATATAAATACACGCCTATAATTCATGAGCTCACTTTCTGTTTTATAACTTGTTTTCACTCTATTATGTTATGGTCATTTTTCTCATATCTATGCCATGAATTTTGAAGACTATGTCAAATTCTATTAGGTGCTGGGCTATACTATCTTTAACCAGTGAAAATTGGCTATTGATGGATATTTAGATTGTTTATAATGTTTTGCTCTTAAAAATGAATCTGAGGTAAGCATGCATTTATAATACACACAGGCAAACACGCTCACATCATTTTCCCTAGTAGTAGAGTTGCTGGTTCAAGGAGTGAACCAAATATTACTCTCTGTGAGAAAAATTATAACTTCCTCATAATCCCTGGACCAATAGGGGTGGGTTAAAAATAGCATAGGTTACCATTCATAAAAACACATGCCTAAAAATCCTAATTTACGATCTTAAAGCAAACTTTGGAAGATACATTTAGCGGCTATCTTGATTCCATACTTGGAATTGAGTGTGGAAGTGTTTTGTAAATCATGCAATGCTGTACAAACCTCAGTGACTCATTACTAGGGCTTTAGAGAGTATCTGCCATGTACTCTCAAAAAATGTCTATGGAGTCTTATTTTATAAATAATTCATTAAATACAGAGGGAAAACCCCAAAGACAGTGGTTCTGAACTGGTTATATGGCAGAATAAACAAGATCATCAAGAAAACAAGTCCAGGCCCTTGCCCCCTAGATCCCTCTGTGAGCAGGTCCTGGGCACTTCAGATGATGTTGATGTGCCATTCTTGTTCAGAATTTGTCCTTTATGGTATTTCTGTGTCTATCTACAAGTATTTTTCTCGCAGAATAGAGAATATTTTTAACTTTTATTCATTTTTATTTTCCTGTTTGGAAGTTTCCAGCTCCTTCCAGGATACTTTTAGAGGTTTTTATGTTTTTTGTTTTTTTGTTTCTGTGGGGTTTTTGGAATTTTTTTTTGTTGTTGTTGTTTGTTGGGTTTTTGTGGGGGTTTTTTGGTATGACTTACTGGTTTAGTTCTGATCTTTGTAAGACTTCATAAGACATCGGTTCTTGGTCTGCCATTACCATATGGTTTCCTTCCACACAGCCCGTTCCACACACTTTGTTTCTATCATGAAGAATGAAGAGTGATGGACTTAGGGTGATTGCAATTTCCCACTTTGAATGTTATCACAAGATTAAAGTTATCTATCTATTTTAGTGGTATATCAGACTCCCTCTTTAGATTCCACTAATACAAATTTTTAGTTTAGAGTAGTAATTGAACTAAATGGAAAATTGGCTGGTGGACTGAAATTTTTGTCTAACTTACTTAAATTTTCTGCATGTTTGCATGCCATACAGCAACTGAGATTTTCATCTTGAGAACTATCTTATCAAGGAGTGAAGTTGTCTAAGTAGAACTTTTGCGTATTTAGAGTCAGTAACTCTCATCTGAGTAAACTTTTATAAAGGAGCTAACTTGACCTCCAATTATCTCATTTGGCCTTAATATATAAAACCATAAAAAATAGATTTTCACTGCATAACACATTGCATGTTTTCTAACTACCAGGCGAAGCGTTTGGATTTTGGAGCAAAATGAACATTTTTAGATTATTTTTAGGTTTAATGATTGCTTAATAATATCTGACTTGTAACATTTAGTGTTTATATACTGTGGAGTTGATGGAAAGCAATTTAACATTTCTCTACTTTGGTCTCAGTACTTCTAAAGTTGGCCCATTTCTTGTCAAGGTAATTGTGTTTCTCTGTCAAGACCTGAGGCATAGAGAAGAAACAAATACAGTTAAGTGTGAATCTTATTTACCCTTTAGAATATTATATTGGGCAGTGTCGAGGGACGTTTGTGAGCAAGATGGGAGCAGTGCTGGGGCTATTTTAGGAGGCATCAGAATCATTCAGGCTAGTGATGATGAGAATCCTAACCAGAGGATGCAAGCATGAGAGGGAACTGGTGGAGTCCAGTTTACAGGGATTATATCAAATCCGCAGGACTTGGTGATTGGTTACTTATTATGGGGGTGGGGGAGGTTGGAGGGTTTGAAGGAAAATGCAGAGTCCGGGTTAACTCTCAATGAAATGCTCCACTGGCAGCTAGGTAAATGGATTTAAAGCCAGGAAGGCAGTGGGAGCTGGCTGCATGATTAGTGTCATCAGATTGAAGTTGGGTGTGTAGCATTTCAAACACAAAGTGGCAGTGCAGAGAACTCCTTAGAGGATAACCTTAGTTCTCACTTCTAAGTTATTTGAGGTCACCTCACCAGAGTTCCTATGCACTAGAGAAAACCAGCTGATTCTCCCCCAGAGTCTCCCAGGCTGACATCACTTTCACTCTTAGCTTGGAAGAATCCTGAAACTTGATATCAGCTTGCTTTGAGTACATCCACCTCAGGGTCAAGTCATATTCACTGGTTAAAGAAGGTGTGTCTAAAACCAGGGATTCCAGTTACTCATTGGCAATGGGAACATAACTGCTGTCCAGTCCAGAATACTTGTATCGGCACAGCCAGTGCCAAAAATGTGATCAGAAGATTGCATGCTAAACATGGCGCCCAGACAGGGACGTTCCTGAGGTTAGAGGAATCAGTTTGCCTTGATAATATTAAGCTAAATAGATGACTGTATTTCACTGAAGGGGCTCTTGCTTCTCAGGTGAGAAATATTTGATGCCTGTGGGCTACACCCCCAGTCTGCATGATAGCTGCAAAGGGCGACTATGACTAAGGGCATCTGCAGTTTTTACTTGCTGGAGTCCCTAGCACTCTTCCTTATCTCCTGACCACAGAGGACAAGTGTCCGTTCCACTCCTGGAAACCAAAGATGTTAGTGTTGGAGGGCAGAACATCTTCCATCTGTACCCTTTACTTACATACTTCATCTGCTGAATCCTGAGGTCATAGGAGTTTACAGCTCCTTCTCTGAAGGTTAATCTCATTTCCTGGTTACTTGTGGGGGTGGAGGGCCCCCATTACAGTAGCCACGTACTAACAAAAGTGGATATGGATTAAGTGGTTTACAGCAAGAAGAAGATAGATAGAAAAGCCCTGGGAAAGATTAAACTGAGATTAGTTTCTACAATTACCACTTAAGGCAGCCAGCTGCTTTGACTTGCAAATCATACTGTAGGTTGGTTTTTTGGATGGAAAAGCTTTGTAATTATAGCCTATAGAAGCTGTAGACCAGGAAGAGAAAAAACTTCCATGGTATTGTAGGGGAGGAAAACTAATTTTCCTTCTACCCTTCTGAGTTCTTAGCTGAGACTCCTATAATAAAAGACAGAGTAATAAGAGAAAAACAGACGTGTATTAGCACCTATACCTCATAGATGCTTGGGAGATACCCAGGGAAAAATGAGTAACTCTCTGAAAATCCTTGGAATTCAGGATTAAATACCATCCCAATAGGGAAAGGGGAGCAGGGATGTAGGCCTCTTAGGGGAGAGTAAATGACTTTTAGGAAAGATTGAGGGCACCCTTAGAAGAACACATGGAGAATATGATAGTTTGTTAGAAAATCTGTCCTGGGTGTGGTATCCTCTTCTAGTCTCCTCTCCTGTGACAAGTGTCCATCTTCTCTGGTTGACAAAACTCTTGGATAGGGGACTTACTGAGTTCCTTTTAGAGGATCTGTCTTCAGGCAGATGAGGGGAGTTCAGACAAAGCCTGGGCTCGCATTTGCTGTTTTTCAAATGCCTTCAGTTCAAAATAATCAAAATACTGAAGTGGCATATTTTGGGGTGGCATGTCCTGCTACCTTCAGCGCAATGTAGATTAGAGTATCTGTGGTCATTGGCAGACCACTGATGCCGTATTCATCTTGTTTTCTTATAGCGGGGTCCCAGCCTTGGGCTGAACATTGATTTACCAACAAGAGGTAAGACCTGATAAAGCTGCTTGCTTGAATCAAGAGAGAAGATCCTGTACATCTCATCCTGTATTCTTTGCCAAGAATACATAATGACCTTTCCATCCCATAGTTCCTCATTAGGGTGTTGGCTTTAAATTAGGTGGCAGGGTGGCTGCATGAGAACCAGTTAGAGAATCGTTAAAAACACAAATTCCACTGTACATTCCCATTCCCAGGATGGTGTTAAAAACATACACACATGCATGCAATCACATAGGGCTGCTAATATCATTGTTCTGGACAAAAACTTTTGACAGTTTCCCATAGAATGCATCTAGTAATCTCCTACTAGTGAGTTTCCTGAGGGTGAAGTCTATAAATTCCTCATCCTGAAAACAATACAGAGCCTTTCATAAAATAGACCGTGTATCCATATTTAGAGAGTTTCATACCATGAATGAGGAAAAAGCTTTGGTAAAGTTGAGTTTCTCTTTAGACAAATCCCTTCTGGTATGGATGGCTACATTTACTCAGTTTCTACAAGCTCAGAGGGTCTTTTATTTTTCATACTATAGTAGGAGAATTAATTAAAATTTTCCATTTTTAAGAGTTTATTATGATTCATGCACCAGAATAAGAGATTTGCATACACTCTTCCATTTAATTCTTTCAGTAGTTCCATGAGGTGGGTGAAGATCTCTCCCAGTTGCAGTTAGTAAACTAAGGAGTCTGGAATTTTAAGAGATTTACCCAGTCATATGTAGGTCTTCGGTATTGTTGCTGCAATTTGAACCCTGGTTTGTTTTGATTCCAAAACCTGTGCTTAGTGAAGTTACTGGTTTTATCTTTCCTGTTTTTTGTCATGTCTTGTTTGTTATTGTGCTTGGCTACTAAATATCAGTATATTAAAAAGGGGCAGGGGGAACATGAGTGGCATAGTCGGTTAAGCATCCAACTCTTGGTTTTGGCTCAGGTTGTGATCTCAGAGTTCTGAGATTGAGCCCCCTGTCAGACTCCACTCTCACTGCAGAATCTACTTGAGATTCTCTCTCCTTCTCTCTCTGCCCTTCTCCCCACGCGCTCACACACACACACATGTGCGCATACTCTTTCTCTAAAATAAATAAGTAAATCTTAAAAACAAAAATAGTAAAAGGTCATTTCCATTTCTTAACAGTTTCTCAAAAGAAGAACAGAATTTTCTAAGAGTTTGGTAAAACATGCATGCTCCTTTTTTTTTTCTGGCAAATTTTACACAATCACAATCAGATGATAGCTTTTTATTTCTTTTAACCATAATTTTAGAAAAATGTGAATCCAGGATAGGAAAGCAAAAGCCATACCCAGTTGGAAAGGCACCAGTCGGAGAATGCCTGGTGAGTTTGGGGATATGACGTGTTTTCTGCGTTGCTTATAGAATGTTGGAAGCTGCTGTCCTCCCTCTGGCTTTCTCTCACATGTCCCCAAAGGGTGAGAAGTGAGAGGCCTTGTTTCTCTCTCTTTTTAAAAATGTCCCTGTGAATTATAACACCCTGCCTAGGAAAGTCACCGGGTAAATCGTGGTGGGGGGAATTCTCTTGGCTAACTTCTGGGAAATCGCAGGGTATCAGTTAATTGTCAGCACACTGAAAGCCAGGCCCCCTACACTGTTGTCATAATGTTCTCAGCCAGGATGAAGAACCTGGTGATAATGATAAAATGTCATGATCAGAGCATGAATAGATCTGGGTATAGAACTCTGTAATATGTAGTGGAGATATTGGTGGATATAATAAAAAGCAACACTTTGTATTCTTTATTCTTGGTGCCACTAAGAAAACCTGTTCTGTTACAGAATTGAAACTAGGAGAAATTTTTTTTTTTTTTAAGCCAGAGGAATGCTCTTTTAAAATATATCTCTTTCCTACAACAAACTTGCTGATGGATAGCTATCTTGGTGTATTGTTTGTGAATCTTGCATTGGGAAGGATGATCCCACGTTTTCCCTCATAAAGCAAAACCTTTGATGTAGTCAGCAGTCAACTCCTGGAGAACAGAGACCACGTCCTAAGTATTTCTCGTATCTCTAATACTGAGCCTAGAAATGGCACATAGTAGGTGTTTGCCAATTGGCTCAATTTTACAGCAGGCTGGCCAACTCTTTGAGCTGCTGTTTCCATATATAGCTGTGCTGTTGATCCATTTGCAGGCTCTCTGAATACTTGGTACGACGACCCACATGGCCAACCCACAGGCTCTGTCTGCACCTCTAGTTCTGATGTGTTAGTTAAACAAATGTTGGTTACCGATTAAGACGTAGACCATGACCAGGATGATGGGATAGAAAACGTTTACTCGAGTTGCTGTTGAGGTTTTTGGATGAAAGGGTTAAAATTCAGACTGATCTTGAATATAAGAGACACAAATAAGCAGAATTAAGACCATTAGGGAGGTATAACTTCTGGAAAACTAAATATACCATGGGGACTGTATATATGTGAGTTTGGTAGCAGGGAGAGGAGGGACTCATTGTGAGTCAGCAACATACTGCCTTATCTTCCTAATTATTGGGCAGACATTGCCAGTTACCCACAGGAGCATAACATGTGGGAACTGCTGGGTAACATTTCCAAAATACTTAGCATTAGTCAGATATGTTTTTTAGAATTCTGTGTCCACTCTGGCTGAAGAAAAATGTGGAGAATTTGTCAAGGGTCCAGAGCATGGCAACTATATGCAGAAGAGCGCTGGAAAATAGGACCCACTGAAAGAGGCTAATAAATAAGGATTAATTATTTAGCGTGATCCAAAGCAGCTAACGGGTGATTAAATTAATGGTCTTCTGTTGCATGTAGGGTTATTATGTAGAAGATGATATAATTATTTCCACTGTGAATAGAATTAGGGAAATGGATTTACATTAGAGTTAAAGGAGATTTTGAAGGAGCATAAAGAACTTCGTGACTTTAAGGATTGTTGGGTAGTGGAAAGACTGCTCAACTGGAAATGTGAAACCATGTTTCTTACGGAATAGGAATGGGGGTGGGTACTGCTCGCCAGTTACCTTTAGGTGCAACTGGGGTAGAGATTGATGAACTTTCTAGGTAACATTTCGTGCTGTTTATTTCTCATTGCATTTGACATTTTCAGTGAGTACATCAGTATTCCCTTCTTGTTTGTATTTTTCACAGTTAATACAAATGGGAAGTCCTTGCTTTTAATGATTCTGCAGTGCGTTTCAAGCAAGGGAGCGAGTTTAAATGACAAATTGAAAATTACTTCACCTGCAAATCATCTTGCCACTTACTCTGTTAGGAGCCTCACCATATTGTCCGTTCAACTTGCCTTTTCCTTTTCTTCTTTAGAAAACTCGCTGTGTGCCCTCCTCAGTTATTCTACAATGAGTGCCAAGTCTGCTATCAGCAAGGAAATTTTTGCACCTCTTGATGAAAGGATGCTGGGAGCTGTCCAAGTCAAGAGGAGGACAAAGAAAAAGATTCCTTTCTTGGCAACCGGGGGTCAAGGAGAATATTTAACATATATCTGCCTGTCAGGTAACAAAAATCAGACATTGATAATATTAAAACTGCTTCATTTTAAAACATTTAATTCTCAGGGGTCCAATAGGGTCATAGACCCAGCTTTTGTACACATCCGCTCTCCCACTCCAGTTTCCTGTTCTCTGTTGTCTTCTCCCGATCCTTATTTACTAGTGGCACCTCTACTTTTGAGGTTGGTTTGTATGGGAAAGGTTAATGAAGTTCAATTTTAAATGTATTTTCCAGTTCATTGAGTGTTTCTGCTAAGGGTTTGACAGATTTGTTCGTCCAGACTTTCCTTCACGAAGACATTGATGGAAAGTGGGTTCTCCTCTAGGATTTTTTGTCTTAGAATAATTCCTGGTCTTTGGGTAATTGTCATTACTAGCAACCTGAGTTTCACTGGCTTTCTTTTTCTTAACAGTTGCCAGTAATCAGTAATAGTTTGTCCCAAGATAAATATCAACACCTATGGAATGTGAGAAAGTAGACACAGCTCCCAAATCATTGCTTTGCCTGACAGCTATTCCTTGTCAGGAAGAGGCATCTGTTCTATTAAGCTTAGAATTTTGTTGGATTATTTTTTGTCTTCTGCTTGTGATTGTAGATGTGTGGGATTTACTGTGGATTCATACCAAGTTTTTGAGATAAAATTTGGATAAGTTTTCCATGGAGTTGCAGTGATGCTAATCTGAATACCTGGGGCATTTGTAACAGATCTGATAATAGTTCTCTTAACTGGGCAATGAAAGGATTAAGCTTACCTTAATTCGTCTTTTCTTACTTCCTTCATTTGTGGCTTGGGAATAAAACTTTATTTTTGGACCCATTTTTGGATTTTTTTAAAAAAATAAGCTTCTGATCATTTATCAGAATTCATTTCAGTGTGTAGATAGGTTTGTTCCAGAAAGAATATGTAAAGATTAAAGAAAAGAAGAATATGTAAAGATAATAAGACTGTAGCTTAGTTTATTTTATTTATATTTTTTAAAGATTTTATTTATTTATTTGAAAAAGCGAGAGAACACAAGCAGGGGGAGCAGCAGAGGGAGAGGGAGAAGCAGACTCCCTGCTGAGCAGGGAGCCCGATGCCGGACTCAATCCCAGTACCCTGGGATCATGACCTGAGCTGAAGGCAGATGCTTAACCGACTGAGCCACCCAGGGGCCCCTGTATCTTAGTTTATAATAAAATGATAACATAGGGGCGCCTGGGTGGCTCAGTCGTTAAGCGTCTGCCTTCGGCTCAGGTCATGATCTCAGGTCCTGGGATCGAGCCCCGCATCGGGCTCCTTGCTCTGCGGGAAGCCTGCTTCTCCCTCCCCCACTCCCCCTGCTTGTGTTCCCTCTCTTGCTGTGTCTCTCTCTGTCAAATAAATAAATAAAATCTAAAAAAAAAATAAAATAAAATAAAAAAATAAAAAAATAAAAATAAATAAATAAAATGATAACATAACCTTTTGGTAAGAATGTCTTTTCAGTGGTTAGGAGAAAGCTTTTATTTAAATGAGTGTGAGAGAATTGACCTTGAAATATTGGTCTTTCTTTCTGAATTCCAAATAAGGTTTAGATTAGTAAAATTTGGTTATAATTGGAGGACATTTGCATTCCCTTAGCACGCTGGGCAGTGCTTGGCATATAATAGGGCCTCAGTTAATACCTAATGACTAATTGAAAGAAAGAAGTAGCCTTTCCTGATTACCTTCCTAGTATTTTGTTCATGAGATTCAGGTCTTAAAAATATCTTCATATTCTTGGGTGCCTGGGTGGCTCAATCATTAAGCGTCTGCCTTCGGCTCAGATCATGATCCCAGGGTCCTGGGATCGAGCCCCACATTGGGCTCCCTGCTCAGCGGGAAGCCTGCTTCTCCCTCTCCCACTCCCCCTGCTTGTGTTCCTGCTCTCGCTGTCTCTCTCTCTCAAATAAATAAATAAAATCTTTAAAAAAAAAAAAATCGTCAAATTCTTAAATTTCAATTCTAGAGTTTTGCTTGCACCAATAATGAATAGAATGCATTAACAGTAAATGTTTGTGTATGTTTGGGCTGAGCCGAACATGAGCTGAGTAGGGACCCATAGTGATTCTCATTTTATTAATTTTTATTCGGTCTGTGTTTCATGGAGATTTCTTGAAGATGGGCAGTTAAAGAAAAGGTGGATGGTCTAGAAGTCCCTAGAGTTTTGCCTGGTACGTACCTCTAACTGGAAAAGACTGCAGTCCTGTCTGCATGTGAGGCATATGCTGCTGTCAGCCTATTTCTGATCATGAAGTCTGCAAGAGTGAAGCAGGGACTCTGCCTGCCTGTCTTGGAAATAGCAGAGCCATTTCCCCTGCCATGGGAGATCCTGACCCGGACTTATCCAATAACTGCATTTCCCTTGCCGATTACCCAGACTTCAGGTTTAAAGTTTGAAACTATGAGAATTGCTTTTTCAGAATTCCCTTCTAATGGAGGAAAATTGTCCTGATAGTCTTTCTCCTTTGCATGGATTTGAACTGCAAGAGGATAGGTTGGTAAAGTAGATCTGACATTTAAGAGGATGGTTTAATGGAAGTTGGGGCAGGAGAAGGCCAGGCCAACTTTGACCTCCAAGTTTTTTGCATTTTGATTTTTCTTCTCATTGAGGAGGGAGCAGCCTTCTTTATCTTCTAACTTATGTGAAGCTTAGAGGCATATTGGTCACATCTCTGATAAGGTAATATTTTAATCAACAAGTAATTAATTACTCAGATACTTATTAAGTACTTTTTATGTGCTGAGCACTCTAGGCACAGAGCATACGGTTAGGAGAAAAACCCATGAAACTTACTTTGTTTGATGGGGAAGGAGCAGTAGACATTAATCAACTAGTTATTAAAATAAATATGATTATTAACTGTGAAAAGGCTAAAAAGGAAAAAATGCAGTGATGGGAAAGCATGTGTGAGGAGAATTTGGCCTGGCTGGAAGAAGCCAGAGCTACGAGAAAAGTAGAACCTCCCTGGTTCTGAAAAGAGATTGTGTATGAGCCACGAACATTAAGCAGAGGGAAGGGCAGCCTCATTAAAGACTACGCAGGATTTTGAGTTGCTCCTTTTCTCCTACTCAGTCTAAGGATGACCTCTTTGTAGCTCGAATTGCATAGGCGGCTGCAAAGTGGAAGCAGAGCCCTGGAAGGAGAGCATCCTTCCTGCTATTAGTGTGAACCACCAAGCTTTCTGGGAGGCCAGGCTCTTCCGCTCTTGCGGTTTGCCTGATGCAAACCAGCTCTCCATTTGGAACAGGCAAAATTTGCTCAAATTAGGGCAATGTCTGCAAATAGTATTTAACCATTTTTCAAACAGAAGGAGTTAAATTTTTTTAAGGGAAGAATATCCCAGCTTTCAAAGCTTGCCAACATACGCATGTAAGCATGGGTGTTTTCTATATCCGGTGTCTTCCTGATTTTTGTGTGTGTGGATTTCACCACCACCCCCCACCCCAGTGTCTGGCAGAATTTAAAATCTGTGAGGTTGAGGTCTGTGATCATAAGAGTTATTATTTTTGGAGAGAATTGCATATCCTCTGGAGGAATCCAGAAAGATGCTGGAGCAGGGGAAATAAGATTATCTTTCTTGGTATTTAGCCGTGATTGTGTAAGGAGAGAAATAATCTCTGCAGTTCATTCACGGAGCCCCAGGATAGAATTGTAATGTTTCTCACTGGACTTCCCAAATGGCGTCTGGAATGGTGTGCAGACGCTTATGGACTGACGTGCTTTGGTTTATTTGCATTCTTAAAGCCTGGGGTTTCCACTCTTTTTTTTGGCAATGGCTAACATTAAAAAGACTGACAATACCAAGTGTGAGCAAGCATGTGGAGCAATTTGCGCTCTCACGCTTTGCTGGTGGCAATGTAAAAATGATATAACTGCTGTGGTCAACTGTTTGGCAGTTCTTTGTGAATTCAAACATGCACTTCTGACTCAGAGACTCTAGTCCTAGGTATTTACCCAAGAGAAATAAAAACATGTCCACATAAAGACATGTACACAGAGGTAGATAAGTCTTATTTATAATAACCAGTAATCAGAACTCAGATGTCCATCAACATGTGAATGAATAAACAAATTATATTCTGTCTGTGCAGCGAAATGTTCCCTAAGGAATGAATTACCAGTGCATGCAGCAACCCGTGGATTACTCAAAAGCCTTATGTTGTATTAGAAAGAAAAGGAAGAAAAGACTACATGCTGTATGATTCTATTTATATGAAATTCTAGAATGGACAGAATTTAAGCTGTAGTAACAGAAAGCCCATTGGTGGTCGACAGGGTTGGGGTCGGGGACTGACTATAAAGAAGCATGAGGGGATTTTTTGCAGTGGTGTAAGTGTTCTATATGTTGATCGTGGTGGTGGTTACTTGGGTGTAAACATTTTTCACAGCTCTTCAAAATGCATGCTAAAAATGGGTATCTTTTATTATATGTAAATATATCCCACAAAATCGATTAAAAAAAAAAACCTCTTACAGAGTCACTAGTTGGATGATTATAAGAGTTTATTGACCTTATCTCTAGCCTGCTCTGTTAGGAGGACAGAAACTAACCTCTCCTTTATACAAATGAGAAGTTATCCTAGGTGGCCTTTTTGAGCCCTCAGACAGAAGCAGGTATGCATCGTGTAAACCTGAATTTGCATCAACTGGATCTAAATGTCAGTGCCTTCTAAGCACCTTATAGCACCTGGCACATTGCCGAGTACAGATACACTATCCACTGTGCTTAAATAGAAGATGTTATTTAAATCTGTGGCTTACTACATACCTGATTATACTTTAGACTTTGAAACTTAGAACTGTTAACTCATTCAAAGTATAAAGCGAGCCCCACCCACAACAATTTCTACAGTTGGTTGCCCCCTCCATGATATTTGGGTCCATAAAACTAAACTGGAAACATGCTAAGAAATTAAAAAGCAGTTTATTATTAGAGGCCAGTTATCTACTGAACATTCCATAATTTCATGCTTAAAATCTATTTTCCTGATCCTAATGCTAGCCTTGACATTCATAAGTGGATAAAAATCTTACCTTGGCTTCTACTCATTGTCCCCATAAAAAGAAGCGTGAAGAAATTTTAATTTTTGTGATTAATACATTCTTTTACATATTTTGTTGAATCAAAATCTTAATCTTTTGAAAATGATTTCAGATTTTTAGAGAGCAAAATTTTTTTATTTAAAAAACATTTCTGAATGGTCTTTGATGAAATAATTTATGTAAATGGATCCCCGATGGAAGGTAATGATGTGGGATGGGAGCCTAGAACCTGGCAGTACTGCTCTTTATCTCAGTGGCTGCCAATCCTAGGTGTTCCTTAGAATCACCTCGAGAACTTTTCAAAATCCAGATCGTGCTACTACTGCAGTCCCAGGGGTAGTGGTAAAACATACTGTATTTGGAAAGTATTATGCTGAAGATACTAAAGCTGAGATTGAGAAGTCTTCTCGGTCTGCTTGACATAACGATACATTCTTGATACTACATTCTATCCAAAACATACTTGTTAGTCTCTTTTGTGTTGACTGGCCATAGTCAAACCTCTGAATTTTTCTGGGCTTCACTTTATTCAACTGACAAGTTCAAAAGGTTCCTTTGGGTTCTGAGTCTGAGGATTTTGAACTCCTTGGAAGTTTTATGCCAGATCTTATTCCATACATGTCATGTAGGGAGAAATTCAGACTGTCAATAATCCAAATGGACACTTAAAGCATTTATGAGGGTTTGAGAGCATTCTTTATAGGTTGTTACTGGAATTGGGGTAAGCAAAGTTAATTGTAAGTGATCTGGCATAGAAATTTTTTTTTTAAATTGATTTATTTATTTAGAGAGAGAGAGTGAACAGTGGCAGGGATAGAGGGAGAGGGAGGAAATCTCAAGCAGACACCACACTGAGTGCAGAGCCCAATGTGGGGCTCAGTCTCGCAACCCTGAGATCATGACCTGAGCCGAAATCAAGAGTCTGAAGCTTAACCAACCTCACCCAGGGGCCCCTAGAAAGAAATTCTTTTTATCCACTTTCTAATTCTGACTGGTTCTTATCACAAGGTCTCTAAATATTAGAAGAGAGAGAAGGGAAGAATACAAGACAGATGAAATTTGACCTTGATAGGAATGGTTTATTTAGGAATGGTGAATTGACTTTCCAAAAAGTTCTTATCCAGGAAAATGAAAAAATCCACACCGAACTCAGAGGTATACAAATGTATTCACAGGGAAAGAAGAAATACAAAGCAAGTGTAATAATGATATCTATTTATTATTCTTTATTATAGAAGTAGTAAATATTACTGAAACTATGAATCTTTCAGAAAATTATGTAGAAAAAAATAAAAATCATTTGTCTTGTTTGTATTATTTGTTGTAATTCCACTTAATCCTCACAACATTCCTATCTGTTAGGTGGTATGTTCTTCATTTCACAGATGAAGGGACCAGTGTTCATCAAAAGTCATGACATCCCAGCTTCACCATTTTGGGAGTGACAGACTGGGAAATCCAGCCAGTCCTTATTACCCAACTGGCCATGGTTGCACTGCCCTAGCACCTCATTTCTTCTGACTTAGGTCATGAAAGGGGTGTGCTATAGAGAGGGCCATGTTTTAAGGAGTAGATTCCTTCCTAACCCTTCAAAACTGATAAGACATTGAACAGTTTTGACCTACACTGTCTTATCATTTGTGAGGTTATTGACTAATAAACTCTCCTACATTTGTAATATGCATCTCTTTATTAGAGAGATTTGGCATATAAATCCAGCCATAAAACTTTAAGTCGCTCTAGAAGACAATGCAATAAAAAATTATTTCTACTACCTTGATTATAATTCTTTCTAGATCCTCTTTTATTTTATAAAAATGCAGTATCCTGTTATACTTTCAATGGAGAATTTGGCTCTTTTGTGTATGTGCATAGACATATTTGATGAAAACGTTTGTAACAATAATCCTTGGTTAGGTGGAGTTAAAAGTAGGGAGAGGGTTTTCTGAAATGTCCTCTGGCCACATAGATCCTGCCAGGCACTTATCACTTGATTCAGTGCATAGTACAGTCAGGTTGGCACCGAGCCCACCTTCGAATTAGTGATAGTAATAATACTAGTAGTAGTAATGGTATTTATTGGGTTCCTATATCATGCATGGTCCCTTCTGCTTTACATATATTAACTCATTTAATCCTTACAGCAGTGTTACGAGGTAGATAACAGTACTGTCTTCATTTTGTAGATGAGGAAACTGAGCATATAGGAGGAAATTATCTTGCCCAAGATCATCAGCTTATGAGTTACCAAACAGGGATTTGAACCCAGGTAGTTTGATTGTGGAGCTGTATCCCCTTAGCCACTGTGCTCTCCTCCCACAGAAGCATTTTATGAGAGAGAATTTCCCAAACCAGACCTCTTTTCTGTCCCTCCTTACACAACTTTAGTGATAATCATGTCTTGGTATTACTCTGCCTTCCTACAGCCTTGGTTGGTTTCGGCTGGATGGTGACGGTCCTATACGCCAATACCCGGACTGTTAAGAAAGCATATCAGAATGACAGTGGGTGTGTTTGACTCTCAGAGAAAATTTGGAGAGGGAAATTCTGAGAGGCTCCTGACAGGAACACTGCCATGTATGAACTTGTTTTGTTCAGTTATGTAATAGAAAAAAAGTGGATGTCTGAACATTTTTTTAGAGCCTCCTTAGTGGTTCTAGAGCTCTTCCTGTGAAAACTGGTGGTAATAATATTTGTGTCTCCTAAAGCCTTGTGAATAGGACATTCCAAAAATGGATAACTAAGCCCTTAACAGGTATTATCTCATGTAATCCTCACAGCGGTCTTGTGATGTGGCTCCTGCTTTGCAGACAAAGTAGCCAAGGTGTCAGGTGGGTGAGTGCACGGCGCAGGGCCCGGCGGCTGGAGAGCCCACGGCGCAGGGACACACGTCCGGACGTCTGGGCCCACGGCCCTCCAAAGTGTGCACGCTTTTTAATTTGTTTTCCAGGACAGGGCTCGGTCTGAGAAACAGAACTCTCCCCTTCCTTAAAAACAATGTGACAGCGTTCCTTGAGCAAAGTGTTTTAATCTCTGAGGGTTTAGAGGATATGCTGTCAACCACTTGAGCTTTTCTAGTGGTTTAGCACGCCAACGGAGTTTTCTTTTTCCATTCTCTCATGTATGCGTTCCAGTACTAAAGCCAGATGGAAACAAGGGAAAACTCTTGACAGAGACTGGTGCCAAAACATTTCATTTAAAAAGGAAACTCCATCTGTGTGCTCTTCTACCACACAGCCCACTGTTAAGAGCAGGAATCTCACAGCGGATTCACTTATGTTCAATTTGATTAATGTTGACTGATGGCAAAGGTAAGAGCAAGCATCGGTTAGGGCGATTACAAACTGAGGCAGCTCTGCTTTCTGGAACATGGCCAGTAGGCCGCTGTGTACCTGGCAGCAGCCACCGACCAGGAAGGCAGGGTCTGAATCCATGCAGATGCCCTCTTTGGTGGTGGTGATTGTCTGAGTTGCCGCTTGTAGAAGTTGGTGCTCTTTGCTGTTACATTGCAAGTTGAACATCATCAGGATTTCATGTATGGGTCGTGTAGTCAGACACACTCCAGGATGCCGCCAGTCACTGCTACTCCCTGCTTTCTTCTATCCCCAGCTGTACAAAACACAGGCTTCGGGGTAAGACTGACGGAGTGGGAAATACTGGCTGTATTAGCTCTTTGAGACTCAGTTTTCTCATCTGTAAAATGGAAATAATATCTATGTCCCCCCAAGGGCTTTTAAAAGATGAACTGAACAATATCTGTGTGTAAATAAGGCCTGATACATGGGAGGTCTTCAGCTTTATGAGCAACGTTATTATCTGGACATTAAATGGGACACCCACCTTTCCTGCCATATAAAAGTAATTCATCTGCAGTTTTTTTTTAGAAAACACGTTAATACACGTCTATGACAGGCTTCTGTGACCCATGTCACAGAAGACAGAACCACAGAAAAGCCCAGATTTGTCTTGGCAGTTTCCTCCCTCACCTTCCATATTTTTTTTCCCTTTCCCTCTCAAGCTTGCTTTCCCCTCCCCTCTTTGTCCTATCCCTGCCAGGGAGCTCACGGTCATCCTGGCTCCCGATTTCTAAACCAAGCTTCTCTTAATTCTCTATGTTGCAAAATTATTCTGCACCAGCCCCTGCCAACCTAGAAATGGAGTGGGCGGGGTGGGGGGCACGTCACACTTGTGTTTCTGGAAGTCTGAAGATTTCCCCTCTGATTTCATGGGTGTTTGTGCCTTACTGGGTATACTGGATGCTAAAGTCGTTGTGTTTAGGACTCTTTATCCAACTTCGTGGGGAGTTAGTACTGGCTTAGTTGATGGAGTTCCTGTTCCTGAAATGGGAGATGTTATTTTCCTACACCTATCTTCATGGGATCAAAAGAAAATTGGAAACAAAATAAACCAAAACATTCTCTGGGGTCAGTCAAGTGCACTTTAAGCAAACAGCAGAAGTGGGAGAGGCTGGTACAAACGCCTGTGGACCCAGCTTTTCAGCCCAGATCAGGTTCTTATTTGCCCAAGTCTTTCCTGTTACCCTTCCTTTAAAGAGAGAACAAGTATGAGTGATAGTCATCTCCCAGAATCCATCCCCATTACAGTCATGCTACACCATATGCAGAATTTTCTGCAAGAAACTGTAAATAACCCCAAGGACAGTGAGCTTTCCAGGTTGTCCAGTACCATGAAGAATAAATGACCAGCTAGTTAACTGTGCTCTGAGCTTGAGCACATCTCTCCCCGGCCTCCCGTGTCCTATTCGTAATAGCACTTCGCACTGCTGGATTGTGTTTGTCGGTTTGCTTTCTGTTTACCTCCCCAAACTGCCGGCCCCTAGAGGGTAGGAACCAGGCTGTAGACACCTCTCTGTCCCCGGTGGAATGGATGAAGTGCCCTTGGGGTGGAGGGAATCAGGCAATATTCCACTCTCCTAAGACTGCACCGTGGACACACTTTCTGGGGTGGAGCTCCGGGCTGTGAGCTCACACATTCACTCTGGGTTCTACCAGCTGGAGCTGGTTTGGCCCTTTTCGTTTTTTGGTTTTTTGGGTTTTTTGCTGTTGTTCACACTAAGTTGCTGCCAGGTGATCTTGTTTTCTCTTGGAATTCATCAGGTTACTGAGCAGGAGTTTTTATTCTACCCATCAGTCCAATTACTAAGCAGAAAATATGGATTTCCCTGATTTATTCAGGCTCTTAGAATCATCCAAAATGAGCAATTTATAAATGCTTCCATTGTAACATACAGTGGGGAAGCTAAATTTGTGAAGTACCTGCATGTTTCTCCTGAAGAAAGTTCATATTATAGAGGAATAAATGACCATTTAATGGCACTGAAGATATCAAAACTTTCCCTGAGTGCTCTTTCCCCACAGGAATCGTATTCAGTTCTTTATTTCCTTAAAAAGGACTTTCAGGGGAAAAATGGAAACTCTGGTTTTATTAAAACTCTCAGAATATTCATACTGCCCTCCCCACACACACATACGCTTTTAACTCAAATTGTTTTTCATCCACCACACATGGATCCCACGTGGCTTAGGTTATAGACCCCAAGTCCAACTGCATTTCGATGTCTATATTCAGTCACAAATTATGCTGCTCTCAGAAGTCTACGGGGTTGGGTGGGGAGGGTGCTTGGCAGGTGGGTCTTAGATGGCAAGCCCTGATGCCTTGAGCTCTGAGTTCTCATATTCATAAAAGGAAGCAATAGAATTGAGAATGGCCCTTTCTGGTTTCCAGCTAATACGAGCGAGCAGCAGTTATATAAGTGTTTTTCTCTGGTCAGAATCCTTTCCATCTTGCAGGTAGGTAAGAATCAACTGTGTTTGGGGATCCATGACTGTTTAAGTGTATTTCTCCCAGTATATGTACGTGTGTTATCAGGAACATGGAAAGTGCCACCGACAAAAAGAACGAACAACAATAGGAAAAATCATGATTTTGGCTTTTCAGCTTCTTGTTTTTTAGTACTCTTCCCCTCTGTAATTTTCTATTTGGTCCTCTCTTTTTCATTTAACACAGTAACAAAAATTTTTATTATCCACTCTTTGTAAAGGTAATTTTAATGGATTTTTGAGTACCATAGAGTATTTATCCTTTGATCTGTTGCTGGATGTTTTGTTTTTTCAATGTTCACATTGAGAAATCAGGAATTTGGGGCGCCTGGGTGGCTCAGTTGGTTAAGCAACTGCTTTCGGCTCAGGTCATGATCCCGGAGTCCTGGGATCAAGTCCCGCATCGGGCTCCCGGCCCAGCGGGGAGCCTGCTTCTCGCTCTGATCCTCTCCCCTCTCATGCTGTTTCTCTCTCTCTCAAATAAGTAAATAAAATCTTTTTTTAAAAAAGTCTTAAAAAAAAGAGAAATCAGGAATTTGGTCTTCCCTTTTTTTTTTTTTTTTTGGTAATACCTATCTTACAGGTGAGGACATTGAGAATCACACGGGCTACTTGTTAAAGGAAACGTACACACTGCCAGCGAGTGGTGGGGTGAGGCTGGAACCTCAGCACTATGCGCTCTGTGCAGGGCTCAGCAGTGGACCAGCGGGGGTTTATTTCAAAACCCACATCTGCCAGAACTCCTTAAAAGTAAAATATCCCATTGTGTTTTGTATGCTTCATGGCCAGTTAACCATCCCCATGATACTTCACGAAGTTCTAGATCAAGTTCTCTTTGAGGTACATGTGATGCCTGCTTCCATTAGGGTTAGGGCATTATTTCATTTCCCTCTGCATTTGCAGGTCTACGCAGGGGTGCGCGCATGCGCACGCGTGCGTGTGTGTGTGTGTGTGTGTGTGTGTGTTTGCAGAGAAGGAGAAGAAGAAGGTCTGTGTCTTACCTAGAGTCAGCCCTTATGCTCCTCAAAAGAGGCAGATCTTCACCTTTTTGGTCTGGTTCATTTACAGATTCATTAGACATCTTATATTGTTGTTAGATGAGGAATGGAGGAAGTAGTAAATGTCAACCAAACATATGCATACTGTTTTTCTAGGTCAGTGCATTTAATTAATGATTCACATCTGGCATTATATCAGATCCAACATTTGGACCTACCGAGCAAATAGGCTGAGAGACATTAACTTCTTAGGAAGTTTCATTTAGAACTCTAGAATTTTATATCTGGTAGAATCTTTAGTCATTCCCAAATCAGACACCAGTGTTCCCATGAAAACTGAGGACCACAGGGGGTGGATGGCTTGCTTGACATCATAGAACAACTACAGTAAGGCAAAGAAAGGAAAACGGCATGTTCAGATCTTCTTGCCAGTTTGGATTTTGACCTTGGGACTGACTCTGAAGTGGGTTAGATGAGAAAGAGATGGGATTAGTGGTTAAGCTGAATTTGAGGCCAGATCTCCGTGCTATTCCTTTTCACGTGTCTCTCCAGGAGCAATTTGTACCACTCACTCCTGGGAGGAGCCTCTTGGCTGCTAATCATGCAAGTGGCCATGTCTCTCCTAGGGTTTGAATGTTGCAAGACACTGGGCATGGTTCAGCTGTCAAGGCTAAGTGTTTACTCTTATTCCCCTTCTCTGTTACTTCCTATGGGCGTGCGGGTCCATAAAGTGGAGAGTGCCCAGTGAGTGTTTGAGGGGAAAGGCCAGAGTGCCGATTGTCTCCAAATGTACTGCGCCACCAGATCCACTGGGTTAAGAGACAAAAACAGTATAATTTTTATTTAAAATGTAATTGTTTTCCAATTTATATATTCATGCATGCTTTATAATCACCATAATATTTTAGACCAGTAATCCGAGTGTATAATTTACAAATATGCGTATATTGGCAGTTAATACTCATAAATTTTTTATTGAGAAGATATAGTTAAAAATGCTATAACTATAGCATAGTTAAAAATGGTTGGTGAGCCCTAGCTGGAGTCCTGGGAGACGGAAGCCTTTGCTACAGTAATAATTACTTCTCACCAATGGACTGTAATCTGTTCTAAAATCTCTGGCCTTTAGAGGTGGTTCCCCAAAGTAGTGAGCATACAGCTGCCATTTGGAATCAACCTCAGCCCACACTTCCTGCCCTGCAACCCACCCCTAGTGATTCCATGGCTTTCTGTAAGGTCAAGAGCCAGCCAGCTGCTATGTGAACTAAATGTCCTAACAGGCAAGGGGCCTGTCACAGGGCTTAGCACTTGGTATTTGCAAGTGATGGGCTCTCCTTTTGGAACCTGAAATTCAGTTGAAACAGTTATTTGTTTCAGTTTTAATATTAGGTTTGATTTGGACTGGATGTAAACGTCTGTGACTTGCTTTTAGTCCACTATCATCAGGTCGGGCCTGGTTTATTTAGTTCTGAAGCTTTTGGCCTTTTGTACTGTTTAAAATAGGGAAACTTGTATTTCCTTTCTGGACCTGACATTTATTGATTCATCCAGGGGATCCTCATTCTTTGCTGATATAGCAAAGTCCCTGGTTCCCCTATGAGCAGTTCTGTTGGAGCCAGTACATTTCCTTTTTTTGTACATAAGTACTTTGCTTTGTCAGGGGTTGTATATCATATGTCAGAATCGTATAGACCATTTACTTATAGCTCGGCTCTGCCAACCTTCTTTGGGAATGAAATTTTTTGAACTTAAATTCAGATACTGTACTAGGTCTACAAAAAAACATTCAAAAGTGCCCCATCTTACATAAAGATAAACAGAAGTCCCAATACCCCCTTTTCCATGGAATTTGGAACTATTAAAAAAGATCACTTTTGTTTTCGGAAATAACCTAGCTCTGAGATTGGACTTGATTTTCTGCATGTGTTTCAGAGATTATCTTTGCCCCTTTCTGCATTGCTCCTCACTTCACATGTCCTATTCCAACTACTATTAGGTACTAATCTCCATTGGTCTCTTTCGCAACCCATCGCGGTTGGCCACTGTTCCCTCACTCTGAAATTGTTTTCTCTTTTCCACCAATGCAATGAGAAACACAGTTCCTCCAGAGTAACTGACCAGGTTAGGAGAGAGAGAATATTGTTTACGAAAACTTTTTTAAAGACTGATAATAATTTGAATACCTTCTCCAAGGGCATCTGCATTTGCAGAAAGTGGCATCCCCTCTAAAGCTATTGGTGTTGGTGATCGTCACACGGAGAGCACTTACTGAGCAACTACTACTGCCCAATATACACCTTCCCAGGGCATTAGATCTGGGGTTGGTACACACACTGTGATAAGTGGTAAACATCTGGGCATCCTGTTTTGATCATTACTCTATAGTGCTTATTTCCTTGTGTATCTGTTGGAAGCATTCATTTGTTCAGCGTGGATACTTAAGGACTCTTACTTGGAAACTTCTTGTATGGTGACAGTTTTTACCTCGAATTTTAGAGGTCAGTCGGTTAAATGGACTTCGAGTTCACTTAATTTGGCTGCTGTTGGTTTTAGCACTTTTACAAAGAGTGTAACAGAAAAAAATGCAACCTGACACTGAGGAGCCTTACATCATTTTCATAAATCAACTTACTAACCAAGGGCACTTCGGGTCATAAATGCCTCCTTCAGTTTCCAAAAGGTGTGTTGGTGGTGTTTTCTTAAATCACTGTTAGCCAGCCTTCCAGATAAAATTCACTGGCTTTAAGACTGTGACATGATAGGGATCTTATTGCCAAGATTTTTCTATATAATATTTCAAACTCGCTTCCTTCCAAAATCTGATTTTATTTTGAGCTACAGTACAACTCTGTGAATGTTGAAGTCAGAGGAAGAAAGGCATCTTCTTCCCCATAAAATGAGTTCTCTGAGTCTGGACTGGAAATATTTTGCAGGTCACAAGCAAGGGGAGAGCTTTGCAGAAATGAGTTTAAATTTCCCTGTGACCAGTTTAATTTTTGCCTAGAGGTAAGCATAGGATGGTAGTACTTGAAGTCTTTTGAGGATACAGCCCTTGGCATTATACAATGTGGTTAGTGTCATAAATACTTTGGTCTGTGCAGTCTTAAACATAAGATTTGGATTGGAATGATTTACTTAGATTGGTGACTTGGATTACTCTAATTTTAGCCTAATCTCATGAGCCCAATTAGAATTTTCAAGTTTTGGGGCACCTGGGTGGCTCAGTTGTTGAGCGTCTGCCTTCGGCTCGGGTCGTGATCCCGGGGTCCTGGGATCAAGCCCCGCATCGGGCTCCCTGCTCGCCGGGAAGCCTTCTTCTCCTTCTCCCACTCCCCCTGCTTGTATTCCCTCTCTCACTGTCTGTCTCTCTGTCAAATAAATAAATAAATAAAATCTTGAAAAAAAAAAAAAGAATTTTCAAGTTTTGCTTTTATGAGAGATGCTTTGGAGAGCATCATTTTCCTAAATATCTAATGAGTCTTGAAAAGATGAGAGTTCTGTGTATATGCTGACAAGTCAGGTACACCATATTGGTAAGAAGTTGCAGAAGCCCTTCTGATATGAGGCTCTTTTCTGTCATGCAGAGTAACAAATGGGGGAAAACCTAGGCCCAGAAATGGCTAATCAAGTGAGAGTTCTTTGTGCATAGTCTGTGCGTCTTCCATTTCTAGGATCAAAGCAATCAGAGGTAACTCAGTGTAAGGGCAAAGGCTTTGGAGACAGAAAAAATGTGGGTTTGAATCTGGGTTCTATTGACTAAGTGTGGGAGCTGTGTAAGCTAGAGAGCATCACTTGGTGTTTCTGAGCCTCAGTTTTCACTTGTGCAAAATGGTGATTACAAATATCTGTCTTGGAGGACTATCGTGAGGACTGAAAAGATACGTGAGAAGACATACATAAACAACCTTGCTTGGCCCCAGAATATAATGAATGCTTAATAAATGTTAGTTTCCTCATCATCCTCATCTGACATTTGAAAGCCTCCTTCTGTTGGTGACAAGGAATGAGAGTCCTCGGTCATCTGTCAGAGACTGAACTGGAAAAGGCAAGAAAGCAACTGGTGACTTTGAAACAGGAATCGAAATTTTCTGGAGGGGCCAAAGATGGTTTCTAGTCCAAGGAGCTCGACACGTATTAGGAGCCTGATTACAAGTTTTGTCACTGCATCTTGGCTTGTATGAAATTATCCCTTCTAAAGATGGAGATTACCCATCTTTCCTGAAGAGCAAATGAGCAACAAGCTAATGGAGTTTCAGATGAAAGACAGAAGGCTGGATGCTTAATGTCATTAAATGTGCTGAAAGGTTTGGGTGTGGAGAAGAGCAGGACTGGCATCAGACACAACTCTCTTTTGGATCTCAGCCATACCCCTTTCTAGCTGTGGCCTCAGAATGTAGCTACCCTCCGTGAAGCACTTTCCTCACCTACACAACAGGGACAACTCCTACCTCATGGGCTCAGTGTGGAAATTAAATAAAGCCACCCGTAGAGAGCCTGGCACACCATAGGCCTCCGCGAACGCTGGTTGACAGTTAAGCACAGAGCTTGTCTGTGTATGGGGGAGGGGAGAAGGATCATGCAAAGTGCACATCCCTCTTCAGATTGCTTATGAGCCCGGAGAATATACTGAGCGCTTAAGCAGTGGTCCCTTCAGGGGAAGAATACAGTGGGAACCACATCTGCTTGCTTTATGGTGACACCCAAAGTGCCACGGCCCTGACCTCAGCATGAGTTGCTGGACCTGTTAAGAGCTAAGTTCCAGTATTTTCTTTTGAAGTCCTGGTCAATCAGTGTATTACAAAAACACAGCGCACGAACACTCGCCCAGTGGTCAGTGTGAGAGCTTTTTTGTTTTTAAGCCGATATCCTATCAACTTTTATTTTCTTCTTAAAATGTCTTTGTTTGGGTGGAGAGCCTTGGCCTCCGGTAGGCAACAGGCAGCTTTCGCAGGTCTGCGCCCAGTCCCCAAAGAGCTTGGATTCCGAGCAGTCTGATAACACGCTTTAAGGATATAAAAGAAACTTCGGAAAACCAATTTCTGGTGTATCATTTTATTTTCCCTGTGTTCATTTTTATGCAAACTAATGCCATTCATTTTGGATTTTCTTCCACCAGTAAAAGCCTGCGTCTGAGGCCTTAGTCTGTAGCATTTTAACTGTGTCCCTTCATCCCCGCAGGCGGTGGCGAAGCCCCCCGCTGCCAGTGGGCCAGCCTCTGTAACTTGGCCATGAACTCTTTCCTGAGATCTTCTTCTTTTCTGCATAACTCCAGTCTTCTCTAAGGTGCAGTGATTTGCTTTTCTTAATTCCATGGACCCACATGACCAGACACCTAGTGGGCAATGTCTTCTTCATGTTCAGTTACCCAGTTACTCGCCAGCTGGAGATGACAGTCTCTTGTGCTTTTGGGTGTGCCTGGGGATCAGCAGCCAGTAGCTGCATGACAGAGTGGGGAAAAAGCGCTTGGGCTTTGGGGTCAGACAGACTTGGGTTTGAATCTTGCACTGATGGCAGCTGTGTGATGTTCCCTCTGTGCCTCGGTTTGTTCGGCAGTAAAGCCGAGTGTTCGGTGTGGCTGTGAAGTGCAGAGATGACACGCGTGCAGCGCCAGCCTGTTTCCCAGCACAGAGTAGATGCTGGTGAAGTGAAGCTGCTGTTTTGTGCTTGTCGTCTCCTGCAGGCTCCCCCCGTTGGTTTAGAGCCCTGGCACTGCCTCTGTGGAGGGGGGGCTTGCTCAGAGATGCAGGGCTGGAGCCTCAGACCCCCTGCGGGTCGAGGGGTGCCGTGCTTCGGGGAGCCCCATCCCTCCCTCTCACCACAGCTCCCGACTGCTCACCGGAGGCCTGCCCAGGCTGCTTCCGCTGAGGGCTCGGACTCCAATTTCACTTCGCCACCTGGGTTTGAATGTCCCTAATCGTTCCTGGTGGTGAGAATTCCGTGCTACCGGTTCACCCTGCAGTCATGCCCAAAGTGGCCAGGGCATTGACCTTCCAGCCTGTTCGTCCTTCTCGGCCAAGGAGGCAACCGGGACCGCAGGGGCCGGATCAAAAAAGAGATGATCAAACTGAAGCCTTTTCCTTCCACCAGTGGGATGAAGATGGGGAGCTATAGCAGGTTCAGTGGCTGCTGGGGCAGCCGGAGCAAAAGAATCTGGATGCGTGGCTTGTGGAAGCTTTGGCATCAGACTGGGGACTCCTTGGTCGGGTCCCTTGCAGTGGCTGCAAGGAGGTTGATCACTGGAACATCTGTCTACAAGGCATCCCCCTAAGGATGTTACCCTCCCTTCCTGCCATGTTCAGCACAATTTCTGTAGACCAGTAGCTGAGCATAAAAGATCTTTCGGATGGAAACAACGATAGAAATAGCTAACATTAATTGAACACTTATATGCCAGTTACCGGACTAAGCAGCTTCTGAAAGACAGAAGGCTGGATGCTTACGTACGCTCTCATTTACTCCCTTTCTACCAACCCTAGCAGAGAGGCATGGGTGCATGTTAACCCCTTTCCTCAGATGAGGAAAGTGAGGAGTTCGGGGGTTTCACTAACTTGCTAAATGTCCCAGGGCCAATAAATCCTGGTGCAGGGACTCAAACCCAGTCCTCTGTCTCCAGAGCCTGAGCACTTAACCTCCATGCATGGACAAGGGCTTCCTGAAGCCCCTTTCTGTGTCAGGACACGTCCCCGTCCTCAGAAAATACTCCTCTGTCACCAGAAGCGAAGGGGACATTATTGATCATTTAGTTTAGCACCACTGCCTTATAGCAACCTCACTGTATAGGAAAGATGGTCTGTATTCTCCCTGGTGGTGGATTGCAGGGGGAACCAGACGTCAGCGGCCTCTCACCATCCGGGTCTTGTACGTACCATTCTATGTCTGTGGTCACACCAGGGTCAGCTCACATGCCGGTCTTCGTGCTTCTTTCACTTAGCGAAATGCAGTGGTGAGCAAGGGGGACATGAGGGTTTCTTTGTAGAGATGGGAGTGTTTGCATCATATATACCAGCAGAGAATGCAATACTCTCTGTTCCCCAGAGCCCTGGCTGCGCTGCCTCAAGGGAATTTTTGCTTTTTTATTAAGTGTGTAGGGCTCTGCTCAGATGAGCCTGCTCTTCCTCTCAATCATGCAGAGCAGTTCAGGATTTCTTCAGCCACTGCCTCCCACCTTGCTTAACCAAACCCATTTTACGATAAAATAGAAATAAAGCAACCCTCCTCATTGGGGCCCACCCTCCTTAGAATGAAATAACTTTATGTCCCCTGTTGTCACCTTAGTTAAGGAGCTGGGATAATCTTTCACACCTAGGTTTCATAACCCCTCACACGCATGCCAGAGATGATAGGTGGGCCTGTTTTCCATAGAAAAGTACTGGTCACTTTCATCTCTGATGGTGGATGACCAGCTCCCTGTCCCCCTTCTTCTTGTTAGTTGGCAGCCCTTACAGGGGTCATCAGCCCACCCTGGGAGCTCACTCTCCTTCCGCCTCCGCTCCTCCAATGCCACCCCCACTCCGCCTAGGAACAGCCAATAGTACTTAATTACTCCACATCTGCACACCCTTAGCCTTTTCTCTGTCCATTTTGAAGAAGACGCTGACCTCTGCTATTATATCAGCAACTCTAAGCCTTATGGCCTCCACTGAGCTCGAGTTAGATTCATCTGTTCAGTAAATATTTATTGAGATCTTACATGGACAAAAACAAAACTGCTTTTGTGGCATTTAGATGGGGAGAGAGCCATAAATTAAATAATCAGCTATGAAATACTGAGTTGATTTCTCTGAAGGAGAGCACAGAGCTTAATGTCTTCCGTAGGAAGTGAGTGAGAAACTCAGATGCGCCGGTTGGAAAAGAGTGTACTAGGGGTGTTGGGAAAGAGGTGGGAACAACAGGGCCTACAGGCAAACACCGTTCCCTGGGGCAGAAGGGAGCAGACCAGTTTGAGAAACAGAAAGCCCGTGTGACGATAGCACAACAAAGGGAGGGTAAGGGACATCGGGGTAGGCCAAAGATACGTCCACGTCCTCATGCCAGGAACCTGTGAATTTTACCTTATTTGGAAAAAAGGTCTTTGCAGATGGAATTAAATTACGAATTTTGAGATGAGATTACCGTGGATTATTCTAGTGGGACTTAAATAACATCACATGTGTCTTTATAAGAGCAGCAAAGGGAGATCAGATGCACAGAGGAGAAGATTATATGAAGACAGAGGCAGAGATTGGGTGATGTGGCCACAAGTCAAGGAGTGTTGGCAGGTCATCGGGAGCTGGAAGAGGCAAGGAACAGATTTTCCCCAAGAGCCTTTGGCAAGAGCATGGCCTATTGACAGCAGTTTTGGACTTCTGGCCTCCAGAACTGTGAGAAAATAAACTTAGGTTGTTTTAAACCCCCCAATTTGTGGTAACTTGTTAGGACATCCACAGGCCATTTCCCTCTAACATTTGTTAGTGGCACTCAGGATTTTCGAGATTCAGACAAGGCCCATTCAGGAATGCTATAAGACATACAGAAAACTTTATTCTTACCTTCAATTTAATTGAAGTTCAAGCAGGAACATGTTTGTATATTGAACATTTTGCATATGCTTACAAATATATGAAGAAATGAAGTATGTTGGGGGATGTCTTTTTTTACTCTTATAAGCCTCATAATGTGGTTTCCTCCTCTGAGTTGGAAGGCCCTATGGTCACATCTTTTCTGGTTTTGCTCGTTGGACAAAATATGTTGAGAGCATTAAGCAAACCAAGAGGGAAAATATTCCTTTTTCCGCCTATGCTTAGTAGATGAGGTACTTACCTGGCCCCTAATGTAATTTTTTCCCCTTGACTAACAATACTTTAAAATCATTCAACCTAGAATTTTGTTCTAATGATAAAGAAAGTTTTAATTATGGGGTTGGGGTTAAATTGTCATGATTCAGAACATTAAATTCTTCTTGGAGAGCATGAACAGTTACAGTTCTGCCACTTCAGAAATTCAGTTTTGTCTAGAATAACTCAAAAAGAGAAATATAAAATGATATTTGGTTTAACATCCTTCAAATTAGCATTTGGTTGTGCAAAATATTAGAAATGAACTTCATGGAAGTTTAGAAAAGGTTTGTGGAAAAGAAATCTATACTAATAACAGGTATATATGATATATGATAACTATTTTTATACTAACATGTATTAATTATGTGCGCTTACTTAAATAGGCCACTTGGTCTAGAAGCTTGAAATGTTTGTCTTAATGGGATTTTTCAAGTATTTATTGTTTTTTAAATCTTTTTATGGAAAATTACAAACCTGCCACAGTAAAGAGAATTGCGTACTGAATCCCATGTACCCATTGTCCGGTTTTGATAATTAACTCACCTGGCTAGTCATATTGCCTTTATTACCCATCCACTTCCTCTCACTGAATTACTTTTATGCAGGTCCTCTCATTTCATCCTTAAATATTTCTTTTTTTTTTAAGTTTTTATTTATTTATTTGACAGAGAGAGACACAGCAAGGGAGGGAACACAAGCAGGGGGAGTGGGAGAGGGAGAAGCAGGCTTCCCTGGGATCATGACCCGAGCCAAGGCAGACACTTAACAACTGAGCCATCCAGGCACCCCTCATCCTTAAATATTTCTATATGTATATATTTAAAAGACAGAGACTTTTAAAAAGCACAATCAAAATACCAATATCACAGCAACAAATTCCTTAATATCATCAGATCAAGTCAGTGTTCAGCTTTCCCAATTGCCATGTATATTTATCTCTCATGTGTAAAAATTCAAATAGCATAAAAATTTGAATGAACTATAAAATACGTATATATGTAAGGTAATGTTCATTATATCTCATACATATACATATGTGTTTATGTACAGTTCTAATTAGAACCCAGATAAGGCCTAGACAGCACAATTTTTTTTTTTTTTTTTTTTATTTGAGAGAGAGAGTGAGAGAGAGAGAGAGCACAAGAGGGGGGAGTGGGAGAGGGAGAAGCAGACTCCCTGCCGAGCAGGGAGCCCGATGCGGGACTCGATCCCGGGACTCCAGGATCATGACCTGAGCCGAAGGCAGTCGCTTAACCAACTGAGCCACCCAGGCGCCCTAGACAGCACAATTTTTTAAATTTTTTTATTTAAAGTCAGTTAACATTATGTATTATTAGTTCCAGAGGTAGAAGTCAGTGATTCATCAGTCTTAGGTAATACCCAATGCTCATTACATCACGTGTCCTCCTTAATGTCTATCACCTAGTTACCCCATCGCCTCCCCCCCCAGCAACTCTCATTTTTTCCTATGATTAAGAGTCTTTTGTGGTTTGTAGCCCTCTCTGATTTCATCCTTGTTTTATTTTTTCCTCTCTTCCCCTATGATCCTCTGTTTTGTTTCTTAAATTCCACATATGAGTGAGATCATTTGATAATTGTCTTTCTCTGATTATTTCACTTAGCATAACACATTTGATAATTGTCTTTCTCTGATTATTTCACTTAGCATAACACCCTCTAGTTCCATCCATGTCATTGCAAATGGCAAGATTTCATTTTTTTTTTGATGCCTGACTAGTATTCCATTATGTATATATATACCACATCTTCTTTATCCATTCATCTGTTGATACTCATCTGTTGATATCTCTTTCCATAGTTTGGCTATTGTGGACATTGCTGCTATAAACATTGGGGTGCAGGTGTCCCTTTGAATCACTACATTTGTATCTTTGCGGTAAATCCCTAGTAGTGCAATCCTGCATCATAGGGTAACTCTATTTTCAACTTTTTGAGGAACCTCCATACTGTTGTCCAGAGTGGCTGCACCAGCTTGCATTCCCACCAAGAGTGTAAGAGGGTTCCCCTTTCTCCACATCCTCACCAACATTTGTTATTTCCTGACTAGTTATTTTTAGCCATTCTGACTGGTGTGAGGTGGTACCTTATTGTGATTTTGATTTGTATTTCCTGTTGCCAAATGATGTTGAGCAATTTTTCATATGTCTGTTGGCCATTTGGATGTCTTCTTTGGAGAAATGTCTGTTCATATCCTCTGCCCATTTCTTGATTGGATTCTTTGTTCTTTGGGTGTTGGGTTTGATAAGTTCTTTATAGATTTTGGATACTAACCCTTTATCTGGTATGTCACTTGCAAATATCTTCTCCCATTCTGTCGGTTATCTTTTGGTTTTGTCATCTGTTTCCTTTGCTGTGCAAAAGTGTCTTATCTTGATGAAGTCCCAATAGTTCATTTTTGGTGAGAATTTTTACATCCATGTTCATCAGGGATATTGGTCTGTAATTCTCCTTTTTGGTGCGGTCTTTGGTTTTGGGATCAAGGTAATGCCGGCTTCATAGAAAGAGTTTGGAAGTTTTCCTTCCATTTCTATTTTTTGAAACAGCTTCAGAAGAATAGGACTTAATTCTTTAAATATTTGGTAGAATTTCCCTGGGAAGCCATCCGGCCCTGGAGTCTTGTTTGTTGGGAGATTTTTGATTACTGCTTCAATTTCCTTGCTGGTTATAGGTCTTGTTCAGGTTTTCTATTTCTTCCTGGTTCAGTTTTGGTAGTTGGTACATCTCTAGGAATGCATCCATTTCTTCCAGATTGCCTAATTTGTTGTTGGCATATAGTTGCTCATAATATGTTCTTATAATTGTTTGTATTTCTTCGGTGTTGGTTGTGATCTCTGCTCTTTCATTCATGATTTTAATTATTTGGGTCCTTTCTCTTTCTTTTTTGATAAGTCTTGCCAGGGGTTTATCAATCTTATTAATTATTTCAGAGAATCAGCTCCTAGTTTCATTGATCTGTTCTACTGTTCTTTTGGTTTTTATTTCATTGATTTCTGCTCTAATCTTTATTATTTCTCTTCTCCTGCTGGGTTTAGGCTTTATTTGCTGTTCTCTCTCCAGCTCCTTTAGGTGTAGGGTTAGGTTGTGTATATGAGACCTTTCTTGTTTCTTGAGAAAGGCCTGTAGTGCTGTATACTTCCCTCTTAGGACCGCCTTTGCTGCATCCCAAAGGTTTTGAACAGTTGTGTTTTCATTTTCATTTGTTTCCATGAATTTTTAAAATTCTTCTTTAATTTCCTGGTTGACCCATTCATTCTTTAGTAGGATGCTCTTTACCCTCCATGTATTTGAGTTCTTTCCAACTTTCCTCTTGTGATTGAATTCCAGTTTCAAAGCATTGTGGTCCAAAAATATGCAGGAATGATCCCAATCTTGTGGTACCGGTTGAGACCTGATTTGTGACCCAGGATGTGATCTATTCTGGAGAATGTTCCATGTGAGCTCCAGAAGAATGTGTATTCTGTTGCTTTAGGATGGAATGTTCTGAATATATCTGGGAAGTCCATCTGATCCAGGGTGTCATTCAAAGCCCTTGTTTCCTTGTTGATCTTCTGCTTAGATGATCTGTCCATTTCAGTGAGGGGGGTGTTAAAGTCCCCCACTATTATTGTATTATTATCAATGTGTTTCTTTAATTTTGTTAATTGGTTTATATAATTGGCTTCTCCCATGTTAGGGATATAAATATTAACAATTGTTAGATCTCCTTGTTGGATAGACCCTTTAATTATAATATAGTGTCATTCTTCATCTCTTATTACAATCTTTGGTTTAAAATCTAATTTGTATGATACAAGGATTGCCACCCCAGCTTTCTTTTGATGTCCATTAGCATAATAAATTGTTTTCCACCCCCTCACTTTAAATCTGGAGGGGTCTTTGGGTCTAAAATGAGTCTCTTGCAGACAGCGTATCAAAGGGTCTTGCTTTTTTATCCAATCTGATACCCTGTGTCTTTTGATTGGGGCATTTAGCCCATTTACATTCAGACTAACTATTGAAAGACGTGAATTTAGTGCCATTATATTTCCTGTAAAGTCACTGTTTCTGTATCTTGTCTCTGTTCCTTTCTGTTGTATTCTACTTTTGGGCTCTCTCTTCACTTAAAGGATCCCTTTTAATATTTCTTGTAGGGCTGGTTTGGTGATCGCAAATTCTTTTAGTTTCTGTTTGTCCTGGAAGCTTTTTATCACTCCTGTTTTGAATGACATCCTAGATGGATAAAGTATTCTTGGCTGCATTTTTCTCATTTAGCACCCTGAATATATCATGCCAGTCTTTTCTGGCCTGCCAGGTCTCTATGGATAGGTCTGCTGCCATAGATAGCACAAGTGATTGCTAATCTCTTAATTTCTTTGTATTTACATACAGGAAAGTATACAGATTATGTGTACAGCCCAGTGAATTTTCACAATGGGAACACTTCTATGTAACCAGCACCCAGATCAAGAAATGAATATTACCAACTCCTGAGCAGAAGTTCCCGCATCTTTCCCACAATACCCCCTGCCCCAAGGATAACCATTATTTTGAGTTCTAGCACCATGGTTTAGATTTGCCTGTCTTTGGAGTTTATACAAATGGAATCTTAGAGTATGTACTATTTAGTTCTTAGTTTCTTCCTCTCAATATTGTTTGTGAGATTGATTCACCCACGTTGTTGCATGTAGCTGTAGTTTGTCAGTCTCATTACTGAACAGGATTCTGTTGTAAAAATTGTACTACAATTATTCTATTTTTGATAAACATCTGGACTTTTTCCAGGTTTTGGTTATTACAAATAGTGCTGCTAGGAACATTTTTGTACATGTCTTTTGGTGACTATACCTACATATTGCCGTTAAGTATATATCAAGGTCAAAGAGAGTATCTCTCTTCATCTTCAGTATATAATGCCAAACAGATTTCTGAGAGGTAGTACCAATTTATACTTTCGCCAGCAATGTATAGAGTGGCGAGTGCTCCACACATGTGGTCATTATTAATTGTAAATTACTTAGTGGGCAGGGAGTGTTGCTGAATGAATTTTTGGTTGAAAATTGATGGGCGTAAGAAATCCATTTCTTCTAGATATTCTATAGACAGAGTTTAGAAAACATAATGCTGTTTATTAATCTGAAATTTTAAGGCAGTGGATTTTGGCCAGAGTAAAGACAATTTTCTCATTCATTCTACATCTGAGAAATATTTCCCATTTGTAAAATATCCAACTCTTTATTTATAACCATCTTCTGTGTGTGGATATCTCTCTTACTGTGATGAATACAGAGAATTGTTTGCCATGATTCCCTTGGGAAGAACTCTTAGAAATCTGGAGCAGTAACGTTAAGGTGACTTTCAGTCTATTTTTTCAAAGCCAACTGGTGCTTAACCCAAGTATCCACTTTCCATCTTTTTTTAGTTGTCTGATGGTCTTCTATGGGATCTTCTTTGGCTTCTGCATTTCTCTGAAACTGTGAAGATTAAAGACAACTGTATACCTGGAAGAGATACACACTACTAAGCTTAGAGAAAAATCCTACCTTCTGGCCCATACATTTTATACTTCTCTGAACATTTTTAAGTAGAAGATATTAGATGTCACATAATGGCATTGTGTGATAAGGTGTCCAGCTGTAACCAGCTTTTGCCTATAGCTAAAATACATTCCCTCTAATGCTTACTCTATGCTCTTTCCTTTTGAATTCATCCAAATTGAAATAGAGTCATGCTTTTTCCCCTCTGATTACTTTTTATTCTTTCCTCATCTTTCCAGTTGCTCTTTGTGTACTCTCCTTCCCCACTGATGTCATCAGCTCTGCACACTGGATCTCAAGACACACACCAAGGTATCAGGAAGAAGTTAGGATCAGTTTTAGGATGACTGCTACATCTTGTTCTCCACTTTATGCTGTAGAATACGTTTCTGTAACATAGGAAAGACCCATCTCCTTCAGGAATTGGGAGTCTGTGATGTTTTTGAGTAATAACCAAATCGTGTTCACTCTGTCTTAATTTTTAGGTGTGATGGAATCAACAACATTTTTTATTACACTCAGAGACAGAGCGTTCTTTTCCCCTCTATAACCTTCTATTAATTTCTGAAAGTCTTGTTGAGGATACGCTCTACACCTTATTGGTCTCTGGTTAACCCAGGAGAGAGATCCCTTACCGAGGTGACTATGAAAGAGGAGAAACTAGTAGTTAGGCATCATTAGAGATGCTCTCTAGGTGCTGATGATCAGAAGACAGTTCTCCCTTGGTTTTTTTCTACTTGAAGAGAGTTCCCTAAGCTCAGAAAAATCGGCCATGTGGGAATAACGTTAAGTGGCCCATCTTGGGGGCAGTGACGGAGAGTCTGTTACTGAATGTGAGCCGCTTCAATGCCACAGGCTTCTGAGTGACTGCCCCACAGCCTGAGCTGCGGGCACTTCCAAGAGAGTCTTTGTGTAAAGCATCTGATCGCCAGACTTTGAGAGGTAGGTGCAAAGTTTCTTTAAAGGGCATGAAGTCCAGGCTTTTGCCATAATCATGATAGTTCCCCTCAGAGATTCTTTGGGAACAAGTGCTGGATTACGCTGTTGCTCAGGAGTCTCAACAAAGCCGTGCCTTTTTATCTTGCTCCACCATGGGTTCAAAAATGGATCTTCACAAATATTAGGGCTTTTTCAAAGTGTGAGTCCTTTTCGAACGTTTCTGAGATCTGACTCTTTTTCTCAGTCCCACTTTGTGCCTTCTGTGTAAGACTAGGGCAAAGGATAGTGACTATGGAGACTTATTTTTCATATTAAACTGTTTGTTTTCAGACTGGGAAGTGATCTGACCTAAGAAGCTGTTAGTCATTAGCGAAAATCTGAGTGATCTTTTGGAAGGCTGAAGTCAATCTGTATACAAATACGAGCTTATAAAACAAGATAGTACCTCTGAGTGTAGATCCTTATAAATCAAAATGCATCTCGGGGAGTGGCACATAAGGAGAAGGTATTCCCTTTTGAAAAGCCTGTTTGGAGGTAGTGATATCATCCTCTAATCAGGTAATGTGTGCATTTGGACCTTTTTTTGGTCATTAAACTTTAGCTATAATACACATTCTTATCCAGTCACTGCCCATTTACTGTTATGGTCAATAGCCCACTCGCAAGTCTTCATAGTCAGTTTCCAACCCCCCTCACTCCCCTGCCTTGTGTAAAGAATGCTTAATGTCTAAGAATGAGAGTTTTGTTTGTGGAAACACCTCTGTTTTGTGAAGCTGGTGCGTGAATATATTCTTCCTCCCATTCCTGGCTTCTTCCCACTATAGTTGGCAGTGACTTTTCTTGTTGGTAATTGGTCTTTGTGTGTCGTTCTTGAGCATGTGCACACCGTGCTCCTTGGCATTCTATTGGAATTGTTCTGGATTTTCTCATTTACTTCTCCATCACTTTTTCTGTCACTATGTCATGCTCCTCAGTCCTGATTTTCTTCGAAGACCCGTCTGTGTTCCCTTCCTTGAGCTGTTGCCCTCATGGCTGTCACTCCTGTCTGAGAATAGCTACAGCTTCTTGTTTAAACTAGTTTGGTCCCAGAGAGTCGGAAAATGGTGAATTCTTTTGCTTTCCCTTTACATGTGGAGCTCTGTATTATTACTACTACTTTCTCCTTTGTTTTCTATTCCAGAAGACCTGTTTCACCTTGTTCATCAAGATTTGATTATCTAGGGGAGATTTTACTAATAGATGGGGCCACTTCTGATTTGTTGATAAGCACTTGAATTTGATAATAGTCTGCTATGACTTTTGTATTCTCTTAGCTTGTTACTTCTGAACAATTTCTCAGTCACTCATATTACATAACTTCTTATCATAAGTTACAAGGCTCTAATCTCTTGATCCACCTGCTAAAAGTCCTGGCCCCATTCATCTTGATCTTGTTGCCTCTTTTCAGAGGCTTGTCCCTTCACGTGTCCTCTGTATCCCATATGCTCTTACTTTCTCAGAGACTGTCATGCTTTTCCATTTATCTTCTCTCCAGCCAGCTGTAGGAAACTCTTCCCATAAGTATACCTACATGATTTCATAGCTCCCATTTAAAAATAATCCTTTTAGGACCCCACACCCCCTGCCAACCTCTCCTCTTAGCCTGCCTTCCCTGGAGAGATATCTGCACTGGTTTGGGCACTTAATAATCCCTCCTTTATCCTTGAGCCCACTTCAGTCTGGCCAAGACTCACCCCACTTGGCTCTGGTCCTGAGAAGATTGTGGGGATCCCCAATGCTACCTAATCCAATGGACATCTTTCCCCTCCTCTTCATCCCACCTGTCAAGAGCATTCAACACAGTCACCCACTCTTTGCCTGAAAATCATTTCTCTCTTGGCATCAAACACACCATACTCTCTCTTGGCTATCCTTCCTCCCCATCACTTACTTACATTTTGGTCTCCATTGCAGATCTCTTGTACCTTAATTCTTGAATTTGGAGACTCTTGGACTCTGTCCTGGAACCTTCTTCTTTTATATTTTCTCTCTTTCTCTGCATTCTTGGTGCTCTGACCAGTGTGTCAGGGACTATTATTTCTAATACTATTATATTTATGTTGTAGGGTATTTGTGACAAAATAAGAATTCACATAAACTGCCTAGAATACAGAAAATATTCCATAAAGGGTACTACTGGTATATATTTTTTCATCTTTGTTTCTCTCATTAATGTAAATAAAGTGTAGGTTCAAATATTTGTTAAAAGAAAGAATAGTTGAATTTATCTTTCTTTGGTTTTGGACTTTCAGTGTGTTGGTTTTCTGTTTGGTGTCAATTGCCACATACTCCCTCTAAGAAGGCATATATCTCAGTCTATCAGATATTGGGACAAACATTTTAAGATCTTTTTCTTTGACCCACCTACCTTTCATTGGTCTACTCTCTTGATGTCACTCGTTTTGATTGTTCCCAAATCCAATGTGTGTCCAGGGGAGTTACCTAGTTACTAACTCTAGGGGAAAATTATTAAATTATGTTTCTAATTAAGCTACTTTGGAGAAGGATTCAATGAGTTAGTATATGTTTACACAGAAAGCCCTTAGAATAATACTTGGCACCTAGTCAATGTTTGGTAAGTGTCAACTATTGTTAGTATTTTTTTAAATTCTTATTCTGCAACATGGGAAACCCCTTCACAGAAGGGTACATTCATCTGTTTATGGACATGGTGGCCACAATTATCTGCCTTTCCCCCTCTGTAGGGAGATGTTTTCAAGTGTTGTCCAGAGTCTGACCGGTTCAAGACAATGTGAGGTACTCAGAAATTAGCAGATTTCTGGGCTCCACTACAGTGGGCTTACCAAACTAGGAGCTATGGGAGTGGGAACCAGGACTCTGCTTTTTAAAACAAATTTTCCTGGTTTGTTCTTATTACATGTACACGTTTGAGAATTATTTTTGTACCCAAATGAATTGTGAGCCCTTGGAGGTACAATAACTTTCAAGACATCATCATGTAGTGGTTCTTTAATAAGTGGTTTGTGGAATTATAGACCTTAAAGAACATTGGGTCCATTGCCCTTTTGTTGCCAATAGGAAATAGAAGCCTAGCAAGAAGAATCTCCTTCTCCAAAGTCAGATTATTTGCTAGTGATGGAATCAGGGCTGAGATTCAGGCTTCCTGGCTCCCAGTTCTGTTCCTTTTCCACATTACACACAAGCTACCCATGCCCTAATGGCCCAGAAGGTTTTCCAGTCTGCTTTCCGTAAAGCAGTGGAGGGGGCTGTCCCAGGGGAAAACAGATGGCGAAGAGGAAGGTGAAAGGAGATAAAGTGTGATCTAGAGGGAACAAAAGAGAGAACTCAAGAAGATGATTGAAATTCTGTGAGAAGAGGACCATCAATTTTGATGACAGGAGGGTTTGGAGAAACAAGAAGGAGGTATTTATAAAAAACAGGAGAGTAAAGGAAGGAAAAACGAGAATAAGACTGTAATGGGTGTGCATTTACATTTCCTGCACTAAGTGTTCATAGCCCAGTGTAGTGATAAGAGCCCTGGATTGGAGACCCTGGTTTAAAACTCTTCAGAGTCGGGGCGCCTGGGTGGCTCAGTCGTTAAGCGTCTGCCTTCGGCTCAGGTCATGATCCCGGGATCCTGGGATCGAGCCCCGCATCGGGCTCCCTGCTTGGCGGGAAGCCTGCTTCTCCCTCTCCCACTCCCCCTGCTTGTGTTCCCTCTCTCACTGTGTCTCTCTGTGTCAATAAATAAATAAAATCTTTAAAATAAATAAATAAATAAATAAAACTCGTCAGAGTCTTGGACAAGGTCCCAAAGCTCCTCCTAGTTCCAGCATCTCCAGCTTAGCTTTGACCATGACAAAATGCCCAGTGCATTGCCGACCATCCAAGGCACCCTTGGGTGTTCACTGGGGAAAATGATGGGCATCCAAGGAAACCAGCCCCCACATTCTGAAGCTCTCCCCACACATGCCCGTGCACACTTGATGGTGTGAGGTCCATGCTGCCATGGTGCGTTTAAAAATAACTTTAATTAGAACTTTATCCTTGGAGGTTTTTAAAAGCAAGAAGAATAACAGCTGTGTTTATCTACCTCTGCTTGCCCATCCTGGTCCAAGGTGGTTGGTTGCTTGCCGCTCCAGGTGGAGCATGGCCAAATGTGGGGAAGTGATGAGACCTTCCGTGTGATGGCAGAACTCCATAGGGTTCCTCCCAGTTTTACTGTTACTCATCTTCAAATATGGAAAACATGAATCGTCAGGCTGCTTCCACTCAGTAGTTCCTTGAATTGACAGCTTTTTTGCACACTCTGGACCTCCTCTTCGGGAAGAAGCTATATTTGACTAGCTAAAGAAAGATGGAGAAAGGCAGGGGGGAATAAAGCCCTAATTTCTGTTTAGAATTTGTTTGAAGGGAAGATGAAGCATTTAAGGAATTCAGGTTGCTTAACTAAAAAAAAAAAAAAAAAATGAATTTCAGTGAGGGTATCAATAAGTAACTATTTTGAATTTGCAAATCACAAAGTTTTTTAAATATCTGTGCATGACAATTTGTGGTACTTTAGAGTCAAAGCTAAAGCACCTACTGTTCACACTTTTTAGTTGTTGAAAGGTCAAGATATAGATGTTTTACTAACCAGTGAAACCAATTTGTATTCCTTTTGAATATAATAATCCAATTATATAGCATTACAATTTATTAAATACACTCAGCTTAGGACTAAAGAAAAACTGGTTTTTATTATCCAGAGCAATTAAGTTTCAAATGTCCTTCTTTACTCACAGAACTAAACCTGGCGTTTTCTCAAGTTTACCTTTTTAATAAAGAATGTAGAATTTAATGACAATGTCATAAGGAACATAAAACTGAAAGGCATAAAAATGTAAGGTTTTGAGGGGCGCCCGAGTGGCTAAGTGTCCGACTCTTGCTTTTGGCTCACTCAGGTCATGATCTCAGGGTCATGAGATCGAGCCCTGCATCAGGCTCCGCGTTGGGCATGGAGCCTGCTTAAGATTCTCTCCTTCTCCCTCTGTCCCTCGCCCCCCCATCTTTTTCCCTCTCTTAAAAAAATAAAATAAAAAGTAAGGTTTTGATTCTGATAGAATATTTAGAATGAATCACTTTCAGGATTCTGTTCAGCTACACATAAATGAAAAACCTAATAAAGCATGGCTTCAGAAAGTCAGGAATGTATTTTTTTGCATAGGAATCCAGGGTGGATATTGTTGCTCCTCTGCCTCTCAGCTTTGTATGCCTTGCCTGGCTCCGATTGCCTTGTGGTTGCAAGAGAAGTGGGCTACCTGTAGGGCCACACCTGTCTTTCCAGAAGGAAGAGGGGACAAGCCAGGAGGCAGAAGGAGCAGGCCAGCTTTCAGTGAGATCTTCCAGAAACCCAGGTGACTTCCAAGTGTGTTTCATTAGTGAGGACTCAGCTGCAAGAGAGGTTGAAGACACAATGCCACCTTCCCCCTTCTAAAATCAGGGTTCTGGAAAGAAGAGCACAGATAGCAGGTAAGCTCCTAACCTTGTCAGCCCCCAAAGAGGGAACATACACATTTTCTGAAAGGGATTTCATCTTAAAGAACTGATTGTAATCGACTTAAAGATTTTCCTCTGACCCCTCTTTCACTTGTTTTCCATTCTGGGCCGTGTCACTTTTACCTTTCCTAGTAAGTGCACCTCTCTGGAGTTTTCTGCTACATAGCAATCAGTTTGAAAACAATTAATATGCACTTAGGGATTGGTCTGTGGAGTTGGGAAGAGGCCAGGAGGGCACAGTTCACCCCATTCTCTCGCACGGAGACGCATGCCATTTGTGAGTAATTGACTTATTCTTTCCATGCGTGGTCTTCACAGCACTACCTGCTCTCGGATCAGAGGTGGTTGTGTTCAGAACATGCTGAATAAAAACTCAAATGGCACTACGTGTGGTGAATGCCACCGCACCCACGGGCCAGTCTTTCACACATTCACCTCCTGTGCACCTTCACCCCCTGGGTGTGAACATTTCCAGATAGTCTGCCAAGCTCACTGCTCCGCCTCCTCTGGATGGAGTTGGCAAGGTGCATTTGGTTATCCAGTCTGCTTTGAAATGTTCCCCTCTAAACGAGGCCCAGATGGCACCACTTATATGCCATTGGTCTCCTTTTTACTTTTAAAGACCTCCACAGGTGGGACCAAACCTGGTTCAAGACCTATTTGAAAGGAAAGCACTTTCTGCTTTTCTTCTGTTGACTCTCTTTGCCTCCATTTCCTTTTAGGAATTCTGTCAAATTCCATCCTGCAGTTTTATTGAATCACTGCTCTTTACAAGTTGACTGTATTCCCAACACCAGATTTTCATTCTCTTTTCTTCTCAGCAGTTAGTCTCTCTACAGTCTGAAGTTTCTCAAACACAGGGTGAGTTGAAGCAAACCCTTCAACCAGACAGAGTTGCCAAGGAGGAACATGTGCGGATGCACGTCATGGCAGCCTATTGGCTTTCGGCCAGCAGCTCTTGTACTTGTACTCATGGGCTCTCACAAACTGGCGGAAGCACCACCTGATTCACTAATTTGTACCAGTCTCTTGGATGCTTTCACACTGGTGGTCCCTGAGTTAAGTACATACGATGGCATTCACTCAAGCAGAAGAAGGAGCCAAGGAAGAGGAAGGACAGAGGCAAAGAAGGGCAGACACCTAGGACTGTAGGTATGGGGGTGCACCAGGTGGAGGGCATCTGGCCTAACCCTGAGAGGAGAGGGAGAACAGAATGCTGGGCTATGTATTCATGGCAGTGAACCTTATGTATCTAACGGATACAGGGTCTACTCCCTCTTGGCACCAGGACAAAAGTTAAACTCTCCTTAGAATTATAAACCCTTAATGGTTTTTGCTTATTTCTTGATTATTCACAATAGCCCTCCCAACTCATATATAGCCCCTCTTTCTCCTACCCCCCCACCACGTAACCGTGGCGGCTATATTGATTAATGTGAGAAACTTTCATATTGTTGTATCTTCTTCTGATTGCATTCTATTTCTTCATCCAGCCAAATTTGATGGGCCCTCTCAACTTCCCCTCACATGCTGTCTCTCCCCCAGATGCTTTCTTGAGTCCCCTCTTCCAACTAGACGCTTCTCCTCTGTCTTCCCTTAGTGTCCTTGTGCGTCCTCATTATGGCTCTTCTCACACTGTCCTGAAGTTTATGTTTGCTTGTCTTCCCTCCTACTGGATGGCAGGATATTGAGGTCAGCAGCTGTATGTTATTCGGCTTCATAAACTGTCGAACATGGTGTCTGACAGAATGTAGTTGCTCAGTCCTTTTAGCTGAATTAATGGATAAAACCCAAAGAAACTGGCTCTGTTGTCAAATTTTATGGCTGCATTTTTTTTTTCATCTCTCCAATTGACATAATAGAACCCTACTTGCCAAGTCCCCGTGTGATGATTTAGTTTGAAGTTCTGGTCAAGGCTAGGGGTGGGGTGAGGTAGAATGGGGGAAGTTGCTGTGGCCAGATAGAGGAAGATTGATTTCAGCAAAGGTTTGCATGCAGGTCAACAGGTCTCTCTGACATGCACGAGCATAAAAATAGACCTGCAGTTCTTATCAGTCTGCAGTCAGCCTGTTGACTGAAAGGTCCTAAAAGAGGCTCCCAACATCAAGCCAGCAGAACACTAATGAAAAGCAGCCAATGATAGATTCAGGATAAAGGGAAGATGAACATCATCTTAGCCACAGACTCTACATACACTTCATGGCTCTCTTAGCCCTGGAACCACCTGCTGGCTGAATGCCTTCCATGGGAATGTTGCATAGCCACAAGTCTGTGATGCAATTCATTTGCCCCTTCAGCAGCCATATTTCCCACTAAGGTTACCCATGCCTACACGAAGGATGAGAGTTTGGGGACTCAAACCATCCTTCTCCATTTCTTCAAAACACCTGATCCTGTCATTATATCCTGTACCAGGAACCATCCCAGTAAATGTCATCCTTTTTACCCCAGCTGGGTTTTGTGCTCTAAACGACTGCCTCCGGCTCAGGTCACGATCCCAGGGTCCTGGGATCAAGCCCCACTTCAGGCTCCCTGCTCAGAGCGGGGGGCCTGCTTTTCCCTCTCCTCCCCACTCATGCTCTCTGTTGCTATCTCTGTTTTTCTCTCTCAAATAAATAAATAAATAAAATCTTAAAAAAAAAAAATGATTGGAGGAGCAGTAAGTATATAACATAAAACAAACGAGGTGTTGGGGTCAGGTGTTATTTTTTTTAAGCAGGGATAAAGGAAGAATCATAGTTAAGAATTGTAATCATAAAATCACCAAAGAAGAGAGAAGTGGAATGTTTTGAAAACCTAAATCTTTGCATGACTGAGTTAGCTGTTACACAGATACTAGGAAATGAGCAAGCCTTAGCTTAGGTGGGCAGGGCACAACATCTGATGCAGCAGCTCATCTGCAGCTTACCTGTTTACACATTTATGGTTAATATTACTCTTGTATTTAAAAAAAAAACAGGGGTTAAGAAAAGGGGGTGAGATTGCCCAGCATATCATGTTTTCAGTTCAAATGGCCAAATACAAGTATCTTGCCCTGGCTTTCTCCTATATGAAGTTTTATGTGATTTCCATTGTCTTATATAATGTGTGCACCATGATAAACAAAATTAATTGTTTTCTTCCCCACGTAAAGCCAGGCAGAACTTTTGTGTATAATTTTGTACCTAATTAACACATTACTGCATTTGTAAAGTACTAAGTGATTTGTAAAGTACTAAGTTTGGCAGTTCTAAAATGCCTCCCATCCATAAGGTCCAGAATCGTGGGAGCAGGATGATTACCAAAATCTTTGAAAACCTGAATGTACATAGGCAATTTTCTCTTATCTCAGCCAAATGCTGTGCACACATACATGCATGAGCACGCATGCACACACGCACACACACACACAACAAAGCTTACTGTCAAGCAGTATTATTTAAAGATAAAACTTACAGCCAAGAAAATAATTGCTCAAGATTCTTTCATCATGTTTCTGTTGGTGCACATGTTGAGAACATATCAGCTATGATCTGGAACATAATATAAATTACTTTATTCCAAATATTTCTGAGATGTATATTTTTTTCACATTTTACTACCTCTGAAGTTGGGATGTCTCTTAGAATCTGTGACATCTTTAGATTGTTAGCAGCCAGGTGGGAGTCATGACATAATTATGATTGCTGTGCAGAGTGGGCCTAACTGCTCATATTGTCGTCATTTCAATTAAGATAGATTGAGTATAATTGCCTCGTAAGTCTTAAAAGGATTATGCTGTTCAGCATATATATAAAGGCATGGAAATAGAGCAAAGTGATATGTAAGTCTAAGTCTAAAAGAGCTCTTTTAGTAGGTATGAAATAAAAGTATGCAATCAAAAAGCATTATATCATGGTTTATTTGGTAGCTCCTTTAATTGATGTTATATTAATAATAGTACATCTTGGTAATCAATAGTAACTTGAATATGATGAAAGCCAATATATGAGATCAAGACCTTTGCAAAGTGAACATGGATTTTTTTTTTCCTTTATATTCTTCCTGTGGGTATATTTTCCACTTCTCCATCTTACTAGAAACTAATGATACCTTCTATCTGAAGGTGGCATTGCTGACTTAGCATCCAAAGAGCATGCCATTCTGGTTTTGGTGCTGGTGCATCCCCTTAGCGCCCTAAGTAACAATCCATCCATGTTCTTTTGCCCATGATCCACATATGTATGTGTGTGAGAGAAAGAGAACAAAAGTGTTGAAAGGACAGATGGCCAGTTTTCAAGTAGAGTCTGAGACTAACAGAACAATGTAAGCCACTAGAGTCAAATGGCCCTCAGTTTTGACGATGACCAAACACAGATCTCTAACCAGCAGAACTAATCAGTTACAGACATAAAAACTAAGTTAAGTTCAAAGACATCTGGTCCTAGCCAGCCTAAAGCTATACTTTTAAACTAAGGAAGCCTCACATTGTTTTGTGATTCTACACACATTCTCCTGTTTCTCTCATTTTGGGATTTGGACTCAATCTGTCCTGTGGAAGTAGATGTGAATAAGAGTTGCCACATTATTTGTCTGGCCTCTGCATGGCTGCTTAGTGATTTTGTGGTGCATATTCATCAGGAAAAGATTATGTCCAAGAACAAAACAACATCTGAGAAGAAAGCCTTTCTGGGTGGAGATATGTTGGCTGATACTGGGTTTCAAGAAGAGACATCAAAGAAAAAGCCATCTAGTATAATTCCTTCTTAGTTTATTATAAATCTGTAATTGCATTTCTGTAATTCTAGAATTCCAAGCTTATTATAAGTCTATATTGTGTGGTCTGAAAATAGAATTTGCATCTTCCTGTGGACATGTTTACTCTTATATTTTTAGAAAGTGCTATTTTTTGGTGTGCAAAGCCCATCTGATGCCATCTTGGATTACCTTAAATTTCACTCCTCTCGAGGTTCTTTCACCACATACACCTCCACAGCTTTCTTCTTCCTGCTAAAATTTAGATTGTTCTTACTTGTTTTGCTTTAATTTGGCTTTTATTTGTGGTGAGCTCTTTTTTTTTTAATAATTTTTTTATTATGTTATGTTAGTCACCATACAGTACATCCTTAGTTTTTGATGTAGTGTTCCATGATTCATCGTTTGTGTATAACACCCAGTGCTCGATGCAATATGTGCCCTCCTTAATACCCATCACCGGGCTCACCCATCTCCCCTCCCCCCTCCCCTCTAAAACCCTCAGTTTGATTCTGGGAATCCATAGTCTCTCATGGTTCATCTTCCCCTTTTTAATATGCATCATGCATTTGGATTTTTCCTCTGGATTTTGCTTTTTATCTGTTACCCGTTTTTTTGTTGTTTGTTTTTTTGACATTTTATCTTCATTCTCTATTTTCTTTTTTTTTTTAAGATTTTATTTATTTATTTGACAAAGAGAGACACAGCGAGAGAGGGAACACAAGCAGGGGGAGTGGGAGAGGGAGAAGCAGTCTTCCCGCAGAGCAGGGAGCCTGATGCGGGGCTCGATCCCAGGACTCTGGGATCATGACCCGAGCCAAAGGCAGATGCTTAACAACTGAGCCACCCAGGCACCCCCATTCTCTATTTTCTACCTTTTCTACATCCGCTACCTTTTTCTCCATTGCCTAAAATTCATTTATTTCCTTAATGTGGAGATTCCCAAATTATAAATGTTGCCCACCAAAATCAATTTCCAATGATGAGGCTCTGTGGGATACTTTACGGTAAAATGGTTTATTGCTATGAATGGAGTGTGCCTGATGATCCTACATTTACCCTTCCCACTTTTTCATAGTTACTACATAATTTTAATTCAGTGCTGTATTGGAATATCAATTTTTATAAAATACAGCTCTGGGTTGCACAAAATTTCTCTCCAGGAAAATGAGTCTACTAGAGAGGTTTTCCATCCCCTCCTTTTGCATCCCCCTTTTCCATCCATCCCTTTGTTCTACTAACCATATTCCAGTACCTGAAACATAGCAGGTACTCCATAAATACAGTTGAATAAATGAATGAGTCTATCTTTGAAAATGTATTTTTTCTTTCCAAAAAAGAAAGCAGTCTTAACTCTACCAGGAAAAGTTTTATGGCAGCTCTGAGGGATGAGGGAGAAAACTGGTAAAACTCTTAACACTTAACTTTTTCATCTTGGGAGGCTTGAACAGTAGCTTGCTCAGGATGCGTAATATGCTTGAAAAGATGGTATTAATTTTTACATATCTAGGTGATTTCTTTTAATTACTTTTATTAAAATAGCAGTGTACTAACCATTTAAAATTTTTTGTTTGAAAGAACCAAAATCCTTAATCCTGTTACCTAAACAAACACTTTTCAGCCCTTGTCTATGTTGTTTGACACAGTCGTAATTTCAGTAAACCAACCACTCTTTATATCTGAGTAGGATATCTCAAGAAATGTTTTCTTTAGCATTACTCGTTAATGGTGATGGAAGCCACTGTGGGTATGATCACCAGAATAATGAAGCAATGTATTTAGTTATTAGGCACAGAGCACTTCTCTACCTAACCTCCCTAGTAGGTGATGAATTTTTTTTTTTTAGGAATGCTATGTGCAGGTAAAAGTTTTGTTTATAAAATCTAAGGTATAACTAGCATGGTGCCACAGTCTCAGAAATGTGTCATAAAGATTTCATCATAAAGGATCTGATTTATTTTTCTAAGGAAATGTGGCTTTTCTTTAAAAACTAAAGGTTCAGTGGACAAATTAAAAATACATTAACATACTTTCCACATTTTTTAGGAAAACACAGATACAGTGAGATCTGTGAGAAGCCCACACTGCGTTATCTCTCTGTGATTTGTCTTGGTCATGCTCTTAGAATGGTGTGATTAGCCATTCTGAGGAATACTGCACAGCTTAAGGTGGGTTTGGTTCTCAGAGCAGATTCATTCTGTGCTAACAGAAGCATAGCAGGTCTTGAGGAAATCTAACAAAATATTTCTGTACCTGTGGCCTGGAAAAAATTTGTAAGCTCAAGTGCCTGTAAAAGTTTCACACTTGCACCTAGAAGATACAGCCATGTCCTTTTTTGTAGTAATGAAGTGCTGCTTTGTAATTAGGAGACTGTGTCGTTTCTAGATTCTCTAGAAGGCTGTTTGGTATGACCCTGCTACCATTTCTGCCAAATTCCACTTTCAAAGGGCTGGGATCTGAGGGGAGGGAGGGGCAAGCTAAGTGGAACATGCTTCCCTGAGAGTAGTCATTCAGTTTATTGAACTCTGCCCAGGGTGAAGTAAAGGTCATTTGCTCATCCTTTTAGAACATTATTTCTCCACTGAAGCCTTTTAAAGCTGGTACAGTCTATAAAATTTTGTTGCTGATATAAATAGCTAATTTGAAGAAATTCCGCTTGTGCTGTGAATTCTTCTAGTCCTGAAAATCTAAACGGGAAACCAGACAAATGTTTATTAGCTTCCTTGGAAGTTCAACAATAAAATTTCCTGAAACTGCCGACATGGGCACAAATGCTTTTTAGAACCACCGGGTACTACGTTAAATCTCCGCAGTCTCAAATAAAAGACAAAACTATTTGCTCTCCCAGAAAGGGAATGGTTTGGCCTATATGTTGTCCCAAGCCTATGGAGACAGTCAGAAATCCAGCCTTTTGCCAGAGCGTTTCACACCTCGAAGTGGTTTACGGGGGAACGGGCTTCAGGTGTGTGTAGCAGGCATGGGGAAAGATGGGATGGATGTTTGCCCTGGCCGTTACCTGGCTCCGTGGAATTGGAAGAGCCTAAGGTCTCTGAGCACTCTGCTTTTGGAACAACTTTTTCTGAAATACCTGGGATTTTTCAAAGAGAATCATTTTCTACAAACTTAGAGATTTTACTCAGATAACCAGTCTGTACTTGGGACTGGTTGAAGAGCAAATCTGTGGAGAGTGGATCTTTGGGGAGTCTTGTGTTCACCCTCTTTCTGAGCATACCCATCCGCTGTGTTTCAATGCGAGGCTTGAAAACCTGCAGGGTGTTTCTGCTGAACTTTTACCTAATATCTTCTCACATCTGTTGGCCTTGTGGAATGTCACACTATTTTTTTTTGTAATCTATTGCCTGTGTTGGGTTTTAATGGAAATTTCCAACCCCAGAGAACTACTTGGATTGATATTCAGAGTGCTTTTATTTTTCAGTAAATTTAAAGGGCACTAACAAATGTATTTTCTTCTTAATACCCGTGTACCAGAATACTAGAAATGTTTAAGTATCTGGGAGTGGGTGGTCTCAAGTACCTTTGGAATGAATGAATCAAAATAAACAATGATCAGATACGACAGCTACAAGGCTGACTTACTTGGAAGCTCTGGAGCTGGTGATTGCATGTTTTTGCTGTAATCACTAAGATGCTAAATTATTTCAGCTATATGTTTCTTATTTCTATATATAGGTTTATCAATATCTGAAGTGATTGCTGAAGAGCTGGAAAGTGGTGTCAAAAGATGGGTGGGAGACCCAATTCTAATTTGTTTTCACAGTGTGAGGTTGTTAATACACTAATAAGCTGGTAGGAAAAGAAATAATGAGCTTATGAGCTAGAGACACTGTTAAAATTGTAAATGAACAACTTAGCATATGGCTGTGATGAGAATAAAAACAAAAATTGGGGGGAAAAAAACCCCCACAAAATAAAACCTAAGGATGCCTAGTTTGTTTAGAAACATGGAGAGGGAGCAGGGTTAATAAGAAGTGAATTGGAATTTCTGTATTCCAGAACATTCTTTCCCCACTTTCCAGCTTTTTCCATCATAGTGCTTGCTGGGGCCTGAACTCTCTTGCTTTTCCCCTATGTAATTGTACAGTTTGAAATTTTCCACTTGTTAATGGCGTGCGTTTGTATAGATTCGGCCTGGTTTCCTAAGGAAGGTACAAAGTGTATAGAGTTCTGACAGAACCATCCAATTAAGGATTGATTATTCGAAATTCAGGAGGACCATTTTGCAAGAGGCAGGGTATCTCAGGGCACCTCTGTTTTCAATTTTCTACTCTGTCACCCCTCCCTCCACTCAGTTGTGTCTGTGTGCAGAGGTGTAACAACGTCGAATGGTAATTCAAAGGCTGTCTGTGCAGTAAACTAAGATTTATGAGAATTAAACCCCTGAATGATTGTATGCTCTCCAGAACCAGAGAAAAAAGACTTTTTGTTAAAGTCGCAAGTATAAAGATTTGGGAATATTTCATTTTAAATGTTAACACAACCCACTGAAGGGAGGGAAACTATAATAGGGAAAAATAAGCACCAAACATATCTGGTTGACATTTCTGCTAATGTCACCCGAAGGAAGACTACTGCAATCCATCGCTTGGACCAAGAGGGACTGTGGGTCTGTCGCAGCACAAAAGCAAGGAAAGGACAATGTCAGAAGTAATTTAGGAAATAAATAAACTGTTCTTTGAAGATATCTTTAGAGAAGAGGTTATTGCAAAGTATGATAGTTACAAAAACTCTCTCAGCAAATCAAGATTTGAGTGATATCACTCCCAGGGTTTTTAAAGGATTTTGAGCCTAATACACTCTGCCTTTGGCAATTACAGATAACATGAAAACTATTCTTGCTTGCTCCACCCGACTCTATTTCAGAAGGATGTCAACACAGCCCAGAGGCCAAGGAGGAAACAGCCTCGGCCACTGAGAACCAAAGATGAACATTGCAGGGAAGCTGGATGGTTCAGCAAGGAGGGTGGGTGCAGAAGGATCCTCTGTAGGGCGGGCCCAGGAATGGGGCCGGGCGTGGAAGTGTGAAAGCCCATGAGGAAGACCCCATCACCCACAATACATCAGTCCTGCATTCACAAACATTCTTCTTTAATCATGAGTCACGAGTGCCTCATTCTTCATGCAGTGCCTGAATATTATACTCTTAGCAAGAAAAGAACCCTAGAAGCTCATCCTTTAGGAGTTCTTTACACCTCCGACCTTAGTTACAGTGCTCTACACACAAGCTTTTACTTATTTCCACTAAAAAGCTTTGAATTTTACCCCATTATTTTTTAACTAAGGAGCCAGACTGGGCTATGAGCGATTAGAAACTTTATTAAAAAAAAAAAAAAAAAGTACTCATTCCCTCTGCTCCTGCTAGTATTCCATAGTGCTGTGAGTATGTTAACTCTTTTAATCCCCACCATGCCCCTGTGACAGGGCTCGGATTATTACCTTTTACAGCCAGGCAGAGAAAGGCAAAGTAACCTGGCCACATGTATGCAGCTAGTCAGTTAGCGCCAAGCCAGAGCATGTACTGAGCAGCCCGGCTTCCCAGTCTGTTCTTAACCATGATGCATCCTCTCCTAAGTGACAAATGATGAGGCTCTGCTTTGGAAATAATTTTTTTTAAATCATGGCTTATCATTTATTTATAAATGTACTCTCCAGTTACAGGTAGAAATCTTACTGAGGGGCACCTCGGGGGCCCAGTTGGTTAAGCATCCGACTAGGTTTTGGCTCAGGTCGCGCTCTCAGGGTCATGAGATCGAGCCCCATGTCAGGCTCTATGCTCAGTGTGGACTCTGCTTGAGATTCTCTCGCTCCCTCTCCTTCTGCCCCTCCCCCTGCTCATGCTCTCTAAGATAAATAAATAAATCTTTAAAAAAAAAAAAGAACAAATCTTACTGAGCATAGCAAAATTTTAGGAGTTCCTTAGCCTATATGTTTTTCTCCATAATCGCAGTGAGTAAAACATAAAATCTCAGCTCTTTAACTACCTCTTTAACTTAGCATACATAGTTACTTGCCCCAAATAAAATGCCCTGAGCTAAACTAACCTGTGGCATTCCTACCTGGTGGAAAGAGTATCCATGTGACTAGTCAGAGAAATATTTTGAACCCAAGGACACCTAGAGAAGCAATTTTAGAAAGTGTGTTTAATCCCTCCATTAGTCCACATTTGTCCTCATTTTCACCACCTACTCATGATTCCCATTGTGTTCTGCTCCCTTTAGCAAGAATTTTTTTTTTCCCTTCTTCTCGTCAAGACTCTGCTAGACTGGTGGGAAATCAAATAAGTGCTTGCTTGTTTGTTTATACAAAGAAGAAAAATGGAAAGAAACAAGCATAAAGGGTCCTTGCCAAAAATTAAAACTAGACAGGCAGCAGACAGAAATATTTGAGAACGTGTCAGAGCCCTCCCTGCGTAAATATTTCCATTGTAACAGTACTTTTCTGTCTTTGTTTTACGTCCAAGCCGCTCAGAAACACTTACCCCTTACAAGTTTCCTAGCTAATACATTTTGGGGGACTTCTGGCACAGGGTAAGTGAGTTGCTTCTTTCTTTGTGTTGTAGGGTAGCTTCCCAACGAATCAAAATGTTGTTTTTTAGTTGGATTCTTCTCCCTTTCCCTTTTTAATGTAGGAGACAGACGGAGATTATAAAATGTATTTCTGGGAGGTATTTGCAGACTATAAGATAATTTAAAAACCTGCTATGCAAGCTTATTCAGTATTTCTAAAGTCAATTAAGCAATTACTACTGTTTTGCTTGATCCATATGTAAGTACTTGTTAATCTTTCGAGAACTGCCGGTTTTGGAGAAATGACTCAAAAATCCTGTGGAGCTGAGGAGTGTCAGACTGGAGAAATGCCAAGCCTCCTCTGCTGGTGTCTCCTCTGGGACAGGACCGTTCCTGGCCTAAACCAGTGGCTTCCTTTCCCTCACTGAGTTTCACGTTGATGGAGGCAAATCCCCCCGAGTAGCTGTGACATCACGTTACAGTGTGATTTCTGGCCGTCGTTACTCTCGTTGTTTTACCTCTGTCATTGCTTGTGCCTGGAACAGAATCCGTTTTATTGTCACTAGTAACAGAAAGAAACGTCCTGATCTTTGGGGTACCTAGGATGTTTGTGCTCCACTGTCTACAGTGTGTTTCATGTGACACACCTAAGCAAGGGCTATCATCTTCATCCAGGTGTGTCTTGTGGGCAGAAGGACTCAAGAGGTTGACGGCTAAATCACATTTTGTGAATAATTAAATGAAATGCATTTAGGGGAATTCACCATTTCGTGCAGTTCTATTGGGAATTCTTTTTTTTTTTTTTTTTTTAAGATTTTATTTATTTATTTGAGAGAGAGAGAATGAGAGAGAGCACATGAGAGGGGGGAGGGTCAGAGGGAGAAGCAGACTCCCTGCCGAGCAGGGAGCCCGATGTGGGACTCGATCCAGGGACTCCAGGATCATGACCTGAGCCGAAGGCAGTCGCTTAACCAGCTGAGCCACCCAGGCGCCCTATTGGGAATTCTTTTAAGGTCAAGTCTCACCCCTGTGTAATTCCATGTCTTTACATGTCACATGTTATGAACATTTCTGACTGTGAGTAGTTTATCAGATTGAGTATAATACCCTCAGTGCAAAACTGAAACCTCCTAATTGTATGAGCCAAAGGGTATCTTGGTACAATATCTTATTTCCCTTTTTATTGTAGCTGATTCTTAGCTATAACTTTTCTAGAGAAATCTGTAAAAGACAAAGGAGTTCAGTAGGTTGCTTCCTTGTGATAATTCCCTGAACTTTCCTTGGCAGAATCTTTTCTTCCTGTGTGTACCTCTAGCTCATTACTTGTCATAATCTGACATTTTAAACTCAGCCGTGTTCCTGGCTGTGTCCCCACCAAATGTGAGTGCCCCCAGGACCTAGGGACTGTGGCTTGTCATCCAGGTATCCCCTAGCACCAGCACAACAGTGAGTGAATGTAATAGGAGGTAAACAATGCTTGACTTAATTTTATTCTTTGAAGGAATATACAGGTAAAGCAATGGTTAGTTAGAATGTGGAAACCCTGAATAGGGCATGGAGTTAATGAATAAGAACTAAAAGTGGGTCATGACCATTGCCACATTTATTTTTTTCTATTACTCCCTTGGAGTTTAAGATTTTATCTATTTTTTTTAAGATTTATTCATTTATTTTAGAGAGAGCGCAGTGGGGGAGGAGCAGAGGGAGAGGGAGAGAGAATCCCAAGCAGACTGTGCAGAGCCCAAAGCAGGGCTCAATCTCACGACCCTGCAGTCATGACCTGAGCCGAACCAAGAGTCAGACGCTTAACCAACTGCACCACCCAGGTGCCCCAAGATTGTATCGATTTCTAATTGAACTCAGAGGTCTGTGTAATCTTTTAAAGAAGTAATTGCTTTGCTGGGTTAGAAGTGAACCATTTAGCTCACTGTGAGTACCTGTCAACTACTGGCATCTCCATGTCAATACAGTTTCGGTCTCTGTTTATTCTAATATGAGAAGAACTTTTTTGGGCCATTTCCACAAAAATAAAAATTGTTAATGCAGCAAAACGAAGACATAAAATAATTGATGCTCCATGCATAGGTGGAAACTTGATATTTGACAGGTGGCTTTGCAGGTCACTGGGGCAAGGATGGGCCCAACTATTCAATAATTGGAACCATGACATTTGATTATTCATAATGAGAAGAAAGGCTTCTAGCTCACACCAAATACAAAATTTTAGGAAGGCTAAAGATAGAAATGTGTAAAAAGTAAAGCTTTACAGCTTTTAGTGGAAAACAGTAGTAGTCTGTTCTTACTTTCTTGGGATAAAGAGAGATTTCTTAAACAACAGAAAGTACAGACAAATCATAAAGGAAAACATTGTTCATTTGACTACAGTAATATGAAAATCTTTTGTACCCCAAAATCGTCATCAACAAAGTGAAAAGATCTCCACATTCAAGGAGAAGATATTTACAACTGTATGTAACTGACAAAGGATGAGAATGTAAGAATTTTTATGAATCAGTAAGAACAACCCAACAGGAAATGGACAAAGGCTAGGAGCAGGTAGCTCAAAGAGGAAATGACCAATAAACGTGGAAGATGTTCAACCCCAGTAGTAATCAAGAAAATGTGAAATAAAATGAAACGCCATTTCACACTCATCAGATTGGAAAAAGGTTTTGAAACTTGGTAACACAGGCATTTGGTGAAGATGTAGAGCAATGGGAGCTCTACTACATTGTGAGTAGAAATGTAAATTTATATAACCACTTTAGAGAACCGTTTGGCAATAACCCCAAGGGTGTAAGATGAACTTATGGGGCTTGGCTAACGAGTTACACCCTAGAGAAACTGGCCTGTTCATAAGGAAACATGAACAAAATTCCAGGACAGTCTTGTTAGTAATACTGAGAAATTGACCATAACTAGCTATAAATAGGAAAATGGATGAATAAATTGTGCAATTTTAATAAAATGGAATACTACACAGCCATGAAAATAACTAAAGCTCTATGAATCAACATGAATAAATTTCACTACTATTATGTTGAACAAAAATAGCTAGTTGTAGAAGGGAATATTTCCTGCCATTTATATGAAGTTTAACAAATATAGAAATGTTACATATTATGTAGGGTCAATAATATATATATATAATGATATGCATGGGCATTAATTCAATTTTTTGGCCACCTTTGTGTAGGCAGGGGAATTGTGGATAGGAATGGATACACGAAGACATCAGTGGTGCTTGCTATATGTTATTTCTTATACTGGGCTTATAGATCCTTAAGTAGTTGTTATTTACCTTTTTGAATGTCAGAACTATTTCATGCTAAATTGTAAGCAAAAGGAAGGAATACTTCTTAACCAGGAAATATAAATTGAAGATTAGAATACTGAATCCAGCCTGGCTTAAATCTGTGGTATACATAAGTCCATCATTAAACTGGACTTGCTGTTCTTTCACTTAAATTCATTAATGGCCTGAATCTTCTTCTCTAACTGCCATACGTGTTTATTAGTCAAATGTGCTCTCAACCCTGCTGCTGCTTCTCATCCATTGAGCTATCAGTTCCATTATTTTTCCTTTTCTTTAGAATAGAGAGCCAAGGGGCACCTGGGTGGCTCTGTGGGTTAAGCGTCTGCCTTCGGCTCAGGTCATGACCCCAGGGTCCTGGGATCGAGCCCCGCAGCAGGCTCCCGGCTCAGCGGGGAGCCTGCTTCTCCCTTTCCCTCTGCCACTCCCCCTGCTTCTGCTCTCTCTCTCTCTCAAATAAATAAAATCTTTTTAAAAAATAAAATAGAGAGCCAAGGACCTATCTTCCTCTTGCCCTAGCCAGGCTGTCATCTCTGAAAAAAATCATCTCTTTCCCTTCATATCTCTCTGAGTATGCTGACCTTCCCCTTACTAAATCTTAGTGGCTAGAAGTCTCCTTCTTTTCAGAATTCCTCTAAGAATGCATTTTTTTCTATAGTCTTCTAATTTCCTATAGGTACACAGGAATGTGGCTCTTTCCAACAGCAGCTTGGACCCCAGATAAAATGCATCCTTCAACTTGGCATATCTTCCTTTATGTCTGTCTGTCTGCCTAAAAGTACATTGACTAAGAATCAGAATATGGTGATGTCTGCCCTCGGCTCCCCCTTGCACTGACCATGTGGCTTTACAGAGGTCTCCCAGTCCCTCTGAGCCTCCTTTTTTTTTTCATCTATAAAGTTAGGGATTAGTTTTGATGATCTCTTAGGCACCCCTTCAGGTCTGAAATTCTCTGCTAAGTTTCCATCGAGGGAGGAGTTAGGGGAAGAAGGCAAGAGATGAATCAGGGACTAAAGACCTTACAGAAGGATTGGAGGTTGACTCCTCCTGGGGAAAAAGCTGCTGGCAGAAAAGAAGAAGAAACTTGGGAAATTTGTTGTAAAAGGGAAGACCCAGGTAAATGACTGAAGAATGAGAGGAGTCCGGGCAAGACCTGGAACACGATGCTTGGTTTTTGTGAAAAAGCAGGCTGAGGATCTCCATCCTGGAGAGATCTCCATCCAATGATCTCCATCCTGAGGTCTCCATCCAGTGTGGAGTCCACTGGGTGGGTGTCTTTCCAAGTCAGGGTGATGGTGGAGGGGGCAGCAGAAAGGAGCATAGGGACCCAGCCACAGAGAGTGGGAATGTGGGGTTGTCTTTGAAACAAGAAATAGCTGAGAGGTAAAAGGAACGGTTGGGGCTTTTGTGCCATGTTCTTATTTAAAAATATAGTAGGAAGGGCAGTAGTCAATAAAATAGGTTAAAATAGGCAGATGGGGGCGATCTCCTTCCTATGAGAAAATGACTAATTTACTGCCTCGTGTTTCTGAGCTGCTGGGGAACCTGCATGTGCCCATGCAACATGGATCTTCCCACTGGAGTAACAGGGACAGGCCTTCAGCTGGTTTTAAAAAGGGTAACCAAGCTCCTATTATTTTAATGCCACTCAATTTTAACTCTTGAATTGGCTTAGCCTCCTACCCCCTTAGAATAAAATTAAACGAAAGGAAGAATTCACCGTTCGACAAGACACGACTTGATCTCCAGAAAGGATATTGTATAGATTAAATTAAATGAATGCTTTTGGTATGTGTTTGCAAATGTTGGAAACTCTTAGTGAAATTACATTTCTGAGGTCATAACTATAAATTCTTCCATAGAGATCACATTCGGTGCTCGTCACCTTATTAAACTGTTAGAGGACCATCATGTAGATTCCTGATGGAGGCTGGGATTATATAGCTCATACCAGGCTTGCTGTATTCAATGGAATGAGAGCAGTAGTGATTGTTACCTTTCACTGAGATCTTCCATGTACAGCACGCATTCAGTACTTTACAAATATTTCTTGACTCTTTACCCCATTCCCATTTTACAGATAAGAAAAATAAGGCTTAAAAAGATTATGCAACTTGGCTAGCAAGTAGCAGCAACTAAAGGGTAGAGCCTGTTTGCAACTGGGTCTGTCTGACTCAAAAGCTAGATTTGTTAAGTTTTAAACCCGCTGATGCCTTGTGCCTATTGTACAGTTGGCAACACATCCCACAGGCCAGATTTCTAGATCTTGTGTTTGTTTGTTTCATCTCCATGGTTACGGCATGCACTGTTCCACTGATAACCAAGCTTGTCTTCCCATTTCCCAGAAGTAAGTGAAACAGATTACAGTTTGGGGGAAAAAACATCTCCAGTTACCAATAGGAATTGCTTGCAAAGCCTTCATTATATTAGAAGTCAGATGTCTTAGCACATTTGGTAATGAAGGTGAGAGACCGTGAGGTGGTTGGGGACTTAAAGGTTCTGACATTGAGCGAGGCATTAGGGATTGATTGGCAGGTAAGGAAGACAGAGACCAGGCTTGGCATGGTCCTCAGGGAACAGCAGGACTCCCTTGGAGCAGAGACCTTAATGGTTAACAGAATTTTTCCAATTCAGATAAGGTATGGTGTGTTCATCAGGGTTCTCCAGAGAAACAGAACCTATGGGATATATATGATGAATAGAAGGAGATTTACTGTGAGGGATTGGCTCACACAGTTACGGAACAGGAGCTTTCATGATTTGTTAATCTGTGAGCCAGAGGCCCAGGAACGCTGGTGGTGGAATTCTAGTCCAAACCCAAAGGCCTGAGAACTGGGGGGAGCCAATGTATAAGACTCAGGCCAAGTCTGAAGGCTCAAGAACCAGGAGCACGGATGTGTGAGGACAGGAAAGGATGGGTGTCCCAGCTCGGGCAAGTGGCAAAGTCGCCCTTCCTCCACCATTTTGTCCCAGTCACACCCTCGACAGACTGGATTGGATGGTGCCCACCCTCACTGATGAGGGTAATCTTCCTTACTCAGGGCACCAAGTGAATACTAATCTCTTCCCAAGACACCCTCACAGACACACCCAGAAATAATGTTTTACCAGCTATCTGAGCATCCCTTAGCCCAGTCAAGTTGACACATAAAATTAACCATCATGTATGGTGAGTGTTTTATTAAAAATGAGCAAAAGGAGAATAGCTAGAAGTGGGCACTTATTCAAGGGCCTTGAGTTACCTTCTCATCAAACTGAAAAAGGATAGTTAAACAATTACCAGCAAGGAAGGCTAACACAACTCCTGAGGAATTACCTCATCTCTTGGAAACAATAAAGACAAAAGTAGTGTTAATCAAACATTAAAAATAGCTAGGGATTTTAATGAGCAAATGTTTTTCAACTGCTAAAACGGAACCACTAAAAATGAATTTTAAGTGATAGTCTCATTATTTTTTAAAATGGCCATATTTAGGGGCGCCTGGGTGGCTCAGTCGTTAAGCATCTGTCTTTGGCTCAGGTCATGATCCCAGGGTCCTGGGATCGAGCCCTGCATCAGGCTCCCTGCTCAGTGGGGAGCCTGCTTCTCCCTCTGCCTCTCCCCCTGCTTGTGCTCTCTCCCTCTCTGTCTCTCAAATAAATAAATAAAATCTTTAAAAAATAAAATAAAATGGCCATATTTAACAGACCTCCTTTTAAAAAAATAATTTAGTGTACAAACACGAGACACACACCTCTCTCTAAGTGAGTTTTGGGTACCGAGTACCTAATTCTTTGCTTTCTTTGCTTTCTGAATACCGTAAGTACACTGGTGAGCTTCGAGATTGGTTTGTGTTGCTTTTTTGATAACCTAGCTGCTGTTTCATGTTCTGGTCCCTTAAATTGGGAAGAACAGAAGCTATACCGAAGAATCACAATGAAATTTTAAAGTATCTGTATATCAAAGTCCCTGGAAGGCTAAACTTGTTTGAAAGTTTCTCTCCTCTTGTTTTACTTTACATTCTTTACACAGATGAAGTTTCTGTGATGTTCAATTTGACCTAACTTGTCTCTCCTAGATCCTGTCATCTGAGTAGCTATTTTTCTCCTTACTACTAGGAATTTTAAAGTTTCACTTGGGGGACGCCTGGGTGGCTCAGTCAGTTAAGCGGCTGCCTTGGCTCAGGTCATGATCCCAGGGTCCTTGGATCCAGCCCCGTGTCAGGCTCCCTGCTCAGCGGGAAGCCTGCTTCTCCCTCCCCCACTCCCCCTGCTTGTGTTCCCTCTCTCGCTGTGTCTCTCTCTGTCAAATAAATAAATAAAATCTTTAAAGTCTCACTTGAGCACTGTAAGCAGGTAAAGATTTATAAGACATTAACCTCGCTGTCACCCACCCACCTCATTCTTAAGAAAGGACTTGTGTGTGTGCAGGAAAGCCCTACAGGCACACCACTGACCTTCTCCCACTGTTTTTGCTAACAAGTATACATTTATTTTATTAACTAAATCACTATTTTACACAAAGAAGATGAAGGGTATGAGGTGGAGTCACAGTTGTGAAGCTTATTCACAGGTTTATTAAAATCATCGTAGATTGAACAAAATCACTTCTAGTTCCCAAGTGGGGGCAGAATTTAATGTACTAAGCTACTGGAGGGCAATTTGGTTAAAAAGAAAAAAACCTATGGAATCTTTCCGAAGAGAAATAATTCTTCTCTAAAGGAATCTGATGAACCCTGAAGGTAACTTAAGTTTTGGGCTTGGGTTTTTTGTTTTGTTTTGTTTTTGCATTTCTTCAGCAGTTACTAAAACATCCAAATGCTTTTGTGAAGAATTCGGAAGTGAAACACTACACCTTTCTACCAGAGTATTTGTTCTAGGGTGAGTTTTCCTTTCAGTATGATCTCCCAGTGACTATATCATGTACCCATGTCAAAATGAGATTTGAAAATGAGGTTATTTCAAGCATCAGAAATTGCCCTGAAAGTCCTTGATGTGAGGGTGCTGAGCCCCACGTTGTGCCTGTTGCATGAGTCAAAGGCAGACAGCTGGGGCACCTCTGACATATAGCAGCTTGAGCGCGGCGTGCCTTGGAAAGGAGGGTGTGTGGCAAAGCCCCTGTGACCACAGCGGGATTTTAATCTTGAGCACACGCTTCAATTCAAAGCACCTGCTTCCCCCCCCCCCCCCCCCCCCCCCGCAGTGCAGGAGCCTGAGCCAGCAGCCTGGAGATCGGAGATCACGCCTTACTTCATCATGCAGTTGGGGAAGAATTCCTTTCTTTCAAACTCTTAGTTTAGAATACAATTGAAACCTGATCTTTAGGCCAAATATTTGCCAATTAATACTCAAACATGAGATGTTCTGATTTGGCTCTCCCGCGTTTCATCTGTCAGCAGTCAGCTGTGGGTCAGGGTATGAAGGTACCAGCCACTGGTGAACTGCTCTCAGAGGTGGTGCCAGACTGATGCTTACTTAAGTCTTGTGTTATAATAAAGCGTTTGTATTGAATAGATAAGTCCGTACAAATTCATTTACAACGAAGCTACGGTCCTTACAGATCCTTACAATTCATTTTATTAAATGAAACTTTTATTCCGTTTCTTCCATTTCATCATCTAAACAAGATTTTCCCTTGGTTAGACATCCGTGCCTGCGGTTAATTTCTTATCTGTGTGTGTGTGTGTGTGTGTGTGTGTGTGTGTGTGTGTTTTAAGAGCTAATCACCTCTTTTTAAAAAAAAAGATTAAATGTTTTCAGGATTCTTATGAATATCAGTGGCTTCCTTACACCGTGAACACCCCATAATTCAGGCCCTTTGACAATGACTTTAGGTTCATATTAGCATAATTTAAATAAAACCATCATGGGTCATTCCTCTGTCCCCACACCAGCTTTTTTTTTTTTTTAAGGATTCCCTTATTGATATGTAATTTGTATACCATAGAGTTGATCCTTTTAGAGTGTACAATTCAGTGAATTTTAGAATATTCACAGGCTTATGGGAACATCACTGTTGTTTACTTCACCACTATTATCATATGGCCCCAGAAACCTCATACGCTCCTCATCTCTCCCTTCTCTAATCCTCTAGCAACCACTAATCTACTTTCTGTCTCTGTGCATTTATCTCTTGGGGGAATTCATATCAGTGGAATCATACCATCTTTTGTGACTGGCTTCTTTCACTTAGCATGAGATTTGAAAAGTTCATCCATGATGTAGCACATATCATGCCTCCTTCCTTTTGATTGCCAAATAATATCCCATTGTATGAACGTACCACACCTTGTTTACCCTTTGGTCACCTGATGGACATTTGAGTTGGTGATAGGCAGAATAATAGTACCCAAAGATGTCCATGTCCTAATCCCTGGACCGGTGAACTATGTTATCTTAACATGGCAAAAGGGATTTTGTGATGTGGTTAAGGACTTTTTGAGATAAGACATTCCTGGATTATCTAGAGGGCCTAATCTAATCCCTCAAGGCCCTAAAAGAGGAAAGCCTTTCAAGTCTTTGGCCAAAGGAAGATGGAACTATGGAAGAAGGATCAAGCGATGCAATGTTGCTGGCTTTCAAACTAGAGGAGAGGGTCATGAGCCAAGGAATGTGGTGGATTCTAAATAGAAGCTGGAAAAAAAACAGGAAACAGATTCTCCCCGTGTGCTTCCAGAAAGGAGTGAGACCTACAGACTGACATAAATGTGTGTGGTTTTAAGCCATTACGTTTGTGGCAATGTGTTAATGGCAGCAATAGAAAAATCATACAAGATTGTTTCCACTTTTTGGCTTCTGTGACCAGTGCTGCTATTATGAACATTTGTGTTGAAGTATTTGTATGGACAAATTTTTCTTGGCTGTCTACCTATGGGGGAATCGCTGGGTCATATGGTAATTGTATGTTTCACATTTTCAGAACTGCCGGTTTCCCAAAGTGGCTGCACCATTTTACATTCCCACCAGTGGTGTTTCCTTGTCACCATGTCTTCATCAACACTTGTTTGTATCCTCTGTTCTTTTGAGTCGAACTATCCTAGTGGATGTCAAGTGGTGTCTCCTATTGTGGTTTGATGTGCATTCCCCTAATGACTAATGATGTTGAGCATCTTTGCATGTGCTCTTTACCTATTTGTATATCTTTGTAGGACTATCTATTCAAACACTTTGTCCATTTTAAAAATTGGGTTGTTTTTTTATTGAGTTATTTCTATATTCTGGATACAGATCCCCTGTCAGGTATACAGGTAAATATTTGCTCCCATTCTATGGGTTGTTCTCTCACTTTATTGGTGGTGTCCTTTTCAGCACAAAAAGTTTTTAATTTTGATGAAGGACAGAGTCTGATTTATTTATTTTTCCTTTTTTCCCCTCTATGCTTTCAGTGTCAAGTAAGAAACCATTGCCTAATCCAAGGACACAAAGATTGAGACCAAGATTTTTAAAGTTTTACCTCTTACATTTAGGTCTGTCACCCATTTTGAGTTCATTTTTGTATATAGTGTGGGGTAGGGAATCCAACGCCATTCTTTTTTACGTATATGTCCGGTTTTGTCAGGATTTAGATGCAAGTCGTTTTTAATTCAAAGTGTCAACCCCTGTAGATTCTTTTTTGGGTGTCCTGGTGCTGCTGGTGCTTGGGGAAGGCTGCTGCTAACACTGTGCTCCGTGTTTGTGACTTGTAGTCTTTCCCCACTGTGCTCTTCCTTCTGTGTCCCGGGGGGGGGGGGTGCACTTGTCAAAAAGTGCAAAATTGAGGACATCAAACATGCTTTTCACTGCTTCATCCTTTCACCTTTTCCTCTCGTTTTTGTTTTCATTCCTGATAGTATTGGCTTTTTTCCTACAAAATTATCACATGAGTTGCCATGATAGGAGAACCGTTGAAGAGGGATTTTAGTATTACTTTTCCTCACTCATTTGGAGTTGCTCAACTTCTTAACCCCCTGGAAATTATCACATGCACCAGTGGCTCAATTGCATTTTCTTCCTCCTTCTCAACTTTCCTTAAACTGTGCTTGCCATGCAGAGAGAGGTTTTTCTCAGCTCTTCCTAAATCATAGGACTGCTCTGTGCCATCCCTAGCTTACCCATGACAGGATGACCCGGGGAAGTAAGTATGGCCTAGAAATGGTCATATTTGTGGGCAGTTTACCTCTGATTCCTAAGCTGGAGAACTCCATACTCTAGGAAGGACTAGTTTCCTAAAGCAGTGCTTCTCAAACTTGAGGGATTTTATTGAAATGCAGTTTATAATTTATTATGTGTGGGTGCAACCTGGGATTATGCATTCCTAATCATCTCCCAGGGATGCTGATTCTGTTGGTCCATGGACCACACTTTGAGAAATAAATTCCCCAGGGATCACAGAGTCTAGAGTTCGAGAGCTGATAAACTTTGGAGGCATTCTGATCCAGACCCAGTATTCTCCCTAAAATTTTCTGGAAACCAAAATAATTTTTTTTTTTTTTTTTACGTGGGCGCCACGCTGGAAGGAGGAAGAAAATGCAATTGAGCCCCTGGTGGAGCCCAACACAGGGCTTGAACTCACAATCCTGAGATCCAGAGTTGGACACTTAACCGACTGAGCCATCCAGGCGCCCACAAAAAAATTTTTTAATAAGACACAACACTTTCTCTACACCCTGCAAAACAGACCTATTCCAGATACACTGCAGCAGCTGCAGTCAGATAAAGATTAAACTTCTTGAAGAAATGAAAATCTGCCCTTAAAAAATTTTTGCTGTGGCTAGTTACACAGTTGCAAAGCTGGGTTTTATATGCCCCTGGTGATATCTCTGGGTCTGTGGTGTATTGTCTACATCATGCCTCAGAAGGGTGTTATGTAGTTTGTGCTTTGAGAACAGTGTCCAGGTGGCTGTTTTAGTTATAAATTCTCTCAGGTGACTTAAGAATCAAATGGGATAAGAATTGGGCCCCTTTACCTGGTCAGTCTTTTCTTTTCTCTAAGCTCAGTTAAGCTTTCATGGCAATTTAGGCAGATGCCCTTATTACAAAACTGCTATCTACCCAAAATCCAGGGGCGGAAGACTTTTTCCATCTTAGGAGTGATTTTTACCTTAAGTTATTACAGGGAAAGGCTGGTCACTCACTGGTCAGGGCTTATGTCTACCTGTTAGAGTCTCTCTGTTTTTCCCAGTAGTTACTTCAAAATCAGAGTGATAACCGCATTAACTATCACAATTAAAAAGACAGTTTTAAACAGACATGTGTCTGTCTGCTGAACCCAATTAAGAAACCATTTAAAAATGTCAGTGAATTTCTAAAAGTACCAACTGCATTTTTTGGTTCTTTATGATCATTGTAGTTTTAGGTTCACGTTTTATCTATTTTTGTTCTGTAAGACTTAGCCCAGGAGAGATTGATTGGTTGATTCACTGATTTATTTATCCCACCTTCACCTGATAAAGATTATTTATCTTGGAGCTGGATTAGGACTAGTTGAATAGGGTTATGAGTGTGCACATTGATTGGCAAAGGGCAGAGAAAAAAAGAGGAAGACTATTTGTATAAATATACCGTGACTTCATAATTTATGCTAATTTCTATCATTTAAAAAAAACCAAGTCTTTATAATGTAGCTTCCTCACCAGAAGAAGGATGAAATAAATTAAACATTTGTCTTTCCCTTTACTGGGCTATACTTAAAAGTCTAAATGAGGGGTGGCCTGGGTGGCTCAGTCAGTTGAGTGACTTCAGCCCAGGTCACCATCTCGGAGGGGGGTCCTGGGATCGAGCCCCGAGTCAGGCTCAGCGGGGAATCTGCTTCTCCCTCCCCCTCTGCCCCACCCCCCACCTGTGTTCTCTCTCTCTCAAAAAAGTAAATAAAATTTTTTTAAAAAAAAAAGCTTAAATGATTTCCCTAATGTGTTTTTGGTAAGAACCAATGACTTTTGATGGCTAGCTTAGGATGAAATACAACTATAATAGTAATGATAATCTTAATAAGAACAGTAATGCCAATGATAACAGTAATCATTGTTGCCTGTTTTAGTAGGGAAAGAATCTGAGCCCCACGGCATGTGTGTGGTGACCTGGTAACTCAGGACCACCTGCTTGGCTGCGTGGCTCTTAAAAACCTCACCGTCTACCGCTAGCTGAAAGAATTGTTTCAGAGCATGATCTGAATCATCGTTGAAAGAATTTACAAAGCCATCTCATTTCTGCTCTTACCTCAATGCAGTCATTTTTGTTCCATCTCTCTGCGGAGGTATGCACAGGAATGCTGGGAGCGTCAAGCCTGACCTCTACAGACAGCAGTGACGTGAAAGGCAGTTGTGTACTTTTGTTAAGCTCTGAGAAACATGACCAATGGCCCTCATCCGTGGTTCCTTTCTGTCTCTTCCTTGAAAAAGACGATGTTGACCCAAGCATTGTGATAAATAACTCCTGGTAATATTGGCGAGAGCTGAGGGAGACTAATGGTTTGCTTTGCAGCAACTCTGCTGCCTGGTACTTAGGTTTGAAACAGTTGAGGAAATAATTTTCTGAAAATGAGCAAAAACCGTTAAAAGCTACATCCTTTGGAGATGTGTGAGTGAAATACTGAGACGTAAGAGCAAATGTGGAAATATGCAAAAGCAAGCTCATAAATCTTGATCTGTCATTGCAGATCTCCATCAGAGAATTATACACAAGCCATCCTTCCAATGTACATTTTAAATGCAAAAGCTAAGAAAAGGGAAGAGTCTTCCTGACAACTGATACAAGATTGTGGAAGAGAGAGATGTCTGCAGAGAGCCAGCCGCGTGCATGCCAGGGCTGGGAGGGCCTGCAGCCCTGCACACAGGAACGTCTCTTGTGGTCTTTTAAATGAGAAAAGAAAGGGGTAGATACCATCTTTGGGAAGGGGGGAGGACAGTGCAGCCAGCTTGTCTTCGAGGAATGTGGAATTATCCTAAGCTCATAGCTTTTTCTTCCAGGTACTTATTAAGAACAATATAAGAACTCCTTGCATTAGTGGGTATTTTGAAGTTCAGTTAAAAAACACAGCAAAACAAAAAGCTAAGCATTTGACTCTCCAGTAAAGATGCAAACTCTATACCTCAGTCTCGTGATTGAGAGTCTATAAAATGCTGCCCTCTCCATATGTAATGAAGTGGTACTGATTATCATACTAGCGATCAAGAACAACTTTAAAATCTATCTTGTGACCAAAACTTGGAAGGTAGTCTTGGAATGACAGATGATTAGTAAGAAAAATATTGACTACCAGAAATGAAGGAAGCTGTAGGATAAAATCATGAGAAGTTAATTTTAGGCAACTTCATTTTGTGCATCACAGTGGCATATTTTCCGACACCAGCTTTAGTGTCTCTCACCGAATGACAGTGAAAGATGATGCATAATTTGTTGCAGGCTCGGTACCCTGAGCAGCTACAGAGTGACATGTTGACGTGAGAAACAAGACACAGCAGAGGAAAGGGTAGGGCTGCACCTTCTGTGGACTGCAGAGTCTTGAATCCCTACCTGCATCCTCAAACCCCTTCTCTGGAGAAGAGACCATATAGTTTTTCATGTCCTGGTGACCTCTTTATTCCGTGAGATTGACGAGATTGAGATTTTAGATTGACAAGATGGGAACTAACGCAACAGTTTTTCCAAAGACTGAAAAGATTTCATCACTCATTGTTTTTAGTTGATGACTTGAAAACACAAGTTTAGGGGCGCCTGGGTGGCTCAGTCAGTTAGGCGTCTGCCTTCGGCTCAGGTCATGATCCCAGGGTCCTGGGATGAATCCCGCATCGGGCTCCCTGCTCAGCAGGGAGTCTGCTTCTCCCTCTCCCCCTGCCGCTCCCCCTGCTTGTGCCCTCCCTCTCCCTCCCTCTCTCTCTCACTGTCTCTCTGTCAAATAAATAAATCTTAAAAAAAAAAAAAAATGAAACACAAGGTTAAACATGGAAATTATATACTACAGCAAAACAATTTACTTTTCATATTGACTGTTGAAAAATTTCCCATGAAGACTAACTTCCTTAAAGACTTTCTTCTCCTTCCTCTCATCATACCCATGTGCTAGGGCTGTAAATGGGGTTATAGTCATTTAACCCAAGACACACACAGATGATCCATTCTTATTCAGTGGTCCTCATCTTCTATTGCCAGGATGGTGGCCCCTCAGCAAGAGGGAATAATTCCCCTTTGGCCAGTGAAGGAGTGAGTGACTGTAACAATTGAGCTACTTCTTTTTGTTGGAATCCTCTCAATGGAAGTTCTCCTGCTCAGCATCTTTTAAGATAGTTTGAGTTTCATACCATTGAGTGATTCTGTGAATTATTCCCTAATTACACCCATCTCCTGGCAGTGTGGGTGCTTGCAGCATTAAGATTGGGCACATAACTCAGGATTGCAAAGAAGTAATTAAATAATAAGAACAAGAGCTCAGACTCCAATCAATCTAGCACTGGCTTCTCAAAACAGCTGTGTGGTGAAGGACCCATTTTTTAATTAGTAGTCTGCTTGGACCGGTGCTTTTGTAAAATAGAGTAAAAATGAATTGCTAGAAAAATGAAAAAAAAAAAACAAGTCCACATTTTTTTTTTTAAAAAGTATTATTAGATTCAGTAGTCATGAAGTTATTCTGTCCAAGTTCTGTAAGTTTCTAAACGCTCTATCTCCATTCCTGCTCTTATTGCAAAGCAGTGCCAGATGGCACAGTTTGGAGCCCACACTTTGAGGAGCACTAATCCTGTGTACTCACATTTACGCCCTCGTACCCATTGCCATTCCAAGTCTTCTTATTCTTTTCGTCAGTCATTTAAACCGTTAGGGTAAGTATGCACTTCAGACAAGGCTGTGTGGTTTTTAAATAGATTGGAAGTCCACCTAAATTGCAAAGTCCTACGCATTGTTAAACAGTCATGGAAGGTTTTAGCCATTATTTGGCAAATGCTAGTTGCTGCATATTGCACCTTTCTTTGGCTTCCCTTGCCATCACCCAATTACATATCTCACTCGGCCGCTTCTCCCTGTTAGAATACCAAATGGTGCTAGTGATTTTCAATAACATCCATCTAGACACCTTTCATATCTTAACATAGTGTTTTTAAGTCTTGAATTATTTAATTGAAAAAAAGCTAATCTGGGACTCTAATTTTATTTAAAATTGCTTTGAAGACTATGAGAAAAAATCATATTAAATTCTAATCTCACTCATCTCAAGCAGTTAGAAAAAAAAAGTTTGAGTTTCATTAATTCCTTTTTAAGATTGGGTACATAGAAATATTACATTTCTTATGCAGAATACCAGGCTGATGGACCTCCCATACCAAACAGATTTGCCTGCCGTTGGTAGGTAGGTGAGCTGCTCTCTTCCCCTCACACAAGTTGAACGAGGTGGTAGTGTTTAACATGGACATAACCCAAGGGACTACACTTGCTGTCTTACAATATTTGGAGGGCTGCCATGTGGACAAGAAGGTTGAGGAGCTCTCCATGACTGCAGAGCACACAGACCAATGGATGGAAGACAACAGAGAGGCTGATTTCAATTCAGTGAACGGTTTCCAAGATGCACACACACATTTAAAGGAAGACAAGGAGGCACTGAAGAACTCTTCTGGTGTTTCTCGGCCATGTGCAGTCCACTCCTGCAGAAGAGGCTGCTGGACTGAGGATGGTCATAGAAGTCTAGAATACTCCTCGGAATAGGAATAAGAAAAGGCCTTACCGGTGGAAGAAAGAGACTGCCAAGCAGCACTGCCAGGCACTTGGCTGACTGTTGGGCTAGTGGAGAAGGGTACTCATGCTTTGGATACAGATAGGTCCGCATGGCTGTGAAGGCACTTTCCATCTTTGAGAAACTGAGCTAGCAGGTTCTGGTATCTATAATGTAGACATCCTGTGCCTTGGTTTCTTTCTTTCTTTCTTTCCTTCTTTCTTTCTTTCTTTTTCTTTCTTTTTAATTATGAACTAGCTATAGAAAAGTACTGGATTTTATATTTTGCCATTTTTGTTTCATCTCTTTCTTTTTTTAATTTTAAGTTTTTATTTAAATTCCAGTTCGTTAACATACCGTGTAATATTAGTTTCAGGTGTACAGTTTAGTGATTCAGCACTTCCATATGATAGCCAGTGTTCTTCATGACAAGTGCTCTCCTTAATACCCATCACCTGTTTCCCGCATCCCCCCACCCACCTCCAGTCTGGTCTCTGGATACAGCTAACGCCTTACCACTACCATTCCGTTCTTTCCCCTTCTTTCCCTCCTGGGAGGTGGCCACTAAATTGTTCAGAAGCTGTTGTGAGATTCCTTTGTTATTATTTTTACTTTCTGACTTTTTTACAGCCATGGAAGCTCTGAGTACTGATGGTTTCTTAACATCTCTGGTATTTACAATAGAGACAGAAGCAGAAGGTTTGAGGGCTTTGCTAGGGCTTGTGTTGTTGAACTTAGGCTCTAGTAACTGTTTATCATATATGTGTTTTCTAGTCCGTGATCTACTAGCTAATGTAAAATTGTGAGTTGCAAAGCGTACCCTGATTAAAGATACAGATTTTAATACCAAGAATGCTACGTGCAGCCTGTCTTACGGTAGACAGACCGAGAAGGGGCCAGAAGATGATAATCATAATACATTCATTCATACAGTTAGTTTATTCAATGCTTTCACCCCATTAGGTCAGTGTTGGGAGGACATACTGTGTGCCAGCCACTGTACTAGACTCCAGGGATATAGACACTGAACAATATAGACAAAAATCCCCGTTTTCATGAAGTTGATAATCTAGTTATGAGAGCAGACAAACAAAGGTGCAGAAGAAATATGTTCTGTGGGGAACTATAAAACAGGACAGGTGAAAAAGTGTGGGTCGGGGGGCGGGAGTCACTTTTATTTTGGGTAGTCCGTGAAAGCCTCTCTCATATGGGGACGTGTGAGCAATAGCCTCAAGGTAATGAGGACAAGCTGTGGGCATCAAGAGAAGCACATTCCAGGGAGCCGCAAGTAGAGAGATCTTTAAGTGGGTGTATGCTTTGTATGGGGCCAGCCATGAGGCAGTGTGGACGAGTGGTGTGAATTGGGGACCAGCAATAGGAGATGTGATCAGAGGTCACAGTTGCTCCTCAAAACAGACCTGTGGGAGAACTAAAGCAGTTGGTACACCCATTTTTACACATGAGGAAACTGAGGACCAAATAGGTTGACTCAGGTTTGCGCTTGCTAGTTGACAGGGCCAGTCCTGCCTTGGTAAGACATGGTCCAGACTTAACCTTTACAACAGATTTTTGGTCGAATTGCATAAAATCCTTGAACATCTGTAAAACGATGGAAATAAAATTCAGGGTTGTTGTGAGATCCAAACAGGACAGCGTAGATCAGGCCCTGCGAGCTGCCAGGCCCTCGGCAGGTTGCGCTGCTGGAGCTGGTCGGCTCCCGGGCAGGGGCTCCTGGGGCGCAAGCCTGAAGTTTGTAAATTTGCCTTACTCGAGGCCAAGCCTGTGTAACTGGTGTATAGCACCGTTGGTTGTATAGATGGCCCATATTCTGATTTTTCAGGAAACGTAGAAGTAAAGTAAAATGCAGATTCTAACAAATTTAGAAATAACTTCAGTGATTCTGCATTTCCTTTTCTGCTTGTTCCTAAAGATAACACAGAAATGTAAATATGGTTTGATGTATTTAGCTGGCACAAATTCTACTACTGTGTATTTCACCTATTTCTATTTTAAGGGCATTTTCCTTTGTAATTTCTTGTTTCCTTTTATGTTCTTGCCAAATCCCATTAACTTGTCCTTGAGCTGTGTAATCTAGCGTTTAGCTACTGTGGGTGATGGGGTTTGCCTGAAGCGAAATCTGGTGCAGGGCGTCACAAGCTCTCCTCTCTGCAAACGTGCAAACGCTGTGGCTCAGCCCAGCCCCTGCCTTCTCCAGGGCTGTTGGATCTCCGGAAAGCAGCTGCTGGCCTGGTGGTCTTGGCACCATCTAAGATGCCAAGACAATTTCATCCATGATGAAATTGGGGGTTGGCAAATTTCAAGTCAGCTTTGGTCTGAGTAGTAGGGGAAGGACCATTTATGGAAGCAGATCTGGGAAAGAGCTTTCCAGGCAGAAGGCACAAAAAGTTCGATGCAATTCAGGGACCAAAGAAAGGTCAGTGTGGCTGGAACACAGTGGGAGAGAAGAAATGAGACTGAGGTGGTAGGTGGGTCCAGACCCTATAAGGTATTGTCAGCCTAATACGGAGTTTAGGTTTTATCATAATGGATCATGGGACATGGGGGACAGTTTTTAAGCAAAGACATGGCATGCTTCACATTCTTGCTACCACGAAGACAAATGGGGTCAAAGTTTACGCCACTTAGGTGGCTGATGCCAAAGTCCAGTTGAGATATATATAACTGATTGTGGCAATGTGGAAGGCACAGAAGTGGCAGGAAGTGTTGGAATCAGGATGTACGTCCAGATGGCACTAACACATCTTGATAATGGGTTGAGTTGGGTGAGGTGGTTAGGAAGAGAATGGCATCAAGGATAACTCCCTAGTTTTTTGGTGTAAGCAACTAAGTAAATTAAACATACTATTTACTGGAAAGGTGAAAGACTCAAGATCTGGATTAAGAAAGAATGAAGGAGGAGGTAGCAAATAAATGATGCAGTTTGGCCATGTTACATTTGAAAGACCAGTCATCCACACACAAGTGGGATTGTTGGGAGTGGGTTGCAATCTGGAGCGAAGGGAGGAGATTGGGGCTGAGGATACAGACGAGGTGTGGCTTAGTGTTGAAGTGATGTTTAAATCAATACCCTGGATGGTTGAGATCACACAGTTAGAGAATAGAACCGAGAGAGACACGAGATGCTCCAACATTTAGAGATTTAACAGAGGAGGAATAAGTGTCAGAAGAGGGAGCAGAAAAAATCATACTCTAAAAGAAATGGGAAAAAATAATTTGGTAAATTATTTTAAAAGAGGGAATACCAGTTTCTTTTTTATGGAAAGAATGTTATCAGTATAATTTCTTCAGCACAAGAACAATTCAGGATGACTCCCTTGTTTTAGTTTAATAATGATTAAAAAACAATACATTTTCATTCTTAAAAAATTAAAAATAAGTGTAGAGAAGAAGAGAAATCAGTTAATTTGAAGACTCAAAAATTCCAATTTCAAAATGCTAATATTTTGGTTTATTTCTCTAATCATCCCTAATGGTTCCACGATATTTTTGTATAATTGAGGTGATGTTGCATTGATACCGGTAACTGTGAATAATGCTCTTTCTATTCAACATTGTAATGGAAGCAGTTCTTCATATTATAAATTTTTAAATAAAACTTTAATGCCTATGTGTGTATTTTTTTTAATTTATTTTTTAAAATGCTTCCAAATCTGTATCTTTGCAGTTCTTGAGCAGCTCCTGCTTTCTTCATTTTTTCCTCTTGGGGAATATAGTGAAGTAAACAACTCATCTCCTTGACCTAATATTTCCCTACTCTATCAGTTTATGCACAGAAAAAGTTGAAAGTCAAACTGCCTACTTAGAAATTTGACTTAGCAAGATTCCCTCTAGTGAGGGAGCCATTGATATGAAAACCTTGTGATTCAGCACTATTCTTTATTTTCCTGTAGCCCTTAAACTAAAATTTGTCATGAATGCTCTATTCTCGGGTTAGATTTCACAACAAAACAGTCCTGTAAAATATCTAAGCCCAGTGACTTAAAAACTAAGATGGCAGATTTAAAAAAAGGAAATACTGCTGAAATATACAGCCTTCTGAATTTGGAATTCTTGAAGGTAAAAAGCTAAATATACTTTGTGAACATAGAAGATCATAATGTCAGTTGAGACAATGGCTATTTTTGACCTGTTGATTGGATTGTAAAAATCATTAAAATGGCCCCTTAAAACAAAAAATTAAGTATAATGTATACCATATACCTGCCTGACTTTGAAATTTTTTATGCATTGTGGAATATCATTAATGTCTCTAACCCTGAGTGTTTTTACTCAAAAGGGACAATTTATATGCAAATTGAAAGGTGACATTTTATCATTCATTTTAGAATAGTAAGGTTTGGATTGAGAAGAATGGAGACCATTCTCAGACCCCCTAAAGGGATAGAATTGTCATTCGTAGGCTTTTTGTTTGTTTGTTTTGTTTTGTTTGAAATTTTTTTATTGTTATGTTAATCCCCATACATTACATCATCAGTTTTTGATGTAGTGTTCCATGATTCATTGTTTGTGCATAACACCCAGTGCTCCATGCAGAATGTGCCCTCCTCAATACCCATCACCAGGCTAACCCATCCTCCCACCACCCTCCCCTCTAGAACCCTCAGTTTGTTTTTCAGAGTCCATCGTCTCTCATGGTTCATCTACCCTTCCGATTTCCCCCCCTTCATTCTTCCCCTCCTGCTATCTTCTTCTTTTTTTTTTTTCCTTAACATATATTGCATTATTTGTTTCAGAGGTACAGATCTGAGATTCAACAGTCTTGCACAATTCACAGCACTCACCATAGCACATACCCTCCCCAGTGTCTATCACCCAGTCACCCCATCCCTCCCACCCCACCCCCCACTCCAGCAACCCTCAGTTTGTTTCCTGAGATTAAGAATTTCTCATATCAGTGAGGTCATATGATACATGTCTTTCTCTGTTTGACTTATTTCGCTCAGCATAACACCCTCCAGTTCCATCCACGTCGTTGCAAATGGCAAGATCTCATTCCTTTTGATGGCTGCATAATATTCCATTGTGTATATATACCACATCTTCTTTATCCATTCATCTGTCGATGGACATCTTGGCTCTTTCCACAGTTTGGCTATTGTGGACATTGCTGCTATAAACATCGGGGTGCACGTACCCCTTCGGATCCCTACTTTTGTATCTTTGGGGTAAATACCCAGTAGTGCAATTGCTGGATCATATGGTAGCTCTATTTTCAACTTTTTGAGGAACCTCCATACTGTTTTCCAGAGTGGCTGCACCAGCTTGCATTCCCACCAACAGTGTAGGAGGGTTCCCCTTTCTCCACATCCCCGCCAACATCTGTCATTTCCTGACTTGTTAATTTTAGCCATTCTGACTGGTGTGAGGTGGTATCTCATTGAGGTTTTGATTTGGATTTCCCTGATGCCGTGTGATGTTGAGCACTTTTTCATGTGTCTGTTGGCCATTTGGATGTCTTCTTTGGAAAAATGTCTGTTCATGTCTTCTGCCCATTTCTTGATTGGATCATTTGATCTTTGGGTGTTGAGTTTGATAAGTTCTTTATAGATTTTGGATACTAGCCCTTTATCTGATATGTCATTTGCAAATATCTTCTCCCATTCTGTCGGTTGCCTTTTGGTTTTGTTGACTGTTTCTTTTGCTGTACAAAAGCTTTTTATCTTGATGAAGTCCCAATAGTTCATGTTTGCCCTTGCTTCCCTTGCCTTTGGCGATGTTTCTAGGAAGAAGTTGCTGCGGCTGAGGTCGAAGAGGTTGCTGCCTGTGTTCTCCTTTAGGATTTTGATGGACTCCTGTCTCACATTTAGGTCTTTCAACCATTTGGAGTCTATTTTTGTGTGTGGTGTAAGGAAATGGTCCAGTTTCATTCTTCTGCATGTGACTGTCCAATTTTCCCAACACCATTTGTTGAAGAGACTGTCTTTTTCCCATTGGACATTCTTTCCTGCTTTGTCAGAGATTAGTTGACCATAGAGTTGAGGGTCCATTTCTGGGCTCTCTATTGTGTTCCATTGATCTATGTATCTGTTTTTGTGCCAGTACCATACTGTCTTGATGATGACAGCTTTGTAATAGAGCTGGAAGTCCGGAATTGTGATGCCGCCAGCTTTGCTTTTCTTTTTCAACATTCCTCTGGCTATGCGGGGTCTTTTCTGGTTCCATACAAAATTTAGGATTATTTGTTCCATTTCTTTGAAAAAAGTGGATGGTATTTTGATAGGGATTGCATTGAATGTGTAGATTGCTCTAGGTAGCATTGACATCTTCACAATATTTGTTCTTCCAATCCATGAGCATGGAACATTTTTCCATTTCTTTGTGTCTTCCTCAGTTTCTTTCATGAGTATTTTATAGTTTTCTGAGTACAGATCCTTTGCCTCTTTGGTTAGATTTATTCCTAGGTATCTTATGGTTTTGGGTGCAATTGTAAATGGGATTGACTCCCTTAACTTCTCTTTCTTCTGTCTTGTTGTTGGTGTATAGGAATGCCACTGACTTCTGTGCATTGATTTTATATCCTGCCACTTTACTGAATTCCTGTATGAGTTCTAGCAGTTTTGGGGTGGAGTCTTTTGGGTTTTCCACATAAAGTATCATATCATCTGCAAAGAGTGAGAGTTTGACTTCTTCTTTGCCGATTTGGATGCCTTTTATTTCTTTTTGTTGTCTGATTGCTGTGGCTAGGACTTCTAATACTATGTTGAATAGCAGTGGTGATAGTAGACATCCCTGCCGTGTTCCTGACCTTAGGGGGAAAGCTCTCAATTTTTCCCCATTGAGAATGATATTCGCTGTCGGTTTTTCATAGATGGCTTTTATGATCTTGAGGTATGTACCCTCTATCCCTATACTCTGAAGAGTTTTGATCAAGAAAGGATGCTGTACTTTGTCAAATGCTTTTTCTGCATCTATTGAGAGGATCATATGATTCTTGTTCTTTCTTTTGTTAATGTATTGTATCACGTGGATTGATTTGCGGATGTTGAACCAACCTTGCAGCCCAGGGATAAATCCCACTTGGTCGTGGTGAATAATCCTTTTAATGTACTGTTGGATCCTATTGGCTCATATTTTGGTGAGAATTTTTGCATCCATGTTCATCAAGGATATTGGTCTGTAATTCTCCTTTTTGATGGGGTCTTTGTCTGGTTTTGGGATCAAGGTAATGGTGGCCTCATAAAATGAGTTTGGAAGTTTTCCTTCCATTTTTATTTTTTGGAACAGTTTCAGAAGAATAGGTATTAATTCTTTTTAAAGAAAATCTGATTACTTGGCACAATGGAATACATCTGTAATCAAGATGCATTCACCTTCTTGGGAAATTCTGTGATTAAGAAATGATCATTTAGAAGCAGTTGATGAGTATTCCGTGTGTATGTGTGCATACCTTTTTTCTACCTAAGGTATTTACTATCAGGTTTTTATCACAACTACTTATTACAGTGGATAAAAGAATTTCTGTGGCCCACGGTTTATCTCCCATTGCACCTTGGCTTCGTATTCTACAAAGAGTGGGAGTGGGGGGTGCAAAAAGCTAAGTGAGCTTCAACTACAAGCAACCCTATGTCATTTCTACACGTGTATCCTCTGAGGGTTTGTTTAGGAACTGGCATATAGACCATCTTAAGTATTCATCTGTTGAAGTAAATGAAAAACAGTGTTATAGAAACAAAAGTGATTCCAGCTGGGAGAGGATTGTTCATGCTCGGAACTGGATCTAGACAACTAGCCTTATGGGTTGCCTGCCTTCTTTGGCAGTTTTGCTCCATAGGTTCCATCTTGTTTGTAGATTGGAACAGCGTACTTCTGAAGGGGTTCTCGAGGTTTTCTGCATTAGACTGGGGCAGGAGAGCAAAGGACCAGAATCTTGGGGTGGGGAGTACACAGCAAGATTCAGATTCAAGAACCGTGTATTGGCAGCTCCATTCCAGGAGCTTTGTGATCACTTTCTTACGTTTCTCATGTAAGGTGACACTCCTATAAATAGATACCACTAGCCCATTTTGCTGGCGAGCAAGCTGACGCTTAAAAAACATGAATAACTTGAGCTAAGGCTGCCTTGTGTAAAGGCAGGCCTGAAATTCGAATTTAAGTCTCTTGACATTTAAGCCACCATAGGACTTTCAAACTAATAGCCCAAAAGGATAGACGATAAGCCTGAATCCTGTTTGAGATGGTTTCTCATCTGTCCCTTTTCTGATCTCCCATAAAAATTTACACAAAGCATGGCAGATTCAAATAAATCACAGAATATTCTATTTAGAAACGATACCTATATAAATGGGGAACTGAGACAGAGAGAGGTTGAATAATTCACCTACAGCCACAGTGCTCCTAGTGGCAAAGCCAACACTGAAAGCCTCAAGCTGGAAGCTGGAGTCTTTTAATATGCTCTTTAATCACCAGTATTCAAACAGGATGGTAACTTTCTAGTAACTAGGTATAGTCAGATAGATCTGCTTTAGACGCATAAAGGGCATATTAGAGGACAGGGCCCCTATCAACTTAGATAGGATGTTTGACTTAACCATGTAGTGGTAGGATGTAATCATCTAGATTATTCACGTTAAAATAGTATAATGACTTTGGGATTTTGTTTGGATTGGAGATGTAGGATTTGGGGAACATATTTTATTTCTAAGTGTGGTTAAGAGTTGGTTCTAAGAATGATGTTCCTGGTACTAAGCCTCTGGCATCCTTTGCCTATGCCCTGAAGCCAGCTCTTGAATTGTACGACTGAATGTCATTGTTCTTGCTCCAAAGAGACTATGTCAAAACCTGTCTACGTTTTGTCAGCAAAGCTGCCCTAATGCAGCAAAAAACCAAAGATTTGGTCGTGATGGGAGGGAGAGTCAAAAAGATAACACTAGTATATCTCCACATAGCTACTTTTCAGTGTGGTTGTTGGTTATCTTTCATAGATATACCAAAGCTCAAATTAAATGCAAAATCTTACCCAAAGATAAATATATTGCAAAATATTTTACATAAATCAGTGTGATCCTTGGTAAAATTCTGGGATGGATCACCAGGTTGAATTCAGATCCATCAAAACCCTGGGTTCTGAGAGCCTGTGAAACTACCTACAAACAGAAAAATGTCTAAATGAAGCAGTAATCTCTAGAAGCTTTGCTATATGCATCTCATCAACCTCCCTCACCTTAGGAGATATTATGAGATCTGTTTCTTGATTAACTTTCTCATATTTTTCTCTCTTGTTTAGAAAAAGCCTAAGTGAACTCAAACCAAGCTTCCTACAAAACTAGTAGGGGGGCGATAAGAAGTGCATGTAACTCAGTCCATTACTACACTGTATTAGTGAATATTTGATAATCAATTGTCAGCTACTTGTGTATAGCACTGGAGGGTGACCCAAAGGATAACCAAGCAGACCTCACTCTTGAGATGCTTAGAGAAATATTTATGGTAGCAAGAATAATGCCTACACCAAAAAGGGCCAGAATGTTCTAGTCCCCAGAACCTCTATGTTACCTTCCATAGCAAAAGGGACTTGGCAAATGTGATTAAGGCTAAGGACCTTGAGATGAGGAGATTATTCTGGATTATCCAGGTGGGCCCAACCTAAAAAGGAAGAGCCTTTTTCTGGCTTTGAAACTGGAGGAAAAGGGACCCAGGAGCCAAGGAATGTGGGTTCCCTCTTGAAGCTGGAGAAGGTAAGGAAACAGATCCTCCAGAAAGAATGCAAACACCTTGATCTTGGCCTAGTGAGACCCACGTCAGATTTTTTTTTATTTAATTTTTTATTGTTATGTTAATCACCATACATTACATCATTAGTTTTTGATGTAGTGTTCCATGATTCATTGTTTGTGTATAACACCCAGTGCTCCATGCAGTATGTGCCCTCTTTAATACCCATCACCAGGCTAACCCATCCTCCCACCACCCTCCCCTCTAGAACCCTCAGTTTGTTTTTCAGAGTCCATCGTCTCTCATGGTTCATCTCCCCCTCCGATTTCCCCCCCTTCATTCTTCCCCTCCTGCTATCTTCTTATTTTTTTTTAACATATATTGTATTGTTTGTTTCAGAGGTACAGATCTGTGATTCAACAGTCTTGCACAATTCACGTACCCTCCCCAATGTCTATCACTCAGCCACCCCGTCCCTCCCACCCCCCACCACTCTAGCAACCTTCAGTTTGTTTCCTGAGATTAAGAATTCCTCATATCAGTGAGGTCATATGATACATGTCTTTCTCTGTTTGACTTATTTCGCTCAGCATAACACCCTCCAGTTCCATCCACGTCGTTGCAAATGGCAAGATCTTATTCCTTTTGATGGCTGCATAATATTCCATTGTGTATATATATATATATATATATATATATATATATATATATATACCACATCTTCTTTATCCATTCATCTGTCGATGGACATCTTGGCTCTTTCCACAGTTTGGCTATTGTGGACATTGCTGCTATAAACATCGGGGTGCACGTACCCCTTCGGATCCCTACATTTGTATCTTTGGGGTAAATACCCAGTAGTGCAATTGCTGGATCGTATGGTAGCTCTATTTTCAACTTTTTGAGGAACCTCCATACTGTTTTCCAGAGTGGCTGCACCAGCTTGCATTCCCACCAACAGTGTAGGAGGGTTCCCCTTTCTCCACATCCCCGCCAACATCTGTCATTTCCTGACTTGTTAATTTTAGCCATTCTGACTGGTGTGAGGTGATATCTCATTGAGGTTTTGATTTGGATTTCCCTGATGCCGTGTGATGTTGAGCACTTTTTCATGTGTCTGTTGGCCATTTGGATGTCTTCTTTGGAAAAATGTCTGTTCATGTCGTCTGCCCATTTCTTGATTGGATCATTTGATCTTTGGGTGTTGAGTTTGATAAGTTCTTTATAGATTTTAGATACTAGCCCTTTATCTGATACGTCATTTGCAAATATCTTCTCCTATTCTGTCGGTTGTCTTTTGGTTTTGTTGACTGTTTCTTTTGCTGTACAAAAGCTTTTTATCTTGATGAAGTCCCAATAGTTCATTTTTGCCCTTGCTTCCCTTGCCTTTGGCGATGTTTCTAGGAAGAAGTTGCTGCGGCTGAGGTCAGCCGAAGAGGTTGCTGCCTGTGTTCTCCTTTAGGATTTTGATGGACTCCTGTCTCACATTTAGGTCTTTCAACCATTTGGAGTCTATTTTTGTGTGTGGTGTAAGGAAATGGTCCAGTTTCATTCTTCTACATGTGGCTGTCCAATTTTCCCAACACCATTTGTTGAAGAGAGTGTCTTTTTGACATCGGACATTCTTTCCTGCTTTGTCAAAGATTAGTTGACCATAGAGTTGAGGGTCCATTTCTGGGCTCTCTATTGTGTTCCATTGATCTATGTGTCTGTTTTTGTGCCAGTACCATACTGTCTTGATGATGACAGCTTTGTAATAGAGCTGGAAGTCCGGAATTGTGATGCCGCCAGCTTTGCTTTTCTTTTTCAACATTCCTCTGGCTATTCAGGAGACCCGCATCGGATTTTTAACGGACAACCATAAGGTAATAAATTTGTGTTGTTTTCAGACATTAAGTTACTGGTGATTTATTATAATAGTAATAGATAACTAATAGAGAATCTTTAAAAGTGAATTAGCCAAGTGAATAATACAGAGTAGAGGTATTTCACCAGGTTGGTGTTAGTCGGAAAGATATCTGAGGGGATGTGGAAATTTAGCCGAGTCTTCCAGAATGAGCAGTAATGCAATAAAGGAGGAACACTGGAATGTTTCAGAATAAAGGAGGAATCAGGATGTACAAGGTATCTTTGGGAACAGTAACGAGGCCAGTCTGGCAAAAAAAAAAGAAAAATTACATAAGATAGTATTCACAGGTAAGGAAGGAAAGATAACCTTCCAATTAGAGGGAGGGATGTGAAATCTTTAACACTTGAAGTTTGAAATTTATCTCATAGGATGCTGGTTTTCAGACTGTGTCCTTTGGGTCTTGGAGATATGTCAGGGGATAGTGAAGCAGAATTCCCAATACTCAGGGGCGCCTGGGAGGCTCAGTCGTTAAGCGTCTGCCTTCAGCTCGGGTCATGATCCTGGGGTCCTGGGATCGAGCCCCGCATCAGGCTCTCTGCTGGGCGGGAAGCCTGCTTCTCCCGCTCCCACTCCCTCTGCTTGTGCTCCCTCTCTCGCTTTGTCTCTCTCTAAAAAATAAATAAAATCTTTTTAAAAAAAAAAAAAGAATTCCCTATACTCATACACCCTTCCCCTCCTACCAGAGTACGTCTGTTCTTACATGATTTGCGTATAGGAGATCTGTTTAAGATTTTATTCAAAAAAGGAGTCTACTACTTTAAGTGAAGGAAAAAATGGACTCTGGAGCAGCCACGGTGACGGCTCCTTCCCTGGTCTCTGCTCCTGCTTCTTGCTTGCTTTTATACTTAGTTCTTTATGCTTCTAACTGTAAAATTGGACATTTATTTATTTTAAAAACACTTTTACAGTCACTCATGCAAACTATGTCTTGATATTCTGATTTAAAAAGAAAAAAGATGTCCTCTAAAGATAAAATCTGTTGCATTTTATTTTTTTTTAAAGATTTTTTTATTTATTTGACAGAGAGAGACACAGCAAGAGAGGGAACACAAGCAGGGGGAGTGGTAGAGGGAGAAGCAGGCTTCCCGCGGAGCGGAGAGCCTGATGCAGGGCTCAATCCCAGGAACCCGGGACCATGACCTGAGCTGAAGGCAGACTGAGCCACCCAGGCACCCCAAAATCTGTTGCATTTTAAAACTGTATATTCAACAGTGTATTTTTCTGCCTGTGTATTTTTATTTAGTTCAGGTATGATGTTCTAACATAAATAGGCCTACAACCAATCCCCTGTCATTGGACATTTAAATTTGTTTTTCTGATTTTTATTTGTAGGAAATAATTTTACAATGGACATTCTTGCAGCTAAAACCTTGTGCTCATCCTCTCATTAGCAAAAAATAGGTATTATAATTCTTACTTATAAACAGACTTCCAGTTGTCTTGTAGATGCACAGATATCAAATATTTAATGTTAAAAAATGTAAGAAAAACTAGTGTCTTCACTGTTGTTCATTATTTAATAGAAGTGTAATATACGTACAGTAAGATCCACACATCTTAAGTGTACCACTTGATAACCTTTTGCATATGTGGACACCTAGCTGAATATCAACCCAGATTAAGATGTAGAACATTTCTGGCAACTCATAAAGCTCCCTTGTGTTTCCCTTCTCAGTCAATGGCCCCCATCCCCAGAGGGAACCAGTATTCTGACTCTGGTCCCCATGGTTTTTGTTTTGCCTGTTCTTGAACTTCATGTAAGTGGAATCATACAATGTGTATTAACTCTTTTAGGTCTGATTTCTTTCATACAGTATGCTTTTGAGTTTCCTCCAGGTTGTTGCTTGTGTAAGTGTAAATAGTTTCTTTTTATTGCTGAGAAGTATTATATAGACAGGCTACAATTTGTTTAACCTTTCTCCTGTTGATACACATTTGGGTTTCTTCCAGTTTGGGGTTATTATGAATAAGGTTGCTTCATACATTCTAGTCTAACTCTTTGTGGACATATGCACTCATTTCTCTTGGGTACACAGATTAGAATGGAATTACTAGGAATGTTATGCTTAATTTTATCAGAAACTGCCAACACGTTTCCAAGTGGTTGTAACATTTTACACTGCACTTGGCAATGCGTAAGTGTTCTGGTTGTTCCAAATCCTAGACTTCATTTGGTACTGCCAGCCTATTTATTTATTTAATTTTTTTAAATCCAGCCATCTTGATGAGTATGTCTTTGTAATTCATTCATTTTTTTTTTAATTTCAAAAAAGTGTGTATGTGTCTAAAATGACCCTAAATAGCTGGATTTGAGTACATTTTGATTTTATGTAATGAGAGAAAATGTTAATATACTCTATACTTAGTCCTGCTTCTTAAAATAGGTAAAAAAGCCAAAACACATACCCAAAAACCTATCTATATAGTCCAAATTAATAGTATTTCCTTTATTTAGCAAAGACTAGTAATCAGATTCTTAGTTTTGAATTTTTGACTTTTAAATCGAAGTTTCTTGCTTTCAGTTGTAAATTTCAAGACTCTGCCTATCCCGGGATAATACAGATTGTGCTACTCTAAGAATTGCTCCTTCTCCCAATTACACGTACATCCCAGTTTTTATTGCCTTCACCTCTGCTTTAGATTTTGCTGGTCATCATTTCTTTCTGATGTTTAGTCAGAGTCTGGCTGGGAGTCCCGGTTCCTTTAGAGAAGACAGACAACTGTAATCGCCTTATAGGACAGGCTGATGCTCAGTGCTGGACGGGAGATAATTCAGCCTTGTGATTTTCATGGCAACATTGGGTCCTGTCATTTTTACAATCTGTTATAGACCTCATTGCCTTCTCTTTTGATCGCATGAAGACAAGTCCAGAAACCTCAAAATAGCACGCTGAAAAAAAAAATTAGGCATGACTAAGCCACAGTAGCTCAAGGGGAACAATTTTGTAAAACTCTCTCTTGTCATTTAGCCCAGTTATTTGGTGTAGGGCCCTCCCAACATCACTCTCCCAGCAGAGGTCTGACTCTCTTAATCTATATCAGATGCAGTGAGGAAGCCTGGAGTTTATTTTGGACTTCGTGATGGATTAGAAAATAAGCGTACACAGAGCTTCTTTCTTGCTGTTGGCAAATGGTTATGTTCCGTTTTGAGTCTTATCCTGCTCTCCTGTAGCTCAGGGTTCTGTTGGAGTCTGATGCTCTACAAAGCCTGGGATAGTGCCACACCCAGTAGGTACTTTGATACAGATATTTCGGTGATCATGTTATCCTGCCTGGGTTGAAATGTAGCTCTCTGATAGAACGGAGAGGAAAGAATTTGAGATGTGTTAGCCCTATGACTTCAGGGATATGACTTCTCCTTACAGACCACAGAAATGTGCCTTCCCCTTTAATATAGGTTCTAAGAAGATGGAAACAAAAATTGTATATTAACAATAAAATTGAGGAGGTGACATAAGATTGTTTGCATTCATTTTAACCTTAGTGTTTATAAATTATAATCTGTAAAACATAATATTCTGTTTACCTACTGGATAATTTGCTGTGTGGCATTTAGCAAGTCACTTAACCTCCCTGTGTTTCTTTATTTTTCTTTTTTTTTTTTAAATGAGAGTTGATACTAATGACATCCAAAGATCCTCTTACTTCAGAGGTCAACAAGCAGCTGCATAGCATGGTGTTTAAGAGCACCACTCAGGAGCCAAACAGCTGGGGTTTGAATTCTTAGGAGATGCATGCATGATATCCAAACAAGTTATTCACTTTCCTAGTGTCCTATATAAAATGGTGATAATTATAGTACCCACCTCACAGGATTGTTAACATGATTCTGTGAGGCAGAAAAGCACTTCGAATTCCTCCTGGCACAGAGTGGTTTCTCTAAAGGATTTATTAAGCAAGATATCCCTGTAATATCTGTGCTAATTTGAACTTTTTTTTTTTTTAAGATTTTTTATTTATTTGACAGAGAGAGAGAGACACAGCGAGAGAGGGAACACAAGCAGGGGGAGTGGGAGAGGGAGAAGCAGGCTTCGCGCCGGGCAGGGAGCCCGATGCGGGGCTTGATCCCAGGACCCCGCGATCATGACCTGAGCCGAAGGCAGACGCTTAACGACTGAGCCACCCAGGCGCCCCTAATTTGAACTTCCTTATCATCATTTCCTAAGAAGTATCTCTTGACACTCTGAGATAAGAGGAAGACCAATTTCATTGAAATAAATTTCCAAATCAAATAATATACAATATCTAAAGATATTTTGGAAAATATAGACTAGTGTGAAGAAGAAATTAATTAAATGACTTACATGCTCATCACCCAGATATAATCATTTTGCTTTATTTCCAATCAGGCTTTGGTTTGGTTCCCCCCCCCTTCTTCATAGATTAATTTATTTACCAAGTTATAATCATTCTGTATGAACCATTTTGATTCCTCATCTGTTCATTACAATTCAGTCATAAGCATTTTCCTGTTACTACCTAGGATTAAGTAAACATCACCTCACTGGTTGCATAATATTATTTTGAATAGAAACTTTTTGATGTATTTCTCTTTCACTAGATTGTTGAATAGGGTGGTTGTTTATAATTTTTAGTACTATAAATACTGATGCAGTAAATAACCGTGTTCAAACCTAAGTGTATAGGGCTCATTATTTCTTTAGGGTAGGTTTCCAAAAGCAGAAATACTAGGTCAAGGGATAGGAATATTTTGAAGAGCTTGAATTTGCCAAGTAACTTTCCAAAATTGTTGCTACTAGTTATGTATCAGGGAATCTGTTTGATCCTATTCCATCAGCATTGACTGTTGTCATTTTTCTAATCTGTGCCAACTTGTAGGCAACCTCTGGCACTACTCATGTGTTTGTTCGTGTTGCACTGTGGGGTACCTAAACATTTTGCCATGGACGTGCTTACTAACAGTAGTTCTTCTTTTGGCAAATGTCTTTTCATGTCCTTAACCTGATTATTTAAGAGTTTGGGTGTTTTTCTCACTGCTTTGGGTGAGTTCTTTCTAGAGAAAAGAACACGGCCTGTATGTGAAATATTTGCTAAGAATATTTCCCCTTATGTCTTTGCCTCTTATTTTGGTTATGATCTTTTAAATCATGCAAAAATAAATGAGACTGTACGGTTAAATCTGTAGATCTTTTTTCTACTGTCATTTCTTCTATAGTTTCTAAGCTTAAAGTTCTTCACTGTGTAGAGGATGGTAAGCAGTTCTGTGTTTCTCTGGTTTTTCTAGGGGTTCACATATGCATAGGCTTATACCTATATAACTTAAGGCCTTTATATAAACTTGAATGCCTTTAAAGGAAAAACAACATTTTTTATTATTTCCTTAGTTTTTCTTCATATGAATCATCGGTATAACTTGAACTCAAACCCATATCTCTTGCCATGTCAATACTTGGTTAGAAAAGCATGTGGTTCCGGTAGGCCTCAGTGTAATTCCCAGCAGTGCAGTTATGCTTATGAAAACCACTCTCCAGGAGTGTTTGTTAATGCTCCCTGTACGAGTCAACCTCTAGTCACCATAGATGGACTCCTCATTCTATAAGAGATTGTATGGTCCGAGGTGGGAACTTGGGGGTGCTCAATGAATGTTGACTGTGCAAGCCTCTGATGTGAGCTCTCCAACAAAGACTGCCTTCCTCTGCTCTCAGATTCCTCATCTGCAAAATGAATGAGTTGAACTAAATGATTTCTGAGGAGCTCTACAGCTCTGCAGTTGCTGGACCTGGTGTAGAGACACATGCATACTCAGGCAGCGGTGCAAAGATGAATCAGCCTTTGTCTACATCGGTCCACCATCTGTTTTTCAATTTGCAACACCATAGGCTTTGCTTATTAACACCTGGGGATACAGGGAGGCAGGACTGATAATAACAATGAAGAATTATAAGAGCCAAACCACTTACACAGTGCAAAGGCACCTTCCCTTTTGGACAAACCGGTCCTAGAAAATCGGCCACTAGGTTACCCATCCTTCTGTGTCACCTCTTGAAAGGTTTCCTTGGTCTCTTAAAGCATCGAGGCTACTAAGTGTCTCCCATTGTTTGTTGAGGTCCACAATTCCTTATCAAAACCTTAGGCCCAGATGTGTTTTGGAATTCAGAATTTTTCTGAGTTCACGAATGTTATTTAGTACATGAACTAAATTCTGTAACATCCCCAAGTGGGGCTCGAGGCAGCACCCCTAATCAAACACATTATTAATATTTTTACAACAGAATGCATGAAGATTCATGGTAAATTGGATAAATAATGACTGTAAGTAATCACACTTCATTTCATGGCAGATTTTGCCACCAAATGAGATGCAAAAAAAGGGGGTGTTGTTTCTGCAGCTTTTTGGATTTGGGAAAGCATATAAGGGATTGTGGGCCTGAGTAACCCTTTCCAGACTTGTCAAAGCCCAGATACAGTTCTGGACCCCTCCTGCAACAACCTTCCACAGCAATTCATGGCAAAGAAACACTAGCACCCAGACTCCAACTGGCATTAAAGGCCTTCTGTCCTATATCTCATCCCACTGTACAGCCTTGTCTCCCTTTACCTAAAACCCTCGCCCACTCACTTGAGCGTTAGCCATATTTACCTGCTCCAACATATTTCAGTCTTGCTTACTCTCCTGGTGTTTTTGCTTAGCTGGTTCCCTCTACCAGTGACACTCCAATGTCCTGTTGTTCCTGGTTCCTAGCCCAGTTTTTTTTTTTTTTTTTTTAATTTTTTTTATTGTTATGTTAATCCCCATACATTACATCATTAGTTTTAGATATAGTGTTCCATGATTCATTGTTTGTGCATAACACCCAGTGCTCCATGCAGAACGTGCCCTCCTCAATACCCATCACCAGGCTAACCCATCCTCCCAACCCCCTCCCCTCTAGAACCCTCAGTTTGTTTTTCAGAGTCCATTGTCTCTCATGGTTCTTCTCCCCCTCCGATTTCCCCCCCTTCATTCTTCCCCTCCTGCTACATTCTTCTTCTTCTTTTTTTTCTTTCTTAACATATATTGCATTATTTGTTTCAGAGGTACAGATCTGAGATTCAACAGTCTTGCACAATTCACAGCGCTTACCAGAACACATACCCTCCCCAGTGTCCATCACCCAGTCACCCCATCCCTCCCACCCCACCCCCCACTCCAGCAACCCTCAGTTTGTTTCCTGAGATTAAGAATTCCTCATATCAGTGAGGTCATATGATACATGTCTTTCTCTGTTTGACTTATTTCGCTCAGCATAATACCCTCCAGTTCCATCCACGTCGTTGCAAATGGCAAGATCTTATTCCTTTTGATGGCTGCATAATATTCCATTGTATATATATACCACATCTTCTTTATCCATTCATCTGTTGATGGACATCTTGTCTCTTTCCACAGTTTCCTAGCCCAGCTTTTTTTGTGCTCTTAATCCTAACTTCCTTCCAAATTCCCACTCTGGAGGTTCTCCTAGATTTACCTATGTGGATTGACTCTCCTTTTTCAGCTGCTGTATTCCATAGCTTTTTTATGGCACCTGTGAGAGACTGTCTCGTCTTAGAAGAGCTTTTATGTATGTATCCTCTACTAAATTATGAACCCCAAGAGTAGTGGTTCTCGAACTTTAATATGCATGAAATGCTGCTCATTAGAATAGTTCCCTGGGGGGCGCCTGGGTGGCTCAGTTGGTTAAGCGACTGCCTTCGGCTCAGGTCATGATCCTGGAGTCCTAGGATCGAGTCCCATATCGGGCTCCCTGCTCGGCGGGGAGTCTGCTTCTCCCTCTCACCCTACCGCCTCTTGTGCTCTCTCTCTCTCTGTCTGTCTCAAATAAATAAAATGAAATCTTTAAAAAAAAAAAAAAAAAAAGAATAGTTTCCTGGGTCTTTCCTCCCTCCCAGGAGATTCTTTCTTAGTGGGTTCAAGTGGGACCCAGGTAACTGCATATTAACAAGCCTCTAATTATTTAAACTCGTCTGTTTTATCTCCTGGACAGCAGATTCTGTTCTTGAAAAAAAAAGCCACCCCAGGACTCCAGAATCCGAGCCTAAAAATGAACTGTGGCCTCAACAGCAATCCACACACACATGTTGCCTTTGTTTTTCTTGTCTTATTTCTTCTTCTTTGCGTGCTTCTATTAGAAATTAAATCCATAACAGATGATGGTGGTTATGGGATAGTCTCCAGTACCACATATGTAGGAGGTTTCTTGGTAGAGCTAAACTTGAGTCTGTTATGCCCCTAGTAATGCTGACGTGTGGGGAACAGCCACGGCCAGAGCAGAACCAGCTGGGTGCCAGCAGCCTGACAGGTTGGTGGACATCTTGAGAATGCTGGATTGTGGACTTGAAGGACTAAAGTATCTTTGTGTGGCATCTCTGCCCAAGACCTTCGTTTCAGAAGTGGTGCTGCCTCTCCTGCATTTAGACTTCCGAGGGTGGAGAGAGCCTAGCTGTAGCCCATACCTCAGCCCCACCAAAAATATCCCACACCCTTCTCTTTCAGTTTCCACTAAGAGCGATGTTGATAGATGTAATAAGGTAGCTGATGTTTAGGGAGCTCTGTGTGCTGGGGACCTCATTAATCACTTCATATAAATTATTTCATTTCATCCTCAAGACATCCCAAAGAGGAAGTGTACTTACTGCTTCCTTTGCAGCTGAGGCCTCAGATGTCCGGAGAGGTCAGGCAGTATGTCTAACACACAGTAACACAGCCCCTGAGAAGCGGGGCCGGCACGTCAGCTCACTGCCTCCAGGGCCCATGCTCTGTAACTGTGTCAGCTGCTGCTTTTGAAGGTCTCAGTATCCTCGCTTACCATTAAAATTGAAACTGCTTTGGGGCACCTGGATGGCTCCGTTGGTGAAGCCTCTGCCTTGGGCTCAGGTGTGATCCTCGGGTCCTGGGATGGAGCCCCTCCCCGCTGCTCATTCTCTCTCTTGCTCGCTCTATCTCAAATAAATAAATAAAATATTTTTTTTTAATTGAAACTGTTTTTATCTCTTACACATTTAAGAGAATTTTTTTTTCCAATTGTGTCTTTGATTATGTTGTGTGTGAATGGGTGTAACTTCAATTCTGTGTATATCTGGACCTCTACAAGGCATCAGTGGGCATATGGGCAGCTTGCTCAACACAGGGACGCAGCTGTAGGAGTGGCTGGTGCTACCACAGCTCTTAGAAGAAATTAAGTACAGCTCCTAGAACCTTTTTCCTTTCACTGGGCATGAATTCCAGTAAGCTAAAGCCTGTGGTTTTAAGTCTAAGTGGACCAATGACACTTGAGATGGAATGCAAGCACATTACATTTAAATCACTTCACCCACCATCCAAGTCCCTCCTTCAATCCTGAGTCAAAGCGCTCTTTTGTAACGGAACAAAGAAAGGGATAAATAGCCTCAGGTGGGAATTCTTGTGACTTTGAACTAGTTTCCTGGCTATAGTGAGTCAAGTGATCCTTTCAAAATGAAAGAACCTGGACACTTACATTCTGTACTTTGCTCCTTCGCACTCTTGATACTAGAATAAGTCATCATTTTGACCAACTGTAAATTAGACTTGTTTCAGTGAGGAAACATCTCTTGGAAACATTTAAATGCTTAACACGTTGACCATGGTTGGTGATTGATATGTGAATAGATGTTGACCCGGCGTTATTAGAGGTCAGAACTAATTCATGAGAGGTAGAGAAAAACAGCCGGATAGGCTCAAGGCAAATAATGTAAAGCCACTGGGATATGAGATACAAGGAGTTGGAGAATTTTTCCTGACCATTTAAAAAAAAGGGGGGCGGGGAATAAAAAGAAGAATTAGAAGAGAAAACTTTAAAGTTTCAAGGAAGTTCTACAAACAGGAAGCCACTTGGCCTTTCATCTGCTTGGTAGCTGCCACCTTGTGGGTGCAATATGCGAGAGTTCCTGAGTCCAGGTAAAGAGGGGTGTATGTCCCTGCCCCACTTGCCTGTGGGGAGGAGTCATTGGAGCAGGAACAGAGTTGTGCCGTGTTTTCCCCATAAAGCCTACACATGTGAGCAGAGCCAACTCTCAGATTACGAATACAGTCAAAAGAGAGCACAGTGCCTTCTACAGCTTTGGGGGCCTGGGTTCTGTATAGAGCTCTTCTAAGCAGCATTAACTTTCCTGTTGCTGGGGAGACATGCCTGTCCTGTTCCTCCTCCAGTTAACTAGACTGTCCCTGGTCTTCTGCCCACTCTACCCTGCCCAGCTACCTGTTACATATTCCCACCTGACCTGAATCCAGGCGCCACACAGCACCTCCCCGCCTTCCTGTCCTGAGTGACTAACTACATCACCTTCTATCCATTTCCTTGAGCCAGAAACCTTAGAATTGGACTTGGCCTTCCAGTTTCTTCACTTTTGAAATTCAAGTCAGTTACCGAAGCACATTGGTTTTTTTTAGACCTGCATCTTCTCCTATAGAACGCCGAGATACTTTCCAAATTGATATGTGTCTTTTCTGTCCTTTTCCATTTGGGAAATCCTCAACTCTACCAGGATCTTTTTATGTCTCAAATGCAAACCTAATTATAATATTCCTGCTTGATTTCTAAAACAGAGACTGAATTCTCTAATGTGACTTCATCTGGTCCCATGCTCCCTTACCAGAGAGCTTAACATATCATGTGCTTTTTCCTTTTCTTTGTTTTAATGCTATATGCATATTTTTATGACCCTTGGCTGTGATTTTTATTCCTATTTATATTTTATCATTATTTTATATTTTATGTTCTTTTGTAAAATGCCACTTGCCCAAAAGAGAAATGACTGAACTAAAGTTCAGACTCAGATTTTACTGAAAGCTAGCTGTTTCTGAAATGTTCTGAGATTTGCGATCTTAAACTTGAATGTTACTAAGGAAGTCTATTTTCTAGCTCTGTAATTTCTGGAAAATGTTAGTGGGGGAGGGCATATATTTTATTCCCATTTGAACACAGGAAATTGAAGTACCTGATATCAGGTATCCCTCATAGCCCTCATTGTTGTGAGTAATCCCCACAAGATTTTGATCATAATTGGAAAACACAGATCCCTCTTTATTTTTTTTATTTTATTACGTTATGTTAATCACCATAAATTACATAATTAGTTTTTGATGTAGTGTTCCATGATTCATTGTTTGTGTATAACACCCAGTGCTCCATTCAGTACGTGCCCTCTTTAATACCCATCACCAGGCTAACCCATCCCCCCACCCCCCTCCCCTCTAGAACTCTCAGTTTGTTTCTCAGAGTCCATAGTCTCTCATGGTTCGTCTCCCCCTCCGATTTCCCCCCCTTCATTTTTCCCTTCCTGCTATCTTCTTTTTTTTTTTTAAACATATAATGTATTATTTGTTTCAGAGGTACAGGTCTAACACAGATCCCTCTTTAATACCCTACATTTTGTACAGTCAGGGTTTTATTCTTGTTGTTATTAATATATATATATATATATTACCTGACACTCTTACATGCTTGCGGTTCCCAGCCTAGCCAGGCAGCTGATGGGTCACAATCAGACTCTGAACGCCTGATGGCTAGATTCTAATCTCAGTTCTGCCACATACTAACTGTGTCACCATGGGCACATTCCTTCACCTCTCTGTACCTTTGTTTCTCCATCTGTAAAATGGATTTAAGAATGGTAAATTCTTTACATTTGTGAGGAAGATTAAATATAATATATACAGAACACTTAGAACAGGACCTGGCACATAATAAGCTCTCTTGAGTTTTAGCTATTGTTTTTCTTTTGTTAGAGCTGTATTTAATCACCTGAAAGGCCAGAAAGCCCAGGTTTTTCTTGTCCTCTGTTAATAATCTGGGGACAGGGCGCCTGGGTGGCTCAGTTGGTTAAGCGACTGCCTTCGGCTCAGGTCATGATCCTGGAGTCCCTGGATCGAGTTCCGCATCGGGCTCCCTGCTCGGCAGGGAGCCTGCTTCTCCCTCTGACCCTCCCCCCTCTCATGTGCTCTCTCTCTCTCTCTCTCATTCTCTCTGTCTCAAATAAATAAATAAAATCTTTAAAAAAAAAAAAAAATCTGGGGACAAAGTCTGGACACCTGAGTGGGTAGGCTGCTCTGCGCCAGAACCCGGAGGGCAGAGCGCACAATGCCCCCTCACAGCTTGGCTGTTGACAGTGCCATTCTTGGGCTCTCCTTGCTGAACGTCTCCCCAAAGAGCTCTTCAGAGCAGCAGAGTGTGGAAAATGGGTCTCATTCTGCTCCCTGTCTGGGAACATGGGACTTCCATTTACAGTAATTGATAGTTGAGAAAGTGCAGGGTCCCCTCGGCTCTCTTCTGGTTCTCGCCATGCCCCTGTTTCGTGGCATCTTGGCAACAGCCCACCTCACGTTTGATATTCTCCCTGGTGGCTTGCCGTGGCTCAGCAGCCCTGCAGCCTGTGGCCAGATGGAGCCAGTGTGGGAGCCGCATCGCCCAGAGGATTGTGAGATGAGTGCTATCAGTGTGACACCTGGGTCAAGTACCAGGGTCAGCCACCCGCTCAGGCAGTCTGCTTCCAATGCTCACAGAAGACAACATGGAGCAGTAGGGGCCCTGCCCTTTGCACAACTCTTCTGGAAAGAGACATTCTCGGTCCAAAGGGTGTGGTTGGCCAAGAATCAAGACTGCCTTCTACGGATACAACTCCATGTTTTCTTCCCTCCCAGAGTTATTTTCCTGTTAGAAGACTATAGACACATCTGGCTCATTTTCCAAGTCCTCTGGCAACCTCTGAAATTGTCAAAGCAAAAGAGCTGGATGGACGGATGGATGGATGGATGGACGGACGGACAAATGGACAGACAGACAAATAAGTAATGAAAATTAGATTTAAATACTACTACGTAAACTCAAGATATATACCTAGAACTTTTCTTTCTTTCCCCTCCCTTCCATCCTCTCATCTTCCCTCCCTCTGTCACTCCTTGCTTTCCTTCCCTTTCTATCCACACCTCTTTCCTTCTTTTTTATTAACTCATCTATGTATAAAAGTACTCATTGGCTGTCTGCATTGTGTTAGACACTGCAAATACATGGGTGAGCATAAAGACCTATGTGTGGAAAAGGTAGGCATACAGTCAAGTAGCTTCAGAAAGACATAATTACACACTAACATAGGTGCCAAGAAAGAGAAGTACTAAGAATATGAGCATTTATAAAGGGAGCCAAATCTGGCTAGGCAGTCCTGCAAAGGCAGTCCAGAGCATGTGACTTTTAAGCTGTCCTCAGAAGGATTGATCAGTTAATAAAAAAGGGGCAGGAAGTCTATTCTAGAAGGAGGAAAATTCGTGCTCAAAGATCATGAGATGGAAGTAGCATTGCATATTTGAAACATTAGAAGTTTGATGATGGAAATGTCAGAAGAGAAGGAACAGTGTTCCATGAGAATTATCTTTCAATGTGGTATGGAGATTTTATGTATATATATTGAACAAATCAAAGTTTAATTTTTTATTTCTTTTTTCAATATTTTTTTCAATATTGTTATTTCAATATTTTTTCAGATAACTTTTACTGAACCATCAAGGAGATATGGGTGCCCTCAAGGCTAATACCAGTGATGGGTGAAAAGAATATCAGGGTTCCTCTATTTAGGTAAATGATAATAGATTACAGTATTCAAACAGATTCTAAGTAAATTTCCAAAGGGGTCTCTCCTGACACTATCCTTTATTTACAGGTATTTGGTGGGGGGGTGCAGGGGATGAATGAATGGTGAAGTTTTAGTGTAAAATGAGTTTGCGATCTTTTACTGAACTCAACATTTTCTCTGTCTTCTGACACACAGGGTAAACCTAACAAGATGTAAACAGGGTGTTTGAGATATAATTAGACCCCATTTATCTTTCAGAGACAAGAGCACTGTGAGAGATGGACTTAAACTCCTAATTGATTATCCTATCCTTTTTAAAAATTGGACACATTTTTGCCTGAAAATGAAATGTCTGTAAGCCTGTTAGAAGGACTCCATGACTCATGGAAGCAGTCTCTTCTCTGGACTTGTTTTTCAGCCTTATTTGGACCCCTAAATGACATACTGTCCAAAGGTGTCTGTGCACAGAAGGTATTATAAGCTCTATTATGAGTGCCCTAAGGAAACTCCTTGAGAACAAAGGAAACTTGTTGAGCAAGATGAAAACATGAGATACAAGAAAGAGGGATTCAACACAGGAGAGAGGAAAAGAGAGGTCCTGGGGTGAGACTCAAATTAGAGCCCAGTATGACAACAGTACACTAGACATAAGCAACTTGCCTGCCTACATGTGTTGTAATTCTACCCTGATACTTGACTAAAGCTTGGCTGGGTATAAAATTCTAAGTTGGAATGATTTTCCTTTGAAATTCTGAAGATAGATCTCCATTGCATTCTAGCTTCCACTATTGCTGTTAAAAAGTCCAAAAGGATTCAAATTTCTGATATTTTCTGTATGATGATGTTTATTTTCTGCCTTTTTGGAAGCTTGTAAGATCTTTTAACCCTCAGTGTTTTGAAGTTTTGCAGTAATATATTTAGGTGTGACCTCTTTTCATCTATTGTACTTGGACTCAGTGGGCCCCTTCAGTGTTGAAATTCATTTCTTCCAGTTTTCTTGAATTATTTCTTGCATGACCTCCTTTCACCCAACACCATGTCTCTCTGTCTCTGTTTGTGTATCTATCTATCTTTCTGAGATTTTGTTATTCAGATGTTGAGAACATTGTGATAGATATGGTACATTATCTCACATCCATTCCAACTTCCTTCTAGTTCACCTTTGGGTACTAAAGAGCTGGAAGGCTAAATGCTGTATTTTCCAGACTCTTGCAGCTAGTGTTCTGAATGTGATTTAGATTCAAGTGTACTTCTTCCTAACCTGTTGGCTAGCATGGTCATGGAGGCTTTTTAGCCTGGCACAGCATTAATAGGCATTCCAGTGTTTGGTCACTAACTCTGTAAGGGTCAAGAAGCAGGATACTTGCCATCCATTTGTCTCATATGGATTATGACAGGCACAGCCTGGCTTTGGATCCAAGAGCAATAGCTGTGACTCCCTGATCTGGGCAACAATAACGTGCTTCTGGATTTGGCAGCTCTGCGTGGCAGTTTGCTACTTTGGGAGGTAGTCTCCTTATCTTACAAGTGGTAGCAGCTCTCTTGGTGGCTTACATCTCTGGTTTGGTTTAGGAATTGTACTAAAAGCTCAACCCCAAATCTGTGTCTTTAGCACTTCTAGTGATGATGTCATTCCGTGTATTGTAAGAAACAGTTTCTACTTAACTAGCATGAATTCTGTTCTCTGCAAAGGATCCTGATCAGTATGACACTCCTGGATTTATTTCTCTAATTTCTTTTTACTTCTTTCCTATCTTCCAATTTTACTTGCAGGGGGAGGGAATGGATTTCCTTAGCTTTAGCTTTTAACTCTATAATTGAATAATTGAGGTTTTTTTAATTCATACACAGACACACACACACACACACTATCCAAGCACACTATTTTCTTCTATGAATGTTCCTATCTTATAGCATACCGTTCTTGTTTTATCCAAAGATCATCTTCTTTTGCCTTTCTGAGAGTATTAATGATAGTTTCGTTTTTGTTTTAAGTTTTCTTCTTCCCACATAGTCTCTGTTTTCTTCAAATTGCTTTTGATTGTCTGGGTCTCTAACTTTAATACTAAAGATTTGATTCAATGATCCTTGGTTGTCTGCTCATATTAAAGAGTTGGGTCTTAAAAGCCAATGAGAAGCCCTTAGCATGTGGTTGGGCATTATTACATGTGGGCTTCCCTATAGGGTTGTCTGACTGTGCTGTTTCATTGGGGGAACCCCTGATGTCAGCATCTTTACTGCTTCCTTATCTAGGTTAGATTCCCCAGAGAAGGATTTTCTAGTCTTCTGCCTATAAAGTATGGGCTGACTGCCAGGGTCCTGGATGCTAAGTATGAAAAGAGGAATGAGGGTCTAAGCATAAGTGTGTGAATGTTCTCCTTTTTTCCTTTTTAAGATTTATTTATTTATTTGAGAGAGAGAGAGAGAGAGAAAGGGAGCGTCGAGTGGGAGGGGCAGAAGGAGAGGGAGAGAGAATCTCAAGACTCCACGCTGAGTGAGGAGCTGGATACAGGGCTCAATCTCTCGACCCTGAGATCATGACCTGAGCTGAAACCAAGAGTCAGGCACTTAATCAGCTGCACGACCCAGGTGCCCTGTGAATATTCCCTTTGAAGAAAAAAGCAATAGCCACTGTTTCTATACATTTCCCTCACCCTAACCTGTATCTGGTACAGAGAGCGTTGGGAAAAGTCGGGCATCAATCTATAAGAGGAGAGAAGGGGATAGGGCCTCTAAATGCTTCTTAGTCTTTCACCATTTCTTCTATTTTAGCTCCATCTTCACCCCTAATTTCAAAGGTATCTGATGCCTTAAAATCTTAGCTTTGAGAAGAATCTATACTGTAAATTGGGCTGCTTTTTCCCTACTGCTGCCTTAGGTGTCAGCTTTCTTGGGCCTGCTTGGGTCACTAATCCCCTATCCATTTGCTCTCTAGCTTGCAGAGTTTTGTTGGTGTGTATTCACTCCCACTCCCCTTAAACCTAATGGGTTTATGCTTTTAAAACAAAATCCCCCTGCTGTCGTTTTAGTCAAGTTAAAGAGAAGCTATACGTAAACATGTGTGTGCAGACCCATGGTTTTGAACTGGGAGTTGGTTAACCTTTCTGTGACTCATGTGGAATAAAAAGATACAGATTTTGCTTTCCATATCTTCGCTTGATTGGTTATTAAACTTAGTTGTGTAGTGTGTCTTTAAACAGTGTGTTAATAAACTTAAGGTGTGTGTGTATCTAAGCTTAAAAATATAATAGAGAATAGCTAAAAGAAGGAAATGCTGTGTCCTAAAACATACCAATTTCTTTCCATCGTTGCTGGTAGGACTGGCTTCAAGCCACACTAGCACCAAAATCTGTTCTTCACAATGATTTGAATATACTTAATGGAAAGAATCTGCAGTCGACATCTCTGCCTTAAACCCTGAGTATAGGGAGAGGAGTGGGTTTGGTTTTCTTTTCTTATGTTTTATGTGATGGGAATTTATATTTGCCATCCAAACATCATGCTTTTTGGCATTTACTGCTGAAGAGTTGTGGCAAATCAGAAATGATTTGCTTGAGTTCAGTGAAACCTTTCACATCAGCACACTCTCACTGTTCTTCATTCCTGGTGCCTACAGCAAAGATTTAATAAGCCCTGTTTGCAAAACAAAAAGAGAAAAGGGGTAATGGCTCAATGGAAAGCCCATTAATGTTTCAGACCACTGACTGTTGAATCCAAATATAGATTCTAGGAAGGAGGGTTAAATTCAGAAGAGGAGAGTGAATTCCTTTTAAAACATAATCCTCTTCATTTAAGCTATGAAGAGATTAAAATTGAACCATGGAAGGCAGTAACTAATAGTGGCAAGGTGTTCCAAGTATAATGGTCGGTTTTGGTTTGGAGTTTCTTAATTTCTAGTGATAATAAATGAACAGGTTCCACGTTTTGCTGATTTTGAGAAAAAAATCTGGGTGGATACATAACTTAACCTTTTAACAAAAGGTACACTTAAAAAAAGAAACTGTAATGAAACAACACACCAAAGGGTAGAGAAAAGGGCATATTGAACCTAATAGTTTAGCAGGCTTTTCATTGAGGCCTTGACTGTCGAGAGCTTATAAATTTGTGGACGTAAAATCCCATTTCTGACAGAATGTATTCTCATTCATGCTTTGAGCCCTGACATCACATCACATGGGGTGGGGCAGAAACTAGATGAAATTCTATAGCTCCATGTCAGTTGTTTAGAAACCCAGCCTAAGAGGGCGCCTGGGTGGCTCAGTTGGTTAAGCGACTGCCTTCGGCTCAGGTCATGATCCTGGAGTCCCAGGATCAAGTCCCGCATCGGGCTCCCTGCTCGGCGGGGAGTCTGCTTCTCCCTCTGACCTTCCCCCCTCTCATGTGCTCTCTCTCTCTCACTCTCTCAAATAAATGAATAAATAAAATCTTTAAAAAAAAATAAAAAATAAAAAATAAAAAAAGAAACCCAGCCTAAGAGATTTCATGTTTTCACTGTACGTGTTTGGCTGCCTCTTTGGGAAGGGTTCGAGGAGCAGAGGGTATAGCTCGGTACCTATTTGGATTCAAGAAACAGCATGACATTTTTGATGAGGACTTGGGAAACTTGGATAAACCATATTTATCTACTAACTAATTGCATGACCTGAAGCAAGTCCTCCCAAATTGTTTTATTGGTAATTTTTTTTAACTCGGAGTTAGCTAAGATGCACGTGGCAAAGAGTAAAATGGTATAATCATGGTAGAGTTTCTTTGAAAGTCAGATACAAGTTCAGTCTGCTTGAAGTGCTGGACAAAGCCTAAATATTTCAAGGTTAAAGTTAAGTAACAAATCATAAAGGTGAACTGAATTGTTGGCATTCCACAGGACAATACCACCAAGATTCCAAAATAAAATAGCAAGAATATCTAATCTGAATTGTTGATGAATTCTAGGTATCAAAGATTTCCCAGAGATAATTATTATGATAACCGGCCTTTACTGAGTGCTTAATATATGTTAGACCCTGTACTAAAGGTCATTAAATGCATTATCTTATTTATGATTCTTATAACAGTTCAGATTTATAGTTACTGTTATCTTTTTTATTTTGTAGATAAAGTATCTCAGCTGAAGTCATATAGACAAGAAGTGGCAGATCAGGGACTTGGAGCTGAATCTGTCTCCAAAGCAAAGTGTTTTCAACCACTATGCTATATGTCAAAAACTGGCACCAATTGAAGATTATTTTAGAGTAAAATAACAAAAATAAAATTCCCTTTTCCTTTTGATGAACTCTAAGCTACTGGAACAAGTAGAAGATTCAGCAAGTGATATACAAAAAGTATTAGACTGTCCTAACCTGTAGGAGATTCTGGTTTAGCTGAAGAGGTCAGAGATTAGAGCAATTAAGGAGACAAGGCGATGTATCATCCCAGTTCGAGAAGCTAGGCATATTTACCCTGAATAAGAGCAAATTCATGAAGACTAAGTTCAAATACCTGAGGATAGCAAATAGAACAAAACCAGATTTATTTTCTGGGACTTGAGCACCATGTTCATATATTTCTGTCCATGGAATGAATGAATAGGCCTCTGTCCACAAGAGATAATGAATTTTCTTTCACAAGTGACATGGATGTCATAGATGGAACCCAGTGCTCTTTAGGGTCCTTTTCACCCTGAAGATACTTAAAGGTCTCTCTCTCTCTCTCTCATATATATATAGTTTTTGTTTGTTTGTTTGTTTTGCTGCTTTATCCATTTTATTTTAAGTAATCTCTACCCACAACATGGGACTCAGACTCACAACCCAGAGATCAAGAGTCACATGTTCTACTGACTGAGCCAGCCTGGCACCCCAAAGGTCAGAGATGTTTAGAAAAGATCAGTTTTGACTAAACATTGAATAGGGAGGATTTTAGGGAGAAGGCAAACCTTGAGATAATATCTGAAAGACCAAATGTCATTCATTTGTAGGTTAACAGGTCAGACTACTCTTAACAAGTAAAAAAACAGGAGAACCAGACCTGTACTAGAATTCCAGGTCTTAGGCAACTGGTCTGTTCTCTGACCCTTGGTTCAGGAAGTTTTCAGCCATGATTGCTTTAAATATACTGTCTGTCCTTGTCTCTTTCTCTTCTCTTTCTAGAATTTCCATAATGCAAAATTGATTCTTTTCATTGTGTCCCATAATCCCATAGACTTCCTTTACCCTTCTTTATTGTTTTTTTCTTTTTGTTCCTTTGATTGGGTGATTTCCAGTGTCTCATCCTCCAGGTCCCTGATCCTTCTGCATGGTCGAGTCTACTTTTGAAACTCTCTGTTGAATTATATTTTTTTATTATGTTTTCAACTCTAGGATTTCTGTGTGTTGATTAGTTGGTTGGTTTTGATGGTAGATATTTCCTTGTTGAACTTATTTTTTTTCATGCGCTTTTTTAAAATTTTGTTTAGTTGTCTGTCTGCATTTTCTGGTAATTCACTAAACTTCCTTAAGAGGATTATTCTAAGTCTTCTGACATCTTCCTTTAAGGTCTGTTTTTGGAGCTTTATTAGTTTCCCTTAATGGTGCCACATTTACCTGATTTTTCATGATCCTCGATGCCTTGCACATTGGTATCTGCACATTTGGTATCTGCACATTTGAGGTGCCTCTTCTAGACTTTGCAGGTTTGCTCTGGCAAAGATAGTTCTTTACCAGGCACCACAGTTTGGGTTTCTGGGTGTGTCTGCTGGTAATGTCTATGGGCAGTTGGGGCCTGATATTATGGTCTACTTGGGGGCCTGACAACTGTTCAAGTTCTGAGAATGGGGATGGGAGTTGTGCCAGGGGCTGAGAACAGTTGGCTAGGACTGATGGCTTGGTTTCCTACCCGAGTGAGTCTGTAGGATGTGCTCCCCAGTTGCCTAGATTCTCTTGTCAAGCTTACTAGATGGTTGGGACTGTGTACTGTATTCAGTAGTAAATGGGGCTGTGAATTAGCTTCTCTGTCCCAGCAGGGCAGTAGGATGGGATCCAGGACCAGCACAGCTCTGTCTGGGGACCTTAATCAGCCCAGAGTGTGCACCGGATTCCCTGGTCAGGTGAGGACAGTGTGCAGAGCTGGGGGAAGACCCAGGCTGTGCTCTCTGTTCAAGTACCACCATATGTAGGGCCATTGAATGACCTCTGCAGCTCTCCGTGTGCTCTGGTCGGGTTGGGTTCCCTGGTCGGACAGGCCAAAGGCTGTAGTCAGCAATGAGCAGGGCTATGAATTAGATTCCCTGTCTGGGTGTAGCAGGAGAAGCATCTCTAAATCTGGTAAAGGTCTTTGTTTTCTTAACTCAAGCCGACCTGCATCCCAAGTTCCCCAACCTATCATGGCCACTGGCTTTGCTCTGGAAATTGTTGGCTCTGCCCACATGTCAACTTGAGTGCCGCCGAGCTGCACAACTTCCAAGAGTCATCTCCAGCTCCTCTCGTCAGATGGGGCTGGGAGACAGCAGTTAGGGCTGTGTCTCAGCTCCCTTGCTTGGACAGTAGGGAGAGGGGGCCTCTCTAAGCGTCTCTCAATTTCCCGAACAGGCTTTCAGATTGAGAAGGACCAGGAGCTACTCTCAGCCTTGGCTATGAATTAATCCCCTTGACTGTGCCTAACCCAGGAATACTCTATGCCTAGTAATGGCTTTGCCCCCCACCTCTTGGCGTCAGTGCCACTGGGACACACTGCTTCCGGGAGCTGTCACCAGCCCTCCTGTTCCTGTGGGGCTAGAATACAATCTTCACAGTGGGTGGGGATGTGATTCAGCTCCTTGCCTGGACATGAGCAAACCAGGCTTTAGGGCCAGCAAAACTCCTCTTCTGAGGATCCAAATGAGGCAGATTTATACTCCTCCAAGTTCCCTGGTCAGAGTTGGTTCTGCTGATGAGCAAAACCAGGGTTTGGGATTAGAACTTGGTCATTGCGGGTAAGAACTCAGTCTGCTGAGATGTGTGTGCTGGTGGTTGCAAGCTCCTCCCCACTATCCATCACAGATTCCCAGTGGTTGAGCCCCACAGATTGCCCTGTAAGATCAGAGTAGGGGCTCCCGCAAAGCAACCCACAGTGCTAAGGGGAGATGGTTGTCGCCCCTGTGTGTTCTCTTTTCCCATTGGAGGAATCAAGAGGATGAGGGAGATGCTTTGTGTGGTGCTGCACCGGCCTGAGAGTGGCCGGCCAGTGTGGTCAATGTGTAGCCACTTCTCTTACCCTTCTAATGCAATCTCTCTTGATCTCTGGAGGGGGTACTTGTTCTTGCTCTACAGTCTGTCAGTGGTTTCTTGTTCTTGAATAGCTGTTAGTTGTTCCTGTAAGGAGGAGCCAAGTCAGGAACAACATATGCCACCATCTTGGTGACATCACTCCACCAAGCTTTGGGGGTTTTTTTATTGCTTTTGCAAAGGGGAGCTCTATTAGAATCCCTGTCCTTGGGAAACAAGTCAGAATAGGATTCCTTCAGTGTGTCACTGAAATTTACAATGAAAATTTGTTGATTCAGACATGGAGATATTGGTACCTTCTGTTCCTAAATTTCCATTATGAATGGAAATGGGAATCATGAGCTGTTTGCAGCCATTCCTTCAGGTCATTTTAACCAACAATTTTCAAAATTAGGCTTGAAGATACATGTTTTTGACATGAGGAAATTGTTCTGAGTTTTTTCTACTCTTTCATAAGGAGTAGATTCATCTGCAACGAGCCTCACTACACAGAATGTAAGTGGCTGTTGGATCCGTTGAATTTCAAAGGTTTACTGAAACCTTCCCTTTTTCCTCTGTAGAAGACATGCCTTTTAGCAGAGATAGCTAGTCAGTTAGATGCCAAAAAGTGACTATTTCTTAATGAGGGAAGACAGTCTTTAACAAGACAGGTTTTTGTTTTGTTTTTGTTGTTTTCCCCCCTTTTAGAACATAGCTTGTTGATTTGTTCTTTTATTTGCCAGTTATTTAAGAGCTTGTGTTGTGGGAAAGGTCCAATTCAAAATATTTTAAAAAGGCATTCTTCTTGAAGAGGATAGTCTGACATTAGCTTTTACAGAAGAATCCCAGGGGCATTTAGACACTATGGAAGAATAAATAACTAGCCAGTGAGTCAACTCTCCAAACCGAAACAGCACAATGGAGATTTCGCGGACTGATTCCAGGCCAGCAATTGCAGTGGGTCAGTTTTCTGTAATAAACTCAGTGTTTTGGAATTTTTATCTAATAGCAGCCTTTAAAAGTACTCACCATGGAGACTTTAGGGAGTGGGGAGTTCCCATGTCTAAGTTCACTTAAAGCAGATCCCTCAGCAGGGGGAGGGGGTAGAGGCCTCATTCATTACTCATGGCCCATGACATAAATTTTTGTGGTATCCTGAGACATCCTGGAAGAAAAAAAGAACATTAGATAACAACTAAGGAAATCTGAATTAAGAATGGGCTTAATAAAAATGTATCAATAAGGATTCATTAGTTTCAGCAGATGTACCTCCCTTACGTAAGATGTTAACAGGAGAAACTGGGTATGCCTGCAGAGGAACTCTGTATTCTCCTCACAACTTTTCTGTACATCTAAACCTGTTCTAGAATAAAAAGTTTATTAAAATATAATAGATGCCTATAGAAAATTAGGGAAGTACAGAGAAGGAAAAAAATTTTTTGACCTGCCTGCAGTTCTAACACTCAGAAGAACACTACATTTTTTATATACTTTCATATATAGTGAAATATGTACATTATTATGAGATATATCCATATAATTTCATAATTTCCTTTTCTAATGAACATCTTTCTATGTCATAAAATATGTTATAGAATTATAATTGTTGCATAATACTCATAAATGAAAATATGTCATAATGTATTTAACCAATCCCTTCTTATTGGAAATGGAAGTTACTAGCCATGTCTCATCATTATAACCAATGCCATGACTTCACCATGTAATTGAAAGTTTGTTCACATTCACTATTATTTCCCCAGGAACAGTTTCTAGAAATGGCATTACTGGCTCAAAGAATATGCAAGTTTCAAAAATGTTGATAGCTTTTCAGTGCATAAATTTGAATTATCTATCAAGTGGAGTTGATTATGTATGAAGGAGTATTGAATTTATGGTGGAGAGGTGGTGGGCAAGAACTTAGGTCAGAAGTTGAAGATCTGGCAGAAGGGTTCTATTTATCTATTTATTTTTGAAGCTTTACTGGAAATGACGTTGAGTGAGGTAGAGAACTGGAAGAGAATGACTAAATCAAGCCCACTGAGGCATGTGAAAGAGCTGAATAGATGCAGGTCAGTGCAGACTTGGCAAGAAGTAGAGCTCTGGAAACAGGTGGGGCAGGTCTGCGGTTGTGGGTGCTCATCTTCTGCTGGATCCAAGGGGGAGACAAAGGTACAAGGTTCAGGCATCTCAAGGTTAGTTAAGTTGGGGCCAGGTCTAATAGGTATGGGAACCCCTTCCCCTTATGATCAATCACCCAAAAGAGGGAAGGAGGGTAAGCATTGGTGGTCACTGTAGGTAGGAATCTATCTGGAGATAGGTTAAGATGTGTCAGAGAGTGAGGAGAGGACCCCGCCAAGGTATGGAGAGGAGAAGACTAACATACTGATTTGTACCTTTCCATCTGGAGGCCATTAGCAGCCAATTTGGGGCAAATTGGAATGAACCTTTCCTATTAATGACGATACTGGTGATATATCTGCACTGTGCAACCTCCCTCCAGCTGACCACTAGCCCCGATAGGCACAATTCTTCCTCTTTCCCACTCATTTGGTAGCAGAGCTCCAGGGTGGTGACCAGACTCTACCTACTCCTAACACTGCAATTATCCTATCAGAACTCGCCATCCAGCCCAGATTATTAGCTTTTCAACATCTACTGGAACAGCCCCCAGGTAGTTTTTCTGGTCTGTCCCCCTGCCTTCAGGGAGCTCAGGTCAACTCCCATATGACCCAGATGCCTTCATGTCATGAGTAGCTCTAGGTGAACAGCAGTAATAAATTGTGTTTCTGTATTCAGATGTGCTCAATTTGTGAATGTCACTCTGTTGTTTGACTTATTGTTCTTCACATTTTTTCTTATTTTGAGCATTTTCCTGCTAAAAGTTTAGATGCCTTTATTCATGATATTTTGAATGGAGGCTCAAATACTGATTTGAGTTGTTTTCTGAGGTCTGCTCCCTCAACAAGGATTTGCTTTCCTGCCATAACTTGAAGAGTATGCCAATGTAAACTGCGTCTGCTGGCGGGAGCTCTGGCCACCCACCAGAGCCTGCAGAAAATGAGGAGGTTCCAGAAGATATGGCTCCCAGATCTCCAAGGAAGGTGTAGAGAGTGCTGCCTCTGAGTTTTACCCTTGAATTAATGACCCATAAACCTGAATACAGCCTGAGCCTTCCCCGCAGAAGGCCCACTCTACTATTCTGCTCAGATTTGCAGAAAAATCCAGAAGATCAAATCTCTGGACTGCTCTGTGGTGGTAACCTTACCTGCAAAGTGTAGGGGGATGCAAGTAGGTGATAGGGGAGGGGAAAGAGTATGAGAACAATGATCTCAAAACAATAGGGCAGCATCTGCACAGTATCCTCGGTTTGGGGATTCTCAAAGCAATGAGAAAACACCCTTTCAGTGGATGCATATGGAAAACCTTATGAAATGTGACTCTTCTAACCTTTCAAAAATTGGAATTTCCCACAATACTGCATCCTCTTTTCTGCCGTCTAGCTGTCCCCGCTCCCCCTTCTTTTCTTGTTAGGACTGGGTTCATCATAATCTGTTGGTTCATGACGTGTTCTCATCATTGATTCACACATGAGCCACTTCTATGTATTTGGTCGTTTTTAATAACTTTCTTCTACTGTTGGGAACTGGGCTGCTTCCAGACTTTTGCTCTCATGTCTGCTTTGACCTCTCATTTTCACACACAGCGCCCCAATCCCCAGCAGCACATGACAGGAGAGCAGCGCATCACACAGCCCGCAGGTCCCGTTGCTAGGGACGTGGCCCTCTTACTTCCTGCACATGTCCCAGCTACGACCTTCAGAAGTTCCACTGTCCTTCAGAGATGCTCCTTCCTTCTCTGTGCACATGGAGCACAAAGCCTTCGCCAGGACAAACTGCAGGCTCACCCACAGCAGAGTAAATGTGTGGAAGCAAACTAAGCATTATTGTACCCCCGGGGGGTTGGGACTTACATTCTCTAGGAAATTTTCAAAATGTTTGATCATGTTTCTAGCCACTGCTTTTTTTTTTTTTTCCCCTCAATGTCCAAAGCAAATTCCTAGTTGAGGCCTAGCTCAGGAGACTTTCCGCTAATTTCCCTAGGGAACCCTCTAAACAATATAGTGACTTAGTAAGTCTGGGTTGTTATTTGTTTGGGGTTGGGTTTTTGAGTGTTTTCCCAGTACCCTTTAGCACAACAGTTTGGAACATGAGAAGGAGAGAAGACAAATGTCAGTTCAGTAATGTCATTTCTTGGTCCCTCACTCACAGAGGCAGCCAGACCCTTTTCAGAGTACATGGCTGTCAGGCCTCGTGGTAGACAGAGTCAGCAGTCAGTGGGTGAAGAGAGAGAGCGTATGCCCACAGGATAAAAAGAAAGAAGAAACAAGTCATGCAAGTGTTGCTCCCAGGTCAGTAGCTAGCTGGGAGCAGGGCCGCCAGACACCCCCAGCGGGGAGCTTGCTGCCTCCGTGACCCCTCAGGAGCTGCCCTGCAGTTGCTTGGGAATCATTCTCTCTGCTGGGCTTTTTATTGTTCACCGAGGCAGCTCCTGCCAACCAAGATCCTGTTTCTGTTTTGTAAAAAGAGTGCCTGGAGCTCAGGGGAAGAAAGGCTGTGTGGAGAGGCAAGAAACATTCAAAGGAGGGGAAGAAAATGGATTCTGCCAAGTTGTCTGTACAGTTCCTCTCCTTTTTGCCTCATCTCTTCTTAAAATAATTGCTTGAGGACTATAATAGAATTGCCATCAAACCAACCCTGGGAGTCGGTTATCTTGGACGAAGACAAGTAAGTAAGAGTGCTCTGAATGAGCCCATGGTGCGCGAATGAAAAGAAATATTGATCCAGAGCTGAGAGCCAGTTGGGAACAGGAAGAGGGTGAGAGATTTTGTTGCCGTTGATCAATAATATCTTGATGCTGAGTATTTATTCCAGTATCAAAATGGATAACAGGGGGCGCCTGGGTGGCTCAGTCGTTAAGCGTCTGCCTTCAGCTCAGGTCATGATCCCAGGGTCCTGGGATCGAGCCCCGCATAGGGCTCCCTGCTTGGCGGAAAGCCTGCTTCTCCCTCTCCCTCTGCCTGCTGCTCCCCCTGCTTGTGCTCTCTCTCTCTGACAAATAAATAAAATCTTTAAAAAAAAAATGGATTACAGGAAAGGCATTAGAATGCAGAGCTGCTCACTCTTTCTCCATCTTCATCCTCCTCCTCTTCTAAGAAGGAAGACCTCTATTCACATCACACATGAAGGTGCTGCAGAAGATAACAACAGCCCTAACGAAACCAATCTTACATATTATTTTCCATTTAATATTTAATTACTAATTATTTCTTAGGCATGATGAACTGAATATATAGAAATTCCCTTCCTTTTTTTCCCAAAGAGGTTATTTTCTAACCTACTTCAGTGGCATGGCTCCCAGGGCGTAATTTACTTGGCCACTAGTTTTTTATTGTTCGTTTTCTCTTTTTTTTAGAGTGCACATACTTTTACCCCTTTCCAGACTCTCAGGAATCTTTCTCGTGTATACTCGTTGAAACACTGAGGCCTGTGGTGGCTCTGACCAAACTGGGCATAGTGAGAACTTTAGGAACAGGGCACTTCTGTCATCCTTCCTTCCTGCTTGCAGTTTCCTTTGAGGAAGAATGGACAGCGGCATGATTGTTCCCTTACCGGTTTATAGTGCTCACATAAATCTATTCAAGCAAATCTCAAACCACCTCCTGAGGAGAAAGCAAATCTCGAATTTGATTCAGACAAGAGGGCAGAGGAGGTGGGAAGGAATGGGAAGGAAGGTGACAGGTGGGAGTGAGATGTCTCACGTATTGCTTTTGAATCATGTGAATGTTATTACCTATTTAAAATAAAAGAAGTAAAAATGAAATTGAGAAAAGAAGGAGGAATCAGCAGCACGGGCAGTCATTATAAATGACTTTGAGGTCTTTGGTTATAGATCATTGTAAAAAGGCCATTCAGTTCAATTGACAGACGTCCAGCTGACTGTCTAGATGCCCCAGTGAGTGGCCAGGTTCTCATATGCTCTCTGCTGTTTAACCACGTCATGTTCACATTGCTCAGACTTCTTGGTATTCCCTATAGGCTCCAGCAATACAGATTACGTATTATGCCAAATATGTATCTACTGAAATGAATCAAACACTCTTAAGGTGGAGTTTTGTGATGCGGAAGCCAAGCTTAAAAAGTAAAATATTTTTATAATCCCTGGCATATAAGAAAATTGAAGAAAACCAACCAAGCTCAACATGTTCAGCTCAAAACACTAGTTAGCTATGTGTTAAATTACAGTGCCAAAATTCATTCGCTTTCCATTTGCATCTGGTTCATCATTGCTGTAATTTTTAATGTTCTTAAACATTACCTGTTGAAGTTGTTCAAAATCCAATAAGTGCATTCACATACCCAATTAAATGCCCAATTACCAATTTTAGGCTCTTGACTTACATTTTAAAATGAGATGAACCTCGCCCTGCAGCTGAATTGTGAATGGATGGCAGATCTCAAGGGAAGTAAGATTTTTAAGTGTTCTCACGCAGAAACCATGTTCCCACAGTTCCCACGTCCTTAACTCCTTCTACATCAAACCCTATGTGCTGTCCCGAACCAGTGTGAGTTATAACTGTGGGTGTCCTTTCAAGAAGAGGAAGAAAATCGAGGGCAAACAGGAGTCAATGGAGCCTGGGCAGGGGCACTGGAATAATTTCCTCTTCAAGAAAATAATAGTGCCTTGTGTTGAGGCCAGGAAACAAGACCAGGAAGCTGGGAATATAAATATGTATTTAGCAAAATTACTTCCTAAACATTGAGTTTAAGCATAGAGGAGTATCCAGGATTTTTGGCCAGGAAGTAGGTTGTCTTCAGATTCATCCCAGGTCAAGGTAATCTAAAAGAAATTAGCTACTCTCTGGGTGGTCTTATTGCTGTACTTGTAAACTGGCCCATCCCAGTCAGTAAGGACTTGTCTTTTTATTTTCTTCCAAAGCACGGTGGATGGTTTGAGGCATAAATCAGATCAGCTTCTTGCTTTGATCCTTATAAGCCCTACCCATCCTTCCAGCTAGAGCTCAGATGGCACTTCTTTCATAAAGAAAGCTGTCCTTCGTCTCCCAAAAACCCAACCTCTTACCCCACTTCCCTACTCCACTGAGTATGTGTTCTTTGCCTCCTCCAGACACCTAATGATACGCCTCCTGCTGGTAAGAAATACACATTGTGGCATTTATCATATCCTGCCTTGCATTTTAGCGCTTATGGGCTTGTCCTTTCTGTACTAAAATGCAAACTTCCTGAGGAGTAGGGCTCTACTTGCCTCCCCTTGTCCTTATTTCCACCCTCAGCTCACCTCCCTTCCCTCCACCCTCACCCCTTGTGCATCACTTTTCCTTCATTGTGCGCACAATAAATATTTGTTGAATGGATGTTATCAGTGCCTTCAGATTTTTCCAGAAGAATAGAACAGTCACACTGCTTTATGATCCGAGTGTTGGCAGTTTAAATTCTTAAGCAAAACAAAATATACATAAACATCTCATATTCAGCTATGATTCCCTCCAGGGGAATGTAGGAAAGTTATGAGCATAATGTTTTGCCACTCCCAAAGGAATAGTTTTCTTCTACCATGAAGCTGTCTTCCTGCCAAGAGACCTCCCCTTGCCACTCCTCACCCCAGCCTTTCATCAGCCCTGCAGTCCCCTGTCAGCAGAGCTGTGACAGGCTCTTTGATTAAGAATCTCAGAAGAGTCGAAGACAATGACTGGGAAGAAGAAATTGAAGATAGCCCTTCTGGGTTCGACATTTTAAAATGAGTAGGTATTTTACATTTTCTGCTTTTATTTTGGAAAGATAGACCTTACTATTTCTGTCAGTACAGTGGTTTTCTATGTTTGTTATTAGAGACATCTAGACATCGTTATGTGCAGCATACATTCGTGTCACACACAGAACCATAGAATGTGACAAGTGGAAGGGGCTTGTGACTTTCTTCTGGTCTAGCTTCATCCTAGAAATGATGAAATTGAGACCTAAACAGTAAAAGACCCACATCGAAAACACCCACAGGCGGATAGGCAGAGTGAGTGCAAGAACCAGAGCTCCCTGAGTCCAGTCCAGGGCTTGCTGCCTCTCTCTGAAGCTTCCTCCTCTCGGAGTCAGTGCTGCGATTCAGTGAGCTCCATTCCAGTGCTAGTGGACCCAGGTTCCTTCCCCCACGCAGAGCAGCTTCCTCCACAGAGGAGATGGCTTAGTTTCTAGGCCAAGTCTGGAGTCTGTGATGCTGTTGTGTTCCACGGTGGAGCAAGTAAGGAACTACAGGGCGATCCAATACCAGGAACATGGGCCCCTCCTGGAGAGCCATTTTAATGAGCATGTCCTTCTGACAGGTGTCAGGAAGGAGCATTTCCTCCCTCGCAGGAAATGGCAGGTTGAGCTGTGGTTCTTTGAAAGGGACCTTTCTAAGGCTCCAGCAAGAAACATGTTACGTATTCTCACATAAGTTTCCTTTTACTTTGTTGTCTCAGCAAACAACTTTTTCCCCCTCATATCTGAAAAATAGCCATTTAATTAGCTTTACTTTTTCAGTTAAGATGACCTTCCACCCATGACAATGCGTGAACCATACTAGCTTTCTGTTTGGTTTATATTTTGATGAACAAAGCTTGTTTACATTAGGAAGTAATTTGGGTTCCGGCTGTTTTTCTCCAAAGCCTTTCAAGCATGGCAGCCAAGATGACATGGATGGGATAGAGCCTGTGGCATAGTGTGGTATATACCTATGGCCAGAACTAGAGCAAGGGCTTTTGACGATCCTCATTGGAACATGCCTTTCTTTGAACCAGAAATGGAGGCTGGTAGTCTAATGAATTCCGTTATAACACAAATCTGATATAAGGGCATAAACACTGGACACCAGAATCAGAGTAACTAATCCTCTCATCCCCTCTGGTGTTGATATGCAGCCTGGAGCCTGCTACACACACATACATACACACACACACACACACACACACTCAGTTCAGGCCACTGGCCAGCAAATTTTCCTTGTACCCTCAAAAGGTAGAGAGAAGGAGTGAGCATTTTACCAAGGGCAAAGTGGGGAGAGTGGATTTCCCCTCTCTCTTATAAATTGCCATTACTTAGGATGTAAAATTCCCATTTGTAGTGCTCAGTGTATGCTAATTTTAGTTTGTGATCCTGCAAAGACTTCCCTTATCTCATTGATAAGGCAGTAGAATTGACAGTGGAGATCTTCGGCACCTGCGCATCAGCAAGAGTAGGCCCCTCAGCTCTCCGAGGTGGGTGTGGTGGTCTGTGGATTGTTGGACAGGATGTCTTAGGAACACAGTGTACGCAGGAGTCCAAGTGGATATGGCTGCCCTTATGTGGATATGGACACTGTCCTTATGAGTTCTTCTCCCACACCCTCATGTTTCTGTCAGGGAAAAAGGAGATGGAATTTCATCTACAGAATGAACCTCCTTCCAAAGGAAGAGGGAGAAGGGAGAAAGTTCATGGTTGTGGTTCAGCACAAAGGAGGAAAAAAAAACGTGGCATGCAAAAGGCAGTGACCTTTCCTGTCCTTCCTTCTAGGGGCCACCACAATGGCTCAAGTCCAGACATGGAAGTCACTGTTCTCATTTGTTCATGTCATTGGAATCTCGAACCAATCACGCTGTAGCTGTTTCCACCTGTGCTCTCTCCCCTCTGGAAATGTGGCTCTTTCACCTTTCATTCTTATACTTGAGAGAGTGACTATCCTCAGGATGTAGTCCTCCTCCTCTCTGAGAGATCCTATTTCATCTCTTTCTTCAAGTCTCCCTTTAGAACTTGCCTCCTCTGAAAACTGGCCTGCCTCTTCGGGCCTGTTGAACCCTCCATTTGCACTGAAATATAATTAACCATTTCTCACTTGATTTTTTTTTTCATCTAAATGTAACCTGAAAACCCTTTGAGAAGCAGGGACTATATCCTATTTTGCCTGGAGTGCCAAAAAATTAATTAATAAACAAGAAGAGCCTACTATAATATTATCAGGGAATACATTTTCATTTGAGGGAGCCTCCTGGGTTCTGAATTTAGAATATTTGATAATTCATCGTAAGTTTGGCTGAAGCTCCCTTTGCACTTCCTGTGGGGGAAAAATGCTTCCCAAGCAAATGAAGAGAATGCTAAAATAGGTACAAAAAAAGGTTTAACCTGTTAAACTAAACAAACACCAAAAAACCCCTGCAGTTTAGGACTGATCATTAGCTTGTAAACAGCATATTTCCTTTGTGTTCCTGAATTAGATTCAGTATAACAGAGTCCTAAAATGAGTGTTAAAAAGAAATACCATAGACCTTTTAGGAAAGGGTGGGAATGTGGACTAGACAGCCAAGGAAATTCTTGTGGCAGAGGAAGGATCTGGAATTGGCCTGTGAAGGGTGGGCACAATTTAGATTTGCAGGAGGTGGCTGTGAAGGCATCCCAGGCTGAGAAGTGTCTGGGAACAAAGGCATGCAGCCAGGCAGGCTAGGACATGTGCAAGGCCCTGGCACTTAAGATGCAAAGTCTCTGGTGGAGTCGGTCTGGGAAGGACAGAATAGAAAGTAAGGTTGGATAGGTGGGGACCAGCCAGGCATCCCAGGGACACTTATGATCCATTGCACCGTAAATTACGTAAGGAATCAAACATTTATTTTTCTAAAAATAAGTTTATAATTCAGACTTGAATTCTCAGGGCTTCCAAGTGCTTCTTCCCATCAGGTTAACATCTTCTACATGTGACAGGATGATTGACAGCAATGGGAAGGACTTGTACCCAGAGCCATTTGCGCAGATTTCTCTAACTGAGGATCTACAGATGATGGCCTGGTGTCAAGAGGGCAGCCTTTACGATATATCTGGGGTGGACACTGGCTTCTCACTGTAGAACTCTCGGTGATGTCATTGACCTTCTTAGCAGAGGAAACACATAGGAAAGAAACATTAATTCTGTCCTTGTAATAATATCAGACCCTAAAGTGGCCTTTGTGATGTGTGTTAGTCACTTCCTCAGAGTCTGCTTGGAATTGGCGCAGTTTTGTCAGTGCTTATAGTTTTGTGATGGCTTGTGTGAGTGTGCTATACAAGTATCTCGGAACTCCAAAATGTGCGTGCTCGGCGTCGTATATGATCGGTGACCGCACACATAACACCACAACAGCAGAGAGGTCCAGGAATCTATGGTTTTGTTGATAGGCTAAAATTTGAGTTTAGAGAAGTGAATCTTTATGGGAATCTTGGCATAGTTTAGTTTCTCTGTTTATTTAATATTGCTAGTTCCAGGAGAGATTTCCTCCTTCACACAGGTGCCAGTATCCCTTGATGCTAAGGTCTAATGAAGGCTCAGCAAAGTCTCATTAAGGAATGGATCTGTTGGCCACGGGGATCTTGGCCTGTGGAGTCAAGTGGGGAAAAAAAAAAAAATGGGTACAAATGGGTACCTGATCTAAGAAGGCCTCTCTAAGGATGATCAGGAACTCGATTTCATTCAGCCATCAGTGGAACAAGAAAGAGGCGGCAGGTACAAAGCCTGTATTACCTCATTGTTCCACAGAGGCAGGTTCTTATGAAGTTACAGCCTCCTGTGAGCACGATGCTTCTTTCGAGTCCATGGTCCTTGGCGGTGAGATTTGAGCGGACTAGAACTTAGGTTATGGGAAGCTATCCGAGTGGCTGAGTTAGTGATACTAACATTTGGAAAATGTGACCCATCCTCATCACAAGCCCTCCAGGCCCCATCCAGCAGTGAGCCTTGGTGGGAAAGCAGCAGCACGGTGCTGTGGCCCACCCACTGGAGATGAGATCTTTTATCATTTGCTTCTGCAGGTAGTAAATATTCAGCTGGTTGCCGCACTGTGAGGCTTCTGGTGACCTTTGGACCCCTCACATCATCATCTGGCACATTCCTGATAGAGGGTTTGCCAGAGCAAGACCTCTGGCACATACTCATCCTCTCCATGGCAATTCTTCAAACCATGGAAAACTGCCAACTACACTTACACTGTTGGATAGACTTCATGCAAAGCCTTTCATTTTGTATCTTTTTTTTTTTTCATTTTGTATCTTTTTATTTCCAGTGCCATCCTGCCACTTTCTAACCCCCATTCCCTGATATTCACAACATTCATGCAACAGATAGTAGTGATGCTTAGTGCACACAAGGAATCCTGCTAGATACTTCACCTAATCCTGCTGATTAGGAGTGGGGGCTGGAGAAGGGATAGATGCAAAAGCCGTGATTAACAGTGTAAAATTCTTTAGTGAGAAAAGGAAATAGCTTCTCTCCGTCAAGGTGCTCAAAAGGGGCTTATATACCTGCCATATGGAAATAGTGGCAAAGAAGAATGTAATAAGTAGGCAAAATATTGGTGTGGCTTATAGAAAAAATACAAGTTTAGAATGTCAATTAAAACTTTTCTCTAATCTCTTTGAGAATGTGGCCACACAATGGCTCCCTAAGTACTCACAGTAGAAGATGACCGTAAGCATGCAGCATCATGGTTTTCGAAAATACTGGCATACCCGAATAGGAATCCAGATCAGTCCAATGCTGCATGGGAACTTGTTGCATTGTGTTCTCCTTTTTAAAGTGTTGTATTTAGATCTAGCTCTTTGTCCTAAAGGGAACATGAAGAACTCAGCTTGGAGGTCCGTGGAGGTAGTCATTGAAAAAGAAGACCCATCTGGGTAGGCTGAAGGAACTGGCAAGGTTTTAACTAGGAGAAAACTGGAGACCAATTAAATGACTTTCAAGAATATGAAATGCAAATGGCATTAATCATAACCTCAAAGGAGAGTTTCTCATCATGAAGCTCTTTATTAGGGTGAGTTGTAAATTTTTATTGTGGAGGTAAAAAGAAGTTAGAGAAAGAATCTGTATAAAGTAGCAGAGAAGGTAGCATGCCCAAGACATGGGTGGAGAGTAAACCTCTTGAGACATCTTCCAACTCTGTAATTCTGTATTGCCTAATTCTGTACTGACTGCAGGAGCAGAAGTGCAAACCAACATGTAGAATCAGTTACAGGAGCTTTAGTTATGTAAAACTGGTGTATCATAGTGAACAGAACTTTAACTTGTACATTGAAAGAAGGCAAAATGTTGCTTTTGAATGTGCCAATGAAGTTAGAATTTTTAGTATTTCGTTGGTCTAAGGAATTTACGTATTTTGTTCCTGGTTATATGTGCTAAGTTTAGTTTTAAAGCTAGTTTAAGTTACCTTGCAATGCAAAATTAGTGATTTCAGCCCCCAAATTACAGTCAGAATAGACTGAAGTTCTGAAGTTTGGCACCAGATTAATTTCATGCAAAGGGTTTGAGAATTCAAAGTTAGTAGGTCCACTTACTAGCATGCGTGATTCTTCATAACGTACTCTCTGCCTAACATAAACCATATCTATCTATAATACTTGCTCCTGCTATTAAAGAAAATACAATACCTTCTCTACTTCCCTAGTGGAGGGCACACAGTAGTATTCAGTAAAACTGAGAAACTGCGCTCAGCTCTGTCCCTGAGCCCCACGGGAACAGACTTTAGTGACCACGGTCGGCGTTTGCTGAGAGCAGCAGCTCCTCTCCTTGACCCAATTTTGTGACCACTCTCTGATTCAGATTGGACTGATCGGAATAGCCTCTGGTCTAGGCTCCACGTCTGAAGGAGAGGAAAGATACCATTGGGCAAGCAAGTGGAGGTCTGGCAACATGACCAGCTGAGTTTTGAGAAGAGCTAACGTATCAATCATTAGTTGTGCCTCATCTCCTTAAGACAGTTTGTCCTCCAATTATGCTCCAATTTATGGGGAAATTGCCAGTGGGGAATTGGGTAGAGAAAGCCGAGCATATCCCCACTCATTCAGCATCAGAGGGTCAGGTGTTTCTCTCCTTTTGTTCTGAATCTTCATCAAGGCCGTGCTGTTGGAAGATCCCCAGGGTTTTCTTCGGAAGGAATCATTTAACACAAGTGCCATCATTTATTTCAGAAATGATTCCTAGGCTGTCCATAAATACTAATGAGGTGCATAACAATGCACTCCACCTCAGCATCTGCAGCAGGAAGCACGGAGGTGCTGGCTCTCTGTGCATGGCCAACAGCTCCTTACCACATGTCAGAATCTATAGTCAGGTGTGCCTGGTTATTCTTTTTTTTTTCCTTCCGCCATATTGCCTTAAATGACCCCAGACAGAAATAGAACAGACATGGCCAAAAAGAGTAGGGTAGGTGAGATACTGCTAACCACACATCGGTACATATAGCAAATCCTTGATCATTCCTGATGAGAATGGAGATATTTCATGTGACGCATATTTGAGTTAGGACTCTGGGTAGGGCACCCCGCCAGGCCCTGAAGTAGACGTAAACTCTAATTCTCAGGTTACTGATAATCTGGTAGCTGAGATCGCACATACAGATAAATACAAATGTCTTTATTCCGACACACATACAAAGCGTGATATTCGATGGACAGTGGCGTACAGTGCACTAGGCCTTAGGGTGTGAAGCTGACTGGGACTTGGTGACTGACCTTGAGGATGCCCTCTGGGAGGGAGGTCAACAGCTATGGAGAGTAGGACAGACTGCCCCCTTTCTGTGTGTCCATGACTGCCATCAGTCTAAGCCACCATTGCCTCCCCTGGATTCCTGCGGTAGACGCCCCCCGCCCCCCATGATTTCCCTGCCTTCCCACACACTCCCGCATGCCCTGTTGCCCGACAGCAGTTGGCCAACATTTTTCAAATGTAAACGAGATCCTGCTACACCAGTGCCTCATGCTTACCCAGCCTTGGACACCGGGAGCTTTGTGAGCCCACAAATTGCTTGCCTCCATGAACTCACTCGTTCTTTCCTTTTCTTGGGCTTCTTTCTCTCCCTTGAACATGTCAAGCTCTTTTCCACCTCTGAGCTTTGCCACTAACTTTTGTGCCTGATGAAACAAGGAAAATGAAGACAAGAAAAAGCTATTGGGTTTAGTTAGGAGGCGTTTTCATGTTCATGGGGCAGTTGTTAGAGCACGGGAAGGGCACAGGGAAGTGATGGAACTTCTCTCACCGCCACACGTTTCAAAAGAATGGGTAGGGCTTGAGGACTGGCCTTGTTAATAGAAGATTCTCATGGGAAAAGAAAACATTAAGCGTGTTCACAGGCAGAGTGGAAGAAGTCTGAAAAGATGAAGACAGAAAGCTTCATCCCAGAGGAGGGGTAATTGGAGTGTTTCCAGAAGAGACAGGCAGGGAGAGGACCATGAACCCAACTGGAGAATTTTCTAAATAGGATATGCTTTTCAAATACCAAGGTAGATTTTTATAAAAGCCAGTGTCAGAATTGCCGTGAATAAATTCACTTCTGTTATGGACTGAATGTTTGTGGCTCCCCCAAATTCGTATGTTGGAATCCTAAACCCCAATGTGATGGTATTAGGAGGGAGCCTTTGAGAGGTGATTAGATCATGAATAAGATGAATAAGATGAGTGCCCTTTTATTTAAGAAAAAGAAAAAGAAAGATCCCAGAAAGCTCCTTGCCCCTTCTTCCATGTGGACACAGCGAGAAGGCAACTATGAAGCAGAAAGTGGGCTCTCACCGGACACTGATTCTTAGACTTCCCAACCTCCAGAACTGTGAGAAGTAAATTTCTGACGTTTATACGCCCTCCAGTATGTGGTACTTCATTATAATCCCAAACAGATGAAGACAACTTGCAAGTTCGCACATTCTTTCTGTGTAGAGAATATACTGGGTGCTGTGATTCTGTTACCAACAGTAACCTTGTAATGAACTATGGGGGCTGAGATATGCCTATCAGGGTTGGTGATTTCAAATGGGTACCAATTCTTAAACCCTGTCATCATCATCATCACCATCTTCATCATCATCATCATCATCATCATAATTGTTGTTGGTTTACATTTTATTAAGGTATAGCTTATCTATTGCAAGTTATAGAGATCTTAAGTGTACTATTCAGTGGGTTTTTTGTCTGCATAAAAACCCATGTCCTCATCACCCATATCAACATATAGAACTTTTCCAACACCCCAGGAGCCTCCTATCTACCTCCATCAAAGGCAGTCTCTCTTTTGACCACAACTGCCATAGATCAGTTTGTGAATTTTTTAACAGCTTTATTTTATTGAGGTATAATTAACATACAGGAAACTACATATCTGAGTGGTACAGTTGGTGAGTTTTTACATATATATATATATATATATACACCCATGAACTCACCATAATCAAAATGAACCTATCATCCCCAAAAGTTCCCTCATACCCCTTTGTAATCTGTCTCTGGCCCCCAACATTCCCATATTCCGTGTCCGCATGCAACCACACATTTGCTTTCTGTCCTAGACATGAGTTTACATTTCCTAAAATTTTATATAAATAGAAACATATATAGTATGTACTCTTTTCTGGTCTGCCTTTCACTCGGCATAATTATGTTGAGATGGATCTTTAGGTTGTTTCCAGTTTTCGCCTATTACAAATGAAGCTGCTGTGAATATCTGTGCACGAGCAAATACATGGTAGGGTCAGTCTTTTTCATTTTAGGCATTCTAAGAGGTGTGTCATGGAACCTCATAATGGTCCCAGTGTCCCATTTCCCCGATGATTAATAATGTTGAGCTTCTTTTCCTGTGCTTTTTTTTCCATCCACATCTTCTTTAAGAAGTATTTGTTCACGTCTTCTACACATTTTTTTAAAAGTAGGTTGTTTTCTTTTTGTTGAGTTTCAAGAGTTTTAGAAGTATAAAGTTATAAACATAGAAGTCCTTTATCAGATTTACAAATATTTTCTCCCAGTTTGTGCGTTGTCTTTTTCGTTCTCCTGAAGGGCAGAAGTTTTAAATTTTGGCCCTACCTGATTTCTTCTTTCATGAATCGTGCTTTTAGTGCCAAATCTAAGAAGCCTCACCTCGCCCAAGGTCACAAAGATTTTCTTCTGTGTTTCCTTCTAAAAGTTGTATAGTTTTAGGCTTTCACACGTAGGTCTCTGATCCATTTTGACGTATACGGTACAAAGTATGAGCTGAAGTTCCATTTCTTAGCATGCGGATGTCCAGTTCCAGTATCATCTGTTGAAATAACTGTCCTGTCTCCAAGGCACTGCCTTTGCACTTTTTTTGAATACCAATTTCCCATATATATGCAGGTCTTTTTCTGGACTCTGTTCCACTGACCTGTGTGCCTGTCTTGACACCAGTGCCACACATGTCTTGTTTAGTCAAATAACAAGCTTGTAAATGGGTAATAGCAGTTTTCCACAACTTTGTTCTCTTGTTACCCTCAGAGTTATTTTTGCTCTTTAAGATCAGTTTTCTAGTCTGCCTGGTGGAAACTCTTTCCAAAGCCTGTTTCCTCTATCCGTTGTGAATGGTTCTTTCTCTAGCCTCAGGTAATTTCCTCATGTACATGTCGTGAGAAATACACAGCTAGCTACTCAAGGCTGAATCTCTGCAGATCCCCAGTGTTCTTTCTCTGTGTAGTTTTTCTCTTCTTCCTTACTCTGACGTGAGAATATTGACCCCTGGGGCTCCCCAGGCTCTCAGCTCTGTCTCTTCAACTCACAGAACCTGCCAGTCTCTGAGTAGGCTCCTCCTCCATGCACCACAGCCTGGAAGAAACTCTCAACGCAGTAAATAAACACAGGTGATCATAGGGCTCACCTCATTCATTTCCCGTCTCTCAAGGATCTGTCCTTCATTGTTGCACATATTTTGTCCATTTGGGGTTGCTTCAGGCAGAAGGGTGGACACAGCACCACTCATTTCTGTTGTGTAGACACAGGAGTAGAATTCCTGGGTCGCGGAATATTGCATGTTTAGTGTTAGTAGATATTGCCTAGAGTTTACGAAAATAAATTCAGTTAATTTTAATTATAGATCCGTTTCATTCATGTAAGTGACATTCATTTTACCCAGAACGTGCCACTAGATTTTAGTCCTCCACTTAACACAGTAAAGAGTGAAGGTGGCAGGTTCTTAGTGACATCATTCACTTTTTTTAGATGTTCAGTCAGTGGTGTACACCCTCATTTAACTTGTATTATTCAAAGTATTAAGTAAGTGCTGGTGGAGGCGAAGAAGAAGGAAAGCAGAGAGAACAGGTAGGTGGGTCTTTGCTTGACTGGTAGTCGTAATTATATTTGACAGCCTATGTTTGCTAAGTAATAACAGCTTTGATTTTTCCAGAAACCTAGTGCTATTATATGTTTAGTACCTAGTCCATTAGAAAATTCTCTGCTGTTCTGCCTCCTTCAAGGCAGAAAAAAATTCTCCTTTTGGGGGGAGTAGTCTTCTCACGTCGAAGGCGATCCCCATCCACTTAACATTCTCCCATGGTTCTTTTAGACTGTCTACTCGTAAGATTATATGCTCGGCAATGGGTGCATAGTGTCAGGGAACATCGCACTAGGCCCTTCCCCCCACGATGGTGAGTGAATGAATGCCCCTCTTCACAGCTGCTGAGGGACAAGGAGGTAGAGGCTGCAGGAATGGCTCACTCTCTTCTCACTGTTAGGGGTATTTGAGCTCTAGAAGGCTCTTTACCCACCCTTCCAGATAAAATACGTAGTGAATTTCTACCAAGGATGACATTTCCCTGCAGAGAGTCGCTCCTTGGCCTAGATATAATGGAAAATAGCAAGGAAAGCATAACATTAAAGGAATCTCTTTTTCAAGTTCTTATTCCCAGCCCTTGAGCTTCTTGTGGAGTAATTTAATTCGTTCTTGAGTCAGGTACTGCTTCTTTGATGCCTTTGTCTTTAGATCCTCTGTTTGTAAAGCTCCCGAAAGAATAGATCAAAAATGATGTTTACATCTGTTTCCAGAATCAAGGAAGTAAAAACAGAACAAGACTCTGACTGTGGTTAACCCCTTGTGTTATTGCCCTGCATGTTGCAGGGTTTGGGATTAGATTTAATCTCAGTAGCCACCATGGTTCTCACTGCTCTAAGCATCTGTTTCCTTGGCTTGGGCCTGTTTGTTCATTTCAAGTTACACCACATAAATCAGATGTGTTAGACCCTCTCCGTATAAGGTGTGAAGTTGCAATAGCTAATACTAGCAGGGTTTTATAATTCATTGTATGTTTACTCTTTATCTAAAATGCATGCAAATTGATTTTCTCCTCAAGTCCATGGAGAAAAGTCTCAGGAAGCTAAAAAAAAAAAAATCATGCACAATGGGAAATCTTGGATTGCTGAATCTCAAGCCCGAAATTGTGTTTTCAGGGAGGCTGAAGCAAACAGAATTGCTTACAAGGAGATGCTGCTAGAATAAGGATTGCAGGAAAAGAGATTTCCTAAGAAGTTCTAACCCAAAATGTATCTCCTTCTAGTGTCCTGATATTTCTGTAAGTTCTTGGGTTTTACCATTTTTCTCCACTCTCCCTAGTTCTCAGGATACTCTTCTTTTCTAGTAAGAAAATAGTTCAAATCCCTTACAACTGTGGTTTGACCGTGAAACAAAACACTTGGACCTGAAATAAATTTTTGGTTGATCTGTGGTTTCCGGCGGGCTTAGAAACCGTTCTTCCTTTCGTTGAGGAGCTGTTCGTTTGTTCCCTCCTTCATGTGTGCACACATACGTAAACTAGCGCTTTGTATGCCGATGTATAATAACGCAAGACATCATGGTGCCAGCATGGAGGGGACACTATTGGTCTTGCAATGGGGAACGCAACCTTCTGGAGATTTAAGCTTTCTGATTCCCAGCTAAAGATGTAACAGCCCAAGACCACCTGTGGTGCACCTGACCCCCTCTGCAGTCATTGACTTGAAAAGTAGAATAGCCTTTCAAAAAAAAAAAAAAACTACATATTTTTACAATTAAAAAAAATAAAGAACAGGGTAAAGAAGATTAAAAATAGAAGGGACAAGGTTTTAGAAATACCAATTAGATCTCATATTGATATGTGACACTGAAGTTGCATGTTCCAAAAGTAATACCGTTTCCTTGTTGATAAATTGCAAATATTGAAACCCCGTAGTACTTGCTGCAAAGTTGGTGTAGGGGGGTCGCTGGCTCTATTGATGTGTAAGCTGTTAGAACCATCCATATGGTGCTGTACCTTCACACTTGGGCTTTTAAGCATCCTTCCTAAGGAATGCTTGATGCAAGATGTTTCTTATTCCCCTCCTTCTCCTGAAGGATTTCTCCAAATTTCTGTGCAAGAAGTTTCCCAAATAGTTCCTTTTTCAGTATTCCTTTGGAAAAATTTCCAAGGCTTTCAATCTCTTCGTCCTCCCCTTCCTTCTCCAATTTGGAGGGGAGAATGTGATATAAGGTACAGGCCTTGGAATTAGTGATACCAAATAAGGAATCTTCTCTGTGGAAAACTTCTTTCTTTGTGATTATCCCTAGTGTAGACTAAGGAAGTCTGTCTTTAAGAACAAACCTCAAAGCCGTTGTGCACTGATTCTCCCCTGTCCTCCCCTTTAGGGTTAGTGGAGCGGGAACTGTTGAGGCCATCCTATACTCTTCCGCAGGGGTTGGTGCTCAAGATTGAATACCACTGTTTTTGCTGTGGTTGTTGTATATTTGGATGAAAAATGCCTTCCTAAAAACAGATTCAAGAATACCCTTTCAGGCCTGTTTGGGTCCTGTCAGGAATCTGGCCAGAGAGCCTCCAGGACCTGACATAGGGAGGAGAGGGATCAGGCCCCAAAGCGAAACTCGGCCGTTTCATGAATTGGTCTGGTTAGAGCCTGTGAAGTCTGAATATGTACTATATCCTAAATGGGAACACACTTTGAGAAATACTCTCGGAAGTCAACGATCAACCCTGTGTAGAGCGTACCATGCTCCATTTCCCAGTGATGATGTTCCCCTGTTCTGAAAATATTTGAAGGAACAATCTTTGTATTCTTGCTTCTCAGCTTTGTAAGCATCAGCTGTCTCACCAGATAAAACTGCGGATGCAGCCTCAGACCTGATACTTATTTCTTCGTAGGTACTGTGAAATCCACCTAGAATTATCATATATTAGAGTTTGGGGAGCATTAAGGAAACTAGTTCCAAGTAATCATTTCTCACATTGGTCTCTGAGCCCAGTTCTTTTTTTTTTTTTTTTTTAAGATTTTATTTATTCATTTGAGACAAAGAGACACAGAGAGAGAGAGAGAGACAGAGAGAGAACATGAGCAGGGAGAAAGGCAGAGGGAGAGGGAGAAGCAAGCTCCCCGCTGAGCCAGGAGCCCGATGTGGGGCTCGATCCCAGGACCCTGGGATCATGACCTGGGCCGAAGGCAGACGCTTAACCATCTGAGCCATCCAGGCGCCCCTCTGAGCCCAGTTCTTTACCACATCAGCATCCAGGAGGTGTGCTCAATCTTGCTTTTACTTCCGGAACCACATATCAGAGGATTTCTCTCTCTCTCTCTTTTTTCCTTCACGTCAGCCCCCTCTGACAAAGAGCCACCCTGATAAAATTCTATGTGGACATCACTTTTATTCCTTGCTCCAAATTTTTTCTCATCAACAGGTTTGTTGAAGTCAAAATGTCTGGCCATTGGACCGCAACAGAGTAGAGGGCTAAAGCATACCACAAAACACTCACTTTCACTTTTAACTATAAGGTCATGGTAGGAATAAGCGTGATGAAATTTTAAGGTATTTTAGGTACCTAGTTATGGTAAGCTCTGCATTTTAGCTACCTAGCCTCAATATCAAACTATATTATAGATAGGATTTGTTCTTCAGCATCTTTTTTTAAAATAGAAATGATCACATAAAAATGTAAGATGATTCAGTTGGAGTTTAATGTGTATAAGAAATGTGTGTGCAAATGTTAGTGAATATACGAAAATACCTATGAAAAATGAAATGTAGAGGCTATTGAGGTGATGAGTAATAATTTTGTTTATAAGATGATTATTTGTTTCTTTTAAAATAATATTTTAAGACTGAAGCTAGGTATTTTGTGTCTTGAGCAAAATTGATTTTCCTGTTTGGAATGATTGACAAGTGATGCTGTGTGAATAATGAGATTGTAGGGGAAAGCTGTAACTCCTTAAAAAGTCTTTTAACCAGTAGACCTTGAAATGGAGGATCAGCCTATTAACACTCACTGGCAGACAAGGCACCTTCTTCTGGTTTGCTTAATAGGCAAGTAACTTGCATTTCTGTCTTTCTTTCCTCATCAATCTTTGTCCCTTCCTCCACCAATTCCAGACTTACTGTAAGACCAGGTTTGAGCTAAGAAAGTGCTTTGCTATTGGCTGGCTTGTTGGTTTCCAGTTAAATAGAATTTTCTGATTGCACAGAAGCGAGGCTGGTGGTCTCCATCCTTTGACTATACTAAGTGTCTTATTTTGTATTTGAACAATCTTTCATGGAGGGCCCATCTTCTAAAAAAAAAAAAAAAAGACCTTTTTTATGCCATTAGTTCATGAGGGAAAGATATTTCACCACCTGAGTAATGATGGTGACGATATTGTAGACATAATAGTTTCTATCACTGCTTCTTAACTACAGCTGAGAGGTAAATGAAGGCTACATGAAGGCTAATGAGGAGGCGTGCCCCCATGAGAACCATATTCTTTTTATCAGAGCTGGTAGCAAAAGGACCTGGGTTTGGTTGGCCCCATGCTCCTGTTTTCCTCTGATACCAACAGAAAACAGTGGGTAACAGGAGTGGTAGTAAGTAAAAAAGCAGCAGCGTTAGGCCTGGATAACTCCAAAACATGACTTACTAAGTGAGTCCCAATGCATGTGATGCAGTTCTCTTAGAGAAGCCATTTCCAGGTAAGTTTCATGATTATATCTAGGGGAACATCTGTGTTGTGATTGGCTTTAACACCTGTCTACACTTGATAATCACCACTTTACCTTATAGTGGACCTTACATGCCAAACCTTCCACAACTCTCTAATTTGAGATTATTAACATTCATGTCTTAATTGTATTTTTTACATTATTTTATATTTAATGTAGGCAGAGCCATGTATCTATTTATGGCTTTAATATGCTTTGTTCCTCATTAACTTAAGTGAAAAACCAAGTTTATTTAAAGGGAAATACTAAGGGAATAACAGTTCAGGATATTGTCAAAATCACAATAGTAGTATCATTATTAGAACAAAAAATTCAGTTAGCCCTTATTTAATGAGCTTCCCACATGCAATAAAATGTGGCATTTGACATTGCAGCAAAAAGCTATAGTAAAAAGAGCGGTGGACCCTAAGCTCATTGTATAATTGCGGTTTTCTCGTTTATGAACAGTATTACTTTTGCAAGTTAGTGCTTTCCATGCCTCAGTTTCCTTGTCTGTAAATATAGTGATGACAGCAGTAACGCTGCCTCTGTCACAGACCTGTGGTCAAGTACAAGAGAAAAAACCAGAAACTGTATTTTTAAAAGATTTTTTTAAAACTTTAATTACTGGGGGCGCCTGAGAGGCTGGGTCACTTAAGCATCGGACTCTTGATTTCAGCTCAGGTCATGATCTTGGGGTCATTAGATGCAGCCCCATGTCTGGGCTCTGCACTCAGCAGGGAGTCTGCTTGGAATTCTCTCTGTCCCTCTCCCCCTCCACATCTCCCCCCACTCCCACGCTTGTGTGTGTTCTCGCTCTTTCTCTAAAATAGATAAATAAATAACATCTTTTAAAAAAAAAACCTTAATTACTGGGGAAAATGTCACTTGTTAGTATGTCAATTTCTAGGATCCTACCTCACAAACTGGTAGATAGCTTACAAGATCCGTGTGGGAATTTATCTACCTCTTACATCTTTTAGGACTCCACGGACACGATAGCAATCTGGTTTTATTCTTCACGAATATTCCAGAGAAGCAAATTTCAAGTATTTTATCCAGGTTTGAAATGAACAAAAGAACAGAATTTTGCAAGGAACAGAGTTCAGTGAAAGAAATAACATGGCGAGGGAAATCTCTGCAGATAAATGATCACACGTTTTTTTTTTTATGGAGTTTGACACGTAAGCTGAAATCTGAATGACAAACAAGAGACAACCATAAAAAAAACAAAGGAAGGAGTATTTCTATAAAGAGAACAGCATTTGCAAAGGGTAGAAGGGGGTTGCTATTTCCAGGAGCAAAAGATGGAGGGAGCCTGGTGGACAAAAGGGAGAATGGAATGAGATGAGAACGGGGAGGTACTCGAGGTCCAGATCATGTAGGGCTTTGCAGGTCATGGTAAGGGCCTTGGGTTTTATTCTAAGCATTTTGGAATGCCATTGAGGAGTTTTTAAAAGATGGTTCAGTCTTCCATACTTAAGTTTGAATGGCCAGTCTGCTCAGAGAAACCAGTGTGGGAGAAATCACAGAAGCCTGGGTGAGGGCTCATGGTCTGTTAGCTGGAATGTGGCTGCTTTAAGAAGTCTGCCTGACTTTCCCCAACTCTGCTTTGGTCCTCAAAGCCCCCTCCCTCCCCAACACCTCAGATGACTCCCGTTATGCATGAGCACTGTTCTCCATCATTCTTAATAGCCCCACCCCCCACCGCTCAGGTTCTTGACTTAAAACCATATCCTATTCAATCTTTGAATTGCCCACAAAACAGACTTTTGTGTCTCCCATCTAATAAATGTCCCGTAAATATTTGTGAAATAAGTTAATACACTTGCAGTGGTTTCAGCAGTCACTGTGCTCTAGAATCACCTAGGGAAACTGAAAATGTGGATGCCAGGCCACACCTCCAGAGATTCTGACTCATGTGGTTTGGTGTATTTGTAGTAAAAATTCCCAGATGATTCTGGTGCGCGGTTGGAGTGGAGAGCCAGGGAACCAGGCTGGTTCTGGGTGGTCTTAACCTGGGAGTACCACGCTTACCCTGCCCCTTTAAATGCCTGTATATTTCCCTTGTCCTTGTGAACGTTAAAGGCATGACAGAAATGCCCTGGTTATCTGGCCTTTAAAGTTACTCAAAATAGTGACTACAGAGTCTATTGTATTGAGGATTCTCTCCACACTGGTTTCTCTGAGCAGACCGGCCATTCAAACTTAAGTATAGAAGACTGAACCATCTTTTAAAAACTCCTCAATGGCATACCAAAATGCTTAGAATAAAACCCAAGGCCCTACATGATCTGGGCCTTGAGTACCTCCCCGTTCTCATCTCATTCCATTCTCCCTTTTGTCCACCAGGCTCCCACCATCTTTTGCTCCTGGGAAATAGCAACCCCCTTCTACCCTGAGTACTACTACTCAGTAGTATTAGAGTACTAATACTCAGTAGTATTAGAGCACTCCAATATTACTGACCCAGGGTATGCTATCAGTCAATTTGCCTTTGGAAGAAGAAAGATTCCTGTTTTTCACCGGACGTCCAGAATTTGACTGACATGTTTTTTATCAGCTTTGGACCCCAAAAGCACCAAGACAACAAAGGGGATTAAACATGGCTCCTTCAAGCACAGAACTCAGAAAGTCTGGCAATGGTGTGTTTGTGCAGTTGTTTTGATTTCAGAAGTGGAAAGTCTTTATTTAACTCTATATAATGTGTATATAATAATATAATTTTAAGGCACCTGCTTCAAAATAGAAACTGGGATGTTGGAGATAATAACAATAAACAAAAATTAAACCAAACCGGGCTCAGTGCCCAGGAAAACTACCGAGATTCCAAGAACTGGGCAAAGAATAAGCGAGTAGAGAGCACGAGGCAGGCAGGGCTCGAGCTTAAGTGCCTCAGGAAAAATGACTGCTCTGCAGCGCCATCTCAGTTAGTAGTTCTGTGGGGCATTTGTCATGTGGGTGGGGTTCCTGCCCTTCTCATTTCAGTGACAGGCTTCCAGTGGAACTTGCTTTTCTAAAATGTCAATCCTAAACATGCCAGTAATTACAGTGATCCTGCATTGTGTTTTGAGTTTTTATAATGCTGTGAACCACTTGGAAATAAGTGGACCAGAAGTAAAAATAGGAGTTCATAACGACTTTAAAGCTAGAAGGAAAACCTTCATGTTTCCCAGGATGCCTAAATGTTGTGTAATTTACATAAACAAAGGAGGAAATCCTCTTTGTGTGTTTAGGGGTGTGTGTCTAATACAGGAACCCATGTTTTCCTGTTATTGAAAAGTATTCTTTAATCTTTTCAGCACATTTTAGGACCTGCCTGTATTCCAGGTATGTTGTTTCCTCTACCATGAAAACAGAAGAGCAGGGCATGGCTGGCAGAGAAACCTGTTAGATCTCATAGGAGACACATGAAATAAATGCATTAAGTTAAATGGCTAGACTGACACTGTTGCCTGAATTTAGTTCGGGGAATGGACTTACACACAGAGCCATAAGCCAGACAGGCTGTTTGTGAATAGAAGACTATAGAATTCCACTGATCGAGAGTGTTAAGGGGATGGTGACTTTTTAACCGTGAAAGTAAACGTAATTGGTATGAAATGTTCAGAAGCTTTTAGCCAAATCTAACTGACATAATGAGTAATAAACCTAAGCATTATTTGAAATTATTTTTTAAATGTTTGCTAAATTCTGGTTTGGAGCAAAGGGGAGAGTGTCATAAAAAGAGGTCTTTAATCTTGGAAGCCTAGGGCTCTCACCAGACGTAAGGGCAGGGTGCCCACATCTCATTCGCCTCTTGGTCCCTGTGTTCCTGCTTTAATGACCCCGGATACTGAAATTGCCCTAAACTCTCCTATGCATGAAGGAGAGTCTTCTTACCAGCACCCGTGACTGGAGTAGGTGCTTTCTCTCCTTCATCCCTCAAGGGTTCTTTTTGCCATCTGTTGAACATCTGCATAGTTATCTGGAAATGTAGGACCTGCAGGGTTATTGGAAACAAAGAAAGAATGTGCCGTCGATGCACAGGCTTATCAGGATTACATTCATTACAAGTAGTACTTTCCACTTTTTTGGTTCCCTGAATAGCATCATTTCTGTTAAATTTTACAAACTCCTACAGCCAGGCCTAGGAGGAGCTTTTAGGAAAGCCCTTTTAAAACACTTAATGACCACGCCACCCTGGAGGCTCTAAGTCACGAAGTAAGCAGATGTGGAAATATCCAGAGTGACTCTCTCCTAGTGGCTGGTGCTTGGCCTCTGTCTGAGAGGTGACACTGTCCACCCTCAGCATGGAAAGGGCAAAGGAAGAACTGACTAAGGCTGGGAGAAGCAGCTGTCTTGGTCCTGCAGGTGTGGTGACCTCAGGAATTTGGGAGGGGGGCGGTGCGTGAATGCCAAACACAGTCAGAAACAGATGCAAACTAGATTCAAACTGAACAATATTTTTTTCATTATTTATTTATTTTAAAGATTTCACTTATTTATTTGAAAGAGAGGGAGACACAGCGAGAGAGGGAACACAAGCAAGGGGAGTAGAAGAGGGAGAAGCAGGCTTCCCAGAGGGAGAAGCAAGGGGAGTAGAAGAGGGAGAAGCAGGGAGCCGAACGTGGGGCTCGATCCCAGGACCCCGGGATCATGGCCTGAGCCGAAGGCAGATGCTTAACGACTGAGCCACCCAGGCACCCCCAAATATTTTTTTAAAGTGAAACATTATTCTATCTTACTCTATCAGGTGAAGCCTGATTTATTTACACTGGAATATCACATTGGAAATACACATTGCAGTTCCCTAGGGGAGCCAGTAACCTCCACTTCCTCTACAATTCAGCTTTTCCCAGTGAACTCTACCCTGATGCCTGCCAACCCCACATGCTGCTTTCCCTGCAGTTGGTCATCGTGCACTTGTAGCCTCCATTAAAAGTGCTTGGTGTCCCTCGGTTGAGTTGTGTTTAGTTTGAATGAAGACATAAATGAAGCAGCCTTCACAATTATAATTATGTTGTAATTACTTGAGAGTGGAGAGTGTAACTATTTCTTTTGAGTTCACCCCTCATCAAAGACACACATATTCATATTCTGTGTGTGTGTGTGTGTGTGTGTGTATACACACGTAGGTGTAATGAGAAAACAAACCAACCTTCGCGCCCGCTAATCTGAGTGGTCTTTTCTTGGCAGTAACAAACAAGAAACCCACACAAGCATCCATCACGAAGGTCAAACAGTTTGAAGGCTCCACGTCGTTCGTGCGGAGATCACAGTGGATGCTTGAGCAACTTCGCCAGGTTAATGGCATCGATCCTAATCGGGTGAGTGAATGCCCAGTGTTGAGCGAAGGTGTTCTCTTCACACGATGACTCTCTCACTGACCTTGGCAGTGCTGGTGGTTATCTGAGTCATCTCTAACAAACTATTTCTCTATTTCAGTGATGTGGCTAAGACTTTTGGATTTCTGTGTCCTTATGGGGAACTACAAGTCTTTTCATCATGTTTGATGCAGAAATGTAAGGGGATGCATATTGAAGAAATGCTGGCTCCTGTGTGTGTATCAGCCAAGCGCAAAGGGCAGAGTTCAGATATCATGTCCATGGTTATTAATATGAAAAACTACGTTCATCAAAGCTTCATTTATCTCCTAATACCACCAGTGATGAGGTTTTTTTTCCAAAACAAACAAACAAACAGATGACACCTTACAAATTATGTATTTGGATTTATACATGAGAAACATTTTAAGGTAGAATTATTTATTTAAGTACTTTCCCTTTTGCTCACACATACTCGCTATGCAAAACCTCAATAATGAGGAAAAATAAAATGTAAATTTTAACTATATGCTAAAATAATAAGGGAGAATCTTTTCCTTACCAAAGGTTAGGAGCAAGATTAATTAATAGAGCTAAGAACCTGAAGGAATCCTTTTCCAGGTCATTGGGAAGGCAGCATGTAGCCTAAATTCTGCCAGATTCATGTGTGGTATGCTGGAAGGGCTTTAGTGATACTAGCCTCCTAGGGACATCTATAAATACTCTTCAGATCTGGGGGGTTGCTTGATAAACAGAGAAAGGTGGACTCTCTTTCCATGCATCTAGGTGCTAATAAAGATGAGCCTTGTGATTAAGACCAAAGTTTTGAAAGGTGTTTTTGCCTTTATGAGTCTTTTGTCAGGAGTAAGCTGAAAGCAGCAGTTTTTATAGATTGAGATCAATAGTTATTTCACTGTCTTTTCCAGGATTCTGCAGAGTTTGATTTGTTGTTTGAAAACGCATTTGACCAGTGGGTAGCCAGCACAGCCTCAGAAAAATGCACCTTCTTCCAGATCCTCCACCACACCTGCCAGAGGTACCTCACGGACAGGAAGCCGGAGTTTATTAACTGCCAGTCCAAAATCATGGGAGGTGAGTGGGCATTTGTAGGGCTTTGCTCATCCTGTCTCCTGAGACTCACTTTTACATAAAAAGTTAGGTGTTCGGCAGCATAATTAAAGACAAAAAAAGAATCAGGATGCTCAGAGTTAGACAGCATGAAAACCATTCTAGGGAGTTCTTTGCATGCTAAATCCAGACACGGTGGTATGTTTTCACTCTTAACCAAAAGCTGGTCTTTTTAGAAGAATTAGCCACTTAGCTAAGACTGTTTATACTATGAGAACTAACCTGCCCCTTTATTAGGAAAAACTCTCAGTTTGGTTTCTTTACTACCATTTCTGTAATTTCATTGCAGAGCACTGTTTTCTAGGCTGCTTTTTCCTATTATTTCTCACAATATTTTACAAATATTAACATACAAATTCTTACAGATGTAGTCCCTTTCTTTCAAATAGCAGCTAGTCTTAGGTTTATTCCTCGGATGGCATACAGAGCAGAGTGAGGCCGAGTGCTCTAAGCCAGCCTGAAAGGGTGAGTACCAGTGTTGGCAACTTAATGAGAAACATTTAGAGGGTGCCTAACACATTTCTTTTAGGTGGCATTTCTTTTTAGGGAATTGAAACTGAGCTAAAAATATTTTTAAGAAGCCTTGCCAGTCACTCTGTGAGTTGAGGAAGAGCGTTTCTGTCATTGCTCTTTTCACTGACCTATTCTCCTGGTTTTGCAAAAAAAAAAAAAAAAAATTGTGCACCAACTTGGTTTTAATCAAATGTCAAATGAAGGTCACATTATAGACATTACATCTTCTTGAGCTGAACGTATCTTTCGTATGAACATGGCACAGAACCCATTATTCCACCCTAGCCCCTGACGTACACGGCGTCGTTTTGCCATTAGTCTGCTAGATGTCATTAGAGAAGATTCTGGCCAGCGCTTTGTTGTTATCCGCTGACATGTTGATGTTCCTCTTGAACAGTAAGTTGCTTGCATCCTAAGAACCTAGAAAGGTCTTCTTTAGGCGTCGATGCAGTATTTTATTACAGCTTCTCCATTTAGTCCTCGAAAAATGTTGATGAGTAGTGCATATTGTCTTCCAAGTGGCCCCATACCGTGCACAAAAGCAAAAACTATTAGATGTAGATGTTGAAAGGAAAGAGATCATCTAATACTGGCCTCCTACCATTTAGAAAATAGAATGAGCTACTGCTTGCCATCCTGTCGGTGCCCCTGGCACTCTTCACACGGATCCCACGTGCGAAGCCCAGCTGAAACAGACCTGGCAGGTCAGGGCGCACCGGGCTCAGGACCACAGACGACAGAGTGTTTCAGTGACTGCAAAATGGGCCCGGAAATCCCAGCTTTCCCTCATTCTTCATTAGGTGAGGCCTGTCTCTGCTATCCTAGAACCAGATTTGTTTCTTGATCTCAGGGTCCTCCTAGGAAATGTTTTTCCATCGGTGTCTGTATGGTCCGTAGCATACGCAGAAAGCAAGTAAGCAGAGTCTCCTCTGAAAATAAGGTGACATTATGGGTTTGAAATTTCTGTTGCCCTTGGAGAGGGACTCCCCTCATGCATTCTACTTCTGCGTGTTCCATCCTGAGAGCAGAGTGGCCAGAAGCAGAAGCAGGGCCATGGGAATTGGCACGTTTCCTCAGAAGGAGAATGTGAGGCAGAAGCAGGAGGACCCCAGCCTCACTCCCTCCACTGTCCTTGCCGGAGAAACGAGTCTTATCCTTCCAGGAGAAATGAGTCTTATCCTTCCTGCTAAGGTTGAGGAGAGCTTTGGTAACTCTTCCCTCATCTCACTGGGCAGTCCCTCTTCTCTTTTGCCTCTGAAACTCACTTCCTTTCATGCGTTCATTCATTCAGTCCTGGTTCATCATCCGATTATGCAACAAATAAGTACTAAGTACCTACTATCTGCTGGTCACTGTGCTATATCCTAGATATGGAGAATCATTCTGTATCTGGTTCCTTAGTAGACTCCAGTTTCACTACCCATTTTCCAGACTGGCGGGTCCCTAACAGCCTTACTCTGTGCTCTTCGTTACCTTCTTGAATGTCCTCAGACCTTCCCACACAGCCCCACCCAGCTGCTGCTTTCAGTCATTGACCCAGCCCTTCAGAGGTTTTCCAGTGCCCCATGTAAATTATGCAGCATTGAGAAAGGAATCCATATATCCAATGTTAACTTGTTAGTATGTATATTGGACAAAGCTAAAGACTGATTTCCTATAGTAAGAAAGAGAATGAGTTGATGAGACCAAGTGCCAGCATTGGCCCTACCTTTTGTGACTGCACCCATGTCTCTCGTCTTCCTTAGACCTCATTTTTCACTGGTGTGACATGTGGAGGTTGGCTTAGAGACCTGGAATCCACTTCAGTTTTAATATTTTGAGAATCTCTAATGCCTAAGTTGAGTAGATGAATCACTTCTTAATTTAAGAGTCAACTAAAAGACTTAGCACAATTAAATATTGACTGGCCTCAGATTCCTAAGAAAGGCAAACAAGTTTGAACTCAGCACATTGTAATTTGTTGGCAGCACATGTGTCCTTAATGAGCACAGCCTATCTTATTTAAACAGTTGCTTATCCTGGATAACAGTTGTACCAACACACCCTGGTTCATTAGCGTGCCGATCAGTCTTCCTTTCTGCCGCTTACCACACTTCAGTCTTAAAATTGTGTAGTGCTTGGTCACAACATTCTGACCCCTTCATCCTTGGAGGTACCTACCCCACCTTCAGCAGATGAGAGCTGTTTCACATTTCACAGTATCTTTTGGTCTGTCCTCAGAGTATGGGCCACACATCCTGGACACGGATATTCTGTGGACTGTGAAATGTCATAGATTTTTGTGATTTTTAAAGAACTAATATCAGTGTTGGTATGCTTCCCCAACACCAGATTCTTTACATGTGTTGTTTCATTTAGCCTTTACCACAGCCTTTGGAAATGTAATTTATTATCTCCATTTTACAGACAAGGAAATGGGATCGGAGAGATCATTAAATAGTTTGCCAGGGGTCGTATAGCTAGTAAGTAGCAGAGATGAGATTCAAACACAGGCCTCTCCACTCTAAAAGCATCTTCGTCAGGGCCACTGAGTGCCACACTCCGGGGAGCACACTGACATTGTCTTTGCTATGAATGGTGCCCCCTGAGGTTGTGCAGGAATTGGGGGAAATATTTTAGCCAGCACATCCCTAGGTTTTAAAAAAGGGAGATAAGGGGAGGGGACCAGAGATTATAGGGACTTTTAATTTTTTACCTAGTCTTATTGTAGGTATGTTATTAAGATAGTAACTCTTAAGTATTTGGGGGTGGGGAGAATCCTAAGAATGATGGAATTAGGGTGCCTGGGTGGCTCAGTTGTTAAACAACTGCCTTTGACTCAGGTCATGATCCTGGAGTTCCAGGATCGAGTCCCTCGTTGGGCTCCCTGCTCAGTGGGGAGTCTGCTTCTCCCTCTGACCATCCCCCCCTTTTCATGTGCTCGCTCTCTCATTCTCTCTCAAATAAATAAATAAAATATTAAAAAAAAAAAAAAGAATGATGGAGTTATCAGGGACCTTTAAAATTATCTTGCTCTTTGTAGTTTTTGTTTTTGTTTTTGTTCATCTGAATTTCAACATATTAAAGAGTTGAACTGCTTTGGTGGCCGGGGAAGATGATGGAGCCCCAGCCACTCCCTGGGCCTCTCAGGTACTCTGCATCAGGCCCAACCCTGTCATCAGGAAAACTAAGGCCCAGTGATTTTGAACAACTTTACCAAGATCAGAGTCCTGGAAGCAAGTCTGCCTGACTTCCACCAAACTACACTTTCTTTAATACCAGTTCAGACGGGCTCATCTTTTAAATGCCTACAATCCCAGGCAGTTCTCCCCTTAATTGTATATACCTCCCATGACCAAGTTTTTTTTCCCTTGGGGGATAGTCAGTTATACAGAAATGGCTTTGGCATGCTTGAATTCCCTCCTGCAAATAACGATATTCTGTCTCCAGAGGACAGACTGGGAAGCTTTGATCTTCTGATGCTAGTTACAGAATCCAGGAGACACATGTATGGTCCATAGGGCCAAGGGAAGGTCCTTATAACCAGAAGGGGGGCAGGAGGCCCTAAGCAAGTGTGAAGAGGGGAGGTATTGGTTTCCTCTCCTGCCTCTCTCAGTATCTTGGCAGCCATCTTCTCTTCCCTTGGACGGTAGGAAGATCAGGAAGCTAGAACCATGTCCTCCAGCCTTGGTCATTCCTGACTTCCACTCTCCCTCTCATTTAATTCATTAAAGGTCAGTCACTTTTCAAAAATACAAAGCTATCCATTTAGTTGCTGGGTCCCTGAGCTACCAAGCTATGTAGATTTAACCAGACTGAAGGCAGAGGCATGGAGCCAGTCTGTCTACTGAAAAGTGACGTGGCATACTGAATGACAGGGGCCCTGAAAGCGAAGTCTCAGGTTCCTTTCTGAGAGGGTAGATGTGTGTTTATCGTAAGCAGAGATGATGGTATACTGTATATGTGTGATGACACATTTGCACTTCAAAGATGCCTCCAAGGAGTTAATCGTATGTGTAGAACTTTAGACTTCAGAAGAGAGACTTGCTTTCAACCAATTCGTTTCAGAGAAACATGGTCTGCCCCCAAAGAGTAGTATCAGTTTAGCTAACAGGCCTGTCATATTAAGTCACAGTCCCAAGGGGAACCTTTTTGTATTGCTTTCTTCATTTTTTGTAAAATGTGAGCACATCCCACATGGCTCTCCATGGCTAGCTTATTTACACTGACCTTTTGTAGTGATTACTGTTGGCCCATTATTCTTAGGCCCAATGCCGTGGACTATGGGAATTTTCAGTGGTATTGGCAACTTCTGTGTTAGAACAATGGAGATTCTTGGCAAACCTGTTTTCTTCTTCAGTAAGTGTTGTAAATTATTTTGCAGGAAAACAAATGATTTCTTCTTCAAGGCGAGCTTCTGTACAAACTGAAGCATATCCTAGCATTTTCTCGAACTCGGCCCGAACACCCTTGGCTAACTCGTTGAATTACCTCTTGCTCTTTCACCTGTTTTCATCTGGGTCCTCCTTGCGTGGACCCACCTATATTGTTTGCAGCCCACCTGTGTATGTGTCCTCATTGATTGCATAAGCATTGACTCAGCACCATCTACCTGTCAGGCCCTGAGCTAGCTGGAGAGATCCAACAACAAAGGAGATACCTTTGCTGACTTGGTTTACTCTTCTGGGGAGACAAGAGGTGTAAACAGACATAAAACAATTCAATAGCACCAAGGTGACTGCTGAGCTGTGTTGTAAAGGATGGTTAGCACTGGCCAGACAGTCGGGGCAGGGCGAAATGAGCTCTCTCTTATTGCCGTAGTTAATCCACACAGTTTCATTCCCGTGCTGGCTATATTCAGAATTTGGAATGTGGCAGATTGTTTTTCCACAAAACAGGCTATTTTGGAGTGCCATATATTTTCATCACCACCAAAGGATATTTCTTAAGTGTTGCCGTTCTATGCACAACCCTTCAAATGATGGTATCAAGCCCAGACTTCTGAGCTCTATTAGAATTGCAGGGACACCAATGTCTCTGATGTCTCCTTCATAGCAGACTGGCCCTCGTTTGCCCCTGCTGATTGGTATGCTAAAGGAGAAACATAATGGCTTTACGCTGGATTCCCCTGGGATGGAATAGAATCTCAGGGTTTGAAGCGTGACCTTGCTTTGGACTTTTCTTCCAAACAACGCAGGGTCATTCCTGGGTGGAGTGTGCAGATGTTTCACCTTGTGAGGGCTCCAGGCGTGGGCATATGTAAGATGAGATAGCAACTTCTAAAAAGAGGACATGTGTACGCCCTAACAGGCTTCCAATGGGGGGCGGGGGATAAAAAGATGATCTATATGGTCATTCTTCATCCCAATACATTAACATACTACTTTAAGGGAATCTGTAACATTTGCCGTAATTTTTATATTTCTTCTCTGTGTTGTCATGTTTTCTGTCAGTGAATAATGGCTTTGTGGGATGCGAACCTCACACTCAGACACATGCTCCGCCAGGGGCACGTTACAACGAACTGTTTATTTCTCAAGAATAGATTCATGTGTAATTTTGCCTCACTGCTCAAACCTTAATATATTTGGGGATGCATACACATGCACACACATACACACATATATTAGAGATTATAATTCACAGACCACGTTAAATTGTGTTAAAACCACCGTAGAGCTGCTGCTTGATGCCAACCCCTAGATGCGGAACAGAGGAGACAGCCAGGCTGCTTAGCTGACCCGCTGTTGTGAGCGAGCCGTGAAGTGTACCGTACAGTTCTTTCCATCAGGTGGAATCCGTGTCATGGGTCCTCCGGTGGCTCTTCTTGTCACTCTCGAAGAAAAACAAAAGAACAAACTTCAGTGATTCTCTGCTGTGGCACAAACAAGGAGAAGGTTTTGTGAGAAGCGTGCCTAAGACCCCACAGCTAATAAGGGATAGAGCTGGTCCCTCGGTCAAGGCCTGGCCCTTGCTCTCCGTCCATTCAGTGAAGGCCAGGACTTCGAGTTCACTTAATAAGCACGTCTTCTTTTCCTTATATTGATTCAGCTAAGTAGAAGAGGAGATAGCCCCAATTTAACAAGATATTTATAAGGATCAAATTTAAAATGCTATTTGAAAGTTCTCTATAAATGACTGTTAATTCTGTATCAGTCCTGTACACACACAGATTTATGATCCAGTCTCCCATCACTCTAGCCTCTTCATTTTCCTAGACAGCGTGATAGTTCATTACAGACTTGGCTTATAGAAACTCTTTTGGAAAGAGTAAGAAACTAAGAACAGAAACAAAAAAAAGCGTCAATAAAAAAAACAGTACAGATATTTAACGTATACAGTTAGGAAAGCCCCGCTAGGGTTTCCTACGTGTTTGCTCTGGTTTGGGGACCCTCCCACTATAACTACCGTATCAAGCAAGGCTGATGTTTATGGTGCTACGTGAGTTCCTGACATAAGCCTCCGACACTGGCCGAGGACTAGCAGCACCAGGCTTCTGGGTCTGAATCTTTTATGTATTTACTGTTTCAATTCAGGACAACATTACCAGTTGTTATGTTGGGTGGTTTATGTGCTTTCTCGTATTTTCTGAGTGGGTCATTCAACCTCATCTTGTTCCCAGGAGGTAAATCAAAAGCAGATGCTTTTATTTTAAGTGAGAACATTGAAGTAACCAAGGACTACTGCTTTAGGTTCCATCCAATTCTGTGCATGATACAAATGACTAGTAACTAAAGAAAAACTGGGTCACAGATGTGATTTTGTCTTTTTCATTGCTCTTTGGCTGTAAGCTACACTGATGCACGCGGTGAACCAGCTGGTGGGCTGTGGTCAGCGGTCCTGAGCCAGGAGTGACTTCATGCATTAAATGCTTTTGAATCATGCATCTCCATCAAAACCTTGAACCAAACCAAGGGTGCATATGGGTACTTCCAAGGTATCATTTATTGGCTTGACAAGGATCATGAATGTATTTCGTCTGTCCCATGGTTAAACAACCTGCAATGGATGAGAGCCATTCCTACTTTCAGAATCAACCAGGGACATAACTGCACAACTTGACCCAGTGATACAGTGATAGAGAGCAGACTCCGTTCACTTATCCCCGGCTTTGTTGGTGGCATCACTCAGCTCTGTAACTTTCTCTAAACTACTTAACTTACATTCAACCTCTCTGCCTTCCTGTATCATGGAGAGTAACGAAGACCTTGAAGGAATGGTGTGAGGATTAAACTGAATTTTAAAATACTCAGTCAGGGGTGCCTGGGTGGCTCAGTCAGTTAAGCATCTGACTCTTGATTTTGGCTCAGGTCATGATCTCAGGGTCGTGGGATCCAGCCCCGCCTTGGGCTCTATGCTGAGTGTGAAGCCTGCTTAAGATTCTCTCTCCCCCTCTGTCCCTGCCCCCGCCACTCGTGCATGCTTTCTCTCAAACATACATACATACATACATACATACATACATACATAAAATATTCAATCAAATGGGATTTTTGCAAAGTGCCAGTACATATCTGAATATTCTATTAAGAAAAACTTGGAAATTATAATTTGTGTGTTCATAATATTACATGATTTCTTTCATGATATTTATGAAAAGAACTTTCTGGGGCACCTGACTGGCTTAGTCAGTTAAGCAGCTGACTCTTGCTTTCAGCTCAGGTCATGATCTCAGGGTCATGGGATCGAGCCCCACATTGGGCTCTGTGCTCAGTGGGGAGTCTGCTTGAGATTCTCTCCCTCTGCCCCTCCCCCCACTTGCACATGTGCAGGCATGCATACCCGCTCTCTCTCTCTCAAATAAATAAATGAATCTTTTCTTAAAAAAGCCCTTTCCAATGAAAGAAGCAAGAAAATTTTCTTGAGCTTTCCTAATCCATGTTGGCCATAAGAATTGCAAAAAAATAATAATTTCTTTGTTTCAAGTGGGAATGAGCTGAGCTCTATTATAGACATTTCAAATGACTGGAATGCTGAGTTGTTTGCTATGGCTTATTGAATGCTGAACGTGCTGCATTTTATGTTTGACATTTATAGAGTGTGTATGTTACTGCTGACTTACCAAAACAACCATGTTTAAAATAGCAAGTGAGGCTGTGCCAGAGATCAGGGCAAGTAATTCAGATCTTCTTGTAGGAAAGAAAACCCTGAAACATGTTTTCTGAACTTTATAAGAGAATCGAAATATTCTTTTTCTACCAATAGATCTTCAGCCTAAAATATTTGAGTCCAGTTCTCTTTCCCCTGCCAAAAATGGGGATACATGAATCAGAAGTAAAACTGTTTAATAGTGTTAGACATGAAGTGGTATTTCTGAAACTAAAAAGTGTACTGCATGATCCCATATTTCAGATTTACAGACAAGTACAGGTTTTAAAAGAATTTGGGAGACATAAGTTTACCAGTCAGTTTTCTATGTAAGGACATTTTTTCAATTTTCATATCCAGTATCACCATAATTTCATTTTAAAAAAAAGTTTAACACGGGGCGCCTGGGTGGCTCAGTCGTTAGGCGTCTGCCTTCGGCTCAGGTCATGATCCCAGGGTCCTGGGATCAAGCCCCGCCTCGGGCTCCCTGCTCCGCGGGAAGCCTGCTTCTCCCTCTCTCACTCCCCCTGCTTATGTTCCCTCTCGCTCTGTGTTTCTCTCTGTCAAATAAATAAATAAAATCTTAAAAAATAAATAAACAAGCTATTGAAAAAACAAAGTTCTATTGGACAGGGCTATAAGCCTACATTTCCTCTAAACTGGAAAGTAGATCTACAGGCTTTATTAGGTTCAGGTTAAACATTTTTGCAAAGTACTTAATAGATGATATTATGTACTTGACATTATAGCACCCTGGAACCATATCAGGTTAGAATGTCTCACAATTAATTATGCTGAGTTGGATTGCTTGGTTAAGGTGGTAACTGCCAATCTCTCTCCTATATAGAATACATTTTCCCTTCATAGTTAGTAGCATCTAGAGATGAACATCAAAAATCTCAAAATAGTTTTTCCTGATATTTATTATGGCATTCAGCATTTCCTCATTTAATTAGGTACTCATCTTAAACCATACTAGGTTTGATATTTGAAATAATAAGGATAATAATAAAAAAGAAATGGACCCTGTCTTCAAGGTCTACAACTTAATAGTAGACACATAAAAACAGTCTAAGAATATAAAGTAATAGGAAGTACAAATGAATATGGTTGAAAACCAAGAGAAGTGGGGCGCCTGGGTGTCTTAGTCGTTAAGCATCTGCCTTCGGCTCAGGTCATGATCCCGGGGTCCTGGGATCAGGCCCCGCATTGGGCTCCCTCCTCAGCGGGAAGCCTGCTTCTCCCTCTCCCACTCCCCCTGCTTGTGTTCCCTATCTCGCTGTGTCTCTCTCTCTGTCAAATAAATAAAATCTTAAAAAAAAAAAAAAGTTTAACACTAAAGGATTAAAGGGACATACTCTCCAGAAATAAAGGGCTGTTCCTTAAATTGGAAACATTTACCTTGAAAAACTTAGCACATCGTTCTTACTTATCTTAGTTCACGTAGACCAATAAAAACTCCATCAGCTGACATTTAAAAGTTGTTGCCCTGCTGTAACGTAAAAACGTCAAGAACTAAAACTAACATAGAATTTTAGCAAAGAGAAGCTGAAGAGCAGTAACTGGCTCTAAGAATGATCATTTTGTGCTTTGTCAAATTCACCCCTGCTTCTGGGGGAAACCACTCGGAGCACACATCTTGTGGACAGGACCTCAGAACGTCATCTTCAGGGTTGAAGGCCAGAGCCTATTCCTTTCCTGGAATGGAGGTAAGGAACTTGTGCATAGTACCTGAGAACAACTACACAGGAGTATGACCTTTCTCAAACCTTCAGTGAAGAGGTAAATGAAATGGCTTTCTTTTCCCTCACATTACATCCTAAGCTTCTAAAAAATTCTGCCTTGTTTCTTACCCTTAAGGTAAAACTAAATCACTAGGTTTAGCAAAGGTAATTATTTGAAATGTGGACCCTGATGTAAATCTGAAGTTAGAGATTTAAGACCACACATTCCTCACTCTTCCACTTGGAGTATGCCTACCCAGGATTGGATTCCTTAGATGTTCTGCAGGAAGCAAGAGCATTAGGGTTGCCTGATTTAGGAAGCAAAACTAGAAGATGCTTGGTCAAATTTGAATTTCACATAAATGATGGATAATTTCTTAGTAGAAGTATGTCCCAAATATTGCATGGGTGTCCTATATTTTATCTGGAAACCTTCATGGGTATATATCCTCCCAGTTTCTGGCCACCATAACAAATACGGAAAACAGAATACGTTTATTGCTGTGAGACACATAAGCTTTATGATGGCCAAACAATTATTACGAGTTCAAGACAATTTGAGACAGAGATCTCCTCAAAGGCATTATGTTAGGTTAGCCATCCAAAGATACAGAGAAAAATCTGAGCAGACTGTTGAAGAAGGGCTATTAGAAGAACTTAGAGGATCTGTGACTTAGTGTGGCTCTTCTCCATAGAATAATGCTGTAACACTGCAAATTATAATTAGTCGTAAGTATAGAAATGCCACTAAAGCACTCTTATCACAGAACATGAGATTCCTGGTTAATTTTGCCTAGGGAAGAAAGCTCAGTCATCAGTCTGAATGTCTTTGGCTTGGTTTTGAGGACTTAGTTTACTGTCGAGAATAAAAGGAGCCTACCATAGACTCTTGGAGACACCCAACAGAACAAAGGCTCCCATTTATGGAGGGAGAGTAAGAAGCTCTACTATGTCAAGAGCTAGAAGTAGAATAAAGAAGTGTAACAGGGGTGACTGGGTGGCGCAGTTGGTTAAGCATCTGTCTCTTGGTTTCAGCTCTGGTCATGATCTCAGGGTCATGAGATAGAGCCTGTGTTCAGCTTGGAGTCTGCTTGGGATTCTCTCTCCCTATCCCCCTGTCCCTTCCCCCTTTCCCCCTCGCTCAGTCACTCACACGTGTTCCCTCTCTCCCTTGTTCTCGCTCTCTCAAATAAATAAATCTTTAAAAAAAAAAAAAAAGGAAGTATAACATGAAGCTGCCACTTTAGATATTTGGCCTCCTCTCTGACCGGTCTAATGGTTTTCTTAGTAATGGACATGACTGGTCTATCAAAGATCCCTTGACAAACCCTGTGGCTTGCCTACAAGCTCTGGCTCACCTTTACCCATTGTGCTGTCTGTAGCCCTATCTCATTGTCAAGTAAACAAGCATGCAAAGTAACCCTGGCTTAGCTGTTGGTTGGTTGGTTTGGTTTTTGTTCTAGCTCTATAGGAGTATGGCCTCCAAAGGTGATGCTGCTGTAGGTTCTATGAACCATTCAATGGGTGATACCTGTGAATGTGGAAGACTATCTTTTTCAATATTTTCTAACTCTGAGAGCGCATAAAGCATAAACATTTCAATTGCAATATATGAGTGACAGCAAAGCAAGAAAATAAATATATCATTACACTGGGGCAAAGATACATGTTTTAGGAAAAAGAAAAATGAGGGCAAGTCTTTATTGGCTTAAGGATTTATTTCCTTTGACAAAATTTTGAGTGGTTAAATTGTGAAATAGCACTGTGTGTGTGTGTGTGTGTGTGTGTACATACGTGTACACATGCTTTTCAGACTTGGTGGATACTCTTAGTGGGAAAGCAACTATTTGTTTTTCTTTTTTTTTTTAATTAGTGGCGCATGCCAAAAAGGCATAGTAAGAAAGACTCAGACTATTTTTGAGTATAGATGTCTGAGCAGAAACTGATTTTTTTATATTTTGAGAAAAATCTAAATGTAATTATCATAATTACTCATAGTACTCTGCCCCATAGAAAAGAACTTTCAAATGGAATCAATATCTTCCTCATTGAACCTGACTGAGAACATTTAGGTCAGGATCATCTTTATGCCCCCTTGTAACAAGGAGAATTAAACTGGACAGAATATGATGGATGAAAGTCAGGGGCATTCTGTGAATCACATATAAATATTGCAAAAGATCTAATCTCCTTGTGATTATTTATATATTATATATTATTCTCTCCATCAGTGTTTCACTCTGTCCTATGGACCTTATTTTCACAGTTGGTTGATTTTATTGATCATCTTCCCAGTTCCCATTATAAGAGGCTGAGACTTATGAAAGAAAAAAAAAGTGTTTTTCACAAGGTCAGAGTAGATCATACATCTGTGATAAAAGCCAAGGGCTTGTCCTGCTAGTTGGTTTCTACAAATGTTAAGTTTTTTCAGACACTAGGTAAAGGGGAGGAAAACCACTTTTACAATTATTTTACGGTGTCAATATACTATCTTGTGTATTTTCTTTAAGCCTTTGACTTTTAAACTTGAATGAGATAGAATATATCATAATTTTTTTTTTTTAAAGATTTTATTTATTTATTTAAGACAGAGAGAATGAGAGAGAGAGAGCACATGAGAGGGGGGAGGGTCAGAGGGTGAAGCAGGCTCCCTGCCGAGCAGGGAGCCCGATGCGGGACTCGATCCAGGGACTCCAGGATCATGACCTGAGCCGAAGGCAGTCGCTTAACCAACTGAGCCACCCAGGCGCCCTCATAATTTTTTTAAAGGCCTACATCATTTAAAAGCAAATATTCATGTCAGAGTCCATGTGTATTTTAATTTTTCTAGCCACAATAGATTTACCCTCTTGGTCATTTGTATTCGTTTCCCACTGATGCTGTTAGCAAATGACCACAAACGTAGTAGCTTAAAACAACACAGATTTATTATCTTCTAATTCTGAAGGTCAGAAGCCTAGAATGGGTCAATAGGGCTGTGTTCCTTCTGGGCCCTAGGGAAGAATTTTCTTGCCTTCTGCCCCTTCTAGAGGCTGCTTCTATGCTGTGGGGTGTGGCCCTTGCTCCATCTTCAAAATCCCCAGCAGAGCATCTTCAAGCCACTCCCTGGCTCTTACACTCTCACCTGAGGCTTATAAGAACCCTGGTTGTTTTATTGGGTCCACCCAGATAATCCAGGATAATCATCATATCTGAATACCCTTAACTTAATCACATCTGCAAAGTCCCTTTCACCATGTAAGGTGACACCTTCACAATTCCCAGGAATTCGATGTAGGCATCTTCGAGAAGCCATTGTTCTACCTGCCACATCATTTTCCTAAACAATTCTAAAAGCTCTAATGTACACTCTTGTGTAATACTGTCCTACCTTTCATTTTTTCCCTTTCATATGATATACTTTTCAGTATTTCCTATCAACTATATTGTACTAATCTATTAGGATTTAAGACATTAAATGTCTTAAAATGTAAAATTTAGAACACCTGAACATTTTATGAAGACCCAGGCCTTAAGGGGCTGTAAGGGCTTGCTAGGTGCTACGTTACCAAGAAGTTCCTCACTTTATCAGCTGGGATATTTATACCTTGGCCCTTTCTCTTTACTTAAGGAATTTGTTTTTCCTTAGTAGTTACGTGGGTTCTTTACAAGTTTCTAGAAGTCTTACTATTTAAAGCCTTTGCTGATGAAGATATTGTAGGCCATTTGATTTTGTTTGAAATCTTCCTTTTCCTTGATATTTTCCTTCCTGTCTCCTCAGAAAAAAATGATTCTAATGCCCTACCTATAAATAACTTTGTGGTCGTCCTCTTAAGAGACTGACAGTTCCTTTTTCAGCTTTGATGTAAAATGTCAGGGTCAGGTTTATTCAACATGTACTCATTACAGACAAGTTCAAATTAGCTGGTTGGATTTATCTCTTTAATTCAGCATACATTTAGAAGTGATTCAACATGAGCACCTGAAACATAACTACCATGTTGATTCAACACTTTCCTGTGTTGCTTCGGGTATGTATTTATTTTCCTGTTGTGGTGTTTCTTCAACCTTGTTGTTCTGGTATGGTATGACACACACTAAACAGAAAATGACTTTGCACAGGTCTGGGCTTGTATTTCTAGTCTGTCACTTACCATCTGTGGACAAGTTACTTAGACTGTAAGCTTGACTTCCTCTTCCTAAGCAGAATTATGGAGTAATGCTTACTCCATAGGGTTGTTGTAAAGATTAAGTTATATCACACAAAATATCTGGCATGGTGCATAGGGAGTACTGTGGAATTGTAGTGGTAGCTGTTATAATTAACAATTATATTAATATGTTATAATTAATATTTTCTTTTAATCCCACCTCCCTGTTGTCCTGCCTTCCATCCTGTTAAGGGAAATTCATATAGGATTTGCATTTCAGTCAGACACAGAAGAGAGAGTGAAAATACAGAGCATCCCTTACATCAAATGTGGTAGAAGTGCAGTCCTCTGTTTTGCATTTGCGTTTTTATCTTCCAGGGGGAAGAAAAAAGCCAGCTAGTGATGATGACCCTGATGATCCCCATATTGGGTTCCTACTATATGCCAGGCAATCTTTTTCATTCACATTACCCCTAAAAAGTAATTATTGTTATCCTCATTTTACAGATGAAGAAACTGGGTGTCTGAGAGGTTACAGAGAGGCAAGGAAACTTGCCCAAAGCCCCATACATAAAAAGGGAAGTCAAGATTTGAACCTCGGGGCTAGCTCTCAAATCATTCCCATTAGAGAGAGAAAAGTAGAAAATCTCTTCAAAGCTTTGTCTAAAAGTTCCAAGTGTTCCTCCAACAAAAGTAGATTCTGTTTTCACTTTTTGGCAATCACTATAATTTTTGACATTGGGCGATGTTGTATTTTCAGTATAACATTTGGATTACAGTATTTGTTGCTTTATCACCATTAAGTTATTTTCCAGTTAAGTGTTTGATGGTTAAGTTCACTCTCCCAGTGCTGCCCTTTCTTATAGTGTTCCAGATTGTATTTTCTTCTCCTCTAGGAACATATCTTTGAAATTGTATTATACTTCAAAAGGAAAATGCAATATGATTTGTTGAGACTTAAGTTATACATAAATGTTCAGGAATACACATGTATAAAGTGTGGCACATTTATATTCAACTCTTATTCATAACAAATACATGTTCTTCAACTCTTGCATAATAAACACTTATAGGCCAGCAACCTGCATGGGTAATTAAGATGGAGTCCTGGGTAAGGCAGCCTTCAACGATAAAATATGTATAAATCTTCTTTGGGAAATAAAAGACTTGGAAGTAGGTGGTATAGCTTTTCTTCAATGATGATTAAGAAAATAATTCCAAAATTATGACTCCCTTCTTTTAGACATCTCATACTTCTTAGCTTCCTCCCTTAAAAGCTGAAATGCATGTATAAACAGCTGGATTTCTCTCTGATTAAGATTAGATTTAAAAACTGCAGAATTTTAAGTTCAGATACAGGTAATAATAGCACCATTGAATTGCTGCCACTTCTCAACCCATTTTTTCCCCTAGTTTAAAAAAAAAAAAGCAAATTGAACTAATCCTTTGGGGCCATTTACTTTCAATTAGCCAGCCGTAGGTAAATAAAAGAATCTGTCAGTAAAACATAATCAGCTTTTTCTTTGCTTGCTGGTGAAAACAAAGGAAAAGATAAGTATTACCACTGCTGAACATTGTAGAATTTTTGGATTGTTACATTGATAAAAATGAATGTTTTAAAAATAGAATATTGGCACAGTTTGACATTGTAAGTTCACATTTTGAGGCTCCTTCAGCACCCCCACATACAAAATAGAAGAGATTAAAAAGAAATAGCTGCTTTCAAAAAAAAAAGATAAGTATATGCATAAACCAGAAACAAACAGAATCGCAAAGTTAGCAGGAATGAAGCTACTGGTGTGCTGGGCTACAAGTCCGGAGAGAGGTAGTTTGCATTCAATGCTGTAACAGTGACTAACTACCCCATGCAAAGTAGGAGACCAGAGCCACATTCACTGCTTGGAACCGGGGCTTCTCTGCCCAAGCGAGTAGTCTCCAAACAAGCTGTGACCAACTGCTCCCTGGAGCAGTGGTTTATCAGAATCTGCATTCCTGGAGAGTCAAGAGAGAGCGGACGTGGTCTCCCACCCAAGACCTGCAGCCAACAGCCCGCTAGCTTGGGGCTGGCTCCATGATGTCCAGAATAGTACCCAGGACAGGAGCTTCAGACCATCATGTTAAGTCCTGGTTGCCTCAGGGGTCAGTTGGCGAAGCAGTAACACTGCATGTGGGGAGAAGGGCCAAGGCAGTGAGAAGAGAAGAAATTAAAATTTCCCACTTGAGAAGAATGTACACACCAAAGTTCTACAGCATAGCATAAGACCAAAAAACAAAGCAAAGTAGTTGGGAGTTGAATTCATTCTGAATGAAATGGAAATAACAGAGCAATTCGAAAATGACTTTCAAATAACTATATTTATGATATTCAAAAGAAAAAGGAAGGAATCAGGAAAAAGAACAAGATATTATAAGACAAAACCAAAACTATATGAAAAGATGAGGTAGTAGGGGAAAAAATAACTTTGGAAATGAAAAAATAGTGTCTTTGAAATACATTCAATTGATAGAATAAACTCTAGACTGAGCATAGTCAAAGACAGAATTAATGAATTGGAAGATAATGAGAAATTCACCCGTAATACAGTACAGAGAGAGGATGAATATAAAGGAGCAGTTGTACATGGAAGACAGACTGAGAGGCTTGAAGATTCAGATTGAGAAGGCCACCAAGTGCCTGAAAATTAAAGCTATAACTAGACAAAAATATGATGAAGCAGCAAAACACTGGGGACAAAGAGAAAATCTTAAAAGATACTAAAAATAAAGTGTCCTACAAGGGAAGGACAAACTTATGGCTTGTCATCAGCAACAAGAGATGCCAGAAGTCAACAAATAAATTTCCAGAAATAACTGTCAATCTAGAATTCCATACCCAGCTAGACTATAATACAGAAGTAAGAGAAAAAGAGATCTTTTCAGGCAAAGATTATTTGCCACCTCCCAGACTTTGCTGAAAGAGCTACCAAATGCTGCACTTCAATGTGAAACAAAAGGACCCCGAAGGGGAAGAGTAGGGTATAGGAGACAACAGTGATCACAAATGGGATAAAAATACATTGCCACACCTAATTGCCTAATGATTATTTTAAAATTACCTTGAATGTTTCCTTAAACTGGAGCTAAAATTCTAGACATAATTAATACAGTAGATGCTGTGTGTTCAGTGGGTAGTTATGCTGTTGTCTGTTCTGTGAATGAATTACTGAATTAATTCAACTTTGATAGGGAAAAAAATCATAGTTGCTTCCATTAGATTTCTGGTTTTAAATTGAAAGAATATAAAATGGATTTTCCTCCCTTCTCTGGTACATTATTCAAAATCTAATAGGAGAATGTAGGAATGCAAGCTATCTCTGATGAGATGAGTAGCTATCACTAATAACAAACCCCTATGTGTGGGGAGGGGCTGACAAACACTGTAAAGGTCAAGGTAGGTCCCAAGAGAGAGTTCTCATAGCTGTAGTCTCAGACAAAGCCTGAAGCCAGCAGAATGAAATGATCCAAAGTGTATACCAATAATCCCTCCTTGAAGCAATGAGCAAATGCCAAGAAAGCTCTGGGAGTTTGATGGACTCGGTTTGGCATGATGCCTAGACAAACAAGCAGAGAGCCGAACAAAGAATCACATGGTCAAAGCCATGTTTGCAGGAATCAATCTGTTGATGGGGGAAGAAAGAAACGGATTCTACACAAGCCTGTGGTACAGATCTTGTTTGGGAGAAGCAAAGGCCTAAGAGGCCTCTGTCACTCACATAGCCCTGGGTCATAAAGAGAATGCATGCCGCCCGCTAGTCTGGAACATGAGCCTGTTCCCTCCTCAGTAATGTGAACCTCCTGCAAAAGTCTGCTCAGCAGGTGATCACCTTGTTTTCAAAATGGTAATCCCAACCGACCAGCACAGGTGGTTGCATTACTTACTAGGCATGTGTCCTTGCCCAACTCATAACCTTCCTAAGCATGGTTTTCATTTTTGTAAAATAAGGTAATAGTTCTCCCCATATAACTCTGTGGGTAGAATTAAATAACCATGCAGTTAAACCACCAGCATGCTGTTCAGCACATGGTAAAGAGCCTAGCAGGCCAAGCGTATATCTGTGAGGTGGAATTCCCACAGCTGAGCATTGACTTGCCTTCCTTTTCCTCTTCCTCTCTGAAGCGTGGTGATTAAGGTCACGGATTCAAGAGCAAGAATGCCTGGGTTTGAATCCTCTCTCTTTGACCCACTAGCCTTGTGATCTTGACCAAATTATTTATCTGGCCCTCAGGTTTCCCATCTGTGCAGTGTGGATAATAATAGTACCTACCTCACAAAGTTCTTGTGAGGATTAAATTAATTAATTCTTGTAACCATTTTGAATACTCTGGCACAAAGGAAATATTCAGTATGCATTAACTATCAGTACTTTTATTTTTCAAGAATTACAAGTCACACCATAGATATGGTTACTGTACTTCTTAAGTTTTTATGAATAGTCACCTTCTTGGGAACTGTGATTCTTTAAACATAGGACCAAACGTTGACTTTTGGGGGGCAGTGGGGAGCAGGGTATAAAACCCTATTGCTAGATCATATATTCCAAATTGTGGCTTATTTAGATCATGAGGAAAACTCTCTTTTGCCCATGGTTATTATTTAAGGTAAATCAACACCATGTGTTGAATAAATTGGTTGTGTGCAGGTACCAGCTAGTTGTGATAACTTATTAGTTGTGACCCTAGAGCAGAGGTCCACAAACTGCAGCCCTCAGGCCATATCCATCTTTTTAAATAAAGTTTTATTGAAACACAACCACTCTTGTTCTTTTATATTTTGCCTGTGGCTGCTTTCATGATACAAAGTCAGAGTTGAGTAGCTTTGCCAGAGACATTATGGCTCAAAAAGTCTAAAATACTTATTATTTGCTCCTTTACAGAAACAGTTTGCTGACTCCTGCCCTAGAGTAATAGTTTTCTGTAAGTCTTTAACTGGTCAGAAACAGCATTTTTAGGTACATTTAATATAGGCTTTCGTGTACTTTGAAAATATACAGTGTAATATAATTAGAAATGAGTAATGATGTGGTTCCCATCTCCCATAATGTTGTGATTATATAAAAAGCTAGTAGCCTACAATGAAATGATAGGGAATCCCACTCCTTTCTCTTAGTGTGGGAAATGTCAGATTTAGGGCTTGCTGCTGATCCTTTTGTGAAGGGATGCTGTCTAGGCCAAGAGATCTAAAATTAGAGAACAGAACAGAAGGAGGGCAGACAGGGACAGACAGTGCAACTTTCCCTCATAATCACAGAGCTCAAGTCCCTGGGGGGTTGGTTGGCCAGGTACCCAGTTGAGAAGAGAGATCTCTGTAATGTTTTCAGCCTTCATTTTCAGGGCCTATTGGACTTGGATGATCTGGACTATCTTTTGCTTTTCTTGTTAGATCTTTTGTTTCTTCTTCTTTGGACTGACTTTTCACCTCAGCCTATAGAAAGCATCAATTCTTAAATCTTTTGGGAATGTTAAGATGGGAAAGAAGTAGCAGGAACTAACTAAGGGAGGGCATGTGAGTTGTTCATGCATGTATTTATGCTCAAACTCATTTATTCCCCCTCAGTACACTTCTAGGAGGAATTAGATGCTAGGTACTTAATAATAAGACATGGAGGGGCCCGGGCCCGCAAGGATACTAGCCTTTTTTTTCCTTCAGTTTTTTGTAACTTTATTTTCAAAAAATCCATCCTACAAATATGTTTTGTTTTGTTTTGTTTTTTACATCTTCACATCTTTAAAAATGAATAGAAACAAAGACAAAAGCTTATCTTGATACAGGTTTAGTCAACCAAATTCAGCTTTTTTTTTTTTTTTTAAGACTATTTATTAGAGAGAGAGAGAGGTAACAACAGAGATAGCGAGGAGGAGAGGGAGAAGCAGACTCCATGCCAAGCAGGGAGCCCAATGCGGGGCTCAATCCCAGGACCCTGAGATCATGACCTGAGCCGAAGGCAGACACTTAACCGACTGAGCCACCCAGGCACCCTGCCAATTTTAGAGAGTTAAAGTCAAGCAGGACAAGTTGGTACTTGGCCACTGCCAAACACCGACCTCCAGCAGCATTGGATGATCTTCTCAAGCCTTCTCCCAGGGATGGAGTCCGTGAGGACAGCCACTGAGAGAGACAGACGAACGAAGATGACAGGCCACTACAATATGGACCTTATAGTGAGACTCCCCTGAGGAAAGCACCTCCTTGGTTGTCATTTGCCAGAGAGTGATGGCAAAAGAAGAGATGTTCTTTGGGTGTTAGGATCTCTGCTTTCAGGAGCTCTGGGGCTCGATGGGTGTGTGTGCCATGTAGGTTTTAAGGAGGAGTCTGGAAACACAGCAGATTTCCAGCTTCTTGGAACAGCCAAACTCACCAGTTTTGCAGACATCCAGCTCAATTCCATGACTACAAACCACAACAAATATATGTGATCCTCATTTAAAAGCCAGTGATGCTCTCAGCTGGGAAACCGAATCCAGATCTTTGGTCAGAATTTAACAAGAAAGAAAGTTATTTTTGGTTGCCAAACCCCAAGAGATCATTAGCTATTGCTCTTCTAGTTCCTATTTCCAGACACACTCAGCCCACTGACTCATCTCTAACTCCCTGGAGATAACCCAGTTTTTCTAGCACACCCCACTGAGGGTAGGGAAGTCCAAGGTAAAGATGCTCATGGACAGCTAGTCACATTAGAGCAGTAGCCTAGACCCCTTCGATTAATAGCAGTATGTTTCCTACTTATTTGTTGTCTTCATACTTAATTTTACAGATAAGTTCTGTGCTAGCCCTCCCTGAGGTGAGTACAAATCCCCATGGCAAGCTCTGGGTGACTGTGCTGGTAGGGACTACTTGGACTCAGCCCCAAAGTCCTGGGGACTGACACTTCCAATCTGCTCACACAATTCCTCCTACCCACTACCCCCGAAGACACAGAAGAACCTTGTGCTGCCTCTTTTTCTTGCTTTTAACTAACATGTGTGTGAGAGAGAACTTAGCATGTGATTATGCCATTAAAAAGTACAGTTAGCGATAAAATGTCAGACTTCATGTAATGGATATGCATCTATTCCTGAACTTAAACTGAGAAAGGTAGTAGTCTAGTTTCCTATGAAAGCATAAGTTTAAATAATTTTTCATTTAAAATTTTTTAATTATTTAAATTTATAAGGATCTGGTGGCCTCTCAGATTTAGGTAGTTCTCAGGCTGCTTTTTATCTTTTAAGAATATTAAATGGGGGGGGGCGCCTGGGTGGCTCAGTTGGTTAAGCATCCAACTCTTGATTTTGGCTCAGGTCATGATCTGAGGGTCCCAGGATTGAGCCCTGAGTCCTGCTCCGTCCTGGGCATGGAACTGCTTAAGATTCTCTCTCTCTCTCCCACTCCCCGCCTCACTCGTGCAAGCTCGCTCTCTCTCTCTCAAAAAAAAAAAAAAAAGACTGAATTTTTTTATGTTCTCCAGAGCTTTAGGATTTTTTCCTCTTTTCCAGCTTCCCTGCTGTTTCAATTCCTTGTGTTAGATCATTTGTGTCAAGTGACTTTTATTCAAAATAAGCAAAGCATTCAATTACCTAAAAAAAGATACAAGAAATTGCAATGCCATATATTCCCTGTAACCTTTAATGATTATGTCCATATCAGCTAACATACGAATTTAAAATATGCATGTTCTTGATGTCTTCTAGTCCACAAAAGGAAATGATTACTACATTTTGTCAAACTAATGCCAATATGATGACATGTTAAAACATTCGGCTTGCAGCTGCAAGTCAGTAAGCCATATAAGGTAAAGCTTTAATTATAGCTTCTTCCTGCAATAAAAGTGCTTAATTAGACTTGTAAGATTTGACTTGAAGCTAGATTTTTTTTCTGCAGATTTAAAGAATTAAGAAAAATACTTTTTTCCATTAATATTTCCTTTTCACTTGTTGACCTTTATCCATACTTCTTCCCACCCTACTTCTTCCCTATTGCAGGAACTAATATAAGGAAGCCTTAGTGTGTCTGTTAATAGATATCCTTTTGACTGGTTATTGATTTTCACTTCTGAGTTGTGAGTTTTCAGATGTTATTGATCTTTAGTATTTTGAGGAGATCTTCAGTGCAAAATAAATATTTTATGTTTACAGAGCCCCTTTCTGTACTGAATTGAATGGTACCAATATTAAAGGCATGTTACCAATAATCTTATTAAAAATCATTAAGGACCAAAGTGTGGGTATGACTTCGTACATTTTTGAAGGATGTCACTAAAGGGTGAGCAAGGGCATTGCTTTGGGCTTTCTCAGGTGGCAGTGAAGAGGGGAGTAATAGCCAGTGTCCCACTTCTCTCTGCTCATGTTTCTAGACCCCCTAGTAGTCACAGTGATTGCAATATGTGGTCTCACTTGTACAATACAATATTTCTTACCTGACTGCCATTTTTTATAGTTTGCCAGCTAATTAAAATTACACTTTTAATTAGGCAAGTAGAAAATGGGTATTTGCACCCACACTGTACAAGAGAGAAAATGACACTAGGGATAATGTTACTAAGAGCAGCTACACTTACATGTTCGAAGCAGAAAATGAGATTTTAATAACAGTATTTATGTAAGTATATTAATCTGTAAAGTCTATGCTTTGATATTATAAACCATAAGTTACGTTTTGTTAATGCTTATTTTTCAATAGCATATACTTTTTTGTTCTTAGTGTAGAACTGGAAAAAAAAAGAACTTTCTAAAAATAGAATTTAGTGTTTTTTAATTAGATAAAGGCATGGACTGCATGCTGTGTCCCCCCATAACTCATGCTGAAACCCCAAGCTCTAGTGGGATTAGATTAGGAAGCAGGGACTTTGGGAGTTTATTAGATCATAAGAATAGAGACTTTGTGATGGGAGTAGTGTCCTCAGAAGAGAGCTTGCTTCTTCTCTCTGCCATGTGAGGACATAGCAAGAAGATGACCATCCGCATCCCAAGGAGAGAACTCTCACCAGAACCCAACCAGGCCGACACCCTGATTCAGGATTCCCAACCTCCAGAACTGTGAGAAATAAATTTCTGTTGTTTAGCCACCCAGTTTATGGTATTTTTGTCATAGCACCCTGAGCTAAGATAAATACTGTTTATTTTTTCTTCTAAAACAGTAATTTAAAACTCTTAAAGTGGCTGTCTTCATTCAGTACGTGCTTATAAAATGCATTTATGAATTCCACTCTCCCACCCTCATGTACAAAAATAGTATCATTGATTCAGTTTATTTTAGTTAAATAAAACATTTTCAAGGTCTTCTAAATCTGGGTACTTTCCTCAGAATGGGTTGCATATGTGAACATCACCCCTTTTATTAGTCAGAACAACAGTCAGTTATGCTGCAAAAACAAGCATACCTCAAAATCTCAGTCACTTAACAAATAAAATACTATTTCTCCAACACTATAAAACACTATTTCTCCAAGTCTGTGAATTCAGTGCCTCTCTAGGGCAGTTTCTAACTGGTGACTCAAGGACCCTATTTGCTTGTGTTTTGTTGATCCACCATCTCAAAAGGTACCTTCTAGAGTCAAATTCCATTGGAGAAAAGAGAGCTGGAAGGCACCCAGGGGCTTCTCATTAACTCAGCCCAGAAGTGACACTCATTGCTTCTGCTTACAGCCCCCTGGCCATATTACCAAACTAACTGCAAGGAAGGCTGGAAGACAGATAGTTTCTATGTATCCAGGAAGAAGAAAAATGAAACACAATTTTGTGAACACCTACCATTACTTCCGCCAAACCCTTTGTTCCTATCATGGAGGAAAACTCTTTAAGAATCATTTTCTGAATTTCATAATTTCAAATCAAGTAACTTGATTTTATAGTAAGTTATCAACCCAGAGACTCTGCTTTTTCTCTTTAGAAATCCATGGTATGTTGTCTGCAAATAAGTCATCTTAAGCATTTCTCCCTTATCCTAAGATGTTCCCTTAGCTTTTTCATTCCAATATTTATCATTATAGCTGGGATTTTTGTCAACTTTATCTGGAATATTTACAACAGTCTACTCACTGGTCACCTTTTTCCTTTCATCAGTCCCACCTCTACCTCATCATCATTTCTTCAACACCCTGTGGTCTCTCCCCAGCTATAAATTCCAAGGAGCATTAGCATCTGTATTACTCACTTACATAAGAGTCACATACCTTAAAAGTGTCAGGATTATTCATTGCTTAATAAATAAGTATCCTTCCCATAACAAGGATTGTAAATGGCTTATAATGCCACTTGAAAAACCCAATGAATGAAATACAAAATGTTTTTAAATTGACAGAAATCTTCTTTATATGTGATCCTGTTCACATTTTAACCTGTATGTTGACTCGGGATGGAATATACTAAAAGTTTAATCTTCTGAACTGAGTTTTCAATGCTTAATCCCTTTTAAAAGTGTGGTATTTAAACCTTGAGATATTCTAAACAGAGGAGGTGTGAAAAACATGCCTTCCTTCACATTCTAAATAGAGTAAACACAGGAAGAAGCAAAATCTGTTTTGGTTTTCACTCGCTTCGTGTGTCATCTCTTTCTCACCAGAATCATAAAAACAATTTTGGAAATAGTGCTATTTCTATAGAAAGTAAATTTTTCCACATTAATCAGATATCCTGAACTTGCATTTATATATTTGACAGAATTTTTTTTAATCCCCAACAATTTAGAAAAATACTGTATAATTGGAATTTTATTTCAATACGTCCAGAAGTTGATCCTTTCTGTGTACTGATTAGAATAGCACAACCCAAGATGAATGCCAATGCAAATAAGGTTTTAGGCATAAATTGTAACTTCATCACATCTTTATAAAACCAAAACCATCTTCCATTCTTTATCAATTTACTATTCATTCCACAAACATCTATTGAACACCTACTAAGTGATAAACATCATGCCTGGAGATGCAGAAAAATACAGGAACTACCCCTGTGATCCATAAGCTCCTAGTTTAATGAGGTTCACAAATAAATAGACCAGTAGCTTTGGTGCCTTATAATAAATGCTTCATTAGAGAAATGCGAAGAGTGCTATGGAAAGCATAGACGGAATACCTCACTCAGCCTCAGGGAATCATTACCGAATTCCTGGAGGAGAAACTCTGCCTTAGTTATCAGGCTGTTGGATAGGAGGAGACAACAAGTAGAAGAAAATAGCGTGTGAATGCCATTCTCATATCCTAGGTGTAACTGTAGCAACATGAGGCTGGGACAAATGAAAATCCACTCTTGATATGTTTCACCTCACAAGGTGTACCATTCAGAAATTTCAGAAACTCATGGTACTAAAAAGAATAGTGATTTTGTAGTCAACTAGACTTGAATTCCAAATCAAGATTCTGTATAATCCTAGGTGACTTCCTGAGTTTCATCAGTTTTAGGAGAGAAATAATGGTATGTATCATAAAGGGTATCCATGAAGATGGATTGAATAGTAGATATAAAGCATTTAGCACAGTTCCTGGCACATAGTAGGCACTTAGCAAATTGTAGCCCCTGATGATAATAGTATAAATGAAAATGAGTTGCATTTGTAACCTTGATAATGGACATCCAGGCCTACAGTTGATTGAGCATTCTTTCCTTCAATTTGTATCTGGTTAATATGAATTGAAAATGTTTGTGTTTTATAATATTGTTGCATGGTGACCGATGGGGACTGTATTTATTGTGGTGAGCGTTGAGTAATATATGGAACTGTCAAATCACTACATTGTACACCTGAAACTACTATAACATTTGTGCGTCAAATGTACTTCAATAAAAAAATGATGCAGTGTGGATCAACTCCTCTCTATGTAATTGATAGTAATTTGATTTGGTGATAATTGTAGTGGATTTTAATGACCAAGTGGCACTTCTCAGATTATCCCTCTTAGAAAGTAAAATATGTCATAGGAATTCATTAGTAATCAAACAAAATACATTAAGATTATAGAGTGACTAATGAATAGTCATGAAACCCATTGGGACTTCATGTCAGTTTCAGAATTACATGTGATACCACAGAGATGGTAAAAATCCCCCTATGACTATCAGCCTGGACAGAAATTGCCCTTGACATGTGTTAGCATAGCCGCTCATTCATCACCATATTGCCAGTCTGTGCGTGAGGTGAGATTCTCAGTTTTGCATTCACCACATTAAGACAAATGACTCTCAAGTCTGTGTAGGTACCAGCATGGGACAGAACCAGAAAGAGAAGCTGTAGTTCAGTGAACTGTGTGCTGAATTCTGTTGCCTTTGATGACATAAACTCTGAAGCATAATTGATACTGACCTTATTCTCTTTATTATCCCCTAAGTAATAGGATTTAACTATAGCAATGATGACCTAGTCTAGTAGTAAAGTGACCTCGGTGACTATAACAGATTTTTGTTATAGTCAGCGTATTTCACCTGAAATTGAGCAGCAATATTATCTTTTTCTGTGGAAGTTCATCTGTCTCATTTCTCCTGCTCAAGATAAGAAGTTTCCTGCACCTCATTGGGTGCTAGTTTATGGACAAAACTGTCAGAGCATTCAGTAATTCAGTTTTCTTCACAATCCTTCCCTCTTTTTAAACCCCGTCAATTGGCCATGTAAGATATCCCTGGTGGTATGTATATACTTCTCTGTGATGACTATGATTTTTCCCTTGGATTTTATTACTATGAACTCATAAAAGTCGGGAAGCGTCGTATACTGAAATCACAAACTGGTGTATGTATGCATACTCACTGTGGCGAAGTTCTCCAGCATGTAAGGGTAATACTTTCCAAAGGGGACATGAGTGTGGATTGTTTTATTTTTTTTTTTTTTAAGATTTTATTTATTTATTTGACAGAAACACAGCAAGAGAAGGAACACAAGCAGGGGGAGTGGGAGAGGGAGAAGCAGGCTTCCCACTGAGCCCAATGCGGGGCTCAATCCCAGGATCCCAGGATCATGACCTGAGCCGAAGGCAGACGCTTAACAACTGAGCCACCCAGGCGCCTCGAGTGTGGATTGTTTTAAAGAGATCGATTACCAGATTCTCAGTTTCCACATGTGTTTCTTAAATGGCGAAGACCATAAACTCTCCCTGAGCTCCAAGTCCGCAAACATGACTTCCAGGGCCAGCTCTGCTATTACCTGGGATGTAACCTTGAGCAATTCCTTTCACTTGCCCCTCTGACCACACTTTTCTCTCCAGGGAACTAAATGATCCCTAAGTTGTTTTCCAGTGTAGGCAATGGGGTATTTGCGAGGAAGTTATACTAAATTGCCCAAGAGCCTAATCATCTAACAATAGGTTTGAGACGCAATTTGAATTAGCTTGAAATAAAATATCTCTAAGAACCAGTTTGGGCTGGACACATGCCAAATGTGGCATATATATTTTCTTAAAGAGCACAGTAAATTCATCTTTGCTTGTTGTGAAGGATATTCAACCTCAGACCTCATTTTTATTCTTAGAGCCTCAAAACATTAACCTTTTATTGTCTTAACCCAAAATCATTTCATTTTCCATCCCATGTTAATAAATTAGCCTTGGTGAGCTCTTTCTCCTTGGTGAGCTTTCAGTCTATTTGACTAAACAGACACTTAAACCAGTAATTATAATGTGTTAATATAGGAATAGGAATAGAGACATGAATAAAGTGCTAGGGAAGCGTGGAGTAGGGAACACAACCTTCTTTCGAATCTTGATGAAGTCCAATTTATCTACTCTTGTTGCTTGTGATTTCAATGTCACATCTAAGAAACCGTTGCCTAATCTAAGATCATAATTTATGCCTATGTTTTCTCTAAGAGTTTTATAGTTTAGCTCTTGTGTTTAGGTCTTTGATCCATTTTGAATTAAAATTGTATGTGGTGTGAGGTAGGGTCTAACGTCATTCTTTCACATGTGGCTATCCAGTTGTCCCAGTCCCAACTGATGAAGACTGTTCTTTCCCCAGTGAATAATCTTGGGACTCTTGTAGCCACCTTTTTGATGTATAGGCCTGACTTAATTTCTACTGTGCCAAATTCGCCTTGCTTTTTCTGCTGCCTCTCGGGCTATTTCTCCTCAGTGTCCTTTGCAGACACCTTTATGTTTACCTTGTTCTAAATGTTAAAATTCTTACAGGTAGAATTTGCAAACCACTTTCTTTCTTCAGCAGTGCTTCTGAGGTAAGCTTACCCATTGCCTTTCTCTCTCTCTAATGATGACTTACAAATTTTATCTCCATCCCAGACTTCTCTGCAGAGCTTCATACTGAAATATCTGTTTGCCTTATTGACTTCACTTGGTTGTCTCACAGGCAACTTAAGCATAACATTCTCCAAAATGAAATACTTGATTCTCTTGTCTGCTCACCCTCCAAAGAAATTTGTTTTTCTGACCAATTTTTCTGTCTTGTAAATTACACCACTATTTACCCATTTGCTCAAGTCAAAAGCCTGGGGCTCGCTATTCTTCCTTTTCCTTCATCTCCCATATTCAGGCATCTGTATATATCTTAAATCTTTCCACTTCTCTCATCTCTACTGACATCATTCTAGTACAAGCCACCATTATCTCTTACTTGGGTTAGTGCAGTAGCTTCTCAACTGCTCATTCTGTTTTCTCTTTCTTCTGTTCCCGAACTACAGCCAGAGTAAGAATTTCAAAAATGATCTCAGTCCAGTTGACTCTTGTTTTAAAATGCTGCGGTGGCAGGGCACCTGGGTGGCTCAGTCAGTTAAGCATCCAGGTCTTGGTTTCAGCTCAGGTCATGATCTCAGGATCATGGGATGGGGCTCCATGCTCAGCATGGAGTCTGCTCGTCCCTCTCCCTCTGCTCCTCCCCTGCTCATTCTCTCTCTCTCTCTCTCTCTCTCTCAAATAAATAAGTAAAATCTTTAAAAACTAAAGTAAGATGCTTCAGCGGCTTCTAGTTGCACCTAATGTCTATCTCACTTCCCTGGTCCATAAGCTACTGTGTAGTCTGCCTCCCGCTTCTCCGTCTGGTCTCTTCTCACTCCACCCTCCCCCTTCTGTAACCACACATTCGGTTCCCAGGCACAGAGTTTTTTTCATTTTCAAGACTTTGCACATGGACTTTGCCCCAGCTTGTCTCTTCTCACCACAGCTCAAACATTACCTCCTTAGACAGATCTCCCCACTGATGGCTGAGTCAGTCCCACTCCCCTTGAATTCACCAGCAAAGCGCATGTGTGTTATGTGTACACACACATACCTTAAACCTATGTATATATTGTTTTAACCTATGCATAACCTATACATAATCTGCCTTTTGTTTCTAGATGATAAGCTCTTTGCCTGGCATAGAGTGGGGATCGGGTGGGGGTCGAGGGGGAAGAACGTGTCTATTTTACGTGTGACTGTGTTCTCTGCCTGCTGCTGTGCCTACTGCAAAAAAATAGGCAAGAAAACATTTCAGCAAATAAACAAACCGGCAGAAAATTTGAGAAAGGTGGAGGGATCTATGCAGAGTATAAATTATCAGTTGGTTAGGGAAGGAAAGGGCATCACAAGTTGAGTAACCAGGGTGTACAAAGGCCTGTGCCTGTTACTGAAATCAGGACCATAAATTAAGCATCCAATTACAGTCAACATTTTTTTGTATTTCAACTTCATTTTTGTACATTTTATATGAACATTAAGAAGTTATGGTTTCCACAAAGTTATATGAAATTATTATAATTATTATCATCCTCATTGTTAAAAGTTTTATTACTGTTAATGTTCCAAATATCACAACTTGTCCAATAGGACCTGCTTTATTTATTTCTATTTTTTTTAGGACCTGCTTTAAACTGACTTCTTTTTCCTTTTAGCACTAGCCCTACCATCTTTGAACGTATCCTTGTTATCTGGCAATGCTTCAGGCCTATTTGAGTTTTCTTTGCCCCAAGGCATGAAATCCACTATTTTCTTCTAGCAGAAAATGGTGTGAGACACCAAAATCTAAGTGCTGGGTTTGCATTTGAGTACTAATGTTGCATATATATATGTATGTATATGGACTATGTGTGTGTATATATATATATACATACACACACACTAATGTTTGGACACCCTTATGAACAGAGCTAGACATGATGTTCCTTGTTAAGCTTGTTATTCACATCGATTTTTTTTCCAAATTCATTCATGACATGCTCTACCTATAGTAAGAAACTGATAAAACTTTAATGATTTTCTAAAATTTGTCAAGAAACAACGAAGCAGTGGATAGAGACTGGAGTCTGGGGGTGGCGGATGCCAAGTGAATAGCTTGGCACGGGATCAGGAGGGACCCTCTTGAGTTGGTTGTGTTGTATTATGGGTGAGCCCACAAAGGATCGCAACAAGGAAGGGCCATGATCAGGTCAGTAATAAACAAAGAGGGTGATGTGTTATGACAGACCAGTGGCCACAAAACCACTCAGGCTGCTGCATGGTCCAGTAACACCTGGTGGGGACTGGAAATAGAGTGGAGGACTGAGCGAAGAGCCCTTGCTGAGGTAAACGCCCTGGGCTGTGTGGACACTTGCATGTGGGATGTGACAGAAGGTTGGACTTAAAGGTGATTGAGCATAGGATACTGGGTGGACAGAAGGGCCAGTTACTAACACAGTGCATTCAGGAGGAGAAGGTCAGATGGAGGGTGGGAAGGCAAAGAATGGGCTAATTTAAGGTAGAATTTGAGAAGCAGACACATATAGACAGTATCTGGCCCATGTTGATTCGACAATAAATGTGCTGAATGAATCAGATATTACCAATAACAGTGTGTGTTGAGTTCATACTGCATTACTAACACTATGCTGAGTATATATTTCATTTAATTTTCACAACAAACTCTAGGAAAAATAGGCACTCTTTGTATCACCACTGTGCCAATGAGAAAACATAGGCCCATCGAGAGTAAGTAATTTACCTGAGGCCACAGAGCTAGTATCTTCTGCCCTCATACCCCTAACCAAGCAAGGAACGCAACTGACAGGGGATAATCAGGGATCGGGATTGGGGGCGGTTAAGAAATAGTCTGGCATAGAAGCCCAGAGAAAGAGCAGCTTTTAAAAAGAAGTAGTCACCTTGTGGTCCTATGGCCAAGTGAAGGAAACTTAAAATAGGCGGTGGACTTGATAGGTTATTGAACAAGCGAGCGATGTTAGAAGAGTTGTCTGGAAGCCACTTCTCTGGAAGCCCGTGGCGATTGGGAAGTACAAGGCCAACAGCAGGCTAGATTGTTCCTTCAAGGATGCTCATGGTGGACGAGAGTAGCGGAAGAAGGGCAAGCTAGAGACTCTTTAGTGCCAGATACCTCAAGTTTCTCTCTTCAGTAATGGCTAAAGTTGACTGTCTACTTTGTGCCAGACACAGTTCTAAGTGCCCCCTTGTACAACCTCATTTATTCCTCACCACAACCCTATAAAGTAGATACTAGACCAACCCCTGTGACAGGTAAGGAAACAGACTGAAGCACAGAGGGGTAAGTTATTTGTTCAAGGTCACCCAGGAAGTAAGCAGCAGACTCCATATGTTGAAAAGAATTAGTTTTAGCCAGCTGCACTCAAATTATGTCTATCAGGACTTGAAATTGTAGTTATTCAAGTAAAAGACACTGGCTTCCAACTGTAACAAAAGCAGACAGCTATAGATCCTAGCTGGTTTATTGCCATAGTTAGCAAAGACAGAATGGGCAAAATCCATTTTACCAAATTTAGAGCCACTTTAGGTTTTTAACCTCAGAACAATGATTCCCTCTTTGAAGTTACATTTCAGCCACTTTTATGAGAGCCTGATATTCTCTGAACAAAACAGAACCAAAAGAAGTTGTTCTTAAATTCATTCTCCTGATGCCCTATAACTCATAAGGACATGTTCACAAGGACAAAGGTTATTTTGTTGTTTTTTCAAGTTTTTATTTAAATTCTAGTTAGTTAACATATAGTGTAATATTAGTTTCAGGAGTAGAATTTAGTGATTCATCACTTACCTACAACACCTGGTATTCATCACAAGAGCCCTCCTTAATCCCCATAAGGACCGCGTTTAAATGAATATTTAAAGGACTGGTGAATTTCTTGAGTTTAAATGTTTAAAGGGACATGAATAAAACCCTAAATATTTGGCCCTTTCCATTGGGAATCTTGGAATAAAGCATTGGGAGGAGAGTGTGAGCTCCTCGGCATCGATTCATAGGACAGGGAGAGGGCATTGGGCTTTCTCCTGAGTCCTGAGCTATGGGGTATGACTGTGACTTGGGAACAGGCCAGGGTTCTACTAAATGACCTCTACATCTCCAGCAGAAGAGATTTGCCTGATAAACGGGTCCATTCTTGTTCCTTTAGTAATGCCAGTAACAGATAACTCCAAGGTGTCCTTGAGGTAGGCTTTTGAGTTTATGGGTTTACAAAGTATTCCTAAGCACTGAGTCCATTTTTCTTTGTCATCCAGCTGCAGGCAACAAACAAGTTTCATGGTCCCTGAAATTAGCCACCAACTTGAGACAAAAGATAATTCTGGAACTGCCATTCAGCATGCTATATCTGTTCTGCTGTCTCTATAAAGTACGCCTTTTTAATGTAATTACATGACTTGTCTATCTCTTACTAAATTGATGAAGACAGCCTGGATTTATTTTTCCTCCTTTAACTTAGGAGTCAATATAGTTTAGAGTAGCATTTCCGAAAGCAGATTCTGCAGAAATCCACCCTACTAAAATAATCTATGCAAAAGGACCCTGTGAATAAGTATGTTTCAGAAATTCTGCTGGCAGATCTCTCCTGCTCCCCTCCCTACCTCCTCCTGATTCACAATTACATTAGCATATTAAAGGTTTTCCAGAGTTCTGCAATAAAGGAACCAGCTAGATCGGCACTTCATAAAGTCATTTTTACCATAGAATGGAGTTTTCTGTGTGCATTCTTTTAAACCACAGAACCACTTTGGGAAATGCTGACATAGTCATCAAGAGCTATGGGATCAACTCTCAGCTTCTACGTATTTGACTTTTTTAGCTTCCCTATATAAGCGAGCTCATGCAGTTTTTTTTCTTTCTGTGTCTCGCTTCCCCGGGCAGGGAGGTGAGGGAAACAGAGAGATATTGGTCCCCAGATACAAAAGTGAAGCTGTATAGGATGAATAAGTCTAGAGATCTAATGCACAGCATGATGACTGTAGTTAATAATACTGTATTGAATACTAGAAATTTGCTAAAAGTAGATTGCAGGTGCTCTCACCAAAAAAGAAGAAAAAAATCCGAGATGGGTATGTTAATTATCTTGATTGTAGTAATCATTTCATTGTGTATATCAGATCGTCATGTTGTATACTTTAAATATATACAATTCTTAAAAATATTTTTAAAAAAAAAAGAGTTTTGGGGTCGAGATCTGGGTGATCTTGGGTAAGCTACTCGACCTCCCTGAGCACTCATTTCCTCAACTGTAAAATAGGACGAGAAAATATTCCTTGGAGGACTTTGGCAATTAAACACAGCACCCAGACGGAACAGACATTCGGTGAATGCTAGCTATTTCTGTGAGTGACTGGCTGACTGACAGGCATACTGCATCTTTGCCCAGCATGGGTTAACAACTCTTCCTTTTAGAAAGGTTTTACATAAAGTAGCCTGGATTTGTAACAGAATTTGCCTGATTAGTCGTTACCACAAAAGTACAAATGAAATTTAACCTTTCAGAAGAATCTCCATTAGGGGATCCTAGAGGTGGTCCAACATTGAGATGCAACAGTGTGATTAGTATTGATTAGTCAATGGAAAGAGAGGGAGCTTTGTAATTTACCCAAGCTCACAGATAATGAATGGAGTCTGTGAATTAAGAACCAGCTTGTTTCACCGGGTAGGCCTTTGCATTTAATTACTCTGTTTGGAGAAGTTAATATCATCGTTATTATTTAAATTATATTCATTTCTAGAATGTTTAGCACAAGTCACAGTCCTAAGCAGAACCCCCTAGGAAGCATCACGGCTACCATGTAACATCAGCTACTGGCAGTGGGTGGGGGTGGAGCTGCACCCTCCTCTCAGGAAGGAGAGTCTATCAGTGGTTCCGAGTGGCTTTAGATCTGAGAAGGGACCCGGCAGTCTGGCAACCTAGTTTCCATGTGACTTTTCTTTTGCTATGTCCTCTCCTGGTAAAGACCCTGAGCAGTGAAGATTGGAAGCAAAAAAAAAAAAGGAAAGGAAAAAGCGACAAGGAAAGTTCATTTGAATGTCACTAATACTGGACCAGACTTAAGTGTACTTTATGTCCACCCATGAAAATAGCTTTGCTAAAAAATAGTAATACCATAGGCAAGAATAGAATAGGGACTATTTAAGCCACCCAGTGAATAAATTATTACTAAACACTTTGGACAGACACTATGAGAGTTCCCAGTGTCCGTGGTCTATTAACAGATTTAATATAATGGAGCTCCCTGCCAATTTTTGTGAGTTTATTGTATCCATGTTATATATATTTTTCTATAATTGGTTTTCCTTTAAGTTAGTTTGGATACATGGGGCTTTATTGTACAGTTCTTCCTACATGGTTAAATTGACTATAGAGTAGAAGTAGTCTAAGCAAAACTATTAAAACTATTCCATTTTTTTAAAGATTTTATTTATTTTTATTTTAGAGAGAGAGTAGGAGGAGGGGCAGAGAGAGAGGGAGACAAGCAAACTCCACACTGAGCACGGAGCCTGACATGGGCTCGATCCCAGGATCCTGAGATTATGACCTGAGCTGAAACCAAGAGTTGGATGCTCAACTGACTGAGCCACCCAGGCACACCCAAAACAATTCAGTTTTAAAACAGTGCTCTGAGATGAGTGTGTTTACTCAGCACTGAGTATAGACTGGCATATATTTACTGATCACTTATTTTTTTAGATGATTTTCCTGCTTTTTTCCAAACAAGATGAATATTTTGCATTTCAAATATACATATCTGTATGTGTCATCTTTATAGATACAGATATAGAGATATAGATAGATATGGAAATATAGATATTTGATAGAGGAGATAGCTGGTGAAAATTCTTGAAGTTGCCTCTTTCCTAGCTATTGAATTAGGAATTTTGATTACCAAGATACAACCTGAAGTCTAGGACAATATAAAGAAATTATGTTGATCTTTGAGCTGTTGGCGTGTTTTGTGTGCTTTTGAAAATCTTCCCCCCTCCTCTTTCTCTTCTATTGTTGTTTATCAATACACCTTATTCTTTTCCCCTTGTTTTCCTATACATTTAAATTTATTTTAATTGTGTTTTCAAACAGTGACTGAATACAGTGTTATTGCTTTATCTCAAGCCATAGCTTTTAAAGTCTACTCAATCACTTCACATAAAAGACGCCAACATAAAAAAACAAGAGATGCCAGCATATATATATTTATATATATTTATATATATTTATATATATTTTAAAAACACATACCGAGTGGAACTGATGTAAATGCAACATCAATAAAGTAAGACTGGTCTCTACTCTCCAGAGACTATAATTCAAAAGGCAGTTTACTTTATTTTGCTGTGGTTGACAGCCTCTTCTCAGACTGCTTGAATAAATTTGGGTAGTAATATGCTTCCTGTCTATTTAGAGAGAAATACTGTTCTGTCTGCCTTGGGAGACTGTTTTATTTCCAGATTTAAACTCAACACAACATGATGGGCCCCAACTTTTGAGTAAAGCATGCCTTGATTTAATGAGTTTGTGCTCAGCTGCCTCTCAGAGCAACACCCTGAGCTAGGCACCACAGGTATATAAAGATATCTAAGAAGGGTCTTCTGGGAGCCTCAAGATGCTTAGCCCATGAGGCGCCTGGGTGGCTCAGTTGGTTAAGCGGCTGCCTTCGGGTCCCGCATCGGGCTCCCTGCTCAGCAGGGAAGGGAGTCTGCTTCTCCCTCTGACCCTCCCCCGTCTCATGCTCTCTCTCTCTCTATCTCATTCTCTCTCTCAAATAAATTAATAAAAAAAATCTTTAAAAAAAAAAGACACTTAGCCCCACAATAAGGAGAGAAGAGAGGGAGATGTGCAATGGAATTGGGTGGGATGGTGCCATTTTTCCAAAGTTCCTAGAGAGCAGATGTGGTCTGAAGGAGGTGGAGGGACAAACGTCCACCGAGCACCTACAGGCACTTGGCATACATCTTCGTCTTCATTTCCACAACAACCAAACCAGCTGGATGGCATGACCCTCATTTGACAGATGAGGAAAGATCAGAGAAGTTAAATCACTCCCTCAAAGTCATTCTGCCATTTGTGTCAGTATAACAGTGCCTGGCGCATAGCGTGCACACCAATGAATGGTGTTGACAGTTGAGTGAATCTTTCAGGGAAGCAATTTTCATCATGCATCAAGAGCCTCAACAGTGTGTATGTTCTTTGAATCAGCAATTTCATTTCTAGGAATCGTCACAGATGTGGGCAAAGATCGTGTCTGTGTGTGTGTGTGTGTGTGTGTAAATTCAATAAGGTAACCGCAACCTCGTGTCAAAAAGCAGACCTTTTGGAAACACACCCAGTATCTAAAAGGGAAAGAGTCAAATAAATTACAGTAGTGTTATGCAACCATTATATACAGTATTTTTAAAGAATTTTTTATGACATGGGGTAGTGTCCACAGTAGGATGTGAAACTAAATATATACAGTATGGTCCCAGCCACGTTTTAGAAAAGCATGTGCAGAAAAATTACTAGAATAAAATGTACCATAAATGTAAATTGTGGTTATCTCTAAGCAATTGAATATTACAGGATTTTATTGCTTTTTTATAGTAATGTGTATTCTAAATTTTCTACAGTAAGTTTTTTTAACTTATAATAATAATAGGATATTTTGTTTTGTATCATGATTTTAAGGGTTGCATGAGGAACTACTGTACTGAGGTCTTCCTTCCACACAGTTAATGCAGACTCTCATTAATCTCATACAAGAAAATTCCCGTGGAGAGCCCATTTAACACAATGAGGAAGAGAACTGGCTCTGGAGGTGGGCTCTCTGGGTTCAAAACTTAGCTGTGCTATTTCTTGACTATGTGACCCTTGGCACATTGCTAAGCCTCTCTCTTGATGTTGGTGCTCCCGTTGATAGAAGTGGGACCATGTAATGCCCGTCACGTAAGGTGGTTGTGAGAAGCAGGTTTAGTAGGTGCCTAGAACATAGTAAGTGTTCAGGAAACTTGTTATTTTTACATTGGATCTATTTATTAAGCTATTTAATGTTGGTTATTTTTATACCTTACAGTTGTTTGTTTTAAGGCTAGTAACAACAGATTCTTTATCAGCCTCCCCCCTTGCCTTTTACTATAGCAAATGCATTCCCCTTTTTACATTTTGGGGTTTTTTTTTTTAAGATTTATTTATTTGAGAGAGAGAGAGAGGGCACGAACAGGAGGGGCAGAGGGAGAGGGAGAAAGAATCTCAAGCAGACTCCAAGCAGATTGCAGAGCCTGATATGGGGCCCAGTCTCACTACCCTGAGATCACAACCTGAGCCAAAACCAGGAGTCTGTCACTTAACTGACTGAGCTACCCAGGCGCCCCTACATTTTGTTTTTTATTTAACTCATTGAATTCCTAGCACAATCGCTAGATGAGATAGTTAACTCCATTAGACAAAGACTAATCCCTTAGTCACTTGGCAAGTTCAGAATTTCAGGACCTAGTTAGATCATGTGACAGCATCAGTTAATGGTCCAACTTCCTGCTAAGCCATGAAGAAATCATAGGAAGGATGATATATACTTCCTGCCTCTCAGTCAACCAACATATATTATCTTCTGTATGCCATGGATCAGGAATACAGAAATGAAAAAGGCATGGTCCCTGCCCTCAAGGAGTTCACCCTAGATAGCCAACAATTACATGCATGAAGTCAATGCACCATTTGTAGGGAGCCCAATGCGGGGCTTAATCACTTAATAACCCTGAGATCATGACCTGGGCCAAAATCAAGAGTCGATCGCTTAACCATCTGAGCCACCCAGGCGCCCTGTAAAATGCACCATTTGAAACAGATACACAATAATGTGTGTGTTAGGGGCAACCAGGCTGTAGGGTGGGCTAGACATGACAAGGTTCCCTAAGAGGGAGTTTGAAGTGTATTGAAGGAGCCACTTTAGGAAGGCTAAGATGAGAAGCAGGGTTCCAGGCAGAGGTAGCAGTATGAAGGCATGTAAGTAAAAGAAACCTGACACATCTGTACAAATTTGGGTAATTTGGCAAGGTTTAAGAGATGAGCTGAGAGAAAGGCAAGGCAAAAGTCTCGATTTTATCTTGAGTCGGGAGATGGTAACAGATTCGCCTTTTTAAAAGTTTAGTATGAAAGTGTGGAAGATGAACCAAAAAAAAAAAAAAAAAAGGCTATTGCTAGAACTCTGAAAGCAGGAGGAACTAGGTCAACACAGAAACAGTGAAGATGGTGAAAAGAACAGAAAGTAGAGAGCTGTGTAGAAGGCAAGCTTTAGCTATACGGGGTAAAAGGGAGGATATAGACTGGACCCCCAGATTTCTGAATTGAGCTGGGCAGATAGTGGGGTTATTCACTGAGCCAGGGACCCCAAAGGAAAAGCAGGTGTGAAGGGAAAGACAGTGGGGTCAGGTTTAGACATAATGAATTCCAGATGACCTTGGGTCACTCTCCTGGAGTTGTCAAGTAAGAAAACATATGGGTCCGGAGCTTAGCAGCACAACCTAGCGAAAGATGGAATTCGGTCATGGAAGCCAGGAGTTGAGTAAAATTGATCTAGGGAGAGTCTGGAGAATGAGAGAGAGAGAGAGAAGAGGGCCAAGGACAGAAGCCCGGAACTGCAGCTTTAGCAAGATCTCAGAGAGAAGAAAGTAAGCAAGCAGGAGACCCAAGGGAAGAGGAGAAAGATTCAAGATTTAAGGAATGGCCAACATAATGAAATGGTGCCCCCTTGGGGAATTTATCACCTGGCTAGAAAGTCATTACATCTACAGGTGAAAAATGAGGTAGAAAAGTTGCCCATGAATGTCCTTGATAAGTGCCGATGAAGGATATAGACAGTTCTTACAGAGTTGAGAGGAGGGAGGGTTTGGAGTTGACCTGAAGCTTGACAAAGGTGATGAGACTTCACTGAGCCTGAAATATGGTTAGAATTGAAACCAGGAGAGAGAGGTCATTTCAACTAAGGCCCTGAGATTTGTTCAAATCCATCCTCATGTCTGAAAATACCTGGAGGTGGATCTTCTGTTGATTGTGGTCATCAGTGTCATCTTTGAATACTGAAGACAGCTTTTGGTTCTCTTTTAGTAATAATGCCTATTGGTTAAACAGTATCATATAAAACTGGATGCAATGTTACCTGATACCTTGTACAAGGTTCAGGAAGTCATGACAAGACAGTATGGCTTATTCCAGAAACACAGATGTGTCTAACATGGAGGACATCATGAGGGTCAATTTCGATGGGAAAAGACAAGTCCTAGTTATATACCCTCCTAATTTTATGGTAGCTAATTCTAAAATCCCTTTGGTTTAATACAGCTATTCCTGGCTGTCAAGTCTCAGATTCCCTGCCCCATATTTGCCCTAGCCTCTGGTGGCTAAGCTGTGGGTATGTGAAAGGAAGCAAGAAAGGGAGGAAATTTTAGTGTGCTCCGCCCACTCCTCTGTCCCTTCCAGTCCTTTCCATCTTCCCATTCCATCCCACTGGCCTCTTTCTTCTCAAGACCGCTTGACTTACAGTACAGCATGGGCAATAACTCTTCATTGACCAAGAGGAATACCTTGAGGACAGAAACAGTCAGGCATTACCTTGGGAAATAAACTGTCAAAATCTGTCTCTGCTAGTCTGCTCACAATTCTGTCTACTTGCATTGCTTCCCACAACCTACACCATATCTGCAAAGAAGAAACTACAGAATAAGGAAGAATCATTGGAAAATCAGGTTCCAGTGTTGGCCATGCCACTTCCTTCCTTGCAAACCACTTAACCTCAACTTAGTCTCAGTCTTCTCAGGAGAATTTGTGTGACAGCCAAATGAGATAATATTTGTCAAGGTACTTAAGATTGGAACATGCTATTCCCATGTTAGGGAATGGTCTAACCTAGGCTATCATCATAGTCATGAATATGATGTGAAAGCTGAGGGGGACCAAGACTTCGCCTCCTCCTCCATCTGTTCTAAAGACATAGACTTTCCATTCCAGTCCTTGTATTCCACCAGTTTCCTCCAGAGCCTCATCTCCTCTCCTCTAGTCCCTATTAATCTGTGTTGATTTATCTTGGCTCATGGAGTCCTTAATACAACTGAGTAATACCAAGTTACCCCCATTCTCCTCCCCTTAGCACACAGTGGAAGCCCTTAAAATCCACTCCTAAAGAAGAAAAATGGGAAACAATTTACAGAATCCTTCGTAGGCACCAGGCACTTTCTGTGCCTGAGATTCTGTTCCACAAACCACAGACTTTTCCCACAGAAGAGAAATTAGGAAGCCTTTACAGCTGAGACTGGAGGTGGGGGGTTGGGGGGGTAGACTACATTTCTATTAAAAGCTGTCTGTGGCTAGATGTATCCATCCCAAGTACAAAGTTAAATGATGTAATAAACTTACCAAAGTCATAAAGCTATTACATAAAATGCTATTAAATATCTTCTACTCAATGTTAACAAAATACAGCTATAAATTTTCCTGGGTTGTAATTTGGAAGTCGCTGGTTCTCAGTGGGTTATGCATCCGCCAGTTCTTCACTGTTGAACTGTGTCTTCCAGTCCTGGCAAATGGGATGTCAGGGATACATAATCCTTTGAAGTGTGATGGTTTTCAACTTTCTCATGAATCTGGAAGTCCTTAGTTTCTTCTGAGGCTGGTTTCTGTCACCATTTTCCACCTCCTGGCTAAGTGCAGTATTAAGGCCCCATATTTCATAAACTGGAGATCAGAGGCAAGGAGGCCCAGCCAACCACGCCATGGCTCAGGATTCAAGGTTGGGAGCTGGCACATCTCCTCTGAACTTTGAGACCAATTCACAGCTGCTTACAAGAAGCCATGCATCTAGGGATGGCAGGGTAAAATGGAAGGGAGGAGTTGAAAGGAATACAGAGCATTCTCTCTGGAAAAGTTCTGTGCCCCCTTTCCCTGTGGGTTTTCACCTAAACCCCAGGTCAAGAGGAAATGTGCGTAAGATCCAGATATGTCTCATTGAACTTGCCTAACTCTATAAACTTGTCAGGATTTCCATTTACTTTTGCAAGCCAAGTCCTAAATCCAGATGGCCCCTGTCCCTTGGACCCTCACCAAAGAGAATGGCAGGAGAGAGGGCTGTGTCAGTGAAGGGGATGCGAGAGAAGCCATTGGCATTTGCCCGAGTCCTGCAGCCCGGGGGTCCTCTTCCTGCACACATGCAGTCAGACAAGATCAGAAGAAATGTTGACTGGTTCCTAGATACCCAAAGCTTCTCTGTAGGGACCTGTCTTGCTCTTGCAGGTGCTCCGCCTTTACGGGGTTCTGTCGCTGGAGGTCAGCCAAGGCGGCCTCTGACGCTTTTGCTGTGCTTCTTCAGGGAACAGCATCCTCCATTCGGCGGCCGATAGTGTGACCAGCGCCGTACAGAAAGCAAGCCAGGCCTTGAACGAGCGCGGGGAGCGGTTAGGCCGAGCAGAGGAGAAGACGGAAGACATGAAGAACAGCGCCCAGCAGTTCGCGGAAACTGCACACAAGGTGGGTCCTGCAGAGGGGCGGAGGTCTCCACTCCAGGTGCTCAGGGAGCTTTGGCTCCGAGAAACTTACTGCAGTGTGTTTCCCATAGTGGGAGATACAAAAGCCCTTTTTTTTCCACCTTTTATACAACCTGCTGCTTAGTAAGTACCAGAATCGTGAAAGAGTGCTTCTTGTACCTGTTTCTTCATTTCTCTCCTTGCTAACGTCTTTCTCTCTGTCTCTGACCTTGGATCTGGATCTTTGGGAAATGTGGACCAACCTTAGTTCCTGCCCAGAATTTTAGGGCTCAAGTTTCAGGGAAGAGGATGGGGGAGGAGGAGGTCAGATCCAAGAATATCCCTCCCCCCATGGCCAATGCTTGGAAAGGACTTGGGGCTGCCCGTGCTTACTTTTCCTTGCCGTCCTTTTCCGGTCACGGTCATGAACCCAGCATCCTGTGTTCTTATCTCTTCACTGTATGAAAAGCCAGCTCTAGTCCCCCCACCTCCAACCCACACAGGGCACCTCAGGGCTACTTGCCCCTCTGCAAGGGGCCTTGGATCTCTAAGGCTGCCCTGACTCATGCGGAGCTGCCCCCCAGGGCTCCTACCTGCTCTGAACCCAGGTCATGGCATTTCCCACGTGACCACAGGCACACACATGCACGTTCACACGCTCCCGAAGACTGTGCCTTCCAGAAGGGGAAAGGGGAGTTTTTACTGGCAGCCAGCTCTCTGAGGCAGTCACAAACCAAAGGAAAGAGTGGCCCTGTTGGTCAGGGGATAAAGAGGATTTATGACTGATCTTGTGCTTCAGGTCAAAGGGCAGCTGTCTGGCTAGGGATTGGAATTTAGGTTTCCAGAAACAACCCCTGCTGATAACTGTTGGCCTCTCCGACTCATGATCCGGCCTTTCAGATATGCTTTTCAGGTGACCTTTGGGGAAAAAATTAACTTGCTTCAACGGAAAACCCCAGCTCTGCTGAAGAAGGGAGAATGCACAACCTGAAAAGTAACCAGAAAGGTCTCCCCAGCTGAGGCTGGCTGGCCTCACCCAGGGGCTCATGCCCAGCACTGACTGTGGATCCGAACCCCAGGGGATGCTTCCTGCTCTCCTGTCCCGCAGCCCCCTTGCACAGAGCTGTGTCCTTCCATCATCAGCTCTCTGTTGTGACGGGGTCTTACTGCACCCCTGTCTCAGGGGCCCATGTGGGCTTCCCTGGAGGAGACTTAGCCAGATCTGGCTGAAAATGCAGGGTGGCCAAGCTGGAGGCCAGACCCTTGCTCACCGCATGTCCCGGAAAGAGGGAGCTCAGATTGAAGATTTCCAGAAGGTTCAGATTTAAGGTCCCTTCTCCAGCCTTTGTGAGACAGAAATGATGAGATGGAAACGCTAGAATTCTTGCCCCAGCTTCATTTATAACCACAGCAAATGTTGCGGTTGGGGGAGGGGTGGTAGTGGAAGTCTGGAGAAGCATTCAAAGTGTTGATTTGGGGAAGAGAATGCTAACGGGAGTCATTTTTGAATTGTCTTCCAGTCTGGGAGGGGTGATAGTGCAGGCAGTTCTCCTCCGGACCTTGCCTCACAGGATAGAACAGTCAGCAGTGCACTGATAAGATTCTGCTAAAACCAGACTTTAGGTGAATGATGAAATCATGAGCCAGGTTACCAAGGAAGTCTGTGAAATCGCTCTTCCTAAGGCAGAGTAGACAATACCTGGAGGTCATCCATGTGGGCGTCCCCCTCAGAGGCAGTTGTACAAACACTGGGTTGGATAACCTGACCAGATGGCCATGATTCTTGGCCCTGGGCGCCCTGTTTCCCTGATGTTGTGGCCAAGTTTGCTGGGTGCTTGGGAAGACAGTATGGTGTGGTTAACATCTTACGTTTGATTTACCATCCCCATGACCTTGGGCAAGTGCCTAACTTCTCTAAGCCCCAATTCCCTCATCAGTAAACTCAGGCTAATTAATAACAGTGCCTGTCTCCTAGGGTGTCGAGAGAATTGAATGAATTCAAACCTATAAATCTGTGATCACAATACCTGACATTATACAGATCTGAATTAATACTGGCGATAATAATTTCCATGAAAATAGTTCTGTTGAACCTGCCCTATTCCATCCCATAACGAGCACCTATGTAGGGGAATGGAGAAATGTGATTGAGGACCCCAACAAAGGGATGGAGAGGAATTGGAGATGAAGATTTTGCAACCCCCCCCCCCCACCGCCCCAGAGTGGGCTGGGCAGGGATCCTGCTAAAGGCGGATACTTTCTAAACCCAGAATAACCCTTGAAACAGGGCCTGTCAGATTAGAAACTGATTAGGCCACCAAAGGCAAAGGGGCCTCTGGCCTTGACCACTGGGAGGATCAGTGCCAGCCAGCGGCCTGTTTTCAGGAGAGATGGAGGAGGGAGGGGGCGGCATGCCCTTGTTTTGGTTTCCCTGCCCGTGGGTGTTCTAAGAGGGAGGTGAAGGGGTTGCTGGTGTCTATTAGTGCATGTGAGGGAGTGGGAGCTAGGCACTATCCTGGCCAGACGTGGTTTTCTAAAACTGGGATGTGTGCTTATGAATCACCAGCATTGGCGGCATTCCTAACGAGGAGAATGACCACTTTAGATAAGGTGTGGCTATTTTCCCAGGGACTAGGACTCCCGATTTAAACCCACTGGCGTGGCCTGACCATGAAGATGTCATTTCCCTGGCCAGGCCCCCACCAGACCTGCTGGTGAGGACAGCGTGCCGAGGTGGAACCCAAACCTTCCGCCCCCAGATAAGCAGCTGTGTTGATTCATAAAGAGTGGGCTGTGTTTACGAGTTGAGACACAGGGTACGTGCCGGCACCCTTCGCAGACCACAGCAAGACCAGGTGAGACCCTCCGTGCTTCCTGGTTGAATGAGGGCATGTCACCCCAGCCAGAGACTATGGCACACTTCTCTACACTGCGGTCAAAAGGATCTTTCTAACTTTTCCCAGGACTCCTGCAATGACCCAGGTCCATTAGTGAGTGGATCACCTTTGCACAGCCCTGCCATCAAGATATGTGGGTGCTTAACTCCAGGAAAGCAGATGGAAACTGCCCCTGCACCCCGTCTCCCCCAGCTCTGTTTGGCCTGCCTTGAGGAAGCGTGGTTCCTTCCTGAGCTGCGGGCTTGGCACCATCTCAGCCCTTAGGAAAGTAGCGCAGCCGCAGAGCAGGCCTGCTCACTGTCCCCTGCCCCAGAAGGCACATCGTTGCCGTGTGCGCCCGGCTCTGACACCCGCCACAGGCACTGAGTCAGCAGGCGAGAGCGGCACCCACACCTAGGCATCCTCAGATGCCATTTCTCACGGAAAGGAATGCCGATCTGCCCTGTTTTGTACACACTCACGTTTGCGGGGCAGGGGGTGGTAAGTGGGGGTTTCTCTCATTGGCAGGGAGCGGCTGCCTCTGTCCTCACTATGGTCACCTGCTTCCTTTGGGTCCCTGAACCAGAAGGGACCTCAAGAGTCCAGGCCTCTTAAAACTCCCCCCAATATGAGTAACAATTTATCATTATTTAGAGGGAGTTGTTCACACAGCTTTGAAAGAGAAAGCTTTCCATGAGATAGTAAGAAAACAAAATACACCTGAAGGAAATTTTAATCTCCTCTTCTGTAGGAACTCTGACATCTAAACTGACCCAGAAGCATTTGAGTTAGAGATGATATTTATGATCATGAGGAGACTGAGGTATGGAGCAGTTGTGACTTTAGAGCTCAAGGTCATGCAGCAAAGTTGCAGCAAAGAAGCAACCCTGCCTTCCATATTCCAAGACTTCCAACTCCCAGAGAATTTTAAAAAAACAAACAACAAAAACCCTAGGTAGCATGGAAATGGTGCCACTTTCCGCAAAGATACTTCAAATAGTAAAAGACCCAGTCCCGTCATATTCCTGCGATGCTGAGCTGGCCACGGCCCCACCTGGCGGGGGCTGGGCTTAGCGCCATCCCAGACCCACGGTAGCAGTAACCGGGGCCCGGTTGTTGCTGAAGATTAATGACTGTATGAATTGGCACGAGACCATTAGCTGAAGGTTAACAGCTCCGTGAATAACAGGACAGCAGCACTGATCAAATATTTATGTTTGGTATTCATTATGCACAACACTTAACAGCTCTGTGTTGATTGGAGTGGTCCACATCGCTAAATAATGTATTAAAATGAGAGACGGAGCAAGAAGTGGAGTCCATACAGTGGAGGGGCTGCAGGTGGCGGGGCCGTGGAACAGATCAGAAGGAGAGCCCCCCACCCACCATGTTTCCTGGACCATAAGCTCTCTGAGGTCAGGAGTTACTAGCTACCTCCCCCTTTCTGAGCAAAAACCCACAGCGCTTAGCACGGGAGCAGCCCGGGCACGCTTGCACACACTGTCCAATGGTTGACGGATGTGGCGTCCACACTGCAGAGGCTCTGTGGAGGTCTCGCTGAGGCTGGCTTCACCAGGCAGAGAGGCACGGGGAGCTCTTCCAGCTGCGGTGAATTTAGCAGCCCAAGGGCTAGGTCCGCCCATCCCCTCTGTGCACCGGCTGCAAAGGAAGGGTTTGCTGCTCTCGCAGGTGGCCTAACTGAGGTGGCAGCCCCAGGGTTATGACTTTGTTCTTGAAGATATCGAAGAAAGGGAAGGCAGACCCTGATTGCCCTGGGTTACACTGGAGAGATGGATCGTTGACACCGCCCAGAATGACGGCCAGCACCACTGTGTGGAATCAGGGGGCTCCCTGGCTCATCCTTCAAGGACCGGGAACCTGGTCATGAAGCAGATGACAGGGCTTTCTACAAAGCTCTTGCCTGAAGAGAATCACCCGCTATTTGCTGCAAGTCATTCTGAATGGCAGAACCCTGTCCCCTACTCCCAGTCCCAACCCCCTCCCTAATGCCAGACTCCAGACACGTAAGGAATTACAGTTCAGGCGCAGCTCTGCCTTCGGGGTCACCTCAGTGTACGGGCTCCTTGGAAAGGATCTAAGAAAAGCAAAGTCAGATTTAACTTTATGATCCATACCTGCCTGTGTTGCCTTCAATATATCATCGTGGGCTCTAGCTGGGCTTGGGAAGCTACAGAATGATACAGTGGTATTAGTGTTCCCATTTATAAAGGTCTAGCCTTTCAGCAAGCCACATTTCTCAAATACCCGCGGGAGGAGTGGTAAATAGAGGTCTGGATTCAGTCTCTTTCTTGTTCAGTCCCGGTCAGTAACACCGCTTCATCTCGCCAAGTGCTTTGGAACTTGGCTGAAGGTCCAGGCTGGATATTGAGTGGATTAATGCCAATTGTTTTCCTACGGTTGATTTTTAATACTTTATAAGATATCAGTAAATACTTACATTTGAGGAGTGTTGGTTTTCCTGAGTAACTAGTAACCTGGGAGCCCAGAGACCTCGGTTCTACTCCTACCTGTTCTAGGCGGGTCCCTCACTCTGCCTGCACCCTGGCTGTTCCATCGGCTCCTTCCGTGGAGTGCGGGGAAAGCCGCATAGCACGCTCCCCCAGCAGGACATGTGACACCAAAGGAGCCGCTGGTAAGGAGGAGTAACAAAGGCAGTGCTTGGTGGGCTCTTTGAGAAAATGCTAATAATTTATAATAATAATATGGCGATCTGCCACAGCGAGTGAAACCTCGGTGCTGCCTCTCGTCATGCATTTGGGGACGGGAGCAGCACGATGAGTTCTCCCCGAAGCTGTAATGCCTCACTTTGCCATCCCTCTTTCTCCTTAGCTTGCCATGAAGCACAAGTGTTGAGAAACTGCCTGTCACGGCGATGACCCTCTCGAGAGAAATGGAAGAGTTTGCTCAGCAGTTCTTACAAGAATTCCGGACCTCTGCTTGCTTCTTTTTTTCTCCCCCCGCCCAGTATACGGACATTTAGGTTTTTTTGCTTTTCCCGTTTCAGACGTTAATATGAAAGAAAAGATGTTGTGTTTATACATTTCACTAGGATCGCGCTAAGAAATGCTGCAGTGGCATCAGCTTCGTTCGGTGTTTTATTTTTTTCCACTGTATGTTTGTATGTGTGTCTCCATATGTGTCTTCTCTTCTCTTTAACTTTTTTTTGTAAGTAGTTTGAATATGAAATTTGGACCACATGCTATGCTGAGCTGGGTCTAAACTGGCAACAACATGTTGTTGTCTTTTTTTTCTTGATATTAAACCAGAGGGGCGCCCGGCTGGCTCAGTCAGCAGAGCATGCAACTCTTGATCTTGGGGTCGTCAGTTCAAACCCCACTTTGGGTGTACAGATGACTAAAAAAGAAAAAATGTGATATTAAGCTGGAAGACCTTTTCACATGGTGACGTCAGATGTTCTTGTTGCTGGTTGGAAATCAGAGTCAAGCAGTGACTCTGTCATTTTGTCGTTGCTTCTCTCAGTCTCCAAGCCACTCCTAACTTGAAGGTTAAGATTCTGTATCTTGAAACATAAGTCTGTATTATGGCAAACAATTGGATTTATCAGGGGAAACAGCAGTCTTAGATTTTTGCTTTTTATATAGTAATCTTTTGCATGAGCCATCACCAGCGTTCAAAAAAAAAAAAAAAACACAAAATCAGAATGGCAGATAGAAATCTACTTTCTGAGCTACAGTTTAAATACTTCAGTGCTTGTTTCCATGCTGATTATTTGCAGTTTTCATAGGAAGGGTAAAAACTTGAGATCAAAGACGTAAGGAAAAGCCTATTTAAAAACCTCTGTGCATTCATGGATGTCTCTTTCTTTTGTCATTGGCCCAAATTACGGCAGCCGATATTGAAAAGAGCTTGGATTTTTATCAAGAATTGATTTGTCCAGATAAAGGTCTGTGTGAATGATAATGTGAAAAGATACTACATTTAAAATCTCTCTTCTTATTACAAAGTCATGCCTATTTTAGAAACACCCTCACCATATCACCTTCAATGTCTCTCTATCTGATTTTTGGAGGTTCTGATGTTGTTATTTGCTATCTATTTATTTAATGTAATTTAAAGTGCAGGTGTCTTGACAAATTGTATTTCATGGCCATTGCAACTTGCCCGGTCTGACATAAAACATGCTCGTGAAGCCTTTAGACTGCAGTCAGATCGAATGAAGTTGGCTCCCACACGTCCTGATTTTGCGTTACTCCCGAGAGTGCTGGGTTCAGAGTCTGGGAGTTTTCTTTCTCTGAGAATTAAATGCTAAACCTTAAATCTGCGCTCCGTCTTTGTGAAACAAGGAGGCAAGCTGCACATCCCAGACACAGTCTCAGCCTCCCACTGCAGTGCATTGATCTTTAAGCTGCCTGAACCTTCAGGACCCTTTTCTGATCCTCCTACCCATTGAGCCGACTGAGTCCACGCGTTGTAGCCTCTTACACGGCAGCCCAAGATGACTTTGGGGTTATTTATGCTGACTTCAATAGCTTAATTTCTCCTGATAAAGCATTCCCTGGGAAACAAAGTTGGGCTATAGGGGAAAAAAAAAAGTTATCTTAGACAGTACATGTCAAAAGGGAGATGAGGTTTGCTGGAGACAAATTTCTGAATCCTCTTAGGAAGATGGTCCAGTTCAAGAAAACTCTCTAAAATTAATATGGTAAATTATGCAAGTTTAATATTTTGTACTTTCAGTGTCTAAAAAGGTCAAAGAAGCAAAGAACTTGCTATCTATCTGATGAGTACCATTAGAAGCATTTATAATTTCTAAGAAAATCCCAAAATATCACTCAAAACGGGTTTTGTTTGCAGTCCTCAGTTCAGAAAACACGCATACACATGGATATATTCATTTTCCAAAATTGGATTCCAGCTTCAGAGATAGATAGTTGGTATAAATAATTGAAAGGGTAAATCTAAAACCTCCCAACAATTGGCCAGACTTGAAAATAAAATTTGTTGCCAACTATCTAACAAGGGTGTTTGCAGAGCTGCTTCTAAAGTAGCAGAGGATGAGGTCATAAGCGTACTGTGAAATTGGAGCTTCTTCCTCCCTGGTAGAATTGTAATAGCTACTCTTAATAAATGTTAAGTATTCTGAATCTTGCCCTCTTACTTCACTCTCTGTTTATCCTTTTAGACTTCAGTCTTACTGGAAATAGCTTGGATTAGAAGAACACCTCTATTAGCTCCCTCTATTGATTCGCTTCCAGGGCGTGGCCATGCCCTTGACCTCCCTGGGTCAACGCCCTACCTAGGCCCCCAGCCTCTGTCTTTCCTCCACCTCCTGACCTCTTGCAGAACTGCCCTGTGATGACACACGTGAAGTTCTTTGCTATCCTTTTGTAGAAGGTGCTGCGATACAAGATATAAGTCTAACCTAGAGGAAATTGCTAAAATGTCACATTCTTTGGGACCAATTTGTTGGGTGAAGCTGCTAGAAGACAGTTAATTTGTTTCACTTCTGCACTTCATTATGAGTTTTGGGGATACTCTCTCTGTGAAGGACTTCTTCAATTGTACTGACAACACGTAGAGAAAAGAAGCTTCCTAGTATTACCCCTTCTTCCTGGAACGTAGCCGTCCATAGTAGTCCTCACCTAGTATTAGATAATCTGCATACAGGACGTATACAGTTATTCAGGTTAATGTTTCATATTAAAGAATGTATTTGTAAAATGTAACAAGATCAGTAGTTAACTTTTTTTAAGCTCTGAAAAAACAAAGATTGTGTTAGACTTACAATTACAGTGAAATCTGTCTTAATACTACTACTTTGTGGCTAACAAAGGTTGTGCATTTATGTAAAAATATTTACAGAATGCCCTCAATAAGGGATAATAAAGATAGGTTTTGCTTTTCATTTTTAGAATCGTAACACTGCTGCTGTCTGTGGTACAGTTATTAATTCTTCAGAAGTTTCTCTAGGATGTCAAATATAATTTTTGTTTCTTTCAGAGACAAGTTAACACCTGCTCTATGATTCGTGATTACGGTTAACTCTAATTTTGTCATTAAATATTTTAACTCTGATGAAAGTTTGTTTCTCGCAATTATTTGTCAACTTTGTAAAACACAACCCAAAAGGCAGGCATCCCCACGTTTCTGATGCTGATGGGAAGATCTTGTGGGCCTCCAGAACACCTAAGAGCTAGGATTAGCATAAGGATAGCATTTCCTTATATGTGTTCTAATGGGAAAACTTGAAACATTAAAAAAGACCAAAGAGCTAACCTTCATTTAGACAATGAGCTTCTATCCAGCAAGAGGGTTTGTTGGGTTTTTTTTGTTTTGTTTTTTGTGTGTGTGTGTGTTTTTTTCTTCTCATGGGCAAAGGAATTAAGCCGATGAACAATCCCCTTTCTGCTGATACTGGTGATGCGCTCAACTCACTCATTACAGCATGTGCCCTCATTCCGCAGACTCGTTTCATGCCCTGTTAAATTGGAAAGAAGACTTTATCAAATTATGTCGATTTATTTTTATGGAAATAACGACCGCATCACCCGTTTGTTTTCAAGGGAAGTGGCTTGGGTGACACAGTACAGAGCAGCCCCCTGGGTTGGCGGGGACATGTGCTTTTAAGGCAGGCAGGACTCTGAAGTGTTTCCCGGGTGGAAGGGCAAGACTGCGGTCTCTAGTTTTCAGAGAAGAGAGGATAGAGAGATGGCTAGATGAAGAAAGCAGCCCGAAGTTAATTATGTAGTGAAAGGCACCAGTTCTTGCAAACTAATTATAAACCCATTGCCTTGCAGAGATGACTTTTTTTTCTTAATATAATTTGTATTTGTTAGCAATCCTACCACAACTAATTCTCAATCTGGGGGGAAGGATTAATATGCTAAGTGTTTAAAAAAAAAAATCAGTGGTGCCTTCCCCCTTGCATCAGTAAGGATGTGCTTAGGAAAAACTATTGACCCATCATAATCATCATCTGCCTAAACAAACAGATTGAGGGCCGGGAGTGGGGGAGGTACAAGAAGAGTGGGAAGAAAAATACCAGAAATAAATTTCAAACAGAAATGCAAATGTTTGAGTGTTATTTCTGTTGATATCCATTCTGCATGCCTCTCCCCTGGCACTGGTGAGCCTGGGTGGCGGCTAGACCCACGTCTGCATGCACACACGTTTGCACATGCACATACGTCTGCACGCGCACATATGCCATCCACACAACTGGCAGCAGGAAAAGAGCTGAGCTGTGCTCCTAAATGCCCCTGAAATCGCTTTGTGACACCTCCTTGCCCTTCTGGACATGGCTAGGCAGCTGACAGTATTTCCAGGGGTCATTAACACCAGAAAATGCCTCAGATGGGCCATTATCAGAGTATGAGAAATGTAAAGATGTAAGAGACATGGGAAAAGAAGACATCCCACCCACAAAGCAAATCTCAGGTTCTATAAATGTGAACGCACTAACAGCACTCTTGTACCGAAGTGGTACGGAAGGTGGATTTTCCTTTGATTTGCTTTTTAAAAATCCAGGACTTACATATAAAATGATTTGGCACAGCCAGAGCCAGCCTGATGCAAAATTAATCTTCATTTTTACCTCCCCGCCAACCTTTCTCCCCTCCGTGCCCTTCCGCCTTGCTGTCCAACCCTTTTTAAATCCTGCTTTAGCTAACGGCTCCTACATGTTACCGACCATAAAGGGCTGGTTCACAGTGGCTTCCAACAGCCTCCATCCTGGCTGCATGACAGTCATTGGGGAGTTCTTAGAAATGCACACATTTTACTCCCAAACCCGCCTTCTTGGTGTCCCCGGTCATCTTGTCTTTTGCAAAGAAAAAAGAAATGACTTAAGCAGGCTCCGGATGGTAGGGCACCTGGCTTCCCCAGATGCTTACTAGGTTTAAACCAGCCAATTAAAGCTGTCAAGGAAATTAAATATACTATGCATTTCAGCTCAATTACTGTTGTAATGTAACCTTCTGCCTTGACCCCCCATTATATTTCTCCCTTGAGCCCCATCTGGAGCCTCGGGATTTCCTGAGTCATGTTTTCTCTTGCCACCCCTGAAGTTTTGTGCCACATTTTCTTGTTTCTGCTGATGAGTCATGGTCTTCCAGGGGCGGGGGAGGAGGGTGGCAGGTCCGTGGCCCATCCCACCACACACTGTTGGACGTACTCTAAGGAGGCAAAGCTCTCTTGCCTCCCTTGGTCCACGGGAACCAGTGGTCAGAACTAAGGGATTCTGAGTCAGTTGCTGCTGAGTACCGCCACTGTCCTCATGTTGTCTTTTAGACATTTTATATGCTAATGATTCTCAGGTGAAGTTTGTTTTTTTTTTAATAGAACATGTATTCTTTTTTTTCCTGTCTTTGTGTGTTCAACCAGCCCAAGGATGGCCATTTAAATGGAGCCTGGCCCCATCACATATCCATATTTAGATGTGTCAGAGGCTAGACAAGAATCACCAGTCCTGCAAATCCCTGGTGTCATTTGTCAACATTAGATACGAGCCTTTGTCCTATGACATTGTATCCCAATTGCTTTGCCACTCATTATTTGTCAGACGACATAGAAAGAAAGAAAAATGAGGCCCATAAATTCTCAGCTTTATCCAGAGATCTTAAACATGGCTTGGACAATTCACAATTTCTAAAGAAAATTCCTTTTCTATGCTCTGACCGTGTGCACCAAATGCTGTGTAATTATAATACCACATCCTCGGTGAGTAATGCCTGAAGCTTTCTGTTAGTTTTCCTTAAAACTAATCCTTTCTTTTACTACCCTAGGAAGGAAAATCTGGTTCCTACTCTTGAACATGCTTTTTTCATAGTGCAGTGGCGTCCTTCAGGGAGTGTTTTAGACCTGAAATTATAGTGGCCAGTCCTGGTCGCCCATTTACATTGGCCTGAAACTGTCCACTATTGAAGGAGTCTCGGCTTTTGGACAGAACCTGTGGGAAAAAAAAGAATGTGTGAATCCTACCCTCCCCAATAGCACAGCTTTTACTGGCGCGGACGTGGGCAGGGCGCCCCCTTGTGCCGCTTTACTGGCGGCAGCATTGCATTGTGGTTAGTAAGTGGTCCCAGGAAGGCCGGCCCTGCTTCAAATTCCAGCTCCAGTCCTAGAAAGTAGGTAGTTTGGGGCAAGATACTAATTCTCTCTGTGCCTGTTTTCTTAGCTTTAAAATGGGAGTGATTGTCTACTTCACAGGTTATTATAAGGATTAAATGAAATCATGAATGTAAAGCCTTTAGCCCCATACCTGCCCATAAGGGCGCCATGTGTGCCGGTCAGCTCGGCAGCAGGCTTCTTCTCTGTGATGGATCCAGAATAAAGTAGTAAAACTTATAGGCTTGTGATGCCTGCCAGACCGCACTGCTGGCTAGAAGAATGGATGTGTTTTCCTTAAATCTATGTTGGCACAGGACACACGGGCAGACATTTTTCAGGCCTCTTTGGCCATTTTATGATCTATAGACATAGAACCCTTGACATTTCATATATCCAGCTGAGGCCCATGGCCCAAAAGCAAACCCGGTAGGGGCCATTTTCTGGAGGAAATTTCCAAAAAGACTAAATTCATAAAAACAAGAGTGAGATAAATTGGCCCTAGAGTCTGTGCCCTCAACTATAGGAATGGAAATGAATGGTTTTATGGCCTGGGATACTATGGGGCATGTCCTTGGGGCAGTGATTCATGCTCCTTTTTAAAAAAAGAACGTCAAGGTCTTCGGATATATCAGTGTTATTCCAAGGATGCTACTCAAACTATTCCCAGATGACTTAAATTGAGAGTATCTTAAAGAGAACCATTTACTCCACAAATGGAACCTGGGCCTAGAGTGAAAATAGCCCTAAGAGAGAAAAGGAAGTAATTCATATCTCACTGTAGCATGCCTTTTCTGGAAGCATCTTGAGGCATTCAGCTAAAAGAAGGAAAGAAGGACCCAGAAAAACTGATGTCAACATACTGTTAGCCCAGAGTTGTCACAGTGCTGTTACTTACGATGTCCAAGTAAATCCAACCCTATTGGGAAATAGGCCATTTGTAAAGGACCGTGCAGACAAGAAGGCCCTGGCTAGTTATAACAGCCAGGAAGTACCCCAACCAAATCCCAAATTCTACCCCTCCAACAATTGCACTAGGTGTTATTTTTTAACAAATTGCAAGCCAGGCAAATTTCTTTTAAAAAAGTAAATTAGAATCCTTCCTGGCAGAGAGCCTCCTGGCTTTGTCATTAGCTTTTCGTCCTCGGGCAAATTACATCATTTTTCTGTATCTGGTTCTTCGTGTTTCAAAGGAAAATAATCTCCATCCTGCCCACCTCACAGTCCTGGTGAGTGAAGTGAGGTGTGAAATGTGAAGGAGCTCTGCGAAGTACAGAGTGCTAAAGAGGTATGTGTCACTCATTAACAGGGTCTGCAACTGTCCCCACCCAACACCTAAGGGATTCCTTTCTCTACCACCCCCTCTTCCCCTATAGGTCTGACCCTGCATGCTACATGGTATCATCATGCCCTCTCCCCGCTCTCCCAAGAAAAAGAATCCCCCACTTGCCATCATGGAAAGTGAATCAAAGACAATAGTAAGAGACAGTCCCAGACTGCTCAGAGCAAGGGACACCTGGGCTTCGAGGCAACCCCCAAGGGAAAAGACTCAGGGCATTCCAGGGGCGGAGGGAGAACACTGTGCTGGACAGGTCGGCCTGGACGCAGCTCACCCCAGGACCACAGGGAACTCTTGAGAGTTCTGACATCCTGATGACGAACATGTTCTCCATCCACCTGGGAAGTCTTGTTGACAACAAACAAAAAATTTCAGAAACCAGTCCGAGAAGTCAGACATACTCTCCCCTGAACGGAGGCACATTGGGTCGGTCCTACTGTGTCTGGTTGTCCTAACCTAAGATTAACACGGAGAGGGCCCCAGAAATGGCCAAGGTCTTGGGAATTCAGTGAGTAGACGTGAAAGGAATGATAATAAGTTATTCAGGAGACAGAATACCGATCTGATTGAAGAATGCAATCCGAGGACATTCTTTTAGACACAGGGAAGACCCAACACTCAGCTCTACTCACTGGGAGCAGCATTGTTATCCTATCTGGGGGTCACCAGGAAGCCAGCTCAATATTTCCCTCTGGGGGCGCCTTACCTGGGCAACAGCAGGAGAAAGGCCAGGAAGAAGGCATACCTGACTCTCCTCAAGCCTAATGCTGAGCTGGTCTAAGCCACCTACTCAAACTTGTGTTCCTCTGGACCCCACTGCATTCTCCAGGGTGGGTGAGCCACCACACACACTCACACACACACACACACACACACACACAGAAGACAGCCCTCGGGCACATACTACTCACCAGTGATGTTGGATGAGAGAGCTTGAGGAGGAAGGGGGTGTGCACCACAGTCTACCCACTGGGTCCTCATTCTGTGAGGAATGGTCCACCCCACTGGGTCCCCCATTCTGTGTTCCCCCTTATTCACTTCCTCCTCCCTGAAGTGGAATGAGGGCGGATTAAAGGCAGAAGGAGGCTGCAGTGGCAGCACGAGGGCTAGCGTTAACTCCAACGAATATTATTACCCTTACAAAATATGAGCGACAGGAAGGGGCAATTAGGGGAAAGCACTGTACCTACACAGAAGCTATTCAAACTCGTCCTTCTTTGGGAGGAATGATCCATAGTAGTCCTGCTTTGTGACGGACGAGGGCTTCTGAAAGTCCCCGCGAGCCCAATTCCACAAGCATGCTCACAAAAGACATTGGCCCAAAGTTTCATTGTAGGCTTTTTACCTAAGAAAAGAAAGCCTTGAATGTAGGGCCCAGGTCTGCCCCTGAATTCAGTCAGGACCCAGAATAAACCCACCTCATTTCTCACTGTGCTGTCCTTGGCCCGGGCATCTTGCCTTTCTCCCAACATGCCAGGTCCTTGTGCACCTGCTGTCTCTGATTGTCAAGAATACTTCCTTCCCCAGCTCTTCAGTAGCACATCATTTCTCGGCTATCAACTCTCCACTTGCATGTCTCTGCGGAAAGACCTTCCCTGACCACCGCATCTAAAGGAGAACCCCCCGAACGTGTACTCAGACCTGTGTTTTTGTCTTTACTGTCTGGCCCATATTCAGCTCTGGACCATGGCTATTTCATTCACCAGATTGCCCAGGGACCTATGATTTACTAGGCATGTAGGACACGCTCATTACATAAATGAACCTTTCCTTGGGTTAAAGTCCCCGTGCAAGACACCAAGGGGTGTTCACAGAAAAAAAAAGAGAAAAATCCAAGTTGCCAAACATGAAAAGATAGCCTCACTCTTTGAGCAATGCAAATTTTTTAAAAAGTAGTGTTCAAAAGCTCATGACACTCGATAAGCAAATGCCATTGAATGGGAGTATAAACTGAGACCACATTTTTGTAAGCAAATCATCCCCATCTATCAAGATTCAAATGGCTGTGCTTCCCTCCCACAGAGCCCCTCAGGTCCTTGCTCTGCAGCCACCAGCCTCGGGCATCCACTCTGCGCTACCTCCTAGCTACCCCCATTGGAGCAGCTGAATTACAGGAAGTTTCTCCAGCCTCTGCAAGGTGGAAAGCAGTAGTCAGGGTCCATGTAAATTCCCTCAAGCAAACAAACAAATACAATAAACAGTCACTGCCTTTTCTGTGCCTGTCTTACATCTGATATTGGCAGGCGTTCCCACTGCCCCATCCAGCTTTGGCAGCAATGCGTTTTCCTGAACTCTTCAGTGCTTTCCTTTTCTATGGATTCTGAATCTGGAAAGAAGGGATCATGGTTTTCTAAACTATAAAATTCTTTATCTATTGTATTGGGCAACTCTGTTATTCATCTATGCCGTTACGGATTTATTGCACCTCGGTTCTAAATCCCCTCTTTTCCCCCCACTCCCTGCTTTGTGATGCTGGAGCTGGACCCTCAGCATTGCACCTGCTGCTTCTGGATCCCTTAGCAGTTCACTCCTGTTTACTAATTAACAATGATCTGTGTTAAATTCCTCCCATTCCAATAACTGGCATGGTCTCTTCTTCTGCCTGAACCCTGCCTGACATATCATCTCAGGCATCTTGGCACACTGCTCCCAGACCTCTCCCACTCTCCCCAAGTCTCTTGGCAAAATCCTTTACTTCCAACAAATTATGTAATTTCCTACTTTGCTAAAATCAGGACTCTCCTGATGGGGAGATTATCCTGGATTATCCAATGAGCCCAGTGTAATCATAAGGGTCCTTATAAGAAAGAGGCAGGCGGGTTAGAGTCAGAAAAGGCTGGGTGGGAGGAAAGCAGAGAAGTTGCAAGATGCTCAACTACTGGCCTCGAAGATGGAGGAAGGGGCCACAAATCCAGGAATGCAGCTGGCCCCTAGAAGTTAAAAAGGCAAGGAGACAGATTCTGCCCTAGAGCTTCCAGAACAAATGCAGCCTTGCCAACACCTTGGTTTGAGGACTTCTGACCTCTAGAACTGTAAAATAATAAATTTGTGTTGGTTCAAGCTGCTAAGTTTGTGGTCATTTGTTACAGAAATGACAGGAAACCAACACAGTCCTTAACCCCCAAGGTGAGGCGTTGAAGCTCTCAGGAGGGTTCTCCCCCAAGGTGGGGGGTAGGTGTGTCCCTCTGAAACCAGGGACAGCCAATAGCTCCTCTCATGCCAAACTTGGTCTTGCTCAACAAGCATTTACTGAGACCTGTGGATCTCTTCTGGGAGAATGGAAAGAGGAATCCAGACCCCAACTTCAAGGACAGATTCATATAAGGAGAAATAAAACTTCAAGGCAGAATCCTCTAGATGCCAAATGGGTGACAAGTTCAGCTAAGGCTTTAGACACTCAGAAGAGGCCATCTGCTTGCTTGCAATGAAATCCTTCCCCCTCCTATTCAGCCTTTCCATGGATAGGCAGGAGACTGTGCCCCCAGGTTTGTCCGGGACAGCCAGGTTTGTATCTGCTGTCCTGCTGTAACCATGAATTGGGACTCCTTTCATTCAAGAGCACTCAGATTCCTGAGAAACCACATGGTCACTCGAATGGCAGGGCATCAGCCAGGAAACCCACTGGACACACTGCACCGTGTTAGGAACAACTTTGAGCTTGAATCTCAACACAAAATAAAAAATGATCCCCAGGGCACCTGGGTGGCTCAGTCAGTTAAGCGTCTGCCTTCGACTCAGGTCATGATCCTGGGGTCCTGGGATCGAGCCCCGCATCGGGCTCCCTGCTCAGCGGGAAGCCTGCTTCTCCCTCTCCCACTCCCCCTACTTGTGTTCCTTCTCTCACTGTGTCTCTGTCAAATAAATAAATAAAATCTTTAAAAAAAAATGATCCCCAACTTTTTACGCCACCAAAATCCCAATAGAGAACACTGTTTCAGTTGATTGACTGTGAGCACAACAGACATCTCAGTAATCCTTCACATACCATCCTCAGATTCTCTTCCTGGCAAAGTCAAAGTAAGGAAACTTAGATCACGTTGTCTAATGAGATACAGCGATTTTAATGTATGGCACCGCCTGCAGCTGGAGCAGCCCGGAAGGGTTTTGTCGTTTTGTTTTTCAGCCTTGCTTGTGAGCAGGATGGAAGTAGTGGGTAGAGAGCTGAAGGAGGGGAGGGAGGGAGTTGCTGCAGAGGAAGAATGTAGGAATGTGAGAGGGGTTGAAGGAGGAAAACAGTGAATTCTGAGTTTCTTTGCCATATTTATCAAGCTTAATGAGCAATCATTTGATTCTACCCTTGAACTTGACTCTCAAGGTGCTATCCTTTCAAAGACATCTCCTGCTCCAGAGGTGGGGGTGGACAATGGGGCCCTACTCAACTCTGTGTGTGCGGGACGTGTGCTTGGGAGTGCGGAGGTGAGCGAGGTGTGCGAGGTGTGTGGGGCTCCGAATCCATCTGTCATGTCAAACCCGGTGTGGGCTGAATCGTGTCACTCAAATTGGTCCATAACGGGATGAAAATTCAAATGCTGATAAATTACAGGGAGCTATTGAGTGTGCTCAAGTTCACACCTGCCTTTGGGGGATTGTGATGAGATTCCATGTCTTCTAACTGGTTTCTCTTATCTTCCGGCCACCTTATTAGCCAGGATTGACACAATATTTAATGCTGTATGTCTTTTGTTGGCTTCTCTGCTCTGTGTTTTTTAAGCTCCCCTTTGCATCCCTCCTTCCCTGGGGTCAAGTCACCAGGGATTCCAGAGCTGCAGTGGTTTGACTCCTGTCTCCTTGGCACATTCTACCTCAACACTCCAATCCCTTCACGCCGGGAGGGTCTCCTGGATGCAATAGATGTTTGTGTAGTTTGGTGAGAGGAAGAGGAAAAAAGAGAAAGGAGGAGAAACACGGGCAGGGAAAAGAGGCTTGGGGTGAGGGGAGCGGGGAGGTACAGGAGGGGGAAATACGGGGAGAGGGGTAGAGTGACCCCAGTGAGGGGAAAGCCCACTGAAAATTCCTGGTCAGTCACGACTCCTGTGTCCTGTGTCCCTCTATGTTTTAATGTCTCACACCAGCTAAAAACGGGTCTGTGGGAAGTCGTAACACTCACCAAACTCTTGACAGCCGCTGTTCTTCATGGCGGCTGTGAACAATTGCCCGCCTGCCAGTGTCTGACTGAAATAATAGCTGTATGTACAGGATCGTTTGGAAGACAGATGGCGGAGGCAATCCCCATTCATCTGCCGGCGGCCATTTCATAACTCTCACCAGCCTGTCAGGCCCAGGATGGGAAGGCAGAATGCAGCCTTGCTAATTACTAAAGCTCATTAGAGAGCTGTTGTATTAAAGCCAGTACCTCTGTCCTGCCCCAGTCCTGCACCGCCCCAGCCCCACCATGCCAGCCCCACTCCAAGGTGTTTTTGAGAATGTCTTTTGCATCCTTGGGAAAAGCATGTCCCCAAAGCCTAGAAGCCCTGACGTTTGCTAGGTGGGCTTTACTTTTTCACTTTTTCACTCCGCCCCACTTCCTAAGGAAGTATTGTAGCTCCAAAAAGAGGTCTCTCACCTTCCCCACTGTTCGCCCCTTCCATAACTTTGCCCATTACGATTCCATATCTCACAGTCTGGATGACGTTTCCTAAACCGAGCTGCCATTTGCTGCTTAAGGCACCAAACATGTCTGTTAGCATTTTTATAGCATGCATTAAGCCCAAGACTTATTTCAATGCAATGTTTACAGATTTAGAGAACTTTCCAGCATGGCATATCCTGCCAGCATATTTGAAATCCTTGGTTGTCATTCAACAGCAATTTTTGAGAATCTACTACGTGGATGTAAACAGGAATGAGGCAAAATAGGAGGGCCTTCGAGTGAGGGTAGCTTATTGAGTGTGGACCTGTGCAGTTACAGCGCCCGGGCTCACTTCAATGCTCTGCAGCCGCCATGTTGGAATTCATCATTTCTGGACAAGAGCCCCACGTTTTCACTTTTGCCCTGGGCCCCCTCTGATTGGATTGGCAGCTGGTTCTGCTACAATTGCTGGAAAGGGGAAGCATTCACAAGGGCTCAGGAAGCAGTCCCTCCTGAGCCAAAGCTGAGAGGCTAGAAACTCCAGATGTAACAGAGATTAGCCAGTGGAGGAGAGGGAAAGATCAGTGCACACAGCAAGGCAAACATGGATGGCAAATATTATTAGTGCCTATTTGAGCACTACCCTAGGCATGGTCTGCTTTTGAGGTGCTAAAGACTGGAGGTAGACCCCACATCACCTTAAATTCAGCAACCTAACAGCACCACTTGTGACTTCTCTCAGGAACAATTGGCTGGCATCGATCCTCCACTATGTCACCAATTTCACTATATACCAGTTCTACTGAAATGTCAGCCGGAGAAGGACGTGTAAAAAATAAGGCTGGAATGTAACGGGAGCCTGTAAAGGGAAGCCTTTGAATGCCAGACTGAGGAATATGGGGAAGCTTTTGAAAAATTTGGTCGGAAGAGTGACTACTGGAGCTCTGGCCGCCCCAAGAAAAGAAATATTCTTTCTACGCCCACTGGGCCATTTGTTCATAAGGCTTATATAATAACAAATAACTTTCCAGCACCTTCCCCTCATTGCACATCTCCCTCCCACTATTCCCCTTCCTCACACTGCTTCTCCCACCCCACAAACACATGACACAAAAAGTCCAGCTGTTGTCCTTAATTTGGGCTCTGCTGTTGCCTTGACCTCCCTTGGACTGAGGTCATTGACCACGCTTCGGTCCATTGCACTATGCCCGAATTCACACATCTGACCTCTCCCAAACTTCTTAGGGGAGGAATCCCACCCATGACCCTGTCTGTGGCAGGCAGAATTTGAAAAATGACCACAGTGACCTCAGCCTTGTATAATCTCTCCACCTGAGTGTGGGTGGAACCTGGGAGTATATGAGATGCCATCCCCATGATTATGCCAGGTCATAGGGCAAAAGGGATCCTGCAGATGTGATTAAGGTTACTCCTCAGAAAGGGTAGGCCTAATCTGGTCACATGAGCCCTTTAAAAGCAGAATTTTCTCCAGCTGGTGGCAGAAGAACAGGAGACTGAAGCACGAGAAGGACTCAAAGCCCCAGTCCTGCTTGGAACATGGACCTCCAGCTGACAGCCAGCAAGGAAATGGAGAAAGCAGGCCTAAAACTACAAGGCGCTGAGGTCTGCCCACTACCTCAAAGGCTTAAGAGATTCTTCCCAGAGCCTCCAGGTAAGAGCCTAGTCTAGCCAACATCTTGATTTTGGCCTTCAGAGACCCTGAGCATAAAACCCAGACAAGCTGACCTGACTTCTAACCCACAGAACTGTGAGATTATAAACAGAAGTTGTGGGGCACCTGGGTGGCTCAGTCAGTTAAGAATCTGCCTTCGGCTCAGGTCATGATTCCAGCATCCTGGGATCAAGTCCTGAGTTGGGCTCCTTGCTCAGTGGGGAGCCTGTTTCTCTCTCTGCTGCTCCCCACTGCTTGTGCTCTCTCTCTCCCTCTCTCTCTCTCAAATAAATAAATAATCTTTTAAAAAATATAAACAGATGTTGCTTAAGCTGCTAAATGTATAGTAATTTGTTATATAGAAATAGAAAAGTAATATACTGGTTTAGCCCCTTCCAGCCACTCTCCTGCTCAGCAGCTCAGATCCTGCCACTTTAACATTAGGCAGAGTCATAACGCAAGCATCAGGAGTCGCATCTGAAGGGACAATGAATTAAAAATGAGAAATGAGTGTAGAGACAACCAGTTGGGAGATTATTGCAAATGACCAGCATGAAGAAATAAGGTCCTAAATTTAGTGGCAGCATTTATAGATAAGAGCGATGGATTTGAGAGTCCTGCTAAAAGAAAAACTGTCCAGATTAACCAATTGATTGGATGGGAGAGATAGAGACAGCTATTATGTTGGTTTCTGGAAGGAGTTGGAGGGTACACTGGTCCTCTGTGATAGCATGTTCATTAAACTAAATGGAAAGAAGATGTGTTCAATTTTTCCTAAGATAAGAAGGAATCGTGTTAGTTAAAATTGTTGGTGGCAAGCAACAGCACTAATTCAATTCAAACAAGTTTTAGGGGGTAAATAGAGGAGGGTGCTTTGTATTGAGGTGCAGGTGTTTTATAGACCCCAAGGGACAGGAGAACAGCCAAGCGTCTGAGAAGACAAGATTGGGATATGGAAGCCCCTGGGGACCAGAGAGTGTGCTCTCTGCGTCCGCATCTCTTCTTCCCCAGAGACCATCCTCGTGTGCCAGTTAGATGTCCATGGCAAAGCTTTAGGGTTGAAGGGGAGACCAGGCTGGACTGGAATTGCTAACTCTGATTCCCAGTCTCCAGGGGAAATGATCCAGTTGGTCGATGTGGTTGCCCTACCTCGCACACCACCATCATGCTGCTGCCCTCAAGAAAAGTGGGAGAATTGATTCATGAGCAGGGCAGACACTCCCAACGTTGTTTACCAAAAAAGCAGATAGGATTTCTCAAATCTTAATTTCTGCAGACACAGGAGTACCAGAGTGTGGTATTATACCCAAGCAGCTGGGTCCCAATCCCAGTGCTCCCTCTAACTAACAGTGTGTATGACAGTGATGAACTAACTAAACTTCTCTAGGTCTCAGTACTTCTAGGTATAAAATAAGGCCCTTGGTCCAGGTGACGTTGAGGGTTCCAGGTTTAATGCCCTGTGATACTAAGTCCTTCTGAGCAGAACGATGCTATATTGATCCAGTTCTTGTGTTTAACTCTCCCTTGCCCTCTCAAAGACCAGAACTAAAGCCTCTCTGCATTAATCCTCTCATTCGCTTACAAGAGGAAGAAAGGCAGCCGAGGAAAATAGATAGTTTGTTTTCCAAGAGAGCTGGACCACCTGAAAATCTACTTAGTACTCAAAAAACACTAACCCCCAACCCGGTGTTAACTGCCTTTAAGTCTCTGCCTTGACAGGAGCAGAGATTCTGTGCTCCCGCCAACAAAAGTGTGTCTCAGATTACTGGGGGGCCTGGCTGCCACCATGCTGGCTCTCATCTTGCAGCTTTCTTTAGAACCACAGAAGGTCAGAACTTTAGAAACTTTAATCCAGTTCCTTGATTTTCTATAGGACAAAGCAGAAGCTGAAAGAGAAGAGACTTGCCCATGGTCATATGGATCTTTGGGAGCAGAAAGGGGGAGTAGAGCCAAGTGGCCTGACCCATGTTTTCCTGCTGTCCCTTCTTTGAACAGATTTAGGCATGTGATCTGAGGCTGGAGCCCCAAGGATAAGCCAGCAGACTTGACTGATGGCATCTGTTATTTATGAGTTGAATTGTGACCCCACGCCACCAAAATTCATATTTTGAAGTCCTAACACCACCCTCCTCCCTGCTACCTTAGAATGGGATCTGATTTGGAGACAGGTCTTTACAGTGGTAATCAAATTAAAATGAAGTCATTAGAGTGGTCCTCAATCCTCTACCAAATATTGCCTTTCGTGCCCAGCCACGGAGGTCCTTCCCTTCCCGCAGCCTAATACTGCGATGCCTTTCTCCTGCTCTCCAAACTCGGGTTAGAGTCTCATTTCTGTTCTGTGATTTTTTTTTAAGACTGACTACGTTTACTCCTTGCAGCTCCCATCTACTTCCTCTGCACAGTGGCCAAAGCCTCTCGGGCAGCCATGAGGAAAAGGTTGGTGGAAAACTGAGGTCTCATTCCAACACTGGAGCTGTGGACCTGGGGTCTGACAAGAGATGCCACAGCAGGAATGTGGTCTCCTAAGTCTTCACTCTCAAAAGGAGAGTGAAATGGAGCCTGAATCTGACACCATGAGATGCAAAAGTATCTACTCTGAGTGCTGGTGGCATTTTCTAAGTTCTGAGATAAGCCCAGGAAATAATCCAAAAGAAGGATGATGACAGACTCTTAAATTGTGGAAAGTGCCATTTTAAAATAGTTGTTGTGCATGACTTGGAAATTGTCTCAGAACAAAATGTTTGTCAATCTCTGAGTCCTTATCTCTACAATTTGTTAATAGAGAGACTTGTACAGCGTGCTAGCTCATGTAACAAGAGGTTAAAATGGGACAGTCTCAGTGTCAGTAGAGGCTTTAGCATGCAGGTACTGGCTAGATCACTTACGCAAAACTGGAAGTGGAGGTATATGAAAGCCACTTTTGTGACTCAGCTCATTGCTCATCTCCAGCCTATCAAGAAGTTGAGGAGAACAAAAGCAAAGATGGGAATTGGAGAGAGGCTTTTCCTTGGAGGTAAGTGGTCAGGGAGCCTCTTTACACCATCTACGAGGGAGGCACGTGCCTTACCTCAAGCCTACCAATAAAGGCATCAAGGGGGCCTGCAGAAGCCTTCAGATGAGCCCTCTAGAAAGCAGTCTGGGGTGTTTGGCTCAGAGACAAGAAATCTGAAGGGCCTGGAGGCTAGCTGAAGCATCATGAGATGACAATGTAGAGACTCTAGTCTGAGAGTAATTTTCATTCCCTCTACTGAAGGATTTAAGATGAAGATATCTTCTGTGCACCAGAGGTAAGCAGAGAGAGGGAGAGAGAGCAGAACTATCTCAGAGGGCCTTGCCCATGGGGCCACCTGAAAAAGCAATGGGAAAAGAACAGGGGAGTGTCTGTGTGGAGGTGGTCACAGAATTAGGGTTGTTACAGACTGAACTAGGTCCCCTAAAATTCATGTGTTGAAGCTCAACGTGACAATATTTGGAGATAGGGACTTGAAGAGGTAATTAAGGTTAAATGAGGTCGTAGGACAGGAGCCCCAATCTGATAGGACTGGTGTCCTTATAAGAAGGGAAGGAGACCAGAGCTCCCTCTCTCTCTCTCCCCCGCCCTTTGCATGCACAGAGGAAAGGCCATTTGAGGACAGAGTGAGAAGGTGGTTGTCTGCAAACAAAAAGAGAGCCCTCACCAGAAGCCAATTCTGCTGGCACCTTAATCTTGGACTTCCAGCCTCCAGAACTGTGATAAAACAAATGTCTGTTATTTAAGCCAGCCAGTCTATGATGTTTTGTTATGGTGGTGAAAGCAGAGTAATGAAGGGGTCTCAGGCAGCCAACCAGAGAGTGAGTCCCCTAAAGCAGAGATTCATAGGTGAATGGTTCCCAGTGATGGAGGGATCTCCAAAGAACCCAGAGTGCAATCCAAAAGAAATAAATTCACCCCACAAAGAAATCTCGAGGATTAATGTTTTCACTGGTGAAGTCTACCAAACATTTAAAGAAGAAATAACACCAATCTTACATAAATTCTTCCAGAGAATAGAAAAAGAGTATGTGCTTCTCAAGTCATTTTATGAAGACAACATGATCAAGATAGTAAAACCTGATAGAGACATTGCAAGAAAGAAAATAGTAAGTCAGTGTTCCTCAAAACTACAGATGCAAAATCCTACACATAATATCATTAAAATCCAATGATTTGGGAAAGGATAATATGTCATAACTAAGTGCAGTTTAACCCAGGGATGCACGTGTTAACATTTGAGAAGCCAATCCATGTAATTCACACAGCAACAGAATAAAGAAAAAAGATCATTTGATCATCACAGTGGATGTAGAAAAAATTTATGAAATTCAACAGTCATTCATAGTAAAAACTCGTAGCATACTATGATAAATCTAATCGTCTATGACAAAACAAAACAAAAAAAGACCTGAGAACAGAAATGATCGATACTGTACTTACTGGAGGTTTTCACCAGTGCAATAAGGCAAGAGAGCTGAACCTCTGCCAAACCCAGAGACCGCAGTACCAGTCATGACTGTACCTGTCAGGTACTCCTCACCACTCCAGCACTGGAGCGGAACAGAAATCACACCTAGCAAACTGAGAGTCAGGTGGGGAGAGGGCAGAATCAAGAAGAAAGCAGCCACCCAGCCTCTCTCACCCCATGTTCCTTTCCACTGAAGCCATGCCAAGCTGGGAGAAGGAGGTGTTTTACATTATTTTTTAATGAATTGGATTTTTTACTCTTACACAGGCTGGAAATTTTAGTTACTGAGAGAGTGTTATTTCATGATATTCAGTGGCCACAGGACTTTTCCTTCGCTGCAAATGACCTGAAACCAGAGAGTGTGCTCTGGATTTCATCTAAGGGATAAGGATAAACTCTATCGGGGCAGGTATGCGTGGGGATAAAGCTGTCTTCTATTCCACTCAGTGACTAACACTCTTTAAAAATCCTGGTTTGCAGTCATTAATGTTGTTAATGTGCTCACTGTGAGTCTCCCAGAGGTAAGCGCATCCCCTGGACCACATTTTTTCTACCTTTGTTGGAAAGAGCCTTCCTCCGATGTCTTTCAAGAACTCAACCTCTTGACCTGGATTGTGCCTAAGCGGGCAATTGCAGACATTCTTTGCTGACTGAGAAAGCAGCTGATTTTGCAGGGCTCACAGATGGGGGTTTCTGTGTTGGGCATGAGCAGAACGTTGCCTTGTGCTCTTACCACTCCACCCTTAGTTTCTTGTGTTTCTCCTGTCTTGGAAACGTAATGGTTGCTGAGGCTGTCCTGAGTTTATCTTGTGTTCACTTCTAATGTGTGCTAAATGATTGGAAATGGGAAGCAGATGGACACTTGGCCCAGAGATTAAACTCCATCTCCTTAATTAGATGGTGTTGATTAAGGCTTCCATGGGGTCCTTCTCCTCACTGCCAAGTAAAAGAGCTCTGCAGTGGGGCTCCTCAAAGCATTTGGGAACTAATGGTTTATTCAGTTCCTCCTTCGCATTTATTCACGGACACTGAACAAACAGGAGCCAAACTGTCTTTGTCTCTTTGGTTTTTCTCTAGCAGTTTCACCATGTGACTTTCCTCTCTGGCAAGAGTTGAAACAGAATAAAGGGAATTCTGGTTAGCCCCTGGCTGAACTTTGCTTCCTATCTTGAGTTAGCAGAATTTGGTTGGGGACAGGAGGAGAGGTGGTCTTCAGAACGGAGAGCTTCCGAGCTTTAGGAAAGCGCTGGGTACTGACATCAGCCTGGGGCTTCTCCTATCAAAGGGGAACAGACAAGAGTTCGGAGACTAAGAGATCAGAGTTCGAATCTTGGCTCAGCTGGTTAGTAGCTGAAACTGTGGTATGCTGGTAAATTTTGAACAACAGACTGTGAAATAAATAAATAAGGCCCTAATTTGGAACACGTGCCAGTTTTTGTGATGTAAATACTCCCACCATGGCCAATTTTCAGCGACCAACGGGTTGTCACTGAATGCAAAATGAGGAAGAGATTCTCACTGTTGGTTCTGTATAGCTTGTCTGAGCTGACCCCAGCACACCGGTAAGCATGATAAAGCCCCAGTTTTATCGTCTGTACAAAAGGAGAGGTACTTGGCAGGGTCGTTATAAAGATAAAAGTAATGGCCAAAACAGGGTCTGACGCACATGAGGGGCTCAATAAATTGTTACCGCATATCATCATTTTAAACTGGGCTTTAAGGAAGTGACTTCACACACTGCTGAGCACTCCAAGAAGTCCGAGCCTCAGCCTTGAAAACTTAGCAAGTAAATTTCATTATCCAGGTGTCTGGGGAATGAAGTCACACTAATCAAATGTATAAAGGGCAGTTTATAAATACCAATTTACTACTTTGATTTAGTGTATATACAGAATAATAATTGTTCCAAACCCAAACTGGCTCATGTGGTCTAAAAAAGGATTTCTTTTTGTGGCTTAGCAATTTGTTTATACGCAAAGTGCTACAAAAGCATAAGTGTTGATGATATATTTTTTTAAGATTTTATTTATTTATTTGTCAGAGAGAGAGAGAGAGTGTGTGCACGTGTGCACAAGCAGGGGGAGCGATAGAGGGAGAAGAAAGCTCCCCACTGAGCAGGGAGCCCAATGCGGGGCTGGATCCCAGGACCCTGATATCATGACCTGAGCCAAAGGCAAACGCTTGACTGAGCCACCCAGGTGTCCCAGGGTTAATGATATTTAAATATGCTTATTTAAGCATCTGGATTAAAAAATTGAACTGGGGCTGCCCCAGCAAATCCCTGGCCTACGCTGACATCAGCATATCCCTGGTCTGAGAACCAAGACTCGTGTTCTACACCTATCTCCTTGCAGGCATCCAGCTCTCCTGTCAACCCTGCAGAAGACTGGACAGATGGACATTGTTAAGAGGAGATATATTTAACTACCCCTGAGGGGGTCCTGCCTAGAGTTTCCCCAACCACAACTATACTGATAAATTTTAAACCCTTTGGGTAGGGGCACCTGGGTGGCTCAGTCAGTTAAGTGTCTGCCTTCAGCTCAGGTCATGATCCCAGGGTCCTGGGATCGAGCCCCACGTTGGGCTCTGTGCTCAGCAGGGAGCCTGCTTCTCCCTCTGCCTGCCGCTCCCCCTGCTTGTTCTCTCTCTCTGTCAAATAAATAAAAAAATAAATAAATAAACCCGTTGGGTAAGGGAAAAACAATGAAGATTACCAGTTCCATTTTACTATATGCAGACTGACACACAGAGAGCCAAAGGCACATAGAAGGTAAGTAGGGAGCTAAGACTGGAATTCAGATCTCTGAGGCATAGTTTAGTGCTCTTCTCTCTGCCCCTGGGAAGATCAGTTGGGCAGCACAAAAAGCATACAGTCTAATGCATGAGAAAACCACATGTGTAGATAAATTGAAAGAGAGACTTTCTACAGTGGAGGATGCAGGATGTTCTGGGAAAACTATCCCAGTGAGAAAGGGGTGATTGGTATAGGTATGGTCGGGGGAGGTTCTAGATGTGGGGACCTCTGAGCTGAGCTCTTAAAGGATGAGTAGAATTACCTCAGAATAGAGGGATGTTGCAGGTTGGGTTTACCAGGAAGATTTTTAAGATGGGGATTAGCATATGAGACTTCCGTTAGAGAATGCTTCTGGGAAGGGAAAGACACAGGATTGGGGAGAGGGAGTTGAACCATGATATAATCCAAACAAGGGCCTCAGCCAGCTCCTAAGAGCTCTGGAACTGAAGTGGCTCCTTCAGAGTTTTTCCAAGTAGGACTGAGGGAGCCAGGCCATTTATATCATCAGGTGGATCCATCATGGGTGTTGCAGGCTGTCCCTAAAAGCAGGTGTGACTCAGAATGAGTAATTTTGTTCAAAAGAGGGCTGGTCCCCAGCAGCGATCCCAGGTGCTGGGGAAATAAGTCTTCCATTTCTCATGTTGGATCTGGGTAGCATATCACATCATCCACCACAAGAGGGAAAGCGTTTTCGACACTGAGGAAAGCACTGAAGGAAGCGCATGTCGGTGCCATGGGAGTGCTCCAGTGTTTGTCGCAGACAGGATTTCACGTGAAGCAGATCCTGAGACAGAGATATGCATACAGGCGGTTTATTGGGGAGCAGTCAGTCTCAGGAACAACATCTTTAAGGGAGCGGGGGAAGCAGGACTAGGCAAAGGGAGCAGCTGGACTGCAAAATAGGTGCAGCAGAGAGCTAGCCAATCCCACAGGGATGGCCCATCAGAGATGTCCTGGACCAAAGTAAATGAGATGAGCCTTATACTACTGCATTGACCCGTCACTGGAAATGCATTGACCCCAAGGAAGAGTGCATAACTTTTCCATGGGAGCTCCCTTCAGGGAAGGGCAAGTCCTTGGAGGGACTCAGCTATGAGCCATCAGCCGTCCACACTCTTAACATCAGGGGGAGTGAGTACCTTGGTTCTGAAGGACCATGAACGTCTATTGTTGTCCATCTAATGTGAATGTGAACAGTTTCCGGTTCCCCTTGATTAGAATGGAAAAGAATACATTGGCCAAACTGATGGCCACATAACGTGTATTTAAAGATGTGTTAACCTGCTATTTAGATCGCAAAGATACCACATCTAGCATGATGGTGGTGACTGACACCACCACTTGGTTGGGCTTGCAGTACTCAGGTGTCATTCATCAAGATCTGCCTGATTTTTGCCCAGACCACACTGGCAAATTAAATGGGGACTATTAGCCCTGCATTCTTTAGTTAAGAGTCTCTGCCATTCATCCAAGGGAAAATATATATTTTTTTTTTTTATTTTTTAGCTTGTCTGTGGTTTGTTTGTGTTGTATTTGGTAAATTTTAGGGTCATGGTGATCTTTAAATAGTTTAGTATATCTTAAAATCATTTAGTGACAGGGCTAGAGAAGATAAGTCAGATGGCAGTAGAATGAGGAACTTATGGGAGTGAGAATTCATGGAGTTTGGTGCAAAAATTACCTCAGCCAGAGCGAGGGTGGGTAAGTGGAGGTGAATGGGCCTCTCTTTAGCTTTTACCATTAAAGCTTACTTCTCATTTTACCACCACACCAACATCAGAGAGGGAAAAAATTATGGAAGTCCCCTACCCTCCCTCCCAATGGGATTGAGGGGAAATAGCTCATTATTGCTTCTGAATGAGAGAGTATCTCTTTCCATAATGAAGACATTTAATGTTCTGCTAATCAACTGCTGAGACTGGCGGAGCATCTGTGGGTGTTTTATCTTGGTTAATGGGGATATTTCAAAGAGCCCAGCTTAGGGAAATCTTCTGACTGGGCAAGTTTTATTCAGTGCCAGCGTTTCCTAACTCCTACTCCATTAGATACCTTGCTTTCCTGCCCACCCCCCTCTCCCCACGTCACCCCTTCCTCCCTACCCCGCTGCTGGAAAATACTGCGGTTTGTCTAGATCCAAACATACGGGTTTATAGGCTCGTCTCTTTTTATGTGTGCGTATTTATTGTTTTTATGTATATAAACATTTGTTGGTTATTAATTTTGTCTATCATCAACTTATGACTTAATTCGGATCTTGGAAACGGGGAGGGCTGACGGTCTCTCTTCCAGGCGAAGGGCAGACAAGCTACTCGTTCTAAGCTGGTGGTTCCTATCTAGCAGAATCACAGAAGCGCCCTCCGAGCTGCCACAAGTAGAGACTAGTGTCCGTCGCTTCCCCGCCTTGGCATTCAGCAGGACAGCTCAGCGCATGAACTCCGAGGTCGGTTTGCCTGATGATGGTGCCGCCGCTGCCGAGACCACCGAGGGTGCGACGACTGTCCAGAAGGAGGTGCCCGGATAGCCCTCCGCACATGTTTTTGACTTCCTGCCAGCTTCAATTCCCTGCCTCTCTTAATGACCAGCATTTCTAGGGCCTTCAGTTATGTCCAGCTATTCTCAGGTGTCAGGGACCAGGGAGGATTTTATTGGTCTTAAGCAGGCAGCAGACCCACATCCCTCCAGGTGTTCCTAAAGAAAGCTGTTTATCTCAAAAGATCCAGCTTGGGGGATGGGGAGACATTTCTCCTGGCAGGGACTCCTATAAACTTCCCTGCAATAGACTCTCCTCCTCTCCTTATTCACTCACTCACTCATTTATTCATTGAGTTAATAAATATTTATTGAGCAGCCACTTCTTTCCAGGCATTAGGAACTACAGTCCTGGAGATACAGTGCTGACTAAGATCAATACTGGCCCAGGCTTCATGAAGATCACACTCTACCAACTTTGCTTCATCTCATGGTACCCCTACTCACAAGTACCCCTTGATTAGGAGAGAGAACACAGGGTTCTAGAGAGTTTATGTTTTGTTTTTTCTTAAGATTATTTACTTATTTGAGAAAGAGAGAGAGAAGGAGCACAAGTTGGGGGGAGGGGCATAGAGAGAGAGGGAGAAGCAGACTCCCCACGGAGCAGGGAGCCCGATGTGGGGCTCGATCCCAGGACCCTGAGATCATGACCTGCACCGAAGGCAGACACTTAACCGACTGAGCCACCCAGGTGCCTCTCTAGAGAGTTTTGATTTGAAATAGCCGTGCTCAAAATTTGGGGATCATTCCTCCCATTGTTTGAACACCCGTGGAAGCTAAGATGCTGGAGTTCAGGAAAAGGGATGGTGACATTGAGATGGTAGGGAGATTTGCACAGTGTCAGAGCATGAGGGAAACTGAGAAGCCTACACTTACCTGCCAGTCAAGTGGATTGTAGAAGAACATAAAATGATAAAAGAACTGAAGATGAGTTACATTTAGAACTTAAAAGTACAAAATCGCTCTCATAATCTTTCTTTGTATTTTTCTATCCTCATGAAGATGTGATTTATTTACACTGTCATAGAATAAATAGAACCTTGACTTTTATTTCACACATCATCTGATTTTAGGTACCTTTGACTGTTGCATCGGGTTTTCAGCAGAACATTCTTCTGGGGGACTGGGGCAACATATCTGCCCTTCTCCCCACCCCATTCGCCTGTCTCAACTCTGATGCCGCACACAAGCCACAGTACATTCATTGGGGGTGCTCAGTCCCTGATTTGAAGCACGTCTACACCAATTAGCCAACACAGGTCCAGAGCAGCCCCTTATCTGCCAGTCTCCTTTGACCTTCTGACCTGTTTTACAAGGCCTTTCCTTTCCATGCCTAACACAGAGAGGGAAGATGCACAATAAATATTTATTGAACGAGTAAATTTTGTTTCTATTTTCATACTCTTCCTCGGGTAAGAGATGGCTTATTATTTTCATGGAAGGAGCATCCAAATAAATGAAAAGGAAGAGCATGTCAAAGTCTCCATTCAAATGTTCCCAGCTAGGAGTGAAAAAAAAAAAAAAAAAAAGTTGATTTTCCACCCCTGTTCCTTTATTCTAGGTACTGACTGGTTCCTAATCTGAAAAGGCACATTGACTTGTGGGCTCGGGTTATCTTCAGTGCACCCGGAGAGAAGAGCAGATGGCTTGCTAGGTCCAGGAATTCCCCGGAGCTCATCTCCATTACTCAACAGATCATTAATCTGGAACTTCAAAACCACAACAGAGCACTAAGGCAGCTAAACCAAGAGCTACTTGATCCTTTGTGCCTTCAAAGACATGGGTAATGATTAGGTTTCTCACCATCAGTAAACTTAAACAATGAAAGCTCAAGAACAAAAGCTGCCTTTCACTATTCCGGAGATCCCTGGCAATAGAACGCGAGTAGGATGATGAGATGGGGATGCCCCCCCTACCCCCACACTCCTAGAGGATAAGACACAAGGAAACCTCTCTAGCCCAGGCCTGTTCTTCTCAGATTCCAGGTAGGACTTACAATCCCAGTCAGAGGGTGGTGCAGTGTGGAGCATCCATTGGCTGGAACGAATTCTAGTAATCGTCTTGGCAATTTTTCTTCAGAAATCTGTGATTTTAAAACCATTGAACAAATCATACAAAACACCTGAAAATACAGCATAAAATACAGCAAGTATTTTTTAAATGCATGGTTGAATTCAGAAGAAAGTAGGGAAATTCCAAGAGGGTGCAGCCGGCCAAGCTGGACACCAAAATAGAAGCCCCATTTCAAGAACCAAGAGGCTTGGGTGTGAATGACAGTGCTGGGGGCAGGAGACCACCCCAGAGGCACACGCAAAGCAGGGAGTGGGAGGCTCCGTAAATATTCAGGTCCCTCAAAGGCCTACCCCTAGAGAAGAGGCACAACAGAAAGGGGAGTGTCACCTACAAAGGGAAATAAGGAAGCTGGCCCATCTTGACATGGATTCTGGTCGGAAATTTTACAAAAGGTCTCCTATGATGATCTGTAACTTCGGCCTACCCTCGTGCCGGTTTGGCATTCTAATTTACTACCTGCGAGATCCAGGCAACCCCTACAAAAATATTTCCCTATCCATTTGGGGGCAAGTGTATACTCATACCGGAGTTAGCATAATAACCTGAGTTTGTGGTTAATGCTTGGGTTAGAGAGAAATGGTAGTTGATGAACACATTGTAATTTTATTTGTAGAGTGCTTTCTTGTGTATCTGTGAGTCTTGATCTAGCTACTTACCTAAGCAGGCTTGTACAAAATGTATCCATAATGTAACTGAGCACCTTCTTTTATTGTCATTCTAAAGCCTGAGGTAGAGAAAATTTCTGTGATTGAGAGATACTTGAGTTGGGGTGGCTGCAGTCAATTCGGTAGGCTTGTCCCTGTCGTGGCGCTTTGACAAGGAGTAGTCCTGATTATACAGACCAGCTTACAAGACATTCTAACAAGTGAGAACCCTTTCAACCTCTGGAAACCACATGCCCCTGCTTCAAGCCAACACAACTGAGTGCTTCAAATGAGCATTGCTTCAGCCCTCATGGTGAAATAAAGCCAGTTTTATCTTCCCAGAAATGAACTTGTTCAGATCACCCAACTTGTCCGTGACCTGTCCCTTCCGTATCATGACCTGGTCCCTCTCTCCCTCTCCCTTCTCCCCCTGCCCTCTCCCACCCTGCATGCTCACCTAAAATCTCAGCTCCAAACCAGGTCGTTCCAGTCATGACTACTCTGCCTGTAGGCTAGTTCGTTCTGTGCCACCTCCACTACATTGTGTGCTAAAAATCCCATTCTTACATAGTTCTGGTTGAGAGTTGGCCAAAAGAGGAACTTGCATGGGATTTGAAAGATGGAAATGAAGTACCATCTGTTACCTGCTGAAGGTCATCAAGATCAGATGGGGCACCAGTGGGTTCCAGCTCGTCCCCGCCCTCCTGCCCTCTGCGTGGAGCTCTTCCTCCTGACGGCTGATCCTGTGGACCAGGGATCAGTCCAGGTTCCTCCCCATATACTTGCTGGCAGACCCGTAGAAGCACAGCTACCCACAGACCTCCCATGATCTCCTCGTTTGCTAAGCTCCGTTTTCAAGGCCAGATGTGCTTGGCATCTCATACAGCCAGGATATGGACTCCTCTGATCCTCCAACTTCGCTCCTGGACCTTCACTCCCCCAGATCCGCCCAGTAGTTAAGTTAGGTCTCGTTTCTACAGTAAACCCTGTATCCGGTGATGAACAGTGGTTCTGTCTCTACACTTGAACCCTGACCGATTCACCCTGTTACCTGGTGCCCAAGAGAGGCCCGCCATATAGAACTGGGCGATAAGTATTTGATGTGTCAGCATTTCACCTGAGCATCTTTTTCCTCCACTCTGGAGTGAGGAAATCAGACGGGAAAGATGGGATGCACTTCTCCAAAAGGACGAGTATTGCCTTCCACAGTCTGCGCAGCTCCTTACTGGCGCGTTTTACCAGCTCAAACCATCATCTTCATCCGCCGCTGCTTCTGTCCCACCCCTCACACCAGGGCATGTCCAGGCTCGCAGGCTACAGGGCCAGGCAGGGCTGCCAAGCCGCCGTCCTGCGCGGTCCCTGCGCCCTCGTCCTTGCGTCCTTCCACTCCGGCCCAGCCGCATCTGTGCGCGTGTGCTCTACGTGCCTCTCTCTAACCCCCTCCCCCGACCCCCGACCCCCGACCCCCGCCCCCGGCGCGGGGCCCGCAGAGACTGCGCTGCTTCTCGCGTGCTCTGAGAAGAACTGGCAGCGCTCACACAGTTCACACAGCTAAAACTCTCTCGCTGGCAGCGTTCACACAGTTCACACAGCTAAAACTCTCTCGCTGAGTACACGCCGGCAATTCCCATTTAGACTTTTCTACAGAACAGTTTTGTAGCATTTCCATTTATTACACATTTAATTGCCTTTTAATTGGTGCCCCTGTTTTCAGCATGTTTGAGGCATATTGAAAGTCTCTGCCTTAGCACCCATTTCAGGCTTGCTTCCTGCCCTGGATTACGTTACTGTTGGCCAAAACTCTGTGCTGGAGCCTTCAAGTTTAATCAAAGATTTACCGTCTGGTATAAAGGCTTGTGAAAGTCATAATTCCTACAGGCAGAGGGGGAGAGAACAATACAGAATTTCAGAGGTAATCTCAGGAGTTAAAATTACCATTGCAATACACCAAGTTCATGGTAACTTGTCCCGTAACTATCAGTGGGTCTTAGAGTCCAGACACTTAAATTTGAGTTCCACATCCATTATTTTCAATTTCTATGCCTGAGGCTTGAGGTGGGGCTTTCCTGGAGTAGGGTGGTTGAGCTATGAAGTCCTGTTGGCATTTAATATTCTGTCTGTCTGATTGTAACTTGACAGAAGACCCTTATGATTGTATATTTGAAACACTTAAACATGAATAATGTAGTTTTTAAATTTTGTGTTTGGATTATTTTAATCTTTGGTACAAATAGGCTCTCTGGCTGCTTGCTTGCTTGTTTTTCTTTAATTTAGATATTTAACTTATTCATTTCTTTATTTACATTAAGGAATATTGTGGTTGGGCAGGTTCTGAAGAGCAAGCTCAGGAGGTCTTGGCTGGGAGACCCTCTGAGCCTGAATTTTCACACTTCTGACCTTGGAGTAACCATATCTACCCCAACAGGGTTGTAGTGAGGGTGAAAATGAAGATAATGATCATGGCAGTTCTTCACAACCTGAAAGCTGCTGTAGAAATACAATCATTATTTTCACAAGAAATCTATCCCCAGGTCATGAGCAGAGTCCTTTTTGGAAAAGTCTAGACAGATTACATCAAAACCTGTTTTTCCAGGATTACTCACTTGGCTACTACCTACGTTTTTGTGTTTTGTTTTGTTTTTGTCTCTGAACTCTTTCTTTGCTCATTAGTATCTCTTGCAGAGTAGAAATAAGATGAGAAAATCGAACCCGTTCAGTTTGCTTCTTAAGAGGAACTCTGGTTAAAACTTTGGTGTGGACGCACACAAAGCCCTGGAACTACATGTCCCAGAATCCTCTGCCCTCTATGGTTCCTGGCTGGGGTCAACAACCCTGAGGGGCTCTCATCTATGACCGCAGGTGGGAGAGAAGGTGAGGCCTTACTCTCTGCAGGCCGGGCAACCAGACGTGGCAGCAAGCTCTTGATGTGTTATACTTTCATCATGACCTAGATCATTAGTGGGGATGCTGCAGGATTGTTGAGAATCGCCATGATTTCTGGTGAGCTCATGAGAAGCACCCACTTGAGTTCTTCAGGCTGAGATGGGGGGTGGGGGGGGTGTTGACTTTTCTGACCAACAGTTCGTGGTTAATTGGCCCTAATTCTCTATATTAAGACTTGTAAGTCCCAAAACATGTAGCATGACTTCTATTTTCCCAGTCTGACCCTATCTGATACAAACCTTTCCCTTTTCACCAATGCCACGTGTGACAAAATTTATTAAGCACTTACTATAAGCTACCAGGAGCCAGTCACTTTGCTAGGTGCTTTACGTGTATGATCTCATTTAATCCTCATTATAACCCTTCAAAATCAATCCGATTACTTCCTCCACTTTATAGGCAAGGTAACTGAGGCTTGAAGGGGTTAAGTAATTTGCCCAAGATCACACAATAAGATATACAGAGTCCTAGACTTTCAGGGCTACAGAGTCCTTATGAAATTGGCCAGGTGGGTAGCATTTTTCTATGATAATACATTTTAAAAGTCCAGTGGGATATTAGAATGAGTCAGCATCTCCCAAATAACATGGCCATTGTGACCGAGCAGGACTCTAAAACACCACTGTCAGAATTCGACCGATCAGAGATCTAGTGACTGGTGAAATTAGGAACACAGCGAGGAGCATTTGGTGCTGATGGGCTTTGTGAAAAAATCAGAGCTGGTTTTTGAAGCAGACACAGAGCCAGGAGAATGGTGTCGGTGCTGGCCGTCATGACGGTCACCTCTTCGAGAAGGTCTGTAAGAGGATCCTAAATTCTGATCACCATCCCTTTTCCTACTGAATTGAGACCTAAGATATCCCCTTATCTGACTTCCAAGTTAAGCTTCAGAAAGATCTCTTCACCAGAGACACTAGCTTGAGCCTCAGGACACTAGCTGAGCAGGGGCCCATGAGGATGCTGATGGGATTAAAAGGTTCTGCTATGGTCACAGATCTTTTGAATAATTAACACCATTTCCTGAATCCAGTCAAAATAGTATTCCTCCCCACAGATGACTTTAATTATGGCTACTACAGGGTCGGGTTAGAGGAAGAAGAAGGAATGTTGAAGACAGGGAAACTAAAGAATTGCTTTTGTAGTAGACAGCTGAGTCGGGCTGCATAGAGTAGAGCGTGCAAGACACGTCACGTTTTCTTTAACGAAGCTGACTTGAGGCTCCCGTGCACCTCACCTGGTGGGAACTTCAATTTTAGTCATCGTTAGGGTGCGCTCTCCCCCCGCCCTCCCCCCAGGGATGTGTGACCTGAAGTTCCTTTGCAGAGCAGGCTCCATGTGGGGCTCGATCCCAGGACCCCAGGATCATGACCTGAGCTGAAGGCAGACGCTTAACCCACTGAGCCACCCAGGTGTCCCACCATTTGAGTTATTGTCTTCAGAGTGCTTATTGCTCTCTAAATTAACGTGCTTCATTTGGTCCATGTATTTTAATTCTCTATTTCTCACTTCCCTTTAGCCTCCTCCCCATATTAATAACAACATCAAACATTTATTGAAAGCTTACTACAAGCCAGGTGCAAATTCAAGGGTTTTAAAACTAGGTCTTTTAATTCTCAAAATAATCCTATCATATGGGTTCTGTTTCATCAATCTTAGTTTATAACCGAGGCCCAGAGAGATTAAGTAACTCATCTAAGGTCACACAGCTGAAACGGCCAAGGCAGGATTTAGACCCAAAGCATCTGGCTCAAGAGTCCTACTGCTTAATTATGATGACATTCAGTTTTTTCCTATTGCTATCATCGACAATGTTACTTCTGGGTTATTAAGAATATGCCTACTCCTCCCTCTCTCCTTTTCTTGCTTCCTTTCAGACAAAACTTAAATTTCCTGATTTATTTTCTCACCTTTATATCCATAGTGTTTGGTTTTAATGTCTCTTCTTACTGAAAGAATTCTTTTAATGATTTTTTTCAAGCAGTTTTTGTATGTTAAATCTCTGAGGTCTGGTATGTCTGAGAATACCTTTATTTGAACCATCATATTTAAATGATTGAGTAGATCTAAAATTCTGGATGGGAAGTTCTTTTTTTTCTAATACTTCAAAAATACTGTCCATTTTGTTATATTCAGGATTGTTGAGAATTCTGATAACCATCTGATTCTTTTTCCTTTGATCTGCTTTTTTCTCTCCAAAAGATTTTAGAATTTTTCCCTTTGCCTTTTATGTTCTTGTTCTAGGGGTGTGTGTGTGTGTGTGTGTGTGTAAATCTGTCCTTCTAACCCACTATGAGCTTTTTCAGTCTGAGTTATTAAATATGCCATATCAGCTTTCTGTTGTTGTATAATAAACACACCAAAATGTAGTGGCTTAAAGTATACCTTTATCAACCTGTATTCCACAGGCTGGCAATTTGGGCTGGATTCTGCTGGTGGTTCCTCTGGAGTCAGCTGCTAATCAGCTAAATGGTTGTGCTTCTGTGTGTCAGCTGGATGCCAGCCGGAAGAATGGGACAAAACTGGGCCACTTGTCTTTCATCATCCATCTGGCTGGCCTGGGCTCGTTCGTACTGTAGCTCGGCTTCTAAAAGCAACACAGGGGGCGTCTGGGTGGCTCAGTCGTTAAGTGTCTGCCTTCGGCTCAGCTCATGATCTCAGGGGCCTGGGATGGAGCCCCAGGTCAGGCTCTCTGCTTGGCGGGGAGCCTGCTTCTCCCTCATCTCTGCTCCTCCCTCTCCCTCTGCTCCTCCCTGCCCAGCTCATTCTTTCTCTCTCTCTCAAATAAATAAAATCTTTAAAATGTAAATAAATAAAATAAAAGCAACACAAGATGGCAAGCCCCAATGGGCAGCACTTTTAAAGTCTCTGCTTGCATCAGTTCTTCTCGTATTCTATCAGCTAACACAAGTCACTCAGCCAAGCCTAGAATCAGGGTGGAGGGGACCACCAAAGGTCATGGGTGTAAGGAGATGAAACAACTTGGGGGCTGTTAACCATTAAATCTCCCACATCCTCCTTTAGTTCTGGAAAATTCTTGACTGCTTTTTTCCAAGAATTTCCTCTCCTTCACTTATTTTTGCTCTGTGCCTCTGAGATGCCTCATACACAGATGTTAACTGCTTTATTTGTCCTCCATCGCTCTTAGCCTTTACTTTTATAGTTTCAACTGTCTTTATCTTTCTTAAAATCCTCCGGGAGAGTTCTTGACCTGATCTTTCATTTCATTTGTTCATTTTTGTGGCTATACCCATTCTGCTTCCAAAAGACCCGCTGAGTCCCTCATTTTATCAATTATCATTCCCAGCATCTTTAGTCCGTTTTTCTTTGACTGTTCCTAGTTCGTGTTTCCAAAAGCTTCCCTTATGCTATTGAGGGTTTTTTCCAATGCTTTTTTTAAATCTGTCTGGTCTATTAAGTCTGCATCCTTTGCCATACATTTGTCCTTTGTTGCTTTTTTTTGAGAGTATAGATTTATTGTCACCTTTCCTCTATAACTCATATTACGCTGGGAGTTTCAGTTGCCTTGGCTGATAGTGGATACCTGGAAGAAAGGGCGGAAGCTCAGATCCTCGCTTGTGCCTCTCCTGGTGAGTTCAGGGAACAGGCAGTGTGTGAAAAATATACCTATGGACTCCCAAGCTCAAGCCAGCCGGATGAATTCTAGAAGGCCCAGTTGACTCATTCTTCTGGCTGGCATCCAGCGAACACCCAGAAGCACAACCATTTAGCTGATTAGCAGCTGACTCCAGAGGAACCACCAGCAGAACCCAGCCCAAATTCCCAAATTGCCAGCCTGTAGAATACAGGTTGATAGAGGTATGCTTTAAGCCACTATTAAACACCTTTTTGGAGCAACAGAAAACTGATAGAGAGTATTTAATAACTCAGACTGAAAAAGCTTATAGTGGGTTAGGCAGGACAGAATCACACACACACACACACACACACACACACACACCCTAGAACATACCATTCCCTAAATACTCCCCAACTCCCAAAACAGCAACACTGCCCCTCGAGGCAACTTCCTCTGGTTTTCAAAATAACAGCCAACATTTCTTAAGCGCTTAGTATGTATCGAACCAGTCTTAAGTACTTTTGCATTGTTTTAACCCACCCTAAGGGTTGGTAATATTATTATGTCCATTTTAGAGATGAGAAAACAAAGAGAGAAAGCAAAGTAAATTTCCCAAAGTCACAGAGCAGTAAGTGGTGGAGGCAGAAATAAAATTTGGTCTGTTTGGCTTTAGAATCCACACTCTTAACTTTTATACTATGGGCCAGGAAGGCCTGGAAAAGAGGGAGCCTCAGGAACCAGGCCTTTGGCCCCAATTTACTGTCTGCTCTCGGCCCAGGTGAGTTCCAGCATTTCCCTGATACCATCCTGATGCTTCTAGCTGGTGCTGGGCCAGTGAGGTTGTTTTTCTGCCTGGCAAGCAAACTTCTGTCCCGGCAACGTAAGTGAATGAGCAGGAAACAACTAGAAAACTCTCGTGTGTTCTGTTCCAGGGTTTGCCTCAGATCCTCTCTGGGAGAAGTGGAAATCCTCTTCACACTCGATCCCCCTCGTCCCCCACACCCCCTAGGACACAATCACATTCCGCCTCCCTAGGATCTCCTTTTTTTTTTTTTTTTTTGCCACATTATTAGACACATCAAACTTGTTTATGTGACATCTTTGGGGTTGGTTCAGGGGAGGCAGCCAGCATCTCATATTAGGTCATATTAGGCAGGAAACATCTGCATATGGGATTTCCGAAGTCACTTACTCACTAACCCAAGCCCCAAAGAAAATCTAGCTCTGGGAGTGCTAACCTCTGTTCTTCACCAGATACTTCCTTCCAGCTCATAGTCAGTCCCCAAAACCAACACAGGAATTCTACTATTATATCATTCTTTAAATGTCTTGGTCTCCTGCAGAAATGAATCTCAACATACAGTTGCCTGCCGACATATACACGCTCAGATTCAGGGCAAAACTTAACTTCTTAACAGGCAACATTTGTGACTCTTTCCTACCTTCGCCTCGGATAACTGACTTCCTCATTGTCCATCCTGATATTTAACCCCTGATGCTTTGAGCACCTCTAATGTTTTTCGTGAATACTGCAGGCACTGAGCTCTCTCTCTCCAGCCACATTTAAAAGGGCGCCAGATCCATACTAACTACTGTTCAGAACTGCAACTTTTGGCCCCGGCCAGGCCAGCTGCTCCCACTCTTGCCCTAATTCTGCACCACAGCCGTCCTTCAAAGTTCAGTTCAAATGTTCCTACCTCCAGGGAGCCTGCCCTCCGTGCTCAGCCCAAAGTGATCTCTCTGCACTTACACAGCAAAGAGGTTGTAAGGGCCACGCACGTGTAGGGCTCGCTCTCCTTTTCTGAGAGTGCCCGCATTCCGGTTCTCCAAACTGTCCACAGTCCTTCACGAGGCAAACCACAGAGATTAGAGCTCGAGACATTTGAGTCCTGACCTTCCTCCTACCCTCACATCCCCTCTCCTTTTCCAGCTGATTCTAGCATGCGTGCCTAGTTTCGATTTGCATGGTAACTATATGGATAGGAGTCATATGTTGGATGCCTCCTGACTCATTCACCAATTTGTAACAAAGTAAACCAGTCACTTTACTTACCTGATTCTTATTTTCCTCATCTACACAAAGAGGAGGCTGGGCTAGGTGGTTTCTGAGGCTCAGTCTGTGATTCAGGCTGTCGACAACTCTAGGTCAGGGACCTCATGTCCTGATGACTTTTTTCTCCTACAACACTGTGAGCAAATATTGGTGTTTAACATTGTCAGGTGAATCGAGAAATCAGTGATTATCTTAGGTGCGTTTGTAGTCCTGATTCTTTAGTAGGTGGGCCCTAATCTAGTGGGTTGCCATCATGGGCATATTTTCAGAAATGGTCTCTGGAAAACAGAGGTTACATTGATCAGCTGGCCTTATTTTTTCAGGGCAGTCTAAATTTCTCATGACTTTCATTCTGAGGAACTTCCCTGGGAAAATGCCCTCCAAGTAGCATAGAGAAATTGAAAGTCCTGCAGGTGGCTTATTCCCATGCCAAAATGATGCAGTCCTCACTACTCCAAAAATTGGAGTCAGGACCCAGAGGAAAACCCAATTCCACCCAAAATATCTTATATTTTATGGCAGGGAACTTCCTGGGAGTCACCGTATGCTCAGATATGGTCTAAGGGTGGTGGGAACGAGAGAAAGTAATCAAGTCATCGGTTCCAGAAGACTGCTGCCCACTGGGGACTGCAGAGAAGAGAGAAGAGCGGGCCTCCGTGCAGAAGCCCAGCCTCCCTTGGGGATTTCTGAAACTACAAGGAGCAGATCATCCTCTAGCATGAACCCAGAAAGAGAGGGCTGGAGCCCACTCGGCCACGCCAACTGGTACCTGTGGCTCCTCCCCGAGCCCAGGTTTTAGAGGGAGCTTACCAGGCCAGCCTTCACAGCTCAGTCCCCGCGCGGGCACGTGTTAGAGGGGCTGGCTCTCTGCTGTCACATCAGTTAAAACCCAGCCAAGCAGTGGGAATTCTCTGTATTTTGTTCTATTATTAGAATCCAATTACCATCTGGTGGTATGCTATAGGGAAGTGCTATTCTTCTGCGTCAGCAGACACAAAATGCAGCAGTTTGGTGAGCAAGCTGGCAGCTTCCAGAACTTGGAGCAGAAAGGTGGAGAAATAATTTTATTTCTGCCCAAAGAATCTCATGCCCATTGGGATTCCCCTGGCTTCGGGATATAGTTGGTTGTGCTCAGCCCCATAAAGGCAGAGACCGAACTCTGGTGTCATGCTGGCCTTTAAGATGGAAAACCCTTTGCCCGGGCCTGAACCTGTGTATTCTGGTCTATCTTATTTACGGTGCCCACCTGTTTCCATCCCGCCTGAATGCAGCCCCGGCAGCCACTAGATATCTTTCCTCGCGAGGTAAGAAGCTGCCGCTCCTTCGAGAACTGCTATCTTGGAGGCAAGACTAAATAGCCCCTGACCCGGACGCTCATCCCTCTTCCCTCTTCCTGACTGAGGTCCCCCTGGTGAGGGAAGCTACAGGCTGCTTCATGGTAAATGGTCTGATGGATGTGGAAATAGTCTGATGCATTTTTGATGGCTATAAATAGTTTGATGGAGATTCAGCCCAAATGTTCTCTCGGTAAACTCCCAAGATGATTCGTTCCACCGAGGTCAGAAAATTACACCTCAAATCTCTCTTAGGCAACCTGAAACTTCCTTGGGTGCTTAAAGGGAGTAGAAAAAAGGGAAGTGTTGCTACAGTGATGGAAAAGGAGGAGCCAGGAAGGGAGAGCAGGGGCAGAGTATGGGACAGCATATATTGATCTCCTCTTTGGGATGCCTCTGAATTAAAAAACTTTGTTTCTGCCCCTTTCAGCTGTGGAAATTCCTAATTTGACTCTTCGATTCACTGCATTCTGTCTTTTCCTTCACACAGGTGCACCAGATGTTGCAAATGGAAAGACATGGAACAAGGGGGAAAGGTCCGCATACAGCCTCCGGGTCTTTAAGTCCTATGCTCCGTGGGCTGCCTCCAAGCTGTCCCTTTGCGGCCAGGGAATTCCTTTTTCTAGATTAGAGACAGACTTAAGGCCCCAAACAAAGCAGTACAAGGGGCTACCTCTTCCCCTCCCCCAAGTCTTGCACCCCAGATCTCAGCCCCCTTTATCCTACCTCTCCTGCCCCGAACAAGGAGCAAATGCAGGAGCTAAAGAGCGCAGAGCTTCCGTTCCCAGCGTCTGGGGCAGAGATGGTAGCAGGCCACCCACACAGGTGTCCTAGACCAGGGCAGCGGTCTGAAGCCATCTGATTTCACCTTGGACTTTGTGAATTATCCTTGAGAGCTCTTGATTTTTTCCTTTTACTTGCACCAAATCGTCCTATCTAATATAGCCAGAAATTGCAAGAGACCAAAACGTAATTCAAAAGAATCGTAAATTCTCTTCTATCTGAAGGTTTACGACCGGGCCAAGCAAAACTCGGTAAGATTTTTCCTTGGAATGCTCTATCCTCCTGTTTTTGTTCTTGTCTACTTTTCCAAGTCACCATCTTTCTTTGGGTGCACAGGGTCCTCTGGTACATATTCTTTCGATGTTAAATTCTGCTCCCAGAAAATATGATCAACCCATAATGCTGTGTTTTATAATCCATGATGTCTTATAATCAGTGAAATAGAGTATTAAGCATGGGCTCTGTATTAGGAATATCACATATTATCAATCATCACAAAATTCTACAAGGTTGGTAATATTCCCACTTAAGAGATTTGAGAAGCGAGGGCCATAAACATAAATCAAATTGTTCAAAGTCATTTCAGGTGAGCAACAGAACTGAGATTTGAACTTGGCTCTTCCCCGATTCCAAATTCCATGCTCCTTACAAACAGCATGCTTCTCCTTGAAAACAAATAGCATTTGCCTCCATGCAGAGAGTCGGCTCAACCATAGGATTGCAGGAACAGTTCTGCTACAAATGCACAGACAAAAGCAGCCTGGGGGGGGGGGGGGGCAGCACAATGCAGAGCACTCTGCACAAGCTCAAGGCAGACAGTGAAAGTGAGGGGAAGGCAGCATGGGTATTACAATGTCGGGGCGGGGGGCGGTCTTATGAGAATTTGTAGCAAGCATAGCAAATCTCCCTTAACCGAAAAGTTGTACATTGAATACCTTGAGGAAGGAATCTTCTGAGTCCCCTGCAACATAAGTTTTAAAAGGACAATGTATTAGTACAAAACAATAGAGAGGTAGCACAGGGACCCTTTACCAGACACTCCGGATAAATGGCTACTGTCAGCTCTCTGGGGGGAGGAATTGGTGGTCAAAATTAAGCTCCAAATTGTTGAAATGCTGATTTGAGGAGTCCAGCAAATCTATTCAAGATTATCCATTTTAATATTTCACTCTTGGAAAATCCCGCTGGGTTACATTATATTTTAAGAATCCTAACACAACAGAGTTAGTGTTGTGAACACGTGTCCCGGGAGAGTTTACCAATCAGGCGTTCTGGGCTGATGCTCAAGCCAGGAAAGAGATCCTCTGCACTCCCACACACCTCCAAGGGAAGGCCATTAGGAGGTGGGACAGCGAAGAAGACTTGCAGGACTCTTGCCCTAATTTGAGCCTATGTTAAAAGAATAATGATGACACGTTTTCCTGTTCTTGACAGGGATATTGTGAGGACAAAAGGAATAAGGCCTGGGGCGCCTGGGTGGCTCAGTTGGTTAAGCGACTGCCTTCGGCTCAGGTCATGGTCCTGGAGTCCCGGGATCGAGTCCCGCATCGGGCTCCCTGCTCGGCGGGGAGTCTGCTTCTCCCTCTGACCCTCCTCCCTCTCATGCTCTCTGTCTCTCATTCTCTCTCTCGCAAATAAATAAAATCTTAAAAAAAAAAAACAAAAAAAAAAAGGAATAAGGCCTATGCCTTCCCATTTGTGGATTAGCATTCTTTATAACAAGGAAGTTAGTCAAGACAATTCCTTTATAGTCAACCCATGGGTAGTATTTATTTTAGAAAAAAATTGTATAAATATGATGTAGGTCACCCGTGTTAAGTGAATGGGGCAATAAAGGATTTGTTAAATACTTTTCTCTGCTGGGCACTGTACTATGTGCTGTTTTTATTAAAGACTAATTGGGCACTCAGTTGCTGGGGAATAGTAATTGCTCTGAAATGTGAGCTGTTTTGAATAATAGCTATCAGTTTAATAAGGATTTACTCTGCAGACCTTATGGACACAGAGGGAAAGGGCTTCAGAAAAGGACTTGAGCTTTTAGGGCTCATGCAATTCCATTAAACACTGTTTTCCCACAAGTCTCTGGAAATGGATACTGCTTTTCCCTATGGACTCATAGGGCCTGGGCTTGTTATTAACCAGGAAGAAATAAAATGTTCTGAAAACCCAACAGTTGGCTAATGTGATCCTTCCAGGATGGAGGGAGCTTAAGATCTGGCCTCTCAGACTTTCAGTGAGAGAGAAGCTAGTTCTCAAGGAAACAGAGCTAAACCCATTTTCCGTAGAGAAGAAGAAATGTTTTTGTTCATCCTTTACTCTCATCTGTTCTTGTTAGATCTGTATGCTTGATCAAATTCAGATTCATTATTTTGCAAAGACCACGTCATCAGTGCTTTTATCTATTTCTACTGAGGAGGCAAATAATGCGTGTTTGTCTCCCTTTTTGTGATGTTAGCAGCCACTGATTATCAGGATCCAGATTCACTATACCACTGGGGCTTCCAGAAGGTGATATTCAGATTCTATCATTCCTTTTCTATTTATTAGATGAAATACTTCCACAAATAAAAATCTCCCCTCAGTAACTACTTGGTTACCCTGAGGACCCTGAGTTCATAAAAGAAAGGCAAGATTCGAACTTTAGAAGTCATAATGAAAATATTGATGAATTCAACTATGTGTACACACTGAAAACACACACGATTACACAAACTTCTGCATGATCAAGAGCACCACAAGCAAGATGAAAATGCAAATGATAAACTGGATGAACAGTTGCAATATGTGGCACAAGGGGCCAATCTCCCTAATGTGGAAAGAAGTCCTAGAAAAGAAGAATCAGCCGATAGAAAAATGAGCAAAGCAAATGGACAGAGAGTTCACAGAAAGAGAAAGAGAATAAAATGTCACTTTAAAAAAATGAAACGAGGGGCGCCTGGGTGGCTCAGCCGATTAAGCGTCTGCCTTCGGCTCAGGTCATGATCTCAGGGGCCTGGGATGGAGCCCTGAGTCGTTGGGCTTCCTGCTCAGCAGGGAGCCTGCTTCTCCCTCTCCCTCTGCTGCTCCCTCTGCTTGTGCTCTCTCTCTCAAATAAATAAATAAAATCTTTAAAAAATAAAAATAAAAAATGAAATGATGCCCAACCTCACTCACAATAAAAATCTACATTAAAAACACACCGAGAGAGGGCGCCTGGGTGGCTCAGTCGGTTAAGCGACTGCCTTCGGCTCAGGTCATGATCCTGGAGTCCCAGGATCGAGTCCCGCATCGGGCTCCCTGCTCAGCAGGGAGTCTGCTTCTCCCTCTGACCCTCCCCCTCTCATGCTCGCTCTCTCTCTCTCATTCTCTCTCTCAAATAAATAAATAAAATCTTAAAAAAAAAAAAAAGGAAAAAAAAACACGCGAGAGACATGTTTTTTGCACCTATCAGGTTAGCAAATTCAGAACTATTTTGATAACGCTCTCTCGGCAGAGCTTGGAGAGACAAGCAGCCTCACATATTGCTGGTGAGCGTGTAAATTTGCTCTCTCCTATGGAAAGAAAGTTGCCCATTTCTATCAAAATTACAAATGCCTACACCCTTTGCCCCAGCATCCCATACCGGGAAATTTATCCCACAGATAATTGCATATATGCAAAATTACATACGTATGAGTCGTTCACTGCGGCATAGTCTGAAAAGCAAAAGATTGGAAGCAACCCTAAAAGACCATCCACTGTGGACAATGAACTAGGTAAAGAAGCTGTTGCTCCTCCGCACAATGGAATATTTTGCAGCTGTAAAAACAGAGAAGTTCTCTCTTTACTAATATGGAAAGATCTATAAAATATTGAGAAAAGTGTCACACGAAGACCAGACTGGTGGGAGCATTATGTCCCTGATGCAGGTAATCAGAGCTTCATTGTCTGCAAAAATTTAAAAGCAGTTTTTAAAAGGGACTAGAAATTGGTCTGCTTTTCTTTTTTAATAACCATGTGCCAATAATTCTCAACAGCATAGGTCAATAGTCCTTCCTCCAAACTCTTATATGGGCATAAGTTCTAGACAATTGCTGACATGGATATTACCGTCCTGCTTTTGACGTGCTGGTGGTACACACCAGTGCTTAGTGTGTGTGCTTTTGGGTAAAAATAAGAATATATATTAGTATCAGCTTGAAGCTGAAGAAAGATATGCCGGATAGATAAATAAGCAGTTAATAATACTGACGCCATTTGTGGTACTGATCTCAGCAGATGGGAAACGGGCGCTGGAGAGAGACATTTCCCTGTGCACACATGTGCGTGCACATGTGGAAACACATGTACACATCTATATATGATTTATTACCACGTGGATGTATTACCTATTAAAACAATAATGAAAAAAGAATGGGACAAATACGGGTAACTCAAGGGGAACCCCTCCCAATAATCTGTTTTGGGAATGTTCACCAATTTTCTTAGGTATTTTTATGAATTGGCAATTTTCCTTATATCTACAGAAGGGAGAAATAAAAATGCATGAACTTTAACATCAGCACATAAGGTTATCTAAAAGTACTTTCTTCACTTTCTTCAGGCTTGAAACAAATCACATGTGCGTTAGCTGCACTTTATCGTTAGAGATTCTGATGATTCTGAATAGAGCATCTATTTGCCTCATTTGTCTCAGTTCCAGTCAGACTACATGCTGCATAATGCATCAAAGTTATATTTATTTATAGCCTATTAGTCACACAAGCTCTTTACGGAGATGCTGGAAGAACTTTTTTGAAAATTGAGAAATAGATTTTATGGTCTAATTTTCATCCCCTCTGTATATGCCTATGACAGCAGGATGTTTCAAGGTCATTTTCAACCATTGTGTCTATAATCAAGACTCTGAATGCCCTAGTTCTAAGAGCAGAGGCCTAATGGTGACATTTTACATAAAAATCTGTGGGGAAAGAGGGTCTGAGCAACCCCCAGCCAGAGACCAGGAATCCTCCTGAGGCACCTGTCTTTAAATCTACCACCTCTATTGTAGGGCAGAAATGGCTGAGGACCGGGAAGTAGCTGCTCGATCACATTGGACACTGCTGTACATAAACTATATCAAGAAAAAGGATCAAATCAGTTATAGAAATAACCACCTAAGCCACCACCCCCTCCCAAATATAGAGTGAGGAGTAGCCCCAATGTTCCAGAATGAGAAATAACCACACAACACTGCCTGTGGTGGGACCGACCCTTACCTCCTGAATTCCAGGAGGGAGGGAGTCATGCCTGAGCCTGTTTTGGCTCAGAGGAGGTAGAGGGAAGGGAAAGAAAGTGGCCTTGCTAAGGTCTGGGAGGGACAGAGGCCGACAGAATACCTGTATTAATCTCATCCAGTAATTTTTTTTGACATTTGAGATACCGTATTTTTCATCTCTAGAAGTTCCATTTGGTTCTTTTTTTCCCCAGAACTTCCTTGTTTCTCCTCATGATATTCAGGTTTTCTTTAAAATCCTTGAGAATATATGATAGCTAAGTCCTCATCTGCTTACTGAATCACCTTTATTATCTCTGGGTCTGTTTCTATTGACTGATCCTTCTACTGGTTATGTGGTACATTTCCTCGCTTCTTTGGATAGCTAATAACTTTTTTTTTTTAAGATTTTATTTATTATTTGAGAGAGAGAGCACCAGCAGGGTGAGGGGCAGAGGGAGAAGCAGGCTCCCTGCTAAGCAGAGAGCCTGACATGGGACTCGATCCCAGGACTCCAGGATCAGGACCTGAGTCGAAGGCAGACGCTTAACCGACTGAGCCACCCAGGCGCCCCTGGATAGCTAATAACTTCTCATTGTCTGCTGAACATTGGGAAGGTTATGTCGTTGAGCACTGGATTGCTTGCATTCCTTTAAAGAGTGTTTGCCTTTTTCTGGCAGACAGTTAAATAAAACGGTCTTGATTCACAGATGACATGATCATTATAGAAAATACTACAGAAGCTATGAAAAAACTACTAGAACTACTGAGTCTAGCAAGTTTACAGGACACAAATTCAATATAAAAAATTAATTGCTCCAGCTAATATTAGATGCAACTTATTTTGTGTAATGGCTACTACCAAAACTCGGACAGAAATGATATCATTTAGATAGTCTTTGTGTTGTTTGGTTGAATGTACAGTACACAAAATATACAGTAAATACCACAAGCTGAGAGGATTCTCTCTTTCAACATGAACTGTTGAAAATCAGTTATAAATCTAACTTCAAGAAAAACTGTCATCTATAGAAATAATTTTTCTGAAAAGAGGATAAAAATTAAACAGTTATCCCCCAACACTTTTACACTGTTGACAAGTATTTGAGTTCTTGAGGACAAAAGCGTGTATTGAAGTCCACTTTATGCACCAAAACTTCTATATTAAATCAATAGGGGAACTATTTTTTCCTGGTTTCCCAAATTTTTAATGTATCCATTCATTCAACCAGTATTTGTTGAATACCACCTGTACATAAGAATAGATAGTTATCTGGGGCTGGGGGATAGATAAATAAGTCAGACACCATTGCGGCCCTTCAGAAGCTTACACATAAAACAGGAGGTGAACAAGTATAAAAGCAACTTTAATATAGGATGGAGGATATCATCATTTCTGCCCTGCCCCTGTCTCCCTCACTGCAATCTGTCTTCACTCCTCCCCGAATTTCTCCTCAAATATGGCACAGAGGAAGAAAAGAGGCAGCTGTGGGTGACTGCTAGGGCCGCTCCTGGGACCTTCTCTGGTCACTTCTTGGTCCCTCTGGCCCAGTGTTCTGATTTTAGCTCTGGTCATCCTCGTTGGGATGAACTGTTTAGGCTTTGTTCATTCACTCATTAAAGACTATTGAATGTCCACTCTCTGCCAGGTCCAGGTCTGGTGCTGGGGACTGAGGAAGCAGTGCAGAGGACAGGATAAGATGCTGTACTTTAGACCTCACCCCGTGCTCTGTGTTAGCTTGACTGTGCACTCTCTTCATCTGGATCACCGGCACTTCCAGAAACTGACATATACCCTGAAACCTTCTACCTGAGGCAGTAAAACTAGTATAAGGAAAGGTGGCAAGTGAGGGTGGGGAGAAGGATTTAGTCTGTAAAGAACACAATCCCTAGAGAGATATATGCATGTGGGCATATATACACACATCTGTCCATACACAGACATATGATTAAAGGCCATGTCTGTCTTATTCTTCCCTTTCTTTCTTTCCTTTCTCTAGTCCCCCTTTTCCCCTAGAGCCAAGAGGGTAATCTGAAATGTGTTTGTAATTTCTTTGGTTTGGGGGGTCATCTGTTCAGTCAAATCTCTATGTCCTGTGTGTCTATCCCTACCTCCCGGCAGGGATGGACCCCTGTAGTCCTTGGTTATCCATAATCCCTTCTTCGGTGTAGCTGATCAAATCTGGGTGACCATCTGACCCAAGTAACATCAGTGAGCTCCTGCATCCTGAGAATTTGGAATTGGTGCACAAAGGCCATTATTACTGTCTGTTGGGGACTTTTAAAGCTAAGGCTGGGGGCCAGACTTAGCCTGAGTTCAAATGGAGCGGAGAAAGCAGGTAGCAAAGAGAGGGATGAAAGGAGCATTTGCCCAGAGGCATGCAGAGGTGAGAGCCAAGGTGGCCCCAAAGGAACAGAGATGGCAGCCCCTGCCTGGCCCACTGGTCCTGCTCTGTATCATTTGAGAGCCCTGGCTACACTTCCAGACCATGCGTTCTGTAGCTCTCCCTTTATCTTTCCAACAACGCTCCTTCTTTTTTTTTTTTTTTTTTTCATTTCTTTGTTTAAATTAGTTGATTGGGTTTCTTTTCCCCACAAATATTCTCTAAGATATGATATTTCACTCTTCTAGCTAATGTGCTTTTCAAGTAATTTCTGCTGCCTCCCAATGACTAATCAATCTGAGAATTCAGGCTTAAACACAGGATAAAAGCCAGAGAAAATGCTACTCAAGAGAATTTAGCTGATATCTGTGCAAATAAAAAAACCTGTGGTATGTTTGTGTCTCCCCCCTACTATCCCTCCACCCCTGCCAGAATTCATGTGTTAAAACCCTAACTTTCAGTAGGATAGTATTAGGAGGTAGGGCCTTAGGGAGGTACTGGGTTTAAATGAGGTCGCAAATATGGAGTCCCCATGATGGGACCAGTGTCCTTGTAAGAAAGAAGAGAAAGAGGGACACCTGGGTGGCTCAGTCGTTGGGCATCTGCCTTCGGCTCAGGTCATGATCTCAGGGTCCTGGGATTGAGCCCCGAATCAGGTTCCCTGCTTGGCGGGAAGCCTGCTTCTCCCTCTCACACTCCTCCCCCTGCTTGTGTTCCCTCTCTTGCTCGAGTCTCTCTGTCGAATAAATAAATAAAATCTTTAAAAAAAAAAAGAAAGAAGAGAAAGAGAAATGTCTCCTCATTTGAAGACATATCTGCAAACCAAGAAGAGAGCCCTCAGCAAGAAACTGATCACGTTGGCACCTTCACCTTGGATTTCCAGCCTCTCGAACTGTGCAAAATAAATGTTTGTTGTTTGAGCCAGCCAGTCGCTCGTCCTTTGTTACAGCAGCTGGAGCTGACCATGACTCAGGATGTCATGTCCATATCACTTGAGAGGAGAACATAGGCCCAGCTCAGGAAGGCCTGGAGGAACAGCAGACCAAGTTGTTAGCACAGACAAGTCACAGTGGGCTAGGATTTATTGCTCACCAGAAGCTGTGAGACTCTGGGGAAAATTCTGAACTCCTGTGAGCTTTATACTTTTCCACTTTACAAATGGGGAGGCTCAAAATCAAATAACAGTGCATATTTCTCATGCTTACAATCAGTAATCTATTACTTTTCTACAAGAAAATACTATCAGAGCCTCTTCCTTATTGTTTTTAAATGGAAAACTTAGCAGTATACCCGAAACCAAAATGCCCATTCGTTTTCCTAAAGCAGAACTAAAACACCCGTATTATAAGTAACAAACTCTCACGTTAGAATGGAAATGCTTAAAACATCACCCCCCATCACCAAACAATTAATAAGGCTGCTGACGAGTTGCAGTTTTATGAAGCTGGTGGCTTGGCCTCTTGATGACAACAAGGCTACTCCAAGTATCTACACACGGAATTCTGGTGATCTACCAATTACATTCTGAATGTTAACTCCAGACTTCTCCTTCATGACATTTTATTGAACATGATGTACTGACTTAGGGGGATGTAATATAAATTTTTAAAATGTAAGCAGCTGAAAATGTTTTAAGAAATATGTGTGTCTTGTGACATTTGGGTTATCCAAGCGAGGAGGGAAATTTCTCCTGGGAGATCGGTAACGGGGCAGATGGGGTGGGACTATGTGCGTGAAAGCACTGTTAACTGAAACAGCTCACCGATGCTCTCTTTACTTTGTATCTAAAAATCAGCTCGGGTCTATGAAAGAAGGAAAGGCAGGCAAAGCAAACAGAAGCTGAGAATATTAATGGAAGAACAAGAGCGAAAGTCTCCAATATCTGATTAGTGATTTTCAATTTACAAAGCACTTCCAGGCACATTATCTCCTGATTGCCGTAACATTCCCATGAGGCAGAAGGGATGCTTTCCTAATCTTTATTTATGAGGAAGCCAAGCTTTAGCCAGGCTAAGTGACCGGCCCAGAGTCACACACACCTGGCATCCTCAGCAAGAACGGAATTCTCTGGCCTCCCCCTGCCGGCTCTTGACACTAGTTTTCAAGTCACACTTGGAAGTTGACCCATCTGGATCACCGGCACTTCCAGAAACTGACATAGACCCTGAAACCTTCTACCTGAGGCAGTAAAACTAGTATAAGGAAAGGTGGCAAGTGAGGGTGGGGAGAAAGATTTAGTCTGTAAAGGACACAATCCCTTTCTCACTAGCTCCACAGCAGCAGGGAAGGCCCAATCAACTTGGCCAGGCTGGAACCTGCACCTTCATCCACCTCTAGCTGATGGCCTTTGTCTGGCGCCTTGCTGAATATGGTCTGGTGGTCTCAAGTTCACAAAGAGATCTCTGACCATAACTTTCCTGAGACAGCAAAATTTCCTTGTCAACCCACAGGCCTGGGCCAAGACCCAACGGCGAGAACCTACAATCTGTCTTCGCCTCCCTCTCCACGGTGTTCCCCTGTGGCCTAGCGCAACAAAATTGATTTCTCACTCCCACGATGTGCCTAACACAGGTCCGCAGAGGGGCCCTGCTCCCTGGGTTCACTCAGGGCCTTGGGCTAACAGAAGCGACACCTCGATATTGCTTCTGTGGTGACTAAAGCAGTGGGAATTGGCTTGGAGGTGACCCACATCACTTCTGCTCATGTTTATTTGGCCAAAACCAATCACACATCGGTGCCTGACTTCAGAGATGGCAGGAAGCACAATTCTCTGTGTGCCTGACGGGAGAAGGGAACATTGGTGGCCAGCACGATGACAACCACACGGTCCAGTCCTCATCTGATGCTGAGTCTCCCAGTAACAGCGCCACGGGCTTCAATCCAGCCTTTACCTAACTTCCCCCATAACCAGAAGCACCCCATCTCAGAAACAGCTGGTTTAATTTGAAGAGAGCTCTGTTTGTTAGAAACAAAATTCTTAAAAATAACCAAAAATTGGTCTCTCTGTAACTTTGGTTCCTCAGTATTTATTCTTTCCTCAGGGTCTAAGGATAAATCATTACATATTTCAATTAACCATGCTAGATCCCTGCCCCCCAAGAGATCTTGGGTGTAAGATGCATAACCAAGATCACAGCACCTTATGGCACTGGATATGGCATAGATAATCCCCTAATGTCACTGAAGGGGAAATCAGGGGTCTCAAAGTTGAGGAAGGTGGATCAAAGGGAGGCTGTAGAGAAGCTTTCTGGAGAAAGACAACTGATGGTGTTGTTAACGCAGCAAGGGAGGAGTTAGCTCAGAAGGTAAGACTAACACAACACCAGGCAGGCAGAGGAAACAATCCGTATTAGGTGACCAAGGTACAAAACTGCATGATGCATTCAGGGAAATATCAAAATCACCGAACAGAGGATGTCCTCTGGGGAGGATCTTGAGGTGAGATAAGCATCCAATCATGGAGGGCCCTGGGGCTAAGCTGACAGTCTGGAATCCTGGAAGCTACTGAAGAAGTTTAAGCCTAACATTGACATTCACTAATTTCTCACTTTAGCAGCGTTATCCTGGCAGCAGGGGGCAGAATGGAGCAGAGAGACCCGCCTGAGTCTGGGAGCCAGATGAGGCCTGAGCTAAGGCTGTGATTCCACAAAGAAGGAGGCAGATTGGAGAAAAGAAGATGAGATGCAATGAGCAGCACCTGGCAGTTAATTCCAAAAGGGGAAGCAGGATGTGACAGAGGCGTAGGGTGCCTCTCACGCTCTGGCTTGGGCAACCACATGGTATAATCCCCTGAAACAGAGACATCCCAAGAGATGGGTGGAGAAACGTTTTTGTGGAGTTCCCCTTGAGGCAGGTTGAGTTTAAGTTGCATGTGTGATTTAGTGATGGTGCGTTGGGCACTGTGCTGTCTCTATAAAGAGGGGGCTAGCCAGACATCATAGACTCAGGAGGCAGCAGTCCATAAGTAGTTATTGAAGCCAGGCGTGTGGCTGACATGCAAACCATCATTTTTCTACATATGAAGGAAAATGAAAATATATTAACTCACCAATTTGACCTATCCCTCTCCAGGGGCCAAATGATCCACATCTGTCTGTGGTGCATTTTTCTTAGAATCAAGGAACCTAAACAACGGACTCACAATCAGTGCCTTGCTTGGGAAGCATGGAAGCAGACCACAGTGAATGGAGACTCATGAGAAAGATTTCATCCAACCATATAGAGGTCTGATGAGTCATCCCTGCTCCACAATGGAGAACACCTCTAGGATAAATCAAATGCGCATTTCAGATCCAGGGTTTTTTCTCTCCCGTACCTGTGCTGAACAAACTCGGCCATACACACATACATGCTTTTTGTCTCATAGGATAACTATATTCATTCTTTTAAAGCAAGGGTCTTTGGGGTTTTTTCAATCCAGTCATATACATTGATAAGGTTACAGGTTTAGGCCAGCAATTGTTGACATATATTCCAGGGACCAAACCCAGGTTAACATTTTTTGAGCTCAAGTGCTTGGAAAATACCCATCACACATTCTCAGATTATTCATTAAAGGTTGGGAACCAATCTGATTCACTGCATGTTTGGCTTTCCTAATTTCATTTTCAAAGGGATACCTTAAAGTCAAGATTACAGGCTACCTTGCTGTAGTGTAATAAAAAATATATTGGGTATTTGTCCCTGGTTCTTGACACAGAGCTCCTAAACCCTTGGAATTTCCTGAGTGATAGAGGAGTGTCTTTTGTCATTTACAATGAGCCCCTTTTCATTACACCTGAGTTCATACCAATGCGGTGACTCAGGGTTAGGGCCCGTAGATAGTTTCAGAATGGGGACTGGTCACTAGAAAGCCCAAACACAGTGATTAGAGCACAGGAACTTTCAGCCCCAGCCCCAGCCCTATCTCTGGGGAGCCGTGGGAAGCTGGAGATTGGGTTATAACAACCCTTAAACAGAGATTCAGAGAGCTTCGGGGTTGGTGAACACATTAATATGCTGGGAGGTAGGCGTGCCCAGAGAGGGCTTGGAAGCTCAGCACCTTTCCACCCCCATATTTTGCCCTGTGTATCTCTTCCATTTGGCTGTTCTCCAGTTGTATCCTTCATAATAAACTGTCAAACACTAAGTAAAGTATGTTCCTGAGTTCTATGAGTCATTATAGCAAATTAGCAAACCTGGGGGGCAGTCACGAGAACCCCCAAATTTGTTGTCAGCCAGACAGAAGGGTGAGTAGTCTGGGCACCCCATTTGGAGCTTATGTTTGAGGTGGGCAGTCTTGTGGGGCTGAGCCCTTGACCTGTGAGGTCTTTGCTAATTTTGGAGAGTTTCAAAATTGGATTGAATTGTTGGACACCCAGTTGGTGTCAAAGAACCGGAGAAGTGGCGTGGGAAAACCCCATACATTTGGTATCAGGAGTGATGTCAGCAAAGTCACCGTGCACACCCCTCTGCGTGACAGAAAAAATCCACAAAATCTTTCCTGAGCTCAACAAATATCTCACCGTAAAAAGCAAACCTTTATCACCAGGTTTCTATCATGATGACAAAGGAGAGAAAAAAACTTCGTGCCATGTGAGACATTATTAAAGATCTTGAGATGTTGAGTCTTCAAGAAAGAGAAAATTAGAGGGAAAATTGGATAGTGGTTTTCAAATATTTAGACAATGGAGAACTTGCATCTATGATGAATTGTTGGACAAGTCAAAGAAACAGATTTCTATTTAACATCACATGACCAGAAATTCTTCCCTGTGAGTTACAGCACCCTCCCCCACGCCATCATTGGAAGTATTCACATGTAAGGAAGATCTCTATGGTTAGGGATGCCATAGACGCGGTTACGGACTACCTCCAAGGGGCTTGCCCACTCTGGTTCTCTTATGCGGACTCAGAACTCAAGGGTTACAATTCCAATCACAGAGTACTTATTTTAAAAAGTCACATTTTTTTTGGACACCGGCTGAAAGAGAACTTTTTATTACTTTTATGTACAGAAAATTCAACAGCGCCCACTTAGCCCAGTTTGGTGGCCAGTTCTTCAGCCTTCGCTTTTTCCAACTTGGCAATGCAAGCCACCGACTTTGGACCCAGGACATTGCCTCCCCAGTGGCGGCATATCTCATAAAAATATGGAACACTTCATGAATCTGCATATCATCCTTGCACAGGGGCCACGCTAATCTCTGTAACGTTCCAGTTTTAGTATATCTGCTGCCAAAGCAAGCCCAAAAGTCACACTTTTAGAAGTTCAAATAAATATAATCAGTTTGGAAGTCAAGTATCCTGCTGGAGTAAACAAATTTGAACACTGTAGGAACATCTAAAATGTGAAGAAATGATGAGTACGAGAATTCTTATAATTAAGCAGGTTAACTGCCCAAATAAAATTCAGTGTGAATGTGTAGAATAGTAATCAGTAGAATGTGGAGTTATGAAAAGCAGTGAGATGAGATTACCCATGCTAGTTCCTCCAGAAAGAGATAACCAGTCACTTAGAGGAAATGGAACGATGGAGTCCAGACTACCCTGACCGCACTGTTCAAGGCAGAGCCTCCTTCAGGATGGAAGAGCAGGCTGCACCTTCCTTCTACGTTGTGGGCAGGAAGTAGTGGGAGATTTATAAGCCCCAACCAAAAAGAACCTCCCTCTCCTACTCAGTAATGCCTGAAATAATTCCGCCAGGGTCACCCTTGGAAGAAGAGTAAGGAGAGGGGGAGGAATGAAGACCAGAAATGCCAAGATAACTTCACTGTTTTAACATGTTCGGACCTCTGCTCCCTTTGATGACAATGACACTTCAGGAGGTCGGAGGTGGGCTTATCCACTGAGCTATGCCCTAAATGGACAGACACTGGGGATGGTCTGTTTCTGAACAATTGTGGGCAAATACAGACCATAGCAAAAACAGAACTGCCACCAAAATACTGTTCTTTCCTTGTTGCGTGTTACGTTTCCTATTGCTGAAAAGCTCTCCCGTGAAGATGACTTGCCATCCCCGGGTGGTCACTCTCCCATCTGCAGAGGCCCTCCTCCTCTGTCCTGGTCCTGGTCTTCCTCTCCTTTGTTCCTCGTGCCCTTGAAACAAGAATGGCTCAAGAGGGAATAATTTAATTCCAGCGCCCTCTGCTGGCCCTGCAGAAGGCCAAGACATCTTAAACTAGATCAGTAGTTGCCAAATTTCTCACTACCAGGAAGACATTTTATTATTTTATTAACCCCAGAGGAACCCCCCCCCCACACACACACACACATTTTGAAGCTGATCTTTTAGGAAAACTCCACCTGTTTAGTAATTATTGATTTATTTACCAATTTTCATGTATCAAAGTCATGGGAAACTGTCAATCAGAACCTGTAATCAACATGTAATCACTAAGTATACGACACAAAGGTTATTTCTTTTTTTTATTTATTAACCTATAATGTGTTATTTGTTTCAGAGGTACAGGTCTGTGAGTCATCAGTCTTACACAATTCACAGAGGTCACCATAGAAGGTTATTTATTTCTAATCACACATAAACATTCACCTTTTAACTAGCCTGTAAACCTTACTGCGGGTAAGTGTGCAATTTCTGTGAGGCTTTTTAACACACTGCAAATAACTTAAGGATCTGGTTCCTACCTGGAGATCCAAGGGCCCCAGTCTTGGAACCACCAAGTTAGAATAACTCAGCATCTAACAATAGGCATATCTCTGAGAAATTCTTAATTTACTAGTGAGCACTTCTGGATGATGGCTGAATGTTTTCTGCCACTTGGATATAATTCTTCAAATTACTTTGGTCTGTTAACTGGTCGTATAGTGACCTGAAAGGTTAATAGAGCATTCAGAGTTGTACATATCCAAACTGAGCTTTCAGGTACCAATTAGTGTTAGCAATGAGTAGCTGGACAGGAGTAGCAATGATGGAGATCCATACATCTGGGAAACAGGAGGTACATGACTAGGGACATCTGAAATCCAGTTCTCAGCTGGCTTCTTGCCTCAGTGCCCCAGTAATTCCAACCCCATCAAAGTATGGTTCCATGAATAGAAAGCTGATATGTTCACAGGAGAAAAGAGAGGTAGAGAAACATGGTAGGCTCAGCACAGTGTGTGGGATGTGGCCTGAGTGGAGTAAGGCAGGAGAGTAGGGAAGTCTAGAAATAGAATAGACAAGGGGTTCTCTGAGGGCAGAACTGCGTTTTGTCCATTGTTTTAACCCCCGTATCTGACACAATGCCTGACACACAAGAGGCTCTCAACTATTTGTTGGACTTTTGTAGGTATTACACTTACCAATTCTAGAAATGCTTTTAGCTAGGTACAAAGCCCCACCAGTGACTACTAAGATAGTAGCCAAGGGGAGCTGGTTCTGTGGTAGAACTGAGCTTGCTGTTTGGTTGCAAAGTTTTGCACAGAAAAGGTTACATTTTTTAAAAAAAAAACATGAATGTGGGTGCCTGGGTGGCTCAGTTGGTTGGGCGACTGCCTTCGGCTCAGGTCATGATCCTGGAGTCCCCGGATCGAGTCCCGCATCGGGCTGCCTGCTCGGCGGGGAGTCTGCTTCTCCCTCTGACCCTCCCCCCTCTCATGTGCTCTCTCTCATTCTCTCTCTCTCAAATAAATAAATAAAATCTTTAAAAAAAAAAAATTAAAAAAAACATGAATGTATCTCAGAATGATTTTCAGTATTTGACTTCTTTTCTTTTAAAGTAAAAGATAGTTTATTGTAATATAACATACAAATGGAAAAGTATACAATGTGAACACAATTATATAACCAGCACTTAGATCAAGGAAACGGACCATCTTAGTATCTTAGAAGGCCTGGTGCTGTCTCCTTCCTATCACTATCTGACCCCCATTCCTACTATCCTGACTTCTAACACCATAAATTCGTTTTGCCTATTTTTGAACTACCTACAGTATATACTCTTTTGTGTGGATTCTTGGGTTCAACATTTTTGTGAAGGTAATTCGCCACCTTAGTTGCAGTTTGTTCATTCTCATTGCTGTATTTTATTTATAGAAATGCTACAATTTTTAGTTGACTACTTATGATGGGTTAGTTCTGGGTTTTTACTATTCTGAAGAGCGCGGACACGAGGGCTCACGCGCGTTTCTTCTGGCACGCATGCGCGTTTGGGTGGGGCGCACATGTGTGGTAGACCTGCTGGGCCACGGGGCGTGCATGTGACCAGCTTTTGCAGGGACTTCCAAAGAGTTTTACAAAGTGATTGTGCCGATTTTGTGTTAGCTCTTGTACAAAGCTAGATGCCGGAGATGTTCAGAGGGGAGAAAGGACGGGGAGCGGGGAGATTATCCCTAGGCCTATATTTGAAACCTAAGGGACTTGACGGGAAGGAAGAAGACAAAATAATCCTCGAAGGGACAGGCCCCATCAATCATCAGCTCATCATCGGAGTGACTAGAAGCCTGCTTCCCCAGGATGAGAAAGAAGGCAGAATAATAATACAAAAGGTAGAGGAGAAGAAGAAAAGGAAAAAGATCAGAATGGATGCTCACCCTGAATGCCAAGGCACTGCTAATGATTTTACCTTCATAAAAATGACACCCTGGTGTCCCAAAGCCCCCAAAATGCAGCAAAATGTGCTCTAGATTTATACATTTGTGTTTATCACAAAATTTCCTGAACTTGCTTGAGGCTTTGTACGTACATAAGGTTATTAATCAGGACGGTTCCTCTTTATTAATTGTGGGATAAGATCTTTCACCACTGCTGATATTCACAGGAATAAATATAAAACTTTATTGTTAGATTTTTGTTAAGATTTTTGTAGAAAGTTTTATTTGCAAGTAAGTAAGCCAAAGTAGAAATGCAAGATGCTATCAGGAGAATCCAATTTTCCACTTAAATATGTTTGTCCCTTTTGCAGCTGGATTTGGGGCTTTCCTCTGAAAGTCTCAGGAAGCTCATTTGAGTGACTCAGAACGAACCCAGTCTGCGAGACTTGGCTAGCAAAAGGCACAGCATTGCAAGGAGGAATGCAATGTTCTACGTACAAAAGGAATTTGATTGCTAATTATGAATCCCTATAAGCTCTATGCATTTCATACTTACTTCTTTGCAATTCAGAAATGAATCCTGTGGTCTCTTCTGGTCTCTTGTCAGCTGAGGTTCTCTCTGACACTTTGCAATGACAGCTCCTACCTGAGTGCTGACCCCTCTGTATCTACCTTTTCTCAAATTGATTTTCAGCTCCAGGACGATTTGCTCTGCGGTGGATGTCGTCACAGAACAGTCAGGGACTGCCTATCCTCGCAGAGAGAGGTCAGGCTTACACTTGCATTCATTTCCTTGGGGCTATTTTGTGAATTAAACTTGGCACAGCCCCACCTGTTTGCTTTTGATCTGACGTGCTGGACAAGGAGTTCAGTTCATTTACTGCCTCTCCAGCAACCGTGTCCAAGAGTATTATCCAGTAGGAGGTCTAAGGAAGCTGCCGCTATCAGCGGCCAACAGGCACACTTGAAAATTCATGAACAATTGGTAAAAAGACAGGAGTTCTTTCCCCCATGCTTTAACTGAGATGCTGGCTGAGCCCATACCAAGAGGGGGAAATCAATCCAGACCAAAACTTCAGGAGCGGCTGCAAAGCACCATAAGGATCTAGAAGTTTCTGATTTGCCTCCAAATTATACCCAAGGGCACAAAGAACTGGCATTGCAAAAACTTAGCTGGTCTAGCTGATCTACAAATCAATTTGGTTGCCTGCTCCTAGTTATGAACATTCACCTTATGAACTCTCATATGCATGAATGGGCATTTGCAAGGCACCTACTACCCAGCCTCCTGGAAACTTCTAGAATTGTCCCCCAAATCAAGAAGTGACACAGCTCTGAGTAAACACCATCTAGGGACAATTTAAGAAATTACGTATCTAGGGGCACCTGGGTGGTTCAGTTGGTTAGGCATCTGCCTTCAGCTTGGGTCATGGTCCTGGGGTCCTGGGATAGAGCCCTGCATTGGGCTCCCTGATCAGCAGAGAGTCTGCTTCTCCCGCTCCTTCTGCCCCTCCCCCTGCTTGTACATGCTCTTTCTCTCTCTCTCTCTCTCTCTCTCTCTAATAAATAAATAAATAGTCTTTTTAAAAAAAATTTATTATCTATCTCACTCAATCAAATTTTCTTTCACTTCTTTTGTAAATTTCTTCTGGGGGACTGCCCTTGCCATTCTCCCCACCTTTCTTTGGACTTCCCAGCTTTCAGACTCAGTTAATTCTATCTAAGCAACTCTATTTGTCACATCAACACATACACGCGCGCGCACACACACACACACACACACACACCCTTATCCTAATCCCTCCTTCTGCTCTCTCCTTCAACCAGAGCCTGGTTACCTTAGGGAAACATTCTTCCCCCTTTTAAAAAGCACTTTATCTTGAAAAAAAAAAAAAAAAAGAATCAATTACTTAAAATTCCCTTGAAACTGTAAGTAAAAGAAAACTACCCTGAAGGTATCATTGTCATCAAATTCTAGAACACTGGAAAGGGCATAGAAATCCTGTCCAGAATTTTATCTTTCCCTTCTATCCCTCATTCTTTCTTTTGTTTGGCTGAATTACAAGTGCTGTAATAATGAGTACTTTCATTGCAAATGTATATATAGTATTTCATTGTAAATGTGCAGACAAATTATGGATTAAATTCCCCTGTGAACTACATGGAGGCCCAATCTCTGTAGATAAGATGACCTTCTGTTTTATTTTTAGAAATTGTCTCCAGCGGCTAGCTCACACTGCCCCTTGAGAGACAGGACTCCAGGGTCTTCCCTGTAGTGGAGATTTGTTTTCTTGGGCCTCTCCTCATCCAGACTTTCCAGACTCATCTGCCCAGAGGCAAAGCCAGTGGTGCCTTCCCAGGACTGATCCTGTGGTGTGTTATTTTTAAAGATTCTGGATCAGTTTTGCTCTTTTTAGGTTTTCTAACGTTTTACATTGGTATTTTGATTGAAATAGGTGAATCCTAGAAATGATTTGGGAAAACTTGTTAACTTTATACAAATTTTGTTTCTCATCCAGACACATGCCTTTTCATTTATTAAAGTATTCTATTCCTGAGTAAATTTTTTTTATTTTCTTCATGTAAGTTCTATACAATTTTGCTATTGTAAATAGTTTTCTCACTGTATTTTTCTAATTGGTTATTGCTCTTCCATAAGAAAGTTATTTTTAATTATTTGTGAAACTAGCCACCTCACTGAATGTTCTTAATTTTCAATAATTTCTCGGTTGTATTATAATTTGTGGTTCAACATATACCAACTACAAATTTAAAAAAGAAAAAATGACTTTCAAGATTTTTAAGTTCTCAACAACTGAGAATAAAGGAAATTTTGGAAATCTATCAGCATAACATGTTTATAAGCCAAGGATAGACTGTAAAAAATTTCTTTTTTTTTTTTTTTGGACTGTAAAAAATTTCTGATCTTATTTTCTAAGTGTCAACCCTTGATGAATCTTGCATCACTTTTGGCCTTCTTACTTACCTTCATCCATCTTGAAGGTGGGCCTCAGTGCTGGGCCAGCTCTCACAGAATCCTAGTGGGCCATCCTGCTAGATTATTTCTGTTTCCAGGTTGTACATGTTAATGACTATAATGACTGATTCTGACCCAATCTTATTTTAGGGAAAAAGTTAGGGGACCAATCCACTGAGAAAAGATTCAATGATACGCAAAAGCCTGCACTTAACTACTTTCATATTTTACCTTCTTCCCTAGGGCTGTGTCCTCACCTGAACTCCAACAGTTAATCTCAGGAAGTGGCACAGTTTGGTTGAAATAATGAGAATATAGAATTTATTGACATGTAGCAAATTTAATCTTAGAGACCCAAAGGCTAGAAAAGAAAAAAGAAAAAGAAAAGAAATTGCATAGTTAATCACAAAATATGGTCATAGGAGGGGAGATGTACGTGTTTGCAATCATAAAACTTAGAAATCAGGTTGAAGACGTTTTCTAGCTGCTTGCCTCTATCCGGTTTGGGAAATGTCTTCCATTTTAGATCTCTCCCAAGCGAGGCTGACTCTCGATTATCTGTGATCATGAATGGGTAGTAGGATAGTCCATATATTTTCCATAAAGAATCCAAAAGTTGACATGAGCCACTACTTTTGGAAGCACATCTGAGTGTAACAGACAACGTCAGGAACTAACCTGAGTCTTTGTCGATTCTTGTTCTTTACTAATTTCTGCTGGAGAGCCTCCAGCTTATAAGGTGAATAATATTCTCTTCCTTGACGCTGTTTCAACAAATGAATTCATGGTAGTGGAGCCATGTAGGAACACGGTGATGGCATCCAGACAGCAGAACCTCAGAAATAATTTATTGGCTTCCCATCCCTTATTCATACACCCAAGCACCTTCACAGAGCAGGGGGCTAACTGAGGTTCAAAACAGCCTCATTAGCCTAATGCGAGGATGGCGAACGTGCCACAGCTCCCCTCTAGGTTAGGACTGAGGGGGCTCAATAAATACCGTCCCTCTTCCCTGCCCAAGTTCAGACCCCACCGAACAAGAGATACACACAGGAGTCAGAGAGATGGAAAACAACTATTAATGATACAGCTCTGGGGAACACAGGCATGAAAGGGGAATAAACGTATTACTGTTTCCTAAATTAAACGTCCCAGGCTTTGAGCTTCTCAGACTGGGGACAGCGCCTGCCCTTCAGGCTTGCCACATAGTAGGGATAATAAGCCAAAATAGCATATTTGCCACAGGCAGGCAGTTTCCAGAGAAGGAGAAGCCAGAAGGAGCTAAAGAAAGAAGTGCCAGAAACACCTCACATGCCCAGTTTCTTCTCTCAAACTCGTTAATCTGCCTGCCCCCCGCTCGCCAGGAATAGGGCAGCACCAACAGGCAAGGAACCAACAGATCCTCCATTGTTGCGCTTCTCAAACTTGAGCATGTGTCAGAATCCCCTGGAGGGCTTGTTATAAACACAGATTACTGGGCCCATTTAAGAGTTTCTGCTTTGGTAAGTCTGAGGCCTAAGGATCTGCATTTCTTTTTTTTTTTTTTTTTAATTTTATTTATTTGTCAGAGAGAGAGAGCACAAGCAGCGGGAGGGGCAGGCAGAGGGAGAAACAGGCTCCCCACAGAGCAGGGAGCCCGATGTGGGACTCGATCCCAGGACCCTGGGATCATGACCTGGGCTGAAGGCAGACGCTTAACAGATGAGCCACCCAGGCGTCCCAGGACCTGCATTTCTAACAGGTTCCCAAGTGATGAATCACTGCTCTCATGCAATGGTCCTCAACCTAGACAAGCATTGGAATCAAGAAGAGAAAGGAGTGCTTCCTCCTATCATTCCTCAGCCTTTTGTTTTCCTTCTTAACCCATTGGGTTTAACCCCCAAGTCTGTGGTCTAGCAGAGCTGTGGCACTGCATCCAGGAGAAGCAATCAGCAGCCTATCAGAATAGTGTAGCTCCCACTGCATGAGGCTTCTCCCTCCATATTGAGCACTATTCTTTCCTGGGACTGTTAATTCACAGTAATGATTTTTGTCCCCAGAAAGCTACGTAGTGGGTCATAATATAAATTTAAAAACTCAAAAGCCATACTGGACTAGAGCACTCCTTATTCTATTTCCCATCCTAAATTAGGTCCAGCCACATTGCCCAAAAGAGCTCATTAGAGATTCTTCGGTGAAACTAAATGACAACATTAAGCTATTCCAATAATTTGTTAATAATAAAAAATATTCCAAATTTAGGTATAAACTTTCTCCCATCATAAATTTCCCAGGTTCAAATTACAACCACAAAATGAAATCCCCTGAATATTAAAGCCTAAAATCAAATTATCTCACCTTTGTGTTAAAAGTCAAGAGAAATTAAAGTCCTAAATTCCACCCTCCTTAATTTCTTATTCTTCTGGGTCCATCTAGAGGAATCCCCATATTTAGGTGAGACCGTGGTTGTTTTAGTAGCTGCAGGGGGGAGTTCTCTTCCACCAGAACAGGGGTCATTCTCTTTGGACCTTAAATGTTCGGCTGTCCCCATATGTGCCTCACTTTTGAGGAGATCAAAGAGCACACTAATGATTATCAAAGTATCAGACTTGAACCCACTTACTGTAAAGATTTATTTATTTATTTTAGAGAGACAGAGCAGGAGGGGCAGAGGGAGAGGGAGAGAGAATCTCAGGCGGACTCCCCACTGAGCACAGAACCCATTGCAGGACTCGATCTCATGACCCTGAGATCACCACCTGAGCCGAAATCAAGAGTTCCACTCTTAACCGACTCTGCCACCCAGGCGCCCCTCAAACCCACTTATTTTAGAAAGCATGTCAATCCCTAGCCGTTAGCAAGTATCTCAGACAAAATTGTATTCCCAGAACCCTCTACTTATATTGCCAAAGGCTACAGCCAAGATTCAGTGAAATCTGAGAGGGGACAAATACACAGAAATGGGGCAAAATCCTTGACTGCAGCCCTGCCATGATGTTGGTCATTCTATGTCTTTGTTGGAAGAACGTGGCCTTTATGGCACCATTTTTCTCCATATTAGGGGCAGGGGATGGGAAGGCCATACGTACTGTCTCAGCACTTGGAGGGTGAACTTGAGACCTGGCTCCCTTCTCAGAAAGTCTAGAAATCTTCAGCGGTGGCAGTCCTAGGCAGTGGCCCTTACTTTATGGCCCCTTCATTTCCAATCCGACATATTGAAAACGTCTTGATTTCCATTTGCCTCAAAGCCCTGTGTTTCCGGCATCGCACTGCTGAAGTGCATGTGGGTTCCGCCTGGCAACCCGGTCCCCACTAGCCCTTGTGTTGACGCATTTTCAGTGCCATGTCCCAGTGGTGGTTGTCACACTGTTTCTCGTTCTGAAATTACTCAGACGCAGGAAGCCTGCCTTCTCCGGAAGGCTTCTCCCTTATCTCACATTACTTTCAGCTGGAAAATCACTCTCAGCAGATTCCTGAACGGAGGCTGCTGTCGCCACTTCCAACCTGTGTCCCGGGGCCCAGTGAGAAACAAGTCTCCGCCATGTCCTCCTCAAGACCCCAGCTTCTGATGGTTCGGGCTCCCAGTGGCCCTTCTCCCAGCTACGTCTTTTTCTGCAGCAGTGGCATATGATTTGAATGCTCTCTTGCCCCAGTTCTCTTCAGAAAAAGCAAATTTTCTTTTAATCAACCTTATTGAGGCATAACTCATATACAATAAAATTCACCATTTTTTAAATTCAAAGTTTATTTTTCTGTTGAATCAACTATTAGCTCCCAGTATACAGTTTGATTTTTTTATGCCTTCCAAACATTAGCACAGTTATTATCACTTTATCAATAAGCAAATAAAAAATCAATTTAGTCCCAGTGGTTATGTCTAGAACAATCTAGATTGTTCTGGCGGTCAGGAACTCTTAACTGTTTGCTTTAGCTTTTAGTTCTTTGTTCTATCTCCAAATACGAAAGAGCTGTCCCCACAAAGAGGTTAACAGCAAACAGACTCCAGGTTTTTGGAATAATTACAAGTGAGTATCTTAACTAAATAAACCCTGTGGCCCTCCCAACAGCAGGTTGAGTTGAGTTTCTCTGCAGGCCTGGCTGTGTCCGCCAATCCCACACACACCAGTCCCCGTTTCATAACAGGAGCCCAGGGGGAAAAAGCTTTTTGGGGACCTGCCCGGTGATTGTATAAGGACCTCAATTTCTCAGGCACCAGGAGCTCCATTTTGTCGAGGACCCAGTGGTAGGTGGCCTGAAGGCCCCAGGGGGCCAGCTGACGTCTCTTCAGATGGGTGACCTCAGGCGGGTGGGAGAGTGGCCACGTGCTCGTGGCTGACAAAGAAGGGCACTCCTCACCTCCTCCTGCCACCATGCCTCTCGTCCTCCTCTCCCCTAGGGTGCCCTTTGCACCACTCAGCCTGCCCTCCTGTGAACCCACCAGGCGGCCAGGGCCCAGAAAAGAAAAAAAACATTCTTTAAGGAGACAGTTTGATGCGTTTTTTGTTTGTTTTTTTAAAGATTTTTTTAATTTAATTTTATTGTGTTATGTTAATCACCATACATTACATAATTAGTTTTAGATGTAGTGTTCCATGACTCATTGTTTGCGTATAACACCCAGTGCTCCATGCAGAACGTGCCCTCTTTAATACCCATCACCAGGCTAACCCATCCCCCCACCCCCTCCCCTCTAGAACCCTCAGTTTGTTTCTCAGAGTCCATAGTCTCTCATGGTTCGTCTCCCCCTTCAATTTCCCCCACCTTCATTTTTCCCTTCCTACTATCTTCTTTTTATTTTTTTTTAACATACAATGTATTATTTGTTTCAGAGGTACAGGTCTGTGATTCGTTAATCTTACACAATTCACAGCGCCCTGATGCGTTTTGACAAATGTATCACCATGACCATCAAGATATAGAACATTTCCATCATCACTCAAAACTTTCCTTTGGGGGCGCCTGGGTGGCTCAGTTGTTAAGCATCTGCCTTCGGCTCAGGTCATGATCCCAGGGTCCTGGGATCGAGCCCCGCATCGGGCTCCCTGCTCGGCGGGAAGCCTGCTTCTCCCTCTCCCTCTGCCCCTGCTTGTGTTCCCTCTCTCACTGTCTCTCTCTGTCAAATAAATAAATAAAATCTTTAAAAAACAAACAAACAAAAAAAACTTTCCTTTGTGTCTCTTTGAAGTCAATACCCTCCTCCCACCCACAACCCATGGGATTCACTGATCTGCTCTCTGTCTTCTAGAGTTTTAGATAAATGAATCATAGAGTATGTGGTCTTCTAGGTCCGGCTTTTGAGATTCATCCAGGTTGTTGCATGTATCAATAGCAGCTTGTTTTTATCCCTGAGTAATATTATAGTATGAATGTGCCAAAATTTGTCCCCAACTACCAATAGTTAATGGCTATTTGGGTAGTTTCAAGATTGAGACAATTTTGAATATATACATACAAGTCTTTCTATGAACACATTTTTTAATTCTCTTGGATAAACACCTAGCAATGGGATTTCTGGGCCATATTATAAGTATATATTTAACTATTTAAGAAACTGCCAGACTGTCGTTTAAAGAGGCTGTTCTCTTTTTTTTTTTTTCTTTTCAGAGAGAGAGAGAGAGAGTGCAATTGGAGAGGGGAAAGGGAGAAGGAGAGAGAGAATCTTAAGCAGGCTCCACACTCAGCGAGGAGCCTGACATAGGGCTTGATTATAGAGCTCACGACCTGAGGCAAAATCAATAGTCGGACATTTAACCGACTGAGCCACCCAGGCACCCCAGAGGCTGTTCTCATTTTTGCATTACCCCCAGCACTGTGTGAGGGTTTTAGTTGTTCCATGATCTCTTGTCATTTGATTTTGACAGTCTTTTTAATATTAGCCACCCTAGTGGAAATGTTGTATTATCTCAATTTGGTTTTAATTTATATTTTCCTAATGACTAATGATGTCAAGCATCTCTTCATGTGCTTATTTCCCAAACATCTGTCTTATTCTGTGAAGGGTCTCTTTAAAACTTCTGCCTATTTTTAAAAAATCAGGTTGTCTCATCTTGTTATTGAATTATAAGAGTTCTTTATATATTCTGAAAACAAATAATTTTCCTGAACATATGTTTTGCAAATATCTTCTCCCAGGCTATGTTTTCCCTTTGCATCATCAGAGCAGAAGTTGTTAATTTTGATGTTCAAGTTTCAAATTCCTATCTAAAGAATTTTTGCTTATCCAAAGGTCACACAAATTTTTTCCTAAGTGTTTTCCTAGAAATTTTGTGGCTTAGCTCTTATATTTTGGTCTATAATTTATTTCAGGTTAAATTTTTTATATGGTGTGAGAGAAAAGTCAAAGTATTTTTCCCCCATATAGTTTGTTCTGACACCATTTGTGTAAAAAACTGTGCCTTCTCCATTGAATTACCTTGGTACTTTTGTCAAAAATCAATTGCTCAGGGATGCCTGGGTGGCTCAGTCAGTTGAGCATCCGACTCTTGGTTTTGCTCAGGTCATGATCTCAGGTCATGAGATCAAGCCTCATGTTGGGCTCCACGCTCAGTGCAGAGTCTGCTTGAGATTCTCTCTTTCCATTTCCCTCTGCCCCTCCCCCGTGCTCACTCACACACGTGCTCTCTCGCTCTCTCAAATAAATAAATAAAGTCTTTTAAGAAATCAATTGCTGGGGCACCTGGGTGGCTCAGTTGGTTAAGGGACTGCCTTTGGCTCAGGTCATGATCTCAGGGTCCTGGGATCGAACCCCGCATTGGGCTCCCTGCTCCGCGGGAAGCCTGCTTCTCCCTCTCCCACTCCCCCTGCTTGTGTTCCCTCTCTCGCTGTCTCTCTCTCTCTGTGTCAAATAAATAATTAAAATATTTTAAAAAATAAAAATAAATAATAAATAATAAATAAATAAATAAATAAATTGCTCATGTATGTGTGGGTCTCTTTCTGAACTCTATTCTGGTCCACTAATATGCATGTCTGTTCTTATGCCAACACCCCACTGTCGTTATTAGATGTAGCTTTATGGAAAGTCTTAAAATTGGCATGAGTCCTCCAACTTTATTCTTCTTTTTCGAAATTGTTTTGTCTATTCTAGGCCTTAGCATTTCATATACATTTTTATATCACCTTGTCAATTTCTACAAAATCCCTGTGGGAATTCCTACCAGTATTGCTTGGGAGGTACAAATCAATTTCGAGGGAAACAATATTGAGTCTTCCAACCTATGAACGTTGTATATCTCTCTACTAATATAGGCCTTTAAATTTTTTTTTCTCGGCAGTATTTTTCAGTTTTCAGTGTACAGACCTTTCACGTATTTTGTTAAATTCATTTTAAGTATTTCATGTTTTTCAATGCTATTGTAAATTATATTTTAAAATATCAGTTTCCAGGGTGTCTGGGTTGCTCAGTCAGTTAAGCACCCAACTCTTGATCTCAGCTCAGGTCTTGATCTCAGGATCATGAATTCAAGCCCTGTGTTGGGCTCCATGCTGGGCATGGAGTCTACTTAAAAAAAAAACATAAAATAAAATTTCAGTTTCCAATTGTTCATCTGCATCTATGAGAGTCTTTTTTATGTTAATATGATGTCTGATATTAATTGATTTCTAATATTGAATCAACCTTGCATTTCTGGGATAAACCCTACTCAGTCATTATGTATTATCCTTTTTATATATAATTGGATTCAGTTTGCTAAAATTGTGTTGATAATTTTGTGCACCTACACTCATGAGCAATATCGGCCTATAGTTTTCTTCTTTGGTAATATTTTTGACTAATTTTGGCATCAGGGTAGTGCTGAGCCCATAAAATAAGCTGAGAAGTATTATCTTGTGTTCCATTTTATGGACGAATTTCTGTAAATCTGGTATTATTTCTTCTTTACATGTTTGGAAAAATTCACAGTGGAGCCATCTGGGCCTGGAATTTTTTGGCGGTTGCTGTTTTTGTTCTAAGATTTGCAATTAGGAATTCAATTTCTTTCATAAATACCGTTTATTTCTCTATCGTTTTCGGTTATCTATTTCTTCTTGACTGAACTACAGTAATTTATATCTTTCAAAGATATTGTCCATTTCACTCAAGCTGTAGAATTTACTGACATATGTCATTCATTATTTTAATATCCTTTTAATATGTGGAGTAATCCCTTTCCATCCCTGATACTGATCATTTGTATTTTCTCTTATTTTCCTAGTAAGTCGGACTAGAAATTTATCTATTTTATTGCTCTTTCAAAGGATGATTGTATTAGTTTCCTATTACTGCTGTTATAAATTACCACAAACTTTGTGTCTTCAAACAACACAGATATATTCTGGAATTCAAAAGTCCAAAGTCAGTCTCACCGGGCTGAAGCCAAGGTGTCAGCCGGGCCGATTGTTTCTGGAGGTTCTGAGGGAAACATGCACTTTCTTGCCTTTTTCAGTTTCTAGAAGCTACCTGCATTCTTTGGCCCATGACCAGTCCCTGCATGTTGCACCTTCTTGCTTCTACCATCATTAGTCTAACCCTGACCCTCCCACCCCTCTAATTAGGATGCTTGTGATTACAGTGGGTCTGCCCCAATAGTCCAGGATCATCTCTCTGGTTCAAGATCCTTAAGAAATCACATCTGCAAAGTCCCTCTTGCCATGTAAAGTACAGATTCCCAGTCATGGGCGTCTTTGGGCAACCATTATTCAGCCTACTGCAGCATTTGATTTCATTGTTTTTCTCTATTGTTTGTTCATTTCCTATTTTATGGATTTCCAGTGTTCTCTCTAGTGTTTCCTTCCTTCTTTTTGCCTTAGGTTTATTTTGCTCTTTTTCTAGTTCCTCAAGGTAGAAGTTTAGATTTTTTTTATATACAATATTTCTTCTTTTATATTAAAAGCATTTAATGCCATAAAGTTCCCTGGAAATACTGCTTTTAAATACACCCCCAGGGGCGCCTGGGTAGCTCAGTCGTTAAGCATCTGCCTTCCACTCAGGTCATGATCCCAGGGTCCTGGGATCGAGTCCCACATTGGGTTCCCTGCTCAGCGGGAAGCCTGCTTCTCCCTCTCCCACTCCCCCTGCTTGTGCTCCTGCTCTCGCTCTCTCTCTGTCAAATAAATAAAATCTTTAAAAAAATAAAAATAAAAATAAATAAATACACCCCCAAATATTTGATATGTTGTGCTTTCAATTTCATTCACTTCAAAAACATTCATCTTCTGTGAGATCTTCTTTGCCCCATGCGTTATTTTAAAAATATGCTTGTAACTTGGAGTCTTTTAGATATATTTCTCTTGTTGATTTCTTTCTCTCTCTCTTGTTGATTTCTAATTAATTCCTAATTAGAACGTGTATGCTAATTTACTTCTCTTGTGTAAATTTGAGCTTTTAAATTTATGGAGACTTATGACTCAGAATCTTGATGACTATTTCATGTTTGAAAACATGTGTTCTGCCGTTTTGAAAAGGGTGTGTATTCTGCTGTTTTGGAATGATGTAGTCTATAAACATCAATTAGGTCAACTTGACTGATAATGTTGTTTAAGACTTGTATATCTTCACTCATTTTCTGTCTGTTTTTTTCTATTACTGGGAGAAGTGTGTTGAAATCTGCAACTATAATTGTGGATTTGCATCTTCTTTTAGCTCCGTGAGTGTGTGCTTCATGGATTTTGAATCTCTGTTGTTAGGTTCATATCCGTTTAGAATAGTTACATCCTCTTGGTGGACTGACCACTTTATCATTGTATTATGCCCCTCTCTTTCCCTGGAAATGGTCCTCGTTGAGTTTTCAAAATAGTATAAGAGAGGACCCGAGGTTGTGTGGCTGATCTAACGCTGCCTATTTATGCCTGGCACATCATTTTAAAGCTAGAACCTCACACATAAATGATCTTTAGAACTCATGAAATGTAGCTTCTTCTGCTTTTGAAAGTCTTGTACTGTAGATTTGCAGCCAAGCGATAAGGAAATTGTTCCATTCCCTATACCTAAAAGCTGACATAAGAAAACATTTTCTTTTCCCTCTAATCAAAGCCTGGCCTCAGCTCCCTCTGTTTACCGAGCCCAACGCAACGCTTTCATGCTGGTATGGCCAGCACTTGCTACCTCTTGCCTATATACAAGCAGCGGCTTGCCTGTGGCTAAAGCTGCCCTTAGCTGCCGTTAGCTACGAGGTCAAAATCCCCTTGGGCTACGCTTCCTGAAAAATCAAAGGCCTAAAGCTGCCAGCCCAGCCCCACCCGTCAGAAGACAGTCGCATAACTGTAAAAACTAGTCGCGCGGTGCACCAAAGCCCTGTGAACCCCCAGAGTTAAAGAAAAAAAAAAAATCACATGACCCGCATTTATCCCACCAAAGCCCTAAAGTCACTCAGTCAAAGCTTCATGTTTTGGGCTCCCCAGATCGGACTGCGTCTCTATCTCCCAGCGTTCCTGGATTGTGCTCCAAATGCTGGGGGAAAGGATGCTATAAATTGGACTCCCTCAGACTCAATCCCCCTCCTGTGCTGATGCTAACTAACCATAACTGGTTACATAACGTGTGTAATAAGGTTCATTTTCCCCACTGTCCAGCAACACACTGGGCTCAGTTTTGGGTGGGGTTGTTTTTTTTTCTACAACACTCACCCCTGTGTAAGTTCAGGCCCCTCGCTACTTTATGAGGGAAGAGGTTCCTAGTGTCCCGGAATGGTGACAAGGTGGGAGACGTCCCACACAGGTGGTGTGGCTGGAGGCTCAGCCACATCTGGGAGCCTGATGCGCGTTTCTCTGCTGCAGGAGCCACGGGGCGGGGTGGGGGGGGGGGACGTAGGAGGCGGGGTGGTGCTCTGCCTCTCTCTGTCGCCTCTGCTCTCATTCATGCCCCCGCCCCTCACCCAAGTCAATCCCTTGTTCACGCAGCTTCTGGCTGCCTCCACAGTTGTGTCCAGGCTCACCCTCTGCTTCCCATCCCCACATCCCAGATGGCCCTCCTACTCCCTCCTGGGAAGGCAGGCGGGGTGTCAGCTTCTCTCCCCAGCTCCTATTAATCTTTGTGATGCCATATCCTATGGTTTGCTCTCCTCAGGGTCTTCCTTTTTGATTCCTAATAACCTAGTTTGGAAGTCAGACAAAAGAAAACAGAAAGGAATATTAACCTCTTCCTCTTTCCATCTGGATGTTCGGACAACCAGGGAGAAGGCCGCAGACATATAGGAAAGTAGGAAGAGCACAGAGATTAAGATTCAGGACTCGAGGTCAGCGCCCAGGTTTGCCCACACTGCACCAGAGGGGTCTCACGATCCCTCCAAGCGCCCATCCTGGTACAGGGCTCGCACACGAGGAGAACCACTAAACCATCCAAGTCTAGTCCAATGACAGTGCTAGTAGTTAAAAGTAGGTCCGGAGGTTTTACAAATGAATGCCCTATGGCTGGAAGAGGTTAAGCTGCGTGTCCAAGACACACTGCTTGTCAGAAGCACGGCTGGGATTCAACCCCAGGCTGCTGGACCCACCCACCCCCCACCTTGGGGTCACCTGGCAGGACTGGTGGGCAGCCGGCTCAGAGCAAGACGGGGACACAGGGCAGAGGCCAGAGCAAGGGGGACACTTACTTCTAAAATGAAACTACCACCATGGAAGATGGGAGAGGAAAGGCAGGAGTAGTCTGGGCCTGATTTTGCTCCACGTATGAGGGAGCCAGTCACTGGTATCTGAAGACCCTTCTCCAGATGCACCAGCCCCAGTGGGACTCTCTTTAAATGTCTTCTGATTGTTTCCATTCAAAGCTATCTTCCAAAACTCAGAATTTTCCACCTACCTTTACGAATAGGATATAAGTGTAATATGGAGAAGTGGGAGGAGAAAACCACCTGTCCTGAGGGGGGGCGGGGGGGGGCATGGAGCTGTGTGTGGCAGAGTTCAAGGCTGCCCCAGGTACTAACATCCCAGCCATTGATGTCATTCCCCTTCTGGGCTGTTCTTGAGTTAGCTGTATAACAGGATGCTTTAAAATGGTTCAGAGCAGCAAAGAGTGCTGTTTTGATGGGACTCTGAGGAAAACCCTCATATGGGTTTCAGAGATATAATGGGAAAAATCCCTGGTGGCCTTGCATTACAATCCTTGAGGGGCTTCAGAGTTGATGAAGGACAAAGGTGGGGTCTTTTCCCCCAACTGACTTTTCAGATTCAAGGCTCCCATGTGAGGGATCCTTCTGAGGGAATGTGGGGATTCCTGCCAACAGTAATTATAGCTGGATCCTCATGATACCCTGAAAGGTTGAAATCAAGCAGCAGCTGTGGCTGTCCAGAAATGCCCTTTCTCCACAGGACTGGGGCTGGGTCTACACAGTGCCACGAGCAGTCAGGATTCAACCACTGTCCCTCTGACCTCACCTCACATCACAGTCTTCCACACGCACCACCCAACAGCCCCACTGGCCCTCTTTATGTTTCTCAAGCACACCAAGGTTTTCTCCTTTTGGTCTCGGAACTGCTGTTTCCTGGGCCTGGAACGTTCTTGCCCAGACTTGTGCCTGGCTGGCTTCTTGGCATCACTCAGGCCACTCCTCCAGGAGGCCTCCCTCACCAGCGATTCTAAAGAAGTACGGGACCTCACTTTCCCACCTCCGTGTTTTATTTTCTTCACAGCAATTACGACTAGTATTTTCTAATGTATTCATTCTGTTACTGTCTTTCTCCTCCCCTGGAATATAAGCTCGATGAGAGCAGGAAACTTCTCTCCCTCGTCCTCACTGCTGCATCCCGAGGACCTTGCCTGGCACATAGCAGACACTCAAGAAAGTTTGGTTAGACAGGTGAGGGAGAGGATGCTGCTCTATGTGGGGCCAGCTGCCCCCCTCACCCAGACGCGACCACCAACTGGCAGGGGTCTGCAGGCCTCCGGGGAGCACATTGGCGTGTATCAGCCTCACCATGCCCTTGCTACAGGGACGGCATTTGGGCTCACGGTGGACAGAAAGAATTATAGGATTTGAGCTGATGAAATTGCATCTGTCATGTACCAGCTGGTTTTCAAGATAGGAAGGAAAGCCATAGAGCTTTCTCGTTTTAGGTACAACTACTGTGTCCTAACCCATTTCTCTCAGCAGTGCCCCATTTTGAATGATTGTGGTTTTCTCTCATTTTTCTTTGAAGTATTTATTCACAGCTTGGTTTGCGGGAGTTGGAAAGCGGGTCTGGGGAAGGTTGCTGAGCCCTCCGCTGACACAGAAGAGGAGGTCACCCACTGGTCACTGGTCCTGGCTCTTCGCAAGACAATATGGCGAACTTTATTAAGATTAAAGGCAATCACCATTCATGGGCTTCATTTACAAGGATTTTGTAAGGAGTCCGTGGAACCTGCCCCAGGGGGTCCTCTGGTTCAACTTTCCAAAGTGCAACACCTTCCATGACATGGCTAACATAACTGTCCGACCTTTGCGTGAACAGTCAGCTACCTCACCAAGCAGACAGCCCATATTTTACCCCCGACAAACCTTTTCTGAGGAAATTTCCCAATAAAATCGATTATTTTTCTTTTAAAACCTTTTTCTATGGGCAGTTGGTAGATATTTTAAAGTTTGGGATTTGGGCCATATGGAGTGAAATATTTAGAAATGTTTAGAGCTATTTTGTTCCTTAGGAAAATGAGATTGAGAATAACCTAAGAGAAAATACTGCACCATTGGCTTTTCCCATTCATAAACACATGCTGCTTGGCACTTACTTCTCTGACATTCTGTGAGGTGAGGGAGCCTGGAGTTGAAATTTCATTTGCATGTTATCCCACTGGTGATAGGAAATTATTTCTCCTTGGCCAACTCTTATCACGCAGATTGCTCTAAAATCAGATTACAGATGTTTGTTTTGATTGATTAGTTAGTCCTGCCTTTAAAAAAAATCGCTCATATCTTATCAGTGAGAATAAAGCTGAGAAAGCAATTACAAGACTTACTTGTCAGTTTCTGAGAGTGTTTTAACCAGAAGCTCCACAGAAATAACTCCTAGATAAAGGTGAGACAGAAACAAACTTCTTTAAAATCATGAGTAAATCTGTCAAATCTGTCAAATAACCCGAGGGGCCACGAATTTAATGAAATCCAATTAAGTTGTCCTGTGCATCAGTGAGCACCCATTAAATGCCAGGTTATTCCAGTAGCTGCACAGGATAGAGGATAAAAAGAACTTGAAGTTCACACTCGAGGTGCCCAGAGGAGCCTGATCTCCGTCCTCCCGTCCCCACCAGGAAGTCATTTAATGGGTCCACTTCATGTTCTGGCCAAGTGTCATGGGTTTCTTACAGGGATAAGAGAAATGGGGCTTAGCTTTGGGGAGATGCTATGTACACACTCCAGGTTTGGGGACCAGACCTCCTGGTGTGAGTCTCAGTTCAGCACCTCCTAGTTTCATGACCTTGGGCACGTTTTTTAACCTCCCTGTTTGTTTCCTCACCTACCACACAACAATACTGTTTCTCTTGCAAGGCTGTCGGGAATCAGAGATAATCTATGTAAAGCTCCTAGAAGAGTGAGTCGTCCTCGGTAGCCTGCGCCAGCTGCGGGCTCTGGGTTTGTATATTCCTCCCAGCTGCCGACCCGCTAGCCCGGCACGCAACTTCCAGAGGTTCCTAAGTTGATCCTGCTGGAAGGTGACCTTGGAGGATCTGAGCCAAGACAAGCGGCGGAGGCCTTTGCTGGCCCTCGGCTTTTTAGCAAGGGCTGGTGCTCTGCAGAGGGGCTGATCCGGGGCCCCGGGGCGGAGGCCCACGCGGCGCAGACGGACGCCGCGGAGAAGGCGGGTGAGAGCAGGCGAGGGAAGAAAATCCGGGATAATGTGTTTAATTTGATCCGTTCCCTGGAGTCATTAAAATGCATCCTCCCCTGGACTCTAAAATTCTTGAGCTGAAATAATCAGTCCAACAGGCTTTTTGCTGGAGATAATGCGAGCTCACCTCGCAAGGCGCTGGAAAGCTCAGGCCTGTTGAAATACTGCCCTCTTGTGTCGCGGGATGGGAACCGCCTCTTCGGGAACCCGCTCAGCGGGCCAGCCTCTCAGCAGGGAGCTCCGGTAAAGCTAAACTCCAGGGCGACCCCCAAACGCTCCGGCTAATGTGTGGGGTAGGAACGGGGGTGCCAGGAGTCCAGTTCCTTCTTCACGTGATGGAGAATGTCTGTCGTTCATTTTCAAGGGGTCCCCAAACGAATTCTGAAGGAATTATTGACCTCTACTATATCCCCTCAACGAGGGACAAAAAAAATACAGACCAGACCAAACTCCACACAGGAACTCCCTGTTTCCCTCTCTCTCTTCCTCTCTCCTCCTTTTGCTCCATTCCTCCCTTCCACTTATTGACTGGCTTCTAAGACACTAGAGCCCTAATGTTCTCACCAAAAAGAAAAAGGGTAAGAAAACAAAGTTGTGGGGTTTTTTTTAAGTAGGCTCCAGGTTGGGGGAATTCACTCAAGCCAAGGACTTGAACTCAATGACCCTGAGATCAAGAGTCAGATGCTCAACCAACTGAGCCACACAGGCGCCCCCCAAAACAAAGTATTTAGAACAAGAGCTGTGGCATTATAAACACTTAATAACAGTAGCTATGCTCAGTCCTTATTATCTTTTTCTAAGTCTCAGGCTTTGCCCCGAGTACAGCTGGGAAACATAAAAATGGCCCCTGCTCCCATGAAGCTTACAGCCACAAATTCTGGGCTTCGAGCTATTTGGGGTTTTGGCCATACCAGCGAGCAAAAAAAGAATAATGTTGCCAGTGTCTAATAAAAAATTCCAAAACAACAATTCGTGATAGCTCAAGACCCACTAGGAAATATTAGCGCCATTTCTCTCAAACACAGCCCGAATTTTCACAGGTAAGTGTCTGGATGCCTTGGGGAGCTCTTTTTCTTTTCTCAAACATCTCCATGAAATATAACTCCCCTCCTTCCAATTCCAATGCTTAGCCACATTTTTAGCTAAAGGAGAAAATTATCTTCAGGCCGGTAGAATATGGAGCTGCTTGGTTTGAATGGTGTTTTTCTCACTCTGGTTGAAATTATATTCCTCTGTCTTATAGAATTAGAGTCTCCAGGAGCCCCCTGCTAAAATCCACATGTCCTTGCACACGTCACCTCATTCATTATTAGTTTATGAGATTGATTTGTTAAACGCTTCCCAACTTGATGGCTACAACCAGGGAGGCTCAGAATGAGCACACTTTTCAAAATAGAATTTTCTCATTTTAAAAATCATAAATACTCACTGTAGAAAACTCTGAAGAGGAAAATTACCCCCAGCATGAGATTCTCCTTTCCAGCGAAATCATTATAGATCTCAAGATCTAGATAAAAGGATGCAAACCCCATTCCACGACTTGAAGAAGTCCCCCCAAATTTCTGCAGACAGATGAGGAGTCTACTTGTTCATAGTCAGTCCTTAGTTCCAGATTCTACCTCCACAAAGGCTATGTCCACTCTACCGGATCTACCCCAGCCCTAACACACACAAGTGCACCGTACAACGCCACCCACATAAAACATGCCTGTGGTAAGCTGAAGATGGGGAATGAGAAGAATGCACTGTAGCAAGCAGCTTCAAATAAGACATTTTCCAGGCCTTTCTTACAATGTCCTTTGGCCATTCCCTCTGCCAGAGAACTTCCACCCACTATGTGCTCTGCTGTCCTTGGTCCGCCACTTCCTGCTCTCATTAGGCTCCTGCCCGCTCTCCTACCCCTGGGCCTTCCCTTCTAACTCAAGGGCTTACATCACGTTATTTTCTAAAGCAAGAATAGTTTGCACCCAAAGAGAAACATGACTGCCAATCGTTAAAATAATGAAATGTCCAGCCCTATTGCATTTTTTTAATACTGTGGGTAGTATATGGTTCTGTAGCCTTTTAAAAGTCAATGATATTGTGAACATTTCACCATGTCAATAAAAATTACTCCAAAATGTATATATCACATCGCATGTCACCATGAGGATGAGTCAGTGTTCTTGAGGAAGGGGTTGCGTCAGGAGCGTGAAGGATCTGAGAGGGAGCGCACCTCAGTGGGCAAAGGAAGGCTGGTGCTAGTTCTTGGGGGATGTGATGTTCCTGTCTCCCTTGGGGAAAGGAGCAACACATTACCAAGAGGGGTGCAGAAACAGGAAATGCCCCTGGAACACTGGTGATTTAGCTCAGGCTCGGGTCTGTGAAGGAGTGAAGCAGACATCCTCAGATAGCCTTTGCTGAGACACTAGAAATGTGCCACGTTCCTAAGGAATACAGCAATGCCAACAGGTGATACTTAAACATGGGTAACTGTGTGATTGCAACAAGAGGTGGGTAGAATAATAAATCCAACTTCTTTAAGTATTAGCTAGGCTAATGTACCGCATAACACACACAGTTAGAAATAAACGCAATTAAAATAAACTTCTGGAAAAGCTTACCTGGCTTTTTACAAATTTTGAGTATTAGAAACCACCTGAGTAGGGCGCCTCCCGAGTATGTATTTATGTAATAATACCTCGAGGGGTACTTTAACTGACATCTTTATGAAGAGAACACAAAGATTGGATTAGAATATGTGGGCCCTTGCAAGAAATTCGGCCCACTTATAATTTACTGTATAAACAACTCACTACAGTGTGTCCTGATCATCCGTTGTGCTTCTTTCTCTAAGACTTCGTGGGAACCCTCCCCAGCATGGGCAAGGCTGTTCAGATGTTGACCTCCCTTTGTTGTATCTCAGACAGCTCTTGCCCCCACCACTGAGGCTGGGGAGGTACACTTGTTTCAAGGCTCTGGTAGAATCACAGATACTTCAGAAATGTTTGCTTTTGTACTTGCTTTAGTTGTATTGTTTGAACAATTTCTATGAAAGGGTCAAAAAAAAAAAAAAAAAAAAAGCCCTTAAAAATTCTTCTTGGTCTGACCCTTAAAAAAAACCCAGACTCACTTCATTCCCCATTCTCGGGCATCCTTTCCTTGGCCTGCCCCCCCCCACCCCATTCTTCCACTTTGCCTAATTTCTTTTTTTTTAATATTTATTTATTTATTTTTAAAGAGAGAGAGAGCACAAGAGCATGCAAGCAGGGGGAGGCGCAGATGGAGAAAGAGAATCCTGAAGCAGACTCCACGCTGAGCACAGAGCCTGACGTGAGGCTCAATCCCAGGACCCTGAGATCATGACCCGAGCTGAAACCCCAAGAGTCGGTTGCTTAACCGACTGAGTCACCCAGGTGCCCCTCACTTTGCCTAATTTCTGATGCAGACTCTCCACTGACAATCTGATTTGTCAGATCTTGGCCACCCCTTCTGAATTCTATCCCTGAATTCCTAAGCCTTTGCCCTGGAACTTGCTTTTAGACCCCCTTGCTCCACATCTTCAAGCCACAGGCCAGCCCTTTGCCTTTGCCCTACTATTTTGGTTACCTATCTCCACATAACAAGCCACCTCAAGACCTCGTGGCCTAAGACAGCACTGCCATTTCTTTGTTCAAGATTCTGTGATTTAGGCAGGTTGTATAGGCATAGCTCGCCTTCGTTCCATGGGGACCCAGTTGGGGTAGCTTGACCGGAGCTGGACTGTCCACTTCCAAGATGGCCTTATTCACGTAGTTGGCAAGTTGGTCTCGGTGAACAGCTGGGACTCAGCTGGGACTGTCAGCCAGAGACTTGAATTATCCTCTCTGTGGCCTCTCCAGATGACAAGGTTGAGCTTCTCATGGCATGGCCATCCTAGGGTAGTTGGACTTCTTTTATGCAAGTTGGTTTCCTCCAGAAAGCAAAGTGGAAGCTGCACCGTGAGATGCTTGGAGGCAGCAATTTGGAGCAGAGAGCACTGGACTGAAGAGTCATGACCCAGCGCCCCCACCCATGAGCTGAGTTACCCTAGACAATTCACAACTATTGCTGTTTTCTCATTTTCACAATACTGGGAAGTGGGTTTGGGAGAGAAGATAAAACCATCTTCAGCACCAATTCTAATGTTCCTAAGTCTAATCTGAATTAAAGAGTAAATGGATAGCCATAAAAGATCACTATTGAACCCAACTAAAAATATTTACTTAGCATCTATCTTGGACAATTCTGGGTCACTACAAAAGAAAGGAGTTTGAATGTTTGTTGGCAGGCACAAATAGGTAAAAAGTTAGCAAAAATATGCAGAATGGATGGATCCGTGGTTCATTGCAAATAAATAGTCTGGGAAATATATTGAGTTCCTTCAGTAATGCAAGAGTTCACTGAATGTTAAGATGATTTTGGAGGGGCGGCGCCTGGGTGGCTCAGTCAGTTAAGCATCTGCCTTCGGCTCCAGTACTAATTCTGGGACCTGTTGGCTTTGGACACTGAACAACAGAAGGAATTGCAATGGACAGGGTAGCTGGAGGTTTACCTGTCGGAACCCCCCCGCCGCTACCACCACCATCTCTTCTATTACCTGATCATTGAAATCATGTCAGTGGGTGAAGACAGCCCAGATCTCCAATCTCCTGACAGGATTGACTGTGGCACCCTGAGTTTCATCTCAGAAGGAACATCTAGAGGGCCAACTAAGTTGGGGTTTTCTCGAATGTGAGTGACATGCAGAGGCTTCATAAAGATCACATGAGAAAGCACAGGTGGGTCATCAGGCCTAACCTGGTGCCTGGCACATAAGCAAATGCTCAGTGATGGTTTTGCAACCATGTGCTAAAGTTCCACACTTTCTCAAGTGGCTCTGTATGACCCAACTTCAATTAGATAAAAATGGGGTGGGAGAAAGTCAAACCTAAGCTGAATCTAGAAAGTCAAGCTATTAAGAAGAAGGAACTAGGGGCGCCTGGGTGGCTCAGTCGTTAAGCGTCTGCCTTCGGCTCGGGTCGTGGTCCCAGGGTCCTGGGATCGAGCCCTACATCGGGCTCCCCGCTCCGCGGGAGGCCTGATTCTCCCTCTCCCACTCCCCCTGCTTGTGTTCCCTCTCGCACTGTGTCTGTCTCTGTCAAATAAATCTTTAAAAAAAAAGAAGAAGAAGAAGAAGAAGGAACTAGTGTCACTGTCCAGAGCCAGGTCCACTGGAGAAACGCCCATCTCTTCAGCTTGCTCTGACCGTCCACTCGTACTGCAAGCTCACACAGCCCTGGGGCCCCATGGGCTATCGATGGACCTTCATGGGCTCTGAGACAAGGCAGCACCGCAGGAGAAGCTTCGGTTCCCCCACAAGGACTTAGACACATGGGAGGGGACGAAACACCACAGAAAGGACTCGGAGCCCGGCTCTGACATCACCCAACTGTAAGGCCAAGTGAGCACATTCCCGTTACTTTGCTGGGCCTCATTTCCCTTGCCTCTAACAGTGAAGCTGGAGGTGAAAGAGGAGGAGGGTGTTGGACCACATGATCTCTAGGGGTCCTTCAGCTGTATTCATCCTCTACTAAAATTAAGTAGACTCCAGGTTTCCAAACTTTCCAGTTTTAGTTTGGCCTAAATGCCAAGTGAATGTCAATCATGCTTCTCCATTTGAAATAAAAGACACACCTGTGTCTTCATTCTCGTGGACAAATGCCTGGTTGACAAGTTTGTTCTTGTGATCTTTTTAAATGGAAGATTAAAAACCTTGACTAAAGTCACACCAAAAGCAGGTGAGAGAATCCGGTTCTTCTGACTATAAATGTTCTTTCTAATCCTATGTCTATGATTTCTATAATCAAAGGGGGCAATATTGCAAGGGCTCATGAAACTGAATGTGGAAAGGGAAAGTACTGAGGAATGCTGAATAAAGTATCTGATGTCTTCTGATCTCCCATCTTAATTTTATCAGAATCTAAGGAAGAGGGAGGAGCCTCCACCTCACTGACTACCCTCCACTACACAGACATAGGGGCGGACCAGGTGAAGAGATGGGGTGGTGGACAGGAAGAGTGGGCTGACCCTTCAAAAGACACCCGCTACAGGGCTCTTAAAGAAATGACTCCAGAAGTGTTTTTCTTATTTTTTTTAAAGATTTTTTTTATTTATTTGTCAGAGAGAGAGAGAGAGAGAACCCAAGCAAGGGAAGCAGCAGGCAGAGGGAGAAGCAGACTCCCCACTGAGCAAGGAGCCCAGGACTCAGTCCCAGGACCCTGAGATCATGACCTGAGCCGAAGGCAGACACTTAACTGACTGAGCCACCCAGGCATCCCAGAAGTGTCTTTCTTATTGTGAACCTTTTCTCATTGTCGCTTCTCCAAAGCAAACATAAGTATTTCCAGCCAAGGTTCTGGTTTTTCTGTTGTTTCAGCTAAAGATCCTTTTGAACATGCCCCCAGCACCACTAGCTCATGTATGTATTTTCTCCCCAAAATTTGCCGTAGTGACGCGGTTGGCTCCCTAGAGCCTATGCCTTCAAATCTCTGTATTTCAAGTGTTTGGCTGCCAAAATCTATTATGTGAATAATCTGTTTTGTTCCTGTTTTGTTTTTCTTTTTCTAGTAATTTCAGGGATTATTGATGTGTAAAAGGATGAAGGGCTTAAAAGAATAAAATAAATTTTAAAGAATACTTTCTAAATGGCTTTTTATCTTTTTGTTTACAAGTTATACATGCTTATTGTAGAAGATTTAGAAAATATAATAAGGCATATGGAGAAGAATTACTTGGCTATCAACCCCACCACCGTGAGAGACATCACTATTGACATTGTAATTTTTTTCTGTGGGATCAATCTGTACTCTTTGGAAACATAATTTTTTTTCCACTCAGCTGCATATGATGAAGCACATTCTCTGACAAAACTAAAGTATATCTTGTTCTCAGACCTAAGTCAGAATGCCACCTTTTGGGGCACTTTTTTTTTTTAATTCTTTTTGCATAACAGACAATTCAAAAAGGAACAACCCAGGGGCCCCTGGGTGGCTCAGTCTGTTAAGCTTCTGCCTTCAGCTCAGGTCATGATCTCAGGGTCCTGGGATCGTCGAGCCCCACGTCAGGAGCTCTACTCACTCTCCCTCTGTGTGCTCTCTCTCTCTCTCAAATAAATAAAATCTTTAAAAAAAAAAAAACCAACCCAGCAATATATTAATTTTTTGTCAAGTTAAATATGGCTTGTACATTTTGTTAATAAAATTGGTTGTTATTAAGCATGGCTTTTGAAAGGTTTGGGTGTGAACATGTTTGTTATCTTTACATTTTTTTGCATTCAAATAGTTCCAGTTGGCCAGTTTGTAAGTAAACATAATTACAGCTATTTTTTACAATATTACCCAAATCTCTGAGACTTACAATGAAAATTTATTCTTGCTCGTGTGACGTTCAGTAAAGTTTAGGCAACTCCCTTCCTTGGCTCTATTACAAGCGGTGACTTAGGGATACATGTTCTTTCCATTTAATAGTTTTGCCATCTGGAACATGTGACTATGGAAGAAGAAGAAAGTGGAGAGAGAAGGGAATCATACAGTCAGCTTTTTGTTCAACTTGAAAGTGGAGTACATCCCCCCTCCCACATTTTATTGGCCAGAAACCTGTCACATGATCTGGACCTACCTGTGAGGGCATCTGGGAAATGTAGTTTTCCTTTGTGCCTAGTGGAAAAAAAAATGGTAAGCTCATAATGACTTACAGGACCACTTACAAATGAAGTGTTCCTTGTGTTTCCATCTTAACACCATTTGTTGTTTGGCCATTTAAAGAACTATTCATTGTACAACCAATTGGATTCCATAATCCAACTCTCTCCTTGATGGCTAAAATAGCAGAGCACAGTATATGGAAGCATACACACACGTTTTCTCTCTCTCTCTCTCTCTCTCTCTCTCACTCTCTCTCGTTGCTATCGGCAACTGTGCTAACAGCATAGTTGATTTGGGTATATGAATAATAGATCCTTATAATAAGCGTAGCTCTGTGTCAGACACTGTGCTGTGTGCTTTACTTTCATGCATTATCTCAATCGATCTTCACAAAATTATATGAGGCAGTTACTAATTATTATTTTCACTTTACAGATAAAGGAATGAAGCTTACAAGTGAGATAGCTTACTCAAAGTCATACCACGACAAGGTGGCAGGGCTGGGGCTCATGTCCGAGTCCATCTGGCTCTGGAGCCTGTGTTCCTAACTTCCGCGCTGTACCACCACCACCCCCCATCAGAAAGACGCTGCCAGAGTGAGGAGAAAGGAAGCCCCGTGCCGAAGGAGCCTCAGGCTTTCCTGACCTTACTGTCACCATGGTTCTAAGCTGGATGATCTGTCCTCAGATCCTGAGCCAGTTCTGCCATACACGACCTAGACTGAAGATGTGGGTGGCCAGCTCTATGCTGCACCCCAGGAGGATGCTCTCACCATTCTGCTCTGCTTCAGCCCTCACTCCATTTCCAACCGGACCACCAGACTGACTATGATGTGCAGCATGGCGGGAAAGCACACCTGTTACATTAGTCTGGGCCATCCTTGCTTACATTTGATATATTGCCATATGCTATCTTTAAATGTTTACACCTGCCAGCTTGCATTCCCCAGCTAGAGGGTAAGCCGGAAACCAAAGCCACGTGTTTCCCCAGCACTTAGCACAGTACAAGGCACAGCAGAGGTATCTGAGAAACTCAGGCTGATCTGGGGAGGGTAGCCCTGATGTCACCTCTGTACCTCAGGGTCCTCTTCTACAGCATTAGGGATTTGGGCGGGAAAAGATCGAAGGTCTCCCCCAGCTCTATAGTTCTGTGTATCCCTGGGCACTACTCGTCAAGGACACACCGTCAAAAAGTTTTGTAAATTTTTCCTGCAAAGCCAAAGTCACCAGATGATCACACGGTGAGTAGAGTCACATACTCACCAGCTAACCTTGCCAAACACACGGAACCATAACTGAGTTATAAAGAAAATTGCATTTTAAAGTGACAAAAAGCCATTATTACAAAATGACTAATAATGCAGCAAAGAGCCGTGAAGTGATTCTTGCCCAAGTCATTAATCAATTGATGCACTTTGAAGAGAAGCTTCCTTATGCATGTTGCTAGTCATTTATTCAAATCAAGTAAATATTGTCCGCATTGTCCACTGAAAAAGTACAGGGTGATTTATTAAGAAATGGAGCAGATGAAATTTCTTGGAGAAGCTTCACAATGAAGGATTCTTTCAAAAAAAGTGTTTTCAGGGGGCACCTGGGTGGTTTGGTCAGGTAAGTGTCTGACTCATGGTTTCGGCTCAGGTCATGATCTTGGGTCCTGGGATCGAGCCCCATGTCGGTCTCCGCACTGGACATAGAATCTACTTGAGATTCTCTCTCACCCTCTCCCTCTGCCCCTCCCTCCCTTAAAAAAAAAAAGTGTTTTCAGGGCATCAGGTGGCTCTGCAGGCTTCGTGCTGTATATGCTCATCTTTGGGCCTCACTAGGTTCTATCTGATGTTATAATGCAGTGAAGGTCAAGGCAACCTTCAGTTGTCTCACGGGTTAGTTGCTCTCAGGCATGGGAACAATATCATTCAAGAGGCAAGAGCTTGGTGACAAAGACCCTGATACCCACTGTTACTTTTTTTTAAGTCAAATGGCTTACCTCCCTTTCTGGTTTGTCAAATAGGTAGTTACTTTCCTGAATCAAAGGCCTCCAACTTGGGTGGGTTTTGTTTGAACATGGTGGCATCTCCTAGCAGGGTGTGTTACGTCAGGCTTATTCTACAGCTGTTATTGCTGCCACAGGGAGAGAAGGGGGAGGGGAAGGAAAGTTCTAGGACCTGCAACCAGTCATCTTTTACCACTCGGAAGGAAGTGCTCAAAACCACCGCAAACATGAAGCCATGGGAAAATTCGACATAATGACCCCCTTTATCATCAGCCAGGATATAATCATAGCCAGAGGGCAGAGCAATCCGTCGGTGCCAAGTTGGGACAAAATTTAGACCAGGTTCTAGCTACCCAATGGCAAGCCTCTAGTAAATTGAGGTAAATTTTTTAAAGCTCATTCTTTGAGTTCAAGGAAGCATTTTTTTTCCCCTTTCATATGGACTATCCTAGAAACCCTGCCTGGGACTTCTCACACGAGTTTTGTGATCCAATTTTGCAAGGTGGCTTCAAACACGCACTCGGAAACACACACACCAACACACAGTTAGACGTCTTCCCTTTCTGCTGCGTCCTGCGAACACCTCCAGGATCCCCTGGCCCCTCAGGAGGAACATCTGTAAGGCCTCTACAAGTGTGGAAGAATTTGTCTCCTTCCTTTGGAAGAAATGACAGCAACCAGAAGGGAGAATCCCATGGGCAATATCTGACCCCATCCCACTTTCATTCCCGCCATAATTGAATATCGGTCTCAAATAAAAAATGAATGACTTGAGGACTAGATTCATTGTTGAAGGAGTGCTTCGTATAAATGTTCCAGTACAATCCGTCCTTCTTGCTGGCATTCACGGAGAGTCCTGGGTGTGTCAGCACAAATTCTACCTCCTAAAGGTCACCCGGCCCACCCATTTCTCCCCATCTCCACTCCTTCCCCCGCAGGATTGTAATAGTCTCCCAAGCACGGTCCGCACCCTGTGCTGTCCCTCCATCCCCCCGCCCCCAGCCCCAGTGTGCTCTGATAAGCCCATCTCCCCACTCCCGCTGGTTCCCAGGGCTCTTAGACCAAGTCCAATCCTCACTGTGGACTACAAAGTCCTGCCTCTGCCAGTCTCTTCCACCCAGTCTCTCTCCGCTGCCCCACGCTCCTTACTCCGCAAAGAAAACAAGCTCTGTCTGGTCCTGGGAAGCAGGTCCTAGCATCCCTTAGGCCTTTGCCTGCAGGTTCTCTTCATCTGGCCTTACCAGTTACCCCACCCCCACCTTGCCTCTGCTCCTCCTTTGGGCCTGATTTATGTGTCACATCCTTGGGGAAGCCTTCCTTACTCCCCATACCAAGTTGGGAGCCCTATTTGATGTTCTCAGGGCCCCTGGTACGTCTCCCTCATGGCCTTTCTCAGCTGTGACCGAGTGATGGTTTGTTCACGTATTGAACAGACTGCTCATCAGTGCAGCTGAACAGCCCAGGGCCTGGGTTCTGGAGGCGGACTGCACAACCCAGACCTTAGGTCCATTCGCTAGTGTCCTGGGTAAGTCACACCGCCTCGCTGGGCTTCTATTTCTGCATCTGCCACATAGGGCTGGTGACAGCAGCTGTGTCACAAGGGGGCTTTGGACAGCACGTAGATTAGACAGCGAGTAGCCCGTGCTTGGCATATAGTGAGCACTCAGTAAAGAGTAAGAAGAAAACATTAGTAAGTACCCAAAACTTGTTTGCTGAAAGAATGATGCTTTTCTTATCAAATGGGGTAACAGCGTTTGTCCTGCCAACCACTCAAGATGGATTTGCAACGAAGTGAAGGACTGAGTGCCGAGAGGCCTTTTCCCTCGTGTTCAGCGCAGCACTCGTCCAGTCCCTCGTCCAGTCCTACCGCTCCTGTCTACACTCTCCTGTCTTAAACCTTATCTTGCTTGACCAAAAAAATCTCAGTGACCTAATTTTTTTTTTTAACAAGAGTAAGGTTGAAAGAGAGTTGGGTGTCCTCTTATCTTCTACGTAAAAACTTTTTGCCAGAAAAGCCATGCCCATATCACCTCCCTTCCCACCAAAGAGAGACAGCTTTGGGAGCACAAGACATCTCCCCGGGAGGACACAAGGCTTGTCCTGTGCAAACACGGTCTCCCCGGGTCCGGGGCTCACAGTCTAGCACGTCATCCCCTGGGGAAAATATTAGCCCTTCGTGAATCAACGGGCCTTGAAGTTTCCCTGCAGGGGGACGGGTACTATTTAAAGCTCGCCCCCGCTGACTGCTAACACCCAGCAACAGCAGGGGCAGTGAAGCATGCCGCGGTGCAGGAGCTAGGCCTTAATTAATCAAGCTACTCCCAACCCTGTCCACAGTCAATGCATTTTCTCTAACTTAGTTCAGTGCCGCATGGAAGTGTATATTCCAGCTATGAATAGAGTTCTAGAGGTAGATGGCTTCTGAGGGTTGGAAGGCATCTGAGGACCCATGACCCCCAAAGCCTGTTCCGTGCACATCCATGATGCTTTCTCCTCAATGCGTGGCCAAGCTGCAGGCCCCAACCTTCCCGGCTGGGTCCCTTAGCACAAGGATGGGCAGGGCCCAGGCCGCGCCAACGTGGAGACGGCTCCCGGTTGATCTGCCCAGTGGGGCTCTGGGGCAAGGTAGGACAGCCCAATGCAACAGCAGCGATGCAGCCAAGGTTCATGTTTGGAACCGAGAAAGGACGGTGGGGCCAAGGAGAAACGGGTGAGGAGTCTAACCAGGAGCAACCAGGGACTGAGAAGAGATGACATGGCAGAGTCCTCCAACCACATCGGGCAAGCACTCTTCCTAGACACCTGTGGGTCCTGGGGTGAAGTCGCAAGGCAGGTTGAAGTCTTCAGGGGAGCAGACCACCCCAAACAGTGAGAAAGGAAGGAGGAAATGAAATATCATCCAGAGATACTGAATGATGCCTGGGCTGGGAGTCAAGAGCTCTGCTGTCCAGTTCTGCCCCTGCCCCATGAGCCCTTGGGTAAATGACACGATCAGAATGGAGTGCTCTCGGGGTCGCCACAGCACCCTCAACGGAATAGGCACGTGGTAGAAACGGTGCGAGGGAGTGTCTGCAGAGGCTGGTGTAGTTGCAACCTCCCATCCTGATCAAGAAGGTTCACACCCAGCTGCCCCCAGGCCCCAGGCATCTTAGAAGATGGGCAGTTGCCAAGCCGGCTGTGGTAAGTCCGTGTTCTCCAGCACGAATGTCCAGGAGGGAGGACCTCTGACAGGAAATGGCAAAAGACCCTCCTCGCCAAGTGTGTTTCTCACAAATCTCCAAGGAACCATTCTATACGTGCACTCCCGGAAACCCGTTCGATCCTCTGGCCACCACCGTGCCTCTCAGAGCTCCAACCACAGCCCAGCGGCTGCTCAGTGGCCCTCCGCCTACTGTGCTGAGGCCACGCCTGCCCTGGGCTGCCCTCGGCCAAAGACAGGGCAGAGCAGGGACACTGAGGCAGGTCCATTCCAGGGAGATGCGGGCCCCTCTGACTTTGACCAATGACTCCCAACAGCCCCGCCAGACTTCCTTCAGCTGCACAGGGGTCTAGGATGCTTCTACCCCATTTTCCTTTCCCCTCCCTCCCTGGAGTGAGACCTGCACCTCCCGCTGCCTCTCACAGCCTCCCCTGGCCCCCTGCCACCTTCCCCTCGGCCGCGTCCCTAATAAATCTTGCTCATTTCACCCCATCTCAGTGCCCGCCCCTAACACCGCTAGTGACCATCTCCTAACTAGTTGTTTCTCACTGAATTGTTCTGCCTATTCAGTTAGAGCCGTCGGGCCGATCTGCGTGAAAAATGTTTTTAGAAGGTTTTCCCAGCTGAACCCAAGTAGAGATTTGTGTGCAGAGCTAGCAGTAGGTCTCCTCTCCGAGTGTCTATGTTTATCAATTCATTTGCCTTCAGGCTTACGAGATGTCTGGACTAGAACTCAAACGGTATCAGTGACCGGGGGTCAGGCATAAATAGGCACGACCAGCAGACCGGTCTCGAGGGCTAAACAGAAGCCAGATTAGAATGGGGCTCTGGGCTCCTCTGAGCAGCCACCTGACAGGCAAGCAAGCACCCACAGACTAGAGACTGTCATTTGAAGTTGCCTCCTCCAGGCAGGCTTATCAGCGTTTGCCTACCTTGCGGGGAGAGCAACAGGGATTTACTGTCTGTATAAAAGTTAAAACACTGACCTTCATGCATTGCTGATGGGAATGCACCATGGTGCGGCCTGTGCAAAACCGTGCCTCTGAGTCATACGCTTAAAAATTGTTTAAGCGCACTTTCCAACCAGGGCCCAGCAGCACGGCTCCCACAAAGAAGAGTGGCAAGAAGAAGGGCCGTTCTGCCATCAACGAGGTAGTGGCCACAGAACACGCCATCAACATTCACAAGCACATCCATGGAGTGGGTTTCAAGAGGTGTGCCCCTCGGGCACTCTGAGAGATCTGGAAATCTGCCATGAAGGAGACGAGAACTCCCGATGGGCGCATTGACACCAGGCTCAACAAAGTTGTCTGGGCCAAAGGAATAAGGAATGTTCCATACTGTATCCGTGTGCGGTTGTCCACAAAATGGAACAAGGAGGAAGATTCACCAAACAAGCTCTATACGTTGGTTACCTATGTATCTGTCACCACTTTCTAAAACCTACTGACAGTAAATGTGGATGAGAACTAACCGCTGATTGTCAAATAAAGAAGAAACTATCTAACTTGAAGACAGGGAATGTTTATAAAAGATATGGGCCGGGGTAGCCCTCACCACACATCCTGCTTCTTAGGAACGAGGGCTGCCAGGACTCTACTAAGCCAACAGCCATCTCAGTGAGTGCAGGGAAACATGCCAGCACCGATGTGTGCAGGATGCAGACAACATCTGATGCTCTGCTTAGAAGTCCCCGCAGTACTAAGGGCGCCAGGGTGGCGCAGTCGGTGAAGCGTCCGACTCTTGGTTTTGGTTACATAAAATAGAAGCTCTCTATGTAGCACACCTAACAGGCCTTCGTACTGGGGGAAACTGATTATTTGGGATTACTGTTACTGACAAGAGTTTTTGTTTTTAATTTTTGGAGAAGATTATATGTGCAGTTACCCACGTATAAATGGGTATTCTAGGGGCGCCTGGGTGGCTCAGTCAATAAGCGTCTGCCTTCGGCTCAGGTCATGAACCCGGGGTCCTGGGATCGAGCCCCGAATCGGGTTCCCTGCTTGGCGGGAAGCCTGCTTCTCCCTCTCCCACTCCCCCTGCTTGTGTTCCCTCTCTCACTGTGTCTCTCTCTGTCAAATAAATAAATAAAATCTTTTAAATAAATAAATAAAAATGGGTATTCTAGAAAGAAGTTTCCCTCCCAGTGCCCTTTCTTGGAAGCAACCATTACTATCTGTTCCTTCCAGAGACTCAACAGGACTTTCAATAATGCTAAAAGTTTCTCAGCACTGGGTATGGATCAATAGCCATTCCTAGGGAGACCCGCCTCTTTTCAGGTGGATATTTTGTCCCCAGATGCAAATATGTGTATTTGCAAACACATAAACACACACAGGTTAGTCAAAAGTCTCTAACAGATTAGAAGAAAAACAAAAACAGTGGATTTATCCCTGTTTATAAATAGAAAAAAAAATCTCGAAGTTTATGGGACTTAAAACACTTAAACAAGTTATGCTTGAATATTAATAATTGAAGGGATTTTTCTGGCTGAGTTCCATTTTTAAAAAGTAGAGTTGTCCTACAGAAATAAATGTGCTAATCTAGTGACTTGCACTCCACATTCTGTGCACTTGTATAAAAATGCAAAATAGCTACACCTTTTAAACCATTTTTCTCCTGGTCCATTACTCTGCAGGAGTAATTTGAGTAGGCATTGATGATGATAAACACCACAGTTTAGAAGATATTAAACCAAGCTTATCAGAGCTCACATAGAGAAACAAATTAGGCAAACTGAAGTAATTTGAGCTAATGAAGTTTGATTCCAAACATCCAGATCAATTAAGCTTCCAGTACTTGCTTGGGCTCCTGCCCTGGAAGGCAGCAAGGAGCTGCCGCCTGGAGGGCCGGGCAGGGAGAACCGATGAGAAGGTATGGAAGTAAAGGCCACGGAGCCATTTGGCGTTTCTGAGACCTATTTCACACGTTTGAGGATCACATCATATTGAAATGAAGGGAAAGTGGACAATGCACCTATAGGCATCCTGCTTATTGAGGGTCTCTGGGGTTCCAATATTCCAAAGACCCAGTATTGTGAGAATGGGACCAGCCTTCGGGGTAAAAGCTGCCCTGTAAGAAAATGGGCCTAAGTGAGGCTTCCCTGGAAGTCTGGGAAGCCCTGGGGCTGGAAGTCAGATCAGGAAGACCTAGTCCCAGTCCTGCCACAAATGAGCTGTGCTTCCCTGCTCTAACCTACAGAATGAAAGAACTAGGCTAGATCATTTCTTTAATCTCTCACATTCTGGAAGTGTGGCAGTGTGTATCTGTGTGTGCGTGTACTCTGCATGTGTGAGCATGAGTGAAAGATCGAGGGTAGGCGGGAGGAACTAGGAAGTCCTTCCCAGCCTGGCCCTCTCCTGAATTTGGAGGAGAAGCACTTCCTTAGAGGTTTTCGCCTCCATCGGTGATGTGTCCAATGCTGCTCAGAAACTAATTCAGTCTGCCGTTTGCTGTGGGGATGGTGAATGGGGCTGTCTCGCCAGGCACACAGCTGAGAACACTGACCCTTCCGTGTTAGCCCCACCCCCAGACTCCAGCTGCAGATGTCAACAGGTGTCAACAGTTAACACCCTTCCACTTCCTTCCGTGTTCCTCACCGCCATGGACACCCCGTACCCCCATCCTGCTCAGGACCTCTCAGAAATGGACAGCAATCTAGTTAAGTGGCCTCCAAACATTTTTGGAGCACACATGCCATATCTGTGAATATTTATTTAGTAATAAAATATGTGTGAACCAGGGGCGCCTGGGTGGCTCAGTTGGTTAAGCGACTGCCTTCAGCTCAGGTCATGGTCCTGGAGTCCCGGGATCGAGTCCCGCATCGGGCTCCCTGCTCAGCGGGGAGTCTGCTTCTCCCTCTGACCCTCCTCCCTCTCATGCTCTCTGTCTCTCATTCTCTCTCTCTCAAATAAATAAATAAAATCTAAAAAAAAAAAAAAAAAAATATGTGTGAACCAGTGGTACACTGTATAATTGAATACATTACAAAACCTACACAAAACGGAAATTAAAGTCACGTAAGTTTATAAAAGAGCAGAAATAGGCATTTTAATGCTCCTGCCAGACCCCAGAGTTTCATCTCATCCTCCCCTGGGATACACACACCCCCATTTCAGAAACCACTGCTTTAGTATATTGGAGGCAACACGACAGGGCTTAAATGTGTGGCCTTGCGTCTTGAGGCCACTTTCAGGACTTTGGGTTTTATTTGGAGGATGACGGGGGACTGCAGGAGAGGACTTAGAGCCACATTGAAGGCCAATTAGCATAACTCCCAGGGACTCCCGGGTAACAGACCCTAGTTACACACCATCAAGTTCAGGAGTCACTTGGATCAGCTGTGTTAGTGGGGGGAAGGTTGGCGGTTCTACATGAGCGCTGTATTCATGCCTGAATGTACGGTATTTACTGCTCTCTGTGGTGATCTTGTATATTAAATGACTTTGAATGTACCTGGCTCAGATGAGGTTGGGCTCGCCCATGGTCTAGACCAGCAGATACTCTTGCAGCCTTATAGGGTAGATCTGGAATGTGAGGAGCTTCCAAAAGCTCTGATATGACCACCATTCACTCAGACATTGCTTTCTGCAAATGTTGGCCGGTTGATGAGGCATTTTGGGGTCTAAAAGCTTGCACTTGCCACCTGTCCAGGAAAATATTGCTGATACCTTTGCCATGTGGCCTGAGTGTAGGGACTTCCTTCCTCTAATTTTTTTAGATAAGTAAATGTACTTTGATTTACACATGTGTCTGAGTATCTGAGACTGATCTTCCTGTCAATCTGAGCCAACTATTGACTTGGCCATGTAGAAAGCTGGTGGCTGTGTAGAAACTAGGGCCCTGAAGGGTTTGGGGTAGAGGACCAACGAGATATAATTTGTATTCTTCAAAGATCCCTCTGTCCGCTGTGTGAGGAATTTATTGTAGGGAGGCAAGAAGAAGCAGGGAAACCAGTTGGGAGACTGTTGGGATAATAGTGCTGGTGGCAGTTACACGCTGGGATATATATTGAAGGTAGAACCAGCAGAATCTGCTCTTGCATAGCCTATGAAGGGGGAAAAAAGGAATCAAAGAAAACTTGAAGGTTAGGACCTGATCACCTGGGAGAACAGTGATGGTGTTTACTGAAAAGACAGCACAACCAGGTTGGGGTGGGTGGAGGACTCAGGACTTTTGTTTGAGACATAATAAATCTGAGATGCTTACTGGACATCTCTACAGCAATGTTGACCAGACAGTTCACTAATTTTCTGTCATGTGAGTCATCTGTGCACCCTTTGGAGGGAAAATATGTGTCCACTTCACAAAATTACATAAGGATATGATTTGGTCAATGAGATGGGAGTTTTTATATTGATATTGTTTAATTGTACCATCACCAGGAATCCAAAGAAAAATATTAAAATCCTACAATGCCAATTGTTCTCTTCCCCCCAATTCTCTGAGGATCCTAAGGAAGCCACAGACAAGGAATAACAAATAATTAAATGTTATGAATCGTTGTTTGAGTGCTTAATGCTCCAGTTCAAAGTCCTAATAATGGTTGACTAAGACTCTACAGCTCAGGCTTCTTCTTCAAGTCTTGGATCCAGTTCTTAGAATCTTAACCTCTCTAGAAAACTTTAGGAAGAAAGTCAACTGAAGAGAGTGGTCTTGAATCCACTTACACATCCCCATAAAATGGAAGAGAGAGCAAAGGTTGAAGGGACTCTGTGTCTCTTATGTCACAACATTCCATCCATTACCTATTAAGTTCCAGTTAATGTATTGAGTTCCAATAATTCACAGTAGTGACTCTTCCTCCCTTAAAGGGGCAGCTAGCAAGAGTTCAGGCAGGTTGGTTATAGAATGGCAAGTTCTCTCCCACTGCACAGATGGATGATCATGTTTTCTCCAAGGGCAACGCATTCATATTTAACTGGGAACCTCTGAAATTGGTGTCCTAATCAAAAGGCATGGCCTTCAGGGTAGAAATTTCAGACATTGAGGTACAAGATTGGCAGAAAGACCTGGGGTAATGCTCCTAAGCCTTCTATCTTCCCTCATGGTAAAGCTGGTTCACGCCAAGTTCAGTCTCCTTTGGGACTCTTATACATGCATCATGTGCAGGTTCTTCACTATAAAACCTCTAGAAAGCTCTCTTATGTTGGCGCTCTCCCTCCCAAGATAAATGAACATTCTCTTTTCAAACAGCCCATAATTATCAAATCACTTGATTTTTATTGCAAGGAAGAATAATTGCACCAAAATCCAGTGACCATGCTTTTTGGGAAGCTCAAAGGGAATTTCATAATTCAGAATTAATTAGGCAATGAGAGAGAACAGGAGGCATATTTTAGTATATTAATTCATGCCAAGATCAAACTCATTCCATCTCAGTTGCCCAGTGTGAATAATTATGCCATTAATCCAAGGCTGGAGGAAAGCTATGGTGACTGCAATACATTTTTAAGCAAATAAAGAAAAATGAAACTTCTCCTTCAACTAATGCTCTGAATAGAGCTACATAATAATAATACCTTTATTTATTTATAGGGCAAAAATTCTCCAGAGCGCAATAAACTATAGGATAAGCAAAATGCTAGTTAAAGAGAAAAAAAAAAAAAACAGAAGTCTTCAAGCTAATTCTGAAACAAAACATTAGAGAGGAAAAATGACTAAGGAGAGAAGCTGAAAATTTTAAAAGAGCTTGGGAAAGCACTACAGGGAAGAGGTGATGATGTGGCTTTTTCATCTCCCTCTCCCCTTCTATAGAACACTCTCCTGGTGACTCGGTGACTCAGAGGGCTAGCAGTCTGGGGGAGGAAAATTTCATACACATTTCATCAGCTCTGAGCGGGACCCCTTGTACCAATCATCCTTTGCTGTCAAGAGGCAGGGCAGCCTGCCCCCTTCCCCACAACCAGGTGCCCTTCCAGTTCATGTACAGTTTATTGAGAATAGAAGTACTGTGGGGATCAGATACCAGGATCCCTGATTTAGGAATTAAGGAATAGAGAAAAGGCAAGGAATCTGGGAACTCTCAATTGCTACCTTTTTGGTTTCCTGCGGGCACTGACTGTCTGCATGGCGCCCTCTGGTGTCCAGACTGGGTTCTCTTACTGTCCCAGCAAGGCTGTCCAGAGCAATTTTTTTTTCTCCCACAGGAGGGAGCAATACAGGGAAAATAAAATGATTAGTAGAAGACATAATTTAATTTTAAAATAATAGTTTAACTGAGTTTCAAGAGAAATGTACATTCTTAAAACTTGGATTATGCAATTTATTGAATAGAAGATCAATTAGAATATGAGAAGAGAGTTTTAGTTACTAAAATCGTAACAAGCATATTTGATACAGCAACCAAGAGGAAGCATCTAGTCATTTACCCCTTGGGCACACACAGCCCTTTAGAGAGCCCCAAGTGTGTCCACGTGTCTTATCTCATTTCAGCCCCAAATAGCTGGAGATGGCCATCTCGACCAAGGATGACCTTTCCTCAATGCTCCAACTGGCCCGTGCAAACTTTCCATATATGTCCAAAAGACATAACACATGCAACTGTGTGCAAAACAGAACTTTTGATTCATCTTCTCCCTCCCTTGCCTGTTCCTCCCTCCACTCTCCTCCTTTGGCAACACCATCTCTTAGTTACTCAGATCCAAACCCTGGGGAATCACTCTTGATTCCTCTCTTCCCCACATTTTACTTCCAATTCACTGGTAATTCCTGTTAGGTCCATCCTCAAAATAATGCTTGTAGGCAAGAACTGTCGCTACTAGTAGGTGAACATTTGAGGAGGAACAGAATATTATGCACTTTCAAAGGGTCTCCCCAGAGATACTTATTAATTACAGTAGTATTACTTATTAATTAAAATAGAAAAGTTACTATTTTACTTTGGCAGGTATGACTTTAACCTAAAGATCCAATGTGACATTACCAGTAATGGGACTGATTGACAACAAGTGCCTCCTGATGTGACACAGGACTACAGCTCAACATCGCTTCTATGATCTCCCTGCCCAAAGTCCATCACATGGATCCAATCGTGAGAACTCATCAAACCCAAATTGGGGGCCATTTTACAAAATAACTGACCTGTACTCTTAAAAATGTCAAGGTTATGAAATATAAAGACTCAGAAGTTGTTCTGGATTAAAGGAAACCAGGGGCGCCTGGGTGGTTCAGTTGGTTAAGCATCTGACCCTTGGTCTCAGCTTAGGTCTTGATCTTGCGATCATGAGTTCAAGCCCTGCATTGGGCTCCATGTTGGGTGTGGAGCCTACTTAAATAAATAAGTAAAGGAAATTAAAGAGTGGCAGGAGAAAATGTTACACATGACCTTGGTTTGTTATAAAGAACAGTATTGGAACAATTGGAGAAATATAAATAAGTTCTGTAGTTTATGTAACAGCATCATAGCCATATTAACTTCTGATTTTAATAATGGTACCGTGTCCTTAAAAGAGAATTTCTCCCTTTGGGAAAACACACCGAAGTATTTAGGTGTAAAAAGACAATATATCTACAAGTTCCACTTCAATGAGAGAGGCAGAGAAAAGCAAATGTAGTAACGTGTTGACATGTAGAACCTTGGCGAAGGCTATTTAGTAATTCTTTGTATCATTCTTGCAACTTTTCTGAAATCTTGAAATGATGTCAAAATAAAATATTTCTTTTTGAAATTGGCTCCTTCCGCTGCCTCAGCTTACAAGTGCAGTCAATCACCAGGTGCTTTTGATGCTATTTCCCAAACATAATCTAGTCACTTGTGTTCCTCTCCACTGCCACTATCCTAAAATAAACCACCCCTCCTGCAAGCACTAACAACTAACAAAAAACAGCAAATATCTTAATGCTGTAATCTTACCTTTCCAGCATCCCTTTAAATCAACATTGTATTTATGTTACCAGTCCTAACCTAGCAATAAGTTAGGAAAAGGGAGTAAATGCTATAAGGATTGGAAAAGGAGATGAAATAGTCGATTTTCACAGATGATGTGACTGTCTCTGTCAATACAGATGACCCAAGAGAATCTACAAAGTATTATAACTGGGTGCCGGGGTGGCTCAGTTGGTTGGGCGACTGCCTTTGGCTCAGGTCATGATCCTGGAGTCCCGGGATCGAGTCCCGCATCGGGCTCCCAGCTCAGCGGGGAGTCTGCTTCTCCCTCTGACCCTCCCCCCCTCACATTCTCCCTCTCCCTCTCTCATTCTCTCTCTCTCAAATAAATAAACAAAATCTTAAAAAAAAGTATTATAACTAATTAGACTCAATAAGATCAATACACAAAAAATCAATTCCTATACAACCAATCAGAATATGTATTTTTTAAGTGATAACAGCAATAAAAGTATAGGGTTCCTAGGAGTAAATCTAACATGTTAAACATGTGCACGTGAACATAATAAAAAGTTTATGAGGAACATAAAGGAAGACTGAATAAATTCAAGAAATACACAACATTGATGGATGGTGTAGTAGATCTACAAGTTACCTTTATGAAATCTATTCTCCACCTTCTTGTTTTGCTAACAAAACCCAAAATTTGCGGAGAGGATGGAAATGTGTTTTGTTAAGTTTTCTTGCAGAAAGGCAATTTTTTTTAATATTTTATTTATTTATTTGACAGAGAGAGAGAGAGCACAAGCAGGGGGAGTGGCAGACAGAGGGAGAAACAGGCTTTCCTCGGAGCAGGGAGTCCGATGTGGGGCTCGATCCCAGGACCCTGGGATCACAACCTGAGCCGAAGGCAGATGCTTAACTGACTGAGCCACCCAGGCATCCCAGAAAGGCATAAATTTTGAGGAAGTTCTGGCCAACAAGAGGTAAACAAATGTCTGGGATAGTTTTTGTTTGTTCGTTTGTTTGGCTTTCCCCTCTTCATTTTCCTTTTTCCTGAAAGAAAACAGATGTGATGCCCGGAGTAGCTACACTGTTTTGTAACAAGGAAGCAATAAGCATAAGGTTGAAAGCTCAACATGTACAGATAGAAGTCAAAGACACTTAACGAGAAGCACTGGGCAGTCACTGCAGCAGCCCTGGACCATTCTGCACCTCCAGACCGTTCGGCATAGGGAGACATAATCCTTCACTGTCTGCATTGCTCTAAGTCAGGTTTCTCTTCCTTGAATACAAAAATATTGCTCAATGTTGCAGGGTTTTAAAGATGGCGGTTCTCCCCCAGTTAATCTATAAATTAATTAACGGCAGACACTTGTGGCAGTCTTAACCTGCCTGGCAAACACAGCTGCTCTTTGCAGGGCTGTGTGAGACGTCAAACAGGAAGCCACCACATCCGGTTCTGGACTCTCTTGGGCTTTTTCTGGGACCAACCCAGATAGCTTAGAGGCTGTTTGCTTTCCTCACTGCACCTGTCCCCCTCCTTCCACCCCAAGTCACTCCATACGTTCATAAGCTCCCTTTACATTTCTTAATGCTACAGGGACACCCACCTCCTCAGCAGTGCCCTCAGCCCCAGATTCCCCTCCCCTCCCCCACATTCACACTCTGACCTGAAGCAGAAGCTCTAGGGAGTGGGCTTCACTAGAACTGATTCAACAGCAGGGGTAAGAATCCACCCTCAGTGTGCCCAGTGTGGGGAGCAGTGGGAATGGGAGTGGAGGGGAAAATTAGCTGCCCTCACCTCAAAATGAGATAAGAGGCTGCGTTTTCTTAGAAATAACCTCCGTATTCTGGTCCCCTTATGGGGGGGCTTCTGATAAGTGATTCGGCAGGTGTCCTCTCCCCTGCTCACTTCTGTGGTCACACACACCACACAGAGATGAGCAATCCTTTCCAAGCACAGCCTCTACTCCCCGGCCTCGTAGCTGGGCCCTGCCTGTGTAGCTCTGGCCCATGAGTTACCCCATTTTGCTGGCTTCTGACGTCAAACTTTCAGGTTCCGAGTACCTGGCTCATGTCTTCACCCTTCCCCTCCTGCCCCATAGTTCCCTGGAAGCCCCTGAAAGGAAGTGCATCGCAAATGCTCACAAACAAGTCCCTTGCTAATCCACGGAGCTCTGACCGTCCCCTTCCCTGGGGTTGTCTTCCTCCTCCCTGCGCAGCCTGACAGAGCGTGCAAAACTGCAGCACCATCCGTAAGCATGACCTCCTCTACACCCTGGGACTGAACGCAGGCGCCTGAGACCAAAGGACGCTGGCTTTGCTTTGAAGTCACATGGCTCGGTGGTACCAAAACCTCTTGCCTCTTTCCTTGGTTCTAGTCTCAGGTTTTGACATCCCAGCAGCACAGCAATTTTGCTTGTGCCTCAGTGTCTCTCCAAGAGATTTAGGGAAAAGAATGCTTTCATTTGGTGCTCTTGAGCTCTCTCTTCCACAAGCTGAGCTGGGGCAGGCACCCTGTCCTCTCTCTCCTTGCATTACCCCTTCTCCTTTGATCCGAGACTGATGGGTCACCTGAAGCATTCAATAAAAAGGATGGCTTTCGTCCCTTTTCTGGTTTCTAGAGTAGAACACCTTGTTGGCTGGGCCCAGGTGTATGACCCTGTTTGGCTCCTAGCCTCCAGTGGATGGAAGTTGAATCTCACTCCCTCACACACTCAGCTGCCTGAGTAGGAGACCCTCCCTCCTCTCAGCTGTCTCTCTCAGGCCCCAATATGGCGTCTTGAGAGGCTCTCTCTAGCCTCGATGCTTTCAGTCTTCCATTCAGCAATTAAAGGAGCATTCATCAAGCACCATCACTTTTACAAACCACCCAGTTTGAGTATAATCAAGAAACATTCAGTCATGCATGAGGGCAAAATTGTAAGGATAAGGATATTTATAGCAGGTATGTTAATAAACCAGTGGGAAAAATGCAAATAATTTAACTGTTCCAAAATAAATAATTGGTTGAATAAATAACGGTGTATCCCCACAATGGAAAATTGGGCAAGAGTTACAATTATTGGTGTAGAAACGTGATTCTCAAACTGTCAAAGAAGAGCCTACATCAGAATTAGCCAGGGGCTTGTTAAAAATACAGATTTCTGGGCACAGGTCCAGATTATGGAATCAGAGTCTCTGGGAGTTAGACTTGGACTCTTTATTTTAACAGGTTATTCCAGTGATAATGCATGTAATATTTAAAAACTTACATCCATGGAAGTCTAGGTAATCATGAAAGAAAATGGTCATGATACATTGTTAGATGAAAATTATAGGTTATAGAAAAGATTTACAATATAGTCCCATTTTTTTAAAAACAAATAGTGTAGATAGATAGATAGATAAAACTGAAAAGATACTTGACAAAATATTAACAGGACTGAGTGGTAAGTTTATATACGATTTTTATTTTACTCATTTTACGTGTTTGCTTGTTGTGAGCAATTTCTACATTTCTAAAATAAGCACCTTTTTCATGAGTATTTAGCAAATGATAAAAGTTGCTTTGTTTTTACAGAATAATATAGGAGTTAGATGGTGTAAGACTTTTTTTAACTTTTACTTTCACCTTGGATTTAAGAAAGCCAGTTTGAGGCAGCTCGCAAAATTTTGTGCCACGTGACAAAATTTTTAAATGAAGAATTAGAAATAAAGGGGAAATATGAGTATTGATGTAAAATGAAGCCAGAATTAAGGTCAGTTTCCAAGAATACATCGCCATAAACTTTAGTATTGTTTCTAAAGTTGAGCTGCGCGTTTGGCTCTTGCTGGTAATGGAAGAGCCACGGTAACTGAGCATCAGGGGCAGCCAAGGAGGGGGAGGAGGGGAGGATCACAGCAAAGTTTTAACTTGGATGACTGTGTGGATTATAGCGCCCTTAACCAAGACAAAAGATTCACGAGAGGCCTGATCAGTTTTCTGTATATCTCCCCACTGGGAAAAAGTATAAGAAAACAAGTCCTGAAGAGACAGCTCCCCCTGCTACAGTTGCTGGGCACCCAGCCAACTGACTGCCCCACACACCAGGCTCTCAGCCTGAGATTCAAACCCCAGTTTCAATAAAAAGTCAGGGACGTTATAAAAAGTGAACAGAGGAGGGGAATAAACATGTCTCCAAAGAGAATATACAAATGGCCACAAGCACCTGAAAAGATGTTCTGCATCATTAGTCATGAGGGAAACTCAAAACCACAATGAGATACTACTTCACACCCACTAGGATGGCTACCATTTTTTAAAAGGTGGTAGGGGAAGTGTTGGCAAGGATATAGAGAGATCAGAACTCTGTACGTTGCTATGGGAATGCAAAGGATAAGGTGTAAATGTCAAATGGCGTGACCCCCTGCAGGAGACCATTTTGCAGTTGCTCAGTAAGTCATATAGAACTACCCTCTGGCCCAGCAATCCTGGTGCTAGGTATATGTCAGGAAATAGAAAACAAGAATTCAAACAAATACTGGTACGTGAATATTCATGGCAGCACTACACACAATAGCCAAAAAGTGGAAACAACCCAAATGTCCGTCAACTAATGAATGGACAAACAAAATGTGGCCGATCCATATAGTGGAACATTATTCAGCCACGAAAAGGCACTGATGCTACAACATGGGTAAACCCTGAAAACGTTCTGCTTACAGAGATTGCAGGATTCCATTTACATTCAACATACGGAATAGAGATGAAACGGAGACTAGTGTTTTCCAGGGCCTGGGGAAAGGGGAGACGGAGAGTGACTGCTTCATGTGTGTATTTCGTTTTGGGGGTTATGGAAATGTCTTGGAACTAGGTAGAAGTGATGGTCACACAACACTGTGAATGTACTAAGTGCCATTAAATAGTACACTTTAAAATAGTTCATGGTTAAGTGAATTTTGCCCCGATTAAAAAAAAAAAAAAAAAAAACAGGGAATTTCAGGGTCATTTCAGGGTCAGTAGTTTGTGAAAGTTAAATCTGAGAATACTGGGGTTTTCAAAAAGATTCTGGAGAGGAAGTAGAAGTAATTAGTCCAGTTTTGGACCCCTGAGTTTGATGTGCCCACAGGGCATCCAGGGGAAGGTTCTAGAAATCAGTTAGGATTACCAGTCTCAAGCTGGGGAGAGAAGTCTGGGCTGGAGCTCTAGATTTAAGGGTCATCAGGCTGGAGGTAGAAGTTGAATCTATACACGTGGGTTCTCCTTGGGGCCCCTCGAATGAATGGTGTGGAATATAGGCCCCCATGAAGACATTCCATCATTACCCCTGGATGATTATTCTTTGAAATGTTTCCTCCTCAGTGTGGGCTTTGTATTCATTCATTGCTTTTAATGAAGGTGGAGGGTCATATGTAAAATTTCACCATGCAGAAAAGCCTTGGTTCTGATGGGGGTGGATTTCTCTGACATGCCAAAATAATTTTTAAAATGTGACCTCTGTTTAACACATTACCAGAACAAGCGACCACAGGCCCCTCCTCCTCAGCTTCTTTCTGTCTGTACCCAGCGAAGTGTGAGAGTCCTCCCTTGCCCTTCCCAGCATGTGGTCCCAGGTGTTTGTGGTGGGCTTATGGAGAGCCCACTGATGGGTCGCAAGAAGAGAGGTGTTACTGTGACTGGCAAAGCAAGGTCATACTTTTTTCCAAATCTTTTCTCGTGTTTGAATTGGAACAAATTTCAGGGCACAAATAAATTTTAAAGGGCATTTAAAAAAGAAAATATGGTGGGTGGGTGGGGGGATGGGTGAAATAGGTGATGGGATTAAGGAGTGCACTTGTTGGGGTGCCTGGGTTGCTCAGTCGGTTAAGTGTCTGCCTTCGGCTCAGGTCATGGTCCCAGGGTCCTATGATCAGCCCAGGTCAGGCTCCCTGCTCAGCAGAGAGCCTGCTTCTCCCTCTCCCTCTGCCTCTCTCCCCCGCAACCCCCGCTCATGCGCTGTCTCTATCTCAAATAAATAAATAAAATCTTTAAAAAAAAAAAAAGGAGTGCACTTGTGATGAGCACAGGGTAACGCATGGCGCTGTTGAATCACTACACCTGAAACTAATATAACACTGTATGTTAACTAATTGGAATTAAAATAAAAACTTAAAAATAAATTTTAAAAAGAACCAATAAAAAATGCAAAAGCACACAAAAAGAAAATATGATAAACTCGATAACTGTTTAATCTAGATAAGGGGTATATGGAGATTTATTGTACCATTTTCTCCACGATTATATCTTGAAAATATAACGATTTCAAACAGAATATTTACCATTACAGTGATTTAGATTTCACACAGTTTATTAAGCCTAAGATTTGTTCCAGGCACCAAGCTAGGAAATTTCACACAAGACTAGAGCCCGCATGATGGACTATTTTGGTGACATCTCCTATTCCAAATGAATGCCCTCAGCCTTAGGTTACAATAAATAATGTTATGGAGAAGGAAGGTGATTAACAATGATCCCTTGGGTCAATAAGAGGTGAAGATGAAATTTGACTTGGATAAGATTTGAAATTTGAACACATACCCTACCTGATAAACCTAACTTCTCTGTATCTCCCAGAATAACGTTTTGGGAGGTTCAATCACATAGCTTCATTTTCTCATAGAGAGGAGTTGATTCCCCCACCCAGAGGTAGAACTTCCTGGAACAGGCTGTTCTGCTGGTCTACTCTCTGCTGTGTGTTCCCACGGTAGCCTCATCTGCTGGCTGCTGGTTCTGCCGGGCCTGCTGACAGCACGATGCACATGGACTTACGTTGCCTCTGAAGTGGTGTGAGGAAGCCACTTAACTGTGGGCTGTGGTAGCCACCGGCCTGAGCAGACCAATCCTCCTCTTAAACCGCACGAGCTCTAGACTGAGAAGAAAATCCAAGAAGGGAGAGAGAAGGCTCACAGTTTTCCCCTGTCTAGTCTTAGATGGAAGAACATACCTCTTGGACACAGATAATGAAGTCATTATTCTGAAAATCCCTATGTTGGGTCAAAGCTCTGATACCATATCATCATGGGGTATCAGTGTCACTCCTGTTTCCCCTATAAGAAACATGAGGCCAAGAAAAGCTAAATGTCAAGATTTGATGTTATGCTGTATTGAGCCTCCGACTCTAATTTCTGCTTAGAATTTCAATTTTGATTTTAATTTAATTTCAATCTTAGTATTATGTAAGGAAAACTTTAATGAGTTTCTCTTTTATTGAAATGTAAGTGATATATAATATATTAGTTTCATTTGTATAACAATTATTCGCTATATGCATATACTGTGAAATGATTACCACGATAAGTCTAGTCAACACCCATCACCTCACGTAGTTACAACTTTTTTCCTTGTGATGAAAACTTGTAAAATCTACTCTCTTAGCATCTTTCAAATACATAATATAGTACTATTAACTACAGCCACCATGCTATGTATTACATCCCCAGGACCTACTTAAAACTAGAGGTTTGTATTTTTTGACCACCTTTACCCATTTCACTTCCCACCCCCAACCCTGCCTCTGGCAAACACCAATCTGTTCTCAATATCTATGAGTTCAGGGTTTTGGTGGGGTTTGGCGTTGGGGATTGGGGGGGAATTCCCCTTATAAGTGAGATCATATGGTATTTGTCTTTCTCTGACTTATTTCATTTAGAATAATGACCTCAAAGTCCATCAATGTTGTCACAAATTGCAAGATTTCCTTCTTTTTAATGTCTGAATAACAATCCATTATATATATATATATATACCACATTTTCTTTATCCATTAATCCATCAATGGACTCTTAAGTTGCTTCCATGTCTTGGCTACTGTAAATAATGCAACAATTAACATGGATGTCCATATATCTTTTCAAGTTAGTGTTTTCATTTCCTTCAGCTAAATACCCAGAAGTAGAATTGCTAGGTCATATGGTAGTTCTATTTTTAATTTTTTTGAGAAATCTCCATATTGTTTTCCAAAGTGGCTGCACCAATTTACACTCCCACCTACAAGGCACAAGAGTTCCTTTTCTCCATATTCTTGCCAACACTTGTTATTTCTTGTCTCTAACAATGGCTATTCTAACAGGTGTGAGGTGATATCTCACTGTGGTTTTGATTGGCCTTTCCCTGGTGACTAGTGATGTTAAGCACCTTTTCATTGAAGATAAATAGCTGTCCCTCCAAAAAAAAGGATTAAGAGGGAAATAAGAGTTATCCAAACATTTCTGAAGGGCTGCCATATGGATAGGGTCATTATAGGATTGGTATCTGTAAAATAGCTCAACTCCAGTTTTTGACGCACAATGAAGTTATGAAGGTCACCAGCATCTTCCCACGTAGGACTGCATCACTAAATTGTTCTTTGGCTGGTACTACAAAATTGTCTGGGAAAAGTACCTACCATGTGTCAAGCTCTGGGCATGGTGTTTTACATACCTTACTTATCTCATTTAATCATTTTAGCAGTCCTGTGTGCTGACATTTTTAACATATACAGAAACAGTTCAAAGAGTTTAAATAACTTGACTTAAGTCACAAAGTTAGTAAATGGTCAAACCAATAATCAAACTTGGGTCAATCTAACACCAAACCGTATCTCTTGTCCAAACAACTTGTTTCAGGGGATAGATTGCTATGGAATTCAGGAATTCATGTCTTTTTAATTTTGTTTATGATTTCTTTTGGTGTGCAGATTTTTTTTTCACTTAAGCAAATATATTTGTTTTTTGTTTTTAAAGATTTTATTTATTTGAGAGAGAGAAACAGCATGAGAGGGGAGAGGGTCAGAGGGAGAAGAAGGCTCCCTGCTGAGCCGGGAGCCCGATGTGGGACTAGATCCCAGGACTCAGGGATCATGACCTGAGCCGAAGGCAGTCGCTTAACCAACTGAGCCACCCAGGCGCCCAAAAAATATATATTAAATTTTTCTTATGGTCTTTGCTTTCTGTGTCTTGTTAAGGAAATTTGTCTACCCTAAGGTTATAAATGTATTCTGTGTTTTCTTTTAGACTTATAAAAATCTATTTCTTAAATTCAGATCTCTAATTATCTTTAATTTCTACTTTAATTTCTAATTTTTTCTAATTTTTTTGATTTGATGATGATATGAATTAGTGATGTAATTTAATTTTTCCCCACATAAATAACCAATTGTCCAGCACCATTGATGAGCGTCCATCTTTTCTCTGCTAATTTTTCATGCCTCTGTCATCTATTGAGTCTAAATGTGAGGATGTCTCTTTCTGAACTTTCTACTCTCTTCCATTGATCTTCTCTTCTTTTACTCTCTGTTTAAATACTGAATTGTATTAATAACTATAGCCTTGTAACAAATATATTAATATTTGCTTAGGTAAGCCCCCATCTCGTTTTCCAATTTTTTTGCGTGGTTATTTGAAGCTTTTTAATTTTATATTTAAATTTTAAAGACAACTTATGTTACTTGAAAAACTCTATTGAGCTTTTGATGAGAACAATATTGCATCTGAGAGTTAATTTTGGGAGAAGTGACACTTTTAGGAATATTAAGTCTTCTCATCCAAGGACATAGTATGTTTCACCATTTTTTTTTTAATAACTTTCTCCATAAAAGACTCACCCACTTACTATTTATTCCTGGATAACTTAGAGGCATTGTTCCTATTGTAAATAAGTTTCTTTTTAAAATTTATGTAGTCTAATTTTTTGCCTAAGTTTCTAGAACCCAGTTGATTTTTTATATTTATCTTGTACCCAGCAACACGGCTGAACTCTATTAGTTTGTAGATCCTATGAGATTGTTCGATGATTTTTTTCTCTAATAAGTACTGCATTGATTTAAGCAGGCTTAGTCACTCAAAATTATCAATACACATGTACGAAGTTTAAAAACTCCGGAATTTGAAATATATCGCCTCTCTTATTTTCTATAAATTGATGTAAGTTTGATTGGAGCTGGCGTCGCACGCAGGTCATGTCCTAGTCCCTGGTCTGAAACATGCCCGTGGCCTGGGGGCTAGGGAGCGCCCTCTCTGGTCACGTGCCATCAGTGCAGTCGGTTTGCTGCCGCCACACGTGTTCTCTCTCCCTCTGGAAGGCCGAACGGCAGGGTGAATCCAACCTAGTGCTTCATGGGAGCATCAGCAGCTATTTCCCGGGCAGAAAATGCACACTGGAAACAAGCCATTGTGCTGGAGAGAAAAGGAGAGAGCCGACCAGTAAAAGCGAGGTGGGTAGGGAGGGGAGAGAAGTCTTCACTCACACCATCTTAGAGGCGTAAGACATAAGTGATACTCCCTCTCCAGGCATGAAAGGAGGGGACAAAGAATAAAGAGAAGACCCCCCCTTTTAAAACCTCTCCTAGAAGGGGCGCTTGGGTGGCTCAGTCCGTTAAGCGTCCGCCTTCAGCTCAGGTCACGATCCCAGAGTCCCAGGATCCAGCCCTGCATGGGGCTCCCTGCTCAGCGGGGAGTCTGCTTCTCCCTCTGCCCCTCCCCCTGCTCCCTGTTGGTGCGCTCTCTCGCACGTGCGCGCGCTCTCTCTCAAATAAATAAGTAAAATCTAAAACCTCTCCTAGAAATCCTGCTCGGTGACTTCCATGGGCTGGAATTGTATCCCACGTAAACCCCTGTGTGCAAAGGAGTCTGGGAAGGTGGGTATATTTAACTGGGTGCCATCATCACCCTGAGCAAAACGAGGGTTCTTTAGTGAGGAAGAAGAGGAGATGGCTACCGGACAAGCAACTGGCAATGTCAGCCTCCATTTTCAGAAGGAGGACACTAGGCCTTGGAGCCTTCTCCACAAACGTGAGCCAGAGACTGTTGGGGGCTGTTTGAAGAGATCTTAATAAAATTCACCGGCTAAGTGTGGACTCTGTAGTGATACTGTGTAGCTCAGATTTGCAATCTGTATCTAATGGGGCACTGCTAGAGCTTGGAGCTCTAAGAGACGTTTATTTTGATGGTGTTGCTTTGTCACCAGGGAGGAGACTCATGCAACTAGACCTGAGCTTGTACACAGGAAGAAATCTGCCCACCCCACCCCACCAAGTCCTCAGGTGGTGGCAGCTGAAGAGTTAGTAGGAAAAGCCACAAGCCTGTCATTTAGCATGTCACCTTAACATGCTAAACATCTGTGGTCTTATAGGGTCTCCCAGCCAGTGACAGGGAGCCTGCTCTGGGACCACAAGGAGGTTTTTTTATTCAGTTAAGGGCGTGGGGCAGAGATCTCTTTGGACGACTTGCCTGGGCAGAGTTGTCTGAGCTTGGACCGCAGCGGGAGGATTCTCTCTGAGAATCTCAGGATGTAGGTTCAAGCAGCGGCAGATTTCCATGACCCCACCACCTCAGCACTTTCTCCTTTATTTCTTCACCTGCTGCTTCTCCTTCCTAGGCTGGCCTGGCCACCTGTGGGGGTCCAGGTGAAATATAAGCCTTCCTTTCTTTCGGAGATTTTGTCTCCCAATTTAACTCAGAAAGTTGTTCAAGGATACTCCTAACACCACAAAATCACTTAAGACTACTCCCCCTCGTCACCACTCCTGGGAGGTACAAGATAAAAATTCTGAGACTTCTCTGTTGCTTGAGCTGACGAAGCCAAATCTCAGAACACGTGAGAAACAGTCCCTGCGGGAAGGGTTTTTATATAATACAGATGGAGGCGGAACGTCCAGGTCTGGGCAGTTCTTTCAGTCAAAAAGAATGTATTAAGTACTTTCTCTGCATGTGGCATTGTACAAAGCATGGAGAATCAGTGCAAAGAAGAGGGACTTAATGAGAGAAGAGGCTGAGCTAGTGATCCAAGACCCTGTCAACGAAGCATTAAAGCTTAGGCCTTCTCCTCCAGTTGGAAGGGCCCAAGGGAAGGGTCAGTTTTCTCCCTCACAAGAGTAGAACTCAGACACACAAGGACTTAGAAATCTGAGTAGGTCTAGAAAGAAAGAAGACAAAGGAAAGAAAGAAAGAAGAAAGAAAGAAAGAAGAAAAGAAAGAAAGAAAAAAGAAAGAGAGAGAGGAAGGAAGGAAGGAAGCAAGCAAGAAAGAGAAAGAAAAGGGAAGGGGAAAGGGAAAGGGAAGGAAAGGAAAGGAGAAAGGGAAGGAAAGGAAGGGAAAGGGAAAGGAAAGGAAAGGAAAAGAATCTGAGTACGGAGAGATCTGTCTACACTGTAGACATCAGCTGATTCATATACTTATCATGACAATGTATACAACAGATTTCAGCAAAGTGCCTTGTTCTAACTCAGCCAGCACATTGTGGTAAGTTTCAGAAAGAAGTAAACAATCTTGAGAAAGGAAGGAGAACAGCTGCCAAGATCATCCAGAGGAGCTGGGCTTTCCAGAAAGGCTGCCCAGGGCAGGGGTCGCTCTACACACCAGGCGCTTGCCCTCAGAGTTGGAAGGGGAGTGAGCACTCAGTGGCCCAGCCTTTCCCTTGTATACTACACAAGAAGTATATCAAAAGTTCTCGATATACTTTTCTTCCCCTGGTGTCTCCATTGTCAGAAGCAAATAATGGAAGAAAATCAAGAGCTTTGGTTCCCAGCCAATGCGGTGGCTCAGGTTTAGAAACCATAGGGGAAGTTGGGACTCATCTGAGTTAAACTTTGAGCAGTCTGAGTTGTTGAAACCATGCGAGAAACAGAAGTGAGCTGGCTGTTCTTCATTTTGTCTGCTTTTAAACTTTTTAAAGATGGTTGATCTTATACCAGCTTCTGCAACCTTATAATTATTCAACATTTTTTAAAAATTAATTGTATTTTTTAAGATTTTTATTTATTTGTTTGAGAGAGAGAGAGAGAGCACAAGCGGGGCAGAGGGAGAGGGAGAAGCAGACTCCCTGTTGAGCAGGGAGCCCAACGCGGGGCTCTATCCCAGGACTCTGGGATCATGACCTGAGCCAAGGCAGATGCTTAACCAACTGAGCCACCCAGGTGCCCCTAAAAACTAGTTGTATTTTGGGGGCGCCTGGGTAGCGCAGTCAGTTAAGCGTCCAACTCAGGTCATGATCTCAGGCTCATGGGATCGAGCCCTGCATCCAGATGGAGAACTCAAGATCAAGCCCTGCATCAGGCTACACACTCAGCAGGGAGTCTGCTTGGGACTCTCTCTCCCTCTCCCTCTGCCCCTCCTGCTTCTGCTCTCTCTAAAATAAATAAGTAAATCTTTAAAAAAATTTAATTGTATTTTTTTAAGAAATGTGTTTACCTGGTGCAAAATCTGGTTCCAAAAGCATGAAAAAGTAAAAATACTCCTCTCACCTCTGACTGCTAGTCATCCTGTTTCGCTTCCTGAAAGAAACATTCATTGATATATTTCTGAGATTTATTCATGTTGATACATGTAAATATAGTCCATTCATATTAATGGGTGCACAATAACACAATTTATTTATGCATTCCTAGGAAATTTAGGTTGTTTCCAATTTTTGCTTTAAAAAAAGTTCTCAGTGAACACCCTTTACCGTGCATCTATGTTCTCATGTGCAAGAATTTCTCCAGGGTATATCCTTAAAGTGGATATACCCCGGGTATATACCCTGGGTCGTAGAATATATGTACCTTCACTTGTCTTTAGTATTGCCCAGTTGTTTCACAAAGTTATTGTTCCAGTTAATACAACAATACTTAGTATTGTAAAGCTTAATAATTTTTGTCATTCTACTTGGTGTGAAATAGGAAACCATGAAGGTTTTTATTACCACTTCCCTGATTACTGCTGAGGCTCATTATCTTTCAAATATTTACTAGCCATCTCAGTTAGCTCTTCTATGAATTGTCTGTCATATCCTTTGCACATTTACATTCAAGTTGTTTTCCTTAAGAATTTAAAAATTTTATTTGTATGTTCTAGATGCCTTTTTTCAACAGATAATTTTAATACCGTCTCCCAGTCCAGAGTTGTTTTCTATACTATCATGATAACTTTGGTTAAAACAGAAGATTTAAGGGGCGCCTGGGTGGCTCAGTCGTTGGGCATCTGCCTTCAGCTCGGGTCGTGATCCCGGGGTCCTGGGATCGGGCCCTGCATCGAGCTCCCTGCTCCTCGGGAAGCCTCCTTCTCCCTCTCCCACTCCCCCTGCTTGTGTTCCCTCTGTCACTGTGTCTCTCTCTGTCAAATAAATAAATAAAATCTTTAAAAAGAAAAAAAATTTTTTTAAAAACAGAAGATTTAAGTTTTCAAAGACTCCAATTTATTAATTCCTGCCTATTGTCTTTGAATTCCATGTGTTTTCTGGAAAATAGAAGACATTAATTTTTGGCAAAATTCTTCATCATTTCTCATAATGTTTGGATACTCCAGAACCTCCAGGTATGTGATCACCCCCAAGATAATTACTTAAACATATCAGAGAACACTTTCCATCTTCAACTTCCTGTTTGCAAGATTGGCAAATATTACCTCCTCAGGAAAGTCTTTCCTGACCCTTATAAAAGGTCAGCTTAACCTGTCTTATTCTCTTAATTTTTTTTCCTTTAGCGTACTTGCCACCATTCATAATCACACACATGTGTGTTTATTTGGCTAATGTATGTTTCACTCCTCAAAGTTAGAAACTAACTTGGTATTGCTCACCATCGGATTCCCCATGCTTTGTACAATGCCACACGCAGAGAAAGTACTTAATAAATTCTTTTTGACTGAAAGAATTGCCCAGACCTGGACACTGCACCTCCATCTGTATTATATAAAAACCCTTCCCACAGGAACTATTTCTCACGTGTTCTGGGATTTGGCTTCCCCATGTCAGCTCAAGTAATGGAAAGTCTCAGAATTTGCAGGAGGCAGCACCTTTATCTTTGATCTAAAGCCCACAGTGATCTCTTTATGAGGTTCCCGCTGTGGCCACAATGACTATAAAGACTCAACGGCTCTTGCAACACCATAAACCCTAAAAGAGTGATCTGTGGTGACAGCAGTTAATTGCAATTTTGTGGTTATTGACTAATCCAAATGAGCTCTCAGCCTTAACTCAGCTCCCAGGCATTTTGCACTTTTTCTATGACACATTTTCAAGGGATTATTTTATTTTTATTACATCTGGGGCAATGAGAGGGGTATCTACAGTGATTAGGCAATGTTGGAATGTCTGCCTTCCATCTGGATGCCGTAGCACAGGGTTATCACATACAGACCCCACCCATAATGCTCCCATTGTCTGACTGTCACAGGTTTCCTGAGTATATCATATGTACCCTCCTCTCCTCATCCTGGTTAGATTTTGGGTTAGAAGCAAGAAGACAGATGAAAACACTGATGTGGAGTATCAGTATGTGGTGTACAGCCATTTTATATAATGAAGGAAAAGGGAGGGTGGAAATCACATGGGAAAGAGGGAGTCCAGTGGAATTCCTAAAGATGAAATCTTATTCTTCAATGACACAAAGAAATAGAAAGACATTCCATACTCATGGATTGGAAGAACAAATATCATTAAAATATCAACACTACCCAAAGCAATCTACACATTTAATGTAATCCCTATCAGAATAACAATAGCATTTTTCACAGAGCTACAACATTTGTATGGAAGCACAAAATACCCCAAATAGCCAAAGCAATCTTGAAAAAGAAAAACAAAGCTGGCGACATCACAATTCCAGACTTCAAGTTATATTACAAAGCTGTCGTAATCAAAACAGTATAGTACTGGCACAAAAATAGACACACAGATCAATAGAACAGAATAGAAAACCCAGAAATAAACCCACAGGTATATGATCAATTAAACTTTGACAAAGCAGGGAAGAATACCCAATGGGAAAAAGACTATCTCTTCAACAAATGGTGTTGGGAAAAATTGACAGCAACATGCAAAAGAATGAAACTGGACCACTTTCTTACACCATACACAAAAATAAATTTAAAATGGTTTAAAGACCTAAATGTGAGATCTGAAACCACAAAAATCCTGAAAGAGAACACAGGCAGTTAACTTCTTTGACATTGGCCGTAGGAACTGCTTTATACATATGTCTCCTGGGGCAAGGGAAACAAAAGCAAAAATAAACTATTGGGACTACATCAAAATAAAAAGCTTCTGCACAGCGAAGGAAACAATCAACAAAACTAAAAGACAAACTACTGAATGGGAAAAGGTATTTGCAAATGGCATATCTGATAAAGGGTTAGTATCCAAAATATATAAAGAACTTATAAAACTCAAAGCCAAAAAAACAAATAATCCAATTAAAAATGGGCAGAGGACATGAATAGACATTTTCTCAAAGAAGACATACAGATGGCAAACAGACACATGAAAAGATGCTCCACATCACTTGGCATCAGGGAAATACAAATCAAAACTACAATGAGATACCACCACACACCTGTCAGAATGACTAAAAGAAACAACAGGTGTTGGTGAGGATGTAAAGAAAAGGGAACCCTCTTGCACTGTTGGTGGGAATGCAAGCTGGTGCAGCCACTGTGGAAAACAGTATGGAGGTTCCTCAAAAAGTTAAAAATAGAGCTACCCTATGATTCAGCAATCACACTACTAGGTATTTATTCAAGGAATACAAAAATATTAATTAAAAGGGCTACATGTGCCCCGATGTTTATAGTAGCATTACCTACAATAGCCGAATTATGGAAACAGCCCAAGTGTCCATCAATTGATGTATGGATAAAGAAGATGTGGTATATATACACAATGGAATATCACTCAGCCATAAAAAAGAATGAAATCTTGCCATTTGCAAGGACATGGATGGAACTAGACTGTATTAAGCTAAGTGAAATAAGTTAGAGAAAGACAAATACTACATGATTTCACTCATATGTAGAATTTAAGAAACAAAACAAACAAGCAAAAGGGGAAAAAAGAGAGGCAAACTAAAAAACAGACTCTTAACTATACAGAACAAACTTGGTTACCAGAGGGGAGGTGGGGGATGGGTGAAATAGGTTAAGGGGATTACAAAGTGCCCTTGTTGTGATGAACACCGGGTGTTGTATGGAAGTGTTGCATCACTATATTGTACACCTGAAACTAACATTACACATTAACATTAACTAACTGGAATTTTAATAAAAACTTAATTTTTTTAAATTCATTCTTCAATAAAAAGGCAAGACTGAAGTTACACAATTGGCCTCCACTTTTTGAATGTCACGTTCCTAGAAAGGAAACTTCATAGTAGAAGGTAGTGGCATGCAGGAAGGGGGCTACATGTCACCCCACGTGAAAGTGACCCCAAAAAGTTAGACGACCAGATCAAATGCCAGAAATGAAATAACCTAGAGAAAGAGAAAGTAAAAGATGAAGTCTTTGTCTCATGGGTTAAGAAAAATGCAAAAATGCAATTCAAGACAACTAATCAGTTCTAAAAAGTCCTTCATGCCTGATTTCCTGGAAATCCCAAGAAGCTCCTAGGAAAGGCATTCTCTTTCCTATCACGGATTCTTAAGCAATCTTTTGAATATCTACTAAGTAATTTATGAACTATCGGTTTCTCATTACTCTTTTCCTTATTACTTCACATTCATCCCCTGCCTTAAAGTACACAGCTTTGTATTTTGCATCATTTCTTATCATTCCCATCATTCCTGACAGCATTAAATAAATATCTACATGTGCATTGTCCTCATCGTGCACATTCAGTTATTCTTTGGCTGTTTTTTGTCATCCTCTGGTTGGATAATCACATGGCTGTAAAACAGGAAGAATGTAGTATCAGAAGAGTAAGGGAAAATACAACCAATGTTGAGGCCATCAGAGGTTTTTGGTGACTTTGTAGGACTAAGCCCCAGCTCTTTCTCGATTATCAAAGTACTTACCAATATAGACATCTCATTTTCCCAATGAGATGTTTTGCCTTCAGAAGGCACAGGATAAACTTCCTTCCTTCAGGGAGCTGAGACTCTCGGGATGCTCTTTATAAGGCTACAACACTGGCTTTACTCTACCAATAGAAAGTATTTAGGTGACATTCTTGATCCCCCAGAAACTCATTGTGAAAGGGGATAAATAAAGACCTTCCATCCTAAACCTTGGTTATAAAGGGGGGAGAAATATCCAAAGACTGCCAGGAGGGGATGCCATAAGAAGGCCAGACTTCAATGGAAGGATATCCCAGGAGATTATCTTGTTTGTAATTTATGAGAAGACTCCCTTTGAGCTTCAACTTTCGACCTGAAATACAAGGAAGAAATGACAAAAATTGGGCTTTCCCACTTTGTCTTATCCTGACTCCTATAGGAAACAGAGCCTGAAGCAAGGATTATGGAGGTAATGATTTATTTGGGCGGTGCAAGCCCAGGTCAATCAGAGTAAGAAAAAAGAATGGAGTCAAGGAAAGATGCAATGCCGTGTGATCTGTGATATTACCACAGCCGGCCATACTTCCCAAGTTGCTAAGGCAAGTGGCTCAGCAAGATCAGTCACTCAGCGTCAGGAGCTTCTCTAGAACAATTGCAGGGAGTGTCTCAGAGAGTCTGGTCCTGGACAGTAAGGACTAAGACATGAACTTTTCCTGGAGAGAGGCCCAGGAAGGAGTTATGCACAGAGAATAATATCCCAGAATATCAGTTCTACCTTCTCAGTTATTCTTCAAAAATAAAGAAATTCTTTGAGCCCAAACTACTACCCCCATATTGTCCCCATATAATTTTTATTCTGGTTGTCCAAAACATGGAGAAGAAGCCAAAGCTTTTTCTCTGTCCAGCCCCATGATGAACCGTCACAACAGCCTTGTTCACTGGCACTTATCACACCTGGATCTTCTGCCTAGTAGTGATTTGCGGGGGCACCCTGCCTGGCAGGAGTGGAGCTTGGCCTCTGTGCCCTGATGATCTCCCCTGAACAAGAGAACCCCAAGGCCCCAAACACAGGAGTATACATCAGCGTCAGAGCACCAGGTCCAAAGAACTGGGATGAAAGGCTAGAAACAGAGTCCATAGGGCTGCAAACCCTCCTCTCTGGTCCAGCCCTGCTTTCTCTCTCAGATCTACTCTCACATTCTCCCCCTTCAGTCTCTATAGACTTCCCTGAAAGGATCCCACTTGGGATCTTCTCCAAATTCAGGCCAGGATCACACACTCCATGGGCAACGCAGCCTAGAGAGAAGGGTTTTCCTGTGTTCTTTTGGGAAAGACAGAAGCATCAATTTTCTTACTAGATGAGGAGTTGGTTAAATGGTTTCTGAGGGTTTTGCACATACTGTTTATTAGACTAAGGAAGTTTCTTCCCATTTTAGTCTGCTAAAAGGGTATCTTTGTTATCATGAGTGGATGTTGAATTTTATTAACTGCTTTTCTGTTTATTAAGGTAATGATATGATTTTTCTCTTAGATCTGTTTGTGTGGCAAATTATGTCAATTTATCTTCCTAAGGTTCAGTGAGATCTGCATTCTCAGTGTAAACCTAACTTGTCTGCGGCATATTAACCTTTTCATATATTGTTGGACTAATTTCAAGAGTTGATACTTTGCGCAGAATTTTTGTGTCTATGAATCATGCATGAGATTGATCTGTAAATTTCCTTATTCTGTTATTTGTATCAAGGCTATGTCAGCCTTATAAAGTGCGATGGGTAATATTCCTTCTTCATCTCCTTCCTGGAAGAAGACTTTGTAGATGAAAAGTTTTCCTTCCTCAAATTTTAGTAAAAATTAATAGTAAAGCCATCTAGGCCAGTTCTCTATGTGGAAAATTGCTGATTGCTGATGCAATTTCTTTGCTAGTTCCAGGATCATCTAAGTTTGCAATTTCTTCTTGAATAGGGGTGAGGCAGTGATATTTCTATTTTGTCTGAAATTTAAAATTTGTTAGCATCAAGTTGTTCTATAATATTCTTAGCTTATCTTTTAATGGCCTGCAGCATTTGTAAAAATCCTCCCTTTTTAGTTCATAATATTAAATATTTGTTCCTTCTCTCTTTTATCCTTGACTAGTTTCTCCAGAGGCTTGTCAATTTTATTAGCCTTTTCAAATAATTCATCTGTGCTTTATTAAACCTCTCTATTGTATGTTTACCCGTTATTTCATTAACTTCTGCTACCTCTTATTACTTCTTCCTCCTACTTCATTGAATTTATTCACTTATTAATTTCTAACGTCTTGAGATATATAATTTCAGTTTTTTGTAATATGTGAGGTTTTAAGACTATATCTTTTCCTCCGCTTGCTTTAGCTGCATTCCACCATTTGTAATAAGAACTGGTACTGGTACTATTCAATTCAAAACATTTTCTGTTTCTTTTTAAATTTCATTTTGACTTGTGGGTTATTTCAAAGTATGTTTCTTTTTTTCTAATATTGTAAGGATTTTTCTAGTTACCATCTTATTGATTTCTAGCTTAATTTGTTACAGCCAGTAAATAGTCCAAAGATTTATGGTTTTGGAATTTCTCAAGATATTCTTTGTGGCCAGTATAGGATCAAATTTGGCAAGTCTGTTCTGCATACTTATAAAAATATATATTCTGCACTGGGTGGGTACACTGCTCTGAATGTGTCTATTATGTCCAATTTGGTCATTGTTTTGTTTCTTTTTTTTTTTTTAAAGATTTTATTTATTTGACAGAGAGAGAGACAGCGAGAGAGGGAACACAAGCAGGGGGAGTGGGAGATGGAGAAGCAGGCCTCCCGCAGAGCAGGGAGCCCGATGTGGGGCTCGATCCCAGGACCCTGGGATCACGACCCAAGCCGAAGGCAGACCCTTAATGGCTGAGCCACCCAGATGCCCCAGTCATTGTTTTGTTTCAATCATCCTTACTGATTTTTTTTTTTTAATCTACTTACTGTACAAGTCCTGAGACTATTTATTCTCCTTGGAGTTCTTTCAATTTTTGTTTTATATATTTTCTAGTCATAGAATGAGGTGCATTAAAATTTTAAATCATTTTGTCTTTCTGATGAATTTAACATTTTCATTGATGAACTTTTTGATGAAAAGGCCCTATTTATTTTTACAGATGCTTTTGACTTAAAGTCGGTTTTGTCGGGTACGAATACACCTATAGTGGTTTCCTATGGTTACTGTAAATGGTGTATCCACTTCCTTTCTTTTCCTTTCAACTTTTAAAACCTATTTCTTGCACAGAATATATATTTATGTTTCATTTTCATAGCCGATCTGATATTCTTTGACTTGACTGGAGCATTCCATATGTTTATATTTAATATAGTTATTGATATATTGCTTTTAAATATACTCTTACTGATGCTTTTTATTTGTCCCCAACTATTCTATGGTTTTTTCCCTCTTCTTTCTTACCTTTTCTAGGATAGATTATTTTTTACCCTTCCTTTTTTCCCTTCTGCTGATTTGAAAGATAAACATTGTTTATATTATTTTAGTGGTTACATAAAAGTACAGCATGTTTCCTTAACTTACCAAAGACTAAACTTAATCAGGTTGACCCTCCTCCCTGAAAACAAAAGAAATGCAGGACCTTTAATCTCATTTACCTCCTCCCAACATTTTTGCATTTTCATTCTACCCTATTTCTTTTTTTTTTTTTAAGATTTTATTTATTTATTTGACAGAGAGAGAGAGTGTGTGTGTACAAGCAGGGGGAGCAGGAGACAGAGGGAGAGGGAGAAGCAGGCTCCCCGTGAGCAGGGAGCCTGATGTGGGACTCGATTATCATTTTATATAGACAATGTTCATTTTCGTTTAATAGTTTCTAGTAACTAGATTAGTTTTGGGTTTTTCTGTATTGTACTCCAATAATTTCTTCTGCTATTTCTTCCAGCTAGTAATTCTCTTTCTGTGGTCTTCAGTCTGCAATCAAAACCATCCACTGAATTTTTAATTTTATTGCTTTTTTTTATTTTTGGAAGTCCTGTTTAGTTCCTTATCAAATTTGTTATGAAACTTCATATTTTCCTGTTCCCTACAGTTATTTTTAAGTTTGTATTATGATATGTGCCAGATAATACCAACATCTCAAGTGCTCGCTGACCTGCTCCTGCTAAGTGTTATTTCTGCTGACTCATTCACAGTGTCATGTTTTCTTGTGTTCTTTTGGCATTTTGATTATGTGCAGCTTGTTACTTTTAAAAAAGATGTTGGGGGAGTGTGAGGGATGGCAGGATTTCCAAGGCCTAGAATAAAAATGTCTCTTTCAGAGAGAATTTGCAATTGCTTCTGCATGGCACTCTTCTAAAATGCCCCCTTCTAAACCATCAGAAAGTCAAGACCACTGCTTTAGACCTGGTCTGTCCAGTCAATGAAAACCTAGGCTGTAAATCTTCAGGAAGTTTGGCCCTTGGTCACAACTTCTCAGGGTCTGGTTATTTTTCCCTTTTTTATGTTTTCCCACTTTATTCAGTACCAAGGCTGTCTTCTCTGGTGAGGACAGATTTAGTTCTGCTTTACCTTTATGCCACAGGACAGCCCATGGGGGCCCCAGATTACAGTAAGGGAGTTTCATACTTGACCCTCCATATCATTTGGACCCAGGACCTTGACGTTTATCCCTCTTGCCCCAAGAAATCACCAAAACTGAGGGCCAAATTGTTTAGATGGCAAATACCTTCAGGGCAAAAAATGCTTGGGTTGTTTTGATTTCTGCTTGCCTTAATGGATTTCAGAATTACATCCAAAGTTTAACCTGAGAGTTCTCCACTGTCTTACCAGTTCATCAGTGCTTTAGAAAGCTTTTTCTTCCCTGGTTTTTTTCCCTAAATTTTTTTCATTCAGAGGGTTGGACTAACTAGCCTGCCTGCTTAAACTACAGATAGACATCAGCATATTCCTTTTTTATTTACCCAAGCAACCTGATTCAATTTCTCCTTTGAGGGACATAACTAGAACTATTTTCCCTAGCCTTTGCCCTATCTTTTTGGCAGTTATTCTTTACCTCACAAAATCCCAGAAAATAGTTCAATGACTACATTTTAGTGAGCTCCTGTCCTGGTAACATGTAGAAAAACTGTTTAATTTCAGTGAGAAATATCCAAATTTTTCACAGGTTGGTTTTCTTCAGGGGAAGTTTCTTATAAAAAGTTAATCCAATGTGGTGTATAAACTCCTTCCTGATATCCTCTTCCTGAATTTTAAAACTCCCCTTTTCTACATTTAAGGGAATCTTGTGGCACTTAGAGGAATGTAGGGGCATCCAACAGATCATTGTTTGAAAGTCATACCAGAGAATAATGGAAAAAGGAAAGGGAAGGACCTGAGAAACCAGCTAAGGGAGATGTTCTGACCCAGCAGACATGGGACCACGGCTGGAGCAAAAGAAGGGATGAAAAAACCCCACCCACCCCCTGATCCTCACAAGGAGAGTTTAGCCTCTTATTCCTCCTCCTAAATTGCTAGCACCTGATGGGCACCCTGGCCTTATGTAGTGGTGTAAAGATAAGACCCTAGGGATGAGAGACACAATGATGAAACGGTACTGCACTGGGGTAATGACCATGGCAAGCCAGGAACCAGGGAGTGCTTGACGAGCCAGGATCCTGGATGTCTTCTTTCTTAGTAGGTTTCCCAGCAACAAAGAGAAACAGTTCAGTGTTTCAATATCATTTTTTAGAATGTTTATTTGCTATGACATAATCATTCTACCACTGGGAATATATCCTAAAAAACAGAACCGAAAACACCACACAAACACACACACACACACACACACACAGAGGCTGCAATAAACAATAAACTTTGAGCATAAAGACGTTCATCTCAGTTTTATTTAATATTGCCAGAAATTAGAAATGGCCTAAATAACAAAGTGGGAAGGATTAACTATGGGAATATCCATATAATGGAGTATGATATAAACATAAATAGGATTTTTAAGAACCCTATAGAAAACCAAGCTAAAAACATTAACTGGCTATTTGCATGCTCTCACTCCCCCCACCCCCCCACCCCAAAAAAAGCATTAAAACATCAAGATAACACTTTAGTCTTTTTGACTGGCAGGGATTTAAAAGAATGACAATATTCAGTATAGGCATAGGTGTAGAGAACTGCCATAGAGATTTCCTGATATTAAGTATATAAATTTGCACAATCTGGGGCACCTGGATGACTCAGTGGGTTAAGCATCTGCCTTTGGCTCAGGTCATTATCTCAGGGTTTTGGGACTGAGCCCTGCATCAGGCTCCCTGCTCAGCAGGGGATCTGCTTCTCCCTCTCCCTTTGCCCCTTCCCCCTCTGCTTGTGCTCTCTCTCTCTCAAATAAATAAATAAAATTTTTAAAAAAATAATAAAATAAATTTGTACAATCTTTTTAGATAGCAATTGCTAATGTGTACAAAAAGTTAAAAAAAATACAACTAAGCTTTGAACAAGCAAATCCATCTTTGGAAAATGGGACATGTACATAAAGGTTGTTCATTACTGTGTTGTATATACTAGCAAAAAAGAAAATTGAGAGAAACCTTGGCATAAAACAAAAGGAGAAACATTAAGTAAATTGTCATAAGTTCATATGTCACATGCAAATGACAAAATAGAATAAAATGATGATTAATATTTCCTGGTAGTCACATATGACTAAGTAACAAAAGCAGATTACAAAATCTTATGGGTAGGAGAATGATGTCACCAAGATGGTGACAGAGATTGTTCCTGACTTGGCTTCCCTTCACAAGAAGAACAATCAATAACTACTCATGGACAAGACACCACTGAGGAAATCCTAGAGCACAAAGCACCTCCCTCCACCACAGAGACCAAGAAAGATCACATTAGAAGGATAATGTATGTCAGCTAAGCTTATTTTTGGTAATCATTTCACAACATATATAAGTCAAGTCGTTATGCTATTCACCTTAAACTTATATAGTGCTGTATGTCAATTATACCTCAATAAAATTGGGGGGAAATCTTATGTGTAGCATTATCCCTTTTTCATTTTGCTAAGTATACCTATTTGCATAGGAAAAAAACTATTAAAATATACACCAAATCATTGGTGGTTGTAACTAGGTGGTGAATATCATGTGGTATTTTTTCCTAACTTGACTTATTTGTAGCTCCTTTAATTATATTTTTATATATTTTGAAGATGGGGGAAGGGGCCATGAACAAAGGAATGTACTCTTGAAACTGGAAGAAGGAAGAAATAGATTCCCCGAGGCCCTCCAGAGGGGACACAACCCTGCTGACACCTTGACATCAGCCCCACAAAACTGATGTTTCTGGACTTGTGGCCTCCAGAACTGTGAGAGAATATATTTCTATTGTTTTAAGCCATCAAATTGGTGATCATTTGTTGCAGCGGCCATAGGAAACTAATACAGCACCTTATCTGGAAGTGTGCATTTGAAAATCACATCCCCTGAGCTAGATGCATCAGAAAAAGCTAGCTCCTCTGAGAGGAGTAAATAGAGACAGACACCTTAGTAGGACTGTCACTGGTGTGGCTACACTGGTGTGCCTTTTGTGAGAAAATGGTGGCCATTTCTCCAGGGCTCTGCAGCCCCAAGCCAGGGATTCTCCTAGGAGAGCCAAGTTGTGGCTCACAGCTGTGTAAGAGCATGGCCTGCCCAAGCCCAGGCAGCTGTTCTGCAGTTATTACCACAACAAAGCTCTGTGGGCAGAGGCTAGGCCTGGATCAAGCTGGGAGAACATTCAAGGCCAGGGCTGGGCCCCACGACTGTTCCTGATCCCCCACACAGCCCCCTAACAGAGACCACCCACCCCAGGCCAGCTGGGAAGGCAGGACGAGGAGAAAGCCAGGTCAATCCTTCCTCCCTCTGCCCACAGGAGGCTCCAGAGGCCCCTTGCACGTAACAACGAAGCCCAGGGCATTGTCTCCTTTGGATGAAAAATGGACCACCTCCAGGTATTCAAGATCCTGAGCTTCCTGCCCTGGAAAAAGAGATCAGTCAAAGCAAGGACTCAACAAAGCCCCCTCTGTGACTGACCATTGTCTTTAGGGAAGAGTCCAGACCTCCCTGCATGGAGGCTGCCATGGCATTAATAAATATCTGTTTCTCAAATTCAATGATTGATTTGTCCTTTATTTATTTAACAGTCACTGGGTAGCAGCTATGGGCCAAGTCTGCCTTGTGCCCTCTGCTCACATTTCTCCCCTGTTTTCTGCGTCTTTCTCTCTTCTACCCCTCACCACCTCCTCACAAAGCCTTGCCATGTTATGACCTGCTTGACTCTTTTGCACACCTCTTCTGTGGCTGAGCCCCTCACATCCAGTCCCACATCCTCCAAGGGATCAAAGTTCACTCATAGGCTATTCACTCACAGCTTTGGCCCCTTTCAGCTGTCTTTTGATCACCCATGGTAACCTGGCTTCTGGTCTAAGACCCTGGCTGCCCACCTGTTGAGCAAAGGAGAGAGTCTCTGCAGGAGAAATGCACAGCACTACTTTTGCTACCAATCAGCAAATAACAGATACTAAACACCTGTTATGTGCCAGGCACTGGAGGCTCAGAAGTGAGCATGGCAGACACTGTTCATGCCCTCATGAAACTTAAGGCCAAAGGACATTCACCAGAATTTCCCCAAGTCTCCTTCCTTGTTCAGGCTGGTCAGATTGGCCTGAATCTGTGTGGGAGATCCACCCAAATGAAAATCATCTTGTTCAAGATTAATATTCATTTGTCTTACAACTTGCAGTTTCCGTGTATGTTGTCACATTTGTCCCTAGGATTGAAGTTTATACTTCTGGTGTCAATGGAGACCTACCTCTGGATGCAGGAGAGATGTAGGACGAAAAAATATAACCAGGGCAGCCATTTCTTCATGGTTTACATTTAGGGTACTCTGTGGGGTACGAAGTTCAATATGAACTCTGACATGGAAGAGATACCACATTTCCCTTATCTTCCTTAAATCAGATTAGAGAGGCACACATGGGGCCAGAAAAATGGACAACAGCCTCCAAACCTCAGACCATCATGGTCACTGCAACTCACTGAGTTTCCAAGCCTACAATGACCCTTCAAAGTCATTCAGCTCTTAGCTGGGAGACCACACATGTGGTATGAGACTCTTTTTTGACCCTGTGCTTGGTCAGTCTAGCCAGGCATGCCCAGCAGCCATCCCCTCCCAGGTCTTGACACCAATCGGGGATGCTGCTTTGGGGTTAACTTCAGTCACAATTGTGGATCACTATTCTTCAACCAAATAGCACACACCACTAATACCATACTCATTTTCACATAGAGGAAATATCTCCCTCTGGGTTCCCGTCACCCTCAGAGTCATGTCTTCTCACCTCTGGTTGCCCACAAAGATCTCTGTAGCAGAATATCTTAATGACCTTGACCACTTTCATAATGAGGGGAAAATAGTTGACTTCACACAGCTTCTGTTTGAATGCTGAAAATCCTCCCGAAACAAAAATGTACCAAAATCATGCCCAGAAAGAAAAAATGAACGGATCCAAACAAACAAAAACATACAGCATATACATATACGTATACACAAGCACATATAAATATATCCTAGGCACTAGACCGCCAGGGAAATGTAAGCACACATAAATGTATATGTACATATCTGATGACATTTATAGAGCTGTGGATAAGATCACAGACTTTGGAATCAGATCCCAGCTATGGGAATGGGCATACATGTACAGAGCTGTAATTTGTGACAATAACAACATGGAGTGGGCGTTTGAGCTGAACAGAAGTTAATAAAATGAATTCAACAAATAGCGGGTATAAGATCAGTTGTTTCTTTTTTGTATTTTTAAAATTTGTATTAAACAGTCTTTTTACTTTGGGGCTCCTGAGTGGCTCAGTCAGTTAAAAGTATGCCTTCGGCTCAGGTCATGATCCCAGAGTCCTGTAATCCAGCCCCATGTCTGGCTCCCTGCTCAACGGGAGCCTGCTTCTCCCTTTCCTCCCCGCTTGTGCTCTCTCTTGCTATCTCTGTCACTCTCTCTCTCTTTCTCAAATAAATAAATAAAATCTTTTAAAAATATATTTAAAAAACAACCTTTTTAAATATATTTTGAGATAATTGTGGATTCACATGTAGTTGTAGAAAATAATACAGCAATATCTCATAGACACTTTATCGGGTTAATCCAATGGTAACATCTTGCACAACTATAGGACAATATCATAACTGGTTATTGATACATAACACTGATACAGGCAAAGCACAGAACAGTTCTATCATCACAAGGATTCCCCCTGTTGCACTTTTATAGCTACACCCACCTACCTCCCTTACCCTCACATCCCTGACAACTGGCAACCACTAAAATGTTCTCCATCATGATAATGTTGATATTTCAAGACTGCCAAAACAATTCAGTTATGTTAATCTTAAACAGAAGGTAAGCCCTGTACATGTTGGAAGAGATTTATATCACAGTATTTCTCTTTTCTTGAGCCGTTCTAAGTGGTATTGTATTTTTTTTTGAGATTTGTTTATTTATTTTTTATTTATGTAATGTATTTATGTATTTATTTTTACATTTATGTAAAATGTAAAAATATATTTTTATTTGAGAGAGAAAGTAGGGGGAGGGACAGAGGCAGAGGAAGAGGGAGAGAGAATCTCAAGCAGATTCCCCACTGAGCAAGGAGCCTAGCATGGGGCTCAACCTCAGGACCCTGAGATCATGACCTGAGCCAAAATCAAAAGTTGGACACTTAATCAACTGAGCCACCCAGGTGCCCCAGTGGTATTGTATTTTAAATTTTAAATTTTAAATTTAAATTTTAAATTTTAATTTTCAGTGCCAACATGTCCATGTTTCATAGCCTAAGAAATCTTGAGAAAGAAGAATAAATTGTTTCTATACACCAGCAATGAACAATCAATAAGGAAATTTTTTTTTTTTTTTTTTTAAGATTAAATTCTTTTTTTTTTTTTTTTTTTAATTTATTTATTTGACAGAGAGAGAGACAGCGAGAGAGGGAACACAAGCAGGGGGAGTGGGAAAGGGAGAAGCAGGCTTCCTGCCGAGCCGGGAGCCCGATGTGGGACTCGATCCCGGGACTCCAGGATCATGACCTGAGCCGAAGGCAGTCGCTTAACCAACTGAGCCACCCAGGCGCCCAATAAGGAAATTTTAAAAACAGTTCCATTTACAATAGAATCCAAAAGAATAAAATACCTAGGATTAAATTCAATTTCACCAAGGAGGTGAATAAATTATACACTGAAAACTACAAAGCATTGTTAAAAGTAGTTAAAGAAGAACTACTTAAACGGAAAGACTCCCATATTCATGAACTGGAAGGCATATATTGTTAAGATGGCAATGCTCCCCAAAGTCATCTACAGAGTCAAAGCAATCTTTGTCAAAATTCCAGTGACATTTTCTGCTGAAATGGAAGAGCCAATTCTAGAATTCATATGGAAATGCAAGGGGCCCCAAATAGCTAAAACAACATTAAAAAAGAAAAACTAAGTAGGAGGACTCACACTTCTTGGTTTCAGAACTTATTATGAAGCTACAGCAATCAAAACTAGTGTGGTACCAGCTTAAGGATGGACATATAGATGAATGGAATAGAATTGAGAGCCCAGAAATAAACCCAAACGTCTATGGCCAATTGATTTTTGACAAGGGTGGCAAGGCCATTTGGTGGAGAAAGAATAATATCTTCAATGAATGTTGCTGGACAACCAGATAACTACATGAAAACAATGTAGTTGAACCCCTACCTCACTCCTACACAATAATCAATTCAAAATGGATCAACAGCCTAAATATAAGAGCTAAACCATAAAACTCTTAGAAGAAAACACAGGGTAAGTCTTCATGACCTCTGATCTGACACTGGATTCTTACATTTGACACCAAAAGCACCAACAACAAAAGACAAAATTGATCAATTGGATTTAATAAAAATTTTAAAACTTGTACACTAAAGAATAGTATCAAGAAAGTGAAAATACAATCTACAGAATGGGAGAAAATATTTGCAAATTATATATCTGATAGAGGTGTAGTATCTAGAATATATAAAGAACTCTTACAACTCAACAACAAAAAGACAAACAACTAGGGCGCCTGGGTGGCTCAGTCGATTAAGCATCTGCCTTCGACTCATGTCATGATCCAAGTCCTGGGATTAAGTCCCACATTGAGATCTCTGCTGAGTGGGGAGCCTGCTTCTTTGTCCCTCCCCTGGCTCATTCTTTCTCTCTCTCTCTCTCTCTCAGTCTCTCAAAGAAATAAATAAAATCTTAAAAAAAAAAAAGACAACTCAATTAAGGAATGGGTAAAGACCTTGAAATGACATTCCTCCAAAGAAGATATACTAATGACCAGCAAACATAGGTAAAGATGCTAAACGTAATTAGTCATTAAGGAAATGTAAATCAAAACCACAAGATACCACTCCACACACTATGATGGCTATAATAAAAAAATGAAAAATAACAAGTATTGACAAGGATGTGCAGAAATAGGAACTCTTGTAAAGAAGCCAGACACAACAGGTCACATATTGCATAAACGTTTTAAGTGAAATAATCAAAATATGCAAATCCATGGAGACAGAAAGAAGATTAGTGGTTGCCAGTGGACCAGGCAGGGGTGGGGAAGGGAGAATGGAAGGTTATTAAGTACCCATTAAGTTGTGGATGGGATGGATGGATGTCCTGGGGTGAGGAAAAAATTTGTAACTAGAAAGAGGTGGTAGTCCCACAACATTTGGAATGTACTAAATGCCACTGGATTGTACACTTTAATGAATTATGGGTTATGTGAAATTCACCTCAATTGTTATGTGGGTCATAGCCTTATGTTTAGCATAATCCTCTTTGAATTTTAAATAATGCAGATATATGTGAGAGAAAAATATGTTAGATCACACTTCAGGGCATTAAAGATGATTATCAAGGAATGATGAGAAATCAGATCATTTTTTTAAGTAGGTTCCACACCCAGCCTAGAGCCCAATGTGGGGCTTGAACTCATGACCCTGAGATCAAGACCTGAGCTGAGATCAAGACCTTAGCTGACATTAAGCCAGCTTAACTAACTGAGCCACCCAGGCGCCCCAGAAATCGGATAATTTTAGGGACACTTGTGTGGCACAGTCAGTTAAGCATGGATTCTTGGTTTTGGCTCAAGTAGTGATCTGAGGGTTGTGAGATCAAGCCCCATACAGCTCTGCACTCAGCATGGAGTCTGCTTAAGTCTCTCTTTCCCTCTCCCTCTGCCCCTCCCCTCTGCTCTCTCTCTAAAAAAAAGTATAAAATAAGTCTTTAAAAAAAAGAAATCAGATAATTTCAATTTTCTCTTTGCTTAAATTATTTTCCAAATTTCCCAACAATTTTAGAAAATAATTGCTTGCTAAATTTTTTAATAACTAGGAAAGAGAAACTAATAGTCATTAAGAGCATGAAGAAAATACTTTAGGTATGGGGTAAAGTGAGGATAAAACAAAATTACATTGTATGTATAGTATGATTACAGGTATTTAAAATGCATTACTGGGGCTCCTGCGTGGCTCAGATGGTTGAGATTCGGGCTCTTGGTTTTGGCTCAGGTTGTGATCTTGAGATCTTGGGATCAAGCCCCATGATGGGCTCCATGTTCAGCCTGGAGACTGCTTGGGATTCTTTCTCCCTCCCCCTCTGCTCCTCCCCCTGCTTGGTCACTCTCTCTCTCTCATAAATTAATAAATAAATAAATCTTTTAAAAAATAAAATGCATTGGTTAGGTAACAGTTTGTAGGAGATAAGCAAATAAGTGACATTTTTCCTTTCTACTTTCCAAATTTTCTCAATGGACATATATTACCACTATAATCAGAAAGATACTTTTATTTTTTAAATGTCCACAACTGGGCAAGCTAAGTTCAAAAAAGTAGAGGTTTAATAAATGTACTTGATTTGATAAGGAAGATATTTATGCCAGAATTATATATTTTGATAGATAATATTCCTCATAGAAAAATTGTAAAGGACAGACAATGTAGTGATGGAAACTTAAATCACCAGACTCTACCCACTCAGAGATCCTTAGTTGTTCCTTAAACAGAACTGGGCTTAGGGGTTTAAAAACAATGGCCCCTCACATCCAATGGTAGTAAGATCAACAGCAGAGTTTACTTAGCAAAAGTGAGTCTATTATGTGGCAACCCTGCTATCTCAAAAGTGTGGCTCTCTGGACAGAGGACAGAGAATGCTAAAAGGACAACTCTTGGTCTTTGCTTGCCCGGCATACTTTCCCACTTCACATGGTATTAGCAATCTAGTAATTTGAACTTCTTTTGGGGAACCAACCTTTTCCCAGTCTTAGTTCATGTGGTTTGGGTGGTTTGGGCAGGACTGACCCCAGTCTACCCAAAGGAGGAATGACCTAGGCTTCAGTCAATCAGTGGATTCAATGTCTAAGGTCAAGGTGGTTCATTAACTTAAGCTAGGTGTCAAGTGCAAGCCATTTGTTAAAAACATTGACAAAATAGGTGGACTCTATGACTCTGAGCATTTGTGATTTAAAAACAGATGTTAAAATCCCTAGAAAAGAAGCTGGGGTGATGAATGGGTTGCCCTATGGATTTAGTAGCTAGTGGTCACACTCTCTTACTGTCTTGTGCATCCCTCTACCATGGCACTGACCATGCTGGAACCTGGTCACTGCTGTTTCTGTCTCCTCCGCCAGAGAGCCTGTTCTCTAAGAGAAGGAGACACATCTCCGGTATGTTGGGTCATTCAGACAGGGGGCCTAAACACACAGCTGCTGAAGAAATTACCCTGATGGGCTTAGCAGCAGGGAGCTGAGGCAGTGGTGGCCCTATCACTGGGGATTCGGGTTTCTGGGCTCTAGAACCCATCCAGGTTGATACCACATCCTCCAGTCCCCACCTTGTATGCTCCCTGTCCTATTGTGGGCTGGAACGAGTGGTCTGTTCTGAGTCAACTGGGGTGGGTTCTGATGTGGTCACAGCACGATTCTCACACAACCACCCAGAGAACGTCATCTGACAGAGGGGTGGGGGCAGGGAAGCTTTCATAGAAAGCCTTCTAGGTCGAAGCACCACAAAACCAGAGGGGAGTTCAAGGTCAGTGAGCCCATCTGCACACCCTTCCTCTCCTGGGAGCTAAAAGACAGCACAGAGGAAGCACCAGCAGCCCCGACCTGAGCAGCCTCCTGGGAAAGATGCAGCCGCTCCTGCACCTGCTCCTGCTGGCCTTTTGCCTGCCTTCCGGGGCCAAGGCAGGTGAGTGACCACCCCCGACCTCAGAGCCCCGACCCCGTCCCACAGTGGGCACAGCTCTCCTGTCCCTTCTGCACACCCCTGATCCACCTAGCCACCAGGAACATGCTGCACCCTGCCTTCATCCTGCCTCCCACTCTCAAGTGGGATGCTGCACAAGCTGCCAGCAGGAATGGCAGGGCAGAAGGCTGGGCTCCCGAAGAGCCAGTGGGTACTGCCCCTTCCCCATTTGCCACCTGGAAATGGAACGTTCTTTCCTACAAATGCATAGCAGAGGGTGAGAAACTGGAAAAGAGAACCTCATAAATCCCCCTGCAGAGGGCAGAGCAGGCCTGGTTTTCCAGTGGGATGAGCCAGGTGCTTCCCACAGCATCTGCTTGGGAGAGAAGCCCGGGGCTCAGCTGACCCCACACTTGGACGGACCTCGGTCCCCAGAAGACTGCTGTTGCCTTGGCCCTGTCCCAAGGCTCCTCATCCCTCTCTCCAACTCTGCTTTTCTTCCCAGGCTGTTAGTGGCTCTCCTCTTTCAAATATGACCTTGGCAGACCTCAACTTCTCTGCTTTCCAGAATCCTAGCAGCAGGGGCCCTACCAACCTTCATCCGGAGGCTCCTTGGGGAGCCTTGCCTTCATGCAGCCAAACAGTACTCCCTAGGCACTTACTACGTGTCAGGCCACGGAAATAGGCCAGGTCAGACAACACCTACCTAACGAAACTTAGGTCCTAGCCACTGGCAAAGACTTCACAGGATGACAGGGGCCTCAGAAACTTGCTTGTTTCTAAGCAAAGTCAGGAGAGGGATTGTTCAGGAGGCTCTAGGACATCACTATCCCTACGACAGGTAGGCTCCCCTCCGGTTGTGTGTAGAAGACAGGTACACAGACCGAGACCCTGCCCTTCCCCCTCCCAGAGGAGGGAGTGGAGGCCCCCTCCCATGCCCTCCCAAATCCAGGCCGTGCCTGCCCGGTGCATTCGGTGGGTACACAGGAGCAGAACAGAATTTTCCCTCAGGAGAGATCATCGGGGGACATGAGGCCAAGCCCCACTCCCGGCCCTATATGGCATATCTTAGGATCCAGAATGAGAATGAGCAGACTCAGTGTGGTGGGTTCCTGATACACAAGAAGTTCGTGCTGACTGCCGCTCACTGCTACGGAAGGTGAGGAGGGACCAGCAACCTGCACCTCCCTGAAAACCCTGGCCCGGAGCCCTGCTTTCTTCCCCGGGAGCACTGAGGAACACGTGAGCCAGGAGGGCTCCTGAAAGGGGGTGAGGGAGGGCAGGTAGGTGGTGGGGAGAGGGGAGGCCGGGGCCAGGTGCATTGCAGGAGTAAGAGAAGAGCTGGGACATGCTTTGGCATCAGAATGCAAACTCATGCCATTTCACAAGTTTCTCTGGGTAACTGACCCCTGAGAACCCCTGACACAGTCACCGATGGCTCCAGAATCCTACCCCAGCTGCTGAGAAGCAGAAGGCACAGACAGCTCAAACCTGGGCCCTCCTGTTGCCTCAGTTTCCCCATCAACTCCAGGCCTGCCCACCCCAACTGCCACCTGCCCTTCACAGCCCCTGGGGCTGTATCCCATGAATTCCACACCCCCACACCCCACTCTGCTCTCTCTGCAGCTCCATCAAGGTCATCCTGGGGGCCCACAACATCAAGGAACAGGAGAGGACCCAGCAGGTCATCCCCGTGAAAACAGCCATCCCCCACCCAGACTATAATCCAAACAACTACTCCAACGACATCATGTTACTGCAGGTAAGGAAACCTCCCTGCTGCCCTTGCTCTCCTGGGTCCATACTGTTTCCTCCTCCCACTGGGACCTGTCCCCTCCCTCCTTCCCACCCTGGCCGCCTGACCAGTCCCCGTGGCTCAGGGCAGCGAGAAGACGGTGCAGCCTCATCGGGGTGTCCAGGCCCAGAGGCCACTGGCTGAGCTGGACTCTCTTGCCTCTTTCCATCAGCTGGAGAGAGAGGCCAAGCAGACTGCAGCGGTGAGGCCCCTCCGCCTGCCCACCGGCAAGACCCGGGTGCGGCCCGGACAGGTGTGCAGTGTGGCCGGCTGGGGGCTGGTCAACGCCAAGATACGCAGGTACCCAGACACTCTGCAAGTAGTGAGGCTGGCAGTGCAGGAGGATCAGGAGTGCAAATCCTGCTTTCCCGGTTTTTACGACCGCACCATTCAGCTGTGCGTGGGGGACCCAATGGAAGAAAAGTCTTCCTATCAGGTGAGACTGGGGGTCTGCTTAACATGGCTCTGGGACAGGGGTGTTTGGGGAAGACCTGGGATCTGGAGACCCGAGAAGTGACCTTTTTCCTGAGGAAGAGAGGGGGAGCAGCCAGAGATGGGGGCACCCAGGCCCTCTGCAAGCCTGCCGAAGGCCTAGGATGAATCTAAACGAGGCACTCCTGCAGAAGGATGAATTTGCAGCACTCTGCCCCGTGCCTGGCCCCCCGATGCTAGAAAACTCTGCTCCCTGGACATGCAGTGGTGAAAACCAGGTGGCTCCTCAGAGCTGGCCCCCACATGGGTCTCGGGCTCGTCCTCCATGCTGAGTGTCAGCCCCGCCCACCTGCTTCTGGGGTCCCCTAAACAGCAGAGTGAAGCCAGCAGCCCTGCAGCAGAGGATCTGGGACCCGGGGGAGGAGAGGGAGCTGCCACCTGGGGTGAAGCAAAGCAGTGACAAGGTCCAGCCCTGTCCTGCCCTCCCATCTCCCATGGTGGCCATGCAAGGCAGCCTTCTCAGAGGGGCTGGGGAGGGCAGGGGCAGCAGGACAGCTGACTCACTTCTTCCCTATCTCTGTCCACAGGGGGACTCTGGGGGCCCTCTCGTGTGTAACAGTGTGGCCCAGGGCATTGTCTCCTTTGGACCCAAAAATGGGACACCTCCACGGGTCTACACCAAAATCTCAACTTTCCTGCCCTGGATAAAGAAAACCATGAAAAGCCTCTACCTGCAGGAACCAGACTATTTGCTCTAGAGCTGATCCAGAATCACGCTGGGAAGGGTGGCAGGAAAGGTGCCAGCAATCAAATAAATGTCTCTTACCTGAGTATCAGCCATCAAATAAATGTCTCTTAACTGGCTGTGAAGGGCTGGTTTGTTTATTCATTGACCATACACCGGCATCAACTCTGTGCTTACAAGGCCAATGACACAATTCTGCTGTTTTCTGCTTCCTCTTCTTCATCCACCCCCCAACTCCATGCAAAATTCCTTCCAGCTCCTTCTTAGCTACACCTGTCTCTCAGAGCCTGCCCTTCTGCCAGGGCTGAAGCTGAGCACCACCAGGAGAAACCATGAACCTCTCTGGGCCTGGGGCTCTGGGTGAACTTCTTACCTCCTCCCCCTGTGTTCTCTGGCAGGGAGGAAGGGGGTAACACTGTGGGTCCTGGACACCAACCTGGCACAGTCTAGGGCTACAGCTCAAGGACACAGCCCTACCCCACTGGGAAGTGACAGGGACCTTCTCAAGCAGCACATTTCTCTCCCACAGCCAAGGAAGCTAGCACGGAGTGGGGCTGGGCCTCTTGAGTAGCTCTGGAGTCTCACCTCAACTGAGTTCCCTTCCCTGACCCCTTCTGAGCTCAGGGACCAGCTCGGGCTCCAGTCTCCTGGCTGTCCCTTCTTCTCCATCCCCGTTTACCACTGAGAGTGTTCAGTGGCCACCAACTCCTGTCCCCTCCAGACAACACTGATCTGAGCTGGCCCCTACCTCCTATCCCTTCCACCTACAACACCCAAGCTCCAGCAGGGCCTCACCACTGAGATGCCAACCCAGCTCATGCCCTGACAGAGAGGGGCGTCAGTGGCACCAGCCCTGAGAGCACCAAACAGCATCCTTGGAGGACAGGGCTGATGGGGTGGCTTTCCAGAACCCTTGGCCTTATCTATCACCTGGCCGGGCCAGCTCAACCCCTCCCATCCAGCCCAGTGTCTCCCTATGTGGCCTGGTCACTCAGTAGCCTGAGTCCCTCTCAACCTGTCCCTCTGGTCACTGCCAACCTCTAGGCTGAGACTCCCTACTGGCCACCTTGGGCTATATCAGCCTTTGGACTTAAAAAGGAATCCTCTGTGCAGTAGGACTGGAAAGGACAATTTTTTCCATCAACCAACCAGCAAATACTAATTGAGCACCTACTAAGTGCCAGGCATTGATTGGACAGAATGCAAACTCTATCACCTGAGCCCAGGTGAACCTGACACTGTTGATTTTCACCTAAATTTCTAACCCTTTCTTCCTCCTCCACACGAGTCCATGTGGCCTACGTCTCTGTGGGAAATCCACAGGAAGCAAGTATTTATAGTTATTTTTATTGCTGTTTACAGTCTGTATGAATATTATCGCATGTGACTCTAGAACAGCAGTGTATGGGATTTGGAAATGACTTTAGTCATTTAGTTTCTGGATGTGAAGTTACCAAACTCTGTTTACTGGAGCATCCTCTTCACCTAGGGGACAGGGCAACCTTATTTTCATTTGCTTCAAAAGCGAAAGGTATAAGGGGCTCCTGGGTGGCTCAGTCGGTTAAGCATCTGCCTTCAGCTCAGGTCATGATCTGAGGATCCTGGGATGGAGCTCTGCATGGGCTCCCTGCTCAGCGGGGAATCTGCTTCTCCCTCTCCCTCTGCCCTTACCCCCCTACCCATGCTCACTCACAAACATGACTCTCTCTCTCTCTCACAAATAAATACATAAAGCCTTTTTTAAAAATAAAAATAAATAAAACAAATTTTAAGAAGTAGCAGGTATGAATGTCATTATACAGATTCAAATGGTAGGAAAAACTACAATATTCAATTGCCTGAAGGCAATCTAAGATTGACTCTAAACACCCATCCAATCCGACGAGCCAGAAACAATCTCTGTCATGACTGCAAGCTCCCACCTGTGCAGACTCAAACTAGAATCAGAGAGGCTCACATAGTCTAGAAAAATGGAGAATCGCCTCTGTTCTTCAGGCCACCATGGTTCCTGCTGCATGCACAAAGCCCAAGATTTTCTAGACTCTTCAACACTCAAAAGTCCTGGCTTGGAGGCCACACATGGAGGATGTGATTTCTTGCTAAACACGGATCTCCCTCTGTTGGGCTCACCTCACAAAACACTCCCAGCAGCCACACCTCCAAGGTTTGGCCACTAGTGTGAGCACTGCCTGAAAGCTGAGCCCCAGTTCCAGCTCCGGACTAATGCCTTCCTGCACCAAATACACACAACACCACACTCTTCTGTGACCTGGGGTAAATACTCTGGGGTCATGTAACCCTCAAAGCCATGCCCCTTCACATCTTATGCACAAAGCCTGAAGCAACACCATCTCTTAATGACCTTGGGCACTTTTACAAGGGAAGAGCAATGAGGTCCCACAGCTTCTGACTTGGAGCTGGAAAAAAAAAAAAAATCTGGGCATTTACGGCATACTAAATTCCTTCATTTAAAAAGTTCCTTTTTTCCTTGTTTAAAAGTTTCCTTGATTTAAAAAGACAAAGAGGAAAACGCAGAAAACAAAATTAAAAATACTATTTTTTTAAAGTTACCCAGCCACATACATATTCAGTTTAAGTATAACCTTTACTTCGAGGAAATGGTTCTGTGGTTTAAAACACGTTTGAGAACACTTGCCGCAGTCTCTCATCCTCCTTGGAGAAATGGGGGAGAGACAAAGTCCCAGGAAGGTGTAGTAACTGACTGAAGGTACCAGAGTCAGGACAGAGCCTGGACTGAGCCCAGGCCTCCCGACAGCCAGGTCAGCAAGAACCCTTACATGTTTTCTAACCCCCACTCTGTGATGAGCTTCTGCTCAGACACCTCCCTGGAGAGAAAGCCTCTAGGCTCCTGTGGAAGCCGTTCTGTGACAAGTACTCAAAACATCTTCCTTGGCGAGCTGAAGTCTACTCATGGGCACATTTGGATGGAGGTAGAGAAGCACGTTAAACATGCCAATTCCCTCAAATCTCCTTTGTCTGGGGAAATAGCCCCCACTCCCAGCTTTGAGGAAACAATTCTTCTCTTGCTTAAAAATCTCTGTCATGAAAATTAAGAAATGGGGCACCTGGATGGCTCAGTTGGTTAAGTGTCTGCCTTCGGCTCAGGTCATGATCCAGGGTCCTGGGATCGAGCCCCACATCGGGCTTCTTGCTCGGTGGGCAGCCTGCTTCTCCCTCTGCCTCTGCCTGCCCCACCCCCTGCTTGTGCTCTCTCTCTCTCTCTCTCTCTGGATAAAATCTTAAAAAAAAAAAAAAAAGAAAATTAAGAAATAAAACAAAATAAAATAGCTCTGTAGTGACCTCAAGGAAATGCCTCTCTTACCACCAAGATCTACTGCCACCACCCCTCCTTCCCCAGACTCACTGGAAGAGTCAGGTCACAGTGTGACTGGAGAGAGAAATGCAAAACCAGCTCCTGGTGGGGGATAGACCCGAAGGAATGCCAAATCTTCTCATTAGTTTCAGGAACATGTATTGGGATGGCTCTGCCTTCCAGGACCACTCTTTGTGGACTTAGAGAACTTACAGGGTTTGTTACCTCTCTGTATCGCACATGACACTGCTTTTGACCATGAAAGAAGTCAGCTCTAGGTTCCTCTTTTTCATAGGCCTGTTGCTAGATGACATTTCACACCCACAGAGTCAGGAAGCTCAATGAGCCTCAGGTAGGACAAAGAAAGCCACATCTAAGCACACGAGTCAAATTGATATTTGATAAAGACAAAAAGTTGAAAGTAGAGGGAAAAGAAGATACATTCATTACTTTAGGGGAAACAACAATAAGAATAGCAATGAAAAAAAAAGTGTTTGACCATTAAAAAAAAAGAATAACAACAAGCTACCCACCAGAAACAACAGAATTCAGAAGACAGCCAAATGACATTTTCGTTTTTTTTTTTTTAATTTATTTATTTATTTTAGAGAAAGAGAGAGGGCACACAAGCAGGAGGAGGGGCAGAGGGAGAGGAGAGAGAATCTTCAAGCAGACTCCCTGCTAAGCACAGAGTCCCATGCAGGGCTCAATCCCAGGACCCTGAGATCACGACCTCAGTCAAAATCAAGTGTCAGCCGCTTCACGGACTGAGCCACCCAGGTGCCCCTTAAATGACATTTTTATTTTTTTTTTTATTTTTTTTTTTTTTAAAGATTTTATTTATTTATTAGACAGAGAGAGAGAGAGCGCGAGAGAGGGAACACAAGCAGGGGGAGTGGGAGAAGGAGAAGCAGGCCTCCTGCGGAGCAGGGAGCCCGATGTGGGGCTCGATCCCAGGACCCTGGGATCATGACCTGAGCCGAAGGCAGACGCTTAACGACTGAGCCACCCAGGCGCCCCTTAAATGACATTTTTAAACAGTTGAAAGAAAAAAAGGAATAGGCAACCTATTTTTGGTATTCAACCTGGAATTCTCTATCCAGTGAAAATAGTATTTAAAAGGAAGGCAAAATGAAGACACTTTCAGAAAAACAAAGATAAGAGAATTGTTGCCATCAGAAAGGCATTGCAAAAAATACTAAAAGCAGTTCTTTAGGCTAAAAGGAATTGATCCCTGTTGAAAGTAGGAAAAGAAAAAGAGAAATAAATGTGTAAAATGTGACTAAATATAAAATACTTTATGTAAATTTTGTTCAAAGATTATTGATTATTTAAGGCAAAAAATGCTTTTGGAATTATGATATACAGTAAAATGTAGGACAAAAATAACTCAAAATGTGGGAGGAAAGTTAAATGGAAAGACATCATGACAAGTTTCCTATATGAAGTGGTATAACATTAATTCAAAGTACACTATGATATGTGAGGAGTTGTACTGTAATCCTGCAGTAAATGCTAAAATAATATATACAGGTATAAATAAAAGCCAATAAAGGAGACAAAATGGGACACAACAAAAGAGGGCAGGAAAAGAAGGACAAAAGAACAAAGATGAAATCACACAAATACAAATCAAATCCCAATAAGACATTCTTCAACCAACGCTATCAGCAGCTCCATTAAACATAAACAGTTTAAACACTCTAATTAAAGGGCAGAAATTATTAGTCTAGATAAGAAATGCAAGAACGAATTTTGTGCTGTTTACAAGAGAGACATGTTAAATATAAAGACATGGATAAGATGAAAGTAAAGTTATAATGGAAAATATATATATCCTGCAACACCAATCAAAATTTTTTTTAATTTTTAAAAATTAAAAAAATTGGGGCGCCTGGGTGGCTCAGTCGTTAAGCGTCCGCCTTCGGCTCAGGTCATGATCCCAGGGTCCTGGGATCGAGCCCCATATCGGGCTCCCCGCTCCGCGGGAAGCCTGCTTCTCCCTCTCCAACTCCCCATGCTTGTGTTCCCTCTCTCGCTGTGTCTCTCTCTATCAAATAAATAAATAAAAATCTTTAAAAAAAAAAAAATTAAAAAAATTAAAAATAAAAAAATAGCCTCATCCATGGAGTATGCTGTTTAACTTTTAAAGGCAGTCCCTTCACGCCAATGTCCACCTCACCTTCTCCACCTGCTCTGATAAATTGCACCGACTGCCCACTCAGTGGAGGCCCCTGTCTCCCTACTTGAGCTCTGACACCAACTACTAGGCCAGTCCCTTATATGAACATCCTCCTCACATCGCTTGCGTGTCCACGTCCTGAGCTAGGCTGCCCTCCTCATCTCACATTTATTCTGCCATCCCAAGCTGGGCTGCCCAGGCTTGGGCATCCAAGCCCATGTGGGATAAGGAGAGTGTCCACATAGGAAGCCTGGTGTGGGCACCTTCCTCACCTCACACAGGCTTGGATGCCATGCTCTGGCTTACTGTGGCTCCCCACCCTGCCAAAGTTGCTATTGGCTTCATTGCTTCTTTTCTTTTTTTAAAGATTTTATTTATTTGACAGAGACACAGCGAGAGAGGGAACACAAGCAGGGGGAGCGGGAGAGGGAGAGAAGCAGGCTTCCTGCCAAGCAGTGAGCCGGACGCGGGGCTCGATCCCAGGACTCCGGGATCATGACCTGAGCCGAAGGCAGACGCTTAACGACTGAGCCACCCAGGCGCCCCTGGCTTCATTGCTTCTTAGAGACAATTGGGATCAAGATGTTTAGAAGTGACAATATTTTCAATTCCATGACTCCCCTCTTTATCCATTATGGGGAGATGATCAGAATAACTTGTTTAGCAAATGGTCCAGGGATATGAGAAATATAGTTCTCCAGACAGTGGTGTGAGGCTACTGTTCTAGCTCCCCGGCATCCATTCCCACTTCACATGGTATCAGTAGCTCATTAAAGAGAGTAACATTTTAGAGAAAGCCAAACCTCTTCCATGCTCAATACATTTGGTTTGGACAGAGCAGGCCCCAACATATCCACAAGCTATGACCTCAGCTTAAATCAATCACTGGTTTCAAGTCCTCTGACCAACTCTACCTGCACCTAAAGCAGTATGGCAGATTGTCCTCTGCTATGGTTGTCATTGTATGTCTCCTATCCCACAGGCTCTTCCTACATGACTGAAACACTCCTCCCACTCAGAAGTAGTGTCTATGCCCCTTCCTTTTTAATCTGGGTGGAGGCTTTTGATTGCTCCAAGCAGTGGAATTTGGTAGAATGCAATGCCATATGACTTCAAAGTCTAGGTAATAAAAAGAACACAGCTTCTGCCTGGCTCTATGTTGGGGAGATGCTCGCTCTGGGGAAGCCAACCATCATGTTGCAAGAAAGACTGAACAATCCCATGCAGAGACTACATGAGAGGACCTCATAGAGAGGAACTGACGGGCCCAGAAGACAACCAGCACCAACCACTGGGCGAGTGAGTGAGACTTCAGGTGATTCCAGTCTCCAGGCTTCAAGCCTCCCCTGACACCAAGGGAAGCAGAGGAGAGCTATCCACACTAAAACCCTGACAACTTGCAGATTCATGGGAAAGATAAATAGTGGTGATGGTGGTGTCATTGTTGTTGTTTTAAACTATGCAATTCTTCAGCAAGTGGAGCAAGCCCTCTTCAACATTATTCCCACACCATTCATTCAGTCCATCCCTCTATCTGTGGCCCTCACCATCCTTATCAGATCACTAATGATTTTGACTCCTCCACCAGAAGCAAGGGATCTCACCTCCAGTACCCCTGAGTTTCAACAAAAGGGGGCTCAATGAAGGATCATCCTGATAGTCTAAAGAGAGTGAAGGAAAAGAAGACGTTTTTGGATGTATCATCAAGAGGCTCAGGTTTCTGCAGCTCAGAGCCCTGCTACTCATGGATGCGATGTCTTTAACCACCCCACCCATAGCCTGTGGTTCCTGTTCTCAGCTCGTGTGGTCAAGAGCTACCAGTGCTGATGTGGTGACTGATAAGTTATTTCACTCAGGCCAGGATTTGATCAGGCAGTGGTAGGAGGCACTCAGAGGGAACCTTATGCGATAAAGACTACAACACCAGAGAGGAACGTGGGGGTTAGAAGACTAGGAGGAAGTACTGGCAACTCCAACCTGGGCAGCCTTCCTGGGGCCATGCAGCTGCTCCTGCTCCTGGTGGCCTTTCTTCTGGCCCCCGAGATTGAGACAGGTGAGTGACTGCCCCCCCCCAACAGAGGCCCAGCCCCATCCCACTGTGGCACAGCCCTGCTCAGGTGCTACACTCAGGCACACCCTGGCCCTGCTGAGTTTTGATCCCACATCAGATTTGCCAGCCTCGCTCAAAGATGGGCAAATCTGAAGCAGGATAAACACTCAGCATGAATGGCAGTGCAGAAGGCTGTTACCCAGGGGGAGCTGTAGGTCCTATCCCTTCCCCAGGTCCTACCCTTGTCATCTGGAAATTGGGTTCTTATACAAAGGCATCTAGAAGAATGTTGGAGGGTGGGAATGAGAAATAATTAATCCCCCAGGAATTGGCAGTTTGGAGAAAAGGGCTGGCTTCTGTAGTCAAAGCAAGGCCCACTAAATTTCTAACTCAATGTCTTAAGATCTATCCTCAATCTCCACCCAGTTCTTCAAGCTTTGTCATTCTTACGCTGCCGAAGAAAGAAGCCAAGGACCCAGTTGGTCCCAGAGTTGGTGGCATCCTGGTCCCTTTAATACTTATGCTTGGTAATTTTTCAGCCACAATGGGCACAATGGCTTTGGCAGGCCCCATATTTCCTGGTACTTAGAACCGCAACCAATGCTCATTCAAAAGCTAATTGGGAGCCATTTCTTCATGCAACTAAGACATTTACTGGGCACCTCGTATGTGTCAGGCTCTAGCGAAGATCAAACACAACCACAACACAAACATGAGCATTTTGAGCTCATGTTCCAAACATTACAAATAAGGAGCAGCTCAGTAAGGCCTAGAAAACAAAACGGGAGAGAGAACCCAGATACTATCGGGGAAAGGATTTTCCAGGATCTGTGGGGACTTCACTGCTTGTTTCAAACGTAAATTCCATCTGCCACCATATGTGTCCACTGCAGGAATTAAGGAACAAGGACTGTTCTTCTCTCGGTTAGAGGTAGAATCTGAGTCTTGTGGGTCATTTGGCAAGTCAGGAATGCTGTCTGAGGAACCCTTCTTGGTTGCTACTGGTTACTACAGACCCTGCTCTCTGCCACCCCAACTCCTTCCCTCCTGCTTCAGTTTATCCCCATCTCCCCTTCTCCAGCCTTTGGCGCCATAAGCACAGCAGTCAGGGTAAACTGTTTCTTTTTTTTTTTTTTTTTTTTTAAAGATTTTATTTATTTATTTGAGAGAGAGAATGAGAGAGAGAGAGAGAGAGCATGAGGGGGGGAGGGTCAGAGGGAGAAGCAGACTCCCCGCTGAGCAGGGAGCCCGATGCGGGACTCGATCCCGGGACTCCAGGATCATGACCTGAGCCGAAGGCAGTCGCTTAACCAACTGAGCCACCCAGGCGCCCCCAGGGTAAACTGTTTCTTTCAGGGAAAATAATCGGGGGCCACGAAGCCAAGCCTCATTCTCATCCCTTCATGGCATTTCTCCGGATCCAGAATCCCAATAAAACCTGTGCGGGTTTCCTTGTACGTGAGGACTTTGTGCTAACAGCAGCTCACTGCAAAGGAAGGTGAGAAGCAGCACCTGCAACTCCACCCTTCTGTCAACTCCACATGGGGATGCCTCTTCCAAGAACTGCCACCCAGCCTGGTTGCCAAGAAGCAGAGGGTACAGAGATGCTCAGCCCCTTGGCCCCATCCCCTAGAATTCCTCTCCATCCCAGTCCTGCCCTGACCTGAGCTGTCCCGTTTCATCCATGGCTTTTGGACTGTATGTCCTGTGACCCCACTTCCCACTCACTCTCTGTGCAGCTCCATCAACGTCATCCTGAGGGCCCACAACATCAAGAAGCAGGAGAGGACCCAGCAGGTCATTCTGTGAGAAAAGCCATCTACCACCCAGACTATAATCCTAAATACGTCTTCAACGACATCATGTTACTGCAGGTAGGGCCCTCGGTCCGCTGGTTCTTGCACACTTTATTCCTGGGGATTTTGCATCCCCCGTGGCCTCATTCCTGTCCCTCCTTCCCACTATGACACTTTCACTTATCCCGGGGCTATGAGGAGGGCAACCCCATGACTGTCGCTAGAGTCTTTGTGAGCCATTGGTAGATTAGAACTCCTTTCCTCTGCATTCAGCTGGAAAAGAAGGCCCACCTGACTGCCCCTGTGAGCCCCCTCAGACTGCCCACGAGGAGTGCGCAGGTGTGGCCAGGAACGGTGTGCAGTGTGGCCAGCTGGGGGCTCCTCAGCGTGAACAGCACCTCTGGGGCAGGGAAACTGCACGAGGTAGAGCTTGAAGTCCAAAGGGACAAGCAATGCATCTCATGCTATAAAAACCTCTACGACAGCACAACCCAGATGTGTGTGGGGCACCCAAAAAAAGAAGTCTTCTTTTAAGGTGAGATCCCCAGCATTGTCCATGCCCAGCCCTGGGACAGCCAAGCTTTGAGGAGAAGGGACAGTGAGAACTAGCCGTATTTCTATGCCCTCAGCCTTTCTATCCAATCCAGTCTCTGGTCCTGTCTCCCTGGCGGGGGCGGGGGCAGGAAGGGACTGTCCCACAGCTACTTATGGGCAGAGGCTTTCTGAGGGAGAAAAGGGAGGGGATTATCGGGGCCAGGCTGGAGCTCAAGGACCAAGGAAGGCCACAAGGCCTGCCCTGGCCTTGATCTCACCCACAGCCCCCTAACAGAGACCATCGACCCCCAGGGGCGGCAGGGAGGACAGGACTGAGAGAAAGCCCAACTCAGTCCTTCCTCCCTCTGCCCACAGGGAGGCTCCGGGGGCCCCCTTGTGTGTAACAATGTGGCCCAGGGCATTGTCTCCTTTGGAAAAGCAGAGGGGAAACCTCCACGCGTCTACACCAGGATCTCAAGCTTTTTGTGCTGGATAGAAAGAATAATGAGATGCTTCAACCTGCAGGGACCAGACTGAGATGCCCCCAGGATCAATCTGTCCATCTTCTCTGGGGCAGAGGCCAGAACTGCACTGGGAAAGGGGGTGGAGAGGAGGCTGCCAGGGCTTAATAAACTTCCATCTCTTGAGTAGAAATTAGATTCCTCCTTTATTCACCAAAACATTTGTTAGTTACCTACTGCGTGTCGAGCCACCATCTGTTCACATTTCTCTAGAATAAAAAGTCATGTTGCTTTGATACCCAGCTCCTTCCAAATACACCTCCCAGCAGCACCTCCCCCTGCCAGGCTGAATGTAAGCTCCATCAGGAAAAGGGAGACACTGCCCCAAGAAAAATGACCCTCTCCTACAGGACCCTCTTATCTCATCCATATTGCCCTCCTACCTCATCCCACACCTACACCCCCACCCCATCCTATCCCAATACAACAACATAAAGGAATCCACATTTGGAAGGAAAACCACCTAAGAAACTCTGGGATAGGGGGCCACTTCATCTTAATAGAAATAAGTGGGAAGATTCTGCAGCACTCCCTTCCCAAACCAGAGTGGCAGCTTGGGAGCCTCAGAGTTTCGGGAGGGCCTTTCAGTACTCCCAGGCCTAGCCCAAGTGCTGGTCACAGCCTTGCCGTGGTCCCAGAGCCCAGCACTGCCTCTGGTGTCCTGATGCCCATCTTCCCGCAGCCCCAAATGACATTGAGGGTGCTCTTCCATCTTGGTCTGATCCAGCCTCTTCCCGCCTCATGCCATTTCCATGTGTGTATGTGTGTGTGTGCGTGCACACGTGTGTGTGTGCATGTGTGTGTGTATGTGTGTGTCTCCAAAGGAAACTCATTACAATAAAAATTTGTGTTTCAAAGGTATCCTATGGTTTCAAAGGTGTCCTATAGCCTATAGTTTACTGAGTAAATTTTTTCTTCCATTTGCAACAATCTCTAACTAAGTCTCTTATATAAGAATGTATTCAGAAAAAGTAATCTCATCTTTAAAACATCCACCTTAGAGAAGGCAGGCTGAACAGAAAAAGTGGTTTGCCGAATGTCTGCCACTGATGAGTGTGCTTCGACTGTGGGAAAATGTACACTCACCATAGATTCTTTGTCTGCTCCAGACGACCATTGGCATCTCAAGGGCAGGAGCTGTGTGTCTCACATCCCTGGACCTAGCTAGCTCAAAAATTATTCATGATTTCCTCTGAATGGAAAAAGAGCCAAGAGCCGAGAAATGAAGACATTCTTGAGTCAGTCACTGAGGGGCTTCTGAGGTAGCAGCCCTTCTGCTGGCGGGAGGCACAGCCTTCACTTTCTTGTTCTTTCTTCTTGCTTTCCCCTTATGACTCAGCAGTGGGAGTGCAAGTGTGATAGCTGAAGCCAGAGAACTTCAACAAACCACCTTAAATGATGACACCCAGCCGTAGAGGGGCAGAGATAGAAGAGGCCTAGAAGATCAGTGAGCTACCCCTCTATCACTCCCCTCAGGGTTCTGTATCTGGAAGGAAGGACAACCGACAGCTCTGACCTGAGCAGAACTTCAGGGAAGATGCAGCCACTCCTGCTTTTGTTGGCCCTTCTTCTGCCCCTTGGGGCTGGGACAGGTGAGTGACCATCCCCATTCCAGAGACCTGAGTCCAACCCCCAAAACCCCTTGTACTCTTGACCCTTCTGCCCAGCACAGTCAAGGATCATCCTCAATTGGAGCCCAGGAACTTTTTGAACCCCAGCTCCTACCCCAAACCCAGACTAACAGGTCTGATGCTAGACAGACGCTCGACAAAGATGGCCGGCAGGAAGGGCGCTCGCTAAGAGGGTTAGTACGGGTTAGCCTCCCCCTTATCACTTGGAAAGTGAGTTGTTTGGAGAAAGGCATTTGGCAGAAGATATGAAGCTACAAAAGACAGGTAATTAAAAGCCCTCACTCCAACCCAGGAAAGGTAAGCTCAGGCAAACCGGCTGTAGTAGTGGGAGGTGTCACTGGCCCCAGCTTGAAGAGCCAGTTAAATTTCTCAGCACTCTCCACTCGCTCACTCCTGCCTGGGAGAGGAGCCCGGGGTGCAGTTGATCTCAGCAGCAGCTAGATGACTGCACCCAAAGCTCTGCCCCAGGCCTGGGCAGCCTGTTGTCAGCACCACCTCGCCCCGCCCGCCCCAGGCCCTCGGCTGCTCCACTGTCTTTGGTAGTGCCCTCCCTGATTCCTGTGGCCTTGCATCCCACCAGCACTATCTCCACCCAACCTCAGCCAAAAGCTCATCGAAGGCCATTCCTTTGTGCAACCTAAAAATGTCTACTGAGACCATGTGCTATCCCCTAGGACATGAGGATTTTAGAAAATCCAACTCCATAAACTCATAGATAGTTTATTAGAAAATGGCACCCATCAGGATGCTAGCAGAGGCTCAGAGGGGCCCGGGAGATTCACTGAGAATCAAGGCATCAGGGGAGTCCTGTCCATGATCTTCTGGGACTCCATCGTCTTGAAGATAAATCTTATCTCCTCCATACGTGTGCCTGAAGTGGGATGTGGAGAACAAGGACTGCCCCCTTGTCAGGGGGTTTCTGAGGCTCAAGGTTTAAGAAAGGTCATCCTGCTACAAGAACCTGGGAGGACTGCCCACCCTGGGGTCCGCAGGGCACTGTAGACCCCGCCCTTGATCACCACCTTCCTAAGCCTTCCCTCCTGACCCCAGCCGCCCCCAGACACCCCATCTTCCAGCCTTTTCTTTCAGAGGAGATCATCGGGGGCCATGAGGCCAAGCCCCACTCCCGGCCCTACATGGCATTTGTTCAGTTTCTGGATAAGAGCAAGAAGAAGAGGTGTGGCGGTGTCCTGGTGCACAAGTACTTTGTTCTGACGGCTGCTCACTGCTGGGGAAGGTGAGGGGCAGCATCCAGCCTACACATCTGAAACCCCTACAGGGACCCCTGTCCTCTCCCCAGGGGCTGCAGCCCAGGGAAGCACCCGGGGCTCCTGATAACTCAAGCCTATGAGAGCTCATCCAAGAAGCCAGCTGAGAGCATGGCTGGAGCAATGAAAGGCTGAGAAGTAGGACAGGTAAGCTTTGGGGTCAGAGGGTCTGATGTGAGAATAAGTGGCACAGTTGAGAAGAGAGGGACCACACCAGGCAAATAAAGCAACCGTGGAGGATGGAAGCATGCATTAGAGCCAAAATGCAAACTCGAGTAATTTCATGATATTGCCTGAAGGCAAAAGAAAGCTCACAGAAGCCCTACCTTCAGTGTCATTGAAAAAAAGAGGATCTAAGACCCATCTGTCATCTCAATTTCCCCCTCGGCTCCAGTCCTGCCTTGCCCTGGCTGCCATGTGCCCTTCACAGCCGCTGGCTGTATCCTGTGACTTCACACCCCCACACCCCACTCTGCTGTCTGTGCAGCTCCATCAGGGTCATCCTGGGGGCCCACAACATCAAGGAACAGGAGAGGACCCAGCAGGTCATCCCCGTGAAAACAGCCATCCCCCACCCAGACTATAACCCAAAGAACCACTCCAACGACATCATGTTACTGCAGGTAAGGAAACCTCCCTGCTGCCCTTGCTCTCCTGGGTCCATACTGTTTCCTCCTCCCACTGGGACCTGTCCCCTCCCTCCTTCCCACCCTGGCCGCCTGACCAGTCCCCGTGGCTCAGGGCAGAGAGAAGACGGTGCAGCCTCATCGGGGTGTCCAGGCCCAGAGGCCACTGGCTGAGCTGGACTCTCTTGCCTCTTTCCATCAGCTGGAGAGAGAGGCCAAGCGGACTGCAGCGGTGAGGCCCCTCCGCCTGCCCACCGGCAAGACCCGGGTGCGGCCCGGACAGGTGTGCAGTGTGGCCGGCTGGGGGCGGGTCTCAATGAGCTCTTTAGCAACCACTCTGCAGGAGGCATCGCTGGAAGTACAGAAGGATAGGGAGTGTGAATTCCTCTTCCGTGGCTATTACAGCAGGGCCACCCAGATTTGTGTAGGAGACCCGAAGAAGATGAAGACCAGCTTCAAGGTCAGGCTTCCAGCATCTACCTAGACAGGCCCCAGGAGAGAGGAACTTGGGGCGGTCCAGGGTGTGGGAGTGGCCATATCTTCGTGCCTCAGCCTGAGAGCTTGGGCAGCTGGGTTCACAAATCCAGTCTTCAGTTTTTCCCCAAGTGGGTCGGGATGGAGGGGAGGAAGGATCTGTCATCCCAAGCAGCATTCCTCCCACCCGCCCCCCCTCCATCACCACCCCCGAGGTTCCCTGAGGATTGGAGAGAAAGGTTTGGCCTGGGTAGAGCTGGAGAGAACAGTCAGTGCCAGGCTGGAGCCCAGGGACTGAGAGAGGGGACAAGGCCTGCCCTGGGCCCAATCTCCCATGCAGCCCCCTAACACAGACCACCCATCCCCAGCGCAGCGGGGAGGGCAGGACCACCGGGAGGCCAGCTCAGTCCTTCCTCTCTCTGCCCACAGGGGGACTCCGGAGGCCCCCTCGTGTGTAACAACGTGGTCCAGGGGATTTTCTCCTGTGGAAAACCAGAGGGGACCCCTCCAGGGGTCTTCATGAAGGTCTCCCACTTCCTGCCCTGGATAAAGAGAACAATGAAGCGCCTCTAACAACAGGCATGAGACTGACCTCCCTCTGTGCTTGGCCATCTTTTCTGGGGCAGAGGCAAGAATCCCTTGGGGCTGGGGGGTGGAGGGTAGGGATGGCAGGGCCATAATAAATGGATCTCTGGAGCGAATATGACTGAGGTCTTATTTATTCACTGAACCACTTCCGGTATGAAGCAACACTGCCCCAGGCAGTCTTCTGCTGCCAACTCCGGGCTTTGCTGCCTCCTTTCTCCCCCAGCCCTCCGCCCTCCCTAACCCCTACGCTGCCTAGCTTCTCATCAGTTTCTCAATTACACCTCCTTGGTGCTTAGCCCTCTGCAAAGATTCAGCCTAAACTCTATTATAGAAGGACAATCCTCTCTCCCCAAAAAGTATCCCCTCTGGGCCTTAGAAATTTCTTCTCTAAGCCAACCACCATCACCAACCCAACAATTTGGTCAGTAAAAAGGGGGTAACTCCAGGGACCCAAGAGGCCAGGGGGCCATGTCACGGGCACTCAGTTTCCTGTTTCCAGGGGCTCTCTCTCTGCCGCGGGGGACAGCCTGGCCTGGCCTCAGGACCCCAACTCCCCCTGCTGGCAACCTGGGTTACGGCAGCTTTGTGAGGCAGAGGGCTCTGGGCTGCAGACCATCCTGGATCAAATGTTAATCTCTCTCCCCAAGTACATGACTGGCTCTGTCCCTGCCATTGGGAAACTTAATGAGAAATGTCTCCTAAATGCCCCTTCCACCTCCTTCCACCAAGCAGTTCAGGTTTGGCACAAATGGATCTGTATTTAGAATCCACGAGAAAGCCTGTCTTGAAAATAATTAAAATCCCTGAATTATATCTGTATCGCACATTATAGTTTCACATGCATGACTTTGGTTCCAAAAGGGCAATGTGAAATTGGAAGAAAGTTGGAGACCCACAGGTCCTGAGATGTCCAAATCTAGGGTAGAGGCCACGTCCTGAGGTGAGGAAGAGAGGGGGGTAGGAGGGAGCGGCAGCCTTATTTTTATTTCACAGGTAGAAGGGAGGAACTGCAGTCCGCAAACCCATGAAATGCCACATTTCAGGTGCAAGATAGTTCATTGTGACCAGATAACCTTATTTGAGGGTGCTGTATCCTTTTTTTTTTTTTAATATTTATTTATTTTAGAGAGAAAGCGCATGCACCTGTGTGAGCGGAGTGGGGAGGCAGGGGTACAGAGAGAGAGGGAGAGAATCTCAAGCAGACTCCCTGCTGAGCTCGGAGCCTGACCCTGAGATCATGACCTGAGCCAAAATCAAGAGTTCGGATGCTTAACTGACTGAGCCCCCCAGGCACCCCAGGGTCCTATATCCTTCAAACAACACCACTAGTGAGTTGGACATAACAGAACACAGTAAATTCACAATAGCTGGACAAGTGGATAAACACTGAATCAAGTGGGACCACCATCAAAAAGAGGAAGAATTTCACTGAAAAGAATAACAAATAAATCACATGGATGTGAAAAAGCAAAATCCAGCACATTGAAAAATAAGGTGAAAAGCACATAAAAGCCAATTTTTCGCATACAACTGCGCCTCCATCCATCTGCCAAGTCTTCCCTGGTGCTCACAGCACTAGCAATGGCACAGGTGAGAAAAATTTACAAAAATGATAATACCGAGATTCTGTATGGACATGGAGAGATGGCATTTTCACACCTTGTATACAAAGGTTCTAAAAAAATGCAAGAGAAGAACAAAGGAGTCCTTGACCTACCCATCAACCACACTGAGAAAACTGAGCAAGGTCATTCCTTATAGATTTGTTACACAAGTCAAATCTTAGAAACAACACCAGTGTCCAGGACAAATGTGGGGATTCTTTTTTTTTTTAATTATGTACTACTAAACGCTGTGGAAACTTTTAAGTTATGAAACAGAATTACATTTTGCCCCATGGAAGAATGCTCCCAGGTATACCTAAGTCAGAAGCCTGTGAGAGCAGAGTATGCTAGTCTAAAAAAAAAAAAAAAAAAAAAAAAATCAAATTTTTACTTACACATATATTTTACTTTTAGGCTTTTCTTCTTTTTTTTTTTAAAGATTTTATTTATTTATTTGATTGAGAGAGAGAGAGCGAGAGCAGGAAGACAAGCAGGGTGAGTGGGAGGGGGAGAAGCAGGTTTCCCGTCAAGCAGGGAGCCCAATGCAGGGCTCGATCCCAGCACCCTGGGACCATGACCTGAGCCGAAGGCAGACGCTTAACGACTGAGCCACCCAGGCACCCCGTCTTTTCTTATTCTTCCTATATATCCACTTTCCTAATTTTTCTGCAACTTTATGTATTATTTAAATAACTTAAAAGCCTGTTTATTAAATATGAACAAGATTTTAAAACAATATTCATTAACAGATATTTAATTAATTCATTAACAGATATTCACTAACAGAGGGAGATTTTTTTTTTTTTAAGATTTACTTATTTATTTCAGAGAGAGAGAGAGCAGGAGCAGGGAGGAGGGGTAAAGGGAGAGGGAGAAGGAGGCTCCCTGCTGAGCAGGGAGCCCGATGTGGGACTCAATCCCAGGACCCTGGGATCATGACCCGGACCGAAGGCAGCTGCTTAATCTACTGAGCCACCCAGGCGCCCCAGAGGGAGATGTTTATGTTGGATAATTTAAACTATAGGATAATCTAAACTATAGGGGTGCTTGGGTGGCTCAGTCTGCTAAGCGTCTGCCTTCGCTCGGGTCATGATCCCAGGACTCCTGGGATTGAGTCCCACATCTGGCTCTCTGCTCAACGGGGCATCTGCTTCTCCCTCTGAACCTCCTCCCTCTCATGCTCTCTCTCTCACGCTCTCTCTCTCTCAAATACCAGAAAAAAGGTAGGCTTAAGTAAGTCGGTACATGTGTTAGTTAAGATAACCCTAACTATCCTACCACATAAACTTCAGCAGTTCAGTGACTAACACAACAGAAACTTATTTCTTGCTCACAAACAGTCCAAAATGAATGTTCCTGGTGAGTAGTGCCCGTTTTACTCTCGAGCGTCCCAGCTGGGACAATAAATTGCATGTGTGCCCATGATTAAGGAGCCCAGACTCAGGCTCCTAAAGATGGCTTCCAAGCGCCCTGTGTTCATCTGGGTCAAACCAGGTAGGGGAAGAACCCGGATGGTCCGGCACAGGAGCACGTGATGGGCCGGGTCTGGAAGGTACCCACGGAATCTCCACTCACATCCCATTGGCTACAACAGTCCCATTGTCACACCTAACGTCAAGTAAGGCTGCACAGCAGCGTGCACCCAGTCCTCTGGAAGAAAGGGAAATTGTTTTGCTAGACCGCTAGCTCACCTCTACCACAATTCCTTAGAGTGTTTGCTGTTTAAACGGATTGCGGGCCCTAAATTTTGTTCTACCTGTAAAACTAATACATAGCCATTATAGAAAAAATTGGCTAATATAAAAGGGAAAATAAGAGTCATAAATTGATCGTTCTGGCTGTTGTTCTTTTTTAACAGAATCAGTATCAAATTGTACACACCGTTCCACATTCTACTTTTTCCACTTAATATTAGATGATGCAGTGTGCTCCATGCTACTAAGCAGTCTTTAAAATATGATGCTATTTAATGGCTGGACAGCATTTCACCCCATGAATATATCAGAATTAGCATTACTGATCTCCTATTGTTGAAGAGTCGGGTGGTCTGAGCATTGGGGGAAGAGAGTCTCAGGGAATATGTCCACCTAGAATTTCCTTTGTCACCTGTTCTTTCCTACCGGAGCAGAGCACAGGGCAGTTCTTGCAAAGAAAGTCTCACTCCCAGCAGACGTGTGTGTGTGGGAAGACAACAGCGCAGAGAGCTGCTTCTCCCCGCACTGGCACTCCGTAAGACAAGCACAAGCTCATCAGCAGAAACTTCCCAAGGAGCTTCCACTCTGTGCTTCTAAATGTGATATAAGGTGGCCCTGAGAATGTCCAGAATGCCTCAGTAGTACACTGGTCTCCTACAATGCCAAGAGCAACCAGATTGGTTTCTGACCAGAGCAGCATCAAAGGGACAGAGAGGGAAGTGGTCCCGGCCTCAGCGGGCAACTGCCTGCCCAGAGGTTTTGCATTTGGGCAGTAAACAGGGCCTGGGAGGAGGTGGGAAACATCCTACTTTAATGTCCCAACATCCCAGAGGAGAAAACTATTGTAACTGACGGAAATGTAATAAAACAGTCAAAAGTAGATGTAACCAGCTATGAATCTTGTGAAATGTATCACAGTCTTCCTTGTTCCAATATCACAATTTTTATTAAAATAGAAAATAAAAACATATGTGCCCCTATTTGTTCTCCCACATTCCATTCTCTGTCCAAATGTTCCCTCTAATCCCCAACCCTGGCAAACAGACTTTTTAAAAAAAATTTTTATTGCAAAATATACACACATGAAAAGCACCCAAAACTTAAACAACGATGGCCAAATTTCAGAAACCCCCATGTGTCTCTTCCCAGTAAAAATGCCTTCTCCAGGAGCGCCTGGGTGACTCAGTCGTTAAGCGTCTGCCTTCCGCTCAGGTCATGATCCCAGGGTCCTGGGATCGAGCCCCGCATGGGCTTCCTGCTCTGCGGGGAGCCTGCTTCTCCCTCTCCCACTCCCCCTGCTTGTTGTCCCTCTTCCCTATGTCTCTTATCTGCCAAATAAATAAATAAAATCTTTTAAAAAAATGTCTTCTCTGCCCTCCAACCCCAGAATTAACTTACCATTGTGACTTCTTTTTTTTTTTAAGATTTACTTATTTTTGAAAGAGAGCACAGATGCGCGCACGGCAGGGAGGGGCAGAGAGAGGGAGACAGAAAGTTTAGCAGACCCCGAGCTGAGCCCCTCCACCCTCACCCCCCCATGCTCTCTCTCAAATAAAATCTTAAAAAAAAAAAAAAAAAGCTAGACTAATGTTTTTAAAGCTAAGTGTTGAAAAAGTTAAGTAACAATAAATTAAAATTACCCCTAATGCTAAGGCACTAATAAAGCCGTTATAATGTTTTCTCTTTTTTCTATATATTACTTTTCAGATGCATAAAGAAATTTCATGAGGTTGCCATCATTAAGCATGTATCAGAGAAGGGATTAAGTTCTTTGCAGCTGTGAAAATCATGTATATTTATATACAAGAAGAGGATCCTTCATTTCCATAATATTTTCAAGTGGGGCTCTCACAGCCGTAAAAGTTTAAGAATTGTATTAATTTTTAATTCTGACATTTTTGCAAAAATTATACCATGTTACAGTGTTTTTCTGTGCATCCACAGAATCTTCTAAGTATTTTTAAGGGTACCTGTGTTACTCTGCAGTGATCTGCAATGCCTTACTCTCGATGTGGAGCGCATGTTCTTTATGTATTATAGGTGATTCTTTATGGATTGCAGACAGCACAGCAAGCGTGCATTTCCTTCTCAGAAGCCTCTGGGGCAGAGAATGAGGATTAGGTGAATTGGACTCATATCATGGATGAAAAGGATCTTAGTTGCTTTTCTTTCAGCCAGGGTCTTTTCTGTGTGCAGGGAACCTTCTGGGACACAAAAGCCCTCGCCTTGATTAGGAAGCAGGAAAATAGAAATCTTCAACTGTGTCATAATTTTCACTGAGAGTTTGTTGGGGCTCAAGTGTCCTGAGAAAGTAATTATCAGTGGCAGAGCCTTGTTCTTCCCTTTTCCTTCGCTGGCTGTGCCCTGCACCCACTCAGGAGAGCTCCTCAACCTGCCTTGACAACTTCTAGAAAGAAGTGGGAGCAGCAAAGATATCAGCAGGGGGTCCAGACCCAAAGGGTAAAGACAGGCCGCCTTCCTCCTCCCTCTTTTGCCTCCTCTGACTTATTCTTGGTGTCCTCACCGCATCCCACCACCACCCCACACCCGTCTTTCATTCACCCATGTCCACACCTTACTATGGTATAAATTAAATTAACAATTTGGAAATGGGCAGTTGCAGATCACTGGCAGTTGGTGGGCAGGCCTCCTGGGCAGCCTTGGGTGATGAAACCTATCACACCAGCAGGAGAATGGAACTGTTCTTGAGGCCCCCTCCCACCCCCCAGACTTCCTTCCTCTCTCAGGGACTACAAGTCTGGCAGGAGACAGCGCCTGCAACACCTGACTGGGGCAACCCTCCCAAGAAGATGCCACTCCTCCTGCTCCTGATGGCCTTTCTCCTACCCCCTGGGGCTGGGGCAGGTGAGTGACCATCACCAACCTCAGCCCTGACCCCTCTCCTAGACCCTGGACTAGAGCCAGACTGCCTAGACACCTCCTAATTCTGTATCGTTGGGCAAGTTATTTGAATTCACAGCTCCTCAGATTCCTCATTTATAAATTAGGAATAATACCAATGCATACTTCCTAGAGTTCTATGAGACTTAAGTTAGTGTACATAAAACTCTTGGAATTGCCCCAGCACATGTGAGATAAATGCGCTCTCTAAATTCATCCTGCTGCCCACGGGTCCGAGCCCAGGCAATAAGAATGCGCAAGAACTACCATCAGCTCTTGTCTAGATTCTGAAAAACCAGTCCCATGCTGGTCATGAGCGGGCCCTGAGCAGGCCTCAGAGGGACCTGGGAGTCTCCCTGAGGAAGAAAGTTCCAGGGAACTTCCAGAGAGGCTGGGGCTGCTCTCTGGGGAGCTGGGAGGGAGCTGAGGTCTGGGATGGAGAGCCAGCAGTGTTTCCTGCAGAACCCGGGAGCCCTCTCCAAAGTGGGTGCCCTGCAGACCCATTTCTCACCACCAGCTCCTCCTTCCCCTGCATCATCTCTCCCCGCTCCCCATCTGCCAGCCTTTCTGGAGCCACCACCCTGGTGCCCACACTGCTGGTTCAGCCAGCACAGAGGTAAGTGCCGAATGTTTCCTTCCAGGGGAGATCATTGGAGGCCAAGAGGCCAGGCCTCATTCCCACCCCTATATGGCATTTCTCCGAATCCAGTCTCAAGAGGGGCTCAAAACTTGCGGGGGTTTCCTGGTGAGAAATGACTTCGTGCTGACTGCAGCCCACTGCTGGGGAAGGTGAGCAGCTGGGGGGCTCCCGGAGGGCCAGGACCGCAGGCCCAGGGTAACGCAGGCTCAGCCGTGTGAAAGCAGGGCTCCAGCCATGATGGAGTGAAAAAGAGACCAGTGGGACTTTGGGGGCAGAGAACAGGTCAGGGCGACCGAGGAGAAAAGGAGGACATGATCAAAAAGAGCAGGAGGAGATGAAGACACATGCTGGGGCTCAAAATAGGAATTTAAGCTATTTCTCAACTAATTCCAGGGGAAGCAAAACTCAACGTCACTGCATCCCGCACCACCCCCAGCTCAGGGCTGAGGAGAAGCACAGAGGGCTGGGCCCCTGAACCCCTCCTATCCCCTCAGTTCCCTCAGCGGCAATCTTGCCGCCCTGGGCTGTCCACCTGCCGTGCAGAGCGGGTGGCGGGAGCTCCTGAGGCTCACACCTACCTCGAGGCCCCCTCTCCTTTGCAGAACTATCACGGTCATCCTGGGGGCCCACAACATCCGCAGGAAGGAACGGACCCAGCAGTGCACCAAGATGCGCAGAGCCATCCGCCACCCTGGCTATAATCCCCAGACCCACAGGAATGACATCATGTTACTAAAGGTGCGGCCTGCCCCACCCGCCAGTCCATGCCCAGTGCTGGGGGGCGTCGCCTTGCGGGGACTCTGGGGGAGGAGGCAGGGGCAGAGTCCCGGGGCGGGGAGGGAGCGCGCGACGAGCTGCGCAGATGGCCCCTGAGCGCCTGCGCCCCTCCTGGCAGCTGGCACGACCAATGAGACGGACGTCCGCGGTGAGGCCAGTGGCTCTGCCTCGCGGGCGGGCCAGGGTGAGACCCGGGGCCAGGTGCACCGTGGCGGGCTGGGGCCTGCTGGGCCTGAACAAGAGGACAAACAGACTCCACCAGGTTAAGCTAACCGTGCAGAGTGATTCGAGGTGCTCCAATCGCTTCAGTTTCTACAACAGCCAAACGCAAATCTGTGTGGGCAACCCAAGGAAGAGGAAGTCCGCCTTCCTGGTAAGGCCATGGGCGTCTGTCGCCGACACTGCCCGACACGGGGGCCTGGGCAGGCTGGGCAGTAGGAGGAAGCTCTATCCCCCACGCCTCCCCCCTTGTCTGGTGGGGTCAGAGCAGAGTGGGGTGGTGGCTTTTCCCATCCATCCTGTCCCCGGGAACACAACATATACATGTGCAGGATTTTCCTGCCGCAGGGAAGGTGTGTTGACAGGGGTTGAGTGAGAGACAGCACCTGTAGCCAGGCCTGAAGCCCAGCCATGGAAAGATCCAGAAGGTTGACTTCCATATCTCCACCGCCCGCCCATCTCACCCACACACCCCTGCTTTCTCTGAGAGCCAGGAGGAGCAGCGGGGAAGCCTGGCTTAGGGTCTCTTTCTCTCCGTGCCCTCAGGGGGACTCCGGGGGCCCCCTGGTGTGTAACGGCGTGGCCCAGGGCATTGTCTCCTATGGAGATAGGAGGGGCACTCCTCCAGCAGTCTTCACCAAGATTAGGAGCTTCATGCCCTGGGTAAATAGAACAATGAGACGCTTCAAACAGCCTTGCGAGACCTAGCCCCTCCCCCCCCGCCTCCCCCCTCCCCCCTCCCCCGCTGTGACTGGCTCTGCCCTGGGGCGGCTCCAGGGAAGGTGCCAGAGCCTTAATAAATGTCCGTGTCTAGAGTGGAAATAACTGCTTTCTCATGTGTTCCTTAACCATCCTTCCGTACACAACAAACGCATGCCAGAACAGAGCCTGAGTCCCTCCAGGAAAATGGGGTTCTTCCCCAGGACCAATTAACCTCTCCCACACCATCGCAGGGATCGGGAGGAGCTTCTTCCCTTCTCCAAGTCAGCCAGTCCCCCGTTTCTCCTCCCCCCACCGCCTTGGAGAAGGATGGAAAGTCTTTTCTCTCCCCTGGGCAAAGCTCTGTACTGAAACCGCATACCCGTGCTATGTGTAGGACAGGCGGACCAAAGGGACAGAATTGAAGTTCCATACAAGGCTCAATTTAATAGTTGATAAAAGTGGCAAATCGCTGGGAAACAGTGAACTTTTAATAGATGGTATTAGAACAACTAGACAGTTATTTGGGGGAAAAAAGATAAAATTGGACCTATTCCTCACACTAAAAGCCAAAATAAAACTCAAATAGATATGATACCTACATGCAAAAAATAATTGGGCGCCTTGGTGGCTCAGCCGGTGGTTAAACGTCTGCCTTCAGCTCGGGTCATGATCTCGGAGTGCTGGGATAGAGCCCCAAGCCCGAGCCCCGGGTTCCTGCTCAGTGAGGAATCTGCTTCTTCCTCTCCCTCTGCCCCTTCCCCTGTTCCATCTCTCTCGCTCTCTCGCTCTCTCTCGCTCGCTCGCTCTCTCTCAAATAAATAAATAAAATTTTTTTAAAATAAATAAATGCGGGCGCCTGGGTGGCTCAGTTGGTTAAGCGACTGCCTTCGGCTCAGGTCATGATCCTGGAGTCCCTGGATCGAGTCCCACATCAGGCTCCCTGCTCGGCGGGAAGCCTGCTTCTCCCTCTCCCACTCCCCCTGTTTGTGTTCCCTCTCTCGCTGTGTCTTTCTCTGTCAAATAAATAAATAAAATCTTTAAAAAAATAAATAAATAAATGCAAAAAAAATGAAACCATACATGTACTAGAAGGAAGAAAAAAGTAAAGATATGCATGTTTAAAAATAGCTACCAAACACTCACGTTCACAGCATCGCTATTCACAATGGCCAAGAGACGCAAGCAACCCAAGCGCCTATCCACAGCTAGTGTTCTTCTCTTAAACCCTTAAGCCACACCAACCCCCACTGGATTACAGACCACTGCTTCATTTTCTTATTTTGATACTCTAAAGTTACACAAAACTCCCCACAAAATGTTAACTAAAATAATGACTTGTACCCAAAAAATTAGCCCATGACTATCTATATCAATATTATATTCAAATAAAAGATTACTAAAGTCACAAAATTTAAACCATACTTTAAATACCTTCTTAAGATAACTGTACAGAATCAGCAGGGAGGTTTTTTTACATCCATCAAAATGCTAATTACTCCTTGCAGTGTGACATTTACCATCTGAACTTTTGCAATTTCCATAATCTTAAATGGAATAATCACTGAACAGATATTTTATCAAGTCTAACTGGCTATATACACAAATACTTTGGTAAATTTAATCATTGTATGGCTATTTTTTTGCCTATAATCATAGAAAGTCATTTGCCTATAATATTCAGTGTAAGCCATGTATCAACAAAATTTTAATGAACATTACATCTTTGACAATACTCAGGCACTCTCTACACTTGCTACCATCTACCCATAGGAATTATCTATTATTTGCCTGCTCTGGGGGATAACAGTCTCATTATTAATTGTTTGCATTGGCAAATAGAAAGAATACTTGGTGGTGGGGAAGGGGGAGGGGAGAGCGATGGAAGAGTCCATTCAGCCCTCCCTCTCTGTGACATTTACTTAGAGCCCAGAGCACCACTCTGGACTCAGTGCCAAGGAAACATCAGAGCAGACCCATCTCACCTCCATGTCTTTCTCTGCCAGTCAGCACTTCCAAGGCAGCTCTTTGCCTCCAGCTGTCCTGCTGGAAAGATATCTACAGACCTCACGGTGCTCACCTCCAGAAGACAATTCCCATCATGATCATCCCAGAAGCCAAGCCCTTCCTCCACCCTTCCATAGGTCTGTACCTTTCCCTATTAAGTAAACCTCAGCAGCAGAACTTTGGTAAGAAAGTATTTTGCACACTGAAAACTAGTGCAAAAGGACTCAGTTCCTCCCACTTTCTTTCTCCACGGGCAGACTCTATTACAGGCCCTCCTGACTTAACCAAAAAGTCAGAAAACCACGACAAGCTCATACACAGAAATCTCACCGGGAACTTCTCTCCCAAACCAATAGTTCCAGCAGACTTGCTGCCTACAGAGACCCAATGCCTCCACCCCCAGGGCAGATCATCAGAGTCAGGAGAAACTAAACACTGGCAATTCACTAACTATAACTAGACATTAACTATAGCAGAGTCGCAGAGGTGAAGGCTGGTGACCTTGATAATGATGTCTGAGTTTGTCTGGGGAAAGGAGGGTGCCCCAAGAATAAGTTGGACAGGTACAGAAAGTTAGAGAATAAGGATATTGAGGGCTGGGGTTCTTCAAGAAGCGTCTTCTATCACCTCTGCAGGGGACCACAAGACAGCCCTGACCTTGAGTCAACAGAGATGCTGAAGAAATGGGATCAGAATGCAAAGGACCTGGGACCTCCCAGCCTGGACAGAAAGTACAATTTGCCTCCAGACAGCTGCTCCAAAGAGCAGGGGTGCTGACAGGGAGAGGACACTGAAGATGTGGGCACTAGGGTCACCCCATCTCTGCCTGTCCAAACGGCGCCATTTGCACTTGCACTTCTGCCCTCCTGGCACAGTGTGTTCTGCATCCTTCCCTGTCAACACGATCTTAGGAGAAACATTATGTTGCCCCGCCAAACAGTTACAGAAGGTCAAAATTCACCCCAATGTATTTCTCCCAGTACCAGGGACACTAATTTTTAGAGTGCTAACTGGGTACTTAGCCAAAATAGACAACAAAAAGTAAAACATGATAATATAATATGTAACAAATAATTACACACATCTAAGTTATTTCTCTAAGACTGAGTGTTGACCTAGGTGTTTTGAAATTTTATTTTATTTTTAATTATTTAATTTTCTCTTATCATATGCTATTTTTAAACTATTCCACAATAGGATTATTTACTTTGGCCATTAGTAACTAACTGTAAGACTAATTAAGCAATTAACATGTATAGTATACTATCTTATGTTTCTGTAACTTAAACAGCAATTTCTTTCATCTTTTCTTAGAGATTTACATTTTGTTGGATATCTTATTGTGTTGTTTTAATATACAAAAAACTGTATATCATTATGTACATTAACATTCCAAAGAACAATATTAAATACATGAAGATTAAATAGACAGTGCCCATATAATTAAAATAGCAATGCTGTGTTATCTCTGCCTTATGATAGAGTAAAATCTTGTCACATTTCTTGTTCCCTTTTATAATGATATTAGGTGATCTGCCCGCCTCTTGAGAACATCCTTCCCTCTTTTGGGTAGGAACAGAATGCATTATATTCAAACATCCTATTCACTTTGACTTGCAGCTCTGCTAATATCAAGCCCACATTACACTGATTCCTGGTCTCATCAAGCTAAACATCCTCTTGACAAACATGCTTGAACATGCAATACTGAGGATTTTACTTAGCAACAACAGGCAACTTGACTTGCAGGAGTGAGTTTCCAGCTCTCCCAAAGAGTCCAAACATTGCATCTGCAGGATTGTCTGGTGGACAACCTGTCAGTCAATCAGATTCCATCATGTCAAGTGGTGTTCAAATTATGGTGCTGCCTGAAAGGGAAGGAGAAGAAAGTGACCAGTCCCCACCCCATACCACTTATCAGAGCTACTCATCGGTGTGTGTTTTTTTTTAAGATTTTATTTTATTTATTTGAGACAGAGAGAGAACATGAGTGGGGCAGGGGAGGGACAGAAGGAGAGGAAGAGCAAGAAGCAGACTCCCCACCGAAAAGGGAGCCCAACTCAGGGCTCCATCCCAGGACCATGGGATCATGACCCGAGCTGAAGGCAGATGCTTAACCGACTGAGCCACCCAGGTGCCCCTGCTCATTGGTTTTAAATATTCAACATGGGTCCAAATTTTACTTAGGGAAAATATTCATGGCTTAAGAAAGTCACAATCTTGAAGTACACTGATAAACACTGACCAGCTCCATTAAAAAGGAGGCCTGGAAAGGTAAGGGGCCAGCACAGCCTTGGGGTGAGTTCTCCGTAGGCATGGGGACCCTGGTCTCCCAACTCCCAGACAGTTCTTCCAATGAAAAGATGTTGCTCCTCACATTTCTCCTCTCCCAGCCCCTTGGCCACATGGCCATGCCCCCTGCCGCTCTCATATCTATCTGTGTTTTGAGGCCAAGTGACCCATCCCATCTCCTTTCTCCAAGATGAAATCTGCCTCCCTGGGGCTTCCAGCAATCCATACAGCTCAGTCAAGTGATAAGTGTTTGACTAACCTGAGCATCTTCTGGAATCCCTGTATTAGTGTGACTTACCAAGTTCCTGAATCCTGTATGAGAGTTAGGGGCAAAGTATGAAGATAAGAAGTCACTTTATATGTTCCACCTGCTGAGTCATCACTGACCCAACAGATACAAAAGCAGCATAAACATTATGTCCAGTTTGAGATAAGATTTCAGAAGTCTCCTCTTATCTGTATGAAATTAAAAGAATACAGAGAAGTCATCTAAAGTGTCAGGTTGATTGTATTCCATCCAAAAGCAGATAGCCCTTAAGCCCCTGTGTGCCAAGAACAGCAGAGAAACTACACCTGGTTTCTCACCAGACACAGAAGTCTGGGGGGGGGGGGGGTCAGACGCTTTGATTATGTCATGGTCTTTCCTGGGGCACAAGATTACCTGGGATAGGTGGGACAAGAGTCACCAAGAAACTCAGAATGAGTGGCAAAGCTTTAGTTTCTCCCCTTTTAGTCTCTACCTTTGTGCCACCAACTACTTTGATACTAAGGCCTCTTAGACCTTTGAGATGTCAGGAAGTTGAGAACAACATTAGCTTCATCAGAACAACCTGGGACCACACCATGAACTCGAGTGTGTTGGTCTGTCAAACCCCTCCTCTCAAACTCTCCTACTCTGTCATTACCTTATCTTCCCAGTACTCTTGTCAACACCCCATCTCCACTTAATCCCCATCCTCTGGTCCTCAGCACCAGCCCCAACACTTGGCAGTTTTGCCTGAAACTACCCAGAAGTTGATGGACGACTGGGCTCTTGCTTAGTGTGTTTAGGAGAGACCAGTGCTTGGTTCTCTTGCATTTATACCCAAAAACAAACAAACAGAAACCACTCAAACTATCAAAAAATGAAGCTCTACAAAGGGTAGGTTTGGGTAAAGCATGCTATTTTAGGAAGTACACACTTACCTACTCAGAAATCCAAGGCATAAGTAGGTCATATTCATACTCTTGGAGGATCTGACTTAAGGGAAGGGAATACCATTTCTGGCTAATACCAAAGCCCCTTGCTCCATTCAGAGAGTCCAGGGTTTTCTCCTGGTGAATGTGGTCATGCTATCAACAGGAAATGTGGTTCCTGCAACAACCTCACCACAAAGACCTTTCCGTGTGAGGGGAAGAGGGATATGGTGAAGGTTCATCTCTTGAGAATCAATAGAACCAGGAGGAAATTGGTGGTTACTAAGCCTGCCCCCTTCTACTTCACCTCTAGGACTGAAAAGCCTAGAAAAAGAAAACACACACCACTACAGACCCATTCAGCCTTTCGAGAAGATGCCACTGCTCCTGTTCTTGTTGGCCGATCCTGTTCTGGTAACCCTCCAAGAGGTAAGTGACCAGCCTGTTAAAAAGAAAAACCACAGGCCCACGATGACTTCACCTAGATCGAATCCCCAAACCAGGGGCTTGATACCTAATCTAATTGCAGTTTCAACCTCCTCCTGGAAATGTAGTCTTTTTTTTTTTTTTAAGATTTTTATTTATTTGCGAGAGAGAGAATGAGAGACAGAGAGCATGAGAGGAAGGAGGGTCAGAGGGAGAAGCAGACTCCCTGCTGTGCAGGGAGCCCGATGTGGGACTCGATCCCGGGACTCCAGGATCATGACCTGAGCCGAAGGCAGTCGCTTAACCAACTGAGCCACCCAGGCACCCTGGAAATGTAGTCTTAAATGGTCAGTCAGGAATTTTTCAGTCAACACCAATGAATCTGCCACGTGGGCTCTCTCCATGCCCCTAAGGAAGATGAGGTAATCTGTATAAGACCCCTTGCTTTTTCCCTAAGGAAAAGCCACTTGCCTGAAACAATCCTCTTCTTTTGCTTCATTGCCCTACCCTCCTTCTAGAAAAACCCTCCATTTTGTGCATCTCCTCAGAACAACCCTCTATTTTCTAGATGGGATGCTGCCTGATTCATGAATCATTTAGTCAAGCCCATTAGATCTTTAAAATTTACTCAGCTGAATGTTTGTTATGTAACAATCCCTATCCTCAGAGGCCTGGCTTAGTCCAGCCGTGACACCTCCACAGTGTCCCAGTGAGGCTATCGCTATGATCCTTTATTGCCTCAGTCCACCCCCATCAATGTGCCAAACCCCGGATCTATTGCTGGATATACAGAGTATAGAAATTACAGAGCAGAAAACTGCTCCCAAAGAGACCTGATGGATCCTCTCCCCTCCATGGGTCACTCCCCGTTACCCAAAAAGTGACTTATTATTAGGATGCCACAGGATCCTGGTGGCAGAGGAAAGCTAAAAATGGGGGCTGGAACTTCCCACTCTCCAAAGCTGAAAGTGGTTATCTATCCCAGGAGCTATTGTTAGAAAGCCCTTGAATTGGAAACAAGTAACCCAAAAACGTCACAAAATCTTGGAAAAGACAAAACTGGTTTTGACAATATGAACGTGGTCAAAGAGGGATCATTTGGATATGGGGCCACAAAACCCCAGGGTCTCACAGCATTGATCTGGCAACATCCAATCCAACTTAACACAACTAGCCTAAAGTTAAGAGTCCCTGAGAAGATCTTCACAGAGCGGCTCTCAGCCCCGGCTACACATCGTAACTACCTGAGGAGCTTATAAAATTCCCAGTGTTGGGGCGCCTGGGTGGCTCAGTTGGTTAAGCGACTGCCTTCGGCTCAGGTCATGATCCTGGAGTCCCGGGATCGAGTCCCGCATCGGGCTCCCTGCTCAGCAAGGAGCCTGCTTCTCCCTCTGACCCTCTCCCCTCTCATGTGCTCTCTCTCTCTCATTCTCTCTGTCTCAAATAAATAAATAAAATCTTTAAAAAAAAAAAAAAAATTCCCAGTGTTGGGACTTCCAGCTGCCAGTTCTGCACGTAAGGCGCTTGGAAGTTAACAAACCTTCAAAACGACAAGTAAAAAGCTGAACAGACTAAAAAAATCAACTCGTCTTGGGACCATAAGAGATGGGGGGGACACAGGGCAAACCACTACCCCTGTGATTAGGGAGACTGACAGGCAAATACAGGGAGTGACGGCTCACTGGAGCAGAGACTCGGGAGCAGAAACCACTGTGGGAACCAGCGCTGGTGTAGATAAACTTGAGCTGTATTTGACAAATTGCTGGAGGCTCAGTGTAGACAGCATGAGAGTTAAAAACTCCAGGAGGACCCGTCATAGGGGGACCCCATACTTTTGTGAGATATACCTCCTAGAGCTTAACCAGGTTTTCACAGTAAATACTGGAGAAAACTACCCTCATGCTTCTGGCAGAGAGAGGAGGAAAAGGATCCATTCTGAAATAAAACAGAACACTCTGTTCTTCTTAACAAGGCCTGCCCTCCATAGGGGCACCTGGGTGGCTCAGTCGGTTAAGCGTCTGCCTTCTGCTCAGGTCATGATCTCAGGGTCCTGCAGTCAAGCCCCACATCGGGCTCCCTGCTCAGCGGGGAGTCTGCTTCTCCCTTTCCCTCTGCCCCTCGCCCTGCTTGTGCTCTCTCTCTCTCTCTCTCTCTCAGTCTCTTTGTTTCAAATAAATAAAATCTTAAAAAATAAATAAATAATAAAAGTAAATGGATGGAGAAAAATATACTATAGTAATACTAATCAAAAGAAATACTAATCCTATATTAATTTCAGGAGCCCAAACTGAAAAGCAAGGAAAGTTATCAGAGATAAAGAAGGGTATTACATAATGATAAAGGGGCTAATCCTCCATGAAGATATAACAGTCCTTAAGATGCATGTGCCTATCCACAGGAGCATCACACTATATGAAGCAAAAACTAATAGAATTGCAAAAAGAAACAGGTGAATCCACCATCATACCTGGACACCTCAACACCTCTCAGAAATGGACAGAGCCAGAGGCAGAAAATCTCAGTAAGGACATAGTTGAACTCAACAACACCATCAGTCAACTTGATACAAGGGAAATCTCTAGACTTATTCATCCAACAGCAGCAGAATGCATATTCTTCTCATGATCACATGGAACAGTCACCAAGATAAACCACATTCTAGGCATAAAACAGACCTTAACAAATTTAAAAGAGTAGAAATCATACAATATCTTCTCTTGCACCACAATGAAATTTAACTAGAAATCAGTAAGACAAAGGTAAATGAAAAAAATCACAAAATATATGGAGATTAAACTTCTAAGTAATGCATGGGTCAAAGAAGAAATCTCAAGAAAATTTTAAAATATTTCGAACTAGGGGTGCCTGGGTGGCTCAGTCGTTAAGCATCTGCCTTCGGCTCAGGTCGTGATCCCAGGGTCCTGGGATTGAGCCCCCTGTCGGGCTCCCTGCTCCACAGGGAGCCTGCTTCTCCCTCTCCCACTCCCACTGCTTGTGTTCCCTCTCTCACTGTGTCTCTCTCTGTCAAATAAATAAACAAAATCTTTTAAAAAACATTTTTCAAACTAAATGAAAACACGACTTATCTAAAATTAGTGAGATGTAACAAAAGCAGTGCTTAAAGGGAAGTTTATAGCAGTCAGTGCCTATATTATTAGAAAAGAAGAAATCTCTAAAATCAATCATCTAAGTTTCCAACTTAGGAAACTAGGAAAAAAGAAAAAACTTAATTAAAGTAAGCAGAAGAAAAGAAATAATAGAATTAGAGTAAGCACTAGTAAATTCTACCAAACATTTAAGGAAGAAATTATGTCAATTCTCTGCAATCTCTTTCAGAGGATAGAAACAGAGGAAATATTTCCTAACTCATTCTATGGGGCCAGCTATACGCAAATGCCAAAACCAGACAAAGACAGTACAAGAAGAGAAACTACAGACCAATAACTCTCATGAACATAGATGCAAAAATCCTCAACAAAACATTATCAAATTGAATGCAGTAATGTTTTTTTTTTTTTTTTAAGATTTTATTTATTTATTTGACAGAGAGAGACACAGCGAGAGCAGCAACACAAGCAGGGGGAGTGGGAGGAGAAGCAGGCTTCCCGCGAGCAGGGAGCCCGATGTGGGGCTCGATCCCAGGACCCTGGGATCATGACCGGAGCCGAAGGCTGACGCTTAACGACTGAGCCACCCAGGCGCCCCTGCAATAATGTCTTAAAAAGAATTATATACCTCAACCAAGTGTGTGCAAGGCTGGTTCAACATTTGAAAATCACTTAATGTAATCCACCATATCAAGCTAAAAAATAAAAATCACATAAATAGAGGTAGAAAGAGCATTTGACAAAATATAACACTGATTTATGATAAAAACTTACAGTAAACTAGAAATAAAGGGGGAACTTCCTCAACTTGATAAAGAATATCAACGAAAAACCTACAGCTAAAAAAAAACAAACAAATAAACAAAAAACCCTACAGCTATCATCATACCTAATGATGTAAAACTAGAAGTTTTCCAATTAAGATCAGGTACAAGGCAAGGATGTCTCCTCTCACCACTCTTTTTCAACATCATACTGGAAGTTCTAGGGGATGAAGTAATACAAGAAAGGGCAGGGAAAATGTTTACAGATTGGGAAGAAAGAAAAAAAATCTGTATTTGCAGATGACATAATTGTCTATATAGAAAATCTAAAAAGAATTAACAAAAAAAGCCTCAGTTGAAACTAATAAGCAATTAAAACAAGGTTGCAGGTACAAGGGTAATAAACAAAAATCAATCACTTTTCTATATACCAGCAATGAACACGTGGAATTTGAAATTAAAAACACAATATCATTTACATTAGCACCAAAAAACTGAAATACTTAAGTATAAACCAAATACGTGTATGATCTATATAAGTAAAACTACAAAATTCTGATGAGTGACATCGAAGAAAAACTAAATAAAAGAAGAAGTATTCCATGATCATGGGTAGAAAGACCCAAAATTGTCATGATATCAGTTCTTTAGCTTATTGGTCCTAGAAATACGTTCTATTGGCACTAGAATGGAAGGTTGTCTGTGTATTTATCATCTTGTTCCATGGCTTTTAAACTGCTCTGTGAAGCCCCTGGAAATGGAAAGAAAGGTAATGAATGAAATAATTTCAGGTCCCCAGTCCCTGACTTCAATCAGAAGAGCATATCTCTAGCTCTTTCAGATTTTCCTTCATAAAAGATATACCTGGCCTTAAAAAATTAAAAAAAAATTTTTAAAGATTTTATTTATTTATTTGACAGAGAGAGACACAGTGAGAGAGGGAACACAAGCAGGGGGAACAGGAGAGGGAGAAGCAGGCCTCCCGCTGAGCAGGGAGCCTGATGTGGGGCTCAATCCCAGGACCCTGGGATCATGACCTGAGCCAAAGGCAGATGCTTAACGACTGAGCCACCCAGGCGCCCAAAAAAATTAAAATTTTTGAAACCCACCAATATAGAACAACTTCCTCCTGTGGAATATGAGGAAACTGAGGCACAGAAAGGGGAGCGGGCACATGAGGACATTCGGGGAGTTATCCCCAGAGCCAGAATGGGAAGCTTGGTGTCCCAACTGCCAGGCCAGTACTCTCCAAGATGTAACCACTTTGAGCAGCAAGAAGGCTTTAGTTCACCTAGCCACCTCCTTCCCCACCAGCCTGCATCCCAGCCTCTCCCATCTGGCTATTCAGACAACAACCTGGTGAGAAAGTATCTGGAATTCAACCTCTGCCCTATTCCACCCTGTGTATGAAACCATAGGTACAAACAAAACACATACCATATGACAGTCCAAATAATGCTTCCAGACAGCTGCCACACACACCTGCCCCACCCCAACCCAGGCAAGTTCACTCCGTTCTGAGTTAAACACCCTCACCTTCTAACCCCAACAGTTCTTCATTTGTTCCCCATGAGATGGCAAGGAGCACATTCACCACACAAGACCCTCTCTGTAAAATCTCTCAGAGCCTAGGGCTGGGATGTTCCCAGGACCAAGTTCTCCTGAATTCCATCCAGCTAATATTGAGATGACCTGACAGGCAAAGCAAAGAAGCTCAATGGGAGAAGGGCCCATCCTCTGTCCCGGAGGGAAGCTTTAGTAAGTCTCAGGCCCAAGGGTGAACTAAAGGACCCATCTTCCTAAAGCAGTCACCATTCTCCATAGGCAGTAACCTTCGAAAAAAGGGTAGATGAAGGAGTCACAGGCCTAGGGTGTCACCCTTATCTTAAGACTGCTTAATGTTTCCTTTGGGGAAAAATGTGACTTCCTTTATCAGCTTTCTGAAAAGCGATAGATAGGATAAAGAAATAAATACTTTCATGCAAGTCAGAACTTTCCATGATCTTGATGAGGCTCATGATGCAAAAGTTATGAACTTGAGAAAACCAACATCGTCATCTGGTTTTCATTTCATTCTGTTACTCCCAGGATTCCCCCCAATTCAAGAAGCAGTCTGGAGAAAGCTGGTCACTCCACCCTGCAATTTGTTAAAGGCAAATCATGACATTGGTTAGGACTTCCCCAATCTCCACTAGGACCAGCAATTCCCCCGAAAGTTCACAATAATAAATGCTGACATACTCACCCCCTTCCCCAGGCTACTCTGCCCAGGAGAAAATGCTTAAAGGACATTTCATTTACCTGCCAAGGGCCCAAAAGCAAAAAAAAAAAGAGAGAGAGAGAGAGAGAAGGAGGAAAGAAGTTAAGTTACTGCCCATCCCAACTTGACTTGGGTTGGGCAGACCTCTTTTTCCCAAGTCCTGGTATGCTCAGGGTCCCTGAAGTGTAGGACCCCTGCCTGTTTCTTGAGTATGTCGTCATCTGTCCACCTTCCCTAGAAGATTCTGAACACTCTTTTGGAGCACCAGGGCCTGGTTTCTAAACCCTTGCCATATCCCTACTGCCTTACCCTGTCTTCCCCACCCTGATGCTGTTTCAGTTTCTTCCTAAGTTTGGCATCACTCCACATTTTGCAGACATTAAAAATATTTTTAATTATAATATAATGATTATAATATAACTTTATGATAATTAATTTGAAAATCTTGATTAGAAACTTGATTGATTCTTAGAAAAACATAACTCACCAAAACTGACACAAGAAAATTTGAAAATATAAGTAGCCCAATGTCTTAAAGAGATAGAATCTGACTTAAAATCTTCTCACAAAGGGGGCGCCTGTTGGCTATGTTCTATTTTTTAATCTGGGCGATAGTTACATGAGCACCTGCTCTATAATTGTTCACTAAGATGTACATGTAAATTATAAGCCCTACATGTATAGGTGATCACTTTCACAATGTAAAAAGAAAAGAACACTCCAACAGGTGGAATCACCTAAATGTCCACTGTAGATGGATAAAGAAAACATGATAACTACACGCAGTGGAATATTCATTATCCCTAAAAAAAGAAGGAAATCCTGTCATATGTTACAACATGATGAACCTTGAGGACAGTATGCTGAGTGAAATAAGCCGGTCTCAAAAAGACAAATACTCCACTTATATGAAGTATCTAAAGTAGTCAAACTCAAGAGACAAATAGATCAGTGATGGCCAGAGGTTGTGGGAAGGAGGAAAGAGTAGCTCTTGTTCAATGGGTATGGAGTTTCTGTTTTGCAAACTGAAAAATTCCTAGTGATTATTGCACAATAATCTGCATATGGTTAACACCACTGTTGTGCACACTTAGAAATGGTAGAGAAGGTAAATTTTATATTAGTGTGGTTTTGACCACAATATTTTAACCACTGACGTAGGGACAAACTCCACACTTTTGCAGCAGATGAGCCATTCCTAAACTGGCTCCTATCCAGCCTCTTCTTCCACCATTCTCGCCCTTTCTCCATTAACTATGCTTCAGTAATACTGAGTGACTTGTAATTCCCCCAGTCACCCACCCTTTCTCTGGCCCTTTTTGGATATGTTGCTACCTCTGTTCAGAAAACATGTCTCAATTTGTCCAATGACAAAATGCAACCCATCCTTGAGATCTCAGATGGAATGAAGCTGTCGCTGCCTTCCCAGGGCAGACTTGGGAGCTTCTCTTCCCATCCCACAATATTTCTACATCTCTCCTTTGCAGCACTTTGCTCTTTGTGCTGTGGTTATAAGAATACAGACTCATCTTTTTGTATCACCAGAGTCTGGCATCTACTAAATGCCCATCAAACCATTTTTTGACTGATAAAGTGAGTGAATGAGTAGCATTTTATCCAGAAACCAAGAGCCTGAGAGGAATAGAGAATTTTGATATCCAGACTGACACAAATATCATCACTGAAAGAACTCATATCTTAGTAAGAGAAAATGAATGGAAGGTTGAGATGAGAGAGATAGTGCCAATCATGTGTCATGTGATTATCAAGGGATTAAGACTGGATAGAAAAGGCCATGAAATCAGGAAGGAGTTGAGCAACTTGAAGAATCCACAGGGGGGCGCCTGGGTGGCTCAGTCAGTAAGCGTCTGCCCTCTGCTCAGGTCATGATCCCAGGGTCCTGGGATCCCCACATAGGGCTCCCTGCTCTGCGGGAAGCCTGCTTCTCCCCCTCCCTCTCCCACTCCCCTTGCTTGTGTTCCTTCTCTTGCTGTGTCTCTCTCTGTCAAATAAATAAATAAAATCTTTTAAAAATAATCCACAGAAATATGTCCTTCACAGTGTGATTTTTGCATTTAAATGAGAGATGTTTGCCCTAGGAAATGCACTCCTTTCTTCTCCTTATGACAATCCTCTTAGCAGCACTAAAAAATCAGTCCTTCACAGGAGATGTTGTTGCTTAGGTCCCTCCACCATGGCCATATCAATATACCAGCCAAATGTTCAAAATTGTATCAATCAAGTATGGCACCTAGGGGAGGACCAAAGTTATTCCTGGATGGCTCTGTAAAGAGATAAGGAAATGCAAGAAGAAGGAGCAACCAAAGGGAAGAATGATTACATGGGAAAACATCCTGGAAGGTTAAATGAAGAGTCCTGAGTAGCACCCCGTCAGTTAATCGAACCCACAGATCAGAGAGCATAAAACACACCTTGAGGCTATGCCTCTGTCCCTTGTTGCTGTGCTGGCTCAGAACAGTTGCAGTACCCCATTCTTGGCAGCAACCACAAATCAAACAAACTTCAAGAAGGCACGTGAAAAGGACAGTTGGTACAAATAGGCCTCCTCCAACAGCCCACCAGATAAGAGAAGATTGCCGTTGATAGAATTGATTCTAAGATGCAGAGAGCTATCTCTTGCCAGCCTGGCCAATGCTGATTGCTGATAGACCGCAGCATCACAAGGTTTATGAAAGAAGCATCCCAGATTTCAAGGACTACCCAAACCCTTGGGAAGGGGATGGCTTGAAGACTGCCTAGCATAACTACTGGATAAATTTGGAGGCTATTGAAAGGAGATGAGACAGGGCAGAAAACAACCCAAAGCCAACTGTTCTCAGGTCTGCGGTGAGCCTACAACAGAAGTGAGAAAGTAAAACAAGAGGCTCTCCTGTCATCTCTCACCCTAGAGGGAGTTCTCCCCCGAGACATTAGAATCCACCTCCCGCTCAGCCTTTTACTTCCCTGAACACTTTGTCCTCTAACACCTTCAAACACCAGCACAATTAAAAAAAAAGCAAAATCAGGAGTTCTTCAGGCATAAGACAGAGAGCCCAGAAGTCCTATAACTAAAGACTAAATAGGCCCAACACCTACACCAATGCCTTAATACCCATTCCATTCATGTTTTTCTTGATACAAACAGGTGATCTGAATAGAGATGTGGTAAGAATCATCACTCCTGCATCCTTCTATAATTTGGCGATTGCACTAATACCTGAATGTCTCTATGAATATAATATTGCTCTTAGTTCACTATTTTTGTAGGTAGAGGCCATTCTGGTGTCTCCACTTGGTCTTTTCTACCATAATAGCCCTCACTTCAGGAGTCAGGCAACCATGATGGAGATTCTGCCACTTTGTAATACATCCATCCTACCTCTGCATTCTGGAGCTTGGGAAATAGTCAAAGGTTGATTTGGGAACCACTGGGACCACTATGAGATGAATGCATGCCAAAACTTTGTTGATCAGTCCATAAGCCCCTCCTCTGACTGGTGATTCCCATGGGCATTTTGGGTCTTTGGGAATTCATATCGGTTCAGATCCAGGGCCCAGTAACAAAAAACAAACAAACAAAGGCATGATTATGTCTCCGATTTTTTTCTCTAATTCATAGTCACTCTGGTAAATGGCCATAGGTAGCTTTGAAGAAGGCAAAGAGGAAGATGTACAGAACAATTTTTTGGCTATGTAGCAAGGACCTTCCTCAAAGGCAGTTCACCCTTTTCATTCAAGGAGCTCTGGGTCAGTGAGCTGGTTCAAGTCTGGGAACTAGTTCATGTGCCTTGTGATATTTAAGATCTCTGTTCACCAGACCCAGAATGCTTCTACTTATCCAAATCAACTAAGGCCTTAGCAGTCTATCTATTTCAGCTCAGGGACACCACGATCAACTAGTCAAAGTCATGGACCACTATCTTAACATCTGCTTCAACTCTGATACTCATAGAGTAACCAAGCCCACTGCACCTCTGGTAGCCTGGCTTCTCCCACCCTGAGACCCACCACCACCTTGGTACTCAGGGATCCAGATCCAGTAGGAGCAGATCCCACGGTCACTCCACACTTGTAGCCAATAGCCACTACAGCACTCTCCAAAAATGCCAGTGCTCCCTCTCCCTAATGTATTTTTCACAGCTTTGGTGGAAAGAATGTTCTCTGTGCTCTCCTAGGACACTGGGGTGAGTAAACCAGTCTCACAATAATAAATCTTCTCTACCTTCTGATTCCCCCAAAGCATAGAATACCTTTCTCTATATCAAAGAAGTCTGGCATCTCAACTTCACTTAGTATAGGCCACCTTTGGATCCATATGTCAATCCAGTCAACTAGTCAAATAGTTAGAGCCACCTCGACATGGCTTGATCTAATATGCTGACATTGGCATCTGTATTTAGTGCAACCCATCAATAAAGTCAGCCTGGCCCAACACCTACACCAATGCCTTTAAGACCCATTCCATTCATGTTTCTCTTCATACAAATTAGCAAAAATCTTGTTTTGTTGTACATTGCAATTCCTTTTGGGTCACATGTCTGGGATCTACTGGGAGTTGAATCTGGTTATAGATCCAGAAGTGATAAAGGTAGTAGGAGGGGGAAGCCAGCAGTCTGCTGCAAAGAAACTACCTCAGGGAATCTCATTACAGATTCTTCAAACAAGGGAAGACTAACCTCCTCAGACCGGAAAAGATGGGCTGCTGTTATGGACAAAGGAGGATTGAAGGAATTAGGGGTTCAAGATCCCACCTTCATGAGAATATGCCCACATATATTCCCATTCCAATTTTCAGAGTCTCAATGCTTTAATTTCATCTAAGAGACCCTGCCAGTTTGGTGATTCAGGATATGTTCAAACCACCCACAGAATAAGACATTGGTTTGATTTTTAGAAATCTTAGACAGGAAGTTACATGAGAGAAGGGTTTCTTTTATGGCAGAGAAGATTTCTGGACCCTTACTTAGATCATAAGCTTGGAATTGAAAGCCCAAAGCTCATCATGTATTTTTCTTAGGTTCTTTAGTGCACCTAGAAGCAACCATCAACCCTATAATACTCCTTGTTTCCACTAATATGTTCTGTCACCAATTACTTAGTCACCTAAAGTCTGCTTTTGATTACAGATATCTACAGATGATAATTTAATAGGTTTGCTTTGTATGCCATAATGGTTACTTACAAGTTACAACTAATATGCTTTACCACTTACAACAGTGCCTTTAAACATATTCAGATAAGGGGGGTGGGGTGGGAGGGATGGGGTGACTGGGTGATGGACACTGGGGAGGGTATGTGTTCTGGTAAGCGCTGTGAATTGTGCAAGACTGTTGAATCTCAGATCTGTACCTCTGAAACAAATAATGCAATATATGTTAAGAAAGAAAAAAAGAAGAAGAAGAATGTAGCAGGAGGGGAAGAATGAAGGGGGGGAAATCGGAGGGGGAGAAGAACCATGAGAGACGATGGACTCTGAAAAACAAACTGAGGGTTCTAGAGGGGAGGGGGTTGGGAGGATGGGTTAGCCTGGTGATGGGTATTGAGGAGGGCACGTTCTGCATGGAGCACTGGGTGTTATGCACAAACAATGAATCATGGAACACTATATCTAAAGCTAATGATGTAATGTATGGGGATTAACATAACAATAAAAAAATTTAAATTAAAAAAAACATATTTTTTTTAAATATGTTTAAAAAAAGATAAGAGAACCTGCAATAGATAACCCAAGCCAAGTTACAGAACCTAAGTGTAGGTTCTTCTGAACTCACTTCCAGTGCCAATATCTCTATTATTTATTTTTTTAAAGATTTCATTTATTTATTTGACAGAGAGAGAGACAGTGAGAGAGGGAACACAAGCAAGGGGAGTGGGAGTGGGAGAGGGAGAAGCAGGCTTCCTGCTGAGCAGGAGCCCAACGCGGGGCTCGATCCCAGGACCCTGGGATCATGAACTGTGCTGAAGGCAGACGCTTAACGACTGAGCCACCCAGGTGCCCCAATATCTCTATTATTTAGAGTTCAATCAAAGAAAGCAGAACCACTATGAGTAATGTAAAATAAGGGACTTCTTATAAGGATTGCGTCTTATAAAATTGTGGGAACTGGTAGAGTAATCCTCTCTAGATTCTTGTTGTTGTTGTTGTTTTGTTTTTACAATCTAGGAAAGCAGGGTGATATGTGGAAAGATTATGTGATTGAAGTCAAACAGGTATGTGTTTGACACCTAGTTCTGATATTTATTGGCTTTGAAATCTTGTCAAGGGACTCAAATTCTGTGAGCCTCAGTTTCCTCGTCTGTAAAATGAAAACAGTAATAGCTCTCAAGGCTGATATGAGAGTGAATGAGATACTTGCAGTATATCATATTTCATTGATTCCAAAATGCACAACATTTTACATTTTAACCCCTTTACAACAGGAAAGAATCTTGTAATCAATGGCATGTTATTGTTTAGTCAAGAACAACTTTTCCTGGGGCTCCTGGGTGACTCAGTCGGTTAAGCATCTGCCTTCGGCCCATGTCATGATCCCAGGGTCCTGGTATCAGCCTGGGTCAGGCTCCCTGCTCAGCGGGGAGCCTGCTTCTCCCTCTCCTTCTGCCCCTCCCCGTGCTTTTCGTGTGCTTACTCACTCTCAAATAAAGGAAATAAAATCTTTAAAAAAAAAAAAAAGAACAACTTTTTCCTTTCTCAATGCACATAAACGAATGAGAGCCCAGAGTAATATCTCAAATAATGACAAGTGCAGATATCATATGGTTATCAAACTAAGTGTGACTCTCAATGCACAAGTGGAAAACCCCAACACCCCTAGAGAACACAACTGTTCTCCTTTATACATTCCATTCCTTTCTCTGTTTATTGGACTAACCTCATCCCACATCCCTTGTTATTCAGATTAGTGGAATGGAAAAAGTATAAGTTTCAGACTCTGACATACTAAATTTGGATCTTGCTGCTATGTGACATGCTGAGCTTCGCTTGAGTGCTCCATAATTGTGTATAATAATACTTACCCAAAAGGACTATTACAAATGAGATGATGCATGTAAAGTTCTATCAGCACCAAACATATTGTGGGTAGTCAATAAATTCTCCATTTTTCCTTCTTTCTCTCACTGCCACATTCTGTTCTTCTACTGATTATTTGGATTGAAGAAAGGGCTGATCTTCTAGATCAAGGGTTGGCAAACTATGGCCCTCAAGCCATATCGGCCCACCACCTGTTTTTAAAATAAAGTTGTATTGGAACACAGTCACACCTATTTGTTTACATCTTATCTATGGCTGCTTTTGTACTACAACAATAGAGGTGAATAGTTGCCACAGAGACAGTGTGACTTGTAAAGCTGAAAACACTCACTAGGTGGCTATTTACAGAAAAAGTTTCCTGATCCCTATTCTAGATTCTTACATCACCTAAACCAATGCCCCTCTGTCAGCAAGGATATGGAGAAAAGGGAACCCTCATGTGCTGTTGGTAGGAATGTAAACCACTGTGGAGAAGAGTATGGAGTTTTCTCAGAAAATTAAAAATAGAAATACCATATGATCCAGTAATTCCAGGACTGGGTATTTACCCAAAGAAAATGAAAACACTAATTCAAAAAGATATATGTGCCCTTACATTTATTGCAGCATTATTTACAATAGCTAAGATATGGAAGCAACTCAACTGTCCATTGATAGATGAATGGATAAAGAAGATACAGTACACACACACATACACGTGTGCATGTGCAATGGAATATTACACATCCATTAAAAAGGAATGACATCTTGCCATTTGCAACAACATGGATGAACCTAGAGGGTGTTATGCTAAGTAAAATAAGTAATACAGATATAACAAATACCATATGATTTCACTTATGTGTGAAATCTAAAAAACAAAAAAAAATGAACAAACAAATAAACAAACAAAAAACAGACTCTGAAATACAGAGAACAAACTGGTGGTTGCCAGAAGGGCAGTGGGTGGGGGAATGGGCAAAACAGGTGAAGGGGATTAAGAAGTACAAACTCCTTATTTATAAAATTTATAATTATATTTTATAGATATATTTTATTTATACATCCCTATATTTTATAAATACTTTCTATTTATACATCCTTATATTTCATAAGTATATTTTACATATATTTATATATTCTTATTCATATTTTATAAAATAAGTAAGTAATGGAAATAGAAAGTAGAGCATAGGGAATATGGTAAATAATATTGTAATAACATTGTATGGTGATGGATGGTGAGTACCCTTATCATGGGAAGCACTAAGTAACATATAGAACTGCTGAATCACTACGTTGGACACCTGAAACTAATAGAAGATGATATGTCAACTATACTTCAATAATAAAAAATAAAGGGGCACTTGGGTGGCTCAGTTGGTTGAGGACTCTTGATTTCAACTCAGATCATGATCTTGGGGTCCTGGGATCGAGCCCTGCCTCAGGCTCCACACTCAGCGGGGAGTCTGCTTGAGATTCTCTCTCTCCCTCTCCCTCTGCCGTCCCCCCACTAACATGTTTGCTTGCTTTTTCTCTCTCAAATAAATAAATAAATCTTTTTAAAAAATAAAAAATAAAATTTTAATCTACCCCCCATCTGTGTTACTATTCTGCCTCAAGAGAGCTATGTTAGATGGGAAAGGTGCATGCCTCATCCTAGTAAACAGGACTCTTGGGCTCTGACCACAGCCTCAACACCAGCAGAGAGGAGAAGAGGGTTATAAGAATTTCTGATGAGGAAGATAGCCAGGCCAAAGTGAAAAACAAAAATGTGACTAGGTTGTTTCTGTGGTTTCCAGTCCTCCCCTTTCTTCTACTGCTGGGATTATAAAAGCAGGGGCAAGGGAGGGCATGGACACCATCACTGGGAAAATGCAGGCTCTATTTCTTTTGTTGGCCATTCTCTTCCCTCCTGAAGCTGGAGCTGGTGAGTCTAGGGTATAACTCCCTGTCAAAGAAGACCTCAAAAGAGGCTATAAGATCCCACTGCAAGTATTCTAGGGGGAAATCTCCAGCTGGAAGAGTCAGACTCTTTCCCTGCAGCTGATGACAGTTTCCCTGGGATGAGAAGTCTTGGGTGGAGAAAGAATCAGAAAACTGGCTTTGACTCCTCCTAAACTGCTTTCTTCAAAATAGCCACCATTCTCATTCCCAGTTCTTGGTGCTTGCTGTCATGCAGAGGAGGTCAGGATAGAGACATGAAGAAATGTTTAGGGGCACATGGGTGGCTCTGTCAGTTAAGCATCTGTCTGCTTTTGGCTCGCTCAGGTCATGATCTCAGGGTCCTGGGATGAGCCCACGTCCGTCCAGCTCCCCACTCAGCAGGGAGTCGGCTGTCCCTCTCCCTCTGCCTCTCTCCCTGCTCATGCACAGCTCTCTCTCATTCTCTCTCTCTTAAATAAATAAATAAAATCTTGAAAAGAAAAGAAGCGTTTAAATGACAGCTCAGAATCAAGACTAACAATCAAGTTCTGAAAGTAGGCTGAGGGTTGGTTGACAGGGCAGATTGGGGTCAAGAAAGTGAACAATAAGGACACATGGAGGGCTGAGCTCCATAAGAAGTAAGATAGAAGCTCTGTGGGCCCTCAGCTTCCACCTCCTTCTCCTCACCCAGTGCTCTGTCTGAAAGCAAGTGAGCCTCTGTTTAGGGGTTCTCTGTTTGAGAGGAAATGATCAGTGGCATTGAGTCCAAGCCACGCTCCCACCCCTACATGGCCCTTCTGGAAATGGTCACTGACGAGGGGTATGTTGCCAGCTGTGGCGGGTTTCTCCTAAGTCAAGAGTTCGTGATGATAGCTGCTCATTGTAAAGGAAGGTAAGAAAACTTTGACTTACTCTCTTTTCATGTGAGGAGCTGTAGGAACCAGAGTTACACACAGCTTCAAAGTGGCCTGAGGAGAGATTCTTGTGCCCTGCTCATCTCAAGATGGTCAGTGATGTATATTGCAAGGAACCAGCCCATTTTCATTTGCCATCTCCACCTCCAGAGGCCACCGCCCTCTTCAGGGCAGCTGGGTCACAGCAGGCCAACGCTGGCCCTCTCATCCTGCTGCCGCCTGAGTCTCTCAGTCCCCTGTAGCTGCCAGGGCCTGGCCCTTCCTGAACTGGCTATGATCCCAGGTGGGCACTTCGGTCCTGAGTAAGACGTGAGCTCCTCAGACGGCCCTGCACTGGGGAAGAAGAGAGCCTACTGTCTCCTTGCTCAGAAGGGGACCCTTTCTAGGGTACCAGCGCCTTCTCCTGTTTCTCTCCTCCTTCTCAACGGGAAAATTACTGTCACTCTGGGAGCTCATGACATAAAACAGGAAGAATCCACATGGCAGAAGCTAGAAGTCTCAGAACAAATCATTCACCCAAATTACAACTCGTTCACCAAACTCAATGACGTCATGTTACTGAAGGTGCCATTAGCTTTCCAGCCCACCTCCATCCCCCCTTCTTGAACCTTTCTCCTGACCTGTGCATTTCTCATTCTCTCTTCCAAACCATTTCCTTGGAGCCCACCCTCCCACTCCGTGTCATCACCACCCCATTGGGAAACAACTCTTGGCCCTGCCCAGGGAGCCCCTACCGCAGCACACCCCCCACTTTCCCTGGGACCGGAGGTCCATCTCCTCTCCCTCCCTCACAACTACAAACGAGAGCCAAGCTGACCCATGCCGTAGGGACAATCTCCCTGCTCACCTGGTCTACCTTTATTTCACCTGGGAGAATGTGCAGGGCTGCTGGCTGGGGAAGAACGGGAGTGATGGAGCTGGTGTCAGACACTCTGAGGGAGGTGAAGTTGAGACTCATGGACGCCAGGGCCTGCAACCACTATTTCTTTCACAACCATGACTTACAAATCTGTGTGGGCAATCCCAGGAAGATAAGATCGGCATACAAGGTGACCACACACCTCCACTTCCTCCTCACAACGTAGTCCCTGGGAGACAGCACCCTCCTGGGAGGCGGTGGGGTCAGGAAGTCCCCTAGTACAGTGACTGGTGTCTGAGTCTGTGGGTTTTAGCAACCCGGGACCTGGAATCCTCCCTCGGGGTTCCATCCTCACATACTCAAGCCCTGCCTCTAACCCTCCCTTCTAGTCTCCTGAACAGGACTCCAGGAGAGAAAGGAAGAAATGGAAGGGACAGGATCTAGGGTTGTGGCTCCATGCCAGAGAGGAATAAGACATTAATCTCCTAACTTAGGATTCCTTGAGGAACCAGGATCCTGATCTGACTCTGGGGTATCTAGGAGCTGGCTAGGGTGTTGATAGAACCAGGATGAGGTGACAGTAGGAAGAGAAGGACATTCCCTGCTCACGATCTGCTTTCTCTAACCCACAGGGGGATCCTGGGGGCCCCTGTTGTGTGCAGCTGTGGCCCAACATATTGTGTCTTACGGACGTGGAGATGCAAAGCCTTTTTCTGTCTTCACTCGAATCTCCCCATATGTGCCCTGGACTAATAAAATCTTAAAGAACATACAGTCATGGAAGCTTGGCCAGCCTGTGTGAGAGTCCCAAAGCCAGAGGCCTCCCTAGGCCGACCCAGGTTCCACAGGGCCTGGCCCCAGCCTGAGCCCCAGGGAGGCTCTTGGAGGCCCCCAAAGCCCCTGCTGACTGTACCCCCAGTGAACTTCAACAAGCATGCCGCCTTCAGCATGTGCGTGTGACTCTTCTCTCCCACGGAGCTGGTCTGCTCTGACGGAGGAGTCCAGATAGTCCTCTCTAGCTTAAATGAATTGTTCTGGGCTCCTTTCTTGCCAGATTAATAATCTTGCCTCCTAATTACCCTGTACATTGTGTGGTATTATGGATTATTGAAGAAAATATTTTGATCTGCACATAGGATTTAACATCCAGAGTGATGTTGCACTAATTTACCTTCTTCCCCCTCTATTCTTCCTCCTCCTTCTCTCAATTTTCCTCTTTCCTCAAAACCCGTGTCCCAGCCACTGCGGTTCAGGGCATAGATGCACCAGAGCCAACTCCCCATGACTGTTTCTAGAAATGGCCCCAGGCAGGACTTCTACCTCATCATTATCATCCCCCTCAATCCTGGCTCTGCAGCCGGGGGAGCCTGTGCCAAGGGGGAGGGAAGAAAACTTCCCAAGCAGCAGAGCTCAGGAGGGAGGGGGAGGGATGACCCCTAGGAGTCCTCAGGATGGGTCTGTCTGGCACAGCGGTCAGAACAGAGCCGTATGTGGGGCAGGGCCATTCTAGCTGAGGGGAGAGCCCCAAGAATATCAGTGTCAGCCTAGTCTGTGAACTCCATCACAGCCACCCAAATTCAACTGTCATTTTCCTCCAGAAATGACACCGTGTCTCAGGTCTTCTGGAAGAAGAATATCTGACTTAGGCCAAGTTCTCCAAAGTTGTCTCCTCCAAGGGACCTGCAACACTCTGAACCCTACGCCCACCAGCGTCTGAGCGGGGCGAGTACACCACAGCCGCGCCTGCCCGAACGCGGGGAAACAGGGCTTGAACTCCAACTCACTCGCAGGAGCCTGCAATCCAAGGACGTCCAAACATGTCCCACCACAGCCCCTAAGGCCTAAGAAGATAGGCCTGGCCCTGGGCAGGAAAGAGCTACCATGGCTGGACACAGGGAACCCAGCCTCTCCACCTTCCCCACTGCCCACCAGCCCACAGAGCAGGGTTTCCAGCTTTGCCACTGATGAGTACAGATGTAAAATAAAGCAAGCATAATATACAAAACTGATAATAAACTAACTCTCTGTGTACAACAGGCCTAAGTGGGTAAATTGGTGCAGCCACTGTGGAAAACAATAGAGGTGCTTCAGAAAATTAAAAATAGAAATACCCTATGAACCAGTAAATCCACCACTGGGTATTTACCCAAAAAAATGAAAACACTAATATGAAAAGACACATGCACCCCTATGTTTATTGCAGCATTATTTACAGTAGCCAAGATATGGAAACAGCCCGTGTCCATCGGTAGATGGATAAATAAAAGAAGATATAGTACACACTCACACACACACACACACACACACACACACACACACAATATTACTCACCCATAAAAAAGAATGAGATCTTGCCACCTGCGACAATATGGATGGACCTAGAGTGTATTATGCTAAGTGTAATAAGTCAGACAGAGAAAGACAAATCCCATCTGATTTCACTTATATGTAGAATCTAAAAGACAAAATGAACAAACAAACCAAAAAAGCAGACACAGACCCATAAATACAGAAAGCAAACTGACAGTTGCCAGAGGGGAGTTTGGTGGGGGGATGGGCAAAAGGGGTGAAGGGGAGAAGAGATCCAGGCTCCCAGTCATGGAATGAATAAGTCACGAGGATGAAAGGCACAGCACAGGGAATAAGGGTATTGTAATCACCTTGCCTGGAGACAGATGGCAGCTACACTTGTGAACTTAGCATAATGTATAAACTTGTCAGTTCATTCTGTTGTACATCTGAAATTAATGTAGCATTATGTGTCAACTACACTTCAATTTTTTAAAAAATTCATAAATACAAAAAAAGAGAAAAGTTAGATGGAGCCCCTCAGGCTGAAACGAAAGGACAATAGAGAGAAACTTGAAGACATATGATGAAATAAAAAGGGCTGGGGAAAAGCACTCTAAATACATAAATATAAAAGCAACAGCAAATATTACAGTTTTTATAATTTAAAAGAAAAATTCATAAAAATAATAATAGATCTATGTTAATGGTCACACAATGTATAAAATATAATTTGTGATATATATGTGGTAGGAATAAAACATGACTGTGAAAAAAAAATTTTTTTTTTAAAGATTTTATTTATTTATTTGACAGAGAGAGACATAGCGAGAGAGGGAACACAAGCAGGGGGAGTGGGAGAGGGAGAAGCAGGCTCCCCGCAGAGCAGGGAGCCCGATGTGGGACTCGATCCCAGGACCCTGGGATCATAACCTGAGCCGAAGGCAGTCGCTTAACCAACTGAGCCACCCAGGCGCCCGACCGTGAAAAAAATTTTAATTACCTTTTAAAAAAAGAAAAAAACAGGGGTGCCTGGGTGGCTTGGTCGATTAAGTGGCCGACTTTCAGTTTCAACTCAGGTCATGGTTTCAGGGTCTTGAGATCGAGCCCCGCGTCAGGCTCCTAGAGGAGTCTGCTTGAGATTCTCTCTCTCCCTCTCCCTCAGCCCCTCCCCCGGCACGCTCGCGTGCTCTCTCTCTCTATCTCAAATAAATAAATAAAACCTTTAAAAAAGGAAAGAAAAGAAAAGAGAAAACCTGGAAAGATCTCAAAAATAAAAGAACTTATGCTGGAAATAGTAATTGAAAGATGTGTTTTTGGGGCGCCTGGGTGGCTCAGTCGTTAAGCGTCTGCCTTCGGCTCAGGTCATGATCCTGGGGTCCTGGGATCAAGCCCCGCATCGGGCTCCCAACTCCGCGGGAAGCCTGCTTCTCCCTCTCCCACTCCCCCTGCTGTGTTCCCTCTCTCACTGTGTCTCTCTCTGTCAAATAAATAAAATCTTTAAAAATAAATAAATAAATAAAAGAACTTATGCTGGAAATAGTAATTGAAAGATGTGTTTTTGGGGCGCCTGGGTGGCTCAGTCGTTAAGCGTCTGCCTTCGGCTCAGGTCATGATCCCAGGGTCATGGGATCGAGCCCCACATCGGGCTCCCTGCTCAGCAGGAAGTCTGCTTCTCCCTCTCCCACTCCCCCTGCTTGTGTTCCCTCTCTCGCTGTGTCTCTCTCTGTCAAATAAATAAATCTTAAAAAAAAAAAAAAAAGATGTGTTTTTTCAGGGCACCTGGATGTCTCAGTCAGTCAAGCGTCTGACTCTTGATTTCAGCTCAGGTCATGATCTCAAGGTCATGAGATCGAGCCCGTCCCTCCCCCCTCCCCAGTGGTCCTTGTTGGGCTCAGAGCTCAGCACAGAGTCCCTTGAGATTCTCTCTCTCCCTCTGCCCCTCCCCACCTCTTGTATGCACTCTCTCTTTCTCGCTCTCTAAATTAAAAAAATGTGTTTTTTCTTTTAGCCCCAAATCTCCTTTTATATTTGTATAATTAAATAATAGTTTTAAAATATGAAAGACAAGGAACAGGGACGTTATGCATAATGTTTGCTTAGGAGACCAGAGCACTGGCTGAATTGCTGCTAAGGCCCCACCCACTCCTGACCCCTTGCCACAGCACGTTCTCAGGGCAGCTTTCCTTCCCAGGAAGCTGGACAACTGGAGACGTGGAGGGAGTGGTCAGGCTACCCTGCCAGCCTGGCCTCCTAGAAGTACTGCAGCCTCTGGAGACCACAGGGAGCTGGACTGAGTCTGCACGCTGAATTGGACCCCAAGGGGTCGACGGGCACTGACTCCAAGCATGGCCACCAATGCCAACCAAACAAGCATGCCATGGACCCACACCGTGGAAAGAGCACTTTGTGGCCCAGCCACACAGAGAAGTTAAGCACAGCATCATCCCTACAGCGTTAGTTCCGCAGGAGGGACAAGAGGGCCCACGGAATGAGCCTGCCTGACTGGCACTGAGAGCAACAGGAGAGTCTCAGCACCACAGGGTCAGCAGGAGAAACCATTCGGATAAAATGGCTTTGCCCAAACTCATGGGAAGAAGGGCTCTGGACAGCTGAGGGTGGTGCACAGGGGAACGCTGAGGAACCAGCTCCTCCAGAGCCAGGGTTGTGGGGGCCTGGGTCAAAAAGCCCAACAGGAAGATAACTGCCCCTCTGACCGCCCCCCCAAGTGTGAGGCCCTCCCCCGAGAACCTGGGAATTGTCCCTCCTACCCACAGTTCCTCCGGCACCTTCCCCCCTCACGCGGTCCTGCACTGTGTAGGGGGTTGGCATGGGCCCACACTGTAGCAGTTGTCACCCTGAAGAGGGTGGTCATGCAGAAGTCAGGTGAGCCCTTAATCCAATATGGCCCGAGTCCTCATAGCGGGAAAGACACACACACAGGGAGAAGGTGGGGTGAAAACACACACTGAATGATGCATCTGTGGGCCAAGGAACGCCAAGGATTGCCAGCTATCCCCAAAGCTAGGGAGAGGCATGGGGCAGAGTGCTCCGCACAGCCCCCACAAGAAATCCACACTGCCCACAACTTCATCTCAGACTTCTAGCCTCCAGAACTGTGAGCAGATACATTTCTATTGTTTTAAGCCACCTACTTGGTGGTACTCTGTTATGGTAACTCTAGAACACAGGAGTTAAGGCAGAGTTTTAGGAATTTAAAATTTTCTCCAAAAATCACCATTTACTTTATTTTTTAATTTTTTATTTAAATTCAATTTAATTGACATATGGTGTATTATTAGTTTAGAGGTAGAATTTAGTGATTCATCAGTTGCATATAACACCCAGCGCTCGTTACTTCAAGTGCCCTCCTTAATGCCCATCACCCAGTTACCCCATCCTCCCACTTACCTCCCCACTATTTACTTTAATAAATCTTTTATATTAGGAGTGGGCATTAAATTCATAAAAAGCTTTACCATTCCAACATATCAAGGAAAGAATCCGCAGTGAGTGCGATAAAGAGCATATTAAAACATTTTACCATTTAGCATATTAATACCATTTACAGAGTGTAGCTCCAGCCTGCTTCAGAAAATTCTTTTGTTCTGTTTTTTTTTTTTTTACAGTAATTAGAATAACAGGTCCAGGGTTTCACTCCCACCTTGTACTCACAATCTACTGTTCGCTGCTCCTGAGCCCACCCTATGGGCTGCCCTATCTTTCAGGCTCACTGCTGCCACCCTGCAGGAGACCCACCTCAGAGTGAGGCAAGAAAGCCAAAGCCATCTGGGTGCAAAATTTAAGGAGACAGTCGCTTAGGGAGGCTCTTGCAGGACCCTGAGAGCGAGCATCTCCTCAACAGTGTGTCCTATGTGCCTCTCTTGCTGTGCCCTAGTCCCAGCCCTGGCTACCACATTTGAGAGCCTCCTCTCGGCCTCTAGATAGTTCAAATGAATTTTTACTCAAGGTCACTGTCATAAAGGACATTTTTTTCTTAAGATTTTATTTATTTATTTGAGAGAAAGAGAAAGAGCACAAGCAGAGGGAGGGGCAGAGGGAGAAGCAGACTCCCTGTTGAGTGGGGAGCCCAATGAGGGGCTCAACCCCAGAGCCCCAAGATCATGACCTGAGCTGAAGTTAGACGCTTAACCGACTGAGCCAACCAGGTGCCCCAAGGACATTTCTATTCCTCAATACCAGAGTGAGAGCCAGGGTTACAGATGGAGGAAAATTTAGATCCCAAGGAAATACATTTATGAAAAGCTGACCATGGGTGAAGTTGATAATCATTCTGGGGACTTGTAATTCACCCAAAAGATCCGAAAGAAATGTAAGGTGAGTTATACCTCTGCCCTTATAGGTCTGCATGCTCTAGGAGTCAGCATCATATCCATGAAGAGGTCATTTACCCCAAGGCCATACAAAATTTAAGGGCAAGAATTAACTTCTACTGGGGGCACTGTTTTACCTGCTTTGCCTCATTTAATTCTCATGAGACCATATGCAAAAAACAACAACAACAACAACAAAAACCATCTCAATCTAAATGTCATATCTCATACGAAAATTAATTCAAAATGGATCATAAATTTAAATGTAAAACTATGAAACTTTTAGAAAAAAATAGAAAATCTTCATGATCTGGAGTTAAGCAAAAAATTCTTAGGCATGACACCAAAAGCGCAATCCATAAAAGAAGGTATCAACTTCTTTTGGACTCATCAAAATTTAAAAACCTTTGCACTACGGAAGGTATCTGTTAAGAGAATGAAAGGACAAGCTACAGACTGAAAGAAAAAAGACAAATGACTTTTATCCAGAATGTATAAAGTACTGACAAAACTCACCAGGAGGAAAACAAAACCCCAGTTAAAACATGGGCAAAAGGCATGAGCACACTTCATCCAAGAGTATTTATGGGTGGCAAATAAACACACGAAAATGTTTAACTTCATTAGCCATTAGAAAAATGCAAATTAAAAACACAATGAAACACTACTACACACCTATTAGAATGGCTAAAATTAAAAATACTGAGGGTTGTCTGGGCGGCTCAATTGGTTAAGTGTCTGCCTTCAGCTCTGGTCATGATCCCAGGGTCCTGAGATCAAGCCCCCCCTTCCGGGGTTCCCTGCTCAGCAGGCAGTCTTCTTCTCCCTCTCCCCCGCCCCTTCCCCTCACTCGTGTGCACACTCTCTCTCGCTCTCTCTCTCTCTAATAAATAAATAATTTTTTTTTTTTAAATACTGAAAAACCCAGGGCTTGCACAGATGTGGACCAACACAAGCTCTCATCCATTCCTGGGGGAGTGGAAAATGGTACGGCCACTTTAGAAAATAGTTCGGCATTCTCTTAGAAAACTAAATATACATTTATTATATGACCTAGAATCCTACGCCTGGCTATGTATCTTACAGAAATGAAAACTTAAGTTCACACAAAAACCTGTCCACAAAGGTTTATAGCAGCTTTATTCATAATTACAAAAACCTGGACACAGAAGCAGCAGTGAAAACTCTCAAGGACACCAAATGGCCAACAGACACATGAAAAAGTGCTCAACATCGCTCAGCATCTGGGAAATCCAAATCAAAACCTCAATGAGATACCACCTCACACCAGTCAGAATGGCTAAAATTAACAAGTCAGGAAACGACAGATGTTGGCAGGGATGCGGAGAAAGGGGAAACCTCCTACGCTGTTGGTGGGAATGCAAGCTGGTGCAGCCACTCTGGAGAACAGTATGGAGGTTCCTCAAAAAGTTGAAAATATAGCTACCCTACGACTCAGGAATTGCACTACTGGGTATTTACCCCAAAGATACAAATGTAGTGATCCGAAGGGGTACGTGCACCCGGATGTTTATAGCAGCAATGTCCACAATAGCCAAACTATGGAAAGAGCCCAGATGTCCATCAACAGATGAATAGATAAAGAAGATGTGGTGTATATATATACAATGGAATATTATGCAGCCATCAAAAAAAAAAAAAACCCGCGATCTTGCCATTTGCAATGACGTGGATGGAACTAGAGGGTATTATGCTAAGTGAAATAAGTTAATCAGAGAAAGACAAGTATCATATGATCTCACTGATATGAGGAATTCTTAATCTCAGGAAACAAACTGAGGGTTGCTGGAGTGGTGGGGGTTGGGAGGGATGGGGTGGCTGGGTGATAGAGATTGGGGAGGGTATGTGCTATGGTGAGCGCTGTGAATTGTGTAAGACTGTTGAATCACAGACCTGTACCTCTGAAACAAATAATACATTATATGTTTAAAAAAAAAAAGAAGAAGATAGTAGGAAGGGAAAAATGAAGGGGGGGGAATCAGAGGGGGAGACAAACTATGAAAGACTATGGACTCTGAGAAACAAACTGAGGGTTCTAGAGGGGAGGGGGTGGGGGGATGGGTTAGCCTGGTGATGGGTATTAAGGAGGGCACGTATTGCATGGAGCACTAGGTGTTATACACAAACAATGAATCATGGAACACTACCTCAAAAACTAATGATGTAATGAATGGTGACTAACATAACATAATAAAATTAAATTTAAAAAAAAACAACTTGGGGTCATCTCCCAGGACCTCTCCATTCATCATACTCTGTCCACTGAAAAAATCATGCTGAGCATAGTCATTCAAAAAAGAAGTAGCGTGATAGGAATAGAGGTCAGGGTATAGTAGACTAAATCAGCTTATATCCTTGCAAATTATTTTGTAGATACTGAATGTAAGCTAGTAGCAGTGAAGTTCAGAAAACCTTGTTTGGGGAGGCGGGTGGGGGGATGGGGTAACCGGGTGCTGGGCATTAAAGAGGGCATGTGATGTGATGAGCACTGGGTGTTACACACAACTGATGAATTACTGAACTCTACATCTGAAACTAATAATGTACTATATGCTGGCTAATTAAATTTAAATTTAAAAAGTTTTTTTTAAATTTTAAAAAAGAAAGAAAACCTTGGTTATTCGGGAACATCACATACAGAAGGAGGCAAGCACAGCGAGCTCCAGCCTGCTTCAGGAAAATGCAGCCCGTGCCGTAAAGGATGCACTACGTGTCTGCTCCGTGGCACTGCTGTGTTGGTCGGACGCAAGATGGCACAAGCCCGGACCATCAGCTGTCCGTCTCCACAGTAGTTCTTACAAGAGACTTCAACAGGTGTGAAAGTTGACAGCCGTTACATCCCTACATGGCAACTGAAGGGTTAAAACCATTCTCAGTCACGTGCTCAATCAAGAAAGCCACAGCTGGGGCGCCTGGGTGGCTCAGTCCTTAAGCGTCTGCCTTCGGCTCAGGTCATGATCCCAGAGTCCTGGAATCGAGCCCCCTGTCGAGCCCCCTGTCGGGCTCCCTGCTCCGCTGGAAGCCTGCTTCTCCCTCTCCCACTCCCCCTGCTTGTGTTCCCTCTCTCCCTGCGTCTCTCTCTGTCAAATAAATAGATAAAATCTTAAAAAGGGTGCCTGGGTGGCTCAGTTGGTTAAGCGACTGCCTTCGGCTCAGGTCATGATCCTGGAGTCCTGGGATCGAGTCCCACATCGGGCTCCCTGCTCGGCGGGGAGTCTTCTTCTCCCTCTGACCCTCCCCCCCCAATGCTCTCTCTCTCTCATTCTCTCTCTCTCTCAAATAAATAAATAAAATCTTTAAAAAAAAAAATCTTAAAAAAAAAAGGTAGTAATACTTTAAAAAAAAAAAAAGAAAGAAAGCCACAGCTATCACTCAAAGAACAAGATTGAGAAACAGCCTGGCAGCTCAAAGTTCAAAGAATAAAACAAGACTTGGTACAAAGCAGACATGACTGGAGCCTGGTACCTCTGCTTCATCTGTAGCGTGTTTAGGGGGGATTCAGAGGAAAAGATAAATAGCCTCCCTGAGGACAGAGGCGCCACTAACCCATCAAATGGCATGGCAGCACGAGAGATAACACAAAGGGACAAAATCGATATTTCTTAAGGACCAACCCTGTGGCGTTTTTCATTTACTACCATATTTAATTCTCCGAAAGCCCTGTTTCACCTCATTCTTCGTATTTTACGGAGGTCATACTAAGGCTGAGAACTTAAGGGACTTTGCTAAGGTCGGACAGATCATTAAGTGGCAGAAGCAGGATTCAAGCCCTCCCGTCAAACTGCAAAGCCGGCTGCATGCCTTGAATGTCAAAGCGAACCACGGCGCAGATGATAAATGTTTCAGGAACTCAGAGAAGGGGTGATCCCTTGGTCAGCCTCATCGTGGCCAAGGAACGCCGCCGTCATTAAATGCCATGCTTTTATATCAGGCCCAACCCTTTCCTTCCCACTAACTGTGAATCTTAAACGAGACTGTCCAACCTCTGTTTATTATTTTCAGCAATGGGGAAATCACTTAACTCCCCTCCCCACACATTCATGTTGTAACAGCAGATTATTAGTAAATTCTTCCTTATACAGAGTCAGTATCTTCCTCAGATGCTGTGAAATCAGATATGGAGGCCATGTAGCCGGAAACAATGTTGAACTGCCCCGCAGGACTGGTCATCAAAGGCCTCCCAGCCCATAGGCTTGGCCCAGACCCTATATACACGCAGCACCAGGCATCTGAACCATAACTAATTTTTCCCCCAAAACCAGACCCCTCGGCCACTCACCCTCACTAGAAAAAGTAATTCCACATGGTGCCTACTCCCTCAGGTTGCACCTTCTAAATCAAATTGTACACCTACCCATCTGATTGGCAGAGTCTCAGTCACAAGATTGGGGCCTAGATGCAAGAGAATTTGAGAAAGGAAGTTTACGGATTCCACCTTAGGAAAGCAAGAATCATGGTTGGGAATTCCCCTAATATAGGAAAAGTGTTCAAAAGACACTAAGGACCCATCACATACATGGCAAATGTCCACCACAGTCCATCACTTGGCTGCCCAACATGAATGCACACTCCTTCTCCATAAGTAACCTTCCTAAAACAAAAGTGCCCTCATTGAACGTAATCCTCACTATCTCTTGTACAAAGGAAAATGAGGTTCGACTCTCCCCAGAACTGAAATAAGCCAGTCTCAGCACTTACTGCTTTCAACTTCAAGTACAGGATCTCCAGGTGATATCCATTCCACCTCTAATTTAGTCAGATCCCCAAACTGATATCCTATAAACTGTGGACTAAAGCGAAGGTTCACCACCAACAGCATCCTATATATAAAATAGCAGAAGGAAGGCAGAGGACAGAGAAAAAGGAAATCGGTTCAAATATGCAAATACACACATGACAGAGCAAGGAAGAAAATGTGGACAGAGAGTGCCCTCTTTATTTCCGAAATTGGCCCCTGACTGTACCTATTTCATTCTCTTGCCCTCCTCCAGGACAGGTGAAACAAAACTGAATGTTGGTGAACCTGAGCCTTAATGATGCTGTGGAACTACCACCCTAGCCCTGGACTACCTACCTCTCAACTTCTCACACATGAGTGAAAACTAGAAATGCTTCATTTGTTTACTCCTCCCATTTTGGGTCCAACTGGGGAAGGCCCACAGGACAGGACTCCATCTACATCCCCATTAGTGGGCCTCCATTTCTCTGTTTCTCTGCAGTGGTAGAGCAGAGAGGGCCCTTGATTTGGAATCAGGAAAATCTATTTCTGAACCATAAGCCTCAATAGCCAATCCATAAAACTGAGCTAGTAATACCTACTTCACAGGGTCATTATGCAAATATATCTAAGAGTTGGGACAATAAATGATGCATGGGCTGTCTCAAAAAATGCGAATTCCAATCCCAATTGCTCTTGTGATAATGTATGTAAAGTCCCACCGTAGGGTCTGTTCCCTTCCCACATCTACTCTCCGTGGATCTTCTGCCAATAAGAGATCCAGATCAATGGTTTTCTTTTTTTTTTTTTTTTTTTTTTAAAGATTTTATTTATTTATTTGAAGAGAGAGACACAGCGAGAGAGGGAACACAAGCAGGGGGAGTGGCAGAGGGAGAAGCAGGCTTCCCGCCAAACAGGGAGCCCGATGCGGGGCTCGATCCCAGGACCCTGGGATCATGACCTGAGCCGAAGGCAGACGCTTAACGACTGAGCCACCCAGGCGCCCCAAGATCAATGGTTTTCAAACTGCTGGTAATTATCGTTTAAGTGGGGTGCTGTTCATATTTTAATATGGAGTGGAACGGAATAGAATAGAAACTGAAAGTACTGCACGTGACCAGGATAAATACTGTTTCTTGAAACTTCTGATTGTTGTATGTGTGTATGTTTGTGCTCGTGTATTCACGCACACGTATATGTGCATTGGGTCCTTCTGCAAAATGCATTTCCTACTGTGGGCCATAAAAGTGCATATGTTTCTGGATGCTCTGCGTAAGGACTCTCCCAACCCATGTTTCTGAAGAGGTTTTAACAAACTGCCCTACCTGGGAAAGACATGATCCCTCCACCCCCGCTCCCCAGATAAGGCACTGCGGTTGAAAGCTCAGACTGCCAGCTGAGGATGGGAGAAGAAACCATGACCACGCAGTTCCTGTGGTGACCAGCCCAGCCCTTCGCTCATTGCTGGAGTTATAAAATCCAAGACCGAAAAATAGAAGCAGCATCTGCCCGGGGCAGCCTCCCTGAGAAGATGCACAGTCTCCCTCTCACCCTGCTACTCCTCCTCCTATGGTGCAGAGCTCAAGCTGCTGAGTCTTGCGGTCCTTCCCTCTGGAAGCGGCAGGATCGGCCCCCAAAACAAGGTTTAGTCTGAATATAGCCGACTCTTAAACAAGGTCGCAGGATCTCTCTGCAGGAGTCCAGAGTGAATTCCACTTGGGATGCGCCCACCCAGTCTCTGCAGCCTATGGTAGTTCCCCAGGGGACAAGGAACCCCAGTGATCAGGGAAAGCCCACAACAGGTGGGAGGAAGAGGGGCATCTTCTCATGCTATAATGTGAGGTACTGCGTAGAAGGTCCTATGTTCCCTTCATCCTCTGAGCTTCGGGGCTACATTTTACTGTGTAATGTGGCCATTCTGTGATGCTGCTCACGACCTGTGGAGAAGGTCAAGCCAGGAACCTGGAGAGCCTGCCCTGCATGGTCACAAAGGAGCATTAAGGCACGGGCAGTATGGGAGCGGTGGAAATCCGAGGTGAAAAATGCCTGAATGCATCTGCGGCCAGATTGGCTGTTAGACCTGGAAGAAGGAACGAGAATTTATATGGGAGGTTGTGGGTGGGGAGACCAGATACCAGAGCCTCCTGAGGGGGACGACGGGCGGAGTACAGGGTGAGGATGAGATTCCCAACTTCAGCCCAGCCTATGGTTTCTCCGTGTTCAGGCCCTGGGGGCTCTCTGTTCCAGGGGAGATCATTGGGGGCACAGAGTGCAAGCCACACTCCCGCCCTTACATGGCCCACCTGGAAATCATCACTCCCCAGAATCACCTGATGTCTTGTGGTGGTTTCCTGATAAGACGGAACTTCGTGCTGACAGCGGCTCACTGTGCAGGAAGGTGACACAACAGGGTCCTGTTTATCTCCAGAAAGGACATAAACAGCCAGCATAGCAGCCAGGGACACATGCTTGGGTGGCCTCAGGAGGGGTCCCGGGCCTGGGAGAGGCAAGACTTGAATTTAAGGAAATTGGGCCCATAGTTGATGGATGCCCTGATCTTCGATCACTGTGAGCTCAGCAATCTGCCAAGGAAAAAGGAGGCCCTACCCAAGTGTCCTTCATGCCCTTCACAGTTGAAGGAGAAAGCCAACCTGACCCTGGCCGTGGGGACACTCCCCCTTCCACCCCAGTTCAACTTCATCCCACCCGGGAGAATGTGCGGGGGGCTGGCTGGGGAAGAAGACAAGTGAATGGAGCAGGCTCTGACTCTCTGCAAGAGGTGGAGCTGAGGCTCACGGATCCCCAAGCCTGTAGACACTACCCAGCTTTTGAAGACAACCCCCAGCTGTGTGTTGGCAATCCCAGGAAGACAAAAACTGCATTTAAGGTGACCCTCCAACATGGGTTCTTTTCCACAAATCTCTGTTTGGGTTCTAGGATGTCTCCTGGAAGGAGATGGAGTGGGAAGACTGTCCGCCAGCAGCAGGGTTTCAGATCATAGGCCTAAGGAACTGGAATTGCCCCTCTGCAGATCTATCCCCCGCTTCCCGCCATGCAGTCTCTGACCATCCCTCCCAGGCTGCTGCCCAGCACACAAGGGGTAGCAAGAAGGAAAGGGAAAGGGGCATCATACCGAGATGTATAACCCCATGAGAAGCCAGGGCTGCTGGGTCTGACCGGAGGTCTCTCTGTGACTCAGAACTGGGACCCACAGGCAGGAGTGGATGACTTCCCTGCTCACCTTCTGTGCTCGCTCTCTCTCTCTCTCGCTCTCTTAGGGAGATTCAGGGGGCCCTCTTCTGTGTGCTGGGGTGGCCCAGGGCATTGTCTCCTATGGACAGGATAATGCAAAGCCCCCTGCTGTCTTCACCCGAATCCTCCACTACCGGCCCTGGATCAATGAGGTCCTGAAGCAGAATTAAGCCTGTACGGAGCCTAGGCCAGCCCGAGGGGAAATCTGGAGCCAGACCTGAGCAGGCTCTCTGTGCCACTTACTCCGGAGCTGCCTCTGGTCTCTGCTGAGGCCCTGCCACATCCCTCACACCCAAGAAGGCTCCTCCAGGTCACAGAGTCCTCAGTAAACCTCAGTAAAGACCCAGCTTCCAGACTTGAGCATGTGTCCTCTCTCTGATTCTCCCCTCTCCTGGCACAGAGCAATCAGCCCCAGCCTAAGCAGCCTACAAGCTTTGGAAGGAGTCGGGATGTGGGAGGGGAGTGAGTGTAAGAGACAGAGAGGAAATAATGAAGAAAAATTAGGGAAAGAAAGAAGAGAGAGGGAGGGGCGCCTGGGTGGCTCAGTCAGTTGGGTGTCTGCCTTCGGCTCAGGTCGTGATCCCAGGGTCCTGGGTTCAAGCCCCACATCGGGCTCCCTGCTCCGCCGGAAGCCTGCTTCTCCCTCTCCCACTCCCCCTGCTTGTGTTCCCTCTCTTGCTGTGTCTCTCTCTGTCAAATTAATAAATAAAATCTTAAAAAAGAAGAAGAAGAAGAAGAGAGAGGGAATCCCTGGAGAGGCAGGATCGGTATTTCCAACTTAAACAAGATGTTACACCAGATCCTTGCTATAATCATCTACTCTATACCAATTCGGATTTATCTCTAGTAATATTCAGAATCACTAAGAACAGTGTGAATCACAAGCAAAGATGTCAGATGTTTAGAGCATCCCTGACCTTTCCCCACTAGGTGCCAGGAGTAGCACCCCTCCCCGCTAAGTTTTGCCAACCAGAAGTTTCACAGGGCATTGCCAAGTGGTCCCCAAGGGGGCAGGGGAGCAGGAATCATCCTCAGTGAGAACCACTGGTTTAAATACTCGATCTAGGGAAGGCAGTTGGTGCCACATAGGGCCCTCCTCACAGTCCACCTCGATAGGAGAAGATCTACCATCTGTGGAACTTCCAATCAGAGATGCAAAGAAGATAGACTGGGGGACTTGCTTCCACCAGAACGGAGGATATAGTAAGGGTTCCACTAAATCTAAAGTTATGGCTGCCAACTGTCATGTCAAGCTTGTCTTGATCGTGAGTGAATCCCTAGGCAACAGTGAACTTACCCCAGTGACATGGATAACTCACCTTTATTATTATACAAAGATAGAGTTGTTGCCACATAATAAGGGCAGGGGGAGTATGAGGCACTCCTTGGGGCTTCTATGCCCAGTGACAACTGAAACATGTAGCTGTAGCAACTCTACCCTAAAAAAAAAAAAAGCCCAGGAACCTCAGAGATAAAGGTCTGGTTTACCCTAGTGGGTAAACAATTTAAACCAACAGAAGAGCTGGCCATGGAGTGGAGCGGGGCGGGGGATGGGGGATAGGTGACAGAGGAGGGAAACAACTACTCATGATGACCCTAGGACCAGCTGCCACTGAAGGCACTATAGCCTGTCCTTACAAAGTGCTTAACATTTGAGTCAGTGGACTTTGTGAGGCACCTGGGTGGCTTAGTGGGTTAGGCGTCTGACTCCTGGTTTCCCCTCGGGTCATGCTCTCAGGGTCCTGGGATCGAGCCCTGCCTTGGGCTCCCTGCTCAGCGAAGAGTCTATTTATCCCTCTGCTCCTCTCCCCTGCTTGTGCTCTCTCTCTCTCTCTCTAAAATAAATAAATAAAACCTTTTTTAAAAAATCTTTTAGGGGCGCCTGGGTGGCTCAGTCGTTAAGCGTCTGCTTTCAGCTCAGGTCATGATCCTGGAGTCCTCGGATCGAGTCCCGCATGGGGCTCTCTGCTCAGCAGGGAGTCTGTTTCTCCCTCTGACCCTCCCCCTTCTCATGCTCTCTCTCTGTCTCATTCTCTCTCTCTCAAATAAATAAATAAAATCTTTTTTAAAAAATCTTTTAAATCAATAGACTTTAAGTAAACCTCCATAATGCAGGGGGGCTTCATCCCATCAGGTGAAGGCTTTACGAGCAAAGACAGGTTCCCAACAAAGGAATTCTCAAGATGGCAGCAGAGAAAACCTGTTTCTAGACGGCTGCCCTGAGGAATTCAGATTCAAGACTGCAACATCAACTCTTACCTGAATTTCCAGCCTGCTGGCATGACCTACAGATTTCAAACTTGCCAGCTCCCACGGTGGTGGGAGCCAGTTCCTTAAAATAATGTCTCCTTATATGCGGCACCTGGGTGGTGCAGTCGGTTAAGCGTGGGACTCTCGGTTTCTGCTCAGGTTGTGATCTCGGAGCCATGGTGTCAAGACCTGCATGTAGCTCCATGCTCAGCACAGAGTCTGCTTGGGATTCTCTGTCTCCCTCTCCCTCTGCCCCTCCTGCTCACTCTCTTTCTCTCTCTCTCTCTCTAAAATAAATAAATAAAATCTTTTTTTAAATAATAATATCTCTTATAGTTACCAAAAAAAAAAAAATATATATATATATATATATATACTTTTTATATAAATTGAAATGACCACTCCCTTGAAGAATCAATGCCAAGGTGAAATGAACTCAATGTGGGGCAGGAGGGGACCTGACCTGACACTGTCCCTACTCCATCACTGCTCGCTGAAGGGCGCTTCCACAGAAGGCTTCTTACTCTGGTCATCCACAACTCTTTCCCTAAAAGCTTTCTCTGGTGTAGGAGCATGCTCAGCCAGGGCACACAGCAGACGAGAAGCGGCCCCTCAAGTGGCCTCACCCCATAAGGGATGGGAATTGGTGGGTAATTAACCCAGTGTCATCACTCTGCTGGTGACACAACTCTGAGGCACGTGTTACACCATCCCCCAAAAGTCCCAGGTGACATGAAGCTCCGGGCGTCCGCAGCACTGATCTGCTCAGTAACACACCCTGTATTTTTTTCCCTCCTTCCTTCCCTACTCTACTTCTCTCTACTCCCCTGTTGACGCTTCCAGGAGTCACATCACAAATAAACTCCTTGCACTCAAATCTTTGTATCAGGGTCTGTTCTGGGAAAACCCAGACTAAAATATTCCCAGCAATCAAGATTTATTACATCTCTTGTAGTTAGTACAATGTGATGTTGAGGCAAAGACAATCAATTAAAGCAACGAAACAGAATAGACTCTGGAAAGAGACACATTCACCTATGGACTATGACAAAGTAACAACAGCAGGACAGTGGGAAAGGACAGTCCTTTCAGTACGTACTGCTGGGCCAAGTGAATATCCGTGGGGAAAATGAAATTTGACCTCATCTCACAAACCCAGAAAAATCAATTCCAGGTGACCCACACATGACAGGTAAAACAATACAACTTCTAGACAATGTGACAAGAGAGTACCTTTTTACCTTGGGGTTTGGAACGATTTCTTCAAGGCACACAAAAACCTCTAACTTAAAAGCAAGTTTCTCCACCTTGCACTACCAACATTATGAACTGGATACATTTTTGTTATGGGGGCTGCCCAGGCCTCCCACTAGATGTCGCCACCACTGCCAAAACTATCCCAGTTATGACAACCAAAAATGTCTCCAAGGCACGGTCAGATGTCCCCTGGGGTACAGTTGCCAGATTTAGGGGGAAAAAACAGAACACCCAGTTAAACTTGAATCTCAGATCAACAACAGCAAAATAGTACGTGTCCCAAATATTATCTGAGACATACATATATTAAATTTGTTTCATTGTTTATCTGATATTCAGATTTAACTAGATGTCCTGTATTTTATCTGAAAATTACCTCCAGTTAAGAACTACTGTCTCAAAGGAAAAGTGATTTGATATATTGGATGACAAGAAGAACCTCTGTTTATCAAAAGACACCTTTAAGAGAATGAAAAAGCAAGCCATTGAGTAGAGGAAAATCCTTGTATCCCATATGCAGAACTTACAAATAATGCCTGTCGAGCAATAAGAAAAAATTCAGACCATCCAATAGAAACACAAAAGACTTGAATAAGAAATTCACAAAACAAGATATCCAAATGGCCAATAAACATTATGAAAGGCATCCAACCTCATTTGCTGTCAGGAAAATACAAATTAAAACCACAACGCAATACCACTACACACTCATCAGAATGGCTACAAATAAAGACTGATAATATCAGTACTGCCAAGGAGGGCAACAGAAACACTCCTACGGGGCTGGAGGGCGTGTAAACAGACTCAGCCACTTCGACGGCATCCTATGAGAAACAAAACATGCACATCCTCTGACCTATCAATTCCACTTCTAGGAACATAGCCAAAAGAAAGACCTGCATCATAAAGCATGAACAAGAATGCTCATAATGACAGGATACTTGGGAACAATCCAAAAGTCCATCCACAGTAGAATGAATAAATACAACTGCTGTATGATACGAGTACATGGGACACACCCCGCAATAAAACGTAACTGCTGTTACATCCAATAACATGGATGAACTTCACAAGCATGTTATTGAGAAGGAGACAAAAAGCAAGACTCAAAAGAAGACCTATTGTGTTAGTCCATTTCAGAAACTAATAAAACCAATGTATGTGTTCAAAGTCAAGGTAGCGGTTACCTTTGCTGAGGATGGACAAGGCAGGAATTAGGACAAGGCACGTGGTTGGGGAATGAGGGCCTTCTGGAGAGCTGGTAATGTTCTGTTCCTGACTGGGGGAGCAGTTACAGGAATGTGCTCACTCGGTGATAACTCACTGAGTGATATTCGTGTTACGCATGGCAATTAAAAGTTTGGATTTTGTTGTTGTTGTTGTTAAGTTGTTCTCAGTCCCTCTCAGTGTTTTGGTAACCTTATTTCTAGTTGATATCTAACTCTTGCCATCCAGTGTCCTCTCTTTTTCCTCACTCAGCCAATTTGACCATATTTTTCTTAAAGATTTATTTATTTATTTATTTGAGAGAGAGCACGAGAGAGAGCACGAGCGGGAGGGGCAGACGGAGAGGGAGAGAATCTCAAGCAGACTCCACGCTGAGCATGGAGCCCACATGGGGCTTGATCCCATGACCCTGAGACCACTCACAACCCGAGCCAAAACCAAGAGTCAGGTGCCCAACCAACTGCACCACCCAGGCGCCCCGACCATATTTTTTAAAGACATATTTTTAGCTGTAGCAGCCTCTTCGACTATGCTGGTTAATCACCAGTGAGGATTTTTTTTAATGCCTGGAAGCATCAATCCAGACATTTCCTTTCTTAATTTACAGGGTTGTTGCCTTTTAATATTTTACCTTTCAATTGTTCATTAATTAATTTTCCTACTTTATCTGTGATCTCCCTTCTCTCCCAAGGATGCTGGATTTAATTGGGCATAAACACTATTAGTAAAGGAAGTGCAGCTCACATCTGGCCTGGTCTATACTGCAGCCTAGTTCCAAACCCGAGGTAAAAACATCAGCTCTAATTCCACTCTAACGAAGCATGGTCCACCCCTTCCTCAAGTGGCACAGTTCCCATTAAAGTAACAGGTGCTCTAACCTCTCTCTACTCTTCGGACTGGTCAGGTGACCTACAGTGGAGAGAGCTCTGGGGTTTTAGATTCATGTTTTGTCCATTTTTTTTTTTTAAGATTTTATTTAGGGGCGCCTGGGTGGCTCAGTCATTAAGCGTCTGCCTTCGGCTCAGGTCATGATCCCGGGGTCCTGGGATCGAGCCCCACATCGGGCTCCCTGCTCCGCAGGAAGCCTGCTTTTCCCTCTCCCACTCCCCCTGCTTGTGTTCCCTCTCTCTCTGTGTCTCTCTCTGTCAAATAAATAAAATCTTTATTTTTATTTATTTATTTTTTTAATAAATTCCTCACATACTGGGCCACTCACCCTCAGCTGCCTACCCACCTCCTGCTTTTTCTCTGGAATTCTGTCCCATAGATCACCTTCCCATGAAGTCCCTGCTGATCAGACAAGCCTTCGTTAAGTTCTTCATACTCCACTAAGAGTTGCAAATGTCCTGTTTAGTAATCCGCGATCCAGCAATGAAATAGGGGGACGTTCTGTCCCCTGACTTGACGTGGCTTTTCCCACCTGTATCTGTTTGCTTCACTGTTGGCCACGGGGGAAACAAACCCAGGAAAAGCTCCCAATGGCCCTTTTACAGCCCAGAACAAGAAGGCTGACAACTGTCTGCAGACGGTGGCTCTCCCTTTGAGAGGGTAGGAAAGGGAATTTCTGGGCTAGTGAGGCCTCTGGGGGTGCAAGAAGAGCTGTTGTTCATGCTGAACATTTCCCTTCAGCCTGACAAAAGGCTGATCTCTGTGGGTGTGTTTCTCTCTCTCTGTCTCTGTCTCTGTCTCTGTCTCTCTCTCTCTCTCTCTCACACACACACACACACACACACACACACACACACACACACACACCAGCATTGGCAGAGCCCATAGGAGGGCAATCCTTAGCTCATTTCACTTCTCACTCGCTGCTCTGGAAATTAGACTCAGAGAGATCTCAGGGGCCCTTGGTCTTCCCAGTAGGTCCAGACCAAGAGAGGAGATGGGGCTGATGCTGGAGGTGAGACGCTCTCAGCTCCTGAGTAAGGCTCCACTGGGAACAGAGGTCTGGATAGAGGTCTGACTGAAGATGGTGGCATCTAGAGCTCTGCATGGGGGGCAGAGAAGAGAGGAGAAGATGGAGCCCCCGGAGAAAAGCGGCATTTCCACAGAGGGTGAGCCTCCGGGAACACTGCTTTTTGCCACCACAAAATCTGAGGTCAGAGGAGATTATCTTTAAAGGGAGGAAGGGGGCTCTAGGATCCTTAATCTGCTGCGTGTCCAGTATCAAGATCTTGGCTGGATGGTTGGTTGGTTGGTTCTGCCATATTTTAATAAGAAACTATGTGAGATGATGATGTGAATTGCATTTAGCAAGTAACATCCCAGAGCCTGAGAGAAGTTGCAAAAATCTGCCCAAACAAAATGAAGCAGGGGACATTCACACAGTTAGAGGTGGCAGAGGGGAAGGGCAGAGGTGCCTGTCACCGGCAAACCCCCCGTCCTGTGCCCAAGCTGAGGGGAGCAGCCAGGACACCACCCTAAGTCTTGGTTTCCCATCGTGCCCTGTGGTGATAGCTTCACCACCCAGAGGGACCATGCTCAGCTCCTTTTGCTGTTTCAGGAAGCAGCTGTGGGGGAAACAGTCCCATTTCAATGAATGAGATCCTTGTGATTGCTAAAGACTCAGAAGAGACCCTTGTCTCCCTGAAGGGCAAACCAGCTGCATTTGCGCCAACACCCAGATGCAGACAGAAATATCTCATGTCTTATTGTCTGGCTCAGATTTGAATGTTTTAGCTGCTCAAGTGTCAGATGGACTGTGAGAGCTGCAAACAGTTTAACTTAACTAGTTCAGTTGTAAAAGGAGAGGCTAAGAAGGAAGGAGAAGTCAACCCACTCATCACCAGACTCAGAAAAAGAGAGACTTTATGGAGTTTGAGGGGAGTTTGAGGACACTTCAGACAGGACCTGCTCCCCATCAGCCTCCGGGAGAGAAGAGGTGGTTGCTGGGAGCTAGCACTGTCCCTATGTATATCCCCTCCCACGCAGGGCACAAAGGTCTGGAAGGAACTCCTGCCTCACCTCCATGACAATATTGATGAAACTCCACCCTCCTGAATCCATGGTCTAAAGGTATCTGATTTAGCAGAACCTCCTCTGCCCAGTCCCCAGCTCACTGTAAGAAAAGACAAAGCCAGGAGAGAAAGAAGGGGTTGTCAATAACTAGGGTGTGGTTGAAGAGGGGAGGAGTCCCTTGATACCTCAGCGACCTGGCTGAGGTTCCACACTGGAGGACGGGGAGCAGGGCCCCCCCAACCCTGGTCTAGCAGTAGACACATGTCCCAGGCCTAGCCAGTCAGAACACTCCATACTTGACCACAGTGGTTGGTTCAGAGATGGACACACAAACCAAATCAGTCCAATGAGAGTCAATTCCGAGATTTTTTTTTTCCTAAAGACTTTATTTATTTGAGAGAGACACAGAGATAGCGACAGAGAGCACAAGCAGGGAGGAGAGGGAGAAGAAGAGAGCAGGGAGCCTGACACAGGGCTCAATCCCAGGACTCTGGGATTATGACCTGAACCGAAGGCAGATACTTAACTGACTGAGCCACCCAGGTGCCCCCAATTCTGAGATTTTTGCTGGGATTAGGAGCCAAGAAGCCATCCTTGCCATAAAAGGGATAAATCTTCCTGAAAATAAAGCCAAATTACAATAGAGAAGAGCCTGGAATAGCTCGGAAAGTAGAAGATTCACTTGCAAGAGCAAAGTTTTGTTGAGAGAAGAAATTATTTAGGTGTTCCAACAAATCAGATCTTGGAAGATTGAGCAAAGAATTTGTTCTATAAATCAAAGAATAGAAAGGAAACAGGATATGACATCAGAGCAGTTGCCCATCACACAGGTTTTCCTGGGCGTGGGGAAGGAGCTCAGAGAGATTTGGCGAAGTCAAAACTAGATTATAAATGTTGCATGGCTTCTCTGAGAAGGAACTCAGCTAGAGGGGCAGAGAGAGATACCGGACCCAGAGAGGTAGAGGACACATCTGAAATCAGCAGGATTGTGCCCCAATCCCCAAGCATAGCTGAGAGACTACGAGCCTCTCAGAGAAGTCCTAATTACAGCACAGAGCTTGTGGTGCTCCTAAAATAGGTCCACAAATTCTTCGACACCCCTCCCTTCAAAAGTTGGAGTCAAATTCCCCTCCACTTGGACTTGGTGACTCACTTCTAACAAATAGATCATGGTCAAAGCAACTGTACGGAACCTCCAAGTCTAGGTGGGTCATTAAGGGCTTTGAGGCTTCAATCTTACTCTCTTAGATCACTAGCTCCAGGGAAGCCAGCTGCCATGTCATAAGGACACTCTAACAGCCCTATGGAGACATCTGCGTGGCAAGAAATTGAGGTTTTCTATCAACAGCCAGCAAGAAATGAAAGCCTCCTGCCAAGGGCCAAGTGAGTGAGCCACCTTGGGAAAGGATCCTCCATGTCTTCAGATGATTGCAGCCCTGACCCTTATCTTGGCCATAACCTCTTGAGAGACCCTGAGCCAGAACCACCTAGCTAAGCTGCTCGCAGATTCTTAACCCACAGAAACTGTATGAGATAATAAATATTATTATTGTTGTTTCAAACCACTAATTATTTTTTTAAGATTTTATTTTTTTAAGTCATCTCTCCACCCAACATGGACTCAAACTTTCAAGCCCGAGAGATCAAGAGTCACACACTCTACCAACTGAGCCAGCCAGGCACCCCTCAAACCACTAAGTTTTGAGATAATTTGTTAACAGCAGTATATAACTAACAGTGCTAGACTGCAGCGAGATGCTTGGGCAGTAATGATTATGGCAAATAACGAAGAGATGAGCCTAAGGGGAGACTTACCAAGCCCCGACCGTTCCATGCTGTTGGCCAGAAGACAAGCTGAGAGTTCCTCACTCTCCTAGGAGACACTCCAGACCATGGGTATCATAGGTAGAAGATATAACACCCAGAAGCCTGGGAGTTTGTATCCAAACACCATGCCCAGAGGCCTGGCCTAACCAGCCGTGTCTCCGCCGATAGCTGGCAACATGCAAAGGCCGAACAAGAAGAGATTCTTCCTCACAGGATGGCAGAGCCTGGACCAAAGATCTCCTACCCCCAGGTGTCCAGCGGGGAGAGGGAAGGGAGAAGACAGATGAGGTACTCTGAAAAACTGAGAATTTACTCACAGAAAACTGAGTGAACTGAGAACTTTTAAACTAGAAATGAGAAAGTTACTTTGGTTGGTTGAGTTTAAGTTTATTCCACTGCCAAAGAGAAGCGTTCATGAGCAAGTTGTGTTCAACTATAAGTAATAAAGTTCTGGGGCACCTGGGTGGCGCAGTTGGTTAAGTGTCTGACTCCAGCTCAGGTCATGATCTCAGGGTCCTGGGATCGAGCCCTGCATCAGCCCCAAGTCAGTGACAGGCTCTGCGCTCAGCAGGGAGTCTGCTTCTCCCTCTCCCTCTGCTCCTCCCCTTGCTATGCTCATGCTCACTCGCGCTCTCTCTTTCTCCGCCACCTCAAATAAATAAATAAAATCTTTTTTAAAAATTAAAATTAAAAAAAAAGTTCTGTTTCTGCACATCTGAGATGGACTATAAACTTTCAAACCACTACATATTCTTATTTATTTCAGACAAAGAAAAACAAAATGAATGCCCACGTACCCGCTACCTCACCTAAGAAATAAGAAGTCAGTCTCCCCAGTACTCCTCCTGGACGGCTTTTCTGCTCACCCCCACAGGTAAATGCTATCCTGAGTTTTTTTTTTTTTCATTTTCACTCCCATGCATTCCTTTTTACTTTAACTGCAAATCTGTCTCCTCAATAAAAAGTGCATTATTTTGCCTATATTTAATCTTAATATAAATAGTACCATATTGCAATTACTTTCCTGCAAGTTCTTTTTCGTTTTAACATTATAGTTGTAAGATTCACCCATGGTGAAATTTGTAATTCCAGTGCATCTAGTTAACTCAATTTCTTAGTCTGTTTAAATGTACTATGGATACTGATTATTCCTATTATCTTATTTTGAGCTTTCCAATTTTGTCTAAGCTTTCTTTTTTTTATTATTTCTTGATAACTTTTTTTGAATTGATTCGATTATTGTTTCTACTGACTTGGAAGTGCACATTTTATTTCTAATATGTAATAGTACATTTTTCAGATGTTTATGTCACAAAGTTTAATATTATTCAGCATTGTTATCCTTCCCCAGCAACTCAGCTCCAGCTCCATTATTGCTGACTCAGATTTTAGTTCTGCTTCAATTTTTACCCACAAATCAAATATTATTGTGGTGCTTTATATGGCCAATATTTGTTTATATTTACCCATTTGTTTACCAACTTTTGGATCATTATTCTCTTGCATCTCACACCTTCCTTTTGAAATCAGTCTCTTTTTTCCTGACAAAATTTGTAAGTCTGATGATATGATGTAAATGCTCTCTTTTTTGTCTTGTCTAAAACTATCCTTGGTTTACCTTCATTCTTGAATGCCAGTTTGTAAACAGTTCTAGGATGGCAAAGTTATTTTCTCTTCACATTTGAAGGTTTTATTGTATTACTCCACTGGCTTATATTGTTGTAGTGAAGGTATCTGTTGTCCATTTAACTGTTATTTCTTTATAGATAATCTGTCTTTTACTTCTGCCCTCTTTTAATACCTCTTCTTTGTCTTTGTTTTTATAGTTTAAATATGGTGTGACTATGTATGGATTTCTTTTTATTTATTCTACTTGAGATTCATTTTCCTTATTGAATCTGAGTATTCATATCTTTCATTAATTTGGAAAAGTAATCAGCTATTATCTCTATAAATATTTTCCGTGTCCCCTCCTCTGTCCCCTCTCTTCTGAGATTCCAAATAGAAGAGTTCGAATCAGGGCAGCTGGCTGGCTCTGGTGGTTAAGGGTCTGCCTTCGGCTCAGGTCATGATCCCAGGGTCCTGGAACTGAGCCTGCCCCCCCTCCCTCTTCCTCAGGACATAGCCCACCAAGAGCTTTATGCAGGGGTCCCAGGCATCATCTGCTGTCACCCAAGCCTCTGGGTTACTGAGACTTAAACCAACCACAAGGTAACCTCAAAAACCTTTGGTTTTGGTCTCTGAGGATTTCCTTTATTTTCTAGTTACCTTCACAATGCAGTTAAATGGAGATGTGTTAAACTTTACCCAGCATATCCAGGAAATTTGCAGTGGGAGGGGTTTTTTTTAGGAGATATATGCCACCATAGTGTTCTTCCCACAAGTTTTTAAATCATTCAGTTTGCAACATATGGAACAGTTTGGAGAAGAGAAACACACAGAAGCAGGGAGACCTACTAGGAGACTACTGCAGAAATTTACACAAAAGAGGATAATAACTTAAAGAAGAGTGGTGGTAGCAGAGATAAACAGAAATAGATGGATCTGGGAGATATTTAGTAAGTAAAATCAACAAGATTTCAGACATCCAAAAAGAGATGTCTAGTAGGAAGTTTTAATAGAGGTTAGGAGGTCAGAGGAGAGATTCAGGTTGCATAGGATACTAGGAAGTCTCTGAAAAACTGGTAACTAAATTTGTTACCGAAATTCAAACTTGTCGGTGCACCTGAAGCCAATGTCTGAGACACCAGTTTTGAAGCAAAGAAAGTTCTATTATCAGAAGAGCAGCCATTTCCAAAACTGCCTTGTCCTGTTGAACCTAGGGACAGCTTACATATGTTTGGGGAAGGAGGTGAGTATGTGAGAGGAAGGTGAGAGGTTTCTTGAAAACCTGAAACAGGGGGCAATCTGGAGGTATGCATTTTTTCCAGAGAATGAGGGGTCAGTCAGGACGTGGTACATCAGATAATTTCAAGACAAATGTTTCTGTCCAGCCCTCATTAGTTTTCTACAGTCAGTGGGTAAACAGGGAGTAGGGGTGGAAAAGGCAAAGTTCATGATTGATAAGAGGTGCTAAAACATAAGTAGGGAACAAAACAGAAGGTAGACCTAAGTTAATAATGCAACTAACACAACTATAGTTCTGCTTATGCTTTCAAAGCAGGTCCAGGAATCAGGTGTCCAGACTCAAATTCACCAACATAGATACTTGGAACAAAGTGCAGAGGGAAGAGAGAAAGGTCTTAGGACCCAGCTTCGAGAAATACCAACATTTCCTCTGCTTCAGAGGAGGCGAAGGAAGCAACAGAAACTGAAAAAAGACAGGAGAAAGACCCAGAAGAGAGCTGTGGCTTTCACTGAGGCCAAGAGATGAGCATTTCCAAAGGGAGGAAGTGTCCAGCAAGTGTCCAGTGAAACAGAAGTCAAGAAAAATGACTGGGGGCGCCTGGGTGGCTCAGTCGTTAAGCGTCTGCCTTCGGCTCAGGTCATGATCCCAGGGTCCTGGGATCGAGCCCCGCATCGGGCTCCCTGCTCGGCGGGAAGCCTGCTTCTCCCTCTCCCACTCCCCCTGCTTGTGTTCCCTCTCTCGCTGTGTCTCTCTCTGTCAAATAAATAAAATCTTTAAAAAAAGAAAAAAAAAGAAAAATGACTGGGCATTCGTTTTGGTGACACGGGAAATTGGTGATCTTGGCGAGAGTCAATGAATGATAAAGGCAGGAGCGGTGCTCGCTTTGCCCAGCACATATACTAAAATTGGAAGGATACAGAGATTAGTATGTCCCCTACGCAAGGATGACACGCAAATTCGCAAAGCATTCCATATTAAAAAAAAAAAAAAGACGGGAGTGAATTAGGGAATAGAAAATGGACACCACTCCTTTGAGAAGTTTGGCTATGCAGGCGACGACAGAGAGAGGGCCTTAGCATTCGAAGAAAAGGGCTGGAGATGTGTTATTTTAAGAGGAGGGGAACTCTATAATGTTCTAAAGAATACAGGAAGGAACCGGAAGAGGGAAAAGAAAAGATAAGAGGCCGGGTCGAAAGAAATCCATAGTACGGGTAGACGAATTCTCTTGCTACTATTACTACTGATCCACCAGGCTGAATGGACGTCCAAATTTCCGCGGTTTGAGTACCTACAGGCTTTCGGTCAAGGGGTTTTGGGGGGTTGGAGTTTTGTTTTGGTTTGTTTCTGCATTAAAGCCTTCCCTCCTCGGCCTTCTTCCCTTCTTTCCCCGCCCATTCGGTCTATGTCCACCGCCCCCCGCCCGTCCCCGCCACTCCTTGCAATGAAATATACGGCCTTCTCTATGAATTCTTCCGGGTCGCCAGGCAGGGCCACGCCCAGTCTCCATCCTGCCCGCCCCCCCCATTGGAGCGCGCTTCCCGAAAGACGCATGCGCACAGAGGACGTAGTCGCTTCCAAGATTGGGCACCCCCACTGCCGCCGCCAAATCTTGCGCAAGCGCGTTAGGTCCTGGTCGCTATGCGGGTGCTTGTGGGTGAGGGAGGGCAGAAAGGGAGAGTCGGGGGCGGGCTTATGGAAAGGCTGACACAAAGCTTGAGAGGTGGGAGGCAGTTTCTGAGGGAGGGCAGTGAAACGTGCACAGGTGATCGTGCAGCAGCCTTGGCCTCCTACCCCAGGAAGCCGAAACTCCCCAGTCCCTGTGACCTGTGTCACCTCTGCATCGCGGGGAGGGGGCGAGAAGGAGGGCAAAAGTCTGAAGTCAGATGGGATGGCAGCAGAGGAGGGGGCCACAAGCAGGGATGGAAGGCGACCCCGAGAGGATAAATACCTCGTATTTTCTGGCCAGGTGGCGGGACGGGCTTCATTGGGACAGCCCTAACCCAGTTGCTGAAAGCCAGGGGCCACGAAGTGACGTTGGTCTCCCGAAAGCCGGGGCCCGATCGGATCACGTGGGTATGTCCATCCTCGGGAAGCTCTGGGGGACGGTCTGGTTTGGCGGCGCGGGGCGAACCCCCACACCCACCCCCCACCACCGTGTTTTCTCTGACAGGATGAACTTGCTGAGTCGGGGCTGCCCCGCTGCGATGCCGCTGTCAACCTGGCGGGAGAGAACATCCTCAACCCTCTCCGAAGGTCAGCCACGGCCCTGAAGCTGATAGCCTTCAAAGCAGAGGGAGGACGGTGTGACCCTGATGAGCTGTGGAGAATGGAGATGTCCAGATGGAGAACTAAACTCCAATCCCAAACTACTCATCCTGCCCCACTCCTCCCTGCACACCCACCTGCCCTTCTGCCCTCTCAGCCGTTGACTTTCATCCTCACTTATAACTCGGGATGCCCAAAATATGTGCCTTTTCTTTCTCCAGGAAAGATGGACCATTTCTCTAAACCACAATGCAAGGTTTTGCTAGAAATGGGTCTGGATGAGCCCCAGGGAAAGAGAAAGAGGTATGTTTGTGGCTCATTTCCTTTTTGTTTCTCCTGCAGGTGGAATGAAACCTTCCAAAAAGAGGTTCTCAGCAGCCGCTTGGAGACCACCCAGATACTGGCTAGAGCCATCAACAAGGCCCCACAACCCCCCCAGGCCTGGGTCTTAGTCACTGGTGTAGGTATGTCCCAAATCACCACCCTTTATATTAGCCAGAGGAAGAGAGGTTGCAGTGAGGGGCAAGCTCAGGCCCTTCTAGCTCTACATGCACCAGAGCGCTGGTCTTTTCCAAATACAGAACTTCCTAGGCCCTCCATCCATGCATATTTCTTCTGACCTTTGTGTACTTTCACTGAGAAATGGGGATCCCTAGAGGAAGAGGGGATAGTGGCACTGCTCCTGATGCCGGGAAAAGTCCCACCTACTCCCAAGTCCCTTGCTTGTCACGGCACAGTTCTTTAGGAACAGAATTCCTGATTCTTATATTTCACCATTGGGACGGGATAATTACAAACAACTATAGAACATATGTCAGCTGCTACTCCAAGTGTTTTACACGTATTACAGCATTTAATCCTCACAGGAACGCTAGAAGGTGGGTACTGTTATGATTCCCATTTTAAAGATGCCAACAGAGAGCTTATATAACTTGCCTGAAGTCACAGGCTTAATAAATGGTGGAGCTAAGAGTAGATCTCAGGCAGCCTGGCCCCCAAGTCTTTGCTCTTAACCACTACACTCTAGCAGCCTCTCAACTTAGCCCTGCAATTAAAGGTAAGTTACCCCAGGGCAGCAACGGGTCAACCCATGGAGCAGCTCAAAGGGAAAATATCTATGGCTCTGTCTTCCCATGGGAAGATCCCAGGGGCCGGGGAGGGTGAGACCCAGAGGAACATTGGGTGCCAAGGGCCAGGCAGGACCAAGGACACTGGGGCAAACCAGTGCTGTTCCACCGGCAGCTTACTACCAGCCCAGCCTGACTGCAGAGTATGATGAGGACAGCCCAGGAGGGGATTTTGACTTTTTCTCCAACCTGGTAACCAAATGGGAAGCTGCAGCCAGGCTTCCTGGAGAGTCTACACGCCAGGTGGTGGTGCGCTCGGGTGAGAACCAGGGGCTTGGGTATCAGACAGGGTTGGAATGTCTTCCCTGGGCTGGGGGCCTGGGGGAGTCAGGGGAGCTGAGCATCCAGAGTGTGAGAGGAGGCTGCCATTTCTGGCCAGCCTGCAGGTGGGAGGACTCGAAGCCCCAGAGAGAGCTAAGTTGGCATGGGGACGGGGAGACCGGGAGGAACAGTGGAACAGCCTGGAGGTTGAGGAGCCTCCCGTGCTGTCCCTCTTCCCTGCTCTAGGGGTTGTGCTGGGCCGTGGGGGTGGTGCCATCGGACACATGCTGCTGCCCTTCCGCCTGGGTCTGGGGGGCCCCATCGGCCCAGGCCACCAGTTCTTCCCCTGGATTCATATCAGGGACCTGGCAGGAATCCTGACCCATGCCGTTGAAGCAAGCCACGTGCAGGGGGTCCTGAATGGAGTGGCTCCAGCCCCCACCACTACAAATGCTGAGTTCGCCAAGGCCTTCGGCGCCGCCCTGGGCCGCCCAGCCTTCATGCCTCTCCCCAGCGTGGTAGTGCAAGCAGTCTTTGGACGAGAGCGTGCAGTCATGCTGCTGGAGGGCCAGAAGGTGGTCCCACGGCGGACACTGGCCACGGGCTACCAGTATTCCTTCCCAGAGTTAGGGGCTGCGTTGAAGGAAGTCGTAGCCTAAGTAGGGAGGCTCCTGGCAGGGCCTGAGGCCTGCCCCTCTACAGAGGCTTCCTGGTTAGAGACTGTGAATAGGCTCGGGTACTCCTCTGAGACCTGAAACCATCTGGTTCTTAGGGATTCCTCTCCCTGCCCTCCTTCTCATTGTTCTGTTGCTCCACCTTATTTAACTGAGAGACTGTCCACAGTGTCAAGGTTGGAGTCTCATCAAGTTGGGTCCTTAACCTCTTCAACTCCTTGTAAAAGAATTTCCAAGTTTGGTTTCCCTACGTGTTCCGTTACTGTCCCCGGTATCCTTTATGTTGTGTAGAATGCTCTGCTATTGAGGCAATAAAGATAAATTATCTCACAGGCTTTGGTTTGCTCCTTTGGCCTAGATTCTCCTGGAGTTTATGTCCGAGAAAATGCCAGATGACTCTTTCCGCTATGTGGGGCTTTGAACATTATAATGGGCAACATCTCCCTTCTTGGTCCCTCCATTGCCAAACTGGTAACAAATCTGGGGCATGAGGTTATAATAAAGGTGGAGACTAGAAAATGAGAGAAATGATGATCCATTAACAGTGGGTTCTGTGGTCATCCTGCATACTTGTCACACAGTGCCATTAGGGTGCCATCAGAAGAAGAGACCAGGCCCCAGTCTAGAACAGCCTTCAGTCTGTCATTGAACAGCAGTGAATAAAGCAATCACACGTTGGTCCTAGGTCATCAAGCTGCAGTAGGACAAAGCCAACATCCCTGTCTGTAAGAAGCTGAGGACTTGCCTCTCATCTGACTGGGGCCACTTCAGGCAACCAGGGTCCCTAGCACAAAGGGCAGATGATACCCCTGGCCTCCTGCCCTGGTTATCGGCCACAACTTAACCAACAGCTCCCCTAGCCCCCAGTTTGGGCCATCTTAACCAATCTCCTTTATTCCCAGAGGACTCTGTGCTGTCTTTGAGCCACCGTCACCCCCTAACTAGCTTCTTTCCAACACACCTGCCCCCAGCTCAGGTCAATACAGGATAGTGGTATAAAGCAGCAATGGGGAGGAGGGGTGAAGACACCGGGACCCAGAGACTCTCCAGCTTCATCCAGCTCCCCACACTGGTTGCTGGAACGAAGAACTGAGGTGGCAGTAGTCAACTCGCTGTGCCTCAGGGAGAAGTGACAGCCTGAAAAGGACCATGTCCCGGGACCTGCCACAGAGCCCAGACAGCACAGAATCCAGGGGCACCTGTCCTACTTCTTTATCTGGTCTTGGGCTCTTTAGGAAGTTGATGGGCTCTGTATTGTTCCTGAGGGAATGACCCATCTCAAGGGTAGCAGTAACAGAAAAGCGTATTTGGGGGCTGCGCTAAAGGAAGGTCTACTGACCAGTGCCGTCCACGGATGAATGTGCGACCTGGAGGTAGTCCGTTTCCCTGCACAGGACTTTAAGCAGATAAAGAACAGGAGGGGCGCCTGGGTGGCTTAGTCAGTTAAGCAGCTGTCTTTGGCTCCGGTCATGATCCCAGGGATTGAGCCCCACATCGGGCTCCCTGCTCAGCAGGAAGCCTGCTTCTCCCTCTCCCACTCCCCCTGCTTATGTTCCTCTCTCGCTGTGTCTCTCTCTGTCAAATAAATAAATAAAATCTTAAAAAAAAAAAAAGATAAAGGGCAGGATGTAGGAATCAGGATGGAGAGGCAATGTTCTTATGTAACAGTGGTTGATCTGTTGGCCAGTCAGGTACCTTCCTTCCGACTTGGGATTCTTCGGTTTTCATTTTCCAGATCATTGGTTCATCTCGATAACAACCTCTGAAAACCCTCCCATCCCCATACACACACACACACACACACATACACACACACACACAGCAGAAGCAGGGCTCACTTTATGCCACATATGTGTTCTGTAGAGAAAATGCTGGGGTCAGATCACATTAACATTGTCATCGCAGAGCATGGCTTCATCAGGCTGGTGAACGCTCAACACTTCGGCAAGTGCATCTAACCGGGGACTTTCTGACACATTCGTTCATCTGTAAACACTTGAACGCAACAGGAGAGCTGCCATTTATAGGAACCCTGAGAGTATTTTGGTAATGCAAACAGTCACCCCTAATTAACTGTTTTGTAAATGTGGATTTGGGGGGTTGCCCAAAAGGGACGCAGCCATTACAGGGCATATGATACTGAGGACGCAGTGTTAATTAAAATCAAGGGCCTGGGCCCTGGGGACAAAGGATCCTCAGCTCTGGCAAAGTGAGGTTTTGCTTAGGCAGCCTGTGCAGCCACAGACACACACACCTGAGACTTGATGCAAGTACCTTTCCTCCGAGGAGCTTTCCTCTGTGTTCTCATTTCTCTTCCCAGCCGGCATTTTTAGCCCTGATTTACAAGCAGAAGTAAAGGCCAAGCAGCTCCATCAAGGTCACAGACAGACACAGCTGAGACCGGAAGCCAAGTCTCCCTCTGCCTTCTCCACCAGCTCCCTGCTGCCCCACTGTGACCCAGACCCCGTAATACCTCCCCAGGGCCTCCCCAGGGCCCAGCATTCCCTTCGATGCACCCAGCAGCCCAGCCAGGCCTAGGAAGCAACTGTCCCTCTGGCATCCAGAGCCACAGCCAGGGGAAGGAAAGACTTCACTTCCTTGCCACCTGCTCTTCGTTCCCCACCCACCCCCCCAAGCCTCCATCCCCAACTCAGTTTGAAGGAGGAGCCGGCAGTCCCCACCTCCAGGACCTGCTCTTCCCAGCGGGTCCCCACTCCCTACAGAAACCCTGTGCTATGGCAAGGTTGAGAACTTAAGGCTGAGCAGAACCTCTTGAGAGCTATCTGAGGTCCTGACTCAAGATGAGATCAAGTCCCACCAACTCAGAGTGAGTCTAGGTCAGGGTCTGAGCAGCACAAGGACCCTCACAGAAAGAGCTGAGCCAGGCCAGGCTGGAGCTGACTGGGTGGCAGGCAGGCAGTCAGGCAGGGGAGGCTCAGAAGTTGAGACTCAGCAGGGCCTCGGAGAGCTGGTTGATGTCCCGGCAGGAGGGCTCCCGCTGCAGGATGAAGTCCACCTTGTGATCCTGGCCCCAGAACACCTCCAGCAGCTGGCGCCGCAGCCGCTCAGTCTCCCGGGTCTTCCGGATGCCACTGCTGCCTTTTTCCTCCTCTTCTCTCCCCTGCTGCTGCTGACCGGGTTCTGAGAAAGCCCTGGAAGGATGCTGAGCCTTAGAAGCCCCCTGTGCCCTGGGAAGAAGCAGAGGGTACACGAAGAGCTGATGAGCATCCTGGGGGGAAGCGAGAGCTCAGTGGGCCTCCCAGGTAACGGCCCGGCCTATTCCTGGCTTGGGAGTGGGGCTGGGGCCACGGTGGAAGACGCAGTCCTGATGTTCCCCAAGCTGACCACTGAGTGGCAGCATCAAGCCACTTCTGAAGGGGAGAAGACCAGTCCCTTTAGCACCAGGAAGGTGAAGCCTGTCACTATTACGATCTAGTTCTAGTCTAATACAGTGATCGCTTACTTAATAGTCCAGCAGAGGGTGTGTGGAATACAACTGGCTGTAAGTAAAAGCAACCATGTTCCAAATAATCCACCAAAAATATGGATTAGGGGAAGCGCCCCTCCCAGCCAGGAGGGCCTAGATCAGGATGCCCTGAAAAGCAGTTAAAGGCCAGGCCCACAGCAACCAAACCAGTACAGAAGCAAGCTGGCCCAGATGAGGTCACCCTGCCCCCAAGTCTCGGGATCTACAAGGCCCCTGCAGACAGAGGGCCAAGGCTGGGGGCTGCCTGGGAGAATGTGGGGCATTACCTGACTGGCTTCTTCAGGAACTCATCCAGCGTGGGGCCATTTCGCCCTAACGGGTCATCAGGAACCATGAAGAGGTTTCCCACAAAAGTGAAAGGCAGCAGGCTGGGTGTGGAAAGAAAACATATGGTCACAGGGGTGCTCTGACGAACCTCCCAGACAGCTGAGACCAGCACCACCAGAAAACTACTGGCCACCATCCTTCGAGACCATATCAAGCCCCTTCCCAGAGTCTTCACCCAGTGGCAGAGCAGAACTGGTTTAGAGAAAGGTCTGAGTACGCGCCCTGTTCTCAGGGGAGGGCTCTCACCGCTCCCTGATGATCGCCATCCACTTCTCAGACTCCTCCGCCAGGTCCCGGAACTGGTCATTGGAGACAATGACCCCATCGGTCTCTTCGGCCAGCTTCACCATGAACCTGTTTCAAAAATCACAGCAGCCGTTCTGGCATTCTCCAAGGCCCCAACCCCAAAGAGTATTATTGACTCCCATGACCCACTTCTGCGGATGGAGATCTGGCCCCCCACCTCACCTTGACCCAGCCATCAGGTGCCTGCCAGATTTGGGTGCCATGGGTTGGAGAGGAAACAAAGATGAATCCAGCATGGTGTCCCAATAGCATCCCCTCCACCTACCACAATCTTCCACCCAACACTTTGTGCCTCATTAGTGAGAGACAGTGAGATCTGGCTCCAGCCCAGTCTTCTTCCACCCTACCCCACCAGTCAGTCACAAATCTATCATGTTCTTCTCCTGAAAAGCCTTCCACTCTGCCCCTTCCTTTCCAGTCATACCATTACCCTTAGCTATCTGGACACTGCAGCTGAGACACCGCATAGCCTCCTGATAAGGGGGTCCCCTGACCCCAACCATTCACCACCCTGCAGTCTCTCCTGCCTTCCCCTCAACAAATCTCTCCCCTGCTTGCCCTTTATCTACCGAGTAAAGTCCACATGCCCAGGCCTGGCAGCTAGGGCCTTCTAAGCCCAGCTCGAGCCATCCTTACAGCCTTATCTCTCCTGGTATTCCTAATGAACTTTCAACTCTGCCAAAATCAATGATCAGATAACACCCCGTTCTCCAAACATGTCCTGTGCTGACTGCCACCATGTTTCTCAAACTATTCCCTCCATCTGGAGGTGCTTCCCTAACCTCACTGATGAACAGAATCACCAGGGAACTTTTAAAAAAAAGAGATGCCTGGGCCCCACTTTAGAAATTCTGACTCCACAAGACTGGGATAGGACTCATGAGGCAGTGGATGGGGGTCTTTTCTAACAAGTTTAGAAACTAAAAGATGCAGCCTAGCCCAAGTCCTCAATCGACAAAAAACTGGCAAATCCCTCCCTTCCCAGAAAACTCCTACTAGAAGGGGGCTCCCTTTCCTCCAAGTCGCCACTGTGTTTGGTTTAGGGTTTGTGTGGGCTCCGAAGTCAATGATCAGGCCCACCCTAATTCCCAGCATCCCCACCTCCTCCTGCAGGCCATGCGCCTACTGCTAGGTGCTAAGTGAGCAGGCAGTATTTGAAAGACAGTGTGGCATACAGGAGACTAGTAATCAGGATTCAGTGTAACATGTCTGGTTCTGAGTTTCTGCCTGGGAAACAAATGAAGGTGTATCCATGGTATCACAGGATAGACAAAAGGCATTTGCTGGTTAAGGGTATTTTACTATCGTGTTACTTCATCTGTTGCTCAGCACTACTCATTCCGTGGGCCTACGCCACGCACCACCGTGTCATTCACTGTAACCAGACAAAATTCCAAATTCGCATCGGGCTGTCTGCCTACTGGGACCTACGTAACTGTACAGACACGTGCCTTTAAAATTCATTACAACTGACTCGCTCTTCAGTTTCAATTCTGTGTCAATGCTGGTGTGGAAAGGTTCCATATCTTGGATAATCTGTGAAATCTAGACATAAAACAGAAGAGCATTGGGAGAAAGTGAACTGCCTTTTTGTAGAATACCATTTGCTTTTTAGGGAGGAAACGTTGTTTGAAAAGACAAAATATATAAGCGCTATAGTTTGGAAACTAGTTTTTCTTTAAAACTGAAAATCCTAGAGAATAAAGAACTTGTAGTAGTAAAAATTTTTTAATTGGTTAATTGGGTTTTAAAATCTGCCCATTTCTGTGGCGCCTGGGTGGGTCGGTCGGTTAAGTGTCCGACTCTTGATTTCGGCTCAGGTCATGATCTCAGGGTTGTGGGATGGAGCCCTGCATCGGGCTCTGCGCTCAGTGTGGAGTCTTCTTGTCCCTCTCCCTCTACTCCTCCCCTCCACCACCCACCCCCCACCTCTGCTCTCCCTATCTCTGAAATAAATAAATAAAATCTTTAAAATCTGCCCATTTCCCCACTGTGTAAACTCTGGGGAGGGAATGTGCCCTGCATTTTTCATTTAAACAATTTGGCAGTTTTAAGTTCTCACTTTTCCTTTGCCATGTAATAGCCTTGGTCAAGAGAGTTCACCACTCCTACCCTATGTCTGCAGTTCTGTAGGACAGAGACGAGACCCACTGCCACACTTGATTGGGTCTGTGAACAGTTAAGGAATATCACTGTACACTTGCCTAGCACCTTGAGTGAGGCAAGCACATCCCTCAGCTCCTTTTGATATTCACAAGGAGGGTGACCAAATGAAGAGGACCAAGACAGAGGTTAGCCCGCTAAGAGACTGGTCCACGGGCAGAGTCAATGAATAGTACAACTTGGGGCTCAAATGCAGATCTTCTGATTCTAAATCCAGTGACCTTTCTATCAGAACATGTTTTGTATACTCTTAGAATGCATGGCTTGTGTCTCTTCATTTGACTTGTGATTTTGAACATTTACCCTGGCGCTTCCAGAACGTTGGGGAATTTCTCTACATGTTTGGAAATGTGGGTTGTCAGAAGGTACTTGTCAGTTACCCACGTCACCAGCTTTCCATTAAACTAGGATTTTCTAGACAGGAAAGCACTACATAAATACAAGGCAGCATTCAGCTTGAGGAACGAAAAATGAATGAATGGACACCCACGGCTGTCCACCATCTGTCTCATCACGCCTGCGGGGCAGGTTTACTGACCCGTTCGTACAGGTCCACGAAGGAATGACTGGCCATTTTCCCGCTGCCCAGGCTTAGAGACAGCACAAGGGGTCAGGAGCTTCTGTCTCTCCCTCAGTTTCCCCACTGTGTTCCTGGAATCTCAAGACGGGGGCCAGGAGAGAAGCAAGTACCTATCATCATAGGAGGAGATCCTCTTGCCATCCATGACTCGGGAGGGAGTGAGGGAGAGCAGGCTGAGGGAATACAGCTTTTGCAGGAAGTGGCCCTCTAGAGAAACACAGGCGCACAACGGGGTTATCCTCAGGCTGAAGCGGGGCCTATCCCAGGTTACAAAAGACCAGGCCCAACTCACCTCTGACCCTGGCATCCTTACTGAAGCGCCACTGAGGCACAAAGACGGTTATGTCCCGGTGGCCCCGGTCCCAGAAGTACTGCACAGCAATGGCGATGCCCCGGCTGGAGAAGTAGTGCTGGAGGCCGTGCCTGCGGCGGGAAGGGGTCAGCGCTCCGGGGCCCCAGAGGAGGGGCCGCTCGGGGTCAGGAACTCTGCTCGGATCATCCCTCCCACCCCCCAGCCCGGACCCTCAGGCCCACCGGGTACTCACACCATGGCCACATTGCTGCCGTCGATGACAATGTGACGGAGGTCTGGCTGGCCGGGGACATTGGCAAGGCACAGGGTGAAAGGGTCCTGCAGGGCCTCCTGGAAACGCTGCGTGCCGGTCACCAAGTTGCCCCCGCGCGAGCCTCGTTTCCACGGAGACCCACGACCTCGTGCTGCGACCTGCTGCTTATCTCCCCTGTCTCCTCGGTCTCCACAGTGCCACGGGGGTTCGGGCGCAGGTGGAGGGCTAGGCACCCTTGGAGGTGAGGCTTTCCCATTGTGTAGCCGCTGCAGGAGGGAGGCTCCCCGGGGCTGAGCTGCCCTCTGACAGGGGCCCTGGGCACCAGGAGGCTCGCCCTGGACACAGACCGACCTTCCTCTGTCCTGAGGCACCCCCTCCTTGCCCAGGGCCTTTCCTGTCAGGGGCCCTACCTGCCCTGCCATTCCTCCTCCTGACTGTGATCTGAAGGCCCCTTCTTTCTCCCAAGGCTCTTTCCCAGGCAGCTCCTTCCACCCCAAATCCATCTCCCTGGGACCACCCTGCTTCCCTCCCTCCAGCTCCATAACCTGTCTCTCTCCCCTCAACTCTCGCCACCCCGTAGGTCCAGGGTCCAGGGACTCCCTGCCTTCACTCGAGGGAGCTCTGACACCCTGGTACTGAGCACCCAGTGGGCCGGGGCTCCCCCCACCGCAGGGGGGCAGTGCCTGGGGCCCCTGCCCCCTGGCTGCCTCCTGCACCAGGCTCAACAGTTCCTCCTGGACAGCTAGGGGCAGCTGCAGCAGGGCCTCTCTGTGGGCATCCCCACAGGGCTGCAGCAGGGCCGAGAAGTCTCGCAGCACTCCAGCACACTGGGAGGCTCCAGGGGCTCGCCCTGGCCGAAAGTCCCAGCTCAGCCGCTCCACCAGCTCCTCCACTCTGCTCTGAGCCATGACGAAGGCCTCGGTCAGGCCACTGACCATCAGCGAACCGGGGGGCCCTGGCACGAGGTGGGCTGATGTGCTCCAGACCAGACAATCAAGGAAGAAGCCCTGGGCTCCCAGGAAGATGCAATGCAGTTTGGGTGGATAGTGGACTTCATCCTGCAGCTCTGGGCTGCAAAGACCCTTCAGGAACTCCTGGGGGAGGAATGGGCGGGGGGGGGGGGTAGGGAAAAAGGAGACTGCTGGAATTCTACATGGCCCAGTAGCCTCTTCAAGCCCATTGCATCCCACCCCAAGCTCCAAGACACCTGGGCAGAGCAATGGAGCCCCATAGATCCTGACAAAGGTAAGGATTAAAAAGGGATCAAGAATCCACTTCCTTCCGTTTTCAGCTGATAGTCTATGGCTAATATTTCCATTTAGAACTTGACTCAACTTAAGGTTCTATTATAATTAACTGATTATAATTAACAAGGTTGTCTCTCTAAATATTTATGCGTGTATGTGTGTTATATATTTCCATCATAATGACTGTCATTGCTAACTTTTGCTGAACTCATGCTTTATCTCATTCACAATAAGCCCAATGAGGTGGACACTGTTATTATTCACATTTCATAAATAAGGAAACGGGAGACTCTGTCACAGAGCTGGTAGGTGGTGGAGCTGTACTGGAACCTCTGGAAGCAATGTGGCCTGGCTTCCCATCCCCCACTGAATTCCTTGGTGGGGCCTGCTTGCCCAACTGGATTATCTCCCAGTCACAACTGATTTGAGTGAATCACCTGTCGCTAAGTCTTGGCAGAAACTGGCTCATCACGGCTGAAATGAAACCAAAACTCCACAGAAATACAGATTTGCAAAGTCCCTCAAAGTTCAGAGCCACTGAGGTTGCCAGTAAGACAACCAAGGAGTGAGTGGAGATCCTCCCCAGCAGCCCCTCCTCTCCTCTGCCTCCGTGCAGGGGAGGGAGTCACTGTTCCCTGAAGGGGCAGAGAGGGGTGTTCACCTTGGCTCTGCTGGCGTTCTCCTTGGGGCCCTCCAGCTGCAGCCAGATGTGAGGATTCTCAGGACAGTCCTTCGGGAGGACACTCATCCCCACGCTGAAGATGCGCTCCACGTACGGTTGCTGCTCCCGCACCTTGTCCTCAGCCTCCGCAGACACAGCAAAGCGGTCAGGGGACGGCGAGCCAGCCCCCCACGTAGGCATGGCTGCTTGGCCACCCAGCCCTGGAAGGAGGGAAGGCAGCTCAGAGCCTCCTCGTCCCCTCAACCCAAATTCTGGTCTCCCAGCCGACACCAGCTATCAACAGGTCGCACTTAGTTACCCATCTAGTAAACACCCTGGGTCCATCTAGGAAGGGAATGTCAGATTATGCGGAACCGGGTCTTCTCTCCGAGAGGAAGTCATGGGCAAACAAGGCTGCCTGTTGGGGATGGGCATCTGGCCTCTGGAAAAGGCTGACCAGGGCCCTAAGCAGGAAGAGTGGGGGGCTCCAGCTCGGTCTGGAGGCCAGAAGTGAACAGATGACAAAACAGTCTCTCTCCTCGGGGTCTCTGCAGTCTCCGGGTCCAAAGCGGCCTCTTAAAGACGAATCCTCACCGGGGCTTGAACTGGGATGTCCTCTGGAGTCCCTGGTCTGCCATTTCCAAGGTTCTAGCCCCTCCCACCTCTCCCCCTCCCTCCGCTGTCCGCCGCTCCTCTCCAGCGCGCTACGGCCCCACTCGGGGCCCAGGGGCCAGGCCGGGTACCGCCCACAGCCGCCTGCGGCCGCCGCCCCTCCCCCCCGGCCGCGCTCTGCACTGGGGCCTCCGGCTCGGCTCCCGCGGCCCGGGCGCGGGGGAGAGCGAGCCTACCCGCCTCGGCCAACCGCTTCGGCCTCAGTCCCGCCGGCGCCTCTCGGAGCCTGCCGGCCCCAGCTTCGCCCGCGCCCCAGGCCCAGAGGAGAAGGGCGGGGGACGGGGGGAGGGCCGAATCTGGGCGGGCCTTCCCGAAGTCCTCACCCAACTGGGACCTGTCTTCACATCTCGAACAGTTTTTTGAGTCACTTCCTGGCCCGGGGTGGAGTCAGCCAGACCCCACCCAGCGCTGGGCCGGCTCCGGGCCCTAGCGCGCGCCTGCCGCCGGGCTCCTCCCCGGCCCGCCCCCGGCCCCGCCTCCCCGGCCCGCCCACTCGCCCGCAGTTCCCCCGGGCTCCGCGTCCAAGCCTGGCTGATGGGCTCTTCTCTCCGCGTAAGTCTGGGTTCTCGCTCGTTCTGAGCAGCTGTTTCTCGGGAGAGAAGAGCCACTCGTTGAGAGCTGGAGGTGAAGAAGGCCTTAAAGGGACTAATGCATTACCTTCGGATGAAGATATGGAAGACCAAGGAGAGAAAGAGACTGGCCCACGGTCACAAGATACTGACACCGTTGGCCCAAGCACTTTCCACCAAAACAATTGTAGGGAAAAGACAAGGGCGCCCGCTTTCTTCCAAGAGCGGAAAGGGGCCACTGAGGGCTGTTGACTAGCGAGGGATTTTGAAGAGGGGAGGAACAAGGAGAAGTAAGGGACTGTAGCGCTGTCTTGCGCACACATGCACTCACACACACACATGACGGGCACTCATACGTCCTCACAGGCACATGTACACCCTTACGAACACACCAAGTTCTCTGTCGTCCCATATGCAGCCTTCAGTGCTCTCCAGGAGGGCTGCCCTGGGTTCTGTCTGTAGCCCTCCTGTCTGGCTGCTTCATCCCTCCTCTCCCTCCTCGAGCCCAACTGCTGCTGTCACTTCATGCCCTGCCAAGGAGGAGGGAACTGCAGTGACGGTGGGAGAGAGAGGCAGGACAGAGAGGTATGGAGAGAGAGATGCTGAGACCAGGGAACAGTGAGACCCAGAGAGAGGGCTGAGGAGCAGGGTGAGAGGTAGTGAGAGTCCGCCAGAAGCGGAAACTGAAAGGAACACTGAGAGGGGGCAGAAGACAGGAGGACTTGTGGGTCACAGAGCCACCCAGCCATGCTGGGAGCCAAGCGACACTGGCTACCGGGTCTCCTACCCAGCCCCAGGCTGCCCTTGGCCCTGATGCTTCTGGCTCTAGGGTGCGGGTGGGCCCAAGAGGGGACAGAGCCTGTCCTCCTGGAGGGTGAGTGCCTGGTGGTCTGTGAGCCTGGCCGAGCTGCTGCAGGGGGGCCTGGGGGAGCAGCCCTGGGAGAGGCGCCCCCCGGAAGAGTGGCATTTGCCGCAGTCCGAAGCCACCACCATGAGCCAGCAGGAGAGATCAGCAATGGCACCAGTGGGGCCATCTACTTCGACCAGGTAATCCCCCTACCCTTGTCCAGACGATCTGTAAGGACCTGGAATCAACTGCCCAAACCCACTTTGCTCTTAAGGAAAAGCCCCCCACTGTGACCAGGGGCTCCTCAGCGCCACTGCCCATCTCCCTTCCCTACACTCCTACCCACATCCCTCCTTGCCCTTTCTCACCATTTCTTTTGAATCTGGGCCTTCCTCCTGTTCTTGTCTTCTTGCCACCCCTACTTTTCCTCCCCACAACCCAGTAGTTTCCCCGAGCCCCACTCAGCAGAGTCTGCTTCCCACAGGTCCTGGTAAATGAGGGTGGTGGCTTTGACCGGGCCTCAGGCTCCTTCGTGGCCCCTGTCCGTGGTGTCTATAGCTTCCGGTTCCATGTGGTGAAGGTGTACAACCGCCAAACTGTTCAGGTGACCTGTGTGCTGGGGCCCTGTCCTGGCTCAGGAGGGGAGGGGAGGGAGGGTGAACAAGTGGAGTCCAGCTGTGACTCCTCGGTAGACCCTCCATTGACCTGTGGGGTGGGGGGCTGGCAGGGGCAAGGGCGGAAAGGACCGGCCTAGCAGAGAGGGTGGAGGAGGTAGAGGACAACACTGGCCACCTCTCAGCCCTCCTACAAGAGTGCACTGAGCCCCAAGTTCCCAGGATTACAGAGTCCCTTAGGGGCTGGAGAAAAAAAGCAGCCCTCAGGAAAGTGGGGGGTCTTGGGACAAGGGCTGGGCAGAAGTGCTAACTGGGCTCACCTCCCCAGGTGAGCCTGATGCTGAACACATGGCCTGTCATCTCAGCCTTTGCCAACGACCCTGATGTGACTCGAGAGGCAGCCACCAGCTCTGTGTTACTGCCCCTGGACCCCGGGGACCGGGTGTCCCTGCGCCTGCGTCGGGGGAACCTACTGGGTGGCTGGAAATATTCAAGCTTCTCTGGCTTCCTCATTTTCCCACTCTAAAGGTTCAAGCTTTTCAAGGACTGGAATCTAACCCCTGACCTCTGACCTCCGCCCTCTGCCCTCTCCTGCCCCAGAAGCAGCTTCTTTGGGGTAGGAGAGAGGCTCCCTCTGGCTGCCTGTATTCTGCCTTCTTGCATGGGACCCTGTGCCTGACACCCAAGGTGCAGAGTGAAGAGTAGAGCTGTGGTGTCTGGGGACCTGGCCCCTCTCACCTCCCCTCCCACCCCCTGCCTCCCACTGCAGCTCTTTGTGCCTGTGGGGTTTGGCAGGTAGGGAGCTCTGTGCCACTTTGCAGACTCTGCTCTTCCTGTTCCTCCACCCCCAGCTCTCCACTCAGTGCTATTTGGGGACAGGTGGCCCAGGTGAGCCTGACAGGCCCCCACCGGGGCCCAGATGGACCAGCCTCAGTGTACCCTGCAGGCTCCTTCCTATGAGGTGTGCCAGCATCACGGATCTTGGCCAGCACAATCAGAAGCTGAGCCAGCACCGTGTGGGCTAGGGCAGGAGGCTTAGGCACCAGCAGAAGTGCGGGGAGGACCACAGAGTGGCCCGGAGCCTGTGGCTGGTGAGGCAGGCAGGGCAGGTGCCCAGCCTGAACATGGTATACGTATTTCATTTACGTGGGGACAGCCAGCAGGCAGTGAACCTGGGTATCCATCTGTGCTAGGTCCCAGATGGACTCTGGCCTTCCCCTCCCCATCCAAGACATGGGGTGTGTGTGTTCGCTCTGGCCAAGAGTGGGTGTACTCAGTTTCCTTAGACAGCTGGAGGTAGGGGTAGAAAGTCACATGTGAGCAAGTATAGATCTCCAGGCATGGAATGTGTCAATGACAAGGCCACCTCCTAGAACTGCTCCACCTTTGTGATCTGAACTTCAGCCACTCCACACTCTGACGGTCACCTCGCAGCTCTCTCAGCTTCCTTCACTGTACCTGTTCCAGATGATCCCTCAGCCTCTCTTCTTTCTCCTGATTTGTGCTGTCTTGTCCTCCTTTCTTAAACTTTCTGTTATCTTGGATGCTATGACTCATCCCTTCAACCACTCTCCTGCTGGTATTATAAATTCTCTCTGTCTTACCGAGCTGTCCCATTCTCCCAGCATGGATGAACCTATCAGTAAAGCAACTAGAGAATGATGGTCAATGAGAAACTGCAGGATCACTGAAGAGACAAGATGCCATTACAATTGGGATCAGGGGTTACAAGTTCCAGGCAAGTATGTTGTTGAGAAGATAAATGTAAGCTTGTATATTCAAGTCAAATAAAAAAGGAAATTAGTAATGCTTGAATTAAATAGGAAATACCAATGTGAATTTGTGGTTTTCAAAAGAAATAACTTTTTCAAACGTTGTCACTAAAGTAGCCTAGAAACAACATCAGGAAAAATCTGATACGCATTCTTAGCACCAGGATCTTTGCCTCAAATATTATTCACCTTTAAAATAACTCATGGGAGAGGGGCACCTGGGTGGCTCAGCCGGTTAAGCGGCTGCCTTCGGCTCAGGTCATGATCCCAGGGTCCAGACATCAAGCCCCACCTTGGGCTCCCTGCTCAGCGGAGAGTCTGCTTCTCCCTCTCCCTCTGCCCCTCCACCCACTTGTGCTCGTGCTCTCTCTCTCTCTCTCAAATAAATAAAATCTTTAAAAATAAATTAATTAATTAATTCAATTAGATTAAATAACTCAGGGGGAAGGGTGCCTGGCTGGCTCAGTCAGTGGAACGTGTGACCCTTAATCTCGGGGTTGTAGGTTCGAGCCCCCCGCTGGGTGTAGAGATTACTTAAAAATAAAAATCTTTAATAAATAAATAAATAAATAGGACTCAGTGTTCCTTGGAGAATAAATAGCTCCATGTCTTAAATAACTCTAGGCCTGGAACATGTTGTTAATGACAAAAAGCAAGGATATTTTTTTTAAACTGTATAAGGTAGCGCTGAAAAGGCAAAGGAATCCATCTTAAAATGCTCCCACCTGACATGCTGTGACAATTTGATCATCAAAAGGAAAATAATAGGGGTACCTGGGTAGCTCAGTCGGTTAAGCACCTGCCTTCAGCTCAGGTCGTGATCTCGGGGTCCTGGGATCGGGCTCTCCGCTCAGTGGGGAGTCTGCTTCTCCCTCTTCCTGACCCTCTGCCCCTAGCCCCACTCGTGCTCTCTCTCACTCTCTCTCTCAAATAAATAAAATCTTTTTAAATTTTTTTAAAATTTTTTTTAAGATTTTATTTATTTGTCAGAGACAGAGAGACAGAGAGAGAGCACAAGCAGGGGGAGAGGCAGAGGCAGAGGGAGAAGCAGGCTCCCCGCTGAGCAAGGAGCCCAATGCGGGACTCCATCTCAGGACCCTGGGATCATGACCTGAGCCAAAGGCAGACGCTTAACTGACTGAGCCACTCAGGCGTCCCAAAATTTTTTTTTAATTTTTTAAAAAAGGAAAATAATATAATTAATCAGAACAAGGTGAACTTTTAAAATCCATGACTCTGGAGTGATATTCAAAAAGGAAACAGTCACTATAAAAATGTCCAAAAAGATAGGTAATATACCAAGTGGAGAAGAACAAATATAATGGTATATTTTTAGTTAATTCTGATAAGTAGAAGAGTATAAAAATAGTAGGTATTTTATCTCTTCATAAGGTATACTCATTTCTCTTTATCTGTATAAGTAGGGAGGGGTGGACACATAGAGCTGTGAGTGATTCCAGAGAAAGTTGGAACTGTGTCAAGAATGAAGAAGACTGATTGGCACCATCTGGTCATATATTACGACTAGGAAGAACGGGAGTCCAACAGTGTGTTGCAAGATGATGAATTAGTCAAACGTCTAAAAGATAACTGCTCACAGCTCAAACTTGATCCTTCATCTCTTGGGAAAGGGAGCCTCTATGTTACGATACTAATTACAATGAGATTTCAGTAAGAGTAAACCCAATAATAATGGCTTAACCGAGGAAGATTATTTCTGTCTCACATAGAAGAATTCGCACATAAAGAGTCTAGGGCCGGATTGCAGTTTCCTGATGATCACAGCTGAGTTTCCCTTCTTGCAGTTCTACCATCTTTAGCATGCCATCTCATGGCCCAACATGGCTCCTTGCACTACAGCCATTACATCAGCCTTACAGCCCCCCAGGAAGGAGGAAGGAAGAAAGGGCACACCACTTTCCTTTATAGAAGCCTTCTGAAAGGTGCATCCCACATTCCGGTTGCATCTCATTGACTAGAATTTAGGCACACGTGGCCACACCAGGCCAGGGAGAGAGGCTAGGAGGTAGAGTCTTTATTCCAGGCTGCTCTGCTCAGCTAAACATTAGAAGTTTTATAATGAGGAAAAAGAGGAAACTGCATATTGGGGGAAAACAACTAGATGTTTTTAAAAGTGCAAATGGACTACATAAATTTGTCAATAATGACAGTGAAGTTGTAGTATTGGTTTTCCATTGCTGTGTAACAAATTACCATACAATTAGCAGCTTAACACAACACCTATCCATTATCTCAAAGTTTTCTGTAGGTCAGAAGTCCAGCAGAGCATGACTGGATTCTCTATCTGGGGTTTCATAAGGTCAAAAGCAAGGGCTGCCTTCCTTGCTGAAGAAGAATCCACTTTCAAGCTCATTCAGAGTTCAGTTCCTTATGGCTGTAGGACTGAGATCCACCATCTTTGAGCCAACAATGTTGGGCCAAGCCCCTCATACACTTTGAATCTCCCTGACCCATCCATGTCTCTGACTTCAGTGGAGAAAGTTCTCTGATTTTAAGTGACCACATGATTAGTTTGGGCCCACTCAGAAAATCCGGGATAATCTCCCTATTTTAACCTAAATTACATATGAAAATGTCCATTTTACCACGAAACATAATTCAAGTTTCCAGGGATCAGGGCATGAACATTTTTGGAACATCTGCATGGAACATGGACATTTTTGGAATATCCTCATCATTAAATTTAAGGATGGCATCATCTAAAGGAAAGCCATCCAGCTACAACACACTAATCATGTGGGAAAAGTGTGGGCTTGAGGAATTCCCATGCTATTCAAGGTAAACACTGGCTCTGATTTTAGTCATTTTAGAAGGGGATCCAGTTCCCAGGTCCCAACCAAGAATTCGTTGATGAGTAATACAAAACTTCATCTGCACTGAGATAAGTTTCTTTTTTTGGATGGCTAAACTGAGATAGTATCCATCTCTTGGGTCTACAAACCCATTTTTATAATAAGTGTAAGTGTGGGTGTAATAAACGTCATGGTCCTTGTAAGATGTGTGTGCTTTACCAAAATCATGCTTTTAGAGAACTTAATACATTATATTGGTGATCCTATCGAAATATGTATGAGGATTTAAGTTTACAATCAATGTTTAAATCACTTGATTTGTAAAATACATAGATTTTGATTTATTGGGTATATAAATCATGTTTAAATGTTTAGACAATTTTGCTTAAGTAGGTTTACAAGGTAAATAGATTAAACAACAAATAAAGCACAGATGGCGGCTAGTGTTCCTCTCCAGGTACAAAAAGCTCCTCAGACTTTAAGGATCCTAAGAATAGAATCCAGCTGTTTTACCTTCCTATGCCCACATCCTGGCAGCTGGTTGTGGCAGAGAAAGTCCCACCACTGAAAGATGTGCTGTAGATCTAAACTCATGGTGTCCAGCCACTCCTGGTCCTCAAGCGTCCGTCCAAGTCTCCTGTGGTTTCCTCAGCCAGGTGTTCTCGTCATCCTCCCCAGCATCCAACTGAAACCTTCTGTTCTCTCCTGAAACCTTGTATACCACCAACTCTGCCCCATTGTCAGCAGCAGACAGCCCCCTTCACAGAAGCCGCAGAAACACCAGGCAGGAACCCTTCCCACCACCACATCTAGAAACTCACCATTCTCAGCTCTGCTTCGTCCTATCTGGCTCAGTAGAAGCTGGGTCCCTCTTCTTGTCAGGGCTGCCATCTCCATCCACCAGTCACGAAGCTCACTTCCTCCAGACATCCCCTTTTCTTTTCCTCACTTCTCTCTTGTAGGTGCAACTTCTCCCTCTCTACTCCTTCTCTTCAGCAGTTAACTAGACTCAAGTATCTTAAACCTGAAAGAGAAAAAGATGGGTATGGAAATAGTTGTAGGTATAGAGTTGTCCTCAGCTTTATATGCCCCCAAGGCTAGTTGGTGCCATCTCTCCTCCCCTTTAGAGTCAAATATTTATGCTCACCAGTTACCCACCTCTTAAGTCAACTGTGGCCTCCACTGCCCCACCTAAACTGCTCTCAGCTGGTCACTCACAACTTCTGTGTCACTAAAGTCAGTGGACACTTCCTGGTCCTTCTGTTATTCGGGCTCTCCCTAACATTTGGCCCTGTTGACCTCACCCTCTTACTAGAATTCTCTGCGCCAGTTTCCCTGGCTATACGCCTTCTGGGCTTGCCCTCTACTCTTGGCCCAGGCTCCAGTTTCTTTTCCAGGCTCCTCCACCTCTGCCCATGGCTTAAATGTTGGTTTTCCTCAAGGTTCTGCCCTAGGATTCCTTCTGTCCTGACACACTCTCATCCATGTGCTGACAGCTTCCACATTTGTTATCTTTCTCCCTGATCTCCCTCCTAAATCTCAGACTCATACCTTGGACAGCCCACCTTAAAGTCAACCTCCTAAAATGATAGACTTTCCTCCCTAGATCTGTTCTCTCTGTGTGTCTGTTCTCTGTAAATGGAACCTCCCAGTTGCCCTAACCCAGCACTAGCCATTGTCCTCAGTTCTCCCCTCTCCCTTATCCCCCCATAGCTAATCACTTACACTCATGGGTTCCATCCATTGTTTTCCATCCACCCTGGCTCAAACTACCAATCTCCCAGATGGATTTTCCCAAAACCTTTCTTTTTTGTTGTTTTTTTTTGGCGGGGGGGTTGTGTTTTTTTGAGGTAAGGGAGGGACAGAGGGAGAGGGAGAGAGAAAATCTTAAGCAGGCTCCACACCCAGCATGGAGCCCGACTCAGGGCTTGATCCCACGACCCTGAAATCATAACCTGAGCCGAAATCAAGAGTTGGATGCTTAACCGACTGTGCCATCCAGGTGACCCTAGTTCCCCAAAAGCTTCCTAACTTATCCCTTGGCCTCCAGTTTCACCTCCCTCCACCCGTTCTCCACACTGGGGCTGCCATAATGATGTTTGTAAATGAGCTTCACTGCCTAAAGCCCTTTAGGGGATGGGGTGTGAGTCTCAGAATGAGACATATCTTTGTGTGGTTTTTGAGATCCTTGGCAGTCCAGCCTCAGCAAACTCTCCTGCTTCATTTTCACCATCTGCAAGAATGTGGAGGCTTACAAAGTAGCACCAGATACTAGCAGAGGGAAAGCGGCACCATCCTCTGTTGGGGGACCTGGAGCTGGTATATTAAATTAAAACTATGCAGCTTATGACCTGCTGAATGAGGAGGCACAAGCCACCCACACGGACGTCGTAGGCAGGTCGCTCCCTCCCCGTCTGAGCTCTCACCTCAGGGGGATGAAAACCCCAGGACCATTTTCACTGGAGGTGCAGTTTCAGTATATACACACAAAGGAAGGAAAGACACAAGATTTATTACTTACAAATCCCAGACTTGGAGGCGGGGGTTCACGCAATGAACCAAGGGAAGGGCAGTCGTCTATCCCTCGTCACGAGTGAGCGAGCAGGAGGTAGAGAGCAGGGTAACAAGACCTATTAATCATAAGGTGGTTGGCCCAGAGGTCACTAAAATGTTTGTGGACTCAACTCTAAGTGGTTATTTTAAAAGGTGCCCCAGGAAAAGCAAAGTGGGAACTTGGGGTGGGGTGGGGGCAGGAGGAGCACGGCATCCTGAGCTCTGATCCTTGAAAATGGCCCAGCCTCTGGGCATGAGCCAGGTTGCCGTACTGCGAAATGGCCAAGCAGCAATTCAAAAATCACTGTTTTCTCATCACACCACAGAAAAAGAAGGCATGGCTTTCAAGTCAAAATTTATCAGGGCCAAGAGAATCGTTCTTGGGCCCACCTGAGGTAAATCGGGACCTGTTTTAGTTTGTAAAGCATCTTAATCTGGACCAACCTGAAATGGAGAAATCGGAACTGACCCTGTGTAACACATTAGTGAAAGATGGAGAGCCACAGATTGAAGCGGGGGGGGGGGGGGGGGGGAGGAGTAACTCTAGCAACCAGGTGAATATGCTCACGTGAGAAGCAGTGAGCATAGCGGTTAAGATGGTGGCGCGGGAGCCCCTCACTTAGAAGCTGCATGTGACGTTCTGTGACTTAACCTCTCTGTACTAATTCTTCCTCTATACAATGGAAAAAAGAATTGGATCTACTGCACAGGGTTAGGAAACACTTAGAACAGTGCCTGGCACAAAGCAAGTGCTCTATATAAGTGACTGTTACCACTTGGATTAGTAAATAAATTAAAACTGGTGCATGTCCCAAAGATTCTTGGGCAATCTTTAAAAAGCAGGTAGGATTTTTGTTTTGTTTTATAGTGGCCACTTACCTGTTACAAAACTTCTTTCGTTCTGATGTGTTCACTTTTACCCTGAACACAAGGACTTAATAACTGGTTGCTCAGAAAACATGGTATAACATAAAGCTGAGAGGTCCTAATCTCACCAGCTAGTTTATGTAAGTTTTAACATGGGAACGGGATACAGTGTGGAACGTTCTTTGTCTTTACAGCTTGTGTTACATCATGGGACTATCTGCATAATGGCTGTTTTGTAATTTCTCTGCTAGAGACTTGGGGAAGCCCACCTGCTAGTGCCGCATATAAGAAGGGAAAATCGTGATGGGTGTAAATGAGAGAAGCAGTGACTGGTAGTCTACCATGCCCATGATGCTCAACTGTAGACAGACGTTTTTTATTCACTCCCCCAAAGAGAGGAGGAATCGCAAATCCTGCTCAGACCTTGTAAGTTGTTCCATAGCGAAGAAGAAGAATCTCACCATCAGAGGGCTCAGAAGCCAATGTGGGTAAAATCTGATTATGGCTTAAAGTCATCCTGAGTAGCAAATAGATTTTGCTGAGCCACCTTTCTGATCAGCCTTCCACTTAGGAGTTCGAGCCTTTCACTTGCTGACCTGTACTAAGAGCATGTGCATGGCTCTCGGGAAGACCAGGACCTCTCTGAATGGCCTGTGAGCTGAGATCCCAGGTGCCTGAGCCACAAGCTCCTCTGGAACACTCTCTCTTACTACCCTGCTCTGTATTTGCTTGAGTCATCTTGAATCATTTCCCTCACCCGAGTGTGGGTACCAAAGGGGCAGAGACCATATCACTCACATTACCTGCTACCCACCCCACACCTAGACAGGGCCTGGCACATAGCTCCACAAATAATGAGTGACAGGGTACACACAAACTGGGGAGTTCTCAGGAAGGACATTTCCTTCCCACCACTCCATACCCCTGCCAGTGCTGGACAGAAGCTTGGGCAGGTGAGGTGTGCCTGGGTGGCTCAGTCAGTTAAGCATCTGACTCTTGCTCTGGGCTCAGGTCTTGATCTCAGGGTCCTGGGATCAAGCCCCACATCGGGCTCCCTGCTCGGTGGGAAGCCTGCTTCTCCCTCTCCCACTCCCCCTGCTTGTGTTCCCTCTCTCACTGTGTGTCTCTCTCTGTCAAATAAATAAAATCTTAAAAAAAAAAAAAAGAAGTTTGGGCAGGTGAAAAAGGCAGCAAGAAGCAGAGGCCCAATTTTGGGAAGCTTGGCCACCATTAGGACAGTCTCTGAGCCTGAAGGGCAGTAACAGCAAGAGTCCAGGGGCAGGAAGAAGAAAAATGTTAGCTGGCATGCAATTGGCGTAGTCCACTCAGGCTGCTATAACAAAATGCCATAGACTGGGGGGCTTACACAACAGGCATTTATTTCTCACAGTTCTGGAGGCTGGACATTCAAGATCAAGGTGATGACAGATCCAGTGTGTGGTGAGAGCCCGCTTCCTGGCTCGGAGATGGCCACCTTCTCACTATACCACACATGGTGGAGATAAAGTGACTTCTAGCATCTTTCTCTTCTAATAAGGACACTAATCCCACCATGGAGGCTCCACCTTAATGACCTCATCTCTGATTACCTCCGGAGGGCCCTTCTAATACCTTCTAATACCTCTAATATCTAATACCTCCTAAGAGCATCCTACTGGGGGTTAGGGTTTCAACAGATGAATTGGGGGGGGGGGGACTCAAACATGCAGTCCCTCCCAGCCCTGCCGCAAACCAGCGGTGGGGCCTGACGCCTGTCGATGCTCAGTGCCGGTCTCCCCATCTGTGAAATAAGAGCATGGGTCAGGTGAGCTCGGAAGGGTGGTGCCCAGGCCTTCAACTCTGCAGGTCAGCCTGGGAAACGTGCGGTAGCGGTACCCCCACGACCGCCTCCCACCCTCCCCACTCCCAGAATTGAGTCCGTAGCTAAAAAGAACTGGCCATTGACTCCATTTGGATCCATTTATTGACAAATCGAATGAAGAAAAAATCATATAAAAGGGTATAAGATCATAAATGTGGTTAACAGCTGGAGGGGGGGCAGGGAGGCAGGACGTGGGTCCAGCACAGAGGGGAGGTTGGCATACTATTGGAGGGAGGAGGCAGAGAAGCCGGGGAGCAGGGAGTGGAGAGAAAAGAGGAAAGAAGGTATCTGCTAACAATCCCACAGCTCACCTTTCAATTTCTCAGCTGTCACCCAGTCATTCTCTCCTGGACAGAATGAACAGCTGGAAATGGTTTAAGGGCAACATCGAAGCAGTTTGTCTACGAGAGCTGGGAGATGGGGAACCAGAGAGGATTCTGAGGGATCCTCTCCCTTGAACCTGTCGCCACAAGCCTGTTTAAAGTGAACTGAGAGTCGGGAAGCTGAATCCTGGTCCCAACTCAGCCACCAACTAGCTGTGTGACTTTGGGCACATTGATGCCCCCTCTGGGCCTCTTTCCTTGGCTGCAAAACAAGCAGATTGGACGCGATGGTAGGCAATGCCTAGCTCTAGCAATGCCAAGTGCTTTGGCAACCTGGGCCGGGCCAGGAGACTGGCTCAGCTTCGGAGAAATAAAACTACTCAGAGGCCCCGCCGGAGTGACACAGTGCTGGCCTTCACCCGGAACTGCTCTGTGGGTGGAAACAGCAACTCGGAGGGGTCAGCGTAAGCACACACACCTAGGAGAAATTCACTCTCCCTACAAGATGATCTCTGCAGAGAGTGGCTCGGAGGGAGCTGGGTTTTGCTCTACATAGAAGGCAGGTGCAGGGGATGGGGTGATCCAACCAAAGCAGTCACACACTGTGCAGGGTCTGGGGATGCAGGGCACAGCAGACATGGCAGGAGGAGAGGGCTGTGGGCTTTGGGGTGGGGTTGGGAGGGCGAGCCATGCCAGCACGTCACCGTGTGCCAGACTGCTCATTTCAGATGCCCTGCCCCCCTTGAAACAGAGGCCTGGGCCCCTTGGTCTAGTTGAAGTAGCTTGTCAGGCGGAGATGCCACACTCGGCATCGAGATCCTTGATTTCTGTATGGTTGACGCCATTGAAGCAAGGGACGGGGACTTGTCTCCATTGGCTGGAGCCAACTGAGGTAGGCCGACTGTCTCCCCTCGCCCTTCCCCTGCTGACAAGCGGGACGCTCGGCGTGGCTGGCCGTACTCCTACCCCAGCTCCGAGCCTCGAGCCCAGAACTGCCAACCCCTCCTTGACAGCTGGGCAGGCCTAGCCTGGCCCGAGGAAGGTGGCCATGAGACTGGGAATGAGCTGTGACAACCTCATGGACTTGTGTCACCTCTGACAACTTGAAAGGCAAGAGCCCCCAGTTGAACGTTCAGGGAAGAGTCCACATTAGAGGAGGGAATGGAGTTCTGGTCTTGAGGCCCAGAAGCACACCAGAAGTAAAAGTCTGGGGGGCATGTGTATATACCTGCCCACGTGTGACAGGACAAAGGAAATACTTGGGGAAAGACATTGAGCCTGGCCTACCCTTACCCCAGGGTGAAATCCCCAGAGGTCCATATCTCACAGCCTTTGACAGATTCTCCCAATACCCCAAACTGGGGATGTTTCCGTAGGGACACTTGTCCCCAGTTCAAGGCAATTCAGCAAAGCTTTGTGAATTAACTTCTCCACAAAAGGCACAACCGAGGCCCCCAGGGGGCTGTGAGACCACTTCCCGGGGCTGGGGGCGGCCTAGCAGCAAAAGCCCAGGACCTTGGAGTGGGGGCTCTCCCACCACCTCGGTCATTGCTCCAGGACCTTGAAGGACAGGGGTGTGCCGCTCTTGGCAAAGGCCTTCATCAGACTGCTGGGATAGATGCACCCCAGTTTCTCCGGAGTTGGGAAGCCCCAGACCCTGTAGAGAGACAGGCTCAGGCGGTCCCCGATATAGAAGGGGCCCACCCATTTGGCACTGCTGCCGTTCCTGGGGAGGGAGAGCAAAAGGACTTGGTCGCCCACATTCCACTCCTTCTCCTGACTCTCCCGCTTGAAACGCCTGTTCTCCGCCTTTTCACTAGCCTTGTCAGCCGCCCGCCAGTGTAGCTCCAACAGCTCCGCAATGAGCTGCAGCAGGAAGACATCCATCTTGAGGCCTTCGATATTGGCACTGCTCATCTCCCACCACAGGGGCTCACTCAGCCTCACTTCGTCCCCCGTCAGGATCTGGACAGGCGTGGCCTGGGCGGAGGAGGCCCTGAAGGCCAGGTGCAGCAAGGGCAGGGAAGCCGCCCACTTCTTGCCGTGCAGGAAGATGAACTCCTTGAGGGCCCTCTTGAATTCCCAGTAGGCGTCGGAGCTGGTCAAGCAGGGGAACTGGAGGTCCCGGCTCAGGGAGGCGGCCTGGGCTCCCAGGGCCAGCCCACAGCTCACCAGGACGTGCCGAGCGAACTGGGGGCCCTGGGCGGCCTCCAGCCTCACAGGGACGCCCCACCTGGCAAACACATGCTGCAGCAGCAGCTGGGCCACGGCCGTGTGCGTGTAGGGCTTCAGTGGGAACGCCTCCACCCACCTGGTGTTGGGGTCGGCCACAATCAGCACATGCTTGTGGCCCTCCTCGCTGATGGTGATGGGGCCCACCACCTCGATCTGCAGGGTGGACCAGGGGGCAGTGGACCTGAGGGGCCAGGGGGACTCAAGGACCTTCAAGTCACTGCCAGTGAGGTTGCGGGGGATGCAGAACAGGCAGCTCCGGCAGTAGTCCCTCACGTGCTCCTGCATCCCGGGCCACCACCCCAGCAAACGCAACTTCTTGTAGGTCTCCTCGGGCCTCTGGTGGGCGCCCAGGGGCAGGTCGTGCACAGAGAAAATCAGGTCCCTCCGGAGTTGCCTCGGGACCACCCAGACCCTGGGCCTCTTGTCCCCCTTGAACATGAGCAGGCCGCTCTCCTGGTCGAGGCTGAGGGAGCTGAAGACAGAACTGAAGGGGGAGGAGCCAGGCAGTTTCTGCCCCGCCCGCAGCTTGGCAATGATCTCCGCCAGGGTGCCGTCGCTCCGCTGCAACGCCAGGAGGTCGGGCCTCTTGCCCATGGTGTGGGGGGACACGGCGGGGACTGGCACGTCCTTTGGCAGGTCCCACCACTGCCCGCCCCCCTGTGCGCCCTGCTTGGCCAGGGTGTCCACCGTCACAGCAAACAGGGAGCCCCGGTAGGAGGTTCGGTAGATAAACGGGAGGGACGAGAGGCCAGAGGTGAGCGAGATGATGTAGGAGAGCAGGCTTGGGTGAGGTAGCGGGGCGCCGTCCGAGGAGAGGAAGCCTCGAGCCCTCCACAGGGGCAGGAGCTCCCAGAGGAGGCTGAAGATCCAGTTGCAGTGCGTGAGGAAAACCACGGGCAGGCGGGACTGGCCAAAGCGCTCCAGGCCACAGGCCACGGCCGCCAGGTGGGCATAGGTTGGAGTGTAAGGGGAGCAAGAGAAGGAAAGGGAGACGGGGGCGCTGGTGGGAGACAGGACATAGAGACCAAAGCCGGCACACCACTCGTCCTCACGGTAAAAGCAATAGCCCGACATGTGGATGCAGACGAAAGTGGACAGGTCGGAAAAAGGAGGCAGGACCTGGAAAAAGCGAGGCATTGAGGACGCGGGCGTCAGCAGTCGGTTTTCTCCCAGCAGGCCCTGGAGAAGGGTCAATTCCAGGGCCCTCTTGCCTTTGTCCTGTACCAAGAGGGACCATCGGATCAACCATGCTTTGGAAACCCTGCGGCCCTCCCGCGTCTCGGGGCCCACGGTGGTCCGGGAGGCGTAGGAAAGATCCAGGACCACCGGGGTATCTCCGACACAGCGGGAAAAATGTTTGAGGGCCCAGGCCACAGCGTAGGGGCTGTCTCCCCCTGACTGGGGGCCCTCGCTCTCCTCATCGGGGAGGAGGGGTTTTGAGGTATAGGCTATGGGGTGCTTCCTCCCTGAGTGCTCCTGATAGACAACGGCCGTTAGGGCCACCTGGCTCACTGTCACCTCCAGGCGGAAGGGCAGCTGGGCGTTGGGGGCCGTCAGACAGAGGGCGGACACCAGGGCTCGCTTCAGAGCCAGGAAGGCCTTCTCATGCTCCCAGTCCCACTGCCAGTCCGGCTTCTGCTTGAGGAGGCTGTGCAGGGGGCCCACGAGGGCTTCGTAGTCGGGGATGACATCCTGGTGGGAGTCCATGAACCCCACGAAGAAGGAGAGTGCAGTGAAGTTGCTGGGGATGGTCAGCTGGGCCAGCTGGGCCAGGACCTGTTGGCAGGGAGCCTTCCCGTCCCAGGGGATGCCCAGGTAGGGAGAAGCCGGCGCGGGCAGGAGATCGATGTCTAGGGCCCCGTCAGGGGGGTCTTGGAGGCTGAGGCACCGGAGGATTTCCTCTGAAAGGGAAGGGCACTCAGCCCTGAACACTGATGCCAGGGAGGAGTCCAGGGTGTCTTCTTCAGGCGGCTCCTGCACCCCCTGCCCCTCGCTCTGCTCCTCGTCCTGCCCCTCCTCCTTCTCCTCCTTGACTTCCTCCATATTCCGCAGACTCTCGGGAGCCGCAGGGGCAGCACCGTCACTCGGCTCAGAGGCGCTGGCCGAACTGGGAGGAAGGGTCTTCCACACCTTCAGGAAGTTGCCAACGTCGGTGTCCAGCCTACACCAGAAGAGCAGAGCGGAGGCGTTAAGGGGCCTTGTGGAGGACGGAGGGGCACCCCAAGGGGAAAACTGCATCTGCGGAGCCTCACCCCATGGCCCAGTGTCCCTGAGTCCGGGCCAAGTGCCAGCCGGCGACATGGCAGAGCCTGTCAGGACCCTGCCCACGCCGGTGGCTTCTCTACCTCCAGCGTGTGCCAGGCCTGCATATCAGAGATTCAGCTGTGCCCGGAGGGCTCATCCAACCCAAACCTCATTAACCAAGCGACATTTCCAACGAGATCTAAGCCGATGATATGGTAGGAGTGAAGTGACTGGCACTTCCAACCGGCCCCGACGATGAGCAAGCCAGGGGAAGGTCAAGAGAGGGATCGGGGCCTGACAAGGGATTGGGAGGGCACAGCAGACAAACCCAGGGAAATGAGACTGAGGGACCTGGCCCCAGAAGCAAGGCCCTGTCCATAACAGGGGCCAGGACCTGGCCCGTGTCCCAACACCCCGCTGGGCCCAGGGAACTAGGAGGTGGGGAATAAGGTAGCTCAGAGGGGGCAGATACCAGGGCATCTGAGTTACTGCAAACCTGGCCCAGGATAATGGTCATGTCTAACTCCAGTTGTGAGAATCAAAGATAACAGATAGGGGAAAAGTCCACCAGAATGTACTCCAGCACAGCTCCCTTGTTCACCAGGAAACAAGAACGAGCCTGTCCACGGCAGCACCGGGGCCGATAGCATGATACGGAAGATGTCAAATGAGCCCCAACAAAAGATTGGTTACATCCGTTGGGTACTTTTGGAATGGAATAGCACACAGCCATTAAAATGAGCCACGTGAATTCACACGGCATAGATCTGGAAAAACAATAAAACACTGAGTACGAACGCCAACGGCGACAGGGTGCGTGGTGTGCAAAATTGGAAAACTGGAAAACCGTACTATGGGTGGTTTACGGATGCATCAGTATGTGGTAGAAGCGTCAAGACCTGGAAAATGGAACCACTCGGCTCATTGTTAAGCACTAGACAAATGTTGGCTAGCACCGAGACGTTTCTGGTCAGTCCCAGGAGGGGCTGGGACGCAGTGGAGGCCTGGCCCATTACCTGTTTGGCTTCTTCAGAAACTCGTCCAGAGTGGGGCCATCACGGCCCAGGGGGTCATCCGGCACCATGAAGAGGTTCCCCGCAAAGGTGAAGGGCAGCAGGCTGGACCCGGGAGAGAGGGGACGTGGTCATAGAGGAGGCCTTGACTCACCCACGGCCCATCGCTCCCTGGGTGTCCGGACGGGGCTTGAGACCCACTCTCCTCCCAGGCAGGTGCTGGTGGGCACAGTTCCAAGGCCCCTCTCCTGGGCCCAGCACCCCCTGCCAGGGGCTGCCCGATATCCACAGGGAAGGAACGGCTCCAGCCCCTGGGATCACCTCACCGATCTTTGACCATCAGTTTCTTGGAATTATTCATCAGGATGTGGAGCTGCTCATTGGTCACGATGATCCCGTCTGTCTCCTCTGCCAACTTTACCATGAACCTGCAAGGAGAGGGGGTGCCGCTAACCACCCAGAAACCCTCCCTCGCCAGACCTTCGGGGAAAATGAGCTCTCAGTGTCACATGGAGGTGTGCCGACCAAAAATGCTGCCTTTGGTAGTCGGGGAGCCAGGGCTCGAGAGCCCATCCCCTCGTCTATGCGGCCATCCGAAATCACCACTAGCCCCCGGGAGGGTGAGGTTGGATGCACACCCCCAACCGTACATACAAACACAGACCCCTATTTAAGAGACAGACCTTCACAGACACATGCACAGACACGCGCACGGGAGCCTGCACACTAGTCCGCATTCACACATGCATTTTTACTGCTGCAGTTCCCACGTCTGCAAAACGGACACATAAAATACCTACCCTGTATTGCTGTGAGGATTAAACTGAATGAGATAGGACATTGAAGCGTCTGCCTCGGTGCCTGGCACACAGCGTGCACACAAATATTCCATTATTCCTCTTCACCAATGCACAACATTCTCGTACGTGCCAAGACATACATACATCTGTATGTACGTATACACGCTACATATAGACCCTGTATGCACGTAAGTACGTATATACATATAAACATATATAAAAACACATACCTGAATAAACAAATCCACTTTTCCAAGGATCACCTCTCCTTGAAAGAGGGCTGTGACCAGGAAAGAAAGCAAAGGCCACCTACTTCTCGGCATTCCCTGGAGGCTGCCATTCCGGTGGCCCCAGGCGTGCTATTCCACAGGTGCCCAGCAGAGGGGCCTTTGCGGAAAAGCCATCTTCCCTCAAGCCCAGACCCGAAATTAGAGGCACTTCAAGACCTTACCAAAGGGCCTAGCCCTTGAAGGAGCGATGCCTGGGCTACCATGCCCAGCCCTTCCCAGGCTGGGTAGATGCCAGGTCTTGGGGAAAGTGGGGAGGAACAGAACTTCTCATTGCCCAGCGTAGGAGGGGCCTAAGGGCAGCCGAGACCTGTGTGTGCCCGGCATCGGCTCCAGCCTAGGACCAGTGGCAGGGCCTTCCCTGCCCCAACAGAGGCAGCATCACACACACACACACACACACACACACACACACACACACACACCCGCCCTGTGCGTACTGGTCCTGCAGCCACGCTGGGGACTGGGTGCTTAGGACTGACAAGTAGGAAGGCACTGGGGTTTTAGCGAGGAGACAGGGCCAGTCTAACTCCATTGTCAGAGCCCAGCCAGGGCTCCAACCACATACAGTCACACACATACCTCCGCCCAGTGCCAGGGCTTGGGGGGGGGGCGGGTAGGAGACTGAGGCAGTTCCTTAAGACATGAACTTTAGCCCAAACTGGAGCCCCGAATCAGTCACTTGGGCAAGCAGCTCACTGGAAGCACCAGAGGTCCCCTGGGCTAGTCCTGCCCAAAGTAGTGGGTCTCAGCCCATAGGTCATGGGGGAAGAAAGCCTGTTGACTAAGGGAATGGAGCTGCGGAGTCCCAAAGTCAGGACTCCCCCTTGGCCTGGGGTAGAGCCGACCTTGGAGCCCTCGGCCCACGGTGTCCCTCCCTCCGCCTCCAGAGGGCGCGCGCACCAGGCCATCCTCTCCGACAGGACTCTCGACAGGACCCTCGGACATGTGGGCCTCCATCCCCCCAGAGCAGGGAGGCAGGACTCCACCTGACACAGCAGCCCAGCCCCCGGAGCCCTACAGAAGGAAGGCCTGGGACTGGCACACCTATAATCGTAGGTGGTGATCTTCTTGCCGTTCTCGAGCTGGGAGGGGGTGATTGAAAGCATCTTGAGGGAGTGCAGCTTCGTCAGGAAGTGGCTCTCTGGAGGTGAAAGGCAGAAGACGGGACTGCTCAGAGGAAGGGCCACGTGGCAGGGGCCACAGTCGGGACAAAGAGGCAGCGGGCAGCTCACCTCTCACCCTCCGGTTCTTCTTCAGCTGCCAGGTGGGCACGAACACAGTGACCTCTCGGTGGCCCCGGTTCCAGAAATACTGCACCGCCATGGCAATGCCACGGCAGGAGAAGAAATGCTGGAGGCCATGCCTGGGGGGGGGGCAGGGGCAGGAGGTGAGGGAACAGGTCCCTCCTGAGGAACATGGCCCTGCCTCCTCTCAGTCCTCCCTCGGGGCCAGGCAATGCCACGCACCCGCATCCGCCCCAGCGACGCCCTTCTCCCCTTCCTCCACCATCAAACATTCTGGGAACACCTACCGGGCTCACTCACCTACACTGTGTGTGTGTGTGTGTGTGTGTGTGTGTGTGTGTGTGTGTGTGTGTGTCTAGGGACCTCCAGGGCAAGAGGAAAAAGAAGGCAACCTCTACACCCAAAGAACTCAGTTCAGGGCTGGAAGCAAACGAGCATCCATTGCCCCTTACTGTGTGCTGGGAGTGCGCTCAGCACAGTAACTCCTACCCTGTGGGGGGAAAGACCACAGGTCTTCCACGCACTTGGGCGGACACGTGTACGGCAGTAAGCGCCGGGCAGGCAGGACGGTCTCTAAGGGTGGATTGGCACAGGCACGAAACGCCGCACAAAGGACACCTGGGCTGGGCCTTAAGGCTCGGGCTCAACACTGATAGCTGGCCTGGGGTTGACAGACACCACGCCACGTGGAGCAGGCTGCAGTGGGAGGAGGACAGGCCTTGGCAGGGGACAGATGGGAAGCCAAGGCCAGCCAGGCCCCTTACTAGGCCCTGGAATCTGGGGCAAGGTCCGTCACCTCTTTGAGCCTGGCTCTGCTTCTATCAAAGAGGGAGAACAGAAACCTCCCTTCGCAGGGCTGTCGTAACAATTCCATGCACTCCGCCAGCATGCCGTAGCCACCCACCGTCTCCCCATTTGAACCCCAGGTCACCCACATGCAGAGGTCGAGGGGATGCCACACACTGTCCCCCCGCCCCCCCGGGATGCCCTGCCCCAGCTGCCCAGAACCCCCAGCCCACCCCACGCCCCTGGGTACTCACACCATGGCCACGCTGCTGCCATCAATGACCACTCGCCGCAGCCCCTGGTTCCCGGGTTCCCCCGATAGGTTCAGCTCGAAAGGTGTATTCAGGGCCTCGTGGTACCTCTGGAAGCTGGTCACTGTGCTGTTTGCCTGTGGGTGGCGAGGCGGCTGCCTCGGGGCGCCCTCCCGGGCCCCCAGGAGCCCCTGCGTCTGAGGTCGGTGCTTACTACTGGGAGCCGAGGTGCTGCCGGACTGGGGACCCTGCCTTTCGGCCTCTCCCTGGCCCTTCGGGAAGGAGGCGGTGCCCCTTGACGAAGGCTGGCCCTCGCCCAGGAGTTTGGCCCCATCCGAGACTGGCCCCGGATCTGTGGGCGTCTTCTGAGCCGCAGGTGTTTTGGGAGCTCTGGAGGCTTTGGGGGCGGCAGGTGCTTTGGGGGCAGCAGACCCTATTTTGGCTGCAGGCCCAGTTTGAGCTTTGGGTGCTTTGGGCCCCGCAGGTGATGATTTCGCCGCAGGCGTTTTCTGAGCCGCGGGAGCTTTTGGAGTTGCGGGTACCTCTGGAGCTGCTGCTGCCAGCGGAGCCCCGGCGGCCTTCTGAGCCGTGGGCACCCCTGGAGCTGCTGGCTTTGTCGGGGCCGAAGGCACTTCGAGAGCTGCAGGTTCTGCATGGACCACCAGCATCGTCTGGGCTGTAGGCACTTTGGGGACTGCGGGCAGCGCTTGATCTGCGGGTGGGGTTTGAGCTGTGGCCACTGCTGCAGCCATGGGCACTTCGAGAGTTTCAGGCACTGTTTGAGCGTCGGGTACTGACAGAGCGGTTGGCCCCCCTTGAGCCACGGGTCCCCCCTGAGCTGTAGACACTCCTTGCCCCGGCGGCAGTGCTGGAAAGGGCCCCTCTTCTGGCCCCTTCCTATCCCACTGCCCACTTCCTTGATCCCCCGGCTCGCTTCCAGCTTGCAGCTGCGGTACAGAGGTCAAGGGTGGCCCTATCTGTGGAAGTCCGGGGCTAGTCTTGTCCTTTACGCCTGAGCCCCCCGAGACCACCAATAAACTCATGACTTTTTGGGGGGTGTCCGGCCTCGGGCAGTTCTGGAGGGCCACCTCTCCTCCTGGTCCCGCATCCAGTCTGCAGTCTGGGCTTTCCATGCTGGGCAAAGGAACCAGCTCCTTCTGCTTCCACTCGAGATTCAAGGGCAAAGGATTCTGCCCTGGTAGCTTGAACTGAATGGGGCCCAGCGGCCTCTGCCAGAAGGGGAAACTGAAGCACGCCTGGGACAGGAGCCAGGCCAGGTGGAGGGAGTGCAGCTCATTGATCCTCCAGAAGGTGGCCGCGATAGCCCCCGGCCACAAGGGCCCAAAGGCTGGCCCTGGGGTCCAGGCCTTCCAGGGCGGGCACACACCCAGGGCTGACACGGGGGGCTGGAAGGGGACTTTGTCTTCCACTCTCTGGCCCTGCCTCTGCTGTGACAGGGCCTGTGTGTGGGCTGTGGAGTCCTGGCTGCCGGTGGCTCGCGCCGGCCCTTCCTCTCGGGGAGCGCTGTCTGTGCCACTGTGGCTGCTGGAATCGACCCTGGAGGAAGCCCCAGTTTGTTGGAAGGGTGGTTAGACCACTTAAGTCCCCCACTATGTCCTTGGGGTGGGGGAGCAGGGATAGGATCCGAGAAGCAAAGAGATTCTTCAGGACTTACCGTACCAGCTGGTTGGCGGGTTCCTGCTGGGTGTTCTGGCCGGGGGTGCCCGAGACCAGGGCCCTGGTGGCTCCCAGGCTGGTTAGTCTCTTGGAATGTTCTAGACTCCTGTTCTGGAGGGTCCCCACCTCCAGGAAGGGCCCAGGACCCTCTCCCACGGACACCATGGCCGGGCCTTCCTTCTGCTGGTGGGGAGGGCAGATCAGGACCTCGGGGTCAGAGCGCGACTCGGAGGTGCCGATGCGGCCGAGCCACTCGATGATGTCTTCCTTGCCCGCAGCGTCCCGTACCAGGCTCAGCAGCAGCTCTTGGACAGCTGGGGGCAGCTGCAGCAGATCCCCTGCGTACTGGTCACCACGGATCCAGACCAGGGCCCCGAAGGCCCTGGTCACCTCGGCCTCCCAGATCCCCCGGGGCGTGAGCAGAGCAGCAGGGCCCCAGCGCAGCCGCCCCACCAGCTCCTCCAGCCAGTTCTGGGTCATGATGAAAGACTCGGTCAGCCCCCCCACCATCAGGGAGCCGGGGGGGCCAGGCACCAGGTAGGCCAGGGTGCTCCAGCAGAGACAGTCGAGAAAGAGGCCCTGGGCCCCAAGGAAGGCGCAGTGCAGGGCCTGTGGGTAGCGAACCTCCTTCCACAGCTCCGGGCTGCATAGGCCCTTCAGATACTCCTGAGGCCACAGTAGGGAGAGCAAGCACAAAGGAAGTCATCCTTTTAGGGGCCTGCACTCACTGGCTTGCACTCCCCAACCCCAAGGACATGCCCTCCCCTTGCCTACCATAATCCAAATGCCACCCCCCTGGCCAGGCCCTCTCTCCTGGCCCTGTCCCCTCACACACTCATTTCTTCCCAGGGAACTCTCGGACAGGATGAGGGAGGCACCCAGGGGAAGGGGAAAGCACCTAGGCTTGGAGTCGGGGGCCACCCCCCTGGCCAGGCCCTCTCTCCTGGCCCTGTCCCCTCACACACTCATTTCTTCCCAGGGAACTCTCGGACAGGATGAGGGAGGCACCCAGGGGAAGGGGAAAGCACCTAGGCTTGGAGTCGGGGGCCCTGGTTCTAGGTCCAACTCGACTGCAACCTAACCTAACCTTAGGTAGGTTAACTGTGGGAAATTTACCTTCTTCTCGGGACCTCTGTCCCTTCGCCTGTAGGATGGCAGGTTAAGTGAGCTACCCCTAAGGTCCAGTCCTACCCTGGGGTTCTAGAAATGTGAGCTAGCTAGGAGAAGGGGAATTGCACACTACTGAGTATCCTCCATGTGCCAGGAACCCATGTGACCTGGGGCAAGTTATTTACCCTCCCTGTGCCTGCGATTCCTCATCTGTAAAATGGGGATAACAGTCCCCCCTCATTAGGCTATTATGAAGCTTCAATGAGTTAATAAAAAGGAAGTGCTTAGCCTAGCGTCTTAGCCGAGCTATTCGAATTCTGTATGCTCAGAAGGGACATGTCGCTTGCCCAAGGACACACAGCTAGAAGCTGACGGGCCAGGAGCACAATCCACACCTGTCTGACTCTGAAACCAGAGCCCTTTCCACCTCAGACTGCACAGTGCCTACAGGGTAATCCTGAGGGATTCTGGCTTAATCCCCCTCCAGAAGGTCTCTAGCACAACCTGGACCTGTAACCATGGCAACTCTGTTGCCCAGAGGGAAGAGAGGAGGAGGTGAGTCACTGGGCCAGCATCCAGGCGAACCCCGCCGATATGCACAACGGTTCAACCTGAACGAAGGCCTCTGGCTCCCTGGGCAGACCAAGTCCTCTGTTTACAGGGCTCACACACTCAGTCTTCAGCAGCCGCTGGGAGGGGAGAGGTTGGGGTTCCCCCCTACACGGCTGAGTTGTACCAGCATGGCCCCATGAGCTCCAAGGGAGCATGGGCACTCCCTCTTAATCAGCCAACCCATGTTGATTGCACTTGCCCTCATGTCCCTCCTGCCCCTCCACATCCCGTGTCCATGACAGCCATCCTTCTTCCTGTTTTCCCCTAACAGTTCCATTAAGGAACAAAGGCTCCATTTTAGATCTCCAGCACCCATCCTGAAGACCACTCCAGCCCCCTGCTCAGACCATTCTGCTCAGGCCTATGCTTACCTCTTCTATCTGGACCAGGCCACAAACCTCCAACCCCTTCCCCAAAGGGCCTAAATACACCTAGGCACTTCTGCCCGGGTCTAACCCCTTTGCGATCAGTCCAAAACCAGCTCAAAACCTGATAGACATCCCAAGCCAACCCCTCCCACCCAGAACCTCAGCTGGTCCCACTGTCTGGCAAGGGTGAATCTGACCAGATGCGGGATAACTGTCGTAGACCTTAACCAATCCTCACCCCAGTACCCTACATTCCAATTACTTGAAAAACAATATGTAAAAATGAAGAGATGTGCTGGAGAAGAAGATTGTGGGTGGTTTCTTTCTCTTTGTGCAAAGAGCTTAAAATAGTTATTGTTCCATTAACTGTTCAATATTTTTTAACTAAAAGATACATTAAAAACTAAGATCCTTTTCCAAATAATAAATGTGAACTAATATTCATCGAATACTCACTGTGCATCAGGCTCCATATACACATGATCTCATTTATTCCTCTCTCCGCCCTAGAAGGAAATTACTACATCCCCATTTTAGATGAGCAAGGAAGGGCACAAGTTCAAGGTTACACAGATAGTGGGCTGGGATACTCAGGCACTCTGACTCCAAAGTCTGGGGTCTTAACCACGATGCTGTCTATACCATTCAACAAAAAAAGGTAAAGAAACAACAGAGTTGTAAGTTGGAGCCACACGTTGGGTATAGAGATTACTTAAAAATAAAATAAAATTTAAAAGTAACAAGGCAGACTGAGGTAAAGTTGTTCGAGGAGCAGTTAGAGACCAACCAGCCCCCTACACGAAGGCTGGGTAAGTACCTCACACGCTTGGAGGTTTGCTCTCTAGACAAACTAACAGGCAGGAAACGAGGTCCTGGGATTAGAGGTTGATCACCACACTTGAGGGTGTGGAGACCGTACAAAGAAACATGAAGGAAGGGAAGAAGGCCAGATGATGAAGTCTACAATGAAAGCTGAGTGCAGAGAAACCCATTCTTCCCATTCGGCAATTCAGCAGCCAGACCGTGACCCTCCAGGGCAGAGAATAGAGAAATAACATTCTGGAAATCTGGCCAGCCGGAGAGCAAAGACCTAAAGATCACCAAACAGCTTCCCTGACAGACAATGCCCTCAGATCTCCGTACACCAAGCTCAAAACCAACAAGTGTCAGCCTCATGCATGGATTACCATGACATATGAGGAAAGCTCCTAATGTGAAATAAACATACAGGAGCGCCTGGGTGGCTCAGTCGGTTAAGCATCCGACTCTTCACCTCAGCTCAGGTCTTGATCTCAAGGTCATGAGTTCAAGCCCCACGTTGGGCTCCACAAAAAGGAAGAAAACACACAGAAAGGGGCGGGGAACAATTTGAAGGAAGAGAAACTAAGCAAGGAGAAGAAAACTTCAAAACGCTTACTGTCATTGCTCTCTCAGAGAGATAATAAAGAACACTGAGCACATTAAACAAGAATAGAATACTACTTTTTTTAAGATTTATTTATTGGAGAGAGAGAGTGTGTGCAAGCAGGGAGGGGGGCAGAGGGAGAGGGAGAGAAAGAATCCTCAAGCAGACCCTGCTGAGCGTGGAGCCCGATGCAGGGCTTGATCCCAGGACCCTGAGACCACGACCTGAGCCATAACCAAGAGCCAGCCGCTTAACTGATTGAGCCACCCAGGCGCCCCTTTGAAAAGAGAATTCAGAGAACATAAATGACATTTTTTTTAAGATTTTATTTTTAAGTAATCTCTACACCCAATGTGGGGCTCAAACCTACAACTCTGAGTTCAAGAGTTGCACGCTCCACTAACTGAGCCAGCCAGGCGCCCCCCATAAATGACTTTTAGATATTAAAAATATGATGGCAGTATAGCGCCGGGGTGGCTCAGGTGGGTGAACCTCTGACTCTTGATTTCAGCTCAGGTTATGATCTCGGGGTCGTGGGACTGAGCTCCAGGCCAGGCTCCATACTCAGTGGGGAGTCTGCTTGAGACTCTCTCCCTCTCACTCTGCCCCTATCCCCTCCCAAATAAATAAATAAAATCTTTTTAAAAATTTAAAAAATAAAACGGTTGGAAGATAAACTTCAGGAAATCTCCGGAAAACAGAGCAAAAAGTTAGAATTGGAGAACAGGAGAAAAAATAAGAAAAAGTACACCAGACCAGAATGTTCAATGTCTGAAGAGGAGTTCTAGAAAGAGAGGACAGAGAAAACACAGGGGGGAAATCATCAACAAAATAGTTCCAGAAAAATTTCTAGATCTGAAGAACATGAGTGTCCAGATAGGCCCACAGAGTACCACCGCAGTAGTAACCGAAGATGGATGAAGATAGACCCACACAAAGGGGTCTCACTGAGAAACCTCAAAGCAGTGGGGAAAACTACAAACTTCCAGAGGGAAAACATTTCACACACAAAGGACCTGGGACCTGAAGAGCTTCAGATGTCTCAAAAGCAAGAAGTCAATGCCATAATGCCTCTGCATTTCTGAAGGAAAATAATTTTCCATTTATAATTCAATACCAACCAAACTATCAATATCAAGCGACCTTCAGATGTGCAATGTAGATATGCCAATGTGCGTATCATTTTACGTCCTCCAACATTTTGCCTCCTATAAAATCTTTCGGCGGGGGGACCTTTCTCGGGAAGCTGCTGGGGAGCATCTTCCAGCCAATCAAGAAAGGACATAGGAAAAAAGCAAAGATAATCTCCAGGATGATGGTGAAGACAGAGCTCAGAATGGATTCATCTAGTCAACAAATCGTCACTGAGCACCCAGGCACTATTCTAAGACCACAAGCATCAGCAGGCATGGGGGACAGCTAGCTCAGACTGGAGGGTAGGACTCAAGAGACAAGCTTGTTGAGAGCAGTCACCAGCATACCGTTTAGCACTGCATCATCTTTCTCACTTGATGATGCCATCGATGACGTGACCCACCAACCCAAGAAAGAGAAAGACATTCGGTCCAGTAAACAAAGCATTTGACAAAGAAAAAAGGCAAAGGGATGACAAGAATGACAGCAAACTGAAATCTTGGATGACAGCTGTGCAGTCCTGGCTAGACAGAAAGATGTATCCAAGGAAGCTGGAACTGCAATAACACCCTGAACCCATAGATCGACCTTCTAGAAAACTGTAGCGAGAGGCTACTGAAGTTGTAAGAATGGGCTACAGGTACAAAGAAAAACAAGCAAATTGAAAAACAAGGAGTTCTTACCTTAGTGAAATAAAAAAGTGAGAAAGAAAACATAAGCAGAGTACATGGCAATGTCCAGATGTGAATGATGCATGCCCAGGCATGATGATGTAAACAGTAAATGCAGGTTCGACAGAAAATTGAAACATAACTATATTGGGAAAAAAGAATGGACAGTGATGTAAGGGGCTAAACCCTCACCTACAACAGAGAAAGTAAAAAGATATCTAAAACTGGGGCACCTGGCTGGCTCAGTGGGTGGAGTGTGTGACTCTCGATCTCGGGCTTGTGAGTTCAAGCCCCACGCTGGGTGTAGAGATTACTTAAAAATAAAATCTTAAGAAAGAGAGAAAGAGAGATCTAAAATCATTTAATCACCTCTGAAACTAGCAGCACACTATCTGTTAAGTAATTGAATTTAAATTTGAAAAATACACAAAAAATAAAATCAATTAATCAAAAGATATAGATAGATAGATAGATAGATAGATAGATAGATAGATGATAGATAGATAGATAGATAATTTTTTTAAGGAATGCGTAGATGAGGAAATGCCAAAGGGACTACTGTCTAGGAGGAAGAGCACTGAAGACGGAGTTGGGAGGCACAAGGCAGGGAATCACAGTGTCCTATTGCGTGCTTTTTTAAAACTATTGGACTTTTTAATTATGCATTACTTTGATAGAAGAAAAACTAAGTTTAAAAAAATAAAAAGAGAGAAAGGTTAGTTGCCCAAAACCCAATTAAGTGTGTTGGTAAGAGTTTAGCATCAGCCCGTGGGGGGTGCAGGGGGATAGCCCTGATTTGCAGCATTTGACAATTTCTATGGCATAAATACTCCCACCATGGCTGATTTCAAACTACCAGTGGGACTCCACTGGTTTGCAAACTTCCTGAAATGTTAACAGCGGGCCAGTAGCAGCCAGGTCCAGCATATCCCCGGCCACCAACGTCCATGGGACTGCTCGCAGTGGGGAGCAAGGGACAGCTCAGCTTCCATCTGACAAGCCAAGCCCAAAGTCAGCAAACCTCGCCCTGTCCCACAGCTCCCTGAACCCAGTCTCTGGCTCCCCCTCACCTCCCTCCATCATCTCCAGAAAGGAGAAAAGTGAAATGTCACCTCTCCTCTCTGCACTCAACGCTTCCTCACATCGTTGCCAGGGACAGAGGGCTGAGCAGGGCTTGTCCGTGGGCAACTCTGATCATTATTAAAACCCTCCTTTCCACCTGCTGATTACGCCTCAGAGAGGCCAGGCCACCCCACTGTTTTTTGCCGCCTGGGAAGGTGATTTCCGGCAAATGTCTTCATTATTTTTTAAATCCCACCACAAGATAACAATTGAAAGGCACTCTTGAGTTCTACAGACATTTTCCTGGAAAGCCAGGGCATATAATTTAGAAACATACCCGGGCCCTTCTCCAGATGAGCCTGTCTCCTTCACCCCTCCTCCCCTCCCCATCCAGCCAACCCCATGCTCACCCCTCTCCCATCCCTCAGCCTCTGGCCTCACTAGGTCCTCTCTGCCTGTTGGCCTGGGTATCACAGCACATTATCAAAGTGCAGGCTTCCGTGTCCCCACAGTTTAGGATTAGGTTCAGCCCCAGCACCTCCACACGGAAGCCACGAGACATCCTCATACTTGAGAAATTGTCACGTATGAGATTGCTGGACCTTGGGGAGCATTTCATCTTACTTTAATTTCAGCTTTTCACTTTACAAACAAGGAGACTGAAAATCAGAGACAAAAGCACTCGTTCCAAGTTGTACAGTAATAACTGACCTATACGGGACGCCCGGGTGGCTGGGTCTGCTGAGCACCCAGCTCTTGGTTTCAGCTCAGGTCACAATCTCAGGGCCCTGGGATGGAGGCACCCCCCCTACCCCCATGAAGCCCTTGGTGGGGAGTCTGCTTGAGGATTCTCTCCCTCTTCCTCCGCCCCCCAAAATAAATAAATAAATCTTTAAAAAACAACGACAATAACTGCCATCTATATCCCGTAGCTCTCCACATTTGCAAACGTACTTAAGCATGCATTATTTCAGCTGACTCACAACCCCTCCATGATGTGGGTGTTATATTATTATTTTATAGATGAAGAAATAGGCTCAAGGGAGAGTAAATTATTTGACCCAGGTCACCCAGTTAGAGGGTAGCAAACCCTGATCTCAAACTCTCTCTGCCACACCCCTCTGTCCCAGACATAGCTTGGTGACAACAGGTTGAGCCCAGATCTCCTGACTCCTAGGACAAAGCCTTATCCTCCCACCCTCCCTGCTCTCCTTCTCCAAACCTCCAACCATCTCTTCTTTCTGCTCATTCTGTGCAGTAAGAGAGGGACTTACCCAGAAGACCCTCACGTTATGTTTCCATCTTAAACAGGGCCTTTCCCCCGAGGGAAGACAAAGGGGAATGAGGTGACAGGTAGGGGAATCGAGAGAGCCACTGGTTACATTAGCAGGGTCTGGGGTGTGAGGGAGGGATCAGTGGCCCAAGGAACCCTGAGACGGCAGTGGAAACAGGAGCAGACAAGCCTGGAGAAGCTGATCCTGGATTTAAAGCAGGGGGCAGGGGCACTGGGCACCTCTGAAAGTACAAATCCCATAAAAGGGTGAGTTGTTCTATTTCAAATTAACAAAAAGATTAAGAACCCAAAACAACCCCAAAGGCTCCTCTTGTTAACCCACCCTATTCCAGCTACTGAAAAGTCTGAATCTCAGGGGCTCCTGCCCATCCATTCTCTGGGCAGGCACCCCTCCCCTCCCCTAGCACTTCTGTCAGAACTGGAAAAACTGCTGACCAAGCAGCTCAGTGGAGGGGCTGAGGGAGGAACTTTCCAGCCTGCCTGCCTGCCACTGGCCAGTGTATTCTGGGCTCCCCCACCCATGGCCTTGACCAATTAGGATATTGGTATAGACCCAGCTGGGGAAGGGGTGTGTTTTGGGGGGGGGGGTGAGAGGTGCACAGGGAGTGGTGACCTGGGACCCAGGGAAGCTGTAGCATTCCTACCAGGAAAAGATAAGGGAATCTAAGGGAAGAGGGAGACCTTGGCCATGATTGGGGGTCAGAGGGAACCTGAGAGGCCCAAGTAGGGAAGAAGCTTGTGAGAGAAGCCAGGGAGAATGCAAGAGAGGTGCACTGTGACCTGGCCTGTCCAGCGCCCTGCCCCACACAGCAGGCTCTTTCATCTGAAAGCCCACAGCCCTCCTCCAAGATTCCCACCCATCCCCAAGGGCTGCTGCCTTCCAGAGCAGCTGCATACACACACACACACACACACACACACACACACACACACACACACACACAACCAGTCCCTGCAAGAGGCTGCCTAGGGCATCAAGAGTGTGGAGCAGGGAGCCCAGAGCCCTGGGTTCTAGTCCCAGCACTTGCCACCCTCCCCCCACCCCCACCTGACACTGTGTGCTCAGGCAAGCCCCTTACCCTCTCTGATCCCCAATACCACATCTGTAAAATCCAGCATTGCTCTAGAAGGGTTTCTAAGGGCCCCTCTAGCCCAGCACTCTGAGAGGCTCCAAGGGGCAGCCCAGGATTTAAGAAGACTTAAAAGGAGACAGAAGGACCTGGGCCTTCCAGCGTCTTGATGGAGAACAAAGAGGTGTTGCAGAGGCCATAGAAATGCTGGACCTTAAGTTGTTCCCCGGATGGGGGAGCAGGCTATGGATGCTGGGGTCCTGGCCATGGAAGGCTCCTGGGGGAACACACACCACGGAGGCTCTCTCAGAGCACTTGAGGGACAGAAGTGACATGCAGGAGAAGGGTGAGGCAGAAAAGAAAAAGGGAACCAGAGGGAAGGAACCAAGGCTGCAGATGTGGAAAGGCAGGAGACTGGCCCACTACCTGCCCGCCATAGTGCCGAATCCAGGTCGAGGGACCTCTGGGGACCCGTCTCCCCGGGACAGGGGAGCGTGAGAGGGGTCTGACTGGAAGGGGCGGGTGGGGGTGGGGACAAGCTGTTTACCTTGGCTTTGCTCATGTTCTCCTTGGGCCCCTCGAGCTGCAGCCAGAAGTAGGGGGTGTCTGGGCGGCTCTGGAAGGCGTTCAGCTTGACCCTGAAGATGCGCTGCACTTGCAGCCGCTGCCGCTGCACCCGGGGCTTTGATTTGGTCTGCACCATGAACCATTCCTGCGCCGGAGGGTCGCCCCCGGACAGGAGCATGGCTGCCCCGCCCGCCCCTGGAAGGAGGGCGCCGACAGTGTCACCGGGCTCCCAGCGCGGGAGGCGCCCCAGCCGGGTGCCCGAGGAGCCCAGGCCACGCCCCCTCCTCCGAGCGGCGCGCCCCCCAACCCCCCCCCCCCCGCCCCGCCCGGGCCCGGGTCCTCCCGGCTCGCGGACCCACCCGCCACCGCCCGGGCGCCCGTCCGCCCGAGCTCCGTCCCTTTTGGCGGCGGCTCCCGCGACAATCTCTTCCTGCCAGGGGCCGCAGCTGGGAGTGGGACCGCTGGGGCTCCCGCCGCCCTTCCCTCCGCCCCCAGCCTTCCCCCTTCACCACTGCGCCAGCCCCCGCAGGATGAACCCTTTCCCCGTCTGCCGGGTGGCTAGAAAGGGCGCGGAAGGCCGGGGGAGGGGGCGACGAGGCGGGGGGAGGGGGCGGGAGGGTCCTCGAAACCTCCGCCTTCCACCCAAGTTTTAGGCCTCGAGCCAGAATCAGGGGTCAAAGTTAATTTCCTTCCACGTTCCCCTTTCCTGGGTGGAAGGAAGAGGAAGGGGAAGGAGGGGCGTTCGGGTGCGGGAGAGGGGGCTTGGATTCTGGGACTTTCTCCCAGCTCCTCCCACCGCGCCCCTCCCAGCCCTCCCCGGAGAAGCGGACCTGTGCCACTCCTCCCCCCCGCCCCCCGGCCCCGGAGGAAAGGGTTAAGGGAGAGCAGGGTGGGGAGCCGGGGAGGCCGGGGCCTGAGGAAACTCCGGGCTGGAAATCTAGCAGGAAGCTGAGGGTAGTGGCACCTCCTCCCCACCCCACCCCCAAGTCTGGGGACAGCCGGGGTTGGCAGGCAGCCCAGACCCTCCTGAAGCCCCCAGGGCTGGAGGGGCGGGAGAGCCGCCCGAGTGTTCAGACTCGCGCTGTTTATGAAAGCCCCATTTAGGGAGTTTGAGTAATGCCGGGAGGGGAGGCTTCAGGATGGGAGTGAGGGTCTGGCCTGTAATGCCGCCTTTGAGGGTTCCCTCAACCCTTGACCCACAGCCAACCGCTTGGCATCAGCGGTCAGGGACCAGTTCTGGGCTGGCCACCCCCCCACCCCTGCCAACACCCTGCCCCGGAGGCGTCATCCGCACAAAGAACACCTTATGCAGCCCTGCGGCCTGAACCTGGCTCTGTGGAAGGGCGCAGTCTGGGTCCTGGGCTTCAGTGACCTTTATTTTACCAACCCCAAATAAGACGGGCATTCTAACAGACACAAGTGTACCTATGGGGACAAAGGGCAGTGGACTTTAATTTTAGGCCAGCCCTGGAACATCTCCCCTGGGGGGCCATGGCATGTGGGGCCCAACTGGGGAGAGGTGGGTGCTCACACTGCTCCTAGTCTGGACTGGACCCAGCGCATCCTGTCCCAGCCCACCCCCACTCCTGTTGCTTCTCCCTAGACTGGAATCCAGAAAAGGAAGAGGCTCCACAGCCTTCTGTTGGGCCCCATCTGAAGTCCCTGTCCTGCCGCTTTAGAGCATGTGGAAGCAGACCCCCAGGGTGAACGTCAGGTCCTCTCCACTCTTCCTACCTCTCTCTGCTCTCCCTTGATTCAGAAGAGGCTCCTGCCTCCTCGTGCTTCAGTTTCTCCTCGGAAGCAAGGTGAGAGCCTCCTACCCCTGCTTCTCACTCTTCCCTGAATAACGTAACTCTTGTTGACCTCTTCCCACTGACTGTGGACCCCACGCACAGGGGCATCTTCAAGGAAAACTCTCAGGTTAAATCCTAAGTTTAAAGGGGCAGTGCAGAGGATGGAAAGAGGTCAAGTTTAGGATAAATGATAAAATGGATAAAAGAGGGTAATTTATGTAAACTCCTGTGACTCCATTTCTTCAGCTTATAAGAATGGGGATAATAATACCTGCAGCACAGGTTGCAAATCAGACCGCACAGGTGCATACCACACCTGGCACATTTTCTGGCACAGAATAGATACCCAATATATTTTAGTCTTCCCTTCCTAGATCTTGTCTCTTGTCCCCACCTCACCTCTGGCCCATATGTCACCATAGCTTCCCAGAGATCCCCTCTTTCCCACTGGCATCAGCCTGGCTCTAGATCAGGCTCTCCTCACCCTTCCTGCTAACCCATCCCCTCCTCCTGCCTCTCCTCCTGAATGTAGTCGATTTAATTAAATAGCCTGGCTCCAGTCCCAACTTCGCCAGTGATGAGTTGTGCACGATTAAGCAGGTAGCTGAGTCCTTGACCTCTCTGGGCTTCCTCATCTAAATTCATTCACTGGGCCAAATTCATTCACTCATTCAACAAATTCGACACATATTTATTGTTTACTATAAGCCGGGCCCTGAGAGTATAGCGTTGACTAAGTTAACTCCTGGCCCTCATGGACTGGGAGAAGAGAGAAGAAGAAAACAGTTGTGATTTCAGGGGATGATAAATATTCTACTGGAAATAAACCAAGTTGGGCTGATGAAGAGTGCCCAATGGGACCTCTCCGGGGAGGGGATAGTTCAGCTAGAGGCAGAGCAGGAACCGGCCCTGAGATGATGATGTGCAAAGCTCTTAATTTTTGATCAAACCTCTCCCGGCGTGAATCTGTTTTAGTGATTCCTTGCCTACAACATAAGTTAAAACTTGTTCGATTGTGATAGAGGCTTTCCTTGCTGCGGCCCAAATCTACCTTCCCAACCGCTCAAGTCTAAGGAGAATCCGATCTGTCTCGGCATGTCTGGCAACAGGGGAGCACACCCTGCAAGGAGCCTGTTTGCATAAGGAATGAGAAGCCTCCGGAGAAAACTCTTTGTGATTAAAGGAGGGGCCTGCCCTGTAAGCCTGACATATAGGCTTATTCCAGTTGCTGGAGGTGGGGGTGGGGAGCCCTGGGATCCAGACAGCCTGCTTGGGACCTTTGTGTGGGAGTAACCCAGAGGGGAGACAGGCTTCCCCCTGACTTTGCCAGAATCCTGAGCAGCTTGCCCTGGAGGGCTCCCGTTGGAACAGAAGTAGCTTCCCAGAGGCACAAAGAATGGTCAGGACTTAAGGTGGTTTCAAATAAGCAAGCAGAGGCAAGAGCCAAGGAAACTGGAGTTACTCCCCGTATTGGTCAGGATCTCCATAGGAAGCACAAGGTCCCCTCCAAAGGAATGGCTGAAGGAAGGTTACAGAATGGATCTCTATAGGGATGTGGGCAGGGTGAAGGAAAACCAGTAAGCGGTTCTAGGGTTAGTGTGGGGGAAGCTGTTACCATCATAGGCCTGAAAGGGAAAGGGGAAGAAGTGGTTACCGGAACCAACCAATGGACCAGAGCTGGAGCTATAGAGGGCCACAAGACAGGAGCTGTGGCCTTAGGTAAAGATGCACAGCCACCGACAAGCTGCGACCCAGAGTGGAGGGAGCACTTCCAGCTTGCTGCCAGTGACTGGCATTGGCCAAACCCAGACGGAAGCCAAAGGGCAAGGAAGTAGGGTGGCGGCAGGCCATTGAGGTCAGCCTCCTGGACACTGGGCAGGGTGTTGGAGAGCAGAAGAGAATGGGGAGGGACACAGAATGACCAGCATACGCCTTTGTCTGTAACACCCATAGGCTGACAAAGCCCAAGGAAATTGGAGGCACACTAATTTCCCCGGCTCCTCCGCATCACACACTCTCTCAGCAGCAGGGATGACTATCCCTGCACTCCCACTCAGAACACAGGGCTCAGGCTCGCACTCAGACTCGCCTTCAAATCCCAGCTCTGTCACTGTATCAGCATTACAGGTTACCACAAACCAGGGGGGTGGCTTACAACAACGGAAATGTATTCTCTCACAGTTCAGGAAGCTGAAAGTCTGAAATCAAAACATACAAGCCACTATTAGCAGCTTGGTGCATGAATAGACAAAGTGTTGAGTGGAACAGACCAACAATGTAGAAAGAAGAGCAAGTACACACTGAAATTTAGTATATGACAAAGATAGCCTTTCAGTCTGTGAAGATAAGATGAATTTTCCCTAAAGACCTTGGGACAATGGGGTAGCTTTCTGAGCTAAAATAAAATATCCACACCTCACCTTGTACACCGAAACAAATTCCTGAAAAATCAATTATTTAAATATTAAAAATGAAATCATAAAAATACTATAACAATGGGAGAATTTTTTTATTATTATATTTGGAGGAAGCAGGTCTTTGTAAGAATGACAGCAGGTCAGAAGTCATCAAAAACTTGTTTAATACATTCAGTTACATAGGGGCGCCTGGCTGGCTCAGTCGGTGGGGCATGTGACTGTTGAACCCCAGGTTGTAAGTCGGAAGAAGCAGGTTCCCGGCCTAGCAGGGAGCCCGATGTGGGACCCGATCCCAAGACCCTGGGATCATGATCTGAGCCGAAGGCAGACGCTTAACGACTGAGCCACCCAGGCGCCCCCTGAAAATAAATCTTAAAAAAAAAAATACAGGGGTGCCTGGGTGGCTCAGTTGGTAAAGCGTCTGCCTTCGGCTCAGGTCATGATCTCAGGGTCCTGGGATCGAGACCCGCATCAGCAGGGAGCCTGCTTCTCCCTCTCCCTCTGGTGCTCCCCCTGTTTGTACTCTCTCTCCATCTCTGTGTCAAATAAATAAATAAATAATCTTTAAAAATATATATATTCAGTTACATAAATACAGCATCTTTTTCCCATGGGAAAATAAACCCCATAAGCAGAGTCAAAAGATAAATGAAAAGCCGAGGAAACTGATTTGCCAATTATATCACAGACCAAGAGCTGATTTCCTTGATATTTAAACAGCTTTTACAAATCAGTAAGAAACAGACTAACTCGGGGCCCCTGGGTGGTTCAGTCGGTTAAGCAGTGACTTCGGCTCAGGTCATGATCCTGGGGTCCTGGAATCGAGCCCCACGTCTGGCTCCCTGCTCAGCGGAGAGCCTGCTTCTCCCTCTCCCTCTGCCTGCCACTCTGCCTACTTGTGCGCTCTCTCTAGCTCTCTGTCAAATAAATAAATAAAATCTTAAAAAAAAAAAAAGAAACAGACTAACTCAATAGAAAAATGGACAAAGGATATAAACACTCCCCAAAGGAGGAGATATAAGTCGTTCTTAAACATATGGAAAAAAATGTTCCCTTTCATTCTCAATAAGAGAAATGCAAATCAAAACTATGGCAAGATTTTTCATCTACAAAGTGGCAAAAATGAGCAATGCTTGCTAACACACTGTTGACCATGCTCCGACCCTGCTAGCAGGTCCTCACAACCTCCAAGGACAGCAATTAGCAGTGTCAATTAAATTTTAATTGGATATACTCTGGAGCCCAGCGATCACACTCTAAGAATGTATTTTACAAATATATTCTCACACGCGCTTAAAAAAATTCTTCGCAGCATTGTTTGCCGTGGCAAAATATGGTTGTCCATTCATGCAGTGGGATGCTATCATTCAAAAAAAGTAGGGGGTAGAACTGTCCTAATATGGAACTAGGTCCAAGACCTATAAAAGTGAACTTTGTAAAGCCTAGTGCAAGAGCAGGAGGGCTGTGGGGAACCACCCAGTTGCTGATTGATTGCCCCAGCGCACCAGCCAGCACCCACCAGAGGCGCAGTACTGTGTGCTAAGGAAGCTGAGGCTGAAGGGGGCCCCCCGGAGCACAGGCCCCTGTCGCGTGTGCACGCAATCTTATGTTTTTGTGAAATGTGCGAAAGATATTTTAACCCCAGTGTGTAAGACTACTGTGTCTTTCCCTTCAGGCTTCCCTCTGTCACACTTCCCCTTGAGTCAGGTGACGTTGGAAGAGCCAAGAGCAGTTTTGGGATCCAGCAAAAGGAAGGTGGGTTGGAGATACATTAATTATAAGTTTAGTGGGATAGATTTATGTGCCTTGTGGTAACTTCCACACAGAGTTAAGTTATTGCTTGCCATCCCTGTGCTGAAATGGCTTTCAGAAATATGCCATTTGCCTGACCTGGGATGGCCACACAAAGATATAACTCATACAGACTCACAACAGGCAGTTAATAAGTTTTTTTTATTTAAAAAAAATTTTTTGGTCGGGGGGCGCCTGGGTGGCTCAGTCAGTTGGGCATCTGCCTTCGGCTCAGGTCATGATCTCAGGGTCCTGGGATCAAGTCCCACATCGGGCTCCCGGCTCAGCTGGAAGCCTGCTTCTCCCTCTCCCACTCCTCCCTCTCTCACTGTGTGTGTCTCTCTCTCTGTCAAAAAAAAAAAAACTTAAAAGTCTGAAGTTCAGGGGCGCCTGGGTGGCTCAGTCAGTTAGGCGTCTGCCTTCAGCTCAGGTCCTCAGGTCATGATCTCAGGGTCCTGGGATCGAGCCCTGCTTCGGTCTCCCTGCTCAGTGGAGTCTGCTTCTCCCTTTCCCTCTGCCGCTCCCCTGCTTGTGCTCTCCCACGCACTCTCTCTGTCAAATAAATAAATAAAGTCTTTAAAAAAAAAAAAGTCCGGGGGTGCCTGGGTGGCTCAGTCGTTAAGCATTAAGCGTCTGCCTCTGCCTTCGGCTCAGGTCATGGTCCCAGGGTCCTGGGACCGAGCCCCGCATCAGGTTCCCTGCTTGGCGGGAAGCCTGCTTCTCCCTCTCCCACTCCCCCTGCTTGTGTTCCCTCTCTCACTGTGTCTCTCTCTGTCAAATAAATAAATAAAATCTTGGAAAAAAAGAAAGTCTGAAGTTCAATCTCTGGGCTGTCTGGCTACCTCATTCGAAGGGAGTCCTTGATGTTTCTTTTTTTTTTTTTTTTTAAGATTTTACTTATTTGAAAGAGGGAGAGAGAGAGAGTGCGAACAGGGGGACGAACAGAGAGACAAGCAGGCTCCCTGCAGAGTGGGGAGCCCAACACAGGGCTCGATCCCAGGACCCCGAGATCACGACCTGAGCCCAAGTCAGACACTCAACCGACTGAGCCACCCAGGTGTCCCTTTGGATGTTTACTTTTAATCTGATTTCACCCATGTGATAAGGAATCTGGGGCAGGATGGTGGGAAAGATCACTGGACCTGGAGTTGGGAGCTAGCCTTCCAATCTCTAGACATTACTTAAGCCCTCTGTGCCTCCGTTTCCTCAGCCACGAAACAAGGATAATAGGATTGTTGGGAGAGGATTAAATGAGATGAGCTATGTAAAGGGCTTGATGAGGTGCTGGGAGCAGAGTGAGCACCCCAGTTACCTATTTCTGTCGTGGCTATTCTCAGTGAACATCTCCGAGCCTTAGTTTGGGATTGCAGCAAACTTGGAGTTAAAACACAGAAAGCACTCCCCTAATATGCATCACAAAATGGCAGCTTTTATTATTCACTGCACAAGGAGGCACAAGGAGTTTATAAATATAAACACTGGCTCTGCTCTTTAGGACCTTACAATCTGGCAGGGGAAACAGGGAAATCTCCCTAAAAATACAGTTAACGAGGCAAATCTATGATTACCGAGCGCCAAACAACTGACGATTCTGAGAAGTGGGAGCCAATCTGTGAAAACGCACAAGAGGATCGGATGTGAAGTTCACATGGGCACAGGGCACTGTTTTTCCGACCTTTCTCCTCCCGCCTGCCCACCCTACCTTCCACTTGGTTACTGCTGCCCCCTGGTGTCAGGCACCCTCCCAGCACTCCTGGGTGACAATCCGGACACCGTTCAGCCCCGGGGCAGTCTGGAGGGACAGGAGGCCACCTACCCACGGCACAGCCGGGCAGGACTTGAAGCTGAGCTGGGTCCCACTGGGAAGAAAGGAGGTCTCTCTTCTTCAGATTCTCCAGCCTGGACAAGGACACAAACAGCAACTGCCTAGGTGGAGGAAAGGGAAAAACTGAGAATTATTGTCCCGTGGCAAGTGAAAGGCCTGTGACACATCGGGATGGAGACAGGGTCTGAGTGTTCCACATACATGGGCTGCATCTCCAAAGGTTACGGGATCACAAAGCTTTAGATTACACGGCCCCTCCCTCTCCTAGAGCTTCAGCTTTTCCCTCCCTTCCTGGCATCAATATATAAATATGTGCGTGTGTTTCCTCAAAAAGAAAATTGAAATCTCAATCCCTTTCAAGATTTGTGGTTAGATCTTTTGTAGAAAGTTGCCCAGTTTAGGTTACACTGAGGTTATGGGGTTTGGGAAAGAATATCACAGAGGTGATGTGTGCTTCTCAATGCATTGTATCAGGGACATCTGATATCAACATGAATTATTGCTGATGATGTTAACATTGACTGCTTGGTTTAAGGTGGTGTTTGCTTGGTTTCTCTACTGTAAAGTTGCTCTTTTTCCCTTTCCGTACTCTATGTGTTAGAACAAGTTGCTAAGTCCATACCACGTTCAAAGTCAGAGGAATTAAGTAAGCTATACCTCGTAGAGCAAGGGGTATCAAAGAATTTGGGATTGTATTTTAAAACCCTCACAGTAATTAGTATATTTAGGAACAGATATTTTGAGGTCTGCAAATATCCTGTTCTACCTTAAAGTTTTACCTACTGATTTTAGCATTCATCAATGGATCTTGCCTGTAGCAATTATTAATGTGATGGTCTAATGGTGATTTTCTATTTCACTTATTCCTTCTACAGTTATTAATTGGAATTCTTCTTTAAAGGAAACTTGTCCCTTCTCCCTCAGTGAGTTATTTATTCAACCATTTATTTATGTCAGTATGGATTTACAGAGATTTATTTTATTCTTTGTGTTATAATCTAATATCACTGTTATTTATTACATTGCTCAAATTGTTTCAGCCTTGGCTATTAGGACATCTTTTGAGTTGGCTCCTGCATCCTTTTGATATCCGCCCCCACTCCCCTGCTTATTTTTTAGCCCTAACTTTCTAGAAATTCAAGTTGCTCCAGGTTTATCTTGCATTAGAATTAGTCATTTTTCCAAGGAACACTGGTTCTTTTTATTGAGGAATGGTGTTTAGAAATCAACATCTGGATGTTAGATGTGCTCATTGTTAATGTGGTGCCCCTTCTTTTAGGACTTCTTAGCTGACAAAACTAGCAAATATATGTATGTATATTAGCTCGCATATACATACTATTTATATTATTTGTATGTCTGTATATATAATATATATTATATATCACACAGATATATAATATAATATATAATATATATTATATTTTATATAAAATATTATACAGATATATAATATAATAAATATTATATATATAATGCAGATATCTGTAGCTTATGAATCTATATAGAGTGATATCTACCTACATAGATCTATCACATATATTCTATAATTCTATGTGTATATGTATATAAAACAAGCATGAGTTCATGCTGGTATCTCCAACTCAAATCCAGCCCCACAAGGTTTATTCTAGGCTTTCTCCCCAACCAACCCCTCTTTCTCTGACAGTAAAAACCTTATGTCCCATTAGCTACAATTTATCTACTTATTTGTTCAAAACTAATATACATGTTAAATCATTTCAGAATTGTCAATCTGTGACAAATTTACCGACTATAATGTTTATATATGATTCCTTCTTTTTTTTTTTTTTTAATGTATGGTTCCTTTTGTCTGTAGCCTTACAGTATCCAGTCAAAACAGTGTTTTCCGAATTTACTTATTTTAGCTTTTCCCCCACCCCAACCCCCACTACCTTTTTCATATATATTTGTAATATAGTTAAATTCATATGTTACATCCTGGGACTGAATGATTTTTTTTGTTTGTTTGTATACAATTAACTTTGGTCTTTGTAGAGTTCTATGGATTTTGATAATGGTATAGTCATGTATTCACCACCATACTATACAGAACAGTTCCATCGCATTAAAAATTCCTGTGTGCTGTCACTTTAGAGTCAACCATTCCTTGTTCTCTAATCATTTCCCCTGGCTACCACTGATCTGTTTTCTTTCCCTATCCTTTTGCCTCTTCCAGAATGTCAAGCCTAGGTCAGGAGCCCCAGCTTCCATGGTATTATGAGTGTCCCCTGTCTTGGCATTAAACATTCTGTAGTCACACTTCTCACTTACTCTTCTGTGTCCCTGTGAAGCAGTATTTCCCAAATTGTCTCAAGCAGCTGTTGAGTGAGTGAGGTGTCACTAGAGCGTGAGCCCCACAAGGATAGAGATGTGTCTGTTGTGTTTGAAGTTGTGTCCTTGGTGTCTAGAACAGTGCCTGGCATACAACAGGCACCAGGAAATATTTGCTGAATGAATGAATACATGAAGATTCATATTTGTGGTACCAGCCTCCCAGATGGTCCATATGACCCTCACTTCCTGCTGTTCCCACAGGAAATCAGGGCTAGTCTGTGTAACTAACAGAGTATAACAGAGTCTGTGTAACTAAAGAGTATAAAAGCTGCATATACTCTATTTGGTCCTCTATAACAGAGGACCAAAGCTAGCTTATAAAGTTTCCGCCTTGGCTTCTTGGATTGCTAATGCTGGGGAAAGCCAGCTGCCATGTCATGAGAACACTCAAGCAGCCCTGTAGAGAGGCCCATGAAATGAAGAACTGAGACCTTCCACCAATAGCCAGCATCAACTTTCCAGCCTAACTGAACCACCTCAAAAATGCATCCTCCCATTTCAACAAAGCCTTCAGATGACTGCAGCCTCAGGAAAGACTCCAAGCCAAAACTTCTCAGCCAAACCACTCCCAAATCTCTGACCTTGGAAACTGTGAAAGATAATTTTTTATTGTTGTTTTAAGCCACTAAGTTTTGGGATAATATGTAATATAGGAACAGATAACTAATAGTGTATTGTCCTAAATAAAAGAGCTTCATGACCAAGTACATTTAGGTAACATTGGATTATACAGCTAAAGGGATTTATTTACTGGAGGAATCTTCAGAGCTTTTAATATGCTAAATGCTCATTGAGAATGCCCCTTCTCATTTAACTGTTTACTTCTTGTTCATCATGTTACCTTTCCAGTTTAGAAATGTAGTTGTAAGTAAATCTACAATCTCCCAGCATCCCAAGTAAAAGGGAGATTGTCCAAGAACAGCAGGAAAAGGAGAATCTCCTGAGGAATGAGGGAGTTGGCCTTAAAATTCCTACTCTTCACTCATTCAAGTAGCTACTTCAAAATCACCTTTCATTTGGGAATCCCACGCCTCATGGCTACATCCGCCAAGCTGGCATCAAAAGACAATGCTCTTCCTTACGCTGCATGGGTCCAAACATGGACACCCTTGCTTAACTTGCCATAACACAACTGAGATCAGAAAGACTGACAAAACTTTACATGAAATTCAGTGTGCTAGATTGAATTGGTCGTCAAAAGAGATATGTTCCAGTCCTAACCTCTGGTACTTTTGAATGTTACCTTATTTGGAAATAGGGTCTTTGCAGATGTATTCAAGTTAAGATACAGTCATACTGGATTAGGTAACTGGTGTCTTTATAAGAGAAATTTAAACACAGAGGAGACACAGGGAAGAATTACATGTAATGACAGAGGCAGAGATTGGAATGATGTTTCTACAAGCCAAGGAATACCAAAGACTGCCAACAACCATGAGAAGCTAGGAGAAAGGACTAGAACAGATTCTCCCTCAGAGACTCCAGAAGAACGAACTCTGCCAACAACTTGATTTCAGACTTCTGGCCTCTTGAATTATGAGAGAATAAATTTCTATTGTTTTAAGCCCCCTAGTTCGTGGTGCTGTGTTACAGCAGCCCTAGGAAACTAAAACATTAAAGAAAGCTAAAAGGAGGGACACCTGGCTGGCTCAGTAGGAAGAGGATGTGACTTTTGATCTCGGGGCTGTGAGTTCGAGCCCCATGTTGGGTGTAGAGATTACTTAATTAAATAAATAAATATTTAAAAGAAAGAAAGAAAGAAAAGAAAGAGGGGTGTCTGGGTGGCTCAGTCGGTTAGGCATCTGGCTCAAGTCATGATCTCAGAGTCGTGAGATAGAGCCCTGCAACCCACGCTGGGCATGGAGCCTGCTGGGATTCTCACTCTCCCTCTCCCTCTGCCCCTCCCCCTCCTGCCCCATCTGCCCCCCACCCCACCCCCACCCCCACCCCCACTCACACCCATGCATCCTCTACACCAGCCCTCACTCTCTCTCTAAAAAAAAAAAGAGAGAGAGAGAGAGAAAGAAAGGAAGAAAAATAATCTTCAGAAAAAAAGAGCTAAAAAGAATTACTCAGAGGAACATAAAATGTTGTGCTACCTACTCACGGAAAGGCCACCTTGCCCAACCTTGGCTCCCTGACTTACTGCCCGGCCAGGATCCTGCCCCACTGTGGTAGAGGCCACTTGGATGCACTCAGGTCTAACTAGATCCCTCAGGGTTCAGGCCTAAGAGAGAAAAACATAGAGCGATGCTCCTTCTAACGTTACGCAAGGTCTGAGTGATAAATCCACATTTCCTGACCCTGGATGCTCTTCATCCAGGACAACTGACATTGTGAATATCCATTCCTTTCAGGGAATGTCTTGTCCACACCCCCTCCCCCACCCCCAAAAGGGACGGATTCAATAGATTCTCTCAAAACATAGTCATCTACCGTTACTATAAGAGATACACAAACAATGGGAAAGGATAGGTTCAGTGAGCTTTCTGAAAGATCCCGAAGCCCCCAGTACTTCCCCACCATTACACATTGTTCTGTAACTGCCTATTATAAACTTTGAGTTCCGTGAGAGAAGGAAGCATGTTTGTCTCACTTATAGTTTTATCCCCAGTAGCTATCCCAGAGGCTGCTGCATAGTAGGACCGCGATAAACATTTATAGATGAGGCAGCTAGAGCCCAGTTAGGTCTGGGACGTGCTAGAGATCACACAGAGAGTTGATGGTTGAGTTAGCGCTCGAGCCCAGGAACTTTTCTGTTCCCTGACCCCCCACCTTAGCTGAACCTATTTAGCTAAGCTAATCAGTAAGTAAAGACCAAACTTCTCTTGCCTAAACTACTGCAAAACCCTTTCTGATCTCCCTACCACTATTTCTCCATACAGTTTCTATTTTTTGTTTCTTTGTTTGTTTGTTTGTTTAGATTTTATTTATTTATTTGACAGAGAGAGACAGCGAGAGCGGGAACACAAGCAAGGGGAGTGGGAGAGGGAGAAGCAGGCTTCCCGCGGAGCAGGGAGCCCAATGCGGGGCTCGATCCCAGGACCCCAGGATCATGACCCGAGCCGAAGGCAGATGCTTAACAACTGAGCCACCCAGGCGCCCCACTCCATACAGTTTCTAAACCTTAAATCATGCATGCATGTGCACACACACACACATCCACACCTGTAGACCCTCTGACCAAATCAGTCTTTCGCGTGACTGATTAAAGCATCCCAAGTCTGATTCTTTCCCACCAGTGTGGTCTTGACCTCATGTTTTCACCCTCAGGCATGACCCCTCTCATGCCTATCTTGTTTATCCAGAAAACTCCCCCTCCTCCTTGAAGATGGAGCTCAAAATGACCTGCTTTGTAAAATGTTCTTTGACCCTTCCTCTCAAGCTCAGCTCCCAGTGTTTCCATAGCAACAGACCGTTTCTGCCTCTTGGACAGCTCACATAAAATCACCTCACCCCTGCCACCAGGGAGGAAGGTCTCTGGTGACTGGTTTATCTGTTCCTCCACAGCAAGGCCCCAATGTGATGCCCATGGCCCTCATGCCTAGCTCAGGGCTTGGCACACAGTAGGGGCCCTGGGGGACTTTGTGGGGAGTTGGCTAAGTGAGGAATGAGACACGGAGGCCACTAAAACGAGCTCCCAAAAAGCAGCCGAATCCCTCTGCCCTTCCCACATCTGGAATTTCCAGGAAGTGCCATTTTTTTCTGCAACCTTCTTCAAGCAACTGAGATTATCTAAGCAGCAAGACAGAGCCAGGTGAGGGGAGAGATGGGTCGCAATGTCAAGAATGTGAGTGCCCTTCCCCTCTCCTAAGAACACTGTTCCAGGTGAGCCTCACCCAGGACAGCCCAGGCAAGATCTGTGAGAAGGGGGCAGGGAGCTATTTTAGAGTCTGGAGTGGGAAGTATCACACAAATGACTCTAGGTCTCAAGCATTCTTGTGTTGAATAATTACCTAGGGCACTCTTTCAAATGCAGATACCAGGGTACCTGGGTGATGCAGTCCCTTAAGCATCCGAATCTTGATTTCAGCTCAGGTCATGGAATCAGCCCAGAGTCAGGCTCTGCGCTCAGCGTGGAGTCTGCTTGTCCCTGTCCCTCTGCTCCTCTCTCTCTCTCTCAAATAAATATATAAATAAAATGTTTTTAAAAATGCAGATACCTGGGTCCTGCCCCCATAGTCTATAATTGAGTAGGTCAAGGGTTGCCTAGGAATCTACATTAAAAACTAAAACAGGGGCACCTGGCTGGCTCAGTAAGAGCTTGCAACTCTTGATCTCAGGGATGTGGGTTTGAGCCCCACGTTGGGTGTAGAGATTACTTAAAAATAAAATCTTCAGGGGCTCCTGGGTGGCATCAGTTAAGTGGCTGCCTTGGGCTTGGGTCATAATCTCAGGGTCCTAGGATCGAGCCCTGTGTTGGACTCCCTGCTCAGTGGGGAGTCTGCTTCTTCCTCTCTCTCTGATGCTCCCCTTGTTGTGCTCTCTCACTCATGCTCTCTCTCTCTCAAATAAATAAAAATTAAATCTTAAAAAATAAATAAATAAAATAAAATCTTTAAAAAACAACAACAAGAAACAAAACCAAAAAACTGTCCCCATTGATTCAAATGCAAGAAATCCACAGACCACACTTTGAGAAACCCGGGCCAAGAAAGTCTTTTCTGGCACCAGCTGAAGATCTGGCCTTCTCCTCTCTCTCTCTCTCAACTCCAGCCTCAGGGACCTAGATGTCTGTAGGGATCCTGGGAAGAGACAATGACCCTGGGAGGCTGACCCATGGCAGGATTCCAATAGGAAGAGAGGTTAAGCCTATAAAGTGTGGGCCCAGGGGGCAGAAAAAGCCCTGGCAGAGCAAGTCACAGAGAGGCGGATGTCAGCTCGACCCCAGGAAGACTTTCATGGCAGATCTATTGGATCACTCCCAGCTTAAGGCCTGCCATCTAGAAGGGAAGCTCCCACTATCCTTGGATAACTCTAAATTCCCTGGTGTGGCTACAAGGCCCCTCAGAATCCAGCCCCTGCTTATTTCTCCAATCCTTCACAGTCCCCCATTTCCAGAACTTAGCCTGCACCCCACCCCCACCAAACAGAACCTCTCTGGCTCCTCCAAGAATGCCAAGCCCTCGACCTGTTAGCCTTCCTTGTTTGCCTCTCTCCTCCAGGATTTGGCCCGTTCTGGTAGCTCTGCCTAACCTGCCCGGCCCCTAATTCTGTCATCTTTAAGTTAGTTCCCTCTAACCCCACAGCTGGATGACAGGTTCCTGATCTCTGCTCCTTTTATACCCCATATTAAAATTATTCACTGCCCCCCCCCAAGACCTGACATACTATTTGTACAAAAATTATTTACTGGGCGCCTGGGTGGCTCAGCGCCCAACTCTTGATTTTGGCTCAGGTTACGATCTCAGGGTTGTGAGATGGAGCCCCATGTCAGGCTCCGCATTTAGTGGGAGTCTGCTTGAGATTCTCTCTCTCCCTCTCCCTCTGCCCCTCCCCCTGCTTACACTCTAAATAAATAAAATCTTTTTATTTTTAAAGAAATATTTACTGAGTTGAACTGTTCGATTTTTTTTTTTTTTAAGAGACTGACTGAGCCAGCCAGGCGCCCTGAGGGTTATCTTTAAAAAAGAAGCCAAAGCCCAGTGAGCTGATCATTTGATGTCAGTTTGGTTCATAAAAATTTGTATTCCGGAAGACAAAGGAAATTCATTTCAGAGCAGCAACCCAGATGGAAGGGGGCGGGGAGAAGGTATCACCCTGGGTTTCCAACCCTCCAATCCAGCTTCTGTCACACCTGCCCTTGAAAAAATAGGTACTTGCCAGGCCTGTCTGGACCCACTGGGCATAGAGAGGCCCCACCAACCTTAGGTGAGGCTAGTTTCTCAAGTACTAATTCCCTGACTATCTTTTGAGTATGGCCCCCTGCAGCCGGGCCTCACCAACTCAGCCTGGTGGTACTCACTGCCTACCGTGTACCAGGCTCCAAGTGACCAAGGCAGACAAGGTCTGAGTCTCCCCAGCCCACTGGTTGGTCCCGTAGCCTGTCAACTGGGGTAAACCAGGTTTCCAACCGTGGCCTGTCAGTGGGTGTCCCTGCAAGGTAGGCCAGGAGGTCATACAATGCCCTGAGCCAGGGCAAGTGGTGGTAGAGCTGCTGGGGAGCTGTTTGGTTTCCTAGCCTACCTCTGAAGCACAGACCTTTCCAGAATGTCTTCACAGTCCCCGGAGATGGGAGAATCCAGTGTAGATGGATCCATGCCAGCCCTCCCTCACCCCCAACCCTATTCCAGGGAGATAAGCCTCGCTGGGGCCTGAGCCCCAGGGGTCAGGATATCTGAAGGCGGCTGGGGGCAGGAGCCCAGAAGTGTGGCTGTTCAACCTGCTAGTTGATTAGCTGTGTAACCTTGGACAAGCCCCTTTTCCCTCTCTGAGCCTGGGATTCCTCCTTTATAAATGGGGGAAAGGGACTAGACTGGTGTTTCGGGACCTTGACTATGAATCAGAATGATCTGAGCAGCGGCAAGAGAAAGGAACTTGAAAATGCACAAATCCCTGGGCCCCATCCCAAAGCTCCTAAACAATCTGAATTCCCATGGAGGACAGGCCTCCTCCAGCCCTGGCCCCCAACCTCACCCCAGCTGGGGAGGCTCTGGAGCCCCTCCAAACCTTCCCAGCACCCGTCCATTGAGAAACTCTTTGGGATACAACCCCTAGGCCTCCTTGGACCAGGGCTCGAGTAAGCTGCCCCATCTCTCTCTCCAAAGACTTCTGGAGCCTGAAGCACTAGTCAGTGAGCAGTTTATTATCCATCAAGCTGTCCCCAGCCTCCCAGCACCGTGGCCTGTACACAACTAGACATAGCCTTCACTCCCGTCTGTCCTCACTCCCGGCCTCGGACCCCGCTCCCATCCTGGCCCTCCAAGGCAGCACCAGGCCCAAGGGCCACACCTCAGCTAGGGGCAGGGGAGAGGAGGCAAAAGCTGGAGAAAGAGGAGCTAGATCGGCCCCAAGCTTCTGGAACCAGCACCCCAGGAGGAAGGGAAAGTGGGCAAGGCTGGGGGGAGCTGGGGTTGCCAGGCGATGCTTCAGGCAGGAGGCTCTTCTCCCGGAGGTGCAGGGAAGCCACTCAGGTCTCGGCCAATGATCTCACTCACTGTAAAGGAGGGGCAGTTGAAAGATTGGGCTAGGGACTGGTCCCCTCCTTCTCCAGAGACCCCCAATCCATTCCAGGCAGGCCTCAGTCTAGGATGCCTCTAGGCTCCTCCTCTACTGGCTTCTCTTCCACTGGGCCTCAGTTTCCCCAATGTGTCTTGATACCTGGTCCCAATCCAATCTCGCTCAATTCCATCCACGTGGGCTCCCAGGCCCCCATCCCAGCCCTTTCCTGCCGGCTCGGCCTGCAACGTTAGGGCAGTGGCTGTCAGCAGCGCTGCGGGCGGGGGGAGCCAGTGGGAGGAAGGAGACACAAAATACCAAGGCTCCTCACCACCAATCCTGACCAGTCACCACGTGGAGGGGAAAGCTGAGGCAAGGGGAAATATGCTCAACTGGGACCTCTGCAAGCCCCTGCCCCTCTCTGAAATACGGTGTCTGAATCCACAAATTGAGGGAGCTAGGCTGAATGATCTTGAAAGTGCTTCCAGCCTTGAGATTTTGTGATCTGGGGCAGAGAGCAGAGGCAGAAGGGCGGGGGCAGGTACTCCATGCACCCTTCGGAACTAAGTTTAACTGGATTCAGGCGGCCACATGCACCAAGCACTTGCCTCCTGAGACCCTCCGACTGGCCCTGAGGGACCGAGGACGCCCCATCTCTGGGAAGCCAAACTCCAGCCCTCAGCAAACATGCAGAGCAAACTCTTGCACACACTCACACTCACAGCCCCCAGTCGCACACCCACCTTCCTCCAGCGTGATACCCTGGATAGGGACACTGTCTCGGAAGTCGCTGCCGTAGCCACCCCTGGATTTCTCCTGCTCCGGAGCCCCCTCCCCAGGGCCATAGCTTGGCCCTACCTCATTGTATCCCTCAGCAGGTGGGGGGTGAACACCACTCTGGGGAGGGAAGGGGCCTTCCAGCGGTGGGGATGAAGGCAGTGGAGGCCGAAAGGGGGCTGGAGGAGGGAATGGCAGCCCCAAGGGAAATGGGGAGCCCCGTCCTCCATAGGGGTCACTAGGGAAGGGCCGGGGAAGGAAGGAGACTGGAGATGGGCGAGCACAACCGGTGGCACCCCCAGTCTCAGGAAACATCCGCAGGCCAGGTCTGTAGGATGGCGGGGGCCCCGTCTGGGGGTACAGAGGGGGTGTGCCATAGCTGAAGCCTTCTGACAGGTAAGGAGTTTCATAAGCAGGGTCTTCATGGGGATAGGAGGGGTAAGGGGGCCTGGGTGGTGAGAAGTCCATGTCAGTGCCAAAGGGAGGGCCAGGTGCTGAAGGGAAGCCGCGGAGAGACAAGTCGGGTAAAGGCTCCTCCTTGAAGATCACTAGGTAGGAGGGAAAGCAGGAGGACACACTGGTGAGAGGGCTTGCTATCTCCCTACTGCACAGCTTCCAACCTCCTCTCCATCCCCAGGCTTCAGCCGTAGCTTGGCCCCTCACCATGAGGGCCCTGCATCCCTCTGCCCCTGCCTCAGCTCTCCATATCCCCACCCCCCCACTGTGGGCTGTCCTAGAGCGTACCAGGCAGGAACTTGAAACTCTGGGTAGGACTGCGCTTCCTCCGCCCATTGGAGACATAAAAGTAGACCTGGACTGGCCGGGACACCCGCTTGTTGCTGTACTCGGGGACAGTCAGGGTCAGCGTCACCTGGGGAAGGGCACAGGATGAGGCAGGGAGCCTTCAGGGACCCAGGCTCAGCCCAGCCCTCCCAAGGACCCAAGCTCCACCTCCTGGCTTTTTTCATTTGCTTAACAGCAAAGTTCATTCCCTCGAGATGAACCTGCTTCTACGGTAGCCAGGCCACCTCCTCCGGAAAAGAAAAGGTAGCTTCTGGACTCCATTCCCATGGGCAAGAGAGAGAGCTGTGAATTTCCTGCCTTCTCCTGCCACCCCCCAGGGGTGGGTGCCCTAGTGACCCTGGTACCTCGTTGCTCTGCAACCGGTTCACTGTGGCCTCCTCCTCCCATTGCAGCTTCCCATCTGTGCAGGAGGAACAGAGAGCTCCAGCCCAGCTCCAGGGCCCCTGCCCCATGCCCCCTGCCATTTCCCCTCCTGCTAGAGCCAAGGCCAGACTCAGAAGTCCCCTACGGGGCCTGGCTCACAGAGGAGCCCACTGAGTGTTTATTCAATTGGATGGAAGAGGCAGCAAACTGAAACCAAGAGAAATGGCAGGGCCAGCCCAGGAACCAGAGAGAATTCATAATGGAGGCAACTCTTGAACCCCCTCCCCCATCCAGCTCCAAACATGCCCTCCCATGACAGTGCTGGGATGAAGTTCAAGGGTAGGAAAGGGTTCTAGCTTGAAGGAAGACCACGAGACCCCAATCTCAAGATCTAGAACCTCTGAACCTGCTTTGACATGGTCTCAGGGTGCTAAATTTGAGTGTAGGGGCTGGGGCTCTTGATGGGCAGGGTTAGGGGAGGTGGTGGTTTTACCCAGACCCCTCAGTCTCCCCTTCTCCAGCCCTGCAGCTGCCCTGAGGCCCCTCACAGGCTTTGTAATCACAGGCCCATAACTGCTACCAGGCCCATAACTCAGGAGGGTTTCAGGAACTCACCACCCCGAGACCAGGAGTCGCATGCTCCACTGACTGAGCCAGCCAGGGACCTCCCCCGCTCTCTAGAGCCTTTGAGATTGCTGTCACAACCACCTCCCCATGGGAAGCAGACAGGACAATGGGAAGGGCAGTCTCTCTGTTCCCTTTTACAGATGAGGAAACAGAGGCTCCACTTGCTAGCTTAGGGACAGCGCCAGAGATCTTTCAGCTGCGCGGTCCAAACTCTTCCTGCCTGCCCCCCGCCCCCGTGGGTGCTCACCAGGGCCCCTTTCGATGAACACCACCTTGGAGTCTGGCAGGAAGTTGGAGCCAGTGAGCACTAGTTCCTCTCCTCCTCTCACGGAACAGGCACTGGGGCTGTACGCCTCTACCTGGGGCAGCTCCTGGGCTGAGCGCTGGGCTGCAGAGCAGGGCAGGAAAGAAGCTGGCTGGGCTGAGTACAAGAGGACAGGACCCTCTGCCCCCACCCTCCTTGGAATAACTGCCGCAGGACCCTGGAGGAGTCCTCCTCAGCAGCAGACACACAAGTAAATCAACAGTATCCCTGGGGTCACACAGACCAGGTAAGGAGCCTGGGCAGAGAGAGAGAGATGAACAAGGTCACCAAAGGCCAGAGTTACCCAAACAGGGACACAGAGCCACCCAGGGACAGATGGAGGCCAGGGCCACTCTAGTCCAGCCCAGAGACAGAGTCTGCAGCAGGGATAAATTAGAACACTGCCCCCACCCCCTCCATAAGAGAAATCAGTGCTGAGTCCCCTTTCAGGGCTACCTAGGACAGACAGGACACAGGACACGACGCAGAGGACATGGGAAGTCACACAGACACACAGAGAAGGAGCGGCAGGAGACACAGAGCCGGCGCAGGGCCTCTTTGCTCACAGCACTCAATGGGCACTGATGCTGTCTGCACCGAGGCCACCTTCCCACTGCCCTGGGGCACGTGCACCCGGAACACGAGCCGCACTCGTGTGTTCTTGCGCCCAATGTCTGTCTCCCCCTTCCGCAGCTCGATGTCTGAATTCCGGAGCTTCAGGATGCCAGCACAGTCAATGCTGAAGGCAGAGAATGGAAGGCAAGCCCTCCCAGCTGAAGCCAGAATAGTGATGCCCCCATAAGAGGGAAGCCCCCACCCTTCATCCAAAGCCTTGAATGACTTCGTCTGGGAGCCTTGAGGGTGGGGGGTGATTTTCTAATCAAAGGTGGTCTCTCCAAGGTGCTCCCTAACCCCCAAAGTCCTCTTCTAGATCGTGAGAAGCCTGAAACCTGCTCCTAGGGGTGATGTCTAGCTCCTCTGGGAAGAGGAAGAATGGGACTAGCTTAGACCTCATGGAAAAGTTGGTCCTAAAGCCCGAAGCCTGAGGGGAAGTGAAATGGGGACCTACTTGGCTGCCATGTTGTTCTCAGGAAGCAGGGTCATCTCCAACACTTTGGTACCACTGACGACAGCTTCATAGCTAGCCGTGGCCACCATCTTGCCCGTGATACGGTGCACCTGATAGAAGGCATGAGGCCGCAGGTTCCTTTCATCTGCAGTGCCAATGAACATCTGTAGAGTCAGGGGCTTCTCACTGTAGCCTAGGAGCTGGCAGAGGGAGAGAGAGGCCACCCAGTTGAAATCCCCACTGTCTCATCCTTCATCCATCCCTGGGTTTTCAGTCCACCAGGGGATGAGGATGGTGAAAGATAAAGGATATCCTGGAAGGGATTCCCAGGGGGAATTGGGCACCAGCTGTGGAGAAAACGTGGCCTGGAGTTCACAGTGCTATTCTTGGAATAAGGCCCAAACTGGGCTGGGCAAAGGGGAAAATCTTCCAAGAGAGACTGCCCCAACTCAACAGACAACCTAACTCCCAGTGAACTTTGGCCTCAGCCTAACCCCTCCCCCACATCTGGCACACCACCATTTTCCAGAGTAGACATGAGGCTGGTGTCCCATGGGAAGAATGGAGGGGGGGCGGGGTGGAGGGACAGAGAAATAGAAAGTATATCCGGGTCCTTGAAGTGCACCCTTCCTCCCCTAACTCCAGCCCCTCCCCCAGGCTGCCTGCAGGGTCAATGCTGAGAGGGAGTGTGGGAAAGGGCAGTGCCATGGGTCGGCACAGCTGGAGCCCATCTGCAGGGATCTGGGACTGGAGAAGAGAAAGACTATCAGGCCTGCCCTCTGCCCCTTACCTTGACTACAGGGTGACCACCAGGGGCGGCTTTGACAGCCCCTCGGCTGCCCTCAGTCTCATAGTGGGCCCGGTGGTGGGCTCTAGGCTGCACCTCGATCCTCAGCTCCAGCTGCTCATACTGGCTGGGCAGAGGCCAGTCCAGCGGGGGTAGGGCAGAGGTCCTGGAGAGGAGAGAAGAGCACTGATCATCTGCAGCCTCAGACGCCAGTCGGAGAAGCACTGGGCCCAGCTCCCTGGGATGTGAGGGAGGAGGGGGTGTGGGTATGGGAGAAAGGAAATCACAGCAGAAATAAAACAGTCCAAAAGCCCAGAAGCAAGGGGAAATAGGAGACACCCCTCTCAGAGCCCCTTGAGATGAGGGTGTGGAAAATGGCCCCAGGCCTGAGACTCCCTTCTTTCCAGCTCTGAGCACAGGGTTTGGGGTGGCAAGGGTTCATTCACCTGGATACAGAGGTGAACCTAGACCTAATCCTAATCCCCAGACCTGGATGGGAAGAGTCAAGTAAAGGAATACCACTTCAGACCAGAAAAGTCCTCAGAGGTTCACCCCTTTGTTTTTCAAATAAGGAAACTGAGGCCCCAGGGGAGTAGAATACAGCAGGCCAAGCAAGCCAGTGACTGACAGAAGCCAGGACTGTTTCCAGCACCTTTTCCTCTAGTTGGGGCCGGACAGGTCAGGTCCAGAAAGCTGGGGGTTACAGATGGGCAATTTTCCTGTATTGAGCTCGAAGACATCCTCCAGGTGGTGGCTGGCAATGTCTGGAGACAATTTGGGGAGTCCCAACTAGGGGAGAGGATGCCACTAGCATCTAGTGGATAGAGGCCAGGGATGCTGCTAAGTCATCCTCAGGTGCCCACCACAGCCCCATACAACCCTGCCCTACAGGAACCCAGGGGAACAGGCATTAAGGCTTCTTTCCCCAGATGGAGCCAGCTCAATCTGACAACCCCAGATTTAGGATTCTTGAAATGGGCAGGGTTCTTTGAGAGTGAAAGGGGTGGAAGAACTATAAGCCCTGCTTGTTTTAATATGAATTCTTGGACTTGCAAGCTATTTTATTCAAATTAGCAGCTACACTTTTAATCAATGAGTCAGGGCCCTAGAAATTAAGTGAGGGAAGAGAGACTTCCTGCTACCCAGTGCAGGGCTGAAATCCAGCCAGGCTCATGCCCAGCCAGCGCCAGCACAGAGCTGGGGGTGGGGGACACCCTAGAGGCACTCCTTCTTCACCTAAGTGGTTCTCCTGGGGGGTAGGGAGGTTTTTCCTTATTCGTCCACAGGGAGTGATTGTCCTTTTGCAAATTATGTCTGGAGGGGGTGGGGTTTGGGTTTGGTTCGGTTTGATAATTCTCCCCAAAACTGGGTAGATGGCAGCCATCAAGCTGGTCGCAGATTCTCTTTCGAAATGCCAAGGGCAGAGAACCAGGACCTTTCTTCAAACCCATCCCTTGACCTTCCTGCTCCCTCAGTGGGATGGCTGGAGACACAGGTGGGGCTAGGCACACTCCTCACCTGAAGATGGGGCTGTGTCCCCCAATCCGGGCCTTGGACCAAGCCAGCGGGGAAGGCACGGCCAGGTAGTCCATGCCGGCCACCTCCTTCCGAGGCCCCCCGGGGGGCGCCGCAGTCTCCTCAGCTCCTGCCTGCAGCTTCCCATTGCACGGGGCAGGCTCCTCAGACCGAGGCAGGGCCACGGCCTGCTCGCTGGAAGTCCGCCGGGTCTTCTGCGGGATGCTCTCTGCCGGTGGGGCTCCCACGTAGTCGAAAGGGCCGGGGGAGCCAGGGTCCCGGGCCAGAGGCAATGGGGGTGGTGGCGGTGGCTCGGGCCCCTCCTCCCCTAGGCTGCCACGGCGGGACAGAGCTGGGGAGGCCGAAGACGGGGTTCCCGAGCTGGAATAGCGCCGCTTGCCACATGGAGAGGCGGGCCGTGGGGAGGCTGGGGTGGGCCCAGGAGCGCTGAGGAGTAGCCAGCTATCCTCTGGCCCCCGGCCTCCTCCGGGGCTCGGACCATACAGGTTCCAGGGATCGTCGGGGGTCCACGGCCTAGGGGAGGCCCGGGGCGAGGGCAAGGGGGATCCCAGGCCAAAGCGCGAGGCTGCCTCGTTCAGCTCAGACTCCACCTCGTCACAGGCTGCGTACAGGGCTGCCTCGTCTGAAGCATCCGAGAAGAAGCTCCACGAGGACAGGCTGCTGCTGCCGGGGCTGGGGCTGAAGAAGGGGCCCCCGCCCTGGCCGCCTGTCTCTCGGTAGCCCCCAAAGCCTTCTGGCGGCGGGTAATCCCTGGGGGAGCCGTCCCCCCAGGTATCGGGGTTGTCCTCCAGCGCAGCCGGTGGGTCAGGCGGGGGAGAGATGGAGGTGATGCGGATGCTGGGGCATTCAAGAACACGGCCTCCCCCAGCCCCCCCGGAACCCCCTCCCGGGCCCCCCAGCCTCACTGACCGGGCGGGCTGGCTCTCCCAAGTGCCAGGTGAGGGGGCCGGGCGGGGTGGTGGCGAATGCATGCCAGGCCGAGGGGGTGGAGGCCGGGGAATGCCAATAGGGGCAGCGCCATAGGGAGGGGGCTCCCCCAGGGCCAGACGGCAGCATGGCGGGGCGTCCTCTGAGTCCAGTTCTGTCAAAATGGGAAGGGAGGGGGACAGAGAGAGGGATGCCACAGGAGATGGGGACAAAGAGAAGCAGGTGAGATGTCTGGGTCCCTTGAGTGGCCAGCCCTCCGAGTCCTGTATGCCACCCCCTCCTCAGAATAAGGTAGGGGGGGTCCCTGAGGTGCCCTTCAGAGCCCCAAAGACAAAAGCAAAGTTGGACCTCAGAAGGTGGAGTACACAGATCCAGACGTCCCAGGCCTTTTCCCACTCGGAGAACCTGACACTCCTGAGCCCCTGGCCCTGGGACCTGGGGTACCAGACGGGGCGGGTCTTAAGGTGAAGGAGGCGACTGGAGAGGGGCTGGAGCTGGGCCTGGAGGCGTGTTTAGGGAGGCGCTGGGCTGGGCTGGGGGCGACTCACACATGAACCCAATTAGCAGCGGTTCCCAAACCCCCAAACGGTGCTGGCAGGAGCCCCAGTTGCCATCGCAACGGTGGCCAAGGGGGGGGCGCCGGGGCTGTGGGGACAAGGGGAGGTGGCTCCTCCCTCGCTCCCCCCATCTGGGGACGGGGGTGCAGCGGAGGGGATGCTGCGTGCCGGGCCCGAGCCCGGCCCCGGGGAGGGGGGCGCGGGCAGCGCGGATTCCGTGAGAGCGGCCGCCGCCGCCCCCGGCTTAGTCCCCGCCATCTGCCTCTCATTGCGGCCGGCGGAGGAGGGGGAGGGGCGCCCTGGCGGGACCCGAGAGCTCCCCCAGCCCCCGGCGTCGGGTCCGCGGGCCCAGGGCCCGGTCCGCCAGCCGCACGGTCCAGAGAGCCCCCCCTCCCCTGGCGGAGCCCGGGGCTCTCGGGGCCGCTCTTCCCGCCCGCCCCCCATCCCAGTGACAGACGGCCCAGCCGAGAGGCGGCGCGCAGCCAGCGGCACCCCCACCCCCACCCCAGTCACGACCTAAAAAGGAGAAAGTGGTGCCCGGCCCCCAGCCTCACCTCCGCAGACCCCGGTGCCCTGCGACTCCCCTCCACCTCTGAGCCCCTCATCCTCCACCCCAGGCTCGCTGCCCTAAAATCCCCAGACTCGGGATCCCCGGGCCCTTTCCTTCACTGACTCCAAGACCCCTTCCCAGCCCCGCACTAACCTTCCCCCGACCCCCCCGCGCCCAGCGGGGGGGTCTCCTTTTCCTCCCCGAACACCAGCTTAAATTCCAGCTCCTCATCCTCGCAGCTTGCGGCCCCCATGGAGCCGGCCAGAGCCCCCAGGTCCCGGTCTGGGTGGGAGGGGGGGAGCTCAGGAGGCTGCCGTATCTTCACCCGTGGCTCCCTCCCTCCCCTCCTCTGAGACGCCCCCTCCTCCGCCGCTGCCTCCTCCCTCCGGACGCCCCCTCGTTATTATAGAAACTTTTCCAAACTTTTTTCCCCAAACTTCTTCAAAGCGCCCCCCCCCAGCCTGTCCCTGATTGGCTGCCCGGGATGCTCCAGCCCCTCCTCCAGGGATGAGATGGGAAAACCACGCGCCCCTCGTTCTCCCCCACCCTCCCTCCCCCTGTCCTCTCTCCAGTCCCTCCCCCTCAAAAAAAAAAAAAAAAAGGAACAAAACTGAATTGGAAAAACGGTCCCTCAAGCGTGGTGCGACCTTACTGAAGCTTATTGGCCCGCACTCGTGACAATCATATCCCTCAGGGAGCACTACCACCACACACACCCCCAATTTAGTCTAAGTTCGGGGGCTCCGGGTCCGAGCGCCTTAAAGCGGATACATCCTGGGCCTATAGTGTGGAGAGCCCAGGGAGATCTTAAGTTCTGAAGAGTTGTGCAGCCAGCAACTCTCAAGGAAGGACACCTCTCCGCCCCTTTCCCTCCAAGCCTTGAGGCCCAGCGGCCTCTGGGGTTCAGAGTGGCTACAGGCTGCTCTGAAAAGGAAAAGGTCATCGCTCCCCTGAAGCCGCCTTGCCTGGACTTTCTGGAAGCCCAACCGAGTCAGCCCTCTCAGCCACCGTCTCTCCCCAACCCTCAAAGGTGAAGAACATTTAGGCGTCTTGGGGAACTGTTCAAAGGTCCATAGCCCCTGATTGGGCGGTGATCCAGGCCGGGCTTTACCGCTGCCCTATTCCCAGCCACCCAGAGGGGCCATTAATTAGCCTCCACGGGAAGTCGGCTCCCTACTCCCTAGAACCGTAGTCTGGAATGAATCTCTGATCCGATAGCATCCCGCTCCGACTAGCTTGAAAAATCCTAGCCAGGTTTTCTAGGAGCCCGGAGCCCGGCGACCTTGTGGGCCCCAGGGTTGGACACCTGTCACCTGGGCGGGGGGAGGAAGGAAGACTCGGACTGGCGTTTCCAGGAAGGGCAGGCATGGTGGGGCCCTGTTGGCATGAGAGGGAATTAGATAGGAGATTCTTGACTCGGGAGGCGGACCGGGGTGTGGGAGGTACCATTCCCCGCCCCACCACCAGCACCGAAGGTGTACTTCAGACCTCTCTAACAGGCCGCAGCGACCTTTAATCTAAATCCCTCCAGCTCAGGGCTGCACCCCCTGCGGCGCCCCAGCCCCGCACCTAAACGGTTAAGCTACGGCCCTCGGGTCAGACGTTTACAAACACTCGGGAGCCGGGCGGGGACCGCGCCCTTTACTCTAATGAGAAACAGGCTCTGCGGGGCAGAGGGGAAGAGGGGAGGGCTGGCCCGGCGGGCCGGAGCTCCGCCGCGGCCGAGGCGGCTCCCCTCCCTTCCCTCCCGTCCTCCCGCTGGCCCGCCCTGGGGACCCCCCCAGCCCCCGGGGACCCCAGTGACGTGCGGAGCTGCTCCGGCTCGGAGCCCAGGACCGCGACGCTGGAGGGGCGGGGATAAGAGGCCAGGCCGGCGGGGAGAGAAGAATGTCCCGGGGCCGAGCGGGGAGGCGGCCTGGTTTGATTTTTTTTTTTTACCCCCCCCCCCCCGCCTTTGGTTGGTCTCCTCGGGTTACATTTCCCTTCCAGCTTCATCTCGGAAATAAAGGAAGGAGAGACCCACGGGGAGGGAGAGCGAGGAACACCCTGAGACCCGCGACCAGCCTCCACCTAAGGGGGGGGAGCAGAGGGAGGAGGGAAGCGGAGGCTAGAAGGGCACGGGTAGAGACCCCAGTCCGGCCCCTGATTCCCCACAAGCCACCCCCACGCCCCCCTCCGCTGTACAAGCAGACGCGCACATTCTTTTCAAATGTCATATTTCCTTTGATCCTGGGCAGCGTTTCTCCATGTGTCTGGCTCAGCAACTGCCCAGCCAGCCACCTCCCCCTCTCACCCCCCCTTTGTATATTTTCCTGGAGAACCCTCCCCTCCTCCAAGCATCTGGAAGGCCCTGAGGGCTGGCGTCGGCGCACATTCCCCTGGCGACTCGGGCCTCGCCTCCCAGTGACTCAATTTCCCCTCTGCGGGTTTCGGGGGGAGGGTGGGGAACAGAGGAGAAGAGTTGAGAGTTGTTGAGCGCAAAAGTGGTACGAACGAGCCTGAAGACCGCTCAGAGTGCCAAGCTGCTCTCCGGGGAAGTGGAGGGGGGTGGCCCCCGGAGTCTGAAAACCCTCCGATCCGTCTGGGCTGCGGCAGAGGGATGGAATTTATGACTTCTACACTGTCCTGCCTGTGGAAGAGCGGGTATTTGTAGGTTTAGATTGCCCTACACTTCCGCTCCCTGGCGACCACAAAGACCCAGCCGCCCTCCCTTCGGGTCCCAGGTTTCTCGCCCGCCTGCCTTTGTTCTCGCTCCGCTGTCCCCTAGCGGGCAAACCTGAGCACAGCTCGGCTGTCTCACCTTGTGTTGGTGGAGCGTTTTGCCCTCTACTCTGCACTTTCCCAGGCTTGATTCAGTGACCTTGGAGGGACGATATTGTTTTTGGGTTTTGTTTTGTTTTGTTTTGTTTTGTTTTTTGTTTTGTTTTGTTTTGTTTTTAATTACACAGATACATTCTCCTTGTAAACGACTCAAGCCATACAAAACTATATAGTAAATCGTGATAGTCCACTATTTTGTATACATTTATTAGCATATATGTACACACACTTGCTCTTTTCAGGAACATGAGACCATTGCTGCAAGCATTTTTCTTGACTTGCTTTTTTTTTTCTCTCTGTTAACAAATGGCTTGAAGATCTTTTCCTGTCAGTCCATGTGCATCTGAAAATGGTGATAAACATGCCCATCTCTTCAAGGGAGGTTAGTGACACAGCTAGGTCTGTGGGTCCTTTACCAGTGCTAACTCCTTCATCCATGCCACATCTTACATAGATCAGTCTTTGCCTGGGCTTCCCCAAAAGGCTGAGCCTGAGACAAGAATGACATGTGGGCAGCTTACTGTGGAAAGCAATCCTGAGAGACAAGCCAGTGGGGAATGGGAAGAGGGAAACAAGGAAGGCAGGCCCAAGGATGTGGTACTGAGCTGGTCGCTGTCTGAGCAACTGGAACATTGTCCCACTGGAACCTTCTGTGAGCCATATAGAATGTGATTCAAGAGACAGAGAGAGGAGTGGCTCAGTCGGTTAAGTGTCTGCCTTTGACTCAGGTCATGATCCTGGGATTGAGCCCCACGTAGTCATCATCGTCAGGCTCCCTGCTCCTTGGGGAGTCTGCTTCTCCCTCTCCTTCTGCCCCTCCCCCTGCTCCTTCTCTCTTGCTCACTCTCTCTCTCAAATAATTTTTTAAAAATCAAAAAAATATGTATAAAAAGAGACATAGAGAGGAATATTTATCCACTCACTCTTACCCCCAGGGTCAAAAGTTGCCCCTTGAGTGTTAATCCCCTCACTCTTCCACGTTTACACAAGTGTCAAGAATGGCAGATGCCCCACAAGGCTGCAGCAAAGGAGTCCCTGGGCAAAGGCAAAGAAAGGAGCTGTAGTTGGGAGCAGATACTGTCAGGTGACACCTGCAAGCGGCTGGTTGCCACGGTAACAGCTAGAGTAAGAAGATGGATGGAGAGTCTATGAGGCAGCCAGGATGCGTCCTGTACAAGATCATTCAGACAAAAAATATGTATGTTCAGAGGCAGTTCTAGGCATTGGGTACCTATACTTATAAACCAAGCCCCCAAGAATTGCCAGTTATTATCAAGCTGGAAATATATTTCTTCCATGACATCTCCCTCTTCTTTGCCCCTGTAACTGTAGAAAAGTATCAGTTTTATTCATGCGATATCTATCTACTTCCTTTCTATTCCCTTCATTGCCATCCCAATTTAGACCTTGATTTTTTTCTGACTTAGACTCTCAATAACAGCATCTAACATCAGCCTTACACATTTGACAACTGAAGTATATATATCATTTTTAAAGCCCATCTCTTCTGTAACAAAAAATTATTTTCAGTATTAATCATGATATGAAACACAATCATGGCCAGAAAAGAAATATAGAGAGTACAAATTTTCTTTTATTGACCTAATATGCTCATAGTAATGCCAGTACTATATGCCAGTAATGCATATATATAACACACACATCTATAGGTATATACGTGTGTGTGTGTGTGTGTGTGTGTGTGTGTTATAGTACAAGAAAGGAAAAAAGCAATGGGTTAATAATTGTAATTATATACGTATACTTTTCATTTTAAATAAAAAGGAAAAACATTTACATATTGGTCTAAGAATAAATTATAACATTATAATTTCTGTTCCAGGTCTTAATTTTTGCAAATTTGTCAATGACTTTGTAAAAATTGATCTTCCCATATAGACAATAGAGCCAGATTTGCTCATCTATCTCACTCAGTGGTTGATCAAAGAAAACTTTTTAATAATGTTAAATGTTGGGGCGCCTGGGTGGCTCAGTCGGTTAAGCATCTGCCTTCAGCTCAGGTCATGATCTCAGGGTCCTGGGATCGAGCCAGCTTCTCCCTTTCCCTCTATCCCTCCCCCCTACTTGTGCACTTGCTCTAGCTCAAATAAAAATAAAATCTTTAAAATTTTTTTTAAAAATAATTTTAAATGTTTTTGAGATATAACTCATATATCATAAAATTCATTCTTTGAAAGCATACAACTCAGTAGATTTTAGTATATTCACAAAATTGTGCAACCTCACCATATATATCTAATTCCAGGACATTTTCATCACCCCAGAAAGGGTGATTAGTAGTCATTCTCCATTCTCCCATTCCCCTAACTACTGGAATCCATTAACCAACTTTCTGTCTCCATAGATTTGTTTATTCTGGACATTTCATATAAATATAATATGTCAACTTTTGTGCCTGTCTTCTTTCACTTAGCATAATGTTCTCAAGGTTCACCCATGCCATAGGAATCAGTACGTCATTCTTTTTTATGACTATCAATTTTAATTTTGAAATTTTTCTTTACACAAAGCAACAGATATATAGTTAGAAAAAAACTGTTGCATTGCTTATTATTAAACCCTTTTATTAGTATATAACTTTTCACATGTTTACATCTTATCTCCCAATTAGATAATATATACCTGAAAGGAGCTACTAAGTTTTGGGTTGATTTGTTATACATTGTTTGCTCAAGCTTGAGGTCCAGTAGCTAGGTGATGAGATCTGGGCCCTTGCACCTGAGCTTGGTGCCATGATGGATTAGACTTGAAGATTTTTTTTTTTAAGATTTATCTATTTATTTGACAGAGAGAGACACAGCGAGAGAGGGAACACAAGCAGGGGGAGTGGGAGAGGGAGAAGCAAGCTTCCTGCCAAGCAGGGAGCCCGACACGGGGCTCGATCCCAGGACCCTGAGATCATGACCTGAGCTGAAGGCAGACGCTTAACCGACTGAGCCACCCAGGTGCCCAAAGATTTTAATTTATTTTTTTGTCAGAGAGAGAGAGAGAGAGCACAAGCAGGGGGAGTGGCAGGGAGAGGGAGAAGCAGGCTCCCCGCTGAGCAGGGAGCCCAATGCGGGACTCGATCCCAGAACCCTGAGATCATGACCTGAGCTGAAGGCAGACGCTTAACCAACTGAGCCACCCAGGCATCCTAGACTTGAAGATTTTAAGGGGAAGGGATGACTATGGGAGGGATGTGAATTGCTATGACTAACAGGCAGGCTGTGACAGACTTAATTTTCCAGAGATATATGTGTTTAATCCCATTCAACATACCCTCCTTACAGTGTAACTCCTAGTCCTTCTACCCAGAGATGAGAGGTCTATGTTCTCCCCCTTGATTCTGACCGGGGGCTGTTAACTGCCTCGACCAATGGCATACAATAACTTTCAAGACTAGGTCATAAAAAGAATACAGGTCTTGTCTGGAACTTGATGGCTCACTTGCGCTCGCGCTCTCTCTCTCTATCAGTACTTGCCATGTTGCCCTTAGTAGGGCAGCTCCACAACTATCTGGCTTCCAAGCTCCTTCTATCTTGCTATTCCACTATCCCTAGCATTCCACTTCATGGAAGACCCATAAAGGATCCAGCTCAAAGTCCAGCCATCATGACCATATCTAAACCAAGAAGAAAAAAGAAGAGCAGAAGAATACACACCCTCTCCATCCCCGCACCATTTATATTTACTTCCAATTGGCCAGAATTTAGAGTCATATGACCACATATAGAGCTGTAAGCGAGGCTGGGAAATGTGTTTATTCCAAGTGGACATGCGTCTAGCTAAAAATGTCATGTTCTATTACTAAGGAAAATGGGGAGAAAGACTCCTGGAGCCAATTAGCAGCCTCTGCAAACTAGAGAAATGGGACTTGGGGATTATCCATAAATTCCAATTACATACATAGTCTCTTTCCTCTAATACAGGATATTTTCTTGACTTACTACATAATTATCCTCATTATGTATTACACAGAACAAATCAAGTTCATTTTATAGCTAAGAAGAAACAGCTTAATGAGATTTATGGTTATCCTATTTTAGGGATGCAGTCCATGATGTTGTCTAAAGCAAGAGTCCTCTCTCTGTAACCAGGGACACTATTCTCTCAAGTCTCAGCAAGACGTATGCTTCTCCTGAATTATCATGCAAAAGGCAAAACCATAGAGACATTTAAAATGGCAGATGCTGAGCTTTTGTGGGCTAAGCATTCACAATATACATTATACATTCACAATATATATTATAGACCAATTTGCAATCAATTTGGTTCAATCTAAAATTACGTTCTGTCAGGACTCTTAACTATAGAGAACAAACTGAGGGTTGCTGGAGGGGAGGTGGCAGGGGGATGGACTGAAAGGGTGATAGGCAGTAAGGAGGGCACTTGTTTTGATGAGCACTGAGTGTTATATGTAAGTGATGAATCACTAAATTCTCCTGAAACCAATACTACACTATATGTTAACTAACTTGAATTTAAATAAAATCTTGGGACAACCCTGTCGGGACCCCTCTCACTCTTGAGAGCTTTTTCTGTATCTTCACTTAATAAACTTCTATCATTTTACTCACAAAAATAAATAAATAAATAAATAAATAAATAAATAAATAAATAAATAAATAAATAAAATCTTGGAAGTATAAATAAATAAACGCAAAAATCTTGTTACCATAAAAAAAATTTTTTTAATAAAATTATGGAGCCCTGGGTGCTCAGTCAGTTGGGCGTCTGCCTTCGGGTTCTGGGATCAAGCACCGCATCGGGCTCCCTGCTTGGTGGGGAAGTCTGCTTCTCCCTCTCCATCTGCCTCTCCACCTGCTCATGCTTTCTCTCAGTCTCTCTTTCTCTCTCTCTCAAATAAAAAAATAAAATTAAAAAAAAATAAAATTATGTTCTGCCGTTTTTAATAAATTCATGATCACACACATTAAATTTCATGATCACATAGAATTCCCCAGATTTTGCCTTAGAAATTTCCTGCAGCTCCTTCTGAATATCATTCTTATTTACTTTGACATGTTATTGTTTCTCACCCTCTGATTCATCCTGGTCACAGGAAAGGAAGTGAGGTATGGGGTGCAAAACAGTAAAGCACTCTCCCTTCTGCAAGAGGGACACAATGAAAAAACATTTCAAAGAAGACTATGAGACTGGGTTTTCCCAAGACTCCTAGTTCTTTTCTTATGTCCATATTTGGGGGGGGGGGTTAGATTTTTTTATTTTTAAGTAATCTCTACACCCAACATGGGGCTCGAACTCACAACCCCGAAATTAAGAGTCGCATGTTCCACCAACTCAGCCAGCCAGGAGCCCCTCTTATGTCCGTATTTGGATTGTCAAGACCTTGATCTTTTTCCAGATCATTATTCTCACCTTCACTGCAGAATCCCCCGCCCCCTTTTTTTAAAGTAGGCTCCACACCCAGCACGGAGCCCAACTCGGCGCTCCAACTCACGACTCTGAGATCAAGATCTGTGCAGAGATCAAGCTCTGAGCAGAGATCAAGAGTTGGACCTTCAATCGACTGAACCATCCAGACACCCCAATCACTGCAGAATCCTGATAAGGTTGCAAATTTATCTACAGTTCAACAGTATGCAAGATCAGTTTATATCTGACATCTACAGAGAAAGGTGCATGCCACTGTGCTATATTTTCTTCTGTGCTTTCAGATTGATATTCTGTGTTCTAAGATTTTTTATTCTTCCACCTTTAGCGATCCAATACCATCGGAAGCAAAACCAAGCCTTAAAATTCCACATCCCTCATCACCTTTAACTTGTTCTATAGGAACTGTTACCTGGTCCCTTAGAATCTCATCTAGCTTGCTTTGCTAGAATATGGAAGGAGTCTCATTTCCTTTTGCTCAATCTTTACTCCATATCCAAGTCCATATGTCCCACATATTCTCTGCATACAATCCTACCTATTAGTGAAAAGGTTTATTGAACAATCATTTAATTCACTGTCATGGAGATATCATATTGAGGTTAAGTGCTCTTTGTACTTTGACCTGGTGACTAATACATGGTATTGTTTATCCAATACTGGAATAGATGGTTCATGAGAAACAAGATGTGGTAGACAGAATAATGGTCCCCAATTATTAGGTAAGAGTCTGAGAAAAAAATTTCAGCAGTGTTACTGTACTGAGAAAACAAAAATCGGAGTTCAAGACCTGTCAAGAAGGAGGACCCTGATTAAAACCCCTGGATTTCAGTTAGGGCCCCTGAAGAACTTATACCCTCAGACTAAAGCTGTATCAGTAAGGGTTCTATCAAGAGACAGAAATCACACAAGAATTTGAACCAGGAAAGTTCAATATAAAATTTCAACTATAATAGGGTATTAGAGTACTGAGCGATTGGCTAGTAAGAAGAAAAGAGAACTCTAAAGAAGACAGGAATAACAGATACAAGAAAGAGCCACTATCTCTAGGGCTGGAATAAAATGTCAAGGAAGACCACCACCCTGCCCCAAACTCCCAGGGCTGAGATCCAGACCTCACTTAAGAGAACTGTGACTCACGAGCTGGCAGAAGAATCACTGAGATGCTGAGATGCCGCTCCTCAGAACTCACTGCAAAGCTGTCCAGTCATTTAGGGGAAGGTGCCTCATCAGCTGCAATTCACTGAGAAGCCACCCAAGGAGGTGCCAGGCAAAGCTGTTGGTCCCTGGGCCCTGACAATTGCACTGCTCTGCAGGAGCCTGCCCTGAACAAGTTGTACACGCCGCTGGAGCCTGGCCAAAGGAACCCCAGAACTAGGAAGAGACCTCTTCCTCCTCCAGTGTTCCTCCAGCACCCTCTACTGGCAATGTTTAACATTGTGCCAACTGGCAAAAGAGAAATAGTTACAGAATCCAGCTCCAATATCGCAGAGCAGGAAGTGGAGGGTGGGTTTGGAGCTGAGACTTAATTGATAATTGGCACAAAGGATAATTTAGAAATGGAAGAGCCCAGACTAAGACTGAAATGCAGCTTCAAATCAGCTGGACCCCATGCTGGAGGAAAGTGATTTTCTTCTATTCTAATTGCCTACCAGAAATAAAAAGAATTATCTCTGAAGAAACCTAGTATTATCCAGAGACAGGTCTATCTCTATGATTTTTCATACAAAATACCTGTCATTCAATAAAAAATTACCAGGCATACGAGAAGATATCATTAAATGGCCGAAAACCAAGCAGAAAAAAAAAGAAATATTCAATAGAAACAGACCCACAGCTGAACCAGATAGTAGAATTACAAGACATGGATTTTGAAATAACTACAATCAATAAATCTGAGAAAACAAATGATAAGATGGAAAATTTCAGCAGAGAAATAAAATCTATTAAGCAAATGTAAAATCTAGAACGGAAAAAAATCCAAATGATCGTCTTTATTTCTCACTTCCCATAGGAGCTGATCCATGCCCAAGTCCCACCTAATTTTTCCCATTCAGAGAATTGCTCTACTTAATAATAATTATCTTTGAATGCCCATTATGTGTCAGGTACAGTAAATATGCATCATATACTTCTATCCATCTGTTGACCTTAAACAAATACTAGTTTCCCCATTGTATAAAATGTATAAGGAAATTGTCTCTCTCCGAAAGACAAACAACTCTGAAATGGTGAGGCTTAAATCCCAGCCCAGGTCTATCAGTCTGACTCCAGATCTGTGTTCTTCCCACTACTCTGCACTACATCTCTCCTCCCTACTTGTCTGAGCAGATGGAAACTACTTTCCTTCCTATCTCTTCAGCACAACGTACTATCTTCACGTATTTCCTATTTGGGTTTTTTTTTCTTTTTTTACTTTTTATAAAATTATATCCTTATCTCTGGTGCGAGCCTAATCCTTCTACCGGCGCCCCTGAAGCCCACCCTTTGCCACTACTCAGGGTCCTTACTCCCTCTCTTAGGTCTGCGACTCTTCCCTCTCTACTACCACTCCCTCTTCTCCAGGGTCCCAAGTCGTCCCCCCTTAAAAAAAAGAAGAAAAGAATCCCTTGATCCTTCTCCTTGCTTAATCTAATATCAGTTCCTCTTTTCCTTCCTTTACTACCAAATGTCTCAACAGGATTCTCTGCTCTCTGCTTCTATCTCCTCAGATCCTACACACTCACTAACGCACTCAAAATGAAACATAAAACTTCCCTCACAAAGGTCACCAAAGTCCTCTTTGCTACCAAACCCCACAGGCTGTCTTCACCTTGTTCATCATTTCTAGCAGATGTGCGTGCTCCTCACATCTCTGGGTTCAGGCGCAAGTGTGGTGGACAGTTCTGTGTGAGGGAGGCCATGCTCACCTTGCACGGCCAGCGTCCTGCCTCAAGTCTGCACCTCGACTTACATTCTGCTTCAGGGCTGTATGAGTCAGGGCTCTCCACAGAAACAGAGCCAATAGGGTGTGTGTGTGTGTGTGTGTGTGTGTAAATATATATTTAGAGATGTATTACAAAGAAGTGGTTCACACAATTATGGAGACTGTCAAGTCCAGAATCTGCAGTGTGAGCCTGCAGGCTTAAGACCCAGGAGAGCTGAGATCCCAGTTCCAGCCCACAGGCCAGCGGATTGGAGACCGAGAAGTGCTGGCACAGACGGAGTCTGAAGACAGTCCGCTAGGTAATTCTTTCAACTGATTAGATGACACCTACCCATACTATGAAGGCTGCTTTACTCAAAATTCACTGATTTAAATGTTAATCTCATCCAAAATTACCCTTCAAGTTGACACATAAAATTAACCATCACAGGTCATTTTTCCACACAATGGGAGCTTGCATACCACCCCTCTCTTTGCCTATTCTGATGCAAACACGGCCAGGAAATGCCAAGGAGTTAGTGTCCCAGGTGCAATCTTTGAGCCAGGTCTACAGACCTTGGCGAATGAATATTCCAGCCTCCCATCTTTCATGTGGATAATCCTGGGAGGCAGTCTCTAAATTTGGCAGTTCTACTGGGATAGAGCTTCCTTTGCCCACAACTGCAATCTCAATAAAACACACTTCTGTTGGCTTTTCCTCCTTCCCTGTCTTACTCTGTCAGTTCCCTCACTCCTGCTTCCTGCGATCCCTCCCTGAAAGTCTACCTGCACCTAAAACTGTGCTCAGGCTCTTCTTTGGGGGAACCCCAAACTTAGGTGCCTTCTCAGTAGCGGTTGACTCTGATGATTGTCTCCTGATTCTGCTCCTGCCTTGCTGACTTGTTTCTCTCACTGGTTTCCCTTCTGTTGTCCTGACCTTGATTATGCAGGGTTCTCCTCGATATTTACCCAAGAGAAGTGAAAGTATATGCCCATACAAAGACTTGTATGTGAATATTCATAGGGGCTTTATTTGTAATAGCCAGAAATTTTGTCCAGGAACAGGTAAATGGATGAAGAAATTGTGGTACGAAGGAATACTACAAAGCAATAAAAAAGAATGAATCATTGGTACACCCAACGATATGGGTGAATCTCAAAATAAGCACATTGAGTGACAGGCCAGACAAAAAAGAATACAAATTATGTGATCCATTTATATAAAACAGAAAATGCTCCGGGGTGCCTGGGTGGCACAGTTGGTTAAGCATCCAACTCTTGGTTTCAGCTCAGGTTGTGATCTCCTGGTCCTGAGATCGTGCCCCACATCAGCCTCCAGGGTTAGCACAGAGTCTGCTTGAGTTTCTCTCTCCCTCTGCTCCTCCCTGTCGTTCTCTCGCTCTCTCTTTCTCTCAAATAAATAAATGAAATCTTTAAAGGAGAAAATGCGGGGCACCTGGCTGGCTCAGTTGGTAGAGCATGCTGCTCTTGATCTTTGGATCATGAGTTCAAGCCCCACATTGGGTCTAGAGCTTACTTTAAGAAATAAATACTTAAATTAAATTAAATTAATTAATTAAATGAATGAACAAATAAATAAATAGAAAATGCACACCAATCTAAAGTGACAGAAAGGAGATGAGTGGTTGCCGGGAAATGGGGAACGGCATAGAAGGGCAGAAGGGAGAAATTGAAAAGGAAGCTTTGTGGTGTGATAAATACGTTCCCCATCCTAATCTTGGTGATGGTTTTATGGGCATAAACATATGTCAAAACTCATCAGGCCGTACACCTTAAATACGTGCAGTTTAGTGAATATCAATTCTACATCGATAAAGCTATTAAAATATTTTTAAAAACCCAATAGTCTCACTTGATTCAAAGTCCTGCTTTCAGATTCTATCAAAGGACCTCACTCATAAAGGCAAGTAGCTAAAAGAGCAAAGATCTGGGTTTATTTTTATTTTTTATTATTATTTTTTTAAATGAATTAGAAAGTAATCTTAATTTTTTTTTTTTTAAGATTTTATTTATTTGCGAGAGAGAGAATGAGAGACAGAGAGCATGAGAGGGAGGAGGGTCAGAGGGAGAAGCAGACTCCCCGCTGAGCAGGGAGCCCGATGTGGGACTCGATCCCGGGACTCCAGGATCATGACCTGAGCCGAAGGCAGTCGCTTAACCAACTGAGCCACCCAGGCGCCCCAGAGATCTGGGTTTAAAAATCTGCTCTGCCTTAAAGCTATCATCTGACCTTGAGCTGGTTACTTAAATTCTCACAGCCTCTGGATAGCTTCTTCATCCAGAAGATGGGGCTAATAGTAATACGCCTCACAGGTTTGTTGCTAAAATTTGAGGGAGATAACAGACAGAGTCCTAGCCCATCCTAGATGCCAGAATACAATTAGGCCCCATCTCTGAGGCAGTTAGATTCCTTTCTGTTCCCTTCCTTTCCCCTCTCCTTGCAGACAGGGAGGAATCCTAGTCACAAAGACAATCAGAGGAGAAACAATGAGGAGGAAACAGGGCAGAGGGCTTGGATTGTGTTCTCCTGAAAACAGTGCCTGAGACCAGAACTGGAGACTTCCTGCAGGGTGGTCCCAGGGATCAGGAGCGGGGGGGTGGGGGGGAAGCAGAAAATGTGAGTCAGGGAAGGAGAAAAGGCCAATCGACAAGTACATATTGAACTAGCTACTGATACGGAGCTTAGTCTGATGAAGTTTTAGAATACATGTGAGGTTCGGTGGGGTGAGGTCCGGAGCTGACAACCAAGAAAGAATTCTTGAGATGTGTTTGGTGCAAAATGTTTATTAAAGCACAGGGACAGGACCCGTGGGCAGAAAGAGCTGCTGCCCCTGGGGTTGTGAGGGGTGGCTGATAATATACTCAGGAGTTGGGGAGGTGAGGAAAAAGGGGGTGTCCAGAAGGACTGTCATATGCTAAAGACTCTCAGGATACTAGAGGCCTGGTTATTGTCAAGCCAAGGCACTAACATGAAGACAGTTGGGAGTTTCCTGGAGGAATGTTACATTCCTCCTATCACACGTCCTTGTCAATGGGCTTTAGGTTTAAAAGAAATACAATTTTATTTACATTTCCTTCTGCCTCAGCATCCCTTAATTTTATGGAGGGGAGGGTGATTCTAGGGCTTTAGGAAACTGAGTTATGGGTCTCTGGAAGTTAGGCTATTGATAAGAAAGCTTCTTTCTTGTAAATCACTAGGACATTTGTAAACTGAGGGAGACTCCTGTCCTGCAGGACTGTAATCTCTATCAGTTAACCATTTGTTTTTCCTTTAGGGCAGCCCGGAGTGCCTGAGGAATGTCACATATATCCCAAAGGGGGGGGGTGTAGGGTGTCAGCTTCCACTTTGTCCTCAGCTAGCCTTCTGTTCCCTCATCAAGTCCAGCCAGAGACCCTCTGTGGAACTATAGAACGCACCTCAGAATTGACCCTCAAAGGACGGGAGGCCGGGGCACTGGCCCGTGTCCTCTACTCATAGGCACGGCCCTCAGCATTACCTCCACTCTTCTCACCACACTTCTGTTCACTGAGGCAGAGACAGGCCTGTTGCATGAGGCACTGGCGGGGTTATGGGACCCTCCGAGCAACCACAGCTCAAATCCAAAGTGGCCCGAGGACATGTGGCCCGGGGCACCAAAAGTAGCTGCCTCAGGCCCAAAGCCCATCCTCCAGTCAACAACGGGGAGCACCTCTGTGTCGGGCACACAACTCAAGTACCTTTCAGCTGAGAAGCTAGAAACCCAGGACTAAAGTCCTCTCTCCCCAAGACTACACAGGCAGGGACACAACTGACTTCCTCAATCCCTCCCTCAGGACATTTGTCTGGGAGAGAGAAGAGAGAATACCTGAGGGGTGAGTCACTGAAGGGGCCCTGGGAGGAAAGGGTGGGGCAGGGATTTACCAGAAGAAGGAAGAGCTGTTTCACCGAGTAGTAGTTAAATCGTTTGTCTCTGCTCTACAGATACGCTGTGATCTAGAAAACACAGTAATGTTTATTGCATGAGTGCCTATCACTAATGAAGCACGTAATTTGTGCCTGGAAATGCGCTGCATTCTTTCATGACTTCTTTCTTTCTTTCTTTTTTTAAAGATGTTATTTATTTATTTGACAGAGAGAGATACAGCGAGAGGGAACACAAGCAGGGGGAGTGGGAGAGGGAGAAGCAGGCCTCCCGCTGAGCAGGGAGCCCGATGTGGGGCTCGATCCCAGGACCCTGGGATCATGACCTGAGCCGAAGACAGACGCTTAACGACTGAGCCACCCAGGCGCCTCTCATGACTTCTTTCGAGTCAGGCCCACACAATCCGATCCAGTAGGAACTATAATTACCTGAAGCTCAGAGATGTTGAATAACTTGCTTAATGTCAACCAGCTAGTAACTTGCAGAGCCAGAATTCAACCCCACGTAGTCTGACCTCAGAGCCTGGACCTTTGACCATCAGGCTATATACTCAACTCCCTCTGTAAATAAATTAATTAATTAAACATCCAGCTATACTCAATGCCCTCTGTAAATAAATAAATTAAACATCCAGCTATACTCAACTCCTTCTGTAAATAAATAAAACAAACATCCTGCTGGAGAAGTGATTTGAAGCAGTGGCCTGCCCTCCACTCCCCCTGCCCAGCCTCCAGGGGTGAGAGGGCCTGGGAGAGTATCAAAATTAGATCTTCAGCATTAACTAGACGAAGTAAGCAAAGAGAGGACTCCACACTGATAGAAGGGACATTATGATGGTCGTATGTGTGCAGACACTTACCACTGATGGCTGCTAAAAATCGTTTTAGTCCCATCTCACTAAGGTAGAATAAAAAGAAAAATGACCCTTCGCAGCCTCCCCAGCCTGGAGGGTGCGGACAGGCAACTTCCAATCTGCCAATGGGACATCATTTGCACGTGCTCTGCGAAGAAACAGATGACAAATGAGCAGCGATTCCATTTTGCGGGGGCAGAGGGCCCTAGGGACAGCGAGGTTCTTTGTGAAATCATCGTTCTCTCACCTTTGCTAAGGAAAAACGAGTTAAAAAGGGCCTTTGACCTGCTTGGACGGCTGATGGAAAAGAGCACATCCTGGGCACTGGAAAGGGCTCCAAAAACATCAACCCCAAGGGCAGAGAGAAGCAGGGAGCACGGCAGGTGGAATCCTAAAGCTCCGGACCCGATTCCAACATGTATGTAGCAAGAGCAGTTTCCCACACCACCGAGAAATGATCGGACACCAGCAGAGTGTCCTACAATTCAACCCAGTTCTGACACGATCTATCTAGAGATAGTATCAGATCCCACAGGTTAAGGGCTCCGTCCCACAGGACTGACGCACATACACCCTGCTTCAGACACCAATTGCAAATCCAGATTGTCATCCGTGCTTCTGACCAAGAAGGCTACAGACTGGAGCTTCCACTGAACCCTGCCTTGGGTTTGATTAATGTGCTAGAGCAGCTCACAGAACACGGAAAAACATCTTATTTACTAGATTCCCGGTTTATTATAAAGGATGTAACTCAGGAACAGCCAGATGGAAGGGACGCATAGGGCAGGGTGTGCGGAAAAGGGCACGGTGTTCCTGCACCATGAGAGCACCACTGTCCCAGCACCTCCTGTCACCAACCCAGGAGCCCTCCAGACACCATCCTTTCGGGATTTTATGGGGCTTCGTCACATAGTCATGATCAAGTCATCAGCCACGGGGGATGGATTCAACCTCCAGCTCATCTCGCCTCCCACAGAGGTCGGGGGAGGGGGGGTGGGGTAGAACTGAAAGTTTCAATCCTCCAGTTACCGGACCGGCGATCAACCACGGCAACCAGCCCCCCCCCCCTCAGGTTATCTCCCGGCTTTCCGACGGTCACCTCATTAACATAACAGAAGACACCTCTTTCCGCTTTCCTTACAGGAAATTCCAAGGGTTTCGTAGCTCTGTTCCAGGAATTGGGTCGAATATACTTCTTATTGTAAATCACAATATCACAGATCCCGCTCCGAGTGGAACACTTTCCCCATGGCTCCGCTCAAACCCTGGGGTTTGTTTTGTGACTTTACCAAGTTTGAGTGCAGCCCAATCCCCCAAAGTGACAGCTCATTTGTCCGTAGTTCACCCTTACCCCTCTGGTGAGGGTTTGTTTTTCAGCAGCTGGGAGCAGAGATAAGGGTGCCCCCGAGGAGGAGCGGTCCACACTGCTGCCCAAATAGCTTCCTGATCGCTTTCTGTTTGTTTTTCACGTCCAGACAAAAGAACGAGGACTTTGTGTTTCTTCATCTACAGAATTGACAAAAGGTCCAACCTCACAGAACTGAGGTGACTTTCAGTAAGTGCTTTGGGAACTATCAAGTGTAAAAAAGACCAGCTTTTATCATCGTTGTTGACAGCGATGATGAGAACAGTGCTTGGGGGGGGGGGCAGGTCACTCAGCCAGTCTGGACTCCTGCCTTTTCCAAAGTTCGCACCTTTGCTCGCAACATCCTCTCTGACTGGAATCACCTCTTCACCTCTCCCAGGTTTATGTCTGTCAAAATCCTACTCATCATGGGACTGCCAAGGGCTAACTTCAACCAAGTAGCCAAGATGCTGCCAGTAGGCCTCCTTAATAGCTGCAGGAAACCAAGAGCCCACAGAGTCCGTTTCTGGGTCAGGGCAGGTGGCCGGTGGCAGAGGGAAGTGGCTGCATCTCTGGCCGATGTCCTGGGTGAAAAGAGGAGGCTGAAATGTACTATTTGAGAATTCGTTTTAGGAAAGTTAGGAAATGCAAATAAAAAAATACAAATATGACACATAAGAAGAAAATTAAAATCACCTGTAAATTCACCAGCCATAACTTTAAAGCTTTTCTATTGTCCATTTAGATAGTTTTCTAAATATGTATTATATATTATAATATACAAAAATGTAGGGGCGCCTGGGTGGCTCAGTCGGTTAAGCGTCTGCCTTCAGCTCAAGACATGATCTCAGGGTCTTGGGATCGAGCCCTGCATCGGGCTCCAGCCCTGCATCGGGGTCCCTGCTCGGCAGGGAGTCTGCTTCTCCCTTTCCCCTTGCTCTCCCTCCTTGTGCTGTCTCTCTCTCAAATAAATAAAATCTTTATAAAAAAACATACATAAAATGTACCACTTTAATAATGTTTAAGTGTACAGTTCAGTGACATTAAGTATATTCACATTATTGCATAACCATCACCATCTCCAGAAACTTCCCCTCTTCATCTTCCCACTTTCCATCTTCCCAAACTAAAACTGTACTCATGAAACAGTAACTACCCGTTTCCTCCCCACCCTTACCCCTGGCAACCACCGTTCTCCCTCTGTCTCTAATAATTAGAATTGAATTATTCTAGGTACCTCATGTAAGTGGAATCGTACAATATATATCTTGTTGTGACTGGCTTATTTTACTTAGCATAATAGCTTCAAGGTTCATCTCCATTGTAACATATGTTAGAATCGTATTCCTTTCTAAGGCTGAATAATATCCCTGTTATATGTATATATACCATATCTGTATACCCATTCATCCATTGATGGGCATTTGGGTTGTTCCTACCTTTTGGCCACTGTGAATAATGCTGTGATAGACATTGGTATACAAATATCTGAGTCCCTCCTTTCAGTTCCTTTGGTTATATACCCAGAAGTGGAGTTGTTGGTAGCAGGTCTTTTTATTTTTTTATATTTTATATATTTTTATTTATATTTTTTATATTATATATATATATATTTATTTATTTATTTATTATATTTATATTTATATTTTTTATATTTTAAAAAGATTTTATTGTTGTTTTTTTTTAAGTCATCTCTGAACCCAGTGTGGGGTTCGAACTTACAACCCTGAGAACAAGAGTCACATGCTCTCCCACACTGAACCAGCCAGGGGCCCCCACAGCAGGTCTTTTTTAAATCAATGAGCCACCCCCTCCCATTTCTGTGGGTCTGGTATGATGCTAATTGGTTTTGTGGTTGAATTTTTGAGAAAACTGCTCTTCTTTCTTGCATTTCACATGTTCTGTGATTTAAGTTTTCTTTATCTTCTTGGTTCACATCCATTAGAATTTCTTGAGGGACGAGTCTGATGGTGTTAAACTCAGTTTTCATTTATTTATTTATTATTTTTTAAAAGATTTTATTTATTTATTTGAAAGGGAGAGAGTGAGAAAGAGCATGAGAGGGGAGAGGGTCAGAGGGAGAAGCAGACTCCCCACTGAGCGGGGAGCCCAATATGGGACTCAATCCTAGGACTCCAGGATCATGACCTGAGCTGAAGGCAGTCGCTTAACCAACTGAGCCACCCAGGCACCCAGTTTTCATTTATTTGAAAATACCTTTTTTTTAAGACTTTGTTCTTGAAAGAAATAATTTTTCTGGATATACATTCTATGTTGACAGACTTTTCCCTCCTCTCTTTTACCACTTTCAATCATTCCAGTGTCTTCTGGTTTCCACTGTGGCTTCTGAGAAATGTGTTATTGGTTCTGTTGTGTTCCTTTGCAGATGATCTATGTCTTCTCTCTAGCCTATGAAATTGTTTCCTGGTCTTCATGATTCTGCAGTTTTGCTGAAATGTATCTAGATATGGATTTCTTTAGAGTAATCCTTCTCGACATAGATCGTGCTTTTCGTATTTGTGGATTCTCGTCTTTCATCAAATCTTGAAAAATCTCGGCCATTTTCTCCTCAAATATTGCCTTGCCCCAACTTTTCTTTTCTTTTCTCTCCTCATGGGAATCCAATTAGATAATTGTGAGACCTCTTCATTCTTTGTCTCTCAATTTTTCTATCGGCTTGTCTTTTTTGCTGCATTTTGGAGAATTTCTTCAGATCCATCTTTTGGTACACTATTTCTCTCTTCAGCTGTGTTTTCTTTTCTTTTTCCTTTTTTTAAGATTTTATTTATTTATTTGACAGAGAGAGAGAGCGAGCACAAGCAGGGGGAGCATCAGGCAGAGGCAGAGGGAGAAGCCGGCTCCCTACCAAGCAGGGAGGCTGACATGGGGCTCAATCCCAGGACCCTGGGATCATGACCTGAGCTGAAGGCAGACGCCCAACAACTGAGCCACCCAGGCACCCCTCAGCTGTGTTTTCTATTTAACCAAGCATTGCAACTTCAATTTTAATGGTACATACTTTTTTAAATTTCTTGATGTTCTATTTTTTTTTCTAAATCTATCTGGGCATTTTTTATACTCTCTTATTCCTTGCTCATTTTTTTTTTCTATTCCATCTTCTATCTCTTTAAACATTTCCCAGAAGCTTCTTTGGATTCTTCATCTGATTATTCCAAATTCTGCAGTCCTTAAAGATCCAACCCTGTTGATTTTTGTTCTTGCTGATTCTCCCTCATGGTGCTTTGAATCCTTACATATTTAGAAATTTTTTGTGTGAGTCTATATTTGGCAGAATTTAATCCAGAAGCTTGGGTTGATCATGCTTTCCTCTAAGGAGGATTCAGTTTGCTTCTGCCAGATTCCAGAGGGCGTTAATAATCTGGGCCACTTAAATTTTTCAGCTTATGGTTTGCTGATCAAAGGAAGAGTAAACATTGCAACCACAGATCCTGGTGAGAGCAGAGCTCACATGGAAACCAACATTTTTTATTAATTTTAACATCTAGTGCTGCAGCCTAGACAGGCTTCCTTGTAGGTTCCCTTTGTAAGCAGGTGGACTTTTTCCTTTCCACTGAGAAGGTAGCCCATTTGAGGATCCCAGCTTTTTAGGGAATAGGGTGTCTTACATTTAGTTCTTCCATCTTCCTAGACCCTATGACTGGCTCACTCTGTGGTTCTCCCCCAACCTTCTATATCCCTTTCCCAGTCCCCCAAACTCTACGCTTCTAGTTAGTTGACCTGCTGTTTACTTACTATTTACCTTTTATTTTGTATTGTTTTATTTTATTAGTTTCAGGGGAATGCCCTGGGGAGATTACCTTTCTTTTCTTGGGAGCTCACTAAGGCATTTTTTTAATGTGTTGGTTATGTTTTATGTAGCATTTAGGTATCCTGCTATGGGAGGCTTTTGAGAACTCTGTCATGCTACTGGAAGAGAATTTTTGAAACAAACAAAAATGTGATTATATGGTACATATTGCTTTATAACTTGCTTTTTTCCCACTTCATATATGATAAACACCTGTCATATTAATAAACATAGGTTTAGAGCATCATTTTAAAGGCTACATAGTTATCCACTACATAATTTATTTATAATCTTTGTAATATATATTTATTTATGTATAATCTTTTTCCTATTATTGGATATTTAGGGTTCTATTTTTTTGCCTGTGTTAAACAACACTTCAGTGAATATCCTTACAGCTAAATTATTGCATACATATGATCTTCTTCCTTCTTTAACTGTTTATAAAAGTAATATATGCTGGGATGCCTGGGTGGCTCAGTTGGTTAAGCATCTGCTTTTGGCTTGGGTCATAGTCCTGGGGTCCTGGAATCGAGTCCCGCATCGGGCTCCTTGCTTAGCGGGGAGCCTGCTTCTCCCTCTGTCTGCTACTCCCCCTGGTTGTGCTCTCTCTCTCTCTGACAAATAAATAAAATCTTAAAAAAAAAAAAGTAATATATGCTAATATAAACTATCCAAACACTAAGGAAAATGAAAATTCTCCATAATCCTTTTTACCATCACCTCAATTAATACCATTTGATCTATAATTGGAATCTCTTCATCAAACAACAGATAAGAATTAGTTCGGGCTAGAATATGTAAGAAGAGAAACCACATCCTCTGCCCTCCCACCCCCACAACCAAGGACAGGGAACCAGAGCAGGTACTAGGGATGGGCTGAAGGTAACCAAAGACAATCAGGAGCAAAGAACTGAAGGGATGAGAGACACCTAAATAGACTCCAAAAGCCTGGGACAGGGACAGGGGCAGAGGCTCTGCTAGGGATCAGGGGCACTAGGCCTCAGGTAAGGCCGCAGTTCCAAAACCCAGGGATCAACTCTGTTTCGCCAGGTGGTTCCCCCACCCAGAAGCAGAGGGTCTTCTCAGGCACTCACTCCAGGCTCCTCTCGCTGCCCGTCGTTCTTTTAAATGGGTTTGATTTATTTTGAGTCAAAAAGTAGTACAGGCTCTGACACTCTCCCCAACCCCGTGCTTTATAGCTGCTTACGCCTGATGCTCAGGTCCTTATTCCAATGTGAAGCTATTTAGCCACAAAAAGGTCAGTAAGCACCCTTCTCATGCCTTTCTGCCTGTTCCCCCTCAAGAGGAGCCCAGGGTCTTCTCCCAAAAGAGAATCATGAAAAGGATGGCTGCCCTCTCTGGTGGCTCTTGACTCCGGACTAGACTTGAGGACCTGCCGCACTTGCCTTTATGGTTTGTGAGATACCACCTTGTCTCTACAATAAAGTCAACTTCAGGTGGGTTCTGTCAATCATGCGGGTACAGGCGAGAGCTCCCACACCTTAGAGAAGCTCAACCTCCTTTTTTCCTCCCAATGAGTATGGAGCTCCAGCTGGAGTGATCTAAGTTGTAAGGAAGCCCCCAAAGTCTTGGTTGTTCATGTATTAATTCAATTCAACAAATATTTATTGGGTACCTACCAGGTACTGGCTTTTAAAAGACACTACAGTCTTAGAATTCCCTAAATAGCTCCAAAATAGCACAAACTGACTCCATCAGAATTCATGGGATGGCTCCTGGAGTTCTCAGCCTCCAGAAACCACAGTTAACTGCTGGCCACTTTTGCTCCATCCAGCAGAGCCCACGGACCACCGGACAGAATGGAAAGTGCATACCAAGGTGATCACCTTCCAGTGAGAGTCGGGTCTCCTCATGAAGGACTGAGTGCCTAGGACTGGCCACATAAGAGTTTCCACAATGTCCAGCCACGGTCAGGCCTTGGGTAGCCAGCCCAAGAGTGGAGAGTAGGGAGTGGGTAAAACATAGACACCTTTTGTCTACCCTAAATCCTTAAGGCTCCCCAAGCTCCTGAGTTTCCAAAGGCCCTTGTCCAGAGTATATGCTTGTTTGGGAACATGTGTTAACCAGGGAATTTGCATGGACGAGTTGGTGTTGGGGGAGAGGGCAGGGATGCATTTCCCCTCCAGTGTCCACCACAATGGCAGACACACTGGGCTGGGCCAGTTCATCTAGCTGACCACCGTGCCCTGGGAGTTAAGTCACTACCAATGCCAAGGGCTTGCCTCAGCAAGAACAGCTGTCAGGGACCGGGCAGGAATACAGACAGGGACCCTTCACTACACTATTCACACCTTCTTTAGCCACATTCAGGGCCAGCTGGGAGGTGGAGTCCCAGAAGCCTATCTGAAAACAGGAACCCTTTGATGGTTCTGAGCTAGGCTTAAAGCCAGCTCCATACTGACTTGGGCAAGGTACTTAAGTGCCTGTTTCCTCATCCATAAAGAAGTAATAAAAGCAGTACCAATCCCCTTAGGGTTGACGTGAGCATCAAATAAACTAATACGGGTACCTGGCACATTCAAGCTTTATAGAATTGTCCGCTATGATCGTAGGGGCATTTGGGGGATTGCTGAGCGTTAGCAACATAAAACATTCCTCAGCACCATCCCCTCCCCACCCCACCCCGGGTAGGTGGTGGAGCCAGAAATCCTGTGGGAGAAGGCAGAGACCCCAGCTGCCGGAGTGGATCGTGGGCTCCCGGCAGATGAGGACTCCTTCTGTGGCACCCAAGTGCCCAGGGCTGTGATCCGCGGCAGGTGCTCAGGAACCCTGAGTTACAAAAGAAAAGCGCTCACTTCCGTTCTGCCTCCAGTGTCCGCCGCGTCGTCAGACGACCTTGGCTGAGCCGAGGCTTCAAGGCTTCCGTTCTGTCTCCCTCCCCGCTGGGGCGGGACCGTAGACGCACCCGCCCAAGAAGGAAGTGGTTTAGTCACCCTGGGTAGGGGAGCAAACCTAGAGGTTGATCCCTCTCACGACCCCCTGCCCTTCTCTGCCACAAACCCCGCTCCCAGAAGTCCCTCCTTCCGTGCGGACTTGCACCTTCCAGCCGGATGTCTGGCGGCAAGTTATGGTCAGTGGAGGGCGGGATACAAGCACCGTGGGCCCCCCGCCCCCCCGGGGGGGCAGGGGGCCGGGGAAGCTAGAGTTTGAACTGACCACATGGAGTCACCAGGGTCACGGAGGTGGGGGCGGTACGGGGAGGAGCTGGAAGACCCCCTCTTTCAGGCTCGGCGGTACCCTAGCCTCCCTGGTGTCTGTCGAAGACTTGGAGAACCCAGAGTTCATCGGCGCAGGCAGGTTCGGGGTGGTGTTCCGGGCGCGACACAGGACGTGGGATTTAGATGTGGCGGTCAAGATCTTGAAGGGGTGAGTGACCTGAGCCACGGGCCTCCCAGGGTCTGCCCAAGGAGGAGGGGCCACTGCTGGGCCTGAATGGGGAGGGGAGGGATCATCCAGGAGTCAAGGGCGCCGCTCCATTCTTTCCTGGAGTGTAGGCAGGTGATATCCAGGGAGGTGAAGGCCATGGCAAGTCTGCGTAACCAGCACCTACTGCTCCTGCTGGGGGTCACCCAGGAGCTACAGTGGGAATCCACCTGCGGGCCGGCTCTGGTGACTCAGTTCCTGGAAAACGGTTCCCTGGCAGGGCTGCTGCAGCCCGGCTGTCCTCGTCCCTGGCCTCTCCTCTGCCGCCTGCTGCAGGAGTTGGTGCTGGGGATGTGTTACCTGCATAGCCAGAACCCCGTGCTTCTGCACCGGGACATCAAGCCCTCCAACGTCCTGCTGGACTCAGACCTGCACGCCAAGGTCAGCCTATCCATAGCCCAGCCCAGCCCCTGGACACAGAACTTGTTGCAGCCCTCTCTACTCCATACCCTCAGCATCTCCCTCCGGACACAGGGCTGCCCGAGGGTCAAAGCCCAGCCAGGAGCTTTAGCCCCTACCCTACCAGGTGGGAGCGACCCTGACCCATATGGTCAGTTCCACAGGCCCACCCACCAGTCCGTCCAAAGACCCATGGCTGACCTAGCTCAGGAGACTCAGACCTTGACCCAGCCCCCTGAAGAGGGGACCCAGACCTCCAACCCAAGGGCCCCACTGGTCCTGCCATTCCCCTAACCCTCAAAACCCCCTTTATAAGGCTGGACCTGTACCTTGTGGTGGGAGAGGGGATTCTGGAAGCTGCCTGGCCCTGTCCATCCTCTACCTTCCCCCTCTTCCTTCCCTTACAGCTGGCAGATTTTGGCCTGTCCACGTTTCAGAGAGGTTCAAGGTCAGGAGCTGGCTCTGGGGAGTCAGCCCCAGCCTACTTGGCCCCAGAACTGTTGGCTGATGTAAACCGGAACGCCTCCATGGCTAGCGATGTCTACAGGTAAGGTACCCACTCCAAACACACATTCCACATTTCTACACCTCTCTGGGCCCTTCTGGGGACCGTATATGGGAAAGGAATCTTTGCCAGCAGTTGGGCCAGGCCTCAGCTTTGTGTCTCCTGCAGCTTCGGGATCCTAATGTGGGCAGTGCTAGCTGGAAGAGAAGCTGAGAGTAAGACTGTGGGCAGACACTGGGATCCTTAACTCCGGGTGCCCTCCTCCTGCAAGCCTCCATACCTTCTTTCTTCCAGCTTACCCACTCAGGCCACCCAACCTTCTCCTCACCTCCCCTTGGACTACACTCCTTTCCCCCTTCCATGATGGAGCAAGTGGCCCCTCATACCCTGAATGTCTTCTCTTTACATTCCCTCACCCCTACCCCTGTAGTGGCCCAGACATCGCTGGAGCAGGAAGCAGGGTGTGAGAGGTGGATCCGGCCCCCGCTGACCAAGCTGCCCCAGCCCAGCCCTAAGACTCCTGGCTTGGAAGGACTGACGGACTTAATGCAGCACTGCTGGGGCCAGGAGCCCAAGGACAGGCCCTCCTTCCAAGGTGAACTGGCCAGTGAGCTGGCGGCCAGGGTAAGCCTGGATCTGTCAGCAGAGGGCTTCTCCCTGGGAAGGTTTGGCTCACCTGTCTGCCACCCACTCTGTCGTGTCTCCAGAATGCCGACGAAACACCGAGCAAGCCCTCAGTCTGGTAACCAAGGAGATGGATGCCGCAGTCTCCACGGTGAGTGTCCAGTGCCATACCCCCAACCCAGGAGCTGGGCAAGGATGGCACAACATGGCTCCCTTGGCCACTCAATGACTCCCCACTGACCACTGTTCTTTGTGCCTTAATCTTTGTCCTCACTCTCCCCACCTCACCACTGAGTTCCCAGGTAATAGATTATGGACCAAGAGACTCCTCCCTTGGGTTTAGGCTGGCTCTCCCACCTCCATGCCCAGAAAGCTCCCCGTGTCCTTGCAGGTGAAGAAATTCCTGTGTGAAAACCGGGGCAGCAACAGGATGTCGTCTGCGCCTAAGCCAGGCCCAGGAGGGACAGAAACGGAAGGCCCTAGGGGAACCACAGGAAGCCATGACATCATAGCCACTGAGATGCTAAACAAACTAAATCTGAAGGAGTCCCCCAGCTCTGTTCCTAAAAAATGCACAAACCTTCCTGAGAGGATCAGGGCACGGGGAGACAAAGTTCAGCCCGCCCAGGTAGCAGGGATATCTTCCGATTCAACAGCCCCATCTCCCCAAACTCCAGAGACCTCACTTTTCAGAAATCAGATGCCCAGCCCCAACTTGGCTTGGACCCCAGGTCCTGGACCCGAAGGGAATCAGGTGAGACACTGGCGGGACTAGAGGATGCGCTAGGACTCCCGTGAATCCTGTCCCCCTTGCCAGGGAGAACCTGGGGCTGAGGGGGATGCGGCAGGGGAACCGGTCCCGAGACGGAGAGCCTAAGAGAGCTGTGTTGTTTGCAGGGGGCTAAGAGACATGGCACCAACTGGTCTCCCAGGGCACCACGACCCAATCCAAAACCAGGTACCTGCTCCTCACTCCTTCCTTTCTCCTACTCAGTTCTCCCAATGGCTTCTTCCTCAAGACTGTCTAGAGATCCAGGTTACCTTGGGTAGCGGGAGAAAGGGCTAGGGGCCAACTACCCCAAACTTCTCATGTCATAAATGAAGAAACTGACACCCACTGGGCCTGGGTCCTGCTGAGGTCACACAGCAAAGCCTGGATTTGCCCTGGGCCTTCTGACTTTCCCCAGAACCAGCTCTGTGAACCCCTAACTTCTGCTGTTGCTCTGTTGGCTCAGAGGGGCTCCTAGAAGAAAAAAACCCAAATTTCAGGGTCTCAGACATCAGCTGCCACTCCTTCTGAGCTGCTGCAAACCCAGGTCCGAAGGGGCAGCACAACGCCCAAGGGCACATTTACACAGTCGCAGGCTGCCCTAGAGACCCCATACTTGGCATTTCCCCGGGATGGACACAAGGTGCCGCTGCCCCTCCACCCCGCCGCTCCTCCTAATTTTGAGTCCGTTTCCCCGACTGCTTCACCGCCCCACCAGTACAATTTCTCTTAAAGGGAATCCTGTTACCATACGTGACAGCCATGCGGTGCAGGTGGGAGACAACAACTACTTGGTTATACAAGAAGGAACTGCCTTGCCCACGCCAGGCCTGGCGCCTTGGGGCCAGGGTCGAGGCAGGCCGCGTGCCCCCCACAAGTAGGTTGGAAAGGAGGGCCGCAAGAACCAAGAAGCCCGGAGCCGGCTGCAGGGCTGGTATGACGCACCTTCTGAGCTACCTCTTGGATGTGAGGCAATTAGCTGAGGCTTTCTTTGAAGGCCAACTGATTTGTGCACAAAGAAGTCAATAAACGTGATGGGTTTTGAAAACCAAAGCGCCACACTTGGGAGGCTAAGGCTTAGGCCAGGGACTGGCGGTGGAGACGCGGATGGGAGACTGCGGTCGGAGCTGATCCGGAGGGAGGCCCTGCCCTCTAGCTGAGGCCGGAAGCGGGATGCTCCGGGCTGGGGGTGGGCGGCGGCGTGGCACACAAGGTCAGGGCCCAGCTGGCGGCAGGAAGGAATCCCTGAGGCCTTGGCTCCAGGGGCCGCTCTAATCTCTGGGCGGACCACTTCCTCTAGATCGACTGAGACCCCACCCTATACCAAAATTCTGGGGATAGTCTCCCTTTTCCTCTGGGCCCCCCTTTTCCTCTGGGCTACGGAGACGCCGCAGTGGGGTGCTGGGGAGAGGGCTCTCCACGGGCATTGGAAGACCCCGGCACATCTCTTGCCCTGCACAATGCCCCCAGCCTCTCTGAGGTCAGCCTGATTTCTTATTCCCCTCCACCGCAAGCGCTCACCGCCTGCGCTCCTGCGCGTGTTGCTGCCCAGGCGGAGCCCTTTGACCCTCAGCTGGTGTCTGCGGTGGAAAGCTTTGGCTCCACAGAGCTACACACAGACGTGCCCCCTCCCATGGAGCTGGACCCGGTGGGACAGGAACAGTTCAGACTCCACAGCAGCTGCATCCAGGCAGGAGGGGAGCAGAACGGGCCCACCCGCCGCCCCCTCCCCATCCCGACCTAAATCCTAGCCCCGATTTGGCCCCACATCCTTCCCTACATTCTCACCAGCCTTCACTCCAGCGCTCCTTCACTCTCCCGGTGGCCAAGGGCCCACCCCCATTTTGACACTTGCTGCTCAGCCTGGCCCACCCCACCCCCTCGCTTCTCCCACGGTTCGCATTCCCCTTGCTTGAGGGGGCTGGAGGAGGGAGGCAACGACAGTGTTAGAGGAGACAATGAGGGAGGGAGGAGGCCTGGGGAGTCCGCCTCGGCACGGGAAGGGGCCGGGCAGGGCAGTCCCGTCGGGGAAGTGGGAGGGGGCCCCGGCGCAGGGAGGGAAGAGCCCGCCGCCCGGGGCTCTGAGCCACTAGCTTCTCGGCGATCGATCGGGACTCGGCCACCGGCTGCCCCGGGCTCCCTCCTCGGGCCTCGCCCATTCAAGCCGCGGCAGCATCCCGGCAGTGAGTTTGGGGGTAAAAGAGGAACCCGAGGCTCCTTTGCTTCAACCCCAAATCCTGCCCCACCCGCAGCCGAGGCTTTTGCTAGGGCATCTCTGCAGTCTGGGTTTGAGGGAGGAGGAGTGAAGGATGGGGCAGTCTTCTCACAGCCAACTGGGAAAAGGCTGGGAGGCGCCGGGGAGTGCCTGGCAGCTGGGATTGCCACCAGGTTGGGGAAACGGGGTGGAAGTGGCTTGGACCCAGTGAGAGAGGCACAGTTGGGGCCCCGAGCGGCTACAGGCAGTAACGCGGCCCCTGGCCCTCCCCAGCCCGGGGGTCCGCCCTCCACCCCCGAGGCCACGCAGCCCAGGGCAGGGGGGACCATGGCCCGCCTCTTCAGTCCCCGGCCGCCCCCCAGCGAAGACCTCTTCTACGAGACCTACTACAGCCTGAGCCAGCAGTACCCGCTCCTGCTTCTGCTGCTGGTGATTGTGCTCTGCGCGCTCCTGGCGATGCTAGCTGTCGCCTCCGCCAGCGGCAGGGTGAGCGGGGCTGCTTCTGTTGGGGGTGGGGAGCTCCTTCCCGAGGGTGGCAGGAGGGTCACCGTCTAGAGGGTGTTTTCGGGGTAGGGACTTAGGGAGGGGTCTTCTTTTTGACATGCGTTCTTTGCTGGAACCCAGGAAAGAAGCACCGAGCCTTGCTAGGAAATGTAGTGATCCTGGACAAGTCACTGCACCTCTCTGGGCCACAGTCGCTGGGCCGCTGGGAGAAAGCTGAGCCCTGGGTGCTTTTAATTTCTCTCAGGGTACTGACAGACCTTCTGAGCTTCTGTGATCTACTGGTTCTAGAGTAAATTCAACACCGGGTTTTCCAGTTTTCCAGAAGGGAAATTACATGGGGCCCCGTGGGAATCTGTTTCCTGGTTTTCTTTCTCTCATAGGGGCTGTGGGGCAGCTGTACCCATAGACTCCCAGAAGGCATCCTCCATCCCACTCACATTTAGTCCCCAAATAAAGCCATTTCCAGTTTCCTTTTTTTTTTTTTTTTTTAGGAGAAAGAGGGTCTTCAATTCCATTTCTGGGAATATCTTGCTCCAAGTTTTCTTTTCACTTTTTGGAGGCGAGTTGGGGAAGCCACTAAACTGACCAATTCTTGCTGGGCCACCTTGAAGTCCAGGAAGAGGTGGGGACACAGGGCAGGGACAGCGGCAGGAGGTCGACGCCCAGACGGTGGTGAAAGTGTAGCGCTCCCCCCTGCCCTGCCACGAGGGAGGTTCCAGGTGCCCCCTGCTGCTGGAGCACTTTTTGGAGCTGGGGGGGCAGCTACTCCCACGCTTGTGCCCAGGGCAGGGAATCTCCTGAGCAAATTGGCCAGATTTGGATACACTCATTCCTAAGTGCCTTCTGTGAGGTAGGCTTTTTCACTTGCGTCAGGACCCCAGGATGGTGCTCCAATTCCTATTTGACAGATGAGAAAACGAGCTCAGAAAGGTCATAGGTTCACAAATGCGCCATATGGGTAGGCTCTGGGTAGATGGCCCAAGGCTCTAGCACCCTGCCAGTGAGATATGAGGTTGAACCATTGCAGGCTCTGTAGATTTTGTTTTTTAAGATTTTATTTATTTATTTGACAAGAGAGAGAGAGAGTGAGAGCAGGAACGCAAGCAGGGTGAGTGGGAGAATGAGAAGCAGGCTTCCAGCTGATCAGGGAGCCCCGATGCAGGGCTCGATCCCAGGACCCTGGGACCAAGACCTGAGCCGAAGGCAGACGCTTAACGACTGAGCCACCCAGGCGCCCCCCCCCCCCCCCCGCCCGGGCTCTGTAGATTAAAAACAGATTCTTGGCAACTTCCTATGGTTCAACCTAATCTGAATGGCCAGCCCAGGTGCCCTGTCTCCTTTTCCGACTTGAGTTTGAGACACTTTTCAGAAGTGGCCTGAGGGCTGCCTGTTCTTCAACTTGGAGGAGCTCCCCAAACTCCGCACTCCAGTCTTGCCGCAAGCACCCCCTCCCCACAGGATCTAGCTTCAGACCGGGGCTTCCTGACCACTGTGCTGTGCGCACTGGGTGGCTTCTCGCTGCTCCTGGGCCTGGCTTCCCGTGAGCAACGACTGCAGCGCTGGACACGCCCCCTGTCGGTCCTGGTGTGGGCCGCGCTACTCGGGCTAGGCCACAGCTTCCAGTTCACTGGGGGCCTGGTGAGCGCCTGGGACCAGGTGAGAGGAGCGGCAGGTGGAGCAGGGGGCAGGAGGACGCCCGGGCCAAGAGCAGCCAGCAGCTTCCCGTGCGCCTCTCCCCCAGGTGTCCTTTTTCCTCTTCATCATCTTCACCGTGTATGCCATGTTGCCCTTGGGCATGCGGGATGCCGCCGCTGCGGGCCTTGCCTCATCACTCTCCCACCTGCTGGTCCTTGGGCTGTACCTGGGGCCTCAGCCGGACTCCCGGCCAGCGCTGCTGCCGCAGGTGAGAACAAACGCACGTAGCCCAGGCCGCGCCCCCGGGCCCCCACTGCGCCCAGGGCCCGCTGGGCGGCATGCCGCTGGTTTCTCTGAGCATGCACCAACCGCTTGCTGAGCTGGGACTCCATGGCAGGGCGCCACGCTAAGCACAGGGTACAAACACATACACCTAGACGGTGCCCTGGTGGAGCTGGTACACCACTGCTGCATGATGCTGCAGACCCCAGAAGACCCCTCTGGGCCCACGGGGAAGGGACTTCCCCAGGGGACCAGAGTTGTGGGGACAGATGTGGATGATGGAACCTTCACAGCAAATGTAAAAATTGGAGCTTGAGTAGTTTTGTGCTGCGGGGGACACAGAGGGGCGTAGATGGTGGGGTGGTGTTCCAGGCAGAGGAAATGTGCGTGCAAGGGTTTCTAGACCTAAGAGGCCTTGTTGGTGCTCAACTGAGTCTAGAGCAGGGACACTGGGGCAGGAGAAGCGCCCCCGAGGGACTGGGCAGTGTGGCACCGATGGCCTGGAAATACTCCGGTCTCTCACTGTGGAGTCCTCCTGGGGACCAACTCCAGCTACACACGTAGCCACTCCCCCCGCCAGCTGCGGCCGGCGCGCTCTGAGGCTGACCCTCTCCGCTCCCCCAGCTGGCAGCAAACGCCGTGTTGTTCCTGTGCGGGAACGTGGCCGGGGCGTACCACAAGGCGCTGATGGAGCGCGCGCTGCGCGCCACGTTCCGGGAGGCTCTTCGCTCCCTGCACTCGCGCCGCCGGCTGGACACCGAAAAGAAGCACCAGGTCCGCTGGGCCTGGGAGGCTGGGCGGGACTGGAGTTTGAGAAAGGAGTTGTTTATATCACACAACAGGGCTCCTTTGCAAGCCGAATTACTTTGGGCAGGTTACTTGCCCTTCTCTCTCCTCCTTTGTAAAACGTGGCTACCGCCCACCTTGGAAAGTTGTGTTAAGTCTCGAAAACCCTGAAGCTTCTAAAAGCACTTTTATGATACTAAACGAAGAACCCTAATTCTGGCATCGGTGCTGGGAGTTCAGTCCCTAAAGGTGATTAGCGCAGGATGGGGTGCTGAAGCCCAGCTCTATGTGATGGGGAGGATCTGGGGGAGTAGCCTGGGGCCCACCTGGCGGGGCTGGGGAAGTGGGTGAGCTCCTAGGTCATTGGGAGGCTGGGACTCCTGGCTTTAGGTTGCAAGAGGGTGGGTGTTCATCGTGATCTCCTCCAGGAACACCTTCTCTTGTCCATCCTTCCTGCCTACTTGGCCCGAGAGATGAAGGCAGAGATCATGGCACGGCTGCAGGCTGGACAGGGGTCACGGCCAGAGAGCACCAACAACTTCCACAGCCTCTATGTCAAGAGGCACCAGGGAGTCAGGTATGAGAGGGGATGGCCAGAGGGGCGGGGGGTGTGGGCGGAGATCTTGGCCCCACTGATGCCATTTGCCCTGCCCAGCGTGCTGTATGCTGACATCGTGGGCTTCACGAGGCTGGCCAGTGAGTGCTCCCCTAAGGAGTTGGTGCTCATGCTCAACGAGCTCTTTGGCAAGTTCGACCAGATTGCCAAGGTCAGAGGGGACCTCCCTCCCTACCCAGGGACCTTCAAATGCCCCACCCTGGAGAGCCCCTCCCGAGGGAAACTCCTGCCACCTAAGATCCCAGTCCCATTTCAGAGCCCATGTATTCCAACGGAAGTAGGAAACCCTCTCAAACAACCCTAGGTATGGAGCTGCTCACCACACACCTCAAACCTGGAGAGACTTCTCAACAAGGCCCCACAAATACCCCAACAACAACACCCCCCAAATATGCTCAGAGCGCCCGGCATAGGGGTCTCTGGACACCACAACCAGATCTAGAGAGATCTTCAGATGTTCTAACCTTAGGGAGCCCTTCCAAGGGAACTCTCTGCCCTGTGCAACATCAGCCCAAGCCAGCCCAGCCACCTGTTCAGACCCCAGGGTTGCCCCCAACAAACCTAATTAGGTCTCCCCTAGAAAACCGCAGTCTTGAGGCTACTCTCATATGCTCAAATCTGAATACACCCTACACGTGCCGAAGCTGGGGGAGAGCCACAGACCTCAGCCAGCCCCATATCCAGTTAAGGGAATCCCTAGATCTGACCCAGAGACTCCCAACCTCAAAAGTTCTTCAGGAATACCACATTTGCTCCCACTTGTCCCAGCCCCCTCGTGCCTCCTCTGACCTCTAACCAGGTGCCCCCCCCCCCCCCCGCACACACACACACACACTCCCAGGAGCATGAATGCATGCGGATCAAGATCCTGGGAGACTGTTACTACTGTGTCTCTGGGCTTCCGCTCTCCCTGCCAGACCACGCCATCAACTGCGTGCGCATGGGGCTGGACATGTGCCGGGCCATCAGGTCAGCTCGGGGGGGCTGGCGGGAGCGGTACCAAGGGATGGATGTGGGCGAGGAGCAGGCAGGGTAGTGGAGGTCCTCTTGGAGAGAGGGAGGGGTGTGGCATGCGTAGAGGCGAAGGCGGCATTCAGACTGTCCCCTGCATACCCTGCTCAGGAAACTCCGGGCAGCCACTGGCGTGGACATCAACATGCGTGTGGGTGTGCATTCGGGCAGTGTTCTCTGCGGGGTCATCGGCCTACAGAAGTGGCAGTATGACGTCTGGTCCCATGATGTCACACTGGCCAACCACATGGAGGCGGGCGGCGTGCCAGGGTGAGATGTGGGGCTGCAGGAGGCCACAGGAAGAAACCAGCCGGGCCTCCCACATGCTGCCACCCTATTCATAGTTCCCTAAAATGAGCACAGTCCTACCTGGGGCTCGGGGAGATCCTGGCATGCAGGGAGGGGTGCTGGGAGACACCTCCTGGAACACAAGGCCTTGCTTAAAGTCAGACCTCCAGGAAGGATCCTGGGAAAAAATGAGAGGTTTGCAGGCCCTCCCTCCTGATTCTCACTGCCCCCTCTTTCCAGACGAGTACATATTACAGGGGCTACCCTGGCCCTGCTGGCAGGGGCTTATGCTGTGGAGGATGCATCCATGGAACACCGGGACCCATACCTTCGGGAGCTAGGGGAGCCCACCTACCTAGTCATCGATCCCCGGGTAAAAGCCCAGCCTGGACCCCATGGGCTGGCCCATCCTAACCACCCACAGCCACCAGGCCTGATCTCTTCTCCTTCGCCAGACATTGAATTCCTGGGTCCCAGGATGTCTGTCAAGGGGGAGGAGAGCCAACCTTCTAAGGGGTGTGGGGAGAATGTAGAAAGCATTTGTGATCTTGACTCTCAGCACTCATATGCCCCAGGCTGAGGAGGAGGATGAGAAGGGCACTGCGGGAGGGCTGCTGTCCTCTCTCGAGGGTCCCAAGATGCGGCCGTCACTGCTGATGACCCGCTACCTGGAGTCCTGGGGCGCAGCCAAGCCTTTTGCCCACCTGAGCCACCTAGAGAGCCCTGTGTCCACCTCCACCCCTCTCCCGGTAAGTGCACCTCCGTCGTGAGCCCGAGCACTTACGAACCCCTCCCGACTTCCCTGCCCTCACCACCAGTGAGTCACTTGATGACATCCCGAGGTCCTGAACTGTCTGGTTGCCCCAGTTACTGGTTCAGGCCTTTCCTTGTCCTTCCTTCTAGAGACAGGGCAAAGATCACCACCCTCTGGGCTCACCTGAGATGCAGAATCCTATAGACATCAGATCTATGGCCATTATTCCCCAACCTCCACTCGGGAACCCCCTTCCATCAGCACCACAGAGGTATAGGCCACACTTCTCCTAGCTCCGAAGCCAGTGCTCACAGCCATTCCCGCGGGGAAATGTCTCTGTCCAACTCCATTCCTGAGACTGCACACTCTCTTTTAATCCCCACCAGGACTGGGAAGGTGGGGGCGAATCAGTTGTTGCCCCGACTCTCCAGCATGTGTATGAGAATAAAATGAGGTGACAGTGAAAATCTCACATGGCCTTAAAGGACGTCACCCTGAGCAGGCAGGGGTCAGGGAGGGAGGGAAGAGAGGACACAAGGGGACGGTGGATTACTGGCTGATCCTGTGCTTGGCACCCTCAGCTCATCGGTGACCCACTAGCTGGTGCAGGAGTCTTCATCTCCCCCACCAGCAGGCTCTTAGGTTTGGTGCTTGGTGACAAGCAGCCAGAACCCCCTCTTGCAGGGACTGAAGCCATGTCCCCAAAGGCTTGCCCCAGGAGCAACTTCCTCAGCCTGCCCTCCTCCATTTGATCTGATCTTCCCAGAACTTTCCCAGCCACCTTTCTGCAGATCTTCCGCTCAGAATCTTCTCTACTAGGTAGACCCAGTTGGGTATATGGGATGACTTCAGAGGACACTTTCTGTGTTCTGGTTCCCCTCCCCACCCACCCAGCAGGAAAGCAGGCCAGAGATCAGTGAGCACTGTGGAGTGGGGGGACCTTGGCAGCAGTGGTTCAGGAGAATACCTAATTCGAAGACTTAACATAGGGTAGGGGAAAGGTCAGAAGGGCTAAGCAGGCAGGAAGGAGAGGAAGAAAGAATCCAAGACCCTGCTCACTCTTGCAGGATGGAGCCCCCCACTCCCCAGGGGGAGGAGGTAGAGTAGAGGGTGGGCTTTGGTGGGAGCCCAGGGACTGTGAGACAGTGTTGGGTGCAATGCCCATGGTGAGATGCCCCCCCAGAACCCATGCCAGACCTCCCCAAGACCCCACTAGTGTGCAGGCTAACAAGTGTCAGCGTGGAGAAGTTGGAACCCCTAGTTCAAGGATATCTCCCAAGGCAGGACCTCACCAGCCCAGAAATTCACTTCCCAGCCCCTGAAGTGCCAAGCCCTCAGCCAAATGTCAGGAACCCTGAGAATGACATCAGCTTATCCTTAAACAATGGGGACCTCTGGGGTGGCAGTGCGTTGTTGGTGCTAGTGTGTACCTACCATCCGTCTGTCCGTCCATCCATCCATCCTTTCCACAATCTTAAAGCACCTACTATGTGGCAGGCACGAGGCTAGTTCTTGAGAAGACAGAAATGAATAAAACGTTTTCCCTGCCTTCGAATAACATACAGGCATTGAGCAAGGTGGAGAGGCAGGTGGGTAGTTTGAAAAAAGTTAGGCCCGGACCAAGATGCGTAGATGGGCTCCTACCTAGAACATCCCTCTTAATCTCCCTTTTCCTCTCCTCTCCCTCTCCCATACACCGGGTTTGGGTTTGGGGGGATGAGGTAGCCCCCTGTGATCCTGCTGCCTTCACATGAGCCAGGGGAGAACGAAAGAACAGTCACCAGACGCCTGGCCCTGGGCAGGGGCCGCTGCACTTCACTCTCTTTCTTGGGGCTTGTCTCACCTGCTTTACTTGTCTGCTTGCTTTCATATCTTTACACACAGCACGCTTTCCTTTTACTGCAGAAAAGAATGACTGTGACCAGGTTTGTTTCTCTTCCTTCCTCTTTCCCTTTCTTCTTGTTTTTTGTTTTCTGCTCCCACCACCTCCCAGCTCAGCCTGACCACAAAGGAGCCAGAATGTTCGGCGTCATCACTTCAGTTTAAACGAACGAGGATTTTTTGGCACGCTGGGGGGATGGGCAAGTCCCCGTCTTTGGGGTTTGTTCAGTCCTTAGGGAAGATGACCACCCCTCAAGCCTACAGAGTTGTCTCATAAGTGGTATAAAACTGAGGAAATGAGAGCATAAGGACCCCTGGGTGTCTGAAGAGTCTGGAAGAACTTTTAAGGCATAAATGTGGTTTGACCCTTCCCTTAAGGACAGGTGGGATTTGATGGAAAGAGGAAGCCATCAGAGGCAGGGGAAACACATCAGATGCTCACAGCCAAGGACATGTATAGACATGGAATGCCTCACTGCAGAGAGGCTTCAAGGATGCTCAGCATTGCCTCATCTCCCCCCTTTGCTGTGTACTCCCGACAGGAGAAGGCCCTGGCCTCCTTCAGCCCCCAGTGGAGCCTGGACCGGTGAGGAGGCCCCAGCAACTCTGTCTGAGTGACCTGCCTCCATCCTCCCTAGGGGGGCTGCTCCCGCTTTGCCCACATGCTATGGAGGGTCTCCTGTGGTGACAGGCTGGGCTCTCACCGTGCAGGAGCCGTACCCCCCGGGGACTAGATGAGGACCTGGACACTGGGGATGCCAAGTTCTTCCAGGTCATCGAACAGCTCAACTCTCAGAAGTATGGAGAACAGAAGGCGGCTGGGAGGGTTTCGGGGCTGGGCCCCCGCGGTATGGGACGGATGTGTTCCCCTGAGGACCCGGCAGGAAGGGAGCGGCTTCCCTGCTCCAGCCCAGGGAAACACACACCTGGTCACCACCCCCCACCCACCCTGCCCTGCCCTTTCCTCTCTGGGGCTCACTGCCCTCCACCTCCCACCAGACAGTGGAAGCAGTCAAAGGACTTCAACCCACTGACACTGTACTTCAGAGAGAAGGAGCTGGAGAAAGAGGTGGGTGTGGGGGGTGATAGCGGAGAATTTTCTAACCTTAGTTCCTTGGCCTTGGGGAGCGGGCAAGCCCCATGGTCGCACCTCACCTCCCAGGTCTGCTCAGTTTGTGATCCTGGGGGTGAGGGGCTTGGGCCTCTCTCCAAATGGACGTCACCCTGTCGATTGGGTCCCTAGGTGGGGATAGGAGGGAGGAGGGCGGCTCCTCAGAGAACCGGTAGGGGGTACCTGAGACTGAACTGGGGGGGGGCGCATGAGTCTGGGGCACCCGCTTCTTGCCTGCAATGGACACCTCCAAGGTGATGGGCAGCCCTGGTGGCCCCTGTCGCCACACTGACCCCTGTCCTTCCAGTATCGACTCTCTGCCCTCCCCGCCTTCAAATACTATGCAGCCTGCACCTTCCTGGTCTTCCTCTCCAATTTCATCATCCAGATGCTGGTGACCAACAGGTGAGAGCCCCATGCAAGGGCGGCCCTGAGTCTCGTACAGGGACCGCCAGGCTCCTGCTGATCCTTGACCCACACTTTCTTCCTTTACCCACTTCCTCTTGGCTTCAGACACTGAGCCACAGAGGAAGTATGTGTTCTGAGGAAGCAGTGATAATCACAGCCTTCATTTTACTATCTTACACCCTGTGGACTGTCTACATAATCCAAGCACTTTCACATGCCTGTCTCTGGGTCCTGACAACTTTTCCATGAAACAGGTTCTGTTTTCATTGAGAAGCCCAAATCTCACAGCAAATGAGCTTAGAAAGGAGGTCCCCGTTTTTAGTCCATGGCTAGGAGGGGCTGCAAGGACTTGTCCAAAACTCAGCCAGGTGCAAGAGCTTTGGCCTGAAGGCCCAGAGACTGGCCTGATGGGGCCTCGGCCCCTTCGTGAGCCCCCTGCCCCCTTCCAGTACTGTCCCTACCTTATTAGCCCCTGCCCCCCACCACCACTGCCCTAGACCCCCTCAGCTTTCCCGGATCATTGGCATGCAATGCCTTGTATTGGCCCAGACCCCACTGGGGGCCAGTTCAGATCCCCAGGACTGCTCCTCCCCACGTCTCCCAACCAGGGTGCACAGCACCCTCGCGGCACACAGACCGTCCTCTGACCCTTCAAGGCCTCACTCACTCTTGTCTCCCTAGGCCCCCAGCTCTGGCCATCACTTATAGCGTCACCTTCCTCCTCTTCTTCCTCCTCCTCTTCGTCTGCTTCTCAGAGCACCTGACGGTGAGGTGGGCTGGGGGGTGGAAGTGGTCAGTTGGGCCCTGACCATGACCTGGCCTGAGGGGGGTGTGCCCCAGCCCCATGGCTAAGATTCTTGTGCTCCTTCCACAGAAGTGTGTCTTGAAAGGCCCCAAGATGCTGCACTGGCTGCCCGCACTGTCTAGCCTGGTGGCCACACGGCCCGGCCTGCGAGTTGCCCTGGGCACGGCCACCATCCTCCTCGTTTTTGTCATGGCTATTACCAGCCTGGTGAGGGCAGAGGGGGCCCTGTGCACCCCCATCAGGGCCTGTTGGACCCATCAGAGGCTGAGAGGGGGCCCCTGGATTTGGGAGAGCAGCTGGACCAAGGCCAGAGGATCCTGGCAATGTCGGACAAGCATAAAGAAAAAAATTAATCTGCCACCTGCGTAATTGTTTATAACACTCTGGTGGACATCGTTCCTATCTTTTCTATGTAGGCAGATCTTCATTGCTTAGCTCACTCACTATGATTTTGTAGCTGAGCCTGGCGGGTTTTTCAGAACTTAGAATCACTCCTAGAATTCTATCCCTGAAAGACACCTTAGGAATCCTCCCCCAGCCAAGTCACAGAAGAGGAAGCTGAGGCCCAGAGAGGTAATGTGGCTGGCAAGAGATCACACAGTGGATCCATTGGCAGGCTAGTGCTCAGGACACCCACTCCTCCCATCCCTGACCGCCCAGCGAGGACCCCAGTGCTAAGGCTCCCTCACCAGCCCAGAAATAGCAGGATCCACCCCTTTGGAGGAGTCTGGCCCTCACTCATCCCTAGGTCAGCTGAAACCCAGCACAAGCCACCATTGTGCCCCAGGAGCTGCCTGCCCACCTCAGCTCTTCACCTCCTTCTGCAGTTCTTCTTGCCGGCAGCATCAAACTGCACTTCCCGGGCTGCCAATGTGTCCTCCGTGGCTTCCAACCTCTCCTGGGAGCTCCCTGGGTCCCTGCCTCTCATCAGCGTCCCAGTGAGTGTTCCTCACAGCCCTTAACTTCTTTCTCCAGAGCCTTCCTTGGCCCATCCCCCACCCCCTTACTTGAGAAGCATTCCATCCTATGGATTGGGATGGACATAAAACACACTCGGTGTGTGTTTGTGTGTATGACACCCCCCTGGGCCCTGGGAGGGGCAGGACAGGAGCCCTGGGATATTCTCCCACCCCTGCCCGTGGCATATGCCCCGCCCCTTGACCACCCCACCCGGCCCCACAGTACTCTATGCACTGCTGCGTGCTGGGGTTCCTGTCCTGCTCCCTTTTTCTGCACATGAGCTTCGAGCTGAAGTTACTGCTGCTCCTGCTCTGGCTGGGGACCTCTTGCTCCCTCTTCCTGCACTCCCATGCCTGGCTGTCTGACTGTGTCCTCGCCCGCCTCTATCCGGCTCCCTCGGACTCCAGGTGCGCACAGCCGCTGGACAGAGGGGCCCGGGGCCTCTTGGAGCAGAGCAGAGCTGTCCTCGCCTCACTGACCTGAAAGGGGGAGGGTGGCTGAGGGCTACATGGGCCCTTGGGGTAGGGAGGAGGCCATCAGGAAGGGGCAGGGCAAGGGGCAACCCTGATGTGTGGCCTCCTCAGGCCAGGGGTGCTGAAGGAGCCCAAACTGATGGGAGCTATCTCCTTCTTCATCTTCTTCTTCACCCTCCTTGTCCTGGCTCGGCAGGTAAGTCACCCAGCTCAACTGTCCAGAGCTTCCCTTTGAAGAGGGAGGCGGGGGGTCCCCATATTTGTGACTTGGTCTCTCTCACCCTTTCCCTCAATCCTACATCTCCAGGGTTGAGCCCAAATGGTGTGCCCATTGGAAGCTCCTAAGTGAACCTTCCAGCTCCCTTTCTTTCTCCTTCACTCCCCAAGGGAGGGGCCCTCAAATTCTCCCTCCCTCGTCCCTCCCACCCCACGTCCAGGAAAACCACCCTCAAGAAAGAATCTGCTGCCAATTCTGTCTACCCTAGTTTGAATCTAGTTTCAAGGTAGCCTCCCCAGGGAAAGTTGGCCCTTGAGCCTTCTGTCCAGACTGGGGAGTGGTGTGGTTTGAGGCATCATGGAGTTCGGGGGGGGCGGGGGGGGAGGGTGAACCCTCAGGGGCTGAGGCTCCCCCTGCATTGTGTCTCCCCTTGGGCCCCTGGTGACCCTGCCAGAATGAGTATTACTGCCGCCTGGACTTCCTGTGGCAGAAGAAGCTGCGGCAGGAGCAGGAGGAGACAGAGACAATGGAGAACCTGACGCGGCTACTGCTGGAGAATGTGCTCCCTGCGCACGTGGCCCCCCAGTTCATTGGCCAGAACCGGCGCAACGAGGTGACTCCCCCCCCAACTCCTGAGCCCCAGATGCCATGGGTACTAATTTCGGATGGAAATCTTGGCCCTCGGCCATTGTCTCTGGATCCCCCCACAGTGGGTTGGGTGGCCACCCGGGTCCCTGTCCCTGTCAGGTTGGTGCCTCCATCTTCATAAGCTCTTAGGCTTCGTCTGCTGAGCACAGAACCCCTGTGTTCCAAGTTCTTACTTAGAAGGAGTGTCTTCTCCAACCCATGGCCACTCCATACCTCCCAGAAGCTTCTTCGAGTGTTGATGGGAGTTGTGTGGAAGACACGCAGTCCACCCAGCCCTCTGGACCTGCACTATCCAGGATGGTAGCCAGTAGCCATGTGTGGCCATTTACATTTAAATTAATTAAAATAGAACGTTCAGGGCCTCAGCCTCACTGGCCACACTTCAAGTGTCTAAGAGCTGCTTATGGCCGGTGGCTGCCGTATCGGACATCACATACATAGAACTTTCCAACACCACAGGAATTTCCATTGGTAGATGTTCATCTCTATCCTCACATGTGCTCTAGTCAGACCATCATTCAGCAGTAAGATAGGTTAGAAAGACCATCTCCACAGACATGATCCCAGTTCTTGAAGAGACTCCCTTCACGTTGCTATGAGGTGATCCTGACTCCAAACCCCTGTCTCTCCTGGAATCATAATGAGACCCAATCTTTGACTCCTGAGTCACACATCCCTGGGGTAACCTGGCCCTACCCCTCTCCCTCCTTTCCAGTCCTTCTTAAATGGAGGGGTAAGAGTATGGACACAGGGAGGAGGGCCCATGCAGACCCGTAGGGGGGAAGAACGTGGCTTGCTCCCTCATCCCAGCCTCCCACCCTCCAGGACCTCTACCACCAGTCCTACGAGTGTGTCTGTGTCCTCTTCGCCTCAGTTCCAGACTTTAAGGAGTTTTACTCTGAATCCAACATCAACCACGAGGGTCTAGAGTGTCTGCGGCTGCTTAATGAGATCATTGCTGATTTTGACGAGGTGACAACTCCAAGGGTCCCCCAGACCCTTTGTCTTGGATGCTAGAATTTCCCACCAGTCCCTCCTGCCCGCTTACTCTCCAGCCAGGGGCCCATCCTCCTCTCCCTGGCCCTGCCGCTCCTCCTCTGATCCCCCAGCTTTCCAGCAACTCTTCCCACAATCCACTCTCCCTCCTGCCACGCTCCCTGACCCCACAACCTGGTCCTTTCGTCTTCAAAGGCCTGGGGCTGGGCTTCTGAGAGGGAGGAGGGAGAGAGCAAGAAAGACCGGGGACACAGCCTCCTTTCTGTACAGCTGCTCTCAAAGCCCAAGTTTAGTGGGGTGGAGAAGATCAAAACCATCGGCAGCACCTACATGGCAGCCACAGGCTTAAATGCCACCTCCGGACAGGACACACAGCAGGTACAGCATCCCTTCCTTACCCACCAGCCCCCATCTGGGCTTGCGCTCCCGGGCCCTCACTGACCCACGCTGGTGGGCCGGCCCGTTGCTAGGACGCTGAGCGAAGCTGCAGCCACCTGGGCACCATGGTGGAGTTTGCAGTGGCCCTTGGATCGAAGCTGGATGTCATCAATAAGCACTCTTTCAACAACTTCCGCCTGCGTGTGGGTGAGGGCCCTCCCTTGCTGGGGCAGTCTGGGACTTCCTCTTCACCTTCTCAGGCTCTTCCTCCCCCCCAAGTCCTTTGTTAGCTACTCCCCAGTTCACCCCTGGACCCCCCCCCCCCACCAGCCTCATCCCTGGGGGTGGAGCATGAAGCTGCTGGGCCAGGAGCTCTGAGGCTCAGCCACCCCTTCCCTAAGCCAGACCCCTCCAGACCCATCCTCCTTTCCTCTAAGACCTCCAGGCCTTCCCCCTGAGTCCTGGAGCTTCCTCCTCCCCTCGCCCTCCTTAAACTACGCCCCGCCCACCTCCCAGGGCTCCTCCTGACCACACCTCTTGTCAGGGTTGAACCACGGACCTGTAGTAGCTGGAGTGATTGGGGCCCAGAAGCCTCAGTACGACATCTGGGGCAACACGGTGAACGTGGCCAGCCGCATGGAGAGCACTGGAGTCCTGGGCAAGATCCAAGTGAGGAGGCCACATTGGAGGCATGGGGTGGGGGGATAGGACAGGGCCACCCCCACACTCCAGGCTCACACCCTTTCAATCCCAGGTGACTGAAGAGACAGCCCGGGTGCTGCAGGCCTTAGGCTATACCTGCTACAGCCGGGGCATCATCAAGGTCAAAGGCAAAGGGCAGCTCTGCACCTACTTCCTGAACACAGATTTGACACGAACTGGCCCTCCTTCGGCCACGCTAGGCTGAGACCCCCATCCTCTCTATTCTAAGATCCTCAATAAAAAGACTCTGGGGGCACCTGGCTGGCTCAGTGGGTTGAGTGTCCGACTCTTGATTTAGGCTCAGGTCATGATCTCAGGGTCGTGAGATTGAACCCTGCTTTGGGCTCCGCACTGAGCGTGGAACCTGCTTAAGATTCTCTCTCTCCCTCTGCCCCTTCGCTCTCTCTCTCTCCTCTCTCTCTGAAAAAAAAGACTCTGGTATGACTGGAGCCAAGCGATGTCGAAGCTTCTGGTATAGCTGCAGATCACCTTCTCCTTGCCTCTCAACAGGATGCTTCTTCCCAAGCTAAACTGAGTGTCTGTGTGTATGCAAGTGTGATCATGAATATGTTAGAAAGGAGTGATTCTTCACAAGCTCAGGCAGAGGACTGCCTCAGCCTCCCTGCCTGGTTCCAGTATTTTGTACACCTTGGAAGCGTAAAGAATTTTAGCCACGTGACTCAAAATAAGGATTTGTCCTTTCCTGCTCCCCACCCACAAATATTGGGAAGGAATGGCTAGGAAAATGTCATTTGACCTTTATTCATTCCATAAACACTAAGTAAGCACCTACTCTGTGCTTCCTAGGCAGCATGGGTGCGAGAGGCCTGGGAAATGATCTGTCGGGTCCCTCCCTCTTTTCAGCTGCTGCTGTCAGATTGACCCATGCTTTCCAGCCAAGACCTGTAGACAGTTTTGGGATTCTCTTGTTCTCAGGTCCCTCAGATGCCCCCTTGCTTCCTTCTGCATCCTCCTGTGCAGGTGCTGATATTATGGGGGTCTTAAAGCATCCCTGGTTCATTCCTAGTTGCTCAAATTTGGGGGTCTGTGAGCGATATCTTGACACCCTAGGTTTGTTACAGATGTTGCACATGGATTCTTGGTTTTTCTCCTAGTTGCTCTTTCTTTATGGGAGAGATTCAAAAAGTACTCCGCAGCCACTTCTGCTACCATCCTCCTAAAATGCTGTTGGAACAGAGCCAGTCTGAGGCTCTCTAAAACAGTCATCCCTCAGAAAGAATGACTTAACCCTCTCATTTGTGGGAATCTTAATTTCGTAAGAGTGACCAGGGTCACAGAGGGCATCAGAGTGTATTTTGGGTGCTGGCAGAAAGCTGACCTGCAGAATTCCAGGGCCCAAGACCTGATGACTTTGTTTTCAAGGGAGACCTCCTTGGGAGATGGAGGGAAGGAAGGCAGTGCCCTAGAACATTGCCCACTGAAAGGGCAAAGATGAGTAGCAGGAAGTTGGAGTCATGGTAACAGTGATACCTATCACAAGCTTCAGGGTAGAGGTCCCACAGCAGTGCTAAGTGTACTCAAAACATCTGCTGATTCAGGGAGTCTGGAGTGATAAGCCCACATGAGTGGTCTTCCTTGGTCAGCTCCTTCAGGGGTCTGTAGCCCTGTGTTGTTCTAAGTATGACCTGCAGAGCACCTGCCTCAGAATGGGGCAGGAGAGGGGGTTCTGGGTTCTGTATCTTTTGTGTCCCTTCCCAAACTGAAAATCACGGGAAACTAAAGGATGTGCCTCTCAACTGTTGAGAAGGACCCCACCCCCCCACCGCCGCAAGAGCGCCCAGGAGCACGCCTCTCGCCCCTAATGCACGCGCCGCACACACAGGGCTGACCCAACGTGAGACCAGTTTTAATTGCAAAGCTGCTCCGGGCTTTCCCTCTGCCCTTACCTGCCCCACCCCTCCCTCCTCTTCCGCTCCACCCTCCTCGCGTTCTCCTCCGCCTCCGCCTCGGGGTAAACTGGGTCAGGCCAACGTGGGGAGCATTCCGCCGCGAGGACAGCCAGAGTCCTTCCACCAGCAACCCCCAGGCCTAGTTCAGTTCGCTTCACTGCAGAGCGTCGATGGAGTCCGCGAGGCTCTCGGAGGGGCCGGGCTCGGAAGGGGCGGGGGCGCCCCTCACCGTCTGGCCCAGGGTGTCCCCGCGGCGCGCGCTGGACGCCTCGGAACCGGTGCCCTCCAACAGCTTGGCGACGAAGCCCACGCCGGCCGAGCGCAGCAGGCCGCCGCCGGCGCACGCGTACAGCACGGGGTTCACGCTGCTGCTCAGGAAGGCCAGCGCGATGAACACGTGGCGCGCCAGCAGCAGCGGGTCTCCCATCCGCCCCGGCCCCGGCCCCAGCTCCCTGCCCGCCAGGGCCCGGCCCGCCTCGGCCAGGTTCACCGCGTGGTAGGGCAGCCAGAAGGCGGCGAAGGCCAGGATGATGAGCGCCACCAGGCGGCCGGTGCGGCGGCTGCGGCGGAAGCGCCGGGCCCGCAGCCTGCGCCTGATGTCCGAATAGCTGGCCACCACCAGCAGGAAGGGCAGCAGGAAGCCGGTAAAGGCCTCGAAGAGCAGATGGAATGCCTTGACTCGTTCGCTGGAGTACGTCGGGAAGCACAGGGTCTGGTTGTTCTGTTTCGTCAGGGTGCGGTACATGATGACGGGTGTGGCCAGCAGAAGGGACATCACCCAGATGCTTGCTAGCACCCACCAGGCAACGGCCTTGGTACGAAACTTCTGGGACACAAAGGGGAGGGCCACGGCCAGCGAGCGGTCCAGACTCATGGCCATGATCAGCAGGACGCTGGCGTACATGCTGACTCCGCAGGTATAGTGAAACAGGCGGCAGCCAACCAGCCCAAACACCCAGGTGCGGCGCGCCACAGAGTACAGGAAAAAGGGGGCAGTGAGCAAGACAGCCAAGTCCGCCAGGGCCAGGTTCAGCACCAGCAAGGCCGTGACGGAGCGCTTCCGCATCCTCACCAGGATGCTCCACACCACAAAGCTGTTGCCGGGAAGCCCCACAGCCAGCGCCACTGACAGTATGACGATAGTCAACGGAACGATGAACATGACCCCTAGTGAGGAGGTACTGCCCCAGATGTAGTGTCCGTGGCCACTGCAAGGACCTGGAGAGTGAGGGCGAACACAGGCATGAGGGTAGGGGGCCGAGGCTTCCTGCCGCCCTGGACACAGCTAGCCTGAGCACTCTGGTCCGTCTCCAAGATCCGCAGCAGGAGATGCACCTCTGCAGGATACCGCCTTCACCCTTTCACCAACGGACCTGGCTTCAGGGGATCTGGCAGAGCACAAAGACCGGTTTCTAACTGGACCATGGGGCTCCTTCCTGCCCACAGACCCAATTGCCAAATACAGAGCTACAGCAGCAGCAGTATTTCCATACCCTTTCTGCCTCCTTCCCTTCTGAGACCCAGAACCAAATGGGGGAGGGGGGCCTTCCTTACCAAAGCTGCACCCCTCAAAGGCCTAGCTCCTCTGTCACCTGCCAGGCCCTTAGCCCCCTCAGTCCCGTCGACTTCCTCCAGTCATCTACTGACTCTCTTCAGAGCTGCCCAGGGCGCAGCAGGAATAACAGGGATGGGGAGGAGTTTGTGGATAGGAGACAAGAACAAGTCCTCCCCGGTCCTTTTACCACTGGTCAGGCTTTCTTTGGAAGTTCCTTTGCATCTTCTCTCACAGTTGTATCCTGCCCCATCCCTACCTCCCCTGCTCCCAGGATACTTACTTCCAGGCTTTGCCAGGTACCGGCCGGAAGCTGGTGCCAATCCCAAGGTCAGGGCAGAGTGGCGCAGCCTATCCCCAGGTCAGCCCCAGTTCCAGGGTCCCAGCGCCAGGTCTGGGTGCTGTCAGCTAAGTCCGCCAGAGAGGAAGTACCAAGAAGCAGAGGAGGGGGAAGGCACATCTTCCTGAGGGTGGGGCTGAAACTCCTAGCCCTCCCTTCACGGGAGGGGGGGGGGGATAGTCTTTGTGTTCCAGAAGAGCCTAGCAGGGAGGAAGGCTTCTCATGGGTGGGACCAGATGAGAAGAGCCCAGGAAGGTGCAATGAGAGGAAAGGGGGGTGAGGGGAGTGAGTATGCTGGGGTGTGGCCTCAGATGCAGGTCTAGACTGGAGAATTGGACAGAGTAATAAACTGTCATACAGGAGAAGGAAGGAGGGAAGCCAGAGAAGGAAAATGGGCTCAGATGGAGAGGCCAGAATGTTGGGTATCTTTATACGTTGTGTAGATAATGTAGATTTTTAGATTAATAGGAAGTGTAGGTTAGACCTGTGGCTAGGTCATGGGTTTGGGTTTAGGTAACATCAGGACTTAAAGAGGACAGCACCCTGTCTTTGGCTTGGATTCAAGCCATGAGTGGAGTTGGAGGGGGAGGGCCCTCTTTCAGCACCCAAATCTATTCCCTCATTTAAAAGGGTTGCTTCAGCTCTAGGTCAGTCAGTTCTCCCTTCCCTTTGGCAGAAGCCAAAGTCCAAAGGACCTCCTTAGTATCGCACAGAATGCCAGTTTCTCCGCCCTTCCCCAGCCACTTGCCTTACACTCGCCTGTGTGGCTTGCCTGCCACATGAATTTGGATTTAAGATCTGGGCACTGGGCAAAGAGGTCGGCCCCCTCTCTCTCCTACCTTCCCATGGTCGGCTGTCCAGTCCCACCTCAGACCCACAGAAAAGGCCGAGCCTGAGCCCAGGGAGAAGAGGTGGGGGCAGTGATGCCTCATAACTGCCCTGCCGGGGGGGGCAACCAGGAACATGCAGACAGGAACAGCCTCCCCAAGTGGTCACTCTTCTCCCTTCCTGGAGGGAGGGCAGTCTCCCCCCGTGACGTCTCCTGCAGGGGCTGAGATCTGAGAAGTCTTTCCTTCAGTCTGACCGTGAGCCTTCCTGCTTCCCTGCCAACTCTGTCACTTGTCAGGGAAGATGTGGCATGTGATGGTGCTCACTGAGGTCCCTTACCCTTCTGCTTTGAGAAAAGGCCAGCGCAGAGCAGACCCAGCGGCTGTGAGGCAGAGGATGTGATGCAAAGAAATGGGCTGAAACCGCAGCAAGAAGGCAGAGTTGAGGAAGGGCTTTCTGACCACAGATGTTGTGAGACGGGGACTATGGAAGAGAGTAAGGGAGCCTCTGCCCCGGCACATGAGAACAGGAAGAAGCCCCTGCCGTCGGGTTTGGGGAGAAGGTTCTGGCTCAGAGCTCCAGGGTCAACCAGAGGCTCCTTCTGGCAGAAGCTGGGTTGTCTTTGCTTCCTCTCCCAAACTACTCCCCACCTCCATGTCTCTCAAGGCCTTTCTTCCTCCACCCCAGACTAGATACTCTAAGCATACTTCCTGCTCCCCAAATCCGCCCCAGTTTGGGTGGCCCTGGCGTGACCCTGAGGACTGAATTTCCTGTTGTTTCTTGGCCTTGGCCTGGGTGGTGTAAACAGTCACTAATGCAGAACCTGGGGTGATGGTCCCAAGGGAGCACTCACATAAACGGCCATCAAAGTTTGCCAGGGACTGAGAGGACTGGGACAAGAGATGTTCAGCACTAAAACTGGGAAAGCCTTGGGCAAACCAGGACGAGTCGGTCACACTAGTGACCACATGTGTGTGCACGTGGACACCCTCTAATAAAGAATCCTATCCTACATCCTCAAACTCAAAAGTGTCAGGATCCAGAACAGCTTTAGGACCTAGAGATGGACAGACTCCAAAAGATGGAGGCCAAGAAGTACTGGAGGGTGCTGAGCAACAGCTAGCAGTCTTGGGAGGAGTCAAGATTTGGCAGAAAGAAAAAGGAGACAAAGGAGAGGGGGCGCCTCCCTGAAAAATTCTTCCTGTCCTCCAGCCATCCACACCATTCCCCATACCTGCTCAGCTCCAAGCCCCAAACGTCCCCAGGGGTGAGCATGTGCCTGCTCCTGGGCTCCTTTTTGAGTCAGTTGACCTTTGGGGGAAGAGTTGGATTCAGAGGGGAAGACAAATCTGACGCCCAGGGCTCCTTCCCCCGCTATACCAACCGCAAGACAGGAAAACTTTCCTTTCAAACACCACAGGTTGTCTTTCCCCTTCCAGAGCCAGGTTTTTCTCCACTCGGCTCTTGCAGACCCCAGAGAATGGATCCCATCCCCATCCCTCATTCAAGCACCCATACCTTTCCTTCCTCTTTCTCCCTTTATTTCCAGAGTGGTTCAATAGGTTGGCCTGGGGGACCCAGGCCACCTGGGCTGGGGAGGACAAGTCAAGATGCCACTGAAGGCTGGCAGTGTCCAGCCTTGGGCTGACCCAGGAGAGAACCAGGTGGCTTCGGTACAACTCAGGCATGATGAACTACCAGTGGGGGCATGCTTACACCATCATGTAATGCCCCCCCCCTCCCCCCCGCCGCCAGTGTATTTCACAGTAGCTCTTGGCAGCAAGTCAGCAGCTCTGGCACAGAGGCACATGCCAACCTGCAAGCACACAGTACCATCACCGCTTGCAGTCCCTCTGTTTGGAGGTACCTGGGCCTGCCCCAGGGGTATAATAATTCTGCCCAGAAAGATCCAAACTGTGGCCAGAGAAGGGTCCCCAAACGCTCCAGAGTGGTTCCCTGAGTTCTGGGGGAGGGACGATGGAAGGGGACAGGGAAGAGGCAGGCCCGGTTGTAGGGTTTGGTGTCAAGGTTCCCATCCCTGACTGTCCTTCTTCACCCCGCCCCCGGGGTCTCCATCGCCCTGGCCCTGCGCCACGACTTTGAGCCGAGGGGTAGCTCGGAGCTCCATGGTCCCCTCCCTAGAGCGGCCGCCCCCTCGGGCCTCTCCCGAGCCCTCAAAGAGCCGCGTGAGGAAGCCGGGGCCTGCCCGGGGCAGCAGATCACCGGCGGTGAAGACGTAGAGCACCGGGTTGACGCTGGAGCTGAAGAAGGCCAAAGCGGTAGTTCCAGCCCGCGCCGCCTGGCCCGCCCCGCCCAGCCTCGCCAGGGCCCCTCCGGGCGGAGCCAGCGCGGCCGCCACCTGCAGAATATTGACCGCGTGGTAGGGGGCCCAGAGCAAGCCGAAGGCGAGCACGATGGCGCTCACCAGCCGGCCCACCCGCGTCCCGTGCCGCCCGGCGCCCCAGCGGGCGCCCCGCAGCCGCGCCAGCGTCAGGCCGTAGCAGCCGAGCACCAGCCCGAAGGGGAGCACGAAGGCCGTCAGCGTCTCCAGGCTCAGGTGGGCGGCGGCGTGGGCCGGCGACGGGTGGCACAGCTGGCACACGCGGTCTCCCCACACGTGCCGGTAGACGGCGGCCGGGGCGGCGAGCAGCAGCGCGGCCAGCCAGACGGCCAGCAGCAGGCGGCGGGCCAGGGCCGGACTGCGCAGCCAGGGCGCCAGGAACGGCCGGGTGACGGCCAGGCAGCGCTGCAGGCTGAGCAGGCTGGTGAGCAGGACGCTGGCGTACATGCTGAGCGCGCACGCGTAGTACACGGCCTTGCAGCCCGCCTGGCCCAGCGGCCACGTCTGCCCCGCCAGGAAGGCCACGAAGAGAGGCGTGAGCAGCAGCACCGCGCCGTCGGCCAGCGCCAGGTGCAGCACGAGCGTGGCCGCCAGCGGTCGCCCCCGTGCGGGCCGCCAGCCCGCCAAGCTCCACACGACGAAGCCATTGCCGGGCAGCCCCAGCAGCGCCGCCAGCAGTAGGAAGGCCGTGCCCGTGACCCGCGAGGCCTTCCAGCTCAGCAGCGTCTCGTTCCCCGGGGGCCGGTAGCAGGCCGACATTCTTCTGCGCCTACCGGGGGGGGGGGGGGGGGAGGGGGGCGGGGACGGGGTGGGGGGAGACGGAAAGGGCCATAGAAGGCATTTAGGGACTCTGTCTCCTCCCACCTCCCTGCCCTCCGTCTCGGAGCCTTGACTCAAACACTACTTCTTGGCGGACCCTAGCCCCAACTCAAACACTACTTCTTGGAACCCAAATGCCCTGCGGTCAGTCAGCTGACCTCCCCAGGCCTGACTCCTGGTTCCCACTCTCACGACCTCCATCTCCACCCCCTTTAGCTGGGCCCCTCCTTTGCCCAGCCCCATTCCTTCTACCTCAGCGCAACGTGAGTGGTGGGAAGTCAGCGTGGATGAGCAGAGCTACTTACCCAGCCGGGAGCTAGAAGGATGGTGGGGCCACGAGGAGCCTGGGAAGCTGAAAGGCACAGCAGCAGTGAGAGAGGTGCCTACTCATGCCCTGTGCCTGTCAGGTTTGCAGTGTGAGACGAGAATGGGGAGGGACAAGGTGGGGCTCTTCTCTGGCCTCTCACTGGGGCCCCTCCGGCACTTTACTCTTTCCCATCACTAACAGGCCCAGGCGTGTGAGAGTCCGCCTCCCTAGGAAACAGGATAAGCTGCAGGGTACAGATGAGGTTCCCAGATCATGTAGGTGAGTAGGGACACTGCTGAGTCCTGACTCTGGGTCCTGCATCTGCACTCATGCCTCCCCCCAGTTCTGGCCCCAGTTGTCCCATCCCTGCCACCCGCCTGTTATATGCTCTCAGGCTTCCCTGGCCGGCACTCAGCAGAGAAGGTGACCCAAACTACTCATTTCCCCAGTTGCTCTATCTTGGCCCATTTCCAGACTTCTGATCCAGCTGAGCCCCCTTTTCCCTCAGTTTCCTACCTGCTCCTCTTATCTCTTACCTTAGGCCCTGCCCCAGTTGTTCCCCCCTCCGGGGGGGGGGCTCTCACTGGGCTGTCATTGACAGCCTCCAGTCACGGTGCTGAGTTCTGGAAGATGCATGGAGGTACAAGGGGCTTATACCCTCCTTTTTTTTTTTAAAGATTTTATTTATTTATTTGACAGAGAGCGAGACACAGCGAGAGAGGGAACACAAGCAGGGGGAGTGGGAGAGAGAGAAGCAGGCTTCCCATTGAGCAGGGAGTCCGATGCAGGGCTCGATCCCAGGACCCTGAGATCATGACCTGAGCCAAAGGCAGACGCTTAACAACTGAGCCACCCAGACGCCCCAGCTTATACCCTCCTTGAGGAATCATAACACACAACCTCCAAGAGACCCTACTACCGAGCTGCACCAGGATACAAGATAAGAAGAAAAGAATCGGTGCATTGGTAGAGACATACCGACAAGAAGGCTTCTCTGGGTGAAGAAGTCAGGCAAAGCCTGGAAATGAAGAAATTCTAGGGGGACCCAGTACACTGAAAAGGTGGAGGTAAGGGGAAAGATCCCTGTCCAGTCAACAGCTGGAACTGGAGGCTCCCAAGGAGCCAGGACACCAGTATTGTCTCAGTTTGGGTTACTTCCAAAGCACAGCCTGAATTAAGGGCTTGGGTACAGGTAATCCTGCATCTGGCAGGTCAGCTCTGGAAGCAGGAGTGAGGGAGCAGGGCAGAAGAGGGAAAAAGAGAGCCAGGAAGAGTATGTTGTTGGGTCTCTTCAGTAGGGATCAGGAAGCTCTCAGAATTACACAGAACACCTTCCAGAAAGACAGAAGACTGGGACACTGGTGCCCAGCTTGTATTCCCCATGGTCTGAGGGCTGTCCCAGAGGTATTATACACATTTGCAGCCTGTTCTTGTCAGGGGTCTTAGTGGGCTGCCACAGCTTCGGACACCGAGGCAGGAAAGCAGAGATTCACACTCATGTGACGGGTTCAGCCTTAGTGAGATCTGAGCTTCCAGACAAATGTCCACCACAACTGTCGCTGAAATCAGAGCAGACTCAGGGTACCAAAAGCTAGTCTCAGTGTCTTCAAAGGACACACCCCCCTTCACATCTCCTTCGTGCCCATTAAGTGGCCAAAAGAGAAAGGTGAGAGAGAAAGTGACCAATCCAGTGTGGCTAAAGCGAGCAGTTCTGGAGAACGAAGCCGGTTCCTCCCCTAGATCAGGGAGGAAGAAGCAGGGAAGCAGGAAGGCCATGGTCCCTGCCAGGATCCTGGTAATCCTGGATCCGTGCAGCAGGATCCATCCTCCCCTCACCGCCCACCCTGGCACTCTGCCTTACCCCTCATTGTGTCCAAGCCCTGCCCACAATCCCACCCTCAGCCTGGCCTCCCTTTTCCTAAAGCTGCAGTTTGTGGCTTTCACAGTAGGTGGCGGCAAGTCCAGTGCAAATCCCATATAATGCAACTTCTCAAGGATGGGAGCCCGAAACTATCCCTAGAAATTCTCTCTGTAGAAAGAAAAAGACCAGAGATCACATCCCATCCTCTTACACCGTTCCCATTTATCCTCAGCACACACCGCCACCAGAGACACACACACACACACCCCCAAGCTTCTGTGACTTTTGCGGCAACTCTGGGCCTCAATCCCTCCTCCACGATCCCATCTAGGCCCCTCCGCTTTCCCTCCCCTTGGACTTTGCCCTTCTTACCGGCCTGGCAGGCGGGGCCAGAGTCCGGGGTGACTCATCCCCCACCTCACTGGGGCTGAGATCCCAGCTCTGTAACAGAAAACACCACCACTTCGGCCCCAGCACAGCAGAGAACCACCCAGCCTAGAACTCACTGGGAGAGGCAACTCTCCTCCTGCTCCTTCCCTCCACCATGGAGTACCTCTCATCCCTAAACCCCAGCGGTCTGCTCAGGTGATTTCTAACCCTCCTCTCTACCCTCCAACACTGAGGATAGTGCACGGCAACAAAATTCCACTCAGCCCCTAGGAGACTCAGAGACTAACGTACCCCTTCCCTTCCCCGCCCCAACTTTCCACAGTGGGCTTGTCCAGCTATGGAATCACCACTGACCACCCCTCCTCCGTGGTCTCTCCCTCTCTCCCTAGGCTACTCTGATCTCCAAACCTAGATCCCTCCCTAACTCTCCAAGCACCCCACCCCCAGTCATCCCCACTGCAGTCACCAAACTCCTCAGTTCTTGACCTTTCTTGCCAACTACCAGGTCGGTATCCAATATGAGCTCTGAGTTTGGCCGGAAAGTCTGGACTTCAGCTCCACCACCCCAGCGACCTTTCCGAGTCTGTGATCACAAGCGGACCACCCGGAAAGGTCTGACAGCTGCCACCCGCCAGGAACTGCTAGACAAGGTAAGTGAGCCAAATCCCTAAGTTCCTATTGCAGGGGCAGCCAGGGCGCTAGAGAAGAGTGAGAACTTGGAGTGAACAGAAAGTCTGAGGTTAGTTACATGGCTGCCCCTCCCTCTAAGGGCTAAAGACGGGGGGGAGGGGGACGGTCAGCCCAATGACCAATGCTGTATTTAGGTCGATTCATTTCTTTTCCAGGGGGTAGAGGAAGGAGTAGATAGGGAGGGTTGGAGGGATGGCATTCAGAAGTCAGTATGGAGTGTCGATTTGTATGACAAATCAAGTTCAAGTCCTGATTCTATCAGGACTTGCTGGTTTGCTAGTGTCAAACTGTAGGAAGTTGTTCAGTCTATCAAAACTTCAGTTTCTTCATCCACAGAAAGGGAATAATGACACACCTTCCTCCTAGAGTTGTTGAAATCAGTCAAAGAGGACAATGTATGTAAAGTACTACATAGATGCCTGACACTAATGAAGACTCAAAAAAGTTAAGCATCCTTATTACTGAAAACAGTTCTGGAGGACTCTCTGAGGGTGGGGACAGTGAGGTAGGACACTGGAGATAAGACCGAAGGATGGACCTCAACAGAAGCAAGCGAGGTTTTCAATTACAAGCCAGTAGGAATGGTTCAAAGGGGTACAGGGGAGAAGACAGTGACGTGGACAATGACATAGGAGCAAAGAGGAAAAGAAGTCAGCCCTTAGTGAGGGTCCCCCAGCAACTGAAGAACACCGAGCGCTGGAGCCATTTGAAGGGATGGCAATTTTCCAGGAAGTAGAGTTGGGGTATCAGCCAGCATCTAGGGCCAACCAATGGATGTGGGGTAGCTGGGGAGGGAGGGGCATGGCTAAGCTCTGCCCCTTCCCTCCTGCTTCCTGTGGCTGGGCAGGCACTGGAGGCCCTGCTGCTGAGAGGGATGCTAACACTGGTGCTGGAGGAGGATGGGACCGCTGTGGAGAGTGAGGACTTCTTCCAGCTTTTGGAGGATGACACATGCCTGATGGTGCTGGAGTGCGGGCAGAGCTGGAGCCCCAGCAGGGTGAGAGGCCACAGTGGGGCTGTCGTCGGCCACCAGTCTCTCTCGAGCTTCTCTAGCCCAACCATGATCTTGGGGGCAGACACACTGGGAGAGGAGAGGAGTTGCCAAGGACACCTTATAGGGGACAAATGGTCCAGGCAAGAGTGGGTCTGACCTAGTGCTGATGGGGAATAGTGGTGGGTGCCTGGGTGGGAGGGTGCACTGCACTGATGGAAGTGCCCTACAGAGTGGCATGCTGTCATATGGCCTGGGCCGGGAGAAGCCCAAGCACAGCAAGGACATCGCCCGCATCACCTTCGACGTATACAAGCAAAACCCTCGAGACCTCTTTGGCAGCCTCAATATCAAAGCCACATTCTACGGGCTCTACTCCATGAGTTGTGACTTTCAAGGACTCGGCCCAAAGAAAGTACTCAGGTCAGAGACCAACAGGTCATGTTTCCCCATCCCCCTACAGTTGCAGCCCCCCTCATTCCTTCTGCACTCACCTACCCCATTAGCTCTCCCTTGTGGAAAACCCCCTCGATGGCTTCCTCCCAGGTTCCCCCACCCATCCGACTCCATCTTGTCTCTGCCCTTCAGGGAGCTCCTCCGTTGGACCTCTGCACTGCTGCAAGGCCTGGGCCATATGCTGCTGGGAATTGCCTCCAGCCTTCGCCATGTAGCGGAAGGGGCCGAGCAGTGGCACTGGCAGCGGCAGGGTCGCCTCCATCCCTACTGAGAAGGGGCTCTGAGCTGCTTTCTGCCCCTAGACTCATTGCAAGAGACATACTGTGAGGACTGTGAGGGCATCGGCTTTAGAGATGTGAGGACAGTGTAGATGAGATGACTCACCTGATTTCCCCCACTGTCTTCTGACCCCATTGTTACAGGCCCCATCAGCATAACGCCTTCCAGCCCTAGCCTATACCCTTTCCTGAAGAATGCTGTTCCCTTCCCAGCCAGCTTTCCGGCCTCCCACTTACCCTGAAAGGCCACAAGCCCATCCCGAAGCATCTCAATTCCACCCTGATCATTGCTCCATCTAGATTCTTTGCACCTCCTCCTGTCCCTAAGCTTCCCAATGCACTGAATTCAGCCCTCTTTGACTTTGTCTCGATTTCTTTATACCCTTCTCCCCAAAATAACAAAAACATTTCCAATAAAAATATAAAAATATTTATTATTAAGACTTCTGACTCCAACTTAAACTACAAAGGGGACAGGACAGGTATGCCCTTTACCCCTCCCCCATCAACACCCAGTCCCAGATCCAAAGGCCTCAGTCTTCAAGTATTGAGTTCAAAGCCCGCCTCCTCTTGGCTACTGCCCCCTGCTGCTGTTCCCAAGCCTCTCGGCGCTTCAGGAAAGTAGTCAGGGCCACGTTTCGAGCCACATGGTGGCCAAAAGGGTCTCTTATCAGCTCCTGGTTCCGCTCCCCTGCAAATGGAAACACTCATATTCAGTATCATCATGCAGTCACCCACCATGCTCAAAGGGACTCCCCCTGAGTGAAAGCCCTTCCATTTTCCCTGGGCCCTGAGTTGGTCTCGGGATCATGAATACCTCACTCTCCAAAGAGGAGAAGCTAGGGGCGGGGTGGGAGCACAGCGCTGCATAATCAGCAGAGGAGAAGGGGAGGAGAGCAGACTGCTAAGAACCCATGGCCAACACCATCCTTTAGAACCGAAGTCTCTGCTGAATTTAAGTACCCTCTCCAGCCACCCAGCCATCTGAAGTGAGGGAAGTTTGGAAAGGTCAGAGAGAGGTGCCGATACTCACCCAGCTCAGCAGCAATTTCCTTCCGGGCCCCCAAGGCTGCTCCACTCCAGATGGCATCTAGTACACGGCTGCCATGGCGACTACAGGCCAGAGCCACATATTGTCCCTGCAGTGAGACAGGCAAGGTAGGTCCCCCTAGGGCAATCCACAAAAGGTGTGCTGGGGAGGGCAAGGGTGAAGTGAAGTTTCCAAAGTTTATAGGTGGAGTCAAGAGAATCTGGGAACTACATATTCTCTCTTTGACTCTGAAGGACAGTACCAGGGCAAGCTCATGTTCTCTTAAATGGATGTTGGTGGGGGCATCAAAGCAGAAACTAGAACCTTTAGGGTCTTCAGCACACGGCGGCGCTGCTTGCGCGTCACGGAGGGGCTGGTCAGGATGGCATCGAGCACGTGCGAGCCAGCAGGGCTCTGGGCTAGAGTCAGAAGTTGTGGTCCTGTCAAAGCACCCAGACTTTGAAGTATAATACCAGGACTAGAGAAATGCAACAGATGCTGGAGCAGGAGAGACCCCAGGACTGTCACGTCCCCCAGGGCCCTGGCCATGGCCATGTCCACCTGGAAGGACAGAGAGAGGGCGTTAGGAGGCAGCCACCAAACTGCACCTCTGCCTGGATGAAGCCAGAGACCTCACCGCCCTCACCACAAGGGTGAAGGACTTTTTAAACCCTGGCCCTCAACTAGTCACTGGCTTGGCCCCTCTCCTACCTCACCTGGTGCTCTGCAAGCACTGCCCCCTCCTCCTCCAGCAGTCCGTAGTACACCTCATAAGCCATCAAAGTGGCAAAGAGAGGCACACAGGCCACTTGCCGGGAAGAGGGCTCTGCACAGTGGAATGCCTACAGGAGAGGACAAAACATGATGAATCTGAGAACTACCTCATCCCTAACCCCGACTCTCTAGACAAGGGAAAGCATTCAGGAGATGTGAGAGTGTAAGGGGCACAAGGGCAGGATCTCCTCTGCCTTGCTGTATCCCCAGCCTCTATACACATGACAGGGGTTGAATAAACATTTAGTCCTTAAATAAACTGCTCTCTTAGTCCTGGGAGACAATTTTCATTCCAGGGCTAGGAGATGGGTTTGGTGTCATTTCTCCCTGTATCTGCGAACTCCTCGGGCATGAGACCTCTTCGAGTCCAGAGATACAACCACCGAAGGTCAGAGAAGTCCTAACTGGTAGAATTTGAACTGAGAGCATAAACGGGTGGCGGGTAATATCACCTCCAACAACAGCTGCAGGACCTGGGCTTGGTGGGCCCCAACTCTGCGGCATGCCCCCACCAGGGCAATGACCACCCCTGGGTGACCTTGAGCCAGCACAGCTTCCAGGGCAGGGCTCAGCTCCTCAAACACAGGGGACAGCTGAGGAGAGACACAGAATGAAGAATCTTTGGCATTCTGTAACAGTGGACTAAGTTATTCAGAGAAATCTTCCTACTGAAAACAACTAAAAACGCTAGATAAGCATTGCCAATATCAGGGTTTTGGTTTGGCCACATAAAGTCCAGGACCAGGGGACAGTTCTAGAGGTGCCGCCTCACTTGCGGGGAGCAGGGTACTTTAAATGGCCACACTCTCAAGATAAAGGGATACTAGATGGGCGCCTGGGTGGCTCAGATGGTTAAGCATCTGCCTTCGGCTCAGGTCATGATCTCAGGGTCCTGGGATCGAGTCCCGCATCAGGCTCCCTGCTCCTTGGGAGCCTGCTTCTCCCTCTGCCTCTCTCTCTCTCTCTCTCTCTGTCTCTCATGAATAAATAAATAAAATCTTTAAAAAAAAAAAAAAAAAAAAAAAAGGGATACTAGAATTAAATCCGCCCTTCTTACCCCAACTCCCAACCCATGAGATCACAGGCAAGCATGCCTTGGTGCTAAGCAGCAAAGGCAAAAAGAAGCTACAGCAATAGCCCCAGCACTCACACAGATTTGTAGCTAAGTACCCAGAGTCTGAATGGACCATGGAACCTCAAGCTGCAAATCTGGATCAAGCCAGTCTCCTGCCAGACACCTGAGAAGCTAACAAAAATCCTTTCTGGGAAGAAGGCACTTTTGTCCTAAGCTCTGAGAAACCCCCAGGAATAACCTTTCAAGGGGAATGGCCAGCACACTGTCAGAGACACCGAGGCAGGCACACAATAAAATAAGGCCCAATGAACAAGAACTAGCAGAAACAACAGAGTACAGAAAGAGATCTAGCCCCATTCTCAACTCACCAGCTCAGTGGTAGTAATAGCATCCAGTAAACGCTGCAAAGGGAAGTTGGCAATAGGGTGTGCAGCCAGGGCCTGCAGCTGCCCTTGGAAGTGATCCTCAAAGAGGCTCTGGAGCCTCAGGGGCTCCAACACCAGCAGGACCTGCTCCAGGAGTCTGGAGCTCGTCTGATCCCGCAGAAATAGCAGCAGGGGGCTAGGGACAAGGAGAACGTGATCAGGCAGCCTTTATTCTACTTCATCTAAAATACCCACATCACTTCATTCACTTCACACAGCTTGACCGTACCTGCCATCTGCTGAGGAGTTGCGGCTACTCAGATAGCTGATCACAGCATTGCAGAGATGAGCACAAAACTGGGGCAGTTTGCGGTGTAAGATTTGTAAGGCCACTTGAAGGCAGAAGCTGGAGATCTTGTCAGTGATAAATACTGTGGGAGAGAGCAGAAATAATCAAAGCAGCTCTTCCAAAATCCAGACAACCTGTACAACCTCAAACCTCAAGCAATAAGGTACCAGGGACTATGGACATAAAGGCTCTATACAGAGTCTTTGCAATATCAAACCAGATCAGATTTGAAGAGGAATATGACTGATCTAAGTAAGAGCTTTGCATAATGACAATCACCTCCAGAAAAATGGTCCTAGACCCTCCTTCTATCACCCTCCTCACCGGCAATGTCCTTCAGAAAGCAAGAGCTCAGGTCCTGAAGGCAATTCAAGAAAGTTTCAGGGACCTCAAAATCAGTTGGCTTACACTCCCGAGCTGGTGCCCTTTGTGCATCTGAAAGATCAAAAACATGTGCAGTGCTGGGATCACAAACTACCATTCAAGAGGGAGAATGATTCCATAGATGATCAAGGATTCAGCTTGGAGATGCAGAACACGCATGAATATCTCTTCTCATCTGGATGACTGAACTGAGACTATGTTTCTGTTTTAATTTTTCTAAGAAATTTCAACCAGCTTCCCAGTGGTCCATAGGAGACAGGCCAAACTCTCAGTCAGGAATTCAAGGTATTCCAAAATCAGGCCTCATCTAAACTCTCTAACCTTATTTCCCAGAGTTTTTCAAAATGTAGGTCACTGCCTATGAGTGCATCATGAAATCATTTTAGTGGATCTTAACCAGGCCTTTTTCAATGGAATAGAACAGAATAAAATAAACCAGAGAAGAAAATATCAAAGTGGACTGCATATATTAAGAATATCGTCTCTCGAAGTTCTGTTTTGAGTCCAATATCTGTATACATACACATAGGCAGGTTCGGTGATGTTTAAAAAAAAAAAATTCTGTAAGTTGTGGTTAAAAAAAAATTGACATCCATTGCTCAAATGAATCACCTCTTCCCCCTGGCCCATTCTACTAGCTGTCCCTCAAACACACTGACACATCCTCACCTCTGGGCCTCTGCACTAATCTTTGGTTTGTTAAGCCTTGTCCTCATTTCTCTGCTAATTCTTCAAAGTCATGAGGAATTACTCTTCTGCTTACTCTTTCCTTCTGGACTTCCCAAACTCTCCTCTCTTCTAGGTCCACTTCCCTATCTTGTAGTACTTACCAGGTGACTGAGAGCCACGGTGCCTGGCTCTCTCAGACTCCAGCAGAGTCCCTCCCAACACCTGCAGCAGAGTTCTGACCACGAAGCTGCCATGTGTGTCTCCAGAGTAGAAAAGAAAATCATCACACACCTCAGAGGCTAGTCCCAAAACCAGCTCCTCCAGGGTCTCCAAGGGACCATCCTTGCCATTCTCCTCCTCCTCCACGTCCTCCTCTTTCTCTGCCGGGCTCCCCAGCAATCGAGGCAGCTGCAGCAAAGCACTTTGCAATACATGCACCCCGCATCGATGACAGGCCACAGAGCGCAAGCTGGAGCGCAAAGCAGCCCAGACTCGACACAGCGGTTTCAGGGGACTGAATCCCAACAGTTCCTGCATAATCTCACTGCCAGTCTTGTTTGTGGCCAAGGCCAGGGCCTGAGCCTCCACTTCCTTCAAAACATTGTGCACCATCAGTTCTGGATAGACAAGAAAAGAAATATTTTAGAGACTGAGAAGAGAATAAGGTTATGTTCCATCAGTTAACCGAGTGAGGGAGAGAGGGGGGAGCGATGAAGAGGATATGGGAGACGAGACTAAGTCCCTACGCCCTGCAGACCCATGAAAATTTCCCTGCCTGTCCTGGAATTTATGCCCAACGAATCCCTCTTAGTCCCGCCCTGCGGTTGCTCCCCACCTCGTTCTTCTCCGGTCTCGGGAGCCTCTTTCAGCGCGGACAGCGCCCGGCGGAAATACCCCAGAGCTTCGGGGCTCAGGTGAGGGTGCGCATCTAGGGCCGGCTCCGAGCTCCGGTCGGGAGGCGGGCAGGGTGGCCGCCGGCGGCCTGGTGGGGGGCGCCCCGACCCCTTGGCCCCGCGCCCTCGTTTGCCACCTGCTGGGAACCGGCGCCCCGCCTTGTGCGGGGAGCGCGGACCCAGCCCCATGGATGCTAAAGCCCGTGCCCGTCCGCCAAAGCTTCCCCAGCCACAGGCGAACAAGCAGCCAGGCGCGCGCAGGGACCGGATGGAGTCTAGAAACGCCGGCGCGCTCGGGACGCAGCATTACGTCATAGTTCCGCGACGGCCCCTAGCCGAGCGGCAGCGCACCTCCTCCCCGGTCGCCCCGCCTACACTCCTTAGTCCCTGTCCCAGCTGAGGATCAGCGCAGACCCTGTCCTCCACGCTCCCCGCTGACCCCGGACCAGAACGCAGACTGCCTCCCCAGCCTCACACTGTGACTCAATTGCACTCACCCCATCCTGCCCCCGCGGCCGGAATTGAAGTTCTCGAAGTCCAAGGACTTTGCGAGCTAGACGGCGCCGGGACTCCAAGACCGCACGGGTGGCAGGCAGGTAAGGGGCGCGAGCTCCCACTACTGAGGACTCAGGGTCCCTGGGCCTCGCGCTCACCCCCGACAGGGCCAGGCCAGAGGCCAGAGCTCCTGATAGCCCAGCAGCCTGCGTGGACCCGCCGTGAGGGCCTGCCGCGCCAGAACCCCACCCGGTCAGCCTCTTTCAGAGTCCCTGGACAGTCCTACCGAGCCCCTGGGGTCATAGTCGCTCGATGGCTCCTAGCCAGGGGGCAATGGCCAACTCGTTCGCCTCCCAAAAAGGACCAACAGCCTTACCCTGCAGCCTGCACTATTGTCCCGCTCTGAAACTCCTCTTTGCTCAAAGGATCCCAACCTTGGCTCCCTCTCCTACCACTATACCGATCACCCTTCCACATACACAGTTTGCAGGCTTCCCTAGAGCAAGTCTTTGCTTCCACAGATTCCCGCCTTTTGCCTGTGAGTCATGGCAGCTCCCATGAAGGGCCAAGTGTGCGTGGTGACTGGTGCTTCCAGGGGTATTGGCCGCGGCATCGCCTTGCAACTCTGCCAAGCGGGTGCCACAGTTTACATCACCGGCCGCCATATGGACACCCTGCGGGCCACTGCTGAGGAGGTGGGTGCTTCCTCTGGAACCACAGGGGCAGAAAACACCTGAGGTAGCCCTTCCCATTGACCACTCCTTCCACTAATCCCTTACCTAAAGCCATAATATTTCTCAACACAATGTGAATATTTACTCAAACTAGAATAAATAAAGTCCATAAATAACTTCAGATCAGGTCAAAGTTTGCCACTGAGTTTTATGAAAAAACTTTCTGTTTGAGACCTTCAGGGGTTTTGGAATTGCAACTGAAGGGTTGTGGACCTGTGCTTCTCTCTATTTTAGGCAAGACTCTACCGAGCTGTACACTTATGGTTGACTTTTCTACTGGATTTCAGTTAAATATTTGGTTTGCCAGATATTGCATGAAGCACGGAGGTTAACCGAGAGCAGTAAGATGTCACTTCTGCTTTTAAAAGATAGGGCCCAGCAGGAAATCAGAGGCAGACACAGAATGCTCTAGGAGCATGGGTGAGCAGTTAGGAAGCAAGGAGGTAAGAGGGTAGGACCCAGAGCATGGATCTGGAGAATAGGAGGATTGGTCTTGAATAAGGTATTTTTCTTCCTGTGAAGTTAGAGGATGGGGACACATTTATGGCGGGTGAGATAGAACAGAAAGTAGAAATAGTTCATAGCTGAGAGTTTTGGTTTGTCAGTTACTAGGCGGGAGAGTTGGTGAGGTGACGGTCAGAGGGCTGGGACTGAGTAGGGGTTACACGTGAGTGGTGAAGGGTGGGAGCTCAGAGCATGAGAGATGGGAATGACCAAGGACGAGGAAAAAGAGATATACTCCTTTCTCAGGAGCAGCCCTCCTGCCTTATTTGTCCCTTGCCTTCCACTAGCAGAGTACAATGCCTTGCCCATGGTAGGCCTCAGTAAATGTAGATTTTATTTTATTTTTATTTATTTATTTTTTTAAAGATTTTATTTATTTATTTGACAGAGAGACAGCGAGAGAGGGAACACAAGCAGGGGGAGTGTGAGAGGGAGAAACAGGCTTCCCGCTGAGCAGAGAGCCCGATGTGGGGCTTGATCCCAGAACTCTGGGATCGTGACGCGAGCCGAAGGCAGACGCCTAATGACTGAGCCACTCAGGCGCCCCGTAAATGTAGATTTTAAACCTGAAATCCCAGTCCTTTTGGGTCTGTAGGGAAAGGACCTAGCATTCCTGAAGATCCTCAAACAGACACCAGAGGGCGGTATTGCTCACCGTCTTCCCTCAGCTGCTGGCTTTGATTCCTACTCTTGCCCTCTCAGCCTCCCAAGCTGGGAGTTGAAGAGAGTTGCCTCCTGTCTCACACTCACGGACGACTATAAACTCATACCCCTCTATCCCTCATCAGGCACAATCTCGAGGAGGCCAGTGTGTGCCTGTGGTGTGTGATTCGAGCCAGGAGAGTGAAGTGCAAAGCTTGTTTGAGCAAGTGGATCGGGAACAGCAGGGGCGTCTGGATGTGCTGGTCAACAACGCCTATGCCGGAGTCCCGGTACCCTTTAAACTTGATTCCAGCTCCACATTCCTAACCTCCCCCTCTGACCCTGGAGTCCTCATCCCCACTCACTGTCCCTTTCATTATCCAGCCCCTCATACCTTCCTGCCTTCAGATCATCCAACTCACCACAGTCCCTGTGCTTTCCAGGCAATTATGAAGAACATTAACAAGGCATTCTGGGAAATCCCTGCCTCCATCTGGGATGATATCAACAATGTTGGACTCAGGTGAGTGTTCCCTTTGTCCCACCACAAGGGCTGGGTGGGCCTGGACCTTTCCCCATGTGCCCTCTCCTTGTCTCTCTGACCTCCCCATCTCTTTCTTCTCCTTCTTGTCCCATTTGTCTTACACCTCTGGAGAATTTCCATCCAGGGGGATCTGTACCTGGGAACATTGAGTTTTACCTTGTTTCTGTCAGTAATTTTCGTCTGAACTTGCTCTTGTCCTCTCTCCTGCCTTGCTCTGCACATCCAAATGCATGGCCCAGAAGGGCGCCTCCTTTCCTCAGTAAGGCACACCGCCTGTAGCTGGCATTGGCAAAGATGGTTAGAGGAAGAAATTCTTTTGTTTTAGATCAAGAGAAGGTCAATGAGAGTGAGCACCTGCCATTTTAGCCTCCATATCCTCACTCCAGATCCGCAGGCCAGGGCACTCCCATGTCAGAGTTACACATACATCTGGCATGGGAGTGAGATGAAACACAGCATGTAGAGTCCTCCTAGCATGATACACCAGTTGTGTCTCTTTTTTTTTATTGTTGGAACGATGGTGCCCTCTCAGAAACTGCACTCTGTGGGTGTGATCAGCCACCTGTGGGAGTAACTAAGAGGTTATCTGAAAATCTGTGACTAAAGCATTTGAGAACACCCACAGCTTCTAGTGGCAATCCCAAGGAAGCAGGATTAGAATCCAGTTGTGATTTCCAAGGTAGAAGAAAGATGATGAGGACAGGGAACGATGGTCAGCTAAGAGGCAAGAAAAGAAAGCCCAAAGACTGGTAATTGGCAATGCCCACATGCTTAGCCTTCCAAAGGGAAAGGCCCTCCACACTCTCATCTCTTTCAAGTCAGGGTTATGAGCCTATAAAGCAGAGAGGTCCAGACCTTGGCCCCTGAGCCCTGATGAATTTTCCAAAATAAAGGCCACTTGGTGAGCCTCTTGAAAGCCCAGCAGCACATCCTCACCTCCCCCCACACACACATTCAGGTACACATTTACTGTGCCTTTCCTCTGCATTACCTTAGATTGGGCTTTCCTTTTGAAACTATAATTCTTTCTCCTTGTTTCCACTTGGAGGGTCCTGTTTCCCATGCAAATGAAATGTTTTTTTGGTTACCGAGTATATGTGCACTGGGTTTTCTCTACATAGAAAGGTGGAAAACTGAGTTTTTCCTTTACACTCATCCATTGATAGTTCGTTTTACTGGTGTTCCTCTCAAAAAGTGGCCTCTAGCCCCGGATTCCCCAGGTCTGTGGCCGCCCCTATGTGGCCTTCTGTCTTCTGTCCCAGCCACTAGAAGGCAGAGGCAGTTGCCGGGGCTACAGCAGCCAGGCCAGCGGCGAACATCATTTATTCCTTCTCCTTCCTTGCCCACCCTCTAGAGGCCACTACTTGTGCTCGGTGTACGGAGCACGGCTCATGGTTCCAGCTGGTCGGGGGCTCATCGTGGTCATCTCCTCCATTGGGGGGCTGCAGTATCTCTTCAGTGTCCCCTATGGCGTGGGCAAAGCTGCGGTGAGGACCCAAGAGCACGGGGGTTAGGGAGGCATCAGGAGACAGAATTCCCAGTGCTCAGAGTAGTAAGGCCGACCTGTCCACTCGTCCCCCTCTGCCCCTCCATAGACAGCTCCTCTGCCTGGGCTCCCCTTGGCTGGCCAGACTAGGCAGTGCACTGGGGAGGTAGGCAGCTGAGACAGGGCTCCCGGGAAGGGTTAGGGGGCTGGGTGTACCCAGCAGAAGCAGGGAAGGTAGGGGAGGAAGGCGATGTGGCCAGGTGCCCTGGCTCTCACCCTGCCTTCTGTCCTTCTACAGTGCGACAGGCTGGCTGTGGACTGTGCCCGGGAGCTGCGGCGCCACGGAGTCAGCTACGTGTCTCTGTGGCCAGGATTGGTGCAGACAGAACTAATGAAGGAGGTCGTGGTGAAAAACGACAATACTGACGATCCCCTGTTGAAGCAGGTGGGCAAGGGGAGGGCGAGGGAGGCAGAGGACGCAGAGGACTCAGCCTCTCCATCCTCAGTGACAAGACAGTAACAACAACAGAGAGCCAATCCGCCGGTGCCTACTGTGGCAGGCGCGGGGCCGAGCACTGGACACACGTTATGCCCTTTTATGCTGTAAGGGAGGTATTATCTCCATTTTACAGATGGCAAAACCGAAACCTGGAAACGTTAGGAACTTGTTCAAGGTCATGTATGCCATAAGTGGAAAGGCTTCGTGCCCCGAAGCCCATGCTCTTGACCCCTGCACTGAACTAGCCTGGGAGGTCCAGACATAGTTGACATTCCAAGATGTTTCCACTTAGGAGAGGCAGTGGGTCCTGGTGCCAGAGTACAGGGCTCACCTGAATGTAGGGAAGAGTGGCTCCAGCACCTTCTGAGTCCCGCAGGTGCAGTGATGAGGGCCTATCTCTCCTGGAATAGGAGCTGAAAGTGGGGAAGAAATGTGGGCAGTTCTCTTGGAGATTAACCCTTCACTTCTCTGTCCTTGTGTTTTAGTTGAGATCTAATTTCTTCTCTGCGGAGACCACAGAAATGAGTGGCAAATGTGTCGTGGCTCTGGCAACAGGTAAAGAGGTTGGGGGCAGGTGGTAACAAGAAAGGGCCTGGAGATGGGGCACCCAGGTGGCTCATTTAGTTAAGCGTCTGCCTTCGGCTCAGGTCATGATCCCAGGGTCCTGGGATTGAGCTCCGCATCGGGCTCCCTGTTCAGTGGGGAGTCTGCTTCTCCCTCTCCCTCTGTGTGCTCACTCTCTCTCTTTCTCTCTCTCAAATAAATTAAAAACAAGAAGAAAGAGAGAGAGAGGGAGGGCGGGCGGGCCTGGAGAATCTGCAGGGTGGTGGTATCCAGTCCTGAGTCCTGGCTCAGGAGATGGTTGAGGAAAATGCCCTTCTTTTCTCTGGCTTCTGGAGGCCCAAAGCGGCCCAGGGACTGGCTTACAGGAAGTGCAGCCGGGAGCCAGAGGTCTGAGAACCTTCCTAGGAACACAAATAATTCTGGGCACCTAAGCCTGTCTCAGTGGTGCCCTGTGCCACTGGGCCCAAACCTTGTCACACTGCGTCACTTCTGTGCCTTCTCAGCTGTGTTTGTGCCCACAGATCCCAATGTCCTGAGCCTGAGCGGGAAGGTGCTGCCATCTTGTGACCTTGCCCGGCGCTACAGCCTTCAGGATGTGGACGGTGAGAGCTCTGGCCACACAGCCAAGCTGGACCTCCTGTCCTCCGTTGCCTGCTCACTCCTCCTCCTCCTCCCACACTCTCTCCCCATTCCTTCTTCCCTCACATCCCACTCAGGCTCTTCGGCCAAGGTGGAGGTGTCTAAGGAGTGGGAAATGGAGACCTAACCCTCCTCTTCTTCCTGTGGTCCGCAGGCCGCCCCGTGCAAGACTACTTGGCTTTGAGCTCGGTCCTCTCCCGTGGCTCCAGCCTGGGCTGGCTGGCCTCCTACTTGCCTGGCTTCCTCCGTATGCCCAAGTGGATTATGACCCTCTACGCTAGCAAGTTCTAACCCTCCTGGCCTGATGTCATGCCTCTGCCCTCCCTTGGGCTCCGTGGTAAGGCCTGTCTCAGTGAAGCAAGGCAGCCTCTCCTGCCTACCTCATACCCTTGAGAGGAAGAGAAGGCCTCCACTCTGCGTCCTGGGTGAGCCCTGCGGGCCCTTACGGATCCTCCTTTATGCCTTAATTTTACTTGCCCCTACATTTCACTTTTTGCCTTAGTATTGAAAAACACCCTGGGGGCTAATAAAAGTCTCATTTCTCTTTCAGCGAGTTTTGACTGTTGATTGTGTGCTCAGCAAAGTGTTAAGTGCTTGAGAGAAAGACGCCAAGACACACAAAATGTTTAGGTCCTCGGGGCGCCTGGGTGGCTCAGTCGTTAAGCGTCTGCCTTCGGCTCAGGTCGTGATCCCAGGACCCTGGGATCGAGCCCCACATCGGGCTCCCTGCTCCGCAGGGAAGCCTGCTTCTCCCTCTCCTACTCCCCTTGCTTGTGTTCCCTCTTTCGCTATGTCTCTCTCTGTCAAATAAATAAATAAAATCTTTAAAAAAAAAAAAAATGTTTAGGTCCTCAAGGAGTTCCCTTGCCAGGACAAAGCCCCTTTCCTCCAGACGTGTTCCTGCTCTTCCCTGTAGGGCTGCCCATCTCAGGTCACGAGGCCTGTTTCCACGCCTCACTGGGGGACAGGGTCCCTCCACGACCAGAAGCAGGCCCAGCCCTGTCTTGCGGTACTTTCCCGCCCCCACAGTCCACCACCTCCTCAGGGATGCCTGCTGCCTTCTAGCTGGGCCTGATCTCAGGGCGGCAAGGGCAGATTCCTCGGTGTTTATGATTTCCTGGCATCTGGGAGGACAGTACTGTCCAAATCCAGGTGAGAGGCAGAAGACTAGCTGCAGGCTCCTTCTCTCGGGACGGTACCCGAGGAATTGACTGCCCGAGCCCTGTCGGGCTGCCTGGCCTGCTCTGGGGGCTGTCCCAGCCTGAGGCAAGGCAGCCCGGGCTGTGAGCCCAGGGCCCCTCTGAGGGAGCCTCCCCAGCAGCAGCCTAGATGGCCATCAACGTAACGGGACGGCTGCTGTCAGTCAGAGGGGCAAAGACCATTTCTAATCTTTGCAAAAGGCAGAGTGAGAGCTGAGGCCGTAGCATGGCAGGGGCTGTGAGCTCCCCGTGGCTTCGGGGACGGCACCGCTTACCGTGCCAGTGCTGTGTGAGAGGGTGGCTGGTGCGCGCCACCTCGGTGCTTCTCCTCCGGCTCCGCAGTCCGTGATGACTGCACGTTTGCTGCTTGAAGTTAGCCTCAGCGAGAGTATACACGCCACAGAAACCAAGACAGGCTACTAATCAGGGCTTCGATTTACTTACTTATTTAGAGAGCGCTGACTTAGCACGTGGCTGGAACTATGTCCTAAATCCCAGCGTTTGGCCAAGCACCGCATGTAGATCACAGTGATCAGGTGTCCTCAGCACCCTCTGACCCCTTCCGCCTGCCCCCCTCAGTTCCTATTATGTCCTAAGGTCGGCGAGAGGCAGAGGCATCGCCTACATGCTGCGCCACAGTACGGGCCTCTAGACCTGCAGCCTTCCACAGCCGTCATCAGAGGAAATCCTGGCGTGACGGCGTGGCCGCCTGAAGGCCCCGAGGGACTTGGGAAGAACATGGGTTTCAGAGGCAGGCAAATCTACATACGAATTTTGGCTCCACCACTTTGGGAATGAAATGAAGTAACACGTATAAATCCCCAGGCAGTATGTAGCCGTCGAAGTTGTCAGTTCCTTCTCTTGACAAGTGTTCAAGAACACGCTCTGCACCAGGCACCATTCTTGGCTTTGGGAACGCAGAGCACAAGACAAAGCAGGCCCTGGCCCACAAAGGATTTTCACTTCAGCCCTGGAAGACCTCAGAAGCCATCTAGACTTTCTACTGACTGGAGGAAGTGAGTGAACCGAGGCCCCCAGGGTCCACAGCACGTGGAATGAAACCTCAGTCCTGGTATCCCAAGGAACCAGAGGGGCAGTGTTCTTTCCGGCACACCACCCCGCTTCCCTCCAACAAGCGTCAGTCCCTCTTCAAAACAAGCAATAGAGGGCACCTGGGTGGCTCAGTCGTTAAGCCTCTGCCTTCGGCTCAGGTCATGATCCCAGTGTCCTGGGATCGAGCCCCGCATCGGGCTCCTTGCTCGGCGGGAAGCCTGCTTCTCCCTCTCCCACTCCCCTTGCTTGTGTTCCCTCCCTTGCCGTGTCTCTGTCAAATAAATAAATAAAAATCTTAAAAAAAAAAACAAACAATAGAGTAACAGAGCTCTGAGGGAATGAAACGTGGACAGTGAGTTTTGATTGGAGATGAAGAGATTCAAGATCTAAGAAACCCAATAGCAGAGTCGCAGGACACTGGGGGGGGGGGGGCGTGGATCAATGTTCATTCCAAAAAATGTTTATTTATGCCTACACTCTTCCCAGCACCATGGCAGGCCCAGGGAAGACTAGTTAAGTTTTCGAGATGGGTGCCATAGCCAAGTTCACACAGGGTACCCTGAGAATACAGGAGGAAGCAGCTAGCTCCATTAGAGAACTGAACGAAGGGATACTGGCCAGAGACTTAAAGAATGGAGAGAGAGGAGGAGTGGGGAGGTTTAACGATTTCTAATTAAGAAAATAAAGGGCACATACTGAGGCACGAAACGGGTCCCTTTCCCTCCTAGATTCCCTCATCATCAAGTCAAGCACAAGCAGCTTCCTGTTCCTCTGCTCTTCTGGCACACAAGTCCAGGCAGGCCCTTGACCCCTTGACCTTGCTCCAAGCAAGTTGACCCACTTCTAAGCTCCCCGAGGCACCTCAGTACAGAGGGCCTCGGCATTCACCCAGAGAAGGTCCAGCCCATGCCTGTCCTTCGCCCCAGCTCAGGGCGGGCTCTGTCTCTGCAGCTCAACATGAGCTCAACATGGGCCAGCTCGGCCTGGTCAAATGGGAAGCCCCAGGGCTCTGTGAATGGTCCCTGGGCAGGGGCACCCATGGTTGCGTGTGGGGTGGGGCGGCTGGCCAAGGCGCGTGTCAGGGAGGGATCAGGACAGACTGAGATGAACAAGAGCTGGACGGAGGGGTGTAGATTCCAGCTTTCAGGACAAGTCACTGAGAAGTTCCCATCAGTTCCTGAAGGCCCTTTTGGGTGCTGTGAGTGAAAGGGGGTTGGGGATTCAGGCGAGGGGAAAGAAAAGCCCACAGAGGGCCCCACAGGAGCCCAAGCCCAATGGGCAAATCAAGATGAGGTGGTTGGGCCCAGGCCTGCCCCTTTTCCTTCCTCATTCTGGTTCCTACCCACCCATAATCCTCAGAGGCCTTTACTCTCTCTGAGTTCTTTTCTGAGGCCCCTCCAGCTCTTGGTCTCCCCACCCCTGGGCAGAGCCCCCTACAGCCTGCCCCCCCATCCCATCTGGTCCCTGGTCCTCGCCCCCTTGGTTGGTCCACCCCTCCACAAAACCCCTCTCTCTGGACCCTTCTGCCTATGCCCTCTCAGGCTCTCCATCCTTCCACTGCTCCTCCTGGCCCCACGGCCCATCCTCGCCTGCTCTTTCCCTGGCCCCGGTGCTGAACGTTCTCCCTGCCCTTCCATCTCCCGGTCAGCTGGCGGTCAGTGGCAGCCTCCTCCGTGCCCAGCCCTGGGCAGGGAAACGGGGAGGGGTGCAGGCAGGCCTCGTGACACAAAGGTCTGGCTCTCGAAGTGCTTTCAGTTATCATCATGAGACAGTTAGACAACCATGGGGAGACCCAGGGTGGGGACTCAAAGAAGCGGGAGGGGTGAGCATAGCCAGGCTGCCTCCCAGGCCGCACACAATGGTCATTGCTTTCAGGTTTCTCTTTCCTGGGCATGTCACAACATTCTCATGCCTGCCTTTCCCTGCAAAACCTCATCTCTATCTCATTTCCTGCCTCCAGGCATCCAGGGGCACCCTTGCTCACCTCGGTCTGTCCTGATCCCTCCCTGACACACGCCTTGGCCAGCCGCCCCACCCCACACGCAACCATGGGTGCCCCTGCCCAGGGACCATTCACAGAGCCCTGGGGCTTCCCATTTGACCAGGCCGAGCTGGCCCATGTTGAGCTCATGTTGAGCTGCAGAGACAGAGCCCGCCCTGAGCTGGGGCGAAGGACAGGCATGGGCTGGACCTTCTCTGGGTGAATGCCGAGGCCCTCTGTACTGAGGTGCCTCGGGGAGCTTAGAAGTGGGTCAACTTGCTTGGAGCAAGGTCAAGGGGTCAAGGGCCTGCCTGGACTTGTGTGCCAGAAGAGCAGAGGAACAGGAAGCTGCTTGTGCTTGACTGGATGATGAGGGAATCTAGGAGGGAAAGGGACCCATTTCTAAGCCCTTGGAAATGGAGGAGCCTGTGAGAAATGCTGGGAAAGAGGCAGAGGGAGGACGCAGGGTCAGCTAGAACAATCTCTGTTAGCAGGTACACATGTGCACCTGTCCTCCAGTGAGCAGGTCTTAGCTTCACACTTCTTGGAGAGGTGGTTCCAGAAGAAACAAGCAAAGCCAGAACTCCACAGACAACGCCTGGCATCCCCAGAGGGACTCATGCAGGAGGGAGCAAAGGTGACTCAGCTTTGGACTTTTCACTGTCACTTGAACACAGCTGAGCCAGCCAGAGACTTGTGTTATAGTAGAGGCTGAGGGAATTAGCATCTATTGAGCATCTACCTCCGCTGAGGTCTTACTTAATCTTTTCACATCTGCCACATGAGGTAAGTACTCTCTTACAGCTTTGGAAACTGAGGCTCAGAAAAGTTGAAGTACTTGTCCAGGTTGCAAGTCTTTATAGCAAAAGATTCTAGCTTTGGGGCGCCTGGGTGGCTCAGTTGTTGGGCGTCTGCCTTCAGCTCAGGGCATGATCCCAGGGTCCTGGGATCGAGCCCCGCATCGGGCTCCCTGCTCCGCGGGAAGCCTGCTTCTCCCTCTCCCACTCCCCTTTCTTGTGTTCCCTCTCTCGCTGTGTCTCTCTCTGTCAAATAAATAAATAAATAAATAAATAAATAAATAAATAAATAAAAATCTTAAAAAAAAAAAAAGGAGTCTAGCTTCAACGTATGACTCCAGAACACGGGCTCTTTCCCAAGCATCCCCCTGCCTCTGCTGCTTGGTTTTTGGGGGTATTGTTTGGTTTTCTTTTCTTTTTTTTTTAAAGATTTTATTTATTTATTTGACAGAGAGACACAGTGAGAGAGGGAACACAAGCAGGGGGAGTGGGAGAGGGAGAAGCAGGCTTCCCACTGAGCAGGGAGCCCAATGCGGGGCTCCATCCCAGGACCCTGGGATCATGACCCGAGCTGAAGGCAGACACCCAACAACTGAGCCACCCAGGTGCCCCTTGTTTGGTTTTCGTCTGGGAGGATCTTTTCTTTTTAGCAGAGAGCGTTGGCAATTGGGCAGGATTGTGAAAGTGTTCCGAAGTTCACTCAACCCAAGGATGCCCTGGCCAAGTTCAGAGTTGCTCTTCTTTCAACTTGACCACACTCCCTTCCGTGCCTTTGATCCAGCTGTTCTGTTCCCTGAGGTGCCACCCCCTCCCAACTCCAGCCCCATTTCTACCTGCCAGAACTGTTCTCACAAGGCCCATCTCAAACTCCTACAAACTTCTGCCTTCTTCCATTGCTCCTGCCCCTTTCTGGGGAACCTCTGACACTCACTTGTCAGTAGACACTCACTCTTGACTAGTATCCGAGCTATAGATGTCCTCACTCCATCCCCTAGATAAGGTTGACAATCTCCCCAGGTCAGGGGTTGGGTCTTGGACACCCCCCCTACACACACACAAACACACACACACACACACACACATTCACAGAACCTTTGAACCCTGGGGACAGAACAGAACAGTACCTGGAGTGTCCATACCACCCAGAGCGTGGCTGAGCTCCCAAGCCTGATGGGAGCTCCTGGAGAGGGTCCCACTTCCCTACCTGGAGTCAGATAGGGTGGGCCAGCCTACGTGCCCAGGACTGACCGTCCCCAGACTGCCGCTCTCTAGTTTTCCTCAGTCCTTGGCCTCGGTCCCACTCACCACACACATCTCAGCCTCCACAACCCCTGCTCAGGGGCCTGGGCCTGGGAGAGGACTGCCCAGGAAGGCTGCCAGTTATGCCCCTGCCCGCACCTCCCCCGTGAACCTCTGCCAGGGCCAGGCCCTGGGGAGGCTGACCAACCCAAGGCAAGTTCCCTGAACCTCAACGCCAGGCCCTCCGTGCCCCAGCCCTCCTCTCCAAGCTCACACCTCAGGCATGAATGGGGGCATGGCGGCCGGCACACAGTGCTGCTCCCGTCAGCACTTCCGGGTGTACTCCTGCCTTACTCGGGATTCTGAGTTTCCACGGCACTCCCCTCCGTTTCCTCCCCTAGCGCTCAGGTCTGCCCATGAGGCCTGGAGTGCAGCCACCCTGACCACCCCTCCTTCCCTTGCCACCAGCTCCCTGCCCTGGGATCTGAGAGTCTTGACTCCCCTCCTAATCCCTGCCCCAGCCCAGTGGGGTGCAGTGTGCGTGCTCTGACCGTCAGTGCTCACCATTCATTCATTCACTCATCCATTCTTTCCTAGGACTCCCACCACCGTTGCCAACTCCATGTCAATCCTTTCTTTAATTTTGCCTGGGGCACTTAGAATTGGCTAAAATCACCTTTTGTTTGTATTTGTTTCTACAGAGTGTGTCTCCCCGACTCAAGTATAAGCTCAATGACAGCAGGGGCCTTGGCAGTCTCGGTCACTGCTGCAGGGTGAGCTGTTCTGGGGCTCAATGATTGCTGCTTGATGATTGGCTGGATTATATAAATGTTTGTTGAGCAACCACTGTGGCACCAGGCTAGGTGAGGGGACGAGGGGACGAGGTGGTCAAAGGAGCCTCCTTGGGTAGTTCACAGTGAGAGTGGAAATGGGGGTGCTATACCCCACAGAATGAGCTAAAATGCAGGCCCCGCAGGCCCCACTGTTGGAGTGGCACAGAGGTGTGCGGCTGGCCTCAAACCAAGGCTCCCGCCCCACACCGACAGCCCCAGTTCTAAGCTCACTTCCCTGGGAAATCTCCCCCACCCCCGACAGGGCAGCTCCCCCCACCCATAGGACACACCCAGCACTACACCCCTCTCTGTAAGGGCATGACTACAAACTTACACTTGCTTATACAGTTCTTTGACTGCCTCTCTACACTATTTCCATCATCCAGAAAGTTTTACTGGACAGCCCTCCTCTGGGCCAGAAGCTCCATGAGGGCAGGGGCTGTATCTGTGTTTTCCTTACCACTATGGCCCCCACGCCTGTCACTGTGTCCAGCACAGAGGACACTTAGTTGCTTATCTGTTGAATGAATGTAGGGGACAAGGAAGGGGTAAGGGCTGGGTCTACCCCTAAGGAAGCAGTTCCTCCTTTCAGAGCTAGTTGTTCATCCCCCATGTTTATCTATCAACCAGAGCATCTACCCTTCCTGCTCCAGACACCCACAGTCTCACCTTGTTCCAAGGCTTCCGTTTCTCACATGGGCGCAGAACCTCAGGGCTGCTGCCTCCTGGCACTACTCACATTTTATATGCCCTGAACCCAAAGCGCCCCCTGGAGTTGTTCAGGGGTGGTTGCTACTCAGGCCCTGCCAGGCAGTGAGCTTCTTGGCCACATTCCCACCTCCACCATGCTCTTGATGTGTGGGCAGGCTGGATCCAAGGACCTAGAGGGGGTGCCACAGGACCAGCCAAGAGGGTCCTTGGCTTCACATAGGATAGAATTCAAACTCGAGCCAGGAGGAGGTGAGAGCAGAGTTTACTGAATAGCGTAAGTGATAGAGTCTAGCAGACAGAGTATCTGGGACACTCAGAAAAGGAGTGAGTCTCTCCATCGCTGGGGGTTAGGGGTTTGTATTGGGAAGGGGTCCAGGGCACATGTTCTTCCAGGCATCCAGGGTAGAGTCTGATCAAAGGCAAGTGTTGGGTGTTAGTCCACAAATCACTGAAGGTAGGGGTATTGACACCAATGCTGACCGAGGTTTGTTTGAAGCAAATGTCCTGGACACGCTCAGGATCTGGTTCTCCTTAGATGTTATCAGGTATACGGGGGCCTGGGATGAAACTCAGAGAATGATTCACTTTCTTGCCTCCCTCTTGGAGTAGGAACAAAGGAGTCCTTCTTGGGTGTACTTGGGTGCAAGGGGAAATACAGAGCATGAGTAAATGGGGCCTAGCAGAGCAACAGCAGAAGTGGAGCCTGTCTAGAATGGAGTCTGTTCAGCTTCCCTATCTCACTCTGAGCAATTGTAAGGCAATGCTGTCATCGTCACCCCCCACGCCCCCGCCACGTGAGGTGCCTGGCTCTCTGTAACAGAAGTTCTGCTTCTGGCTCAGGGAGATTTTCCAGCTTTTCAGCCCCATATCCTGGATGCTTTCCCTGCATCTCTTCCCCCAGAAATGCCAGCATGAATCAGCACCGACTGCGCCCTGGGTGAAATACGATGCTCTATTGCAGGGACCTTCCCTTTGGAGTCCTTCCGTCTTTTGGGCCTGTCCTCCCCATATCATCAGTGAACGTGTTCCTTCCTTTTCCCCAGCCAGGAAGTGTGCTATGGGCATATGGTGGCACCGCGGGCCATCGAGGAATTTTCCCAGACTGGCAGAAGAAACTGGGGAGCAGGTAGAAGAGAAAAAAATCCAAGCACTCAGACCAAGCGCCCAAGGAACTCCAGGACTCTGGGGGAATGGGCGGTGCAGAGGATCTTCTTGGGCTTTGAGTCATTCTGGTCCCCTGGTCCAACCCAAGGATCAGAACCTTTCAGAACTTTGGGGTGGGTCCTTCAATGTCCTCGACCACATTGTCAAAAAGTGGTTGAACAACACATGCTTGATTACCTCCCATGATGGTAAGCTCACAACCCACTCATCCCATCTTTAGACAGCTTTAATTATTAGAAGGTCTTACCTAATAATGGGTCTGTATCCACTCACTGGCCCCCCCTCCTCACATTGCTCTCTATTCCTTGTATTTCTAGGAGACGATAACCCCCTTCCCCATACCTGTGGCTGGGGAGTTTAAAGTAGGAGGATCAAAGCTGTACACTTTCAGTATATATGTTGCTCTTCATTGACAAGTTTTACAGGAAGAAAAAAGAAACATTAGGAGTTTAAGAAAAGAAATTGTAAACCATTATCTATCACCAGATCTAGAACGAACTCCCCCTGACCTCAGTCTGGGTCAGTGCCCCTTCCTCATGGGCCCCTGTCCTACTCTAGCTTACATGCTGACATGTCCGTCTCACCCATGAGACTGTTCTGTTCAATACCAGCCACTAGCCCCATGTAGCTGTTCAAACATAAATAAACTAAAATTAGATTATATTAGATCCATTGCGCTGGGCACATTTCAGGTGCTCAACAGCCACATGGGGCTAGTGGTGACCATACTGCATGGCACAGACATTGAATATTTCCACATTGCAGAAAGTTCTAGTCTAGCACAGCACTGCATTAAGTCTAGCTCCAGGAAGACAGAGACCAAGTCTTTCTGGTCCTGCACTGTATCCCTGGCACCCAGCACACTATCAAGCCCAACTCTGATACTAAACAAATATCAACAGATTTCACACACTGCCTCACTTTGCACAAGGCCCAGCACCAGCGCCGGTACCCATATTTCCCTTACTCTCCTTGCCTCCAGACCATGACTTCTAGCCAAGCTTTGACTGGGGCCCTGACCCAGGGCTCATGGTTTCCTTCCCCCCTCCAAACCATCTCTGGTCCATGACTGGCTTATGGTTCTAAGAACATTGTAAACGTGTGTGTGTGTGTGTGTGTGTGCGTGTGTGTGTGTGCGCGCGCGTACACGCGCGCGCTGGGGAGTGGTTGCAGAGAAATAATTGGCAGGGGAAGAGGTGGTCAGCATGAAGAGAACCAGGGTTCCAGGCCTCAAGAAGCTCAAATTTGAGCCTCTAGCAATGGCTGATCCCACCTATGTGGGGGGCAGCCACCCAGGCTTTGGTTTGAATTCTGGCTGTGTTTCCTCCTGGCTGTATGACCCTGGGAAGCCACTTAACCTCTGTGAAGTCACTGTATGCATTGTTTTCTCATTTTAAATATGGATAATAATACCAACCTGATATAGGTAGTGAGTACATTAAAGACGATCTGTGGGGTTCAGTTGGTACTCAATTATTGCTTGTTCCTTTCTCCACATAGAGGGCAGTAAGATCTCTTCCTTAAACATCATTCAGATCACGGCCCTCAGACACCTGTGTGGTTCCCACTTCTCCCACACAGGAGACCAAATATAACTCCTGATAGCTCCCTTTGCCTTAAAGCAAGACGCCTATCATTCATTCCATTGTTCTTACCTCCAAAGATACCTGGTATCTGCCAGCCAGCCAGGTGTGTTCTCTCCCCCACCTTCACGTCCCCGTACATACCTGAAATGCCCTTCCCGCCCTCTCTTTCCTAAACTGGGCCCTATCTTCTCAGAAGCAGATTCTTTCCTGAGACTCACTTCCTCTTTTAAGACTACTTGATTCAACCTTTCCAGTTTCAAGATTGCTAATCACTAAAAATTATTTCATGCCTACTTTGGCCTTCAACCAGCCCCTTTCCTTCTCCCTTAGTGATTAAGATATAAGATAGTACTTGGAAAATCTGCATCTGTGGGCATCTGTGTTCCCAGGTATCTGGTTGTACATGTGAGTGTGTATAGAGCAGGAAGCAAGAGCAGGTGGTGACAAAAAAAAAAGAAAGAAACAGGAAAGAAAGAAAGGAAGGAAGGAAGGAAGGAAGGAAGGAAGGAAGGAAGGAAGGAAGGAAGAAAGAAGAAAAGGAAAGAAAGAAAGAAAGAAAGAAAGAAAGAAAGAAAGAAAGAAAAGAAAAGAAAAGAAAGAAAGAAAGAAAAGAAAGAGAAGAAAGAAAGAAAGAAAAAGTAAGAAGAAAGAAAGAGAGTTGGTGAGGTGGGAGAGTTGGACCAGACCAGACACGGGTCCCATTTGGCCACTTACTACATGGATGGCAAGTTACTTAATCTTTCTGAACCTCAATGTCCTGTATATTTTTCATGAAGATTAGAAATAATAATAATATTACTACCATTACTATTTATTGAGCCCCTACTCAGTATAGGCACTGTTCTAAGCTAAGCACTTTACATAGATTCTTTTATTTAATCCTCACTTCAACTCTCCCAGGTAGGTAATATTTTTTCCACGTTACTGTTGAAGAAACTGAGACACAAAGGAAACAACACAGAGGTTAAGTCCCTTGCCCCAGATCTCACAGCTAGTAAGTGGCAAAACTGGGATCTGCACCCAGGTGCCCAAGAGTCCATGCTCACAAGCACTCTGCTTCCTGCCTCCACAGGTAATTCTGTGTGCACGCAAAGCCCCCGTCACAACGCCTGACATAAAGATAACCAGTAAGTGGTGTGACTCTTTCCTCACTAGGACCACAAGCACAAGAGGCCAGGAAAAGGTCTCTTTTCCTCTGTAATTTGTTGCAGGGCCTAGGAAAGACAGACTATATAGTGGGCACTTTATATACATTTTCAGGACCTGAGAAAAATGTGGAAGAACTATAAAAAATTTAGAGCCATACTTTCTAAAATGTGAGCTATAAACACATGCCACATGGACACACACTTCTCACAAATACATCACATATGCTCATTCATTCATACACACTCACTGGCATCTTGAACCCCATGAAGGCTCACAGGAAACCTTTCTGAGCTGGTCCAGGAGCCATAGAAGGCTTTTAGGCAGAGACGTGACAGATCAAATCTGCATTTTTGGAAAGTTGACCCAGCAGCACAGAGGATGAACTCATAATGGAGGGGATAGAGTGGAGATGAGGGAACACTGAAAAGACTTTTAACAATCAGGGAAGAAAGGAGCTTAATTTCTAGTGGAATGGAGAGAGTACTTAAGAGCTCCTAAGGAAAGGTGGGGAGGGAATAGTGCCATTCTCTACAATAGGAAACATAAAGGCCAAAGTTTAAGAATGGATGAGACACGTGGGACGTCTGGGAGGCTCAGTCGTTGGGCATCTGCCTTCAGCTCTGGTCATGGTCCCAGGGTCCTGGGATGGAGCCCTGCATCGGGCTCCCTGCTCAGTGGGAGCCTGCTTCTCCCTCTCCCACTCCCCCTGCTTGTGTTCCCTCTCTCGCTGTCTCTCTCTCTGTCAAAAATAAATAAATAAATAAATAAATAAATAAATAAATAAAAAATAATGGATGGGACACAATACCTTTTTACTTTTGGAGTTTCAGATGTCTCTGGAACACCCATGTGATATCCAATAGGCTTTTGAATACGTGAGTGCATATATATGTTCGTTTTCACAGCTCACAAGACATCTGGAAACACAAGTTCGAGTGTTATCAGCTCACAGGTAGTAATTAAAACCATGAGTATGGATGAAGCCACCCAGAGAAAGTGTGGGGCCAGAAAATCTGTAGGGCCAGGACAGAGCTCTGGGGAGCTCCAACTCCAAGCAGGAGAAGGCTTGAATTTGTGAATGTTCTTCCAGGAATAGTGTGTGATGTGAAAAGGGGTGAGGAAAGGGCCCTGGAGATCACCAACATTTAGGGGAGAAGAAGGTGAACAGATGAGAAGAGACGGGCAGAGGTGCAGGAGAAACCAGGAAAGGGTGTCAAGCGGAAGTCGGCTGCATAAAAGCTAACAGAGATCAGTGGAGATAACAGGAAACTCCACCCGTTAGATGTGGCAACTAGGAGGCGGCCCGCGCGGCCAGAGTGAGGTCAGTGGGAGAGTGACTGGTTGAGTCCCCGGCTGTTGAAAAAACTGTAGTTTGAATAGCTGATCGAAATTGCTGGCCCCACAGCTTTCACGAGCGCTACACCGTCGCGCATGCGCACTCATAGGCACCAGAGGGCTAATTATAGAGACTTGGCATTTCCGGAGAGGACCGGCCCACGCGCCTCCCGAGCCCGCCTACTCCCTCGCCGGTCCCTCCCCAGGCCTGCAGAGGGCGCTGCCCCTTGGCGAGCCGGGGCGTGGCGCCGCTCTAGCCTGCGCCTGGGCTCGGTGGCGGGCGCCGCAGCTTAGCGTGCCCCACGCCTCCCCTCAGCGCAGGTGGGTCCGCCCGCGGGGGGCGGGAGTGTCTGGGAGCCGAGAGGTGGGCGGCTAGCGGTAGTCTCCAGGCGTGGAGTGGTCCCCATTGCTTAGGTGCCCCGGCTTGGTTCCGGCCCCGGAGGGTCGGGCTGTGGGCGAGGCGGCACGGGTACGAGTCCCAGTCTGGGTGGGCGCCTCCTCCAGGACAAGCGCCGCTTGTCCAAGGACCCTTTCATACGCCGGGGGTCTTCGCCAAAGCTCGCGTGCGGCTTCGGGGGACTCGCTGGGGGCGGGGTTAGCGGGGGCGGGGCTCCCGTGATTGACACTTCTTTCCCCAGGTTTCTCGGGCTTCCACTGGACCCCTCCCCTGTCCTGAGCCCTGAGCCGGCACCATGGTGAGACCTTTGAGTCAAGCCCCTCACCTCCGCATGCCCATGGCCCGCGTGGCCTTGCCTCCGTTGCCCTCTATAAACCTGGGGCTCCGCGGGGCGGGGGGGGTTCGGTGGGTCTGCCCCTGCAAGGCAGCCTGCACCCTTCCAACCCCCCCCCCGCCCCCATCCCTGTAGCACGGGCGCCTGAAGGTGAAGACGTCGGAAGAGCAGGCGGAGGCCAAAAGGCTAGAGCGGGAGCAGAAGCTGAAGCTATACCAGTCCGCCACCCAGACTGTCTTCCAGAAGGTGGGCCTTCAGAGGGAGCCCCTTCTCCAAATGGCCTTCTTAATATATCCCAGAGGCCAAGAGCTGGGCCTTAGAGTCAGACTGCCTGGATCCATATCGGGGTTCCGTTGCTTAAAAGCTGTGTGACCTTGGGCAAGTTACTGAATCTCTTTAAATTTCAGTTTGCTCTTCTGTAAAATGGGCTTTACTGCATAAGGTTGTTGTGAACATTCAGTGAGAACGTAAACCCCTAAAGTGCTCTGTGTGGTACTTATCATGTAGCGTGGGGTTTACAGGCTATTCGGTAGTTCTATTTATGTTATTTAGCCTTGCAGTGGGAGAATGATATGATCTCTCACCCTGCTACCTATCTTCTAAGCGCCAGGCTGGTGAGCTGGATGAATCAGTGCTGGAACTGACAAGCCAGATTCTGGGAGCCAACCCCGACTTTGCCACCCTCTGGAACTGTCGACGCGAGGTGCTTCAGCAGCTGGAGGCCCAAAAGTGCGTAGGAGTTCAGGGTCCCAGGAAGATGGCACTGGTCCTGCCCTGCCTGGGTCCAGGGATAGAGAAAGAATGGGGCAGCCAGGGGCATAGGCAGAGGGGAGCGGAGGGCCGGGTGTAAAAAGTCAGGGGTGAGCTGAGGTTGAGTGTTGGAGGGCCCTGAGTCCCATTTCCCTCTGAGTGCAGGTCCCCCGAGGAGTTGGCAGCCCTGGTGAAGACAGAACTGGGCTTCCTGGAGAGCTGCCTGCGGGTGAACCCCAAGTCCTATGGTACCTGGCACCACCGCTCCTGGCTGCTGGGCCGCCTACCAGAGCCCAACTGGGCCCGGGAGCTGGAGTTATGTGCCCGCTTCCTCGAGGTCGATGAGCGGAACTGTACGTGCCTGCCTGCTGACTGTGCCCCACACCCTGGTTCCTGGGGCCTCAGTAAGGCCCAGAGTTGGGAGGGATGGCCAGGACAGGCCCACTGAGCTGCTGGCCAAGGGCTGATGGAGACAAACACATGCCCTGTAGAGCACACAGAGGTGTTTCTGAGGGCCGCCACGGGAACTCCAGGGCTGCCAGCCGTGGAGCGCCCCTTGCCCTACTTCTGACATGCGCTGTCGCTCCTCCCCTAGTTCACTGCTGGGACTACCGGCGCTTTGTGGCCGCACAGGCCCCTGTGCCCCCTGCAGAGGAGCTAGCCTTCACCGACAGCCTCATCACCCGAAACTTTTCCAACTACTCCTCCTGGCATTACCGCTCGTGTCTCTTGCCCCAGCTGCACCCCCAGCCAGACTCTGGACCACAGGGACGCCTCCCTGAGGATGTGCTCCTCAAAGGTCGGCAGGGTCAGAGGGTGCTGGGGAAGCCCACAGTGCTGCCTTCCCAGCCCTGTTACCTAAGCCTGTTCCTGAACCTGCTGCCTGGGCTCATTGAGCACCCACTTTGTGCCTGGCTTTGGGGGTGCCTAAGATTCAACGCCTGGCTGCAGGGCACTCAAGTATCCAGTGGGAAAGATGCAGCCATTGTGCAGGGCCACCAGATGAATGGGACTGAGGGCTGGCGGTACTCCAGGGTGAGGGTGGGATGCTGGGGTGGCCTGGGGCCCACCGGGGTCCTGGCCAAAGCCCGCGCCGCCTTGGCCTCTGCAGAGCTGGAGCTGGTACAGAACGCCTTCTTCACTGACCCCAACGATCAGAGCGCCTGGTTCTATCACCGCTGGCTCCTGGGACGAGGTGAGCAATGGGGAAAGAGGCTGGGCATTTCGGGCTTGGAGGGAATGGAAGAGGATTTAAGGAGACCTGAGATTGTGTCTCCCCCCAGCTGACCCCCAGGATGCCCTGCGCTGCCTGCACGTGAGCCGGGACGAGGCCTGTCTGACTGTCTCCTTCTCTCGGCCCGTCCTAGTGAGTCTTGCAGCTTTTGCCGGAGAGCATCACGAGTGTGGGCCTGGTGCCATTGGGGCTGACAGGTCTGTTTTGTCCCCTGGGCCAGGTGGGGTCCGGGACAGAGACCTTGCTGCTCATAGTGGACAAGTCACCCCTGGCTGTGGAGTGGAGGACCCCGGATGGCAGGACCCGGCCCAGCCACGTCTGGGTATCCCAGGATCGGTGGGGCAGGGTGGGGGGCTGGGGCGGTCCTGGAGTGGGACAGTCAGAGAAGTGGTGAGGCTCAAGCGTTTCCTTAACCTGGTGCTCCCAGCTCTGTGACTTGCCTGCAGCCTCCCTCAATGACCAGTTGCCCCAGCATACATTTCGTGTCATTTGGACAGCAGGCGATGCCCAGAAGGAGTGTGTGCTTTTAAAAGGTGACACAGCCTCTATCTCTACCCCTTGTGGCAGCACCTTCATCCTTGCCCTGCTCTCACAGCGGTCCCCTTCTACCACCCGTTCTTGTTCTCAGGCCGCCAGGAGGGCTGGTGCCGGGACTCGGCCACGGATGAGCAGCTCTTCAGGTGATGGCAGGGAAGCATACGGACCAGGAGAGGGGCTCGGGGCTCTGGGCACCAGGCAGCTGGGGCAGGAGGCTGGGGGCCTGGGCAGATGGTCTCAGACTGGGTACTGGGGACGACCAGCACCCCGAGGAGACGACATCCCCTCTCCCGCCCTGTCCATCTTCAGGTGTGAGCTGTCGGTGGAGAAGTCCACGGTGCTCCAGTCTGAACTTGAATCCTGTAAGGAGCTGCAGGAGCTGGAGCCGGAGAATAAGTGTGAGGCCCCATTCCCTGAGATCCTGCTCTTCTGAGGAGGCCCTTTTCCAGGAGGGCCTCTCAGGAGAGCAGGAAGGGTCTCAAGAGATGGGAGCAGAGGAGGCTCTAGGAGAGACAGTCCTTTTCCTCACCCTCTCCTCAGGGTGCCTGCTCACCATCATCCTGCTGATGCGGGCACTGGACCCCCTACTGTATGAGAAAGAGACGCTGCAGTATTTCCAGACCCTCAAGGCAAGCCAGGCCTGTGGAAGTGGGGAGGGGGGAGGCCCGGTGGGCAGCAGGAAGACAGCTGACAGGGCTTCCTTGCCATGCCCATCCCTGCCAGGCCGTGGACCCGATGCGGGCAGCGTACCTGGATGACCTGCGCAGCAAGTTCCTGCTGGAGAACAGTGTGCTCAAGATGGAGTATGCCGAGGTGCGCGTGCTGCACCTGGGTCACAAGGTACGGACTGCCATGGGCGCCTTCCTCGGACCCTCCTTTCTTCCTCATGACCTGGCCAGCTTTTGTGTCCGCTCTGTGGGCTTGAGCTGAGGCACTCTGGCCTCACTGGGCCCCTGGCTTTGGCCTGAGTCTCAGGTGCCTTTCTGGACTTTCTTCCTAACCAAGATTGAATTCATCTTCCTTCCGGACTACTCCTGTTCCTGGCCTTGCTTTCTGTCACCTTCCCCCATCATTCTGGTTACCCAGTCTCAAACCCTGAGTCACCAGGGCCCCCTCGTGCCATCCCTTCTCCAGGGCCAGTCATGTCTTCATTCTTCCCTCACAGTGAGCCCCCCCTCCCCCCCCCCCGCCCACTCCGATGCTTCTCTCCCTGGAACAGGCCCCAGCACCTAAAGCCTGGGTAGTTTCCAGAGATGTCTGACAAACTTCCCAGGCTCTGTTTTCCCTCTTCGTAGTCTTTCCCAGTCCGTCTTCCCAACAGAGCAGTTCCGTCACATCACTGCCGCCCACCTCCACTGTCTCCAGACTGGTCCCCCAGACTCAGCAGGCCTGCTCCTGCCGGTGTCTGTACTTTCCCCAGTGCCCTCCTCCACCCCCGTGCCTGCCCCCACTCCAGGCTGCCTCTGCCCCTCCACCCACCCGCCACCCCACCCCAGCACTCCCTATCTGTCCCTTGTCCTTGCTCTGGAGCGTGGACTGCTTGGGGTCGTAAGGTAAGCTTCTCACCTGCTCTGTCCTGTGCTCGGCCAGGGTCCCCAAGGGCCTGTGTGGGGCACAGAGGGTAAGTGCCTCATGAGCCATGGCTGTGGACCCTCCCCTAAGTCTCACTGGGTATTTCATCCCCCTCCTCAGGATCTTACGGTACTCTGCCATCTGGAACAGCTGCTCTTGGTCACTCATCTGGACCTGTCACACAATCGTCTGCGAGCCTTGCCCCCTGCCCTGGCTGCCCTGCGCTGCCTTGAGGTAAAGCACTCCTCCATCACTGTCCCGGGTGGCCCTTTTCCCTTTCCCCCCCCTCAGAAGTCTGCCCACCCCACAAAGAAGTGTCCAGATCCTCCCAGCCCCTGCAGATGACCCCTTGCCATCTCTGCCTCCATCACCTGGCCTGACGCCAGCAGCTTTTCCCTGCACTGTAAGCTGATCACCCCGGGCTCCCTGCTTGCTTGCACCAGTCCCAGGCTGCCAGCTGCCTGCCCTGCCTTGACTTCCCTGCCCTCCCTGCTCCCCAGGTCCTGCAGGCCAATGATAATGCCATAGAGTCCCTGGACGGTGTCACCAGCCTGCCCCGGCTGCAGGAGCTCTCCCTGTGTAACAACCGTATCCTTCCTTCCGGGTGCCTTTCAGGCAGCAGGGGGGTGACGTGCCACACTCGAAGGGACACACAGTAAGCTGGGAGAGGGGGCTCTGACAGCGTAGGCTAAGGAAGGAGGATAGCCTGGGGCCGTATGGGGCATCGGTGACTTGCGCTGGTGGTTTTGCAGGGTGGAAGTGACTTCCTCAAGCCAGTTCATAGACCAGCAGCCTGCAGATGTTCTTGGGTACCACATGGTATTTTAAAAGTCAGAAAGTTTCGTATTAAAAAAATCTAGAATTCTGATTGTACTTAAAAATTGGAGGTTAGGGACCCCTGATAGAGTCAGATAGTCACAGTAGAGTGTGTGACTCTTAATCTCAGGGTCGTGAGTTCAAGCCCCACATCAGGTGTGGAGCCTGCTTAAAAAAAAAAAAAATTGGAAAAGTTAAAGCAGCCTTTGGCCTGCATTTCCACTCAGTAAGCCTTGGCCATTGCCGAGTCCACCACAACTGGTACTGCATCCAGTCTGCCGCTTGGGCTCCTTGCCTGGCCCCGGGGACAGGTGTTCGCAGTCTGCAGCTTTACTCCAGGCCAGGGCCACGTGCAAGATGCCTGGCAGCCAGACCGCTGGGTCGCAGTCCCTGTTGTGGAGGGAAGACCGTGATGGCTACCCAGGAGCACATAGGTCTGGGGGAACCAGCCACGCTTTCCTTGACTCTCCTGCCCAAGGCCTCCGGCAGCCCACACTGCTCCAGCCTCTTGCCTCCTGCCCCAGGCTGGCCCTCCTCCACCTGCAGGGCAACCCCCTGTGCCAAGCAGTGGGCACCTCTGAGCACCTGGCTGAGCTGTTGCCTTCAGTTAACAGCATCCTCACCTAGGAGACCCTTCCCCACCCTTGCTCTTTAACTTATTGGGACTGAATAAACAATGGAGAGGCCCCCTCGGGCTGCTACGCCGCCCCCGCCCCCTCCGCCGCCGCCACCGCCACTATAACCACTGCCACCACCATAACCACTGCTACCTGTTCTGGACAAGAAGGGGAGAGAGTGAGACTGTGTCAGCTCCCTCGCGCTTTCATATTTTGCTCAGTTCTGCTGTTTCTTACCGCCAGGAACCAAAGTCTCGGTACTGGGGCAGCATCTGCAAAATCTGAGTTCACCTTCTGGTTTGGGCTGGGGCGGGGATCGGGTTTGGGTTCAGGTTCTGTTTGGGGCTGGGCTGCAAAGCAGCTGGAAGTCTCCAACTAGAAGGACTCATAAAAGGTTCTCCCAGGACTCCTGCTCTTTCCAGATGCCCTCCGTGCCCTGGCTCATTCACCACAGCCGAGAAGGCTGTTCCCGGGAGGAACCAGGGTGTCCGAGCTCCACCCTCTGTAACGAGCATCGGTCCTCATGAGTAGCATCCTGCGGTTGAAGAGCCCTTGACGATACCAGGTCTCAGCTGGCCCTCACAAGTGCTCAGGGATGAGCTGGTCAGGCCCACTGTACTGACAAGGAAGCTGCTCTTAGGGCGCGCCCACGTTTGCTGGGCTCTCACGGGGGAGCCACAGCTGTCTCTGCACCTTGGTCAGGGATTCCAGACTCGTGTTCTTGCTTCCGTATTGATAGCGAGTGATGGGCAGAGCCTGGCCTCCACTCCCGAAGTACTGAGCTGGGTGTCTACTCCCATGGTGCCCCCCACACACACACCCCTCGTCCTGACTTTAAAAGCCCTGAGGCACTTGAGCCTCCTGGGGGGAGGAGAGGGAGTGGCTCAGGGGCTAGAGCACTGAGTCAACCTGGCTAGGTCGGGGAAAGGGAAACAAAAGGGAGAGAGTGTGACAAGGCATTACCCTGGCTCCCTGGGAATCTACTGGGGCCCACAAGTGCTTACACACTTCCGGGTGCTCAGGGCCCTGCCCACCTCCTCCCCCCCCCCCCCCCCCAGCTTCTTAGTGGCAGCCCTCAACAAAGCCCCTTGGCTGTCTTGCCTGGCACCTGCCTGGAATTTTGATTTTTACTTATGTGTCCCCTGAGAGTGTTGGAGGTGGACACAGACCCTCTGCCAGGTGTGGGGCTTGGAACCAGGCAAGCAAAGGTCAATGTGGGTGTGAAGGGCTCCCTGCCACGTCCTGGAGTCTCAGTCCCCACTCCCCGAGGCTCCACCCTGCCTGATGCATCACCAAACTCGGCCTTTCCTCAGGTTTGCTTCCTTGTGTCTTGTCAACCCCGTTTTCACTGTCTTCTCTCTGATGGCCCATGGGCAGAGCTAGGACAACAGGATGGAAGGAAGAGACCCCAAGAAAAGGGCCCCAACGTTCCCAAAGAACTTTCAGGAGAGCTTCCCCAAAGATGCCTGACCTCCACTTCGCCTTAGGGTTCTCTCAGTGGCATCCCTGGTGTTTTTCCAGTCCCAGGGTGGAGTTGGGATGCACACACAGGGCAGGTGCCTGGAGCCGGTTGGTCAGGATTTCTGGGAAGAATTCCAGGCTGGAGAATCCTGGACTCCAGCTGACCAGCTACCCCTCTCAGTGAGAGAAGGGGGTACTCTGCAGTCTAGGGAGAGGGCCTCAGTTCCCCCTGAGCCTCAGAGCCAGGGCCTAAGCCTTCACCAAGCCCCCAGGCTGGGGGGAGAAAACAAGAAGTTGCTCCTACCCTGACCCTGACCCTCACCCCCCGCCCCAACCCAATCTCTAACTTGTAGGGACACAGGAAGCTGGGGGCAGTTTGTTCATGCCAGGGAGGCTTGCCCCAGCTGGAGGAAGAAGGAAGGACAGTTGGGTGGGGGGGAAATCAGAGAATCTGGTAGAGCCGGCGGGTCAGGGGTTGGCTGGTGGAGCCAGTCTGAGGGCCTGGCTGCTGATGTCACCAGTCTGCAGCTTAGGATCCCAGGACCTCCCTGGGCAGGACCAGGCCCATGGGCCAGTTTCACGGGGCTGAGCCTGGCCAGGGCAGCACCGGAGCCTGGCAGTGGGGGGCCTGTGAGAGCAGAGGCAGGCCACCTGAGCTTGGGAACAGGGTCCCCTGCATAGGGGCATGGGTGGAAGGGGCACCCTATCCCATTGCCCTCGGGGTTTCTCGCCCAGGAGAGGGGGCCCCTTCTGCACCAGTCTGGGAGGAATCAGCCTGGAGTGGGGTCCCTCAGTGGGGGCGGTCTCCCAAGGCCTTCCACTTTCACCTCAGCTTTGAGTCCTGACAGACCCCGGCCCCACCCCGCAGTTCCTCGAAAGGGGAAAGGGGACAGGGCCAGGTCTCATTTCCTGCCCCGACAGCCCCCGGAGGATGGGCCTCTCGGGTGGGGGGGGATGGAGCAATCAGCCTTCCCCTTCTCCGCAGCTTGGCCCCGCCCTCCCCCCTCATAAACCACGTACCCACCCGCCCCACACCTTGCACTCGCTCCATCCCAACAGTCCCGACCTGTCCCAGCCCGGCCGCCGGACTCAGCGCTGCTGTCGCTAACACTGCCGCCAGGTGAGGCTCCATCGGGGACTGCGGTGCTGAGCCCTGGGGACCCAGGTTGGGCCCTAGCAACGTGGGGCGCGGGCCAGCCTGAGCCTGCCAGCCCCGGGGCCGGTTGCCCCGACGCAGAGGCTCCGTGCCTCTGGACCGCGGGCTCCCGCACCTGCAGCGCCCTGCCACTCTCACAGCTCCATGTGGGTGTCTGCCCCAACGTGGGGAATGCCAAGAACCCCAAGTCCTGCGTATCACCCACCTGTCTTCTGCAAGGAGCCTCTGCTAAGGGACGGGGTGGGGGATCTCTGCTAAGAATGGGTCCTAGAGGCAGGTAGCTCATGGACCTCTAAACTGAGTAACTGGCAGGAGCAGGTCCCAAGGATGGTCTGTGTTCCGGGTCCTGAGGCTGTGACAAGAGTCCACTCCTTTCCGGGATGGGTTCTGGAGGGCAGGTTTCTCAGTGGGGCATCTGCTTTGGTGGATGTCACTGGGGGTAAAAGGGAGAAGATTTCTTTGCAACGTGGGTAGTTTCTCTAGGTGAATCTGAGAGGAGTCTTTGGGGAGGGTCTTTGGTGGGGGTTCCCTTTGGGTTGTGTCTGGGGGAGTCTCTCGGGCAAGGTCAGATCATCTCAGTCAGCTGGATGGGACTGAGTCAGTTCTCCAGATGGAGGGCTTCTGTGTGTGCTGGCGGGGGCGGTCTAAGTACAGGAGGTCTGAGTGGGTGATCAGAGCCTCCCTGCCTCTTCCACACAGGCATGATGGACGGTCCTCGGTCGGATGTGGGCCGCTGGGGCGGGAACCCCTGGCAGCCGCCCCCCACACCTTCTCCGGAGCCAGAGCCGGAGCCAGACAGAGGGTCTCGTCGAGGAGGCCGTTCCTTCTGGGCTCGCTGCTGTGCCTGCTGCTCCTGCCGAAATGGGACAGATGGTGACTGGGGCCCGGAGCCCCATGGAGACCGAGGCTCCAGGGGTCGAAGACCGGACTCCCGGGCCTCAGATTCCCGCCGGCCCGGCTCCCGGACTGGCGGTGTGAACGCAGCTGGAGATGGCACCATCCAAGGTGAGGCCCTCCTGCCCACCTTATCTGCCAGCTGCAAGGCCTTAATGGGGCCTGAGACTCATCCTGACGTCTCTGGGGCCTGGGAGGCCTAGGATGGGGGCCTGGGCTTCCCATAGGGCTTCACTGACCCAGAGCTGTGGCCTTGCAGAGGGCATGCTGGTGGTGACCGGTGTGGATCTGCTGAGTGCACGGTCAGACCAGAATCGCCGAGAGCACCACACAGATGAGTTTGAATACGACGAGCTGATTATACGCCGTGGACAGCCTTTCCACATGGTCCTCCACTTCTCTCGGCCCTATGAGTCCTCCGATCATGTCGCCCTGGAGCTGCTTATCGGTCAGTGGGGTCTGCAGTGGGAGGGCGAAAGTCCTAGAATGGGGGGCAGTGGTGCTAGCTACAGGGCCTCCCAGCTCTGGTATTAGGGTCAGAGGGACATCTTTAAGCTCCTCCCTCACCCGACTCCTCACCTCTGCCACGTAAGACAGGTGCAAGCATAGGAGGGTGTTTCAGGGAGGGTCTTGGTGTCCCATTTTCCTAAGATCACCCTTTTTGAGCCTCCAGAGGCATCTGTCTCAAAACACTTTCTCTTCAGGTGCTTGCTTCAGCTGCTGCTTCTCCGTGGCTGCCTCTGTGTGTCTTTCTTTGTGGGTCTGTTGTCCTTCCCCAGGGTGTGGCTGGCTCTCTCTCTCCTCTCTGTCCAACTCTATCTCTGTTTCTCTGTCCCCATGGCCCAGGGCAGGTGCCTCCCTCACCGCGTTGCTTGGTGGCCGTTGACTGCCCAGGCTGGTGATTATGCTGCTGCCGGGGGCGGGCAACTCCTCATACCCTTTGATTAGAGCCTAGCCTTGCCCACCCCAGCCTCTAATTTCCCAGGTACCCCCACCACTGCCACCAGGGATGCTCTAGGCTCTGGAAGCTGCAGCCCCATGGACTAGGCAGGGTTGGCCTTCGGGATCTGGGCTGCCCTTTCACATGGGCTCGGGGCATCTGGACCCAGCCAGGGCAGCTCTGCTCCTCCAGCCCAGGCACTGACAGTCAGGCAGGCAGAGGGTGATGGTGGCCTGGTCTCTTCTACCCACCTCTGAGTTCAGTGTCAGGGGAACAGGTTTGGGATGTTGGACTGGGGCTCTGCCCTGGCATGCGGGCAAACATCGGGTGGGGACAGAGCTGCTCTCAGAGACTGTCACAGACTAAGGTGATGGCCCAACTCAGGGGCACACACACACTCTGGCTCATACATATTCTGGGTGGGGCTGGGAGAAGTCCAAGGCTCCATCTGCCCTCAGATAGGCCTCACCAGCTAATTGCTGCTTCCCCTATTCCAGGAAACAACCCTGAGGTGGGGAAGGGCACCCACGTGATCATCCCAGTGGGCAAGGGGGGCAGTGGAGACTGGAAAGCCCAGGTGACCAAGGCCAGCGGGCAGAATCTGAACCTCCGGGTCCACACCTCCCCCAATGCCATCATCGGCAAATTCCAATTCACCGTCCGCACACGCTGCGAGGCTGGCGAGTTCCAGTTGCCCTTTTACCCCCACAACGAGATCTACATCCTCTTCAATCCCTGGTGCCCAGGTGAGCCTGCTGGAGTCAGGAGCAGGGCGGAAGGACAGGAAGGAGGGCCGGTCAGAGCTTCTTGTCCTAGAATCCGAGGCTAGGTGCCTAGGTGCCTGGCTCTAGGAGAAGCCAGCCTCCTATTGTCCAGGTGAGGCGACCTAGGTTCAGCGTGGAACGGTAACAGCCCAAGGACACGCAGCCTTGCTTCTGCTAGCGAACGGCCTTGGTTACAGCCACCTTCCTCCCACCATCTCTGTCATGCTCCCCCCATCCTTCCCGGGAGAAATGCCGTCAGGCTAGTGGTGTCCCCACTCCTCTGTGGACAGTAGTCCTGCAGAAATGGCCCGGGGGGGGGCACAGGGAGAGGGCTAGAGGGGACCAGGCATGTGTGTTTTGGGGACACAGAGGACCTCGTGTATGTGGACCATGAGGATTGGCGACAGGAGTATGTGCTTAATGAGTCCGGGAGAATTTACTATGGGACAGAAGCCCAGATTGGTGAGCGGACCTGGAACTATGGGCAGGTATGGCTGGCCAAGGGCCGCATGCGCTTGGGGGAGCAAGAGGCCGGTGGGGTGGAGTGAGGGAGCAGGTGCGGCTGGCCTAGGGGTCACCTCTGCCCTCCCTCCCTCCAGTTTGATCATGGGGTGCTGGATGCCTGCCTGTACATCCTGGACCGGCGGGGCATGCCGTATGGAGGCCGTGGGGACCCCGTCAGTGTCTCCCGGGTCATCTCTGCCATGGTGAGCACCCTCATGTCTCTCAGTGCTATTCTGTGTCTGCCTCCTGCCTCCCCTGTCCCCCGCTCCTGCCCTTTCTGATTCCTCCAGGAACTCAGCCCTATCCTGCCCTTGCAAAGGGTATTGTGGGAGGGGTCTCACTCCCTCTCTTTCCTCCTTGGCTGGCCCCACCCCACCCTTCCTGGCTTCAGTCCCAGCTCTTGTGGAATGTAGGGCCAAACCCAAAGCTTGGCACACCCAGGATTCACATTACTGTGTCAGATCCGGCAGGGGTGGGGGGTGGGGAGGTGGGGGGGACTGATGTTTTTGGGAGGGGTGGGCAGGGCTCAGGCTGCTGGCTAGATCCTGAGGCATTTAGGGGAAAGGGGTGGGGGGCAGGGGCAGGGCTGGGGACCACATGGAAGGTCCTGAGCCTCTCCCTCCACTCCACCCCACTCCATCCTGTCCTGGGCAGGTGAACTCCTTGGATGACAATGGGGTCCTGACTGGAAACTGGTCTGGTGATTACTCTCGAGGCACCAACCCTTCAGCGTGGGTGGGCAGCGTGGAGATCCTACTCAGCTACCTACGCACTGGCTGTTCCGTCCCCTATGGCCAGTGCTGGGTCTTCGCCGGCGTGACCACCACAGGTAGTGGAGGGACTGGGGACAGGAGCAGCCTGGGCCCTGCGAGAAAGAGGGAGGGAAACCAGAGCCCCACCCAGCTGTGGCTCTAGTGCAAGGACAGGTGGAGGGCTGGGTGGTAGGCTGGCCTTAATTATCATTAATTAGTGTTAACTACCTAGAGAGGCCTAGGGGAGAGGAGGGAGAAGGGCCAGGCAGCGCCAAGGTCAGGCAGGTGGCCTGGCTTCCTCTGACCCTCAACGCTCCCTGGCCCTAAGGCCTCCTGACCCCTGACCCAGCTTGGCAACCCCAGTGGCCCTTGTCCCCCTGCTGTTCCTCCCCTGATACCTCACTTGCCCCCTACCGCATCCCGGTCTGGGCCCTGAACCCTAACACTGGCTCCTCCACAGTGCTGCGCTGCCTGGGCCTGGCTACCCGCACTGTCACCAACTTCAACTCAGCACACGATACAGACACATCCCTCACCATGGACATCTACTTTGATGAGAACATGAAGCCCCTGGAGCACCTGAACCATGATTCTGTTTGGTGAGGCTGGGGCCGGGGCTGGGCTGCCCATCCCTGCGAAGGGATGATGACCAAGACCTGGACGTCGAGGGGACACTGGGGAGGCCCTGAGCAGGCTGCTCAGACCCAGGCCTCCCTCCATGTCCATCCAGGAACTTCCACGTGTGGAACGACTGCTGGATGAAGAGGCCAGATCTGCCCTCAGGCTTCAGTGGGTGGCAGGTGGTGGACGCCACACCCCAGGAGACCAGCAGCGGTGAGGCGGGGCCCTGCCTGGCTCCTGTGCCCCACCTTGGCCCCATCCCCATCTCCCAACCTGGGTAACAAACCCCGAGTGTCAGGGCCGGTTCGGGCCCTTTAACCCCCATGTTTCTTCAGACGGGGTTACCAACAGAATCACCGCCCGGCCTTTAGTCAATTGTCACCTTTCTGCGTAACTATCTATTAGCCTCGATTTCCTTTGTTTATGATTTATTATGATTTGTATGATTTATATATTCAGGCTCAAAAGTCAAAAGATGGAAGAGAGTTCAGTGAGAGGTTTTCCTCCCTAACACACCCACTCTTCTCATTTGCCTTTTTACTCACACATTGTGGAGATAATTAATTGAAGGGCCCTTTTATTTATATATGTATTTAAAGTTAAAAAGGCCATTATAGTAAGTAGTACATGCCTGGAAGGGGGGAAAGTATAGAATTGAATAACTCAAAATGTAAAAGTTCCCTAGTTCTCTCTCTGGACGTTTTTGTTTTGTTTTGAGTAAATGTCTAGGTCCTGCCCCAGACCTGACACATCAGACATCCCAGGGATAGATTGATGCTAAGAATCTATATGTTTGAAAGTTTGAAAGTTCCTCTGGTGATGCTGAAGATCAGCTGGGCTGGGGACCACCGCAAGCCCTTGTGGGACACATGGCAGTGGTGGCCCAGAGAGGTGGAGCGACTTTCTCTAGGGCACAGGGCCGAGCCTCTCCCGTTCCTGACTCCCTCCCTTCACACATTCTCACTCACCAAGTTCCCCTCTTGTCTGTTCCGTTGCTCATTTTGAGTTGTATGTATGGTACAGAATAAAAGCAGGGTTCAGATAGGTTCGAAGAAGAAAATAACCCCCATAACCCAGCCCTCCGAGACCACTGCTGATACCATCTACTGATTTCCTTTTCCCCAGCACACACGTTTCTGCCCAAACTGGACCCGCTGCACACTCTGTTCTCAAACAGCCTCCCTTCCCACCTTCACATTCCAGCGCCAGGCAACCGGGCCTGCCCCTCCTGCTGCCTTCTTCCGCACCTCTCCCCTCCTCACCCCAGGTCAGATGGCTCTTGCCTAGCCTACATTCCTCCTCTCTGGGCAAACCACTCCCTCTCAGTCATCCCTTCGAATGGTGCTCCCTGACTTGTGCAACCCAGTGATGCCTGCCATGCTGGAACAGCCTGGCCCAGGAGCCTGGGAGATCTGAGCTCCTGTCCCCACTCTGGGGAGCTGTGGGGTGCGTAGCTCACAGGGTTCTGAGGCCAGCCAGACCCAGGCTTGATCCAGCTTGATCACTTCTTAGATAATGTCATCTTGGGCAAGTTGCTTGCACCTTTGCACTTTGGTGTTGTCTGTAATTTGGGGATAATATATGCCAGATAGGGTTGTTGGGGGAATTAAATGAGGTCATTCATTAGAGAGATTAGCAGCATGCCTGGAACATAGCAGCTACTTTGTAAATATCCGCTCCTTCCGTTCACTTATCTGATTGTCTTGTCAGACCCTGACATCTGTTTGGCCTCCCTGGGCCTATTTCCCCATTTGGAAGAGGAAAGCATAGTGCTGGTGTTTTCTAAGATTCTTTTCTTTGTTTCTTTGTTTCTTTATTTTTTAAGATTTTATTTATTTGAGAGAGAGAGAAGAGAAAGCATAAGCAGGGGGAGCAGCAGAGGGAGAGGGAGAAACAGATTCCATGCTGAGCAGGGAGCCCGACGTGGGGCTCCATCCCAGGACCCTGAGATCATGACCTGAGCCAAAGGCAGATCCTTAACCGACCGAGCCACCCAGGCACCCCTCTAAGATTCTTTTCTGTTGGATGGCCCTCACTTCGTATTTTGTGTCCTCTCTTGCCAAGCCTCTTCCTTGTCAGCCCATCTCCAGAAAACTCCTGAGCACGCTGAGAACAGACTCTATTTCCCACCAGCTCCCCTCCCACCTCCCCACAGAGAGGACACACTGCAGGCTATAGAGCTGAGGGTTTGTTCTGGATCTTTCTGGAAGGGTGGCTCTTTTCCCAGCCAACAGGCAGAGCCACCATGGGCTCTGGGTTTGTCCTGATGCAGAACGGAAGTCCTGACCTCGGGGGGTCACAGATAGCCCAGTCCAGCTTCGGCTAGTGGAGGAAGGATGTGCCAGTGATTTGGTTATCAGGGCAGGCTTGTCCCACTTTTGGACCCAACCTGGTTGACTGAGGCCAAATGGAACTGAGCTCTTCTTTGTGTTCCTTCCATGGGTTGCCCCAGGTGGCAGCTGACCCTGAGGCATTGGGCACTGGGCCTGGATGGGTGGGCCTCTCCCCAGGATCAGAGGGTCCCCTCAGCCTCCTTTGACCTCTGTCCTGCTCCCCTAGGCATCTTCTGCTGTGGCCCCTGCTCTGTGGAGTCCATCAAGAATGGCCTGGTCTACATGAAGTATGACACGCCCTTCATTTTTGCCGAGGTGAGGGCTGTGCTCCAGGCGCCTTCTCGGGCAGTCTGGCGGGACGAGAGCACTGGAGTCAGGCCTGGGTTCTCTGGTCCTGACTTCCGCGCTGACTGACTAGCTGTGTGACCTTGGGCAAGTCATTCATCCTAGAGTCTAGATTCCCTCCACTGTAAAAGGGGGATAATAATGGCTGCTGAGCTTCCTGTGCTCAGGATCAAAAGAAATAATGGGTGTGAAACTGCTTTAGAAGTCGTAAAGTCAGCGAATAAGCATGAGAGATTACTGTTATTAATGCCAAAATGTACTGCAAGGAGCTGCCCAGCTTCTTCTCTGCTCTCGGCCTTCATCTGGCTCAGCTTGGAAAGTCTCCCAGTTTGGCTGTGCCAGGAAGTTCCCGACCTTTGGATCCAGCCCTCCCTGCAGCTGGGGGTCAGGCCTGCCCTCAGACCCTCAGGCTTGCTCATTCCCGGCTCACACCCACCCCCCACAGGTCAACAGTGACAAAGTTTACTGGCAGCGACAGGACGATGGCAGCTTCAAGATCGTGTATGTGGAAGAGAAGGCCATTGGCACGCTCATCATCACAAAGGCCATTGGATCCAACATGCGGGATGATGTCACCCACATCTATAAACACCCAGAAGGTACCATTCCTCCAACCTGGTCGGCTCTGGCCCACGTCCGGGGTTCCCGCTGAGCGCTTGCGCACTCCGGCAGCAGCCATAACCTCACCCCTGACCCTCAACCCCCAGGCTCAGACGCAGAGCGGAAGGCAGTGGAGACAGCAGCCGCACACGGTAGCAAACCCAACGTGTACTCCAGCCGTGACGTGGCGGAGGATGTGGCCGTGCAGGTGGAGGCCCAGGATGCAGTGATGGGGCAGGACCTGGCGGTCTGTGTGGTGCTGAGCAATCGCGGCGGCAGCCCCCGCACCGTGAAGCTGCACCTCTACCTCTCGGTCACCTTCTACACCGGGGTCACGGGGCCTGTCTTCAAGGAGAGCAAGAAGGAAGTGGTGCTAGCTCCAGGGGCCAGTAAGTGCTCCTTCCCCAGCCCTGCCCCACGGACGGCCAGGCACCCTGCGGCTGTGGGCCCAGAGACCCCCCCTCCGGAGGCCGTGTCTGGGTAAGCGGGCCCTGGCGACACCTTGCCTCTTCTCCGCAGCGGACCGCGTGTCCATGCCTGTGGCCTACGAGGAATACCGGCCCCACCTCGTAGACCAGGGGTCCATGCTGCTCAACGTCTCAGGCCACGTCAAGGAGAGCGGGCAGGTGCTGGCCAAGCAGCATACCTTCCGTCTGCGCACCCCAGACCTTTCCCTCACAGTGAGTGCGGCTTGCTGGGCAGGAGGGATGAGCGGGGGCTGAGGGAAGTCAGAGGGCAAGGGGCAAGGGCGTGAAACTGGGAGAGGGCTGGCCTGGCGAGCAGTTCCAGGAGAAGGGGGTCGGATACTGGCTTTGGGCTCTTGGGCCTCCGTGTCCTCATCTGTAAAGTCAGATCTCATATTCCTGGTTCTGCAGAATCTTCAGTTGGGGAGTGGGTTGGAGTTTCTTCTCTGGCTTTTGCGGAGCCCTTTGTCTCTCAAGGGTGGAAATGTGGGACTTGGGGAGATTTTGATGCAGAAGGAGTTTTCCCTCTGGTGGAGTGTATGGTTCCGCTGTATCTGGCCGGGGTCTCTGATGTGGAGGTGGGCTTCTTCTTTTCCTAGTTATTGGGGGCAGCTGTGGTTGGCCAGGAGTGCGAAGTACAGATTGTCTTCAAGAACCCCCTGCCTGTCACCCTCACCAACGTCGTTTTCCGGCTTGAGGGCTCCGGGCTACAGAGACCCAAGATCCTTAATGTGGGGTGAGTCTGGCCTCTCCCCCGCCCCTGCCCTTTTCTGCCTCCCAGACTGCCCTGGGTGCCACACTGCTTCCTCTCTTGGTCAGGACAGTAGTCAGCCAGGACCCAATACAGCAACCTAGAGCCAGCCAGCAGTGCTTCCTGACTCGGTTCAGGGCCAGCAGCAGTTAAGAAGACCTGCCATGTGCCTAGTGCTGGGCTGGTCTGTCCCCGCCGTCTCACTAGGGAGCCAACACTTCACTTAGGAATCATTAGCAACTCATCATTAACACATGCCCAGTGCTCAGGAACCGACCGGGCACTTCAGGATCATTATCTCATTCGCAGACCACAAAAACCCTTCAAGGTACATTCGAGACCATCATATGATTAAAAGCAAAGCTTTGGGATCCTGAAGACTTAGGTTCAGGTCCCAGCTCCTACACTCACTGGCTGTGTGCCTGGAGCAGCTGACGTATCTCCTTTAAGCCTGTTTTCTCACCTGGAAAGTAGGGATGACAACCATCCCGGTTCCGAGGGTGGTTCAGGGAGCTAGGTGAGATATGCACGTAAAGCATTTAGTGTTGGCTTTGGCCCCACGTGAGCCTCTGTTGGTCGTTCTTTTTTTTTTTTTTTTTAAGATTTTATTCATTAAGAGAAAGGGACACATTAGGAGAGGGAACACAAGCAGGGGGAGTGGGAGAGGGAGAAGTAGGCTTCCTGCTGAGCAGGGAGCCCGATGCGGGGCTCGATCCCAGGACCCTGGGACCATGACCTGAGCCAAAGGCAGATGCTTAATGACTGAGCCACCCAGGTGCCCCGATCGTTCTTATTTTGATTGTGGCCACCATCATCCCCACTTGACGATAGGGAAACTGGCAGCCACTCCATAAGGGGCAGACTGAGCTCTTCCCACCTGGGCGCACCTGACACACAGGCTCTCAAGGCTGTTGCTTTCTTTGCGTCATGAGGGCTGAGCTGCAGTTCTCAAGGCGAGGGCCCTGTGCTTCAGGCCCTCCACCAGCCCCCTTGGCCCTCACCCCGGGCCAGGCGAGGCTCCACACCCAGTGAGGGGACACCGAGTGCCTGTGTCCCTGGGCCTCTGCTGTCCTCTCTGACATAGACACACGTGCTGCTGTCTCCCTCCCCGGAACAGCACAGAGGGAAAGCAGAGAAGGCCAGAGGCTGACCTTTAAGATCAGACTTCCGGGGACAGGGGCAGGTGTTTTCCTCTTTTGACAAAGAGTGCCTGAGGGAAAGGGGTGGCCCCTGTGGGGGAGCTGGGTGGGGGATGCAGGGGGTCCCTGCCCACCCTGTGCATCCCTTGCCCTGACACAGAGCAGGCTCTGCCAGCTGGTGGCTGCCACTTTTGCCAACAGGCCGAAGCTGAATAGTTGCTATCCTGATCTTTGCCCCAGCCTTGACCATGGATGATGTGATATGCCACAAAGGAGTGCTTTTCCCCATTTCACCCTACGTGGGTCTCTGTCACCTTAGAGAGTGCAGCTTGGGGCTCCCAGGTAGCTCACCCTATAGGCATCTCTCACCTACAGATGATGGAGAGAGGTTCCCCAGAGCTGGACTCCCCTCAGCACCTCCACCAGACCTTAGGTTCTTGCCCCCGCCTAGAAGTAAAGAGGTGACTCCTGTGCTGAGCATAGGGAGATCCAGCCCCTATCTTTAGCTGTGGGGCTTATATGAGCCTCCCCCCAGCCCTGCCTTTAAAGGCCCCAGTCTTCCCTCCAGTAAATGAGAGGGTTGGATGATGGTTTCTCAAGGCAGGTCCTCCTTGGACATTCTGTGGCTCCTTGCTACTTCAAGCCCAGTCTGGGGTCTACAGAGCAATTGAGAACTCCAAGTGGGAAGTCCCTGGGTTGGTGGTTCAGATATATTAGATTCCAAGACGGGTGTTACTTTGCTCTCATTGGTACATCAAAGGCTGTGGGATGGAAACCCCATTAAGCATAAGGTGTGCCACCCAGCGGGGTGACTGGCCACTTAATAAACATTCCAGACTTACTCCTCCAAATGGCTTGTTGTCACCACCAAACCAGTCACCAAGGGAGGCTGGAAGTCTGTTCCAAACCCTTCTGGGGAATTTCCCCCACAGCCTGAATCATAGTCTTTAGAATGTCCTTAGGGTGGCCTTCTGGGGCCGATTTGACTTTGGAGAAACAGCCCGAGGCCATTTAGAGCTAAGACTAATTAATAAGGCAGATGAACAAGATGGGTGGGGATGCCCTTTTCCAACAGGAATGAAGCTTGGCTGTAAAGGAGGAACAGGGTGTCTGTGGGGGGCGGGGGGTGGGGAGAGGGACAGCGAGAGGGACTAGACTGGGCACACTTGATGTGCTGGTGGTTTTCAGTGGCTCTGAAGAGAAATCTGAGACGAGTTTTAAAAAATGTTTCAAGCCTTGGCAACACGGTTGAACAAGTACGTAATTGCAGGACAGTGCTCATTTGGATGTCTAATTTCTGGTGTCCTTGTCAGAGAGTTGGTTTCATTCCCTGCACTGGGTTTCAGGCACATTCCAGCCGTAGCAGCTGAGGTGCTGCACTTGAACAGGCAGGCGTGGGTGTGGCAAGGTGGCGGCTGACACGAAGGCCGGGGCTGGGAGAGATCTTGACATTGCTAGCTGGAAGCTGGAAAGGAGCCTCTCTTGGAAATAAGGTTACAAATAAAGGCTATATTCTGAAATAGTACTAGTATGAATTAAGTAGAAGGTTTTTAAAAAAATATTTATTTATTTGACACAGAGAGAGAGAGAGCACAAGCAGGGGGAGAGGGAGAGGGAGAAGCAGGCTCCCCACTGGCTCGATCCCAGGACCCTGGGATCATGACCTGAACCGAAGGCAGACGCTTAACCAACTGAGCCACTGAGGCGCCCCTAGAGCTTTGAAGTCTGGTCTGAGCCTAAACAACTTGAAGCTTGTATCTATGGAAAAGTGGGCAGAAGTTAAAAATACAAATTTGTAACTAGCCACAGTATAGCCTATCTGTTATGTTGTAGACTTAATGTCTAGTTATATATTTTGATTAGAAGTCTAGAAATTAGGTCCATAACTTAACAGGTAGACCGTATATATATGTCCCCACCTTCCACTTCTTCCCTCCTTCATGGAGCTTAGAGGCACCTACAAGACTGTCTGATCCCACCCCCTCATTTTGCATTCACTCCCATTTTACAGACCAGAAGGTAAGAATCAGAGTTTAGTAACTTATCTTAAACCACACAGCTCACAGCGATAGAAGAAAGAGTACAAATTGGTCTAGGGAAGCCCTTTGGAATCAGGCTCCAAGCTAACTAAATGTTTAGTCCCAAGGAGAGCTCATCTTCGAAGTTGGGGTGTTGGCTCATTCCCTTGGAGGACTGAGTTGTCTGCACAGTCGGGCTCCAGAGAAAAGAAGATCCCCAGGGCAGGCTTGGGTTGACTAGGGGGCCAGAGGCAAGGGTTCAGGCAGAGGCAGGAGAGGACAGATGCTAAGAGGCACGAGCGAGGGGGATGGAGATGTGGTCGTGGTCAGTGTGTAAAATGTACACACGGGCTGCTGCGGGAGCTCAGAGCAGGACAAGGCTCATTTCCCTGAGGGCAGGAGGTGCTCAAGGGAGCCCTCACTGAGGGGGTGGTGTGAGCAGGGCCTGGAGCCAGCCCAGGAGCAGAGCGTGAAAACAGAGTGAGTTCAGGGACGGGAAGGAAGTGGCTGTCAGGGCTGGTGGGCAGGAGGAGTGGTGGGGGCTGATGAGGCCATGCAGGCAGGGCTGAGTCAGAGGGAGCCTGTGTGTCGGGTTAGGGAGCTGCAGTCTCATAGCACCGAGGAAGCCCAGCCCTCGAAGGGTTCAGCTCACCTCCGAGTGACTAGAGACTAGAGTGGAAAAATGAGATAGGACCTAGGAGGCAAGGAGGCCAGTTAGAAGGCTGGTGAAACTGTGACTCCCGGAGGGATGGTCTGGGACTAAATTTCCAGATATCTGTGAGGAAGGGAGAAAATGAAGACACTAGTATGTGTGTGCACACGAACACGTGTATGTATGTCTCTCTCTCTCTCTCTCTCTCACACACACACACACACACACACACACACACACAAAGTGTCACTTTAAAGATGCCAGTTGTCTGTTCTTGGGAAGAACTTTCCTTTTTCTCTGAGATAACATCCTTCCAATGTTTGGGGGTATTTAAAATGCTCCTTCCTGTTTGGAAAGATGATCATGGCAGAGGATAATTAATTTTCTTCCACTTTTTTTCTTGGCAAAACTGAAATTATTTGGCAATACTGTGTTGAGCCCCAAAGTCTCTTGGTTTGTTTGTTTTTTTAAAGATTTTATTTATTTATTTGACAGAGAGAGACACAGCGAGAGTGGGAACACAAGCAGGGGGAGTGGGAGAGGGAGAAGCAGGCTTCCCGCCGAGCAGGGAGCCCGATGTGGGGCTCGATCCCAGGACCCCGGGATCATGACCTGAGCCGAAGGCAGACGCTTAACGACTGAGCCACCCAGGCGCCCTATTTTATTTTTGACAGAGAGAGAGTGTGTATAAGCAGGGGAAGCAGCAGGCAGTGGGAGAGGGAGAAGCAGGCTTCCCGCTGAGCAGGGAGCCCGATGCGGGGCTCGATCCCAGGACCCTGAGACCCTGACCTGAGCCGAAGGCAGACACTTAACATCTGAGCCACCCAGGCGCCCCATCTTGTTTTTTTTTTTTTTTTTAAAGATTTTATTTATTTGAGAGAGAGAGAGAGCACGCACACAAGCAGGGGGAGGGGCAGAGGGAGAGGGAGAAGCTGACTCCCGGCTGAACAGGGAGCCGATGCAAGATGCAGGGCTTGATCCCAGGACCCTGGGAACATGACCTCAGCCAAAGACAGACCTTAACCGACTGAGCCACCCAGGCACCCCCAAAGTCTTGTTTTGAAGTTTCCTCAGTCCTGGAAATCCCAGGTGGGATAGGTATAGATGGTGTGGTTCGGGCAGGAGCACTGGTGATGGAGAGGTGGGAGAGACAAGGCAGCCGTCTCTGTCCAGGTGTTTGTGGGAGTGGGGAGGGAGGACTCCTGGGACAACTGGAAGATTCCCAGCTCAGGCAGCTGGGAGGGTGGCGCTGACCTGACTATGCGGAGGCAAAGGCCCAGGAGGCCTTAGGGCTCAGGCTTTATCCTGGCCATGGGTATGGGGGTTCCAGCTGAGCCCAGAAATGCCTGAAGCGCTCTGCCTCCTTCTCCTTCCTTCCTGGCTGCCCCATCAGTCCTTCCTCCTGACTCCACCCACGGCCCATGACTCTGTCTCTGCCCACAGGGACATTGGCGGCAACGAGACAGTGACACTGCACCAGAAGTTCGTGCCTGTGCGACCAGGCCCCCGCCAGCTCATCGCCAGCTTGGACAGCCCACAGCTCTCCCAGGTGCATGGTGTCATCCAGGTGGACGTGGCTCCGGCCCCTGGGGGCGGGGGCTTCTTCTCAGACGCTGGAGGCGACAGTCACTCAGGGGAGACCATCCCTATGGCATCTCGAGGTGGGGCTTAGCCCCTGGCCAGGAGCAATGGGACTGGAGTCAGATGAGCAAGGACATTGCCTCAAGCCAGGGGCCTACTGCAGAGCTGCTCCCCAGAGGCTCCGGTGGGGAGGCCAGGGCATCTGGGCAGGGAGCCAAGCTTCACTTGCACAGGGCAGCACAAATGCTAATAAACTGTTTTTTAATGAACTGTTTTTCATGAAACCGTTCTGTACATTTGTCAGTTCGTGCCAGGCCAGGGAGTGTGGACTCACAGCCTGTCCCGGGGATGCATGTGGCGTTTCGGGCGCCCCTTGTTCTGAGAAGGCTGGCTGGGGGTCAGCAGCGGTGCCAGTTCAGCAGCTCTTGAGATAGGGCCTGCTTAGCGTCTGGAGAAGCTTGAGCGTTTGACCCGTCTCCCCCCGACCCCAGGGTACGTCTACTGACCAAAACCCTTCGGAAGCCCGCTGGAGTGGGGTTGGACTGCCTCCCTTCCCTGGCAGCTACAGTGGGGCAGAAGCATCTGAACTGCCTTTTGTAGGCACATGTTTGAGGTAGAAATAGGCTGGAGTTCTCCCTGAGTGGCAAAAACCACTTTCCAGTGTTTATTTTCAAATGTCCTTGTCTAAGAATTTTTACTAAAGTAATACATGTTCAACGTGGAGAATTGAGAGAATACAGAAGATTGTAAAGAAGGAACCAAGAAACCTCAACCACAACCAGGTACTGAAAATAGCTATTAAGGTCGTGTTTCGTATGCTGTCCCCGTCCCCCTGTAACTGGGGTGCACATCTTCCCACAGCATTAAATATTCTCCCCAAACATCGTGTTTACCCTGGACAGTAGTCTTGGCTTCCAGGCCATCTCCTGGTCCTCCTGCGGCCCCCACTCAGCCTTGGGGTGTTGGAGTGACTCAGGCCCCCACCCAGGCGCTCCTCCAGCCAGCTACACTCTGCCTCGGTGAGCCCTGCCAGTGCCGTGGTTGTAAGGACTACTGGGCCCCCTTGAACTTCAAACTTGCTTCTCTCCTGCTTTCTCAGCGCGTCTACTGGATATCTCATAGACTTCCCACGTAGTATGTGTCCGAGCTTGAACTGCGGACCTCCTGTAGCCAATCCTCCCATGGCCTCCCCTCTGTCAGCAAATGACAACTCCATCTTTCCAAGTTTCGTGGGCCCCAAATTTTGGAGTCATTCTTGGCTTCTTTCCTTCTCTCACGTCCCACATCCAGTCTGTCCGCGAATCTTGATGGTCTGTCTCCCATACAGAGCTGTCCAGCATCTGACTGCTCCTCATCCCCTCTTCCTTTCCCAGGCTCCAGAGCTGCCTTCAGCTCTCATCTGGATTGTTCCCCAGCCTCTTGATCATTTCCCCCACTTCCGCTCTTGCCCTCTGGTCCTCTGTTCTGCACACAGCAGCCGGGATGGCTGGGTAAATCTATTACCAGTCAGCCCTCTGCTCAAAACCTTCTATGGCCCGGCCCCTGCTTTTCCTTCTGGAGGAGTACTGCCCCCAGCTTGCAAGGCCAGCCCCACCCCGTTATTCAAGTCTCAGCTCACAGGCCATCTTCTCAGGGAACTCTTCGCTGGCGCCCCATCTGATTTGTTTTCCTGCCCCCTGGGCTCTTTAGCCTATCATCCCATTTTATTTCATGTCCTGCCTAGCACTCATTGTTTGACATTGGGGTGTTTTCCTGCTTATTAAATTCTGTCTCTTTTCTCTGAAATGTGAGTTCTGGAAGAACTGAGACCTTCTATGTCTTGTTCACATCCCAGTCCCAGGACCCAGAACAGGGCCTAGCACCAAGCGGCGCAAGAGATGTTTGCTCCTTACAATTTAGAGGCAACGGCTTGCAAGATGTGACTTTTAATTGTTCCTTGAATTTATGGAGCAAACTCCAGTGGTTTCCCTATGTTTTTATTTATTTTATTTTATTTTTAAAATTTTCCCATTTTTAATAACAGATGAACAAATTCGGTCCCATAGAAGGACATGATTTAATTGATTAATCCTTTCTTCCTGGAAGTTTAAGTCTTTGCAATGTTCTGCCATTACATGCATAAATATCCTTATACAAGCACATATATCTTTGTGCTTGTTTCTTATTTCCCTGAAAACCCCCTAGAGTGAGAATTATTGGGGAAAAGGGATTGAGCATATTTAAGGTGGTTGATACATTTTGTTCATTAGTTTCCAGAAAGATGGAGCAGCAACACAACAGTATCTTTTTTTAATTGAACACCTGGGAGAAAATGTGAGAGCTTAAGATTTCTAACAACTTTGTAACTTGCTTCACATTTTTCATTTTACCCTGGTCCCCTGTGTTTATTAGAGCTCCAAAATGTTGAAATCCTCAAAAAGAAAAACAGAAACACAAAAAACAGGAAGGCAATGCTGTTCTCCAAACAGCTGGAGTGAAAGAAACAAATATATACGGAGCTCCCACTATGGGTTAAGTTCCGGCTGGGGGCTCGAGAGGGGCATCTCCTTTAATTCTGTGGAGGTGAGCGTTAGAATCCCTGGTGTCGCCGCTACTGTGCTCGGGCCTCGGGCCTCTAGTTCCCCTCGACTAGAATGTAAGCCCCTGAGGACAGAGACCGCCCCCCCCCACCTTACTTAGGGCTGATTCACAGTCGGTGACATGCAGCAGGTGCTCCATAAGTATCTGTTGAATGGACGATGAGCTACGTTGGATTGTGACGGGGAGTCTGGGAGCCGGGGGGAGCAGTGGAGGATTGTGTTTTGGAGCATTTGTGGGAAGAAGGCATGATGGATGACTAGACCAGCTCTAGGAAAGATAGATAAATGGGCACCTGGGGAGCTAATAACTATCAGTGCAGACTCCTACTGGGACTGTACCTCAGAAAACTATACCAGGGAAACCAATTTTATGCCTGTTTATATTTATGTATGTGGTTATTTCCTTGACATCATCCTTTATATTACAAAGTGGTTTTTAAAAACAGATTTAATTAATTAATTAATTAATTAATTAATCTTGCAAGGGGAGGGGCAGAGAGGGAGGAAGAGAGATAAGCAGAATCCATGCTGAGCCTGAAACCTGATGCAGGGCTCCATCCCACGACCCCGAGATCATGACCTGAGCCAAAATCAAGAGTCAAACACACACTTGGGGCGCCTGGGTGGCTCAGTTTGTTAAGCGTCTGCCTTTGGTTCAGGTCATGATCCCGGGCTCCTGGGATGGAGCCCCCTGTCGGGCCCTCTGCTCAGCAGGGAGTCTGCTTCTCCCTCTGCCTCTGTCCCTCCCCCCGCTTGTTCTCTCTCTCTCTCTCTCAAATAAATAAATAAAATCTTAAAAAAAAAAGTTGAACACTCAACCAACTGAGCCACCCAGGCAACACCCCCCCTTTTTTTTAGTAAAAAGAAGGTATTCTTAGTCTTGGTTTTAGGAAATCCACTAGGCTTGCCCTCTGAGCTGGTGCCCCTGGACTGATGAAGCAGTCATTGTCTGAGAGTCTTGGTGACCTGTTTTGTTTCTCCTGGGACACCTGGTATACAAAGTTGAACACTAGGGAGGAGGTGGACTCTTTGCATTGGTAGCCCAGGGTTTCCTGAGGGTAAAGAACCAGTATTCCCTTTAATTCCTTCTGCCCCAAGATTTAAAATTGGGAACATTCGTGTGGACTGTGGTAGCTTCAACTGAGGCCTAACAGCAGGGAAGGGGACCATCGTAGGCTCAGAGGACCATCGTAGGCTGAGAGTCCCTGCACCCCAGCTGATTGGGTTTGATTTGGCAAAGCCTGTGGCTAATGCTCGAAGCTCCTGCAGCCCCTTGGCCCAGGGAGCAAAGTCTGGACCTGGGTGTTGAAGCCTGAGACCTCAGGTACCAACCTCTGTGGCTGATTTTCTTTCTTTCAAGACTGTATTTATTTATTGATTTATTAGAGAGAGAGAGAGAGCACAAGCAGGGGAAGCGGCAGGCAGAGCAGGCAGAGGGAGAAGCAGGCTCCCCACTGAGCAGAGAGCCCACGGGATCCTGACCTGAGCCGAAGGCAGAGGCTTAACCAACTGAGCCACCCAGGCATCCCTCTGTGGCTGATGTTCTAAGAGGACACTGAATGGGTGAAAGAAGTATGACAGACCCTGTGGAGAGCAAAGTTCTCCCCAAATAAGCATGGAAGCTGAAAGGCTGGCCCTTTTGGACGGAGTGCTTGGAAAATTCTGGAAGAAGCAAAAATATCAAAAGGAAGATTTTATTTTCCTGATAATAAGCCAGATGGAGTTAATTACAAATATAAAAACAAAAATTTATAAGATGTGACTTAGAAATGTTTCCCAGATTTATGGATAAGACTACAGTGGTTGTACTTTATTTTAAATAAAGTTATTTTTTAAAATAATGGCCACCTTCAGCTATTCTAAGGTTCTTTCTGGAAAGGGAATTTTTGCCCACAGGTGAACCAGAATTTTACAGGCAACTCTGACTGGCAGGGTCCAGACATGGCAGTGGCTAATGGACCCATTCCTTCACCCATTTAACAAATAGTCAATGATGTGTGCCAAGCAGTGGACTAAGTGTCAGAGCACAGGACAACCTAGTTCTTACCCTATGGAGCTTGCAGTCTGAGAAAGAAACAGAATAACTGCATGAAATAAAATAAATAGCTCTGAAGTATACAGTAAAGGCATTGACCTGGCCCGCTGGTGGTGGTTAGGAAAGCTTTCCCTTAAATAGGTGACCCTGGAGGATATCTAGGCAGAGAGGGAAGGGAGATCACTGCAGACAAAAGGAATAGCCTGTGCAAAGATCCTGTGGTGGAAGGGAGTGTGGAAGAGTAAACAAGACAAAGATGATGTGGCTAAGGCAGAGAGAGCAAAGGGCAGAGTGGAGGAGGTGGAGTTGAGGGGCACAGGGCCACCCATGCCTGTGGGGCCTCATAGGCCAGATTAAGGACTTTTGTCTGCCCTAGGGCAGTGGGAAGCCTTTGAAAGCTTTAAGGAATTGGAGATGACGTGACCAGATTGTGTTTTGAACAGATTACTCCACCTGTAGTGTCAAGACTAGATTGGAGCAGGGTTGGAGTGGATGCAGACACAGATTGGAAGGCAGTTGTAGTCATTGATGCCGGAGATGGTAGTGTGGGCCAGAGCGGTGGTGTGGAGACAGAAGTGGAAAGCTTGGAGGAATATCTAGGAGATAAAGTTCACAGGACTTGGGGAGGGATGGGTGTGGCTGGGTGGAGGGTGGAGAGAAGCAGTAATAGGAGAACCCCCAGGTTTCAGGTTTGTGGAGCTGCACCAATTGGGAGCCATCCACAGGGACAGGGGTCCCTCACCAGAGAGAGGAAACTGCAGGGGAAGGTGATGCTCAGAGACACAGAATCAATACCCTTTGTATAGTTCTCTTCTATGTGGAAATTTTCCTTTGGGTGACTTAGAGGATTTGGTTTTGGTTTGACTGAAACTGTTCCCTTACCCCAGGGTTCTTCAAGCGTAGTCTCTAGACACTTACATTAGAATCATCTGAGATGTTAATAATACAGATTTCTGGGCACCAGCATAGACCTCACGAGCCAGAATCCCCGGAGCAGAGGCCAAAAAGTGTGTTTTAACAAGCTCGCTAAGCGGTGGACTCCTGTGCACAGTAAGGATTGAGGACAACCACCTTCTATGTTTCTTCTCAGCTGTATTTTTCCCATGTTCTCCCTCCCAACACCCTTCTTGTGCCAGCAGTGGCCATGAGACTACATGGCCAAAGTTCTGAGCTCCGACCACTTGTCTTCTTGAACCTTTGAATTTAAGAAGACAAGGGGCTCCTAAGGCCGTAAAAGAAGACTAAAAAGGGGGCTGGTTGTATTAGCTGTAAACACATGAACAAGGTGCTGCACATACAAGAAAGGAACCAGCTCTTCCTTCAAGAGGCTCCTGCCCATTGGGGTGACAGACACATAGACATTGAAAATACAACACATATGTAGTACTTACTATGAGCCAGGCACTGTTCCAAGTGCTTTATAGTTACTAATTTATTTAATTCTTACAACCACCTTACAAGATAGGTTCTGCGACAGAGGTGGTGATAAAAAGATGTACTGAGGACCCCAAGAAGAGAACTCTGATGAGCTTCATGGAGGTGGTTATCAGATGAACCACAAAAGATGAGAAAGAGTCAAGTCCAAGAGGCAAGGAGGACAGAGGAATCATCTAGTATGTGCGAGGCACAGAAATGTAAGACAACACAGTGTATTTGGAAAATGAAACCCGTTTGCTGAGGTCTGGCATCTAGGTGCATACATGCAGAGTGGCAAGGAATATGGATGAAGAAAAGCTTGACCAGATTAAAAATCTTTTTGCCCTATTTCAGAGTTTGGGCTTTCTTTTGAAAGTAAGAGAGAGCTTTCAGTTAGGAATGACATGATCAGTTTTGCATTTCACGAGATTCATGATGAAAGCAATGTGATAAATTAGAAAGGAGTTGGGCTGGAGGTGGGGAGGGTGAGAAACAGGAACACCTGAAATAGCATAGAGGCAGTGAGAATGAAAATGGGGTGGGTTGGAACAAGGTTCCATAGGAAGTAGAACTGATTAGACTTGGTGACAATTAGATGTGGAGAGGAGGGAGGACTGAGTTAAGGGCTGTGGTCTGGGTTTCTCACTCACAGGTGAGGAGAGGCACCCTGCACAGAAATACAGAGCCCAGGAGGAAGAGCAGAACTTATAAGGGAAGGTAACTTCCAGTTTTCAGTCCAGCAGTCCCTGTGGATCACCCAAGACTCATCTTGGGTGAGTCAAGCAGGGATCCTGGGGGCACTACCTCTAGGAAGGGAGATGGTCCGCAACAAGGGTAGTTCCACTACATCCCTGTAAGGTAGTCAGGAAAGGTAATTCATTCAACCGACGTTTAAAGAATATACAGTGTGCCAGGCTCTGTACTTGGTGATGAAATTAAGAAGAGACACCAGGAAGGGTGACAAAGAGACAAGTCAGTCAATCACATCTGGGGGCTGGCTGGAGTAAGCACGCGACAGAAATCCGAAAAGGGAAACTTATTTTTTATTTATTTTAAAACTACAGGATACAAAAAAAAAAAAAAAAGATATCGAACACCGAAAAGCACAAAATATTACCTACAGTCTCATCATTCTGAGAAAACCAAGTTAACCACCTGACTTAGCTTTTCAAACTTTGTATTTATTTTTTAAAGGCGGGCGCCCTCTACTGTTTTTAAAAAGGGACAGTTGAATTCTTATTGGAAGCAGGCGTGCCGCCAGGCAAGGTTCTGCAGGGGCTGCTTCGAGGCTAGGATTTAAGGAATCGTACATCAGTGGCGCAGACGATGGGGGAAGGGAAGGGCATGATCCTCGCTTTCCAGGCAAGTAAGTCCAGCCTTAGAGAAGGACGTGACTTTGTAAGCTCCGCCAAGACAGGCGGGGGCCCCGAGAGTGCCGCTCAGCAGTTTCCGTCGCCCTAGGGCTATTGGGCGGAGGGAGCGGGGGCGGGAGAGACGCCCGATCTGTTGGGGCGTGGCCTTATGACACGACGTCACGTCTCCCTGCCCGGTAGCCCATTGGTTCTCCATTACCGCCCTTTTCCGGGGCAGGGAAACTGGCCGCAGAGCCGGAAGCGGGGTAGCCCTCGGGCTTGAGGGGGCGGCGGTGTGGAAAACAGAGAACCTGGTGCCATTGGAGCTGGCCAGCCTCTCCATTCAGACTCCAGCCCGGGTTCAAAACCCCCAGGATTCCGGTGGCCTATGGAAAGGATCGCATCGCGAAGTATCCGGCGCAGACCGAAACAGCGCAGCCACTGAGAGCCGCCGGAAGCTTCGCCCCTAGGAGGAGTCGAGAAGCCTCGCCGTGGAGGAAGGAACCCAGAGGGCCTGCCCCCGGGGCGGAGCCCGCGGCCATGGCCACGCCCCCGGGGGCCGGTCCCGCGGCTCTGCGCTTCGCCGCCGCCGCCAGCTGGCAAGTCGTGCGGGGACGCTGCGTGGAGCATTTTCCGCGAGTATTAGAGTTTCTGCGATCATTGCGCGCTGCTGCCCCCGGTTTAGTTCGCTTCCGCCACCACGAACGCCTATGTATGGGCCTAAAGGCCAAGGTATTGGAGCCAGTACGAGCTGGAAGACGGGAAAGGGGAGGGATGCGAGGGCCGAGGGCCGACTGCTTGGGGTTGGGACTCATTGGGAAAGGGCAGCTTGCCCCAAAGTGGAGATTGCGAGTTTAGTACCCTTTACAGGTAGTGGTGGAGTTGATCCTGCAGGGCCGGCCGTGGGCCCAGGTTCTGAATGCCCTGCATCACCATTTCCCAGAGTCTGGACCTGTAGTGCGGGACCCCAAAGCTGTGAGTAATCCCTGGAACAAGCCCTATACCCCAGTTAATACTGGGTGCCACAAAGTTGATTCTCCTTCCGGCCCCTGGGTCCTGGTGACCCTAAATTGTCTGCTTTTCCTGCTCTCAACAGACAAAGCAGGATCTGAGGAAGGTCTCGGAGGCACAGGAGACCTTTTGCCAACAGGTGAAGCAACTAGGAGAGGCCCCAGTGGACCTGGCTTCCAGGCTGCAGGTGAGACTGGCTGGCTTGGAAGCTATTATGTGGCTAACATTTCGCTAGTCCTCTTCTCACCTGCCTTTCTGCCTCCCTGCAGGAACTTGAACAAGAGTATGGGGAACCCTTTCTGGCTGCCATGGAAAAGCTGTTTTTTGAATACTTGTGTCAGCTAGAAAAAGCCCTGCCTGCACTGCAGACACAGCAGGTTTTGTTGGGACAAGATAAGGGCAGAGTGGGGCTGGCTGTAGCAAGGACTGTGGTCTTCATGCCTCTCTCCCTGTGCCCACAGCTTCAGGATGTGCTGAGCTGGATGCAGCCTGGAGTTTCTATCACTTCTTCTTTTGTCTTGAGCCAGTATGGTGTGGACATGGGGTGGCCACTTCCAGGTACGAGGACCATCTGGGAGAACTAGGAACTTGGGGGTGGATTGTTTGGCCTGAGACCTTTTGAGATGGGCTATTGGAAGGGTTACATGGACCTGAGCCATAAGAAACCAGACTGAGTTGTGTTTCTGTCTGTTCTGAGGAGCTGCATTTTCTTTTTCAGAGTGCTCCGTTCCCGATTCAGCGAGCGTGACAGAGCCCACGGAGCAGAATCCTCCTCAGCAACCAAAACTAGCACTTCATGATCCTTTGCCAAATGCTAGGCCTGGCCCACACCTACCTCAGGGACCAGCCTTAAGGAAGCACCCAGAACCTACGGCTGGCCACCACTTCAATCTGGCCCCTCTAGGCCGGCGAAGAATCCAGTCCCGATGGGCATCCACTAAGGGAGGCCATAAGGAGCGCCCCACAGTCATGCTGTTCCCCTTTAGGAATCTGGGTTCACCAACCCAAGTCCTATCTGAGCCTGAGAACAGGGAAGAACATGGGACAGACATGGCAGATCCAGCAGGTGCTGGGGGCACGAGAGCAGCTTCCACTGGAAAGTCAAAGAGTCCATCCCAGACCCTGGGGGGAAGGGCTCTGAAGGAGAACCCAGTTGAGGTGTTTGCTTCAGAGCAAGAAGAGTGAGTGGAACAGTTGCTTCTCCCTACTAGCAGCACATTCTTTGCCTGCTTTCCCCTCACCTTATTTTTTTTGCTTGCTCCCAATGCAGGAATTGCCTGGTTTGCCCCATGGACCCCCTGAGACTGTCATTATCCCCTCCTAAAGCCAGGAAGCCATGTAAGTATTCTGAGTCAGACTGGGTCAGACAGCCTCCTCTCACGGGGACTCTTGAGGGCCTGTTTGCCTAGAAGGGTACTTTGACTCTGGTTTCCTTCCTGCAGTGTGTCCTCCATCTCTGTGCAGCTCTGTCATTACCATAGGGGACTTGGTTTTGGACTCTGATGAAGAAGAAAATGGCCAGAAGGAAGGAAGGGTGAGTAGGAAGGAACAGAAAGCTGGGGAAGGGGCTGAGCAGAACAAGACAGAGAAACCCACATGCTCCAGAATATGGAGGGCTCAGGGAATGAGAGGATGATAGCATCTCCCTGCTCCCTTCTCTGCAGGAGTCTCTGGAAAACTATCAGAAGACAAAGTTTGACACCTTGATCCCCACCTTCTATGAATACCTCCCCACTTCTGGCCCCAGTGCCATGTCTGTCCCTCCCGTGACTATAGAGACAGGTCTAGACACTTAGGACTGGGATTCCCTCTGCACTCTGCCTGTCTCCTTCCTCAGCTCTACAGTTTAGTGGGAATAAAGCAGAAGCCCGGGCTTGGGTGACCTGACTACCTTGCTAAAATTACCTTGTAATCCTTGTTAATTAAAATTTGGATTTGTTAAAACACTGCCTTGGTGTGAGGAAGGGGAATTAAGGCTTCTATCAAGTCAGTGTAGGTCATTCCTTAGAACTGGCTTCACCAGGGCTGGAGGAATCCCTTTGCCTTTTTACTTCCCCTGGAAAATGGTGTTCACATGTGCCAAGAAGGGTTGATAGCCTGGAAGGGAAATTTCCCTTCGCTATGCTAAAAATATCTGTGTGTCCTGACAGCACACTGTACTTCGTAAACTCTCATGCCGTCGGGTTGCGTGGGGGTGGTGGCACTGGAATGGAGATACTTCATGGAAAAAGTAATTTCCTGTCCTTGGCTCTACTGGGTCAGTGCCAACTCTACTGCCACTTGCCCTGGAGCAGCACCCAGGTGCCAGCCTTGTGCAGAAAGATCCAGAATCTTCAAAGTCCTTGGGATCTCTTTATTGAGATTTTTTTTTTTTTTAAGATTTTATATATTTATTTGACAGAGAGAGACACAGCGAGAGAGGAAATACAAGCAGTGGGAGTGGGAGAGGGAGAAGCTCCCACCGAGCAGGGAGCCCGATGCGGGGCTCGATCCCAGGACCTGGAATCATGACCTGAGCCGAAGGCAGACGCTTAACGACTGAGCCACCCAGGCGCCCCTTTATTGAGATATTTAAAATATGTCAACACTTTTGGGTTTTTTAGGTATTCAAAGATCCTATTTAATGAAGCTCATTAACAAAACATGATTTCAAGAGCCTCACTCTTCCAGACCAAGGCCATTAAATACTTAGGTAGGAATCAGCATCTTTTCCTTTTAATAATCTTCAGGATGCTGGATCCCCAGATTCACATTTGCCTGTCTGACTTCATTTCCTCAGCCTGCCCGCCTTTGCTTGCTCCCCAGTGAGTGCCCTGGGCATTCTGTGTGTACAGAGGACAGAATTACTGCAGGCGCCCTCAGGAGCGAGGCAACAGGAAATGACTAAGAAATAGCCAGAGTAGCTGGGATGGCTGAGGAGCCCACCTGAGGGGCCCTGCGCCTGGGTACTAGAGCCTTGAGAAGGCATAGCTGCTCAGGTCTAGCTGTCATCACTGAAGATTGGAGTCACCTGCTGGGTGACCCGGATGAAGGTGGTTCTCCGGCTCAGTTCCTTCAGTTTAGCTGCTCCCACGTAGGTACATGTGGAGCGGATGCCTCCAAGGATGTCTCGGATGGTATGCTCCACATCCCCTTTAAAGGGCACCTCCACTGTCTTTCCCTCTGAGGCCCTTCGAGGAGGAAAAACTTTCTTACCTTTTCCTTTTGGGTTCCTTAAGCCCAGTGATGGCTCTCCCCTGCTCTATGGCATTGAGCCCCAAGCTCACCACTGTTCCTCCAAGAACTGTACCATGCACCTCCCAGCAGCCAGGAGTTCTGCCACCACCCTACTTAGTCACCCTTTCCAGGAACCCTCGGCTCCTGGACCTCTGCACATACCTGTACTCAGCCACGCCCCCGGCATACTTCTTCATGGCCATTTCAGAACTCATCCCATAGAAGAGCTTGTACTTCCTGCCATCCCTCTCGATGAGCTCACCACCTGACTCACTGTGCCCAGCCAGCATGCCACCCAGCATCACAAAGTCAGCTCCTGCCCCTGCCAGCATCCACAAGGGGGGGAAGGAAGTGAATTTGGCCCAGGTCCCCACATACCCACCCTGAGAAGCAACTCACGTCAAATTCTCAGTCCTGACAATGAGTCTAACATCTTCCCGGTTTTGTTCCCCTAGCTGACCCACAACCCACACAGGCCTGCTCTGCTCTGGCCTCTACTCAGTGGGCTTGATTTCCCCAAGAACTTAAAAAGAGCCTCTGGAGATTCCCTGCCTGCTCTCTCTTGTTTTTTGCTGCTTTTGCCATCTTCTGGTCATTTCTTTTCATTGTGTGCAGCTAAACAAGACTCACTCCAAGTGTCCCAAGGGCAAAAGTCTCTAACTGTACTCCCACAGTCCGGGGGATACTAAAGGTGGCCGTGGCCTGCACTTGGGCAGTCCATATCAGAGTCTCAGGATTTCTCTTGCTGGCTTGCCCCAGGTGACAACCACAGCTTCAGGGTCACTAGTTCATATTGTGAAAGAATTTGAATGGCTTTCTCAGCCTTTCCGAGCCTGATCCTTGACCCTGAGAGGTGACTTATCCTCTTCTACAGGACCCTCCCTCCATGCTCTCCCAACATCCTTACCGAAAGCCTTGGCCACATCCCCAGGACAGCTGCAGCCTCCATCCTGCAAAGTAAGGAGCACTATGAAGAGAGAACATGGATTGCCCAAGCACTCTGAGCGATGTCCCCACGGCCCACCTCAAAGCTGACAGGAACCCAGGAGTCCTGATCCACTGCTACCACAGTCTCCACACCCAGCAGAAAACACAGATGTTTGGCAGCCTCATGCCCTACCCTGCCCTTGGGCCTTACTGAGATGATGTGGCCTTTGAGGCCATGAGCAGCATCTGCACACTCCATCACTGCACTGAGCTGTGGGTACCCCACTCCAGTTTTCTTCCGGGTGGTGCACACGGAGCCTGAGAAGAATGTAATGAGAACAGTGAAGTGCTCCACAGGCATTTGCCAGTGTTGAGGTAGCCCATGGCCCCCAGGGAAGCAGCTTACCTGGTCCAATTCCCACTTTGATGATGTCAGCCCCAGAGAGGATCAGCTCTTCCACCATCTCTCCTGTTACCACATTCCCTGCCTGAGGCACAAAACGGCACTCTTAGGGTCGGAAACGAGAGAGGAGGTTGCATGCTCTCATACACAGCATGCCTGGACCGTGACCTTCCAGTGTTATTACAAAGAAGGGTACCTAGGTTTCCTCTACTGGGCAAGGACTCTACTTCCCAAGCTGAGGTAAGGGGGTTAGTGGCCAGTATCACTGTTGCACTAGGGTAAAGCTGGGGTCCAGTTGGACCAAGGCCAGAGCTGATTTACAGATTTATCTTCCCGTCCTTGCCAAGAGATCCAAACATCCTGTCATTAAGCTGTTACGTCATAAAATCTCTGGCTTCAGGGAAAGGGGGAGATGTGGTCATGTAAGCTAAATATCCATCTGTATTTACTTCCGATGGACAGTACAGAGAGACCCCTTGATGCTGTAGAGAAAATGAGGCCTTGCCATCACTCCCCTAAGCTTGTAAAAAAAAAAAAATAAAACTCTTTCACGTGACCCCTCTAATATGATTCTAGTGCACGTCCACTTCAGTGGGCAGATGAATATATACCATAGGTATGTACAAGGCGTGTATCAAGGGACAGAGGTAACTGCACTAACCAATCTGAACATTTTAAGCATGGAACCATGGATTATCACCTAGTGACAAGATTCAGTGGACTAGGAAAATCAGCAGAGGAGAAATCAACTGACGTCATAAAATGGAGTGTCTGGAAAGAGTGGAAGGAAGAGGAACGTACCAACTACAGGGTACTGGAAACATACCATAATGGTGTGCTTGGGGAAGCGCTTCCGCACATCCTTTACAAACTCAACAAAGTGTTCCGAGTAGCCATTTGCCACATCCAGGCATATATATTTCACCTGGGGAATAGCTTCCAGGATCTGCTCCAGCTGTTCAAAGTCTGAAGAGCCTGTGCCTGAGCTGGCAGCCACATGCTGTGAGAGAGACAGGGCCACTGGCATGTCACAAATGACCCAGTGAGGAGCCAGCGGGGCTGGGAAGGTGAGGGTTGGTTCCCAGGAAGCCAAAAAGAGATACCTGGAAAACTGGGATAAGGAAGGGATCAGGGGAGGACCAGCATTACCTCAAGACACTCAGGATTCTGGCTAGCAAACTCTTTCCACTGCTGGAGGCTGTAGTGTTTATGAACAGCTGTGAAGAGGGAGAACTGGGGAGAAGAAAAAGCCATCAAAAAGAATAGAACTTTACAAGCGTCTGTCTCTTTTGCTAGAAACAGACATTTATAGTATTCTATCTGAGGGAGAAAAGGACTGAACTTTGGAAAACAACTTGAAGAAACCACTGGTTGAGCTGGGATTTTAACGTAACCATTATTCTCCCTACAAATACCAGTAGGGCTTTTTCCCATAAGCCAGTGCTTGTCCAACACTCCAACCAAAGTACAAAGTCATTCGGATTGGATTTCACCAATCAGCACCTACAGGTGACAAAGACAAGCTGTTGGTGCAGTGGGACAAGCAGCAGACAAGAAAGAGCCATGAAGAGGCTGGACAGAGCCACTATCTGCCTGCACTGACTCAGCCCCTCCCCCTACGGTAGCCTAGTACTGAACTAACCTATTTTTGGGTATCTTCTGGTCCATTTACCAGCAATAATTCAGTGAGTCTCAATGGAGCCAATAAGGTGCTACCCCATTCTTTCTCCATCTCCACTGGAGTAAAGGACAGATTTTTTGGAGACACAGACCAACCTAAAAAGTCCATTTCCTTCCGTTTCAGTCAACCAAGTTCAAGGATACAGTGAACTCATCGGACTTGTATTCCATAGGTCAACAAATTGCAAAACAATATCCCAATACTTTGAGAAAGGCACTCGGAGGCCGGTGTGAATGCTGGTGCTTGTGCCTTATTTTTATTTTATTTATTTTTTTAAAAGACTTTAATCTCTACACCCAACGTGGGGCTTGAACTCACAACCCCGAGATCAAGAGTCCCGTGTTCCACTGACTGAGCCAGCCAGGCGCCACAGTGCTGCTGCTTTAAAAGTGCAGACATGCAAATAGACAAGAGAGCAGTTGACGGAGACAGCCCAAATCTTGCAAGTGACAAGAAATCCAAAGAAGTCATGTATCAGCCAGCAGTAAGGAGGTGCTATTGCTATACTCACTCATCAACACTACCTAGCTAAAGCTGGTATTGAGTTCTACTTCCTCAGCAACACTCTGCCATCAATGTGCTGATACACAAAAATCATTCCATGAGGTCAGTAGACCTTGGAGATATACTGGTATAGTGTGATGTGATAAGCACATCCAATTACATACCAAGCTAGAGACCTAGAAAAAGATGCTTGTATCCAACTTTATTATTACTGTGAAACTTGGCTCTATCTCTAAAATCTGATCTCTTTAGCACTCAGCAGCAGTACTGAAAAGCCAGTCTCAACATAAGGCATTAAGACAGTCCCCACAAGGGCCACAGACATAAAGCATTAAGACAGTCCCCACAAGGGCCACTATTCTAGCACGTTTGTTAATGCTAAAGTCAGATTCACTATTCCTTAACTCTACTGGGCAGAGCAGGTGGACAGTGGGCAACAAGAAGATTCCTAAGCAGTTAGTGAATGGCAACAGCAATAAAGTACTAAAACTGTTTAACTATCAACCTTAGAGAAGTTGACAACAGACATTCCACAAAGACTTACAGCAATCGAAAGAAGAGAAAGGGAGATGAAGTCTTTAAGGCTAATAGAGCCACAAGCAGCAGCAGAATCCATCAACCAGGGCTACATGGATTAACCAGAAGAATGCATATGTTCTTTGAGTGCCCAGAGTAACTACCTTCTCAGCTATAAGTATAGAGGCAGGGTAATATTACTGACAGGAGCAGCATGTTCTATTTTCAAAGTGAACAATAACCTGTGCATAAGAAAAACACATTCCATTTTGGGCATATCCCAGAAACTCCCAGAAACCTAGGACTTAAAGAAGAGGAAGGTCAAAAAAATAAAAATAAAAAAAGGGTAGCAGACATGAAAGAAAATTAATAAGCTGCTTCTCTTCCTAGGTAGGAATTTTTGAATGCTCAAACTATATTTAGTTTCTAGACTGAAACAGTGGATATTTAGTGTCCTGAACAATGGTGTAACTGGAGGGATGAATGTGATTTGGAGGGGATGACCTGGGAGGTGGGAAAAGTTGGCAGGGTATGTAAACTGCTGGACAGGAGAAAAGGGAAAGTTACGTTTATGTATCAGAAAAATGGGGTAAAACTTAGTTTTGAATCTTACTAATTCAGATGTGCCTTTGAACTTACCAGATAAAAGGCATTAGTATTGGAGAAAATGGATAAAATAGTAAATTGGAACATCCTGACTGTTAACTAGCCAGGCAGCTGACCTGGGGTGGGGGTGGTGATGCAAATTACCTCTGCAGTCAGCCCACATAACTGGTCACCAGTGGGGAACCTGCATAAGGGAAATCCTACCTTACAGATAACCTTGGCCATCTCAAAGGTGCCCACAGTATCCATATTGGCAGCAATGATGGGGATCCCAGTGTACATCTGCTTTGAGTTCCGAAATGAAAAGGATCTTGTGAGCTCCACCTGAGATACGAACAGGAAACAGCATTTCATTCATCAAATAAATGAGTATTGAACGAGGACAAGAACCAGAAATCCCTCTCAGTCCTGCGCCACCAGGAGCTTGGGGTCAGGAAAGTAGAATTAGGAAAGTAGGCTCACCTCACTTCGAGATTTAAGGGTACTGCGTTTGGGCCTCAACAAGACATCCTTGAAGTCCAGTTTGATGTCACTGTCGATGTGAGGCATGGCGGGGACCTTGGGGTAGCAACAAATCCGAGAACTGGAAGGTAGAAAAAGTCAGGTGGCAGGATCTGAACCAATCTCCCCGTAGGCCTTAATGCCCTGTTACAGCTAAAGGCATGGCTCATCTCTCGCCTTGCTTAAATTATGGGAGGTCGGGCATTAGCTGAGGCATGGTCACTGAAGACTGTCACCTCCGATCCGTCCTATGGTTGCAATGACCTGTAGTATCTCCATCCCAGGTACTATCTGATGGGGAGAAGAACTGGACTGGAGTCGTGAATGACCCCCAAAATGTGTACTCCTTAACTTAACCTCACTACTCTTCCTTCTCCCACCCTTGCAAAGAGCAATTTGGGGTAAGTAAGGCTGATTTGGGGGTGAGGAGGAATGGGGGAGATTCCCACAACTAGTTTCCGGAATAGCGGTACTCACTTCCTGTCGCCGTGGCCCAGGTGACAGTTGACTACCGTCACCCTTGCTTAGCAACTAGCCTCGTGCAGCCCCGCTGAGCCTTGTGGGCCACACCAACAGGTTCCGCCAATTGCGGGCGAAAAGGATAAACGGAAAATCCCAGTTTCGGCAGCGGCCGTGCGAGGCCTTCTGGGTAACAGAGTTCACACACCGAGGTTGCAGTTGGATCCGAGGGGCGGAAGACTACGACTCCCAGGGTGAAACGCGCGGAGCTGTCCCCTGGCATGATGGGAGAAGTAGTTCGTTCCGACTCTGCTTTCCAAGCTCCGGCTCGCTAGGGACTCTAAGAATCGCGGAGGCGTCATCTCCGCTGTAACTAAACCGCCGCCTTCTTTTTATTTACGACGCCACCAAAACGAAACGCAGGAGCATTCCTGAGCCTTTCGGGAACCCCGTGGAAAGAAGGTGGGGGGAGGGAGGGGTGGAGCCAGGCAGTGACCCGGAAGCAGAAGTGACTCCCACAAGCGGATTGCTGGGGAGCGGCCGCGGCGACCACAGCGGTAGAAGCAGCAAATTATCTGCGTGCAGCTCCAAACTGGGAAGAAGATGCTAATTAAAGTGAAGGTGGGAGCACCTCCAGCCTTGCCAAGACGCTGTGGTACTGGGCTGGCCGCTGTGCCTTGCGGGAGAAGCGGGGAAGGAAAACCACGCCTTTCCCGAGCCTGGAGGGTGCTGACAGCCTCAGGGCTCCGCGCGAGGGGTGATGGGAAGTAGGGGGGCCCAAGAAGGCTTTGAGGGCTGGGTACTGGCCCCGCCAGACGACCCCGGGGCCTCTGCGGGTCCTGCTTTCTCGCCAGGACTGTGCCATGACCCAGAAGGAGGCCGCCTTTGTCCGGGGTCTCGCTGTGCTCGAACCCCCGCAGTCATAGAGAAGGCCAAGCAGCAGTTTGGCTCTCTTTCTCGGAATCTTGGAATAAGCTGTAATCTCCATTCTGCATTGCCCTCCTTACCTGCTTCTCCCAGCCCGTAATGCAGCTGCTTCCAAGCACAACACAAAAACTTTAGCCTGGGGAACCGGGGGCCTCTGAGGAGCTAGACTGTGAGCCTTTGCTGGTTGTCGCCAGTGTGCGGTATCTCAGCCAGGCTTCAGGAACCAGAGCTGGGAGTGTGTTCAGTCAGCACCTGCCTTTCTGAGCCGGGCCTCCTGGACTAGGCTCACTTCCTTGGCTGAGGCAGGTTAGTTATCCGTGCCCTGGTTCTTGGTACTAGCAGCGTTTCCTTCATCTCCAAGTCTCCCGCGGTTCCTCACCGATTCCCAACCCTCATTAGTCCTATCTGCTATTGCTTCTTTCGTACCTTCGGACAGAGAGACAGAAACTAAAAATTGACGCAGTGCAACGCTAGTTTGGCCTTTTTGCTGCTGAGTAAGTTTGTTGTTATTTCATCAGCTCTTTAGTGTGTTTACCGTGGTTAACAGCCATTCTTAACCTCTTCAGTCTTTCCAGACCACTTCCCTAGCTGAGGATTGAGGCCAAAGAGCATGTTAAAAATCATGGTTTTTCAAACTTTGAGTAGTGACTAAGAGAGTCACTAATTGTAAAATCAATTGAATGGGTCGCAAGCAATATTAAAAGAAATAAAATAGAAATATCAGGGTATTGTTTCACGAAATTTTTGTTTTCATTTTATATGTATTAAACACATGTATGTGTTATTAGTACATATGTATTTCTTAGTGTGGGTCACTGTCAAAGTCTGAGAAACACTAGAATGCTTTTGGATATGGATTCTCACATCCTCTTAGTCAAAGAGGAGGTTTTTACTCTGAGTTCAGGGTTTTGTAAACTTTTTTTAAAAAAAAGATTTTATCTATTTGAGAGAGCATGAGCACAGCAGGGGAAGGAGCAGAAGGAGAAGGAGGCTCCTCGCTGAGCAGGGAGACAGACTTGGGGCTCCATCCCAGGACCCTGAGATCATGACCTGAGCTGAACGCAGACGCTTAACCGACTGAGCCATCCAGGTGCTGGGTTTTGTAAACTTTAAAAAAAAAAAAATCTCAAAAAACTTACCATGTGTGATGTGCTCTGATATTTCCAGTTCTGTTCTAAGTCGATTTCATAACCCATTGATGGGTTGAGACTTACAGTTTAAAAAAACAGTGTGTTGTGGTTGGACTTCTCAGTTTGAAAGCACTTTTAAGAATCACCTGGGGATCTTGTAATGCTGATTCTAATTCGGTGGGTCTGGGATGAGACCTGAGATTCTGTAGTTCTAACCTGCTCCCAGGTGATGCTGATGCTGCTTGTCTGGGGACTACACTGACTAGCAAGGTTCTAGATTTTGTCTCTTTGAATCCATTTTTGTTTGGTATTTCTCTAAAATTGTCAGTCTCCTTTCCTGAAACACTTTCCTTTGTGCCTCCGCAAACAGGTTTCTGTGTCCTTCATCTTTCTCTCTTTTGTAGGCTGCATTGTTTTATGATGTTAAGTACGTATGAAAACAATTAGCTCTTCCGTTACTATACAAATGATAGGTTTTATTAGGGTTTCTTTGTGAATTCTTCAACTGTCATCTTCATGTAGCTGACTTTTTCCATATCTCTTTCTGCAGTCCTTTACAACAAAATCTCTCCTGATTTAAATCTTCTCTTGATGCCTCATCTCTGTCTTTCTAAAATTAAATACATCATCTTCTGCCTTAGGCCATCATCCCAGTATTCATCTCATATACTGATCCCGTCAATCTACCAGGTATCTGGAACTCAGTTCTTTAGAGTCATTGTTCACTTTTGAACCTAATTTTTCCTTTGATAACCTCTTTTTTACTTGATTTTCTTTCCATTCTCATTACCCTTATTCTGGTCTAGGGTCTCATTAATTGATATCTTTATTTCTCTGTAATACCTCCAACCAGGTTTTCCTACCACGTACCCCCCTAACTTTTAGTCTAAGCTTGAGACACGGCATACAAAAAATCATAGTGTACACGTCCTCTTTAAATTTCTTTGTCATCATAGTATGCCCTGACCCCACATCCGGCATCAAGATCTAGAACATTTTCATCCCTACCCTGTTACAATTCCATAGGTTAGTTTTGCTTGTTTTTTGAATTTCATATAAAAGGAGTTATAGAATATATAATTCTGTGTCTGGGTTCCTTCACTCAGCATTGTGTTTAGTTGTCATATCTGTGTAGTTCCTTCTTATTACTGTGTAGTATTAACGTTGGATGACTATATCACAATTTGTTTATCCATTTTCCTGTTGATGGATGTTTGGGTTGTTTCCAGTTTCTGGCTATTAGGAAGAAGGTTTCTGTGAACAACATTGTTATACAAGTCTTTTTTTTTTTTAGATTTTTATTTATTTGAGAGAATGAGCAGGGGGAGTGGCAGAGGGAGAGAGAGAAGCAGGCTCCCCGCTGATGAGGGAGCCCAATGCGGGCTTGATCCCAGGATGCTGGGATCATGATCTGAGCTGAAGGCAGATGCTTAACTGACTGAGCCACCCAGGAGCCCTGTACAAGTCTTTTTGTAGACATATGTTCTCATTTCCCCTCGATAAATACCTATTAATGGAATTACTGGGTCATGTGGTAAATATATGTAAGTTTAAAACAAACTGCCAAACAGTTCTCCAAGGGGTTTTACCGTTTTACATTCCCACTTGCAATGAATAAGGATTTCAGCTGCTCTGTACCCTAGCTAACTTTTAGTCATGTCCATCATTTCTATTTTAGCTTTTATATTTATTTATATATTATTTATATATATATATATACACTTATATATTATTTATAGTGGGTGTGAAATGTTAATTTCATTCAGGTTTAAATTGATGTGATTTTCACCCACCATAGCACTTTGTCATCATACCCTGTGTTTGGATAGTAATATTCAATATGGCATTTCTGTTTATATTGGTTTGTTCTATTAATTTTATGTCTCATTGTTTCTTGGTCGTAAATCTTCACTTGAAAAAGATGGTTTGCAAGGGTTGCATCACTTATTTCTTTTATATCCCCTCCAGTGCCTAAAGCAGTATGTTGGGCTTAGGTTCATCATTGACTTGCTAAACAGCATCGAATGTATTCCACAGTGACCAGATTTGGAGGAAGAAATGCAGTATCAAGAGTATCTTTTTAAAATTGTTCACGTTGTTACTTTGAATTTTAATTATGGACAATTTCAAACATATTCAGCAGGAGAGAGAAGGATATAATGCACCCCAGCTTCAAAACCTATCATCTCAGGGGCGCCTGGGTGGCTCAGTCGTTAAGCGTCTGCCTTCAGCTCAGGTCATGATCCCAGGGTCCTGGGATCAAGCCCTGCATAGGGTTCCCTGCTCAGCGGGGAACCTGCTTCTCCCTCTCCCACTCCCCCTGCTTGTGTTCCTGCTCTCGCTATCTCTCTGTCAAATAAATAAATAAAATCTTTTAAAAAGACAAAACAAAAACCTGTCATCCCATGGCCAATCTTAATTATACTCACCAACTCTCCTTACCTGATGTCATAAGAAGCAAATCCCAAATAGCATAGCATGTGTTATTTGTATGTATTTCAGTATTTATCTGTAAAAAAGGACTCTTCTTTTTTTCTTTTTTTTTGCTCGATCCCAGGACCCTGGATCATGACCTGAGCCGAAGGCAGATGCTTAATGACTGAGCCACCCAGCCGCCCCCAGTCTTAGAGTTTTAAATTTTACAAACTATATATATATATATATATATATATATATATATATATATATATTTTTTTTTTTTTTTTTAATGTCATTAGGTCCAAGCATCTTACCCTTGGGAGAGCAGTTCTCTTAGGGTCCTTTTTTTTTTTTTTTTTAAGATTTTATTTATTTACTTGAGAGAGAGAGCATGAGCAGGAGGGGGAGAGGGAGAAGAAGAAGCAGACTCCCGCTGAGCAGGGAGCCCAGCAGAAGCGGAGCTCCATTCCAGGACCCTGGGACCACAACCTGAGCCAAAGGCAAACACTTAACCGAGCCACCCAGGTGCCCCTCTTAGGGTCCTTTTTACTCTTTAAAATTTTTTTAAGTCAGAATGAATATTTGTTTATTATTATTTGTGTGATGGAGTATATTTTTACTAGAAATTTTATTAGTGCAGATAAAGGGATAGTTACCCTTGATAAACCCTCCTCTCAGTCCTACTCTCCTCAAAGATAATTACTGTTATAGGAGGTATGTGTGCTTTTAATCCTTTCTTCTATGTGTGTGTGTGTGTATAGCTACATACGGAAAATGATACTTAATCATACATTCTTTAGATCTTTCCATGTTAATGTATAAACCATTGCATAATAAATATATCATTCTGTGGATGTAACCATAGTTTAATAGTTTTCTTATTAATAGGTATTAGGCTGTTCCTGGTGTTTTACAGTAAAACTGTTCTGTTTAGTAATCACGTTCCTCTTGGAATATGTGCTCAAGTTTCAAGTTTTTCCTTCAAGTTAGTTAGTCTAGAAATAGATTATCTGCTTGAAGAATCTTTGCATTTAAAATATTAAGATCGGGGTGCGTGGGTGGCTCAGTCATTAAGCGTCTGCCTTCAGCTTAGGTCATGATCCCAGGGTCCTGGGATCGAGCCCCGCGTCGGGCTCCCTGCTCTGTGGGAAGCCTGCTTCTCCCTCTCCCACTCTGCCTGCTTGTCTTTCCTCTCTCGCTGTCTCTCTCTGTCAAATAAATAAAATCTTTAAAATAAATTTAAAAAAATAAAGTATTAAGATCAATAAAGTGAAGTAATTTATGGATGACACAGAATTGCAAACTTTTCCTTTTGTCAGGAAAAAAACCCCCACCATATATTGTTTCTATCATTTCATAAAAGGACATTTAAAAAATTTTTTTATTAATTTTTTTAAAGGTTTTATTTATTTGTTTTAGACAGCAGGGAGGGGCAGAGGGAGAGAGAATCTCAAGCAGACTCTGCTGAGTGCAGAGCCTGACTCAGGCCTCGACCTCACGACCCTGAGATCATGACCTGAGCCAAAATCAAGTCGGAAGTTTAACCGACTGAGCCACCCAGGCACTCCTGAATATGTTTGTTTTACGAAAATCTCACTGTTGTCATTATTTTTCCCATTTTACCATAAATTTTCACACAGACCAGCTTGGATTGGGCCAATGAATCTTGAGAATCACTGTTGTAATTTATTCTTTTGCACCCAAACAGATAGATCTAAAGGAGTTACTCTTGCATTTAAAAAAAAAAAAAAATTTTTTTTTAAAGGTTTTATTTATTTATTTGACAGAGACACAGGGAGAAAAGGAACACAAGCAAGGGGAGTGAGAGAGGGAGAAGCAGGCTTCCCGCTGAGCAGGGAGCCCGATGCGGGGCTTGATCCCAGGACCCTGGGATCATGACCTGAGCTGAAGGCAGATGCTTAACAACTGAGCCACCCAGGTGCCCCTTAAAAAATATTCTTAGTACTGAACTGATTCTCAGGTTGAGAAATTAGGTCCTAAGTACTGAATACCATAAGTCGAAACTTATTTTGTGAACCTATCACAAGAGCATACATCGGGTCCCAATGCCAGACCATTGAGACTGAGGCAGTACTGAGTACAGAGTTTTGGGGTTTTTTGTTGTTGTTGTTGTTGTTGTTTTAAAAGCTCAGGCTCTGGGGTCAGAGAGTCTGTGTTTGGGTCCACACGCTCCTTTTGACTTCATAGGCATGGTTTTTAACCTATCCAGGCCCCATTTTCCTCTTTTATAAAATGGTGATAGTAATAGTATATATCTCATGGATACTTACAAGGATTCAATGTATTGATGCTCAGTGGAGTTTCTGACTGTTGGAAAGTGTTCGTTAAATGTGGGCTATAATCATGACATAATCATTGGTGTATTTAGCCCTTTCACAAATATTCATTGACTGCTTATATGTCAAACTGCTTTGTGCTTAGATTAAGAAGATGAATTTCTGTTTTTTAGGAAGTTGGAGTGTAAATTAGAGAGTTTGACACTTAAGCAACTAGCAGTAGGTATTAAAGTGCACTAGGCGGCGCCTGGGTGGCTCAGTCGTTGAGCGGCTGCCTTCGGCTCAGGTCATGATCTCAGAGTCCTGGGATCGAGTCCCACATCAGGCTCCCTGCTCAGCGGGAACCTGCTTCTCCCTCTCCCACTCCCCCTGCTTGTGTTCCTGCTCTCGCTGTCTCTGTCAAATAAATAAATAAAATTTAAAAAAAAAAAGTGCACTAGGGACCAGTTATCAATTTTAAAGAGTCCTTGAACATTTGGGAAAGAGTGAGAGAGGGTATGGCAACAAGGAAAACAGGAGAAACAAAGAAATGCTCTTAAATCAGATTGTGCTTGGTGTGTTTGTGGTCTGGATTACTGTAGAATGGTGCAGATAGAGTTTTAAGAGCAAGGATGAATGGGAGATTAGATTAGATGAAGCACAACATTTATAAATGTATAATCAGTGTAATTATTGTATGTATTATCAGCAGCCCGTAGGCTGTGGAAGAAGTCAAGAAGACTAGAGCTGCACTTTAGTAGAAGTCTGGAGAAAGAGGAGAATAGAATGTTAATTTTAGTGTTACTTAAAAAGCTGGGGGTGCCTGGGTGGCTCAGTCCGTTACGCGTCTGACTTTGGCTCAAGTCATGATCTCACGGTCCTGGGATCGAGCCCTGCATTGGGTTCCCCACTCAGTGGGGAGTCTGCTTGTTCCTCTGCGCCTCCCCCTGCTTGTGTACTCTCTCTCAAATAAATAAAATCTTTAAAAAAAAAAAGCTGGTCAGAGGTGGTCCCTGGTGTCTGAGAATTCTTTGAATTATATGAATGTCAGTTTCTAGCTTTGATACAGGAAACAAGGGCATCCTGATTCAAAGGCATGCTTTCCTTAGGACATCTCTTATTGCTGTCTCATCCAAAGGAATGCCAGTATTCTCATGGATTCTAATGGGGTGGGGGTGGGAAGATGGGGGGTAAAATGACCTGTAGGATTAGGAGGGTCAAATGATTCATAGCATCTTGCCCTATCAGAGCTTTCTACAGCCTAAAAGTGTTTGATAAATACAGGTTTGGGTCAAAGCCTTCTGATTCTTCAAAGCAGCTTTGCTGAGAATGAGCTTCTCTTGGAAGTTGTAGATCCCCAGGGACCAGGACAGGGTGTTTTATCTAGAAGACAAATTGTGTATTAGGCTGCAGGACTCATGAAACCCTTGCCTGTTTCAGACCCTGACCGGAAAGGAGATTGAGATTGACATTGAACCCACAGACAAGGTAATGTATGGCCAGTACTTCATGCCTGTCTCCCTACATGCACATTCATTTGGAAATGCTGATGAACTTAGTCCTTTTCGCTCTCATGCTGTCTGCATAGCTCTTGTTCTTTCCACTTCCATGGTTTTACCCCATAGCAGTCCCTGACTACTTGTACCCTTAAAGGTGGAGCGAATCAAGGAGCGTGTGGAGGAGAAAGAGGGCATCCCCCCACAGCAGCAGCGGCTCATCTACAGTGGAAAACAGATGTGAGTTTGACATGGATATGAGGTGTGGCAATCTTACGTGACGTTGAGGGAGCAAATACTGGAGGAGGAGCCTCAGATCCTTTGGTGATTTGGTGAAGCCTGTGAATTCCTTCTCAGAATAAGATTTTTGCAGACATAAAATACATAGATTAACAAGAGCAACTATATTGAAATATAGTTCTCAAAATACTAAAAACAAATTTGTGATAATATATATGGTTTATTAATACGTTAAGATCTAATGGGTTTAATTTACCATAATTTTGACATATTTTCAAAATACTTGCAAACAGTTGTAATATGATATGAAAATATCCAATTTCTGTTAACAGGTTACCCATGTTGCTAATACCACTGTGGGTTTTTTGCTTGTTTTCAAAATTAAAAGAAATATCACATTTCAGTTAAGGGTCAGTAAAAATAAAGATGTAATTTTTTTTTCATCTGAGTTCATAGACCAGGAAAGACTCAAGAAACCCAGTGTAAGAATCCTGTTCTAGATGGTATTTCTAAGGCCTTTTTTTTTTTTTTTTGCCTTCTTTTCCTGCAGGAATGATGAGAAGACAGCAGCTGATTACAAGATCCTAGGTGGTTCAGTCCTCCACCTCGTGTTGGCTCTGAGAGGAGGTGGTCTTAGGCAGTGATGGACCCTCCCTCCATTTTACCTCCTTACCCTGTCGCTCGTAATGAGGCATCATATATCCTCTCACTCTGTGGGACACCAGAGCCACTGCCCCTTCTCCTGGATGCCAAGTCTTGTTTGGTGGGAGATCGTGAGGATGCCAGGATGCAGGGTTCCTGGCCCAAAGGACCCTTGCTGCCTGTTGGGTTTTAGTTTGCAGTCCTGTGTGCTTCCCTCTCTTATGGCCACGTCCCTAGTTGTCAATAAAATATTTCCTGACCTCCTGGAATCTTTCTTGTATTGCACAAATGTGACTGAAGTTGAAATGGACCCAGTACACACTCATTTACACCTCTGAAGAAGTAGGGCAATGGGAGGGAATGTGCCCTTGGGGTGGGGGATTATCAGACTCTAGGAAAGTCTACCCAAGGTGGTGTGGAGCCAGTTCTTACCAGCTCAGGAGATCTAATTATTGGCATCTCTTCCCAACCCCTTAAGTGATTTCATGCTGGTAGCTTGAAATTGGCCTCAAGTGGCAAATCAGTCCCTCTCCCCAAACTGGTTGTTACACATTTACCAGTATACTACTGATGGGGGTGGTAGAAACCAGGACAGTGAATTCTCTCCCATTGTAGCCCTCCTGGACATTTGGGCCTGGTTCCAGAAAGGCCTCAAGGGCTTTACGGACACTACATTGTGGCTAAAATGCTGCTCGGGGCTCTGGGTTCTATACTGAACAGAAGGCAGGCCGATTTGGAGAAAGGTTGAGGAGTGACAAGCTATGGATCACTTAGGTCTCAACTGGTAAGAGAAAATGAGAGCGGTGCCAGGCGAAAGGGCTCCCTTCCCCGGCTTCTCTAGTTTAGCCGACTCCGGCCGGGCTGGGTGGAGTGGAGGAGTAAGGGAAGAAGGTGTCTTGGAGAGGCTGGAGCACTGTGGTCCCCCCGGCGGTGGCGGTGGCACTTTACTGCAGTCCTTCTCCCGCTCCACCATCAGAAGGCGCTCTTGCGCGGTCTCCAGGCAGACGGCCGCAGCCCCGCGCGGCGACGCTCTAGTCGCCGTTTCTCTAAGGCAGGCGGGGCGGCTTGCAGCCGCGAAGAAAGCCTCGCTCGCCCGCCATGGCGCGGCTCCCGAAGCTGGCGGTCTTCGATCTGGGTGAGGGGACGGGCCTGGGGAGCTTCGCAGGGCGCTCTCCTTTCCCAAACGGCAGCGGCAGCTCCCGAGGCCTGCGCGCTCCGAGCCTGAGCCCTCCCTCCGTCCTCCCGCAGATTACACGCTCTGGCCGTTCTGGGTGGACACGCACGTAGACCCCCCGTTCCACAGGAGCAGGTGAGGCGGCGCTGGGGAGGCCGGCGCCGGGCGGGGCGGGCCGCAGCTGAGCGCGCTCTCGCCCTGCAGCGATGGGGCCGTCCGGGACCGGCGGGGCCAGGCCGTCCGACTGTACCCAGAGGTGCCCGACGTCCTGCAGCGGTTGCGGGACCTTGATGTGCCCATGGCGGCCGCTTCACGGTGAGGAGAGCGACTGGAAAACGCTGCCGGTCTCACGCTGAGAGACGCAGGCAGGAGACGTCTCGCGTAACCCCGGGGCTACAAAAACTTCGGCGGGGCAGATTTGCATGTATTTGCATATCGTTGTCATTGGACCCTCTCCTGTGCCTTTAATTTATTAAACATTAGCTCAGCCGCCGCCTGTGTCAGACGGGAAGCATAGGGAGTTGAATGAGGACCGAGGATGCCTCCCTATCCTGGAAAACTAGCAAGTTGATTTCCCCCCTGGTTAAATATAACTTGGCTTGCAGCTCTGGCCCTCCGGATCCCAGCTATGACACCTTCTTGCAGGACAGGGGAGATCGAAGGGGCCAACCAGCTTCTGGAGCTCTTTGACCTTGACAGATACTTTGCTCATCGGGAAATCTATCCAGGCAGCAAGGTCACCCACTTTGAGAGGTAGGTGGAGATAAGGGTAGAAGTGGGGAGACCAGAGAGGCTGAAGGAGCTAAGAAGCCAGCGGGGCCGCTCCCTGCCCCTCCTTGCACAGGTTGCAGCGGAAGACTGGAGTTCTTTTCTCCCAGATGATCTTCTTTGATGATGAGAAGCGGAATATCGTAGACGTCAGCAAACTGGGTACTGAGTGGTAAGATTAGCCCTTTGGGGAATGAGGAGAAAGGGTTCGGATGAGGGGTTAGGTAGGTATGTACGGGATGGATAATTTGCATGACAATATTTGGGTGACACCCAAAAAAGGTGAGAGGAACAACAGGCCTGATGAAATGTGGCTTTTTTTTTTTTTTTTCTTTCCTTTCTAGGAGTTACCTGCATTCATGTCCAGAATGGAATGAGTCTTCAAACCCTAACTGAAGGACTAGAGACATTTGCAAAGGTCCAAGCTGGGCCCTGAGGTCCAGTCTTGTGGATGAGCCTCATTTGAGGCATAAAACTTAAAGGAAATCAGGAAGGCATTCTCAGATGTATTTGTAAATTATTAAAGCATGTTTGTGTGTGACAGAAGTCCTGCGGCATGTTTCTATTCGTCTAGCGTTGTAGCCGGCCTCGCCTATCCGGAGGCGCCAAGAGCAGAGCGCGCGGCATTAGTCTTCATCAGGTTGGGCCATAGAAACTTGTGGCACACCCGACTGTGACCCCCCCCTTGTGCTCGCCCCATCCGCACTCCGTTTCCTGAGCTCTGCCAAGGGCCCGAAGAACTCTTCCACTGGCCCCAAGCAGTGGGACGCGCGACCCTGCACACTCCCTTCCAGGAAAACAAATACTGTGTTTTGGGGTGGGCGTGCGGCGGCCTTTTTATAGCCCAAAGTGAAGCGGCCGCTTTAAGTGGAGCGAGTGGGTTGGGGGCTGGTGGCTCGGGTCACGTGGTAGAAGTGGCCTCGTCGGCTCCAGTTGATGATGTCGCGGCGGTGCCCCAAGGAGGGATTGGCCCAGGCGGGTCTCGGAGCGCCGAGGCCGCACCCTCCCCGAGCAAGGCGGAAGTTGCCCGACGCCGTGGGGCGGAGGCGGGAGAGGCGAGGGTGGCGATGAGTGGGTTCGGCAGACTCTTCGGGAGGGGTGAGCCGGGGCGAGGCTGGCCGCGGGGGTGTGGGGGAAGGCCGTGGCCGCGGGCTGTCCCGAGAACCCCACGCGCGGCCCAGCGAGGCCTCCTCACGTGCCAGGAGGCCCCGCCTTGTTAGGGAGCCAGGCTCCGGCTGCCTCCCCTCCCCCGCCCCAGAGAGAAGAGCTGGGGGCCGGCCGGGACGGGAGCGGAGGGTCCCCACTGTTCAGGCGGGGGGGAGGGGATGAGTTTCTGCCCATCCTCATCTAGTCCTTTCCAAAACACTGGTGCTTCCTTTATGCTGGCCAAGAGGGCATCTGAGGTGATGAAGAAAGATTGCCTACTTAAAGCGCCTATCTGGTGGGGCAAGACAAGCCAAAACTGACATATCCAGTGTCATGTAGCAACTCCATGCCGGAGATGGACCTACCACCCAGGGAAGCACAGAAGCAGCGCGGGGGGGTTGTGAGCCAGAAGGCTGGAGGTATGCCGGGTGGAGAATTGAGGTTGTCCAGGAAGACGTAACTGTGTGCAAAACAGGCAGGAAAGAGTATGGTGTGTTTAGGGGAACGGAGTGTGTGTGTGTGTGTGTGTGTGTGTGTGTGTGTGTGTGTAGAGGTAACAAAGGCCAGATCAAGAAGGGCCTTGTATGTCTTATTCAAGTTTTGGATTTTATCCTGTAGGCAATAGAGAGTGTGGAAGGATTTTAAGCAGGCAAGGGCCATCTTTTTTTTAGGAGTGCAGAAGATGAAGGGGAAAATTGAGATCAGATTTTTTTTTTCTCTAGCCCCTGTACTTCATTCAGTTTGATCCTGTGGAGTCAGGACCTTGAGCATCTGCTAGGACAGCAAGTGCAACAGTGATTATAAAAAGTGACCAAACTATGGTGGGGATGTGATAGTGGGGCGGCTGTGCATGTGTGGGGGCAGGGGGTGTATGGGAACTCTGTACCTGACACTCAAGTTTGCTGTGAACCTAAAACTGCTCCGAAAAACGAAGTCTATTATTTAAAAAAAAAGGCCTGGAAATGACTTAAACGGCAGCTGGGAATAGCAAACGAATACTGGATTTGAAAGTCATACTGCCACATTTCGATTACTCCTCTATTCTTACTAGCTGTGATTTTATTTATTTATTTATTTGACAGACTGAGACACAGCGAGAGAGGGAGCACAAGCAGGGGGAGTGGGAGAGGGAGAAGCGGGCCTCCCATGGAGCAGGGAGCCCGATGCGGGGCTTGATCCCAGGACCCTGGGATCATGACCTGAGCCAAAGGCAGACACCCAACGACTGAGCCACCCACGTGCCCCTAGTTGTGATTTTAAACAAAAACAATTTAACATCTTTGTGCCCTTTTCCATATTTGTAAAGTGAAGATAGTACATTCACTGCAGAGAGTCCTTTTGGGATTAACAATAATGCAGTCAAGCGCCTAGCACAAACTATGCACTTAGTAACTGGTGGCTAATATTTTTCCTCCGCACAATATGGGCCTGCTTGATTGGACTCCAGGGAAGAAGGAGAAGGGGCCAACCCCTGAAGAGGCAATACAGAAACTGAAGGAGACAGAGAAGATACTGATCAAGAAACAGGAGTTTCTGGAGCAGAAGATTCAACAGGAGCTACAAATGGCCAAGAAGCATGGGATCAAGAATAAGAGAGGTAATGGGGGAGAGGCGCCGGTAGGGTGGGCCCAGGTGGGAAGCGAGGGCTTCTGGCTCTGATGTTCAGGGTGTGTGCTGGGTCAGCCGCCCTGCAGGCTTTGCGGAGGAAGAAAAGATTGGAACAACAGCTGGCACAAACCGATGGGACATTATCCACCCTGGAGTTTCAGCGTGAGGCCATCGAGAATGCCACCACCAATGCAGAAGTGCTTCGTACCATGGAGCTTGCTGCCCAAGGCATGAAGAAGGCCTACCAGGACATGTGGGTACGGGGGGAGGGAAGCAGGGGACCCAGGCGCTGGGGAAAGTAGCTTGGTATTGTACTTTGAATGTTAAAACCTCTCAGAATGTGAATTTACATTATAGACGTGCCTATGACAGCTAGACCTCTGTCGGTCTCCTTGCTTCCTGTAAGATCTCTTTGCTGGCTAAAGCATTATAAGGAAGAAAGATGATTTAAGACGCTTCAGAGAGGGAAGTGCAGCCTATCCTCCCCGGTGTGGCTTCTTACCAATCCTCAGGCCCCCTTGCCTCTGTACAGTTTCCCAGGGACCTCTTCTACCTGATAGCTGTGGATTTATCAGCCTGAGGCCACAGACAGGAGGGGCTTCACTCAGGCAAGACAGGAGAGTCAGGAGGGTTGTTGCCTGATTTCTTGGCTGTATATCTTGTTCTCAGGGACATTGACAAGGTGGATGAACTGATGGCTGACATTACAGAACAACAGGAGGTGGCCCAGCAGATCTCGGATGCCATATCTCGGCCTGTGGGCTTTGGAGACATTGTGGATGAGGTGATTGGGACTGAGGGGTCAGGGAATATGGGAGAAAGCAGGAGACCAGCCAGAAGGAATGCCCAAGAGAATCATGGGGCAAGTTTGGGGCAGGAGAGGGACTCCAAAAGTGGTATGTTTTTGGAAGTAGAAGTTCCCTTTCTTCATCTTTTTTTTTTTTTTAAAGATTATATTTATTTATTTGAGAGAGAGAGCATGAGATCACGGGAGGGGAAGGGCAGAGAGAGAGGGCAGAGTCCTAAGCGGACTCTGCTGAGCTTGGAGCCCAACATGGGGCTCGATCTCACAACCCTGAGATCAGGGCCCTGAGATCACAACCTGAGCTGAAATCAAGAGTCGCACGCTTAACCAGCTGTGCCACCCAGGCGCCCCTCATTTCTTCATCTTAAACAGTTTTATTGTTCCATATCCAGGATGAACTGTTGGAAGAGCTAGAGGAGCTGGAGCAGGAGGAATTGGCCCGGGACTTGTTAACTGTGGGTGACAAGGAGAAAGAACCCCCCCTTGAACTGCCCAGTGTACCCTCTACACATCTGCCTGCAGGACCAGGTACTCAGGGCTATTCTGTTGTCTTAAGGACTTGAGGAGGTGGGATAGATACGGGGAAAGATTATTCCGCTTACATCCTGCTTCAAAGGAACCAGGCAGAGAGGGCTGCTGCTACCGTTGCACAGGTTGTTGACTGCATAAGGGCACCTGGCTGAACAGGAATGAAGACTAAAGTCCAGCTTGTGCCTCATTCAGCAAGCTGGGTACCCTGGTGTAGGGCTGCAAGTTCTGGGAGAGAGAAGCACATTTTCTTAATTTGTACAAGGGTGCCCTGGGAGTTAGCAGCAGCCCAGCAAGCAGAAGGACCACACCTTTAGGTTCTTTGCTGGGGAAAGAAAATTCAGCAGACTTTCAGTGTTCTAGCAGGGGATTGTTGGAAGTTGCTACCGCCCTAACGTTTCTTTCTTTCTCTGGGTATCCTTGTCCCTGAAGCTCCTGAAGCAGATGAAGATGAAGAAGCACTAAAGCAGTTGGCTGAGTGGGTATCCTGATAAGTCTGGGCTTGTTTTCCCAGTGCTGCCTTCATTGGTCTCTTTTCCTTAAGTGCCAAGTGCTAAGCTAAAGGAACATAGCCTTTTGGGGAGGTCCTGCTGAGGGTGATAGTGTGACCCTGCCTGAAAAGGGGTTGTCGCCCTCCCCTCCCTGGCTCAACTCTGAAAAAGGACCTTGGTGCAAGAGGAGCCCCTGGGCTCCCTTCTCTGATAGCAGTTACAGTGCCCTTGTTCCCAATAAAATCGGGCAGATGGAACCATAGTGCTTATACTGCCTTGTCTACACCTGAGACTCTTCCCTGGCCTTTGGAGCTTTGTTTCAAGCATTGAATCACAATGGGAGTAATGAAGGGAATAATGAAGTATTGGAACAGAGAACAAATGGGAGTTGACAGTATCTTGACCTACTATGTTCTAGGTAGGTACTATTTCATCTTTCAAGTTGTTTTGTCCTAGAGTTGCCTAGTGCTGAGGTTCAGCACAAGTACTATTTATCTTAGACCCATATGGAGCTGTCTCTGAGTCTTCTCTCATTGCTTTCCCCCAATCATGCCTCTGCCAAGACAGCCCCATGATTTACTACTCATTTTCCTTTTGCAAAGCCCATTTTCAAGGACAGGGAGGGAGAATATAGGGATGAAGGAGCAAGTAGCTTTCCTTTATTCAGAACCCACAGTAAATAGGCTTGTTTGAACTGTCATTTCGGTTTCTTTCTTTCTTTTTTTTTTTTTTTAAGATTTGTTTACTTATTTTGAGAGAGCATGTGCACACAAGCAGGAAGGGCAGAGAGAGAAGGAGAGAGAACCCCAAGCTGACTCCCTGTTGAGCGCAGAGCCTGATTCGGGGCTCAGTCCCACGACCCCGAGATCATGACCCAAGCTGAAACCAAGAGCGAGATGCTCAACCAACTGCGCCACCCAGGCGCCCTTGCCATTTCTAAGAGCAATCGATGAGGGACCATGATTCACCGGGATTGTTCCAATAGTGGTTAAGGTGGCATCTGGAGAAGGGAGAAGGAACCAAGATATTTCACACATCCTGATGCCCATTTCAAAGAGAACAAATAATGCCATCCCTTTGGACTGTAAACAGAGGCAGAGCCATAACCAAATAGCAACCAGGGCCTCTTTCCCACTGCTTGAACATTTAGAGTGCACAGAGATGTAAAATAATGAGCATTTACTTAGCCAGAATAATGAAGCTTCCCCAAAGTGGGTGTTTATGCTAGCACCCTCTCCCCCGTGAGCCGCGTATGAGCTACATTGTGAATTACCCTATTGACTTACAGACATCAAGGTGACTGGTTACAGACTCTGGTTAGAAATCCACCTCTTGGTCTCAGTAGGGTTCCCTGCTAAGGTTCCCCTGAAGAAAGAATGTCTTTGACCCCAGCTGATGAAACTAAATCAGAAATAGATTTATTTTTGATATAAAGGATTTTTAGCCCCAGACCCTCCTGCTTTGCTCCTCTCCCAACCCCTTCCTTCAACCATTTTTAGGTATTGATTTCCAAGGATTGGTGCCGATTAGTGGTGCTGGGGGGTTGGCACATGGCCTCAAGCAGCCTGATCTCCTGGGTGGGTTGCTCAGGCTGGAACTTGAGCACCCAAGGATCCTTGATGATGTCCAGGATGGTGGCACGCTTGGTGGCTTGGCGTAGCGTCTGGAGGACCAGGTTCTAGGGCAGGGGAAAGAGAGGTCTTGGCTGAGCTCGCCCCGCATTGTGCCACACAGGCAGTGAGCAGTTGGACCTAAGAGAGAAGCAGGATAGCCCATCACACCACTCTGGTGAAAGGGGGTGTGGTCCTGATTTTGTCCTGAAGAGCCAGGCATTTAACTCCCTGGAGGAGAGAGAAAGGAAGGGTACCTTGGGGGAAACCTCTTGCATAATCCCTTTCTGGCCTAAAGAGACAGAGGCTGAAACCTGCTTATGACTCCCATGTAAGGTGCGGAGCCCAGGGGTGGCCCTTTAAGGTCCCTCCCCGCCAACTACTCTAGGGCAGGGGCTAAAGTGTGAGATGGGTCTGGTGGGGAAGAGCCTCCCCCGGGGTGGGGAGGCCTAGGATGGGTCTTCCCTCCCTGTGGGTCATCCCTGAGGCCTCAGCCCTCCTGGGGAAGCCAGCACCTTGCACTCCTGGGAGATGGAGTAGTTAGATGGAAAAGTGACCTCCTTTTGAGTCTCTTTCAGCAGCTTCTTGAGATTGGTGTCATCAAAGGGCAGCCGGGCGACCACTAGAGTGTAGAGGATGACGCCCATGCTCCAGGTGTCAGACAGGAAAGGGTTGTAGGGCAAGCCCAGCAAGATCTCCGGGCACGCATAAGCAAAGCTGCCACAGTAGGTCTGGCTGAGGTGGTTTGTAAAGCAGTTCATTTGGCGGTAAGAAGGGCTACTATGCACTGTCTGGTTAGAAGGCACCATCTTGGCGAAGCCAAAGTCCGATATCTTCACATTCTCCCGCTTGTCCAGCAACAGGTTCTCCAACTTTAAGTCCCTACCAGCAGCAGAAAGGCTGGGGGTCAGGCTGGGGAGAGGGTTTAGTATTAGACCGGGAGCTGAAGGGCCAGGGGTCAGAGGCTAGAGAAAAGGCAAGGTGGGAGAGAGGTGCCTTTATGAGGATACAAGATAGAGAGGAAGGAGCCATGGAGTTGTGAGCAGAGCCCAAAGGTGAGAGAGGATGGTACCTGAGGACCACAGGGGGCTCGTCATTGTAGTTCAGAGTGCCGTGCTCACAGTGGGCGCTACAGAAACGTTCTTGAGCAGAGAATTAAAATAGAGGGGATGAATGGGCCTAGATAACTGAGGAAGGTCAAGGGAGGAAGAGGGCAGAAAATGGGAAACATGCATAAAACCCCCTCGAGAGCCCAAAGGCCCCAGCCTGGCTGGCAGCGCCCTCACCGGTGCACGATGCCCTTGCTGTGCAGGTAGGCGATGCCCAGGGTCATCTGGGAGAACCACTTGCCAGCAAGGGGCTCAGAGCAAGCCCCGTATCGCTGGATCCACTCAAGGACATCACCGCCCTGAGCCAGCTCCAGAATGATGTATACTCGGGATGTGGTTTCGATGGCCTGGTAGAAGTTGATGAGGTACTTGTGCCGCAGGACCTTCATGACCTGGCCCCGGAAGAGGGACCCATCAAACCTGGGAAGGGAGAACCCGGGCTGTGCTCCCAGGCCTCCTGCTGTCCCACGGCTAACTTAACTTAGAACTCTGCAAGCGGATTAAACTCCAGAGGGCTGGGTGATCTGTGGGCAAACCCTAGGCTTTGGACTTCTACTTTGTGAGGGGCTGGAGGTGAGTGGGTGGGTGGAAAGAGGTTGAATTTACATCAAGTCATTTTCCTGCTGCTTAGTGAGACATTCAGGCCTGCGGGGGGTGTGGGGGGGTGTTCTCACTCCACCCCCTCCTAACCACACCCCTTCTGAGAAGTTTTAAGCAGCTTGGTCTCAGTTCCCTTTCCAACCTGTATCTCACGGGGCAGGAACTTGTTAAGATAGTCCTCAGAGGCCTTCTTCTTTGAGATGATCTTGACAGCCACCATGACCTTCTGCTTTGTGTAGTAAGCCTCATACACCGTCCCATAGGAGCCATTGCCAATGACCTTGCCCACCTCGTAACCATAGTCCTCCATGACAGAGCGGTAGGCTGAGGTAGGTGGTGCTACCTCCGAGGTGTCTCCCTTCCCCATGGTGTTGGGCTTGCTGAGAGCGGGGAACTGTGCTACTTCGAAGCCTATTATCTGCTCAGAAAGCCAACCTTGAGCCACCGAGGGCTGGGGTAACAAAGTAAAGTTAGTCTCCAAATGCTTGCCTATAGAGTCACGCGAGTCTGGGATGCTGGGCTCACCTCCCCACTGGGAATGTGGAGGGGGGAGAAGGGGGCAGCAGTTCTTTTTGTCTCCACTGGCTGTTGTTACTTCTTCCTCCTCCTGGTTACGGAATTCGCCAAGGTCCCATGTTCCGCATACATCACAATTCACCTTCTTTCCACCTTGGGCCACAAGGCTTGAGAATGAAGTGCACGGTGGAACATATTCCTGGGGGCCGCTTCTGCAGTCTGGTGAGACCCCCCACATAGATCTAGTCCCTTCAACCATTCATGTCCATTGAGAGCACCCACTGTGTGCCAGGCCGTGCACTGAGTACTGGGATAAAACAGCTAATAACGCCAACAGAGACCCTGTACTCAGAGTTTATTATCCAGAATGAGAAACCTGCGTGTGAGAATATGACAGAGAATCGCAAGGTGTTGTAGAAGCCTATTCTAAGGAATCTCAACCTTACAATGTTTTTTGTTTGTTTGTCTGGCTTAAAGCAACCACCCTTTTATTTATTCACTTATTTTCTGGCAAGTTGAGCTGTGCTCAGTTGGGTGGTTCTTCTGGTGGTCTCATCTTAGCTGGGGTGGTTTGTTTCTGCTGCATATGGTCTCACTATCCAGTGGACTAGCCAGAGTTCCTTCACATAGTAGCACAGAATTACATGAGGAAAAAAAAAATCAGAAATTGCATGATCAGTTTAAGCCCAGACTCCAAAATTGCAGAGCATCACTTCCATACCTTTATACAAGTAAAGACAGTTTCAAGGTTACAAGGATCCCAGATTGAAGGGGTGGAATAGACTCCACCTGGGAACTCTGAAATGCATTCTTATCTTCCCATGACCCTAAGTTCTGTACTTTTCCTCCTATCCCTCTAGCCATTCCTCAGACTTCACTGGAGCCTTATCTTCTCTGTCTGTCCCTTAATCATATCTGGAAGGTTCTACCACAGGCCTTATTTCCTCAGAGCTTTATGTCCTCCCATTAGGATCTCACCCATTTCCCAACACTTTAGTTATTACATCCATGCTGACTCCTCCTAATCTCATCTCTATCCCAGATGTCCTCTGGAGTTCCAGATCCAGCATCCAGTTGCTTACTGGACATCACATGGACATGTCTCTCTCAGGTATCTTAAACTCACCGTGTCCAAAATTCAATTCTTTCTGTTCTTGCCCTAGACTTCCTCTGTTTTGTTTTGGTTTTTTTAAGATTTTATTTATTTGACAGAGAGAGAGAGCACAAGCAGGGGGAGTGGCAGGCAGAGGGAGAGGGAGAAGCAGGCTCCCCGCTGAACAAGGAGCCCAATGTGGGGCTCCATCCCAGGACCCTGGGATCATGACCTGAGCCGAAGGCAGATGCTTAACCGACTGAGGCACCCAGGCGCCCTCTGTTGAATTCTATACTCGTCTTCAATTTACACACCCAGTCATCCTAGACCCTTCCCTCTGCCTCAGCCCCTACATCCAATCTGTCACCTCTTCTACCTCTTAAAACTATCTTTAATAATACACTCCAGGCTCTTGAAGCGGCTGCCACCGCCTTAGGTCAAGCCTCCATCAACTGATCACTCTAGCATGGCTTCTGCTCCCCTCCAGTCTGTCTTCACCCTGAACTCCAAGGCATAACACGGATTTGATCCCCACTTAAAAACAATTCAGTGCCTCCCCATTTGCCTCAGGATCAAGTCCAAATTCTTTTATATGGCTTCAACATCTGACCCTGCTTAGCTCTCCAATTTTATCTTTAAAGATTTTAATTTTTATTTATTTGACAGAGAGCACAGCAGGGGGAGTGGCAGAGCAGAGGGAGAGGGAGAAGCAGGCTCCCTGCTGAGCAGGGAGCCCAATTCGGGACTCTATCCCAGGACCCTGGGATCATGACCCAAGCCGAAGGCAGATGCCTGACGATTGAGCCACCCAGGCGCCCCTAAATAGAATCTTTAAAAAAAAATATTCAAGCACCTGTACCCAAGATGCTAAAAAAATCTTAACACTGTGTTAAAATCATGTGTCTATAAATTGTGTTTTTAACCTCAGTTGGACCCCCAAATGCTGCCCAGTGATCCTGCTCATTTTCCGGATCAGCTCGCTTCCATTCTCCACAACCCATTCTTCTCAAACCTCTTAATAACTTCATCTCCCTCTTCGGGTCAGTTGACCTCCCTTACAGCCCTAATGGGAGATGCAAGCAGAAAAAACACAATTACAGACACTACGTTAGATGCTGTGACAGAGAAAGTACTGGGGCTCTGGGAGCACCCAGAAAGGAGGAACATCCAGTTTGGGCTTGAGCAGTCAGGAAAGGTGTCCTTAAAACAGCTCATGAGCTAAGTCCTCAAGGAAGAGTTAGGGTTTGCCAGGACAGAGGGAACAATGAAGGAAAAGTAATTCTGTTTGGCTGGAGCACTGCATGTATGTTAAAAGATACAATTGGGGGTGCCTGGGTGGCTCAGTCGGTAAGCATCTGCCTTCAGCTCAGGTCATAAACCCAGGGTCCTGGGATTGAGCCCCGCATCAGGCTCTCTGCTCAGCGAGCCTGCTTCAATTTATTTATTTGACAGAGAGGGAGAGAGCACAGCAGGGGTAGCAGCAGAGGGAGAGGGAGAAGCAGGCTCCCTGCTGAGCAGGGAGCCCCATGTGGGGCTCACCTTGCTAGAGGGGTTACCTAGATTTAAGACTGTGTGTGTGCAGGGTGGGGGGTGGCATGCAGGGGAAAGGACAAAAGAAGAATCAGATTTATTTTCTATCTTCCAAAAAAAACAACTCCAACAACAGATTGTGCCGTAGGCTACTGGTAAATTCCTGTTTATTGACAGCCTGCTGATCCTGCTGGCAGGGTAGTTCCAGAGTTTGTTGGAAGCTAGATCTACATTCTCAAACCGCCAAGATGAGTTGTCCAGGACACACCGTGGTAAGGAGGCCCACTCTGCCCCGCCCATCTTCTGCTCCTCTGGATAGGTAGCTTGGTGGCAGCTCTGTCCTCATCATGTCCAGTGGGTAAACCAGTTTATTCAAAAAACGTGTATTAAGCTGCCTACTTTATACAAAAGCACTGCTAAGTCCTGAGGATATCAAGATGGATAAATTACAGTCTTCCTGTGAGTAGTTAGTAATTAGCAAGGAAAACAGACACATAAGTAAAATAACAGTACAGTGAGATAAATTGCTATAAACAAAGACTGGAAGATGTAGAGGCAGGCTTTATAGAGGAGGCATTTGTACTGTTCAAGAGGAGTCTCCAGGCAGGTAAGTAGGGAATGGTAGATGGGGCAGTCTAGGCCAAAGCAACTATATGAGCTTGCAGGCTTGAGAGAACATGACATTCGAGATTCTAATTTGAATACAATTAATGCACCTGGAGAAGTAATAAAGATCCAGGTCTGACAGGCCTCATATACCAAGGTTTTTAGAGTTTATTCTATGTACTCATGGTCAAATTTTGGTCGAAATAGTCAAAGTCAGAGCCTGTTAAAAAATGATGCCTAGTCACCTCCTCCTCTAAGATCCTGATTTCGTGGACCCAGATCTCCATGTTTTTAATAAGCTTCTAGCTGAATCTGATGCACACCAAGATCTGAGAACCACTGTTGCAGGAAATAGTATATACAGTATGTATATGTATGAATCAGCAGCAGAGTGGAAAATGGATCCAAGAGGGGAGGTGACCAGGAGACTAGCAAGGTGGTTGTCATGGTAATTTAGGTGCAAGAGGATGAGACCCGAAGCTAGGCAGCCAGGGAGGGCAAGTATTTGGAAGATATTGAGGAAATAAGCAGCAGGGGGGCTTGACGGCATTGATCTGAGGAGGCTGGGGGTTGGGACGCGGGAGTAAGTGAGAAAGAGTCCCAGGTTTCTGGCTTCTCTAAGTTACTTTTCTAATTACAAAATTCACTGATTTATCTAAAAAACTCAATCCCCTACTTCCTAGAACCTCACCTCCTCCTCCTGTAGGGAGGAGGGCTGGGTCAGAGAGGGCAGAAGAGGGTAAATGGAGGACTTTTCAGGCCAGAAGCCACTTAAGATTTTCCCCTGTACTACTTTCCCCGGGGAAAGGGAACCTTAAGTCTGCATCCTTACATGTTGCCCCCAGGTGGCCAAACGGTAGTCACTGCCCCTGGGTCTGATCTTTAAAACTCCCCTAATGGCAGATTCCTTTAAAGTAGCGGAGACAAATAAGGGCAAACTTTTCCAGAATAATCTGCAATACAAAATTAAGAAAAGCCCGAACACATACAGATAAATACGAACAAAAACATCGAAAGAGTCGAACGTATGTCAAGATTCTTTACCTGCAAGTAACGATAGCCCTGTCAGGCTGCCCAACTCACGGAGTAAAAGGGCAGACACCCTGTCTCTCTGCGTGCCTCTGCACTAGACCTGGCTCAGGCTTGCTACGTTCGAACATGGGACGGTCATTATATGGCCAGGGAGGCCTCCAGTGCAGCCTCCGGAAGATATTTTTATTCACGTATTTATTTTTCGGCGGGAGACCATTCGTGACGGGTTAAGAGAAGCAGTGAGGTGAGATCCCGACCTGCATGGACTGCTCGCGCTGTCCTAGCACAGAGACGCCCAAAGCCTCACTCACCCCCGCCCGGGTTGGGGGCCATGGACCGCCTCCCAGAGCTCGCCCTCTGCAGTGGGTGGCGAGTCCCATTGGTTCAGCCGGCAAATGCTCCGGGGCGTCCACTAGGTGTGGGCCCAGCCACCAACCGGGCTCCGTCTCCTGGACAGTCACTGGACGCGTGCGGCGGGCACGGCTCCCCGGCTTCCGCCCGTGCCCCAAGTCTTCCCGGGGGCGGCGGCCGGCGCCTCTCACCCTGAAGGGACGTCCGCGGCCTCGCAGCCAGGCCTCAGCCGTAGCCGCGGCCAGAGAAACCGGCAGAGGAGCGGCGCCCCGGCCGCCGCGGCGGGGGCGTGGTCCCCGCTCGGCTCCAAGAGAGGAGCTTTCCGCCGGGCTGAGGTCCCCGCGGGTGAGGCGGAAGTGGTAAGACTGACGTGTCCTGGGCTGCTCTGCAGATCGCCGGGAGGTCCCCCCGCCGGGGGGAGGGGGCGGGCCAGCCGAGCCTTGCGGGCTCTCCGGAGCTGGGCCGGCCTCCCGGCTGGAGAGAGCTCGTCGGGGAGCACCTCACTAAGCCGAGTGCGGCGTCCCGCGTGGTGCGGCCGCAGCCGCTGCGATCAGGCACCGCGGCGGCCAACCCCGTGGAGGTCGGGCGTCAGGTCCTCTCCGGGCCGCCGCTAGCGCGCCGCTCTGGGGGAGACCCGGGCAGGAGCCCAAGGGCAGCTACGGGGCCGCAGAGGCCGCGGGCGCCGCCTCGGCCAGCCCTACCCGAGCGGTGAGGACCCCGCGGGTGCCGCGGGAAGGTGCCCGAGGTGCGAGGCCGCGTGGCGTTGCCATGGAAACGGGCTGGGGCGCGCGGGGAGGTCCCGGGCAGGCGGGCTGCGGGACGGGGACCCCAGATCCAGAGGACGAGAGAGCAAAGGCGGATAGAGACAGTATTGTGTGGGGGTCGGGGGGCGGCCTCCCGAGGGAGGGTTCGAGAGGCCAAGGGGAGAAATTGGAGCTATGGGGCTTCGTTTCGAAGGACCTGACCTGGGGCGTCAGGAGTTGATCCCTGGTTTTCATAACTGCAGGATTCCCCCAAACAGGTTCCACTGCCTTAAGGATGACAGTCCTAGGGCACCCGCCGAGTTGGAGCTGCCAGTGGTTGCCATTCCTGATACTGCTGCTGGGCACAGGCCATGAGCCAGGGGTGGAAGGTGTGACACACTACAAGGCCGGTGACCCCGTCATTCTGTATGTCAACAAAGTGGGACCCTACCACAACCCTCAGGAGACTTACCACTACTATCAGCTTCCGGTCTGCTGCCCTGAGAAGATCCGTCACAAAAGCCTTAGCCTGGGTGAAGTGCTGGATGGGGACCGAATGGCAGAGTCTTTGTACGAGATCCGCTTTCGGGAGAATGTGGAGAAGAGAATTCTGTGCCACATGCAGCTCAGTTCTGCACAGGTCAGCCTCTGCACATTGGCGAGCACTTAGCCCTGGCGAGCACTTAGCCCTCCCTCCCGGGGACTAATAACAGTGCCTTCTAATTCATGGTTTTATAGCATCTCTGTGGAAATGATCTGACTTGATTCTAACGCCAACCCCACTGGTAGGCAGGACAGGTGGTACTATTTGCATTCAGTTGAGGAAGAAACATACTTGCTCAAAAGTGACTTTTCCAAGACTACATGGATATTGAATTGCAGAGGTGATACTAGAGCCCAGGGCTCCTGACTCCAAGCCGCTCTGTTGGTAATAAGGGCCCAGCTGTCACTCCTGCATGGTTTCCTTCCATACCTACCTCTTGGTTTCTTAACTAGCTCCTTTACACTCTTATCTTTCCTGTGATGCTTTTTCTCTAGCAAATCCTATCTTAGGGCGCTCTTCTTTAGTCTACCCTAGACCTTCTTACACCTTGCCTTTCTCCTTTTTCTACACCTTAACCCCCGTCAAGTCATACTGCTCTTTTTGGAGAATCCCAGCATACTAGGATCTAACCCAGTGGTTCTCAACAGGGGGCAGTTCGGTTTTGTCTCTCAAGGGACATTTGGCAATGTCTGGAGATCATTTTGATTGTCACTATGGGGGGTGCTACTGACATCTAGTGGGAAGAAGCCAGGGATGGTGCCTATTACAGTGCACAGGACAGCTGCCCACAATAAAGAACTGTCCAGCCCAGAATGTGAGTAGTGTCCAGGCTGTGACGCCTTGCTCTGACCCTCTGCCTGGGGAGGCCTTGTCTGACTCCTGACTTGCTCTTTGTAGGTGGAGCACCTGCGCCAGGCCATTGAGGAACTGTACTACTTTGAATTTGTAGTGGACGACTTGCCAATCCGTGGCTTTGTGGGCTACATGGAGGAGAGTGGCTTCCTGCCTCACAGCCACAAGATAGGGCTCTGGACCCATTTGGATTTCCACCTAGAATTCCATGGAGATCGAATTATATTTGCCAATGTCTCGGTGCGGGATGTCAAGCCCCACAGCTTAGATGGGTTACGAGCTGATGAGTTCTTAGGCCTCACCCACACCTACAGTGTGCGCTGGTCCGAGACTTCAGTGGAGCGTCGGAGTGACAGGCGCCGTGGCGATGATGGTGGTTTCTTTCCCAGAACACTGGAGATCCATTGGTTGTCCATCATCAATTCCATGGTGCTTGTGTTTTTACTGGTGGGTTTTGTGGCTGTCATTCTCATGCGTGTGCTTCGAAACGACCTGGCTCGATACAACTTGGATGAGGAGACTACGTCTGCAGGTTCTGGTGATGACTTTGACCAAGGTGACAATGGCTGGAAGATTATCCATACAGATGTCTTCCGCTTCCCTCCATACCGTGGTCTGCTCTGTGCTGTGCTTGGTGTGGGTGCGCAGTTCCTGGCCCTTGGCACTGGTGAGGTGATAAAAATTAATCAGGGATTTCTCTCAAGGGGTAGAACTAAGCAGGTGGTTTGTTCTGGAAAGATCTGCTGATCTTCTCTTCTGTCCAGGTGAGGGGCAGACCTAAGGGGTGGGGTGGCCTTAAAAGGGATGTGTATAGGGGCACCTGGGTGGCTTAGTCGGTTAAGCGTCCAACTCTTGATCTCAGCTCAGGTCTTGATCTCAGGGTCGTGAGTTCAAGCCCGGCGTTGGGCTCCATGCTGGGCATGGAGCCTACTTGAAAAAAAGAAAAAGGATGTGTATATTCAGTTGTGGGTTTGCTGGACAACAGAATTAGGGGATATTGTTTTCCTGGAGACCTTGGGTCTGGGTGGAAGGGGGCTGATTCCTCTGAAATTGCCAGAAAAGGGATAGGTTGAGACCTGACACAGGCTTTCCACTACCACCCTGCAGGCATTATTGTCATGGCGCTGCTGGGCATGTTCAATGTGCACCGTCATGGGGCCATTAACTCGGCCGCCATCTTGTTATATGCCCTGACCTGCTGCATCTCTGGCTACGTGTCCAGCCACTTCTACCGGCAGATTGGAGGCGAGCGTTGGGTGTGGAACATCATTCTCACCACCAGCCTCTTCTCTGGTGAGGACTGTCCTTTCCCTGGTGGGCCGGCCTGGTGGGCCGATTTGAGGAACTTGGAATACATTGTGGAACCTGGGATAGAGTTAGAGTAAGGCTTTAAGGGAATAAAAATAGGCAAAAGAAACAAAACCATTCAGAAGACCAGAATGCATTTCTTTTGCATAGTCAAAAATTAAGTAAGTCCTTAAAATGTTCTAGGCAGCATGGTAAGCACTCGACACACTTCATCTCATTAAATCCCCACAGCAACCCTATGTGGTAGGTAATATTGTCCCCATTTTATAGATGAGGAAGTTGAACTTCAGGCTGCTTAAGTAATTTGCCCGACATTACACTCCTAAGAGGGAGTAGAGCAGGTTTCAGACCCAGGCAGTCTGACTCGAGAGCCCGTATTCGTGACCATTACATGAAGAGTGAAATAACACTCTTTCTGAAACTTATGTTTTGGTACTCTCCCTTTAAAAAAAAATTTTTTTTTATTTGGAGGTGGCTACGGGACTCTAGCCTTACAAGCTGGTTTGTCATTTCAAAGGCCATAGTAGTCTGCATTCTAAGCCTTTTGTGTTCCCAATCCTGTCTGATTTATATTTCATCACATTTATGTTTGAACCAGAGCTTTCTGAAAACAGGGCCTTAATCCAAAGGGACGTCTCATGCTAGGAATCACAGATGCCACAGCAGGATAGGGCCTTGGAGGCAGGTGGATTGTGTTACTCTAGAGCACTATGTAACAGTGGCCTTGCTCTTTAATGATAATGACGGGGGAGGGGATGTTGGTAAGATAAGGAACAGGAAACCACGGGATGTGGAATGGCGAGGTCTACCTGCGAGCAGGATGCTTCGCCCCTCTCCCTGTTAGGTCTAGTCTGAGTGGGTGGCCCCGGGATGTAGCTCCTCCTGCTGACCCTTCTTCTGGGGGCCCATCCCTGCAGTGCCTTTCTTCCTGACGTGGAGTGTGGTGAACTCGGTGCATTGGGCTAATGGTTCGACACAGGCTCTGCCGGCCACCACCATCTTGCTGCTTCTGACGGTTTGGCTGCTGGTGGGTTTCCCCCTCACTGTCATTGGAGGCATCTTCGGGAAGAACAATGCTAGCCCCTTTGACGCACCTTGTCGCACCAAGAACATCGCCCGGGAAATCCCACCCCAGCCCTGGTACAAGTCTACGCTCATCCACATGACTGTTGGAGGCTTCCTGCCTTTCAGGTATCCTCCCTTTATGCCATGGCCATCACTCTCAGTTTCCTGATTTTTCCTTTCCCAGTACCCTAGCCCAGTAAGAGTGATAATCCCTGGTTCAGCTTTACCATTAAGAGATCATTAAATGGGTCCTCCTTTCTCCAAGCAGGACTCTGCTTGAAGCAGTTCACAGATGAGGGTGTTCCACTTAAAAAGCTCTCCAGAGACCTTGTTCCTTTCACCATCTTTCTGGTTTCTGACTTCAGCATCCACAGGCACCACGTGGGGCTTGAAGCCCATGTGATTGAGTATTCAGTTTGTTGAGTACCTCCAGTGCCAGGCAGATAAGACAGCAGAAAAGAAAACAGACAAGATCCTTGCTCCCAACCAATGAGGGCAGATGCTTTTGAAATGAGCACCGCTAGTCGCGGGTAGAAGAGTCCCCGCGGAGCCAGGAACTCCCGGGCAGGGAGTGGAGGGGACCGGTACCACCGGGGGGGGTGGTGGCTGGGTGTGGAGCTGGTCACTGGGCTGGCGGTGCACAGCCGTTTGATGCCGTGTACCGTCTCTTCTCTTCACAGTGCCATCTCCGTGGAGCTCTACTACATCTTTGCCACAGTCTGGGGTCGGGAACAGTACACTCTGTACGGCATCCTCTTCTTTGTCTTCGCCATCCTGCTGAGCGTGGGGGCGTGCATCTCCATTGCGCTCACCTACTTCCAGCTGTCTGGGGAGGATTACCGCTGGTGGTGGCGGTCTGTGCTGAGCGTTGGCTCCACTGGGCTCTTCATCTTCCTCTACTCCGTTTTCTACTATGCCCGGCGCTCCAACATGTCAGGGGCCGTACAGACAGTAGAGTTTTTTGGTTACTCCTTACTCACAGGTTACGTCTTCTTCCTCATGCTAGGTACCATCTCTTTTTTTTCTTCCCTAAAGTTCATCCGTTACATCTATGTTAACCTCAAGATGGACTGAGTTTTGGGTGGCAAAACCATTGCTCTTCTCTCCCATTCTTCACGTCCAGAGGCCCATTGAGCTCTCTCACCAACGTCTCTTCTGATTGACTGAATTGTGTGATGGCCTTGCTGCCTTCCCCTTTGCCCTTGGGGCCTCTCTTCCCCCGGAGGGCCTGGAAATTACAAATCTCTATTCTATTAAGGAGTATATATTTGAACTTTTTAAGTTGCCTTTAGTTTGGGTCCTGATTTTCCTTTTTACAATTACCAAATAAAATTTATTAAGAAAAAAGGATCCTGTAGTTGGAGGGTTTGGTCTGAATATAGGAACTCGAGCCCTGCCGTTAAGGGCACTGTCCCTTAGAAAGCCGGGTCGGCGGCGGAACGCACGGAACGCGAGTTCTCCTCGGAGCTTGGGAACTCTCGGCCGGGGGAACCTGCCTTGCCGGGGCCCTGTTTCCGCGGCTCGGCGGGCGCGCAGGCCGACGGAAGTGGCGAAGCCGCAGCTCCGTGTGGGAAGCGAGTTGAATCACCCTGGCGACGGGCGGGGCGCGGAGCACCGCCCTTTCCGCCGGAAGCGGGTTTCAGGGCCTCCACGTGCAGTCCCTCCCCCCCCTCCCGACCCAGTAGCGGCGGCTCGGCTGCTGCCATGGAGCCCGCCGGGCTGGAGCAGATCCTGCGGGAGCTGCTGCTGCCAGACACCGAGCGCATCCGCCGGGTACGGGTCAGGGGGGACCCGGCCGGGGCGAGCGGGAGGTGGTGGGAAAGGCCCGACTCTGACCCCGGGACTCCTCCCAGGCCACCGAGCAGCTCCAGACCGCTCTTCGGGACCCGGCCGCCCTGCCCGCCCTCTGCGACCTGCTCGCCTCGGCGGCCGACCCTCAGGTGAGGCGCCTGCCCCTTCCCGCGGAGCGTCCCATAGTACGCCACCGGTCTAGCCCCAGCTTGTCCCCTGCGCCCCGCCCAGCACCTTCCTGCCGGGACCCTCATATGCGTGCTTCCTCGTCCCAGATCCGCCAGTTCGCGGCCGTGCTGACCCGCAGACGACTGAGCACCCGCTGGCGACGGCTGGCGGCTGAACATCGGGAGAGGTGGGCGGGGCCAGGGGCGGGGCGGGGCCCGGCGGAGGCGGCTCCGGGGCGGGCCAAGTACCCACACCTGCCACCTGTGTTCCAGCCTCAAGTCCCTGGTCCTGACCGCCCTTCAGAGAGAGACCGAGTAAGTGCCTCCCTGCCTCCTCTTGGGATTGTGACTGAGACCCTCTGGGTTTCTGCCTTGCCTTTCAGCTCCGGACAGGGCCGGGGAGGGAGAATGATGTCAGTTCTAGACCAAGGGGGAGCAAGAATTCTAAGACTGTGTTGAAGGCTAAATTTCATGAGAATGGGCTGTGGTGGTCTGCCAAACCCGAATCAGAAAAGTGGAACCGAAATTCAGTCTGCGTGAGGCCAGGCTCATCAGATTACACACCCAAGTTGCTGCTCCCTGTGAGCCACCGTCTTATGTGTCCCAACTTGGCAGACCCTCTGCCCACACTCGGAGGTTTCTGTCCTGGCCACCCCATGGAGGCAGGCCCAGCATGTGCTGGGGAGGGTGTTGGAGGGTGATTGGGAGTGGGGGGGCAATCTCTCCTGTTCGCAGGCACTCTGTGAGGCTTAGCCTGGCCCAGCTCTCAGCCACCATTTTTCGAAAGGAAGGCCTGGAGGCCTGGCCTCAGCTCATGCAGCTTCTTCAGCACAGTACCCACAGCCTCCACATCCCAGAGAGAGAGGTACTAGCACATGGTGGGTGGGTGGGAGGGAGGGAGGAAGGGGAGCAACCGAGAGGCTGGAGAGACCATATAAGCTCTTCTTTCCCATCCCCTACACCTGGACAGATGGGGCTTTTGCTGCTAAGTGTGGTGGTGACCTCCCAGCCTGAGGCCTTCCAACCCCACCACCGGGAGCTTCTTCGGCTTCTGAATGAGACCCTTGGCGAGGTGGGGTCTCCGGGGCTCCTCTTCTACTCCCTGCGCACTCTGACCACCACGGCCCCTTACCTGAGCACTGATGACGTGGTGAGACATGGGTCCTCACCTGCCCTGGCTCCCTGTCCTTGGGCCTTCCGTGTCCTCACCCCTGCACGATGCAGAACTACCTCAGACTCTCTCCCATTTGTCGTCCCGAACACTTGAGAGGAGATACTGTGGGCGGCTGTACCCGGGCTCGTCCTGTGTCCAGGCTTTGAGGAAGCTGCCAGCTTCTGGGGCCTGAGATGAGTGAGCATGCATTATGCTTTTTGCCCTCCAGCCTCTCGCACGGATGTTGGTGCCCAAGCTCATTGTGGCCGTGCAGACTCTGATCCCTATAGATGAGGTGAGGACAACATTTGGGCAAGAGCTCTGTTGTGAGGAGGGCGTAGGAGCCCACGGCCTGGTTCACTGAAGAAGAGCATGGTAACCCTATGACTTGTTTGTCCGACAGGCAAAGGCCTGTGAGGCTGTGGAGGCCCTGGATGAATTGCTGGAGTCAGAGGTGCCCATCATCACCTCCCACCTCTCTGAGGTTCTCACATTCTGCCTAGAGGTGAGCCGGGGATGGGCACGGCCTCTGCTGCTTGTTTTGCTGGGAGTTTCCTTGCCTGTTTCTGATTCAGGTTAGTCTCTGGGCAGGTGGCTAGAAATGTGGCTCTGGGTGATGCGATACGTGTACGGATTCTCTGCTGCCTCACTTTCTTGGTCAAAGTCAAGAGTAAGGTGAGTACTCTCTGATGCACATTACTGCACCCCCGTTTCCATCCTTCGCCTCACTCTTGGGACATTCTGTTCATCTCAGGGGTATCTTTAAGTATTCAAAACTTGATCTGGCCTCACCGTAGTTCCTGGCTGGGAGTTTGGGAATCTCCTACTAGACCCTCTGTGGCCTAGGAGACTGGAATTTTTTTTTTTTAAAGACTTATTTATTTATTTTAGAGAGAGAGCTGTGCACACACGAGCAGGGGGAGGGACAGAGGGAGAGGGAGAGAGAATCTCAAGCAGGTTCCCTGCTGAGTATGGAGCCCGATGCGGGGCTCGATCCCACGACCCTGAGATTATCACCTAAGTGGAAATCAAGAGTCGGATGCCTAACCTACTGAGCCACCCAGGTGCCCAAGCCTGGAATTTTTAATGTGAGTCCATCTCGGGAATAGATTCTCAGGGACACGGTTCCACCTTCCTTCTCAAGGCCTTACTGAAGAATCGTCTCCTACCACCCTTACTACACACCCTTTTCCCCATTATGGCTGCCGAGCCTGCCCTGGGCCAGCTGGATCCCGAGGACCAGGATTCAGAAGAGGAAGAGCCGGAGATTGGGCTGGTGGGAGAGACTCCCAAGCACTTTGCTGTACAGGTGGGATGTGCAATGGGCGGGGGCAGGGGCTTGGTCGCTGTGGGGCAGAGATGGAGTCCAGCAAAGTCTTCCTGTCATTTTTCAGGTCGTGGACATGCTGGCACTACATTTGCCCCCCGAGAAGCTCTGTCCCTTGCTGGTAAGTGTGGCTCTGTCCTCCTGGTGCCCCTATCCTCCGGTGTGCCTAGTCTCCCACCGCTGAGGATGTTTGGGCCATGGCAGGTGTGGAGGGCCGGTTGCCGCAGGAATGGGCAGACTTGGACCAGGGTTTCAGGAGAGTACCATCCGTTCCCCTAGATGCCTATGCTGGAAGAAGCCTTGCGGAGTGAGAGACTGTACCAGCGCAAGGCTGGGCTCCTGGTGCTGGCCGTGCTGTCCGACGGAGCTGGTGACCACATCAGACAGAGGTGTCTTTGTCCTAGAGTGAGGGTGGGCCATGAGGAGCACCACTCCACGGTCCATGACGGTCCTGGTCTCTGCTTGCTGTTGGAGCTTAATTAGCGGAAGTGTTTGCCCTCACTCTCAAGTGCCCCAGTTTGGAAGATAATTGAAATGGCCACCTCAGCTATAGAGACCAGGGGGTGGTGCCTACTGTCTGGTGACATTTCCCTGGTTTCCCCGGGGGAAAGAGGAGAAGGGCTCAGCCTAGGGCTTTCTGGCCCCGCCCCTCAGACAGCATCCTCTGCTTCTGCCCGCCCTCCCCCCAGGCTGCTGCCCCCGCTGCTGCAGATTGTGTGCAAGGGCCTGGAGGACCCGGCACAAGTCGTTCGCAACGCGGCACTCTTTGCCCTGGGCCAGTTCTCGGAGAACCTCCAGGTCAGTGGGGCTGAGCGTGGGCGGCCCCCGTTGCAGAGTCCCCACCCATCGCCCGGGCCAGCTTCCCCTCAGCTTCATGTCTTCAGCGGTCCCTGCCGCCGCCGCCGCCGAGGGCTGACTCGGGCCCCCTTTCCCCCTCCCCCAGCCCCACATCAGCAACTATTCAGGGGAGGTGATGCCGCTGCTCCTCGCCTACCTGAAGTCGGTGCCTCCCGGGCACACAAACCACTTCGCCAAGGCCTGCTATGCTCTGGAGAATTTCGTGGAGAACCTAGGTAGGTGATGGCCCTTGGGCGTGTGAGGGAGGGGACAGAGCTGTCGCTTTGGATGAAGGGGGTGGGACATGCAACCCCCTGAACCACTGTCTGCGGCGGAGAGGAGTGTGGCAGGCCCCCAGGGAGCCCTGGGCTGGATGTTAGAGGTCAGCCTGGAGGCAGGGAGGGCCCCCCCAGAATGTGGGAGCACCTGGACTGGGTGTTAGAGGCTTGCCCTTTCCCACAGGGCCCAAGGTGCAGCCCTACCTTCCGGAGCTGATGGAGTGTATGCTGCAGCCTCTGAGGAATCCCAGCAGCCCCCGGGCCAAGGAGCTGGCCGTGAGCGCCCTGGGGGCCATTGGTGAGGAGAAGGAGGCAGGGTCCCGGGTTTCCCCAGGTAGCCTGGGGCAGGTGGTCCCGGTGGTCCCCACTCCAGCTCTGAGTCCCTGTCCTTCCGTCTCCCAGCCACAGCTGCCCAGGCCTCCCTGCTGCCCTACTTCCCCACCATCATGGAGCACCTGCGGGGATTCTTGCTGCCAGGCCGCGAGGACCTCCAGCCTGTGCAGATCCAGAGCCTGGGTGCGTCAGGGGCTCAGGCAGGGTTCCCAGGGCCGGGGAAGGGCCGAGGTGTTCATGGAGCTCTCCCCCAGGGCAGCACAGCTATCTTCTCGGCAAAGTGGGATTGCTGAATTGCCCCCCAGCTGCCGTCTTCGGTCCCCCACGGTTTGGCCTTGCGCCTCTCTGGCTCCTCGTCGCATCCTAGCACTAACCCAGCGCTTGCCCCCACAGAGACGCTGGGGGTGCTGGCTCGAGCAGTGGGGGAGCCCATGAGGCCCCTGGCTGAGGAGTGCTGCCAGCTGGGGCTGGGCCTGTGTGACCAGGTAGACGACCCTGACTTGCGGCGCTGCACGTGAGTGAGCCCCCACCCCTGCCCCGCGCCTCCTGCCCGCCCACTGGACCCCCAGCCCTGAGCCCGGAACCCGGTCCTCTGGTTCCAGACCGTGGGTTGCCCCGGGCTCCCCTGTTCTGTCTGGCTCCAGCGGCCGGGACTGTACGGCTTCCACCTGCCTCCCCCAGGTACAGCCTGTTCGCAGCCTTATCGGGGCTCATGGGTGAGGGCCTGGCGCCCCACCTGCCACAAATCACCACACTCATGCTGCTGTCCCTGCGCTCCACTGAGGGCATTGTGGTGAGCGGAGAGTGGGTGGGCTGGGTTGGTTGGGGAAGGGCAGCCCTGGGGCGGCATCGAGACCTGGGCGCGGCTGAGCCAGGGTCCCTGCTGTGCCTCGTCTGGCCAGCCTCAGTACGACGGAACCAGCTCCTTCCTTCTGTTTGACGACGAGAGTGAAGGGGAGGAAGAGGAGGAGCTCATGGACAAGGATGAGGAAGAGGAGGACGACTCCGAGATCTCAGGGTGCGGAGGGGTGCCGTTCTGGTCCGAGGAACCCCGGCTTTGGGCGAGGGCCCTGTGCCGGGCCCACCCCCGCTGGTGCCTGACCACCGGTGCCTCCCCCCATTACCCTAGGTACAGCGTGGAGAACGCCTTCTTTGACGAGAAGGAAGACGCCTGTGCTGCTCTGGGGGAGATCTCTGTGAACAGCAGGTGAGCCTCGGCCCTTTCCCGGCCCTGGGAACCCCGCCTGGGAGCTCCTTCCCCACGGCTGTGTGTCTGTCCACAGTGTGGCCTTCCTCCCGTACATGGAGAGCGTCTTCGAAGAAGTATTCAAGCTGCTGGAGGTGAGAGGGCCAGGTGGACGGAGCGGGTGGGCTGCGCGGGGCCCTGCGCTGGCCGGGAACACGACAGGCCGGTCCCGCCCATCCTCGTCCCGCAGTGCCCTCACCCGAACGTGCGGAAGGCAGCCCACGAGGCCCTGGGGCGGTTCTGCTGTGCGCTGCACAAGGCCTGTCAGAGCTGCCCCTCGGGACCCAGCACCGCGGGTGAGCAGGGGAGGCCGGGGCCTCCGGAAGCCGGGGACGGTGCTGGGGTGGGGGTGGGGGGTGGGGGCCAGGGCCTGACCAGGGCCTCAGCCAACGATGCCCCCAGCTCTGCAGGCCGCCCTGGCCCGGGTGGTGCCGTCCTACATGCAGGCGGTGAGCAGGGAGCGGGAGCGCCAGGTGGTGATGGCCGTGCTCGAGGCGCTGACGGGGGTGCTGCGCGGCTGCGGGCCCCTCGCGCTGCAGCCCCCCGGGCGTCTCGCCGAGCTCTGCGGCGTGCTCAGGGCCGTGCTGCAGCGGCAGGTGAGCGGGCGGGCGGGCTGCGGGGCGAGGGGCCGGCGCGGAGAGAAGGGGCGGGAGAGCCCAGGCTGAGCTGAACTCCCCTCCTGCAGACAGCCTGTCAGGACGCTGACGGCGACGACGACGACGAGGAGGAGGAGGAGGAGGAGCAGGTGAGAGCCGCGGACGCGCTGTGCGGCCAGGCTGCCGGGGGGTTGTCCGCAGGGCGGGGGTGGGCAGTGTACCTGGGCTTGGCGGGGGGGAGAGCCAGGGCTGCTAGAAGGTTGGTGATGGCTCGGAATGGTGCGTCCCTGCTCCCACGAAGGCAGCGGGAGTTCAGGAAAGGCTTTCTGCGGGTGGGGGTCCCGGGGGCCGGGATCCAGAGCGGAGAGTAGGCGCGCCGGGAGAAAAAGCTGGGCCTCACACGAGCCCAGCCTGGAAGGGGCCAGCCCTGTCAGCCCAGGACGAGCCCTGGGGACCCCCCGTGGCGGTGGCAGGGCTAGCCGCGGTGCTCTACCCCTGACCCGGCCCCGCAGGCCGAATACGACGCCATGTTGCTAGAGCACGCCGGGGACGCCATCCCTGCCCTGGCCGCCGCGGCGGGGGGAGACGCCTTTGCCCCCTTCTTTGCCAGCTTCTTGCCACTGCTGCTGTGCAAGACGGTGAGTGCCCCGCGCCCTGGCCTCGAGCCCCGTCCTGCCCGTGCACCCTGTGCGCGCCCCCGCCGCCGCGTTCCCAGCCCCAGCCGGACCCGCGGTCCTCCCCCCACCAGAAACAGGGCTGCACGGTGGCCGAGAAGTCCTTTGCCGTGGGGACGCTGGCAGAGTCCATTCAGGGCCTGCGTGGGGCCTCAGCGCAGTTCGTGTCTCGGCTGCTCCCCGTGCTGGTGAGCGCCGCCCGGGAGGCCGACCCCGAGGTGCGGAGCAATGCCGTCTTCGGGCTGGGCGTGCTGGCCGAGCACGGGGGCCGCCCTGCTCAGGAGTATCCGCAGCGGGCGGCCGGGGGCCGGGGGCGGGGGCAGAGTATCCCTGGGGCTCGAGGATGGGAGGTGGCTGTCCGTGCGCCTGTTCCTTGACTGTGGAACCAGATACTTCCCCAAGCTGCTGGGGCTTCTGTTGCCCCTCCTGGCACGGGAGCGCCACGGTCGCGTCCGTGACAACATCTGTGGGGCGCTGGCCCGCCTGCTGATGGCCAGTCCCACGAGGAAACCGGAGCCCCAGGTGAGGCAGGGGGCAGGGCCCAGAAGCTGCCTGTTGGGGGCGGGGGTGGGGGCGGGCAAGGGGACAGAACAAGGAGCCTGAGGCGTCTCTGCGTCCAGGTGCTGGCTGCCCTCCTGCACGCCCTGCCGCTGAAGGAGGACTTGGAGGAGTGGGTCACCGTCGGGCACCTCTTCAGCTTCCTGTACCAGAGCAGCCCTGACCAGGTAACTCGGAGGGGAGCTTGACGCTCCGCTCAAGAGGCAAGCTTGGCCCCCCTCATAACTGACGCAGTCACAGCTGAAACTGCCCGCGGACACTCGTGTGTCATTGGTCTGCGAGGGTCGGCGGCTGGGCCTGTCATGGCAGAGGGCGGGCCCCTCTCACCACGAAGCGTTTTTTCCCCTAGGGAGCCCCGTCCTCCCTGGCCACGTGCACCCTCTGGTGTGGGCCAGAAGCCAGAGCTTCCCTGGGCTGACTTCCTACAGCCGGGCTCCTTCACACTGTGTTCCACGGCCCCCCCCACCCTTCTCTTCCACTCAGAGCAGCTCTGCTTTCTGAATGAGACTCGTCTGCGCCAACTGGCTAGGTTTGGACCCGGGTACCCGCGCTCCCGTGTCGTCCGCCTCTGTCCCGCACCTTTACAGACCGTTGTGTCGGTGGACCTCCCGAGTGTCTGGGCTTATTTTGGTTTTAAGTTCTGTCTCCTTCAAAAAAACATGATTCCCACCATGTTTCATGGGTCCTTCTTGGGTTTCCCAGCGGTCTTGGATGTGAAACAGTATCACGCGTAAAGTGTCCCCGGTGGGAGACCCTGCCTGTCCTTGATCCTGGGGCCCTGGGGTGCTGGCAGCCCTGAGTCAGCCGTTTCTTCCCCCACAGGTTGTAGACGTGGCTCCTGAGCTCCTGCGCATCTGCAGCCTCATTCTGGCCGAGAACAAGATCCCACCAGGTGAGGGTGGTGGTCGTGGGCAGGGCCAGGGGCAGGTGGGAGGCAGCTAGCTAGGGATTTTGGGGGTCAGTCCTCCCCGATCTCTCCCTCTCTGCTCTCCACCCAGACACCAAGGCCACACTGCTGCAGCTCCTGACGTTCCTGGCCAGACAGCACACCGACAGCTTCCACTCGGCCCTGGGCTCACTGCCTGGTGACAAAGCTCAGGAACTCCAGGCCGCCCTGGGCCTCACCTAGACTGGCGGCTGCAGCCGGGCCAGAGAGAGCAGAGCCTGCCCAGGCCCCAAGAGCACCTCTCAGCCCAGTTTCAGCTTGCGCCTTACCAAAGATTCTGGGCCTCGTACCCACTCGGAGTCTCAGTCCCGCTTGCTGCCTTACGGGGGTGTCTCTGGGGCTGGATCTGTTACGCTGTGGGACAGCGCAAATGGAGTCTTAACATCCTACCCTAATAAAGGCAGTTCAGTCTCTGCTTGAACGGTAGCTCTGAGAGCCGGAAGCATAGAGATACACATTCGGAATCGAGGCAGGCAAGACGGGGTTTAATGGAGCCAGCTCCCGGGCAGCTCTGTCAGGGCTAACCGCGGTGGAATCGGGGCCCCGGCAGGATCAGGATGCGCCCGTACGGCTTCTCTTGTTCCAGGCGGAGGATCTGTTGTGCTGCAAGCACTGGTCAAGAGAAGAGGACGGGGCCAGTCGGGGGGAGGCCCTGTGGTGGCCTCCGGCCTGGGGCCTCGCCCCCCACCCGTGCCCACATGCGTCCACACTCACCCAGGAGCAGGTAGAAGACCCGGGCGGCCACCCGGCGAGGGCTGACGGGGGCCACCAGGCTGCTGAAGTCGGGCTCCCTGTTGGCCTGCAGCTCCTGGGCCACTGCCCTGTGGGGGGCGGACGCGGTCAGCCAGAGCCCCAGCCTGCGCCCACCCCGCCGCGGCGGCCTTACCCCGGCACCTGTACACGGCCTCCGGCGACAGCAGCTCGAGCTCCGGGGGCAGCCCCGGGGGCAGCTCCGGGACCTCGGGCACCGCAGGCAGCGCAGGGAGCTCCGGCTGCTCAGCCTCAGCCCAGGCCCTAGGAGGACGCGGGAGTCAGGGCAAGCAGGGAAGGGGGCGGCTGCGACACCGATGGGGGCCACGGCCCGAGTGCACCCAGGCTGGCGGCTTACCACCGTTCTTCTGGGGGGATGAGGCTGATGCGGGTCTTCTCTTCCTCGGCCGCCTCGAGAGAGAGCTCTGTTGGGGGGAGGCGAAGGGCCCGAGTGCGCCCGCTTAGATGGGAGCGGTTGGGACCTTGGGTCCCACCCCACCCCCACCGGTCAAACTAGATGCCGCCGCTGTGCAGTGACTTGTAAGAGGGACCCCGGGAGGAGAACCGAAGAGGTCTAGGCTTCCTTAGGTGAACTGCTTCCTCTAGTAAACACCAGCAGCAGTTAGGGTAGCCGGGCCCTGGGGCGGTGGGGGCCCTCTCCCTTCTCCAGGGGCCTACCTAAAGACAGCACGAGGGGCCCGCTGGGCTCCAGGGCCTCTCTCAGGACCTGGGGAAGGGAGAGTGAGAACTAAGGCCCCGAGCGCCACAGAAGCACCCGGGGCGGGGTGACGCGGTCCCGGCCTGCCCGGCCCACGCTCGGGGACGGGACGTGGCAGCACAGGCCCAGGTGGGCAGCAGGCAGCCTGCCGGAGCTCAGGCGAAGCGTGCCGGCCCCCGAGGGAGGAGGAAGGGGGTGCAGTTACCTCGATATCGCTGACAATTTCCATCCTTTCCTCCTCAGCTGCCACCTCCCTCTCAGGCTCCAGGGGTGGCCTTCGCCTGAGTGCTTCTGGGGGTGGCTGGGCACAGTGGGTCCACAGGGCCAGCAGTTCCGGGGGGAGCCAGCCAGCTGGGGAGGGAGGGGCGGCAGGGGTGGGGTTGGACGTGTGAGGAACACCAAGACGGAGGACTATGGGTTCAGAAGACCCCACATGGCAACTCCCACCACTCCTTACATTGAGTTGGGGTTCGGAATAGCTCCGTGGGGCTCCTGGTGGTCCTCTCGGGAGGCTGCACCTTTGGCTGCGGGGGGGGGGATGGGGGGGCAGAAGCCCAGTTAGGAGGGAGGCACTCCTCCCTGCCCCTTCTCTACTTCTTTGCAATGCTTTGTTCCAAGGCCTCCGACCGTCCAACTCTCAGGCTCCTGCCCCTGCCTGGCCCCGCCCACTGCCAGGGGGTGCCCAGCCATGTGCTATGTAGGGTCACTAAAAGAACGTGGAGAGTTGTGTCTGTGCAAACCTGGAGCACGTGCACTTTGGGGATCATTCCCGGTGCCTCCCCAGAGTTTAGACGGCCCAGCACGTGTGGCCTCGGGCCCTCCCTGCCTCCCTCTGTGGCCCGCAGAGCCTGGGGCTGCACTCACACACTCCCAGCAGTGGGCTCTGGTTTGCAGTTGTTCCTGGAATTTCTCCCGGGAGATCTGAGTCTCCTTGTCCCAGAACAGTAACTGGCGGCGGCGGCGGCGAGCAGGTGGACCCCGGGGATAGGGGGGCACTGGGGGCCGCAGCCTCTGATTGGGGAGGGGACGTGGGGGCAAGGCTACCCATTACTCCTTTTCCTGTCACCTTGGTGGGCTGCAAAACAGGCCCCGCATCCCCACTCCAGAGGCACCCCGGGAAAGAGCTTGGGCAGGGCCTCCAGGTGCAGCTCTGACCACATGTGGTCGGGGGGGCCCATCCGGGAATGCAGGCTGGATAAAATGGAGGGTGGGCAAGGCCACCTTTTACCAACTTGTGCCAAGGCCCGGGGAAGGCTAGCAGTGGCCCAGGGCTGGGGGAAACTGAAGACGGATGAGCAGCTCTGGGAGAGGAGGGCAAAGGGGAGGAGAAGGCTTAGCAGGGGCACGACTCACCTCTGGGCTGGGCGGGGCTGGCAGGCGCAGCTCCGGGAGGGGGGTCACCTCTGCAACAACACTCTAGGTCCCGGCTCTGCCACCCCCCTTCACCCTGGCAGCCACCCACGCAAGAAGCTAGAAGGCCTCCCTGCAGCAAGTTGGAATACGGGGCCCTTGACTGCAGTAGCTGTGCAAGGACCCCCAGGAAGGGCCCAGGCACGATGGGTACTCACCAGCAACCAGGGCCTCGGGCTCCCAGCCTACTGGCTTCACCTCCTCAGGGGCCGGGACCGGAAGTAGCTCTGCGGGCAGTTCCACCCTGAGGGGAAAACGGGCAAGAGAAATGAGGCCACCCCTCGCAGCACTGGCTGCCTACCTGGCCCAGGGGGTCCTGCCCTTACGGTACGAGAGCTGGTGGTGAGAGCGGGGGTACAGCTCTCTCCTCCTCCAGAGCCCGGGGCTCCTCAAACTCTGCAGAGAGAAGATCGGGGCTCAGAGCGCAGGAGAGAGGAGACGGGGGCACTGCCCAGGCCCAGCATGCCCGTGCCAGCGCGCTGACCCTCCAGTGCCGGCCGTTCCTCTAACAGGATAGCTTCTTCTTCCTCAGCAATCAGCAGGTCCAGCTCTCGGCGGCTGACCTCTGGGAGCTCCAGTTCACCCTGGCAAGAGAGGAGGAGTAAGGAGAGGGGACGCAATTCCAGTTCTGAAAAAGGCAAGGGGCTCTAGGAGGCCCACGGGGCACTCAGGCGCCAGGCGCAGGGAGCGCTGCAAGACGGGGGGGGGGGAGTGGGGGGACACGTGAGGCGGGCTGGGCCGCCAGAGGCAGGACTCGGGCCTCATGCTCTCCTGCGAGGGGACAGCTCACCTCGACTGGCAGCATGCGGATGGGCTCCGCCTCCTTGAGGGTGATGGCCTCTGGAGGCAGCACAGTGACAGGGATCCTTTCTGGAGGGGCAGGAGAGTCACATCAGCCTCTCTGCTGCTTTCCAGCTTCCCACACCCACGTGGTGAGGTGAAAGCACGGACTCTGGAATCAAGTCAACCTGCTTCCGGTCAGGCCCTGGCCAGTCACGGGCAAACTGACCTGGCTAGGTTGCTTAACCACTACGGGCCTCACTTTCCTCCTCTGGAGAATGGGGATAAGAATTCTGATCTCAGAGGACTCTTGTGAGGCAGAGAGGAGGTGACACAAAGTGCCCCTCACAGGGCCTGGCTCTTAAGAGAAGCTCAAAGATGGTCATTCCTTCAGTTCTTGGGCCTTCCTAGGCCTCTTCCGGGAAAGAGGCTCTCTGCTCACCAGGCTTCCTAGGCTCCATGGGGACTTCAGGAGGGGCTTCCTCAAGAACTCTCTCTGGGCTTGCAGCCTCTAGGAGCTGTCGAATCTTTGGGGATTGGGGACAAAAGGAAGGGTTCATCCTCCGCCCCTGTTTTCCCGCTTCCACAACCTTATTCAGACAACAGACGAAAATATTCCTTCACGCTGCGGCCTTGTGACACCAGCATGCGGTGAACTCACTTGCCATCTGCTCTCCTTTCCTCCCATCCCTGCCCCCATTATCTAGACCTTGTCCATTTTTCTGTGCAGGAAGCACTGCACCCTTATGTCAAGTGTTGGGGGGACAGAAAAGATTCTTGATCTTAGGGAGCCTATGGTCTAACAGGAAGACCAGTGTGAATAGGACCCCAGCAAGAGGCAACACAAAGGGTGAAACAAGGCCCTAGCAACGTGCTCAGTTCCAAAGCAACATTTGCTTCTGGCCCAGGATAAAGCCTCTCAGAAAGAGGTAACATTTGAGCCAGGTCTGCTAAGGGTATGTAGGACTTAACTAGTACAGAACGAGGGTAGCCATTATGGGCATGGAGGGCTGTGTGCAGTGGGGGACCGGGGGTGTCTTTGAAAGAAGAAGCAGCACTGTCTAAAGTTGTGGACGTGTCAGGACGTGGATAAAGGAGGACATGCGCAGGGAAACCTAAGGCTAAGGGATGACAAGGGCCTGGCTTAGGGCCTTGGCAGTGGGAACTGTGTGGAGAGAAGTTGGGACAAGAGCTGCCTCGAGGTTGGCCTTGAACAGACATGGCTCTGTCTGGAGGGGTCCACCATGACAGTCCCCCAGCACGGACTCCTGCAGGGGAGAGCTGTGGCTCGCCCCCTTCCCTAGCCCCAGTGTCAGACCCGCACAGACACAGCGCTCCCCTCCTGCGCTCTCAGCTCATCAGCCGGAGGCTTCTGTGGGGAATGAGCCCTACCTGAGGGATATTGAGGGGGCTGGGAAGTACGGGATCCACAGACATCATCCCAAAAAAGGGGTCTGGAGCATCTTCCAGGGTCTCCATCATGGCCAGGCGGTTAGGGAGCAGCAGGCTGGGTCTGAGACAGAGAATGTGGGCTGTCAAGCACTGAGGCAGAGGGCTGACGCCAAGCAGGGAGGATGCCCACCGAAGGCGGAGTGGCCCAGGCCCAGGGTGGGCACTCACACTTCAGTCTCCACCATATCAATGCGGATCTGCAGCTGGGCGCGGTGCAGGCGTTCCAGGATGTGCTGGATGTCCTCTGCGGGGAGGGCAAGGTCCTGAGCACGCCTCCCCTCGCCGCGGGCCACGCGGCTCTGCCCCATCTCCGAGCCTTCCCCGCCTTACCTACGAGGTACTGGCATTGTTGAGAGTAGACCCGGATCACGCCGATCTGCAGCTGGGCTGACAGATAGAGGGAGAAGCGGGGCCGGGGCAGGCCGGGCATCGGGGGCTGAACTCGGACCAGCACGTAATCGAGGATCTCCTCACTGGGGGGACAACGCGCCCTGATCACCACTGCGCCAAGGCGCAGCCCCACAGCCTGGCCCACGCCATCCAGCGGCCCCCGCCCCCCGCCCCGCCCCCTGCCCGCTCAGGTCCGGCCGCTCCACCCCTTCCCGGCCTTACCAGGTCTTCACCACGTTCACCTTCAGGTACTCCCGCTTCACCAACCGGCTGCCGCGGGTCGCTGCCAGCCTGGAGGGGGTGGGGGTGGGGGGCGTCAGGCTGGGGCCCCTGGGTGCCCCTCCCGGCGCGCACTGCCCGGCCCTTACCAGATGGTGGCGAAGCAGCCGGTGTGGCGCTGAAGCACGTTGGGATAGTAGAACATTGTCCCACCGGGCTTTCACCCTCGTCCCCGTCGGGGCGAAGGGCTCGGAGAGGCGGCCCCGGGGCTGGGCGCGGCCCCAGCACGCCAGGTAAAGGAACGGATAAACACTCAGGTGTGGGTGAACAATTAGGGCGAGAAGTAACCGGAGGCGCGGACTGCACACACAGCAAGCAGTTGGGTCGCCCCTCTCCGCCGCCCGGAGTGGGTTCCCACGCCGCGTGGCTGCTTCGAACTTACTGGGGCCTTCCGGGTCGGGTTCCAGGTTGGAGGGGCAGAGCTCCCCGAGGGCAGGCCCCGGCTGGGCCCCAGGCCAGGTCCCGAGGGGAGAGTGCGGGGGTCGGGGGGTCCTCCGCAGGGGTAGGTACCGGGCTCCCGGGCCTTGAGCCCTGCTTGGGCACCTGCGGTCCCCGCAGCACTAGACCCCGCCGCAGGGGGCGCGCGCTCCGGGGCTGGGCGCCTCCCTCGTCATTAGATGGCGGCGGCCCCCACAACAGCCAATGGGGAACAGGGCTGGGCTGGGGAGCGCTCCGTTCCAGGGCGCCAACTAGCCCGCCTGGGGTTGAGGCAACAGGGGTCTCCCGAGGCAGGCAGCGAACCAATCAGAAGAAGCCCGCGTGCTGCGGGGGCCATTGTGAGGTGTCCTGACCAATGGGCTCTCGTTCTCGCCTCTGGTAACAAGGGTTCCTCGGTGGCACTTCTCTGCCGACCAATGAGGGAGGAGCCAGTCCCAGCCTCGCCCCGCAGCAAGCTTGGCAACAAGGGCATTTCGCCCACTAGAGAAGGTCGGGTCATGGCGGGGGCAACTGCCCTGCCCGTTTCCGGGCGCCTGACCTGAGGTTAGACCTTGCCCTTTCCCCTGAAACCCATCAAGTACCAAAGATCGGTCTGCCTCCGTGCCCCGCCTTGGGCCTGTCGTCAGCTGGGCAGGTGGGGGCAGGTGGAGACGGTGTGAGGTGGCCTGGGGGCCGCAGATGGATGAGGAAGAAGTCAGATCTCACAGGAAACATGCTCAGTCATTTCCTAAACTTGAACAACTTAGGCTGTGGGCTAAGTTTTCCAGTTGTGAATGGTTGTTTTCCAATTGTGAATGTTCTCCCAGCTGAAAGAGACCTCAGCTTTGTGGGATGCAAGGCATACCTCTCCACGTACAAAAGCCATTTGGCCCAAACAATTCTTGGTCCCCAAGCCTCCTGCCTTTGTACAACCCCCGGTTTGGCCTAGAATGCCCTTCCCAGCCTTGACCCCAGGGCATGCTTCTGCCCCTTTAACACAGCTCTTACTGCAGCTGAGCTGACCCTATTTTATTTTGTTCCTTCAGTCTACTAGCTCTTAAGATTAAGATCTTTTTTTTTTCTTTTTCAACTAGTTCCTGGAAACAAGCACACTAAACATTTGTCAAATGAATATGCAATTACCCCAAATTTACAACCACAGTCAAGGCTGACAGAGATTTCAAAATCTAGTCCTTGTAAGCTTTACAGGACTTGCTTTTACCGATGAGAAAACAGGGAGGCCCATGTGACAGTTTTTCCCAGACCACAAAGCTCCCTAATGACAGCCTGGTTGGGAACTCTGCTCTCTTGAATTCTAGTGTTTCTAGTACTTATTCCACTGTGCTTGGCTAAATGAGTTTCTAATACAAACTGTTTCAATCACTGTACATATGTTGTCACTGTTAACAAGTTCATATTGGGGCACAAAGATCATAAAGTGAGGGCATCTACCCTTAAGGTACTTAGAACGTAGGGTAGGAGATAATAGAGTAACTTGTTCCTCCATCCCTCTGTCCAACCAGCATTTACGACATGCCTGCTACGTGCCATGCACTCTAGGCACTGGAGATGGAGCAATGAACAAAACAAGTCCCTGTTCTCATGGAGTAGGGAAGGAGAGACGATAAGTAAGTAGACAAAGAGAAATAGGTAGGGGCGCCTGGGTGGCTCAGTCGTTAAGCGTCTGCCTTCGGCTCAGGTCATGATCCCAGGGTCCTGGGATCGAGCCCCGCATTGGGCTCCTTGCTCGGTGGGAGGCCTGCTTCTCCCTCTCCCACTCCCCCTGCTTGTGTTCCCTCTCTCACTGTGTCTCTCTCTGTCAAATAAATAAATAAAATCTTTAAAAAAAAAATATGTTAAGCGGTGATCAGTGCTAGGAGAACAACGAGGCAGCACAGGAGAATGGAGAGTAGTGAGGGCTGCTCTCTAGGTACGGTGCTCAGGGAAGCCTCTGAAGAGAGGAGGCAAAACGCACCTACCCAAAGGAAGAATATTTTACATAAAAGAACCAGCAAGTACAAAGGTCCTGAAGCAGAAATGTGGTGGGTTCAAGGAGCCTGGAGCAAGAATGGTAAGGGGTGAGGTTAGAGAGGAGGATAAGAGCCACATCACAAGGACTGTGGAGGTCACTGTAAGGATCTGGGCTTTTACTCTGAATGAGTCAAGAGCCAATGGAGGGTTTTGAGCAGAGGAATGACATAATAAGATTTATGCGTTAAGAGGATCTCTACTGTGTTCAGAATAGATAGAAGGTGGACAATAGTGGAGGTAGAAAAAATGTAAAGGAAGCAGAAAGAGATGTGAGAGATGACAGTAGGTTGTTCCAAAGTGTTAGTGGTGGAAGCAGAGAAAACTGGTCAGATTCTGGATAGGTTCTGTAGGAATAATGATGGGATCTGCTGATGGATTGGATATGGGGTATGACAGAAAATGGAAGAGGACACTATATAATCATAAATGGAACAATCCAACAAGAAGATAAAACAATTGTAAATATTTATGCACCCAACATGGGAGCACCCAAATACATAAAGCAGTTAATAACAAACATGAAGGAAGTAATAAATAGTAATACAATAATAGTAGGGGACTTTAACCCTCACATCAATGGACAGATCATCTAAACAGAAAGTCAGTATCCTTACAGTGGCTTTGAATGACACATTGGACCAGATGGATTTAACAGATATATTCAGAACATTCCATCCTAAAACAGCAGAATACACATTCTTTTCACGTGCACATGGAACATTCTCCAGAATAGATTACATACTAGGCCACAAAACCAGTCTCAACAAATTCAAAAGCATCGAAGTATCTTTTCTAACCACAACACTATGAAACTAGAAATCAACCACAAGAAAAAGTCTGGAAAGATCACAAATATATGGAGATTAAATAACATGCTACTAATCAATGAATGGGTCAACCAAGAAATCAAAAAGGATATCAAAGAATACACAGAGACAAATGAAAATTAAAACACAATGGTCCAGGGACGCCTGGGTGGCTCCGTCGGTTCAGCGTCTGCCTTCGGCTCAGGTCATGATCCCAGGGTCCTGAGATCGAGTCCCGAATTGGGCTCCTTGCTCAGCAGGAAGGAGCTGGAGGATAAGAGCCTTCTTATCAGGCTTCTCCCTATACCTCCCTCTTCCTCTGCTTGCCACTCCCCCTGCTTGTGCTTGCTCTTTCTCTCACAAACAAATAAATAAAATATTAAAAAAACAAAACAAAACAAAGAAACCCACAACGGTCCAAAATTGTTGGGATACAACAAAAGCTGTTCTAAGAGGGAGACTGATAGCAATACAGGCCTACTTCAAGAAAAATCTCAAATAAACCTTACACCTAAAGCTAGAGCTAGAAAAAGAAGAACAAAACCCAAAACTAATGGAAGGAAAGGAGGAAGGAAATAATAAAGATTAGAGCAGAAATAAATGAAATAGAAAGTAAAATTAAATTTTAAAAAAAGGATAGATCAATGAAACTAGGAGCTGGTTCTTTGAAAAGATCAACAAAATTGATAAATCTTTAGCTAGACTCATAAGAAAAAAGAGGAATCAAGTAAAATCAGAAATGAAAGAGGAGAAATAACAACACCACAGAAATACAAAAGATTATCAAAGAATATTATGGAGAATTATATGCCAACAAATTGGACAACCTAGAAGAAATGGGTAAATTCCTGGAAACATAACTGAATTAGAGAGAAATAGAAAATTTGAACAGACTGATTAGCAGCAATGGAATTGAATCCGTGATCAAAAAACTCCCAACAAAAGTCCAGGACTGGATGGCTTCACATGGGAATTCTACCAAACATTTAAAAAGGCGTTAGGGGCGCCTGGGTGGCTCAGTCATTAAGCGGCCACCTTTGGCTCAGGTCATGATCCCAGGGTCCCGGGATTGAGCCCCACATCAGGCTCCCTGCTCCACGGGAAGCCTGCTTCTCCCTCTCCCTCTCCCTCTCCCACTCCCCCTGCTTGTGTTCCCTCTCTTGCTGTGTCTTTCTCTGTCAAATAAATAAATAAAATCTTAAAAAAAAAAAAGAATTAATACCTATTCTTTTCAAACTATTCCAAAAAATAGGGGTACCTGGGTGGCTCAGTTGGTTAAGTGTCTGCCTTCGGATCAGGTCGTGATCCCAGAGTCCTGGGATGGAGCCCCACATTGGGCTCCCTGCACAGTGGGGAGCCTGCTTCTCCCTCTCCCACTCCCCTGCTTGTTCTCTCTCTCTGTCAAATAAGTAAATAAAATCTTAAAAAAAAAAAAAATAGAAGAGGAAGGAATGCTTCCAAATTCATTGTAGGAGGCCAGCACTGCCCTGATACCAAAACCAGACAAAGACCCCACAAAAAAAGAAAACTATAGGCCAGTAGTTCTGATGAAGAGATGCAAAAGTCTTCAACAAAATATTAGTAAACTGAATCCAACAATACACTAAAAAAATCATTCATCACGTTCAAGTGGGATTTACTCCTGGGTTGCAAGGGTGGTTCAATATTTGCAAATCAATCACAATACATCATATCAATAAGAGAAAGGATAAAAAAGATATGATCATTTCAATAAATGCAGAAAAAAACATTTGACGAAGTACATTCATTCATGATAAAAACGCTCAACAACGCAGGTTTAGAGGGAACATACCTCAACATTATAAAGGCCATATATGAAAAACCCAAAGCTAACAGCATTCTCAATGGGGAAAAACTGAAAGCTTTTCCCCTAAGGTCAAGAACAAGGTAAGGATGTCCACTCTCACCACTTTTATTCAACATAGTACTAGAAGTATTAGCTACAGCAATCAGACAAGAAAAAGGAATAAAACGCATCCAAATTGGTAAGGAAGGAGTAAAATTTTCACTATTTGCAAATGACACGATACTATATATAGAAAACCCTAAAAACTCCACCAAGAAACTACTAGAACTGATCAATGAATTCAGTAAGGCCACAGGATACAAAATTAATGTACAGAAATCCATTGCATTTCTATACACTAATAATGAAGCAGCAGAAAGAGAAATTAAGAAAACAATCCCATTTACAATTGTACCCAAAATAATAAAATACCTAGGAATAAACTTAATCAAAGAGGTAAAAGATCTGTACTCTAAAAACTATAAAACCCTGATGAAAGAAATTGAATATGACACAAAGAAATGGAAAGACAGGGCGCCTGGGTGGCTCGGATGGTTAAGCATCTGCCTTCAGCTCAGGTCATGATCCCAGAGTCCTGGGATCGAGCCCCACATCGGGCTCCTGGCTCGGCGGGGAGCCTGCTTCTCCCTCTCCCTCTGCCTCTCTCCCTGTTCATGCTTTCTCTCTCTGTATCTCTGTGTCTCAAATGAATGAATAAAATCTTTAAAAAAAAAAAAAAAAAAGAAATGGAAAGACATTCCATGCTCATGAACTGGATGAACAAATATTGTTAAAACGTCTATACTACCCAAAGCAATCTACAGATTTAATGCAATCCCTATCAAAATAGCAACCGTATTTTTCAAAGAACTAGAACAAACAATCCTAAAATTTGTATGCAACCACAAAAAAACCTCGAATAGCCAAAGCAATTATGAGAAAGAAAAGCAAAGCTGGAGGCATCGTAATTCCAGACTTCAGGTCATAGCTGTAGTAATAAAAACTGTATAGTACTGGCATGAAAATAGCCACAGAGAGGGGCGCCTGGGTGGTGTGTCAGTTGAGTGTCTGACTCTCGGGTTTGGCTCAGGTCATGATCTCAGGGTCCTGGGATCAAGCCCCGCATCTGGCTCTGTGCTCAGTGCAGGGTCTGCTTGAGAGTCTCTCTCCCTCTCTCTCTGCCCCTCCCACTTGTGCTCGCTCTCCTTCTAAAATAAATAAATAAATATTTACAAAATACACACTGATCAATGGAACAGAGAGCCCAGAATTAAATGCACAACTATATGGTCAATGAATCTTCAACAAAGGTGGCAAGAATTGTGCAATGGGAAAGAGAGAGTCTCTTCAACAAATGGTGGTGGGAAAACTGGATAGCAACATGCAAAAGAATGCATCTGGACCACTTTCTTACACCATACATAAAAATAAACTGAACGCAGATTAAGGACCTGAAAGTGAGACTTAAAACCATAAAAATCGGGGCGCCTGGGTGGCTCAGTCGTTAGGCGTCTGCCTTCGGCTCAGGTCATGTTCCCGCGGTATTGGGATCGAGCCCCGCATCGGGCTCCCTGCTCAGCAGGAAGCCTGCTTCTCCCTCTACCACTCCCCATGCTTGTGTTCCCTCTCTCACTGTGTCTCTCTCTGTCAAATCAATAAATAAAATCTTTAAAAAAAAAAAAACATAAAAATCTTAGAAGAGAGCACAGGTGGTAATTTCTCTGACATCAGCTGTACCATTTTTCTAGATATGTCTCCTGAGGCAAGGGAAACAAAAGCAAAAATAAGCTATTGGGACTATAACAAAATAAAAAGCTTCTGCATAGCGAAGGAGACCATCAACAAAACTAAAAGGCAACCTACTGAATGGGAGAAGATATTTGCAAACGACACATCTCATAAAGGGTTAGTATCCAAAAAATATAAAGAACTTATACAACCCAACACCAGAAAAACAAATAGTCCAATTAAAAAATGGACAGAAGACATGAACAGACATTTCTCCAAAGAAAGCATATAGACGGCAGCCAACAGACAGATGAAGAGATACTCAACATCACTCATCCTCAAGGAAATGCAAATCAAAACCACAATGAGTTATCACCTCACGCCTCTCAGAATGGCTAAAATCAAAAATACAAGAAACAACAGGTGTCAGAGAGGATGTGGAGAAAAAGCAACCCTGTGCACTGTGGGTGGGAAAGCAAACTGGTGCAGCCACTGTGGACAACAGTATGGCGGTTCCTTAATAAATTAAAAATAGAACTACTGGGGCACCTGGGTGGTTCAGTCATTAAGTGTCTGCCTTCGGCTCAGGTCATGATTCCAGGGTCCTGGGATCAAGTCCCGCATCGGGCTCCCTGCTCAGTGGGGAGTCTGCTTCTCCCTCTACCCCTCCCCCCTGCTTGTGTTCCCTCTCTCTCTCAAATAAATAAATAAAATCTTTAAAAAAATAATAAAAATAAAAATAGAACTACTATATGATTCAGTAATTCCACTACAGAGTATTTACCCAAAGAATATGAAAGCACTAATTCAAAAGGATACATGCCCCCCTGTGTTTATAGCAGCCTTATCTACAATAGCCAAACTATGGCTAGGTATCCATCGATAGATAAATGGATAAAGAATTGTACATGTGTTAACTATACTGTATGTTAACTATACTGGAATTAAAATTAAAAAGAAAGGAAAAGAAAGAAGATGGAAGTCAAGGAGGGAGCAAGTGCAAACAAGGGCCAGGAGGGATTTTAGCAAATCAACGGCACAACAGAGTTCGTGTACCCGCGCACTCAGTACCTGCTTTCTTCCCTGCTAATGCAGATGCCTGCTTGGGCTCTTGGCTTCTCAGGAGGATGATGGGCAAGACTGAAGAGAAGGAAGGTCCAAGGAGGCAGAAAGGCTCGAAGGCAGCACTGAAGTTTGTCAAATGCGACAGTAAGAAGATCCTTGAGGATCTAGGCGTGTTGGTTTTGATCAAGTAGATGAACCAGGGAGGCTTATAAGAGCGACATGACAGGGAAGAGTTTGATCTGGAGGCCCCTCTCCTCCAAGCTGGTGTCCCCTGCAGGAAGGGGGAAGCTGGAGGCTGCGGCATCAGCTAAGTGGTGACTTAGGTCTGAACTGGTCTGCGGGACGTGAGTGGAGAGGTAAGATGACAAGTGGCCTGTGAAGGGAGAACTTTCAGTTTGGTGGCAAAATAAACACAGGGGTAAGGGAGAGGAGTGTCAGCTGATTTGGAGCCCTCAAATCTCAGCCAACAGAGTGTTGGTGACATGGCAGTCTAGGCCAGATGGTCTTTTGTGAGGCTTAGGTAGAGCAAGGAAACCAGGCTGGGAGTCCCCTTCTGTTGGGGTGACAGTGCCCCATGTGCTGGGAGAAGAGGCACCGGGGCCTGGCCTCCCTCAGCATAGGAGGCTCAGCAGCTCTTCCCTCCGGTCCCCCCTCCCTTCCCAGGCTCCAGTGCCTCTAGCCCATAGTTTGAGGGCAACTTCAAGTTCCCCTGTTCATTTAGACCTCCAGCCCAGAGTCCAACTCTAAGCCTGTTGTAAGGCCCGAATCAGAGGCCTCTAGCCAAGAAGAGCGGAGCCCAGATTTTTCCATGTGAAGTTGGTGGCAACAGCAGCCGTGGGTTGTGCTCTTCGTGGTGGTTAACCTCGATCCTCTCCCCAGGCCCAGAACCCACGGAGCCCAGACAGCTTCCTAGCCAGAGCCTGCGGGTGGAGGAGAGGAAAGGGGCCCAGAGAGGTCAGCAGGAAGAAAACCCAAGTATTTCGCTCTCAAATTACATCTTTAGCACTTCCCTGTGACCCCTGCTACCTTTTCAACCCAACAAAGCAGATACTGACTCCTCTTTCAATAAAGTTTTATTTTAAATCCCTAGTGAACATCTAAGAAGAAAATATAAAGTGCTTGGCTTTAGGGGTGGGGGAAGAGGAAAGGTCCCCTGAGTTCACACCATTTGTACTTTCCCAGGTCGGTTCCTCAGAGATGAAAGAAGGCATATCTCAAAAAAACAAAACAAAACAAAAAGGTGGTGGGGTGGATAAAAATCACCCCTGAGTTCTCTGCCAGCCAGGTACATCGTCAGTTCAAGGACGTAACCATCAGGGACAACCACTGAGAATTATCACTGAGGGAGGCAGGTCAACAGTGTGGAGAATGAGCCTCTTTCAAAGGAGATAGGAGGAAAAGAGAGGAGAGGAGGAAGATGGGTCCCCCAGCAGGGGCGGGGACAGAGTGGCTGACTGCTCCTCTGGAGTCTCCTCCAATAAATGTCGGGCAAAGGCCTGCTCCATCTGTGCCAAAAAAGGTGGGGAAGAGATGATCATGAGCACAGCTGGGGCAGACACTACCCCTAGGAGTTCCTTTCCCCCCGAGGCCCCTTCTCCTCCTGGAACCCACCCCCACCCCACCCACACAGGGAGGCTGGCCTTCCCCCACCCTGAACTCACCTGCACTGTGATAAGACTCTTTGGGGTATGGTTGGGGCTGGGGCTCTCCTCCCAGAAATTCAGTGTCACCTGGAACTTGGGTGGGGGGCCAAGGCCCTGGAAGTACCTGGCCAAGTCTGATGAAAGAGAAAGGGTAAAGGGTTGGAAGAAAGAAAAGAGAAGAGAGAGGTCACAGGGAAGGTGGGAATAGAGAGGGGCCCATCCTGGACAAAGAGGGGTGATTGTGGGGCCAATTGGAGACCAGAGCCAGAACAGGAGCTGCAGGGTCACGAGGCTGTTCCCTCACGTCAGGAGAAATGCCAGCAACTCTGCTGCTTCTCACCCGTGTGCAAATACGAAAGGGTGCCCCTTCTCCAAGTAAGAAGTGTTTTAAGGTAACTGATTTTTATACAACCTGCAAAGCTCTCTGCTGGAAGAGCCTGGAGTCCTCATGGCAGCAGTCTGGGCTGCTAACACAGAGGTGCCCCCCACCCCCTGTTGCCTGCTCGCACCCTCCCTACCAAGGGCACCCATGGCCCCGGCACGTTCCTACCCTGCGTCCCCTATACTCCTGGCCCCTAACTCCTAAGGTCAGATTTAGAGGTGAATGGAGGCAGAAGTGGAACTGGAGAAGTGGACAGGAGAAGGGCAATCAGGGGAGCTGCCTGGGGTGTGGCAGGGCTGGTGTGGGTAATGTGCACCAGCTCTCCCAAATATGTCGATGGCGTGTGCGTAAGTGTAGATGCTGGGGAGGCCCCGGGGGCGCACCTTCCCGTTACTGTCTGCTGCCACGCGGGGGCAGTCCCGGAGATGGGACTCGTGTGCTGAGCTCCCCCTGAGCCTCATCTTCCGAGGCCTGCGCCGGGGAAGGGCGGCTGCCAGGCAGCTGTGGGGCTGAGCCCAGGGCCCCACAGGCTGTGCACCACGCACATGAGCTGTAAGGAAGGATCTACTGGAGGAAACAGGGTGGTGGCAGAGCCTAGCAGGTCCCGGGGGGACTAAGAGGTGGGGGCATGGGCTCCGCTCAGCTGGAACAGCCTCACCTCTGCAGAAGTAGTTGGTTCTGAAGAGCTCCACGCACTCATTGCTGGGCAGCAGATGCGGGCCCGGACCGGGTGGTGCCTGGGGCGCATTCCAGGAGACGGGGATGGGGCAGAGGCGCTGCACGAAGAGGCCCCGGGAGTTGCTGGCTACCAGGACGCCCCTCTCGATCTGGCTCAGCAGGCGTTGGGTGGGCTCTCGTGGGTCAGGCTTGGGAAAGACCACCTGCTCCATTCCGTACTGGGAGCCCGAGGGCTCGGCCACGAGGCGGCAGTCCAGGCTCTGCACCTGGGCTTCACCCACCACGCGCCCGCCGTAGATGAAGGTGAGCAGCAGCGAGTAGTCTGCGGACAGAGAACCACCAGCTGCACCTGGACTTCACCCGAGGGGTCCACCTGGTCAGCACCAGGGCCTGAGGAAATGAGGAGGGGCTCCTTGCAAATCCCACATCCTCATTTGGCTGGTGAGAAACAGGAGGTCCAAGAGGGAAACCAAGCGAGGGCGGGGGTAGCGGCTTCACCTCCTGAGGTTAGAGAAGGCACCTCCCTCCTCATCCGCCCTCCGGCCACCCTCACCAGCCAAGGAGCTTCCTGTCAGACTTTCCCGTCACTCAGGAGAGGAGCTGATACACAAATGCCCCCTGAGGTCTCAGTGCTTATTGCCCAGGGTCTTACAGTTTATAAGAAGGTCCCAGAGACTGGGTCTCTGCTTGACCGACAGGAATTAATGTCTCAAAGTGGATTTCCAGGGAATAGAGTGCATAGGGGGTATTTTTGAGAATTGAGCTGTTTGGAGTCTGGAGTCTGGCCAGGTGTACTGCCAAGAAACTGGTGCCTCTGCCTGGGTAAGGTGGGCCCAGTTTGCTGCAAACCCTGACTGATCCAATAACGCATGCACGATGACAGGGAGACAAGCTAGGGGCACAGGGAGCAGGGATGAGTCAGAAACGCCACACACCTGAGTCTGGAGGGGGCAGAAACTCCAGTGACACCGGATCTCCTTGGAAAGGGGCTTCAGTTGTGTCTGTCCCTACAGGGGAAGCAGAGGTGTACAGTTCGGAATGGGAACGGGGAGTCCAAGGGCCAGAGGCTGCGGCATGGGGGCAACGAACAGAGGCAGGGCGGGTGGTACCTTCCTGAGGCTCGGGGCTGCTGCTGCCGCCGCTCCCGAAGTTTGAATGGCCTGCTCCCCCATTGGCCTCCACCTCCTCCTGCAGACACAGTGACTATCGTTGGCCCACCTCTCCCCTAGTGACCGTCCTGCCCTTGGGCCCCCCACCCCCAGTCCCTCCCCAGCTCTTACATTTCTGAGGGGGTCCTCAAGGAAGGAGGGACTGAACTTGCCGTTCTTTGTGGTACCCTCATTCTCCTTCTCAGAGGACACAGAACTGTGACGTTGCTTTGATGGTGATTTCTGGGTCCCCAGCTGGGCTGTGAATTATTGTGGAGGGGGAGAAAGGTCAGAGCCTTAATTGGGGACAGAGGGTAGGACAGCAGGGCAGTGAAAGGATGGACAGGACCAGGCAGGGGAACGTGGGCAGCAGCTCCCCAAGGACAGGGACAGGGTAGAACTCTGAATGAGGAACCTGGGGAGAGGCCCAGCACCCTCCCAGAAGGCTCCCATCTCCATCCTCCCTCCGTCCCCAGTGTGCTGCTTCTAGGAGTGGCTGGGCAAGGGGACACCCACCGGGGAGGGTCCCTGACGGCGGCAGTAGCCGATACACCTTGTAGGGCTCAGCTCCGTCCCTATGGCCATTCTCAGGAACCTCCTCAAATTCAGGACTCTTGTTGAGGGCACAGCGCAGACGAGTCTTCCAGATAGCAGGGCCTTCCGTGTCCCCTTCCTTGTACTTCCCCTTAAATATCGCCCAGGCCTTCAAAACACAGGAAGTAAAGCAGAGGCAGCATGTCACACACCCCGGCCAGCTTCGAGGTCCCACCACCTGAGTGCGTGCACAGAAGGCCCAGCGCTCGGGTTTATGCTCTGCCACCGCTGTCTCGAAACCCTTCACAATTTTTGCACTTTCACTTTGTATCGGGCTGTATCCAAAATGCAGCTGGTTCTACCCTCCCATCTCCTCTTTCTCTGAAACCCAGGCCGACACAACCCCTGGAGGGCGAGAGCTTCAGTGTATACGCCACCCTTCCCTCGGAGGGGCTGCTTTCCGGGCTCTTTCACCTTGAAGAAGGCGGCATCCTGGTCCTCCCGGAAGTCCTGCTTGCCCGCGTGCTTCCAGGGGATCCGGAACATGGTCTTGGCTGCATCGTCCCAGCACACCCCGGGGAACTGCCCGCTTTCCACTTGCTCCACCACCCAGTTCCGCAGCTTTCGGGTGCAGCGTGCCCTGCCTGATGCCATCCTGGGGACAAGAGTCGCAGGTAGCATCAGTGGAATCGACACCGTGGGAGGGAACATCTGCCCCTGGGGTTGGATCCCGGCAAGGGCCCCCAGTGATCCCATCCATCTTTTGCCTGTAGACATTTCTCAAAATTCTGGGGCCAAATTGTGTCGTTTCTCCCTTTATTAATAATGACAAATACATTCCTTTTAACAACCCAAGCTGTGATATCTGGAAGGAAACCTTAGACATTGGTCTTAGTTTTAAGACTTTTCAGGAATCTGCTGTCTAGCAGACAACTCCCTTGGTGTGGCTCGTGGGGAGAGGCCCGCTCTCTACCCCAAGCATTTGCAGAGGTAGTATGGGCTTCTGAGATGCCCCATAGGTCCCTCACCCACCACCCCCATAATCTAGGTTTAATCCCACCAACCCTTCCCCTCTGCTTGCCTCTGGGGTAGGTGGGGCAGGGCTGCAGCGGAAGTGGGCAGGGCCAGAAGGCAAGAAAATAAACAGGGGCAGCTGGAGCCGAGGCTGAGACTTCCAACAACCTATCAGCAGGGCCTCCTGTCCTTTGCCTCTAGGGCTGGGGACTCTGGCCCGTGGTCAGTCTCTCACTCAGGCCAAACCACCCCGTCCTGGCTCACGAGCCACCTGTATATTCCTGTTCCGCGGAGGGGCCCCGGGAGCCCCCGCCCCCCGCCTCCAATCCGGCCGGGCCTTCCAGCTCTAGACCCAGGCTGACGTCCACTCTCGGCCGGTCTTACCTGCGCGGCTCGCTGGCTGTCCCAGGATGCAGCTGCCCTCGGTTCAGCAGCCGTCCAGGCAGCGTCCTGATCTCTCCGCCCCTTCCTACAGTCCCCACCCTAAGTTTCAGTTCTCCTCCAGGCAGGGCCTCTTCTCAGAAATCACGTGGCCCGAGCTGCAGGGCAACCGCGCGCCACCAGGGGGCAGCAGCAGCACCTGAGGACCTCGCTGTTGGAATCCCACGGTCGGACACAGGAGGGCTCCTCCCCGCTCAGGCTCATTTCCAACCCGCCCCCCCCCGCCCCCGCCCAACCCCCTTAGCTACTCCCTGATCTCTGTGACTCTGCTGCTTCCCAGGGAGGCCAGGGTCCTGGAGTCTGGCCTGAGTCCTCTGGCTGGCCCTATAGCACCCGTGCATCTGTGTTTTCCCCCTCGTGCCTGCCTGGTGCCTAGTAGGTGACCTCAAATATCAGCCGAATTCCAGGAAGGAACAAAGGAGGCAGGGGAGGAGAAAGCCCAGGCCAGGTGGCTGGCTGGGGAGGGGCTCCTTGGCCATCCATGGTGTCAATTCCTTCCTGGCCCTGAGTCCAAGGAGGGTCAGGTGGTGGGCTGCAGGCGACCCTTTCAGCAAAGCTCTCAGTTCACCCCCCTCTCTCCCTGGTGCCCCAGATGGTGGGGCCAGAAGAAGGACCACCAAAAAGCCTGGGCAAGGAGATGCCTCTTTATTGGTGCTGGAGCTGTTCCTGAGGAGGTTGGGCCTTGAGACCCTCAAGAGGATCCTTGCCCTCAGCTACTTCCTCCTGCGAGGGATACTCTGTCCCAAGGGCACCTCTTCCATCAGCTTCTGCAGAAGGAGAGAGAAAATGATCACACTGGAAGCCTAGAGCTCAGACACAGGCTGGACAGGGGACTTCTAGGGTGTGGGTCAGAGGTGAGGCTGGGGGGGTGCTTTACCTGTAATAGGCGGGCGTGGTAGGCATGGGCGTCCTCCCCGGCCACTGGCTGAGGGCGTGCGTGCAGGTAGCGCTCAGCAGCTGTTTCCAGCTCCTCTACCTCATACAGGGTGGCTGGGTCCAGTGAGTGGGCATTAATGAGGCTCACAAGATATTCTTTGTAGTGTGCCCTGGGGAGACGACAGGGTATTTGTTCTTCCAGCCGGCTAACATTAAGCTAGTGTGCCCAGCACCTTGCCGGGCACTCGCCTACTCAGGCGAACAAGACTGACAACTCCTGCCGCTTGCCCCGGTAGGCACACACTCCCTGTGCACCACCTAGCCACGCCCTTGCCCAGACAGCCCCCCCCCCCCACTTCCCTGCAGGACCCACCACTCCCGCAGCCCCCCGGTACTCCCCAGGCGCACCCTCCCCACCACCGAGCTCCGGGCCGTGCCTGATACTCACTGGCAGAGCCCAGCATGGCCAGCCGGGGTCTCCTTGCCACAGGCTTCATCCCGGAACCCATTAGGAACCTCCTTCTGCTCCATCACTCGGCAGCCACCTAAGGATAAGGGAAGGAAGGGACCCTTGTGTTGGGAGGAGGTCACTAACCACGAAGCCCCCGGAGAGCTGGGGTATCAACGGAGGCAGGGGAGGCAGCCTCCAGGGAGGGGACTGCCCTAACGGTGCTGGGGGCCAGAGGGCCGTGGGAGCTGAGAGAGACCGCTGCGGCAGCCCAGCTCTGACACACAAGCAGGGGCCTTGCTGGCCCTGTTTTTATCCAAGCTTGCTTTTGGTCCGTAATCACTACTCTTTCTCTTTGGTTTATCGTCACATACTCTCTTGAGACAACTCTTTTGGCTGTGATTTAGCTCGTGCCTAGTTAACTTACTCTGGGAAGGTCTTACCTTATGGTAATAAGGGCTGGGGCAGATTAGAACCATAGGTAACCTCTCCCTGTTGCCCTCATAGAATCTAAAACAGTGCAACTAGCAAGTCTCGTTATTGAGTTAACGAGTCATTATCCTTCGGGAATGGGAGAAGGAAATTAGGATCAAGCGCCAGGTGCTTCAATGTGGCCTCATGTAAAACAGCTGAGCTGCAAAGTAGGCGTATTACTCCCACATCACAGAGGAAGAAAGTAGGCCCAGAGAGGTTAATTTGCCCAGAAACACATAAGTCAGCACAGGCCGAGCTCTGACCACACACCCAAGCCTCCCCCTTACCCACAACACAGTGGGAGCCCAGCCCGCCCTCACCCCTTCTCCCAGGCTTGTCCCGACACTCACCGCCAGGAACCGCCCGGGCCCCTGCTGGGGGCTCTGTGTTGAACATGACATTATTGTCCTGAGGAGGGGCAGAAGGATGGGCATTAGATTCCCCTTGATGCCAGCCCCGCTGAATTGCCCAGCAGGGAGCCTTTCCTTTCTTGCCACCCGGGGCCCTGCCTCCTACCCTGGGCAATCTGCAAACCCAGCCAGGCTGGCCACCCCTGACCTGTAGCAGCTTCTGGAGCCGGAGAGCAGTCCAGTCCCGCAGGTAGAAGAGGCAGTCTCGTGGGTGGTGGCCATGCAGGGACTTTTTCACCCTGCAGTTAGGGTCTGGACATTTCTGGCGGAAACCCAGATGGGAGAGGGGAAGTTGGAGATGGTTGGGGTCCTGGCTTCTCAGAACCCCTGCATGAGGGGTCTAGGGATGGGGGAAGATGGAGATATTGGAGGGTCTGGAGCAGGCAGAAGGGGGACAGAGAGAGGTGCTTTACACCCCACTGGCCTCCCCTTCTCTTCCCCTAGGCTACTCCTTCATGCCTTTGCCCCCCCCCCCCCACCCGATGGCAGCCGCCCACCCTCCTGTCCCTTCCATCCCCATTCTCCGGGCTCACATTCTTGGCGTAAAAGGCATTGTAACAGCCACTGCAGAACTGGTGGCGGCACTGGGTGCAGTGAAAGTGCATGCAGCCTCCTCGGGCCAGTGCGTACGAGAACTTGCACTTGGGGCAGTCTGCAAAGGACAGCAGGTCAGGGCTGGGGCTGCCACCGCTCCACAAGGCCCTTAGGAAGAGAGCCGCGGGCAGTGACAAATGACCCGGCAAACAGGCCTGGAGGGCCACCCTTACCAATGCCATTCTCCTGGAGATACATGGCCAGGCCCTGGGCCTGGTATTCTGGGTCATTGGTGCGTTTCCAGTTCTGGAAATCCTCACAGCTCCGGCCTCGGTGCTGCTCCTCCCACTGCAGGAGGGAAAGCAAGCTTCACCTGAAAACTCCACCCTGGGCCCTTCCTGAGGGCCCCGACTCTCCTACCTAGTGGTCCCTGGCTTAGTTTGTGGCACTGTCCTTCACCATTGGCTCCCATCTCAAACCAAGGGGCTAGCCTGGGTTCTTTCGCTTCCTCATACCGGCACATATTCACTAGCAGGTCTTCTGTCCACCCCCCAAGCCTATCTCAGCCCTGTCCCTTTTCTTCATCCCTACTATGGCCCCGCTACTCCAGGCCAGGTCAGGTCTTGCCTCAGGTCCTGGTGTGTCTGCCTCCGCACCTGCTCGCCTGCAGTGCACGCTCCACCCTGCGGCCAAGGAGCCTTGGAGAACGTAAGGCGGGTGGCTTCAAGAGCACTGGGAGTGTTCTAGTTTCGAGATTTAGTGGTAGGGTCTCAGGTGGTCATTTTATTACTATTGTGTTTTGTAATAGAGATGTCACTTTTTGGTATCTGACGTTAAACTTTTTAGAATATGTGCTGCCAAAGCGAGCACTCAAATATTAAACTTCTTAAAAGGCAAATGAGACAGTATCACCCCTTGCTTAGTCTTAGAATAAAAGGCAAATACCTTCCTCACTTGGCCTCAAGGCCTCTCCTGATCTGGCAGCTAGCTCCTCTCCGACCGCCTGCCACTCTCACCCTTGCTCTTGGGGCTCCAGCCACACAACACTTTTTCTGACTTTGGCCTTTCCATGTGTTGTTCTTTCTGTCCCGAATATCCTTTGCAAAGTTGGCTTCTTCTTAACTTTCAGGCCTGAGCTTAAATTAAACCATTTTAGAGAAGACTTGTCTGACTTCTCTATCCTAAGTAGGTCTGTTCTGTTATTCCTAATCTCCGATTCCTGTGTTTTCTTTATAGAACTTATGCCATGTGTACTTCGGCTCTCTCCCTCCCGCACCACCTTTCCCTCCTTCCTCCTCACCTTTCCTTCCTTCCCTCCCTCCCTCCCCATTCCTTCCTCCGTTACCTTACCTTTCACGCTCCCTCCCCCTCAGCCTCCCTGTCTCCCTCCGTCCCTCCCTCCTTTCCTGACTAGTCTGCAAGCTCCTCGAGCCCAGAGCTCACGTCTGTTCCGTGCTTCGGCATACCCCGAGTCTGACATAGTACCTGCCAGTAGCTTAGCGAGTTCTTTCTGAAAGGATGAATGTGCCTCACCTGGCGCTTACAGCGCACACAGAAGGTCTGGTGACACTGGGGACACGTTGCCTCCAGCTGCTCCCGTTCATATATGAAGCCAAAAGAGCACTGTGGGTGCAAGAGCATAAGCTATCTGAGGCCTGGTCTGGCACCCTGCCCTCCCCCCACCCCCTCCAGTCAGCTCCCCTGCGCAGGGCACTTACCTGGGCACACCACAAGAACTTGGGGTCCCGCATGAGCACACCCTCAGTCAGCTTCTTGTGAAACAGTGCATAGGCATCTGGCTCCAGACTCTCCCGAAGCTGGGGACAGGATGCAGAAGCGGTGGGTGGGCAGGGTTCCTGTTCAAAGCCCAGGGCACCCCGAGTCCTAGGGACTGCAGTACCTGGATGTCAAGGGTAGAGAAGTAGCTGAGCAGCTGTGTGTCATCGGTGAGGTCGGGGCGGCCACAGGCGGGGCACACCATGTCGGTGATGTGCTTCTCCTTCAAGGCGATAGTGAAGTGCTGGCGGAAGCAGTCAGGGCAGATGGTGCACTCACAGGAAGTCAGGGCCTGCATCTACAGGGTGAGGCAGGGAGAGGAGCGGGTCTGAAGCCACAGCTGCCAGCCTGGGGAAGGGGCAGTAGCCAGGGGTCCACCGAGAAACCCGGGTCTAATTAATGACTGGCCAAGGCAGCAACCTCCAACAAGTGCCTGGCAGGCAATCTAAATGTCTGAAGACAGTCACGGGAGAAAAAAGACAACGGTGAGGCCTAAAGTAAACAGAAGAGCACCCTCCGAAGGCACTCACATTCAACTAAAAGCAAACAAACAAATAATATCTCTGAACTGACGATACTATAGAGATGGAGAACAGACTAGTTGTTGTCAGGTGACAGGAGGAAGGGAAGAAAGTTGCAACTAGGGGCGCCTGGGTGGCTCAGTCAGTTAAGCATCTGCCTTCGGCTCGGGTCATGATCCCAGGGTCCTGGGATAGAGCCCCGCATCGGGCTCCCTGCTCGGCAGAGTCTGCTTCTCCCTCTCCCTCTGCAGTTCCCCTTGCTTGTGCTCTCTTGCTCTCTGTCTCTTGTCAAATAAACATCTTAAAAAGAAAGAAAGAAAGTTGCAACTATAAAGGGGCTGCACCAGGGGGTTCCTTTGTGGTGATGGAACAATCCGTATCTTGGTGGTTCCGTGGGCCTACACGCGGGATAAAACGGCACAGAGCCACGCACACATCCATGTGAAAAATGAACAAGGTCTGCAGTCTAGCTCACATTGTACGAGTGTTTCTTTTTTTTTTTTTAAAGATTTTATTTATTTATTCATGAGAGAGAGAGAGAGAGAGAGGCAGAGGGAGAAGCAGGTTCCCCGCGGAGCAGGGAGTCTGATGTGGGGCTCGATCCCAGGACCCTGGGATCATGACCTAAGTTGAAGGCAGACGCTTAACCGTCTGAGCCACCCAGGCGCCCCCAGTGTTTATTTCCTGGTCTTGATATTGTACAGTAATTACAGAAGATGCCACCATTGGGAGAAGGTGGGTAAAGAGCACACAGGACTCTATACTATTTTTACAACTTCCTGAGAATCTACAATTATTTTAAAATAAAAAGTAGAGAACAAAACAAAACACAACATGTCCAGAGCCAGCCTAACTAAACTGGACTGTATTTGGCCCAAGAACTGCCATTTCTGGCCTAGAGTAAGCAGAGGCTCAGGAGATAAGAGGAGCCTGCTCCTGCCAACTGGATATTTGATGATGACGTTCAAGAATTCCTGGTCATTTTTTTGGTGCGCTAATGGTATTTGTGGTTATGTTTTCAAAGACTTTTACCTTTCAGAGATACATACTCAACTATTTACAGACTGACTATATGATGCCTAAGATTTGCTTTAAAATAATTCTGCGTGTGTGTAGGTGGAATAAAAACTGGTGAAGCACTGATGACTGCAGAAGCATGCTGATGAATACATGGGAGTTGGGAGAACTTGGACAAGGAAAGCTGACGTTTTGTGTTTGAAATGTTCCATAGTGGAACAGTAAAAATAAGGTGGGGGAGGAGGTGGCCTATTCCTGCCCTCCCCTTCTCAGACACCGTCCGGGGCACATGGGTAACTGCAGGGTTCAAAAGACAGGGCCGACGGGGGGCTGGGGCGGAGCAGGGCCCAAAGGGAAGAGAGTCATCCTGAGGCCAGGTGCAGGGGGGGCGGGCTTACCCGGTTGCGTGGCAGGGCCCAGCCGCACACAGCACACTCCTGAGCAAGCAAGCGGCGCAGGAAGGCCCGGTCCTGGCTGTGCCTCACAGCTTCCACCACGTCCCCCAGTTCATAATTCCTGGGTGTCTCCTGCAGCAGGGCCAGCGCCAGCTCCGCCCGGCCCCAGCTGGGGAGCGCATAGACTGCCAAAAGCCGTCTGACCAGACTCTACAACGTGATTCGGGGGGAGGAGTGGCTGTCAGACCCCAAGAATCCTACCCCTCAGCCTTCCCCCTGCTCCGCCAAGTGGATTCTCCTCCCGGCACCTGCTTATCTGGCCCATCCCAAGAAGGGGTGGGATCAGGGCCCTTGTCCCAGAGGCGCTGATGGAAGGGCTCCAGGCGCTGGCGCTGGAGCTCTGTCAGGGCCCGGGCCACATCACCTCCATGTTGGAACAATGCTTGAAGAGACCCCTCTTCAGGCCCAAAGCCCAGGGACCGGAGCTCCTGCACCTGAGAGGTGGGGGTGGAGAGTAGCGGAGAGGGAAATGGCAAGCAAAAGACAGTGTGAGAGGCTCTGAGATCCACAGTCCTCAACCCTGTCCCCCCCCCGCCCCTGCCCCGGCCAACACCGCTGGTACCTTCCTCCGCCGGGCCCTCACACACTCTTCCACAGCTTCATCAACATTGCCATGACGATCCAGCCAGGCTTTCCGGGCCTCCTGACAGGAAAAGGCACCCAGCCCTGGGTCCTGCTGTCCGGCCAGCTCGGCCACCATCTCCAGCACGTAGGGCAGCTCTGAGCGCAACCACTGCAGGGGCACCTCGGTGCCTGAGTACTGTAGAGCCGAGAAGACCTCCTCTGGACAGGCACCTGCAGCTTCCCCTTCCTAAGGCACAGTTGCACCCAGACAGATGGCCTATCAGGAAGGGCACCCTCCGCCCACCCTCTGCCCGAACCAAAATGCTGACAGTGGTTAGACGTATGGATCACGTGAGCAGCGCACGGTATGATACTTGTCAGGTGGGAAGCGTTCATTAAGAGGCAGCTGCCACTAACAACGTCAAGTTTTACAAGAACTTGTATTAATCCACGGTGGCCTTTCCCTTCCCCGACTAGCTCAACCCTACCTCGTCCCAGGCCTAAATCCTCACCCGGATCTTGGTCACTAGTTGGAGACCTTCCTCCCGCATCTTGTCTTGGCGCTGCTTCTCAGGGTCCCCACAGGAACTGGGCAGGGGGGCACTGAGGCGTCGTGGAGGCCCTGGCTCAGGGAGTCGCTCTTCCAGAGAGCTGGCATGGGGCCGGGGGGCATGCTGCACTGGGTTGGGGCTGCTGGTCCGGTTGCACATAGCACACACCCAGCCAGGGCCCGAGTTGCAGAAGGTACAGTGAATACAGTACCAGACTGGAGTCTGGGCAGAGGAGAGCAAAGTATCCCCCTGCTGGGAAGGCAAAAGAATGATCCGATTGAAAGCTGGCTGAGGCTCAAGATGGAAAGATAGGGAGCTGGGGGGAAGACACAGAGGAACTGAAGGAAACAGGAAATGAGGAAGTAGAGAATGGCCTGTGGTAACAGGTACAAATAAAGAGCCGGGAAGGCCAGGAATAGGTTACCTGAAGGGGCTGCAGGCAAATGCCAGTATCCCGAGAATCCACCACCAAGCTAGGAGGCTGAGCCAGCCGAGGTCGCTCACAGATGGCACATAGCACAGCTGCTGCCTCGTTCTCAAAGGTGCAGCTCTGGCAGGCCCAGCGACCCCGTGCAAGCTCAGATTCTAGGCCCCCAGCTCCTTGGGAACCCTCAATCCCTAGCCCCAACCCCTTACAGCCTCGGGGCCGATCACAGGCCACACAGAGCACTGCCCAAGATTCATTTAGCATGGCACAGGCAGCACAGTGCCAGGGCAGACGGGCATTTGTAGGATCAGGGGAAGCTTTCAGGGGAAGCACAAGAGAGCTGTCTCCCAAGGTCAGCACAGAGGTTGACTGGGTCCGTGATGGAACTGAGGCAGGTAAGCTGTAACAAAAGAGTAGAGATGGTCTGCTGAAGGAGCCCTGGTGCCTGGGTCCCTTATTCCCGGGCATCCCTCATTCTCTGTGGGACAACACAGACCCTGTCCTTCGTATATGTTGTTCTGTCTGGAACACTTCATACCCATAACCTGTTCAACGTTTAATTATTATCTTAAAGTTCACATCTTGCTGATAGATATCCCTAATGTGGCCTGACCCATACTAGGTGCTTAGAAATCCTACTGATTGGGTGCCTGGGTGGCTTAGTCGGTTAAGCATCTGCCTCCGGCTCAGGTCATGATCCCAGGGTCCTGGGATCGAGTCCCTGCATCAGGCTCCCTGCTCCTCAGAGAGTCAGCTTCTCCCTCTGCCCCTCCTCCCACTGGTTCTCTCAATCTCTCTCTCGCTCAACTAAATAAATAAAATTTCTTTTTTTGTTGTTTATTATCATTAAGCGATTTATTATTAATCCTACTGCCCTTTTTCTACATGAGTTTAATTTAGTATCAAATTAGTTCATACCATGTTACCTATCATGCAGATATTTATTTTTAATTAATCAATTAATTTATTTATTATGTTAGTCACCATACAGTACTTCATTAGGTTTTTTTTTTTTTAAGATTTTATTTATTTATTTGACAGAGAGATAGAGAGAGAGTACAAGTAGGCAGAGAGGCAGGCAGAGGGAGAGGGAGAAGCAGGCTCTCCACTGAGCAGGGAGCCCGACGCGGGGCTCGATCCCAGGACCCTGGGACCACGACCTGAGCCGAAGGCAGACGCTTCACCGACTGAACCACCCAGGCGCCCCCCCCTTTTTTTTTTAAGATTTTACTTTTTATTTATTTGACAGAGAGAGACACAGCAGAAGAGGGAACACAAGCACAGGGAGTGGGAGAGGGAGAAGCACGCTTCCCGCCGAAGAGGGAGCCTGACGCAGGGCTCAATCCCAGGACCCTGGGATCATGACCTGAGCCGACGGCAGACGCTTAATGACTGAGCCACCCAGGCGCCCCAGTACTTCATTAGTTTTTGATGTACTGTTCCCTGATTCATTGTTTGTGTATAACACCCGGTGCTCATTACAACACGAGCCATCCTCAATACCCATCACCAGGCTAACGCATCCCCCCACCCCCCTCCCCTTAAATAAATGAAATCTTAAAAAAAAGAAAAAGTCCTACCAATTGATCTGATCCTTTAGGCTAGGTTCCTCCTGTTCCTATCTATTTGCACAACATAATAATATATCTTGCTGTGACTGACACTTGCTTGATATGTATGTCTGTGACCTTGTGGAGGGCAATAACTGGCTGCTTGTCTTACATGAAACAGTCTTTAGCATAGAAACTGACATCCAGTAGATACTCAAACCACTGTAAGTTCTCTCAACTTCACTCCTACCCAGAAGAGAAGATCTCTCACCTGGGGGTCAGGCGGGTGGCCTGGGGGGCCCCAGGCAGGGTCTGGCGGAGGTGATGGGAACGGGATGGGTGTCCATGGAATAGGCGATCACAAGCTGGGCATAAGGCCTGTTTACAGGTTGAACAGTGCAGTGTGCCAGGGGCAGAGCCACAGAGGAAGCAGGGCCCAGGAGTGGAGCCTGGAGAACAGGAGAGAAAAAAATTGAACATCTTTCTGAAAAAGACCACGTTCCATCTGAATTTGCGGTGGGAGGGTACAAATCACAGACTACTTTTCAACATATCCAGACCCAAGGAAACAATTTTAATTTCTTTTAAGACAAGAAGATAAACAGAGGAGGGCCCCAAATGTCCATCAATATGGTCTACTAGAAACCGCCCCACCCCCCATTACAGGATGAGTAATACCTGGGGCAGAGGGTGTGGTGAGGGGGCCAGGAGCAATCTCTCTCAGTAAGGGGGCAAACTCTGAGAGCTGCAGTATCTGAGAAGAAAAGGTCAGGGCAAGGGTTTGGGGACACAGTCCCACAACCCCTGTCCCCTTTGGTCATCAGGTCTTAGAGCCCCATCCCTACCTTCCTTACATTATCCTCAACCTTGTCTTCCAGCAGCTGCTCTAGGGCTTGTTGTCTTGGGTGAGTATTCTGCAAACAAGGTAAGAAAAGTTCCCACCTGGAGTCCTAGGACAAGGCCCTCCCTCAAAACCCTGGTCTCCCAACATCCACAGGAAGACCAGCATGGGCAGTTCCCAGGTTGCTATGGGTACTATGCCCACGGTTCAGCAGCATGACGGTCCCCAGACTGCCTGTGGGAGTGAGGGTGGGCTCCCCAGACCTGGTATTTAAGTCCTCAGGACTAGAGACACTTCAGCATCTCACCTGTAACAGCAGGCTGAGCTCTGTCCGAAGCAGCAGTACTTCCAGTGTGACTGTAGCTACTTGGTGCTCATCTGGCTCTTCCTGCCCCTCAGGGAAACTCAACCCATCTGGTTGCTCTTCTGTGTAGCCATACAATCGCAGAACGTCCCGGCCCCCCTACCACACATTCAAACCAGTCACCATCCACCAGGCCCCCTTCCCAAAAGGGCTGGACCCCTTCCCATTAAGCACAGCCTCCGGCCCTTTCTAACCAACCCCCCAGGCCAGGCCAAGTCCCCTCCTCCCATAAGGGGCCCAGGGACTTCACCTGCACAGCATCCACCGTACTGCGAAAGACAGGGTTATTAAACTTGACCCCGCGCCAGTACCGGGGCCGCTGGGGGCTGAGGAGGTTGCGGCCATATTTCTCCAGGATGTTCAGGGCCGTGGACAGGGTGTTGAGGTAGTTTCGGGGCTGAGAGCAGGCAGAGAGCGCAGAGCTGTGAGCCCCGCCCTGGGCTCAGGTCCTCTGTCCCCCTCCCGAGCGGGGCCGGGCCTCACCTCCCCATGAGCATTGCAGCGGACCAGGCGTGCGGCGTCCAGCTGCAGGTAGCGGGCTGCTGGAGGCAGGGATGTGACCAATAGCGGCCGGAGTTGCTCCATGGAAAACACCTGCCCGGAATCCTTCCTCAGGGCGCTCGCCAGCTCCTCGCGGGCCGCCAGGAAGGCCCGCTCCTCCTCCTCCCCCGGCATCCTGAGACAGGAGTCAACCCCAGCCCCGTCGCCCGCCGGGACCTGGCGCAGGCTGTGCGCGGCCTGAGCGCCACCCCTCCCGCCTGGTGTCCGGCTTCGCGGCCCGACTCGGTCGGCGAAGCCGCCCCAGGTCACTCAGGCCACGGTCAGTCTTGGGCCCCGGGCCCCGCGCCAGGATTAGCCGGGAACAGGAAGCACTAGCAAAGAGGGCGGGATTGCGACCTGGTTTCAGGGGAAGGGGAGGGCTTTAAGGTTAGGACAGGGTGGGGTCAGGAAACTAGGAGGCGTGGCCAAGAGGAAGCCAGGGCCCAGCCAATGAGAAGGACAAATGGTCCCTGGCTCCTCCCCCAGAGAGCATCTGGGCCTTAAACGCCGAACTAGCGCTCTTCCCCTCCTTTCTCTAGTCTGGTTCCGCCCCTTTCCGGATGGCCCTAGGCGCGGGGTTACCTTATTTCCCTCAAAGCCTTCTCTATTTAGATCAGTCGGCCTCGCTCCGGTCCCCACCGGGGAATCTCCACGCTGCCGGGACTCAGCTTTGGCCGGTCTGGGCCCCTCAAGCGAGTCCTGCCCCTTCCCTCGTCGGTCTTGAAGGCAGGGCGCCCTCCCAGAGGGATCCCCCAAGACTGCTCCCTTCCATATTCCTACTAGACCTTCTCAGCCCCCGGCCCTCCCTCCCACTTCCACTCTGATCCCTCTCGAGCCCCTCCCTACAGTCGAGCCTTCTAGGGGGAGCCCCACCACTGAACACCCCCTTTCCCACTTTCCTACCCCTCCCACCCAACCCTGGACTTTCCTGGGACCGCCCTGACCCCTCCCTGGGAGCCCCCCCTTCTCCGAGGGACAGCCCCTGTTCGGTAGCCGCGGTCCCACTTTTATCCTAGCCCCTCCCTCGGACAGCCCCTGGGCCTGTGACCGAGTCCGCACCGCCTCTACTAGTAGCAGCAGGCCGAGAATGACTGAGGGGCTGCCTACGGTTTGCGGCCTGCCAGAGGGAGGGGGCAAAGAAGGAAGGGGGCGGGGCTGAGGGGGGCGGGCCTGGACGCGGGGAGTGAAAGCGAAAGGCCAGGCGGCGAGCCGGGAGACCGGAGATCTTGCAACTGGAGCAGCATGGCCAAGCCTAGTGGGGTGCGCCTGAGCGGGGAAGCCCGCAAACAGGTAATGGGGGATCGGGAGGCCAGGCTGGGTACTCCAGGGGACCAAGGCCGTGCCAGAGAACTCCCCCAACCTCTCCTTAGTGCTTTCACTTCTGCCGGGGGATTCCCAGATTCCTGCCCTCTGGCCAGTGTCTGTACTGAGCCTGAGCTTCCAGGGAAATCTGGCTTGTGGTAGGAAAGGCCTGAGCCAAGTTGGAGGGCATCCCTTTGTGGGTGGGATCTTACTCTTGACTACTGAGACCCTTAACCAACATCCGGGTACTGCTCTCTGTGCAGGTGGATGTCTTCAGGCAAAATCTTTTCCAGGAGGTAAGTCTTCTAGATTCAAGCGATTTGACTCGGAATCTTAGACCAGTACTTGAGGGCAGCAACCTCTCAGAGTGACCCCCAAACCCACCCTGGGCCCTACTTCCCTAATCAAACCTTCACCCAAGGCTCCTAATTATTGATCTCTACCTTTAATTTGCCTCCTCTTAATATTCTCTCCACCTCTGCTGCTTCCTCTCCCCTCTTTTGGTGTGGAGGGAAAAGCTGTGGCCCCAAAGTCCTAACCATGGTTCTGCCACTTCCCAGCTTGGGCAAGTCCCTTCACTTCTCATGGCTTCAATTTCCTTATTTGTAAGTATTGGAGTCAATGATTTACAAGGGCCCTTCCAGTCCTACTTCTCAGACACCTCTGGAGCATCTTCTGAGATTCCCCACCCTTGCAATGTAACCCACAGGCAGAGGAGTTCCTCTACAGTTTCTTGCCACAGAAAATCATACACCTGAATCAGCTCTTGCAAGTGAGTAGTATGGGCCCCTCCCACCCCATCCCAAGGCCTCTGTCCTCTCCACCCACCCCCCTCTAGATAACAACTGGGCTCAGCATGCAGAGAACAGTTATGAGTGGTGGACTGGAACCGTTGGGGTGGTGTGAGGCCTGAGCCTAGGCAGAGGGTTGGGTGGGCTGTGTGGAGGGAAGGCTGTGACTCAGAATGAGGGGAATAGGCTGGGCAGCCACTGACAGTGAGCTCTGTGCAGGAGGACTCCCTCAATGTTGCTGACCTGACCTCTCTCCGGGCCCCACTGGACATCCCCATCCCAGACCCCCCACCCAAGGATGATGAGGTGAGACACTCGGGGTGCAGGGCTTAGACTATAAACCAGGTGGAGATGATGGCTCTCCAGCCTCCAAGACTTTTCTAAAGCCACTGTCCCCCTTTTTACCTTAGATGGAAACAGACAAGCAGGAAAAGAAAGAAGGTAAGAGAGGAAGGGGTGGCTAGGGAAGAGGAAACGACACATTGCCTGCTGGATGAGAAGGGGCCTGAATGCTCTCTTTTTCACAGTTCCCAAGTGTGGCTTTCTCCCTGGAAATGAGAAGGTTCTTGTCCTCCTTGCCCTGGTTAAGCCAGAAGTCTGGACTCTCAAAGAAAAATGCATTCTGGTAAGCCTGAGAACTGCGAGAAAGAGAAAGGGAAGACTAGCCAGGCCCGGCCCTAGTCTCCTTGAGAGATGCAAGTCCTTCATTCAAGGACCTATTCCTGACATAGGAAACTTCCTCTGTGCTTTGGGTTTCGATACCTTGTGTTCTCATTCTGCTAGACCTCTGATATCACAATGGTATCCCTGTGTAATCAAGAGACTGTGCTGTTTCCACCTCCATAGTGTCAGAACCCACCTCTGTACCAGGTACACAGTGCAGGTGTTGTGCCATCATGAGTTGGTTTAAGAGCTTGGGCCCTAGAGACTGCTTGGGCTCAAATTCTGACTCCATCACTTACCTCGTTGGTTACCTTAAATAAGTTTCTTGGACACTCTGTGACTCAGTTTTTTCATCTATTGAGTGGGTACAATAAAAATATGTATCTTAAAAAACTGTGAAGATTAAATGAGATATATATATGTAGTACAGTGCCTGGCACTTAATAAATCCTCAATTAGGGGCACCTGGGTGGCTCAGTCGGCTAAAGCGTCTGCCTTTGGCTCAGGGTCCTGGGATTGAGCCCTGAGTCGGGCTCCCTGCTCGGTGGGGAGCCTTCTTCTCCCTCTCCCTCTGCTGCTCCCCCTGCTTGTGCTCGCTCTCTTTCTCTCAAATAAATAAACCTTAAAAATAAATAAATAAATATAGCTGTTATTAGGAAGTGGCAGTAAAAGGAAAAACCCAGTAAGTTTGTTGAATGATTCCTCCATGATCATAATTTAGGTGATCACATGGATCCAGCACCTGATCCCCAAGATTGAGGATGGAAATGACTTTGGGGTGGCAATCCAGGTAAGAAAAGGGTGTATGAGGACATTGAGAGCAGGGAGAGACTTGGGGAGTGAGAGATAGGAACTAGATATGACCTGGGAGGAGGAGGAAGATGGTGGGTGAAGGAGGGAGGAGATGAAGTGTTTTTCTTGCCTCCCATCTCTCTCTCTCTCTTTTTTTTTAATCACAGGAGAAGGTGCTGGAGAGGGTAAATGCAGTCAAGACAAAAGTAGAAGCCTTCCAGACAACCATTTCCAAGTGAGGGCAGCTGGAGGGCCAGCACGGGGGTGCTGCAGGGACATTTCTTCGGGATTCCCAAAGCTGGGCAGTCCCATCAGGACAATGGGGGGCTCTGGGAAGGATCTGAGGGAGTATCTCTCTCTCACTACCGGTTCCTGTGTTTATTCCCTTGCTTTTGGCAGGTACTTCTCAGAACGCGGGGATGCTGTGGCCAAGGCCTCTAAGGAGACTCATGTAGTGAGTAGATAGTCACCAGGCTTTTAGCTGAGGCTGGCTGGGGTTGGGGCAAGGAAGAGGGACTAGAGGTCTTCCTTGTCTGTTTTCTGACTTTCCCAATGTGGAAAATACCAAGCCAAGAGCATTGGCTAGAAAAACTGATTTGGGCTTCAGAAACCTGGACCCCTTTCTCGGCTTGATCCTGTGGGATTCCATTTCTTAGTGCTGAGAAGGGGCTCATCCTCAAGTTACCTATTCCCTATATGAGGAAACCAGATTAATGTCCCAACCTCCCATGGAGCTGACTCAGCTTTGCCTCCCACATCCCAGATGGATTATCGGGCCCTGGTGCATGAGCGAGATGAGGCAGCCTATGGGGAGCTCAGGGCCATGGTGCTGGACCTGAGGGCCTTCTATGTGAGTGTGGAGTAAGCCCCTATGGGAGATGGTTGAGGGGGATGGGGGAGAAGCCAAGAACCTGACTGCCACCCTTCTGGCCTTCTTCCAGGCTGAGCTTTATCATATCATCAGCAGCAACCTAGAGAAAATCATCAACCCAAAGGGTGAAGAGAAGCCGTCTATGTACTAGTCAAGGGCCAGAAAAAGAAAATAATAACAATAATAATAAATGACCTATGCTTTGTGTGAATTATCTCTGCTGTGTGTCATTCATTCAGAAGGCATTTATTGAGTGTTACCTATGTCCAGACACCGAATGTGAATGTGGTGGCAGGAAAGAGAGGGGATGCCATGAAGCCAAAGATGAATGGGAAACCCATCCTGTTCTTAAGAAGTCATCCTAAAGAACAGGGTGTAAATTGTGACATGTCGTGACAGCCATACAGATAGCCTGTATTTGGGAATTTCACAAGATTATTTCAAACATCTGGGGGGCTTGTGAGTGCTTCCTGGAAGAAGTGGCATTTGCACAGACCCCTTATAGGAATAATCAGGCTTTGGACTGAAAGCTGAGCAAGGAGAAAGCTCCGGGGCTGAGATCAGGGAAAGACGAAAGAACAACACTCATCATCAGCTCAGTGCAAGCCTGGAGAGGGAGTGAGGTTTCATTCATTATGGGTGAATGGTGGGACTCCTTCTCAAGAGCTGACAAGGGGAAAAACGCTCCCAAGGCATTATGTTGAAGGAAATTATACCGCAGGACATTAAGGGAAGGATGGGTCTGTAAATTTTTTTGTCCTCTTACCCCCTCCTTCAGCCAATTGCCGCCTTTATTTCTGCAGAGACTACATTAAGGAAACCAAGGGCCAGATATCCTGTAGTGGCAAAGGTAACAGGGCTCATCAGTGACGGAGCTGGCCTAGAGTACAAATCCATTCATTCCATAGTAGGAGCAAGGCAGTGCGCTTGTGTCCAGGTTCGGAGATCGAGCGCTCTGGGACACCCCACGCGGGGCGCGCGCTCCAACCTCCTGGCTTTGCTGGGCCTGTGGGGGCGGGCGGCACAGGTGTCAGACGAAGCCATCCTGCAATCCCGGACCGAAGTCGAGTAGCCTAGCCAATCAGCGTGCGGGCAGTTCTCTTTAGTTTTCAGTTGTGGGTTCTTTCCAGTTCGCGGGAGACAAAGGCGGGGCAAGGTTTGGACGCGGCCGGTGATTGGGCAAAATGAGAACCTTTAAGCCTATCAAAGAGCACCACGTGGGCGGGACCCCAGAAGCGGGTGCTGCTTACCGCAGCGGGCCGGGAGTCCCCCAGACCCGCTAGGATCTGCGGCCGCCAGCCGGGGGCGGGCAGAGGCGGAGTTCGGCGCTGCAGCATGCAATCCGGACCGTCTGCGTTCTGGGCCAGGTGGGGGCTGGGCGCCGGGACCCAGGTCCCCGGGAGCCGGCGGGCTGCCTTCGCGCCGAGTCAGCGTCACTGCCGAATCTAAGTGAGGGGGCAGAGCGAAGGGCCAAGGAAGGCGCCGGGGAGGGAGCTTCGCGGACGCGAGCTGGGGCCCCGCTGGCCATGGGGGAGGTGGAGATCTCGGCCCGGGCCTACGTGAAGATGTGTCTGCACGCCGCCCGGTACCCGCACGCCGCCGTCAACGGGCTGTTGCTGGCGCCCGCTCCGCGGTCGGGAGAATGTCTGTGTCTCACCGACTGTGTGCCCCTGTTCCACAGCCATCTGGCCCTGTCCGTCATGCTGGAGGTCGCCCTCAACCAGGTGCCGCCGCTGGACGCCCACCGACCACCGCGAAACCCCCTAACACCCCTAGCCCAAGCCCATCCCCGGCCTCTTGGCAGCAGTGCGCACCTACAGGGCGGGCGGCACGATTGAGTTTCTGATGGCCCCTTTCCCACGGCAGGTGGATGTGTGGGGCGCGCAGGCCGGTCTGGTAGTGGCTGGGTACTATCATGCCAATGCAGCTCTGGACGACCAGAGGTGAGTGGAGTAGCCAGAGGCAGAAGGCTAAGGGTTATGGGATGGGGGATCAAGAGAACTCTTGGACATTCCTTTCATCTTTCCTTCGTCAAATGCTTAGGAGCAGGGACTATATCCACCAGGCACTAGGCTGGGTACTGGAGTGAGGGAATATAAAGAAATATGAAGGAGCTCCCTGGAGGAGCTGTGGTGGGGGTGGGGAGCATAGCTGTGTATCAATAACAGGCTGACACCTGGCTTTAACTGAGGTAACCCCCGCCAAGTGCTGAAAGAACACAGAGGAAACCCAACCAGCAACTTTGGGGAAAAAAAAAAAAGGAAATGTCCTTATATATAGAAAAAGTTATCTACTTACGTATTAATCATGTATCTGGATCAAATTATACACAGTTTTGTAATTTGCTTTTCTCACCTCACTTAGTAAATATCTGCCATTTTTCCATCTCTACACCAAGATTTACCTTATCCTAACAGCTATATAGTATGAGTATGGAAGTACCATGATTTATTTAATGCCTTAAACATTGATATTGTTTCCCATTTTTTGTTAATACAGACACTGTACAATTATTACAGTAAATTATTTATAAGTGGAATTTCTGGGTCAGCATATACTGTTTAAATTATGCCAAATTACCCTCCCAAAAGATCACCTTTGATCTCCACCTTGACCAACAATCTGAGCACCTGTTTTCCACTGCACTCAAGCATTAAGCAGTTGTGTATGAAGCTTCAAGCAGGCCTGACCCCCCAGACCTGCTACAGGAGACCTGGGAGGTCCAGCTCAGATGGACAGGGTCTACCCATGGTCAGCTCCTCACTCCTCTGATCTTCCCTCTATACAGCGCTGGGCCTCTGGCCTTGAAAATCGCTGGGCGGATTGCAGAATTCTTCCCTGGTGCAGTCCTTATTATGGTGAGGTTTGGGTTTCAGGGTGGGGAGTTGGTGAGAAAGTAGGAAGGGGAATCCTTGAAACCCTCACCAGACCTTCCTTGTCTGCACAGTTGGATAATCAGAAACTGGTGCCTCAGCCTCATGTGCCCCCCGTCATCGTCCTGGAAAACAATGGTGTCCGCTGGGTCCCCAAGGACAAGAACTTGTGAGTGCCCCACTCCCTTCACCTCTTCTTGGAAGCCCACAGCTCCTGGGCCTCCTCTGTCCTTGATCTTGCCCCAAGGGTCCTTCTCTAGATGCTAACCTCTGCCAAGTGTCTGGCCCCCTGCTGAATTTGACCTCCATGGGGGTTATTATTTCAGAGTGATGTGGAGGGACTGGGAAGAGTCACGGCAGATGGTGGGAGCACTACTGGAGGGCCGGGCCCACCAGCACCTTGTGGACTTTGATTGCCACCTTGACGACATCCGGCAGGACTGGACCAACCAGCAGCTGAACACCCAAATCACCCAGTGGGTGGGTCCCACCAATGGAAATACCTGAGCCAGGGCTCGGGGGGGAGGGGGGGAGGGAAAGGGTCAGGATCCAATAAAGAGACTTGGGTTGAAGGACAATGGTATGACTATTTATTATGCCTGGGAGGCAAGGGGAGGGAGAAACCTCAACAGGCTGAAGTTGGGGAAAGTCTGGAGTCCTCTGTAAAAGATAGGAAGGTCTCTGCTGGACCCATTACGGAATGAGAGAAGGCTCTCAATAGATCATTCCTTTTGTTTCTCCCCTGGGCTTCTTAAGCTTCTCGAAGTTCTTCAAGATGATGTCATATAACACAGCCTACAGGGCCAGAGAGGAGTGGGGGTCAGCCACAGGCCCCCAGTGGCTCCTGTGCCCCATTTCTAGCCTTATGGAGAAGCTAAGTTCTGTGACCCTTCACCCCCAGCCTGTCAGGGAGTAGGTGGCCTAGGAAAGCTCCCTCTGTCCCCCACCCCCTTGCTTCCTCACATAAGCGTTGCGGATCTCCATGACCATCAACCGGATGTCCCGGTACTCTGCTTCATCCAGCTCGTGCACCAGCTGCCGATAATCACCCTGTGGGAGTCTTGGGTCAGGTCTGACTTCAGATGTGTCCTTCCCCCACCATGTACCCTGACTTGGGCCTCACCTACCACGTGGGGCTGCTTGGCTGCTTTGGTCACAGCATCGCCCCGTTCAGAGAAATACCTGTAGGAAGTAGAAGGGTATGGAGTGGGAGAAGGAAGAGGGAGCCCAGGCCTCTGTCCAAGGCAAAGGTGGAGTGTGCATGCACGTGTAGGTGGGCAGTCACTCACTTGGAGATTTGAGTGTGGAAGCCTTCCAGCTTGGTGTGAAGGGTGGTCATCAGCTCAAACACCTTCTCCTGGGGAAAGAATGCAAGGGGGAAAGTGGAAAGCAGCATGGACTGGAGTAGTAAGGAGGGCAGAGGAGTGGGGTAGCTCTCTCACCTGGACAGCCACTCCAAAATTGTTCCCATCCTCAATCCGAGGTATCTGCAGCTGCAACCAGGTGGTGACCTAGGAGGAGGGAAAGGCATCAAAGCCACAACAGCTCCCAACCTACTTCCCAGGTTCCTGTCCTCTGCTTCCCTGCCCACGATCAGGGGGAGTTATGCCAAGTCCGTGCTAAGCCCCAGGGCCTACAATTCTGGCTTCATTTGCTGTGCTCTCTCCTGCTGAGACCCGGCTGGTGCTAAGCCCTACCTGATAGGGACCAAGGAGGACAAAGGGTTAGGTCTGAAGCCTGGGGGTGGGAGTGGGAGGGCTCACCAGGTTGAGCTGCTCAATGACATCCTTGATCTCAGGCTTTAGACGCTGAAGGAGGACCACGATCTTCTCATTGCAGTTCACTGGGCCACAGGGAGGACCTAGGCAGTGGGCAACGGGTCAGTCACCAGGCTGGGACTGTGTGAGGGCAGGGAAGAGCAATCCCTGGGGAAGAGCAATCCCTGGGGAAGAGCTCCTAGGAGGTGAGACTCAAGTCCGTTCACGGTGGTACCTTTGTCTTCGTCTTCCCCTTTCTTCTTTTCATCTTTGTCTTCCTTCTGCAGGGAGAGAGGGGCTCTTGGCAGTCAGGCCTAAGGTTGATTTTTCCCATGGTTGGGTCCCTCCTCCCAGCTCTTCCCGGCTTGCCTCCTGCTGTTTCTTCCGTTCCTCTTTCTCTTTCTCCTTGACTGGATCAGGCACTGGGATGTCCAACGGGGCCTTCAGATTGCTCAGGTCGGCTTCGTTGAGAGCCGGCTCCTGGTGCAGGGTGGGAGGAGAGCTGGAGGCAAAGGCATCCCTCTCGCCTCACTCTCATGGCTCCCCAGACCCCCCCCTTGACCCCTACTCTCTAGCTTTCTGCTGCCCCCAGTACCTTTAAAAATGCATCCAACTCAGAAATCTTCTTGGGGAAGTAGCTCCCCAGCAGGTTCTCTGTCTGTGTGAGGTGGGGGTGGGGGAAGATGGGGGTCAGAATCACATGTTCTTCCTGGCAGTGAAGCAGGGCTGCCGCTGCCCAGCAGGGAAGGGTTGAGCCGTGGGAGTTAGGTAGGAGTGGGGTGTTGATGGGGCAGGTCTTACCTTGGTACACAGGTCTTCACGGAACACGTCCACCTGTGGGACACAGGCAGCCCTTCAGACACCTGGCTTTATGGCCAGTTCATATGAGGACCATTCCCTTAGGGTTGTGTAGGGCCTGACCTGGGGAAGGGTGGAATGCATCCCGTGGGGTTGGGGAGGGTGAAGTGAATCCCCGTGGGGCTGGATGTGGGGGATGAGAACATTCCCGGCGGTGAAGGGCGAATGGTCCAAGTGAGAACAGATCCCTCGGGTCTCCTGGGCTGTACAAGGAGGGGTGTAAGAGCCTCTGCGACTGGGGCAGGGACGTACCCTGTGGAGTGGGCCGGGGGCCCTCCCGTGGGAAAAGCCATGAGGTGGCAGGGCAGCTCCGGCACCCTGTCTGTGTGTGGCCCGGGGCCCCGCGCCAGCGGACTTCCCCTCCACGCCAGCTCTCCGCTTCACCGCACCCCGCTGAACCTCGACCTCCTGGCCTCTCCCGGCACGCGGACCTCGCCTGTCTCTCCCGGCCAGGGCGCAGGTGCTCCTGGCACCGAGGCTCACGTGGGCTCCGATCGACCACGACCCCAACCCGCGACGGGGGCCGGGGGGCCGGTCACGGACGCCTGCAGCCTTTCGGAGCCACGCCTCCCTAATGGGCCCCTCCTCGAACCCGCAGCGCTCACCTTGGCTTGGGCTTCAGGCTGGACCCTGAGCGTGGCCATGGCCGGGGCGGGGGGCCTAGCGCCGCACGAGAAGCGGAGTGTGTACGGGGAAGAGAAAGCGAAAGCAGCGCTCGCCACCCGCACGGCCTTCCTGGGTAGCGGGGGAGCCGAGGTACTGGAGGGGGCGGGGCCAGAGCCGGAGGGGAGGGGGCGGAGGGCGGCAGCCGCGGCCGGGCTCCCCCTGGAGGCCGAGAGGAGCGCTGCCACCGCCTCCTCCGCCCGGCGGCCCGTCCCAGCCTGCCTCCCCCTCCCCGCCCTGCTCCCGAAGCCCAGCCTCTCCCTCCCCGCCTCCTCGCTTCCCGCCTTTCGTCTCCCAGCCTACTGCCACTATCACCCCCACACACGCTTCTTTCCACGCCCAGCCTCCCCACGCACCGCGGGCCCGCCTTCCCGCCTCCCGGAGCCAGTGCCCTCCTCCCATCTCCCTGCCTCCGGACTCCTCTGGTTCTCTTCTGTCCCTGTTCGGCCTGGGACGGTGATAAGCCTTATCTGGCGCTCTTCCATCTTTTCTGGCCTCCCTTGCCTAGTCCTGGCTCCACGGGCATCGTCTGGCCCATGTGGTGACATTCAGACGCTGTCACCACTCCAACCCAGGCCCCGGTCAGCTCCCTCCTGACCCATGTTGTGGACTACAACCCCCCTATACTCTCCACACAGACCTCTGTCTGGCTTAAAGCTCTTTCTCAGTTTCCTGTTGACCTTAGAATGAAATCTAAACGGCTTTCCTGGCCCAGAAGGCTTGCCTGGCCTGCCTGGCCCCTGTTCTGCAACCTCATTTTCCACTGCTTTCCCCCTTCCCTTACACTTGCAAATAGCTGGGCCTTCCATTGTTGCTTAAACCCGATGTCAACATTCATTCCTGTCTCAGGTACTTTGGCCTTACCGATCCCTTTGCCTGACACACCCTTTCCGCCACCTCGGGTTGTCGTTAGGTTCTCAGCTTAGGTTCTCAGCTTAAATATCACCTCTCCAGAGGGAACTCTCTCCATCATCCTTTATAAAGTACCTCCCTGCCAAGTCTCTATTACAAACCAGCCTGTTGTAGTACATTCATAGCACTGGAGCTCTCTGATATTAGCCAGTTTATTTTGGGGGGATAGTGTGGTTTAGACCAGGGGTTGTTGGCAAACTTTTTCTGTAAAAGGCCAGATAGTAAACATTTTAGGCTCTCGTGGGCCATATGGTGTCTGTAGTAACTACTCAACTCTGCCCTTAGAGCAGGTAAACAGCCATACCTAAATGAATTAGCAGGGCCAGGTTCCAGTAAAACTTTCTCTATGGACACTGGAATTTGAATTCTGTGTAATTTTCACATACCATGATATATTCTTCTTCTTCTTCTTTTTTTTTTTTCAATCATTAAAAATGTAAAAACCTTTCTTAACTCTCAGGCCATACAAAATCTGGCCACAGGAGGGCCGTAGTTGCTGGTCCTCTGTTTAGAGCACAGACAATGGACCCTTACTGCCTGGGTTTATAATCCTGGCTTTGATATCTACTAGCTGTGAACAAGCCACTTAACCTCTGTGCCTCAGTTTTCACAACTGTACAGTAGAAACGTTACCAAACCCACCTGATAGTGGTGGTGTTGTTATGAGGGCTTAATGTCTTGATTTATAGGAAGAGCTTAGAGACACTTAGAATGCTGCCTGAAACATAGTAAAGCGCAAGAGAAGTGTTTGCTGTTATTTGTGAGTTTCTCATCTGCTTCCCCCATTAACCCACCAGCCCCCAAACAGCAGAAACCTTGTCTTCCTTATTCACAAGGCATGGAACTATGCTTGGCTCAATAAATACCTATTAAGTAAGTGTGCCCAGACAGGCAGGCCCTTAAGGAAGGTGGAAGGGGGAATTCAGTGAAGGAGGCAGAAAAAAACAATCAACCAGGCTGGAGACGAAGCACCTGCTCAGCAGGAGTGCTGCCTATACCGACGGGTACTCTTACCTGCTCTGGCATTGCCGGTCCTTGATATCTGAGCCCCCCAGAGAGCTTGAAGTCTGCGAGGACTGGGAGACTTGAAAGGACAGCAGGAAGGATGGAGAGCAAGCAAAGAATGGCTGAGGGACGCGCGCGAGACTGCCTGACTCCCTTCTTACCCTTCCCACCCTTTCTGAGTCCCCCCAACCAAATGATGAGCAGAGCCCGAGGTAGGCCAGGTTTGCCTTTATTTCTTTCAGTTATGCTTGCGGCTGGAGTGGGGCCGAGGAAAGAGCCCGTGGCCCGGGCTCCCTGGAGACCAGGGCTGATGATACCAGCTGCCATAGGTGAGGTACCAGGCAAAGGTGCCCACCGCGGCACCCACCACCTTGTGGGTGTACTGGTGGAAATAGATGACGGTACAGAGCAGCAAGAAGTTCCAGAGGCCCAGCAGCAGCACGTTGAGCAGGAAGACGAGGCGGAGGGGGGCCCCGGCTGGCAGCCCGTGGGCCAGATACTTGGCGAACACTGCGGCTTCCTCAGCCATGAGCAGACAGCAGAAGGTGAGCAGGAAGGTGTGGGAGGAGACGGTGTAGCCCCGCCACTGGTGGCCAGCTGCCAGGCAGCTGCGGCGGTCAGGAAGCTCGTGCAGCAGCAGGCCTTGGGGCAGAGGCTCGAAGCAGGAGCCAGTCAGGTCCTCGATGAGCAGGAAGGCCCGGCCGGCCCCCCGCCACACTGCCGCCCCCACCACCAGCCGGCTCAGGTGCCTGGCGGTCACGGCCACACGCCGCGTAGCCAGGAACACCACCAGCAGCACGAAGCCCCCCAGGAAGGTGCATGTCCAGCCCCATGCCGAATTCACAAATTTTCTGTGGGCACAGAAGAAGGGAGACTAGCTACTGAGACCCGCCTGCGCCCCATCTTCCACCCCATCTGTGTTCCCATCCCTGCTCTGTCCCCTGCCCTACATATCCTCACTGGTTCCCTTCCCCCCCCCGCCCCCCCAGCCACTTAAACCTTGCCGTCTCCTTAGAGGCCCATTCAGCCTTTGAGGAGCCGTATTTCCTCTTCAGCCCTGCTCCTGATTTCCCCTGGACCCTAGGACTCTGTTCCCCTCCCCCTCCTCCCAATTTCTACTCAACCTCTTAGCCTATTTTTAGCGTCCAGACTGGCAGCACGACAGAAGCCTGGAGGAGGGAGCTGGGATCCCAGAGTGCAGGGAGCCGGCGCCCACAGCCTCCAGTGGACTCACATGTTGAAGAAGTTGCCGTGGCTGGCGAAAATAGTCCGAGGGTTGACATGGAACTGCAGAAGGGGCCCAAAGATGACCACTGCTGCCAACCAGGCATGGTAGAGGCGCCGTAAGCAGGGGCTGCCCAGGAGGCGGGCGGCCTGTTCACTTCCAAAGTACAGCAAGGCAGAGGCCACCCAGAGCAGCACCCTGACCAGGCAGCCTAGCAGCGCCCGGATTTGGGCCCCGGCCCCCAGCCCTGCCCCCACCACCGGCCCCCGCTCCATGTTCCCTCCCCTCCCCACTACCCGCTTGCTGTGCCGGGTAGCTGAGGAGGGGCTGATGGGGCCCCCCCTGGACAAGGACGGGCAGTGACAGGTGTGGCAGACACAGGGCAGAGCCCTGGTGGCAGCTGGCAGGCGGGGGAGAGGGGCGGGGGGCAGTAAGGGGCCAGGGTGGAGGGCTGCCACGTCAGCAGGGTCCTAGCTTTGGTTGTGTGTCCTGACAGTGGCCTGTGTCCTTTCCTTTTAGCTCTGTGTCCCCAGCTCCAACCATGTTCGAGTTCATGTTGGAGGGCCAGGCCTGCGGTTCAGTGTTTTGTCCACAGCCTGCCTGGGCCTGCCCATCTATTGGGTCAACCAGTCACCCCCGCCCCACCCCAACCTTACCATGTTTGCTCTGCAGGGAAATCAGGGGTCATGGAGATTCAAACTAACCAACCCTTGGAAGCCATTTAAAAAAAAATCTGTCTGCCTCGTCATCAGTGTGATCCAACCCCTCTCCTAAATTCTGAGCACAAGAGCCCACACTGCAGGATGCACAAGATGGCTGTGCATGGCACCATGTCCAAGTTAGGCTGGGGGGAGCACACCAGCAGGGGTATCCACTTAGGTGCACCATGACCCTAGGGCTTGACCCAGCCCCAGCCCCTGTCTGGTGTGAGGGACTCTGAGTGGCTCTCTGGCCCTATGTAAACTGTGGTGGTTACGTAATGCACAAGACATCAGATCTAAGATGGGACCATTCTTTGGTACGGTTATTACGAAGGCCAACAGATGAAACTCAAGTGTCCTGGGGTGCCTGGGTGGCTCAGTTGGTTAAGTGTCTGCTCAGGTCATGATCCCAGGGTCCTGGGATCGAGTCCCACGTCGGGCTCCCTGCTCAGTGGGGAGTCTGCTTCTCCCTCTGCCTCTGCCACTCCCCCTTCCTATGCACACACTCGCTCTCTCTGTCAAATAAATAAAATCTTAAAAAAAAAGAAATTCAAGTGTCCTGTGGAAGGTGTATTGTATGAGAGATGGTGGTGGCCCAGGCTGGATTTTCAGGACTCCAAAGATTAGGCTCACTGCCACGTGATGGGGGTGGGGGTGGGGGTGACCCTACAAGGAAAATCCCCACCTTGAAGCCCATCAAAACCTTAGGTTGTATCCTCCAACCAGTTACCCTGGGTCCTAAGTCTCACATTGGCCTCCCAGCCTGACCCCTGGGGCTGGAGCCACAAGGCAGAGAGCAACCTACCCAAGGGATGTCCCTGTTATTCAGTAACTGTTCTGAGATCCTTTTTTGTCACCCTTCCTCATTCCTCAGAACTGGTGGTGGGATTTCAGAGTACAGTGGAGGCCCATGAAGTAGTGAAAGGAATGAGCAAGCAAGTACACCTGGGTTCTGAACTGTGTGACTTTGGGAAAATCAACTAATCCTCCTTGGTCCTCAGTGCCCACATCCATAAAACGGTCAAGATGGATTCTTCAATCAGATTCCTTCCAGATCCTAAAGCCCATACTTCAACATAGTTCCTGCTCATGGACCCTAACAGGAAGACCTATAGAACCCCTCACACACCTTTGACAAAAAATTTTTTTTAAAGATTTGATTCCTTTATTTGAGAGAAAGAGAGAGCATGAGTAGCGGGGAGGGGCAAAAGGAGAGGGAGAAGCAGATTCCCTGCTGAGCAGGCTGGATCCCAGGACCCCAGGATCATGACCTGAGCCAAAGGCAGACACTCAACTGACTTAGCCATCCAGGAGCCCCACAAAAAATTTTTCATTGTAATTTTAAATAGTTGCGCAGGACATAATTTCCAATGCATTCTCTCTCTCTCTTTCTTTTAAATATACCCAATGGAATCTAAATACTACAGTGATTATGTATCTTACCATTTTCCATTTAAAAAACATGTGACAAGATCTTAATAGTCAGAAATTATATTTCCATTAGACTTCCCCCACACAAGTTATCCTAATGTTTTTACGCCTGAACGTTTTGTTGATCACACTTGTCTGCCAAAAAAATGTATATAATTTGAAACTTAATTTTTATTTATTTATTTATTTATTTTAAAGATTTTATTTATTTGACAGAGAGCAAGAGAGAGAACACAAGCAGGGGGAGTGGGAGAGGGAGAAGCAGGCTTCCTGTGGAGCAGGGAGCCTGATGCAGGGCTCGATCCCAGGATACTGGGATCATGACCTAAGCAGACGCTTAACAACTGAGCCACCCAGGCGACCCTAATTTTTTTTTTTTAAGATTTTTTAATTTATTTTTTGACAGAGAGAGAGACAGCAAGAGAGGGAACACAAGCAGGGGGAGTGGGAGAGGGAGAAGCAGGCCCCCCGCAGAGCAGGGAGCCCGATGCGAGACTCGATCCCAGCACCCTGGGATCATGACCTGAACAGAAGGCAGACGCTTAACAACTGAGCCACCTAGGCGCCCCAAAACTTAATGTTTTTTTTAACGATTTACCCATTTATCTTAGAGAGAGAGGGCAAGCACACAAGCGGGGGGAGAGGCAAAGGGAGAGGGAGAGTATCCCAAGAAGACTCCTGGGAGATCATGACCTGAGCCAAAACCAAGAGTTGGCTGCTTAATTGACTGAGCCACCCAGGCGACCCTGAAACTTAATTTTTAAGTATTTCCTGTGATCATAAGGCCCTAGAAGTTAAAACATTTTTTTTCTGGATAGATTTCTCATAATAATTGTTAGTAGTACAAAATATATAATTAGTATAGCAAAGATTTCACACATTGTGATGATAATAAACTCAAACTGTATTGGAAATGCAACTCTTAATTAGAAAAATGGATGGTACTTGGGGCCTTGATTAAAGGAGGCTTTGAGGGGCGCCTGGGTGACTCAGTTAGGGGTCTGCCTTCAGCTCAGGTCATGATCTCAGGGTCCTGGGATGGAGTCCCGCATCAGGCTCCTTGCTCAGCGGGGAGTCTGCTTCCCCCTCTGTCTGCCACTCCCTCTGCTTGTGCGCGCTCTCTCTTTCTCCCTCTGACAAATAAATAAATAAAAATCTTTAAAAAAATATAAAAGAGGCTTTGAGGATGTTAATAATTTTAATTTGCTTGTAATTTTGGTGCCCTGGAGGTAATACAGGTTCTGGGTGAGATGGGTGGCATGTCTGGGTTGAAGTGGCAGAAGGGGAACAAGGCGGGCCGGTGGGCAGGGAGACTGGCATGCTAGCTTCACATGAGGCAGACCAGAGCAAAGAGAACACATGTAGGCTGGGCAGCTGGACAATCTATTCTTTTAAAACTACCTGTTTTGCTGTGAAAGAGGTATCCCTTTTACCCCCGGCTGTGTCTTTGAGAACCCCTGGAGGTGTGCATCCTGGTTCGAAAATTGCATTAGGGATAATGAAATGTCATGGGGACGGAGCGATCAGAGCTGGATGTGAAGCCCGACCAACTGCCCTACTGACCACACCACAGCTTTGCTCTGGGGCATGTCGCCTGATCTGTGCACGCTGCCATTTCCTCACCTGTACAAAGTGTGGCTGGGAGGGTGGATGAGGTCCTGGGTGTGAACCACCCAGATGGGGCCCCGAGTCAGTGCCCACCAGGTTCTCTCCGGTTCTGGGCTGCTTCTTCTCATAGACCGGACCAGCGCCAAGGCCATCCCCAGAACAAAGCTGATGTGGGTGTTCCAGGCTCTAATCTAAACTGCGCTTACTTCCTGCTACCTTGATTTCTACTCGCTACAAGTTTCTAAGTTCAGTGAGGGAGTTGTCTGTTGCAGAGCTCAGTTAACAAATGATTTTGGTATTTCTCTTCATCTTGGGGGCATCAAAGGGGGATTTTTCCCCACAGAGAAGCATATCTGAAGGCTTTGTCAAAACTATTTTCTTGAAGGGAGAGGATAAAAGACCTCAGATAGGAAAAAGAGACAGAGACAGACACTGAGCCAGGTTCCCACAGAGAATTTATTGAGGGAGCCAAAGCCAGTGAGAGGACGAAGGAGTCCTAATTCAACATCTCTCCTTGCAGCTGCTGGCCTCCAGCATGAAGGAACAGTCTGGGAGGGAGGGCCTGCCCTGTGTGGGGCCACATGGAGCCTCTCACACCACAGCCTGTCCCACCCCAAAGACCCAGACAGAGAGGGAGAAAACATAATTCCCACCCCAGGAGGGTGCTGAGGACATGCCTTACTCATCCCACCTTCCCCAAAAAGGCTAGAGCTCTAGCCTTCAGGACCTCTGGAATAATGGCCGGGACACCTGGCCTAACTGGCCAGTCTAGTCCTCAACACACAGGCCAGGGCAATGGGCCCAGCTGACAGCTCAGTTCAGACCTGACATCTACTCTAGGAGCTAACACTTACATCCACACATGATTAAAAACACTCAGGACAGTTCTCCTGCTGACAAAGGGCCACACCTCAGATAACAGCAGTCCTTTGGACTCTGGCCAGAGATAGAGAACCAAGCCAACTGGGTGTGAGCGCATGAGGAGACCACTCTGCCCCTTGGGGAGGATCTTCCAGGGCTCAGCGAGGGCCCGAAAGCCTGGGCTTGTGGGTCTCCCTGTCCAATGCCAGTGACTCCCCAAAGGTCTCCCAGAAGGGAGAAAGGCAGGAAGAGGCAGAGAGCTTGTCAGAGGCTCACCCGTGGACGGGGCTGGAGATCAGATCTACTGGGGCGAGGAAAAGGCTGTAGAGGGGTGGGGCACTGGGGCAGGGGCGCGGGGAGGTTCCTCAGACTCTGGCAGGTCGTCCTGGAAGTACTCAGCCTGGCGGTACTGCCAGAGACGCAGGTTGCCGTCCCACTGTGGGGCAGAAGGGGGCAAGCAGTCAGGGGTGCGGCCCCGCCTGGGTCAAAGTCCCGGACACGTGCTGGTCCCCCGCCCCGCCCCTCGCAGCCTCACCGAACTGCTGACGATCTTTTCCTCAAAGGGATGCCAGCTGACGTCACGCACACAGGCCTTGTGGTTGGTCAGCTTCTTCACGATGTGGCCGCTGAGGAGGTCGTACACTGTCCAGGGACGGCCAGAGTGGAGAAGGGGCAGCCAGGGCACCTTCTAAGCACCCCTCACGGTTCCTGAGCTGCACTGCTTATTGCCTCAGGCAACTTCCCCGCTTTCGCAGGGGAGCAACCACACCAGAGGATGCTGCAGTTCCCTTTTCCCCTACCTCGGGTTGAGTGTGCGGCCTAGCAGAGCTTGGGTATCTCTCCCTGGCCCTTAGCTAAATGTCACAGGGTCTACAGTTAAGAAAGCACAATGTGGTTTTAAAGCTCTTTACAGCAGTTTTCTAAGAAACCCACAAGACATGGAAGGCCCCGCAAAAGTGAACAATGGGCTGTCTGCTTAGAGGTCTGAACCTGCTCTTCCGCATCTGGACGGGGGCGCATCTCTCTCTTTCCGAGCGGGGCTCCCTGCGGTGCCTCCCTAGCTATGGCACTGGCTTAGGCTCCTTATAGCTGGAGGTGTGTTTCTGTGTCTTTCTGTACACGCTTCCTGCTTTAGCGGCCACACGGCCCTTACTCCGAGCTGCGGTCTTTTTGTCCCCATGCCCCCCTACCTTTCATCTGCCATCTCTTTCTTTCCTTGACTGGCTACAAAACAGAGCTGAGTGTATTTCTGGCAATCTATTATATTTACTGACTAGAATTCTATGTTCCCTTTCTTAATTTACAATGCTGATGAATACAAGGTTTTCTCTTTCTCTGCCGAAGCCTAACCTGCTCCACGCTAAATTAAATTTCACTCATAGTCACCACTGGGATTTTTACGGCGCTCACCGGTGGTTACAGGTAAAATGCCAAAGACACACTGGTGCCTCTCCCAGGGCCCCGTTCTGATACGATCCTTACCGACCACTTTGCCGGTAGAGCAGCCGCTGTAGATGAACCGCTGGCCGGTGCTATGGGTGGGCGAGAATCGGCAGCGGATGAGGGTGTGCAGCACCCCATGGCCCCGGTAGGTCATCAAGGAGCTGTCCCCTGGGAGCTTCAGTTTCCGCCAGGCTGGGAGGGATGCACATAGAGCCCTAGATTAGGGAGCCTGGATTCTCCTGTACCATTAGTCCTGAGCAAAGACCGATGCTCACCGATGGCCACCTTTTCAATCCCCAGTGGGTGGCTCTTTCTCCACCTAATATTCACCAACACGGCTCTGCTGGTTGTGAAGATACTGAAATGCTTTTGTCTTAGTTGGTTCTGAGTGATCCCCAGCCCCCAGCCCTGGGAACCCCCGACTCTCCCCACCATTTGACAAACACAGAGTTAACACCTGGCAAGGGGGCGTGGTGGGGGAGGACCCGAGGCTATAGTCACATCCACTGTGCCCATGCCAGGCCTTACCAGGGGTCAGATATCTGAACTGCCACCCCTGACTCTTTACTCCCCGGATCTTGGGTTCTCCCTTCTCCGCTCACCTTTTTTGGGCACCTGCTGCCAGCGGTAGTCCCAGTTTTGCTGTGTGGCAGCCTGCCGTGAGGCCTCCATGCCTTCCCGACTAGAAAAGCGTCGGATGTCCCAGAGCTTGATGGTCTGGTCTTTGGAGTTGGAGATGAGATAGCGGGCATCACCCTGTGAATCCCCAGATGGATGACAAGCTGTCAGAGCTTGTGAACACTGGTGTCTGTCCCTCTAGGTCTGCTTCTCCAGATGAGAGGTAAGAATGCCAGTCCTCTGACTTACCTTGCCTCTTTCTTCATCCAGGCGAGCTCGTCACAGGTTTTTCTACCATAGAACCCACCCCCTGGCTAGGTTTCCCCTTCTTTGCCCAGGGCACTGGCTGGGCCTCCAATTCTATCCTGGATTAATTGTCTTTCCTTCTACAGAAAGCCCTGCCCTGATCCGTGAGGACTGATGAATACAGAAGGATCTCATGTTTCTTGGCTTAAGCCCCTTCCCTAAACTCCAGCTCTTGCAAACCTGAACTAATAAGGAGCTTGGGGAGTTCCCACGCTCAGCCCCCTTGACTGCTCCTGGACACCTGTAACCTGGCCGTGCAGGTCTGCTTCCCTGCCCACCTTGCTGTCAATGAAGGTAATGCCATCCTGGTGTCCAGCCAGTGCACCCACAGGCTTGGGGTCGTCCTCCCGCATGGTGCGTCGATCCCACACTTTGCAGATGGCATCATCACCCCCAGAGAACAGGATCTGGGAGCTTATGTCAGCAAAGGCCACTGCGTTCACATCATCCTCATGGGACTCAATCTAGGGAAGCAGGAAGCCAGAATACCTAGGACCTCTCTCTCTCTCGGTCTTCTAATAGGCCACGGACCAGGAGGCAGAGGCTCTGAGTCTCAGGAGCAAATACCTGAAGGGTGCGCCGGTTCTGTTCTCGATCAAAGACATAGAGACAGCCATCATTGGCCCTGAAAGGGAAGGCACAAAGAGGGTCCTAGAGCCAGAACTGAGAGGACCAATGCTACGTATGCTCTGGAGAGTCCCTGTTGCAAAGTCCCGCTGAGGGGCAAGCCCTGGTCTCTTTTTCCACAGGAGGTGGGAGAAAAGTTAGCTATGTTTGCAAGGAGGTTTGAGACCCTCCATCTCATGCTGGGGAAACGGTGAGCAAGAGGTGAAGCAGTTCGTAAACGCTGACCTTGGGAAAGGGCTGGCTGTTCTCCATAGCTGCCTGGATAGCAGTGTCCAGTACAGTCTCTGTGAGATCAGAGCTGGTCTCCGGGAGGACTCCTAGCTCACTGATTAAGGGCTACATCCCCTACCGTACTCACCCTCCTAGCACTTCCCGTCCATCTGAGGAGACAGCAATGGAAAAGACTGCAAAGCGACGCTCGTCTGGCCTGAAAAGAGCAAAGAAGGAGCTGGATTAAGTGGACCTCCCTCAGCCTCTGTTAATCTACACAGAATCGGATGAGGGTTGTAAGGCGTACTTCTGAGGGGAAAAAGAAGTCCTGCCAACACGTCCCAGAATGTGAGTCACCTCCATGAGAACCCCGAAATAATCCTGCAACCATCTATTTTACCCTGGTCCTCTGGCTGACAAGGATGGGTGCCTTCCCTCCCAGGGATCCACAGAGAGACACTTGCAACCAGTGTACTTTTCCCTCTAAGCAGGAGTTCCAGTTCACGAGGTTTGCTCCTGGAGAGCCTTCCTTGAGAAGTTTCTGATGAGTCTGCCCAGAGGGAAGCCAGTACCTTAGATCCAGGGCAGTGTGAGTGTCTCCCTCCCCGTAGATGTTGCAGATATGAACTAAGAGAGGCAAGAGAAACAAGGTATCTTTCAGGGCTGGGGGAAGGAGGGTGGAAGTGAAGCTAGGCAGGAAACGGAACAAAGGGCAAGGGTGTCAGACCCTGGGAGTGATCTTCCCAGGAGAAGGCGTGGAGTCCTGGCACAGAGGACATGGGCATTTGGAGGCTTCAGGTCCTGGGCTGGAGAGCCAGTGGAATTCTTGGGCATACTCACTGTAATCAGACCAGCTGGAGTATAGGAAGTGGTTGCCATCAGGGGTGAAGGCCACATCCAGGACGCTCCAGCCCACGTCCCGGGCCTTGATGCTCTTGAATTTATGAAAGCGGCCGTACCGGCAGTCATACAGTCGGATCGTCTGGTCTGGGTAAGTGGGGATCAGGCAGAATTAGGGAACCCCCTCCTTGCATCCTCTCTAGATCTGACCTCCTTCCTCTGTACGTCTGTGGAATCTTCCCTTGATCATGGGAAACGTGTTCTGGCTAAGCATCCCTAACCCAGGGTCTGAGTTCCCTGGGTCTGAGGCTTGCTAGTCTCCGTCAGGGTGTATGTTCCTTGTTCTGGGGCACTTTGTAGGACCAGGGTCTGGTACCTTGACAAGCAGACATGAAGATCTGACCATCTTTGCTGTAGATGCCGCAGAAAGCCTTCTGAGAGTAGGTATCAGTGAAGCCCAGATCATTGGGCAAGAAGCTGGGAAAGCAGAGGGAAAGTGAAGGTAAAGGGAGCAGAGGACGAGGAACGTCCCGGTTAGCAGAATCCTAACAGAGCTGGGTGTGAGTACAAGGGTGGACTTCCCTTTTGGCTTGGGGTACGATCCCTTCTCTTTCATTCATTCAATCGTCCTCTCAATTTCTACACTTTTCCAGTTTGTTTCCTCTCAAGCTTCGACCCCATTCGACCTAACTTTAATATCCCTGAGGATCCTCTTAACACCTGTCCCTTCAACATTTAAGGGATAAGACCTATCTGGCCCTTAGAGTCTCTCCACCAAGCCCCATACTCACTGAGACATCATTCGAGACCGTTCTCCAAGGGAGAAGCTTCCCCGGTGGCAGAGGCCCCGTTCTCTCTAAAGGAAGGGATTGGGGAATATTGCTAGCAGAAACGGAGGGCCACTTCAGCCGCACCAAGCCCCCTCCTCCAAAGATATTGCTCTTGCTACAGAAACGGACACCGCACACACTCGTAAGTCCCACCAAATGCTGATGCAGGCTGGCTAAGCACTCTCCAGCTCCAGCACTTGAGGCTTCCTTGGAAGGTTTACTTTCCTCTCCTCTGGGGCAGGGAGAGCTTCTGGCTACCTCGAGAGGCCTGCTGCCAGGCTGGTTGGAGGTGGAGAGGCTTACCTGGTGCAGCATCTGAGGAAAGCTCTGCTCCTGGGCTGCCCGCCTGAGCCCCAGCCGCCCTGTGGCCAATTCCACTTGGGTCTTGATCTCATTGCATTCCAGCTCCCGGGTGTCAGGGGTTGCATCCACTGTGAGTACCAAGGAGAAGTTCCACCCTAGGTCTTCCAGCCCCAGAACTATGCTCCCGCCAGCTATGCAGCTGAATAGACTGGGGCTGCAGAGACTCCCTCGTTCCCTGAACTATCTCACCTTCTTTCAACTTCACCTACTGTTCTTGCAAAAAACAGAAAAAGGGTTTTTAATGAAAGTCTTCCAATGTTAGGGTCTCAGTCTGCCTTTCCTCTTACCGGGTGGGTTGTATCGGTCCCCGAGACGACCATCCCAGGCACTGTCATGCTCTTCCTCCGAGTCCGAGAGGGCCTGGATGAGTTGTAAATTTGCTGCACCTCCGCCCTGCACCAACCTCACTTGGCCTCTGTGGAGAGATGCCCATGATAAAAGGGAGGATCCCTTCCCCAAGCCAACCAAATTCAGAGTCAATGGCTATTCAGCTCTTAGACTACCTACTCCTCAAACCCTCATACTGTCCCCATTTTGAAGTTTCAGGCTGACTAGACCTTGGCTGTTATTTTCAGTCTCCTATAAAACATGGTAGGAAATGAATTTTCATGCTTATAGCAGATGTAGAGAACACCAACATTCCATGGAGGCTGACAGACCTACTCAGTTGACCTCCTAGAGGGCTAAATATTCGGAGAGCATTTCCTTTTGAGCCTCTGCCTGAGGAGTCCAGCATAGAACACAGTATTCTAAAGGAATCCCCAGGCTTGTCTTCTGCCCAAGAAGCCACAGCTAAGAAACAGAGTCAAATGGCACACCTTTCCAGTCAATTATGGGTGGTGGTCACTTTCCTCAAAGCATTCTTTCCTCAAGAACAGGGTTAGAGTTAGGTTAATTTATTTTTTTTTAAAAGATTTTATTTATTTTTATTTATTTATTTGACACAGAGAGAGAGACAGCTAGAGAGGGAACACAAGCAGGGGGAGTGGGAGAGGGAGAAGCAGGCTTCCCGCCGAGCAGGGAGCCCGATGCGGGGCTCGATCCCAGGACCCCGGGATCATGACCTGAGCCGAAGGCAGACGCCCAACGACTGAGCCACCCAGGCGCCCCTAGAGTTAGGTTAATTTAAACTTGTTTTTCAAGTAAATCCACATGGCTTCATATCACATGTCAGTAACTTCTCCACAGTTCAACACCCATCTCCCCAGCTCTTCTCCTTACCCCCCACATTACGCCTTTTCCATCACAGTAACGTTTTCATTTTTTTTACTTACTTGGGAAATAGATTACACTTGTGTAGTCTTAGCTAGAGAGGCCCTCCTGAACAGTCCATTCAAACACAAAAGCGAATTGTCTTCATGACCCTCCCTAATTAAGAACTACTCTTATTGGGCATTGAGCTGAGTGCCATGAGTGTCCAGAAGGGAAGCTCAAACAGAACAGCTGGTCTGGGCTAATCCCATTCCCTATCCTCTGTAACCTCCCTGCCTGGAGTTGGGATCAAGGGACTGTGGTGGTCCCTGGTGGGGACACATCAGAGGGTAAGTTACCTGCGGAGGAGATAGGCCAGTACCTGGGCCAGATCCACATCTTCATCCTCCTCTTCTTCTTCCTCGCTCCGACGCAGGCTAGCCCCTCTTCGGGGCAAGCCCTCGGAGGGGTCTCCGGACCCAGTTCCTGCACTGCTGCTGTTCCGTGATCCCATCTTCTGGTCACAGCATCATTAGGTCCTGTGCAGGGACTCCTCCTGTCACCTCCTTGGGTTTGGTGAAAGCAAAGCCTGCTCTAGAAACACCAGGGTCTCCCCAGATAGAGCGGTAGCTATCTCTTGGAGTGCGACCCTTCCTAGAGACTGAAATCCCTTCTCTGTAGCCTGTGACAATTCCCAAGGCTTCAGGAACACAAACCTTCCCCAATCCTGTGAAGCAAAAAAAAATCAGAGAGTGAAGCTTAGGGCGCTACCCTAGTTCACCAATGAGAATCCTTTGAAGAGGAATTTCTCAGTTTTCTACCTCAAACTCACCTATCAAAGTCCCTGGAGGGGTGGGTGGGTGAATTCCCAGGTAACCTCTCTGGCCGACCAATCAAAACCCCTCGCGGAAGAAAGCGCCTCATTAGCTTATCTTATCTAGCCAATCAGAAGCCTTAGGGCTCTGAGACCCCCCGACGCCCCCCCTTACCGACCAATCAGAGCGCTCCTTTGCGAAAGCCAGCAGCAGCGTCAACCAATGAAGTAAGAATTCGGCCTAACACCCCCTCCTTTCTCGCCTCACGCCCACGTGGTGTGCCGGGGGTGTGTACGCCAAGTGGGGGAGGCAGGGGGGAAGCCGAGAAGCCCCTCCCACTGAAGCCGGCGGTTACTGCCCCGCGCGAGACCACCCACCAGCCAGGAGCGGTCGCAGGACCCGCAGCGGCGCGAGGCCTTGTTTACACCGACGGAGGCCGCGGCGCTGGCCAACCGCTCCTCCGTCACGCGCCTCCTTCGTCATGCATCTCCTGGCTTCCCGGCCGGAGGACTGCGAACGTCACGCGTTGCCTCTGACGGCCCCGCCCCCTTGGCCAGCTAACTGGACAGCTGAGAACAGTGATAGACAGGTGGGCGGGAGAAAGTGCGTGAGGGATGGGAGGGGAGGAGAAAGCGCGCGACCGAGGAGGGGCGTTTGCTCCCAGTGGGGAGGAGTAAGTGGGGAACCGGCTGTTTCCTGAATCAGAGACAACAGAACTACGCTTAATGGGTGAGGGGCGGGGCTTACAAAAGAAATTGGTGGTTCGCTACCTGGAGGTATCTTTAGCGAAGGATGCAATTTCCTGTCGGCCCCTCAAGTTGTTTTGGCTTCGCAATTTCCAGACGATCTCTAAGGGCCTCTCTTTCTCCTCCCCCCCCCGCCCCCCGGTTTCAGCCTTCCTTTATTTTGCTGGCTGCAGCTTCTGTCGGTCCTGCCCTAAGGGATGACCGGCGCTTTTGGGGTGTGTTCACGTCACAGATGGGGATCCAGTCCTCCACACCCTCCCTTCCGGGTTTAGCTTCCGGAAGCCTTGTTTTGTGGGGACTGCCCTTTCTAGACCACTCCTTAGCTGCTTTGGCAACTTTTTAGATGACCCCTGGATTCCTTCTGCGGTCTTTGCAGACGCTCCCTAATACACGCAGGGTCTTTAGGGGCCTTTCCGGTTCCGTCTGTTGTCCTTAACGCCCCTCCGCTCTCCGGGATTTGTAGACCTTCCCTAGACCCTCGGTTTTTGGCGGGCCTCTCAGCTTCGGGCCACTTGTCCGGGGAGTGCACGAGTGCCGCCTCGTACCTCCTCCGGGTTTATGAGTAACCCGCTGAGTCCAAGGCCAGGTCTTGCCACGTCTCGGGATCCTTTCCTAGGCTGGAGGTCGAGTGACCTCGCCGCGCCGAGTGCAAAAGCCCTGGTGCAAAGGCACCTCAGCGCCTCCAGTCCACACTCTTAGAAGTGTTGCGAGCTCTCCCAAGGGCACTCTAAGATCAGGGATGGGTGCGAGGGCGCTTAGTTCCCCTGGGCTCTCCTGCCGCTCACCCTCCCTGGGAGGGCGAGGGTGTGGTCAGACCGGGGCGCTTCTTCGTCTCCAGACATCTAGAGCCGAGCTTACCGTCTCTGGTCACTAGAGCTGGCCTCATATGGGCGTGCGATCTGTGCAGGGCTCTGCGCTTAGAAGAGCCCCATGTTTGGTTTAATGTCCTGCTATCGCCGTATGAAATTCTTAATATTTGAACCAGCACCCCGCATTTTCGTCTTGCTCTGGGCTCTACTAATTATGTAGTCGGTTCTGCCGGTCACCCACCTCTCATGGTCAGGTAACTTACTGTCAGTTTCCCTGTGACATTTATTGAGACCTTAGAATTCTGTGGTTTCTGGGTTATCCAGCCTGGAAAATCTGAAATCATTAAAACAAACAAAATCTTTCCCTCCTGTTTGCCCTTTAAATACAGTTCTTCGAGTCTTATAGATTCTTTAATTAGTTGAAGGTGTTTTCACCGTCACCACCCAAAATCAAATTTTCATTACTTCTTGCCTCTCCTAGTTGATCTGCTGGAAATATTTTTCTCCAATAGCATTTAGTTCTTAACCTACAAGTGGTTTTCAGTATTGTTATTGTTTCAAATACAAACTTCCAAACCTGGTTGTCTATTTTTTTTTTTTTAATCAGCCTCATTTTATGTTACTTCTGCCAAGCAAATATGCTCATAAAGTCTGTGCTGTTTCCACCTTTGCACTTTCCCAGGAGAATTTCTTATCTGGGGGAAAATTTGTCTCTATCAGTGGACTCCCTTATGACCCAGTGGCACCACTTCAGGAATCTAGCTGGGACCTATATGCTAAATCTAGCCTTAAGATTTATGTTCAGCATAGCAATTAGTGATAATAGTAAAACACTGGAAACAAATAGGCCCAATATACTACAGTACTGGTGGATATTGGTTATATAAATTAAGATCCATATGGTAGACACAGACATATCATTAGAATGATGCAGTCTTCTATTTTTATGCCATGGGAAATTGTGCAAGTTTCATTGGTCGGTTTTTTATTTTTATTTTATTTTATTTTTTTAAAGATTTTATTTATTTATTTGACAGAGAGAGACACAGCGAGAGAGAGAGAGAGAGAGCACAAGCAAGGGGAGTGGGAGAGGGAGAAGCAGGCTTCCCGCGGAGCAGGAAGCCCGATGCGGGGCTCGATCCCAGGACTCTGGGATCACGACCCGAGCCGAAGGCAGATGCCCAACGATTGAGGCACCAGGCGCCCCGGTAGGTTTTTTTAAAAAGATGGTCAGTTCTTCTGGTGGCATGTTGTGATGGATGCAAAAATAATACGGTTTCAGTTCCCCATTAAAAAGGTCTAAAAAGGGGTGGCTGGGTGGCTCAGTCATTAAGCGTTTGCCTTCGGCTCAGGTCATGATCCCGGGGTCCTGGGATCGAGCCCTGCATCGAGCCCTGCATCGGGCTCCCTGCATCGGGCTCCCTGCTCGGCGGGAAGCCTGCTTCTCCCTCTCCCACTCTCCCTGCTTGTGTTCCCTCTCTCGCTGTGTCTCTCTCTATCAAATAAATAAATAAAATATTTTTTAAAAAGGTCTAAAAAATCCAGGTTCATTATGTCATTAAACAAATAATAAAATGGGGAAGGCCTTGCATGAACTAATGACAAAGGTATAGTATGAACAAAGCATGACCTGAGCCACCCTGGCACCCCTATAATACTTTTTAAATGTATATGAGCATTTATATCTTAGGATATACTATGTGTTCCCTTGAAAGAAAATAGCTTTTCTTTTAAAATAATTATAATTAAGTCATTTTGAGAAACTCTATTGACCTTCCCTGTCATGATTTTGAAATTTGGCATGTTGCTTGGTGACATTTTGTAAAGTGCTTTTCATTTGGGCAGCGTATGCTTTTCCCAGCTACACTTGAAGCCACTTAAAGCCACAAAGAGCTTTTCTACCTTTTGCACCCATTTTAGGACCTGTTCTAGTGATTGCTAAGTAAATGTCAGCTAGTTGACTTTCTGTCTGACCCGCCTCTGGCTGTTTCCTCCTCATTAGCATCTCCACTAGAGGGCGGGCTAGGCTAGAGAGGAGAAGAGAGCACCTTTTTCCTTTTCTGGCTAACCCTGTCCTCCCTTTCCCCCACCCCACCTTCCAGCCTGGCGACTGCGCAAAGCTTCTGGGACACGTATCCATCTCTGGGCTACACAAGGGAAACTTCTGTCTTCTGAAGTGACTGATGACACGTGTTTATATATTATCTTCTTGTAGCCCGCTGTGTAGAAGGAAAGGGGGAAGTATGCTAATTTACCCGGGACTTCAAATCTGTTGACTGTAAAGCAACTGAGTAATTATGGGATTTCTAATACTCTCATGGCCTGTGTCCTTGAGAACCAGATTTTTTTTTTTTTTGTGTGTGTGGCGGATAGGAGGTACAGATGTGATACAGAAGACGTTAAAAACCCTTTAGCCAGGAATTTGGGTAGGAGCTATCAGTATGAACTCTTGAGGTGATTTACTATCCCTATCCATTGAAAAGATCTAGAAACAATGGACCAATCTTATAGCAATGTACACTCCTACCACTTAGATCTTAAAATACCATTTCCCATGGAAAGCAACCAGAGTTTGAAGAAATGGCTGATTCCAGGTCTGGGGCAGGAAATGTACAAGGTGAACCTGAACAACTTATCAGATAGCAAGAAGCCAGGAAACACTATCAGGGTAATGTCAAAAGGACTCAGAGGCCAAGTTCTCAGGCCAAAGTTGGGACAATTTGAGCATTAAAAGGATAATTTAATAAACATTAAATATGTTTAAATCCATGAGTTCATAATGGGGTGTGAGTGTGTCACTAATTGTTCACCCTTTTGCAGGATGATAGGAAACCAAATCATTATAGTGAAGATGATAAACATAGGAAAAGAATCCATTATCTTGCTGTTTTTCTATGAACTGTATCAGAGGGTAATGAAATAGAAGATGAAGGGATTTCTTTTTTTTTTTTTTAAGATTTTATTTATTCATTTGAGAGAGGAAGCGCGTGAGCAGGAGCAGGGGGAAGAGGCAGAGGGAGAAGCAGACTCCCCACTGAGCCGGGAGCCCCAGGACCTGGAGATCATGACCTGAGCCGAAGGTAGACGCTTAATTAACCATCTGAGCCACCCAGGCACCCCTGAAGGGATGTCTTTTTGTAAAACTATTCCAACAATTATGACAGAATTTGGATAAGACTGTTTTGAAATCCCTAGTAAATTAATGAATCTAGGCATTGAGCATCTAGGTCTGGATGCTTCAATGGTTAAATTGAGGGAAAAGAAAGGAAGACTGAAAGAAACTTCAAAAGCAAATGAAATTTTTTTTTTTTTTTTTTAAAGATTTTATTTATTTATTTGACACAGAGAGAGAGAGAGAGAGAGAGGAATCACAAGCAGGCAGAGTGGCAGGGAGTGGCAGAGGGAGAAACAGGCTTCCCGCGGAGCAGGGAGCCCGATGTGGGACTCGATCCCAGGACCCTGGGATCGTGACCTGAGCCGAAGGCAGACGCTTAACGACTGAGCCACCCAGGCGCCCCAAAAGCAAATGAAATTCTTAAAAATGGGCAAAGCTGAACTATAATGGCCAAAGATCCACATTTGGATGATAAAACTACAAAAATAAAATCAAAGGACATGATTATCAGACACCATAGTACCCATTTATGCCAGGAAGGAGGGGCTGTGATAAAGACGAAGAACCCAGCGAGGGGGGTGGGGGAACTTTGGGTGTCTGCCAAGTTCTGTTTCTTTCTCTGGGTGATGGTTTAAAGGGTGTTCACTTTCTGTTAAGAGTTTATTAAACTATACCTTTGTTTTTCATGGTTTTCTGTACCTGTGTTTTATTTTAAAATAAAAAGGTTGGGGACGCCTGGCTGGCTCAGAAGAGTATGCAACTCTTGATCTCAGGGTTGAGTTCAAGCCCCACATTGGGTATAGAAATTACTTAAATAAATAACTTAAAAATAAAATAAAAAGGTTAAAATGTGTTAACTGTATTTTATCATGTGTCTGCAGCTGCAGGGCATGCAGCCCAATTTTATTCTAATCATCGAAATCATTTTTAAGGCTCATACCTTCACATCACTGAGCATTTAGATACCAGGAGGGGCCTGGAACCCCAGTTCCCTGCCTTTTTCCTGGAGGGACTTCTTTCCAAACCTATTTTTTTCTGCCCTAAATTTTATTTACATTGTTCATCTTCTTCTTAATCTGTAGAGTCAGGAATATATGATATAGGCTTCTGGGGCCTCCTCTAATCAATATAGAGTGGAAAGGTGAGAGCAGCTAACATATAGTCAGTCAGTGGCATAGTTCTGAGTGACCCTTTTAATCCCCCTAACAGCACTGAGGTGCAGGCACATCCCCATTTTACAGATGAAGACACTCAGAGGCACCCTGACGCTGTGTGCCTAACATCAGTGCTATGCTGCCTCTGATCCTATTCTCAGTTATCACATGCTGTTCATGAAGCTGAGGATTTGGCGATATATTTTTAAGTATAATAGACTCCATTGCTAACTGTGTTTTAGCACTTGATCCACTCTGACCTTAGATTCTTTTCTGCCTACACATTGTAGCTGGTTATTGGCTGTTCTCTATGAACCACTTGGAGTTTCCTCCTCCAGTGTTTTGTTTTCAGGCCATTCCCAGTAATTCCATCTTGGTGAAGTTTATTCTCATTTTCTGGGTACAGACTTCCATCTTACCAAGCTCAGTTTATACATTCACTCAGCCTGATTCGGATCAGAGGCAAAGCTTTCCCTCATCTGATGCCCCTGATTTATGGATGATCATCACTCTCTGTGGTTTCCCTCTAAAGCTGATTTCTGAGGATTTAGGCCAAGGCCTTGCCACTTAAACTATGGTCCCCGGACCAGCAGCATCAGCATCAATTAGGAGCTTGTAAGAGAAACAGAATCTTCCAGCCACTCCAGACTTGCTGAACGAACATTTTATCAAGATCCCCAGGGGATTCATATGCACTTTAAAGTTTGAGAAGCACGGAATAGGGGCCATCTAAAGTCCTTATAGTTCTACAAGCCTATGCTGCTAAGAGAGATGTCTATGCAGTTACCGTTTACCCTTGGCTGTACTGTTAGCTCTGTGGGCTTGGGCAATGACTTGACCTCTTTGTGCCTTTGTTTCTTCACCTGTAATATGGCACTTGCTTCAAAGCGTTGTTCTGTAAGCTGCTCAGAACAGCAGCCGGCACGCAGGAGGCACTATGAGTGTTAGCTGTCTTATTATTGGATGAGCCTCCACGAATGCTCTGAGAGTCCCAATTTCAGGTCAGCCAGGAGGAAGAACAGGTCTGACAACTGACAATGGAATTGCTTCACTGGGGAATGGGGTTCTAGAGGCTGCTGTGTCTCCAAGTGGGAGATCGGGAATTTTAGGCCTGGAAGCTATACTGAGCAGCTCGCGGAAGCCTCCATCTTTTTAAGACCTCGGGACACAGAGTCGATGCACCTTCTCCCAGAAATTCCTACTTCTATGGCGCAGTGGCAGAGCTGCCTGTGAGTGAGGTCCTGGCTACCAGCAGCCTGTGCCAGGCCAGGCTGCACTGGGGCGCTGGCTGCCTGGAGGGCTGCAAGAAGAAGACTGTGAAATTGGTGTTATAAGCCCGTGAAGACAGGCGGGAATGAAAACAGCACGAAAGTTGTGGAAAATAAATGACCATCTCTTATTATTGGACCGAGTGTCGGAGAAGGTCTGTGGCCTGGTCTCACGGCACCCAGATGTTGGTTGTATCAAATCGCTCATATTTTCTGCAAGCCTGGTGGCTCTCCTATCCCTGGATGGGGGCTGGGATGGGATGGGGGTTGCTGTGCTCTCTTGCTAGCCTGGAGCCTCAGGTCACATTCTGCACACACGTCCCTCCAGGGCCTCCAGTTCAGCCAACACCTCCTTGGGTAGATCCTGATTGACCTGCTCGGTCAGGTAGCTCCGAATATCACGAACCTCCTGTTCCCAGAAGTCCTTGGGGAGCGAGAACAGCTGGGTGGTGTCTATGGCTCCCAGGCCGCTGAGATCCAAGGCGCCTTCCTTCGGCACCAGCCCGATGGGTGTCTCTCGGGCACTGTCCTCTCCTTCTAGCCGCCGGCAGATCCAGTCTAGCACCCGAGCATTCTCTCCAAAGCCTGGCCACAGGAAGCGGCCTGCCTCATCCCGCCGGAACCAGTTGACATGGAAGATGCGGGGCAGCCGGGCCCCCTTGCGCTCCTCCATGCTCAGCCAGTGTTCTAGGTAGCGCCCGAAGTTGTAGCCAAAAAAGGGCCGCATGGCAAATGGGTCGTGCATGATGATCTTCCCTGGGGAGGGGAGCAGGATGGGTAAGGCCTCTTCCTCCTTACTGGAGAAGAGAAGGGCACCCTGCCACCGGCTGGAGGGAGTGGTGAAACTTTGGTGGCTCTGGAATCTTCCTCAGATTAGGGTGAAGAGAAGTGACTGGGAAAAGAGACACGTGGGGAGGGCAGGCAGAAGGAAGGCCTGGCTCAGGAAGGGCGAGAAGCAGCGATGTGGGCACACAGGAGAGGGGCACAGGGAGGGCACTCACCTTTGTGTTCAGCCGCAGCAGTGGACTCAGAGCGCATGGCACTGCCCACAAACACCCCATGGCGCCAGTTGAAGGCCTCATATACCAGGGGTACTCCTAGAACACGGGTGAACAGGGTCACAGGCAGCTTTTTTCTTTGGACCCTCACTCCATCCCTTCTGGTGATCTTGACTCCTGGTCTCGCTCACCTAGGATCTCTGCTATCCCATTTTCAAACCGTATGCCTCCCCATAGTTTTGCATTCTCCAGGGGACAGCTCTAGAGACAGATAGCTACAGTGGCAATCCAGGCTGAGGCTTTAAGTACAAGAGGGGGTGGGCCCTGAGACAGAGCCAGACCCTTTACTGAGGAGGCATGGAGCCCACATGATGCTTACCTTTGGGTCTGCGGCCTCCAAAGATGATGGCATCAATGGGGACACCCTCAGGGGCCTCCCAGGCTGGGTCCATGATGGGGCACTGGCGAGCCGGGGCACAAAAGCGAGAGTTGGGATGTGCACAGGGCTCCTTGTCTCCTGGCAGGGACAATACAACTACTATCACTTCCAAGGACTTGTCCACCCCCAACACACACATACTTTTGCACACACTCTTGCACAATTTCTGTTTGCGTCATCAACGCCCTGCAACCTCGTGTGGTAAGGAGCAGGGAGAAGGGAGCCAGGACATCTCCCCCAAAAGATCAGGTTATTTATCTAAACGGTGCTGCCAGCTGAGCTATGTGAGAAAGAGTGGGCAAGGCATTGGGGTTTAGCAAGACCCTACCGTCTATGCCAAGCTATAGCCACTTGGCATTACCAGTGCTCAAGAGAAGGGGCTTAGCTATTGGCATAAGGTTAGAACAGAAAATTTATCCCAGAAGTGGTTTCTTTATTTATGGGATTATTATTTAAGCAAACACTCAAACCTAAAGCAAAAACTGAGACCATCAGATCAGTATTTCAGACAATTGACTTTCCATCAGCAAATAGGGGAAGATAGGATCTTCTGAGGTATCGGAATGTAAACAGGAATTGATTTGGAAGCTAGCAGAATTTTGGTGATTTCCCTGGGTCTGCTCAGACCTAGACAGAGTGATAGGGCTGGAGGAAGTCAGACATAACCTGGGCAGGCATAACCTGAGGAGCGTAGGTCATGTGGCCCCATCAGGTGCCCTGGAGAAGGAATGGGACCAAATCAGTGGCATATGTATAAAGTATCACCATGGGGGCCCTGAAGCGACATGGTGTCTTCTCTGCTGGAGGTTGCTGGTCAGACCTGGGGGGGGCCAAGGGAGTTCTAGAGCCAGTCCCCCCCTCCCACCCCTGTGTCCCCTTCTCCACCCCCAGCTCCTGCCTCCACCTGCATGTAAGAGCCTCGTGCCCTTCCATCAGCCCCCAATTCAGGTCCCTGCACAGGGTATTATTCCCAGAATTGCAGCTAGGCACAACACGCCCTAGTTATACCCGTGAAGCTAGAGATGATGAAAGGGTTGGAGAATGAGCCTGTGGGGAAGTAGGAAAGTTTCTTGGGTTTCTCAGTTGGGTGGGGAGGCCATGGAGGGCTTAATGACGGTGGTGGAGACAGTGAGGGGTGATTCGATAAGGAGGGAGCATGCTCGGCCAGCCCGGAAAACGTGAATGTAGGCTTCAGCGACCACAAGCATGCCGTCCCCAGCATGCCCTTCTTTGCTCCCATCCCTAGGTCTCCGGGCTCTCTGACTGCAGAAGGTCCAGAGTCAGGGGTGGGGGAGGAGCAGGACTGCTAGGCGCCAGGGGCAATGACAGGGTTGAGAAAGAGGCTAAAGAGAGAGACACAGCGAGAGAGGGAACACAAGCAGGGGGAGTGGGAGAGGGAGAAGAAGGCTTTAAAATCTTTAAAAAAAAAAAAAGAAGAGGCTAAAGAGCTGGTCTGATTTCCCCTGGAAGGTGGATTGGGGTGTGTGTGTTAGAGGGACGGGGAAGGGTCTTTTTTAAAGATTTATTATTTTAGAGTGGGGGCAGAGGGGGAGAGAGAGAGAGAGAGAGAATCTCAAGCAGACTCCCCGCCAAGCACCAGCACGGAGCCGACAGGGGGCTTGATCTCACAACCCTGAGATCATGATCTGAGCAGAAATCAAGAGTCAGCTGCTTAACAGGCTGAGCCACCCAGGCGTCCCAAAACTGACCTTTAGACAATGGTTATTATACAGGGGATGGTGGGAGCCAAGTAGCAGGGGGAGGGGCAGGCTTCCTCCTTCCTAATGGGTCAAACTTTATGGACTGTGCTTTGAGCCCAATTCCTTGTGTAAAAATTTTCAAAACAGTCCTTGCCTTTCCTTTTTAAAAAAAATTCCAGCTTGGGGCACCTGGGTGGCTCAGTCGTTGAGCGTCTGCCTTTGGCTCAGGTCATGATCCCAGGGTCCTGGGATCGAGCCCCGCATCGGGCTCCCCGCTCAGCGGGAAGTCCGCTTCTCCCTCTCCCACTCCCCCTGCTTGTGTTCCCTCTCTCGCTGTGTCTGTCAAATAAATAATCTTAAAAAAAAAAAAAAAAAAAAAATTCCAGCTTATTTTTATTGAGAATTTGCTATGTATTCGGCACTGTGCTAAACTCTTTGCATGCATTATTTAGCCCTCCAGCAGCCTTACGAGATAGGTACGTTGGTAACCACCTCTATTTAACTGATGGGGTCACTGAAGCTCAGGAGGGTAAGCAACTTAGTCAGGTCCCAAAGCCAGTACTTGGTGGAGATGGGACTTGACCTGAGATCTTGCTTGGGGTTGGAAACTGGGACTAGTCATAACTTCCTGGGCCTCCCAGAGGTCCTGGAGGATGGCTGCAGGTTGTGGAGAAGGCTTTTACGTCATCAAGGTGCTGAGCCCGGAGGGGCTGTGTCACAACTCCCCCACACCACATACCGGGTTTCCAGGGTTTGCCCAGCCAGGAGGTCACGGTGACACCAGGCGGAAGAGGCTGGTCAATGCCCTCCCAGTACACTCCACCATCGCTGGTCTCAGCCACATTGGTGAAAAGAGTGTTACTCTGGATTGTGGCCATGGCATTGGGATTGGTGGTGGCAGAGGTGCCCGGGGCCACCCCGAAGAAGCCATTCTCAGGGTTGATGGCCCGGAGTCGACCTGTTAGGAGAAGTGACAGAAAAGAAGGGCCAACCCGGAAGAGGTGAGAGGTGCAGCCATGGAAGGTTCTGCTCTGCTCCTCCTTGCCCTGAGCTGGTCCCCAGATCTGATGGGGAAAGACTTTCTGTCTCTGGGGTGGCTGGACTACCAGGAGGTACGGGGCAGGTCCGCCAGGAGCAGCGGAGGGGAGACTACTATACTCCGGTAAGAGCCAGAACTGAGAGTATGATGCAAGGGCCTCTCACCGTCACTGTCAAACCTCATCCAGGCGATGTCATCCCCCACACACTCCACTTTCCAGCCCGGCAGTGCTGGCCGCATCATGGCCAGGTTAGTCTTGCCACAGGCACTGGGGAAGGCGGCCGCCACGTAGCGCTTCTTCCCCGCAGGGTTGGTGATACCCAGGATCTGTGTGTTGAGGAGAGAGGGAACAAGGAGTCACCAGAGGTCAGTTATGGTCTGCACAGAAAAACAGCTAGGAGTTAACAGGGAGGACAAATGTTTATTCATGAAACAGGTGCCAACACCTCGCCACAGGGCTGGCGGCAAGTCAAAGCCCCCTCAATGTTCAGCAGCCTGGGGCCAAGGCTTCGGTCACTGGGGCGGAGTCCCTGCCCACCAGCCTGGCCCCGGGCAGTGGGGAGGTGAGGCTAAGGCTGCCGGCCAGGCCCCGCCCTCGCCCTGCTCCCCGCAGCTGCCCAGATCCTCACCAGGCCCTCACCAGCATGTGCTCCGCCAGCCAGCCCTCATCCCGGGCCAGCCGAGAGGCGATGCGAAGGGCAAAGCACTTCTTGCCCAGCAAGGAGTTGCCACCGTAGCCGCTGCCGAAGGAGACGATCTCCCGCTGGTCAGGCACGTGGCCAATCAGGGTTTTCTCTGGGTTGCATGGCCACTGGCTCACCGGTTCCCCTGGGGACAATGGGGTCATAGGGCTGACTGCTGGCAGGGGCATCAGGAACTGGGGCATTAGGGGCTGGAGGGATCGGGCTTGGCGGGAGAGACACTTAGGAGCAGTGGCGGTGCCAATGAGTGGCTAAGGCCCCCCACCTCATACTATCCATCAGCTCCCGTGTCCCTCTTCTGGGATATGGACAGATGACTTTTCTCAATCTTGGGCAAACTGGTCTGCCTACATGGCATCACCCCCAGCCCAGACTGCTGCCCTAGATTTGGGGACTTAGGTGTTTCACTAATGAGGATGGGTGGAATTTGGGGTTCCCTCCGTGTGCAAGCAGGTCTGTGTTCCCCCCTAGGCACGGCAAGCGCTCACCTTGCCCAGTCAGGGGCTGGCCCACAGAGTGCAGACACTTGACAAAGTTGCCATCTCCCAGGGCCTGGAGCACGGGCGTCCCCAACCGGGTCATGATACGCATGCTTGCTACCACGTAGGCTGAGTCAGTGAGCTGCACTCCGATGCGGGACAGTGGGGAGCCCACGGGACCCATGCTGAACGGAAGCACATACATGGTTCGGCCTGTGGAGGAAAATGCCACCTGGATGAAGGGTTCTAACCTGTTCATACCTTCAGTGTTCCTGGTTCTGTGTCCCTGCCCCGGTTACCCTGCATGCAGCCCGGAAACCTCTCATCCACAGCTTGCTGGAACTCAGCTGGGGACATCCAGTTGCCTAGTTGCCCACGGGCCCCACCAGCGGGGAGGGGCACTGTGTCCCGTTGAGAAGGAGTTACAATCACCGTCTTGCTCTCTACTCGTGCCACATCCTTGGGGTCTGTGCGGGCCAGCCAGCTGGGGGAGAAGGAGTTATCAGGAAGATGTAGCCAGCCGATCTCCCTCATCCCCCAACCCAATCTCTCAAGTCCAACTTTAACTCTAGGTCTTCTGTGGGCCTGATTTCTTCCCATCCATTTGCACCTCAGTAGCTTCCTCCAGATTCTGTCCCATCTAAGGGGGTAGTTCCCTCGGCCTAGCCTTCTAAAAGCCCTTGGCAAAAACTCTCTGAACTTGGGAGAGAAAAAAAAAAAAAAAGACAAAGGTTTTTACTTATATTAGCTTCTCTCCTTAACATAAAAATACAGACCAATCCCACTAATTCCTGATTCTGTTTCCCCTAAAGGTCCCATGCTTGCTCCTTCCATTGGGATGGTCTCGTTAAATTTGATTTTGTCTTGGTAAATCCAAAGTGGCCCAGTCCAAGCAGCTGCCCCCATCTCATGGGTCATGGGGCCCAGGGCGTACCAGTTGTTGTACTTGGGGAGCTTTCGGATAAGTCCCTGCTTTTCCAGGAGGGTCAGCGTGGCAGTGTTCTCAGCCTCGGTGCCATCACAGATGTGGATGCCCTCCGGTCGGCACAGGCGGGCACTGCGTTCCACAAAGTCTCGCACCCCAGCAGGCAGCTGGCCCAGATCTCCACTGAGTACTCGCAGGGTCTGGATGCTGCGCCATGATGACCAGCCCCAGGGGCTCAGCCCAGGCCAGCTAAGCCTGCAAGACAAGAAACAGAGAGGGAATGAGCGGGGTGTTCTCATGGAAGCCAGGCAAGTCAAGGGGACAAGAAGCTTGAGGGCTGCCGGGGAGCGTGCTAGAGCGGGTCTGGGCGCAGGCATCTTGAAGGGCAGGTCGGAATAGGTGTGTGGGATGGGTTCGGGCCACATGTATCTCACGGCCTTCACGAGTCTCAGTGAGGGACAGGTATTGGCCAATGACCCTACAGGCACATGCCTGGCTGTGGGGAGTATATGTGGAGGAATGCTGAGGTTATTGCAGACTAAGCCTGTGTCCACGTTTCACTGTGTCTGGTCGCTGCTGGAAATGATGGGGTGCCCCATTGCCCAGGTGACAGCTTCATGTGTCTGGTATTTGAAGCTCTCATCCCTGTTCTTCCCCTTCTAAAGCATAATTTTTATAAGTTAAAAAAGCAGCTGTTTTTACTTTTTTCTTCAGGTGTGTATGCTGTAAGACTGTGAAAGCCTCAGCAAAGGACCCAGGCTTTGAGATGGGACAGTCCCAGGTTTCTAGAATAGGGCTCTTGCACAGAGAGTGGGTAACTGATATTGGAGTTCCAGGCATCAGAGCCAGGGCTGCCCACCTGGGCCAACAAGGGTTGCATAAGATGTTGCCATTGGGTAGGTGTCTTTGAGTTGGGCCGAAGGCTGACTGTTGGGGAATATCACTGGCTGGGATTCGTGCCCATTCCCAGGAGGGCAGGGTCCCTGTTGTCTGTCCCTTCACACTCCTGGGAGAGAGAGAAGCAGGGTCTACTCTGATTGGCCTGGACCCAGGGTGGAGTGACCCAGAGAGAGCAAAGGCCAAGAGAGGGAAGTTGCCCTCCTCCTATGCCAGGGCCTTGCCCACCAGAAACTGCTCCACACAACGGACTGCGTGCCCCTGCCCCTCCCCCTAGAGGTCACATGCCTAGAGAGCTCTGGGTGTTAGCAGAAGGGCGGGGGCGGGGGGGGGGGGGGAGGTGCACATCAGACTGCAAAAAGCTCAAACTCGAGGCTGTAAGCCTGGGGAAGGGAGGACCCTCAGACCATGGATGTGGGAGCTGGAGCCTGGCTAGAGTGGGACCTGGGCTGGCTTCCAACAGAGAAAGCAGGATAGAAACCCAGGGTGGCCACAGGGGCAGAGGAAGAGGACTCCTGGAACCTGGAGAGTTGTTCCTGAGCATTCATTTGAAAGGCACCCAGTCTTGGGAGAGCTTCTCTCTGCAAGGGGCCTGGTTCAGGAAGTCTCTGGTGATGCTCCCCCACTCCCCTCCAGTCCCCTAAGTGGGACCTTCTCCTTCTCCTCTGCTCCAGAGACCACCCACAAGGGCTGGCAAAGTGGAACCAGCTGTGGGAGAGATATGGGGTCAGCTCAGACTTTGGGACAAATGCTGGGAAGAAGGGAGGCTACAGAGGACAGACAGGAAGCTGTGAAAAGGGAGCAGGGCTTAGGGGCTCCCGTCCTGGACAGGGGCCAAAGCCAGCCATATCAGAATTGAAGGCAACTTGTCCCCCTCCTCCACCTTGTTTCCCTCCTTCCCCTGGCCCTAGGTCCCTGGGCTGCACCGGGCCCAGTTCGCGGGAGGCCGGGTAATAGAGGTTTACCTTCTACCTTCTTTGGGGAGCTCTGAGCTCAATCCCCCAGGGATTCATGCACCCTTGACCCCAGGGTCCTATCGCTTCTGATCGCAACTGGGGCACAGGGGTTACATCTGTAAAGGAAAGGAAGAGACGAGGAGACAGGGCTCCGCGGGGGCGAGAGAGGAGGGGGAGGAAGTTCTGAGAGTGGCAGGTCGAGACGGCGCGGTCAGAGACCAGCAAAGCAGGGAGAGGGAGGAGGGGACGGAAGCGGAGAGACCCAGAGCAGCAGAGGCCGCCCCAGATCTCCCGCGAGACGCCCGGCCCAAGAGGCCGGGGATCGAGAAACACTCGCCCCCGGCCCGCCGCCTCCTCCGCCGGGAAAGCGGGCGGAGGCGGGCGGGCAGGAGAGCGCCCCTGTCCGCCCCGAGGGGGCGAGCGCGGCGGAAGGTGCGGGTCGGCCCCGGGTTGGGGCTCACTCACCGCAGGCCGGGGCGGTACACAGCGGCCATGGCACCTGGGCGGGGGCTGCGGGATGGCCACGAGAACCGAGCGGAGCCGGGGAGATAAGGAAGGCGGGGAAGGAGGGAGCGCAGCGAGCGGGAGCGAAGGCTGGGCGGGAGGCGCTTAAAAAGGAGGCGGGCGGGAGGGCGCAGGGGCGGAACCTAGCAGGGCCGGCGAGACCCTCTCTCCGCCCTGCCATTCGGCCCGCTCCCCGGGTCCCCGGGCTCCAGGCCCCAGGCCCGCCCAGGCACCGCCCCACGCCCCGCATCCTAGTCCCTAAACCCGTCTCTCCCATTGGACAGCCGGGCCCCTCGGCTCCCCGCCTCCGCGAGGCCCCGCCCCCCGCCCCGCCTCGTCCCCTGCACATGATGTAACTTTGAGGACTCTTGCTCCCGAGAGATAGGGGCTGGGAGACACTGGGGTGGCAAACAAACCAGGAACGAGGGGCGAGGCCAGGGCGGGGGCCCACGGAGGCTGGAAGTCCAGAAACTGGACATTGCCTTTTCCCTTCTGGGGACTGGCCACTCTGAGACCCAGGCTTTTCTGTTTTCCAGGGTCACAGGGCTATGGTTCCCTTGGTCCCCAACTCCCAAATCCCTGTTTCTTCTCCTCCTAATGAGGGCTCTCTTCTTGTTCTTCTTCTTTTTTTTTTTTTTTTTAAGATTTTATTTATTCATTTGACAGAGATAGATACAGAGAGAGAGGGAACACAAGCAGGGGGAGTGGGAGAGGGGGAAGCAGGCTTCCTGCTGAGCAGGAAGCCCGATGCAGGGCTCGATCCCAGGACCCTGGGATCATGACCTGAGCCGAAGGCAGACACTTAATGACTGAGCCACCCAGGCGCCCCATGAGGGCTCTCTTCTGCTTCACCATGAAATGGTGGTGCCTCTCCACCCCAGAGTCTTTCCTTTGGGCCTCTGTCCTGGCTGTTCTTGCCACATTCCCCTGGAGAACTAATCTGTCCCACCCGACCGTCACATATGGTCCTCAGGTAATTTCTCAAGTTGTGTCTCCATCCAGACATCTCTGTGCAACTTGAGACCACTAAGTATCACCCCAAATGCCATAGTAACTCAAACTCAAACATGTCTATGGTAGGCACCTGCCCAGCATTGACACCTCCTTTTTGGTAGTAGCACCCTGATGTTCCTTTGGGGAACCACCTCCCCAGCCCATGTGATCATACAGGGCTCCTGTGGGTATGCTCTCAGTTTGGCCAATTTGTATGTTCCTCACTTTGGCCACAGTGATTGGGAATGTTCAGGGATGGGCATGAGGTCCCTCTTGGGGGCTTTTTCTGTAAACTTTTAAAATGGGCTGTCTTCCTGTTGGGGTTGCTGAGCCTGGTAGGATATAAACCTAGAGCTGCTGGGTGTCAGCTTGGCACTGCAAAGCAGGAACCTACCCTAGATGGAAGCCAGCCTGGAGGAAGCAGAGCAGAGGGATGGAGAGCTACAGATCCCTGATTTCGGTTGTAAGAGTCAAAAAATTTCTTCTCTCACTCAAGCTAATTTTCAATGGATTTCTGCCATTTGCAACAGAAATAATCCTGATTCTCAGGTTTCTCAGAGTTCTGTGCTAGAACATATCAGGACAAGGAGAGCTGGCCTCCAGCCTTGGGCTTCCTGTTGGCTCTCTATCTCTTCACCCAGCCCCCATCCTGGACTCAACCTCACATGTATATATTTGGGATTCTTTCCTCCAGGCCCTATATCCAAGCTCTGTCCACACCTACTCCGCTTCAAACAGCTGCCTCTTTGGCCACCTTTTAGTCCTAAAGGTGTGCACGCCAGGGGCAGCATGGATCTGCCAAAGGTCATCATTTCTTTCATAATCCTGCAGCTGTTCTCATGGTTCCGCATCTCAGTGAATGGCACCAGCATCTAGGCAGTTGCCCCAGAGGAACCTGAATCAGTCTAGGCTATTCCTTTCTTCTCTTCCATAGCCAATCAGACACCAGGACCTTTGGAGTTGTACTTCCTAATTAGCTCTCAAATCTATGTCCATCCCCATGGCCACTGCCTTAGTTCAGGGCTTACCTCTCACCTGGCTTCGGGTGATATCTTCCAAGATACTTCTTGGACTCCTGCCTCTCCAAATGCCACCCACTCTCCCTCCCAGCCAGCTACCCTCCAAACTTTGCACATAAGTTCACTTTGATGAGTTAAGAGAGAGAGGGAGAATGTTTATTGTGTGGACACCAGGCCGGGCTCTGTGCCAGCAGTTTTACATGCATCATTTCATGCAGTTTCACAATCATCCTATTTTACGGATGTGGACACTGAGGCCCGGAGAGGTTGTCATCTGCTCAATGTCACATAGCTGCTCAGCAGGAGAAATGGAGTCTGAATCAAAGCCTTTCTGACTCTCGTTAACAGGTTATTTTTTTCCCCTTCCAATCCTATACTTTCCCCTTGATTTATAATTTTTAAAAAGGTGAGATCATATCACTTTCAGGCTTAAAATCCCTTCGAGGCTTCCTACAACGTGGCAACTGATGTCCTTTGTAATCTGGCTCCTGTTTATCCAACATTATCACTGCCACCTTCCTACTTGCCACCTACATACTCAACTGCAGTTTCCAGAACACTTCTGCCAACCCCTTCTGCCCTTCAGATTTAAATTAAACATCCCCTCTTACGTGAAGTCAGTTTGACTCTAAGAATTAACATCTATCTCATGTGTATTGGTTTTATACTGTATACATACCTCTGTTTTTGAACTTCTCACACTTTACTATAGTTACTTTTGTATCTCTGTAATCCCTACTTAAGTGTTAGCTCCTTGAAAGAAGGACCCAAATTTTAGTCTTATTTTTATCCTAGTTTCTGGCAGAATCTGGCCTATAATAGGCAGCTAATAAATGCTGTTTGAATAAAAGAATAAACAAGTCTCACGTTCCTGAATCCTTCTCCCCCATTATGTCCTTCCTTAACTTTAGGGGCTCCCTGAGGGTTTCCCTGTAGTGTTGATTCCCTTTACTTGCTACAATCGTACACCGGTCCTGGCCCTCTCCCAGCTTGGTCTACCAGCGGGCACAGTGTTGGAGGCATACCACCGCCAGGGGGCAGGGTGTGACCAGCCTTGCCCTGGTCTGCATCTTCTTCCCTGGCCCTCTGGGTCTGGCCTTTGGACATCCTACAGAACCCCTGTAGTGGATGCTGTGGTGTGCCACCTAGACCCCCTCTTCAGGATCCAGGTGCTCATTGTCCCAGCCCTGGAGTGTTGGCTGCTAACGGCTCACAGCTGAATACTTCCCTGAGCACTACCTGGGGGTAACACCCCTCTCCTGGTGCAGCATGCATCCAGTGACTGGTTGATGCAGGGTTACAAGGCCTGGTCCCCTTTCCTCAGGTTGGTCCAGCCGAGCTCCAGAGCTCCTATGGGGTCAGCTGAAGTCTCTGTTGCAATTGCAGAACATTTCTGCTTTTCCTGCTGTCCAGTCCTGTTTTTCTCTCTGCTTTTATTTTTATTTTATTTTATTTTTTAAAAAAGATTTTATTCATTTATTTGACAGAGAGAGACACAGCGAGAGAGGGAACACAAGCAGGGGGAGTGGGAGAGGGAGAAGCAGGCTTCCTGCTGAGCAGAGGGCCCGATGTGGGGCTCGATCCCAGGACCCTGGGATCATGACCGGAGCCGAAGGCAGATGCTTAACGACTGAGCCACCCAGATGCCCCTCTCTCTGCTTTTAAAAGTCCTCCCCCTACCCCCACCCCAGGGAACTACACAAGTTTCCATCTCAGAGTTTGTTTCCAGCTTAAGATATCCCCTAAACTCAACTTGGATACTGCATGAGCCCCCAAATCTGACTCTGATTCCATTTTGCCCTCCTCCACACTAGATCCAAAGTGATCTTTTCAAACACAGTCTGATCACGTCACAGTCCTGCCAAAAGTTCTTTAGTAGCTTCTCACTGCTCTTGGAATAAAGCCCAAATCCTAAACTTGGACTATAAGGCTCTGCTGATATCTCTACCCTCACCTACTACCATTCTTCCCACTTTCTTGGTTTCTACTCTCTGGCTATGTTGGTCTTTTTATTTGTTCACTTTGTACATGTGTCTCTTTCCTGCCCAGAGTCCTTGCATATATTGTTCTTGCAGCTTAGAATCCCCCCTTTCTCCACACCCCCAGACATGGTCACTTCTTACTCACCCGGCCAGTCTCAGTTTAATATGTCTTCATTAGGCAAGCTGTCCCCGGGATGCCGCCCCCCCATTAGATTACGTCTTCATGAAATAAAATCTCCTAGTGCCTGCCCTTCTCCTTCATGGGACTCACCTCAGTTATAATGGTTTCTTTTCATGTAGGCTCCTCCCTAACATATGTGGGGCCTGGGGCAAGAGTACAAATAGGGGCACCTGGCTGGCTCAGTTGGAAGAGCGAAGAGCGTGCAACTCTTGATCTTGGGGTCGTGAGTTTGAGCCCCATGTCAGGTGTAGAGATTACTTAAGTAAATTAAAAAAAAAAAAAAACTTTAAAAAAGAGTGCAAATAGAGGCTCACAAACCTTGTGTTTAAATTTAAAAAAAAAATATTTTATTTATTTATTTGAGAGAGAGAGAGAGAGCAGGAGGGAGAGGAGAGAGAATCTGAAGCTGAATCCACACTGAGCACAGAGCCTGACGTGGGCTCGATTCCACAAAAACGAAAACGAGATCTTGACCTGAGCCGAAAAAGAGTCGGTTGCTTAACTGACTGAGCCAGCCAGCTGCCCCCTTGTGTTTAAACATTTAAAATGTAGAACTTATGCTAAGAAACTCTTAAATAAAATATGTTCTATTCTTCTACCTTGATAAATATATACATAATGGTCTGGAATTTGGTTCAAATTTGAATTCAGATTTGGACTTTATTCGGAGTCCTCAGGATTCTACAGTAGAATGTGGTGGTATGGGGATAGGATGTGTTGGGCCGCTGGCCTTGGGCCCTCTTCTTTTCCCACTCCTGACACCATCTTGTACTGTGAGGGGCCTCATGTGCACACATGTGGACCTCTCTGTCTACACGTCCCAGTTCTGTCCAAGATCTCCTGCAGATAGTCACCGTTGGCCAGTCTTTGGGTCTAGGGATGTATGTACCATAGTGTGGTCCAGTCCTGCAAGGGCCCACCCAGGGGAGAGGTCCATGTGGGCCCTAGAAGTGGGCTTGGGGCCCTTTGGGCAGAGAAGTCCTGGGTATCTGGAGTGTGGTCCAGAAGGGGATTGGGTGTGGGCGGAGGAGGCCTGAACTCCTCACCCCATGGGGTGGGACACAGCCAGAATGGAGCCTTCCAAAACCACAGGGTCCAAGGCAGGGGCCACTCTTGCCTGGGTCTAAGAGCAATAAATTGATGTTTCCCTATTTCACCAGTCTGTATGCTCTATGAAGGCAGGGCTGGTGTCAGTCTTTACTGGGGTGTCCCTAAGGCCTAGCACAGTGCCTGGTGCTTAATAAACACTTGTCAAGGGACGCCTGGGTGGCTCAATCAGTTAAGCATCTGCCTTCGGCTCAGGTCATGATCCCGGGGTCCTGGGATCGAGTCCTGCATCAGGCTCCTTGCTCAGCGGGGAGCCTGCTTCTCCCTCTGCTTGCTCTTCCCCCTGCTTGTGCTCTTGCTCTCTCTGACAAATAAATAAATAAAATCTTAAAAAAAACAAAAACACTTGTCAAATGAACATACCAGGTAGATCAGGAAGAGGTTTGAAGATTTGGATCCATTACTGAAGATCTAGATGCCGAAAGCCAGAACTTATAGGGCTTACAGGGTCTAATGGGCTCCAAAAATGGGAGTGCAGGACGGAGGAGGCGGTGACGGACCCTGGCTTACTGACTGTGTCTCCTCTCCTCCCTCTTTGTCTCGTACCCCAATTCTGCTGGCCCTTCATCTGCCTGGCCCTCTTCCCCCAATTGTCCAACATCCCTCTGTTTATATCTTTCTGCTTTTTTGTCCTTTGGCCACTGTGCCTCCTCTGTGGCCTGACCATCCATCTGTCTGTTCCTCTGTATTTCTTTCTAGCTCTTGGTCCCCAGTCTTAACTTTCCTCTGTCCCTTCCTTCTACCGCCATTGCTCTTCTGGTCCCTTGCTCCTAGCACCCCCTCTTGTTACCCCTTACTCCCTTCTTGGTCCTCTCCAGAAGACTTCCTCTCTCTTTTAGTTTGCCACTCAGTGGCCCTTTGCCTACCTCTTCCATGGGCCTACATCCCTCCAACTCCTCAAATACAAATCCTTGGAGAGCCCCCGCTTGTTCTGCCCTCCATCCCGGGTTGACACCTACTGCCCCTTCCGCTAAGCCTTCTTGCCTCCCTTCCTCTGTTCTGTCATTTCTGCAGTCCACCTGGCATCATCTTTTTCACTCCTGTTTCCCTGTCCCCAGATGCCCTGGAGTCAGTCACTCTCAGTGTGCATCTCCCAGGCTCTGGGTCCCCCACCGAGAAGGCCCATTAACCACCTCCCGGGGCCCCACTGGTTGCCACGGCCTCTCCTCTCTGTGCCCTTGCTCCTTTCCTCTGGCCCAGCCCTCACTGCCCGGACTCCTTTCCCTAGTCAGTGGCACCTGGTCTGAGCCCTGAGCGGCTCAGCTTGCCTGAGCTTGTTTAGTCTGACTCTTTTAGCCCGTTAGCAGCTTAGCCCCTCCACCTCTCCTTTGAGCCCTCCAGTAAACAAGAAGATCAGCACAGAGCTGACAGCTGTTTGGGGGCAAGTGTCTGGCCAGGCCAGGCATGAGAAAGGGGCTGCATTCAACAGTTCCCACTCCTTCTTCAACTCAGGAAGTTCTGGGCACTCTTTCCTGGCTATGTGCCTCAAGGCCACATTCCGTGGACGTGTGTGCGATTCCCTGTCTCCATGATCCCCATTCCCATCTGTGGCCTTGTTCCCAGGCCTTGGTTCTTCTGCAAAAACAGCTAGATCCAAGCAATTACACTGAGAAGCCTTACTACTTAAATCATGACAATGGTCTCTGCTCCACGAAATGCAGGACAGATGTGGGAAGAGGGTGATGTCATTTGATCTAGGTCTTCTTATATGTGTGTACTGAGCATGGTAAGAGAGGCCACACACACACAGAGAGAGAGAGAGAGAGAGAGAAAGCTGCGTAAACTGTAGGTATTCTGTAGACCAGTGGTTCTCAAACTTCAGTGTTCATCAAAGTCCCCTGAGGGCTTATTAAAACACAGATTTTGGGGGATCCCATCCCCAGAGTTTCTGATTCAGTGGGTTTGAGGTGAGGCCAGAGAATATGCGTTTCTAGCAAGTTCCCAGATGATGCTGCTGGTTGGGGGAACCATACTTTGAGAACTACTGTTCTCATCTGAATCCACCAGTTGGGACCAGGTTAATTTTTATAACTGTTGATCCTTGGGGCTGATGGACACCCAGGTCTCTCTCTGACTTGGGACAGAGGGCCTGTTAACCCCATGGGAACGTTTGGGTATCCTCACCAGGTAAGGAGTAGCTGTTAACTCCTGGAGTTCTATTCTAGCACACACCCTGTTTTAAACAGCTTCAGACAGGTTTAAACACCTCCTTAGCTAATTCCTAGTATCCCCCTTCCAACTTCTACTCAGGGATGAGAGCTCTAAGAGGTGTTAAGGGATTAGGCTGAAAATGTAGGTCACCCCCCAGCCATCTGGGAACCAGGATGGTGAGAGAGGAAGAGAGAGGGGCAGAGATACATGCAGGGAAAAGGCGAGGGGAAGCAGAGGGCGTGTGAGGGCAGTTACAGAAGTGTCTCGGATGGATTGGTGATTAGATTTCCGAGTCCCGAGGTGGCCCGGAAGGAAGGAGCAGAGATCCCCACTCTCCCTTCTGCTGCTCCTTCTTCTGAGCTGGGCAGCCTGTCCCGGGACTGGGTCAGCAAGAGTGGGAGAGGCTGAGGATTGGGTGGCCAAGTCCTGGACATTCACCAAGGGGACGGGTGCCTGTCTTTCTGATACGATAGCTGTCAGGGGCGTGGGGCCTCACAGTGGGAGTGAGGCAGGGGACAGAAATGTGAGGATTCCTGAGCACAGGAAACAGACCCAACTGGCTAGGTCAGAGTGGGTTCAGGACTGCTTGGACTCCTGCAAACACTGCCACGGTGCTGTCGAGCGTTGGAGGGTGAGGGCGCCGGGAGCTTCTCTGGGCCTCTCCTCCAGTCCCAGGCTCTCAGTCGCTGAGGGCTGAGGGTGGTGTTCACACGAGTGTGGCTGGCCAGGCCAAAGCCGCTTTCTGTACTGGGGGACTGAGCATCTGCGAGACGGACCATCAGTAAGGAGCTTTGTTGGGGAAGATGCCTCCTTTCCTTCCTTGAGAACAGGGATACTTGTCCTCTCCCCTCTTCTCATTCCCCGCAACCCCCCAGGCCAATGAGATATGCAAATGATCCCCTTACCTCATTGGCTAGAGGCCTGAGGACCACAGATGACCTCAGAGCGCTGGCCCTTTAAGAGTGTCCTGTGGGCTTGGTGCCCACAGCGCCTTGTTCTGAGCGCAGAGGCACCAGGCCCCGCTCAATGGGGTCTCCAGTCTCTGGGTACGCTGTGCCTGCCTGGCTCTGACACTGAGCACATCGTCTCTACCATCCTCCTCGTGAGTATATTCAGGGCCTACCTGCATGCCAGGCCTCTCACCTACAGCCTCCTCCTCTGTCACCTGCTGTCTGCTCTCTGTTGTCTATCTTCAAGAATCCTCACACTTCTGTCCCTGCCCCACTCCCACTCTGACTGGCTTTATGTCCCTCACGGCTATCACGGCAGAAAGAGAAATAACCCTCCTCACTTAGCTCTTCATTCAGTTCTCTCTGGATGCCTCTCTCAGTGTTTCGCCATCTCCTCCATGCCAAGGATCATTCCTTCAATCTGTGTCTTTGTTTCTACCACCCCTGTCCTCTCAAGGATGAGGGGCTCAATAGATAGGGCAACAACCCTTCCCTGGGACAGGAAGAGGAAAGACTCGTCCTTCCCCCCCCACCTCTCTGGGCAGAGCCTGAGGGTCTGAGATGTCATTAGAAAGAGGGCTACCTAGGCTTGAGGTGTCAAGATGGAGCCAAATGCCAAGCCCTGGGGATGAGCACTCCCTGCCTTGCCCCTTCAGGGGGCTGGCAATGGGGCTGTTGGAACTGGGAGCTGGGCTTGAGCTTGGGAGTTCCAGGCTGGGAAGGATCTCTGAGGTTACCTAGCCTGAGGTTCCTCAGGTGAGCGCACACTCTGTGGTTGATAACAGGGAGGAGAGCTCCTTGGTGACATAAGTTTGGGACACTCTGGGTTGAAGTTGAACAGATGGTTTACTGAAGGACTTCTCAGATTAATATGCTGCTGTGCTTTGTGAATCTGCAGAACGTGGGGATGGGAGGGAGCATTTCTCGAAATTATCTGAGCATCGACTTCTTCTTGGGTATTTCTCAGACTTAGGGTTTCCCAGAACACTCCCTGGGAAATGCTAAAGTCTAACTGCCTTATTGAACAAAAAGGGAAACTGGGGTCAGAAAGGGGGAGGTGATCTGTCCAAGTTCACACAACATAGCAGGTTCTGGATAGAAGGAGGAAAACCAATTTTAGTTGGTTCCCTTTGGAGAGATTGGCTTGGGGAAAGAAGGTCACCACTCTGTCCTGATCTTTCTAGAACCAATTCTAGGACCTTTCTTTTTTCTTTGCAAAGTCTCATGCTCCTATAAAAGGGATTAATTGATTGATTAACCCATAGAACAGATGTGCACTGAGGATCTTCTGTGTTTAAGGCATCAATCTAGGTGTTCTGAGAGAGGTATAACAACTTGTTATCCTCATACATTAAAATTCACGGCATACATGCCTTCCCATTGTCCTAAAATAGACACATACTCTGTCACAGTTAATTAAGCAAAATTTTTTGATTGCTTGGAAATGAAGTGATGTCTCTTGAGATGACAGAGCCTCTCAGTATGTCCCAGCACCAGATTTGGGAGCACTGCCATGTTCCTCTTGTTTTTCACAGCTCCCAGAGGCACCAGTGGGGCCAGACGCTGTGCTATCTATCCTCTTCCCCAGTCAGGCCTCTGAGCTGCTTGCCCCCAGTCAGGAGCCCCTGCCACCCGAAAAGTTGCTCCAGCCCAGAGGTGACTCTTTAGGGAACAGAGTTGCACCATCACCCGGGCTTTCCAGAACTCTGGCTCTCCAGGGCACTCGGGCTTTGGGAGAAGCAGGTTCTGGTGAAGGAGGCTGGCAGGCAGCCTCCAGGTGCTCCAAACCTCTCCTTTGTTTTTGCAGGTGCACCCCTCCCAATCCAGCCCCAGAATGGCACTGCCTCCCAGCCCACTGGCTATGGAGTATGTCAATGACTTTGACTTGATGAAGTTTGAGGTAAAGCGGGAACCCTCTGAGGGACGATCTGGCCCCCCAACAGCCTCACTGGGCTCCACACCCTACAGCTCAGTGCCTCCTTCACCCACCTTCAGTGAGCCGGGCATGGTGGGGGCTACCGAGGGCCCCCGGCCAGGCCTGGAGGAGCTGTACTGGCTGGCCACGCTGCAGCAGCAGCTGGGAGCTGGGGAGGCACTGGGCCTGAGTCCTGAGGAGGCTGTGGAGCTGCTGCAGGGTCAGGGTCCAGTCCCTATCGAGGGGCCCCACAGCTACTACCCAGGGAGCCCGGAGGAGACAGGAGCGCAGCATGCCCAGGTGAGCGATCACTGAGTTGGCCTGAGGGGAGGCAGGCTGAGGGGGGACAGCCCAAGAGAGGAAGAATTCTGGGACAGGGTTATGGATTGGGGAAGAGACAGAGGGCAGGAGAAAAGAAGGGCCCTTGAAGGAAATCAGAGAAAACTACCTTCTGCTCCCTCCCTTTTTCCAAATGGAGAGAAATGAGTAGTCCGAACCAAGAGGAAGAGGGAGAAGACAGGGTTAGAAGAGGACCAAAAGGGGAGAGTTGAGAATTAATGGGGAGCGGTTCTTTACAGGGAGGTAAATATACTCCGTCTGTGGAAACCAGGGAAAGAGTTGTGCGTGGAATGGAGTGGAGTTGAGACTGTGGGAACGGGAATGAGGTTGGCCTTTTCAAACATCGTGCTTCCCCAGCCCCCAGTCTTCTCAGGAAGGATTGGGACTCATCCTATTAATTATAGACACAGATGGGGGTGTTGAGGGCATTAGGATGTAATCCAAATCCTTTGAGGGTCACAGGGTTGCGGCCTTCAGGACAGGGGAGCGAGGTGCATTGGCGGGGCGGGGTCTGCCTGGGCGCGTGTCCACTCGACACCAAGAGAGCCTGGAGCCGGACGCTGAGGACCGCGCAGGGTTGGCGCGGGTTTCCGACCGGCGACTGGCTCGCCTGACCGCGGGAGGCGGGGGCCTGCAGCGCGGGGCGGACCCAAAGGGGCGCGCGCTCCCCGGGGAGGAGGGGCTTGTTGGGACGTGGGGCGGGGTCTGGACTGCGGGGTGGATTCGGTGGAAGGGCGAGCATCAGGTAAGGCTGGGGCCGGGGGCGGAGCCTCCCAGAGGGCGGGGCAGTCCCTCAGGCGACCCGAGGGTGGAGCCGGGCGGGCCCCCGGCGCTGACCCGCTCTCCGCCCCCTCCCTCTGCAGCTGGCCGAGCGGTTTTCGGACGCGGCGCTGGTGTCGATGTCTGTGCGGGAGCTCAACCGGCAGCTGCGGGGATGCGGGCGCGACGAGGCGCTGCGGCTGAAGCAGAGGCGCCGCACGCTGAAGAACCGCGGTTACGCGCAGGCCTGTCGCTCCAAGCGGCTGCAGCAGCGGCGCGGGCTAGAGGCCGAGCGCGCCCGCCTGGCCGCCCAGCTGGACGCGCTGCGGGCCGAGGTGGCCCGCCTGGCCAGGGAGCGCGACCTCTACAAGGCTCGCTGTGACCGGCTGACCTCGAGCGGCCCCGGGGCCGGGGACCACGCCCACTTCTTCCTCTGAGCCGCTAGGGCCGCCGAGGGGTGTCGTGGGGGGGGATGGGGGGGCACCACGCAGGAGGCCACTGTACCGTTCACTAGATGGTTACTGAGCGCCTTCTGGTGCCAGACACTCCGTGGTATGACTACACATAAATATCCCCGAACTTCCTGGACCCTCAAGGCATGCTCCGAGGTTAGATGCTGGTCATTTTCTGGGAGGGAGGTCTTCTCTCCTCACGCAGGCAGCACACAGAACCCTCCACCTCTGTTCCACCCCACATGACCAGGACACCGAGATCTGGAGGAGCCAGTGCCGGGCACTGTGGGTGAGGGGGGGAGGGCGGGGAGGCGTGGATGATGGCTGGGTGACAGCGAATGGGAGGCGAGGGAGTGGTGTGACTCCCCCTCAGTTTAGATTTTAATTCAAGGTTTTCAACCTTTAGTGCATTAAGGCGGTAATTAGCAATGAAGCCGTCTTTTCATTCCGAGGCTTGGAAACTCCCCATTTTAGGACTACTGCATTTTCAAGATCTGTTACCAATAGCAAGACAGACTAGGAACTCTATCCAAGAGGCTTTCCTCCCACCCAACCCGGTGGCCTCCAGGGCCCAGAGCAGCAAAGGCCTGAGGAGCTCTGGGAGTGGTTGGTGTGGGCTGGGAGAGAACTCTGGGCAGGAGTCTGGGGACCTGGGTGCTAGTCCCAGCTCTGCCACGGGATACCTCTGTCACCTTGAGAAAACCACTTGCTCCCTGGGTTTTGGTTACCTCCTCTAATCCTGGGTTGGAGACTTCCGACACCTTTCCAGTTCTGGCATCTCCTTGGTGTGGGAGCCCCAAGAGTCTCCCCAAGAAGCCCCCAGGACAACCTCACTGAAGGGACTTCCTGTCCTGCTCCTGCTTCCTGATTGCAGCCTCTGCAGTGGATGAGCCCCCGCACTGGTCCTCTGCTGCTCCCTCCAGGCTGCCTTGGCCTCCAGACCTGCATAGGGTACCCTTGCTACCTCCTGCCTTGCTGAGGGCTGGGGTGAGATTTTACCCAGTATGACAAGATGCTGAAAGAATGCAGTTTTTGTGAATTAAACTTGAAGTTCAGGCAGAACTTTATACTATTGGCTAAACGTTCTTGCCATTTAAGAAGTGTTCATTCTTTAGCCTTGCTCCCAGTGTGTGTGTGTGTGTGTGTGTGTCCGCGCGCGTGTGTGTGGTGAGTCTCAGTTCCGGAGGGCCAATGAAAATGGGGTGGAAGGGTGGGGATTGGGCCAGATGGAGCCTCCTCCTCCTCCCACCATTGCACAGAAGCCCAGAAGCATCAGTGACTGGGCCAGGCTTGCCTATGGCTATCCTGAGGTCCCACAGTTGCCATGGTTACCCAGCCCTCTGGTTCATCTGCCTACAGAGAGAGTAGGCGGGGGCTCTGGGCAGAGCAGAGGCATTGAGCTAGGAGCAGCTACCTCACCAGCCACTGTCGTAGGTCCTCTAAGGGACATAATAAATAGGGAGAAGCAGTTGAGGGTGGGGAAGAGGCTCCCATATGTCTCTCTTCCTTTCTGCCCCCTCTATCCACCCCCTCCCCAGCTGTCTCTTCCCATCACAGTTCTTATTCCCTCCTCCCCCTCCTCTAGCCCAGCTCGTCCCTCTTCCACTCAGGAACCTGCAATGGGAGGCATCTCCTCCATCTCCCCCAGGATTTCTTTTTCTTCTCCTCTCCTTCTCCACCACTGGCCATTGGCCACCCTCTCTGGCTCTGGCTGAGTGACTCACAGCACATTTGGCCTCTCCTCCTTCATCTCCTTCATCATTGAGGGAGAGGCTGGGGCAGGGAGGGTCCCTCCAGGATCCTGTCTTTTCTTCCCTGGCTCTGGATATCACCTGTCTTCTCACCTGCTCTCCGGAGCTTCAATCCAGATTCAGCACTGCTCTTGCACACCTTCCTTAACTGGCTGAGGCCCTGCACAGCACACACACACGGGCAGAGACGCCATCCACAGGAACCTACCCCCATACACACAATCAGCCCATGTATACATACACCTGGGGCTCAAGATGAGCCTCATACAGAAGTTGCACACTAGTGATTTAGAGTGTGGGCACTTCAGTCAGATGGGTCTGGGCTCAATTCCAGGCTCACCAGTTCTTTGATGATGGCTGGATTTAAATGAAGCCTCACTTGATTTGAAGAAAAATGGGAAAAACGATGCTAACTACCTAGTGAGAGTGAATGCATTTAAAGCACGTAGCAGCAAGTTTCACACATGGTGAACAATAATGTTCACTGCTGTTGTTAACGTTATTAAAGGCACACAGCCTGACTTTCTGAAACATTAAGGCCACACTCGTGGAGAGGCAGGGATGTGCAGTGCATGAACACACGCGCACATTCACACATTCAGGAAAACCAGGCTGCGCAGACCTCAGATACCCGCTCTGTGTTCATAATCCACTCACAGACCTGCTGCCCTCCTTCAGTCCCCCCAACACCCCTGCTTGGCCCGCCCCACAGCTGTGTGGGGGCTGGAGTGCAGCTCCTGGGGGACTCAGCTGGGCTTCTCTAGAGACAGCTGTAAGAGGGCATCAACCTGCCCCTTTGACAGCCCCTCATTACCACCCCCCATATCTGGTAATTAACCTCCATGGTGCTGGGCCCCCTGGGGTTGGGAGGTGAGGGTAGGGGCTCCTCAGATCCCACTGGCACACAGTTGGGGTGAAACCGCTGAGATACCAGGCTGCGTGGGAGCTCTGGCTCAGATCTGAAAGTTGCTGGTCCTCATTTCTTAATGGTGTGTGTGGATGGGTGGGCGTTATGGACCGTCCATGGACATCTGAGGCATGATAGATAGAGGCTGAGGTGCTAGGAGTGGTTCCCTTTATTAACGACCAGAAAGTCAGGATCACTGAAGAAAGTCACAAGGCTGAGGGGTATGGGGCCTGGAGAGAAAGAGCAGGGCTCACCACGCACTTCCAGGACCTAGGGGCCACAGCTGGTCCAAGAGGGAGAGGCACTGGTCACTCGAGTCACAAGGGTCAGGACAGGCACCTGGGACACGGTGGGATAGTCATCAGCACCTTCCTCCACACCACACCGAGCCCAGATGCGCTCCACCAAGCCCCACCTTGCACCCCTGTCCACCCCTTTGGGCCCCCGGGACTCACTGAGAGGCTGAGGGAGGGTTGGTCCGGTGGGAGGCAGTCACGGGCTAGGGCTGGGGGTCGTGGCCGGTGTGCAGGGCCTGGGAGCCCCGGGGCTGATGCCCTGGCTGGCGTAGTACTCCACCACCTGCCTGGGCACCTCAGCCAGGACGCACTTGGCAAGCGCAGAAGGTGCGGCCTGGGCGTGGGGGCGGGGACGGGGTTAGCGGGTTTGCGGCCAGGAGAGTGGGGGGCGGGGTCAGGCAAGGGGGCGGGGCTTCGGGGTGGCCGGCTGGGCTCCAGCGTCCTCCGCAGGCCACCAACCCGGTGTGGGAGAGACGGGTCAGATTTGAGGGCCTGAGGAGCTGAGGAGTCCTTCGGCCGGGAGGGGGCGCCGGGCACTCACATCCTTGAAGTCCCGAAAGGGCACGAACTGGACGATGTCGCGGGCCGCGGGCACCCCTCGGGGGCAGCGCAAGGGACCGTCGTCGCCATCCAGCAGCCTCATGTCGGAGAAGTCGGCATTGCCCACACCCACGATGATGATGGACATGGGCAGGCGGGAGGCGCGCACGATGGCTGCGCGGGTCTCGGCCATGTCGCTCACCACGCCGTCCGTGAGCACCAGCAGCACGGAGTACTTCTGAGGGCAGGCAGCGGGGAGGAAGGGTAGGCTCTGTGTGCAAGGGCGTTGGCACCCGCCGCAAGCCCAAGCCCTGGCCCCGGCCCCCCCCCGCCCCCCCTCCCCCCCCCCCCGGGGAGGACACCCCGTGGGGCAGCGCCTGGTTGCCTGCTTCCTCTCCTCACCGTGGCTTGGCCGGTGCTCTGCTCGCGCTGAGCTGGCCCGGCCACGCGGTTGATGATGGGGGCCACGTTGGTGGGGCCATAGAGCTGGATCTGGGGTAGGCACCGGCGGTAGGAGGCGATGACCCCCGAGATCTCTGTAGGCAAGGAGGTGAGGCCAGCAGAGATTAGCAGGGAGCCCTTTTTGACACCCTTAAAGCAAGGAGGTCCTTCCCTGTCTCAGTTCTGCCTGGCCCCCTAAATTCCTCAGTAAGCGGGCGAGTTGGATGGTCCAGGCTCTGGGAGAGGAGGCTGGGCAGATGCTGGGCCAGGGGCCCAGAGTCCCAGGTAAGACAGGAGCTGAGTGGTGGGATGGGCAGGGGGCTGCGCCTGTGAGGATGCAGTCCGTGCCCCTGCATGGGGCGGACGGGCTGTGCAAGCTGTTGGGGGGAGGCGGGGCTGGCGAAAATCTCCTCTTACCTTCACATTCAGGGTTTTCCGGGTCAAAGTTGATAGCAAAGTCATGGGACACCTGGGAGGGTAAGGTGAGAGCAGCGAGATGTCTTTCCTCCTACTCTCCCACCAAATCCTCCCTTCCTCTCAAACCCAGCCTACCTCAAAGTTGGGGGGGATTCGAGCGCCAAAGCCAAACGCTGGAAACCGCTTATCACTGAGGAGAAGAAAAGGCTGTGGGGCCCATCGGGCAAGGCCTCCCTACCCGTCTCCCTCCTCCCCAGCCTACCCTCCTCCCACCTGTCATAGTCCTGGCAGATGCCTCCCACTGCGCGCAGGGCCTGAAGGTAGTGGTTGGGCTGGCGGGGGCTGAGGCAGTGTAGGGACTGGCTGCTCCTTGGGTCCCCATTGGAGGCGGTGAAGTCGATGGCCACCTGGTGGAGGTGGGGAAAGGGTCACACTGCATCCATGAGAGCTCACAGAGAGGCTAGCCCGGAGCTAGGGTCTGTAGGGAGGACTAAGGTATATCCAGTCAAGCCCACAGGTAGCCCCATCATGGAGTGGGGTGAGGGGTACAAGATGACGATGCTAAGGGTCCTGAGAGGCCCCCAGGAGGGGCAGGGGGGTTTGGGGGCTCCTTCTGTTCACTGCGTGTTTAGCCCCTTCCTCTTGCCCGTGTCCCCTATACCCCTGGGCCTTTACCGTGAAGCTGATCTGGCAGCCGCCCATGATATAATCCAGGAAGGTGTGCACCTTCTCCACCTAGCAGGAGGGGAAGAGGTAAAGTAGCAGGATGGTCCTTTGAGGAGAGAGCTGGGTGGGGCTTCTGTGGGGCACATGGAGGGTAGTTTTTGAGGTTGAAGTTCCCAGTGGGACAGGGCAAGCCTTCTCAGTTCTCAGAAGAGGAGAAACTGGTCTTTGAAACAAGGACAGGGTTGAATCTGAGGGTCCGACGTGAGGCAGGCACTGGGATTTACCGTGCACTGGGCCAGCACTACGGTCCCCGAGCTCTTGTAGTTCTTCTTCTTGTCCCGGTACTTGGGGTTGATACAGTCCCACTGCATCTAGACCCCCCACACCCCACAAGCCCAGAGTCACAGTTCCATCAGGTGACCCCTTGGCTCCCTTCCAGCAGAGCCTCCCAGACCAAGACCCCCAGGGCTCTGTCCTTAGACTGAACCCGGGTACTTTCCACCCTCCCCCCATCACATATACTGGGCTCTTCGGCCCTCTCAGAATTCTCCCAGGGATCTTGGTGACACCTCCTGCCCAGGGTTTGCTGTTCCTTCCTGCATCTCCTGGAAGGTGCTGGTGAACTCGCCGATGAAGTCATGCTTCCCGCTCGAGTCATAGTCATACACCAGGAACTGAGAAGGCAAGGAGGGGAGGGGAGAGGGTCAGGGTTGCTTTGCCGTGGTTGCTGGGGGCAGGGCGAGGGATTGAGGGAGGTTGGGGCTTACAGTCCCGGGGGCCCCAGCAGGTGTCCTCAGCCTGCCCAAAGAGGCTACCTGCTGATCTTTATTCTTTGGCTCCATCTGGCAGGGACTTTGGCCTTGATAAAAGGTACACAAAGTGGGAACGTTGAGCTGTGACTGGGTCTTTACCCCACCGTGGGAAGGGCTTATCACATGAGGGAGACGGAAGGGTCTCGACACAGGGGCAGTGTCTCAGACAGAGGCCGGCTGCTCCGGTCGGCTGTCCTCGCTTGGCGGGGGGCTTCACCTTGAGAGGCCGGTGGCCGTCACAGCTGCAGAGGGAGTGCAGGGACAGGCGGAATGGCTCCCAGCTGGGGTTCAGGTTGTTCTTCACCACCTTGGAGAGGCACCAGAGAGCTGGTCACCTCCTAGCCACATCCCCTTACTCTGCTCTTCCTTCCTCCCTCCGCACGGCCCCAGTCACCAACCTCAGTCCTCCAGACGAGCTGGTCACTCTGGTCCCCATCGGTTTTATAGATCTCCATGAAAGGGTCAGACTTGCTGAACAGATCCTGGGGATGCAGAGGAAAGGACCCGTGAGCCTGGTGAGGTCGGCAGAGGGAGGCGGCTAACACCGAGAAGGGAGCAGCACTGATTCGTCTTGAGTGGGGGGCCTAGGCTCTCTAATAAGGAGGACGGGGGGCTAGACTCGGGGGCTCCAACCTTGTTGTCCAGCTTGTGGGCTCTGAAGGTGAGCTGCACATAGTCATTGGTGCCAGATACCTCCTCAGCCACAATCTGCAAGGGGGATACAAGTGGCAGGATTTCTCCCTACCACCCAAAGGGCCACCTTTTGCCCTTTCCCTTAGGTGGGGACCAGTCCTGGACATAATGTCACCATGGATGTCCATGCAGGGGGCATTGAATGCCCCACCCAAGGTGGGGGGGTACAGGTGACCTTGCCTACCGTGATGGTGGACTTGCCCGCAGTCTTCCCATTCTTCAGCAGCAATGGCTTAGTGACCTTGGTTTGTGACACGATCTGGAGATGGAAGTGGAGGGAGCCCCAGCTGTGACACCCCCCCACCTGCCTTGGCCAGGTAACAAGGGATGGAGTAATAAGTGTCCTTCGAGTGCTCACAGGGGCTGTACTGGGCTAGGGTTGGACTTAATTTCCACAGCAACATTAAGAGTAGGCACGGTTTAAATGAGGAAACTAAGACTCAGAGAGGTTAAGTATCTTGCCCAAGGCTGCACAGCAGGGAATGGGGGAGATGGGGCCCAAGGCCCAGACTGAACTCGCTCCAGAGTTGATTCTCTGTTATTTTGGCTTTCAGAGGCAGAAGCTGATTGGGGGCGGGGGGGGGGGGTGGATGGGAATGCAAACCTGGCCCAAGGTGCATTCTGTAGAGCCAAGGAAGGTGTCATTGCTGGGGCCGGTGGCTCCGTCCTCAGCGTCAAACACGTGCAACTGCAGGGGCTGCTTCTCCTCAAAAAAGTACTCAAGGGCCAGCACCCGGGAGAAGACCGGGCTGGAACAGGAGCGTAGCACCTCGGTGCGCTCCACCTGCGGCAGGAGGGGCAAGGGCCCTCTGGGAACCCAGGCTTCTTTTCCCTGCCCGGGACCACCCTGCCCATGCTAGCTTTCCTCGGGCTCCCCCATCCCCTGTGACTAGCCCTTCCCTTGCTAGGTTCGACCCTGAGCTCAGGGTGCTGCCAGCCCCCTGAACCATCATCAGTCCTTTGGGGCTCCCATAAGGCGTTTGGGAGCTGTGCCACTTCCTCTGGGCCCATCTCAGGACCCTCTGGGACTCTGCGGACTTTGGAAGCTGTAAAACGGTTTGTGTTTGTAATGATGGCACACCTGTCTCCAGGCTTACCCCCACAGCCTAGGAGAGGCCCCTCAGGGTCCTCACATTCCCCTATGAGGCTTTCCTTGCCCCTTCCCAGCCCCCCTCCTTCCCAGGCCAGGAGGTTAGTTAAGATAAGACCCGAGCCCGTTCTCACCTCCACCCACTGCTCATCAGAGTAGAGCTTGAGCAGCACGCAGGGGTGGGGCTTGGTGAGTGTGTCTCTGTCCAAGAGGCCATGGCAGGACACCCGCAGCTCCACCCGTGAGGCCCCCAGTGTCATGGCTGGGGGCTCAGGCACCCATCCCATCTCAGGGTCCGACATGTCACTGTGGGGACAGAGCAGATGGCCTGGACACTGGAAAGGGAACATCTGCTAGGGGAGGGGTCTGTCTTCTGGGAACCTGGGCCCCACTCCCACCTTGTCCCGCTTCCCGAGGCCCTAGGAGCTCATGGATCTCCTGCTTCCCCCTACTCACCCCCACGCCTGCCCTCAGCTTGGCTTCCCTGGAGCTGTGAACAGGGAGAGCGGAGGACCTGAGCCTCCCACCCTTGCACAGCCCTGTGCCTCTGTCACCCCTGCTGGCCTACTCTGCGTGGATGGGGCTGGAGAGGGCTGGGGGTATGTGGGGGCTTCCTGGCAGTCTTGGCTCCTAGGCCATTGATTGATTCAGGCTTTCTGCTATCTCAGCACCTTCTGCTATTTCCCGACTGATGTCTGAGCCAGCACTGCATTCAGTCTTGGCACGAGGGAGCTGAACTGGGGCAAGGGGGTGGGGAAATGGGTGGAGGAGCCCCTGGAAGCCTGAAGGGGACGAGCCTCAGGAACGGAGTCTGCAGTGGGCAGGAGGAGGCAGGTCGTAAGATGCCCGGTGGGGCTGTCCCTCTCCGCCTCCCCCCACTCACCTTCTGGTGGCTTATGGCAAGGGAGGGGTGCTGGGCTTGGGCTGGTAGAGACAGAGCCCTGTCCCTGCTGAGAGCCCCTCCAGGTTCCTGGCAGGGGCTCCCACTATGACAACTCTCGCTTCCCTCCCCACCTCCCCTGTTCTCACACTTCTTGGCAGCACTGGCACTGTCTCTTAGCGACAGGATTTTTGGGGAGCCACAGCCCCCTCCATGCTGCCCGTGGGATGCACGCATGCCACCCTCCCCCAGCAGTGGTACCAAGCCTCGGGCAGCAGCAGGCAGGGGTATGCTGGCCCGAGTTCGCGGCCGGTCAGTCCATCTATCTGTGTCTGTCCACATCGCTGGGTGAGGCTGTCTGCTCCCGTGTCGTGCGTCCCCCAAGCGAGTGTGCGTTGGTGTGTCTGAATGCCCCCGCCCTGTGTGTCTGTCCCCTAGCCGTGTGTCTGTATCCAGGAGGGTGTGCCCATTCCCGTACCTCCCTCAGAACTGGGACCCTTCTCTGGCTGGGTACCCCCTCCCCATAGCGCGTACCTTTCTGGATGTGTGAGGGAGGGTCTGGGTGGGTGGGTGGGGGTCTCTGCCTTCCAGCCACAAGTCTCCCAGTTCTCGCAGGGTCCCTGAGATGGGCAGGGGCATGGGGTGGTGAGGGGATCGGGCAGGACTGGAGACCTCTCTGGGGGCCGGGGGAGACGTTGTTATGGAGACGGGGCCAGGCTGGGCCAGGCTGGGGCTGAGCTAGGGAGGAAGGGGAGGCTCACCTGGGCTCTAGTCGGGGGCTCCTCTCTCCGGCTCTCTGGCCCTGGCCCTGACTCCCTTGCTGCTCCAGCCGCTGGCGCCGGCTCCGGCTCCGGCTCTGCTGCTATTTATGGGGCCTGGATGGGGAGGGGTGGGGGGGCCGCAGCACCAGCTCCCCCCGCACAGACCGGTTGGGAGGGAGAAGAGGGGAGGGGCAGGGCCACTGCCTGGGAGGGAGCCACAGAACCGGGGGAGGAGGGCGGGCCGGGGGCGGCTCAGAGGCAGGACCCCCACAGACACAGTGACACACATCTTCCCCTTCACACCACACCCACAGCTGTGCACACACTGTGGCAGTGCGCGCGTGCGTGTGCACACACACACACACACACAGATTCATGCGGGGAGATGATGGAGACACATGCACCCACGACTCATGGGCTCACACGTATCCTGACACGCACAGGCGCCAGCACATAAACTCACTGTGACACCACGACAGTTACAGCCCCATGGATACACATAAGGAAACACACCCAGTCTCATAGCACTCTCCACAGCACGCTTGTCGAGGATATTCGCAGTAACACATAAAGGAACACGGGGCTATACTTGTCACACACACATACACCCATTCACACCAACCCAAACACAACAGAATGGAGATCTTCACGTGCTCCTTCAAAACCATCCCGTACCACGAGACATCTCATAGCTTGGAGAATGAGGTCGGGTTCCCTAGCTGCTGCTTTTCAACAGGGACACACAAAGAAACGGACGCCAATTGCTTAAGGGCGTATCGTCTCCCATCCCGAAGCAGGGGCTGCCAGGAGGGAGATGTGCTGAAGGGGGCTGATTCCAGAGGCATCTTCCCAGTGCCCGCAACTCACCCCACACCCCCCGAGATTCAACGCGTGTGGTCACATCCTTGTGGGAGGGGCCACGTCACACACAGATCTTGGGGTAACAAGATGTTAGTCCTTCCCTCGTGAGACCGGGGAAAGTGAGCGATTGCCTGGGTTGCTGCATGCCACACGTGAAGACATTTGGGTCCATGGTGACCTGGGATGAGTCCACGAGAGGGTTCACTGGAACATCTTTACCCTCCATCCTCTAAGCTACTCGCGTATTAAGCTAGCAGCCATTTGTTGAACATCCCCTGGGAGTCGGGGGCTGGGGCTGCTCAGGTGATTGAGAGGGCTAGAGAACAGACAGACCCACAGACAGAAAGATGATAAGCTAACACACAAATGCGATGAAGTGTGATGGGTGCAAAATTACGGACTGGTTCAGGAAGCAACGGGTCACAGAGAGGGAGGGTTCAATATAGATCAGTAAGGGGAAGGCATCAGGAAGGGCTTCACAGAGGAAGAGGCCCCTGAATGGAGCCTTGAGTGCCGAGGTGGGATGTGTTAGTACACCAATGGGAAGCAATTAATTTGATCATCTCTCAAAGGTGACACTTCTGTTCACCTTCAGGCCACCCTACTGTTGAGGTTTCTGACTATTGATGGTACCCCTAAGACAACACAGCACCATTTAATTCCACCCTTCGTGAGCCTGCCTGTGTGTAAGCTTGCACACACACCACACAGCACACTGCTCCCCAGTATTCTCCTGGTACACCGGGGTCTTCCGACCCCACTGCACTCCCCAGAGCTGGACACACACTGGTACTGATTTCAGTCATTTTGGTCTCTGTTCCAGCCAGCTCAGCCCAGATTCTGCACATGACCCCCTGCCCCCCACTTAGGGGACACTTTTCAGTACCCTCCTATTTAGCACCTGTCAGGTCCATCTCTCGCCTGTCAGAGTCCCATTCCCATCCCTGTGGGGGATTCTTTACTTTTCCCCACTGTGGCCAAGCACTGAGCATTAAAGGGGAGCAGATGGTGGGGGGTGGCGGCAGTGAATGGGGAAGACAGCAGAGATGAGGCAGGCAGTGATTTTGTTTTTTTATTCTATACAAGGAGGGAGAGAGTCCCTGGGGATAGAGGGACAGATCCGCCCTTCCAGGAGAGGAGATGGCCCTGCCCCAAGCTCTGCCTCCCTCTCTCCAGGTCGCTCCCTCCCTTCCTGTCCCCCACCTGCTGTCCCCACACCTCATCCTGCCATCCTGCCCCTGTGGGATGGGCTGGCAGAGGGCCTGGAGGTGTGGGGGGGTGGGTGGGGGTCTGAGTCCTTGTGAGGCACATGTTGAGAGGAGGGCTGGGCAGGGTGCTGCAGTGGCTGTCAGTCTGTTCCTGGCTCACTGGTTCCTGCTGGGGACAAATCCGGGGAGTCCTGTTTCCTGGGCAGGGAGAGCCAGCCTCTCGGTGTGGGGTATGCCGTGTCAGGCAGAGGGGGACCGCCCTTTCGCCCACCCCACTGGCACCTGTGGGGTCAGGGGGCTGTCTTCTGTCAGGCTCCAGCTTGTCGCAGGACTGTGCCCGCCGTGTCCTCTTGGGCTTCAGGGGGGCAGTCCGGCGGCCTGGATCTGGGGGCCCTGAAATGACAGTCAAGGCAGGCCTGGTACATGAGTAGGGCTCATCGGCTGGGCACTTATCCAGGCTGTGACTCATTCCAAGCCCGGGAGGGGGTCCTGATATGGGCAGCAGGGTCCCAGAGGCACCCCGACCCCCCCCTCTAGCCAGGGGGCAGACCTTGGACCTCGGGCTCCTCCTGGTCCTGCTGTGAGCCCAGCCTCAGCCGGGCTTTGTTCATTCCTGGGGCTGCACCCCCAGCCTCAGCCTCCTCCCTGCTCCCTGGCTCCTGGGGGGGGCGGCGGCCCCTGGGCACAGCCATGGGCTTGGGGGGCCGTGGAGCTAAAGGGGGGTCCTGCAGCTGGCAGAAGAAGAAAAATGCTGGGTCAGTTAGTCTTTTCACCTCGTCCCAGGGCCTCTCCCGTCCTCCTTGCCGGCCCTCACCTTGGCATTCCTAGCGGGAACGGTCCTCTCTGGGAATAGGGCCCCCTCCTTGTCCTCCTCCCCGTCCTGAGAGGCTGGGCTGGGGCTCTGGCAGCTGTGGTTGGGGGCACTCTCCTCAGCTGGGGGATGGGAAGAGAGGAGAAGCTGCAGGAAAAGGCATTCCGGAGGCCAGGACTTTTCCCCTCCAAGTCCATTTGCTCCTGTGTCTCTGCCCTGCACGGCCCCTGCTCTCGTGTTTCCATAGGCCTTGGTCTCCAGGATTGTCCTGAGCCCATCAGCTTTTGGGGGGAGGGGGGTGCTCTGGCCTGGCTGTTCCTCTCGAAGAGCAGGGCCTGAGCCTGTTCCTGCTGGGCAGAGCCAGGGCCCCGGGACTGCTGGGCCCGCAGGCATGGCTACCCAGCCAGGCTTGCAGCGCCCCGGGGCTCTGCCAAGGCTGCAAGCTGGCATTCCCAGGACTCTGTCTGCCAGTCTGATTTAGATGGTGACAGCCTTGGGGAGAGATGCCCTGGCACCCTTCCCCCCCGCCCCCGGCGTCTGTGGCTTTATGCAATCTGAGCCTGAGGGTGTGCCCCCTGGAAGGTGCTGTGTGTGTGTGTATCTGTGAGGTGTGAGTAAGAGGGGGCCTGGAGGGTGCTGGTGCTAGGGGTGTGCACAGTGGAGCGCCTGACTCTTGTGGTTTCCTAAATGAGGGATGGAGCCTCGCTTGAGGTGTTTTAACGGGTCTGTGTGTGGGATGGGATAATCGGCAGAGATGGCCTCGGTGCTGGGACGGCCTTGGAGGACGGGCCGGGAGCACAGCCTCTGCGCCACGCCCTTGTGCCCCAGCCTTGGGATGGCAGTGGGGCCGGGGAGCAAGTGTCTACCTCTGTCAGGAGGTTTGTCCGTGTCAGTGACGTTGGAGGGTCATATCCGAGGCCTGTGGGCAATTAAGTTGACGCCGAGCTGACCGGCTTTCCTGCAGAGGCTCCTTAAGTGACAGGTGCTCCCGCAGAAAGCAAGCGTCCTATCACAGTTTATTTACCCCTTCAGAGTCCTGAAGCCGGCAGGTAAATGACTTGCTTAAGGGCAACACTGGTGGTGGCTGAGCGGGGACTGACACGCACGGTTTCTGACCCTTCCTTGTGGCACGTTTCTGAGTGGACTGAGGATGGCTTGGCCAGCTACTTTCGGAGGAGACTGTAATGTCTGAGGTGGGTCTGGCACGGCTGGTACTTGCCTACCGTCTTACCCAGGTGAGGTGCAGAGAGAGAGGCTTTCTTTACAGGGGTGCCGCTCTGCTGGTGGTGGCCAGAGGTGGCGCCTGCCCTACAGAATTCCCTGGAACCATCCGCAAAGTGTTGTTCCTATCTCCTAACCCTGGCTGGCAGAGCCACTTTTGTTCTGTGGGACCTTGCTTTGGATCGGCTTGTTGGTTTCTTTTGGATGTAGCTTTGTAAATATCCGCAAACCTCTTTACTCTGGTGACTTTCTCACTGCCCCACCTTGGTTGTAAATTTCCCCAACACAAGGGCTGTGGCTTCTGGTCCTTTGGACACACCCCGGGCCTTCAGTGCGGCTGCCCGGGAAGAGGCGATCCATACCTATGTGCCACGTGGCCTCGGCTCGGCGCATGGCGCTGAAGCTTGGCTTGCTGCTTTGCGGTGGGGGGGGGGGCTTCCAGGCTCCAGGCCCTGGAGTTCGGGGAGGGGATGGGAAAGGGGGCAGGGGAAAGGCACATCAGAGGGGCCCCTGAGAGAGGGGTCAAGGAGAGGAAGTGAGGGCGACCATTCTCACCTGCGTCGTCTGAAGAGCGCCGTTTCTGCCAAGCCTGGACGCTGCCCTCCAGGTCTGCGCCTGTGCCCTGAAAGGACATCTGAGTCAGGTCACAAGAAAAATGTCCTCCGCATGGGGCTGCAGTTAACAAGGGGCTTCTGCTCTGGCATCTCACGCTGTTCTCCTGGCATTGGTCCCTAGACTCTTGGACCTTTTCCCCCCACAGTGGCACCCCTACCCCCTGAGGGGCGTAAGAAATGGTTTACAGGAAGGAGCGTACTGTTATTTTAATAGTTCCGTGTTTATTTTCTGTGTGGTAGAAAAAAAACATGGCTAGTACAATAAGCCCACAATTTGAAAAAATGATCATGCTTAGGACCAGAGTAATTTAAAAAGGTGAGTTGATTGAAAGAAGACTATGTAAATATAATCATACAGGTGGTATGTGGAGAAAGTAAAAATCAGTCTTAAAGGTGGTAATCAAGTCACCGAAGTTTCAGAGAGGGAGCTCTAGAGGTAAGTATTTTTACGACTGCCCGCTTGGCAAGGAGGTAGAGGCTCCCGGCGGTTAGGTGACCCGCCCAGGTTTTCGTGGCCGGCAAGCGTGTGGAATGAGCAGACCTGCAGCTAACACCTTCTACCACCACAGAATCACTCCCCTGGCCCAGCAGGGACAGGGCTGGGAAGGGAAGGCAGACAGGGATCCGTAACAACGGTTGGGTGCCTGGGCTCCCCTCACCTCTCGTTTCCCGTCGAAGCTCCAACCCTTGGCTCTTCCCAACCCAGGAAGGGCAACACCATGGACCCTTGGCTGCTGTGCCGTCCCAGGGGCCAGGCCCCCCTCCCCTGGCTCCGCCCCCTCAGTGCCCTGGAACAAGGCCTCGGGTTTACAAGCAGCTCCTGATGAAGAAGGGGCTCTGTGGGCAGCAAGGGAGTAGGGGAGGGCCCCTGCCCCCCCCAGCCCTGGGGCTGCCCTGCCCCAACCCTCTGACTCTTTCCTGACCCTCCAGCCCTCCTCTGAGGAGCATGCACTGGGTCACCAGGCCTAGACTGCTCAAGAAGTGGGGCCATTGGGATGACCAAAGTTCCCCAGAACCCCGAGTCCTAGCATTGTCCCATTAACTGCCCGGGGCAGGGCAAATGGGTGGGCTATGTGCAGAGCAGCAACCAGGGGGGGTGCAACACCTTACCTCACTTACCATCTTCCTGCGGAAGGAAGGCCCCCGGCTTCCCCCAAATCCAGGGAGGGGGCCGCTCTCCTCCTCTGGGCTCCAACAGGGGGAGGAGTTATTGCCGAGACTCGGGGGGTCTGGGCTGGGGGGGCTCTCCTGAGCTGGGGGTGGGGGCGGGGGCGGAGGGAGGAGAAGCCCAGTGGTGGGGGACCCTGGCCCCCGGTCCCCCTTGAAGCTCCGGGGCCGGCGAAAGTGAAACAGGCCTCTGCGCCTCTTCTTCTGGAGTGGGGGCAGCGGCGGCTCCGAGAGGCCTGGCCGCAGGGTCCGCAGGGTCCGGGGGTAGCTGGGCAGGGTCGGGGTGAGTTAGTGAGAAAGCCGTGGGCAGATGCAAGTGCCAGATGTGGAGGTCGCTCAGGCTCTTAGTGTAGTCCTGGGTCTAATAAACCTCCCACTCTCCGCTCTCACCCAGCCCCTCCTGCTGCCCCATAAACCTTTCCATTTCCTTCTCAGGGGAGGTGGCGTCCTCACCTTCCTGTCATAATCCTCCAGCAGCCTCCTTCCCCCCATCTCCTCAGCAACTCCTTCCTCCCAGGCACCCCCAACCCCCCATCCTTCTCTCAGCTTCTCCAGGTGACTCAGTTTCCTGTGGACAGATGCTGGGGACTCTGCAGGACTGTGACAGAGAATATACCCTCCAGGCCTCTTTCCACTAACTGTCATCCCATCCCAGGGCCTGCTGCCACCCCATCCACCCACCCCTGTCCCCACCATCCCATGGTTCACCATCCCCACCACCCCAGGGTGGTTCACCCTGACCTCAACCTTTCCAGCTGTCCTGAGGAGAGCCAGAGAACATGGGAGTTAAGGGCTGGGTGGGGAAGGATGAGAATGTGGGGAAACATTCCAGAGAGACCGGCTTTGGGACCCTGCCATTGGACAGGCCTCCATGATTGCTGGGAGGACACAGGAGCCCTTCAGGGCCTCTAGGCCTGCAGAAAATGGAACTGTGTCTAGGTGCCACACCTGGAGCTTTCATCCATGACCCTTCGGCTGAAAAAGTCCTCCAGCCCCTCATCCAGGCGTGTGGCCATCCCATTCTCCTGACGAGTCCCAGTCACTGGCACCTGCTGGGAGGAACGTCCTGGAGGGTATCTCACCTGGATCAGGAAGTCCTCCCCACTGCCCCCATCCACTCAAGGCCTTCCCCTTTGGACTTGGCTTTGCCTCTTTTTGGCCCCATGGAAATTGATACTTCAATCCCCCTGGGCATTTCCTAAGCTTGGTGGCTCTTGGCTCTATCCCTCACCCAAATGGGAACTGCCGCTGTCTGGCAGACAGATATTTCCTACCTGGGAAAACTGGATAATCCCATCCTTTTTTCAGTGGCCTGCCCAGGCCCCTGCCTGATCCCCCAAGGCTGATGTCTCTGGCATTGGGGTCCTAAAGCTAGAACCTCTGGGCTGTGGCATGCTAAGTGAAGTTGGTCCCCTTGTGAGGACTTAGGGACTCACATTGGGCCGACCAGGTCCTGGAGGGGTGGTCCGGGGTGGCCGGGGCCTGCCTTGTGTTTGATGCCTTAATTTATAGCCGTGAGTGGGAAGCTCGGATAGACCCTCCCAGGAGCCACTGCCGGTGGGCTGGCTGCTCCCGAGCCCTGAGAACCAGCCGGGGGGGATCCCCAGGCTCCCCAGCTGGCTTTCCATGTCCTGAGGGCTCCCACCTGTGGGCACAGCAGTGTTAGAGGGACCAGCAGGAGGCACAGGGAGAAAGCAGGCGGGAGAGACAGAATTAAAAGGAAAGGGACCAGGGCCTGGGGAGGGTGAGGGAAGCTGGAGGGCATCAGAATTGAGGCTGGGGACTCACTAATGAAGGCGGACACTGGCCGGATCTTGCGGCAGCGTTTCTGCTTTCTGATGGCCATGGTGTCCTGCAGAAATGGAGATGAAGGGTGGGGCGGAGCTGCAAGTCCCTGGAGCCTCACCGGAATCCTCCTATCTCTCACAAACCCGTCTCTTTAGAGCCCCCTCCTGCCTCCCTACCCTTGCGTGGCTGAGGCATTGGGATGAGGGAAGAGGCGAGGCTGCACTGGGGTGGGGGATGAGACCAGGCCCAGGGACAGGGGACAGTGCAGTCCAGACACATGGAAGGGGACAGTGTTTTGGAGGTTCCTAGTTTAAAGTGGGGAGGAGGGGGGCACTCACAATGTTGGTCCCGAGTTCATCATCTGTGGTCTCCTCATGGTCATGGTTCCGGCCTCGGCCCCGGGAAGACAGATCCTGCCCTTGGCCTGGCCCCGACGGAGGATCTGATAGCGTCTTTAGCTGGGCCAGGTGCCGGGCCTGGGGAAGGACAAATGTGAACAGGTTCCCAGGGAAGCCACCCACTATCCAGGGCTTTGGGAGATTGTTGCTTGGGAGAGATGGGATGATGCGGGGTAGGGGTGTGCATGAGCCTGGCTGGGGTTCAGAAGCCTTACCAGGCTCTTATGGGAGTGGTAGAGCTCCTGCAGGATCTCGTCCACTATGGAGTTGGTCAAGTAGGTGACGACTGAGAGCTTCACTTCACTGTGGGCACAGATGGGACTGCTCAGCCCCCCGCCTCCCTGGCCCCCAAGCCTCAGCCCTGCCCTTCCCCAGATGCCTAAGGGATTGGGCAGCTGGCCTGGCCATCCACAGAGGCACCTTAGTCTCCCTTATGTCTCCATAAAGGCATGCCCCATCCCACCCACTACCCCCAGCATAAGTGTGTGTGGATCGGGAGAGTGAGCCAAGAGGAATTGAGGAGAAGGAGGAGCAAGGGGGCTCCAGGCCAGGCTCCTGGAGTTCCAGTAGAACAGAGCTGGGTAAATTGGGGTGCAGAGTGAACCCTGCTGGTCTCTGCTGTAAGCCCAGAAACTGGCTCTTCTTGAGCTTGGCCATTTTATGGATATGTGTGATCATTTTCCTTTGCTTTGGTGAGTGGTGGCACCCAGAATGAGAGCTCTGGCAGGGGGGGGGGCAACAAAACTGGGGGGGGACCAGAGTGTAGTCCATGCACCCCTACTCATCAATTTTGTCCATGCTTCCCAGGAGGCCATGCTTTGTTTCTGGGAGGCGATTCTTGGTATGCGCGTGACTATGTGTGTGTGTTTACATCTGTGTGCACTGCCAGGCTCCTAAACCCAGTCTCAGCACTTCCATTTCTAGGGCAAAGACCAGTCAGACCCTAAATAGCAAGGTTGCAGTTAGTTAAAGATTTATCCCTTGTAATGGAGATTGTGTCATTCATTATTCATTGCTGATAGCTGGGCCCCAAGTCCCTGAGTGTTCTGGGCCAAATCCAGCCCCCATCCCTGTGCCAACCCCCTCCGCCTCTCACTCCAGCTTGTTCTGAATGTCCTGTCCTGCCTGCTCCAGCAGCGCCCCTCGGATGAAGTTCCGGGGCACCGTGACGCGCTCAGCCACATTGCTCAGCATCTTGTTGTGCCCCTCAGCCACTCGCATGGCCACGGGACATAACTCCTGTGTTAGGCTGACCATCGACTCCAGGATCACCTGGTGTGGGGGGAAGAGGGGCCAGAGCCCCAGGGGGGCACAGGGTCAGGGCTGGCGCCACACTGGAAGAGACTCTAGTCTATTCCAGCCCCCTCTGCTGAGACTGAGGGGTCCACGAACGTTCCAGGGCTGGTTGCCAGGCAGAACGTGGGACACTCAGGCTTCCCTACATTTTGGTCAGTGTCCCTTCCACCCTACCTTATGGACAGGGGAAAGTCAGTCCTAGGATCGGAGTCCAGAGGGGAGAGGTGAGAGTTGGGGGCCAAGGGGAAGCTAGCAGGAAAAAATCCAAGCCTTGTTTTCTAGCAATGCCTGACACCCTGGGAGGGCGGGCGGCCTCAGCTCTGCATTTCCTTCTTGTCCCCAGTAATTTCCCTGTGCTGACCTCAGCCCTCGGCTTTGAGCCTTGGTCAACAGCGGGCTTCCTCCCTCAGGACTTGCCTGCAGCTCCTTGTCCACAGCCTTGGACACCTCACTGGCAACCGACTCCAACCTCTGCCGCACGGGCCCATCGTTGGCCAGCACGTGTCCCAGCTCGTAGAGGCTGGGGAACAGCTGCGGAAGGAAGGGGTTACCAGCAGAGACTCAGAACTGGGCCGGACTGCGTCCCCCGGGGCCCTGGGCTGGGAGGGCAGATGCATGGGTCAGGGCCCGGATACTCCTGGGGTAGTGTGGTTGGCCTTCCTGGGCTCTCGATCTGCGGGGGTGGCGGGGGGGGGGGGGTGTTGCTGCGGAGGGCTCTCACCGCCCGTGAGTTTTTGGCGTCCTTGATGAGGTCCCGAGCATAAAGCAGCTCATCCTGCACAGGCTCCAGGGGGCACAGCCGCAGGGCCCGAACCTCCTCCTGCACTCGGCCACACAACCGCTGCAGCATCTGGAGCAGAGCCAGTAGAAGTGTCAGGGGGGCCCTTGCACCGTCATCTTCCCAGGTGGGACCCCAGGCACCCCATTTCTGGGTCCCCTGGGGCAGTGCCCCTGAGGCTGGCACTGACGGGGTGGTGGTGGTGTCTCTGGATGGCCTGTTCTTTCTTCTTCTTGGGAGGCCCTGGAATGTCCAGGGGAGCGCCCGCAGTCCTGCACACTCCTTGTCTGGGGCCCCCCACGTGTTCTCGCCAGGTGGAGGCCAGACCCTGAACGTCCTGTTGCCCTCCCACACGCCCAGTCCAGGGATGGCCGCCACAGAACGCCTCCTTCATGCCCCGCCCCTGCGCGTGTGCATGCTCCGTCACGTGGCGCCCGAGCCCGGCGTGCCCCACGCATGCCCCGTGTGTCCCCGAGGGAAACGTTTACTTGCTCGGCGCTGCTGGTCACCAGGCCCTGCTGCAGCCGGAAGGCCTGCTCCTGGGGGCACGTCTGGGAGTGGTTGTTCCTCACCAAGCACCACTGGATCTGGAGAAGCCGGGGTGGGAGGGGTCAGGGCCCGGGATGTGGGCTGGCCCCTGCCCCCTGCTGTTCTGCCCCCGCCCCCCCACGCTGAGGCGTCTACCTTCTGCCAGACATCCTCCGTGCGCTCAGGGGCGCTGCGGTAGGCTTGGGAGATGTCGCTCACGGGGAAGGACATGAAGCGGAGCGTGTGGTTGCTGCGAGGCACAGTGGTGCAGCTTTGGTGGGGGGAGAGGTGAGGAGGGGCCCTTGCTCCCCAGACCCCCCTTGCTGACCATTTCCTCACCCTTGGCCTTTCTTAACATTTCTGTGCAAACAGATTGAGCAAGCTGGGGTAGGGGCTGGTGTATCAGTCCTGGTCCAGGCCCAGGGAGGCTGGGGCTGGGGTCAGGACAGAGCCCTGGTCCGCTCACCTCTCCAGGGCCCTTGCAATGTCCAGAAAGCCCAGGGCAGATGTGTTGTTCCGATCCCATAGGATGGTTCTAAGGGAGACAGTGCATGGCAGCTGGTGACCCTTCCCTCACACAGCCTGCTCTGGAGTCCTCCCTCCTTTCCTGGGTGATGGGGCTGATTCCAGGATGGTTCTGGGCCTGAGGGTGCTCGGAAGCCAGGGTACAAAGCAACGGGGCAAGCAGGGAGGGCATGTGTGTGTGTGTGTGTGTGTGTGTGGGGTGGACGGAGCTCCAGGTCAGGGGGCCTGGGTCAGAGCAATGAGGCAAGCAGGGAGGGGGCGTGGGGGCTGGGGACTGGGGCTCCAGGTGAGGCCGGCCGTGCGCCGCACCTGAGGGAGGAGTTGATCTGCAGGGCCTTGGACAGCATCTTGGCTCCGATGTCCTCCATGCCGTTGCCGCTCAGGTCCACCTTGGCCAGGCAGGTGTTGCTGCCCAGCGCATTAATGAGGATGCTGGTGCGCAGCTTCAGCCTCGAGTCTGCCACCGACAGTGACTGCAGGGACTATGTGGGCGAGAGCAGGATTGGGCCCGGTCCCTGCAGCCCCTGCCACCGTGGGTCCCTCCCCAGGCCCTGGCACTCACACAGTCCTCTTCTTGGATCAGTTGTACCAGCTTGTGGAGGATCTCCTCCAGGGTCCTGTGGGGAGTCAGGGCTCAGAGCAGGAGGGGAGGGGCTGGGGTCACACTACTGGAGGAGCAGGAGGTGACTTGAGCAGGGGGGGGCCAGAGGTAACACAGTGAGCCAAAAGGGTACTGGATGATGGAGTGAGGTCTGTGGGTATGGGGAGGGGGCCTCACTTGGCCTTGACATTGAAGTTCTTGCCCAGGAACAGGTGCTTGAGGGACTTGTTCTTTCCAAGTGCGGGCACCAGCGTCAGGAGGTCCGAGTCAAACCCTGGCCAACAGATGGGAGAGGTCTGGCCTTGAGGCCCGAGGCTCACTGGAGTATCCTCAGGGGTTCTCCCCCATGCTCCAGACCCTGACCCCACTGGTCCCCAAGAAGGGAAGTGCCCCTACTCACCATTGTCTGACAGATCCAGGCTGCCCACACAGGTGACAGCCCCCAGCTGCTCCTGCAAAGCCTGGGCTCCTGCTGAGCGGAGCTGCAGGGACACGGTGGGGGTGGGGTGGGGAAGGCAGGGGTAGGGGGAGAGGGCACCTTTAATGCTTAGAGATTAGAGTAGTCACACCAGGACTCAAGGCCATGCCAGGTCTCAGGTGTCAAATCAGGAGTCCCCTTCTCCACACCAGATCCTTCCCTAGGGCTCTCTCCCCTCCTTTTAGCCAGAAAGATCTCCAGGCTGTGGCTCTGGAGATAGCTCGCTCCTGCCCTCTGGTGGGAAAGTCTGGTTTCTCCCACCCCAAAGCTTTTGCGGGGGGGGGGGGGGGCGCAGACTGGAGGCTGAAAATGACCTCTGAAGAGGGACACAGACTACAGACTAGAAGGGAAACTGGAGGTGTGGTCAGGTCCGAGGGCCGCAGAGGTGCAGCACAGAGGCAAGATGGAGCCGGGGTCTGATGAAGGTCGGAGAAATGAACAGTGGGGCTATGGGTGGGGGACTGGCAGTGGCGTTGGGGGAAGGAGGGCTCACCTCACAGCTGCTGAGGTCCAGGTGCAGATCACTGAGGTGACTGTTGAGGGAGAGGCCCTGGAGCAGCGCCCTGTGGGAGGAAGGTCAGCAGGCCCACCTCTACCCCTCACCCTCTTCTCTCATGCTTCCCTCTTGGACGCCCCCAACCCTGCACCCACCCGACCTGAAGGCCTCCAGGGGCAGCCTCGTGGCTGACAGGTTGACATGGCTCAGTGTGTAGGCGCTGCTGAAGAACTGCTTGAAGGCCGGCGGGGCCTCCCGGCCCTTCCTGTGGAGACTCCTGGGGTCAGCAAGGGAGGGGGATGCCCATGGCTCGTCCCATCCCTCCTTGCTCCCCTTGTGCTCCCACCTGTGGGAGCAGCTGTTGCGTGCCAGGTTGAGGTAGGTTAGGTGGGAGCAGCAGCCGTGGAGCAGGGCTCCCAGAAGCTGTGGGGAGAGACATGGTGGGTCTCACAGGGGCTGAGAGGGGCGTTGGGAGGGGCTGGCAAGGACCCGTCCCTCCCGCCCCGTCAAGGTCGTGGCTCATCACCCTCGGCAGTCAGTCTGTGTGAGCCCCTCTCCGAATGCCCACTTGGCCTCTTGATGCCTCAGCTTCCCCCTCTGTGGAGAGGGGGTCTACTTCCTGCCTGACCCCCAGGAGTGGGGCAGAGGCTCAGAGGTGGTGACTGTGTAAAGCCAGGGCCACCAGGGTCTCATAAGGTGCCTTGCTCAAGTGAGAGGGAGAATCCTGTCCTCCTGATGGGCTCAGCCCTATGCCAGGTGCCCGGCTGGGGAATGGAGGGAGGGCTGGCTTTTAGGCACAGCCGGCACAACCTTGGGCAGTGACCGGGATGGCGTACCCCACAGGTGTGAGCTGTGCGCGTTGCTTTAGAATTCAGCTGAACTTGGAGTCATCCCACTAGCTCTGTCCACTCAAGGCAGGGGCGGTGAGGCAGGGACCCACCCTGGCCTCCCTAAATCACCTCAGGCTGGCTCTCCCGTCACCGACCCCTCACCAAGTCAATGGCGCAGTCAGTCCCTGCCAGGTCCAGGTGCACCAGAGCATTGGGCTGGGCCAGGAAACTGTAGAGGGCCTGCGAACAAGGACAGAGGGGCTGCCAGGGAAGGGGTGACAGAGCACCTCTGCCCCCAAGCTACAGGGCAGAGACTCCCAGGTCCTGAAGCCTGAGCATGCTTCTGTCGGGCTTGAGCTCTGTTCCGTGGACTCACATTGGCCTCGTCTGTGGCGAGCAGCCCAGGGTTCTTGCTCAGGTCCAGGTATCGAAGGGAGCTTGCAAAGGCCGGGTTGGCCCCGAAGGTCTGGCCCAGCGCCTGGAGCCCTGAGCACAGCGGGCACTGAGCTGGGTTGGCCCCCATCCCCACCTCTTCCCCTTCGGCACAACTCTTCCCCACCCTACGATGTGGCTCCTTTCCCTCCCTCGGATCCCTGGGATGCTGTGTGAGTGTGTTGGTACACCTCCGGGACTCAAGGCTCCAGAGGGTGCTAGAGGAGGGTCAGAGGTCAGGGGTCAGAGGTCAGGGGCCCCGGTGTAAGTACCTCGAGGGGAAATGGCAGTCTTGGCCAGGCACAGTTTGGTGAGGCCAGTGGGGAAGCAGAGGAGCTGCTGACTCAGACTGAGGAAGCCTGGGGAGCGGAGAGAGACATGGGCCCAGTGAGGGGCTAGCGGTGGGCGCGGGGGGGGGGGTGCAGAGTCAGGGTGGGGGCTTGAAGTGGGTACAGGCCTGGGGTCAAGGACAGCAGTATTGGGGCAAGGGCTGGCATCAGGCCGGAGAGCCCCTGTTCAGCCCTGGGTTGGGTTCTGGGCGAGGACAGGGGTCTGTATTGTGGTGGGGGTATAGGATTCAGGGCTGGGGCTCACCCTTGTCCTCGATGGGGTTGTGGGACAGAGTGAGGGCATGCAGCACACAGCTCCCGTTCTCCCCAAACACCCCGGCCAGCTTCTGGACAAAGTCCCTTCAGGGAAGGGGAGGAAGGATTTGTTTGTCCCAGCCCCTGGGCTTCCCCTCTTCCTCCACCTGCCTGCCTGCATGGGGCTGCAGAGGTCAGAGTTCCCCACAGGTGGGGACCAGCTTGGGGCCTGCCTGGGAGCTTGTCATCACTCTGAAGGACCTGGGAAGTTGTGCCCAGACAAAGCCGAGCTTTGGGTCTTTGAGACTAGAGCAGCCCCCCCTACAGGGTAGTTGATGGAAGAAGGGGCTGGGGCAGGGAGCATATGGTGAGAGGCCTTGGAGCTGGGGGGCCAGGAGGCTTAGCTCTGAGTCCCAGCTTGACCATAAACTTGCTTTGTGCCCTTTTTGGGCCTAAATCTCCTTTTCTATAAAGTGAGGGGCTGGAGGAGATAGTGTGGAGGCCCGTATCATGCTCTGAGGTTCTGGGACCCTAAGACTACATCAATGGGGCGCCACTGCCCAGGGAGGAGGCTGGCCTCACGTCTTAAGCCCGGCGTTGTCCAGCACCAGCTCTTCGAGGCTCCCCGACTTGCTCAGTGTATGTAGCACCTGTTCTAGCACTTCAGAGCCCTAAGGACAGAGGGGGTTTTTCTGATCAGGAGCCAGAGAGGGCGCTACTCTCTGGCCCCTCCTCCCACCCCTCCTAGTCCCTACCAGCCGCAGATCCTTGCAGTAGAGTTTGGTGAACCACTGGTTGTAGGCCAGGGCTGCCACCATTAGGGCCAAGTCTCTGTGGGCAGATTCAAAGGGCAGGAAAGTGGTGAGCAGGTGGCTGGGGCAGGAAAGTGGTGAGCAGAAGAATCTAGGGATGGGGTGGTTGGCCTGGGAAAGTCTAGCCGGGTAGAAGGCAAGGGGGAGTGGAGTTGGGGAGATAGAGCTGGGCTGCAGGTAGGACTAGAAGAGGGAGCCTGGAAGGGCCAGGGTCGGGGCTGAGGCTGGAAGCGGGTGGGGACTAAGTCTTTGCTCCATCTGCTTACCGGCTTTCCAAGTGGCTGAAATCCAAAAGATTGAACTCGCGGTTATCCTCGGCATGATAGATGGTGTCCACATCCTTGGAGAGGTGGAACTGGCTCACACCTGCTCCCCCCCTCCTCCCCTGCTCCCTCCCTCTGGGTCCCACCTGCCCACCTGCTGGGTCCCTGCCCAACGTACCCATTGCACCTCCTCGCGGCAGTGCAGCCCATTGTAGTCACACAGAGCAGCATAGGTCTCAGAGAAGCCACCTGTGGGGCAGGACACAAGCTGGCTGCATGAGGAGTAAGGGCGAGGGGAATAGGCTTGGGGTTCAAGGAAAGGTCAAGGTCATTTTATGTGGCCAGTGTCCCGGGTTCCTGCTACACCATGAACCTCTGAGGTCTGGGAGCTATGGAGTCCTCATGGCAGGCAAAGCCCCAGGTGCAGAGGACTCTGGACAAGGGCAGAGTAGTTGAGGTTCCACTCGCATCAAGTCTGCCCCTGCTCACCGCAGACACTGTGAGTGGTAGATGTGGAAGTCTCGGAGTTGGGGGATGTGTCTCGGGGTCCTTCTGGAGTATCAGCATTTCCACGCCGGATTAGACATCTGGAAAATGAACAAATCCATCCCAGAGAGGGGTGGGAAGAGGCTCTCAATTTTTTCCCTGTTATAGCTTCTGGGTCCCCGGGAAGAAGCAGGAGTGGGGACATAAGGGCTCTTCCCCTCAGTGTTCCAGGAGCCCAGGGCCAGGGGAAGGAGGGAAGGAGGGAGAAGTCTCCTTGTTGTCTAACCCTTTCAGAGACTCCTCCTTTGCCACTCACCCGGGGCCAGGGCAGACCTTGGAGAGGGCAGAGCTCACATGTCGAGTCACCTGGTCTACGCTCTCAGCCGATGGCAGCCGCATGCTCACCACGCCACGCTCGGTCTCCACTAGGATCTGGAGGAAAGGGAGCACCAGGGCCTCACATATCAACTCCTTCCTCCTGCTGGCCCAAGAGCAGGGCCCAAGTGGTGCCACTCACCTGGTTCTGACTGAGCGTGTTGAAGGCGCGGATTTCTAGGACATTGAAGGAGCTCTCCACCTGTGGGGTGGGGGGGACACGGAGATGCTCATCTTGAGGTTAGGGCCTGGCTGCCCGATTCTGGAGGGAGTATGCCAGGTGCACCCCTGCTCCTCAGCCCGACTCACCTTGGCTGGGACTTTAAGGGGGAAGAGGTGGAGGCGCCAGGAGGTCAGGGCCTTCAGAGAGAGGAAGAGAACATCAGCAGCAAATGGTGGCTCCTGGGGCCTAGGCCTCCTGTCCTCCCTCAGTCTCCTCAGCCTGTGTGCAACCCCTGTCAGCAGCGGCCCTCTGCTCTCGGGTCCTCCCTCTCTCTCATGCCCCACCCCGGGCTCCTGGACATCCACCCAGGCCAGCCTGCCCCTTTCCCCAGGCTTCGTCTCCTCTGTGCCCCCACCATCCCCAGTCTTCCCTGCCTCCCAGTCTCCTTGTTCTCAGCAGCCCAGCTGCCCCTGATTATACCCCCTCTGCCTGCCCCCACCCCCCCAGCCCAAGCCCAGGGCCCTCACCAGAACTCGATCCTCAAACTTCTTGGGCTTTGTCTCCAGCTTCACCCGATGTTGTTGGAGCACGGCCCCTTGGCTTAGGCACCTCCTGATGCTGTCTGTGGGTGGTTGGGGGGCCTGCTCAGAGCTCCCCTTACCCTGGCCACCCCCACCTCCCCAGGGCTCTCCAGGAGTGGGGTCAGATGAGAGGAGAAATAAACAGGGAGAGAGAGCTTTCCTTCTTGGGTGGCTTTTCTCTTCCTATTAGAGAGGAGGGGGGGGTGTGCAGAAAACTCTGGCTCCTGATGTTCCTGAGTCAGGGGACAGTTGCTGAGTGACACTGTCTGTGGGAGGGTGTGTCTTACACTTCTGAGGGTGTGAAGGATTTTTCCAACCCATGCACTCCAGCAGCCATTGACACATACATAGTGAGTCAGTGTGTGGGGGCGTGGGGGTGTCCCTTTGACTATATTCTGGGTGGTCTGGGTGTGAGCATCTGCCTTTTACTATGCATGTGTGCCTGCCTTCTGAGGACACCAGGGAGCCCGTGCGTGGCCTTGGCAGGGGTGGATAGGTGAATGAGTGTGCTGTGCTTGTAGTTGTGAAAGACAGCTCTGCTGCGGGGGTGGGGGGGGTGGGGTGGTGGTGGTGGTGGTGGTGAGGAGTTAAGTGTTTAAACGAGCTCAATATCCATTTCCTAGCAAAACCATCCAGATATCCCTGTGTGTGTGTGTGTGTGTGTGTGTGTGTGTGTGTGTGGTGGGGGTGCAGTTTCTTTAAAGATGTGTGTAAACACACATCTGATGATTGTATTTATGTGTGTGTGTGTAGGTATGGGAAACTGCCACGGTGCAGCATGCCTCTGAGTACCCTTGAGCGTCCTGGTTTCTGCGTGGGCTAGCCTGCGCTCCCCGGCCTGGGGCAGGGGGTGAGAGAGGGTTATGGTAGTGCTGGGGGGTCGGGCCTTGGTTTGGGCTGAGTCTGAGAACCACGCGAACAGGAGAGACCTTGAGGTGTGGGTGTGAGTAGGGAGAAGGGGCAAGCTAAGACGGGGCCTCCGGGAGGCGAGCTGCAGAGACCCTGCTCTTGGTTTTAGCTCCAGTCCGGGCCCTCTTCCCTGACTCCCTTCTTCGCCCCACTGGCCTGGGAGCTGCCGGGCTGCCAGAGGGGCTCCCAGGGCCAGTTCCGGGGCGGGGCCGGGAGGAGGGAGGGTGCTGAGCCAAGAGGCGGTCAGGACCAGGGGCAGCTCCCTTGGCCCGGCGGGGCGGGCCGGGCCCCGCCCGGCGGGGAAGCGGGGACTCTCCGGAGGAGAGACTGGACACCTCACCGAGGGATGGGCCAGGATCAGTGAGAGTCAGCCCCAGGGAGCGCCAGGGGACTGCACCTGTCACCGAAGATCGGGACGGGCGGCTCTGGGACTGGAAGGTCCTGACAGGGTGAGGCGAGGCGGGCAGTAGAGGATGCTCCGGGGACAGCGATGCCCCGAGCTAGGATGCAGGGGCAGGGGGCTGCCTTGGAGTCGGAATGCATGGGGCGCGGGGAGAGGGGGAGGAACCGCGGGGAGGAACGCACTGGATCTGGGATGCTCCGGGACGGGGCGTCCTGGAGACCACCGCAGCCTCGTACCTTGCAGCTCGCGGGTGAGCTCCGCGCTGGGCTTGGCCATGGCGGCCGCTGCTGCTGCCGTTGCTGCAGAGGAGCCGCCGCCGCCGGGGAGCCGCGGCACATGCTAGACCTGGCTCCGGTAGGGCCCGGGCGCTGAGCGCTGCAGCAGCCGCCGAGCCCGCTCCTGTCAGGGGCGGCTGCGCGAGCGCTCCTCCCCCCTCCCCCCCCCGCCAAGCCTAGGAGCCCGCGTCTCCCGCCCCGCCCGGAGAGGTGCGGGACTGAGCATGCGCGCCGCGCCTCCGAGCCGCGTGAGACCCCGCGCGCGCTCGCGCCCACCCCTCCCGCCCGCTCCCGCGTGCGACGCCCTATGCGTGTCGCCTGGAGCCTGGGCTGTCTCCCGGGAGGGGGTGGCGTCCACTTTCCGTGCCATCCACTCCTCGGGCACCGTGAGCAGAACCCATTTCTTTCATTTGTGGGCCTGGGTAGCCCTCCCCGGATCATCCTTGCAAGGCCCCTCCCTTTTGCCCTACTGCTTGGGACGCGTCCAGCTCCTACTCGCTGACCCGCGAGGGAACTCAGGGCCGAGGGCGATGCCAGGAGAGGACCTGGCCAGATCTGGGGGGTGTTCATCCTTCCTCCCGCTTGCCCAGCCCCGGGGATCCCTGCAGCGTCCTTGGCACCAACCCCACGGGTGTGAGGCCGAGAGTAACACCCGGGAGTTCCCGTGCCACCTCCTCCCAGCTGGCAGTTCTGCAGACACATCCACCCCTGAGCAACAAGCTTAGGTCCTGGAGACAGGGAGGAGGATTAGGGGGATGCAGAGATGTAGTCGACAAAGAATCGCTGCTTGGCTACCACACCTATGTACCCCACAATGAAAAATGAACACACCAATTCAAAGCAACATGATCATCTGCATTTTATTTGCATCTCTCTTTGCAAGTTGTTGATTTTCTGCCCTGCTCTTTCCACCCGGGTTCCTTCAGTCCCATCTCCCTCAAATTCCTCCATGTCCAGGGGGGAAAAAATATTAGTTGGTTTTTGCCAAGGTAGGCTCAGCTTTCTCAGCAGGCCTGCCCTTTGCTCTCAGGGGAAGTCTTTATCGGAGGCTACAGCAACAGCGGGAATCATAAGACCATACCTTGACCACAGGGAAGGCTGGATCTTTTCACAAGGCAGAACTGATTTGGGGGGTGGGGTGGGGTGTAAGGTGAGCAGTATATTAGGCAGAGGTGGGAAAGGCTAGTCGATGAGTGCAGGAATTGGAGCCCAATCTCTGCCCCGGTGAGGTCTCTCCCCGTCCTCAGAGGCGGGATGGGGTCCCTCCACCCACTACCACTGTCTCCCCAGTGATGTAGCTGGCGTCTTCAGAGCACAGGAAAGACACGATGCCTGCACAGTCATCTGGCTTGCCTATCCTGGGGAAGAGGGGCAACAAGGAAGGGAGTAAAAAATCAGTCAGACCCCCTGACCTGGCCCACAGGGAATGAATTTGCTTAATCAAAAAATATCAGGTGATTTATTAAGACCAGTGTACAAGCTTCCTGTCAATCAAACAGAGTTAGCATGAAGATAAGCTGTGATAATAAATACTGCATCCTGCAAAACGCACCACACATTATATTCAAATAATACAGAGACATTCTGTTTTTTAGACAACTCAGGATAGCAAAATCCAAAGTCATACAGATAAACTGGTGAGCAGCGATTTTATTTGTTTCACACGTGTGTATACTGTTCAAGTGTCAGGAAGTCTGTGAGACAGTAAACGGTTTGTTTTAAATGGTTGCATTTGTATAGCTTCAACTCACAGACAACTTTTTCAGGAATCTATTTTTGTCCCTTAAAGTCAGGTTCATTTTGGGAGAATGTGCTAATTCTCGGTGTTTGTATCAGTGATTGCATAGTTAGGGAACGGTGTAACCTTAACTGCCACAGAATGCTCTAGAGGTGGGTAGAGTGGGCACCTCAAACCTAGAAGACCTGGAGTAGTGTGGTTCTCCATCCTAGCTGCACACTGTAATCATCTCCATCCTCTCCCCACTCACCCCCACTCCCCCTTCTCCCTCCACCCCACCAAAAAAGATGCCTAGGTCCTACACTGGACCAATTGAAAAAGAATCTTTGGGAGTAGAGCCTGAGCATCTGCAGTTTCACAAGTGCCCAGCTGATTCTAATGCACATTCAAGACCAAGAAGCATAGGTGGAGACATTCACCGGGGCTCCAGGATGACAATACCCTGACTTGTGAGTGAGTTGTGAGCTAGGTGTGCAGCTCACGCCTGACATCAAACAGCTTGGGGTGCACCTGAGGGGGTCTGGAATGTCTGGACCAGTAAAGAGTAGGCATTGCTGGAATATGTCCTTGAGGGGACAAGACGGAGAAATCAAAAGCTGGAGAGAGGCAGGGAAGTTAGAGGAAAAGGAGCCAGACAAAGTGGCCTGAAAGGTCTGGCTTGCCCTGTGGGGAAGAGATGAGTGAGTTTTCTTAGCAAGGGGAGTTTTGGGACTTAGTGAAACTCTTCATTCCTTTTATTTGGATTGTAGGATCATCAATCTGAGCTTCGGAAACATGGCATTTTATTCCTGGTTTTGGTTTTGGTCTTGGTCCCCGGGTGCTAGGGATCCCCAGAGGTGGAGGCCACAGCCAGGTGGAGAGAGGAGTCAGGGCTTCTCCCAGGGCAGTGCTCTGCTGAAACCTGGAGCCTCTGTGTTTGGTTTTTGCAACGGAAGTGGACCCCTTGCACATGCCACTGTAGCAATGTAGTGTGCATGGACTTGTGAAGTGTGTGTTTGCGGGAGGACAGAGCATGCTCATGTTGTCTGTGGGACCAAAAGACAGTAAGCCGTGGGCTGTGTGACGGACCAGACCTTTCGTCCTTGTCCTTCCTAACCTTCCCCTGTGACAGCCTTACCTTCTTATCTGCATGGTTTCTTTTATGCTCTCCTCTCTTGCCTTGTCCATCCACAACTGCAGGAAAAATGGACATCTCTTTATGTGGCAGAAGCGGAGACAGAGGGTCAGAGAGGGGAGAAAGTGCTGCCCTCATGTCAACTGAGAGGAAGGCTGGAGAGAAGCCCCTTCCGCCTCCTAGTCCTCCTCGGTTCCCAGTCGCTCCCCACAGCCCTCTTCTGTTTCATTCTTTGCAGGTGCTAGTGAGGTTGTTGCTGGATCTCCCCAGTTCTCATCCCCTTAAGGATATGGAACCGTGTGAGCAGAGTCTGAATTCCTGTCTCCACAGCACACCTCAAGAAAGGTGCTTGTGGGGTCTGATGTGGACAGGCGGCTGGTATGGGGGGGAATGTCGAAAAGCCCAGGGAGGGGGGTGGAAGATACTGGGCTTCGCCGTCTAGGAAGATGCCCCTTTGGGGTCCCTGTGGTTCTCACCACTTGGCTGAGGCTAGTCTTAATGAGTCCCGGTGCCAGGCAGTTCACCCTAATGTTCCTTTGGTCCAGCTCTCTGGCCAGGTTCTTGGTGAGGCCCAGCAAGGCGGTTTTACTAACATTGTAGGGGCCCAGGCCCTGGAGAAAGGAGACAGTGGGTTAGTGTCTTTGCTTCCAGTTCATTCTTGGTTTTTATCGTAAGGCATAAAGGGCGGTCGAGTAATAGGGCATCTCCTCTAAGGGAGGGTCCCAGCTAGAAAACTGTCTTGTGGGTGAACCACCCCTAGGTTAGGGTTTGTGGAGGCAAGGCATCTATTTTGTGGGAAGGGGCTTGGTGGTGTGATTCCAAAAGGGGACACACACTTCTTAGGGTGGCTGGGGATGAGTGGAAAAATGCAGGATGGGGGTGGAATGGAAGTAGCAAAGAAGGGGGCTCTTACAGGAAACGGCAGGTAGGCTCCTATGGAGGCCACAATCACCACTGAGCCGCCCCTGGAAAAAGAAGAGAGTGACCCTCTTCCCTGAGGCAACCCTGGCCCTCAGCCCACATGAGGTCCACCGCACCCGGGCTCTCTCTCACTGTCTTGTACCCTCGTTTCTCCATCTCTGGCACCACTGCTTTTGTCATGAGGGCTGTGGCCTTCACATTAATGTCCAGGATCTGAAACCGAGAGAGAAGGAGAAAGAGCATGAGGGAAGGGCTGGAGAAGGCAGGGCGATGAGGACTCACAGTGGGGTTCCTGGGACATTTGTTGGGCCCTGGTGCAGATCTCAGAGATGGTTTACCTGGACCTGACAAGTGCAGAAGCTGAGGCCCAGGGAGAAGCCCCTTTCACCAGCTTACTCAGCTAGAGAATGACACATTAGGCTCGGGTGAGAAAGAAAGGAACCTGGTCCCTCTTGTTTCCTAACCAGCTGAGCATGATTTGGCCTATATTAGCAGGGTCGCTTTGGATTTGAGCTGGATTTTCTGTGTTTCTTCCAACTAGGGAGAACTTGGAATTGGGTTGGTCTACTGGACCCATCCCAGGATGGGCCATGTTGCTCTGGAAAAACGTGGCCTGACCTCGGGCACTGAGCTGGTTCCAACATTTCTCTGGCTTCTGAGCTTAAGGAGTCAGATGCTTTTGGCCCTCCAGGATGGACTGTCTGGCTGGCCATTTATTGGAAAGTGGGATCACGAAGGGGCACTTTGGGGGGAGCTGGGACATAGTCTCCAGTCAAAACCCCACATCCGTCATTTAAAACAAAGACATGCCCTCTTTTACATTGTTCTAGGCACTGCGGGATATTCCCCTTCCGTGCCCCCCCATGCTGACTTATTATTTTGAAATTTTTAATCTTACAGAAAAGGTGCAATAGAAGTACGATGAATATCCAGATATCGTTTACCTGGATTCACCAATTGTTCACATGTTGCACCATGTGTCCTATCTATGTATCTGGATAGTTTTTGTCCTGAATAGTCATCACAGTGTTCTATCAGTAGAATTTTAGCATTTTTTCCAAAGTATAAGGACATTCTTACACACCTCCATCCATTATCACACCAAGAAATTTAACATCGGTAATAATGATTTTACCTAATAGGCTGTCCCTAACAAAATTTCCCCAATTGTCTCCCCACATGTCCTTATTTTAAAAAATCCAGAGTTTAATCAAGGATCAGCCATTGAATTTATATTTGATGTACTGTGACATTTAAAAAAATGCAAATTAAAAAGAAAAATCACTTGGTTTAAAACTGATTTTCATGTGGTCTTTATTCAGACTGCTCATGAAAGATGTTTCTCTACTTTAAAGAATATCAATCAGGAACTGACTCATTTAGGCACATTTGGCACTTTGGTCTTTATGTCTGTGAAACACTGATAAACAAACTATAATATTTTAGTATCCTTAAACTTCAGTGCTGAGAAGTTATTGATGACATCAGAGTGAAAAGCCAAACCAGGGGAGATCATAAAAAATTTAGCATTTCCAAATCATGTGGGAATATTAACCTTAGTAAACAAAGACAAATATTTTAATTAAGCCTTCATAATTAAAAACTGTAGGTGTGTGAAATATATCATAAATGTAATTATGCATGCTCACATAAAACCCAACATTCCACACTTGAATTTAGACATCTGGATCTCAGATTTCCTTGACATTGCAGTTAAGAAGAAAAGAGCACGGGTCTTTTTCAAAGGTTGTAAGTTATAAAGCGGTAACTTAGGTCATTTTGCTTAACTAGCAGCTATTAAAGTTTTCCAGCTAACGCGAAATCGTTCTTTTTTGGCCGCTGAAAAGGGGACGGAGGTTGTGTAGGCTTAAGTGTATTAGCTATTAGCAGATAGCTGCCATGTCTCTGCTGGAAATACACCCGAGGAAGAGCCTGGATGAGTATGTTGGGGGGGAGAAAGCTGGAGAGTGAAGCAGAAGAAGGCTAGCCAGGAGGAAATGGAAGAGCCAAACTGGGGAGAAGCAGAAATGAAAGGGGGGCAAGGAAAGAGGAAGCCACCCTCCACCTGCCCTTTACCAGGTGCACTCCAGGTGTGTGCAGAGCACAAGGATTCCTCACATTTCCATGGCACTTGACAAACGTTTTCTAAAAGCAGCCTGAGTTTGTTCTGGCCGTTTTCTGAGGCCTGTCCCCTTCTCCTTTAATCCCCTCACCTTGTCCCACACCTCCTCGGTGACATCCATTAGGTTTCCAAAGAAAGGGCTGACGGCAGCATTGGAGACCAGGATGTCAATGCCCCCGTGAAGGTTCACGGCCTAGAGAGAGGAGGAAGGTCTGAATTAGGACTGCAGGTCAGTAAGGGAGGTGCATTTATCAATGTGGATAAAGAATTCCTTCTTAGGAACAAAATGATGTCAAAATGACATCTCTTTTTCTTGAAACATCTCTCTCCCCTGCTACCCTAAGTTCTGCTGCTAAACATCTTGGGTCTAGTTTCTTTTGCAGGCTTTTCTTCCTGCCCCCACCCCCCAGGGCTGTTGCTGACCTTTTACTCTTTACACTTTCCCTTTTGGGGAGCATGGCTTCAGGTCCCACCTCAAAATCCATTTCCAGACCCTTTCACTGAATAGTCATCACTGAGTTCCAGCCCCGTTTGTCCAAGTGCTTACTTTCCAGTTCTCCTTGACTGAGTTAGCATGATCTCAAACTCAATCTGTCCACACCTACCTGAATGGAGAAACTGTTTTATTTTATTTATTTATACTTATATTTTGGTAAAGATTTTATTTATTTATTTGAGGGAGAGTGAGAGTGCACATGAACCCAAGCATGAGTGGGGGGGGGAGGGGCAGAGGGCAAGGGAGAAGCAGACTCCCCGAGGAGCAGGGAGCCCATCACAAGGCTCGATTCCAGGACCCTGAGATCATGACCTGAGCGAAGGCAGACGCTTAACCGACTAAGCCACCCAGGCACCCCGAGAAACTATTTTAGATAGACCAACAGAATGTCACCACTGGGAGGGGACTTTAGATCACCAAGCCCAATGTCCTCATGGCACAGGGGACGAAACTAAGTTCCGTGGATTTCTCAGTAATGACATATGAGGGCTGGCTAAGGAACAGGAGGAAGCCTGCTCACTGGGTCTTTGGGAGAGGCAAAGTAATCTGCTCAGGGCACAAAGCTAGTTAGTTAGTGGTGGCAGATCCTGAGACCGGTCTCCCTTCTACCGCAGAGCTAATCCTTCAGAGTCCTCTGAAAGTGAGTTGGGATCACTATGAAACTGGTTACCCAGGAGCCATGGTAGGGAAGACACCAGCCTGGGCTTAAAGCGGTTTCCCACTCAGTTATGATGTCATTTTCTCTCCCCTCCCCCTTTTGTGGCTTGGAGGCATGGAAGATTTAAGGCAGAAACCGAGATTTAAACTGGGGAAGCCAAGAAAGGCAACATCGCACCTCGCTAATAAATTGAAAGTAGATGGCGAAGGCATGTGCCAGCGTAATGAGTGGCCAAACGGAATCTGCCTACAGTACGTGACTCTGAAACCAGACTATGCATTTGCCCGGAGCAGGCAATTCTGATGCTTTGGGCAAGCAGCACTAAACAGGCCCTCGATCAACTTTGTGCTTCATGATTTGGCGCACAGAGGGGTGTTATTAACAATGTGTGCCATCTGCTAGCTCCCGCTTTAACTAATTATTCTTGCTAACTAGGTGCTAAGCTCAGTTGCTTCCACACTGCTGAAGGAATGGCTTGGACTGTCAACATGTAAATTTAACAAAATTTAAAATCACATAAGCTTTTAAAACCGCTATCGATACTGTCTGGTGCTAAGTTTTGGTGTCCTGGCACAAAGCCCCAGTCACCTGCCTTGGCTCAGTGTAAGTCTCACCTATGGACTTGTGATGAGCGAAGTGCACAATAAGCTAGAAACGGATGGGTGCGGGGCGCCTGGGTGGCTCAGTCATTAAACATCTGCCTTCAGCTCAGGTCACGATCCCAGCATCCTGGGATCAAGACCCACATTGGGTTCCCTGCTCAGCAGGGAGCCTGCTTCTCCCTCTCCAGCTCCCCCTGCTTGTGTTCCCTCTCTTGCTGTCTCTCTCTGTCAAATAAATAAAGTCTTAAAAAAAAAAAAAAGAAAGGGATGGGTGCTGTGCTCTGCAGGTGTGTGGTTGGGGGGCAGGGAGCCTAGCAGCTCGGAGAGGGGAGAAGTCTAGGTTTTGACTGAACAGAGAACCATAGAAGATTCATGAGAAAGGCACTATGACTGCCCAGGTGTCTCCTAAGCCTGCCCTAAATTGTGTGCTCACTACACTAAAGAGGTTAGGAGTTGGGTGCTCTGTTTTCTGATAGGTATATTTTTTAGAAAAAGTATAGTCAAGTGGAGAAGCGGCTGATCTGGATTCTGCTCCCCTACGCCTTTGAGAAGTTTGCAGTGCAGATTAGGAAGCCACTGGATAGTAACCATTCTTTCTTTTTACTTATTTTTTGAGAGAGAGAGAGAGCAAGCGCATGTGCTTCGGCGGGGCGGGGGGGGGGCACAAAGGGAGAGAGAGAATCTTAAGCAGACTCCCCACTCAGCTCAGAGACCCACTTGGGGCTCATTCTCATGACCCTGAGGCCATGACCTGAGTGGAAATCAAGAGTCGGCCGCTTAACTGACTGAGCCAGCCAGGCGCCCCGGATAGTAACCCTTCTTAAGGAGCACCTTTCCCCATTGTAGGGTAACAGCTGACAACAGGCGGAGCCCATCGCCGATAGCTAATAAGTACCCTCTCCAGTCATTCTCCATCCTGACACTGGCCATACAGATTACTTGAGGGTTGTGTGTGTGTGTGTTTTAAGATTGTATTTATTTATTTGTCATAGGGAGAGAGAGAGTGCGCACAAGCAGGGGGAGCGGCAGGCAGAGGGAGAAGCAGACTCCCCGCTGAGCAGGGAGCCTGATGCGGGACTCGATCCCAGGACTCCAGGATCATGACCTGAGCCAAAGGCAGACGCTTAACCGATTGAGCCACCCAGGTGTCCCTGTGTGTGTGTTTTTAAAGATTTTATTTATTTGAGAGAGAGAGCATGAGAGAGAGAGAGAGAGTGCACAAGCAGGGGGAGAGGCAGAGGGAGAAGCAGGCTCCCTGCTGAGCAAGCAGCCCGATGTGGGACTTGATCCTAAGACTCCAGGATCATGACCTGAGCCGAAGGCAGACGCTTAACGACTGAGCCACCGAGGCGCCCCTGAGAATTGTTTTTGACTCATCCCTCCTATTTCCCATTTCTTGACACTGGGTGAGGAAGAAAAAAATCTTGCTGGGTTCCCACTCAATGTCTCCTGGGTGTATCCATTCTGGTCCCACTGCCGTTGCTCTAGACCTGTTTGACAGGTACAACTTCCTTGCTAACATCCTTGGCTCAGAGTCTTTTCTACTCTAATATATCCTCTTACCGGTGCCAGATTATCTTTTTCAAATATATTCACTTTCATCTTGCTCAAAACTTCACGTGCCTTATTTCCTCCAAGAACATCTAAACTTCTTTGGGAGGCTACGGAGCCCCTGTCCCTTACTCTTCCCACCAGGCCATTTTCCAGCGGCAATCCCGAATCTGTGCTCTCTGCTGTGAATTCACAGTGCTCCGCTCTCCCCTTCGGTCCCTCCTTGGCTGGCTGCTCATTTTGCAGGGTCATGTGGAACCCTGTCCCTCCTCCATCTGCCCAGTCTCACCCCCTCCTGGAGGTCTACCTCAAACCCTACCTCTGAGCCAGGGCTGTAGCTCAGGGTAAGTGGACCTGGTAGGGGTGAGAGGTTGTTTCCCCGGCAGGATTTTGACATTAAGTTGCCAGGCACATTTCATATGGCTACTCAGCAATTGGCCCCAGATCCCAGATGGCTCTCTTCACCCTCAGGATCAAGGTCCCAATCTCAGGCTCTGTCCAGCAGCCTATGCCAGACAAGGTGACTTTCTTTCTTTCTTTAATATTTATTTATTTATTTTAGAGGAGGTGGGGAGGGGCAGAGGGAGAGGGAGAGAGAGAATCTTAAGCAGGTTCCACGCTCAGCGCAGAAGCCCTCGATCTCAGGACCCCAAGATCATGACCTGAGCTGAAATCAGGAGTTGGGCACTTAACCAGCTGAGCCACCCAGGTGCCCCAAGGTGACTTTCTTGGACATACATTTGGCTTTCTCCAGTGCACAGTTGGGCATCTGCCAAATGGTTCCCTAAAAATGGAATGACTTTTTCCTATCAAACCACCATTTACCATTGTTTAAGGGACCCCTCTTCTATGATTATGAAATTATTCCTGCCAGCCTTCCAGTCTTTTGTACTTTCCATTTAGGGTAGAGTCTCCCTCCTACTCCAGGGAATAAAGTGTGTGTCCCGAGCCTGAGGGAAGAGCAGCCTCCTTTGCCAGATATTCATATTTTCTTGTGTCGCTGGAAGGCTGGTGCCAAGTACCAACTCTACACTGGCTTTGACACTTTCTTTGAGACTAACATCCAAGTGGGCATGAAAGGCCTGACCCAATGCTAATGGAGAAATGCCTGCCGGTCTGTAGTCAGCTTGGCAGGTCTGGATTGACTCACAGCTCTTTCTAACTGGCTGTGGGACCTCAGGATGTTGCTCCAGCTTTCAGAGCAGAATGTTCTGAATGTTCCGAAACTGGGAGAATAGTCCTTGCCTTGCTTGGATTGTTGTCAAGTTTAGAGATAACCAGTGAAGGCTCTGGACAGAGTGAACGACACACGGTAGGTGGCTGAAACATGGTGGGCTGCCTCCCGGAAGAGGTTCCCAGGGACTTGACTCTACAAGCTAAAGAACCGGGGATTGATTATTAGCCCGTGGGTGGAGACATCTATTTTGCAATTGTATTTACCTTTCTCATCTGCCCAATTAGATTGGAAACTACTGGAGAACCAGGGCCAGCTGTTGTCCTGGGTGACCCAAGGGATGATGCAGGGTTGAAGCATTAGAGTGGTTTTTGATTCCCTGACTGGGATGGGATGATTCTCAGAGATATAGGCACACAATAAAAATGTGTTGGTGGATTGGTATGCAGAACGTCCAGTTATGTTTTAGTTAACAGTGCTGGCTCGCATCACAGCAGTGTTGTCTAGGAAAGCAGGGAAGGAGGCTCAGGCTGACTGCCCTCCGCCACCTCCTGGCTCTGTGCCCATGCCCTTGTTGCTCACCGTGGCCACCAGCCGCTTCCGGTCCTCGGCCTTCCCCACATGGCACACGGTGCCCACCACGCTCAGCCCCTCCCCCTGCAGCGCGGCCACTGCCCGGTCCACGTTCTGCTGCTTCCGGCTGCTGATGACTACATGGGCCCCGTCCCGGGCCAGGCGCCGCGCAATGGCGAAGCCGATCCTGCGGCAGAGAGAGAGGCCCGTCAATGTCAGTACAGGGGAAACGGTTGAGAGATGGGCTCCGGCCTCAGAATGCCCAGGCCTGAATTCCCGCTCTCCGTCGGTAGGACCTCCTGTCTGCTTTATGTGTAAAAGAGCCATTACCATACAGGTGGACGAGCTTAGCGTGTTTTTAGCACTCATTTACTTACTTTTCCTAGGGTTTTGGCCTTCAGGCTAGGTTCTCAGGAAATTCCCTTCCACAGGCACCCCCACAGTGACAGGCCCCACACGCTGTAGGGACTGAGGGGAGAGAAATGAGCCAGAGGGGTAGCAACAGCCCCTTGCATGATTGGAGGGTCTCACTTGAAAGAGCCCCTGTCCCCAGATACCTCCCTTACTGGTCTACATCTTCTCAAAATTGTTAAATTATGTGTGTGGGTGCATGTGAAAGGGTGGGTCTCTAGTAAAAAATGTCATTTGTTTACATTACGCCCCTGGGAGTAAGGGTTCCACACTTGGCAGGTGTGAGTCATTAGCATTTCACATACATTTGTACTTTAGATCTGTGCAGTGCAGGCATCTAGCAAAGTCCTGTGGGGATGAGAAGCAGACAGACAAGACCGGTGGGTGAGAAACAGGTCGGGCAAGGGCAAAATGTACTGAGCTGAACAAAAACCTGGACACGTGGGTCTTGTGTCCCGTCCAGGTAAGGGGCGCCCAATGGGGTGTCTGGAACATTTCCACAGTCGATGGAGGCCGTGGGATAGGGTTTTTGAAATCTGGACTGTCTTGGATTTCTTGGTGTTTGGTCTTCCCAGACTCTAGCTGGGGCCGCTTGACTCGGGCAGCCCAGAGCCCTGGGAGACTGCAGTGGCGCAGTTGAGCCAGGGCAGCAGTGACAGGAGCCTGGCAGCAAGTGGGGCCAAGGCAAGCGGATTCCGAGGCGCTGCAGGCCGACCACGTGGTTCCTTTCTTCGGGAGTCAGACTGCCTGGCAGTGAGGTCTGAGGGCTCGGCCCGGAAGCAAAGGTCAAGGGGTTAGTACCTGTTTCCAGATAGCGGGGGCCTCAGAGACTCCGCCCCGGCACTCACCCGTCGGTGGAGGCCGTGACTAGAGCCACCTTATTGGCGAGCGGGTCCCGGCGCGCCATCCCGGAGCTGGCCATCCGCACAGACCTCCACGCCCGGGCGCAGCTGGCAGGCAAGAACCCCACCTTCCGCATGGCGCCGTCTCGCGGTAAACTCAAGGGCGGTAATAACCCGAGAAGGACGGGAACGAGGAACTGGCCTCCTCCCCGCCCCGCTCCGCCCCCCGCCAGGCTGCCAGATCTCCGCCCCGCTCCCCGCCAGCCCTGGCGCTGGATCGCTAGCTAGTCCCGCCCGGCGCCGGCTCCTCGCAGCCCGAGCGGGCTGTGGCCGCGGGGCGCCCCCTGCCGGCGCACGGCCCGCCGCGCCCAGCTGTCCCCGGCTTGGCCCCGGGCTGGCATGGGACTGGGCGGTCCCCCAGGATTCCCCTAGGGCCCGCTCCTTTGCGGGAACCCACAGACTTCCCCGCCGTCGGCAACGTCCCGCCGCTTGACCCTGCTAGTTTTCCGGGGTGGGGGAGCTTTGAGTTGGTTGCTTAACCTTCCCGGAACTTCAAGATGGACCTCCATCTCCAGGAAAGTCTGGGTCTACGTATGTGATAGCTCACAAGAGGGCAAATGTTTTGAGATTGCCCATGGAAGTGAGAGGCCTGTGGTCCACACGGAGTCACCAGGTGAGGGTCTCAGGTGAGGGTGGAGGAGCCTGGGAGAGAGATGTGATGAGGAGGAGCAGCTGGGCTAGGGTCTGGCACTGCCCTTCACACTGGCTCATGGTCTCCTCCATCCTCACAGGCCTGGAGGGCAGACTCTGATCACTATGGTAACCAGTGTGCAGGGGAAAAGATCCTGACTGGACTAGACTTCTGGTACCCTCCACCCCAAGAGGACTGCCCCATTGTACAGGGCCTAAGTGGTAGCAAGAGGTGAGAGGGTCTCCCAGCCAGTGGTGGAAATACAAACTCAGGGGTACTCAATTCTCCATAATCACCATGTCCCCAGGTCTTAGCCTCCATCCCGGTTCCATAAATATTTACGGAATGTAAAAGCACTTTATAAACTGGAAACTACTAAACACATAGTAATTATTGCCACCATAGAGTCACTATTATTGTTGCTACAGGCCAGGCTCTTCATCTGTAGAGATGCTGGGGGAGATAATGCATAAAGTCCTCTCGAGCTATAAATTCTGTGTCCAAGACTTCACCCTACACTTCTGCTGAGCAGGCTGAAATGATCTCCCTTCTGGGTTTCCGGGAGAATTAACAAATCTGGATGGCTTATGGGACACTGTAGAAAGGCCCCAACAGACCCAAGTGTCAGTGGCTGAATTAGCTTAACCCAGGGGCCTCCAAATGCCAGACTGAGAAGTGGTGCTGATCTATGGCAAAGTTTGCACTTGTTCCAGGCAAACAGAGACAGAGAAAGGCAATATAGTGAGTTTCATAAAGCTAAGCTTATTTAACTTGACAGTTCTTTATTTGGGGATACGCTTTTGCTCCTTTGTGTGTGTGTGTGTATGTGTGTGTTAGTCTTTTTGTTAAGAAAAGATGATGAAAGCAGATGGGTGGGTTGAGAAAAGTGTTGTTAGTTGGTGAAATCACCAGTCTGGCAACTCTATGTCAGTCCTTACAATTAGAGGAGAGAGAATCCTGGGCTGTGAAATTCAGTTCTGGGAATCGCTGTTTAATAGAATTCATACTTGCTAGAGATTCATTTAGTATATGTGTAGTTCTGCAGAGCAGCTAAAAAGGTATTTCAATGTTCAAAAGGGGATGTCTGGGTAGCAAGTGATTTATCAGGCGTGCACTGGATTTAGAGTATATTCCTCAACCAAGGAGCTACAGCTGCGGTACTCAGCTTTGGTACTCAGCACATCCTGATGAGATAAGAGAGCTTGAGTCTAATTTTCCCCATGTCCGGGGAAAACTGACTCTGATGGTGCCCCTCAGTCTGAACCTCATGAATTATTGACAGCAGAGGCTGGATAGCATGACACTCTTCTTCCTCCTCCCCCATTCAGAGCTAATGCACTGTGGGAACACTTCCCAGTGCTCTCCACCTGCGGCCTGTGGGGAGAGCATGCAGGAGGATGGGAGCTCGGGTTCTCAGGGCTTTGGGTTCACAGGGACAGGCCTCCCGGCAGATCTGATCTCTCTTCATCTCCTGCCCAGAAGTGGGCAGCCAGATCCAGGGGCTGAGGTTGTGGGAGGGAGAGGGAGACCACACCTCAAAGAGCAAAGTGTTCTGAAAAAATAGAATTCTGGCCTGGGAACTTGGTGAACATCACATGGCCCCTCCTTGTCTGGTCAGGGTTGATATTTGGTCTCCAGCACCATTTCTTTGGGGAGAGCACAAGGCACATTAGGGAAAGGATCTGTGGACACGAAATGATAGCGGGAAGAAAAGGGATGTGGGAGTCTCTAGCTCCTACTCTTCATCAGGCTGGTTTGCTGGGGACTGGGGGTGGGGTGGGGGGATAGGAAATCTTTGGGGGAAATACATGGGTGTGTAGGAGTCTCTTTGAAATGGGGAACATTAATAGGCAATGGGATTGCTCTTGTATGTATGGAGGTGGTGCAATCTGCAGATCCTGAGGAAATGCCGTCATTGTTGGGAAGACGTTCCCATCTTCCTTGAGGGCTGATGTTCACCTGGGATGGTATTTAAATCTTGCATTTTGCAATAATCATCCTAGATGGGTCATTGACACAAGTCAGGACTGGGCAGGGTAGGAGGGCTGCGGGATAACAGCAACCTTTGCTGAACGCCCACTTATTAAGTGTGGCAAGTGCTTGGTGCTTTTTATAAATTTTATTGAATTTTTCTAATCTGGTGAGGCATTTTTATCCCCACATGTGAAATCAGAACGAGTCATGACAATCTGACCTGCTGTGTATGTTGAATAGCTATGCTTCGTTTTTCTGACATTGTTGGGGAATGACAGTTTTCATAGAAATTAATTTTCTCTGAATTGGAATTTTACTTTCAGCACTGTTGTTTTAATCATTAAATACCTAGTCTTTAAGTTATTCAAATAACACATGTTCAGGATTTTAAAAAGAGACAGAAGGTTTTAAAGTGAAAAATAAAAAAGTAACTCTTCCCTATGCTGCTTCTACCTGCTCCCCATATAGCTCCTGGTCTGGTGTATCTTTCTAGAAGTTTCCCATGCATTACATGCATTTTTCCCTTAAAAATGTTTCTTACAAATGGAAGAACACTATACATACTGTCGTTCAAACTCCTTGCTTCTTTTCTTTCTCCCTTTTTCTCCTTTATTTCTTTCATTTCTTAAAATACATTCTTAGAGAATGTTCTGAATGGTACACAATAGATCTACTTTTTTCTCTCCCTTTTAAAAATAGCTGTGCAGTATTCTATTGCGTGGATCTTCCATAATTTATTTAGCCAGTCTCCTACTGATGAACACTTAAGTCACTTCCCGTGTTTTGCTATTTCAAACAATGCTACAGTGTACAAGCTTGGGTGTATGTATTTTTTGTGTTTGGTGCAAGTACTTTTGTGCCCTGGGTCAAATGTTTTCAATTGAGGGCTATGATCAAATTACCTTAAAAAAGGTTTGACCAGTTCTGATGGATTTACCTATTGTCCTACCCTCTTCTACCTAGTACATAGAACGGTTTAAATTTGGTTGACGTCAGAAGCTCGTAAGAATGGCAACACAGCGTGGCCTCGGTGGCTGGGAGCCTGTAGAGGTTGCTGGGTCCTGCTGACCCCCACCCTGTACACTTGATGTGTACTCCTGCCCATGTTTGCCATCGAAGATGCCAGCCCCATGATGCCAGATCTTAGGATTTTTTAAACAGAAGGTAGAAATCTGTATTTTAATATGAACTCTTTGATTTTTTAATGTAGGCAACTAATTCACTTTAAAAAAAAAGCAAAAACACCCCTCCCCCAAAAGCACCCCCAAAACAAAACCCAAAACTAAAGCAGTGAACGTATCTGTCAGTGACAGAGACTGACATGGTTTCTGCTTATTCAAATGCTATGGCTTGCTTGGGGCGCCTGGCTGGCTCAGTCCGCAGAGCATGCGACTCTTGATCTCGGGTGTGAGTTCAAGCCCTGTGTTAGGTGTTAAGTTTACACAAGACAAAACAAAACAAACTAAGAAAAAATATAAATGCAATGGCTTATTTATCTTGTGAGATACTGACCTATCTAGAATCTCCTAACTCTGTTGTATAGCTTATTCAATTTCCGGTTTTTCAATTTTTATCCCCGGTTGCCCTGTATTTAGGCAACTGTTCATGAACACCATTTAGTTTCATGCATCCAGTCTTTGTACAGGTCCTTTACAGGAACTCTGTGCAGTGGTGGGCAAGAGATTCTTATAAGACATAAGACAGGCATTGGCTTCTCTTTTCCCTTACGCCCAGGATCGCTTTTTGCTGCTGTATTAGGAATGGGTGGTGGTGGTGGGGGGTGTTTCCCAGTCTATTTTCAGGTAGCAGTTGGCCCCATCTTGGGCTTCAGCGCTCTCTCCTACTGGTCACTTCTGGGAACTCCAGGATTCTAACTTTCTTGTGGTTTCCACATGGATGCTGAGATGCAGGCTTTGGGGCAGGGACAAGGTGAGGAAGGCCACACTTCCCCAGCTGCCTCATTCTTTATTCTTCACGATTCCATCACACCAAGAAATTGACGGAGGAATTATGGGTAGCGTGACTTACAATATAGAGGGACAGATCCCCCAAAAGGAATGCCTAATATGACTTCCTCTTGGGTCCCTTTTAGGCACAAATTCCGTATTTTCAAAATTGTGGTTTCCCCCTTTCCTCCCGCAGAGACAGTCCTTGTGAGATGCAGATGTGGAGATGCAGAAAACAGCTCAGATTCTCCTTCTAGAAAGGACTCATGCTGGCTGCTGGGAGCCTGATTAGCTGCCAGCCTTCAGCTGACAGTTAACTCCTTCTCAGGCTGGCCTCAGCCATTGACTGAGCAGGACAGCGGGACAAAGACCTTCCCGTTTCTGCCTAACATGGGTCTCCTCTAACACACCATCTTTGCTTTAAAGCTTCCTGTTGGGCTGGTCTAATTGTCAGATCTGCGTCTTTGGGTCCAACAGCTCCTCCTCCTCAGTCCTGCTTCTTCCCTCTCCTTTTGCAGGTGTTTATCCCACTCAACACTTCTGACTCCTGACTCTAACCAGGCATTTGCTTTGCTGAGGACTCACTGGCAGCCTCTTTTGTTACCAAAACCCAAGGTTGGCTGCTTGGCATTCGAAAGCCAATACTCTAGAGACAAGTGTCGGTTGGGAAGGAAAAGTTGCTTTATTTAGGAAGTGGGTAACCCGGGAAGATGGCAGACCATCTCCAAAGTCCTGGACCAAGCAGGGAGTTTTTAGAGGAGAAACAGGTGAGGGTCCACAAGCAGGGGAAGCAGTCGTATAGTTAATTATTCTTGATATGATCTCAAGCAAACTTGCTAGCATCAGGGAAGGATAGTTTCTAGTGTGGTCAAGATTGATCTTCTTAGAATATCTGGTTCTTTATTTCCCCAGAGTCGGTATTCTGTTGATGTCTCAAAGAAGCTGTAATTAGTCAAGCTATCCGCTAGAGGGCACAGGTCAGTGAGTTAAAGGTATATAGCCTTGAAACACAGTTAACATTTTCTTTAGACTCTTTCCAATGCAACAACACGAGTTGTTCTCCCAGAGAATCTGTCCTTGTCCTGGAATCAGAGCCTCGGAGTACTCTGAAGCAAGAGTCTCCCGAAGCTATTAATTCCTGCCAGTTTGACTTACATGATGGGGGGTGTTGGTAGAAAATTGCAGGGTGGGCTTTGGCTGGCTCTGGCCAGCACCATAGTGCAAGTCCAGTTCTGGAACTCCATGTGTTTCCCGTGAGATCTCACTGGTAGGATGAGATGAAGAAATGTCCCCTTGCCTGAGGTTAGAGGAGCCTGTCCCCATTTTCCTGTGAGGAACTGAACACACACACACACACACACACACACACACACACACACACACCCTTCTAAGAACCAACAGCCATTCTTAGGGACAATGCTACCCAAAGCTACATTAAAAAAGAGAACCGAGTTCCTAGAGGTGCCAGGCTGCCCTCTCTGGAGATAACATTTGACATTATTATGCAAAGCAGTTTCAGTTCCTTTACCCTGCTTTTAGAACAGTGTAAGAAGCCTGTGGTATGAAATGAATAAGCCCTGTCACAAGCCTTGCCAAAGGACAGAGCAGTCTACTTCTGAGGGGTTTCTCTTTTGTTGGGCCAGATCAAATTCTTGAGCAAAACTGCACTCCTTTTAATCTCTGCAAAGGAAATGGGGGTCGTTTAAGAATTTATTATCCTTTTGTCTCAAGCAAACCCTTGGGAGTGAAGGGGATGGTTGTGTTTGTCCTTCTGGTTGCATATGTTCTACCCACTCATTTTGAATGTAATGACATAGGGATTGTTCTTACCTTTTGATACTTCTTAAAAAACCCAAGAATCACACAATACACACATTCTGCACCTTGTTTTTAAAAAAGCCTTTTTATTTTGAAGCAATGATAGACTCCAAAGTAGTACCTAGTGTCCCAGTGTATGCTTCCTTCAACTTCCCTCAATGATGACACCTTACAGAGGTGACATCAGTAATACAATATCAAGACCGGGACATTGACATTGATGCAATAGAGTTAACTAGAACAAAGGCCCTATTCAGTGTTCATTTTTTATGTGCATTCGTGTGTGTGTGTGTGGGCATCCGCTGCTCAACCTATTTGGTATATCTTGGAGAGCTTTGACTAGCAGGGCCATACAGACCTACTTTATTCTTGTTCCTTCTTAAATTATCTGGATGGACTATCATTTGTCAGTCCCCTGTTGTTTTTAGTTGTTTTTGACTTTCCTCAAATACAGATGATGTTGCAATAGCATCTTTGTACACATAGCTAGGAGAACTCCTACTAAACCCACATTAATAGTTGAGTCATTAAGCCAAGGGTATGTACCTTTGGCATTTGATAGAAATTGTCAGTTGCCCTCCAGAAAAGCTTGCCCTTCTCCGGTCTCAGGGAACCTTCCCAAAGGGCAGTTCAGTGTGATGGTGCCCAGTTCCTTGCAGCCTCCTGGCGTGTAGTTTCACCAAATATCTTAATTTTTGCCAATCTGGGTGAAAACATTTTTTTAAATTTACATTTCTTTATTAAGATGATTGAATATTTTTTCATATGTTTACAGGTATTTGTATTTCTTGTTTCATAAACTGCTTATTCATGTCCTTTGTCCACTTTTATTGGGTTGTTTACTCTGTTTTCTTATCTATTCTTATAAACTATGAAAGAACATTAACCGTTTTATTGTCATGAGTTGAAAATATTTTTCTGTTTGACTTTTGAATTTATGTCTTTTTTTTTTAAAGATTTTATTTATTTATTTGACAGAGAGAGACACAGCGAGAGAGGGAACACAAGCAGGGGGAGTGGGAGAGGGAGAAGCAGGCTTCCCACGGAGCAGGGAGCCCGATGCGGGGCTCGATCCCAGGACCCTGGGATCATGACCTGAGCAGAAGGCAGATGCTTAACGACTGAGCCATGCAGGCACCCCAAATTTATGTCTTTTTAATGTCATGTAGATGTTTTAAATTTTTATGGAATCAAATTTATTTTTCTTTTCTCTTATGGCTTCTGAGTTTTATGTCATGCTCAGAAAAGCCTTTCTTACTCTAAGAGTATAAAGAAATTCACTCATGTTTTCATGTAGTTACTCAATACTTGTGTGTATGTTTAAATCTTTGGGCCATCTGATATTTGTTTTTGTATGAGAGGTTAGATAGAGATCCAGATTAACTTTTTTCCCCAATGGTTAGCCAGTTATCTCAGCCCTGTTGGAGTTTTCCCCCCATGTCTTGATTTCTTTATTATTCCCATATGTATTTGAGCCTATTTCTGGATTCTATTTCATTCCATTGATTTGTCTATCTGTTCCCAAGTCAGGATTTTAATAGCTATTGCAGAGAGGAAAGAAGAAAGTGGAAAAAGTGCCATAAAATAATTTCAGATAGAATGCCATGTCAATTCAAAGGAGGGAGAGAGTATTTTTAGTTCGGGTGGTCTGGAAAAGCTTCATGAAAGAGAGACATTTAAGACGGAGCTCAAATGAGCTTCATTAGTCAATGGGAAAAAAAACAAAGCCGTGGAGGCAGGCGGTGGTGAATATTTGTGCAGATGTCTGTTGTGTCTGTGCAAGGGAGCCCGTACTCCACCACTTGGGTTTGTATGTGTGCATGTCTTGAATACAGTCAAGAGCATAAAGAAATTTTTGTACTACTCTTTTGAGTCATTTTGGGGATACATTTATTAACCATTATAGCTACAAGTTGAGCACCTACTATTTGCTAGGGATACCTATGTCAATTCTGATTCTCACCACAAGGAGCAAAGTTGATACTATTATTCTCATTTTAGGAATGAGGAAAAGCCTCAAGCAGGTAAAATAACATCATAAGTGGCTGCGCTGAGATTCAAATCCATGGCAAATAAGAAACCAAAATGCAGCAATGAAAAACCAGAGTAGAAAACGTAGCAGTCTCTCTTCTGACCACGTCACTTGGGATCCCTGTCCTTCCGGGCGTGGCCGGGGAAATCCAGGCCTGCTCTTTCCTCAAAGCCAGCATGTTGTTGGAAGGTACGGGAGATCCAGGGCCCTGAGAATGTCCCTTCCCTCCCTCCACAGCTCTTAAACCAAAGACAGATCGAGCCCGATGCGGGGCTCGATCCCAGGACCCTGGGATCATGACCTGAGCAGAAGGCAGATGCTTAACGACTGAGCCATGCAGGCACCCCAAATTTATGTCTTTTTAATGTCATGTAGATGTTTTAAATTTTTATACATCTAGCTCTTTTTGTCTTCTCACTGAGATGCCTTTGACGTGTGACCCACAGTGTCCCCCGAGCCCCGCCAAGTCCAGATTACCCTCTGTGTGACTTGGCTCGATATTGCACCTTACATGGTCTAGCCTCCTCACCTCCTCTAACTCTTTTCCCTGAAAATATTTATTAATAAATCTCTCTCACATGCATCTTTCTCTAAGGCAGTACTGCTTTAAGAAAGCTTTGTTTCAGTTGTGTAGAGGTGCGTGCATGCGTGCATGTGTGTGTCCGTACATGGTGTGGCCGTTTAACCTGCCTTTCTTACTGGGGACCTAAAGAGGTTGAAAACCACTGTCTCATAGCACAGTAAGCTGTCTCTCTTTGTGTCGAATCCACTGAGCCGGAAAGTTTCCTGGGTGCTCCAGAATCAGAACTGCAGATCATTTTCCAGGTCTTATTGCCTATTTGAGTACAGCGACTTAAAATACATTGAATAAAAATGTATTAGTCATGGGTCTAGAGAACACCATCAACTTTGACACAATTGGTTAGGCTGTTCTTTGAACTTCTTTGGGCAGTCAAGCCTGCCGAATAGCTTTCAAAGTCCAGATTTCCCTTTGCTAAGTTTGATAAATACGGTATAAAGATCATGATGGTTGAGTGTTAATTTTTTGCAGACTGGCAGAAATAGGAAAGCCAAGTTTGCCTTGGAGCAGAGCCAGAGGGTATGACTGACCGCACAGCAGGAGAGTCATCCCAGAGCTCCGGCCTTCTGCGGAGAGAGGTGGGGTGGTCAGAATCGCTCTGCATTGACCCTGAGGGGATAAATGCAGCACCTAAAAGGAAGGGAAGATGACACATCACAATACTCACCAACAGCCAGTGAGACCTAGCAAAGAGGTCTGGCGAGTTTCTGTCGGTCAGATCAGTAGAGATCCCAGGGCAGACCTGGAAGCCATGAGTGGAGAGAAAAGAGTACCAGTTCCCAAAGTACACAGCAGAGATGGAATCAGGAAGGCAGTGCAAAGAAAGGGCAAGACACCCAACTTCCCAGCAAAGCCTTGGGAACCCTGTCATCGTGGTGTCAGTTGAAGATCCTTATTTGTCAGTACATGATATAAGATGGGGTCCATATTTAGTAAAGAGCTAAGGTATGTTGAAAATTCAATGGAATGGTTAAGGAAAAAGGAAGGAGAGCTCAGCTTATGAGGTTTTGACTGAAGACAGCTGTAAGTGAAGAATTTATAGGGTTTCTAATATTGTCCCAGGGAAGAGCCATGTCTTCTGGTAGATGTGGCCATTCTGGTCACCCCAAAGGTGGGCTGCCGTGTGGGAGATGGGTGCTTGTTAGCATGGTCAAGTTCTGGTTGAAGGATCCTTCAGCACCAGCCAACTCCCTCCCCACTGATTCTGCATTCATTCCACTGCTTTCGGATTGTTACTCCAGGTAGGAGGTGTGGATTACAGCTAACACTTTTCCTCATCACTGGGAGCTAATTTTCCCCACTCAAATCTACTCCATTGGCTTTTGAGACTAAATCAATTTCATGTGAGTTTGGGTTGTGAGAGTCAGTATCCTATTCCCCCCCAAGGTGTTGACTATCCAAGTTCTAGGCTGACCAGTCCAGAGAGCCATGCCAGGGGTCAGGACCCTGTGAGGCCCAGCCTGAAATGCGCAGTCAGATCTCACAGGTTCCAAGACCACAGAGGAGCACCAGACCCCTGCCCGGCTGAGGGGCAAACCCTGGGGGACGCAGTATAAGCTGGTTGCTGACTATTGGTGAGACTCTAGAATTCAGCCATAAAGCGCGTGTTCACATGGGGGTGGGGCGAGAGAAAGCTTTGACTTGAGGGAGCAGAGCAGGGGTGGAATGTGTGTGGGGGTTAGTTTTGTCCTCAGTTTCTGTCCTGACTACAGTTTCTGGGAAATTAAGTGAGAAAGAAGCCTTTAGGCTCTAAATTCCAGTGGTGAAGAGAGACTCCCTAGCTCAGGGTTCTATCTCTGTCGGACATTCAGGTGGGGTGGGGTGGCTCCCATGAGGCATGGTGGGGCGGGATGGCTCATAGTGCCCAAGAATATAATATTTTAAGCTTTATAATATTCACACAGTACTTTCACATAAATCTCATACTGTAATTGTTGCAAGGATACACATTTTCTTCCCTAAAGCAGATTCTAATTAATCAACAGTATGCTGATTAAGCATCCGCAGGAGAAGCACTGTGCTAAACACTGTAAGAGATTCAAGATTTACAGCATGAACTTAGTCCTTGCACTCAAGGAATTTACAATCTAACTGAGGGGCTAGGACATGTCAAATGAAACATCCAGAAAACAACTGCTAAAAAAAAGTGCTAAACTAAGTGTTATTTATCTGCACCTCTTTCCCACCCTTCTATTGAGTCTCCCCACCCCCACCCCCCAGGTCTCCCTGGCCCCAGGGAGGAGGGTTTCGGAGGCTCCAGGCAGATAACACAATCCTTCCTCCCCTGCCCCACCCGCTCCTCACTCCAGTGTCTTAGTACCCTCCCTGCCCACAAGACTCTATAGGGGTAGTTGGGAGTAGGCGTTCCTGGGGATCTCTCCTGAAAATGGACCCTGCAAAGGTGATCAGGTCAGATAAAAATAGGTCTAATGCTTTTGATCCTTTTCCGTTAAAACTGAATGGGTTTGGTTCGTGGAATGGACACCTTGTTAAGTTGATAAGCATCTGCTGGGTCTCACACCTGAAGAAGGAAGATAAAAGGCCGTCAGGAGACCAGGGTGTGGACTTCTTGGAGGCTCCTTTCGTTGCTTTGCCAGGTTCTCTCATTATGCCTTTATTATACCCATATTCTTAAACATTCCTCCCAGACTAGTGCTAATGCTGTGAGTGTAATCATTTGTGTGTGGTCCTTTGAACTAGACAGGTTCAAGACAGTGACAGAAGTATTACTGGAACCAGTTTCTGCTGTTGGGCCAGCCTTACTCAACAGGAGCTCCCAAAAGAGAATTGAGGTCTATAGAATATTATTCGGGTGACTATTTTCTCGGTTCTCCCAAGGATGGTTACATAGCTAGGACCATTCTAGAAGCAGGTTAATTTGTTACATACAGTAGATGCCTTAGGGCAATAGGGTTCATTTTCTCATGGAGCCCAGAGTCTCAAGCAACACCTGGACTCCCTCCTTTTCTTGGCCTGACTCAGTTACCATAACTGACCCATCATGACCCTTTTTTTTTTTTATTAAGATTTTATTTATTTGTCAGAGGGAGAGAGTGAGAGAGCTAAAGCAGGGGGAGCGGCAGGCAGAGGGAGAAGCAGGCTCCCCACTGAGCAAGAAGCCTGATGCTGGACTCGATCCCAGGACCCTGGGATCATGACCTGAGCCCAAGGCAAGAAGCTTAACTGACTGAGCCACCCAGGTGTCCCACCCATCATGACTTCTTGAGTCATGAGTTTTGACACTGTGAGTAAATGGAGTTCCAAGGCAAGACCAGAGAGCCCTGTGGGTTGTAGTATGTTGAGTTGGAATGTTATTAGTTGTACTAGGGTCTAATATGAACCTAGACTGGGCAGTGAACTTGGAAAGAGAAGACTCGCAAACATGCTCTCTCCCTCGTTCCATATCAAGGAACTCTGTAAGGCAGGGTAGCTTGGAATGGCCATACATTTGAGTAATGACTCTCGTCTGTAGTCTGCAGTTGGAAAACCTCCATTCACAAAACATATTTTAGATCTTGTAAACAGTGATTTAAATGGCGAAGGTTAAGGAAGTATGTCTGCCTCATCTGATCTATAAGTTTAGAGCTTTTATGATTTGGCAAGAGGAGTCGAGGTATTGAGTGACTCTGGAACTCGTCAATACTGACGGGCTAAGCGGAGAAGATCAGGGTGCCCCGAGCTCAACAGGACAACAACAGGAACCTGTCAAGACAAGACTAGGAGCCTGTCGGTTCACAAGAGCTCAGCACCTCAGCCACTGGCTCCCCCATCTTCCCTCTCACCGTGCAGGGCTGGGCTGGGAGGACGCCTAGAAAATCCTGTCATGTTGCAGCTTCAGTGTTCGGGAAAACATTTTCTCTGAGGTGGGGTTGGCCTGGGCATTGTCTGACTTCCATGCTTTTGGAGGTTGCCAGGGGGGATGGACGATAATTCCTCCACGATTCCGGTTCCTCCCCTGGCTGGACCAGGCAGAGCTTAGCTGGCAGACAGAACAACTCCATGCCTGCTTCTCTGTGGCTACCGGGAACGGAATCCTGCTTGAAAGCCCCCGCTTTCCCCTTTCGCTAGAGACCCTTCCTTTCTTCCCTGCTGGAGCCAGGGAGGCTGAGAAGCAGCGTTCACACTTGCCGTGCGGCCACCATGGCTCGGTGTAAAGACCACTTACTTAGAGTCTCCAGTGTTACCTGTGGAGCTACAGAATTCATTCGTATTTTAGATCAGGTCTCTCTGCTCCACGTTCCTATGTAGTTCCCTTTTGAAATACTTATACTAAGATTGTTTATTTAGTATTTGTTTTCTGTGATCGACTATGAGCAACACCGGTTGGGAACTGAGCCTGTCTTGCTCACTGCTGTATTCCTATTCCCAAGTGCAGCCTCATCGTCCTGGGCACTTCAAAGAGGGGATTTAAAACGGAATGGATCACACAGGTAAGGGACAGAGGGGAGAAGCTGAATGGGCTGAAGAAACAACCAGCTCTTAGCACCCGCAAGAAGCTGCTGCTACCACTAGGGCTGGAAGGACACAGGGGAGGGATGGTGTCGCTAAAATCAGAAGCTGAGGCTGTACCCTGGCAGGGACTGTCCGGGACCCTGAAGGGAGGGGCTGTCTGGTGAGGAGGTGGGCCCGTTGCAGGAAAATGATGCTCAAAATATGGAGAGAGGGATGGAAAAAATAACCTGGTTTCTCTTCCTTCCCAACCTCTCACCCGTTGCTAGGGCCTCCCACTGGCCATTCCAGCTGGAGGGCAGTTGGCAAGGGTAAACAGGGAACAGTGTTTGCCGAGGACACAGAAGAGATCTGAGAGCGGATAGCCATGACAGGCACAAGGTGAAGAACAAATGTTTGTTGCTTACACAAATGAGTAGGCAAAGGGACACACGCTCATTATTGGCTGATCAGTGTTTAACGGAGCCACATCCTCCCATTCACAGGCTGGCAAAACTACCCCACCCCTCAATTCTCTGCTAGTGGCTGCCACAGGTCTTCTCGAGACACGAGTTTGGCCCATGTAAACGAAGTATAACTGAAATTCAAAGGAGAGGCAAGAGCCTGGGGTCGGAAACTTCATTCTGAATTGCCTGAATTGAAAAAAATGTTCTCTTGCGGGGATTACCCAACATACCAGTAAAGCTGTTCGGCCCTTCAACATCGCCCGGTTAGAAATCCCAACCTAATTTTCTTGAGCCTCACATCTAACAGCTGCAAGGATAGCGTGCCTCAAAATGACACAAGTCCCCCATTTCTGAGGCAAGCACCTAGCCTGTCCCTCAAGGGTAGGCCCTGGGTATGGGTTTCAGGTCACTCGGGCCGAGCCACCAGAGGCTTTCTTCCCAGTGGGCTCCCGTGCCCCTGCCAAGGCCTGGAAGGCTGCGATTCCACAGTGTGTCCACCAGAGGGCCTCAGGGCTGCCCCTCAGAGTCCACACTGGGTGGGGACTTGGTGCCTCACCCAAGCTGGGCTGTGCGTGGTGTCCTGTGGGCTCGACTCTTCGGCACCTCATGTGGTGGAGCCGATCTGGGGGAGCAGAGCTGCCATGCTTCTAGAGGTTCAGTTCCCTCACTGTCTCTTTCACAGGTTCATTTTACATTTAATAACAGTTGATTTGAAAAATTTACAAACGAGGAAATCAGAACAGGTCTGTGTGTGGGTGGGTGGGCATTTTGAAGGTGAGGTAGCAGGAAGTGGGGATGATTCTGGTCACATCAATGAATGCCCGAACTTGCAGGTTAAATATTATTTAATGTTGAAGAAATTCAGAGCTGGAAGAAGACCTTGGAAATAATTTAGCGTCTCCCTCATTTGTAGCTAGAGAAACCAACATAGCCTTTGCTGCTTGCAAGATGCCTGGTAGGTTCAGAAACTTTAGGAATGCAGTTAATACATTGAGTTATTAAGGGGTTTGTGGTAATATTTTATTTCAGTACTCCATCTTTGCTCCCATTTTCTTAGGTCTAGCATGAACCTTAACAGCAGCAACAAAGCACAAAAAGGCATTTTTCGATTTTCTGTTGAAAAAGGTTGGCTCTCAGTTCTAATCCCACCTTTGGCCCTTGGGTTCTTTCCAGACTCTATTGAACCAGAGGATAGAAAGACCTGACAGGGTAGGGAAATTATCCAGGAAGATGGTGGAGTGAATAGAAACCCAATCAAACTCCTAATCACAAATTCTATTAAAATCAATCAGGAATTTTGCTAAAGAATTTCCAGTAATACAGCAGATATCAGTCACTAGGGTAACTTAAGGGAGAATGCATTAAGATGGAAAAATTAATGTGGCTCCCTAAAAAAGTGTCATCACTCAAAAAAGAAGAGAGAACATACAAAAAGCTTTGTTTTAATTAACCCCGACAAAGAGCAACCACAGGGAGCCACACACAGAATTCAGAAAAAGGTTGGAGCCTCTTTTCAAAGAAATGAAGTGGATACCATATCTCTCAAGCGAGAGAAGGTCAGAATTAAAAAGAATGAAAGTAATGATCATTGCGAAAGACAAACTGAGGGTGTTGTTTAGGCTGCACAAAGCAGAAATTGCACTTAACTTGGTTAAAAAAAAACCCCCAAAAACCCTTGAGCAATATATCCAGAATTTTAAGAAACTAAACTAAGAAATGAAGCATTTCAGGAGGGCCATTCTGAGGAATAGAGCTCAGCACGGCAATTTCTGCATAGTTAGACTTCCTGGATTAGCAGACAAAATAAAAGGCACTGAGTCAATAGTTAAAAATGCAATAATATCTTCTCCAGAACCAATAGGAGATGAGATTTGAAGTGAAAAGAATCATATGATTTCATAGAGTCCATAGAACATTTCAAGAGCGACTTGCTATTTACAACACAGTTCTCATGCTCCTGCGTCTTCTCATTTGCACTTTACAACAATTATGTGAGGTGGACAGGTATTATTTTCTCTCATTTTACTGATAGAAATTAGCCTCTGAGAAGCTGAGTGATTTGTCCAAGAGATATAACTAGTTAGTACAGAGTCCAAGTTCAAGTCCAAGTCTCGCTCTCCAAGGTGGGAGAGTCTTATACACATTTTACACACTAAGGAAAATACATCTGCAATGACACTCAAAAAGAGAAGATCACTTTTAAAAGAATGTAGATAGGAAAGACTATTGCCCTTTCTAGTAACATAAAAAGAGCATGGTGGATATGGAACAATATCACCAAGGATGGGTGGGGGTAGAGAGAGAGAGAGAGAGGGAGAGAGATGGGAGAGGGAGAGAGAATGAGAATGTGCCCATTCACTCATGACCCTGCCAAACTGCCCTCCATGTGGGACACCACAAACACCTCTCCAAGGTCCTAGAAAGCCAACCTGTCACCTTTTTCCAATTAGCTCTAAGGACTGCTTCCAACAGAAATCAACATGAAACACAGAAACCTAAATAGGTGGCATTGACCTGAGTTATCTATTACAAAAATAGGTAAGTGAGAACAGTACGAGGAAGCATTTTTTTTGTTGATAATTATAATTATTATATTTTATGGAATGGAAGTAAGATGCAATATGAGGCATTGCAAACTTCTGTCACCTTTCTAAGAGCTATTTGGCTAAATGTGACAGGAACTATCCCTTACACTCAATACTACCACTCTGGGAACTTATCCCAAAGCAATAATTCAAAGAAGAAAGTTATAGGTGGTTATACTGATATTATTTATAATTGTTAAAACTTGAAATAAAAACCCAATAATTGGGTTTTAGCCCAAATGAATATTACATAAACCATTAAAAATGATGAAAACGAAATGTGTGTTTGAAATTAGCAATGGGAGTAGATCTAAACTCTTCACATTACCGTGATTAAACAATGAAAAACGTGTGCATATAGATAAAAATTAGAATGCAGTTTAGAGAAACGACATGAATTTATTTAGGGCGTGGGATTGAAGCTGAACTTTCTAATTTCTTTCTTTAAATAATTTTTAATTTATAAATGATTAAGAAATTGCCAGTGCTGTTGCTGAAATATGGCCAGTCCCATCCAGGTCAGAGATCTGTGGGCTCTTTGGAAGGATGAGAAATTGCTCACAGTCACAGTGTCTCAGTCGGGGAGCTGGGGGCCTGTGGGCCTGGGGCCAGGGCTGAGAAGAGACTTCATTTGCACTCTATCTTCTTTGATGCCTTTTGAATTTTGTATCCTGTGCGTGTGGCACCAATTACGAAAATGACATCCAGGTGCAATAAATCTCCATTGACTCTATTTCTGATCCAAAAATTGGGCCAAATGGTCTGATGATGGGACAGAATAGTTGAAATCAGTGTGGCCTTGGAAAAGCCAGAGCATTTCGTCAGTGTGCCAAATCATTGGAAGGGTGGGGAGTGGAAGCCATGCTGAGGCTAGACAGAGGGCACCGGGTGGGAGTGGGTCTTCCTGGGAGTCCAGCTGAAATGGTGGAGATCCGGTCAGATCTTGGAGTTGAGGGCCAAGGAGCAGAGAGCTGCAGTGTGAAAGGTGAAGGTGAGTAGAGATGGTGATAAAGCCCCAGAAGGGCCAGTGCAAGGGCCGCCGTCGGCCAGCAGAGGGCGGTGTGGGCCGCGTGGCACGGGAGGTTAGCGTGGATGGAAGCCACCGGGGTAGGGCTTGGGGGGGGCCAGAGCCTCTGGCATGTGAAGTGGGGACACCGCGGAGGCTTGGAACAAGGGGAAGGTCCCGGGGCGGGTTGCTGTGGCCAAGGTGAAGCGGGAGGACGCAGACGCTCCAGGCTGGGCCCAAGGATCCAGGGCCACTGGCACTAGGGTAGCAGCAGATTGTTTTTTTTTAAAAAGATTTATTTATTTTTGAGAGGGGGAGAGAGAGAGAGAGAGAGATTGTACGTGTGAACAGGGGGAGGGGCAGAGGAAGAGGGAAAGGGAGAATCTCCAGCAGACTCCTCGCTGAGCACAGAGCCCCATGTGGGTTCAAGTCCTGCTTTGGAGACCAGCTCTGTGACTGTGATCCCTGTTTTGTCATCTTCAAGTATGGGTTAATATTAGCTGGAGGCAGAATGGGGAGGCAACAGTGAGGCCACCTGCACGCATTTGGAAACGGGGAGCTAAGTGCTCTCTGATCCAGAAAATCTGAGCTAGAAAATCAGCAGAAGACAGATCAAAGCAGAGAAGCGACAGGTGACTTGAAGGAGGCAGAAAGACTCTCAGGCCACTTGAGAAGGACTGAAGCCTGAATAAAAATATTAAGTTGTTTGAACAAGAGCTGAGGAACCACAGAGCCCTGAGGAGTGGCAGGTGTCTACACTGGCTAGGCGCTGCTCAGGTGAGGGACAGGTATGGTGCTTTTGTGGAAAGGGATGCCTCTGACTACTCTGACCCCATCAAACATTTGAGTCATGGTCACATGCTCCCCAAGGAACCCTTGCCTTTCCCCATAGCCTGCCCCACAGGGAGGATAGAACTTCCCATTAGAGGGTGGGAGTAACCGGTCCCCTTGGGAGTTGTTTCTCATTGTTCGCCAAAATCATTAAAAACACCAACTTCGGAACCAGGTTGAAATTCCAGCTCTGCCTCCCCTGTCTTCAGCGGCCCCCAAGGAGCTCCGTCCTCCTGAGGGAGCGAAGGCCCCGTTGGGTGAGGGCGCTGCTTCATCCTGTGGCTAGCTCTGGGCCCGGCAGCGCTGCCCAGCACGCCGCACCTGGGCCTTCTTCTGGGAGCTCAGCGGCGTCTCCTCGGCCGTCATCCTGCATGGCAGCGAGGTGACAGCCATGGCACCGTCTCAGCGGGAGGTCCTGCCCCCGGCACCACTGTCCCCGCTGAGGAGAAAGTGGACGCAAAGAAGAGGAGAGCAGAGAGCAGGCATAATGGACAAATGGTAAATGAATGAATGAAATTGCCTGCTTGCTTACCCCATCCTCCAGGGTTGGCAGCCCCCTGGGAGACAGATATGCGTGGAAATTATACAGGCCTATATGAAGAGGAAGGAGGAATCAATCTATTGTGTCAGGGGAGGGAAGCAGAGGAGATTTCATTTGTTTTGAAGAGAAGTCCAGGAGTTTCCTAGAGCTTCCAGATAGAGAATGTGGTTTGCATGAATCTTGGAGCGGGGAACGGGCTGCAGGGAGCTGAGGGGGCTGCAGCCTGGGTGCGGGTGGCAGAAGGGTGGGAGACAAGGCCCAGTAGTCTGATGGGGACCAGATCCCATGAGTATGAACGGTGACAAAGTGTGCTGTGTTGATAGGTTTTGGTTTCATCCTACAGGCAATGGGAATTTCAAGCAAGTGAGTGACAAAAGGAAATTTGCATTTTATTGTTATTTTTTAAAGATTTTATTTACTTATTTGACAGAGAGAGACACAGCGAGAGAGGGAACACAAGCAGGGGGAGTAGGAGGGGGAGAAGCAGACTCTGCTGAGCAGGGAGCCCGATGTGGGGCTCGATCCCAGGACCCTGGGATCATGACCTGAGCTGAAGGCAGACGCCCAACCGACTGAGCCACCCAGGCACCCCGGGAATTTGCATTTTAGATGTGAGGTCCTTGAGAGCTGGGGAGATGTCTTATCCACCCCTGTGTCTTTAGTAAGAGACATACAATTTCATTCCTGGTAAGACATCAACATTTGGTACATGCATGAAAGACAGCGCTGGTGGTTCTGGAGAAGAGGTGTGCATGAGGGAGACCACAAAGGAGGCCAGGCGGGGAGTGCTGAGGGTGTGAGCAAAGGGAGCAGTAGGGCTCGGGAGGAGGTGATGACATTTGAGACCTGTAGAATCAGACCGTTTGGTGACTGGCTGTGGTGGGAGCCCGGATGGATGAAGATAAAGCAAAGATGACTTTAGGATTTCTGGCTAGGGTGATGGCAAAGCTACTAAAAGCTAGAAAGAAAAGAGGAGGAAGAACCGACTTGCTAATGTCTAGGACAACACAGTATGAAGTGCTCAGTGGACATAATGATTTTTTCTTCTCTCAGTAATGTTGCCTGAAAGCAAGGCTGTCATTGTTAACAATGTTGATCAACTCTTCCGAGGCTTTGAGGGAACCAAGAGTTGCAGTTTCAAGGTACCATTAAAAAAAAACCACGTTACAGGGGCGCCTGGGTGGCTCAGTTGGTTGACGGTCTGCCTTTGGTTCAGGTCATGATCTCGGGGTCCTGGGATCAAGTCCCGAGTTGGGCTCCCTGCTCAGCGGGGAGCCTGCTTCCCCCTCTCCCTCTGCCGCCCCCCCTGCTTGTGCTCTCTCGCTCTCTCTCAAATAAATAAATAAAATCTTAAAAAAAAAGTTACAATTATCACCCGTATTATTTTAGGTCATATGGATGATGGGACATCTCTGGAAAGGGCCAACTCTAAGCAACTGTGTTTCAACTGGAACATTACAAATACACAACTGAATGAAAGGTACAGAGATTTCCCTTATACCGCCCACCCCCACTCCCCAACCTCCCTCATCGTCAACATCTGCCACCAGAGTAGCACATTTGTTACAACTCATGAATCTACATTGACACGTCATTATCACCTGGAACCTAAAACTACTCTAAAATATAAAATCTATCAGTTACAAGAACCCCAGACAACCGTATACGTTGCGCACGTATGCATGTACAATTATATACTGCTATCTGTGGTGGAGACCAGCAGGACTGTCTGGTGTGGGACTCTGACTCTGGGCCTCTCTCTAAGTCGTGTGGCAATGAGCCAGCTCTCAGATCCAATGTCCCACGGGATGGAGGGCTATCAAGTTCTCTGAGGAAGCTGAGGCATGTTGGAGAATCCCCCGAAACTGTAGGCACCTAAGATTAGAACTGCATGGTGTGCATATCTAAAATATTTATTCCCCGCCATGGGGCCACTTTTATACACATCTCATAAAACAGCAGAGTACAAGGCGCCGGGGCGGGGGGTGGGGAGCACGGTGCTGGACATCTCCATAGCACACGCCATTGATTTGGCCCTAGCACACTTCTCCTTGGGAGGCTGGGAGGGCAGGCAGCTGGCTCCCCATTCCACCTGCACCAAGTGTTGCTGGTTGGTGTCCGTCCTGAGCCCTTTACGGAACTGCTGTGCTGTCTTATTCCTGATCCTGCTTTCTGTAGAGGAGAAGACAATCTGTCGGGGGGCCGGCAGCACTGAAGTCCACTGTAGTTTGCAGAGCAAAATTTACTGTTTCATCTGAGTCTTGGTTATTTCTACCGCCGGATTTAACAAAACTCTAATGTTAAATTTAAAGTAGCATGAGGGTTTTATAAAGACCTTGCATAATAAATTCCAGCCCATATGGCCTCATTCGCAGAATCTGAAAGACTGGTATTTACTTTTCTTATTATTTCCAAGGGGAAAAAAGGTTTAGATCTGCTTCTCCCCAGGCCTCCCAAATAATGGTGGTGTATTTTCTGTCTAATGGTATGGACAGAGGCCCTCTTCTGCTGACTTTATTGATCACGTTTGAGTTAATGGTAGTGGTTTGTTTGAAGTAGATTTTTGTATGTGTGTGTTTGAGGTAAAATACACCCAAAGAGACAGATAGAATAGTCCTTGGGGTTCTCGCTGTGACCAGGAAGTTTTTATCTTTAAAAAAAAATTCTCTTTTCTTTGAGAATGAAAAATAGCACTTAACAATCTTAGTTGGCTTTAGAGTTGGTCCAACTGGGGAATAACAAAATCTCATCAGTGACATTTTCAGGTTTAATATGACTATATTTATATACTTAGAAGGACCAGGTGTATATAAAAACATTCATTTTTGATGAAAACTATAAGTGCTTATTAAAGCACTTTGACTTCTTTCTTTTCCAGTCACTGCTACCTGAAAATATCTGCGAATATTATGTTAAGGGAAAATATTTTGAAAAAAGTGGAAAGTTATGTGAGAAGATGCATAATCCCAAATCATAGAAACAAAACAGAGGCAATATATGTAAACAATGTGTGCGTGCGTGTTTGTGTAAATTATGTATGCCATATATTTCCTACCGTCCACTCTGCAATAGAGAATATTATTCTTTTCTTGTAGATTCAGGAACACAATTGGCAATGACGGATTTCTAGTGACCTCTAGAAATCTTGATAAGGTCGACCCAAAATGGGAACCTGTAGTTAAGCTTCATCTTGGTGGCACAAGATAAAGGAGGGAGCTCAGGAATCGAGGGGCAGGGTCTGTGGTTTTATGTGGTTCTTGCCAAACTGGCTCAGGCAGAAGACAGCGTGCCGGGGGTATAGACCTGGGGATGACTCAGAACAAAGCCTCCAACTCTCAAGTGCACGATCAGGAGCTCTGCACCCAGGAGAACAAGGAGAAAAATGCTAGCCAACCCATTCCTTTTCTTTCTCCAACTTCCAAACATTATAATACCCCTGTGTTTTTACGTGTTTTTCTGGAAGGAATGGTTAGAATGCCTAGGGTGGTCAGGGAGAGAGGAAAGTGGTAAAAAGGCATTTGCTGCAAAGCGACGGGGAAAAAATGGAATTGCTCTGTGCATGGCTGGTTGAGTTCTTCCGGCTGTATCCATGATAAAGAGAATAAACAATCAGGGATTTTCCTCCTGGACAATTACTATTACATAGACTACCGGTGGGATCCGAAGCATTGCCACCGTGGACGGCTTGGAAGAGAACCATTATGAAGAGTCATTTGTAATGGGATTTTACTTCTGGTCCTAAAAAAATTTGATAACCAAATTTGTAATACAAATGATTAGAAAGGCCTGAAGACCGTTAATGGCAGAATTTGTTAAATGATATATTCACCATGAATACCCCATCTTTCTAATTCACGTGCCTTGCTTGGGCATATTGAATATATCAACTGTGATCTATCTGGACTGAAATGGGCCTGATTAAGACAGCATTCTGGAAGAGGAGTTTTCCACCCCCCTGCCCACTACTGACTTGAAGTTTGACTGTAGTCATTCCTAAAAGACGTTCAACAAAATTTCTTAGATGAATTGATCTCAAGCACAGCTGAGGGTTTACTAATTTGTGGGGAATTAGTGGGAAGCTGTAGGGAAGCTAAGGAGTGTCCTCATCCACAAAAGATGTGAAAGGAGGGGTTTTGGCTTTGGGGAATGCTGCTTATGTCAGCGGCTAGTTTTTAAGAAGTATGAAAGGCAGAGGTCACCAAAACATCAAGCGCACACTGGTTCTTGAGAAGGAAGTTCATGGCAGGACATTGTTAGATGTGCAGAGGTGCAGAGCTTGAGGCCCGGGGTGGGGGCTGTGTGGGCAACACTTCCCAGACGCAGATGACTAGTGGTGGCAGTGTGGCCAGGAAGGGGAATACCAAGACTTCACCCCAAGTGGTGTGAAGGCCAATGGAGAAAGCATGCTTGACACTAAGTCTCTGGGGGCTACCTGGAGCCTACCTGGCCATCAGGTAACAAGATCTGAATTTTGAGCTGCCCAAAGCCAGTGGTGTTTGCCCACGTCTTAGTTTTGAGACAAGATTTTTTACTCCCTTTGACAAGACATTCTTTGATTTGAAATTAAGAGTGGCGAAAACAAAATATGGCCTGGATTCTGTTTCATCCCCCCACTGGTCTGACACCACCTATGTACTGTAATCCACTTCTGGCAATAACCACCCAGAATTAGTGCTGACTCCACGAGTGGAGGGCTCAGTCCTCCACAACACTGCTCCTACTTCAGATGTCAGGCACAGTTTGGGGGTTCCCAGGTCACCTGCCCTATTGACCAATGGGTTACAAATTTGGGAGGTTCCTACAGCCCTCTCAGGTTTGATAATTTGCTAAAAGCACTATAGTTAAGGACTATACATTTATTATAAAGGATACAAAACAGGACCAACTAGATGAAGAGATACATGGTGCAAGGTCTAGAAGGGTCCTGAATACACTCTCTGGGAGAATCAGGAGCTGTCACCCTCCTGGCCCATCAATGTGCTCACCAACCAAGAAACCCTTCTGAGCTTCTGTGTCCAGTTTTTACCAGGGTTTTATTATGTAGGTGCAATTGATTAAATCATTGGCCAAGTGATTAAATGTGCTCTCCAACTCTCCTCCTCACCCTTGAGGTGGGGCTGTTGCTCAGTCCCAACCTTCTAAGGAGGTTGTTAGTCTTTGTAGTGACCAGCCCCCATCCTGAAGCTATCCAGGAACCCCCACCCCCAACCCATCATCTTATTAGCATAAACTCAGGTGTGATCCAGAGGCTCATGAATAGCAAGTACGCTTCTATCACTTGGGAAATTCCCAGGATTTTAGAAGCTCTGTGTCAGGAACCTGGGACAAAGACCAGACAAACTCTGTTATAGCATGAGAATACAGGTCACGTGGGCATGTTTCTATATAATGAACTTTAAGTGATATAGAGAGGGTTCTGATATGTTTTCCACACTGGAGCCAGCACACAGAGAAAAGTCCATATGAGGACACAGCAAGAAGATGGCTGTCTGCAAGCCAAGGAGAGAGGTGTCGGGAGAAACCAGACCTGCTGATACCCTTGTCTTGGACTTCCAGCCTCTAGAACTGTGAGAAATAAATGTCTGTTGTTTAAGCACCCAGTCGGTGAGATTTTGTTATGGGAGCCTTAGCAGACGAATATAGGGCCTTTGTTAATGCATTTTCTCAAAGTTTGCCTTGCCAGTTTTGTTCCTGAGGAGACTCTAAGGTGTTCTCCAAGGTGCATGCTGCTAATTTGCTGGCGTGGGGACGGCTTCTGGCTCTGTGTTGGGGTGGGGATTCTGCCTGTGAAGTTGTTCCATGTTGACCCTTCTGTGCTCTATTCTATCCTTTTCTGTTCACGGCTGTGTTGTCCAAGGCTGTTCTTTACCTGCATTTTGTGAGAATTCTTGTTCATACCATTAAATCTGTCCTGGACTGGAGCTGCCCTGGGGCTGTTTTGGTTGAATGATCTTATGCCCACTGTCAGGTGGATTAGTCTTGCCAAGTATAATCATTCTGTTGGGAAGCTATAGGAAACAGATACAGAAGAATTAGGTGAATTCTACCTGAGCACATATAGCTAGTTAGTAAGATAATTGAAATTAGAATACCAAATTCTGACCTCCTATTTAACTGTTCTTTCCACTCTAACCCTGAACGGTCTCACATTTGTGAGTAAAAGAATGGAAAAATTTTGTTGACAATCTTTACACCTCTCAAAATGTGTGGAACCATAGCAAACTACTTGTCCTGTTAGTGTCACCTCATTAGAGTCTGGGACTATAGGAACCAGAAGAAGCAATTAATAGCAATAAGCTCGATTTTTCTTAACGTTCCCCTTCAGAGGTTCTGAGCAAAGACAGCTAAGAATCCAGATCACCCAAAAGTGCCAATTAAGGGAACTTGACTGCATATCCAGATGACAAAATTGCTACCAATCATCCAGAGATTTCTCTTCAGTGTCTACTTTGTAAAAAGTGGAAGGTGAATTCATCCATACCAGGTGCTGATATGTTCATACCTTCAGCTTTAAAAATCAATGAGAAAGAAGACTTTGGTTTTCCCACCTGAGATAAAGTGTTCTAAAAACATCTTACTATAAATTACTTGTTTGTGGACACCCAAAAGGTTCCATAAAAGATGAGATATGGATATAATTTAAGGGAGATGTAGTTTAAGGTTTTATGAGATTAAAAAGCAAGGATGCACAGAAAGTTTCCAGCTCTTCCGGTCGATCTGATGGACCCTTGAGTTCTTCCCTTGATTATCTTGTTCTTTTGCCGGCAGTCCTCATGTTGAAATGAATAGAATGCAGATGATTAACTCAGAAATAGGCAGGTCATCTGATGAAGAGGAAGAATAACCATCTGCCAGGAGGACCTGTCCTACTAAACCTTCTGCATCTCCTCTAAGGTTTAAAGGCTTTTGTGTCTTTCTCATCCAGCTTGTCCGGGGTCTTCAGGCTCAGGCCTTCATGCTGGAGATACCTGCCTCCTTTGCTCATATTCACACAAATCCACAAGTACCGTGTTTCATGATTTAGAAGAGTTTTTCCCTTTTTAACGAGGATCCAATCAAGAGAAGATCGGCAAATGCAGCAGTTTTAGAATTAATCATTTTGTTTGTTTTGTGTTTAAAACCCAAGTTATTAACTACTTCAAAATAGATCTTCAAAATGGAGTGAACCAATTGTAATCAAAATTCTAGTGCACAGCCCCACACATCACAAGGCCCTGCCTCCCCTCAGCATATTTCTAAATAGTTGTAGATTGTTTTCTCAATCTGTGTGCATCATTAATAGAGGCAGATGGAAAAGCAGCTTAGCTCCTTGTCCCTTTCCTCTGTTGGCTCCTATACTTGAGATCTTCTTTTCGCTCCTACAGACGCACTTTCCACCCATCCACTCCCAACCAGGGAGGCTGGCCCCTATGGATGTCATCAACATACTCTGATGCCTTCTGGCTATAGCTGGGTTTGGTTAATGGAAGCCATCAGCAGGAGACGGAGATGGTGGGTCCGGAGGAGGTGGAGGTGTGTATTCCAGAAGCTTGCTTCCTTCCAATTCAAGAGGGAATGCTGTGTCCCACTTCTGATGAGTGGCCCTTTCCCTGCAGCTATGCTCTGTGGGTGCCCAGAATCTCCCTTTCCTGACACCCTTCTGACCTAGAGGGGGTAACCAGGGTATGAAGTATCCATTGTTGTTTCATAAACCCTGCCTGTGGCTCTCTGAACAGTGCCTTTATTAAAGTCTCCACCAGCCTGGTTTGCATGAGCCATGTGTTAATAGCTGGGTCTGATCCCACTCTTTGTGTTCCTCTCTCTTTTTGTCCTCTCTCATTCACCCTGTCCCTTTCCTCTCCTCCCATTCCCTCCCTCTGACTACCATTTTTCCTTTCTATCCCTATCTCCCCTCTCTGATCTTCATTTCCTTTTTTTTCTCTCTATCACTTAGTTTCATACTTTTCATTACAGTAATACTGCATTTATTTACCTTACTTAGGAGGTGGAGTTGAGTTTCACTTAATGAAAATCTTAAAGAGTTTGAAAACTATAAAAGCAAGCTGTTACTGCTGCTGGGAATGTAAAATGGTATAACCACTTTAGAAAACAGTCTGGCAGTTTTCTGAAAAGTAAAACACACATCTATAATATGATCTAGCCATTCCACTAATAGGTATTTACGCCTCCCCCCCAAATTGAAAGCATATAAAGATTTTTACATAAGTGTTCATAGCATTTTTATTTATAATAGCCCAAAATGGAAATAACTCAAATGTCCACCAACAGGTGAGTGTATAAACAAAGTGTAGTATATCTATGCAATGGAATACTATTTAACAGCCAAAGGGAATGAACTATTGATATGCACACAACATGGATGAATCTTGAAATAATGAGGTAGAGTTGAAAGAAGCCAGACAAAAAAGGTGCATACTGTAGGACTTCACCTATATAAAATGAACTAATCTGTAGTGAGAAAAAAAACTGGTGGTTGCCTGGAGGGGGTGGGGGCCCCAGGGAGGGCAGGAATGAGGGATTGCAGAGGTGCATGAGCTAACTTTTGGAGGTCATGAATATGCTCACTATCTTGATTGTTATGATGGTTTCATAAGTGTATGCATGTCAAAACTTATCAAATTGTGCACTTTATGTGCACTTATTCCTCAATAAAGCTGTTAAAAAAAACACAAAACGATGGGCTTAAAGATGGTATATTATTACCAAATTGCCATAAACGTAGTGGTTTAAAATAATATACATTTATTCTCTTATAGTTCTGGTGGCCAGAAGTCCAAAATCAGTCTCACTGGGCTAAAGTCAAGGTGTTGGTGGGGCTGGTTCCTTTTGGAGGCTTTCAGAGGAGAGTCCATTTTCCTTATGTTTTTTAGCTTCTAGTAGCCACCTGTGTCTCTTGGCCTGTGGTTCCTTCCCTCACCTTCAAAGGGCATCCAATCTCTGCTGCCATCATCACATCGCCTTCTTCTCTGTAGTAAGAGTTCCCTCTGCCCCTCTCTTATAAGTACACTTGTGATCCCATTTAGGGCCCACCCTGATGACCCAGGATGACCTCCCCATCTCAAGATGCTTTTTTTAAAAATAATTTTTAAAAAAGATTTCATTTATTTATTTGACAGAGAGAGACAGCGAGAGAGGGAACAGAAGCAGGGGGAGTGGGAGAAGGAGAAGCAGGCCTCCTGCTGAGCAGGGAGCCCAATGCAGGGCTCCATCACAGGACCCTGGGATCATGACCTGAGCCAAAGGCAGACGCTTAATGACTGAGCCACCCAGACACCCCTTCCCCATCTCAAGATCCTTAACCACATCTGCAATGTGCTCTTTGCCATATAAGGAAACATTTATAGGTTCTGGGGATTAGGACATTCCTATCTTCAGGGGCCATTACTAAGCCTGCCTCAGATGGAATATTTTTTGCTCTGCAAAAAGCATGTTAAGGGGTGCCTGGGTGGCTCAGTGGGTTAAGCATCAGACTCTTGATTTCGGCTCAGGTCATGATCTCAGGGTCATGGGATTGAGCCTGCTTAAGATCCTCTCTCTCTCTCTCCCTCTGCCCCTCCCCACCCCCCACTCATGCATGCACTCTCTCTCTCTCCAAAAAATGCATGTTGCTTAGTGTCTGGGAATGCCTTATCCTTCTCTGTTTTGCACTGAAGTATTTATAAATAGCCCTGGCTCTTGAAGAGAAGAGGACAACTTCCAGGTTGGATACTACCTGGAAAGCTCCCTGTGCAGGAGTCACCATGTTATTCCGGTGCACCATTACAAGGCATCCCCAGTATAGTGACTTAAACATTTTAAACCCATTCTCACATGGGCCATGCTTTTTCTTGCAGAGAGGGCTCAGATGGCTGGGGGAAGGATGGCCATTTAGACAAACATTACCATCCTGTCCAAAGCTATTTCCTATTTTTACAGGCCTCTATCTGCCCTTTGTTAACTCACCTCTAATCATATCCCCCTTTAAAACACTGCCTTGGTCAGTCTGACTGGTGAGGTGCTGGGAAAATCTTCACCACCTGATTGCTCCGTGGAAAACAAACACCAGGGCCCATATGTAGAGATGCTTCTAGAGAAGCTGCTGAGATGGGACTCTCATTCCTAGAGGAGGATGGACCCTTGGGCTTTGCTGACCCTCAACCTGGCCTTGTGGAGCTTTCTCAGAGGAGGGGAGAGGCTGGGGATAGGGTGTGTTGTGCTGGGAATGAGGTCAGAAAGAGACTTTGCCTTTTAAGAAGCCCCCAAGGTGGCAGATGGAATCAGAGAGATGCTCTTGCTGCTCACCACCTTTGGGGTGGCTGCTTCAGGTCTGTGCTCTGGCCCATACCCGCAGGAGGACCAATTTGTAGAAGCAGGCTTACTCAGTCAAAAATGTCTCCAAACTGGGAGTTCTCCAGGGTATGATGGCCTCCAAAAAGGAGACAAATGCAAGACTTGAGTCTAGGCTAGGGAGTTAGTGCTTAAAACAAGGGTGCCTCTAGCAATGTCTTTGGGGCCCACAGGATGGTTCTTGGTCTATAAAATGAGGGGGATAGGCCACCTTTACAAAATACTCTCTCATAGGTAGGGGAGATAGTCCTATTTGTTCCTACGTGCTTCCCTAACATGCTGGGATTCATCCATGCATCATGCAGCCTGGGGACTCTAGCTGTCTCTCCTATGCAAAGGGTCAGGTAAGGGAGATGCAGGGTCCAGGCAAATGGGAGTGTTATGTTGGAGCGGACACAGCTGAAGTTCCTTCCCTTGCCTGAAGGGGTCAGCAAAGGCCCAGGAAGGGTGGAGACCTCATGACTCCCAGGAGAGAAACAATTCTTAACAGGCCATCAGGCCCAGGGGACAGTCCCTACCTAGCTGCTGTGTGATTTCTTTGCTTGCACATCGTCGTCGACAGATCCTCCCACAGGGTTCCCCTAAGTGCCTAGAGATGTTGGGGCAGGCTCTGGGGGTTGGAGAATGGGCGTCTATGTGGGATACAGGAAAGGGAGTGGGCCCAAGGGCCGGATTGAGGAAAGCCACACGGGTGTAGACCCCCTCCCAGCTCTGCCCTCTTGGATGCTTCCCCTGGAATGTCTGTGCCCGAGCCAGAGCCTGTAATCAAGCCATCAAAGCTAATAGGATGATTTCCGCATAAAATGAAATTGTGGATGAAGAATGGGGATGCAGGAAACAGACTAATGGTTCTAATGCTTATTCCTCAACCTTTCACTTCCCAATAAAGTGCAGTCATCGGACTCCTTGTTTGTGTGCTAAGAAAATGATGACTTCTCCGAGAGGCTCTTAGCAACGATCATTGTGTTCCTTGTTGCCTGTGTCTAGTTGGGTGGGGACAGGCAGAAAAGACCTTGACAGAGATGGGCAGAAAGTCACAGTCTGCCCCTTTGATGAGCATCTGGCTTCTTTCCCAGTCTCACTGATTGCTACATTTTCAATAGTCAGTAATATTTCTATTTTTTAATTACAAAAGTATGACAAGAATATACACTTATTATTTAAAAAAAAAGGAGGGGAAAAGCAAAAACCTATTTTACTCGACTCTTCCGGTCTACTCCCTTCCTCAGAAGTTTCTATCACTGTTGATTTGGGAAAATCCTGTATGTGTGGTGGTTTGAAAATATGTCCACATTATTTGATCCTACTTCCTTCAAAAGGTGGAGCCTAATTCCTCTCACCTTAAGTGGAGGAGGTACTTAGTGACTTGCCTTTAAAGTATGGAATGTGGCAGAAGTGATGGTTTGTGATGTCTGAGGTTAGGACCTGAGTGGCATTAGGTCTTTCTCCTCTTTGTCACTCTCTTGGACTGCCTGCTCTGGGGAAAGCCAGCTGTTTTGTCGTGAGGACACTCCAGTAGACCTGACGAGAGGCCCGTGTGGTGGGGAACTGAGGCCTCCCACCAACAGCCATATGATTGAGCCATTAAAAAATTATTGTAATAGATTCTGCCACCTCTGAGGGCACAGGTTCTCTGATGTCAGATACTGTGCCCCTCGGGATTTCCCTTTCTTGGGAATAAGCAGGGGACAGAGCACATAATCCCCAGGTACACTTTTCTATTGATTAAGGGTACCTCAGGGTTTATATAATAGGTACATCTACTTCCAGAGCTTGAGTTACGTGGTGGTTGCTGATATCTGCTGCTAGTATTATCCTTCAGGATGAGAGAATTTATTACCTCAGCTGCTGGGAGTGCTGCTGGTGGAAAACCCTCAACAATCAAACCCTTCAGGAGTTCTTTAGCTGAGAAAGACACCATGCCCAGGTCTTGACCCCTTTCCAGCAGCCCACATCTCATGATTGACGAATGAGCGGTACGGAGCCCAGACCTCTCTCTCCAACTCAGGGGAGCCCTGAAGGGCCATCCCATCTTCAGATCCCCCTGCAGGATTCCCTGAGGCATTCCATTAAGACTGCATTGTGGCTAGACTCCATCCCCTGCCCACTCTACCTCCCACTCTTCCCTTTGACAGGTGCTGGTACCAGAGGGACTCCCTAATAAACCTCTTGCAGTTAGTCTCCAGCTCAGAGTCCACTTCCTGGGAAACCCAAGCAGGGAAGGAGCATTCTAAGAAAGCAGATAATGAGGTAGGGTTTTAGAGCTGGATGACTGGCCAGCCAGCTGGTGTCGCTTGTGGCGGACAGAGCACTGATAGAAGATGGCGGAGCAATTGTCCTCCGCTGGTTGCGAACCGTGATGGTGTACTGGTGGGAGGGAACGCCTCAGCTGTTGCAGTGCATTTGAGACCTACAGGGAACATCATAACCATGTTGATGCTCTGGAAGAGGTTACAAAAACTGAGGGTAATCATTCAGTTATTAAGAGCTAAGTGTCAGAGCTGGAGGACCTCTTTGGAGGCATATAAAGAGACTCTTACCTCTTGAAGTGAGAGGGTAAAGAAAGCTGAGAATAAGGCTCAAGGCTTAAGCACAAGAGTAGAGGAGCTCCAAAGAAGGTTCACCTCCCAACGGAGGTAGGTCTGTTATGTCAAGGACAGGGCCCTTGATGGGAAAGAATGGGCCCCTGCACATGAGATGGGCCATCAGAGCTGATACTCCAGAATTATGAATCCTCATTTTCCCCTGGGAAACAAGGGGTAGAAGCAGGAGTGGCCCTGTTTGCCATCACTCCCAGTGACCAACTTCGGGAAAATCTCTTTCCCGTTCCTACATCCCTGGGCTCTTTGAATTTACAACATTCCCATGGAGGAAATTCTTTCATTTGGAAGAATGCAAGAATTCTATTGAACTATAAACTATGGCTGCCGTCTGGATACTTTGGGCTACTTGTGACAAGGGACAGCAGGGAAATAGAGGATTCTTCATCATCCTGACAGGACTAACTGACCCTGATCATTAAGCAAGATAGAACTGCTGTTACACAGTGGGAGCAGGAAGGATCACATTGAGAAGGCTCTATGGGAAATCTCTTCAATACAAACCTCTCTATTTGTTGTAGAAATTTGTTTTATGGGTATATGTAAATATATATATTTTATTATATGTATTTTATTTTATGTAGCCATATTATATATATATATGTATATATATATAAAAATGTTTATGTTGGAATTATTTATATTGCAAAACAGAATAACCTACTTGGAAACTACCTAATACTTATTAATATGGAGTTAGTTAAATAGAGTATGATGTATCTCCTCTTATCATGGAACATATGCATCTTTTGACAGAATGAAGTAGATCTATATGTGCTCATCTCCAAGACACATTAGTGAGTGCGAAAAGTAACGTTCAGTTAGGAAAAAAAAAAGCAATGTGCAGAATAGTCTACATAAATCTTTTGATATAAATGAAAAGTTATAAATATGCATGCTGATATAGGCACACACAATAGTTTTCTGAGTGATACATAAGCATTTTTTTTTTTTAAGATTTTATTTATTTGCGAGAGAGAGAATGAGAGACAGAGAGCATGAGAGGGAGGAGGGTCAGAGGGAGAAGCAGACTCCCTGCTGAGCAGGGAGCCCGATGTGGGACTCGATCCAGGGACTCCAGGATCATGACCTGAGCCGAAGGCAGTCGCTTAACCAGCTGAGCCACCCAGGCGCCCAAGCATTTTTTTAAAGTAGTGGTTGCCCTTAGGGAGTGAAATTGGTAAGTTTAAGAAAAAATTTTTATATCTTTCTATAATATTTGACTTACCTAACCATACCCATGTATTGTATTGCTTTCATTTATACTTAATAGCAAATGTCTGAGAAGTGGTAAGCCATTTAAATTTTATTCTTTACAATTTTTGTTTTAAAAATGATTGCATGCTACTTAAGAATATCCAGAAATCAGTGGGTGCCTGGGTGACTCAGTCGGTGAAGCATCCAACTCTTGGTTTTGGCTCAGGTCATGATCTCAGGGTCATGAGATTGAGCCCCACGTCAGGCTCTGTGATGGGCATGGAGCCTGCTTAAGATTCTTTCTCTCCCTCTCCCTCTATCCCTCCCCCCGCTCACCTGTGTGCTCTTTCAAATTAAGTAAATAAATTTAAAAAAATCTTTAAAAAAAATCTAGAAATCAGGAAAAGAAGTGGAGAGTAGGTTAATATTTTGCTCCTCCCCTCTGAGCTTCAAATCATTTGTGAATTACATTGTAGGACTTCAGAAAAAGCAGCCTGGTGAAGAATTCATTTTTGTGTCATTGCCCAGAAACTCCTCAATCCCTTACCCCACCACCTCAGCCTTCCCAGTAAGAGGAGCCACTTTTTACTGGGTTATATGTAGTTACAAAAAGTGTGTGTGTGTGTGTGTGTGTGTGTATCCCCTGGGTTATACCCAGTCAAAGGGGTACCATATAACACGACACAGTCTTCCCATATTACCACTCAGAGCCACTCTAAGCCCTTTGGGTGGGGCATAAACCTGATTTTGGGCTGTCGGGGAAAGAGTAGGTTCTCAGCATCAGCTGAGCTCTCTTTCCACCGTGACTTCCTTCCTGTTTCCCTCTCTGCGGATTCTCTCTCGGGGGTGCGTTAGTGGTCCTGCCAGCTGGTCTCAGGCATGCTGTAGTGACTTTGGTGGTCAGAGGGACTCAGGTTCCTTCCTCTTAGGAGCTCTGGTCCCATGTCAATGTCTGAGAGCAAAGAGAGATAGGTTTGGGTTTGTTTGGATACCTGGTAACATCTGGGAACCATATATCATATTCCATTTGGTACATCAGGGGAGGGCTGATGTGACTCCACTTGCCTGTAGAGCCTGAACCCAGGCCCTCATTCAGTTTAATATCCTTTTATTGCTATACGAATAATTCACAAAGGGATGGATTGCTCCAGTGTTAAATCCTGTTACATTCCTGGTCAGCAGGGTTGGTTCCCCACAAAATTACCGGGTTTGGTCGGTGCCTTTAGGTTCCGTCTCTCTTTCTTTCCCTGGAAAAGTCATGTCTTCACAGAAAGTGCCAATTTTTCAGGGGCCCCAGGGTATTATTAATGATTCTGCATCTCCAGCATTTTGGTTCAGACACAGGAAATGCCAGGGGACGATGGGGGGTTGGGGGAAGGAAGAGCATTTTCTTCCTTCTAAGCCAGAGCTTCATGATTCTGCAGTTGACCATGGTACCCCAGGACCTACTGTGGGTCTGGGTTCTTCTCTTTCTGCCTTGGGATCAGGAGGGCCAGTGGCTTCTCTTCAAATTTGATTTGAGGATGCTAAGGTGCGCCTCTAATCCATGCCCTCCGAGTCGTCCATATTAATTCAACAGGAATGTATTGAGTGGCCACTATGTGACGGCCAAATGATCCCACACTGCCTTAAACTTAGAAAGTATAGATGCTATTGGTAAACAACACCACTGCAGTGAAAAAAACCAGGCAGGTGTCCAGGAACAGGGAAGGGCACCTGAGAATCTGTTTATAGCTTCAATGCCTACAGGGCATGAAGCCACAGGATATTTAGAATGGAGCTGGGAGGATCATGGCAAGTTCTAAACAAGTGGAATAAAGAAATCTACATAATTCATATCCCAGATGACCTCTGGAAATAAGCTCCTACCTATGGTGCTCGGGTGTATAGCTGTCCATTGTAGTATTATGGCATTTGAGTCTCTGCATTTGCTTCTCCCCTAAAGCTGTTCTTCCTCCTGCAGTTGGTAGTGCCACCATTTATCTGTGGGGGCAATTAAGGAGGCCATAGCCCTGTGAACAGGGGGGTTTTGCCTGAAGGAGAAGCCATGACCATCCCAGTGATGATAACCACGGAGGCCTGTGGCAGTGGCCATGGAGAGGCGCCTGCCCTCTGACTAAGACCTGTCTAGGGAATCCAATTCCTTCCTTTTTCTGGGCTTCAAGGAGTCTATTTATGCTTGAAATCACTACCAGTGGCAGGGGAAAGTGGCTGCCTGACCCTCCCGGCTCCATACTTGCCCATGGTCATAGGGCAGGCTCAGCTATGCCGGGTAACAAACAATTCCCAAATCTCAGTGGTTTACCCCAAAAAACATTTATTGCTCGTGTCACAGGCCAGTGCAGGCTCTGTTGCTTTTCTTCCAGTACAAACTTGGGGACTCTGGCTGTTTCCCTCTGGCAACTTCATCATTTCAGAATCCTTTACTTCCAACCATACAAACAGGAGAGAGAGGACGGGCCGAGGTTCTTGCAGGAAATTTTAGGGGCCAGGCATGGGCAGAAGTTGTTACTTAGCTCTGACGGAATTGACAGGGTGGTCCTTCTACGTTTGCAGGAGAGGAAATGGGATGGACGAGCACCGAGCCAGTCTCCGTTATATTCACACAGAGGCTTCTCCCCCCATCACAGTCTACCAGCTTTCTTGATTTTTTCAAAACGTTAATGGCACTAGTTTACCAATGGCACATTAACAACTGAGGCCTAAGGTACTGCGTGATTAACATGGCCACCGAAGAGTTGGTGTTCCATAATGTTTCATTGAATTAATGGAGAAAGCTAACGTTGTTTGGATTTAGCTGTCTCCCCGTCAGATTTGAAGAAAAGCCAGGCTCAGGGGTCAGACTGAGCTAAAAGCAAGAAAAGACAATCCATTCTGCCTGCACCTAGAGATGCCTCCAGAAATCCTTATCTTCTAGAACCCTGCTGTGGTGTAGTGAGTCCACAGAACATGAGAAACTGTAGTCAACTGCAGAAGCATGGAGTTCTAGCTTAAAGGTAGCAAATTTTTTCCTCACCAGGCTTTGCACATGGGCCTGGTTATGATTCCCCTGAGTCATGTCTGAGCCAGCCCAGGGTTAATTATCACAGTCCTCAGCTCCCTGTTTGATTCTGTTTGTCTGTGTGTGTGTTGACCTGGGCTTGCTCTTCTGGATCAACCAGACAGAAGATCCTTGCTGGTCATTGTCATTGCACAGAGAGGGTAGGTACAGGAGGCCTGAGCTAGCCTGAGTCCCAGTGTAGACTTGGCCCTGACAGGTGCTGAGTTATAAGCCTTTTAGTGGCTGCCTGAATTATCAATACATCTGATCTTCCTGCTCCTCATCTGTGCTAAAATATTACAATGACTATCGATAAAGAGCTTTACCAATAAATGTAAAGCCCTGGGACCTGTTTACCTCTCCTTGGTGTGGGCTTTGCTTCTGTGTACTGTTCACCCACATCCTCTTCTCTGCTGCTGATGGCTGTAGTCTGGGGTAGGGTGTCTCTCATTCTTCCTGGCATATTTATTAGTGTGATGGACTGGGCAGTTTCTTTTCTTTTTTGGGGGGGGTGTGTATTTCACTATTTATGACAAATATTCCACATCTATGATCCTCTCCAGTCAGAAGCTCTTTGAGAGCTGTCAGCCTTGGCTAGTTGGGGAATGAAGTCACCTGACTCATTCACCCTGGGAATGGTCCCACAGATAGCAGAGGGTTTAAGCTGATTTTCGAACCTGTCCATCACCTTGTCAACCTCGGCCTTATTTGTCTGGATAGATGGATGCCTGGTCCTTGGTGCTGATGATGGTTGCTGGCCGAGCATTTCTGCCAATGTACTGGTCCATGAACCCATTGTCGCATTGTTACGGGTGCTGAGGCCATGCCTGGTACCACCACAACCGGGGCGTGCTTGCTGATTCTTTTTTTCAGCTGTGTGACCAGAGACCACATTGCACTCAAGCCAGCTTTGGAGAAGAACAGGACAATAGGGCTAAATGCTTTATTCCTCTGTCACAAACGTCCTCCTCTCTGTGCTGAAGCTCTGGCTGATTGGAGTGCTTCACATATTTTTATTTATTTATTTATTTATTTATTTATTTATTTAAAGATTTTATTTATTTATTTGACAGAGAGAGACACAGCAAGAGAGGGAACACAAGCAGGGGCAGTGGGAGAGGGGGAAGCAGGCTTCCCGCTGAGCAGGGAGCCCGATGTGGGGCTCGATCCCAGGACCCTAGGATCATGACCTGAGCCAAAGGCAGGTGCTTAACGACTGAGCCACCCAGGTGCCCCTGGAGTGCTTCACATATTTTAAACCACTCTGCTAACTTGGGGTCTAGCATATTCTGGTGTTTAACAAGAGTGAATGTTACTGAATGCAGTCCCCTTGGCCATTCCCATGACTCTTAGTCCTCTGGGGCTGCTTGCTTCATCAAGAGGAGGTGAATTCATGTGTCTTAGGGAGAACCTTTCCTAGTTCTTCTGGAAGCATCTCTCTTCCTTAGTTAGCACAGCCTCTGAACAAGTGAGCCGTGCTGAAGCTGGCCTTCTGGGCTCACTGCAGAAAAGATCTGGGCAAAGGTCTTAGCTCTGCCTTTGTTCCATGTCCATGGAAATAGCACGTACCTCCCACCCCGGATTTAGGGCACGGTGTCTGCACTCTGGCCCTATTCTCATTCTTCTCTACTTGAGTTCCATCAGGACTCTCTCTCATCCAAGTCTTCTCAGTGTTGACATTAGTAGGAAGGCTAATGAAAGTAGTCAGGGGAACTAGTAGATCCATATTGCTAGAGGAGGTATGGAAAAAACTTTTTTTAACTGTCACAGGAGATGTAAAATCCTAGATTAGCCACATTCAAGTAAAGACTATGAAAAACATGAGAATCATTTTAAAAACTGGTTTTAAAAATTATAATATATATATATATATATATATATGTATATATATATATATATATATATATATAGCTTAAAGATTAAATACTCCAGAAAAATATCAAATGAAAAGTAAAATCTCAAGTCCCCTTGTATTTCAGTTCTTCCAGAGGCTAGAGATTAGGAAAAACAAAAAAGCTGGATCACTACTCCATCTTTCCATAATAAAATTAATTACACAGAAATCAAGTTGACATAAAAATGAAACTACAGAAGTACTAGAGGAAAATGTGAGAAAAAACATTTTAAAAAATGTTCTTAACGTGTGACACTTCCCTAAGCATGACTTAATAACTGAAGCCATAAGAGGAAAGGCTATATCATATTTCATATTTATCTATTTTTGCCTTCTACTTTTTTCTACGATAATGTCAAATAGAAGTGATCCTATCAGGTATCTGTCTTGTTCTGACTCCAGATGGAAAGCTTTCAAATGACCTCATTAAGTTATCTGCGTGTTATATATATATTTTTTGTGGATACTACTTATGAGGCTAAAGACATTTTATTCTTAGTTTGCTACTAGTTTGTCATGAATAAATGTTGAATTCTAGTGAACAATTTTTCTGTGTTAATTGTTATAATGTGATTTTTCTCCTTGAATCATATGGTGAATTATATTGGTTGATTTTTATTATTTTATTTTAAAGATTTATTTATTTATTGAGATCATGACCTGAGCCAAAATCAAGAGTTGGACGACCAACCGACTGAGCCACACAGGTGCCCCTGGTGCTCCAATAGCTCATTTCTTTTTAACATTGGATTATATTCCATTGTTTGGATGTACCAGTGTTTATTTGTCCATTCCCGTAGGGAAGAACATCTTGGTTCCTTCCAGATTTTGGCAGTAAACATCGATGTACAAGTTTTTGCGTGGACATAAATTTTTGGCTCCTTTAGGTAAATATCAAGGAGCACAATTGCTGGATCATATAGTTAAGAGTATGTTTAGTTTTGCAAGAAATGATAAACTGTCTTCCAGTGTGGCTGTTCCATTTTGCAATCTTTCAGCAATGAGAGTCCCTGTTGTTCCATATCCTCCCAGCATTTGTTATTGTCAGTGTTCCAGACTTTGGCCATTCTAAAAGGTGGATAGTGGTATCTCATTGTTTTAATTTGCATTTCCTTGATGACATATGATGTGGAGCATCTTTTCATTTGCTTATTTGCCTTCTGGATATCTTCTTTGGTGAGGGGTCTGTTAAGATTTTGGTCCATTTTTAATTGGGTTGTTTGTTTTCTTAGTGTTGAATTTTAAGAGTTCTTTGTATACTTTGGATGACAGTCCTATATCAGATGTGCTTTTGCAAATGTTTTCTTCCAGCCTGTGCCTTGTCTTCTAATTCTCTTGATACTTGAACAGAAGTTTGTTTTTTTATTTTAATTAAGACCATCTTATCAATTATTTCTTTCGGGGATCACTCACTCCCCATAAACCATGTTGAGATATTAAAAATAAAAACTTTCACTTCCTAGGAAGGTCTATAAGACATTTTGTTCTTGTTTCTAGTAAAGATTTAAACCCCTACATTAAAAAAAAAAAAAAACTAATCGGCTAGAAGTATAAAGAAAAATCATTTAAGAATGCCAGCAATTTTCCTGTTTTGTTAAAGGTGTAAGTTAGAATTCATTTTTGGGAAGCAGAGGACTTGCTTTTTTAATATTGTAAAAAAAAAATGTCAATGGGCCTTATGATTCTGAAAAGCCAAGCTAAAATACTATTCTGGAGTGGAGAGGTACAAGACAGCAAAGAAACAAGCTGCTAAACAAGTAACTCCACAGTTCAGTCTTCCCTGTGGGTAGACGTGGCATTGTGGATGACTATGTTTGGTGGAAAGTCGGTCTTAAACTTAGATTTTCTTTTTCACTGGGTTCAGAAGAGCTGGAAGGTCTAGTTCCCAGGCAGAAAAATGGTCAAAGGCCTATCTTTGGCCCCTCCAACTGTGCCGCAGGTGGGGGGCAAGGGAGAGCACTGGTCAATGGGTATGTCCTGTGGGTGGTTAACCTAGGGAATGTAGGAGCAGATACAACTAGTTCTTTCTTTACATTTCCTTCTCTGCAGAGTTGCTGGATCTTGTTATCATGGAAAGCTTAAGCATGGTTTTGTGCAATGTTATATCTGAGGAATACAGTAGTAGACAGAAATATGGATTTGGAAGAAAGTGGTTTGAGGGGAGGATTATCTGTGGGGAGAAGCTAGTGATGAAAAGAGACAGGTGGCAGAGATGGGTAGCCATCTAGACACAGGCAAGGGGGACAAGGGACAATCTGGATGGATTTGTGGGACCGTTAAGCATTCCTTGGGGATCATCAGAAATATTTGGGAAGGGTGGGGCACCTGGGTGGCTCAGTTGGTTAAGCGACTGCCTTCGGCTCAGGTCATGATCCTGGAGTACCTGGATCGAGTCCCGCATCGGGCTCCCTGCTCGGCAGGGAGTCTGCTTCTCCCTCTGACCCTCCCCCCCCTCATGTGCTCTCTCTCATTCATTCTCTCTCAAATAAATAAATAAAATCTTTAAAAAAAAAAAAAAGAAAAGAAATATTTGGGAAGGGAAACCTGGTAAAAGATGGGATTTTTCTATAAGCAAGCAGGATGGGGATTCAGGGTTCTCATACTAAAGGAAGCATGATCCCTGGTAGCTAGAGAAAGTGGGAATATCTGGGTTACATCTAAAAATAATTGCTCAGTTACCTAAGAGTGGGCCATACACTGGAGATGATAGGTGTTCAAGTTTGTCATGAAAGGTGGCTTTGGTTTGGGGCACAGCAGATTTCAAATCAATATAACAGATGAAGAGGGAAATGAAAAATGTTTCCTTACCTCCCCACCTCTACAACATGATGGGTACACTAAGGAAAATGCTATGGACTCAGAAAACAAGGGTCTAAACTCTCCTCTGGTTTTGCTCCCAATCAATATATAGCCTTGACCATGTTCTATGATCTCCTATTCATCAATTTCCTCATCTGTTAGAAGAAGTGAAAAGTGATGACAAATACCCTTGAGTCTTGTCCTATCCCAATGGTCTATGATGCTGACAGTAAGTTAAAACAAAAACAAAAACAAGACATCCTTGGTCTCTTGGGTGAGGCAAACCTGGCCACAGGGGTAGAGATCTCAAACTTAAATATTTCAGAGAGGTCAGGCCGGTAATCTAAATAATACAGTGGGCTGGAAATCTAGAGATTTTATATGGATTTATGTGCTTTCTAAAATGTTGACAACTAATTCAAATTTTAAATCAATAGTTTGGATCTACAAATCACATCTGACCAACATATTACCAGTTTGAGGGTCTATTCAAGGAAGGAAAAGGGGGAGGAGGAGAAAGGGGGTGCTGGTGTACTAGGAGTGTGTTGGAGGAGGACACAGAGACTTAGTTTTAGGGGAAAGAAGAGAGTCCTTATTCTTCTATTACAGCTTGTAAATAGATAGGATTGGGAGATCTTCCTCAGTCTTCCACTGCTCAGTGTCATGCACAGAGGGTGTAAATATTTGTTTTCTACTGCAAGGATGTTTAGAGTTGATGGCATGAACCATGTTCTTGACATCCTGTACTTTCAAATATTTGAATCTATATTAGATAATAATTCACTGTAGTTGCCAAAGAACCAGTCTCAGGGCAACTAATATAAGTGTCTTCTAGTGTCTCCTCTAGAAGGGAACTCCATGGCTCTAATCCTTATGTCCATACACCCCAAATATACAGAGACACTCCCTTCTCATAGTTCATGGAGACTTTGGCACCATTATAGTTAGTCCTTCAGGAGCTGTGACACACACAAAGTTCATTGTACCTGAAAGCTCTTGGGATTACCATCTCACCTCTTTCAGAATCACTTGAAAATGTATTTTGGTTTATATGGATGTGGCCCATAAAACAAATAAAAATAAGAGGTTCAGAGTGGTTTTCCTCTTCCTGTCCCTTTTCACTATGGTCAGTGTGTACACCCATCACTACTCTTACCCCTGCAAAGCCTCACTTGCCGTCCCCCTATGGCAAGAAGCTGTACCTCCATCTGATGGCAAAGGCAGATGTGGGCGGAAAGAAGAGACTGGACTGCATGCCTTCCCATCTGTGCCTCTCCATCCTCCCCTACCTCCACCACCCACACTCTCCTTCTTCTTCCACCCCTCTCCCTGTCAGCTACTAGCCAACAGGAGTCGCCTTCTTGGAGTGAAGGCTGCCTGACTGCATGGACGGTTGCAATGCTGGCTTTGAAGTGGAATAATGATGCCGTGTGATTCTGCTCATTCAACTGCCAGCCCTTCTGGGAGGCTCATGCTGTCCTAACTTTTAGTGAAGCAGAGGCCTCTGTATTTCCTGCTTCTTCCCCATAGCCAAATGCTGGTTTGGGTCCCTGGCTGAAAACCCACCACCTTGTGAGTTCTGCCTCCCATCTTCAGCATCAGCCTTGGGACAGAACTGTAACTCACTGAGATTTAGCCTGGTTTCAGCAGCCTCAGCAGAGTTGGTGTAGACGGAAGACCCTGGGATTCAGGGGCGGGTGCACCAAGCCCTTTTCACCTTCATAAGAGCAACAGGATGAACTAAAGTATCTCCAAGGAAGAAATAATGGATGCATGGGGCTGGCTGCTCTGCTTGGTGCTGGGATTCCTGGAGCATCTCACCTCAGTAGGATAACCACCAGTCTGAAGTCTTCCCTTAGCTCAACGGGCCCAAGTCATCATTGTCCTCTTACTCCTGAGTGATCAGACCATTGGCAAATTCCCCAGCTCAGGAACTTACTGAAATGGATTTGTGGCAGGATATTTCACTCCCATAAATTTACCAACTAAGGGGTTGATGATGTCATGTCAGTCAAGTCAGAGCTTTTTACTCCTGACTGAGAACCTAATTCTTATCAGAAATTTGTTTGGGAAATATGAACTCACTAAATGGAACTGGATTATTTTAGGAGACATTTTGTTCAAATTGAATGCCAATTTGTCATCCAGTTCAACTAAGAGTTTTCCCACGGGGGCCGTGTGTTTCCATTGCCTTTCTCCTTGCAGATTGCTTAAAACTCGTTTGCATTTTTCACTATCAACCATGTCTTTCAACAAGACTTCATAACTTGTTATAATTTTTCAAGTTTGTGTGTAAAAATTTGGGTTGTACTTAGATGTGCCACTTTATGGCCCCTTATGTATAATGGCCCCTTAAACTCCACAGTGAGGTTCGTGAGTTCATACTGCGTTATACTATCAGGTTGTTAGCACTTTCCACTTGCCTCACTTCCATACATTGAAGAAATTAGTCCTTTTATCATACATGTTACGAACATTCTGTCTCAGGTTTTTTTGTCATTACCAACCAGAAGTTTTAAGTTTTTTCGCAGTAAAATTGGCCAATCTTTTGTGGCTTGGAAGATTAGATATTTGAGTTTTGAAATTATTGGTTAAAATGTCTTAAGTGAAGGGAGAAAAGGAAAGTTGTTGAGACAGTTTGCTCCAAAGGGCTGAACAAAGAACAACAAACAGGGAGATTCTGTGTGTGTGTGTGTGTGTGTGTGTGTGTAGTATGTATGTGTGTATGTATGTATGTATCTAATCTATTATGGTGCTAAGAGACCATGTCTTGCAGACTTCCAACTGCAGAGAGTGTGATTGACTGAGGCCCCAGCTGCTATACTCTGAAATCAATCTTGACGTTTCCTATGAATCCAGGTTCTCCCCAGCTGCTCCCAGCCGATGACTGAGCCTGGCAAGGACACCGAGGTGGGCTTGTCCTGGGAAATACGAGACTCCTCTAACAACCAACTTTGCTCAACTTTCCTTAGACTGGACAGCAGTCTAGGACACTTCCCCTCAATGTTCTTTTCCTCTCTTTTATTTAGAGTTAGACCCACATGGTGGTCTGATGACTTTCCCAGCCTCTCCTGGTTCCTCCTTCACTGTTTTCCCTCACGAGTATTGTTTTGGTGTCTGCTTCTTGGAAGACCCTGGATAACATATGTAATGTGATGTTCTCTTTCCTTTCTTAATTGTGTAGCAGTCACCTAGCTGCTCATGGTAATTGGGATCAATATCCTCTCTTACCTACTAAGTCCTCTCTTTTCCTACTGACCCATTGGTATGAGAAGCCCAAAATGACCAGGAAGTACTCATAGCTTTAAGTTCAGATGAAGAGGCTGCTTACTGACGCTCTGGTAGAGAAGTGTCCCCCTGCTCCCTGTTGTCCAGGAACTAGCACTTTGGGCCAACAGAGCCTAAGGTTTTGGGGACAGAAGTGTATATTCCACCAGTGGGTCACTAGGATTGATGGTAAGAGAGGACATTACTACTTCTAGTCCTTGGGTTCCAGGCCCATATATTCTAGATATTGGTAACAAGTATTATACATAACATAATATATATAATAATTATGCATAATACAATATATATAATTATACATAATACAATATATATAATACTTGTTAGCAATATCTCTATATACATTATATATAAAAATATGTATAAATATAGGTATATATATACCTAAATATATATAAAATATATGCACATATATAGTATAAAATGTAAATATATATATAAGATATATACATGGCATACACTGAATCCTAACCCTACAGTGTCTTATCTGTAAACTGGTGCCCTAATTTAGCCTTTGATAGGCCATCCCATTGTTCTATTAGATGGAAGCTTCTAGGTGGTGCTGTGTATGGCAGGACCAGTGGATATCTTGGTCATGCACCTATTGCTCTATCTAAATGGGTCTCTTGGTCTGAGGCACTGTGGTACAGAATCTTGTGATGATAATTCAGCCATCCTATAAACACTCCGATGGTAATGCTGGCAGAATCATGCAGGTAGGGAAGGCAAAATAGGTTGAGTCTTTAGGCAGAGACTTTGGACCAAGGACCCGTTGGAGGAGACAGCCCAAATTATGCTCAGTTAAAAAAAAAAAACATGGTGACAGCCAAGGGAAGTAAGAATATGTTGTTCTTTCTCCCCTATGAAATGACCACAAAGATTGTAGAGAAGAGACCTGACTTTATCAGACCTTTGGAGGCTCTGGCTTCCCCACCAGCTGCTAACAAACCAGGAAATAGAGGAGAGTTCACACCCCATGGGGTGAGCTTGGAGCGGTGAGAGACGGGAGCTGGGAAGGTGCTGACAGATGAAGTCGTTGTCCTTTCTGTCCCAGACAGATGGTTCTGAGGCACTGTGATTCTCGCCAGCCAATCCCAGGTGCCAGGCATGACTGAGCTCCTGGCAGAGTTCCTTGCGTGGCTGTGGACAGCCCTGCAACACGCCCTTTTGAGTTCGCTTGTGCTCCATCCCCCACTCACTGCCCTTTGTGCTTCATGTTTGCTGCCTTGCCATTCAATAATGTGTGAGCAGATAAGCTTTGCCTTGACTTCTGATTTCTAAGGCTCCCGCCAAGACATAGGGCGAGGGGCTTTGGACTGGACGGGGTTTGGATTTTCAACATAATGACAAAATGCGATTACAGCCTCAAGTTCTGTCCTGCTCAGTTCTGTCCTATGAGTTTCAGACCCCCAAAAGAGGCAGGTACTAGAAGATGGATGCTTCTGCATCCCCAAAGGTGAGGCTCACACTGGGAGCTCAGCCTAGCCAGGCCGAGTCTAGCCCAGGCCTCTGGGGTTTGCTTCCCTGCAGTGGGGATGAGGGCTAGCAAGGATCTTTTCTCTTGGCTATATCCAGGGAGGAAAAGCCAGAGCAGCACCACAGGGATAGCCGGACTGAGATCACTAACCACATTTTGTCTCAGACGAGGCGCAAGCCCAACCAGACAAGTGTGTATGGCAGGGGAAGGGAAGGAGTGAGTTGCTTCCTCTTGAGCCAGAACTCCATGCCTCTAGAATTGACCACAGCAACCCCATGTCACCTGATGTCATTCCTCTCTCTGCATCCCAGCAGTTAGCTGGTGGGTTAGGATTGGCTAGCTGGTAGATTTGGATGTGGCAGCACAAAAGGCAAAAGGGAACTTTGAGGGGCCAGGCCCAGGACCCCAGGCATCACTGGTCTCTTCCTGCTTTTGGCTCAGTCTGACCCTGACTGGCTTCTCCTCAAATCTGATTTGGAAATGGCATAAGGTATAATAATTTAAACAACTTTAGCCTTTCCCCTCAGTTCAGTTCAATGCAACAAATATTAAGCAGGTGACTGCTCCTGGATGACCAAGTTATCACACTGAGTACCCTAGGCCTAGCCCATGCTCGGTGCATCCGTGAATGGCTCCGGTTGATGAGGCAGGGGAAATGAGGGAAGGGGCGGCAGAGAGGAGACAGATCTGCAGGAGCTCCCCTAGGGCATGAAATGCCTGGAGAAACAAGAGTGAATCTGGAAGGCTAAGGAGCTTGCCAGGTTTTGCTGTGTATTCTCAGCAAGAAAGACGCCCAGAAGCCCAGCTCCAGGGCGCTGTAGCTGCTTCTAGCTGCCTGGCTCCTCGGCAGACATGGCCCCCCAAATTCACCTTCCTCTTCTCAGTCGCCTCTCTCTCCTGTGCTTGTTAGCCACCATCTCCCCCGTGAGACCTCTGAGAGCGTAACAAAATAAACTCCCTGCTACTCTGTATGCTTATGTCTCATACGGTAACTGGTTACTTGTTTGCACGATGACGTGGCTGTCCTGTGGGGCCATAGGCTCAGGCCATACCTCTCTGGCGTCACTGAAAGCAGATGGCCTTGGGTATTTGTGTTGGTTATCAGGGAGCCCCTGGGCCCTGCAAAGGGATGCCCTAGGGAGGGCTTAGGCAGGGGAGAAGAAAACTCCTTTCTCTTTCTAGACCTTGCTCTCTTGGGCCCAGCCTTTGAAGAGTCTAGTCATGCTTGAGGCTGAGGGAAAGATGGCGTGGGCCACATGGGAATTATGTGTGTGGCAGATCCATATCTGAGACTTCCAGGCAGCTTGACATGTGAGACGGAGACAAGTTGGCAGAGTTTCGAAGCCACCACATCTGCCTGGGCTTAATTTGCCCCAGGGGTTCTGCCCATAGTGTGCATGAGCTTCTTTACTAATACACGAGAAGTCCTGGGCTTTGATGGCGTCCCGAGTGCCTTCCAGCCTCGATACAGGTATTTGGCTTAATTTGCTTGTGCCAGGTTATCTGGGTCAACTCGGTGTCATCCCCGTCCCTTTCCCTGTTGTCCCCTGCACGGCAGGCAAGTCTGGGGCCCCGTTTCCTGCTCTCACTTTCCTATATGCCTCTGGGTCAGAGTCTGCCGATTAAAGGTATGCACAGGACGTCTGGAAGGCAGAAGAGAAGTCAGTGTCTCCTTTGGCCGTTGTGAACAGATGCTTGGACATATGGTAGACATCTGATTTGCTGTAGCCTGCAGCTACCTCCTGAGAATCACCTGCTTTGGTGTTTCAGACAGCTGGGGTTACTGTCAGCAGCTTCCTTAGGCCGCCCCCCTTCCTGATTTCATGAACCAGCTGCAGTCTGCATACTGCTTCCCCAACCCTTCCAGTTATTGTGCAAGCTTCTAAGTCCTTTCTCCTCAGGGTACAGAAGTGCTTCTCCTCCGCCGAGGGCCCTGACCCATGAACGAGGCTGCGGTGCCCCCTCGCCTTTCCCGAGGGAGGTCCCAGGGTGGTAGAGGGCAACTCTCACTCCTGGCAGATTGATAGTATAGTAGGCCAGGCAGCTTCTGGATAATTCCTCCAGCTCTGTGACCAGAGGTCCTTCCTATACAATGACAGTCACTTCTTTTTTTTTTTTTCTTTTAAGATTTTATTTATTTATTTGACAGAGAGAGAGAGAGAGAGAGAGAGCAAGAGAGCACAAGTGGGGGAAGGGGCAGAGGGAGAGGGAGAAGCAGACTCCCCGCTGAGCAGGGAGCCCAACTCAGAACTTGATCCCAGGACCCCGAGATCATGACCTGAGCCAAAGGCAGACCCTCAACCAACTGAACCACCCAGGTGCCCCAATGACAGTCACTTCTGATGGAGCAGGACAAATAGGGCCAGTTCTTATGGCCTCTCCTCTCATAGCCTTCTTTGGTTTGTTGGAGCCCAGACTGACTGAGGCCCTTTGCTTACGATGAGCTGGTTGGCTAACGCGTGGTGTGGTTGTAGTCTAAGATTACTGCAGTGAATGATACTGAATGAAGCGACAGATGTCCACTGCTAGGGTCTGGACCATATGGGGATGCTTTTCTTAAGAGAACAGGTGTGAAAGTATGTGTCACACAGGAGCTCTTGTCCATTATCACGGACCCATAATTCCTTTTTAAATTTGTATTTATTTATTTATTAGCACGGCACCTGAGCCAATAAGCCCTTGGGTAAGTTGACCATTGGGGCCAAAGGAAATTAAGGACAACATAGGGATGCGAGGACTCAGGGCATGCCAGCCTTGTCACGTGGTAAGGCCCGTTGTAGCTGACACTGTCCGTGCCCCCTCAGTTTGCCCTTAGCTCCCAGCATCCCCCAGACAGCAGTCTAAGACAAGCAGCTGTGAAGATGCCTGAGGGCTTTGGCTGGCCCGAGTATGTTCAGCTTGGGAGCAAGGAAGGCCAGAAATGCCAGGGCAGTCTTCAAACAAGGGTGAATGGGACTGGGTGGGTAAATAGCCCCATCTTCTTCACCCTTCACCCATGGACAACTCTGGGCCATGTTCCATCTGTGAAGCGTAGTCCATGAGAAGTTTTCAAGGGGGACCGAGCCCCAGTAGCTAGGGTTGCCAGATTAAGCAAGCAAACATACAGGGCACCCAGTTAAATGTTAATTTCAGATACATGGTAAATATCTTTTTTGTATAATTATGTCCTGTGATATTTGGGACATATACATACTAAAAACTTATTCATTGTTTATCTGAAATTCAAATTTAACTGAGAGTTCTGTATTTTATCTGTCAAACCTACCAGTAGCCCAAAGCAGTGACTTGCTCATTGAGGCACCCTGTCTTCCTTCCTTCCTTTCTGTGACTCCTGTCACCCTCACTTGTTGGCACTTCCAGGCATCACCTCTGAAACGAACTGCTTGCCCTCATTCCTACTTTCAAGAGTGTGATCACATGGTTCCTGCCCAACCAACGCTGTGGCTCTGGGAAGTCTGGGAAGTCTGAAATGAAACTGGACTGCCACATGCAGAAGAATGAAACTGGACCGTTTCCTTACACCATACACAAAAATAGACTCAAAATGGATTAAAGGCCTCAATGTGAGACAAGAATCAGTCAAAATCCTCGAGGAGAACACAGGCAGTAACCTCTGTGACCTCGGCTGCAGCAACCTCTTGCTAGACACATCTTCAAAGGCAAGGGAAACAAAGGCAAAAATGAACTATTGGGACTTTTTGCAGAGCAAAGGAAACAGTTGACAAAACCAAAAGACAACCAACAGAATGGGAGAAGATACTTGCAAATGTCTTATCAAATAAAGGGCTGGTATCTAAAATCTATAAAGAAATTATCAGACTCAACCCCCAAAGAACAAATAATCCAATCAAGAAATGGGCAGAAGACATGAACAGACATTTCTCAAAGAAGACATACAAATGGCCAACAGACACATAAAAAAATGCTCAACATCATTTGGCATCAGGAAAACACAAATCAAAACCACAATGAGATACCACCTCACACCAGTCAGAATGGCTAAAATTAACAAGTCAGGAAATGACAGATGTTGGTGAGGATGCAGAGAAAGGGGAACCCTCCTCCGCTGTTGGTGGGAATGCAAGCTGGTGTAGCCACTCTGGAAAACAGTATGGAGGTTCCTCAAAAGTTGAAAATAGTGCTACCCTACGACCCAGCAATTGCACTACTGGGTATTTACCCTAAGATACAAGTATAGTGATCTGAAGGGGCACCTGCACCTCAATGTTTATAGCAGCAATGTCCACAATACCAAACTATGGAAAGAGCCTAGATGTCTATTGACAGACGAATGGATAAAGAAGATGTGGTATATATATACAATGGAATACTACTCATCCATCAAAAAACTTGAAATCTTGCCATTTACAATGACATGGATGGAACTAGAGGGTATTATGCTAAGCAAAATAAGTCAATCAGAGAAAGACAGTTATCACTGATCTCACTCATATGTGGAATTTAAGAAATAAAACAGAGGATCATAGGGGAAGAGAGGAAAAAATAAAACAAGATGACACCAGAGAGGGAGACAAACCAAAAGAGACTCTTAATCTTAGGAAACAAACTGAGGGTTGCTGGAGGGGAGGTGGGTGGGGGATGGGGTAACTGTGTGATGGGCATTAAGAAGGGCACATGATGTAATGAGCACTGAGTATTATATAAGACTGATGAATCACTGAACTCTACCTCTGAAACTAATATACTATATGTTAATTAATTGAATTTAAATAAATTTTTTAAAAAAGGAGTAACTCCACATCCCCAACGGCATCACCTCCCTTGTGGGTTTCCTTCCCTCTCTCACTTCCTTCACCTTTCCTTTCTTTTCAAATCTCTATTCTCCAAATGACAGTCCCAATCATCATTATTTCCCACTTTTTAGAGTCAGCTATGTAAGCAAGAGCCACACCTATTTTGGTGAAGAGAATCTTTTCTGGCTCCAGCAGGTCCGCATCCCTGCCCAGGAGGTCCTATGCTGAATGGAACTGTGGTCCCACCATAGTACTCATTCTGCTCCTACAATCCTTTCTAGCCCCTACCTGCTCCAAGCAGAGACAGTGAGTGTGGGTATGCTTGCCTGATTGTTCCCTGTTTTCTCAGGGGGCATCTCTCTGTTCATTGTATTACATCTGTATTACAAAACCAGCTTCAATCCCTGTGCAAACACCTTCTTTATTTTTGTTCATTGTTCTATTCAAGAGATTTATTTTCTCCCCCTGAATTTCCAAAGATTCTTTCACTGAGGCCTAGCACATAATGGATGTTAAATAAATGTTGAACGAGAGAATGACTAAATGACATCGTCTGTAAAAATTCCAGTTACTTAACATTTCTAGGCCTACACAGCAAAGAGTCTGTTGGCTAGTCATTTGTTTAATGTGTAAGTATCTACACATTACTTACACGTTTAAGTATCTACACATTACTTACATGTGTAAGTATCTACACATTACTTAACATGTGTAAGTATCAGAAGGGAAGAAGGTAAATTGCATCAAGTTTCTTTTAAATGTTTTCACTAAAACAGTGTTTTTCACCTTTCTCCTTCCTCCTTTACCTCCACCCACAGAAAGAAGTACATTTTCCACTGCAACCCACCATACCCCCCTGCCCCACACCCCCACACTGACTCCCACACTCCCTCCCATCCCCCACACCCTCCACAACCCCACCCACACCAACTAAACAAACATTTCACAAAACAATTTTGTGGGTTCAAGCCCCCCCAGGGAGCCCTCCTGGAGCCCCACCTCCGGCTCCGTGCTCAGCAGGGAGTCTGCTTGGGTTTCTCTCTCCCTCTCCCTCTGCCCCTCACTCGCCCCCATCCCCCCTCCACGTGTGTGCTCTCTCCCTCTCAAATAAATAAATAAATCTTTAAAAAAAATTTTAAAAAGTGATAGTGGAAGACTGCTTAACATATTTTATAAATGCCATACCTAGGAATATGTAAAATTTTGAAAATATTAAATTCCAAAAAAGTGGTATGATGTTGGGGTGGGTGAAGAAAAGGAGATCAGACCCATAACCCTTAGGTTATAGGGTTCAAATTTGGGAGGGAGAATAAGAATGGGAGTAGAAGATAAATGGCACAGACAGGAAATAGATCGAAATACTAATAACTCCATTTAACAAATTCTGCTGATAACAGTTGGGTACACTCCTGAGTCAGGGGACCTAAAAATGTCTAATTCCCAGATGGTATCACCAGCACACTGTGAAACAATATGTTCTTTTAAATTTAATTCAATTTCATTTATTTGTAATGACAAAGTAATACATAAATACATTCTTGTGATAAAAATTAAAATTATACAGAGAAAAGTTCCTCTTGATACTGTTTCTCTTGTCTAATTCCCTTGACTTTTCAAGAATGAATTTCAGGGGCACCTGGGTGGCTCAGTCTGTTAAGTGTCTGCTTTCGGCTCAGGTCATGATCTCACCATGGTCCTGGGATCGAGCCCGATGCCAAGCCCCGCAACGGGCTCCCAGCTCAGCAGGGAGTCTGCTTCTCCTTCTCTCTCTGCCCCTCCCACTTGTGCTCTCTCTCTCAAATAAATAAATAAAATCTTTAAAAAAAAATTGGAAAAAAAAAGACAAATTTCAATTTGAAGATACTTCCAGACCTTTTTAAATACATGTATGTTGTGCTGAAAATGTAAATGTACATGGATCTATAGGAACATATTAAAAACTTGACTGGTATTATAATGAATGTTTTGTCCTATAACTTGTTTTTTATGTAGTGTGTCATAGAGATGTTTCTACATTAGTGCATATAGACATACCTCATTCTTTCTAATGTAATTATTTATAGGTCTGGGTTTAGGTATACCATCTTATAAATTTGTTTTTGCTTGTTCCCTCTCCCCCTTTTTTGCTGTGATGTTGTGATACAAGAAATACAAAGTTGGTCATCTTCCCCAGTTCTTGGCTCAGAGCTCCTAACTCTTAGAATCTCTATAGTGATAAGTGTCATTTTGTATGCTAATGAGGTGACTCTCGGATGCTGGGGGCTGGTTGCCAGAAGAACAAGCTTGTGATTAGAGGGTTGGAACTTTCAGTTAATTACCAATGGCCAAAGACTTAATCAATCATGCCTACATAATGGAACGTCCATAAAAACCCTAACTGAAAGGGTTCAGAGAATTTTCTGGTTGGTGAACCCCTGGAGGTGCTGGGAGGGTGGCATGGAAGCTCCATATTCCTTCCCACATACTTTGCCCATGCATCTCTCCCATTTGACTGTTCCTGAGTTACCTTCTTTATAATCAACCAGTAATTATAAAGTTGCTCCCTTTGTTCTATGAACTGTTATAGCAAATTACTGAAACTGAGAGGGTCATGGGAACCCCTGATTTATAGCCAGTCAGTCAGAAGTATGGGAGGCCTAGACCTGTGATCGATATCACTGTGGGGGCAGTTTGTGGGACTGAGCCTTTAACCTGTAGGGTCTGCACTTGGAGTAGTTAATGTCTGAATTGACTTAAATTGTGGGATACCCACTTGGCATCCTCAAAGAATTGGAAAATTGATTGGAGTCGAAGACCCATACATTTTATGTCAGCGTGTTCTGGATTTAGAAGAAACTCATTTTCTTACAGTTGTCTTCTTTTGAGTTATTTGAGTATCTTTTAAATATTCCATTTCAATTTATCTATTTTGATTTTTATTAATTTCCTTGTTTTGTTTTTGTTTTTTTTTAGTGGTTGCCCTAGTGATTTCAAAATACGTAACTTTTTTGGCTCTACTTACAATCATTATTTTACACATTAATTGGAATGTAGAAAACTTACTGCCTTATAGGACCCCTTGCCCTCCCTACTTTATGCTACAGTTGTCTTATGTATTACTTGTACATACACGAAAATCCCATCAAACAATGTAATGATTGATGCTTTCAACCATCACACATATTTTGCAGAATTTAAAAGAAGAAGAGTTTGATATATTTATTCAGTGTTTATCATTCCTGTTGCTCTTACTTCATTCCTGATGTTCCAGGTTTCCTTCTTATATAATTTATCTTCTGTCTGAAGGACTTCCTTTAGTAATTCTTTTAGAGCAGATCTGCTGGCTGTGAATTCTCTGAATTTTCTTTCCTCTAGGAATGTCTTTATTTCACCTTTGTTTCTGAAGGATGTTTTCACTGAAAATAGAATTCTGGGTTGATGGTTATGCTCTTTCAGCACTTTAAAAATGCTGTATCACATATTTTGTGATACATGGTTTCTGATGAGAAATCTACAGTTATTTGAATTGTTGTTCTCTCTAGGTAATACATTGTTTTCCTCAGGCTGCTTTCAGATTTTTTTTTTTCTTTGTCTAGTTTACAGCAGTTGGATTATGATGTGCCTGAGTGTCGATTTCCTTGTTTGTTGTTTGCTGGATTTCCTATTTGAGGGTTCTCTCACTTTGAATCTATAGGTTTATGTCTTTGGTCAAATCTGGGAAATTTTTAGCCGTTCTTTCTTTCTTTTTTTTTTTTTTAAGATTATTTATTTATTTATTTATTTATTCATTTGAGAGAGAGAGCACATGAGAGGGGGGAGGGTCAGAGGGAGAAGCAGACTCCCTGCTGAGCAGGGAGCCCGATGTGGGACTCAATCCCAGGACTCCAGGATCATGACCTGAGCCAAGGCAGTCGCTTAACCAACTGAGCCACCCAGGCGCCCCTAGCCGATATTTCTTTAAACATTTTTTTTTTTCCAGCACTGCTCTTTCTCTTCTCCTTCTGGGACTATCTTCAAGTTCCCTGATTCTTTCCTCTGTTATCATCATTCTGCTCTTGAGTCCATTGAATGGACATTTTTATTTCAGTTATTGATTTTTTAGTTCTAAAATTTCCATTTGGTTAATTTGCTTATTTGAACTGCTATATAGTGTTCATTGTATGAATACACCATGATTTATTTATGCATTTGCCTATCAATGGACAAAGGTTTCCAACTCTTCTTTATTACAAACAATATCTTAATGAACATATTTCTTCTTGCATATGTATGAAGAATTCTTTAGAGTGTCTACCTCTAAATGGAATTGATGGGCCATAGGGCATACTCTACCCAGTTATGCACCCCCTTCCTGGATTCATTCAGTCTCACTGTCTCTAGACCTAGGCCTCTGCTCAATGAAGCACTGTCCTCCTCACTTCATCCTACACCAGGTTGTGTGAATACCCATCAGCTACATGAAGGGTATCCACCAGTGCATGATGGCTGCAGCTGGGCAGTGGCTTCTCAAGCAGCAGGTGGGTAGCAAATTTGGGCAGCTGCACCACACCTCTTACACCCAGTCTGATGAGCAGCTGCAACTTGACCTGCATCAGGATCCACAGTTTTGCATATGTTCTTCTGGTCTATGGCCAGAAGATTCTCTGGGTTGAACTCTAGCTCTAACTTCTCATTTCTGCCTTCTGATGCTCTGCTTATGCCAGGAGATCTTTCAGGTTCTGACTAAACATGGCCCTGGCTTTGCTCACCACTTCTGGACCCAGATAAAGGGTTGTATTGCTGTGCCACTGCCCAGAGGAGCCAAATGGGAAGCAGGGGTGTAGGGAGATTATGTCCTGTGGGACAATCTTTAACCAATGAGAGAAATGGAAATATAAAATGTAAGCCATATGTAATTTAAAGTTTTCTAGTGGTCGTATTAAAAAAATTAAAGAGAAACAGATGATAATAATTTACAGAACTAGTTATACGAATACAAAATAAAATAAAAGAACATATGTTGTTTAACTTAATTTATCCAAAATATTATTTCAACATATAATCAATATAAAAATTTTAATGGGATATTTTACATTCATTTTTTTAATCTTAATTTTTTGAAATCCAGTATATATTTTATACTTACAGTACATCTCAATTCAGATGCTAAATTTCATCAGAAATACTTGGTATGTGTTTAGATTTAATAAAATCTATGGTTGCAAAAGTAGGTTCACATACCCAAGCTCTTCCAAACATACCTAAAAATTTTCCAATAACAACTGTCAGTTTTAAATTAAAATTAAAAAAAAAAATTTAGTTTCTCAGTCATATTGGCCACAATTCAAGTTCTCAGTAGTCACCTATCATTAGTGGCTAATATATTGAACAGTACAGTTTTAGATAAAGACTTAATTTCTACTTGTTTGGAAGGGAGTTTAGAACTTTCATATGAGAATGAGTGTTGTTTATATTGGGAGTCAAATCTTTACCAATAGAAGAATGTGATGCAATAACAATTTGAAATATTGTGTTAGTTTTCTAGAGCTATCATAATAAAATACTATGGACTGGGTGTCTTACACAAAGGAAATTTATTTCCTCGCAATTCTGGAAGCTTAGAAGTCTAAGATCAAGGTGCCAGCAGGTTTGGTTTCATTCAGAAGTCTCTCTCCTTGGCTTGGAGCTGGCTGCCTTCACATGGTCATTCCTCTGTGTGTGTCTGTGTCCTAATTTCACCTTATAAGGACACAGGTCACAGGAGATTATGACTCACCCCAAAGACCTCATTTAACCTTAATTACCTCTTTAGAGACTCTATCTCCAAATATAGTCGCATTCTAAGGTACTGGGGGTTAGGACTTCAAAATATGAATTTGGAGGGGGAATGCAGTTCAGCTTATAAAAAATAGAGATCTGGATGTTCTTTTCTTCTCTCTTTGATTATGTCCATTCTGGCCATGAGACAAGATGTTGCCAATTCCCCCCATGTTATTAGTTATTATTGTTGTATAACAAATTACTCCTAAGCTTAGTGGCTTAAAACAACAAATATTTATTAGCTCACAGTTCCTGTGGGTCAATTTATCTGGGTAGTCTGGCTCATAGTTGTGTTGTTGCAATCAAGATGTCAGCTGGGACTGAAAGGGGTTGGAGTAATGTGCTCCAAGATGGCTTGCTCACATGGCTGTTGGCAAGAGACCTCAGCTCTTACCACATGGGCTTCGCCATAGGCTGCCTGAACGAACGACCTCACCATATGGCAATTGGCTTGCCCCAGAGTGAGAGATCCAAAGGAGAATGAGCAAGAAGTGGCTGTACTTTTCGTGACCTACTATCCCAATTTGCACATTGTCACTTCCACTTTATTCCATTCATTAGGAGCAAGTTACTAAGCCCAGTCCACACTCAAAGTGTTGGGAATTCTACTCCGCCATTTGAGGGAAGGTGGGCCAATGAAGTTGTGAACATATTTTAAAACAACCATACCTAGTGAGGAAGTAGAAGGTTAGGAAGGTTCAGTAAATAAAGCACCGTATTTTTAGATTCTGAGTGATCATCCAGGTCTTAGATCAAAAAAGGTCAGAAAAAGATGCAAACCAGTAGAACAGACTAGAAAACTCCCATGAGGTGGTGCAAGAGAAGAGTTTGGAGGAGAGATGAAGTATGGGGGTGATGTAAAAACACCCTGTCCCTGCCTAGTCTAGAGTGGGGATAACCAATTACCTGATAACATTCCCCTTAATGCTTAGGATCTGAGAATAGAGAGAATCAGGTCATACTTCCTGAACAACAGGAAGAAGTGTTCCTGGCCATCAGGCCTGGAGTCACACAGACAACAAGTGCTTTGCATTTGGGATAAGTGAAGGCCAGAAACAGTTCTACACTTTCCAAGGCCCTAGGCCAGGGTGGGAACAGGTGAGGAAAGGTGTCAAGTTTCATGAGTCTGGGGCGAGTCACAGAAATTGATAGAAGAGAGCCAGCAAGCCTTCACGGGTGTCCTGGTTTGGAGGAGGAAGTAAATAGATGTTCATGGAATGGATGCTCCTGCTATTAAAGGGTAAAAACATTTAAAATTTTAATTGATGTCAAAATATTTTCCAAAAATATTGTATTAACTTGTAGCTCAAAACTGCCATCTTTTTGCCAGCATTTGTAGTAGCAATCTTTTAAATTGTGGTCATTCTAATTAGTAGAAAATGGTATATAAATTAGGATTAATTTTATTTTCCATAGTAACTAAGAGTTTGAGGATCTTTTATATTCTTATTTACTGTTTGAGTGTCTACTTCTATGAATTGCATGTTCCTGAATTGCGTGTTCTGGCCACATTTCCATACTGTCTTTTCCTTACATTTGTAGGAGTTATTTGTATATTTGGAAACTAATCCTTTATCTAGTATATATGTTGCAAATGTGCTCTCATAGTCTGCCACTTGTCTTTTAAATTTGTTTAGGGTGTCCCTTGCCACACAGAAGTTTTCAATTCAAATATCCTCAAATGTATTGATCTTTTCCTTTATGGTTTGTGCTTTTTGTGTCTGGTTTAGGAAGTCCACTCATGCCCAAATCATAGAGATATACTTCTATATATTTTTCTTTTCTTTTTTTTAAAGATTTTATTTATTTAGTTGTCAGAGAGGGAGAAAGAGAGAGAGCAAGAACACAAGCAGGCGGAGTGGCAGGCAGAGGGAGAAGCAGGGTCCCCCCTGAGCTGGGACCCTGATGTGGCACTCGATCCCAGAACCCTGGGATCATGACCTGAGCCGAAGGCAGATGCTTAACCGACTGAGCCACCCAGGCATTCCTTATATTTTTCTAATAGGTTAAAATTTTTATTTGCTTTAATTGATTGAAAATTTGTTTTTTTTTCTATTTGTAAGGTTATGATCTAATTTTTTTTTTTTTATTCCAAAAGATAAGCTGGTTTTCCAAGTCCTTTTTTGGAGTAGTTTATCCTTTCCTTGCCATGTTTTGATGCCTTCTGTATCGTCCACCGGGTTCCATGTGTGCGTGGGTCTGTATCTGGGCTCTCTATTCCATTCCACTGATCTACTTCTCTCCTCCCATGAAGATACTACACTGTTTTAAACTCTAGAGGAGTCTGGTTTAATGGGGCAAGCAGACCTCCCTCACACACACATACCTGCGTTCTTCTCTTTTAATGTTGTTTAAATTATTAGTGTGCCTTTTTTTACCCATTCCATTTTAGAACAGTCTAATTAAGTTCCCTAAAAATCCTGCTGAGGTTTCAATTGGTAATGCATTGAATTTATAGACTAATTTGGGGGATAACTGACATCTTTACAATGTTAAGTTATCTCATCCAGAAAACATAAACATCTGTTTACACTCACCTTTTGTTCTCTATCTTTTGATAAGGTTTTTTATTTGTTCCTATAAAGATGTGCATATTTTATTAAGTTTATTTCTAAATATTTTATATATATTTACTGATGTTGTCTATTTGATGTCAGTTTCTAAAAAAATGTGTTAAGATCTCCTCCTATGTTTATGGATTTGCCTTTATTTCCTTATAATTCTATTTTTGATTTATATATATATATAAAAAACAGGATATTAAAATTGAGATTTTGAGTAAGGCAACAAGATGCTACAGATGAGAAATTCCAAAACCAGGTCACGATATGCAAATATTCAAAGAAAATGTGTAAAAACCTGTTCCATGACTTTTAAAACCTTTCTCCTAGTTTAGGAACATAAAAAAGGAATCAGGGTATGGGAGGAACATATTCCATTTCTGAAGAGATTTGTGAAAAGGTTTCTTTAGAAAGAGGTGATTCCTTGCTGTTAATACCCATCGCACCCTGAACCTTGGGAAGAAGAAGGAGGTGCTTCATCTCAATTTTCTTTAATTTAAACAAGCACTTCTCTCCCCTAAAGCTCTGGCTTTCCAAACCTATCATCCGGTCCCCTCCTCAAAAGGCTTTATTTTAAATTGCCAGGTAATTTATGCAGTAGACATCACAGGACCACACAGCTCAACTCCCAAAGCCTCACTGTGGCATTAGGAATAGGTGAAGGTAAACATATCTGATGGTATATGATGGTCTTATTTATTTATTTATCTATTTATTTAGTAGGCTCCATACCCGGCATGGAGCCCAATGCGGGGCTCAAACTCACAACCCACAACCTGAACTGAGATCAAGAGTCGGACACTTAACTGACTGAGCCACCCAGGCGCCCTGATGGTCCCTTTTAGTCTGAGTCACAATTTTCTCACTACCGCATCAACATAGTTGAGTTCATAGAAAAATCAGGTTTTCCTCATAAAAGTGTGATGATAAAGGTGTTGGAAAGTATGTCATTGATTTGATTTAGGTAAAAATGGGCTTCTGTCCAGATCATCAGAATACTAACTCACTGTACTCAACCAGGAAGGCTAGAAGTTGGAATGTTTATGATCTTGTTCAGGCAGAAAGAAAAAAAAAATGTAGAGTTTTGGTCTTCTTTGCACCTTTGACGAGGTGATTCATGCAGGTAGATGGGGAATTTATGATGACCAAGTCCCTGGGTGGGGTGAGAAGGGCTATCATCTTCAATGGGAGCTCTAGGGAGACCTGTGAGAAACAGAATACAGAAAGCCCAAGTTCCTTCCTTTCCCAGGGTTCCCCATCCAGCTGAGAAGCCAGGGACAGGTTTCTGAATGTTGGAGGCAGGAAGTCTCCCACACATTTATTCTGGGAATACATTTGAGCCTGTAGCCAAAGTACCAGAACTAAGGGAATGATTCTTAAGTGTGATCTCATGTCCAAATGCCTTCACAGCAACATCCAGACTGGTATTTGACTGAATATCTGGGTACCATGGCCTAGCCAAGCTGACACATAAAAGTGACCATCACAGAATACTAGTTGTGTTACTTAAGCTCTTTTGATTGCAGAAGACACTTTCACCCACTCTGGAATTTGCCCCAGGACCAAGGCACTTCTCAGGGATGCTGAGTCTTTTGCCACTTTCCCAGCTGGCATGTCCTCTCTCTCATGCGAGAATGTCTGGTTGGTAGTGAGAGGAATGGAGCAGAGATGCAAGGAGAAGCAGATACAGAGTTCTCTGGAGCAGTGGTTCTCAGCTGGAGGAGTGTGTCAGAAATGTCTGTGGAGCTTTATATAGATAGACATGCTCAAGGGCCCCTCCCTAGTCTTCCTGAATCACAGCCACATCCTATTCCTTGATGAGGCAGCCCCCATTAGAAGCAGGCTATATTTGGACAGAAAAGTCATCTGATTCACGTACTGAGACCGGTCTAATTAAAGGTACACATGTACCTTTAATTCAGGAACATTCACTGCAATCGTTGGGCTATAGGGATGAAGAGGAGAAAAGAAAGTGGGGGAGGGGTGCTGTCAAGCATTGGCATTAAGAGATCGATCAGCATAATTCACTATAAAGCATAATAATGGACAAACACTACATTATCTCGATAGATGCAGAAAAAAGACCAAAAGCATGTCTCAATATATACAGATCAAAGGTACCTTGTAATCAAACACATTACATTTCTCTAGCAAAATATACCAGTATTCCCACTGAGTAGGATAGAGACTATAAATAGCCTTAGCATCTGTTCATGTCAAGATTTGCTGCCAAATGAAAAAAAAACAACAACTTTCTTTTTGGATTTCAGAATAGTGGATAAGGGATTATAGGCTTGTATCAAAATAATAAAGAAAAATAGCAGATTGGGGATTCATAGAAATGCTCACTTAAAAAAAAAAAACCATAATGCTAGTTCTTGATTTACAGTGAAAAAATAATGTTTATTGATCAGTTTAATATCTTGCTAGAGACAAATCTATAAGGGAAGTTAGTTATAATCAGAAGGTTGTTTGGTGATCCTGGAATCAGATCTTAATGGCTAATGTTGTTAAAGGCAATATATCTTTTTTAAAAATAAATTTCTAAACATAAGTTTTTTTTTAAATTTTTATTTATTTGTCGGAGAGAGAGAGTGCACAAGTGGTGGGAGCAGAGGGAGAAGCAGGCTTCCCACTGAGCAAGGAGCCCAATGCGGGACTTGATGCCAGGACCCTGGGATCATGACCTGAGCCAAAGGCAGACACTTAACCAACTAAGCCACCCAGGTGTCCTGCAGTATATATTTTGTGACAATAAGGACACTGCTGCCCCACAGACTGGTTGAGGATGCCTTCCCCAGAGATACGCTGTCAACACGCATACATGTTCTCATTCAGGAAACATGCTGATCTCAATATTAGCTCAAGTGAGAGACCAGGAGCATGAATGAAGCAATAGCAACGATCCATGTCCACTTGTGATATTTTATAAGATTTATTTATTTATTTTAGAGAGAGGAAGAGATATATATATAGAGAGAGAGCAGGGAGTGGGGCAGAGGGAGAGGGAGAAGGAGAGAAGTAGCCTCCCCGCTGAGCGGGGAACCTGCCGTGGGGCTCGATTTCACGAGCCTGAGATCATGACTTGAGCTGAAGTCAAGAGTGGGACGCTTAACTGACTGTGCCACCCAGGCAAAATTATAAAATGCAAATCTGGTCATGTCTCTTGTCTGCATAAAGTGAAGCTACCGGCAGTGGCTTGGAGGTCACCCTCCCACTTGAACTGGATGACTGTCCCCTTTAGCCTTGTGAAGCGTTTAAAGAAAAACTCCTAAAAATTCTGCTTAATATCTTTTTTTTAAATTTAAAGGTAAATTAGTTAACATAAAGTGTAATATTGGTTTCAGGAGTAGAATTCAATGATTCATCACTTACATATAACATCCAGTGCTCATCACGACAAGTGCCCTCCTTACTGCCCATTACTCATCTAACCCAGCCCCCACCCATCTCCCCTCCAGCCACCCTCAGGTTGTTCTCTTAACTAGAGTCTCTTATGGTTTGCCTCCCTCTCTGTTTTTATCTGATTTTATTTTTCCTTCCTTTCCCCTATAACAAAGACAAATATCATATGATTTCACTCATATGTGGAATTTAAGAAACAAAACAGATGAACATAGGGGAAGGGAATTCTTCTTAATATCTTAAAATATTTTATTATTCTTAATTTTATAGCTACTGAATGAGTTGCAGTTTGGGGCACTTCTTTTTAGGAAGGCAAGCAACATTGCCTGTTTGGTCAACACTGTCACTTCCCTTTACTTTTCTTCTTTTTAAGAACCGGAGTAGCTCCTCATCTTCCATTTTTTTTCTCCTTTAGGTTGTCTTTTTTTTTTTTTTTTTAAGTTTTATTTATTTAAGTAATCTCTACACCCCACATGAGGGCTCGAACTCATGACCCTGAGATCAAGAGTCTCAGGCTCTTCCGACTGAGCCAGCCAGGTGCCCCTTGTTCAGGTTTTCAGCTGTACTGATTTCAACATTCAAAGCAAAATCAGTTACTTTCCTGATGGTATTTGGAAGTTAGTACACATTCGTCAATAAAAATAACTATGCCAGGCACGTTATCTAACTAACTACAACTCAAGTATCACGTAGTGCTTCTTTGGGCAGCCTTGGCATAAGGCTGCTGGCTGACCAAGGTTGGGTTTAGACAGTACGAAGCCCTTTCTGTTTCCTCCCCACAAGAAATGTCAACTAGGTATGGTAGGTCACACCCTTGCACTCAGTCTTCAGTGGAAGATACTACCCCACCATCTGGCATTGCTTGTGAGAGGCGGGAAATCCAGAGCGAAGCCCGAGGGCGTGCTCCTTTGAACATGACCCATATTTTCCTGCTTGAAAACGTGTCAGTTTCTCTTTCCCTGTAGTTGAAAATGTCGAAGAAGCTATATCTTGGAGTTTCTTGTGTTGGTAACTTTTCTAGAGACTCTGTTGGTATGATTTTCAATCGGTGATTGATAGATTGGTTGATTTATGTGCAATTCTAGAGTTTTTCTTTTTTTTTAATTTAATAAGTTTTACTTCCTTTGTTCTTATATTTTTGTAAACTTCTGCTGATTGAGGATTGGATCTTTTTGTTGTGTTCCTATGTTGATAACATCTCCCAGAATATTTTCGTATCTTAATTAATTCCTTAAAAAAAAAAAAATCTGCAATGGTCAGGAAATGGTGAGACCTGGGAGAATTGTAATGGATAAGCAAGAAACTTTATTTTAAGGATCACTTGTTGATATTTGACTGGCAAAACCAGAAATTAGAAGGGGTTGGAAAACCAACTACCCTGTCTTCTTTCCATGGAGACCCCTAGACTTTCAGTTACCTCTCCTTTAGTGAAGACAGGTGGACACCTGCAGCCCAATGCAGACTAGGAGAGCAGCTCACACAAGTGTGGGGTTTCCAGAAATTCTTTTTGCATCTTGTCGAGTATGTCAGAGGGAGATTTATTTTAAAGAATCTACTCACATGATTGTGGAGCTTGGCAAATTCGAAGTCAGATGAGGTAGGCCAGCAGGCTAGAGACCCAGGGAAGAATTGCAGTTTAAGTCCAAAGGCGGTCTCCTGGCAAAATCCCTTGTTGTTCAGGGAGGTCAGTCTTTTTTTCTATCAAGACCTTCAACTGATTGGACAAGGCTCACCCATATTATGGAGAGTAATATGCTTTACTTAAAGTCCACCAATTTAACTGTTAATCTCATCCAAAAAAACACCTTCACAGAAACAGCCAGAATAATGTTTGACCAAATATTTGTGCACCATGGCTCAGCCAAGATGATACATAAAATTAACCATCACAAGCTTGCCTTTTGTCAACTTGGCACCCATATGCATCTCCTTAAACCATACTTAATCTCTAAATAAAGACAACAATGAGGTCATACTTCCACCTGAGATGATACAGTTATCCTGTGTACAATCAAAAACACACTAACCCGGGGGCGCCTGGGTGGCTCAGTCGGTTAAGCGGCTGCCTTCGGCTCAGGTCATGATCCTGGGGTCCTGGGATCGAGCCCCGCATCGGGCTCCCTGCTCCGCGGAGAGCCTGCTTCTCCCTCTCCCTCTGCCTGCCACTCTGCCTACTTGTGCTCTCTCTCTATCTCTCTGTCAAATAAATAAAATCTTTAAAAAAAAAAAAAAAACCACACTAACCCTTTACCCAGAACAGAATGCAAAGTCCTTGGGTGACGTTTACTCTTCTTGATACCCTGTAAATCAAATAATATGATGTGAAGTTAACAATAGTTAAATATTATAATATAAAGTAACCTCTGCTCTACTGTTACTCTCCTTGGCATGTAGGAAGAAAACGAAATAGAGTGATTTGTCTCTTTTCCTACGAACACTCATCAAATGCATCCTATAGAAGCATACATTCTCCTTCTTCCATTCCTGCATAGCTTTGGGTTTGGGGGATAATAAAGAAGAAAGAAAATCATAGGAAAAAAAACGAGGGAGAAAGGGAAGAAAATGATTGAGTGGTTCAAAAGCCATTTGACACTTCAAAAAGAGACGGTAAAATTCATGCTATCAAAAAAAGAGGCACCTTTTCCCCTCCTTCATGCACCAAGTTTATGTCTTTCCTTTCTTTGTTGTGCACGGCCACGAGTTCTCTTTCACCATCAAGGGTATTCAGCTTGTGGGTGTACTCAGGGGCCCTGTGGGCAACTCTGGTATCACCATACCACGAGGGAAGAAAGGGATGGGAGTGGGGGAGACAGCGTCTTTGCTTGTCCTCTGACTCCTAAAGCATTCCCCCGCCTGCCCGCCATGACCAGGGAAAGGCTGCTTCCGGGTGAACAGTGGGGCAGTGTCAGACACTGAGAGTGTTTTATTTGCTCTCTTCCTTCAGGGAACATCCCTTTAGGTTTTCTCTCCACATCCTGTTTGCTGATGCATTAGAGCATCAAAATTGATCGGAATTTTCCACAGAAACCATGTGGTGTTCTTCCCTCTCAGGATCACGGATCAGGAGCCAGGACTCTGCATCATGGAGATGGATAAATCATCTTTCCCAGGAAGAGACATGGGGTTTTGTGACCAGAGGGAGTTTGTGTTCTAGACTGTATGCTCATGTCCCTTCCAAAGTCCTATATTGAAACCCTACCGCCAATGTGATCATATTAGGCGGTGGCGCCTTTGGGGAGTGATTAAGATTGAATGAGGTTATGAGGGTGGGGCCCTCATGGATGAATTTGTACCCTTTACAAAGGCCACAAGAGAGCTTTCTTCCTCTTTGCCCTTCTGCCAGGAGAGCATGAACCAGGAAGCAGGCCCTTCACCCGATACTGAATGTTCTAGAGACTTGATCTTGGACTTCCCCACCTCCAGAACTCTGAGAAGTCATTTTCTGTTGTTTATAAGCCACTCATTCTGTGGTATTGTGTTACAGTAGCCCAAACAGACTAAAACACCTTCAAGTTCCATTAGGGTAGAGGCTGAGACTCTTGCTCACACTTATTCCCAGAGCCTAACACTGGCACATAACAAGGCCAATTTATTACTGATAAAGGACAAGCTCTAAGACCCATGAGAAGAAGAAGGAGCACAGGAGGGCGGTATCTGATGCCTGATGAAGAGAATTTTCTTGAAGATAGACGAGAACGAGCTACATGTTCTATGTGCTGGGATGTCTGGCATATGAAAATTTAGGGGTGTGTCTATATTAGGGGTCTCCAGATGTCTGTAATGCTATCAATTAGTTATTTTGAGCATTTACAAGCTTTTACATTTTATGTTTATAGTACTGTACAGATATATTTTGTGTATAATAAAATATAAACAAACATAAATTTTAAGAAGATACAATAAACATAAATGTAAAAAAGGAGTTATATTTTTCTCTGCATTCTAATGGATGATTTTAAGTCTCCCCTGAGTTTAGTTAGCTCTTCCTATTCTAAAAGAAAGTTTGCAGGGCTTCAAGTGAGGTTGGGGAGAGCCCAGCATGAAATATATTAGAGGCCTATGGATGGTTCTATAAAGTCTAACCCATACTCCAAGTAATCAAGAGAATCTCTGACTCACTTCTATCTCTAGAAGGCAGTCTTGTAATGACTGTAGTTATATATTTCAGCTAACTACATGTTTATTCTTCTTTCTGCTAGAATGTTATAAAGGTCTTTAAGGAAGGGACATGCTCATTTTCTTTCATCATCCTGTTCATCATATAACTTGTGGATAGTCAGAAAGTTTGTTGTTGTTGTTTTTTGACAGTGTGTATTAGTTAACTTTTGCTGCATAACAAATCATCTCAAACCTAAGTGGCTTTAACCAGTAAACATTTATTATTTATCTCACATTTCTGCATGTTGGCTGGATTGGCCTATCCAGTCTGCACCAATTTGGCTGGGGCTGGGTAATCTAGGATGACTCACAACGGACCTGTCAAATGAGTACAGACACGTGAATGAGCCTCACCAAGATCAGCCACACCAGCCCAGACTTGCAGAATCACCCATCCATGCTGTATATTCCTGAGAAATAATAAATGTTGTTTTAAGTGACTAAGTTTTGGGATGGTTTGTTACATGGCAATAGCTAACCAATACAATTATAGTGATGATTCTTAAGTGGTCAAGTAAGTACTATCACCACTAAGGAGGTAATGACATTGCCTGCCTAGGATGGAATCTGGTGCAGACCTTCACTTTGAAATTATTCTTCCTAAAATGACAAAAGCCTCCATTTGGTGATATCCCTGGGCTTTTCTCATAGATCCTTTGCTGTTTATAGATATTATAGTTTCCCCCCCTAATTTGTAATTTTTCTTTTGTTGTTATTTATGGTAATTTTTTAATATCAGAGTTTAAATATTTGAGGTCAGATGCTTCCTTTCTGGAGTGAGTCTGTCTGTGCTTGTTTGTTTAAAAGGCTTTACCATCCTGAGATTCCATAAACATTTACTTACCTTTTAGTTTTAGTTTTGTTTTTTTTAAAGATTTATTTATTTGACAGAGAGAGACACAGCAAGAGAGGGAACACAAGCAGGGGGAGTGGGAGACGGAGAAGCAGGCTTCCCACGGGGCAGGGAGTCCGATGCGGGGCTCGATCCCAGGACGCTGGGATCATGACCTGAGCCGAAGGCAGACGCTTAACAACTGAGCCACCCAGGCGCCCCTACCTTTTAGTTTTTAATTCGAGTAGCTTTATGGTTTTTATTTCCATGTATTATGAAGCTGTTTTTAGGCTCATATAATTTAGGGTTGTTACATTTACTGAATAAATGGGATTCTTTTATCATTGTGAAATGATCCTTTTATCTCTTATAATACTCTTTATTTTGAAGTCTACTTTATATGATATTAACATTGGCACCCCAGCTTTCTTATGGTTGGCATTTTAAAGATATATCTTTTGCTATCCTTTTGCTTTCAATGTATCTTTGTCTTTGTATTTGTGTCTTTTATAAACAGCATATAATTGGGTCTTGCTTTTTTACCTATCTGACCATCTCTGCTTCTTAAATGGTGTGACTAATTCCTGTACATTACACATGATTATAGAAATGACTGGATTCAAGTCTACCATCTTACTGTTTGATTTCTCTTTGTTCCTCTTTGTTCCTGCCTACTTTCCTCCTTCTCCCATATCTTGGGTTAGTGAAGTATTTTTTTAACTGTTCAATTCTATTTCTTCTATTAGCCTTTAAGCAAATGATTTTTAGCAGGGCCCGGGGGGTGTGCCTGGCTGGCTCAGTCAGTAGAGCATGCAACTCTTGATCTAAGGGTTGGGAGTTCAAGCCCCATGTTGGACATAGAGCCTACCAGAAAAAAATGTTTTTGTATTATGTTTTTACTGATTGCTATAGTGATTACACACTCTGCATTAACTTATTATAGTCCAACTTGATTTAATATTATTCCACTTTACTGTATAATTTTATTTATAGTTTATTTAACTCATCCTCCCATCCTTTGTGCAATTGTCATCATATATTTTACTTCTACATAAACCATAAGCCCCACATTACATTGTTTTTTTTTTTTTCTTTGAGGGGTTAACTACTTTATAAAGAATTGAAGAAAAGTAAGAAAAAATAGTCTTTATATTTACCCATATATCTGTAATTTCCAGTGATCTTTTTTTCCTGTAGTGCTAAGTTTCCATCTGGTACCATTTGCCTTCAGTCAGAATTTTCCTTAGCATTTCTTGTAGTACAAGTTTTCCAGTGATGGATTCTCTCAGCTTTTGACTATCTGGATGTCTTCATTTTCCCCTCCATTTTGAAGGACGTTTTTACTCAATAGAATTCTAGGTTGATAGTTTTGCTATTGTTTTTTGTTCAGCATTCTGAAGAGGCTGTTCTTCTAACCTCCATTATTTCTGAAGAGAAGTCAGCTTTAATTCTATCATGATTTCTTTGTACATAATGTGTCCTTTTTTCTCTGGCTGCCTTCAAGATTTTCTCTTAAACTTTTTTTTTTTTTAAGATTTATTTATTTGAGAAAGTGCATGTGTACACACACAAGCGACCACAGGGAGGGGCAGAGAAAGGGGGGAGTAGCAGAGGGAGAGGGGGGAAGGGCAGAGGGAGGAGAGAGAATTCTTTCATTTTTTTTTAGAGATTTTATTTATTTATTTATTTGAGAGAGAGAGAGAAACAGCATGAGAGGGAGAAGGGTCAGAAGGAGAAGCAGGCTCCTCGCTGAGCCAGGAGCCTGATGTGGGACTCGATCCCAGGACTCCGGGACCATGACCTGAGCCGAAGGCAGTCACTTAACCAACTGAGCCACCCAGGTGCCCAAAGGAGAGAGAATTCTGAAGCCGACTCTGCACTGAGCCTGAGGCAGGGCTTGATCCCAGGACCCCGAGATCATGCCCTGAGCTGAAACCAAGAATTGGCTGCTTAACTGACAGTGCCACCCAGGTGCCCCGATCTTTGGTATTCAGTAGTTTGGTTACGATGTGCTTAGATGTGGTTTTCTTTGTAATTATTGTGCTTGAGGCTCACCCAAATATTTGGATCTAAGACTTGATATTTTTCACCAAATTTGGAAAATTTTGTCCATTATTTCTTCAAATATATTGTCTTTTCTTTCTGAGACTCCAGTTACAACTACTTAAGATTGTTCCACAGGTATTTGAGACTGTTGTTCTCTTTTTTCTCCTAATATTTTTTCTCTCTGTACTTCAGTTTGGATGATTTATTTTTTTTTAAGATTTTATTAATTTATTTGTCAGAGAGAGAGAGAGAGAGGGAGAGCACAAGCAGGGGAAACGACAGGCAGAGGCAGAAGCAGGCTCCAGGCTGAGTGAGGAGCTTGATGTGGGACTTGATCGCAGGACCCCAGGATCATGACCCAAGCTGAAGGCAGATGCTTAACTGACTGAGCCACCCAGGCATCCTAATTTGGATGATTTCTATTGATTTAGCTTCAGGGTTATCAATCTATTCCTCTAGATTGTTCAATCTGCTGCTAATCTTATTCGATGGATTTTAAAAATTTATGTACTGTATTTTTCAGTACTGAGAATTCTATTCGGGGTGCCTCACTCAGGTTAAGCGTCTGCCCTTGGCTCAGGTCATGATCCTGGGGTCCTGGGATCGAGCCCCTCACCAGGCTCCCTGCTCAACGGAGAGTCTCCTTCTCCCTCTCCCTCTTCCTGCTGCTCCCCTTCTGCTCTTCCTCTAGCTGTCTGTCTGTCTCTCAAATAAATAAATAAAATCTTAAAAAAAAAAGTTCTATTCAATTCTTTTCTAGAGTTCCCAGTTTTCACCCATTTTATTAACTTTTCCCATAAGTTCTTTTTTTTTTTTTAAGATTTTATTTTATTTATTTGACAGAGAGAGAGAATGCGACAGAGGGAATACAAGCAGGGGATGTGGGAGAGGGAGAAGCAGGCTTCCGCCGAGGAGGGAGTCCAATGTGGGGCTCGATCCCAGGACCCTGGGACCATGACCTGAGCCGAAGACAGACACTTAACGACTGAGCCACCCAGGCGCCCCTCCCATAAGTTCTTTAACATATTTTTTAAATCTTTTTTTTTTAAGATTTATTTATTTGAAAGAGAGTGCATGTGAGTGGGGGGGGTGGGGCAGAGGAAGAGGGAGAGGGAGAGAAGCAGACTCCCCACTGAGCAGTGAGCCTGATGCAGGACTCGATCCCAGGACCCGAAGATGATGACCTGAGCCGAAATCAAGAGTTGGTCGCTTAACCAACTGAGCCACCCAGGCGCCCCTCTGACATATTTTCCATAGGTATTTGAAATTTTTTATCTGCTAATTCAAACACCTGGGTTGTCTGTGGGTCTATTTCTAGTGACTTTTTCCACTTTTTCTTTTCACTATGGGTCACATTTTCCTGCTTCCTCACATATCTGCTAACTTTTGACTGAATATTATTCTACATTATGAGTGATACATTGTAGGACACTGTGGATTCTCATATCTTTTTTGAAGAGCACTGGATTTGTCCTAGCAGCAACTAAATCATTGGAAGGTTACCTTCATCTTATGCAAGTTTAGTTTTAGGCTTTATAAGAATAAGGCTATTTCACTTTTACCCTTTGTCTTAAAGTCCTTAGTCTTTGAGCATATTCTTGAGACATGGCCCTTCTGGAGGTCAATGGAAAAACCCCTCTCCTAGCACCAGACAGCTCTTGAAATCTGTGCCACCAACCCCAGCTGTTGATTTCCATTGAATTTCTTAGATTTTTTCCTTGTTCATGCATAGTTCTAGAGATAGGCAAGGATTCGAGGGAAGTTTTTGTTTTTGTTTTTGTGAAGTCACCTTCATTGAGTACTATAGTTTTAGGAGTGAGGCAAGTTTTTATGCCGTGACCCTCCATACAATTTTACTTTTCCTCTGAAATGGCAGACTTATTTCAGCTTACATCTGGATTATGCAAATATTGCAAATTATTTTTACAAGCCTTTGGTTATCATAGGGAGTTTAAGATACAGCTCCAGCACAATTGCAACCAGTTACACTTGTCCCGACATCATTGTCCGGGGCCTTCCAGATTCAGAGTCCAGTCCATCTTTCCTCCAGAACCCAGGGTCCTGCAGCATGACATCCTCAAGTCTTAGAGTTTTGAAAAAAAAAAAAAAATGCAGCCACAATGATGCTTTTGAAGCATCTGGAGAACACGATATGGTCAGTCTACCATTGCCTGAACCTGGATGATCAGTGAACAAACTGATAACTGATGAGGTCTGACCTCTGCGTAAGGGTCTAGCACACATCCCACTGTTGGGGTCCTACAGCTCCAGATACCCCATAGCACTGGCTGGGGTGCATGGAGAAGCATGGCACTCAGCAGTACCACTTTGGTCCCCCAGTTTCCAGCCTCAGATAATGCTGTCCTGAACTTCAGCAAAAGGAATGGTCAATAAGCTGGAAAGGCTCTCATGTTCTTCCTACTTGAGGTTGTGCCTCGTCCCAACTCCACAGAGACAACTGAAGCTACAAACCCCTACTTCCTGCTGACCCTTTAGTCACCAAAGGACAGGACTCTAGGAATGGGGCTGCATATAGGCCTGTGGTGAGGTCAGCACTCCTGGTTACTGATGCTGCTCAGGTCAAAACAAGGAGGGCCTGTCAAACCTTGTGGATCACCTAGGGTGGATCTGATGGAAGTTTCAACCCATCTGGGAGTTTCCAGATGGGTCTGAGGAGAACTAGGTAGCCAGGGAGTTCAGTCTTGTAGCTGGGAGATTTCCCTTTGGTATATGGATTGGAGGAAGAGTAGCTGAGTACAGATTATCCACATTTTTTCTCAGGGCTCTAAAATGTAAATCATTATAGAGTCAGAGGGAGGGGATGAAAAACGGAGCTCCAGATTTTCCTCTTCTCCCCATTTGCTTGCGTCCAGACCCAAAAACTATCCTTCCATGTTCTCTGGTCTAAGAGATTGTTTCTAGTGCTTTCACACCCTGGAGTGGTTGAGACAGAGCCTGAGATTCAGAGTGTGGAAGAAAAATATAAGAGCCTATTTAACAAAACAAAACCAACCAACAAAACATAAAATCAGAAATATGAATTTTTCCTTTAAGAAGCCAGTTTTTCTAGGGGGGAATGCTTGCTGGCCAGATTTGTTAAGCTAGAAACAACTCTCAACATTTACACGTTTTTTCTTGCACTCCATTTTCTCTAAGCTCCTATATTCACAGAGAAAATACAAACTCCGAGTACCCACAACACTGGCTAGATTTTTTTTTTGCTGCTGACATCTACAATAAAGATACTTCTATTTGAATTAGTTTTAAGGTTTGTGAAGAATGTTTATATAATAGCACATGTTCTAAGACAATGGCTATTGTGAAAAGTAATGAATATTCGAAATCGTATGAGTTGATGTAAATGATTCAGCAGTAAAGCTTACCCTGCTTCTTTCTATAGATGCATTATCTAAAAAGCTATAAAAAGCTCAGTGCAAAATTTCGCTGTTTCAGATGAATGATTTCCTCCTTCTTACTGTAGCAGGGCTGTGCTGTTCTTTTCATTTTCAAATAAAGTAATATCTGACAGTTTTTCCTTCTGAGATCCAGATGTAAGGCAAGGTTGTTTGTGAATTATACTTTCACAGTGGAAAATGAAGCAGCCTGGTTAGTGTTACCAACTCCACCGTTACCATACTTTTGTTGAGTTCTATGCAGCTAGCCTACCCAACAGCCGTCGCTCCTTGGGGAAAGGAAGCCTGTCCCCAAAGAGTGAGGCATAATTGGTCCAAGTAAATCATGGTAATTCCATTAACTGGTGATTTGCTTAGAGGTAACCCCATGACCCAGTTCTGGCCAATGAGACATCAGGGAGTTATACTGGGAGACTTCTAGGAAAGAGTTTCTTCCTGATTAAGCTTGGAGTTGCAAACATCATGTAAGTAACATTATTGGACTTTGGGACATTAAAATAATTAAGACCTGATCTTTATTCCACGTGTGCTCAATGGAGGAGAGAAATATAAACAGATGTTTATAATATAATTTGATGACTATCATGTATAAAGTGCTAAGGAAGAACAGAACGAAACAACAACAAAAAACTGTCCAGGGATAAGAGTCAGGGCTTCCAAGCAAAGATGATTATTGTAGGCACTCGGGGCATGTATCTAAGAAATCTTCGCCTAACCTAAGGTCCCAGAGATTTTCTCTTACATTTTCTTTTAGGATGATATAGTTTTAGGCCCTACAGTTAGGTCTATGATCCATTTTGAGTTATTGTTTGCCTATGTTGTGAGGTAGGGCTCAGAGTTCTTCTTTTTTTTTTTTTCTCATGTAAGAATCCACTTGTTCCAACACTACTTGTCCAAAGGCTCTCTTTTTCCCTCTGCATTGCCTTTACCTCTTTGTCAAAACACAGTTGTCTTCATGTAAGTGGGTCTATTTCTGGACTCTCTATTCTGTTCCACTGATCTATTTGCTTATCTTTACCCCAACTCCACACTGTATTAATTACTGTAGCTTTACATAAGCTTTGAAATCCGGTAGTGTTAGTCCTCCAACTTTGTTGTTTTACCAAGTTGTTTGGCTTTCCAGGTCATTTGCATTTCCATATGGACTTGAGAATCAGCTTGTCAATTTCTACCAAAAAGCTGTTGGGACTCTTACTGGGTTGTAATTGCATCTATAGCTCAATTTGGGAAGAAATGACATTCTGAGTCTTCCAACCCAATGAACACGGGCAACTTAAGTAGCAGTGATCATATCCTTCATTGTCTTCTTCCTGCTAGTGTTTCACTGTTAATCTGATGTGGCTTTTGGTGTCTCTTGTATTCTTTTTATTGTAATACGGTAATAGCTTTTATTTAATTAGAAATGCCTGTTAAATTATATTAAGTCTCTTTTTGGCATCTTCGGAAATGGTTTTTTTCTTTTGTAATTTATGAGTATACTAAATTCTTTTATCATAAACTGTATTTTCATTTCAGAAATAAAACTCCCGGTCATTATTCTTTTTTTAATTTTATTTTCTCATGGAAGTATAGCTGACACACAATGCTACTCAGTTTCAGGTGTATGACCCAGTAATTTGACAGGTCTGTATGTTAGGCTATGCCTACCACAAGTCTAGCTACCATCTGTCGCCATATGGTGCTATTACAGTTTGGTCATTATTCTTTTAACATACTTTTGAATCTGCTCTTACTAACATTGTATTTTTTCCACCTGTATTCACAAGTAAAATTGGTCAATGATATTTGTTTCATTTGCTTTGTCAGACTTTGGTATCAGAATCTTAATATAAACCATGACATTCCCCGCTGTGTGTTGCTCAGGATAGTTGGTGAATTGAATTGCATCTGGCCTGCTGGGGTGTTTCACACTCAGTTTCCTGTGTATCCCTCACATACAGAACCCCAAGAACACACATCATTAATATTCCTTTGCCCCAGGGAAGGCAAGCCAGGAGAAATACCATCAGATAGATCATGAGCATCAGCGTAAGATCATAGGCTATAAAATACTCCTGGTAGAAATACCTGCTGGACAGAAAATATCCAATGGATTTTTGAAAATCAACTAAGTAGGGCGCCTGGGTGGCTCAGACTGTTAAGCATCTGCCTTCGGCTCAGGTCATGATCCCAGGGTCCTGGGATTGAGTCCTGCATCGGGCTCCCTGCTCAGCAGGGAGCCTGCTTCTCCCTCTGCCTCTCTCTCTCTCTGTGTCTCTGTCTCTTATGAATAAACAAATAAAATCTTAAAAAAAAAAAAAAGAAAATCAACTAAGTAATATTCCACTGCTAAAAAGAAAGACAAATAGAATAGACCCTACCAGTAAAATGGATAAAAGACTTTTACACAAGCAAAACTTTTTTTTTTAAATTTTTTTATTTTTATGTTAATCCCCATACATTACATCATTAGTTTTAGATATAGTGTTCCATGATTCATTGTTTGTGCATAACACCCAGTGCTCCATGCAGAACGTGCCCTCCTCAATACCCATCACCAGGCTAACCCATCCTCCCAACCCCCTCCCCTCTAGAACCCTCAGTTTGTTTTTCAGAGTCCATTGTCTCTCATGGTTCTTCTCCCCCTCCGATTTCCCCCCCTTCATTCTTCCCCTCCTGCTACATTCTTCTTCTTCTTTTTTTCTTTCTTAACATATATTGCATTATTTGTTTCAGAGGTACAGATCTGAGATTCAACAGTCTTGCACAATTCACAGCGCTTACCAGAGCACATACCCTCCCCAGTGTCCATCACCCAGTCACCCCATCCCTCCCACCCCACCCCCCACTCCAGCAACCCTCAGTTTGTTTCCTGAGATTAAGAATTCCTCATATCAGTGAGGTCATATGATACATGTCTTTCTCTGTTTGACTTATTTCGCTCAGCATAATACCCTCCAGTTCCATCCACGTCGTTGCAAATGGCAAGATCTTATTCCTTTTGATGGCTGCATAATATTCCATTGTATATATATACCACATCTTCTTTATCCATTCATCTGTTGATGGACATCTTGGCTCTTTCCACAGTTTGGCTATTGTGGACATTGCTGCTATAAACATCGGGGTGCACGTAGCCTTTCGGGTCCCTACTTTTGTATCTTTGGGGTAAATACCCAGTAGTGCAATTGCTGGATCATATGGTAGCTCTATTTTCAACTTTTTGAGGAACCTCCATACTGTTTTCCAGAGTGGCTGCACCAGCTTGCATTCCCACCAACAGTGTAGGAGGGTTCCCCTTTCTCCGCATCCCCGCCAACATCTGTCATTTCCTGACTTGTTAATTTTAGCCATTCTGACTGGTGTGAGGTGGTATCTCATTGAGGTTTTGATTTGGATTTCCCTGATGCCGAGCGATATTGAACACTTTTTCATGTGTCTGTTGGCCATTTGGATGTCTTCTTTGGAAAAATGTCTGTTCATGTCTTCTGCCCATTTCTTGATTGGATTCTTTGTTCTTTTGGTGTTGAGTTTGATGAGTTCTTTATAGATTTTGGATACTAGCCCTTTATCTGATATGTCATTTGCAAATATCTTCTCCCATTCTGTCAGTTGTCTTTTGGTTTTGTTGACTGTTTCCTTTGTACACAAGCAAAACTTTTAAGGAAGGTAGAAAAATTTAGTGCATGGGTAGGAAAGACAGTGACTTCCAAAGTAGCTCTCAGGGGACACCTGGGTGGCTCAGTTGGTTAAGCCACCGAACCTTGATTTTGGCTCAGGTCATGGGCTCTGTGCTCAGTGGAGAATCTGCTTGAGATTTTTCTCCCTCTATCTCTCCCTCCCACCCCCCTCCCCTCAAACTTGCACGTGCTCCCTCCCTCAAATAAATAAATCTTAAAAAACAAAAAACACACAACAAAGTAGCTCTCAGAACACTCAATACACATCACAAAGTACAAGTGGTATTTTGACCATCTTGTTCATTTTTATACCAAGATTGACCCAGTGGCTCCCACCAGAGAAATGCTCAATAAGCACTTAGAATGAACAAAGGAGAGGTAACTGTTCTGTTGGCCTATCAGCTATCACATGGGTGCCCCACGTGTCCACAAGCCACAGCACAGTGCACCAGAGAGCCCCACAGCCCCACCCTAATGGGCTGAGCCTAGACTATGATGCCACATCAACCACTTTTTCAATCACTGCATGAATGTTTGCCCCTTGAGGGGAGGCAGTGCTGGTGAGGGTGGGGCACCTGGGCTCTGCCTCTTCTGGCCAGGGCTGGCGATCACCACTGTCACGCTTGGTCCCAGGTGGCTGCCGATTCAGGTGGATCAGGAAGGCTGGGCCACTTGGGCTCAGGAAGCAGGACCAGGTGATAACTGACTGTGGGTGCACATGCCAGGGGGATGGGAATTATGGTACTTGCCAGCATGAATGAGTGAAACCTATAACTTAATGACTTAAGTATGTGAGTATAAACCATGGAGTTTAGCAGGCATGGACATGCAGGTGGAATTCTAGAAGTATTTTGAAGTCAGTTCAGCCTTTGGGGTGCCGCAGGAGTCCCTTCTCTGTTTCATGCTCCTTCCACAGCTGTTTGGCAGTTGCTGTTGGGAAATCTGGCACAGGGACAGTATTCAAAGGTCTTTGGAGTGACTTTGGAAAACGCACAGCCTGAGAGAGTTGTATCAAAGTTTCAAAGCCTCCGAGGTAGCCTCTGTGAAGCATTTGTGACCAGCGGCCCCCAGCTCTTGGAATAACATTTTGTGAAAAGCCAAATGACACGGAGCAGGTGTGTCTCCCGTCCCTTTGATACAGTGAGACATCCAATCTGTTCTCAACTCCACTCTTACCTCTTAAATATAACCGGAATATGTCTCTTTTTCTCTAAGCCATATCCTAACTCAAGTCATCGTTCTCTACAGACCGGACTTCTGCAGTGGTGTCCCCACCCAGTGACAGCGCCATTGCATTGCAGAGCTCCGGGGAGCAACATTGACCTTGTAGCCCGTGTCAGTACACCCCGGCGCACACCTCCACCTGCACAACTGGTTAGAACAAGAAGATGCCCTTGGAGGTAAGCAATAATGCTCTCCCTCCTTGGATCTATTTTCCCTTTGCTATTTACTATAATTTTTAGAATATTTCAGGCACACCGAAACCTATAAAGAGTAATATAACATATACTCACATGTCCATCACCAAACTTTTTCACATTTTAACATTTTACAAAAATTTTTGGAGTTAGGTAGCCTAAATGTTTATTACGAAATATATCACACATAGAGAAAAGGATATGTAATGTAAATGAACACTTTAAAGAACAAATACTTATGTGCTCACTACTCAGCTTAAGACATGGAATATTTCCAAATGTCTTTAAAGTCTTCCATATGCCCCTTCCAAACCAGGAATTCTGCTGTGTCCCCTCAGAAGTAACCACTATTCTGATTTTTGTGATAACTGTTTCCTTGCATTTCTTTATATTTGTAGCATATATATACAAATCCTTAATGGTTCTTTGTCTTTTTTTTTTTTTTTTTTGGCACTTTATATAAATGGGGTCAATCTAAATGCATTCTCTTGTGATTTGCTTTTTTTTCGCTTAGCAGTGTGTTTTGGAAACCATATCCATTGTTTCAGGGAGCTGAAATTCATCTGTTTCCACTGCTTTCCAATCCATATTTCATACCACAGCCAGAGCAATCTTTTAAAGATATGAAACCATTATTTGTTACTCTGCTGCATAAAGCCCTTCAGGCGTTCCAAAACTCTTGGAATAGAACCACACATCCCTGACCCTGCACACGAGCCCCCATGTCACCTGACCCCATGTCCCTCTAGGGTCTCATCTCGCTGCTCCCCGGCTGAGGTCCATTTCCATGATCTCAACAAGCTCTTCCCCTCCTTCTGGCCTTCACACACACCTGGATGCCCCCTTTCATTCTTCACCTGGCTATTCCTGCTCAAACTTCAGGTTTCTTCACACACACCTGGATGCCCCCTTTCATTCTTCACCTGGCTATTCCTGCTCAAACTTCAGGTTTCTTATTAAACATCACTTCTTTAAGTAGATCCTCATTGGGGCACCTGGGTGGCTCAGTCAGTTAAGTGTCCAACTCTTGATTTCAGCTCAGGTCCTGATCTCAGGGTTGTGGGATCCAGCCCCATGTTACGCTCTGCGCTCAACAGGGAGTCTGCTTCAGATTCTCTCTCTCCCTCTGCCCCCCCTCCCTTTCTCTCTCTCTAAAATAAATAAATAAATAAATCTTTGGGGCGCCTGGGTGGCTCAGTCAGTTAATCATCTGCTTTGGCTCAGGTCATGATCCCAGGGTCCTGGGATCCTGCCCCTCTGCTCAGTGAGGAGCCTGCTTCTCCCTCTCCCTCTGCCGCTCCCCCTGCTTATGCTCTCTCACTCTCGCTCTCTCTCAAATAAATAAATAAATAAATTTTTAAAATTAAATAAATAAATAAATCTTTTTTTTAAAAAAAGGAAAAAAAATAAGTGGATCCTCGCTAACCTCCCAATGTAAATTAGATGCTCCTTGTTTTGCTTCCTTCTTGCCCTGTTGCTTCAAGTACTTACCACTGTGTTATTATATATTTATTTGTGCAATTATTTTTATCTTTATTTGATGCCTGTCTCCCGTAAGTGTTATTGAGGACAGGATCACATACGTTTAGCCCTGGCATGTAACAGGTTTCAAATAATTATCATTCAATGAGAAGTGAAGCCAGAAAGAGTTGATGTAGTCAGGACCAAAAAAAAATGTGTTCAGCTCATTCTGGGACAATTCTCGGCAGGATAAAAACTGTTAAAAATGAAGGTGTCAAAGGATTCTTCAAGAAACCATGTCAGGTTCTGTACAATCAGAGGCAGATGTTAAGCTTTTGTATTTGTCCTATATGCTGACCCAGAGAAAGTGACCAAGAGGCAATTTAGTGTAGCAGCTGCTATGCTGTATCTTAAACATAAAATATATAACAATAACTAAAACTTACTTAGTACTTATTTGTATGGGCACCACTCTAAGTGCTTTGCCTGAATGAATTGATTTAATTCTCATTCCAAAGGGAAGTGTTTCATTATCCCCATTTTTACATATCCTTATGTTTTACCAGGAAACTGAGGCACAGAGAGATGAAGAACTTGCCAGAACTTACACAACTAAAAAGTGGTAAATTCAGACTGTGGACCCAGGCAATCTTACTGCAGTGTTCTTGGCCACTATGCTAATTGCCCTTAATAATTTTGTTCAAAGAATATTTGCAGCATGAATAAATGATAAGGGCAATGCCAAAGTTCAAGCTAAGTACTGTAGGCCTATAAAATGAGAGCGTTTGACTCTATTTATGGCTGTCAGAGGAACGGACACAGGAGGACGATGCTGTCCATGACTGCAGACACATCTAGAGTCTGAGACACGTTAGTGAAGAGGGGCTGATCAGCAGGTGGGTGTGAAATGGATGGACGGTTGTAAACGTAGTCCCCTGACAGAATGTGGAAGGTCTCGAATGAGACTTTTAGAGGCTCCTAATTTAAAAAAAATATATTATTTATTTATTTAAGAGAGAGAGAGCATGATCAGGGTGAGGGGCAGAGGGAGAGGGAGAAGCAGACTCCTCATTGAGCAGGGAGCCCGATGCGGGGCTTGATCCCAGGACCCCGGGATCCTGACCTGAGTCGAAGGCAGACGCTTGACTGACTGAGCCACCCAGGTGCCCCTAGGCTCCTAATTTTTTAAGCAGGACTCCAACTTAGACGAAGGCATTGTCATACTAAATATAAAACAGAATCTTGTCCTGGCAACAACTGGAGCTCAGATGTTGCAGGTGAGGGATATTCAATGACACATCTTCCCCTATCGACTTGTAGCCATTTATTTCCATAAGGGCGGAAGGGCTCTGTGATTCAGATATATAGAAAAATGTCTGATGGCTGGAGGAGCCTCAAAGGAGGCAGGTTGTAGGGACAGACATTGAGGAAGGCAGAGGAGAATTCACTGCACAGGATGAAGTTAGGCAAAGAGGAGCAGGCTGATGCTGGAACTCCTCATTATCTGATCACCTTTCCAGAATGTGTGTGCTGCAGGAGAGAGAAGGGCAGTGAACACTGAAACAGACATGCTCAAATACCCCATCGCAACCCGAGCGTGGAAGGTGTTGCAGTGTGGCCCTTGGTATTCCTGGTTTCTCCAGCATTGTGTATTGTGAATTTCCCATTTGGCCAACCATATGTGTGGCAGGGTTGGGTAAGGAGATCAGTTCTAACCCTGAAAATTGAGGATAGGTTCAATTCTTGGATGCTTGGAAGCATCCCATGAGAATTCCTGGAAATTCTTGGAGACTGAGTAATTACAGGAAAGTAGAATTCCTATAATCATATAGATGGTAGACTTGACCACATGAAACTTGGGAAATAATGATAATGGGACTAAATCTATTCTTCCTGGATGCTGAAACCTGAGACACTTGGGATCTATCACTCTCTAGCCCAGATTTCTTTACTAAGCGGTACTCCGAATCTCTCCACTTAGATGTCCCACATGACCAAAAACTCAACAGGTCAGCAACTGAATTCATTATTTTTCCCTCTACTCTCTTCTCCTCCACCTGGCTTCCTCATCTTAGTAAAGTGGCACCAGCTTTCTCCCAGTTGCTCAAGCCAGAAACTTGTAGCGTATTTTCTTCCTGTGTCTACATCAACCCCCAGATGCAATCCACAAGGTCTTGTCTAGTTTACCATCTAAACAGTGCACAGCATTCTTCTTTCATCACCCCCACATCCCATACTTAGCCCCGTATAAACCCCCATCATCACCACCAGAGTTACTGTCATAGCCTCTCAATTGATTTTCCAATCTTCAAATCCACTTACTTAACAACCCTCCAGTTGGTTCTCCACACCACAGCCAGCACGATTGTTCTAAAATTCAAATCCGAGCATGAACCTTCCTGAACCCTTTAAAATCTTTTAATGGTACCCTACTGCTCTCACCATAATTTCCAAAGACTTAACAAGGTGTGTATCACGAGCACCTTGGACCATGACTGGCATTTAGCATACACCCAGCAGATATGTGTGCATGGAAACTGGAATGAGTTTACATGTCTTATCTCCTTTAAAAAAAAAAATTTATTTTATTTTAGAGAGAGAGAGAGAGCACGCACACATGGCAGGGAGGGGGAGAGGGAGAGGGAGAGAATCTTAAGTAGACTCCTCATGCAGAGCCCCACGCAGGGCTGGATGTCACAACCCTGAGATCATGACTGAGCCGAAATCAAGAGTCAGACGCTTAACCCACTGAGCCACCCAGGCGCCCCTGTCTTATTTCCTTTTAACTTGCTGTGAGCACTAATGAGAATGACTTTCCTATATAGTAACAGTCGCTAACATTTACATGTGTCAGCAGTTGGTCATTTGTCTTTTCACTGTGCCTATTTTCTAATACGTACCAGTTTTAAATTTTGTTACAATCAGATCTATACCTCTTTTCTTTTGTGATTTTGGGAGTTCAGTTTATACTTAGAAATTCCTTGCCCATGTGAAGATTATAAAAATATTTTCCTATATTTTGACCTAGCATGTCTATGATTTTTTTCACATTTAAATATTTAATCCATTTGGACTTATTTGTACATATGATGTGAGGTAAGGATCTAACTCTATTGATTTTTCCATTCAGTGGTCAGTTTCCCCAAAGAACCCATTCCTGCCTCACTGATTTAAAATGCTACTTTAATCATTTATTAGTTTCCCATATACACTTGGGTCTGTTTCCTGACTCTCTGTTCTGATGGTTATACTGTTCTATTTCTCTACCAATATCAGATTGTTTTATTATTTATGGGTTTTTGACATATGGAAGTTTTGAATATTTTAAAAGTTAAACTTTTATTGTGATTTCTTCCATTTAAAAGTTTAGCCCCTCGGTCTTACTTATTGAAATTTATGTATGAAATAACATAATTTGCATTTGCATTTACTGTGCAAGGAAAGATTGATTTAAGCAACTGAGTATTTTTACTCTGTTGCATTCACATGCCTGCCTACCTCCATGATTTCTTCAGCATCTCCCTTCAAGGGTACTATTAGAAAAGTCATCTTTTTATAGATGTAAATAGAGGTATTTTTTCAGATTTACTATGGGATAATATGCTTTAATTACTGAAAGTAATTTCATTATTGTGTTGAGGACAGTCGACAATATTTATGTAGTGTCAGCTTTTGTTTAAACACTAAGTGCTGCTAATTCTGGATCTGTATCTCCCCCAAATTTACTTACTTACTTTTTTTATTTACTTAATTTTAAATCACCTATGTATAGCTTTGGGAAATTGAAGTTAGAGAAAAACGTTTGAGATCCTCAATCGAGAGGTATTAGAGTTTATTACAAGTCCTCATTAGAGAATTATTTAATTAATGCATCTATAACTAAAGCTGTTATTTTTCTTTTTTTTCACATTTAAAATTACAAAACATAATAGACTAAAAGCTTAATACCAAATGACAGATCATATCTGTCATTGTTTTAATAGTCTTGTTTTTTAACTACTTCTTAAAGAAAAGTGAAGTCAAAATATACATTTTGTATATTTTTGAGCATATTATTAGAAAGTTTGTGTAATTCTTTATTAATCAAAACAAAAGTATGGGGTGAGTGAAATAAAACCACTTGTATTTATAGCAGCAAAGTTCTTATATAAACAAAGAATATTTCAAATGCAAAATCCTTAAAGAATGTAAAGCAAATATTTCTCAATTATTTTGTGTCAAAATGTATATGACTAACATGTGACTCATAATCTCTGTTCTTAGAATTGATCCTACAGTAACATGGAAAGATGTGCATACAAGGATATTCCCTACAGTATTGTCACAATAGCAGAATATAGAAACAACCTGAACAGGTAGCAATGGATAAAAGGTTTAGTAATTTACGGTATCCATATAACCAGATACTATGTAAGTAATTGAGTTGCAAAACAATATGTTTAGCTTTATCCGCCCCCCCCCTTTTTTTTTGTAAAGCTGGACAAACATACCAAAAACCATTCTCTGTGTATACAGAATGTAACAAGCTGGAGGCATCTCGGCCTTGTAGAGGGAGAGACCTCTTCTGTAGGAAAATCTCAGCGGCTCAGGCTGGGTGTGTCCCTGTGTGTCCCTGTGTGGCTGGCTCTAAGAATACTTGAACTGCTTTGCATGAGACCTTAAGAGAAACTTGTTATTTATTTAGTTATTTTTAAGATTTTATTTATTTGACAGAGAGAGAGAGAGAGAGAGAGAGCAAGCAGGGGGAGCGGCAGGCAGGAGAAGCAGGCTTCCCACTGAGCAAGGAGCCTGACGTGGGGCTCTACCCCAGGACCCTGGGATCATGATCTGAGCAGACGTTTAACCGACTGAGCCACCCAGGCGTCCCAAGAAACTTGTAATTTAAAAGAAATAACAGTTCTTGGAGTGTCATTCTAGCATATTTGCCATTTCTTTCCAGGCATTGTTGCTTATTCTGTTCTGCTAGTGAAATGATCTGCTTCTGAAAATTCTCACAATAATTTAACAATATCCATTTGTTGTCACATCCTGCTTTCCACCAAAATCATCATTTGTTGGTGCATCAGTTTCCTCTTTCTTCAAGTTTTGCTGCTTTGTCTACTGACATTATAGTAATAAAATTAAGGTCATGCATGTTGGCTATTTAAAATTTCTAAATAAATTTTCCTTAGTCTCTGTCCTTAACTTTTTACAAACAGTTCCAAGAGATGATTTGATTTTCAGTAGTTCATCCACGATTCATGACAAAGAGACCTCGCGATCTCATCATTTCTCTGTGCTTCAAAATTCTGCAATTTTAAGAGTTTTCTTAGGTAGTCAAGATCCTTTTCTTCCTAACTGATGACTTCCCTTTGCGGAGGATGGAGAAATAAATGGATATCAGTGTAGAGAGGCAAACAATTATATGCATTGTTTTCCCATAGCTCTTCTACTTCCTTCCTTTCAGAGTCTGGAAATTCAGGTGTTCTGTCCTGTGCGTGCAAGAAAATATCACAGACATTTTGTTGCTGGTAGTGGTCCATTTTGGCCAAGGCCAAATACTCTTTGAATCTTTTTTGTGCCGGAACCAAGATAACACTCACTGATGGGAAAGGTCCGTCCCAGCAACTTCTGAATGATGGACCTAAATTTATACAGATTTGCTAAGACCGGAATTTAAGTTATTTGGGTAAATTTTAAAGCTTGCCGCCGTCCAGGGTACACAGTATCTGGGACAACCGGCTGGCTGCTCTATTGTCTTATTATTGCAAAGTCACCACACTGTCTGCCAGGATTTATTTAAAATATGCTTTCTTTTTCTTCACATGTATAGCCAGAAAAACCTTTTCAGTATTAGTAATTACTCGATTTATCAGAATCTAGCTTCCTTCCTTTTGTGAAGGAGATTTTGAGTCTCTAGTGACAAGTACCTTTTTCACTGGAACTCTGGGTGACTATCTGGTGTCTCCTGTCCAGCGAAGGGAGTCGCACGGGGTCCCTGAAGAGCTGTTTCACTTGGGAGGCACCCATTTCTCATCATTTTAGATGATTTATGCCAGAGCCTGGTAGGAATGGCAGACTGTCCAATAAAGGAGAAAAGCAACGGAAAACTCTTTTTCCTAGGGGCCTTGTTTTGTTTTGTTTTCATCAAATACTGTCATTTTTTCCTTCTTCATGACTTTCTTTTCTTCTGGCTTAAAATTCTTACTGATAGGATTATTTGTGCTGATACTGGTGACTTTCAAATATAGTAACCCAAACCTCTCTTGTGTTTTAAATCCAAATAGCTAATTTTCTACTGAACAGTTAACTTCAAAGTCAACCTGGCCAAAATGGAACTTGATATTTTATTGTCAATTTACTTTTTCTTATCTCTGTCCGTGGCAACCACATCCATCCAATGCCCCAAGCAGGGACCACAGCATCGATATAGAAAGCTCCACCTCCCTCACCCTCAAAATCAAATTAATTCCAAGAGTTGTCAGTGGTTCCAATCTCCTGTATCTACCCTCCCCTCCTCCCCCTCATCAGATCCCAGGTGCTTGGGGCCTGAGTTCTGGCCTTTTGGCTGCTCTTGTCTTTCACGTCCTCTCATTTCACCCTCCATGTTGCTGCCAGAATGATCCTTCTAAGACACATGCATTACAGAGCTTTCATGCCGCACAAAACCCTGCCACAAGTATGGAGGCTGTGCTGCGCGTGGGGACCCATGCTAATTGGCATGGGGCTCGATCCCAGAACCCGGAGATCACGACCCAAGCCGAAGGCAGATGTTCAACCGACTGAGCCACCCCGGCACCCCTAACTTTCTTTTTAATGCCTACGTAGTATTCTTTTGAATGGATGTACTGTAATATATTCTCTATCATAGACATTCACATTGTTTCAGAATGCTTGATTTTATAAATAGAGCTATAGGGAATACCTTTAAAAAAAGATTTTAATCATTTATTTATCTGAGAGAGAGAGAGCACAATCAGGGGGAGTGGCAGAGGGAGAGGGAGAAGCAGGCTTCCCGCCGAGCAGGGAACCCGATGTGGGGCTCGATCCCAGGACCCTGGGATCATGACCTGAGCCAAAGGCAGACTCTTAATGACTGAGCCACCCAGGCGCCCCAAGAATATCTTTTTTTAAAAGTAACTTTTTTAAAAAGTTACTTCACGTAACGCGGGACTTGAACTCACGACCCTGAGATCAAGAGTCGCATTAACCAGCCAGGCACCTCTACAATGAGGGTCTTCGTACGTATGTCTTTCTATACATACACATATATATCTATAAGATAAATGCATAGAAGTAGAATTGTTGTGCAAAAGTGCAAGGAAATGCGCATTTTTAATTTTCATAGAGTAATAGGATATTAGATGTGACTTTTTCTGTTGACTTAGATTATCAGCAAAGGTCCCAAAGACCAAACTAAGTGACAGACCACCTATTTCTGTCATTTAATGAAAACAAGTATTAATGTAGGTCTTTCATAAAAGTGAGGTGGTGTTGTCATGTGAGCTTCAAAAAAGTGAAGGATACCTGTACCAGCTTTCTCTCTGCCTTTGCCTCACCTCGGCCTCCAGGTACATAAGACAAGGCTGGGAATTCCTGGAGGGGTGAAGGTTAGGAGAAGGGTTCTTTAGAGAGTGGGAGAATGGAGAGTTGGCAGCGCTGTGCTCTTTCTCCTTTCCAGAGCTTGTTGTCCTTCTAGTTTAACCTAAGTGAGGGGGTTCATAAGAGCCACTCAGAGAGTTTGTTTGTTTGCCGTGGAATTTGGGGGATGGAGGGACTAGTACTGTGCAAACATCCTAAGGCCACAATCTGTGACAAAGCTGTCTCTGTGGGCCGCATGGGAGCAGGTGGACCTCCTCCAATCACGTGTTTCCTGTGACCCGATGCGGGCCCTATGGAAGAGAGCGGGAATCGCCAAGGAGCCCACCAAGAACAGGTTGGGGGCGTTGGCATGGGGAGGGAAGCAGAGTCTGAGTGTGAGCGTCACAAACGGTCAACAGGAGAGTGTGTTGGAGGGGTCAGGCATGTTCAGGTGAATGTTCGTCTCCAACGAACCCCAAAATCATCCCATAAAAGGACAAGCATTTGGATGCTGGCCACACCCAAAGGGCACCAAAGCCACACTGTGCCTCTTCCAGTCCCTGAAGAACTTTTCCACCCTTTGTTTGTCTTTCTCCCCCAGCACCAACCCTCAGGGAGCCAGAGGTCACAGAGTGAGTCAGGAAGAAATAGAGGAAAAGAACAAGAAGAAAATAATGAAAAGCTGACCAAGGTCCCTTTCTGGGCTTCAGGTTTCTGAGCCTGAGTCAAGACTGAGCCAGGGGTTGGGGAGAAGGTTTAAACTGGATGAGATTAAAGTTTTGATATGCAACTGGACCAAGCCTGTTCATACCTAAAAATGAGACTATTCAACTAATAAGTGAAAACAACTGGAAAAGCTATTGGATCTACCCAAGATTTCATCAGAGTGGAGAGAATGGAGAGTCAGTGTAGCATGGAAGAAAGTTAGGGTCGTGAGTAAATATGTTTTTTTCCCGGGCAGCTTGCACCCCACTATGACCAGCACATTCAACAAACCAGTTAGAATAAATATTGCCAAACACCTCCCCATAAATACTGTACCAGCTTCCCCCCAGTACCAGGGTGCGTGGCACCTGTTTTCAGGAAGAGAAGCTTTTGATGTTCACATACTAGGAGACTTATCTCTTCTTTGATACTCTAATGAGGTAAAAAGACAAAATTTGTTCCCAAATACCTCCAATCAATTACTACGGCCTTCCTGATATCACATATTATTTTAAATACTTGTCTGATCAGGCTCCACACCTCAAAAATCTCAAGTTATACACACCGTTTTACATTCTAGTCAGGAACCTAAGTGAAAGATGTAGGGGAAGACTTACTCTCAAGTCCTAACTTGGGTGACAAAGAAGGTCCATTACAAAAATAAGTATTTTTAACCCAAAAGCTTTTGGACATCCTTTTAAATCCGGTGATTGATGCTACCGTGTAAAGAATTAAAGAGCACAGGTATATAAATTATGTTGTCCAAAGATTATTTATTAGTTAATGCAAATTTACATTGGCTTAAGGACTGAAAATTAACTCAGGATCCAGAAACTACAATTTAAGTTGACACATTAAGTCATTTGTAGAATCATAAAAATTAATCTCTTTTTAGAAGGATATTAGATATTATCAAGTAACTTAGTTGAACACATAATTTTGCAATTTTATAAATATAAAGTGATGTTAGTTTATTTGACCAGAACAACTAGTGGAGGAAATTTAGGAAATTCAGATCAATCAAGCTTTTCATGAGAAAATAAACCCAAGACTTTCATAAAGTAGAAGATTGTGTTAATAGTTTTACACGGTGTAGTCAGGGAGAAGACATAGAACGGCTTTTAAATCAAAGTTTTTGAATCAGTTTAATTTGTCCAAAGAAACATCTCATTTAGGAATATTGCATGCTTTTTTGTGTGCAATTACATAGCCAATATTAAAGCTTTAAAGTTATTTATATTTACTTCTTTTTTTTTTTTTAAGATGTTATTTATTTATTTATTTGACACAGAGAGAGACACAGCGAGAGAGGGAACACAAGCAGGGGGAGCGGGAGAGGGAGAAGCAGGCTTCCCGCTGAGCAGGGAGCCCGATGTGGGACTCGATCCCAGGACCATGAGATCATGACCTGAGCCAAAGGCAGACGCTTAACGACTGAGCCACCCAGGCGCCCCTATATTTACTTCTTACAGTAACCAAGACTTTTAATTAAACCGACAGTTAAAATCTCTTTTTTGTTACAGCTTTAGGAAGATAAATTTCCTTAAAAACTACATACTTAAAGTATAAGAAATAGAAAAGTATTTTTAGAAATCTTTGAATTTCTTGTTCTTCCCATTTGTAGGTGCTTAATATATTAATGCTGTTTTTAAAAGCCAATTATAAGATTTCTAACTTTTTATTTGAAATTATTTCAACTTTTCAGAAAAACTGCAAAACTAGTACAGAATTAACATATGCCCTACACCTACCTTCCCCGATGTTAACATGTTACATAACCATGGTACAGTGATCACTACCAAGAAATTGTCATTGATACTATTAACGAAACTAAATCACTTGTTCAAATTTCACCAGATTTTTCCCTCCCAAGATCCTACTCAGGATCCCGTACTGCATTTAGTTGATCTGTCTCCTTAGTGTCCTGCATTCCATAACAAGTCCTCGGTCCTTCTTGGTCTTTCACAACCTTGATACTTTTGAAGAGTACTGTTCAGTGATTTCGTAGAATGCCTATCAGTTTGAGTCTGTCTGACACTTTCTTATGATGAGGCTGAAGTTATGCTTTTTAGCAAGAATACCATGGAAGTGATGTTGTCCCTGGTCCAGAGCCTCTCACCAGGGGGTGTGACGTCAGCGTGTTTTGTTACTGGTGATGTCTACCTTGATCCCTTGATTAAGATGGCATCTGCGAGGGGTGCCTGGGTGGTTCAGTTGGTTAAGCATCTGCCATCAGCTCAGGTCATGATCTCTAGGTCTTGGTGATGAAGGAACAGAAGGTTAGCTAAGGACAAAGCACAAGCTGATGCCCCGCAACCTCCACCTTGCCCCACTCCTGGGTGGGATATATGTGATAGTCCTCTTGGAAGCTCCCCAACTACCTTAATGTTTGTTAATGCCTTGCTAGAGGGAAAAACACCCTTAACTTTACAACGGCAAGGGCTCTGGTATCGTGTAGGTCCTCTTTAGCATATGAAAGCTCTTTTGAAAACCTCCCTTTTTCCCTACACCCAACTCCCAAGTATATAATCAGCCACCCTTCACAACCCCGGGGCAGCAGCTCTTTCTACCCACGGGCCCTGTGCTTTAATAAAACCACCATTTTGCACCAAACACGTCTCAAGAATTCTCTTGGTCATCGGCTCCGGACTTCACCCCACCGAATTCACCTATATTCCAAAACCACATCACTGGGATCGAGCCCCATGTCATCAGGCTCCCTGCTCCGCGGGGAGTCTAGTCCGCTTCTCCCTCTCCCTCTGCCCCTCCCCTCGCTCCTGCTCTCTCTTGCTCACTCTCTCTCTCAAATAAATACATTCTTAAAAAAAAAAAAGATGGCGTCTGCCAGATTTCTCTACAGTAACAAATATTTTTCCCTTTGTAATTCCTAATTGTCTCGTGTAGAGGTAGTTTGAGGCTATGCAAATACTCAGTTTCTCTGTGAACTCTTGCTCACCGATCTTTAGCATCTAGAAGCAGATCATTCCTGCAACACCTCTGCTGTGCTGCTTGCCTACTGATTATTCTGTTTTCTTTACTCCCCCTACATTTACTAATTGCATTTTTCTGTTTCTCTTCCCTTGTTTACTCAGTCATTTATTGATATCAATATGGACTCATGGACATTTATTTTTTTCCATGGCTTTTAATCCAATACTATCAACATTTATGTTCTTGCTCAAATTATTCCAGCTTTTTTTTTTTTTTTTTCTTTTTAGCACTCTCTTACTTACTGTCCCTGTAAGATATTCCAGGCTCATTGTATAATTTCCCTGTCCCAGTCCTGGAATCAACCATTTCTCCTGGGAGCCCTGGTTTGCTTGTTTTATTGGTGTCTTTTATTACCTCTGGATTTTTAATTTTTGTTAGAAAGCCGGCTGTAGTGGTCGAACTCCCTCTCTCCCCGTATCAGTGAGACCCAGTAATAACCCCACAGCTCACTTTGCAAAGGCTGGTTATTCCGTGTAAATAATCACAAGGACTTCCAGGAGCAGGAAGTCTAGTAGAAACGTCTGGGTGAGCATTCTCCTCCAAGGCCTCTCCTCCCGGAAGCTCCTGCACTCTGAGGCCTATCTATCGTCTCATTAACGCTAACCACCCCCTCACACACACCCCTCCCAAGGACAGACATTAATTCTAAGACTTTAGAGCCTAAACGGATATTCATAAGCAGAACATTTCCCAGATTGTAGCATCAGCGCCTTAGCCCCAGCCCAGGCCAGCCCTGGCTCTTTGTTATGCAGAACCCTGGAGGGCCCTCTTTGTTCGCACTCCTTCTTTCAGAGCGTGCCTCAGGGCTGGATAAATGATGGGTTTTAGGGCTTTGACCCTTTCAAATTAGGAGCAGGGTCATTCTTTGCAGAATCTCTATTCTCCATTAATGGAATGGGGTTGTTCCTGTGAGGATCTATTATTCTCCTATCCAAAAAAAAGCTCCCCAAACAAAAAAACTACGAATGAGTGATACTGTTTTTCCAGTTACCTTAATATTAACCCAAATGAGAAAATTAGTACTTATATAATGATGCACAAGAGAGATTTATATCTAACCTTGTTATTCACTTTGGCCATTACACCAAACTAAACCAGAGTTCATGGAAATACTTACCAAGTTCACCAAAAGTCTGGTGAATATTATCTGAGCAGTGATGTGTTTAATAGTTTACATCAAGATTAACCATCTCTGGTCAATGTGACTCCATTGTGGTCTTTATGTGTGTGCACCTCCTGCCCCTCACAACAGTATTGAGGTAGTGTACAAGTTTGCAGAAATATTACTAGCCAAGAATATACATCTTGTTCATATAATTAATTTCTGTCCATAGTGATGTGGGAAACAAAGGCAGAAGAGAAATTATTAAATTCCTTACTACCTAGAGCCCTCTGACAAGCCCTTGAAACAGGCCGAGTGACAGTCCTCCAGGGACTCAACTGCCTCGATGTTAATACTCTGTTAAGGGCAAAAGTCAATCCTAACCTGACACCCTCCCTGCCAGGATCCTGTAAGTCTAGTTTAACATATAAGAATTCCTTTGGAAACTTCCTTTATCTCTAAACTCTCCAAGATACATGTTGGCAATCATCCCCCAAATATGGCCCACCGATATACCTCTGAAGGGTCTCATGACTAAGGTTTTATTAGATGGTAATAAATGACCTTTTCCTAACAATAGCTGCTCCCCTCGAGGTCCTGGAAACCTTGCTTCCAAAATTCCTTAGAGACTTACACTATCCCTAACCCCCTCCCAACTTGAAAGTATATCATGGGCCGCTCCTCATGACCCCGGTGCGGCTCTTTCTGCCCACGGGTCCTGTCCCCGTGCTTTCATAAAACCACCTTTTTGCACCAAAGACATCTCAAGAATTCTTCCTTGGCCATCAGCTTGGAACCCTGATAACGTCTTTCCTACATCACATAGAATCACAGAAAAGGTTTATGACAGACCAATGAAAGTAAAATACAGTCTTTGCTGTGCTTGCTTCAGCTTACTGTAGGATGAAGGAGGATATAGCCATGGGAAATTTCTTTTTTTTTTAAGATTTTATTTATTTATTTATGAGAGAGACAGAGAGAGTTGGGGGAGGAGCAGAGGGAGAGGGACAAGCAGACTCCATGCTGAGCATGGAGCCCAGCACAGGTCTCAATTCCAGGACCCTGATATCAAGACCCGAGCCGAAACCAAGAGTTGGATGCTTAACCGACTGAGCCACTCAGGCACCCCAAAATTTCTCGTATTCCTAACATCTATTGTCTTACAGTTCCATTTAATTGGATATTGGTAGCTTTTATTATTGAGATTTTCTATCATGCTTAATCAGTTTTGTTCTCAACTCTATGTTATTAATTTTACCAACTTTAATTTCTTTTTTTCCCTGTTTTTATTTTCTTTACTGTTCTGAAACGACCTATCTTGGACCAACCTTTCTAGCTATAAAGTAATAATTCTGCTTGTGATTTAGGCAGAAGCAGCCTGTTAATGGTGGGTTTCAATTATTTATATTAAATCTAGTATTTTTGGTATACTTGGCCTTAATCCTTTGAAGTATAGCAGGTGTCTTTATTGTCTCTTTAGTTATATGGACTCTATTTTTCCCTTTATCTTTCAATATGGTTTGGAAGACAAAAAACCCTACTTTAAAGCCATATGGGTTCAATATCTTAAAACATCCTATAAGCACTCTAGGTCTCTTTTCCTAATCAAAAACCTGCTCTACTCTCCTGTACAGAAGAGAAAGGATACTGCTCTTTGTCTGCACTTCTTACTCCCTACTCTAATTTCACATTCATAATTAAATTTGATATTTCTCACTTTTTTTCCTCTTTCATGTTTCTTTTATGCTTTCTGTGCCTTACTTTTCTTCAAATAATTACACTGGTATCAGAAATAATCCTTCCACGGGTATCCTTACTTCTTTAACAATAGTTGGTATCAATAATTACCACGGGTTCATTTTTTTAGTCATTATCCATTCAAATTTCTTTCTCTAATTTTAGCCTTACACTATATATACATATATATGTATATATAGTAGCTTTGAGCAATCTTAAAAAAAAAAAGAAAAGGGCCCTGGCTGCCACATTTTTTGAGACTGGGCATGTCTGAGAACATCTCTCTGGTACCTCCCTATACAAGTGGCTTGATGTGGCCCATTATTCTTGAGCGGCAGCTTATTCCTCCCATGGAAGATGTCATCGTGTTGTCATCTGGCATTGCTCAGTGCAGTGGAAAAAGCCCAAGCTAGTCTGATATTTTGCTCTTTGAAAATGACCTACTTCTTCTGCTTGGAAACTTGCAGAATTCTTTTTTTTCCCCCCTTATAGTTTAAAATTTTTATGAAACTATGTCATGGTGTTGCTTTTGTTATTGATTTTGCCTGGGACTTTGGACATACTCTCTATAATTTTTTCTAAATATGATATGTTTTCTCTTGTTTTCTTTGAGTATTGATTTTGATCCTTTTGTTTCTTTTTTTCCCCCACCGTTGGAAACTACTTTTATTTGAAAATTCAATCTCTAAATTTAACAACTTCTCTCGAATTATTTTTTTACTTTTTCATTCCTTTTCAATTCAGAATATTGTAATTATGGATAAGAGGAGAGGGGGCAAATGGATTTTTTAATAGAAAGAAGTTACATAGAATGACGATTGTCAAATAGGGAGGCCTTATTTTATTTTTTTTAAAGATGTTATTTATTTATTTGACAGAGAGAGACACAGCAAGAGAGGGAACACAAGCAGAGGGAGTGGGAGAGGGAGAAGCAGACTTCCCACAGAGCAGGGAGCCCGATGCGGGGCTGGATCCTAGGACCCTGGGATCATGACCTGAGCCAAAGGCAGATGCTTAACAACTGAGCCACCCAGGCGCTCTGGGAGGCCTTATTTTAATGAATACCAGCTGACACCTGTTTGGCTCAATCCAGAATGACATGGGCAGCTGGGCCATTTTATCCATTTTTCAAACAGGGCCCAGGATTTATAGGTTCCTCCTTTGGTGAAGGTGGTAAACAACCGTAGCTAAACAGGGAGCAGGTGAAATCTGTTGCAGATCACACTGCTCCACAGTCTTTGAGAAATTCTTCATGAAACCTGCAAAATGCATCAGATGTAATTAGAAGACAATGGTGGGTAAGCTCTTGACATGACGGAACTACCCAAAGAGGACTCCAGAAGTTCAGCCCAGTGTGTGAAGTAGAGTGTGCAAAGAACACAGCAAATAAAGGTATGAGTCAGGCCAGGACTTGCCATGGCATTTGTGGGGAGAGGGAGAAGTTCATCAGTGGGGATTATCCTGAGCGTTTTCATTGTTTCATGGGTCATGTGATTGTGACCTAGGATATCTATCCACGGGCAACAGGATCTTACCTAGCTATGGGGGTTCAGGTCAAGTCCTAGATCTTGATTCTGGACCAGTGATCTGTTCAGATCCTAGAGGCCCTGGCTGCTGGCTGAGCCAACCTGGAAGGATGAAGGATGGTGGGAGGGCTGGCCACAGGCTTCTGTGGACCAGCAGGGTGGAGATGTGGGAGGTAAAATGGGAATGGTTGAGACTGGGCAGGGACTGACAGAAGCACTGACTGACCGGCCAGAAGGAGCTGGGTAACAGAAGTCTTGGGGAGCACTAGGGCCAGTTTTATGAGTGTGGAAAGACCCCATCTGGGAAAGATTTACCCCATCCCCTATTTTATCTCCCTATCAGAGTTGTTTGACAAATGCCTTTAATAAGTATATGTTTTTTCTACGTTTAGACTTCCAATCTGGCCTTTCTTTTGTGATCAATCAGCAGACTGGGGGGTACGAAACCAGATACTATATTTCTTGTAGGAATCTTCTTGAGGACATTGTCAATGACATATCATTTTCCATTGGTTGAGTCATATGATAAATTCTTTCAAAGAAAAATATGACTTCAGAGGAAATACCAGCCCCTGATGGTCCTATTTACTTTGCATTTACTGATGCTCCCAGCATATAAATTTGTCCATTCTTTGCAAACCTCAAATCCACCACGCTCTTCTTTCTTATCTAAGATCCTTTCATTGGAAGTACAGAAAATGTAGAAATAATTTGAGCCCAGTTAACCATGGAGCCTTGGATTTCTAGTTCCCACCACTTTCCTGTGGACATGATATCTTAGATGATACCGCTACATTTCTATTCACTGGAAATGCATTCAACATAACTACAGTTCCTTTCATCAGGGAAAGTGGTTTGCTAAGTTCATCTTTGTGTACTTATAATTCTAAGGTACCCACTTGCCACTAAGTTATTCGAATTCAATCTTTTTTTAAAAAAGATTTTATTCATTTATTTGAGAGAGAGAGCATGAGTAGCGGGGGTTGGGGGTTGGGGGGGCTGTGCGGGCTCATCCCAGGACCTAGAGAACATGACCTGAGCCAAAGGCAGACGCTCAACTGACTGAGCCACTCAGGTGCCCCTCGAATTCAATCTTTTCTAAAATGGACTTCCACCTTCCTAGGAGGCTTTTTGCATATTCCAACATTAATTGTGGCAAACTGCTGTTTGCCACACTGCTGGGCAAACTGGGAAAAATTATTTTGACATCTCATCCTTAATCAGAACATTAAATTTCCTCCTAACCATAAAAAGTGGGTCTTAGTTACTGGTACCTTGCCCTCGTACACTCATCACACTTTCTCCTCTAGGCCCACAATGAAAGTGAGAAATGGAAGGTACATGAGGGAGGCTGGGACTGCACATTAGAAACTCATTTACCACATCAGTCTGAGATACATGTTCCCTCCTGTCCAGAGACCCAGAGACCATTGGGCATCACTAGTGTTGACCTAAGGGAACTGTTCTAGAACCAAGAAGGTATAGCATGATTTGATTTTATTTTAAAAACAAAAACAAGAGCCAAACGTCAGCCCATTCTGAGATATCACTGACATTTATGGGAGCACTTGCTCCTATTCCTAAGGAATTCTGCTATACTGCTTTAAGATAATCTTTGAAGGTGAAATGTCATATAATTCTGAGTTTCTAGCAATCAACAGCTAAAATTACCTGAGGGAACAGAGGTCTCCTGGGAAGTGAGAGAGGTTGAGAGAAGCTGGGAGGTGGGGGTGGGGGATGAAGCAGGAGCAAACCAAGCTCAGCAAGCTTCAGTTTGCTTCTGTCTTCAGTGGATTCACCATCACCATCTTCCCCAGAAGTGAGTGGAAGAGACAGTGCAGCAAAGATATGCCCAAATGCCAATCGAGTGACATCTCAAGTGCAAACTAGAATTCAGTGAGTCCTTATAATTCAGTGTCGTATGGTATTCTCTGAGATTAGACTGATCTTTGATGAAGTTGTCCCCATTTCTGCATCAGGTCCCAAGTACTCTTTCCATGCTCAAAATCTGTGGAAGGACACAAGCCTGTCCTCAAGTTCTGAGTGGCTTAAAAGTATCTGACAAGTGCATGTACAGCTGTTTCCGTCTGAAGACAGGACATTAGAAATTACTTAGCTCAGTCCCTCATTTGATAGATTAAAAGACTGAGTGAGGCACAAAGAAGTTCAATAACTTGCCCGAGGTCGCTACTCAGTGAACGTAGAACCACTGATCTTGGTACTATACCAACTGTCTCCAACATATCCCAGGTAGACACTTACTTTTTAAACTAATGTTAAAACCTGGACCACTGCATTTCTTCTGGCTGCCTGGAACCTTTTGAAAACTCTTCTAATGTTTGGAGAATTTCCGACCAGTGAGTCTGCACCCCTCTACCCTTGTCTCTCCAGCCAGAAAATGATATCCTTGCCTCCTCCGCACTAGGACATAGGCATTGGCTCCGCCAATCAGAGGACCCCCACGCAAGACTTCGATCTGGAAGTAAATGGAGTAAGCACCGAGCAAATTTCTCATGTTGCCACTACTGTGGTTGCAGAGACAGCCGGCTTCCGGGGGCTGTGCAGGTCTCAAGGTGGGGCTCCGGACAGCGGCACAGCCTTGCTACTGGATGGGATTCCTCGTAGACAGGAAAAGCCCACCAGTCCCCTTCAGTCACAACATAGTCTCACCTTAGTAATTAACTGGTTCTGTCCAATATAATAAAAATTCCAGAATCTATTCCAAGTGAAAGCTTCTTCCCTTTCCAGCTTGACTCAGCTTCACCCCGAAAGTACGTATCAGAGGAGGGCCTATAAAACCTTCCTGTGTCATCCTCCATACCCCACCCCGCCCTTGGCTTCCCAGATGTCAGCGTCAGTGTTAGCTTGGAGGTCACATGTTGAAGATGGCAGAGCTTCCATCGGCCCCATTGATCTCTGATTCTGTGGAGAACTACTCTCTGCCTCCAATTGGACTTTCCATAAAAGAGAAATAAACTTCTATCATATTAAGTCCAGGGTCAGCAACCTTTTCTGTAAAGGGCCAGAGAGTAAATAGTTAGGTTTTGCAGGCTATATGGTCTCTGCTGCAACCACTCAACTCTGCCAGAGTGGTGTGAAAGCAGCTGTAGACACTACAGAAATGCGTGAGCGCGGCCATATTCCATAAGTATCTACAGAAACAGGCAGAGGTTGGATTTGGCCTGTGGGTGGTAGTATGCTGACCCCGGTAACAAGCCACTACACTTTTGGAGTTTATGCGTTATAGCAGAATACTACATTAATCAATTCACTTCATATTCAATCTTCTATCAACATTACCCAGTGAGGTGCCAAGCACAAAGTAGATACTCAATGATGAAGGAATGGAGAGCCTTGAAACATAGACGCTGGAGTTTTAACAACCCTATGGGACAGAAGATCATGTTTCAGGCCTGGACATGGCCAAGAACTCAATCTGAGCTCCTTGCGTAAAGCTAGGAGCCACAGAGGGTTGTTTCATTCAGAAAACAAGGATAAGAAAAACCCTCCATTGGCTCTTCATTGTCCTCAGGACTGGGTCCAACATCCCTGGCTTGTGAGGGATTTCTTGCTCTGGCCTTTGCTCTTATCTCTAGCCTTATTTCCCACTGCTCCTTTTTCACTGTGTCTGAGCTTCAGGGATACCAAGGCAAGTTTCATAAATGCCTTGTGATTTCACAAATGATGCTTCCTTGTTGAGAATGCCATTCTCTGTCTTGTTTCCCTGGCTGAAGGCCTGTGCATTTTAGCTTCCAATTCTTCTTGTCCCACCTGGACTAGGAGGTGGTACTCCTCCTATGTGCTTAGCCTCCAAACCCAACTTACTCCTCAGTTACAGCACTAACCATGCTCTGATGTGCCAAAATATCTGTTTACCTCCTACAGTGGGTGCACGCTGAGGTCAGGGACTAGTCTGGATTCCATATCCCCAAACTTCATGGCAGTACTTGGCACTTACTTGGTTCACAATAGAAACTGGTAAATGGCTCCGTGAATTAATAAGAATCCAAGTCCTAATGAATACAACAACTACCTGTGTTGAAGAATTGTTTTACTCTTATTTATGGATGTTCCATTTAAAAGTACTACTAATTAGGCACGCCTGGGTAGCTCAGTGGGTTAAGCATCTAATTCTTGATTTCTACTCAGGTCATGATCTCAGGGTGGTGAGACGGAGCCCCATGTTGGGCTCCACACTGGGCGTGAAGCCTGCTTAAGATTCTCTCTCTCCCTCTGTCCCTCCTCCTGTTCATTTTCTCTCTCTCTCTCAAAAAAAAAAATTAAAAATAAAAATAAATTAAAGCACTACTAACTAAAAGTGATACAATGGATTTGAATTTTTAGTAGCTGGTAAAGAATGTTCATTTCTTTTGCCTCTGAAGCCAAACCACCATCAGGTGCACCTTAGCCCAGAGCAGCAGAAGCACTGGGTCTGCCCAGCACAAAACAAAGTGGAAACACTCAGTTCTTAGACAGTTTGGGTTCTGCTGATGTCACCTGGATCCTTTAAAAAATACACAACTATATGACCCAGATTTCCCAGAAAATTCCACTTTCAAGTGTTTGTTCCATTTTCCCCACAAATAAGCATACATTTTTTGAATGCTATGTTTCTATTTTGTTTAAGAAAATGTGAGTGTTGTTAAATATCTAATTTCAGCCCTGAATGGTATGTTGGGTTCATGATAAGCAGCCTTATATTTAACCAGGCATCTGACCTAAAAACATTTTAAAATGTATCACTATTGAAAGAATTTAGAAATGTCACAGCACCTACAATTTTTAAAAGTTGGTATCTTCATTTGACTACATGCAAGATTTAGCTGCAACTGTTAAAGTTGTACTAGTAAAGATGAGTAAAATGCCTTCCTTAAACATGGGGCTTGTCAACCAGCTACGCATTTTGACCAGTTTGGCCCAACTGGGCTAATCTTTTGCCTCTGACTCAAATCATAATGGAATATTTGACCTCACTTCTAGCAAAAAGGATAGGAAGAGGGTTAAGATTGAGGTATCCTCACCCCCAAATGTTGTGACCACAGTACTCCCACAGTGCTCATCTGATGGGAGCCCCAGGTCAGGATAGGAAGATGGGGGCTATTTGGAGAGGGGGAGATGGTGGCTCCTGTTAATTTTTCTGGCTGCTGTGGGGGATGTGGCTGCTTGGCCCCAGGAAGAGTCAGCAGCAGAAGAGAAGGGAGCAGAGAGCCTCTGATTAGGACCTGGTCCCCACAGGGTAAGCCATTCAGGAACAGAATTGAAGTTTGGAGACATTCCCACCTGCCCCTTTTCCTTTCACGCACACCCTCACTTCCTCTTCCTGGAGCCATCCAGCCTGTGAACCCCTCCCCGCTTGTTCTGGGTACTTCTGGTGGAGCAGCCGTCACCCTCAGTGCCAAACACATGTTCGGCAGGGCGAGGTATAAAGACGGACAGGTGGAGCAGCCCCGGAGCTCAGACTCAGACAGGCCTTCACCACCCTCTACAACCCCTTTGTGTGGGGGGGGGGGGCGGGGATGAGATGGGCTGTTTGGAGCAGGTGGATCTTAAAGGTTACAGGTCTCATCTGAACAGATAGCAGGATGGATGAAGGATAGACATTTATTTATTTATAGAGGGTTTTTTAACCTATTTGAGAGAGAGAGAGAGAGAGCACACACACAAGTTGGGGGAGGGACAAAGGGAGAAGGAGAAGCAGACTCGCCGCTGAGCAGGGAGCCCGATGTGGGGCCTCATCCCAAGACCCTGGGATCATGACCTGAGCCGAAGGCAGATGCTTAACCGACTGAGCCACCCAGGCACCCCAGGGATAGATATTTAGCTGAACCATATGAAATTGCCACTTATCTAGCCAGATAAATAGATAAAAACATAGATATGATTGATGGATAGAAATATGTATAGGTAGGTAAATATAAAAACAATAATAGAGGTGGTGAGCTAGGTATGTACAGATTAATTATGACATTCATTTTCACAACACATCAGTTACTTGAGGCTCATGTGCCTTTTTTAGTAGCAAAGGATGGTCTGAGGGAGATCCAGGACAAAGGAATGTATGTATGTATGTATGTACTTACTTACTTACTTTTTAAGTAGGCTCCATGCCCAATGTGGAGCCCAACGTGGGACCCTGAGATCAAGACCTGAGCTGAGATCAAGAGTCTGACGCTTAACTGATTGAGCCACCCAGGCGCCCCAGCACTTATAGATTATATAAGCCTGTGGGAACCATATCAGACTCATGACAGCCGACCCATGCCACAAACCCTATTCTTAACCTGCTCTCACTTCAACCTTTACAGCAAAATCTCTAATAGAACAGAACTGTTAGTAATTGAACTGTACAAAATTGTATATACCACTTAAGAACAAATAGGATATTTTATTTTAAAATAATCCATAAATACATCTTAGGGTTTTATAAAATAGCTCATAAATGTGTTGGCTTATAAACTTGCCTGAGTTAATCTCCCCCCGCGGACTCACAGTTATTATTTATCACTTTCTCCCAATGTGAAATGTAAGAAGTATTCCGGGCCATTAGTTAAGATGTATAAACAATTGATAACAGTCCTCTCTTATGGAGTTTCCTCTAAACACTGTATAAACATGATATGACTGGAATAAAGACACAGAGGAATTTCTTTTTGGTCAATGGTTCCTAATGATGTATCGTAAGTATTAAACCCAATCAATTCACTCTCTTTCCATATCTACTTTATACAATTTATCATGCAGGACAAACATGAAAGCTAGCGCATACTTCCAAGAATCCTAGACCATGCAACATTTAAGAATGATTTACCATCTTCATTTTTAGCAGTTTTGATTTCGAAGTCAATTATCTCAGAGCACTGGATCTGAGGTCCAATGTAAACTAACAGAATCAACATTTGCAGCCGTGCTATATCACAACAAACTCCCAGGTCCATACATGGCTATTCTTTGGCTCAGGGAGGATAGCTTTGGTTTCTTTACCAACTCTTTGGAACAGCATTTATAGATTCTATGTATGTATGTATGTATGTATGTACTTACTTACTTTTATTTTAAGTAGGCTCCATGCCCAATGTGGAGCCCAACATGGGACCCTGAGATCAAGACCTGAGCTGAGATCAAGAGTCTGACGCTTAACTGACTGAGCCACCCAGGCGCCCCAGCACTTATAGATTATAATGCCACATCTAGAGAACTTGAATCCTTGATGTATACTCTGAACTTGGTCAGGATGGATGATTTTCCTTAGGTGGATAACCAGGTCCTTGAATTCTCTTTCAGAGCCAGATTTCCCAGCTGCAAATGGGTGCTAAAAAGTCCCAACAGAAAGATGGAGGAAAGAAAAGTGACTCCAACTGCAATACCAAAGAATAAAGTGCCACCACTTTCACCCCACCAATCCACAAGAAACAACAACAACAACAACAACAAACTACAACTACCAGAGTTTTGTAAGCAGGTCCACTCCAAGTATCTGCATTTCCTTTGCTATTAAGGTAAGGGAGCTTTTTAACTTTTCAATTGTAAAGTGGAGCACCCATACAAAGGAGAGCCCCAAACAAAAATGTATAGCAAGCACAATGAATAATCAAGGTCAATACTCAGATAGCTACCACCCGGGCCAATAAACGGACATTGCCGGCACCCCAAAAGTCTTTGAATCTTCCCTCCTAAACACGATGCACCCCTTTTTCCCCACTACCACTCCCTCAGTATTCTGCCTGCAGTGGCAGCCACTGCCTTGCTTCCCCTTATATTTCTACCATCCAAGCACTCCGTGCGTCCCTAAACACTATGGTTTTGTTTTTGCATCTTTTCTTTTACCTTCACATACAATATGTGCTCTTTTGTGACTGGCTAATTTGACTCAGTGTTACATTTGAGAAAATATAGAGCCCTTGTTACTGTATGCTCTTTCCTTTTTCAAGAACAGTCCGTGTTCATCTCATTTCTTTTCATGTCTGTGGAGTATGCCATTATATGGTGAGACCACCACCGGCTTATACATTCTACTGTTGATGGACATGGGGTTGTTTGGGTTTAGGCCTGCTACAAACGAAGCTACAGGAGTGCCCACATTTCTGTAGTTTATGTACCTAGACGTGGAATCGCTGCTCCATAAGGAACTGGGGACAATGTCATTCTGTTTTCCCTGGTGGTGGCATCAATTTAAATTGGCCCAGATGTGTATTTGCACTCGGGTTGCTCCGCCAACACTTGATGTCGTCAGTTCTTGTCTACCTTTTATCTCATTGTCTTTTTTATTTGAATTTTCCTGATTACCAATGTGGCTGAGCCCCTTTTCACATGTTTGTGGGTTATTTGGAAATCCCAATTTGTAAAGTGTTTGAATCTTTTGCCCATTTTCTTTTGAGATGGTTGCTGGTTGCATTTTCTCCCACTCAGTGGCTTACTTTTTTACCCTCTTACTAGTGTCTTTTGATAAAAAGAAGTTCTAACTTTTAATGTAGTCAAATATATTACTCTTCTGTATGGCTGGTATTCTTCTATCCCATTAGGGAAATCTTTCCCTACTAGGAGATCATGAACACATTCGCCTATATTATATGCTAGAAGCTTTATTGGGCTTTGGTCTAGTTGTCCTGGGGAACCCTGATTTTAAACCCATCAAGAAGGAATGTGGGTCTTACTCCTCTCCTCCCAGAATGCTCCTGGGCTCCTTATGCAAATGTACTGGCTCTCCGGGCCCCCCAGCAACCTTCCCGGTCTGGTCTACGTATCAGTACTTTCTCACATATCCAACTGAAGGCGACTCTCTCACTCTCTCTCTTCTCTCCCCTTCCCCCACAAACTTTTTCCAACTCCTGGAGATTTACTTGTATTTCTCCAGCAGCTCCCCGCCTTCCTCTCGTGGAGCAGTCTGTCTCCTCTGGCTTCAGAGTTCTGCAAGTCCACCCTTTACCCTCACGCTACAGCAGTGGCCCCACAGCCCAGCAACAAGATCCTTCCTTCCTGAGAGACCGAGGGGAGGAGTTATAAGTTCTACAGTTCCAATGTTCGGGACCTCACTTGGCTGTGCCGTCCAATCCCAGGACCCAGGGTTTATTCCATCTCTAACTTTTTTAAACCGCGGAAGAGAGGGGTAACATTCCTTTTCCTGACGTCAGGGGGCGCTCTCCCCACTGGTCTGTCCAGGGCTCCACTGTTCTTTTACTTATTTATTTACTTTTTTTTTACTCCCCAACTTCCACTCCCATTTCCCTCCCCTCAAAGGATTCCATTCTAATAGACTCGATTTATAGCTCTTGATCTGTGTACATTCTTATTGCGTACCTTTTTATGACATAAATGATCCTGTGATACGGATTTCACTCTGCCTCCCACTCTGCTCAGCATGTGTGTTCATACGTGGCGGTGCGACGTCTCTGCAACTCATTGCATCTCATTGTCTTTTACGGCAAGAGCCACAGCTTCTCCACGTGCTGCCTTACGGGGCAGAAAAATCAAGATAGAGCCGGGACAGCTTGTGTTCGAAACAACGAGACATTCAGATTTCCGTATAATTCTGGAAAAGCAAGGAGGCCGGCCTAAAGGAAGCAGACTCACCCATCATTGTTTAAAAAGCCCAGTGTGAACAAGCCCAGTTGGACAAGCAGTCTTAGAAGAATCTTGACTTCCCAGTGCTCCTGCATGGCACTGTCCTTAACTTTCCTCCAGTCTAACTCCAAAGAGTCCTGAGTACTTAAGGGAATCACAGAAATGAAGTTATGTAAATTTTAAAGTAATGTGATAATAAATAAACAGATAAATAAACAGTTCTTACCATGTCACGGAGGAAAGAGGAATGTTTCCTACCACAGGATAGTCACAGAAGGAGCCAGTCACTTATCTCCTTCCCCAGTGGGTTTTAAGCATCTGAGAATTATATGGAAGGAGACAGACAGAATCAAAGCCAAGGTCACCTTCACACTGTTAGTGCTGATTTGGAGAACGAGCTTGCTCCCACCTCCTCTCTAAATTGAAGGCAACTGGCAGAGTAGAGCTGACTTGATGTATCCAGCAAGTTTCAGGTAAAACATCTTTTTTTCCCCCAGAGCAGGGACCTGGATGGATAGAGCAGAAGCCAGCCCTGCTTGCTAGAGATGAGAGACGTCACTTGAACCTGCCACGTCTCAGTGCATTGCCTTGCTTGTGTAAGCCACGGTCAGTAATGTGCACTCATCGGTTTAGCTATTCCTCCGGCTACAGGGAGAGGTAATAAGGCAGTGGAGTGAAGGGTGGGTTTTTCCCCACCAGCACTTTTGAAAGGGCTGAACTATTGTACAAAGTGTCCTCTTCTATGAGAAGCAAGAATGTGTGGAAAAGATAAGAAAGGTCCCACTTGCAAAAGTCTGTGAGGCCCATGGAGCTTCTTGGGAGCTGATGGGACAAAGCCAAAGAAATAACGATTTGTGACTCTTGTTATGACCCTTCTTCTACACATAGGCATATGGATAGCATGGAAATCCCGATCCATATTTTGGAGGCCATCCTAAAGGGATTCTAATATTGCAAATTCCGATGCCCCCCAGGTGGGTGTGGGATTTCCCACTTCTCGGTTTCAGGCATGACTCAGAACCATGGTGACCAAATGCTTCATGGCTGGGACCCTGGATTATAGACTGCCCTTTCATGAGCCTTGAGATACCAACCAGGGGAAAGGAGATGAAACCTCTTTGCCTAGTTGGAGCCCTGGGATGGACCCCTGAGGCCCCAAAACGTCAGGCAGAGAGAGCCTACCTATTTCCTTTGTGAGCTCCCTAGGGGGTAGCATGATTTACATTCTCTTGAGAAGGATCACGAGCATGTCTTGGAAGGTCATCTGGAAAGCAACATTTATGGACACTACCTTGTTTCCAGAACCACAGAGGAAATTCATGGCAGATATCATCTCCCCCTCTCCCCAGAGACCTAGGAAAAACTTCCCTGGAGCAGGACCAAAATGATAGAATAGGTGATTGGGCAGGCGGTGGAGCCCAGGAGAGTGGCCACCTTGTAGAGCTGGTGCAGAAATGGCCAATTTCTGAGACAGAAGAGAAAAAAAAAAAAATGAGAGAGCAATGGGCGTGGAGGCTGGGTGGAGGCTGTGACTGGGAAAGAACTCTAGACAGGCCTACTGAGTATTTAAATATGGGGAGAGCAGCAAGGATCTGCACAGTAAATTCCTAAATGCCTAAAAAGGCAGGAAAATAAAACCTCAGCATGTGCATTGATAATAAAAAAACAAACCCTGCAGAGGCACAGCAGAGAGGGACTCCTACAGGAAGGAGGGAAACATTATAGCGGCTCTGGGAGAGATATGAGAGTCTGAGTTTGTTGGATGCTTTTGCGTTGTCTTTAAAGCTATAGAGAAGGGAAAAGATGGTTTGAGGAAGGAGGTGCCCAGTGGGGGTGGGAGAGGGTAAGATCCCCAGGGGAGATGGAAGGGGCCCCCGGGAGAGGAGAGATACACCTATTCCACCTTGCCTTCCAGGAAAGAAGAGAAGCAAATGACAGTACACCCTGGACAGAGTGGGGAAAGTCGACATGTTAGCATCTTATTGTCACCCTTCTCTCTGTGAAGTATGCAACAAGGTCATTGCTTAGAGTGAACAGAAGTGAAGCTGTGGGAAGTGGTGGCAGTTTTAGAAAGCTACTGGGGAAAACAGTGAGGGACCTGAGGGACTGGACCAGCCAAGGGAGGGGTGTGAGGGAAGCGTCATGGGTAGCACTGACGCCAAGTGGCAGAGCTGGTGGTGTGAGCTCGGGGGAGGAGGTGGACAAGGGCTGGAGAGTCACAGTGACTGGGCCGGAGGGGCAAACCCTATGTGTGGTGAGGCCGCGGGTCTGAGCCACTGCCCTTTGAGGGCCCCAGATTTCCCTCACGTTATTTGCTCCCTGACGGGAACCTGGTTCTGAGAGAGGCCATCACCTCGCAAGGTGGCAGGACTGAGAGGCGCATGCCCGAGGGAGCTGGAACTGAAACCATTGTGACCCGGAGGTTAGAGGATCAGGAAATACTGACTGAGTCTCACAGAAAGCCAGAGAAGAGGGCGTGGGGGGTATCAATCCAACACCTTATGTGACAGCTGAGGACACTGAGGCCCAGAGAGATTAAGACAGTGGCAGAAAGGGACTCTCAGCGGATGGCCCATTCCTAATCCAGGATTATTTCTATGGCTCCCAGGTGGGAAAGTGGGGAGGGAGACAACCAGGTGAATCTCCTCTTAGAGCTACCAGCCTTCTGAGGGATGAGATCTTGGCCAACCTCCTGGACCACTGGGCATGACCTTTACCCGCCCACCCCCCAACTCCTGAGGCAAAAAACGCTCTTCTCCTGCTTCTCAGGATGCTCTAGTTCTGGTGACAAACATGGAGGAAGGACCTCCAGGGGATGAGTACAGTGGAGGAAGTGGACCACAGGGATGGCATCTGTAGGCAAAGCACTGCTTGTATGTGCCAGCCTCACAGGAGGCCAAGGTGAAGAGTTTCAAAACAAGTTTGTGGCCAATTAAAAAAAAAAAAAAAAGACCAAATAGATTTCAGCTCAGTAACTGCTCAGAGCAACTCTGTTCCATAACTTATCATGCCCTAAGCTAGAGCTGTCTCAGAATTCTGTTTGTCAACCAGTGCCTAGAAGCTGGACTTTGTTCTCCTAGCCAATCACCATCTGGTTCCCAGGGCATCCACCCAGAGCGACAGCCCCCAGGCCTGGTGGGGGACATCAGAGCATCGAGGAGAAGCCAGCCACCACAGTGTCCCCCCGATGATGTAGCTGGTGCCTGGAGAGCCGAGGAAGGGCAAAGTCCCGGCAGTTCTCTGACTGCCCTGCCCCCACAGAAGGAGGACAGAACAGAGGTCTTGGCCCATGTGCTAATGAACTTTGACCTCTGGCCCAGCTAACTTGGCTGGAGGCCCAGCGTACCCTCCACCCCTGGATCCCACCTCCCAGGCACCTCAGGGGATGTAGTGGGGCCCTTCCCACCCTCCAGACCCCAGCTCCCGGGCTGTGTGACAGCAGACACAGTAAGAGCAAGGGCCAATGGACAAGGATGCGGCAGACAGTCCTGTCTCCTCTGGGGAGACCACCTACCACTGCCATCCATAGAGATTTTTAAAAGAATTTTGCAAAGCCAGATTACCTTCAACCTGAAAAAATTCAGAGCGTCAGTACCAGATAGGATTGTCAAGGGGCAAAAGAGAGGCCGCCCCTTGGCAGGTGGGTGATTCTGTACTGAGAAGTGAGAAGCGGCTGGTCTCAGCGTCCGCAGGCCTGGGTGTCAGTGTGGGCAGCCTGAGCGTGCGTGCCTCAGGGAGCGTGGCTGGGCTGGGAAACGCACAGGGTGGGTGGCCTGGGAGCTCCTGAATCCTCACCATGAGGCTGGAGGTCACCTGGATGCCATGTGGTGCCAGCTCCACAGCCGTGGACTTGGTGAGCAGCAGGGCATTTTGCTGGTAGTGCTGGCCGCCAGCATCTAGGAAGGAGGGGTGCTCTGCAAGTGGGAGGAGGGGCTCCGGCCAGCCCTCCTGAGCTCCGGAGGAGGGACATGCTTCCTCCTGGGCCCCCGACCAGACGCGTCTCCCACTCTGCCCCTAGGAACAAAATCTGAGCAGGAGATGGAGGAAGCCCGGGCTTAAAAAGAAAAGTCAGGCAAGCAGAGGCCACGTCTGCCCATGCTCACTTGACCCAGAGAGAGGAGCTTCAGTGCCAGGTCCGGAAACTAGACTGAAAGGCCCCGAGGCCGGATCCCTGCTGTACCGTGAACTGGCCCACTTCGGTCTCCATTCCCTCCCCTGGCACGTGGAGTGTAGACGCTGTGCGACAGTCACAGGGGTGTCCTGGAGGGACACGGAGGACCTGTGCTGCCCCCTGGTGTGAATTTTATTTTATTTTATTATTTTATTTTTATTTTATTCTATTCTATTTTATTCTAATTTTTTTATTCCCCCCCGCCCCCTGGTGTGAATTTTAAAAAGAACTCTCCAGTGAGCTGATACAGCCCCACAGAAGCCTGGCTTGGTGAATACAAACGTTAGAGACCTCTCCTTCCTCCAGGCTTGGCAAGCAGGGCACGGGCTGGATTTCAGCCCTGACTTGTCTCTGGATTCGATGCCCTTGCACAGTGAACAGCCTTACAGTTGGATGCGGTCGCGGTGGGGTTGTGGGCACTGAATGAGACAAAGGCAATGAGCATAACTGTAAATGCGGACAGGATGGCGTGCAATGCTGTGCATTTGAATTTTATTATCACACAGGATCAATACTCACTTCCCCTATGCCACACCACACCGCCCTTTCCACGCTCCCCACTGACTGAGGGGCGCGGGCAGCAGCCGTGGCAATCGGCGCCACAGGGCCTTCCCTGTGAGGCGACAGACAGGTGTGACCAGGTGGAAGGTAGGCACAACCGAGAAGCCAGATGCTTCCAGAAAATGGGCTTCCAAGGGCTGAGGAGGCAGAGCTGAGGCATAAGGAGAGAAGGGAGAGTGCAGACGGTGCCGGGGCTCCAGGCAGGTTGGACCTGGGCCGGTGCTGCCACACTCTCCCCAGTACTCGCTGGAACCAGATTAACCAGCAGCTAGATCTCTGGAGAACAGAGCCGGGAGCCTGGAGCCAGCCAGGTACAGGGTCAGAGCAGCCCCGGGGAAGTCCACTCCCATAGGAGGGAAATGCATCTAGAGTCACCTGAGTTCCAAATCCACCATCTAGAGCCCGAGCGGGAACTGATTGCTGACTGACGCAGGAAGAGATGAAGAGCAAGAAGGGGGAGAAAGCTGGAGAGAGGGGGAGGGACCGAGGGGCTTCCTCCGCCTCGCTGGAGGGGTTCAGCCCTCTGGGTTATCCCGTGAGGCCCCTGTCTCTTGCAGCTGCCTCTGCCATTCTCAAGGACAGAGCATGTCAGAGGCTCCTCTGTGGGTTTGGAATGCACCTTCCACATTCACTCCCAATGTGCGCTTTCACTGTGTTGGCCACATCCCCGGGGACCAGGGAGCCTGCAGATGTGGTTCAGGAGGCGACAGGAGACAGGACTGGCATCCAGAGCACACTCCTACCTGCTGCCCTGGGGATATTCTGCTTAGGGGCCCCTTCTCCAAGTGTCCCGTTGGCGTAGGGCAGAACAAGGCAGTCACCCCAACACCAGGGGCTCTCCCTGCCCTTACCCTCTCTTCTCCGTGGAGGGCAGCAGCTCGCTCAGCAGCAAGCCTGGGCCTTCGCCTTCATGGCTGAGACCTGAAATCAGAACAGGGGCAGTGGGCAGCTGTCAGGGACCCCGGCACCTCTGCTGGCCTACAGTCCCATAGGCCCTAGCGGCTTTGGAGGGGAGCTGGGGGTGTGCACTGCTCTTCTCTGTGTGGCCCCAGGCTGGAGGAGGAGAAGGGGTCTGAGGGACCTGCTCTGCCCAATCCTTAGCCTAAGAACCCGCTCACTGTCATTCGCTGCACAGATTCTCCACAGGGCCCGTCGCCCACCAGAAAAGCACAGCAATAAAAATAGTATCGGGAAAGGACGCTATGAAAGCTGGTGCCGTGGTGTCTGCGTTCGTAAGGAGAGTGAGAACTCACATTGAGTAAACACCAGCTCCGTGTGGGGCACTGTTCAGGGGTGATGCTGAAATGTGAGGGTCCTATAGAAGCTGGAGGCTGGGCTGGGGAGGGTGAGCACGGAGCTGAGCCAGGAAGGCCAGGGAACGTGAGAACCGAACAGAGAAGGTGGGGCGGGGTCTGCAAGGACAGATGGCAGGAGCTGGTCAGCGGAAGACTCCACGAGGAGGGAATGGCTCACCCTGGCCACGGACCCATCTCTGCCGACAGGGTCAGGAGAGGGGGCGGGTCAGGACTGTGCCGAGCCCTCTCAGGGGGCCTTCAGGACAGCAGGGGCAACAGGAGCCCCGAGAATGCTTGGTGGGTTCCAGCAGGGACGGCAAGTCTGGATGGGGTCCCTCTTCTCAGCTGTGTCTGAGGACAGGTGAGGTTCCCCTGGGACAGCCGGCCGGAAGGGATCAGAGTGGGTGCCCGTGAGTCCAGACTGGGACGGCCTCAGAACCCTGAGCCAGCAGAAAAGCTCTGGGCCACGGCAGGGTGTGGCCCCTCAGCTCTGGGGCTTGGAGTAGGGCTCCAGTAGGGCTCCAGTCCAATAGGACCGACCCAGGTGGCTTCACCCCATGGAACCAGGGGCTGTGGCCTGAAGGTACACGGGTGGCCGCTGAGAACACATGCAGGTGTTCCCATGAGTAGGGATGGGAGGCCGGGAGAACCTCACAGCTTCGTGCTCCCCGGGCCTCACCTTATCCCACACCTGCTCATGGCCTCCAGCGTGCTGCCCACCAGGGCACTGACCTCAGTGTCGCACACAGGAAGCCGACACCCCCACAGTGCTCCAGGGCCTCGGGAGGCAGAGGCAGCACAGAGGGCGAGGAAGAATCGACGCCGTGGGCCAGAAACCTTCTCCTTCCCTTCACAGTCATCTGGGAAGGCTCCCTGCGGGATGGTCCTAGAATACGCAGCAGCATTTCTGGAGGCTTCACTGGAGCCCCAGGCTGATTTCTCTCACCCTAAGACTTTACTCTGAGAGAAAAATGGACAGTGCCAAGTCACAGCCCTGCACTTGACCTGAGCTCAGTGCTCCCAGCCCTGTTGGGCTCTCTTCTCTCCCCCTTTGTACTTCCAGGCAGACCCCTCTGCTTAGCCCTCCCTCGTTTCAGAAAATCGTTACTCTCCAAGCCCCATATACCTGGAGTCTCTTCTCTGGAAAACATATCTGGCCAGTTCCCACTCCCACAGTGGCCACGATGGGCTCCCCAGCCTGGTATCTCCTTGTTGGAGCCCACAAATCTGCCCCTGTCACGGGTGTTAGCCCGGCATCACTGGGCTTTGAGTGTATGTCCCTGCAGGGTCCCCCAGGGCAGAGCCACAGCTGTGGTTAGGCATGTGCGTTTGGGAGCCAGGCAGATCCTGGTTCAAAACTATCCCTACCACTTAACCTCTCCAGGTCTGTTTCCCACCATAAAGCTGTTATAACAACATCGAGTGCCTCACATACTAATGTGACAGGGTGTTAGTGTATGCCTGGCACATAGTAAATATTCAAAAATATGTTAAGGAGAGTAGCATTTTAACTTCGAGCCCTCCTCCCCTGGGCTGGGTCTGTATGTTCTCTTCTCAGCCCCCACACCTCCTGTGGCCCCTCACCGTGGCCACCAGCCGCTCCTGATCCTCGGCCTTCCCCACGTGGCACACGGTGCCCGCCACGCTCAGCCCCTCCCCCTGCAGCGCGGCCACTGCCCGGTCCACGTTCTGCTGCTTCCGGCTGCTGATAACTACATGGGCCCCGTCCCGGGCCAGGCGCCGCGTGATGGCGAAGCCCCTCCCCACCCTCCTCCTGGGAGCCAGATCTTAATACATCCCCAGTGTCCCAGCCTCCAAATCTTTTGAGCAGGAAAGGCGAACTAACATTTACTGAGCACTCCGATGTACCAGGCCTTCACATTGTCCTATTATGCATTCTACCATAAAGGCATTATTATCCATCATATTTTACAGGAGTGGTTCCATAAAGCCACACACTGCACCAGTAAATAAATGTGGAGCCCATATTCAAACCCAGGTCTGAGTCCAAAGCACCTGCTCTCTCCACCTTCTTACTTTGCTCCTGGAAAATAGGAGAGTTTAGGGCGCCTGGGTGGCTCAGTCAGTTAAGTGTCTGTCTTTGGCTCAGGTCATGATCCCAGAGTCCTGGGATCGAGTCCTGCGTAGGGCTCCTTGCTCAGCAAGGGAACCAGCAAGGGAACTTGGCACTGTCCATTTTTCTCTCAGAGTAAAGTCTTAGGGTGAGAGAAATCAGCCTGGGGCCCCAGTGAAGCCCCCAGTGAAGCTTCTCCCTCTCCTCCCCGCTCGTACTCTCCCTTGCTGTATCTGTCTCTCTCCAATAAATAAATAAAATCTTAAAAAAAAAAAAAAAAAAAGGAAAATAGGAGAGTTTAATGACAGAAGCTCACCCTTAGAAAGATCATAATTACCAGAGCTGGGTAGTGGGATGGGGGATCGGGCAGGATGTGGGAGAAGGGAATTGATGGCAGAGCCCACTCTGGCACATGCCAGCCGGGGACTCCCATTTACTCATGCCTCTGCGGGCCCAGTGATCACAGACATTTTATCAACCAGCGCACCACTCCTGTCTGCCCTGCTGCTATGCATTCTCACTGGGAGAGGGGCCAAGGAGCAAAGAAGACCCCTAAAGGCCATGACACAGCCCCAAGCATGGTGCCAATTGTCAGGCCTCCCTCTTGCTGAACCCAACCCTGGGAAGACAACTGGCACGGTGGAAGCTATGGGTCCGTGGGTTCTTCATGGTGGTGTCTCTGTCGTATCTCCACTGGCTGTCCTAACATCACTTCAGTCTGCCAGGGAATATGCAGAGTTTTCCTCAACCCCTTCCCCAGACCAGCCTCCCATTTCTCAGTGGGCCACTCCATCATCACAGCAAACATGGTCACACCAAAGTGGTTCTTGTTTAGAAGATCACCAAAGTCAGGTGGGCTGGGGTGACTCAGTGGGTTAAGCATCCAACTCTTGATCTCAGCTCAGGTCTTGATCTCAGGGTTGTGAGTTCGAGCCCCGCATTGGGCTCCACGCTGGGTATGGGGCCTGCTTAAACAAACAAAAATCACCAAAGTCCCATGCAAGGAGCAGAACTCACTTCTCCATTCCTTGCCTCCCTTATCCATTACCTGACCATGTTCCTTGTTTCTGCTTATGTCTAGTCTCTGTCCCTCCCTTTATGTTGTTCAGCCACCACCATAGCCCTAGTCTTCATTTTCTCCTCAGTTTATGGCAACCTCCTCTGCCCTTAGTCCTCACCTCACCCTGGACCCCAGACGTGTCTTCACTATTAGGGCCTCGTGGGCCGCGTTATCCCCTCCTCTCAGATGGCTCTCATCCAGTCTAGACAATGCCCAGCGGCTCCCCTCTGGCTTGGAGACTTTCCGAGGGTTACTCCGCCAGGCAGCCCTCCAGCGCTCTCCCCCCATTAACCCCAGGCCCTCCCGTAGGAACAGCTCAGGCCCATCTGCTCCAAAATCCCACTGGGAGTTTGTCATGCTTCTCACAGCCTCATCTCAAAACAAGTCTCCCTCCTAATGCAGCCTGGTTCTGCCTCCTATCCTCCCAGCATCCCCTGCCTTCTGGAGAAGATCGAAAAACAGTAATAAGGATGATAATAGCCCCCTTCTATCGAGCGTTTCTGTGGAAGGGGCCGTACTAAAGCATTCCACATGCACTGTCTTCTTTCATCTTCTCCTTTTTCCTGTGAGGCAGACACTGTTATTTTCACTCTCATTTCAAAGATGAGGCTACTGAGGGTCAAGCTCTCAAAGCCATAAGGGGAGGAACACTGGCTCAGCCCGAGGCCAGTCAGAATTCAGGTTCAATATTTCCTCTCACTTCTGGCTGTGGAGTCCTTGGGTTGACCTTTCCTGAAGCCCCACAAATGATCTTTCTATCCTCATACCCTAAGAAGTCACTTACCTTTGACCTGTAGAACACTTGTGGGTAAAACAATCTATAAAAGAAAATAATTATAAAAATTCATTAAAAGGGTGGATTGGTATTTCTAAAATCTATTTAAACTGTTCGTTTGTTTGATGAAGCATCTACTCTTTTGTACCTTTCACTCCTGCCTCTTAATAAGCCAGGCTTGTGCTCAGCCTTTGGTCTGTGCAATTCAACAGGTGGTCCCTGGGGACAGAAAACATGTAAGGCTTCTCTCTGCCCTCGGGACATGTATGGTTTCATTTTGGAAAATGATCCCACAGGAAGTGATTAATGACAACATGACAATAAGTAGTCAGATGTCCAGCTGTCTAATGTAAGGACTGAGCGTGGTCCCCCTGGAATGGAGGGCGGGAAATGCCCTATGCAGGAAGAGGTTTGAGCAAGACGAAGATGTGTTTCGGCGGAGAGGGTTGTGGGGCCCTCCACACACTGTTCACTTGTGGAATGGTGAGGTGAGAACGTGCAGCAGCTAGAACAGACGGATGGGTGCTGTGGGCCGAATGTTTGTGTCGGCCACAAGTCATAGGTTGAAACCTACCCACAATGTGATGGGATTAGGATGTAGGGCCTTTGGGAGGTGATTAGGATTAGATGAGGTCCTAAGGGTAGAGCTCTCACGAATGGGGTCAGTGCTCTCATAAGAGTCACGAGAGAGCTTGCTTCCCCTCTCTGCTCTCTGAGGATACAAGACGCCAGCAGTCTGCAATCTGTAGGCAGGCCCTCACTGGTGGCCAACCACGCTGGCACCCAATCTCAGACTTGCAGCCCCCAGGATGGTGAGAAATAAATTTCTGCTGTTGTTAATCAGTCCAGTTTATGGTATTTTGTTATAGCAACTTGAACAGACTAAGGCATGATTCTTGTCAGGAAAGCACAGATCTCCTTCAGTGGGATAAATGACAAATCATCATACTCAAAATTCATTCTAGGTCCCAGTTAATAGAAGTGGCTAATCACTCTTCTTCTATTGTCCATCTTTTATAACAGTTTAATTTTCTTCCGTATTCTGGGGGGTCTGTCCCAGTCTTTTACAGCACTCTTGAGAACCCTGCCCAAGTGGAGAGTTATACTTGTAGTGTAATAAGTTCATTGTTTGAAAATGGTCGTGGGGCCTCACTCTTGGCTGCGTGGACAAAGAGCCAGCTGGGACCAGGGACTCCCCCTTCTCCCAGGGGGAAATGTGCGATGTTTTCTGACACCGAACGTGTGGTTTTTTTCCAAAACCAAATACTTGTCATTTCCCACAGCAATTTTCCAGTTCTCTGACACCAACTGGGTTTCCAACAATTCAATCCACTTTTGACACTAACTGGAGTTAACATAGATCCTGCAGGTTAAGGACTCACCTCTACATGTCTGCCCCCCTTAGATGCCAGCTACAAAGAAAGGACTCAAGAATGACTCCAAGGGCACCTGGGTGGCTCAGTCCGTTGGGTGGCTGGCTCTTGATTTAGGCTCAGGTCATGATGTCAGGGTTGTGGGATAGAGCCCCGCATGCGGCTCTATGCTCAGCAGGGAGTCTGCTTGAGATTCTCTCTCTCCCTCTTCCTCTGCCCCTCCCCCCCCACTCTATCAAATAAATACATAAATCTTAAAAAAAAAAAAAAAAAAGAATGACTCCAAAGTCTGAAGCCTGGGCAATTGGAAGGATGAAGTTACCATCATCTGAGGTAGAGAGGGCTGCTGTTGGAACAGGTTTGGGGAAAACAGGAGGAGTTTGGTTTGAAGGCTGTATTAGTTATCTAATTGCTACATAACAAAATACTCCAATATTTGGTGACTTCGGACAATGACCATTTATTATCTCGGAGTTTCTATGGGTTGGGAATTCAGGAGTGGCCAACCTGGGTGGTTCTGGCTCAGCGTTTCTCATAAGGTGCCAGTTGGGATGTCACCAGCCTCTCTGTCTCATACCTCCCCTCCACTCTGTCAGGAAATCCTACTGATTCTATCCTTCTCTATAAATCAAAGCGTAATATTGTCACCACCTAGTGTGAGCCAGTACCAGCCCTCTCCCTGCTTCCATCCTGCCCTGCCTAAAGTCTCGCCTCAACATAGGGGTCTGAGTAATCCTTAAACACTTCAGCTAGAGCAGTGATTCTTTTTCTTAAAAACTTGCAGTTTGGGGACTCCTGGGTGGCTCAGTCGGTTAAGCCTTCGGCTCAGGTCATGATCCCAGCATCCTGGGATTGGAGTCCTGTGTCGGGCTCCCTGCTCAGCGGGGAGTCTGCTTCTCCCTCTGCCTGCAGTTCCACCTGTTCGTTTTCGCTCTCTGTCTTTCTAAGGTTTTTTTTTTTTTGATAGAGAGAGAGAGACAGCGAGAGCAGGAACACAAGCAGGGGGAGTGGGAGAGGGAGAAGCAGGCTTCCCGCTGAGCAGGGATCCCCACGCGGGGCTGGATCCCAGGACCCTGGGATCATGACCTGAGCCGAAGGCAGATGCTTAATGACTGAGCCACCCAGGCGCCCCACTCTCTGTCTTTCTGACAAATAAATAAAAATAAAATCTTAAAAAAAAAACAAAAACTTGGAGTTTTTATCATTCAGAGTAGAAACCTGCCTTAGTCCACTTGGACTGTTGTAACAAAATTATCATTGACCAGTGGCTTCTAAACAACAAAAAATTTATTTCTCACCATCTGGAGGCTGGGAAGCCCAACAAGATCAAGGTGCTGACAAATTCGGTGTCTGGTAAGGGCTGGCTTGCTGGTTCACAGCTTTTTCTTGCTATAACCTCACATGATGGAAGGGATATGGGAGCTTTCTCAGGCCTCTTTCATAAGGGCACTAATCCCATTTGTGAGGGCTCTACCCTCGTGACCTGAGCACCTCCCAAAGGCCGGACCTCCTAATAGCATCAACTCGGGGTTCATTTTAACATATCAATTTCAACGCGTGAACCAACATTCACACAATAGCAAAGTCCAAATCCTTACCATGTTCTAGAAAGCTCTAAATGATCTGTGCTGCCCCCTTACTTCTCTGGCCTCATCGCTATCCTCTTCCCAGCCACACTGGCCTTGTGTTCTTCAAACATGCTGAACATACTCCTGCCTTAAGGCTTCTGCATTGACTGTTCCCTCTGCCTGAAATGCTGTTCCCCCAGATATCTGCACACTTATCACCTTCCCTTTCTGCAAGTCTTTGCTTAAGTGTCACTTCCCAATGAAGCCAAACCTGGCCACTCTCTACTCCTCCTCTCCTTCCAGCACTCTGGATCCCTCTTAAACTGCTTTACTTTTTCTTTTCCACCATACTATACTTCCAACATACTATTTAATTTACTTATTTATAATGTTTCCTGTTTATTGTCCATATCACCTGCTAGAAAGTAAACTTCAAGAGAGCACTGATCTTTGTTTTGTTCACTGATGTGTCTCAAGTGCCAAGAACAGAGACTGACCCACAGTAAGTACTCAATAAATATTTGTTGAATGAATGAGTGGATGAATGGTCAATCTATATGTTCCTACTCAAGAGCTTTACTCATTTGTGCATTTTTAATCTAAAGCTCTCAATTTCAAAGTTATTTCAAACTTGTTTACCTAGGGGTGCCTGGGTGGTTCAGTTGGTTAAGTGTCTGCCTTCTGTTCAGGTCATGATCCCCGGGCCCTGGGATCGAGTTCCGTATCTGGCTCCCTGTTCTGCGGGGAGCCTGCTTCTCTCTCTGCCTGCTGCCTCCCTCTATCTCTGTCTCTCATGACTAAATGAATTTTAAAAATCTTAAAAAAAAACAACACAAAACTTGTTTACCCTAAGGGAATAAAAAGATTAAGAATGCTCCTTAGTACCTAACATCAGTACCCACTAAGTTCCTGCCCTGACCTTCAGCAAGCAGGAATGCTAAGAAGTCGAAAGCAGGAGGGAAATCATGATCTTTAGATTCTCAGATTCTCAAATGCTCAAGTTAAAGTCTAGCTGCTGCTTATGCAGGTGACATAGACTATGTGGACGGGGAGTCTCAGGAAATCAATAATAGAGTGTTACAGCAAGGCAAGGTAAGAAACAGCTGTATCCATGGTTTCATACATCCCTGATCCAAAATGGCATGAGATAGTACAACGCCGTCCAATGGAACTTATAATGTGAGCCACATATTATCATTTCAACAAGTAATTAATGTAAAAAGTTACTAATGATACATTTTACTTTTTTTCATACCAAGTCTTTGAACTCCAATGTGTATTTTACACTTAACAGCAGTTCTCAACTTAAGGTAGCCACATGTGATTAATGACTTTCCTATTGAATAGTACAGATATAGAACATTTGTCAGACCAGGACAATATGTCACACCATGAGACATGGTCCAGAAACTGTGGCCAACTTTGCTATAGCTTACCTTTCTCAGAGTTTTGAAACAGAGAATACTATATCAGTATCCGTGGGCATCCACATAGATAGAATACTATACCCTAAATCCAGATCTATGCCTATTGAAGAGTTGTTCTAGTCTTCTGGTGTTCAGTGACATATCATCTAAAAGAACTGCAATAGCACAGAGAAACCTGTATGCTCTAAGCACACATATATATTGTCTAATTGTTAAAATTAGAGTAAGTCTGGGGGCACCTGGGTGGCTCAGTCGTTAAGCACCTGCCTTTGGCTCAGGTCATGATCCCAGAGTCCTGGGATCGAGCCCCGCATCGGGCTCCCTGCTCCGCGGGAAGCCTGCTTCTCCCTCTCCCACTCCCCCTGCTTCTGTTCCTTCTCTCACTGTGTCTCTCTCTGTCAAATAAATAAATAAAATCTTAAAAAAAAAAAATTAGAGTAAGTCTGGAATGACTTAAACTTTTTGCTCACAATTGTAAGAACCTCAACACCCCACTCAAGACTACAGTTCAAAATATAAAATATAGCTAGTAACTTTATCAATTTTTAACAGCAAAAAAATGCAAATAACCTAAATTTCTAAAAACAGGGAAATGGTGGATATTTTTCCTTAATGGGATATTATACAAGCATTTAAAACAAAGGGTTTTTTGTTTGTTTTTAAAGACTTTATTTATTTATTTATTTGAGAGCGTGTGTGCGAGTGAGTGGGGGGAGGGGCAGAGAGAGAGGGAGAGAGAATCTCAAGTAGACTCCACACTGAGCACAAAGCCTGAAAAGGATCTCAATTCCACAACCCTGAGATCATGACCTGACCTGAACTATGAGTCAGCTGCTTAACCGACTGAGCCACCCAGGCATCCCTTAAACAAAGTTTTTAAATAGATATAATAATATGAGGAAAATACTTAACTTAAAATGCTAAGTGGAAAATCAGGACACAAAATTATGTATGCAAATATTGGACTAAAATTATATTAAGATAAAAAATACATATAGGGAAAAAAAGCAGAAAGTAAATATATCATAGTGAGATGAAGATGATAAATTAAGCCATATTTCTTCTTGTCTCTCCACACTAAATCACTAGATTTTATGAAGAAGATCAAGAGAAAAAAGAAAGAAAAAGAAAAAGAAAACTGGGAGAATTAATAAAAGAAAACCTCACTGAAGTGGAGTCAGGAGGCCAGAAGGGGGAACTGTCATCCCTACCACTCACTGTTCATTACAGACTCCAACCGGAAGAGACTTAACCTTGTAAGTCTATACTACCTTACAACCCCACAAGGAGGAAGAAAGGTTTTCTTCTCCCCAGCAACAGCCCAGCCAATGAGAGACGTCACAACTCAGCCAATGAGAAGCCAGGATACTCGGACCTGCTCCCAACTACCCCCACCTTTCCTCTATAAAGGAGTGTTCCTCTCTTTTGTTCTCCTGACTTGCCAATGGCTTTGCAGTAGCTCGCATTTCCCAAATTGCAATTCTCTGCTGTTACAGGAATAAACCCATTGTTGCTGATAAAAACAACTGGCAGTTTTCTTTTTAAGATTAACAAAATCAATGGTGGCACGCATAAATATGAAGTGGTGTTCTTGATGAACCAGAATTTGTGAGGAATGAGGAGCCATCTTAAAGATGGAACCATAGTCCCAAGTCCTGGAAGACAGGACTCTGTCAAAATGCGGGACCGGTTATGGTGATCTGAGCCAGGAAGCAGGAGACACAGGAGGCAGCAGGAGGGGACAGTGGTCAGGGTGACTCTCTGCAGATGCTGCACTGGAGGGATGCCTCTTCTCCAGTCTCTGCCCCGCTGCCAGGCAGCCAAGAGCAAAGGTGTCAAACCCAATGTGAGTAAGGATGAGAAAAACAGAAGGCCACTGATCCAATAAATCAGAAGTCAGGGAAGAGAGAACAATACCCTTGTAATCAGAAACACAAAAGTGTTCAGGAACCAGTTGTAATAGGTTAATAATCACAACAAAGGCAAATGAATTAATATATTTAAAAGAAGAGTCTTTCAAATTGTATTTAAAAAATAATTGCGTGCAGTTTACAAAAGATATACCTAAAACAAAATGATGCAGGACATTTGAAAATAAAGGAATACAGAAAGATACTATGTAAAATGCTAATCAAAAGAAAGCAAATGTAGAAATGTTAGAATCAGAGAAAAACAGAATTCAAGGCAAAAAGCATTAAAAAGGGGCAAATAAGGATAGTTTTTTATATTGATAAAAGGTACACTCCACCAAGGTAATATGTTATGAATCTTTTGGGAACCTAGCAGTGTAACGGCAAAGCTGTCAAATCCCAATCTTAGCAGACGAATTTAACACACCAAAATTAACAGTTCAAATGAAAAAAATAAGTCTATATTGCGATTGGATAAAAATATAATGTGATCCACAAATGCAAACATGTACATAATTTAAATTTTTCTGATAGCTACAGAACAAAAAACACAGGTGAAATTTAATGTTTTATTTAACCAAATACATCCAAAGTGTTACCATTTAAATATGTAATCAATATAAAAATAATTAATTTTTCATACCGACTCTTCGAAATTAGTGTATATTCTACACTTAAATCCTATCTCTATTTGGACTAACCGTATTTCAAGTGTTCATTAGCCACGTGTGGCTAGTAGCTACTGTATTGGACAGCAAAACAATTTTTGTCAAAATACCCTCATTAAAAATTCTTTAGTTAAAAAGGAAATTCAAACACATATTATAAATTTTTAGAGATGAACAATGAGAATATGCCAGAACTTTTTAAGTGTATTGGATACAGTCAAAGCAATACTCAGAAAAAACACACAGATATACAAATTTATATAGAGTAATCAGAAATCATTTAAGAAAGACTGAAAATTACAAAAGTATCTTTTCAACCCAAGAAGCTCCTAAATGAATAGCAGATAAAGTCAAAGTAGAAAGAAGGACATAAAAAAGATATGAAATGAAATTTACCAAAACATCAAAACTAATTTTCTTCAGGTATTTCTTTTTTCATTAGTTTCAGAGGTACAATTTAGTGATTCATCAGTTGCATACAACACCCAGTGCTCATCACATCAAGTGCCCTCCTTAATGCCCATCACCCAGTTACCCCATACCCCCGCCCACCTCCTCTCCAGCAACCCTCAGTTTGTTTCCTAGAGTTCTGTGTCTCCTATGGCTTGCCTCCTTCTCAATTTTCATCTTATTTTATTTTGAAGGCTAATCTTTTTTTAAGATTAAGCATTGCTTTTATAATACAAAAATCCTGTCTTTAAAAAAAAAAATGTCCTATAACACCACAGATAACTTTGAAAGACCAATCTTCAAATGGCAACACATTAAAGTTAGAATAGTAAAATTTGGTAACTTTGAATAAATTGCACTCTAAAAACAATTGGGTGAATTGTTTGAAAACTGGACTGATCTTAGATCCGAAGTGGCAAAGTTCCTAGACAAAGGCATCAATAGAACTCTGGAAGGAGTTCTTTAAGCTTTCTCTCCGTCACAGCAGAATCCTTATGGAAACCTTATGACTTTGTGTTCTGAGTAGAGGAAATCCAGGGGCTTCTGAAAATAAGAGTAGCTGGCTCAGAAGTGCCTTGGGCAATGGCTATTGATGGCTATAGCCTGGACTAGAGATTTGGCCTTTTATCCTTAGGAATAAAAAAAAAACAAAGGAAGAAGAGGACAAAAATTAACATTTCCTCTGATAAAGACCTAGGACTCAAAGAATAACAACTCAGGGCCAGAACCGAGTCCTTGGAAAAGTGTGAGCACACACACACACACATACACACGCATACACACTCACACCCTGGGCTGGGCTGTGAGGAGTCATGTGTGGCCACAGTCTGGTCACCCACACATGGTCATGATCAGTACAAGTCACTTACCCTTAGGGTCCCCCAGCACCATCCCGGCATCTTGCGGGGCAGGGAGTGAGCTAGGCAGAGGATAATTCCTACTGTAGAGTCCTAGCCCTAGAGGGGATATTCCCACCCGTATTCCCTAGGAGAAGAGATGCCCTTCTGGAGAGGTCAGACCCTTAACCTGGGATGTGGGTCCCAACGACCTTTCTCTGATTTATGGAAGGAGAGCTTTGTGACCGCTGCAGTTCCCCTCTGTAGATTCTCAGATGTTCTCTCCCATAGGCACAGACATTTAAAAGCTGGGTTCAGGGACGCCTGGCTCAGTTGGTTAAGAATCTGCCTTCAGCTCAGGTCATGATCCCAGGGTCCTGGGATAGAGCCCTGCGTTGGGCTCCTTGCTCAGCGGGGAGCCTGCTCCTCCCTCTGCCTGCCGCTCCCCCTGCTTGTGCGCGCTCTCTCTCTGTGACAAATAAATATATAAAATCTTTAAAAAAATAAAAATAAAAAAATAAAAGTTGGGTTCAGTGCATGTGTGTGCACCTAATCTCGGCTGGTCTGCCTGAGACCCCTGAGCGCCAACCCTAGTGCACCCCCGCCCCCCCTGCATGGTCCCATTTCAGCTCCAATAAGATGAAAGAAACTATCGTGAACCAGGAGAAACTTGCCCAACTGCCAGGACCAGTGTGCATTGGTGGGAAAGGAACCCCTCCCCGAAAGAAGAAGGGGGTTCATAGAACGGCTACAGCAGATGAACAAACACTTCAATTCTCCTTAAAGAAGTTAGGGGTAAACAATATCTCTGGTACCGAAGAAGTGAATAGGTTCACAAACCAAGAACAGTGGTCCACTTTCACAAGCCTAAGTGCAGGCATCCCTGGCAGCGAACACTTCCACCATCACAAGCCACGCGGAGACAGAGCAGCTGACAGAAATGCTACCCAGGGTCTTAAACCAACTTGGTGCAGACCGTCTGACTAGTTGAAGGAGACTGGCTGAAGCTCTGCCCATGCAACCTGTGGATGGAGAAGCACACTTGCTACCAGAGAGGTTGATGATGAAGTTCCAGATCTTTTGGAGAATTCAGAGGAAGCTTCCAAGGATGAAGCAAACTGAATTGAGTCAACTCCTGAAGAAGATAAAACTTGAAGAAGTTACTGGGAGCTGCTATTTTATATTATGACCGCTTTTTAGAATTTTGTTCATGGATCTGATAAAATCTAGATCTCTAATGTTTTTAAGCCAAGCCCCTTGGATGCTGCAGCTATTTTCAGTTTTTGCTTACACACAATTCACTCTTTGCAGCTAATTAAGCTGAAGAAGACTGGGAATAAAGTTTGAAACAAGGTTAATAAAGTTCTTTGCCTAGGGGAAAAGAAAAAAGTTGGGTTCAACGCATCCTTTCTGTCCTCCATCCTCCTCCAGAACATTCCCCCTGAGCTCAGCCTCCCCTCCCTACTCCACTTGCTAGTCTTCTTGTTGAGGCATTTAAGCATCAGAAGAGCTTTTCAGTTCCCACAAATGCACACACACATGGGCATATCCCAGACCCCCCATATAGGCCAATCCTTTGGATCTGTCTACAGATGGCTTCATTACACACAGAGCCCTTATCTTTGGGTGGAAGTAGGAAGGGAAGCCAAAATGGGGGGTATAGCATAATATGACCATATGATAGTGGGAGAGCCCCAGGTGGGAATGAGTGCAAAGTTAGGGGAGGATAATGGTAACCTGTGGGAAGATTTTAGAAGTTATGTGGGTTCCACATCAAGAGTGTCATTTGATGTTCAAGCCACCAGCTTAACTATGATTCTGCCTTTCACTCAATGCATGTTTGTAAGAACTCTGATGACCTATTTTAGTTGGTGACATACTCCTCTGTATTTCTGACATTGCACATTCAATTCCTTCAAGACCGTGACAGCTTATTCTGTGTGCCGTAGCACCACACCGGGAACATTGGTATGCAATTCCAGCTGGCTGACAGATTAACAGAACAAACTGCATTGAGTGAAAGGGGCCCTCTTGTTCTCTGCAGAAACACCAATGTCCCTTCATATGCAATGAACTTTTCCAACACCTTCTTCTTGAATATCTAGTTTTTGTAAGTTGGCGGTTGATCCTAGTGTTCTGTGATGGTTTGTTTAGTTATATAACTAAGTGTAGGTAGATATTACAGTAACAAACTTCTAGGCTACAAAGTATTTTACCAGGAAACCCATGGGTTTTTTGGTTTTGTTTTGTTTTTACCATTAATATTGTACCCTGAGCAGTCTTCATGGCATTACACAGTCTTTAAAAATATGACTTTTAGAAGATGCATGTGCCACCTCATAAATCATCTACAATTAATTTAACAATTTCCCTGTTGTTGATTGATTTATTTATTTATTTTGGCTTTTCTTTGTTACATATAATGCTGTGTTTATCTTTGTTGACAAAGCTTTGCTTCTCCACCTAATTAAATCTTTAGGCTAAAGACAGATCAGTAGAATTTCTAGGAGACATATATGAATAGTTTAAAGTCTTTTTTTTTTAATGTGTTTCATTTTTAAATTTTTAAAAAAGATTTTATTTATTTATTTGACAGAGAGAGACACAGCGAGAGAGGGAACACAAGGAGGGGGAGTGGGAGAGGGAGAAGCAGGCTTCCTGCGGAGCAGGGAGCCTGATGCGGGGCTCGATCCCAGGACCCTGAGATCATGACCTGAGCCGAAGGCAGACACCTAATGACTGAGCCAAGCACCCCTGTGTTTTCATTTTTTAAAAAGATTTTATTTATCCATTTATTTGAGAGAGAGAATGGGGTGGTGGGTGGAGCAGAGGGAGAAGGACAAGAAGACTCCCTGTTGTGTGTGGAGCCAGACGGCGGGATCCCACGATTTCAAGATCATGACCTGAGCTGAAATCAAGAGCCGGTTGATCAACCGACTGAGCCACCCAAGCACCCCTAATGTCAATCTAATTCTTATTTTTTGTATACTACTTATTTTTCTCCCTGTCCAATAAATGAACAAAAATTTGAATGTATTATAGCATATCCATTCAATAGATTATTATGCAGATTATCAAAATAATGAATCATGCATATATTATTCACCTGAATGGATGTTCCTTATATATTATCAAGCAGCAGAGAAATGCTTACCATTTTTACAAAAACAAATATCAGACAGAGAAAGACAAATATGGTATGATTTCAAAACAAACAAAACAAAACAGAAATGGACTCATAAATCCAGAGACAAACTGGTGGTTGCCAGACATGAGGAGGTGGGGACGTACATCAAATAGATGAAGGGGATACAGAGGTACAAATTTTCAGTTATAAAATAAATAAATCACGGGGATGGAAGATAGTCGATAATATTGTAATAACTTTGTATGGTGACGGATGGTAATTAGACTTACAGTGGTGATCGTTTTGTAATGTTTATAAATGTTGAATCACTGAAACTAATATAATATTGTACATTAACTATACTTCAATTCAAAAAATAATATGAAATACTGAATAAATCATTATGACTAAAAAAAATCAACAAGAAAATGCTATGTAATTGTAATCATACTCTGCATATAGTTTTGGGAACAGAAAAAGGTGCAAAAAGTAAAAACCAGGCTGTTAGTTTCAGATTCCTTTTTATTTAGGAGAGAGGGTGAAGATTATGGGGTACATTAATAATGTTATTGCATATTTACTTAAATTTGAATTTTCTTTACTACTAGAAATTAGTATCTTTTCATGTTTATCGATCATTTAGATTATATGTTTTATGAATTTCTTATTTCATATTTTTTCCATTATGCCATTGAACTGTTTGTGGTTTGTTGTGGTTTGGGGGGGATCCTATAGATCCTATAGATTGATCTATAGGAGCTCATTATATAATCAATCATATGTGTTGCACATATTTGCTCCAAATCTATCATTTGTCTTTGACGTAATTTATGGTATCTTTTGCCATGCAAAAATGTTGAATTGTTATGTAGCCAAATACATTTATCTTTTTCATTTATCTTTCTCTTTTATGAACTCTGAGTTTCATGCCATGTTTAAGAATATCTCATCTACTTTAAGGTTATACCTAAATATTACTCCAAATTTTAACTTTGTTTATATTTTGATCTTTAAATTGTATGACTTTTGTCAGATATATATATAATTTCATATATATATTCACAACATATGTGACTGGACTGGCTGGATGCCAGATGCCAAAAATTGTTTTACTTTTTACCATTTTCTTAGAATTATTGAGCATTTAATATGCACCAAGTGACATACCAAGACCTGAGAATAAATAACTCAGATAAATAACACAAGATGTCTTCCCTCAAGGAATTTATATCTAATGGACAAGACTGATAAGTAAGTACATATTTCAACAGGGTGTGTTGTATGCCATTATAGAGATAAATGTAAGGTGTGATTATAAGACAAAGATAGGAAAATTTACCAACTCAGACTGGGATGGTCTGGGACATTAATCCTAACTGAGTCTGGAAGGTAGATAAATAAGTTAGCAAGATGGAAGGATGAATTTTCAAACCACCAGGGGCATATATGCAAATGCATGGGGCAGAAGAAAGCATGGCACACTTGGGGAAATTCAAATATTTGATAAGACAAAAGCACAGAAAGAGAGTTGAACTGGTAAAAGATTAAAGTAGAAAAATAAGGCAAGCAGTAAAATTTGTAGCAGAAAATTAATATACACTCATTTTCATTTAGAAGAAATCTTTTGCTGGGCGCCGGGTAGCTCAGTCAGTTAAGAGTCGGACTCTTGATTTTGGCTCAGGTCATGATCTCAGGGTCGTGAGATAGAGCCCTGCCTCAGGCTCCACACTCAGTGCAGAGTCTGCTTGAGATTCTCTTTCTCTTTCCCTCTGCTTTTCCCCCAGCTCTTGAGCACATGTGCTCTCTCTCTATCTAAAATAAATAAAATCTTTAAAAAAGAAGAAATCTTTTGTCCCACTTGGAGAGAGGGTTTAAGAGAAACAAGTCTGGAGGTGAGGAGAACATCAGAAAGAAGTAGCAGAAAGGAAAGTCAGAAGTTATGAGGGCCTAAATCAGGGCCATTACCATCAGACTCCATTCACCATGAGGTTACCTGGATGCTCCCGGAGTCCTGCGATGCAGAGCCTGTATCGTCCTGGACCAAACTAAGGCAAAAGCAGTAAGATATGCAGCTACAGATTTGAGAAATATTTGTGTAATATAATTGACAGAATTTGATGAAAAGATAAAGAACAGGAAGAGCCAGTGATGATACTCAGATTCCTAACCAAGACAAATGCTTAAATGTGGTACCAGTCACTTTGATTGGAGCAAAAGAAGGGCATAGTTGGGTGGGTAAATGACAAGATTGGATTTGAGATGTTACTTTTGAGGGTATCTGAGGCAAGTTGAGAGGAGACCTCCAGTTGGCAGTGGACTATATGAGTCTAGAAGTCGAGAGTCTAAAGATCCTGAAGCTTCTGCCGTGAACAGTGTCAACCAGGGAGAAGTTGTCTCGTGAGGACAATAAGAAGGTCAAGAGCATAACACTGGGAGCAAATCATTTTAGAGAAAAGCACTGGTCTGGAAAATAAATTAAGGAGAAACAAAAAAGTGGGAACAACCACCCCCCCCCAAAAAAAAGCCAGTGTCTCTTAAAAGTCAATGGAGAAGAAGTTCAAGAAAAGAATCATAAATAGCATCAAACTCAATAAATAGATCCAGGAAGGTAAAGATCCAAAAGGGTTCATCAGATTTAGACCCAGAAAGTCAATCAGTGGTGAACGTTGCAGAGGAGTCCTGGGACCCAAGCCAGGTTGTGGTCCGTGGAAGACTGGATGGTCAGTTACAGTATGAGGCAGGACCCTTTCTGTTCCAAGTGTCGAGAAACCCAACTCAAACTCACATAACAAGAAAGGGATCTATTATGTCATGTGGTTAACCTTAAAAATAAAATTGCCAGTTATCTGACCAGCAAAATGGGTTTAATTCAGGCATAGCAGAGAATGGCAACTCGGTACATGCAAGCTACGGAAAAAACCGTGGGCATGTCTGGAGAACAAAAGAGAGGAACACTCTTTTATAGAGGCAAGGGGGGAGTTGGGAGGAGCTGTTATAAATCTGACTGTTTCCCTCTTGGCTTTGTGAGACAAAAGCCAAGGCAGGATAATCTGCGCCCGTGATCAGGCAGCAGCCCACACTAGGAAGGATTCCCTAAATCATAGTTCAAGGAAGAAGGTGTGTGGGAAGAGCCCAAGGACTCTGGCTTCCTTCGTTTCTCTGCCTCTCAGGTGTCCCAATTTTATCCCCCTGTTCTGTTTCCCACCCCACTCCTTGCCTTTTATGCTAATTTTAGAACAGGGCAGAAAGTCTGAGTTTTGCAATTCTGCAAGAAGCGAGAGTAACTGAGCCTCAGCAATCTTGCCATGGGCAGAAGGGTCTCTGTTAACAGAGCTGCGTATTGTCTCCTTTCTGCTTTCAGCCTGGTCAGCTCAGATCAAAGCTTGTCTTTCTAAAGGCAGCAAGAAGCAGCTGAGGGGGTTCAGGGCAGGCCACCCCAAACTGTGCATATTGATGATTTTGAATTAAAGTTATATAAGAAACAGCTGATACAAGAAGGACACTCTGACCGTCCTTTGTCTCCCTAAAAGCAGAAAAGAAATCTCCGGTGTGAAATGTACCCTCTCTGTGCTAAGAGGAAAGGGGACGTCCTTATCACCAGAGACAGGGAATTTGGAGCTGAGCTACATAAACAAACCTTATTACTTCCTCTCTAATTTACCCCAAGCTCCAACTTCTCTGTCTTGTTCATTTTCACAAATTAATCTTTTCCTTGTCAGAACATAAAATAAAAGCTGCCTGCTTTGGTCATTTCTTTGGGTCTCACATCTTTGGGGCCCTGTAGGTATGAAATTAAATTTGTGTTTTTTCCTAATAAGCTCTTTTTTGTTACCGGGGGTATCTCAGCTGAAAACCTAGAAGAGTAGAGGGTAATTTATTTCTCCTCCTCTACACAGCCAATATTTTCTACCATCCTGGTCTGCAGTGCGGAAGAGTTTAACCAGCTTCATCACTATAATATAACAAGGAAAGACAGCTTCTCACTCAGCCAATTTCACATTTTGGAGTCTCTGCCCTTTTACTTGATTTGACTCAAAGGTCCTTCTTGCTGTCTTATTTTTAGAAACATGGAATAACTTACACTGCAATGAAATGCAGAATTTAATTGGGCTTTAAAATTTAAAACCTTTTTCAAGGCTACCAGATAATGATGAACTTTGTAGAGAGATTGACTTGTAATCGAGCATGTTAGAGGGGGCTAAGGGCTAGGAGGAAAAATGAAGGCAGGAAGAGGAATATGGTAGAGGGGTGCAGGTTTTAAAAGGGTGTCACTAACAACATCTGATCAAAGACCTGGATGTGGGAAGGTTGCAAACCATGCAGGTATCTGGGGGAAGGGTATTCCAAGGAGAGCCAACAGCAAAAGCAATTGTCTGAATGCTGGAGCAAGCCTGTCCTGCTCCTGGCACAGCAGAGAGGGCCAGGTGGTTGAAGTGAGGTGAGCAAGGGGAGACTGGCCGGATACACACAATGAACAATTTCCTTATTTGGGAGCTCTCGGCTTTTACCAGTATTTTGATTTTACAAATAATGTTGCACTCAACATTTCATAAATTATTTCTCTAGTCTAGACTCCTATAAGTGGAAATCTTGGATTAAATGGATTGAAGTTCTTGATTCATCCCATCAAAATCAATTTCCCAGAAAGTTGTAGAGATTCCGTTTCCACCCAAAATGTATGAATATACTCATCTCATCCCTCATCACCATTAAGTATGGTGCTTTAAAAATCTTTGTCAGGGAGGATGGGTTAGCCTGGTGATGGGTATTAAAGAGCACACGTTCTGCATGGAGCACTGGGTGTTATATGCAAACAATGAATCATGAAACTCTGCATCAAAAACTAATGATGTTATGTATGGTGATTAACATAACAATAAAAAATCTTTGTCAATTTGATGAGCATCATGGTAATGCATTATTGGTTCTGTTTACAGTTCCTTAATTACTAATTAAGTTGAATTTTTTCATATGTTTTTTGGCTGGTTAGATTTCCTTGTTATGCACTGTTTTTCATAAATTTTGCCCACTTACCTATTTAGAAACTATTTTTCTCGTTCATTTGCACACTCTCTTTGTTAAGTTTATTGTCTTCAATCCGGCTGTCGTAACAAAGTACCATAGACTGGGTGACTTAAGAACAACAGAAATTGACTTCTCACATTTCTGGAGCCCACAAGTCTGAGACCAGGGTACCAGCATGGTCAGGTTCTGGTGAAAACCCTCTTCGGGGTCACACACTGCTGACTTCTCAGTGTGCCCTCACAACAGGCTAGCTCGCCAGCCTTCTTCTTAGAAGGCACTCACCCTATTGCGGGGGCTCCACCCTTAGGACCTAATTACCTCCGAAAGTCTCCACCTCCAAATACCACCACACTTGGGGATTGGATTTCAACATGAATTTTTGGGGAATGCGACCATTCAGTCCCTAACACTTATGAAATCTCACATGTCAGTTTTGCCCGATCCCCCCAAATAATATGAAGGCAACTCAGGGCCATGAGAATTCTGCCTGTTCTCACTGCTCCGCCCCCAGGGTGGGAGCCTGCATGCCAGTACCGTGATGTGCAGGAACTCAGGCGCATAGAACAGGAGTTAGACTCGGCATCTTGTCTCTCCCTTCTGAGGCCAACAAGACATCGTGTCTCCTTCCTACAACGGCCCTTGCTGTCACTCAGTTCCTGCCTACTCCAACTTCCACTCTGTTTGCTGTTCAGCTCATTAATCCCTATTTTACAGCAGTCTTCCTCATTAAGATGTGGATTTTCTTTTTCCACCGTGAGGGTCTTGTTTCTATGGTGATACAAGAGGAAGTCTGTGCAGAGGTGTTGCAACTGGAAGCTTTCACTTACTTTGAGAGGTAGTTAAAGTTGATTGAGGTAGAGGGTCACTGGAGACCGTGCAAATGCCTGGCAGAGGTCAAACCTTGGCAGCAAAGGCAGGAGGAAAGCATCAAGAACTCCTTTCTTGTTGTTGTGATGACCTCACGTAGGCATGAAATGTTTCACACCCGTCTAACATTAACTTTAGGTATTCAATGATGTTTTTCATGTATTGCCTTAGACGTTTGGTCTGAGACAAGTTTTTAAACAACTCTCGAAACTTTTTCAAACCACTTTATTAAACAAAGAGGGTATTATATGGCAGCCACAGGATGATAAAGGATTACTGGGAGCTTTCTCTTTATAAATGAAAGAGGATTTAAACAATTTTTCATGTGAAAGATAAACAAATAATAGAAAGAGAGAAGTTCAGCAACATAATTTATAAAAATGGTTCTACCACAAAGTCTAATCCTCTCCTTTTTGTTTACCCCTGCATACCATAAAACAGTGTTAAAGTGTAATTTTCAAAAAAATAATACCATGACTCTCATACAAATAAAAAAATGAACAGGTGTCAAAATCTGATTTGACTCCTTAATTAATGAGAGAACTAATAAGATGTTAAGACTAATGCAAAGCGGGACGCCTGGATGGCTCAGATGGTTAAGCGTCTGCCTTCGCCTCAGGTCATGATCCCAGGGTCCTGGGATGGAGCCCTGCATCGGGCTCCTGGCTCAGCAGGGAGCCTGCTTCTCCCTCTCCCTCTGCTTCTCTCCCTGCTTATGCTCTTTCTCTCTCTCTCTCTCTGTATCTCTGTGTCTCAAGTGAATAAATAAAATCTTAAAAAAAAAAAGACTAATGCAAAGAACATTCGAGAAGCTAGGTTTTGATGGGGAATGTTAGAATAAGATTTGGGGGTTAGACACAAAACTGCTTAACGTCCAACGAGACAATAAACCATAAGCTTTGGGATCGTCTGTTCTAATAGGATTATTTGCATCTCTAACAGACAAAAACCTACACATTAACCTTTGCTCAGAGATGACAGAAAGTCAAGCCCAACACTGCACTGAAAATATTCTGCCAGCTCTTCTGCCTATTTCCAAGTTTCTTTTTTTAAGATTTTATTTATTTATTTGAGAGAGAGAGAGAGAATGAGAGAGAGAGAGAGAGCACGGGAGGGGTGAGCAGACTCCCTGTTGAGCAAGGAGCCGATGCGGGGCTCCATCCTGAGACTCCAGGACCATGACCTGAGCCGAAGGCAGTCGCTCAACCAACTGAGCCACCCAGGCACCCCTACCTCCAAGTTTCAAATGATTTTTTGACATGGGACGAAAACAGCTTTGTAAGGGAAGGGGGAGTACGGGTGGCTCTGGAAACAAGGAAGCCAAGAAGGCAGCAGAAAGTTCTGGGAGCCCACAAACTCTTCCTCCCGACTCAGGAAGAGGAGTGACTGCCAGCAGCCGCCCAAACCAGGAGTGAGCTAGGAATAACCGAACTGGCATCACTTGCCCTCCCCACCTGCCCCCACCCCCAAAGGTAGAGTGAATATAGGCACTCACAGGGAGAAGCCATCCTTCCTCTCCTCAGACCCCAGGAGGGAAATAACTGCACAGAACATCTGCTCCAGGCAAGGAGCCCATAGCCCCCGGCAGAGTCCCAAACACAAAAGAACATGAAAAGGACCTGTCATGGGTGCAGAAGTGTTTTGAGATCTGGGGAGCCAGATGTGGGAGATCAAGTGCTCTGGCTTAAATCTGCCACAGGAGGTACTGAAGAGACACAGGAGAGAATAACTGGCAGCTCAAAGACCCCAACGTGGTGGGAAGAGAAGCCCAGCTAGAGCAGAGGCGGGAGCCATCTTGGGTTAGTTGCGAGAGTTATTAAAAAAGGGAGGACACCCTTCACTGAGGGGAGGAGGGAGGAAAGGAGAGAACTGCTCACAGATAAATTCATAAGCCAGCAGGAAGGATGAGAAGTTGGAGTCCCCAGATCATTGTTTCTGCCTCCTCTATGAAGGTGGAGGGTGGGGTGGGACAGAAGGGGCCTTGACAAGATTGATGTTATGGGCTAAACTGTGTTCCCTCCTCCAAATTTCTATGGTGAAGTCCTAACCTTTAGCACCTCAGGATGAAGGCATATTTGGAGACAGGGTCTTTAGAAGGTAATTAAGGTTAAATGAGGTCTTTGGGGGTGGGCCCCAACCAATATGACTGGTGTCTTTATAAGGAGAGATTAGGACACAGACACACACTGAGGAAAGACCATGTGAAGACAGAGGGAGTTTACAGCCATCTGCAAGGCAAGGAGAGGGGCCTCAGAAGAAATCAACCCTGCTGACGCCTTGATCTCAGACTTCTAACTTCCAGAACTGGGAGGGGGAGAAATGTCTGTTGTTTCAAAACACATTGAAAGGAAAGGGAGATGTTCCCAAGTGAGACCATGTATAAAGATTACCAGGTGATATTAAAAGGCAAAATTATATGGGAAGGTGGGGCATCAGAGAAAGAAAATTTGTGTCCAATCCAGAAATGAATGTGTTTCAACTGTTTGCAGGGCTCCTTAAAATGGCCTCTAGTAGTTGGATGAACTTCAGTCCAAAACACAAGCATGAGAATCACTGAGCCAGAATGGAAGATGGCAGTGGATTCGTTCAATAAATATTTATTGAGCATCTTTTATACACAAAGTGTTCATGACTATGAACACGGCAGACAAGGTGCCTGGTCTTATGAAACCTACATTTGAATGAATAAAGTATATAATAAACAAGGAAACAAGCAAAAATAATGTCAAAGAGTTAAAAATGCTGTGAAGAAAACAGAGCAGATAATGTCATAGAAAGTGACTGGGGTGGGAGCAACATTACACAGGGTGGTCAAGAGAAGGCATCTCAGAGAAAGTTCTATTTGATCTGAGACCTGAAAGATAAAAATAAACAAACAAAAACAAGGGCAGATAGAAAGTATCCCGCCCAATTTCCAATTTCATTGGGAAGGGTAGAAGGAAGGGAGGAGGCGGTAAAGCCTTAAGGGTGATAAGGGAAGGGACTAATCTAGGGATGAGGCTTCCAGGTCAAGAGAACTGCTCATATATCACTACCAAACAAGGATGAGCCCAGATTGGGAGTTTCCAAACATGTTTATTTCCAAATGAGAAATTTCAAACATCTCGCCTTCCTTTTCATATCCTGTATGATTCTGGATGCTAAGGCTCCCCACCTCCGTATTCTCCACCAGGCCCCCAGTTGCACACCAAAGACCATGGCCCCACTCTCTTAACAGTCTGCTTCACAGCTTAGGAGAGAAGCCGGCTACCACAATGTTCTCAGCGGTGATGTAGCTGGCGTCTAGAGAGCACAGGAAGGACACAATCCTGGCACATTCTTTGGGCTCCCCAAACCTGAAGGAAAGAGAGCAGAATTGAGGTCACAGCCCCTGCAATGTTAAGCTCTGACTTCAGGTTCTTCTGGTGGTGGGGGGGTGGGGCATGGGGCTCAGTCTTGACCCTTACAGACCAATACCTCACAGAATTCTAGTCAAATCAGGTTCCGGGGAAGGTCATGGTGGGCTCAGCAGGACCATGCCCACCCTCCAGCCCTTAGCCCCAGGCTGTGCTATTCTCAGACTTCAGTAAGGGGGGAACAAGCAGCAGACTGGAAAATCAGGGCTCTGTCTCTTCTTGAACTTGGACTTTGCTTCAGAGTAGCCACAGACCCCAAACACTACCTACCACTGCAATCCATTGATGTCATTGAAGTCAGGTAGCAAGTATGGCAATGTTTTCTCCTGAGGAGAGATTACAGAGTCAGTGTTAGGCAGAAGGCCTTTTGGCGGGGGTAGGGCAGGGGTGGTGGGAAAGGCATCATGGCAGATCGATGCCTCTGTGGGAGGATGACCCTGTTCAGGAGAGAGGAGTGGGGCAGAACTTTGCTTTGCTCCCTACCGAGAATAGAGACCCCATTCTGCAGGAAAGTGAGAGGCCGCTGGGGCCAAAGGCTGTGGGGCAGAGCCTCAGAATGATGGGCCTGGACTGAGGTTGTAATCCAAGTATGCAGGTGTCTATGGGCCCCACGAGCTTGGCCAGGGAAGGGACCAGTGGGGACTGTGGGGCAGGGGTTGGGGAGCAAAAACCGTGATCCTCACCACTTGGATAAAGTCAGTCTTGATTATTCCTGGCACCAAACGGTTCACTCGGATGCCTTTTGGCGCCAGCTCCACAGCCAGAGACTTACAGAGACCCAACAGTGCCGTTTTGCTGGTGTTGTAGACTCCCAGCTTCTGAAGAGCAGAAGGAAGTAGACAGAGCGGATTGGAACTGGCAGGAGGAAAAGTCACCTGAACAGCCAGAGCTGTGATTCTGGGTCTCAGACTAAGAAGCTGCACTTGATTTTGGCCCAAACTAAAATCCCTTCTGCCACCTTTCCCCATCTACAATCATTTTCAAGGGGTGAAGTTCTGAGATAGAGGGCCTTGCCCAAGCTTAGAGAAATGCCAGGAAGTCACTGCCATATGTGTCCAAGCTTGGAACAGAGAAAGCCACACTGTGCTTTCCAACATTCAGCCAGGAAACTGGAATGAGGAAATCCCAGGACTCAGAACTTGCTTTACCATAAACTGTGCGTACCCTGGACAGACGGCTTAACATCCTTAGCTTCCAGAGATGTTATGGCGAAGTGAGATTATAATCCCAAATCTGCAGCAATCAAGTTCATCTCAACTCCCATGTATAACCAGTTCTCCCACACCCCACGGTAGGACCTCCCACGAAACAAGACTCCGCTGCCCCTCACCCAGCCCTGTCCAGAGGGTTTTACACTCACTGGTATTGGCACACAGGCCACCATAGATGAGACCAGAACCACGGCGCCTGTCCTGTAAGGAGAAAGGTGGATGAGACGAGATGACAGGTGCGTCCAACTAAGAGCCCAGACGAGCCAGGAAATTATCCTTTCACAGTAAGAGGAAACCGGCTCAAGATTCATGATAAGGTGAGAGACTGTCTGGAACACTGGCGAGAAGCTGGTGGACAGTAAAGTCAATGGCGGAGTCAATGTTACCCAGTGACCACAGCCAGGGAGGGATTCCTTGGGCGGGGGACCCAAGGCTGAGAGGCAGCACTTCTGGAGAGCAGAGCCCTAGTAATACACCTGAGCCATAGACCCCTGTGAGGTCGGTGTGCCGCCAAACTGTCCCAGCCTGAGCTGCTTCTGGGTGGCCCAGGACACAAAGTGACTTGAGGAGGAGCAAGTACAACAGTGCCTCTAACCAGAAAGGAAACCGGTGAGATGGCTCACAGAGGAGGGCTGGAGTCAAGGGACCAGAGCTGGGGCTCCAGGTCCTGCCTTCTGGACCCTTCTTCCCTGGAGCTGCCACTACAGGGGCAAGGTCCCTGCATTCTCTGAGATCCAAAGAACAAGGGCCCGTGACAGGTCTTTTGAGGACCTGGAAGGCAGGTTCTTCCCCCCTCCCCCAGCAAATGTTTCTCTTCTTCATAATTGTCACATCCCGTGGGGAAGAGGGTAGGTGTGGGAATGGAGAACATTTCCCAAAGAACACACCTCCCACTTCTACCACCACCCTCCACTTCCTGGGCCCCTGCCCAAATGCCTCCTGTAGGATAGAGGACACCCAAGCATGAAGACCCCAGGGCCCTGCTGCACCCCCTGTTCTCTATGTGGGGCAGCAGCTGGCTCAGCAGCAGGGCCGGGGACTTCACATTCACGTCCAGGATCTGAAATCAGAGCAGATGCAGAGGAGAAGGAAAGATGAGGTCTGTCCAGTGCCCATTCTCACTGGTCACTTGGAGACCTGTGGCCAGAGCAGGACCCGAGGCACTTCCTGTAGCCTCAGAGCTTGGGTCCTGCTCTTTGTGTGCGAGGGACAGGGTCCTTTAGGAGAAGGAATCCAAGGGCCTGTGTTGGATTCTCAAGTTCCTGTCCTGCCCAGGTCACAGAGGAACCAACAAGCTGTGGTTTGGGAGACCCTCCCACTGCTGGTCCCCATACCGCTTCTCCCCAGTCAACATGGCCCTCCAGAGAGGATGCTGGAGAAAAGAGAAGGGGGGAAATCAAGATGACTTGTTTTTAGTGAGTGCCTTAAGGGAGGTGAGGGTGAGAGAGAGAGAGGGAATCCACACTGAGCATCAGTCTGTCAGGAAATGTTCACAACCATTTTTTTTTTTTTTTTTTAATTGGAAAAGCCTGAGTATGACTGAGAAGTGGGAAGGGGGAACTGGGAATTGGGTCCAGAAGGCCAGGGAACGTGAGAACCGAACAGAGAAGGTGGGGCAGGGTCTGCAAGGACAGATGGCAGGAGCTGGTCAGCGGAAGAAGACTCCACAAGGAGGGAATGGCTCACCCTGACCACTGACCCATCTCTGCCGACAGGGTCAGGAGAGGGGGCGGGTCAGGACTGTGCCGAGCCCTCTCAGGGGGCCTTCAGGACAGCAGGGGCAACAGGAGCCCCAAGAATGCTTGGTGGGTTCCAGTGGGGACGGCAAGTCTGGATGGGGTCCCTCCTCTCAGCTGTGTCTGAGGACAGGTGAGGTACCCCTGGGAAAGTCGGCCGGAAGGGATCAGAGTGGGTGCCCATGAGTCCAGACTGGGATGGCCTCAGAACCCTTCACCGTGGACAGGCCAGAAATCTTTTCTGGCATCTCAGGACTGTGTAGCAGTGGCCAGCACAAGGAGAGTCAAGTCAACAGAAGGGAGGCTGCTGGTACCTGGCATACGCAGGCCATGGTAGTGCCTGTTAGCTTCCTGATGGGTGGTTCGACCCAGGTGAGCTCATCCCCCCACCCATCAGAGTCAGTAGTGACGGGAGTATGAGGGACCTTAGGTACTATGTGTGTGTGTGCGCGCGCGCATGCGTGCATTTGTGTGCATGTAAATATGGTGGACAGAGAACCACACAGGCTGTGTAAGATCCTACCCCAGTCCTCACCTTGTCCCACACCTGCTCACTGGCCCCCAGAGTGCTGCCCACCAAAGGGTTGACCCCTGCCATGCACACCAGGAAGTTGACGCCCCCACAATGCTCCAGGGCCTGTGGAGGAAATGACAGGATGTGGAGTGAAGGAATGGAGTAAAGGGTTCCCAGAAGCCTCTCTCCTTCCCCAGCCGGACCGATGACCTAGAGTAAAGTAAGCAACCCCTTCCTGCCTGAGGCCATTCTGGGGCAGAGTCGGATCTCAGAGATCAGAGGTTGAGTGAAATATTTGTTTCTCACCTCCCTGGAAGCATCTAATTTCTGCCCCACAAGATGCCTAGCTGGTAGCTGGGCTCCCAGTCCAGATCTTCACTCATAGGGGTCGCTGCTTCTACGCTGCCCCTTTTTTCGCCTCTTAGATTTCTAACCAATTCCTCCTCCCTCCTCCCTCCACTCTGGAAACCCTCCTCCTTTTTTGTCGCACATATAAGAACCCATTCACCACAAGCATCTGCCCGTTTCACACTCCAGATTTGCCTCACAGCTCACCCCTTCCAAGACTGTCGCATGAACTGGTCTTTTTTTTTTTTTTTTTTAAGATTTTATTTATTTGTTTGACAGAGAGAGACACAGTGAGAGAGGGAACACAAGCAGGGGGAGTGGGAGAGGGAGAAGCAGGCGGCCCGCGGAGCAGGGAGCCTGATGCAGGGCTCGATCCCAGGACCCTGGGATCAGGACCTGAGCCGAAAGCAGACGCTTAACGACTGAGCCACCCAGGCACCCCAGCATGAACTGGTCTTAATCCAGACTGCGACTCTAGTGGGGTTCCCAACCCAACACCTAGGGTGCACTAGCGCTGTGTTGCTCAAACTCAAACGGTACACTCACCTGGGGTCTGGTTAAATGCAATTTTAATTCAGCAGCTCCAGAGAGATCTGAGATTCTGGGTCCCCAGCAAGCTCCCAGGACACGCCCCACTGGGGGTCATCAGACCACCCTTTGATAACGAGCCTCTAGTCTAGACCATGTGAGTTCCTTCCTGCCAGGAGCACCCCTTCTCAGCCACACTGGTTGTCCATTTGTTTTATCCCTTGAGCAGGACCCTATCCTGGGTCACATATGTTGTTGGCCTAGATACCAATGCTAGAGACCTCAACCCCCTCCTGCCTGTCCCCATCTGCCTTCCACCCCTGCCACTCACCATAGCCACAAGCCGTTCCCAGTCCTCGGCCTTCCCCACGTGGCACACGGTGCCCGACGCGCTCAGCCCCTCTACCTGCAGCGCGGCCATTGCCCGGTCCACGTACTGCTGCTTCCAGCTGCTGATGACCACGTGGGCTCCATCCTGGGCCAGGTGGCCGGCGGTGGCGAAGCCGATCCTGTGGGCAGAGATGGCTGTGGTGGCTTCAGCCCCTCCCCATCCTCCCCCTAGGAGCCTGATCATAAGACACAAATTGAGTTCCACAGTATGGCCCAAGAGCTGCCTCCAAATCCTTCCAAGCAGGGAGGAAAAACTATTGAATCTGACTATATATGGGGCCTTCACCAAGGCTATCCCATTGAAATCTCACTATGTATACAATCATATTTTATAGGTGAGAAAATTTTCACATTAATTTTGTTAAAGGGAGTTTTTATTTTTTATTTTTTCATTTTTTCATTTTTTTATTTTTTAAATTTTATTTTGTTATGTTAGTCACCATACATTACATCATTAGTTTTTGATGTAATGTTCCATGATTCCTTGTTTGCATATAACACTCAGTGCTGCATTCAATATGGGCCCTCCTTAATACCCATCACCGGGCTAACCCATACCCCCACCCCCACCCCCAAAACCCTCAGTTTGTTTCTCAGAGTCCATAGTCTCTCATGGTTCATCTCCCCCTCTGATTTCCCCCCCTTCATTTTTCCCTTCCTACTATCTTTTTTTTTTTTAACATATAATGTATTATTTGTTTCAGAGGTACAGGTCTGTGATTCATCAGTCTTACACAATTCACAGTGCTCACCATAGCACATACCCTCCCCAGTGTCCATCACCCAGCCACCCCATCCCTCCCACCCCCCACCACTCGAGCAACCCTCAGTTTGTTTCCTGAGTTTAAGAATTCCTCATATTAGTAAGATCATATGATACTTGTCTTTCTCTGATTGACTTATTTCCCTTAGCATAATACCCTCTAGTTCCATCCACATCGTTGCAAATGGCAAGATTTCGGGTTTTTGATGGCTGCATAATATTCCATTGTGTATATATACCACATCTTCTTTATCCATTCATCTGTTGATGGACATCTTGGCTCTTTCCATAGTTTGGCTATTGTGGACATTGCTGCTATAAACATTGGGGTGCCTGTACCCCTTCGGATCACTACATTTGTATCTTTGGGGTAAATTCCCAGTAGTGTAATTGCTGGGTCATAGGGTAGCTCTATTTTCAAATTTTGAGGAACCTCCGTACTGTTTTCCAGAGTGGCTACACCAGCTTGCATTCCCACCAACAGTGTAGGAGGGTTCCCCTTTCTCCGCATCCTTGCCAACATCTGTCATTTCCTGACTTGTTAATTTTAGCCATTCTGACTGGTGTGAGGTGGTATCTCATTGAGGTATTGATTTGAATTTCCCTGATGCCGAGCAATGTTGAGCACTTTTTCATGTGTCTGTTGGTCATTTGGATGTCTTCTTTGCAGAAATGTCTGTTCATGTCTTCTGCCCATTTCTTGATTAGATTATTTGTTCTTTGGGTGTTGAGTTTGATAAGTTCTTTATAGATTTTGGATACTAGCCCTTTATCTGATACGTCATTTGCAAATATCTTCTCCCATTCTGTTGGTTGTCTTTTGATTTTGTTGACTGTTTCCTTTGCTGTGCAAAAGCTTTTTATCTTGATGAAGTCCCAAAAGTTCATCTTTGCTTTTGTTTCCCTTGCCTTTGGAGATGTGTCTAGGAAGAAGTTTCTGCGGCTGAGGTCGAAGAGGTTGCTGCCTGTGTTCTCCTCAAGGATTTTGATGAATTCCTATCTCATATTTAGGTCTTTCATCCATTTTGAGTCTATTTTTTGTGTGTGGTATAAGGAAATGGTTAAAGGGAGTTTTTAAAACGAATATTTGTAAATGTGCTGGACACCCAGCCTCAACTGTAGAGAATCTTCAGCTGCCCAGCATTTTCTCCCTTGGTTCTAGCCAGAGACTTCTGATAGGAATTACTTTCTCTAAGCCCAATGGCTTTCTTCTGCTCTGCAGAGGAAAAACTTTCATGCTGAAAAAGATGTTCTGTCCCCTCTGCCTCTCCTTGCTTTAAGAGATCTGAAGCTGCTCTGATTGGGGCTGGCTGAGTCCCGATGATGAAAGGGCAGAAGGCATATTTCTCCTGTCTTGTGGAAACTATCTGGACTGCTTGGCATTTTGGATGTATTCATTTGTTATGAAGGCTGGGCACTGGGAGCCCACACAAAGATTTAAAACATCATGGGGGTCTGGGAAGCCTGGAATGATTAAGCAGTTCTAAAATTGAATGGTCCAAATTGGTGATGGTATAGACCATGAAAGGTCAAAAAGAAGATGGTGACCCCGAAGCACTCAACACCAGAAGCCTCCCTTCCTCATGCCTGCGGTAATGACTCGTTACAGATCATGGCTCCTTATGGCAGTTAGAGGATGAGTGGAATTGGAAGGACACTGGAAGAAATGTGACGAGAGGAGAGGTTCATCTATAAAAAGTCTCTGAGTTGGTCTTGAGATGTTGCCCTGCCCATTGCCCGAGTGCTGGTGGGCATTCTGCAGCCAGTGAAACCCCCGAGTCTGAGAGGCAAGTAGGTCTTGGGCTTCTCCCTGGTAGACCAGGACCCTAAAAGACCACAGTGATGTGCCTACGAAGGACAGGGAGAAAGGGCTATCCTGAGGATAACAAGTTAAATGTCTTTGGGTTACCCAGCAATTACGTGGCAGAGACTAGATTCCAACACTACTCTGATTGACTCAGAAGCAGCTGGTTTTCTAACTACAACCTTCTTGGAACCCAGAAACCAGATGTTTTAGAGAGAGTTGCTGAGATTTGGAGTTAGTTGTAAATGCTGGAGCTGTGGGGGTGTCAGGCAGGGATGTATGAGAAGGGCATTGACTGCCAACCCTGCTCTGGGATGGGGACACTAACATCTTGTGATATGCCAGTGAAGGATTCCCATTCGCTTACCCCTTTGTGGACCCAGTGATCACAGCCACTTTCTCAGCCAGGGCACAGCTCCTGTCTGCCCTATTGCTGCTCATTCTTGCTGAGAGGGGCACTGAGGAGCGATGAAGACCCTTAAAGGCCAATGATGTAGCTCTGAGCATGGCAGTCATTGACTTCCCTCTGTCTGGACCCATGCTGAGGAAGAACCTGGGAAGACAATCACACCAAGAAATACAATAGGATCTGTGTCTCCGTGCATCCTTCAAACTTCCCAGGGAAGTACAGAGCTGCTCGTGCCTTTCCATGACCTGTCCCCTGAAAGCCTTCCTCATCGTAGTGAACCACACCACTGCAGCAGATGTGGGTAGCCATGGTGCTGGGCTGCTTGTAGATGCCTGAGTGATTCTTGCCTGACACTTCCACACCCCCAAACAAGGAATATCACTCTACTCTTCTTAGACTCACCTTTGTACATCCCTTCACACATCCATTCTTCCACAAAGATGCTGCTTTGAACTTTTTCTCTACTTTCCCCAGCCTGCTGCAACCACCTGGCCCAAGCTCTTGTCATCTCCCCGATCTGCCACAACCTCCTCTCCTCTTCTCTCAGCTCCCCACTGAAACCACAGCCTTAGCCCCTGCATCAGAGATACCAAACTTGTTAACATTTGACAGGCAAGTTGCTTCTCCTCATCACAAATGACTCTCATCCAACTGTAGATAAAAGTCCAGCCACTCTCTTCTGGTTCCCAAACTTTTGTGGGGTCTCTACCCTCACCCCTCCTTCATACTATTCTGGTCCACCTGCCCAAAGATCCCATGGCACCTCTGCCATTGCAGCTGCATCAGCAACACCACATTTCTGCAACAACTTTCTCTCAACCCACATCTTTCACCTCCTTCTGGGGAGATCAAGGAATAATTGTCTCAGGTTGGCCCTGGAGATGGCCCTGGGAAACAATGTTAGGGGAGTGGAAGGAGAGAGATAGAAGGGAAGATTGTCCATAAGAGGTACATTATCAAATAGGTTACCTCTATGGGGATCTGAAGGTCAATCCTGCTGAAGAACTCTGAGCAATAGTTTTGAGTTTCAGAGTTATCCCACCCAAAAGGCAAGGGCACTGGGGACTTAGGGTGACCAGCCATTCCAGTTTTCCAGGAATGCAGGTTTTAGCACTGGAAGACCCATATTCCATGAAACTGCTCATGTCCTAAGCAAACCAGGATATTCGGTTCATCTCATGAGAGTATATTTCCAACTCCTGTCAGTCGTTTGTTGAGGACTGCTCCAGAGCAGCATTAATTCTGTAGCATTTTCAACCTGCTCCACCTGTGCTCAGAAACCTTCAGAAAAAGTCAAAGCTGCTTGCTGTTGGACATTGGGCTTCCATGGACAGAAAGGTGAGTGCCCGGGGGACATAAGCAGGACACCAACAGTGTCTGTTACATATGTCACATTTATTGACCATTATGTCCTAAGCATAGTGCTATGCACTCTACGTGATCTTTTTTTAAATATAATAATCATGATAGCATTTTGAGTTCATGGCAGTTACTATCCACATATTGCAGAACTGTAAACTGAAAGAAAGAGATAAATTGTTCAATCTGTCACCAGAAAGAGAAAAGCTCAGGTTCAAAACCAAGTCTACTGAATATAGTTTGCAATTTTAATATCTAAATTCTACTGCCTTCTCTGACTTCCTCAGGGAGGGGCTACTTGTTCTGAGCCCACAGAACTTATATATTTGTCTTGGCTACCCTTAAACTTTAAAAATAAACATATACTTACCATATGACCAACAATTGTACTCCTGGGCATTTATCCCAGAGAAATGAAAACATATGTCCACACAACATCATGCACATGAACATTTATAGAAGCTTTATTTGTATTAGCTAAGCTGGAAGTGACTCAAAAGTCCTTCAATGAATGGTTGAGCCAAGTGTGGTACATCTACCCAGTGGTATAAAATAAAATATATTTGATTTCCATCCTTGGTTCCTGGCACAGAGCTCCTAAAACCCTTGGGATTTTTTGAGTAATAGGGGTATCTTTTGTTATTCAGAAGGAGCCCCTTTCCAATCACAAACTGAGTTCATGCTAGTAAGGTGACTTGAGGTGGGGGTCCTAGATAGCCTCAGGATGGGGTTGGTCACCAGAAAAACCAAGTGATGAGGAAGTTGGAACCAACAGCTCCACCCACCCACCTCAGGAAGAGAGAGAGGGGCTGGAGGAGGAGCTCTATAAAAACTCCTGTATAATGAGGTTCAGAAAGCTTCTAGAAAAAGGTATTGAAACTAAACACACACACACACACACTCACTCACCTATACCTTGCTCTATACATTAATTCCACATGGCTGTTCCTAAGTTGTATCCTTTATAATAAACTGGTAAACGTAGGTAAACAAAATGTTTTCCTGAGCTCTGCAGGTCATACCAGCAAATCATCAAACCTAAGAAGGAGATTGTGGGGATTCCCAATTTGTAGCTGGTTGGTCAGAAGCATGGGTGACTTGGGACTTGTAATTGGTGTCTGGACTGGGAGGCAGTCAAGTGGGACCGGACCCTTAAACCTCTGGCATCTGACGCTAACTAGTTAATGTCACAATTGAATTACATTATTGGGCACCCAGCTGGTGTTGAAGACTTGGTTGGTGTAAGAAAACACTCTAGAGCAATAAAAAGAAACAAACTACTGATATGTGCAACAATTTGGATGGAGCTCAAGGAAATTATGTTGAGTGAAAAAGGCAATTCCATTAATGATTCCACTAATATAGCATTCTCAAAAGGACAACATTATACATATGGAGAAGAGATTTGTGGTTGCCAGGGGTTAGAGATGGGGTTGGGGGAGGCAGATGGGTGTGGCTCTAAAGAGGTAGCATGAGGGATATTTGTGGTGATGGAACAATTCTGTATCTCAGTTGTGGTGGTGGCTTCACAAATCTGCATGTGATAGCAGTGTAGCATCACCCACACAAAAGATTGCATATGAGACTGGTGAAATCTGAGTAAGATCTGTGGATTGTATCTATCAGTTTCCTGGTTTGAATACTGTACTATCATTTAGAAGATGGGTAGGAAGTAGGAAGTTGTGGATAAAGGGTACACAGGACCTCAACTTCCTCTGAACTTAAAACTGTTTCAACCTAAAAGCTTTTAAAGAGCTTCACTTGGCTCTGACTTGTAGAAAACTACTGAACTAAGCTCTATAGGAGAATAAAATACAAATTCATTAATTGGGGCTATTTTTATATTTCTAGAATCACTTTAAAGCAATTATTTAGTAAAGCAGACACCTACTCTGTAATATGTACTCCTGCCTCTTAATAAGGGAGGTACATCTTTCATCATTAGTCTTTACAATTGGACAGAGTGGGGGAATAAGGCACAAGCTTGGCTGTTGAGACCGAGCACAGCACAAACAAGTATCTGGTCTCTGGGAGATGAAGTGAGACAGAGTGAATACCCAGGGCAGAAGAGGTGAGGAAGCACCTGTGAAAGGAGTGGGGTGGAGCTTGAAGCTACTAGTCCCGTCATCTTTGTAGCTAGGGCTGAGAATGCTGCAGGCACAGAGTCTAGTCAGAGTGGGCCTGAGGTGGGATAGAGAGGCGGCCAGCAGCAACAGAGCCGAGCGCCTGGGTAAGGTGGGACGCTGAGGTAAGGCCATGGGATTTGGGGCTTTCTCTGATGGACAAAAAAAAAAAAGCTCATGGAGGTTTTTAGAAATTGATAGTTTTTATATAAATGATGATCACACTCAAGGAGGCATAAATTCCATTTGAGGCCCTACAGGCTGAAATAGCTAATACTTGTTTCTTTAGTGTTCATTTTTTGGTCTTATTCCTATTCCATTTTCTGAGTGGTCTATCTAGGTCTTTCTACCACTATTAAGCCCCCACACAAGTAGAGAAGTAATATAGATAGCTAACCTAACCCTTCTTAGGGAACAACATCATAGGTCTCTGAGACTAGATAAGTTCACATCTGTATTCAACATAAAAGCTTGAAACAACCAGGCACTTTCTACTTAAATCTCTGGGTTTCAAAACAAGTTCAATCTTGATCTCAAGGAGTGTTATGGATTGAATTGTGTTTTCCCCCCCAACCCCCACATTCATATATTGAGGCCCTAACCTCCATTACCTCAGAGTGTGGCTTGGGAGTGGAGATGGGGCCTTTAATGAGGTGATTAAGTTAAAATGAGGCCACTAGGGTAGAACTTAATCCAGTCTGACCACTGTCCTTATAAGAAGAGGACATTTGGATACACAAAAGAGACACCAGGGATGTGTGCACACAAAGAAAAGTTCATGTGAGGACACAGTGAGAAAGCAGACATCTGCAAGCCAAAGAGAGAGGCCTCAGGAGAAACCAAATCTGCCAACACCTTGATCTTGGATTTCCAGCCTCCAAAATTGTGAGAAATAAATTTCTGTTGTTTAAGACCCCATCTGTGGCATTTCTGTTATGGCTGCCCTAGTCGACTAATACAAGAAGAAACCTCAGTAATATTCCTTAACACCTTATATTATTACCCATTAATCTTCCTTAACCTCCCTTTTAACAAAAAAAAGTACACTACAGATTTCCTTTTTTTTTTTAAGATTTTTATTTATTTATTCAGAGAGAGAGAATGATAGAGAGAGAGCATGAGAGGGAGGAGGGTCAAAGGGAGAAGCAGACTCCTGGCTGAGCAGGGAGCCCAATGCAGGACCTGATCCCGAGACTCCAGGATCATGACCTGAGCCAAAGGCAGTCGCTTAGCCAACTGAGTCACCCAGGCGCCCACACTACAGGTTTCTGACAAGCAAAAAGAATCTCAGGAGATAGAGAATAGAAAGGCAGGGCACCTGGGTGGCTCAGCTGGTTGAGCATATGACTCTTGATCTCAGCTCAGGTCTTGATCTCAGGGTCATGAGTTCGGGCCCCACGTTGGAGCCTACTTAAAAAAAAGAAGGAGGAGAAGGAGGAGGAAGGAGAGGAGAAGAAGAAGAAGAAGAAGGAGGAGGAGGAGGAGGAAGAGGAGGAGGAAGGAGGAGAAGAAGAAAGAGAAGAAGAAGAGGAAGAAGAAGGAAGAGGAGGAGGAGAAAGGCAACTGTGAGCCTCAGACTCATGAATTTGAAGAGAGCAAAGGTATCTCTGGTGATATAAGTGAGATGGGCTAGGCTTCCACAGGTTGGGGTGGGGTCAGAAAGCCAAAGTCATATGGCAGGAAGCTGTAAAAAACAATCATATCCATGTTTTCATACTCCCTCCTTGATCTTCTGACACTAATCATGGAACAAAATATATGTCCCTATTTTTGGTCCAGAAAACGTGGTCACTATTGCTGTACCTCCCCCTCCGAAAGAGAATGGTGTGACCAGGAGCAGCTGGCCTGCATCCACAGTCATTCATGTGATATAATACTTTACATTCCCACTTTTGGACTATGCCTAGTACGGGTTGATTTACCATCTTTGTTTTCAAAGACGTAGAATCCAAAAGAACCATGATAACATATAGAGACTTGTATGTTCTATGCATGCTATGTATTTTACATATTCATAAATACACAAAGTACACAAATATGTGTTATATATGATACGTCTTTGTGTGTTGTATGTTAGTAGATCTGGAATGATGCAACTGGGATTTGCTAGGATTCTGCAAAAATCTTGACATCCACCTAAAACATGTGAAAATAGATTTATGAAAAGGGACCTTTATTGTCTTATTTGTAACAGGTGAAAAAATAGATAAAATTTAAGTGCTGAATGTGGTATGTTACCTGACGGGATATATGCAGCCATTAAAAAATGGTGTTTATAAGTAGTTTGTAATAATATGGTAATGCTTCAGTTAAAATGCTAGCTGAGAATCATGACACAAACTTTTATGTACAGAACAACTGAAATTATATTAACATAAATGTCTACATAGAAAAATGCTTGAAAGTAAATAAGCTGTATGGAATAAAAGTGACAGATTAAATATGTACTTCAGCCTTCCCCTTCACCACAAATCACTAGATGAAAAGATATTTTTAATAAAGAAAGAAAGAAAACAAATCCAAAGCAATAAGGTTAAAAAGCAATCTTGATAGGGCGCCTGGGTGGCTCAGTCGTTAAGCGTCTGCCTTCGGCTCAGGTCATGATCCCAGGGTCCTGGGATCGAGTCCCACATCGGGCTCCCTGCTCGGCGGGAAGCCTGCTTCTCCCTCTCCCACTCCCCCTGCTTGCGTTCCTGCTCTCGCTATCTCTCTCTCTGTCAAATAAATAAATAAAATCTTTTAAAAAATAAATAAATAAATAAAAATAAAAAGCAATCTTGATAAAAATTATGAGGAATTCTTAAAAGATAGGTAGGGTCACCTTGCAAGTGAAAATCACAGTCCAACTTGCCTTCAGGGGAGGACAGTAGTAAAAAGCAGGAGCAGCTGCAGGTGTTCCAAGCTCAGAGACAACAGACAAAAAGAGTAGGAGGGGCTTGGGCAATTGTCAGGACAGAGGTACTTGCATTTGGAGGAGTCAGGCCATTAGATCTCTTCTCCGAATCATTGCCATTTTGCCAAGCACTTCTTGAGGAAAAGCATCAATGCTGAGAAGGTAATCATAAGAAGGCCAGAAGCAATTTGGATTAATCCAATAAAAGGAATGAAAGAAGAAAAAAAAAGCCTCGTGAACAGCACAAAACAAGATTTTAAGAATAAGTCCAAATGTATGTGAATGTTCACAATAAATGAGCATGGGTTAAATTCATCTATTAAAAGATGGAGTTTCTCAAATTAAATCTTTTTAAAGCCCAGCTAACTACAGTTCACAAGAGACAAAGCTAGAACAAAATGGCATAGGAAGATTGACAATAAAGGAATAGATGAAGGGGGCCTGGGTGGCTCAGTCAGTTGGGTGTCCGACTCTTGGTTTTGGCTCAGACCATGATCTCAGGGTCATGAGATCCAGCCCACATGGGGCCCTGTGCTCAGTGGGGAGTCTGCTTGAAATTCTCTCTCTCTGTCCTTCCCCCTACTCACACATGCTCTGTCTCTAAAGTAAATAAATAAATCTTTTTAAAAAAAGGAATAGATGATATAGCAGGCAAATATTAAAAGGTAAACAAATATGACAATAATATAATTAGACAAAATATAATTTGAGACAAAAGCCTTAAGATGGAAAATGATTAATAATTGATATTAATAAAATATATAGGAAACAAAATTATAATTGTCATTAACCTTTATGTACTTAACATGTAAGCTTAAAATTGGCAAATCCACAAAGTTAGTGGGTAACTGTAACACATATCTTTCTGAAATCACATTTCAATAGACAAGATGTAAGTAAGAAAATATACAGAATTTTAAATAATAATTAACAAGAAAATCTCAATAAATTCTGAAGAGCAGAAATCATGTGGGTCACCCATATCCATTCACTTACATGCAATAAATACAGAAATTAACATAAAAGTATAGACCACCCCCAAAATATCATATACAGAGAAGTTTTAAGTTTCCTTATAAAATAACTTTTAGAAGAAGAAATCAAAGCAGAAAACCACTATTTAGAAATGAACAACAATGCGAGCACTTTGCAGAAGAACAAAACCCTATCAAATATGGTCAAAGCATGAGCTGGAGGACAAAGTGTAATTTTTAAGAAAGGAAACAGTTGAAAATAATGGCATGAGATTTCAACCCACGGAGTTAGTAAAAGAAAAACAGCAATAAACCCAAAGTGGAAAGAATAAAAGATATATAAATACAAGCAAAAAGAAATAAACAAATAAATAAAAGCAGAAATTATGAAACTGAAAACAAAGAACATCAACAAGTGAATGGAAAAGAAATACACTAAATTCTAAAGGGGGTTTTCCTTTGGTGGTGGGACTGTGATTTTTTTCCCTTGAATTTTTACTCTTATTTACTTCCCAAATTTTCTATAAAAAGTAACATTGCTTTGATATTTAAAAGTCTACTATTTTAAACTGCCCAGTTCCTTCTTGGAGAAATGGCTGCTTCTAGGGCTGGAGCAGGAAAAATACAAGAGGAGCCTGGGACATCATGTAGTGCCAGAAAGTAAACAATTGCAAAAAAAATAAATAGAATAAAATAATAATAATAAAAGCAAACAAACAAACAAATAAAAGGAAAGAAAAAACGAAAGGATATGGAAGGGTGTCAAAGGACAAAGGAGCCAAATTGAAATAGCTGGAACAAATGAGCAACAAAATAAATAATGTAGTTTTGAATTTTAATCTAACGTATAAAATAAATATACATGTGTCGAGAAAAAATGACTAAATAAATAACTAAATGATGTAGAAGAAATAAGCCTTCTTCCTAGAAGAATTCCAAATAATATTTCATTTGCGCGAGCTAGAGAGGAATCCCTCCTCCCCCACCCTGAGGGTAGACTGGACTTGGAGTCTTGCTTCCAAAGAATCGAGTGTAGAAAAGGAACAATAGTAACTTCACAGTGGAGAAACCCAGCAGACACTGCCCTAACCAAGTGATCAAGGTTCACATTGCCATATAAGTCATGCGCTGTCATGGATGCCCTGATATGATGAGATATGAAGAGTACTTCACCTTCAGGGTATTCTTCTCCCAAGTCCAGCATCCCTGCTCGGTCGTGAGAAAAACATCAGACCAACCCAAACTGACCTCACAAACTGAGGTCAATGTCTTGACCAATACTCTTCAAAACTGTTAAGGTCATGAAAAACAAGACTGAGTAAATGTCCGGGATAGGAAGGGAGTAAGGAGACATGAGGATTAAATACAATATGGCATCCTGGATTGGATCTGGGCACAATGAAGGGACATTAGTGGAAAAATTGGAGAGCTGTGAGTAAAGCAGGTAGGTTAGTGTGATATTGTAACAGGGTTTATTTCTTAGTTTGGGTGAATGTGCCATTGTTTTACATAAAATGTTAACATTAGAGGAAAACAAATGAAAAATGTACAGGAACAAAACAGGGTTTTGTTCTTCTACAAAGTGCTCACATTGTTGTTCATTTCTAAATAGTGATTTTCTGCTTTGATTTCCTCCACAGGAACTCTGTGTACTAGCTTTGCAACTTTTTGGTAAATCTAAAATTATTCCAAAGTAAAAAGTTAATTAAAAATATTTTTTACCAGCTATACATACCTTAGAGGATTTTGAGAATCCTCTAAGAATTTGGCAATGATTATTAAAGCAGTGAATAGTAAAAATCTGCTACTAAAATTTTGCAACTGGGCGCCTGGGTGGCTCAGTCGTTAAGCATCTGCCTTCGGCTCGGGTCATGATCCCAGGGTCCTGGGATCGAGTCCCACATCGGGCTCCCTGCTCGGTGGGGAGCCTGCTTCTCCCTCTCCCACTCCCCCTGCTTGTGTTCCCTCTCTCGCTGTGTCTCTCTCTGTCAGGTGAATAAATAAAATCTTTAAAAAAAAAATTGCAACTTTAAATTAGCTGTACATTTAGAGATTTTAGGTAACTTGTATGAAAATCGGACTATTCTGAAATTATCTGAAATAATATGCTCTGATTACACTGTGGAAACCTCTAGACACACTTGCAAGGTGCCGGGATTCACAGAAGGGCTCAGATGGAGCCCTCACCTCCCTCCCATGCCTAGCCCTGCCAGAGCCCCCCTGGCATGCTCTTTGAGGATAGGGACAGTTGGCCCCAGGGTGCCTCTGGCATGGCTGATAACTTACTACCACAGCAGGGAGTAGGGATTTGAGCTGATATCTCTGGTACATAGAAATAAAGAGGTTAGCACTTCCTCTGTTAAGGACTTGAGTCCCATCCTTAAGACCCTCCCTGTCCATACTTTGGCCCTCCTGGGGGTGACCAGTGCCTACCACCACACCCCCCAACCTGGCCAATCTTAAATCTTGCAGAGAAGGGATGGTGCTGAGAAGAGGCTCTGGCCTCTAGTCCTTCTAGAGGACTCTGGCCTCTCCAGTCTCTACAGCCCTTTGTCCCCAGGGGTATCAGTGGAAGAAATAGACAAGCCTACCTGGGGCCAATGAACGCAAGTGCTTTCCTCTGATCCTTGAACAGAAACCTGAGGCTGTAGGAATCATGAAGCTCTGCTGATCACCCCGAGTATTCTGCTATATAAGAGCTTCATCCCGTTTCTTCTTGTCTTTTAGGACACTCCCCTTAAGCGCACCCTGTTCCCTGACCACCACACTCCCTAGCCCTTTTTTGAGTCATGAAAACATTTAAGCAAAATGTGATCTCCTTAGTATCACCTGTAATATCCCTGAATAACCCCTCCTAAGGCAAGATCCTGCCTCCCCAGCTAGATTCCCAGTAGCAAAAGTTCCTGGAGGAAGAGAGGGGTTCACCTTCCCAGGAGACTGCAGACAGAGGGGCATGGGGTAATGATTGCAGTAAGAGGAGAGGACCCAGGAAAGGGAGCGCACAGTACATGGGCTGTGTGTGTGTGCACGTGCGAGCCTGACAGGAAGCCATAAATATCTATTTGTTAAATTAATATTTATATATTACACAGGAAAAGGAGAGGCAGGTTTCCAAATGCCCTTATGGCCTAGAGAGAGCCTGGGCGGGGTGGGGGCGGGGGGGCGGGGAACAGAGTCACAGATTGGAGCACTGGAGAGCTATGGCCACAGAGAAATATTTTAGGGGGTTTTTGTCAATTTCAGCCCATTCTAGACTAAGCTACCAGGCCCATCTCCTCTTGATGCACATTTGTCAAGATGAATTATATGTTTCTACGAGTGGCACGTTCATATTTCTGACATCTGTTTGGAAATTCTACTCATCCTCTGCAGCTGTCCTGATACTGAGGGCACTGTTATGCAATTTTTAGGTGTTCCAGAAGTACTTACAAATTGACAGACTGACGCTGAACCGTGGGATTACATGAGCCTTAAAAATGTGTTTATCTGATCTCTGAAAGTGCTGTTAATCTTACATATGCCATGGACTTTTTCTATTGTGAAATATTTCGAGTGAACAGCAAAGAACAGTCATACAGCCAGCACCCACATTTCACAAATATTAACACTTTGCCGTATTTCATTTTTTTTAAGTAAAACATTACAAATTGAGTAGAAACCCCCTTTTGTGCTTCTCCAAGATCCTACTCCCCTCTCCCGACTCTCCCCAGAGGAGGCCACTGTCCTAAAGTTGTGCGCATCCTTCTTGTCCACGTTTTTACATTTATTTTTTAAAGATTTTATTTGTTTATTTGAGAGAGAGAGAGAGAAAGCATGAGCAGGAGGGAAGGGTAGAGGGAGAAGCAGACTCCCCGCCAAGCAGGGAGCCTGATACGGGACTCAATCCCAGGACCCTGGGATCATGACCTGAGCCGAAGGCAGACGCCCAACCGACTGAGCCACTCAGGCGCCCACATTTTTACATTTTTATTACACTTACATTCATAAATCATAGGTATTGTTTTGCTGGTTTTTATGCTTTACCAAATATGGTATTACCACACTATACCTATCATACTGCAATTTACTGGTTTTCATCAACTTTATGTTTTTGGAATTGAACTGCAACACGTGCATCTCTAGTCCATTCACTTTCACTGCACAGAACAGGGTGTTCTCACCATATGAACACACACAATTATCCATTTTCATGTGGATGAACATTTTGGGTTGCTTTAATTTTTGTCCATCACCAAAAATGCTGCCGTAAACATCCTGTGCACATCTTGCACCACACACGTGTGAGCCCTCCCGTAGAGTTTATATTGGAAGAGGGAGGCTGGGTCAAAGGGCACACACATCTTGATCTTTACTATATTTTACCAAATTTGTTTTCCCACGCCGTTGTACCAATTTACACTTGTATGAGAGCACCTATTTCTCCACGTCACTCTTAATGCTTGTGCTATCAGACATTTCCACTTTCGTCATCCTCATAAATGTGAAATAGCATCTCATTGTAGTTTGCATTCTCCTGATTACCAATGCAGTTGGTCCTCTTTACATGTTTGAGGGCCATTCATGGTTCCTCTTCCGTAAACTGATGGGCTGTTCATTCCCTGTCCACTGTTTATTGGGTTGGTTGGTTGTTTCTCATTGATTTTTTTTTATTTTTTTATTGTTATGTTAATCCCCATACATTACATCATTAGTTTTAGATATAGTGTTCCATGATTCATTGTTTGTGCATAACACCCAGTGCTCCATGCAGAACGTGCCCTCCTCAATACCCATCACCAGGCTAACCCATCCTCCCACCCCCCTCCCCTCTAGAACCCTCAGTTTGTTTTTCAGAGTCCATCGTCTCTCATGGTTCTTCTTTCTCATTGATTTTTAAGGGTTATTTGCACATTCTGAGTGCAAATTTTAGTGGACCCCTATTTTTTTCAGTCATCTGTCCTCCAGGTTATCACTCCTCATTCTTTGAAGATTTTAGCACCTGGTTCATTGTCTCCCTTCCCAGTACTCAGTTACTGGGGATTTCAATACCAACAAGGATGATCTTCTTGGTTCCTGATCCCCTCGCTCCCAGTGATCCTATCTTTACCCTTTCCCAAGCCACCTGCTTCCAGTCATGCCTGAGACCTTGCCAGTTACCAACAATCACATTCCCTCCTTTCTCTTGATAACAAGCATCCCCCTGTTCAATACTTAGCTTTCAGCACACTGCCTCCAATAGCCTGACTTCAACAATTCTTCAACTCTAACAGAACCTGCTTTCCACTGACCTGCCGATTTTAATACCCCACACCCCTTCGAGTCCTCACCCCCTCCCCTATCTGGCTTAGAATCCACATTCCATCATTATAGTTTCTTCTCTGTATGTGTAGTTGTTCTCTTGCTCCTCTTTTCCTCCCTTGAACTTTTCTGGAAGAACCCCAACACTGAATAAATATAACTCTCCATTCACTCCCCAATAGCACATCAGCAAATGATGGTTGCTAGGGAAAAACACACAAGCATGGTGATACTCATAACCACTAACCTTAGGAGGGTCTTCAGGGCTGTCCTTCAGCTCCACTTCCCTAATTGATTCACTCTCTCATAGTCTTATAGACAATTATTTCATATCCTCTCCTCTTCCCTCAAATTTCCAAAGCCTCCCATATCCTTACTTTTAGCTGTTGACCTTGCTTCTGATTGTACGGGGCATATAGAAGCACTCTAAAAAGTATTACCGACCCCAATTCTCTGCTTTCCCTTCTGTTACAGTGGATAAAGTGGCAGGGCTCCCATGCAAAGCCAGTGCCTCCACTTTTGCCCTGGGTCCCATTCCTCCTCACTTCCTCGAAGACACTGTCTGTACTGGATCATTCTCACCAGCATACACTCTGTATATCTTCTATGTTAAAAGAAATAAACATAAAACCCAAAACTCACTTAATACATGTCTCCCTCAACTCTCATCCCATTTCCCCTCCTCCCTCTAGAGGAAAACTCCTCAAAAAGATCATCTATACTCATCCTCTCCCCTTGCTCTTCTGTCCTTTCTTGAAACTAGGCCCAACAGGCTTTCATCACCACCACTCGATGAAACAATCAGCAAGGCTGTGGATGACCTCCACTTGGCCAAATCTAACGATAAATGTTCGGTCCTCATCTTAGCCTCTCAGCAGCATCTGACATAATTGCTCCCTCCTTCTTGATATACCTCCTTCTCTTTGGTTCTCTTCAAATCTCATTGAATGCTCCTTTACTTGGTGCTTCTTTTCCTTCCCAGATCTAAAATTGGAGCACCCCGGGGCTCAGGCCTCAGACCTCCTTTCCTCTATGAACATTAATTCATTAGGGAATCCCATCCAGCCCATGGTTTCATACATCACCTGTAGAGTGGCCACTCTCAAACTGACATTTGTGGCTTCACCTTCTTACCTGAACTCCAGACTCATGTACCAGTTAGTTCCTACTCGATGTCCGATAAGCATCTCTAACTTAAGATGTTTAAAACCAGGTTCTTAATGCTGATGATTTCAATGCCACAAGCCTACTCCTCCTGCAGGGTTCACCATCTTACTAAAAAGCATCATGTTAACCCAGTTGCTTGGGCCTTGGAATCTCTAGACTTTGACCTCTCCCTTTCTCTCCCATCCTATGTCAGCAAATTATATCTTTTCTACCTCCAAAATACATCAGAATGCATGCACTTCTTACTACCTCCACCACCATCATCCAGAGACAAGTCATCGTCTCTTGCCTGGACTATTAGAATGACCTACTAACTGAACATCCTGTCCCTTTCACCTTTACCCCTCTCCAGTCCACTCTCCACACAGTAGCTAGAGTAATCCTTATAAACTGTTAGCTGTATCTTGTCATTCCTTAGCTCAAATCCTCCAGCGGTTCCCCACACCCTTCAGATGTCCTTATCAATGGCCTTGCAGGCCCTGCATACCCAGTCCTCCTACTTCCTCTTCTACCTTCTCTTCTATCACTCTTTCCCCCACCTCCTCCAGATATACTGGCCCTCTTGTCCCTCAATGACCAAGTATACTCCTGCTTCAGAGCCACCGCTCAGGTGGGTCATTCTGCCTGAAAATTTCTTCATCTGGATATCCATATGCCAAACTCACCTTATCGGGGTGGCCTTCCTCAGCCACACCTATAAAATAGCAGCTCCACTCTATACTCTATCCCTTTATCCTTTCTTTTCTCCCCATGGCACTTACCATCACCTGACATATATTTATTTGTTTGTTGGAAATGCAAACCATCGCAAGAATATCAACTTCCGTTTATTCACTGCGAGGTACTAGGTACTAGGCTAGGTATATAGCACTAGGCTAGGTATATAACAGAAGCTCAATAAATATTTGTTGAATGAATGAAAAAATGGACAAATTATTTTTCTTAAAAGTTTTACAGTTTTGCATTCTCAAATTTCTATTTATTTTTGTATGCGGTTTGAAGTAGGGGTCTAATTTATTTTTTTTTCTATTTTTTAAAGATTTTATTTTATTTGAGAGAGAGAGAGAAAACAAGCTGGGAGGAACCGGAGAGGGAGAGGATAAAACAGACTCCCCACTGATCAGGGAGCCCAACTTAGGGCTCCATCCCAGGATCCTGGGATCACGACCTGAGCCAAAGGCAGACACTACCGACTGAGCTATGGAATCTAATTTATTTTTATGTGGAAAACCAATCATGCCATTAATATTTATTGACTAGTCCTTCTTCTCCTCCATTGGCTTGTATAATCTCATTTCTGTTATTTCTCAAACTTTCATCCATGTGAAAGTTTGTTTTTGGTCTCTCTATCTGTCCTATTGGTCTATTTGTCTCTTTTATTTACCACAGCATTTTAATAAGTCTTGATATATAGTTAGGCAAGTAACGCCGTCTTTTTTTTATCATCAAAATTGTTTTTGCTATTCTTAAAGTTCCATCCTCCCATATGAGTTCCACTAAGAAACAAAACAAACTATTGAAATTTGGATCAGAATCTCATTGACCTCATAGATTAAAATGGGGACAAATACGCATCTTCATGTTATTGAACCTCCCCACGTGTAGTAGATCTCTCTACTTAGATCTTCGTTTCGCTCTTCAAAAATGGTTTATATGTTTCTCTGTAAAGATGGAGCAAACTCTATGTTATTTTTACTCTTAGCTATCTGATAGATTTTATGAATGGTACCCTTTTCTCTCTAACATTTTTAACTGGTTGTTATGTTGTAGGACAACATTACTGATTTTGCACGTTGATCTTGCAGCTAGCAAACTGCTGACTTATTTTATTCGTTCTAATATCTTGTCATAGATTCTATGCATTGGCAAATAAATAGAGTTTTTCTCATCCTTATGAATTCTTACATCTTACCTCCTTCTCGTATTTTATTGTATTGATTAAAACCTCCAGTATAAGATTGAATAGTAGGAGTGCTGCAGGCATCCTTTTCTTATTACTGAGTCCCATGGGAATATAGTTAGGATTCACTTTTAAATGCTATTTATTATAGATGTTTGGTAGGATTCTATATCGGGTTAAGAAAATTCCCTTCTAGTCCTAGCTTGCTAAGAGTTGCTTTTTTTTTAAATCCTGAATAGATCTTAAATTCTATAGAAAAAATTTTTTTGCTTCTATTGAGATGATCATGTGGATTGCTCCTTTGATCTCTTAAGGAACTGGATTACAGTGATACATTTTCTGCTGGTGAACATCCTTGTATTCTTAGGATAAACTCTACATGGCCATGATTTATTTTGTATATAACACTGCACCAGAATTGGTGAATGGAAAAGTCCTTATGTTGCAATATGCTGTATAGTGATGGCCTTCAGCATCCTCTTCATACAGTAGCTTGGAAAAATATCAGAATTTAATTGCCATCAGATTTCAGTAAGAAAAAAGGACTTACCTGCAGAAAACAATGGAATGAATGGTTAACCCTTTTATCTCTGAACATTGAATGAGATAAATTTGCAGTTGCTGTCCTCTATTTTGTATATACTACCACTATCACTTTAGAATTTTTGCATCCATGTTCCTCATTGAGATTGGTTCATAATTGTCCTTTTCCTGGTTTAGAATTGATTATTTAAAAACCAAATGGAAGTTTAGCTTCCACTTAGAATGTACAAAGCTACAAGAAAACATTAACTCCCACCCTAGCAATGAAAAAAATATAGATAATGTATAGAATCATAACTTTCCTAGACCCCATCAGAAAGCTAAGGCAACCACATGAGCTGAATGCTGAACACTGAGAAGATCAGTGAAGGAAAGATGGGACACATGAACTGTTTCACTTTTGTCAAAGTAGGGGAGGAAGAGGCTGCCATAAAAGTGGGTAGGATGAAAGCAGCAAAAATTTTAATGAATTCTTTAAGACCGAGTGTGGGCTAACATGCAATCTAGAACAGAGTTGCTCAGCTTTAGCTCTATTGACATTTTGGACAGGATAATTATTTGTTGTGAAAGGCTCTCCCAGGCATTGTAGAATATTTAGCAGCGTTCCTGGTGTCTCTCTACTAGATGCCAGTAGTACCCACCCCTTCCCTCCTATTGTGATCATCAAAAATATCTTCAGACATTACCAGATATCCCTTTGGGGGCAAAATGCCCCTGATTGAGAACCACTGGTTTAGAACCATGAACACCCATACACAAGAGAGTCTGAACTCACTCACAACCTCTTTTCCAAAGGCCTCCACCAAGTGCTGATGAAAAAGACAGGTGCAGAGAGAACCCCACATTAAAAAGCAAAGATTGTCAGATTACATACAAAACATGACCCAGCTAATATGTGGTCCACAAGAAACTCACTCCGAAAACGAAGAAAGGGTTTAAAAGTTAAAAGATGGAAAAGGGAGATCATGCAAGCACCACTCAAAAGAAAGCTGGAGGAGCTATAATAGTACAAAAAAGTACACTTCAGAACAAAGACTATTGCCAGGGATAAAGAAGAACATTATTACATAATGAAAAAGGGATCACATTAGCAAGAAGATGTAACTATCCTAAATGCGTATGCATCTAAAAACAGAACTTCAAAATAGATAAAGCAAAAACGGTTAGGATTAGAAGGAGAAACAGGATAATCTGCATTTATCGTTGAAGGCTTCAACACTACTCTCTCAGTAATTGATAGGACAAGTAAATGGAAAAACAATGAGGATATGAAAAACCTGAACAAATACTGTCAACCAACTTGACCTAACTGACATGTATAGAACACTCCACTCAACAAGAGCAGAATATACCTTGTTTTTTCCGAGCACACATGAAACATTCATCATGATAGACCATATCCTGGGCCAGAAAACAAGTTCCAACACACTGGACAAGATTGAAATATTATAAGTATGTCCTCTGGCCTCGACAAGATGAAACTAGAAGTAAATAACTAAGGTATTTGGAAAATCTCTAAACATCTGAAAATGAAACAACGCATTGCTAAATACCCAGACATCAACAGTGATTTACAAGAGAAATTAGACAATATTTTAATTGAATGAAAATGAAAACACAAATATATCAAAATTAGGGGGATGCAAATGAGTATCACCGTTCCCTCTCTCTCTCTGTCTCTCTTCCAAAACAGTCTGTATTTTAAAAAAATGATCCATTTCTAGTTGATAAAACACATCTTTAACACCATCTTGTCCTGATGTTTTTATTGAGAAGGGGCAGGAAGACAGAGTTTGATTAATTATTGTTTTGTTTTCTCTAATAATTTTTTATTTTTTCAAGTTTTCCTGATGCCAAACAATCTGTTTGTTCTTTCACTGATAAGATTGCTCCTACATTTGCACTCTTCAGAAGGAAAGGAAGGTTACAAGGGGACGAGGACCCTCACTGGGATGCAGACCCACAATGCGGGCCTGGCAATCCCTGGCATGCCTCGTGGGATGGTAAGATGAGGGGATTCCTGCCTTCTCTTGACAGCTCAACCTTGGAAGAAAGCCTATGCCTTACCCCATTCTAGATGACATGGAAGTCATCCACAGCCTTGACACACAATAGGTGGGGACCAAGAATGGACACATCTCACCAAATATTATTTGTACATTCTCTCTTTTCTTCAATCAGCTTTCCCCCCACCCCCTGGTTTGTCTATTCTACTAGTAATTTTTTTTTTAAGATCTTATTTATTTATTTGAGAGAGAATGTGTGCGCGCGAGCATGAGTCGGGGTGGAGGGGGGGTGGGAGGGTGGGGAGGAGAGAGGGAGAGGGAGAAGCATACTCCTTGTTGAGAGGGAGCCCGATCCGGGGCTCAATCCCAGGACCCTGAGATCATGATCTGAGCCGAAGGCAGATGCTTAACCGACTGAGCCACCCCGGTGCTCCTTATTAGTCATTTTAAAAGACCTAGTTCTTAGTTTAGCCAATTATCTCTGTAGTTTTTTCCTTTCTATGGAGATGAGAGGATGATGGTGGTGGTTTGGTCTCATGTAGCTGTTGTTTGGTTTGTTGGTTTCAGCCTCCCACTACTCCCCTCCACCAGCATCTCAGTTCCCCTCCAGTGGCAACCAGTGTTACCAGTTGCTTTTTTACCTATTCTTTCAGCAAGATTTGTGCATGTATGAACAACTACGTATAAATCGTACTTGTGTAGTTGTAACTCCTTCTTATAAAAGAGTGGCATATTGTGCACACTGTCCTGCCCATTACTTTCTTCACTTAATAATATATTTTGGAAATGATTATGAATCACTACATACTGAGAATCCTCATTCTTTTTAATAGTTGCACACAGCATTTGTATTTTATGACTGTTCACTGAATTGTAATCAATCTTTTGCTTTTATAAATAATAGTATAATTAATAGCCTTTTTCATACATTGTTTTGTTTGTATCTGTAGAATAAATTAGGAGAAGTGAAATTGGTAGGTCAAAAGGAGTTTGCTTGTGTTATTTTCTTCCATATTGCCAAATTGCCAAATTGTCAGATGTTGTATGGATTTGCACTGCTGCCTGTTTCATCACACCCTAAACACCAGCTAACCCAGTGCTCAATCAACTTATTGGATCTTTACCAATCTGATCATTTTAAAGTGGTGAGGGTGATTAAAAGGTACAAATTTCCAGTTACAAAATAAGTCATGGGGATGAAAAGTACAACATAGGGAATACAGTCAATAATATTCTAATAACAGTATGGTGACCACTCTTATCGTGGTGAGCATGCACAATGTACAGAATCATTGAGTCACGATGTTGTACACATGAAACTAATATAATATTACATCAACTATACTTCAATAATAAAAATTTTTAAATAAATGAGTTAATTAGATAAAAATGGCATTTCAGCATAGTTTAAAACTCCATTTCTTTCTGTACTGCTGAAATTGAGCATTTTCTGTGAACATCTATTCATATCCCTGGCCCATTGTTTTTTCTAAGAGTTTTTGTCTTTTTCTTATTGATTTGTAGAGGTTCTTTATGCATTAGGGAAATAAGGGCTTAGCCTATCCTACTTTCCTCCAGCTTGTTACTTTCTGTTTTAACTTTACTTACACATAAATAAAGCCCCTTGGTAGAGTCTTCCCTGGATAATTATGTACTGGTGTTTTTATTCTCATTAATTCTTTATTGTCTTAAATTTCATATGGTTTGACCTAATATTGCTACTCCAACTTTCTTCAGTTAATAATTGACCACTCTTTCTTCTCCATCCTTATATTTACAACATTTGCAACCACTTTTTTCCCTCTGCCTCTTGTCATCAGCCTATAACTGGATTTTGTATTGCTTTATTTAATCTAATCTGCTAGTCTGAATAGATTAGTATCGGCTTGTGATGATGGATAAACGTGGAATTATTTCTACCGTACGTTACTGTGTTTTCTGTTTATCATCTATACTAGTTTACTAAGGCTGCTATGACAAATTACTACAAACGGGGTGAACTTCAAAAAATCCAGAAACTGTTTTGTCACAGTTCTGGAGGCCGGAAGTCTGGAATGCAGGTGTTGGCAGGGCCAAATTCCCTCCTGAAGCTCTGGAGGAGAGTCCATCCCTTGCTTCATCCAGCCTCTATGGCTATTGGCATTCGTAGGCTTGCAGCTGCATCTCTCCCTTCTCTGCCTCTGTCTTCATCTGACCAGTAGTCCTCTCCCTGCATGTCTGACACTTAGCATTGGATTTGGATTTAGGGCCCACCCAGATAACTGAGGGTGACCTCATTTAGGGATCCTTAACTTCATCCATGCAAAGACTTTTTTTAAAAAAAGATTTTATTTATTTATTTGACAGAGCGAGAGTGAGAAAGCACAGGCAGGGGGAGCAGCAGAGAGAGAGGGAGAAGCAGGCTCCCCACTGAGCTGGGAACCGAATGCAGGACTCTACCCCAAGACCCTGGGATCCTGACCTGAGCCGAAGCAGAAGCTTAACTGACTGAGCCACCCAGGCGCCACGTGCAAAGACTTTTTTTCCAAATAAGGTCACCTTTACAAATTCTAGGGATTAGGACGTGAACATATCTTTTAGGCGGGACTATCATTCAACCCCCTGCATACCATCCTTATTCCTTATTCTTAGTTTCTCCCCCTTCTTTCTTGACTAACGTCAGATTGATAAAGGTTTATCTTTTTACCTCTGCTTATTCAGAAGGTATTAGATATTTACACTAATTTGGTCAGTATCCTTAAATTTTAACAGACATGTAGCCATAAAATTTTCTAATGAATTCTGTTTTTTTTTTCGGTATTTCCATTCTTTTTTTTTTTTTTTTTTTTTTTTTTTTAAAGATTTTATTTATTTATTTGACAGAGAGAGACACAGCGAGAGAGGGAACACAAGCAGGCGGAGGGAGAGGCAGAAGCAGGCTTCCCGTGGAGCAGGGAGCCCGATGCGGGGCTCGATCCCAGGACCCTGGGATCATGACCTGAGCCGAAGGCAGACGCTTAACGGCTGAGCCACCCAGGCGCCCCATCGGTATTTCCATTCTTTCACAGAAAAGATCCACCAAGGGGCACCTGGGTGGCTCAGTCAGTTAAGCATCTGCCTTCGGCTCTGGTCATGATCCCAGGGCCCTGGGATTGAGGCCCGCCTCAAGCTCCCAGCTCCACGGGGAGCCTGCTTCTCCCTCTCCTACTCCCCCTGTTTGTGTTCCTGCTCTCGCTATCTGTCTCTCTGTCAAATAGATAAATAAAATCTTTAAAAAAGAGAAGAAAAGAAAAGATCCACCAAATTAGCATACCTTTATTTCCCACCGAATAAACCCCAGCCCAGTCTCTTTTGTTATTTTGTCTAGATATGGTGCCCAAAATTTTCAAAGATCCAATGAATAAACATTGAGCATGCATCTGTAATATTTATTTATTCATTCATTTATTTATAAGTTATAGACACACATCACTTTCCAGCATATGTAAATTACAAAATATATACAAAAAGACAAAAATAGATAAATCTAATATAAAGATGACAAATCCTGGTATTTTCTTTCTGGGCACAAAGAGGTCATTTTACTGATCCCCTGGGGCTCATGCACCCTATTTTGGATACCACTTGTTTCGAGATTTCATTTCACTTTCAAAATAACACACCAAGTATGTTAATAAGAAATTCACTGTCAATTCAGAATTACATTTATGAAAATGTTTTACATTTACTATTGCTTCTCGCTTCTTCCATCTTCCCTCTCAGCTTACTTTCATTCGGTGAAGTTAGGCTTCCAGTTGTCCAGTAGATGTATTTCAAGTCTTTCAGTCTACTTTTGTCTTCTTTTCTTTTCTTTTTTTTCTTTTTGTTTCCCCATACTACAGAATCTTCTAGAGTGTCTTCCAATTCACTTATTCTCCCTTTGACTTTTAATTTGCAAATATTCTATCTTTTTTAAATTCTACTTTCAATATAGTATTATCATGAAATGATTAAGCACCATGGAATCAGACCGCTGCTCTGTTTGGAATCCTTGCTCCTCCACAAAAACCCTATGAGAGCTTGGGCAAGTCATTTCATTGCCGTTTTCTCATTTGTGTATGGTAATAATACTATTCCTACTTCATGGGGTTATTGTGCTGATTAAAGGAGATTTAGTAGCTTAATATGTTTAAAGCACCTAGATTTGTGCCTGGTACTTATTAAGTGCTCATTAAAGTCAGTTATTTCTGGGGCACCTGGCTGACTCAGTCCATTAAGTGAGTCTGACTTCTGCTTAGGTGGTGATCTCAGGGTTCTGGGATCGAGCCCTGCATCTGGTTCTGTGCTCACTGGGGAGTCTGCTTCTCCCTCTGCTCCTCCCCCCACTCATGGTCTCTCTCTCAAATAAATAAATAAAATCTTAAAAAAAAATAAATTTAGTTACTTCTATTTCTAATTTTGCTGAATTGAAGCCAGAGAACATGGTTGATTCTCTCTCTCTTTGGTGGAAAATTTTATTGACGTTTTCTCTGGAGCTTGACCTTGTAAAAAATTCTGTGGATATATTCTTGAATATTTGGTTTGCAGAGTGAAGAGCTACGAACAAAGCCAGGACCAGCTCTCCCTCTAAGGACTGAAAAAAAACTGGATGAATTATTTTTAATGTATTTTTAAAGTATCTGAAAGCCATCAAAAGCTACTGGGCTCAAATCTGAGGGATCGATAGGAGAGTGGGCAAATAAAACTAGAATATATACATAAAATAGAAAATTATGCAGTATGAAAATGGCGTAACTAGATCCATGTATATCAGCATGGATAAATGCAAAAACATTAAGTGAAAAGTATAAGATGCAAAATACTTTATGTTGTCTGATATTCTATGCATTTTCTGTGAGTACAAATATTTGAATAAAAAAATTTTTTAAGTCTGGAAGGAAAAACTAAGTTCATGAGTGTGATCAACTTGGGTGTGGGGGAGAGGGGTTGGAGAGTTGAATAGGAGGGTTGTCAAAGCGGCTTTACTGTGGATGGATAAGCACAATGTAGTAAATATGTACAATGGAATATTATTCAGCCTAAGAAGGAAGGAAATTCTGACACATGCTATAACATAGATGAACCTTAAGGACATCATGCTAAGTGAAATAAGCTAGTCACAAAAAGATAAACACTGTATGATTCCACTTATGTGAGATACTTAGAGAAGTCAACTTCATAGAGACAGGAAGTAGAATGTTGGTTGCCAGGGGCAGGGTAGGGGGGGATGGGAGTTGTCTAATGGGCATAGTGCTTCAGTTCAAGATGAAAGGAGATGGTTGGTGGTGATGGCTGCCCAACATTATGAATGTATTTAAGACCACTGTACCGTACACTTGAAAATCGTTAAGATGGTAAGTTTTATGTTATGTGTATTGTACCATAATTAAAAACCTGAGGAAAGAAAGGGACTTTAGTGGTATCTATAATGTTTTAACTTTTTTTAAAAAAGATTTTATTTATTTATTTATTTGAGAGAGAGAGAGCAGGGGGAGGAGCAGAGGGGGAAAGAATCCCAAGTGGACTCCTTGCTGAGCTCAGAACGTGATGCAGGGCTCGCTCTCGGGACCCTGAGATCATGACAGGAATGGAAACCAAGAGTCAAACGCCCAACTGACTGAGCCACCCAGGCGCCCCTATAATGTTTTAACTCTTAAAAAAACTAAAAAAAAATTTTTTTAAAGACTAAAAGGAAAATAGAATAAAACAATTATGTTACACTTAGTTCATCTGTAAGGCGCTGTTAGAAGCAGAAAAGAGGGGATGACAAACTGAGCCCTGGGGTCGGGGTCGGGGGGCAGAGCCAGGCTCCCCACAGCCACTGTCTGCCACCAGGATACAGGGAACACAGGGACCCTAGGGTCCGTGAGGAGCTGAAGTCCGATTGTTAATAACAGCTACACTGGTGAGGGCTTATTGTACGCCTTCCTTTGTGTGTATCCAGGGCTTTAGATTTGTTATCTCAATTCATTCTCACAGCAGCCTTTTGAGTTAGGTACTATTGTTACTCCCATTTGACAGATAAAATATCTAAAGCTCAGTGAGGGTAAAGGATTTGCCAAAGTGACAAAGCAAGTGAGCCCTGGAGCTATGATTTGTATCCAGGCAGGTCTGACCCCAGCGCTCAGACACTTAACCATGCCGTTGCAAGGTGTGTTTTCTAGTAAGCAAAGGGAAATGTCCACACCCATATCGTGATGTTAAGGTGTAATCCAAAGCAAGAGCTATGTTAAGAGTATGCGGAATATTTTGTTCATGAACATAACTGTGTCCTTATAACCAGAAAGATACAACTTGCAGATGCCTGCCCTCTGAGATTTAAACTAGTAAAAAGAAATCTTTAATGGATGAGAGTAGCTATCAAAGGAATTCACCTCAAGGAACAGATCAAAGTCGGAAGAGACACGTGAATGCCAAACTTCAATCAAGATGTCTAGAGTGAAGTCACATGAAGGCATAATTGATGAGAGCGATTTGGATTTTAAAATGTTTGTGTTCTTTGATGTGGTGATTCTACTTTTTGGAGTCTATACTAGGGGCATAATACCAAATACCAAAAGGTTTTATCCATAAATATATTCACCATAAAATGAATTTTAATAGTAAAAATGAAATCAATCCAACTATCCAACACTAGTGAAATGGTCAGTGAAATCGAATCCCCATCTGATGGCAATTGTGAGCCTCACAAACACATATGAAGAATTCATTACTATTTAACAATTTCATATGTATAGGGACAAATTGCATGAGGTAATATAGTCAACGTGCTGTGTAGAGACAGGGTTACCCTCCTGCTACAAATATAAAGAGATACTGAATAAGTGTATAATAATATTAAAAATATTAGTTGAGGAATGAAATAAAGGAGATTAATAAAAGGAAATTTTATTACAAAATAATAGGAATATAATGAATAATAGGAAATTCTCAAGTCCCAGAGGGAACCCAAAGCCAGTGGGGTAAGAAAGATGAAGACACTAGGGCAGTCAGTATGGACCTGGAGCTTGGCCCTTAGGGTCTAAGGCCTGCGGTTTCAATATTCACATGGAGATGGAGATGAGGTGTCAGGTCCATGAAAGGCAGGGACCTTGTCTTGGGTGGATTGATACCCTCTAAAACAGAGGCTGAAGCAAGGATGAGAGAGCTGGAGCCTTACTTGATGTTATTAGCCAAGGTTCTCCAGAGAAACAGAACCAGTAGGATGTGTATTTATATAGAAAATGATTTATTTTAAGGAATTGGCTCCTGCAATTATGGGGCTGACAAGTCCAAAATTTGCAGGGTGGGCCAACAGGCTGGAGGCCAGGGAAAGCTTGATGCTGCATTTGACATTCGAAGGCTGCTGCCGAATTCTCTCTGGCTTGCAGGAAGTCAGCCTTTTGTTCTATTCAGGCCTTCAGTTGATTGGACGAGGCCCACCCACATATGGAGGACGATGTGCTTTACTCAAAGTCCAACTGATCCAAATGTTCATCTCATCCAAAAAACACCCTCATAGAAACATCCAGAAAAAGGTTTGACCACATATCTGGGCACCATGGCCCAGACAAATGGACACATAAAATTAACCATCCCACTTGGGAGTCAGAAGCAGGGCAGCAAAGATGAGGAAAGGGGAAGTGAAGCAAGAAAGGTGTGAGTAAGTGTGAAATGGTACATTGTCATCCTGGCTGACACTTCACGAGAAGCCTCCAAGATCACAGCAGGTTACTCAGCAAGCATGTCTGGTCGGCATATGGTTCCACTCCAAGCAGGCTGCCGAGAGAAATGGCACTTTGGAGTGGGCCACGGGAGGGAGGAAGAAGGGGAATTTATCTGCAAGCTCCCTCCCATCTCTTGTTTTCCATTAGCAGAGACTCAGTCGACAGAAAGTTGACTCCCCAACAGTTCCAGGTTTTGTCCCGTGGCCTTTTCTATAGTGAGAATCCATAAGGCATTTCATCCAATTCCGGAAGTTGTGGGAGGAGCCAGGAACTCTGTGTTCCTGGATGTTCAGCCTGGCTGCATGGTGGCAGTCAAGGTGAAGGACCAAGTGTTCCCAAAGAGAGTGATGGTCAGCCTCTGATCACGTCAGCAGAGTCCCGGAGGCTGTCCGTGCTGAGGAAATCTAAGGATGAACATAGATTTGCATCAGATATAACCCATCCCTCCTACCACTCCAATCCACTCACTCTCTATTGTATTGACTCCTGTACTATATGGTAGAGATTTCATTTTTTTTGTGAGTACAAGATGCCCTACTCCTTGCCCTAGAGGGAAGTCTGTGTCTGAATCAGTCACAGAGTCCCTCAAGGTGGTACCCAATTGCAAAATCCTGGAAGAATTCAGAAACAAGAGTCCTTGCTGTTGTAGCTGGTCCCTGGTCATACCTGATATTCACTATCTCTCTCTTTACACCCATTCTAAATTTCCCTTATTTCTTGACAGCATTTCGGCTGGCCCAAGTTGATTGCCTGGCAGAGTAATCCAGACCTTTGGGCCTTTTATTTTCCCTGCTTCGGTGGGTTGCAGTTGCTGTGATTCCCGTGGTTATTATAGGACAGAGAAGTACTAAGAGATGCCCAAATAAATGCCCTGAGTTCTGGAAATTCTCTTTACTATCCTCTTGTGTAGAAGCAACCCTAGTTCCTCATGCTAATCAAGACTGATTACTCAACCAGTGCAATAAATCTTTCCTGGTCCCCTGTGGCCAGATGATATCTACCACTCCTAATTTGGGGGACTCAGTTCTCTACCAAAGGTCATACTCCTGTCACATGACCTCACACAGCTACCTCCTCTGGGTTCCAGTACATGTTTCATGTCCTTGTCTCTTTATGGTAGGCATAGTAATGGCTCCCAAAGATGTCCCCACCCTAATTTCCAGAACCTGTGAATATGTTAGGTTGTATGACAAGGTAAGAATTAAGGTTGCAGATGGAATTAAGATTGCCAATCATCCAACTTTCAAATAAGGAGATTATCCTGAATTATCCAGTTTGGCCCAGTGTAATCACAAGGGTCCTTTAAATGTAGAGGAGGGAATCAGAAGAGTTGGAAAAGGAGAAATGGCATCATCAGAAAGACTTGACCAGCCATTGCTGACTTTGAAGTTGGAAGTGGGCTATGAACCAAAGAGTACAGGCAGCTTCTAGAAAGAGCTACTATAAAACTACAAAACTTCAAAACTATTCTTCCTTAGAGTCTCCAGAAAGAAACATGGCACCAGAGTTTGGTTCAGTGAGACCCATTTTAGACTTCTGACCCCCTAGAACTGTAACAGAATAAATTTGTGCTGTTTTCAGCTACTAGATTTGTGGTCATTTGTTACAGCACTGATAGGAAATCAATATACCCATTTGGACTTAAGGGTGACAATGATTTCCACCATCACAGGCCCCAGGGCACTGCACCATCCTACTTGGTTTCCTAAACCCCACCATACCTTTGCGAGGAGTTTAATAAGAGGACTAGTCACAATTACCCAGTTTGAGTTGTTACCCATTTCCTGCTGAGCCTCTAAACTGATATAGAGCATAAAGCATCATTGCAGGACGTAAGTGTCCTCAGCCAAGGGAAGGGAAAACAGACTTGTCTAAAGAATCCAAGGGGCAGTGAATGAAAGTTCTTGCTGAGGTGTCCTAAAGTACCAGGGACGAGCACAGCCCTCAGGTGGCTAATGAATCCAAGTGCAGCCTCACTCACCTCTCTCCTCCAATTCTCCCCATCTTCTTTCTTGCTGTCCCAAGAACGGAATCTGGACTAGAAACTGGGAGTTCTGGTTTATAATCTGGTTTATGCCATCAAGTGTCTTTGGGAAGAGCAGCTAATTCCTCTGGGTTATGATTGCAGATAATACCACTTGGAGCCTAAGAAAGAATCAGTGGGTTATGGTGAACAGCTAGGTGTCTTTGCCACAAAAGCTCATGCCGAACTCTTTCATCTCTCCACTCAAACTCCCATGAAGAGCCGAGAGAGCCCTCCCTCTCTATCTCATCTAATCTCCTCCCACACCCCTCACTCCCCAAGCCCCAAACTCAGGGGCCTTCCTTCAATTCCCAAATCCCACCAAGCTCTTAACTTTGCTCTTCCTTCTGCCTTGTCATTTAGACCTCAGTGCCCACATCACCTCCTCAGAGACCTCTCCTTGACCATCCTATGTCATGTTGTCCCCACCTCCTGACACTTCTATGACATTGCCCTGTTGAGAAATAATGGCCGAGGGTTTCCAGAATTAAAGGGATACACCCAATATCAAGCAACGTAATTAAAGACAATCCTCACCTTGGCTGGAGACATCAGAGTTTTATCACAGAACACCAGATAAAAGGAACAACTTGACAGCACTTCAGAAGTATTACTTCAGCAAAAAAGAAAATGAACCAGAAAGGAAGAATGGGCTAGGAGAAGCAGTAATGGGCCAAGAGTGATAAAACATGTTGGCAAATCTAATCCTTGATGGATGGTAAATCATAACTATTGAGAGGTTAAAATCATCGAGGAATTAAAATACTAGACAACTACAATATGGAAGGTAGGAGAAAAATAGCAGAGGGAAAATAAGGCATTCTATGTCTTTAGAGGAGGAGAAGGATGACCATATTAATGAACTTTTTACTTTTATAGAAAAATATAGTTAGATATGCATATTAAACAAAAAATTTCATCTAGCCAAAAAATGGATGTGCAAATACAATGTCCTCCTTCTAACCAATGAAAGAACCAAGGAAACCTCATCAATCCAACAAAAGGCAAGAAAGGAGAAAAGAAATGGGGAAGAAAACCTTGGTAAAGAAGAAATATGTCCACATACTACAGGAATGGCAAAAAAAAAAAAATTCTACAAACTAAACTCACTTTTTAAAAAATGGGGTGTCTCAGATGGGCTTTTTTTTTTATCCACTTAAATGCTGTTTGAAAAGACACACCTCATTTCTACCTTTGGCTTCCCCCGTGATGGCTGTGGCAATGGCCCCTGTGGAAACTACATGGTGGGCGGCCCCTGCAGCCACAGGTTAATGGTGATAAGCCCACTATTAGTGGAGGTCAGGACAGGAAATGAGACTGACCCACGACGTGGGTGAATCCGTTCAGATAGTGCTTTCTTTTCCGACCAGAGATTATAGTAACTTGGAAGGTGTTGCTGAGGAGAGACAATTGATAATAGTCTGTAAGGGAAGTGGCCAGCACTGGTGAAAATCCAGCTCCTGCAGCGTGGGAGACAATTTAGCAGGCCGCCAGGATGTGAGCTTTGTCTGGGTACGACCTCCTTTTGTGTTTTAGGAATAAATTAGGGAGGGATGCCTGGGTGGCTCAGTTGGTTAAGCATCTGCCTTTGACCCAGGTCATGGTCCCAGGGTCCTGGGATTGAGCCCCATGTCAGGCTCCCTGCTCAGCGGGGAGCCTGCTTCTCCCTCTCCCTCTGCCTGCTGCTCCCCCTGCTTGTGCTCTCTCTCGCTTTCAAATAAATAAATAAAATCTTAAAAAAAAAAAAAAAAGAATGGCTTAGGGAGTTATTTATTCTCTGCAGGCCTGTTTCTTTACCCATAGAATAAGAAGAGCAATGCCATCTCTCTGAGGTTGGGGGCCGGCTAAATTAGATTCCAGAGCACGGACACAGTGAGCCGTTGGCACAGAGCAGCTCTTCCCGGTAAGGAAGCCGGAGAGCGGCGATCACACAATACCGCCCCTCCGCACAGCAGTACCATCCCAGCCCGGGCTGGGTCTCAGTTCCCATTTTTACTCCCAGGGAAGCTACTCTGCACAAACCAAAATTACAAGAAACTGATGTGCAAACCCAAACGGAATTTGTTTTAAGTTCGTGTAAGTGCCAAGAAGCTAGTTTCTCCCTAGACTCAAAAAGCAATTTTCCTTGAGGGGCCTGGCTGGCTCAGTCAGTAGAGCGTGTGACTCTTGATCTCGGGGTTGTGGGTTCAAGCCCCAGGTTGCATGTAGAAATTACTTAAAAATAAAATCTTAAAAAAAAAAAAAGAAAGAAAGAAATTGTCCTTTCTCTCACCCCTTTCTTCTCCTGGGATCGGGTCCCTGATGTGGCAGGACCACTGAATTCATAGATTCCTGGAAGGTCCTCAGTAGGGATTAGGGTGTGTCCTCTGGACCTTTGCTTTTGGTGCCTTCTCTTCTCAACCGCCAAAGTCTCCCTGTGTTAGGATTCACTTCTCCTATGACAGGAAAATAGATACCATCTGCCCCAACTAGAGTGCAACTCTTCCCCTCGACTTGTCCCCATTTCTCATGCTGATCACTGCAGATAGAGCTCCTTATTCTTGTGCTTTGGGGAGGGGAGGGAGCAGTTAGGAGCACCCAGTTGTGAGCCTAATCCCTCCTGGGATTCAGTTCTGTCTGCATGCTGGGCCCCCCAGGGCCTTCTTTTGTAAGAGATTCAATGGTAAGGGCATAAGAAAGCACCAGGTGCTTCGAGAGATTAGAAGCAGAGAACAGCAGCTCTGTCTGGAAAATGTATCCTCAGGCCCCAAGTCACCACAAAGAGAATGATAGCGCTGTTATCACTATGTCCTCTGAGAGACACAAACTTTACTAGGTATTGGTACCCAGTGACCAAGGGCCACACTCAAAACCTTGGAGGGATCGCCCCAACGTGGAATACAAGTCTGTGGGGGACAGGTCCATGGGCCACAGCTTACACTGACAGCTCTGAGCACATGCTCAAGATGATGTCAATAGGTAAGGTGCCCAGCCTCCAAGTTAGCCCCAGTGGTCCCTGCCTCCTGGTATTCACACCCCTGTCTCCTCCCCCATGTACCATGGTTGATCCATGTGACCCATAGCATATGGCAGGAGCATGGCATGTCACTTCTGAGGCTAGGTCATAAGAGATATCATGGCTTCTTTCCTGCTCCCTCAGATCACTCACTCAGGGGAAAGCAGGCGGCTGTATTTTGAACAGCCCTATGGAGAAGACAACTTGGTGAGAAATGGAGGTCTCCAGATAACAACCTGAGAAAAACTGAGGCTGAGCCAGGTAAGTGAGCCCTCCCAGAAGTGGAGCCCCCAGCCCCAGTCAAACCTTCAGATGATTGCAGTCCTGGCCAACATCTTGATTGCAACCTCACAGGAGATCCTGAGCCAGAAGCCCCCAAATAAGCCAGTCCTAGATTCCTGACTCTCAGAAGCTGTTTGAGAAAAGAAATGTTTTAAGCCACCATAACAACAGATAATAAAATAACATTCTCTAGCACAATTACAAACAAATGGAGTTGAATGTCATAAACCTGACTATGTAAATATGGCCGAAACTCTAAATGCATATGATGGAAAGTAAAAGTTTAATGATACTATAATATATTCAATATCATGGTGGGGGAAATTGTCTTATCCAAGACATATATTGGGAGGGTTTATAAGATTTCTTTGGAGAATGCTGATACTTTCTCACTCCCCCATCTCCAGGGAGGAGAGGACAGGAAGCTGCTTACTGACATAAACCACAAATATTGAGAGGGGGCTTCCACGGCACCTGGCGAGCTTGGTGTGTGTTCTCTGCAGTTGGTGGGGAGGTAGGTCTTTCAGGCTTGCTTAACTCGGGCCTGAGGAGGCTGAAGCTGCCTGTGGGACAGGACAGGGAGCCTACATTTCCAGGGATTGTTGGAGAGTTGAAGATTTTCCATGGAACAAGTGTTTGCCACTCAGCAGAGGGAAAGCCGGGCTGGAGCCATTTTATGCCTCTTCCCCCAAGAGGACCACGTGGCCTGAGGCTCTGATTGTCGGCGTGTTGTGGGCCCCCGGAACAGGACTGAGCTGAGGCAGGGTAGCAGCTAGGGGAACAGAGGCCAGAGGAGGAGAGGGAAGAAGTCTCACCTTTGGATAAAGGGTGAAATGCTGATTATTATCTTGGTTGGACTCCTGGTTAAGATTTTTTCTTAGAGTTTCTGAGCACATGGGAAATTGTCTACCATCTAGATTTAATGATTCTTAATGTTTGTATATTTGCTCCAGCTTTTTTTTTCCTAAGGTGTTTTGGAGTATATTGCAGACATCTGGCATTTCACACTTCTGGGGATTCCACACTGTCTTTTTAGAGAGCAGGAACATTTTCTTGTATGCTCCAGCAACACTGTCACATATAGTGGGATTAATGGTGGTTTTTTTGGAGTCCCCTGATGCCCAATACATATATGGTTTCCATAACTGTCTCCAAGATGTCTTTTTTTTTTTTTAATACAGTTGATTTGTTCATGTCTAGGAAGATAAACTGGAAACTTTTAATTTTTAAGTTGAGGCTGTTATTTGTAACTTAAAGTGACACAGGACTATTCCCAAAGAATGAGTATAACTCCATTCAAGAGTGTGCTGAATAATTCTGAAAGAAAGGACAGAAAACAAGGGGGAAATGTGTATTTTCATAATTTACCCCCCTCCCAAAAAAGAGGGATTTCTATTTTGTGAAGGTGACAGACACCACTAGAGAGATGCTCTAAGAAGTTTATTCACATCTTTGTAACCCAGATTGTTTAAACACTGCGCAGAAACCTTATCCATTGCTGAGACACGTGCATACTTGTACCAACTCGATGCAGGGGCATGTGACAGTGTCTATCAAAATTTTAAAAGCATACACTCTTTGATCCAGCAATCTCCTCCCCAGAAATTTATTCTGTACATATCCTTGCCATGTGAAATGACTAAGTAAAAGGATATGCCTTGCAGCATTGTTTGGAATAGCAGAAGATGGGAAACATACAAGTCCATCAGTGTGGGGCGCCTGGGTGGCTCAGTTGGTTAAGTGTCTGACTTTTGATTTCGGCTCAGGTCATGATCTCGGGGTCTTGAGATCAAGCCCCACGGAGAGGGGTTCCGTGCTCCGTGGGGAGTCTGCTTCTCTCCCTCTCCTTCTACTCCTCCCCCCAACTCATGCGTACACTCTCTCTCTCAAATAAGTAAATAAGTATTTTTTAAAATAAAAAATAAAATTAAAATAAAAAGTTCATCCATTTTATACATATATGAGCATATACATGTAGTTTGCATTCATCTATATGATATACATGTATAATATATTATGTATGCTATTTATGTGATATAGTATTCCACAACAAGAATCCTACCGAGTAACTGTAGGCCAGCAGGAGACTGAGGCTAGAGGTAGAGGTGGACTGTTCAGTGGAAAACAGTGAAACGTGGATCCAGGTGCTGAGTGCGCTCGTGGGGGTCATGCTGCTGCTTGCCCTCCTCCCTCACCCCACCTCTCCTGCCCGGGGGTCACCTCTGTAAACGACATCAACAGACTGTCTTGTCCTGTGGCTCTGGCTGGGTTCTCAGTATTGCAGCAAGAGGACAGAGGGAGGGAGGGAGGAGAGGCGGAGTGGGTATTTGTGTCCCCGGCCTCCTCCGTGGGATGCTCCGATGGCTGTGTGGCTCTCGGGAGTCACTGTGCCATCTCCCCGCACTGTGGCTGGCCCCGGGCATCGCACTCTCCCTTGCGCTTCTCTTGTGTCCTGTCCACACTTCTGTAAACTGTCTGTTCATTGTTCTCCACTCAAATGACTCACTTTATGGGGGCCCTCTGTTTTCTGTCAGGGCTCTGACTGATAGGGGATGTGAGCACTTAGGTGAAAAAAAAAAAAAAAAGAAAAAGAAGTGTTTGTGTTGAGGAGGGGGACACATGCACTTGCGCGTGCTTAGCGTCTCTAGAAAGCTGCACAAGAAACTGCTAGCAGTGGTTGCTTCTAGGAAAGAAACGGTGGCTGGGGGTGGAGAGCAGGACGAAGGAATATTCAGTTTTCCTGTAAACTTTTTTTTGTTCCTTTTGAATATTGTACTCTATGCAGGTATTACTTATTCAAAAGATAATTTTAATTGAATTTTTTTTGGAAACAATACGAAGGAAAGACTGCAGAGGGACTTGGTACCAGAAGGCTTCAGAGACAGCTGTCCCCACAGCACGTGGATCCCTCCTTCCCCGGGCACGACTGTCTTTCCTGGCAGGTACTCCAAGCCGCCAACGGAACAAAGAAAAGAAGAAACAAAGGAATAATGAACAGGCTTCTTCCACTGTACACTACAGACGAGAGGTGCAGTATTTTGAGAAAAAAAAAAAAAATCTGGCACGTTAGTTAACTCTTAGACCATTTGCTGCTGCTCACAGCCTGGCGCGGGGTTCGAGCTGATGGCAGCAACCTCTCTCTGGCCATCAGCGTCTGTGGGGCCCCACATCGTCCCTCCCCGACAGTGACCAGGCCAGAGTTTGCTCGGGCTTTTTACCTAGGCCCACTTTTTTTTTTTTTCCATTATGTTATGTTAGTCACCATACATTACATCATTAGTTTTTGATGTAGTGTTCCATGATTCATTGTTTGCGTATTACACCCAGTGCTCCATGCAGAACGTGCCCTCTTTAATACCCATCACCAGGCTAACCCATCCCCCCACCCCCCTCCCCTCTAGAACCCTCAGTTTGTTTCTCAGAGTCCATAGTCTCTCATGGTTCGTCTCCCCCTCCGATTCCCCCCCTTCATTTTCCCCTTCTTTCTCCTAATGTCCTCCATGCTATTCCTTATGTTCCACAAATAAGTGAAACCATATGATAATTGGCTTTATCTGCTTGACATAGGCAGTAACCTCTTCGACATCGGCCCTAGGCCCACTTTTTAATCCCTCCCTGACATCCTTGCCACTACGGAGCTCGAACTCGCCTGTGCCTGGTCTTGTCTCAGCAACACAGCAGAGCCTGGCTGGGGGACCAGACAGGAGGGCCCTGCCTTCCTCCTCCTGCTCCTCAACCATGGCCGGCCCATTACTTACCAGTGTCTCTATTTTTATCGTGCTCATTATACTGCAGTGCTCTTCATTTCCATCGCATTATTGTTGGCGGGGTCATCCGGAGGCTTGGTTGCCCAGGAGACGGGGGGGGGGGGGGGGGGGCGCACACTCAGCTGTCTTCCGAAGGCGTGGCTCATCCATCATCTGACAAGACACTGTCTGTCGGGTCTCAGCTGGTTGTAGGGTGACCACCAGAGCCCATGGCTTGTTCCGGCTCTTCCTCCTTCCAGAAGCGTGATCCTTCCTTTCTTAAACAGAGAGAGAGAGACATATCTAGATTTTATGGACAGATACCTAACTGACAGAGAAAATAGAACAGCCATACAAATCCCCTGTGTGAATCTGTCGGGGGAGAAAGATGTCTCGGGGTAACTGGCTGCTGTATTAGAAGCACGTGGGAAGGAAACCCTCCTACCCTCAAGGACACAGGTCCCTGGCTGCTTCCCCCAGCGAATGGGGTATGGGGGCTGTGGCTAGAAAAGAAGTCGACGCAGCACGTTTGCATAATGGCCCCTGGTACTTTTGCCCAGACTCAACTGCAATGACATGAAACAGGTTAGGGTCTTGAGGAGGTGGCCACAGGGAAAAGGGGAGCAAGACGCTGTTGTGGTGAGAAACTGATGCCCTTTGCCTCTGGCCCCGACCTGAGGGTTCTGCCTCCCTCCCTCCACACATTCTGCACTCCAGTGGCAGGAATGGAGGTCCCCGAGCCCCTCCTGTGATTTCCCTCTGCTGGAGCTGCTCCTACTCACCCTGTGAAATTAGATCTCACATGTTACCTCTTTACTGAACACTTCGGGGACACCTTCGCTATATCCCTCTGGCAAAGTGAGATGTGCTTTCCTCTGAAGTCCTAGAGCACTTCGTTCCCAGATTGTTATGGTGGGCTCTCCGCCATCTGACTCTCCCACTGCTCTTGTATCTCCAGACTTTGCTGGGAGCCTGACGCACAGCACATAGCTTAGTTGAATATACTGGACCCGCAGTGATAAATAAAGGTGAGTATGTACAGCACCTCACGACTGATGGTTTGCTTTGTGCCAGGCACCTGTGCTGAGAACTTAACAGGCACTATTCCCCTCAATCCTCACCACAGCCCAAGAGGCAGCTGGTGTACCATTACTCCCCATCCTACAGAGGAGGAGACTGGAAGTGGGGCAGTAACTTACTCAAGGTCATGTGCGTATGCCTTTCTATAGATTTGCTTTCACCACACACGTGGTAGCAAACTCTGCATGCTGTTCTACACCTTGCTTTTTTCCCCCTTTAACTTATTTCTTGGAGATTGTTCCATTATCAGTAGTTACAGACCGATGCCCATTCTTCTTCACACATCCAGAATATTCCATAAATGGATATACTCTACCTTATTTACTCATCCCCTGTTGGTGGGCATTTAGGTGGTTTCCTGTCTTTTGCTATTGTATGTGGGGCTATAAAATGTACACCTGCCCGTGTTATATTACATTCCATGCCAATCCTTGATACTTCTGGAATTTTGGCATAACAAATGAGGTAGGGATTCAGTAAAGATGTCGACCACTACTCTCCAATGGCCGAATATCTCACCCGGCACATAGTAAGTGCTTGTAAATGTTACCAGTGACGGTGGTGATGGCGACAACCAGCTGCATCCACCATAGCATGCATGTAGTTCGCAGCATGAGGGTTGCCTACCTGGAAGTCTTTTAACCCTCAGTGTCTAAGTCCTAAAAGTCACTTACGCATCAGAATGAATGAGTTTACAAAACTTCCCAAGAGCACGTTTTGGCCTGGGAAGGGGAGAAAGACAACCCATGATTATGGTGATGGGCTGCACAAAACGGTGATGGCCCAGGATGGAGGAGCTTCCGAAGACACACTCTGGGTGATGTGTGCGAGCCATTCCCTGGGGGCTGGTTTGGACGAACTGCTGTTGGTGGATGCAGGCTAATTGGGTTGGCCTAGGGCTGGCGGGAATGGAAGCATGTTCTCGTGTTCAGCGAGGTAATGTCTGAGAAGGTAAGGCCAGCAGGGGTCAGACTAGAGCTCCGAATGCAGAACTGACCTTAACGTGACAGCATGAACGGCCTATGGTAGGCAGTTGGAAGCTTGCGCCTGTGCCTGGTGGGTGGAAGATAGGGGGTCTCACAAGAGAGAAAGGTGAGCTGGGAACCTCATCAACTTGAAGATGTCTGAGCAAGATGCTCTCTTATCCAGACGGGTTGAAGGGCAAACCCTACCAGCTGGGGCTCCCCGGGAGATGAGGATGAATAGCTCTGGGGTGGGATTGCCACTCCCCAGATAGTCAGTGTACATGACAGACGAGGGGCAGAGGCTGCTCCCCAGACAGGAACAAGCAGACACTCTGCTGAGCAGGGCTTTGGGGGGCTCTACAGGGAATAACTGAACAGTAAGAGCTCTGTATGAGGACTTGGGACTAAGGCATCATAGTAACAGCTAATATCGACCATAAACCAGTCCCAGGCGTTAATTCATGTGATTCTCCTAACAGCTCTGCAAATTTACCCCCATTTTATACATGAGAAAACAAAGTTATGGAAAGGTTGACCCTCCAGAATTGAAGTCATGTAACTTGCATCTATTATCAAAATTTGGTCATTTGATGAGCCCTAGGGGACGCTCTTACAGATCACCTGCTGTCCCCTAAGCTGTGGCCTTCACGAGGATCGCCCCCAGCAGGATGATCAGGCCAAAGGTCATGTCTCTGACTTCCCTAAAACCCTCCAGGACCAGGCAGATCTCAGTACCACTCTGTTCCTTCCCATCCTCCAGGGTGAGGGCTGCCTAGAGATAGAAGCTGCTTCTCTGAATAACCCAACCATGGAATAGTGGGAGTAAGAGCACTGGCCTGAGAGTCAGGAAGCCCAGGGCTGGGGGACTGATGGAATGGAGAGAGAGCTGGGGAGGAAGGAAGGAGAGATGGGCAAGCCTCCTGACCCAGCTCTGCAAAGTAAACAGCCATGGCTTGAACACCAAGGTCACTGGATCTGCCTGTGACAGGCAGGCTCCAGCTGGAGTCGGGCAAACACTGGAGACGGAGGGTGGGGTGGGGGGTGGGGGGCTCATTCCACAAACAAACCTCACCCACTGGATAAGCCAGGATGTTCCAACCCGGGAACCAGGATTTGGTTCACCTCAACTTGTCAGCAAGTCCTTTGCCTCCGCCATCCTGGGAGGGGTGGCGTGATTTCTGCAAACAAAGCGCTGCCCTAGGTGTGGGTCATCTCCTCAGAACATGCTACTTTGCCCTCCCCCGCCCCACTCGCCACTCCAGGGCTAGACAGATGTGCCCGGCTCGGGCTTTGTCATGTCTGCTGGCCTGGTTGGGACAAGCAAAACATGCAATCAGAAAAACAATGAAGCCAGGGCGCCTGGGTGGCTCAGTCGTTAAGCATCCGCCTTCGGCTCAGGTCATGATCCCAGGGTCCTGGGATCGAGCCCCGCCTCGGACTCCCTGCTCAGCAGGAAGCCTGCTTCTCCCTCTCCCACTCCCCCTGCTTGTGTTCCCTCTCTCGCTGTGTCTCTCTTTCTGTCAAATAAATAAAATCTTAAAAAAAAAAAAGAATGAAGCTGACTGTCTTTGGCAGCCCGAGACCTCAATCCTGTCAGTCCCCCTGGCCCACCCATCCTGCCCATCCCTCCCTCACTGCTCACCGAGGGGAAGGCAGTCAAAAATCAAGCCGTCCCCCTTTCATCAGCTGAGCCCGTGACAATAATAATGTCCCTGGATCTCTGTCCTTGCTCTGGTCTGTGAGGTGCTTTGGAGCTGTGCTTCCAACTCCCATAGGTTGTCATGGTGTCTGTGGCTCAGACTCCTCACTGGACAGAGCAGCTGACTGTCTCCATGGCAATAAAAAGAATCTGGGGAGGAAAGACGCTGGCCTTGGAAATGAACTCTCAGGAGCCCTCCTGGGAAATTAGCTCTTCCTGGGAGGTCAGGAGAGATGCCCCTCCTGGAGACAGTGTTCCTTAGCCATTTCAGCAGCCTTGGGAAGCCCAGCTTTCTAACAGTGGGGCCACCATTTCTGTGTACCCTCCAGCCATGGAGGATGCCGACTCCAGAGCCAGGGATCAGGAGAGGAGAGCGTGGTTGAGATGGGGACCCCCTGACCTGGTCGTGCTGCGTGGCCAGCGCCCCTGCCCACCCTGCTCCTCCTCGAAGTATCTCTCCTGTCTGACAGGACCCTGGGCCCACTCCTGCCTGCTAAGCTGTGAGCTGATACAGATGAAAACGGTGCCTCCCCTGCCCCGAGATCCTCGTGCGGGATCACACCACCTTCCATAACGACCCAACACGTCTCTACTGGGCCACTACAGTCCTGGGGAGACATTTCTGCCTTGCGTGTGTGTCTTTCTCTCCTGCTTTTCACAACACGCGTCTCAGCTTCCACATAGTTCAAGCTCACTGGACAGCAGGGAGGGCCCTAGGGTTCTTTGAAACTCCTAGTCCCTTTCTCAACCCGCACCCGCACGCCTGGCATCAGGCGGGGCTGGGTTAGGAGAGATGGCCTTGGCTACTTCTGCCTCCCAGGCAGGAACCACTTCCCCACCTCCCTCAGGAACCCAGTGACTCCTTCCCTCCCCCCATCAATACTTGCTTTCACTCAGGGATCAGAAACCCATTCACACTTGAATGTGAGTAATGACAGATGAAAGTATATTCTCTCAGGGAGATCAGAAGTTGAATTGTAAGGAATGAGCTCCTAAGTGGAATTTCAGGCACCAATTCAAAGGACAAGTGCCACAAAAGTAGAGTTTGGACTTGACTCTTAGAAAGGAAAAGAGAGAAGCCATGTGGATCTTCTTTCCTCCCAAGCATTTCTTTGCACTTGCTGACTCCCTGGGACAATAAAGGGTTTGTTTTGTTTTAACTTCTATTTCTAAAGCCAAGGAATGTGATTTCTCATAAAATTCTGCTACCCCAAAGCGAGGTGTGCTGTCACCACAGGGGACTTTACCATCCCCGCCCAATGTCACTGCTTCCTTGCCAGCAGCCCGAGCAGCCTGCCGGGGGCGACAGCACCACGCCCGGCCTCCTCCTCCCCTTCTCCGCTTAGGGATCCTGGGTTTCTCCTGGGACTTCTCACTTCCCAAAAACACATCAAAAAGGCCCTCATCAGGTACACCTCGGTTCAACACTAAGTAAGGATCGCTTCGCCACTTTTCTACTGTGTGACTGTCTTCACTTCCCAAGACCGGAAAATCCTTTGTGATGTGATCACGGAGCACAGAAGTGAGGGGATGGGGAGGGAGATGCAGGGCAGTCTCTGCTGTGGGCCGTGGGAATTGACTCCACACAGACTCACTGAGGAAGTAGGATGCCCTCCTGTCCCTCCTCCCACGGGGTTCCCTACAGGCCCCGCAGCAGCCCCCGCCCCGGGGCAGTCACCCCGCACTCACACTCGGGACTCCCTGGGCACACGCCTGGGCACAAAACGGATGATTTGTGGCGTGTTGGAGGCGAGTCTGAGCTCCCCAGGAACTGTCCACCTACATTATGGCTGACATCTGAGGTGGGCTGAAGGGACACGGCCACACGCTGGCATGTTACTGAATTTTTCTAGAATCTCAGGTTCTCCACAGGTAAAATGGGGCTAGGAACTGCCCTGCCTCACAGAGCTGTTACTATCTTTGATAAGGAAAAATCCGTGTCCTAAGATGGCCCACGGAGCCATCAAGGTAGTCCCAGCCCCTGCCTCGGGGCTCTTCCGGGTTCTTCTCCCTGCCCCGCTTCGCGCATGCGCCAAGAGTGCCCAGTAGGCGGAAGTAGATGTGTATGAATTGCCCCCTTTGTGCTCGGGCCTCAGACCTTTGGAGACCACTCTTCTCTGAGCCTGTCGGCCTTAAATAAACCTCCTATCCTCCAAGATCTCTGGGTGCCGCTTTGTTCTTCCGTTGGGCGATCCAGCCCAGGTTCCGTAACATTTGGTTCCCTGCCTGGGAAACCCAACTGCGCTGGCCCATTGTTGCCACCGGTTTGGGGCAACGGTGGGGCGGTGACGACGGAAAGAGGGATCGGAACGGAGAAGGCGCGTCCTGCCTAATTTTCGGCAGTCTCCTGCCCCGGTCGCCTCCGGCCGGCCCCACTCCACTGTTCCCGCCGGACTCCAGGAGACTTGGCAGGTGAGGTCCAGGTTCCATAACATCTTTATTTATTTATTTATTTTTTAATTTTTGAGCTGTTACTATCTTTAAAAGAGAGAATTCCTGAGAAGCACTTAGCACCGTGCTTGAGCAGGAATAAAGGCTCAGTCAGCGGCAGCTGCTACTCTTCCTGTGACTGGGGACAGTGGGGGTGGCTTCTGGTGCACTAAGGCCCCGGGGCTCTGTGCCTCACCCCACCCCTCTCTTTGACAGGACCCTGATCAGATGGCACTGGAAGTCACCTGGGAGATGAATCCCAAGGAAGCAGCCTGAGTTCTGGGCCTAGAAAACTCTGCCAAGAGTTTTCCCTTCCTTTAGGAAAGACAAACCTTTCTGGAGTTCACGAGGCAGAGAGGGCTGCAGCTCCAGAGTAGCCCTGGGGGCAAATCTTGCTTTTTCTAGAAGGAACCATTTCCTTGTATGGTTTGCCTCTGCCATTTCCAGGAACTTGGGGTCTGAGAAGGGGTTCCCAGAAGCAGGAAGGTCTAGACACACCAGACTGAGCCTCCAGAAGAGGACTTCCTTCATTCACCATTCATTCAGTTATTCAGCAAACCTTCGTTGAGAAGTTTCTGGATGCCGAGCTTCCTGCTAGAGGCTGGGGCTTCCGAGATGCAAGACCATCTCTGGGCTGAAGGAGGAAACAGAACACTCTGACGACAATGCACACGCCCTGCGGCAAGTGCCATGGGAGCAGCTGCCCTGGAGGCCAGGTTCTGGCAAAGGCAGGTGTGTGCAAAGACCTTAAACAAGAGAGGGCGCAGCCTGCGGGGGGACGGGGAGCCCTTCAACCAGCAAGAGTAAAGCTCCCGAGGGCAAGTGGTGGTTTAAAGAACAGAGGGACAAAGGAGACAGAGGTCAGGATCCAAGGAGTTGTACCCCACACAAAGGAATTTGGCCCTCATCCTGAAGCTGATGGAAAGCCATCTCTACCAAAGGACCTACTCTCTACCCCTCAGTCCATCCCCTCATCACTGTAAAAGCTACAGCTTCTGCATCAAAGGTGGTATCCCCATCCATCCTGGAAGTAAAGGGAGAATCGAAAGCAACCAACAAACCTCTCTGTCAGTAAAGTTGGGACCGCTGCTTAAAAGGCCACCAGCCATGGGGTTCTTTCTTCCCCTGTTTTGACTTACTGAAAAATGGTCCACACGGTATCTTGAGTCACCTTTATCATTTCACTGAGAAAGTTCCGTAGCATTGCCCTGGAGTTCCAGGTACAATAAATACCGGGTGGACAGGTGGATAAAAGGAAGGACAAATGATAAATGCAATTAGCACCAAAATTGGTAAATATACATACCTGCCTGTGTGTGCACAGACTATCTGGGATCAGTGATGGCCTGGGAGGAAGGGAAGCAGACTCCAGGGTTCAAGGTAGAAAAAGAGACTTACCTTTCACTATTCACCCTTTTGAAGTACCTCGATTTTTTACCACGTTCATTTAAAATACTTGAAAAAATAAATGTACAGACTGCCAAAACCTTCCAGCCAAAGGCTACCAGGAACACACTGCAGTCAAACAAAATTGGGTTTACTGACTCTTAGCAAATGAGGGAGAACATACCCCATGGGCAAGTATGGAGCGTTTCAGGAACAGAATATTAGAAAGGACTTATCATATTGGGCTTGTGTCAGGTGATGTTGAAGAGGATTCACAGAGGCAAGGCTTTGCTCTGGATTGGATACTGGTGTAATCCTACGATTGGGATCTTTTTTTTTTTTAAGATTTTATTTATTTATTTGACAGAGAGAGAGACAGCGAGAGAGGGAACACAAGCAGGGGGAGCGGGAGAGGGAGAAGCAGGCTTCCTGCCGAGCAGGGAGCCCGATGTGGGATTCGATCCCAGGACTCTGGGATCATGACCTGAGCCGAAGGCAGACGCTTAACCGACTAAGCCACCCAGGTGCTCCCTATGATTGGGATCTTAATCATAAGTATGTAGAAGGAGAGAAGAAAAGAGCAAAGTTATGGGGGCTATTGACAAATCAGCCCCGGCACTCGTTATTCCGGATGGAGGATGGATATTCAGATTTTTGTGGTTTGGACAATAATTTGTGTTCAGACATGATTACAGAGTGATCTTGTTTTTGTCTTTATCCGTCAAGGGAACAGAGTGGGCTTGTCGGATGTCTGTATCTCCCAGAATTGTTTATGTCTAATGGAACACCCTGGCCTAGCTGGGAGGCCAGGCCGTCAGCACCAAGAGGCAGCTAGCTGATCGTGCCAGGACGGCTCCAGGCGGCCAGGGGCTGCTCCTCTCTTTCTCGGCACTTTTCAAACTAAAGGGTACAGATACCAGTTCAATTAGTTGTTTTTACTCTACTGCCTAAGTAGTATAGAAATTGAGCTAATTTTTTTAAAAATATGGATTCAACACTAAGTAACGATCGCTTTTTGTGAGATACCAGAAAGCTTTAATACAATATATTCTAACCCCTGAGCTGGGGCAGGTCCCTGAGGATGGGGCCACCGGGGGCTGGCATAGATGGTCAGGCTCTCTGACCCATCGCCACCATAGTGAGGTCACGTGGGCAGAGGTTGGTCAGCTCCACAGATGCGGTCAGCTTGGGCTGCTATAACAAAGTAACAGAGACTGGGTACTTTCTAACAAGTAGAACATTCAGTTGTTCAGGGCCTCAGCTCTTTTGGTGTGTGATTAGTTTAAGAGTTTCCTCTCTGATCTTCCTTTCCTGCCTTCCTATCTCTTCAATCTTCTGGGAACCCTGCGGGACAGTCACATGAACCACTCAAACCAAACTGTATTTCTCACAGTTTTGGAGGCTCAGAATCTGAGATCAGGGGGCCCGCCTAGTCAGGTTGTGGTGAGAGTATTTTTCCTGGTCTGTGAGGATGGCCATTTTTCTCACTGTATCCTCACATGGTGGAGAGAGAGAGATGTCATGTCGCTTTTCTAAGAGCACTCATTCCATCATGAAGGCCCCACTCTCATGTCCTCATCAAAACCAAATTACAAAGGTCCCATCTCCAAAGGCCATCCTATTGGGGATTTGGGTTTCAATATATGAATTTTTGGGGTACATAGACTTTCAATCCACAGCATGCCCTGTTCAAATCCAGAAGCTCCTGCCCTGGAAAAGAGAACTTCTTAGGGGATCATCAGTGTGGCGGGTAATGGGCCAAATGAACCTGGCACAGGACTTTCTCATGACAAGCTCAGACTGAGGGTCAGGGGACCTAGTTTCTGGACCACGTCTCCTACCAGCCCACCTCATGATCAAGCCCCTTCCCCTCCATGGCCTTCAGTTGCCTCATCTGTAAAATGGCAGGAGAGAGAGAAGGTGGGAGTAAACCAGATCTTTTGTATGATCTTTTCCTTGATTCTGAGGCATAACTGCTCCCAAGGCAGGTGATGAGCTGATTTCAACCTCTTCTGGTAAAGGCAGGAGACCAGGTGCACTGGAGACAAGCCAGCAGATCTGGCCAGAGAAACAGCCTCCATGACAAGCAAGTGGGTTTAGATCTTATGGACACTCAGAGGGCTACACCTCCCCACACCGGCATCAGTTCTTAACCCCCAGCAAATGAAGCAAGACAGGAGGGGCACTGAGCCTCCCTGAAAGATTTGACATGGAATTAGCTGATAAACTTCAGGAGGACAGTGAAAAGAAGAAAGGAGGTAGAAGAGAATTCTGGAAATGGCTCCATCTGATGTGGGCTGCTGGGGTCTGTTTCAAAGTTAGGCGGTGGGGGTGATGGTTTCTTTTGCTTGGCATCCCATACTCCCTCCTTCTGCCCGTTGAAAGAAATTCTCCAGATGTGGGCTAACAGTGTTGTCTGTAAGCTGTTTAAATTGGCCAAGGGGGCCATTTGCTTTGGATGGAAGATAGTCATCTTCTTGGTAAAATCTGACCCAGGACATTCAAGACCCCCAAATGCCTGGTGTTCCAGTTGGGCTGGCTGCTGAGGTATCCATTCAATAAACTCCAAAGCCCCACGTCTCATTCCCACACCTGCGGTGCTTCAGGTCACCAAGGACCCATCCTTACACCAGCATCTTTTGTCAATTGTCTCCAGAAGCTGGGTCACGAGAAATGGGACAAAAGGAGGCCCTGGATTCCTTCCCTCCCAGGACCTCACATTCTAAAACCGTCCTGATTTTTACAGAGAAGTAAGGGGAGTTTTAAAGTTAATATGTAAATTTAATGGCATTGAGTGTTGCATTTTAAATTTTCATTTTTTAACAAGTAGAACATTAAGTTGTTGAGAGGCCACAGCTCTTTTGGTGTGTGATTAGTTTATTAAGAGTTTCCTCTCTGATCTTCCTTTCCTGCTTCCCTATCTCTTTGATCTTCTGGAAACGCTGTGGGACAGCCACATGAACCACTCAAACCAGTAACTGGAGATTTGAGATATGGCAGCTTGAAAGCCTCCAGTGAAAATTTCTGAAGGCCGTCCCTTGGGACAAGTGGATTAATTGTTATTTGGGGAAGAGGAGAGATTGTGTTTCTCTCTGGGGCCTCACAGGAGCAATGGGTTGAGAGTTTCGTCCCTTAAGCAAATATGAGAACTTGGATGGTCCTAGAGACCTTGTATGGGACACTTTGGGTGCCCTGACTCATACCCTCTTGCCGTCATCTGACGGACTTCTGATGTGGTTGGGGGGGTGGGTCATTTCTGATGGGTCTGACTCACTGCACTTTGGATGGCTTCTTCCTCTTTGACTGGAAGTGTGGGGCAGTTAATAATCCCCAGGGGCAGCCCTTGGTGGCTGGGAGATGAGAGGGCATGGATTAACGCTCCACCTGCCATCTTTAGGGGGGGACACGCATGCCTGAGAGACGCTCTGTGCTCTCCTTGGGAGATTCGGGGAGCTGTGGCATGCAGTGGCACCCTCCCTAACCAACCCTTCCTTTCCTGCTCACCCCCTCACTCCTGCTCCCTCAGATCTCCTGTCTGAAAGCTCTTGTCTTAGGCTCTACTTACAAGAGAAACCAAAGTAAGACAGACATGCCGGAGAGAATCAGGCTGACAGAGCCCTGGCCATCACTTTGTCATGGCAAGTGGCCGACAGACTTGGATTCAAAGCTCAGCATTACCTTCCTATACATATCTACACAAGCTGCACGTATCTACACAAATTACCTTCTCTGGAGCAGGCAGCCATTAGGAAACATCAAAGGTCCTCGTTAAAATGATCGGCAAAAGGGGATGCTTGAGTGGCTCAGTCGGTTAAGCGTCTGCCTTCGGCTCAGGTCATAATGATCCCAGGGTCCTGGGATCAAGTCCCACATTGGGCTCCTTGGTCAGCGGGGAGCCTGCTTCTCCCTCTCCTTCTGCCTGCCGCTCCCCTACCTTGTGTTTGTGCTCTCTCTCTCTCTGTCAAATAAATAAGTGAAATCTTAAAAAAAATTTTTTTTTTTAAACATGTTATTTTTAAAAAAATGATCAGCAAAGGAAGTCATTTTACCCACTGGGATTCATGGGGACCCTCCCTGCATGGAGGACAGCATCTTTTGGCCTTCAAGGGCTAAAGGGGCAGAACTCTAAACTTGAATCCAGCCACCCAGGGCACACAACAACCCAGACCGGCAACTTCAGCCCCCCACACAGTGTCCCAGCCCCACAGGTGAGGAAGCCCAAGGGCACCTGTGGCTGTCATCTCCTGATCGCTCTTTTCCTCCATTTCCATCCGATTCCCAGTCTTTCATTTATCCTGGTATTCAGCTAATGTTTCCCCTGCTGTTCAATTGCCAAGGGAACCATTTGCTTTAGATGGAAGGCAGTTCATCTTGGTAAAATGTGGTGCGAGATCTTCACGGTAGAGTCAGATGTGCCAAGCATAGCCCTGGCCATTCAGCCATGTTGGTGCTCACCTCACCCGCACAGATCCCAGCCTCCACAGAACCTCCAGCCCACTACACTGCCTCCGGCCACTCTGGGACGACCCCTTCTTCTCCAGCGCAGCACCAGGACCCTCAAGCTGCCCTCCCAGCCGTGAGTCCAGCCCCCACAGGGAGGCCTGGGCAGACACAGCCAGAGATGTTCAGCGGGACGAGGGACCCACTGCCAGAGTGGTCTGGAAAATAAATAAGAAAAAGCTGGGCCAGGGACTGCGCCCTCGAACATGCCTCAGGACAATAGAAAGGGCCTTTACCAAGAGGAGACAACCTTAAGGAGAACTTCACACTGACTTCTCTCTATTGTGTGAATTAGAAGTTGCAAGACTGGGGGGGGGGGATTTCGTCAGGGACTCAAAGGGTGTGGCCCAGAAAACATGAAGAACCACTAGCCCACAGAACCCCGGGGGGAAATCCCAGAATCCTCCCACCCCCTCCCACCTTGCTTAGCCTCCACAGCCCACTCAGAGAATGGAGCAGAGCCCTCTGAACACCCACAGGCCGCCACCATGGGTCCATGAATGGGCTCAGGGCAGCAGAAGGCAGGAGACAGGAGAGGCCTGTCTTCAGCCTTATTCCCCTTGGCTCTCCCCTTACCAGGAGTTTCCAGGCTTGAGGAGAAATTGGGGTTTATTTTAGGAAAGAAATGTTTAGAGCACAAGTGGCAGAGAGAAGGAGCCGGATCCTTCACGGGCCCAAGTCTGCTCCTGTCCTTTATGGTTCCTCCAAAGTGCCAGCCCCGTGAACTCAGTCGGCTCCACAGCCCCACATCAAGAACCCACATGTTGGTTGGATCACAGCAGCTGAATCAACAGCAGAATCAACAGATGAGAACACTGGGGGGGTTCTGCCTCAAGCCTGGCAATGAACAAGCCCCTAGATTGCTTGTCTGGCAGAGCTTCAGACTTTACCCCCCTGACCTTAATGATCTCCCAGCCCACCCGTCCCCAGGCTCCTAAGCCCAGACCCAGAGCTCAGGGCCCCCTCAGCCCCGTCAGAGCCGAGAGGAGAAGCCGGCCACCACAATGTTCTCGCCGGTGATGTAGCCGGCACCCGGAGAGCACAGGAAGGACACAATCCCGGCACAGTCGTCAGGCTTCCCTAACCTGCACAGGACAGAACACGTGTCAGGGATCTCAGGCTCTGCTGCTCCGGTGGGAGTGGACTCCAAGGAGGGACAGGGCGGATTCAGCCGGGCCACTTGCACCCTGCAGGGCTCTGGAACCCAGACTTCAGCTAAAGGAATGGCCAGTACACAGGGAGGGGTCGCCCCGTGAGACAGACCAGCCACCCATCCCCGGCTGTACCCAGATTACCAAGGCTCCACACCCCACTTGCCTCTGCAGCTGGTGCTCTTTCTTGAAATCGTTCCAGAAAACCTCATCCTTGTGTAACTGGGCAAAGGGAAGATGTGAGAGAGTCAGGGCTGCTAAAACAAGGAGATGGGCAGGGCCCCAGATGATCCTGTGACAGAGCACCTATGGCAGATTTGCCTTTCTCAGGGGTGATGGGCTGAGTCATGGCTGAATTCGAAGGACAACGAGGACCTCAGCTGTTAGGGATGCTAATCTGAGGCTTATCCCTTAGTCATTGGGGAGGTTTCCACTGAGCCGGGCTGGGAAATGGGGGATACGCCCTGGTCCTCACCACTTGGCTGAAGTTGGTCTCGATTACTCCTGGAACTAGGCAGTTCACCTGGATGCCCTTGGGGGCCAGCTCCAATGACAGTGTCCTGGTGAGGCCCGCATGGCCGTCTTACTGACATTATACGGACCCAGTTTCTGGGAAGGGAATCAAGACAATGATTAGGATATGGGAAAGCAGGGGCGCCTGGGTGGCTCAGTCAGTTAAGCATTTGACTCTTGATTTCTGCTCAGGTCATGGCCGCAGGGTCATGAGATGGAGCCCCACCATTGAGCCCGCATCATCCATGGCTTGGCGCTCAGCAGGGATTCTGCTTGGGAATCTTTCCCTCTCCTTTTTTCTTTTTTTTGAAGATTTTATTTATTTATTTGACAGAGAGACACAGCGAGAGAGGGAACACAAGCAGGGGGAGTGGGAGAGGGAGAAGCAGGCTTCCTGCGGAGCAGGGAGCCCGATGCAGGGCTTGATCCCAGGACCCTGGGATCATGACCTGAGCCGAAGGCAGACACTTAACGACTGAGCCACCCAGGCACGCCTTTCCCTCTCAAATAAATAAATCTTGAAAAAAAAAAAAATAAAAGGATCTGAGGAAGCAGAGGAAAGTATCAGTTGGATTTCTCAGCTACAGATAATCCCAGCCCCGGCCTAAGCGCAGAGCTCAGACACAATCTCCCCAGCCTGGTCTGAGAGCAGAAGCTGGATCTGAGGCACCCAGCGGCCACAGGGCATCAGCTCAACCTAGGGCAGCAGGAGTGAGGTGGGGATCTGTCCCAGGCATTGTCCCTGTGGCGTTCTGGGGACCCCTTCCTCTAATCCTACCAGGAGCACCCGAGCAAGCACTCACCACATGTGGTATATAGGCTGCAATGGAGGAGACCAGGACGACCGCCCCTATCCTGAGAGGAGACAGACACAAGAGGAGACAGGAAACCAATCACTTACCATGGATTGAGGTGCTACTATTATTTTAAAAAGATACAGAAATCAGAATGATACCACTGTAATGACTCTAGTGATGGAATAACGCAATCCTCACGGCAGCAGCACGGCTCCCGTTAGTAGCCCCCTTTCAGAGCTGAGCGAACAGAGGCTCAGCAGGGTTTAGCCGCAGAGCCAGGAGTGGTGGACCCGGGACTCCAACCCCATCTCTCTGACCCTTTGCCCACACTCCAAACTATGACACTCGCTGCCTCTCCTGGGGGAAGTGAGGAGCAGAAAGCCAGCTGCTTGGGGAAGGGGGCAGAGTGGGCTTGGTGAGGAGGCCCCCAGCACCGACAGTGAATGCCTATTGGTGGGCCACCTCTGAGAAGCAGATGGGACAGGAGGAGACAAGAAATGAGAGTCAGTAACTTTTTCTTCTAACCCACCCACTCCTGGGCCAGTTCCTAAAGGGGACGCCTGCACGGAGGAGCCTGAGGAGCAGCTATGGCCTGAGGGACGTGGTGGCCTAAGTCCCTGACACGAGAGCCCTGAGGCTAAGTATGGAGTGCAGTCAAATATGCAGGATCTGGAACACCAGGCAGGCTCCCTGGAGGCTGAGAAGCAGGGAGGGAGGAGGGGCCTGGGATGGGCTTCTCCCCACGGGGAGCAACGGGGCAGACCCTGTCACACATTGTAAACTGGTGAAAAGGCATTGTCCGGCAGTGAGAGAACTGGAGTAGAGGAGGGTGAGAATGACCTGCCCATGAGGCTAAGGAGCTGATGTCAAGGCCAATGAGAGCACACCTGAGCCCCAGGAACATCACCGTCATCCTGCAGTCAGGATTCAGAAGCTGTGGCTGTACAAAGGGTGAGGCAGCACAGAGGGAGTGGGAGGGGGAGACCCCAGGGACACCTCTTTTGTCCTCCCTTCCCAGCTGGGCCCCTGTGTTCTCCAGACTCCATTCTCGGGTGGCTCCCCACCAGTCCCTACCCCCACCCTGCAACCTACCCCCTGTTCTCCATGTGGGGCAGCAGCTGGCTCAGCAGCAGGGCCGGGGACTTCACATTCACGTCCAGGATCTGAAATCAGAGCAGAGGCAGGAGGGAGGGCAGAGAGACATGGTCAGCCCTCAGCCCAGGGCCTGTTACCATAAGACACTTGGAGTCCGATCATTTGTGCAGCAAACCCACATGCCTGCAGGTCTGAGATTCATTTCCCTTCTGATCAGGACAAGAGGAGTTTCCCACTTGCTAATGGTTTAACAGGCAGCCAGGCTAAGTGACAGGTCTGTGAGCAGAGCCCTGAAAACGTGAACTATTCCGGACTGGGGTGAAGGAGGGAAATGTTCAGGCCTTTTCAAGAAAAATGGACCACGTGCTGGTCATGCAGACAGAAGCTCTAAGCAGAGGCCCCTGCTTCGGAAAAAGACCGAAAGTAGAACAGATGGAGGGGAAAGGAGGTGCTGGGAGGCAAGGAGATTTCTGGAAGAGTTGTCTTTGTCTGTGTTTCGACTTGTTTGTGTCCTTGTCTTGTCCCAATAGAATTTAAGGCATTCTCATGGTACAACAGCATAAACAAATCAAACAGGTATTATCTGTGAAGAAATGGAGAACAGGAAAAATAAGCGTAGAAAGATAAGCAAAAGCAAGGGGAAAGTTGGTGCCCACGGTTCACAGCATGTGGTAAGGACTGAGCATTATTCTATTATTCATTCACAAAAATGCCAGCTATGAGGGCCTACATGCATGCCTGTTCCTGCAGACATGGCTCTTGAGCTTTCCTACGGCCATCACAAAGAGGGAGACACAACAGAGAACTGCCATCCTGGGAGTGAGCTGCCCACGTTGGTCCTGCCTGCAACTAAAACCTGGATCTGGCCTCAGACGTGAGGGTCCCTGACCTGCTGTCTGGGAACTCGGTCTGGTGGGACTGGGGATGGAGGAAAAGTAAGAGAGGAACTGGCAGGAAAAGAGGCAGAGACTGAGCTGGGGGCTAGGACAGAGAGCCCGCTGGGACTAAAGTGGCACCAGGATCCCTCCTGTGGGGCACCATCTTGAGTGAGGTCAGTGTGTCCTCGGTCTCTAGGGAATGAGACTGTACATGTGCAACATCTTCATCCCGCACCCAGCCATCCTCCTGGATGAGGGCAGGGGAAAGGCTTCGATGGAGAGCTGCTGAGGCCCACATGATGAAAGGTTGCCAGTGTTGGGGATGACCCCCAGGACTGTAAGAAATGGCTCAGATTGTCCAAAGGGGGGCCCGGCATGAGGTCCCCAATAAGAAGGAACTGAGGGTTAGACTAAGGGACTTCCTGGTCATTTTCTGCTCAAAATAGAGCCCCACCATCCCACCAATGTCTGCTCTAAGCTCCATGTGTGTCAGGCTGGGGGATGGGCTCCGACAAGGCCCCTCCTAGACTCAGCAGCCAAACATGAACCAAGGAAAAGGTGAGTCCCTCGCTCGCTTAAGAGGACTGCCCTATTAGAAAAGCAGGTAGAGTAGCTCTGGGTGCCACAAAGTCCTGAGTAGAGATTGTGGCCTGAGGAGGTTGGATGCTGGGGAGTCCTCAGGCAGGAGGAGGATGGAGGAAAAGTGGTGGAAGAGGAGATGGGAGATTTCCCAACCAGCTGGAGAAATGGGGGTCTACCTGGAGAGGTGCTCAAACTGGCCCAGTGCTAATGTGAGCAAGAAGGAACTAACTCCCAGGAGACCTCCTGAAAACTGCATTCAGAGAAAGCGGAGCATCAGGTAAATTTCAGACTTGTGAGGTGGTGGCAGATGTGATTGGGGACGACTCCTACCCAGTGGTGCAGACTGCTTGTGGACCAGTAAGACCTCAGAGAGTAGGGTGGCCGTGGAGAAAGTAAGGCCGGGCTGTGGGGGAGTGAGCTCAGCTTCGGGAGCGGAAGATTTCAAACGTGTTCCAAGTAAAAGAGTCATGATCCCATGAACTAAGACACTAAAAGGGAAAATGATTCAGGAGGGATAGGACACTGTCAGCAATGAAATCCCAGCTACCTAATCACAAATGATCCTTCAGAGGCATTAAGGAAGCCAAGGAGCTTGGGGAGGCTGCTAGCAGCGGCTGCAGGGAGCTCAGATTTCAGGTCATCTCTGAGGATGGAGGGAAGGGCATCCAGCCAGGCAGATACACAGGAGGCGGCGGCCTGAGAACACAGTCCACACGGCGCAGAGGCCTGGGGAAGGCAGAAGGAAATGCTCTGGCCAGTGCTTGGGGTGGAGGGGGAGGCTATCAACAGCAGGAAGATGATTTCACTGCAGTCCATCTTGTCTGTCAGAGGGACTCAGGAACCAAACACAGGAGTCATAGAATAGAAAACACAGAATAACATAAGATCATAACATAACATAAATCATAGAAAATATAAAATAAATATTAAAAATATAAATAAATAAATATAAAAATAAATATATAAAATAAATAAAAACATAACATAAATCCTAGAATAACAAAGCCCAAGGTGGACCTCAAGACATTTTACAAGGTCCCTTCAGGACCCCATGGACCAGGTGGCAGGATCATCAAGCCGCATGCAGTGGGTTGGAATGTCATGGAAAGCTGATGGCTGGGTCCAGGCCTGACAGGTGTATCAGGTTCCTCTGAGGGACAGTGAGGAACCCTCCTCTTGGAAGTGTAGAGAATCTCAGCAGCAGGTACGTGTCCCCAAAGAGGAGCAACATCACCAAAGGATGTAAAATATGTCTACTGTTGACAAAGAGCAGAACCCTCACTATTCTTGACTCTCACCAAGAGCAGAGACCTACTCCCACAGCCGTATCCCCAGAGCCTGGAACAGTGCCTGGCACATAGCAAACCCTCAATAAATATTTGCTGAATGAATAAATGCAAAAGGGACAGGAAGAGAAAAGAAAGCAGAAAGAATGTAGGAACCCGCTTTGAAGCACACAAATTGGAAAGTAGCATCACGGCACATTCCAGGGGAGGAGTGGTCAGTGCCTGTTTTTACAGTCGCTTTGGGTGGGGGAGTCGAGTCTCAATGGGAGAGCACCTTAGACCCCTCGGCCAGCCCCCCTCAGTGGCCTCTCACCTTGTCCCATACCTCCTCACTGGCCTTCAGGGTGCTTCCCACCAGGGGGTTGACACCTGCATTGCACACCTAAAAGTCCAGGCCCCCATAGTGCTCCAGGACCTGGGTGGAGGGGTGACACGCAGGGCCGTAAGTGTGGAGATGGCCTGAGGAGGCCTCGCCCTCCCAGAGCTGCTGCCAGGTGCACAGCGCATTGAGGCAGAGCTTGCAAATCAGATCCTGTCTCAACCAGGAATGGCCACACAGCTGGTGTGAGAACCAAACTCCGGTGAAGGCAGGAGCGCGGGACAGGCCCAAGGACAGGCTTTGCCGCGCTGAGGGCCTCAGGGGAGGAGGGTCTGTCTCCTCTAGGAATTCGTCCGTGGGCTTGGATGGGGAATCCCTCTAGATTCCTCCTCAACCACAGTTCTCCAGGGTGTAGGATGGAAGCGAGGGTCCTCTCATGAACAAGCCACTTTCCAGAAAGCCAGTGTGGACAATGACGTCTGCCCAGGTAGACCTTGAGCAATCCTGGTTTCGAGACGTGTTCTAGGGCCTCCCAGCCCCTATCCCGGTGCCGGCCCCATCCAGGGCTGAGCAGCATGGGAAAGGCCCTACGCATTCTCCTCCCTGCGCCCTTCCACCCCTGTGGCCCCTCACCATGGCCACCAGCCGCTTCCGGTCCTCGGCCTTCCCCACGTGGCACACGGTGCCCGCCACGCTCAGCCCCTCCCCCTGCAGCATGGCCACTGCCCGGTCCACGTTCTGCTGCTTCCGGCTGCTGATGACCACATGGGCCCCGTCCTGGGCCAGGCGCCGCGCGATGGCGAAGCCGATCCTGTGGCAGAGATGGAGGGAACAAGACAGCCTCAGCCCCCTGCCACCACTGTCCCTCGACCCAGCCCTGGAAATCAACAAGGCTGTGTCTTGATCTAGGAGCCCCAGGTCTCCGTGGAAGCAAGAGTCCTGGGGAGGGGTCAAGACCCATAGGGCAATCAGGGCACTTACCCCTCAGTGGACCCGATGACCGCCGCTACCTGATTGGCCAGGACACACTTTTGGTCTATCCCAGTGCTGCTCAGGTGCAAAGAGAGCCCAGCACGGGAATGAAACAGGTGCCTGTGGACCGAGGTCACTGCCTGGAATATGCCTGCCAGTGCCTTTTTCTGCTTCCTGCTGAACTTGGCCCTGGAGGAAAAAATCAACTTCACCCATGACAGATGCCATAGTAACGATGGTAATCTACCTCTGCTCCTGCAGACAGACAAGGCCAGCAGCCGAGAGCCAGAGCGAGTAGAGCTGGTCAGGGTGAATTTTAAACACCTGAGCCTCGGGTCAGGAAAACTCTCTATGAAAATTCTCTATTTATGGAAGAGGCAAGTGCTCCCTTCGGCAGCACATATACTATGGAAGAGGCAAATTGGAATGTGAGACCCACCATTCAGTAGACAGGATGAGTTTCCCATTCATCCCCTGAGCAAGCACTGAGCGCTTGCAACATGTCAGAGAGCAGACCCAGGTTCTGAATGCCTGCATGCTGTCCTTGCCAGGCTGTGCTGAAGTGAAGCTCACTGAGTGGAGGCTGGGAGGAGCCTGAGCCAGGGTGCAGACCCAGGCCCCCCGGACACCCTCTGGAAGGAAAGGGGTGGGCCGCTGTAGGTGTGCGCAGGTGTGGAGGCAAGGGGAGGACCCTGCGTGGGAGACTCAGATATGCAGACACTTTCCGACGAACTGGAAACACATCAGAGATGCTTGCGTAGGGGACCCTCTTTCACCTAGACCCCAGATTTCCCAGCTCCACATCACCGTGAGCCCAGAGGCTTCTGCCTCCCGCAGTGGGAGTTTCCCTGCAGGGTCCTGAATCTAGGAGTCTGATCTGTTTCCTGCGGAGGCAGGTGGGAAGGAATGGTTGCAGCAAGGGCGCTCGGGGACTTGGGATGTACTTTTCATGCAGGATAGTGCCGCGAAGCTGAAGAGATGCCGGCTCTGGTAGCTCTGGACTGAGGGGCCAGCAGACATGCATTTTCAGGAGGCTCTGGTGGGGGCTGACTGTCCACAGACCCCCATCAGTTCCGGACCTGCTTTGGCCACTCCAACGCCAAGGGACTCCTCGTTACTAAGCAACCCTTGTCATACCTACTGCATCTCCCTTGTTCCTTAGCAACCAACCCTTATGTAACCCAGTTCGCTCGAGTTAGGGGTCGGTATCTATAATGATCAACGAATGGGTGCTGCTCAGGAATTATGGAGAAATTTCAGATAAAATATCAAGCTGTATCCATGTCATGATGAAGGTAACCAAATGCTCTGCCTTAAGAGAGACAGCCTTGGTTTCAAATTTATGTCTCTCCTGATACCATATTTCCAAAGTTACTCTTTGCAGGTCCTAGACCTCCTCACCTTTTTGTCCTAGCTGCTGTCACTCTGCTCATTCTCTCTCATGCTGTCTCTCCTTTCTGCAAGGTCATATTTACAGCCTTTCAATTTGAGGGGATGAGGGGCTTCAGCTTCTGACTGTTCTACCTTCCCTAAACAGGACACCAGATTCTAAACACTGTTATGGCCCCTGGGGGACTTCTCTTCCCCAAGCCGTGAGCCCAGATTAACCCGGTCAAGTGTCAGGGGAATTGGTCTCCTTGGCTGGGAGGGCAGCAGGAAAAAGAGGAATCGCTTTTTGTCAGGATGGGCTGCCCCCTGCTGGAAGACCAGAGTTATGGCACCTCTGAGAAGCTGGTCCCATCTCAGCAAGTCTATGGCTGTTCCCTCTGTGGTCTACAACGGTTCTTACCAAGTCCTGCTCCTTGCTAACCTTGCCGTGAGGTGGTTTGCAGGACAGCTGTCCTACTTGTAGGGAAAAGCAGCTCTGGCCTATTGCAGGTAGCATGCAGAGAGACTAATCAGGCCTCATCTGTCTCCCGTGGTCCCACTTTCCCAGGGCCTGAGACTCAGCAGCTTCTAAGGGCCCAGGCTCTCACTCACTCAGCCCTCATTCCCGCTTCTGCTTTTCTCTGGAGTAGTCAGCTGGGCCAGCTAGGCCCGAGTCGACCACAGGTCCCGGGAGCTCAGAGTGGTCTCTGAGCCTGGCACTGCCCATTCTGATTCCCCTTACCATGCTGAGCAGTTTAGATGCCCAGAAATGGAGGTGGGGAAGTCAAGTGGACACACCCTCAAACTAGTCCTATCTTGGAGGTGTATGGCCTTCACCAAAGAGAAAAGAAAAGGCAAAAGCAAAGAAAACAAAGATTAGGGGAGAGACATGCAATAGTGAGAAACTGAAAATCAGGAACGAGAGACTAGGGAGATGTCCACAGAAGGTGTGGGATTCGGGCAAGTCTGTTCCCCCCTCTGGCTCCATCTGCGCCTCGGTAACATGAGGCGCTGAGCTGAGGGGCCCTACGGGCTCTGACAGCCCCCAAGAGCTTTGTTAGGAGAGTCAGAGAAGAAGTAAAGTCAGCTGCACACAGAGCCAGGGAGAAAGAAGCATCAGCACAAAAATTTTAAAAGGCAAAGGTGGGCAGGTCCAGTGTCACGGACCCCCGAGCTACACAGCCCTACCGTGGGCCACACTGTCCCTGCCCCAGCCTTACCTGGCTGTGCTCTTGTGGTTCCTGAGCGCAGGTCAGGAGCCCTTCCTCTGTGGAGTCTGCAGCTGAGTGTGAGGATGTGGGTAGGCGGCAGGCTGGGTTTCAGGCCCTGTGATTCTTCCTGAAAAACTCAAGGATTTGTGGAATTTACAGTCCTAGAACTATGAAAGGTGGTGATGAGAAAAGGCCTCCCCCACAGCTGGGAGTAGCCTGGGGGAAAGAAGAGGACTTGTTGCCTGAGTAATAGTCTGCAGAATGCTGCATGTACCTGTTACAGAACCTGGGCTGGATCGCCTGACGGAAGAACCAAGCAGCACCCGGAGATCTTGGAGGATAGGAGGTTTATTTAACACTGGGGGGGCTCAGAGAAGAGTGGTCTCCAAAGGTCTCTGAGCACAAAGGGGGCAATTTATACACTTCTACTTCCACATACTTGGCACGTCTGGCGCATGCACGAAGCGGAGCAGGGAGAAGAACCTGGAAGAGCCCCGGGGCAAGGACTGGGACTCTCTCGCTGGCTCGGTCGGCCATCTTAGGACACAGATTTTCCTTATCATTCCCCCCTTTGATGCCCCTTTAAACACCTAGTTTAGAGGGCATGATTCTGTTTGACTCTGAGGGTTGACTACAAGGCTTGGGGTGAACACGGACTTAATCATAAACTTAACAGCACACCAGGTAGCAGAAGACCAGGACTGACTGGGGCCAGGAAAACCACGGTGAAATGCGCTCAGGAGTAGACAGCAGAGAGCCAGTAAAAGTGGGATCTATGACCTTAGGTAGAAGCCTCTGGGGGAAAGTCCAGTCAGGAGGGGCAACAGTGTAGAGTCCAACTTCCAACATGAGGGAAATCATGCCGATGAGAGCCAGGGACCACGGTAAGCAGGTGTCCATCAGTCGGTGGGGTCTCATCGAAGGTGAAGCCGGAGTGGGTTCGTGAAGTCTGGCTGGACTCTCCACTGGTGTGGCTCCTCATCCGAATGATGAGCTTTCTTCTTTCTTCCAGTCTTTAACCCAAACTGAGTCCCCTGTCTGGAAGAAGTGTACCTGAGACCCTAAGGAGATTGGAGTCCTCTCAAAGGTGTACTTTTGTAATTTATTTAGGGTGGTCCCCAGGGCCTGAAGCTTTTCCTTTATCCCTTTATCTCCAACCTGATGCAAGTTTCCTGGAAGGCGTCCCAAGCACGGGGGTGGCCGTCCATATATTAATTCGAATGGGGAGAAACCGAATGTCCCAGGCATGCAGCGAGCACACAGGAGGGCTAGGGGTAGCAGATCCGGCCATGGGAGGTTAGTCTCCTGACAAAACTTTGCTAAGGTTCCCTTGAGGGTGCGATTCATTCGCTCTACTTTCCCTGAACTTTGGGGCCGGTAAGCGGTGTGGAGTCTCCAGGTGATGTTGAGGGATTTGGTCAAGACCTGTACAAGGTCTGCCACAAATGCGGTCCATTGTCACTATGGATTGTTAGTGGCAGGCCGAACCGGGGCACGATCTCCTGCAAGAGGACTTTAGCTACTTCCTGGCTTTGTTCCATCCTGGTCGGGAAGGCTTCAACCCACCCAGAATATGTGCATACTATTACTAAGAGATATCTGAACCCCCTGCTCGGCTGCACATCTGTGAAGTCTACCTCTAGATCTTCGAATGGGGTTGCTCCCATCCTCTGGACACCTGGCGGGGGCCATGGTGCAGACCAAGCATTATTTTTAGCACATGTTATGCATCGTTCACTCGTTGCTCGGCATAGTGCTGGCAGCTGACTGAGGTAGTAGTGCTTCTTGAGAAGGGCCTCTAATGCAGTTTTCCCCAGATGAGTGAGTCGGTGGTATTCGTTGACTAGATGCCCTCCAGTTGCTGTTGGAACAAAGATGCACCCGCCTGGCATCATCCACCATCCCTTTTCAGTCAGGGTGGCTCCCTCAGCCATGGCCCATTCCTTTTCCTTTTTAGTGTAACTGGGCGGAGGGACTTCTTCCAGGGGTGTCAGGGCCATGGTGAGGGAAGGGGCTGTGTCCATGTCCTCACTGGCTGTGGTCTTGGCTGCCTCATCTGCCAGACGATTTCCCCGTGCTTCTTCCTCCTTTCTGGTGTCCCTTACAGTGCAGGATTGCTACTTCCATTGGAAGCCAGATGGCTTCGAGGAATCTCAGTATCTCCTCCTTGTTCTTGATAGCTTTTCCGGCTATGGTTAGGAGGCCCCTTTCCTTGTAGATGTCTCCATGTATATGTACAGTAGCAAAGGCGTACCGAGGGTCAGTATAGATGTTGACTCGCTTGCCTTCACTGAGGGTGAGGGCTCAGACTAAGGCATATAATTCAGCCCATTGAGCTGATCATCCAGCTGGTAATGCCTTAGCTTCTAGGACTTCAGTGGTTGTGGTTACTGTATAACCCGCTTTCCGGGCACCCTCCTGTAGGTAACTGCTGCCATCGCTGAACAGCGTGAGCTCTGGATTCTTTATGGCTTGATCCTGCAGATCTGGACGGCTCGCGTAGACTTCATCAGTCACCTCAGAGCAGTCATGGTCTGGTTCCCCCTCTTCCGTGGGGAGAAAGGTTGCTGGATTTAATGTCCTTACTGTTTCAAGGGTGACCCGCGGGTTTTCGCAGAGGAGTCCTTGGTATTGTGCTAGCTGAGAGTTGGAAAGGAAGTGATGTCCCTGTGTGTTCATGAGGGACACAACTGCATGAGGGACCCTGACATTAAGTTCTTGCCCCAGGGTAAGTTTGTCTGCCTCCTTGATGAGTAGGATGGTGGCTGCCAGCACCCTGAGGCATGGTGGCCATCCAGCTGCCATGGGGTCCAGCTTCTTTGACAGGCAAGCAACTGGCCATTGCCAGGGTCCAACAGTCTGGGTGAGTACCCTGAGTGCTATTTTTTCCTTTTCAGTCCAGGCAGGGGGTTCTCAATCTGGTCCCCCAAGAGATCATAAAGGGGTCTTGCTATTGCCGAGAACCCAGGGATCCAGATGTGGCAGAATCCTGCAGCCCCCAGGAATTCTCATAGGCCCCTTTTTGTCTGGGGCTGTGGCAGGGAGATGATGATCCTTTTCCTCTCTGGCCCTAGTTCTCTTTTCTCTTGGGTGAGGAGAAAACCGAGGTATCAGACCTGTTATTGGCAGATTTGTGCCTTCTTCCCTGAGGCTCGGTATCCCGAGTCTGACAGGAGCTGTAGCAGGGCCTTGCTGCCTTTTGTGCAGTGATGAAGTCCCATGCTGGGTGCTCTTTGGGTGCGGCTGTATTAGCCCAGGCAGCAGGGTTGATGACTCCCGGGGGTGCGTGCTCTTCCAGGTACTGCCATGCACCTTTCTTTATTCTCCTCCTCTCCTCTGTGTTAAACAGGGTGCGGAGTAACTGTTGGCAGTCTTCCCAGGTTGGCCGATGAGTCTGGAAGAGGGATTCTATGAGGTCTACCATGGTCTGTGGTTTCTTTTTTTTTTTTTTTTAAAGATTTTATTTATTTATTTGACAGAGAGAGACACAGCGAGAGAGGGAACACAAGCAGGGGGAGTGGGAGAGGGAGAAGCAGGCTTCCCGCTGAGCAGGGAGCCTGATTCGGGGCTCAATCCCAGGACCCTGGGATCATGACCTGAGCCGAAGGCAGACGCTTAACGACTGAGCCACCAAGGCGCCCCTGGTCTGTGGTTTCTCAGAGTAGGCTGGGGTGTTATGTTTCCAGTTGAGGAGGTCGGTGCTGGAGAAGGGCTGATAATACATCATGGAACAGCCAGGTTGGACCGTCCCATCTTCATCACGCCTCTCAGGTTCCCGTGTCTCTTGTACCAGCATTTGGAAGGCGCTTGCGCCTGGCCTGGGGCACAGCCTGGCTGCTGGTCCTGGAGAAAGTGGATCATTTGGGCCTGGGGGCGCTGGTGGATCCTCTGGGCCTGGGGGCACCAGTGAAACCGATGGCGGCAGAATGTCTGGAGCTGAAGGGCCAGGTATAGGCAATCTTGGGGGTATGTATGGTGGGGGTGGGTTCGGTTCGTCCTCGGGATCTCCGGCTAGGATTTGTGGAGGCTGGGGCTTTTGCTGATTTTCTTTAGGTCGCTTGGATGAGACGATTAAGACTCTGGCCTGTCCTTGCCTATTGCAAGTGTATCGCACCCGGGGGGGAAGGGTCTGAGCAATTCCTAGCCAGGAGTCAATGTACTGAAACTGGTCAGGGTGTCCTGGTTTTCCTGTTACGACTCGCCATACTCGACAAATCATTGGGACATCCAATGTCCTGTCTGAAGGCCACCTGACAGACATCAAAGGTGGGCCATTCCAATTCACATAGGGTTCTCAACTTGCCGGGGTTCATCCTGACTCCATAGTCTCCCGAAAACCCCCTCTTGAAATTTTTGATCATGGTCTCTAGAACCATAGGTTTACTCTGCCCTGACCCCATGGTGATGTCCCCGTGTACAGTGGCGCAGAGACAGACAAAGGGGGGGTGCCTCCTGAGATGAGGAGACTAATCAGATGCCCGTCTGGCCATGTCCTGAAGGAGCTTAGGTGAGGCTTAGCCATAGCAGTCTCAGTGTTGTGACTTATGATCGGAAACTATTCCGATGCCGCCATAGACTGTCTGCCGTTCACCATGGAATTACAGACGGGCCCACTCAGACTCCGTAGGCTTCTGGGGACCTTAAGGGTGCCCACCCGTGGAGTCACAGAATCAGTCCGCTTGAGCAAGCCCGGTTGGACTGCACATTCACTCACACATTCACACTCCAGAAGTTATTACATTCCCTCCCTGGGAATCCCTACCTGTGAGACTTCTAAGAGGTCTCTGGGAGGTGATCAGGCTCCCCTTCCACCCCAATAGGGGTGGGCCTGTCTGGGTCCTGGGGCCCCAGGCCTTACCGGAATCCAATGTCAGGACCAGGTCCTCACCTGCCAAGTCTCCTCGAGTCCGGTGGGAACAGCGGAGCGGGGCCGGCCCGAGGCGACCTGGGTGGGAGACTGCTGAAAATTAGGCAGGGCATGCCGTCTCTGTTACGATCCCTCGTTCCGTCACCACCCCGCTGTTGCCCCCAAACCGGTGGCAACAATGGGCCAGCGCAGTTGGGTTTCCCAGTCAGGGAACCAAATGTTACAGAACCTGGACTGGATCTCCCGACGGAAGAAACCAAGCGGCACCCAGAGATCTTGGAGGATCGGAGGTTTATTTAATGCCGGCGGGCTCAGAGGACAGTGGTCTCCAAAGGTCTGAGCCCCGAGCACAAACGAAGGAGGCAATTTATATACATCTACTTCCGCATACTTGGCACTTTTGGCGCTTGCGTGAAGCAGAGAAGGGAAAAGAACCCGGAAGAGACCCGGGGCAAGGACTGGGACTCCCTTGCTGGCTCAGTTGGCCATCTTAGGGCACAAATTTTCCTTATCATACCTACCAGGGACCCATGGTCCATCCGGTCAGTCCAGCTGTCCCCAGACACTCACACAACAGAAACAGACCCATGGGTCTAAGCAGGCTCCAGACCCCACCCTGTGGGGCCTACAGGGTTAGCTGGCTGGGGGGCAGACCTGGGTACAAAGCCACCAAGATATTTCTACATGCACCGAAAAGAGACTGCAGGCCTCAGTCTCAAAGCCAGTGAAACAGGCCCTCCCCGCAGGATTGGGGATCAGGTCCCCGGCACTCTACAGGACTAACAGGGGTAGAGTGGGTGGGTTTCCACCCACCACCCAAGCTCTCACCTGGGTCCAAATATTTGAATGAGCACCAGCTTCCTGCCAGGACTGTGTTAAGTACTATGAACACCAAAATAATGAAGGCACAGTCCCCACCCTTGATAAGCTTACAGCCTAATGGAGAAATCAAATAAATGTAGTGCAGAGTGCTACATTTTAAAATAGAAGTCAATTTGAGGCTCACCCAAGGAGAGGGTGGAAAAAGCCACATAGAGATGCCTATGGATATTTCAGAGGAGGTACCCAGGCAGTTGGATAAAGCGTCCGGGCACTCAGGAGGGCAAGTCAGAGATCAGAAGAATGATTTGCAAACTATCGGTATGGGTGGCAGTAGCCTCATAAATGGATGCGATATCCAGGGAAAGTGAAGAGGAAGGAAAGTCAAACCTGGAAGAGTGGCAGCCAGCCTCTAAGATGGTCCTTGTGATCCTTGTAGGTGGATATTCACCACCTTGTGTAATCCAACCCCCACCAGCATAGAGGGCTTGGCAGAAGTAATGGTATGTCACTTCTGAGATAAGGATACGTAAAACTGAGTGTTCTGTCTTGGACCCTCTCTGTCTCTCCCTTTCTCCTTTGGGTCACTCCCACCTGCCATGTTGTGAGCACCCCTATGGCAAGACTCACGTAGCAAGGAACTGCAGCCTGACAACAACCATGTGAGCAAGCTCAGGAGCAAACCCAGTTGGCCCCAGTCAAGTCTGGAGAAGACACCAACTTCACATCAGCCTCATGAAACATCCTGAGCCAGAACCACCAGCTACATTGTTCTCATTCCTGACTCTCGGAAACTATGAAGTAATACATTTCCAAGCTGCTAAGTGTTAGGGGGATTTGTTATGCAGCAATAGATAACTAGTACAGGAATCTTGGAGAGAATTAGCTCATAGAAGAGACAGAGCAGAAAATGCTTTTAAAATATAAGAATTTTTTAGGGGCGCCTGGGTGGCTCAGTCGTTAAGCGTCTGCCTTCCGCTCAGGTCATGATCCCAGGGTCCTGGGATCGAGCCCCGCATCGGGCTCCCTGCTCCACGGGAAGCCTACTTCTCCTTCTCCCACTCCCCCTGCTTGTGTTCCCTCTCTCGCTCTCTCTCTCTCTCTCAAATAAATAAATAAAATCTTTAAAAATAAATAAATAAATAAATAAAATATAAGATTTTTAAAAATAAGTTAGCCACAGGTCAAACAGGGTTGCATCAATTCGTGAACAAACAAATCAAAGGAGCGGAAGGGAAGGTTCAGAAATAAATCCAAACACACTTGAGAATTTTACAGGTGATAAAGGTGGCATTTCACAGCAGCGAGAAAAAAGATTTACCAATAAACGATGCTGAGACAACTGGCTAGCTCTCTGGGGGAAAAGAAACTAAATTAGATCTGTGCCTTTCATACAACACACCAAAATAAATTTCAGATGGATACAAAATTTAAATATAGGGCGCCTGGATGGCTCAGTCGGTTAAGCGTCTGCCTTCGGCTCAGGTCATGATCCCAGGGTCCTGGGATCGAGCCCCATGTCATCAGCTCCCTGCTCATCAACAAGTCTGCTTCTCTCTCTCTGTCTGCCCCTCCCCCCCTCGCTTGCGCTCTCCCGCTCTCTCTCCCTCTCTCAAATAAATAAAATCTTTTTTAAAATTTTAAATGTAAAAAAAAAATGAAACCATTAAAAACTACAATAATTCTTGGGGCACTTGGGTGGCGCAATTGGTTAAGTGTCTGACTCCTGATTTCGGCTCAGGTCCTGATCTCAGGATCTTAAGATCAAGCCCCGAGACTGGCTCAGTGCTGGGCCTACAGCCTGCTGAAGATTCTTTCCCTCACCCTTTAACCCTCCCCCTAGGTTGCACACACTCTCTCTCTCTCTCTCTCTCTGCCTCTTTCTCTCTCTCAAAAAAAAAACAAACCCAAAAAACAAAAAACTATAATAATTCTTTTTTACTGCTGCATGAAAAAAGACTACCTAAGCAAAGTCAAGAGAAAAGTACAATTTACGTGATGTTTTAGACTAGACAAAACTAACAGATAGTGATAGAAATCAATGGTTGTCTGAGTATAGGGACACAAGGGAATGTTCTAGGGTGAAGGATTTTTTCTATATCTTGATTGGGACGGTGGATACACAGATATATGCATTTGTCAAAACTCCAGGAACTGTATACTTAAGGTGTGTGCATTTCACAACCCTACTTCAATAGGGTTGATTTTTAAAAGAAAAAGTAAAAGGACAAACTGAGGGCAAACACCAGTAAGTATGATGTTTTATAAAAATAAGATTTTTCTATGGGAATTGATAGTCCTGGATCCCGACCTGCTTCCAAACCCTTTCTTCTCCAGTGGTGACCCTTCCCCGCTTCTCCTAGGCATAAATGATTCAAAGCTGAATTCCTACAACATAAGAGACTATCTTCACAGATTTGAGATCTATATGAAGCAGTGCATTACTTTGCTTTGGTCTCTACACCAGTTTGAAGCATCCTCCAATCTTGGTTTCTAGGTTGGTGCTGGAATTAGACTGAATGTTTGTGTCTCCCAAAATTCATGCTGAAGCTTAATCCCCAATGGGATAGTATTAGGAGGTGGGGTCTTTGGGAGGTGATTGGGACATGAGGGTGGAACCCTCATAAATGGGATTAGTACACTTATAAAAGAGACTCTAGAGAGGTCCCTTATTCCCTCCACCATGTGAGGACACGGTGAGAAGACAGCCGTTTATGAACCAGGAAGCAGATCTTTGATAGACACCGAGTTTGCCAGGGCCTTGATCTTGGACTTCCTAGCCTCCAGAACTGTGAGAGATAAATGTTGTTTAAGCCACCCAGTCTGTGTCATTTTTGCTATAGCGACCTAACCAGACTAAGACAGATAGGTTGGTTGGCTGATTGGTTGTTTGGAAGGTTGGTTGGTTCACAGAGTGGGGAGATGGAAAAAGCAAGAGAGATTTCTCTATGGGCAAAAAACTGCAAGAGGGAAGAAAAGAAGAAAAAAAATGAAAAGAGAAGAAAAAGAAAGGGAACACCGAAGAAAAGAAGGAAAACACCTAAGAGGAAAAAAGGAAAAAAAAAAAAAACAAACCTTAAAGGTCTGTCCATTTGAAGAAGATATTGACCATGGTGAAATTTCATAAGACAAAAGTGGGGAAAACAATGGGGAAAGTGGTTATATGTGCATTCCCCTGAGGGGGAGGAAAAGAGATGATAGAGAAGAGTCTGGTGATGACCTGTTAACACCCCAAGGAAACCCCTTAGTAACCATAGCCTTTGGTAGCCATGGGCTGATGTAGACAGACAGGGGCCAGGCTAGAGCTCAGAAGCACGGGAAGCATTACCAGGTCCACGATGCTGCAGGAGAGTTATGCTAACTTAACTCCAGAGGCCACAATTTGTTGAAGACATATGTGTGTTCAAAAACAAAGCAAAAATTCCCATTACAACATTTTATAACCTCCCTCCAATTCATTCCCTGCTTACCCTTTTCGCCACAACATCTCAAAAGCTTGGCCAGCTGCAAAGGCATTTATCAGGAGAAAAGTCAGCTTGCCAGTGTAACTGCCACCAACACTCTCCTCTCAGAGCTCCTTAGCTTATCGTCCGATGAGCTCTGACTCCCAAAGCTGTCACAGCACACTCGAAGGAGCGTCAGCAAGCTGCCAATGGATCTGGGTTCTACTCCACATCTTGGCACCTCCTTGATGTCCCTTTTATGAGACTGACAGATTTAGCAAATAAAAAGCAAACAAACCAGAATGCCCAGTTAAATGTGAATTTCAGATAAACCAAAAGCGATTTGGTAGTATAAGTATATCCCAAAAATTGCATGGGACGTGCTTATACTAAAAAACTTATTCCTGGGTTATTTGAAATTCAAACTAACCTGGGCACCCTGTATTTTATCTAGCAACCATGCCCTTTTATGCTAGTGATAACTATTCTTCAGAGAATAGTGACAGTCAGCTTCTTTACTTTTTATTCTTTTTGTCAGCTTATTAATTGATCTGGAAAAAAATATCAAAATTGTACAAATTTAACACCACACCCAGGAGAAAGATGAAGAACAACTATTATTTATAAAATATATTTAAATAACACCGGTAACACATGGGTACAATCTCCTTGCATCCATATGCATCCATTTTTTAAAAAAATATATGGGGGGGCACCTGGGTGGCTCAGTCAAGCGTCTGCCTTTGGCTCAGGTCATGATCCCAGGGTCCTGGGATCGAGTCCCACATCGGGCTCCCTGCTCCACGGGAAGCCTGCTTCTCCCTCTCCCACTCCCCCTGCTTGTGTTCCCTCTCTCGCTGTGTCTCTCTCTGTCAAATAAATAAATAAAATCTTAAAAAATATATATATGGATAAAGGAGAAGTCCTCCATTATTAAGCCACCAAATTCCTATACCCGTCCCCAAAGTAACTACAGTTAGCAGTGTGTTCTTCTAAAACTTTTCTATGTATTTGCATACATTTATAAGTGTGGAATATGTAGATTTGTTTTACGTGTTAGTGTGCATCATATTGGAAACGCTGCTCCGTTGTTCTGCAACTGGTTACATGATAGTACATATAGATCTACCTCATTATTTTTTTAAAGATTTTATTTATTTATTTGACAGAGAGGCAGCGAGAGAGGGAACACAAGCAGGGGGAGTGGGAGAGGGAGAAGCAGGCTTCCCGCTGAGCAGGGAACCCAATGCGGGGCTCGATCCCAGGACCCTGGGATCATGACCTGAGCCGAAGGCAGACGCTTAACGACTGAGCCACCCAGGCACCTCCCTGCCTCATTATTTTTAAAAGTTGTATAATATTCCACAGAATAAACATTATCCAGTTTAGCAATTCTCAAGGTGTGGTGGGAGAACCCCGTGAGGAATCCTTTCAGGGGTCTATGAGTTCGAAATTATTTCCATAATAATGGCAAGATATTATTTGCCATTTGCACCTTCAGTCTTACAGTGCACACAGTGGAGTTTCCCAGAGGCCACATGTGTGGGATGATGTCATTGTTCTGATGGCTAATGAAATGTGTGTATATTTCTTATGTTTTCCAAAGTTCTCTAAAGAAGTAGATTTAGGGTATAAATATGTACACTTCCAAGAGATTAGCTTAGTCCATTCTCCGACTTCCTAGCTATCTTCAGTTATACTTTCTATAATTTCAATATTATCATCCAATAAATTGTTATTTTGAAATTCTGGAATTCTCTTGTACTTCTGTGGAAACACAAGGAACAAGTACACTTTACCTTGTTTTGAAATAATATCTTAAAATAGTTTTCAGGAGCACCTGGGTGGCTCAGTTGGTTGACCGTCCAACTCTTGGTTTCAGCTCAGGTCATGATCTCAAGGTCGTGAGATCCAGCCTCGCGTCAGGCTCCGTGCTCAGGAGTCTGCTTGGGCTTCTCTCCCTCTGCCCCTCCCCTCATGTACGCTCTCTCTCTATATCTCTCAAATAAATAAATAAATAATTTTAAAAATAAATAAGTAAATAAATAAAATAGTTTTCAAAAACCTTTCTAAATTTTGCAGTTTTTATCTGAAATTGTTAAGACATAGTAGTATTTTATTCTAACACATAAAATTATTTATCTACATTATACTTTTCCTTCTATTCAAGGATTCATCATTGCCTGAAGAAAGATAGATTAGAAGACTTGCTTCCTCAACCCACAGCTGCGCCCTCTATGTCTAAAAATACTAGAAAAGGGGCGCCTGGGTGGCTCAGTCGGTTGAGCGGCTGCCTTCGGCTCAGGTCATGATCCCAGGGTCCTGGGATCGAGTCCCGCATCGGGCTCCCTGCTCTGCGGGGAGCCTGCTTCTCCCTCTCTCTCTGCCTACTTGTGTTCTCTCTCTGTCAAATAAATAAATAAAATTAAAAAAATAAATAAAAATAAATAAAAATAAAAATAAAAATAAAAATACTAGAAAAGATGAAGGTGGACTATCCGAGAGCTCTCTGACTAGCTAGAGGGAAGGACGTACTCCAAAGAAATTGTGCACAACTAAGTAAGAAACAAAAATATGATGAAATCCAGATTTTCCTCCACTACGCAGATATTAGTAGTTTATCTTGTTATGTGTGAGACAACAGAACATTTTGAATAGTGTTATAGCACTCGGCAAGATGCAGCATCATTTTGAGACCAGTCACTCAGAGTTGAGAGAGAAAGGAACTGCCTATTGTAAATGTAGATATGATGAGCTCTTTAAAAGCCAAAAAAATTTTCCTGGAGTACTTCGGAGTAGAAATGAAAAAGTCACTGAAGTATCTTACTGGGTAAGTTATCACACTGTATTAGCTGGAGAAGAGCACACGATAGCTGAGAGAATCCAGCCTTGCGCACTGACAGTGCTGAGTACCTGCTGGAGGAGGTCCATGAAAGAAATCCTGGGCACCCTCACTTTCCAACAGTACAGTCACTCACTTGCCAAATCGAAAATGTAGTCACAGGCACCTGAGTGGCTCAGTTGGTTAAGTGTCTGCCTTCGGCTCAGGTCAGGATCCCAGGATCCTGGGATGGAGTCCTGCATGGGGCTCCTTGCTCAGTGGGGAGCTTGCTTCTCCATATGCCTCTGCCCCCTGCTCACGTGTGCACGTTCTCTCTCTCTCTCTCTCCCTCTCTCATAAATAAATAAAATCAAGGGCACCTGGGTGGCTCAGTCGGTTAAGCGTCTGCCTTCAGCTCAGGTCATGATCTCATGGTCTTGGGATTGAGCCCCATATGGGGCTCCCTGCTCGGCGGGGAGTCTGCTTCTCCCTCTCCCTCTGCCTGTCTCCCCCCGCTTGTGTACTCTCTCTCTGAAATAAATAAATAAAATCTTTTAAAAAAATAAAATAAAATAAAATCAAGAAAGAAAGGAAAGAAGGAAGGAAGGGGGGAGGGAGGGAGGGAAGAAGGAAGGAAGGAAGGAAGGGAGGGAGGAAAGAAAGAGAGAGAAAGAAAGAAAGAGAAAAAAAGAAAGAAAGAAAGGGAAAGAAAGAAAGGAAGGAAGGAAGATTGACGTAGTTGCAAACCTGAAGACTGAGTGAATCTCTTGTCTGAAGAATGGCACTTGTGCCTCACAAATGGATGGACCAGCATACACGATGGGGGGGAGCGGGATTGGGGGGGGGTGTCAGCACAGACTAGTCATGAGAAATCTTTTATTTGAATACTTGGCAACGAACACAAGTGGTGGTGAAATGTTCAGCGCTGACTAACTTTCTCGAATCTCATGGTTGCTCCTGAAAGAATGGCTTTGGCATTTCCACGGCTGACACGGAGCGATGGAGGGCACAGGTGCTGGCGCTCCTCACAATGAGGCAGCCAGGAGGGCACTGCGTTCCTTACTGCCGCAAACTTGCAGCTCAAGCAAAGCCACTTAAGATTATCGTCTGACACTGGGGAGGATATGTGCTGTGGTGAGCACCGTGAGTTGTATAAGCCTGATGAATCATGGACCTGTACCCCTGAAACAAATAATACATTATATGTTAAAAAAAGAAGAAGAAGAAGAAGATAGCAGGAAGGGAAGAATGAAGGGGGGAAATCGGAGGGGGAGGCGAACCATGAGAGACTATGGACTCTGAGAAACAAACTGAGGGTTCTGGGGGGGATGGGTTAGCCTGGTGATGGGTATTAAAGAGGGCACGTACTGAATGGAGTACTGGGTGTTATATGCAAACAATGAATCATGGAACACTACATCAAAAACTAATGATGTAATGTATGGTGACTAACATAAGATAATACAATAAAATTTTTAAAAAGGATTATCGTCTGAAATGTTGATCTTTGAGAACACACTTTTTAACATTCTTGGTGAAGAAATGGCACATGTACAGAAAACGTTTCTGTTGTGTCCTGAAGAATGATGGTTATCTCAAGAACAAGCCCTTGTGCCATCATCTGAGATGTGAGCTGAACCATCTGCCTTTTTCATGTAATTTTGTTTTTACTGGAAGGAGTGACTGACAGCCAAGCCATGATTATTCAGATTCAGGGATTTGGCAGATAGTTTCTCAAAAATGAACAAGGCAGACTATAACTTCAAGGAAAATAATTGCCAACATTTGCTGCCATTGATAAAAATTTGAACTTTCTGCCAAAATTTAGGACTGTAGAAAATTTGTATCTGCCATCCTGAGTTTGACAACTGCCTGACTCTCTAAGATTTTTTCCAGTGAGATCAGTGCTTAATGTGATTTTTGATATTGTAGCATGGAATATGCCAACATCTGGAGGACCTGAATATCTCAGTGAACCAAAATTGTCCAGATAACCAATGCATGATGTTACAAAAATCACACGTGGTTAAAAGATCCACTCAAAGTGCAAGATGCCAAGGGGATTTTAATATAACAGAGTACCAAAAATTCATTGATATGGTCTCAGATTCCACATTGCAACTAACCTTTAAGAAACTACCATTTGTCAAGTTTGGGTGTGGTACCAAAGGAAAATAGTAATGATTGCCTGAAAAAGCTAATATTCCTCCTTCTTCCAACTGCATATCTGTGCAAGACCAGATATGCTTTCTATACTTCCATCAAAACAGCATATTGTAACAGGTTAAATGTAGAAGCAAGTGTGAGATTCCAGCTGTCTTCTATTAAGCCAGACATTAAAGAGATTTTTTTAAATGGACAACAATGCCACTCTTCTCACTGATTTTTCTTATTTTAGAAAATACGGTTATTTTTCATTTAGAATGATGTCTGCTATATGGAAGTTGCTCAAGAAATTAAAAATAGAACTACCACGTGATCCAGCAATCCCACTTCTGGATAAATATCCAGAGGAAATAAAACCATGATCTTGAAGAGATAGCTGTACTTCTATGTCCGTTGCAGTATATTATTCGCTATAGTCGAGATACGGAAACAACCTAAGGGTCCCTCAGTGGATGAATGGGACAATACACACAAAATAGTTCAGCTTTAAAAATGAAGGAAATATTGTCATTTGCAACAACCCAGATGAACCTTAAGGGCATTATAAGTGAAATAAGCCAGATGGAAAGACAAATTCTAGACAGTACCACTTATATGTGGAATCTAAAAAAAAAAAAAGTGGGGCACCTGGGTGGCTCAGTCGGTTAAGCGTCTGACTCTTGATTTCGGCTCAGTCGTGATCTCAGGGAGCATCCCAGGCACTGATCAGACGGTAACTCCCTTTTTCCCCTTCTTTCCCCTTCGCTGTGTGGCCTACCTCAATACTTCTGGCCACTGCATGCTGGAGCACAGAGAAGGCCCAGTCCCAGACTCACCAGCCGGACTGCAGGGAATGACAGGAAGAGGCAGTCTCTTGCCCTAAAAAGATCAGAGAAGGGAATCCAGTGCCATGAGCCCAGACTCCCTGATGCCCATTTCGGGGTAGAGCGGGTTCCATTTTCACTCAGGTTTTAACCTATTTCCCAGCCTGTACCTGCCTGAAGCTTCCTGACGCCACTCCCCACCTTCCTGCCCTCAGCCTCTCAGATCCGAGATGCCCACTGTGCAACCTGAGGGGCAGAGCAGTGAGCTGGCTACTGCCCCGGGAGGCAGCTGGGCAGACAGCCAGGCCCCTTGGCAGACTCCCCACAGACAACTATCACCCAGTTTCTGTCCAAGAGAAATTACTCAGAAAACAGGCCCCCCACATACCCACCCCTCCCTGCCATGACCCACGGGCAAGAGGCTCCAACCTCCTCCTCTAGGAGACTCTACCCTAACTGAAGGTTTGTCAATCCCTATTTACCCCCAAACTCTCCCCAGGTGAATACAGGTCAGGCTCCTGGAAACTACAGGTCATTAATGGAATGAATGAGGACATGGCTTCCTACACACCAAGAACCTTCAGGAGACTTTGTCCTTATCCCCCTCTTTCCTAAGGATATATTCTCCCTGTTCGTTCTCAGTATTAACTCAACAAACTTTTGCTGAGTCATAAATTATTTTCTAGGAATCAGTAAGGTGTTCATTTCACAATGTAACATACAGAATGTCCGGCCACGCTCCCCACCCCTCCTGTGTTCCCAGCTCCAGGCGCGTCTAGTAAGTCAGCCTCCCCCTAAGCCTCGTGTACACGCAGAACTTAACTCACAATGGAAGCACAGACTGAAAGGTAAAACATAAAACTATACAACTTTTAGGAGAAAATGTAGAAGAATCTCCCTTAGACTGTTAATACGGTAAATTACATGGATTGATTTTTGAATATTGACTGGGCCTTGCACCCTTGGTTGGTCATGATATATAATGATTTTTTATATTGCTGAATTCTATTTGGCAACATTTGGCTAAGGACTTTTGGGTCTATATTCAGGGATAAAGATTGTAGTTTTCTTTTTCTTTTTTTTTAATACTTTTTCTGGTTTTAGTATCAAGGTCATACTAGCTTCATAAAATGAGTTGGGGAAGTTTTCCCTTCTTTTTCATTTCTGTAAGAGACTATGTCAAACTGGTTGAATCTATATATCATAATTCGGAGGAACAGGTTCATCTGTCTGTCTGCCTTCCTTCCTTCCTTCCACATGATTAATGATTATCTTAAGGAGTAGAGCCACTTATGTAATATAAGGCTCAATTCTTTCCTATTTGTTTTTATATTTCCATAATACTGGTATTGCTTTTACTATGTCCCAGAAACTATTCTAACCACTTTGTAAACATTAATTCTTTTTATTTTCATACAACCACCATTTGAGGTAAGCACTATGATTATCCCTATTTTACAGATGATAAAACTGAGGCACAGAGAAATAAAGTAACTTACATGAGGTCACACAGGTAGTAAATGGCAGGGTCAGGATTTCAACGCAGGTCTCTGTTCTCTTAACCACAATACCCTTCTGCCTAAAGGGACGTTAGTATTCTTTTTTTTTTTTAAAGATTTTATTTATTTATTTGACACAGAAAGAGAGAGAGAGAGCCAGAGAGACAAGGGGGGGAATAGCAGAGGGAGAGGGAGAAGCAGACTCCCCGCTGAACAAGGAGCCCAATGCGGGGCTCGAGCCCAGGACCCTGAGATCATGACCTGAGTTGAAGGCAGCTGCTTAACCGACTGAGCCACCCAGGCGCCCCAGGACATTAGTGTTCTTTTCATGCTCTAGGTAACGAAACTCAAGAACAGACTCTTAAGTGATTTGCCCCATTGAATGTAGCCAAAGTAGAACTCTTGATTCCCGTCCACCATAAAGCCTGTCCTTTCACATCTCCCCATCTCAGGAAGGTGTTTCAACCAAATTTTTGAGAGTTGCCCTTGAGTTTTCTCTTCCCCTTACCTCCTGCCTTCAATCCATCAGCAAATCCTGTTGATTTCGCCTCCAAAACATGTGTCCAACCCTCTCTTCTCTATCTTGACCACCCTTTCTCATTCATACTATCATGCATGGGCCTCCTAACTGACCTCCTTCACTGCACTTCTAAATCCTCATAAACCATTCTCCCTCTACCCTGCAGCTAGAATTATCTCTTTTTTTTTTTTAAGATTTTATTTATTTATTGACAGAGAGAGCGAGCACGAGCAGGGGAGAGGCAGAGGGAGAAGCAGACTCCCCGCTGAGCAGAGAGCCCAATGAGGGTCTCGATCCCATGACCCTGGGATCATGACCCGAGCCGAAAGCAGACACTTAACAGACTGAGCCACCCAGGTGCCCCCTAGAATTATCTTTTTAAAAAGAACTCTCGGGGTGGAGGGTGGGGGGCTCCTGGGTGGCTCAGTCTGTTAAGTGGCTGCCTTCAGCTCAGGTCATGATCCCTGGCTCCCAGGATCCCTTTTGGCTCCCTACTCAGCAGGGAGTCTGCTTCTCCCTCTCCCTCTGTCCCTCCCACCTGCTCATGTTCTCTCTCTCTCAAATAAATAAATAAAATATTTAAAGAGAAAGAAAGAAAGAAAGAAAAGAAAGAAAGAAAGAAAGAAAGAAGAAAGAAAGAAAGAAAGAAAGAAAGAAAGAAAGAAAGAAAGAAAGAAGAAAGAAAGAAAGAAAGAAAGAAAGAAAGAAAGAAAGAAAGAAAGAAAGAAAGAAACCTCCTTGCGGGGCTCCAACAGTTAAGCTTCTTTTCGGCTCGGGTCATGATTTCAGGGCCCTGAGATGGAGCCCTGCATCAGGCTCCACAAGGCGGGGGGTCTGCTGGTCCCTTTGCCTCTCCCCCTGCTCGTGCTCTCTCTCTCTCTCTCTCAAGTAAATAAATAAAATCTTTAAAAAAAAAGAAAAATATAATAAAAAGAAATCTCTGCTTAAAGCCTTCCAGTGTCTTCCCATTGCACTTAGAATCAAAACTTAAATTATTTCCCCAATTTGCAAAGCCCCGCAGGATCTGGCTTCCAAGTATCTCTCAGACCACCTGATATGCTCTCCCCTTGGCCTGCAGGCTCTGGCCCACAGGTCTCTTTCTGCCCCAAACCTGCCAGCTCAGGCCTGCTTTCATAGCTTTCGCATTTGCTATTCCCTGAAAACTCTTCCCACCTACATTTCATGGCCCCTAAATGTCACTTCCTCATAGAGACTTTCCCTGTGCATCTGGTACAAAGCAGACCCTCCAGAAGCACTTCGCCTACCCATTCTCTTCTCTTTCTTTTTTTTTTTAATTGAAGTATAATTAACATACAGTGTTATATTAGTTTCAGGTATACAATGTAATGACTCAACAATTCCATACGTCACCCAGTGCTCCTCATAAGTGAGTATAATCTTAATCCCCTTTACGTATTTCACCTCCCACCCACCTCTTCTTTGGCAACTACCAGTTTGTTCTCTGTATTTAAGAGTCTGTTTTTTTGTCTCTTTTTTTCTTTTGGTTGTTCATTTGTTTTGTTTCTTAAATTCCACATAAGCGAAATCATATGGTATTCGTCTTTCTCTCTGACTTATTTTACTTAGCATTATAGTCTCTGGCTCCATCCATGTTATTGCAAATGGCAAGATTTCATACTTTTTGATGGCTGAGTAATATTCTATTATATATATATGCTGCCTCTTCCTCATCCATTCATCTATCAATGGACACTTAGGTCGCTTGCATATCTTAGCTATTGTAAATAATGCTGCTATCAACATAGGGGTGCATGTATCTTTTCAAATTAGTGTTTTCATTTTCTTTGGGTAAATACCCAGTAGTGGAATCACTGTTACCATAAGGTGGGTCTATTTTTAATTTTTTAAGGAAACTCCACACTGTTTTTCATAGTGGTTACACTAATTTTCATTTCCCCCAACAGTACATCAGGTTCCTTTTTCCTCACATCCTTGCCAATCTTTTATTTCCTTCATAGCACTTATCACTGCTTAATCAGATGCAAGCTCTGCAAGCTAATAATAATAATAAGTAATGCCTATGTGGCTCTTATTATGTGCCAGGCACTGTTCTAAGCACTTTATACATGTAAACCAGTGTGACTGTCACCACAATCCTAAAAAGTTGCACTATGAGCATCTCCATGTTTCAGAGGATGAAACTCAGGAACAGAGAGGCAGAGTAACTTGGCCAGGGTCACACAGTGAAGCTGGCTACAAGCCTAGTTAGTCAGGCTATGAAGTGTGTGTTTTTAATCCTCCTGCTATGGGGCCCTTATTTATATTATTCTCTGCCGTGTCTACAGCGCCTATAACAACGCCTGGTAGAGCACCAATAAAACTCTGTAGAATAAATAAATGAGTGCTGCATAACTAGTTTAAAAATAAGCCTGCCTTTGAGCTAGATTGGTCTGACTCCAAATCCACACTCTCCAGAATATAGGAATTGGCGGATTACAAGGTTCAAACCAGAACATTGAAATTTGCTGGCTACCCTAAAGACCCTTACAGTGTTCTGGTAAATGCATATGTAAATAACTAGGTTACAAGGTAGAAAAATTTAAGTACCACAGGTGAGGGGCACACAAAGTGCCATGGGGTTCTGCTCAGGGGTTGATAACTTTTAACTGGAAGTTCAAGGAACTGTTAGAAAGAAAACCACAGGCCCTAAATGACATCACTTGGGTCAAGTCCCCAAACCAGGGCTTAATACCTGACCTAACTGCAGTTTCAACCTCCCCCAGAAATGAAGTGTTAACAGGTCAGTCAGAAAATTTCCGAACAGCATCAGTGAATCTGCCACAGGGGTCCTCTCCATCTGCCCCCAGATTGAGGTAACGTTTGATAAGACCCATTCCTTTGGGGTGCCTGGGTGGCTCAGGCCGTTAAGCATCTGCCTTCGGCTCGGGTCATGATCCCAGGGTCCTGGGATCGAGCCCCGCATTGGGCTCCCTGCTCAGCGGGGAGCCTGCTTCTCCCTCTCCCACTCCCCCTGCTTGTGTTCCCTCTCTTTCGCTGTGTCTCTCTCTGTCAAATAAATAAATAAAATCTTAAAAAAAAAAAAAAAAAGACCCATTCCTTTCCCCCTAAGGGAAAGCTACCTGGCCCAAAACAATCCTTTCCTTTTACTAATAACATTCTTGCCCCACCCTCCTTCCTATAAAAATCTGCCATTTTGTATTCGTCCTCAGAGCCCCCTCTACTTGCTAGATGGGATGCCGCCTGATTCGTGAGCTGTTTAATAAAACTAATTAGGTCTTCAAATTTACTCAGTTGAATTTTGTATTTTAACAAATTGGTGGCAGTAGTGAGATGTGAAGCAAACTTGTGATGGCCTTTGAGAACAATGAGAAACACAGGAGCCCTTTTTAGTTGGTTATCTTTCTCATCCTGAGGGCCACTGGTAAGTCCCCTGGGTTTCAGCTCCTCTGTTTGTGTCTGGGCAACTGATCTCATTGGCTTTCCAGCCCATGGTGAACAGGGCAGTGTAGACTGACAGGAGGCTCTAACAGAGCACCAGTCCTTAGCGCTTGATTCAGTCTGTAATTCCACATTGGAACCCTGTCCCAGTTCTAGCCCAGAGTCCAATCTGTAGTCTCCATAATGGAGTCTATCCTCTGGTAGTGCCCACAGTCTTCTCTTGGCCAGTCTGCAGTGACAGGTTTTGGTTACTGCAGGCGAGTTGAGAATTGTTTGCACATGTTTTTTGTCTTGTTTTGTCTAAATAAAGGCTACCGCTAGTGGGGATCTCCGAGGCCAAAAGCCACGAAAACTGGTGGGCACAGGTTGAGCATTTAAGAGCTCTTAGAGCACTCGTCACTTAACTCAGACTCCCGGGTTAGGATAAACTGGTCACTGAACAGTTTAGATTGACACAAAGTCACCTGCCGATCTCAAGAAAGTTTCCATGTAGCGAGGCACACCGGAGAGCACCCCCCCATCCCAACGCCCTCCTGGGCAAGTTCCTCTCAGGCACACCTGCTTATTTTATGTCTAAGAATGATCATCCTGGGAGTTGTGGGTGTCGAGCAAGATGGCAAATATTACTAAAAACAATGTGGAATTATCACGGCCATTATGGGGACCGTTTCAATGAGATAAGATCATTTAAGACATGCACTTGAAAGCAAGCGTTCCAAATTAAACAGAATGCCATGCCTGCTTAAATTGGCAAGCAGAAGCCTCTAAAAGTTTCAAAATTCCAAAATAGTTTCATTGAAAGATTCATTGCAAAAGGCTAAAGAAAAATTAAAGGTATAAGAGGTACGTAAGGCAAAAGACTGTAGGACTGACAGATCTCCTACTGCTGTACTCCTCTCTCCTTTGAATACTCATTCTACTCATGCTTGTCTGAAGTGTTTTCCACTCTGAAAAGACTACACAACCATAAACAAAAATCTGCCAAGGTGGGGCGCCTGGGTGGCTCAGTCGTTAAGCGTCTGCCTTTGGCTCAGGTCATGATCCCAGGGTCCTGGGATCGAGCCCCGCATCGGGCTCCCTGCTCGGCAGGAAGCCTGCTTCTCCCTCTCCCACTCCCCCTGCTTGTGTTCCCTCTCTCGCTGTGTCTCTCTCTCTGTCAAATAAATAAATAAAATCTTTTAAAAAAAAAAAATCTGCCAAGGTAATGGTCTTACAGACACCCCCGTATCTGCCTTCAAGGTAGGGCCCCCAACCCTTCCAGAGTTGTCCAAACTGAGGGATTTCCTGGTCAATTGCTACATTGTTCCTTTAAACAGCCACGGGCGAGTGCTGGTAGATACCAGAGCCTATAGAGGGGATCCCTCAGAAACTGGCAGAGGCCAACAAAAGGTAAAAATTCTTACCAGAATCAGTTATTCGGAATTTCTGTCTCTAGTGCCCAGTCCAGAGTGGAAAATAAAATGTCACGTCCTTTCCTTTGCAAATCCAGACCCATTATGTATTGATCCTTTCTCTCCCAACAAAAATTATTGCCTTCTTGTTTGTGTAACTGGGTTTGGCTTTCTGCCTGCTTGGGACATGTAGGTTGTTGGTTCTTTCTTTTGGCTAATATCCTATGTACCATCTTTCAGGATCCAAGCAGGGTCATTCAATATTGCCAGAAATATTTAAAATGAAAATTATGTACCTAGAGGGAAAGAAGCAAATTGAAGATAACGTAGTTGGATAGGTGGATCACCCTATGATAGCATTTGATTTATAACCCAAATCTTTGAGGAATTGAGAGTAACTATCCTAATCTTACAAATCTTTTGCAAAACAAAAATCGATTCGAGAAGCAATTCAAAATTCAAAATTCACCTATTTCCAAATCCCAAAACTTCCCCCATTTATTGCAAAGGACTTGGAAATTATTGGCCTTCGGAAACCGAAGTCATTCTTGAAAGAACTTAAATTCTTTCTCTGTCCATTAAAGTTATACATTTTATCATGTCTTTGAAATGTAAACACAACCCACCATCACTGGGAGAATGAAGGAGAAAGGGAGAAAAGAGTACTTTTCAGAATAAGAACTTCTAAATGGTCTGTGGAGCCCAAATGCTAGCACAGCCTCCTTAAGATGAATTGTCCAGGGACAAATACAAATCTTCAAAATCTTATCCAGAAATATTAGTAACTATAAAGTCTTTATATCTGTCTCTGCGTTTGTGTGTATGTCTATATATATACGTTGTATGTGTGAGATCTTGTTCGACCTCCAGATGGCATTACTAAAATTAATTTGTAAAAGAGCTCTAGTTGGTTCGAAGGTAAGCACTTGTAAGATTTGGGGCTTCTAAAATTCTCAGAAAGATAGTAATTCTTTTTTCTTTTTTTTTACGATTTTATTTATTTATTTGACAGAGAGAGAGATAGCGAGAGCAGGAACACAAGTAGGGGGAGTGGGAGAGGGAGAAGCAGGCTTCCCGCCGAGCAGGGAGCCCAATGTGGGGCTCAATCCCAGGACCCTAGGATCATGACCTGAGCCAAAGGCAGACGCTTAACAACTGAGCCACCCAGGCGCCCCAGAAAGATAGTAGTTCTAATTCAAATGTTTTTCAAGGTCACATGATCCAGAATAATCTTTGGTAAATTAAAGTTTAAGTTCATTGGTTTAATTAACACAGGCATGTATTTAGAGTTAATATTAAATATAAAACTTATTTATTTATTTATTTGAGAGAGAGAGAGCACAAGCAGGGGGAGGAGCAGAGGGGGAAGGAGAAGCAGACTCCCTGTTGAGCGGGGAGCCTGACTGGGGCTCAGTCTATCCCAGGACCCTGGGATCATGACCTGAGCCAAAAGCAGACATGTAACCAACTGAGCCACCCAGGCACTCCAAATATAAAACTGAGTGTACTAGCCAAATAAGTTCATGTTACCTCTTACAAGATCTGCCAACAAAAAATAAATAGCTTAGGATAATGACTGATTTTGTCAAATATTTAACAAAGTTTTCGTAGGTAGTCTAAACAATTCTTAAAAACAAGCCTGGGTGGCTCAGTCGGTTAAGCGTCTGCCTTCAGCTCAGGTCATGATCTCAGGGTCCTGGGATCCAGCCTCACATCGGGCTCCCTGCTCCGCACGGGAGCCTGCTTCTCTCTCTCTCTCTCTTTCTATCCTGTGTGGGCTCTCTTTCTCAAATAAATAAAATCTTTAAAAATTTTGAATTAAATAGATGTAAACAACATAAAGTTTATAAGTGAATTTTGCAGGAATATTTATGTCTACTTAAGGAGTTTCCCCAAATCTTTTTAGTAGCCTAAAACCTTTGCTAACCTAAAGTTAGGTGGTGAGTTCACTTAACTTCATTGAACACCTAGACCATTTCCCAATAAGATAAAATAATAAATCATTAATTGCTGAACATAGTTTTATCTACTTTTAGGTTCTTATTACAGAGAAACTAAAAGATATTTGGATGTCTTAGTGCTATATTAGAAAATTTTAAAAGACATGTGCTTCTAAAAACTATGAAATGTATTTGTATATTTGCAAACTTAAAGAATGTGGTATAACAGGCAGTTCACAACTGTTTACTTCTTAGTTTTCACTAGAAATTAAGGTTTCTGGGGCACCTGGGTGGCTCAGTCGCTTAAGCTTCTGCCTTTGGCTCAGATCATGATCTTGGAGTCCTGGGATCAGACCCACGTCAGGCTCCTTGCTCAGCACTGAGTCTGCTTGTCCCTCTCCTTCCCTCTCTACTCCCCCTCTCTCTCTCCGCCCCCCCATGTGCTCGCTCTTTCTCTCAAATAAATAAATAAAATCTTTTTTTTTAAAGATTTTGTTTATTTATTTGACAGAGAGAGACACAGCGAGAGAGGGAACACAAGCAGGGGGAGCAGGAGAGGGAGAAGCAGGCTTCCTGCTGAGCAGGTAGCCCAATGCGGGGCTCGATCCCAGGACCCTGGGATCATGACCTGAGCCAAAGGCGGATGCTTAAGGACTGAGCCACCCAGGTGCCCCAATAAATAAAAATCTTTAAAAAAAAGAAAATTAAGGTTTTTAAGGGTTAAGAATTCTAATTAATACATGTAATTAAAGCCACTAAAAGTAAGGTAATCATCTCTACTTCCCAGGAAAGTAAGATGTCTTTTCATTAACACAAGGTATGACAAATGGAGATGCACTTTTGTTGAGGGAAGCGAGAGTCATTTTATCCTTAAGGAGGGAAAGCAGGGCTATGTCAAAAAGAAAACCACAGGCCCCAAAATGGCATCAATCAGGTTAAAGCCTCAATTCAGTAAGCCAAGACTGAAAGGCCTAACCTAACTGCAACTTTAACCCTCCAGGAATGTAACCTTTAACCACTCAACATGGAATTTCCTGATGGACCCCCTTCCACTCCCCTTAGAAAGGCGACATTTCCTAAGCAATGCATTCCCTGCTAATAAATTCCTTCCTTTCTTTTTCTTTTTTTTTTAATGCCTTCTCTCTGCCTTTGAAAACCCTTCTTTTGTTTAGTTCAGTGGAGCTCTCCTCCACTTGCTGGATGAGATGTTGCCTGATTAATGAATCCTTCAATAAGTCAATTAGATCTTTAAATTTACTCAGGTGAATTTTATTTCTGGAGAAAGTGACATTTGTACTAGGGTTTAAAGAATCTGAACGGGGGCGCCTGGGTGGCTCAGTCTTTAAGAGTCTGCCTTCGGCCCAGGTCATGATCCCAGGGTCCTGGGATCGAGCCCCGCATTGGGCTCCCTGCTCCGAGGGAAGCCTGCTTCTCCCTCTCCTACTCCCCCTGCTTGTGTTCCCTCTCTCGCTGGGTCTCTCTCTGCCAAATAAATAAAATCTTAAAAAAAAAAAAATCCACTCTCCATTTAAAAAAATTAATAAAATAAAATAAAGAATCTGAACAGGCAGAGATAAGAAGGGAGAGTAAATGAGATGATTCGTTGTCCCCTACTATCTATCTGTTCCCTCAGGAATCCTTACCCAACATTTTAGCTGTGCAACTGGACACTCAGAATAAAGGCGACATTTCCCAGCCTCCCTTTCAGCCAGGCATGGCCACATGACCAAGTTCTGGATAAAAGGATATAGTGGACGTGAGGTATTCAACTTCCAGGAAGTATTTTTCAATGCAGAGAGCATGCCCTTCCTTTCTTTCTCTCCCTCCTGCTGGCTACAATGCAAACTTAATGATAAGCTGGAGCAGCTATCCTTGACCTAAGAGGAAGCTACACAATGAGAATATTGCAGTATAATGTTGAAGCAGTCTGGGTCCATGGAGATCATAAAGACCATACAAGGGGCACCCGGATGGCTCACTCGGTTAAGCATCAGACTCTTGATTTTGGCCCAGGTAGTGATCTCAGGGTCATGAGATGGAACACTACATCAGGCTCTGCGCTCACCATGGAGGCTGCTTAAGATTCTCTCTCCCTCTCCCTCTGCCCTCCCACCCCTCCCCCCACCATGGGCACACGTGCAAGCACACTCTCTCTCTCCCTCTCAAAAATAAAATAAAATAGTGGTGCCTGGGTGGCTCAGTTGGTTAAGCATCTGACTCTCGATTTTGGCTCGGGTCATGATCTCAGGGTCATGGGATCCAACCCCCCAGTGGGTTCCGTGCTCAGCAGGGAGTCTCCTGGAGATTCTCTCTCTCCCTCTCCCTCTCCCCCTACCCCTGCTCTCTCACTCTCTCTCAAAATAAATAAATAAAATATTTTTTAAAAACTTCTCTTCCTTTAAAAAATAACAAAGTAAAATAAAATAAAAATAAAGACCATATGAGACCCACTGTGATCTTGTTTAAACCACTGTTATATTTATGTCTTAGGTTGGGCTGCCTGCAACAGATCTCAAGACTAGGCTTCACTTGCAAGTGAACTATTAAATGCTCCCAGAAGGAACAAGTAAGGGAGTTTGGGAAGCAAGACAGGAATGGAGAAGAGGACAGGTGTGTTTTCAGCAAAGTGCCAGTCTCAGGCTGATCCTGAAAGGGAGCTCTTGAGCACAAATTGCACCTCAGAGTTTGTCCTAATTTGAAATGAGGGACTGGGCTTTTGTCCTTCCTCACTAGTTCAGCTAAAGCCTGCCCCAGGCCCTCTGCATGTGCAGAAGCTATGGGAAATGATAAACAGGTCCAAGCGGATCCTGTACCATCTCAACAGGCCCCTTACACTGCGTTTTTGATGACTCATAGCTGACCCTAATTCTCACAAATACCAAGGCCCTTCCTGGAGAGGGGGAAATGTAAGGTGCACAGAGCCTCGGGGGAAGGGTGTATATCAAGGTATAGGAAAGGAAGAAATAGAAAACAAAGTTGGGAAACCAAATTGTAGTCATTTGGACTATATGGAAAGCTTCAAATGCCTGGCCAACCCACACAAAAAGAAACCAAGAAACAGGATGATTCAAAAGATGAATCTGGTGACGACGTGTGGGATGAGGTAGAATGAGACTCACGTGGGGTAATGGCCATTGTTAGGTCTTATCCGTAGTCTAGGCAAGGGGTAAGCATGGCCTAACCCCAGGTGATGGTTCTGGGAAAGGAAAAGATCAACACAATTGCACAGTCTCATACAGACTCAGTCTTTCTAATTGCTTTGATGTGGAAAGCAATAGACAAAGGATCCAAGCATGAGGCCAGGCCTATGTAAACACTACCCTGAGAGAAGGATGGTGTCAGCAACAGAAATGGGGAACAGAGGAAAAGGAAGGAATTTGAAAGGAAATATGAATTCCGCCTATTGGACATAGTGGTTTTGAGAGGGAAGGCTTGTCATTGCAGTTGCCCAGCAGACAGAAATTCTGTGGATTGGGGCCACAGACATTACATAAGTGAAAAAGCATGACTGTGTTCCAATAAAAACTGGAATTATGGGCACTGATGTTTCCATTTTTTATAATGTTCACGTGTCGTGAGATATGTTTTCTTTTTTCAACTATTTAAAAATGTAGAAGGGGGGTAGTAGGGGAGTGCATCTGGCTGGCTCAGTTGGTAGAGCATGCAACTCTTGATCTCTGGGTCTTGAGTTCAAGCCCCATGTTGGGTGTAGAGCTTACTTTAAAAAAAACTTTTTCTTAAATAAATAAAAATGTGAAAAAAAAAAAAAATTCTCACAGGCCATAGAGAAATAGGTGGCAGCCAGACTTGGCCTAGGAGCTGTAGCTCGCCCTGCTCTGGCATCCTGATTTCAGCTTTAGCAGCAGCTGAAGCACACCTCCTTGGAGACACCAACAGGGCCATGAAGTGCTTGCCCCCAGGGGCCCACATAGCAGTCACAGTGCGTCCTCATTCTGTGGTCTGAGAAGTAGCCAGGAGGCTACTCCTCTGAGCCCAGAGGGTCTGGCAACACCACCTCTTCTCTCTGTCCCTCCAGCTCAGGGGTAATAGTGTTTCTGGCAGTTACCACCTCTAGTCACCACAATGCCTCTGTTTGCTCTTCCAACCCATCAACACCAGCTCACCGGTTCTCCATACTGTTTGGAGTGTCTTTCCTGGAATTGTTTTCTTGGCTGGGCCCAGAATGACACAGAAATCCTTCTGTTTTAGGGGTGGGAAGAGGAAAAGGAAGCAAAAAAGGAGCCCGAGAGGCAGGAGGCAAAGTAGGTGTGTTTTGAAACTGAAGGGAAAAGCGGTTGGGGAAGGTGGGCATGGTGAGCCAGTGTGAGAGGAGGAAGCTTGAGAAGAGGCTGATGACTACAAGACCAGGAAGAACTGCCAAACCTTCCAGAAGCAGTTTCCGGGGATGGCAGGGGTAGGAGCAAACTGGAGGCAGACACAGCCCGGTCTTTGGAGAGTGTGAATGGCAGGCAGCTTGAGGGAAGGGGCTGATGTGGTGCCTGGACCCCTCACCCATGCAGGAAATAAAAATGGAGACAGTAATGCCCATGTCAGGACTGTTGGTCACCTCTGCCTTGACAAACACATGGGACCCATGAAGTAGCCACCTCCCCTCCTCCAATAACCCACCCCACGCTGTGCCCCCAGCCCTGCCTCTGACAGCAACACATCTGGGCAGCTGGCCCAAGGTCCCTTGCTTCTGCCGATAGCCTCCTGATGGACTCTGCCCTTGAAACCGACACATCGAGTTAACAAATACTTGGCTGTTCTACTCTGAGGAAACTCTAGTTGACCTGATTGATTTATGAGCCTGCTTTGCAGATGACTGACCACCCATAAGAGCAGCTAAGACTAGAACTGGGAAGAATTCTTGCAGTCGTGCAGAAGGGACCAAGAGTGAAAGCAATCTCCGTAATGCCTACCTCGAGACCTCCCCTGTTTGCCATGCTGGTGTCGCCATCTTGTATACATACAACGAAAGTACAACTATGTCACTGGGTGGCACCTTCACAGAATCAGCGATGTCTTTTCCCTTGCACCTCACCTTTTCCCAACATCCAATCACCTACATCCAATCCTCAAGAGCTCCATTCCCTCACCCCACCCCACCCCTGGAAAAAATCCCATAAATACTCAGCTCCCTGTATCCTCAGGAAGGTGGAATTGAGAAATTTTCTCCTGACTCTTTGGTCAGTGCCCTACAGTAAAACTCTTTCTCTCTGCCACAAAGCCGGTGTCGGTGTTTGGCTTACTGGGCATCAGGCAACGGCCCCTTGTCCGGTAACCCCTTTGTGGGTAGGCGAGTGCAGGCAGGTCACCATTGGCCACCTCTCAGCCCCTGCAGATGACTGACCACAGTATGACAGCCAGGGACACCCTGTAAGAGCTGTCATGGCAGGTGTACAGGGCTGGGGGTGTTTTCAAAGTCTTCATGATTTACTAACTCAGCGGATGTTTATTCAGCACCTCTTAGGTGCCAGGGACTGCTCTAGGTGATGGGGATACAGCAGTGAGTTTTAAAAAAAAAATCTATTCCTCAGGGTACCTGGCTGGCTCAGTCAGGAGAGCATGCAACTCTTGATCTCAGGGTTATAAGTTTGAGCACCATGTTGGGTATAGAGATGACTTAAAAATAAAATCTTTAAATAAATTAAATTAAAAGGTCTATTCCTGGGACTTCTGGGAGGCTCCGTGGGTTGAGCATCTGCCTTTGGCTCAGGTCCTGATCCTGAAGTCCCAGGATTGAGCCCCGTATCAGGCTCCTTGCTCAGCAGGGAGTCTGCTTCTCCCTCTGCCCCTCCCCCCTCTCTCACACACTCTATCTCAAATAAATAATCTTTTTTTTTTTAAAGATTTTATTTATTTATCTGACAGAGAGAGACACAGCGAGAGAAGGAACACAAGCGGGGAGGGGAGGAGTGGGGGAGGGAGAAGAAGGCTTCCCGCCCCGCAAGGAGCCAGATGCGGGGCTCCATCCCAGGACCCTGGGACCATGACCCGAGCCAAAGGCAGACACTTAAAGACTGAGCCACCCAGGTGCCCCTAAATCAATAAATCTTTAAAAAACAAACAAAAGTCTATTCCTGCAAGGAGCTTACATTCCTGTGGAGGGAGACAGGCAATCCACAAAGAAACCCAAAGGGACAGGTTCTGACAAGTGCTCTGAAAAAGAAATACAGCAAGGTGAGGTCAGGGAAGATGGGATGCAGTGCTTGTTTCCTATTGGGCCACAGGTCAGACAAAAGGTGAGAAGGCAAAAAGTGAACAGGGACCTAAAGGAACAGGGAGAGGACAGAATGTTCTGGACAGCAAGGAAAACTAAGGCAGAGTCAGGAGACAGGGTGTTTGCTGTAGCTCAGGAAACAGCAAGGAGACCAGTGAAGCTAGAGTGGACAGACCGAAGGGAAGGATAGGAATGAAGTCAGGGAGGGTCAGGCTTCCTGGCCATGATAGGACTTCCGCTGTAGCTCTGAGTGGAGGGTTTGAGCAGGGCAGTGATGCAGCTGATACTCACTATAAAAGGTTGCCTGTGACTACAGTGTGGAGAAGACACTGTAGGGGGGTGAAGATGATCCCTCCATTCTTAGAACAATGTTGCTATAGATAGGAATACAAAGTCAGGGGCATCTGGGTGGTTCAATCGGTTAAGCGTCTGACTTCCTCTCAGGTCATGATCCCGGGGTCCTGGAGTCTATTTGTCCCTCTCCCTCTGTCCCTCCCATTTCCCCTTCTCTCTCTCTCTCAAATAAATAAAATCTTAAAAAAAAAGGGGGGGGGCGCCTGCATGGCTCCATTGGTTAAACCCCATGTTGGGCTCCTTGCTGGGTGTGGAGCCTGCTTAAGATTCTCTCTCCCTCTCTCCTTGCCCCCCAGCCCTGCTTGTGCTCTCTCTCTCAAAAAAAAAAAAAAAAAAGTCCAACCCCAAAAATATAGGCTGGTGCTTAACTGGCTGGGTACCAAGAATGCTAGAAGAAAAGCTGTGGGTCAGAGTTGGCTACACCCTAACCATGAATTAGTAGTGTGATGTCATGTGGCGAGCCAGGCAATCCTGGAATATGTGCCATCTGACCCACAAAGAGTAGGAGGCCCGACTGTGCCATGTTTGGTACATACTAGGCCCTGTACCACACAGTTGCCTTACGTTTGAATGCTTCCCACCTGCCTTGCAACCCGGGCTGCACACAGGCCTGGTCCTTCCATAGGTGCTTTCTCCCAGTGTTTTCTCTTCTCTTCTGGCTGTGCTTTTAGTGCTGTCGTTCATTCAGCAACGACCGTGCGCAAAAACTTGTTGAAGAGCGCCAGGAGAGGGTCTCGGATAAGTACTTGAAGCTTGAATCTTTTGTTAATTGCACCGAGCTGCCGTTGGCACAAATCTCCCCTCCGGTTCATCCTCTCGTGGACGGCTTTTCTCCACCTCTCAGCTGCAGTCTGGGACATATGCCTGCCAGACAAAGGTCTTCCCTGTGACCCCAAATCATTGGATTCAGTTTGGGTCAGGCCTGGCGGCCTAGTCTCTGTCTGCACACAAGTGAAGATAAGCAGGGCCAGGGTGGACAGAATTGTGCAGGGAGTCAAGGGGTCTTTAACTTCTCCCCTCTTACCTCCTGACAGGTCGGGTCCCATATGGTCAGAGCAAGGCCAAAGTGTAAGGGGCCCACGGCCAGTCTTTGTCCCTTTCCTTGTAGGTAATGGAGAAGAGAGTCCCTGTAGAGCCCTGGGTCCAGAAAGAACGAAACCCTGAAGCAGGAGTCACTGAGTGGTTGAGTCGGACCAGAGACTTGAGCCAGTTTCTACCCTGCAGAGAGGCAGGAACAGGCTCCTTCTCCAATGCCTGGAGATGCCAGCCTTGAGCATTCCCAAGGGTCTGGGGCTCAGCAACCAGCCTCCTGTCCCAGAGCCCCAGGCAGAGTCCTGCGGACTGGACACAACCAGCCAAAGGCTCTGAGGGACCACAGGAGCTGGGGACGAAGCCCCCAGCCCAGACACTACGGCAGAGAGCCCCGTGTTAGCCGTACGGCCTCTAACCAGCGGGAGCCAGAGGTGGGGAAGAAGGGGAGGCCAGGAGCAAGGACCTACCCACTCTGCCAGGCTCTGCCCCGGGCTGTGCAGCTTCATGCTCTTCATGCTCGTGAGGCGCGACTATGCCCAACAGAACAGATAAGAAATCTCGGTCCCAGAGAAGTCATACAACTTTCCCAAAGACGACACAAACTACAGACTCCAGAACCGGCTCAGACACCCAGGCTGCTGAGAAGAGCCCCCTGGAGCCTTATCAGGGGCCCTGGCCACCTGTGTTCAGCCCGGGGACAAGCTCAGGCCTAACATCCGTGTCGTGTCGATCATGAAGAGTTACTGGACAGTTGAATGTCAAGTGACTTCGCACCGCCACCCCCCCTCCACCAACACCACCACCCCACACCCCCAGCCACAGGGGCCCCAGGCCTTCTGCCCTTCCCACCCTAAGCTGGCCAGATCCCCAACCCAACTGATAGTGGGTTTTATGAGCATGCGTGCGTTCCAAAGGGAGGAGGGTCCAGCCCAGTTGGAGCTACCACAGCTGCTAGAGGCTCGTCCCAACCCCTAGTGTGTTGGGCTTCTTTGTTCCCCGCCCACCAACACTCCCTCTTCTTCCTGCAGCAGGTTCCCACGCCGTTGAAGGAACAGTCCCCAGCTTGTCACAGTTTTGCTGCGCCCCCACACCCCATCTCCCCTCTCCCTGGCTGCCTCCCCCTCACCAGGGTGCCTATTTGGCTGGAGTAGCTTGAGCTTTGGGTTTCAGAACGAATCCAGAAAACCCAGTAAGCCCAGTTGGGACCTGGGAAGAGGCCAGCAGCCCCAGGTGACTGCCTTTGGTTTCTTATTGCTCCTCAGGCTTTGCCTAGCACCTAATTAGGGTCCCTGCCCTCTAGGGCCCACGGGTGGGAGATGGGGGTGGGGGGGAGCACAACCACCAATAATACAATGTAAGAAACTCCAGAGCTGCCCTAGGTGTAGAGTCCCGTGTTCTGCTTGGAGAGCGATCCATGCAACAGAACGGGGATGTGCTGGCTGCCCAGTTCTCACTGAAAGGTGAAATCCACCTCAACTTCTCCGTGTCTCACTCAGTGAATCAGCCTGCACCATCGCCTCCTAGTGCAGGCTTGCTGGGAAGCTCTGAATCAAACAACAGATTGGACAGGTAAATGTGTTCTTCCACCTAACACTTGTGCAGGGGCCCGTTCCGGTCTCTATGGTTACCAAGAGCAACCTTGCCCAGGAGGACCTGTAGTGTAAACAGCAGGAACTGCATCCGTGGCTGCCGGGTCTGGGAGGACTGGCAGGAGAGGCAAGGGAGGAAAGGCTGGGGCCCCTGCAGGCTCCGGGGGGGGGGGCAGATGGAGGAAACTCTTTACCTGAAAATGAATTTCACAGGTATGGAAATCTCCCCGCACTTATTCTTGGCATACAGCATTTTGAACAGTCGTTCCCAGTTTTCTTCAAAGATGTCACTTTTAAGATATGTTTTCAATTTTTCTATTTTCATCGAAGAGAGTCCACTAGATGTGAATGTGCCTTTAACATGGGCCAATTTCCCCATTTAATAAGGAAGTTCCGTGAGAAGAAGCAGTTGCAATTTCGAGAGGTGAAACTACTCTGGAAGATAAGACAGGTGAGCTACTGAGTCCAGAGTGAACACCAGAAACCAGGAAGCCTGAAGCCGAATGTCCTGTATGCACATAAGCGTGAACACTGTGGTTCAAACCGGCTGCCTCCTTCCCTTTGCCTGGCTGCCAAACACAATTTGCTATATCTTAATGTACGGAGAGAAACCATTTTTATGACATAAAATGGAGTACTAACGTGGAATTTATATTTCCTTCATGTCCGCTGTGTTGGATGACTCTGGCCTTGACTCTGCCTCTCCAAGCCCCCAGCTTCTCTCATTACCGCGGGGCCAGCCTGCGCTGCTCTGAGAATCCCAGGGGCCCTAACCCCACCGCCCAGATGCGCATGCGCAGCGGCTGTCACTTAGAGCCCTCGGTGGAGAAGAAAGATCAGAGCAGCGCCCTGGCAGAAAGTAACCCGGCTGGTTTCCTCTACCTCTTGTACATCTTGTCCCTGCCACCACCCATGGCTCAGAGGTCCGGGTTCCAAGACAACTGACCTAGGACCAGCCTTCCTTCCCCGATCCTCTGCTCCCTGTGCCAGTCATTTAAAGCACATAAACACGTGTACCTCGGTGTGAGGCAGGGTACCTCAGTGTGTAGCCAAATCTAGTGCAGCCCCGCTGACGGCTCAGGTGGCTGGAGTACAGACCAGCTCCCCTCCCCCATCCCATCCCACTCTAGGGAAAATTCAGGCTCGTTCTCTCAGCTCCATTGGATGATACAGAAGGTCCAACTCCTTAGCATAACCCCCGAGACCACCCCTGTCTCCAACACTAAGCTGCTCCCTCACAACACCCACAGAAAGCAAATGGGCTTAGGAGGGATGAGGACGTACCAGAAAATGCTGGACTTGGAGGGGCGCAGATCCCCCTTTCAGAATCTCACAAAAAATACTGTCCTCTCCCCAAGGGAAGGGTGGGGAATGGATATCCATGCCTCGCTTGCCCATTTTCTTTGGGTCCCTCAGTCCATGGACCCCGGGGTAAAAATTCCTCCTCCATACTGAACTTCGTCCCACAGAGTATAGAGAAAGAAGCAGAACCGAGTTCTCAAACACCTTTCCCTTTTCAGAAAGCCAAACCTGGGAGCAGCGAGAGGCAGGAGTGATCAGGCAGGGGACAGCCATCCAGAAGATTCTGGAATCATTGTCTGAGCAGCAGAGGGGAGCTGTGTGTGCAGCCAGCCGTGGCCAGACAGAGGAAATGCAGGGTCTGGCTGCTGTCCATTCTTACCCTCGCTCCCACCGTCAGGCTCGATGGCCCCATCCTGACCCCTGGTGGCTGCCCATGGGATAAGGCCGGCACTCTTCCCAAGCTCCACCCTGCCTGGTCCCAGCATAGCAGGAAAACGGAATCCCCCACCCCACAGGTCCTGGCTAGGGTCCCCAAGAAGTACTGGCATGTTTCCTAGGGGTCCCTCAAGAGGGTTTACTCCACTGCAGTCCCCAGGTGACTTCTCAGTGTAAGTCCAACAACCAAACAAATGTATATAAAGAAAGCACTGTCACCTGTCAAGTTGGCAAAAGGTATGTTACAAAAGGGGTGTGTGTGTGTTATAACTAAAGGTCAATGCAGGTCAGGGTGCAAAAGACCAGCACTCTCCTGCACAATGGGTGAGAATACAAATTTGTACAACCCTTCTGCAAGTGATCCAAGCAAAAGAAATCCAAAATCTTACAAAGTGTTCCTACCCTCTGGCTCAGTAATTCTTCTGTTAGGAATCCAACTTCAAAAAATCAATACTCAAATAACATGATACCCAGAATTTGAATTAAATGGGAAAGGAAAAAACAAGATGAGCCGAGCATGATCATCGCTGAGGCTTGGTGATGGGTACATTGGACTTCTTTATTCTGTTTTTTGGTTTGGTTGTTTTGTTGTGGGTTTTTTTGTTTGTTTGTTTTTGGTTTTGGTTTTTTTGGTCTACTTTGGTTTATGTTTGAAATTTGCCATGATAAAACATTTTTAAAAGAAAGCATCAGAGATGCAAAGATTTGTATAAAAGATGTTTTTAGTAGCAAAAAACTGCAAACAGCACAAAAGTGCTATGCCGGGATGGCTAAGTAGATCATGCTGCATCCAAACAGTGGAATATTAGGCAGCCATTAAAAATTCCAGGCTGTTTCAATGCCATAGAAAAATGCCTACAGTGTAATGCAAAGCAAATAAGCAGGATACAAAATGGATATGCTAACTTAACTAATTATATTAAACAGTGCATAGAAGGAAAACTATATGAAAATACACTAACATGTTTCTTATACAGTGAGACTAGGGGTGATTTCTATTCTTGATATTGTCCTTTATTTTCTTAGTTCAACAATAAGCATGTTTTACTTTTATAAATAGGCCCCCAAATTGACTTTGTTGAAGTACACCAACTTGGGAATCTGAGCTATATTCAACTCCAAGGACTCCCGTATATTAGCTGTGCAACGTTGAGCAAATTGACATCTGGGTCCCAGATTCCTTACCTATAAAGCTGGCATAATGCCAGCCTATTTTTCAAGCCACCATTTACCGGGTATTTACCATGTGTTAGGTAGGCACTATGCCCAAAGGGTCTTCCCCTATATATGGTCCCACACACTATTCAGACATGATTATTTCAGTCCTCACAATTAGCTCTGGAGTAGATTAGCATCTTCCCCTCTTAGAGCTATGCGTACTGCGGCTCAGAAAGTTAGGGAATGTGCTCAGGGTTACCCAGCTAATTAGCAGTAGAGTCGGGATTCAGACAGAGGTCTGTCCATCTGTGAAAGCCCAGATCTCGGCCTCCAGCCTGGGCTGCTTACGGTTACAGGTTTGTGGGAGGACTGAACGCAGTGATGCAGACTAAGTGCCGCACACAGTGCCTGGCTCGGGCACAGAGCTGCTCCATCCTTGTTCCCTTTTCTAGGACCCCAGCATAATGACAAATTGTGCCAAAAACCAGTGCACCCTCCAAAAGTGTCTCTGCCTTAAGAGAAGGGATTATAAGACCTGTAGGGACAGAAACAGATTGGGGCTGGAAGACTGCCTCACCCAGGGAGGTGGCTGGGACCGTGTGCCCAAGTTCCAGGTACTTCTGTCAGTGACTTCTTCAGCCCTACACATTGGTTTGCAGCCTAGAATTCAGTACAGAGTCGCTCTACCAACAGGCATCACTCCCTACCTTCCATTACCCCTCCCACCCTGTCTTCCTAAAGAACAGGGCACAGGTCTCACCAGGCCTATAGGTTGCTTTTCTTTTCTTGTTGTCCCTCTTTCTTGGATAAAAGAAAGAAGGCTTGAATATCTAAGGATGAGCAATGAGATGGAGCTTGGCCTGCTCGAGAATCCCTTCTGGATTTGTCATAAATGCCTCTTTCCCTAGGGAGCCAGCCTAAGTTAGTTTCCATCCCTTCTCCCTATTTCTACCCCTCCAACCTGTTACAGCACTAACTACACTGGAGTTGCTTGTTGGTCATCTCTGTCTTTTTCACTGGTAAGCTCCATGAGGGTGAGACTGTATCTCCAACCTAGCAATGTGCCTGGTACACAGTCAACTATGTAAATGTTTGCTAAATGGAGAACTGGAGGGAGGAAGGAAGGGAGGGAGGGAGGACTTCTCTACCATCAGTCTTCGCCCAAGTAGACCTGCAGCTGCCCTGTTCTGTGCAAAGCACTTTGAAGATGTGGTCCCTGCCCTGGAGACTTAAAAATATACACATTTCTCCAATTTTGTATCCACCTTTAGGAAAATAAATTGCAAGGGACATTCCTGTTTATTCCAAACCTCACACTATTTTACTAAAGTACTCAAAATGGAGCTCCCGAGTCTGGGAGGTTCCTAAGTACATGGAATCCTGGGAGGAATTACAGAGCTCAGAAGTCTCAAGTCTAGTGTTCTGGGGTGCTTGGGTGGCTCAGGTGGTTGGGCGTCTGCCTTCGGCTCAGGTCCTGACCCCCAGGGTCCTGGGATCAAGCCCACCCCAAGTCCCTTGCTCAGCAGAAGGTCTCCTTCTCCCTCTGCCCCTGCTCCTGCTCTCTCGCTCACTCTCTCTCAAATAAATAAAATCTTAAAAATAAATAAAGTCTAGTGTTCTAGCTCTGCCACCTCTGCTGTGTGACTCTAGTGAGTGACTTTCCCTTCTGGGCCTCAGTTCTTTGTAAAATGGAGTGGATCAGACTTTGTATGAAAATAAAAGCAATTGAGTACGTCTATTTACCCCATTGTGGGTAATTGGACAGTGTCTTCCCTCCTAAATGCTTAGGAGTGGGATAGATGCAGCATCTCAGCAAGTAAGCTGAGGGGCAGGGAAGATAGTATGTGCCCACTTCTGTCTGTAAACAATAAGGCCCAGGATGTGCTGCCCCTCTTGTGAGTGGTTGGAAGGTGGTAGGCTGAAGGGGGCTTTGCCACAGTAAGGGGCCACCCCAACATGTCTATGTGTCTTAGCCTCTAGGTTTGCAAAAGGCTCCAAAGCCCCAGAGTCTTCATGGCACTACCAAGCATGGCCCCTGCTCCCCACTCAAAAACAATCCACCCCTCATGCCACCCCTTCCCCTTCAGAGGGACAACCCAGGGAGAAATCGTTGGGTGGGGGGGGGGGGTCTGGATAAGCACTAGTGGGGCCAGGCTTCCTGCAGGGCCCCATTTCAAGCTTCCTCAGAAAGTACAAGTAAGGGAGGCTTCTGGTCGCCCTGCTGTGGTTACTTAGGGAGGACAGCGGACTTGGAGGACACAGGCTTCCTGGCTTCCAAAGGCTTCCTGGCTTCAGTCCAAGCAGCTGGCAGGTTCATCCTTCTCCCTGGAGCCCCACAAACACCACTTCCGGCCCTCCTGCCTCCGCTTGGGCTCTTCCTGCCTGGATTTCCATGCCCATACCAGCCCTTCCCTGTGCAGCGCTTTCTCTCTCCCTTACAACCCTTATTCGCTCTCACTCTCCCTATTTCTTTCCCCCTCCCCCTCCTCCCCTGCTTCTCTCCTCCTTGCCAACCCTCAGCAGCCCCAGAATGGGTCTCCCCCCTCCCTCCTTCTCCGGCAGCATCTCCCCCTCCTTAGCTCTCACCCCTGCACCTCTTTCTTTGTATTCCTCTCGCCCTCTCCCGGCCTCGCCTGCATCTCTCCTCCCCCGCCTGGCATCGGCCTCCCCCAGCCTCCCCATCTTCAGCTCTGTCTCCTCCCTCTCGCTCTGCTCCCCTCCCCTTTCTCCCCCCCACCCTCGGTCTCACCCCACTCCCCGCCGGCATTCCAGAGTTTCTTTCCACCCTGGGGGTCTCTGTGCCTCTCATTCTCCCCTCTACCTGCCTCCTCCCTCACCTCAGGTTTAGCGGGAACCCATCTTTTCCAGCCTGGGCACCCCCCTCCCAAACTGCTAACATCGCCACTGTGTCTTCTTCCTCTCCTCCTCTCCCCACCCTCTCCTCTTCTCTCTTCTCCCTGCCCCTTTAAATCTGCCTGGCCCAGCCTCCCCCGTGATGCTGGGATGGAGCAAACATTGATTTGTGCTGGGATGGAATCGGAATTTTGATTTTTTTTTTTCCTCTCCCAACCATAAGAAGGAAAAAAATAATAAAAACACCCCCTTTTGATAGCCCCCTCTCTCTTCCCATCCAGTTCCCAGCTCCTCTTCCCTATCTCCATCCAAGGCAGATTTTTTTCCCCTCCACTATTCTCATTCCCCCCCACCCCTGCCACTACCTCGCCCCCCACCCCCACCGCCTGCTCCTCCAGCTGGGGAGAGAGGGGACTCTCTCTTGCGGCTCCCCCACCTTCGCTCTCTGGGTAGGAGCAGTCTCTCCGGAAGGGAGGGGGCTTTGGCTTGTCGGGACGAGGTGGGAGTGGAGGTATCCTGCCATGGATGCTGTGCCTGGGAGGCAGCCTGAGCCCCAGCCCACATGGTGAGTAACCTGCCCCCTCCCTTCCGCCTGTTTGCCCATCCCCACCCTCGCCTTTTCCCGCAGAGCCTCCTCCATCCCCATCCTTTCTCCCACCAAACCCACTGCCCACCTTGCTCCGATGCCCCCCCTTACATTTCCAACCCCCACCCCTTGCCTGGGAAGCCAAAGAACCGGGGTAGAAGGGTCTTGACAGCAGCCAGAGGAGCGGGTGGCCTACGACTCTGCCCAGCCCCCTCTCAGGACCACCTTTCCACCGCCCCCGCCAGCAACTGTCATCCACACTCGACACTTTGGGGTTCTAGGCTGGAGAAGCGGGACTACCGCTTGGGGTTGGGGCCCCAAGTCCTGGGAGGGGTCCTCTACAAGGAGGGAGGGGTGGGGAGAGCCCCCATGCCTCCAAAGCTTAGGAGCTGCTGGAAGACGCTGCCGAAGGGTGGGGGGTTGGGGGGCGGTGCTGATGCCCCGGAGCCACTGGGCCAGGGAGCGGCGGGCAAAGAGGAGGGGCCTCGCTCGCCACTTCCCCCCTCTTTCTCCGCAGCCACTCAGGATGAGGGTCCGGCCCTGCCAGCCCGCGCTGGGGCCCCCCCGCCCGGCCCCGGTCTAACTGCCCCCGCCCCCAGGCCTCGCCCGGCTCGCAGGCCCCCAGCCGGCTCTCCAGCCCCAGGATGCGCTGAGCCGCCGGGGGGCTGAGGCCGCGCCAACTACATGCATGTCCCCCGGGGGCAAGTTCGACTTTGACGACGGGGGCTGCTACGTGGGGGGCTGGGAGGCGGGGCGGGCACATGGCTACGGCGTGTGCACGGGGCCCGGCGCCCAGGGCGAGTACAGCGGCTGCTGGGCGCACGGCTTCGAGTCACTGGGCGTCTTCACGGGGCCCGGCGGACACAGCTACCAGGGCCACTGGCAGCAGGGCAAGCGCGAAGGGCTGGGCGTGGAGCGCAAGAGCCGCTGGACGTACCGCGGCGAGTGGCTGGGCGGGCTGAAGGGGCGCAGCGGCGTGTGGGAGAGCGTGTCGGGCCTGCGCTACGCCGGGCTCTGGAAGGACGGCTTCCAGGACGGCTACGGCACCGAGACCTACTCCGACGGAGGTGCGGGGCCCGGCCCACTACTGTCTGTCTGCTCGTCCGCGTGCGCCTCCGCGTCCGCCTGTCCCGCGTCCGCCTTCCCCGCCATCGGCCCCCTGCCCCGCTGTTCTCCTGTACGCCTCCCCCATCCATATGCGCCCCCTGCGCCCATCTTGCCGCCCTCTCCTCCCATCGCGCACTCCTTCCTCCCACTCTGGCCCCTGCCTGCTTCTCCCTCTCCCCGGTCTGCAGTCTGCCTGCCCTCACCCCTTCCCTGTCTGCCTGTCCCTCACACCCCCCATCTACCTGACCCTCACCCCCCCATCTGCTTGTCCCTTCCACCCCTCCTCTCTGCCTGTCCCACACCTCTCCTCTCCCCCCACCCGCCTGTCCCTAACACCTCTGCTCTGCCTGTCCCCTCACATTTCCTCAGTCAGCTTGCCCCTCATCGTCCTGTCTGCTTGTCACATGACTATCTTAAACACCCCATCAGCCTGTCCCTCGCACCCTCTGGACTAGCTGTCCTTCACACACCCCAGCCTGCCTGGCCCTCCCCCTTTCCCTTGTCTACCTGCACGACCCAAAACCACAGATCTCCTGCTGCTATCTGTCGGTCTTCACTCTGCTCTTCCACACCTTCCGACCCAACCTGGCCCGTCCCCACTCCTAGAGCTCTTCCTCGACCTCCATGCTAACTGCCCCCACCCCTCCCTCCCGACACTTAAGGCCTCCAGGGGCGCTTGGGGCCGAGGGTGCAGGAAGCAGCGGGTCCTGACCCTTTCTCCCCGTCCTACCCCGCCCGCAGGCACCTACCAGGGCCAGTGGCAGGCCGGGAAGCGCCACGGCTACGGGGTGCGCCAGAGCGTGCCCTACCACCAGGCGGCGCTGCTGCGCTCGCCCCGCCGCACCTCCCTGGACTCAGGCCACAGCGACCCCCCGACACCGCCCCCGCCCCTGCCCCTGCCGGGCGACGAGGGAGGCAGCCCGGCCTCGGGCTCCCGGGGCGGCTTCGTGCTGGCCGGGCCGGGGGACGCTGACGGCGCGTCCTCCCGAAAGCGCACCCCCGCGGCCGGCGGGTTCTTCCGCCGCTCGCTGCTGCTCAGCGGGCTCCGGGCGGGCGGGCGCCGCAGCTCCTTGGGCAGCAAGCGGGGCTCCCTGCGCAGCGAGGTGAGCAGCGAGGTGGGCAGCACAGGACCCCCGGGCTCCGAGGCCAGCGGGCCCCCGGCCCCAGCTCCGCCCGCCCTCATCGAGGGCTCTGCCACTGAGGTGTATGCGGGCGAATGGCGCGCCGACCGGCGCAGCGGCTTCGGCGTGAGCCAGCGCTCCAACGGGCTGCGCTATGAGGGCGAGTGGCTGGGCAACCGGCGGCACGGCTACGGACGCACCACCCGCCCGGACGGCTCCCGCGAGGAGGGCAAGTACAAGCGCAACCGGCTGGTGCACGGGGGGCGCGTGCGCAGCCTCCTGCCTCTGGCCCTTCGCCGGGGCAAAGTCAAGGAGAAGGTGGACAGGGCTGTCGAAGGCGCCCGTCGAGCCGTGAGCGCTGCCCGCCAGCGCCAGGAGATCGCCGCTGCCAGGTGGGCATCCGCTGCAGAGGCCAAAGCTGGGCTAAGTGGAGAAGGTACCCTGGGGACAGTTGCGGGGGTGGGGGTAGGTAGTGCCTAAAGGAGGACCACGACCCAAGGCGTAGGACCTGGTGGGGAAGAGCAGGCCTAAGGCCAAGCAGTTGTAGCCCTGGGTATTTGGATTGTTTATATCTGAGGCTACAGGTGGATGTGGGTGTAACTGTGGGTGGCTGGGTATTTGAGGGAAGCCGTGTTAGACTCTAACCGTGTCTTGGTGTTTTTTGTGGGGATGTGTGTCAATGTTGTGTGTGGGAGTAGCAAGGAGCGCTGGCTTGTGCAGGCTCAGAAACCTGTGTCCCCAGTGCTCCTCTTGCAGCTGGGAGGAGCAGCCCTGGGCGGAGAGACAGGGAATGTGCATTCCTAGCCACATCCCTGCCTGCCCACAGACTGATGTTATTTCAGCCTTGGGCCTTGGGGAGATCTAGTTTGTACAGCTGACCTACCCACATGAGAAGATAGTTCCTCTCAGCTTTGCTTCCTCTGCCTCCCTTTACCCAGCTGATAAAGGTTTGAGGGGAGGAGGCTCGCCTGTAAATGAAATTTTCTCTCCGTAAATCAGATTACATGTCCATGCATTATCTTATTATCTAAAGCAGCACTGTGCAGTAGGAATATAATGTAAGCCAAATATGTAATTTTAAATCTAGTAGCCATGTGAAAAAATAAAAACAGATAAATGATTTTAATTATTACATTTTTTTAAAGTAAGCTCTAGGCCCAACATGGGACTTGAACTCAAGCAACCCCGGGATCAAGAGTCCCACACTCCACCAAGTGAGCTAACCAGGTGCCCCATAAATAGTACATTTTTATTTAAACCAATATATCCAAAATTTGATCATTTCAACCTAGAATCAACATAAAATTACTAATGAGGGACTTTATATTCTCCCTTTTTTTTTTTACTAAGTCTTTGAAATCTAGTATATATTTCATGTTTATATGCATCATTTCAGATCAGTGCATCATTTCAGATCAAACTAGCCACATCTTTTTTTATAAATTTTTTTTAAAGATTTTATTTATTTATTTGACAGAGAGAGACACAGCGAGAGAGGGAACACAAGCAGGGGCAGTGGGAGAGGGAGAAGCAAGCTTCCTGAGGAACAGGAAGCCCGATGCGGGGCTTGATCCCAGGACCTGGGATCATGACCTGAGCCGAAGGCAGACGCCTAAAGACTGAGCCACCCAGGCACCCCCAGACTAGCCACATTTAGTGCTGGATTCGATAGCACAAATCTAAAGAAAGCCAAAAACCCATTTGTAATGAGGTTCACAGACCTCTGATTTATACAACTCATACATGTGAATTTTTGTATATTGGATTTTCTTTAAAAAGGAGGGTACAGTTGAAGGATTTTGTTGAAATTTGAGACTGCTTCAGAGGATCAGATACCAAGATATATCCAGATATGCTTCAGTGCATTTGTATAAGGAGTGACCAAGGTGTCTGTGTAGGAATGTGTCATACCCAAAGTAGATGCCTGAGCCAGAGATGTCTATCAGCAGCTACATCTCAGTGTCTAGGTGGTTAGAGTCCAGGGCCTTAAGCCAGGGAAGGCGGAGGGCAGGGCACCAGGGAGCACGTTAGTCTAGATGAGGAACAGGCATGGGCAGGAAAAACTGATCTCAGTAGCTGAAAGATCAGTCAGTGGGAGGAGGCTGGTTGGTCTCCCCAGCAACAGGCCTGGCAAACCTGATTGGTTGCCAGCTGCCATGGAAACAGCAGAGCCTCAGCAGCAGGTGCCTCTGCCAGGTAGCCTGAGCCTGGCCTGATGACTGGATCTACTGCCTCAGACTTGCTCATCTACACCCTCCAAACTCAAAAACACAGCCTCTTGTCACTGTTGCAGTTTTTGGCTGCCCGACAGAACTCCATGCAACCCAAGACTGTGATCGTCATCCCCTGCGCTAAACCCTGAGACGAGTTTAGTTTCAGGGCAAGGCTAGTTCTATAGAGTCTGACAGCCCAAAGAGAAAAGAACAGGGTTATCTGAGGTCCCTCCAAACAGGCTCTAAAAGTCCTTGACCCAGCAGGTTTGAGGGGAGGAGGCTGACCATATCTCCCTAGGTACATAAAGAGGGGGTAGGCTTAAGACTACAGTGAACACCACCAGCCTTCTTCCTACCCAGGTACCCAGACTGCCTTCCTAAGCCAGATAAACAAGCCTGGGGCCAGCAGAGGGGTCTTGATCCATTTAAGCCCAAGGATATCTGATTACCTTTACCTCTGCCCCGTTGTGCCCCACCTTCAGTCAGTATTACAGAACTCATTGAATGATCACGGGCATCTGCGATTAACAGCAGACGGTGAAAGGGAGGGGAAACTGAGGAAGCATCTGACATTAGAGGGAGAACTGGGAAACCACCGTGGAGAAAGGACTGATAGTGTTTCAGGGCTCCCGTACCCAGGGCGCAGGGCACAATGGGAGGGCATGTGGAAGGGAAGGAAACTAAGAGTTTCCTTGGAAGGTATAATCACAACGGTGAGAAATGCATGGTGGCTGGGAGAGAGAGTAGAAAGAGCAGAAAGGGGGGGGACCCACGCTTACCCCAATTCCAGAGCTCAGAAAGGATGTGATGGTGCAAGGAGGAAGGGGCAGTGACCTAGAGGTGAGAAGAGTGTGGTAACAGACGAGGCTGAAGAGAAGGAGCCTGTGAAACTGTCATGTCAGGAAATCTGCAGGGAAGGGGCAGGGTTATGTTAGGGGGGTTAGCAGTGGTAACGGGAAAGGAGGCAAAGGCTCCAGGCACAGGGAGCGGGTGGCCCAGAACAAGGGGCAGGGAGAGCAAAGCTGCTGGGAAGGCCCAAGCAGGTGCGACTATAGAGAGGTGTGCGGAGGGCATGAGGTCTCATCTGTCCCTGGGAAGGGAGCAGGATGGGACTGCGATAACGGAGTGAAGGGCGGCCGGTGGCTGTGGCTGGAAGAGGGGACGTGATGGTGGCAGGTGTGAGGGGAGCCGGAGAGTGTGATGAGAGCAGGCACAGCCCAGGTCTAGGAGTGGAAAGCAGAGGCCAGCTGCCCCGCCAGGCCAGGGAGCAAGGTGAGCAAGACCGAGCCCTCCAAAGGTGACCTCCGATCCAGAGGACACGATGTGGTGGGGACATGGACCAGGGGGCTGGAGCATCTGAGCAGGTCTGCTAAGTCCCTGTCCCTGGAACCCGACAGGGCGGCAGATGCCCTTCTAAAGGCAGTGGCAGCCAGCAGTGTCGCTGAGAAGGCTGTGGAGGCAGCTCGAATGGCCAAACTGATAGCCCAGGACCTGCAACCCATGTTAGAGGCCCCAGGTGAGGCGTGGGCAGCCTGGGGAGCTGGAGGGGCTCAGGTGTGGGGAAAGGGAAGGAAGTCCCTGCAGAGGACTGGGGATGGAAAAAGCCAAGGTATGAGGGTCCAAGGGGACAAGGATGGGGGCCAGACCCAGGTGTTTGGGGAGTGGAACTGGGAATTTATAAAATAGGGTAATAAGGACTAGGGGTCTGGGGTCTGGCTATGAGAGGCTGTAAGCCTGGGAGGTGCTCAGACAGGGGGATAAAGCTCTAGCTTTTGCTGCCCAAGGCCAGTTAGGCCCCTCTGATTCTTAGCTCTCCCTGCCACAGGCCGCAGACCCAGGCAGGACTCAGAAGGTTCCGACACAGAACCCTTGGATGAGGACAGCCCTGGGGTATACGAGAATGGACTGACCCCCTCAGAGGGCTCCCCTGAACTGCCCAGCAGTCCTGCCTCCTCCCGCCAACCCTGGCGACCCCCTGCCCGCCGGAGCCCACTGCCTCCTGGAGGGGACCGAGGTCCCTTCTCCAGCCCCAAAGCTTGGCCTGAGGAGTGGGGGGGCCCCGGTGAACAGGCAGAGGAACTAGCTGGCTATGAGGCCGAGGACGAGGCTGGGATGCAGGGGCCAGGGCCCAGAGACGGTTCCCCACTCCTCGGAGGCTGCAGCGACAGCTCCGGAAGTCTTCGAGAGGAGGAAGGGGAAGACGAAGAGCCCTTGCCCCAGCTGAGAACCCCAGGGGGCTCGGAGCCTGAGCCCATGGCCACACCGGTCCTGCGGGACCCAGCCTCAAGGGCTCCTGAGGCCGGCTGCCTGACAGAAGAGCTGGAGGAGCCTGCTGCAACCGAGAGGCCCGCCCAGCCGGTGAGCTGCCCTCTGTCCCTGCTTTGTGGCCCCTTTTCTCCTCACAGCCTTGCCTCTCATCCTTTCCAGACCTCTCTCTGATTCCTTCGGGGGCTCTGATTTGGACTCAGCTTCCTTCCTGCCTGCCCACTCTTGGACTATATCCCACCTAAAAAAAAAAAAAAAAATAGGGAACTTGTGAGCTGCAAGCAACTTTAGAGACCTTCACCTCCAGCTCCCTCATTTGACAGATGGGGGAACTGAGGCCCAGAGCCCTTAAAGTATTTGCCCAAGGTTACCAATAAGGAATGGTAGAGCCAAAACATCTTTCCCTGTTCTCCTTCCATATCATTTCCAGCTCCTGGTTTCCTACTCCACCCCCACCCCCACCTCCACACTTTCTCTCTTTGGTGCTCAGAAATAAAAAAGGAAAAGCTTGTTCCCTCCCTACCCTGACTCTCCCTCCCTCTCCTGGGAAGAAGGGAAATGGGAAAGGAGGCAGAAAACTGGGAGGGGTGGAGTTTTCCCAGAAGCCTCTACTCTGATTGGACTCCAGGCCTTCTCCTGTTTCCTAGCAACCACATCCTCACCCCTTCATCCCTCTGTGCTTTACTGCAGTACGGACTGCTGCTGCCAACGTCTGCTACTAAGGCCAGGCACCTTCTGCCTGGGCCACGTGACATGCTAGTGGGCGGGGAGCGGAGGGAGGGGGAGGAAGGGCTGTTCCCGACTTGAGGGAGCCAGAGGGAAGGAGGGGCCCTGCCTGGCAGGAGGGAGGTGTTTTTTTGCAATCCAAAAAAGGTTGGAGATGCCCCTGCTCTGACCTCTGGGGAGAGGTGCCTGGGACCCTTTAGCTTTGCCACCTCTGCCAGGGCAGGAAGGTGGGACCTGTCGCTGGACATGGTCCTCAGGGACTGAGACTGCTTTTCCCCCCCATCTCTCTAGGGAGCTGCCAACCCCCTGGTGGTGGGAGCCGTGGCCCTCCTGGACCTCAGCCTGGCGTTCCTGTTCTCCCAGCTCCTCACCTGAGGCTCCTGCCCAGCCTAGTTCTGGCTTCGGTTGCTGCCTCTTTACTTCTTTGACCCGCCTTTTTCTCTTTTTCCTCCTCCTGGTTGTTTTTTCTCCTTTCTTTCTCTCCTTCCTTCTGTTTCTTTTCTGTCCCCTTTGGTTTTGTCTTTTGCTTTTTCTTTCCAGCTCTCCTTTCAGATTCTCTCATTTATTCTGGATCTGTCTCTGTCTTCCTCACTCCCTCCCCCGCCCCACCCCACCTCTCTCTCTAGATTGTTTACATATGAAGGGCTTTTCTCGCTCAGAGTCGCTCTCTTCTCTGAGACACACAAATCTAAGTCAGACCATTGCCCCGTGTCTTCCCCGCCTTTTCTTTAGACCTGAACTTCGATGAGGGTGGGGGTTTGGTGTCCTGAGGAGTCTCCTAGAAGCTGAGTGGAAAGGAAGAAGAAAATAGAGGAGGGATGACTGTATACTGGGCAAGGCACTGGCTGAGCTGCTGTGGCTCCCTGACCCAAGGGGCCTGGTGTCCCTGCGAGGCCTAGTGAAAGAGCTGGAGGAGGTACGGCCTCCATCTCTGACTGTGGAGGAGCCTATTTCACCTCCAAGCACTGAGCTAGGTTCTTGCCTAACTCCATCCTTCCCTGAAGGAGATAAGGGAGATGAAAAGTAGAATGACTCCCTAGGATCTCCCTCTTCCTTTCCTCAACAGCCAGCCCCTCGTCCAACCCCCTAGGGTGGCCTGCCTTGTCAAGAGCAATGTGTAAAGGAAAGAAACCGTCCAATGCAGTCACGTCTACCCACTGACCTCTCCCACCCTCCTCTCTCCCCCTAAAAGTTCATTTGGTTGGTCTGGACTCACTTGTGGCCTTTGATTAGATTTCTAAGGGGCCTGAAGAAGACATTTCTACTGCAGAGGGTTAGAGGCACTTGAGCTAGGACCCTACTCCCCAACTCTGGCAGTTGTGGCGTGGGGGTGGGGGGGGAGGCATTTCTGGGGAACACAACCAGCCTAGATAACAGGAACTCACAGAGCAGCAGAAGCTGTGACAAGTTTAGTAGTCTCTAAGTGGGTTATATCCCTTCCCCCGTCACATCAGAATCTTGTGAAATGGGAAAACAACAGAAAGAGGGATCAAAGGAAGCCAATCTCTCACACACTTTCCAGGCAGGGCAGAGGTGGGAGTCAAAGCAGGGTGAGAGGTGGGTGGAGAGCCCTGTTTGAGGTTGTGGCTGATCCCTGTTAATAGCTTTCCCCTGGGGGCAGGAAGTCCTAGGAAGAGGGGGACCCCTCTGTAGGGTCCCCAGGGGATCTTTCCTCCCTCCCCTGCATGAGGCAGACGCAAGCTGCCTGCCAACCCCCTCCCTCAAGGAATGGCCTTGCCTGGGAATGCCCACCACACATACCCTCTTCTTTTTTTCTAGTCAAACTCTGTTTACTCCTTGGCCTGCCTCCCTCCCTCCCCTCTAAACCTTTACTTCTGATTTCTATTTCATGGAATTTGGGATTGAAGTTAAACTACAACAGTGCCGCCAACACCAAGTCTTGCAGGAAAAAAAAATACAAAGAAATTTAACAAAAAAATATATTAATAAAAAAGTTCAAAAAAGGGGGGGGACTGTCATCTCCTTTGGGGTGCGATGGTTTCAAATCCAAGCTCTCTTGAGGCTCCCTGGGGGGTGAGAATGTACAAAGAGGCCTCTTGGGGAACCCCAGGCCTGTTATGCAGTCTTGCCGCCAGGACAGCTCCTTGCCCTCAACTCCAAAGCCTGAGGCCTGAGGTCAGAGGGTTCTAGACAGCTCAGCCGGGCGGCCCAGGGGGGGCGGGGTCCCGTGACGGGGGCGGGAAGAGGGAAGGACCAGACGAAGGACCAACCCCCGTCGGGCCGGGTACCAGGAAGCGCTGGGGGGAAGAGGAGCGGAGTTGAAACAAGCCAGGTGAGGCTGTCGTTAAGGCTGGCGTCCTGGTGTGAAGCTGAGTCCGCCTGAGGTGTGACCTTGGGGAGGAATCCCGCGGAAGAGGTAGCGCAGGGACCTGGGAGGAAAGCAATGGCCGAGCTAGGGATGGGAAACCAGGTGGGACCGGAGGATTGGGTGGGGTGGGGTGGGGGGGATAGGCGGGGCTCTGGCGCATGCTCCGTCTGAATGGGCGCGGAGTGGGGCGGAGACGCATGCGTAGTGGGGATCTCCTCCCACGGTGAGGAGGGGGCGGAATTTGGTAAACCCACGTGGGCAAAGGTAAATGTGGGCTCAGTTTTAGGATAGCTGCAGGACCCGGGCGTTCAGGATCGTGGTACAGAGCGAGTCTGGGCTGGACGGCCAGGTACTCCCGGCCCGAGAGGTTCAAAGCCCTCTCCATTTCCGGGCTCTGCCCCCTCAGGATGGTGGTGCCTTCGCTGAAGCTTCAAGATCTAATCGAGGAAATTCGTGGGGCCAAGACCCAGGCCCAGGAGCGGGAGGTGATCCAGAAGGAGTGCGCCCACATCCGCGCCTCCTTCCGCGATGGGGACCCTCTGCACAGGCACCGCCAGCTGGCCAAACTGCTCTACGTCCACATGTTGGGCTACCCCGCCCACTTTGGACAGGTACTGGGCAGGGGTGCCTCCCTTCGGAGTTTGATGAGGAAGGCTAATGGGGCAGGGTCTTGGACACTTTCACCTGCTTGTGCCCTGATTTTTTTATTCTCCAAAGTTTCTGAGCCCTTCCTCACAGCATGCACTGCCGACCTCCTTCCCCATTACAACCCCTGTAGGTCATAAGCTGGACTGAACCCTTCATTCTCTGGCCAGCCCCATTCAAGCCACCTCCTTTTCTCTCCCACCTCCTCGACTCCTGGTTCCTTGAAACTACGCACTAACTTTGAATTTCCTAAGCCTTTTCCTTTGTTGAAGGGAGGATGATGGGAAATGGTGTTAGCATAAGTTAATCTGGTGGTAAAGAAGATAGAAAAGGGATGTTAGTGCCTCGAGTTTCACCCCTGCCCCTTCCTGGTCTGCCCCCTTCCCTGTAGATGGAGTGCCTGAAACTGATCGCCTCCCCCAGATTCACAGACAAGAGGGTGGGCTACCTGGGGGCCATGCTTCTACTGGATGAGAGGCAGGATGCCCACCTGCTCATTACCAACAGCATCAAGAAGTGAGAGGGTTCTGGGAAGCACTTGGAATCAGGGGGATGGGAGAGTGGGGAACTGGGAAGTCCCAGGGGGCTGCCTGTTGTAGGTACTGGGAAGGATGGATTTCTCAGAGCTTGACTGACCACCCTCCCAACTCTGCAGTGACCTGAGCCAGGGGATTCAGGCAGTACAAGGCCTGGCCCTGTGCACTCTGAGCACTGTGGGCTCTGCTGAGATGTGCCGGGACCTGGCCACTGAGGTGGAGAAACTGCTCCTGCAGCCCAGCTCCTATGTGCGCAAGAAGGTGAGATGGCAGGACTCTAGGCACTCGCCCCTCCCCCCCGAAACCGTCCTGTTTGCCATGTGTTAAAGGTGGGAGGTCCATCCTGGGAGACCCCTGCCCCTTTTTGAGCCCCCTGATCTCTGCAGGCTGTTCTGACTGCAGTGCACATGATCCGGAAGGTCCCCGAGCTCTCCAACATTTTCCTCCCACCCTGTGCCCAACTTCTTCATGAACGCCACCACGGTAAGGCCACGGGCCTCCCCATCCCCTGCCTTACCTCTGGCTGTGGACAGAAGTGAAAAATAGGATGGGAACACCAGCTGCTAGGAGCAGGGTAGCATGTGCCCATGAACACACACACGCAGTAGACTCTCCTGTGCCCCTGGCCCACCATTCACTGCCCTCCCCCCCGACACCAGGCATCCTGCTGGGCACCATCACGCTGATCATGGAGCTCTGTGAACGAAGCCCTGCAGCCCTCAAGCACTTTCGAAAGGTGGGCTGGTGAAAGGGGCAGGCCCTGGGCCAGGAAAAGAGGGGCCATGGGGTTGGAATGGGTCTGAAGGTTGAGAGGATTAGGAAGAATGACCAGTAAGGCTGTGCCCTCCCTCCAGGTGGTTCCCCAGCTGGTGCAGATCCTCCGGACTCTGGTGACGACGGGATACTCCGTAGAACACAGTGTATCTGGAGTCAGCGACCCCTTTCTGCAGGTGGGCTGACCCTGTCCTGCTGTATCCCTGGAAAAAAGAGCTTAGCAGTAAGCCCATGGCTAGCGGCCACCTCCCAGAGAACACTTTGGGTCAGTGAGTGTCAGGCAGGAGGGTGGCAGGCACAGGATCGCACGGGTCATCCCGAGACCAGTGCGGGAAGTGGGGGATACCTAAAGGTCAGAAATCCAGTTTGGTAACAACAACAACAAAAAGCCTGTCTCCAAATCCCCTGGCCTCACATGCCTCTGATCTCCCAGGACCCCAGGGACCTGTGTGGGGGGAAGGGGAGGGAAACTCTAGGAAACCAGCCAGGCCCCTCGCAATACTTTCTTTGGTGCTGGATTTTTCTCTTCAACCCAACTCCTTACCCTTTGAACCCCTCCACCTTTCAATTTTTAACCCATCTCAGGTCCAGATACTTCGTCTGCTTCGGATTCTGGGCCAGAACCATGAAGAAAGCAGTGAGACCATGAATGACTTGCTGGCCCAGGTGGGAGGCTGGAGAGTGGGCACTGGTTAGGTGTGTGGCTCTGAGATCCTACCAGCCCCAGGCACCCCTCACATGACCACCCACCCCATGGTGGCCGTATAATCACGTCTCCGTTTCCCTCTAGACTGCGATCTCCATGAGGACATGGACACAGTCTGTCTCAGTGTGGTGGCCCCTGGCACATCGTGGGGGCTTGGGGAACTTTGTTAGATGATGAAGGGATGATGTGGTGGGTACCTTCCAGAGACCTGAGGAGAGGACAGAGCCCCTTCTAGTTGCATCTTCTCCCCCATCCACTCAGGTGGCCACTAACACAGACACCAGCCGCAATGCGGGCAATGCGGTCCTGTTTGAGACTGTGCTGACCATCATGGACATCCGCGCTGCAGCCGGCCTGCGGGTATCATCCCATATGCCCCTCCCACTGCGGCCCCACCCACCAACCCCAGCCAGGCAGACAGGTCCTATGCACTGCTTTCTCCTCCCCACCCATCATCCTGTGCCCTGCAGCCGGCACTCCTTAACGAGCGCGTCGCTCCTTCCCTGACTGTCCTCAACCTTTGCCTCCCGTAGGTCCTGGCTGTCAACATTCTCGGCCGCTTTCTGCTCAACAATGACAAGAACATTAGGTAATCATCCCAGGTGTCTGGCTGGGCTGTGCCACTGAGCCCCTGGTCCCTGGCCCTCCTCCTCCCAGCGTCTCTTGATTTACCTGCCTCTTATTCCAGGACTAGGGCGGGATGGGGCAGGGAGGGGGCTGAGGACCACGGTGTGATAGGCCCTCCCCCGCCCTGGCCAGGTACGTAGCCCTGACGTCATTGCTGCGTATGGTGCAGTCCGATCACAGCGCTGTGCAGCGGCACCGGCCCACTGTGGTGGAGTGTCTGCGGGAACCCGACGCCTCCCTTAGCCGGTGAGGAGGACAGAGGAATGAGAAGGCAGGGCAGGGGGCCCAGCGCCTGGTAGCCAAGACCTGGACCGGGTCAGAGCAGCTGAAGTAGAGGGATTAAGGAAACAGGTGCCTGGAGAAGGAAGGGCCTGAGGCCTAGCTCAGGGTGACCTGGCTACCCTGTATTGACGACATCTTTCTCCTGCCAGGCGGGCCCTGGAACTGAGTCTGGCTCTGGTGAATAGCTCCAATGTGCGAGCCATGACACAAGAGCTGCAGAGCTTTCTGGAATCCTGCCCCCCTGATCTACGGGCCGACTGTGCCTCAGGCATCCTGCTGGCAGCAGAGAGGTGAGGTGATAGGTGCCCAGAAGGCAGAGACGGTAGAATCTGGGGAGGGTCAGTACCAGGGCTGAAGAGGCATATGTCCCCTAGGTTTGCCCCAACCAAGCGGTGGCACATAGACACCATCCTGCGTGTGCTGACAACGGTGAGGCAGGGACTGATGTGAGAGAGCTGGGAGGGAGTGGGCAAGGTTCACCACCCTGAACCCTTGGCCACATTCACCCCCTCCAGGCAGGCACCCATGTACGGGATGACGCGGTGGCCAACCTGACCCAGCTGATTGGGGGTGCTCAGGAGCTACATGCCTACTCTGTGCGCCGTCTCTACAGCGCCCTGGCAGACGACATCTCCCAAGTACCGTTCCCCCAACCAGACCCAGGGCTGCCCGAGCCTCCCAGCCCTTCCTGGGCCACCTACTCCCCATACCTGATGCCCCACTGTTTTTCCCTGGAGGTCACAGCTACCCGTTCAATGGAGACACTCAAGGACAGAGCCCTGTTTTTAGTTAGAACACCTGGACTTCTGTCCTGGCTCTAGTACCTACTGGCTCTGTAACCACAGATGACTAATTTAAGTCTCCTTACGCCCAGTGTACTCAGCTCTCTACCCTGCCTGCCTCCCACAGCTGTCTTGACGATCAAATTGAGATAGAGCTCTTTCTGTGTGTATCAGGTTTTTACTACCTTGAATGTTGAGTGGATTAACAGAAGCCAGCCACTATCTATCTACCGTCTTTTTTCCATATTAAGTAGGGTGGGCAGAAACCACGTACCCCTTCCTCAAGGCAGGGACCCTCTTGCTAGGTTCTCACTGAGCTCCTTTTGGTGGGGCCATGTAGTTCTGACGCTTGGCCACCAGAGGGCAGAAGACAGCCAGGAGCCAGGACAGAGCTGGCAGGGGTGGGGGGGACGGACAAACTTACAAAACTGTGCGAGAGCCTTCCCTTTCCCCACCTCTCCAAACCCCACAAGCTCTGCACTGCACAAAGGGATGTCACAGGGCGTAGAAGTGGGGAGGGGACCCAGAACCTGGCCTGGCATCTTTCTTGTCCCACGCAGCAACCGCTGGTGCAAGTGGCAGCCTGGTGCATTGGAGAATACGGGGACCTCCTGCTGGAGGGGGGCTGTGAGGAAACTGAGCCCCTTCAGGTGAGACCGACCTCGGGAGTACACTGAGGAGGGCCTCAGCGGGAGAGGCAAGATGCCCCACGGTTACTGCCTATGTCCCCGCAAAGGTGGAGGAAGAGAAGGTGTTGGCACTCCTGGAAAAGGTGCTGCAGTCCCATATGTCCCTACCGGCCACCCGAGGATATGCCCTGACTGCCCTCATGAAGCTCAGCACCCGGCTCCGTGGGGACAACAAGTAAGAAAGGGTCCCGGCCCCTCTTCTTGGTGCCTCCAGTGACAGATGTCCCTTCACCGTGCCCACCAGTTTCGGAGTTTCTCTCCGTGCACACACCCCAAGTTCCCTAGTCCTTAGGTTCTTCGTCCTGAGCCAGGTGTTGTGGGTACCCCCCTGCTCTGTGCGGCCTTTCCCTTCCGTGCCACATCCTGGAGTTGAAGGGCAGGGCAGGCTGCCCTCCCGCTCACACGCCACCCTGTGGCCCAGCCGCATCCGCCAGGTGGTGTCCATCTACGGGAGCTGCCTGGACGTGGAGCTGCAGCAGCGGGCCGTGGAGTACAACACGCTCTTCCGGAAGTACGACCACATGAGGTGCGACCATCACTGTGCCACAGTGGAGGACCCAAACCCCTGCCCTGTCCCCATGTGGCCTCTCCCCAGTGCCCCTTTCTGGGTACAAGGGTCTCATCCTCCCCTTCGTCCTTCCTCCTCCACAGTCAGAGCCTCCCACCCATAGTTGACTGTAGCCAAGGTGGCTCCCAGCCCTCCTCGCTCACCGAAAACCAGCAACAGCGTGCCGGTCTTAGGAAATCAGAAGGGCACTCCGACCCACCGTGTGCAGGGTTCTGCACGGTCTTAGCCATCCTCCCACATGCTTCTTATGAAAAGCCCGGGGTCCACCCAGAGGGAGACACCTGTATTCCATCCTCTCAGGGCTGCCATCCTAGAAAAGATGCCTCTCGTGGAGCGAGGTGGCACTCAGGATGAGGAAGCAAAGGAAAGCAAAGAGGCCCAGCTTTCGGAAGCAGCCCTTGTTGCCACAGAGCCGCAGGTGAGGAGGCCGGAAGCCCCCAAGGGAAGAGGACTTGGTCTGGCTTCCACACCTAGCCCTGCTCCTTCTGCCTTTTCCCCCAGGCCTCCAAGCTCTTGGATCTGTTAGATCTCCTGGATGGCACTTCTGGGGCTGCCCAGCCCCCACCTGCTCTGGAACCCTCCCCAGGAGGCACTTTAGTACACCTCCTCGACCTGCCCTGTGCGTCTCCAGCCCCAGGTAAGCCTCAACAAAGGGGAGACGGGAGACGTCTTAAGAAAAGGAGGGGTGGAAATGTGCTGCTTCTCCTTCTTTGCCAAGGATTGGGGTCCACATGCCCTCTTCCGTGCTGTGAGCCCCCCATCACATCCCCATCTTGATAAAAGGGTTCATTAGCTTGTGCCAGTTCCCTCCTGGATACCCCTCAATGCCTTCCCTTTGTTCCAGACTTTGTATCCTGGCCTGTGAGGCCCAGCTTCCTCCCAGCCCATCTCCTATACTTTCCCACTCTCTGCTCCACTGGCCCCTCTCAGCTCCTCAGACCTCTCACCTGAAACCCTTGGTAATCTGTGCTCCTTTTGCATGGAATGTCTGTTCTTTTTTTTTTTAGATTTTATTTATTTGAGGGACACAAAGAGCATGAGCGGGGTGAGGGGCAGAGTGAGAAGCAGACTTCCCCACTGAGCAGGGAGCCCAATGCGGGGCTCAAACCCAGGACCCTGGGATCATGACCTGAGCCAAAGGCAGATGCTTAACCAGTTGAGCCACCCAGGCGCCCCTACATGGAATGTTCTTGCCCAGCACATCAGATGACTGGCTCATTTTCATTCTTCGGGCCTCAGCTAAAATGCCAGATACCTTCCCCTACCATTCCTATTTAAGTTATTCCTCATAGCACCAAGTAGTCTGTGATTATCTTGGTTGTTTTCTTGTTTATTGTTTTTCTCTGCCCATTAGACTATAAGCTCAGAATAGGGACTTCATCTTCTTGTCCACTTTGTCGCTAGCATCTCAAGCACTGCCTGCACCCAGTGGGCACTCACTTAATTTCTGTTGAATGAATGAATGAACTTGTTATCTTCCCCATACATTGAGCTGCTTCTCTCTCCATACTCCAGCTTCCATCCCAAATCTCAGAGTGTTTGAGCGTGAAGGACTGCAGCTGAATCTGTCTTTTGTTCGCCCCCCTGGAACCCCTGCTTTGCTCTTAATCACGGTCACTGCTATCAACACCTCAGGGGCTGATGTCACCCACTTTGTCTGTCAGGCTGCGGTGCCCAAGGTTTGTAGAAGACCAGGGTTTGAGGTGGCCTGGGCACTCCAGGAGAAAGGCTAAGTAGAGGAGGTGGGTGGAAGAATGAGACGGGAAGGGAATGACGTGCAGAGATAAGCACTTGGGGTGTTATGGGAAGAGGCTTTGAAACTGTTGGGTGTGGAGGGGTTGCCTGAGCCCAGCTCGTTGCCTTACTGTGCTCTGCCCAACCTCTTGTGTTCAGAGTTTGCAGCTGCAGCTACAGGCCCCCAGTGGGGACACAGTTCCAGCTCAGGGTGGCCTTCCAGTGACCCAGCTCCTCAGAATCCTCAATCCTAACAAGGTGAGCTCAGGAGCACCTGCCCCCACCCCACCCCCTGTGGATAAGACCCAGGGACAGAGATCATAGGAGCTAACCCTGGTCTCCACTCCCGAATTCCTAGGCCCCCTTGAGGCTAAAGCTGCGCCTCACCTACAACCACTTTGGCCGGTCGGTGCAGGAGATCTTTGAAGTGAACAACTTGCCGGTGGAGACGTGGCAGTAACTCAGCCTCCACTCAGTCTGAAATCCTCCTGTATCCCAAACTCCCCAGGGTCTCGGCCACTTGGAGCCTGCACCTGACGACTACCAGCAGGTGGCGCTCTGGTCCTGCGTTTGCCTCTGCAAAATCGGGGGGGGGGGGTGCCCTTCCACCCCCCACAAATAATGAAAGCCCAATAAAGCCTGAGGGGGGAAAGCCATATTTGGGGATATTTGAGATAGAAAACGTTTACAAATCATAGCAAGGGAAGGTTTGTTGTTTGTTTGTTTTTTAAGATTTCATTGTTTATTTGAGAGAACGAAAGCAAGAGAGATCACAGAGGGAGAGGGAGAAGCAGACACTCCACTGAGCAGGGAGCCCGACGCGGGGCTCGATCCCAGGACCCTGGGATCATGACCCGAGCCAAAGACAGACACCTAACCAACTGAGCCACCCCGGCGCCCCGGGAAGAGTCTTCTTATCCAGGAAGTCTGTATCTTCCCTTGAGCCTTAGGAACTTGTTTCAACAAAGAAGGGCTCTTTTTACCCTCTCCAGGTTGGGGAGATTTGCCCCTAAACCTCCACAGGAGGCACTCTACCATCTGGGCCAGACTAGGGCACAGTAGCAAAGTGAAACCAGAACTTCCAGATGTCTAAAAGGGATTCCCACCCACTTCCCCAACCTGCTGCTATTCCCCACACCCCAAGGCAGGGAAGTCCCTGCTGCCTCCCCTCATCTCTAACTCAGCTGTCAGGCGGTTTAGGAGGCGCTGGCAGAATCAATGGCATCGACCAAGGGAGGGGGGGTGGCAAGGGATTTTCCTGTGCTTAACTACTGATCACGGCTAAGTGGAAATCCTATAAACACGAGCGGAAATCAATGGAGGCTGCTTAGCGGCCAGGGGAGAGGGGCGGCCCACAGATTGCATCTGACGGATGAGGGAGGGGGCAGCCAGGGAGGGCTCAAGGAAGGATAGCTGAGGGTAAGGTGAAAGAACAGGCAGAGCTGGAGAGAGAGGAGTCACTGTGGGAAGGAGGCCAGGGGAAGAGGCACAGTGTGCTCAGGAAGGAACCCCGTTAGACCCAGAGTTCTCTTCGCTGTTGAGGAAGTGACACCCTAGGCCAAGCTGCTGTCAGGAGCGTTAGTCCCCTGTGGCCTCTCTCTGGGGCTGTATACTTCTAGCAGGTGCTGGTAGTCCTGAGGCCGGAAGCACTGTAAGTACACCAGCACCTTGGCAGGTGCTCGCTCCTGCGCCGGCACGCCTGCAGGCCAGAGGAGAAAGGAGAGAAGCAGACAGAGCTGTAAATGCTTTGACTCGGCTCCCTGCCCTCATAGCCGACCCCAAAGTTGTTTCCGGGGCAGCACTGGGATTCTGAATGCCATCCAACCAGTTTCTGTAACCCGCCAGCGCACACCCTGATTGGCCTGTGCCAGTGGGGCCTACAAGGGCCACGGCGGGTGGGAGTGAGGCTGGGAAGCCAAGCATGAGCCTCTCCTCCAGCAAGGAGAAATGGTGAAGAGTCGCTCAGGTGCCATGTAGACAGAGGGTGCCTCCATATCCACTCTTTTCAGTTACTCCTCCTGTCCCCCAGTCAAGATTAAAGCCCATGGAGGCAGGCCAAAGCTCATTAGGTTGGTAATGAAGCACATGCAGAGATGCACACAGAGAACGGGGATAGAGAAAGGAGAGAAGCAGCAACAACCATGGGGTGGGATTCACATAGAATTCTAGCCTCTCTATGGTATGGAGCCGTGATAAGTCAGGGTCTTACTGTTAGAGCCTGGCAGCATGCTGGGCGGAGAGCAGGAAACTCAACTCAGTGTATGTTTGCTGAGAAAGCGAGAGCAGCATTCCACCACTTTAAGGCCTCATGGGAGGCACAACCCCATACTTCTGTGGATGAACTGTCTACAGAAAAACCTGCCACGACTTGTCCTGTTGTCTGTCACATAAATACAGTGTTCCTGCCTTTTACTCAAAGCCAACAGGACAAATTAAATGAGGATCTAGGTAGTTGTAAAAATTAAGAGGACAGGATTTGGGAGAAGGAAGGATGGATGGAAGGATTCAAGCAGAGAACGGACGCAAACTTGGAGCGGCTGGAGGTATGAGAACTAAATGAGGCAAGGACTAGGGAAGACAAGGAAGGATCCGATCCAGTTAGGCAGCTTCTGTAAAAGCAAACTGGGCCCTCCAAAAAATTGCCAAGACAATCCCCGTTACAGAATAATGCCAAGACCCTCCCCTCTAGCTGGTTCAGTGGGTACATCCGCAAGAGCAGTAGGGAAGGCAATGAAAGCACAGAAGGGCCTGTCTCCCTCACCGAGCATGCTGCTGAGCCTGTGGATCTTCTCTAGGGCAGCTGGGACCTCAGCCTTCTCGTACACCAGGGCTTCTACCTCCCCCACAGTGTAGCCAAAGTCGGCTGTATCCAGGTCCACCCTGAGCGGAGTCTCCTCTTCATCAGCTCCGGATAGCACCAGCTTCCAGGCACTACGCCTAGTCACAAAACTAGCTACTTCCCGCAGCTCCAGTGGGCCCAGCACAACAGCCACACCTCCAGCCCCCTGGACGTCAGCCCCCAGCACCTCACAGAGCTTGGCCACAATTGCAGGCTCAACTGTGAGTTCCACATACTCAGTGTGAGGTCCTGAGACCACTGCCGCTCCCGGATATTTGAGCTCCCATCCACTACCCTCTCGCTGTCGCAGCCAGTGGTCCGCCCGCATGAGGCTCAGCTCAGGGGTGTCATAGTAGCTGTCCCGGAAGGTGACCTGGTGCTCCAGGGTGCCCCCCAGCTCCTGCAGCCGCTCCTCTGTGTCAGGGCCAGGAATGAACTTTCGCTCCACCTCAATCAAGGCCTGGGCCATGCTACCTGCAATCACTAAATCAATAAACATCTGCTGAGCTCCCAAGGGTGCTCAGCCTTGCAGGGTGACAATTCGGCAAACCGCCCCCCACCCCGCAAGAATTTATGAGGCACACGCTGTCACCGAGCTCTGTGTTGGGGCTACAGCTCTTTCTCCCTGCCTCAGTGATGGATAGCCCCCGTCTGGCTCCGGTATCTGAAGGTTCTGCAACGGTGACAGATCTCCAGGTAATCCCTTACACCCTTGCTGATGTCCTCAATCCAAAGGGTTCCCTGGAAAACTGTAGTGGGGGTCCTCCTTTCCACACTCGCCCTCTATACCAACTACCCCAGGTGTCCAGTGGCTCACTTCGCGCAACGACCCCGCCCTTCGCCACAGCACCGGCCCGGCCCGCGGAGCCTCGGGTCTCACCTCAAAGCCCGAGGGTTTTCCACTCGCGGGACCTGGAGATGGGCGATGGGAGCCTACGCCACGCCCGCGAGGAATGCCGGGAGCAGTCCCTGGCCTTGGACCTCGGCCCGGATCTCTGCGCACCTGCCCGGTGCCAGCACGAGCGGCCATATTAGGCCCGATGTGGCGGTGCCGAGGACAGGCCAGGGTCCCAGAGGCCCGCTACGTGATGGGGGTCCGCGACCTCCGCGGTGGGCCGGGAGCGCAGAAGTCCCCCTGCGCTCTGCTCCTCCTGCCCGACCCCTGCCGGCTCCCGGGGGTCGGCCCGGGTCTCAGGCCTCAGGCTGAGCCCGGCACCCTGGGGCCCGGGTGCATGATGGGAGGTGTAGTTCCAAAGGGAGATTTTGCTTTCTCGCCCCACCCGTCGCTATGGTGACAGGAAAGCTGCGGTTACTGCCCGCGGGACTCAACCTAAAGTTGAGCAGGGGCGGCACGGACAGCCTGATGTAAGAAGCCGAGCCCCAGTCCGGTCTCCAGCCCCTTCACTTCCTAGGCAAATAGGCCTGAAATCCAAGCCACTTACTCAGACGCTGTCCAAGAGAGATTTTATTGGCTATCATGGCGGCCCACAAAATACAAGCGAGTAGTAATGGGCTGCAAAGGGGGATAACTAAGACCAGTTTAACTACTCAGGAGTTTTAGAGGGGATAATACATCCTGCCATGAGTGTTTAGGGGAAGGTTGAAAACTTTCAGAGAAGGAACAGTGTTTTGGATAGGAACAAAAGACACGACAGGATCTCAACAGAGACCCAGATGGAGACAGAACAGCATGAGCAAAGACCAAGAAGCTGGAGAGCACCTGGCCAGTGTATAAGGAGATGAGGCTAGAAATACAGTTGAAGGGCACGGTGGAAATGGCCTTGAGTGCCAGCCTGAGGAATTTTCACTGGGTTGCCAGTGGCCCCTGAGCAGGCTTTGTCTGGAGTGGGAGAAACTCTCATGTTTGCTTAAAATACAGGAAGATGTGGGGGTGGCCCTTTGACTGCTTTGGGAGATAAAATAAAGAAGAGCTCCTTCTCCTTACTCTCTCTGAGGGCTATGATTACCTGGAGACTGTGTGTCTGACCCTCTGGGTGAGGTAGCTTGCTGAGGAACAGTGGCTCTTTTCAACTCCTATGATGGGTGAGAAGTGCCAGGTTCTTAACATCTGTCATCTTCCCAGTATGTTTCTGGAAACAAATGACCTGTGGGAAATACTGTGGAGAGGACACTGATTTATAGACATAGCATCTTGAACTTGGGATGTCTTGGATGCATCTCTCTTCCACTCCATAACAGGTACCAGTAGTCAGGGAGGGGAGGGCCCCCAGCCCCTAGCTCCAATCACTGGCCTACTTTTCATCCATCCTTCGATTTTCAGTTTTCTTCCGTGGGGAAAAAGACCTTTTCCCCTGAATTATAAGGTCCTCTTCCCTGAGTTATAAGGTACAGTTCAGTGGGGCAGAGGGCAGACTCAGGAACCAGACAGACCTGGGGTTGACTACCAGCTTTGATTTCCAGGTGTTTGGTCTTGGGCAGGCTACTTCACCTCCCCAAACTTTTCATCTCTCCTTGGTAAGATGTGGACTGCCACAGTTATGGGTGGGGATTCAGTGATAAACGGTCACATCATAAAGCCTCAAAATGTTAGTTTCTTTCTCCTTCCTTTTTTCCTATAAACTCCAAGGTTTGTTTTTTTTCTCTTCTTTCTTTCTTTCTTTCTTTCTTTCTTTCTTTCTTTCTTTCTTTCTTTTCTTTCTTTCTTTCTTTCTTTCTTTCTTTCTTTCTTTCTTTCTTTCTTTCTCTTTCTTTCTTTCTTTCTCTCTTTCTCTCTTTCTCTCTTTCTTTCTTTCTTTTTCTTTCTTTTACTTTTAAGAGAAGTAGGCCACAGCAGCTATTGTGAGCTCTGGAGTCAGACCATCGAGGTTTGAAACCTGGCACTGTCACTTACTGGCCATGTGACTTTGGGCCACATAACTTCTTTGTGGCCTGGTTTCCGCAACTGTAAAATGGGACTAGTTGTGAGAATTAAGCAAGTTAATGTACATAAAAGTGCTTGCTTGGAACTGTTCTGTGCACTCAATAGATCTCTACAGTTATTATTAGAATATAAGAGAGCTTATAACCTGAAGATGAGGACCAGGAGCCAGAACCTCCCTTTCCCGACCCAACTCTGGGTGGAGGAGACAAACGCTCTCGGAGACTTCAGAGTAACTGCTGAGGAAGAGAAGGTTCTAGTACCCCATTGGAAAGGTGGGGGACTGGTAAGGCAGGAAGAAGGGAGTGGAAAAGAAAGATAGGCCTGGGGAGGCTCTGGGAAGCTGGTAGAAGCCCAGGCTTACCCTAGAGCCGATTTAAAACAACAAAACACATGTATGGTTTCTGTAGGCAGGAGGAAGAGGAGAACACGGGAAGGAGTTTAAAGGCGCCTGCCACCTTTGCAAGCACTGGCTTGGACCCAGGACCACAGTCGAGCAAGGTGGCCCCGCCCGCTGGCCGGCCTACCTTGGGGCCTCTGTCCGGCGCGGGTACGCAGCGCTTGCGGGCAGGCCGGTGGGAGCAGGGACGGACGGACTACAACTCCCGGCACTCACCGCGGCGGGCGGGACGCTGCACCTGCTCAGTGGGGCCGCCCCGGGCGCCTGGGTATTGATTATTCCATTGTGTGGGACGCCTCGGCTCCAGCCAGTGAATGAGGCGGAGGAGTGAGGGCGAGGAGGAGGAGGAGGAGGAGGAGGAGGAGGGCGGCGAGGAGGAGGAGGAGGGCGAGGAGGAGGAGGCAGGGAGAGAGCGAGTGCCCAGGGTGAATCAATGGAAACCCCCTCACGAAGCCGGGAAAACACTTCAGCCGCAGCCAAATAGCATTGATTATTTTCCTTCACTTCCCTCACCGCCGTGAATTTATTTATTTTTTTTTTCCATCTCCGTCCCTGACGCCCCGGAGTGAGCGCTGGAGGGAGGGAGGAGGAGGGGAAAAAAAAAAAGGAATCAACACATCGGAGAAGTCCCTTCCAAGAGCCGCCCCCTCCCCTCCCCGCCTCGCGCTGCTCGGCGGCCGCGGTTCGACTCCCGTCCCTGCTTCCAGCTGAGGTGTAAGTGCATCGATTTCCGATGCTGCTGGGTTGGTTTTTTTTCTCCTCTCCCTCTCTCTCTTCTTCCTTTCCTTGCTCTTTGGAAGCTGGAGACGGAGGGGAGAGGAGGCGCTCGGAGACTGCCGCTGGAGGGCACGGCGAGGGACGGGAAGGGGCTGGGGGAGGGGACACGGACGGACGGACAGACAGACGGAGAGCCTGAGGAGAAGGAGGGGCAGCGGTGGGGGGGAGGGGTGTGCGAAGGAGGATGGGGTGGGGGAGAGAGATGCAGGGGTGGAGGGAGAGACGGCGAAGGGAAAAGGCATCGAGGCTGGACCAGGAGCCAGCCGGACAGACGGAGGGTAACGAGAGCCTAGACGGACCGCGCCGAGCTGTGCGGGGAGCGGGGGTCCCGGAGGGAAGGGGAGGCCGGGTGAGTGCGGGCTCGGAGCTGTCAGCCCGGAGGGGCCTGGGTCTCGGCTGCCCCCCGCCGGCTGCGGGATCGGAAACCGCGGCAGGCGGGCTGACGGATGGGCTAGCGTGCTGGGGGCGAGGGTGGGTGGGAGGGGACGTGGATACTCTTAATCTTCGATCTTCGTTTTTGCCTGAAGTTGAGCTTTTTTTTTTTTGGAAAGGTGCGAGTAGTGAGGGGAGGCCACTGCTCCACTCAAGGTGAAGTGTGTCTCTCCTGGCCCCCCAACTCTCCATCTGCTCTGCTCTTGTCTGCCCCCCTCTCAGAGTAGCCCTATCATTTTTGAGCACTCGACCACGCGTGGTCTCGATGTGCCTGTAGCCCCGCTGATCTGTGTCCATGCGTCCCTGCCTCTTGATTTTGCCATTCTTCCCCCTCGTTCATTCTCTCCAGCCATCCATCTCTGGGTCTGTGTGTCACTGTCTCCGCATGTGACTCTTCCTATCCGAGTGATCCTCTCCCTGTGTGTCCCTGTCACTATGTGTCACGCCTTGGCTGCCTGACTGGTCTAGGACTCCATGCCCTCTTCTTCAGAGTCCTTATGATATCCCTGGCCTTTTCAGGCTACTTTTTTCATGCTTATCATTCATGATTGTGGCAGTCACTGGTCAGGGGCCTGGAAAGAGTCTGAGGGATGGGGCAGATGTGTCTTCCTGAAGGACTCAAGTACCCCTTCAGCACAGCCAGGATAGCATCCTTTTGCACCTTCACCCAGGAAGCTTTGGAAGTTCTAGCATTGTTGACTATCTCCTTTGCCATGTGCCTGTCTCCCCTACCAGAACCTCTGGTCTCCTGCGTGTCATCTGCCTCTCCAGGAGCTTCCCACCACAAACCTCTTCTTTGCTGACTTGATTTCCTCCCTTCCCTCATTTTGCCATTGTATTTTTTTTTCATTTCCCCACTTTGTTTCACCCCCTTTTTTTGCATTCCTGTCTCCCATGATCTCCCTTGCCTGTCTTTACCTTTGTTCCCATAACATGCCCTCTGCCTACCTTTTCTCCTTGGTCACCCTAATTTCCTTTTATCCCTTATCCTCTCACCCAGCATTTTAACCTCGGCAGCAGAAGGTACCAGAGAGCAAGGGGCTGGGAGAGGTGGGGAGTATGGTTTGTGAAGGCACATAAACAGGCCAAGAAATCAATTTAATGGGCTTCCAGGGGCATATAACCCCTTCATCAGTCAGGGCCATTATGTCCATTAACTGTCAACTTTGATTTTGTAAGGGGACATTCTCTAGGACTCTGAGCTCCACCCTGCTTGGTTGCCTCTCATCCTTCAGTTCATTCTAGATTTCAGTGGCTTTTTCTTCACTTTCTAGCTCATCTTCTTCCTGGGCCCCTGTTATTATCATATTTGGATTCAGCATAATCCTTTACGAGGCTGTTTTCATTCATATGACAGACGCTATCTTGTACAAGAGGCCAGGTTCATTCAGCCTAAAGAATGGGAAAGGTGGATAAAGAGTCAGGAGACTTTACCTTGTTTTAAGCCCATCATTGTTTTCCAGCCCTCGGAGCTTGGAAGGGTAAGAGAAGGAGGTAGATAGGGGCAGAAGATGGAAGATTTCAGAGGTGAACAGTATTCCAGAAAGGAAGGAGAGGCTGGGTACAATAAATGTGTGGGGTAGAGAAATGCATGACGTGAGGAATGTGCAAAAGGAAGGGAAGAAAATCCATGCGGAATGGGGGCAGGGAAGGAACTGAGGGGTGATTAATGAAAAATTGGGAGAATAAAATAAAGCATGAGTTTAGAGCGATACAGAAGATGGACAGAAATGATAGAGTATTCCCAAAGAGGAGGTCAACAGAAAAAGCAATATGCAGTGAATACAATGGTAAAGTGGGGGAAGGGAGGAATTGAAGAATAAGATGAGGTGGAAAAAGAATATGGTACAAAGAAGGTAAATGGAAGGCAAATGGAGGAGTGCTGAAGCAGATCAGAGCCGCACAGAGCTTGGGAGGGGGAAGAAAGGAGAGAATGAGGTATCAAAGGGAACAAATGCCTCTGGTGTGAGAGGGACACAGCGTGACCGGTGCAAAGAGAGCACCGCAGGAGGGGTGATTCGGAAAAAGGCATAGCAGAAATACCACTGGGTGAAGCCCTGCAAGGGAGAGATGCCAAAGGAGAGGCAGAGCGCGTGCAGAGATACTGGTGAAGAGACAGGAAAAGAGACCTCACAAGCATTCGTTCCATTGGCCACATCCCTCACTGCCCCACTAGAGGCCTTTGCTTTTCATTCCCAAGCCAGGGGGACACAAGCAAAAAGATGAAAAAGTAGAATTCCCATTTACTTTAGCTGACAGGAACTTGAATCTTTCTAGCCCCCTGAGAACCAAAGACCTCAAGCTTCTGATGTCATAAATTGCTCGTGTTGCCTTGGCAACCTGACAGGGTTCCTCCCTCCATGATGTCAGAGCAGCTGGTGTTACCTTGAGACCCACAGAGGAACAACTTGCTGCTTTGCTGGGAGCTGTACACGGACAGGGCCAGGGCCGGAGTCTGATCTGTAGGATCCCTGGGTCTGGGTCGGTAGCTTGACCTTGCCTCCCTGGAGCTGTTCTGAGCTCAGAGTGAGACCTGTGAGTGCCTGACGTTCACTAGAACCTACAGGAGCAAGAGGAAGGGACCTTGGGAGACAGGGGGCATTAAGGACCAGGTGGTAGGACTGAAAGGCAGGCAAAGAAGGAAGAAAACTGGAAATGGCAGTTAGGGAACATGAAAGGAGAAGGGTTTTGTGAGCAGGGAGGAGAGTTGTTGAAAATGTAAGATGAACCTAGCTCTGGGTTTAGGCATGGAGACTGAAGCTGGAAATGCAGAAGAGAGGAGATCAGGGCTGTGTGAGTGTAACCTGAGGCAGAGCTAGAGAAAAGGGCAGGGTTCTGAAAGGCCAGAGGGCACAGTGGAATTTGGCTGGGGAGGGGGGTGAGGGAACTGAGTGGAGAAAGGAAGCTGTTGGGTGAGAGACCCAGGGTTAGTCATGATGGCCCTAGGAGCAGGGGCCTTGTCCATCTACTTTCCGATTGTTTCCCAGCACCTAGCCCGGCGTCTGCCACATAGAAGATGCTTAATAAATATCTATTGATTGAATGTTGAATTAATCGGGAGAAGCTAGGGAAAAGAGTTGCCCACCTTCCTCTCACCCCAAGCCTCAAGCCTAAGTCTGCATAAATGGGCAAGTTGGGAAAGCAGAAACTGAAGGAAAGGGCTGGAGGGGAGTTCACTGAGCCCCAGTGAGACCTGAGGTGGAGAGAGGCGAGACTGACTAGGTGAGGGGCACACCTGGTGTTAGCCAAGGGCAGCCACACTTGGAGGGCTGACTCCAGGGGCTGATCTGGGGAGTCTTTGGAGAGATGATGGGAAGAAAACATGAATGAACAATCTCAGGAGCCAAGAGGAAGATGCGGAGGAGGGTAGAGAAAGGAGGTGGTTTCCAGAAAAGGTTGGGAGTTGTTTCTAAAGACAGAGTTGGCAGATTTGAATTGGAAGTAGCATCCCCACCCTACCCCATTCCCAATCATGAAACCACAACTGAATCAGCCCTACCCCTGCCCAGCCCCCCAAGTCACAAAGAGTTCATAAATCAATACCAGGCCCATCCTATACACCCTGTGCCAATCCAGGCAATTACAAGGAAGTCAGCATTGGCCAAGTGGGCCAGCAGGCAGGAGGCACGGACTTGGATGTAAGGAACCCTGTGAGGGATGGCCCTGTTGTTGAGAGAGTCCAGCGGTATCTAGAAAGGGATGGGGTGGGGCAAGAGATGCAGAGCTCAGCACAACTCTGAGGGAAATCTGCAGAGAGGTCTCAATACACAGAAGTCTTAGAGAAAGATGCACCGGTCACGGATTATAACCTGTCCTGTTTCTATGGTGGAGTCAGAAAGACCCTGAATGGGTTGAGGACTCTAGGAGAGAAGACCTGGAAGGGAGCAAGCAAGCGGGGAGCCCTAGTGGGGGATGGGGGTGGGGAGTCTGGCTATAATGAGAAAGGCCAGGGCAACTGGAGAAGGGGCTGGGGGGGAGGGGGTAGCCTGAAGGGAGGGCCGTGGCGGTTGGATGCACTGTCAGCCACCACCATGGACCTGGGCAGCTCATATTTTGTAGCAGGCGACAGGCTGTCGACACGGCGGTCCTTTACCTCACCGTTAGAAACTCATTTCATTGATTTTTCCATCTTTCTTCTCTGCCTTCTCAGTCATCCCACCACTCACTTTCCCAGAGCCCCTTGCCTCTCTGGGGAAAGCCCCAGGGGACTGCCTGCCCACCCCTCCCCCACCCCAGGCTCTTGAGACAGGGGTGAAAGATTTAGAGGGCCTTCCGGCACCCTGAGGTAATGCCATTGGCTCTCAGTAGCCCCCTCCTGTAGGAAACTAGTCTGGAGACCGGGGCCTTTGGACGGTTGTTTGGGGTGCCCCGTGTAAGGGGTGGCTGGGCTGAGATCCACCCGTTCTCCTGTCACCAAGCTATACCACTGAAGTGCAGGCTGCATATACCTGGAGGGAGACATCTTTTTCTAAATTCCTGCCGAGATAGCTGGGCATCCCTCAAAATTTTTCTTTCAAAGTCAAGTGAGAGAACAGGAGCTGCCCCTGTGTTTGGGCAGGAATAAGGGATTCCATGAAAGCGAAGTTTCCAGCCTTGGAATCGCCGCAGGGCCATCCACCTGCCCGGTGCCGGCTCGGCGGCCTGTGCATTTAGGACACAGTAGCAAGAGCTCTGTTCTGAGAGAAGGTAAATGTATGCAGGGTCTCGCTCCGTGTAGCGCGCCGATGTGCAGTCAGTGGGGCAGGAGGGGTGTGGGCCAGAAATTTTTACTTCCTGTGTGGACATTTCCCTAGTGCCTTCTCCAGTCACAGCCAGCTACCCTTAGCCTCTCTCTTTGGGGCTGGGATCGGAAGAAAGGTTAAGAGTCAATTGCCAGTCATCTGGCTTCTCAGTGAAGGAAGGCAGAGGGTGGGACGGAGCGTTAGACTGGGTTTCCCTGAGGAACTGATGGGATACACGCCATTTCCATCATCAAATCTTTCAATCCTTGTTTTATTGGTGACAGCCCCCCCCCCCCCCAAGTCTCAAGCCCAAGGCCCTCTGGCTGGCTCTGTCCTCCTTTATCTCTGGTCTTGGAGGTGGTTTCTCAAGTCTGGGATGTCTGAGTCTGGATTCTGCTGCTTCCTCTGACTCATGGGCCTGTTGCCCCCACGGCAGCTGTCTTCCTTTCTCTCCAGCCCTTTCCAAGTTCTGGACCACTGGCCTGCTTGGGCCTGAATGCCTTCTTCCACCTCCAGCTTCTTCTGGCTACCCGATTTCCAAAATCCAGAGATAAATCCTGGTGCTTCAGGGAAAGGAGTGCACTTGAAGTTAGGAAGAGAGAAGGCCAGGGGAGGCCAAGGAAGGGGTGCAGGATGGATGGGGCAGGGAGTGGGAGAGGCGGGGAGAGGCAGAGTACGACTGAGAGAAGGAGTCCGAGGTAAAAACCATGTGACTTGGAGCTGGAGTGAAGGCCACAATTTAAATGAAAAAGGAAGGAGGGCGGTAGGCTGTGCAGCGGGGAGAGAAATGGAGGAGCAAAACCGGGCGCCTGACCCCCTGCCGGGAAGCGAAGGCAGCGGGGAGGAGGAGGGAGGGAGAGTGGCTGGCGAGAGGCTTCCAGCGGAAAAGGCAGCCCCGGCTCAGCCTCCGTGGCAGTCCTGAGTTCAAGCCGTGCTGGCTTTGACCCTTGTGGGAGGAACTGAAGTGGCAAATTAACGACGATAATGAAGTCACTGCTCCTTGTTTGTCTTTGCTGGTTTCCCCTTGAGATTTGTCCTTTGGCCAGACGGGGCAACGTGGGGGAGGGGAGGGCCAGCGGCGGGGAAGGGCGGAGGAGGGGCGCGGAGAAGAGGACGGGCGAGTGGCGATGCGGAGGCCGAGCGGACCTGAGCGAGGGGGAGGGAACCCAGGCATGGGGGAGGCCGAGGGAAGGGCACGCGCCAGGAGCAGGGGAGAAGAGTGGGGAGCGGAGAGACGGGAGGGAAAAGAACAATGGGGAACAGGGCAGGGAAGCCTGGAAGGAGGAGCAGAAAGACCAGGCGGGAGACGGAGAGGCGGCACGGGGAAATGGCGAGCCGGAGGGAAGGATCGTGGCCGGGCTGCGGGAGCTGCAGCTGGCGGGGCCAGTGGGCGGGGCCTCATCTCCATCTCTAATGGCTGTGAAATGAGGTTAGCTCCATTAGAGGCGGCGAGAGTGTAACGGGATCACACTCATTAGGGCTGGGCCATCCCAGTAATTACCACCACCCCAAACACGCCCGCGCCAGCCAGGCCGCCGAGCACACACAGGCACGCGGCCACACACCCGCACCGGACACGCCGCCGGCCCGCGCGGGCAGAACCGGGCCGTCGGGGAGACCGAGCCGGAGGCTTGAGAGCCAGCACCTTCACTCACCCCGAAGAGGGGCTGGGACAGACAGCGCTCCACCCAGGCCCTCAGCCACACACACAGTCAGAAAGCAGTAAACACACACGTACACCCCGACTCAGCGAATAAGGCACGTGGATGAATAATTATCGTTTCCACTTATTGATCACAAAGTGCTGGCCTGGATAATGATCATCTCAATGGACACAACTCCATGAGGAGCTATTCCCCATTCTGTATATGAAGAAGCAGTTTTTAAGCAACTCACCAGAAGTCACGTACATAATACACACCAGAACTAAAATTTGATTCCAAGTCCATCTGACCCTAAAGGCCGCGTTCTTATATAATACCATACTGCTTGTCTTGAAGTCCATATGCTATTATGGATGCACATATGTAGACTTTAAGAGACATTATCACAAATGAATACACATATCCTCAACTCGACCTTTTGATATCTAGTTCTACCCACACCCCCAAACACAAACACACAAAAGGAATGGCCAGGGCCCCTCATTGACTGCAGTGTGAATAGCGCCCCCTGGAGTTGCACAAAGCAGTGGTCCTGTTCTGGCCCATCTTCTAAGAAACAGAGCGGCCATCTGACCAACACCTTCCAAGCTGAAAGAGGACCTGATATGCTCAAGGCGAGACACACATAAGGGCAGAGTAACACACACAAAAAACTCAAAGACCTCATTCAAAATGCACGGCAGCCCGAGTTCAGAAGCTTACAAATTGTGCTGGGGTCAGGCTACCTGAGTCCAGTCTGGACTCTACTTCTTTCCAAGTGTGAGACCTTAGAAATCCTTAACCCGTCTAAGTCTGGTTCCATGTTTGTAAAATGGGAATGAGTAGCTATATCTGTTTCATCAGATTGTAGTGGAGAATTAGGTAATGCAGTGCTTGCTTGGCCAGGGCTCAGCCCGGTGCTGGCACATGGTAAACATTTAAAGATATTATTAGTTGCTGTTGTGACACTATTTAAATGGAGTCGTTACCATCACAAAGGTTCATGTAGACTCAAAGAATCAGATTTTATTTATATACACAGTCACTTACAATTGTATTCTTCCAAATAATTCTAAGGAATCGTGTGTAATTCCTTTTGAGTGCAGAGAGATCCGCAGTCTTCTACAGAGGTCCCCCCTGCCAGGATCAGAGAGGATCCCGAATCTGAACTCAAGGGCACTACTCCGTGCCCCTCATATAGAAGAAGGGTTCAGAGCTGGCTTTGTGGGGTTGTCTGAGCCTGAGTCTGCCAGGTGCACCTACAATATCACAGCTCCATACTGCTGTCCTAACATTGAGGTGTCATTAAGGGAGAAGCATGGGCAAGAGGTCCAGTCCTCTCCAGGACATCCACCCCTCCAGCAGCCCACTCAACAAGCCGTGCAAATGTGGATGGATGTTCAACTAGCTAGCTGTGGTTTTAGTCCACTGTTTCCCTTTGACCCCCGTCTTCAGCTCCCAGCCTCCCCCCCCCGCCCCCCGCCCACCGTCTTCTTCCTCTCTGTCTCTCCTTTCTCCTCACACCTCACCTAGTTCCCTCATGACCACCTTAAGCATCTTGCAGGGTGTGAGACACAGCCCCCTTGCTCCATCCCTCCCAGTGGGGACAGGCCACCTGCCCAATCTGATGTCAAAGCTGGGAGGCTTCAATGAGATTCAGTAATCACATGTGTGGATCAAGATCCAGCCCCTTCTCCCAGCTTCTCTACCTCTCCCTCTTTCTCCCTCTTACTCTCTGTCTTAGCTGTCTCTTTACCCCCATGACACTCCTTCTCCTGCCTGAGTGTCTCATTCCCTGCCATTCTCATTTTCTGTCCTGTGGACAAAACTTCTATTGCACAAAGTAAACACTGCCAAATATTTGGGGTAGGGGGAGATGGGGAGATCTAGGAGAGGTAGGTAGGATTAAAATAGAGGAATAAATACTCCTGAAACTAATATTACACTCTATGTTACTTATCAGAATTTAAATAAAAACTTGAAATATGAAAAATAAATAAAGGGGGTACCTCTTTTTGTTTTCTTTTTAAATAAGAAGGTAAGATTTAGAGACAGAGAAAATGATAGTTTTAAATGCAGGGAGAGGCCTTTTAGTTTTGATCCAAGCATGAGCTGCTTCTGCACCCAGGCCAAATGTGGGCCTAGGCAAGACTTCCATTCTCTGCTCTGGGATGATGGGGTGTCTCAAGGCCTGGCAATCAAGAGGGCCAAGTGAGAAATGAACTCTGCTGCTGGGCACACTTAGATTTAAATCCTGTCCATTGAAGATGCTGCCCTCAGTTTTTGAAATGGGCAGAAATTAGAGGATGAGTCCTGGTCAAGAAGGGGCAAGGCAGGGGCGCCTGGGTGGCTCAGTCGTTAAGCGTCTGCCTTCAGCTCAGGTCATGATCCCAGGGTCCTGGAATCGAGCCCTGCGTCAGACTCCCTGCTCAGCGGGAAGACCGCTTCTCCCTCTCTCACTCCCCCTGCTTGTGTTCCCTCTCTCGCTGTGTATCTCTCTGTCAAATAAATAAAATCTTAAAAAAAAAAAAAAAAAAGAAGGCAAGGCAGAAGGAAAGTTGTCACCTACCTGCAAACACCTTGCTCTGCTCTGTGGGCGGAGCTAGCCAAGAGAGAAGGAAAAGAACTAACCTGACCATCCAGTGTGTGCGTGGTCACATAGTCTTCACAGTGGGCCAGGAAGGAAGGGATCATTCTTCCCATTTTCCCAGATAAGGAAACAGACAAGTAACTTACCAAGGTTGCACAGCTGGTGAGTGGGGGAACCAGCACTGAACCTGGGTCTGCTTGAATCCAAAGCCCATGTTCTTCCCCTGCCTTAAAAATAAAGCTCATCAAGTCAGAGTTTATTTGCTGTTTATACCAAAAAGTCCCCCTGAGACAGGGCACTCACTCCATCTTTCCTTTTTCTCTTTGAGACCTCTTCTCCATGGCCGAGGCCTCTTGAAAGCAACAGGTTGAGGAGACAAAATGGGGAGAGAGGCCAGGGCAAAGTGAGTGTGGAAGAGAGCAGTGCCGTAGGCAAGAATTTCAGAGAGAGGAAAAGAGAAAAGGAAAGGTCCTAAAAATTGATTCTAAATAAGGGAAAGGGGATAGATCCAACATTTGGAAAAATGGAAGGCCAGAGTGTTTGGAGGGCTCTGATGCAGAAATCATTGTATGCAAATTTTAAGCAAAGGTGCTGGTGCCCTCTGGCAGACTTTCCTGCGAAAGCTTTTGCCTTGTCCTTGGGTTTGGAGAAAAGAAGGGAGTGGGGTTTTGCTTTCTGGTGTAAGGAAGGGAGGCCGGGAAGAGAAAGGCAGTCTGTCCCCCCACCCCCACCCCCGCCCGGCCTGTCTTCCCCTTGGTGATGTTCCTTCTGTAACCACTAGGGAGCAGTAGTGTTCCTTTTCCTCGCGTAGTCGGCTGGGGCCGGGAGGGGGCGCTACCCAAGGGTAGTCCCCGTCTCGCCGGGACCCGGAGGGAGCGCTCCTGTCCGGCTTTGCCTCCGCTTCCACAGGCCAACCTGAACCCACACCCTAATTCCTCCTCCGTGAGGGAGAGATTCTTTCTTCGGGCCTCCTTTCTTTGGTCCTTCCTTTGCCCTTGCTCCTTTGGCTCCTATAATTCTCTGGTCTTAAGTCTCACTGTGTTCTGCCTGTCTTGCGTGGTCTCAGAGCCCACCTTTTCAGATGGCCGTAACTTCACACCCAAACCTTTTTTGGTCCATCTCAGAACCTCTCTCTCTCTTTGTCTCTCTCTTCCTCTCTCTCTCTCGATAGCTTTCTGGTCCCACTGTATGTCTTGGAGCCTCCAGGCTCCCTCCTGTTCTAAGTACTGTGTGTCTGCCCAGTGAACAGGGAGCGCACATCAAGAAGGAGGAATTCTTGTTCAGCTATTAACTGGGTGTCTTTCTGTCCACCTCCCATGGACTAATACGTGCAGTTCAGTGATGACGTTTGTGGGGCAACCCCTCCCTAGCTGAGCTTTGAAAGTAGCACTTCCATCCTTCCCTTCTCATCTGAGCAGTAGCCAGGGACACGGCTCTGGAAAGAGGAAGAGGGTAATAGGAAAAAAAAAATATCTTCTATTTCTCCATAGCTTTCTCTCCCTCCTCCCCCTGTGAGGGAAGGAAGCATTAGGGAGGGAAGTGGGATGAAGGGGCAGCAGGGGAGCTCTGGAGACTGGGGCCATTTTGGAGCTGGAAGATTCATCTCAGGGGACGACTACACCCTCAGAACTCTCCACCCTCCCTTGGCTCCAGGCCTGCCTCCTCCCATCCCCCTCGGTGGCAGCAGCCTTGTAATTTAAAGCTCTCTCTGTCGCCTCTAATGTGATCCTCTCGTTTTATTGACTCTCTCTGCCGTCCGTGGCGCCCCTTCACATCAATCTCCGCTCTAATCACACCGCCGCCACTGCCTGCTGGCTCCCCTAACCCCTCTCCTCCTGGGCCCCAGCCCTTGCTGCCACCTTTCCTTTGACGGTCCCCCCACTTCCACCCTCTGCCTGGTCCGCCCTCTTCGGCCCCTCCCTCCCCCAGAGGCAGGAATGCCAGGGCCCTTGAGGGTCGCCTTCTCCCCTTCCCCACATCTAGGATGTGCCCCAAGGGACAGGAGACGCCCTTAAGGACAGCCTGGACCTACAGGAGGAATGGCAGTGGTCTGAGGGGGGACAGGACGCTTGGCCTGGGGGTGGTAGGTGGAGGGTGACTTTTTGGTCTGTCATCTGGTTCTGCATCATCTCCAGCAAGAGCTGCAAACCGAGTTCCAGGTAGGAAGGGCAAGGAGAGGGACAGAGACCCAGAGAGGGAAGGAAGAAAAGAGTGAGGAGGAGGGAAACGGAAGGAGGGGGAAAAGGTGAAAAACTAATTGCAGCAGTTAAAGGTTTGTAATAAATAGAGGGTGAGGGGAGAAGCGCAGAGAAGAGGGGGGAGTGAGGAAGGAGGGTGCACTGAGGCAGAGATAAATTTGCAATTGCAATTCTTTCCTGTAGAGGAGGAGGGGGAGGTGGGGAAGAGATTTGCAATTTTAAACAGCTGCCGACCTCCCCTCGGCTGTCTGGGTCTCACCCACAAGCTAGCCCAAAGCTAAACTCCTTTGGTTTCTAGCTAGCAATCAGCTGGGTCTTTTTCCAGGCCTGGGAAATAAAGGCTTTGGAGAGAGGATTTGGGTCTTAGGTCTTCCTAGCACCTCCTCTGAAGTTGGATCTGGAGTTGTGAGGCAGGAGGAAGCAGCTGATCGATGTGATGTAGGCACGGTGGCCCCGCGGGGACGGAGCACCACCCAGGTCAGCCCTCCGTGGCAGGGCCTGGGAGAAGCCCCTCCGGCCCAGCCACAGTTCTCACCAGGTGGGGCAGCGGAAGGGTAGCGGGTCCTCACTGTGGGGGGTGACAGTGGACTCTCAGACCCTCGTGAGCCAGCTCACCTACCCCCAAGGGGTCCGTAGGAGGGACACCTTTCTCAGATAGTGTTGGGCTTCTGCTTTCTGGTTATGTAGGATAACCCCTCCATCTAATTCCTTTACTTCCCTCTTGGTTCTCCAAGTACCTCCCCCCGCACCACCCCCAGCCCTCCACCCCTCGCCCAGGTGCTGATTTGCATTTTCATTAGCATGCTGATCCAGCCCCACGCGGAGCTCCTTAATGGCTCCGTCTTCACGCCTGGCTAGCCCCCCAGGAGGAGGGGGGAGGTGGGAAAGGGGGCCTGCAGGCTAGGTGGGGCCAGACTGAAGACCCAGTCCTAATGGAAGAATCTGAAGGTGAGGGTTAGAGGTGGCCCAAGGAAGGAGAGGCCACATCCCTTCCCGGCACTGGGCTGAGCGCTGAAGGTTAAGTCAGAGGCTGGCTGATAGTAAGAACTGGAGAGGATGCAGGCCACTTGGGACATTGGGAGAAGTATGGGATGGTGAAGTCTGGGGAGTTGGTGAGTTGGGTGGGGGTGCGGCGGGGAGGTGGGGTAATCAAGGTAAAACTGTGGGGCGTGGGAGGCCCGGTGCTTCTAGTCAGCTGGAGGGAGCCCAGGAATCCTGACTGCTAGACCTTTGGAGGTGTATTTGGTCTGTACTGGGTCTGAGGACGATCCAGGTAGTTGGAGGAGCCCAGGTCTCTGTGCCCCGCCAGTCCTTTTCTAGTTTCACCTCCTTGGACCTGTGTGACAGTCAGCAGCTCACTCAACCTCTCTGTGTCTTTGGCTGCCTCATCTGTAAAGTAAGGTGGTTGTTAGATTAAATGAGATTATTGATGAAAGCATTTAGCACAGTGCCAGGACCGTGGTTTATGTACCTGGATAGCTTTTAATAATATTACTGTTACTTTTTTTTTTTTTTAATCTCTTTGGGGAGGAGGAGGTTAATCACATAGAAGCTGTTGTCTTCCAACTGGCCAGGGAAGCCCCCACCTATTCCACATGCTGAGACCAGAGATGGATGATCTGGAGGGCACCTGCAGGCCAGTGAAAATTCACTGTGGCCTCTCTGGCTAGAGGACCTTGACTTAGGGAAACAACCCCTTCATCGAGTGGAAAATCTGAGGGTCTTTCCTAGAGTTCACTCATTCAACAGATAATGTATTGACTATGTGGCAGGCATCTTTCTTGGTGCCAATGATAGAGTAATAAATAAAGCAGAGTTCCTGCTCCCCTGGAACTTACCTTCTGGAAGGGAGAAATAAGTAAACCAGGAAATACCGGGTAGTGCTAAATCTCTGAAGAAGGTAACCCCCAGGGCATGTTAGCCTCCGTAGGGCGGGAAGGCCTGTTGGAAGAGGGGATATGGAAGCAGAGACCTGAATGAGACAGAGCCGCTAAGCAGAAGTCTAGGGAAGAGTCTTCCTGTCAGACTGAGTAAGCTGTTTAGCCTTAGGCAAGGCCCTAAGGTGGGAATGAACTTGGCGTGTTTGAGGAACAGAAAGGCCAGTGGGCCGCTGCTAGCCAGCCAGGCAGGGTGGAGGGTTTTAAGGTGTGTCGGAAGTAGGTAGGCACCAGATCAGATAGATCCTTTTGTAGATCAGGGACGGAGTTTGGATCTTATTCACAGTGCAGTGAGAAATCACGGATGGGTTCTAAGCAGAATATAGTACAATTTACGTTTTAAAAGATGCTTCTTTATGATACCTGAAATGTGCTTTAAAACAATATAGGAAAAGGGGAAGTGGGTGAGGATATGGATGGAACAAGACCGGCCAAGCTGTCCCTGTCAGGTGGCTTTTGAAGCTGAGTAATGAGTATGAAAGGGTTCCTGATATTATTTGGTCTACTTTTATATAGGTAGGTTTGGCATTTTTATTTTCTTTTTTTTTTAAGATTTTATTTATTTGAGAGAGAGAGTGAGAGAGAAAGCACAAAGAGGGGGAAGGGTCAGAGGGAGAAGCAGACGCCCCGCTGAGCCGGGAGCCTGAGGCCGGGACTTGATCCGGAGACTTGGGATCATGACCTGAGCCTAAGGCAGATGCCTAACCGATGAGCCACCCAGGCGCCCTGGCATTTTTCCTAATTGAGAATTAAGTGAAAGATCATTCTGGCTGCTGGAAGGAAGGAGACTGGGTTGTAGGGGCAGTAGTGGGAGCAGAGGCCACCGTGGGGTCCGTTGCCCTGGTTCAGGAAGGGCAGTGGCTGGGGCCACCCAGGTGCTAGTGGAGACGACGCTGGTGGGGGACAGGACAGGTGTCTGAGAGGTTGCTGTCCAGTTGCATATGGGTGGGGGCAAGAGGAACCTTTTAGGTTTTTATTGATTTTTTTTTTAAAGATTGTATTTATTTATTTGAGAGAGAGAGATTGAGAGAATGAGTGGGAGGAGGGGCAGAGGGAGAAGCAGACCCCCAGCAGAGCAGGGAGCCTGACCTGGGGCTCGATCCCAGGCCCCTGAGATCATGACCTGAGCTGAAGGCAGACGCTTAACCAACTGAGCCACCCAGGCGTCCACCTTTTAGCCTTTTAGCCTAAGCAGCCAGATCAATGGAGGTACCAATTTTGGAGATAGGAAAGATGGGAGGAACAAGTTCAGGGGAGAAATACAGAGTTCTGATTTTGGACATGTTAAGTTTGAAGACTTAGTACTAAGGTGAAGCTTCACGTTGGCAAGCGGGTACCTGAGTCTGGTGCTCGGGGAAGAAGAGAGTGGGGCTGGAGTAGCTGGAGGGTTGACTGCCTGGCTGGTTGTCTCTCCTGCCACCTCACGGCCCCCCTCTCTCTCCACGTTCCCCCCCACCCAGGGTTACTGGCTGTCACGCTGAAATGAACCCCCGGCACTCCTCCGTCTGCCATGGCTACCCTTAACGCATCCTCTACCACTGGCACCGCCCCCACCCCTGGGCACGATGCCCCGTCCCCGCCTCCGGACACCTCCTTCCCCAGCACCCCTGCTGATCCTGTCACCAAAGATCCCCCTGCTGCCCCCTCCAGCTCTGAGAGCATGAGGCCCTCAGAGCCAGGGGGACAGGCCCTGGAGTCGGGCTGTGGCCTCGTCCCACCAAAGGAGACCGGGGAGCCCCGAGAAGAGCCTGGCTGTGGTGGCTTCTCACCAAAGGACCTAGGAGTGCAAGAGGACGAGGAGCAGGAGGAAGAAGGAGGAGGGCTCCCTCCCATGGACCTAAGCAACCATTTATTCTTCACAGCTGGTGGCGAGGCCTACCTCGTGGCCAAGCTGTCCCTGTCAGGTGGCAGTGAACTCCTGTTACCAAAGGGCTTCCCCTGGGGCGAGGTGGGAATCAAGGAAGAGCCCAGCCTGCCCCTCCTTGCCCACCCGCCCCCTGCACTCCTCACTGCCCTTCACATCCAACATGGCTTTGACCCAATCCAAGGCTTTAGCTCTTCTGACCAAATTCTGTCCCATGATACCTCAGCGCCATCTCCGGCCACCTGTGAGGGAAGGGATGGAGCCTTCTGGAGCTACCAGCTGGCTCCAAACCCCCCCGGAGATCCCAAAGATGGCCCTACGGGGAGCCGGGGAGGAGACCACAGGGCACTCTTCTGGCTCTGTGTCCTGTGCCGCCTGGGTTTCAGCAGGCTCCAGGCTTTTGTGGGTCACACACAGTCTCATGGGGTGAAGCTGACCCCTGCTCACCACCTGGGCCTGCCCGGTAACCCAGCTGTCCTCCAGGCGGCAGAGGAGGGCTGCAGGGCCCTCCTAAGCTTTCTGGAACCAAAACCAGCTGCTCGGCCCCCTTTAGAAGCCCCCCTTGACAATAGCAGCACGGTGGGCACGGAGGCGAATGTAGCCCGGCCCGAGGATGGCCCCCCTGAGGCAGAAGCCCAGGCTCCTGTCCTGCCTGCGGAAGTCACGACCCTCAGCCCGCCCTCCCCGCCCACACCTCCCGCCACCTGGGACCCCAGCCCAACCGAAGCCAAAGAATCGCCGATGGCAGCAGGTGAGGCGGGGCCGGATTGGTTCCCCGAGGGGCAAGAAGAGGATGGAGGGCTCTGCGCCCCCCTCAACCAAAGCTCACCCGCCTCCAAGGAGGGGGGCACTCTCCCTGCCCCAGTCGGCTCCCCCGAAGACCCCAGCGACCCACCGCAGCCCTACCGCCTCGCTGAAGACTATAGCCCGGCCCCTGCGGCCTTCCAGGGCCTCAGCCTGTCCAGCCACATGTCTCTGTTACACTCTCGCAACTCCTGCAAGACGCTCAAGTGTCCCAAGTGCAACTGGCACTACAAGTACCAGCAGACCCTGGACGTGCACATGCGGGAAAAGCACCCCGAGAGCAACAGCCACTGCAGCTACTGCAGCGCGGGGGGCGCCCACCCCCGCCTGGCCCGGGGCGAGAGCTACAACTGCGGCTACAAGCCCTACCGCTGCGACGTGTGCAACTACTCCACCACCACCAAGGGCAACCTCAGCATCCACACGCAGTCGGACAAGCACCTGGCCAACCTGCAGGGCTTCCAGGCGGGCCCCGGCGGCCGGGGCAGTTCCCCGGAGGCGTCCCTCCCGCCCTCTGCCGGGGACAAGGAGCCCAAGACCAAATCGTCCTGGCAGTGCAAGGTGTGCAGCTATGAGACCAACATCTCCCGCAACCTGCGCATCCACATGACCTCCGAGAAGCACATGCAGAATGTCCTCATGCTGCACCAGGGGCTGCCGCTGGGCCTGCCCCCCGGGCTGGTGGGGCCAGGCCCCCCGCCCCCGGGCGGAGCTGCCCCCGCCACCTCCCCTGAACTCTTCCAGTACTTTGGGCCGCAGGCCCTAGGGCAGCCTCAGGCTCCCTTGCCTGGCCCCGGGCTGAGGCCGGACAAGCCCCTGGAAGCCCAGCTGCTTCTCAACGGCTTCCACCACCTCGGAGCACCTGCTCGCAAGTTCCCCGCAGCCGGTAAGCAGGGTAAGCAGCCCGGGCTCTGCACCTGCTTCCCCTCCTCCCTTCCCCAGGCCCAAACTCAAGTCCCTGCTTCCTCCCAAGGGCCGCCCCCCCCACACTCGGTAACCCCAGCTCCCTCCCTCAGCACTGTCCTCATTTGCCCACCCGCCCCTTTCCTTCCCTGGGCCACTCATCTGTGTCTGTCGCCCAGCCCCTGGCAGCCTCTCACCGGACACCCACCTGCCTCCGAGTCAGCTCCTGGGCTCCTTGTCCGACAGCCTGCCCACCTCACCGCCCCCAGATGACAGCCCGTCCCTGAAGGTGTTCCGCTGCCTGGTGTGCCAGGCCTTCAGCACGGACAGCCTGGAGCTGCTGCTCTACCACTGCAGCGTGGGCCGAAGCCTCCCGGAGGCCGAGTGGAAGGAGGTGGCCGGGGACACCCACCGCTGCAAGCTCTGCTGCTATGGCACCCAGCTCAAGGCCAACTTTCAGCTCCACCTCAAGACCGACAAACATGCTCAGAAGTACCAGCTGGCCGCCCACCTGAGGGAGGGGGGCGGGGCCATGGGCTCCCCGTCCCCGGTGCCCCTGGGAGACGGGGCCCCTTACGGCTCCATGACCCCGCTGCACCTGCGCTGCAACATCTGCGACTTCGAGTCCAACAGCAAGGAGAAGATGCAGCTGCACGCCCGGGGTGCAGCCCATGAAGACAACAGCCAGATCTATAAGGTGAGAGTGGGCCAGGGAGGGTCTGGCACTTGAGGGGCCCCGACACAGAGCCCCTGGGGAGAGAGAAGAGTTGAAGGGCATGGGGGTGGACTGAGGAGACCCCCACGAGTGGGAGAGCGATGGGAAAACCTAGGGTGGCAGGCTTGGATAAAATGGCAAGTATGTACCAGGATCATCAACTTTTTGGAGACGGTTGTGGAGAGGAGACCAAAGGATGGTGGACTCAGAGAAAATGAATCCAGTACTTTATTCAGTTTTTCTGGTGTTTGGGACTAGAGCGGGGGGTGGGGAGAGGGAGGGGGGTGTCTGTCTGCTCAGGCCATCTTGTCACCAGCTCAAGAGGATGGAAGCAGATTCCATTCACCTACCAGGAGGGAGGCCAGGATTGGTAGGAGGAAGAGAAGGAGATGGGGGAGAAAAAGCACTAATATCCAGGTGGCCAGAGGAGGGAAAAGGGTGTGCTCAAGAGGGCAGAAGGAATGGGCAGGGAGGGGCTGCTGCTGGTCAGGCTCCCCTTGGGGAGGCGGAGGGGGCCCCTGAGATCTAGAGGGGCCTGTCCCTTCTGGCCTGAGCAGCCTCTTTCCGCGCTTCCAGTTTCTGCTGGAGATGGAGGGGGCCGCGGCCGGGGCCGAGCTGGGGCTCTTCCGCTGCCTGCTGTGTGCGTGGGAGACCCCCTCCCGCCTGGCTGTGCTGCAGCACCTGCGCGCGCCGGCTCACCGCGACGCCCAGGCCCAGCGGCGCCTGCAGCTGCTGCACAGCGGCCCCGCGGCCGAGGAAGGGCTCTCGGCCCTGCAGAGCATCCTGAGCTTCAGCCACGGGCAGCTCCGGACTCCCGGTGAGGAAGAGGGGGCTGGGCGGCGGCGCGCGGCGGGAGCTGGGGCTGGGGAGAAGGGCATGCCAGTGAGGAGAACCGGGTCTGTGGGCAGTTGAGAGCAAGTGGAAAGGAGCCAGCCGTGAAGGGCTGATAAAACCGGACTTGGGGAGCAGTGGGGCGGCCCAGTGAAGGGGGAAGCAGGAGGCTCGTGGGAGGGAGAGGCAGAGAAGGGCAGGGGCTTTGCTGGGTGGAGAGCAGAGAATGGGAAGGGAGGTGAGGAGGAATCACCCAGTGATTCCAAATGGTGACCAGTGTCCCAGCAACGCTAGGTGCTGGGGGGCGGCAGGAGCTGGTCAGGAAGGAGAGAGGAAGTAGAAAAGCAGAAGAATGGGATGCACTTCGTGCTGGGCCAGGGCGTGAAGGAAGGAGATGGGAGATGGGAGCTGGGGACCTGGCCCGAAGGCAGCAGGGAGAGGAAGCCCTTGACGAGCTCCCCAGCCTCTTCCTATCTCCTAGGAGGTCTTCAGCCTGAAGGCTGGGCTTAGGGTCCCCCTTAGGCAGCTGAGGTTGTACCAGCAGAGACCGGAAACAGCCAGCCAGGCGCCACTGATCCAGAGGGTGCAGGAGAAGAGCCTGGAAGGGGCTGTCAGAGGTGGGCACGGGCATCCGGGCTTTGTAGGGGCCGGCGGCAGCGGGTGAGGGTGAGGGTGCGGGCAGCAGGAACCAGGAACAGGCAGCATTGACTGGTGCTAATTGAATTGCCAATATGCTGGCTGGAGTTAAGTGCCGGAGGGGCCCGGATCAATAGCTAATGATCCTGGCGCAGGGCTGAATGGAGTTAAGGAACTTTAACACTTTAATTAGGCTGCCACCGAAAATAAATTCCTACACATCTGTCAATTCTTACTTGAGTGGTAATCTCCTCTCCCAGCTAGACCTGCCGCCTCCTGTTCGCTGCACCTGCTTCCATTCGGCCTCACCTTCCTTCTCCAGTGCCCCTCCCTTTTTGTTTCTGGGCTCCCTGCTTCCAGGACCAGTCAAGATGGGGAGCCGACTTGGGCCCCATCTCTGCTGCCTACGGCTAGACTTGTTTCCTCATCTTGAAATGACGGGGGCTGGGCTCACAGACAGGATCTCTTAGGCCCTCCTAGCTCTAACCCTGCCGTTTCTCCTTCATCCTCTCTTTCTTTTTGGCAGCTTTTTGTCCTCTCCAGCCTGTTGGCTCATCCATCCATCTTCTCCTTCTCCTGGCTGCTTGTCCTACTTCCTCTGCCCTATGTACTCCCTTTCCTGATGCTTCACTCTTTTTTTTTTTTTTAAAAGATTTTATTTATTTATTTGACAGAGTGAGACACAGTGAGAGAGGGAACCAAGGCAGGGGGAGTGGGAGAGGGAGAAGCAGGCTTCCCGCCGAGTGGGGCACCTGATGCGGGGCTCGATCCCAGGACCCTGGGATCATGACCTGAGCCGAAGGCAGACGCTTAACGACTGAGCCACCCAGTCGCCCCCTGATGCTTCACTCTTAAGCTGACTCTCCCCTCCTCCTACACAGGGAAGCCTCCTGTCACCCCCTTAGCTGAGCCGCCCACCCCTGAAAAAGATGCTCAGAACAAAACTGAACAATTGGGTGAGTTGCTCAACTGGTCCGTTTTCCCTCCATCCCTGCCCCCTATTCCCCGCTCCCCTCCCCCCCATACAGTCTGAGAGGCACAGGGGACATGGCAGTAATCCAGATGCCTGGCAAGGCCCCCTGGGCGCGGGGAGCTGAACTGATGCAAGAAAGGACTCACCAGAGGGAAAGGAGGGGGGGCCCCAAAAAGCTCAAACCTGGCCATCCCGTTAACCTGGGGTTGGCCCCTCTGGGCCTCTTCTCCCTGTACTGAGTGCGGCGTTGTCCTTTCCTGCCTTTTCCCCTTTCCCCAGAGTCCAACACCTACCCTGGAAGCTCTCTGCTACAAATCAGGTCATCTTAAGGGCTGGGGGGTCTAGAAAGGAAGAGGGAGGGCTGTCAGATCTCTTTAATCTCCTCTCCTTTCAGCTTCTGAAGAGGCAGAGAACAAGACTGGCCCTCCAGGAGACAATGCCAACCGGACCACGGTCAGAACTGGGATAACTGGGAAAAGCTGGGGTCGGGGGTCTGGTGTTACTGAGATCTGTTCATATTCTAAAGCCTAAAATTCTCATTGGTAGAGCTTTACACAGAGATTTCAGACTAAAGGTAGACCGAATTTTGGTCAGGCCTGTGACTTATCTGAGAACACCACACTGAGAAACGCCACCTAGGGCCAGTTATGTGTTCAGCACCACACAGGGGGTGGAGCACAGAGGGACAAGGGAGGGCAGGACTTGAGGGAGAAGGGGAGACAGAAGCAGTATTGAGGTAGGAAAGGCTGAAAGCAGGTGGAGGCAAGGCGGAAGACACAAGTGAAGAAATGAAAAGAGAAAGCCCAAACCACAAGACTAGCTGCTGCCCAGCTCACTATTCCTGTCAGGAGCAGAAAGACAACTAGACTGGTCATCTCCAGCAGAAGGCCCTGAGCCTGCAGGGAAGCATCCAGGCACCTCCTTCCTGAGAGTAGAGGCCCCAGCCCAGATGACTGACCCAGATAGCAAACTCTGCAGCTCTCCAAGTCACCTGGCCTCGGGCCTCAGCCTAGGCCAGGCAGGACCTGGGTGGTTTAGCTCTATGGCTCTAAAGTGTTATTCTGAGGGGACTCCCAGCCTGGGTCCTGAGGCGCCACACTGCCCCTCACAGCTCTCCAAATGGGACCTCAGCGCGCAGTATTACTGCATTCCCACAGATGACAGTGCTGGCCAGGCCCTCCTCCTTGCTCCTGTTCGCTCCTGCAGGCCCATTCCAGATGTCTGCTCCTACGGCCGAGGGCATTAAAATGAGCATCTGGATGCCTTTCCTTTCGGGCCATTCCCTCCTCCCAGTTCTTGGGCTTGGACCAGTGGCACCGGCCGGCAGGAGAGGAAGTGAGCCAGGGAGAGAAACTGCAGGCGGGAGGTCAGGCAGTCAGGTGACTAAGGCGGAGACAGGTCCTTCCCTCGGCCCCATCCCTCTGGAGGTGTGGGCGGGAATGCGCCAGCAGAGCCAGGCCAGAATTTTCCTGGGCCGCTGGGGGAGCTGTGGTGTTTGTTTACATTAAGAAGAGGAGAAGGAAAAGAAAGTGGGAGCTGCTAAGCGTCTGGGAGAATGAGCCGGCTTCTGAGCAGACAGGTAGGGAGAGCCCCTCTTCAGGAGACACTCAGATTAGGGACCTCGGAGAGGCAGAGTGGGCAGGGATGAAGGAGCCTCTGGATCCAGATGTGCAGAGGGCAGGGGAGCCATTTCATGGAGAAGACACCGGCAGGGTGGGGGTGGGTAAGAAAAGAAAACTCAATCTGGGGGAGGTAGGTACAAGGCCATACTGTTAGCTGGAGAAGTGAGCAAGGCAGAAGAGATGGGAAAGACAGGCCAAGGAGAGACAGAGGCCAGAACGGAGGGAGAGGCCCGGACAAAGAAGGCGGGCAAGGGCAAGTCTAGCCTAGGCCTTTGTCCCAATCTAAGGGAAACGAGGGAGGAGCCAGCTTCTTGCCTCTCGGTGGATCCCGCGTGATGCCTTGATGCCTTCGTTTGGGGCTCACTCCTCCTAAATTGGGCGTGGGGATCTTGCTGTGTTCACACACACACAGGGCTGGGTGATGGTGGCCCCCCCTTCCCTGACACCTCCTCCACACACCCCACCCCCGTGTGTCCCCAGGTGTTTTGCTGTCCGTACTGCAGCTTCCTGAGCCCAGAGCCCGACCAGGTGAGGGCTCACGCGCTCTCCCAGCACGCAGTGCAGCCCAAGTACAGGTGCCCGCTGTGCCAGGAGCAGCTGGTGGGCCGGCCTGCCCTGCACTTCCACCTCAGCCACCTGCACAATGTGGTGCCCGAGTGTGTGGAGAAGCTGCTGCTTGTGGTGAGTACTGGCTCGGGGAGGACCCAACCAGGAGGCCCCGTTCGGGCCGGGTAGGAGGGGAAGAAAAGGCAGGGGTGTCTAGGCAGGTGTGTGCGTGGCGGGGAGGGTGGTGGTGAGGAAGCAGCATTTCACAGGTTCGAGGGGGTTTTAGTGTTGGGGGGAAACTTAGAGCTTGCCTCTGCTCGCCGGTGAGGGAGCTCAGGGTTTCCTTCATTTCCATTAAGTCCAGACAAGAGCTGCTTCACAGCAGGCACAGGCTGCAGCACGGGAAGAGCAGAGGTTAGGGGGCGCGAGTCCAGGATGAGGGTGGAGGCTGGACAGGGGCTGGGCACAGGGCGGGAGCAGGTGCAAAGCAGGGCGTCCGGAGTAGGGGGGTGGGGGGGCGGGCAGTCACTGGGCTCTCTTCCATTACAGGCCACAACTGTAGAGATGACCTTTACAACCAAAGTGCTGCCTGGGCCCACTCTGTGCCCGCTGGGGGATGCCCCAGAGCCCCCTGCTCCCCCAGAGCCTGTGCCCAGCAGAGAACAGGGAGCAGGTAAGAATGGGGACGGCACACCTGCCAAGGTGGCAGGAAAAGGGGACCTGGGCTCCACATTCCAAGAGGGTCTGAAGACACCCGAGGCAAGGACCAGTTGCCCTAGACATTGAGTGGGTGGGGTCTGACTTCAGACAAAGTTCCCGTCTCACGGCACCCTTCTCTCTCCCTCAGAAGGCCCTCACCTGACCCCCGAAGCCAGTCCTGATCCTCTTCCTGAGCCTCCCCCGCCCTCAGCCGAGGCCCCAGACAAGCCCCCGGGAAGCCCTGATCGATCCCCTTCTCCAGCCCCATCTCCAGCCCCTCGGCCTGATGCCCCAGTGGAAGAAGTGGCCCCTCCACCCACCGTGGCTGAGGAGGAAGAGGGCAGTGTCGGGGAGCCCCGCCCTGCAGAGCCCGCTCCAGCTGACTCTCGCCACCCTCTGACCTATCGGAAGACCACCAACTTTGCCCTGGACAAGTTTCTTGACCCTGCCCGGCCCTATAAGTGCACTGTGTGTAAGGAGTCCTTCACGCAGAAGAATATCCTCCTAGTCCATTACAACTCTGTTTCCCACCTGCACAAGATGAAGAAGGCTGCCATTGACCCATCCGGCCCTGCCCGAGGAGAGGCGGGCGCCGCGCCTCCCACTGCTGCCGCCACAGACAAGCCCTTCAAGTGCACGGTCTGCCGAGTCTCCTACAACCAGAGCTCCACCCTGGAGATCCACATGCGCTCAGTTCTGCACCAGACTCGATCTCGGGGGACCAAGACTGACGCCAAGGCTGAGGGGCCAGAGCGGGGCCAAGAAGAGCCCAAGGAGGGCGAGACGGAAGGGGAGGTGGGCACTGAGAAGAAGGGCCCTGACCCTGGTGGCTTCACCTCTGGGTTGCCCTTCCTGTCGCCTCCCCCACCTCCCTTGGACCTGCACCGCTTCCCAGCCCCCCTCTTCACCCCACCAGTCCTGCCCCCCTTCCCTCTGGTGCCCGAATCACTGCTTAAGCTCCAGCAGCAACAGCTGCTTCTGCCCTTCTACCTCCATGACCTCAAGGTGGGGCCCAAGCTGGCACTGGCTGGGCCTGCACCCCTACTAGCTGCCGCCCCTCCTCCCCCGCCCCTGCCACCCAAGGCTGAGCTGGCCGAGCGGGAGTGGGAGCGGCCCCCCACGGCAGAAGAGGGGAATGAGGCAGGGCCCGCCTCACCCCCCACCTCAACGCCCAACGAAGCAGCCCGCACTGCAGCCAAAGCCCTTCTAGAAAACTTTGGCTTTGAGCTGGTGATCCAGTACAACGAAGGAAAGCAGGCTGTGCCCCCTCCCCCGACGCCCCCCCCACCAGAGGCCCTGGGGGGTGGGGACAAGCTGGCCTGTGGGGCCTGTGGGAAACTCTTCTCCAATATGCTTATCCTCAAGACACACGAGGAGCACGTCCACCGCCGATTTCTGCCCTTTGAGGCCCTGAGCCGTTATGCTGCTCAGTTTCGAAAGAGCTACGACAGCCTATACCCACCCCCTGCAGAGCCCCCCAAACCTCCTGATGGGTCCCTGGATTCACCAGCTCCCCAACTGGGCCCCCCATTCCTGGTCCCGGAGTCTGAGGCAGGGGGGACCCGTCCCTCTGAGGAGCGTAGCCGGGCAGGACGCTGGCCCCCAGAGGAGGAAGAAGGCTCCAGAGGGAATGTGCCTCCCCTAGTGCCTGCAGGCCGCAGGTTCTCCAGAACCAAGTTCACAGAGTTCCAGACCCAAGCCCTGCAGTCTTTCTTTGAGACCAGTGCCTACCCCAAGGATGGAGAGGTGGAGCGGCTCGCAAGTCTCCTGGGCCTGGCTAGCCGTGTGGTGGTTGTGTGGTTCCAGAATGCCCGCCAGAAAGCACGCAAAAATGCCATCGAGGGTGGGCCTGTGCCGACCGGAGGAGCCAACGGGGGAGCCTCTGGCTGCAGGCGCTGCCAGGCCACCTTCTCCTGCGTTTTCGAGTTGGTGCGGCACCTCAAGAAATGCTATGACGACCAGCCCCCTGAAGAGGAGGAGGAAGAGGCAGAGCGAGGGGAAGAGGAGGAAGAGGTAGAGGAGGAGGATGCAGAGGAGGAACAGAGCCTGGAACCCCCCGCAGGGCCTGAGGGTCCCTCACCAGAGCCCCTGCACAGGGAAGAGCTGAGCCAAGCAGAGGCAACAAAGCCAGGAGGCAAAGAACCTGAAGGGAGGGCCCCTCCCTCACCTTCCCGGGTCCACACTTGTGACCAGTGCACCATGTCTTTCCCCAGCCAAGACCTCCTGACCAGTCACCGGCGGCTACACTTCCTGCCGTCCGTGCAGCCCAGTGCGGCCCAGCACCTCCTGGATCTGCCCTTGCTGGTGTTTGGGGAGCGAAGCCCCCTGGTGGCAGGCACTCCGCCGGCGCCAGGGCCTCCACTCAAACGGAAGCACGAGGAGGGCAGCCTGTCCCCGACAGGCAGTGAAGCAGGGGGGGGAGGGGAGGGCGAGCCCCCCCGGGACAAGCGCCTGCGCACCACCATCCTGCCGGAGCAGCTGGAGATCCTGTACCGCTGGTACATGCAAGACTCCAACCCGACACGCAAGATGCTCGACTGCATCTCTGAGGAGGTGGGGCTCAAGAAGCGAGTGGTGCAGGTCTGGTTCCAGAACACCAGGGCCCGGGAGAGGAAAGGCCAATTTCGAAGCACCCCTGGGGCGGTGCCCAACCCAACATCCAAGCCCCCCATCACGTCTGCCCCTGCAGCCTTCCCCAAGTTCAACCTCTTGTTGGGCAAGGTAGATGATGGGACTGGGAGGGAGGCCTCAAAGCGGGAAGCACCTGCTTTTCCCTACCCCCCGGTTACCCCTGCCGCCGGGCCCCTCCCTTTTCTACCACCTGGGAAAGAGGCCACCACCCCAACACCAGAGCCACCGCTACCTCTCCCACCTCCCCCTCCACCCGGTGAGGAAGAGGGTGCAGAGGAGCCGGCTAAAGCTTCTCCAGAGAGCGAGGCTTGCAGTCCATCTGCCGGGGATCTCAGCGATTCGTCTGCTTCCAGTCTGGCCGAACCAGAGTCCCCTGGGGCTGGAGGAAGCAGTGGAGGAACAGGAAGTGGGGCTGGGGTTCCAGATGGGATGGGGCAGCGGCGCTACAGGACCCAGATGAGCAGCCTGCAGTTGAAGATCATGAAAGCCTGCTACGAAGCCTACCGTACCCCAACCATGCAGGAGTGTGAGGTGCTGGGGGAGGAGATTGGGCTGCCCAAGAGAGTCATCCAGGTCTGGTTCCAGAATGCTCGTGCCAAGGAAAAGAAGGCCAAGCTGCAGGGGGCAGCGGTTGGCGGGGCTGGGGGCAGCAGTGAGGGCCCCTTGGGAGCCCAGCGCACTGACTGTCCCTACTGCGACGTCAAGTATGATTTCTATGTCTCCTGCCGAGGCCATCTCTTTTCACGCCAGCACCTGGCCAAACTCAAAGAGGCAGTCCGAGCCCAGCTGAAGAGTGAAAGCAAGTGCTACGACTTGGCCCCAGCACCCGAGGCAGCCCCGGCTCCCAAGGCCACACCTGCCGCCACACCTGCCTCTCTGCCCCTCGGGGCTGCCCCAGCCTTGCCTCGCCTGGCCCCGGTCCTCTTGTCTGGCCCAGCTCTGGCCCAGCCCCCACTGGGCAGCTTAGCTCCTTTCAGTTCAGGTGAGTGGGCAGTTGGGAGGGGTTGAACTTCAGAGAGCCATCTCTCTCTAATGACATGCCCCTTTTTCCTACTTGACTCTCCCCACCTCCAGCCTCTGGTGGCCTCCCTTAGTTTCAGGCTCTTGGGGGCGGGGGGAGAGAAGGGAGGGAAGGGCGCGTGGCAGCTAGGTGGTGGGAGTGGGCAAGGGTGTGGCTGGAGGTGGCCTACAGCAGGAAGGATGACAGGCCAGGAGGTGGCTAATCCTTCATCACTCCTTTCATCTTCCTAGGCCCTGCAGCCTCCTCTGGCCTCCTCGGCCTCGCCACTTCAGTCCTGCCTGCTACCGCAGTGGTCCAGACTGCTGGCCCAGGCTGCCCCTTACCTCAGAGACCTGTGCCCGAGCAAACTAACACCTCCCCAGCAGGCACCGCTGACCCTGCCCCAGGCCCCCCTCCTGAGCCCTCTGGGGACAAGGTCTCTGGTGAGCGAAAGCCAGTTGCAGCCCCCACCAACTCCTCCACTGACGCCCTCAAGAACCTCAAAGCACTGAAGGCTACTGTCCCAGCCCTCTTGGGGGGCCAATTCCTGCCCTTCCCATTGCCCCCCGCAGGGGGGGCGACACCACCAGCTGTCTTTGGCCCCCAGTTGCAGGGGGCCTACTTCCAACAGCTCTACGGCATGAAGAAGGGGCTATTTCCCATGAACCCCATGATACCTCAGACCCTCATCGGACTGCTCCCCAACGCCCTCCTCCAGCCACCACCCCAGCCCCCTGAGCCCACAGCCACAGCGCCTCCAAAGCCTCCCGAACTGGCTGCTCCAGGGGAGGGGGAGGCCGGGGAGGCTGACGAGCTGCTGTCAGGCAGCGCCGGCATCTCCACCGTGGACGTGACCCACCGCTATCTGTGCCGCCAGTGCAAGACGGCATTTGATGGGGAGGCGCCAGCCACGGCTCACCAGAGATCCTTCTGCTTCTTTGGGCGGGGCCCTGGGGGTTCTGTGCCCCCCCCGCTGCGGGTGCCCATCTGCACCTACCACTGCCTGGCGTGTGAGGTGCTGCTGAGTGGGCACGAAGCCCTGGCCTCCCACCTGCGCTCCTCGGCCCACCGGCGCAAGGCGGCCCCACCCCCAGGGGGCCCACCCATCACCATCACCAACGCCGCCACAGCCGCCACGGCTGCTGTGGCTTTTGCCAAAGAGGAAGCAAGATTACCTCACACGGACTCCAACCCAAAAACTACTACTACCTCTACACTTCTAGCTTTATAAACAGATAAACCAAGATGGGGGGAGAGGGGAGGGCCTCAGGGCCCCCTCCCTTACCCCAAGGGGTGTTTGGTGGGAGCTCACATCCCTCACCCCGACCCTCGGCCCCGCCCACCTCACGGGACTCTTTCAGTTCCCACCCTCAGTGGGCTTCACACGCCCCGCCTCCGGCAGAGTCCTGCCTCCGCTCCCCTGCCCCCCCCCCCCCCAGCCCGGCCCCCAGACACGCTGCTCCTCCTCTGCGGCTCCTTGCCCCACGTCTGTGCGCACACCCATCTCATCATCCTGACAGTCCGCTCATCTCTGCCCTGCCCACCACACACGAGGTCTATCCTTGAATCCATCTTCCACTACCTTATTCCCACTGGATTCATCCCCCAACACAGTCAACCCCCGCAAACACACATATGTCAGCCCATGCTGTTCACTGACTGAGAAAACACCAAAAAAAAAAAAAAAAACGGAAAAGAAGAAAGTTAAAAGAAAACCCAAGACAAAGAAGGGGGAAGGAAAACAAACTGCTACTCCCCCTTCTCTCTCCCTACCCCCTTGTCTAGAGCGCCACACAGCTCACAAACTTTCCAAATACCCAGTTGGCTCCCAAGGCTGGAGCCTGGGATGGGCAGGGAGCCCACAAAACTCTAACCAAACTGGAGGTTGGCAGGGGGAGAAGTGCTCAGTTCACTCTCCCCACACCCCTCCCTCCTAACCCTCTCCTCGCCTGACCAGGAGCCCCTGCGGCCTGGACTCTAGGGGAAGCCGCCGCCAGGAACCTCTCTGCCAACCCCCACCCTGCACCCTGGGAACTGCAGTAACTTATTCTCAAAGGCTTTAAACACAGAGATCCTTTCAGCAGCCGTGGGCCCGCCCCTTGTCCCAGCCCTGCCATGTGGGGGTCCAGCCTCTGGGACCGGCACTGCCCACCAACGGCAAATCCAAAGTTCTTTTAAAAAAACTGAAACACACACACAACCAAAAAAAAAAAGAGAGAGCGAGCATGCACGCACATGTGCACGGGAGAGAGATGGAGACAGAGGAATGAACTAAAGTAAAACATAAACTTGGAAAATACAGAAAAAAAACTGCAAACTCTCCCATCAAACAAGTGTTTGTTTGTTTGTTTTCCTGTTTGTGTCTCTTTCCCCTCACGTTAAGGGTTTCTTTAAACCGCTAGTCTTGGAAAGAGCAAATGGCTTTAAGTCCTTGCATGGGTATGGTGATCCTTGGGACAGAAAGCCATGCAGCCTGGCGCTGGCCGTACCCAGCTTCCAAAGCCGGGGCTGGCCATGGGGAGGAGAGCCTGGAGACTGGGGAGGGACCTACCTTTGCCCCCTGAGTTGAGTATCAGGACTGCTAACACCCCTTTGTTCCCAGCCGCTAGTTAGAAAAGTCAGTGTTGTCAAACATCTTGGCGGTCCCAGGAAGAAAGGGGTGGACAGGACTGTGTGGTTTCTGAATCTTGGGTATACTTCCCTTTCCTACAGCTAACCACTATTTCCTCCCATTCACTTCTTTCACAAACCCCAACTTCTATTTCCATGTCCAGTGGCCCCTTCACATTCCTGGTCACTTGAAATCCTTGCCTTTGCAGGGACCCTTGTTCCGCACCTGTGTTCTTCCCTCCTCCTCTGCCCTTGCCCTTCCTCCCACCAGTAAGCAGCAGCTGCTGGGGGCACCACCCAAAGAGTCAGAGGCTGTCTGGGAGGGCCCTGGGGCTCTGGAGCTGAGGACAGCTCAGGGGGTGGGTGGGCAAGGCAATGACCGAAGCACAAGGCGAATCTCTGACAGAGTGCTATCGCCAAGGGAAACCAATGAAAGGAATGAGCTAGAAGAGGGTTCCCCACCTCTAACCTCATTGTTTCTGCCAGCATCAGGTGGTGACCCCAAAGCCCAGCTGAAGTGGCACAAGGTAGAAAAGCAGGTGTTTTATTTCAGCAAAGAAAAGCCTGCAAAAGCTCCCAGTCCTCCAGTTTCTGCTACCGCCCTTGCCCAGGCTTGGGCGGGGGTGGCGGGGGGGGGGGGTCCCCTCTCAAGGTATTCTCCTTGCAGACTTTCTCCTTTAGGGCTTCTTCCACTACCATCATCCATTTAATATGTGCACACAGTTCAGTCAGCCCTGGGATTTCCACTTCCTGGCCTGTCACTCTGCCCATGAACATGTTAATACCGAAGCAGAGACTTATGTGCCGAAAAGATGGGAAAATCGCCGAGTCCCTAGTGCCCACATGTTCTGTGAACCTCACTTCTGATCCAATCCATTTCTCAAATTAAGAGCTCCAACTCTAGCCAACCAGGGAAGGGGGGAAGCAGTCCTTCAGTGATGCCAGTTATAAATGCAGGCCCTTCCGTGCTGGTGCTCTTGCCACCACACTTCCTGCCTCTCAGCCTCTCCTCTGTCCCTCCCTTCCTATCCTTTTCTTTTCCCATTGAAACTCTGTGTATAAGACTATTTTCTTAGCAGCACGTGTAGGGGGAAAGAAGCTTTTTCACTCTGTGCTTTCAGGGAATGTGATTTGTGTGTAAAAGTTGAAAACAAAACAAAAATTAGAAAGAAAGATAGGAGGGAAAGAGGAAACATTTTAAAGAAAACTGGGGCAAACGCCTGGTAGGGGATGATTAGAGGCGTGGTGGTGTACATTTTTAGGAGTTTACAACCAGGACAGATTGGCTGTTGTTTGAACTGTGAATATTTTTACCAGGAGTTAACATAGCCAGAAATCCCTTCTCTGCCTCCTCCTGCCCTCCGGCCTGTTCCCTTACATGGGGACACCCTGGTCTAGAGACATCGTGTACATGCACAGCAGGGGACAGGAGCTGATTCTAAGCCACTGTCCTTACCAGGAGCCCTGTAACTTGAGAAATAAGAGTCTGGCTGACTGTGGAGTCAGGTCTGCCACTCCATGTTCCCAGTGACTGGAAGCCTTCCTCCCCAATCCCATTCTCAGACCAGAAGTCCCCACAGCTCCGCTCCTGCTTCAGAGATGCTCAGTGGGCTGTTCTGGTGGAAGGAAGGCCAGGTCGTCAGGCCCTATGCAGAATGCTAGAGGCGAACACCAGGTCACCCTGGGTAAACCCTGTTGCTTCTCCTGAGGAGGAGACCCAACTTAAAACGCCTGGCACATCAACATCTATCTTGAAATACAGGCCCCACCCCAACAATCCTAAAGTGAGCTTAAATCCATGGCTCCTAATATTGGTCTTCCACGGCCTGGAGCAAAGGCCTAGGGTTTCTGACATACATGGGCCCTAAGGCATCCAAATTCTGGCCTAGCCTACTTACTGCTAGGATCAGTACCAGGAGACAGGAGGTGGAAGGGAGCTTGGCTGTTTTTGCACTAAACCAGAATCAGTGTGGCGACGGCTTCAGGTACCCCATTCTCAACTAGGAACAAAACTCAGAGTCTTCTGGAAGAATATGAGAAAATCTAAAGCTGCAGCAGCCGAATGGGGCAGTCTGCAGTAGAGCCACAAAAAGAAACCCTTCTTCCCTCAACCCTCTATCCCTTTCTACATTACAGAAGCATGCACAAGAACCAAGAAAGCCAAGTATTCCAGACCCAGTAGCACCCATCTGCTTAATTCCTTCTATCTGTTAATTTCCTTCTATTTGTTCCTTAGCCACTTATAGGGCTTACAGATCACCAATTCCCCAAACCTCCACCAGCCTGGTTGCTTTAAGGCACATTTTCTCATCCAAACATTCATCCCTGTATAGAAATTCACACCTGAAATACAGAGCTCTGTGTATATAACTGCCCCAATGAAACAAGCACGCACACTGTCAGCAACCAGCAGGGCCAGGCAGAGAGAGCTATGGGGATACACACATGCCAGCAAGGATGGGCCCCATGGGTACAGAGGCGCAAGGGATATGCCCCCAGCCCTATCACCTACACTTCCCATAAGTACAACCAGCCTCCAGGACATATTCATTTTCTTCACATCCAACAGTAGGTGAGAATAACTTATAAACAGTCAGGGGAAATGTAACCTATTACATCAGGAAGGGTGACCAAATGTTGCAATCCATGGGGAAAGGACCTTCCATTCCTCTGCATTGTGACACTGGGGAGAGGAGAGGTAGAAGAGAAACCAGGAGGAAACTTTTGGGAAAACTCCTGGAAACAGGAATAAACTGGGCTGGGACCCTGTGTTATAGGGCCTTTCTCTTTAGGCTGCAATGAGGAGCTCAACCCACCAGCTGGGAGCAACTAGTGAGAAACTTGTAAGCCCCGAGGATGTCCTTGAGGACTAAGGAAGAAATGCTCCAATGCCAAGGAGGCCCTTTCTACAAGAAGGGCTACAGACCCAGTCTGCAGGACTATAGCTTGGATACCTTGTGAAAAGGGCAGATGAAAGAAAAACCAGAGGACATTCATAGAAGATCTAGACCGTGGTTCATAAAGTCTGGAGAAAGATGGGAAGTGACCCCCAGGGAAAGCCTCCAGGGCGAGACTATACTTTATGGGAGGAACGTGAAATTAGGTGAGGACCCACCCTGTCATTCTCCATCATACAGAGGGCCCAGACAACCTTCCACACAAAGGATAGGCAAGGGGTAAATGGCATTGTTCCCTGTCAGTAGTCTGAGCCTGGTGTTTCCTGCAGCTCTCCAGCCACAGAGAGGTGTCTGGTTAGAAACTAGTGTGGAAGCAGGCTGATTTTAAGTGGACCAGAAGGAAGGTGATGGGGAAAGGTGACCCAGTATTGACTTTTTTTTTTTTTAAGTAATCTCTACACCCAATGTGGGACTCAAACTCATGACCCCAAGTTCAAAAGTCAGATGCTCCACCAACTGAGCCAGCCAGGCGCCCCCCTGGGGTTGACTCTTAATCTTACCAACCACCACACACACACTTTTACACAAACAATGACTAAAACACTGGAAGAGGTAATCAGTAGGAACTCAGCATGCCCTACATCCACAGTCCTTCCCTGATATCCAACCTCATACCATGGCTTTTCAACTGGACTTGACTGACCCACTCTGTGCTCATTCCCACCAAGTGCTCAAACAACAGCCTCATTTGCATCTTGCTAGGTATCCACAGTAGGCTAGGCCCTGTACTCTGTCCACCCCTCCTTCCACTACCCAGGACCCAGACCTGTCTCCAAGAAGAAGTATAATTAGGACTCATCCTGTACCGAGCTACAGAATCCACACAAATCTTACTGGACCACAGAGAGCCATCTCCCGGCTGTGCTCCTAACCTAGTGGTTCTCAATGGTGAAGCTTCAAAAACACAGGGCAGCCAACCATCAGAATTTGGAAGTGTTCCGTAAGGCGAGAGGCATGGTTCTGACAAGCTAAATCTGCCTGATTTGACTTCACAATCTGTCCAACTGCTCCTACCCACAACACACTGACACCCATCTCACAACACACAGACCACAGGCATGACAGCATAAGACATGCCTGTGGTTGGGGAAGAAGAAGAAAGATGCACAGGCCTAGAGAAATCAGACTAGGTTAACTGTCCTACCGTGACTGCCGCATCTTAGAACAGTCTCTCAAAGTTCTGTCTACCTGCAGCGCGGTCACCCGAGTGCTGGCTTAAAATGCACATTTCTGAACCACACTTCGGATTCGCTGAATCAGAAACTCCTGAAGTGATCCCATGCTCTCTGGAGTTCAAGAACCCCTGATTTGGGCTGCTCAGCCCATATACATCTGTGACCTGCCCCCTCGCTCTCCAGCACCCAGGCCCAACCCTGCTCCACCAGGGGGTACCACCAGGGGCCTAGCATCACCTCAGGTTTGTCTTCTTCATTACTCTGCCTTCACCCCCACCTCCGCCATCTGGGAAATCTGACCGTGTCTTCTGCTTACATTGGCTGTTCTTGAACAGGAGAAAAGAAACATTGTCCACTCACCCATTTGGCTGAGTGTCTCCCTGCTTTTTCCTCTGCTGTGGAAACCATCTCCCCTCTTCTGAAGTTGGCATCCACTTCCAGAAATGCTGAAACCAGAGCTCCCCCAACCCTAAGCAGCTCAGTCCAGCACGGCTATGGCTTGACTTCCCTCTGGGCAGGTCCTGTCCTCCATCAGAGCCACCCAGTCCCCCTCAACATCACCCAGAGCCAAATCTTCTACCTGAGTCTCTTCCTAGTTACTAATCCACGGCTTCTGGCTAGGAAGGAAAGCCCATCCTACTAGAAGTTCTTCCAGATGGAGGCCCAAGGTCCAGTTTTGTGGCACTGCCAAGGGCACTGCCCCTGAAGGCATAGGGGTGGTCTCTGTCATCACAGATGCTGGGGACTCCCCTCCTAAGAGCCTTCCTTTTTATGAGGGCTTATTGCTGATTTGTGGTTTCCCTTCCAGGGGTGGACTTCAAAGACATGGATATTTATCCAAATTCTACCTAACTGGGGTGCCATTGAGAAATTCCGAAACACTGTATCTCCCCTAACAGTCTTTCTGGAAGGACAAGCCCCAGGTGCCTTTGTCTTCCTTATACCTGCCTACCTCTCTAGGCCTAGAGCACCTCTTCATTTTTCTAGGACTGTTATTGAATATGGGCCTTCTAACAAGGGAGAAAGAACTGATTCATCTCAACCACAGCTCAGCCAATCACAAGGCAGATGAAATGCATACAGGCGCAAACCACCCCACTACCCAGCAGCAAGGCTGGAGGGTCCCTCCTTCCCACTTCTCTTCCAATCTCTTCTGGCACTGGCTTTGTGACAACACAGCTGGCTGGCCTCTCTCCAGCTCTCATTCACCCTGACGGTATTTTTTTCTGTCCCCACTGCCCAGAGAGGTGTACAGGTCACTGGCCTGGAGCCTTGGATTTGGCTTCTTGCCTGTGCCCTTGTCCCTGTGTGCTCCAGCTTCCCTCGCGATAGCTGCTCACACACTGAGTGTGGTAGCAGCTGACTCCCTTTCCCGGGGGCAGTGAGGTAGGAGGGCGGGGGGTGTCTAGTTGGGGTTGGCTGGAGTACTGATGCAGCGAGCTGTTGAGGGTCCCGTCTCGTGCCACCCCCCAACCCAGAGCTCCGCCTGATGCCCGGCCTGCCTGTGTGCGCCGCCCCCTCTCTCTCTGCCGCCAAGTGGCGGTCGTGAGCATGTCTGGCGGCTTTGGGTTTGCCGCAGTGCCAGGATCTGAGACGCTGTTCACGTGCCAGTGCAGCACCGCCAAGCGTGGCGGCATCTAGCTGGTTGGGTGCCAAGCAGTAGGACCCAGATGGTGATAGAGAGATGAAAGAGGGGTGGAGGGGAGGGAGGGGGAGGAGAGGAAGGCACCAGGGAGAAAATCAGATACCTCACTTGTTAGAGTGCAAAGTCCAAATGGGATCCCCAGAAAGGTGCCCTTCCCATTCTAGATCGGAGCTCAGCAAGCAGGCCCCACCCCCGCCCTCAGCACGCTCGCGCAGGGACATACGCAGACCAGGCAAGAGGAGCTGGCCATCTTCAGCAGGAAACTGGCCGGGGGCCAGACAGGACTGCCAGCGTTCTCCATCCTTCTTCCTTGGGGTCTTGGCAATGGCGCGCTTCCTCCTTTGTGTCCTCATGCCTCTCTCCCTCTGCTGCTCCACTCCCCATGCCTAAGAGGGAACAGGAAGGAGGCCCTGGCAGAAAAAAGTCTGTTCTCCCAAACAACTCACACACACACACACACACACACACACACACACACACACACACTCTCCAACATCTCACCTCCCTTCGCACCCCTGGCACAGCCACCCTCTCAAGCAGATTGGCAAGAGGCACGGCCACCCTCCTCCATGCCACACAATGCCAGAGCCTGTGCCCGGCTCCTCAGGCAGCGCCAGCACCCATGGCCTCACGCCCATGTCTCCCTGCTTTTCATGTAGGGCCGGACTGCCGGCCCCGAGGAGCTCTCCCCAGGGAGCAGTGGCACAGTCCCTCGTCCTGGCTCTTAGACACTTTCTGGGCACTTCCCTGGCTACTCTTTCCCCCACTTTACTTTCCCAGACCGGAAGAAGGCTGACTACCCCCTAGTCCCACCGTTTCTCAGAGCTGAGCTCCAGAGGGACAGCGACATCATTAGCATACCCCTGCCCCTCCTCTCTGCCTCCTGGGCCCCTGTTCCCAAGGCGCCAGCTCGGGCACCGGCCTGACGGGGGTGATGCCAATGGCTCCAGGGCGGCGGTCCTCCTCTCAGAGCCCCGGGGCTCCTGCTGCCCCACCCCCACCCGACTCCTCCCATCTCCGCGGGCACAAGGGTGGCAGCTGCAGTGCCCACGCCTGGAAGCAGGCAGCACGAAGCAACCCATGCACTTGCTTCTGCCCTCCCGGGCCCCGACCCTCTCCCCTCCTTCTGCCACTCCATCCCTCTGTCCTCCTGGTTGGACACTAGATTGGCCAGCGCAGTGCCAACCCCCACCCGTGCCCAGGAGGCTCACATACAGCACGCGCTTCTGCGTACATGTACACGCGCACACACACACACGTACACGCACACGGCCCCACGAGTGCCAGGCAGCGGTGGCAGACACACAGCAATGCATAGTGACGGGTATACCCGAGGAGGCAGCCCGATTCGGCACCTGATCCAGCACCCGTTTGGGATTGGGTGGGTAGGCGGGCGGGCAGGCGGGCGGAGGGGTGATGAAGGCAGACGATGGCCCTAGGTTGGCAGCCGATAGAGCTGGGAGAATGGAGGGAACAGATGCTCTTTGCCCAGCCTCCCTCCCTCCCTCTTGGAGATCAGTGCCAAGCTGGGGGGATGGGGAGAGGGGAGGATGGGGGAAGGGTGGCATTTGGAAAGCTGGCAGGCGGGGGGTGGGGGGTGAGGGGGTAGGGGGGGCTGGGTCCGCCCAGGCTGGGCCGTGCCGGCACTGGCTGCCGCCTCTCCACTCTGCCATCTGTCTCGCTTCTCTCCCCACCCCCTTTCTCTCTCTCTCTCTCCTTCATCCACAGCACACCGAAAAGAAAACAGGGTCCTCATTCCGCCCACCCCCAACCTCTGCCAGACCCCTTCGCCTCCTCCCCACAACTCACCACACCATACCACCACCAAGCCATCTGTGCTCTCTCCTCCTGGCTCGGTCACCTTCTTTCACTCGCCTTCGCCCTCATACCAAAACAGGTGCAATGCTTTAAAAATATATATACACATATATTTTAAAAAGGAACTTAAAAAAAAACCCCACAATTTTCTTTGAGAATGTCCCATCCTTCTGAGCCTGGGTCCTTGGTGCCAATATTTATGGAAAGCAGAGGGAGGGGACCCTGTCCTCAGCTGGTGCCCATGAATCCCATGCCAGGGAGGAGGGGTGGCTGGGGTGGGCTAGGGGTGGGCTGGGGTATCGGGAGAGCTCTCTCCTCTCTCTGCGCCTGTAGTGGTTTCTTTTTTTTCTCCTCTTCCACTTCCGGAGCAGATTCAAATAGATCTAGAGCCTTCCCCACCCCCAGTTCCCAGGGCCCCTGTGCCCTTCTCTCCCTGCTTTTGATTTTATTCCTCGATCACCCTTTCCTTTTTTTTGGTGTGTGCGTGCGTGTGTGTGTACGTGTGCGTGCGCGTGAGTGTCTGCATCCATGGCGGTGGGCACCGTGCCAGCCACCACACCGCCATCTGCGATGCCTTCTGCAGCCTCCGCTTTCTCCTTGCCACCTCCAGCCCCCAGCTCCCCTGCACCCCAGCTCTCCACCCCCCATCATTAATTAGCTACTGAATTAATTAAATCATGAATGCTAATTAACATTCCTACAGGGCAGGCTGCCAGGCTGGGAGGGCAGCGGGGGTGTGAAGAGGGGATTGGGAGATTGGGATGGGGGAAGAGGAAGGAGAGCCTGTCTGCTTAGAAGAGCAGGGGGGAGACGGAAAGAACCCAAAAGAAGGACGAAGGAGAAAGAGGGTAGAGTGATGAGACATGCGTGTGGAAAATGGGGTGTAAAAACAGAGTCCAAGGGAGTGCAACCCAGCCCTTCCTGCCCAAATAAGACAGCCAACTCCTCCTCCTCAAGCTTACCTTCCATCCCACGACGTATATACTCCTTAGGTGGGGGACTCCAGCAGCTTTCTTCCCGTTTCTTACAGAAAATCAACTCCAAACCAGAGTCAACAGCTACTACCTGTCAATCCAGCCACAATGATCCTTAGACCAGGTCACCACCCAGAGGAAGCTCTGGGCTCAGAGAAGCCCATGTTGACTTGTCTTTCTCTACCTCTCTGTCAAGGTGAAGGGGACAATCTGTGAGCATCTGCTGCAGGGAGGCATGGGGACTAATATGGGGAACCCTGAGGGGTGTCCATTCAATGGGAATTCAATAGCAATTAGCAAAAAACCATTGGCACCGCCTGTAAGGCTGCGCTAGGGAGACTGTGATAAAAGATTGCCTGCCTTTGGGATTCCAGAGTAGGAAGAGTAGAAACACTCCTACCCACCTCGAAGGTCAAGAATTTGTGACCTTTGTAGAAAGAGTAAGGGCCACCTGACTTGCAATTGTTACTGTTTTTAGAGAAAGAGAGATGCCAGTGTAGGGAAACTTCTTTCTGCGGGTGCTCTATGAAACACTAATCTGATGGGCTGTTCCTTAGAAAAATGGATTCCATGATCAGATTTGTTTGGGAAATTCTGTTTATTCCCCCTCTAAGAGATTCAAAATGCATAATGGTGTGTTAAGGCTCTGAGAAGTCCTGTGAAAAAAGAAAATGTTGAATGTGTTTAACCCACAGACACTCAAACTCATTGGGCCATGGAACCCCCATTTTTATATTTTCTAATTTAATTAATTTTACTCACACAGAAGCAGTGTTCCAGTTTGGGGAAAGCTCTCTTAAGTGATCAGGTGTGGTTGTGGCCTGAAAGCTGGCCGACAGACTAGCTGGCCCCAGGTCAGCTGCCTCCTAATAGTCCACAAATAAAGGAATAGCACCCAGGCTCTGGTCTTCTGAATGGAATACACCAGCCATAACAATCTTTAGAACCACAGACCTATATTTTTAAGAGCTGGAGAGAGACCTTAGTAACCATTTGATTTTATAGTAGAAGCAACTGAGACTCAGAAAGGTGAAGTGATTTGCCCAAGGTCACAGAGCCACTAGATGATAGCACTGACATCAGGACAGGGATTTCCCGACCTCTAAAATAGGCAAAGACTTAAAAGTCTGGGACCAGGCTGACATGGGATTTATCAGTTACCTATGCTCTTAAAGAGCTTCACCCAGACCCCTTCCCTCTGTGGACGGAGGCCCGGGCCTGTTCTTTACCACCACTGCCCTCTGTCTTCATCCCCACCTTTGGAACCCTGCAGCCTCTCCCTGCCTCTGGAGAGTCTATTCTGTCTTCCTGTGGAAGTGGGGATGGGGGCAGGAGTTTGTGTTCCACAAAAGCTCCTAAGTGTTTCTGATACCATGGATTCAGAACTTGTCTTCTAGGGTGCCCCCATCCCTGCCCCCCACTATATACTATTGGTTTCAAGCCAAAGCTTCTACTCCCCCATGACCTCAATCTCCTTCTGGTCAAGAAACCTCAAATGCCTCCTGGGACATCTCCTGCTGTATTCCTAGCAACCTTCCCTTTGCCTGTCCTCACTTTGGCGTCTGGAGTCCCTGAGGTCCCTTAACCTCTCCATCAGAGTCCTCGAGAGGATAGGCTGTCTTCGAGCTGGAGGGACACCTGACTCACCAGTGAGGAGGCCCTGGAGCCAGTTTCAGAGACATCCCGGGGCCCACAGCCTCTCTGAGCTTCTGAACATCCATCCTCCCGCCACAGTGTGAGCCCCTCTTTTCTCTCAAGGCCTTTGGGGAACTTAGAAACAATGGAGAAAGGTGGGAGTCTAGCTTATTTCAAAGTTGAAGAACATTACCGAATTTTTTTTGCTTTCTGGGTCCTACTGTGTGAGCCAGCCCCACTTTCCACCCACACTCCCCCATGGGTAACCCCCTGACAACTTCATAAGAATGATGACTCTCTTCACAAGATAACTCACCACCCCATTTTAAAGGGAGAATAGCTTTGAAATACAAGTTTGATTTGCCAAAGAGATTTACATCCAAAGATCCAGGAATGATGAGGTCCTTCCTTTGGATCTTTAAAAGTCTATGCATGTGCCAGCTGACCCCATTTCCTCCTTCCTTCCCGTGTTTCTGATGGGACAGCCCTCTGGCACGTGACAGAGCCACATCAGAGTGTGACCCACTGTCCACCTGCTAACTACACCTCTAGCTGAGGAACCACCCAATAAAGGGAGGACAAAGTGGAGTCAACTACCCAACTAGAGAGCCAGAGGTAAACCTAGATGTTCTCACAGGACACATTTTTTTTTTTTTTTTTAAGATTTTATTTATTTGAGAGAATGAGATAGAGAGAGCATGAGACGGGGGAGGGTCAGAGGGAGAAGCAGACTCCCCGCTGAGCAGGGAGCCCGATGCGGGACTCGATCCTGGGACTGCAGGATCATGACCTGAGCCGAAGGCAGTCTCTTAACCAACTGAGCCACCCAGGCGCCCACAGGACACATTTTTTAAAGAAAGTATTTCAGGGCTGCTTTTATTATTGGGTGTCATCTCTGCTAAATTACCCCCCTCTCAGTGGTCGGTGACAAAGGCCAAACTCCAGCTCTCTAGGGTCAGGGATTTCAACCCGGTTCACTCTCCCTGCTAGAGCCTGTTATAGTTCTCGAACACCCAGGGCCTGAGCCACTGTCAGTAGCAGAGGCTCTCCAGAGCTGCGATATAAATGATGATTATTCTATTATCAAATAACATTGCCAAGCCTGGCTGGCTCCCTACAACGGTGGCGGCAGAGGCGAGCTCCAAAATTCAATATTCATAAACTGTATATTGTCTTCTAGAACCATCACTCTCCTTGACAGCCACTCCCTAAGCCTCCACCATTAGCAGCAAAGAGGGAGATACTGGTTAGTGATGGCCCTGGTGGGGCGGGCGGGGGGGGGGCGGGGGGCGGCAGAGGGAAAAGCAAAGGGGCCCAGAAATCTTGGGGAAGATGAAGTCCTCAGAGCCCACCACTTCTACAGCCCCCAACACAAACCAGCCTACTCTGACCCTTCAGGCTCTGTCCTGACCTGTCCTTCTGGAGGGTTAATCTGAAACAAAACTGCCCAGAAAAATCTAACAGGAAGGGGGCCTATAGTGTAGTCCCATCTCTGCCACACCTTCGATGGCACTTCACTTCCCCCTATTCACATGAAAGAGAAGGGAAGGTGCCTACACTTCAGTCCAGCACTAACCTTCTCTAATACGGCAGCTTAGCACGTCTTCTAAAGTTACTGTCGTATTTCTTTTAGGTCCTGAGCACCCTCACAGAAATAGGGTCATGGGAGTAAGTTTTCTAGGAAAATGGTTTAAGACGTTGAGCCCCAGACTTAAGATTAAACCAGATCTGCTCTACACCCCCCAGGGCCTTTGTACTCTCTGTTTTCTGTGCTGGTATGCATCTCCTCAGACAGATGCATAGCCAGCTCCCTGCCCTCCTCCTGCTCTTTGCCCAGGAGGCCTACCTGACTGCCCTACTTAGTACTGATGCTTGTCCCCACCCAGCCCCTTTACCCTGCTCTACTCTTTTCTTCCATTGCATCTATTACCTCCTAACATATAATTGACTTATTTACATAATGTTTATTGTTTATTTTCTATTTCTTACCTCTGGCATGTAAACTCCACCAGAGTAGGGATATTTGCTTTATTCATGAATATATCCCAAACACCAATAACAATGCCCAACACATAGAAGGTAGGTGCTCAATAAATATTTGCTGAACAAATGAAGCTAAGGTTAGAATGGTTCATGTTTTGGTCAGACCCACCTGCCTACTTCTGCATTTGGGGCTGGGGCAGGGAGAGATGGTTTGCCATTTCAGTGCTCTCCCCCTTCTGGCAGGATGGCTGGTGAATGCCCCATGTCCTCCTCCATCCCTATCACAGCCTGAAGAACATGCCACTCAGGAAAACCTGGATATTTAAGTGGGATGTTTACTGCTGAACCCCAAGCACCTGCCTGACTTGCATTCAATCAGGTCATTTAGCCCTCCTCCAGACTTCAGTGTCCCTCTCAGGCCATCCCAGACTTAAAAGCCCAATCTCTAACACCATGATCCTCCAACCTGAGTAGGCCTAAGACTCACCCGATAAGCTTATTAACGCTTACTAGCAGACTACCTTCCAGAGACTGATTCAATTAAATGTGGAAGGACCCAGAAATATGCATTTTTAAAGACTCTCCCCAATCCTCAAGGTGACTGTAATGACAGGTGTTGTTTGGGCCACACCATGAGGATCTCTGGTACGGACAGAGAGCTAGCAGACTTATTACATGAACTTTATTGCTCTCTCTTCTCTGCTTCTACCTAACTCCAGTATGTGGCTCTGCACAGGACGAGGACCAAAAGTAATGGATCTGTGCAGTGGACTTGCCATTTTCTTTCCGTCAGAGCTACAAAAATTTAAGATAGCCCTTGGAGAAATCTGGGGGAAAAAACGAGGAAGTAGAGGAGAGCGGCAGTGTGGAGCTAAGGTGAAGCATGTCTCATGGGTAAGGCCATGTCCCAGAGTGTCCTGACTCTGTACTTTCTATTTTTGACAGGCTCTTTGGCCATTAGGTGCTAAGTTTAAATATCTCATCTTGGAAAGTAAACTGATGAAAATGAGCATGTCTAGACTGATGGAAGTCTGTCCATTTTATATGGGGAAATCTAGCATAAGCCAGGGGAGTGGCCTAGGCCTCAGCTCAGCTGGAGTGCTTCCAAGTGCCAGACCCAACATAGACTATCGCCCAGACAGGCTCTAATGGACAGAACTGAAGGGTACTCAACCTTCCCATCATCAAGGACACTACTCCTTGGAGCAACTCTGCCTGTCTGGGAAGGGCGACTGTTAAGCAGATGTTCCCAAAAGGATGACACAATTACCATCAATTAAATCTTAGCACAGAGGTTCCTGGATCCTCTAAGATTAGAATCTTGGAACAATGGGAATAAGCCAGCAGCAAGAAGGGGTATCATGGCTGTCCCCGGGTTCTAGGAGCAAGATGAGGGCTCTGGGAGCCTAGTTGTAAAGGCATCTAGGTAGAGGAAGCAAAAAGGGATGGGGAACACACCCATTAGGTCTTCTTTCTCTTTCTTCTTTGGCTCTTCCACTTTTTGGGAAACTTGCTAAAGGCAAGCATTATTTCTGCCCATTCCATAGACATGGAAGACTGAGTTACTCAGACATAATTTAATCCCAGGACAACTAAAAAGGAGCCCTGGGTCCCCTGCACCTCCACTAGGTTAATCTTGTAATTGTCTGTCATCCGGAGGTCTCTCGAGGCCAACTAGATTTCCTTCCACGGTAATAATAATAATAGAAACCAACATTTACTTAGCACTTCCTCTGTATCAGGCATTATGTTAACTCATCTAATTAAACAACTCTGAGATAGGGACTATCATTATACTCATTCTACAGATGGAGAAACTGAGGCAAGGAGAGGTCAGCTTTGAGAGGAGTAGATGGAGTTTCAGTCAGGCAGCCTGGGCTCCAGAGCCCATTCTCCTAACTACCTGGCTCACCCACTGATTCTGGGCCTAGAGATGGGATGGGAGTTGCCCTAAGTGAAAGATTCAAGACTAGGTCTAAGTCTCCTGAATCCCAGGGCAGTGCTGGAATGTGAGTTCTTCACCACAAAACCAAGAACAGAAAAGTCAGTGGGATTTACACACACCCTCAGTTAGAGGAACTTTTAGGCCCTCTAGCTAAGTTGATTCCCTAGCATCCTATTCTAGAAGCTTTGAGCCTGGGATACTTCGAGTCCAGGGGGTCTCATGTTTATATATTTCACTATCATTCAGTTAATGAACACAAGGAACTATGAGCAGATTGTTGTTACACAGTATAAAGTATAAGGCAAAGATATGCAGAAGGCAGAGCAGAAAGGGCCTTCACATATATATACCACCTATACCCCTTCTGCATATGGAAACATTATCCTGAAGGCTATCAAGAGAAACGGAAAGATTTAAGCAGGGGAATGATGGTAAAATTTGTGCTTCAGAGAGATGACTTTGGTGGCTCATCAGAGGCTAGATTCGAATGGGGATGAAACCAGAGGCAGGGATAACAGGAGGCTGTGGCTGGTTGAGGTCAGAGGTGACTAGAAACTGAGCAGAAACAGTGGTAATAGGAAAGGGAAGTTAAGGGGCGCCTGGGTGGCTCAGTCGGTTAAGCGTCTGCCTTCGGCTCAGGTCATGATCCCAGCGTCTTGGGATCAAGCCCACATCGGGCTCCCTGCTCAGTGGGGGGCCTGCTTCTCCTTCTCCCTCTGCCGTTCCCCCTGCTTGTGTTCTCCCTCCCTCTCTTTTTGTCAAATAAATAAATCTTAAAAAAAAAAAAAAGGAAAGGGAAGTTAAGATCAGCTTTTCTTAACTGGTGGTATATAAGGATGAGTGAAGAAAAAGATGCCGGAAGACGCTCAGGTCCCATGTTTGGTGATCAGGAAGAGAATGGAATCACCTACTAGGAGAGTGAATAAAAGTAGATTTGGTGGGGAAATAATGGAGTTAGCTTTAGAAATTAAGCTAAAAGTCTGAAGTTAGAAGTCAAGCTAAAATAAAGTTTGTTTACGGGCGCCTGGGTGGCTCAGTCGTTAAGAGTCTGCTTTCAGCTCAGGTCGTGGTCCCAGGGTCCTGGGATCAAGCCCCAAATTGGGCTCCCTGCTCAGCAGAGAGCCTGCTTCTTCCTCTCCCACTCCCCCTGCTTGTGTTCCCTCTCTAGCTGTCTCTCTCTCTGTCAAATAAATAAATAAAATCTTTAAAAAAATAAAATAAAATAAAATAAAGTTTGTTTAGATCATCGAGGTGGACACACCCATCAAGCAGATTTTTTTAAAGTTTTTTTTTTTTAAGATTTTATTTATTCATTTGAGAGAGAGAGAGAGAGAGCACGAGCAGTGGGGAGGGACCGACAGAGAGGGACAGAAGGAGAGGAAGAAGCAGACTTCCTGCTGAGCAGGGAGCCAGACATGGGGCTTGATCCCAGGACCCTGGGATCATGACCTGAGCCGAAGGCAGACGCTTAACAGACTGAGCCACCCAGGCGCCCTTTTTAAAAAGATTTATTTATTTATTTATTTATTTATTTTTATTTTTTTAAAGATTTTACTTATTTATTTGAGAGAGAGAATGAGATAGAGAGAGCATGAGAGGGGGGAGGGTCAGAGGGAGAAGCAGACTCCCCGCTGAGCGGGGAGCCCGATGCGGGACTCGATCCCAAGACTCCAGGATCATGACCTGAGCCGAAGGCAGTCGCTTAACCAACTGAGCCACCCAGGCGCCCTAAAAAGATTTATTTTTAAGTAATCTCCACACTCAACGTGGGGCTCGATCTCACAACCCTGAGATCAAGGGTCATGTGCTTTACTGACTAAGTCAGCCAGGCGCTCCCAGCAAGCAGCTTTTGAATAGAGGAGTTGGAAATTCAAGGAAGAAATCTGAGCTGAAGATAGAGATGTAGCAATTATTAGGAAATTGGTGGAGTTGAATCCTTGGGAATGACTGCTGTATCACCCAGGGAGAAAATGCTGAGTGAGAAGTAAAGAAGAGGCAGACTCTTAAAATAACATCTAAGGGGTGGAGGCAGGGCCTGCCCCAAAAGAGACCAAAAAGGAACAGAATGATACAAAGACAGACGGGAGACTATGTCACAGAAGCCAGGGAGAAGAGTTTCAAGAAGAAGAGGTCAACAGGTCAAATGCTGAGGTCAACGATGTTTGGACAAAGATCTTGGGACCACCCGAATCTATCCCACGCAGGCTGCTGACAGAAAACACTGCTTAGCACTGCTGTGTTTCATGAGCCCCCTTTTAATGCCACTGAATAACAAAAACAATTTCCTTATTCACCTTAAGGTTTAGTAGAGAATCGCCAGGATAAGGAGCAGGGCAGGGTCACCTGGAAGTCTCTTGAGGGCCAAGACCCACATCTAAGGTAGGAGCTCATGCACTAGACCCAGAACCCTGAAACTGTTGCTGACCCTCTGAAGACAAATCCCCCTGAGCCTCAGTTCCCTAATCTATAAAATGGTTGTAAAATGGTCCAAGTGCTTGTGAAGACTAAATGAGCTAATTTTCCTGATGAACACATCCTACACTGTAGCTGGCTCTTAGGAGTCACCTCATAAATGCGAACAGTCATTTCCTTCCTTCCTTTATAGGCTTTAAAGACTTTTAAGGCTGCAATCTTACACAATTCTTACAACCTAGAGAGAAATGGGGAAAACCGGCTTTAGAGAAGTATAGTGCCTGGCCAAAGGTCACCCAGAAGATTAGCTGCAAAGCCGAGACCGGAACCTAGCACTGCTAAGGCTTAGTCCAGGGTTTTGTCATCTACAGCACACAAATGCCCAGAATCCTTTTCTAAGTAAATAATCCCTCTTTCATTAATCATTACATCTTGCATAAACCCAAAGCTTTAATACAGTAGCCTTATTCCTAACTGGACAAGCCTATAGGAGAATTCACTCTAGGGAAGCTGAGCCCTCAGAATCCTCTTGGCCTCCGCCATGATGACAGAACCCAGGACCAAGCACAAAAGCAAAGGAACCCAAGAACCCTATTTCTCAGATCTCTTTTTGCAAACATTACCTACTACTAGATTTACCCTTGACCTAGAAGCTGAACCCAGCGAAGCAGACTTCCAAGATCCTTTTACTTGGCAGAACCCCTTCTCAGTCAGAAGATAGGGCCCAAGGCTCCAATGTCCAGGGCTCACTTTCATCACCATCCTTCATTTGTTTGCTTCTGAAATGCCAGCCTAAAATGTAGCATAAGGCAATGTCCAGCAGGTAAGCCATCTCTAAGGATATATGATATGTTAAATTGTGTTGGCGCTACAGAGAAAAATAAAGCAGGAAAGGGAGACGGAGTGTGTACGGAGGGAGGGGCAAGGGGCAATTTTAAACACAGAGAAGGTGACAATTGAGGAAACATCTCTTTCTCTGAAACAAAGATACCATCAGCTCAACACATAATCTGCAAGTCATTTAGCCTTTCTAGACTTCGTTACTTCATCTACAGAGCAGGGATACTTTAGAGGGTGAATGCCTCTGAATAGGGTGCTTTGTGGATAGGAACACATTATCCTTTAAGCTCTGCTTTGGAGATTTTCTGTTCCGCATACAGTAGCCCCCCTTATCCACAGGGGATATGTTCCAAGACCCCCGGTGGATGTCTGAACAACAGACAGTACCGAACCACATACATACCATGTTTTCTCCCCAACACACATACCTATGATAAAGTTTATCAATTAGGCACAGTAAGAGATGAACAATAACTGATAACATAGAACAATTATAACAATATACTGTAATAGAAGTTATTTGAATGTGGTCTCTCTTACCCTTCTTCTTCTTGGGATCCCGTGAGATGATAAAACACCTACGTGATAAGATGAAGCAGTGAGGGGAATGACACAGGTGCGTGAGGCGCATGAGGCTACTACTGACCTGATGGCACATGAGAAGGATCATCTTGCTTCTGGACTGCAGGTGGCTGTGGGGAACGGAAACCTCGGGAAATGAAACTGCAGATAAAGGGGGACTACCGTATTAATGCAGGGTAGACATTATTCCCTTTACGTGGCACAGGCAGGGCTGACTCCCCCAAATTCACCCAGATGGCAAATGGCAGAAGTGGGAGTAGAGCCCAGGCCTCTGATTCGTGGTCCAAGGTACTTGCCTCCACTCCAAGTGGCCTGGACGGAAGCCATAGGCAGGTCGCGTCTCATGACAGGACAAGGGTCTCCCAATGGCATGCGCCAGACTAATGATGGCATCTGCATTTAGTTCCCCGTTTCCCTCCAAGGACCCTCCAGCACTATAGACACATTTAAGAGCTGAGGGAATTTTCTGTTATTTCTTCAAATGATATAGCATCACTTCACCAAGGCCCTCAGAAGTGGCTTTCCTTTCATTGATAGACCATAGTCAGTCAACTAATATTTATCAAGGGCTTTGCTAATACCTAGCTCCAAGCAAGGAGCCAGCGTACCTATTAAACACACACACACACACACACACACACACAAAGATGTAATTGTAGGTAACTCAGTTCCTGCCATTAAGTTGTTTAATAGTAATTATTAATCACTTACCTTCCTCCTCTTTAGGCCATGCAACCTTTGGCCTGAACCCTGACTATGGGCTTTTGGGATCAGGAAAGGAGTCTATATGCCTGATTCCCATACCCTCCTCACACATCGTAGGTACTCGATAAAGTTATAGATTAACTGATCCAGCTCTCTGTAAGAAAACTTGGACTTCAACCTAGGTCTTATTATTCCCCAGTCACAGTTTTGCCACTGCACCATACCAGAATTGGGTGAATTCTCGTGAAGATCGTCCCTACCCCTGGGTGGGGCTGAACATGCTATCAAGGCTTCTGCTCCACCAGGAAAATTCCTTTTAGACACAGGCTGTGCTTGTTCCAGTATAAACTGACCTGAAGAGTTCTGCCTCCACCATAGTATCAGCTTTCCACATGATTCTGAGTCTACAGACAACTAAAGTGCAGCACCCCCCCCACTACCACCCAGGCCTGGACTGAGGCTCTGAAATCTCCCCGACATGTCTAATGGATTCGCTCAGCTGATCTTACATAGGACCTTACACAAATGGTCTGCTCCAGAGCACAGCCACTATCATAATGACTATCCGAACATGCCCGACTCCCTTCCAAACTGAATTCCTCCATAAGAGGGAGTTCATGTCCTATCCCAGCACCTAGCACAGTGCCTAATGCAAAAAGCAGAGCTCCGAGAGAGTTAGTGCATGCCTAGCAAATGCTACCTGCTGCAGATACCGCTGCCCAAACTGCCCACGCCTGGAGTCACGTAGGGCCTTCTGCAGACACACGTGCTTCTCTTACCCATTATGTCACCTGGGAAGGATACCATGAGAAATCAAACTAGTTAGCAGTCCTTAGCTGGTGTCATTTATTTACTGTCTCCCAGCAGAAATAAGGCCTTTTGGGAACAGGAGGAGGAAAATATCAAATATTATTGAGAAAGGCAGGTAAAGGTCCAGAGCACAGGGTGCCACAGTGAAGAGGGATCTGGCAGGCATCCTCGTCAGCGCAGGCTACAGCAGTCCCTGACAGAAGCTCAGAGAGGAGAGTGGGTAGGTGTTGCCAACTCCACCCATACAGGGCAATCTCTGCACAGAAGTTAGCAGTAGGAGAGCCAAGGATTCCCAGACACTTGCATCTTTTTGCTGATGCCAGACTGTCAGCCTTGGACCTTCCAGTTTCACCTCTTCTTTTCTTCCCTCTGCAGATGGCAGAAACATCCCAAAGGCCAACCAGCCATTTTCCTCTCAGCAGCTCCCAGTGAGGAGCAAAACAGAGTTGGCCAAGAGGATACTGGCTCAAATCAGCCTCATCCTCTTGGAAGTCCTGGCCAACCAGAGCTTGCGGGCACTGAAGGAAATAAGGGGGAGGGAGTAGAGGAGCTCAAAATACATTTCTCATTGCTTACAGCCAGAGCTGGATCCAGGATCACTGGTTTTCTGCCAGCCTGGCAAGACATTCTGATAAGCTGGTCAATTAAGTTTCTCCAACAGAATACTTCCTCCTATCCTGTACCTCTGTAGGGTTCCTGCCCCTATTATCTCTCTATACACAAAGAAAGACAAAGAAGAATGGGGGGGGAAGGGGCAGCACGTTTTTTGTTTGTTTGTTTTTTAATAAAGAATGAAAAAAGACTAAATGTAGGCTGTTAGAAAGGAAACTGGGCCAAAAGTAAAAAAAATCTAAATCTGAGGCCTGGCTCTGCTACTCACACCCTCTGTGACCTTGGGCTGGCCATTTCACTTCCCTGAGCCCAAGTTTCCTCATGCAAAATAGGGTGCTGGCCCACATGATAACCACATGCACTAAGGTACCTTCCAAAGGCGAGGAGCTACAAGAAAGGCTTTATACTTATTTTTATCCTTTGTAAAAATCCTAGAATGGAGTTATTCTCTTTATTTTGCAAACGAAGTAACTGAGGCTCAGAGACGTGACTTGCCAAAAGCTCTGCAGCTAAGAAGTGGCTGAATTTCAGTCAGTTTTTTTCAGATCCCAAAACCCACTAAACCATATGCCGTTATTAAACGATCTTCAAACTCCCTTTCAGCATTAGAGCCCCGAAATTTCTTGAATGATCCCTGAGAATTTTTTTCTTCATTTATCAGTCGATAACATCAAGATCTGGAAGGTAAATTGCCCAAACGGCACTTTCTATAGCCACGGAAGCAAATCCTCCAAATTATTCAAGGACTCTAGATCCGCAGGGCTGGGAAAGACCTCTTAGCCCTCCACATATCTGCTCTTCCATTATTCACACAGGAGAAGAATCAAGAAAGGCCTTAAGGAATAGAAAGAAGGCTTTCTAAATTCGCCACCTCCTTTATTTTTCCTCTAATAACTATTAAGGCAACTGAACCTGTTAATGTAGCAAACAATGTTTTTTTCTTCTCATTTAATTTTAGTACTGTTTGTCTTTCTTTGTTGTTTATCCCTGTGTTTGCGATCCAAAAGTCAGTAAGGCTTGAGGCTGCCTTATCATTAGGGCAGGCCCTTTCACTCTGGGTGCTAGTCAATGCTGCCCTATAAACCAAGAGGCCTCTTGACAAGCTGATGATGATCCCACCGGTTAGTGCATCTACTCAAGGTAGCCGGACTCACACATTCTAAAAAGATTACAATAGGAAGAAATCATAGCTATGAAACAAAGAAAGCATTAAAATAGCAAATAAACAATGTGTTAAAAAAAAGTGTTATGTAATTCTTTGACTCGCCTCTCCCTGTGCCAATAGGTAATTGAGAGAAGCATTCTGGCTGTAAGCAGGGTTATGCCTAAACCATTCCAGGCATATTAACGACTGCGAAAGGGGCTGCAGACAGGCATGAGGACATTCCAGAAGAGACACAAGACTTAGACAATTCGATTCTTTAAAAAAAAAAAAAAAAGAAAAAAGGTCTATGTATCTCAGAGAACAGGCCCAGTACAGAGGTCAGAAATAATAGGCGAAAAGTTACCCTAGAGTTTAATCAAAAGAGATCTGTCAATATTTGGCTTGTTCTGCAAGAGACCATCCAGAAGAAGCAATTAACATAAAGCAAATTCGGGGGAAGAGCTGCAGTGTGTCCGGTACTGGCAAGGGAAATGTCACTCTCGTGCACTGCTGGTGAAGTACAAACTCATTTAGCCTTTCTGGAGGGCAACTTCAGTGTCCATTAACATTTAAAACTTCTATCCAGCAATTCTACTTCTAGGCATCTATGAGAAAAACAATTCAACATTCTTCACAATAGTAGTGTTTATAATAATTCCTATCACCAGCAAAATAGTTGCATGAGCTATAGGTATTATGTAGCAATTAAAAAATTGAAAAGGATCTTTAAAGACCTAGAAAGACTTTCATGATACAATAATTTAAAAAGCACGTTACAAAACCCTATGTATAGGGTGCTCCCATTCATGTAAAAGTAAAATAACAACTACAAAACACTCAAAAAAACCATATATTTCTGTACATACATAAATGCATGGAAGAGGGCCCAGATACATACAAATCTGGTAACAGTGGTTATAAGAATTGAGGGCGTGAGATCAAGGGAGTTTCAGTTATCTGTACTATTTGAATTTTTTGTTTTAGAAATGTATTCATGTGTAATGCATGACAAGATAATAAAATAAAAAACCTAAAAATGAACATAAATACCACCTTTATATATGAAACAAAAGACATTCAAGACACGTTTTAGTGAAAAAAGGAAGTTTACCAAACAACAGGCAGAGTATGATCTCACGGTTGGGGTGGGGATAGAGGTGAATAGACACCAGAGGAAGACGCCTGGGTTCAAATCTTCATTCTGCCACTTAATGGTTCCTCAATCATGGGCTCACTGCTTGATCTTTCCAAAGCCTTGCTTTAAGAATTCCCTAGCTCATGGGGTGCTATGAGATTTAAGTGAGAATGTTTAAAGTACTTTCTAAAAGCCTGGCACAGATAAGCACTCCATAAATGGTAGCCATTATTTGTATTAATAATAATAAATTCAGTATCAAAAATTGGATCCCTGAGATCATTTCAAAGAGAATCTTTATGACACTTGATTATGATTTAGTCTTAACATTAATCATTATTATTTTTTAAATTACTAATTCTGTGAGTTTCAGTCATTAAATTTTAGAGCTGGAAAGGATCCCGAGAGTTCATCTGACTTGGTGGTTGTTCCCACATCTGCCGGCACAGTAGAATTAGCTAGAAAGCTATTACAGGTGGGGGAAGGGGAGGAGACATTCTAAGGCTCCTTTTCAGACCAGATTAGAATTTCTGGAGGTGGGATTGAATGATTTCTATTTTTACAAACCTTCTGTAGCTATACATATGCTTATACATGCATAGAACACCTCTGGGGAGGGAAATGAGGGACAAAGGTGGAAGGAAATTGCATTGTGTTCCCTTTGGTAGTGTCTGAATTTTTTACCTATTCAAAAAATAAATCCTTTTAAAAAATTAAATAATAATAAGCTTCCTTAGGTGAATCAAATGCAGTCAATCCACAAACCAGAATGGGGGTCTTTATCCTTTGCTCCAGAAATTCCACTTCGGAAAATTGCAAGATTTAAGTATAAAGATGTGGATATCCATCACAGAAGGAAGAAACAATAACAACAAACCTGGAAACATCCTAAATGTCCAACAATAAGAAATGGTTTCACAAATTATGGTACATCCATGTTAGAATATTACATGTTCATGAGGTGTTCTTTAACCTGATTTTTAATAGCATAGGAGAATATGACACAACATTAAGTGGACAAAATAGGATGTAAATGGGCACGAATGGCCTAATCATAATTCCGGAGTGGGAAGATGCTGGGAAATGTCTACGTGAGAGTGAAAGGGAACACAGTACAGACAACAAGCCTGTGCCCTGTTCTCTGCACTCTGCTGCCTCTCCTCAGGCCTGGCCCCTCTTTAGAAACTGGCGTCAAACCCCATCAAGGAGCAAGGACCCTGTTGAGTTGCCTACCTTACTTGTCACATAATTCATTATCTTACTCACTGTCACGCTTTTCATAACTTTAAAAAATAAGTGGTCCCTTCAGAGGAAAATATTCGCCACAACTAGGAATGTCACAGACTCTAAATCAACTGTTAAACCTCGATATATGGCTGTATGTTCATCAGCATTTGCTGAGGAGCTGCAAACATGTAAGGGTTTAGGCTAGTGCTCTGTGTGTCCCACTCTAAAGACCTGGTTTTTCCAGGAGCCACCATCTCTGTGACAGATCAGACACAGATATAAGAAAGAATAAGTAACAATATAAGAGGACACAAGACCAGCACAGGCCAATAGGTGCTAGAGGACCACACACACATTGATACATACACACAGGCTGACTTACTGCACTGTATCACACTCTGCGCGGCTTGTATGCAAATATATTTGAGTGAATTAATTACTGCAGTATAATGGCGGGGAACGCCGTCTAAGTGAAGGTTGGTTAGGGGTGTAGACAACACAGCACTTGCTCTCGGTGTATTTCAGACTCAAAATGGTTGGGAAACATTCTTCTAACCTGCTGGACTCCTCCCAGACTTGAGTTCTTGGTGGGGGGGGGGGGTGCTAAACAAGGGGGAGTTTAGAGCTGTATTGAATATAGTTTTCTTTACTCTTCAGAGAAGAAAAGCAATGACAAGCAAGATGTCCCTAATTTTTTCAGGTTGGGCCACAGTAGTGACTTTAATAGAATCCTTGGTGCCAGACCTACCCTTGTCAATCCATACCCAAACCTCCCTTCTCTGCTCTCTTACATGTAACTCCAGTTGTTCTCGTCTCTCTACCCCTTGCTCAAAGACAGACGCCATGGTAGCCATAAGGCACTCATCTTTCTGAAGATCTCACCAGGAATCAGTGCTCTAAACCTCCCAGCAAAGCAATTATCTGATTTAAGGAGAAGGCTCATCCCTAAAAAGTTGACAGGACCACAGAGAGCAAACTCAAAGCTCACCAGAATGCAATAAGTAAAGGGAACTGAGAACGAATCCTGAATTTTCCCATCCTGGATTTTCTTGGTTCTCCAGGACAGAGTACACACTTACAGATTAATATTTGTCTATTTAGAAAACACCTTCAAAGTTCATCATCTCCTCTGGTTTGGGGCAAACTTTAACCATTCTAGACAGGTAAGAATTTATCTCCCAAAGAGTTCCTTCAGCGGAGTACGCCACCGCCTTGCAAGGAGGAAGTTCTCCCTCATTACTAACCTAAAGCACTCCTATTGAAATTGAGATTTATTTCTTTGGAAGACATTCAAGGCAGCAAATTAGCATCCTCTGTATCATTATTTCTCAGGTTACTCATGCATGCTAATGTTTGAGACCCATAGCTCTACCTCTAACCTTTAGAGGCTTCAAGACACTTTCATTTCTCCCATTTTAATTATTCTAATTATTTTCCTTTTTAATAGGTTCCATTCTCCATGATTTCCCTTCTCTGTCTCTTCATACCTCTCTCGGGTTTCTTTCCACTTAGATTCTTTCCTCATCTACCCTTTATCCCCTTTCCCCCTACCTCCCATCCCAAAATCTCCTATCCTAGATGGACAGAAGCCTTGCTTTACCACCCCCTGCTTTTCTGACCCGGCTTGCTTCCCCGTAAGAATGTTAATTAGCATGTGGGATTTAATTAATTCAACAGCTAATTAAAAATGGGAGAGGAAGAGTGGGAGAGGAGGAGGGCAGGAGAGACAGAGCCCGCCTTAGTGCAGAAGGCACCGGAGATGGTTCTGGGTTGGCTGGCACCATGCCACCGCCCTCCAACCCCCCCTCCCATAGCACGCACAGCGAAGGGGGAGGGGCAAGAGTGAGGGGCATAGACTGGCAGAGCCTCTAGACAGAATCGTTCAGTCCTGCCGCTGCTTTGTGCTGGGGAGAGACAGAAAGAGGGAGAAAACGAGAAAGAAGGGGGAGAAACACGGACAGACCCACACTCAGGAAGAGCAAAAGAAGAGGGCATCGGATCCAATGACTCCTCTCCTCTTCAACACTGGATGAAGCAAAGAGGAGGGACTGTTCATCCCAAAAGAGCGAGCCAGCATCCTGGGGTTCCCTGGCTCCAAAGGACCACTGAGGACAAGATGGGAAAAGATAGGCACTAATCCTCTGGAGAAAAAGGGATAGCTTACTCTGACAACCAGAGACCCACTTTGCAGCCATTCTTCCCATACCTGCCTGTTTCCTCAGCATGTGCAGGCAATGAGGAAGATAGCTATTGAAAATGAGAGATGGGGGTGTGGAGGGAGTAGGCACAGATGGGCGACGGGGAGCAAGTGGACGAGGAGATTTAAAGGAAGAGGAATGAAAAGTGTTACGTGAAGAGGGAAGGGAGAGGTGGGAGAAGGCGAAAGAGAAGAAATAAATAATGGAGAAGGAAGAGGAGGAAGTCAGGGGCACAGCTACGCTTTGTTTGCCACGATGGATAAAGAGGGATGGAGTGTCCGAGCAGAGGACTTCCACATACTGATCCCACCCAGCCTAGGCCAGGCAGAGGGGGAAAGGCAGCAAGGCAGGGAGGGGCAGGAGCAGATCCTTCTGAGGGTCAACTAAGGTGCCGGAGACAGGGAACTCATCTCGCAGGACCTTCCTAAATACTGGATATTTCTGCCAAACCAGGAATTAATCAAAAGCAATGGAGAAAAGCTTCCAAATGAACAGAAAAGGAGGCTAGGATGACAGGAGGCTGCAGACCCGATTCCAGGAGCTCCAGCGGGGAGATGGGTGAGGAATGGGGTTTTTAGCACCACCCAGCTGGCTCACTAAGGGTATCATCTGATACTGAGGGAAATACATCCATTAGGGGGTTGATTTGAGGATTTGAGGGATGAGAAAGAGAGGAAAGGGGCTTCAGAAAGCACCCCTTTGGTGGGAGGCATCTAGGAAGCTTTGGAGCTTAAAGCCTTGGAGGGAATAGAGGAGGGCAAGAAGGAAGTCTGCCATCAGTGATAGATTACATAAGGCTTGACTGAAAGAAACAGAAGGAGGGTGTGAAGCCAGATGAAGCTTTTCTGGTGTTAACTGCCATAGAGCTGAATGCAATGGCAGATAGGGGTCATTGTAGCTAAGAGACAGGGTTTTCCTGGCTAGGAATTCTGATTTGATCTCTTTACCTCCTAGGGCTTCCTGCAAGAGCTAGCAGTGAGTGAATCACAATTGGGAGAGAGGAAGTAGAAACTCGGGGGCTCTTTATTCTCCAGAGCTCACCCATGGGGCTAAACCCAAGGCTGGCAGATGAGACAAAGCAGTTCTCAGGAAGTTGCTACAGGCTCAGTCAGAATAGAAATACATGAATGCTTTCTGAGCCTATTTTCTAGTCTAGGTTTAAATTAACAATAAAAAACTACATGGACATTTATTAATAGAGCCACAATGATGGTTTTACACTAGATTCCGGATCACAGGCATGAGTAGGAGGAAGCAGGTGGTCCATAGAACCTTTTGTTATTTTAGTGGGCCTGGAACTGAAGAGTTAGTTGCAAATGAGCAGCAAGGAAAGAACAGAGACCAGAGTTTCCAGCATCCACCACTTAAGAGCTGGAGCTCTAAGATAGTTTTGAGGGGGAGAAGTCTTAGGGGAAGGGGTATATTAGCAATAAGGTCAAATTAAATGTGGAATGGGAAATAGAAGCCAGGGCTTTGGAAATCCCCTACCTTGCCACTGTCAAGGCCTCTCCGACAGGCTGGACTGTGGAACACCCGAGAGGAATCTGGCAGGTGCCTCGGCTGGCCCACATACCCCAGCTCTCCCACTGCTAATGCTCTCCCTCAGCAGGCCAACCAAGGCTGGCTTAGCTTAGACATAAAACCTGACCTGCTGCTGGCTTCAAGGCTGTCAGTGACTCTGGGGATGAAATAGGAACACTGGTTTCCAAGAGGGAGTCAACAAAGCCAGACCTAGATGTCGGAGAGGATAGATATAGGCTCTCATGCCAGCTCTGCTAATGATTTATTCATAAAGTTTTGGACAAATCACTTCCCTCTGTAAGGCTTGAGTGAAAGAAACAAAAATCAACCAATTTTAGCTACAGCACCATAAGCACTAAGGGAAGAAACAGTTAAAACTTAATTTATAACTCTTCTAGACAGGTACTAAGCTGAAAAGTTCCTGCCATTCAGTGCAACAAATATTTATTGGGCCTTGCTTTTAAGAGAGGGACCTTAACAGGGATCACTGTCTATATTACATGAGTCCATGACCCTAACTAGAGGGTCTGAAAAAGGGCAGTAGAAAATTCAGCTGAGGAAACAAAGAGTCCACTGGCCTACCTGCCTCCATCAATATGCACACCTTAGGAAGGTGGGAGAGGCAGGCAAAAGAGAGGTTTTCACAGACACCTGCAAGGCTTGGAGAAAAAAGCTAAGGGTGTGGTGTTCTAGCCCCCATTTTCACTGAGGCTCCTTCCCGTGCTCTGCTGGGCAGGCAACTCTGCCTCTCTCCAATCTAGGAGGCAGCTTTGACCCACACATGCTAGGGAAGTGGGAGCCAGTCACTCTGGGACAGCCACATATGCTACGGAAGATCTCCTCTCATGGGGAAATGAAGGAAGGATGTCCATCCATGATTCCTAGGGCACACACAAGGCAAAGACTCAGCACTGTTGTCCAGAGAGTTGCTAGGATACTATTCATCCATAAAGATAATTCAGTAAGAGGAAAATTAGCCATCCTAGAAATGGGATAACCTTACAATCAACGGCACTGCTGAGTTAGCTGAGGGGTTGTATTGGTCACACAATGAGCAGTCTCCAGGTAAAGTTAAGAAGCCAGGTGGGGTAAGAGCTAGGGTAGTGGTCTGATGCATTTGGGCTATATTCTGGAAAGACTAAACAATAAAGGCAGCTATGGCTGAGAGAAAGGCAGACGTGGCAACCATGTCAACTTGGTTGAGATAAAGGAGACCCGGAATGGCAGGAGAAAGCAGCAGGCTGCAAGAGCAAACTGAGGTCCTATAGTCAGAACTGTGCTCAGCAGGCAGCCAGGATACCCACCAAGCAAGCATCACAGCTGTCCTGGCAAGAGGACCTTCTCAAGACTCAAAAGATCAGTACCAGGACATCTCCTGAGGGACCAGAGAACAGGTTTTAGAGCACCGTTTTCTTCCTGAGTCTTCAAATACAGGGTAACAAAAGCACGGCTATCCTTAGCAATCTAAACCAGAAGTTTTTTGGGGTTTTTTTGCTGAAGATTTTATTTATTTGACAGAGAGAGACACAGTGAGAGAGGGAACATAAGCAGGGGGAGTGGGAGAGGGAGAAGCAGGCTTCCTGCGGAGCCCTATGCGGGGCTTGATCCCAGGACCCTGGGATCATGACCTGAGCCGAAGGCAGACGCTTAACGACTGAGCCACCCACGCGCCTCTAAACCAGAAGTTTTTGGATAAAGCCCTTATTATCTGAATTCTTGTAACTCCCTATCTCCCATTGTCCCAGCACATGGAATCAAATTCTGTGAATTCAGATAACACAGTATTCCCTTGCCAGCTGAGCTCTCATCCAAATCCAAACACTGAATAGATCTGGACAGCAAAGGATACCTTTACTTTTCCACTTGCATTCACTTCCCTCAGAGCCCTGTCACTCTCCTGACCTAGCCCTCGACACTGACTCCTCAGTTCCCCTCACCCTGCTCTCTTCTCACCCACTCTCATCCACAGCCGCTTTTCATTAGGAGAGTCATCTGTAAGATGCCAACAGTAGAGGAGATAAAGAAAAAGAAAGGGCGTAAGGAAGAGTGTAGATTTTAGATAGGGGTGGCCGATGGAAACCCTGCAGACAGAGAGGAGAGAGAGAGAAATAGAGAAAGCAAGAGAGCTGGAGCGGGGGGGAGGGGAAGATGGCACTGCGGAAAAAAGAGCGCCACAAAATTAATTTGAGGACGGGAACAGTAGAGGAGACGTTGGTGGAATAACAATCAGGCAGTAGAGGGCTGGGGAAAGGGGGAGGGCGCGGTGGGGGGGTGGAGAGGAATGGTGTTGGGGAGGAGGGCCAGCATGCTCAGAAACAGCAGCACCACCTACGGGCATGGCGAAGGGTTACAGACAGCAACAAAAGAGGCCCCCACCTGGGCACGGGGAGTCTGGGGTACGGGTGGGGAGGGAGAAGCTATGGCTTCTGCCCTTCTCGGTAACCAACACGCAGGCTAGAAGAATAAATTCTATATGGCTCTCCTGGGAAAAGAGGGACTTAACAAGGTAAGGAGGGAGGACACAGAACTCCTGGCTTTTTCCATTCCAAGGGGGTTTCCCCCTTAGAATTCAGGCACTAGAAAAGGGTATGAAAGGGAAGGAATGCCAGGTACTGAAAGGAACGTGTGTGCTGCTGCTTCTTTCGTTAGCTTGACAAAGGATTTTATCTTTATTTCCAAGTGATTTCCTTTCCCCACTGGATGTTGGAGCACAGCTCCCTCCCTGGGGCAATGGATGCCCCTCATTCAGCTGCTTCCTCCCAGCATCGCCTTGCAACTCCCAACCATCATTAGAAACCCCCAGGGAGCCACCAAGCTCAGAGAAGGAAAAAGGAAGGGTGTCCCCCCACCCCCAACAGTCAAACAGACCTAGGAGGGGGCCAGGGTGGAAAGAATGAAAGAGAGAACGCAAAAGCTCTGCAGAGGGAGGAGAGAGAAATGTGATCAGTGGTATTTGTTGTACTTCCAGGGAGGAGGATCCGTCACATTTTTAATAATAATAAATACATGAAGACAGATTTGCCAGCACTGCTCCAGTTCCTTGGAAGCGTGGGGGAGGGGAGCCAATGCAGCTGCAGCACAGACCACTATCCCCCCCTCCTCCCCTCCCCCATATGATGGGCTCAGTATTGCAGCAGCCTCCCCCTCCCCCTCTAACCGCAGTCCTCCCCATCACAGCCCACCCTTTCCTGGTTCCTTCACACAGTTCTGCCTCTCCCTCCTCCACCTCTCTCCCTATCTACTCCCCCCCCAACCCCAGACTCTCTCTTTCCAGCACTGGTCCTCATTTAACACAGTCTTACTCCAGCTCTCAGAAACCCTAGTACCCACGGAGTCCGCCCCCAATCCTGAGGCCCTGCTCTTTCCTACCAGGGCCCTTCAAGCTGTTGGCAATCTCCCCATACAACACCCCCACGGAACTAATCCAGTACATTTCAGCATTTCCTGGATTCCACCAAAAACGGCTGGTTTTTTCCCCCATTTTTATTTCAATGTGACCTCCTTTCTCACAACCTTAAATGTAATGGCCATCAAATGTGCTTGTGTTCAGGGGGTGTCAGGGCCTCGGGACTAGGTGACTACTGCCACCTATTGACCCAAATTTGTTCAGGACAGACCTTTAATATACTTCTTACACAGCAATGCTCTGTTATTTCAAGAGCATCAATAGCTTAAACATGCGAAGGCACGGCTCTTGGGGCTTCTCTGAGACCCTCTCAACAAAGAGATCAAAGAAATACAAAAGCAAGACTGGGCAGAGAGCCAGAGCAGTGATGCCTTTCTCCATGCAGAGGCAGAAAGAGAGGCTGAGCATAAGAAATCATAGTGCAAGTTTAAGTCTCCTCAAGGGTCTGCAAGCAAAGAATAGGGGACAGAGTTCCTCTCAAGGGTTGTTTAAAATCTTGTGCATCACAATACGAATGATGTTACCAACAGAGAAGGCAGGAGTTCACGCACACGCTTCCATCAAGTTGGCCAAATCCTTCGATAAGTCTAAACATAGATCTGAGATTTACACACCTAATAGATTGCAGGGAGGATGAGGATACCCAGGACTGTTGCTGACTCTCACTCAATCTGCTACCAATCAGAACTGGAGATTGGACAGATAAACTGGGCTCTGTAAAGTGGCAGATTTACACCATGCAGCTCTATGGATTGGTTTAGCTATGTACTTTCCACCCACCCAAGGCAAGCAACAAGATGGGAAAGCCTGAACTCTCCATGGTACTGAAAATGGACATAATCAGATCATCCCTTCCTTATAAACAAAATATATTTTTCTAATTAAAAAATATATCCATGAAGACTGCTGTGAACTCCTGACAGACATCTCCCCAAGCCTTCATAAAACTGTAACAAAAATAGGCAAAACCAGGTCCTGGTCAAACCCTCTTCCCTCCCTCCTCAGATGAAAAACTAAGGCAGAGAGAGACACTAAATTACTTGACTACAGCAAGGCCAAGACTCTCTTTACCATCACAAAACTGAACGGGGGCTCATGTGCACTAATGACAGACATTACTTAGCGAACATTGGAAACGATCTGTTGTTAGCACTCCACTGAAGAAATCTGACATTCATGTGGTCTGAACAATCAGAACGGAATCTATGTGTAGGAATAAAGGATAGAAGAAAAGTGAACAACAGCCATAAAGAAACGCCGAGATTCTAATTCTCAGTTCCCCTGCTCTACTACTGTAATAGTGGTTTTCAAACTACATTCCATGGAGTTATAAAGGCTGCTTGGAGCTACTCAGAAATCTTGGGGAAAGCAGGCTATGAGAACATAGGTCTCCAGGATCCTTCATCCCCACTTTAACTAAAGTAACTTCACTTATGCCTGTTTCACATATTGCAAATCCCAGTAAAACTTTGTCAACAGTGTTTCTCTAAATGGGATTTGATGACCCTGGGGCAAATACTCTCAGAAATTATTTAATATTTTGTTGGAAACCTCTCTCAAATAGTGCCTATCATCTAGAAAACCAGGGATAACAAGATATCCTGGGATTAAAGACTGAATTGAATTAATATAAGATCCACAAAGGTAGGGGCTTTTGTTCGTTCAGTTCACTGGTATACCACCAAGAGGGCAGAACAGTATCTGGAACTTGTGGTTTCTTTGAAAGCAAGACCTTGAACAGAAATGGGGTAGTAGGGAAGGGGGAGCTAGAGGCTATAAACTACCTACCACTATTTTTAAAAAGGAAAAAAACAACCTGAAGACTTTCACGAACCCCAAGACATTTGAGGGCCTCCACACTCTGTTCTTCAAGCACTGGTTGTCTAACTTATGAGCCATGTAACCTTGGGCAAATTGCTTAAGTGTATCAGTTTCCTCACTAGCAAAATATAGGTGGTATATAATTCGTAAGGATTATGTGTAAAGCGCTTAGCTCAGTATGTAACACAAAGTAAGGTCTTAAAAAAGAAAAAAAAAATACTTCCTTTCCCTTGGCAGTTCCCATAACCCCAAAATCTTAATAAATTAGAAACAAATGCAGTAGTTAGTCCTAAGAAGTGAATGTGGGAATGTGGTGGTCCTAAGTAAAGCGTTTTTGAACTGAACCTCCTGTCGAGTTAGTTCAGCAGAAAGGGAAAAGAATCTCTAAATCTGTTCTTGCGGCTCTTTGCTTAGATTCACTGGAGCAAACAGAAGTATGAGGGTCCTGGGCAGGTCAGGCTCCCTCAGATCTGCCAAGGACTAAAAAGATCAAGGCCCCAGAAATAAGCCCATCCTAGAGGGGATCTTGGAGATTCAGTCTAACACATTCATTTTTCAGCTGAGGAAAATTAAAGGCCAGGGATGTTAAGTGATCTGCCCAAGATCAGAGAGTGAATAGGAGATAGTACTAGGTTGTCTCCTTTTTTTTTTTTTTGAAAGATTTTATTTATTTGAGAGAAACAGAGATGGTGAGAGAGCATGAGATGGGGGAGAGGGAGAAGCAGGCTCCCGCTGAGCGGGGAACCCATATGGGGCTCAATCCCAGGACCCTGGGATCATGACCTGAGTCGATGGCAGACACTTAACCAATGAGTCACCCACGTGCCCGTCTCCTACTTTCTACCAGGCTACAGTTGACTAAAAACAGACCCCGCCCAGTTGGGCAGACCAGTATAAATCCAAATTCATAGGAACTCAGAATCAACAAGGATTTAGTGATGTAATAACCTAATTATACCCCTTCTTCATGACACTACCCAGGAATGCAAACACAAAATTAGGTCTTCATGAAATCCCAAGCCCTTATGAAAACTCCAAGGCCTGAAGGATCTCCCACCAACAGAGGTCGTTCTATGGACAGAATATAAGATCTCAGATACATAATTCCTACCAGTCCCTTGACTTAGGCTGGTATTTCTGTGGGATTCTCATTCTTTTGGTCTTCAAGCTAGGAATATTCTATTTTTTGGCACTCCTTTGCAAGCTCTTTGTAAAAGGACCGGCCTTTACTGACTGGTAAACTGGGGCCTTAGTTGAGGGAGGGTCAAAAAGGCTACAAAACACAGGACTATACTGATTTTTCACTCTGCTATTCTCTCCAGATAAACTCTAACTCTGTAGCTGACCAAAGATCGGCCCTATGTTTATACTATTTTAGAAAGAAAAGAAAAACATTCAGAAGCAGAGACGAGAGTAACTTGTGGATGAGGAAAGGTTCTATATAGCTTTTACTACTGGCAAGCACCAAAGGAGGTTTCCTGAACCACCGATGCCACCTGGTGGCCAGCAAGACACATGAACAAAACAAAACCCACATACTTAAGATGACTTGAATTCAATTAAAACAAATCATACACGAAATTTGGGCAATGTGGGTTGGAAGAGTTGATTACACTACTCTGATCTCCCAATATTTTTTGTTAAATAACCAATTTACAGTTTCTGAAGAAAATATACTATCAAAGGAAACTGTATAAAGCCAAACTTCTCTTACTCCCCCTCCAAAATTTCATCTTTCCTTTTTCCCTTTTATCACCCTCTCACCAAAAATACCCCACACCCAGTGATTCCAGTCATACAATACATGTGCAAAAGGGGCTTTAATTCATAAGTAAAATCAATTTTATTAATTAATTAATTTTATTAATAAAGATCTTTCCAAATATCCAGAGCAAACAATGAATTTCAAGGAAAAAAAAAAACCTACATACAGTGAAATTAGAAGTATCCCAGGATGACAACAAATATACACATAAATATGTACACCCATAATCACCGTCGCCTCCGAAAACCTGAAAGGAAGGGAAATCAAGAATGAGGCAAAGGACAGCTGGAGAGGCTGAGGGGACAGAAAAAAAAGAACACCTAGAGAGAAGGGCTCAAGAAGGGTGGGTCCCCTGGGCAGTACTCTCTGCATCCTCCCAGGACAAAAGACTACAGGTAGGAATGAAACTGAACCAGGATAATGGTTCCTTCAAGTGGCACTTCCACAGTTCTACTTAAGGAGGCCTGAACACAAACTGTGGGAGCTTAGAGTTAGAATCCAGAAATCTTTTTTGTGAATGATGCTGATTTTCAACTTGACAAAGAAGAATAGCGAAGCCCACCTCTAAAGAGATCAATGCCCAGTAAGGAAGAGATACTAGGGGCGTTGGTGAGACCTAGGACAGCAAACCCAGACAGCCAACGTCCCAATTTGTACTGCCCACCCTGCACTTCACCATCCAAGTCCTAGCCATCCACTGACCTTTTTTCTTCCGACCTTTCTTTGGTATCTTCTTCCGCTTCTTAACAGGATTTTGATCCTGGAGACAGATGGAGAAGTGAAGGAATGGTAGTGTACTTCCAAGGGTTAACATCCCTCCCCACACTCTGCACGGTAATGAGCCCCAATCCATGTGGCTGAAATCAAGGAGGCTGTCTCCCACCACTGTACCCACCACCTTACCTCATCAAGATGAGGGGTTCCTCCTGTCAAAGCACTGATGTCACTGAAGTGTGTGAGAGAATGGAGCTGTGAGCTCATGACATTGGCCCGTTTTCGCCGTCCTTTCTCGCGTTTACTGACACTTAACCGCACCATCATGCTCTCCTCATAGTTAATCCTGCCACAGAAACACAGACAGTTTACAACATGTTTAGTCCATACATACAGAAAGCTGCAGCCAAGAACCTGGGCCCCGGTATTTACTCACCCCCTGTTCATATAGTTCTCAAGAAATTTCACAGCAAGTCAATAGAGTATTTAAGGGCAAACTAAATGTCCAATATTGAGCTTCCTCAACGAAATGTTCTGTATGCTAGAACTTCCCTCCTCCCTAGAAATGAACTCACAGCCCATCCACAAGAATACTTAAACTATTATTCTAGAAAACTCTTCTACTTCACCTTAACAAACAGGATTCCCTACATGGGCCCCTTCACTAAAATCTATCAACAGAGACTGTCGCCAAGGCAATATTGGTGAGTCTGTATTCGTGGTACAACTGCTTTTCTGTTTTTCTTCCCTGAACTTATCTAGCACTCTCAATGCCATTATAAAAACCTGGCTTCATTGCCTTCTGCACAGAAGTGAGAACTGTGATAGCAAAATACAGAATTTTTAAAGCCCCACGGGGTGGAATTGCACATATTCCTCTTCCTATAGCATTTGTTCAGCCTCAACAGTTAGGAAAAAGAAAACATTCTTCCTCTAGTTCCTATTCTGTACTTAACAACCCTCATTCTTAGAAACCACCAGCCCATCTTCCACTCCACTTTCTCTACAATGTGAGTTCTCTTGGTACCAGACTTAATCACATTCATACAAAACATAAGGACAGGCTTCTATGGCGTAGAAAACAATTTCCAATTGCAAGGACTCAGACCTGTGTTGATCCTCCTGACTTTGGCGAGTAACATGAGGATGCCGAGCATCACGGATTTCCTCTGGAGCATCTGAGTACTGCTCCTTCAGTTCACGAATGACAGAGCTGCTCAATGCCCGTTTTTTGGCCCGTTCTAGGCGCTTCTTCTCCCGCTCAGCTTCTGTTTCATCTATGTGATAAAAATCCCCAAGGGTTATCCCAGAACAGAGAAAAAGGTAAGAGAGACGCAATTAATGCTGAGGAGGCAGCAGCCACAGTTCATACCATAATGTACTGGAACCAAGCGTGGTGGAACATATTTCTTAACTGTTCCTCTTGCAGATTTCTTCCCTGAAGCTTCAGACTGGCCTTCTTCTGCTTCGTCTTCCTCCTCATCCTCAGAGCTCAACTACAAAAGGAACATAATGCCCATAAACTTAACAAGTGTTAGACAATAAGAAAAACCAAAGCTGAAGTACCCTGGGAATATAAACAAAAGCAAGAAAGGAAAATCTCATACTCTACATTCTAAGGCACAAGAGTAATAAGAGAATCCCAGGAGATCCAGGATCACCACAAGGCTCATTCAGACTTAGAGTCCTCAGGAAAACCAGGATAATGCAACTCCCTACCTTGCTCATCATATTGCTGGGATGAGGCTTAAAACGGAGTGGGTCGTTCTCACCTGAAATAAAAAACCCAAGAGATCTTACAAGATTTGGAAATTTATGACGGTCCCCACATAACCTTATAGTTTCTGCCACTTACTGAGGCTGCCTGTCACTGCAGTCTTAACTAGTTTGTCAACTTGATACTTCAGTTTTTGGTCCAACGGACGAAGCTTTTCCAAAACCTATAATGTGGTTAAATAAGATTACATTCCCTTCCCAAAATTAAACATACATCAGAGTTCTATATTAATTTGCCAGACAAAGCACCTAAAATATATACAAACTAGAGCAAATGAAGAAGAAAACAGTTTTTTCATTTGGTTTCCTCACTTAATCATGAAAACACCCACTTAAATGAGAGCTATTGTGTGACAGTCCTAGAGTTCAGGCTTTGGAAATCTAGAACGCTAAGATGCCAAGTGCTTCATACCGTGCGAATCTCCACCAGTCTCAAAACTGCAGCATGTCCCTGAAGAGACCCTCCTGAGGCTTTGTCCAGGATGAGATGGGTCAAATCCATAAGGTACATGAGCAGTAGCTGGTCTTTTACTTCCAAGAGACTGAGACCCTGAGGTGAATGGAGAGTAAGAGATGCAAATTCAGTTTTAGCCAGAGAATCAGGAGGAGGGCCTAGGATAAACAGGATAATTTTTTCCAAGTTCAAGTTTTTCCCACATCAGTTCCTATAAGGTATCTGGAATAGTCTCAAGGAGATGATTGTACCTAAAATGGTCACAGAGACAATTATATTAACATGAGAGAGGCAAACCTCTGAGAATTACTGGAAGACAGTAAGAACAGGAAAATCAATAAAGTATCCCCCAAAATGACTACGGCAGGGTTTCTCAACCTCAGAGCCACTGACATTTGGGAATGGATAATTCTTTGTTGTGAAGGCTGTCTGGGCCTTGAGCAGCATCCCTGGCCTCTACCCTTTAAGGCCCCTCCAAATTTTGATAATCAAAATGTCTCCATATAGTGCTGAATCTTAATTTAATCAAAACAATTATTGATTTTACCCCATACAATGGAATTATGCAATACAGTTTTTAAAAGCAATGATCTACATATACTGACATGGACTTAATCCCATGTCAAGACACTTTCTGCGCTACAATATGGTTCCAATTAAGGCAGGGGAAATATGATGCACACATTTTATTTAATTAATTTATTTAAAAGACTTTACTTATTTAGTAGAGAGAGAGAGAGAACACGTGCACGGGGAAAGGGAGAGGGAGCCTGGAGCCAGACACGGGGCTCAATCCCAGAACCCTGAGATCATGACCTGAACTGAAGTCAGATGCTTAACCGACTGAGCGACCCAGGTGCCTCCACACATTTTATATAGAGAGAGAAATCTCAGGAAGATAACACACTATCAACAACTGCTACCCCTGGGGATCCAGATGAGGAAAAGGAAGAAATGGAGTGTGCATACTGTGAAAGAGTTTTCCCATCAAGCATCTACTACTTTTACAATAAAAGAAATTTCCAAACATATACCCCAGTAGTTATCGCAGATTATGGTTATACTGTTTTTAAATTTTCTTCTTTGTGGCTTTATACATCTTCCAAACTTTCCAAAATTAAAAAACACATTATATTTACAGCCAGGAAATCAAGCAAACGTTATAGAAGTTTATTCTTTTACATATAAGAAAGTAGACTTAAGTTATAGTTGTTAAAAAAAAAAAAAATCTTTGTGATGACGTAAAATGGAACTGTAAAAGTCCACAGCCCTGGGAAGACCTATTTCAGAGAGGCTAAATATTCTGCCTACGATTACAGAGTATTAGGAGTACAGCTGGGATTCAAACTCAGTCTGACTCTAACACCTAAGCCCTAGGTATCTTTAAACCAACATGCAAAGCTCTTGAGATCAGCACTAGTGTGATAACAGGAGGAGGGGCAAAGATTTTAAAGACAAACAAATTGTGTTTAAGTTTTGAATCAGGCACTTGGTAGTCAAATAATGGGTAAGTCACTTAACCTTATGACCCCAGTCTCCTCATCTGTAACATATACAATATTTCCTTCCTGCCCCAAAAAGTAATTATGAGGCTTAAATAAAATAATATGAAAGCACTCTGTAACTTGTAAAGCGCCTAGTAAGGTTTTGGTCCTGAGAGATAAGTTACTAAATATCTGTTCAATGAATAAACAAATATATAGTGATCTAAGTTTTCTGGTGTGGTGTTTTTGTTTTGTTTTGTTTTGGTAATGTGTCACATGCTCTTCTGACTGCCAGCCAGGTGCCCCTATAGTGATCTAATAAATATGCTGGCAGCCCAGAACAAGTCAAGAATTTGGGAAGTAGGTTCTTTTGACGAGCTTGGACGCTGTCAAGTTCAAATTGAGTTATAAGCATATAAGAAAAACAACAAAAAGAAAACACAAAGATAAAAAAATCAGAAAAAATAAAAATACATAAGAACGAAACTTGTTGATGAGATGTACAATGAGAAAGAAAAGGCAAAAAGAGAATATATTAAAAATTCTATTAGCTATAGGGGTGCCTGGCTGGCTCAGTCAGTGGAGCACACAACTCTTGATCTCAGGGTTCCGAGTTCAAGCCCCACATTGGGTATAGAGATTACTTAAGAATAAAATCTTTAGGGGCCCCTGGGTGGCTCAGTTGGTTAAGTGTCTGCCTTTGGCTCAGCTCATGATCTCAGGGTCCTGGGATAGAGCCCCATGTCAGGCTCCCCACTCAGTGGGGAGTCTACTTCTCCCTCTCCCTCTGCCTCTTCCCTCCACTCGTGTACTCTCTCTCAAATAAATAAGTAAACAATCTTAAAAAAAAAAAAAAAGAATAAAATCTTCAACTGATCTCATCTCAGGTCTTGATCTCAGGGTCATGAGTCCAAGCCCCACTTTGGGCTCTACACTCCACTGGGTGTGGAGCCTACTTAAGGAAAAAAAAAAATCCTTCAATGTTTCTTACTAAGCTACCATAATGATTTTCATACTTTTGTTGACCTATGGAGTATTTTGCTTAAATATCTTAGGACAAAAGCTCAATACATAAAACAGTATGTAATACCACAGTTTTCCAGTTCAAGCAGGTATGAAGGACCCAGAGCCCTCCCTCTATACTGCTTGATATCCAATGATCCTTAAGAAGGTTCTACAAGACCTTAATTTGAAAACTACCATATTTCAATTTTTTAAAAAAGATTTTATTTATTTACTTGAGAGAGAGAGAGTGTGCAGCAGAGGGAGAGGGAGAAGCAGACTCCCTGCTGAGCAGGGAGCCCGATACAGGACTTGATCCCAGGTCCCCAGGATCATGACCTGAGCCAAAGGCAGACACTTAACCAACTGAGCTACCCAGGCGCCCTACCAGATTTACTTTTAATATGCATACCGTTTTCATATTTTAACATCTCTGAAGTCAGGATGTATCTTTTAATCAATGGAATCTTGATGTTATATCATAGATTAATGGGCAGCATTTTTTTTTTTTAGTATACAAAATAAGTGGTATGTCCCCAATTAACAGCATCTTAGATTAGATGAAATACGGTAGTAACTCCTCAGTTGGCCGACAAGACTCTTCAGAGTGACTACTCTTCTAGTCTTATTTCCTACTCCCCATCCCACCCCCCAACACACTGTACACCCAACCACACTAAATGACCTCCTTTCCCAGCATATCACCATGCTTTCAGGTCTCTGTGCCTTTGTAGATGCTGTTTCTTTCTGTCCCCTGGACTCTTATTTATTCCTCATAATCCTTCTCCTCTGAGAAGACTTCCCTGACTTCCTCTGCTCTCTGGCAGTTATTTAATCTCTCTCCTGGGCTTGCATAGCACTCATGATGACTCTGTGAAGTGACTGCTATTGCTTATACCTATTGCTTTGATCTGTCTTCTCCACTAGACTTCAGCACAGAAACTGAATCTTATTCATCTTTGAAGCTCTAACACTTAGGACATACAAGACACTCAACAAACCTATGAGGAAAGAACTGCTGAGAACAAGTCAGGGGATGCTAACTCTTCAAATATGTCTTACCTTCTCTGTAGGATAGGCTCTAGCTTGAACTTTTTTTGTCAGAGCTTGTATTTGTGCAGTTACAGCCATCACCTGAAATTAGTCCAAATAGAACAGCTGATGAGAATACACCCAGTCATCTCTGTGACCTATGAAGGGCAAAAACTAAACAATGACACCTAAAAATCATCAGAAACATTGCCTAAAATGCAGTACTACCTTCTTTTCAGTTCTGGGAAAGTATAGGAGAGATGGTTTTTGATACTTCATCAACAAGTACAAAAAACTTTCCCTCTTCTTAAAGCTACAGAAACCATCTTACCAAACCATGGGGGAAGGTATAGGAACTGGGCCAGTGGTGGTGGTGGTGGGGTGGTGCTGTACCTTTATCTGTACTGGTTGAACTTTCAACCAGTACACCTGGTACCCAAAGGGCAAATCACCACTTTTCCCAGCACTGGTTTCCATAGCTATAAGAATAAAGGAAATTCATTCAGATGACTTCTTTTTGGAGTTTTCTGTATTGCTTTGGATGCGAAATCAATTACTTTGAATTCTAGCCTGAAAAAGTTTTCATTAAGTCACTTGGCTCTCACAGTATTTGGTACCATTCAATACATGCCTTCAAACGACCAAAGTTCGGAGGTGAAGCACACAAAATCAAAGCCAATCCGTCACTAACCCGTCCCAAAGGGGTGACATGACTCACCTGCTCCTGAAGGTTTTTCAAAAGTGTGACGGCACTTGGCAGGTCCGACTCCAGCATCTCCTATGAGAGGGAGAATAAAGAAAAGCCCTTCTTTCCTCAGGATTATGAGAAGACGTGGGGGGTGGAAAACTCTCCTCTCTCCTTCAGACACCCCAGACTGCCGACTTTCCCACTCTAGTACACATGCAGCCTCGCTTCACAGCCGGCCCGTCCTCCAGGTTTCTAGGAGGAGCGGTAGCTTCAGGTCCGTCGCCCTACTGCTGCTCTCACCCCGCTGTGCCAGGAAGGTTGCTTCCTTTCATCACCCCCTTCCCTCGCGCCAATAATTTGCCCTAAGCCGCTGAGGGTTTAGGAAAATCCCACAATAGCTACGCGAGGAAGCTAACTCACGGTACACCCCGGCGCCGCCATCTTCACAAAGCCCGCCTCTTCCGGGGCGGTACTTTCTGAGCTAAGGCTGTGCAATAGACTTGATAGACAACAGCCGCTGGCAAATCTAAGCCAATAGGAATAGTGATCTCTCACTTCCGCCCCGAACAGGATGTGCGGAAGGAGGAGCCACGTCCAGCCAATAGAATGGAAGAACTGACTAACTTCGTCAGATTTAGGGGGCGATCTAATGACGTAAAAATGCTCGTGGAAAGGAGCGCTTGATTAGTGGATTGTATAGAATGTTTGGAGCTAAACCAATAAAAAACGAGCCAAGTGATTGATCGACAGTTAGAAAGGCCCAATGGCAAAAAGAAGTTTGCAGAGCAAACTGAGAACGTAGTGGCTTCCGGGATACCGCAGTACCGTCTTTTTTACTAGCCTGCACTTGCGTGGCCACAACTGACCGCTAGGTGGCAGTCCTCGGCTTCTCTCTGAGGTGGCTGTGTTGCGGATCAGCCATAGCTGGCTGCTGCTCCAATGCAGGCCGCGCGAGATTCCTCACAGACCGCGCGAAATTCCTCACAGACCGCAAGGCCCTTGGATCGACTTTGTGACAGTAGTCTTGTGTGACCCTGGAGAAGTCACTCGGTCTCTGAGCTTTTTTTATGTGTAAATAAGAGAGTTTGGCCAGAGAAGCCCAGAGCCAGGGTTTAGAAACGAACACCCAGGACACCCGCCCTCACCTCCGCGTCGTGTGCAGAGGGGACCCTGTGCAAAGACCCGCCATATGCCACTCCCAACACTCCTCATCCCTACCCGTTTGGGGACGTGAAAGCACGTTTTACAAATGAAGAAGCCAGTTAAGATTTATGTGACATGCCTCCTGTCACACGGGTCCGCAGCAGAACTTGGTCCAAATCCAGCTTGTGTTTCATTATGCCCTGCCTCATCTTTTCTCGATACTTCAGACTGTGTCCACTCACTCCTGCTTCTCCCGGGCTCATAAAGTGAATTGGGTCGGTATTAATTGCTTCCGTCACCTGCCTTAGGAAGTAAGCACTGCGGGGGTTAATAATGGTCTTGAATTTGTCCCGCAAGGGCAAGCTGACCTCACACTAGAAATCAGATCTCCTGACTTGGAACTGTCTTCTGGAATTAAGGAAGGAATAACCCCCATATCTCAGCCAGGATGGGAAGATACTGGTTTCTAAATCCTTTGCTGGACTCAGGGAGAATAGGTAGGGGTTGTATCCAGTCCCCATGCCTCTTAACTTTGGTTTGCTGCTTCAGGCCCACCATGGAATCTCAGAGTGCCTTGACAACCTATTCATTCTATTAATCAATAATTTTTGTACTGTTTGTCAGGATTTGTATTATGAAAAGTTGCCATTACTTTTTTTTTCTTTTTTCTTTTTTTTTTTAGATTTTATTTATTTGTCAAAGAGAGAGAGCACAAGCAAGGGGAGCGGCAGGCAGAGGGAGAAGCAGACTCCCTGCTGAGCAAGGAGCCCCACTTGGGACTCCATCCCAGGACCCTGGGATCATGCCCTGAGCCCAAGGCAGACGCTTAACGACTGAGCCACCCAGGCATCCTGAAAAGTTGCCATTTCAACATAAATTCTCATACTTGTCTTGTTAGGTAACAAATGAGATTTGCCTTTCCTTGAAACTTGAAATTAATCTGTTCATATGCATTATGATGTCAGTGAGGAAACAAATTATGCTGCTTTGTTTTGCTTTTGATGATTAAGTACTTGCCAGTCATTCTTTTTTATAAGAAAATCTTGGAGTTAACAGTGCAGTAAATCCTTGTAAAACTCTTCCAGGACTCAACCAACAAGTATTGGCAAAGAACACGAGATCATTAAATTTATTGTTTTCTTTTTCTTTCAGCAATTCCATACACTGTCAGTCATTAATAACATTTGATGCACTGTAATTCCTAGCCATTCCTCTAGATATAAGTTTTTTGTTTTTTGTTTTTGTTTTTTTTGCTCTGACTTCTTTCAGGATTTTTCTGTCTTTGGTTTTTGCAGTTTGAATATGATATGCCTAAGTATAGGGGTTTTGTTGTTGTTGTTTTGGTTTGTTTTTTGTTTTGTTTTGTTTTGTTTTGGTATTTATCCTGCTCAGTGTTTTCTAATCTTTCTAAGTTTCAGGCTTGGTTTGGTTTCTGTCATTAATTTTGGGAAATTCTCAGCCATTATTATGTCAAGTATTTATTCTCCTTTATCTCTTTCTTGTACTTCTGGCATTCCCATTATGCATGTGTTACAACTTCTGAAATTGTCCCACAGTTCTTGGATATTCTGTTCCATTTCTTTCTTTCTTTCTTTTTAAAGATTTTATTTATTTATTTGTCAGAGAAAGAGAGCACAAGCAGGGGGAGTGGCAGGCAGAGGGAGAACCAGGCTCCCCACTGAGCAAGGAGCCCGATTCAGGACTTGACCCCAGGACTCTGGGATCATGACCTGAGCCTAAGGCAGATGCTTAACTGACTGAGGGCCCAGGTGTCCCAGTTCCATTTCTTTTCATTCCTTTTTCTCTTTGTATTTTAGTTTAAGAAGCTTCTGTTGACATTTCTGCAAGCTCACTGATTTCTTTTGTCAGCCTTTGTTTAGTCTACTGATAAGACCGTACAAGGTATTCTCCATTTTTGTTAGTGTTTTTGACTTAGAACATTTCTTTTTTTTTTTTTTTTTTAGATTTTATTTATTTATTTGACAGACAGAGACACAGTGAGAGAGGGAACACAAGCAGGGGGTGTGGGAGAGGGAGAAGCAGGCTTCCCGCGGAGCAGGGAGCCCGATGCGGGGCTTGATCCCAGGACCCTGGGATCGTGACCTGAGCCGAAGGCAGACGCTTAACGACTGAGCCACCCAGGCACCCCTACATTTCTTTTTTTTTTAAAGATTTTATTTATTCATTTGAGAGAGAGAGAGAGAGACTGAGAGAGCACAAGCAGGGGGAGAGGCAGAGGGAGAGGAAGACGCAGACTCCCAGCTGAGCTGGGAGCCCAACATGGGGCTCAATCCCAAGACCTGGAGATCATGACCTGAGCCGAAGGCAGACGCTTAACTATCTGAGTCGCCCAGGCACCCCTGACTTCTAACATTTCCTTTTGATTTTTTTCTAGAGTTTCCATCTCTACATTATCCATCTGTTCTTGCATGTTATCCACTTTTTTCATTAGAGTCCTCAGCATATTAATTATAGTTATTTTAAACTCCCAGTCCAATAATACATTAATCATGTTTTTTATTTTCTGTATATTATGATGATTTGACATCTTAGGGGCCTTGCTAATCCTGGGAAGACTGCCCCTCCCTGAGATAGCTAAATTCTAGAGGTAACAAACAACTCGTGGGTGAGCCCACCTTTCTTATGCAAACCACCCAATCCAAAGCCTGTGTGTCCAACCATCTCCTTTATCTAACTCTAATACATCAAGCCAATATTTTTCCTGCTCTAAGTGACCCCAGGACAGGTACCAGATAATTGGAGACCTCCACTATAGCCAAAAGTTCACTACAAATCATTCAAACTAGCCAATCCTAAGATGTTTGCCCTGCCCTGTCTTGCCTTTCCTGCAGAAGACACAATAAAGGATTGTGCCCATGCTTTCTCCTGTCCTTTTGCCTCCTGACTGGCCCTGGTGCTCTCCTGTGTGGCCCTGTGTCTCATAGCATGTCCCCTCCTCTTGGGGATTGTGGGAGTTTACTCTGTCATCTTACCATGCATGATTAAAACAAAATCCTGAGGACATTCGGAGATTGGTAATTGCAAAATCCCTGCCATATATGAATCTGGTTCTCATGTTGCCTTGTCTCCTCAGATTTGGGGTGTCATTTGTTTGTTTGCCTTTTAGCATGACTTGTAATTTTTTAAAAAGATTTTATTTATTCATTTGAGAGAGCACAAGCGGGGGGAGAAGCAGGCACAGGGAGAAGCAGGCTCCCCACTGAGCAGGGAGCCTGACCTGGGGCTTGATCCCAGGACCCTAGGATCATGACCTGAGCTGAAGGCAGATGCTTAACCATCTGAGCTACCCAGGCACCCCATGACTTGTAATTTTTTTATTGAAAACAGATATGATGTGTTGGATAATAGGAACTTAGGTGGATAGGTCTTTCATGTGAGGTTTTATGCTTATCTGGCCAGGAGTTAGGCTGTGTTTACTGTTTGCTGTAGCTATAAGTGTCAGAGATTTCAATTTCCTCTAATGTCCTTGGTTTTGTCTCCTCCATTGTCTTTGGTTTCCCTAGAAACTCCTTCTTAAACAGAATTCAAATCTTTCAGTTCTTTCAGCTATAATCCACACTTATTATACAGGAGCCCTATTGATGTGGTGATATGGTGAAAGGGGAAGCATTCTATCATCCTATGATTAAGTCTCAAGCCTATGCCCCTGGGCTGCAACCTTCAAGAGTGTTTCTCAGGTTTTGGGGATATTTTTCCCCCCCTTATGTGAGACAGGAAGGCTAGAGGGGTCTGGAGTTGTTTCCACTTTTTGGCTATTATGAATAATGCTGCTATGAACATATTCATGCAAGTGTTTGTGTGGATATATGCTTTCTTTTCCATTGGGTAAATAGAAGTAGATGGCCAAGTATTTGATACATGTATGTTTAACTTTTTAAGAAATCTTCAAACAATTTTCCAAAGTAGCAATGCTGTTTTACATTCCCGCCAGCAATGTTTGAGGGTTCTGGTTTCTCCACATGCTTACCAACATTTCTTATTGTCTCTGTCTTTTTTAGGATAGCCATTTTGATGGGTGTGAAGTGTGGGTGTGAAGTGGTATCTCATTGAGGTTTTAATTTGAATTTAATTTGACATCTTTTCATGTGCTTATTTATTAGCCATTTGTATATCTTTGTTGAAATGCCTATTTAAATCTTTTGACCATCTTAAAATTCAGTTGTCTTCTTATTGAGTTGTAAAGGTTCTTTATATATTCTTGACACAAGTCCTTTATCAGAAATATGATTTGCGGGGCGCCTGGGTGACTCAGTCGTTGGGCATCTGCCTTCGGCTCAGGTAGTGATCCCGGGGTCCTGGGATCGAGCCCCGCATCGGGCTCTCTGCTCGCAGGGAAGCCTGCTTCTTCCTCTCCCACTCCCCCTGCTTGTGTTCCCTCTTTCTCTGTGTTTCTCTCTGTCAAATAAATAAAATCTTTAAAAAAAAAAGAAAAAGAAATATGATTTGCAAATATTTTCTCCAAGTCTGAGGCTTAAATTTTAATTTTCTTAATGGTGCCTTTTAGGTACAAAAGTTTTTAATTTTTATGAAGTCCAATTTATCAATTTTTCTTTTATGGATTGTGCTTTTGGGATCATATGTAAGACTTTATGCCTAACCAAAAACTTTCCCTATGTTTTCTTCTAAAAGTTTTATAGTTTTGGATCTTAAATTTAGGTCTATGGATGGGACGCCTGGGTGGCTCAGTCAGTTAAGCGTCTGCGTTTGGCTCAGATCATGATCCCAGGGTCCTGGGATCGAGTTCCGCATCAGGCTCCTTGCTCAGCAGGGAGCCTGCTTCTCCCTCTGCCTGCGGCTCCCCCTGCTTGTGCTCTCTTTCCCTCTGACAAATAAATAAATTAAAAAAAAAATTTAGGTCTATGGCCCATTTTAAATTATTTTTGTGTATGGTGTGAGGTAAGGATCTAAATTTATCTTTTTGCATGTAGATATTCAGCATCATTTGTTGAAAAGGCATTTTCCTCCAATTGCTTTGGAATTTTTGTTGAAAGTCAATTGATCTAGTTTAGTTTTAAATTTTAATTAAATTAAAATTCAATTTCTCAGTTGTTCTAAACACATTTCCAGTCCTTAATAGCCACATTTGGCTAGTAGCTACTGCACTGGACAGCTCTGGGGACACAAAGATGAAAATATTACAGTCTCTGACCCCAAAAACCTCACAGTCCGTGACACAAACTTAAGAAAACTGGAACAGTATAAGAAATGAACAACGTGCTAAAAATAAAAAGCAATAGCAGGGAGGAAAGAGAATATTTGTGAACTAATATATTCAAAGAGTAGCTATATGTATTAGTTGGGAATCTCTAGAAACTAAACCAATAGGAGATGTTATAAGGAATTGGCTCACACAATTATGGAAGCTAAGAAGTCCCACAGTCTGTTGTTTGTAAGCTGGAAACTCAGGAATGCTTGTGGTGCAGTAGCAGCCTTAGTCTAAAGACCTGAAAACCAAGGAGCGCCCAGGGTTTAAGGTCTAGTCTGAGGACAGAAGACCAACATCCCTTCCTCCACATTTTTGCCCTGTTCTGGGACTCAGCATTTTGGATGAGGGCCATCCATCCACACTGGGGAGGTCAACCTACTTTACTCAGTCTACTGATTCAAATGTTAATCTCACCTGGAAACACCCTCACAGACATAGCCAGAAATAATATTTAACCAAATATCTGGGCACCTAGTGACTCAGTCAGGTTTACATATAAAATTAATCATCATAGTATACATAAAAGTACTCATAATTATTGACTCAGGAATCTATCTCTTGGCATCTGTTCTGACAAAATCATTCAAAAAGAAAAAGGTGTAAATATTTATATGTATTTACATGTATATATGCATACATATATATTTGTTTGCAGACATTCTAAGTTCGAAAAACTACAGAGGGGGTTGGAGAATGACTGTAAATAGGTACGGGGTTTCTTTTTGGGGTGATGAAATGTTCTAAAATTAAAGGTGATGGTTATACAACTCCAAATACATTAAAAACTACTGAATTATACACTATAAAAGGGTGAATCTTGTAATATATGAATTATATCTCAATAAAGATGTTACAAAAAATATAAGCAATCTAAATATCCAACAAGTAAATTTTCATATTCTAACTCAAATAGCAAAAAATAGCCCCAGAGCTTCATGTATTGATATAGCTTCCTTTATAAGCCAAGCACAATTCTGAACATTTATATGTATTAATTCAGTGGTTTTCAAAGTGTTATCCTCAAACAAGTAACATCAGGTATGCAAATTTGGGCACCCCACCTAATCTATGGAATTGGAATCTCTGAGGCAACTCCCTAAGAAACTGTGTTTCAACAAGCCTTCCATGTGATTCTGCAGCATGGCCAAGTTTGAATTATCACTGAATTTATTTAATCCTCACAGCAAACCCATAAGATTGGCAACAATATTATTGTCCCCATTTTACAGATATTAGTGGAATATCTGCAGTCATAAAATGACAAAATCTAAGATGGTAGAAATATGGAATACTTATTGATAGAACATAAGTTTATGTACATATTGTATGTACACACAGCAGCTATAAAGAAGAATCTCTCTCTCTCTCTCTCTCACACACACACATATAAATATTTACATCTTTTTCTTTTTGAATGATTTTGTCAGAACAGATACCAAGAGATAGATTCCTGAGTCAATAATTATGAGTACTTTTATGTATACTATGATGATTAATTTTATATGTAAACCTGACTGAGTCACTAGGTGCCCAGATATTTGGTTAAATATTATTTCTGGCTATGTCTGTGAGGGTATTTCCAGGTGAGATTAACATTTGAATCAGTAGACTGAGTAAAGTAGGTTGACCTCCACAAGCTTCTACTTGGAAAGAAGTAGAGAAATAAGAATAGTTAATGTGATTCAGTAGGAAACCTTGGGTGTCATTTTTGTACTCGCAGAGTTTCAACAAAGTTTTGTTTTCGTGTTTCAGAAGCAGCCCTGTTGAATCGGAAGGTACTTTTACAGAAGAGACTTTTTTTTTTGTAAATACAGAAAGCTCTTTTAATTCACTTCACAAAAGCATATATCTTTTCTGCAATTAATATTTAGAGACCAACTGAATTCACACTAACACCAACCGTAAATAGAGGGATACTTAACTGCAAGAGCTAAAAAAATGCTACTCAACAAAGTTGTAATGGCAGCCAACAAACCATTAAAGACATGGAGTCCCAAACATGGCTAAGTGTGGGCACAGGATGGGTCACGGGGGTGACCAACTGCATCTCACAACACCGCATCATGGATAGGGTAGGGCGGGGGGAGGGGGCCTGGAGGGACCTGTTGATATGTTAACTGTGATGCATAAAACTGAATTTTGCAATGGCACAGAAAATACAAATCTTCACCCCTTGGGGGGCTTTATCTGTCCTGGTAGTTCATGCTGCAGTCTGCACCATGTGATGACTGGTAGGAGTGAGGAGGGCCTGAGCTGTGCCTAGAAGGGCAGACAGGAAGAGTCTCAACCAAGTCAGGAAGGTAGGAAAGCCCAGCTTGGGCTGAGGGAGCTGTTGGTAAGCCTGTCCAACGGAGATGGGAGGCTGTGAAGGGATAAGAAGGCACAAGCTGCGACCAGTTTATGAATTGTTTTCAAATGTCAACCAGAGGAGCCTAGGCTTTGTCTCAGAGAAAACATGGAGCCCTGGAAGTTTCTACAAATGACAGATATGTAAGAAATGCATACTTCTTTAGAAAATTGAGTCTGCCAACCATTTGGTGAAATGAGCAGCTCGAAGACTAGTCAAGGTGCTCTTGCAATTATGCAGGTATGAAAAGGGGCCCAGCTGAACAGGTAGATAGATTACAAGGAGCTGAGAATTACTGGATAGGGTCCACTGAGATGGGGTAGATCCTGGAGAATGTTGTCATTGTGGATGCTGGAAGGAAGTCCAGACCGGCCCAGCAGCTGATAAAAGGAGTTCATCTGTGAAACAGAGTCAGGAAAATGTTCTAACAAGAGGGCCCTAGAACAGGTTTGGAAAGTCAAGCAACTAGTGGTAAGAACAGATACCACTCATGTAGCATTTGCTGTTTGTTGGGAGCTGTGCCTATAACTTCTTTTTTTTCCTTCGCTTTCTTGAGGTGTAGTTGACAAATAAAAATTGTCTGTATTTAAGATGTACTATGTGATGTATTGATAGATGTATACATTGTGAAATGATTACCACAATCAAGCTAATTAATAAATCTATCACCTCATATAGTTACCTTTTTCTTTTTGGTGCGGGGTGGTGAGAACAATAAAGATGTACTCTCTTAACAAATTTCAAGTACATAATACAGTACTGTTCACTATAGGCACTGTGATATATATCAGAACACCAGAACTTATACATCATGCATAGCTGATATTTTGTACCCTTTGAACAACATTTCCCCCACACCCCCAGCTGTTGGTAAGCACCACTCTACTCTGTTTCTAAGAATTGGACCTTTTAGATTCCACATACAAGTGAAATCATGCAGTATTTGTCTTTTCGTGACTTATTTCACTTAGTTTTTGTGACTTTGTGACTTATTTCACTTTTTGTGACTTATTTCACTTATATCACTTATTTTACCAGTTCCATCCGTGTTGTCACAATAACAAGATTTCCTTCTTTATAAAGACTGAATAATATTCCTTGTGTGTGGAATCAGATTTTCTTTATCCATTCATCCATTGATGGACCCTTAGGTTGTTTCCATGGATTGACACTTGTAAATAATGCTGCAATGAACGTGGGGTGCAGATATTTCTTTGAGATGGTGATTTCATCCTCTTTGGATATATACTCAAAAGTGGGATTGCTGGGTCATGTGATAGTTCTAGTTTTAATTTTTTTAGGAACCTCCATGCTATTTTCCATGATGGCTGTAACCAATTTTTAAAATAACTCCATAAACATGATCCTTAAGGCAAGTATATGGGGTAGATATTACCATCCACATTTTACAGTAAAGCTGAGGTTTAATGTTGAGATTCAAAGCAAGGTCTTCCTGGTTCCAAAGTCTGTGCTCTTTCCTCTAGATTAGTGCTTGTCAAACAATAATGGGCATTAAATCACGGAGGGGGGGTGTCTTGTTAAAATGCAGATTGTTTCAATAGACCTGGGTTGGGTCTGAGATTCTACAGTTCCAACAAACTCCCACTGATGCAGATGCATCAGTCCATGGATCACACTTTGAGTCACAAGATTTTGCATGATACTTGTTTTTGTTTTTTTTTCTCAGAGTGGTTAAGTAACTCACCCAAGTCACACAGCTGGTCCTAGTAGAGCCAGGGCTTTTGAACACAGGTCTATTTGGTTACAAAACTATGCTCTTAGATATTAAGATAAGCTGTCTCCCTTTATTAGCAGGAGACAGGGTCCCCAGCTTCCAGTCTGGGGCTTAAGGGAAAAATCTAATCCCTGAGTAGATGGAGCCAGCAAAGCTAAGAGGGTCACCAAAACAGGGCCTCTGGCAGATGGAACACGACCAGGGCTCAGTTACCAGACTGGGGCACAGTGTGGGGCCCAACTCTTAGGAACAAGATAGAAGCTAAGTTTCTGGAACTCCTGCACAGGGGCAAGGACAACTGGATGCTGAGACTCCCAAGTCTGGCCAGAGCTCATTCTATGCCTCCTGCGTTGGGGCTGATCAGGGACAGGACTGACCCTGCAGGTATGACAAGGTATAGCAGAGGAGAAAATGGACACAGGACTGTGAGCCAGGTTACCCTTCATACCTTCCTCCCCAGGATCCTTGGCACTCCCCAGGGAGGCTAGGCCTTCCTAAGGCTCACCCATATCCTTGGGGGCTATAGACCCCATTCCCTGCACTCTCATTTCCCACCCTCCATTGTCTTGATTTCAAGACTTCCTCCCACCTCAGTCCTCCATGTGCACGCTCCCTGTTTGCACGACAGGATGGTTCCATATTTCAGGCCCTTATCTTATCGACCTTGCTCTGTCAGGACCCATAAAAACTGTCTTTTCTTTCTCTTTCTTCTTTTTTTACATTCATTTTTCTTCCCTTTGATTGGCCAGGGCATAAGGTAGGTCCCTGGGAAGTCAGAAAGCAGAGGCCCTAGTAATGACTCAGTTTGGCGTCCGCAGTGGGGTGTGGGGGGCCCATGGGAGCAGCACAGAGCAGGGTGAGAGTAGAGAGCAGGGTATTTCAGATGCTTTTGGGCTTATGCTTTTGCATCAGGAAAGCCGCCATCCATGCTACCCCAGCTGTCGGCTCAAGGGCTTGATCAGAGTCATCAGCTATATTAGGCTCTTGGACAGAACTTCTGATTGACTTTTGGCTAAAGGCCGGCTCAGAAGTTCCACAACAAAGGACAGGTACAAATGTGAGCTAAAGGATAAGTTACAGAGCCCGAAAGAGAAAAATGACCAGATAAAATTTTGAGTGTGAAAAATGAGACATTTCAGGATTGGCTTTGCCAAAGAAATGATGAGACATTATCACGCCAATGTTAGTGTCGTGAAAATAAAGTCTTGTACACAGATACAGATAATAGCTTCTGCTACATACTAGGATAATTTCCCATGACCTGAGAAGCCACCATGTACCTACTATCACTTCTGCCCCCAAGCAGAGTCTCTCTGTCCAAGTGCCCCCCTCTCCTAAGAGGATGATGTTCAAGGGGCAAAGAAGAGCCAAGGCAGAAAGCGGGTGTGTGTTGGCATCCTCTTAGATATCATTTATCAGCCTCCTTGAGTCATTTTAAAATTCATTTTGGTTCATTTTTGAGAGCTAATTACAGGTTAGCCTCTGGAGACTCTGGTAATCATGCAAATGCAAGTTACTTGAGGAGAGACCCCTGGAATCATTCATGGCTTGAGAAGCCTCCAAAAACTCCAAACATTTAATTTTTGCATATTCCAGTTAAAAAAAAAAATCTCAATGTATATTTTATCCGTACACATAAAAGGGTCCGGATGGATACCCTCTAACTACTAACCGTGGTCACCTTTGTGGAATGGGACTGTGAATGGTGGAAGGGGCTTAGCTTCTTTTGCCTTATAGAAGATTCATTGTTTGAATGTTCAAAGTCATGAGCATTACTTTTATAACTGGGGACAAAGGAGAGAAGGAAGAAAGAGACTTGAAAGAGAGAAGAATATACAGAAAGGCAAAAAAAATAGAGAGAGAGAGAAAGAAGGGAAAAACGGAAAAAGAGAGAGAGAAAAGGAAGGAAGAGGAGCTCCCTCCACCCTCACCCTGAATAAGATCCAGGGAATCTCATCTATGTCCTTTATCCTGCAGGAGCAATTGGAGCCCTCAGAGGAACAGAGAACAGCAGCTGTCCACCTTCTTTGGTGTATTATTCATCATGTATTTATTTTATTTCAATTTGTCAGAGTTGAAAGGGCTCAACATAAAAATATACATAATAATTTTTGGCCATTTAAAATATTAAACAATGAATAACATCTAGGGAGACTAGGGGCAAGAGGCAGGGAAGGGGGGGGGAAACACGTAAAAGGAACATGTTGAGCAAGAAAGAAACAGCAGGTTCAAGTAAATAGCAACACATACCAGTCTGCTTAAAAACCCCAGGAGGCCACTACTCCTTATTTAAGCTCTGAAACCTTGTTCGCTAGAGGCTGGGCCAGAAAGGTAAACCTAGAAGACTTGGTCTCCCTTTTTCCTTCAGAATGCCCACAGCATTGGCCAGTGGCTGTGGACGTGGTTGCTCAAGATCCAACCCTTTGTTCAAGACCCACCTGGAGCTTACCTTCCAGAGAAGCCTCCCCTCATTGCCCTCTGCCCTGCGTTCAGTGACAGCACATCTGCATTCCTGTATTTACGCCCTCAATTTTTCAGTGGTTTTGCATACGTTAACTGTTGTCACTCTGGACCTGTGATCACGTTGGCCGCGCGTGTTCATCGATCTGAAAACTCTTGGAGGACAAGGAGGCCTCTGACCTGGCTCTTTGCCCCTTTCAGCTGCCTGGTCCACAGAGAGTGTGCAGTGACCTTCCCGTCCCCTTCCCACCACCTCTCCAGGCTCTTCTGCAGTGACATTGCCAGGAGCCAGAAGGACCATTGTTAGCAGATGACCACGCAGGCACGGCTGTCTAATTCTAGCCAAGGGCATGGGGGAAAGGACAGAGCCCAGGGACCTGTGGCCTCTCCTCTGAGAGGACACAGGGCTAATAATAGGAGGGGAGATTAGGGAGGGATTTGAACTGCATTGTTATCTCACAGGAATGGCCTCTGAGAGCCTTTTTTCCAAGCTCTTCCAAGAGCGGCACCACCCCCTCCTCTGCCCTGTGTCTCCGAAGGAGTGCTCACTGTCTTTCATCACTTCTTTCTCTCCTCTTTCCATCTGCTCTTCTCTGTTAACCCCATCCATTCCTTCCCCACCCTATCCGTCCAGCCCCCGTCCTCTCCAGCCCATCCTCAGTCCTCATCCCTTTTCTGTCTCCTGCACCTATGTTCCCTACTTCTCTGCCTCATCTGCTTCCTTCCACCACTCCCACAAGTCCTTCACACCGATTCCTCTTGCCCACTTCTGTGTCCCTTCTGGGGTCCCCACCTCCTCTCCTCCTCCCAGGCTCCCCACTGTCTTCAGCTTCAGGCACCAGACTTGTTTTCTAAGCTGGTGGCCTTTGTCACCCGTTTCCTGACACATGTGAACAAGTTTCTCCTTCTCCTGCCTCTGTGCCCTTGCTATGCCCTCCCTCAAAGCTCAGCTGGACAGGCACAGGTAACAGAGATTGGGGTGGGCTGACAGCCTCTACTCTCCTAACAACTAGAAATCACCACCACCAGGCACCAAGCATTGGGACACCTCTGAGAACAAGACTCAGGGCATGCAGGCCATAGGAGACACCTCCTTGAGCCCAGCCACAGCTATTCTTAGGAACCCAGTACCACAAAAGGGCCTTTTGCTTTGTTTCACACCACCCCCATAGAGCTGCTCTTGGCAGCCACGCTGTAATCTTAGAGGCAGGGGGCCCAGGCACGGAGAAGCCAGGCTGGACACTGTGCCCCCTGCCCTGACTGAGACTCTGACCTTGGGGCAAGGTCACCTCCCCCCACGACACACAGCCACATAGCTCTGCCACTCTCTGCATTCTTGGCCTATTCACTCCACAGCTGAACCTCAGCTCTACCAGCCCCTCCTCCCACTCCTCCACAGGACCTCCTGGCCTGCCCCTCTCACTTAGGCTCCCAAAGGACCCTTTTCTGGCTCTTTCCCACTCCCAACAAACCAACTAGCTCACCATCTTACTCCCCTCCCCGCCTCCTTTCCTGCTCAGAATGGTTCAGGCTATTTTGATCTAGTAAATCCAAAGCCCTTTGATAAAAGCCCTTCATTCCCTGCTGCCGGTGGGGAAGCTAAGATCCCAGCTCTGGTGTTTTCAGGGTGGAAGAACCTGACCAGCTCTCAGTCTTCAGTCTGGTCCGTGGCTCCAAGGCGATCAGGCAGTCAGGCTACCTGCTGCCGCTGAAAAACTCCATTGGGAGAATACAGCAACCAGCTCCCCGGGCTCCTCCTTCGTTCCACACCAGACCCAGGGAAGTCACTTACCACCTGCTCCCCAGGGCTGGAAGGACCGCGTAATGTGTGTATCTCTTTGTGTTCTTAATCAGTTTCTAATGGTTGTGTGGACTTTGGGGCATGTGCAGCAAAGGGCTGGAAGTAAACCCAGGCTCACACAGCCCGCAGCAGGAATGCTGCACAGAAGGGTCAGCCTTCCACCCTACATCCTGCTGCAAGAGACCAGCAGCCATCCCCTGGCTGGGTTATGGGCTGGGGCAGGTGGAGGTACCTGTGCGGTCAAAGCAGCAACATCATCTTTCCAGGTAAAATAAAACTACTGAGGCATTAGCAAGCAGAAGAAGCCCAGTCACGGGCGCTACTCTGGATCACTCTCTAGGGTGACTCCCCGCCCTCCGGCCCTACTTTGTCCTCATACCCTGGACCACCGGCGGCCAAGACCTTTCTCAGACGAGTTGGTGAGGGCCAGAGGAGGACTGCGTGGCTTCCCCAAGCTCTGCTCTGAGCTCCCAGGAAGTGTATCTGGACATGAGGTGGAGTTGGCTGAGCCTTTCGCTTGCAAGCCTGCCTTATGGTGGTGGATACCCCAACTCTCCAGGTATTCCCAAACCACCGCTCAGGCTTCCAGAGAGAGAGGCAGGAATAGGAAAACAGAACCAGAAAATGCAATAAGGAAATGGGGGACAAAATCAGGGCATCTCTCATCACCCCCTCTTCATGAGTTCGGGATTGCCCGATCTTAAAAACACGCAAACCGTGTTACTTGACCCTCCTCCCTTCTAGCTGCTGTCTAATCTCTTTTACTTCACTGCCAAGCTCCTCAAATGCACGGTGGCCACCCACTGCCTCCCATGCCTGGCCGCTCATCCTTTTCCTAATACCTCCCTGCAGCCTGGCTCTGCCCTGTGACTCTAGAGAAGGTCCTTGCTCCAACGTCACCCAAGTTCCTCCTCTCTGTCTCCCCGCCATTCAGTCTTTCTTTGGCATCTGACTCTGTGGCCACCTGCTCCTCTTGAAACACTTCTTCTGGTTTCTAGGAAACTGCCCTTTTCCGTGCTCCTTGGCTCTCGGGCCACCTTCCCCCTTCTCTGTGAGCTTCTCTTCCTTCTCCCGTCTTTGCCCCACGAGTATCTCCTGGGGCTTTTTCTCTTGTCTCCAACCTCATGGCTTTTTCCATGCCCTTCCCCGCCCTGACCAAGGCAGTAGGTCTCAGGCACCAGTCCTGCCCCCCAGTCCCACCATTCCAACTTCTTACAGGGATACAAAATATCCTCCGTCAGCTGTCCCACTGTTACCTCCAACGCCCCATACCAAACACTTTGTCCTTCCTCCTGTCTGCCGAAGAGCTTGTCCCCCTTGCTGCTACCCCCATCCTTGCTGACATGGTGCAGTCATGAGCCTTCCTTCCTCGTTTCCTGTGTCCAATCTCTCAGCAAGTCATTTCTTTCTTCCTTAGAAACCCCTCCAGCCTTGTCCCTTCCTCTTCACATCTGCTGGCCCTGCCCTCCCCCCGACCTGGATTGCTACTCTGCCCTCCTCTGGGTCTCCCTGTCTCCAGCCTCTTCTCCCTCAAAGCACCCAATGATTCCCTCCGCTTGGCCCCTCCAATTCTACTGTCATGATGTCACAGTGACTGCCCTGGTTTAGAGCTTTAGTCATTTTTCATTGCCTCCAGGATATTGTCCATTTTGCTGGTCTGGGAAACATGGCAGCATCAGCAGAAACCACCTCAGAGCAAGAAACTTGGGTTTTAATCCTAGTGCCACACTTGCTGCTTGACCTTCAGGAAACATCTTGACCTCTCTGAATCCTGTTGCTCAACCATAAGATGCAATTTAATTGGCAAGCAAGTGTACAATAACACGTATAAAATGCTGGGCTTTGTGCCTGGCACAGGGAGGCATTCCACACACAAACAGCCGTCTCCCCTCTTCTACAGTGTGGCCCCACCTGAAGCTCCAGACTCCCCAGAGTCTGACCAGGGATATGTCGCCTGAGTCTTCATGACTTCACCATGCCGTTTGCCTGCCATGCTTTTGGTCATGCTATGATTCTTAGCCACATCCCCATTCCCAGTGCTTCTCAAAGGCCTACGCTCCCTTCAAGCCCCAGTTTCAGGCCCCCACCTAGAAAGCTTTGATGGTTCCAACCCACACTGAACAAGAGCTTCTCTGCCCTTAAGTTGTTCTGGATCTGGGCCACACCGTGTAGCCCTGAACCATTCTCCCTTGGTTTCCAATATGTTACCTGTGGTTTCCCGAGCTGATGGCAATGCCTGGGTCAGACGCCATGTACCCTTCTGTATGTAGTCACCACAGAACTGCGCACGCAGCAAGGCATCTGATGAAGTGACTGACTGGGACCCAGCTGGGGGGAAGGAAGGATGAGTTAGGCTGGAAGCTGGGAAGGAGGCACTCCTGGCAAGTTCACGAACACCAGTGCCCTGTCTTCAGACTGGCTGCAGACAGCAGCTCAGACTCTGTGTCTTAGGCATGTGAGGAGATGTACACCTACACACGCATGTGTGTGTACACATATGTAGGCGTGCTGTGTGCACTCACCTGCATTTATAGTTGGGGGGAGAGGTGGAGAGGTAGGTGATGGGCCAGAGAGGCCTGCTTAAGGAAGTGAGGCCTCTGACAGAAAGAATGAAGTAGAGGATCCCTTCTCCCCTTGGGGAAGCGGGCAGGAGATTACTCTGCCTGTTGGCTCCTCACTGAGCAATTACCCCCTGCTCCTTATAAATCGCATAGGCTGTCCATACCTTGGGCTGATCCAGGCCTGGCGGCTACTGCCCCACGGATGCCCGTAAGCAGAGCAGAGGACTTTGGGTGGAGGAACAGGGCTTATGCTGGGTCCCCAGCTGGGGCCCAGCAGAGAGAGAGCAGTGTAGGGCTCCAGCTCTAGACACCAAAGTATCCAGCAGGCAACTCCAGGATGCTGTTTCTCAGTTTACCCAATTATTTCACATCACAATACCCTGGCCATTCTCCTTCCAGAAGTTTCTAGCCCCCCAGTATCCTAAGTCTGGCTCCAGCTCAGTGGTGATTAGGACTGCTGAAGGAACCCAGGTCAGCCCCATCTCTGAGGGCCTCAATTTAACCTGCCTCCCCTCCACAACCCAGCTCCCGGATCCTAGAGCCAGCCCAGCTCCACCGGGCAGTTCCACCCAGGATCCCTAAGATCCTCAGCCAGGACACACACAAAACAATCTGGCTGACAGTTGTCTCGAATGGCCAAGCAGCCTCCCCCTGGGGGCCTCTGTTCCCATCAGATGTCCTTGGCTGATACCACCACTGAGCCTGGGTGACTCCTGGCGGGCCTCGCATATTGGCCTGCAGTGAGGGCAAGTCCATGAGCAACAGTCAGGCACGGCTGCCTCTCCTGGCTTCAAGGCTAGACTGCAGGCCTGGACTGAGCCTAGGACAGTTTGAACACTTGGCCTCCTGGTCATGGTGTTCCCAAGGGCAGTCCCGACCTGGACGGAAAAGGCCACAGGATCGCTGGATCGCTGATCCACCCTGGCCTGGACGATCCTTGCACTGAGTGGCCTTAATGAGGCTGCAAAAGATGCAAAAAAGCAAAGAACCCCCTGGCAAGGTAACCAGTCCTACCACCCGCAGTCAGGTCTGTGTTCCTCAGAGTAAAAGCTGCCATTTCATGAGGACCCACTATGTGTCTGGGGCTGTGCTGGGTCTTTTACCTGTGCAAACCATGATGGACTTAATAGTCCTGGAATGGAAATGTGACGATCCCCATGTGACTGATGATAAAACTGACTCAGAGAGGTTCTGTGACTGACATTGAACACACAGCTGGGAAATGGCGGGGATGGGTTTCAAACTGGATCTTTGTGACTGACACGGAAGCTCACCAGGCTGCTCCTTGCAAGCCCTCTGAGGCCTCCAGCCTTGGATCTAGACTGGCTATGCCCCCCAAGCCTCCTTTTTGGTGAATTGTACCCCTACAAACACTCCCTAGAGGCCAGACCCACCTTCCCAAAGACCCCAACCTAAACTGAGCCAGCCCCAGCCCAGCCCTCTCCCCTCTTTCCTTTCCAGCTGCCCACTGTCTATCAGGAAGCAGAGACTGGAGTGGAGAGTGGGGGCAGGGTGTGGAGGGGTACAAAAGATTTTGGAGCGAGCAGGAAGACAAAAGAACAACGACAAGAAGCAACAGCTGTTTGTAAAGGGAAACCTGAGACAGGCTCAAAGCCCAGGCCCTAATCCCAGGCTCGTGTGGAGACAGGGTAGGGGTCCCCCCAAGGTCAGGGATTCTAGGGGTGGGCAGAGAGGAGCACTCGGCCCCACCGCAGGGTGGGCCCCTTCTCCCATGTGCTCAAACAACTCATGCCTCATTCCTTTCCCTGGGCCAAGCCCCCTGCCTTTTCCTCCCCCTCTTTTGCTCCCCTTTCTGGGGTTTGGGGCTCCTTTCTGCGTTCCCTCTTTCCATACCGAGGTCCACTCTAACTTGCCCTAGCACACCCCCTCCTTCCCCATTCCTGGTAGTAATTTTAGCAACTTTTTCTCTGAACTCCTGCTGGCATGTCACAGCAAATGGCCCCTGTTTGGGCCTGACACTTGATCAGGGTGGTGACAGAGCCCAGACAAAGCAGGCACCATGCCGGGGAGGGGAGGGGAGGGCAGGGCAGGGCAGGGGAGACAGATCACCTTCCTTTCTCTCCAGACCTTATTTGGTCTACCTTGGTGAAGTTGCCCTCCCCCCAGCCCCTCTTTATTTATAGCATTTTGCTCTGCTCTCCTTTGTCTTGTCTGCTCTCACTCCGCAGTACACGCCGCACTATCCCCACCCACCCCCACATGGTGGGGCCCCGGCCCCTCACTCTCCCCACCAGGAATGTGCCTGCCAGCAAAGGCCCTGGCCCTAAGCTGAGGCCCAGATCCCACTTCTACAAACAGTTGAATAGAGCTGTCAGGAGGAAGGGTCTTTATTTTGGTCACTCTTAAATCCTTATTGACTAGAACAATGCCACATTAGTAGGAGCTCAATAAATACTTGTGGAATGAAGGGATCAGCAAAGCTGCTTGGTCTTCAGACAGTCGCTAGTGGAAGGAAGAGAATCCTGACAGAGCCACGAGCAGGTGCCGGAGGGCTGGGGAGTGAGTGGGGGTCTTTAAGGATGTCAGACCCTCCAGTCTGTCTCCAGATCCTGGGGATATGAGGGAGAGAACTTGGCAGCAGGGAGGTAAGATCCAGCCTGCAGCGGAGTGTTAGAGCGCATAATGCTGTAACACCAATAGGTCAGCGCCCCCGAAACCCAGAAGAAGGAAACCAAGTTCAATGGATCTCCTAAATGTAGACAAGGTTTTCCAACTCCACGGCCAAGGAGGCTGGCCCTTGGTGAAGACACGGACTGTGAAGGGGCTTGGCATCCTCTGCATCTCAGTCAGCTGCATCTGCACCACCCGAGCCCTGGGAAATCAGGCAGGGGTGGTGGCTTTGGGCTTGGGAAGCTGCAAGGGGAGGATAAAGAGAGGTTTTTGCCCTTTGTCACCAAACCCTGAGGTCTCTACCAGTGGGCTTAGCTCTTCAGCCGCTGAGAGGGCCTGGTCCAGACCCACAGAGTTTGTCCTGCCAGTCCTGTTAGCAGCAGAGCCTGTGCAGGCCGCCTCAGCAGCCCCTGTGGTTGGGGATTGACCCTCCACTTGCCCGCACCCTTCCCCCCACCCCACGGCTCTTCAAGGCCCCCAGACTGTGCTTGGGTTACCAAGCAGCCCCTCCCCACTGGGCCCCCACCTGGATTTGCCCTTCCCTGCTGTGCCTACCCCACCTTCAAAATGTACCTGTTCTGTCCCCTGCCCCGCCCCCCCAGCCTGCCGCTCTCCTTCCAAACTGACAGGTAATCAGATGGATTAATCCGTATGCGCTGCAGAGCTGTGCTCGGGAAGGAGGGGGATTTCAAAGCAAACCACGCAGTGGTTGCCTGGACACAGAGCCAGTGAAGCTTGCACGCGAGGTAGCTAGAAGAGGGTGGCATTAGCTACATTCTGTGCTCACGGGGGGCTGAGCTCCAGCCCCCTTTCCTCAGCTCCTTTGTGGCTGCTTCTAAGGCCTGCAGGAAAGGGGGACATTTTTCCTGTCCTTCTGCCCCACTTGCCGGAACACTAGTCTCCCCGGGTCTGGAGAGAGACCACTTCACAGAACACAAGAGGATCGGTGGGCCAGGCAACAGCTGTCTTCATTAGGGGTCTCCTAAGTCCGAGCAGCTGTATATCTATGCCTCCAAGACTATGTCTGGCTCTGGGCTAGAGCATTCAGTACCTGAAGGCTGAGCTAGGAAAATGAGTCAGGCAGGGGGCTCCACTAGGACCATCAGGTGGCAGCTGGGTCTGCCCTCTGAGCACAGCGGGTCTTTGCCTCCTTGGACTTCCAGCCCTCCCTCCACACGCTGGCCTCTATCCCCCATCTGCTCAGCTCCCCCCACTGCCTTGAATCTTGCTGCCCTGCCTAGCTGCATGACCTTACAGAAGGCACTTCCCCTCTCCATAAAATGAAGGACTAATGAATAGCCTGCCTGGCTCTGAGGTTCTGTGACCTCAACACACTGCCTGGCAGGCCCAAGGAAATCAGTGCCCAAGCCAGAGTCCCCATCTCTAAGCTCCCTGGTCGTTCTTGCCACTTGGCTGGGAAACCTCCTTCCAGCTGCCCCAGTCTAGCCCCCACCCGGGGAGCCATGTCCCCAGCTCTGCCTTACCCCTCTGCCGCTGACACTCACCCCCTCCTATCTCACAGTTGGATGTAGGACCCAGGCCAGGAAGCAGAGAGGACATTGCGCGTGGGGCTGGGCCAGCTCAGGGGGCAGGGGTCAGAGGGGCAGCTGTGTCAGAGGCCGGGAGAGTCCTGGGGGAGGGCCAGGCCCCTGCCTGCCTGAGGTCACGGTGGTCTGACCAGTCCCCTCTCCTGCCAGCTATGGAATGTGAAGCCTGGCCTGGGAGATATTTTGGCTGCACTTTGAGCCATCCCCGCCCCCTGGAACTCAGACCCTGCACACTCCATGCCATAACAATGACGACCACTTCCAATTGTTTCCTAGCTGGGGGGGGGGGGGAGCACTTTGGGGAAAGGGGGGGGAGCCTGGGGGAAATGCTTCTAGTGACAACAGCCCTTTCTAAATCCGGCTAGGGACTGGGTGCAGGTGGGGGTGGGGGCGCCTGCTGCCTGATATATACAGCCCCTGACCAGGTCGAGCTCCACAGCTCTCCCCTGTGCTCTGTCTTTCCTTGCTGCTCTCAGGTAGGAGCGCCGAGCAGGAGGCCTTCCTCTGGGATAAGGGGGCCCCAGCTTTAGGAAGGGGCTCCTCTAGGAACAGCAAGCTGCATGCAGGGCTTCATGCAGAGTACGAGGTCTGATCATTGAGCACACAAGTGCAGGTCTAAACATGAGTGTGGGTGCCCTGCGAGTAGGGGGGCTCAGGTATTGGGGGTGTGTGTGTGAATGTCTATATCGGAGCATATGGGACCAGAATGCGTTATACATTAGAGGTGTGTGTGTGTGTGTGTGTGTGTGTGTGTGTGTGTTTTGTGTACAAGCATGCACAGTCTCAATGCATGGTGAGGGGAGGGTGTGTACCTCACTGCCTAATTAAGATACAGAAATATCAAGCAGGAGACGTGTTTATGATCATGCCTGAGGATAGCTGGTCCATCTGAGGGGAGGGAGAAGAGGATGGCAGAGAACAATGACTTAGCAAGTATATATGCTCAGAAGCTAGTTCTGTGGGGTCTGTCAGGGGTAACTACCCATATCCATACATGCAGAAGTGCTTGTATGCACATCCAGGAGTCGAGACAGCTACAGAGTGTGTACACCCTGCAAAAGGAGCTCACAGGCACGTGGTGTGGCTGTTTCAGGTCTTTTGTTTTTTTAAGATTTATTTATTTAGTTGAGAGAGAGAGCGAGCTTGAGCAGGAGGGGCCAAGGGAGAGGAAGAGGGAATCTCAAGCAGACTCTGCAACAAGCGCGGAGCCCGCCGCGGGGCTCAATCTCACGACCCCGAGATCATGACCTGAGCTGAAACCAAGAGTGGGACACTTAACCAACTGCACCACCCAGGCGGCTCTGTTCCAGGTCTTTGTATACTTGGGAATATACAGCGATTTGCGCTTATTTACACCGTACACATACTTAACGTGTGTGTCTGTTGCCAAGGCATGATGGCACACTGGGAGGGATGTGTGTGGTGAGGTATAGGAAGGCAGCGTGTCTGTACGAGGCATGTGCATGAGCAGCGGACATGCGTGTTTGTCAGGAGATATGTGGAGGGCATTTGGCTGTGTGATGGGTGTGTCTGAGAGCCCACAAGGGTCTCCTCTCGGAGAGTGTCCACCAAGACTGACAATCAAATGGGGGCAGGATGGAATAGAACTGGTTTTGGAGTCATGAGACATGGGTTCAAGGCCTGGCTCTGCCACTTGTTGTTATGTGTTCTTGGACAAGCAAGCCCCTTAACCTTGATGTCTTCATCTGTAGAACAGGGTGAGGATTGAGTAAGAGGGTGTGCATAAACGTGCTTTGGAGACTGTAAAGCACTGAACAAATGCGACCATTAACTGTTTCTCAGGTGGCTCCAAGTAGGCAAGTTTCACTAGGTGAGTATAGGCAAGGGTAGGACCATCTCCCAGGTGGGAGGAGGAGGAATAGACATCAGGAAACTTTTAGAATTATTGCTCAGGAGAAAGAGCTACAGTGTTTGGAAAGCCAGACAGAGGACAAGACCAGAGAAGCTGGCCACCACTCCCCACCCGCTTTCAGGCCTGGGGGAGGGGTGAGTGCCGAAGGGCAGAGCCAGGGAGCAGCGGGGAGGCGACCCTGACACAGCCTTCCCTCTTTCCAGGTCCCCTGCAGGCTTGAGCCCCTTTCATCTAGTAAACACATTCGAGAAGCCAAGGTAAGGAAAGCTGAAGATGGAGTGTGGGGAAATCCGGGAAGATTGGCCATGACAGCCCCAAAGCCAGGCTATGGGACTCTAGTTTCTGCCTTGCCTTGGGGAGTGTGTCTTGGCAACCAAGAGCCCCTTGCCTGTGACTATGGAAGAGCCAGGGAGGGATAAGGATTAGAGATGGACGTAGTTAGCTTTCTGCTCCCAGAGAAGCCCAGGACGCTCCTCCCTTCTCTAGGAGAGCCCCAGGCTGAACAAAAGTTAGCCTCCCCTTCTGCCCTGACAGGCTTGCTAGGCTCTTCTCAGGTTGAAGGATCAGCTCAAGGAATAAGGGATGCATGGTGACCCACCCCTGACTCACGAGGACAGTGCTAGGCTCTGGGGCTCCCACTGAAGGAGAGAGAGCCCAGGGAAGGGAGTGGAGGGTGGGTGGATGGGAGGGCAGCTAGCATCTTCTACTCCCACCCACTGCAGGCACAGCCATGGTGGATGCGGAGATGGCCGCGTTTGGGGCCGCCGCCCCCTACCTGCGCAAGTCAGAGAAGGAGCGGCTGGAAGCCCAGACCCGACCTTTTGACCTCAAGAAAGATGTTTATGTGCCCGATGACAAAGAGGAGTTCGTCAAGGCCAAAATTTTGTCTCGAGAGGGTGGCAAAGTCACCGCTGAGACCGAGCATGGCAAGGTAGGTGGCAGGGTTGGCGTGAGAGGCCCTCCTGGACCCCCTCCCCCCATAGCTGGGGTACACAGAGAGGTTACCACCAGGACCCATCCCACACAGACCTGAGGACAGTCCGATTTCCCTTCTTCGGAGAAGGGATCCACACCGTCCAAACAGCCCTCCTCATTCCCAATATCCCGTCTGTCTTCTCTATGATCCCGGTCCTTCTCTCTTGAACACTGCTCTCCTAGAACTTGCCTGACTCCTTTCTGGGCAGAGGGAGGGCTGACAGTTGGGCCTGCATGGGGGCTGTTGCAGACGGTGACCGTGAAGGAGGACCAGGTGATGCAACAGAACCCGCCCAAGTTCGACAAGATCGAGGACATGGCCATGCTGACCTTCCTGCACGAGCCCGCCGTGCTCTACAATCTCAAGGAGCGCTACGCCTCTTGGATGATCTATGTGAGTGCGCCATCCAGGACACCCTCTGAGTCTAGTAGCTTCCTAGTTTCTGTTCTTTGTGTCCAGGCATTACTGCACGCTATCCCCACCCCTGCATCCCCGGTTCAGTTCTAATACCCCTGAGGCTAGGATTACTCAGATTTAGTGCTTTCATAGATTTTTCTTTCTCTTCTTCCCCTCTTGGCATTGTTCTCTAACTCTGAAACCCGCCATTCCTCCCTCTTCATCACTAGCAACTCAACCCTCCTTCTCTATCCTAGACCTACTCGGGCCTCTTCTGCGTCACCGTCAATCCCTACAAGTGGCTGCCGGTGTACAACGCTGAGGTGGTGGCCGCCTACCGGGGCAAGAAGAGGAGCGAGGCGCCGCCCCACATCTTCTCCATCTCCGACAACGCCTATCAGTACATGCTGACAGGTGACAGGCCTCCCCTGCAGGGTTTCCTCGGGAGCCGCATGGGAGGGAATGCGCAGTTGGTCTGGGCAACTGGTGGATGCCTGGAGAGAGGCCGGGAGGTGGGGCAGCAGGGGGTAGGTAGATGCCAGGCAAAAGCATCTTGTGTGGCTCCTGACTTTTCATCCCCACTTGCTCCCAACAGACAGAGAAAACCAGTCCATCCTGATCACGTGAGTGTAGCTCCTAACCCATTCCCTTCCAGAACCTCCCTGACCCCAGCCCCCATCATGGACCATGGCCCCCAAGCATGGACCCACAATTCTCACTTCCCTCCACCTTCATGCCAGCTCCTCTTTCTTCTGTGACCTTTACTCATGCCTTTGCTTCTCCGCTTCCTTTCTGCTTTCCACCCCTCTTGGAGTTTTCCTCTCCCATTCCCTATGCTCACTCTCCTCCAACTCATCACTCATTTATCCATAAGCCCGGTATCACTGTGTCTTCATCCCCTCCTCATTTTCTTTCATCTTTACCTTCAGAAACCTTCCCCATTCTGCCACCCCTACCTATTCTTTTCCAAAATGGCCCAGGCCCATCTCCTCACATTGACCTTGCTTAGCTAAGACCAGGTTCCTTCTGCTTGAACCCAGCAGCTTCTTGTGGCATCCTTCCTAGTGCTCCCCCTGATCCCATGTGTGTTTGGGATGCACATTACCCGGCAGCTTCCTGCTTTGGGGCTCCCACTGTCAAGTAAGACCAGACGTTCTCTCCTGACTTGAGGCTTGTTCGTCTCAAGCAGTGTCTGTTCACTGCCTAATGAGGCCCTGACTGTCCCAACAGCGGGGAATCCGGGGCCGGGAAGACGGTCAACACCAAGAGGGTCATCCAGTACTTTGCTGTTATTGCCGCCATTGGGGATCGCAGCAAGAAGGATCAGACTCCAGGCAAGGTAGGCTTGTTGTCCTCCATGGGCCTGCACTGCAAAAAGGGAGGGGTAGGCCTCTCACCCACCATCCTTCCTGACCTCTGCAGGGCACCCTGGAGGACCAGATCATCGAGGCCAACCCCGCCCTGGAGGCCTTCGGCAACGCCAAGACCGTGCGGAATGACAACTCCTCCCGCTTCGTGAGTGGTCCCTGACTTTGGATTCGGGATTTGGGTTGGTGGAGGGATGGTATCAAATATGAGCCTTGCCTCAACTCATCCCTGGTCTCCTCCATCTCCCCAGGGGAAATTCATTCGAATCCATTTTGGGGCAACTGGAAAGTTGGCATCTGCAGACATAGAGACCTGTGAGTGCCATGAATCTGCTAGAACTCGGCTTGAGCTCACCCTCATTCTATGTGATCATGATCCCAACCTCTCTCTTTTCTCTCTCTGTCTCTCCATCTATGTCTCTCTTTAGGCCTCTGCCTTTCGGTCTCTCTCCCTCTCTTTCTGTCTCTGTCTGTCTGTGTCTCTGAGTCTGTATATTCATCTCCCCCTGAGACTCCCTCTAGTCTTTCTCCACCTCTGTCTCTTCATGTCTGTATGTGAGTCTTTCTCTTCATCTCTCTCTTTTCTCTGCCTTTTGCTTGCTACATATATCATTCATTTTCCTCTATTTCCTTGTACCTAAATCCCCAAATTTCTCTCTTTCTTCTCCCCTTACTGTTCACAGATCTTCTGGAAAAATCCAGAGTTATTTTCCAGTTGAAAGCAGAGAGAGATTATCACATTTTCTACCAAATCCTGTCTAACAAAAAGCCTGAGCTGCTGGGTGAGTCAGCTACGGAGACCAACTATCTCCATGGCAACCTGGTCCCCTCTGCTTGCGGCAGCTTGCTGGCATGCCCTGGGTTTATGGCACTGCTGGATTCAGTTCTGTGGGATGTGGGACCACATTAAGCCTTGTCATGTGTTTTCCTGCAAGCCCTGTGCTGTGGTAGGCAGCCCCAGTGAGAGCCAGAGGTTTGTGCCCTATCCTCACCACATCTTCTCCTCCCAGACATGCTGCTGATCACCAACAACCCCTACGATTATGCATTCATCTCCCAAGGAGAGACCACGGTGGCCTCCATTGATGACGCTGAGGAGCTCATGGCCACTGATGTAAGTGTGTGAGAACCATGTCGAGAGGTGAGGGCACTGGCAGTTAGGGGTAAATGAGGCCAGTTCACTGGCTCAGGAGGAGAGCTGAGACACTGTCTATCTGTTATTCAAAATGGTATGACCTTCCCCAAGGGCCAGAACATGCCCTATTACCAGGGTGTGTTGGAGAATGGGTATGTTGAGATGGGGTGGACAATATTTGGTGTTTGAGCAAACAGAAAGGGCTGAACACCATGGGACAGAGAAGCAGACAAGCCAAGAAGCAAGCCATCACCAAGGGAAGGGGGGTGGGTCATGCAGTGGCCATGGGGTTGGGGCAAGCTATTAAGTGAAGACTAGATATAGACAGGTATGGAAGGTTTAAGCAGGAAGCAAGTGTAGGGGCTAGAAGAGGGACAAAAGTAGAAAACATGAGTGGGTAACCAGAGCAGCTCCAGAGGACAGCTATGACCACTGATGCCAGATCTGGGGCAGTATGCACACCGTCCTGCTCTTGTACTTCCCATCTTCGTTTTGGAGTTCTTCACTGGGTATGGGAGTCTCAGAAGCTACAGGGATTCAGGAGAGAAGTTCTCTCTCCAACTGAAGAGGGATCTCATTTACCTGCCATACTTCCTTTTCTGGGGTTCACCAATATGGGGTCTGCTTACAGAATGCCTTTGATGTGCTGGGCTTCACTTCAGAGGAGAAGAACTCCATGTACAAGCTGACGGGCGCCATCATGCACTTTGGAAACATGAAGTTCAAACAGAAGCAGCGAGAGGAGCAGGCTGAGCCAGATGGCACTGAAGGTGGGAGTTTGGGATGCTGGGTGACAGCTGTGGGCCCTATCTGTAGAGGAATCATCCCTTTACCAACTTGGCTGCCTGCCCTCTCCTTCCAGAGGCTGACAAGTCTGCCTACCTCATGGGGCTGAACTCAGCCGACCTGCTCAAGGGGCTGTGCCACCCTCGGGTGAAAGTGGGCAACGAGTACGTCACCAAGGGGCAGAATGTCCAGCAGGTGGGTCATCTTCAGGAGATAAATGGGGAGGGGGCTGGCATGCTGCAGTGGGTTCTTTGGAATTCACTCTTCGCACTAATCTACTCATCTGGTTTCTCCCTTACCTTCCAGGTGGCGTATGCCACTGGGGCACTGGCCAAGGCAGTGTACGAGAAGATGTTCAACTGGATGGTGACAAGGATCAATGCCACCCTGGAGACCAAGCAGCCACGCCAGTACTTCATAGGGGTCCTGGACATCGCCGGCTTCGAGATCTTCGATGTGAGTGGGAGGAGCCTAGGCGCGTATGCGCGGGGGAGGGGGCAGTGACTCGCTCATTTGCACCCGTGACCATCATGGCCAGTGGCCAGTCGAGGGAGAGACAGTGGGGCTCAGGGGTGGCAGACACATCGTCCTGTCTTCCAGGGGAGCTCCCCCTCCACGGCCTGACAGGGGAGGGGACCAGTCACACCCCTGGCTGCGCTTGGGCACGGGCCTCGGCTGACCCCACTGGCCACTCAGACCCCTGCCTGCCTGACCCGCTCCGCCCCCGCCCCCTGCAGTTCAACAGCTTTGAGCAGCTGTGCATCAACTTCACCAACGAGAAGCTGCAGCAGTTCTTCAACCACCACATGTTCGTGCTGGAGCAGGAGGAGTACAAGAAGGAAGGCATTGAGTGGGAGTTCATCGACTTTGGCATGGACCTGCAGGCCTGCATCGACCTCATTGAGAAGGTGCTGCCTCCACCCGCTGCCTCCGTTTCCTTCCCCTGGCATCCCAGCCAGAGTGCTTGAATTCCCCACTCACACCTTACTTGAATGCCACAGTCAAAATGGCAGCCCCTCTCCCTGCTGGGGAACATGATCTGGAGCCCGAGGCCTGTTGTGTCCTGACCACCCAGGACAGGGTGGCACAGGGAGAGCTGAGGTCCTAAGGGCTTGAGAATGGACACAGGGAGGATGGGAAGCTCCAGGAATCCTCCCATACCAGTATGTTTAACAACCCTCATTTAACCTGGTTTGGGTGTGGGGCAGGGAATCATAAGAGTATACCTATATTCAACCCCAGCATCTCAGGGATCTGGGCAGTGGAGTGGTGTGTAAAGCATCTAAAACATCCACATTCCCAGACTTTCACAAAGGTCCCTCTGAAATCAAACAAAGTCTTCCACTTTGGGAAGGCATGAAGAGGTACAAGTCGGCAAATAACTGTACTCAAAGCTGAGCCTAATACCTTAATTCCCAAAGGGGCATCATCATAAGCAAATATTGATCTTAGAGCAGGATCCTTCTGCATCTGTATGAAGCATGCTCAGTTATGCTTTCCCCTCTATTCTCAGCCCATGGGCATCATGTCCATCCTGGAGGAGGAGTGCATGTTCCCCAAGGCCACTGACATGACCTTCAAGGCCAAGCTGTATGACAACCACCTGGGCAAGTCCAGCAACTTCCAGAAGCCACGCAACATCAAGGGGAAGCAGGAAGCCCACTTCTCCCTGGTCCACTATGCCGGCACAGTGGACTACAACATCCTGGGCTGGCTGCAGAAGAACAAAGACCCACTCAATGAGACTGTGGTGGCCTTGTACCAGAAGTCCTCCCTCAAGTTGCTTGGCACCCTGTTTGCCAACTATGCAGGGTTTGATGCACGTAAGTAGAGACTGGAACCCTGGGGACTAAGGAGCAGGGTTTCTGCCATGGTTCTGAGGCAAGTCCATTGCGACACTCTACCACTTTTGTGTCAGGTTGTGCCCTGAGGTTTACAGGTTCAGTGAGATAGAATGGGGTGGAGAAGCTGAGCTCCCCGCAGTGAAGACCCTCACCTGGAGGTCAAATGCCAGTGAGGATGTAAAGAGAGTCTGTGATGGAGGCCCTGGCCTCCCACACGTCCATTCAGATCCCTTTCCTTGACTCTCCTCCCACAGCTGTCGAAAAGGGCAAAGGCAAAGCCAAGAAAGGCTCATCCTTTCAGACCGTGTCAGCTCTGCACAGGGTAAGTGTGTGCCCCCAGCCCCAGACCAGTATGGCTCCCCAGCACCCACCAGCCCTGCTCCTTCCCACAGTTCCCATGCCTGACTCCTCTCTCTCCTCCCTCCCTGTGGCCCTTTTCTTCCTCTCCATTCTCTCCCCCTTCATGGGTGGCCTCTTCTCTCCCTGCTTCCCATCTCGCTCTCCTCTTCCCTCTGGCCTTCCAACCTCTCCCTCCTTCATTCTCTCTCCCTTCTTCATTCCTCTCCCACCATTCCTTCATTCTTTCTGTCTCTCTTTCCCTTCCTTCCTCTCCTCTCCCTTCCCTACTTCTCTCTCCTTCACCTGCATTACTTTTCCCTCCTGTGCTTTGGGCCACAGGAAAATCTGAACAAGCTGATGACCAACTTGCGCTCTACACATCCCCACTTTGTGCGTTGCATCATCCCCAACGAGACAAAGTCTCCAGGTGAGGCCCAGAACTCAGCCCAGCCCCCTGCTGGCCACAGGCCCCATACCCTGGGGACAAGGACTTCTAAGCCACCTCCTAATTCCCCACCATGGTGGTTTCCAAATGACACTCTCCTCCGATGCCATGAGGTAGCAGACTACTCTCCCCCCATTTCCTTGTATTTGCAGTGTGACTCGGGTTGGGGGGGGCGCTGTAAGGCACTTTCATGGGCATTGCCTCCCAGCATGCAACCCCCAGTGAGACATACAGAGATTGTTTAGCCTTTTTTGACTGATTAGGAATTCCAGTTCCTCAGGGGCCTGGGTTAGAGGCCTGGCTCTGCTCTTGTCAGCTTAGTGAACTTGGTGAAGTGCCTTAACCTCTCTGGGCTTAACTCCTCTGGGCTTAGTTTCTTCTCTAGAAAATGGGACATATCCACCCTGGCAACTGCCTATGATAATAAACACAACATAAAAGAAGGAATGTGAAAACCTTTTGGTTACTCTTAAGAGCATAGCTAGGAAAAAAAAGAAAAAAAAAAAAGGACTATTATTGAGTGACTTGCTAAGGTTGCTGGCTAGTGAGTGGCAGAGCCAGAATCAGAGCCCAGAACTTTTGGCTTAGTCCAGTACTCTGCCCACACCTTCCTCTCCCACCTCCTCCTGCTGCAGGGGTGATAGACAACCCCCTGGTCATGCACCAGCTGCGCTGCAACGGTGTGCTGGAGGGCATCCGCATCTGCAGGAAGGGCTTCCCTAACCGCATCCTCTACGGGGACTTCCGGCAGAGGTGGGTACAGGGACACCCTAGAGCTCAGGGAACAGGGGGAGCCTGGGCAGACTTGTCGGGGAAGGGAGTCCACAGGTGGCCCCAAATGCTGTGGGCAGAGCAGGTCGGTGCAGAATATGGGTGTCTCAGGGCACCTCTCTCTCCAGATACCGCATCCTGAATCCAGCAGCCATCCCTGAGGGCCAGTTCATTGACAGCAGGAAAGGAGCAGAGAAGCTGCTGGGCTCTCTGGACATTGACCACAACCAGTACAAGTTCGGCCACACCAAGGTGAGGGAAGGGAGGAGCCGAGCTGATTACAGAAAAACCTCTCTTGTCCTTTGGCTCCTCACCTCACAGCTCCTTCCCTTTTACTAATCATCTTAGGACCATCTCTGAATTGCATGATTCCCCTCCCCATGGACCATTTCTGAATTGCATGATTCCCCTCCCCATGAACCACTCCCTGTCCCAGCTCCAGGTGCCATTGGCCTCCTCCCTTGGGTTCTTTCCTAGGGTATTACACTGCTTAAACAAACCCTCTCCTCTTTCCCCTCCTGGCCCACCCACCCCTTGCCCATAGGTGTTCTTCAAGGCGGGGCTGCTGGGGCTCCTGGAAGAGATGCGTGATGAGAGGCTGAGCCGCATCATCACCCGCATCCAGGCCCAGTCTCGGGGTGTGCTCTCCAGAATGGAGTACAAGAAACTGCTGGAACGCAGGTGAGGGCTTCAAAAGGAGGCTCCTGGCCATCTAAGGCCCAGGCTGATTCAGGGGAAGTGTCAGGAGAAAGCTCACCGAGACTTGAAATAAGCAGACCAGCAGGAGGGGCTCCTATGGACCCAGGGTGGGCCTCATGGCCAGGGCATCATAGAGGAAGGAAGAGCTATTACATAGGAGTCAGAGCTTCAGGACAGGAAGGAGAGATGGGACTCTCTCACCACCTTCTTGCTGGGCCCCTGCAGAGACTCCCTGCTGATAATCCAGTGGAACATTCGGGCCTTCATGGGGGTCAAGAACTGGCCCTGGATGAAGCTCTACTTCAAGATCAAGCCACTACTCAAGAGTGCAGAGACAGAGAAGGAGATGGCCACCATGAAGGAGGAGTTTGCGCGCATCAAAGAGGCGCTGGAGAAGTCAGAAGCTCGCCGCAAGGAGCTGGAGGAGAAGATGGTGTCCCTGCTGCAGGAGAAGAATGATCTCCAGCTCCAAGTGCAGGCGGTGAGGCTCCTGGGCCTCTGTAGACTTGCCCACCCTGCTCAGCTGACATTTCCCCACACATCCTGCACCTTCCCACCCAGGGCTCCCCTTGTCCTCTCACAGACACAGGATTCTGGAATCAAGGCTCCAAAGACCTCCAGGGAGGTCCCTCTAGAGAACAAAAGGGAAGGGGGAAAGAACCAACTTTTAAAAACACTGGCTTTCCACTTGGATTCAACCTGCATCCATAGCTCAGTAATTTTTTGAACCTAGGCAAACTATGCATTATCTTTGAGTCTCAATGTCCTCATCTCTGGACAGGGGATAAATCTGCCCATCTCACCAAGTGATAAATATATAAAGTGCTGGCATCAGTAAATGCAGTTCCTTCCCTTCAGTGGAGTAGACCAGAGGAATAGAGCCAAGTAAAGAAACTTCTGGGCTCCCTTCATCTCTGCTTCCATCATGTTCCCGTCACATTGTCCTGAAATTCTTCCCTTCCTCATCCTTCTGAGGTTCTTCTCAGCTGGAGATATCCTGGAGCCCCTCTCCTACATGCTGAGCCTCTCCCTCCCTGCACCTGCCAAGGTGAGGACCCCACCCACTGAGAAGCCTCCCCTGTGTGCCTTGTCCTCAGGAACAAGACAACCTGGCTGATGCAGAGGAACGCTGTGACCAGCTGATCAAGAACAAGATCCAGCTGGAAGCCAAGGTGAAGGAGATGACCGAGAGGCTGGAGGACGAGGAGGAGATGAATGCAGAGCTCACTGCCAAGAAGCGCAAGCTGGAAGATGAGTGCTCTGAGCTCAAGAAGGACATTGATGACCTGGAGCTGACGCTGGCCAAGGTGGAGAAGGAGAAGCATGCAACAGAGAACAAGGTGAGGGCAGTTCCTTCTGGCTCTATCTCAGGTCTCCTCAGGATTCCCAGACCAGAGTGTGGTCCTGGTCCTTGGTCTTGGACATCCCCATAGATGTCTCCGGGCCGATGACCTCTGACCCTAAAGGGGATGGGGTTCTTGGTCAACAGGTGAAGAACCTGACAGAGGAGATGGCTGGGCTAGATGAGATCATCGCCAAGCTGACCAAGGAGAAGAAGGCTCTGCAAGAAGCCCACCAGCAGGCCCTAGATGACCTTCAGGCTGAGGAGGACAAGGTCAATACCTTGACCAAGGCTAAGGTCAAGCTGGAGCAGCAGGTGGACGATGTAAGTAGATTGTCACAGGGCCTAGATATGCCAGGTCTGTATGTGTGTGTGTATGTATGTGTGTGTGTTTGGAAGGATGGGATTGGAGAGTGTTCCCTCCCTTGGTACATTTCTAGAAGGGAGCTGGGGAATAGAAAAAGGGAAGGGTGATCAATTATGAGTTATGTATCTCATCCCACTGATATGATCAACAATAGAGATGGACTTCCTTTTTTCAATTAGGTTCAAGCCTTTATATCTCTACCTTCGACCACAGGGTCTAGAGAGTTATCACATAAGAATCCAATACATTTCTTTGGGAATTTTGTGAGGCTCTGAGGATCTTTGGACCTCTAATATTTTAAGTGGGATCTGGCCCTCAGTGATCATTGTTCCACAGATAGTTCTCTGTGCATATCTCCTTTGGATCATTTATCACCCGTGTTATCATTATCGAAGTATCTGTCTCAGCCATAACACTGTAACCTGTCTTTAGGTGAGAACTTGGATTGATTCAGTTTTGCATCTGAAGTGCCTAGCACAGGACTGCAGGAGCCTGCTGAATGAATGAATGGAGCTTTGGGTTTCATCACACAGTCATTCATGAAATTCATTCATGAAATCATTATCAAATAGTTACTGAGCATCCCTCAGTGCTAGGCAGTCTCATAGTCCCTTGGCCCACTCTGGGAAAGCTTTTCCAAGTCCTGGACATCTCTTAGGATTCCCCAAACCTGGAGTGACTGAGCTTCCAAATCACCAAATCAGGACGATTTGTCTTATGGGGCACACTGGTCCTTCTCCCCACCAGCTGGAGGGATCCCTGGAGCAGGAGAAGAAAGTGCGCATGGACCTGGAGCGAGCAAAGCGGAAGCTGGAGGGTGACCTGAAGCTGACCCAGGAGAGCATCATGGACCTGGAGAACGACAAGCAGCAGCTGGATGAGCGGCTGAAAAAGTAGCGTGTTCCCCTCCCCAGCGCCTTTCCTCCTCCCCAGCTCAGCAGCCTGTTCTACCTGTGACAGCACAAGCTGCCCCAACAGGTCCATCCTCAGAGGCCACAGCCTCACACAGCCTCCATCAGTGGGTGCAAAACCATGGGCAGAGGCCTCTCCTTCCCCAGACACATGCAGCAGGGCCCTGCACTCCTCCCTGGCAGAAAGTCTAACCTGGATCCCTCAAGCCTTTTCTTCCTGTTGGTCAGCGAAGAGGGATAGAAACTCATAGCTTACCTCCTTCTACACACAAGTCTCTTTGGAGACCAGTTGCTTAACACCGAGGAAGGCTCCACACAAAAGCCTCTCAGGAAAGGCCTTTCGGGTCCTTCTCAGAGAGCTCCGAGGACCACGGAGAAATGGGTCAGCCACCACGCTTGAGCAGTGCTGGGGTCTGATTAACTCATGGATCCAATTCTTATTGCAAGTCCTACCAAGATGTAGAGATCCACTTCCCACACTTGAAAAACTGAGCCTGCAGGGTAGATTTGGATAATCAAATATCTTATGCAGCTTTAGGGTTCAGACTTTGAAAGGCTCTGAGAATCATCATGATTACACCCTCATGGGGCCTGTGTCTGCCCAGGAGTCCTCACACTTCCCCAGGCACAGCATGTGTTGAATGAATGAAGGAATATATGATCCCAAGGATCCTCAAACCTCCTTCTAAGGATGGTATTTTGAGGCCCACTTTACCAAAGAGGAAACAAAGGCTCAGAAAGTTTAACCAAAGTGCCCAAAATAACAGTGATAGAATTAAAGGCCATCAGAGCTAAAAGGGGCCTTTGAAACCATCTAATCCAATGCCGTCATTCTACAGGACCAGAGAGGAAGTCCCACAGAGCCCAGGTCTTGTCACTTCACCTGTGGTGCTCTGCCCATTACATTCTTGCTGGACTTTAGGCCTTCAGCATGCATTACATTTTCAAGGACCCTACATCAGCCCCAGACGCTATTTTTCTGATGAAATCCTGCTCTTCATTTTTTTGTATTACCATGTCCAACCACTGACGGGCCCGCCTGCTGCCCAGCCGACCTTCTTCATCTTAATTTCCTTCGTTCCCCATAGGAAGGACTTTGAGCTGAATGCCCTCAATGCGAGGATTGAAGATGAGCAGGCCCTGGGCAGCCAGTTGCAGAAGAAGCTCAAAGAGCTTCAGGTAAGGTGTGGGATGCCTAGGCTGGAGCCCCTGGGCTGGCTGTCAGCTTCCTCCATCCCCTCCTCCAGGATGTCCTCTCCCCAGCATTACAGGAACTTGCCATGTGTCCATGAAGGGAGATGCTGAGCTACCACAGTTCACCCATGGAGCACCCCTAGGAGGGGCTGGGTGATCCAAGGATGACACAGGAAGAGACCTTGAAAAGGTCACAGGTGTAGGGGGCAGAAATCCTGGCTTCCTGTCTCAGCTCTGGTTTAGCTGGCAACTGTGGAGTGCCCACTCCTGATATCTGGGTTTCTGTGTCCTCCCTTGTTACCAATGGCGTTTAAGAGCCCTTTAGCCCTGATAGTCTGTGACTTTGATTCTTACCCCTCGAGCAGACACCATGTTAGGTCTTTGGACAAACATGCATCTCTCCTTCTAAACTTTTAATACTTTTGCCACTAAACTTCTTAAAATATCCTTAGAACACAGGTTTCTTTGTCCCTCTTAAAGATCAAGCTTCAACCACTTTCTTTCCAATAGAACATGTATAATGTTCTGGCCTAAAGGAAGCCTAGTTCAGCTGTCCAAAACATCTTCTCCAAATCCTTTTATTTCTACTTCTCTGCTGGTAGAACTGAAAAGATTTGCTGTTCCAGACAGGCCAGGAATGTCCTGGAGCTCTGGGTTGGGGGCTCCGCCGGACGGCTCCGGGCGGTGGGGCTGAGCCCTCTGTGTCCCGGGCCAGGCTCGCATCGAGGAGCTGGAGGAGGAGCTGGAGGCCGAGCGCACCGCCAGGGCCAAGGTGGAGAAGCTGCGCTCAGACCTGTCCCGGGAGCTGGAGGAGATCAGCGAGCGGCTGGAGGAGGCCGGGGGGGCCACGTCCGTGCAGATCGAGATGAACAAGAAGCGCGAGGCCGAGTTCCAGAAGATGAGGCGGGACCTGGAGGAGGCCACGCTGCAGCACGAGGCCACGGCGGCGGCCCTGCGCAAGAAGCACGCGGACAGCGTGGCCGAGCTGAGCGAGCAGATCGACAACCTGCAGCGCGTGAAGCAGAAGCTGGAGAAGGAGAAGAGCGAGTTCAAGCTGGAGCTGGACGATGTCACCTCCAACATGGAGCAGATCATCAAGGCCAAGGTGGGCTGCCTGCTCACCATCCTCGCACCCAATTCCCTACACCCACCTCCACTTTCTGTCCATGTCTCCTCTCTTCTCTGATGGTTAAGTTTCCCACTTCCCTTCCCCAACCCTGTTCTCCCATCCTCTCCCTCTCCCTTCCATGTCTCTCCTCTTCACTTCTGTAACTGCACCCCTGCTACCCTTCAATGCCTCCTCCATCCGTCATATGACTCCCCTTCCTCCCTCAGGCCAACCTGGAGAAGATGTGCCGGACCCTGGAAGACCAGATGAATGAGCACCGAAGCAAGGCCGAGGAGACCCAACGTTCGGTCAACGACCTCACCAGCCAGCGGGCCAAGCTACAGACCGAGAATGGTGAGCCACCCCCCCATCTCCCCTGACATCCTAAGCCACCCAGACTTGGGCAGACACTCACACACATGTGCACACACACACACAAACACATACACACACACCTCTCTCCAGAGAATGGGGCCTAAGGGGAAGGGATGGGGAGAGAGAGCAGTGGCTGACCTTCCAGAGTTGAGTGTGCCTTTGTACCTCTCCAGGTGAGCTGTCCCGGCAGCTGGATGAGAAGGAGGCGCTGATCTCCCAGCTGACCCGAGGCAAGCTCACCTATACCCAGCAGCTGGAGGACCTCAAGAGGCAGCTGGAGGAAGAAGTTAAGGTGAGGCTCAGACTCAGGCCGCTTGGCCCAGGCCAGGAGCGAGCAGGTCCCAAGAATGAGGCTTGCTGTCTTTCCATTGTTCTCCCATTTTCCAAGCAGAGTAATAGCCCAGGGCCTAGCACATGCCTCCTGAATCTATTGCCCAGTCTGAGGCCCTCTGCCTTTCTGCTGCCATTTCTGGAGGGAGAGGGGCCTGGGTCAGGGGAAAGTGAGGGGGAGGAGAGAAACACACTAGGGAGGAATGGCGGCCTTGGCGGGGCTCAGGTGTGGGATGCAGGAACTGCGCAAGTGGGTCCTGGGATTAGCAGGACAATCTGAAAGCTGGAGAAAGAAACTAAACTGGAGCCTATTCGGGGCACTTTGCTGGCCTCGTGAACAAAAGGGGGAAAGAATATGACCTTTTAAAAAGGCCAGGGCTCCAATCCTAACCTGCCCCTTAGAGCCTGGTAATCTTGAGGAAACCACCTAGCCTCTCTGAGCCCCTGCTTCTTCCCCTGTCCCTGGGGACGAGGTTGATGATACCCTGCTGTAGTGAGGAGCAGAGTGCCGGGCATGACTCATGTAAACAGTGCAATGCCCAACGGACATTCCTTATTATTAGTCCTCAGTAGACTGCTCCAGATCCTCTGGGGATTTAGAGACAGGGGAGGTCCTGGGGAGGATGGAGAAATTAGGGTGAGGACATGGGCAAGGACTGGGGTGTGCTCTGGAGAAAGCTGAGCCCTCCTCCCGGTGCCCGCCCCTCCGCAGGCGAAGAACGCGCTGGCCCACGCGCTGCAGTCGGCCCGGCATGACTGTGACCTGCTACGGGAGCAGTACGAGGAGGAGACGGAGGCCAAGGCCGAGCTGCAGCGCGTCTTGTCCAAGGCCAACTCAGAGGTGGCCCAGTGGAGGACCAAGTACGAGACGGACGCCATCCAGAGGACCGAGGAGCTCGAGGAGGCCAAGTGAGTCCTGGGCGGCCTGCCTCTAGCTGAGGCCCCTCTGCAGGCAGGACACAACCCAGCCCAATGCTGGGAAGATTCCTCACCGGGGATGGATGCTTGGCCAGGTTCTGACAACACAGGAGAATCCTGTCCAGGGCCCCACCTCCTTCTCCTCTCAGGGAAGCTTTTTGCTCGCGTTATGTTTCTCATCCGAATATAAGACGAACAAAAGGTTTGTCTGAGGGCAGAGTGCTCCCACCAGGGGCGGGGTGCTGTGACAGAGGAAGTGGGGTGGGCTGCGGAAGCCCATGCCTCCTCCATGTCTGTAGCCTAGAGGCTGGCCCAGGGTCAGAGGAGACCACCTGGAAGTCCCTCCTGGGTGCTGTGGGTCTTCCTAGCGTGCCACCAAGACCCTCTGCCGGCCCGGTTCTCAGCCCCCTGGGGCCTCTCCTCAGCTTCTCCAACAACACTCCTGAATTTTCAAGGATTGTTTTCTAGAACACTCACGTTGTTTCCCCTTGTCCAAATCTACACCCTCCATCCTCCCCACCCTGTCCCATCCCCCAAACCCCCACTGCCCCGGGGCAGGAAGAAGCTGGCCCAGAGGCTGCAGGATGCCGAGGAGGCCGTGGAGGCCGTCAATGCCAAGTGCTCTTCGCTGGAGAAGACCAAGCACCGGCTGCAGAATGAGATCGAGGACCTGATGGTGGACGTGGAGCGCTCCAACGCAGCCGCCGCGGCCCTCGACAAGAAGCAGAGGAACTTCGACAAGGTGGGCCTGGGCTGAGGGCCACAACCAGGGGCAGAGCAGGGAGGCCGGTGTCACCAGGAAGCCAGGGACCTCCTCCTGGGGGGCCAGGAAGGAGACTGAGCCCCGCCGAGGGGCCTGGGCATGCCCTGGAGAGCCGGGGGAATGGGGGATGGGGGTGTGCTGGGGCGGGGGTTGGGGCCGTTCAGTGAGCCGGGTCCCCACAGATCCTGGCCGAGTGGAAGCAGAAGTATGAGGAGTCGCAGTCAGAGCTGGAGTCCTCGCAGAAGGAGGCGCGCTCCCTCAGCACAGAGCTCTTCAAGCTCAAGAACGCCTATGAGGAGTCCCTGGAGCATCTGGAGACCTTCAAGCGGGAGAACAAGAACCTTCAGGGTGCGCTGGGGCTGGAGAGGCCGGGGAGGGGCTGGGGGTAGTCTCCTCATGTGGCGCCACCCAAGGGCTCCAGGAAGGGTGCCCCCCATATTGGACCATGACAGCCCCCAACTGAGTGGCCCGGCCCCTCCCACAGAGGAGATCTCCGACCTGACTGAGCAGTTGGGTTCCAGTGGAAAAACCATCCACGAGCTGGAGAAGGTCCGCAAGCAGCTGGAGGCTGAGAAGCTGGAGCTGCAGTCGGCCCTGGAGGAGGCTGAGGTGTGTGTGCAGGGTGTGGCCGGGGGCGGAGGGAAGCTGAGCTGGGGTCCCTGTTCTCATCTCTTTTTTGTCCGTTTTGTTCCCCGGTCCATCCTTAGAGCCTAGCACAGTACCTGGCACATAGCAGCCACTCAACAAACATTGTGGAATGAATGAATGAATGAATGAATGAATGAATAGGTCACTCTATGTCCTTCACACAGACATTTTACCCTTTACATCTTAGACAAGATTTCCTGGATCCCCTCCCCTCTCCTTTCCGCCTCTGCCTCCCACTTCAGGATTTTTTACATTCCGGGCCTGATTGCCTCCGTTTCCTTGGCAACACCTTTCTCTTCATTTTCCTCTTTGTCTTCATAGCTCGCTCTCCTCTGTGAGGGTCTGAACCACCTCTCCTAAGCCTTTTTTTTTCTTTTAAATTCTCTTTTCTTCTTCCTCCTTCTGCTTCTTTGACTGAACCTCTTAATAGCACTCTTGAACTCACTTTGTATCCATGATTCATGGACAGACCCCTGCCCCCGGCCCTGCGCCCTGACAGTCTGCCTCCGACCCTCTCTCCCCACCCCCTCCCAGGCCTCCCTGGAGCACGAGGAGGGCAAGATCCTGCGGGCCCAGCTGGAGTTCAACCAGATCAAGGCTGAGATCGAGCGGAAGCTGGCAGAGAAGGACGAGGAGATGGAGCAGACCAAGCGCAACCACCTGCGGGTGGTGGACTCGCTGCAGACCTCCCTGGACGCGGAGACGCGCAGCCGCAATGAGGCCCTGAGGGTGAAGAAGAAGATGGAGGGCGACCTGAACGAGATGGAGATCCAGCTCAGCCACGCCAACCGCATGGCCGCTGAGGCCCAGAAGCAAGTCAAGGGTCTCCAGAGCTTGCTGAAGGTACGAGGAGACTCCTGAAGCAGGAAGTCACCTTACCCAGAGACAGACTGGCCTCCACGTGGCCATGCTGGGTGGTGGTGTCCCTTTACAGCAGCAGATTCCTCCTGGCTACTGCGGAGACATCCCACAGGCCCTCCGGACCCGGCACATCGGGCTCCCCCCCACCTCCCCAGGCACCCAGCCTAGCCGAACGGCCTTCTGATGGGCCCAGAGGCCAACCCCTCTCTCATGCCCACCCTCCTGGTGTGCAGGACACCCAGATCCAGCTGGACGACGCGGTCCGCGCCAACGACGACCTGAAGGAGAACATCGCCATCGTAGAGCGGCGCAACAACCTGTTGCAGGCCGAGCTGGAGGAGCTGCGGGCCGTGGTGGAGCAGACGGAGCGCTCTCGGAAGCTGGCCGAGCAGGAGCTGATCGAGACCAGCGAGCGGGTGCAGCTGCTGCACTCCCAGGTGAGCGGCTCCCCTGCGCAGTCGTGGAGGGAAGCACGGCTGGGGGGGCCCAGCGGGTGAGGTTTGGGAGCCACCCCTGGATGCTCAGTGCTTTTCGTGCTCTGCCCACCTTGATCCTCAGAACACCAGCCTCATCAACCAGAAGAAGAAGATGGACGCAGACCTGTCCCAGCTCCAATCAGAAGTGGAAGAGGCAGTGCAGGAGTGCAGGAACGCTGAGGAGAAAGCCAAGAAGGCCATCACCGATGTGAGTGACCGCTCCCCTCCCGCCCCCACTAAAGACGTGAACAAGGGCCCTGGGTCCCGGCCAAGCCACTGCACCGTGACAAGCCAACTCTTACCTCTGCGTGGGTTGGCGGGCCTCGGGAAACAGACACCAGGCTGGGAAAACGCTGATCCTTGAGGGACAAGGGGCCCTGGGCCCAGTTCTTTTAGACCTCTCTCCTGACCCCAGGCTGCCATGATGGCAGAGGAGCTGAAGAAGGAGCAGGACACCAGCGCCCACCTGGAGCGCATGAAGAAGAACATGGAGCAGACCATCAAGGACCTGCAGCACCGGCTGGATGAGGCCGAGCAGATCGCCCTCAAGGGGGGCAAGAAGCAGCTGCAGAAGCTGGAGGCCCGGGTGCGGGAGCTGGAGAACGAGCTGGAAGCAGAGCAGAAGCGCAACGCGGAGTCGATCAAGGGCATGAGGAAGAGTGAGCGTCGCATCAAGGAGCTGACCTACCAGGTGGGGGCATGGTGGCTGCTCTGGGCTGGATCCCCTGCACCACTGCCTGAAGCCAGGGTGATACCACCAACAGGAATGAAGTGTTCTCTCTTAGTCTCCCCCAGGGCGAGGAGTGGGAGTGCAGCCCCTGGCTGCCCCGTTTCCACTCTGCCTAGCCCTGTTCTCCCCTGACTGTCCCCTGGCTAGAGGTCAACCTCTGAGCCTCTTGGCCTGGGAGCTCTGCCTTCAAGCTCACCCTCTACCTGTCCCATGGGGACAACACCCAAAGCTCCAGACAGAGCTCACCCAGCACAGATTCCAAGAAAGCAAGTGTGTCGCCAGGCTCCGGCTGGGTGCCATGACCACCCAAATACACCAAAAACTGCCCCAAAGTCATTCAACACATCTCAGAACTTTTTGGTTTGTTTTCTAGAATCAGACTCCTAATTAGATTTTGCTTCTGTTCCAATCAGAAAGTTACCATCTCGAGACACACATGTCCTTAGATCAAGTCTCTGTCATTTTCCTGTATCCCAGGAAAGCTCAGTACGCTGTCCCAGCATTACTGCCAGTGCGTGCTGGCTTCTAGAACAGGAACGTTTATCCTCCATGGGGCCCCAGGACCTTTAAGGGCCTCCTCCCTGGAACAGCGCACACGCGTGGTTTTGTGAAGAATTTCAGGATTCCATCAGCTCCCTGGACCTTCCTGAAACAAAACATTAAAAATATTAATAGTTTTTTATGGTAAAAAAATTATAAGGAGAGTGCAAGAGTTTGTTGAGGATCAGAAAGTAGAAGTGGGTGAAGATATTACATTCCGGGTAAAGTCAACAAGCGGGGGGAGGGGACAGGCTGCCTCTCATGACCATGCCCTCCTCACTCCTAACCACCCCGCCCCCAGACGGAGGAGGACAGAAAGAACCTGCTGCGGCTGCAGGACCTGGTGGACAAGCTGCAGCTGAAGGTCAAGGCCTACAAGCGCCAGGCCGAGGAGGCGGTGAGTGGTCCTGCTAGGGCCTGGGCCTGGAGGAGAGACACTGGGGAGCTGCGCCCCGCCCCCGGCTGGGAGGCTGAGAGAACCTCTGACCTCCTCTCACCTCAGCCTCCCCGTCCCCGAACCCCTGCAGGAGGAGCAGGCCAACACCAACCTGTCCAAGTTCCGCAAGGTGCAGCACGAGCTGGATGAGGCGGAGGAGCGCGCGGACATCGCCGAGTCCCAGGTCAACAAGCTGCGGGCCAAGAGCCGCGACATCGGCGCCAAGGTGGGTCCCTCCCCTGGGCCTCACTAGTCGCCCCATGTCAGCACATCCGCCAACATCAGTGGCCCTCAGACCGAACCCACTCATGCCAGGGATGTCTCCTCTTCATTCACCCCCCACAACTGAACTCTGGAGCCCCAGAGGGCCAGGTAATGCAGTCCTCGGTGATTTCTAAGATTCTTCCAGCTCTAACTTTCAATGACTTTGTGAATCCCAGCCCTAGGGTGGTCAGCAACCTTAGAAGACCCCAATTTGTATACACCCACTATGTCCCAATTCCCCCCAACTGCTGGTCTTCTCTCATCTTCCACCTAGTTTTGGCCTATAGCCTAGTAACTCAGCCCTAAAGTGGACAGCCTAGAGGACCCCCTTGTCCTCACTCAGGCAGCTTCCCTCTGGCCGACCTCAGGGCCCTCACCCCTCCACACCGACCCCTAGGACACATCTCTCACCACCAGGGGGGCCTCCCTCAGGCCCAAGCGGTCCCCCACCCCATCGGGTGCCCCATCTCCCCTTTGTTTTCTGTGCCCGTCTCTGCCCAACACCCACCTTCCCAGAGTTAATTTGGACTTTGTTTCCTTTCAAAAGGGCTTGAATGAAGAGTAGCTTTGCCACATCTTCTTGATCTGCCCCATCCTGAGGGTGCTGATGAAGCCCCCAGTTCCAGAGCCTCTATAGCAGCCCCTTTGGAGGAAGCAGAATAAAGTTATTTTCCTTGAAGCCAAAATCCGGCCTCCAGACTCTTCTTCACTGCCCGCCAGCCACAGGGACATGAACATGGGGTGGGGTGGGGGGGTGGCTCCAAGGGAGGAGGGGCCGCTTCACAGACAGCCCAAGGAGGCCTTACTGGAGAGCTTGGAGGCTCTGAGCATCCTCGGGGCAGCACTGGCCCAGACGCTCCCCTTCGTCTCCTCCTCAGCGGGTGACACCTGTCCTGTCAGCCCTCTCCCTGGTCCAGAGACCCTCCCCTCAGGGTTCAAGATTTAGAAAAACCCTTAAGGCTTGCTTAGAGCATGCGGAGCCCATCTGCTATGGACTTACGCTGACCGACACGACCCCCACCGCCACTGACAGCACCACTGAGGGCCGCCGGGAGAGCGCCGCCGGGAGAGCCCTGGGAGGCGTGGGGTAATGGCAGGTGTCTGAGAGGGCACAGGGACTTACGACGGCAGCCCATCTTATCCTTGTAGACACAGCCACCACTGTCTCCAACCACCCTGAGGCCAGGGCCCCCACCCCACCACAGCCAGAACTGCACCCTCTGCCCACCCTCCTCAGATCCCCTTTAGATCCCTCTCTGTTCCCAGCGCTCCTTTCTTTTCCTTCACCCCTTCCTGCTGTAACTTCCTCTCCCAAGACCCTCCTCATCTGGGCTTGCTGGAAGATGAGGCATCTTTGGCCCATTTATGGCTGGCCATCTGGAGGGGAAGCAGGCAGATGAGGGACTGTGGAGAGGAGAGTCCTGTGTGAACAGGACGCTGGCGGGGGGTGGGGGGCTGGGTACGGTGGCGGTGGCGGAGGGCTAGGAAGTGGGGAAAGGAGCAACCCACCGGAGTCACCGCCACACCTGGGCTGCTGAGGGAAGGCTTGGCACTGTGAGCCACAGCCGGCAGGTGCTCGCAAGGCATGGGGCTGTCAGCCACCCCCTGGGAACCCCAGAAGGCCTGGCTCAGCCCTGGACCGAATCTCCCACACCCAACCACACAGCCGCTCCAGCCAGGCTCCTCCTCAGCCCCCCTCTGAGCAGCCAGGAAGAGGGCTTACCCTGGGAAGAATCAAAGAATAGGAGGAGAGGGAGGCGGGGAGAGGGGGGATAACTGAGGAGGGGGGCAGTGGGGGGGGCAGGGCTCAAGAAACTGGGGGCCAGGGGGCCAGGGGAACCAAGAGAGAGAAAAGATACAAGCAGTGAGGAGGCCTCAGAAAGATCCATGGGCTCCCACCCTTGTCCTCGTGGCCCCCTCCATCTTCTCACCCCAGGACCACTTCTCTTCCTAGGAAAGACTTGGGGAGCAATGAGGAAGTCAGCAGAGGAAAGGGAGATGCAGGGGAACCCTGAGAACACAAGCTGACTGCGGGAGCAGAGGAGAGAGGTGGGGAGCATGGTGGAGCCTGGCCACGGGCGAGAGGAGAGGGCTGATGGGTGGCGGAGCAAAAAGGCAGGGTGAACTTTGGAGAGAGATGCCACAGGAGCTGAGGGGGATGCTACCGGGCAAGGGAAGAAATCCTGGGTCACTTTCAGATATGAGGAAAATCGCCAAGTAGTGACGTTAGAGAGGGGTGGACAGAGACCCTGGAGCAAGACGCAGAGGCAGAGATGAGACAGGCAGAGGGTGAGCAGAGGTAGGGCTGAGAGCAAGCAGAGACTCGTGGAAATGGCATGTCAGCCCCCAGGATGGGCAGAAACCTGGCTCCAGGGAGACTCAGAGGCCAGGCCCGACTTTGAGACAGGGAACCAGGCAGAGGGAAAGGGAGGTCAGCCGCTAGAGACAGACAGAGATCCAGGGAGCCAGGCACAGGGTGGCGACCTGGTGTCCCCTCACCTGTGACAGGAGTCTCCATCCCGTGCCCTCACACTCCAGAACTTGCAGGCACAATGAGATGCTGCTGTGGGAGGCAGCTGAGGGAGGACGGAGCACAGGGATGGATGTGAGAGCTGGTGGAGAGGAGGGGACCTATGGGGAGGAAGAGGGGGGGAAATGGACCAGAGAAGGAGCCCGAGCCCTGGAATCAACTTAACCTCTTCCCTTCCATTGGAGACAGTGGGAACGGCCTGCCCACCCCTCACCCGCCACTCCACCTCTACTGAGTCTGGCCTGCTCAGAACACAGGGTTCCCTGAGGACAAAGCCTGGTCTTTGTCGGCTGGACCTGACCCAGCCTGACCTGGTGTTCTTAGCCCCTTATCACCTCCCCCGGGCAATGGGAACCGGGCACTGACGCACTGGACTAACCCCTCAGCTTGCACGCCAGGGCCTCAAGTGACCTAGAGCTGGGGACAGGTGGTCTGCATCCCTTGGGGGGTAACACTTTGGTGTACGTACCTGAAGGAGATGTGGATGTGGGGTTGACGCAGATTCCCCCCACCAAGGACATTGGGTATAGGGTACAAGTCCCCTGGAACAGAAGTGTGTTCCTGAGTCTAGTAATGGGGCAGTGGAGGGTCTAGGGAGTTGGGGACCTCGGGGGAGAAGCCAGATATTTAATGGAAACCTCTCCTACCCGGAGAAACTGACCCTTGTCTGTCCTACCCCCCTCCACACTCTAGAGCTATATTGAGAGGTGACAGTGGATGGGGTGGGAGGGGGGAGCTGGGAGAGTGTTCCTGCGTGTGAGGGTGTGGGGGAAAGCCAGAGCAGGGGAGTCTGGCTTTGTTTCCTGAACACAATGTCCACTTAGTCATACCAGGCACGGCCTGCTGAAGACCCGACACCTACTGCCTCTGAGAGGTGGCATCGATGGAGACCAGGGAGGGGGGCCTTGAGGGCCTGGGGCACTCGGGGATGCCCGCAAAGAAGGGCATGTGAGTATGAGCCCCAGGAGGGTTGGGAGAGGACACCAGAGTTCTACCTGAGGAGGGGGAGATGGACTGCAGAGCCCCCCCCGGCCCCACCCCACGGAATGCAGAGCTTGGGGCCCAGCTGGCGTAAATCCCTGGGCCTGCCAGGCGCCCCAGCCAGCCTCAGCAGCACCTGCACCCTCTGGCAGCCCGGAAGGGAGCAGCCCCCCACCCCCACCCCTCCTCCCTCGGGCCAGGATTAACGCCTCTTGCCTTTCCCCAGCCCCTCCCCATCCCACACCAGGAGTAGTGGAGGGTAAAACTTCTGTGTGTGAAAGTGGGTGTGCAAATGTGCGTGTCAGTGTGCCTAACAGCAAGTGGGAAAATCTGTGATCATAAGCGTGTAAGTGTGAACGATCTGCATGTGTGGGGCTAAGAATGCACACGGACCATGCGGTTTTCAGGTCGATAGGGGAAGGTACTGGACCGTGGGTCTGAGTGCTTATCTTCTGTGGTGGCCTGGGAGAATTCCTTCTCCTTTGAGAGGACAGATGGTGGCCACTGTATCGGGAGCATCGCGGGAGGGGCCAGGGGCTCCAGATGTGTCCCCAAAGCAGCACAGCCTCAAGTCCTCAGGAGGATACCTGCCTGGAGATTTGGGGAACAGAAGGAAACCAGGCACTGTATTTGTGCAGAGAGAGGGTAACACAGACATCTTCTTTTTTCTAACAAAGGGAGTCATGGAGCTGGGCAGTAGATTCCCCTTGGTGGGCATCCCAGCCCCAGCTCCCAGGCCCTAGCACTGTGGGACTTCAGGTCAGAGAGGGTGGGCAGATGTTCCCAGCCTGGGGCTGTGTGAGAACAGGCCAGGGTAGAAACGGGTAGAAGGGTGGGGAACCCATGGTTGGGGGGCAGGGGACAGCATCTGGCCTGTAGGAGAAGGTGACTCTTGCCCAGTGTGCTCAGCTCACCCTTCAGGTTAAAAATAAAAAAGGTAAGGGCCTGGCGGGCAGGGGCGTTTGTGCGAGAAGGTCCTGTCTTCCTGCTATCTGCCCATCAGTTCTTTGGAGGGAAGGAATGTGCCCAAGGACTAAAAAAAGGCCCTGGAGCCAGAGGGGCTAGGGTGACAGACCTTTCATGGGCAAATCTAGAGGCCCTGCTGTCCTCCTGTCACCTCCAGAGCCAAGGGATCAAGGGAGGAGGAGCTGGGAGGGAGGGTCCCTCCGGAAGGACTCCAAATTTAGGCAGGGGGTGGGGGCAGCGGGATATAAAGGAGATTGCTCCCGAGGACAGACAGACACTGCTCTGAACAAGGTAAGAGGGAGTTTGGGAGACTCTTTGGCCAGTCCCCAGAGCCCCCACCTTGAGGGACTCTGCCTTCTCGGGGAATGGGGTGCAGGGTGGTCTGAGGCCCAAGGGTTCTGCTAGAACTGCCTTGCTCCAACCCCAGGAAGTTCCCACTGACAGAGGGGAGGTTCCCAGGGAAAAACCAGAAACCTCTTTTCTCCTCTGATCTGCCTTTCTTTCCCTGCCTCTGCTGTCCCCTACTTTCTGTATCCTCCATGCTCTGTCTCCATCCTCCTCCCACCTTGGATGGCTTTCTGCTCTTTGTCTGGTTTTATTTTGTCTCCTGGTCTTTGTCAATACCCGTCACTGTGGTACTTCTTTGTCTGTCCCCTTGCCCTTCCTTCCTGGCCGCGTGTTCTAATCGCCTCACCTCTCTCTATTTCCAACTCTGATCCCACCTCCGCCCCTGGCGCTTTCACTAACTCTGCATCCTTTCTTTACTGACTCTCTGCCTCTTCTCTCTCCCAAATTCCCCATTTGGTCTGTCCTGCTCATCCGGCTCTTTGGGTCGATCCTCCTGGCTCACTTCTCCCCAGTGGCCCTTCTCCACTGTTCTTCTCTCTCCTTGTCTGGTCTTCCCTCTGCCTACCCGTGTCTCTGTGGCTCCACCCATGGTCCAGGGTCTTCAGGATTCTCTGTGAAGAGATAACCAGGTGAGAACCACCCCCAATTTTCTCGTGGGAGCCAGGTTACTGGACCAGGGCCCCCTCTCTCTCCTCCAGGCAGCTCAGCACCTCCCCGTGCAGACCCTTAGAGATGCTCCTTCAGCATTGTGTCAGAGGGCAAAAGAAGTAGAACCTGAAGCATGGGGAGGACAGGACCCAGGCCCGGATCTTCTCAGTGGGAGGGAAGAACACAGCGCCAGGTGGTGAGGAGGTGTGGCCAGGAGTGGGTGCCACCCACTGAGGCTTGGGCCCTCCCGTCGCAGGCGCAGGGAAGCACTAAAATGACCGATGCGCAGATGGCCGATTTTGGGGCGGCAGCCCAATATCTCCGCAAGTCAGAGAAGGAGCGTCTGGAGGCCCAGACCCGTCCCTTCGACATCCGCACTGAGTGCTTCGTGCCCGATGACAAGGAGGAGTTTGTGAAGGCCAAGATCTTGTCCCGGGAAGGGGGCAAGGTCACTGCTGAAACAGAGAATGGCAAGGTGTGTGGGGCATAGTGCCATGGAAAGGGAGAGAAGGTTTGCGGGGGGTTGCATGGGGGAGGCACTTGCTGTGGGAGCTGAGAGCTCTGGAGAAGAGCCAAAGTTAGCAGGAGTGCAGAACATGCCCCCTCAAGGAACCCAGCTCTTCGATGAGAACTCTGACGTTTCTCAGATGGACCTGAGCAGGTGTAACAGGGCACCACACCAGGGATGCACGCCCTTCACCAGAGATGGTGCTGGGGCAGGGGTGGGGGGACCTCCCCTGGTATCTGCCTCAGCAGGGTCCTGGAGATAAAGAAGACACAGACACGGCATCAAGTAAAGTTCCCTCTTGAATGTGTATCCTTCCTCTCTGTGCCTCAGTTTCCTCCATGGACCAACTCCCCCAAATCCACCTCACTCAAACCAAGAGCAAACTCTTAGACCCAGATGAACACAAAAAGCAGGAACTCTTGAGCTGAACGCTCAGTCCCGGGGCTGGAGACTAGCACTCAGAAGTCCACAGTACCTGCTTCCTCACGCAAGCCGTGAGAATTGCCACTGGTCACTAGCAGCAGCTCACAACCATCTGCCTTCACACATGCCGACTGAATGTTGGGTCCCAACGAGGTGTGCAACGACAGGCCACAATCTGCTGGGGGCTTTGACTCTGATCCCGGCTCTGCTACTGGCTATCTACCAAGCTGGAAAACCATTTAATTATTCTAGCCCCAGCTTCCGCCGCTGTCAAAAACAATACTAGAATACCTACCTGCAGGGTCTGATCACGTTAGGGCATGGCGAACTGACTGGTGCCAATCGAACCACACTGATGGTGACCAATGGGGAGTGTAGGGTTGGTAGGTGAGATGTTTTCCAGCAGAGCAAGGTTTGCCCTGAGCAACTGATGCCCACAAGCAATGCCCTCAGGAGTCAGGGTAAGGTGTGTGCACAGATTGGAGAGCTGCCAGCCCTGCAAGTTTGCCCCTAGATGCTTGAAGCAGGGACAGAAAGGTGCTGTCCTGGGGCACTGGCAAGACACAGAGACCCTAGCATGGGAGGGATGGCAGTAAGTTGTCTGGGGAAAGTGCTATGGGGGAGCCACGGGGCAGGGCTTGGGCACTGGTCAGAGAAGAGTTGGGAGAGTGAGGCCAGGTCGTGGCCCATGTTCTGGGAGGAGGTAGGTCGCGAAGCTGGCGAGTGCCGACTAGCAAGGTGGGAGTGTGGTCATCCCTGTCCATGCACCCTCCCCAGACGGTGACGGTGAAGGAGGACCAGGTGTTGCAGCAGAACCCACCCAAGTTCGACAAGATCGAGGACATGGCCATGCTGACCTTCCTGCACGAGCCCGCCGTACTCTTCAACCTCAAGGAGCGCTACGCCGCCTGGATGATCTACGTGAGTGCACGTGGCAGGAAGCCAGTCCTGGATGGAGGCTAAAGTAGGCCAGGGCAACTCTCTCAAGGCGAGGGGTCAGAACTCTCCCAAGGGGCCCAGCTCCCCTCTGCCCCCTTCCTACCCCTGGTCAGCCGCAGGAAGAGAGGAGCCAGCTGGGGTGACCAGGGACTCCCCTGCCTGTCACCACCTGCCCCAGGCTTCCCCCTCCAGCCCCTCATGCCTGCCCTCTCCCCTGCTCCAGACCTACTCGGGCCTCTTCTGCGTCACCGTCAATCCCTACAAGTGGCTGCCGGTGTACAACGCCGAGGTGGTGGCCGCCTACCGGGGCAAGAAGAGGAGCGAGGCGCCGCCTCACATCTTCTCCATCTCCGACAACGCCTATCAGTACATGCTGACAGGTGAGTCTGGCAGCCCTGACCTGTGACCCCTCAGCCCCGTACCGGTGGACCTGACCCTGTTGCCTCTCCTCTTTTCTCTTCCAGATCGGGAGAACCAGTCCATCCTCATCACGTGAGCAAATGCCATCCACCCACATAGGGATTTGGTGGGGACCCAGGCCGATTCCTGGGGGTGCAGAGGGGAGGAAAGGTTTAAGGTTGTGATTGCAAGGAGTGTGGGGAGCTGGGCTCTCAGAGGGGTGTCGGAGTGACCTACAATGATATGCAAATTCTGCGGGGCCCTGGGTCCTGGTGGAGGAGGTTAGAAGGCTGGGATTCTGAGGGAGGAGGGTGCAGTGGGCTGAACTCCAAATGGAGCATAGGGGAAATCTTGGATTCTGATGGGTCCCTCTTGCCTCAAGTGGAGAATCTGGTGCAGGGAAGACTGTGAACACAAAACGTGTCATCCAGTACTTTGCCAGCATCGCGGCCATAGGTGACCGTGGCAAGAAGGACAATGCCAGTGCAAACAAGGTACAGGGTGGGCCACAGGCTCAGCAGAGGGGACCTGGGGGCAGGCTGACCCAGGTGACCCCTAGCCTTGCCCTGGGGAACAGTGGGGACAGCACTACTGAGCCCAGTGCTCAAGACCTTCCTGGCGGGCACCTGGGTGGCTCAGTCGGTTAAGCGTCTGCCTTCAGCTCAGGTCATGATCCCAGGGTCCTGGGATGGAGCCCCACATCAGGCTCCCTGCTCCGCGGGGAACCTGCTTCTCCCTCTGCCTCTTTCTCTCTCTCTCTCTCTCTCTCTCATGAATAAATAAATAAAATCTTAAAAAAAAAAAAAAAAAAAAAAAGACCTTCCTGGAAGGAGATACACACTCTGATGTCTGTATATGACCCTTTGGAGCCACAGACCCACCTGCAGTCCATCTAGCCCCACCCTCATTCCCCAGGACCAGAGCAGCCCCTTGTCCTCCCTACTGCTGGAGGTGGACAGAAGATAAACCCTCGGGGTTCTGCTGCTTTTACAGGGCACCCTGGAGGACCAGATCATCCAGGCCAACCCTGCCCTGGAGGCCTTTGGCAACGCCAAGACCGTGCGGAACGACAACTCCTCCCGCTTCGTGAGTGCCTTTGACAGCTGTCCACTGGCCTCATTTGGCCTCGACAAGAAAAGGGGGGGTGCTGTTTCGTCAACAGTCACTACACCCAGTTGATCATCCTGCATTTGGCTTTGGGATATCAGCAAGCGTGTGCGTGTGCACCAGCCTGTGGGTGTACACACACACACACATATACACACACACACTCAAACCCTCCTGACTCAGCCTGGCTCCCTGAGGTCTGAGAATTCAAGAAAAGAGACCCAGAGTCACCATAGCTATTCCATAGCCAAGTAATGGAGCTGATTTGTGTCACATTATAGATTTTCCAAATGACTTTTTCCAGAGCTCTTCCACATTGAAAGTGGGAAGAGAGCATAGGTGCCGGAGCCAATTCTCCAGCTTCCCACCTGCCCAGCAAGTCCCCACACCTCTCTAAGTCCCAGTTCCTTTATCTATGAAACAGAGGTAGCAATATTTACCTTGCAGGTTACTGAAAGGATTAATGAGATCATATCAGAAGTACAAACGGAAGGCATTGTATCTGTGTTCATTCCCGTGTTGTTGTTTCCGCTCAGAGATACCTAGTAATATGGAGATAGGCATCCTTTCCCCTGTTTTACTGAAACTAAACTGGGACACCAAATAGGTCATTAACATTTCCAGAACTACCCAGGGCTTTCTGGGTTGTGTTGAGGTCCAAGATCTCCATTCTGTCCCTTCTGGCCAGTTCCCTGACTCTTTGTCCCATCCACCCCCAGGGGAAATTCATCAGGATCCACTTTGGAGCCACTGGAAAGTTGGCTTCTGCAGACATAGAGACCTGTGAGTATGGCAGGGAGCCCTGCACACCCCTCTGTGTCTTCCGCCTCTGCCTTCTTTCCCAGATGGGCCACCCTATCTCAACATTCCCTCTCCATCTTTCCTCTTCCCCTGGCTCTCTCCATTTTGCTATAAGAGCATTTCTCCCCTAATCTCCACCCTTTTGCTGGATCAACTCTCTCCCCGTCCTTACCTGCCTTCCTCTCTTCTCCTCACTTCAGATCTCCTGGAGAAGTCCCGGGTGATCTTCCAGCTGAAGGCTGAGAGGAACTACCACATCTTCTACCAGATCCTGTCCAACAAAAAGCCAGAGCTGCTGGGTGAGACTGCCTAATGCCTCAATGCCCCCATTGCCCTCCCCAGGCAGGCTGGGTGTCCTCCTCCTCCTCACCTGCCCCTGTTTACCTCCCTCCTCCTTCAGTCTGCTCAGGTCTTCTCTTCCTTCCCCATCTCAGATCTGCCTGCAACTCCTCTCGCCTCTCTTCCCACACTTTCTTTGTCATATTTCTTCTCCTCCTCCTGGTTGGTTTTCCCTTTCTCCTCTTTGTGTCTCCCCTGCTCCCAGGTGTCATTCTCCCACTGTCCTCCCTCCCCAGTCCCCTGCCTACTTTTTCATATCTTTTGGATTCTCTGCATGGTCCTTGCTGACTCTCCTCCTCTCTCCCTGCTCCTGGTCCTCTCTTCCATTGTCCCTGCCCCACCCCCACTGTGCCCTTCTCCCAACCCCTCTCTGCCCATCCCCTGCCCTCTCCCGTCCCCTTGTCCCCTTCCCTGCTCCTTGCCTGGACAGACATGTTGCTGGTCACCAACAACCCCTACGACTACGCCTTCGTGTCTCAGGGAGAGGTGTCTGTGGCCTCCATCGATGACTCCGAGGAGCTCATGGCCACAGATGTGAGTGAGGAGGCAGCGTGAGAGTTCCTGAGGGTTCCTGCACCACCAAATCCAACCACCTTCTTTGCCTCTCTTGCTCTGTCCTAGAGCGCCTTTGACGTGTTGGGCTTCACTCCCGAGGAGAAAGCTGGAGTCTACAAGCTAACAGGCGCCATCATGCACTACGGGAACATGAAGTTCAAGCAGAAGCAGCGGGAGGAGCAGGCCGAGCCAGATGGCACCGAAGGTGGGGGCAGGTGCTGAAAAGGCCTGAGGTGCTGGGTGTTCACCTGTCATGAGGAGATAGTCCACTGGGAGCAGGGTCTCCTGTGCTGCATCCAAAAGTGGTGCTTTTCAACAATTCTTGAAGAGCTAGGCTGACAACCTAGTTTATTAAGGTTATTAGGACCATGACAGCGAAAGTGGGAGGAAACCAGAAGTATGAGAAGCACGTGGTCAGAGGGCAGTACCTCTTCCCAGGAGCAGGGCCCTCACACCATCCAGCCCTACCTCCAGGCTTTTTCCTCGTTAGAGCCTTGTCAGAGGCCACCCAGACAGGATGGTTCCTGGGGACCTGAGGCCTGTGGGGTAGATGGATGGGGTGAGAACCAGGGAGGGGCAAGGATTGTGAGAGATGGGCAGACAGGGAGACCCCCCACAATCCTGCCAAATCTTCAACCCCGGCTGCACTGACCAGAAGTGAGTTCGGGATGTCTCCTCCTGGGCCCAACACTCACCCAAATTCAGGAAAGCACAAACTCTAGAGCTCTGCACATCCTGATCATTAATGCAGTGTATATGTGGAGCATGCCCAGCCCTTGGATGAGCCCCTTTCAAGCCATGTGCCATGTTCTGTTTGGGAGGTAAGGGCCAGGGGTCAGGATATAGCTTGGCATTAATATGTCGCATACCTCCCTGGGCCTCAGTTTCCTCCTTAGTGAAATGGAACAACAGTCCTTCCTAGCTCACTCTGGGGCTGTTGTAAGAATTCTTTGAGAAGGAAATGTCAAGGTGTGAACAGGGCTAGCTAGACAAATGCCCAAGAATATTCCTCTTAGCCTATCTTCAAGGACCCCTTCTGTGTCTATCCAGATCAAAATGCCAAGCCTGGCATTCATTTCATGAGAGCATGTCATCAGCTATCACAAAACACTTGAAATTGAATGAAATACATTTTCTCTAAATAGAGATCATATGTTGGATGGCACAGGTGGAGAGTTGGGGGGTGGGTAAAATGCTGTTAGGAACCTTGATTTCAAGTTGTTCACCACATGGATTAAGAGTGGAACAGGCCCAGTCCTGGATCAGATCCTGGGATGGGAGCAAAGGAGGCAGGGAGCAGCGCACATCTCGGTCAGCCACAGTCCCTGCCCTGGAGACATGAGAACGTGCTCACAACAATGCTGGTCAAGGGCCTGGACCAGGGACGCCAAGCAGATGTTAAAGACAGAGACGACAGGAACTGCTGGGTGTTGGGAGGTTCTGGACAGACGAGGAGGCCTGGGCTCCAGCCTGACTCTGCACACTGGCTACGTGCCCCCTGGCAAGCCTCGTGCCCTTCCAGGCCTGTATTTGCAACTCTTAAGTGAGAGCGGATGGACCCAATGCTTCAGAAAGGCTCTGGCCCTGGAGCAGGGAAAGAGGGTCTGCCGGAAGTGCTTGCTTACTTCTTTCCTTCTCCACCAGATGCCGACAAGTCCGCCTACCTCATGGGGCTGAACTCAGCCGACCTGCTCAAGGGGCTGTGCCACCCTCGGGTGAAAGTGGGCAACGAGTACGTCACCAAGGGGCAGAATGTCCAGCAGGTGTACTACTCCATCGGGGCACTGGCCAAGGCAGTGTACGAGAAGATGTTCAACTGGATGGTGACAAGGATCAATGCCACCCTGGAGACCAAGCAGCCACGCCAGTACTTCATAGGGGTCCTGGACATCGCCGGCTTCGAGATCTTCGATGTGAGTGGGAGGAGCCTAGGCGTGTATGCGCGGGGGAGGGGGCGGTGACTCGCTCATTTGCACCCGTGACCATCATGGCCAGTGGCCAGTCGAGGGAGAGACAGTGGGGCTCAGGGGTGGCAGACACATCGTCCTGTCTTCCAGGGGAGCTCCCCCTCCACGGCCTGACAGGGGAGGGGACCAGTCACACCCCTGGCTGTGCTTGGGCACGGGCCTCGGCTGACCCCACTGGCCACTCAGACCCCTGCCTGCCTGACCCGCTCCGCCCCCGCCCCCTGCAGTTCAACAGCTTTGAGCAGCTGTGCATCAACTTCACCAACGAGAAGCTGCAGCAGTTCTTCAACCACCACATGTTCGTGCTGGAGCAGGAGGAGTACAAGAAGGAAGGCATTGAGTGGGAGTTCATCGACTTTGGCATGGACCTGCAGGCCTGCATCGACCTCATTGAGAAGGTGCTGCCTCCACCCGCTGCTTCCGTTTCCTTCCCCTGGCATCCCAGCCAGAGTGGCAGGGCTGTCCCTTCTACAGCCAAGAAACTAGAGTCCCCAGAATCCCCAGCCTCTCTCAGACCCAGCTTCTACCCACCGTGAAGTCATACATGGGATGAGCCCCCTTCTCCTCTCCCCAGGACCTAAGACCTTGTCCTGTATGGTGGTCACCTCCCAGAGTCTTAAGAAGGAGACGTAGTGAGGGGAGGACTCCTGGCCCCTCAGACAGCCCATGGGAAGCGTCATCTATGGAAAGATCCTAGGCTGACACTAGAGACATTTGGCTTCCCATCCTCTTCCTGATAGCTGAGAATAAGCCGGTCTTCAGCTCCTCTTGTCCACAGACTCAGAGGAGACAAGAACAGAGCTGGTGTGAGGTTCCCAGTGCTGGCTTGTTCTCAGTGTGCTTTTGCTGGTACAGCCCAGAGCCCGGGATAACTACCCTCACCCAGCCAGCCAGTGCCCTTCAGAAAACCGGAGCTTCCCAGAAGCTCTGGGTGGTTATCCAAGGTGCTGCTCTTCCAGAGGTCTCAGAATCACCTGAAAGTATATGGAAAAGAGTGTGTGTGTGTGTGTGTGTATACACGTGCATGCACACACACACACATGTGTTTACATGCATTTTTCCAGGGAGGCATCTTTAGTTTAATCAAATTCTCATTAGGATTCCTGTCCCAAGGAAAGTCAAGAACCACCAGACTCTCTGAAGAGCAGGATGTTGTGCAGAACATGGATCCCTTTAACCATCCCTTGAAGAACTGTTACCCATCATATAGGCAGAGGTCTGGCCTGCCCCTCAGTCTGTCACCTCTGACATACACCTGTCCCTGGGGCAATCCAAGAAGGAGGGACTTGCTGCAAGGCCTTGGGGACCTGGCAGTGTGGCTGGGAGCACAGGGCTCTTCACTTGGTCCACTGAGGCAGAAAGAGGTTATAGGCCAGATCTGAATAGAATTAGATTTAGGTTAATTCCAAGAATATTAGGGTCCTATATTGGGACAAGAGGTGCTAGCCCAGACACTGTAGCCTGCCAGCTCTACTGGGCTACAGTTTTTCCTCTGGCAAGGTGTGGGGCTCTGGAAACCTGGGAGCGCATGCAGTGATGCTCTCTCTACCTTCCCCCTCCCTGCTCTCAGCCCATGGGCATCATGTCCATCCTGGAGGAGGAGTGCATGTTCCCCAAGGCCACTGACATGACCTTCAAAGCCAAGCTGTATGATAACCACCTGGGCAAGTCCAACAACTTCCAGAAGCCACGCAACATCAAGGGGAAGCCGGAAGCCCACTTCTCCCTGATCCACTATGCCGGCACAGTGGACTACAACATCCTGGGCTGGCTGGAGAAAAACAAAGACCCACTCAACGAGACGGTGGTGGGCTTGTACCAGAAGTCCTCCCTCAAGCTCATGGCCACACTCTTCTCCACCTATGCTTCTGCTGATGTCGGTAAGAGGGCAGCCCCTGCCCTGGGCCAGAGCAATTCTGAAGTTGCCAGGGGCAAGGATCCTTCTGCTTCAAAGCACAGGATTCTAGAGGCAGAAGAGAACCCACAAGCCATGGGATGGGGGTCAGGAAATCTCACAGTAGTCATTCTGCCACTGATCCGTAGAAGGGCCATTTTCCACTTTGTGTTATGGATATTGGTGTACATGTCGAATGTCTCCTCAAGACTGAACAGCTGGAGGTGAGTGAGGGTGGCACACGCATCGCTGTGCCCGGCCCAGTGTAGACCTGTGCCTGTGGGAGGTCTTGGTAAACGCTGAGAGGATCACCGAACATCTGGTAGCACAGGTGAGTGTCCCGTTCAGAGAAGGAAGAGAAAGGCTGTGGCTTGGAAGGAGGAGGAACTACAGGAAGGAAGGTAGACCGTGGAAAGAAGCAGGCATGAAGGGAGGGGTTCGAAGAAGGTGGGAGAAGAGCACTCATACGATTTCAGCACCTACTATGTGGCAAGCAAGCTTATCTAATCTCCATCCCAGTTTTTAGAGGCAGTTACTGTTCTCGTCGTGGGAAAACCGAGACGTGGAGAATCACTTTGTGAAGTCACACGGCTAGTGAGAGGCAGAGCCCTGCCCCTGCCCGAGGGCTCCTCAGTTTTCAGACTCTGGCTCCTCATCCCTTCTCTTGTTATTAGGGGACAGCGGTAAAGGCAAAGGAGGCAAGAAAAAGGGCTCATCCTTTCAGACAGTGTCGGCCCTCCACCGGGTAAGAAGGGCCCAGAGATGCCAGGGGGCCTGTGGTGGGCAGGCCCAGCCCTTTGACTGTGTCACCCTAATCTGATTCTCTGAGTCTGGGGAGGAAAGAAGCTAGAGCTATATGGTCATTTTGGGCATGTAAATTCTACACAAGCCTGAACTCCCATCATAAATTATGTGTCAACTCTTGGTTCCTTAGAGAATTCTGGAGACAGGCTGTCAGGGACCCAGGGCCCAAAAAGATGGTCCCTGTGGCTCCTGACTCCCCACTCTCATCCACCCCCAGGAGAATCTGAATAAACTTATGACCAACCTGAGGACCACTCATCCTCACTTTGTGCGCTGCATCATCCCCAATGAACGGAAGGCTCCAGGTGAGCGATGTGTAAAGGTCTAGTCTGGGGAGGGCACTTGGCATCCACTTGCCCTGAGACCGATACCTTCCCTTCTCCTGCTGCAGGGGTGATGGACAACCCCCTGGTCATGCACCAGCTGCGCTGCAACGGTGTGCTGGAGGGCATCCGCATCTGCAGGAAGGGCTTCCCCAACCGCATCCTCTACGGGGACTTCAGGCAGAGGTGGGTCCAGGGGCACCCTGGAGCTCAGGGAACATGGGGAGCCTGGGCAGACTTGGTGAGGAAGAGAGTCCACAGGTGGCCCTGAATGCTGTGGGCAGAAGAGATCAGTGCAGAACGTGGGTAACTTGGGGCACCTCCCTCTCCAGGTACCGCATCCTGAACCCAACAGCCATCCCCGAGGGCCAGTTCATTGACAGCAGGAAAGGGGCAGAGAAGCTGCTGGGCTCCCTGGACATTGACCACAACCAGTACAAGTTCGGCCACACCAAGGTGGGTCTAGAGCCCCACAGGGTGGAGCTGCGGGACATGTAGCCACCTTGAGCAGAGCAGCTAGGAGTTTGGAAAGCAGGCCTCTGATTCCTGGCTTCCTGTATTAATTCAAGGGCTGGAACCCAGGCTTCTTTTCTGTCTTGTTCTTCATATTTCACTCTGAGGTCTGGGATATATGGGTAATGGGTCACCTGGGAGCTTAGTCAGCGCCTCCTTCCCTCTTCCTCCACCCTGGCTACCCTTCTCTGAGGCTGCAGCCCTCTTGCCTGCAGGTGTTCTTCAAGGCAGGGCTGCTGGGGCTGCTGGAGGAGATGCGGGATGAGAGGCTGAGCCGCATCATCACCCGCATCCAGGCACAAGCCCGGGGCCAGCTCATGCGCATTGAGTTCAAGAAGATTGTGGAGCGCAGGTGAGGCGAGGGAAAGGGCGAGGCTCTCCCAGAGATGTAAAAGGTAGACAAGCAGTGCTAACTGGTGTGACTCCGAAGACCTGAGTTCAAACCCTGACTTCACCACTTACTAGCTGGCTTGAGCAAGTGACTACCACGCTAGGTCTCATTTTGAATTCTTTACACAAAGAAAATTCCCCATAAAGAATGAGATACCATTTTAAAACACCAGCTTGACAAAAATCAAGAAGTCTGACCCATTGCTTACAGGTATGTAAATTAGCACAACCTCTCTGAAAAACAATTTATCATTATCTTTTTTTTTTTTTTAAGATTTTATTTATTTATTTGATAGAGACACAGCGAGAGAGGGAACACAATCAGGGGGAGTGGGAGAGAGAGAAGCAGGCTTCCCGCTGAGCGGGGAGCCCGATGTGGGGCTCGATCCCAGGACCCTGGGATCATGACCTGAGTCAAAGGCAGACGCTTAACAACTGAGCCACCCAGGCGCCCCTATCATTATCTTTTAAAGATGGACAATTGCAGGGGTACCTGGCTGACCCAGTCCATAGAGCATGCAACTCTTGATCTCGAGGTCATAAGTTTGAGCCCCATTTTGGGTATAGAGAACATCCCAAAATAAAAAAATAAAAAAATATGGACAATTGCTTCCAATTCCATTCCTAAGTGCATTCCCACAGAAACTCCTGCATGTATACAACATGGGACAAAAAAGAATCTTCATAGCAGCATTGGCCAAAATAGCAAAGATTTGGAAACAACTCCAATTTCCATCTCCAGGGGAATGGGTAAATAGTAGTATAGTCGTTCAGTGGACTATTCTAAAGCAATGAAAGGAGGGACTTACAACCACACGGTGCAATGTGTTTGAGCCTCAGAAGCCTATGGTTGAGTGAACAAAAGCAAGTCACAGAAGGATACATATAATGTAATGAAATTTTTATAAAACTCAGAGATACTAAAAAATAGTGACATATTGTTTAAAGACACGTACATATATGGTTAAAGTATGTTTTGAAAAAGTAAGGAAATGAAAAACACAAGACTAAGGATAGTGGCTGCTTCTGGTGGGGGGACTAGGAAAGGGGATGAGAAACACACTGGGAGAGCCAACACTGGCAAAATGCTCTTCTAGTTGTTGTTCAAAGGATTGATAGGTTCATGCATAGTCATTTTGTTTCATGCTTCATAACTTACATATATACTATAGATATTCTTACATGTAAAATATAATTTTTTAACATATCTGAGGTTCTTATGGATTAGAAACACTGAACTTAGTAGACACTCTATGAATGGTGTAGCTTTCATTACTACTAACGCCCCAGTAGGGAAGATATAAACTGCCCTTTTGTTGAATTACTCAAGTAATAAATATTTATTGAGCAACTCCATGTTCAGTGTGGTAATGTTGGAGTGGGGGTGCATATCAAGGCAACAAGACAGGGCTCCTGCCCTCAGGTGCCTATGAGCTTGTTTAGATGGGCTGGGAGCCAATTGCAGTTGGTCCCATGCTTGGGAAGTGCTCTTTCAGAGTGCCCCTTCCTGCCTCCATGTTTTCTTGCCAGGGATGCCTTGCTGGTAATCCAGTGGAACATTCGGGCCTTCATGGGGGTCAAGAACTGGCCCTGGATGAAGCTCTACTTCAAGATCAAGCCACTACTCAAGAGCGCAGAGACAGAGAAGGAGATGGCCAACATGAAGGAGGAGTTTGCGCGCATCAAAGAGGCGCTGGAGAAGTCGGAGGCTCGCCGCAAGGAGCTGGAGGAGAAGATGGTATCCCTGCTGCAGGAGAAGAATGATCTCCAGCTCCAAGTGCAGGCGGTGAGGTCACACGACGATCTCTTCATTCCTCCCCTTTCCTCCCCTGGATTATAGCCCATTTCATCCCCAGGAACTAAGATGCTGGATATTTCCTCTCTTTAATCACCAACTCTCCTCTCTGTCCTCTTCTCCCAGGAACAAGATAACCTCAATGATGCAGAGGAACGCTGTGACCAGCTGATCAAGAATAAGATCCAGCTGGAAGCCAAGGTGAAGGAGATGACCGAGAGGCTGGAGGACGAGGAGGAGATGAATGCAGAGCTCACTGCCAAGAAGCGCAAGCTGGAAGATGAGTGCTCTGAGCTCAAGAAGGACATTGATGACCTGGAGCTGACGCTGGCCAAGGTGGAGAAGGAGAAGCATGCAACAGAGAACAAGGTGAGGGCAGTTCCTTCTGGCTCTATCTCAGGTCTCCTCAGGATTCCCAGACCAGAGTGTGGTCCTGGTCCTTGGTCTTGGACATCCCCATAGATGTCTCCGGGCCGATGACCTCTGACCCTAAAGGGGATGGGGTTCTTGGTCAACAGGTGAAGAACCTGACAGAAGAGATGGCTGGGCTAGATGAGATCATTGCCAAGCTGACCAAGGAGAAGAAGGCTCTGCAAGAAGCCCACCAGCAGGCCTTAGATGACCTTCAGGCTGAGGAGGACAAGGTCAACACACTGACTAAGTCTAAGGTCAAGCTGGAGCAGCAGGTGGATGATGTGAGTAGTAAGAACCATGCTCTGTCTCTCTCAGGTCAGGATTCTGCAGGCAACATCAACAGCAAAGGGGCCTCTTTGTTCCCTGCAGTTCCTCACTAGGCTGGGGTTCAGAATTTTTTATACTTGCAGGGATTTCTCTGCTGGTTTGCCCTCCAATCTCACTGGACTTTGAGTTTAGAAGGGAGCAGAAGAGCATACACTGTGGATCTCAGGTTTTCTACTGCTTGTTTATTATCTTCTTTCCACCAGCTGGAGGGGTCCCTGGAACAGGAGAAGAAGGTGCGCATGGACCTGGAGCGGGCAAAGCGGAAGCTGGAGGGTGACCTGAAGCTGACCCAGGAGAGCATCATGGACCTGGAGAACGACAAGTTGCAGCTGGAAGAAAAGATCAAGAAGTAGGAGCCTGAGATGGCCAGGAAGGGCTAGTGGAGATGGCTGGCCTGAGGGTTAGAGCATAGGGTGCTTCACACCCACTGGCCATGACTGTCCTGGGCCCAGTGTGAAGGAGGAGGTCAAACGGCCCTCCTGCATTCACCCTCTGGGCTGGGGGGAGGGGACTGGTCCTGGCACGCCACGGCAAGAGAAGAGAATGGGTACAGAGGAAGGAAGACCACCTGTCACTGCCCCCCCCCAACTTCTCCTCCAGGAAAGAGTTTGACATTAATCAGCAGAACAGTAAGATTGAGGATGAGCAGGCACTGGCCCTTCAGCTGCAGAAGAAATTGAAGGAGAATCAGGTGAAGTTCTTCCTGGTACAGCCAATGGGGAGTTCAGTGGGGAGGCAGCTGAGGATGCAGAGCTGCTTAGGGTTCTAGATAGTATCTAGAACTCCAGGCAGCCTTGGAGACCCCACCAGCCCTCACCTGGCACTGGAGAGCACTGGCCTTCCCCCGTTACAGTAATAACGTCTTATTCTAGCAGGGCTCCCCCGTTACAGTAATAATGTCTTATTCTAGCAGGGCTCTTTGGGGGAGGCAAACAAGCCTACTAAAAGGGCTCTCTTGCTTATATGCCCTGCCTCGTGGGATTTTGCTCCGGTGCAAATGACAGGGTTCAATTCTCATCTCACCCTTTCTCTGGTACTTCTCCCCTCTGCATGGGGGTGAGAAGGGTCTTCACGGAGCCCTTTCCTATGGGGTGCTCTGATCATACTCTTTCCAGGTACTGGTCCCATGATATATAGTCAACTCCTACAACTCTGAGCAAGTCACTTCCCGTTGCCGAGTCTCAGATTGTCTTCTCATCCGTGAAATGAGATAATAACACCTGCCTTACAGAAGACCAGGGGAGATAATGTTTATAAAACCATTTTGTCAGCTACCAGTCAGCCAGCCACTAGCAAGGTGTTCTTTTGTTTTCTCCATGGCCTTCTCATCCCTCTGCAGGAGGAGAGTAAATTAACAGCCACAGTCTCCCTTACTTTTAGCGCACCCTGAATTTTAATGAGCTTTTTGTCCTGTGTTTGTCAGAAGAGCCCTGGAAGCAAGGAAGGCAGGTACTACCATCCCCATCTTATAGCTACAGAAGCTGCATGGCCACGTCTGGACAGAGTGGCCCCAAGGACAACATGCACTCAGCTGCTGGGGGCAGGGCCTTATCCTCTAATTTTCTGGTCAGATGGTGGCTATTGGAGAGAGCTGATCACCCCTCAGCATTCAGGGCCCACAGTCCATGCTACAAGTAATGCATGGACACAGTTCCACTCATTTGGGGAGCTGCTCAGGGGCTGGCCTGCCTTCAGTGATAATTTGCCCTCCCATTTTCTTGGGTGCCCCTCTGGGTTTTAGCTAGAATACGAGGACATTCTCCAGGTTCTTCTGTTTGGGTCGAGGCAAACTCTTTGGCTCTTAGACCCAGAACAACAGTGCTGTTATCCTCACCAGGTCTCGGCAAAGGGCTGTGGCTCCTCCTTCTTCCTGCCCTAGCTCTTGCACACAGTCCCACTTTCTTCATCTTGGGAGTAGAGGCATGGTGTTCCCCTCTCTCCTGCTCCCAGCACCCACCCACGCACATCCTGTTAATACTGTCCACAACCACCGATGCAGGGATCCCACTGATCAATGCTCCCCTTTGCTCCTGGCTGGTCAGGGAACAGATCAAAATGACAGATGGGACATTCTCCCAATTTAGTCAAAGCCAAGGCTAAGGCCAAAAAATGAGGTAGGGGCCTGATGATGATAAGGGCAACCTGCTAGCACTTGCCTGGCCTAGAAGGGAATAGTCAAGGTGGACCCGAGCCCAGGCATAAATAAGGCAAGCCCTGGAGAGTGAAGAATATGGTTGGCTGGACTTTGTGGTTAACTTGGAAAATTACAAAAGTTTTTATTGTCTTACGGCATATGGTTGTAAATATTTGTAAGATACCAACACAGGCTTTCCTGCCTTATATTTAGCAGAGCAGAGCCTAGTGAATCTGTGAAATCTTTGAGATTCAGGATCTCGTAGGATCTCCGAATCCCCATCCGAACATAGATTCTCAGGATTCAGGGCTGCAGATAATCAGACTGAGTCTAAACGCCTTGAGAGGTCAGCTTCGACCAAATTGCTACTGATGGCCTACACAGCACCCCTGGCCTCTACCCACTAGATGGCAAGTCACGGCAAGCGAACGTGTCTACAGACATCGCCAACTATCCCCTGGGGCACAAAACTTTCCCTAGTTAAGAACCATTGCTCTAGAGGGACCTGAATGTCCTGGAGCTCTGGGGTGGGGGCTCCGCCGGACGGCTCCGGGCGGTGGGGCTGAGCCCTCTGTGTCCCGGGCCAGGCTCGCATCGAGGAGCTGGAGGAGGAGCTGGAGGCCGAGCGCACCGCCAGGGCCAAGGTGGAGAAGCTGCGCTCAGACCTGTCCCGGGAGCTGGAGGAGATCAGCGAGCGGCTGGAGGAGGCCGGGGGGGCCACATCCGTGCAGATCGAGATGAACAAGAAGCGCGAGGCCGAGTTCCAGAAGATGAGGCGGGACCTGGAGGAGGCCACGCTGCAGCACGAGGCCACGGCGGCGGCCCTGCGCAAGAAGCACGCGGACAGCGTGGCCGAGCTGAGCGAGCAGATCGACAACCTGCAGCGCGTGAAGCAGAAGCTGGAGAAGGAGAAGAGCGAGTTCAAGCTGGAGCTGGACGATGTCACCTCCAACATGGAGCAGATCATCAAGGCCAAGGTGGGCTGCCTGCTCACCGTCCTTACCCCCTTCTCTCCCACAGCGGTCTTCCTTCCACTCTCTCTGCCCTGTCCTCTCACTGTCACTCCTTCATCAGCCCTTGCTCTCTGTCTCGCTCTCTCCCTTGCCCTCCCTGCCTCCACTCACAGCTCCTTTAATTCATGCACCCCTTCAGACCACGCCCTCCAGCACCTCTCCGTTTCAGCCCCTGAGCCCTGTGCCCTCCCCACCTTGGCCCTCCCCTCCTTTCTCTGGTCCACCCAGCCCCTTCTCCATGACAAGTTGTCCCTTACTGCCTGAAGGCAAACCTGGAGAAGGTGTCCCGGACATTGGAGGACCAGGCCAATGAGTACCGCGCAAAGCTGGAAGAGACCCAACGCTCTCTCAATGACCTCGCCACCCAGCGAGCCAAGCTGCAGACAGAGAACGGTGGGTGCCCCTAACCGGCCCTGCGCCTGCCCCAGGGTCAGGCACCGGTTGCCCCCTTCCATAGCCCACAAACTCTCTCTTGTTCCCACCTCTAGGTGAGCTGTCCCGGCAGCTGGATGAGAAGGAGGCGCTGATCTCCCAGCTGACCCGAGGCAAGCTCTACTACACCCAGCAGCTGGAGGACCTCAAGAGGCAGCTGGAGGAGGAGGGCAAGGTGAGGCCCAGCTAGGGGACAGTGGGACAGGCTTGATGGCAGCCCTGGTAATTAAATTACATCAACACCAGGAATGGAGCCCAGAGGCTGGAGAGAAGACTCTGTTTGTGGTGGAAAGGCCCCCCAGTCTAGGTTCCTCTACGCTCCAGCTAAGCCACACCTGAACATCATCGAATGCCTCTTTCCTTATTTGCTAGGAGTGCGGTGGGCAAGCTGGAAAGCTACTCTAAGACGCTGAGACTCCACACCAGCCTTCACCCTGAATGAGCGAGGCTGGGCTTATTTGAACTTCATGGAGATGAAAAAGATCTAGAGAATGATGGGGGGCGGCATTCCCTCCCACCTTCCTGGGAGATAAGCCCTCCTCCCGGTGCCCGCCCCTCCGCAGGCGAAGAACGCGCTGGCCCACGCGCTGCAGTCGGCCCGGCATGACTGTGACCTGCTACGGGAGCAGTACGAGGAGGAGACGGAGGCCAAGGCCGAGCTGCAGCGCGTCTTGTCCAAGGCCAACTCGGAGGTGGCCCAGTGGAGGACCAAGTACGAGACAGACGCCATCCAGAGGACCGAGGAGCTCGAGGAGGCCAAGTGAGTCCCGGGCGGCCCACCACCCTGATTCTAAAGGAGGAAGGAGCAAGAGGACCTGGGGTGGGGACAGGCAGAGTGGGCACGGGAAGGAGATCTGAGGAGAGTGGGAAAAGGTCCGGGGCGGGGCGGGGGGGGGGGCGGGGGAGGAAACGGGTAATAGAGGTGCTTGAAAGGGAGCCTGGATCCTGGCCTCTGAGTGAACCTGGCTGGCCCTGACTCACTTCCTGTGACGCATGAGCTTTTGGCTCGGGTTATACCTGATGCTCACGTATAAGACGAGCAAAAAGCTTGTTGGTCAGAGGAGCTTCCATCGATCAGCCTGGTGTGGGGAGGGTTGGAGGCTGCCACCCAGATGCTGCTACACATAAGGAGGACTCTCTGTTCCACCTACCTGCAGGCTTGGGTCCCTCGAGGCTAGGGACCCGGGGCCTGAAGGGCTGATCAGGGTCCCAAGGAGCTATGGGAGAGGATGGGGTCACCCTGGTCTGGGGAGGAGGTGGTTCCAAGGGCCTGGTGTTGTAGAGTCACACACACACACACACACACACACACACACACACACACACACACACACTCTAACTGCCCCGGGCAGGAAGAAGCTGGCCCAGAGGCTGCAGGATGCCGAGGAGGCCGTGGAGGCCGTCAATGCCAAGTGCTCTTCGCTGGAGAAGACCAAGCACCGGCTGCAGAATGAGATAGAGGACCTGATGGTGGACGTGGAGCGCTCCAACGCAGCCGCCGCGGCCCTCGACAAGAAGCAGAGGAACTTCGACAAGGTGGGCCTGGGCTGAGGGCCACAACCAGGGGCAGAGCAGGGAGGCCGGTGTCACCAGGAAGCCAGGGACCTCCTCCTGGGGGGCCAGGAAGGAGACTGAGCCCCGCCGAGGGGCCTGGGCATGCCCTGGAGAGCCGGGGGAATGGGGGATGGGGGTGTGCTGGGGCGGGGGTTGGGGCCGTGCAGTGAGCCGGGTCCCCACAGATCCTGGCCGAGTGGAAGCAGAAGTATGAGGAGTCGCAGTCAGAGTTGGAGTCCTCGCAGAAGGAGGCGCGCTCCCTCAGCACAGAGCTCTTCAAGCTCAAGAACGCCTATGAGGAGTCCCTGGAGCATCTGGAGACCTTCAAGCGGGAGAACAAGAACCTTCAGGGTGCGCTGGGGCCGGAGAGGCCGGGGAGGGGCTGGGGGCAGGGAGGGCCACCCTGGAGCAGGGAGAGCTCAGGCTTTGAGCTTTCTGGCCCTCTGACCCCCAGAAGAGATCTCCGACCTGACCGAGCAGCTGGGAGAAGGAGGGAAGAATGCACACGAGCTGGAGAAGGTCCGCAAGCAGCTGGAGGCTGAGAAGCTGGAGCTGCAGTCGGCCCTGGAGGAGGCTGAGGTGAGCCTGGCTCTGCCTGTCCCCCTACCTTGTACCCTCTCCTACCCACCCCCTCTTGTCTCTGACTCCCCACTCTCCTTCACCCGGGGGTGACACTGACCCTCAGACAGAATTTATTAGCTCCTTTTTCTCAGTCTACCCACTAACTTGATACCCATGACTGCCTCCAAAGCCAAGGTCTGCACCGAGGAAAGCATCCCAGTCTGATCATAGGCCAAAAGGTTATGTTTCCTACGGTGTTTAGAAAGTTGAAATATGGCCATCATAATAACCCCTCAGACAGTAGGTGGGAGTGTGGGCTTCAGAGTCAAGCAGATCTGAGTTTGAAACTTGGCTTCAGGGGCGCCTGGGTGGCTCAGTGGGTTAAGTGTCTGACTTTGGCTCAGGTCATGATCTCAGGGTCCTGGGATCGAGTCCCACATCGGGCTCCCTGCTCAGTGGGAGCCTGCTTCTCCCTCTCCCTGCCACTCCCCCTGCTTTTACTCTCTCTCTCTCTCTGTCAAATAAATAAATAAAATCTTTAAAAAAAAAAAAAAAAGAGAAAGAAACTTGGCTTCAGGACCTCCACTGTGTCATTGGGCAAGTTTCTTAACCTTTCTGTACCTTAGTTTTCTTATTTCTAATGGAATGAATTGTACATACCCAATAAGATTTTATGCATGATTGTTACTAAGATTAAATGAGGTCACAAACTTAAGCACTTAATACGTATTTGCTATTGTTACTGTTCATTTGTAGAGAACCTAGGGAGAGCCCTGAGTTTCAGGGCTTCCAACTTTTTTCACTGAAGGGTAAGTGACCCAGAAAACAAAAATAAAGTTTGGAATATGTGGTTATAAAAACCTCCCCCTTTTCTATGACACTTAGAAGGTCAGGATTGTGCAGTGTTAGTATTAGGGGGGCTTGGCACTTGTGAGGTCCAAGCCCTTTCCTTGACAGAGGAAACCCAGGGCATCCTGGGATGCAGGTCCCACCTTCTGCATCTTTTTCCAGACCTTCTTCTCCAAGCCGTAGTCCTGGCTGATACCCTGCCTCTACTTGGCCTCCCTCCCCACCTCGCCCTGTGCCCTGACAGTCTGCCTCTGACCCTCTCTCCCCACCCCTTCCCAGGCCTCCCTGGAACACGAGGAGGGCAAGATCCTGCGGGCCCAGCTGGAGTTCAACCAGATCAAGGCTGAGATCGAGCGGAAGCTGGCAGAGAAGGACGAGGAGATGGAGCAGGCCAAGCGCAACCACCTGCGGGTGGTGGACTCGCTGCAGACCTCCCTGGACGCGGAGACGCGCAGCCGCAATGAGGCCCTGAGGGTGAAGAAGAAGATGGAGGGCGACCTGAACGAGATGGAGATCCAGCTCAGCCAGGCTAACAGGATAGCCTCAGAGGCCCAGAAGCACTTGAAGATTGCCCAGGCCCATCTGAAGGTAACAGAAGGTGGGACTCTCAGAAGGGAGCTGCCCACAGGTCTGGTGAGGGCCCTGGGCTAACACATACGAGAAAGTGGGAGCCACTTACCTCCTGTACTTGGAGGCTTGAGGAAAGAGAACTGATCAGACCCCAAGCATGTCCTGGACCAGCCCAGCCCCCGGGCCTAGAGAATAGACGAGGGGATGTGCCCCTTGGCCCTACGCTTGACGGAAGGTTTGTGAACATGGCATCGGGTGCATCAGACCCCGAATGGGAAGCCCTGATGGGATGGGTGCAGGTCTCCAACGTGCTTCCTCCCCCCGCCCCCGCCAGGACACCCAGGTCCAGCTGGACGACGCGGTCCGCGCCAACGACGACCTGAAGGAGAACATCGCCATCGTAGAGCGGCGCAACAACCTGTTGCAGGCCGAGCTGGAGGAGCTGCGGGCCGTGGTGGAGCAGACGGAGCGCTCTCGGAAGCTGGCCGAGCAGGAGCTGATCGAGACCAGCGAGCGGGTGCAGCTGCTGCACTCCCAGGTGAGGCGCTCGGGGGCCACGCACAGAAACCTGCCGAGGGCCAGAGCCTAGCACGCCTCCGGAAGTTCTGAACCAGGTGCCCTGAGTGAGCGTGTCCAACCGGGATGGCAAATTACTTCGTCTCCTGGGCCATCCCTCCTCTGCTAGTCGTGGCACCGCCTTGAGAAGGGGGCCTACACTTTGAAGCTAATGGTTGCTGATGTCCACCGAAGTCACAGGCCTGGGAGTCGTGGATTGCTTGCTGTAATTTGGCACCCCTGATCTAGAGGACAGCCTCCAGCTTGCTCTGTAAAGATGAGATCCAGGGAGTTTAAAGAAGTACAAACGCATCCACGTGCAAACCAAATTCTCGATGGAACACCACTGTTCCGCAATCCCATACACCCAGTCACCGGCTGTTCTCCGCAGTGAGTTTTTGTGTCCATCTTACGGCAGGGTCCCATGGGGCTTTTATCGGTAATCTAGTACGTGTGGGAATGACGTCATGCACTGACGCTGTCCCCTCTTCCTTACTCCACTACATTCTTTTTCTAACTATAATCATTTCCAGGATATTGTCCTTGTAAACAAAGTTGTTCCCATTTTCCTGGGAATGTTTTCATGCTCCTGAATAGACATATTACTAAAGATGTCAGAAGTAGAACTGTAGACCTTTTGCTGCTTGAAGTCTTTCTTCAGAGCTGAGTAATTTTAGATATAACATCTAGAACATATCTGTTTTCATAGGAAAAGGAAAAGCAGATACAAAACATGGAATATACAATAACAAGGTACAACAAATAAACAAGGAATAAACAAAAGCAAGACTTTTTTTTTAAGTGACTAGTTTTTTTGGGAGCCTAGGTGGCGCAGTCTGTTAAGTCTCCAACTCTTAGTTTTGGCTCAGGTTGTGATCTTGGGGTCGTGGGATAGAGCCTCACGTCAGGCTCTGTGTTCAGCATGGAGTCTGCTTGGGATCCTCTCTCTTTCTCCCTCTGCCCCTCCCGCTCGTGCCCACGCGCTCTCTCTCTCTCCCAAATAAATAAATCTTTAAAAATAAATAATAAAAATAAATTAAAAATGACTAGTTTTAATTTTCTGTGGATAAAAGTGTAGAATCTAGTAACAAAGTATATATTTGATAGTTTTCTCTACCTATACCTAGAACACCAGCCTCATCAACCAAAAGAAAAAGATGGAGTCAGACCTGACCCAGCTCCAATCAGAAGTGGAAGAGGCGGTGCAGGAGTGCAGGAACGCCGAGGAGAAAGCCAAGAAGGCCATCACCGATGTGAGTGACCGCTCCCCTCCCGCCCCCACTAAAGACGTGAACAAGGGCCCTGGGTCCCGGCCAAGCCACTGCACCGTGACAAGCCAACTCTTACCGCTGCGTGGGTTGGCGGGCCTCGGGAAACAGACACCAGGCTGGGAAAACGCTGATCCTTGAGGGACAAGGGGCCCTGGGCCCAGTTCTTTTAGACCTCTCTCCTGACCCCAGGCTGCCATGATGGCAGAGGAGCTGAAGAAGGAGCAGGACACCAGCGCCCACCTGGAGCGCATGAAGAAGAACATGGAGCAGACCATCAAGGACCTGCAGCACCGGCTGGATGAGGCCGAGCAGATCGCCCTCAAGGGGGGCAAGAAGCAGCTGCAGAAGCTGGAGGCCCGGGTGCAAGAGCTGGAGAACGAGCTGGAAGCCGAGCAGAAGCGCAACGTGGAGTCGGTCAAGGGCATGAGGAAGAGTGAGCGTCGCATCAAGGAGCTGACCTACCAGGTGAGGGCATGGTGGCTGCTCTGGGGGGCAGTCAAGGGCAGATGTGAAAGCACTTCCCCTGCCCCACTTCCTGGCCACACAGGCCCCATGCACAGTCACTGTCTGGGAATGCCACTCAACCCCCTGGCACCTACTTCTTGAGAAGCTGTCTTTAGATTAATTTTCTTTCACATTCCCTGGAGTCCTTTTGGCTTGAGTCCATGATTTTTTCTAGCGAATGAGAACCTATTTCTACTTCCTGAAAGCTCTTTTAACCAGCGTTTCCTCGGGTTTTTTTTTAAGAACCCAAAGTGTTACCATGAAGGCTTTAGCACAGTCCACAGAACCTTTCTACCGGCCTGAAAGGGAAGGACATAGTATGGCACTTTCAGGATAAAAGTCAGAGATGGGAAAGACTCAGACCTTCCCCTGGAACTTGTGGGACAACAGATAGATGGCCTTAGATAAAGATGATCCCAAAATGTTCTAAGACCTGCACCTGTGTAGCTCAGAGCTTTTGCCCTTGACCTGTTATTTTCCCAGTGCGCCTAGGAAGGCAGGCCAGAGAAAGGGGGTATTGGTCCCTTTGCCAGCTGGATGTGAGAGCCATGGGACAGAGCTACAGCTGGAGAGCGGCAGAGCTGTCGTGTACATAGGGGGAGAGGCACCCTAGCACACACAGTGATGACGAGATAGAAATGATCAGGTGACATCAGGGCCAGTGATCCTGGTGCCCAAATCTGCCCAGTGCCATCCACATATCTGATAGGTTAGAATGGTCTGCCTATGACGGTGCCCCCTTCACCCTGTGGTCCTCATTAGTCCTCTCAGCTCACTCTAAAACCACCGGCCAAGAGCATCGACGGGGCTCCAGGCTGGGGCTGCAACAGCCCCGATAGCTCCATGTTATCAGATGGAGGAATTCCATTTGGTTCTGGGTCCCTTGCCCCACTTCCAGCTTTAGGGCCACAGCCCTCTTTGCTTTTTAGATCCGGACTGAGGACCTTGCTGTGGCCTTTGACCTACAAGTTGAGGCAGAGCTGGAATCCAACACCCCCCTTCTTTGACCTGACCCATCGGAGGGAGGGAAGGCAGCTGAGGCCTGGGGAGAAGTGACGGATTGAGGGAGGGAACAATGATTGCACTTGCTCCTCCCCCAAATTGGCTTCTCCCATCCATCCACCCCCAGACGGAGGAGGACAAGAAGAACCTGCTGCGGCTGCAGGACCTGGTGGACAAGCTGCAGCTGAAGGTCAAGGCCTACAAGCGCCAGGCCGAGGAGGCGGTGAGTTCATGGTTTTCTCCACTCTGTCAACACACCTCCCATGTGTGAGAATCCACGGGCGTCAGCCCCAGCATGGGGACTAGACGTTTCACGTGTCCGTGTGCTCAGAGCTGGGTCGGGCACTCTGAGCGAGCACAAGCAATGCCTACAGACTGCTGAGAACCCATACTCCAGTAGACCTGAGGGAAGGCAGTGTAGCTGCTAAGCAGGCCACGGGGCCAGACAGTGCTCAAGGCTGGAAGGTGGCCGTGGAAGTGAGCCCAGGAGAGGACCTGACCACAGGGCAGTGGGGAAGACTCTGGGTGGGCAGAAAAGTGTGAAAGTAAGGTGTCGATGAGCACACATGTGCAGGAAACCCCGGAGCTGGGAGCATCTATCAGAGTCCTAGCTGGGCAGATGCTGTGAAGCTGAATTCTGAATGGGACTGGACCAGGCAGCATGTAATTCATCTCAGGCAGTGGGTGGCCATGCAGGATTCTGAATGCTGGCAAGTTGAGGAGGGTGCCAAGCCAGGAGCAGGATACCCTTGGCAAGGCAGTTGCAGGAACATAGTAGAGGGGTGAGAGCCCTGAGCCCTGGCTCAGGGACAGGGAATCCCTCAGACTGGGAGGCTGGGAATTTCCACCTCCTCCCCCTCCCCCTGCTGCCTCTCACCTCAGCCTCCCCGTCCCCGAACCCCTGCAGGAGGAGCAGGCCAACACCAACCTGTCCAAGTTCCGCAAGGTGCAGCACGAGCTGGATGAGGCGGAGGAGCGCGCGGACATCGCCGAGTCCCAGGTCAACAAGCTGCGGGCCAAGAGCCGCGACATCGGCGCCAAGGTGGGTCCCTCCCCTGGGCCTCACTAGTCGCCCCATGTCAGCACATCTGCCAACATCAGTGGCCCTCAGAATGGGCACTCCTTACCCTATATTATGGCAGACCTGGGGGTCCCACAGCACCCATACCTGAGAACCCCCTGAACCTCTGAAGAAAGCCCAGTCCCACCCACTAAACTACAAAGGCCCCCAAGTGAGACCCAAGATCCCCGAGGCCAGAACCTCTCCCTCTAAAGCCATCCCCTTTAGGCCCCTGAAAGCCCTAGAGATTCCTCCCCACACCCTACCTCCCTCTTGCCAGCTGGCCCCTCACACCCTTTACTCCTTTCTCAGCAAAAACTGCATGACGAGGAGTGACACCGCCTCAGGAACCCCCCTCTTGCCAACCTGTAATAAACCTGAATGCCGGACTCTGCCTGAGCCCCGTCCTTCCCACCACCGCCGCCAGCCAGCCAGCAGCTGTCTTAAAGCTCCCCAGCGGAGGGAGGCCCTGCCCCTGTGTCAGAGCTGTGGGAGCCCAAGCTTTCCACATCTACAGAGGAGGCAGCCGAGGCCCAGAGAGCCCTGGTCAGGAGGAGAGAAAACAAAGGTACCAGAAGGGTGAACCAATTCTGTGTGCCGAGAGACAGAATTTTCGTGTCAAAGCTGAAGCTCCCCTCCACCTACCCCAGCTCTGGGCTGCAGGGGTTAAAGGTGTCCTGGGACACCCGTTCCCTCCCAGATGAATTTCCCACTGACACCAGGAGAGGCTCAGGGCTCACTGGGGGTGGAGGTTCGTAAAGGGGTTGGTACAGGTCCCATTCTGGCCAGCCCCTTACAAGTAACCCAAAGGGAGTCCCAGGCACAGTCGGCTGGGGCCCAGGTCTGACCTCGGCCTCTGTGGTCAGCGCCTCACTGTGAGGGAATCCTGAGACTATGGGGCCAGCTGACACCGAGCCTGAATCAACAGGCTCTGTGGACCAAAGCCAAGCGTTGCTTGTTTCATTTTGGCCTCTCACACGGGCACAGATGGGCACAGGTGCATGAGCAGGTACACACCGTAGATCACACTTCCACTGTCTCTGAGCTCCCACCAGGGACAGTCTAGCCCAGGTTATATGCCTGCCCAGGCGACAGGGCTGGTCCCAGCCCCATTCGGCTCCAGGCAAATCCCTGCCCCCTGCTGGGCTTTATAGCCCAGGTTCTCCTAACTACCTTCTCATCCCTTCACCTGGCACCCCATCTCCTAAACTGCCCTGGCTAAGCCCCTGCTATGCCTCCTCTAAAGCCTTGACCCCACCTCCCCCAAGGGTGGCCAATCAGTGTTGAGAGTGGACTATGCATAGAGCCCTGAGAATGTTAGCAGAAACCCAGAAAAACACAAAATCCAGTTGGTTCTAGCCCTGGGGAGGCTGCCAGTTCTGGTGAGGAGCCCGGACATGAGGACAGGAAAGTTGGAGAAGTCAGACCCGGACAGACCCACGATTATCACCAAGGGGAGCAGAACCACTCTACTAGAGTTGCAGGGTTCGGGCAGGGCTTGGGGGCTGGGGCCTGCCTCTGGCAGGAGCACCCCAGAAAAAAGGGAAGGTATTTCAGAGCAGGAGCAAACCAGCATTAGAGGGATAGCAAGCCAGCTTGTATGAGCCACTGAGTTAGGCCACGTGGGTGGGCAGGGACATCCCAGCTGCCCCGGACTATCACGGGACAAGCAGGGCTGATTCCTGGGTTGTCGCAGTGCCTACTCTCCAAACACCCCCAGCCAAACTCTCCCATAGCATTCACTGCAGGCAGGCATGGCTGTCCTTCACTAGCCTGTCTCCTTCCCAGGCTGTGAGTGCCCAAGGACAGGGCTGCCTGTCCCCTCTGAATCCCTGGGGCCCAGCACAGGGTCTGCACACAGGAGATGCTCAGGAAATGTTTGCTGAGGCCCTGGCAAGCTGGGGGAGCGGACCCATTGGTGGAGGGAGCTGGAGATGAGGCTGGGCCATTTTTTTCCTGAGTTAGCGGGAGCTCAGTACTGTATCCTGATCACCTGTAGAGATGTGAGGCAAGCTAGGTTCTCGTCCCAGCTCTGTCACAAGTGAAGAGGTCACTTCCCGTAATTGGGCTTGTTTTCTCTTATGTGAAATGAGGGCATTGGACCAGCTGATGTCTAAGAGCTCTTCCAGAGCCAGCATTTCGGGAAGTTCTGCCCTCATCTGCTGCCACCAGCTGACCTCTCTCCTGTGGCCTGTGGGCCAAGTCCTCCCCACACCACAAGGGGGAGCTCTACACACGCCCCAGGCAAGCACCTGGCTCCAAACCCACTAACAAACCTGTGCGCGCAGGTGGGCACTCACATGGGAAGGGCTTGTGCCTTCTCAGACACAGGACTCTGGGAGCCCAGCCACCAGGCCCACCACAAAGTGACCCGGCACACAGATCGTAGAGCGGAAGTCTGGTGTTGAAGGAAGTCTTCAGCACCTTCAGTCCAGTCCCCCTTCCTCATGGCTCAGACCTGGTTGCAGAGGAGGGACCATGACCATTTTTGTGAATACTCCCTGGCTTTCCTGATCTGCCTGATTCCTAGGGAAGAAAAAGACTCACCAGTAGGATTCGAATCTTTTAATTTGGGAATGACCAGCTTCTTCCTGCCCTCCCTCCCCAAAACACCTCCTTCCTGGTAGAGCTTCATCGGGAGCCAGATCTCAGAGCACTGAGCCCCACAGACAAGTCCCTGGTGACTTCTCAGGCCAGACTCCATCTCGGAAGGCCTGGCTGGGGAGCAGTGGGCTGTGGGCTAGTGAATCCAAAGAAAAAGTGTCTGGGCTGCACTGTTCCTTTTGTCTGGCTGGGCCTAGGAGCCAGGTAGCTCAGGGTCACTGCTGGGCCTCTGTGAATACAGAGCCAGGCCGGGAAGGGCATGTCAGGATCAGGGAGCCGTGGCACAGGGTGGAGGGGGCATGTCCTCTCCCCAGAGCACAGACACTCACCCTGGGTGGTCCTGGGAGCCATCTCGGTCCGGTAGATCTTGAAGGCATCGTAGGCAAAGACGGAGACCAGGATGATGCCAAACACCTGTGGGAGCAGGCGCGTAGGCGCAGGGATGACGCAACGAAGGCCGCCAGCCATCACGTACTAGGGAGAGGGAGGTGGGCGGTACGGGGCTCGGTGGGAGCCCAAGCCCGGGGCGCCGGCTTGGGCTTGTGGGGAGGCACGGAGAGTGTGCAAACGCCAGCCAGAGGCCCTTAGGGCCTGGGGAGCTCTGTGGGGCTGGACTCACAAAAGCAGCGATGGCAGCTCCATCCCGGGAGGTCACAGCTGCAAAGGAGACCACCAGGAAGATGATGATGGCACTGACACAGCGGAGGAAGTCCTGGGGGATGGGGGGGGTGCAGGGTCAAAGGGAAGTCAGAGGGCAAGAGAACATCACCCTGAGGTTTTCCAGGCTATCCAGAGGCTTGACCCTCAGGCACTGTGAACCCCTACATGGAGATACCCCTGGACACGATATAAAGCACTTGAGAGAGAGCCAGGGAAGGGATGCAGGTGAATGCAGAGCGGCCAGGACTAGGAGCCAGGACTCCAGGTGGGGCAGGGCTGGGGCATGGGGCCAGGAGGGCCAGGGCAGGGGCGGGGTGGGACCTTGGGTGAGTGGGAGGGCATCCCCCTCGTCAGTGCCTCAGAGCTGTGAAATCGGTGTAGGGCTGGGCCCCGTACTGCCCCAGGGAAAGGACAGAGGCTGGGAGGGAAAAGGAAAATTTCACCTTCAGAGAAGAAAGGGACCAGAATGGTGCGGGGGCAGGGTCCCTCACCAGACAGGGCCAGTTCAGCCGATCGAAGCGCAGGTAGTACTGGGTGGCGTAGAGGAAAAGGAAGGCGAGCGTGATGAAGAACTCCAGCAGTGCTGCGGCCATGTAGGCGGAGATGGAGGCCGTGAAGCAGATGAAGATGATGAAGGTCAGGGCCTGCAGGACCAAGTGTGTGAAGCTTGCCAGGAAGGAGACACAGGCCTGGCCAGATTTTTTGCCTTCCCCTCCTCGGGAACTCCCCCAGGCTGGCCCCCACCACCCATCCTTGGAGGTCTGCCCATCCCTGGTAGCGGCGAGCCACACTCCAGGGCGTTTGCCCATCGAGGGCAGTCTCCAGCTTCCCAGCTCCCCCAGCCCCTGGCTCCCAGCAACCCCAGCAGTTTGACCAAGCTGCACCCCTCCAGGGGGCATCATTCTATGGAACCCACAAAAGAGGTGTCCTGCTGAAGCCCAGGGTACAGAGTGAACACCAGCCCCTGGAGTCACGCCCACAGCAGCCCTGCACCCCAGGAGGGACCCCCATCCCACAGTACTTTCCCCACTCCCAGATGTCTGAAACTCCTCTAAACAAGAACCAAAACAAGGCCTTTGGTTCACACCAAGAGACAAGGTTTAGAAGGCAGATGCTCCATTGTGGACTCTAAGGGACCCTTCAGCTCTGGCGATGTCGGTGACACATACTCAGAGAACTTAGGTTGAGACTAAGGTCTTACTAAGTGACAGGGGAAGATTCTGTCCCGAGAGCAGATGTTCATGGGGGGGGGCAGACACAGATAAAGGGGGGCTGCAGGAAGCGTGCCCTTTATGTCCTAACTTCACTTCTTCCTCCTGCCGCTGAAGCTGCTGTAAGGGCCTTCAGATGGAGAGGTAGCCAGAGGGCGGGCAGGCAGGGAGGTGAGGGCAGGGCAGCTGGGGCAGGAGGGGTGTCCAGAGAGCCCGGGAAAGGGGACCGCTGAGGGGCGAGCCCAATGGGGGCACTGGGCAGGGAGGGGGGTAGTGGGATCAAACTGGGAGAGATGCAGGCGCCAGGTTGGGGAGGTGACTGTTACCAGCTCAGTTTCCAGCAGGATGCCTTTGAGGGAGGAGAGGAAGGTCTTGTCCACAGCGAAGCCCTGGAGCCCCGCAGCTGCCCCCTCTGCGGGGGGCCCGTCCCGGCGATCCCGAGCACTGAGCATCTCCGTGGAGCCCACCAGGCACAGCCCCCACTGCCACTGGCCCGAGAAGGGAACTGGGAAGATGAAACCTGGAGAGATGGGAAAGCAAACAGGAGCAAGGAGGCACTTGGAGAAACCTGCAAGAGAAGCGGGCAGGCCGGCCGAGGGGCCGCCGGGGAGGCTTGCCCAGATGGGCCTTCTCCCAGCTGCCCAGAGTGCCCCTGCTGGTGCCTGCACCAGCCCCCCAGGAAGCACATGGGGAAGGGAGGGGAGGGGCGGGGCGGGGAGGAGTGGTCAGCCCTCCCCTTGCTGGAGCCCAACCCCCACCCAGAGAAGGGGAGCAGGGAGGAGGGGGGAAAGGAGGAGGTCCACACAGAAACTGGGAGGAGCTGGGAGGTGAGCCGAGGAAGGAGCTAGACTAGGAGCCCCCCAAGGACCCAAGCCTGAAGAAGTTTGCATCCCCCTCCCCTAACTCCCGTCTTCCTGGCTGTCTTTTCTCCCTTTTCCTTTTAGGGAGGGTGGGAGCTGGAGCCCAGCCCAGGCAGCACCCCCCAGGACCAGGCTGTAGCAGCCAAGACTGAGGACAAAGGCAGATTGTTGGGGGGACAAGGGGGCGCTGTGTGCCTGCTGCAGTGCCTCAATGGGCCTCTGTCTCTCCAGCATGCCAGGAGGGCAGCCTGACCCCCACCCCAGTGTTCAGGGGTAGGCCAGGGAGCCAGAGAAAGGGAGGGATGGGAGGCCACAGCGGAAACTCTGGAAGGCAGGACAGGGTAGTAGGTAAGGGCTGACCATGCGGGAAGAGAAGGGATCAGGCTGGGAGCCTGGTGTTCAGGCACCAGGGACGCCAAGACAAATTAAGCCATTTTGAATACAGATTATTTATTTGGATAAGTCTCTCCATCCTCAATAACAGCCTCTTCCTCAGAGCCTAGTAACTGCACCAAGGTATGTGCAAAGTAGATGTCACTGAGTGTTGGATGGATAGATGGATGGATGGATGGATGGACGGACGAACGAACACATGAAACGAGGGGCTCTCCATTGGGAAAGGGGAAAGTAGCAAGAAAGTGCTTGTGCTGTGCCAGGGCAGCTGGGGATGGGAGAAAAGGAAGAGATGGGGGTGGTAGGCTCTAGAGCCTTAAAGACCTTTCCCAAGAGGAAATGCCAGGATGTCCTCTTCCGGCGGCCATAAGCAGCTCTGTTGCTTCACCCCGCATTTCCCACCCACTCCAAAAAGTGAGACGTGCGGTTCCCCCCAAAGTCCCCGATCCTGCCCCACGGTCCTGCTGCTCCAAGTAGTGCTTTGGAGGGGTCGAGCATTCGGGCGTCCTGGCTCACCGTGGCGGGTGGTCCGGCCAGGAACCAGGCACGGGCGGCACGGCTAGGCCATCACTCGCGGCCGCACACACACACAAGCCAAGGAGACACGGTAGAGCCTCTGTTCCAGGCAGTAGCCATCACGGGCACCCTGCTCGCCAGGGCACGGCCGCCGGTAGAAGACGGTCTGGTTGTGGTAGAGCAACTCCGAGTTGCCGAGGGGGTCCATGCGGGAGCCCGTCTGTAGGCTGACACAGTGTGGACACAGGCAGCGGGCGTGGTACAGGTCCTGGGGCAGCCGGTTCAAGTCCCTGTCCAACCTGTGGGGGTAGCACTCATCAGACCCTGGAGGGAGGCTGGCGGGGCGGGCAGGCAGGGGATGGGGGGGGCCAGGGGCCGGAGTGGTGATGCTGGAGGAAGGAAATGTGGTGAGGTGGGCCTGGCTTTTGTCCCAGCTCTTGTACCCACTTGCTGAGTGACCCCCTCCCCTCTGGGAGTTATTTTCCCCTGCCGGCAGTGAGGGGCAGGGACGGTGGGGTGGTTTTCTGGCCCCGGAGCCTTGTGGAGGCAGGGGAAGGTGAGCGACCTCCACCACCCAAGCTCTGCTTCCATCTGACGTACCCGCTGGGCTCGGGCATGAGGTTTCTTTTTGTAATTGTTATTACATTGTTAGGGTTTTTATTATTATTATTATAAAGTAAAAACTGCTCTTACATCCCAGTATGAAACACTGTAAAGTGAGGACATCAGTCTCCCTACCAGTCCACCTCCCCAGAGGGAGCCGCTGTCAACAATTACCTGCACATCCTTCCAGACACTTTTCATGCATCTGTTACAAGCACATGTAAGCGTGCACGGTAAGACTTATTTACTTATTCTGGGGCGCCTGGGTGGCTCAGTCGTTAAGCATCTGCCTTCGGCTCAGGTCATGATCCCAGGGTCCTGGGATCGAGTCCCACATCGGGCTCCCTGCTCAGCGGGAAGCCTGCTTCTCCCTCTCCCACTCCCCCTGCTTGTGTTCCTGCTCTCGCTATCTCTCTCTCTGTCAAATAAATAAATAAAATCTTTAAAAAAAAAAAAAAAGACTTATTTACTTATTCTGAAAGGGTTTTGTGGCCAAAACAACACTTGAAATGTAGACGCTCCAAAGGTCTGGACCTCCCAAGGGCTAGCAGGAAACAGCCGCTGGGTTGTAAGACCATTCTCCATACAGGCAAGCCCTCATGAGCTGGGGCTCAGCTAGAGCCGCGTTTCCCAGCGTGGGTTCCCTAATAAGTACCCTGCAAGAAAGGGGGCCCGGGGCCAAATGAGTTTGGGAAACGCTGAATTTATGGTTTCTTTTCTGTGGACTTCTTGCAACTTTTAATGTGCTGGGCACATTATGAATCTCCGAGGGGTGAGGGCTGGAGCAGCTTTCCCCACACTTCACTGTCACCACTTTTTTCTGAGCAACAGCCTGTGGGATGAGCATCAAAAAGAACACTTTGGGGAAGATCAGCCAAGTAGTCATCAGGGGTTCGCGGCCCCCAAACAAGAGTTCTGGACCCCAGCCAAGTCAGCCATCTGGCACCCAACATCTCCAAAGTGGTTCCCACCTCATTGGAGTTAGCCCAGGACCCAGCCAGACTTCCAAGACCACTTCAAAGCATGATGACCTGGAGTCTCCACCCGGGATCTAGTCTCAACCTAAGCTGACCTTCTCCTTACCCACTGAACTTGTCCAGCCATCCCCAAAGCCAAGGCCAAGCCAGAATTAGACTTACGGGGAATGGGAACACAGGCACCCCAAGAAGACGCAAGACAGGGATCCCTAAGGCCCTAATTTTTAATATTTTGCATCATTGTTCCAATTTCTGTGCTTCCTAATATGTTTTGCATCATGGCACCAATGGAGAATTTTAATATTTGTGTGGCACACTGAACGAAAGAGTAAGACCGCCCATAATCACAGATAACCACCCCCAGAGTGGAGGGTTTCACTAGCTTGGTACACTTATAACCCACCCAGGGACCGGGGCAGTCACGTTGGGTATCAGGGTGCTTCATGCCTGTAGCATGCCCTTAGTCCCTGATATTTCAGTTAGAAAAACATGTCCCATTGTAGGGACAGAAGAAGAAGGAGGGGGAGGAGGACGAGAGGAAAAGGAGAGAACCAATCTTTTCTGTACTAAGTACAGATTTTACGTACATTATTTCACCTGATCTCCATGTTGGCCTGGGGGGTATTACCTCATTTTACAGATGAAAAAAACTGAGCTTTGAAACCTTAAGGAAGTGGCTCAAAGTCACCCACTAAGAGTGAGAGCTAGAACCCAGACTAGGCCTTGCCTAACACCCACACCTTTATGGCCTCTCTGAGGGGCGGGCAGGCTGGACTTGGGTGGAACCCCCCCCCGGGGCCCCTCACATACACCCTGATGGACACACGTGCTAGCATTCGGGAGGGGGCGACAGACTCACTCATATCTCCAGGGGGAGATGGACCTGCTGTTGAGGGGTCCGTCTTCACTGGCTCTGCAGGATTCTGGGTGGTGGGTGAGGCTAGTGGCCTCTTGGGGGAGCTTGAGCACAGTGTTCCCCTTCAGAGACTCATGAGCGGGGTCCTGCCTTTTGCTGGGGCAGCATCTGGGCCAGTGGGTGCAGTCCTTCCGGATCCGAAAATTGAGGCTGTGGGTTCCCATGGCCATTACCAAGAACACGATCACCTACGGGGAAAGGCCAGTGAGAGAACTGCTCTCAACTAATCGGGGTGCTCCCTCCCCAGCTGTTCCCTGAGAGCCTGGTTTCCAGCTCCACCTGGCCCCCAGCCCCAAACCCGGAGCCTGGCCTCTCTCCACCCTCAGCAACGTCTCAGCCCCCGTCGGGCCCCCTCGCACTCACCTGGTTCATGCCTGATGCTTCTCGCCCAGCCACAGTGCCGCGCTGGCTGACAGGTAGGGCCTTGCAGAAGCAGGCTGACTGGAGCAGCTGGGGCGTCCTGGTTTTATTTTCAGCAAACCTGTTTTGTTTATTCAAATTTATTTCCACGACCTTTTGGAGGGAGTGACCTGACATTAAAGAACAAAACAAAACCAAAAAAACCCTGAAACTGTTTCCAAAAGCTGCTTAAATGTTATATTCATGGAAGTTATAATTCACATCACACCTGGGGAGCCTACTGGGGAAAACCTGTTCTTTGCACCTTTCTGGGTGTGGGGTCAAAGTAATAGTATTCTGCTATTCTGGGCATTGGAGAACTGGCATTATGGGAATTTCCCTGGTTGGCTTGGTACCCCAAATTCGGGAACATCATCTGGTCTGTCTTCAAGAGGCTTCATTTCCATGCTCCACTGAGGGCCTTGTCTCAGCCATTCCCTTTCTTCTCAGACAGCCTCCTGATCACCCACCTTAGTGAACACTTCCCTCTATCTCCTTTGACCCTTAACCCTTCTGTTCTCTGACCCCTTCCTCGCTTTCAATGACGCCAACATCTAGGACCCCCATCACCCAAGACTTCTTTCTCATTGTCCATTACCCACTCCCTAACTTCCCCTCACCCTCTCCAGTGGCTGCCCCACCCTCCATCCCACCCTTCCCTGACCCCCTTTGGGCCAGGGATGTGGGATGGCTAAACCCACAGGACTGCCAGGAATGCCCTGACCCCATCAGTTTGTTGGCTGGACGTGCAGGGTCTGATGGAAGAAGATGTGGGTGGTTGCTTCCATTGCATAAATGAGGTGAAGCCAGGAAGGGGAAGGGCTTAGTTCTTAACAGCCTCACCTAAGACCCAGCAGGAGGTCCCAGCTCCAGAACAGGCCTGCCCCTACCCCAACTCAAGGGCACTGGGGACAAGGGCCATAGCAGGGTTGCTGCCCCTCTCAGACCATGGGACAAGTCCACCCAACCTCAGCCCCACCCCCAGCTCCATGGGCCACTGTTGGCCAGGAAGGGGCATATGTGCTCAGAAATGCTATAACTAGGCCTAACCCCAAAGACATGAGTCAGCCAGGGGTCACCCCTCCCGGGAGACACTGTGCCGAGAGCAGGCCACCTACTTCCCTCCAAGCCTTTTCTCTCCCATCGATCTTGCCCATCGATCCCCTTCATCCCCCACGCCCACAACCCACCCCCCCACACACACTCATACAGACATGGTCTCTAGAATCATGTTTTCTGATTTGCATGTGCTTTCCCTTAGAAAATACTCCTCTAGTAACCAGGGACTCAGAAAGTAAACAAAGGGAACCAGGAATAAGTTAAACTGCAGAATGAGGAGGAATTCTTTAAATGCTGTAGGGCAAAGCAGCTGCAGAGCAGAGAAGTGATGAGATCAGGGGGCGGTCTGGAGAATTGGGAGAAGCTGTTGTTGTGGGTTTGGGGAAGCCTGGAACTGGGGGTGAGGCGGGGGCGTAGGAGAGACAGGTGGTGGCTGGGAGAGCAGGAGCTCTTAGGAAAAGCACTGAGGCGGGGAACACATCACCCCACTCCCATTGCCCCGCTGTCTGCCCTATGCTCCCCAACACCCTCTTGCTTCTGCCTGCCACTGACCTTGGCTCCTGTGTATCACGTGCCAGGCTAGGGCCAAGCCCTCTACATGCATCAGCTCATTTCATCCTTACAATGAAACCACGAGATGGAAACTAATATACCCATATTACAGATGACAAAACTAAGACCCAGAGAAATTTAGTAACCTGCTCAAGGTTGCACAGTTAGGAGGAGGCAGAGCTGGCTTTTTACTCCAGCCCTGACCAGCTCCAAATCTAATCTCCTGGCACGCAGGTGCCACACTGGGCTGACCCCCAGTCAGCTGCAAATGGAAGAGAAGCGCCGCCCCCACCCCTGTCTGTGCTTTCCTGCTTACCCAGGCTTGGGCCGGGACAGGTCTCACCTGAACCTGCCAGAGGTCACCATGGGACATTCCCGCCCACTCGGGCACTCAGCCCTGCGGGCTGGGATCCACTGCTCTAGATCCGTATTCCCCCGCCTTTGGCCTGGCACATGGTTACCAGGGTGGCTTTTGGTGTTCCGGAGAAACCCCTAACCCCAGAAAAGGCTGTGAGGGGGCACTGCTCTTCCACAAGAGTTGGATCCCTATGGGTGTCCCCCAAACCAATAAGAGCCTCAGAGCCTGACATTGGTCCAGATCTTCCCATCTTGGCCCTGTCCAGGAGGGGTGCTCGAAAGAGCTGGAAGTGATCCCAGCTGCTTGTTGGGCTTGCTGATGCTGCCAGAGACCCACACCACCTTTCAGGAGAGGTCTTTGGGGTGTCCTCCTGCCTCTGTACCCAGACGTCCTCTGAGGAAAGCCCTAAGGGGCAGAGGGAAGGCCCCTGTGAGCACACAGTCGCCCCCAGGGCTGGCCTTTCCCCCCACTGTGTTGATCGGCTCTGACCTGAGAACCCGGGCTCTGAGTCACACGCACCCCACCCCCTCTGGTTTGCTCAGCCTCTGTCCTTATCTCCCAGCCGCTCTGTGGGATTCCTTTGGGTGATTCTCTGCCATGAGAAACATTTTCCAGAGGGTTTTCCTCCCGGGGGAACTAGTTTTGGAATCCCTGAGTCACTTCAGCTTCCAGGGAATCCTTGGGGGTGTGGGCAGATAGGGGTGGCAATGGGAAGAACGCTGGAGGCGGAAGCAAAGGAAAGTTCACCTCACACCTGTCCTCACTTGCCTAGGCATGGCCCCCCGCAGCGAGGGGGCTGGCTGAGCCCCTGGCGGGGAGGGATCAGCACCCAGCAGGGAGGAGCAGGGAAGATGGGATGGAAGGCAAGACCCTGCGGGCTTGCAGGAAGCCAGAACGTGGCTGTCCTGCCCTTCCACAGAAAGACACCCCAGTCCTCACCTTCTGCTCCCGAAATACCGCTGAAACCACAGGACTCAGCAGGGTCTGCAGAAGCTCATCTGCACACATCTGACGTGAGGGCCCAGCACCGGCAGTTAAAATGCTGAAATACTTCTGCCCCTACTGGTAAATCCATGCTGTCCTCGGCCCGGGGGCATCTCTAGGATCATAACCTACCTATAAGCCAGCACTGAACACCTGGCCTGGATGGAGGCCTCTAGAATACTGCTCCCGTGCCCTGATTACTGAGTGATAATGGTACTGGTTGCTAGTTATTTGTAGTATCACCTTTAGTTACGAAGATGCTTAGGCTTAGGAGCCTGCTTTCAAAGAGAAGCTTGTCTGGGGTCCCTGGGTGGCCCAGTCAGTTAAGTGTCCAACTCTTGGTTTCGGCTCAGGTCATGATCTCCAGGGTCTTGAGATCAAGCCCCACATCAGTTTCCACGCTCAGCAGGGAGTCTGCTTGAGATTCTCTTCCTCTGCCCACCCCACTCTCTCTCTCTCTCTCAAATAAATAAATGAGTCTTTAAGAAAGAAAGCAAATAAGAGAGAGAAACTCGTCTGGCCTGGGAGACACGTGGAAAATCCGGGTGAACTGGACAAATAGCCCCGCAACTCCCTCCCCTCAGCCCTGTGCTGGTGCCCGCCCATAGAAGCCCTGGGCTTACTCAGATTCCTCCCATAGTCACCGCTGCCCTGTTCATTCATCCACTCGGCACCTGTTTATTGAGCACTAGTATATGGCAAGGACTATTCTGAATGCTACGAGTACAGAAGAGGGCAAGCCAGATAAAGTCTCTGCCTCGTGAAGCTCACATTTTAGGAGAAGACAGATGATAAACAAGGAAACCAGATCATTTCTGATAATAATTAGTGCTATGAAGAAAATGCAACAGTGTTATGAGACAGGGGGCGGAGGGAGGTGGAAGGAGGGTGCTGCTGGGACTTGGAAAGCCAGGGAAGGCCTTTCCGAGGATGAGGAATTTGACATGATGATGGAAGGCATGTGGGGGAAGAGTGGTCCAGGCAGAGGTGGCAAGATAGGCAAAGTCCTAGAGCTGGGAAAGAGCTGGGAGTATCTGAGAGCAGAAAGGACAATGGGGATGGGGAACAAAGGATAAGGGGAGAGCCAGATGAGATAAGGCAAAGAGGTGGGCAGTGGCCAGATCATAGAGGGTCTTACTGGTTGTGACAGAGCATTTGGATTTTATTCCAAGGTCCTGACTGGATTCAAGCATGATCTATGTGATGTGAGTTTCTCAAGGGCACACACTGTGTCCTTGACCTTCTGCTGCCCCCGTAGGGCTGGCATCAAATAATAATAATAGTTGCTTTTATCCAACATTTACATAGCATGAGCCAGGCACTGTTGTCAGGAATCTCTTAATCCTCACAAAAAGTCTGATGCTATTGATTTCATTATTATTTATTTGTCAGAGAGAGAGTACAAGCAGGGGGAGCGGCAGGCAGAGGGAGAAGCAAGCTCCTCATTGAGGGTTAGTCTCGATCCCAGGACCCCAGGATCATGATCTGAGCAAAAGGCAGACGCTTAACCGACTGAGCCACCCAGGCGCCCCTAATGATTTCATTATTATTCCCACTTTACAGACAGGGAACCAGAGGCTCCAAGAGGTCATGCCAAGGTCACTAACTAAGGTCATTGTCTGTTTCAACTAGTGTTGAAACCAGGATTAGAACCCAGACAATCTGGTTGCTGTGGGGTCCCAAGAGAGGAGAACTGGAAGAAGCCCTGAGTACCTGAGTTTTGAGCAGCAAGAGGAACAAGAACACTCATGATATGGGATGGAAGAAACCAGCAGTCGGCTCTGCTGGGAAGAGAAGAGAAACTGGGGCCCAGAAAGCCAGATGGAGGGGTTCCTTCCTTGCTACCCCTGGAATATGGCCTGGACAAGCCCTGAAAGGGAGGGCCCAGCTGCCTGAGGCTGTCACCCACCGCCCACCCAGGGTCTAACTGCCCAGCCTGGGTTCTGCCCAACCTCACCTGGAGCCCAGAGCTCTCCCTGAACAGGTAGAATCGCCTTAAACCTCTGCAAAGGAGAAGGCAGAGATGAGATAAGGACGGGGAAAGACTCCTCCTGGCCTCAACAAAGAAACACTTTCAGTTTTCATGAAAGTACAAGCAGGGAGGAGGGGGTGGGGGCAGGGAGCCAAGGTGAGGAAAAGCCACTGAGGGAGATCTCTGTGCTAGGCATTTTACATATATTTACTCTTCACCGAAGACACTGCAGCAGATGAGGATCTGAGACTCAGAGATGTTATATAACTTGACCAAGGTCACACAGCTAAGAAACCAGGGTTCTATTCCTGAGTCTGAGTGGCTCCATTCCATGCCTGGGCACTCCAGAAGCACTGTCTTGTTATCCTGCAGGTTTGTACTCTGCTTCCCCTCATGTACATTTATTTCCCCGGGCACTGAGCTCGGACAGTGAGCCCCAGTGCCCTCCTCCCAAACCACCATTTTGCCTGGTCCTAGCACTTCTTTCCTGCCTAGTCCTGCCTATTCGGCCACCATCGATTTCTCCTTGTGCCTCTCTGAGCATTCATCTTTGGGAATTGGATTTCCTGCCCACCTCCATCTTGGGCCCCAATTTACCTTGGCAGTCCCCGGGCAGAGCAAAGCAAGTCACTCCCCAGCAACTGAATGTCTGTGTTCCAGGCAGCCAGCCTCGCCCCCCCCGGCCCCCGCCCCGGGGTTGGGGTTTGGAGGAGATTGGACTGGGATGCGGAGCTCTCCCTTCAGATCCATCTGGAAATTTATAAGTTCCTCTACCATCCTAAGGGGTCTAAGTCTATTCAGAATCCCCAGGCCCATGCTCAGGTCTGCACCCCATCTCTGAGCCAAGCCCAGAACCAATACTGTACTGTCAATCCCCACACTCACCCCAGAATCTCTTCCTAACCCATCCCATAGGTCCCACTTCTCCCCTCTGCACAGGATTCTTCACAGGTGCCCAGGTGACAGGGAGGAGGAGCCAGCCCCCTCCCCTGCTAGAAAATGCCTGGATGTGTGGGCCTGTGCACTGTGAGGAGAGAAGGAGGGGAGCACCTGTTCAAGGCCTCAGGTTCACAAAGGGCCTTCAATTAGACTTCTGATGTTATCTCCAAGTGAGGTTATACATAGAGTCATTGTCTGTTTTATGGGTTTGAAGTGTTAATTTGTTCAACGTGAACACTGAAAATCTACTACAAATTTTCAATCCTGTGTGGCATCTCACTTTTTCAACACCAGAAACCTCAAAAATGGAAGAAGGGAGGCTCCCTTCCAGCCTAAGAGGCCTTGAGGTGTGCCCCAAAAGGAAGAAGCAGGAGATGGGGGTAGCTGGAGGGAAACAGCACACACTAAGGAGAGGTGTGGGAACCCAAGAACCCTGTCCTTTCAGCTGATCCCAGCTCCTCTGAAAGAGGTCTGCCCTTTTGTGCCCGCAGTCCCCACTCCTGCTCCCCGAGGCCGCAGAGTGAGCCAGAGTGAGGGCGGGGGACAGGCCCAGACTGGCAGAGGAGTGTAAGAGGCGGCACCACCCGCCCGCCCGCAGCTCTGGGACCGGGCTCAGACCCCCACTCGTCTTCACCCCCCCTCCCCAGGAACGGCCAGCCAACCCTGTCACCGCTGCGGAGGCAACGCCAAGGGAGAGGAGACGCTCGGCTGAGGACCCCAGAAAGGAAGGAGCACGCTTCTTTTCCACGGGAAAGACATGTGGGGCTCATGAAAGGGGACGCGGAGTGGGGCGCGGGGCTGGCGGGGCAGAACGGGGGCGTGGCGGGGTGAGGGAAGCTCCCCGGCGGGAGCGCACCAGACCACTGGAGGTCCGCCGCGAAGTCCGCAGCGAGAAGCGCCGGGGAGCGGGCCCGGGAGGGGGCGTGCAGTTTGGCCCGAGGGTCCCGAGCTGAAACTCAACACCCGCCTTTGGAGGGACCGTCCTCCTTTCTCCTCCGCCCCTTCCCTTCCCCTCCCTTTTCCCCTCCCTCCTTTCTTTTAATCCCCGGGACTGAGCCCCGCGCCGGAGCGGAGAGGGCCCGAGGGGAGGAGAAAGGAACTGCCCCGAGAGGGAGCCGGGAGCCCGGGAAGGGGAGGGAAGGGGAGCCGCGCGCGCGGGGGCTGAGCCCGAAGGCCACGCGCGACCCCTCGGAGCCTTCGCAGCCCCCTCAGTGTTCCCCCCCGACCCTCCTCCAGGCGAGTCCACGGGACCCTGGCCCCTGCTCCTCCTTCGCCTTCTCTTTGCTGCTTCTTTTGCTTTGTGGCCTTTCTCTCCGTCCCGAGAGACACCCGGGAGCTGCCCCGAGCTCCGGGGCGCGCCGAGGGGCCCTGCCGAGGGTGCGCGTGAGCGGGCCGCGGGGTGGCGCGCGCGGGGGGGCCCCGCGGAGGCGTGGGGAAGGCCGTCCCGCCCCTTCGGGCCGAGCCCGCGTGCGGGGAGCGAGGTTCCGTCGCGGCGCCCCCCGAGCCCCGGGCGTGCTGAGGGCGAGTGTGCGTGAGTGTGAGCCCGCCTCGCCGCCGGGCGTGCGAGTGTCTGGGCCGAGCGCTGCCACTCGGGCGACGCAGCCCAACCGCCACGCTCTCGGAGGCCTCCGGCGCCAGCCTGGCCTCCTTTCGCCAACTTGGGCGAGTTTGAAGAGGGGCGAACGTCTCAGTGCTCGCTCGCCCCACCCCCTCGCAGCTGGGCCGCCGCAGGGCCCCGGGCCGCCCCAACCACAGCCCTGGGAGCACCGCTCTCCGCCGCGGCCCCCGGCTGGGGAGGGTTGGCCCCTGAACTCGCCCGTCCAGCCCAACCGCCCCGGCGGCTTCTCCCAGCCCTCGGGGCCGTCCTGAGCGGCTGGCGAGGCGTCGAGCGCGGCCCCAGCTCCCGCCTCCTCGCCTGCCCCGGCCCTGGGAGGGAGCTTTCGGCCCATGCGGACCCGGGGTCCCCCCGCGGCCTAGGCCAGGCAGCTCCAGGGGCCCGGCCAACCCCGTGGCCCCCGGGACGGCACGGAGCGCACGCCCTTGGATGAGGTCCCGCAGCGACGCCCCGGCCCGCCCCGCTCCTCCTCCTGCCCAGCCAAGCTGCCTCCCATTTGGGGAGTTTTGTGGGTTTTCTTTCTCCTCCTCCAACCTCCGCGGAGGCCACGACTCAGGCGCCGCAGCCGGGGGCCGCCTCCATGGTGCGGGGCGACCGCTGCTGAAGTCAGCGAAAGCGAGCCTGGCCTGGAGCGGGCCGCGCGGGAGGCCAAGGCCATGGCCATAGCCACGTCGGTGAGTCCACCAGGGAGAGGAGGCTGCGGGCCATAGGCCTCCACGGTCTGCCCTGCACTCCTGTCACTTTTATTTCTGCCTTCTCTTTGTCTTTCTCCCTGGGCCCTTTCTTCTCCGAGAGGCTGTGTCCTCCACCCCCCCACCCCCACTTTTGTTTCCCTCTCTCCCTCTCACTCCCCTTCCCTAGCTGCTTCTGAGTCTAGGTTCCCCCTCTCCCCTCCTCCTCCCCATTTTCCTCTTTTTCTTTCTAGAGGCTGCCCCTGGATGGAGGGGAGGGGGCAAGCCTAGCCCGAGTCCTATCTGCTGTTTTAGGGGCGGGAACAGATGGCCACCGGTGGTTGGCAGGGGCTTGTGATTGGGAGGCAAGTAAAAGGTTGGGGGCGGGGGGGGGGCGGCTGAAAGAACGGAGGTGGCTCCAGGAAAATGGGAGAGGTCAAAGAAGCCCTTCTCTGGAGGAAGGATGGAGAAAAGGGGGGGAAATAGAGCAAAAGAGGGAGATCGGGAGGGGAGAGAGAGAAAATAGAGGGAGGAGGAGAGGTGATGTCAGCCAGCCTCTGGCCACTTTCTGGGGACTGGGGACAAAGGGAGGAGACAGCTGGCATGATGGGACGGTGGGAGGAGGCCTCCCAGAGAGCGTGTGGCCCACTGCCACCCCCCAGTTAAGGCAGCCACTCCCTCGCAAGTCAGCCGGGCCCCTGAGGAGCGGGTAGGGCAGAGGTGGCCACACCCATCATCAATCAGTCTATCAGCAACTCTGGCCTGGGTTTCTGAAGTCGTGAGGCCCAGAGGTTTGGCCCCATTGGACAGAATTCAAACCTTAACACAAGGAGGAGCTCTCCACAGCCCCACCTCTGCTTTCTGCCCAGCACGCCTTATGGTGTGAATCCAAACAACTCTGTCCCCTTTCCACCCTTCCCTAGACCCTGTGATTCCCGGGGAAAGCAAGGCTGCTGCTTGCTTTCTGACCCCCTCCAAATGGGTACTCTGGGAAGGAGGACTGTGAGGCTGGAAAGGCGAGAAGCATGGCTCCTGACATCCTCCCATACCCCTCAAGGATGAGTTCAGTTTTCACTCCTTCTCAGACCAAACTCCTTTTAGCTCCTCAATCTGTATTATGGGGAGAAGACCTTAACTCAGAGCCTGGAGAGGGGGAGGTCCTGAAAACAGTAGCTCAGGGCTAGCTGGTCAGCTGGTCTGCTTTGTAGTCCCAGGAGATAGATTTTTCTTTTTACCTAGAGGTGGGGAGTGGCATTTACGCTAATCAAACTCACAGGGTCCTAATAACAGCTAATAGTTTTTGAGCATATACTGGCCCTGTGCTGGTCCTAAGCTTTATCTTGGTTTGTCCTGGTTGTTTGATGCATTATCTCCTCCAGTCCTCGCCACAACCCTGTGAGGATAGTGCTGTTATTATCCGGAAATGGATATTTGGATATGGACATGGAATTCTACAAAGGAGGAAACCGAAGACTTGGGAAGTTCAAACAACCTGCCCAAAGTCACCCAGTTAGAAAGGGACAGAGCCAGGACTCAACCTGGGGTCTGTCTGCCTCAGAACTGTGCTCTTCACCCCCTGCCTAATCCAAAACACTAATTTCTAATTTACAATTAGAAAGAAGAGTGCTGAGCTAACCAGGAATTTGTGCCATCTGGTTAGCATGTTTTCTTTCTGTGGGATAATATCCTTTAGAAGCCAAAATATAATCAGAAAATGGTTTGATCTGGAACCAGGCAAGAGGAAAAGTCAGTTTGTTGTTAAAATCACCCAGCCATGAGGGCTGGACCACCTCTCCATGCAGGGAAATGCCAGTCAAGAGAAACATGCACTCCTGCTGGCTGAGCAGGGCCTCCTTCTGTCCAGGGTCTGGGGGCCAAATGCACCCCTGCCAGAGATCTTTAGCTTGAGACGTTTTACTGAATTAGGCCACATGGATTCCCTACTCCGGTGATGCCTCACTACCCGCTCTCCGCCACCGCTGCTTGGGGTCCTGCCCACAGGCATGGTCACTTCGCAAGCATAACACAACCAGAATATATTTCGATACTGTGAGTGGTGTAAGCTTGATTCTACCGAAGGGCAGCACAAGACCGGAGCCCTGTGAGGGGTGAATAGCAAAGGAAAGTAGGGTATAATGAAGACTTCGTATATGCTTGAGTCATGTTTGAGTCATGGACTCTACTTAACCAAGAGGTTAAGTTACTAATAGAAGAAGAAGAAAGTAGAACCTCATGTTTGTGATCGTGGAGAAGCAGTAGGGGGTGATTGAGAGTGCTGGCTCTGGAGTCAAACAGCCTGGGGTTCAAGTCACCTCCACCAGCGGCACCAGCTCTCTGTTGTGGGCAGAGTCCTACCCTATCTGTCCCAGCCTCCTTTCCAAATGGGGATAATGATGGCTCCTTCCTCATAAGGATGTTTTGAGATTAAATGAGATGAGATGATTAGTGTAAAGACTTGCACCATGTCTGGATCCATAATTTGCACTTGATATCTGTGACCTACCACCTGAGCAGGTGGCTCTCAAAACAACAAAGCTTAGATGTCCCTACCAGACAGGCCTGGAAACAGGCTGATAAATGTTTGCTCTTGGTTGGTCTGCCAGGCCCTCCTCCACACACAAACACACACACACACACAGTAGAGTGTATACTCTTTCTCCTCTCCATGGTAACGTCAGCTTCCTCTGATAGAACCTTATTTGCTGAGACTGAGAACAAAACAGTTGCTTCAGTTTCTGTTTTCTTCCTTTTTATGCCCGGGCACTGTCTGGGCTGGGTTTTTCCCAGTCTCTCTCAGACTGATGGGTCTCTGTTGCCACTCAATCTAATTCCGCTTGTGGGGGATGCTGAGTGGGAAACAGGGAAGGTGAAGGAGATTCTCTGGCAGACCTTAGCAGGGCTTTCTCATGTACACAGAGCTTTGGAGGAAATTCATTCAACACATGTTTATTGAGACCTGATTCCAGGTGAAGCCCTTTCACAGGGGCCAGGAATATAGCAGTCCCTGTTTTCCCAGAGCTTACAGGGTAAGGGAAGAGATAGATAATAAGAAACGAAATTGGCAAATAATATAAAGTATGATGAAGGAAACAATGGTGGAGACAGACACAGAGTGGGGTAGGGAGAAGAGTGAAGAAAAGACCTCTTTGAGAAGGAGACACTTAAGCAGAAATGAAGGATGCAAAAGGGCCAGTCAGGTAATGAGTCAGGGCAAGAGCATTCTGGGTCAAGGAAACCACAAGTACAAAGGCCCTGAAGCGGGAAAGAATTTCTCTAGTTCAAGGAATAGAAGGGAAGAGGAAGAGTACAGGGATGAAGCTGGAGACAAGGCAGGACCCAGTCAAGAAGAGCTGAGTCAGTTCAGATTTGTAGCTTGAAGGAAATGGGGAGCTCTCTGATATTTCTGAGCAAGGGACCTGATGACCTGATATGTGTGTGAGACCCCTCTCCCCACTCCCGCCTCACCCACCAGGCCCAGCTGGCCCGGGCACTCTACGACAACACTGCTGAGTCCCCCCAGGAGCTGTCCTTCCGCCGAGGGGACGTTCTACGGGTACTGCAGAGGGAGGGCGCCGGTGGGCTGGATGGCTGGTGCCTCTGCTCTCTGCATGGCCAGCAGGGCATTGTGCCCGCCAACAGAGTGAAGCTCCTTCCTGCTGGCCCGGCACCCCAGCCCAGCGTCACCCAGGTGCCCCCAGCCCAGCCTGGCTCACCACATCCAGCCCCAGAGCACAGCAATGAGGACCAGGAGGTGAGAGCTGGAGCCCTCCCCACCCCAAGCCAGAAGAGCCCCGTTCCGCTCTGCTGGTACCTGCAGCAAGGTGGGGCAGGGCCATCCCTGAGACCGTTGCTCTTCACGGACCCGGTGCTGGGTGAAACCTGTCTGCCACCCTTCCTGGGCTCTTATCCCATTGGCATGGGGGGGGGAGTTGGAAGGGGTGTTAGCTCCTCTATGGCGTATATTAGCTGCTTCTCTTGTCCCCACTCCTGACCCACCCATCTGTCTTGACCCCCCAGGTATATGTGGTGCCACCCCCAGCTCGGCCTTGTCCTACCTTAGGACCTCCGGCTGGACCCTGCCCACCCTCCCCTGATCCCATCTACAAGGTCCCCAGAGGGAGTGGGGCCCAGCTGGCTGCCCCTGGAGACACCGTGGAGGTGAGGGCTAGACATCCATGTGTATGTTGGGCAGGGAACAGAGGGCTCTCAGTGGGCGTCCACCGCGGAGTCAGGATAACCGATGGCTCTGCTCCCTCTCCAGGTCTACGACGTGCCCCCCACTGCCGTCCGAGTTCCCTCCAGTGGCCCCTATGACTCCCCTGCCTCCTGCACCCGCCCTCTGGCCCACGTTGCCCCGCAGCCCCCGGGAGAGGATGAAGCTCCCTATGATGTGCCTTTGACCCCAAAGCTACCGTCAGAGCTGGAACCGGATCTCGAGTGGGAGGGGGGCCGGGAACCCGAGCCCCCCCTCTATGCTGCCCCCTCCAACTTGAAACGGGCCTCAGCCCTGCTCAATCTATACGAAGCGCCGGAGGAACTGCTGGCAGATGGGGAAGGTGGAGGCACCGATGAGGGCATTTACGATGTGCCCCTGCTGGGGCCAGAGGCACCCCCTTCTCCAGAGCCCCCAGGAGCCTCAGCCTCCAATGACCTGGACACCTTGGCCCTGCTTCTGGCCAGAAGCCCCCCACTCCCACACAGGCCCCGCTTACCCTCAGCCGAGAGCCTGTCCCGCCGCCCTCTGCCTGCTCTGCCTGTCCCTGAGGCCCCCAGCCCTTCCCCTGCTCCCTCTCCTGCTCCAGGCCGGAAAGGCAGCATCCAGGATCGACCTCTACCCCCACCCCCACCCCGCCTGCCTGGCTATGGGGGCCCCAAGGTTGAGGGGGATCCAGAGGGTGGGGAGGTAGAGGACGATCCAACAGGACACCACAATGAGTATGAGGGCATCCCGATGGCTGAGGAGTACGATTATGTCCACCTGAAGGTGAGCTCCCCTCCCACCAGAAATACCCCCCAAGATAACCAGAGGGAGGAGTGAGGAGGCCTGGGGCCCAGAGGGACCCTCCCTTTCTTCCCTCCTCCCTTCCTCCACTGGCCCTGCACCCTATGGCCTGGGACCCCAGTACTTGGTCCCACCACTTGTACTGGTGCCACACTCTTAAACCCAGCCTGGGGTCCCCAAGCCATCTGACCTGCCACCAGAACTCTCCCAGACCTGGAGTCAAGGGCCTGCAACTTCTGATGGCTGTAGAGACCTGGGGAAGAAAGGGGGAGGGGGAAGAGGCAGGAACACAGCAGGAGAGGGGTGGGGGACACCTGCCCTGCTCCTCCACCCCTGCTCTGAGACCCTGGTCCCTCCCACAGGGCATGGATAAAGCTCAGGGATCTAGGTCCCTGGATAAAGCCTTCTCAGGGGATCCTGAACTGCTGGAGAGGGGGTCACCGGAGCAGCAGGTAACCCTGTGGGGACGGTGCTAGAGAAGGGGGACAGGAAGGAGGAACAGGAACTTGGAGGAAGCAGCAAGGGAGAGAGATTAGGGTGGGGGTAAGAACTCAGGGAGCCAGAGCTGGGGTAGAGAGAAGCGAGAATTCAGCAGGAAGGACTGGAACCTGGAAAAGGATATCAGGAATTCAGAAAGAGGGTAAAGAATGTGTTGGAGAGGAATCAGAAAACCAAGCAGCCAAGGAAGCAGAGAGAATTTTGGGCTGGGCCAGGTGACTTCTGAAGTTCCTTCCAACTGTGAATTCCTGGGTTCCTAAGAGACGGGGCTTCTAATCCCAGCTCCACCAGTAAGAAGCCAGGGGCCCTGAAGTCACCAGTTAATCTCTCTGGGCCTCAGGAAAGTGAGGTGGTCTCCCTGACTGTCTAGAATGGTCCTAAGCATAGCTACCATTTATCAGGCAGATGCCAAGTGCGGACCCTGTGCTAAGCACATCGCACGGGTCAGCACTAATCACAGCCACAGTCAGTACTGGTACAGTGCTCACCGTGTGCAACGTTCTGTTCTAAGCCCTCTCTGCATGCTGCGGCATTCACCGCCCCGCAGCCTTGGGAGGCAGGCGCTAGAACGGCACTACCCAATATGGTGGCCACTAGCCACATGCGGCTACCGCGCACTTGAAATGTAGCTAGTCTGAACTGAAAGGCACTGTAAGTATAAAACAAACGCACACCAGGTTTTGCACTTAGAACAAAAAGAAACGTCAGTCATTTTTATATTGATTACATGTTGAAATTACAACAATTTTTATATCTGGAGTTAGAAAAAAAAATCTTTCTTTTTACTTTTCTCAACATGGCTACTAGAAAAATTTTGCTTACAGACGTGGTTCACATTATGTTGATACTGGACAGCATAAAATGGGCCAGATGCCCCATTTTAGAGAGAAGGAACCAAGTTCAGAGACTAGTTTGAATCCAGATTGATCTGACATCAGCTCCTCCGGGCACTTTCCTGGCCCTGGCTATGAGAATTTAAATGTTCTGGTGGGCAGGGGGAGGAGCTCGGGTAAAAAGGAGGGACTGAAGGGAAGGAATGAGGAACCGAGGAAGGGAAGGAGGGAGGAAAGCCCTGCCGGAGTAGCACCACTGGAGCGTGCCCGCCAACCACTCCTCTTGCCGCCAGGAGGCCCCGTCCCAAGGGGAGCCGCTGGATCTGCCCACCGGAGACCTACAGCTCCTGCACTTCTACGCAGGCCAGTGCCAGAGCCACTACTCAGCACTGCAGGCGGCCGTGGCGGCCCTCATGTCCAGCACCCAGGCCAAGCAGCCCCCACGCCTCTTCGTGCCCCATGGCAAGCGGGTGGTGGTGGCCGCTCACCGGCTGGTGTTTGTTGGGGACACTCTGGGTCGGCTGGCAGCGTCCGCCCCGCTGCGAGCGCGGGTCGGGGCTGCAGGTACAGCGCTGGGCCAGGCACTGCGGGCCACAGTGCTGGCTGTCAAGGGGGCTGCCCTGGGCTACCCGTCCCACCCTGCGGCCCGAGAGATGGCGCAGCGCGTGGCGGAGTTGGCAGGGCAGGCCTTGCAGTTCACCTCTCTGCTCTCCAGCCTGGCCCCCTGAGGGCCCCCTCGGGGCCCTGCTCCGCCCCTCTCCTGCCTGCCGGAGCTCCCTTTTGGGCCTTGGGCGGCCGGAGGGCTCCGTTTTAGGGACCGGGAGAGGTGGGGGCATCTTTCCCCTTCCGGTCATCTCAGTCTCTCACAGAGATGTCCCTCCCCCTCCCGCAGGTTTTTGTACGAGCCATTTTGTATAAATTATTTATATTTAATATTATTCCCTGTTTTGTCAGGGGCAGGTGCCAGGCCCTTTGGGGCAGGGAGGAACTGGACTCTTTTTTCTCTCAGCCTAGGGTGGAGGTTCTTGGTCACTGCACTGCCCCCACCTCTGGAAATGGCCCCACAGAGAAGCAGGTGGCTGAAGCCTGGGGCCACCCGGAGCCCCTTTCTTGTCCTGGTTCTTGGCTCTAGAACATCAGCACCTCACTGTTGGTCGAGAGTGAGGGCAGGACATTGACCGCCCAAAATGTGGAGGTCTGGGAGAGGCCCGACGGCTCCTCCCCACGGGAGGCAGGACAGAGCTGGGCCTCAGTAAGCCCCGCTGTCTGGTTCTCTGCCTCTGCTTCTTGGGTGCTTCGGGGAGGAGCTGGGACTGGTGGCCCTTGGCCAAACCGACGGGACACACACTGTGGGCAGGATGTCCTTAGGTTTGGGGGGAGATTTTGCTGTTATTTTCAGTAACTATTCATTTGGCGGGTTTCAGCTCCCATGATGTGCCAAGCACAGTTCTGAAGGTACACTGTGGGATGGGATGGACATAATTGCGTCAGTTAAAATAAGTAAATAAAAAAAAAAATACCTGCCACAGATTCAACAGTTGCTGGTAATGGAAATAAACAGGGTGATGTGAGGGACTAACTGGATGAGGGAAAGGCCATTGAAGGAGACTTTGGACAGGATGGTGGGGAGGTGATATCTGAGCTGAGGCCCCAGGGATGAGAGCATCAAGAAGAGTCTGAGAACTAGCATTCCCAGAAGGCAGACAGATTACTGACTGGGGTGCAGGCCTTTCCTTCAAGACTTCACTGTCACACAATGTCACTAGAGAGGTGCACATGTGGAAAGAGGTTGGCCTCACGTGAGCCTTGAAAGGTGCCATGCTGAAGAGATCACCCCAGTGAAGGCCTATCCTCAGCTTGGCGCCACAGGACAGCTCTGGCCAACTGGACAGTGCTGCTGGCTGGCCTGGGTGCCCTCTCCCTTAGGTTAACGCAAGAAGGTCTGGCCCCTTCAGCCCCCCTTCCCAGGTCTCCTGCTGACCATCCTTCTAGACACACCTTTTAGAGGAGCCAAGGAGCCAAGTGAATGCAATGTGCTGTTAGTCCATAGTCCTCAAGCGCTGGTGAAATTGACAAGCCATGACTTAGATGGGAGATCACTCTAGCCACTTACCACAGGGAAGAAGTCCAAGCCACATATCCATTGCTTCCGTTGTACTTTCCCCAGATGACACCTTGGCACCGTGACTGGATTAGAGGCACCCCGAACTTCAGTCACAGTCTGAGTCTCTTGCCCCCCCTCTATGCCTTTGCCTTCTCCATTTTGGGTTCCTTCTTTCTCATTTCACTCTCCAAGAAAACTCACTTCCAGACTCTGGAGTCACCCAAATTCACCCTTGTGTGTTGAAGACTTATAACAGGGCTATCCTCCATCATCTCCCAGAAAGAATGTCAAGAGATCAACCTGGAAATAGAGTCAGAGGTTTCAGTGCAAGTCCCAGATCTGCCATGCAGCTATGTGTCTGCAGGTAAATCCCGTCAGTCCCTCTGAGTCCTGGCTTTACCTTTTTGTTTTGTTTTGTTTTGTTTATTTATTTATTTTTAAGACTTTATTCGGTTGACAGAGAGAGCGGAAGGCAGAGGCAGAGGGAGAAGCAGACTCCCTGCTGAGCAGGGAGCCCAATGCGGGACTCGATCCAGGGACTCCAGGATCATGACCTGAGCCAAAGGCAGTCGCTTAACCAACTGAGCCACCCAGGCGCCCCCCCGGCTTTACCTTTAATAGGAGGATGATCATAATGGTCTCACGGGGTTGTGAGGCCGTAACAAGATAACGCATGTGAATGGCCCAGTGCCACATAAAGTTAAGGGATTATATTACAATTTCAGGACAGACACAAGGACAATTGGATCCCCAAACAATGTTGGCTGTGACCGCACCAAAGTAAATCCTAAAGAGATACCGAAATGAGTCGGGGTAAAGGAGCAGTGGGAAGCTGCTTAATGTATTAGAAGAGTTCCCATATTTGGAAAATTTCTGAACAGAGGAGACAAATTGGAAGTGTGTGGTTCAGTAGAGAGAAGAGGCAATGGACTTCCTGGTTGAGACTAACAGCACACTCCTTTCTAGCCCTTAACCTTAGACTGGAGAATACAGTATGTATTAGGTATTAAATATCTTAGAGAAGTGTGTTTCTAACTTGAGTGTACATATACCTGGGGATCTGGTTAAAAGGGAGATAATGATTCAAGGGCTTGGATTCTGCATTTCTAACAAGCTCCTGGATGACATGGGAGTACTGTTCTGTAAATCACACTTTGAGTAGCAAGTCTAGGGGTTAGGGTAGGCTTCTCTGAGGCAGATATGCTTCAGCTGATAGCTGAAGGATGAGAACTTGACTAGGAGAGGAGAAGCCCTCAGGCATAAAGACCAACTTGTGCAAGGGCCCTGTGGCATTGGAAAAACTGAAAGAAGGCCCGTACGATGAGTGCAGTCTGGGGAGAGAAGTGAGGTGAAGCACCAGGGAGCATGGGATCAAGCATGCAGGAGCATGTATGAGGCTTCTGGAATATTAGTATTTACCTTGTTGGCGAGGAGGAGACATTGAAGGCTGTTAAGCAGGAAAGGGACACGAACAGATCTGCATTTTGAAAAAATCACTCCACCTGCACTAGAAATAAGGCTGGGGAAGGGGGTAGAAATGATGTGGATGCAGAACACCAGTTAGGAGGCTCAAGCAGTCTGGGCAGCAGGTAGCTTGACTAATGGTGGTAGAGATGTAGAAGCAGAGTAAGAACTACACAGGAAGTAAAATGGACAGCATTTTGTAAAGGATTTGACATGAGGGTAAGGAGGAGGCCTTGTAAGGGCTGTCACCTGAGCACCTGGCCACTGTTGAGTGCTGACGGTACCATTCACTGGGGGAAAGAAGCACTAGAGAACAACCACGTTACAGGGGGAAGAGCATGAGTTTGGTCTTGGACGTATTGAGTTTGAGGTCCCTGTGAGTCACCCAAGGTTAAGAGGATGAATAAGTGGTGGCTTCATAGGTCTGGGGCTCAGAAGCGAGGTGGGAGCTGGAGATGTAGATCTGGAGATCAGGTTTGTATTGTTTATATCGGGGGTGAATGAGGCCGTGGACATGGGTGAGATTTCAAGGTGGGAAAGAACAGTGAAATGAGAGGAGGACCCAGGACCAAGCCTCATCAGGATCGCAGACACAATGATGGTGAAAAAGAGGAGGAGGAGCCTGCCATGGAGAAAAGAGGAGCAAGAGAAAGAAAATGAGGAGTGTATGAGACTTAGCAACCAAAAAAGGAAGTGTTTAGAGGAAGGGGTGGTCAACAGTGCCAAATGATGTTGAGAAATGACAAGACAGGGTGGTCTTGTAGAGGACCGCAACCAGGGCTGTTTACAGGGTCCAACCCAGTCCTCCATGCACATACCCTGAACTGTAGTTGCCAGTATACACGGCTGTCTCCCAAGTAAGCTACTTCAAGGTGGTCTTCTCCATCCTGTCATCCCCCAAAGCCTAGCACAAGGCCAGGCACATAACAGACGCTTAATAAATTTTACTGAGGAATCAGTGGATGGGTGGAAAGATGGCTGGATAGCTGGATGAATGAATGATGAGGAAGAACTGGAAGCAAAGAAGGACTTTCTGGCAACTGCCTGGGTAGCTACTATCCTTCAGCTTTCTTTCCTTTTTACCGCAATGGCCCGCAGACCCAGGGAACAGAGACAGAGCCCCTGGGCCCTGGCCCCCCTTCCTCCCTCTGACGAAGAGTCTGGACCGAAGGTTCTGCTGACGTGGGAAGGGGGAGGAGAGTCTGGAGGAAGGGGAGGGGAAAGCAGCACAGAGATCGCAGAGACGAAGGAGGCGCCCGCGGCTGCAGAGCTGCAGAGCGGGGTCTCTCCGGCCTCTGTGTCCGGGCATCGGGCCCCCCACCGGGCCAGAGGACAGCGCATCCTTTCGGTGCAGGCCGGCAGGGCCCCTGCGGTCGGCAAGCTGGCTCCCCGGGTGGCCACCGGGACCCCCGAGCCCAATGGCGGGGGCGGCAGCAAAATCGACAGCACTGTAGAGATCACCCCCAGCCCCAACGGAGTAAGTGCCTGCGCCCTGGGGGCTACGCCATCATCCCCCCCTCGCCCCCCGCAGCCGCCAAGCGCCTGGCATCTTCCTCCCGCGCACCCCCCGCCCCTGACCACCTTCCTCGCGCCCGCCCTCTTCCCTTGCTCTGCGGCTTTCTCTGCTTCTCCGCTTCACCCCTCTCCCCCCCCCACCCCCCCAGCAGGTCGGGACCCTCGGAGATGCGGTGCCCACGGAGCAGCTGCAGGGTGAGCGGGAGCGCGAGCGCGAGCGGGAGGGGGAGGGCGACGCGGGCGGCGACGGAATGGGCAGCAGCCTGTCGCTGGCCGTGCCCCCCGGCCCCCTCAGCTTTGAAGCGCTGCTCGCCCAGGTGGGGGCGCTGGGCGGCGGCCAGCAGCTGCAGCTCGGCCTCTGCTGCCTGCCCGTGCTCTTCGTGGCGCTGGGCATGGCCTCAGACCCCATCTTCACCCTGGCGCCCCCACTGCATTGCCACTACGGGGGCTTTGCCCCCAACGCGTCTGGCTGGGAGCAGCCCCCCAACGCCAGCGGCGTCAGCGTCGCCAGCGCGGCCCTAGCAGCCAGCGCCGCCAGCCGCGTCGCCACCAGTACGGACCCGTCGTGCAGCGGCTTCGCCCCGCCGGACTTCAACCATTGTCTCAAGGACTGGGACTATAATGGGTTGCCGGTACTCACCACCAACGCCATCGGCCAGGTGAGGCGGCCTGCTGGGCCGCGGGTCTGGGGGCGGGCCCAGAGCGGGGAGCACGAGGCCTCACGCGGCTATATCCCTCTCACATTCCCAGTGGGATCTAGTGTGTGACCTGGGCTGGCAGGTGATCCTGGAGCAGATCCTCTTCATCCTGGGCTTTGCCTCTGGCTACCTGTTCCTGGGCTACCCGGCAGACAGGTGAGGGCTGCAGTGGGGACAGGGCAAGTAGAGAGGAGGGGATGCTAGGGTGGTTAGCACAGACAGGTGGCCTTTGCACGAGGTGGAAGAGGATTCACTGGACTCTGCAGTCTTCTGGACTTCTGTTCAATGATATGCAGCCCCAGCCCTGTCTCAACTTCACTCCCCATCAAGAAATACTCCTTCCATACCTCTTCTGCACAAGGGAATAATATACCACCCATTCCCCCATCCCCATATCCATGGATCAAGGGTTCATCTTCAAAGACAATAGCCCCATCCCAACTGACCAAAAACCCTGCCTCCACAGATCAAAAGTCCTAGCTCCTCCTCTATTGTCCCTGTCACCACTAACCACCTCCCTCTCTATCTTCATAGATGAATAGACTCATCTCCAGTAATAGCCCCATCTACATGACAGGTTTCATCTCAATGGCCTTATTCCTACAGATCATTATGTTAATTCCTAAATATCAACAGCCACATTCTCACTGACCTGTGTAGTTCAACTCTACAAATGACTCCACCCTTATGGGTCAGTAGTCCAGCCCCCATGGATCAATAACCACAATAGCAAACCCCCCCCCCAAGATTAATAGTCCCATCCTCATGGATCTTCAGTGCTCTTAGATCCTCTCAGATCAAAAGCCCAATTTGCATGAATCAATGGCCTCATCTCAAAGATCAACAGCTTATTCCCACCAACCAATAGCTCTTCCCAGGGATCAAAACTCCCAATTCCTCTGATTCTTGACACCATCCACTGACCAGGTGTTCCATCTCCACTGACCATCCTCATGGATTATTAGACTCATCTCCACCCATCTACAGTCCCATCCAAATGGATTCATAGCTCAACTCCCATGGATCAAACGCAATCCAACATTCAATAATCCCTAAAATCAATACCTATCTTCACTGCCCAATAGCCACACACCCATTAGGCAAATGTTCCTAAACCCACAGGTCAACAACCCATTCTCATGCATTAGTGGTCTCATTCCCACAGACCAGTAGCATCGTTCTTATGGAATAATACCCTCATTCCTAAATACCAATAATTCAGTCTCCTAAATTCAGTAGCCTTGGCCTCATTAACCAATAAGTTCATCTCCATGGGAAAATGAAGCTTCACTCTCAGGGATCAGTCCCCCTTCCCAATGATCACTGACCCCTATCTTCATCCCCATAGTTCAGTGGTTTTTTTTTTTTTTTTTTTTTTTTTTTTAAGATTTTTATTTATTTGACAGAGAGAGACACAGTAAGAGAGGGAACACAAGCAGGGGGAATGGGAGAGGGAGAAGCAGGCTTCCCGCTGAGCAGGGAGCCTGATGTGGGGCTCGAACCCCAGTACCCTGGGATCATGACTTGAGGTGAAGGCAAACACCTAACAACTGAGCCACCCAGACACCCCAGATCAGTGGTCTTATCCCCAAAGATCAATAGTCCAGCCTCCAAGGATCAGTAGCCCTGTCCTCATTGACATAGTCAGTGACCATCATTACTGACCAATAGTCTCAGCTTCCCTAATCTGTGAACCCCTGCTTACTGATTATCCCCACGAATCATACCCCCATAGATTCATTCCCCATTGACCAACAGCCCCATCCACCCAAGGACTAATGTCCCCATCTCATGAATCAATGGCCTCATCCCCAAAGATATTTGTCCAGTCTTCAAAGATTAATGATCATGCCCATTGATCGTTTACCCCATGGATTAATAAATAGTTATATTCCCATGGATCATTGGATCTTCTGGCAAGTGACCCCATCCCCACTGACCATCTTTATGGATTAATTGACCCATGAACCAACTCATGGAACAATGGCCTCATCCCCCTAAATCAATGATTCAGTTCTCTAAGATCAATAGCTACATCTTCACAAATATTATCCTCGTGCATAAGTAGCCAATGACCTCGCCTACACAGATCTATAGTTCCAACCCCATATATCAATGACTTCATCTCCTTTGACCAGTCTGAGCAAGGCAAGCTCTATCCCCATTGGCCAATAGCTCTATCCCCAAGGATCAATTGTTCCATGTCCCTTAAGCAGTTATCTAATCTCCTTTAATGGTAGGTTTCACTTCCATGCTCTCATCTCTGACCAACAGGCCCATCCACAAGTCAATCCCCTGCAGATCCATAGCTACGCCCCAGTGCCCAGGACCCAGACATTGCTTATCCATGGTCCCCATCCCTTCCCATCTTCTCTAGCCTCAGTCCAACTTTTTATCCCAGGGCCTCATCCTCACACCTCCAGCTTTGAAGCCGGCAGCCTGGCCCCACCCAGCAACTCCTCTTCCAGGGAGTCTGGGTGACCAGAGGCCCTCCTCCCTTTCCAGGTTCGGCCGTCGAGGGATTGTGCTGCTGACCTTGGGGCTGGTGGGCCCCTGTGGAGTGGGAGGGGCTGCTGCAGGCTCCTCCACAGGTGTCATGGCCCTCCGATTCCTCCTAGGCTTTCTACTTGCTGGAGTTGACCTTGGTGTCTACCTGATGCGTGAGTGGCAGCTTCCCAGATGTCCTTCCCTTGAGGCTCCTGCCTGCCTGTCTGCATCCCCAGGCTGTTCCAACTGCCCCTTAGGGTCCCCTCAGTCCCTTCATAGCCCCAAATTTCAGCTGTCCAGGATCTGAACTTTTTGCCCTAGCCTTTGAAGGATCCAGGGCCTTTGCTTCTCTCCACACCCCTCCTCCTTAGCAACCCCCCCCCCCACACACACAAATCTTTAAGGCCTTCCTTGCCCTTGACTTACTGCTGTCAGAGAATGGTGCCTTATTTAAAAATGAAATCCTGATAGCTGTATGCCCTTGGATAAGGGTTGATATGAAGGTCAAATAAGAGGTCTGATGTGAAAGGGCCTGTAAAATAGGAATGAACACTCACCAGGGACTCTGGCCCTTGAGCCCTCCCAGGTTTGAGTAGGAGAGGAGAGAGGACTGAACAGTCTCTCCACTCTTTGCCACTCAGAGGTTAGTCTGTGGGAGGTGATGGCTGCGGCCTCCACTCGGGGTCTGACCTCGTTCTCTGTCCTCCCTCCCTCTCTCCTCTCTCCCATTCCTCCTTCCTCCCTGGCGTCTCCTCCTGTATCTCTAGGCCTGGAGCTGTGCGACCCAACCCAGAGGCTTCGGGTGGCCCTGGCAGGGGAGTTGGTGGGGGTGGGGGGGCACTTCCTGTTCCTGGGCCTGGCCCTTGTCTCTAAGGACTGGCGATTTCTGCAGCGAATGATCACCGCTCCCTGCATCCTCTTCCTGTTTTATGGGTTAGTATCATCCTCCACCTGTTGTCTGGCCATCCCCACCTCTATCTCTAGCCTGGCTCTAGCCTGGAGACCCTTCCTCTTCTCCACTACCCCTTGTCCAGACCTGCCCCAGCCCCGGCCCCTCAGAGGTGGGAGTTTCCCACCCCTGGATCAGGAGATGGGAGACCTCAGAGTGCACCCCCACCCCCACCCCATCCCTAGCTGGCCTGGTCTGTTTCTGGAGTCTGCAAGGTGGCTAATAGTGAAGCGACAGATTGAGGAGGCCCAATCCGTGCTGAGGATCCTGGCTGAGCGGAACCGGCCCCATGGGCAGATGCTGGGAGAAGAGGCACAGGAGGCCCTGCAGGGTAAGAGACAGGGGTCCCTATAGGTGATACCTCACATGTACACGATAGTACCCTCTCCATGGTTATAGCTGTGCCACCTCCCAGGGTCCCCACCACCCACGTGGGAGGACCCTGGATTCTCAGCTGTTTCTTCTAACAGACAGCTCCTCTCTCTTTCCCAAAGACCTGGAGAACACCTGCCCTCTCCCTGCAACATCCTCCTTTTCCTTCGCTTCCCTCCTCAACTACCGCAACATCTGGAAAAATCTGCTTATCCTGGGCTTCACCAAGTGAGCCTGGGTGTCTGAGCCAAGGGCCAGGCCAGTAGCTGGAATGGGGGCTGGCTGGGTGGGGAAGGCCTGAGGACCCCTGCAGAGGGCAGCCAGGGCAGTGGAAGGCTGTGCATGGGGATTCAGACACTGCTGTTTGCTTTACCCCCCTTCTCACAGCTTTATTGCCCACGCCATTCGCCACTGCTACCAGCCTGTGGGAGGAGGAGGGAGCCCATCGGACTTCTACCTGTGCTCCCTGCTAGCCAGCGGCACAGCAGCCCTGGCCTGTGTCTTCCTGGGGGTCACCGTGGACCGATTTGGCCGCCGGGGCATCCTGCTACTCTCGATGACCCTCACAGGCATTGCGTCCTTGGTTCTGCTGGGCCTGTGGGATTGTGAGCATCCTCCCTTCCCCACAGTGTGGGCTGAGCAAAGGAACCCCAGCAGAGGTGCCTCAGACAGGCTCAGCCACTGCTTCTGGCACAGGTCCCCCCAAGACCAGACCAGACCCTGCCCAGACCTTCCACAGTCCTCCCTGTGGCCACACAACCCTGTCTGTTCTCCCAACCAATTAGTGGATGCCCAGAGCCCACCCGGCTAGAGCCATGGGATCAGAGAGCCAAGGGGATGATGCCAGGGCCTAGGCCAAGCATGATCTCACCTCCATTCACATCCTCCCTCTTGGTACTCCAGATCTGAACGAGGCTGCCATCACCACCTTCTCTGTCCTTGGCCTCTTCTCCTCCCAAGCTGCTGGCATCCTCAGCACCCTCCTTGCTGCTGAAGTCATCCCTACCACTGTCCGGTGAGAGCAGTGCTGCTCCAGCTGAGGAAGGGCCTGAGGGAGGGAGGGAAGGCTGCTGGAGAAAGGTTGGGGTGAGGCCCACAGCTAGAGGCTGAGCGCCTCCTCCGTCTCTACCAGGGGCCGAGGCCTGGGCCTGATCATGGCACTGGGGGCTCTTGGAGGGCTGAGTGGCCCAGCTCAGCGCCTCCACATGGGCCATGGAGCTTTCCTGCAGCATGTGGTACTGGCGGCCTGTGCCCTCCTCTGCATCCTCAGCATCATGCTTCTGCCGGAGACCAAGCGCAAGCTCCTGCCCGAGGTGCTCCGGGATGGGGAGCTGTGCCGCCGGCCCTCCCTGCTGCGGCAGCCACCCCCTAACCGCTGTGACCATGTCCCACTGCTCGCTACCCCCAACCCTGCCCTCTGAGTGGCCTCTGAGCACCCTGGCAGGAGGCTGGCTCGTACTGAAAGGTGGCGTAAGGCCCTGGCAAGCAGGTTGGGAGGACTGAGTGAGGAAGGCAGGGCTGCCCAGAAGGCGCAGAGGCACCTCACGCCAGCCATCAAGGAGGGCTCAGAGGGCTGTCCCCACCCCCATCTCCTCCCTGCTTTGTGTTCACTTCCTTGGCAAGAGTCAGGGGACAGGGAGTGAGCTCCACAGTGTAACCACTAGGTCTGGGCTCCATCCTGTGCCCAAAGACATCCTCCCAGACCTCATTCTTTCTTGCTCTATCATTCTGTTTCAATAAAGACATTTTGAATAAATGAGCATACCATAGCCTGGACTTCCCTCCCTTCTGTTGTCCTGTCTCTTGGGGGAAGGTTTCTTTGAGTGGAACCAAAATCAGTTCCCTCCCCACCTTCCTGTGCCTTGCCTCTCTGTTAACTTACACACAACCACCACCCTTTATGGATGGCTTGCTATGCTGCTAAGACTGGGCTAGGCACTTCACAAACTCCACTCAACCATTTAGTCCTTCCAACACCCCCAAGGTCGGTGTTTGGATCAACTAGAAGTTTTTTTATTGTTGCAAGCAATAAAAACTGACCATAATGAACTTAAACAAAAAGGGGAATTTATTGGAGGGATGTGGTGGGGAGCTCACAGAACAGACGGAGAAGCAGAACTAGTCATAAAAGGTCAGGAACCAGAGAGGCCCCCTCTCCAGGGAGTAGGAACCAGGGCCTCACCTGGATGAATGACCTCCCATGGGATTCCATCTTTGGATCATCCCACTGATGATTCATTTCCAGACAGCAAATGACTGGCTAGCTTGAGTAACATGCCTGCATCCCTACCCATATTACTGACAACTGGGAAGATGCAAAGCCACAACTGAGTGCTGTTAGCAGAAGTAGGATTGGATGTTGTGCAGGTAAAAACAATGGATGCCCACTATAGTATTCTTCTTTTACAGGTAAGAAAACGGATACTCAGAGAGACTCAGTAACTTGGTCAAGGTTACAAAGCTAATGAGTGACAGAGCTAGGACACAGTTAGATCCTGGAGCTAGAGCTCTTCATTGATGCACACTGTGGCCACCTTCCCAACTCCTTCCAATCTTTAGGCACTACCCGTAGAAGCGAGGAGTGAGTTTCGGAGCACCCCAGGAGTTGGCCATAGGAGACTATTACTTTTCCCTCAGTGCCAGGGCCTGGCTGGCTCTCAGACTAGCCCTGGCCTGGCTTTACCACTTTGGGTGGATCTCTTTACCTCCAACTCCCTTCAAGGGTTGCTCTGAAACAAGATCATGTATTACAAATGCCTCTTAAATTACCCCACTAAGTGGTCAGCTCCTTGAGGGCAGGAACTTTAACTTTAAAACACCAAAGCCTGACACGATAGATGTTCAGAAAGTTATTAATGTGTTCATTCTTTCAGCAAATGTTTCCTGTGACCGGTACCATCCTGGATATTTAGGGCTTAGGCCATCCTTCAAGGACCTTACAAATCCATCTAATACTAGGAATATTAATGAGGAGGAAGAGAGGCCAGTGGTTTGGAGCACCAAACAGCTGCATCCTGAAGCAGGTGAGACTTCACTCAGAGAGGCAGGAAGTCCTCAGGCAAGGGCTTAGGAGAAAAGTACAGTGCTTTCAACCCAAAGGCTATAGGGAGAGCAAAGGCCTGAAGGTAGGAAAGGGTGAGGGTGGTCCTGGAGAGAAGGATTCTTAGGGAAACTAGTCTTGAGGCCAGCCTCTTTCAGAGAAGGGAGGCCCGTTCTCCATAGGTTCCTGTAGCACCAGTGTCCTCTCTCCTTCCCCTCTGCCGATCCATGTCTGAGGGCCAAAGCTCTATGCGCTAAGCCATGCTGCAGGACTCTCAATACTAACCATGGTCCTGGAGAACTCGCAAGAACCTTTCTCATTTAATCTTCACAGCCCTCTGAAGTGGGTATTATTTTTATCCTATTTAACTACTGAGACATGGAAATGAGAAGGATCTGCCATTAAATGGCCGAGCCAGGACTCAAACCCGGGCCTTCTGGCTGCACTTTCAACTCTACCAGTTCCTTCAGTTATGTACTCTGTATCATACATTCTGTAAAACAATGTCTATGAACAACGTAACTGATTCCAGTGTTCACTGTTTAGCTTGGGATAGACAATGATAAAACAAGAGATCATATTCACTACTGTCTCCAGAGATTTGGTGAAAACCAACACAATGGTAGATAAAGAAAGCTCTTGTAAGATTTTTGGAAGATCCCCTGTAAAGCCAAGGAGTTATTTATATGCTAATGACACCATCCAATACATACTGTGAGGAATGGTGTCAAAGAGGCATTCCAGTAAATCCATTCTTTGCACCCCACTGGAAGAAGATTCAGGGGAAAAAAGTAAAAACTCTCAGAAAGTTAGAGCAGCTCCTGTAGGAGGGTAGGTGAAAGAGAACAAGATTCTCTGACTTCAACAAAGAGGTGAAGGCAAAGAAAATGAAAGCATTCGAGAAGCATCAGTGAAACACAGGAAGATACAGTCCCTTATCCCTAAGCAATTCATAGTCTAGGTCAAAAGGGTCAGCGTGTATAGCTAAAACAACTGGCATCTTGTTCTAAAATTCACCAACCACATATGTCACTGGACCCTCATCAATAACCCCATGAGAAACAGTTCTCATTTTTTAGGTTTTTACAAATGGGGAGACGGAGGTTTGGAAAGGTAACTTATTCAAGGTTATGTGACTGTTAAGTAATCAAAGTAGCCAGATCCAGAGAACTGAGAGTCTGCAGTCTTCTTACTGCATGCCAGATAGAAAATAGTTCTAAGCACCATGAAAGTATTACTTATCCTGTAATCAGTTTAGAAGATACCCCAGGAACTGGAGATAGCTTTCCAGGCAAGTAAGGAAATGACTACTTTCATGAACATGAAACAGAATTTAGAAATGTTTTAGTTGGATTCACAACTATGAGCCATAGTGGATTATTGAGGGGGAATATATTCTATATTAAAAGAATATACTGGGTACATTTCTAACCTTAAGTTACATGAAATGACACGAAGGCCACTCTGATTCCTCTTATCCGGTCAACCTTGCCTGGCCACCCCGGAACCAATTTCTGCTGATGATCCACAACTGTCTGGTGCTGCCTCAGCGCTGGGGGAAGGGCCATGGTCTTTCCCTGCGAGAGTTCCAAACACTGTGAGACTAATACTTACAATCCTATATGGAAAATGCAGAGAAATGTAAAAAGTGTTGCAGCGGCTCTGCGGAAGGAAGGATCTATTCTTTTGGAGACAGTCAAGGAAAGCTTGTCAGATATTTGGACTGGAACGGTTCAAAGCCCAGAGGTATGACAGAATATGAATGGTGTGCAGAGAGAACAGGAAGTGTTTGAACAACCATGGAATAGAGGGAGACTGAAAAAACCCACAGCTAATCCTATTTATCATGACCAACTGAGAGCTTTTCCCCAAAGACCAGGAATAAGACAAAGATGTCTGCTCTCACCGCTTCTGTTCAACATTGTACTGGAGGTTCTAGCCAGGGAAATGGGGCAAGAAAATGAAAAAAAAAAAAGACACCTGGAATATAAGGACTATGTAAAACTATATTTGCAGATGGCATGATCTTGTATATATAGAATCCTAAGGACTAGACACACACAAAAAAACTTAGAACTAAACAAACAAGTTCAATAAAGTTACTAAACTTAAAATTAAACTTGTAGGATACAAGATCAATGTACAAAATCAACGGTACCTCTACCCAAAGCAATGAACAACCTGAAAGCAAAATTAAGAAAACTCCATTTAATATAGCAAAAAAACAACACTTAGGAATAAACGTACTAAAAGAAGCATTAAGGGGCGCCTGGGTGGCTCAGTCATTAAGCATCTGCCTTCGGCTCAGGTCATGATCCCGGGGTCCTGGGATCGAGTCCCGCTTCGGGCTCCCTGCTCCGTGGGAAGCCTGCTTCTCCCTCCCCCACTCCCCCTGCTTGTGTTCCCTCTCTCGCTGTGTCTCTCTCTGTCAAATAAATAAGTAAATAAAATCTTTAAAAAAAAAAAAAAAGCAGCAGCATTAAGACACGCACTAAAACTACAAAACATTGTTGAAAGTAATTAAAGAAGACTTAAATAGACATACCACTTCCACAGTTTGGGAGACTTAATATTGTTACAATGGCAATCCTCCCCAAATTTTTCTACAAATTCAATGTAATCCCTATTAAAATCCTGGCTTTCTTTTTTGCAGAAACTGACAAGGCGGATTCTGAAACTCATATAAAATGTACAAGACCCGGAAGAGCTAAGCAATCTTGAAAAAGAGCAAACTTGGAGGCTTCATACTTCCCACTTCCAAAACTTATCACAAAGGTACAGTGATGAACGCAGTGTAGTACTGGCATAGGACAGCTATACAAATCAATGCAGTAGAATTGAGACTCCAGAAATAAACCTATACATTCATGGTTAATTCATTTTCAACAAGGGTGCCAACACCATTTAATGAGGAAAAGAACAGTTTTTTAAACAAATGGTGCTTAGAAAAATGCATATCTGCATACAGAAGAATGAAGTAGCCCTCTCCTTCACACCACACACAACAGTTCATTCAAAATGTATCAAAGACCTAAATATAAGGGCTAAATTATAAAACTTTTAGGAGAAAACAGGGGCACCTGGATGGCTTAGTTGGCTAAGCGGCTGCCTTTGGCTCAGGTCATGATCTCAGGGTCTGGAGATCGAGCCCCACGTCAGGCTCCCTGCTCAGTGGAGAGTCTGCTTCTCCCTCTCCCTCTGCTGTTCCCCCTGCTTGTGCTCGCTCACGCTCTCACTCAAATAAATGAAATCTTAAAAAAAAAAAAAAAACTTTTAGGAGAAAACATAGGCACAAATCTTCATGACTTTTGTGCTTCGAAGGATACTATCAAGAAAAGTGAAAAAGCAACCTACAAAGTGGGAGAAAATACTTGCAAATTATATATATAAGCATCTAGTATTCAGCATATAGAAAGAACTCTTACAACTCATCAATAAAAAGACAAATAAGCCAATTAAAAAGTGGGCAAAGAATCCAAACAGACGTTTCTTCAAAGAAGATATACAGATGGCTAGTAAGCCTGAGAAAAGATGCTCAACATCATTAATCATTAGGGAAATGCAAATAAAAAACAGGAGATACCACTTCATACCCACTAGGATGGCTGTAATCAAAAAGATGGACAGTAATGAGTTTGATGAGGATGTGGAGAAACTGGAACCCTCATTCACACTGCTGGTAGAAACATCAAATGATGCAGCTGCTTTCAAATACAGCCCAGCAGTTCCTCAAAAGCTTAAACATGGTTTATTACCTGATAACCTAGCAATTACACTCCTAGGTATATACCTAAGAAAAATGAAAAAGTATGTTTACAGAAAATCATGTAGCTTGTAGCAGCACTATCCCTAATAATAAAGGAAAGAAAAAAGAAAAAAAAAGGAATAAATGTCCATCAACTCATGGATAATCAAAATGTGGTCAGTCGAAACAAGATACTACCCAGCTATGAAAAGAAATGAAGTACTGATACATGCTACAACATGGAATCTTCAAAACATGATGCTAATTGAAGGAAGCCAGACACAAAAGGCCACATATTGTATGACCCCATTTATATGAAATATCCAGAATAGGCATAGTCAGAGAAACAGAAATTAATAGTTGCTAGGGGGAGGGAAAATTAGGAGTGCTTGCTAATGGATATAGGGTTCTATGGGGGTTATGAAAATGCTCTAAAATTAGGTAATGGTGACAATGTGTATATATATATATATATACATATATATATATATTAACCATCACCATATAAATGTTACACTAAATACCACTGAACTGTACACTTAAAAAGTAAATTTTTATGGTACGTGAACTATATCTAACAGAACCTATACAGCTTTCAGTGGGATGCAAGTTAGAATTATGGCAAACTGACACTTTGCTTCAGCAAATTAAAATTAAAGTTCTCCTACTAAATGATTCGTCTTTAACAAATGCTAGCACCCGGAATAGTGCCCAACACTTGGTAAATAGTAAATGTCTGTTGAATCAGTGATTACCACAAGCACAAATAAAGGGAAAGAAGCATGAAAAATTAGCATTAGCAGAGTTCAAAGATGTTTTAAAATTAGATCATGATTTAAGAAAGGCTACTCATTTCAACCATATAGAAGAACAACCATTTTTTTGGAAAAAAAAAAAAAGGTTTGAAAAAAAACAGCAACCATTTTTCTCTATTGCTGATGTGAGGTTGGGCAAATCCTATCTGAAAAAGTTCTGGGTTGTCTTCGTTCGTTTTCTCAGTCATAGTCCCTCTAAAGATCTCTGACTCACTCTCACTCCAGAGAAATCTTGTAGACAGGCTCCCCCAAATCTCTTAAACACTTCCCTCCCCCATAATTCCAGTGAGACTAAATTCATTCCAATCTCTTGGTTAAGAGGTGGCTCATCAGGAGTGATTGACCAAAAAATAAGCAATCCTTCCCAAGGAAAGCAACTTTCCTTCCATGCCACTCCCCCTAAAATCACTAAGATACAGGAAAAATTAGAAGACCAGGTAAGGAGGGAAATCTGATTCTTGTGACTATAGGAACCAGCAGGTCCAGGATAAAGGGAACTCAAAGGGGAATTAACACCTTCTGAGCACCTACTAAGTTGGCACAATCCATGCCCTCAAGGAGCTTGCAGTCTAGTGGGGAAACAGAGATGTAGTTATTTTAATTATAAAACCACGAAGTGCTAAACAGAGATAGGAACAATTTGCCCTAAGAGCATAAGTGATTCATTCATGACTAGGGAATGAAGGTTTCTGGCTTTGGTGCTTGGCTTTATACCTTGGCTTACACCTTATGATTCTGACAGAATAGATGGAATGAGTACAGCACCATCAATACGGGAAAATAAAATTCAACTAGAACGCACAGGGCATCAGATGTAGAGCAAGATGTGGCAGGGAAACTTAAACAGGATCAAACTGGAAAAGGGCTTAGTTCCACACCTAAGTACATTTGTAATTATTGGTGGTAGAACAGGGGCCTTTCTGGCAACATCAACAGTTTGGAGCCACACATCTACCAGGAGCCCACTTAAAGACAGGGAGTTGCTCAAGCAGTTAAAACAGAATGGAGAGAATGCGCAGGATTTTAAGAATTGACTGGACATACAAAATTAAAAACGAAGTGTCAAAAAAATGACATTCACCCTATCCAAGATCCAGCAATTTATAGGGATTTTTTAGATAGCCATTTAGTGCCCCCTGGTGGATAGAAGAAACCTTCCCAGCTTCAAGGCATTCACACTTCCCAGCATTAAGATGTTCCACCTTGTTCTAGCCAAGTTGATATTGAAACTATCCAGACTCCTACTAATCAGCCTCTACAGAAATCTCCACATTCAGATTACAAGGCACTATTCTAGTTGAATCTAGTTAGAGAACAGACAGATCCCGGAATGCTTAACAAATGACGCAACAGGAGGCAGAATACACGAGCAAATGCTAAAGTGGTCCAACACTGACCTGAGAATTCAGAATACAAAGCCATTTGAGAAGTGGGGTAAGGCTTCATGGATATATAGGTCCCTCATTTCTTTAACCTAAGATTACTGAAGAGAGCACCTAGGTCAGAGGCAACCATAAAATATCCTATGAACAGAAATGAGTGGTACAATAAAATATATAAAGGTTTCGATATTTAGAAATCCTGTAAGTGGGTGCCTGGGTGGCTCAGATGGTTAGGCCTCTGCCATCGGCTCGGGTCATGATCCCAGGGTCCTGGGATCGAGTCCTGCATCGGGCTCCCTACTCAGAGAGAAGCCTGCTTCTCCCTCTGCCTCTCTCTCTCATGAATAAATGAACTCAAAAAAAAAAAAAAAAACCAAGCCACTCTCTAAAAAAAAAAAATCCTGTTAAGTAATGAAGACTGGAGCAGGGCCAGGGGGCTATATAGCACCCAAGAATTTTAAGACCAACCTCACATTAAGAATATAAAATGGAGTAATCAATTATTAATGTGATCAAGTACTAAACTCAAGATACTAAATCAGTGAAAACCAGTTAAGTCCTAATTAACAGTAGGATTCAAAATGAGTTAGCTGAGCATATTAAGTGGTGACCACGTGGCTACAGAAGATAGCATAAGCTTAGCAAACTGCTGCCTTTTCCCCTCATTTTTGAGCTTACCTTGAGGTAAAGACAAGAAAAGCTACCCAGACCCCAAGCTAAGACTCCAGTGCTGCTGGTGGAGGTAATTCATCTGCATGTGAAGTTTAATCAGGAGTGCACACTGACGTGCTACTAGATCACTCTCATCTGGCCATTCTTTCACATCCCAGACTCATTCGGTGTACCTCTCGAATGCCAATCAGGCAGCATGCTACCCAAAAAACTCATCAGTTTCAACTAAATACACAATGTTCCTCTTGTAATTTTAACTCCTACTCCTTAATTGGTAAGTGAGAACTTCCCCTCCACAACACCAGCACTTCCACAAAGGAGAATTAACAGCCATCTGGGATCTAAGAGAAAATAGGAAAATAGATAAATAATCCTTACACCCAAAAGGCCAAACAAATTTTTATTTTCAAAAACAACTTTATTCATGACACATATTAAAAAAAAAACTCCCACCCCCTGGAAATGAGCTAAAAAAATAAACAAAATCCACCTCCCACCTCCCTGTTCCCACTTCCTCCCATTCCCTCCAAATAAAAGGGAAAAAAAGGCAAAGGAAAACAAAACAAAACAAAAAACTGAAAAACAAAAAACGCCCCCAAACCCCCCAAAACAAGGTAGTGCATTTCCCCAGGGGGTAGGGGAATTTACACTGGAGCCGCTGGGAGCGGAACGGAGATCTTCCGGCTACAGAAACCTGCAAAGAAAGACACTCAAAACAGAAAAAGAAACACAAAAGGAAACAAAAGAGATCACCAGGCAATCTGGAGGGGCAGGGAGCCGGAAAAGAGGGGTGGGGTGGGTGGCAGATCTGGCAGGACAGGAGCAGGTGGAGGGGACTGTGAAAGTTAGGGAGAAGATGGAGGGAAGGTAACAAGCAGAACAGTTTGGTGTCCTTCCAGAGCCCTGGGTAAAAAAACCCCTCCTACCACCCATGCCCACCTACCCTTGAGCAGCCCCCAAGGGGGTGAAGTGGGACAGGGAAACAAGGGGAGCAGCTTGCGCAGTTGAGACGTGTCCATGGCGAATCCCCAGAATGAATGAGCAGCCCCCTGCCCCACTCCCTGGGCCTTCCCCTACTCCCCAAAGCAGGTCCCTCCTCAGCAGTTAGTTATGGGATTCTCCCCCCTTCCACAGTATATCTTTTTTTTTAAAAATATTTTTTTTTCCATCAAGGTCATCTTCTGTTTTTCTTTTTTTTTTTTTAATTCTTTTTTTTTTTTTCCTTCTTTCCTTTTTTCCTCTCTCTCCTCCTAATACACACTTTTTTTAGTAAGGGGAATACCATGATGTCGCTCTAGCCCGGCCCCTGGAAGAAAGAAGGAGAGTTAGGTGTTAACATGATCACTTAGGAGTTCAGCACAAGCCCCTCCCCGTGGGCCCTTGCCCCAGTTACAGTGCAGGGAATGGGGGAAAGAAATTTCCAAGTATCCTAAAACTGACCCCACAATCCCAGAAACTGTGACACACCTGGCAAATAGGAGGGGGCAATTTAACAGAATACCTTGCCAGAGGCAAAAAAGTGCATCTGAGATATAGGGACAAGAAAACTGACTCATTATTTATCCAGTTTCAGTTCTTCACCTCTCTTAAACCCCAAGCCTTCACCATCAGATCCTCCCTAATTCCTGGGAGCAGATAAGTAAATCTTAAGAAAAGCCAAGGTCTACATGTCTACTCTGTCTATTTAAAGGCAGAGAGATGATAGTAAAGCAACATGGGCGCCACACAAGGCCCAGAGAGAAAGTTAACCTTGCAAAACACTGGCTCAGTTAAAGAGTAAATATCTCAGTATCCTCCCACATGGCTGTTGAGGAGGATCAACTAGCCTCTGGTATTCTTCCAAGGGAGGTTCAATCTTCAACCCCTCCTTAACTCTGGGAAAAGTAGCAAATGTCCAAGCAGTGCCTTCACTACTCTGAGGCCGTTCTTCCTGGCCTGCTGTGTAAACACCTTCACTGCCACCAACTCTCAAGGAAAAAAAAAAAAGGCTGGGGGAAGAAGCATCTCTCAGAACAGAGTGGAGAGATCCAGCCCTTATCACCAATTCCTGCTCCAGAAAACGATGATGAGACTGGCCTCCTGGCCTGGCCTGCAACTACCTTCCTCACCCTGCACAGGCAGGAGACCAACTCCCTGGAGACCAAGGGGAGGGTAAGTGAGGGAGGTTCCTCAGATCAGGAAAGAAGGAAACATACAGGGCTCATGGGAGGCGGGGGAGAGGAGCAGCCCATCTATCCTGACCTGTAGACGCGACCCCGGGGCCTGCTGTTAAAACCACTGTAGAATCGAGAGCGGGAACTGTTGTAGTTGGTGGTCCGGGCACGGTATCGGGCTCGTGGGAAACCCCGGTCTGTTGTGCTGATGCCTGGTCTGTTGGTTCGTTTTGGGATCACCTGAGTGAGGGATGTACAAAAGAAAGCCTTAGAATAGGCCTGGAGTGTTTACACAGAACCAGAACAGCAATGGGCAATGGAGCTTACCTTGATTTGTCTTCCTCTAAATAGGGACTCATCTAAGGCCAAGGAAGTCCTCACTGACTCTTTGTCTGAGAACTCTATATATGCAAACCTGAAAAAAATAATTGTCATTTCATCTATCTGAAGTTACAAATAGCAGCTTACGTGTCAAATCCAACTCGCAGGTATGCTCTGCTTAAGTAACAGCGTAGACACATTTTTAATTATTTGTCAAAAATTTTTTGAATGGAAGACTTCAATCTAAATTTCCAGCTAATCTTGGAAAATTATAAAATAGTTTACACACGGCCTGTATTTCCATATAGCAGAACCAGCTGGGGCTAAGCAAAAGCTGTCCCTCCCTCTTCTAGTTCATGATCCCACCCACACTAGCCTTCATCTTTACCTGTCTGGTCTCTTGAGGCATTTACGTGCAACCCGATAGATAACATTAATGCCCGAACTTGTAAGATGAAAACTGCTTATTTTAACTTACTGCTCAATATAAAACATAATTTATCTATTTCTAAAATATGATTAAAATGACCTGATTTTACTTCCCTACTTACCCTTTAGGATGGCCACTGAATTTGTCACAGAGTATGGTAACACGGTTTACTGAACCACAGCCATGAAAGTGTGCTTCCAGCTCTTCTGCTGTTGCACCATAGTCCACCTGTGGGGGTAGAAGCAGTCATGTTTCACAAGGACCCTGCCTAGCCTCTGGGCTGGGCCACCCATATACGACAAGGCACATCAAATCTGGTTCTCTAAGAAACTAATCTTTTCTCTTCCAACTCCAGAGCCTCTGCTGATCACCATTACCTTTTACCTCCTCCAAACCCTCCCAATACTCCCCAAATCCACCACCTATCCTTGAGATGTTCCTTTCCCCAACCCCAATCAGGACCCTAATACATACATTGCCAACATAGATGGAACGCGCATCGGCCTCCATCTTCTCTTCAATGGACATGATCACTGGGCCAGCTTTGAAGAAAAAATAATCAGGGGGAAAAAGCTGGTTTTCTACTTAACCAATTTTTGCACCACTACCACTACCACTAGAGTGAAGGAATGATTTTAGTCTGTTTTGTTCCCTGCTGTACCCGTTATCAAGAATACTGTTTAGCACACAATAGGTACTCACTGAACATTTAACAAATCAAGCAACAGATTAACACATTCTTAAAAATCAGAGAAAACAGTATAGGAATTCCCTCCTGCCCCCAAATCAAGTCCCTGTTGAAAAGCTTTGACTGAAATCATTTGAAAAGTGAACAAAATCAAGGGAACCCAAACTCAACATTTCTAGATTAAAGGGAAAGCCCCCCCACCCCCCTGCAATCGAGCAGTTTCTCTTAGGACTCCTAACTAAAGGGTCTCCAACTCAAGGAAGAACTATGAGACTTGAAGGTCAAATGCCAGTTAGCAACCTCCACAAAGAGTAGAGGTGGATTAAAGAACAAAGAAGAACACATTTGTAAAAAGGACAAAGAAAGGCACAAGATTACCATCACCAAAATATAGGTTTTTGCCTCACTAAAGTCAGAGAAACACACAATGGACTATGACCGCAGCACCTGCCCAGTAATTGCTCAGACAAGCAGCTCCAAGGTCCCAAGCATCTAATCCCATACAACCCGTGCTCGCACAACCCTTCCAAGGACCCCGGGCTCCGCGTGCAAGCGCCAGTTACTCACCATTGCCTGGAGGTGGACTCATATTCATCTGTTTCTCTACCTCGTTCTGTAGCTCCTTTAGCTTCTCAGCTTCTTCCTCCATCTCCCTGACTCGAGCTTTGATTGCTTCCAGCTCCTACAAGGAGTGGAGAGAGTATGGAGAAGAGCTTAAGAGGAACCAACGCAAGGGCTGTGCCCTGCTCTCGGTCGGAGCGCGGCCCTAACCATACTCGGCCATTTCGCTCGCCCCACGCGCGGGTCACGATGAAAAGAAAAGCAAGCTACCTTCCCTAGAGCAACACTAGGCACCCATAACGCCCGAATCAACCCGGCTGGGCCCCTTCTGGCGGTCGAGGATCCGTCCCCAGCCCTGCCCCAGCCACGTTATTCCCCGCCCACCCCCACCCCCCGCCTGCCTCCCGCTCGCCCGAGCTCTGGGCCTCCCATGACACGGCCGGGCCTGCTCGCTCGCCCTCCTTCCCTCACCGGGTCCTCAATGGCGCCGTCCCCCGGGTCACCCTCGACCAGTCCCGGCTCCTCCTCCTCCTCCTGGCTGCCGGGGGCTCCCGAGCCAGGCCCAGGGCCCGGAGCTCCCGGGGGGGCGCGGGGCCGGGGCGGCTCCTCTTCGGGCTCGGGCTCCGGCTCGGGCTCCAGCAGCAGCTCCTCAGGCTCCAGTTCCTCAGACTCCAGGCCGTTCCCGTAGTCCCCTGCGCCCCCCGGGGCCCCCTCCCCGGCCTCCCCACCGGCCCCGGGCACAAGATGGCGCCGCCGCCCCGGCCCGGAGCCCCGACCGCCCGCAGCCCCCGCTGCTGCTGCCGCCGCCGCCGCCGCCGCCATCGCCGCTCAGACTGGGGCCCGCCAGCCGGCGATTGGAGAACTGCGCCGGGCACGCCGAGGATTCATTAGTCTAGCAGTCTGCCCGTCACCATGAGCTAGGACTCCATTGGGGAATATTACTTGGCAATCAGATAAGACCCCACCCCTAAGGCGGGAATATTGCGCCAAATTCTCAAATCCCGGTAGGGGAATTGGTCTGTCAATCAACATACGTCCCACCTCCTCTCGTCCTTAGGTAACAATACCGCCACGCTGTGACGACATTCCTGCTCCCCCCACCCACCGCCTCCAGGCGGGTCCGCGAAGTATATGATGCTCGGTGATTGGCCGCTGGCTGCGCGACGGGAGAGGGCCAATCTTCCGATCGCCTCGCCGCAATGGCCGTCTCAGATGCCGATTGGCTCGTGAGATTCGAAGGGCTAACACCCGTTTCGTGACAGGTGAACCTTGCCCCGCAACGGACCGCGAGGCTTCCAAGCAATAGGAACCCGAGGTCACATGACTAGTCCTTAGGGGGGCCGCCATCTTGACACTACTGGTTGCCAACTAGAGAGCTGTTGGAAAGCAGAGGCCGAAAACATTGAGGCGGTTTCTGGAAACTGGGTTGCTGACCAGGAAAGGACCAGTAGATGGAATGTTGCTGGAAATGGAGGTTCTGAATGGAGCTCTCCAATAAGGAGCTTACTTTTCCCATCGAGGTTATTGGTACCAACATCCATCGGGTCTCCCAAACCAGAAAGCGGGGAGAAATCCTCACTCCAGAGCTACTAGTCCTGTCTGAACTGTCTTCCTTGCACAGGCATACTTTCCAAGCCCTCTGCTTATGCCCCAGTTTCAGCCTGTTTCTTAGACTGTTTGCTACAGCCCCCTAACAGGTCTCTCAGATTACGGTGTCACCCTTCCATCGCTACCAGACTGAGCTGGCTCCCCTTTGCTGGCCAGGTAAAAGTAAAACTCTACCGTGGCCTTAGAGGCCTCAGGACCAGCCTATTTCACAAATGTTATTTCTACACTCCTCATTCCAGTGGATGTACCTGCACCCGGCTCTGTGCCTCTGTACACAAAGTCCCTCTTCAACCAGACCACTGCAAACCCCAGCATCACCTCTGGTGCAAAACCTTCCGCTAGCCTCTCCTTTCCCATGACAAGCAGGCCTACCTCCACTGCGCTTAATCATTTTGTCCTGCATTGTGAGAGTATGGAGATGAGAGGCTGGATCCTATTTATATTTGCAGCTCCACTTCTTTGTACATAGTAGGTGTCAGTAAATGTTTGCACTGATTGGGGATCTGGGTGCCACCCTCATTCTTCAACGCTTTCCCAGCCCCCAAACCTTCCTTCAGACGCAGAGGAATTCCTCCAGGCAGGTTCCCACCACACGTTTCCACTCTGAGATAACCTGTGAGACCTAGCCCTGGAAAGCAGGGTTGCCATTTTGTAGTAGTGATACTATACATTTATTAAAAGCAAGGAACGACGGTGCTAAGTTTGCAAGAGGGTTATTTGTAGCCAGACCAAGTTTCGGCTTTACAGCCAGATTCAAATGAGCCCAACCAAATTAGTTAATCAGACAACCCCAACAGGATGTGTATGGCTGGAGTGGGGAGATTTGACAAGAGGAGGTCCCTGTTAGCAAACCAAAAGTCAAAAGCTTCTCAGTATACCCCACTCTTCCCCTCACCCTCACTTTTTCTCACAAATCCTTACCTCAGGAACAGGGGGATTGAAAGCAGTCATAGTCGCTTAAAATTTCACTGAAAATTACTTCAGCAGCCATCTCAGCTCCCGCGGTCTGGGAGAACTAACTCGCGCTGGGAAGACAAGCTCTAAAAGACTGTGGGGTCACTGGAAGAAAAAGGTCTTCTACTAATCCTAATCTAATCAAGATTTTTATGTTTTATTGGTGCCTGGTTTAAACATATCAAGGGAAATGGGATTTTTTTTTATAATGCCTCCAAATCCTATTTTTGTTGAGTACTTGATTTTGTAACAGGCACAATCCTAGACTCATTATATTATCTCATTGAAATTCTCACAACTCTATGAAGCAAATATTTCCAAAACTATAACCTTTTTGAGCGGGTGAAGAAAGAGTGAAGTAACTTGCCCAAGTCATGGAACTAATTAAAAGTGAGTGGAGGAGGAAAAAAAAAAAGTTAGCAGGGAACTCAGAGCTAGCTTTCAAAGCTTAGATCAAAATTACTATAAGGTCTGCTTTAATACACAAAGATTACATTATATATGATGTTGAAATTGGAAAAAGACTAAATTCCAATAATAGACAAATGATTAGGCAGACTGTAATTATACCCAAAGATTATTATGCACCTATTAAGAGGGCTACACATAGCATGTAATAACATGCAAAAATAATTCTTGTTAGGCCAAAGAAGTAGAATGTAAAATTGTATTTAAAGTATGATTAAAGTGTGATTATGATATCTTATTTTTTAAAAAAATAACTTGGGGAAAAAAAGGGAGCAAGAACCAGTTCGATCTTTTCTTTGGTAATATGTACTAAAAGCTTTCAAACTGTTGAGATTCTTAACTCAGTGATTGTATTTCTTATACTCTGCTCTAAAGAAATAATCTAAAAACTGGATAAACATCTGAGAATAAAGACGTTCATCAAAGTGAAAAAATGTAAGCAATTTGAATGTCCAAGTGGGCACATTCAGAAAAATTATATACACACATAGATATAACTTTTTATAGTCATTTTGCCTTCAAAACATTTTTAATGACAAGGGAAAATTGTGCAATAAAACAGTAAGCAGAATTGTAGTATAGAAAATTGTACATACAGTATGATCCTAAAATAGAAGCACAGATAGAAGATGGGAAAGAAATATGCCAAAATGTTAACAGTGGTACTTTCTGAGTAGTAGGATTATACTTGATTTATGCTTTTCCATATTCTATGATTTTTCCACAATATATTATTTTTATGTAAAATTAACCCTCCAACTTCCAAACTTACTCTAGTAAGCATGATTACTTTTAAAGACACATTTAAAAAGATTTGAACAGTGACTTGTAAAGTAAGATACTTCCCTATTAGACTGTAAACTGCGAAAGGCAGGGATATCGTCTTAATTATATTTGTATACCCACTGCCCATCACTGTGTGCTCAATAAATGCTAACTGAATGATCTTCCATAATAATTTTAATATCTTGCCCATTGTTGATGCATAGAAAACATCAAAGAGATAAGTTTCTAAGAATGAATTTGTAAGAAATTAGTATGTAATGATGTGAAATTTACCCATCATGAGTATAATTTTCCTTCAGTAATAACCTCTCAATAGAGGCCATGGAGTTTCAGGAAAACTGAAAATCAGTGATGTTGTGCCCTAGAAGAAAAATGTGTTAATAGAAATGAATGGTTAATGGACTTAAGAAAAGGAGAATTAAATCGGTAAAAAATGGATAAGGGCATCTCCAGTTCTGTCCAAAAGGGAAAAGCTGTCTCACTAAACTACATAAATACTTGGCTGCTTGGTAGTTTCATCCTTATTTTTAGCTCTTGCTTTTTTTGCCTGCTATAATAATTCTCTATAATCTAGAACTACATTGTTTAATATGATACCCGCTAGCACACATGCCTTGAGCACTTGGAACATGAGTAGTCTGACTTGAGATGTATTGAAAGTGTCAAATATACACAAAATTTCAAAGACTTAGTATGAAAAAGCAACTGTAAAATAAGTTAATAGCTGTAATATTAATTATAGGTTGAAATTATAATAATTTTTATATACTGGCCTAAGTAAAATATTATTAAATTAGTTTTATACCTGTTTCTTTTTGCCTTTTTAATGAGGCTACTAGAAAATGTAAAACTACATATATGGCTTGCATTATATTTCTTTTGGACAGTGCTGATATAGAAGCTTGAAGCCTTGATCATTTACTTACCTCTACTGGGGAGTGGACTCCAATAATTTTCTTTGTTGTTTTTTGGGGGGTGCTGAGCCCCACACGGGGCTTGAACTCACAACCCTGAGATGGAGACCTGAGCTGAGATCAAGAGCTGGATGCCCGATCAACTGAGCCACCCAGGTGCCCCAACTCCCAATTATTTTCTAATGGAAAGTCTAGCCTTGCCTACCTTAACTCCCTAGGTCTGTCCTTGCAGGGAAGTGAGGTGTCCTTATTAAATGAGAAAGAACCTCCATTGGGCTGCTTATTTTCTATTCTGCTTGGTTAACTTCTTAAAAACTTTGTACCTGGAAAACTTGTTTTAGTATACTGTACAAGAAATATGTGTTCTTTATGAAGAGATCAGAAAATACTGACAGTAGAAAGAACAAAATAAAATCACCAGTAAAATCCAACACCCAGAGATAACACTAATGATATTTTGGCATATACCCTTCCTGAAGTTTTCAATACATAAATACATATAGAGGCCACACACACACACACACACACACACACACATATATTTATTTTAGCAAACTGGGATCATACTGTATATATTATTTTCTATTTTCTTTTTTACCAAGTCAAAAACATCTTTCTGTATTGATAAAAATATTTTTCCAATTTCATTTTCCATGACTTTACTCTAAAAAGTCACCTTAGAAATGAGGGCTTCCCTGACTATTTTATTTAACATTGAAATCTATACTAACACCTTCCCAATTCCATGCTAATGAATTATTTTTCTTCATAGCATTTACCACCTCATAACGTGAAATGTCATGTTAATGAATATTGTGAGATGAACTTATTTATTTATTTTTTGTTTGTTTCCCTTATTAGAATGTAACTAACATGAGAGCAGAAATTTGTGTCTGTGCACTTCCTTCTCTATCTCAGTGCCTAGAACTGTGCTTAGCACACAGAAGAGGCTTGAATATTTGCTGCATGAATGAATGATTGAATCAGTAAAGAACTACATAGATTTCCATTATATTACGTTTTCTCGTTGATTTTTAAAATATTCTTAAATTTATTTATGTCACACCTATATCCACATTTAAGGCAGCTTTTAAGGTTTTCAAAGGATCTGCTCTTAAGAAAAAACACAGAATGTCTATAATCCATCTATTTGCTAGAAACTGTAACTAAATGTTGCCCACTTTTATCAAAAGTACCATTTGGAGAAATGACATTCATGAAGAAATGTCTGAAGGATAATCCATCTATCTATTTAGATAGTCTGAAATTTAGCCCTATATTAAAGCATCATAGGGTATCTTTGGGCTAAATTGTGATGAGCCTGATAAAACAAGCTTAGGACCTACTGAATCCCCATTTGGTGTTTCTATGAGAAATACTGGTGCACAACTCAACATCATATTTACTGTCAGGTGTTACAGAGGGTGATATCCTCTATTATCATCTCAGAAGAGCTACAGAAGTTTTTGCCCATCTTAAGGAATTGATAGGCTTTTCTAAATCCTAACAGAAATGTGAATCTTGTTGTGTTTTCCAATTTGCCTTAGCTGCCAAGAAAGCTCAAGGCCGAATTCATAGCTTAGCTTTAGCATTCGGAAATATTACCTATAGAATGCTTTTCTGTACATTAATTTTCCCTGTGCTGCCATCCTGTTGTAATATTTCAATTTACCCTTTACCTCTACTTTAAAAATCCATATTTTCCTATTGTTTTGTCTTTTGTGTATTATAGTAAGATGTTGCAAATGCTTTTTGGAAGGAACTAGTCAAATACAAATCAATCAATCATTAATTCAGTCACACTGCAGTGGAGATAAATGCTCTCATAGCCTGACAATATTAACTATTAAGAGCATCTAATTCTCTTTCCCCTAATGCCATGTTCACCAAGCCACTCTCAGATTTTAATATGGCTTGCCCTGTTCGATTTTCTATAGAGAGAGAATGGAAACTCTCCTCTGAGCAGTATATTTCTAAGTACAATTTGACACATAAATCCAAATGCAATTTAATTGCACTGGTTTATATAAAGACTAGAAATTCCTGCTTATAATTTGAAATTACAATCACTATTTCTGTCAGACATTATTTTGACGTGGTCCTAGACTAGAAGTACAGAGGGATGGGCTGAATAATTCCCGTAGATTCCATCCACTTTAGCTGTTTGCATTAAAATGGCTGAAACCAAGTATCTCAGTGGGCCAGGAAAGAAAGCAGGGACTCCATTTTTGCCAGAAGTTGGCAGCAGGGTACTGGGGAGAAATGCTCATTATCACTGGAGGCTGAACCACAACTGGGGACTTGATTACCATCACACAAAGATTTGGGGTAAGTTTTCTTTGTTTTGGTTTGTTTTTCATTTGTAGCCATCCCAAAGTACTGTAGACACACACCCTCTTAAGATTTGGGTTGGCACAGATGGAGCTCTTGGCTTTGGGCATTTGGCAGGGGTTGGAAGACGGGGGAGCAACTATGATTTTCTTTTCTTTTCTTTTTTGTCTCAACACTTTCCGAAATCCCTGTTACCCTAATTCTTGCCCTTACCAAGGTCATGAAGAGATGATTAGATCAAGAAATGTCCTGACACCAGGCTACAGAGCGTAGAAGTCACAAACCCTGCTCAGTCCTTCTCATTAAACTTCTGGGCTTTATTTATTTTTTTTAATATGACCATTACATATTACACAAAAATAAAAGTCAAATGAACTTGGTATTTATAAATTATTAAATAAAAATACAGGAATATATATTTATATTTATAGAGCTTTTTCTTTTCTTCTAAACTAACCAAATCTGTTCTCCCGCCATTTTATGATTTAAAAAAGTAAAATAGTATATACCCTAGAATAAGTGGGGAGTGGGATTAATAATTGCAGGACCTAGTTGCCCTACTTCTGCTCCTTCCTTGGCCTAAGCAAAGTCCCTATTTGTCCCTTTGGGCTCTGGAAAGCGAGAAACGCCCTCTCCACCTATTTAATCTCTGAAAAATGGCAATTAGATTTATTTCCCTTATTTTTAAAAAAAAGTGAAATAGATTTAAAAATTGGGAGCCATACTCAGCCTTCCTGGCCAAGAGCTAATCCCAAGGAACTATATGGCTCTAGAAGAGTCTCTAGTTTTCCCTGACAGAAGAGTCTCTGGGGTTTCCATTGCCCCTCAAGCTAAAAAGGACAGGACAGATCAAAACTGCCCACTATGGTCCCAAGCAAGCTATGCTTCTGGGAATCCAAGCCCTTTCCCCTTTCAGAAAACAACCTCTCCTTCCACCCAGGTGTGAAGGCCTCAGAGCAGAGCATTTCGGTTACCTGACCATGGTCCCTGCTGCTCCGGTTTGCTAAAGGCCCCCAGGAGAGCTAACAGGGATAGGCGTCCTGTAGTAGAAGGGGGGGTGAAGAGTCTGCCCCAAACCTGGGGGAGCGCGGGCTCCAATTTGGAGCTGATGGTCTAGTCAGTGGTTTTTCCAACATTTGTTTTTTTCTTTTCAGCAGCAAACCCCTTAATGCAAATAAAATCTTACCCTGAACCCCGATATGTAAGACAGCTACAAGGGGAGCTATTCTGTTTAAGGACGTGTAGCCCAGCCTGCTTAGCACCCCCTCTTCACCTTCCCAAGGACTCCTGAGGCAAGCCCTAGGAAACTTCAGGGCTCTGCCAAGCAGTCTGAAAACCACTGGTCTAGTTTGTCCTGAGCGAGTCAGAGACCCCCACCCCCAACTTCTTGCCACAGACCAGCTCTGAGTTTCTGGGATCAGCATACTCACAACAGACCAAGTGGCACATGCAGTCTACCACCTCCCCTATAAATACCATTAAAAAGTGCAGCCCTCTCTCAAAAGCAAAAGTCTGGGCTAAACACCTGAGGCCAATTTTGGTCCCACATTCTTGTGAGTACAACTATGTTGCCACATTCTGGGACCAAATGAAAATCTCCAAGAAGAGTCAACCATGGTCTAGCTAAGCTGATCAGTGCTCAGGATCAAGGGCAGGGTTCTAGAGCACTGTGTCTGAAGTCAGCATTGGAGAGCAGCAACTTGAGCACCTTGGGAAGTGCAGCAGTGAGGTCTGGCTCAGGACATGCATCTGGAGTGAAATCATTTCTCTCTCAAAAGAAAAAGCTATAATCTGAATCTGTTCTAGAGGACTGTGAGCTCTAAAGTTAATGTCCTCAGACTCTGAGGTACAGATAAGTAACACCCATGCAAACAGCGTGGCTTCAAAGAAAATATAAATGCTTCTAGGTCATGGTAGGTACTCTAGAACCCATACACCTGGCCCTCGATAAAGCAGCACCAAAGCCCACTACATGGAATAGGCCAGTCACGGAGTACAGGTCACCCTCACACCCATGGGGTTCAGAGCTGGAATGTTCCTCTCAAGGCATCAGCAGTCTCACTGAGACACAGTGCAGGACCCAGACTGTACTCTAGATCAACATTTACCTCCACACACTCCAAAGGAAAATCAGAGTCCCAATTTAGAGTTTAAGTTTGGGTACAGAAGGTCCCAGAGACAGGGAACACTTTAGGCACCAGTGTGCCCCAGTGGGAGAGGAGGGTGGCACGTAGGTCCAGCCGCTCCCCGCCACCCGCCCGCTGCAGTCTCCGCAGCCCTGTTTTTGTTCAGAGCCCAGGAGGCAGCAGCAAGTATGATGCACAAGGAATGGGGATGGTGAAGCAACAAGGCCAGCTACAGAACTTCTCTTCTCTCCAAAGCCCTAATGACTTTCTGCCCAAAGTGCCCAAAGCCCTCTTCTGGATACAGTGTTTCTCCCACAGCCTTGAGGCATCGGGACAAGGAGAGCGGGGAGGAGAGGGTTGGGAGGAGGGGCAGAGAACTGGCCCTTGTTCTTGCCAGTCCAATAGGGAAGTTTTCTCCTTGAATACGGCCACCAGCAGGTTAGACAAGCAGCCCAGCATGCACACGAGCATGCGTGCACATGCACACGCGTGTCCAAGCAGCCCACCATCACAGCCACCTCTCCCTATCACCCGAGAACCTCAAGCTTCCATTTCAAAGGGTTGTGCCTTCTATGTTTTCCCCAAATCTCACTCATCCAAAGGAGACACAACCCCTTATGCAAGTCAACCTCCCTCAGGGCTACAAATTAAGCTCTAGGTATAGTTTTGTGTGCCTACACCTATAGACATGACCTCTCCCACCTCCTCCCAACCCTGGAATGACTTCATCTCCTGGCCCCCAAATACTTTCCAAATACATTCCCTAATGTCTCCAGCTCATCCTTCCAACTGCCTGCCTGGCACACACAGCTCCTTCACACAGTACCCTGCCCCTTCCCATCCCCGTTCCATGCCCATCCATTCACCCCACTTCTTCCAAGGGCATTTCTCTTGTTCTGTTCCTGCTCTCCTGTCCCCCAGCCACACCTAGCCCCACCTGGCCCCACCTGGCCCTGGACTTTCTCACTTGCTAGCAAAAAAGGCCCCTACAGTTACCAGGGCCCCCAGTGCCACGGCCCCTGTCAGCACTGTCCTCACTGAGGCCCAGTTCCCCTCCCGCAGACGCCGCGCCTCCTCCAGGGCCCCGTCCCCGTATAGAGCTGTGAACTCCGCCTGTGGGAGAGAAGGGAAGTAGGAGAGAAAGAAGGAGAAAGGGATATCAGGAGAGGAAAGAGTGGAGGAAAGAGGAGAGGAAGAGTTCCAGTTCCATCCACTGCAAGCACTACCCCATACCCAGCTCCTCTCCAGCCAAAGCTCTACTGGCGGCAAGCCCCCATCATCCCCCATGAGCGCCTGGCTCATTTGCCCTCTCTGCCTCAAGTGAATCCCAGCCTCTCCCTGGCCAAAATTTTTGCTCAGAACTGGCATCCTTTGCCAAGGCTTTCCTGACCACCACCCATCGCTGACACCCCCCGCCCATGTCACCTACTCTGGTGTAAAAAGTTCCCGACAGCTGGATGCCATTTCCCTGCAGGCACTGTGTATTCTGTCCTCTGCTTTGGACCATGAGCCCATCCAGTGATGACTGCATGGCAGCCCTGGAGTGCAGAGTCCAGCGTGACACCCAGAGTGAGGGCATCTGATTCCACCCAAATAGGGAGACTCAGCCCCCAGCCTCCAGCCAGAGCCCCCATCTTCCCTCTGGAGACGAGCTTTGCAGAGGGGTGTGCAGAGCAGCAATTGAGAAGCTCCTTACCCAGCCCCCACTGCTGTGGATCCAGTCGGCCAGCCGTGTCTCCAGGTAGGCCACCATCCACTCTTGCACTTGTCCCACAAGTGGCTCCATCTCTTTGTTGACACTCTCAGCACACAGTGCGGCTCCAAAGACAAAGAAGGCCACAAGGCGGCCCCAGTTGGGGCCCCCTTGGAAGAGTTCATCAGAGACCTGGGTGAAGCGTTGCTGGGCTGAGCCTGGGGTCACATGCAGCTGGGCTGCCAAATCAGAGAAGGTGCGCCGGAAGCGGGTCTCAAACTCATCTCCAGCTGCCCGCATGGCTTGGTGCAGTGGGTCAGCTGCTGGGCCCTCCCCAGGGCCAGCTCCACAAACATAACCCTTCTGCCTCAGCTTATAGCCTACAAAGTCTGCCACTAGAGCCCGTGTGTCTGGGGCTGAGGCTGGGGTCGCCATCCGGGCGGCTGTAAGAGTCAAGGATGAAAGACTGGCATGAATATATGGTCAGAGAGCCAGAAGGGGTACTTCAGGCTTGGCCAACCCAGTGAGACAGGGAGAGAGGTGGGAGGAAATGCTCAGAGACCACTGGGCAGGGAGGGGCAAGAACACGGGAATTAAGTCAAGGTGAGAGGCCCAGGGCATGAGGGGCTGGCCATTAAATTCGTAATATGCCACACTAAATGCATAGCAAGTAAATTTTATTTTTAAAATACTTTAGATTCTTTCCATAATAGAATACTAGCTCTATAACACCCCCTACAACCCCCCTTTCCACAGTACACACCTTTTTGGCTAAAGGAAGGGGCTTAGTACCTCCCCAGAGGGAAGATGTAAAGATGCTGGCAGAGGCACAAGATGAGGGGAGGAGACAGGGGCTGAAGGGAAAGGTGGGAGAAGCAAAGGGCTGCCCAGAACAGAGAAGGAAGGGGACACTCACCCAGCCTGGATGGCAGCTCTTAGGACCCAGCGCTGGTGGCAAGGAGCCCCCAGCTGGGGCCTTTCATCCTCCTGGCCAGCGTGGAGCCCTGGGAAGGGGAGGGGGAGAGCAGAGCTAGGCGGGGAAGGCCAGGGATCAGGGTCTGGACTGAGAAGGCTGGGGTTGCAGCTCCCCGGACCGGCCCCTGCCCCCAACGTTCTACCAGCTGTGTGGCCGAATCCATGTTTAATGACTGTCCTCCCGGGAAACCCAGGGCCAAGGGCTTCCTGCCGACACCATCTCTACTCCCGGCTCCCCCCCAGTGCAGTCCAAGAGCCCAACTCCTCCTTCACCCCCACCCTCAGCAAGTCTCCAACCCCGCCTGCCTGCCAGGTTAGGGATCTCACGGGTCAGGCCGCTGCCAGGATCCGGGCCGTTTCCTGGTGCAGGAGCTGGGAGGGAGGGAGAGAGGGAGGAAGGGAAGGAAGGAAGGAGGGAGGAGAAAGGGGGGGGCGGGAGGGAGGGCCTGGCGCCGGGTGATGATGGGGCCCAGAGATGCGTCCAGAGAGAGGGGCGGGGCTGGGAAGCAAGCTTGGGAAGGGCCACAACTCCGGAAGAGAGAGGGCCGCTGGAGGCCAAGAAGAGCGGGCCCGGAGAGAACACAGAGGGCCAGGCTGGGCTCCTGAGCCTGAAGGCTGCCCAGAGAAGCCGGCTAGGCCTCAGGAAACCTCGGAGCAAATTCACCATTTCCAGAAGGTCTCTGATGTTCCATGCACTTGTTGAATTTTTCCAGCCCTGGAGTGGATGCCTGGATTAGAGGAGCAGTTCCCATTGCAGTGGGAACTGCCTGCCAGGTGCCTTGCCCCGTGGGACTGGCAGACACGACACAGACACTGAACATTTTACTCCCTCTTTTTCTCCAGGACCTTTAACCCAATAGTCTCTTTGTGGGCTGGGGCTTTAGCCGGGCATCAAGACTTGGATCGCAAGTAATTTCTGCAGGTAACTTTTCTTTACCTTCTTTCATTTTTTTGGTAATCACATTGGTTTCCTTTTTAATTCTTTTCACTCAACACATGAACTTATTCCCCTTATGACAAGTTCAAACAGTATAGAGATCTAAGGGGAAAAAAATACAAGTCCTCAATCTCCCTCCTCCCACTCCTTGCCCAATTCCACCTCTCTTTCTGGAGGTTGCCAATGTCAAGGTCAATGTTTACCCTTTCAGATTTTTTATATACGTGTGTGTGTGTGTGTGTGTGTATGTATGTGTACAGACACATACATATATGTATGCCTATTATTTATGCACGGCAGTATATTTACACAGGGCGGTTCACAGGATGTGAAGCAATGCGACCACAGGTGATCCTCAGGAGGGCTCTCTCAGGCATTCTGACTGGGCCTCACTGGCTCTTGCCCTGACACTTCCTTCGGCTCTATTCGGAGGGACCTCCAGCCAAAGGATAGAAAGAGGCAACCCAATTTTCCTTTCCTTTTTTTTTTTTTAAGATTTTATTTCTTTCTTTGACAAAGAGAGACACAGCGAGAGAGGGAACACAAGCAGGGGGAGTGGGAGAGGGAGAAGCAGGCTTCCCGCGGAGCAGGGAGCCCGACGCGGGGCTTGATCCCAGGACTCTGGGATCATGACCCCAGCCAAAGGCAGACGCTCAATGACTGAGCCACCCAGGCGCCCCCCAATTTTCCTTTCCTGCTGGTTCCCTTTGCTTCCACATGCAGTCCAAGCCTTGATATTCCTAACTGCCCCTACAGTCTCTGGAGAAGAAGGTTGTTTCTGTAACAATAATAGTAACAACTAATACATTTTAAGGACTTATTAGGCACTAGGTGCTTTCTTTACATGCATGATATTTATCCTCACACCAATCCCTATGCTGCTTTATTCTCATTCTATAGAGGAAGAGAGTGAGGCTTGGAGAGGTTACTTACCCGAAGCCACGTACTTACAAACTGGTACTCAATTTTGTCTGACTGTAAAGTTTGTCTTAACTTTAAGTGCATTGTTATAAGTTCATCTCTCTGCTTCAGGTAATCTATGTTGTTATCATACCACTGACAAGTCCAAACTCAGTTATCCCCTCCATTCTGAATGCACAGCAGATTCCACATATTTATGACTGTATTCTTTCAACCATCCTCCTTACTTCTTTGCTCTTGGGATGATCATTACAGCTGCCACCAGCAAGGCTGCCTTCTTCTTCAGAGAATAACCTAGTCCAATCCTTCATTTGCAATCCTGATTTCTTCTAAGACACTTACTTGAAATAACAACACTTTTAGGTCTCAGAATCCAAATATATTTCTGTCTGCCCTCCCATTTATTTATAAACCCTGGGAGAGCAGGAACAGAATTTTATTCACTGTTATGTCCTTCAGGCCTAATAGACCCTCAGTAAATGTTGATTGAACAAATCATTCAACTCCCCTGGCCAGTTATTGAGCAGGCCCACTCCAATGTTTGAAGGTAACTATAGTGGCTATTTAAGAAACAAAGACTGAACTATAAAGAGAAAAAAGAAAAAGAAAAGAAACAAACATTGATTTGGAATAAAGGTTCAATGTCAGTCTGAGCAGCCAGAACAGAGCTGCTGGACCAACACAAATTATACCTGGTCCAAAGCTGTGTACCTCAAGGATCTTCTCAGACCAACACCATGGAGCCAAGGAATGGCAGTTCAAACTATAGACAAAGCACACTTGTTTTTATCAGAAAACCTCAGGCCATATAGGCCCACTTTGAACCTTACCTATTACTTCAATTATATATATATAAATATTTATTTCAATTGAAATATATATATATTAAAGATTTTATTTATTTGAGAGAGAGATAGAGAGCACGAGCTGGGGAGGGACAGAGGGAGAAGAAGACTCCTTGCTGAGCAGGGAGTCTGATGTGGGGCTGGATCCCAGGACTCTGGGACCATGACCTGAGCCAAAGGCAGATGCTTAACCAACTGAGCCACCCAGACGCCCCTCAATGATATATTTTACAAGAGCAAGGAAGATAGTTTTAAAATGCTTGACTGTAACACAAATTAGTAACATTATTTTACACCCTAAAATAGGAAAAGAGTATGTCCATGGATTATATATACATGTATAAAATCAGAAAACTCAGTATCACTTTAAAAATGATTCCTGGGGGCGCCTGGGTGGCTCAGTCATTAAGCGTCTGCCTTCGGCTCGGGTCATGATCTCAGGGTCCTGGGATTGAGCCCCGCATCGGGTTCCCTGCTCGGCGGGAGGCCTGCTTCTCCCTCTCCCACTTCCCCTCCTTGTGTTCCCTCTCTCGCTGTGTCTCTCTCTGTCAGATAAATAAATAAAATCTTTAACAAATAAAAATAAAAAATAAAAATGATTCCTGGCTAAATAGCATTGCTAAGGTTAATTCGGAGTTAAAATGCAAACAAGAACAACTTGTATAATAAGATAGTATGTGTCTCACTGTTTATTTCCAACTTAGTGCAACTTGTGATTTTACAGTTAAACTATTGTGCTGTTTTAAATTTAGAGATTCCAGGGGTACCTGGGTAGCTCAGTCATTAAGCGTCTGCATTCGGCTCAGGTCATGATCCCAGGGTCCTGGGATCGAGCCCCGCATTGGGCTCCCTGCTCTGCGGGAAGCCTGCTTCTCCCTCTCCCACTCCCCCTGCTTGTGTTCCCCCTCTCGCTGTGTCTCTCTCTGTCAAATAAATAAATAAAATCTTTAAAAAGATAAAAAAAATTAAAAAATTTAGAGATTCCATTTCTACTCTAAGATTCCTCATTACAGAGGCGCCTGGGTGGCTGTCTTAAGCGTCTGCCTTCGGCTCAGGTCATGATCCCAGGGTCCTGGGATCGAGCCCCACATCGGGCTCCCTGCTCAGTGGGAAGCCTGCTTCTCCCTCTCCCACTCCCCCTGCTTGTGTTCCTTCTCTCGCTTTGTCTCACTCTGTCAAATAAATAAATAAAATATTTAAAAAAAAAAAGATTCCTCATTACAACACTCTGAAGATGTTAACTATTACTACTAAACGTTTTAATCTTACATAACCAAGTGGGTAAGAGTGGGCTCTAGCGCTGGACTGCTGATGTTCTATTCCCAGCTCCTCAATCATTGCCTATGTGACCCTGGGCAAGAGTCCTAGCCCCTCTCTCAAATTTCTCATCTGTAAAATAGGCATACTAGTACTTCCTACTCTTTTGATGGCTATTTATAGGAGTTAATATTTGTAATATTCTTACAAGTGTACCTAGTACATTGTAAGTGTTATACAAAATCAGTAGGGGATTTAGGAAGAAAAAAAAACTACACAAAATACTTCACTTTTTTTTCCCCTAATGTAGAACAAAATGAAGGAGAAAAAAGCCAGCTCTGTGCCCCTGTTGGAAGCTCCCAGTGGAACTAGAACTCCACAGTCCCAGCTCCAAGAGAGTCGTGTGTTCATTCATTCAATAATTTGAGAGCCTACTATGTGCTGAAACTGTGAATCAGACACAGCCTCTGCCCTCAAAGGACTTGCAGTGGAGTTAGAGATCAGAACTCCAATTTACTTTTTCACAGATGAGAAGACTGAGGTCCAGAGAAGTTATGCCATGCTTAAGGTCACACTGCAAAATGCTACCAGAAGTGAGACCAGAGCTGTCTTCCCACAACTCAGGTCAGATTTGGCTAAGATCAAGTGCAGAACTCTTTCCCAATGGACCACCCACCCTTTTGAGGGCCACATCTCAGCTTCTATTTGAGACACTACCTAGTTTTCATGACCTTTCCTTCTGTGCACCCTCTGCAACCCCCCTCCAAAACCTGGAGCCTAGGGTTTGTAAAAGAAAATGGTGAGCCCTGAAGAGAAACTCACACGCTGGGCATTTTGAACCATCCTCTGCAAGAAAAGGAAATGTGACTTTATCCTCCCTTAAGCATTAACTCTTCCTATGACCGAGAGGTTGAAGCCGTTAAAAAAAAAAAAAGCCTGAGTAGTCTCACTCAGGACCGGAAGGTGGATCCCCGCCCCCTGGTACGCTGCTAAAACAGATGGGGAGCCACCTGTCAGAGGACTGTGGGCGGGGGCCGGCCGAGAGGGCCCCGGGACCGGAGGGTGAGCGCCGCTGAGCGCACGCTCAGAGCAGACAGCTTGCAGGAGGCAGGAGATGATGGTCTAAAACCCTGAGAGCTGACGGTCAGAGCGGAGCGGGGGGGAAGGTAGTCACGGAGGGGAGAGAGCTACAGGAGGTGGAGAATCCTGGAGGTGACAGCAAGGAGAGTACGCAACGGCGAGGGGCGGCTTCTGCGCCGACGCCGGGCGGTCGGGCGAGAGGAAAGCAGGGCAACGCTGCGCCGCTGCGGGCGGGCCCCGCCCGGGCGGGGGGTGCCATGTCTCGAGAGCGGCCCCCCCGCACCGACATTCCCCGCAACCTGAGCTTCATAGCCGCACTAACAGAGCGTGCCTACTACCGCAGCCAGCGGCCCAGCCTCGAGGAGGAGCCGGAGGTGGAGCCAGGCGAGGGCGGGACGCGCCTTGGGGCCCGATCCCGCGCTCACGCTCTGAGTCGGGGTCGCCGGGCCCTTTCTGCGCCCGCCGGAGGCGGCGGGGTCCGGGCGCCCCGCAGCCCCGACACCCGCAAGAGAGTGCGTTTCGCCGACGCGCTTGGGCTGGAGCTGGCCGCGGTGCGCCGCTTCCGCCCCGGAGAGCTGCCCCGGGTGCCCCGCCACGTGCAAGTCCAGCTGCAGAGGGACGCCCTCCGCCACTTCGCGCCGTGCCAGCCTCGCGCCCGCGGCCTCCAGGTAGGCAGGCGGCAGCGGCACGCCCCTTTCCCGGGACCTCCCCGACCCGGCCGCCGTGGGCGTGTGGGAGAGGATTTATCAAGCAACACCTATCTCCATCCCCAACCCTAGACTTATCCTTGCTCATTCCTTTTGGGGCCACTCTCTCAGCTGGGCTCCACTCCGACTGCCCCCCGCCGGGGTCGGCCTCGGCTTGGTCCAGTGCCTCTCCCTGACCCCGCCCCCCGTCTCTCCTCTCCTCCCCCTTCCCCCAGGAGGCGCGCGCCGCCCTGGAGCCGGCCAACGAGCCTGGCTTCGCCACCCGCTTGCAGGCGCAGCGCATCTGCCTGGAACGCGCCGAGGCGGGCCCGCTGGGCGTGGCCGGGAGCGCGCGCGTGCTGGACCTGGCCTACGAGAAGCGCGTGAGCGTGCGCTGGAGCGCCGACGGCTGGCGGAGCCAACGCGAGGCACTCGCCTCCTACGCCGGCCCGGCCCCGCCCCCGCCGCGCGCAGACCGCTTCGCCTTCCGCCTTCCGGCGCCACCCATTGGGGGCGCCCTGCTTTTCGCCTTGCGCTACCGCGTGACCGGCCACGAGTTCTGGGACAACAACGGCGGCCGTGACTATGCTCTACGCGGGCCCGAGCACCCCGGGAGTGGCGGGGCCCCGGAGCCCCAGGGCTGGATCCACTTTATCTGAGACGCCTGGGCCGACGGCGGGAAAACCAAAGGCACCCAGGGGCTGGGGGAGCCCGAAGATTTGGCGGGGAGGAATGAGAGAAACCGAGATTGGCTGGGAGCTGTCCAAGCGAGTCAAGTGGGGGAGGGCGAGGAGGATGGGAAAAATCAAAGGGGTGTGGGGAGTGGGCGGAATGAACGAAGGTCGGGGAGATCCGGGTGGAAAAACATTAGTTGGATGTGAGTGATAGGAACCCAAGGCATAGAAGAAAGGAAACCAGAAAGGGCGTTGGAAGGATTAGAAAAAAGCAAAAGACGGGTTTGATGGTGATGCCCTATACTGTGAGCTAGTACTGGGAGAAAGTTAGTGGGTTCGTCAGACCTAGGCATTTGAAGGTTAGGGTACCTCTTTGAGATAGAGGAGGTATTTTGTTGAAGTAGGAGCCCACCCTACTGAGTAATTTGTATTGCCAGCTCATTCCCTCTTCTTAACCGCCGTTACCTCCTCAGGTCCCCCAGTCCTGCCCATCCTAGCTTTATACTCAGCCATAATTGCCTTGCTTAAGTCCCAGGAACTTGGCTGTTCCTCCCCAGTCCCTGGCATTATGACAGGATTCTCTTGTCATTCCCGACGATCCCTGGCTTCATTTTCCCCTGACTGGCTGGGGAGTGATGGCAGACTGCCATCAGAGCTCCTCCCTCCTCCTCCAGGCAGCCCTGGGGATTAAAATGAAGGCAAAAGCAACTCCAGGCCTGTCCTTGTAGCCAAATAATGTCGTGCCTGAGGAGTTGGTACACTCAGGGGCTTCCAGAAAAATGCCAGCCTTACCTTTCTGGGGTGCCTTTTAATGACCTCTAAGCACTTTATGCACTGTGTTTGTCAGGAACAGTGAATCACAAAAATCACTATCATGATTCTGCCTCAGAAGGAAAGAGTCACTGACTAGCTGTATTACTTTGGGTAAAGTTACTTCACCTCTCTGGGCCCCAGTCTTCCTGGGAAATTAGATTTTGACTAGGTGATCTGTCACAGTCTCTTCTTGCTTTAACATTTTATGATCCATGAGTGGCAGAGTGTAGATTAGAAGCCACATTCTCCAATATACAGTTGGGAGTGCTACAGTTCAGAACATACAGCACTCCCAGCATTTGGTTGGGGCTGAGGATGGGTCCTCCAGTTTTTGATACAGGTATTCCAGAGCCCAGGAAGCATCCCATAACCAGCTTGCAGCCTGATGGTATTCCAGGGCCTTTTTCAAACTGCAGCTCATCCTCTGCCCAGTGCTTTTTGCCCTTGCCTGCACAGACTTCCAGTCTAGGTACTTTGAGACAATTTTGGGCAGGTGCATCTCTGTTGGGGAAAATGATGTTTGGGAGCCCCAGAGATGAAACAACGTTGAGGCTCTTTTGAGGATAAAGGATTACGGATATAAGAAATGGAAAACATTTCAAATCAAGAATCAAAGCCATTTAGTAATTAAATGGCACCAGAAGATGGCAGTCTGTTCCATACCCTGAGCAAGTGAAATGGGAAAGCTGGACTCTTCTACCCATTCACAATCATGCCTTAGGTCTCCCTAGTTAACCTCTGCTGGTAGTTTTTCCTTTCCTCTTACCCTATTCCTAAGCTCTTTGCTTTTTTCTTTCCTTGTCCCTCTCTCTCATCACTTTCATTTTTCTTTTAGCATTTAGGGTATTTACCTTTGTTTTCTCTTTTCCATTTGCCTCCATCTTCATCCTTGTTGATTTCTGCTATTCCTTCTCCCTCCAGAAGGGGTGGAGAACCTACTTCCTTTTCTCCAAGACCATGGTTGATCCACCTTCCTCCCTCAGGCTCCTTCTTGACAGTCTTCTAGAAGGGAGAAGAGGGAAAAGAAGCAGTTCCTGATGCAGATGAACAGCTGCTCCCAGGTAACCAGCTCCCCACACCCTTTTCTACCTGTTACTAGTTTCTCAAAAATGTCTGAATCCTCCTCTTCCTTATTACTGAGTCAGAGAGTGCATGCACATGTGCCCATACATGCATTCAGAACAGAGTATGGAGTGTGTTACCAGGCCCCTCCTGTCCAAAGCCTTAGTCCTTTAAAGGAAGATGGCCAAAAAGAGAGGAACCCCGAGTCACTCCTCAAAGAAATGCCGGTTTAAACATCATCCTTACGTGATGAAGAAAACAAAGAATTTCATGCATCTTGTGGATCACCTTCAGGTCAGAGTTCCAGCAGAGTGAAGAAAGAACCTCCTGGAAGCCACCAAGCAATGCGCTTTTTAGTCATCAATGAAGAGCCCAAGGGAGGATGATGGAGAGGGAGCCTGGGTCGAGGCTCAGTATATACTAATCTCTTGCCTAATGTGTATGCACTATTGTCATGTTGTATTAACAATCATAATAGCTCACATTTACTTATCCACTCAAATCTGGTGTCTTGCATGCATTACAATCCTCAGAACAACCCAATCAGTTGAGAAATACTATCCCTGTTTTAGAGATGAGGAAACAGCTCAGAAAAGCATAGTAATTTGTTCAAGATCACATCACTGGTAAATGGCATTGCTAGGATTGTGAACTCAGGCTCTCCAGAGCTTCTGTATATAACCATGTTACTATATTTTTTCCTTTAAAAACGAAACTGAAAACTTTGCCATATATAATCTCTTATTAGGAAAAGACCACAGTTTCTAACTGCTCCGCCTTCCCATCCTCTCAGATTACCGAACTGGCTTAGAGAAGGCAAAGTGCTGTGGGTCCCATACTCCCATGCAGGAGCTTGCTGCTCTCTCCTGTACCAGTGTCCCAGCTCTGCAGAAGTAGCAAGGGACCACACTGCCTGCCTGCTAGAGAACTTGGGAACCCTTTTGAACTCCAGCTTTTCCTTACATTGGGATTCTCTCCTGGCCCTAACCAACATTCTACACCTGTTGGTGTGACACCCCTTTGCACTCCCCTGACTGGTCTTGAACTGACCAGTCCTTAAAGTTTCCACTAAAAAGTATCCCTGACTAGGACAACTGTTGAATGATCTGTGCTTGGGCCCTCTCTGTGAGCCCTGGTATTACTGAGTGGATAAATGTAAACTGGTTGGAGACAGGGAACCAAGGATAATCCATTTTTCCCTGAGCTTTCTCTGTAAGAAGTACTATGGCTCACCCACCCCCCACCCCCCATTCTCAGCTTTATAGAACCAACACCTGAATCTTCTAGTTCTTCCCATATAGAGCTGCCCCAGGGCCTGGGGGTAAGCTGATAGTCTAATCTGATATGGGGAACACTAGAAGTTTGGTGGAACTTTAGAGATGTGTTAGGTGTTAGGCATTGGGATGGGTCCTTTCCCCCTGAAGGCTGATGACTATATGAACAGGAGCAATTTAGTGTATAACAGGTCAGCTGTGGACTAGGCAGCACTAGAAGAGAAAACATTGCCTTGATCAGGGGCTTGGGTCCTTGAAGCCACACAGCTGGAACACTTTTGCCCGGTCTTCCTACACTTACCTGTCTGACAGCCTTCCTCTCGTACCTTTGTTTCTCTTTATGCATGTAGCTCATTTCTCTTCACAATAAGCCCTAACTCCTAAACTTTCCAGTCAAACTCCCACACTCCCTTGCTTTTAACACCTGCATTTCCCTGGAGCTCTTCTGGATCCTTGCAATCTGCAAGGTCATAGAATCAGAGTCCTGGAAAAGCTTGTCTTTAGAGATCACTGGGTCCATTCTCCAGTACAGATGAGGACACAGGTCCAGAGATAAGGAGACTTCAGCAGGGTCAGAGAATTTGTTAGTACAGCTCGAGATGGGGCTTAACCCCAGCCCTCCTGACCATATCCCACTCCCAGGCTACAAAACGGGCCTCTACAGTCAGACCCGCAATTTTTCATGGCAAGCAATAATATCATAAATGTTTCATTTTCTGTTGCTAGTTTCTATTCCCTTCCTTATCCAGGCATAGAAAGAAACAAAAGGCACTTGTAGTTTTCTCTGTTTTCCCAGCCTTGGTACTTCTTTGGGTGATATTGCTAAGGAACAGTGAAGTTGCTAAAAATACTGAATAATCCACCTATTGACTAGTTAACCTGGAGAGGAATTGAAAGTTTGCTATGTGAATCCCCCCAAACCACTGTTCTCATCAGGCCCTCCCAGAGCGTCCTCACCCTCTTCACAGTGCAGCCCTGTTCACTGGGCCCCACACCCACTAGAATTGTGCCTCACTTCAGCTTCCTCATGCAGCTGCCCTCCCTTCTGGATAAAAGACCTCATATTTGAAATAAAGTTGAAATATGAAAGTATATAATAAAATACTGAGAAATATTGTTTGTTTGGGGTGAAGGGTGGCAAGAGACCCAGAAGTGAGATTCTTCTCTCCCACCCCCCATATCTTGGTTATCTCATAAAAGTTCTGTCTGCTGGTGTCCTATTGCTATGCAAAAGTTGGGTGGGCAAAAGATATGGAGGAGTTGGGCAGCCCTGGTATAAGACACCCCAATAGAATCCCACCACCATATTGGGTAGTGGTAGGAAAGTTATCAGGGCCCAGCTTTAGTCCCCTGGCACCCAGCACCAATTCCTGGTGCAGTTAAAGGGTATGGCTTGGGTAAAAGTGCCAAGTTTCCCCCCCGGTTGAGGGGGCTCTTCTTCCTTAAGGGGGCCATCTAAGTTACATTCTGCTCCTTAAACACTGAAGGAAAGAACAAAGCCCTTTTCTCTATCAAGGGCAACCCTAAAGCAAAGCTTAGGAAATATGATGAAGAGGAAAAGCAAAGACTTCTGTCTAATCCAGAATGGAGCAAAAGGTATTAAAGTGAGGCATCCTTGAAAAAGATCAAGTTCTAACATAATATTGACTCCCACATCACCTGAACAATGAGAGAATCCAGTTACCCACAAAATAATGAGAACGTTTCTAATAGGGAAGCCCTAGCCTGAGAATAATCAGATGCCTCCTCATTACATCATAATGGCCAAGTTGTGATGTCACGGCAGAGCACCCACACTTACATTGTCAAACTAGATATGCTGAAGGGTAGAGTCAGCATGAGGAGCAGACACCCAAAGAGAGGTAAGCGGGGGCTTCCCAGGCTTTTCTCTGTGGCTTATTGCCTAAGATTCCTCTGTGGCCCTAATGTCTTCCCAGGCTTTTCACACCTTAGTCTAGTGCTAGGTCTGTCTGAAATCCTTCTTCCACAAACCCCACTGCAGCTTTTGCTATCCCAAATCTTTAATAGTTGCAGTTCTGATTGGTCAGTCCTCAGCTTTTGTATTTCTTAGGAGACAGGGCACAGAATGGTGGAGCATGGTTCCTCTAAGTGAGGCAGAAACTCACCATATCCATTTGGGTTGTCCCAAGGGTAGATCCAAGTTTTGGGGCACCTGAAACACAACTGTTGGAGCCTTTTAAAAGAAAAATAAATACATAGGCACAAAAGTGAAAATAGTTTAGAATGAGAAAAGATAAAATTTTTAAGGAGGTGACAAATACTATATCATAAAATCAAGAAAAATAACATTTTAAAAATTACTTGACAAGCATTTTTTCTTTTTTTTTTTACAATTTTGTTTTTGGGTGCATGCTCCTTGATTTCTCATATTGATGATTATGTTTTATATAAGGAGTACAGAAAAGTAATTCAGCCTTCTACATGATCACCTTTTTTTAAATTCTTAGTGATTTAGAAAATTTTCACCCTCACACTTTATAGGTGATAATGTTACATAATTTTTTTAGGATTTTTGTCAAACTTTAAAAAAACACTATCAAATTTCTTTGATATATGTGTACAATTTCAGAGTATTTCAAATTTGTAATGACTAATATACTCTGGATTGTTGACACTAGGATTAATGTATATGTATTAGTCGGCTAGAGCTGCCAAACAAAATGCAACCCACTGGGTGGCTTAAACCAAAATTCTCTCACAGTTGTGGAGTGTAGAAGTCTGAGATCAATGTATCCGCAGGGTTGACTTAATTCTGAGGTTCCTTTCCTTGGCTTATATAGTCATCTTCTCCCTATGTCTTCCCGTGGTCTTTCCTATGTTCATGTCTGGGTCCAAATTTCCTATTATAAAATACCAGTCATATTGGATTAGGACTCATCCTGAAAACCTCATTTTAACTTAATTACCTCTTTATAGAACTTATTTCCAAATACAGTTACATTCTAAGGCATCAGGAGTCAGGACTTTATCATATGAATGTGGAGGGGGGGGTGGATGACACAGTTCAGCCCCTAACACTATACTGGCTATTAAACTATTTACAGAAGTAACTGCAAACCACAGTCATATACCTACTCAACCCAAACTGAATGTATCCCCAATTCCATTTCCTTAGCCAATCCCAAAATACCCATGGCCTTCCCACTGCCACCTGACAAAAGGAAAAGTGTGATGGAGGGGAAGTTAGAAAGGAAAGAGACATCAATCTTAGCCAATTGCAGTTTATTTTTTTTTTAAGATTTTATTTATTTGAGAGAGAGAGAGACAGATAGTGACAGAGATAGTGAGAGAGACCACAAGCTGGGAGGAGAGGGAGAAGCAGGCTCCCGCCGAGCAGAGAGCCTGACATGGGGCTCGATCCCAGCGCCCCGGGATCATGACCTGAGCCGAAGGCAGACGCTTAACGACTGAGCCACCCAGGCGCCCCTGCAGTTTAAATATTCTTTTTCAAATTTTACAAAAACCCACGACCATGTTAACACATCCTGGGGCTCCTCCAGTGCTCCTCTGTGCAAGGGATGACCCTGAAACTTCAGTTTCCTTAGGTATACGGTAAATGTGCCTCTGGTTAATCCTGCTAATATCTAAGCCATGCAAAGGAAGAGAGAATTTTCACCAAAGATGGGGAATTAACATCTCTACACTGAGGATGACATGATGAGTCTGCATTCTTCAGCACTAGGCCCTGGAAGAACTGGGAAAGTTTGTTGTCTTGCTAAAGGGGGGCCCTCCCTTGTCTCATATTGTCAGCCTGCATCTATTCCTCTCTTCCAATCCCAGTCCAGTCCATCTTTTAAAGCTTTAGGTGAAACCCACACAACCTCTCCCCCTGCTTGTGCGCTCTCTCTGTCAAATAAATAAATAAAATCCTAAAAAAAAAAAAAAAAAAAGGGAGGCTTCAGCACACACTCCAGAAAAGGGGCAGATGAGTTTCTTCTTGCTTTGGATTTCCCCTCTCCTAAACCTATCTTCAATTCTGTTCCCTACTCCTGAGTCTCGGGAGTGAGTGTCTTAATGAGACAAGAAAGGTGGCAGAGTTGTCCACCTTTCATATTTCCAAAAGCCGGTGATAAGTGTTGCCCAGAGTGCCTAACTGAACCCTCTATAGAGGGGCAGGCACTAGGTTCCCGCAGACATTGTCTGCCTGGCTTTCCAGCCAGATAAGCATGAGTTCTTCCCAGTCAACCCAGTCTTGTAATTTGTTTGGATTATGGGAGAACAACTTCTCCACTGAAAACTGAGGACTGCTACTGCCTAAAATGTTTCACTTTTCCTTTTATCATATACAAACTATTGGGGCATGGTAATAGTCATTCATGATTTAGGACAAAGTCTGTATATACTACTAGCCCTGGCTTAAACCCTGAGGGATCAGAAGTTTCAACTCTAAAGCTGAGAATATATATATGTATCTTTCCTTTGTTTACACCGATGATGTATTTGCTGGATGCTAGTTTGAAGATCGTAGGGCTGGCTCTTAGGAGGTTGAAATTTTTACTGAATGTAATGGGGCTGGGAAGTGGGCAGGTACAAATACAGGCATAACAACATAAAATAGGGCTCAGTGCTGAAGTGGAAATACATTTCTGATGTCTGACAACCATGAAAGTGCTCTAGACCTTAAATTGGAGCAAGAAAGAATCCGTAGTGGGGGTTGGTTTTGGGGGGAGTACATGGGAAGGGTGATGTCTGTGGAATACAAAGTCTGAAATTGTTTTATAAATTATTGTAGCTACGTAAACTATTAAGTTACCTAAATAGGCAAAGAGACTTTCAAAGACCAGCATATGAAAACAAAAAGAATCACTTCAGAAAGTGCTGTTTCCAAGTTTTAGTCTGAAGACCGAGAATCCTAAATATACAAACTTTTGGCCCAAATTCCAAATATACGAACTTTTGGCCCACAACTTCAGAGTGTGTGACTACTTTGGTGAAAAGTCCATTTTATTGCCATCCCTTTCTTGATAGCGAAAACCAAGGTCCCCAAATATGAGGCAGGTCCTCCTCACTGGGACAGAGAGGGGGTGGTCTAGGAGTCTGGTGAGTCCCAAACAGGTGCCCCTTCCGGCACTTAGTCTTTGGGAACACCTGTGCGGTGTTCCGAAGGCGCCGGGCTGCTGGGATCCTCGTCTTTCAGCCGGCAAGACATTTGATCCATCTGGAGAACAAGTTCCCGGTTGCTCTAGGCGCTCCGTTTACAGTGACGCTGCTGACGGCCCTCGGCTGGGCAGGCGCGGCTCGGCTCGGTTCTGCTCGCGTGTAAGCCTGGCAAGGGGATGCTGAAAAAAGTCTTCCTTCAGGAGGAACAAATGGGGAGTAGTTGCAAGGCGGTCTTGGACAATTCAACAAACTGCTGTGAATTCCTTGGGGGAATTCCGGGAGGACCAGGGCTCAGCGTACTCCGAAGGTCCGACACGGAAAGGTCGAAGGCGGGGGGGGGGGCGGGGGGGCGGGGGGAGGTACCATTCACAGCACCCTGGCCCCAGGGGACATCTTCCCTGCCCCAAGCAGCCAATAGCCACCCCGGCTGAGGCCCATGCAGCCAATAACCGACTTCAGCCGAGACTCACGCAGCCAATGGCCGGCCCAGTGCGTTCCGCCGGTCCCCGCCTGCCTACTTCCACCAATCGGGACTCGGGCCACCTTGGCACCGCCCCTGGATCCCGCCCCACCCATCCGCCCCGCCTCCAACTCGCTCGAACAGGGTTGGGCTAGACGGGCGCGCTCTCGGGGACGGGGGGGGCAGTCCCGGTCCCGGCCCTCCGCGCGGGTGGGCTTGGAGCAGGCCGCACCGGGCGGGAACCCCACTCCCACCCCGGAGGCCCCCTGCCCTTTCTCCCCTTTTCCCCCCGGCCCATGGTGCGAGGCTGGGAGCCGCCGCCCGGGCCGGACTGCGGTGAGTGATCCCCAGCCCCTTCGACTTCCCCTCCCAGCCCCTATACGATCTCCGACCTCCGGATCCCCATCCCCACGCGGGGGGGGGGGGGGTGTTGGAGAATTCTAGGCTCTAAGTCGCCCGGTTCTCTCTCCTTTCTCCTCTGGACTTTTCGGTTCCCTGTTGTAACTGGGGGAGGGTGAGTGGGTGTGTAGGGAGGAGGGGAAGGCTGGGTTGGGACGCCCTCCGCGAGGGGAGGATAGAGATTCGCCTACTCCCTGGGGCTCATCGCCCCAAGTGCAGCAACTTTTTGTTCTCTGACCCAGTTTGGAGCCTTGTAGACTGCCTGCGAAATGGAGGATAGGAGAAACGTTTCCTTCCCAGGCCTCTCCTCCTCCCCCAACGACTACCTCCTGACGACCTCAACACACGTACAGAAATCTGACCTTACTTCTGGGGAGCAGTGGTCTTTGGGAATGAAAGGTTTGGGAGAAACTGCCCCTTCTGACCCCCTACCCAGCCATACTCAGAAAACAAACCAGAAAAGTGAAAACCTGAATCCTGAGAGGTTCCTGGTTTTGCGTCCTAATCTGAGACTTCTAAACTGAAAGAAGACTCAAGCTGAGACCTGTTTGGTAATGTGGGCCCAGATCAGGAGATCTTTTATCATGTGAACCTCCTTCTCACCATACATTTGAAGCCCTTTTATATTATATGACTAGGACAGGTAGAAGGCAATGATTGAAAAAAAACCAAAAAAGCCAGTTAAACTTGGGAATTTTTTAAATGATGCATACATATCTTAAGCATTGTCATTAAAAGTATGTTCGTTGCACCAATCTTTTGGGGTAGTGTCCAGGCGTTTTCTTTGTGTAAGTCTGCTCATTAGAGTTCCCAGTTGTCTTTCTAGTATAAACTACACAAGTGAATTTCAAATCTGGCTGCACCCTGAGAACTTAAAAGTACTGATGCCTGGGCCCCAGTCCAGACTAAGTCAGAATGAGGAGGAGAGTTCCTGGTTTAAGTTTCCCAGGTAATTCTAATGTGCCACTGCCTCTCGTCTATGATTTCCAGGTTTGGTGTTTTTTTGTTTTTTGTTTTTTTAATGCAGTGAGAATTTAAACACTTTTGGAGCAATCTGAATGCAGAATACTTTTGAGATTTTTAAGTCCCCTGCCCCTCCAATCTTTTACAGTTGCCTACTGCTCCCAACTCACCTGTACACTCCTTAACATTTGACTTTGTTTTCATAGAAACAATTTTTAGTGCACTAATTTTTCATAGGTTTCTGTGATATTTAATTACATTATTATATAAATTAAAAAAAAAAAAACAGACATAAACAGGTTGGGAATCACACACAACTGGTCCAGGCACACAGGGCAGCTGAAGGAAGCAGATGATTTTGGCCCACTAGAGAGTAGCCTACCAGCCTCTAGTACGTAGCACACTGTGGGTGTTGGTCATATAACCCAGTGGGTCAGTTAAGCCAGGCTCCTGGCCCAATTGAACACCTCTCCCTTCCACTCTCTCCAACTAATATCACCAATACCCAGTCCCTTCTAGACTTAAATTCTCTTGAGTGTTGCATCCACTCTTGCCATTCAATCACATCAAACTGTATGTTCCTCTTTAAGCAATTACCATCACTCCTTTTTCTATTAAGTTGGCAGAACATAAGGCAGAGGTTCTTAACTTGGGCTTCTGGGCAGCCAGTGAACCTTCTGAGATTATATATATAATGTGTAAGTTTGGATGTTTATGGGGGGGTAGTCATAACTTTCTGAGGGTCCATACCTTTATCTGATTCTCAAAGTTCATGACCCAAAAAGTTGAGAAGCACATAAGTTGAATACCACTCAAAATTCTTTAAGGCCCTTAACACTGTATCACCAAAACACATTTCAGGCAGTACTTCAATTCTTCTCCGAATAAAGATAATAGAGTAATTTTGCAGGATCATTAGTTTCTCATTTGAACTATCTCCTGCTTTAACCATAAGACTAGGCCCAAGCCTAAAGTTGTGAACACCTCTTTTTCCTAGGATTGTATGTACACCTAGACTGGAAGTTTAAGGTAGCCCATTCTTTTCTGCCACCTGTCCACGGGTATGGAAAGCCCAAAGGGAAAGAAGGGTGTTATCCTCTCTCTATATGTTTTTCTCATTATGTTTTTTATTAGCTACTTGGAAGTAGCAGTAGGGCATATCCAGCATATTTAATAAGGATACAAATTTAGTAATTATTCAGAATTGGTAATCCCACCATCACTACCACCTCTGCCCATAGGAGTCCTTACTTCTACAGTTTTGATTCCCTTCTTTTTCTACCCTCTCCAAATGGAGGCATAAGAACACAAGACACCATAGTGTCTTCATTGTGGTTTTGATTACTGGGGGGTCTACCCTCCTTGTTAAAGTTCTCATGAGCCACTCTGTGGTTGTAGTTTCTCCCTACGTCAAAGCCAGATTCTTCCAGGGAGGTACCAGGTAGCTATACAGCTGTGCCTTGATTTAAGCCACCATTCTATATCAGGAAATCTTCCACAATTTGTTTTGTGTAATTGGAAAACTGGATGTATAGAGTACACCAAATATGGTATTTGCATTACTGCATGTTCTACCGAAACATCAAACCGATACCACGAGAATCTGGAGGATAGCAAACCACATGAAAGAAGGCAGAATGCTTCCTTGTAAGGCTTATAGCTATGCCTGCCTTATTTCCTGTCTGGAAGTCTCCATCCTTAACACTGGACTGCTTTATTCCTTAGGCTACAGTTTTCTCTTATCTAAAGTATAATTGTGTCCTTAAAAAACAGGACACAAATAAGGTTAAGTAGATGTCAAGTGTTGCAATCCTAAAGGATTCTCCAGCTTAAGTTTGGTGGTGTTCCTGGTGGGCCACAATGTTTAAATGGTGGTTTAGCACCTGTCTGTGCAAGTTTGCTCACAGGCCACTCAGCTGTGTCTGGGATAAACCTGGAACTACTAATACATTGGCAATTCATCTGGCAATCAAAAAGGATTTATATCTAAATTACGGATTCAGTTCTCCTAAAGCTGTGATTTTCATACTTCCTTTAAAGCAGCATAATCCATTCTGGAATTATATCCAACTCCCAAAATGTAAAGAGCATAAAATCATGGATACCCTGGTTTCCTCTACTGCTCGTTACAATTAGGACCCTGCAAAAAGAGATTGAAAACTACGATTTTAAAGAATGTAGTCTTTGCTTCATTTCCTTCCTTGTCTAGGAGGAGAATGGATGGCATTCCCTTATATCAAAATTACCCTGTGAGGCTGAAGTAATGAGAAAAGCTGCTATTTATTGAGCCTTTACTTTGTTCTAGACATCATGTCAACTGCATTTTTTTCATTTAGCCATAAACTTGTGAGGAAGGTGCTGTTTTGACTGCCTTTCTTTCTGAGGGGAAACTAAGGCTTCGTGAGGTTTAATAATTTGCCCAGGGACAGGCAGCATTCTAGGAGCTGCACTTAATCTCAAATCTGCCTCCCCCCATGCCTTCACCCCACCAGCTGCTTTAGGTCTTGCCTAAGCAGGACACCTAGCACATAGTAGGTGCCTGGTAAAAACATATAACTTTACAGACACTTAGCACTGTGCATTTTTTTACACATGAAGAAACAAAAGCTCCTTTAAGTTCAGTAACTTGCCCAAGATCACATAGCTGGTAAGTGGCAGAACTGGGATTCAAACTGCACGCTGGCCTTACTCAGGGATCATATTTCTACCCACTGTGCCATGCTGCCTCCATTTACCCTCTTCAGGTTCTCTTCAACTGAAGGATCTGCATGGCCTTCGATTCATTAGATCCGCTTGTTAAAAGGAAATGGTGACTCATTAAAATGCTTCCAAATTTTTCTGATCGTCATAAAATCCCTTGATACCACACTGTACTATAACTTCCTGGACTTGAGATTCTTCTCAGTTCATCATGTAGCATTTACAAAGGAATCCTGTCCCATCCTTAACATATCAGAGGTAAATATTTATAAGCCCAGATGGGATTCCTCTAAGAGTAAAGGGTGACAGATGTGTTAGAGTTTCTAATGCGCAGACAGGGAGCTGAGTTAAATTTGGTCAGCAGAACTTTCTGGGAAATACCCTGAGCAGGTATTTCAGGAATAATGCAGAATCAGGGGCTCTCCCTGCAGCCCCCACACCCACAGCCCAGGAGCAGTGGTGCTGCTGGGGAGCTTGCAGGACCTGGCTGCAATTCATAGTGAATCTGCCCACCTGGCCCTGAGAAGAAAGCTGGGCTGCAGAGATAAGACTGGCAGGCCTTCCACCCTGTGTGGAGGGGCTATTACAGTCTGAGGGAGCTCTCCAGGCTCCCCGGAGAGAGATTGAGCTGTTGGAAGAGACAAAGGCTGGGGGGAGGGGCTAACCTTTGTTCCGAGGATGACTTGGTGGAAACAGTTCCCTCTCTCTACCCCCACAGGACCTCCAAACCCAGGAGGAGTAAGCCCCACTTATCCCAGATACCTGACCTGTCTCTTATCCTACAGAGAGAAAATAAAGCTTAGCAAGTTTGAGTTTAGGCTTAAAGGCACTACCATTCCCCTCCCTGAAGGACTCTACCACCAAGAAGGGAAGAGGAAAGGGACCTGGGGGCTGGGCAGAGGAATAGTGCTGTCCTGCCTTCTAGATGCTCCTCTCTTGTACCTGTCCCTCTGCCCCCCCCCCCCATGTCCACATTCTAGAGGTAATCATAAATTGTCAGGAGTTAAAGCATTTGCATCAGTTCTGAGATTACTGCACTTTATGTTTTTGTGGTTGATTTTTCGTTTTGTGACACCTGTTCCATGAACTTAGAGGATGAAGTGAGTTTGAATTAGAAAAATAAAGGCAATATAAGGGTGAATTTTCCTCCTTAACCTTAAAGACAGATTTTTGTCCTGGTGACAGTATTCAGGAGTCGTGTGACTTGGGGTAATTTAACTTCTATGGACTTTGGTTTTTCCATACATATGACAGGAATTGTAACAGGCTCATAAAGTTAGGAAAATTAAAGGAGAAATCGTTAAAGCACTTTAAAAGCAATCCAACATGGTACACATAGACAGTTGATTGTATTGGAGTCCAGCATTTTGTTTGGCAGAAATTGAACAATGGGCTGAAAGAGGAGCCCCAGTGATTGAGCTGTTTCTCTTCTTATTACAGCTATCTCTGAAGGGCACAAATCAGAAAGCACCATGCCTCCTAATAAAGAGGCCAGCAGTCTTAATAGCTCCCCGGCGGGGCTCATCTGCCTCCCTCCAATCTCCGAGGAGCTACAGCTTGTGTGGACCCAAGCAGCCCAGACCAGTGAGCTGGATGGCAATGAACACTTGCTACAAACCTTCAGCTACTTTCCCTATCCCAGTCTAGCAGACATTGCCCTTCTCTGCTTACGCTATGGGCTGCAGATGGAAAAAGTCAAGACTTGGTTCATGGCCCAGCGCCTCCGCTGTGGCATTAGCTGGTCATCTGAAGAAATAGAAGAGACTCGAGCCCGAGTGGTCTACCATCGGGACCAGCTCCATTTCAAATCCCTTCTCTCTTTTACTCATCATGCAGGGCGGCCCCCAGAGGAGGTGCCTCCTTCTCCGATGCCACCTCCAGAACAAGTGGGTCTTGGAATAGTGCCCCTGACTCTTAGTGAGCCCACCCAGATGAAAGGATTGAAGGTGGAACCTGAGGAGTCCTCAGAGCTGCTGAGTCACCAGAAAGCAAAGGAACCCCTGATGGCACCTGGCAGTGGGACATTCCCCCACCAATCCGATTATTGGCAGAATCTTCAAAGCAGTGGCTTCTCTAAGGAGCAGGCAGGCAGGGGTCCCAACCAGTCACATGGCCTAGGTTCTGCTTCATGGAACCACTCCACAGCTGTCCACCAGCCACATGCTCGGGATAAGCCCCCACCAATCTCACTACTTGCTAGTAGTTGTAAGCAGGAGTCAGCATCTAATATGACTCCTCCTTCTTCCTCTACCTCTTCTTCCACTTTCCCGGTACTGGCTAACGGAGCTACTGCCACCTCTAAACCCCTCCAGTCACTGGGCTGTATCTCACAGCCACTGTCACCCAATGAACAGGCACTGCCCCCACATCTGGAGCCAGCCTGGCCCCAAGGGCTAAGACATAACTCAGTATCAGGTAGGGTTGGCCCTGCAGAGTACCTTTCCCCAGATATGCAACGCCAGCGAAAGACCAAGCGCAAAACCAAAGAGCAGCTGGCTATCCTCAAATCTTTTTTTTTACAGTGCCAATGGGCACGGCGTGAGGATTACCATAAACTAGAACAGATCACTGGTTTACCTCGACCTGAGATCATTCAGTGGTTTGGTGACACACGCTATGCCTTGAAGCATGGGCAACTAAAATGGTTTCGGGACAATGCAGTACCTGGTGCCCCTAGTTTCCAGGACCCAGCAATTCCCACACCCCCACCTTCAACCCGCTCCTTGGGTGAATGGGCTGAGACACCACCTCTGCCGAACCCCCCACCCCCACCGGATATACGACCCTTGGAGAGGTACTGGGCAGCCCATCAACAGCTACGGGAAAGTGATATCCCTCAACTGAGTCAGGCATCAAGGCTTAGCACCCAGCAGGTACTGGATTGGTTTGACTCTCGATTACCTGAGCCAGCTGAGGTGGTGGTTTGTCTAGATGAAGAGGAGGAAGAGGAGGAGGAAGAACTGCCAGAAGATGACGAGGATGAAGAGGAGGAGGAGGAGGAGGAAGATGAGGATGACGATGATGATGTGATCATACAGGACTGAGTCGGGGGGACTAGGGGAGGGAAGGTCTGTTACTAAAAGATGAACCAACTTAGTAACTGTTTAAACAAAGAAACCACATTTTTTTTAAATTACCTTGTGGCAAAGAACTGAAAAGCTTCGTGTTCTTGAGGTTGGGGAATCCGGGATGTAGTGAGGGTGGACCAGGGAGGATGACCATAGGACCCAAAGAGAGGTGGGGATTGGATGAGCAGAAATCAGGCCTCTCGTCTCAATGAAGAGAGTGCTAAGGATCTGGTCCAAACCATGGGTTGGGAAAAGGCTTTTGCTCTCTTCATGTCTGCTGTTCTTTTCCCTTAGTGTACTATGGAGAGCCCAGACCTTGGCCCCACATCTATAGGAGGACTGAAAAGGAGGAGTAAAGAATTTTGATTCAATTGATGATTCCAGTGCATCCCCAGTCCCACCATTTTCCCTGGAATGTAAGGCTGCCTCACACCCCTTTTCTTTATGAGCACGAGTCCATGCATAATACAGCTAAGAGTCTTTGTATGTCCCAGTCTCATCACAAATCTTTCCTTAACGCACACCAACTTAGACTATATGTTTTACCTTCCTCGTTACTGAGTTGCACAGGTAGCAGAATGTTTTCATTTCTGATACTGGGACCATTTTGCCTTGTACTTTTTTTTTTTTTTTTTTATCTTTTTCCAAAATCCCCATTCTGTTCACTATTTGTCTCAGGGTAAATCTTCCCCATGGAGCTTGTGAAAAGTTTAATAATTGGGTGGAGAATAATTTAGACTGGATATTTATTGGATGTGGGAATTAGGGGAATGTCCTTTAAAAAAGTAGAATTAGGTTGGAGAGGGATGGTTTCTACTCTTCAGAAGATGGGTGCAGGTAGGTTCCAGGTTTGGTTTTACAAACCTGAAACTCCCTCCTGCCTAGTTTGACAGAGACTAATTTTTCATCATTTTGGTGTTGGTTCAATTTGTGTCTGTAATTGAGACTTTTTCCTCTCTTTATAGGATCTGTCTTGGGGACAGAGGGACCCTGGTCTTTAACTGAATTGATTATGTTTTAGAATGGTTTTCATCAGATGGAGTCAGATATAAAGAGATCAATGGGTTAACCATCTAGAAATAAGAATGGAAGCCCCAGATTGCTAGAATAATAATAAAAGGCCACAAATAAAATTGTTTCTCTCTCCTCCACTTTGCCATTTCTATGGTTTAGAGATTAATGGAGCCAAATCCATTAACATTCTGATTAGTATACTTTTTTTTTTTTTAAAGCAGCAGGATATATTGAGGTAGATTAGGAAGACAAATACTTGAGGCACCTGGGTGGCTCAGGCGGTTAAGCACCCGACTCATGGTTTTGGCTCAGGTTATAATCTCATGGGTCATGAGATCAGGCTCCACACTCAGTGGGGCCTCTGTGCTCAGTGGGGCCTCTGTGTGAGGATTCTCTCCCTCTGTCCCTTCCCCCACTCGCATGCGTGCGCATTCTCTAAAATAAATAAATATATCTTTAAAAAAAATTTTAAAAGAACAAAAACTTTAAAAGGCAGTACATCTGTATCTATCACTGGGCAGATATTTTTCCTGTACCTGCTACAGCACAGGCTCTTGCCCAGAAGAGGTGTCTAGAAATGCCTTTAAAAATAAATTCAGAATTCCAGAAAGAGTAGGGAATCCTAGTTCAGCTTCAGGGTCATTCCCAGGACCTAATTTATTTCTGGCAGATGTTTACTATCTTTACACTTTTTCAATATTTTTGCTTATGGCCTGCCTGCCCGTGGCTGACCCACTTAACTTCTCATATCTATTTAGTACCCGAAGAAGAATACAGGTTTCATGTCAGTGGTGGTGGTCTTTGCCCATTCCACCATTCGAGAGCTTAGAATATAAAACCAATGCAATAACAATAAAAGGACATCTTTATTTTATCTATATACTTTAGTAAGCTGAAAGTCTGGGTCTCTGACAGAAAGGAAAGTCAACATAGTTAACTAGGAATAGAGGAAACAATAGGCAAACAGAAGTATAATAAATTAGGACACGGAACAGAGTTGTTGCTTATTAACACTGGCAATGGAAGAATATATCCAATGCTAGAAGAATGAAATATAGAAATAAACCATACTTAATGAGTATATTACCTCTCACCCCCAGTGATGCCAAGAATTGTTTTGACAACCTTTAAGTTGCAGGAAATGAGAGAGCTACATGAGTGTGGGAGAGATCTAAACATCCTCCTGAAGTACTAGCCTTATATAACACCTGACCATTTTCCTAGGAGGTAATATAGAGTGTATACGGTAAAGGTCAAGAGAAGTAAGGGTACACATTGAAACCAGGAAACAAGGCAGGGAAACATTTTCCAAGGCCATCACACTTAATGGGTATTGTATGCTACAGGTCTTCCTTAAGCAGTATGTATAGATCAGACCTTGAAGACGATCTATCTGGAAATAGTCCATGCTTCTCTTGACCTGGCTAATCCCATCTGTCTCTGTTCGTAGAGAGTCTGCAGCAGAGGGCAGGAAGGCAGATATGGGCATTTATAACAAAAAGGGTAATTAAAGCCCTCTCAAACCATTACATGAAGTTTATCAAGATAGCACATCACCAGTGCTGCTGCCCCAGTTTTCTCCATTGTGTGATAACTAACTTTTCCAAACTAAGATTTGATACACCTAGTGTGACAAAGGTTTTGTTGCTAGTTATGAAACTCTCTAGAACATTTTAGTGGCTTATGGTAATAAGGCCAGAATATTTAAACAAAACTATTTTGGAAGACCTGGGGAGGAGACTGGTGACCTGGAGACTATGCTGATAGACGATTACCAGTGAGGCAGGATTCTTATGCCTCTGGGGAGGTTGTACTTCCTTTAATAACTTTTTTTAAAACTTTATTATTGAAATTTTCAAAAAATACGAAAGTAGAGAAGTATAATGAGCTTATGAGTATCCATCACCCAACTTCAACAAATAACTCCTAGCCAATTTTTTTTCATTTCTACTCTCTCTGTCCTATGTCCACTAGATTATACTAAAGCAAAACCCAGACAATCATTTAACTTCCTATCTTTAAACATTTTAGTATGTTATCTCCAAAAAAAGACTATTTTTAAAAACATAATCATAATAACCATTATGCCTACAAAAGAAAACTATTAACAATTCCTTAATATCAAATATCCAAGAGGTATTCAGTTTTCAACTTTCTCATAAATGTTTTTGTTTTCGTTTTTTTACAGTTTGTTTTAATCAGGATCCAATTAGGGGCCATATATTTGTAGATGGTTTATATGTCTCAATTCTTTTTTCATCTGTAGGTTAATCCCTCCATTTGTGAGGATCTCAGGGATGTTATTTCCCCAGTGGTGCCTCTTAGGGCTTAGATCCTAATTTTTTGCCAATGAAAATAAAGGGCATTTGGAATATGAGAGCAAAATATTTACCTACCTTAGGATGTCCTTGGGGTCACCAGGAGCTTGGCATTGAAAAAGGGCCTAAATATCCTCAAAACCTGGGCCATAAAAGTTAACTTAAAAGGCAAGACTGGACTTTTCATGTAGAGCTCCTTAAAAACCTCTCTTCTCGTTCCAATGCCCTTTTCCTCTTGTTGCCTACATTATATCAATCCCATAAATTCATAAAGCATTATTCTAACCATCTCTAGAGACGTGCACGTGGTTTTTCCCTGTTCAAGCAGTACCTCTGCCCAAAAGATACATTCCATTGAAATACTTTTTTGTGGAAATTTTGGGAATGTTAGTTGTGTCTACACACTTAGTTCACACTGGCCAAGACCTCTCAGTTTAAATCCATTCACTGCCATGTGACCTAATTTTTAAACCCCAAACTAGGAAGCTAATCTGATAGTAGGATAGAATCTTTGAAATTGAGACCATCCTGGAAGATTGTGAACATATGATTACCACATTTGAAACCCTTGTCATTCTCCACTGGTTATATTCTACCACCTTAACAGGTGACCAAAAAGGCATTCTGTGTGCAGGCCTAACCATGTGAGTTTTTCACATGCAGGCAAATTAGATTAGCCAGGGCTCACCTGCTGGACTGGTAGCTGGAAACCAAAAAGACTCTCTAGTGGGGTTCTGCTTTCCCTCTGACCTGGAGGATAGAATTGGAATGGTGAAAGTTAACTCCCTTGGGCAGTTCTTTGGCAGTGTTACTTATGGGTCAGGGTAAATAGGTAGGTCTTAATCTGTAGAACACTACTCAGAAGGAAAAAGACTTGGCTAAGCAATTTAAGAGGTAGGTTATAAAGTCCATTCTTTTCCTAACTTCGTTTCACCTTGAAAATCTTCATTTTAGTATATATGCCAATGGTTGAAGCTCCATTCCTTCGGGAATGTTATTTAACATACCTGAATTGTTGGGGGTGAGGACTCTTCTGTGGCCTGAATCCCCACCATTTAGGGATGGTCTGAAGGAAAAAATCCCCTGTCCAGAAGAGGCAGGTGAAGGCCTACGGAGGGGAAATAGAAGCATCAGCAGAGAAAAGGAAGGTAAAGGTAAAAAGCATATGGAAAGGGAGAGCCTATATATTTAGACAAGACAGGAAATAAATACCCTGCTTGTGACTGAAAGTAATTTGGACATATATAAGACACGGTACTATTAAATGCTCTCTTGTTTACAAGGTAGATTTATAAACTTCAGTGGTATAAGCCAGTAGAAAAGTAACCCCAGGGTGTTGGCAGAGTGTCAGTGTGAACAGATCCCCAGTGAAAGGAAGCATAATTACTTACCTGTAAGATAGGCTGTGAGTAGAAGCTGGTGAAGGGGTTTCTGGAAAACATAAAAATGAGCCTGTGAGATAACCCATGAACTGGAGAAAAGATTCATTCAGGTATACTTGGGACCCGGGCAAAGAAACTGGGGACCAAAGATTTTCAGTATATATGTTAGGCTTAAGGGCTAATAGCAAGTGAAAAAGCTCACAAATCACCTAGCAGTGTCTCCTAAAGTTGCTTTCCTCTCTCTCTCTCTCTCTCTCTCCCTCCTTTTTTTTAAAGATTTTATTTATTTTGAGAGAGAGAGCACAAACGGGGGGAGGGGCACATGGAGAGGGAGAAGCAGACTCCCTGCTGAGCAGGGAACCCCATGTGGGGGCTCAATCCCAGGACCCCAGGATCATGACCTGAGCTGAAGGCAGACGCTTAGTGGACTGAGCCACCCAGGCCCCCCATCTCTTTCATTAATTTGTGCACCAGGATTCATTACTGCTTTGATGTGCTCCAATATATCTGTGCTTTCGTTTCCCCTCTAAGATGGGGATTACCGGAAAGAATGGCTAAAGACAAAGGGTCATTAAATTGGTTAGGAGTGACAGCAAAAATGATGGCATAAGGACCTCCAAAAGTTCTTTCCATAAAAGGAATGAGAAAACTGGCAAAAATTGTCAGAATCAACTTTTTCAGAACTCTGTAAATTAACAAAGGGCTTGCAGCAGTCTAGGGAATGTTTATTCCAGAAAAATAGCCAAATGAGGTTAAAAACAATGAACGTTGTGGCATTTTAACTTGCCCTATTCCCATTTCTCCTCCAGCTCCGTGGTAGCCTTGAAAACCAACATTCTGGCAGTCATCGCGGGGATGGAATGGGGTTGGAACTCTTTCAAAGCCTCATTCCCAGAAAATAATCATTTGACCCATCCAGTGGCAACTGGAAGACTCCACTTGCAAGGCTGCCTTTATTTGACCTGACCTGGAGCGCAAACTCATCAGGAATTGATGCTTAGAGTTTACCACCTGTGAAAAGCCTTCTCCCCAGGAGTGTTTGCTGTAAACAATTAGAAGCGCTTGTTTGGGCTGCCTGAGAATGTGCATATCAATTGGGGCAAATAATAGGCTAATGGGAAAGCTTAGATGAAGAGATGGGGAATGAGTTTTTGGTGGGGACTCTGAAAACAACACATTCTTAGGATCTAGACCATATGCATATGCAGGACTGTATGCATGCTCAGAGAAGACCTGAAAAGGCCCCAGTCTCTTACCATGAGGTCATACAAGCAGGTTGAAGGCTAAGGCACAGTTGTCAATTGCCTGGCTAAGTGCTGAAAGTGAACCCCAACACACACACACAGAATCCCTCAGCAAAGACTGAGAGACTTACTGGTTCAAAGTGTTTAAGGGATTCTCTGTCCAATCATTAGCTGACCACTAAACTAACTGAATAGAGACTTTGGTGGCTCCACATGACAATACAGATTTTATTTTTATACAGAATTATTTTTAAAAAGTCACTAAACAACAATAAACAGAACAAAAAAACCCTGGGGAGGGGGAAGAATCTGATTCCGAGAATTGCCATGTTATATTATTTTAAATGTCCAGTTTCCAAAAAAAAATGAGGTATGCAAAGAAACAAGAAAGTATGACCCATATAAAGAAATAAAGCAATCAATAGAAGCTGTCTTTGAGGAAGCCCAGACATTGGACTAAGCCCAGCCTAGACTTTGTCTAGACAAAGACTTTAAATCAGGTATTTTATTTAAAAGATTTATTTGAGAGAGAGAGAGATAGCAAGAGAGAGCTTGAATAGGGACGAGAGGCTCCCTGTGAACAGGGAGTCCCATGAGATGTTCAATCCCAGCACCCCGAGATCATGACCTGAGCTCAAGGCAGATGCTTAACCGACTGAGCTACCCAGGTGCCCTAAATCAGGTATTTTAAATATGCTCAAATATCTTTGGAAACCATGTCTAAAGCACTAAAGGAAAGTATGAGTATGGTATCTCAACAAATAGAGAATACTAATGAAGAAAAAATATATTTAAAAGAACCAAATATAAATTTTGGAATTGAAAAGTGTAATAACAAAAATTAAAACTTCACTAGAGCAGCTCATCAGCACAAACAGAAGAAAAAAAGTCAGCAATTTAAAGTCCATTGAGATTATCCAATGTGAGGAAGAGAAAGAAAAAATAATGAAGAAAAATGAAAAGAGCCTCAGAGACCTTGGTGAACACCATCAAGTATATCAACATATGCATTATGGGATTTCTAGAAGAAGAAAAGAGAGGAACAAGGCAGAAAGACTATTTGAAGAAATAATGGCTGACAACTTCCCAAATTAGGTAAAAAAAAAATGAATCTACACATCCAAGAAGCTCAACTTCTAAAGAAGTCTGTTAGATTTAGTTGGTATATAATGTTTTTCAAATCTTCTATTCCATTGCTTATCTTCTATCTAGTTGTTCTATTTGTTATTGAAAGTGGGGTATTAAGTCCAATAGTTTCCCTCTGATTCTCTTCAATTCTGTTAGTTTTGCTTCATGTCTTTTAGGACTTTGTTGTTATATATATATATATATATATATATATATATATATATATATATATATATATAAGGATTTTATTTATTTGAGAGAGAGAAAGAGGAAAGAGAACGAATTGGGGAAGAGGCAGAGAGAGAAGGGGGCTCCCTGCTCTGTGGGGAGAGTTCAAGCAGGGGCAGTGGCAGAGGCAGAGGGAGAAGCAGACTCCCCGCTGAGCAGGGAGCCCAATACAGGACTCCATCCCAGGACCCCGGGATCATGACCTGAGCCAAAGGCAAATGCTTAACTGACTGAGCCACCCAGGCGCCCCATGCCATACATTTTAAAGTATCTAAATTATACAAAGTATTTTGTCCTACCACAATGGAATGAAATTAAAAATAACAGGAGGAAATCTGGGAAAATTAAAAATATGTTGATATTAAACAACACAGTGCCAAATAACCAATGGTTCAAAAAAAAAAATCACAAAAGAAATTAGAAAATACTTTGAGACGAATGAAAACAAAGCCAGAAAATACTAAACCTTATAGGACACAACGAAAGCAGTGCTTAGAGTGAAATTTATAACTGAAAATGTCTACATTAAAAATGCAGATCTCCAATCAATAATCCAAATTTTTGTCTTAAGAAACTAAAAGAGAACTAAACCCAGGAAAGAAATAAAGCTTAGAGCAGAAAGAAATGAAATAGAGAATAGAAAAACAGAGAAAATCAACAAAACCAAAAGTAGTTTCTTTGAAATGTTCAACTAGATTGGCTAGTCTTCAGCCAGGCTATCCAAGAAAAAAAGTAGAAAGCTTCAAATAACTAAAATCAGGAACGAAAGAGAGAATATTACTACTAACCTGACAAATTCTCTAGAACTTCTATATTTTTCAAAGGGTGAATATGAAAGAATCAGAGGGAAACTATTTGGTGATTTTCAAAAATGTTTATCCAGAAAGAAACGTGCAAATTTCACAATTGCGTCTTGTGAAAGAAAGGGAAATCCTCTCTGATTAAGTATTCTCTATGGACTGGCTAATGCCCTTGAAAATAGTAATAACAAAAATAGTTCTAAGAGGAAAGGGACAAGAAATTAAGTGGTTATTCTTCACTGGAATATTTTTAAGTTTAATACACAGTGAAGAAGCCTGATACCCTGCAGGCTAACATAATCAGTGTCTAATTAACCTTCCTTTTAGACCTAACTTCTACTGCCATCTTGTGGCAATTAAAAAAATCCAAATCTATTTTACTCAAGTTACCCTCCATCTCTTGACCAGAGGTTTTCAATGACTTTCTATTGCTCAAAAAAAGTTCCTCCTTATCAGTTTGAGAACAGGAATATCATTACTTGAAAAGTAGTAATATATCTCTGGATACATGGAATCAATGTCTGGAAAAAAACAAATGGCATTATATTATGCACAGAAAATGCATAATAGCATTATATTTGCAGAGAAAACCAGAAATCTGCTGGTATCTGGCACAAAATATGTTGGTTTCTGACCCTTTTTTTCCCTTCTCACCAATATAAGAGTCCCTGGGAGTGCTTCTTCCCTGCAGGCCTCTGGCTCCCTAATGGACAAATAACAAACATCAATTAATAAATATACCCCAATTCTCTGGCTTCCATATTCTGTTATTTCTCTATATCTACACATTGAAGCATATGTTGTTCTGCCAGAATAGGCATGCTAGTCCAAGAAGGATACACACTTTATTACTTCCAAAATGAATTATTACTGTTAATTCAGTCATTGAATAGTTTGCACTACTTTCATCCCATTCATTCTCTGTTAGCTTCTTTTTTTAATTTAATTTAATTTATTTATTTTTAAAGATTTTATTTATTTATTTGACAGAGAGAGACACAGCGAGAGAGGGAACACAAGCAGGGGGAGTGGGAGAGGGAGAAGCAGGCTCCCCACTGAGCAGGGGGATCCGATGCAGGGCTCAATCCCAGGACCCTGGGACCATGACCTGAGCCGAAGGCAGATGCTTAATGACTGAGCCACCCAGGTGCCCCAGATTCTCTTTTTTTTAAAGACATATTTATTTATTTTAGAGAGTGAGAGCGAGTGAGTTGGGGGAGGGGTAGAGGGAGGGAATCTTTCAAGCAGACTCCCTGCTGAGTGTGGAGCCCCACCCATCCCATGACCCATGAGATCATGAGGTCAAGAGATCATGACCTGAGCCAAAACCGGCCCAACTGACTGAGCCACTCTGATGCCCCTCTCTGTGTTAGCTTCTAACATTTTTTCTTTTTAGCACTGCCAAAAGAAAAGAGTCCAGGCATGGCATTGGATAATTTATACCAAAACCAACATAAGCTTAATATTCTTGCCTGACATCTTTGCTTTCATTTAGCATTAGAAATCAAGATAGCAGGAGGGGAAGAGGGAAGGGGGGGAAATCGGAGGGGGAGACGAACCATGAAAGACTATGGACTCTGAGAAACAAACTGAGGGTTCTAGAGGGGAGGACAGTGGGGGGATGGGTTAGCCTGGTGATGGGTATTAAAGAGGGCATGTTCTGCATGGAGCACTGGGTGTTATACGCAAATAATGAATCATGGAACACTACATCAAAAACTAATCATGTAATGTATGGTGATTAACATAACATAAAAAAAAAAGAAATCTCAATCTGGGAAGAGAAAGTAAATATTACTTACTTGTCTATTACTTACTTGTCCCAAACTACTAAAGCCAGACATTCTGTAAGGGATAGATTCCACTGAGGGGGACCGACTATCAGGTGAGACAAAAAGAAAACAAACAAACCTGGTGTGAAACTTGACATAGACCTAAAGTCTCCTCAGTCCCTACCTCTGACGTATCTAGGTATTTCTTTTATCTTCCAACTTTTGCCAGCAGTTTTCATGTGGCTGTGTAGGCTTCCTACTCACCTGACCACCAGGCTGCTACGCTGAGAACTGGGTCGTGGAGTGACTGGAAGAGAATCAAGTGAGGAATGAAGAGCTGCCATCCATGCTGTGCCCTGCCTTGCCTAGCCAACCTGTTACAAATGGGCATCTGGTTGTATGTTCTTCTCATATCATACACAAGATTAGGAAAATCTCATTATAGTCTCTGAGAGGAAACTACCCTCTATATGGGAAAAGGAGATTTATTCATCTCACGTAGATATCTGGGCAAACAAATGTTCTCTACCTGACTGTGAGGGAGAAGTAATGCCCACTGGTCGAGGTGTGGCCAACCTGCAAGGGAAAAAAAGATGAAGCTCTAAGCAGAAGTTAAGTGTCCCCTGAGAGGATCAATCAGATCATTGTTTATAGAAATAACAGCTTACTATCTGAGCACAAATTGCTTACTATCATGTATTACAGGTATCATCTCAAAATAAGGAGGCAAAGTTTCCATATGAGACTCCTTGGCTCTCTAACTAAGTGAAATCTTCTCTACTGCCTGTAATAGGAGAAATTTTGAAGTCCTCCTTTCTTCCTTCCCTCAGTGCCTTACCAAGTACTCTCAATTTTACATGTATCTATCTATCTGTTCATCCACTCATAAATCCATCATTCCTTCACTCCTGCCATCCTCTCATCCATCTCTCTAACAAGCATTTATTTAGTGTTTATACATCCTCGATCCTGAGATTACAAAGATAACTAGAATAGAGTTCCTATCTTTGAAAGGTTCACAGGCTAGTGGGAGAGACAAAAATAAATAAAAGCAATGTTTAAGTGTTATGATGGGTAGAGCAGAAGTACCGGAGCATGAAAGAACACCAGACTGTAACTTCTGTGAGTGCAGGAGCCATGTCTCTTAACCCACCAATACAGGGCTGAGGTAAAAAAACATTTAATAGTTGGCAGGTTACAGACTAACTGGTGATGTACACCCAGCACCTGGCATGGTACCTGATAAAAAGTAGCACTTAATATTTGTTGAATAAATGAATAATAGAACATCAAACTCTGCTGAATGAAGTCTTGACAGAAGAAGTGATATGTGAGTTGAATTTTGAAGGATGAGTAGGATTTCATAAGAGTGAGCATTACATTCAAGATTTCACTTCAGCCCTTTTCAGTGAGTAACTGGAGAAGTGAAAGATAAATTCACCAACCATTTCCTCCACCTTAGAGCCCACACAGGTGTTGCAGCCAAGAGTCAAAAAAGACAAGCAATTTTCAAACAGGGCTAGTATGGGGCCTGATAAAACTTACCTGCTTCCTTGGAACCAATTTGGAGATTCCTGTAGGTGAAAAAAATGGGAGTGAAGGAAGCTGCAGCTAGGATTAGGGTTCTAATCAATGAATGTTACTTGCTAGATAACTAAGCTGCAATGTCCTCTAGCTGTGGTTGCTAAGGTTCCCAGTAGGAGAAAAAAATAGCAATGTTTCCCTAGGAAATTATTAGCTTTGACGGAATGAAATTTTAGTTCCTTTTCATAAAAACACATTGGGAATCCCAAAGACTGATTTATGTGGGAAAATATGGAGAGTCTATGGGGGAGAGAAAGGAAAATGACAGGATAAAATGTGCTAGAATAGTTACAGCAGTAGGATCAATAGGAAAATCATATAAATACAAAGAACATTCTTAGGAAGAAAGAAACGCCTAGGAAATAGAGTTGGATTGGAGGAAGAGGAAGGGTCCTAAGGTGCCTTGGGATTCTTGAAGAGAAATTTTAAGTTACAACAGATGTCTCTTCAATAAGAGAGTTTCCCAAATGGTATGTCGTGACTTACTGATGTTTGAGAATGGGTTATCAGTGTGCTACATACTGATCCTTTCAGTCCTCCTAGCTCTTCTGTGGCCTTGACCATTTTATTACAGTGCACTTGTTGTATAAATATTATCAGTTATTTATGCCACGATGTGGAAAAAGTTAGGAAACATTTTCTATACAGCATCTAGTCAGCTAGATAGATGGGAAAAGTAGGAGAGAAAATAATAGTAAGGAAAACCTGTTTCATTTACCTTTAGAATGGCAAGACATTTCTTCAGTTCTCCATTTTCCTTCTTTAAGACTGACAGCTCTCTAGGCAAAAGATGGAAATAATCATCTCCAGTAGGTCAGTGGGATACAAACCCCAATTTTTATTGTTGTTGACATCTAGTTAATGCTTACAGAGAGATGCTTGTCCCTATACAAGGTATCTCTGTCAGAGATCTAGGGATTCAGTAGACAGAGGCAGAGTTTGATGGCCGGGAGAATCAGGTGGACAAAATAAGCAGTCACTGGGTATGATTTCAGATGAGTTTACATAGAGTTCCATTTCCTCTCCACACACACCCCTGGCCTGCTGCTGTCTGAAAACGTACATTAAGGATTCCATCTTTTGGCTTAAGATTTCCAAAATATGCTCTCCTAGAGGTAACATTTTATTTATTTTTTTTTTAAAGATCTTATTTATTTATTTGATAGAGCAAGGGAGCACAATCAGGGAGAGCAGCAGAGGGAGAGGGAGAAGCAGGCTCTCCACTGAGCAGGGAGCCCGATGTGGGACTCGATCCCAGAACCCTGGGATCATGACCTGAGCTGAAGGCAGATGCTTAACCACCCGAGCCACTGAGGCACCCCTAGAGGTAACATTTTAAATGCTATCTCTCATCTTTATCACTGAAAAGCTATGCCTGATTTCTCCAAAGAAGCAGTTTTTGACAGGGAAGTACAAGAGGAAAGCTATAAAGTGAGGAGGGCCCCTACAGGGAAGAAAGAGAAAAACAAAATGGGGATTGAGGGGACTAAAAATTCTGTACCCGATTTACCCAAGACAAACATAAACACATGCAACAATGTTCAGGCTTTGCAACCATAAGGAAATAAGGGCTACAGCTCCTCTGAAAGAAAAAAAAGCTCTCCGGTGATTTAATTTGTCACTTACATTTCCTGGTTGGTCACCGTCTGCTGTGCCTCCTGCAGGGCTGCTTCTAACTTTGTAATTCTATGCTTATAAAAGGCGATGAGGAGATCTGTTTGTTTCTTCTGGAAACTCCACACCTACCAGGGAAAAATAGATCTTTGACATATACCCCCATAACTCCTTTCCCCTTACTTCTGGCAACAAAGGGAAATCCGTCAATTCATCCTTTAATACTGGTCATTTTCTTCCAGAGCATCTGGCCTAATCCATGATTCCCCAAAACTAGAGGATTTGGCACTAAGGAAAGCCAAAGTTTCTCATTTCCAGGACAAAGACTTTTTAATATCTTAATGAGAATATTCTGGCACAGTAGAATGGTCCTTTAAAAACATAATCTTTCACCTTGAGCAAGAAGAGTGATACCAAAAAAATTTTTCAAGCTTATAACTGGTTCTGACCTAACTTGTCTATTATTAGTCTGGACTCAACTTCCACATTCCTAGCTATTACAAAACACTGGTAACCAATTTACTTTCCCCAAGGTATTCACACAGGGGCACTTGCAGGCTGTTTATGCCGCTACAGTAAAGGGCAAAGAAGCATAGAAGGAGATTACCTATTCCTGAATTTTATTTCTGGGCATGGGCAAATAATTTTATCTTTTGCTTTGTTTTACCATTTGATATACTAATGTGCCTTTCAGGGGATTACTGAATCAGAGCAAAAGTTAATATTTAGAAAGTGTTTTAGCTTTGTCAGGTTCTACTTTTGAATACACAGCAGTATTTATGTCTCATCTGCTTCCTCCCTACTCAGACTAGAAACCTTTTGTCTAAGGTCCTTCCCTAGATCTTGGTACTTTTGTCATAAACTTTTTGTTCGCCCTTAATTTCCAAGTTGCTTTTGCCACCTTACTATGGAATTGTTCTTAAAAGTTTATATAGGCTCTAGACTCTTTCCTTTCCAATCAAAAGCAAACTCAACTAATTCTAGTTACATAAGATTTCATTATAGTCTTCTTTAGTTTTTTTTAAAAAGTGGTTGTTTTCATAAAAATAAAATATGATCATTTAAAAAAATCTCAACAGTGCAGCTGCAGAAAAAGCCACTCAGAATCCCAGGAGTTACTTAAGGTGGCAAGGGGTTGTGGAGCAGTAGATGTTACAGATAGATGTAATGTTTAGCCAAGAGACAGTATCCCAAACATCTTAACCCATTCTTGGGAGCAGTTCGCAGCGAAATACGCCTGATCCTAACTTAATTTACTTCAAAGGTATTGGTAAACTCATTATCTACCTTTGACTCTCACAAACTATTGGTTTGTCTTACCTTTTTTTTGTCTTATCTATCTTTTATGAAACTGACTCCCTCATTTCATAGTATTTAAAGGTCTTAGTATTTTAAATTATATCTCAAGGTAATCATACAGTTGAGTAAAGGAAGTTTCTCTTTATAGAAGTATTCCACCTAAAAAATGAGCTAGGAATGACAGAATTAAATATTAGCATTTTGTAGCTCCTATTGAATTAATGGATCCATGTAAAGTTCATCATTGGCTACCATCACACAAAACAAGAGATGGAAGACTATTATGTACCTCTTGGTGGAGCACAACACTGCTATAAAATAGGCTTGCCTCCCACCCACCCCCAACCTCCCACCCACCCCCTGATTAAGGAAATACAAAGCACAGACAAGCATTATTAAATGACTCCACGAGGGTACAATGAACAAAATCCACACTGGGGACAACTCTATAGGACAAAAGACCATTTTCTTCAATAACAATAAAAAAAGAGGGACACCTGGGTGGCTCAGTGGATGAAGTGTCTGACTCTTGATTTCAGCTCAGGTCATGATCTCAAGGTCTTCAGATGGAGCCCTATGTCTGGCTCTGTGCTCAGCTGGGAGTCTGCTTGAGATTCTCCCTCTCCCTCTGCCCCTCCCCTGATGCACACACTCTTTTTCTCTCTCTAAAATACATAAATAAATCTTGGGGCGCCTGAGTGGCTCAGGTTAAGCGACTGCCTTCGGCTCAGGTCATGATCCCAGGGTCCTGGGATGGAGCCCCGCGTTGGGCTCTCTGCTCAGCAGGGAGCCTGCTACGCCCTCTCCCTTTGGCTCTGCCTACTTGTGCTTGCACGCTCTCTCTCTGTCAGATGAATAAATAAAATCTTTTTTTAAAAAAAGAGTTAACTATTTGGTCTTCAGAGTGTGGAAGTCAGGCATTCTAGGCACAGAGGTATGAAACTATATGGTGCATGAAAGAACTGCAAAGAACTAAATCTACCTTATAGATTAGATAATAAATAGCCTACATAAGAACTTATGTTGGTATATAAGATGTGAGGTGGTCATTGTGGATGTGATTGGAGACGTCAGGAGAAACCAGACCATTAAGAGAGCTAGGTGTCACTCTGAAAAATCTGAAATCATAGGTGATGAAAAGCCACCAAAGGGTCTTGAAAAGGCAGTCACATGTTCAGATTTATAATTGAAGTAGATTATTGTGGGGCTCAAAGAGAACAGATTTGAGCAGAAAAGACCCCTAAAAATGCTTCCTTATCAAAAGCAATTAGAGGACTGTTAATAAGATATCAGAGGTACCCACTCTGAATAGGAAAACCATAGCAGCCCACCAGGTGGGAAGTTAAGTTGTTTTCTGGGTTGTTTTTTTTAAGATTATTTATTTATTTATTTGACAGAGAGAGACACAGTGAGAGAGGGAACACAAGCAGGGGGAGTGGGAGAGGGAGAAGCAGGCTTCCTGCTGAGCAGGGAGCCCAATGCGGGGCTCGATCCCAGGACCCTGGGATCATGACCTGAGCCAAAGGCAGATGCTTACTGACTGAGCCACCCAGGCACCCTGGGAAGTTAAGTTTTGAGTTGCATAATTTGTGATCAAAGCAATATTACTTCTCACACTACAAACTCCTGCTCAGTAGTGATTTAAAAAAACCTCACGTATACTGATTCAGAAGTCCTAAATATTGACAGATTACCTCCTACTTCTCAGGTAAAATAATTTTAGACTAAATAAACCTTTCTTGTTCAAAGGCATCATTGATTATCTCAGTTGTTCAATTTTTTAATTCAAGTAAGGGATGAAGAACTGGTCTGGTCTATTGATGAGATCAGGCCTTGACCTGATTTTCTCAAATGGCATATGTGGTAATTACTTACGTATATGGTAGCAAAACATATGACCTCAAAGTCAGCAAACTACTGACCATGGCCAGCTGCCTGTTTTTGTAAATAAAGTCTACTGGAACACCATGACCATTTGTGTACATACTGTCTAGTGCTGCTTCTGTACTACAACAGCAGAGTTGAGTAGTTGCAACACAGACTGTATGGCCTGCAAAGCCTGAAATATTTACTGGCCTTTTAAGAAAAAGTTTATCAGGTTGCCTGGGTGGCTCAGTTGGTTAAGCGACTGCCTTCGGCTCAGGTCATGATCCTGGAGTCTCTGGATCGAGTCCCGCATCAGGCTCCCTGCTCACCAGGGAGTCTGCTTCTCCCTCTGACCCTCTCCCCTCTCATGTGCTTGCTCTCTCTCATTCTCTCTCTCTCAAATAAATAAATAAAAAATCTTTAAAAAAAAAAAAAAGAAAACATTTATCAGGTTGCCTGGGTGGCTCAGTTGGTTGAGCGTTCAACTCTTGGTTTTGGCTCAGGTCAAGATCTCATGGGTCATGATCTCATGGGTTGTGAGATGGAGTCCCATGGGATCTGCGCTCAGCAGGGAGTCTGCTTGACGATTCTCTCCCTCTGCCCCTCCCCCCACTGAAGCACATGCTCTCTCTCTGTAAAATAAATAAATAAATCTTCAGGGCGAAAAAAGAAGGGGCACCTGGGTGGCTCAGTCGTTAAATGTCTGCCTTCAGCTCAGGTCATAATCCCAGGGTCCTGGGATCGGGCCCCGCGTGGGACTCCCTGCTCGGCGGGGAGCCTGCTTCTCTCTCCTACTCCCCCTGCTGTGTTCCCTCTCTCTCTGTCTTTCTCTCTGGCAAATAAATAAATAAATAAAATCTTTAAAAAAATTAATTAAAAAAATTAAAAAAAAAAAGTTTATCAACCCCAACACTAAATTTATGAAAGTCTTTATATATCCATTTCTGTCTTTTTCTCTGAATTTTTTTTTTGTGAATTTATATCTTTCCCTCTTTTTCTTTTAATCTCTCCTATTTCCCACTCTATTCAATGTCCTACTTTGTCTGTTCTTCCTATTTATATTTATTTAATGGACATTGGGGTTAATTGTTCTTAATTTTAAGATGGATGGGCCCAAAGAATGGGAGAAAATGTATGCAAATCGGAGCACCTGGGTGGCTCAGTTGGTTAAGCGTCTGCCTTCGGCTCAGGTCATGATCCCAGGGTCCTGGAATCGAGCCCCGCATCCGGGCTCCCTGCTTGGCGGGAAGCCTGCTTCTCCCTCTCCCACTCCCCCGCTTGTGTTCCCTCTCTCTCTGTCTCTCTCTCTGTCAAATAAATAAAAAAAAATCTTTAAAAAAAAAAAAGAGTCGGTCAATTAACTGACTGTGCCACCCAGGCACCCCCTGATCATACCTATATTTAGAATGATTTCCTATCTTGGGCACCTGGATGGCTCAGTCGTTAAGCGACTGCCTTTGGCTCAGGTCATGATCCCGGAGTCCCAGGATTGAGACCAGCATCAGGATCCCCACTCAGTCAGGAGTCGGCTTCTCCTTCTGACCCTCCCCCCTCTTGTGCTCATTCTCTCTCTCACACACAAATAAATAAATAAAATCTTAAAAAAAAAAAAAAAAAAAAAAAAGGAATGATTTCCTGGCTTCAATACGGAGAACTGATATGAAAAGAAAAGACTGGAGGTCAAAAGATCTGTTAGGAAGCTACTACAATAATCCAGGATAGAAACAATGATGAATTGAACTAGAAGGCTGGGGATAAAGTAGAAAGATTCAAGGTTTTTTTTTTAAGATTTTATTTATTTATTTTGGCGGGGGAGGAAGTGCACTTGCACACAAGAGTGGGGGGAGGGGCAGAGAGACAGGGAGAGAGAATGTCAAGCAGACTCTGCGCTGAGCATGGAGCTCGACATGGGACTAGATCTCACAACCCTGAGATCATGACCTGAGCCAAAATCAAGAGTTGGATGCATAACCAACTGAGCCACCAAGGCACCCTGAAAGATTCAAGTATTTTAGACAGGCAGAGATAATATGATTTAACAATGGATTGGAAATGCAAAGAGAAGGGCGCCTGGGTGGCTCAGTCGTTGAGCGTCTGCCTTCAGCTCAGGTCATGGTCCCAGGGTCCTGGGATCGAGCCCCACATTGGGCTCCCTGCTCGGGGGGAAGCCTGCTTCTCCCTCTCCCACTCCCCCTGCTTGTGTTTCCTCTCTCGCTGTGTCTCTCTCTGTCAAATAAATAAAAAATCTTAAAAAAAAAAAAAAAAAGGAAATGCAAAGAGAAGAAGGAATCAAGAATGACTTATCGATTTTTGGTTTGGTCATTCTGTGGATGGCAGTTATTTACCATGATAGAAATAGAAAGAGTAGCCTATTCTGTGTGTACGTGAAGGGTGGGCCAGGTGGAGGGGGTGTTAAGAATACTGAGTTAAGTTTGGGACATATGGAATTAGTGAAAATATCAAGTCAGCAAATGGATATATGCCTGAAGTTGGTGGGGGCAGGGAGCACTCATTCATTCAGCAAAGATTTACTGAGTGCTTCCTAGGTAGCTAAACTGTGATCTTTGCATGGGATACAATGATGAACAAAACAAAGCCAGTCTCTGCCTCTGTGGAGCTTACAGTCTATGGAACATATAATAAACACCTCAAAAATTACAAATTATCCAAGTGTTATTAAGGAAACAAGAAGGTTTCTAGGACAGGGGCACCTTGGTGGCTCTTGATTTCAGCTCAGGTCACGATCTCAGGTCCTGGGATGGAGCCCTGATTCAGGCTCACTGGTCTGCTTCTTTCCTTCTCCCTCTTCGTCTGCCCCTCCCTCCACTCTCACGCTCTCTCTCCCTCTCTCCCTAAAATAAATAAATAAATCTTAAAAAAAAAAAAAGGTCTCTAGGACAGAGAATAAAGGGGAGGTACCCATTTTAAATACAGCAGTCAGAGAAGGCTCCATTTAAGCTGAGATCTTTACTGGACATAATAGAATTGGAAGTGATCCCTATGTCGATGATAACTGAAGCATGGGAGTGAATGAGATTATCCATGGAGAGTGTAAGTGTCTAGTATAGAACCTGAGAAATATAACTATTCAAGAGATGGACAGAGGAAGATAAATACAAAAGAGAGAAAGAAGTTGGTTACAATAGCCAAAGAAAGAATATTTTAAGGGGGAGAGAGTGGGCCTAGACTGCTGCTAAGAAATCAAGTACAGTAACAACAACAAAAAAGTATCCATTGGGTTTGATAACAAGGAAGCTGTTAATATCCTTAGCAAGAGCAATTTCAGTGACATAGTCTAAATGAAGCCAGACTGCAGAGGGTCTGGGAGGTGAAGAAGTGGACAGAATGTAGACACATACCTACCAATGCAATCCAATGTGTTTCTCTTTCTCAAGACTCTCCACAAAATGCTTTTGTGAGTGTCATCAATAATCCTCAGGTTGCCAAATCCAGTCCTCCCTCCTTTGCCCTCATCTTCATGTCTCAACAGCATTTGACCCAGCCGGTCATTTCTTCCTTCCTGAAACATTTCCCTTTCTTAGTTTCTGTGATACCATACTCTCCTTGCTTCCACTCACTCACTGCTACTCTTTGCTAACTTCTCTTCCTCCTCTACCTGATCACTAAATGTTGAAGGGGCTCCTTCCCTGGGTGATCTCATCCAGTCCCAAGGCTTTAAAAACAATTTATATCCTAATGAGTTCCATATTTATATCTCTATCCTTGACCTGTGTCCTGAGCTTCAGAATAGTAACTTTATCCACCTTTGTGATTTCTCCTCCTGGAGCCCTAACAAGCATCTGTAACCTAATACATCCAAAATGGTATTTTCCCTCAAAAGGTCTTTTCAGCCTTGGTAAAGAGTATAATCATCCTGGGGCGCCTGGGTGGCTCAGTCGTTAAGCGTCTGCTTTCGGCTCAGGTCATGATCCCAGGGTCCTGGGATCGAGCCCCGCATCGGGCTCCTGGCTCAGCGGGAGACCTGCTTCTCCCTCTCCCACTCCTCCTGCTTGTGTTCCCTCTCTCGCTGTCTCTCTACCTGTCAGATAAATAAATAAAATCTTTAAAAAAAAAAAAAGAGTATAATCATCCCATAAATTTGTCTTGTTTTGCTCAAGACAAAAACCCAAATGTCTTCCTCAAATCCTTTCTCTTTCTCATCTTCCACATTCAAATCAACAATGGTTCTACCAGTTCTTCCTAGAAAACATCTCAGATTTGATTACCCCTCTCCATTTCTATTGCTACCATTTTAGCTCAAGAAGTCTTACTTAGATTTCTCCCATAGCCCCTTACGTGGTCTCCCTGCTTCTACTCTTAACTTCTCTACGGTCCATTCTCCACTCAGCAGCCAGATTCCCTTTTAAAATTATATATCAGATAATGCCATTTCTGTGCTTAAAACCCTTCAATGGTGTCCACTGTCACTTAGAAGAAAATCTAAATTCCTTACCATGGCCTACAAGTCCCTATATATAGGTTCAAGCCTCTCTCTCTGACCTCACCTTGAACCATTTCCACCTCCCTCCCAGCCTTAATGTGCATTCATTCATTTAACAAACATTTCTTATTCACTTAATTTGTGCCAGGTACCTCATTAGCCATTGGGCAATACAAAGTTGATACCTGCCTTTCAAAAGTTTCGGTTAAGGGAGAGAAACAGACATAAGAACAAATAAATTAAAACACTTTTGCAGAGGTAAGAAAGAGCAAGGGTTATAGGATTACAAAGGACAGTGCAAAAATCTGCCTACAGGAATCAGGGAAGGCTTTACTGAAAAAGGAACAATTACTGGATGCATTTGAAAGATGACTAGTTATGGATAAGGGTGCAGTCTATGACCTGGGATTAGAAGAAAGCTTACAGGTCTATAGGAGGCTCTCTAATCCCCAAAGATACTTAGATAGTTTTATCTAGAGGTGAGTAAAGATTTCAAAACAGGAAGTTTTAACTATTGGCCATGGAGTAGTACAGCAGAAAAATGCCCTTGGCAGGTCATTACAGAGATCTGGGATGATTAAAACACAAGTGGATATTTAGATCAATATGCCATTCAATCATTTAATAATTTTTGAGTGTCTATTACATATTAAGAACTATCCAAAGAGCTGGGTATATAACAACAAACAAAACCTACCAAATCTCTGAATTTATGGAGCCTACATTCCAGTGCAGGATTCAGACAATAAATAAGTATATAATGTTAGAGAGAAGAGCTATGATGAAAAATAAAGCAGGGTAAGAATTAGACAGTGCTGGGGCTACCATTTGATATATGAGAGTCAGTAAAGGTCTGACTGAGAAAGAAAAATCTGAGCCGAGGCCTGAATGAGGCAATCTAGATATTATTTGGATCAGTTTTTCAACTTCACAGACTAGGAAAACACATTTTCAGACATTGCTGACTTCACCAAATTGGCCCTTCACTAAAGTGATGATTAACTGACACTTTCCATTTATTTTATCTTGATTATTTGACCATGTGTAATTGGTCTCTTGATTAGGCAGGTTAGAATTCAGACTACATATAATTTCTCTACTGATCATTAGCTAATCCTGAGTTTAGTTATTAACCAAAAGTCTGCTCTTTCTCTTGCTCATGTGACCTTGTTTACATTTCTCCTTGAGTCTCAGCTAGATTTTATCTCCCTATAATGTTAAATAATATCTCAAATATGATGGCTCACCCAAGCAACTAAAAGCAGAATGCAGTGAAAGCTTTAATTCCCCTTCCTCTATTTCCAGAGTTAGGATTGAAGGGTGAGACACCAACAAAAAATTAAATCTACTATCTTCAGCCAGAACATGACAAAGGATCATCTTCACATTAAGGAAAGGACTACTCTTCTAAGAATGAGAAGTAAGAGTACAGAAGAAAAAACAGTGATAAAATTTCTCAAGAAACACGCCAAGATAGAAATCCCATTAAGCTATAAAATAATCTCAGTGGAGAACTGGAGAGTGGAAGGAGAAAACCAAAGTTTTTACAATTTGGGAACTCTCAAATGGTTATTCTGTCTTCTTTCCACTTCCTACCACATTCCTATTGATCTTGACCAAGTCAACGGTATGCAAATATATGATGCATCAGGAAAGAAAAATATTTTCTGAAATTCAGGCAACCAATTCTAAACACGAAAATAATTAAATATATATGCATTACTAAAAAAGGTTACTGAAAAATGAGAATGGGGGACAAGAAATTCCATCTTGAACATAGGTCTTTAAGCAAAATTTGAGAGCTAGCCCACTAAATCCACTGACTACAGGGTCAGGCCTATATATCCAAAGCAATTTTTAGAAGATTCATTAGATTGCACAGAAAGATGATAAAGCTCCTAGGACCTTCTTTATTCTTTTTTGGGGGTGGGGGGGAGGACCTGAGGGAGAGGGAGAGAGAGAATGTTAAACAGGTTCCATGCCCAGTGTGGAGCCAGATGTGAGGCTTGATCTTACAATCCTGAGATCATGAGCTGAGCCATTATCGAGAGTCAGACACTTAACCAACTGAGCCACCCAGGTATCCCTAGAGCCTTCTTTATTCTTAAAAATTACTTAATAGAACCAAGAAGTATAAGGCAAGATATCAGCTACATAGTGGTTTTTACAGTCTATCACAGGTTTTGGGTCAGTAAAAAAGTTAACTGTTGAGATTTGTATCATTAGGGAAGAAAGCAAATGAACAGTCAATTCTCTCCATTGTGTACAAATACAAAAATACTGTGTACAAATAAATCAAAGAGAATCTTTGATTTAAAAAAAATAAGATGCAATTAGAATTTGCCTGGTGAATCTGATTTTCTTCATTTTTGTTCCTCATACCTGAGAGATGTGACTAAAATACTGCAAAGCTGTCTCCACAGGGCTTTTGAAGTATATCTTCTCCTGAGGTTTCAGCTATGAAGAGATTAAGACAAACATTGAGCATATCCACAATGGAATGAAATAAGATACTGACAAATATGGCAAAGGCTGTATCACTCTTTCTAAAGCATCTGGTGTTATTCCACTATGAGAAGTATGAGGAAGCTCACCACTGTCCTAGGAGATGTCAATTTTATGTTCTAATCCTCCTTACCTCATGCTTCTATAGCAGCCTCCACAAATAATTCTATCTGTTGTTTAACCCCTTCCCCCTTTTTTACAATTGCTATCTGTGAGTTTTGTTTCTTTTCTTTCTTTTTTTTAAATTTCAGTGCTTAGTCACTCATTAACTGTACTCCTTGTATACTTCCTACAGACCAGGAATGGGATAAGATGGTTTGTGGCAGGGGGAGAAAAACTTACATTATTAGAAAGAGCCAGATGTTTGCAGGCAGTTCCACAAACAGCACATTTTTCTAGGGGGAAAGAGAAAAAAAGTTTGGTTCTTATGGGCAAGAGATAAGATCTTCCTAAAGTACATGGTAACAGTCAAGTAGGCTAGCAAGAAACAGGTTCTTACTGAATTTAGGATATTTTTGTACTATAAAAGGACATCATCTTGAGCTCTGTTCTCAAAATCAGTATTTCCAAACTTGTATGTTGATGACAAGTACGGCTTTCACACTGTAGATCTACCCATCTCCTCTTTTTTTAAAAAAGATTTATTATCTATTTTGAGAGAGAGAGAGTGTGCACACGTTGGGGGAGGGGCAGAGGGAGGGAGGGAGAGAGAGAGAGAGAGAGAGGGAGACAGACTCTTCAGCAGACTGCCCACTGACCTGGGAGCCCAACATGGGGCTTGATCCCAAGACCCTGAGACCATAACCCAAGCCAACACTTAATTGACTGAGCCACCCAGGCGTCCCTACCCATCCCCTCTTTATGAATTCCCAGTTTTCTTCTGCAGATGAGGGGGCAGCAAAAGTACTAGAGTAAACTTATGACAGTACTAGGAAGAACACAAGAGTACCAATGGTTTCAACTGTAGGTTGCTCTTTTTTTTCCCCATCTACCTGACAGTAGGCACACTGTAGATACTATAAGAAACTCCCCAATTATTCCTGCCCTGTTCTCACTTTGTTAATATTCCTGGAACTTGCTTTGAAGCTCTCCTGCTCTCATTCTCTAATTAACCCAATCTGAAAGATGTAAAAATTAAAATTCCTAATCTTTCTCTAAATTTTAGTAGTGGTGCTGGTTATTGATTAAGATAAATGCCACATCAAGAGAAAACATCACATGACATAGGCTTCACTGAGACAAACCTCTCCAAGGTGAGCTGCTGTTACCATAGTAAACAGTTTTGTTACTTTAGCAGGTAAGTTAAAAGGGTCACGAGATCCATATAAAGAAAAAAAGCTTCTCCAGAGGCTAGTAACCTCCCTCTTCTTTCCTTGAGGACTAAAGGTTTTTCCTAGTCTTCCCTCCATATTATTGCCAGATTGAGCTAGCAAGTACAAAATACAAAACAAAGAAACTTCCCCAGCTCTCTATCACCTGCAGTTGATAAAGTTCAGGCTCTTCAGTCTTGTAGATAGAACTTTCCATCATCTGGCCATTGCCTACCTCTCTAGCCTCATCTCTTAACCATTTCTTACTTTATTCTCTATGCTTTACCAATCCTAATGGTGTGTAGCCCCCTGCATTATGGGTTTATAAGGGTTTATAATGTGGTATGCCTTTATACATACTGTTCTCTTAAACTAGAATGATCTTCCCTGCCTTATCCACTTGGCAACTCCAGTTTATTATTCAAAACTCTACTGAAGCAACAGCTCTTCTATGAAATCTTTCCCTGATCAAAGCACCCTATCCTAAGTCCCTCTTCTGGGCTATTTCTATACCTTGTATGCATTTTAGCATGAAAAAAAAAAACCTTAAATTCAAGTCTCATTTCTAAGACTTAATAGCTGCAAGAAGTTGGTCAAATCACTTATCCTATCTGAACTATTCCTCATTTGTAAATGGGTCTACTAATAACTACCTCCTGGGACTGTGGTAAGGATACATAAAATTCATACATGTGGAAAATACTTTTTATTTTTTTTTAAAGATTTCTTTCTTTATTTTAGAGAGAGAGAGAACACGAGCGGGGACAGGGGCAGAGGGAGAAGGAGAGGGAGACAAGCAGATTTCCCGCTGAGCAGGGAGCCCAATTTGGGGCTCAATCCCAGGACCCTGAGATCATGACCTAAGCCGAAATCAAGAGTTGAACGCTCAACCGACTGAGCTATCCAGGCGCCCCTGGAAAATGCTTTTTATTTTATTTTTTTAATATTTTATTTATTTATTTGAGAGAGAGGGAGAGAGAGAGAGAACACCAGTGGGGTGAGGGGCAGATGGAGAAGCAGACTCCCCGCAAAGCAGGGAGCCCGACATGGGGCTTGATCCTGGGACTCCGGGATTATGACCTGAGCTGAAGGCAGATGCCTAACTGACTGAGCCACCCAGGCTCCCTGGAAAATACTTTTTAAATTGCAAATGTATCACTACCACCACCACCACCATTATCATCTTCATCATCATCATCATTTCTAATCAAATTGATTTCACAGGCTAGACCACTTCCCATCAGAAATGACTCTTGTTATCAACCAAATTTTCCCCAATTCCTATTCATTACACTTATTTTTTTCTCTATTCTCTAATTAGTCCGATAACCTTGTGGCTTTCCCTGTCACAGGTCTTAAAACACTGACAAGTACTTTTGGTGTTCAAGTAGTAGATATTCCATTTGCTAAATTATTCTTTATTAATGGGTGCCTCAAATTTCCATAATCAACGGCTTCCTACTGTATCCATACTAACTTTGGCCCAATATGTGATTTTTATCCCAAGTCACACAGAGAAATGGCTAATCATTATTTCTAGATTAAAAACATTTTTGCCTGAATCTGAAAACAGTTAAGGCACTCACCCAGAGTCACACACTTTTTACAGAAAATATGGCCACAGCTGGTGACAAAGAAATGGTCCCCCTCTTTTCGGAAACACTGGTTGCAGTGAAACCAATCCATTCTGGAACAGACAAAGAGAAAGAGGAAAAATAACCTGGAGCATAATATAATTATAGCTGTTCCAAAATCTATGTAACAATGTTTGCTTAGCTTCTGTTATCTTTTGGGGATATAGGCACTATTATTGTGGGTATTCCAGTTGGTTATACAGAAGTACATACACCTCTGAAGTGAAAAAAAGCAGACCACAAACTATGTTATACCATTTTTAAAGAAGAAAAAATACATATATATTTAGAAAAGTAATGGGACAATGAGATTTTTTTTTTGAATGGTGAGATGATGTGTGTGTGTGTGTGTGTGTGTGTGTGTGTGTGACCTTTACATTTTTTATTGTTTTCCAAGTTTTCTGGATTAATTCATGTACTAATTTGTAATCAGAAAAAAAAATCTTAAAAAAAAAACAAACCCATCCATTTCTTTCCTAATAGTTCCCTGTGATACAGTGAGGTGGAGCAAGGAGGAAATAGTGGACCAAATAATAGATCTCATATTAGCCACTCGGGACATATTTTATCTAAGGGAAACATGGTTTGTGAATGATAATGTTGCCTCAGCTTGTACACTTTCCCTTCTACTCTACAGACACTCAGAATCATAGATCTGGAAAGGGCTTCAAAAATCATTTAACATTTTGTCCAATCCCATCATTTTTCAAAAGATATACTAGATGCTCACTGAAATTCAATGACTTGTCCGAAGTTCCATCTTTAGTTAACATCAGCTCTAGGATTAGAACTCAAGTCTTCTTACTCCCTGTGTCAGGCTCTTGCTACCACATCAAGTAAGGCTTTGTGTTAGAGATGGCAACCATACATCCTGTATTTTCTGCCAATACTAATCCCATCCATATAATTGGTGAGATACATAATTATGTAAATGTGACTTTGTAAGATTTTTAAATGAAGAAATTGACATAATAAAAAAACTCACGTTTTAACACATTAAAAAAACGTAAGTGAGCTGAAACATATTGAGCTGTAATTAGTTCATACATATAATGAATTCACGTTTCGTTCCATGAATATGTTATTTAAGAATATAATATCTATTAGTTTGATTTCCTTGAAAATTACATTAGGAAAATAACCCAAACAGAAGGTAATATTTTCTTCTCCACCTAAGTCTTTTCTTTAAAAAGAGTTTTTAAGTAGCTTATGGAGAGGTTCACTAAAAGAATGATGGCTAGTTTGCACCACACTTTAACATTTTTGTCACAAAAAAGATTCACAATAAAAACTTGCTGAATAATCAGTTCAATGCAAAGGCATTATACACGGCCATGAGCTTTAGATTTCGATTTATTGCTCACAATACACTAACTTCTACCAGGAGGTGAGTCTGAAGAACTACTGAAAAGGCCCCACTATATATACCCTGCTTTGTATAAGGGCAGCGACAACAGTGTTAATCAAATGAGTTGTCCACAGGAAACCCCTTACAAGAAGGGCAGTTAAGGGCTTGTGAGGGCAAGACTTGCGGGACTTCCAGAGGTGATGGCGATTTAGTAGTCTCACGACCAGTAGTTCTTTTCTAGCTACATTCTCTACCCGCTTGGCCGCCACGATCTCAGAGGCCCTGGGATCTCACCGAAATCATCCAGTTCTCCTCACGAAGAGCTGCAAATGGCGGGAAAATACACAGCAAGGCTAGCACCAGCCAGAGGTAAGAGGCTGGGAGTGGCCGCGACGGCTCGTGAGAGGCGTGGGCGGGGCTCGAGCTGGGGGCTGAATGGGCGGGGCCTGGGGCGTGCGTGAGGCGTGGGCGGAGCCCACGGCCGCGTACTGAGCGGGAAAGTTGGGCTCGCGGGAGCTGGCGAGAGGCAAGGGTGCCCCTACTTGGTAGTTGAGGAAAATTTACCCCGTTTAAGAATGGGAACAAATGAGGCATATGGCCTAATGCCATACAAGTTACTGTGGAAACAAGGTAAGAGTAAACCTAATAATGTTCCTATAGATAATAACACACTAGAAAAATGTGGTCACAGAGCAGATGAAAATTTCAACCAAACATTTTTTAGTGAGGTAAAATAATGGATGTTTTGAAAGAATAGCATAAATCAGAAAAAAAGCTAAAAAGTGATATGGATAGAGAACATATTAAATAAGAACCAACAAATCTCAGGAAAAAAATTTATAACTTTTTTCAGAAATAAAAGAATGAGAAAGCACAATTAATGGCTGAAAGGAGAATAGTTTTTCTTTAAAAAAAAGGTAAAATGTTTTAAGAGAAAGTGATAGATACAGAAAACAAGCAAAAGAGATTTTACACACACACACACACACACACACACATTTATTCCTCCAAGGAAAACCAGAGAGCAATGTATTGGAACAAACATTTAAAACAAAATTTGGAACAAATTTTCCTGAAATAAAATAAGACTTAAGTCTACATATCTAAAGGGCATACCATATATAGGAGAAAACTGACCCAGAACAGTCAAAACCAAAACATTTTTTTAAAAGATTTTATTTATTTGAGAGAGAGAGAGCATGAGAGAGAGAGAGAGATCACGAGCTGGGGGAGGGGTAGAGGGAGAAGCAAGCTCCCCGCTGGGCAGGGAGCAGGACATGGGACTCCATCCCAGGACCCTGGGGTCATGACCTGAACCGAAGGCAGATGCTTAACCAGCTGAGCCACCCAGACGCCCAAGACCAAAACATTTTCTAATAAAATGATTGGTCTTAAAGAAAGACCCCTATGAACATACAGACAGAAAGTACTAGTCTCTTATAAGGGGAAGAAAAGTATATTGACATCAGACTTCTTTCTCTACAGCAGCACTTTATTCTAGAAGCAATGAGGCAGCATTTTCAAGATTTTCACAAAGAAAATATGATCCAAGAACTTTGTTTCTCCTTACATTGTGTTCAAGTATAAAGACTGCTGACAAAAAATGTGAACATGAGCTTTCCACTAAGCAGTGGTTCTCAAACTTTTTGGCCTCAGAACTCCTTTACCTTTTAAAAATTATTGAAGACCCTCTTCCCAAAAAACCTTTGTTTATGTGGATTGTATCTATCAGTATTAATGGTATTGGCGATTCAAACCAAGACATTTAAAAAGTATTTATTAATTCATTTGAAAACAATAATAATAAGCCCATTAAGTAGTAATATAACCTATGAAAAAATTATATTTTCCAAAATAAAAACTAGTGAGAAGAGTGGCATTGTTTTACAGTTTTATGATCTCTTACTATCTAACTTTATAGAAAGCAGCTGGGCTTGTGCATCTGCTTCTACATCCATTCTGTTGCAATATGTTGTTTTGGTTGAAATGTGTGAAGAAGATCTGGGCTCACACAAAAATTTAATTAGAAGAGGCAATAGTATTTTAATAGCCTATTCAGGTAATTGTGAAAATTTTTCTTTGACACTCCACCAAGGTTCAAGTGGGAGTTTGTTAAAAGCTAGTTGTGATGTGGGATCTAACACCCTATTAATGAATGTGTAACATCTTATGTTAAACCAAACCAGTCATTTAGAAAATATTGGTTCACTGAGTTATACACATTGACATATTTCATTATACAATAATAAATATTGACACATTTTATTATATAATTTTTAAAAATTATTTTTGTTAATATTACTACCTATTTCATTAGAAGAATCTTTGAATATTGGGAAGTTGTCAGGCTCACAGTTGCAGATACAAGTTTTCCAAAATTCTAATTTTTGTCTGAAAGCTTAAATTTTATCATTGGCAACAAATACTGTCACTGTTTTCCTTGAAGTGACAGCTCATTTTGTTTATTTTTGAGAAAATGTCTACCAAATACCTGTCAGAATAACTATAGTTTGTTAGTTGTTCTTTCAAGTAAAAATGGTGTTCCATAAAATAAGTGATTAGTTCAGCTCACAACTCAAACCATCACATAAATGGCTTTTCTAAATATAATCTTAATTCTACTCAAATATTCTGGGTCATAGAAAAAGGAGACTTTTAAAATTTTCTTATGATCAGGCTCCCTGCTCAGTGGGGAGTCTGCTTTTCTCTCTCAAATAAATAAATAAAATCTTTTAAAAAAATAAATACATTTTTTATGAAATGAACTTAACATTGATAGCAAAAAATGAAAAAGATTGCATACACACATAAAACAACAGAACTGTCTTACTTGAGAATATGGATACAAAGATCTTTAAATAAGATATTAGCAAATAGAATCCAACAACACATTTTAAAAAGTATACATTATGACCAAGTGATGTTCATTACAGGAATGAAATAATGGTTCCATATTAGGAAATCCATGAATGTAATTTATAATAATATTTCTAATAAGAAATATCATGATCATCTCCATGGTTGCCATAATGCTGTAACATTTGTCATAATTCACATCCATTTCTGATTTAAAATCTCATTGAAGTAGAAATCAGTGGATGTTTCCTTAACATGATTAAAAAATGTGTGTGTGTGTGTGTGCATGTGTGTGCATACATATGTGCACAAAAGCCAGAGTCTCTTTTTTTTTTTTTTTTAAGATTTTATTTATTTATTTGACAGAGAGAGACACAGCAAGAGAGGGAACACAAGCAGGGGGAGTGGGAGAGAGAGAAGCAGGCTTCCCGCTGAGCAGGGAGCCCGATGCGGGGCTCGATCCCAGGACCCTGGGATCATGACCTGAGCCGAAGGCAGACGCTTAACGACTGAGCCACCCAGGCGCCCCAAAAGCCGGAGTCTCTTATGGTTTGTCTCTCTCTCTCTGGTTTCATCTTGTTTCATTTTTTCCTCTCTTCCCCTATGATCCTCTGTTTTGTTTCTTAAATTCCACATATCAGTGAGATCATATGATAATTGTTTTTCTCTGATTGACTTATTTCACTTAGCCTGTAGTTCCATCCACGTCAATGCAAATGGCAAGATTTCATTTTTGATGGCTGTATAGTATTCCATTGTGTATATGTGTATAGATGTGTGTATACATATATATATATATACCACATTTTCTTTATCCATTCATCTGTCGATGGACATCTGGGCTCTTTCCATAGTTTGGCTATTGTGGACATTGCTGCTCTAAACATTGGGGTGCAGGTGCCCCTTCAGATCACTACATCTGTAAATACCCAGTAGTACAATTGCTGGGTCATAGGGTAGCTCTATTTTCAACTTTTTGAAGAACCTCCATACTGTTTTCCAGAGTGGATGCACCAGCTTGCATTCCCACCAACAGTGTAGGAGGGTTCCCCTTTCTCCGCATCCTCGCCAACATATAGAAAAATTAACTCTGCTTAAATGACTGAGCCACCCAGGTGCCCCTCAATAGTTCTTTCATTTTTGTTGCTGACTAGTATTTCACTTTACTTCATTTCACATTTCACTTTATACTGAGCAGTATGTATATACTACAATTTGTTTATCCATTTATCTGTTGATGGACATTTGAGTTGTTTCCAGTTGGGAGCTATTACAAATAAAGCTGCTATAAATGTTCATGCACAAATCTTTGCACCTATGCTCTCTTTTCTTTGGGTAATTTCCTAGAAGCTGAATGGCTAGATCATGTAGTAGGTGTGGTAAGTATATGTTTAACTTTTGAAGAAACTGCCAAACTTCTCCAAAGAGGTTGTACCATTTTACATTCCCACCAGCAATGTATGAGAATTTCGGGTACTCCATGTTATTGCTAGCACTTAGTATGTTCAGTCTTTTTAATTTTAATGATTCTAATAGGTATGTAGTAGTACCTTATTGTGGTTTAATTTGTGCTTTCCTCATGACTAATAATGGGGAACATCTTTTCATGTGCTTATTTGCCATTTGTATATATATTTTTGGTGAAGTGTCCAAATCTTTTGCCCATTTTTAATTGTTTTTTTTTTATTATTGATTTTGAGACTTCTTCATATATTCTGAAGAAACTCCTTCATCAGATATATGCCCAGTTTGTGGCTTGTCTTTTCAGTCTCTCTTAATAGTGGTTTTTGAAAAGTAGGTTTTATTTTTGATAAAGTCCAGTTTATCAATTTGTTCTTTTATGGAGCATTTTTTGGTGTCATATCTAAGATATCTTTGCCTAACCCAAGGTCACAAAAAGTTTCCCATGTTTTCTTCTAGAAATCTAAACTATATAGTTTTGAATTTATATTTAGGAATATGCCTCATTTCAAGTTAATTTTTCTATATGGTATGAGGTATGGATTAAAGTTCTTTCATGTGTATGTGTGTGTTGTTTTGTTTTTGTTTTCTGCATGTGGACATCCAGTTGTTCCAGAACCATCCATTGAAAAGATTATCTTTCTCAACTTAATTGCCTTTGTCAAAAAATCAGCTGTCTATACAAGAACAATTCCATTTATGATAGGACCAAAAATAATAAAATACTTGGGAATAAATTTAACCAAAGAGGTGCAAGACTTGTACATGGAAAACTACTTAACATTGTTGATAATTCTACCCAAAGCAATACACAAATTCAATACAATCCCTATCAAAATGCCAATGGTATTTTTTGCAGAAATTGAAAAGCCCATCCTAAAATTCATATGGAATTTCAAAGGATCCGGAATAACCAGAACAATCTTGAAAAAGAAGAAAGTTGGAGAACTCACATTTCCCAATTTCAAAACTTACTACAAAGGTAAGTGGTGCTGGCATAAGGGTAAACATATGGACCATGGAATAGAATTCAGAATCCAGAAATAAACCCTCACATCAATGGTCAATTGATTTTCAACAAGGATGCTAAGACCATTCAATAGGGGGAAAGAATAATCTTTTCAGTAAATAGTGCTGGGAAAACTGGATATGCACATGAAAAAGAATAAAGTTGGACCCTTACCTTATGCTATATACAAAAATTAACTAAAAATGGATCAAAGATCTAAATGTAATAGCAAAAACTATGAAACTCTTAGAAGAAAATATAAGGGAAAATCTTCATGGCCTTGGATTTGGTGGTGCTTTCTAAATATGACAAAAACACAAGCAACAAAAGAAAAAAATGAATAAATAGTACTTTATTAAAATTAACTTCTTTGTATCAAAGAACACTATCAAGAGAGCAAAAAGGCAATCCACAGAATGGGAGAAAATATTTGCAAATGATATATTTGATAAAGGTTTAATATCCAGAATATATAAAAAACTTCTACATCTCAACAACTAAAAGACAAACAACTCTGTTAAAAACAGAGCAGGGCCCCTGGGTGGCTCAACTGGTTAAGCATCCAACTCTTGATTTCAGCTCAGGTCACGACCTCGGGGTCACGAGATCAAGCCCCGCATTGGGCTCTGTGCTCAGTGTGGAATCTGCTTGGGATTCTCTCTCTCTCCCTCTGCCCCTCCCACACTCCCTCCCCCGCTCGCTCACTCTCTCCCTAAATAAATAAATAAAGTCTTTAAAAAAAACAGCAAATGATTTAAATAGATATTTCTACAAAGAAAAGATACAGATGGCCAATAGACACATGAAAAAAATGCTCAATATCATTCCTCATTGTAGAAATGAAAATCAAAACCGCAATGAGATACCATTTCACTTCTATTAGGATGACTATAATTTTTTTTTTTAAAAAGTGGTTAAAACTATGTGTTTTATTTTTTTTATTTATTTATTTTTTAAAGATTTTATTTATTTATTTGCGAGAGAGAGAATGAGAGACAGAGAGCACGAGAGGGAAGAGGGCAGAGGGAGAAGCAGACCCCCCGCTGAGCAGGGAGCCCGATGCGGGACTCGATCCCGGGACTCCAGAATCATGACCCGAGCCGAAGGCAGTCGCTCAACCAACTGAGCCACCCAGGCGCCCCAGGATGACTATAATTTTTTAAAAGGAAAACAAGAGTTGGGGAGGATGTGGAGAAATTGAAACCCAGGTATGTTACTGGTGAGAATATACAGTGATGCCTTTGCTGGAAAACAGTCTGGTGATTCCTCAAGAAGTTAAACATAGAACTGCCTTACCATGACCCAGCAATTCCATTCCTAGGTATACGCCCTGAAGTATCAAAAACAGGGACTCAAGGGGCGCCTGGGTGGCTCAGTCATTAAGCGTCTGCCTTTGGCTCAGGTCATGATCCCAGAGTCCTGGGATCGAGCTCCACATCGGGCTCCCTGCTAGGCGGGAAGCCTGCTTCTCCTTCTCCCCCTCGCCCTGCTTGTGTTCCCTCTCTTGCTGTGTCTCTCTCTGTCAAATAAATAAATAAAATCTTAAAAAAAAAAAAAAACAGGGACTCAAACAGACACTTGCACATCAATGTTCACAATATTAATGAAGCATTACTCACAACAGCCAAAAGGTGGAAACCACACAAGTGTCCATCAACAGATGAATGGATAAACAATGTGCTATACCCATATAGTGGAATATTATTCAGCCACAAAAAGGAATGAAGTTCTGATACATCCCACAACATGAAGAAAACTTGGAAACATGCTAAGTGAAATGAACCAGGCGTAAAAGGATAAATATTGGGACGCTTGGGTTATTCAGTCAGTTAAGCATCTGCCTTCAGCTCAGGTCATGATCCCAGGGTCCTGGGATTGAGCCCCAGGTTGGGCTCCCTGCTCAGCATGGAGTCTGATTCTCCCTCTCCCTCTGCCCCTCCACCTGTTCCTTCTCTCTCTCTCTCTCTCAAATAAATTTATCCAAGAGAGAGAGTGAGAGAAATATTTATTCGAGAGAGGGGGTAAGAGAGTGTGTGCACATGAGTGGGGTGAGGGGCAGGAGAGAGGGAGAAGCAGACTCCATGCTGAGCAGGGAGCCAGACGTGGAGCTCAAACTGAGCTGAAGGCAGATGCTTAACAGACTGAGTCACCCAGGTGCCCCAAAATAAAATCTTTTTTGTAAAAAGGACAAATATTGTATGATTCTGCTTATATGAAATATCTAGAATAGTCAAATTCATAGAGAAAGTAGATTAGAAGTTAGCATGGACTGGGAGGAGAGAATTGGAGTTATTGCTTAATGAGTACAGAATTTGTTTGAGGGGGTGAAAAATTCTGGAACTAGAGGTGATGATTGCACAACATTGTGATGACACAGTTTTAAAAAGAATACCACACAGGGGCTCCTGCATGGCTCAGTCAGTTAAGAATCCCACTCTTGATTTTGGCTCAGGTCATGATCTCAGGGTTGTGAGATAGAGCCCTGCATCAGGCTCTGTGCTCAGTCCAGAGTCTGCTTGTCCCTCTCCCTCTGCTTCTACACCTGCTTGTGTTCATGTGCTCTCTCTCTAAAATAAATAAAATCTTAAAAAAAAAAAAAAGAATACCACATAGACGCAAGTGCCCTTAAGCACCACCTCCTATAAGGAAGAATATCTACATACCTTATTTGGAATTCTTCTGTAAAGAAGAGTTGTTTCTACTCCACCATTCGGTTATGTTTTTAATCATTTATCTATATCAGTATAGACACATCTATATTTATTTTACACTTTGGATTTTAACCTAATACCACACTATTTTATTGCTCTAATTATTCCATTTGGCTATTGGGGAACTCTTTCAGGTTGACTCCTCCAACCCTTTAAAACTTCTTTCCTTTCTGGTAACACAAATGCTCCAGACTTATTTTGTGTCAGACATTACTCCAGGGATCCTTGGTTGCTTTTATTGGAGAATGGTATTTTGAAACCAAAATCTGAGCACAAGGTGTGACCATTCCTACAGGGATGTCATTGCTTCTAGGCCCTCTCAGTGGACAGCCTAGGTAATATATGTATGTATACAAATTCATGTATACACACATGTCTGTCATTGTTTCTTTTTATCTACATATGTGTTAAGTTAAACATGAGTTCATACTGATGTCTCCAATTCTAACCATTACCACAGCATTCATTCTAGGCTTTCCTTCTTGCTTTCTTCCTGTCTTCTTTCTGACAGTGAGAACCCTGGATCCCAACATCCATTATACATTTATTTATTAAATCAACCCCAGTATACATATAAACTGGTTTCAGAATTGTTAACCCATATACCCCATGAGAAGTAAATTTACCAGCTAGAGTGCAGTGTTTATATACAGTATGTGAACCTTTTTCAACACTTGATATTTGATTATGGACTGGATATTAGTTGATACTGAAGGATTATTGTTAATTTTTTAGATATGATTATGGCCTTGTGATTATGTAAGAAAATGTCCATATTTTTAAGAGATGCTTTCTGAGATATGTAGAGATGGAATGATGTCTGGAAGTTTCTTTTCTTTTTTTTTTTTTTAAAGATTTTATTTATTTGTCAGAGAGAGAGAGCACAAGCAGGGGGAGTGGCAGGCAGAGCAGGCTCCCTGCTGAGCAAGGAGCCCGATGCAGGACTCGATCCCAGGACCCTGGGATCACGACCTGAGCTGAAGGCAGACGCTTAACCAGTTGAGCCACCCAGGTATCCCTGGAAGTTTCTTTAAAATATTTCAGCAAAGGGGCACCTGGGTGGCTCAGTTGGTTAAGCGTCTGACTCTATCTCGGCTCAGGTCTTGATCTTAGGGATGTGAGTTCAAGCCCCACATTGGGCCCCACACTGGGCATAGAGCCAAATAAATAAATAAATAAATAAATAAATAAATAAATAAAATTCAGCAAAGAAGACAAAAGAAATGGGGAAAGAATAAATAAAGCAATATGACAAAATCTTGATAATTGTAGAATTAGGGTAATGATTCTGGCATGTGGGAGTCATTATATTCCTCTCTGCTTTTGAGTATGTTTGAAATTCTTCATTTTGCAAAATGTTTTATTATTGTAAATTATATTTATTTTTGGTAGGCAAATTATTTAGTGAAAATTCAAAAGTTATCAAAGGATATACAATGAAAAATTAGTCTTCCTTTACCCCCTGTTCCTAGCCACTAAATCCTCATTTCCAAAGGCATTAATAGTGTTGCTTCTTGCATATCTTCCCATAGATCATTTATATATTTAGAAATATATGTATATATTCCATTTTCACACACAGCCAAATAGTAGCATTCTTTATATTCTGTTCTATACCTTTTTTCAAAAGCATTTTTATAACTTCAGAATTACAGAGGAGTACATAGAATTTCTGTTTACTTTAGTCCAGATTCTCCAAATGTTAGCATTGACCACATTTGCTTTGTTATTCTCTCTCTATTATTATTTTTCTCTGTTCCATTTGAGGATAATTTGCAGGCATAATGCCTCATTACTCCTAAATATTTCAGTGTATATTTCCCATAAACAAGGACATTTTCTCCCATAAACACAGTACCATTATCAAAATCAAGAAACTAACAGTGATATGGTACTATTAACTAATCTAGAAACCTTATTCAAATTTCATCAGTTGTTCCACAAATGTCCTTTATAGAAAAAGAAAAAAAATTGGTTTTTTTTCTGTCCAGAATCACATATTGCATTAAAAAAAATAGTTGTCCATTAAAAAAAATTAAAACAGAAGTTTATAAATTGGGAAGTGAAAGCCTACTGCCCCTGATCTTATTCCCTGAAGACAAACATGGTTGACAGCCTTTATATAAATCCTTCTAGAATTTCTTTCAATGCATATACCAATACACATATACGTTATACACCTTTAAACAAAAATATGATGTACATAATATCTACAATTTGTTTCTAGTTAATATTTCATTTTTTATACATCATTCTTTTTAAAGTTTGCATGTTTTGATTAATTGTACTTTATTTAATAAATCCCATATTGATGGACACATAGTGTTTTCAAATTTTAACTATTACAAAAACAAGCTGTATTTATTTATTAGAGAGAGAGAGCAAGAGTAAGGGGGGGGGAAGGGAGAGGGACAAGTAGATTGCCCACTCAGCATGGAGCCTGACATGGGGCTTGATCTCACGACCCTGAGATCATGACTTGAGCTGAAATCAAGAGTGGGATGCTTAACAACTGAGCCACCCAGGCACCCCTAAGCACTATTGCTTTCTTTTAGTCCCTCTTTATTCCCTGCTTTGATTAATAGCCTCCTAACTGCTCCCTGCCTCTAGATTTGCCCAACTCCATTTCATCCTACCACTGCTGCCAGATCCATTCACTCTTCTTTTTTTTTTTTTTAAAGATTTTATTTATTTGACAGAGAGACACAGCGAGGAAGGGAACACAAGCAGGGGGAGTGGGAGAGGGAGAAGCAGGCTTCCCATTGAGCAGGGAGCCCGACATGGGGCTGGATCCCAGGACCCTAGGATCATGACCTGAGCCGAAGGCAGACGCTTAACAACTGAGCCACCCAGGCGCCCCTATTCACTCTTCTGCTTAAAACGGCCCAACACTTTCAAGACCATTTATTGAGCATGGCACTCAAGCTCTTCATGATCTACATTTCTCTTTGTATCTCTCAGTGTTTGGTCACCATGCACTTCAGTCTCATTGAATTTAAATCACACTCTCTTCACCTGTGTGCCTTTGTGCAAACTGTTTCCTTTGCTTGGCGTATCATCCTCATTAACTTTTATTCATCCTTCCAGACTCAGCTCAGAAATCACTTTCTCCAGGGACACCTGAATGGCTCAGTCAGTTAAGTGTCTGCTTTCAGCTCAGGTCATGATCCCAGGGCCTGGAATCGAGTCCCATGTCTGGCTCTCTGCTCAGCGGGGAGCCTGCTTCTCCCTCTCCCTCTGCCTGCCACTCCCCCTCTTGTGCTCACTCTGTCAAATAAATAAATAAAATCTTAAAAAAAAAAAAAAAGAAAAGAAATCACTTTCTCCAGATGCCTATTCTGGCCTGCCCACAGAGTGGAGCTCCCAGAGCATCCTTTGCATATCTCTATGATGGCCCCTGCCTCACTGTTTTATAATTGTTCACTTCTTTCTCTCTCTCCAACCAGACTGGGAATATATATATATATATTCACTTTGGGATTACTATTCTAGCCACTGGAGATATAACAAGGAAAAAGATAAAATTTTGGCTCTCATGCAGATTGTGTTCCCCGGGGTTCTAGGTTGGCGTTGTATCTAAGCTCCTACTGTATCCCAGGCGCAGAGCTACATGGGGATAGGGGGGAGGTACAAAGACATAAGAGATATTATTTATCCCTTTAAAGAGCCTGTGACCTAACAATGGAATCCATATATATATACAACTACAACTACACACACCACAAAGCAGAATATGTGATCATTTCAGAAACATTAATTTACCCAGTCAACAAATAATTGAGTACCAACTGTATATGGTAACAGATATGGCTCTTACCTTCAAAGCACTTACAGTATAGTAGGAGAAAAAGACACTTTAAAAAATCTCACAAAAAAATATATAGCCATTAAGTACATTACTGTAATAAAAGACAAAACACCAGGAACTATCAGAGCATGTAATTTGGGAAGGCTTCCCTGAGGAAGTACGGAGTGCTGTGGCAATACAGAGAAAAGAGAGGTCAGGTTAATTCGGACAGATTTCCAGATGAACAGATATTTGAATGAGCTTAAAACAATGTGAAAGTTTCATCCTGCAGAGGTGGAGGGGCGGGGAATTCCAGGCAGAAGGAAAGCATCAGTAAAGATATCAATGTGGGAAAGTACAGGGTGGTCCAGTGTGATTGAAGGGGAAGAGTGAATGGGACATAAAAAGGAATGGGGAGGAAAAGAGGAGGTTATGAGGAAAAGCTGGAAAGATGGATTGAATCTTCTATACAAGAGTTCAGACTTTATTTTATAAACTAGTGGTTCCCTCAAACAATAAGCAGATCCACTGAATTAGAATCTCAGAGAGAATTTGGTGGGTGAAATGAAGATAGGCCATTGCATGAAGTTGCCACCAGAGTACCATAGGAGAAGGTCTACCTGAGAAATTGAGCACTTCCCCTGTGCCAAATGTATATTTCCTGGGGTAATTGTGATGCTCCCTCAGCCAGCCATAGGGACCCCTGCTTTACACAATGGAGAACCATCAGAGGCTTTTGGGCAGGAGAGAAACATGATCAACCCCATATTTTATAATTTTGGGGACAGAATGAATGGATGGAAAGTCACAGGCAGGGAGATTAGTTGGTAGCCTATTGCAGTGGGACAGGAAAGAGTTAAGGATTTCTGGAATAGGGCAACAGCTATGGGATAAGAAGACAGTCATGAGACAGTTTTCAGAGGTGGAACCAACAGGACTTTGTGACCAGTTGGATATGGGGCTACAAAGGGAAAGGGAGGGAAAAAAGATGAAGGTCTCAGGCCTGGGTGATTAAGACCATGATGCTATGATAGCAAGATGCTATAGCCATGGCTGCAAATGGGAACACAGGAGAGAAGAACAGCTTTGTCTGGGGAGCTGAGAGGAGTTTGGTTTTGAAACCAATGACTGGTATGACCTAATGGGGCTAAAACCAGGGCTCAGAGCTGGGTCCTCTATTCTCACTCGAAGCACGCTTTCGAATATATGAATTGTAATTTCTTGGAAGTTTTCTTCTGCTCCTTCCATCATCCATGTTTTTTATTGTCTATGGCTTTCATGCTAGAGCTTTCCTCAATTGTCCAGTGATCCTTTGTTGGGGAGTCCAAGTAACTAAGCTACGGACTTCAGGAGGAAAGAGAAACACCTAAGGTGCTTGTATTATGCAGTGGGGAAACAGAACCAGTAGGGGACAATGGATGAATGGATGGTTGGTTGGATGGAGATAGAGGTATACCTGGTTTTATTGCACTTTGCTTTATTGCACTTCACAGATACTGCATTTTTTACAAATTGAAGATTTGTGAGAACCCTGGTGCCATTTTTTCCAACAGCATTTGCTCACTTGGTGTCTCCATGTCACATTTTGGTAATTCTCGTAATACTCTAATTTTTTCATTATTATTATTTGTTATGGTGATCTGTGATCAGTGATCTTTAATATTACTATTATAGTTGTTTGGGGGCGTTACGAACAGCCCCCATATTAAATGGCAAACTTAAATGTTGTGTGTGTTCTGACTGCTCTACTGACCAGCCATTCCTTCTTCTTTCTACCTCTCCTTGGGCCTCCCTATTCCTTGAGACACAATAGTATTTAAATAAAGCCAGTTAGTAACCTTATCATGGCGTCTAAGTGTTCAAGGGAAAGCAAGAGTTGCACATCTCTCACTTTATTGTTTTTTTATTTTGAGAGAGAGAGAGCAAGCAGGAGGCAGGGGCAGAGGGAGAGGGAGAATCTTGAGCAGGCTCCATGCCCAGCTGGAGCCTGACACAGGGCTTGATCTCAGGACCCTGAGATCATGACCTGAGCTGAAATTGAGTCAGATGCTTATCTCACTGAGCCACCCAGATGCCCCAAACATATCTCTCACTTTAAATCAAAAGCTAGAAATGATTAAGCCTAAGTGAGGAACACATGTCAAAAGCCAATATAGGCTGAAAGGTAGGCCTCTTATGTCAAACACTTAGCCAAGTTGTGACTTCAAAGAAGAGTTCTTTTTATTTTTTTTAAGATCTCATTTATTTATTTTACAGAGAGAGAGAGAGAGAGAGAACAAGCAGGGGGAGTGGCAGGCAGAGAGAGAGGGAGAAGCAGGTTCCCCGCAGAGCAGGGAGCCCAATGCAGGGCTCCATCCCAGGACTCTGTGATCATGACCTGAGCCGAAGGCAGACCCCCAACCAACTGAGCCACCCAGGCGCCCCCAAAGAAGAGTTCTTGAAATGAAAAGCGCTACTCCAGTGAACACAGAAATGATAAGAAAGCAAAATAGCCTTATTGCTGTTAGTGTTAGTGGTCTGGATAGATCAAACCAGTCACAACATTCCCACAAACCAAAGCCTAAGCCAGAGCAAGGCCCTAACTCTCTTCAATTTTTGAAGGCTGAGAGAGGTGAAGAAGCTGCAGAAGAAAAGTTTACAGCTAGAAGAAGTTGGTTGATGAGGTTTAAGGAAAAAAGCCATCTCGATAACATAAAAGTGCAAGGCAAAGCAGCAAGTGCTGATATAGAAGCTGCAGCGTGTTACCCAGAAGATCTAGCTAAGATAATTAAAGGTAGCTACAATAAAGAACAAATTTTTGATGTAGGTGAAACAGCCTTATACTGGAAGAAGATGCCATCTAGGACTTTCATAGCTAGAGAGCATAATATGGTACAGAGAAATCCTTTGTGAAAAGATGAGTCAATCAATGTGGCAAACTTCATTGTTGCCTTATTTTAAGAAATTGCTGCAGCCACCCCAGCATTCAGCAACCACAGCCCTGATCAGTCAACAACCATCAACATCAAGGCAAGACTCTCCACCAACAAAAAAGATTATGACTTGCTGAAAGCTCAGATGATGGTTAGCATTTTTTTAGCAATAAAGTATTTTATAATTAAGGTATGTACATTGCTTTTTTTAGACATTATGCTGTTGCACATAATAGGCTGCAATATAGTGTTAACATAACTTTTATATGCACTAAGAAACCAAAAAATTCATTTGACTTGCTTTATTGCAGTATTTGCTTTACTGGAACCGAACCTGCAGTATCTCTGAGCTTTGACTGCATAGATATAGGTAGAGGTCGAAATAGAGACAGAGACAGAAACAGAGATAGAGATAGAGATAAATTGGCTCATGCAATTATGGAGGGTGAGAAATTCCACAATATGCTATTTGCAAACTGGAGACCCAAGCAAGCTGGTAGTGTAATTCATTGAGTCCAAAGGCCTGAGAATCATGGGAGGCAATGGTTAAAATCCAATCCAAAGGCTAGAGAAGATGAGAAGATGAGATGTCCCAGCTCCAGCAGGCAGATTTAAAACAGGCAAATAAGGACAAATTCCTCTGTTCTCTGCCTTTTGTCCTATTCAGGCCCCTAACAGATTGGATGATGCTCACTCACATTGGGGAGAGCAACTTACTTTACTGAGTTTACTGATTCAAATGCTAATCTCATCCAGAAACTACCCTCACGAACAGACCCAGAAATAATATTTAATCTGGACACCCTGTGTCTAGTCAAGTTGACACATAGAATTAATCATCACAGTGCATGAGGTCTTTGAAGGCAGGTCTTCGCTCACCATTATATTCCTAGCACAGTAAATAGTTGATCAGATTGGCTGAACAGGTTAATAAAATTCTAGTTACATATAATCCAATTTCTATTAGAATTTCTTTCTCTATTAGTCTAATAAATTGTGTAGTATTGGAAATTTCCTAAAAGACACATTTTCTTTTAGGGATTTTATATTCTGTATCAGTGACCTCCACACGGTAGCCTGGCAAAAGTTGCAAGTGATGAGATCCATAAATTTTCACCTACCTAGACTTTTGTATTTCCTTCCTAACTTTGCATTTCTAGTATAGGAGATCATAGTTAATTATCATGGTTTGGTGAGAAAGAGGAAAGAACAAATAAAGCTATATTTTTAAAAATTAGTCTTAAGGAGAATAATTAAAGGCATAGCTATCACCAGATTAGCCACTATAGGTTTTGGTATCCTCACAATTAGGATATTCTTGGACTCAGGGCCCAGAAGGGGTTATTCTTTGTAAAATCCTCCTTTGGAATTTAGAATTTAGATTTTCAACAATTGGCAGTAAATGATTAAAATTTATTTTGAAAATATTCCTTTATTCTTCTGACTCAATATGCAATGACTATTGAATGAATACGTATTTATGAATTCATTAAAAAGCAAAATTCAACTGAGTAAATTTGAAGACCTAGTTGGCTTTATTTAGCAATTCATGAATCAGGCAGCATCCCATTTAGGGAGTGGAAAGGGGCTCCATGGAGCTATACAAAGTGGAAGTCCTTTATAGACAGTTGGAGACACAAAAAGGAATTTTCTAATGAAGAGTGGATTATTTCAGCCAGGTCACCTTCCTCTGGGGGAAGGGCAGGGGGTCTATCAGGAAGATTACCTCACTAGTGCTGATCAAGTAATACCAGATTGGTTAAAGGTCACATTTCTGGGAGAGGCTGAAAATGCAATTAGATTAGATAAAAAGCCTTGGTTTGCTGACATAGGGCTTAGCACAAGTGACTCTATTTTGAGCCTGTTGTCGCTATTTTTTTTTCTTTAACAAATTCTTCCTATGTGCCAAGCCCTGCTTTAGGCATTAGGGATATAATGGTAAAGAAGCAAGCCAAGTTTTATTTGTTTGTTTGAATGAAAAAATTTAAATATATACAAGCCAAGTTACTCCTATCTACCTACCATCCATCTTAAATAATATTAACTCATAGTTGGCCTTCTTTCATTAATGACCTACCTTTCTATCCCTCCCCCTATATTATTATTTTTTTTTAAAGATTTATTTATTTATTTATTTGAGAGAGAGAGAATGAGAGACAGAGAGCATGAGAGGGAGGAGGGTCAGAGGGAGAAGCAGACTCCCTGCCGAGCAGGGAGCCCGATGCGGGACTCGATCCAGGGACTCCAGGATCATGACCTGAGCCGAAGGCAGTTGCTTAACCAACTGAGCCACCCAGGCGCCCCCTCCCCCTATATTATTTTGAAGTAAGTCCAAGATGTCATATTATTTCATCCATATATATATATTGGCATATATCTCTAAAAGAGAAGTATTCTTTTTTTTAATATTTATTTATTTCAGAGAGAGAGAGAGCGAGAGAGAACACAAGCAGTGGGGAGAAGGAGAAGCAGGCTCCCCACTGAGCAGGAAGCTCGGCAGAGAGCCTGATGAGGGGCTCATTGTGGGGCTTGACATGGGGCTCAATCCCAGGACCCTGGGATCATGACCTGAGCCAAAGGCAGATGCGTAACCCACTGAGCCACCCAGGTGCCCCTAAAAGAGAAGTATTCTTTAACCATAACCATAACCCACCTAAAAACAAAACAAAACAAAAATTCAATAATCTGGAGCTTACATTCTAACAGGAGAGACAAACAAAGAACAAACAAGCAAACAAACACATGACGTTAAGCAGTGATGGTAAAAATTAGGTGCATTGGGTGGTCAGAGCAACCCTCTGTGAGGAGGCAACGTTTACTGAGGAAACATGCATAACATGACAGAACAAAGGGTGTGACTGTCTAGAGGAAGTGTTCCTGAGAGGCCCTACCTAGTACAAAGGCCTGAGGCAGAGCTCGGCATTCAAAGAATAGTGAGAAGGCCTGTGAGTCTGGTAGTACTAAGTGGAAGGAAGAGCAGAAGAATATAAATTTGGAGTGCCCAATGGGAAAATGATAAAGATGACTTCAGATCTGATTCTTATGTATAATGGACAGCCATTGAAGGGTTTTGAGCAGAGAATGACATGACCTGATTTATGATTATAAAGGATCATTCTGGCTGCTGTGTTGAGAACAGTTTGGAGGAGGACATTTGTCACAAAATAAGTATGGAAATGGGGAGACCAATTAAAAAGCTACCGCAATAGTCCAGGGGATTGCTGAGGGTGAGATGGTGAACTAGGGTAGTAGCAGTGGAGATGTTAAGAAGTGATTCATTTCTAGATAAGAGTAAATCTACAGCTAACAGGATTGACTGACAAGACATTTTTAGGGCATGTGAGAGACCAAAGTCAAGGTTGACTTCAGGGTATTTGGCCTGACCAACTATTTGCCATTTCCTAAAGTGGGAAATACTGGAAGAAGGGTGGGTTTGGAGGTACATGAAGATACTAGACATACTAAGTTTGAGGTTCCTATTAAATATCCAAGCAGAGACATCAATTAGAAAGCTAACTCTAGAGTTTATGAGCAAGATGAGGGCTGAATCTAAATATTTGGGAAATATCAGTGTATAGATGTTTCTGAAGGTCATAAGACTGGATGAGATCACCCAGTCAGGGAGGTTAGAGAAGAGGAGAGGTTGGGAAGAAAAACGATCCAGCCGAGGAGCCTGAGAAGAGGCCAGTGAGTAAGTGGGAAGTCAGGAAAGTGGATGTTCAGGAGCCATGCAGCTGTGAGACCTGTAAGATGAAGACTGAGAAATGGTCACAAGATTGTACTATGTGGTGGCTATTGGTGACTTGACAAGAATGGATTCAGTGGAGTGATGGGGATGAGAGCTTAAGTGTAGTGGGTTCAAGCATGAATGGAGGTGAAGAAGTAAAAACAAGGGATCAAAGAAGTTGGGTGGCAGCTGAAAAGGAATGTAGAGCAAAGGGAAATTGTTAAGGGTTTTTCTTTTCTTTCTTTCTTTCTTTCTTTCTTTCTTTCTTTCTTTCTTTCTTTTTCTTTCTTTCTTTCTTTCTTTCTTTCTTTCTTTCTTTCTTTCTTTTTATTTTCTTTTCTTTTTTTATGAGAAGTATTACAGCATGTTTGTTTGCTGATAGGAATAATCCCCTAAAGAGTGAAAAACTGATGATGCAGGGGAGAGGGGAATAATTTTAGGAGCAAAGTCCCTGAGTAGGTGAGTTGGTCTGGGAAGCTGGTGCACAAGTCAGGAAGGTACATAGGAGCAGGCACAGCACATCCATTTCTATGGGAGAGAAGACAGAGTATGTGGGGGCAGCTTCAGGCAGACTGACAGAGTTAGTGGTTGGAGGATGTGGAAGTTCTCTTTGCCTTTCTGTTTTCTCCATGAAACAATAGGCAAGGACATCAACTGCAAGAGAGGATTTGGGGGATGGTATTTGCAGAGAAGAGAATGAAAGCGAGTGGAAGAGAGTCAGTTGACTGCAGGACAGTGGCAGGAATGCCAGGCATTGTTGGGGGCCTGGTTGAGGTCTGTCTTCCATATGAAATGATCGTCGAAGTCAAACCTTTGATTGTGTTTTTCTCCTCCATCTATAGTCCAGCTTCTCTCCAAGCACTGAGGACTACATCTTACTACAATTAATGCACACATCAGTCCATCAGCTATTATTTAATTTATTTATTATGCATTAATGTACATTACCATTCATTCAATCAATCAATCAATCATAGTTATTGAGTTCCAGGCACCATTTTTAGTACTGGGGTTACAGCAGTGAACAAAATAAATCTCTAATTTCAGGGAACTTATTTTCCATATCCTAAAAGATATGAGCCTTTATCTTTGGTAAACATAAATCCGCAGTGAAAACCAAGTAGGAACTGGAAGTTTTACTCAGAATTTGAGTCACCTAAATGCTTAGAAAAAAATACCAAGGTCCTGAGACAGATTTGGCCCAGCAAAGGAATTAAGGACACGCAGCTACCTCAGGAAATGCACCTTTATTTCTTTCCCACTAGTGCTGGGCTAGCTCCCTGGAATCCAGCCAAGTGCAGCAGACAGAGGAGTAATCTGCTGGAATTTTTGTCTCTAGTGTCAGGGCAAGGATTCATCATTATCTCCAGAAGAGCATGAATTAATTGACCATCATAACAAAACAGGATCCGCTCCATCCAAATTCTCAGGACTGCATAAACCCTAGAAGATACAACTTCCTTTGAACTTACGAGTATGTCCAAAATGCAAACAGAGCATACACTAAAAAGGGCTTATTATCTAACTATATCTCCTCATTTCATCTTCTTTTCTTTCTGACCTGTTCTGGCTTTTTCTTTTTTATTTCTTTCCTCTTTGCTCACTACTTTTCATCTGCTTTCCATTTTGAATGAAATAAAGGGTCCCAGAACCATTAGCTCAGGAAACCACTGTTTGACTGTTTGACCATAGGCAGTGGTCATTGTGACTTTAGGAAGAAAGCTGGCTTTAATTAAAACCAGGGTTTTCTCTGACTCTGGGCATGTAGGTGCAAGTAGAAGAACAGAACGGGAGCATGGCATGGACTGTGAGTTTCTTCCAGGAAGAGATTTGGGTCCTCTCTTTGTGATCTCAGACTTCACAGCTCTGTTAGAAAGAACAAGAATAAAGTGTCTATTGGGTCCCCAAAGGAAAAAAAAAAAAAGAATGGAGTAAATGAGCTTTGTGCTCTATTCCTCTGCATTAACAGATACTTCTCAGCTGTTGTTTCAAAAAGGAAATATATATGGGAGCATGACTGTTTTTGTTCAATATATACAAGTGGCGTGTTCCTGTGCCGTATCTTTCTTTGTGCAGTAGGTGTCAGCCTCATACAGCCTTTCTCTTGCTAAGTCCATATTCATACGAAAACGACCCTCTTACCCACCCTTTCTGTAGTTAAAATAATCATTTTCTCCCCATCTTAAGCGTGCAAATCAACAATAAACAGTCACGCAGATACTGGAAATAGAGTTGTACTGACGCAGTTGGAAAATGGCCAAACCGAGGACTATGTGAAGGGGGTGACAAATGTTGGAGGGGAGGGCAGATTAAGTCCTGTGGGTCTCACTGAACAGATGTTAAGTGTTGGCATCAAGGTGGCTCTCTAAAAGGCACAGTTATGACACCAACTCAAGAAGATGTGGACATGGCCCTGACGAAAGGCTTTCTGTTTCCCTCAGGTGAAAGAAGTTGAGATATCAGCAAGTAGCTATAGTGTCCTGGGAAAAGCTCTCCAAGTGTAAACTATTGGCATCCCACTTGCCCAGAAATAGATTGTCTTGTCTTTGACCTCAGGTAAGACGCTTCTCCAAGGCTCAGCTTCTTAATCTTCATAATAGGCAAAGTAACTGCCTTGTCTACCCAAAGTATTTAATAAAGGGGAAAAAAAAACCCCTGAGCTATTGGGCATAAAACAGTTTGTAGATTGTAAAGCAGCACTATTTAAATGTAGAAAGTAGAATAAAAGATATAAAGGCAAATGTAGAATAGAGTTATGAGTAAAAAATAATTCAGTGTTCAAAATTTCAATAAGAAACTTCAGTTAATCATTTCTGTAGATTTTTTTCAGCATATTACATCAAGACTTTTGTACTCTCTTGTGTTCAGTGTGAGTCATATGGAATTTTGACACCCCTAGGGTTTATTTCACAAAAAGATTCCAACCTGAAGAGAACCATAAAATATGAATAAATGGTCCTGTTGAAAGAGGGAAGAGTCCTTAGTACTAAGTACTAAGTACTAAGTATTTTAGTGGTGTGCTTAGTACCACTACATCCCACGAATGTGTTTGATTTCCGTAATCCTCCTTAACTTTTTTTTTTTTTAAAGATTTTATTTATTCATTTGACAGAGAGAGACACAGCGAGAGAGGGAACAGAAGCAGGGGGAGTGGGAGAGGGAGAAGCAGGCTTCCCGCCAAGCAGGGAGCCCAATGTGGGGCTCGATCCCAGGACCCCGGGATCATGACCTGAGCCGAAGGCAGATGCTTAATGACTGAGCCACCCAGGCACCCCTTCTTAACTTCTTAATCATAAATTCAGCTGGCTAAAGCCTGCCATTTTATGGTCAGTTTGCACATTCATGTTTTATCTCATATTAAATCTACATCAGTTAAATTAGAAATATAAGTATTACTGAAAGAACTCATATTTGAGAAGGAGAAAGATTATTTGTTTTATACCTTAATGTTGAAATTTGGGCAGAAGTCTTCAAATCGTATTGTTTAAAAATGAATCCATCAAATTTTTCCTCAATGCTTTGTCCTTCTGGAAAGGCCAGAGGCAACTCAAAATTGCCATGACTCATTCCCTCCCGTGGAGTTTTGTGCCATATATTTCCTTACTTGTCTGCTCTTTTTATTAAAAATCCTATTTATTTATTTATTTATTTATTTTGCTGAGGCTTTCAATTTGCTGTATCTCAAAGAAGAGGTTGAACTCCCAACCTTTGAAACTTCTTAATACTTGCTGAGTGGTTAAGGGGCAAAGTGGAAATACTGTGGATTGGACTTTATCTTATGTGGAAAGTCTTTGCTACAATAGCTCAACCATCCCTATTTTAAGCAATTAAGTATTTATTTTCCTTAAAATCTGAAGTCTTTTGGAACATTTTCCAAAAAGTGAGGACAAATTTCTGTACTTACTGGTCAGCTTGGGGACCTTTATTTTTTAGACCCACTTTAAAATCAAGTACTTTTGTGGGGCACCTGGGTGGCTCAGTCATTTAAGCATCTGCCTTTGGCTTGGGTCATGGTCCCAGGGTCTTGGGATCGAGCCCCACATTGGCCTTCCTGCTCAGCGGGAAGCCTGCTTCTCCCTCCCCCTCTCTCACTGTGTCTCTCTCTGTCAAATAAATAAATAAAATCTTAAAATAAATAAATAAAATCAAGTGCTTTTGCATAATTTATTTAATACAGATTCAAAATAATTTTATTTTAGATTTATAGTGTGGTCTGCTATATTGCTTTTTGCTGTTTCTCAAAGTACTTTACAAATATAATAGATATCATTGCTGTCACCATAAGGCAGCAGTTCCTGGGTAAAATTCTTCAGGGAAGCCAAGACACAATACCAATATGGTAATAAGTTGGCCATCTCTGAACATCAACAATCTGCTTTATGGTCAGAAAGGTGCTGAAAGCTCCCCATTCCTTGCCCGGCTGTCTCTCAAATAATTTATCTATGCAAAACATAATTTAGAAGCTGTGAAAAGTTCCATTCTACAGATTTTGTGTCATTCTATCCTGGGTCTAAGGTGGGAGTCATTTTTGTCCTGTCTTAGCTAACACTAAATAAGAGCTGTGAACAGTAAGTCTACCACCTCTTTCTGGTGATTCTGTTTCACCTATGCCCTTCACAGCTCACATTTATACTAAATGAACCTCTTTTCCATTATTCTTAATTCTTTCCATTCCCCTCCCCCCAGCCGTGCATTTCCTACTTTCAGAAACTTGAAGACAAGGTCCTTACAAACTTCTCTCCTGTATCCTCAAATGATCCGGACACAAATATTTTAGCACAGTCACCAGTGTATTTCTGATGGCATTAAAGTGTCTGCACAACCGGTCCCGTATTTATAAAGCTCACAAACGCTGTATGACCTGTAACGCTATACCAGCTAATGAACTCTCCCAGAACAGTTGACATGGAAGGATTTTACTTCCACTTCTCACAAGGAGAAAGATGAAAAATGAGAGACAATTACAAAGCAGAATATTTTAATCCATCTTCTCGGTGATCTTTGGGGGCTGTGTGCTAATATTTAAATTGAAGAGGAGGGAGGAGACGGACTGAGGATGGAGACACCGAGGAGGTGGGGGGCGGAGCTAGCTCAGCACATAAAACCCCATGCTAAAAGGGAAGCACAATCGTGTGTGCCAGAGTCACTCTCCCATAACCTAGAGAGATGGGGCAGTCTGTGCCGTGAGGACGGAGCTTGGAAGAAAGAAAACAAGGACAGGAAAACAAACGAGACATAAGAGGACATCTGGAAAAAGCAGAAGGCAGAAGACAGGGAGGGGAAAACAAACCCACAGCAGGTGGAGACAAGATCTAGAGCAAACCGGTCTGGTCCACAGTTGTTTTTCTGGAAGAGAAGAAAGTACCGGAGGATTGCCTGTTTTCCCTTCAGTTAATGAAAACTCTTATCTTCATCAAAAAGAAAAGGCTAAGGGAAGGTAAAGACAATCTTTGTTTTCTTAGGGGCAGAGCTGAGTGAAACCCAGACTATCTTTGAAGCGTCTAAAATAAGCCACTGCCTGGTACACATTGCAGAACCATCCTGGTCTCTGAAGATCTACATCCCCTTCAGGAAAATTCCAGCCGGAGTAGCTGGTACAGTTCTATTTTTATATTTAAATATCTATGTCTCTTTTTTCCCCCCTTTTAACAATCCTTTCCTTGTTCGTAAGCCCGAGTGACAAGAAAGTATCTATACGGAATAGGAATATTTTCAGTTTTCTCTTTTTATCTGACTGAGTCATTTTTTAAGAGGGTAGGAGTGGTCCTTATTTCAGAAAAGGGCATTTCAATTTGAAAGACAGTCTCTTAAAATATATTTACACCCACACGTATTTAGAAAGAGAGTACCTTTCGGAGGTGGAAATCCTATGAGAAAGATGGAAAAAGGAGCCAGGCACCGAAACAACACTGAAAAGAACCACCCAGGTGGGAGCGAGTCGGAGGCCGGCCCCGAGTCTGGTTCTGGAGGGGGCGGAGTAGCCCTGAAGAAAGAGATTGGATTGGTCAGTGCTTGTGGTATCATTGTAGGTGAGTGCAATTACTTTTCCCACCCACCACTCCTTCCCTTCTCCGGTGGTCCTCTTGTGGAAACTTAGCCCCTTGAAAGTGCTATTTTTGCTTCCTACTCCCCAAGAAAAGAATTGTCATTCCCCTGTGCTGTAACCCATCCCCCACTGGTCAAGTTTGAGGGGTCTAGGAAGCTGTGTATGTCATTCATCTCTTCCTTCAAACCAGGCTGAGCAGTTCTGTCCAGTGTTCATGGAATGGAGCAGATAGGGCTCACACACGTGGCTGATGGTCAGCATTGCCTGGAAGCTTGTTGAAAATATAGGTCTCCTGGCTCCACACTTGAAGGCTCTGATTGCATTGGCTTACAGTGGGGCTAGGGAACCTGAATTTCTAGCAAGGTTTCATGCAGCCATCTCTTTAGCGGGCTGTGGACAGGCTTTTGAGACCTACTTAGTAGATAGTCTGTTGGTTTATGTCCTGAGAAACTGTGGGCCTCGGGGATGTGTAATAACAAAAATAGCTATGACAGCAGTGGTAATGCCTTGCCCCTCTGTAGCTTTTTCATCTTACACAGCACTCTCTCTTTGTAAAGTAGGTGGCGACAGTGCTGTTATTCCCATTTCACAGATGAGGAAATAAATCATGGAAGAAAAGGAGAGATGAGATGGATTGTGCCTCTCCCTAAACATAGAGTTTGCAGTTTCTCTGGTTGCCTAGCAAGTCCGCCCATCTCTTAACATTCATGGAAGACCTTATGAGGTTCTCAAAGGGAAATAGGAGTAACTAGAATGACTAGAATGTGGAGTCAAGGAGAAACTGATGGGTAAAATGTGTCCCAGCTGGAAGACTTCGAAGCTGGGGGGCCCGAGTGTACCTGAGAGTGCCAGTGCAGGCCATGCCACCCCCCTAATCCCAGTCTGCTGGGCAGAGGGTCCCAAATATGGTTCCATCTCTAGACAACATATCTTCCTCTTTCCTGAGAGGCCCTGGAGATGGATGGGCAATGGCTCATTACTGTCCTTACTTCAGAGGGTGAGCGTTTCTTCTGCTGTTTTTGGTAGAGGCTTTACCCTCTTCCCAGAGAAAGGGGCATGGGATGGTCAGGCCAGATATATTTGTGTCATCTCTCCAGAGTTCCTTTTGAGGGCTTATTATGTCCTGTTGCCCACGAATCAGTGTCTCTGGATGAGCCCATGTTATATGCAGCAGCACAGAGGCATTTTGGCACCCGAGTGATAGTGACACTGGAGAACACCCTTGAAATCAAATAAAATCAGTACAGTATTCAGATAATCCTCTTCACCTCTACGCCCAGACTTCAGTGATCATGTTATCTCCACTCTGTTTTCAAAATGGAATCCCGTTTTATTTAATTCTCTGGCTCTGGGAAATTTTCCAGGCATCTACAGTTATAATGTTATTTTTAAAATTACAGTCATGATCTGAATCTCTTATTACCTTTTCTTTGCTTCTCCTTTATCTCAGTTGCTCTAAAAAATGAGATCAGCAGAGTATTCGATATGTACAGCACATGCCAATTTAAGATCTATAAATAGCCCAAAGCCTGTTACCTCTTTTACCAGTTTGACTGATAGGATTAAGCATTTTCCTCCCTTTGGGAAGGTTCTGATTCATACACAGATGTGCACACCCACATGCGCTTAAGCACGATCAAACTTCCTTCCTGCCTCAGCCTTGCTCACCCACCCCTGTTCATGTGCAGGTATTCAAGGGTAGAGGATATTTTCCTATATACTGAGGCTGTTCTTGGCTCTTTCTTCAACAGTTTAATAAATGTTGAAAAAATACAATCTCAGATGGGTGAATGTTACTACTGATTTGTCCACAACCTTGTGGATTGCGCTTCAGTGTGAGAATAGTCCCAGTATTCCCATTGACAATACAGTGACAAGAATAGTAACTCTGTGGTGAAGAGAGATCCCAAATAGGTGATTTCAGAGAAATCAGGATGTTTTTCCAAAGTGTGAGAATCTTTGTAGAGTTAAGAGGCACTGTGCTACCACCACTTAAGCTAGGGTGAGGCACAGATTTTCACCTTTAGGATGATAGGGGGCAAAATCCTTTCTGCTTCCCCACCTGCATGGCTGTTGAATTTCAGATGTGCTGAGCAGCTGCCCTGTCCTCTTCTAGAGGGGTTTCTGAGTGAATGATAGTGATTCAAGTCTTTTCAAGACCAAATGCAAAAATAGAAATGGCATTTTCCATGCAGAATTCAGTGATCTTCCAACACTGTGGAAGAGAGAAAATTAGAAGGCAAAAAGAGAAAGGAAATTTCCTAAGTGGGTCAGGTGATGTGGTATGGGAAAGTAGCATTTGCCCCAAATCCATCTATCTCATACCCAACTTACTTAGAGGGATAAGTTAAACTATGCGTTTTGCACAAGCTCATAAAATTTCATTGACAGTCATCACTGATGATCTAAATAAGGAATAACAGAATGGCAGGTGTTACAGGAATATAGAATGAACTAATAGAAACCCATGCCCTAGAGTTATTTATGATCTGATTGAGGAGATGAAATTCATATACATTAAACAAAGAACATTAAAAAATAATGATATGGTTGAGTTGTGTAGGAGCTGAATGAGGGCAAAGTTAAGGTGAATGGTGGGAAGCATAAGGAGAGAGAAGTTCTCACCCAGCACTAGATTAAGAAACATCTTGAAGGATATGGGAAAAGATAGAATAGAGCAGGTGATTCTGGGAGATTTCATAGGTAAAAGAATAACAACTAAACGGTTATTTCCTTGAGAAAAAAAAAAATGTATCTTCTACATCTTTGAATCTTTGGTACTTAGCCTGACATGGAACAGTAACTCAAATGATTATTGTACTTAATTGGCTCTTGGACAAAAATCTGAATATGGTAGTAATAAGAAGTGTTTATCTGAAGGACTGTTGGGAACCTGGCTTGAAAAATCTTTAAGAAAGGAATAATTTCATCAGCCTAGACAATTAGGTTGGGCCATTTTAATTTTTTTTTTTTAAGTAAGCTCTACACCCAGCGTGGGGCTCGAACTCACAATCCTGAAATCAAGAGTTGCACGCTGCACTGACTGAGCTAGACAGACACTCCAGGCCATTTTAATTTTTTAACATCACCTTTGCCCTAATCTAACCAGACTATTGCTCTTCATGTACTTGGCTAAGGAAATCTGTTGGCAACAGATGAACTTAGATTTCACCATGAATGTGCGGTCCCCGCAAAATCTAAAGAGAGTATGATGGAGCAGCAAAATTTTTTAAAAAAATATTTTATTTATTTATTTGAGAGAGAGAGAGAGCACAACAGGGAGGAGGGGCAGAGGGAGAGGGAGAAGCAGGGAGCCCGATGCGGAGCTCGATCCCAGGACCCTGGGATCATGACCTGAGCCGAAGACAGACGCTTAACGGACTGAGCCACCCAGGTTCCCCATGGAGCAGCAAAATTTATCAATTAATGATACCTAAGCTACTGTTAAGAGCTATCATTATTTTTTTAAGATTTTATTTTTTAAGCAATCTCTCCACCCGACGTGGAGCTCAAACCTACAATCTTGAGATCAAGAGTTGCACGCTCCACAGACTAAGCCAGCCAGGTGCCCCAAAAGCTGTCATTATTAAGCACTTATTATATGCCAGAAACTTGTGCAATTACCCAACATCAGTATCCTGTTTATCTCTCACAATACCCTTCTCACTTATTATCCCTTCCTCCAGATAAGGAAATAGAGGCTGAGAGGAATAAGCAACTTTTTGAAGTTCACACTGCTAAAAAGTCTTGAAGGCAAGATTCAAACCTAGAGCTTGTCTGAATCCTGAATTGAGCTTTTAAGCATTCTTCTCTACTATTTCTATTTTTTATGTCCTAAAGGGATGCTTTCCTTTAGACTCTGGGCAGAGGTCCTTATTTGTTTTTACAGATGAAGCACTTAGTGGTATGTTCCCAGCAAAGAAGTGTACAGGGGAGCTGAGCAATCAGCTGGGAGTAGAAGGTAACATTCCCGGTACAATTGCAGTCACACTGGGGGGGCAGCCTGAGGTTGGCTCAGCTACTACAGGATCTGGTCAGCACAGACCATGCTCCTATTAACTCTCCCACATGCACACCTTTCCTCTATGGACCAGAGTTTTCCCCAGCCATGGTAGAGGTGCCCACAGAGTTCCTGGCTATTTAGGTCACTTTATACCAGTTACATATTTAGGTACATACCTAGAATCTAGGTCTGGAGGCACCAGGCCAGCTGCAGAGCCTAAAGAAAAAGTATTCATAATAAGTCAGACCATTTTGTTTTTAGCATAATGTACATTTATGAATGGACTTGGTATACTTGCTGCAGAACAATACTGAATGCAGGTCTAGCTATTAGACCACTCTTTCCCACTAACAAGATGTTTTGTTGTTTTTTTTTAATTGTATTTACCGGGGTGCCTGGCTGGCTCAGTGGGTGGAGCATGTGACTCTTGATCTCAGGGTTGTGGGTTCAAGCCCCGATGGGTATAGAGATTCCTTAAAAATAAAACCTTAAAAAATAAAGAAATAGTATTTATTGAGCTCTTACTAAATGCCAGTTCCTGTGCTATGAACTTTTTATATATATTACCTTATTTAATCCTGACCACAATCCCCTGAGAGTAGATATCATAATTATCTCTATTTTTATTATTTATTTATTTATATATATATATATTTATTTTTTTTTTATCTCTATTTTTAAACATGGGGAATTGAGTCACAAATCTGGTAGGTAATTTGCCCATGGTCACACAACTGATTACTGAGATGGCCTAATTCCAGAGCCAATGCTCTTAGCCATTCCTAATTTCTAATCGGCAACCAAGAGAGAAAGGAATAAAGCCAGGGTATATTGTGCGGTGGGGGAGTGGGCCATAGAGGACCATAACCCTAACATCGGAGTCAGGAAAGACCATAGATGTCTGATACTGAAAAGGTTGGGGGGGTGCCTGGGTGGCTCAGTTGGTTGGGCGACTGCCTTCGGCTCAGGTCATGATCCCGGAGTACCGGGATCGAGTCCCGCATTGGGGAGTCTGCTTCTCCCTCTGACCCTCCCCCCTTCTTGTGCTCTCTCTCTCTCACTCTCTCTCTCAAATAAATAAAATTTAAAAAAAACAACAACTCAGCATTTAAAAAAAAAATGGTTGGGGGGAAACCTTTTTTTTTTTTTAAGATTTTATTTATTTATTGGACAGAGAGAGAGAGCACAAGCAGGGGGAGCGGCAGAGGGAGAGGGAGAAGCAGGCTCCCTGCGGAGCAGGGAGCCCAATGCTGCAGGGCTCCATCCCAGGACCCTGGGATCATGACCTGAGCAGAAGGCAGACACTTAACCAACTGAGCCACCCAGGCACCCTGACTTTTTTTTTTTTTAAAGGGTATTTTTCAACAAAGAAGTGTGGCTATCTGTATGACCATACTACAATGGCACTGGGCTGACTTGGACATTTTTCAAGTCCAAAAGATTTTCAGACCCATGTGTTTTCCACCACTTCAGAAGATTTTACATTTTAGTCTCTAGTATGATGTTTATTAGCTTTCTAATCCCCAAAATGTCTATTGGATGTTAACCAGAGGGATGGAGTGTGACAATTGCTTCTTGATTTTGTACTTCAACTTTTTTTAAAAACATGGAAGGATTAGGATTTGGTTCATTTAAGATAAAAACATGCTTAAAACTCATTGTTCTCAGAGAAAACCCTGAGACAGAAGCCAAGTAGGAGGCTTGTCAAAACAAACACACTTGGTGAATAGAGAAAGGCTATACCCAGCAGTGTAATCTTAAAAATAAGTAGCTACCATTTACTGAGCACTACTATGCACTGATAATAGTACCTGATCAGTGCTTTATAAATATTCTCTTCTAATTTCATGTAATTAGTACAGTTATTGACAGGAGGGGTTTGAATGAATAAGTGGGCAATGACAGCCAGGATTCCCCTCAGGTCATTGAACTCTGAAGCCACGGGGCTTAACCAAAATGCTCCACAGCATGTAACTCCAGGCAGCTGGGGATAGAGATCCTGTTGCATGCTTCCTGCCTCCAGGAACCACGGAGCTCAAGGAGCAATCTGGTTGAGCCTGCTACTGGCAGGGCTATAATATGTTCTCCCAAAGAGCAGAGTTGTGCAGATTGAGTGACTAGCAGACTCTTGGGGTTGGGGGAAGACAGTAGGAACCCAGCAGGTAAAAAATTGTGTCCAAGAAACGGAACCAAATAGCTCGTCTTATTTAGAAAAACAGCAACAACAAAAATAACCTGTACCCAGATCAAATGACCTTCTTGGAGAGGCTGGCATCATATATATAGCTTTTCTGAATTAAACCAGCTTATTAAAGCGGCGTGGAGGTATGGGGCACACAGATTGGGGTTTCTCAAGTTGCCTGGCTACCAAGGTTTTCTGCTTTCCTCTGAGGGTTAATCCAGCATCGCAGCTACCTGTAAAGAAATACCTCAGGAATTTCTGCCGTTGCTCTTGTTTTGTTGTTGTTAATGTTTGGGGTGATACAGGGGTGTCAAAAAAGCAGGCATGAGCAACTAATCCAATAACATATTCCAAACCACCAAAAACAACCATTCAGGAGCCCGGGGACTAGGAACTGTTCCCTTCCAATTTTTAACTCCTGACTGAGCGCACAGAGCAAGAAAGACTATGCCTTGCACCCCTCCCAGAACATGCCTACAGAGGAGGCCCCCCAAGTCCCTTCTCCCAGGAAATTTGGAAATGGCAAACTGCAGGCTGCTACTTGGGACAGAGGTAGGAGCTGCTGATCACAGGATTTGAGACTAGTCCATATTTTAACATTCAACAAACACTTATGCAACACATTATATGCTAGGTCCTGTGCTGAGCACTGGTGAATTTTATTTCTAAGAAGCAAAAAGTATCCCTCAGGCCTATATTAAGCTCTTTTATTTATAGAATGAATGAAGTTTGAGCTGAAAAGCTTTATCGATTACATCTCATCCCTCACCCTTTGTCAGAGTCACAAGTATTCCCATTGGTTTGCTCCCTACTTTAAATAACCTCAGCGTGAGCAGTGACGTCACTTCTGGGGAGAGGGTTTCACAATATGCCAGAAGATGTTCCAGGCAACCTCACACTGCTTCACGTTGTGACATGGATTACCCAGAGAGAGTACCCTTGCTGCAGAATTATCAATGTACTTTTCTCATCTGTAAATAGATTTTAAAGGTGCCTGTTTGTAGATCTATGAAATGCATAAATGCTTTAGCTGTTTCTTTAGAGTACAATTCTGCATACTTAGTAAGCAGCTGATATAGGCAGGTCAGGTTGCCTTAGGGATAAGATGGCTTTTGTTAAGCAGGCTCTGATGCTGGAGTAGAGGGCATATAATGAATTTTTCCATGATTTGTATCAGTGTGTCATTGATAATGTAGCAGAAGAGGAGGGGCTCTGGAGATAGTCTTAGGTTTGCAAACTGCTTGCCTATTTATAAGCTTTGTAACTTGCAGCAAGTTAATTATCAGTTTACTTACCTGTAAGTGGAAGTTTCTTATGGAGTATTAAAATAAGGCTGGTATCCCCTGGTATATATTTAATAAATATTAGTTTCTTTCTCTCCTTGAGCTCCTCCTCCTCCATCACCCTCACTTCCCTCCCACCTCCAATTCCCTGACACACACTCAGTAATAATGGTTCAGAAATTTAGATTGGACTGATCAGGCCGATGAGAAGAACTGGCCAGTCCAGTCCAAGCCTGACGTATTTATCAACCAGCCAGCGCTTTCCCCTCCCTGGTTGCTGATTTGAGTCTTCTTACTCATCAGCATCCGTCTTGTACTTCCTCTCTTCCAGGAAGCTGTGAGCGGCCCACACCAGTGACCTTTCCATTCTTGATATCTTGTCATATAGTACAGTTGTTGTTGTCGGCTCTATGTCCACTTACGTGTCCTCACTTCACACAATTCCTTGAGGGCAGAGACTGAGTCTTAGTCATTTTCACATCCTTGAGTATTCAGCCTGGCACGTGGCAAGTGCTTAGAAAGTATTTGTTGAATAATAGCAGTTAAAAACAAATCATCCATTGGAGATGTTTGACAATATGAATATACTTAATGCTACTGAACTGTGTACTTAAAAATGGTTAAGATGGTAAGTTTAATGTTATATGTTTTTTGCCACAATAAAATTTTTTTTAGCCTAAAAATGAGTTATTCTCCGGGTGTCTGGGTGGCTCAGTTGCTTAAGCGTCCAACTCTTGATTTCAGCTCAGGTCATGATCTTAGGGTTGTGGGATCGAGCCCCGCATCGCAGTCTGCTTGAGATTCTCTCCCTCTTCTTCTCTCTCTGCCCCTCCTTTTGCTTGTGCTCTCTCTCTCTCTCTAAAATAAACAAATCATTTAAATATTTTATTTATTTGTCAGAGAGAGAGAGAGCACAAGCAGGGGGAGCTACAAGCAGAGGGAGAAAGCAGGCTCCCCACTGAGCAGGGAGCCCGATGCAGGACTCGATCCCAGGACCCTGGGATCATGACCTGAGCCAAAGGCAGATGGTTAACCAACTGAGCCACCCAGGTGTCCCTAAACAAATCTTTTAAAAACTGAGTTATTCTCAGGGTGCCTGGGTGGTTCAGTCAGTTAAGTGTCTGCCTTCAGTTCAGGTCATGATCCCAGGGTCCTGGGATCGAGTCCCACATCAGGCTCCTTGCCTGGTGGGGAGCCTGCATCTCCCCCTGCCTGCTGTTCCCCCTGCTTGTGCGCTCTCTCTCTCTCACACACCAATAAATAAATAAAATCTTTTAAAAAAATCATCCAAATTCCAATCTAAAAGGGACTTTAGGGATTAACCAGATGATGACAGTGAGGCTTGAGGTTAGAACAGTGTTTCTCAATGTCAGTGCTGTTACCGTATGGGCCAGATACGTCGTTGTTGTGGGGGGCTCTCACATGTATGGAAGGATGTTTAGCAGCAGCCCTGGCCTCCACTAGATGCCAGGAGTACCCCCTCCCCCAGTCAATCAAGACTGTCTCCAGTCATTGCCAACTGTCCCCTGGGACTGGGGGAAATAGTACAAAATTGCCCCTGGATGAGAACCACTGAGATAGACAAAACCTGTCTCTGCTGGTGCCTGGTTCCCCAATAAGACAGGGAGATGCTGGAAGCCAGATGTGAATCTTTAATGGGCATATGTGAGGACTCAGCACTTGTAGCCCCTCAGGCCAGGATGCCTGCCTTTCAGGGGCTGGTGGGTGGTGGTTGGCTCCATCTATTTCATTAAAAGTCCATGTGTGAACAAGTGCTTCCCAATTACCTTTTAAAGCAAGCATGTACAGAGTGGGTGCTCAGTAAATAGTTTTTGAGATGCAATTACCTGCTGGCCGCCCACCTGCGGCATCTAAAAATTATACCTAGACAAGCAGACAAATGACTCAGAGAATGCTTCATGGTCCTGGCTCTGCAGTGCTATTTTGGAGCCAAGCCTCCAAAGCAAGCCCGTTGGATTCTTCTAGAGTTGGACTCTATTCTTACTGCTATAAATTCTAGCAATTCCTTATATTTGCTAGCATTTCACAGATTAGAAAGTGCTCCCACGGGCGCCTGGGTGGCTCAGTTGGTTAAGCGACTGCCTTCGGCTCAGGTCATGATCCTGGAGTCCCTGGATCGAGTCCCGCATCGGGCTCCCTGCTCGGCAGGGAGTCTGCTTCTCCCTCTGACCCTCCCCCCTCTCATGTGCTTGCTCTCTCTCATTCTCTCTCTCTCAAATAAATAAATAAAAAATCTTTAAAAAAAAAAAAGAAAGTGCTCCCACATGTATGTGACCTCCCTTGATCCCCACAACAACTCTGTGAGGTCGTCAGGGCTGGAACAATTATTCCATTCAGCAGGTGAAGGAAGGGACTGTCAGAAAAATTCAGGTCACATGGCTTGTGGGTGGCAAAGCAAGGAATCAATGGCTCAACTCTGAGCCTAGTGCCCTCCTCATTTTTCAGTAAGGAATCCAAAACAATGGAGTCCTGCAGCACCTTCCACATCTCTATTCTGCTCAGGATGGCAACTCCAAAGGGCATGTGTCAGAGTCTTAACCTGCTGTCACTCTGATATAGCTATTTGTACGGTCCTGATGGGAAAGTGTATACAGGGTAAGATGCATGGTGAGCTTCTTGCCATGAGGATCAAAGCCCCCAACATACCAGACCCTGCTTCCATGCTTCCCCCAGTCCTGAAAATCCTGAGATCTTCTCAGACACTTTAAGGAAGAAGCATGAAGAAAGTTCACCTTAGGGGCACATGGGTGGCTCAGCTGGTTAAGCATCTGCCTTCGGCTCAGGTCATGATCCCGGGGTCCTGGGATTGAGTCCTGAGTCAGGCTCCCTGGTCAGTGGGAAGTCTGTTTATCCCTCTCCCTCTGCACCCCCCCCCCCCGCCCCCGGCTCATGTGCTTGCTCTCTCTCTTTCTCTCTCTCTCTCTCAAATAAATAAATAAAATCTAAAAAAAAAAAAAAAAAAGAAAAGAAAGAAAGTTCACCTTGGCTTTCTCTAAACATCATGGAAATGGACAGAACCTCCAAGCCCTAGGATGAGATCTGACTAGACTCTAAGACTAACATGAGTTATTAAGGAAGGCCAAAACTTTTTGTATCTGAGGGTCTTTTGGGCATTAGAAGTCTGTAAATCCATGCCTAGGGAATTCTGTGATGCCTACAACATTCTAGTGTGGACAGGCCTGGATGTGAGTAAGGCCTTAATATGAGTCACATGGATATTGGCCCACAAGTGGGGAAGTCAGTAGTTACTCATGGCAAACGTGGATTTTCTTAATTCCAACATTTTTCTAGTGAAGACTTGCCCATGGATACAACTTGGCCCCTTTTTTAATGGAGTGCTTTGCTTGGCTTTTCTTTGACAGAAGAAGCCAAGCTGGGCCTCATTGTCCAGGCATCCTAGGACTCCTTTTTTACCAAAGATCTATGTGATAAGATGATTATTTTACTAATTGGAGTTGATGACAGGGAGGATTGAAACCCTGGCTATACCAGATGGATGGGCATCTCATTCTTGAATGGTTTTATAGACAGAGTCTAAGAGTAAAACAATGGAGAAAAACATCCCCACAGTAATCAACTTTCTTCCAACCTCTCAAGAAAGGTTCATAGTCAAGATAGAAAAGACCTTTTCCACTTCTCCTTTTTCAAAGCCACTCCAGAAAAACCTCATTTGGACAGAGTCCAAGTGTAAAAGTCCTGTTGTGCAATTTCTAGAGGAGAGGCCATGTGGAGTAGTGGAGAAAACCCAGACCAGGAGTCCAAGGACTTGGCCTCTAGTCCAGGCCTTGCTGCCTATGCAATATGTGACTTTGGTCAAGTCTCCTCACCTCTCTAAAACTCAGTCTTAGTGAAGGTAAATAGGAATGTTAATACCTGCCCTGTGCACCTAAGAAAGTATTTCCGAGAATCAAATAAAGTAACAAATGTGAACACTTTGTAAATCACCATTGAAGGTGGTACGGTGGAAGGAAGGAATCAGATCTGTGTTCCAGTTCCTTAATAAGCATCTTCTCATAATAAGCATCATCTTAGTAAAGCTGACTATTCCCTGGGAAAAGTTTGAGGCTACGACCGAAGATTTAGGTTCTAATCCAGTTACTACTAACTTACTCTGTGGTTTAGGCAAATAACTACCTCTCTGTGTCTCAGTTTCTTCATCCATAAGATAGGGATAATAATACCTCCCTCATTTTTTCCCATTTGGAAAATTGAAATAATAGTTGCCCTATTTTCTTCCCCTATAAATTGGAGATGGTAGGGGCACCCGGGTGGCTTAGTTGGTTAAGCGATTGACTTTGGCTCAAGTCACGATCTCAGGGTCCTGGGATGGAGCCCCACGTTGGGCTCCCCACTCCCTGGGGAGTCTGCTTATCCCTCCGCTCCTCCCCCCACCTCCCCCGCCCCCCGCTCATACTTTCTCTCTCTCTCAAATAAAAAAACTTTAAAAAAAATTGGAGATGGTAATAATAGCCAGATCACTCTTCAGCAGTGAAATAAGTGGGTTGTTTTATTCATTTGCCTGCAAAACATACTTGATATACTTCACAGGATTTAAGGTTCCAAAAAAACACATATATTGCTCTGTGGAGATAAGTTCTAGATGGATGTCTGACATCATTCAGTAAACATTTATGGAGTGTCTACTGTGTGACACTTTACAGGTGAAGGGAAGCAATAGAGCCCCTGCTATCATGAATCTTATAGTCCAGTGGGAGAGAGAAATATTAACCAAATAATCATACTAAGATTGTAGATAGTAGGCATTACTTTTGAGTAACTGTAATGTGAATGTTCTTTCAGCTACGTGTGACATTCCTCCCCCTGCAGAAGCTCCAGAGGCCGCTAAAGTGGAAGAAATGTTATCTGATTCTGGTTTTCTAGGTAGTGGCTTCCTAGAATCAGAGAGACACATTCCTCTCCTTCCTGTTCTCTAGCACTCTGTTTTGGCTAGCATAATTCATTTTTTTTTTTTTTTTTTTAGCTTTTATCTTTGTAATTTGAGTTTGGTCAAAATTAAGATTGTAGGGCAAAGGGTAGAATCCAGTTTTTATAAAATGAAGATTCTTGTCCCAATGTCAACCTATTACAAACCTTACCATCACTCCAGCAGCTCTATGGAAGGACATATCAAGAATAAGGGGAGGCAGTAAGTGATCAGACCTGCAAATGGCTGTTGGTGTTGCACATCCCATCTTCCAGCAGCTGCCTCCACCTGGAATGAGGAAAGGGACACACACTCTGGAAATGCCAGAACAAAAGCTAGAGAACATAAGTGCTTTGTGATCCCCACTGTAGTATTTGTTTTCCAAGAATCCTTAGTGGAACATTGACACTTCATTCCTGAGAAGACAGGATCTCTTCAATAATATTCACCCTTACTTCCTCCCTGTGACAGCCATTCCTGGCTCTGAGACACACCTACCTGGTCCCCCACCACCTCCCTTTTCAGTACCTTGCAGACCAAAGTCAAACCTTGTTTTTCTCCTGTACTGATTGTTTTTCTAACCCCTTGAACTAGTTTTATAATCTAGGTGTGTTACTCTTCATGGCTGCCTTTGAAATGCCCTGCAAATTACTTTTCTGATAAATTCCAGCTAGACAAGGAGTTTACTATCACCTTTCGCACTATTAGCAACCCTGTCTCCAGTTCTCAGCTTCTGGCACTTGGTATCTTCCAGGGGACAGCAGCACATTTCGCTTGGCAGGTTAAGGGTCACCTGCCAGGGTAACTGTGTCCTGAGACCGGGCACACTACCTGAAGGCCTCCTAGTCTCCACTAGCCCAGCCTTCATGCAAAGCAGACATGGAGACTGGTGGAGGAGAGAGGGGGGCTGAAAGATATCCTCTTGTTCCTATCACAGGACTTTAAACAAATGTACAAGAAAAGGAAAAGCCTTTAAGAACTGGTGGGGCCCAGAATCTCATTTTTCTATCTCTCTTTGCCTGATGTTTAGATCACAAAGTTGAACATGAGGGATTGTTTCTTCTTTTAGCTTCATCTCTGTAGGCAGCCCAGTTCTGTTGGGATAGACTATCTGCATAGAAGGAAGGCAAGTTTGAGACAGATATGCTTCCTTTCCAGCTGCATCCAGCTGCCGATTCTATATGTCAATCTCACGGTTGCTGCTCTTCCACCTGCCTAGACCCCTTCCCTTTCCCATTCGTCATCTCACGCTGCAGTTTTTTAGTGTGAAAAGCTTATTCTGTATCCCAGAAGAATAAAATGTATTGCTTTTAGAATGTGAATATTCTCTTCTTGTTCCCTTTGACCGAAATAACTGATGCATGGCCTGGGATTAAAAAATGAATTTTGATTTAGAAGTGAAAGTTTCAGGACTGGATTGAGGTTGAGTTATGGTTGAGATCTGAAAGTCATTTTTGAAAGTTGAGTGTAAAATCCTATACTCTGCATCTTGTTCAGCCCAGATCTGGTTCCAGACTCTTTAAGAGAGGCAGTGGGAATTTGAGATGTCCTCAGAACACTGTCAAACCAAGCTGGCTTCATACTCCCGTTCTGCATTTCTACCTGGATCCACTTAGTCTCTGCTTCTTTCCTCAGACTTTTAGTAGAACAGCTGGGTGGGGCTTAAGGAGAGAGCTTTCAAAGCACCTGTGCAGTGCACCCTGATCACCACCTTGAATCATAAGAAGTAGAGGAAAGCTTGGGAAGGAGCATATCAGGAGCTGCCCCCACCCTCTTACTCCTCCCCTGCCTAACAGACACACCCCAATAGCCAACCATTCAGTCCTTGCTGCCAGCCTCATCTCTCAGGAGAAAGCCAGCCTCTTGCACACGGAAGCAGAAATAGATTAGTGGAAAGCGCGCCGGATTAAGCATCAGGAGATCAACTTCTAGATCCAATTTTACCCATCAGTAGCCGTGGAATTTGGAAAAGGCACTTAACCCCTCTGTGTCTTAGCCTCTGCAAAATAGAGAGATAAATACCTGTTCTTCCTCCTCTTCCTGTACTTCATAAGGTTGTTGTGAGGGTCACATGAACCAATGGAGGGGGACGACCTTGCAAGAATATAGTGCTAAATCTTTGCACATATTGCACTTCTACAAACCACTTTGTAGGAGTGTTTTTATAGGGTTATTTCATGTTCCTCACTAAGGGAGAGGCTGTCCTGTCTGGGGTGAAAGCCAGCCTCCAGGAGTACTATCGATGCTCATAGGTCTTGAAAATCCCCAGTCACGGGGTATGACCACAATCTGTCCAAAATGTATTGCCCTTAGGCTCACTTTTGAAGCTTTCTACCCTGCAGACTGTCTCTGAGAACAGCCTGCTTTTCCAGTCCTGCCATTTCCAGTTAGTCTTAAGACCTTTGTTACCTCAGGTGGACCATGGTATAGCCCAGTAAGAGGGTCTTGAGGTTCAGTACCCAAGCTACCACTTACCACCATGTGGACTTGAGCAATGTACTTGGTATCACTAAGACTCAGTTTCCTCTTCTGTAAAATGGGAGAAATGATATCTGACTCTGTAGGGGTATCCTGAGGACTAAAGGAAACATGTAAATTATTACTAGACATACCTGCCTGAAGGTGATTTACGCATTCCAAAGGCATTTTAGAATCAAACCAGAGATGAGACCACTTCTGCGAATGCCGGTCCTGTCAATTGTGCTGACTCCACTGTCTCCCCCGGCAACCTTGGTGCCTCATGCAGGGAACATCATTGGCTCTGGAATCTTCGTCTCGCCGAAAGGTGTGCTGGAGAACGCTGGGTCTGTGGGCCTCGCTCTCATTGTCTGGATTGTGACTGGTCTCATCACAGCTGTGGGAGCCCTGTGCTATGCTGAGCTTGGGGTCACCATCCCCAAATCTGGAGGTGATTACTCCTACGTCAAGGACATCTTTGGAGGACTGGCTGGGTAAGAGGATCTGTGGAGGCCTGGGTGATCCAGAAGCCAAGGCCAGTGGTTTCCAGTGTGTCAAGGAGAGCTAGAGAATAGGATTCCTCTTTTGCCTCCCTGTCTTGGTTGTTAGTGTAGCTCTGTGTCCCCTTGATTCTCCTGAGGGTGGCAGAGAACCAGGTTATAGTTTTGACCTCTCTGTTGATCTCAGTGGGCAAGATTCTGTGGGTGACAGCAAACAGAACTGTACAACAACTCTAATCATAGACTCTCAGGGAAAGCATATCACAAAAAAATCCTGACAAATTAGAGTGACCACCTAAGAAACAGGGTACCCTCTTCTCACATGACCAAGGATGATACCTTCCTGCAGGGCCAGGCCCTGATCTTGAGTTTCCTCAGCGTCTGTGGCCCTGCTACTGAGGAGCTGAGGCTCACGGAGGGGCCAAGGGTGTGGAGGGCACTTCCCCTTCACAGCCCCACTAAGTGCCACGCCTGGCAGCTGCTTAAGCGGCCACACCCTAAGCATGTCCTGGCTGTCAGAATTCCAGGGTTGCCAATTTTATTTTCCACCGCTGGATGGTGGGTTTCAGAGCATAGAGAAGAGATGGTAAAAGGAGAGGGGAGAGAGAAGGAATGCCAAGATGTGTGCTCATACTAGTAGACACTTTGCCCCTCATCATCAGACCACTTTATTGTCATTGCGGAGGGCCGGCTGTCTGGTTGAGCAGGAGCTGAGCTCCTCAGCATCCCAGAAAACAAAAAGGAAACTCACCCCTTTAGCCCACCCACCTCTCCTAATGCTGCCCAGTGACATGCCCAGGCTTCCCTCCATGACTTGTGAATCCCTGCCATGCATGTTGGCGGGGGTGGGGGTCTCCACAGCTGTCTTGGGTCAAGTTCTGTCCTGTTCCCTCTTCAGGTTCCTGAGGCTGTGGATTGCGGTGCTGGTGATCTACCCCACCAACCAGGCTGTTATCGCCCTCACCTTCTCCAACTATGTGCTGCAGCCGCTCTTCCCCACCTGCTTCCCCCCAGAGTCTGGCCTTCGACTCCTGGCTGCCATCTGCTTATGTAAGTGCCATCTGGGCCTTGCTCTCAGGATGGCCTCTTTCGGCCTTCCTGGCGGCCCACATCTCCGATTCTCCTGCCTCTCCCTCTTTCTTTCCTTCCCTCCTTTATTTTTTCCCCCATTACTTCCCTACATGGGTGCTTTGGAGGAATTGATTCTAAATAATTAGCTGGTGTTAAAAAAAAAGAAGAAGAAGAAATGTAGGTAGCTCAGAGGCACAGTGATTTTCACCAGCAAGGTTTGTTACATCACACACAGCACTTTCATCTATACTATCTGATCTGAGCCTTGTGACAAATCCATGAGGTAAGCAGGGCCAGTATTATCACTTTCCTAGAGCAGATAAGGAAAGGAGCCAGGCAAGTGACATACCCAAGGTGGCAGGCCCTGAGTGGAGCCTAGGTCTCCTGATTCCTTCTCTTTCCAGCCCGTGCATACACCATACACTGTGCTGGAGGCTCCCTGCTGCTCGCAGGAAGATTTTTCTGGCTTCATCCACTTCTACCTCAGTCTGCAAGCTCACATCTTAAAACTCTTTGGGAGGAGAGTGTAAAGCTGTGAGTTGGGAGAATATAATGCATTGTCTGTGGTCCCCACCCCCTTGATACGTTTCCTGCCTAACTGGGGAGAAAAGCTATACAGATAGGCTCTGTAGTAAGGATTCAATTGCAGTAAAAATTCAGAGAAGGGGGAAAGATGTCTGTGATCTGGAATAGGTTAGAGATTTGTTGTAGAGAAGTTCTGCAACTCGTATTTTTAGGAATTCTCAGGGATCGCAATGGATTAGGGTATTTTATATCTTTTAACCAAAAACTAATTTCTTTTTTTTTTTTTTTTTAGATTTATTTCTTTATTTTGGTGGGGGGAGGGGTAGAGGGAATGGGAGACAAGCAGACTCCCTGCTGAGTGGGGAGTCCGACAAGGGGCTGGATCCCAGGACCCTGAGATCATGACCTGAGCCGAAATCAAGAGTTGGACACTTAACCGACTGAGCCCTCCAGGCGCTCCCCACAAAACTAATTTCTAAAGTAAATATTTGGATTTTTTTCAGAAGCTCCACTTTTGGAGTTAAGATGATCTCTGCCCTACCATACCTTTCAACACACATACACTTAGCTGAGAGCAGTGACCATCCAGGCCATACCCTTTCCTAGGTCTTGACACTTTCCTTCTGTCATGCTGGTGGGAAAGGGAGGGACGGTTCACTTGCCCACCCCAAAGTCTCTCACAGGGCAGCCAGCTGGGATCCAAGGAGTGGTCTCCTTGGCAAGTGTGCCCTCTTTGGCAGTGATATTCAGCTCTGGGATAGACCCCTACCATCCAGACAGGTGGTACTATGGGGTCACGATACTTGTTTGGGCTGTATTCCTCGTGCTTGGTCAGGCCTGTTATGGCCCTGGAGGCAAAGGAATGTGGGCTCCAGAACCAGGTTGCCTGAGGGTGTATCTCTGCACAACTTTCTAATTGTGGCACATGCTCGGCAAAGTTCCACACCCCACCCCACTGTGAGATGGGGGTTGTGATCCTGCCTGCACAGGAGGTCATGGTTGCAAGGATTGCATGAGACAACACATGTGCTTAGCACAGGGTCATGTAGTCACTGAGGGTGGTCACTGAGAGTAGTCACTCAGTCCTTCCTTGCTAGCTGGATCCAGAGCTGGGAGGGAGGGGTGTGGGGATGGGCATGGGAATGTGGAAGAGTTGCTGTTTCTGCCATAAGCCAGGTTAATAGGGGTGGGAAGGGGGACACCATAAGTGCTGGCCACTGCTATTTCAGGGTCTCGTGCACGCAGACTCGGCTTCCTTTTTCCTGCTGATACTGCTGAAGTGTCTCAGACAAGAGGCCACCCTTACTCTCCAATGAGAAATTGAGTACCCTAAGACTGGTCACCAAGGAGAGAAACCAGGCCATAGGGTAGAGTTCCCTGGACAGCTGAACCTACAACTTCCTTTGCCTTCCCCCAACCTGCCAAGGGTAGGTGACCCCTATGCAAAGATGCTCTACAGTAATATAGCCCCATAGATGTCCCCTCAGGACAGGAGATTAGGACTGTCTCCTAGGAAGGTAGGTTGTTCGCTGTCCCCTTCACAGCCCACCTCTCACCTTGACACTCCTAGCACCAAGCAAAGGAGGAATTTAGAAACTCTGATGACAACATGACAAAGTCCTCTCCTCTCCCAATTCCTGCCATCCAAGATTCAATAGAGCTTATCTGGTTTGTCCTCTGCCTCCTAAGTAGAACTGTAAGATTATCTCGAACTTAACATTGGTTAATCTTGTCCTCCAGAGACAGGAATTTTTCAGTGTCCTTGAGATAGGTATTCAAGTACTTTTTCACCTTCGCAAGGAAAAAATTCTTAAACCCAAGCTTATTTCTCCTTATTCCTTTTCGGGGGAATGGAAAACAGCTCCTCACCTCAGCCCATGTGCCACCGCCTTCCTCCCAGATGTGAAGGCCATGTGGAGCCCAGGACCCCTCTCCCTGCAGGGGTGTATGTGCGGATATAGCCACACATTCACCTTTTCTCACCAAATACTCCCAACTCCTTCGAGTCTGCAAAGAAAGGTTCTGTTTTGGGGCGCCTGGGTGGCTCAATCATTAAGTGTCTGCCTTCGGCTCAGGTCATGGTCCCAGGGTCCTGGGATCGAGCCCCGCATTGGGCTCCCTGCTCCGCGGGGAGCCTGTTTCTCCCTCTCCCACTCCTCCTGCTTGTGTTCCCTCTCTCGCTGTGTCTCTCTCTGTCAAATAAATAAATAAAATCTTAAAAAAAAAAAAAGAAAGGTTCTGTTTTCTGGTTTGTTGAATACTTTTTGGAACCTACTTTCACAGGCCCCTCAAATCATCTCTTAAGGCCCCTCAAATCATCACAGTGAAGAGGCGCCTGGGTGGCTCAGTCTGTTAAGCGTCTGCCTTCGGCTCAGGTCATGATCCCAGGGTCCTGGGATGGAGCCCCTCATTGGACTCCCTGCTCAATGGGGAGCCTGCTTTTCCCTCTCCCTCTGCCCCTCCTTGCCACCCCACCCCCCAACTCATGCTCTATCTCTCTCACTCTCAGATAAACAAATAAAATCTTAAAAAGAAAAAAAAAAAAGGATCCTGTGAAATAGGAACCAAACAGTCAGGAAGGCTTGATGGGTTCTACTTTCCTTAAATGCTGTTATCTTTTTTTCCAGCCACCCTGTCCTCTTAGCAGGTGCCAGGCCAGCTGGCTGTGTGAAAATAAGCCTGGTGTTCTGAGGCAGGAGAGCCAAGAGTGGCCCAGTCCAGCTATATTTTTGAGAGAATCGGTGTTGAGCTTGGGCTCTTCTGAATGTATTTAAACCAGAAGCTCTGCTTTCTGCTGTGTCATTTTGGCATGCCGAGGACAGGCTCGACCCACTGTGGGATGAGAGTTTTTGAGGGAAAGGCCACCCTCTGTGGAGAGGTCACTGGTATGTCATGGAGGGAGCTGGAGGACAGGACCGGGAGCCCAGCAGGGAGAGCCATGTGGCAAAGCCCCTGCCTGGCGTTGGCTGTGTGAGGGAGGAGATGAGGTCAAGTCTGGTCCTGTGGCGGGGCCAGAATACATCGAATACATTGGATGAAAAATGGTGATGGGACAGCCAGATGGGGGTGGAGAGGTGGACAGAACCTGCTGGAACTGGCTTGCCTGCAAGGAGCCTTGGGGGAGGGAGAAGGAACTGCAGATTTGGATCTGCTTATGCAACTGCAGCTGCCACTTTGAGTTATTCTATTATGTAGGTCAAAGCTGATTATTCACTGCTGAGTCAGCAGAATATCCCTAGCCACCAGGCAGTAAAAAAAGAAAATATTTTACATTTTGATTAAATGAAAAGCTTTCTCCCTTCTCCAGAACAAGCATATTAGTGGGAGGACTGACTTAGGAAAGAGGGGAATAGGAGGTGTTGAAACTTGGTTTTGGTGCCTTCTTCTGTGATGTGCTTGGAGTGTTTCTCTTTTCTTTCTTTCCCTTTTTACTACTTTGTAAATAAATGACTATATTCTCTAGTTAAGAGATTCAAGTAATATATAAAATGAGCCGACTGTGAAAGCTTCCCCTTATCTTCACCCCTCTCCCCTGCCCAGTAGCCGTGCTAACAGTGGATAGGTATCCTTCCAGTTCTAAATAAAGTGCATCCCTCCATGTGTGTGTCTGGGCAGATAGACATCATATGGATAGGTTATTTCTGCAGCTTACTGTTTTATCATTTAGCTGTATCTTTTGGCTACTTCCTGAGTTTCTAGTTATAAACAAAGTGGTCCCAGTGACACTGAAGGAGCATCAGGTGTTCTGGGCCCCCCATTTGTGCTTCTTGCTCCCTTACTCTAGGTTTTCCTTCAGGATCTTTTTGTCTCCCTGTCCTTGGGACTGGGTCACCTTTCACTCAGGCAGCTCCTGGCCTCCTTCCTCTCTTTGGGGTCTGGGGTCATGTCCAGGATCTGAAGTAGAATATTTTTCTTCTCGTTCAAGTATCCTCTTTTCCCTGAATGCCTGTACTGAAGAAGCTCCTTCTCCTTTCTCTCCCTGAGGGGACAAGAGTGCCCTACATGCATTTCACAAGTAAAAAAAATGCTTCTTATCTTGTTTTCTGTCTTTCTACTGAGATTCCTAAGAGGCTGTTTTTTTAGGACTTCAGATTTCTCCTCCTTTTTCTTCTTTTTCTCCTTTTTTTTCTCCTCCTCCTTCTTTTTCTTCTTCTCCTTTGAGCAGTTTAGAAGGGAAAGGACTTTCCTGTATATATATAACTTTTAAGCCTGAGTTGCTCTGCAATTCCTGTATGGAAAGTTCCCAGGTCCTCGATGCAGGATGCTATGATCGATAAACTGTGTGTTGTTTTGCAAGTCTCTTACAAATTAATCCCTTGACATCAGAGGCTTCTAGTCTTTCCTAACTTCTAAGTCCCTTAATCTTGGTTCATTTTCCTTTGAGGTTTCACATTCTGTAGCCCCAAATTTATCACCATGCACTAAACCTGTTGCCTCAGATGCCTGAGCAGCAGTGCCTTCTTGCCCTCCTTAGCCCCCAGAGTTCTTGGGGTGTCTCATAGTCCTCATATATATGAGTCCAGACAAACACAGACGACCTATATTTGATTCCCATATATCCAAGTCATCTTCCTTCTCTGTACATCTTCTAGCTAGCCAGCATTTAAAATCTAAATACAGTTGACCCTTGAACAACGCGGTGGTTAGGGACGCTGACTCCCTGCACAATTGAAAATTCACGTGTAACTTTTGACTCCCCCAGAACTTAACTACTCTTAGCCTACTATTGACTGGAAGCCTTACCAATAACATAAACAGCCAATTGATACATATTTTATATGTTGTATGTATTATATATACCGTATTCTTACAATGAAGTAAGCTAAAAATATTATTAAGAAAATCATAAGGAAGAGGGCGCCTGGGTGGCTCAGTTGGTTAAGCGACTGCCTTCAGCTCAGGTCATGATCCTGGAGTCCTGGGATCGAGTCCCACATCGGGCTCCCAGCTCAGCGGCGAGCCTGCTTCTCCCTCTGACCCTCTCCCCTCTCATGCTGTTTCTCTCTCTCTCGCTCTCTAATACATAAATAAATAAAATCTTTAAAAAAAAAAAAAGAAAGAAAATCATAAGGAAGAGAAAATACATTTACAGTACTGTACCGTAGAAAATCCACATATAAGTAGACCTGGTCAGTTCAAACCCATATGTTGTTCCAGGGTCAACTGCATATTGAAAAATCTCTTAATTTTTTACTGAATAGTCAATTTGACTAAAACCCCATTTTTCATTTTTATGATTCGTAAAGACTAAAGTTATTTTGTAAGTGGCTTCCCAGGGAAAAAAGAAAGAAACTGCAAATCTATCAGTTAATCACCAGATTGAGCTCCTACATTGAGTGGCGATAAGGCATTATTTATACAGAGTCTGGGAAGAGATTAAAGGCTAATGAAGAGATTGGTGTGCAAACAAATAATTATAATACAATGTGATGACAGAAGTATTTGCAACACAGAGCAAGGTGCTTCAAAGTCGGGAGAGGAGTGCTAGGGAAGGCTCCCAGATTGAGCTAAATCTTGCAAGGGAAATAGGTAGCTCCCAATAGAAATAGAACAGCTGGGTAGAGGCAAGGGCACAAGCAAGACCTGGCATCAAGAGAGAAATGACCTGTTGGAGAAAAGCAAGTTCTTTTGTGTGGAAAGCCCAGGAGAGTGACAGGAGATGAGGCTGAACAGGTGAGCAGGAGCCGGATCTGGAAGGATCCCGTATATCATGCAGGAGAGAGCAAGCTTCATCCACGACACGGGAAGGATTTTGAGCAGAGGAGTAACATGATTAGGTTCACATTTGAGTGAAAAAAAGACTGTGACACTTGAAGCAGTGAGATGAGTTAGCAGGCTAAGCATTTGTGCGGGCCAGAGAAGTCCTGGCCTGAAATAAAAACGAAGTTACAAGGTGACAAAAACAAGGAAGATTTCAGAGTAGAATCAACTGGACATGGTGATTGACTACTAAGAGAGAGCAATCTAGTTTATCTAGTACAAATCAAAATGAAATATCTCAACTGTCTAGCATTTACGATGAGCAGTCACAATGTGTTCTGCATTTCTGCCTTCCACTGCCCCCGCAAAGCCCTGGGGAGCCCTTAACAAGTCTTTGGTTGGAAGTCTTCCTCAGGGTGGCCACCTCAGGTTACAGCTCCAAAGCCTGCTCTAGAGTAATACAACTTAGAAAGGGGTTGAGACTCTTGGGAAGCATTATATAAACGAGAATCTCAACACTTTGTTCATCCAACAAACATTTATTAAGTGCCTGTGATGTGCTAGATACTGTTTTGGGCACCGGAGATACAACAATGAACCAAAAAACCCTCATTCTCATTTGCAGCAGCAGCAGGAAGTTAAGCCTTAATCTGCATTTACTGAGTCTACTTGTGTGTCTTTACGTGTCACACAGGATACAGAACCATTCAATCACTATCAAATATCTGAGTGTCTGCTCCAGAAACTATGTTAGCCATGAGGATACTTAGTTCCTGTACTAAGGAACCCACCATCCACTGGATGATTCTGACAAGTACACAGGGAATTTCAGTTCTAAGTGGTAAATCCCCTAAGAGGACAACATCCAGGCAGAGCTAGATATAACAGAAATGGGGGTAGGGACTGTGGTTAAGGAAAATCTTGGAGAAAATTACACATAAGTTGAGGAAAGATCAGTTGGAGATAGCCAGGCAGTATCCAGCATGGAGAGGAAAGTGGAATGGGATGGGGCAGGGAGAATGTTATAGCCGGAAGGATTAAGATGTGCCAAGGTCTGGGGACAAGAAAGAACATGGCTCCCTGGGGGAATTCCAGGTAGTTCAGTATAGCCACAGCATAGACTTAAGAGGTAGGCGATATAGATAGAAGTGAAGATCCATCCATGAAAGGGCTTTATGGGCAATCCTGGAGAGATTGGACTTTACCCTAAGGGCAATGGGAAGGCATTAAAGGGTTTCAAACAGAGGATTGACATGATCATATTTACATTTTAGAAGACTCATGGCTGCAAGTGTAAAGGATGAATTGGAGAGGGGAATAAGATCAGAGGCAAGGAGACCAGGTACAATGTGATTACAGAAATCCAGAATTTCTGTAACGTGAATCGGGGATGAAGCTGTGGGAATATACAGAAATAGATGTATTTGGCATTTGCAAGGCAGAAATGGCAAGACCTTGTGATTAGGGCCATTAGGAAGTCAAGGATGGCACATTCTTATTGGAATTCAGGTGAAATAAATCGAGGACAACACTGGATCATATTTTAATGCCTTGTCATTGGTGTGGTTCTTACTCAGTTGAGTTGGCCCCCTGCCTTTGCAACCCTTCCCATTCACTCTTCAGTACTCAAATTCTGATGCTGGGACTTGAGGAAAGCAGTCAATGTGTTTTTGGCTTCTATGCCCATAATGGCAGAGTGAACACTGGCTCTTCAGTGCCATTTCACCTCCTCCCTGCCCTATATGGCCTCTGGAGTATTCCTCATGCCCATAGCCCTGGGAGTGAAGGTATCTTTGTTACCTTCATCTTACATTTCCATAAGAGGAACCCAGTCTTGACCTCTAAGAAGAACAAACTATTGGTAAGTGCTTTATAGTTTATATATCATAATAAGCAATTATAAATATCACGGTGAATTCTAGAGTTTTGTGGAGGTCTTCTTCCCTAGAGATCCATTGGTGATGTAGACCGCTGTCAATTGGTCAAAATCGAGTTCTGTTATCAGACCAGGCTCTTTGTCCCCACCAGCTACCTGAGAAGTCAGGGTCTTCTTTTTAGTTTCAGTATGCTTCAATTGCTGGTCCAGATCACCTCCTCTTTCCTGGCTTTCCATACTGTCTCTTCTGGTCTCCAACTTTTACTCTCAGATTGGAGTTTGCTGTTCAAAAGGGTGCACATAGCCCAAGTCCTGGAAATTGGGGAATGAGGAGCTTGTTCCTGGGAATGTGTCCAACCCTACTTGGGAGAATAATAAATGGGATTGAGGCTTCCTGAAACAGAATTTTCCAGTAGTTCAGGATGGAAACAACTTGTTAACTTTCTTGAACCAGTAGAAGATTAAATTCTCCTCTGGCCTTTTGTTGTTGACTGTCAAGGATCACTTTGTTTTTCCCAGAGAAGCCAGAGCCTGCGGTTTATGAAGTTCAGCCATTAATTGTGCCTGGTGAACTTGGAAGGGTTAATGTGGCTCTCCAAATTTATATCACATACCCAAGAACATAAAAGTCAAGACTGATGGGAGTGGGGTCTAGTGTTACAGGGAACTTTGGGGGAAAGATGAGAGGGAAGATTTGTTTTGAGAGTTTAGCGAGTTTGGGCACTACCTGCCATTGGAATAGGGTTATAACTGAACCAGTCTTGGGAATTTTGCAGCCTGCGTCCATGTTTATAAGCGTAAGTGACACTAACAGAGCCCACAAGTCTTCCAGTCCAAGAACCAACCAGACCTCCCAGGACCCACACCCTCTCCTCCAAGGCTGAGGATGATGGAAAGTCAGGCTAGCCCTCTGTGCTCTGAGCTCTGTGCAGACCCCGCAGAATCCACCCCATTCCCCTTGCTATGTGTCTGAGAGGCATCCACCTTGAGAATTGGGGAGTGAGATAACAGGAATTTTTCAGTCTGGGGCTGGAACAGTAATGAATAGGATTAAAAGGGGGCTCCTCGAGGTTGCATGGTGCACTAGGTCTGTCTCCCCTGTTTTCCAGCTGCCTTCCATTCCCCCCACCACCCCCAGCTCAGAGGCCATGTTTAGCTTATGCTGAAGAGAGAACTACTCAGCTCTTGGAAAATGCTGACCTGGGAGTTTGGGTTTTCTTGGCTAAACTAAGTACCAGATGGTGATTCAGCAGAAACTCCAGGTCTAGCAACTGGCACGGAGGGGTCAGGGGAAGAAGGAAGGGGAAGAGAGAGCCGGGAAGGGGGTGGGGCAGTGTGGGTGGGAGCTTAGCTGGAAGAATGCTTCCAGATGAAAGGGGCTGGAGGACAAAATGTTACTGTAGCATGGTAGCAAGATCTGTTTCACAGCCTCATTGTGGCCTTACAGAAGCTGGGATCAAAGCTTAGTTTATAGGGAAGGGCTCATTTGATTTATTCTGGTGTTATTGCTCTTGCTTTGTTTTGATGTCTTTGTCTTTTATCAGTCAAGTTATTTACATGTATCATAATACAACCTTTGTTTTAGGTAGTCAATAACTTGAGACTTTATAATGCAGCTCTTCAATCCACGTGAAAAATATCTCGCCCTGGGCACAGTGAAAGATTCTAGGAAGCTGGCTGTGTCTCCACACTCATACCCGTTTCCCTCCAGGTCTCTCTGAGGACTCAGAGAAGGAAAGATAGCTCAGGCTGGCCCACGTGGGCAAACCTGGAACCGTATCAAAGCCTTGGGTTGTGTGCGTTAGAACTTAAACAGGGTTCCGTGTTTTCTTTGCCTATCAGTGCCTTTTGGCAGCCAGCACTGGTAACCTCCTAGATCTGGAAACAGCTGAGGTTAGGCAGGCCAAGCCGAAGCAGTCTTTCCACAATTAGAAACACGTGCCCTGATCCTTCCACGAGCAGGAGGGGGAGAGGCGGCCCAGAAGCCCCAGTCAGCCTATCACGGAGCCCAGTGTCGCCACACCCCCTCCTACAGGCTGGGTGTTCACTGGGCGCTCCAGCATGGGCACCATGGACACCAGGGGGCTGGTCTGAGGGGCATCACTTTGCCCCTTTTGTTCCAGGTCTGGAGGGAGGGAGTCAGGGGGAGCTGGCAGAGCATGGCGGAAGGTGGAAGGAGGAGAAGTGCGTGCCCCAGCAAAAGGTGAGACTAAGATATTAATGCTTCTGGCAGGCAAGCCCTAACCCAGGTAAAATTTATGGCTGTTTCAGAGGGCTGGGAGCTCCATCCCAGAAAGGTGCTTATTTTGAAGTTCTGGAGAGGAACAGGGTGTTCTGATTTCTACAAAGTGGCGTCACAGCTTCCCTTTTCAGCAGTATGTCTGTTTAGCGCATTACATCTTTCTTTTTTCTGTCCTGGCCTTCTCTCTGTGCTGCTTCTCTTGAGGTCTTTCCCCTCACTCGTAAGGATGTGTATTATTCCTCCTCTTCCTTCCTCCCCACTGTCGTTTCTCAGGCTCACTCTTTCCCTCCCTTCTTCACTACCTGTCTTTATGGATTTTGGCAAGTCTGGGCATTTTTTTCCCCCTTTCTATTGCCTGTTTTCTCTTATCTGAAAAGACAGAGAGGCCTAGTTCTGGAAATGCTAAAGGAAAACAAACCTTTCCAAGCTGCCTCCTGCCCACTCCTGAGAAAGATATGAGCCAGTAAGACTGAAAAATCCTAAAGAAGTTCCCAGAGTTCAAGAGAACATGTGATGGTGACATCGACAAGGGGCCAGAGAAGGGAATACAAGGCAGAGAGTCGAGTCTGCCAGTGGGAAATAATTTTCTAAAGCTCTGAGAGGAATGGACACGACTCTCTTGGTCTCTCAGGGGTAGCCATCCTAGTCTTCCCCTTTTTGCCACATTGGCATCTTACTTCCTGCTGTCCTGAAAGCAAACTGGCTAGTATCTTCAGGTGACTGACTCAGGGTGGCCCTTGAGCAATGACCTTGAGTACCATTGACAGGAGCAGGGTGAGAAAGAATGTGGGAATGGACAGAGGGAAAGTGGGATAATGTGTATATGATAAAAGAAAGGCTGACATAGTGGCAGAATAAGCAACTGGGGGGCAGGAGTACATTAGCTGGGGTCTTACTCCATTCACATACAAAATGAGGTTCTGAGTCTCTCAGGTCATTCCTGGCTCTGATTGCTCATGAGGCTGGAAATGTGCTCCTGGGTAGTAGGGCACTGGCCTCAAACATCTCCCTCCAGTGCCGAGAGCTGTCTACAAGGAGAGCCCCAACTGGTTCGTTCTTCTGAGCACTGTTCTTAAAACAATCAGTCCAGCCTCCTATCTAAATGGCTCCGTCCTGTCTTTCACCCCATCACACTAGAATGGTGTGGTCCATGAAGCAGAAGCTGGCTTGGCAAAATGAATGAGATTAGTTTAGGGATCCATGTGGGAACGTGCTCATTGGCCCTCTGATGAAGGCACAGGATGACCCTTTGCCAGCCCAGCTCAGCAAGAGGCCAGAGTCCTGTGTCTAGAAGCAAGGGAGCACCTGAAGACACAGCCCTGGCCTGTGCTAATTGTGGACACTTAAAACCAGTCCCACAATTCCCTCTCTAATCCATGCTTAAAGTTTTCTAAATGAAGACTTATTTATTTTATGCTAGTGAGTCACTGATGTTCTGTTTAAAAATGGACTAGAGAGATTAAATTGTTTCTTTTACCTATAGTCTATAAGGTATTCATCTAAGGTAAAGGTTCCCAAAACATGTTGTTCCTGTTCTTCCCTTCTAAAATCTGTAGACCTTTAACCTCGCCTTACCTCCTGGGGGGTTGGGTTGGGTTGACTCCACCTGGGAAAGTCCCAGAGCGAGCTCTTTCAGGGTGCTTTTGGTGTTGTCCACTGCAAGATAGCACACAGTGTGGCCACTCTACCCTTTGACTTGAGGAAGGAACTCAATCTCAGGACTTTTGAGTTCATCTCTTGGCTTTCCATCTTGATTTCTTTTATGGCCTATGATTATAGCCTCTGGTCAGTAAAATTAGGAGACCAACAAAACCATGGCAGCAGAGAAGAAAAGAATCACATCTGAGCCTCCCAGCACTAGACTCACCTTGTGAGAAGTTTGGAACTTGGGTCTCCATTTGTATGTGTATCTGGGTTGCATGTGTGGGCCTGAAGTTAAATGGAATATGGAGGAGACTGGAAAAGAGCCTGGCATTAGATGAAGGAGGAATATTGGGAGTGTCTTTTGCCCCCAAATTTTTTTGGAAGGAAAGGCACAGCTGGAGTTATTGGAGGGTGAGCCTGTTTACTACTGTATAGAATTAGGAAGGGAAGAAACAGGAGGCAGTAACACTTTAGCTATAGGATCCTCGAGTTGGGATGCTGTCATATGGTGTAGAAATTTGCCAACTAGGTGAGCACATGGGTGACCTCACTTTCACTGCCTACTTCTAGAGAGCCCCACCACTTCCCTCCACTGGTGTCCTGCAAGGCCTGTGGATAGGCACTCCTTTGGGGTCCTGGGGTGTGCCGCCTGGTTGCTCTTTAAAAATTTTGCTATTTCAGCGTGTGCCACCTGCTTTCTGGTCTTTCTGTATGGTGCCTGGCCCTGTATTAATTCCCTATTGCTACTATAACAAATTACCATAGATTTAGTGTCTTATAGTTCTGGAGGTCAGAAGTCCTAAACTCAAGGTGACAGCAAAGCTATGTTCTTTCTGGACGTTCTGGGGACAGTTATTTCCTTGCCTTTTCCAGCTTCTAGAGCCCCCCTACATTCTTTGGCTCATGGGCCCTTCTTCCATCTTCAAAGCCCATAGCGTGGCTTCTTCAAATTTTTCTTTCTCCCTCTCTGACCTTTGTTTCTGACATCATGTCTCTTTTTCTAACTCTGACCCTCTGTCCAGGTCAGTGACAGGATCTGCATTGTCATCGATCTGAGGACTCTGCACCTCTCTGCCAGTCTTTCAGCTTTCCCACAGGCAGGGAGCACTGAGCCCACCTCTCCTATTCAGCAGCTGAGAGGCCCTGGGCCCTGGGCTCTGAGCAGGTCACAAGATTGCTGGGTTCTGAGTCCCCTACTCCTGCCTGCCTGTTTTTTGTATCCCTCCTGTCACCTTGACATTAAGGTGTCACCTTGGTCACCTTTTCCAACTTGGCAGATTAAGTAACCAACCCCTGACTTCAGCATCTTTTTGAAGTATCGTCTTGATAGTCTTTTCACCTTTTTTTTTTTAAACCCAGCAAACAGAAAGGATACAAAAGAGAAAGAGGAGAAAATGCCCAAGAAATACAGATAAGCCCGTGATTCCATGGGGGCCTCTAGAGAAGCAGCAACCACTCCACAGCCAGATTACAGTGGACAAGAACCAGAGTCTTTTTCCTTCTTATTTCTTTTATCCAGCTGGGCCAAAATTATAAAATTCTCCTTTTGGTTAGGGTCTCCCCCTCCTATAGGACACACCTCTGAATCCCCTGGGCTAAGTTCGGGGCTCCTCATGGATACCCACTGGCTTCCGTGAAGAGCTCTGCTGTCACCACATTGTTGCATGATCATCTTTTTTTTAGCTTACCCATCTCCCTTACTTTATGCTCTCACCCATCTCCCTTATGCTCTCACCCATCTCCCTTACCTTATGCTCTCACCCATCTCCCTTACCTTATGCTCTCACCCATCTCCCTTACCTTATGCTCTCACTCATCTCCCTTACCTTATGCTCTCAACTTCCTGAGGACAGGGACTTGTGTCTTGTAACTCCCCCACCTACCAGAGTGCTTAGCACAGTAGGCCCTTTGTAGATGATGGTTGGACAGACGGACAGATGAATGGATGGATGAACGAAAACCCTCACATTTCAAGCTGCAGTGACCACTGGTCCCCATCTTCATGTGGCTTCCCTGAGGTCATTGTTTCTCAAGCATGCAGAATGCAGGGTCTGGCTGAGAAGAGAGAGGGGCCATAGCCATTAACAACAGAAAGGGGCTCTGGGTAGCAGACTGGCAGAGACAGGATGCCTGAACAGGGCAGGGGCTTGGCAAGCACCTGACAGTGTTGCCTTCACTCACTGACCTTTCCTCTCTGTTTGGAGGCTCAGGTTTCAGCCTGCTGTGAGGGAAGCTGTCCTGTGGTAGCAGGAGACTGAAAATGCCCTCTTTCCCCTCAGTCCCATGCTGTGATCACCCAACAGCAGGGATAAGGGTCAGATGTGAGGGCCTGCAGCCATTGTTTTAAGGAGATTAGTGTCACAGGCAAAATGTCTCCCCACCCCATTCTCAGGATTTCTCTTTTTCTGAAAGAGCTCTATAAAGGTAAAAGGTTAAATATTAGTCAAGGTCTGGGTTCTTGTGAAATTGTGAAGATAAGGTCAGGTGGGACAGAAGACACCCACAGCAAGTTTTTTTGACAAATTATCCCTTCCTTCAAATATCTCCCATCCCCCAGGAATATTCTGGAGCTGACTGAAGGAATCTTTCTGACTGCCTTGACAAGGTCCCTCTCCTAAGCAGATAGATGATTTTGTGTTTTCTATTCCAGCCCACCAGGAGGTGGCCACATTCCCCCCCACCTGCTGGGGAAGAATGTCTGTGAGTTGTCCTGCTCATCCCTTATTTCCCTCCAAGTACTTTCCTGTCACCTCCCCACCGTGCCCTCTCCTCCCCTTGATAGAGGATAATTTTCTTCTCTGGGATCACAATCTGGTTCCTTGTTCAGTAATCCTTACCTATCCCTGAGCCTCATGGGTTTTGTGTCCTAATCTTCTTTTCATAAATCAATCTCCTTTATCCTTAAGTCATTGCTTGTGTCTGCCTGAACTCCTAGGACCTGAGGGCCCACCCTTGTACCTAACAATCCTCAGGGCCCTGAGGAGAAACAGATCACAGGCCCTGTTGCTTAGAGTGATTTGGGTTGGATTGTCACCAGGCATGTGATCCTGAAATCCTTTTTGAATTGAGTAAGATAAACCAAATGTGTGTTTATCAGAATGTCTCAGTCCATCTGGAACATTCGAGTATTTACAAGATGTTCTCCCTGTTCAGGCACTTAAAATCCTTCCTCTGACAACATGTTTTGGTTCTCCTTATATGACACCATCTTGGATAACAGCTTCTCCATGAGGAGTCAAGAGTTTGAAGTCAAGTTTCCTGTCGCTCTTTTGGCTCTGTGCAACCAACTGGGGATCGTGTCTCCTTTTGATGAGATTCCTGGGGAGCAGGGGAGATTGTGTGCATTGTAGAATGTGTAGACTGAGATGAGATTGCAGGGCTAATGAATTGGGCATTTTCTGTATCCAACTATTAAATATTTGTTGAGTACCTGCTATTTGCAGGCATTAATGATGCCCTGGGATTAAAAGCATGAAAAGTCATAGTCCCTGCCCTCCTAGTCTACATGGAGACAGAGAAAAAGAAACAAATCATTATAATACAAAGAAGTAAATGCCCAAAATTAAATATAAACAAAGCGGTCTGAGAAAAGAGAAGGGACAAACTTTGTTCCTTGTCTATAAAATGCGGCTGGTGTATCTTACCTTGCAGCCACATTGTCAGGAATAAGTAAAATAATAAAATAATAAAGACTCACAGAACAGGTGACATTTGAGCTGGATCTTGAAAGATGAGAAGGAGTTTGCCAAGTAGAGATGGTGTGAGGAGAAAGGTTACAGATAGATAATAGCATCAGGTCTTTACCCTGTCGAAATGGTCTCAGAATCAAGTAAGGTCAGAAAATACTTGAAAAGTAAAAACACAGTTTAAAGATCAGGTATTGATATAATTTGATCAACTGTTCAAGTCAGAGGCCTGGCCAGAGCTTGAGAAGAAAGTCTGGTGCTTCTACGTGTGTGACTTGTACCTTTGGAGGACTGGGGGGGCCGTCCTGGTCACTGTTTCAGAGGAAGGGGAAACAAGAGGATTTTAACTTCTTCCCTTTGTTCTCAAGGACTTCCTAAGCACCAGGAAGGTGAGAGTCCCATTCCTGCAGCACAGGCTCCCTGGGTTGCTTGGGGAGTGTGGCTGTAAAACGGAGTCCCTCCCTCCTAGGATTCAGCCTTTGAGCTCTCCTCCAGTCCTTGGAGGTTCCATGTTGTTGGGATCTCTGTGGGAGCCCCTATGCCACCAAAGAAGACAGAGGGATAGTGGCCAATAAGCACATGAAAACATGCTCAACATCATCAGTCATGAGGGAAATGCAAATTGAAACCACAATGAGATACCACTACATAGCTATTAGAATAGACAAGCTTTTGGAGCTGACAATACCAAATGCTGAAAGGATTCATAGCAACAGGAACTCACCTACATTGCTGGTGGAAATGCTAACGATATAGCCACTTTGTAGGGGTTTTTTGTTGTTGTTATTTTTAAGATTATTTATTTATTTATTTGAGAGAGAGAGTGAGAGAGCTGGGGGGAGGGGGAGAGGGAGAGGGAGAAGCAGGCTCCCCACTGAGCAGGGAGCCCAATGTGGGACTTGATCCCAGGACCCTGGGGTCATGACCTGAGCTGAACACAGACACTTAACTGACTAAGCCACCCAGGCGTCCCTAGAGATTACTTTTAAAAATAACAAAATCTTAAAAAAATAATAAAGTTATAATTTACCTTATGACTCAGAATCTCACTCCTGGGTATTTACTCAAGAGAAAGGAAAATCCTTCTCAAAGACATCTACAGTCCACTTAAAGAGTTCTATGCAAGTGTTTATAGCAGCTTTATTCATAATAGCCCCAAAATGGGAGCAACCCAGATGTCCATCAGCCAGTGAGTAGAAAACCAATACATAAAATGGAGTACTATGTGACAATAAAAGGACCAGACTTGATATACACAGCAACATGAATGGATCTCCAAAGCTTCATGTAAAGTAAAAGAAACCAGACACAAAAGGCTACATACTGTATGATTCTGTTCATGTGACATTTTGGAAAAGGCAAAATATAGGGACAGAAACCAAATTAGTGGTTGCCAGAGGTAGGGGAAAGGGACTGACTTCAAAGGAGATCAAAGTGCAAGAAAGAGAACTTTTGGGAGTGTTGGAAATGTTCCATATAAAGACTGTGGAAGTGATTAAATAACTGAATACGTTTGTCAGATCTCATCAAACTGTACACTTAGAAAAATGAATTTTACTCTATGTAAATTATACCACAGGGGAAAAAAAAAGATTCCCCCTAACCCTCTGTTGCCCCAAAATCAGGCTGAGGAAGATGACATTCAGGATCCACCAGCTGCTCAGGGCTCCCCCTGAACATACAATGGCCTGGAAACAAAGCCCACACTTGCACCCTGGTAATATGCTGATTTTCCTCAAAGCCAGTGCCTTCACTTCCATGCCTACTTCTGGCTTCCAGCCCTGGGCAGGGCATGCTCTGACCAAGCTCTAATTTGTGACAGGTAATCCCCATTTGTAACCCATTAATCTAGCCAAAGTTTCTGGAAACTGGGGCTGGGCTTGAGGGAAATTTGGCTCGCCTGTTACAGTCCCATTGTCAGGAGCAAGAAGCATTTCTGCTTCTGTTCAGAGGGCCTCCTACAGCCTCATTATAGCCCTGAGGATATGTTTGGGGGTCTGTCATTTCAGTGCTCCTCACATGGGTCAACTGTGCCAGTGTGCGGTGGGCCACCCGGGTTCAAGACATTTTCACAGCTGGGAAGCTCCTGGCCCTGGCCCTGATCATCATCATGGGAGTTGTCCAGATCTGCAAAGGTGAGTATCACCCAAACAACAGGGCTTCACCCAACTTTCTGCCTCTTTCGTGTACACACCCCCTCACACTGTCTTTGGACATGTGCACCCTGAGATTTCCCAATTCTGACCTTGAATGACTTTTCTTCTTCACTTGCTTGACAAAGGGGAAGAGAAACCATTCTCCTGGGATGGTTGGAAGTTGAGCATGCCCCACCTGGTTTGCAGAGTTCAGGTCTCCCATGCTAACCTCCTGGCTCCAGCACAGCTAGGTGAAGCCCCCAGATCTCTGGACTTCTGTTGCCCTCTTACCCCATCCCCAGGGAAGCTCCCTGCATCTTATATTGTATGTTGTCCATATCTTAAAATGGGGAACAGAGGAGATTTTTACGCATTTCAAAATTATTCATAATCTCTACGAGAGAGCTCGACATTCCTGGGGCCCCTGCCAACATTCTTCACTGGATTTGGTCCCTTCCAAGTCTGAGTCTGTATTTGGTTTCCATGGGAACCATGGCACCACTAGGCTCTGCCCAGTGTCACTGCCTCCTGGAGAAAGTCAGATGACAAACAGAGAGACCTCCTACCTGCCTAGAAGCCCTGAAGGCCATGTGGGGTGCCTGGATATTTACTCCAGGAAACATAATTAAGGTTCTGCTGTTAATTTTAACCAGTTGTGTTAAGTTCTTTAGCAGGTAATATTGTGTAGACTTAAAGAAATCACTGTGTATACCTACCTGGTAGGGGAGATACCATGATCATGAAAGTGGTTTTCCAAGGACGAGGCTTATCCATTGCACTATGGATGTGTTGACCCCTGCAATTTCCCCAAATGTGAGAAATGGGACTATATAATTTGTGGTAGTGGGGACTGTGTTCATGCTTTCCCCTAAAAAAAGGAAAGAAAGAAACCACTGTGCTATCTTTCCAGAGATAATAAGTCCCTACTATTCTGGCCCTACTGCTTTCTCCTGATCACTCTAATCTACTTATTTCCTGTCCAAATGCTGGATCACAGATGACTAAGTAAAATATGGGCAGTTACTCTGTGTTTCATTACAACGTCATCAGCAACCTTTCTTGAGGGCCCACTTGTGTGCAGGACACTGTGCTAGAGGTTGGGGAGGCAGTGGAAAAGCTCTTTGCTGAAGGACCCTGTCCTCAGGGAATCTATACCATGAAGAGAGAGCCCAGATATGTTAGAAAGAGACAGGAGGTTATTGACAAAGCAGAGCAAGCATGAACTACTATGGCATTATAGGAGCTTATGTTTGAGTGTTTGTTGTTGTTCATGCTTTCTTTGTGAAAATGTATAAACCTAGATATACAGGAAGGTGGTCAAGAGACTGCCAATGGCTCTAATCCTGCATCTCCAAATCCCAGCTCCCCCCACCCCCCACTCCCACACACCACCCCTGATTTACTCTACCCTGCCCTGACCAGTGGCCTCCCCTGGTCTTTCCTTCCAAGTAAATTTGCCTTTTAAAAGAAGATTGAGAGCTGTGCTTTGAACCTGAGCCTGCATTTGGACTCCTGGTTCCTAGGTTCTGGGGAAGTCCTAATCTCTATTTCCCTGCTCCTTTTGGTCCCACTTCTCCAATGTGTGGGGTTCACTGGAAACAAGACAAGAGCTGGATCATCACTGCAGGAGGAGCTGAGACAGGACTAGGCAGGCTAGAGGCCGCCAGGCCTCTGGCTCCTTTCTCTGAGCAGCCTCCTGCCCCTTGCGTCCACAGGAGAGTATTTCTGGCTGGAACCAAAGAACGCATTTGAGAATTTCCAAGAACCTGACATCGGCCTTATCGCACTGGCTTTCCTTCAGGGCTCCTTTGCCTACGGAGGCTGGAACTTTCTTAATTACGTGACTGAGGAACTTGTTGATCCCTACAAGTGAGTTGAAATGACCCAGCTCTTCCCAAATCCCTTGAAAGGCCATGGCATCTGCTACTAAGAAGAGAGAGCCAGGTGTCCACTGGGCACCTTTCCATCTCCAGCCCCTGTTCTGACCATGCCCTGGTCTATCCTGAAGAAACAGTTATTTCTCAGGAACTTAAACCATTTGCCATCCACCCTGCCAGGAGGAGAAAAATGATCCCGTGACTGTCCCAGAGCAGATTAAAAGCTGAAACAGTGCTGAGATAGCACCACTGCCTTAGAGGAGGAAATGTATCGACAGGCCTCTAGGCATCTTACTTACCTGTCTTAGGACAGGAGGGTCTTTGTGTCTTGAAGCAGGGGAGAGGGGTGCATCATGGAGATTCCAGTCAGGAAGAGGTCAGCAGGTATGGAGCATATTCCCAGCCTACCCTGTTTCATTTCCTTTAAATTGCCCTGCCCATTTTAAGACAGAATCCACCCCCCAGGGAGAGGGAGTGTCACAAAAGGCTGCCAGGTCAGTTTGGAGCAGAAGGACAAGGCACTTCCCAAACCCCGTGATGAGGCAGGTGCCAGGCCTTTCCCCTCTGACCTCCTCTCCTTCTACAGGAATCTTCCCAGAGCCATCTTCATCTCCATCCCACTGGTCACATTTGTGTATGTCTTTGCCAATGTCGCTTATGTCACTGCAATGTCCCCCCAGGAGCTGCTGGCTTCAAACGCAGTCGCTGTGGTAAGAAATCAAACTCACAGCCCCTCAAACCAGGAATGTTGACATAGACTTGCCAGATTGGCCCCACTCACTTTTCCCTGATCCATGAATTTGTGGAATTAGAAGTCATCCCAAGTTCTCAGGGCAGAAACCATATCTCCAAGTGCCCAGGAGCAAACTGACGGCCATGTTGTACCTAGAACGGTGACAACGGCAGAACCAACGTGTTGCCCACAAAGCTACATTACTTACTGTATGACCCTTTACAGAAAAAGTTTGCCAGCTCCTGATCTGGGGCACTTTAAACTCTAAATGTGATGATTGTATAAAGGAGGCAGGCTCCTCCTCAGAAAGATAAAATCTTGCACGAGACAACGCCATTCCTCTCTGCCTTCGTTTTTTCCTCCGGAAATCATGCAGCCTGACTCCTTCGCTCATCAGGGAAAAGTGTGTGCCAGTAAACAGGAGTAGGAATGGTCTCTGCTCTTTGGGGAAAGAGATGCAGATCCAAGGCACTGGGGTCTTTGATACCCAGGAAAGCCCTGGGAGTCATGCAGCCCCCTTACCTGGCTTCACCTGGGCCCTGACGCCACCCTGCCAAACTGTCATCACATGTCTCCTGTCAGAAGACTGTAAAGAAAGAGGCCCTCCAGTGTCCCAGGGCAGCCTTTTTCCATGACCACTGGCCTAACCCAGCAGGACATCCATTCTAAACGACCCCTCCCCAATAATGTGCTAGAAATCGAGTGTGTACTTGGCTCAGAGAATATAGAAAAGGCTAGTCCCTTGACATTCTACATTCCTTCAGTATAGGAAGACTAGTCTATAGCTTCACCACCTTTTTTTTCTCAGCCTACATAGTGGCTTGTTCTTATCATTTTTCCCTTCTTATATTATTTCTATGAATTTAGAAATTCCACCCTATGAATTAGGAACCATTTCTATTTTACAGATAGGAAAACTGAGGCTCAAAAATTAAGGACCTTGCTCAAGGTCTCACAGGTCCAAACTGTTGGGCTAAGATTTGAACCCCAACCTGCCTGACTCATTAGTGTGTAATGTAAAGTGAGGCCTGGACTCCCTCAGCTGGCTTCTGGTCCTGGCCCTCCACTTTCTGGGTTTGTGATCTTAGGCAAGCTACCTAATTGCTTTGTGCCTTAGTTTCCTCATCCATAAAACAAGGAGAACAAATGTTAGCACATCATCGTCATTGTTGTTGTTGTTCTTATTATTATTATTACCACCATGCACTGTCTCCTTCAGTTAATAGCCCAAAACATTTACTAAATCCCCGCTGTGTGGTGGGAAGGGAAGTGGCGGTGCGGTGCAGGAGGGCCTGGGGAACGCAACCCTACCCTCGAGGACCCTAATAAGAGAGACTCAGCAAGGGTAGAGACGGGAGGGAGCATTCTCAGCAGTGATGTACAAGTAGAGGGTTGTAACCTTGCCTCTTCTGCTCATCCCCTTGTTTTCTCTCCCAGACATTCGGAGAAAAGCTCCTAGGGGTCATGGCCTGGATCATGCCCATTTCCGTTGCCCTGTCCACATTTGGAGGAGTTAATGGGTCTCTCTTCACCTCTTCCCGGTGAGTGTTGTCCCAGTCCTTCCTGGGCCAGGGGCCATTCTGCTGCGCATATTGCTCTGTGTATATATGGGGGACTTGTCTCCGTCAGCAGAGGTCTGTGTGGGCACCTGGGTGGTGACCTCGTAGGGGGTGATTGCTCACAAAAGGCGTTTGTGTGTCAGCTTGGGTGCAGAGGGGTGTATGCTGCTCACGTGGTTACCTGCGATGTGTGTGGCTTCACATGTAGTGGCGAGAGAAGCCCTGTCCCACCTCATTTCAGTAGGAGCAGAGGGCTGAGGAGGTCCCAGGCTGCCTGACACAGTCCTAGGTCTGGGCACCGTGATCGGCAGCAGGACAGTGTCTCATCGGCAGCCCCAGAGCTCCTTTGCTACTTGCCTGGAAACAGGCTATGCTGGCTTGAAAGGAACCCCACTCTACAAGGGACCAGGAGGGACACAGGCCTGGGGCCTCTGGGCTGGCCTCTCATGGAAGTTCTGGGACCAGCCTGCAGGTGGGATGGATCCTTCTCCCTGCTCAACAGACAGGTGGCTGTGGGAGGCACTTTCATGGCCACTCAGGAGACTCGGGCTGAGGGTGTGAAGTGAGAGAAGTGGGGAAGAACTGAAGGAAAGCATTTGTCCAAATCCAGGCCCCCAACTTCCAAACTCTCAGAGAAGCCAGAAGCTCAAGTGGGTCCAGGAATCCCCAGCTCTTGCCTCTACACCCCCAGGAATCTGGCCCCTCCTCAGGGTCTCTTCTCGCTCTCTCCAGAATAGGCTGTTGAGGCCAGCAGACACTGGACTGTTGCCATCAGTGTTTTTCAAGGGGTCTTCCCATATTTCTTAGACGGTTCCCCTGCCCCCAGGGCATAGCCCTACTTGAAAGATACAGCAAAAGCAGGGAGTCCCTGAGTTTAGCTGCTTCCAAAGCCACCCATCACATCAGGGAGGAGTTCTCATGAGATGTCAAGGGAGTGCCATGTTTTCAGGACCCAGGGCAGGAAAGAGGGAGTGTGGCTGTCCTCTGTGCCCCAGGACCCTATGAGACTGAGACTTACCCACAGCAACCTCGTGTGCATGTTACACAGGAGCAGTGACCACCTGGAGTCCCCAGCCGAGGGCGAGCAGTGGAAGAGCAGTGACCCATGAGGCTCTCTGGGATCTTTTGGAACAGAGTGACTGGCTACAGTCGCTTTAGAGTGGGGTTTGTCCCTCGGGCAGGCCCAGCAGCGGTCTGCATGCATGTGGTATAGCTGTGTGTGCATGCAGGCCACGGCAGCCCTGGCGGGCGAGGCCTCTGATCCCGAGGCCCAGCTCACCCACCAGGTCTCCTCTGCTCATCCTCCCAGTTCCTTCATTCCTTCCTCCTCCTTCCCTCCTTCTCGCCTTCTCTCTCTCACTCTTTTGTGTTTGGTGTATGGAGAGGTTGACCCTTCCTGAGAAACAGGAGTGTGTGTGGGCTTGTGTCATGCTTAATGTCATTGTCTCCTCCGTTGTCAGCTAGCCGGGCAAGGGATTGTTTCTTGTGAACTTGACACTTGCAAATGCTGTTGGACCTGGACAGTTACACTTGGTCCTGGCTGCATGTGGAGGAGGGACGTGAATGCGGAGCCCTGGCTATGTGCATGAGGAGGCCCGCAGAGCACGCAGGGCTCAGTTGGGTGCATGAGGCTGCACCGTAGAGGGGCCATGCTGTGTGGGTGCATGAAACTAGTGACAGTGGCCTAGGTAGTTGATGATGGCAAGTGATGGTGATGCACATGGGTACTTGGGGCCATAATGGACTCCCACACTTCTGCCAAACTGCTGCTATTAGTTCCACTCTCCCTCACACACAAATTACAAAGTAAGTGACAGGTTTTTTTTTCAGAACACCCAGTGTGCTGAGTCTGTGCCTTCCTGTCCCCATTACACCACCCCCTTCCTCCTACCCCTTAGGTGCTTCTTTCTCCTTATAAAATCCCAAAAAGAAAAAGCTGTCTAATTCATACTAATATGTAAATGACTTCCAATGGCTTATAATATTCTTTTCTCTGGGAAAAGAGAAGGGGAAGAAGGAGTCCCTTTTATATTAAAATTTCTCTTTTTAAAAATAACTTTTAAACATCAATATCCTGGTCATGATATTATACTATAGTTCGGCAGTATGTTACCAGTAGAAATAGAGTGGATACCTAGGATCTCTCTGTATTATTTCTTCCAGCTGCATGTGAGTCTACAATTATCTCCAAAAAAAGGTTTACTTTTTAAAAAGGGTAAAAAAAATAATAATTTTTACTCCAATTAAAAATTTCTCATCTATTTTAGAAATTAAATTTTTTAATGAAGTCTAAGGAAGAAAATTAAAATTACTCATAATCCCATCACCCAGAGATAATCAGTTGGTATGTTTTTACATGACCATAATTTCTAAATTAATTAGAATCATACTGTATGGAATCATACAGTTTTCTGTCTTGCTCTTACCATTTGACATTGTATTGTGAGCATGTTCTCATGTAACAAATTTTTTTCAAAACATTAGGACTGTAAAATATGCATCTTTTTTTTTTTTTTTAAGATTTTATTTATTTGAGAGAGAGAGAGAGTGAGAGAGAGAGTGTACAAGAGGCGGGAGCATCAGAGGAAGAAGGAGACTCCCCACTGAGCAGGGAGCCCGATGTGGGACTTGATCCTGGAACTCCAGGATCATGACCTGAGCCGAAGGCAGTCGCTTAACCGACTGAGCCACCCAGGTGCCCCTAAAATATCCATCTTATAGATACACTATAATTTATGTTATCAATCTCTTAACTTTTGGGCATTTAGGATATTTCCAATCTTTTTTATCATCAGAATATCTTTTATATATACCTTTCACTAACTCAGTATTCATTTCCTTAGGATGGCTTCTTTGGGAATAGAAAAAGTAGCTTAAGGATACAAATTTTTAGGTATGATACAATATAATGCATACAATACAATAAAATACACAGATTGTTCAGATTAATGAGTTTTGAGAGTTGTAGACAGCGATGGAAGCACCACCCAAAACAAGATATAGAACATTCCCACATATCCCCCAATTTATCCCGTGTCCCTTTCTGGTCCACCACCTATTCTCCATCCTCACAGTGGCAACTACCTCCTGACTAGGATATCAATGTTTTTGTTTTTTATTTTTATTTTTTTTAAGATTTTATTTATTCATTCGAGACACAGAGATACAGAGAGAGAGAGAGAGCATGAGCAGGGGGAGAGGCAGAGGGAGAAGCAGGCTCCCCGCTGAGCCAGGAGCCAGACATGGGGCTCCATCCCAGGACCCCGGGTCATGACCCGAGCTGAAGGCAGACGCTTAACCATCTGAGCCAGGCGCCCCGGATATCAATGTTTTTAAGGCTTACCATGGACAGACAGTTCAGTCCTCATGTATCAGAGAACCTGTATCCCTTGAGGAAGGGAGAGGCCCATTTTTAAAGGGATTAAGGCTTTGTGAGACCCACAAAGTTAAGGCACAATCATCAGTAACCCCAAGCCACCCAGACCATACTTAGGGTCTCTATGCACCCAGAATCTATCCATTATCCACTGGCTGCCTCTGGTCTGCCTGCACCTGCACTTGTGAACGTGGGTCCTGTGACAAGTGGGCTGGAATGTGCATGGGAAGGTGGGTACCTGGTTGGGTCGGGGGGATACTCCTGTGTGAGCAGAAGGTGGGCATGGATGAGGAAGACTGGGCTGGGGAGGGAACTTCCTTGGGTGGTCTGTGGGCCATCCCAGGCTTACCTGCTTTTCTCTCTACCAGGCTGTTCTTTGCTGGAGCCAGGGAAGGCCATCTTCCCAGCGTGTTGGCCATGATTCACGTGAAGCGCTGCACCCCAATCCCAGCCTTGCTCTTCACAGTAAGGGCCCCTCCTTCTGCCAGCCCTACACACACCCTCCCTCTTTGCAATTGCTCTGAGCTGGGAATTCACACTTCCCACACACACTCCTGTCACCCTCCTGGTCTGCTCCTAGGTTTCACTGGATCTTAGATAATCTGGCAAATGGTATATATGAGCTTTGTAAATATCAAGAGAAATAACAAGGAAAGACCCTGAGTCCTGAAACACCTTCAGGCTCTCACCCTGCCTCATTTCTATTCTCCCATACTTTTGGGTCAGATTGAAGTGACTTTCTCACGACTCTATAGTCTCATACGGAAAGAAACCTCCTTTCTTGGCTCTCCCCTGCACCTGTTGCCCTAAGGGTTACAGCTTTGGGCCCCCACTCCTGGCCAATCTCACACACCCTCAGCACTCTCCATCAATCTTCTTGCCCCAGGAGACTCTGCCTGTCTCTCAGGAAATACCACTGAAACAAATTCAGTGTTACAGGTACACCAAATAAGACAAACCATAAAGAAAGGAAGACTGGCAACTGAAAATGGAGAAAAGGAAAATTGGGATAGGGAAGAAATGAGGGTAGAATGGCCCAGAGTGGAATCATTTAGAGGGGTAAAAAGAAAGAGCAAAGACTTGTCCCCACTGAGTCTTTTGAGTTATTTTTTTTTTCTTTCTGGATCCTGAATAAAATATTGAAAATGACTTTGGTCTGTCAGAGAAGCAGTTAGATCAGGATAATAGAGCTCTCAGGAGTCAAGTGCCTTCACTGTACAACATGAGGGGGAGTTTCAGAATGTTCAGATATAGGATGAAGTCCATCATGATTGGTTAGCTGTGAAAGGTGCCTGGAGACCACCTATTACTCCCAGTGAGACACAGACTTATTTCCGGTTTGAGCCATTGGTGCAGTACTGTGACTGCCAGACAAGTACGGTCAGAATCTGGCTTATTCATCCATTAAAATCTTCTATATTATTTTCACCGTCAGATCTTACACGAGAACTGAACCTTCTTCTTTCTTTTTTATTTAAGATTTTATTTATTTATTTGACAGAGGGAGAGTGTAAGCAGGGGGAGAGGGAGAAGTAGGCTCCCTGCTGTGCAGAGAGCCTGATGTGGAGCCCGATGTGGGTCTTGGTCCCAGGACCCTGGGATCAGGACCCAAGCCGAAGGCAGATGCTCAACCAACTGAGCCACCCAGGCGTTCTAAGAACTGAACCTTCTGTTGGCCTTAACAAATTAGCAGAGGGGCAGAACATGGTTCCGAGAGAGCCACTGAGCTGATTTTGAAGTCGTAAAGTGGATTCTATCAAGAAAACCTCATGGGGATGTTATGAGGGTTAAATGAGTTAATATTTGTAGAACACTAAGAACAGGACTTTCCACCTAGTAAATGCTTTATAACTGTTTATGATATTAAAAAAAGGGGGGAGGTGGGGGCAAGAAGAAAAATAAATTAGATGACTCAGCCAGGAGAAGAGGATGAGGGCAAGAATAAAGCTTTAATCTGCAGTTAACAATCTTCCCTAAGGGATTAAAAAAAAAAAGGAAACACCTAAATTAGCTTGAGCTACAACCAGGGAAGAAATATAAATGAGACCAGGGCAGGTGTAGAGCCGGCACTGCCGGTGTGGCCAATCCAGTTGTTTACAGCCAGTATCTGTTCTGATTGGTTAGCGCCCATGCCCTAGCAGTGGTTAAATATTTTGATTATCACTCCTGCAATAAGAAAGAACTTCCTGGCAATGAAGCTGTTAGCAATGGCCAGGATGACTAGGGGAGGCTGTAAAGTCTCCATTTTAAGACATTCATCGTAAAATGGCGCCATCCGCCTAGAGGCAGGGGAAGAGTGCCCTGACCTGTAAACAGCTCCTCTGGTGTCCAAATACCTTACTGATCACTGATGAGCTTCTCCCATTTCCCACAGTGCATCTCAACCCTGCTGATGCTGGTCACCAGCGACATGTACACACTCATCAACTACGTGGGCTTCATCAACTACCTCTTCTATGGAGTCACAATTGCTGGACAGATAGTTCTTCGCTGGAAGAAGCCTAATATCCCCCGCCCTATCAAGGTGCGAGAACCTCCCCTTGAGATCCCTTCCCCCTCCTCTTCTAATCTAGCAGCAGCTCAGGCTTTTAAATCACCTTGTTCTCAGCTGCTGACCACATACATGATCTACCAGCTCTATGATGGTAGCAGACCCTTTGGAAAGCAAGGGCCATGTATGAATGGGGCAGCTATTTCCATTTTCCACTGGAGACAGGACCAGAACAAATGGCAGCTGTAAGAGTAAGTTATATTAAATGATACTTTCATCAGATCATTCCTTTGTTTCCTACAACTCTTATGAACTCTGGTTGATTTTTCAAGGCTCCCTTACCTCTCCAACATTTCCCTGAACCCACTGGTATGGCCAGTCTCCTTCTCATCCCTCCAGGTAGCTGAGTTCACTTGAGCTATGTCTCCATCCCAAAATGAGTTTCCTTCTCCCATCTGCCTATCCAAATTATAACCATTCCCCACATAGGCCTCAAGTTCCTCCTCTTCCTTGAAGCTTCCCAGTCTACTACAATCCTCCATGAGCCTCCCTTTTTAAACTACTAGAGCCCTATATGTAGTAGGGTGCCTAGTGAACCTACTGATTGCTGCAAGAGATAACTGTGTGGTGGGAATGAAAGGGATTGCTCAGAACAAAGTATGCAAGAGAGCTATGGGTTCTCCTGCAAATTAGAATAGCGTATAGCCCTGAGCTATATGAACGGTCCTATTCTGGAAACAGAGGAGACTAGATCCTTCCAGAAGATTCTTCCAGCTGAGGAATTTCAGCTCTCCAAATCTGTTTTCCACCACCACTTTCCTACCACTCTTAGAAAGCTTGCTAGAGGGATGACAAGGTAGAATAACCCATTCCTCCCCCAACCCTTGCATACCCTCTGAGAAGAGATGACAAGGAAGAGAAAGGCAGCTGAGTCTGGGAACTCCCACCTGTGGCCAATAAGATGGCCAACAAGCCCATAGAGCTGATGTTTCTTTCTGAATAAAATCAAGGTCCCAGACTGCCTTATAGTATAGTAGGTTTCCTGACTTCTCGGATCTTGGCAGACTTATCTTCTCATATTGCTTGAGAAAAACACATTGGGAGTGATCCTGGCAAGAAGGATGGACATTTGCAACATGGTGCCCAGATGAGGGCCCTACCTAGAACCAGGAAAGAGTCAAGGAGTCTGACAGACCCCTTCCATTTCCTTCTTGCCCCTCATTCATTTCTCCACCTCTCCTCCACTCTAGGACCTCAGCAAATATATACCAATATACCAGCAAGCTTATCAGTCCCACGGGCTTCCCTGGCTGAGGCATGGATGACAAGGCCTTGTTTGCCTCTGCCCAGGAGAAAAGAGATGGGCAATGAGCATCATTCCTCAGAACTCAGAGTTCACCCCTCCTCTTCCCATCCCACTACTCAAGTTCACCAACGTTTGTTGACATAGCACTTGATCTATGAGGGCTTGGGGTGTGGGAGCCACAGAGCCGAGTGAAGCCTAGCCTTTGCCCTCGAAGGTGCCTCTCTGTGGGTTGAGAATAGGGAGGATGCCCTGATCTGGGGGCCACGGGGGCCACACAGCTAACAGCACCTCTGCTCCACAGATCAACCTGCTGTTCCCCATCATCTACTTGCTGTTCTGGGCCTTCCTGCTGATCTTTAGCCTGTGGTCGGAGCCTGTGGTGTGTGGCATTGGCCTGGCTATCATGCTGACAGGAGTGCCCGTCTATTTCCTGGGTGTTTACTGGCAACACAAGCCCAAGTGTTTCAATAACTTCATTGGTGAGTTGTTAAAAATGCTGGATGGCTAGAAGATCTACTCATCTGGGTTAGGTAGTCTCCGGGTCAGGAGGCCTAGGCTGGTCCACAGAGCTCTGGAGAAGAAGATGGGGCAAGAAAGGGTGGGTGCCTTCCCAGAGACCTCTGAGGAGAGGAGAACAGCTGAGGTTTGCACACAGACCCTAGACCTGGAAAAATAGGCAACCTGACAGCCATTCTGCAGGAGCTGCCTTGGGTAGAGGCCAAGGGAGAGCCTGAAACTGGTGGTCACCAGGCTTAGGTCACCAGAAGGTGGGGGACTAGGGCTTTGATGGGAATGGGCAGCCAACAGATAGGCTCCCCAGAGCCCCAGGAAGAGGCAAGGTGACTGTCTCCTGCATCAGGAGTCTCCTGAAGGCACTGGGGCTCTGCTGAGGTAACATGTGGGGCAGGAGAGCGGAGCAGGGTCACGGACGGCTTGGCCCGATGGGTGGGACGCTCATCACTGACCTGTTCTGTGTGACCTCCCATAGAGTCGCTAACCCTGGTGAGCCAGAAGATGTGTGTGGTTGTGTACCCCGAGATGGAAGCAGGCTTGGGGAAAGAGGAGATAAATGGGGACACAGAGGAGCAGCGGCGGCCCATCTACCAACCCACTGCCTCCAAGGACAAGGACTCGGAGCAGCCCCAGCCCTGAGGACCACCATCCCCTCTCAGCTGGCTCCTTCCTCCTATACCCTCTTTTTGCCCTCCTTCCCTGCCTGGGTCCCCCCAACACACACACACACACACACACACACACACACACACACACACACCTCTGCTTCTGTCAAGCGGGGGCAGGACCTGGGTATGGGTGGTAAGAAACTATAAACAAAGACACTGACATTTGTACCCAAAGAACCAGCCTCTCACCACCAGGGCCGGTGTCCTCACCAGGGCTGCTCCAAGCGGTGGGAGGAGAGTGGAGCTGCTGGGGGTACTCTACAGGGTCCTCCCCCCCCCACTTGCCTCCTCAGGAGCCCAGTTCAGTACTGCCTTCCCTCCCCATTCCTGAGCCCAAGGGAGGCCTCTGCTCAGAGAAGCGGAAGCAACAGTGAGTCAGTCGGGGAGGGACAGACTCAAGCAAATCTGTCATCTTTAAAGTCAGCTGGAGAGACCCGTATCACCCTCCGTTCACTAGGGACCCAAGAAATCAGAGAGATGCTTCCCTCTGCCCTCTCCTCTCCCCCTCCCCATGGTACCTCCCCCCACCTCAGCTTGGGCTCCCTGTCCAGAGCAAGGTTCCTGGCAGGACACCACCTCCCTACTGAGCTAAGGACCAATGAGCAGGAGAACTGCCCCCTCCCCCTAACCCAAGCCAGGCCTGTGGAACAGATTGGGAAAGGCTCAAATTGCAGAAACCCAGCCCTGCCCCGGTCTCCTGCATTCTGACCCCCACTCGGTGCCAAAGCTTCCTGAAGCCAGAAAGTCTTATTTTCGATGTAGTGGACATTTCTCCCCTCGGGCAAAGCTCCTTAGCTCCTCCTCCTTCCCCACTCCAACCAGAAGGAGCAGTCACTCCATGATCCCTGCAGCTATGCCCCCAACATACCCCCATGGAGCCAGCACTGCTGGCGCCCCCATCATGCCCTTTTCCTCTTCTCTGGCTTGGCTCGGGGACCAACCGGTGTGAAGGCTCCCCAAGCCCTTCAGGCCCGAAACCCAAGCCAAATCAGCCTTAAGTCACCTCCCATCCAAGAACTGGACCTAAAAATACTCCCTGATTTCTAACCCTCAGGACAGACCTGGTATGAAAAGCCTTCCTGGAATGGAGGGTGCTTTCCCACCCACCCCCCAGAAGTGTCCATCCCGTAACCTCGGAGACTGGGGCAGGAGTGTCTTCTGAAGGCCATTTCCTTCCTCCTCCCCCAACTCAGACACCCCCCTTTCTGGTCCCACCACCGCCCTGTCTTTGGACAGCCTCTGGGACAGGATGAAAAAGCAGTGGCAGAAGGTACCCATTTGGGGGAGCCATTCTCTGTGGCATGTGGACTTCTGGCCATCCTGTGGGAGAGGCTTCCTTTCCTTCACTCCAAGGGAAGGCCACCGTGTTTACCCTGGGCCTTGCAGCTTCCCTGCCACACTTGCTGTGCTAAAGACTAGGATCCTTTCATCCCAAAGCAGGAGTGCCCCCTTTCCTACCTCCCCCTACCATCTGTTTAGACTAGAATCTGTGGGGAGTCCTCCTAGCTTGCTTGGCTCTCCCAGCTTCCGGGCTGGCCTGCCTGACCCCAACCCCACCCCCACCCCCATTGGTGAGATGCCAGGTTTGGTTTGAGTTCCAGTCCCTTCAGAGTAGACCCCAGGTGGGCTGGGGCTGGCCCCTGGAGGGTCAGGGGACCATCCTCCTCTTCCCTCTTCTCATTCCTCCAACCTCCATCCCTCCTTCAGTTGTTGGGGTTTATTTGTTTGTTCATTTGTTTCGTAAAGTGAATGCCTTATTTTTTGGATAAATATTTTTGAAGCTGGCGTTTCTATTTCTTTTGGATTTTTTAATGTAAGGTTGTTTGGGTTGGGGAGGGCATTAGTTATACCTGGATGATAATCTTCTGTCTTTGAGTTGGTTTAGGGTTAGAGTTTATTTTGTGGAGGGTTTTTTTTTTTTCTTTTGATGTAATAAAATTTTAAATGGAAATGAAGTTGGTGGTGGTAATAATTCAATGATCTTCTGAGACAAAGTCCCCAGGCATTTCCTGTCTTCGTCAGGAGGTCTTCGGTTGCCAGGTTCCTTCCAGGATGGCATTCCCAAAGGCCCTTGCTCTGTCCCAGGGACCCAGTGCCAGCACACTCAAACAACTCTCTCGAGTTGTGGGTGGGTGGGGGAGGGGGAGGGTTGGTTTTTAACTACCTCTCATTTTGAACCAAAAACTTTCTCATTTCTTCAGTGAAGTCGCCAAGTGTTCATTGAGTTCCTGCTCTGTGCCCTGCACCGAGAGCCTGCAGACTAGCTAGGAAGAACCTCATCACTGCCCAGGTGGGAAGGCAGATGACAGACGGGACTTAGCTGAGAGGAGGGAGGCAAAGGCAGAGTGGTTCTCCAAGGTCTGGTCAGCCAAGGCTTCTGGCACTGGGACAGCTGGTACCGAATGGGAAAGGAAGCGATTGGCTGAGCCTGTGGAGAGATGCCAGGGGGACTTAGGAAAGCAGCCAGCCAGATCCAAGGGGTTTGACAGGAGGGACTAGGACATGAGGCAGGGTCCCCTCAGCTGCACGGAGCTGAATGAGAGGACCGTGTCTAGTCGGAGGACTAGGAAGGCTGTTGAGTGAGGACAAAGGAGGAAGCAGGTACGGTAGGGACACGTCCGCTGGTGATTTGGGTTAATTGCTGGAGGAAGTTGATGGGATTAGACCCAGTCCTTGCTTGGAGTGCCTCCTCTGTGGGCAGCCCTCCCAGCTGCCTGTCCTGGGGCGGCATTACTCCAGAGCCAGCACTTCTGACAGACATGGGCGGGGAGCGGGAGTGTGTTGTTAAGACGTCATCCTCCACCATCTGGGACACGTGAGGACACAGGCAGGCAAGATGCCTCCACTCCCAGTCCCGGCCTGGCCACAACACTCCTCATCTGTGGCTGGCATTTTTCTAGACTGAGGCTGGAGGTGCACCAGTCATGGGGGCACAGATACTTGGCCCTAAGTTCTAGGTCGGCAGCCACTAAAGAGCTGTGTGTCCTTGGGCAAGTCACTTAACCTATTTAGCACTTTTTGAGAAAAGAAAAAAAAAAAAAAGAGGGTTGAACCTAATCTCAAAGGGTTCCTCAATCTCTCAGCCCAAGATTGTCCCCAGAGAGTGAGGGCAAAACTGGGCAGAGGCCAGTCTTATGCAAGAGGCTGTTCTCCAGGTCTCAAATCCACCCTTTTGCACCCCTTCTTCCCCAACATACACACTTTTCCTTTCCATGGGCTGCCAGCATATTCTCCATGTTGCCCCATTCCAGCAAGTCCAGCCCTCCCCAAACCCCTCTCGCTCTGTGGAGATACTCGTTCCCATCCATCACCAGCAGTCCCCCTCCTCCCATAAGTGACACGTGCGGATCTTTTTAATCTGGTCAATGGGCAAATGTGGGTCTCCTCCAGAGCAACAAGCATTTATGTTTAACCTGGGCCTTTACCCTGTCTTAACCCTGTCAGTCACTTTAATGGTAAGAATTCATATGCTCTGACCTTAGGGAATTTGGGGGGGTCACCGAAATCATAGCTGCATAAGCATTCATTTGTTAGTTAGTCACACAACACACCTTATAACCATTGTGTCCAAGGAGTTTGCTATGTGCTGTGAGAATAGCAAACTTATTCCTGAATTTTATGAGTCAGCACAGATTTCAAATACTTTGTTCCATTGTTTCCATAAAAATATTCGTACTCGACAATCCACCTTTCCTTAATTTTAATTCAGGCAATATGGTCACCACAGCTGAAGAGGTCCAAAAAATGGATCTGACCCTACCCTCAAGAAGGAAATAGTCTACAGGGAAAGAAGGCAAGAATGCTCCTGGCACCTACGTGCTGCTGACCGCCCACAGCCTGGAGCCGTGGCAGGCTGGAGCTGAGTGTGCCAGAACCCCAGAGCGGAGCAGTGCCTGCCACTTCCGTGCCCAAAAGTGCCTGTCCAACTGAGGTATCAGAGGAGGCTGCAGACAGCGTGTCTGCTTAGGACACCCAGATAAACCACGGCAGGTGGTCAGAGGAAGGGCAGAAGACTGAACATTGACTGAGACCAGTTGCTCTCTATACATTCTCTTATTCAGAGTTTCATTAAACAATCCGACAAAGTAGATGTTACTACTGCCATTTTACAAGTAAGGTTAAATAACTTGCCCGAGGGCACCAAACTGGGATGTGACAGGGCCAGGCTTTAAGCCCAGGTCTCTCGGACACTTCACCGCAGCCATGCTTGGCTGACTCCCTGTTGGAAGGACTTGGTGAAGGAGGTGACCTTTGAACTGAGGCCTGTTACAAAGTCACTAAGATAATATACCCGCATTGTTTCGGTTAATGCAAACAGGTAGCAGCTGAAGCAGCAAGGAGGAAAAAAGAGCCTGCTGACCGGGGGGAGGGCTTCTTTCCACTCCTGAGCAACTCCACAGAACCCAAGAATTCCCCAGCTCTTGTCTGGCACTGCCCTCCCCACCCCTGCTCCTGTCCAGTCCCCCCTCCTCCCCTGCCCAGACATCCAGAAGGCCGCCTGCCCCCACCAAACCCCTCGGTTACTGGGAAACGTGATGTCAGTACTCCAGCAACGTCAGCCACCAGCTTGGGAGGTAAGGGATCCGACCGAGATTACTTATCTCCCCGTGGCCCCAGCCTTTCTCATTTCCTGCCGGCTCTATTTGCACACTTCCCTGCTTCCTCCAGCGCCCCGTTCACTCGCTACTGACGCAGTCTTCCCCTCCCCCCGGCGGTGGACTGAGGGCAAACAGGGCTCTCTGAGTCACACAGCTCCCCCTCTCTCTATCCCTTCTTGCCTGGGGGTTTCAAGAACTAGCCCACTGCCCTTTCCCTCGAGATCAATGCTGCATCCTTGTCTGACCTTGGGCGGTTCGGCCTTTCAGCCTTGTTCCCCTCCTTTATAAGGTGGAGATAAAATGCCCTTGGTCTTGCTTCCCTTCCTACTTAACTCACAGGGAAATGGTCAGCATGGCAATGTGAATGTTTCAATGACCAAAAAAAGCACAACCCCAGAAAATGCCAGGCCTTAGCCATCATCACTACTTCAAAGTCGGAGAGGGCTAGAATTTCTGCTCATTGAGACAGGGCCCTGGCCCCAGTCCTCTCGGCCTGCCCACTCTCCCAATAACCGCACTGCAAGCCCCCACCCCACCATGATTCCCCTTCCTCCTTTGGAAGACCCAGCAGGGTCCTGCCCTTGCCAGGGCTGTGGCAGGCTGCCCCCTGCCGATCACCGGATGCTTGACCACGGCGGCCCCTCTACTCCCGAATTCTGGACCAATATTGCCGCCTGGTGGTCAACAGAGGCACTCCTACCAAACTGAAGTAATTCAGCTCTGGTACCTGTTCAACACAAGGTCCTCTGAAAGGGAGAGGAGATGGAAACCTCCCCGTCTGGTCCCTGAGATCTGTCTCCAGGATGCACACAGATCTCCCCATGCCAGGTCAGGGCTCTCAGAGAAAGTACCTCAAACTGTGCCCAGAAAGCTCCTGGGGTTGGTGGGGTGGTGGGGAGCGAGGGAGGGAGGAAGATGCTAACTGGACGGGTAACTAGCCTGACGTGGAGGCAGCCCTGTCTGCACCTGCATACTTTATTTTAGCGTTCAATGCCACCTATGACCCCTCCGCATCTGTCCCCACTATGGCCCGGTCCTTGGTGTACCCTACTTATTAAACCTTCTGGCCTCCATGGGGTGTTCACAGCATTGACCGGTGATCAAAGAGCCGGTGACACATTTCTGTGTCCCCTCCTTTTCTGGACCTATAGTCCCTTTTATAGGTGAAATTCAAGGTAAAAACAGAGCCACAGCCCTGCCTCTAACAGGAGAGAGTGGGGAGTTCCCAGAGGAAAAAGAAAAGGGAAGGGAGAGGGGGCCCAGCATGAGACCCGAAGTGCCGAGCACCGGCTTCTCCTGGAGACCCTGAAACAGTCCCAGGAAGAGGTGATGACAAAAGAGAAGGCTTCTCAAGCCTCACAAGAGGAAGTGGACCCAAGAGACACGCATCGAGGTCAGAGAACGGCCATGCAGAAGGAAAGACAGCAAACCGAGCTGCAGGGAGTGCCTGAGCCCTGCGGCCCCAAGGCACAGGAAACAGAGCAGAGCCCCAGGACCAGAGCAGGGGGGCAGAGTGCCAACCTGAGGCTCTGGCAGCGCAGGGCAGCTGGAAGACAGAGGCCTGGAGCCACCAGGGGAGTGCGGCTGTCGGCCCCTGGGGCAGCGGCCTGCCTGGGCCTGGGGCACGGGGGCCCAAGTCCTGAGCAGGTGCCTCAGCCGAGCCTTGGCAGTCAGCGACAGTGCCAGGCTGCTAGGGCCACCCCGGGGTTGAAGCCCCCACAAGAATGTTCGGGCTATTGCACAAAAACCTAGCAAATGAGCATGCTCTGCACCACAGGACCCCGTGTAGGGCTTGGTCCCAGAACCTATCACTATAACCCCCTCAAACAACGCCCCCTGGCCTGCACCCAAAAGAATGCCCTGGGGGTGGGGCTACAGAAGGAACCGACTGCCCCTGGGGGTAGGTGGAGCCCAGCCTTGCGGGGGACAGAGAGGGAGGCGTGGCAAGGGAGGAGCTCAGATCAGGCTGGGGGTCGGCACTGGGAGAGGGTTTTCTCTGTTCATTCCGACTTGGCACCTCATTCTGCACAGAACTTTTTGGAAGTCGGAGGGAGGAGGACACTCAGAGTGAGGTGTTTCCCTTAGCGAGGACTCTGGAATCCCCTGGACTCAAGAGGGAGGGGGGCATTCCCAGAAGCATCAGCTCCCAGGCACCTCAGAACCCTGGCTTGGACCCTGACCAAAGAGTGCTCCCAACTGCTAAATAGGCCAGGGGCCCCGTTTCTCTAAGCCCTGCATCCCTCCCTCCGGGGTGAGCCCTGCCCCTCCCTGAGTCACCCCAGGGAGAGAGGGGGAAAAAAGGGAAGAGAAAAGAGGCATTGACTACAGAGGAAGGAAAAGGAAACAGCAGAGGAGGGAGGAGAGAGGCCACGCAGGAGTGGGTGACAGAGGAGAGCGGAGAGGGCAGATCTAGGGCAGATCTAGGGCAGGGGGAGATAGGGAGAGGGCAGGCAGAGCATCCCAGAGGGTGCCCCAAGAGCAGGGCGGCAGGGGCGGGGAGCCGAGGGGGCGGGCCGGCCATGTCCCACGGGACCTACTACGAGTGTGAGCCCCGGGCTGGCCAGCAGCCACTCGAGTTCTCAGGGGGCCGAGCGGGGCCCGGGGAGCTGGGGGACATGTGTGAGCATGAGGCCTCCATCGACCTCTCCGCCTACATAGAGTCTGGGGAGGAGCAGCTCCTCTCCGACCTCTTCGCTGTGAAGCCGGCACCTGAGGCCCGAGGCCTTAAGGGACCCGGGACCCCCGCCTTCCCCCACTACCTGCCGCCTGACCCGCGGCCCTTCGCCTACCCCCCCCACACCTTCGGCCCTGACAGGAAGGCCTTGGGGCCTGGCATCTACAGCAGCCCAGGGAGCTACGACCCCAGGGCTGTGGCCGTGAAGGAGGAGCCCCGGGGGCCGGAGGGCGGCCGAGGGGCCAGCCGCGGCGGCTACAATCCTCTGCAGTACCAAGTAGCACACTGCGGGCAGACGGCCATGCACCTGCCCCCGGCCCTGGCGGCACCCAGCCAGCCCCTGCGCGTCCTCAAGGTAAGAGCAGGTCCGATCTCGTCCCTGCCGCGCCGGGGCTGGAGGGGGGCCCCGCGCCGCTGCTCTGCGCTCCCGCTTACGCTAACGAGTCCGTGTTTGGTGTTGCTCTGCGAGACCGACCCACCCCCAAACCCTCTGTGCTCACCACCCCCCACGACCCCTCCTTGCTTCTCTGTCAACTCCCTCTCATCCTGAACCCCACCATGTGGCTGGGATCCACGGTGTCCCACAGCCCCTGTGGCCAGCTGACCTGCCCAGACCTCAGGTCCCAGCAGCTTCTCTGCGGCCCATCAGCCCCTTCCTCTTGTTTCTCTGCCGCCCGCTTCTAGAAGAGGAAACGCCCGCAGGTCGTAGGGCTAGAGACTCGAGGGAGACTGAGGGCAAGTGTCCTCAGACGGTGTGGGAACGTGAGAGGGACTTTGGGTCAGAGCAGGGCACCCTCGGCACGCGGCAGGTCAATGCCGGCTCTGGATCCCGGATCTCTTTGCTGCCCGAGCGCGCTCCGGCCCGGCCTCCACCCCGCTTCCTGGCCAGCGCTCACCTCTCGTCCCTCTGTGCCTCCCCCTCCAGGCCCCTGTGGCCGCCGCCGCACCCGCCTGCAGCCCCCTCCTCAAGGCGCCATCCCCAGCTGGCCCCTCGCACAAAGGCAAGAAGGCGGTGAACAAGGACAGCCTGGAGTACCGGCTGCGGCGGGAGCGGAACAACATCGCCGTGCGCAAGAGCCGAGACAAGGCCAAGAGGCGCATCCTGGAGACTCAGCAGAAGGTGCTCGAGTACATGGCAGAGAACGAGCGCCTCCGCAGTCGTGTGGAGCAGCTGACCCAGGAGCTGGACACCCTTCGAAACCTCTTCCGCCAGATCCCCGAGGCCGCCAACCTCATCAAGGGCGTGGGGGCCTGCAGCTGAGCCCTGCTGGCGGACTGTGGCACCAGCCTCCCCCACCCCCCCACGCCGGCCCAGCCCGACCCTGGGGATCCCTGCCCTGCTGGGGCCCTAGAGCCGCTCACAGGCCAAGCCTGAGACAGAGACCACGGACAAACGGCAGCGGGCGGCAAGGGAAGAGGGCGGACCCCAGCATAATGAATCTGTGGCTGAATAAAATTGCACTATGACTCGGTAATGGGCCTGCACACTGGGCCTGGGCGTGGGGGGGGGTGCATGTGTGACATGGGGGCTTCAAGGGCAGGGGATGCATGTTGCGGGGTCTGCATACCTCTTGGTTCCATGCCCAAATGAATATCCAAGAATACAGATACACTGCCCACAGCTCTCCCCCAACACACCACACGCCAGGCTGGGTGTCTGTCACTCTACTCTTCTCTCCCCCTGCCCCCACCCCAGCCTGCTCTATTCTTCTGGATGATGAAGGCACCCCACCCCCGCAACCCCACTGGACCTGGAGCAGCCTCTGGATACTTCCCTAACAGAGTTCTGTGGCTTGTGGGGAGATCCCAGTGCCACCCAGCCCCTTATGCCTAAGCCTGCTGACCCCAGCACCCGGAAATATAGGTCTGGGGGCTCCTGTCAGCTTCCAGACGGCTCTCCCATATTTAGGGTCCCCTAGCTCTGAATCCGGGACTCGACCCCTTCTTTCCAGCTCCACAACTTGAGCCCACCAGGCTGACATCCCCCCCGTGGCTCCCACCCACTCCCTCATTGTCCCTCACTCCCTGGGACTCAGGTTCCGCCTAGCACTAGAATCTGAGTGCTTGGGGGAGGACTCCGATGGGAAAGGCCTCAAGACCTGTGTGAACCAGAGAAAGTTGATAATGAGGAAAACAACCCACCTCTGCCAGTGAAACCCCTCGGGTGAATCATTTTCCCTTTCATAGAACTCTAGCCCAAGAGCCTCCATCTGAATTTCCCTCCAGTTTTTTTACTAGCTGTGTGACCCAAACCAGTTACCTCTCTGTGTGCCTCAGTTTCCCCGTCTGCACCATGGGGGTAGCATTAGACCCACCTGACGGTGTTGTTCTGTTCATAGACAAACATGGCCTGGCACATGGTAAGATGAATAGTCATTATTATTCCATTTTGCTAGAACTGAAAGGACCTTAGGATCTCATCTAAACTTCTCACTTTGCAGGTGAGGAAACTGAGGCCTCGGGGGTGGGGGGGGGGGGAGTGCTTAGCCAGAGTCACACAATTGCTTAGAGGCAGACCCAAAAATAGCTCCAAAAAAAATCACGGATCTCAAGAGGTGCTGGAGGAGACCTCAAGAGATCGTCTGGTGCGCTTTGGCCTCAGACGAGCAAGATAGTGTGAGCCACATCTTACAGATAAAGCGGCTGAGGGCCAGAGGGGATAAGAGACATTCTCCTGAAGCTCTCTCTGTCCCTTTGCTGTGTCAGCACATTGCACCTGTCTCTGGGCCATGCTCACACCCTCCGCACAGAGGCACACAGCATAGGGCAGGCCTGCCGGTCCCGTTCAGTAAGTAACCAGAGACGTGAGACACAGTGGGGACCGGAGTCTCTCCTAGACCACCAGTGATTTGTAGGCCACTGCTGAGAAAGCCCGAGTTAGATATCAAGGAATAACTTTCTGAGAGGGGGAAGACAGGATCCTCCCAGTCTCCTCTCTCTCTCCCACCCTTCCCCGCATTTCCACATCCCCAGCAGCAGAGACTTCCTACATCTTGGGCATCCGTGTGCACCATGCCTGCCTCACCCAGAACTCAGTCCCTCTCCTGCCTTTGCCTCTGTGTTCCTCAGGCACCCTCTCTGACCCCTGTCCCTGGATCCTTCTGCCCCAGATCTGGTCCGGGCAGATAGATTTGAACGTCACTAGATGGTTTATTCCCTCAACCGAGGGCCCTCCTGAGTTCGTAAGGGGGAGGCGCCAGTCTCCGTGGATGCCCGGGAGAATCCCGCACCTCCCTCCTAGCCCAGGGGGATGGGGTTGCATAAGGGGGGTTTGTACAGAACAGGGTAAGTGACTCAACCTCCGGATTTCCTCCTCTCAGCTCAAGACCACTGCCCCTTGACTTATTTTCAAGGTTCTGGGTGATGTGACCTTTGGTTGCTTCAGCATCAACCCCGAGCTGCTTTCCCACCGCTCGGAACTGGGTCTCCTCCCAGCCCCCCACCACCCTGCGGCTGCTCGGGGCGGGGGCCTGGCACCAGGGCTGGAGAAGAGTCACAACCCCACTGCGAGAAAAGAGCACACCTGGTCCCTGCTTGAGCACAAGTGGCGAGCATGCCCCCAAATCTCTGGCAGATCACGTCCCAGGGAGGTGACAGGTAGCCAGAGGTGGCACTTTCTGAATGAGGCTTTTAGCCTGACCTCAACTGGCGTGGGCCAAAGTAACTTATTCAACAAGTATTTGTTGAGCATCTTTCCCGTGCTGGGCCCTTGCCAGGTGTCGAGAACACCGTGGTGACCAAGACAGACCCAGCTCTTAGCTGAATGGGTGGGAAGAAAAAGGCAACAAACAGGTGCACTGGGGGTCTCCCTTTGCCGTTCTAGGTCCCCTCGACCCCTGGTCATCCGACTGTGCTCCAGGCACAGGGTAAAGTCCAGTGCTTATCCCCCAACTCTCTCCTGTCCGGGACGGGCACCCTCCACTGCCCCCTCCCGCACAATGCCGCCCTTATGGTCTTGGGAGCAGTAATGGAGCCTGCTAGCTAGCCAGTTCCTGCATCGTTCCTTGCAGCTTTTCCTCAGTCCCGTTCCTTCACGCCTCTGCAAAGCACCTGCAGTAAATTCATAAATTACTCCATTCAGGGAAACCAAATAAACAAGCAGGAAGGGAGGTTATTTTAGCTAGGGTGGTCAAGGAAGGCTTCTCTGAGGAGGTGACATTGAAGTTGAAACCTAAAAAATTTCAAGGAGGAGACAGATGTGCCAAATTGGGGGGAAGGCCTAAGACATCCAATGATCAAGAAAAAGAAAGGAAGCCAAGTGAGGCTGGCTGAACGGAAAGGAGGAAGAAAGGGATAAGCAAGAAAATGCCTTCCTCTATCTAGAATGGAATTGCCAAGAACTTTCCATTCCCTCTGCGGGAGAGCTCAGTCCCTAAGAAACTGATGTGGGAAAGAGAGCAAGCTTCCAGCACCCAAACCCCTTCTCCTGCTCACCCCTACCCCCACAGCAGAGTTGCTGTAGGGAAAGAAGAGGCAGAAAGAAGGAGCCCCAAGGCGCGAGTCCTCAGGACACGGTGACTTTAAGAAACAAGCAAATCAAGGTCCAAACGGCACATACATGCATTTCCATTGCTTTAGACTCCACAGTGGGCTCAGGCCCACTTTTCCTTCAGGAGCTGAGCGGGGGACCAGAATGGGAGTGCTGAGCTGAAAGTCAGGATCTCAGGCCTGGGGGAAGCGGCCAAGGAGAAGGAAGGCTGTTTGGTGATACCGGGAAGAGAGAGGAAGCTGCCCAAGGTGAGCCTGCCAAGGTCAGTCCTGCAGTGGCTGCTTGTGAAAGCCGCTCCCCTGCTCGGTGCACACCTCCCCACCCCACCCCCCTCGGATTGCCACACGCCTGGGCCCCCAGGGCCCCCATCCCAGTGTTGCAAGATCCCGGTTGGGGTTGTGGGGGTGGAAAGGGGCCTCTTCACCTCCACCCCTACCCTGCGCCAGCCAGGGAGGGGGCTATGGGATGCAGGGGACTGGATGGGAGATGCTGAAGCAGTGATAGCCAGGGCTGGCTGAGGGCCTGGGTGCCTCCTCTCCGACAGGCCAGTCACTTCCTGTCACCCTCGCTGGCCCCCAACAAGCACACCTCTCCTTTCAGCCTGTGCTGCTCCCAAGTGGGAATGTTCCAGCTTGGACAGGACTCCTGGCTGGCCTCTGTCAGTGCAACTATAAGCAGGCCTGGCCCCAGAAAATCTTCAATGGAACAGGAGAAATTCCCTCAGGCTACCCTGCTAGAGACTGTGGCGGGTATTCTCAGAGGGAAATGGTTGCCACTGGCCGTCAATTCTGACTTCCGGGATAGCGGAAGGGTCCTAGGACTTGGGAAAAGGCAGGCTTCCTAACCGGGAGAGCCCCACCTACAGAGCTGTGGCCTCCCCTTTGGTTTTAGAAACAGAGATCTGAGGTAGGTAGAGGCAAGCCACCCACAGAATGGGTCCCCCAAGCCCCCCAAGCCGGACTTCGCTGCGAAGCCCCAGACTGCCCAAACCTCTGTTGCCCCCCACACCTAGCACTGCTGCCCCCGGCCAGGCCATCCCACCCTGCTGCAATCGGGACGGTTTGCAAAACGCCTGCTGGCTCCCGCTTTGTCACCATCTGAGGTTAGGGCTGCGCTCAGGAGATAAGGCCAGGCCCCACCCGCCATCCAGAGTGAGCCGGCCGGCCTGCTGCAATCGGGACGGTTTGCAAAACCCCTGCTCGCTCCAGCTCTGTCACCATCTGAGGTTAGGGCTGCGCCCCAAGATAAAGTCTAGCCCCGCCCACGGGCTGGGCCTCCAAACCTCTCAAGCAGCATGGCCAAGAGACAGAGCTCCTGGGAAGCCACTCAGGGTCTGGAAGCCTCACTCAGGCCCAGCACAGAGATGCCTCCACCTGTCCTCCCCTCCCCGCTTTTCCCCTCCACCCCTAACCTCACCTCTGCGCACCCATCCTCATTACCACCCTCTCCCCACACTGACCATCTGCTCTCCTCACCGTCTACCTTCCATCCCCACCCTCCCTCCCCACTCACCCACTCACCCCAAACTGCCCAAACCTCTGTTGCCCCCCACCACCGTCCTGTCTCCTCACCACGCCCATTCATGTATTCATTTGCTCAAAAAATTCTCATAACACCTACTCCAGGCTGGACACTTTGCTTGTTATAGAAGCTACAGGATAAACGAGGAGAGCAGTCCCTGCCCTCATGGGACTCACAGATTCATGAGGGGGACAGACACACATAATACCACAAATAAATTGATCATTCCAAATGGGCAGTGCTATGTGGCTAAAGTAAAGGGTGACCGGAGCGGATGTTAACAAGGGCACCTGACGTAAAGGTGAAGGTCAGGCAAGGCTTCTTTGAGGAAGTAACATGCAGACGTCTGAAAGGTGAGGAGTCAGACTGGCAAAGAGCAGGGGTTCCCAGCAGACCGAGAAATATATGCTAAGGCCCCAGGCAGGCCCTTCCTGGTCACTGACAGGCTGGGGGAGAGGCCGAGTCAGAGAGGGGCTGAGGCCACATCTCCCTCTGATGGAATCCAGAGCATGAGAGGGAGGAACCACTTCCCAGAGGAAGAGGACATTTCCTGTCCTCTAAGGAGAGAAGGGACAGCGGCAGGCACAGATACAAGCCCAGGGAGGGTGTGGCAGGCCGGGGCTGTCCAGTGACTCCACCTTCACAGGGACCAAGGTGCAGCGACTGAGCAGGAGGCTCTGAGGAGCAGGCTCGAAGGTGCAAGACCCCGGGAGCCGAGAGGGAGGAGGACTGAGATTTCGGACTTGAGAGAGCCCCGTTGAAGTCAGTGATGACAATGGAATGACTACAGGCTGTCCTCTGGGGTGATTGCCCTCGGTGGTCCTTAGCTGCTGGGGGCCAGTGTAGAGAAGACACACGTTGGGAGGCAGGATGCACGGGACAGACAGTGAAGGGGAGAGGGGGCACTTTCAAAGGAGGGATTTGGTGATGAGCCTGGAACCCAGGTGGAAGATGAAAAGACAGAAAGGGCCAGCGGTTCTTCCCTGAGCCCCTAGAAGAGCTGCAGTGAGCCCACTTGAGCAAACAAACCGTAAGGAAAGGAGATCTTATCAGAGAGTGTGATGTTCGATTCAGTTATTTCATAGGTGCTGCAGTTTCTGGTGATGATAAGGCTCCTAGGAGTGGCTTGCTGAGGTGGAATGGAGAATGTTCGAGATGGGCGAGTGAAGGAACTGAGGGGTCAGTGTGCTGGATGGAGAATCCACACGGACGATGACACCACCAAGACATGCCCTGCTCATCCCCATCCTCTCCCACACCCTGTCCTCGTCCTAGCTGGCCTCTGCCTCCTCCCCGTCCTCCTCAGCACCCTCCCTCCCAATCCCTCATTTCCTTCCTCTGCACCCTGCTCTCACCTCATCCCCTCCTGTCCTCTTCACCTTCTGCTCTGCGATCTGCCCCGCCCTTGGCCCCGCCTCATGCTCTCCCTACCCTTCTTCCCTCCTGTCTCCACCTGTTCTCCCCACCCCCCTCTTTCTCATCCTGCTCCTCTGATCCATCAATTGTACTTTTACTCGCCTCGCTGTGCACTTGAGAACACGATAGCATGGTGGCTTAAACCCCACATTCACCACCGACCCACGCTGCCTAATTTTGCTGTGCCTGGGTTGTAAAATTGGGCTAATTATAATCTATCCTACTCTGGAAGGTTGCCAAAAAGAATACATGATTCTAACGCGCTCACAAGATGTCTGGGCACAAAGGGAATGCTCAGATAACTGTTATTCTCACCCTCTCTTCTTACCTCCTCTCTTTTCTCCCAGCCACCTTCCCACCTGCATTATCCCTCTGTGCCTACTTAGCACCTCTTCAAAGAGGCACAGGCGAATCAGATTCAACCCCTGCCCACAGTCTAGCAGGGCAACAAGCACAAAAATAAATGTCAGGAGAATATAATAAGCGCTACTTGAAAGATGTGAAAGAATGTGCGATGCAAACCACCTCTGCCCCAGGGGAGTAAAGAAAAAAAATCTCAGCAGGCAGAGACCCTTTCAGCTGGCTCTGGAAAGACGAGGAAGAATTTGCCAGGCAGAAGCAGGACAGCGGTATTTCAGCAGAAGAAACACGAGGTGTTTCTTGAGCTGTTTCTGCTGGAAGGTACAAAGTTCTGCACGCATGTGTGAAGCTCGGAAGAACCCCTGCCCTGGCTGGGGCGCACCCTCCTCGGCGCGGTCACGAGGGGGCAGCAAAGCATTAGGAGTGACTGCAGCGGGGCGGGGAAACCTGAGGAGAGCCACACAGACCTTGACCCCCTTGGGCCCATCGTCACCGGGAGGGTTTTCCGCCCAGCCAGGAAAAGGAGGGCGTATGACACCTGGATAAAAAGGTTTGTCTTAGAAAAAGAACAAGAGTCCCCTAAAGATTTGTACACATGTCAAGAACGGAGCAGTTCTCCACTGAGTTGAAAGTGTCTGTATATGAACCGCTGATGTGACTTGGTATTGACCATGAGCCGGACACTGTTCTCAGCACCTTACAAATCTTTTTTTTTTTTTTTTAAGATTGTATTTATTTGACAGAGAGAGACACAGCAAGAGAGGGAACACAAGCAGGGGGAGTGGGAGAGGGAGAAGCAGGCTCCCCGGGGAGCGGGGAGCCCGATGTGGGGCTTGCGGGGCTCGATCCCAGGACACTGGGACCATGACCGGAGTCAAAGGCAGAGGCTCAACGACTGAGCCACCCAGACGCCCCATAAATCTTTTGTTTTTTTTTTAAGTAGGCTCCAAGCCCAGCGTGGAGCCCAATGTGGGGCTTGAACTCACGACCCTAACACCTAACCGACTGAACCACCCAGGTGCGGTTTAAAAAGTCTTTGCTTTCTCCTCAAAGCAACCTTGCCAGGGAAGTACAATCATCCCCCTTTTGCAAATGGGAACCTAGAGGCATTAGGCCAAAGTCACCTGGGTGGAAAGCGGCAGAGTTGGTTGGGCTCCAGCGTTTGGCTGCCTCCCTTATAACTGGTCATTCCAGCCACAAGTCTGGTATGTCCAAGGATAAAATCCAGCCTCCCCGGGAAGTCAGCAGCCCTTCTGGAAACTCTTGTCCTGTCTGTAACTAATTAGCTGTGTTGCTTTGCATCATTTCACCCCTGACCTGTTTCTTCAAAAGTTAAGCAATGGGGTTAGGTTCCGTTCCTTCATCCACAAACTGATGACTAGGCCCTGGGGACTGTCGCGAGCACTGTGGCTACCAAGCCAGGCAGGAGGCAGGCTTACCTTGACAGAGTGCAGGACTCGAAGGGAGAGCCGCTAAGCCAGGGATGATTGCAGGAGAGGCCCCTCCTGTGAAGTGGGCTCCCTCCCCTCTGGCAAGTGTGGAATTTGGGCAGAAGGTGTTAAGTAAGAAAGGCTTCCCAGCATAATTAGAGGGCAGGTAGGAATTGGCCAGGCAGGCAGGGAAGGAGGGGTATCCAGGCAGGGGAAACAGGATGTGAAAGCACAGTGTGAGCAGAGAAAACAGGGAGTTCCAAGAGTTGGGTGAGAACATCTTTGAACATATTCTATTAATGTCCATTTTAAGAGGTGACTTTCCCTTCCAGCATGCCCATACGTGGCTCTGTGAAGCCTCACAGAGCTAACGTGACAGCCTGTCCTAAGAGGTGTTCAGTCAGCCAACGTGTATTTGCTGAGCACCTACTAAGTGCGCTACACAGATGGAGGAGGTGCCTGAAAGCCTTGCAGTTTCGTTAGAGTCCGCCCAGTTCTGATAGCGGGGCCAGGGACGTGCAGAAGCCTCGTTTGCCCATCTCCAGTGAGATAAGTAGGCATCTGTGAAGCACAGAACGTCCCCATGCATAGCATTATGTTAACACCAATTTTTTAGTTCTGGGAAGGTTCCAAGGTTGTCTGCTCAGAAAGAGAGGAATGGGGATGAGAGATGAAAGAGCGTTAGGAGAGATTCCTGAATGAGGCAGGCTCCTCTCTGGAAAGATCAGTTGAGGCCTTGGTAGTAACACGGCCTCCTCCAACCCCCCACCATGCCACACACACACACACAGCTCCCCACTTCTGGCACCCCCAGGAAGTAGCACCTTTGGCCCTTGTGGTTCACATCCAACCTCCTGGCGGGAACTGTAGATTTAGTCAACAACACTCAAATCTTGGAAAAATAAGCAAGAGAGGTGGAGACGGTATGGAGAGAGATAGTAGAGAGAGGGAAGCCAGAAGTGAGTGAGGCAGGAAAGAGGGGAGCCCAAGACAAGACCCAGGGCAGGTTAGGGAGAAACACTTGCAGGATGTTTCTACTACCGCTGCTCCTGCTAGGGACTGCCGCGAGCAGATGCCTGCATGAGGAGACCCAGAAGTCTGTGACCCTTCTCCGGCCCCATCTCTCCCAACCTGCCCCCAACTTCCGCTCTTCCGCCCTCACCCTGCCTGGCTCCCGTGACCCTCAACCCCTGCGAATCCGAACCTGCTATATCAGAGACCCTGTATCAGATGGAGCTTGGGATCCTGAGGGAGCTGGGATGAGAGGGGGACCTGCAGCCCTGGCCCTGGCCGCAGCCAGACAGGCTGCTCAGCAACTCCAGGGGATCTTCGCAGGTGAGTGGGGGAACAGAAGGAGGCAGGGAGGGCTGAGGAGCAGAGGGCTAGGGAGGAAGACAACCAGAGAAAAGGAACTCTAACATGTTGGGGTGAAATTGACCGCTCATCTTCTTAAGTCCCTCCAGTGCAAGGCCCCCTGCTTCTGAGTCGAGACCCCGCACAGTACTGCCATGCTGTCTGGGGGGACCCAGACACGCCAAACTACCACAGGTGAGTTCATGTCGTTGAGAATGTATATACTACCTCTTCAGAGGTACCCAGAAATGGCTCCAGCTCACCTACAGATATCCATTCTTGGCAGATGCAGCCTCTTGAACCCAGGGTACAAAGGAGAGAGTTGCCTGGGGGCAAAGGTGAGAGCAATTTCTCAGATTTGGGAATCTGAAGATCTCTAGCCTGCCTAGACTTCTCCAAGCCCATTAGCACCAAAATTACTTAATGTGCTTCCTAACAAATGTAGATTCCTGAGCCCCTTCTCCCCCTGGCAATTTATTAAATCAGAGACCTGGGCGGGGAGGGGTGGCAGGAGTCCCTATTCTGATAAAGACTGTCCACTCCTCACTCCCAGTACCCAGTACCCAGTTCCCTACTGTCTTCATCTGCTAAGCTAGATGTTGCATTTCACCCCCGGCCAGATCCCCGACACCCATCTCCGTGGTTATGCATTGTGGCCAGAGGAGGGTCCCCCACAGCTGGTCCAGCCAGATGGGCCCGGGGTCCAAGACACTGATTTTCTCCTGTATGTGTGGGTGGCCCACACTTCCAAGTGCCATGGAGAGGTGAGACCCAAATCAAATCCCTTTCCCTGTCTGCCTTTCTTAAACTTAAATATCATGGGAAGGGGGAAGGAGCACAAAGGCAGTTTTTATTAAAATGTGCTTATTCTAGGTGACTCGGTCATGTTGACGAAGTTTGGGTGGGAGCTAAGCCCTTTCAAACCATCCCTTGGTCCTGAGTTCCCCGGATGTCCCTTTCCAGGAAGATTTCCTCTGTGTTCCCTCACTTCCCTGCTTCCCACCTCTACCTTGTCCTGGCCCATCCACAGCCCTCTGTCATGGCCTATGCCGCCTGCTGCCATCTGGACTCGGAAGACAGACCCCTTGCTGGGACCATCGTCTACTGTGCCCAGCATCTCACCAGCCCCAGCCTCAGCCACAGTGACATCGTCACGGTGACTGCTGCATGAGGAGTAGGAAGGCGCAAACAGGTTGGGGAGAGGGGGCAGGTCACTCAGCTTCCCATGAAGTGGAAGAATCTACTAAGGATGGAGGACAAGATGCCTCAGCTCTAGGAAGAGCTGAGTGGGCAGAGTGGGCTATAGAGTGGCGGGTCAACCTGCTCCGTCCCCCGTCCCCCTCACCCTGCAGTCATTTGTCCTTAGGTCACACTCCATGAATTGCTCCATGCTCTGGGTTTCTCTGGACAGCTCTTCAAGAAGTGGCGGGATTGCCCCTCAGGACCCAGCGGTAAATGGGAGGAATGAGGGCAAGCTTTCCCACGACGTCAACAAGAGGGGATCACCACCACCCCACCAACTCCTTCCTTCCAGTTCTGCTCCCCCCCCTTCCTAAGTGTTTCTTTCCTCATATTGCCTTCTTCCCCTTCTGTGCTCAGCTAGAGAGGACTGTTCGACAAGGCAACAAGTGACAAGGCGAGATGAGTGGGGACAGCTGCTTCTCACCACCCCAACTGTTAGCCGCAGCCTGGCCAGACACTTGGGAGTGCCGGGGGCTTTGCCAGGTGTTCCCTTGGAAGAAGAGGTGGGAACGGGAGCACCTGGCGGAGCTGGAAGGAAGAGGGTGCGGTCGGGTGGCAACCAGCTCCGTCCTCCCTAGGGCCCTTCGTCTTCGCACTGGGAGGCCCGACTGCTCCAGGGTTCTATAATGACTGCTACCTTTGATGGTGCCCGGCGCACTCGGCTCGATCCCATCACTCTTGCTGCCTTCAAAGATTCGGGCTGGTACCGAGTCAATCACAGCGCTGCGGAGGGGCTGCTGTGGGGCCGGGGTGAGGACAGGGGAGGATGGCAGAGGGGCCCTCACGACCCGAGTCAGCGTGCGGGCAGTGAGAGGCTGGGAGGCATTTTCTGCTGCTGAGGTGGAACCGAAGCCGTGAGCACAGCGGGCGCTGAGGGATGCTTGGCGTTTCGTTTGTTTGTTCGGAGGGCTCTTTCTCTTCCTGTCTCTCCAGCAGGATCTGGCCTGGAATTTGGCCTGGTGACTACGTGTGGGGCTGGCTCCTCAGACTTCTTCTGCACTGGCAGGTACGTGTGCTGCGTCGTTGAGGGGCTGTACGGCCATCGGGGACCCTAGTGGTCAGCTGCCATCCCTCCCACACAGCGGACTGGGCTGTCACTACCTGCATCTGGACAAGGGAAGCTGTTCCTCGGACCCCGTGCTGGAAGGCTGCCGCATGTACAAGCCCTTGGCCAATGGGGTGAGACAACTAGAGAGAACAGAATGAAACAGAGCGGCCCCGAGCGGAGTCAACGTCTAAGGCATCTCGGCAAACGCTTTTCTGCCTCCTGCCCTGCCTTTCAGAGCGAATGCTGGAAGAAGGAAAATGGGTTCCCACCTGGGGCAGAGAACCCCCACGGGGAAATTTACCATCCCCAGAGTCGTTGCTTCCTTGCCAACCTCACTTCACAACTGCTCCGTGAGGACAAGACCGGGCATCCCTCTGAGATCCCACACCCGAAGGAGGCAGAGCTCACGGGCCGCTGCTACTTACATCAATGCACAGAGAGAGGAGCATACAAGGTGCAGGCACAGGGGTCACCCTGGGCCCCATGCCTTCCTGGAAAGGCCATTCAGGTGGGTATCAAAAGTGAAAAGCCATATAGCGCATTGGCGAAAAGGAAGTTTAAAAGTCCTCGGAATAGTAGTACTATCCAACCTATTTCGATGTTCATTCATTTTTTACTAAGTACCCGTTGAGTCCATGACCCCGATCTAGATTGTACTTTTTCCTTAGGAGTGCTTGAGCAAGCAGTTGAGGTCCTAACTATACCCTGCTATGTATTTCCTTGCAGATACCTGGGTACTCAGGTCTTCTCTTCTGTCCCCGGGGTCGGCTGTGTCAAACTAACGAAGTTACCAATGCTGTTACTTCCCCACCTGTGAGTCTTCCACCCCAAGACCTGTCATTCCAGCTGTCTTTTCAATTAGCTGGGCCCGCAGGCCACTCGGTGGGGAAGGAAGAGCTGGACGGGCTGACTGAAGCAGTACTCCAGGCGCTGGTGAGCAGAGGCAGCCCCAGCAGGTAAAGGGGCACTTCAGGCTGAGGATTTCTCCAGTGGGCCAGGGGAACGGCTTAAGTGGGTTGCTTCACAACTCTCCTCTGAAGACTCTGTTCCACTCCTAAGCCTGTACCTGCTTCAGGAGATAGACTCTTCCAGGGACTCTACCTCCCTTAAGAGATCCAAATGTCCCTATAGGTGCTATTTCCACAGCCCCTCTACTACCACTAGTCTGGTGTTCACTGTGTACATGGGCAAGTCCCCTGGCTGCCAAGGGCCTTCAGTTGGTATGCTGCACAGGTCCCTGACCCTGACTCTCCAGAAGAAGCCCCTAGAAGTACATTTTGGAGGAGCCAGCTTTACCACAGGACACACCAAGTAAGATAATATTCCAAGTGGTTTTCTTTCAAATTCCTGGAGTCCAGATGTTTGAAATTGCATTAAGAACTCACTTGTATGTAGGTCCTAGACAGGATTATTTATTTCAGAAAACAACTCATGTGATCACCTCAGGTCTGTCACTACGGGACACCTTTCCCTCCATAATAAGGGAGTTCTCCATCTCTAGGACATAGGGATCCAGTCCTCTTCCTCCCTTAAGTACCAATGCGGCACCATGTCCAGTTTCCCAAACACCATAGTCTAACTCTTCCCTTAAACCATTTCCTTCACTGCCAAGTTAGGTCTCCTTCCAACAATTTAAGTTGCTGGGAGACTCAGATCTTAGTCTTTTTCCTACTTTCAGGTTCTATATTCCTCTGATTTCCTGTGTAGCTTACTGATTGGATGATGCAGGGTTTCATGAGCTCTGTGTATTAGGATAAAGGTGAAGCCCTTCACCTCCTAAGTCTAGGCATTATACCAAGCCAAATGTTACCTCTGTGTTCCTAGGTTGCTGGTTACCTTGGACCGTAATCCCTTTGTGACCCATCTAGCACTGTCCACAGGACTCTGCCTAACACTGCTTATTCTGGTGGGTGCACTGGGAACCGTGGCCTATCAGAAACGAGCTACTCTTCGGGTGGCACCATCTGCCCCTCACCATTCACCAGAGCTCCAAGACACAAGGGGCCCAGCTGGAGAAATAAGGGAGGTGTGATGTTACCCACAGCATGACAGGGTAGATAGGGCAGATTATTTCTTGGAAGACAACTGGATGGCAAGTGTACATTTCAGTTCTACTTTTCTCAGAATGCCTCTTCCTCTAGGTATCACCTCTATACTAGCCTTGTAATGAAAAAAAGCAAGAGACATGGTTCTGAAGATTCATTCTTTACTTTGATACAAAAAATAAACCCTTCAACCTATAGAGTGTCACTTGTTTTCATATCACAAGCAAACTTACAGAATAGGAATCTGTTACCAGATTCCTGCTCCAAGAATATCACGTATGCTTTAGGAAAAGTCATTGATATTTGGATTCAAACAAACATCAGTGTGAAAGGAGTAACTAATTATCTCCTTCTCCTGATTTTTCCATAATTTTACAAAATCATCACTAGGAAAGCTAATAGTTGGGACGTCACATAATTATGCCAGGATCTGGTAAGGGCAGTGAAACCAGCCATGTGAATCCAGTTAAACTGTAAAAACATGACCTTTTATTGTCCTCCTCTCCTGTTTCTGGAGTAGGAAGGCTCTACTTTATAGCCCCATGGGCCAGCAATATACTTGAGTTATAACGTGTAGGTTCCTTCTGGTTATACGTGCAAAAGAAGCCACAGAATTCTTGAGGGTCTGACATGTAGAAAGCAGCAAGCTAGGAGGCAGACTGCTGATCTAGATTTACTTAGATGGAAAACACTTACGCGAGCAATCCAGTTGAAGGCTGTTAACATTGAAATAACCAAGCCTTGGGGCACCTGGGTGGCTCAGTCGGCTAAGCATCCAACTCTTGATTTCGGCTCAGGCCATGATCTCAGGGTCGTGAGATCAAGCCCCGCGTCCGGCTCGGTGATGGGCATGGAGACTGCTTAAGATTCTCTCTCTCCCTCTCCCTCTGCCCCTCCCCACCCCCAAAGAAATAATCAAGCCTGTACTGGTCAACAAGTTCAGTCAGCTGATCAGGATACCATCCCTAGACCTTTAAGTGACACATTTGAAGTTCTCACAGTAAAGTTGCGACTCCATCAGCTGTGATTATCTTCTTTGTAATGCCCATCAGTCTTTACCAGCCGTAGCAGCCACTGCCTGGTAAAACTTTGCCACGAAGTCTGGCTCACTGACCTCCAGCTGCCTGACAAATTCATTGCGCTCTTGCTCAGCCCAGCCTCGAAACCACTGATCCCAAAGACGTAGCTGGCACTCAAAGATACAAGGTGGTCGGCTTGCTCCAGAAACACTAAGCTGCTCCAGCCCTTCCAGCAGTGGCTGTAATTTTCCTGGCACCGCCTTAGCTACCAGGTCCTGTAGGAAACGTTCACGCTGCGGACCTGACCAACTGGCAAACCAGTGAAGAATACACTTCATCTCCTGGGAAGTGATGTAAGACATTGGGGGAGGGGAAGAGTTAGTAATACTGTCTGGTACTGAGGGTAAGGGAGAAGGGAAGGAGAGTGGCATCGAAGAGGAAGATGATTCCAGTGGCATCCTGAAACATAAAAGCACTGTTATATACTCTCTAGATAGAGTAACCAAAATACAACTTCCCAACAAGGAATCTTATCACAATCAGCATCTACAGATAAAATTACTTTTCAACAATTCAGTTTACAGGAAAACAACAGGGTACTTCATATAGGTTATTATCCAATCACCTTAGAGAAGGTAACTCAAGAATAACTTCGTTTCATACTTGCCAACGTTCCTGTTTTTCAAACTCATCACCCTCCCCAACCACTGCTTCTCTCCATTATTCTCGTAAAAAAAACTAAAAATAACCAACATATTTCTTGCTCATTCTCTGTGGCCTACTTCTATGTTCCAGGGTGAGTAAAGAAAAAATGATTAATGTTGGTGCATCTCATCTTCCTTGAAATGAAAAAAAGGTACGTATTTTTTAATCTAGTACATGCAGCTGGTCTGTGCCTAGATGCTAATCATTCCAGAGCTATCAACAGTGAGAAAATAAAAAAAATTTTTAAAAATCACATATGATGAAAGAGCCGCCTTTGTAATGTGCATATAGCCTCTGAAATACGCCCAGAACTTCATAACATCCGTTACTTCCTTATATTTCCAGTAAAGCACCAGGAAAAATTGAAAAGCAGAGTGAGGGTGCCTCACCCAAAATAAGATAACACAGTTAAGAAAAAATAGGCGAAGCCACATGTTTATTCAAGACTGAAAAAAGTGGGAGATCCTGGGTGGCTCAGTCGTCAGGCACCTGCCTTCGGCTCAGGTCATGATCCCAGGGCCCTGGGATCGAGCCCCATATGGGGCTCCCTGCTCGGCGGGGAGCCTGCTTCTCTCTCTCCCACTCCCCCCTGCTTGTGTTCCCTCTCTCACTGTCTGTCAAATAAATAAATAAAATCTTTAAAAAAAAAAAAAAAAAAGACTGAAAAAAGTCTAGTTGGTTTGGTGGCTTAGGAGTATAACGTGTTACACTGCTGTAGATGTATGACAATTGATGTCTTTGCACATTTATTGATGCCCTGCCATTGATTTGCAACAGTAATGCAAATAGAAGGTCAGTCGACTTGAATAGATTTCAAGTTCCACAGTTTGAATTTCTAACAATGAAAACCTTAAACTACTTATCAATGACCTATTTTACTGTTTGCGTTCCTTCTCCTGCAAGTTGGGTTTGTAGTGACAAAGAAAGGAACCCCTAAGCAATCACCATCATCAGTTCAGTACCCAAACAGTCCAAGGAAATTGCCTTTTTCACAGCAATTCCTCCTAAGGAACTTTATTCTCTTACTCGGGTAAGGAAAAACTTTCTCCGAGTCTTGCCTCCACAGCAAACTCAAGTTCAACGATTATGAATTAGTTCACAGTCTGGGCCCCAAGGCACGGTGCTGCCACTTGCCCACTTTGGAGGCCATGAGCCTGGCATTCCAAGGACCCAAAGAGCAACGTAGTCTTAGATGGGAGTGGCGGGGATTCAAGAGATTGGGAGGCGGCAGCTGTATCGGTAGCAGGGCGGGAAGTGTGCCCTATTAGGGTAACCCGCAAACACCGAGTCTGACCCGGCCCAGAGAGGGACTTCTACCCCGCTTACCTCCCCTTTCCTCTCACAGGGCACCCGAAGACCGTCACAAAAGTGCTTAAATTCCAACAGTCGCCGCCGCTTCCATGTTTCCTGAAAACCCTAAGCAGGGCCAGCCCGGCAGCCCACGCACTTCCGGTCCCGGACCAGCCCCAAACACCCAAGCGCCTCAGCGCCTCAGCCTTAGGTTCGGAGATAGCCGAGTAACTCCGATTTTGGTTATGCCAGAGTCGAGGGCTTCCGAATACATTCGATTCAAAGCCTCGGTGAGACGAAAATAACCGAGCTCTGAAAGCAGAGCGAGGGAGGGGAAGTGGCTGAGAGGAGGGAAAGAACTGATTGGTGCCGATGTGAAGACGGAAATACCCGAGCAGTTCCGGAGGAACCCGGGCAGTTCTGAGTGGTAATCGAGGGGTTGACTATGGCAGTGGGCGGGGTCAGCTCGGAACGTTCGAAGGGCGTTGGCGGAAATTACCGAAGATGCCCGAAGCCGTCGGGACGGACCCGAGTACCTCACGCAAGATGGCGGAGCTGGAGGAGGTGACTCTGGACGGGAAGCCTCTTCAGGCGCTGCGGGTGACCGACCTGAAGGCCGCACTGGAGCAGCGAGGCCTAGCGAAGAGCGGGCAGAAGAGTGCTCTGGTCAAGCGGCTCAAAGGGGTGAGAAGTCGGCGTTGCCGGGGTGTCGGAGGGGAGCGGACCCGGTAGAGACGAGTCTCTGCCGCGGCGCAGGCGCAGTGTCCGGGCTCCGCGCGAGCTTGCTCAGGCCGCCAGCGCGAGCCTCCGGATCCGCGCGCACGGTAGTTGCTGAGGCTCGCGCTGGAATAGAGATAGCGCCGGTTCCCGCCTTAACGGCAGCGGCGCGAGCCCAAAATGGGAGGGTGCGCGCTACTCTCCCGGAGTGTCTTAAGCTCCTTCCTCCTTCCCCCACCCCCTCCTTGTTTGTGTCTGTGGTTTCGGCGCATGCGCTGCAGAAGGAGTTAAATCCCACTACTACCACCGGCGTTGCTGGCCTGAGGGGGGCGAATTGGGCTGGGTCGGAGTTAGGGGTATAGTTGGGCGGAGGGGTTAATGGGGTTGGTGTCGGTGTTGGTGTCCGGAAGAATAGGATTGGGATAGAGTAAAATGACTACCTGATTAGATTAGGAGGTGAGATGAAGAGAAATCTTGATTTGAAGGGACTCGGTTATAGAGGGGTGTATAATTTATAGGGCATTCGGAAGCAATTTGGGCGGATAAGAGTTTGGTGAATACTGGTGAGAGAGGTTGGGCAGGTTGATATATGTTGGGGGTTTTGAATCGATTTGAGTAGCTTAGGGTGGGATCGTCATGAGATGGGTGGATTTGTGTGTATAGATTTGGTGTAAATGGAGGGAAGATGAGGATGTCTTGGTTTTAATTGGGGTTAATTAGGATACAAGGCCTGTAGTGCAGATTAGGGCTGGGTTCGCTCAAGGGTTAAATTGACAGACCGTTGCCTCTACAGAAGCTGACGGTTTTGTGTGTGGATTGGGTCATCCATAGCTTAGAGTTTGTGGTCATTTTGCTCTATAGCCTCCTTTTTGAAATTTTTATAGAGTTGATAAATCTAGGTGCCACTCTGTTGGAAACAATACAAGTTCACTCAAGTAGATCTTGTCCTGGGTAACTGACCAAGTAATTCAGTCAGGCCAAAACCAGCAGCCCCATGTTGGTTTCCTGTATTTGAAGCTGACTTGAGCATTTGAAGTCATTTTACCTGCATGGCCAGATTAAGAAGGGGCATTAGTCAGAAGTGCAGAAGATAATAGGGACTCTAGTACTGGTTCTGTCACTGTCACTGATTTTATTACATAGCCAGGTGGATGATTTTCTCCATGTGGCTGCATTTTACATTTGTATTTTGGGGAGCAGTAACCATGGCTACTTTTAAGGGTCTTCTGAAGATGAATGAGAATTAGTAAAAGGCTTTTAGGTCCCTGGAAAAGGAGTACAGGTTAAGTGTGTATGGTTAGTCATTGCATTCAGTGAAGAGATTGGGGAGGGCTTGGGGTTTATTCCCTTAGATTCTGACTTTTGCCCTTCTCTGTACCAGGCTCTAATGCTAGAAAATTTACAGAAACACTCAACACCCCATGCTGCATTCCAGCCAAATTCCCAGGTAAGAAAAAAGGTTCATTAGATAGGGTGGGCTCTTTGAATGCACAGACATATGGAAGGTCATAATGATGTATACTTGATGCTTAATTCCTCACCAGTATTTTTCTAAGTTCCCTGGGTTGGAAATTTCCTCATAACAGCACAGTTGAGCTCTAATAAAGAATTCAAGAACCGAATTAGAAGAGCTATTAGTTAATTTCTGATACTTGCAATGGTATGTGCCGAAAGATGTGGCTCCAGTTGATTAAGTGTAGTACAAGAATATGAAGTCATTTACTTGCCATTCATTTGGGGAAAGTAGTTGCTGTCTTTGAATGTAGATATGAAGTAGACAATCAGTAGGGCAGTGTAAGAAAGTACTTGCTGGGGCGCCTGGGTGGCTCAGTTGGTTAAGCGACTGCCTTCGGCTCAGGTCATGGTCCTGGAGTCCCGGGATCGAGTCCCACATCAGGCTCCCTGCTCAGCGGGGAGTCTGCTTCTCCCTCTGACCCTCCTCCCTCTCATGCTCTCTGTCTCTCGTTCTCTCTCTCTCAAATAAATAAATAAAATCTTTAAAAGAAAAAAAAAAAAAAAAAGAAAGTACTTGCTGATCAAGAATAACTCTTGTGTTGACATAGATTTTTCAAGAATTCAATCCTGTCGAAATTATCCACCATCACTAGTGTTAATGCTAACTATGCACTTACTCCTAAATATCATTAATTTCTCTGTTACTTAGGGCAAGAAATTTAACCTTTGCAGGCCCTGCATTCCTAAGTTCCAATGTATAATATGAGAAAAGTTTGTACTATATCCATAGTTTTATAAATGCTCTGCTTTGGTTCTGTAGAGCTGCTTTTGGGGGCTTCCTGGGAAATACAGCCTTCTTCCCAAGTGAGCAGGGGTTCACACTCCCCTCTTAATTAGATCTACTTTTATCTTGTATATTGAGTTTCAGTATAAGATATCTTTAGAAGAAATCGTTCCACAGTTTAAAAAAGTAAGATTTTTAGACTTTGTGATCATAAGATTTTTTCCAGCTCTTAAAATCCCCTCATTATAGCATGTTACATACGTAAAGGAAAAATCCAGGTCTTCGTTAGTGCAGTGTTGTGTGGCTCTGGTACTAGATGAAGTCCCAAGATACTGTGGAAAAACAAGAGAGCCTTCCTACTCCCTGGTTACCACTTCATTAAGCTATATCATAATCTAGACAGTTTACAGATGTTTAGTTAAGTATAAGCTTAAGAAACTGCATAAGTTAATCAGTTTGTGATTATATTCCTTTCATTCATTGCATTTTAGTCTTTTAAGCTTTGCTTTTATTATTAACCTAGGATTTTTGCAGCAAATGTATATGCTCTCTAATACATGCAACCCACACTTCATCAATGTCCGTTGATTACCAAGAGACTCATCTGTATTTTAGGTGAAGATAAACATTTACCATGCTTAGGAAAGATGACTAAAAACATAAACAATATTTATTCAGATTTTTTTGATTTTTTTGGAGTTCTAGTAGGACTTGCTAAGCAAGAAGGTTCTGGGAGAAGGACTTGCAAAGAGAAAACTGAAGGACAGAAGAGTGCTGTGGGAGTCTGTGTTGCAAGAAAAAATGGGAAAAGGGATTAAGCTCCTGGATTTTAAATAGTGTTACCAAGGATTTCTTCCCACCCAAAGAAAATGGAGTTAAAACTGTCTAAATGCTGAACAGACATCCCTTTTCTTAATCTTTTGCTTTCATACTCTAAGTACTGTTATTTGAATTTTGGAGATGCTTGACAAAATGATTCCTGGATAGGTAGAGATTGACCTTTTTTATTAAAAAAAAAAAGAAAAAAAGACCTAGTATGAATTAGTATTATTTCTTTTCAGTTCTTATTATTACAAAAAAGGAAATTTAGATTATATTTAGATAATATTTTAGATTAAAATTTTAGATTAAAAGGCATAATTTTACAGGAATTTTGATTTTAAGCTATTTGGGCATTGCTGGTTGGGAACTGAATTAAAATTTAAGAAATTATGTGCAGTTCTTTTTGCCATCTTTTATGAATCATAGGGTTCTTTATTTTGGTCCTCAACAAGAGTAGCTTAGAAGAGGGCCTTCCAACATTTTGATTATCGTTCTTGGGCTCAAATATAAGGAGTAGAACTTTGCTCCATCGAATTTTCTTCTCTGTGTTTTCTTGGTTTGCTTTCCTTGACTTTTCTTTTTTCCGTGTCTTCTACACAGATTGGCGAGGAAATGAGCCAGAACAGTTTCATAAAGCAGTATCTGGAAAAGCAGCAGGAGCTACTTAGGCAGCGTCTGGAACGTGAAGCCCGAGAAGCTGCAGAACTTGAAGGTAAGCCCAGACTGTCACAAGGAGTTTTTCATTCTTACTCCTGTCACTGAGTAGATAGGCCTGTTTAACTAGGCAATTTCAGGAATAAGGGTGAAACTGCTACTTACTTGCTTTGGTAGTTAAGCCAAGTGAGTTGTTTGTTTACCTTTCGTCAGGGAAGAAAACACGTAATTTAACTATCTGTTAGAAGAGGATTCCTGCCAACAGGAAGAATTATAAGTAAATTAAGCTACCCTTTAAATGAGGTAGATCTTAATCCCAGGGAGTTTTTCTCTATGTACTGTGCTCTTTTTAGTATATACTCTGTGTCCCGTGACTTTGCCTGATCTCCTTCACTCCTCTACATATTCCCACATGCTTAGCCCTTCACTCCCTCCCTGCCCCGACCCAATCTGTACTTTGCAGAAGCTTCAGCTGAGTCGGAGGACGAGATGATCCATCCTGAGGGAGTGGCTTCCCTGCTGCCTCCTGACTTTCAGAGCAGCCTGGAGAGACCAGAGCTGGAGCTCAGCAGACATTCGCCCAGTACGTATCTCCCTCCCCACTGCGCTGTTTTGTCAATCCTGCGTAGTTGGTGGGGGGAGGTAGTTAGGCCTCCTTTCATGCTAAGCCTCCATTAGAGTCCCAGGGAAATTCTGTGACATTGATACTTCACATCTGTTTATCATGGGAATTATGTCCTTTTGGAAGTCTGCTTTCACCTCTATGTCGTGTTAACTCCTCAGAGTGTTTTTCTAAGGCAGTATGATGTTTCTTTTCTGTATCTCTTTAACCTCCTCTATCTCTGGATTGAGCGGTAGTCACAACTCTTTGTCATTCCTTCACCAGTTGTATAGATTATCTATTGCACATCCAGTCATTCCCCGCCCCCAAATGGGTGTCTGCTGTAGTTTATTAATTCATTCAACAAATTTTTAAGTGCCTGTTGTATGCCAGGCACATGCTAGGCACCAGGAATATAGTAGAAAAAAGACAAGTCTCTCCTTTAATGAAACGTATAGCCTAGTGAGGAGATGGACATTAATTAAATTATTATATAATTAGCTACCATTGTGCTGTGTGCTCTGAGAGGCAGTGCAGAACATCATGTGAGCATATTACAAGGAGCTCTAACTCCCTGTGTGGAGCTGGTTCAGGCAAGATTGGTTTTTTCACATAAAAATTAAGCACCCACTTTTGTATAGTATTTCAAGCAAAAGTCTATAAATGCAGCCTTTGTTTTCTAAACTACGTAAGATGGTATACTTTTAGGAGAAAATGTATATAAGACACGTGGATAGTAGGTAGATATGTTAAACCAATGTGTACATTAAAAGTATTTTAAATCATTATTAACAGTGGTCATAGGGAAAGTGATCACTCCATATTTAATATTTTTAGAACGTGTGGAAGTTACTAGCTCCTCTGATTAATATAGAATTCCTTTTTTTTTTAATTTAATTTAATTTATTTATTTGAGAGAGAGACAACAAGCATGAGCCAGGGGAGGAGCAGAGGGAGAGGAAGAAGCAGACTCCCTACCGTGCAGGGAGCCCGGCATGGGGCTCGATCCTGGGACTCCAGGATCATGACCTGAGCTGAAGGCAGATGCTGAACTGACTGAGCCACCCAGGCACCCCTAGAATTCCTTTCTGAACATATTTTTAGAAGATACTTAATGGTAGAAGAAAAATAAGTTGTTTTAGAGATCTCTTTTCTCCTCAAATACAAAAGTAGCAGAGCCTCAATTGATCCATTTTGCTCTTAGCACTCTTTTCCCTGATTGTAAAGCCAGGAGGAAGGGGAAGATTCTTCTAAATTAGTGTTTCTTCTCAAGTAAAAGTCAAGAGAATATTTATTGAATTTCTGCTATATACGTATCTTCATGCTAGAGTATATGGGGAGTTAGCACTTTGTAAAATCTTTTCAGGAGAGAGAAGATAATTGCACATAAAGCCAACAACAGAAGATGGTGTGTTTTAAAGTGACATAAATAGTGCAAACAGACCATAAAAATATAGAGTAAAAGTTCTCTGAGGACTAGAGTGATTAGAGAGAGCTTCGTGAAGAAGGTGTGGGATTTGAGCTGAGCCCTAGAAATAAGTAGGATTTGAATTGGTGCAGAGGAGACAGAGTATTTTTAGGAAGGAACAAAAGCATAAAGATAGGGATGAATGTGATATTTTTAAAGGATAGGTAATAAACGAATCTAGCCAGAGTAAAGTATTCTTTCATATTCAAGAGTAGTCAGAGGAACAATTAAAAAGGTACATTGCGATAATATTGCAAAGAGCTTTGAGTATCAAGCCAGTGAATATGAGATTTTTTATTCTAAAGTAGGGGGGAAGCCATTGAAAATTCTTGGTAGGAACATGATTTGATGAGGAACTCTCTTTAAAAAAAGAGAGTCTCTCTCAGTTCTAAATGTAATTTGAAATGAAAATGAAAAATAGATCCTGAAATAGAAATAAGGTTTCAAAAGCAAATAAAGATCTAGAATAAAGGTAACCAGTCTCTTCAGTCCTTTTTGTCATCAGCTGGACTCTCCCTGTGGCGGTAATTGATGAAGGGGGGACAAAAACAGGTTGAAGAAGAGGAAAGATAGAGGCGAAAAATAAAATAGAAGAGATGAATGTAGTAAATTGTAGAGTAGCTAACAATTGCCATTTGTGCTCTTCAGTGTACTCTCTGCCATAAACTTTCTTACCTCTGATCTTGGCTAGAATATGAATCTCATAGATGTGGTACAAAATTTGGTCAGGGTCCTAAATGGAGTGGTAGTTGGGAGTTCTAGCGGTGTTTAGTTGGATCAGTGGTAATGCCTGGAGTTTACCCAGAAAATTAGATTCTTTCAAAATGTGCAATGTTAGTCTGCCATAGGCCAGTAAACTATTGGGAAGCCAACTTACTTGGATGTTTTGGGGGTTTTCTCTAATTAAGATTTTCATTAAAGGAAGGTTTTTAGTAACAGTTTGCTAATCAGTAGTGGCACCTGAGGATATTTTTTTTTGGTATTAAACTGTTTTTAAGAATATGGCTTCCTGGGCCCTACCCCAAGAGTCTCAGGGAATGTGAGTCCTGGGACTATACATTTTTTTAAAGTCCCCTAGTAGTTAGTTAATCAACTCAATTTGTGACTGACTAACTGAAAGAATAGTTTTTCAGTATTGTAATTAATCAGGATCTTTGGCTTATATTCCAGCAACCTCCTGTTTATGTGCTGTAGACAAGACCCCAAATAGGAAGAATTGGTTTATAACATCCTTCATGGCTCTCCTTCTTGACTTCTCTCTCTACCACTTTCTTCAGATTTTTCTTACGTGTTGGGAGACAGTATTCATCCTCCGTAGTCAGAAGTCTAGACTTGCCTCTAGACCATGATTGGTTGTACAAAAATTCTTATTACTATTAATTATTTCAGAAAGAGTCCAATCTAGGAAAATAGAAAAACATTTAAAAATGGCTATCAGTATACAGATTCTTTAACAAAGGTATAGCTCCAGAGGATTTTAACCAGCCTTTTTCTTATAGGGCATATAGTCCTCATTCCTTTTTCTCTTATTAAATCTGGAAGCTGAGATTCTAGAGAAATGCTAGATAAGTTACTCAGCTAACGTGAGTCAGATTTAGGTTTGGTGTCATTGCCAGGTCTCCATTCTCTTAATTCCTGCTTCTTACTCATATTCAGGGATTTGTTTTCTAGAATGAAGACACTACTTTCCTATATGGCCCTTATAAACATTCTTCACTACTCTACTGTCTAGCAACCTGAAGCCTTCTGACTTTGGAATCTTAGAAATCCTACACTTAACCCTCGCTTTTCTTTTTTTTTTTTTTAGATTTTATTTATTTATTTATTTATGAGAGAGAGCACGAGAGAGGGGAGGGTCAGAGGGAGAAGCAGACTCCCCGCTGAGCAGGGAGCCACGTGTGGGACTCAATCCCAGAACTCCAGGATTGTGACCTGAGCCGAAGGCAGTTGCTTAACCAACTGAGCCACCCAGGCGCCCCTACCCTTGCTTTTCAATGCCTGAAATATATTTCTTCACTTGCATTGGCTCCACCCTTTGCTAAAGGTGCTCAGTTTCTACACATCACATATTATTAACATCTGTTTTAAGACATTTAATGTGGCCATGTTCCCATAATAGAAGATGTCACCTTTCCCAGAAATTTGTCTGCATCACATCAGTTCCTTACAGGGATCTAGAAAGTGATTCTTCATTTCTTCTTGTTTTTTCTTCTTTATATTTTGTGTTGCTTAGAAGTTCCTGTTTTATGTCTGAAGGTCCCCTCCAGTTATCATTTTTTTTGCAAAACATTCATGACCAAAACTTTCTGAATAGCCCACATCTCTTTGATGACTTAAGTGCTTCCAGAGAAGTAATCATCTAGAATCCTATCACTGCAATTTTACAGCATCAAAACAACCATGATCCAATAGAATAGCATTCAGCTTTCAGTAGGTGGAGAAAGAGGCTATTTGCTTGTACATACCTAATTTTAAAATCACAGCTCTAGAACTCTTTGACTTAACACATTTATCTCTGACCGACTTCATAAAACATGTCTTTTTCCCACCGCTTAAAATCACATTTATTTATTCAGAGCGTATAGGTGCTTATGGAGAGCTTGTTATTCACCACAAAGCACCTTTAGTATGGCTTTAAATATGTGCATATAACTCCTGTTTTTAAATTAAAAAGAAAACAAAGAGAATGTTTCTTAGAACTTGCAGTGATAGGTAGGGATGCCTGGGTGGCTAATTGGGTTAGGCATCTGCCTTCTTAAGCATCTGCCTTCGGCTGAGGTCATGATCCCAGGGTCCTGAGATGGTGCCCCACATTGGGCTCCCTGCTCAGCAGGGAGCTTGCTTCTCCCTCTCCCTCTGTGTGCTGCTCCCCCTGCTTGTGAGCGCATGTGCGCATGGATGCGCGCGCGCTCTCTCTGTCAAATAAATAAATAAACGAACTTGCAATGATAAAAGCCAGTACTTGAGATGACTAGCCTATGAATTTTAGCTGTTCATAGGATTTGAAGAGTATATTTTTTTCCAGAGAATAGGATTTTTTTTATCCTTTTAAAAATATTTATTTTGTTACTACAAAAAGTAGTATGTATTTATTAAAGAAAATTTGGAAAAACTAGGAAAAAAAAAAAACCAAGTTTTTAAATCATCCATAGTCTCACAAAATAAAAAAAAAAACCTCAGTTGATACTTGGCTGTATAATTTTCCTCATCTTTTCTTTGTCTATGTAAAGTTTAAAATATCTACAATATTCAGATCATTATTGTCCCTCTAACCTAGTTAACCTCTTTTTTTTTTTTTTTTTTTTTAAGATTTTATTTATTTATTTGACAGAGACACAGCAAGAGAGGGAACACAAGCAGGGGGAGTGGGAGAGGGAGAAGCAGGCTCCCCGCAGAGCAGGGAGCCCGATGTGGGACTCGATCCCAGGACCCTGGGATCATGACCTGAGCCGAAGGCAGTCGCTTAACCAACTGAGCCACCCAGGCGCCCATCTTTTTCTGTTTTTTTTTTTTTTTTTTAAAGAGAGAGAGTACGCAAGGGGACAGGGAGGCGCAGAGGGAGAGGGAGAGAGAGAATCTTAAGCAGGCTCCACACCCATTGTAGGAGCCCAACAAGGGACTCGATCTCACACTCCTGAGATCATGATCTGAGCCGAAATCAAGAATCCAGTGCTTAACCAACTGAGCCACCCAGGCACCCCTTCTTTTTTATTTTTATTTATTTATTTTTTAATTCTTAAGCATCTGGATGATTTTAAGACATTTTTAAAAAAATTTTTATAAAAATGTCCAACATGGGGTTTGAACTCCCAACCCTAAGATCTAGAGTCACATGTTCTACCAACTGAGGCAGCCAGGCACCCCCCTAGACATTTTTTTAGAGCAGTTTTAGGTTCATAGAATTGAGAGGAAGGTACAGAGATTTCCTGTATGCCTTCTATTCCCACACATACATAGCCTCTCCCATTATCAGCATTCCCCCATCATTGTGGTACAGTTTTTAAAATTGAAGAACCTACATTGACAAGTCATAATTACCCAAGATCCATAGTTTACCTTAGTGTTCACTCTTGAGTTGTACATTTTATGGGTTTGGACAGGTGTATAATATGTACCCATCATTCCAGTATCATACAGAGTATTTTCAGTGTTGTAAAAATCCTCTCTGCTCTGTCTGTTTGCCCCTCCCCCCAACCTCTACCTTTTTTTTTCTTTTTTGTTAAACTACAAAAATTGCTTATTTTATTTTATTTATTTATTTATTTTTTTAAAGATTTTTTTATTTATTTGACAGAGAGAGAGCGAGAGCAGGAACACAAGCAGGGGGAGTGGGAGAGGGAGAAGCAGGCTTCCCGCTGAGCAGGGAGCCCGATGTGGGACAAAAATTGCTTATTTTAAACTCGTAGAGGAGTTTTATCTAAAATTAATGGAAAACAATTTTCTTTCAGTTTTACTCATTTTGTAAAAAACCTATTCCAGGTTATTTAATTATGAAATTATTATTCATACTACAATCACCACATTATTTATTAATTTCTTACAGATTATTCCTCAGTGTTTGGTAGAGAATCTGGCCTGTTACTATATATCCTAACCATAGATCCTGTACACACACCCATAATGCAAGTCTTTATTCAATAACCCAGATATGAAATGGTATATATTCAGAGATCCTGTGAGTAAAGTGATCATGGAGTAAAGTTTTACAAAATATGTGCAGTCTTTTAGTTCATTTTATGTTTTTTAGTTACAGAAGCAAAGACTAATTCATTTTAGATTGTTGGGATATAGAAATAAGACTTTGGGTTAGAGCTTACACCATCTGTTTTATTTGTGCCAGTTTAGTGTAGGACATGGTTTTGTGGATCATTTGAGCCTTTTGTACTATATTAAAATTGAGCCCAATCTAACTGAGTTAAGTATCTGGAATATACTCATCTTGAGGCTGTTTTCTAAACTGATTCTCATCAATACTTGCATTGCTGTTTTGTGTAATTTTTTTTTTTTTTTAAGATTTTATTTATTTAATTGACAGAGACACAGCGAGAGAGGGAACACAAGCAGGGGGAGTGGGAGAGGGAGAAGCAGGCCTCCCGCCAAGCAGGGAGCCCGATGCGGGGCTCTATCCCGGGACCCTGGGATCATGACCCGAGCCGAAGGCAGACACTTAACAACTGAGCCACCTAGGCTCCCCTATTTTGTGTAGTATTTTAATACTGGTAGGAAACTTAGAAATCTTTCAGTCCATCGCTGCCTTTTTCTTGGTCAAGACATTTAGACCCAAATTGGTTGGTGTTTTTTGTTTTTGTTTTTTTTAGAGAGTGAGTGAGAGCACTTGCAGGAGAGTGGGGAGGGGCAGAGGAAGGAGAGAGAGAATCTCACGCAGGCTCCACGCTCAGTGCAGAGCCCAATGCGGGGCTCAATCTCATGACCCTGAGATCATGACCTGAGCCAAAATCAAGTCGGACGCTTAACCGACTGAGCCACCAAGGTGCCCCAAGACCAAATTGTTTAAGTGGTTTATGCACAGTTGCCTTCCTTCATGGAATGTGAATGAAATTTTTTTTCCAGTTTTACATGGAGTTATTATTTGAAACGACCTAGTTTGGTTGTTTGCAAGCTTTCTTAAACTTATTTTTCCTTTCAAAAAGAAATCTTACCTTGAGCTCTTTATATAAAAACATAATTAAGGGGGCCCATTTCTGAAGCCCTGTCCAGTGGCTTGAAGTAATTTCTAGGAACTTTAGGGCCTAAAAATAATTCATTTAAGTACTTATTTCATGAGATTGTCATTTCGCAAACTGGTTTGTTAATCATCATATTTTGTTCAAAACTACTAGTGGTAGCAGTAGGCAATCCAGAAAAATGGTAACAAAACATTTTATAGAAATAAGAGGCACTTTGTACATCCCTGCAAGACAGTTTGAAGCCCCTGGTAGTTACGAAGCACCAGGTGGTAATTTTATAGTTATTTGAGTTATTCATAATATGTGAATTGGCTTTGAGATATTGAAAATATTCCAGACATGCACGGCAGGAATTATTAATAAGACCCCTAGAATTTTATTTTTATTTATTTATTTTTAAGATTTATTTCTTTATTCTTGAGAGAGAGCAAGCGAGCGAGCACATGGGAGCAGGGGGAGGGGCAGAGGGAGAGAGAGAAAATCCTCAAGCAGACTCCCCACTGAGTGCGGATCCCAACGCAGGGTTCAGTCCCAGGACCCTGAGATCGTGACCTGAGCCAAAGCCAGGAGTCAGACGCTTAACCAGCTGAGCCACCCAGGCGCCCCCCCCCCCCACTTTAGAACTTTATATAATTTTTTGCGTAGAAGTTAAATTAATATAGATATGTATTGACCAGCTAATATGCTATGATTGAATTTTAGAAAGCATCCTTGAATGAATGTTTATGCCATGAATCTGACTTGATTTTCTTTCATTTGATAGGAAAAAGCTCTATTTCTGAAGAGAAAGGTGAATCTGATGATGATAAACCAAGGAAAGGAGAAAGACGATCATCCAGGGTCAGACAGGTAACTCAAACATCTCTTAAAGCATTTATCACTTCTTTGGATACTGCTTTGGATATCTCCTCCTTCTCTTCCTCCTAAGACTTTTTCAGAGTTTGTGTCTCTTTAGATTTCTGTAGTCCTCTTCTTTTTCCTCTTTTTCATCTTTATCTCATTTATGGGAGTTTGGGGGGGTGGATTCTGTTTGTTTTCCTTTTTTTTTTCAAAAGCACTCATTAGCATTTAATGAACCTCCCTCCATGTGGCTTCAAGCTACCAGGACACAGCACCGCCCAACCCCCTTCATCTTCTCATCAGCTCTTGTACTGAAAAATTTGGCCTTCACGATGACAGGCTGTTTGGGGAGCTTTCCCTTTCCTGAAACTTTGTAGTAGCCTGAGTGCACCACGTCAGGAATAGGAGCAGCTCCGGTCTTGTTTGTGGCAGCATTTACCCGTGTCTGCTCACTGACTGAGGTCCGCAGTTTGTCAAGGTTGACAGATGGGCAGCAGCTCTGGTTCCTCTTTAAGTGCTCATGCCTCATACTAACGTTTCCAAAGTAACCTGGGTGATATTTGTCGAAGTTGACCCTGTGATGATGCGTGTCTCCAGCATTACCCTGGCCTCCTCTGGCTTCCAGTGCTTGCTGATGCGGCTGTGGCTCAGGTGGCCCGAAGTTTCCGGTTCTTCCTTCCTGGATGGCATGTGGGCAGCCCAGATGAAAGAGCTGTTTTTTGTTTTCTAATTAGGTCTGCTCAGATTTCTAAGCAAATAAATATAAATTAAAACTTAATTATGAAAGTTAACAGGCTGGTCTATATTCCTAAAGTACATTATTAAAAAAGATACAGTTATTCAATTAAAACTTTAAAGTCATATGATACAGTGGTAAGTGAGCCAGAGCACAAAAGTTTATCTGTGTTATGATTATGACTATGGAAAAGAAATGATGAGGAAAAAGTTAAATATACCAAAATGATAAAAATAATTACATTAAGTGATGATAGGTCAGTTCCCCCACCCCCTTGCCACTTTCTAGATGTTCAGTTTGTATTTATTTTTAAAGCTTGAAACTAAAAAGTGAACTAGCAGCGGTTTCATTCATGTATTCCATTTGTAGTCTATTTTGATCCCCTTAAGAGCTTGATAGACCATGCTTGTTTACTGCCACACTTGTGTGTGTGGATGCAAGCTTGTATCATTGAGTTTCTCTTTCTTATGTGTATCTCCTGAGATACTTTTTCTCCTCTGTTGATAGTGAGCAAATATACTTGGATCCACTGTATATCTTTTCTTTCAGGCAAGAGCAGCTAAACTCTCTGAGTGTAGCCAGGTGGCTGAGGAGGAAGAGGAGCAAGAAACACCTTCCAGAAATCTGAGGGTCAGAGCAGATCGAAATTTGAAAACGGAGGAGGAAGAAGAGGAGGAGGAAGAAGAGGAAGAAGAGGAGGAAGAGGAAGAGGAAGATGAAGGACAAAAATCTAGGGATGCACCAGTCATGAAACAACTTGAGGAAGCAGAAGAGGGGGAAGAGATGCCCAGAGCAAAACCAGAGGAGGTGATAGATGAGAGACCCCAAACCATAAGATCCCAGGAACAGGAGGGGTTAGAGAGAGGAGGAAGAGTCACAAGGTCCCAGGAAGAAGCCAGAAGAAGTCTTATGGCCAGACATCAGCAGGAGAAAGAAATGAAAACAGTTTCTTCCCTTGAGGAAGAAGAAAAGGAAATAAAATCTTCACAAGGCTTGGAGGAAAAATCAAAGTCCCCTTCCCCTCCTCGACTGACTGAAGATCTGGAGAAGGCCCCTCTTGTGCTACAACCAGAGCAAAATGCCAGTGAGGAGGAAACTCCCCCACCTTTACTTACCAAGGAAGCATCTTCTCCACCCCCTAATGCACAGCTCCAGGGTGAAGAAGAAATAGAGCCCATGGAAGGCCCAGCTCCCCCTGTCCTCACTCAGCTATCTCCTCCTAATACAGATGCTGAGGCCAGGGAGCTATTAATATCTCAGCATACTGTCCAGTTGGTGGGAGGCCTGTCTCCTTTGTCAAGTCCTGCAAACACCAAAGCAGAATCTCTAGCAGAGAAAGTGCCAGAGGAGAGTGTCCTGCCCCTAGTTCAGAAAAGCACACTAACTGAATGCTCACCCCAGAAGGGTCTTGAAACTGAGTCAGAAAAATCTGCTCAACCACTCCCTCTTAAAATCGAGGAATTAGCACCGGCCAAAGGGATCACTGAGGAATCTCTGAAACAGCTGTCTTTGGAACAGAAGGAAGGTAGAAGGGCTTCTCATACCCTTCTCCCAAGCCACAGATTAAAACAGTCAGCTGACTCCTCCTCAAGCCGGTCGTCCTCTTCATCCTCCAGTTCTAGATCAAGATCTCGCTCTCCTGACAGCTCAGGCTCTCAGTCTCACTCATCTCCAAAATCCAAGCAGAGAGATGTATCTCGGGCACGTACTCACACCAACCCTCGTGGTAGATCCGAGATGGGCTCCCGATCCACATCAGAGTCCAGGTCACGTTCCCGTTCCCGTTCCCGTTCTCGTTCAGCTTCAAGCAACAGCAGAAAAGTAAGTGTGGGAGAATCCTGGGTGCGTTGATGTTTTGTTTGTATTCCAGTGTTTTTCAACCCCAGGAGAACTATTATAATTTCTGGCAGGAATGGGAAAAGCTTCCTTTACTCCCCAGGTCAGTGATTATTTTCCCATCATTTCTGAGTCTAATTTTTAATTCATTAATCCCTAAATGGAGTCCTTTTTCATTTTTTTGAGTCCCTTTGATTCCAAAGTTGAATCATGGGTACATTTTCAGTAGACTATAAACTTGAAGATACGGACATGCCTTTTTACATGTGTATCTTAGTATCCTAGCACCTACTTGGGACTTAATAAATAATTTGCTGAATACTCTAGGAAGTCAAGGAGATCACGAACTCAAAGAGGAATAAACATAGGGAGAGAAGGGTCCAAAGTATTAAACTGAGTCTGCGGAAGTTGGAAAACTCAGTGGCGTACTGAATATATACCAAATAAAATAATTTGCCTTATGTGCTTCATTTCTTCAGTCTCTGAGCCCTGGAGTCTCCAGGGACAGCAGCACCAGCTACACTGAAACCAAAGATCCCTCTTCTGGTCAGGAGGTTGCTACTCCACCAGTGCCACAACTGCAGGTCCTTGAGCCAAAGGAGAGGACTTCCACCTCATCCTCTGTCCGAGTGAGGCATTTGAGCCAACCTGAGCCAGCTGAAAAGCATGTGACCCAGAGGTTACAACCTGAGCGGGTAGGCTATTATGCCCCCTCCCTAGAAGGAGATGGAGGATTAGGCATGATTTTCCCTTTTGTCTTAGCTAGTCTGGATAAGGTTCAGTAGAAATCTAGATGGTTGGGGATACCTGTAAGATTCCACTCCGTTCCAGCTCCCTGGTTCATGAAAGCTCTATGGGAGGCTAGGCATCAGGTTTCTCATCTCCAGGGCTCCCAGGGTCACTTGCACAGAATGTCTCCTTTTTTTCTGCCCCAAAGGAAGCCTTTTCTCAGTTCTCTCAAAAAAGAATTCTAATAAAATGATTGTTGGCATAGAAATTCTTTAAGCAGCATTCCATTCCACTTTCTAAATGAAAATAAAGATCTATAGGGCTAAGTGTGGAGCTGCCACTGCCTTTTATTACCAGCTCCAGGTTTAAAGAAGAGGAACCAAGCAGATTTAAGTACGTTGCTATGGGTGTTTTGCTATGTTTGTCCTGACAGGGGAGCCCAAAGAAGTGTGAAGCTGAAGAGGCAGAGCCACCAGCTGCCACACAGCCCCAGACCTCAGAGACCCAGACCGCTCACCTATCAGAATCAGAAAGGATTCATCACACTGTGTAAGTAATCTATCTCAACTGGGGTATAACAAGGGACTGGGAGTGTGGAATAGTTCTTTGCTCCCTGGGGTTCTTTGACTAAGCAGTCCTAGTTTCCTTTTAAAACGTAAAGGCAGAGCTTTATCTGGACAAAGGCTAGGCCTCAGTTGTTATGTTGAGAGCTGCCACCGGAATTCTTAAGGTACTCTGAAAAGTGGTGGTTAGAGCATAAGGAAACCCATATCTGAGATCATCTGACCAAAATAGTTCCTTTAAGGAGCAGGTAGCAGAGGCTTTGGTTTCCAAACTCAAGGCAGTGTAAGGAGTTGACTCAGAGCATCTTAACTCAGTGTTTAACTCACGTTTACCAGCTACATCTGAGCCTGGGAACACAGTTTAATAAAGGGGATATCAAGAGTCTACCAAGAAAGTCACAGGAGGGTGTTGTTTTTGAGTTTCTGTTGTTTTCCTTAGTTATTAGCTGTCTTTTTATTAAGCACAATCTATCTTAGTTAGTTCTTACTGGATACAATATAGCAAAATATGAAGCATATATCAATCAGAAGTTTGTTTTTGGGCCCCTAAGACCCTTGGATTGATTTTTACCATTTACTTAATTAATGTCAGTTTTTATTCCTTATATTTAGTTCTAGAAAAATACAGGTAAGAACAGGTATATCATTCGTTCGTTATTCTGCACTAGGTACTATATGTTAAAAAGCCGTTGAACCCAAATTCCTGGCTTTAGAGTCCCATGGAAAATGAAAAGCAAAACATTGTGGAAATAAGATTGCTTAGCTTTTAGACATCAAGAATCCTATACTGCTTTAGTGAACATCCAGTGTAGACAGTTGGCCTAAAGTTGTTCTATGTTGGTTTTTATGTCATTTTTAACACTAATACTACCAGTATGATTTTTCCCCTTTATGCAAAAGTCTAATTTACACACTTCTGAGAGCTTCAGACTATCTTACCTCTGATTTTGGAGGGTGGTGGGCAGGTGACATGATTTATTATCTCATTTCCTTACGATTTTAATACTAGTTTTGTACTCCTTACTATCTATATAGCTTTTGTCTTGGGAATATACCCTTGCTACTGTCTTTTCTAATGGTCTTGCCTCTGCTGCCATCTTGTGGCCATTACTTTTTTGGTTTGAAAGTCAAAAGTTCACTCTACTTCCTTTGAAAAGTTTTGTTTTTCCCTTTTGGGGTGGGTACATTATCCTTTGGAGAGGGTTTTTCTTCTAGGACCATAAAGTGAAAACCCAGCGGATTCTGGAAGGTGTTCAGGATTCCCCAGCTACACCATCGATGAGGAAATGGGGTGACACCTTCCCTTCCATATCCATCAACCAGAGATAATACCTGCCCTCCCCTACCCCATCCCATGGGGGTACAGCATGTCCTTTGTATAATGGCAGCTTTAAAGTAGGTGTTGACAGCCTGCTAGTAATTGGGCCTGAGGAACTGCCTCCTATACCCCTTGTGAAGCAAGTAATTTTCTGAAAAGGTTTTGCTTTGCCCTAAAACTTCAGTTGGTCTTTGAGATCCTGGCAACAAAATGGCACTTGATGCTGTATTGAAACATCCGTATTTCTGGACTTTAGCATGCAAGTCCAGGGCAAATGAAGCTTAGAGTCCTGTACAGAGTTTTTCTCCCCATGTAAAGGTGCCCTTGATCTTCCATTTTATGACTGAGGTAATCTAGTCACATTGATTCCAAGAAGGTGACAGGCAAGTGGCACCTTGGGCAAATACTGAGACTGTCCATTGTTGCGTAGGCAAGCTTTAGTGAAGCAGCCTATAGGTGAGAAATGCAATCTGAGCTCAGGAGTAGCTCACACACATCCCCTTTACCCATTTTCCCTCTGCCTGTCTTCCAGATGGTCTATTCAGCAGCCTAATAAAAAGACGTGCCCAAGGGCTTAAACTCATAGGCTATTCTGGCATTGGATTTGGTAAATGAATCTTTGAGAGGTTTACCTACATTTGTGGAAGCCCTACTGCATCTGATTCACAACAGTCCTAGTCTTTCACCACTCTAGAGTCCTAGTTTTCAGCCTGGTGACCTCTGGAGCCCCTGGCCAATTTTAAAAGTGGGATCAGCAGTGCTAAATGGAAAAGACTATTTGTGGCTTAACCTTGGTTTTCCTGTCTCAACAAAAGACAGAGTTAGGGCCTGTTGATTCAGTAAAGTGTTTAAAAAAAAAAAAAAAAAAGACTTCAAGGACCTGTCAGCACCTGGAAGAGATTGCCTAACTTTTTCTGTGCTTTGTTAAATCCATTCTGATTCTGATTGTGCCCTGAGGAATTCTTAATTTATGAGGTAAGGTATCTTGTCATTGCTTGGAGCAGGAATTTGTGAGCCCTCAGTCCTATTTCAATTGAGCCATGTTCCAAAATCCAATCTTCTGCCTGCTATGGATATAACAAAAGTGTCTTCATACAGCAGAAAATAATGCTACTGTTTTTACGTTAAAAAAAAAAAATAGGGGGAAAAAAAGAACTTTTGTGTGAGTAACTGTATTATCCAGCAGTAGTTAATTCAAACCTGAATTTTTCTAAATACAACTTTGCTGAGTACACAACCCTTGCAGGCAATAGCAGCTTTGGGCTTTTGGCTTATTATGTTTATTTGTCCTTTTGCCTGAGTACGAGGAAGAAAATAGTCCTTTAAGCCAGTATGACAATGTAATGGTTATTCTCCAGGGAATCTACAGTACCAGTATGCCAAATAATGCATAATTTTTAAAAGTAGAATCTACGAACATACCCCCAAAATCATATCATCCTTGGTTATCTTGAAACCAAGATTGAAACCGGTATTCTATATTTAAGTCTCACTGCTTGAGAATAGTCACATCCCACTATTTCATATCAGGTCCTCAGCTCCTCATGAATTTTCTACAGTAACTAAAATTCAAACAAACACGCCTGTAGAAATTTCCTTTTCTGTTAGTTTCTCTGAATCTTATTTAGATATGAATTACAATGTGATGTTGTTAGTCTCCAAGTAGTTCTGTCCTTTCCTTCTGGGCTGCAAATGCTTTGTGTGCTGTTCAATTATGGATAGAGCTCTCCTACCCCCAAACCCCCATGCAATTTCACAGATTTTTCAAAGATATCAGAAATATTTGTGCAAGAACTTAAATGTGGAAAGGGAGATGTCTAGATGCCTTTTGTTTAAAAAGGACTACAAAGAAAAGCTGCATGGGCCTCTGACAAGTAGCTAACAAGGCTTTGGGACCGGTCCTGCAAATAGATTTGAGTCCCTTGTGGGGGCAGTTTCAAGGATTCCTCATTTTCTTATGAAAATAAAGTCTTAGGAATCTTGGATCCCACAGAATTGTTTGTGGGGAAATAGATGGCACGAACTCACTGTGTCTTAAGAAGGCCAAGGATAACGTCGTAAAATTCTTATTCTTGAAAAAATGAGAAAGAATTTCCAGTGAAAGAAAAATTCTTCCTCCAAGGAAGCTACTTCTGGAGAGGCATATTGGCAGCTGAAACTATTTTAGGACAATTGATGGATAGGGAACATTTATTTGAGGATGTTGGAAGGTAACATTCTTTGTGAGGTAACATTCTCTGTGGGAGTTCCATCTAAAATAATGTTTAAGAAGAAAACCTTGGGGTGCTTTCTGGCTCAGTTGGTAGAGCATGCGACTCTTGATCTCGGGGTCATGAGTTCAAACCCCACATTGGCATAGAGCTTACTTGAAGAAGAAGAAGAAGAAAACATTTAGTTCAGCAAGCAATTATTAAAGTGTCCACTTGGTATATACACAATGACAGCCTAATTCAGAAATATTTACTGAGCATTTCTTTGTGTTAGGCCCTGGGCTAGGGATTAAGGAATGTAGTCCCTGACCTTGAGGAATCCTGCAAGGTGGAGGTGAGGGGCAAGTCAACCAGCGGTTATTATACAGAATGATGAGGTCCTTGCTGAAAACCTGTCAAACCAACTACCGAATGCCTTCGCATCAGAGAAAGTGCAGTCTACTCTTTGAGAAAACTCAGGAAAAGCTCCATAGGTGGTATCAAATGAGATAATGGCCTATTAAATGTACATGATTTTATGCATATTCTTACCTTGACTTGGAGTATTGTCCAAGCCAGACTCTTAAGGGCAAAGCCTTATCACACTGTCCATGAGATAGGTATCATTGTGATCCCCGCTTTACAGATAAAGTAAGAGATACGCAGGATCAGAGACTCGCCCAGTGTCACAGAACTTGTATGGGAGCACAGTCGGGCTGTGATTGGGCCCTAGCCAGTTTGACTGTAGAGCTCTCAGTCTTACTGAACAGATAGGGACCACTAAGTGAAAGGGAACTTTTAGAGTAATGTGTAAACATGACCACTTTAACATGTAGTTGGCATGTATCAGATTTTTAGCAGTGGGGAGGAAAATTTATTCCTGGCTGAAAGCTCTGGTATTACAAATGAGATAATACCAAGCTTTTGATTAAATACCTTACTGTTAAACCTCTGCTGCCACTAGGATGCAAAAGGATCACCTTTGCAGTCAACAAAGGAGTCGTTTTTGAGCATCTACTGAGTGCTTTTTTTGAACGATTAGAGTCAGCTTCTTATTTCACATTTAGTCTGGTGAAGATGCCCATGATTAATTTCCGTTTAGTTCCCAAACATTTCCGGCCCAGCAGAACCCCACCGCCCCGTGTAACAGCTCTCTCACTTCGGCTTCTTATCTAACTTTGGAGCTCCCACCTTGGAGCCCTTGCTCCAAGAAGTGGCCTTCGTGCTTCAGCTACCCAAGGTCCCCTTGCCCTGTTTATCCTTTTCCTTTCTGGCTCCAGTGGACCCCGGGGCAGGGTGACCTTATTAAAGACTCTGTGAAACAAAGTTGTCTGTCATCTCTTCAGAGACACCTCTCCCCTTCTCTACTGGTAATTCCAAAAGGAACTCTCTCTCCTATCCTCTCCTCCCGCCATCCCTGGGGAAAGGACAGGTTGGAGTAATAACACGTGGTCATTGCTTGGGGTGAGCAGCCAGCTAGCTACTGTAGTGATTGGATAGTGCCTGTTCTCATCCCCCCCTCCCCGCAGGAACAGCTGACTGGCTTCTAGGATAGAGGGAGGTGGGCACATAAAAAATTGCTCATGACCCTCCATTCTGTATCTCTTTCACCTTTGGCTTTGTTGTCTTCCTCCTTTAATCATTTTTCACTCCCGAGCTCTGCTGTTTCCCTTCCCTCTATTCTCTGGAATCTTCCAAGAAAGCAGCTGTAACTTTGTATGTCCTCTCCACCCAGCCCCCTCCCCCTGGGAAGACAAGGAGAGCGCACCCTTTCCCTCTGGGGTTAGGCCTTGGTAGCTGTTGTAACCTGAGAAAAGAAGGAAAAAGGCCAGGCCTATTGAGCCAGCAGTGAGCTCCCTGTGGCCTGCCAGAGGATAAGAACCTTGCTCACTCAGCGCCCTCCCTCTTCTCTTTCCCCTCCCCTGCTGCAGCAGGGCCCTCCCCCATCCGCACACACGGGCTGCTGGGTAAGTGGCAAGATGGCTCCCCTGCATGTCTCCGGCTGATCGCCGCCGCTCCGCCAATACAATAGAGCCAGCCACTACCAGCAGCCTGGCCCTCTTCCTCCTCCTTCTCCAGAGAGACCAATCCAGCCGAACTCGGGGTTTGCCGTGAGGACTTAACGCTTATCTCTTAAAGCCAGATCTATTTTAGCCTCCCCTCACCACCACCACCACCACCTCCCCTTCCATTTACCATTTTTTGGATCCCCAGTTGCTGCATCTCGATTTTCTCTCTCTGGATCGGGTGGCTGGGGAGGAGGTGGTGGGCTCTTGGGACAAGGAAGGTGTTGTGGGTTTTTTTTTAAATTTTTTAGGATTTTTTTTGTTTGGTTTTTGTTATTTCTTCCATTCCAGAAAGGGATAAACAGCACTTCCAGGGGGAGAAAAAAAATCATGTTATCAGAAAGCAAAGAAGGGTGAGAGCTTCACATTTCCATGTATCCCTTTTCCCCACCGCTCTAGCCTACCTCCTCTTCCTTCTGTTCCCCATGGCTTTCATTCCGTCTTTTCGTTTTGGTTTGTTTTCAGTCATTCTGCTTTCCCCCTTTGTCCTTCCTGCCTGATTTCTAATTGGCCCAACTTGCCCTCTCCGTGTGGGAAATAGGTATTTTTTGGATAAGTCTTTTCTTTAGGTTTAGGCAGTTGAATCGCGTGTTTCTGTGGGGGCCGGTTAGCTGGGGGCACAGTTCCGATTTTCCCCTCCCCCTTCCCGTGCATCCCTCCCTGCCTGCTCTGGGGAGCCTGTTCTGACCTCTGAGTGTCAGTCAGCCTGTGGGGAATGCTGAATTTTCTGGTGGTGGTTACCAGTGTGGGGAGGCTTGGTTTCCCCTCTCCTGGGTCTTAGGCCCCTAATCATCTTAATCTGATTTTTTTCCCCCAGTGTTTGGGTGGTAGTGGGAGTGGGATTAAGAGATAGAAGTTAGGGATGAAGACAGAAAAAGGAGATGGTAGTGGGAGTGAGATCAAGAGATAGAAGTTAGGGATGAAGACAGAAAAAGGAGATGGGAAGATTATCTGAAGTGAATCTCTGGGACTCGTTGCCTGAAATGGGAGCTAACTTGTGTGATTCAGAGTGGGGGTGGAGGGGATTCAGGGTGTGGGGGAGGGTGTGTCCTGACTGGGAGGCCTGCTCTCTTTATCTCTTGGAAGTTGGAATGAGGGAGTGGGAGAAACTGGGTGAAAGCCGAATGTAAGAACAATTCCTACACCTATGAGCAGGTAAAAGTGGCCTGATTCTTCTCTGAGCTTTCAGACTCCAGCATTTGTCATTTTTCATTTTGGATGAGAGGGTCCTTATTGAAGTTTGAACCCTCACCAGCCCTACTTTCCCTGCAACCACCCCCCCTCCCAATTTCTCCATTCCTGTTGTTTCCACATCCTGTGGGTCGGTAGGCCTTATTAAGCAGTTGATTATAAACACAAGGTTGGGATCACTTGCCACAGCCATTCTGTCTTGTCGTCTTAAGCAATCAGGCTTCCCTTAATTTCTCATGCAATTTTGTTAAAGATGCCTATGGCCAGGGGATAGGGAGGCCACGTGGTTGTGGGCAAATCACACTTTTGAGGGACTGTGTTCAGAGGAGTATGTTTCTCCTTTCCATGTAAGAGTACTCTGGTGAATTACCTAAAAACAGTTGGGAGTTCCGACCCCACACGTCACAGCTTTATCCCATCTGGGCAGTGGGTGGATGTGGTTGCTACGATCTGTGCTCTTTTCCCAGGGAAAACAGTTTCCCAGTTTTCCTGTGGGGGCAAGGTCTCTAGTCTCATCTGAAAAGCAGCCCTCCCAACCCCACCCAAGTGATGAGGCATGGGGGTTTCCTGACCCAAAACCTAATGTCTTGCTCTCTCTTCCCCTTGATTCTTTCCTGCCCTTCCCTCCCTACCTCTCCCCATACTGTCAGTGAGGAGAAGGAGGAAGTGACCATGGACACAAGTGAAAACAGACCTGAAAATGAGGTTCCAGAACCCCCCGTGCCTATTGCAGACCAAGTCAGCAATGATGACCGCCCAGAGGGCAGTGCTGAAGATGAGGAGAAGAAAGAGGTAAATTTCCAAGCCACCTGTTGGGGTGGGTGGGCAGGAGTGGGCCTAGGGGAAAGAGTAGACCACTTTGGTGATCCCTCTTACACAGTGGGATAGCTTAAAGAAGGGGGTAGGCCGACTTGGATAAGGATAGGGCCAAGGGAGAATTCGCTGGTTTAGCAAGGGAGACCCTTTGTTATGGGGACAGGGCTCATTCATTCCTCTTTCTTTGTTGGGGAAGTGCAGTCCAGACTCTTGGAAGTTTGTAACTAAAGGAAAAGTCAGTTAATGGCCCTTTATCCAAGACCCAGGCCCAGCTTTCCCTGTGGTAACTGTTCGCTTTCCCTCCTTTTTAAAAGCCTGTGGGAGGGAGCTCAACGCCATCTAGTGGGCTTTGGTGGTTCTCAGCCGAAGAGCCGTGCTGAGGAATTTTTGTTCCTCCTCTGCCCTCTAGTGGTCATATTGCAGAGATGTAGCTACTTAAGAAGCCAGCATTTGGGGTAATCCCAAAGGCCCCTTCTCCATATATCTCTGACTCCTCTACTTTCTTCTCTGGCATATATGTTATCTTGTATCCTGCACCCAATTCAGGGGGCTCCCCCCATCAGAGCCAGCGAAGTCTTCTTGGCTCTTAAAGTAATAAAGAAAATTAGCTGGGTTTGGGACTGGGGTAACAGGATGGGAGGGACTGTCGTGTGTGTAGCCTTTCTTTGGTGTGTGTTGCGGGGGTGGGGGCCGGTGAAAGTGATTTGATGTGCAGAATATTATTTATTACAAGGTCCTTCTTCCCCGTAAAACTTTGTCCAAGTACCTCATGTACGGTAATCCGCCCGTAAAATAAAACCCTGCCCAACTGGCCAATCGCTGATGCCGCCTCTTCCTCTGGACCCACCCGCTGCTACTGAGCTGCCCAATCAGAGCCGAGTCTGCTATCCAGGTGTCTTGGCCAGAGGGGGGCATGTATATGGGATCCTGTGATGGGCCCCCTTTTGCCTCCCTGCCTTGCTTACATCAGGGGGCCAAGAAGAGCACTGTTCTGGAGAGACTTGTATTGAGAAAGCAAAAAGCATTTGGAAAGGGGTGGACTTGCATCATCTCCCTATTTGGGACACCCCAAGAAGAGCTTGTGTCAGTGCTGGGGCGCCTGCCCACATGCCCTTACCCTTTTGAGGACTGTGGGTTGCCTTGTTTGCTACAGACTGTTGGGATCCCCATCTAGGGCACCAAGACCTCCTAAAGAGTCAATGTTTGTGATCACAGTGCCGTGCTGTAAAATACCGAGTGGAGGCTCTCGGCTTAAGCTCTAACGACTAGGAGCCCTGCAGAGAAGTCTAGGGTTTGAGCCCAGGGATTTAATGCTGATGACAGCCAGCCATGTATCACCACTTGCTCATCAGATGGACTTTTCCTTTGGTCCCTGTTGTCCATGGTGAAGGGCAGCATGTTGGTTGCTCCAACTTCTCCTCCATCCCTGGAGGCAGGGGCTCATCCATCCACCTGACTGGAACCACTGTCTCAGCTGGAGTCCCTGAGGAGATGCCACACACAACTCTCAGAAGAAAAGTATTCTGACCTTGCTGCTGAATGTGTGCCAGGTCCTGGGGCTATCCAACTACTACCCCCAGGCTGCCTTCATCAGAGGCTCCATGATCCCACTCGGTGAGAGGACCCCTTCCCCATTTACAGGCAGAGGAGAAAGGGACTCGAGTCATCACCTGGATTCCAAGTATTGGGTGGTGGTATTGCTGGATCTTGCCACTGGTGGACATAGGGTCCTGCCTGCCTCTCACGATAAAAGGCCAGGACCATTCCTGCTACTCAGAGGCCATCTCATCAGGGACTGCAAGATGATGCCCCTACAGGGCTGGGACTGATGTCTCTGCCCCTTTTCCCCCCGTACCCCTCGCTGAGCCTGGCCACCGCCAGTGAACTGTCTTGACATCATGGAAACTGGGCAGCGTCCCCCCACACGTTTTCCTCCCGCCCCCCCTGCGCCCCTGGGAGGACTCTGGCAGTGCCGTGCTGACCACCACGCCGTGCGCCCACCTTTTTTGCCAACCCAACCCCCCACCAATTGCACAGCGCCTAGCAGGGAGGGCTCATTCTGATTGGACCGGCGGTTGACTAGATACAGTACACAGTGAGGTGCGATTGGCTGAACTGAAGATCCCAGGTGTGAGATGGTACCTGGAACATTTGTCATATTCCTAGTTATTTTCTTCTTTATTTTCTTCTTCTTTTTATTTAATCTTTTATTTTGATTATTTTCTCTTTCTTTATTTTTCTGATTTCTTTATTGGATTTATTTATTTATTTGGTTCATGTTTTTCCTGTTTTAATTAAGACCTCTTTTTTTCTTTCTTTTCTTTCTTTCTTTCTTTTTTTTTTTTCCTCACTAACTTACCCATCGAGAGCGGCCTGGCTAGGGGTCAGGCTGGCCCGTAACGGAGACCAAGGAGACTTGGTTAGACGACACAAACGGGGCTGGGGGGTGGACGGGGAAAGGGGATTTCATCAAGAGGGTCCTGCCCTACCCTTTAGAAGGGTGGTAGGTCTTAGTTTTTCCAGAAATAAGCATTGAAATCTAAACACACTCTAATCCCCTTTTCTCTGTCTTTCTCTTTTTGCTCTGTCCATAGTCTTTCTCCCACTGGGTGTTCGGGGCAGAAACTTGCTCGATGGCAGGTTTGGGAGTTTCTGGTCCTTGGCAGAGCCCCCTAAGGCTTAAGCCCTGTTGGAGAGGAAACAGGCTCTGCTAGAGCTCTATATAATGGGTTGGAAAGCTGGAGGCTCCCTGGGGACAATCTGCCCCTCAAAAAAAAAAAAAACCAAAAAACCTTCCTTTACCAAACGCACCTTGAAAGACTTTCTGCTGGCCCTTGGGTCAGGAGCCTCCTCTCTGGTGGGTCTGGTGCTGCCCTGTAGGGGTGTGGACAGCCTTAACAGTCTGCTGTCCGAGTGACTCAAAGCCACAGTCAGTGGATGTCAGGCTAGACATGGAGAAAAGGAGGAGGCTTACCTTGTTGCAGTGATCATCCCAAAGTTAGTTTTCCTTGTTTCCTCGTGTTCTCTGAGAGTTTGCAAGGAGACCTAGGAGGACCAGATGACCCAGTTCTGGGCATATCTTGTTGGGTTTGGTGTCCTCTCGACCCATAGAGACAGTGGAAGAGGGCAAGACCCATGCCTTTAAAGGGCTGGGAGGCTCCTGAATTCCTCTTCCAGCTTATTTCTGGTTAAGCTAATACACAGGTGTGGTATGGACTAGATGACTTTTCCCTGCTGTGATGTTTGATTTTATTTTTTTCTCTAACTTGCATTGATTCTGCTTCGTTTTTGCCGTTTGCCGCTTCTGTTTTGGTCTCTGTCTGTCTCTGTGTTTCTCTCTCTCTGTGTCTTTGGAGCCTATGCTAAGACTGCCCCATCTAACCTCCTTCCCCCCTCTCTGTGGGGTGTGTCTCTTTCTCTTTTTTTTTTTTCCCCTTTTCTTCTCTATACAGAGCTCGCTGCCCAAATCATTCAAGAGGAAGATCTCCGTTGTCTGTAAGTCTAGCCCCAAATCCCTGATAAAGGCCAGGAGTACCATAAAAATCAGTTCATAAAGAAATAGGTTCCCATTCTCTCTCAGTGGCATTCTTAGGTCACCCCTTCCCACCCCACTCCCTCCACCCAGCAAATCTAAATCTTCTTGGCATATGTAGGGTTCTATTTTGAAATTCAAAACTTCAGATAATCACTGTCATTTTTCCCAGGTCACATTTTTTTTCTTAACTAATGACACTGAGGTGTCTCTCTCACCATTTCCTATCTAGCCCTACATGCATTTCCTCTTTCAGATATCTGAACCCTCAGAACCAGCAGTGGGTTTGAGGGACTTTTCTATAATGTTTAGTAGTTTATCCTTTATTCATTTTTAACATTTTTCCAATGAGGAACTCTGAATTGACAAAAGTGTAATAGATCTTTATAACTTAATATGAAGTCATAGTGTGAAAATGAACCTAAAGCATGATCAGATCATGTCACAATCTTAAACTAACTTTTAGATATAAGTATCACATAGTCTTGTTTTTCTGCATTCCTATGTCCTTCTCAGTCTGTCTTCCCCAGTACTTTAGTTAGTTCTACCACTAAAAGTTTAAACTGCTCACCACCCTAGTTACCCATTCCTAGTTGCCTTCAGAGATAAGTAGTTTTTATTGGTCAGAAAGTGGCTCCAGTCCTTGTATTATTCACTCTGAGGCATGGTTTCCCCAGCACCCAAATACAATTTCCTTAAGTTAACCTTTTACCGAAATTCCAGTCGAAGGCTATCTGTAGGTGTTAGTGGTGTGAACCAGCAGAGGACCTAAGACCATCTAACTAGTTGTTCGGTCCTATTTCTTGGGGACAGCAGCTACCAAGGGGTTGCCAGCTGGAAACAGTGACACAGAGGGGGGCCAGCCTGGTCGGAAGCGGCGTTGGGGAGCCAGCACAGCCACCACGCAGAAGAAACCCTCCATCAGTATCACCACCGAGTCACTCAAGGTGAGGTGGGAGGAGCCGGGGAGGGGAGGATGAGACACGTTGAGGTGGGAGTAGACACGGGCCCAGTGTAACGGGGTGGGGGGTATCTGTGTCCCAGAGCCTCATCCCCGACATCAAACCCCTGGCGGGGCAGGAGGCTATTGTGGATCTTCATGCTGACGACTCCCGAATCTCTGAGGATGAGACAGAGCGTAATGGTGACGATGGAACCCATGACAAGGGGCTGAAGATATGCCGGACTGTCACCCAGGTAAGGCTCTTGCACCCCAGCGTCAGGGGAGCGGGCAGTGGACTCCAAGCAGGCAACCACAGTAGAGTCCTGGAAGGGAAAGCTGCCATCTGTGCAGAGGGCTGCGCTGATTGCCCTTTTAGGGGTCAACAGACTACCACATCCAACCTGTTGTCCATAATAAAGAAAATTTTATTAGAACACAGCTACACCAACTCATTTACTCTTACATCTGGCTGCCTAAGTGCTGTAACGTCAGCGTGGAATAGTTGCAACAGAGACTGTGTGACTTAGGAGGCCTAAAAATATTTCTCATCTTGCCCTGTACAGAAAAAATTTGCCCACTCCTGCCTTTGTTTTCCTCATGGCAGAACTGAAGCATTAATAATCCCGGGATCCAGTGGAGGAGAATGAAATCTTTCCCCTAGTGGAAGGAACATGCTAGGTTTACTGTACCACCCTCTTTCAGGAAACAGGCGGAAAAGAATGTGCCAGTTTGGTGTTTAAGAATTGCTCCATTATCTGATACCTTACAGGTCGTACCTGCAGAGGGCCAGGAGAATGGGCAAAGGGAAGAAGAGGAAGAAGAGAAGGAGCCTGAAGCTGAACCCCCTATACCTCCCCAGGTTTCAGTAGAGGTGGCCTTGCCCCCACCTGTGGAGCATGAAGTAAAGAAAGGTAGGTGAAGCGTACAGCTCCCTGAATTCCGAGAGCACTTTATTTGGACCTCTTTTAAAGCATTTAATGTTTTCTGCCTTTTATTATAGTGTTTTTGCATCGCTGTTTTACCTCCCTCTCCTAGTTATTGAGCTACTTGAGAGTTAGGTTAGAATCTTTGGATCTCCATAGTGAGGAGCTTTGCCTAGACAGTACCTTGCACATTGTAGGTGCTCAGCACAGTTAGGTGGAACAGTGCTTGGTAAGGAATGAGAGAAAGGCATAGCAGAGGTGAGAGAGCCAGCATTGCTCCCTGCTGAAAACTGTTCATGTGCTCTTTTTGATAGTGACTTTAGGAGATACCTTAACTCGACGTTCCATTAGCCAGCAAAAGTCTGGAGTTTCCATTACAATTGATGACCCAGTCCGAACTGCTCAGGTGCCCTCCCCGCCCCGGGGCAAGATCAGTAACATCGTCCACATCTCCAATTTGGTGAGTCGGAGTCATTTCCCACAGCCCGGCCTTGTTTAGTGGTTAAGAGTTTGAGCTTTGGATTCCTGTTACTGAACTTCAACTCCTAGATCTGCCAGTTACTCACTCACTGAGCGACTGACCTCATCTCTCTCAACCAGTCTCCTCACCTGAAAAATGGGGACAAAGTATCAGCCTGCAGGGTTGTCTGGAGGATTTGCGGAGGGCCTGGCACGTAGTGTCTCCGTTAGTGTTACCGTGCTTCGCTCCCCTCTCATTCCCACGGGAGAGTTCCTGACCCCTCTGTGCCCATACTCTGAAGCTGTACTCCTGTGCCACATACTTGGGGAATCTGAAGACTGGTTGCAGGAGTATTGTTCTTGCCTTCTTCAAGACTTGGAAACTCCATTTTCCTTGGCAGGTGCGTCCCTTCACTTTAGGCCAACTAAAGGAATTGTTGGGCCGGACGGGAACTCTAGTGGAAGAGGCCTTCTGGATTGACAAGATCAAATCTCACTGCTTTGTCACGGTGAGGGGAGGAAGCTGATTCTCTAGGTTGTGGCACACATTTCCTTTTGTAACCAACGTGGGCAGGTTCAGGGGCCTTGTGGCAAGTGGGAGGGATTGAGGCCTGTTGTGACCCTCTGCCTTCTGCCTTCCTCCACCAGTACTCAACAGTAGAGGAAGCAGTTTCCACCCGCACAGCGCTACATGGGGTCAAATGGCCCCAGTCCAATCCCAAATTCCTTTGTGCTGACTATGCCGAGCAAGATGAGGTAAGAAACCTAGGGAAAGGAAGGAGGGGAGGGGCAGGGGAGGCCATTATCTGCTAGAATCCAGCTGAGATCCTGGCCAAACCTGCAGCCACTGAGATTCCTTCTCCCTTTTCCTACCCCTTGGTTCCTTTCGTTGAACCATGGGGCTCCGAAATCTGTATGCCCTGGTACCTGGGCTCCTTCAGTGGGAGTGTTATCCTCTCCATCCTGACTGTCCTTGTCCCTCCTCTACCCACAGCTGGATTATCACCGGGGCCTCTTGGTGGACCGTCCCTCTGAAACTAAGACAGAGGAGCAGGGGGTACCACGGCCCCTGCACCCCCCGCCCCCACCCCCAGCCCAGCCACCACAGCACCCCCGGGCAGAGCAGCGGGAACAGGAGCGGGCGGTGCGGGAACAGTGGGCAGAGCGGGAACGGGAAATGGAGCGGCGGGAGCGAACTCGATCAGAGCGTGAATGGGATCGGGACAAAGTTCGAGAAGGTCCCCGTTCCCGATCACGGTCCCGTGACCGCCGCCGCAAGGAACGTGCGAAGTCTAAAGAAAAGAAGAGTGAGAAGAAAGGTACTTAGCTGTCGGGACACACATACCTGCTAGTAGGTGGGAAAGGAACCCAAATGGGATGGGACACACAGGGTCATAGAGCATAAGGTCTGACTCACTTTCTTCCACCTCAGAGAAAGCTCAGGAGGAACCGCCTGCCAAGCTGCTGGACGACCTTTTCCGTAAGACCAAGGCAGCTCCCTGCATCTATTGGCTCCCGCTGACTGACAGCCAGGTGAGTGCTCACTTCGGCTCCGCTCTGAGTAGCAGCCAGGCTTGACAGCAGTGCAAGGGGGAGAGTCACTTGACTACTGGTGTGAGAAGGCCCAGGTATTGGCTTAGGATGAGGGAAGAAACTAAGCATCACGGAAAGGCAGTATTTAAGAACCAGGTGACGGTACGCCATAGAGAAGCCAAACCCAAGAGTGCCAAGGTCAACACAAAGACAGGAACTGGGTTTATGTGTCTAGGAAGCTGTCTGTGCCAACCATCCTTGTCGGAAATTGATTTCAGTTAGCTGAGAAACTATTTTCCTGCCTTTTTATTTCTAGGATAGTTTGCCTTTTTTTTTTTTTTCAATTTTTATTTATTTGGTAAGTAATCTACACCAAATGTGGGGCTCGAACTCATAACCGCAAGATCAAGAATTGCATGCTCTTCCAACTGAGCCAGCCAGGCACCCCTAAGATTTTTTTGCTTTTTAAATTTAAGTTTCTTTGTAATGGGCCTTTTTGGGAATTTGAGGCTCATGTACTCGGCTAAAGGGGGAAGTGGTTTGTTCACATCTTAAGTAGCTGGGGGAACATGAGAGGCAAGGCATGGGTGGTGCCACTGCCTGTCGTGGGTATAAAAGGCGAACACTTGGAGGCCATGATGGGGACCCGGAGACAAAGACAGCTGTGATTGCGGACAACCCCCTTCCTGCTTAACAGCAAAGCTGGCGATGATCCTGGGCTAGGGCAGGGCCCAGGGACATACAGACAAGGCGGGACTGGCGTGTGCGGGGCTGAGATCCCTCTTCTCTGCCTTTGCTGCCTGCTGCAGATCGTTCAGAAGGAGGCTGAGCGGGCTGAACGGGCCAAGGAGCGGGAGAAGCGGCGAAAGGAGCAAGAAGAGGAAGAGCAAAAGGAGCGGGAGAAGGAAGCAGAACGGGAACGGAACCGGCAGCTGGAGCGGGAGAAGCGTCGAGAGCACAGCCGAGAGAGGGACAGGGAGAGAGAGAGGGAAAGGGAGCGTGACCGGGGTGATCGGGAGAGGGAGAGGGAGAGGGACCGGGAGCGAGGCAGGGAGAGGGACCGCAGAGACACCAAGCGCCACAGCAGGAGCCGGAGTCGGAGCACGCCTGTGCGGGACCGGGGCGGGCGCCGCTAGCTGGGAAGGCCCGAGCGAGAGCTGCAGGCATCAGCCACCCTGCCCCGGGGGGTTCGAGGCCACAGAGGGATAGGTACAATCTCCACCGCCCTAGAACCAGGGGTCTTTCACACCATTTACCCAGTGCTCAAGTATGGCTGCCACCTGTCCCCACATACCAAATGGAGCAGTGGCCGTCTTTCCCCCCAGAGCCCCACCCCCATAACCTATCTCTTGGGAGTTAGCCCTCTCCTCACTCTCCTTTCCCACTGTTGAGTCTGAGAGGGAAGAGCTAGGTTAGGGAGGGAGGTGGTTGGCCCAGAGGTGGGGAACAGCCAAGAGCCCCAGACCTCTCATTTTTCCTCCATCCTGCTCACCACCTCCTTTGGGTACTCACAACCCCCTCTTGGGAACAGCCGGGGCCAGGACTGGGTCACCTATGAGCTGAATCAGCATCTCCTCCTGAGTCCCAGGGCCCCTGCAGTTCCCAGTCTCTTCTGTCCTGCAGCCCTTGCCTTCTGCCCACCGGTTCCACTTTATATCCACCTTTTCCTTTTGTTCAATTTTTATTTTTATTTTTTTTATTATTAAATGATGTGGTCTATGGAAAATAATAAAAATCTGACTTAGTTTTAACTAGTGTGTGACTGGCTTTCCTTGGGCAGGGCCGGGGGGAGAGCCAAACAGTTGAAGAGGAGGGCTGTAGCATGGGGGCACCATTGCCTGCACTCCATACACTTGTTTAGGCAGCCTGCTGCTTCCGGGAGCAGGGACTTCCCGCCCTCCATCTCTGTCTTGGCTCTACCCACGTCACCACGGAGCATTGTCCTCACTGGAGGCCAGAGGAGAAGACCCCTGGGAAGAGGAGGGTCCCTGTCCCGGTGCCCAGTCCCGTGTTAGAGGCGTTCGGTCACCTGCTCGCCACCTTCAAGGCGCCTCCCACAGCGGCCGCCAGGGGGCGGCAGCCGCTCGCTCAGTGGGCGCCTGTAAATGAGCTTCCCAAAAAGGCTCCACTACCCACCGCCGTCCCCTCCCGCTGCTGTCGTGCCTCGGTTCCCGACCTGCTCCCTGGGCCCAGCCCGCGGACTCCCTGGACCCTTCTGCCGGCTTAAGCGCTCCCCAGTCGGCCGACTGTGGTGCCCCGCACCGGCTCCCCAAATGCCGCCTCCTTGCGGCCGGGGTTCACAGCAGCCCCAGGAGCGGGAGCGGGAGCCGCAGCCGGGCCTCTCCGCAGCCGGCTCCTAATTCCCCGCCTCACCGCGCGCTCGCCCTTCGCCCCGCGGCGTGGGGGCGTGCGGGGCCGCTCGGCGCTCCCGGCTGCACCCTCCCCGCCAGCCCTTCGGGGACGGCCTGGCGCCGGGGCCTGGACGTCCTCCCGCCCGAGTGCCCCGCCGGGCGCTGCGGGCCCGGCCCGGGAGGGGCGCCGCATCTGTATGCGCCCGGCGGCCCGGCAGCGCCGCCCCCGCCCCCGCCGCGCGGGCCCGGGCTGGCCGGGGAGGGTCGGAGGCTGGGCTCTCTCCCGCGCGCCGCGGAGCCGCCTCGCTCCTCCGCAGGCGGAGCCTCCTTCCCCCGCCCCCTCCGTCTCGCTCCCTTGTTCTCGCCGGGGCCGCTCAGACCTGCAGCGGAGCCGCGGCGCCCGCTCCGATCGGCTCGGGGCTGCGCCCCCGGGACCCGGTGACGGGGGCGGGCGGGGACGCTCCCCGCCGGCCTGGGTCCCTCGGCACTGCCAGGTAAGGGCGCCTGCCCCGGAGCCCGGGGTCGGGAACCCGCGGAGGGGCAGCAGGGGGCCCGCAGCCTGCGGGTGTCTTCAGAGCGGTGCGCTCCGCGGCTGGGAGCCCACTGCCGGCTCCCTTCTCCCGCGCTCTACCTCTTTCCCCTCTTCCCTCGCACCTCTTTTCCTCCTTTCCCCATTTTCCTCTCCCTCGGTTCCTCTTCACCCTGCCTTCTCTCTGCCTGTTTGCCTCCTCTGCCCCTTCCCTCTCCCTCTTGCCCTGTCTTTCTCCACCTCCTCTTCCTCTTTGCCTTTTCCTTTCCCGACCTTTCCTTTCCTGTCTTTCCCTTTGCCTTTTCCCGCTCTCCTTTCCTTCCCCCGTTTCTTCCGGGTCGCCTCCTCTTCCCTTCCCGCTATCCGGTTTCCCACTCCTCCAGCCCTTTCCTTCTCCCCCTCGTCCCGCCTCCCGCTCTGGTCCCCGGCTTCCCTCCGGCTTCCCTCTTCCCTCGGGAGGGAAAGGACTGGCAGGTGTGTGTCTGCTCTGGGGGAGGAGGGGTGGCAGCCACAGCTACCTGAGGGGGTCCCCCCCTCCCCGGCAGGAGAGGGAGGAGATAGCAGTGGGAAGGGTCCTCTCTCCAGCTCCCTTCCCGAAGCCCCTCCTGGCTGCCCCCTCTCTCAGATTGAAGTTCCCGAGGCCTGCTCTGACCCCCGCAGCTGAGGGCTGCCCCCCGCCTGCCCATCACTCCCAGAAAGCCCCTCTGCCCCCCTCCTACCATTCCCAAGCCTGTTACCTCTGACTCCTCTCTGCCTGTCAGACACCCAGGCTGCCTCCTTTGATCTCTTTCCTCGTGTCTCTTGCTGCCATTCTGTCTCAGTCTGCGCCGGACAGTGCCTGAGTCTGGGTCTCACCATCACTAACACTGAGTCTGTAGTCTCTGCTCTCCTCTCCCAGCCTCCTGGCCTTGCCCCCAGCTTTACATCCTCTTCTTTCAGCTCCGGCCCCCCCACTCTGCCTCCCGAGCCCAGTCCCCCTTCAAGGACTTCAGCTGGCAGTGTGGGCTGGGGGCAGGTTCTGGAGAGGTGGGGTTCCCTCTGGAGGAGGGACTTTCACAGGCTCTCAACCCTATCTTAGGCTGCACGCCTTGTCATGGCTCAGCCTGACCCCAGACACCCTGACACCACACCTCCGTGAGTCCCAGCCCCTGGATTCTAAGCCCTTTCCCTGGTAGTCCCCAACTCCTCCAGCCCCCTGGCTGCGTACCCAACCTGGGAGAAGAGGGGCCAGATCTGGGGTTCCAACCCTTCCCCGCATCCCCCCTCCTGTTTTCTTCCCCAGCTTCTCTACTCAGAGTTGACTGGCCAGAGATTTATCAGCTTGTAGGGCTGGAGGTGAATACAGGCAGAGCCTGGGTGGAGGGAAGGATCAGACTGTCTGCTCTGTCTCAGTCTGGGTTCTGGGCAGTGGGGTGTCTGGTTCCTTGGAGGTCTGATCTTCAGTATCTAACTTTAGTTGGGGGCCGGGGAGAGTTAAGGGTTTCCTTGACCCTGAACAGCTACCTGTCCTACAGGTGTGGATCCATGGGGTAGCCCCAACGCATCTGCCCTTCTGCCCCAGCCAGCTCATGCCTCAGTACCCGGGGACAGTGAACAGAACCCTGGCTGGAGCCCAAACATGTGGGGCCTGGTGAGGCTCCTGCTGGCCTGGCTGGGTGGCTGGGGCTGCATGGGGCGCCTGGCAGCCCCCGCCCGGGCCTGGGCAGGGTCCCGGGGGGGCCCAGGACCAGTGCTGCTGCGGAACCGAAGGAGCTGGGTGTGGAACCAGTTCTTTGTCATTGAGGAATATGCCGGTCCAGAGCCCGTCCTTATTGGTAAGGTAAGGATCAGCCCTTCCCAGGTCTGCCCTGACTCTCGAGGCCCTTAGGTCCTGCCCTGCAACTTCATCACTTCTTCAATGACCTTGGCCCCTCAAGACTCCCAACACTCCACCCACTCATAGACTTAGACTCTTTAACCTTTCTGTCCCTATGCTTGGAACCTGCTGCCATTTTTCCCTGACCCCTACAGCTGCACTCGGATGTGGACAGGGGCGAGGGCCGCACCAAGTACCTGCTGACCGGGGAGGGGGCAGGCACTGTATTTGTGATTGATGAGGCCACAGGCAATATCCATGTCACCAAGAGCCTGGACCGGGAGGAGAAGGCACAGTACGTGCTGCTTGCCCAAGCCGTGGACCGAGCCTCAAACCGGCCTCTGGAGCCCCCGTCAGAGTTTATCATCAAGGTGCAAGACATTAATGACAACCCACCTATCTTTCCCCTCGGGCCCTACCACGCCACAGTGCCCGAGATGTCCAATGTCGGTGAGTACCCCAACTCTGACCATCCCAGAGCCCGTCTCCTGGAGCACCCTCACCTCTCCTCCCGCATTGCTCTCGTGTCTGGGTCCCCCTCATTTGCTGTTCTTTCCCACCTGGCCCTGCCCCTGCTGAGTGGGGTGCCGGGATCCCCCACAGGGACGTCAGTGATCCAGGTGACTGCTCACGATGCCGATGACCCCAGCTACGGGAACAGCGCCAAGCTGGTGTACACCGTGTTGGATGGACTGCCCTTCTTCTCTGTGGACCCCCAGACGGGTGAGGATAGAGCTCGGAGCCTGGCGGGGCAGCCATGCGAACAGGCAGCCCCTGACCCGTGTCTCTCCCTAGGAGTGGTGCGTACTGCCATCCCCAACATGGACCGGGAGACGCAGGAGGAGTTCTTGGTGGTGATTCAGGCCAAGGACATGGGCGGCCACATGGGGGGGCTGTCGGGCAGCACTACGGTGACGGTCACCCTCAGCGATGTCAACGACAACCCCCCCAAGTTCCCTCAGAGTAAGGGGCCAGTGCTGCCACCGGAGCCATCCTTTGCCTGCCCCCACCCTCTACAGCTTCTGGGGAGGCCTCCCCTCTCCAGCCCTCCCCCAGCCAGACCCCAGGAGAAGGGAGTGCTGGGAGAGGGAGGAGGGCTAGGGACCTAAGATGTCTCCCCTCCGTCCCCCCTCAAGGCCTATACCAGTTCTCTGTGGTGGAGACGGCTGGGCCGGGCACCCTGGTGGGCCGGCTGCGAGCCCAGGACCCAGATCTGGGGGACAACGCCCTCATGGCGTACAGCATCCTGGACGGAGAGGGGTCCGAAGCCTTCAGCATCAGCACAGACTCCCAGGGTCGAGACGGGCTCCTCGCTGTCCGCAAGGTTAGCCTTCTGTCTGCTAACACTTGCACACTCACTCCTACCTGCCTCTTGCCCCACGAGGCTCACTCCTAACTGGTCTAACAGACTCGGGACCACTGGGTTGGAGCTTAGAGATCATGGTCGTCTCGTCCTCTTTCAGATGAGGGACTGGGGCCCAGCAAGGGGGAGAGACTGGCTCAGAACTTTTCGTGTAGCCAGTCTATGATGGAGCTAGGGGCAGACCTAGGGTCACAGACTAAGTCATCTGCCTCACCCTGACCACTGTGGCCCCTGCCCCTCAGTGCCCACCTCTCGTCTCAGGTGGGCCGAGCACTGGATGCGTGGGGAGGGGACCTCTCACCTTCCAGGAGCTTGGGCCTGCCCTGGTTTCCACGTGCCTCAGTCACTCCACCTCTCCTCCCCATAGCCCCTGGACTTCGAGACCCGACGCTCCTATTCCTTCCGCGTGGAGGCCACCAACACCCTCATCGACCCAGCTTACCTGCGGCGAGGGCCCTTCAAGGACGTGGCCTCCGTGCGCGTGGCCGTGCAGGACGCCCCAGAGCCGCCTGCCTTCACCCAGGCTGCCTACCACCTGGCGGTGCCTGAGAACAAAGCTCCTGGGACGCTGGTGGGCCGAGTCGCAGCGGCAGACCTGGATTCCCCAGCCAGCCCGATCAGGTGAGCGGGGGTGTGGGCAGGGGAAGGGGAGGGCCTCAGGGAACGAGCCCAGTGGCAGGCTAGTCCCACCGAGGATGGGCCCCCCTCACCGAAAATCCCACTCACCTCCTGGCGGAGGTCTCCCCCTCTGCAGGGCTGAGGGCCAGGGAAGGCCTGGAGGTCGGGGCTAGCACCCTGCGCCCCCCACAGCTCCACGCATCCCTCTGCGAGGATAGCAGTGGCGCCTCCCAGTGACGGTGCGGGCAGCTGCAGGCTCATGTGACGAGTGGTGCTGGAGGGCGGGCCACCACTGTTGGTCAGTCCCTCAGCGCGGCACATTTTACCCACTCGGTAACACTCAGTTCTCACAGCAGCCCTGTGAAGTAGGCACGATCAGCCCCAGTTGTTTTAGAGGCCAGGCCCCGACAGGTTAAGTTCCTTGTCCAAGGTCACATAGTCAGGAAGCAGCAGAGCTGGGACTTGCATGCAGATTTGTCTGCCTTGAGAAGAGCCACTCTTCCCACCTTTCAGCAGCCCCGTCACAGGAATGAGGGAGGTGCTGGTGTCATTCCCATTTTGTAGTTAAGTAAACAGAGGTTGAACGATTCACCCAAGATCACACCGCTGGTCTGAGGCAGAGCAAGCCTGGGGTCCCTGGGTCCCTAGAATAGAGCCCAGAAGTCAGAAAGACAAGCTGTTTACCCCCACTTCCACCTCTTTCTGTCTCACCCCCACCATAAAACCCAGTCCCCCTGAGTCTTAGGACAGCTATTTAATGTTGGTAACTTCCCCAAGCGACTTGTCTCTTAAGGGGACCCTAATGTGAATTATGGCTCTGGGTACCCGGGGCAGGCTCAGCCCAGCGAGCTCAGGCCCTCTGCCCAGAAGAACCAAGAGGCCCAGCAAGGCAAACAGAAGGGAGGGAGGGGTAGCAGCAAGCTCTGGCCCTGCCCCCAGATCAGCCCCCAGCTCCGCTCCATCTTCCCCAGATACTCCATCCTCCCCCACTCGGATCCAGAGCGCTGCTTCTCCATCGAGCCCGAAGATGGCACCATCCGCACGGTGGTGCCCCTGGACCGCGAGGCTCGCATCTGGCACAACCTCACAGTGCTGGCCACAGAGCTTGGTGAGGAGCCCTAGGCCCCCGGGAGAGGGAGAAGGCAAGCAGCCACCTGGCAGAGGAGCTGTCCCTGAGCAGGGAGGGGGGAGGCCGTCACTGCCACCATGCCTCACCAGTGTACAGCGCTGGCTTCCCAGCCTGGATCACCACCACCAGGCAGGCCTCCTGGTCTCTGAGGCTGGGCTGGCCTGGGCACAGTGGATCTGCCTGCGCATTCTCCTGACTTTAAATTCATTCCCATACCTGACTTTCCCCAACTGGGAAACAAACCTAATCTCAAATAGCTCCTAAGCCCTAGGAAGCCCCAATCTGTACCCTGGCAGACCCTGCCCTGCCCACTGTCCGCTTCAGGCTGAAGCCAGGGGCCAGGGCAGGGCTGGGCCCCTCCTCTGGAGGCTGACTAGGGGGGCTCCAGCAGCCCCTCCCAGGGACACCCTGCAGAGAGCCCTCAAGGTAGGGGAGAGGGGCCAGCCCCTGCCCCTGTTAGCCCCCAGTCACCAGCAGCACGCTTTGGCTGCCTCTGGGTGGCCCTGGCCCACGGAGGTGGGGAGACCTCCGTCCCCTCTGTGAACCTCCCCTTATCACTCCTGCTCACACCCCAGGGCCTCCTACATTTGCTGTCTGTGTCCCGTCTGTGGGAACTGTCATTGTGTGCGTAGATGTTTGTACATGGCAGCGGAGAGCTCTATGTATGTGTACATGTGAGTGTGTATCCACGTGTGTGTACAATTCCATGTGTGTGACAATACATATATACACACATGGAGTGTGTGTGTGTGTAGTTGAGTGGGTAGAATATTTGTGCGAATGTATAATTAGGTGTGTGTAAGGATAGCTACAGGTAGCTGTTTGTGTATGTCATTTTGTGTATGTGTATGTGAGTATTCGTGGCCAGAGAATTTATTACATACTGTGTACCAGGGACTGTTCTAAGTACTAAATGTGGATCAATTAATGTAATCACCACCACAACTTTATGAGGGAGGTATGGTTATTTCCCCATTCGACAATAAGGAAACTCGGCCAAAGAGAAGTTAAGTAACTCCCCAAGGTCATGACGACGTGACGGGGCAGAGCCATGAGACCCCGTAAGGCTGCGGAGTTGGAGCACTTATCCCTCCACCGTGTTGCCTCTCACGTGTAGCAGTTTATGTGTGCGGGCTCAGGTCTCTGGCCCTGTGGCTGTGTGTTACATGGTGTTGCACGTGTGCCCGTCCGTGTGAATGTCCCTGTGTGTATATAGTGTTTGCAGTTGCCTGTGTATACGTAGCCAGCCATCTGTGTCGTGGGTGTGTGTGTCTTTCCCTCCCTGCCTTCTCACCCTCCCACCAAATCCTGCTCTCCAGCAAACCCCAAGATCAACTAGCAGGCCCTGGGCCCATAGTGCAGAGAAGGAATGGAGCCCCGAACCCTTGGCCAGGGAGCCCACTCAGCCTCCCTTGCCCAGGCTGGGACCTCGGCCCCTCCCCCGGGGCCAGCCAGCTCCCTCCCCACCTGGGAGAGGACTAAAGAATCTGGGAGGCTCAGCCAGCAGAGGTGAGCTCCGGGGTGGGCAGGGATACCTGTTTTCCATTCTTTCTTGGATGGCATTGGCAGTGAGGAGCAAGTCAGGGTAATGACAGGGAGCCACCTGGTGAAGGGTTGCGTGAAGAAGGGGGCCTGTGTCTGGCTGTGGCACCCAGGCTGGCCTGGCTCCCCAAGGCCAACTCTAAGTGCTCCTCACTGCTATTCCGTGGCCTTCCGACCGCTGATGGGGCGTGTGTGTGTGTGTGTGTGTGTGTGTCTGTCTGTCTGTCTGTCTCTGTCTCGCTGGTGCTGTGTATGAAAATGCATCCTCTCGACCCTGGGTGGGGGGGTGACACTGAATACACTGTGTCTATCCAACACCCACTTCATGTATGTTGTATTTGTTTTAAATGCTGAGTGTACATTGAATATATGGTATGAATGTGTTTGTTTCATGACTATTGTCTGTGTGCAACCTGTATGCACCTTCCGTCTACCTTTCATTTATGGTGCATGTGTCGTGCATGTGGGTTATCCTGTACGCATATCGTGGGTGCTCCGCCCCTGTGGAGTGTGGGTTCCACACTGCACATATCTTGGCTACCACGTGAATGTTGTCGTACGCTCTCGGTGTTCCATTCGTTTCACGTCACCGTCTGCGACTTGCACGTTGCGTGCATATCCCGCATGTTGCACGTGTACACTGTGCGCTACGTGGGGCGTCCGCGCCCACGCACCATGTGTGTTGTGTGTAAACTGTTGTGTGTGCGTGGGGCACATATGTGTTCATGTTCTGTCTTCAGACAGCTCCGCACGGGCCTCCCGTGTGCAAGTGGCCATCCAGATCCTGGACCAGAATGACAACGCTCCCCAGCTGGCTGAGCCCTACGACACCTTCGTGTGTGATTCTGCAGCCCCCGGCCAGGTGAGCCAAGGAGGCAGAGGGCTCGGGACCTGAAGACCGCAAGCTGCCCACTCCATACAAGGCCTCTCTGCTTCCTCCCAGCTGATTCAGGTCATCCGGGCCCTGGACAGAGACGAGGTGGGCAACAGTAGCCGTGTCTCCCTTCAAGGTCCTCTGGGCCCCGATGCCAACTTCACTGTCCGAGACAACCGAGGTGGGTGGCCCCCCTGCTGTCCTCCTCCCATCCCACCTCCTAGCCCAGCCTCACCCCTGCCCACACATCTGGGCCCTCCACCCAACAGAAGGTAGATGTGGACGTGCACACATTTGCTCTTTGCCAACCTTCCCCGTTGGAAGCTGTCTCCCTGGGCGGCACCGACCCTACAGGGACGGTGTCTCAGGAGGGGGCCCGACACCTTCGCTCTCCCACAGATGGCTCCGCCAGCCTGCTGCTGCCCTCTCGCCCTGCTCCGCCCCGCCAGGCCCCCTATCTGGTTCCCATAGCACTGTGGGACTGGGGGCAGCCAGCCCTGAGCAGCACTGCCACCGTGACAGTCAGCGTGTGCCACTGCCGGCCCGATGGCTCCGTGGCTTCCTGCCGGCCCGAGGCTCAGCTCTCACCCGCTGGGCTCAGCACTGGGGCCCTGCTTGCCATCGTCACCTGTGTGGGCACCCTGCTCGGTGAGTCGGGCCACCTTGGCACGTAGATGTGGGGTCCGAGCCTGCAGGGGCTGGAGAGAGGGGCCAGGGCCCTGGACCTAGGGAACTCCACCCCGGGGCTTAAAGGATGCGCCCGTGCGCGGATTTTCCCACTCCCTCGCGTGTCCAAGAGAAGAGCTCCGGCCTCGGGCCCTGGCATTACCAGTCCGCAGTGACAGCAGCAGGCCGTAAAAACTGTTTATTGAAGCCTGACTCTGGACGGTGCGTGGTGCCCGGCGCATCACTTGTGCTATTTCGTGTCATCCTTTCAACAGCCCTAAGAGGGAAATTCGTTTTCCCGGTTTTCCACACCAGCCCTCTAAGGGTCAGAGGTTCAGAGAAGCGAAGCAACTTCCCACAGTCACACGGCGAGTGCGGGGTGAAGTCAGGCCTCAAACGAGGCCTGCCAGGGCTCAAACCCGGGTCTTGCCTCCCCTCGGCCACACTGGCTCCTCCGTCTCCCAAGCCGCGTGCGGCCCCGGGACGGAAGCAGGCGGCGCGCTCCGGGGCGCCGCGGGCTCAGCGGCCTTGTGCGCCCCTCCCCCAGCGCTGGCGGTGCTCTTCGCGGCCCTGCGGCGGCAGAAGCACGAAGCGCTGATGGTGCTGGAGGAGGAGGACGTCCGCGAGAACATCATCACCTACGACGACGAGGGCGGCGGCGAAGAGGACACGGAGGCCTTCGACATCAGCGCCCTGCAGAACCCCGACGGGGCGGCCCCGCCCAACCCCGGGCCGCCGCCGCCGCCGCCCGCGCGCCGCGACGTCCTGCCCCGGGCCCGGGCGCCCCGCCAGCCCCGGCCCCCCGGCCCCGCCGACGTGGCCCAGCTCCTGGCGCTGCGGCTCCGCGAGGCGGACGACGACCCCAGCGTGCCGCCCTACGACTCGGTGCAGGTGTACGGCTACGAGGGCCGCGGCTCCTCCTGCGGCTCCCTCAGCTCGCTGGGCTCCGGCAGCGAGGCGGGGGGCGCCCCGGGCCCCGCCGAGCCGCCGGACGACTGGGGGCCGCTCTTCCGCACCCTGGCCGAGCTGTACGGGGCCAAGGAGCCCCCGGCCCCCTGAGAGCCGGCCCCGGCCCTGCCCGCCGCGGGGGGGGGGGGGGCAGCCCGCACAGGCCCTCTGAGTGAGCCCCCACCCCCCTGGGGTCCAGGCGGGCGGCAGCAGCCCCGGGGGAGAGCCCCCAGGCCTCCCCTTGTCCCTGTGTCCCTCTTCCCAGCTTCCCCAGGGCAACGGCCTTCTTACCTCCCTCCTCCCGAGTCGTCTGTATGTCTCCCTCCAGGGATCTCTGTCTCTTTCTGTAACACTCTCCTGTCTGGGTCTGGATTGTGTGGCTCGACTCTGAATCTCTCTGTTCCTTCACTGTGACTCCACTCTCTCCGTGACTCTGTTTTTGTCTGCCCGGTTCTAAATCTCTCACACACCCTCTCTCTGTCTCCCTTGCCCACACACATGCTCTGTGTCTGTCTCCTGCCCGCATCTGCCTGCATTCTCTCCGGGTCCCTGTGACTGGCTTTTCAGTTTTTTCTGTTATCCATCCCAAAAGCAAGAGAAACTTCCAGCCACTGCTGCCCACCCTCCTGCGGGGGATGTTCGGCCCCAGGTCAGTGCCGCTAATTAAGGGGGGGGTGGGGCGAGCACTGGGATTGCCTGAAGCCCTCCTCCACTCACAGACTAGAACCGCCCCCCTCGGGTCTCCTGTCTTTACAGACCTGCCCGCATGGTTCCATCCATCACTCATGGCCTCATCCTGGCTCCACTGGCCTCCAGCAGAGAGAGGGTACCAGCCCACCTCCCAGGGCCAGAGCTCCAGCCCCCCACATGGCCGCCTCCCTGGAGCTCTGCCCAGCTGTTGGCCTGCCCTGGGCATCCCAGCTCTGGGCATTGTCTTGTGTGTTTCCCAGGCCCCAGGGGGAGGGGAGGGGAAGGAAAGGAAAGGAAAGGGGGAGGCAGCTGGGGAAGGGGAAAAAGGGAGGAAGGGGAGGGGCCTCCATCTCTAATTTCATAATAAACAAACACTTTATTTTCTAAAGCTGGAGCCCTGTTTCCCGTTCTGCATGCAGGTTTCTATACAGAGCTTCCCTGTGCCACGTGGTGGGAGCAGAAGCCTGACCCAACCCCGCTGGCTCCTTTCTTCTTTGGGGGGGGGCGGGGGCAGTCCACTCAAGTCCCTCTAGCCCGAGGAGGGTTTGGGTTGTTTCCATTCAGGGAGTAAGTATCCCCACTGCCAACTCTCCTGTTCCTTGTTGGTCTCAAAATGTCTAAGGGAATTAAGGGGGATTGGCCAGAGGGAGGGTGGCAAGGAGAAGTGGGGGTGAGAGCTCCTAAGAAGAGAGGGGGAGAGATAAAAGACTAAGAAGAGAGGAAGAGGGGTTTCAGACTAGGAAAAAAATGTGGCTGGGGGGCAGTAGAGGGAGCAAGCCAGTCCTCCCGGGGCCTGTGGTGCCAGGTGGGAGAGGGTGGGCCAGGGTGAGATGGCATAGTCACATTGATTCTGGGCCCAGTGCTGCCACCTTTAATTCTCCCCAGTCCTGGTCTTACTCTCCAGGGAACATAAAGGAGGAGGGAGAGGGACCAGGGAGGCAAGCTCTCTAGGGGCCCAGGGGCTGAATCAAAGTCAACTGGGGTGGGAGCTGAACAGAGAGCCGTCATTTCTCAGTGTGCACTCCCTGAGCAGAGAAGGGAGGTCCTAACTCCAGGCAGGGCTCCTAGTGGTAGGAGGTGATGGGTCAGGACAGATCCTCGTGACCCTCCCCTCCAAGTGTGGGATGTTGGCCATCCGGGGGAGCTACTCCAATGGGAAGATGCCTTCTCTCACACCTTCCATGCCTGCTTGGTTAGGGCAACCAGGTGGCAGAACAGGACCCTTGCCCCGGGACTGGACTTGTCCTTTACTCTGTGAAGGATGGAACCGGAGCCCTGGCTGGCGGAAGGCCTGTGCAAGAGCAGGCTGGCTGTCCCCCAAAGGAGACGACTGGGAGCCCACACCGCAAGCGTGGGGTTAGAGGGACAGGGTTTTCCAGTTCAGGGCAGGACGGGCAAGCTCTCTGCCCCTGTGGTCTCACCCCAACATCTGTATCAAGCCTGCGGGCGTAAGTGGAGACAAGGGAGGGGCTGACCCATGGGCCACTCCCAGGTGGCGAGGTGTGCTCAGAAGTGGGATGCGGCCTTTACCTGCTCTCCCAGCCCTTCCAGGCCTCCCTTTCCGCTTCCTGAGGTCCGCCCCGACTCCAGTAAACTCGGAGGGAAACACAGGGCATAGGGAAACAGGCCTGTCAGCAAGACCCCTGGGCTTATCTCTGGTCTCAAATACCTCATCATCTCGAAGGACAGAACCTATCAAAGGGAGTGAAGAGGGGCAGGACCGTGAAAGGAAAGGAGAAAGGAGAGAAGGGGCAAGGTGACAGGAGAAGGAGGGCTCCCTTCTTATTCTGCCCTGTATGTGGATTCAGTCCTCCTTCCCCTGTTTATGGGGAGGGGAAGGGGGCAGAGCATCCCAGAGGAGTGAGCTGCAGGCAGTTTTTGAGCCTGGGACTGGGCTCAGGTAGCAACCCCAGGCTGCACGCACCCACGCATGCATACCCACATTTTCTCATTCCTGGGGCTTTAGGATCAGGGGTGTGAAGACGCAGAAGTGGGGAACAAATGAGCTCTGCCCCCACTTCCTCTCTGCTCTGGACCATTTTTGCAAAATAAGTGACAAGGCCTGGCTTTCTCTCCTAAGAGGGGCTGCTCTCCTTATCCAGGTGTTAACCCTTTCTCTTCCAGTCTCTTTCCTGTCTCTGTACACAGGAACTGCACGTGCATCACCTAGCACACTCACATGCACACATCTCTACTGGGTCACTCACTTACACCAGGACACAGATCCACAAATATCTCTGCACTTGGGGATGCACCCTCTTATGCCTGAGTCCATCACGTACTTGAACCCTGGGCAAAAGCTTTCCTCCTGTGCTCCTCCAGGACTAGGCTGGCCCCGGGGGTCCCTGAGCTCTGCTTATCATTCCCAGAGCCCCGCACCTTCTCCCCAGAGGCTGAAGAGTGGACAGGGGGTGAAGGGTTGCTGCTGAGGCCACCCACCAGATTCCAGGACCCTGACTGGAATAATAGCCCTCCTTGTAAGAGGCAGCTTTCTGCCACTCTCCCCCCCACCCACTTTACTCCCTCTGCCTCCACTGCTTTCCTTCCTGAGACTCCCTGCCTTTCCTCCCTCCTCCCTGATTATGCCCTGAAGGCCAGAGCCTGGGGGTCTCCTCTGTCTGTCCAGCTCCAGCCTGGAGGAAGTGCAGTGTTGAGGCTTGGGGCTCAGAGCTGGGCTGCAGGCTGAGAGGAGGGGTGTCCAGGAGGGAGGAAAGGGGGCTGCGAATCTTGGGACTGGAAGCTCTGCAGGAGTGGGATGAGAGAAGGAAGGTTCAGCAACCTTCCTTCCGGTCAGTCCCCTCTCTTAGTTGACTGTGCTTTCCACCCACCCCCCTTCAACTTTGCCTGGGGAGGGGCAGGGCAGGGAAGGTGGCCCTCCTGGAACTTGGCTTACCAGGGAGCTGGAGGAGGGGCAGGAAGGGCGGGAGAGGATGTGCTAGCCGGACAGTTCCCACTGGCACAGCCGCCTCCCTCTTCTCTTCATTCCCCAGAGGGAGTGACAGGAAGGAAAGGCTGGAAAGAAGGCAAAGGGAATTAAGCAGGAAGGGGAAAGAGGGAAAGAAGTCTGGCCACAGCAGTGACAGAGTTCCCAGTGGGCTGCGGCCATGGCTCCAGGTCCTGGCGGGGGAGTGGGGGTGGCCACCCTCCAGGCCCTCGGGCTCCTCTGCCCACCAGGCAGGGATTTGGCCCAGCTACTTCCTCCCCCACCTCACTCCCAGATGCCTGCAGGGCCTTGGGGAGAGAAGGAAGGCAAGGAAGAGGGCCTGGGAGGACAGAGCTGGGCTGAAGGAGCAGAGCTCCGGAGCCAGGCTCCGGGTCGCAGCCTCATCTCTGCCACTTACTCTGCGCCCGGGCAAGTCACATAACCCTTTGAACCTGTTTCCTCTTCTGTAAAGTGAGGATAATTATTACCTCAGAGTTATCACGAGAAGGGCATTCAGAAGGAGTAGTGATTGTAGTCCTTAGAGTCCCTCGGGGGCAGGGGAGGGGGCCGAGGGGAGAGCAGCTGGGAGAAGCCCCTCACCACCACAGGGTCCACGCTGCCCTGTCCCCCCCCCCCAGCCTGGGCACTCTGGGCCACTCGCCCCACCTTACTCCACTCCCCGCTACCCCCCTCACCAAGGTGACATAGTGACAAAGACTCTGAAGCTGAGATGAGCACAGGAATGGGAGGCAAAGAGAGCGGGGGATCGCGTGGGAGAAAAAGCGGCAAAGAGGGCGGTGAGAAAGAGGGTCTAGCACTTAGCCCCGTGTCTGGCATGCAGTAGGCATGCCCCGGAGGATTCGCTGCGGAGAACTTGGGGGTGGGAAGTTGGCTGGACCAATCCATCAGGCAGAGGGACATGTTGGACAGAGCCATCAATAGCACTGGGAGGCACAAAGGGATGGAGACGTGGAACAAACAGAGCTGGGGACCCCTGTGGGCTGGACCCAGATGCCGTGAGGCTGCTCCCACCACCTCCCCCCTCCCCCGTGCCCATCCTCCCACCCCACTCCCTTGGCCTAGGCCCCCCCAAGTCCTGCCGCTTCTCACAGCATCTCAGTCCCCGCGGGCATCCTGGAGTCTCTGTGCAGGGTGACTGGCTCAGGCTGGTCCCAGCGGGCCTCCTCCTCCTCCTCCTCCTTCCCTGGCTCCGGAAGCTTCTGCAGTTCCGAGTATAGCGCACAAGCATCGTTGCGGGACACATACTCCCATCCGTTCTCCCGCACGTGGAAAAGGTCTACAGCACCCCCGGAGTAAGCATCGCGGTGGGTGGCGTGGGCCACGGCGCAGCGAGCCAGGGCGTAGGCTTCCTGGGGGCTCATGTCGTAGCGGTAGCCGCGGTCCAGCACGCCGTAGGCATAGGGAGATCCCGAGCCCACCGAGAAGATGTTCCCTTGCAGGCGGGTGCCGTCACTGTAGACATAGAAGAGGGCAGGGCCGGAGCGGTCCCAGCCACACAGCGCGGTGGCCACGCACAGATCCAGCCCCCGGTAGCAGGACATCATGGCCGACAGGAGTTTGGCGGCACCGGCCACGCTGGGCAGCTGACCGTCCCTCAGCGCCCGCAGCCGCAGCTCCCGCCGCAGCACGCGGTACCAGGCGGCGCAGTCGGCCGACGTGCCGGAGGTGGTGCCCACGAGGTGCTGGTGCACGGGGATGATCTTGCGTGAGGCCGGACAGTGCACATAGTTGCCGCAGGAGGACCGTGTGTCGGCGGCGGCGATCACTCCGTGCCGGAAGCGGAAGGCCAACGTGGTGGTGCCATGCGCCAGCCTGGGGCCGTGGATCCGCAGGAAGGTTTGAGGGTCCCAGCCTGGGGGCACGGCCCAGCCACCCGCCTGAGGCAGGTGAGGCGATGGTCCCTGGGTGCCGGGGGCCTGCCACTTGCACACATCCTGCAGAGCCATCCCTGGGGCTGACTGATGGCTGGAAGGAACACGGCAGGGATTTGTGGGCTGGAGCCAGGTGGGGGAAGAGAGACGCTAAGGAGAAGCTGGGCTACAGCCAGAACCCGCACGGAGGGGCACGGAAGGGCACGTGATCTATGGCTTCACTTCTGCCTACCCCCAAGTCAGGCTTTGGGACTGGCTCTGAGGAGCAGCCTCCTCCTCCTCCTCAGAGGATTGCTGAGGGGAGACAGGAGGAGGTCAGTGAAGTCGCCACTGCGGGGAAGACGCTGCTCGTGACACACCTGAGCGTCACCCAAGGAGTCTCCCGTCTATCAACCTCCAAGCACCTGGAGTGGGGCGGGGGCTGGGGTAACTTCAAAGGAAAGGAGGCATGAGTGGAAGGAGCACAGCAGACTCCCCTCTTGTTTCTCCTGTGGGGGGCATGGGGCATGCAAAGACAAATGAGGCTCTGTCCCAGCCCTGCAAGAGCTCCCAGCCTAGGAGGAGGTAAAGACAAATCAGGGCTCTAATGCCATCAGAATGGATTCCTGTGAGGGGCGCCTGGCTGGCTCAGTTGGTAAAGCATGTGACTATTGACCTCAGGGTTATGAGTTCGAGTCCCATGTTGAGCATAGAGCTTACTTTTTTTTTTTTTAAAGATGTTATTTATTTATTTGACAGAGAGACACAGCGAGAGAGGGAACACAAGCAGGGGGAGTGGGAGAGGGAGAAGCAGGCTTCCCGCCGAGCAGGGAGTCGGACGCGGGGCTCGATCCCAAGACCCCGGGATCATGACCTCAGCCGAAGGCAGATGCTTAACGACTGAGCCACCCAGGCGCCCCTAGAGCTTACTTTAAAAAAAAAAAAATTAAGGGGCACCTGGGTAGGTTAGTCGGCTGAATGTCCAACTCGTGATTCTCCTCTGCTTTGGAGGTGCATATGAACTTCCATCTGCATGAAGACAGCATTCCTGACAGTTCTCTGGCAGTATACTTCTCTGTGGGAAAGTTCTGAGGGTGTAGCTGAAAGTGTCTAATGGCCTTCCCTCTTCTGGTCCCCCTTCTGCCCAGTAGTTCACAATAGCAAGAGAGTTGTTTGTAGTTCCAAGACAAGAGAAACAACTGACCTTGTCCCCATAAGGCTGAGTCTAAATCTTAGACCAGCTAGGGGTGGGCAAGGGATGGGATTAGTAGACCCTGACGGCTGGCCCTTCAGAAAGACAAAGTAGATTGGGGCAGAGTGACAAGCTGCAACTACTCTGGCACCATCTGGAGTATATTTTACTAAACACTGCAGCTCAAAGGAGTGCTGTGGAAATGGGTTTAGTAAAAGAAATAGACCCACACACAAGGGAAAGAGCCTGGACCCCCCAGACACCATGATGGCAGGGCCATAGAGTCAGTACTAAGGGCAAGTGCAAATATGTCATGGGAAGACTGGAGAAACCAGGAGGTCACACTAAAGTCCAACCAGTCTTTCTCCCTTCTTTTGCACAGGACCACATGGGACTCTTACTGGAGAGATAAGTATGTCTCCTGTTTTTAAAGATTAAGCCTTAGCTGCTGTATATATGGATGGATTGTCACCTCCTTAGGTCAAGCCATTCTCAAGTCAGATCTGGACAGTTGAATGGCCTTCTAACTGGCCACCCTCCCATCTCCCCTCTAATCTTGTCCTCTACACTGACATGTTTTCCTAAGGTATCACTCAAGTCCTGTGTCTTCTCTACTAAGAAACCTTGAAGGGCTGCAAGATCAACCCAAACCACCTTCTCCTCCCCAGGCTGGCATTTAAGACCCACTATGGTCCCATCCTGATCCATCTACCACAACCTCTTTTCACACTATTCCTAACACATCTCATACCTCCCCTTCATCTATTTTTTTCATCTATTTTTTAAAGATTTTATTTTTTATTTTTTTAAACATTATTTATTTATTTATTTGAGAGAGAGAGAGAGAGTGAGCACGAGTGGGGAGTAGGGCAGTGGGAGAGAGAGAAGCAGACTCCCTGCTGAGCAGGGAGCCCGACTCAGGGCTCCATCCCAGGACCCAGGATCATGACCCAAGCTGAAGGCAACCGACTGAGCCACCCAGGTGCCTAAGATTTTATTTTTAAATAATCTCTACACCCAATGTGGGGTTCGAACTTACAGCCCCGAGATCAAGAACCACACTCTACCAGCCAGGCGCCCCTCTCCTTCATCTATTTGAATCCTATCCTTCAAAGCCTGGCTTGAGTACCATCTATTCTGAAAATCCTTCCCAGGTGTGGTCTGAGAGAGGCGAGGCTGTTGGTTTGAGGAGCAATGGGACCCAAGTGGTATTTGGGAAATGAATCCACACTTCCTTAGCAAGGCCTTCCTGGTCTCCCCACCTCACCCCAAGCTATGTTGATCTCCTTTCTCACCTCTCAACTACAACACTTATCATTTTTTTCTCCCCCAAGCCCACTTTATTGAGATAAAATTGACACATGACATTGTGTAAGTGTAAGGTGTACAGTGTGATGATTTGATACATGCATATATTGCAAAATGTTTACCATAATAAGGTTAGTTAGCACTTCTTTCACGTTACATAATTAACCATTTTTGTGGTGGTGGTGGTGAGAACATTTAAAATCTACTCTCTTAGCAACTTTCAAGTACACAATACGGTTTAGCATCATTAACTATAATCACAATGCTGTACATTAGATTCCCAGAATTTATTCTTCTTATAACTAGAAGTATGTATGTACCATTTGACCACCATCTCCCCATTTCCCCTACTCCACAACCCGTGGTAACTACCAATCCACTCTCTGTTTCTATGGAGTTTGGCTTTGTTAGATTCCACATATAAGTGAGATCATACAGTATTTGTCTTTCTCTGTCTGACATATATCTCTATATGTAGATACAGATAGACAGAGATAGTGACAGGTGATATACATATCTATCTATCTAGAGAACTAATATAAGGTAAGTTGAGAACACATTATGGAAGGCCTTGAATGCCATGCTGAGGAGCTGAATTTTACAGAACATTTTTAAGCGGGCAAAAGATAAGATTAAGAGGGTGTTTTAGGAAAATCAATCTGGGACTGTGCAAAATGAATGAGAGAGTACAATTTGGGCCCAGAATATCAGTTAGGAGAATAGTTCAGTAATTCAGGGGTAAGGAAATAAGAAGCCAAAGCTGGTATCAGTTGCTATCAAAAAGAATGTGAGAAGCATTGTAGAGGAAGAATCAACAGGACTTGGCAACTTACTGAATGTGATGGAAAGGAAGGGGAGTTGTTGAAGATGGCCAGGGCTTCAAGCCTCTGCAACTGGAAGAACATGTTGCCATTCTCTCATGTATTCACTTGGCAAGCATTTACTAAGCATACAGTGGGCTCAGGGATGAGTAGTAGAGAAATACCTGTCTTTAGAAGCTCATAATCAAGTTCACTTACAGCCAGGTAAAATGTGAAAGTGTCTTAAGAGAGGTACAAATGCTCTTAGTTTCAGTGTGAACGGACCACAGAGAAGAGTCAGAAGGACAACGAGTTGCATTGCAGGGGGTACTGCAAAATAATACCTGCTCTATAAACAGAGGCACTCTGCATTTTCCACACCATCCAAGTGTGAGACGCAGATAAAGATCTTCTGCTTCATTACATTCTGATGGTTGGGCTTGGAAAGGGTTGCCAAATTTCAGCATTAAAAATACAACATATGCAGAGTCTTCTGGGGAAGAGGAGGGGCTGAGTTGGGCCTCAGAGGAAAGTGGAATTTAGATATTGATGGATATTGCTGCTGGAATCCAACAAGGAAGGCCAGACACTGACTTCATAGAACCATAAAGCAGGAGGCAACATTTCATACATTTGCCCACTTCCTTGTTTGTTATGGGTCCCAAAAGGGTTGAAAAATGAAGGTGGGTGGAGAGAGGGAGAGACAATGATATATACCACATTCCTGTATTAATAAAGAGCTTGTCTTAGCAAGCTTAAGTTAGAGAACCTCTTGGTACATCTTTATGGAGTGTCAACCCTCCTCCAGGCTCTAAGATGGTAAATGACTATTGACTCAGTTATTCGGAGCTGAATTGAGAATCTAGTTTGTGGATTAACTGAGTCCCATACGTTTCCTTCTTTATTCTTCTGCCTTTTGGGCAATACATTACCTATTAGAATTTCCACCACAGGGTGGGAGTAAAGAGAATATCAAATCTTAAAAATTGGTTACGTTACAGAATTTGGGTAGTGTGGCGATTAATGCTATCAAACAAGAGGTATAGCACTTTTATTTTGTTGCAATTTTTACCACAAACTACCGGGGTTTAACTAACTTCACAGGAAAATGGCCTCAGAGTACATCATTATTTTACCCAGTATTACAGGGTGCCCTTAAACAAAATGGCAATTTCATCCGCGTTTATAGGATGCTAACGCCGCACAGATGTAAAGTATCGCTTGGACACCCGGCAGGGCGGGGACGACTTAGTGCTAAAGGTTCCGAAAGGATTTTCAACTAGTCACGCCCTTCTCAAAGATGGCCGGCCTCACTTCCCTTACGCAACACGGACGTTTCCAATCGCTTCCTATGAATTGGAGGTGAATTTAATTCAGTACTGCTTGCCTGACTAAAGTCAAGATGACAACATCCTTTTAAAATTTAAAGGAAGCTAAGGTATTTATTTTTTCTCCCTCGGTGAAAACAGTCCCTGGCGTTTGGCTCTTGCTTTTGGAGGCGTGGTTGCCAGTAGTTAAAATGGCTCCTCCTTGGGATAGCTTTAATAGGAAGTGAAGCTGTGACGGCGAGGCGTTGCCCGGCTGCTCTCTGGTAGGCCTTCTCGCAGGGGGTTACTTGTGCCCTTAGTAGCCATGGCGCTGGCCAGCGTGTTGGAGAGGCAGCTACCGGTGAACGGGCTCGGGTTTTTCGGACTCGGGGGTCGTGCGGATCTGCTGGACCTGGGTCCAGGGAGTCCCAGCGATGGGCTGAGCCTGGCCGCGCCCAACTGGGGTGTCGCGGAGGAGCCGAGAATCGAAATGCTTCATGGAACCACTACCCTGGCCTTCAAGGTGCGGACCTAACCGCCGCGCCGGGCTGAGACCCGCGCGCCCGCGCCCTTCCCTGCCTTCCCGGCCTTCCGGATGGACCGGAGCCCGCGGAGGCCGCGACCACGGAGCCTAGTGGGAGCCTCGGGCCTGTCCGCCCGACCCCGGTGGTTTCGCTGTCTCATTGTCCCGAGAGGCCTCTGTTCTCGGTCTAGCCATAGGACCGTGGGGCTGAGGTTAAGGGGGGGAAGGAACCCGAGGCTGCTTGGGTTGATTCCTAGGCAACACTCAGGTGGCTCCGGTCCAGGAAAGGGGAGGCCTCAAAGCAATGAATATTGGCAGAGGAAAGGATGTTTAAACATTAACTAAAGGTTTTAGAAACTGGGTCCCCATTAGGCGAGGGTAACTGAAAAGCTAGGTCTTTTGAGGGGAAGGATGGTGGGAGGGAACACTGTAGTAGGAGCCAGACAACTGGGATTCCTAATCCAGCTTTGCGATAACTAGCTTTACGATCTTGGGCAAGTCATTCGATCTCAGTGAACCCGTTTCCTGATCTATAAAATGAAATTGAAGTTAATACTGGTCATACCCATGTCGAGGGATCGATGTGAAGCTCAGTTGATATCAGTATGTGGAAAGCATTTTGTGAAGTGTAAAGGACAGAGAAAGAAAGGTTCTGGTTTTCCACTGATGCAAAAAGAAATGTCAAGGAGATGTTTCTGTGGTCTGATGTGGCCTGCTTTGTGTTTTCTTCTGATCTTAACAGTTTCAACATGGAGTCATTGTCGCAGCGGACTCTCGGGCCACAGCCGGTGCCTATATAGCCTCCCAGACAGTAAAGAAGGTGATAGAGATCAATCCCTACCTGCTGGGCACCATGGCTGGGGGCGCAGCGGACTGCAGCTTCTGGGAGCGGCTGTTGGCTCGGCAATGTCGCATCTATGAGCTTCGAAACAAGGAACGCATCTCGGTAGCAGCTGCCTCCAAGCTGCTTGCCAACATGGTGTATCAGTATAAAGGCATGGGGCTGTCCATGGGCACCATGATCTGTGGCTGGGATAAGAGAGGCCCTGGTGAGTTATGCTGCAACCACTTGGTTTTTGGGCTGGCACTACAGAGAGGAGGGGTTGGATGAACAGGTGAATGAGAGGTCTTTGTGTCAGTGCTAGGGATGTGTTGATTAGGTTCTCTGCCCTTTCTTTTTGTTCAAGGAAGGCACCACAGTGTAGGAGAGGGCATGGGGCTTAGACCCACTGTGTCATTGACTCCCCCTTGTGACCTTACTTTGGCTGCTCATTTTCCCAGTCAGTTTCATCATCTGTTACGTTGGTTAAATGAAGTAATACACATAAAGCATGTAGTGTCTGGCACGTAATGTTTCTCCTTCTCTTCTCTCTCATAAAATGATAAGACCTACAAAGAGTGTATTTGAAAATAAAATTGGATAATAGACATAAAAACTGCAGTCAGTGCTTTCTAATAAAAATATAATGGTGAGCCACACATGTAATTTAAAATTGTCTAATAGAGGGGCATCTGGCTGGTCGGTCAGTGGAGCATGTAACTCCTCATCTCAGGGTGAGTTTAAGCTCCACGTTGGGCGTAGAGGTTACTTAAAAAATAAATAAATAACAATTTTTTTAAAGATTTTATTTGAGAGAGAGAGCGTGAACGAGCATGAGTGGGGGGAGGAGCAGAAGGAGAGGGAGAAGCAGACTCCCCACTGAGCAGGGAGCCCGATGCGGGGCTCGATCCCCAGACTCCAGGATCATGACCTGAGCCAAAGGCAGACACTTAACTGACTGAGCCACCCAGGCACCCCAATAACAATTTTTTAGAATTGTCTAGTGGACATATTTAAAAAGTAAAAAGATGGGGACATTGTAATGATTCATTTAATCCAGAATACCTAAAATAATATCATTTTGGCATGTGCCTTAGCCCCATTTCAAGTCCTCAATGCCACATGTTGCAAGTGGCCCCTGTACTGGACAGTGAAACTCTAATATACAGGAAGTTAGTCATTTCTCTTCCCTTTTTTCCTTTAGGGAGTCTTTGGCCTAGAAGGGGACTTTAGGGCTCATCCTTTCCTTGCTTGATAGATTCACCCTAGGACCCTAGGTCCCATTCTGTCATCTCTGAAAATAAATTCCTTAGCCTTTTTCTCTTTCTAGTATATAGAAACCTTGCCAGGAGGTTCAACCTTATATCTGATGTCAGTTCCTTTTCAACCAGTTGTGTTTTTGTTTTGTTTTGTTTTGTTTTTTAAGTTTTATTCATTTAAGTAATCTCTACACCCAACATGGGGCTCAAACTCACCACCCTGAGATCAAGAGTTGCACACTCCACAGACTGAGCCAGCCCGGCACCTCAGCTTTTCAGCCAGTTTTGGATGTCTCTTTATCAAGTTGGAATACAGCTAGCCACTTTCTGTATAATATTCCCCCTCCATGCTTGAGTAGTTATTATTCCCTTTTGTTTTTGCTTCACTCATTCACCTGCTTACTGAATGCCTAGTTTTCCTCTGTCGAACAACTAACCGCAGGATACCCAGCGCTTTTCCACTTGCTTTGGAGACTCTCAGTTCACTACTCAGTGGAGGGTGAATGAGAAGATTAAAAAGTGGCTGTGAGAGGAGCGTAGCTTGTTACTTTGGAAATTGAGACGCTTTCTTGGGGAAAGTGTAAAAGAACAGCTCCATACATTTTATGCGGCCCAGGGAAGCATTTTGGAAACGTTGCTTTGTACCCTTAGCTGATGGAAGCGGTGTACGAGAGTTTAGATCCTGGCTAGCAAGGAAAACCCGAGAAGCTAGAGCATAACCTAAATTGTGCCTTCTCCAGAACCTTCCTGACAGCCGGTCCCATTTAGGATGAGTCAGCCCCTTACCTCAAAAAGCAGACGACTGAAAAAGGATCACAGATTACTTAACATGAGGCTAAATGAGATGCATGCCATTTGTAAAAGAACCAATATGATGCTGAGGGAGTTTTGAGGAAGAAGGGATTATTTCTGATGGGAGGAATTGGGATGACTTCATGGATAAGTGCAGTTGTCCAGGATGTGCAAATGAGAGAAAGGAAGCATGGTGACCAAAGGGGGGAGAGGACGAAGCGTGCACTTTGGGGAGAATAACCAAAAGCCCAGTTTGTTTGTTTAAAATATTTATTTGAGGGAGGGAGAGAGCACATGCGCACAAGCAGGGGAGCGGCAGGCAGAGGGAGAAGCAGGCTCCCCGCTGAGCAGGGAACCCCATGTGGGACTTGATCCCAGGACCCTGGGATCATGACCTGAGCTGAAGGCAGACGCTTAACCGACTGAGCCACCCAGGCACCCCCGAAAGCCCAGTTTAATCAGAACTAAGGTTGTGTGAAGAGGAGTAGTGATCCATAGAGCCGGAGACCTAAACTGGAACTAGGTAGTGAGCTTGCTAGGCACGGTAGTGGCGATGGGACTGGGGAGGGGCTCGTTTGGGGTAGACATTGGAATCCTTGAACCTGAAAACTGGTAAGCATTTGGTTCTCAACTGGCTTGCTTAGAATCACCTAGAGAACTTAAAACACAAGTCCCATACTTGTTCTCCGCCCCAGACCACCTGAAAAAGAATACCTGGGGTAAGTCTGGGCATCTTTTTAAAAAGCTTTTAGGTGACTCTGATGTACAGTGAGAGTAGAAGATTAACGATCCCATTGGCAGGCAAAATTTGAGAACACGGGAGGCAGTGTGGGCTGGTGGAGCGCGAGAGAGATGAATTTGGTTGGTAATGGAGAGCCACTGAAAGTATTTGAGGATAGGAAGTTTGAATCTGAACTTGGTCACAAAGGCATCCTGTTGGGAAGATCCAGCAGGCAGTTAGAATTGATAAAAATTTTCATCTATGCTAAAAATTAGCTAACTTCTTCATAAAGGGCCAAATAGTAAATAATGGAGGATTGCAGGCCGTATGGTCTTTGTCTCAACTACCTAACTCTCCTGCTTTAGCACAAAAGCAGTCATAGACAATATGTACACAAATAGGTATGGCTGTGTTCCAGTAAAACTGTGTTTACAAAAACGGGCAGTTAGCTTGGCCAACCCCTGATCTATTACCAGCACTGTCCAATGGAAATAAAATGTGAGCCGTATGTGTAATTTTAAATTTTATAGTAGCCACATTTTAAAAATTAAAGGAAGAGAGATTAATGATATATTTTATTTTGGAATGCCTGGGTGATGCAGTTGATTAGGCATCCGACTCTTGGTTTCAGTTCAGGTGTGATCTCAGGGTCGCACTCAGCATGGAGTCTGCTTAGGATTCTCTCTCCCTCTGTCCCTCCACCCTGTGTGCGTACACACTCGCGCACGCGCACTCTCTCCATCTAAATCTTAAAAAATAAATAAAATAAATCTTAAAATAATAGGGGCGCCTGGGTGGCTCAGATGGTTAAGCATCTGCCTTCAGCTCAGGTCGTGATCCCAGGGTCCTGGGATCAAGCCCCGCATCCGGCTCCTGGCTCAGCGGGGAGCCTGCTTCTCCCTCTGCCTCTGCCTCTCCCCCTGCTCATTCTCTCTCTCTCTCTATCTCTGTGTCTCAAATGAATAAATAAAATCTTTTAAAAAAATAAATAAATAAATCTTAAAATAATAATAATATATTTTGTAGATCCAAAATGTTATCATTTCAGCATGTGGTGCCAGCTTCATTTCAAATGCTCAGTGGTCACACATGGCTAGTGGTTCCCATATTGGACAGTGCAGGTCTTTGCGATATGATTTGGAACTGTAGGCTCTCGCCTACTGTGTGATGTATGTCTTGTCCCCCAGATAGCCTAAACTTTGAGGGCTAGGATTGTTTTCTTTTTTTTAAGATTTTATTTATTTGGGAAAGAGCACGAGGTGGGGGTGTAGAGGGAGAGGGAGAAGCAGACTCCCCGCTGAGCAGGGAGCCCAACACGGAGCGAGGTCCCAAGACCCTGGGATCATGACCTGAGCCGAAGGCAGACGCTTAACTGACTCAGCCACCCACGCGCCCCAGGGCTAGGATTATTTTAAACATTATCTTCCACAGTGCCTGAAGTTCTGTGCTTGAAACCTCTAAGTCACAGGATCGAGCTCGAATCAGGCTCCTTGCTCAGCAGGGAGCCTGCTTCTCCCTCTGCCCCTCCCCCTGCTTGTGCTTGTGCGCGTGCTCTCTCCCTCTCTCTCTCTCTCTCTCTCTCTCTGTCAAATAAATAAAAATAAAAGCTTAAAAAAAAAAAGAAACCTAAGTCATTTGGATTATACTTGTTTTTTGGTTATACAGCGAGGACAAGAAAGCAGTTATGATGTAAGGTGAGATGAGGTGGTATGTTGTAGAATCCAGGAGTCTTAATATTTAATTTGATTCCTTCAGCTATTTTTTTTATTTTTTTTATTTTATTTTTTTTTTTTTTTAAAGATTTTATTTATTTATTTGACACAGAGAGAGAGAGAGGGGGATCACAAGCAGGCAGAGTGGCAGGGAGCGGCAGAGGGAGAAGCAGGCTTCCCGCGGAGCAGGGAGCCCGATGTGGGACTCGATCCCAGGACTCTGGGATCGTGACCTGAGCCGAAGGCAGACGCTTAACGACTGAGCCACCCAGGCGCCCCTCAGCTATTTTTTTTAATAGATCTTATTTATTTGACAGAGAGAGAGCACAAGCAGGGGGAGTGGCAGGCAGAGGGAGAGGGAGAAGCATGCTCTCCACTGAGCAGGGAACCTAATGTGGAGCTCAGTCCCAGGACCCCAGGATCATGACCTGAGTGGAAGGCAGACACTTAACTGACTGAGCCACCCAGGTGCCCCCAGCTTTTTTTTTTTTTTTTTTTAAGTAATGTAATAGAAGTACTATTTTCTTGTATATCTGTTGGTCTCCCCTGGGTTTCAAGAGGGATGGAGAACTTTTCTTGGAGAATGAATTAGATGTCAGAAGTGATGGTCATTTTTTCACTGCTAACCTCACCTCTCTTTCCAGGCCTCTACTATGTGGACAGTGAAGGAAACCGGATCTCGGGGGCCACCTTCTCTGTAGGTTCTGGCTCTGTGTATGCTTATGGGGTCATGGATCGGGGTTACTCCTATGACCTAGAGGTGGAACAGGCCTATGATCTGGCCCGTCGAGCCATCTACCAAGCCACCTATAGAGATGCCTACTCAGGAGGTGCAGTCAACCTCTACCATGTCCGGGAGGATGGCTGGATCCGAGTCTCCAGTGACAATGTAGCTGATCTACATGACAAATACAGTGGTTCTACCCCTTGAAGGAGGGTGGATGTGGCTGCTTGCATTTCATGGGGGGACTGTTGCTGGTAATGTGGATATAGCTCCCTATCCTGTAGTGGAAGGGTCCTCAATTGTATTGATAATTTTTTTAAGCTCTGGTGCCGTTGACCTCTATGTGTTACTAGTTGTTAATGACCTGCTGCAGGGGTGATTTTACTTTCTTGGATGTTAACATTACACTACTCGACCTCAGCCTGTGTTGTGTCTTTTGTCCACACTGTCCCTCCTCCAAGCACTTTACAGCCAAATAAGCCAGGACAGTGGGAGGGCACTGACTGTAATTACAGGAAACAGTGGTGTGAAGACATTGTGTAGTGAATACATTAGCATCCCCACTCATGAAGCTAATAACAAAGGAGAAGGAGAGAGAGGCAGGGAGGAGGGAGAGACTTCCCGATTCTGTTTGCAAAGAGATGAAAAGTTGATGAGGTGGAAAGATGCACAGGGCTGTATGAGGAAGAGCTGCAGAGGGAAGAGCTCTCACCCTGCTGTGAGGGAGGGGAGGCCAATGCTATGCACAGAGCAGAAAGGTGAAGAGGGTGAATCTTGAATCTTAAACCAATTGGGAAGGGAAGGTTTGGACCCTGGGAAAAGAGGACAAAGAGGTGAGTGTGAAAGCGGTAGTGACCACAAGCTTGGTGATCCCTGTCCTTTTGGCTCTCCGGTGTGTGCATGTGTGGGGGACAGAGCAGTTGATGGTGGGCTTACAGCCTCCTGGACAGGAAGCAGCACAAAATTGTCACTGGCACGTGTGGGTGGGGAAGAGGCCCTGCTGAGAGCAGAGCGATGGTTGATTTATCACACCCAGCACTAAGGGGGTTCCCAAGCTATGGTGGCAGCAGATGGCAAGGCCTTCTGTTAAAGAGAAGACATAAGCATAGGGGAGATAGAAGAGGTTGATGGGAGAAACCTTTAAAAAAAATGGGAGAGGAGGATATAAACAGTACTGCTTTGTTTTTAGTGAGCAAGAAGGGGCAAAGTGGCTGGTGAGGGTGACAGCCCAGCACCCTAGTTTGAGGCTGAGGGGTTTGAGAAATCGAGGGGGTAAGGCCTCCTCTCCCCTGTGGTGCGGATACCTTCCCCTCCCCCTCAGCCTCCTTCAGTCGTGTATTGATTGATGAGGGCTGTTGGCCAGGAACTGATCGAGGCTTGTTAATTGCATTTGTCAAATGCAGGGAAATTGGGAATTAGTGAGATTGGAGCAGGGAGTTTGGAAAACAAATGACTCTGGTGCCTGAGGAGATTCATTTTGCTGGAAAGTGCCTCAGGAGCCCCTGGAGTCAGGGAGCCGCTAGGGCCACCCGGGACCTGGGCCTCCTCTGCAGGAGAGGCGGGCGGGAGCCGCCGGCCAGCGGTTCGCTGTGTGAGAGGCACAGGTGTAGTTGTCCTCTCGGGACGCTCGTTGGCAGACCTTTGTTACAGATTAGAACCTTAGGGGCACCTGGCCGGCTCAGTGGGTGCGAGATCTGGGGATCATGAGTTTGAGTCCCACGTTGAGCATAAAGCTTACGTTAAAAAAAAAAAAAAATCAGAACCTTGAAAAAAAAAAAAAGAACTCTTAAGAGAAATTCTAACACCTGAGAGAAATCAAATCAGGTTGAAATAGAGTTGGGGGGTGGTGCCTGGGTGGCTCAGTTGATTAAGCGACTGCCTTCGGCTCAGGTCATGATCCTGGAGTCCCAGGATCGAGTCCTGCATCGGGCTCCCTGCTCAGCAGGGAGTCTGCTTCTCCCTCTGACCCTCCCCCCTCTCATGTGCTCTCTCTCTCATTCTCTCTCTCTCAAATAAATAAATAAAATCTTAAAAAAAAAAAAAAAGAAATAGAGCTGGGGGGTCCAGAGCCTCCACCACTGAGCCTCCTCCTCCATGGAGCCACAGCCCACAGCACCACCTCCCTGCCTCCACGGACCTTTATATATACACGTTCCCTGGTACTCTTTGGAACCCAAAGGAACACAATTTGAAAATTACTGCCCTGGGAAATAACCTTGAGGGTGGAAAGAGAGTTGAAGATTGGAATTCTTTTACGTGAACGAGCCCAGGACTCCCTAGCCCATGAAAGAAAATTAAGTCTGGAGAGAAGAGATGGTCTCGAAGCAGTGCTCCCCTTGCCCGGTTTCCGGCTCACACCTGGCTTTGGCAGAGGTCTAGCTGTTTAACGTAAGTACCTATTCTGCACGGGCTGAGGCCTTACGAACGTTCAGGCAAGAAAATGCACAACCGTCAGTCCCATGTTCTGTTCTACATGTGCCCGTTTCTCTTCCTGGATCTTGGATAAAAGAAAGAATTAATGGAAGAGATCGATGTGTGGTAGGTTTTCTGGAGAGAAGGCTGAGCAGAGGTAGAGGAAAACTGCAAGTGTCTAGGCCCAGTCATGCCCACCCTGAGCAGTTGTGGCTTCTTGCTGCTGAGTGCTGGTGGGGAGCTGGCTTTGCAGGGATGTTGTATGTCTCCGCTGCATAGGGATGATGGATGCCGCACAGCACTGGAGTGATTTCTGTCGAGTGGAGTGGACCAGTTCAGGGACTCCCATCAGATTCATTTCCCAGTGCAGTCCTCTTGACAAAGGATGATGGAAAAGAAATTGCCTTAAATAGCTAGAAGATTAATTTCTCTCGGCAGTTCCCAGGCGTCCACGGGACAGGGCTCTTCAAGTGATGTCTGACAATTTCTTCTCCTTCTACAGATAGCTCGGTGACAACAAAATCTGACTCCTCAGGGTAGGTAATGGGACTAATCTGATTAAAGAGAGAGCACACACTCCTCGAGGCCTTGTGCTTTCTCTTGCTAGCAGGGAATGCTGTGGGGTTGAAGGCAGACGAGCCTTATAGCGTCTCCACACCAGGCAAGGGAGGGCTGTGGGGGTGGGTGGGTAGAATGTGCAGGAGGGAAAGGGAAAAGGTAGGCGAGGACATGGGGGGAGGGGGAGGAAGGGCACAATGAAAGGAAATCAGGGACCTGAGCATAATAGTTACTGAGTGTTCCCTCTTTAGGCAAAACCAGAAGGTCAATGTCTCTTGATATCCTCCTCAGCTCGCAAATGAGAAAACTGTCAAAGCCATTTGGGGAGTGGAAGGTTACATCCTTTGAGGGAAAATAAAACAACTGATTTATTCTGGTCCATGGATTCCATGTGGTCTGTTAGGGGAGAGGAGCAAGAAGGGGGATGAAAAGGGAGTAAGGTTAAAAAAAAAAAAAAAGTGGAGAGAAACAAGGGGGAGCAGTTCCCTTGTCAGACGGTGAGGAGGATGATTGGGTCAGTGAAGGAGTTACATGAGCATATCTAATCTGGCGAGTATAGTTAGGGTTTTTTATGTGGTTATTTGTGTGTGTTTCCCTAGAAGAGCCCCCTCCTGCCAGGGCTATAGCAGGGGATGAGGTACTTTGAAACTGACCAGCAGCAGTGACCTCAGGACATGATTAAGTGCTTTCTGATTAAAATATGCATATATTGCAACCAAGCAACTCTGCTGTTTTTTGTTTGTTTCTTGTTTGTTTTCAAAATCCTAGTTTCCCTTCAGGAAGCCAGAATCATATTGGGAAAGCTTTAATTACAGGAGGCAAGGGGAGAGAGCACACACAGCATCAGAACTGCTCCGATCAGCAGCTGCCTGACCCTGGCCAGCACTCCTTCCCCGCCCCCTCCCTCCAGTCCACCGACGGTCCACATTCCTGCAGCGCTCCCCAGGCCTGGCCTCTGAGCCAAGTTCTTGCTTCCAGGGGCTATGCCCCACTGAAGCATTTCAATAAAAACCATTTCTAAAATGTCCTGTTTGCAGTTGTTAGTGGGTCAGGCAGAAGAAATTCTACCCACGTCAGCTTCTTGGGTTTATTTAACCCAACTCATTTCTCCCTGAAGCTTTTGCCTCTGAGTGAGGTGCCAAGCCTAACTTGGTACTTAACCCTTTATAATCCAGACTCCGGTGTCGTCAGCCATGACTATCCACCCTAGTTTATTTGAAGGGAAAGAAGACACCATGGATTCCACCTCTTCTGATGCCTCCTCTCTGGCCCCCAACCCATCTGCTCAGGCTGCCTGCCCCTTCTCTCTATTCTCCCTCTGCTCAATTCCATGTTTTCTCTCTGCTCCTCACTTTGTAAAAAAATTCCCTTTACTTGCCTCCCCCAGAATTTAAATAAAAACCAATCAATCAATAAACCAAGTGCTGCGGTGGACTTTAATGTAACGAGAAAAGGTTATCCCTAGCTGTGGGGTACCCAAAGCGCTGGTACTGCAGAGGGAAACATAGATGGAATGAGAGAATGGGAGCTAGAGAGAACCAGAGACAAATGAGAGAAGCAGGAAAGCAAGTCCTGGGCAGCAAGAGTGAGAGTGAGCAAAGTAGAGAGGGAGCCGGGGACATGGCAGGAAGGACGGCAGGAGACAGTGATGGGCAGAGCGGCACCGTGGAAGGGGAAGGGGGGGGCGGGGAGGAAAGGAGACTCCAAAGGACAGTGATCGAGAGAGTGGGCAGAGAAACGGGGAGGAAGGAAGCGGCTAGAAGCTAATGCACGATGAAACATGTCCCCCTGGAGACAGACCATTTCTCCAGCCGTGCATAATGAGCACGCGCCCCTCTGTGCGTTGGCCCTGTACTGTCAGCGTTACTTACGTTCCGCAAGAATCTCCCCATGTCTGCCCTGCTTGTGCGAGGTCGGGAAGAAGGTTTGAGCCCTCAGAACCACCTTCTCAACCCAGCCAGGCCAAAGACAGGAAACTAGAACTCTGTCTCACAGGAGGAGCTGGGTCACAGATTCGGTACCTTTTACCTTTTTACTTTTAGGTTCATGAAGAGACCCTCTCTCCCCTCTCGGCTCCGAACCCCTGGCCACGCCCACCACACTTGCATAACTCATCCCGTTTCTTTCTGTAATGCCCACAGGTCAGGGCCAAGGCTGTTCAAGTGGAGAGAGGAAGGCCACAAACTCCCAGAAAGACGGGAATAGCGGGTGCTCCCAGTGGGAAGGAAATAAGCAGCTCCAAGGAGGAATGTGTGCAAATCAGAAGGGACCAAAGTCAAGGGGATATTTTTGCAACTACTGCAGCTCTTTTCCCAGCTTAGCCTCAGTGCCACCGTTGTCCCAAGGACGTTCATATGTTTGAAGCTTCCCCATGCATACAGAGTTTCACACAATACCTAGGCTCTTGCATGGTAGCTCATCTCCAGCGGTGATGTGTGGTGATGGGCGGTGGTGTCTGAGCAGAGGGAATCCAGTGAGTACCAGGGTTCTGTGGGAGGGCTTGTAATCACCCGGTGTCTCTTGAGTCCTGAGGCTGCACCCCCAGCTTAATCTCTAGAAAGAAAGCAGTGGAACATTTTAAACCAAAACAACAGGTGAAGCATAGTCCCATAGTAGCCCCCAAAGAAGCAAAATGTGCAGAAAGGTGGCTCAGCCTTGAGTCAATAGAGCCTGAATGTGGTCCGTGGGTAGGGGTAGCAGTGTTCCCCAACTCATTTAAACAGTCTATGGCACATGGCCCATTGGAGAGCGTCTCTGTTAGGGTCTCTGGTTATTTGGTGATCTATCTTCCTTTTCAGTCAAACAATTACTAAGCTGTACTTTTTGTTTGTTCCTATATGTCTAGCACAGTGCAGTCTACTCAGTAGAGATAATATAATACATGTATTTTTTTTTAAAGATTTTATTTATTTATTTGAGAGAGAGAGAGAGTGAGAGAGAGAGCGCAAGAGGGCTTAGGGTTAGAGGGAGAAGCAGACTCCCCGCCGAGCAGGGAGCCCAATGTGGGACTCGATTCCGGGACTCCGGGATCATGACCTGAGCCGAAGGCAGTCGCTTAACCAACTGAGCCACCCAGGCGCCCTATAATACATGTATTTTAATGAGTAAATGAATGAATGGACTTCACTATGTGCCCTTATGCCAATGGATTCTTTCTTCCCTTCTCGGAACTGTGACTCCCTGTAATTGTTGAATTTCAAGATGCTGTTTGCTGCCTTTTTGTTTGTTTCTAAAGATTTTAGGGGCACCTGAGTGGCTCAGTCGGTTAAGCATCTGCCTTCGGCTCAGGTCGTGATCCCGGGGTCCTGGGACCGAGTCCTGCATCGGGCTCCCTGCTCAGTGGGGAGCCTGCTTCTCCCTCTCCCTCTGCCTGCTGCTCCCCCTGCTTGTGCTCTCTCTCTCTGTCTCTCTGTCAAATAAATAAATAAAATCTTAAAAAAATAAAAAAAAATAAATCTAAAAAAAAAGATTTTATTTATGTATTTGTCAAAGAGAGAGAGAACACAAGCAGGACGAGAGGCAGGCAGAGGGAGAAGCAGGCTCCCTGCTAAGCAGGGAGCCCGATGTGGGACTTGATCCCAGGACCCTGAGATCATGACTTGAGCTGAAGGCAGACGCCCAGATACTTAACTGACTGAGCCACCCAGGTGTCCCTGCTCTTTTTTTTTTTTTTTTTTTTGCTGCTCTTAAGCATACTTTGAAACATATATTAATTTCTTTAAATATTTTATTTATTTATTTGACAGAGAGAGACAGCGAGAGAGGGAACACAAGCAGGGGGAGTGGGAGAGGGAGAAGCAGGCTTCCCGCCAAGCAGGGAGCCCGATGCGGGGCTCGACCCCAGGACCCCGGGACCATGACCTGAGCCTAAGGCAGACGCTTAACAACTGAGCCACCCAGGCGCCCCTTAATTTTTTTTTTTAAGATTTTATTTATTTGACAGAGACACAGTGAGAAAGGGAACACAAGCAGGGGGAGTGGGAGGGGGAGAAGCAGGCTTCCAGCTGAGCAGGGAACCCCATGTGGGGCTCCATCCCAGGACTCTGGGATCATGACCCGAGCCGAAGGCAGATGCTTAACGACTGAGCCACCCAGGCGCCCCTAAACATATATTAATTTTTAAAAAAGATTTTATTTACTTGAGAGAGAGAGAGTGCGGAGGGGGAGGGGCAGAAGGAGAGGGAGAGAGAGAATCTCAAGGAGACTCCTCACTGAGCACGGAACCCGACTCAGAGCCTGAGACAGGGCTCCATCTCATCATGACCTCAGCCAAAACCAAGAGTCAGATGTTTAACTGACTGAACCACCCAGGCGCCCCTAATTTTTTAAATTAAGACAAAATTGAGAAGTTTTTAAAAATGTTATGCCACCCCCTGCTTATAAATGAAGACAACTAGGTGTCATAAAAAGCAGTTTTTATTTTATTTTTAAGTAATCTCTACACCCAACATGGGGCTTGAACTCACAACCCCTAGATCAAGAGTCGCAGGCTCTACTGACTGAGCCAGCCAGGCGCCCCGTAAAAAGCAGGTGTAAGGAGCAATCTTGCCCAGATTCTGCAGTCCTGCTGTCTTTCCCTTCAAATGCTAGCATTAGTCTCACACAAAATATGGTCAGGCCCTGAAGAATTGAGTTCCCCAGGGTAGCTCTGCAAGGTATCTCTCTTAGCATGTGTTGTTTTGTTTTGTTTTCTGTTAGATCAATGGGCAGAGGCTTAGCCGATACTCAAGTCTGGTCCCTGGATGTCAGGTGCGTGAGTAAGTTGCTCTTCACAAGGGAAGAACTAATCGATGGTGAAAGGGAGGTTCGTGTATCACCAACCCCCTCATCTTAAAAACAAAAACCACTTTTCTTTGGGTTTGGGCTTTTCTCACAACTTAGAATTGTTGCCACTTGTTCTTCTTCCACCTGTTTAAAAACATTCTTTGATTTTCTAGGTGGTATTCATTAACATGTTCTTTTGAATTTTCTGAAGCATTGTATAACAAAGTCTAAAATAAATCAGGGAATGCCAGAGACCATGAGACTATTTCCTTGTCTCAAGTAAGGGCTGAATCTAAATATCTAAAGCAAAAACATGAACTATTTTTATTATTTTTCAAATTTTGAAATGTTTCAAGACCAGAGAAGTTGAAAGAATAGTACAACAAATACCCATATACCCTTCAAATAGGTTCACTAATTGATATCATTTTGCCACATGTGGTTATCTCTATATGTATATATCTATTTATTTGTTAACATGTATTTTACCGAATCATTTGAAAGTTAAGAGATCATGACATTTTACCCCTAAATGTGTCTCCCAAGAACTAAGATATTCTCCTGTGAAACCACAATACCACACCAAGAAATTTAACACTGATACAATCATATTATCTTGATATCTTGTTCATATTCAGATTCCTCATTTGTCCATATAGTGCCCATAATAGTTTTCTCTTTTCCTGATCCAGAAGTCAATCAAGGCTCACACATCACATTTAATTGTCATCTCTTTTTAGTTTATTTTTTTATTTTTTATTTTTTTTTAAAGATTTTATTTATTTATTTGACAGAGAGAGACACAGGGAGAGAGGGAACACAAGCAGGGGGAGGGGGAGAGGGAGAAGCAGGCTTCCCGCCAAGCAGGGAGCCCGATGAGGGGCTCGATCCCAGGACCCTGGGATCATGACCTGAGCCGAAGGCAGAGGCTTAACCGACTGAGCCACCCAGGTGCCCCTCTTTTTAGTTTAGTTTAGAACAGGCTCCCATGTTTGTGTGCGTGTCTTTTATGACATTTATATTTTGAAGAGTCCAGGCCATCATCTGTCATGTGCAGCCCAGATTGTCTGATTGTTTCCTCCTGATTAGATTCAGGTTAAACATTCTTAGCAAGAATATTACCTAGGTGATATTGTGTATTTCCCATTGTACCACACCAGGAGGCACATGTCAGTTTGTTACATTACTGGTGATGTGAAGTTTGTCTGTTAGATTTCTCTACTGTAAAGGCATGTTTGCCCTTTGTAATTAATTACTAAACTGATAATTAGTAGAGTGATCATTTGAGATCATTTGAATATCCTGTTCTCCGACAATCTTGCACCCAGTGGATTTAGCAACCATTGATTATCCTTCCTGAAACCATTTTTGCATTGGTGGTTGCCAAATGCTGGTTTTTCAATTTCTGTCATTCTTCTACATACATTAGCTGGCATTTATCTTTCTCCTCCTCCTCCTCTTCTTTCTCATTCTCCTACGTTTTCACATTTATCTATATTTAATTTTTTTACATTGTAACTTTTTCTATACTTATTGCTTTTTGCTGGCCTTTAAGAAAGACTTCTCAGCTGTTTATACAATTTCCTTTGCATTTAATAATCAGTCTGATTCAGAAATTTTTTCCTTTAAAATCTAATCTGCCCTGGGGTGCCTGAGCGGCTCAGTGGGTTGAGCAGCTGCCTTCAGCTCAGGTCATGATTCCAGAGTCCTGGGATCGAGCCCAAGTTGGGCTCCCTGCTCAGGCGGCGGCTGCGGCACCTGCTTTTCCCTCTCCCTCTGCTCCTCCCCCTGCTTTTGCTCTCTCCCTCCCTCCCTCACTCACTCAAATAAATAAATAAAATCTTTTGAAAAAATGAAATAAAATCTAATCTGCCTTCACTCTTGCTACAGTATGAACTCCTTTACTCGCTGTTCCTTGAGTGCTATTCTCTGCTGCCTGCCTATCTTCCTTCTCTTTCCCTTTGCATTATCTTCGACCTTTCTGTAACCTCTCTCTTCAAACCTCAACTCTCTTACACTTCCCTCTCCAGTCCCTCTGAGGACATACTCCGAACTGACTCTGGGATTTCCTTCCACTACTGTTCTAAAATGCTCTCGGGTGTGTTAATGAATGACTGCCGGAAGAAGCTTCCCGGCCTCACTCCAGGGGAAGTTAGATTTCACTGTATGGGGAGGCTCCCATTGGATTTCACTGAGTAGAAATAGCTTAAAATAGAGAGATCTCCTTGATTCAAAGCCAAATGAGCAGCTTTTCCTCAATCGACAAGTCATCTGTAAAGCTTAACATTTGAAATCTCCAATGTTTTGGAGTTCAAAATTATAATTTTTTTTAGGTGAAAAAGGTGCATTTTTCTTTCTATTCTCATTACCTAATAGCACAAAAATGCTTTACTCCAACTTTCTACCAAAGATTCCTCTATGACCATAGGGGGGAAAACAGAAACTTAAAATGAAATGGCTTTTCCAACTTAATTCTGACCTTTGTAGAAATGGACTCATAATTTTTTTTTTTTAAAGATTTTATTTATCTCACAGAGAGAGACACAGCGAGAGAGGGAACACAAGCAGGGGGAGTGGGAGAGGGAGAAGCAGGCTTCCCGCAGAGCAGGGAGCCCGAGGCGGGGCTCAATCCCAGGACCCTGGGACCGTGACCTGAGCTGAAGGCAGACGATTAACGACTGAGCCACCCAGGCGCCCTAAATGGACTCATAATTTAAAACGTATCCCAGGACGGGTGTCTGGGTGGCTCAGTTGGTTAAGCGGCCAACTCTTGATTTTGGCTCAGGTCATGATCTCAGGGTCGAGAGATCGAGCCCTGGGTTGGGTTCCGCTGGCCATGGGGCCTGCTTAGGATTCTCTCTCTCCCTCTCCCTCTGCCTCTCCCTCCCCCCCCCCACACTCTATCTCTTTCTAAAATAAAAAAATAAAAATAAAATATATCCCAGGAGACATTGGTGGGGGCAAGGGGGTGGGTATGAACATTCTATTGACCCTCAGAGGGAAGACAGCTAATCTTTCATGGACTCAAAACAAGAGACTAAAAGAGAGTTAACGCAGAAAGGCAGAGTAGATTTCAATTTAGGCAGAGACTAATGATTGCTCAAGGGCACAGGTTCTGAAGTCAGGAGGCCTGGATTCAAGTTCTGACTCCACCATTTAGTGAGCTCAATGACCTTGAGTCTGTTTTCTCATCAGTAAAAGAGACAGTATAATAGTACTTATCTCATAGAACTGATTAAATGAAAGAGTGCCTGGCACCAAATAAACCCTCAATAAATGTTGATTATAGTAATTGTCATTAACAATTCTATTTTTCCTTCATCCTAAAATTTTGAAAATGACCACCTATATGTTTGTGGATATAAGATGTTATAGTAGGGGCGCCCAGTTAAGGGTCCTACTCTTTTTCTTTTTTTTTAAGATTTTATTTATTTGAGAGGCGCCTGGGTGGCTCAGTCGTTAAGCGTCTGCCTTCGGCTCAGGTCATGATCCCAGGGTCCTGGGATCGAGCCCGCATCGGGCTCCCTGCTCTGCGGGAAGCCTGCTTCTCCCTCTCCCACTCCCCCTGCTTGTGTTCCCCCTCTCGCTGTGTCTCTCTCTGTCAAATAAATAAATAAAATCTTTAAAAAAAAAAGATTTTATTTATTTGAGAGAGAAAGAGAACACGAGCGGCGGAAGGGGCAGAGGGAGATGGTGAGAAGCCAACTCTCCCCTGAGCACAGAGCCCAACATGGAGCTTGATCCCAAAACCCTGAGACCATGACCTGAGCCGAAGTCAGACGCTTAACTGACTGAACTATGGTGCCTCATGGCGTCTGACTCTTGATCTCAGCTCAGGTCTTGATCTCAGGGTTGTGAGTTCTTAAATATATATATAATTTTTTTCCCTATGATTTCCTGGCTGGCTTGTATTATTTTAAAAAAATTTTTAGGGGCGCCTGGGTGGCTCAGTCGGTTAAGCAGCTGCCTTCCGCTCAGGTCATGATCCCAGTGTCCTGGGATCGAGCCCCACATCGGGCTCCCTGCTCGGCGGGAAGCCTGCTTCTCCCTCTCCCACTACCCCTACTTGTGTTCCCTCTCTCCTGTCTCTCTCTCTGTCAGATAAATAAATAAAATCTTTAAAAAAAAAATTTTTTTTTAATGGAAAATATGGGAAAAGAAACAGAAAATCTATAACCCTTAAGAATATAAACACTGCTGGAGTGCCTGGGTTGCACAGTGGGTTAAGCATCTGACTCTTGGTTTCAGCTCAGGTCATAATCTCACTGTCATGGGATTGAGCCCCACATTGGGCTCTGCGCTCAGTGTGGAGTCTGCTTCAGATTCGCTCCCCTTCTCTTTCCCACTCACTCTCTCTCTCAAATAAATAAAATCTTTAAATAAATAAATAAATAATATTGGCTCAGTCAGAGGAGCATGTGACTCTTGATTCCCATGTTGGGTGTAGAGATTACTTAAAAAAAAAACCCAAAATCTTTTTTTTTTTTAAGATTTTATTTATTTATTTTGACACAGAGAGAGAGAGAGACAGTGACAGAGGGAACACAAGCTGGGGGTGGGGGTTGGGAAAGGGAGAAGCAGGCTTCCCGCGGAACAGGGAGCCCGATGTGGAGCTTGATCCCAGGACCTTGGGATCATGACCTGAGCCAAAGGCAGACGCCTAACGACTGAGCCACCCAGGCGCCCCAAAACCAAAATCTTTAAAAAGCAAAAAAAGCTATGCTGTGGAGCCAGTGAGGCATAATGATTAAGAACTTGGGCTATGGAACTAGATTTTCTGGGTTCAAATCCGAGGTCTACCTCTTATTACCTGTATAACCTTAGTCACTTATTACAGATGGCCCCTGACTTAGGATTTTTTGACTTTACAGTGGTGTAAAAGTGATACACATTTAGTAGAACCCATACTTGGAATTCTGAACTTGGCTCTTGTCTGGGGCTAGTGATATGCCGTAGGATACTCTCTCATGATGCTGGGCAGAGGCAGTGAGCTGCAGCTCCCAGGCAGCCAAGCTATCACGAGGATAAACAACCAATACACTTACAACTGTTGTGTTTTTCACTTTTGGTATAGTATTCAATAAATTACATGAGATAGTCAACTCCCTATTATAAAATAGGCTTGTGTTAGCTGATATTGCCCAACTGTAGGCTAATGTAAGTGTTCCAGGCACTTTTTTTTTTTTTTTAAAGATTTTATTTATTTATTTGACAGAGAGAGACACAGCGAGAGAGGGAACACAAGCAGGGGGAGTAGAAGAGGGAGAAGCAGGCTTCCTGCAGAGCAGGGAGCCCGATGCGGGGCTTGATCCCAGGACCCTGGGATCATGACCTGAGCTGAAGGCAGACGCTTAACGACTGAGCCACCCAGGCGCCCCTCCAGGCACTTTTAAGGTATGAGGTTCAGGAGGTGAGGTGTATTAAAATCACTTCCAACTTAATATTTTCAACTTAAGATAGGTTCATTGGGAAGTAACCCCATTGTAAGTTGAGAAAGATCTATATACCTTTCTGCATTTGAGTCTCGAATATAAAATGGGGATAGGTGTGCCTGGCTGGCTCAGTCTGTAGAGCATGCAACTTTTAAACTCAGGGTTATGGGGCATCTGGGTGGCTCCGTCATTAAGCGTCTGCCTTCGGCTCAGGTCATGATCCCGGAGTCCTGGGATCGAGCCCCGCATCGGGCTCCCTGCTCCTCAGGAAGCCTGCTTCTCCCTCTCCCACTCCCCCTGCTTGTGTTCCTGCCCTTGTTATCTCTCTCTCTCTCTCTGTCAAATAAATAAGTAAAATTTTTTTTTTTTAAGATTTTATTTATTTATTTGACAGAGAGAGACTCAGCGAGAGAGGGAACACAAGCAGGGGGAGTGGGAGAGGGAGAAGCAGGCTTCCTGCTGAGCAGGGAGCCTGATGCGGGGCTCCATCCCAGGACCCCGGGATCATGACCTGAGCCGAAGGCAGACGCTTAACAACTGAGCCACCCAGGCGCCCCAAATAAATAAAATCTTTAAAAATAAAATAAAATAAACTCAGGGTCATGAGTTCAAGCCCCATGTTGGGGGTGGAGTCTACTTAAAATAAAGAGAGAGAGAAAAATACATTACAAAATGGGGAAAAACATAGTACCTCCCCACTACTGAGGAGATTAAATAAATTAATATTTGTGAAGTGTTCAGAACAACCCTTGCACAGTAAGTGCTCATGAACCATTACTATAGAAGGCACATTCTTGTTGTGGGATCTGAGTTTCAAAAATTTGTGTCTTAGCTAGAAAAAAATTCACTCATTTAATTATAAACGATTTTTTCCCAGTGCTTACCAAATGTCTACAATTATGCCAGCTGCTGAAGTAAGAATTAAACAAAAACAACAACAACAACCAGTTCCTGAACGGAAAAAGAAGTTTAAGATATGATCTCTGATCTCGAACAGCTTACTAGTGTGAAATCACTAAAGTATGTGAAACAATCAAGTTAGAGTTAAGTGCCACTAACCCGAGAAAGCCTGAAGTTCATGCTGATAGGGGAGAAGGAAATGGTCTGTGCTGACTGAAAATAGCTGAAGAAGAATGGGTAAAAACTGACTAGTCAGAGAAGACGAAACAGGCATTATTCCAAGCAGACAGGAGCACTTGAGCAAAGGAATAATTCGGGGCTGAAAAGGTGAGGGCAGTGGGAACCAAGCACAAACCAGGGTGTGGGACCAGATTATGCGTGGTTTAACATTCAAGTACAGGCCACCAGGTCCTCACACAGGAGGGAAAGGGGAGCCATTTTAGGTTCCTGGGAATGCTATTTTAGCCAGGTAGAGAAAAACTGGAGGCTCAGGCTGAGCAAAAGCAACGCCGGAAGTTTATTTTGTCCTCCACCTTGCTTGAAATGTTCGTTCATGTAAAGGTGGGAGTGTCAAGCAACAGACACGACCCAGAGACGTTCTACCTGGAAATCATGAGCTCAGGCCGACGCACCAAGTCCTTGATGCCTAATTCCAGTCTGAAATTTTACTGACTAGCTAGCTAACCAAGTTTAGCAAATTGTCAGAAGGAGCTCGCTCACTGAACTGTTACTCGTAATCGATGCCGAGGGCCTCGTTTCACCGAGAAAGGACGATGGGAAAGGGTGAGGAGGGTGAGAAAGTGAAAGGAAAGCGAGAGAGGTGGGGAAGGGGATAGATGCGAGCCGACCGCCAGGGTCCAGCTGGGAGGGGGTCGGGGGTCGGGGGGCCCTCAGGGGCCCCCTGGGGACCCAGCCTCGGGCGCGGCGCGTGTGCTTGCGGGAGGGGCGCCCGGCGGCCGCCGGCGACCAATCCGGGAGGGCGTCCGGGGAGGGGCGGGGCTTGCCGGCTCGGGCGCCGCGAGTCCTCCTTTTTGCACACACACGAATACAAAGAGCCATACGACCTTCGGGTATCCTTTTTCCATTTTTTTCCCTCCTTAATCTTGTGTGTGTTTTCAAAATTTTTAAAAATAGAGATCTGTGGCAGTGCTGGGGTGAGGAAACTGTTGCTAAGGGGAATTTGCGCTTTCCCCCATTTCTTTTTCTGTCTCTCTTCCTCTTTCTTTTTTCCTGGTCAAGGTTTTAAATATACCAAGAAGTTGAGAAGCCGGATGGCCGTGTACAACTATTTCCAGCCAAATTTATAGAGATTTTTTTTTTCTTTTTGTTATCACATTTTAAAAACTGGTAAATTTTTATGGTCGAGGTATTTAAAAAATTCAGCCGCTTGGGGAGTATAGATTTTTTTTTTTTTAAGGCGGGGTGAAGGGATAATGTAAATTTCTGCCACGAGCAACGTCAAGGGCAACGTCGAAAGAAGCGGAGAATTGAGACTCCCTCACAAAGCTGTTTGCGTGCGTTTTACACACCCTCCCCCAGAACCAAAACCAAGTGGCTTTAATGTGGCAATTGTCCAAGGCCAATAGGTTAAAAATGTTTGGATATTATAATTGAGACACTCATCTCCCCGGGGAGGGGGGCAAAGCCCTTCTTACAAATGTGTCTTACATTTTCATGAAGACATCGTGTGTGTGTGTTTGTGTGTGTGTTTTGAAGCAAATGATTTCATAAAGATTTATCTTGGGGTTTGTGCTTTGTGTATATGTACAGTATGTGTATATGTGCCATATCAGATTTTGTTTTCAAAAGAGATTACCTTTGATTTTATGTGTGCAAAGTAGCCCTTATTAGGATGTGATTTTTTTTTCTGTTGTGTTCCCAAATGTGATCCAAACAGGATTTCGTGTGCAAATTAGAGCTTAGAAGAAATCCTATGCTTAGCATACTTAGGCACTTTCATTTTATGTGCATTTACTGTATTTTTCTACTCCTCTTTTAAAGTATCAGATTAGTGAATAATTAAATAATTGCCAGGGAGTATATAGTCCATGTGGCAAATGAGAGTAGGCAATTTACTGAATCTGTGGTTCAAAGCCTTCTTTAGTGACTGTTTTGCCTTAAGTGGTTTTGCTTTTTATTGTCTCACGTTCTTAAATGTACAGCTGTGTATATTTTGGCCTTCATGTGTGGTTTGGTTGGTGTGTTCAGAGGGGAAGTTCTCTCTTGGCTTTTTGACAAAATGGTCGTTTATAGGTTGGGATTTGTTCGAAAAGCTCCACAGCTGGCAAAGTGTCAGGAAAATAATCCAGTCAAGTCCAATTCTCAAAAACCGTTCATGGTGGTTGTGATGGGGGAGGGGCGAAGAGGAGGCAAAGGCAAATAATACATAGGAGGGGGATAAGAAATGCATTGTGGTTATCGTGTTGCATTTTTGGATTGAGTAGCCTTCTCCCCAGGTCTAAGAGTCAAGAGAAAAGGGTAAAAGAATCAGAGGACAAAACAGGCTCAGAGCAAAGCCTGTTATGTGAGCCATAGTCTCACTTCATTCTGTTACTGAACCACTGTCTCCTATTAGGAGTCATATGGAAAATATATTCAAATCTGTTTTCACAGATTGGAGTGAAAGCATAGGAAGTGTATGGGGTGATGAGGGAGAAACTGGAATGTCACCAGTGAAGTAGCAACCAGGATATAAAAAAGGATCTACTGTAGAGTTCAAATTTAATTACAACAAAGCCTCTGTAGGATGATGGTAATACATTTCCATTCCTCAGCCAGCGCCCTACTCAGTTTCAAGTAGTATTTAGGACGCCTCAACAACAGCTTTAAGATTATTTGTCCAGGTCTTGAAATTCATTATAATGAAAGTGGCCCTCTGTGGGCTCTCTGGGCTTCTTACCTGTACTGGGTGTATTTTTATTTCCTGACAGTGCAAGTCAGATCAGTACTTAATAAATACTGTCTCAAATATGGATCATTCCACAAGTTTAGACCTGCATGCGTATCTTTGAAATCTAGTCAGATTCCAATGACTTTGTGATGGCGGCAGCGCTGGGAATTTTTAATGGAGTTTTGTTCTAATTCTTTTCCACATCACTGCAGGTCATCACTCTTCAGCTTCTCGGGAGAGAGCGCTCGTCCCAGAGAGGTACACAACCCAAGCCTCTGACTTGCTAAGCTATTTGATTTTTCCTAGGAATCTAGACTCACGTCCAGTGTCCTTGCTTTGAGTCCCACGAACATATCGTTGGCTTTGTCTTCCTACCAAAGCACAGCTAAACTCGGTTGACTGGGAATCGCGGGGCTCCTAGAGATTAAAACTTTGAACTAAGGGGAACTGCCACTTTGCTAGTGGTATCTGAAAGACCCGTAACCATGGCCGACAGAAATTTTAAGCCTTCCACCACCAAATGTATGAGACCTATTTGTGGCACTGAATTTATAATCGTGTACACGCAGCTTTGTAAGCAGCAAAGAACTAACCCGAGTAAACAAAACAAAATAAGCTAAAGATGGCGCCTGACGGCCTTGAAAAAGCCTCGCAGTCGTGTCCCTCCCTGAGGTGGCCCCTCCCCTCCCTGGCTCGTTGAGTGATTGCGGATTGCAGCCAATAACGTCCCTTGCCCTGCTCCCCTCATCGTCCAATCGCCAATCACCGGGAGCCAGGGACAGGCGGGGCGGTGCCTCCCCGCGTGCGCGCGCTGGCGGGGTACACGGGCCGGCGCCGCCGTCTTCCTTGCGAGGCTGCGCGCTCGTGTAGGCGCCGCTGAGTCAGCTGGAGCGGCGGCGCCGGGCACACGCGGTGGAACACCCGGGACGAAGCACCTGTAGGGCTGCCAGAGCCGGACCGCAGCGGGAAGTTCCCGGCGGCTCTCAGCCCAAGTCCGCAGAGCTTTTGTGGCCACGGAGTCTACCCACGGTGACCCGGCGAGATCCCCGACCGCGCCTCGGGCCACGGGGCTGTTTGCCGCTACACCCCTTTCCCCCGGAACCCCCAGGGCACTCTGCGGTGGGGCTCAGGGGCGAGTCGTCCTGACCCGTGCGGCCTGACCCGAGGGCAGTGCTCGAGCTCTCTTCTCCCAGTGTCAGAAATGGTTCTGCTGTCTCTGGTGCCCACCTTGTCATCTCTGACTAATATTTAATCAACATTTACCGAGGGTTCAGGGCACGTGATGTAGCTTTAGGAGCTAGCTTTTCATCTTTTTCAGTTGATCCAGAAATGCAGGACTTGTCCTTTATGTCAGGTACATTTCTATGAAAATCTTAAACCAATCTTAGCAAGTTGCATTTTAACAAATGTAAATTAAAAAGACGGCTACACTAGGCTAAAAACTCTTAAACCACTATACAAGTATACTTGAAATCTTCGGATTAGTGGAGGTCTTTTTTTGGGGTCTCATTCTCCCCTTAGATCTACATCTCTCTCTCTCTCTTTTTTTAACCCCTGAAAATGAGGTCTTAGATTTTCTCTGCAGAGCAGTAGATGGGTCGATCTTTCAAAATGTAGGAAAATAATATTTTCTGGTATTTGCTTACTTGCTCTGGTGTGATAAAGGGGCTCTTTCTTGATAGAAACAGGTGAGCCATATTGCACCTCCAAGTGGAGGAGCAGGGCTGACCAGCACGGCTTGAGCTTTAAGTGGCCATTTTCCTCTCTTTATTTCTTAAAATGAAAATTATGGTATGAATTGCTGTGCTTTCAGTAATCACATTTAAGGAAGTCCATTGCTAGCGTGACCCTGAATGAGCCAAGGGCCCATTACAAAGACATATATCATCAGAGTGATACCATATCATACACATCTATTAAATAGTGAGGAAACTTTTATTTTTCATAGTTTGGAGGTGAACTCAGTCATGCAGAAAATTCTAAGCTCAGAATGGGTTGAAAGCAAGCAAGGGAGCTGCCAAGAGGATGATATATTTAGTTCTAACACAAATACATGTGACTTGGGAGGAAAGGCGTAGTTAAGATTATGGACAGTCTCACCCTGAACTGTCTGAAGAAGATGACTTTTGTTTCTTTTTTATCTAAATATTTATTTTTTTTAAAGATTTTATTTATTTATTTGACAGAGAGAGATACAGCAAGAAAGGGAATACAAGCAGTGGGAGAGGGAGAAGCAGGCTTCCGGCTGAGCAGGGAGCCCGATATGGGGCTGGATCCCAGGACCCTGGGATCATGACCTGAGCCGAAGGCAGACACTTAACGACTGAGCCATCCAGGCGCCCCTTTATCTAAATATTTATGAAGAAAATACCAAAATTACCGAAAAGTACATTTTCCGGGCCCCTTTCACATGTGTTAAAATTAGACACTGAATGAAGCCCAAATATATATTTTATGGAAACTTGTTTGACAGCTCCTGTCATTTTGTGCTGGCAACTCATCAAAAGATTAGAGATCTTTTTCTTAACACTCAATTCTAAAAGTTGATAGCATTTTGCAAATGGCCTGTATATTATTCTGTGGCGGTCAACCTTAGTTTATTCCTTTTTTTTTTTTTTCCTTTCTGGAATGAAAATATGAATTATTGGCTTGAAAATAAATTAGCAATCTGAAATTGCAAAAGTTGACCGTATTAAAATGTTTAATAATGATGGTTTATATACTGCCCAGATAATTTACTTCAGTTAACCATTGCTTTGCCAAACATTCCATGGATTGCTTCATGGGTTATTGAATTAAAGTTACACATTTTGAGAAGTAAAATAAAGATATTAGAATAAAGTTTATGCACCTTAATAATGTTGGCAGGGTTAAATGGGCTCTAGAACCGTAAGCCAGTGCTGGAAAAAAGCAAGAATAATTAATTATGTTAGTTTGGGAGCGTTAGAAAAGGATTTAACAGGTTGTAACAACAAATAATGCAGCACTGTTTATAATAAAGTTCTGTTATCAATCTGGATTATTCATACTGAGGAAAGTCTGCCTCTAAGTAAAAAGAGAGTCTCAATAGTATATCTCTTTGTCTTCCTATCTCCACGTCAAAGAATTTTTGCCCTGTATTCATTTTTTCTTCTCTGCAGTTTCAGGGAAAAGTTACCATTCCTTCCTTCTCCCATTGGGAGGATCCCTCCTAGAAGAAAACTTAAATTCTTTTCTAATATCTTCATCCTTTACTTTCTCACGGCCTTCTTTCTTTCTTTCAAGTCTTGTTCTTTTTTTTTTTTTTTAAGTAGGCTGCACACCCAACCTGGGGCTTGAACTCATGACCCTGAGATCAAGAGTCACGTGCTCTACTGAGTGAGCCAGCCAGGTACCCTTGGTAGTTCTATTTTTGAGGAATCTCCATACGGTTTTCCAGAGTGGCTGCACCAATTTGCATTCCGAACAACAGTGCACAGGGTTTCTTTTTCTCCACATCCTCGCCAACACTTGTTGCTTCTTGTGTTTTTGATTTTAGCCATTCTGAGAGGTGTGAGGTGATAGCTCATTGTGGTTTTGATTTGCATTTCCCTGATGATGAGTGATGTTGAGCATCTTTTCATGTGTCTGTTGGTCATCCCTATGGCCATCTTCTTTGGAGAAATGTCTCTTCATGTCTTCTGCCCATATTTAAATTGGATTATTTGTTTTTTTGTGTGTTGAGTTGTAAGTTCTTTATATTTTGGATATTTATTGGATATCTTATTTGCAAATATCTTCTCTCATTCAGTAGGTTGTCTTAGTTTTGTTGACTGTTTCCTATGCTGTACAGAACTTTTTTGTTTTGATGTAGTCCCGATAGTTTTGTTGTTGTTTGTTTGTTTTTTAGAGAGGAAGGGGGGAGGGGCAAAGGAAGAGAATTTTAAGCAGGCTCTACGCCCAGTGCAAAGCCTGAAGAAGGGTTCAATCTCATTACCCTGAGATCATGACCTGAGCCGAAATAAGAGTCGGATGCTTAACCGACTGAGCCACTTAGGCGCTCCCCAGTAGTTTATTTTTGCTTTTGTTTCCCTTGCCTCAGGAGATATATCTAGAAAAATGTTGCTGTGGCTAATGTCACAGAAATCACTGACCTTTTTCCTTCTGCTTTGTAAGTGTAGTAAAGCTCTAGAGCCTCTTCTGACTTCCTTGTTATTTCCTTCCTTTCATAACTAAACTCTAGAAGACTTGACTTCATGTCTTGTTTGCATTTTCTCTCCATCAATTCCTCTTTCATCTACTGCATAGTATTACTTTCACTGAAAAATTACCTCTCTGATCATGACCAATGACCATCACAGACAAATAAAATGTATCTCCTTAATTTTCATCTTTTTTAGCCATTCTGCTGCACCTGTCACAGTTGATTAGATCCACGTTCTTGAAATTCTTTCTACTTTGGCTTTCATAACACTCTTTTTCTCCCACCTCACTGACCATTCTTCTCTTTTAATGAAGCCTCTTGCACAGAGTGGCTTTAAGCACTGTCCTTGGCCTTTGCATTTCACACTTTATCCTTACTCCTGGGAGAGTGCATTCACTCTCTCAGGTTCAACTGCAACCCTCCTGCTAAAGATTCTAAATCTGCATTCCAGCTCTGACCTTCCTCTGGGTTTTTTTTTTAGGTCCTAGTTAGTTGCTATCAGGACATCCATTTAACGATGTTGTTATCAGTTTGAAATTTAACTTGTTAAGTAAATACACATCTGGGGTGCCTGGCTGGCTCAGTTGGTAGATTATGTGACTCTTGATCTCCGGGGGGTGAGTTCAAGCCCCAAGTTGGGCATAGAGCTCCCTAAAATATAATAAATAGGGGCGCCTTGGGGCGCCTGGGTGGCTCAGTCGTTAAGCGTCTGCCTTCGGCTCAGGTCCTGATCCCAGGGTCCTGGGATCGAGTCCCGCGTCAGGCTCCCTGCTCCACGGGAAGCCTGTTTCTCCCTCCCCCTCTCCCCCTGCTTGTGATCCTGCTCTCACTGTGTCTCTCTGTCAAATAAATAAATAAAATCTTTAAAAAAAAAAAGGGGGGGGGCGCCTGGGTGGCTTAGTCGTTAAGCGTCTGCCTTTGGCTCAGGTCATGGTCCCGGGGTCCTGGGATCAAGCCCTGCATCAGGCTCCCTGCTCTGCGGGAGGCCTGCTTCTCCCTCTCCCACTCCCCCTGCTTGTGTTCCCTCCCTCTTTGTGTCTCTCTCTGTCAAATAAATAAATAAATAAAATCTTAAAAGAAAAAAATACATACGTACCTACACATCTTCCCTAACATGGTGGTGCCTCCTCTCAATGTCCTCGTTTCCTTTTTTTTTTTTTTTAGAATTTATTTATTTGAGAGAGAGAGTGTGTGTGCACATGTGCACATGTCAGCAGGGGGTGGGCGGGAGGGAGAGAGGGAGAGAATCTCAGGCGAGTTCCCCACTGAGCACAGAACCCGATGTGGGGGCAATCCCACAACCCATGAGGTCATGACCTGAGCCGAAACCAAGAACCGGGCGCCCAACCAACTAGGCCACCTCAACTTTCTCATTTCTATCATTCTGTCAATGGTACCATCTGCTGACCCTCAGGTTGATAAATCTTAGCCAATATTTCTGTCCCCCATATTTATTAAGTAAAGAAATATTATCAGGTCTTCCTTCAGGATGTTGAAACTTCATATCCACAACCCTCATTCTCAACTCACTTCAGGATTGAAGAGTCTGCTAATAATCTCTAACTCTTCCACTAGGTATCTAAGACAGGGGTCAGCAAATTGCAGCCCATAGGCTGGCTGGCCTGCCATCTGTTTTTGTATGGCCCGTGACCTAAGACTGGCTTTTATATTTCTTAATGTAAGTGTTAAATATAATATCTGATGACATTTCTGTGTCCATAAATAAAGTTTTATTGGAACACAGTTGTGCTCATTATGTATTGTCATGTTTATGTATTGTCCGTGGCTGTTTTGTGCTACAATGGCAGAGCTGAGTAGTTGTGACAGCAGCCACATGACTTGCAAAGCCAGAATTACTTACTGTCTGGTCCTTTATGTAAAGGAAAAGGTTTGCTGACCCCTACACTAGAAGTTTCCTTAACATGGTTTTCAAAGTCCTATGTCAGCTTTCCATACCTTTGCTCTGACCTCGCACATGCACCTTGTAAATTCCTGTAATGTTTGTTTTTCCTTTCATCTCTCACGTCTTCTTTCCACCCTACCAATTCCTTCTGTACATTGCCCAAGGCTCAGTTGGAGGTTTTTCTTCTGTAAGACCCCTTTCTCATATGATTTCATTCTGTTATCTTTCCATTATTTTAAACTATCGCCTCAAGAATTTTTGTCTGCACCATATTTTTAGGCACTTGTATTTTGCTTTGTTCCTTAAACATTCCATTCTCACATATGCTATAAGCTCCTTGCATATAGGGACTTTGTCTTCCCTTCATTTGAGTACTTAGTGGTGGCAATCCATTTTGGTGACTCATCCTTCAGCATGGCCTTGCATACAGAGAATTTTTAGAAACTTTTTTTTTCAACTTGTTTTTTTTTCTCTAGTGGGGATGTATGTAGCTAATGAAATTTGTGCTTTGTTTTATTTTTAATCCAACTTATCCAGCATTTAAGTTGTTATCTGGTTATTAAATATTATAATGTGAAAGATTCCTTTATTACCTGCTGACTCTCCTTTCTTTCCTTGTCCTTTCATTTCAATGTCTTAGAGCTTAAGTGGATATAGGAGCCAGTACAATTAAGTCAGCAGGAATGTCCACAGAAACCAAATAAGAGTTATTTGAATACCCATTGTGCTACACTGCACTGTACCAGATTTATATAGACAGGTTAATTAAAAAAAAAAACACCAATTGTTGCTCTGAATGTGACGTTCTAAAATGGACATAGTTAGAGGCACCTGAGTGGCTCAGTCAGTTAAGTGTCTGTTGATTTCAGCTCGGGTCATGATCTCAGGGTTGTGAGATTGAGCCCCGAGTCGGGCTCTGTGCTGGGCATGGAGCCTGCTTAAGATTTTCTCCCTCTCTCTCTGCCCCTCCCCCCTCAAAAAATAATAATAATTAAAAATAAATAAATAAAATGGACATACTTAGGGTTTTTTTTAAGCTTTATTTATTTGAGAGAGAGTGTGTGTGTGAGAGAGAGCACGAGCAGGGGAGGGGGCAGAGAAGAGGGAGAAACAGACTCCTTGCTGAGCAGGGAGCCCCACTCCGGGTTTGATCCCAGGACCCTGAGATCATGACCTGAGCCGAAGGCAGATGCTTAACCGACTGAGCCACCCAGGCACCCCAAACGTAGTTAGGTTAATACACAAAGTAGAAAAGCAGAAAGAAATTGAGGAACAAAATTATAGAGATGGTAGAATCATGATTTAGGGTGGGGGGAGGGGCAAAGGGAGAGGGAGAGAGAGAATCTTAAACAGGCTCCACACCCAGCACAGAGCCCGATGTAGGGCTCAATCTCGAACCCTGAGATCATGACCTGAACCAAAATCAAGAGTCAGACTCTTAACTGACTGAGCCATTCAGGCACCCTGAATCATGATTTTTTATGTCAACACAAATATGAAAATATATTTATCATTAAAAGCTAGCAGAGTTGTATATTATCCCCAGTCTAAAGCCAGTTCATGAGAGTAATAAATTGCAAATACTCTGGGTTTTTTGTTTTATTATTTATTTGACAGAGAGAGACACAGCAAGAGAGGGAACACAAGCAGGGGGAGTGGGAGAGGGAACACTGAGCAGGGAGCCCGATGCGGGGCTTGATCCCAGGACCCTGGGATCATGACCTGAGCCAAAGAAGGCAGACGCTTAGCGATTGGCCACCCAGGCACCCCTGCAAATACTCTGTTTTCTCAATAACTTTTCTAATGTATATCATAGAAGCTTTTATATGTATACATGCCTCTTTGTAGACTTGAATTTATTGTGTCTTAGAAATTTGTTATTAAATTTAGGGGGAAGTCCCCCAAGTTCCATTTCAAGCCATTGCATTTTTTTCAAGATTGGGAAATCAGGATGGGGGTCCAGGATGGGAACACAAAATATTTCAGGAATAATCGTATCATCCAGCTGCTATTTGCGGAGCACTGACCATGTGCCAGCACTCTGTAGGTGCCTTACATACATTATGTATGTATAATCATCACAAAAATACTCCAAGTAGGCAGACAGAAGAGCACTGGGGCTCAGAAAAGGGAATCATTTTTCCAAGTTCACACAGCTGTTAAGTAGTGCAGCAGGATGAGAAATACACACACACACACACACATATTTTAAATTTCCAGTTCAGTGCTGTTTTGGAATGATGACCTGGGAATGACCATTCAAGGGGGAAGGAAGGGCTCGAGGCAGGCACAGCACTGGCAGGGGTTAAGGCCTCTTGCAAGAAAGAGTAAGTGTTGGGGGCAAGAACGTAGCCATTGTCATTTTGGTACCAGAAGGGGTACCCACCCAGTGTGCCAACCTGATGCATCTTAGTTTCTGATTTTACATATACTGAACCCAACTGGCAACCATTTGTATCTTATCTTCTACATAACTGTCTTTTTCTCACAATAGCCATGGTTCAGATTAAACTCCTTGCATGACGTTGGCTAAAAACCCTGCAAGAACAGTGAAGGCCCGGGGCGCCTGGGTGGCTCAGTCGTTAAGCATCTGCCTTCGGCTCAGGTCATGATCCCAGGGTCCTGGGATTGAGCCCCACATCAGGCTCCCTGCTCCGTGGGGAGCCTGCTTCTCCCTCTCCCACTCCCCCTGCTTCTGTTCCCTCTCTCGCTGTGTCTCTGTCAAATAAATAAATAAAATCTTTAAATAATAATAAAAAAAGAACAGTGAAGGCCCTTATTTAGGAAGGGAAAGGTTATATAAATGATTCATCCATAAACTGACACAGGACTTGCTTAGTGTTTTCCTCTAACCTTTAGTTTTAGGTTAAGCTGTGCCTTCCAGTGACTCTAATGACAGAGAAGCTGCAGATGGATTTGAGTGAAGTTCTTATAAGTAGAATACCTGGCACAGAAACCGTTTTGTTTTGTTTTGTTTTATATACACACACACACACACACACACACACACACACACACATACATACATATATATATTAGAAAGAGCAAATCAAAGACTATTCTTTATTAACCAAATGTAATGAAAATGCAGTCAGATTTATGTTTTAGTACCGCAGAGGCATCGATATTACCTGTTTCTGAAATGAGATTGCTGATTCAAAAAAAGCCCCCAAATCTCAATATATAGAAAATTCTCTTACCCACCTCCTCTTTTTTTTTTTTTTAAAGATTTTATTTATTTGACAGAGAGAGACACAGCGAGAGAGGGAACACAAGCAGGGGGAGTGGGAGAGGGAGAAGCAGGCCTCCCGCTGAGCAGGGAGCCCGATGCGGGGCTCGATCCCAGGACCCCGGGATCATGACCTGAGCCAAAGGCAGCTGCTTAACCGACTGAGCCACCCAGGCGCCCCTCCTCCTCTTTTTTTTAATTGTGATGTTATGATATAATTTACAGGGTAAGATGGAAATGTATCTCTTGTGGAAACTCTAAACATAAGATTCTGTCACTTAGGGGGCTTCAGGCAGAGGATTCTTTTTTCTATAATCAAGTATTTAGCAAAGACAACATGAAGCTCCTTGGACTGTTCTCAGTCGTACAATCCAACCCTCCCTTACCTTTTTTCTTTTCCTTCTAGAGTAGTTTAGTTGCTTACCTACGATGATTCAAAAGTGAGGCAGTTTGGTTTATCATTGATATTCTGGTTTCCTCTTTAATGGGGCTGGTCATGTGGGCAAAGTGGCAGCACTGAGCTATTTAAGCATGCCTTTTGAGCTTTGCCCCTCCCTCAAGGAGTTTGAGAAGTGGAGATGAGGGGCCTCAGAGGTGATTTCTCTCGGGGCTACCAGCTGTAGGATTCAGAACAGCTGGATTCCTCTTCAGAGGCTGGACGCCCAGATGCACAACTGTGAGAGCCAGGGGGCTGTGCGGCTGGGGTCACCGCAGCTTTATTCTCTGATACAGCTTTCCCCTTCCTTTCCCTGCCCCACCCCCAAAGCGTCAGTGATATAATAGTGTGAGGTTGGTGACATGTTGAGGGCTGTCGGCATATTCCTTACTTAGGAGTCTTACTCTGAATGCATCTGTAAGAAAATTATAGGGAGGGTAGAATCGTGATTCTTTATGTCAACAAAAAGTGGTTATCAGTTAAAAAAATAAACACTAGATTGAAAGTAGCAATAACTGGATTCTGCCGTCTCCCTCTGACCTTGAAAAAGATCTATAACTCGTCAGCATGTCTCTTCGGTGGACCTGGGGTAATATGTGTTTCCTAGAGCTTCTGTGTGGTTGAGATAACCTGCGGGAAGTGTTCTGAACTCCTTAAGGAATGATGTCAAGGAGACAAAAGGCAATGACTGTTATTACTGCAAAGATAGTGAGGAGGCAAAGACAGATCTGCATTTTCTTCCTTAATCTTCTCATCTTTCCAGATGCTTGTGGGTCCTTTTGAGTCCCCCTCTCTGTTCCTCAGGTTGGAGTGGCGGGGGGTTCCATGCTTGGGTGCAGAAAGAATGCCTTCTACCCCCTGACACTGTCTTCAGCAGGAAGGCCTGTGTAGGCACCACCCTCTGGGTCAGGGGTGAGTGGGACCCCCAGCGCCCTGGGAGAGCACGGGATCCGCAGATAGAAGAAGGCATCTCTCCTCTGCAGGCCCAGGCTAGGCAGCCATGGACGGTGTGCTCCTGCACGGCTTGCCTACTCCTCCTTCACACAGCCCACTGCCTGGTGGCCAGGCTCCTCTGGTCGCCCTCCATGACACAGGGAAGTGAATCCAAAGAGGCCAGTGCTTCCTACCCGCCTTGAGTCGGGCCGACTGGGGACACCTTTCGGAGCAGTCCGGCAGTGTGAGCCCAGTTGTTCCTGTGGCCATCAGCCATGTCCTTCAGCGCCACCATCCTCTTCTCCCCTCCCGGTGGCAGCGAGACCAGATGCTGCTGCTGCACCTGCAAAAGCGAGACCAGTGCGAGCAGCACGGGCTCCCAGGGCGGGAACCCTCCTGCCAGCACCCCCATCACGGTGACCGGACATGGCCTGGCCGTTCAGAGTTCAGAGCAGCTCCTGCACATTATCTACCAGCGGGTGGAGAAGGCCGTGGGCCTGGCCGAGGCCGCTCTGGGGCTCGCCCGGGCCAACAACGAATTGCTCAAACGTCTCCAGGAGGAGGTGGGTGAGCTGAGGCAAGGGAAAGCCTCAACCCCGGATGAAGACGGGGACGGCCGGGCGCACGGCTCCCCGCCCGAGGAGCCGGGGCCTCTCAAGGAGAGCCCTGGGGAGGCCTGCAAGGCGGCGGCCGCGGCGGAAGAGGAGTGTGACAGCGTGGGCAGCGGCATGCAGGTGGTGATTGAGGAGCTGTGGCAGGTGGGAGCCGCCTCGGCCGTGGGGCCCGGGCCCTTGGGCTTCCCGGCGGCGCAGAGAGACGCGCGGCTCCCGGGGTGCGCCCTGGCGGCCGGCGAGGCGGCCCCGCTGCTCAATCCCGTGAGTATGGCCGCAGAGCAGGACGCGAGTGCCGTGGGGTGGCTCCCGTGGGCTTTTCCGGGCCTGTCCCTCTTCCTTCTCCCTCCCTCTGGTTCCTTTCCAGCCTTCAGCCTTGCTTTTTGGTGTTCCTTGTGCGGAAACAGGACCGCACCAGGCGTCCTTTGCCGGCAGGGATAGGCAGCCCTCGCCCGCTTTGCCCGCTTTCCCCTGAACCGCAGCCTCCGTGGCAGGAGCTCGGGTCTGGTGTGCGGGGTGCCGGCCGTGGCCGCCCCCCCCCCCCCAGGAGCTCTGCGTGCCACCTTCCCGTCCGCAGCTGGCTCCGCTGCTCCGGGGGCTCTGCTTCTCCCAGCTAGGAGGCCTGCGGTGCACAGACGGCTCATTCATATTTTATCACGGGCCCTCCGCCTGCCAAGAGCAATTCAGTACAGAGAGAGATGGGAATGTGGGGGGGAGAGAGACAGAGGTGGAGAGAGAGGGAGAGCCGGAGAGGGACAGAGGGAGGGGCGGGGAGGGAGGAGACGGAAGGAAGGAGAGAGCGAGAGGCCAAAGGGAACGGAAAGACAGGTGTAGGGAGGGAAGGAGGCAGGTGGAGATGAAGGGTTGAGGAAGGAGGAAAAGTGAAAAGAGAGCATAGAGGAAAGGCGAATCTAAATGGCAAGAGACTTCACGCGCACAAGAGAACGTGAGGAAAGGTGGGAAGGAGGTAGAGGGAAGGGAAAAACGTGAGGACAAGAAGTGGACGGCTGGGAGTTCCTGGGAAGAGAGACACGTCGGGAGAAGGAGGGAAGCAAGCACGCCTATTTTGTGAGCAGGAAAAGACACAGAAGTACACTGTGCTATTTCAGTTTCTTTACTGCTCAGGGCCATCTGAGCAGGAAAACCCTGGCTGAGTGGAGTAAAAACTGCAGAGCGTGGCACATGGAAGTACGGAAAGGAGATGGAGCAACTAGGGAGATCATAGAGATGGGAAAGTAACAGATGTGTCACCACTTGAGAGACAGTGGGAGGTCTGTCAGCTCTCCTCCCCCATGCTCTCCCCCCCCCCCTCACTTTCCTCCTCCCTCCACAGGCACAAGGCCCAGACACCCAGGAAAGAGAAAAGGAGCAGAACACACAGGGGAGATGGGAGGGAGGAAACTCCCAGCCCATCTGCTAGATCTGAGAAATGAATGTAGAAACCCCCTGTCCCCTTCCAGTGTCACGCTGCAGCTGGTCACTGCTCCCTGAAGGCCTAGCCATGTGGTGGGTGGTGGCCACTGCTGCTTGCCCCACTCTGCCCAGCCAGGACTCTGGGGGGTGGGGGGGGAGGGTTTGGGGCTGCCGGGAGGTGGGAGGAGGGGGGCGGCGGGCAGTACCAGGTACCAGGCCAGGCAATGCCCTGAGCTTTGGTTCTGTCAGGCAGGGAAGCCTTCCAAGCCGACAGGATGGAATTAGATTTCACAGCGTAGAAAGCAGCTCACAGGTCTATAAATCTCAGCCTCCTCCCCCGCTTCTGTGTTTTTTTTTCCCCCTTCTTTCCCTGTTTTGTTTTCTTGGCTGCAGAAATCCCCCCTCCTTTCTTCCCTCTCTGTCTCCTTCCTCCCTCCTTCCTTTCCCTGCCCTGTATGTCCTTGAATGAGGGCACAGGCAGCAAGTGGATGTCAGGACGGTGACAGTAGGATGCGGCCAGGACAGAATCAAGGTGAGGGCACAGAGAGGTCCTGCGAAGGGAATGGGGTGGGGTGGGGTGAGGCAGTTGGTGCCAGCCTCTCTAGAAATTTCTGACTTTATATCTCCCTTCTTTGCTCCCATTTTTCTCCTGTTTGTTGTTACCATTTTATTTTCTTGTTCCTTCTCTTGCTTGGTGTTCCTTTCTTACCATCACTTCCTCCCCCAATCCCTTTTAGACAAAATACTTGCCTGGCTAGTGTTCTTATACCCAAGAGCAAATCACAGATGATTCCTCACAAATAGAGCGTCAAAACAATCCTTGTCCTTGTAATCAGTCCTGTGGGTAACGATTCAACCCGAGAGGCCCTGTATATCCAAGAAGTATTTGCCAACACTCCCGTAGGAGTCCCAGAGAAACAAGCTATTGACCATTAAGACTGTGCTGGATTCCCCCTGCTTTCTACTCTCTGTTCACTATCCTTGGCCAAAGAATGATGGTTGACCAGGTTCCCCTAAGCCTGGATGGCTAATAGGCTATTCTTTTTTATGTTCTTAGCTGGTGGATGATTATGTGGCCTCTGAGGGTGCAGTACAGCGGGTGCTGGTCCCTGCTTATGCCAAGCAGCTCTCACCAGCCACACAACTGGCTATCCAGCGGGCAACCTCAGAGACAGGGCCAGAAAATGGAAGCAAGCTGCCACCACCCCGCCCCGAGGACATGCTCAGTGCTGCTGCTGTGCTGGATGGTGCCTTGGAAGAGTCAGGCCCCGGGGGAACAGGGGAGCTGAGACACTCTCTAGGGTTTACCGCTTCCCCATGCAGGACCAGAGGGAGTGGGCAGAAGAACTCCAGGCGCAAGCGGGATCTGGTACTCTCCGTGAGTGAGCTCAATTCTATACATTTTTCTTCAGTCTGGAGAGAGAAGTGAAGAATGAAGTGTGGGTTGATTTTAAACATCCCATATTGAATGAATGGTATCCTGAATCCTACTGGAATGGGAGGGGCAAGAAGGAGACAGATTGGTCCATAGCCCTAGGGATAGGCAGACCCCCTGCTAATTGGGGAACTTTTTAAAGGCTTTTCCAAATAGATTGAAATCTTCTGTTTAAAGAAAAGAGAATTGTATCATATCTTCTCCCCGTGAGCTAATAGTCCTGATGGGAAGATCTTTAAGGGATTGATCAGACTGACCACTGAAGGATAGCACTGGGGTAGCCTGCAGATGACCAGTGTTCAGGGTAAGCAGCAAGGGGCCCCTTGGCAGAATGGCCAAGGTATGCTGAGGTAGTCCCAAACTCCAGAGGCGCAGAGGGCCCCTAGACACTCAGCTCAGTTATAAAGGTTTGGCGAGCCTAGGGATTCTAAGAGCTCTTGGCAGGGAAGGTACTGGGCTGAACCAGTTCTGCCTGAAACTTGGAGTGGCTTGGAGCCTCAGGAGCATCCCTAAACATCCTCCAGTGCACAGGGCAGCCGCCCACAATGATTCGACCTAAAACGTCCATAGTGCCAGGGTTGAGAAACCCTGCTCTAGGGTGACCATAGTCCTTTGGATCACCTCTGTGTCCCCAAACATCTTTCTGATAACCGTCGGGGTGTTCTTTGGCTAGATCCTGTTCATATGGACTGTAAGGCATTTCCCTTCTCTGGCTCATGGCTGGTAGAGTCACTGGAGAGTTCTGGATAGGAAGGGAGCTCACCATTCACACCCACCCAAAATCTCGTCACAGTCTAGCCCTTTTCCTCTTGTCACAGTCTTAGTAAAGGTTGAAGCCTGCCAGGTACCGTGCGTACCTCCTTCATCTTCACTGGAGATTGATTCTTCTTTCATTACTTCTTGCTTCTTTTTCCCTTTTCTAAGGGCTCCTGACTCTTACCCTCCCTTTCATTTGATTTGTTTTTACATTGAAGGGTTCTTTCCTTCCCTGGGAAGGAAGACACCATTCATAATCAGAATCAACTGGTTTCTAACCTTCATTTTCAATTTTGGTTATATTCAGGGATAGCTCACTTATCAAAAACGGAATGGATTTAGTTTTTCTGTCAGAAACTTCTGGCCCAAGAGGGCCACTCTCACTGCCAGTGACAGAAATGGAGGCATATACTTAGAAATGCACTGCAAGGGATTTCCCAAAACTTCATAATGTTTAAATCATGAATAAATGTGTGATAATTACAATTTGCATAAAAATGGGACTTTTGACCACTCCCTGTTCTTCTGCCTACGGCCTCCAGTGAGAGGTCTGGGGTTGAGGCCTGGCTGCTGCCTGCCCTTTGGAGAGCCTGGTGGAACTGAGGACCTTACAGGAGGACAGTGGGCTCACCCCTCCTGCTCTCTGTTGCAGTTGCTTGAAAAGGCTCTGAGGACCAGTCAGGGAATTTTGCTGCCCATCACAGAGGAAGGTTTCAGATGTTCTTGTGCCAGACTGTGGTTTCGAGGGAGACGGTTAGCTGCAGGCCTTTAGCTCTGGGAAGGAATCAGAGAGGCATCCCTCCAGTCTGCTCAGGCCGCTGTGGATTGCTGCTGGGGATCCAGAAAGGGGAACCACTGATTTCTTGGAATGCGGCTGATCCCAGCCACCCCTTGGGGAAATGTATTTATTTTTAGCTCACTCAGGAGGTGGGTGAGCCAGCAGCCTTTACAGTCTTAACACTTATTATTGTCTTAGAGTATTTTCCCTTTCCACTTCAAGCCTGGTTTGATTTTTATCAGCTGATTTCTTCCAAGCCACTTGAATTGGAAGCGGTGCAACTCCTCTTTTTTCTTTCTTTCTTTTCTTTCTTTCTTCCACTTTTTTTTTTTTTTTTTTTTGCCAACACTTTCAGATTCTTTCTGAAGCATTCACCCATCCCTTGTGATTCCTTAAATTGGGACTTCTAAGAGGTAAAATAACGATATCAAATATGAAGCTAATTTCGTAACAGTCCTTTTTATAGAGTGGAGACCCTAACCATAAAAAGTTGACAGTACTTTCCTAAACTGATATGGTCAGTCAGTCATAGAGGCAGAAGGGTAAATTGGGGATTTCTCAATTGAAGCTGAAGTCCTGAGATCAGGATATGAGTCCATCGGTTTGGGACTGGGAATTTCCACTGACTGAGGGAGCTTGGGATGAAAATACCATCAGAAACACCGGAACTAAATTTAATCGGAAGAAATGTAAAATCCTGCATCAAAGTTTAAAAAACAAAACAGTTGCAGAATGGCCGAGATAGTAATCCGTATGAAAAATGGACTTGAGTTGACTGTAAGCTCACTAGGAATGACAACTGTGACCTTAGGAATAGGGGTGGGGTTGCTAAGAAAGGTAATACCATCTTGGGTTTCATTCCTAGAAGTGTAGCGTGCCACTCGGGGAAGTAATGCTCCCTTCGGCCAGGTCTCCACTGATGCATTAGATTCGGTTCCCACTGCCACGTTGTCCAAGGGACACTGGCAAGCCAGGGAGCCTGATGGTTTCAAGAGGCGTCTGTCTGGAAATTGTGTCATAAGGAATGGTTGAAGGACTTGGGGATATTTAGACTGGATAGAAGACTTAGAAAATACATGAGAGTCTTCAAAGATTTTAGGTGCTGTTAGGGGCAAAACTGGCCAGATTTTGGAGTCTAAGGCAACACTTTTTAACAATCAACAGTAAAAAAGCTGACTCGAAAAAGAGTAGTGAGAACCCATTCTTAAAGGTATGTGAGCAAAGCTGAAAACCTGTTGAATGTTGTGAAAAGGAGGTTGAGTGATAGCGTCTTCAAGGTCCTTTGCATTTCACATTTCTGTTATTTTAGGTTTGTGTTTTTCAGACCATGCTGTGTGTACCCTTGAGATTTGTGGTAATGTGCAAAGGAATATACTTAGGACATTTTCCTGGGTCATCGATTTTACTAGGAGATTAAGAAGACATTTTTTAAACATTTTATTTTATTTAAATTCAATTAATTAACATATAGTGTAGTGTTAGTTTCAGAGGTAGAGTTCAGTGACTCATCAGTTGCATATAACAGCCAGTGCTCATTACAAGAAGACATTTTTAGATTAAAAGAAATACAGATATATTGTAAAGAGTAGCGGCCCTCAAGAAATGTCCACTTGCAGTAGTCCTGGTGTATATTTGCTCTCTCCTGGCTATTAGGAAGGAGTATGTTTGTGAAAATGTCTGAGACCTTCTGCCCTAGTGATCATATTCCCTAGAAAAAGAAGTAAGACCAGGGATGATCCTGGAGTCTCCATACAAATTAAATGAAAAGGACCACAAAAGGGAGGACATTCAAAATACTGACTTGGATAAGCTCTCTGGCTAAGAAGGGGCATGAACAGAGATGGTGCCCAGACTATGGGAAGGATTCAGGCAGAGAACCCCATAGGGACAATGCTTAGGGAATAGAGGAAGGTGTTATCATATCCACTCCCGGCTTGAATCTGTTTTTGTTTTTTTCCCCTAGAAATTGGTCCACAATGTGCATAACCACATCACCAATGACAAGAGATTCAATGGGTCTGAAAGGTATGATCCTCTTGAGGGAAAAGAATCACAAGGTACTCTGCCAACGAGAGGGAAGCACAGGGCTTCTCCAATACAATAATGAGGCTAAGGCTTTGCCCTCACCATTGTCCCTTGCCTCCTGTCCTTGGCCACGGGGGAGTTTGCCACAAAGTTGATTCGTGCCAGGAATCTCTGTCTGGCTTTTAATATGCTGATTGCCTTGTTCATGATCTTCTTTGTGGCAGCATCAAGTCCTCTTGGAATATTTCAGTAGTGAAGTTCCTTCTGGAAAAGCTCAAGCAGGAGCTGGTGACCAGTCCCCACAACTACACTGATAAGGAGCTGAAAGGTGAGAAAAACGGAATTAACTTCCATCTCATTCTTTTTCCACTCGCTGTTCTTGGTCAGAGAAGAGGCATAATGGAGATGATTTAGGTGGTTTTGAAAATAGTGGACTTAAAAATTTTTTTTGGCTATTCTCACATCTTCGCAGGATTGTTTCTTTTTCTTTTCTTCTTTTCTTTCTTTCTTTCTTTCGGGAGATTGAGCAGGGGTTTGGGTGGGGGGGAGGGAGAGAATCCCAAACAGACTCTGCGCTGAGCACGGAGCCCAACACAGCTTGATCCCAGGACCCCGAGAGCACGACCCAAGCTGAAATCAAGTCAGAAGGTCAACCGACTGAGCCACCCAAGCACCCCTTCTTTTTTTTTTAAAGATTTATTTATTCTAGAGAAAGAGAGAGTGTAAGTGAGGGCAGGGGCAGAGGGAGAGAGAAAATCTCAAGCAAACTCCCTGCTGAGCATAGAGCTGACTCAGGGCTCAATCTCAAGACCCTGAGATCATGACCTGAGCCGAAATCGCTCAACCAACTGAGCCACCCAGGCGCCCCAGGATTGTTTCTAATTGCCTTTTTTTTAATTCCCCTATCCCACTTGAAATGAAAATGGGAGAAGGAAAGGGCTAACACCAGCAGGCATGATGTTTCCGCAGGGCCTGAATCTAGGGTGTTAGGAAAAGGAAGTCAGAATCCAGGCCTGCCCTTTTGTCCCTAAATATTACCTCCTGGGTTTTCTACTTTCCTTACTCTTCTATTATTTGCCCATAGCTAACCCTGAAGCATTAAGAAAGCTTCTGCTGAAAACGCGCTGGTAATCCACTACCAGCAGAGTAGAATGGGAGTGGGTTTAATGGAGCCCAGGTCCGGGGAGGGAGCTACAGAAGCTTGGACTTGTTGTGTGCCAGTGGGAGATATGGGGGGAGTCAGTCTGGACAGGGAGGTGAGCAAAGAGAGCCAAACCAAAGAGGAGTAAATAGATGCTTATGGGTCTGTGAGAAAGCCCACCATCTAGAGTGATGCTCACCTCCCAGCCAGTAGTGTTAGGGCAGAAAAAAAGGGCTGAGCACCTGCTCTCTGCCCCCTCCCTTTTCCCTCCTCAGGAGCCTGTGTAGCCTACTTCCTCACTAAGAGGCGTGAGTACCGCAACTCCCTGAACCCCTTTAAAGGCCTGAAGGAAAAAGAGGAGAAGAAGCTTCGAAGTCGCCGATACCGGGTAGGTTTCTAGGCCTTCCTTTCAAGATGCTAAACACTAAACCCTACTAAGCTCCAGTGGGAAGGGCCAGTGGACGTGGCATCTGAGAATAGGGCTGAGAGCCAGGAATGTTGGCAGATAGAGGAGGAGGAGCGGGAGCCGGTTCTAAGATGACTTGGGGGCTAGGTTCTCTCAGACACAGATTTTACACAGCCTTCTTCCTACGAGAACCTGCTCCCCAAATCTAATGCATAGTTTGTTTCTCTTCCTATCTCTGCCCTGGGCCCCTACCTTAGCTTTTTGCCAACCGATCCAGCATCATGAGGCATTTTGGACCTGAGGACCAACGCCTGTGGAAGGATGTGACAGAAGAGCTGATGTCAGATGAAGAGGACAGTCTTAATGAGCCAGGTGTCTGGGTGGCCCGGCCTCCCCGGTTCCGGGCCCAGCGCCTCACAGAGCTCTGCTACCACCTGGATGCCAACTCTAAGCATGGCACTAAAGCCAACCGTGTGTATGGGCCTCCCTCAGACCGATTACCTTCTGCTGAGGCCCAGCTCCTTCCACCAGAACTTTATAATCCTAATTTTCAAGAAGAGGAAGACGAGGGAGGTGATGAGAATGGACCTGTCTCTCCATCCTTTGACCAACCCCACAAAACCTGCTGTCCTGACTTGAACTCATTCATTGAAATCAAGGTGGAAAAGGATGAATGAAATCTATAACCAAGAATAACTCTGGCATCTGCCACTCCCCATGTCCCAGGGATGGGTGGCCATGGGGCTTCCCAGATTAACAAGGTGTCCTCTGCAGTCTGAGAAAGCAAATCTGTCTCTCTTCTTACCACAGTCCCCAACGGAAGTGGAAGGTGGCAGCTGTGGTGGGGTAAAAAGACTTACCTAGAAGGGGGACCTCCCCGGCTCCCTGTGAATGGCAAGCCAGAAAATGCTTATTTCTAAGCATAAATAGTGCCTCGGGGCGCCTGGGCTGAGGAAAGGAGGAGGATGGGTCTAAGAAACATGAGGCCTTTGTGACATATGCCCCAGTCTCAGAGTTGGTTTTTTTCTGGTTTCACGCAAAGCCCTGGGGAAGCAGCCCTGGTTGCACCTTCTGCTTCACCCTGACTGCTGGTCTGGCTCTGCAGTGGCCGCCCCACAGGACCAGTCCAGGGTCCTACTGCCCCCTGGTGGGCAGTTTCAGTCATGGGCTTGCGTCTTCTGAGCAGAGCACCGCTCCATTATTTGGGAATTGGGATACAGATATAATAGCTATTGTTTATTGAATTATGTAAGGCAGATTTTATTATTCCCATCTAACACATGAAGAAATTAAAGCTTAAAGAGTTCCCATGTCTCACTGGCAGCTGCTGTCCCACTGTGTGACCCAGCAGTATATGGGGCTTTGTAGCTATTTCTTAGTCCTGTCAGCCAAGCTGTATTTGGAGGAAGGGGTGTGTGTGTGTGTGTGTGTGTGTGTGTGTGTGCGTGCGCACGCGGGTGCACACACTCACGCACATGCACCCACACACACTTGCATACAAACTTTGTGCCTGATGAATGGGTTGTGAATTAAAAACGGCTTTCTGTTCAGTCATACAACAAATACTAACTACTTACTAGGTGTCAGGTACTGTGTTAGGTGCTGTGGGTACACTGTTGATCAGGTGAGGTGCTGATTAGAGGTTTGGTTATCTAATCAGGAAGCCAAGCAGTTAAGTCGACAGTGAACAGAACTGCCGTGGGGGTGATGATAGGGGGGTGTAAGGTGCCTCGGCAGCAGACAGCAGGGGTGGCTGACCTACTCTGGTGGTCTGGAAAGGCTTCTCAGACAGTGGTGCTTAAACTGGTACCTGAAAGATGGGGAGGCGTTAACCAGAAGGGAAGGGGAGGCCGGGAGTGTTCCAAACAAGGGAATAGCAAGGACGAAAGTCCAGAGGCAAGAGAGAGCACAGAGGAGTTGCCATCCTCCTGCAGAACAGTTTGAGGAAGGGATGGTGCGGAGAGAAGCTGGAGAGACACCGAGACCTCGTCAAGTATCTTAAATAATAGAGACTTTAGTTCGAAGGCAGTGAGAAATCGTTCAAAGGCGGTGAGCAGGGAAATGAGGTCATCAGTTTTGTGTTTGAGAAGAATCGCTTGCCCTTGGTATGAGATGGACGGCAGGGAGAAAGCCAGGCCGGGGTGGGGGGGGTACTTCTGCAGTGGCCCAGGAGAGAAGAGACAGCTGGAGAGAAAACAATGGTGACAGGAGGACAGATTTGAAAGTGATTTAAGAAGCCGGACTGATAGGACTTGGTGATTGACAGGCCTTGCTGACGGGACTTGGTTGGACTTGAGGCGGAGGGAGGAGGACAGAAGGTTGATGTTCAGGTTTCTGGCTTAAGCAGCAAAGTGGTTAATGGTGCCATTTACTCAGGGGACACTGGAGGAGCCAGTTTCGGGAGGCAGGGAAGGTGAAGTCAACTGAAAGCATTGTATGCCTTTGAGACAACCAAGTGGAGATGCTAGTAGTCAGCTGAGTTTTTCAGTCCAAGAAAGTCTGGGCTAAGGGGCGCCTGGCTGGCTCAGTCAGTGGAGCATGTGACTCTTGATCTCAGGGTCATGAGTTCAAGCCCCATGTTGGGCATAGAGCTTTATTTATTTATTTTTTAAGATTTTATTTATTTATTTATTTGACAGAGAGAGACACAGAGAGAGAGGGAACACAAGCAGGGGCAGAGGGAGAGAGAGAAGCAGGCTTCCCGCTGAGCAAGGAGCCTGATGCGGGGCTCGATCCCAGGACCCTGGGATCATGACCTGAGCCGAGGCAGACGCTTAACTGAGCCACCCAGGCGCTCCTAGAGCTTACTTTAAAAAAGAAAAAGTGTCTGGGCTAGAGATAAGGATTTGGGAGCCATCTGTGTACATAGTTCATAATTCAAATCTTGAGGAGGGAGAACAGGGCGAACAGGGCCTGTGGAGCTCCTGGCTCCAGATGAGACTATGGAACAGTTACTACTGGAGCATGCCTTCATTGCATCCCTCTGCCCCTTCACTTGCCTCTGGTTCTTGTTATCCCCTGAAAATACAGGTCGTTGGTCTCAACTGTGCCCATTGCTGCCACCACCAACTCCCACATGGGCCTCCTTTAAAGGCTTCTCAACTTCTCATAAGGTTCACTCTCCCATCCTCACTCCAGCGTGGGAAAGCTTACAAATATAAGAGGCTCTGTGGATATTTTGGTTGTAAGTAGTTGGAAGGAAGAATCCAGGTTCTCCTTTCCCATCTGGAGACAGGAAAGGAGGGAGAGCCTTATGGTTAATTCTGAAGATGTCGCTCACAGCAGGTTCTGGAGGCAACCTGATAGCTCCCCTCTGTTACTAATGCTTTCAGTGCTCCCTGCTTCTAGTCTGATAGTGAACCCTCCTCTGGATCAGAGAAAAGCTGTAGGCCTGACAGGGAAACAGAGAGGCTGATTCCCCAGAGATGAGGTCAGGGAGACAATGCAGCTAGGACAAAGAAGCCAAATAGTTTGTGCCATTCCCCAAAGATATTAACCTCCTTTGCTTCCCATTCCCTAAGGCTACACTAAGATTATGAAAGGTGTTCAAAATGTTGAAATGAAAATAATATGCATGATTTGTTTGCATAAAATTTTCATACTCATTTACTATCTAAATACAAAGGAATCATTTTCCTTCCCCATTTTACCTCCTCTACCTCTTGTCCCTGATGTGCTAAAGACAAAATCAGTTGCGCTGGTATTTAATTAGGCATGTTCAGCTTCAGCCACCGTTTCTTCTTTCCTTTATTCTTCATGTTTACAGTATGGCCAACACTAGAAGCCTCCTCTTTCCCTTTTCCACCCTGATCTTTTTCACTTGCTAGCCCGTCTAAATGACATTTCTTTTCTTCCTCTTCAATACTTAACTCTTTATCACAATCTCCTGTGGGCCCACCAACGGGCGAGGCGTTCGCTAGCCCTAACACCAGGCCTCCTATTCCTATAGTCCCCTGAAATAGTTGCTAAAAATCTCTTTTCCCAACACCAGGGGGTGTCTTCTAGTCCTCTTTCTGTCCTACCCGGACGGTAGAGATGAGTCCCAACCCTCCTCCTCGTTTCTTTTGCATAGACACCAAAGCTCCTTCCCTCCCTACCGGCGCAGAGCTTTGGGTTCAAAAAGTGGTGTCCTTTTATTGCAGTTTATATGTTGGGCTCTCATTCTGTCTGGACTTGCACAAATTTGCCTTTTTCTTAGTCTGCTCATCCTTCGGGCTGCGCACCACCCACGATCCCCTCCCTTTGCTCCGGCTCCCCCTTTCTTTCGCTACCTGTCTTCCACCACCTCTCTACGCGACCTTCCTCGCCCTTCTGGGCTCTTCACATTAGCGTCTCTGAACCTCTTTATGTATCTACCTCTCTTTCTCCCTGTCCCCCTCTTTATGGATCTCTCCCTGTCTCACTACTTCTGTGCCAGTCTCTCTTCATCTCTCCCACAGTCCCCACAGTAGGAACAAAGTCACGATGTTTGCGCAGAACATGCCTCGCGTCACCCCGTCCCGGACCGCGACATTCCACCGTGCCCCTCCGCGCATTCCAACTGCAAACAAAGAGTTCCTCTCCCCCCTCCCCCACTTTTCCCGGTCCCAATTCCTGAGAGATGTAGTAGCAGCTGCCCAAACTGCCCCTCGGCCGCCTCTCGCCTCCAGTCGGCGGGTCTCCACGTCCAGGACAGTTAGCATCAGCAGCACCCACCCCCGCCGGCGTACGAGAGATCCCTGCGCAGACACCCCCGTTCCTCTCGCACACAGCGCTCCGCCCCTCCCGGAAAGTAGATCCGGCCAGGCAGACAAAAGTTTGGGAGAGAAGTTCGGTCTGTGCTGAGTGTGAGAGCGAGGGGGGCGGGGGCCGGGGAGAGTGGGGCTGCCGGGCGAGTGGACGCGTGAACAGACAGACCTGCGGACGGGACAGCCGCGGCCGTAGGCCCTTCTAGCTCCGCTTAACCCCTGATGCGCGGGGGGAAGCAGCCCCTCTCGCTGGGGGATGCTGCGGGATTCCCGGCGCCGGGCATCCGGGCCGCCGGCTAAACCCCTGTGCCTACCCCGTGCCCCCGGGGAACCGGAGTCCGGCCGCTGGGAAGGAGAAGCGGCCGCCGAGACGCTGCAGGGTGCCGGGCGGGGAGGGGGCTGGAGGCCCCAGGCCCGAGGGCATGGAGCGGTTAGGGGAGAAAGCCAGTCGCCTGCTGGAGAAGTTAAGGCTCTCGGACTCCGGCAGCGCCAAGTTCGGCCGCAGAAAGGGTGAATCTAGCCGGTCTGGGTCTGATGGGACCCCCGGGCCGGGCAAGGGGCGCCTGAGTGGGTTGGGGGTTCCTAGGAAATCAGGGCCCCGTGGAGCTACTGGGGGACCTGGGGATGAGCCGTTGGAGCCAGCCCGGGAGCAGGGCCCCCTGGACGCTGAGCGGAACCCGCGCGGCTCCTTTGAGGCGCAGCGCTACGAAGGCTCCTTTCCCGGGGGGCCGCCTCCCACCCGGGCCTTGCCTCTACCTCAGTCATTGCCCCCCGACTTTCGGCTGGAGACCACGGCCCCAGCCCTAAGCCCCCGCTCCAGTTTCGCCAGTAGCTCAGCCAGCGACGCCAGCAAGCCGTCCAGCCCCCGCGGCAGCCTGCTGCTGGACGGGGCGGGGGCAGGCGGAGCCGGAGGTAGCCGACCCTGCAGCAATCGTACCAGCGGCATCAGCATGGGCTACGACCAGCGCCACGGCAGCCCCCTGCCCGCCGGGCCCTGCCTGTTTGGCCCTCCCCTGGCTGGAGCTCCAGCGGGCTATTCCCCTGGAGGGGTGCCGTCCGCCTACCCGGAGCTCCACGCTGCCCTGGACCGACTGTGCGCTCACCGGCCCGCGGGGTTCGGCTGCCAGGAAAGCCGCCACTCATATCCCCCGGCCCTGGGCAGCCCCGGAGCTCTAGCCGGGGCCGGAGTGGGAGCGGCAGGGCCCTTGGAGAGACGCGGGGCGCAACCCGGACGACACTCAGTGACCGGCTACGGGGACTGCGCCGCGGGCGCCCGATACCAGGATGAGCTAACAGCGTTGCTGCGCCTGACGGTGGGCACGGGAGGGCGAGAAGCCGGCGCCCGCGGGGAACCCTCGGGGATTGAGCCGTCGGGTCTCGAGGAGCCGCCGGGTCCGTTCGTTCCAGAGGCCGCCCGGGCCCGGATGCGGGAGCCGGAGGCCAGAGAGGACTACTTCGGTGAGTGAGAGAAGTGGTTAGGGACGGGACGGGACCCGTCACCGCTTTCGTTCCCCACTGCCCCGACGGCCCAAATTGCCGGCGCCGGGAAGTCGGAGGCGGAGACGCGGAGCTAGAAAAGAGACAAGAGGGATTTCCCCTTCCCACCAGGTCTCAAATGGACCAGGGGTTCCTTATTCCTGCTACTCTCGACCCCCCTGATTATCTCGTGAGTCCCAGTTGAAGCTTTAGAGCCTCCGTTTTTCGTGGTAGGAGGCCTCGTCGGGAGGGGACCAAGTGGGGAGTGAGAGCATCCCCCCATCCTGCTCCCCCCTTGGCGGCGGTGCCCCTGCAGGCTTCTGCGCGCCGCGCCCCCACCCGGGCCCAAGCTCCGCCCGCAGGAATTCGGGGAATGCGCGGGTGGGGGGCGGGGCGGGCGGGCCGCGTGCGTGCCGGCTCCTGCCCGGGCGCTCCAGGTGCCCGCGGGCGGGGCCGGCCGCGCGGCGCGGGGCGGAGGGTGGGGTGCGGTGGGGCGGGGTGTGTGTGGGGGGGGTGCTGTTTGCTAACACGCGCGGAGCCGTGGCCGCGGTCGGGGAAATGGAGCCTGGGAGGGAGGGTGAAGCGCTCTGGGACGGAAAGCAGGGACCCTGCCGCCGGCTCGTCCCAGTCCTGCTGGCTTGCTGCGTGCGTGGGCATTTAAGCGGAGACCTGGTGGTGTCCGCTTCTACTTTCCCCATCCTCCGGAAGTCAGGGCAGAAGCCGTGACCACCTGGACACTAGCATCCCTAGCAGGTTAACGACCCTGTGTAACTGCCAGGAATAACCTGGCCTTCAGTTTGGGCCACAACCTGCTCAGAATTCAGGCTAGAAATGGCACGTTATTTTCTGCCGCTGTTAAGGAAACCTGGTCGCTCGCTCTCTCCCGCACGCGATTACCTTTAAGGAGTATTGATTGATTATATGTCTCAGCTACCGGGGGATATTGGGATCTTGAAGGATCTTTTTAGCTAAGACCCACAGCCACCACTTCGTTATATAAAGAAATGCTAATACGGTGGGAAGAAAAGAAATGGAAGGCCTTGGGCCTCTCCTCACCTTTCCCACCATCCATGTTCCTGCCCTGGACCCCATGCTCTAGACCTCTATGGCTAGAAATGGGGAGAGGGAGAGGAACCTAGCCAGGGAGGGCAGGTTGAGGCGGAAGTTGAGAGGTAGCAGGGCTGCAGGCCGACAGGGCCCTCCCTGCCCCGTTCAACCCCAATCCTCCCATCCTAAGAGAGGAAAACCTAGAGTACATGACGCTTTGGTCAAGGGAGACTAAGTGACCAGGTCCTTTTAGCAGTTTCCTTTTGGGGCCCATGAGAAGTGGTGGTTAAGGGCAAAGAAGTCTCTTTGGCCAAGCCATCAGAATGAAAAGGAAGAAAGGAGCTTGGACAGAGTACAATAAAATGGCAGGAAGAACCTAGGTGTGGATATGCTGGGTTAGAGGAGGCTAGGTGGACATGTCTGAGCAGTTTGCACCTGTCTTCCCATAATGTCCAAGGCTTCCCAAAGAAATGCTTCTGATGGGCCCCCCTGGCATGGCAATCTTGGCTCAGTCTTATGGGCATTTTGACCCCAGAGGTAGAAGCTTTTTCTCCCTGAGAGTCAGGTTGCCTCCTCTGACAGAATTCCCAGCCTGACTGTACCCTCCTACTCTGGCCCCTAGTTAGGGGCCCTCTTCCTTGGCTCAAGCCTTGCCAGCTGCCAGAGGGTGGGAGCAGGACAGGCCTGGGCCCATCAGTCGCTGCAGCTGCTGCACGGGCTCCCAAGCCCGTGGGCAAAGACTGGGATGGGCCCCAACAGGCAAGGAGTATGGCAGTGTGCCGAGGGGGAGAGGTGGGGCGGGGTGAGGCGGGCCCGTTGGGATCTGCTCCCCAAAGACAGGCCCTAGCCCTCACTCATGAGCCTGGAATTGGGGAGTGGAGGGAGGGAAGAACACACCCAGGAAAGGTGGGTGCCAGAGCCAGGTGTATGTATTTTAGGAGGGGGGGTGTCAGAGAAGAGCAGTTCAGCTCTATCCTTCCCGTGATAGATTTCAGGGAGACCTTAGGGATTCTGTCACCCTTCCCCCACCTTCCTGTGCAACCTCCAGTGCCTGGAACACACCCTACATTCTTAGCAGCCACCTCCCCACAGGAGTCATGCTCACATGGTCCCCTCTGCATAGGGCCCTCTGCTGAGCCATATCCGTCTTTCCATCCTTGGAAACCTAGAGGTGTGGAGCAGTAAGAAGCAGCTCGTTTTACGGATGGGGAAACTGAGGTCCCAGAGAGGCTTTCTAGGCCTCTAGGAGGCCACTGCTGGGCCATTATGGACTGGCATCTCTGACTCTTTGTCCCACACAGTGCAACGGGGGTCATACCCTTGCCTGTTAGTCTTTTCTCCCTGACAGAATCTGCACATTTGCAGGTCAAGGACCATATTTTTGACTCTCTCCCAATTTTCCACAGTATCGGGCACCATATTTTTGTCAGGCACAAAATAGATGCTCAGAAAATATCTGTTGATTAATCAGTAAACAGGGATGGGTCTGCTCAGCCAAGACCTTGCTGTATTCCATTTCTCGTTCTCCTCTCTTCCCAGGAGGGAGCCCATCAAAGGAAGTCTGGGACTGGTGGTCCTCTGGAACAATCAGGAAAGAGCAGTCAGGAAAGATCCTGAATCCCTGGTTTTGAGCTGGGGGTGTCGGGTGTGATGCTGACAACCTCTTCTCTCCCCTCAGGCACCTGTATTAAGTGCAACAAAGGCATCTATGGGCAGAGCAACGCCTGCCAGGCCCTGGACAGCCTCTACCACACCCAGTGCTTTGTCTGCTGCTCCTGTGGTGAGTGGACCCCTAGGCCTTGTGCACTGGCAGGCTGAGGCCTCAGGCACGCCCCACACGCATACACACTCTCAAGGGCCCGGGGAAAGCAGAGCTTGTGCCTCTTCGGGTCCCGCCCCCATGTGTCTGGTTGCCCACTGCTGCCCCACCTGCCCTCCTCTGGCTCTCCAGCCCCCATGGTGCGTCTGCTTTCTGGGGTCAGCCCTCCCTTCCTCCACTCAGCCTCTTTTCCTCCCCTCTGTTCCTCCCTCTTTCTTCTGCCTCCTTGCTTGCCCAGCCTGGACTCCAGCCCGGCCTCCTCGGCCTCTCCTTGGTGGGGTTTGGTCCTGGGCAGTCTGAGTTGCCTGGGGCGACAGTGAAAGACTGGAATGTGGGAAGGGTGGGGGTGGGCTGGGGGAGTGGGGAGCCCTGGGGGGCGGAGAGAGGGGGTTTTCTCTTGGCTGGTCAGAGTTCAGCCACCTCGCTGGAGTGCAGGCCACAGGGCCATGCCAAGCTGATGACATCACGCTCCAGGAATGCCCGCCACTGTTAGCTCAGGAGGCCCGCCTGGGGGGGGGGTGCTCCCAGCGGCTTCAACTCCCCAGCCCTTCCCTCACCTCCCTCATTACCCCTCCCCACTGCTTGCCCACTCTTGATTCCTTTGCTAAACCTTTAATCTCCTATCTCTGCCTGTCTGACTCCAGCACTCAGCTTTTCTCTCCCCTACTCCAGCCACCACCAGCACCCCCGCCCCCTGCCGCCCCCCACCTCTGCCTGGTTCTCTTAGGTTCCTCCATCTGTCTGTCCTGTGTATAGGGCCTCTTCTGGGTGTGCCTCTTTCCCTCTCTGTACCCGCGCTGTGTCTCATGAGTTTCTAAGTCAGCTTTTCCAAACCATTGGGCAGAGGTGGAAGAGATTTTGATCAGAAGAGGGCAGAGGAGGTGGCACACTTGCCCGTTCTCCACCCTGGGTCTCACTCCTCCCCTCTCCCTGACAATTTAGACACCCTGGAGCAGTTCCTAAGTGTTGGTCACATGCCTTGTCTGCTCACAGAAGATCCTGGATTCTCTGGGTTCCTCTAAGCTTGGGGGAGCAGTCTAGTGCAGGGGGGAAGGGAAATGACTTTGCTCCCAAGCAAAGCACTTTGTCCCCAACAGTAATGCCAATATTTCCTGACCTCTACTGAGCCTGTCCCTGGAAGAAGACAGACAGGGCTAGGAGAGCAGGATGGCTGTGCATAGGCAGAGGCCCTTCGGTTGGAAGGTCCCAGAGGGCAAGGCCTGCAACAGAGCGACCCCCACCCTGGGCATTGGATGGCACCTTGTTCAGAGCTCCTTCACCTTGCACCCCAGCCTGGGGTTGGCTTTGCTCTCCCTGGTGGCTCCGCATGCACTGGATAGGAAGGCACTCATCGAGGGAGGGCGGGATCCTAGAAAACTGTTGAGGCAGGAACTGGAGGAGCAGCGAGCAGAGGAGAGGGGAAGTTGGCAGGAATGAGACCAAAGGAAATTGGAATTGCGCCAGATGGGATTTTTGTGTAGAGAGGGAGGACACACAGCAGTGAGGAGCATGGGCACTGAAGTCCAGGTTTAAATACGTCATGCGACATTGGAGAGCAGTGACCCTGGGGCGGGGACGCCCTGTACACGGACCCTGGGATGGCTCCAGTCCCTTGTCTGCTGCTTCTAGGGCGAACTTTGCGCTGCAAGGCTTTCTACAGCGTCAATGGTTCCGTGTACTGTGAGGAAGATTATCTGGTGAGTGAGGGGTCCCCCGGGCCTGGAATGGCTCCCATGCTGGCACCCCCCCTTCTTGGCGGCTCACTGGGGTTCCACCCATCAGGTCGTTCTCTACTTGTAATATTCTCCCTTGGTCTTTTCTTTGTCCCTAGTTTTCAGGGTTTCAGGAGGCAGCTGAGAAATGCTGTGTCTGTGGTCACTTGATTTTGGAGAAGGTAAGCAAAGTGTCGTCAGCTGAGACTCTCTGAGGCTGGGGGAGCTGATGGGTAGAACCAGGGTCTAAGTGGGTACTAAGGAAAGGTGGAGGGAGGAACCCTATCACTGCATGAGTCGCTTTCCTCTCATTCTTCCCCAGAGCAACTGTTTACAGTGGCTTCCCTCTGCCGGTGGGGTCAAGTCTGGACCCCTAATCCTGCCATCCCCAAGCCTCTGTGATCTGGTCCCTGCCTTATTCTGCACGCACAGCCAAGCTAGGAGTGCGGAGTCCTGGGTCTTAATCCCCTTCCTGCTACTGGTTGGGCTCAGTTAGAACTCAGGGTTGTTGTTGGATTTTTTTTTTCCATATGAAGGAGGAATAGGATTAGATCAGTGGTCCTCAACCCTAGCAGATCACCTGGGAAGAAGTAAAGAATATGACCAGTGCCTGGGTCGTCATCAGAGATTGTGATGAAAACTTCTGCGGTGAGGCCCAGGCATTGATGGGTTTTACAAGCTCCCCCGGTGATCCTAATATGCAGCCTGGGGTGAGAACCACTGTCCTGGATGCTCTCTAAGACCGTTTTCAAGGTTTCTGCTTGTTTTTTGTTTGTTTGTTTAAGATTTTATTTATTTATTTGACAGAGAGAGAGATAGCGAGAGCAGGAACACAAGCAGGGGGAGTGGGAGAAGCAGACTTCCCGCTGAGCAGGGAGCCCGATGCGGGGCTCGATCATGGGTCCTGGGATCCTGACCTGAGCCGAAGGCAGCCGCTTAACGACTGAGCCACCCAGGCGCTCCCCCTGCCTCTGTTTTAAGAGTCCTAGGCCCCTCAGATTACATAGCATTGTTCTGGGAGGAGGGCAGGGAGTTGGATGAGGTTGGGGGGCAGTGGGGAGCACCATGGGTAGCTGGAGAACTGAGACTAGAGGGAGACTGATTGATTCTCCTCCCACCCCGTGAGCCAGATCCTGCAGGCCATGGGGAAGTCCTATCACCCAGGCTGCTTCCGATGCATCGTTTGCAACAAGTGTCTAGATGGCATCCCCTTCACAGTGGACTTCTCCAACCAGGTGTACTGTGTCACTGACTACCACAAGTGAGTCTACCCCCATGGGATGTGGTGTGGAACTGGCCTCGGGGGTTCCCCAACCTCAACTCCTCTCTCTCTGCCCTCTCTTTTTCAGAAATTATGCTCCTAAGTGTGCGGCCTGCGGCCAACCCATCCTCCCCTCAGAGGTCAGTATGTCTGGGTTCTCCTGCGGGGCAGACAGTGCCGCTGCCCCTGGGAAGGGGATGGGGACATACGGCCCGGCTTCCCGCGGGAAGCGGTGGTGCTGAGGAATGTACTCTGAAGATTCCCGTGTGACTCTGCTCTCAGGGTCACCACCCTGACCCTAACATCCGGGCCTGGACATGTCTGACAGCCTCACTGGGCCCAGGCTTCATCCCGTCTCTCCCAGTCCAGAGGAGGAGACTTCCTTTCTTTGAGGTCAGGGTCACCAGATCCCAGATGTAGGGGCTAGAAAAAGGTGGGAAGAATCCTCAGGGCTGGTAGGAAGATGTCGGCAATGATTTATGCTATGTGTGCTACACGTTTGCCTAGGGAGAGAATCCAAAAGCCAGTGAGGAACCAGACCCTACTGGATCTCCTCATCCCCAGCCTAGCTTACTTTACTTAGGCTGCCTGCCCCTTTTCCCTCCGCACAGCTCGGAGAGGTAGGTAAGGCCAGAGCTGCTGGACGGAGGGAAAACTGTGAGAGGACATGCCCTTCTGGAGGCAGCACCAAGGAAGGGGAGGGGAAAGCTCTAGGAGGACTTGCAGAGGCCATCTCAAAGCTACAGACGATTGCAGAGCGCTCTCTCTGGAGGCCCTCCGTATGATCTTCGCACTGGGGTGGGGAGGGGCCCGTAGCGGGGAGGGCAGAATCGGGGTTGTCGTGCTACGCTCATCCCACGGGGGTCTGCATCATTTCAGGGCTGTGAGGACATTGTGAGGGTGATATCCATGGACCGAGATTATCACTTTGAGTGCTACCACTGTGAGGTGAGTGCTAGGAGCCGGGACTCCTGGAGGAGAATCTGGAGCAGGGGAACGGGGCTGGGGGAAGAGGCATGACCCTGGACTGCCCGAGTCTGTAGGAGAGGTCTGAGGCATGGAAACCAGGAAGGTGCTCCGACCCGTCCCCAGTATCTCTCCCGTCCTCCCGTCCTCCAGCCAGGCTCTCTGGTCCTGGGGGTTTAGTCCTTTCTGCATCTGGCTTCCCCAGAGGCAAGACTAAACTGGGGACTCCTGGTAACCCCTGCAGATGGGAGGCCGGCTCATTATTTCTGCTGTAGCAGCGACACCTGCTGTCCCGCTGAGGTATTTTCTCGGGCTTCTCTGGGAGTCCGTCGCTTCCAACCCCACCCCCTTTCTTCCAGTCCTTAGGAGGCTGGTGTGGAGCAGGGCAGACTCCCAACATGTCCGAGGTGCCCGGGCTGAGGTGAACTAGGTGTCCTTCTTCCCTAGGACTGCCGGATGCAGCTGAGTGACGAGGAAGGCTGCTGCTGCTTCCCTCTGGATGGGCACTTGCTCTGCCACGGCTGTCACATGCAGCGGCTCAGTGCCCGACAGCCCCCTGCCAACTATATCTGAACTGCGGTCACCGCTGCTGCCTTCGCCACCCCTGACAAAGTCCTCTGGCCAGAGGGCCCCTCTGAGGCCAGCCGAGGCCAGGAACGTGCTCCCAGGTCAGGCAGAAGAGTCCTCTGGGGAGGGCCCCACGGGCCAGAGACCCAAAGATACGACATTCCAAATGGACTGTGGAGAAGGACCCTTCCGGTTGCCACGGTGGGGCGACTGGCTTGCTTCCCGCGTGCACAGCCTGTGCTGTAGCATACACTCAGGCGTGCGCAGGCAGGTTCCAGGACTTTCTAAAGGTCTGGTTTTAGTCTGTATCTCCAGTATCCGTTTATGCATAAGCCAAGCAATGTTCTGGCTTTGGATTATAGGAAGAGAGGACATTATGAACACTCCTCACTCTTTTGCACCCCTCACGTGGGTCAGATACGGGGTCAGCAGGTTCTTACCACAGTATCTTATCTCTGTATCTGGATGAAGAGGTGGAAACTGGACCTTATTCATGAGTTGTTTCTTGGTGACCTTCTCTCTAAGGACCAGGGGAGCCGCTCACCCCTGTGCTGGGAAGCGGGGGCAGCTCGGGTGGACCTGCTGCCTGTGTTGCATGTCTCTCAGGGACTCACGTGGGCCTGGGAAGGCCGGGTGGGTGCCTGTCCTGGGTTCCTCTTCTCCTCGGCTCGGGGATGTAACGAGTGGGTCTTTGGGGGTGGAGGTTCCAGGCGAGCGGTGCAGGAGGCCTCAGGCTAGGCCACGTGCCCAGGTGCGGGCGCACGGAGCCCTCCAGCCCACTGTACACACGCAGAGGCACACTCGCTCTCTCACTCCCTTCTTCTCAGGACACTGTCATCCCTGTCCCCTCACAGGAGCCCACCACTCCAGACCTGCCACCCTGCAGAGGGATCCAGGATTCCAGCCACTGCAACTCCCAAGCCCTGAGGTTCTGGGGAGCCAGAGGGGCGACACGCTTTGACCTGGCTCTAGTCCGTTTGGCTAAAATTGGTCCCTTAAAGCCAATTCATGGAACATTTACACACTTCAACTTCACTGGTTTTTTTTGGTGGGTTTTTTTTTTCAGTGCAGAAAGGATGGTTTTATTGAAAGCGCGGGGACAGGACCCGTGGGCAGAGAGAGCTGCCAAAGTTTACGTCACTTAATGACCAGTTTGCCAAAAGCTTGGTTCCATCTGGGGAACCGTTTAGGTGTTCACTTAGGTGTTCTATTATGTTTTGGGTGTTTTAAGGATTTATATCTATTCCTCCAACAGTACTTCTGAGTTATTGCCAACATAAATTTATCAAATTTGCAGCACTTTGTAAATGAGATTGTTTCCTACTTTTACGGACATCTTTTCCTATGTTACCTACTTTTCCAACATTTTTCAAAAAAGTTTAAAGTTCCTAGCAATAAATATAATTAATTGGTACAGACATTTTGTGTATCATTTTTTGTGTTTCTTAATCTAATATCCCTTTACAAATTAGATGCCTTGGAAAACGTAATGGAGCTCATATGATTTTGATGCTTTGGCCTAACTTCTGCATTCCTGCTGTTAAAAATGCCAATGTATTCTAAAAAATGAACAAGCATGTGGCATATTCAGTTGGCTAACAATTAAAGGTTACATAGACAAGAGCAATAAAAAGTGAAAGGGTGACTCTGCTAAATCCTTTTGAAATGCTGCAGATTTGATAAATATTTGAGACTAATTGTCTCTAGGTGAGTTGGTTTTAGGCAAATTAATCTGATAATCTTTGATCCTTAGTCTTCATTCTTTGTCACTAAGAGTTTCATACTGGAAATGGTGACTCCTGAGAACAGAAATTCCGCATTTAGGGGTTATTCTAAGGTGGCCGTGTCAGCCAAGCTGGGGTCGCAGAGAAGAGGCCTGTGCATGAGGGTATGATTGAGAGGAAGAGCTCACATTCATACCACTGACTGCCGGAGGGGATGCACTTTTTGGAGTGATAAATGTTCTGAAACTAGATAACCTGGTCTACAGCTGGGATTGCTTCTTCTGAATTATTATTATTATTAAATAAGTGAATACAAAGACTCTGACTGGGCAGTTTTCTCACCAGGCCGCTCCAGGACTGGGAAATCCAGGCAAGCACGTATAACTTTACATCCATCCTTTCTTTGACTCTTGGGGGTCGTGTCCGCTCCGACCCTTTGTTTCTAACTCTGATTTCAGCCTCCCATCTGTTGCTGACTGGCTGATTCCTTTCTGGGTCTATGCTCATCTGTGCCAGCCCTGGGGCTTCCCAAGACTTCTTGACACTGGGGCTACTCTCTCCTTCTTTCCCGAGGAAAAACAAGTGCTAACATCTGATGAGGACAGGCCCAGGGAAGGCAGGCCGTGGCAGTCTCCCAAGTGTGCCCTGCATTGCAAAAGTTTGCCTTCTTCATGTTCGCTGGGAGACTGCTCATCTTTAGTCGTTCTGTTTCATATCTACAGCTGATAGATTCCTGGGGCACTGCAAAGGATACAGCAATAAGCAGACCTTGTTTGGCCAACTAACCACCTGATTTTCATCAGCAGCCACTAGGCCTGAGATGGGGAAAGGGGGAAATGGAAGAATTACAGATCCATTTTGTGTCTCTAGATGAGAATCACAGTATAGGGGCCGACTTCGGCAGTTTGCTCTGGTCAGCCCCGTTCACCACAGGCCTGAATATGGTTTGTGAAGAATAAGGCTGGTGGTGGTTCTCTCTCTGCCTCACTCCTTAGAGACCCGTTTCCCCCTTCACCACCTGGAGCTCTCTAGGCCAGGGAGATGGTAAGATTCCATTTGTAATCAGGCTGGAGACTGTCCTCAGTCGAGAAAGTAGAGAAAGCTATTTTCAGGCACGTAAAGCCAGCTGGAGGAGGTCCTTGAGATTGTACCTATAAAGAAGGGATAACAAGAGAGAAAGGAGACTGATAGAACTGAGACAAAAGGATTGGAAAAACCAGTGAGCAAAAGCATTTTGTTGTTTAGAAGGATCCAGACCCCAGAGTGGGCCTGGGGTCATTCAGAGCCCTAATGTGAGGGGGCTCCATGGCAAGGGCAACCTCTGTCCTCTTCATTCTCCCTCACAGCCAAGGAAGACCTAAGACGGCCTCCGCCATGCCAATTACTGGTGTAGAGCCCTCGGGATATCCACACTTGGCCCTGGTTGTGAAGGACTGAGGCTTGACCTTGGAAACAAGAGCAAACTGTCATTGGGACGGATGGATTAGAGCAGTCTAACTGGTGTTTGAAGAGTCGTCCAAGGCAGATTCTGTCCGCCTAGGCTTAGAAAGGACAGCACTGCCCCATGTGAAGGGAGCCAGGGAGCTATACAAGCAGGGAGACATGGCTTAGGAGGAACATCCAAAAGGTGCAGGTTCAACTCGTATGCTTAGAGCCGAGCGGGGTGTGACTTTAGAGAGAACCCAGTGACTTCATTTTACCAAATGAAGAAACAGAAACAGTGATAAGGGCACTTACCCAAGGTCATGCAGCTGGAAAATGACTTTCCCGCTTTTGAAGACTAATAGCTTCTTTCCCCTCTTCCCTCCCACTCCGGCCCTCATCCTCATCACAGGGACTCCCATAGCACAAGTAAACTGTAAATTAGATCAGCCCTTCATTATGATAAATAACTAGGGAAAGTTTTAGTGGGAAAGCCAGGGAATCCAGGAGACAATAAAAGCACGTTAGGAGAAGCAAAGGAAAGACGCTGCAGGACAGTCCCTGCCCTTGAGGAGGTCACCGTCTAGCCAGGGAGACAAATACGCACATCAAGTGTCTGAGAAGATTACAAGCAACATGTCACCAAGTGCAAAGTAATTGAGTGTCACAAACAAAAGACCTAATGCTGCAGGGGACAGATGACAAGGGGGAGACTTTGTTGGACTTACACTGTGGATCAGAAGGTGGCGGCCCATAGACAAATCCTGCCCCCAAATGCATTCTTTGGCCCGCTGGGAGTTATTTTTCATAATATTAATTTGAACCCTCATTGAGGAGGGGGAAAAGGCCAGCTAACAAATGTAGAAAGAATGACAGAATTGGAAGAACAGCATTTTGTGAACTTGAATACCTGATTGATCCTGGCAAAGATTATTGGAGTTAAACGATAAGTGAAACGGTTGGTGGACAACTGGACATTGTCAAGTAGCCTCTCAGCACATGGTCTTGGCATCACCCTTTCCTGGAATGATCTTGGTGTCACTAACCAGTCGACCAGTTCTGGTGTGAGGCAAACAGAACCCAACCTAGTGTATAGTCTAGCTCCTCCCTGCACCCCCCCCCCCCCGAGATGTTAGATAGAGTTTACAGTTTACACGCCATGCCAGGAACAGAGAAAGTAAAAGACGCTAAGAGGAAGCAACTAGACAAACTTAGGAAGGGAGGCGTTCTGCAGGACAACTGGCTAACTCTCTTCAGTAAGTCAGTATGATTTTTTTTTCTTCCTTTTTTTTTTTTTTTTTAAACTTAAATTCAATTAGGCAACATATAGTACACCATTAGTTTCAGGGGTAGAGTTCAGTAATTCATCAGTTGCATATAACACCCAGTGCTCATCACATCAAGTGCCCTCCTTAATGCCCATCATCCAGTTACCCCATGCCCCCACTCACCTTCCCTCCAGCAATCCTCAGTTTGTTTCCAAGTCAGTATGATCTTCAAAAAATTCAAAACTGCTAGATTAGAGAGACTTAATCTATCTAATAATGATACAATGTGTGGTCCTGGATTCCCTATTGGTTTAAGCAAATTGCTATAAAAGATATTTGGAGGGGCGCCTGGGTGGCTCAGTCGGTTAAGCGTCTGCCTTTGGCTCAGGTCATGATCCCGGGGTCCTGGGATCGAGCCCCGCATCAGGCTCCCTGCTCAGCGGGGAGTCTGCTTCTCCCTCTCCCTCTGCCTTCTGCTCCCCCTGCTTGTGCTCTGTCTCTCTCTGTCAAATAAATAAATAAATAAATAAAAACTTAAAAAGAAAAAAAGATATTTGGAGTCAACTGGAAAATTTTTTTATATGGACAGGGAATTAGATGAGGTGAAAATTTACTGAGATGGAAAGGTCAAAATCATTAACAAAATGCCAGTTACGAAACCAGTACAGGGGACTTGTGTTTTGTTTCCAAAGTGTCTATATATGTATGGAAAAAAAAGAACTGAAAGGATATGCATTAAGGTGTTAACAGTGGTGATCTCTGAGTGGGAGAGTATGTTTTATTATTGTTGGCCTACATTTTCTATTTTTATACAATGCACGTGTCCTGCCTCTGTAGTAATAATAAGCTGTTGCAAATAAAATAACTGGTTGCCAATATTTACAATTCAGGAGATTTCACATAAAAATCTGGATATTGTATATGAAGAGTGGGATTTCTAAGGTTTTTTGAATAATCAGAAGATCTGTCACACACACCCCCCTTCCAGTCTCACAAGACAGCAAGTATTTGGAACCAAGTGATGGCTGCTCCTCCTTTATTGGGTGTATGGTCTCCTTTCATTTTTCATAGTCCCTACCGCCCTGTGTGCTTCATACACCGCTTACCTGCCTGGCTTCTGTAGACTTTTGATGATTTGGATGATCCTGATGGGCTCCCCATCCATAGAGCCTCCCATTAATAATCATTTGAAGGTATCAATAAATTAGTTTTGAAATGCTGCCCAAGAAAAGCATCCATTCCAGAATTACCTATGGCTGGGTTTGTTGTTGTTGTTGTTGTTGTTTTAAGATTTATTTATTTATTTGAGAGAGCGAAAGAGAGCACGACTAGTGGGAGGGGCAGAGGGAGAGGGAGAATCTCAAGCTGACTCCCCGCTGAGTGTGGAGCCCCACTCAGGGCTCGATCTCATGACCCTGAGATCATGACCTGAGTTGAAATCAAGAGTCAGATGCTTAATCGACTGGAGCCACCCAGGCGCCCCCTATGCCTGGGTTTTTTATAAGGCTACCTAGTCATGGGAAACCCAGATGTGATACTTAATCTACTTAGCTACCATGGTTGCATACTTGCATACTGTAAATTAGTTTAGCAAAATTTTCTCTTTGGTAAATGGAATTTAGAAAGTATACTAAATTGGTAACTTCCTCAAGGTTTTGCTTTTTTAAAATTTATTTATTTATTTATTTATTTGCCATAACACCTTAATCTTAGGAGGCATTTCAAAATTTATAATGTATGTTCTTCCCAAGCATGAAACTCCAAATGCCCTTTGGTTGGTCTGTTTCTCCCACTGGTTCTGATACAGTTTTTATTATTTTTTTTATTTTTTATTTTTTAAAGATTTTATTTATTTGACAGAGAGAGACACAGCGAGAGAGGGAACACAAGCAGGGGGAGTGGGAGAGGGAGAAGCAGGCTTCCCGCTGAGCAGGGAGCCCGATGCGGGGCTCGATCCCAGGACCCTAGGATCATGACCTGAGCCGAAGGCAGACGCTTAACGACTGAGCCACCCAGGCGCCCCTCTGATACAGTTTTTAAAGGAGGAAATCTCTTTCATATGCAACTCAATATAAGATAGTGTCATCATCAGTTTAAAATCCAGGGAAATACTTTTATCAGCCTGGCACATGTTTTCTCATTACAACAACACACTCAATCCTTATAACAAGAACTGCACACATTGTGCCTCATGTCTAGCTTTTCAAAATGATACTAGTCTTCTTCTGAATCAATTTCCTTTACTGTCTCATATTCCTTTGGTAAAAATTGTCTCAATCTGTCCCATTTTTTGAGCCAAATTTCTCAGCTCCTCTTTGAGATCCAAAATGTCCTATCAGGCCTTATTTATATACTAGTTCACAGTGGTGTCTCAAAGTAAAACCAGGCTCATTTCAGTTTGTATAACAAAAGTTTCCATGAAGAGACAGGCAACCCTTGAAGCTACAAGGGGGCTTGGTTTGAAATCCCCTTGGAATGGTTAAGCAATTGAAAAATGGCACATTATGAACATTTGTTCTAAAATTTTCATTTGATGTCATAGGTTGATTACATATTTTCTTTATCCACTTGTTTCCTCCTTAAATCATGTACTTACAATGGGCATGGAATTTCCTAGCTTAATCATCAGTAGTTGTGTCTCTGAATACCTTCATTTTCCAGTGAACACCCTTGAAAATAATTCTAAAACCTCTGGACTGCCTGTAAATTTCATTCCTGAAACTAGTTTCTGGATCCATAATACAAATATATTCTTGCTACTTGTCTTCGGATACTTTCAAAGTGGTATGGCTCTTTTTCTTTTCTTTTTTAAATTTTCTAAACGATGGCTTGGTTAAGTGTGGTTCCACAGTCCACTTGCTATTTTAACATCCAGGCTTTGAAACTGGTTATTTAAGCCTAAATTTTCCATGTGAGACCATATTCTACTTGAAACTTTCCATTAGTTTGATAAATAGAACATGTACTAAATACTCATCTGAAATTTCTGTCTTTGTGGCACCATTTTGTTTCCCCAGCTAGAGTGTGGGAGGCAGAGTCCTTCCAGGTGCTCTCAGCAAATCTCCATTCTTCTCTGTAATTCCAAACAATGCAGCAAAGGAATGTCCAAGTCTGAAAGGTTAAGTAAACTTTTTCTCAGGCTCCCATTTACATTTATCATCAAGTTAAAAACATACATGTTAATGTTTTTTGAATACTTGATCAAGAGCAATGTCTTCAAGAAAGTAGAGCTAGATTGTGGGCAAGAGTTATGCCTAATTTATCTTTCTACACCCTCCCCCACAACTCCCTGCAGGAATCTAGCTCAGGAATACTTTTGAGCATGTTCTTGGCTTTATCATTAAAGAACATTTAAGACGTGAGTGATTGTATTTTGCATATGGCATAGCAGAATGTGAAATGAACAACACTGATGAAGAGACAGGCCTATAAAGGTCAAGCATTCCACTGAACAAACAAAACTATATAAAGAATTAGCATTGTGGGGGTGGCCAAATTCACTCCTGCAACAAATAAGTGCCTCCGTATGCCAAGCACCGAGATAGGTAACTTAGGGTTATGAAGGAAACACCCCCTTAACTACAAACCCAAACAAATGAAAGTTTTAAAGAGGATTCTGTACTACTTCTCAGCAATAAAAAAGACGTGAACTAAAGAAATGGATTATTGATACTAGCAACAACGTGTATGAATTGCAAAATTATGCTGAGTGAAAGAAGCCAGACAAAAAAGAGTACATCTTTATTTGATTCCATTTATATGAAATTCTAAGGAGTGCAAACTAATCTATAGTGACAGCAGATCAGTGGTTGGGAGGGGCCCGAGAGAATTACAAAGGGGCACAAGTAAACATTTAGGGGATAATGCCTATGTTCACTATTTTGATTGTGGTGATAGTGTATATAGTTAAGGTTAGAATTTAATGAATCGTACATATTAAATATTGTGTGTCAAAATACCTAATAAAAATGTTTTCGTGTGTGTGTTTGTTGTTGTTCGTTTTTATTTTTTTTTTCTAATCTACACCCAACGTGGGGCTCGAACTCACAACCCTGAGATCAAGAGCCCCATGCTCTTCCCACTTGAACCAGCCGTGTACCTCTGTGTGCATGTTTTTTGTTTTTGTTTTTTAATCTGGGAAAAAAAAAAAGGAGAGAAGGAGGGAGAGGGAGGGAGAAAGAGAATGAATTCTAGGCCTTCTCTGGCAAATCTTACTTGCTCAAGGACACCAGATGGTGTGTGATTGTAAGATCTTTTTCCAGTACTTTTCTGCAGTTTTTATTGCCAAGAAGGTCTATAGGCTCAATGTTCTAGTCTTAGGTAGAACTGGCCTATATAGTCCCCTTCCCTTCAGCCAGTCCTATCTCCTCTTGAACCCAGGAGGCAGCTTGGACTCCCTGTCCCTGCCTCTGCTTGCTGGGATGTTTCCTCCATTTCTAAATGATCCAAATTTTCTCTCCGTTTAGGCCCAGTTAAGATAAGATTGATTTCATAGTCTTTCCTATCCATTCCTTCAGAAAGGGTTCTCTACCTTAGTTTAAGTTTCTCAAGTATGTATGTATGTATTTATTTATTTATTTAGAAGATTTTATTTATTTGTCAGAGAAAGAGAGAGAGAGAGTACACAAGCAGGGGGAGCCGCAGGCAGAGGGAGAAGCAGGCTCCCCACCGAGCAAAGAGCCTGGGACTGGATCCCGGGACCCTGGGGTCATGACCTGAGCCAAAGGCAGATGCTTAACCAACTGAGCCACCCAGGAGCCCAAGTTTCTCAAGTATTTATAATCTAAACTGCTCTTTTGACACATTTTTGCTGCCTTGTACTATTTGCTTTTCACATGTGCATGTCTTAATCATCTCAACTGGATTATGAAATTCCTCAGGGTAGGGACTGGGTCATATTTATGTTTGTGTCTCCTAAGGCACTTAGTACATGCTCAGTAAGTGTCAATTTTTAAATACCTCACTTTGATAGTCTTTCCAAAGCACTTTCTCAGCCATTATGTCATTTGATCATTACCTCAACACTCCGAGATTGGAGGAGCTAGAAATATGTTATTTCCTCCTTCTGACAAATAAGGAACCTGAAGCCCAAGGTCACTGAGAGAGAGAGAGAGAGAAAGAGAGAGAGAAAGGGATGGAACAGATAACTGCATATGAAGGTTTGATTCAATTCAAGGCTTCCCATGGCTCTCCCCCTCCCCTCCGCTCTACCCTACCTGAAGACAGGCCTCTGCACCTTTCTCCCATTCCCCAAGTCCTTTAGAGCTGCTTAGACAAAGCTTATAGTACCCTCTTATAAAACTTGACAAATATGAGACATGAAATTTCAGTCGATTTCTGGTCAGCTCTGAGTCACCAAAGCACATTTGCTATTTTGTTCCAAGTATCATTTGTTAGGAACATTATGCCTGATATTTAATGATGCTGCACTACAGAGCTGAGGAAGCATAAATGATTTTTAAAAGCCGTAGAAAATGACAGGACTTTAATATTAAGCACGAAAGGTGGCAGCTGACAAGATGACCAGGGATATAAAATTTCTGCACTGGATCACACTATTCCTCTATGTATTGCTAGTAGAACTCTCTAGTTGGTACTAAAGGAAAAGATGAAACTCTCTACCGCTCTGCATGCCTGACCGAGATTCCTTCCCCACCACCCCAGACTATCAGCTTCTCTGTTGCAAGAGATTGAAGAAACTTGGTGTAATTTACTTAGTATCAAATATTATTTTTGAGATAATTCACTTAATGACTACATTCCAGTCCACTTTGAAAAGAGGGTGGGAGTGGTGTCAGAGGTAGTTGTCCCCCTCCTCCCATGCAACTCGTGCTGGGACCCCTCATTGGTTGAAAGCAGTCAGAGAATATGGAACCCTGAAGTACTTACTGGTCTAAACAGGGTGTCCAAAAGCAGAATGTGCATCTAGGGGGCAAATGGAAGACATCTAGCTCATTGGTCTAGAGATGGCAGGTGACCCAGTCTGGCCCATGAGACATATGGGAAAGTCTGCTGGGTACTTTGGGAAAGGTTTTCTTGCCTAACTGAAGGCTCCTCCCCTTCCTTCCTGCTTGCGATGCTGTTGAGTTGGATGTACCCCTTAGATTTCTGCAGCTACCTTGTGCTCACGAGGGAAATGCAAAGAGAACTGCAAAGAACCTTGACCACAGAGCTACTAAAAAGCTTTGGGACCTCCAGCTCCAGACTTAATTGTTAAGCAAACAATAAATGCCCCTATAGTTTAAAAAGGAGGCAGGGAAGGTGGGAGAGAGGGAGGGAGGAAGAGAGAGCACAAGTGAGAGAGCCTGAGCGAGCAAGCGAGCTGAATGAAGGATGAGAGATAATGGAGAGGTTAGAGGAGCCTGGGGCAGGAAATTAGAGAAGCTGACCCAGGGGGCTGCGCCAGAATGAGGAGACTGACAGGCTCCGTGTGGGCGGCAGGTCTGGGAAGGTTCAGAGGGCCACTGGGTCAGGTTTAAACGCTGTGAGCTGCGACCTCAAACAAGTACTTAATTTCTTTGCGCCTTAATTTTCCCCTCTGTAAAATGGATATGATAGTGACTTCCTCATAGGACGCTGTACGAATTTACACGAGATCTAAATGAGGAATGGCAAGTAAACCTTTGCTTGACAGTTCCTGACTCACTGTAGGCCCTCAATAAATATTAGCAATCAAAACCATTTTCTCAACATTTGCCCTCAATAAGGGGGAGGTACTCAGGAAAACGGGCCAAGAGGCCGCCGGCTCACACCCCAAAGGCTGCGTTCGCCGGCGGTTGACGACCGAGGGCTCGCGCTCGGCGGGGGGCGGGGCCTGGCGTTCCCGCCTCGAGCGTGGCCCCGCCCCTCTTCCCCTCTCACGAGGCCTCGCGTGCACTTTGAGCCTTTTCCCCACCTCCCCCGACCTTCCCGCGCGGTCCTCCCGGGCATCTCTTCCCCCAGCCCCAGCGCCCGGTCCGAGTGAGAGGTTCCGGAGCCCGGGCGCGGGCGGGGTCCCGGTGTCGACGCTGCCGGCCAGCCCGTCCCAGCCCGCTCCGCACGGCCTCGGGAGCTTCAGCTGCCCTCTGGTGTGCAGGTTTGCCTCGGAGGGTCGGCGGGCCGCGCTGCGGGGAGGAGGAGTGCGGGGAGGGTTAGTCCGGCCGCCGCGGCCGCCCTCGCCCTTGGGAATCCTTGGCTGACCAGACGGAAGGGAAGTAGGCGCCGGAGAGCCCGCTCCGCATTTTGATTCATCTCGGGCCCTGTAAGGGTCACATCTTGTGAAAATACCTGTAAAATCAATTTAACGTTCAGTGCAGCGTGTAAAGACAGCTCTAAGAATTTAAAAGACGCCTGAGTCAGAACATTTAAATGCTTGGGTCCCCTGTAGCAGCGTTTTAACACGTCTGAGTGCAGAGGGTGGAGAATCGAGCCTGATTGCCGCCTTCGTTCACGCCCTGTAACATTTTAAAAGGGTGAAAGAAAGGCACTCCAAGAAAACCCAAGTGGGCAGTTCCCCTAGAGAGGGAAGAACAGCTGACTTTTGGAAATCTGTGTGGGTCCTCATTTCCGTGTGCGAAATTTGCCTGCAGAACTTAGATCAACGATAAACAGAATTGTTAAAACACTGGGCTTAACTAACTAGTGGCTTTTGTTGACAAGTCGATTGTGTTATTAATTCTTGGTGTCTCAGCCAAGGCAGGATTCATTATCTCCGTTTTGCAGGTGGAAAAAAGTTTGGCACAAAAAAACATTTCCCTTAAATTCACACAGAAGCAACTGCAGAGCTGCAAATTAAGTTTTAGCATTCCGACTCCTCATCTGTGTTCCCCCCTGGACCATGTTACAAAATAAATGAGTAGTTACTTTGATGCTACTCATAAAACGAGGGAGTAAACCAAATGTTCTGTGAACTTAAAGTGTTAAATCATAATAACCTTCAATGTCTTCTGCTTTGGGAGACTCAGCTGCCCTTTGGAGTTGATACCTTACAGAGAGGAGTGGGTGGAGCAAAAAAAAAAAAAAAGGAAAATAACGTCAAGGGAAAAATTTAGTCTCCAGAGTCCACAAACTGTGCCCATGTTTACTGCCCCCTTGTGTTGATGTCATACTTTTCAGTGTACTCCATGTTCTGGCAAAACACCCGACAGCTGCCATCCCAGCCTCAGCTGCATTAACTACACCTTTGCGTTGCTCTTTTGGCACTGACCTCCCTGTCAGTCTTGTCATGCTCTTTCCTCCAGGTGCTCCTTACTAATGCTGTTATGTGAAAACCAGTTGTTGTTTTTCAAGTGTGGAATGATTTGTCACTCCTGAAGGATGATTCGAGAGTTAATGATCAAAAACTACCAACAGATTTTAGATGAAAGGACAAGTTAAAGAAGCTCAAGAAACTTGTGGAATTTGATAGCTGAGTTATTTGACTGGGGGGAAAAAAGCAGACACTGACTTCCCCCACCTCCCCCCCACACACACCCCTTTCCCCAATTCACTCATAACCGGAAAGCTGCAACCCTATTTTAACTTAGACATAATGTTGAGGGGAGGGGAGCATCCTTCTGTTTAGTGAATTGGAAAATTTTCTTTCCAAAGGAGGCTCCGTTTTTGACAGCTTGGAACAAGTGGAAACATTTATGTGCTTAGAATGCAGATTGTTTTGCCACTTATAAGTCTGCCCATAAAACTTGTACAGGAGCTTGAGACCCAGGGTGTGTGATATAGTCTGTCCCTGTAAAAGGCATCCCTGTGGTTCCTCCCCAGCTTATAGACAACAGAAATTTGAACCCAAGGTAGTTTTCTTGGAGCAGCCACCCAGTGTATTTACTTCTTGTTCTTTCACTCAGTTCCACACATAAGAATTTCAAGAAAATCAGATGGCATCCGGAGATTTCTGCTCACCTGGAGAGGGGATGGAAATACTCCAACAAGGTAAGGGCTGCCATTTGAAGGAGGTTTGATGACTTACCCAGAGAGGTCTGGGCCAGGTTCTTGCTTTCTATAATAAAAAGGATTTATAAAGTCCACCAGTATGATTTCTCACATAAAAGCCGAAGTTCCTGGGGAAACTAGGATACATGAAGATTCTTCGACACTTTTATTAGAAAACAGATTACACCGGCTCCTGTTAAGCACCCTCCTGTGCAGTAGACTAAAAACTCCAGTCGCTTCCATGCTGCATCAGCAGGCATAACCTGAAGAGAAGGGTGGCCGGCAAACTCTGTGAAGGCTTCCTTTCTACCTGGGTCTTGAATTTTCTCATATCTTGTACTCCAAAATCTCAGATCCTTACGTATCTTGAATTCTTCCCCTATCTCAAGCCCTTTCTATATCTTGAATCCTTCTGTATCTTGAATTCTTTCCCTATCTCAAACCCTTTCTATATCTTGAATCCTTCAAGAACTTGAATCTTCTATATTTTGAACATTGCCAAGTTGATCCTTCAGTGCCTGAGGGGGAGAAAAAAGAGTTATTTTCCAAAAGTGCTTTCTCATGGTCCAAAGCATGAAAGTTTGATTGTTTGGTAAGTAGGAGTAAAACAGAAGACCCCAGCAGAAAGCATGTGGGAAAAGAGATGGAAAGAGGCCCTTGAGCTGAGGCAATAACCAGAGGATCCCAGTTTCTTGCACTTTTTCTCATTCTTGTGCTGCTCTGAATCCACATGGGTTACCCAGCTCTGTTTATAATAAGAATTTAATTCAGTTTTTCAGTTACTCCTAAGAGTTTATCTTCTTGCAGTCTTGCTTATGCAACTAGAGATCACATCCAAAGTTGGAACTTTACCTCTGTTTTTTTCCCTTCCTCAAGAATTCTAGTTATTCTATGTGAATGAGGCATTTGGAGTACTGTGGTGACCCCTACCAAAAGGTCCCTTATTCCTGATTCTATTTGTCTAATACTTTCCAACTGTACTTCCATTTTCTAAGCTCTTAGTTTCATTGGAGACTCATTCCCTAATTCTTGATTAATATCTTTGTATATATATAGAAATGCTTGTTACTTTTGAGTATTGCCTTGAGTTTATTTGTGGGGTTTTTTAAACATTTCATTAGATTTAGAAAACTTCCCTACTAAAAACCTAGGGGTTTTTTGGAAGTGAGTATTAAGCTAAGAGTGATTCTCAATTATATATGATAGCCTCTTTGCTTTTTTTTTTTTTTTTTTTTGCCCCTATGGGGGACATCCCATTAAGTGTGCAGCAAACAGCTTCCTCCTTGTAACCTGAGTGAAGAGGACCTGTTACAGAACCCACACTTCAGCAAACTGCTGCTGGGTCTCTCACAGCACATGGATGAGAGCGCCTTAAGCCTCACCCTGGCAAAGGAGCAGGCTCAGGTAAGAGCCCTGGGAGGAGGGATGCTAGGAGGAAGGAAAAATTTTCCAAGAGAGAAAGAGGTTCCTACCTGGGATTTTTTTGGTTTCGTAGGCATGGAAGGAAGTTCGACTGCATAAGACAACATGGCTGAGGTCTGAGATTTTACAGAGAGTCATTCAAGAGCTGCTTGTGGACTACTATGTGAAGACACAAGACACAAATTTAACTTCTGAGGACAAAAAGGTGAAGCAGGAGAGATGCAGTAGGGGGTAGTTACCAGCTGCAGGAATGACCAGGCCAACTATGGCTTCACCTGATTGTATGCTCTGGGGGAAATAGGAACTTCGAGTAATGGTTATCAAAGAAGAAATGGACTGGGGCACCTGGCTGGCTCGGTGGGTGGAGCGTGTGACTCTTGATCTCAGGGTTCAAGCCTGTGAGTTCAAGCCCCACACTGGGTGTAGATATTACTTAAAAATAAAATCTGTTAAAAGAAGAAGAAGAAATAGACTGTAATTATGGCGGAAGAGGTGGGTGTGTTGTCAGGGTTTTGAAAAGAAAGATTGACAGGAGAAGGCACCGGCAGCTGAAGGGGATAAGATGTTTGAGGACTTTGAAAATGTGTGAAGAACTGGTTTATGAGGATGGAGGAGGTGGAGGGGGAGAAGTTGTATAGTAACCTCTTTTTGTTTTTTATTCTCTCTCAGTTTCATGAGACCCTTGAACAGCGGCTACTCGTGACTGAGCTGACACGACTGTTAGGTCCCAGCCAGGAGAGGGAAATGCCTCCGCTGCTGGGGCTGGAGAAGGCGGACCTTCTGGAGCTCATGCCCCGCTCAGAGGTTGTGGGTGGGCAGATATTGGGACCAAAGAAGTGAAATGGCTTAATTTCTCCTATATATTTAAACGGTTTTTTGTTACACTTTTGTTTTTGTAAAAATGATACATGTTCATGGGGGCCAAACTCAAATAAGAAATATGTTACACAGAAGAAAGTAAAAGCTGAAATACTACACCTAGGAGTAAGTACAGTATATTTTATACAGCTCGACATAAATGGTATTATAGCCTCCATGCTTGTATAGTGAATGTAATCTGTTTTCACTTAATATATTTGGGACTTTTTTCAAGTCAATAAATAAATGTGAATAAGATGATCGCTCCTAAAGCACTCTTAGCACAGTGCCAGGCACATAGTCTGTGCTCAGTGTTCTTATTATATCATCAGTTTATTTTGTTTTATTTTATTTTATTTATTTATTTATTTTTAAGATTTTATTTATTTATTTGACAGGGAGACACAGCGAGATCAGGAACACAAGCAAGGGGAGTGGGAGACGGAGAAGCAGGCTTCCTGCCGAGGAGGGAGCCCGATGCGGGGCTCGATCCCAGGACCCTGGGATCATGACCTGAGCCGAAGGCAGACGCTTAACAGCTGAGCCACCCAGGCGCCCCTGTTTTATTTTATTTTTTAAAGGATTTATTTATTTATTTGAGAGGGAGAGAGTGCAAGTGAGAGGAGGGGCAGAGGGAGAGAGAGAATCCCAAGCAGACTCCCTGCTGAGCATGGAGCTGACTCGTGGCTCAATCTCACAACCCTGAGATCATGACCTGAGCCGAAACCAACTGAGCCACCCAGGCGCCCCTATTTCATCAGTTTAAATCACTGATAGGATTCCATTGTATGGGGGCGCCTGGCTGGCTCAGTCGGTAGACCTTGCAACTCTTGATCTCAGGGTGGTGAGTTTGAGCCCCACATTGGGGGGTAGAGATTACATTAAAAAAAAAAAATGGATTCCATTATATGGATGTAGCATAGTTTGCTTAACCTTAATGATGGATATGGTAGTTTCTGCATTTTTGCTGTTAGAAACCTCACTGATAGGAACATGCTAGTTCATAAGTGTGTTTGCCTTTGTATGATTATTTCCCCAATTATGAGTTCTCAAAGTGGGATCACTGGTCAGAGGGTATACACATTAAACATATTGGTACATATTGCCAGTTCCCCACCTTTTCATCAATGTGGGGTCTTGACCATCATTTTATTCTTTGCAAATTTGATAGGCTAATAAAAATGAATCTCCCTGTTGTCTCTTGATGCATTTTTCTGGTATCAGTGAGAGTGTTATCATCCTTTACTCATTGGCTGGATCTTCCTAGTTCTAATAGTCTATTTGCATCTCTCTTTTTGCTTCTGTGGCTATAGGATTTTGTGTGGATGAGAGCTCGGCTCCCACTGGACGTGGAGGAGCAGCTCAAGAAGAAATGTTTCACCCTGCTCTGCTACCATGACCCCAATTCAGGTGAGTGCTGGCACTCTGCTCTGTTCCCAGCTAACCTGCAGGGTTCCTGGTCTGCTCTTCTGAGAAGAATGCACTGAATTTTAGATTTGGGGCAGAAGCTAGGAAGCATTGGAGATGCTTATTTGTTTGCTTCCTTGCTGGTAGAATACAAGCAAGGAATTGTGTGAGAACTCCTTTTTTTCAGCAAGGTACCAAGTGTCCTCTTACTTCAGGGAAGGATGAGTTCATTCGTCTCCAGAGAATCAGAATGGAATAGGGAAGAAAGTTCAGGCTAATAGATATTCCCTTTATCTTCATTTCTATGACTTAAGAATTAAGGGCCAAATCTGGACTTAAAGGTAAGAGCGAGGGGCACGAGGCTGGCTCAGTCTGAAGAGCATTTGACTCTTGATCTCGGGGTCATGAGTTCGAGCCCCATGTTGGGTGTAGAGATTATTTAAATAAAAAAAATAATAAAGGTAAGAGCAAAGAGAACTTTTTGAGAACTGGGCCATTTTATTATTTTTTTATGTTTTTTTTTTTTTTAAAGATTTTATTTATTTCTTTATTTGAGAGAGAGAGAGAGAGAAACAGCATGAGAGGGGAGAGGGTCAGAGGGAGAAGCAGGCTCCCCGCTGAGCCGGGAGCCCGATGTGGGACTCGATCCCAGGACTCCAGGACCATGACCTGAGCCGGAGGCAGTCGCTTAACCAACTGAGCCACCCAGGCGCCCTTATGTTTTTTTTTAAAGATTTTATTTATTTATTTGACAGAGAGAGAGAGAGAGCGACAGCAGGAACACAAGCAGGGGGAATGGGGGAGGGAGAAGCAGGCTTCCCACTGAGCAGGGAGCCCAATGCAGGGCTCGATCCCAGGACCCTGGGATCATGACCTGAGCCGAAGGCAGATGTTTAACAACTGAGCCACCCAGGCGCCCCGAGAACCAGGTCTTTTTTTTTTTTTTAATTTATTTGACAGAGAGAGACACAGTGAGAGAGGGAACACAAACAGGCGGAGCGGGAGAGGGAGAAGCAGGCTTCCCGCCGAGCAGGGAGCCCGATGCGGGGCTCGATCCCAGGACCCTGGGATCATAACCTGAGCCAAAGGCAGATGCTTAACCGGCTGAGCCACCCAGGCGCCCCTAGTCCTCTGTCTCTTTGCCCAGATTCCGACAGTGAAACCTTGAAGGCAGCAAAGGTGTGGAAACTGGCAGAGGTCCTGGTGGGTGAGAAGCAGCAATGCCAGGATGCCAAGAGCCAGCAGAAGGAGCAGACGGTGTTGCTCGAGAAGAAGAGTGCCACCTACTCCCAGGTTTGTCAGAGCAGTGGGATAGCCTCTTGTGTCTTTTATCCTGGTGCCAGGGGCACTTTTGGGGAAGCCAAGGAGTTTTGATCTACCTTCTTTTCTACTGACTTCTGATTTTGCCCTCTTCCTGCCTCCCCGGGGCTCAGGTACTTCTGCGCTGCCTTGCCTTGCTGCAGAGGCTTCTTCAGGAGCACCGGCTTAAGACTCAGTCTGAGCTGGACCGCATCAATGCCCAGTACCTGGAGATCAAGTGCAGTGCCATGATCCTTAAGCTGAGGTGAGCTATATGCCCCCTGTGGGTCTCGGGAACTCGGTCTCACACACCCTCCCCCTTCTCTCTCTTTCCTGTCTGCCGTGCCTAGGGTCTTATGGGTCTTCAGTTAATGGCACACAGCAGTATTAGCCTTTGGATTACCCAGAAGTGTTCAACATTCTTTTCTTTTTCTTTTTTTTTTTTTTTAAGATTTATTTATTTTGAGAGCACAAGCATGCACTGTGGGGAGGGGCAGAAAGAGAGTCCCGAGCAGACTCTGCGCTGACCACAGAGCCTGACACGGGGCTCGATCCCACAACCCTGAGATCACAACCTGAGCCAAAACCAAGAGTCAGACGCTCAACTGACTGTGCCACCCAGACGCCCCCTTTCAACATTCTTGAGTCTTACTTTATTTCATTTTTAAATTTTACTTAATATTTTAGAGAGCATGCGAGTGGGGGGGGGGAGCAGAGGGAGAGGGACAGGCAGACCCAGCATTGAGTGCAACATGGGGCCGGTCTCATGACCCTGAGCCAAAATCAAGAGTTGGATGCTCAACCCACTGAGCGCCCCAGGTGCCCCTTAAGTCTTATTTTAAAGCCTTCCGAAATAGGTGCACTCTTGTGAGATACGTTACTCAGGAATTCAGAGTGACCTTGCTTATCCTGTCACTGCTTAGCCCACATCTTGACCATGGGCAGGTACTATGTCCTGTTCCTAACTCTGCTCCCATCAGGGACCCTCAGCATTTCTTTTTTCCCCTCTGTCAGGATGGAGGAGCTAAAGATCTTGTCTGACACTTACACTGCTGAGAAGGTGGAAGTTCATCGTCTCATTAGGTGAGAACTCCCAAGGGCCTGGTCCCAAACTCTCCAACCCGCTCATTTTAATGTGTTCACATTCTTGTCTCCTTTCTGAGGAGCCAGATGCTTACATTGTATCTTCTCTTCCCCGGGCATATAGGGACCGTTTGGAGGGGGCCATTCGCCTACAAGAGCAGGACATGGAGAAGTCCCGACAGGTCCTGAGCACCTATGAGGTCCTTGGGGAGGAGTTTGACAGGCTGGTAAAAGAGTACACTCAACTCAAGCAGGCAGCTGAGAACAAGCGCTGGGCCCTCCGGGAGTTTAACAAGGCCTGTCGCTGAGCGCTGCCTGGTGGGGTTCCGGCGACGGACTTCTGCATGGGCGCTGCCTCCCCCTCCTCCTGCTGAAAGGATCACCTCCACCTGAGGCCCACTTTCACTCCAGGAGTGTGGGGACGCTTGCTTGAAACCCTGCAGTGGATTAGGCACCGTCCTGGTTTTTCTTCCTTGTTTTTCTTCCTTGTTTACAGTGACTGAGTCTCTTCTGGGAAATGGAGCAGATTTATGTAATTCTCTGTGCAGCTATTTGTCAGTGTCAGCCCTGTATTATATTTGATTATCTCCTGAATAAAGTGATGATGCTTCCTTTGGGCACGGATGAAAAAAGAACATCAAAGACTAGATGGGTAAGGAGGGGAACTGAGTGGATCCAGATGAACAGATGTGTAATGCTTACGCTAGGAGTGGGAGGTAGGAGTGCCGGCCTGCCCACCTGGAGTCTTAGAGGCTTCATTCTTGGAGAGCAGACATGGATTAAATCTGACCTTGCTCTTGAAGAACTGTAATATCCAGAGGAGGGCTGGAGGCCACGGCGGGTAGGGGACGATTCTGTCACCCCGGCTCTTAGTGGGCCAGTTAGGATAAAGCAGCAGAGCATCCAGCCCTGTTACAGGGAAAGACACAAGCCACTTGTATTCCCGGTTCCCGCTGGTGTGGTTTGAGGGTTACTTTTTTCTCTGAAAGCAGAGTGGGAAGAGATCGCCCTGTGTGGTTTGAGGGTTACTTTTTTCTCTAAAGGAGGGAGTGGGAAGAGATCACCCCAAGGAACCAAGTTTCATAGTCCACTTAGCTTCGAACAAGGCAGGGAGGGCCCTGATGCCATCAAAGTCAGGGACTGAGAACAGAAGCAGAAGGTCTCCACCCTTACTTACGAGAGCCTACTCACCTTCTCAAACTACTTTCAAGGGAGACTGTCTAGACTGTCTTGAGGTGTTCTGCTACAATAAATAATGATGGTCTTGGATTGGTTTATAGGAAAAACTAAGGTCTTTAACATAATTTAGATTTTTTCTATAAATGGTGCTTACTGCCATTTATCTACAAGGAAATGTTGGCCCACACGAAATTCACAAATCACAAACAGATTAATGGAAAAAGTCAGAAATAGTCAAAATTGCTTCGTTCTCTACTTCATCTTTTCCCCAACATTTTTGGACTAAAGTTTCAAACCTACAGAAAAATTAAAAGAATAGTACAATAAACACCAGTATAGTCTTAACAACCGAGATTCAACAATTATTAACATTTAGCTTTTCTCTCTCTCTCCTTTCCCTCCTACCACTCTCTCTATATAGACTGATAAATCTGTAGTTATACAGACTTTTTTCTTCCAGAGCCATTGTATAGTAAGTTACAGATGTGATATATCATTCCCTAAGTACTTAAGCAGGCAACTCTTAATAACGGCATTCCTCTGTATAACTAATAAAATTATTATGCCTAAAAATTAATAATTTCATGATATCTATTGTCTAGGTCATATTAAAATTTCCCTAATTTGTTTTCTTGGTCTAGGGTCCATTGAAGGTCTGGGTATTACATTTGGATGTTAGGTTTGTTTTTTCTGTGTTTTTTTTGTTTTTTTTTAAGATTTATTTATATTTATTTGACAGAAGAGAGAGCACAAGCAGGGGGAGAGGGAGAGCAGGCTCCCCGCTAAGCAGGGAGCCCAATGAGGGGCTTGATCCCAGGACCCTGAGATCACGACCTGAGCTAAAGGCAGACACTTAACCCCAACTGAGCCACCCAGGCACCCCTGCTTTTTTTTTTTTTTTTTTTAATAGGCGCCATGCCAAATGTGAGACTTGAACTCATGACCCCAACATTGAGAATCACATGCTCTACCAACTGAGCCAGGCTGGTGCCCCTGGATGTTAGGTTTCTTTAATCTCTCTCTTTTTTTTAAGATTTTTTAACAATTTATTTGACAGAGAGATGAGAGAGGGAGCACAAGCAGGGGGAGTGGGAGAGGGAGAAGCAGGCTTCCCACTGAGCAGGGAGCCCGATGTGGGGCTCCATCCCAGGACCCTGGGATCATGACCTGAGCCGAAGGCAGACGCATAACAACTGAGCCACCCAGGCGCCCCTTTAATCTCTTTTAAAATAGAACATTTCTCCTTTTTTTTTTTTTTTTTGGAGCGGGGAGGAGCAGAGGGAGAGGGAGAGAGAATCCCAAGCAGGTTCCACACCCAGCGGGGAGCCTGATGCAGGGTTTGAGCCCATGACCCTGAGATCATGACCTAAGCTAAAATCAAGAGTTGGACGCTCAACCGACTGAGCCACCCAGGTGCCCCACCTACCTTTTTTTTTTTTAAATTGAAATTAGTTTTTAAAAAAATCCAGTCTGGTTACTTTGTTACTTTGTAGAATGTCCTGTAGTCCAATTTTTTCCCATGGTGGTTAACTTGCTCTTCTGTCCAATATAGTAGCCACTAGCCACATGTAGCTATTTAAATTCAAATTTAATTTAAATGAAAATGAAAATTCAGTAGGTTGGTGGTTACTGTATTGGGTGGTGCAAATATAGAACACTTACATCATTATAGAAAGTTCTGGGGCGCCTGGGTGGCTCAGTCGTTAAGCATCTGCCTTCGGCTCAGGTCATGATCCCGGGGTTCTGGGATCGAGCCCTGCTTCGGGCTCCCTGCTCAGTGAGGAGTCTGCTTCTCCCTCTCCCACTCCCCCTGCTTGTGCTCCCTCTCTTGCTGTCTCTCTCTCTCTCTCAAATAAATAAATAAAATCTTAAAAAAAAAAGTTCTAACTCCCCCCGCCCCCCCACGGCTCAGTTGATAGAGCATGTGACTCTTGATCTTGGGGTCATGAGTTCAAGCTCCATGTTGGGGGTAAAGATTACTTAATAAATAAAAGTTAAAAATAAGCTATTGGGGCACCTGGGTGGCTCAGTGGTTAAGCGTCTGCCTTCGGCTCAGGTCATGGTCCCAGGGTCCTGGGATCGAGCCCCGCATCGGGCTCTCTGCTTGGTGGCAAGCCTGCTTCTCCCTCTCCCACTCCCTCTGCTTGTGTCCCCTCTCTCGCTGTGTCTCTCTCTCTGTCAAGTAAATAAATAAAATCTTAAAAAATAAATAAACAAGCAATTGAAAAAACAAAGTTCTATTGGACAGTGCTATAAGCCTACATTTCCTCTAAACTGGAAGTAGGTCTACAGGCTTTATTAGATTCAGGTTAAACATTGTTGCAAAGTACTTAATAGATGGTATTATGTACTTGACATTATAGCACCCTGGAACCATATCAGGTTAATTCTAACCTGTCTCACAATTAATTATGCTGAGTTGGATTGCTTGGTTAAGGTGGTAACTGCCAATCTCTCTCCTATATAGAATACATTTTCCCTTCGTAGTTAGTAGCATCTAGAGATGAACATCAAAAATCTCAAAATAGTTTTTCCTGATATTTATTATGGCATTCAGCATTTCCTCATTTAATTAGGTACTCATCTTAAACCATACTAGGTTTTGATATTTGAAATAATAAGGATAATAATAAAAAAGAAATGGACCCTGTCTTCAAGGTCTACAACTTAATAGTAGACACATAAAAACAGTCTAAGAATATAAAGTAATAGGAAGTGCAAATGAATATGGTTGAAAACCAAGAGAAGTAAGGCGCCTGGGTGGCTCAGTCGTTAAGTGTCTGCCTTTGGCTCAGGTCATGGTCCCAGGGCCCTGGGATCAGGCCCCGCATTGGGCTCCCTGCTCAGCGGGAAGCCTGCTTCTCCCTCTCCCACTCCCCCTGCTTGTGTTCCCTCTCTTGCTGTGTTTCTCTCTGTCAAATAAATAAATAAAATCTTAAAAAAAAAACAAACGAGAAGTGAATCAGGAATTATAAGGTAGAGTCTTAGTAGGGAAGAGAGCTTTGGTTCAGGCTTTAGAGGTAAGTTTGGGATGGCATTTTGGAAAAAGTGACAAAGACAAAGAAGGGAAGGGGTAGTGGGTGAAGGCACAGGGTTAGAAATGAGTAAATCATGCACCAAGGAAAGCCTTCATCTTAAATAACCGAAATTTGAGAAGAATATCCCATGGCTTCAATCAAGTCCCTGGAGAGCTGGGGTCTGAGAAATGTTTAGATTTCCAACTACCTGAGAAAGCAAAATGGCTTCCAAGGCAATGGTTCCTGGCCCTGGCTCCCTAAATGACATGGAGCTGGACCGCTAGCTGTTCCTTGTGTTTCCCAAAACCCAAATGAAACCGAACATTTGCTTGTAACAGTAGTGCCCAACTATATAAAAAAAAAATATTTATTGGCTTAAAAACAACAACAAAAAAACCCCACACAAATATATAATAGTAAAAAGTAAAAGATTTACCACACCCCCTGAGACACACACACACACACACACACACACACACACAGCCCATTACCCCAATCCACGACGCTAGAGTAACTAGAGTGATTTGGTGAATATTATGCCAGAGCTTTTTCTAAACATTTGCAAACATGTACAGCAATATTAGCTCATATTGTTGGAGTATGGCTACATCATAATTTAACCATTCCCTTCACGAGAGGTATTTAGATTGTTTCTAGTTTGCCCTATTACAAAATGCTTAATTGAATATCATTGCATCTGTACCTTGCTCAAGTGTCTGCTTTTTTTGTATTACAGAAAGTCAGTATATTAATTCTAGTAATTTCATGAGGGCACCTGGGTAGCTCAGTCAGTTAAGCGTCTGCCTTCAGCTCAGGTCATGATCCCAGGGTTCGACTCCCACATTGGGCTCCCTGCCCAGCAGGGAACCTGCTTCTAGCTCTGCCCCCCCCCGCCCCCCCGCCCCTCCCCCGCTCCCTGCTCGCTCGCTCTCTCTTGCAAAAATAAAAAAAAATCTAGTAATTTCATGGAAAAGTTAGTTACTGAGCTTATGAATATAGTTTGGTAGAAAAAGTATCTCAAAACTGTGCCATGGAGGTGGGAGAAGGAACAAGAGGTGTCCAGTGCTGCCCGAAGGGGGCACCACAGCGGTTTGTCTTGGTCCTTTCCTTCCTCACAGTGACGGGGGATGGCAGGTTCGCAGGATTTCGTGTCAGCTGTTGGCTACTGTGGAACGGGTGGGAAGGGGATTGCAGGGCCAGGGGAGGGGCTGGGTGACAGGGCGAGCCGAAGGTTAGCGTCTTGGACTTCAGTTGCCCTCACTCCCCCTCACACTTCAGAAAAGATTTACATTTACTGCCTCTCCTTTCTTTCACAAGCATCTCTCTCTTCACTTGTCTTTTACCCCACCTGACCAAGAACCCCGTCTTGCTGATTCTTCCTCTATAATGAGAAACAAAATAAATGACTCCCAGAGCTTGGGATAGGATTGTTCTCCGTAAGGAAACTCTGGGGCTCTTGGACAAACAAAACCTGTCCCCTCAAGGTTCTCAATGAAGGGTGACTCTCCAGGTCTCTGGGGCAGCGACCCTGCATTCTTCCTCAGCCAGCACAAAGGAAATCCAGCGCCCTCTAGAGGCCAGCCGGATGCTCCCACAAAGAGAGGGGACTCCCTGAGGTCCGGCCTCTCTGTGGGGCCCCTCACCCCCTGAACAGTCTCTCTACATTACCCATCTTGAAGGACCTGGGCTAGGTTTTGTTAAAGGAACTGGTAGGTCTCCTTATATCTTGAGACAGTGAAGATATAGGAGTCAACTGATAATGGACAAGATTAGCAATCTGTAGAAATAATTTACTGTGAAAAGTGGTTTGTGTTCGAGTGGCTGAGGTCTAGCCTAAGTGGTTTTCCTGGTCTAGAAAAATACAAATGAAATTTAGAGAGACCTAAATGTACCAAGCCTGGCTGAAGAAAGAACCTATAATCAAAAGTAAACAATCAGTCTGAATTTAGGAAAGGGTTATCCAAAGAGCAAGGTCAGGGTTCTCCAGAGAAACAGAACCTATGATTTATATTATATTATATTACATTATATTATATTATATATTTTATTTTATATTAATAATTATATTTTTCTATTTATTATATAAAATGAGATTTATTTTAAGGAATTGGCTCATGTGATTGTGGGGCTGGCAATTCTGAAAATTGAACAGTGGGCTGTAGGCAGGCAACTCAGGGAGAAATGATGCTTGCTGTTTTGAGACAGAATTTCTTCTTCAGTGGGAAACCTCAGTTTTTGCTCTAAAGGCCTTAAACTGGGGCACCTGCCTGGATCAGTCGGTAGAGCATGCAACTCTTTTTTTTTTTTTTTTAAGATTTTATTTATTTATTTGACAGAGAGAGACACAGCGAGAGAGGGAACATAAGCAGGGGGAATGGGAGAGGGAGAAGCAGGCTTTCCGTGGAGCAGGGAGCCGGATGTGGGGCTCGATCCTAGGACCCTGGGATCATGACCTGAGCTGAAGGCAGACGCTTGACGACTGAGCCACCCAGGTGCCCCGAGTATGCAACTCTTGACCTCAGGGTCTTGTTGGAGACCCCATGTTAGGGGTAGAGTTTACTTAAAAAAAAAAAATTAAAAAGAAAAAAGGCCTTAAACTGATTGGGTGAGATCCCTTTGCATTATCAAGAGTACTCTACTTAAAGTCAGCTGATTGTAGATGCTAACCACATCTACAGAACATCTTCACTGCAGCACCTAGATTAGTGTTTGTTTAAATAACTGGGTACTGGGGCACCTGGGTGGTTCAGTTGGTTATGTGTCTGACTTTGGCTCAGGTCATGATCTTGGGGTCCTGACATGGAGCCCCATGTCAGCCTCCCTGCCCAGTGGGGAGTCTACTTGTCCCTCTCCTTCCTCCCCTCCCCCCTCAAATAAATAAATAAAATCAGGGCCCCACCTGGGTGGCTCAGTTGTCGGGTGTCTGCCTTCAGCTCAGGTCATGATCCCAAGGTCCTGCTCAGCAGGAGGCCTGCTTCTCTCTCCCTCTCCCACTCCCCCTGCTTGTGTTCCCTCTCTCATTGTCTCTCTGTCAAATAAATAAATAAAATCTTTATTTAAAAAAATAAATAAATAACTGGGTACTATAGGCTAGCCAAGTTGACACACATTAACTCACCATCACACAAGTATTCTGGTTTTCTTCCAGCCCTAAACCTGTTTGAAAGAGACACTGAACTGGGGATATAAGTTAGGTTACTGGAGAGAGGGGCTACATTGCGGGCAGGAACAAGGCCTGATTGCAAGCTCTCTTCATAAAACAAGAGCTTTGAAACCTTATTAGGTGCCAGATATGATTTCTAAGCACTTTGTATGTAGTAAGTTATTCAATTATCACAGCAAACTTCCGAGGTGAGTACTATTACCATCCCCACTTTATAAATCGGGAAACTCAGTAAGGCGTGGAGAGATGGGGTAACTGGTACAATTTCACAAAACTTGTAACTTGAAGAGGCCTGGCATGAACCCATACAGTCTGGTTCCAGAACCTGCTGTCCTGAGACCCTCTGATACCTTAGGTCCAAGTATATATCTTCCAAGCAACATCATGTTTACTGATTTGCTTACCCCTGACTCTGGGAAGAGGATGCCCCACACATCAGATGAATATCCCTGCCACTAGAAAGCGTTATCCTCCCAAGTACATTGGCAATACAGTATAAATACTGGTTTCTAGTGAGTTTGCAGGGAGTTGGAGACACAGAGGACTACTAGCAAATAGAGGCTCTGGATCTACAAAGCTGGGCCAGACCCTGAAGACCTTGCCAGTGTCCTCCTGCCACCCCATGAGGTCGTTGGGCACCTTTCCCCTGGTGCTGCCCCATCCTACACAGGTCCACATTTTGGGCCTTGCCAATTGTCCTAACTGTCCCTCCTCTCATACGCCTCTGTTGGGCCAATTTTTATGGTGATTCTAATTTGCTTTTCATAAGTATTTTGTAATTTTCACTTTGTTTTGTCCTTTCTCCAAAGACAGTCCACATAGCTTAGCTGTGGATTCAAGTCCTCAGGGTGAAGCTCCACTTTCCAACCTTTCCCTCCATTTACACTCACTACTCACCCTCCACCACCCCCATGGGCTGACTCACCCTTTCATGCTTCCCTGTGCTTGTTACAGTTCTATCTACCTGGCGGAACTCTTGGCTCATAAAATCCTATAATCTCTGAGGCCCACCTCAAGTTCTGCTTCCCCAGTGTCATTCCAGGTAGAAAAGGTCTACCATTTAAATCCCCACAGCTTTGTCACAACTTCTTTAAGGGGCTTGCCATGTGAGGAGCTTGAATTTTCATCACAATATTGGGAGGTATGTTTGTTTATTTATCTATTTTGAATGGGTATGGTTGTATTCCAATAAAACTTTATTTGCAAAAAACAGGCAGCATGCCAACTGCCAGAGTTTGCTAACTCCTGCCCCAGGCCTCTTCTGGCCTAAGAAAAAATAGGAGGTCACCCTGGCACTTATTATTTCTTCTCAACTCCTTCCCCACCCTCACGCCTCTGCCTTTGTGAAGACCGCACTCTCCTGCATGGCGATGGAGAACAGAAAGCAGACACCACCCATTTCGCCTGGTGGTTCTTCCAGGACTACATCAGGGCTCTGATGGGGATGGAGGCCGATGGATAGGGAACCCAGCCAACACCACCTGATCTCTTTTTAAAGTAGTGACGAAGTGTGCAGTGGAACATTTTACCCTGGAGAGGGTCACTGCCCTTGGGAGCTCAGGGAGGTGTGTTTAATCCTATCTACAGAAGCATCAGAAGCTCTTGGAGGGCAGCTGCTTGTAAACCAAGTGTTCTCAATTTTTCTGGTGTCAGGACTCCTCTACTCTCAACAATTTTAAAGGACACCAAGAACTTTTGTTTTTGTAAGTTTTATCTATAGATATTTTTCATATTAAAAATCACAATGAAGAGAATATCAACTGTGTTTTTCTGAAGACAATCAGAAAAAAATTATTTGGTTTTTTTTTTTTTAAGGTTTTATTTACTTATTCATGAGAGACAGAATGAGAGAGAGGCAGAGGGAGAAGCAGGCTGCCCACGGAGCAGGGAGCCCGATGTGGGATTCCATCCCAGGACCCTGGGATCGTGACCTGAGCCGAAGGCAGATGCCTAACGACTGAGCCACCCAGGCACGCAAAAGCAATTTGGTTTTATTGAGCATGGAGTTTCTTGAATGTAACCCTTTGCCAAGGTGGAGTCATGTAGTATCCAAGTTCCATTAAGTCACAATTGCTTTGATCTTTAAGTATGATCTTGGGGCACCTGGGTGGCTCAGTCAGTTGGGCATCTGCCTTTGGCTCAGGTCGTGATTGCAGGGACCTGGAATGGAGCCCCACATTGGCGGGGAGTCTGCTTCTGCCCCTCCTTCTGCCCCACTCCTGCTCCTCTCTCTCTCTTTCTCTCAAATAAATAAATCTTCTTGAATATGATCTTGATTAGATCTCGTTTGCGAAAGCAGTACTTAGTCCCTGGTGGCAGACATAGAACCAAAAGAACTTTCTGTAACATGTCAGAGGGGAAGAGGCAGTAAATAATGAGTAAGGGTTGAACAGTTTTCTAGTATTCATTGAAACTTGAATTCCTTCTTCCTCCTACAGATAAAATGCCATGTGGTAATATCAAGTATATGAATTTCAAGCCTATGTCTTAAGAACAGAAACTTTTTATTCAGAAAAAGTCAAAGATAATCACTTGAAGTTTACTTGAACATCACTTAAAAAACTATTTATTTTATTTTATTATGTTAATCACCATACATTACGTCATTAGTTTTTGATGTAGTGTTCCATGATTCATTGTTTGCGTATAACACCCAGTGCTCCATTCAATATGTGCCCTCCTTAATACCCATCACCAGGCTAACCCATCCCCCACCACCTCCCCTCTAGAACCCTCAGTTTGTTTCTAGAGTCCATAGCCTCTCATGGTTTGTCTAAAAAACTTTTATTTAATTTATTTATTTATTTATTTATTTTTATTTATTTTTTTTAAAGATTTATTTATTCATGAGAGACACAGAGAGAGAGAGAGAGAGGCAGAGGGAGAAGCAGGCTCCCAAGGATCAGGGAGCCCGATGTGGGGCTTGATCCCGGGACTCTGGGACCATGACCTGAGCCAAGGCAGTTGGCTTAACCAACTGAGCCACCCAGGCGCCCCTAAAAAACTATTTTAAAGACTAAAGAAACTAATAAAATAGAGAAGTTGTCATTGTTAGAGAAAAGCAAAGAAAAAATCCAGGTAATCTAAATTGGACTTTGAAATGTGATTGGATATTTACATATTGAAATGATGTATCTGATATTCCAGACATTCACAATAAACTGAATAAACTGAATATTTTCCCAATCAAAAAATTAAAACTGAGAAAATTTTAAAGAATTTATTAATTCATTAAAAAATAAGCCCATTTTATGTTAACATAAATAATACATTTTTTAAAGATTTTATTTATTTGAGGGGCGCCTGGGTGGCTCAGTTGTTAAGCATCAAATAAATAAATAAAATCTTAAAAAAAAAGATTTTGTTTATTTGAGAGCAAGAGAGAGCGAGAGAGCGCGCATGAGCAGCAGGGAGATGTAGAGGGAGAAGGAGAAGCAGACTCCCCCCGGCCCCCATCAGGGAGCCTGATACACACTCTATCCCAGGACCCTGGGATCATGACCTGAGCTAAAGGCAGACGCTTAACTGACTGAGCCACCCAGGTGCCCCAATAAAACATTTTAATTAAAAAAGTGTATTTTCCAAAACAAAATTTAATGACAAGAGTAACACTGTTTTATATTTTTGTAACTCTCCTTAATATCTCGTTTAATAGAACACAAGTAAACTCCCATATCTTCTTTCTGTGGTGATACGTGGCTTTGGTTGAATAAAGAAAACCTGGCCCCACACAGACATGTAGGAGATCCTCAAGCACCTCCTGAAAAGGGTCTCAGGGAGCCCCAAGGTCTTTGGACCACATTTTGGGAAAGGTAAAAGGAAAAGCAGTGAGTTGGGAATCAGAAGAACTGGATTCTCATTCTGGCTCCTCCATTTAACCGAAGAATAACTTTGTTCAAGATACTTAACCTCAGTTTTCTCATCTACAGAATGGGTATATCAATAATTCCTCCCCCAGAAGATTATGTCCTGAGGATTAAGTGAGATAATATATTTAAAGTGCCTGGCATGAGATAGGACTAAACAAATATTAGTCTGTGTAGGAGGGCTATTACATTGGTGCTCCGAGGTAAGAGTGACTGCGGAAGACAGGACAGCGTGAGGGGCCTGGAGAGAGGGACGGGGTCTTCAACAGAAAGAAGGATGCAAACAAGCAGAAAGCCCAGGGGGAGGGCACAGGTTTTATATTCATTTTTTAAATGTCTTCCCTATAATATAAACATGTTTATTACAGAAAATTTGGAAAATACCATTTTTCCCCACATATCAAAGTCATTATGTACAGTTTGTAATCTTTGTCACAGAAGAGCATATCATTGAGCGCTCCTCCATGTTATTAAATTTTCTCTGGCTACATTGATTTTAATGGCTGCTTAAGATTTCATTGCATGGATGATTTATTTAACCATACCCCTATAGGATATCCAACTTGTTGTTTTACATTCTTTATAATCATAAAAAAAAATGCTACACTAAGCATTTCTCTTAATTAATCTTTGTCCTAGTTTGTGAAGATTGTCTAGGATACCTTTCTAGAAGGAAAATTATAGATGATATGCCTTAAGGTTAAGATCAAAGGCTCTGGAGTCAGTTGACCTAAGTTTGCACCCCATCTAAACTCCTTTTTAGTGGGGCAAATCGCTTTATCTTTCTAAGACCAAGAGAATAATACCTCCTACCTCACAGGGTTCTTGGGAATGTAGAGTGCTTTTCATAGAACCTGTCACAAAATAAGGGCTCAGTAGGTGTTAGATGATTTTATTATTACAAATTAAATCATATATTTAATCACAAACATGTATACACATATAACTGGTCTGTTTCTGGGCTACTGGTTTAGCTCTTTTATTCTATTCTTATACCAACTGAACGTTGTAGCCCTTTATTTATATACTGCTTATTTCATAAAAGGTTTAAGGTAAAGGGCTTAAAATATAGAGTCAGTTCCTTCTCCTTTCTCCTCTTTTTTTGAATTTTCTTTACTTTTCTTGTCTGATTTTTATTGCAGATGAACAGTAGAATCATTTTTATCAAGTAACAAAAGATTCCATTAGAGTTGTGATTGAATGTTGTAAAAGCGAGAAATTAATTTGGTAAGAATTGACATCTTTATAACATTCCTTTTTTTTTTTTTTTAAAGAACACGGCTTGTCTCTCCATTTTTTTCATTGTATCTCTCAGCAAAACTCTGTAATTTTCTTTATATAGGTTCCTCACATTTTGCAGGAAGGTGCCAGCTAAGCATTTTATAGCAGCATTATTGTTACCATTGTGAATGAGAAAAAACTAATCACAGTATCAAAGGCTTATTGTGTGCAGGGTAGGTTCTCAATGTTTTTCTATTTTTAACTAATTTTTTTTTTTTTTAAAGATTTTATTTATTTTTTTGACAGAGAGAGACATAGCGAGAGCAGGAACACAAGCAGGGGGAGTGGGAGAGGGAGAAGCAGGCTTCCGCAGAGCAGGGAGCCCGATGCGGGACTCGATCCCAGGACTCTGGGATCATGACCTGAGCCGAAGGCAGACGCTTAATGACTGAGCCACCCAGGTACCCCTATTTTTAACTAATTTAAACTTAACTAATCCTCCTAACAGCTTTATGAGATAAGAACTATTATTTACATTCTCATTTTATGGACGAGGAAACTGAGGCCAGAGAGATTATGTACATGTAGTTAGTAAGTGGATGAACAGAGCTTTAACCATCTAGCTCCACAGTCCATGATCTTAACTATCATGTTATTGGGATATTTTTATTAATTATGTCTTCTGACTGGTTATTCTCAGCATTTAAAAGGCTACAGATTTATATTGTATTTGTCATGTATCAAGTACTTTTCTGAATTCTATTATTAATTCTCATCATTTTAACATTGATTCTCATGGATTCTCTATGTGTACAATCATATCATCTACAAACTGATAAATTTGTTTCTCTCTTTCCAAAAGTTATAACCCCCTTTTAAAATTTCCAGCCTATTGTATTTGATTTTTCAGACTAATACTAAATAACACAGTGATGAGACTAGACATTCTTGTTTTTACATAAATTGTTGACTTCATATATATACATGTGTTTATATATGAAGAATATTAAGACTATTAGGAGTGTTTATAGCAAATGGAATTGACTTGCCACGTTCTCTTTGGTGACTATTAAAATGATCAGATGTTTTTCTTGTTTGGTTTATTTTTGACCTTTTGTATAAATAAATTTCCTAATACCTAATCTTGTCTTAAGTCCCAAGATTAAACCCTAGTTGGTTTTTATGTAATTATTATATTAATATACTGCTGTCTTTTATATGTTAATCTTAAATATTTTAGGATTTTTACATTTATATTCATAAGTGAGATTGGTCTAGAGGGTTTTTTTGGGGGGGCTTCTGCTGACAGGTTTTGATATTCGGTATATTCTGGCTTCGTAAACAAATCAGGTAGTTTTCCATCTTTTTCTGTGTTCCAGAACAATTTCTACTTTCTATTCATTTTGACAGATAAACACTGTATAATAGAGCTGACAAGGAAGAGAATGCAAATCGGCACAGATTATTTTGCCTCAGTAACTCTGCCACTTTGGTAGCTGCAGGACAGCCTTGATTGCACAGAAGCAATTTGGAGCAGTAGGAGGGTCAAATGGGCCTTTATTTTGGTGTGGAAGAGTCTAGCTGGCTGGGCAGGCACAGAGGTGAGTGAAGGGGCGCTGGGGAGGGAGGCAAGTGCTGAGGGAGAAGCGGAGGACCAGAGATGAAGGGAGTGTTTACAATGGGCTGGAGGTGTTTAAACAAGGTCACAAAAACAGGATCAGGTAAAAGAACTGGGCCTGGAGGTGAGGAATGTGAGGGGAGGGGGCTTGAGGGGCAAGGGGAGAATTATCTGCGAGAGGATACTCTTTCCTTTCCAGAAAAGTTTCCAAGGTTCTGCCTGTTGGTCACTGGTTCCTGTTGAAGAAAGTCCCATTATTTGTCACCCAGGGTATTTGACCCTCTGTCCTACCATCTCCCTACCTTTTCATCTCAGCCAAGGCTTGCATCCAGTAGGCCTTCCATCAGCAACTTACATGCTTCTGAGCACGAGTTCACCATGGAGGGCAGAGCAGAGGGAGGCCAATCAGAAGACAGACTTCCCCAATTCTGACTTTATCCTTAGGGCCAAGTCCTTTACAAGGTGCTCTATTTCTTTTTCACTCTTTCGCTTCTGCTTCTCTCCAGCTCATATAGGCAGCCCCACAGTACCTGCTGTTTTTAGAAGTCACAGGAAAGTGCTGTCGGAAAGGCGGGGAGCATGGTGGTACAGAATTACTGGGAACTGTTCAGCAGCATGCTTGCCGTAGAGCTGAGGCCATTCTGAACGACAAAACAAAGGCATCACAGACAAATGAAATTCAGCCATGTGAAGTTATTTTAAGGTCAGCCAGAAATTCCAGGCTCTTTTTGCACAAGTTCTTTTGAAAATTACTTTAACCGATGGCAAAACTGACATTACTTTTCACAGATATTCCTCTCTCCCTCTTACCCATGGATGGCTTAGTTAACAACCAACAGAGCAGCCACCAGCTTGACATCAGGAGGAAGACGCCAGGAGCACAGATGGTGCACAGCCCAGATAATTAGCTTCTGAAGAAGAAACAACATCTAGTAAGTCTTCTCCGAATGGAGAGTTTGGTTGGGCACAGCTGGGGCAGAGAACAAGCCGGCCTCCTCAAAATTCTTTTTTCCCTCTTAAAATGTCGACGGAGCACTCACCCACTTCCTGTGGACAACCATCTACTCATAAGACCTGCAGGGAAGAATTCCAAATAAATATTGTTGACACTCCACCCTAAAGGAGGGTAAGCATAACTCCCTACTCCTTAAGTGTGGGATGCACATGGTGACTTCCTTCCAATGAGCACAGGATGGAAGGGTGTGGGGAGAGTATAATTTTACAATGGAGGAACCTGATAAACACTGCTTTTGCCAGGTGATAAAGGTCAACATCAACAGTCATAAATTATGTTGATAGTATGTACTATTGATATGATAGTATGAAAATGACACTTTGTGATCTTCCTCCCCAAACCCATAATCCCAGTCTAATCATGAGAAAACAATCAGACAAATTCCAGTAGCGGGGCATCCTATAGTATGCCTGACCAGTAGTTCTCAAAACTATCAAGGCCACGAAAAACGAGGAACAACTGAGAAACCTGACACAGTCCAGAGGAGCCTAGGAGACATGACAACTATATGTAATATGGTATCGTGGATAGGATCTTGGAACAGAAAGAGGATATTAGGTAAACACTAAGGAAATCTGAATAAACTGTGGACTTCAGTTAATAATAATGTATCAGCATTGGTTCATGAAGTGTAATAACATTACATTAACCATACATGTTAAGATGTTAATGACAGAGAAACCTGTGGGGAGCTATATGGGAACTCGCTGTACTATCTGTGCAAATTTTCTGTAAATCTAAAACTGTTTTAAGAAATAAAGCCTAGGGATGCCTAGGTGTCTCAGTCGGTTGAGTGTCTGCCTTTGGCTCCGGTCATGATCCTGAGGTCCTGGGATGGAGTCCGCATCCGGCTCTTTGCTCAGTGGGGAGCCTGCTTCTCCCCGACTGACACTCCCCCTGCTTGTACTCTCTCTCTCTGACAAATGAATAAAATAAAATCTTAAAAAAAAAAAAAAAAAAAAAGCCTAGTAGTAGCTGTTGTTGGTAGTAGCTGTAGTAGTAATATCTGCAAGAATCAAATGAAGACTAAGATGGGACAAAAGCACTTCCAACTTTAGGCTTTAGGCATTTCCTTAAGTTGTTTGGCTTTTGGACTTTCCTCCTTCTGGAGCACTTACATTGCACCCAGGGTTCTTTACAGCTTATCCTATCCACACACTTACCATGTTTCCAAGGACTTTGTCCCCGACGGGCCAGGATAATCTCATTCAGTCTCGTGGCTTCTGTCACTACCTCTCTTCTGGCCATTTCCAAATCTTGTCTGGTTCACCTCACTGTTCATCCAACTCTCTATTACACAGCGCCCCCTAGGCGTCCAACTAATTCAGCATTTCCAAACCCGAACTCTCTCTTTTCCCTAAACCCACTTCCTTCTTGTTTCACTCACAGAGAGGCCAGAACCCAGACTCCTCTTTCTTACGGCTCCCTGCCAGGCAGTCCCTAAGTTCTGTCAACGCTTCCTTCTTTGGGCCTTTTGTGCTGTGTTCTCCTTTCCATCCCCGCTGCCAGGCCCTCAACACCTTTGGGCTCTCTGCCTTCAAGTATTCCCTTTCTCTTCCCTGTGTCTTTCCTTGCTTCATTCCTCTCCTTCCGTTCCGTCCCTCTAACAAGAATGAAGATATTTTCCCAGGCCTCCGCCAGGCAGTTCATCACTCCTCTCTGCTGTAATGCCTCACTATGAATTAATGTGTGTGTATGTGTTTATTTACCTTTTGTGTTTGAGATACAGCATCATGAGGAATTAGTGGCTGAGTTGACACAATCTATTTGTAAATATACTAAGGCCCATACAAAGCCCATTTTAAGAGCACCAGACACTCTGAATTAGTTAACGGAAAAAGCTGCCATAAGAAGGCCGCAGAACTCAATGAAATTAAGACCTGAAAAGTGAAGGCGTGAAAAGATAACAAGGAAACTTCCGAAAGTGTAAGGAAAGGGAGGGAGACTTAAAAGATGCTGCTTACGACCATATAACCATGGGATGCAATAAAGAAACTTTAGTCCCACCGAGCCAGCCAGGAGTCGAACCTGGAATCTTCTGATCCGTAGTCAGACGCGTTATCCATTGCGCCACTGGCCCTGAGACGACTATCTTCGTCTCAGTGATGATACTTCAAGCTTACATTGCGGGGTTTCATGGGACGTGTAGTCCCTTAACGGAGGTCTATGAGTGCACGAAGCATTATGGGAGATTGAAGTTCGTCGAGAACCAGCCCCTGAGATTGGTGGATCTTCCGGAGCCACGTCGTACGTCACTATGCAGCCCGCGGATTGGCGGGAAGAGCCACTCCCCACCCCCTCAGTCTCCTGCTCTGAAGCCGTGGAAGACGCTCTGGTTGTTAGGGCGACTCATCCCGCCTTCCGGGGGCTTTTTTCTGGTTTTGTGATTGGCTGCTAATATCAAGGAATCCCGGCGTGGACAGCGCGAGGGAAAAGATGGCGGCGATGGCGGTCGGAGGTGCCGGTGGGAGCCGCGTGTCCAGCGGGAGGGACCTGAACTGCGTCCCCGAAATAGCTGACACTTTGGGGGCTGTGGCCAAGCAGGGGTGAGGGCCCAGACCTCCGCAAGCGGAATGCGGGCTCCGAACTCGGGGACGAAGAGGGACAGACTAGTCATCCCCGAGAGGCAGGGGTGAGGGGGTCGGAGTGGGTAAGGTTAGGGCGGGAGGAACCATTACTCCTTGGGGGAGGATGGAGAAGCCTTAGGCCCTGGAGCGTGAAAAAAAACAAAAAACAAAACAAAACAAAAGAGAACCCAAACAAACAAAAACTTGCTGGGGCGTATGGTCGCTGAGCCCCAAAGTCACGGGAGTTGTCAGGTAAACTCAAAAAGGACTAGAGACCTCTAGGGCCCCGGAGAGCGGGATTATAGTCTGAGAGTGGGGGGGAGCGTTAGAGGGTTAGGGAGAGAAGAGATAAACCTTGAGGGGGAAGGCATGGGCGGTACTGGGGCAAATCTGGATGTAACAGTCTTGGAAAACCGGTGACAGCAGAGTAGAAAATCCACTTGGCGTGGGTTTTTATCTTTTCTCCTTTTCCATGCCTGTGTTTTGGGAAGAAACAGGCACAGTACAGCGGAAGTGTTAGGCCCCAAAGTGGGCTGAACTCAGCAGTCCAGTCGGGTGACTGATGGCAGCTGAAAGGGTTGTGCAGAATTGAGATAGCCTAATCCAGTTACTTGGATCTTTAGGCACTGCTGCTCTCTTTACATGACGATTCTGGGTCTGTCGCGGTTGTAGGTTTGATTTCCTCTGCATGCCTGTCTTCCACCCGCGTTTCAAGAGGGAGTTCACTCAGGAACCTGCTAAGAATCGGCCTGGCCCCCAGACACGATCAGACCTACTGCTGTCAGGAAGGGGTAGGGACCATCCCATATGCCCCTTAATTATTAGAGGCAGTAACAACTTCTGTTCTAACAGTGCCCTCATTCTCCTTTCCTGACTTGGATATATTGGTTAGTCCTGGGACATAGATAACTCTTCTTGTTTTCTTCTTGCTTACCTGCTAAAAAAGCCTTAGCCTGTTTTGCATCAGGCTATCCCACATCTGTGATAGAAAAAGTCTTTGTCTCTCATCTCTACTCTCTATTCCCTGTTAAGAACTAGAAATTGAACAAGTAAAGTGCTGAACCTCATTTAGTCTTTGTCTTTCTTGGATGGGGGGAGTGCAGACTGGAATACGCTAATTGTGGGAAAGCTATCTCCATGGATTCGTCCAGACTCAAAAGTGGAGAAGATCCGCAGGAACTCCGAGGCGGTAAGACTGTTTGACCTCTCCACTGGATCTTTCTAGAGATCAGGTCCGTAACCCGGCTGGGTGCAGAGAGCAGTTTTTTCCTCCCATAACTTAGTAAATCTAATATAATACAACTAAAGCTATTTGGGTTGCTAGCTCTTAACCTTTTCCTCTTGATCTCCATTCCAGGCCATGTTACAGGAGCTGAATTTTGGGGCATATTTGGGTCTTCCAGCTTTCCTGCTGCCCCTAAATCAGGAAGATAACACAAACTTGGCCAGGGTTTTGACCAACCACATCCACACTGGCCACCACTCATCCATGGTATGGCCGAGGGCCTCATTTCCTGCTGCTTATTATGGTAGTCAGGCTGTGCTAGGTACCTTCTTGTTCCTAGCCATTCAGTAAAGGGTGCATTTGGCAGAACTGAAATGTCAGTACTGCCTACCACCATCTAAAAGTAGTAAGCAGAGGGGTAGAAAACATACAGAATGTACAATTATTTCTAGAAACTTACAGTTGCAATAATGAACAGGGGAGATATTTACAGAAGGATATATACAAGATATGAGTACGTGTACGTATAATCACAAGTTGGGAAAAAACATAAAAGGATTAACTTGAGATCTGGATCAAGATAATTGAAGGAAGCTTTTGGACCCAGTGAGTTCAAAATAGACTTCTAAATAGGGTACTTGTTCATGTGCAGTTCTGGATGCGGGTACCCTTGGTGGCTCCAGAGGACCTTAGAGATGATATCATTGAGAATGCGCCAAGTACACACACAGAGGAGTATAGTGGAGAGGAGAAGACATGGATGTGGTATGTCTCCTTTTGCTGCTGTACCAGGGCAAAGGGTAGGGGGAGGGGAAGTACAGGGTGGATCCTGTAGGGTGGTCTCCTCCAGCTGTGGTGATTGGTGGGCCGTATATATTGACTGTATTTTGCTGTATTTGACCCTGGACAGGTGGCACAACTTCCGGACCTTGTGTGACTATAGCAAGAGGATTGCGGTGGGTAAGTCCACAAGGGTCCTGGGATAGGTGTCTTTTCTCAGACCTCCTGTGAATAAGAATCAGGAGTTACAGAGATGCCAAGTGAAGTGTGTGCATTTTTGATAACTGTACTTCTGGCGACTTTACAGTTTAAAATGCTACTTTTTATCAATTTTTATAAAAATGCAGAATTTTGTTTTGCTTTTTTTTAAAGCTATGTTGTTAGCACACAGAACACTTCATTATTGTTTTAGGGGAAGGGGACATGTCACTAATAGAGTATCTCCGAAGCTAGATTAATACTGGGAGGGGGGGCAGAGGGGGTTACTTTTCCCTTCTAGTTTTGAGAAACTTCCTCTTGGTTCCCAGGAGGAGGGATTCCTTGGTGTTGACACACATTAGCCACCTTGGCACAGATGCCTTGTGGTGTGGAAAAACTAAAATTTATTTTTTACATTTTCTTCTCCCTCTCTGCCTTCAACATGGACTTGACTCCCTTAAACCCAGGGACCTGTTGGAACCTGACCCCAAAACATGGTTCCTAGTTTGTCAGGCAATATGGACTTTGCAGTGTCACCATGGAGATGGCATCCCTCAAAAGAATTCCTTTTTTAGCTTGTGGATCTTCAGATTGAAAATTCTGCTATTTTCATTTGATTTCCTGAAAGTCAGTGTTGGCTTGTGAAAAGTTGTTAACATGCTAAATGTGAACCGTCAACCCTCATTCTGAACTCCCTGTTCAGAGCATCACATAAAGACTTCATTGGGTTTTATAGTAAGCTCTCTGATTTTGGTAGTCCACTGAGGAAGGGAGTTTGAAAGTAGTTGTATACTCTTGAGGATTGTCTGCCCACGTCCTGCCTGAAATACCATGAGTGTTTATGAAAAGTATCTTTAGTGAAGCTGGATACAATTAAAAAAAAAACAAGAAAAAGAATCAGGAGTTTCATGTATACTTGGCTGCTGGGCAGTTTTGCTACTTTCTCTATGCCTCAGTGGGCCTTGCTCTTAGGGAGTAAACAGATCTTGCACAAAAAAGCACAAAGGAAAGCCATCTTGCCTAGCAGTAGGTAACTGGTCTTCATCTTTTCGTAGCTCTTGAAATTGGGGCTGACCTCCCATCTAATCATGTCATTGATCGTTGGCTTGGGGAGCCCATCAAAGCAGCCATTCTCCCCACCAGCATTTTCCTGACCAATAAGAAGGGATTTCCTGTTCTTTCTAAGATGCACCAGAGGCTGATCTTCCGGCTCCTCAAGGTGGGTGGTAGAAGGGTTTCAAAGGTACTCCAGCTAATCCTCTTGCCTTACTTACATGTGTGTGATGCTTTTTTTCCTGTGGGGCTTTCTTTTCCTCTCTGGTTTCTGGAGAGCAATTTCAGCATAGTTGGAGGTCTTGAGAACAAAGACGCAAATGGCAGTAAGAGTCCCAGAAACATTTTAAAAGGAACCAGATCTCATGAGAACTTTACAGAAGGTTTCATTTAAGATGTTACAGCACGGATCCATGGGGCTGTTTGAGCCAGGATGATGCTTATATGACATAGGAGGGACATAGGAGGGCTTTATGAGTTTATTGAAGCCTCATGCTGTTCTCTTGATACCTGGAGGGATTTGTTGAACTAGAAGACTGCTGGTCCAGGTCTTATTTTACGCTAGGGTTCTTTGGCCATAAACCATAACAGTATCCCAGAATCTTGGTTCGAGGACTGCGTCTGATGGTCTGACCTCTCTCACAGTTGGAAGTACAGTTCATCATCACAGGCACCAATCACCACTCAGAGAAGGAGTTCTGCTCTTATCTCCAGTACCTGGAATACTTGAGTCAGAACCGCCCTCCACCCAATGCCTACGAACTCTTTGCCAAGGGCTATGAAGACTATCTGCAGTCCCCACTCCAGGTGGGTCTGGAGTATGCTGAGAGGAGGGAGCTTGTGGGGGAAATGTCTCTGGCAGTAGCTGCCCTAAAATCCTACCAAAGCTCAGGAGGCAGTGGGAAAGTTTTTGGTATTCTGGTACATTGACCCTGCCAGAAACTGGCTGCCTAACTTTGCCTTTTTCCTCTCGTTCATTAGCCGCTGATGGACAATCTGGAATCTCAGACATATGAAGTGTTTGAAAAGGACCCCATCAAATACTCTCAGTATCAGCAGGTATAGGGTGGGTCCGGGTCAAGTATAGGACCGGGATGACCTGGGTGAAGATGGGATTGTAGCCACGAGTTCTTCTCTCCCTCCTTCTCCAGGCCATCTATAAATGTCTGTTAGATCGAGTGCCAGATGAAGAGAAGGATACCAATGTGCAGTGAGTGCTCTTCCCCATAATCCCAGAGATTTGCATAGTTACTTCTTTATCTGCTGAGTCAGCTGACACTTCCTCTTGCTTTCTCAGGGTGCTAATGGTGCTGGGAGCAGGCCGGGGTCCCCTGGTGAACGCTTCCCTGCGGGCAGCCAAGCAGGCTGACCGGCGGATAAAACTGTACGCTGTGGAGAAGAACCCAAATGCCGTGGTGACGTGAGCAGCAACATCCTTGCTGGAAAGTTTGTCTCCAGTGCCAGTTTTTCTTATCAGTGTCCTCACTTGCATTATCTTTATCTTAGGTTAGAGAACTGGCAGTTTGAAGAATGGGGAAGCCAGGTGACGGTAGTCTCATCGGACATGCGGGAATGGGTGGCTCCAGAGAAAGCAGACATCATCGTCAGTGAGCTTCTAGGCTCCTTCGCTGACAACGAACTGTCACCTGAGTGCCTGGATGGAGCCCAACACTTCCTAAAAGGTGCCTCCAGGCTGGCATGTACTGAGTAAGGGGAATGGATTATCAGCTAGGAAGGCTGTGGCAGGTTGCGGGGGCTGGGGTGGGGGTGGGGGATAGGGCAGTAGCAGCGGAGAAGGTTGCAAGGTTTAGGGGAAGGTGGGTTGGATTGGGGTCAGTGCCCTTAGCAAATGAAGTAATCTTTCTGAACCTCAGCATTCCCATCTGTAAAATGACAGGAGTGGACTAGAGCAGTTTCTCAGTCTGAGGTCTGTGGATTCCCTGCACTGACATGATATGTACCTTAGGCTTAGCTTTCATCCAGATCTCAAAGGGCTTTTATGACCCCACAGAAGACTACTAGATTAGAATATCTTAGGTTCTTTCCAGTTTGTTTTTTTTTTAAAGATTTTATTTATTCATTTGAGACACATAGATACAGAGAGAGAGAGCATGAGCAGGGAGAGAGGCGGAGAGGGAGAAGCAGGCTCCCCGCTGAGCCAGGAGCCCGATGTGGGGCTTGATCCCAGGACCCTGGGATCATGACCTGAGCCGATGGCAGACGTTTAACCATCTGAGCCACCCAGGCGCTCCTGGTTCTTTCCAGTTTTAATCTTGTAAATTAACCTAGAAGTAGAATCTCCTATGACAGGAGTTGGGAGTAGGTTGGCCTGGGAATGTGACAATATGGAGCAGCCTGGGTCTGTTTTTTGGATTTTTTGTTTTGTTTTGTTATAATTTTTATTTTAAGTAGGCCCCATGCCCAACACGGGGCTTGAACTCACAACCCTGAGATCAAGAGTTGCACGCTCCACCAACTGAGCCAGCCAGGTGCCCCTGCCTGGTCGGTTTTGATGTGGGAAGTTTGAACCTTCAGTTAGTCAGACACACCATTTCATCTCTTGGGAACTTTTATGACCCTCCTGCTCTGCAGATGACGGTGTGAGCATCCCTGGGGAGTACACCTCCTTTCTGGCTCCCATCTCCTCCTCCAAGCTGTACAATGAGGTCCGAGCCTGTCGGGAAAAGGACCGAGACCCTGAGGTAAAAAGCCACCCTCTTCTGGAGAGCTCTATTCTCTTTAGTCCTCTTTTTTGTTTTCTATATTAGCATCAACTGTTTTCTTCTGCTGGAGAAGATGAAGAGGTGAAGGAGATGGGAATGTGGGAAAATGGTTGAATTGAAAATGTTTTTATCCTTTTCTGTGTCCTGGAGGCTCAGGCTTCCTTCCCTGGGAGAGTGGATATGTCTTGCCTATCTGCTCCAGCTCTTGCTTGGTCTCTCGGGACAGGCCCAGTTTGAGATGCCTTACGTGGTGCGGCTACACAACTTCCACCAGCTGTCTGCGCCCCAGCCCTGTTTCACCTTCAGCCATCCCAATAGAGGTGGGTTCCTGTGTGGCTGTCCTCTGATTGGATGGGTGAGAGCTTACCTTCTGGGTTCTTTTGCTATCCTGGGTAGGGTAGGGTAGCTGTCTCTAGGCTTCCCTTCTTAGTTCTTGCTCTTGCTTTCCCAAGTTGTCTGGAGCTTCTGGTCCCTTATCATCCACACATCTCTTCCCTAACAGATCCTCTGATTGACAACAACCGCTACTGTACCTTGGAGTTTCCCGTGGAGGTGAACACAGTGCTACATGGCTTTGCAGGCTACTTTGAGACTGTGCTTTATCAGGACATCACCCTGAGTGAGTGTCTGGGGCAGTGGATGGCAGGGTTAGGGTATGTTATCTGGGCAGCTTATGTACATGTTTCACTTAGAGTCACAGGGAGCCCAGGAATCAGTGAATGTGGGTCTTTGATTACTTATTTCTCTGTTCACAGAAGACACTCCCCTCAGCCCAGGCAAAAAGTAGAGTCACAGAGACCTCAATTTTTCATTATTTTTTTTCACACAGGTATCCGTCCAGAGACTCACTCTCCTGGGATGTTCTCATGGTTTCCCATCCTCTTCCCCATTAAGGTAGGAATCACCTTTAACACTCAGTGGGTTAAGGAGTGACTTTTGCCATTGGTGTTCTGCCCCTTCCCTCCTGTCAGGATGATGCTTGACTGTGACCCATGTTCTAGTGCTCCCATATGCTCTTGGAGCCCCGTTGTAGGTATTGAGATGTCTTCAGTGCCCTTCTACTTGGCTTCCCCACAGCTCCTGTCTACTCTTCTGTCCAGTCTCTACCTTAGCTAGAGTCATCTTTTTAAAACCCAAATCTGATCATATTTCTGTCCTGCTTAAAATCCTTCAACGACTTTGGGCTGCCTGGGTGGTGCAGTCAATTAAGTGTCTGACTCTCGCTCTCGGCTCAGGTTGTGATTTCAGGATCCTGTGGGCTCCGTGCTAAGCATGGAGTCTGCCTGGGATTCTCTCTCTCTCTCTCTCCCTGCCCCTCCCACTTTTGCACACGCGCTCTCTTTCTCTCAAATAAATACATCTTAAAAAGCAAAACAAAAAAAAACAAAACAACCCTTCAATGACCTCCTACTGCCCTCAGGATAAAGATTTAACATTGTAAGACTTGGTGTGATCTAGTTTTAGTTTGTCTTTTCAGCTACTGTCCCCTTGATTACATTGCCATCAGCCCTATGGACCTTCTTTTTTTTTTTTTTAACTTGAAATATAATTAACAGTGTTGTATTAGTTTCAGGTGTAGAACATAATGATTCAACAAATCTGTACATTACTCAGTGCTCATCATGATTCTAATACCTTGTCTTCTTTCCTGCTTCAGGCTTTCACACCTTTCTCCTTTGTCTGGAAAGTTCTTTGTTCATCTCTTCACCCAGTTAACTTATCTTCCAGGTCCCCTTAAACATTCCTCTTGTCCGATAACTTTCCCTGACCACCGGGACTAGGTGTGCACTCCCTCTCATAGGTGCTCTTGTAGTGCGTGTTCTCTGCATGTTCACGGCACTCCTCACACTTTCAGTTATCTGTTCAATGTCTGATGGTTCAGTTCTGATTATTCATTCTAAAAGACTTCAGATAGGGGCACCTGGGTGGCTCAGTCGTTAAGCGTCTGCCTTCGGCTCCGGTCATGATCCCAGGGTCCTGGGATCGAGCCCCGCATCGGGCTCCCTGCTCCGCGGGAAGCCTGCTTCTCCCTCTCCCACTCCCGCTGCTTCTGTTCCCTCTCTTGCTGTGTCTCTCTCTGTCAAATAAATAAATAAAATCTTTAAAAAATAAAAACAAAAAAAGAATAAAAAAAAACTTCAAATAAACTTCATGAGGGTTGGAACGTCACGTTTTATCCTCTTCTCTCCACGCTTAGCTCAGTAGTACATTGCCACATACAGTTCATCAGCTCTACCCTGAACCTCCCTGTCTTTCTTCTTGCAGCAGCCCATTACGGTACGTGAAGGCCAGACCATCTGTGTGCGTTTCTGGCGATGCAGCAATTCCAAGAAGGTGTGGTATGAGTGGGCTGTGACAGCACCAGTCTGTTCTGCTATTCACAACCCCACAGGGCGCTCATACACCATCGGCCTCTAGCCCTGCCCGCAAGTGTTCAGAGCCTTGGAAGCAGCTTCAAGTTCTGCTCCTGTGGCACAGAAAGTGCAGTACAGCTGTGGGCTGTGATTCCCCTTGCCCATCGGAGTGGAGCATTTCAGTCTGCTTTCCTGCCTTACATCAAGGTGGGCAAAGGATGAGAATTAATTGCAGGGCTCAAGCCACCAATCTGTGAAGACTTCAGGCCAGGGTGGGAGGAATTAGTGCTGGATCTGAAGCTCCTCCAACAGGCACTCGGCCTCAAGCGCTCCCTGGAATAGCCCCGAGAACATGTGGATTGAACACATTTTCAGCCCTTTCCCTGCCCATCTCTGTTCCTGTTATGATGGTTTTGTGTGGGAGGAAATACAAATAAAGTGAAGTTACAGCCTTTTCCTGCTCCAGCCCTGCTGCCCCGCGCCTCTGCTTTCTCATACCTTACTTAAACCTAGGCGTATTCAATCTATGCCTTTATCCAAGACCCAAAGGGTCCTCACTTTGTTTCCTATTTAGGAAGCTTAATGGTCACTCTTGGACTCCTGGGTCTAGGTTTTCCCGACCAGCTGCAAAAAGGTCTTGTCCATTAAGACCTGTGATTAGTCTTTTCTCTGGGGAGGAAAGATTGCCCCGGTGGAGAAAGATGGGAGTAGTGAGTGAAGCCAGCTTCCCTTCCACTTTCCTGACAGCTACCTCTTGGGAGGGAAACTGGAAGCCATGCAGGCCTCTCCAGCAAGAAGCCACCTGTTTTGTTTGAATAAAGTCACGTGGTTAGATTTTGAAGTCAGGAGTCCCAATTCTCATTTTACAGAGGAGGAATTTGAAACTGACACAAAGTTATAATGTCAGTATTCAAATCAAGACTGGAACACAGATCCTCAGACTCTGTGGCTCTCTGGATGTTCTAACCAGCTATGTTTCTGGCAGCTAATATATTGGGCAATTGAAGTATGGGGATTCTGGAAGCCCTTGGAACGTGAGAGTGGATATCGGTTCCTGCTCTTTCTGGTTAGAGGGCTGAGTATTGCTGCACCCAAGGAGTCACCTGAGAAACCTCCAACTTTATTTTTGCAATGGGAGGTGTGTGCCTGTGGGACCAGGCAATGACCATAAGCCAGACTGTGAAAGAAGACAGACATGTGGCAAGACTTGTGTTTCCCGGGGCCCAAGCACTGAGGGCAGGAGGAGATAGTTGGGAGGGTTGTCAGCCCGCTCAGAATGGGGATGTCCGGTCCAGCCTCCTTCTGACGTGAAACACTTGAAGTTGCCCTCCCCGAGGCTGTCGCGGCTAAGCAGGACACGTGACCCTCTTAGGAAATATAGAGAGTGGCAAAGAAGTCAATTGTACTTCCTTGTTGGCTCCGCCCGCGGCGCTGGCCTAGTCACCTGGAGCGGGGAGTGGGGCAGGAGAGTCCTCGCTGGCTCTTTGCCCGCGTTCACCGCCTTCCGCATGTCACCTAACCAATGAGAGGGCGATGGGCGGCCGCCTTAAGACGCTTCCACTCTCGGAGAGGTTAGCCAATCGATGGGAACTTGATGGTTGCTAAGAGACATTTGAGTTTGGCTCCACCCATGCTTAGGGTTTTGGCCAATGAAAATCTGTACTTTGGACTGTTGCCGCGAAACCAGTGATTAGTTCCACAGCCTGAATGTTTCAGCGCCTGCGCAGATTGGGGAAAGTTCTGGAAGACAGTGGAGCTGTCGCCATTTTGCGGGAAGACTTGGAGCTCCGGCTGCGGTGCTGCTTTTACTGCTGAGACTCTGGAAAATATCCGTGCTTCGCGTCCCCAATACACCCAAAGGAACGGCGGAAACCGGGACCCCCCCCTGCGGGGACCCGGAACTGGTGAGAAACCCCGAAACCCGGTCCCCCCGCGACGTCACCTATGCGTGACGTTGCCGCACGGTGCCGCCCCCTGACGTCACAGGCAGAAAATGGCGTCAAGAGCAGAATCAGGCAAACTTAAGAAAGTATTTTTGTTTACTTTGGTCTGGAAGTGTTCGCTCCCTCAGTGTAGCCCGCTGGCATGACTTTAGGGCTCGGCATCCTCGTGGCCGTATCTCTTAAAGATGAAGATGCTGTCTCAAGGATCCCAGTGACCGATATCTTAACAGGTCCCTGCAGCCCTGACGTTTAGGGTCGCCCGTACTGGGGCGGGGATGGGGGGAGCATCGACCCACCGCGGTTTGAGAGGGCTCGCACGATGGGTTTTCAGCTCTTAGTACCACCCCTCCGAGAGAGGTTAGGGAACTGAGACACTGAGACTTACTTCTCAATCTTCAGGCTCTGGAAGACTCCTGTTCATTGTGTTGGCCTCTGGGCTTTTCCCTGGTTCCTTCTTTTGACCACACGTTCCGTGGCGGTACAGGAGTATAGTGAGGCCACATATGGGTGTTAGCATCGAGACACTGGCCCTCGCAGGGACGGTGCGAATTGGTTACTTATAGGACCATTTTTTAAAGTGTAGCCTTGGCTTGTTACACAGCAGGAATGTATTTTACCTTTCTCATTGTTCCTGTTATTTATTTTTTCCTCATTGTTCCTATTCTTAATAAGCTGCCTTCAATTTGGAGGTGTTTGTACCCAGCTCTGTGACTGGACCCATCACTCCCTGGGACTCAGCATGTGGTGAATTTTGCCTGAACTGAGCTGACAGTGGTTCTTCACTCTCCTTTGTCCCTTCAGCAGTGAGGCCTAAGTGCTTGTTGGGGTCTTGACTATGCTATGACAAAGTCCAGACCCTTGCGTGATTGTGGGCCCACCCCTAATGCAGTTTTTGGAGCAGGGATGGAAGAAGGCTCTATAGTTTTTTAGTGCATGGGATTGATGGACTTTTACCCTTCATTTAGAACATGGGAAGAGTTTGAAAACTGCCAACTTGAAAATGCATAGTGTTTGGGACTTTACTGCTTCTAGGACATCTGAAAAGATACACCAAACCGAGTGAGATTTCACGTTTCAAAATGTGCTCATGTTCTGTATGTCTGTGCTTAAATAGATTCATTCATTTCTGAGTACCTGAGTGAAAACTTTACTCCATAGGTGGTGGCTCATTTGTCAACTTGAGTGAAAGTTTTTGTGCATGTGTTAAGTTAATCCTATCCTGTACTCTAGCAGCCAACAAAGAGCAATTATTGAAATCAGAAGCATTTCATTTGGGGAGGAAAAAGCAGATTTTAAAAAATAAAGAGGAGTTGTATGACATTTAGAAAACTTGTATAGACTTGGCACTTGGCTGGCTCAGTTGGAGAGCATAGGACTCTTGACCTTGGGGTTGTGAGTTCTAGCAACATGTTGGATGTAGAGATTACTTAAATAAATAAATACTTTTAGAGAAAAAAAGAAGAACTTGCATAGACTTGGCAGGCAAAATGACTGGAAAGAACAGAAATTGTAGATTGAAACCTTTTATTTTTAAAAACCATTTTTCCACAATCAAATAGTATTATAATAAGCTTGGTCCTGATATTTTGAAGTATATGCTGCTTCATATCTAGAAGCCACATAATAAGGTGTGACTAATGGGACTAATGCTTTTGATAAACCTTTCAGAATAGTAATTCCTTAGATGAGTGTGTATTTAAAGTAGACATTTTGGGGGGGGCGGTGCCTCAGTGGCTCAGTCGATTACGTGGCTGCCTTCGGCTCAGGTCATGATCCCGGGGTCCTGGGATGGAGCCTTGCAAGTGAGGAGCCCACTTCTCCCTCTCCCTCTGTCTCCCAGCTTGTGCTCTCACTCTGTCAAATAAATTAAAAAAAAATCTTTTAAAAAATAAAAGTAGACATCTTGGGGCACCTAGCTGGCTCAGTCGGTAGAACATGAGACTCTTGATCTCGGGTTGTAAATTCGAGTACCACGTTGGAGGTAGAGATTATTTAAAAACAAAATCTTAAAAAAAACAAAAACTGGATATCTCGGTATGCTGTGTACTCTTCTTTTTAAAATTTAAGGCTGAATCATAAAGTACAGGAGAGAGGTAACCTGATAGAATTGACAAGACGTTAGACTTTGGGTCAGGAGACCTTAATCAAGAGTCAGCGCCTCCATTTAAGCTTTGTGGTTCTGGGCAGTTCACAAAACCTGTTTTTTCATCGTGCATTGGACCTGATAGCTGCTTGTAGCATATGTTACCTTTGATTGTTAAATAAATGTACGGTGTTATTATAATAAGCGATTGAGTTCACTGTTTTTATTTTAAGATTTTATTTTTAAGTAATTTGTACACTCAACATGGGGTTGGAACGCACAACCCTGAGATCAAGAGTCGTAAGCTCTACCGACTGAGCCAGCCAGGTGCCCCAAGTTCACTGGTTCTTAGACACACCTATTTGATTTTAATTTGGTTTCCATTTTAAGTCTTAAATTTGGCTCCAGGTAATTTTTGTTTTGCTCTTTCCAAGAATCTTGTCTCTGTAACAGGCTTAGTACAGTACCTAGCAATATTAGGTACTGTAGGAGTGATTAGTCATATTTTTATATTACTGATTTTATATTAGTTATTACTTTTGTACTCCTGTTTTATTTTTAAATCACCAAAATAGGCTATGGGCTCTGAGGGCAACAAGGACAGCATCAGTGGATGATGCATTAGCTGCTTTAAAGAGGACAAAGGTCTCATGGATATAAGTCTGGAAAGTCTGATTATGATTAGCCTCCTTGCACAGAAATTCTTCAGGTTAGTCGGAGGTTTTTTTGTTTTTTGGTCAGCTTTATTGAGGTATAATTGACATAAAATAAAGCTGTCCACATTAAGGTGTACAGTTTGATGGGTTTTGATGTTTAAATACCCATGAAACCATCACCGCCAAAAGTTTCTTCTGCCCTTTTGTAATCCTTTCTTCCTAGCCCCTCTCCACCTCCTCCTATCCCTAGGCAACCACTGATCTGCTTTCTGCCAGTACAGTTTAGTTTACATTTCCTAGAATTTTTTCCTATAAATGGAAGCACATAGTATATTTTTGTCTTGTTTCCTTCACTCAGCGTAATTATTTTAAGATTCATGCGTGTTGGGGCGCCTGGGTGGCTCAGTCGTTAAGCGTCTGCCTTCGGCTCCGGTCATGATCCCAGGGTCCTGGGATCGAGCCCCGCATCGGGCTCCCTGCTCGGCGGGAAACCTGCTTCTCCTTCTCCCACTCCCCCTGCTTGTGTTCCCTCTCTCTCTGTCATATAAATAAATAAAAATCTTAAAAAAATATTAAAAAAAAAAAAAAGATTCATGCGTGTTGTGTATATTGATAATTCGAGACCAATATTTTTTGAATAATTTATCCTATTGATTTTGTTTGATGTCTTTTCTTTTTTCTTTTTAAGATTTTATTTATGTATTTGACAGAGCTCGAGTGCGTGCACAAGCAGGGTGAGCAGCAGGCAGAGGGAGAGAGAGAAGCAGACTTCCCGCTGAGCAGGGAGCCGAGCAGGGGCTCTATCCCAGGACCCTGGGATCATGACCTGAGCTAAAGGCAGACATAACTGACTGAGCCACCCAGGTGCCCCGATATCTTCTGGGTTTCTTTTTTTATTATTATTATTTTTTTATTTGATGGGCCTGAGGTGGACAGACTTGGGAAAGATGATTGCTAGCTGTGAAAGCTTGGGGGAGGCAGGAAGTCTTACCCTTCCTGCCTAGATAGGCTTCAAGGGTGGAATTGGTTAAGCCTGTCTTAATCATTATCTTTCTGAGTTACCTGAATTCTAGTTGGTGTTATATGGGAAATGCTTAGTGATGAGTCCCCTAATTACTGATGTTTGTGTGGGGGATGTGGGGAAGAGCTTAGGGCAGATCTGCATTCTGGTGTTGTTTTGTCTTGTTCCTGATTTTTAGTCTTACATCCTTACCTTTTTATTGGAAATACGTGCTTATTTCTATGATTTAAGTTTAAACCAGTTATTCATACAGAATTTTGAACTGTAGAATGGAGGCCTAGTGTCCATTGTCAAGTGAATAGTAATTTTGAATGCCAACACTTTTTCTTCACAGGACAGGGTCTGTATTGTATTTTCTTTCTATCTAGATATTTATTTTCCTTCTAGACACTTTACCTTTTCGAAGCCACAGAGCAAAACTAGTTCAGATTTAAAGTGTGCAAAAATAAACCTAGAGTAAACAACAGCCAGGAAGATGTGGAATTCAAGAAACAGAACTGTATATTCTCAAGTTTATGTCTTGGAGAAGGAAGGGAATGTAGGGTGCCAGAAGGGGAGGAAAAATATGAGGTTCTTACATATCCACGTCCTCTCCTCAGGTCTGCTACGATGGCGTCCGATGACTTTGATATAGTGATTGAGGCCATGCTGGAGGCTCCCTATAAAAAAGAGGAGGTAATATTCCCCATCTTACTGCTGGAATTGGGTTAGTAAGAAGAAGCAGTTATAGATCATCAGTTTCAATACTTTGTAAATTCTTTTTCCCTGCTTGTTTATTATGTATCGTGGCTATTCGTGCAAGTCATAGTTTTTTAGTAAGCCCCACTCTCCAGCTTCCGTACTCAGAGGCATGCTGGCAGAGACGGTCCCAAAGCTGGGGCAAGGGGCGGGAGGAGGTGGGGGGGAGCAGAATGTGCTGGGAATAAGTGCTCTGCTCAGAACTCTCAGTGACACAGTAGAAAGTCAGTGTATCTCAGACCTAAATAATTTCTCACTCTCCTGGGAAATGGATGTCAGTGGAACAAATGTTGGGTAGCTCAAGTTTTGACATCAAAATCTGTCACTCTGAGCTCTTCTTTTTGGGTGGTTTCCTTCCTTCTTCTCTTATTCCCTTTGTTAGAGGAGATCCGGGTGCTCAGAAACTGGCTAGATAATTGTGAACTTTGATTTCACAAGCTTTCTTCTCTGTCCACTTTTGTTCTTTTGTTGCCCAATGGAATGTGTATATGTCTGCCACCTTGTACCTGGTGACATTTTTCCTGGCAAACCCCTCAGGATGAACAGCAAAGGAAAGAGGTTAAAAAAGATGGCCCTAGCAACACCAGCACGAGCAGTAGCAGCACCAGTGGGAGCAGCGCCGGTGGGGAGGCAAGCAAGTAAGTGTGGCATGAGGAAGTGGGTCGGCGACTTGGGCAAGGGAAGCAACTGCGTCCGTCAGAGAAATAGCCAGAGCCAGGGAGGTGGTTGCTTGTAAGACTGCTGATTTTTAGTGATGGCTCTACTGGGTCCTGGGAATCATGGTGACTTGGTTTAATGATCTTCTAGTCTTCACATTCCAGCATAGACTTGCGGCTCTCTTCTACCATCATCATTCTGTTTCAGTTGAATAAAATAGCCAGGGGACCCCTGATTTGGAAACAACAACTTTTGCTGGGCTTTGGGGGGAAATGGCCACTTCAGATGCCTGACAGCATTCAGGGCTGTGTGCAAGTTGGTGCTGCTGTGAACTCCTGCCAGGTCATCTTGGGCTCTTTGGTCTTTTTTTTTTTTTTTTAAAGATGTTATTTATTTATTTGACAGAGACACAGCGAGAGAGGGAACACAGAAAAGGGAGTGGGAGAGGGAGAAGCAAGCTTCCCGCGGAGCAGGGAGCCTGATGTGGGGCTCGATCCCAGGACCCCAGATCATGACCTGAGCCGAAGGCAGACGCCTAACGACTGAGCCACCCAGGCGTCCCGGGCTCTTTGGTCTTTTACTGCTCTTCCACCCTGGCCTTTCCGTCGTTCCTTTTCCTTGGGGGAGAGAAGACCTTCTTGATAATAAGAATTTATCTGCTCCTTCACAGGAAGAAGAGGAGTCGGAGCCATAGTAAAAGCAGGGATAGAAAGCGCAGGTCAGTAGTTCTGGGGGCTTTGGGGCTTTGAGAATTACTCTAAATGGGAGAGCTATCCCTTGGAGGCCGGAAGAGGTTGGTTTGCCCTTTAGCAAACTCAGTAGCGCCTCGCACCTGTAGCCGCAGTCGGGAGCGGGACCGGCACAGGCGGAGAAGCAGTCGGAGCCGAAGTCGAGACCGGCAGCGTCGCCACCGCAGCCGGAGCCGGGACCGGCGGCACAGCAGTGAGACACGCAGTCGGGACCGGCGGCGTGAGGACCGCGTGCGCTACAGGAGCCCGCCGCTTGCCACTGGGTATCGCCTTTTGCTCATACGGTGATGGCCTTTGTGTTGGGGTCTGGGTAAACCCCCCGCACTGTGGTTCCTGCCTGCGGGTGCTCACAACCCGATGTGGCGGGCAGGAGACCCTGGTACTGGAGGGGTGGTGGTGACAGTTCCCATGTGAGATGAGGTGCTGGAATCTGGTTTTCTCGTGCCGGAAGACCAAGCAGTGGACCAGCGCAGGTGAAATCGGATGACACGATTTTCCGTTTGTCGTTCTCTGTTCCATAGGCGCAGGTACGCACACAGTAAGAGTCCTCATTTCAGAGAAAAGAGCCCAGTCAGGTGAGTTGATACTCTTCCAGGGACTGTGAGGTATGACTAGAAAGCCATTTGAGCCAGAATACAGGAATGTGTGGTACTGGAGGGGAGCTGGAGAACAATAACCATGTATCGGGAGCGGGCGTCTCACCAGATTGTACTCGCTCTTCAGGGAGCCCATTGATAATCTGAGTCCCGAGGAGCGTGATGCCCGCACAGTTTTCTGTATGCAGTTAGCTGCCCGCATTCGGCCTCGGGACCTGGAGGACTTTTTCTCTGCTGTCGGCAAGGTAACCCTCCCCCTGCCTTAGCTTTCTCCCACGTATAGCTGTCTTCTGTGCATTCTCCTTTATGCCCAACTCAGGATTTCCTTCTTGCCCTGGATAGGTTCGTGATGTCCGAATCATCTCTGATCGGAACTCCCGGCGTTCTAAGGGCATCGCCTACGTGGAATTCTGTGAAATCCAGTCTGTGCCGCTGGCCATTGGGCTGACTGGGCAACGGCTGCTTGGAGTGCCCATCATTGTCCAGGCTTCACAGGTGAGCATGTTGCAAAGCTGACATGAGAAGATGGCCTTGGAGGGAGAGGGTGTGGGATGCGATCCATCGGTTCCTCCTCGCCTAGGCTGAGAAAAACCGACTGGCAGCCATGGCCAACAACCTGCAGAAGGGCAACAGCGGGCCGATGCGCCTCTATGTGGGCTCCCTGCACTTCAATATCACGGAGGACATGCTCCGGGGCATCTTTGAACCCTTTGGCAAAGTGAGTAGAAAGTGAAGGAAAACTCTGAAGGGAATTGGAGGAAGTGGGGGGGAGGGTGAGCCTGTCTCTTCTGCCTGACCGCGATTAACCCACTGCATCTGTCAGGACGAGTGGATGGGTCCGTGCCGGCAGAGTTAGGCTCCATCTTCATAATCCAGGTGCTCAGTATGCAGATGAGTTAGGCACCGTGAGCTCAAATAATGGGGTCCAGATTCAGTAAGATGAGCCAGGAAAGGTGTTTTGGAAAGAGGTGGTCTTTGTCTCTTTTTAAAGAGAAGATTTGGAGAGTTAGAACTGTTAGAGGTAGTTAGAGGTAGTTTGAACGGTCAGGCAGGAAAGATCAAAGGTGTGGGTTAGCCCAAAGATTGCTAATAATTTCTCCCTCTTATACAGATTGATAATATTGTCTTGATGAAGGACTCAGATACAGGCCGTTCTAAAGGTTATGGTTTCATTACGGTGAGTCTCTGGTCTTTAACTTTGAATTTCAGTGTGGGTTTGTCCACTTGTCTGATTTTGCAGCTTAGCTTCATCCTCCTCCTTTAGGAACTGTCTAAATGACCCATAAGCCCTGGTGCCTGAAGCCTGGACTAGCCTTCTGCCCCTTGAGATGAGTGCATTGCTTGAGATCTTGACTTTGCTCCTGCACACTGTCAGTGGCCCTGGTATGGGGGTGTCCAGGAGTTCAACCAGCTTCCCTGGTGCCGCAACTTGCTCTTTGGGTAATAGAAATGATTTCAGGCTGCAGCTAAAAGGTTGGGGGCATGAGGGAGGTTAGGTGTGGGCTTTTATAGACATGGTATGTTTTTAAGGTAGGAGCAGGAATAGGGATTTATTTATTTTTTCTGGTAGTACCCCATCTGAAGCAGTTTCTCCATTGAGAAGTATCTTTATATTCAGAGACCGCTATAGGGAGAATAGTGAGGCCACGTCTTACCTTTTCCTGACACTCCCAACAAAATTGCTTCCAGTTCCCATAACTGGTTCTTCTAGCCCTGTGTGACTCCAGGCTGAGGACTGGCTGCCGGCCACAGAGTCTCATAGAAGCTGATATTTTCTAGGTTCAGTCCAGGCAGCATACACCCCCCGCAGTTGCCTGCAGGGCAGAGGGGAGATAGGTTGTGTTCTACCAGGGGTATTGCTCACCTCAGAACTATCCAGTGAAGGCAGGCCACCACCTACACCACCTGCCTAGGAATTGTCAGTACCACGTGCCAGGCCCTAGGGCAGGTGCTACCAGAGGAAACAAAGCCAGCCCTGGTGTTCACGGTGGCAAGTACCTCTTTTAACTCCTTGGTGAATCAGATGCAGAAAACCTTGTGAGGCTTTTTTGCCCTCGTGCTGCCACCTTTTCGGTCAATACCCTTGACACTTCAGCAGCAGACTGGAATCTTCTCTGTACCAGGCTGCTCCCGTGCTGCTGGGCGGTAGAGCTCTGATCAGCAGCGCTGGTGGAGGCGTAGGGGTGGGGTGCAGTCTTGCTCCCCATGCCAGGGTGCACTCCCTCCTACGGCTGGGCTCTGGAGTTCCAGATTCCTACTTCTTGACTGAGAATTGAAACCGATTAGTCCTGAGGGCTGCAATTAGAAAAGCCCAGGAACCTTGACTCTCAGGCTTTCTTTCTTCCATTGATAACGCTCATTTGTGAAGCAGCGTGTAAGGGTAGGCCACCCTATAGATAACAGAGTTTTTGCATTATTAGGTTCTTAGTGCAGCTGGAAGTTGGAAGTGATTGCCATTGAGTCAGTTGGAAAAGGTCCTTTTCACATGATCATTTTGGGGGGATGGGGGTCACATTCCCTGGGACAGAACAATTTGTGCCACAGTGAGCATGCAATTTCCTGGGATAGCAGGACTAGGCGGTGGTAGCAGGGCTTTGTGAGCATGTCCGTGGCCAGGAAGTGACTGATACACAGCCTGGGTTTCTTGTAGTTCTCAGACTCTGAGTGTGCCCGGCGGGCCCTGGAACAGCTGAATGGCTTTGAGCTTGCTGGCCGACCTATGAGAGTTGGCCATGTGACCGAGCGACTGGATGGTGGCACAGACATCACTTTTCCGGATGGGGACCAGGAGCTGGATCTGGGATCTGCAGGTGGACGTTTGCAGCTCATGGCCAAATTGGCAGAAGGTAGAGAGAGTTTCTCTGCAGAGTGAAGAATGTGGGGTGGAATTTTAGATCAGGAGTTGGGACTTAATACCAACTTCTCTTTCCCTTTTAGGCTCTGGAATCCAGCTGCCTAGCACAGCTGCAGCTGCTGCCGCCGCCGCCCAGGCTGCTGCCGCCTTGCAACTGAACGGGACGGTTCCCTTGGGGGCCCTGAACCCTGCGGCTCTGACTGGTAGACTTGGACTTGGGAAAAGGAGGAGGGGTTGGGGCCTGGAAAGAGGGAATGCTCTGTGCTCACTAACTCGTCGTGCCTCTCTCTCTTGCAGCTCTGAGTCCAGCCCTGAACCTCGCCTCCCATGCAATCGCCTCCCAGTGCTTACAGCTTTCCAGCCTCTTTACCCCTCAGACCATGTGAGTCTCAGGGTCTGGCTCAGTTTAGTCTTTGGTTATTTTCTTTCCTTTAGCTTCCCATTGATCTCTTCTCCTTGCCATAGGTAAATCAGTGGCACAGTACACTGCCTCCCTGTGCCTCTGGGTCCTGCCACTCCCTTCTCCACATCGACCTTTCCACCGCGCCTTCTCCATTTTGTGGACCAAGCCATCCTGAGCGCATGGACGTTGGCTCTGCGGGAATTGGGGCCACCCTTGGACTCGAGAAGAGCTCCTGCCCAGGGCCCCATTGGGAATGGACTCTGCTGAGCAAAGCCATTAGTCGAAGAGGACAGAATCTGCACCAATTGAACACCTGTTTCTCCGCGTATGTTGTCTTCTGGGATGACCTTCATTGCTCTTTCCAACCACCTCTTGGTGATTCCTCGATTCTTCCCCCATTGGGAAGGCCCTAGGGCATTAACTGAAGGAACTGACCTCTCTCCTCTTCCTATACCTTTTCCCTACAATCTGTTGAGGAAATCCTTAAGACCTCTGGTCCAAGAGGACTTTGGAGTTTGGGGTTGGGGGCAGTGAACCTTGAAGGTGTTGGCTTGCTGCTGCACAGGCCCGGAAGATGGCGTGGACATGCGCATCGTGAAGCCTGCCTTAAGCCTCAGCCTGGGGCCAGAACCGCATCTTGCTGGGAGGTGTGGGAGTGATCTATCCTGCCAGTGTCCTGCCAGGCATTTTGGATGGTTTAGGGCTGGGGCTTTCAGGAGTTCAGTGAAAGGTGGGATACCTTTCCAGTATCTTCCATCTTTCTTTGTATAGTTGTCCTTCCTCCCAGGTCCTTCCTGTGGCACAGGGTGGAAGGACGGAGAGGAGGCTGCTACTCTCTACCATTTCCCATGTGCCTCTACTGTGGGCTCAACCCCAGCTGTTAAAGCTGCTCCTGTCCCCTGCCTGGGCACATGTGAGCCCTTTTCATTGGTTTTTATACCCCTGTGTCTGTGTATATAAAATCTATATGTATGTGTATGTGTGTATATGTATGTGCACACACACATGCATACGTACACATGCATGTGCATACATACATATAAACTTTGTATAAAAGGCAAGCTCCACTGTTGTGGTGGCTTCTGCCCATATGTGTGTGGTCTCTGTCCGTTGGTGTGTCTGATGTTAATAACTTCTCATGAGCCAGAACCGTGAATGGTTCTAGGGATATAAAACATTTGTAATGCCTTTGTTTTTTCCCTTTATTTTCATTTTGTTTTACCTAATCTTCCTTAGAAATTAAAATGGACAGAAGGCACACACCTGGATGGAGTTCCCCATCTGTCTGCATTATACTCTCAGCCCCGTGGGTCTCTTCCATATGTCTTCATCTTAACTATTCCCCGCCACCCCCCATCTTAAATATTTCCGAACCTACCTTGTCACTGGACACACTAACAGTCTGTCTCTGCGCCTAAGGACAGATCTTGTCTTTCCACCAGATGGCAGTGTGACGGTAGCACATTTTGCACCTTCAGCTAGAGGTGTTTCATGATCTTGAGGAGTTTAAGTGCCAGAGAAGCCTCCTAAGTTCACCAGTCTTACCATTAGTCTCTGTGCCCGCCTTTGGCCCTTTTGTAATGGAACTCCAGGTCCAGTATCCACAGGGGTTTGGGCCTCATACATCAGGGCTCCCCAGGCCTGAAGTCCGCTATTCCTCAGTCAGTCCCCTCAACTCTTGCTTTTCATATGTGACTCTGCTTGGGATGACACAGGCTTGGGACCAGTGAATTCCAGAATGCTGAGTATTCCAGGAATTGTCCTGAGGAAGGGGATGCGCACATCTTCCTCCACCTGCTTTGTAAGGCTTATGACAAGGGGCCTGCCTCGGAACCTGGCTCACTAGGTAGGGACCAGCCTAGAGAAGAATGTCTGAAGTTCAGGGGCAGAGCTCTGTGGGACTCCTTCATTCTCTACCCGTCTCTATGGCAACAGAATGTTAAGACTTTATTGTCATGCTAAAAATACGGATAATTGCTGTTAGGTTTTAATTTGTCAGCTCTCAGACTTCTAAGCAGAGTGATGGTTTTTCGTGATACTAGCTTCTGGGGTTGCTTTTCACACTGAAGTATTAGGTACTTGGCACCTGCTTGTGGCAGAAAAGGCCACTGGGACCCAGAACTAGCTCTTGATTTCCCCTCAGCGCCGCCTGCTATAGCCTCCTTGCTTCTGTTGCCTTTGTCGCCACCCCCACCCTTTCCCTGTCCTGGTTTGCTCTCTGGGCCCAGGGGGAGGGAAGGAGGATGCATTGTTTTTAGGTAATAGCTGGCTAGGGCCCAGTCCCCCTATAGTTATTGATTTGGCTGCTAATGCATCCTGAAAAACAGTGTGGACCATTTTTGTTAGTTATCCTGAGGCTCCGGACGAGGCTTCCTCAGGGCAGTCTTGAACTCCTCCAAACTGTAAATACCCACAGGCTTTGCCTGCCTCCCTGCCCTCATCAGATGGGTGCCCGTCTCTGCTTGGCTTCCTTTCATTCCCATGCCTGCCTACCTTGGCCTGCCTTCACTTTGCTTCCTTCCACCTCAGTTCTCCCCCCCCCCCCCCCAACCCTTCTTAGTTCCTCATACAGCCTCTTGCTGGGGGAGAGACAGTGCTGGAAGTGAGGAAACATCTAAGACAACTACTCTAGTCTAACCCATATAAGGTGACAGCAGCTAGTGGGTGACAGCCAGAATCACCACATGTGACTCAGTGCCTTCTAGTTACTCATCCCTGCATTGGGGGTGGTTGGAGTAGAGAGGAGGGGGCAGCAAACAGCCTCCTAAGGTGAAGGAAACCTTCCTGAGCCTCTTTTGCCTGGGCACAGCGGCTCAGGTGTGTAGAGAGGCTGGCCCAGATCCTCTTCTAGCGCAGAGTTGCCCAGCTGTCCTCAGTTCTAAACAGGAGACATTCACCTGACTTAGGCTTCTGTCTTCTCTAAGGCAGTGGTATTTCCTCCTTGTTCTTTAAACTTAACGTGTGCTTGAAATTGAGTTTCTCCCTACTTCCTTCCTAGGCTCCAACAGCCTCCAGATGTGAGTGACCAGAGGAAGCAGGGGTTTGCCCTTTGAACCTTTAGTCCTGGTGCTTATGAGGAAGGGAAAGGAGTTTACAACTTGAAGGGAGGTGGTGAACCACAGCCTCTCCTTTCTCTGTTACAGAAGCAGTGTGGTGAGAATGAGGAAGTAATGGACGGTGAAGAGAGGCTGTGCTGGCTCCGAAAAGTGGGAGGTGGTATGATGGTAATTGTCGGCATTGGTGCAGGGCTGTTGCGGGTTAGGCATTGTTCTAGTCACTTCCTGTGCACTGAGTTCTTAATCCTCACAACGACCCTCTGACGTAGACTCTGACCATCTTTACTTTGCGAACAAGGAAACGGATACCCAAAGAGGGTAAGTAACCTGCCTTGTGATTACACAGCAAGTTTGGGATTCCAATCCAGGCAGTCTAGCTTCAGATTCCTAGATCCTAATCTCAGCTTGCCCCTCCTGGGAGCCAAGGCCTGGGAGTCGCTTTTTCTACCTCTGTACCCAGAGTTCTCAGTATGTCCTGAACTTTGCCACTTCCGTGTTTGCTCATCTTGTTCTCTCTGCCCCTCTTCTGCTAGTCGGAATCCTCCCCTTTAAGACTCTGAAGCTTTGCTAGTTGATTTCCCTTTTCAGGATTCTTTGTCCTGTTACAAGTCTCATTCTGCCTTTATTTACAGTTCTGTATAAACTCTATTAGCAGATGATTATAGCCCGATAAGGCCAGCCATAGCCATGTCTTCTTCATTACTGCTTTGCTTTGCACGTATTAGGTGTCTGTCGAATTAATTCCCTCTCTGTTCAAGTCAGAGCTAAGCTCTCCGATGCCCATCCCTTCTAGCCTGCTTTCCCTGGCATCCTCCATTCCTTCCTCACCCCTCCAGGAGAGAAGGCAGCTTTTACTCTTTTTGGTGTTGCCATGGTAGCCTCTGATGCTTTCTGTCAAAAATGTTGCTTGCCATCCAACAGAGACTGATGTTTCTATGGCAACCAGGTGAAGTCGCTAGTCATGAGCTGGATGCGGGAAAGGAATTCTGGTCTCAGAACTGGGTCTGAATCTTCTGGCTTCAAACATCCCTTCTCTTCCCTCCCAAATTTTGTACTTTATATCCAGGACGGATTTGCTCTCCGTGTGCTCTTGGTGGAGAGAGCTCTGTGAGAGGTGAAGCAGACCAATTTAAATCATCTGGGAAGGTGGAGGCAAGGAAAGAGCTGATCAAAGCTCACTTTAAAAGTTGGATGAGTTCTGTTAGCTTTCCCACATGATCTCCTCTCAAGAGCCCTTAAGGAGTTGGCTGCAGTTACTGGAGGGCCATTAAGCAGTTATTTTTGAGGGCAATGGTAGATGGATGAGGGGCCTGAAGACTGGAAAGGAGCCAGTCCGTGCTGGCTTGCAGGGAGGGGAAGCAGTGACCTTGGAAATCAGAGACTTGTCAAACTCTAGCCAATGTTCCAGGAAGGAAGGGAGCTTTCATCAACTTTCAAGCATCGTGAAAGCCTACTTGTTTAGAATGGGTAGTGCTGAAATGGGTAGTGCTGAAAATTAGCCTTTTCTGAACTCCTGGGCCCATCCAAGCCAGGGGGCCTTCACCCTCCCAACAGAATGGCCCCGCTCCGGAGCAACGCCACATGCTCCAGATGGCTCTGCTGTCACAAACCGGCTGAGTAAGCTGGGCGGTTTGTCACTCTGTGACTTGGACCCCTCATGTGTGAAAAGGAAAAGCTAACAGTAGCACCTGTCTCAGGGACGGTGTGAGGCTGAAATGAAACAGTCCGTGGCGAGGGCTTGGAACCCGAGAGCTTGTCATTACTACTGGCCATCATTATTCCCGTTCCTCCGAATGCCGACACACTGCACTTCCTACCTGACCTCAGAGAATGCTCCGCATAGGCGGGGAGAGAAGTGAGGATGAGGTGATGGTGAAAGCAAATCTTCATTGTTCTGGACTGAAGTCCCTGGCTCACACGGTCCTGGGTCACCAGCAGCCTAGATTTCAGAAAAACAAGTCCCACTGGCTCAATCGCTTTTTGTGCCTGAAACTATAAATCAGAGGGGGCACCTGGGTGGCTCAGTCAGTTAAGCGCCTGCCTTTGGCTTAGGTCATGACCGAGCCCCGTGTCAGGCTCCCTGAGCCTGCTTCTCCCTCTCTTGCCTCCCCCCGCCGTGCTCTCTCTCTCTCTCTCGAGTAAGTAAAATCTTAAAAAAAAGGCCAAGGTGATTCTCTCCCTAGCCACCCTGTCAGGTACCTTCAGCATGCCTCTTGCCCTTTGCTTTGGCCAGGGAAACCCCGCAGTGTTCTCTGCTGCCCCCCTTTGCTTAGTGCCCCTGCTCACCTGCCACAGGTGTCCTGTAGCACCTGCCGTCCCTGGTCTCCAGAGCTCTGACGACTTCCTTTCAGAGAAATACTTTAAATCAGCACAGGTCCTCTGCCTAAAGACAAATTAGAACTGGAACAAAAAAATGGAAAACTGTGCAGTATAATACCATCACTTAGGCTTCAGTTGCCAATCTTCCTTCCTCTTCCCCCAACGCCCCTCAAAACAACAGATCTAATAATGGGGGCTACCTATGAGGGTTACCTGTGAGTCCTTTGGAGGCAAGTTGGCCTTTGTAGACAGCAACTTAAAAATGTTTTTCTTTTTTCTTTTTATTATTTATTTATTAAAGATTATATTTATTTGAGAGAGAGAGAGCATGAGCAGGGGGAGGGGCAGAGGGAGAGGGAGAAGCAGACTCCCCACTGAGTGGGGAGCCCAAAGGGGGGGTCCATCCCAGGACCCTGAGATCATGACCTGAGCCCAAGGCAGACACTTAACCAACTGAACCACCCAGGCGCCCCTCTTTTTATTTATTTTTTAAAGTAATCTCTACACCCATTGTGAGGCTTGAACTCATAACCCTAAGATGAAGAGTCACATGCTCCACCAACTGAGCCAGCCAGGTGCCCCTTAGATTTGTATCTCCGGGGCGCTGCTGTGCTTTGAGTAGTCAGCAGGCTGTCTGGGTACCTGAATAAGGGATCAGGACACAGATTGTAAAAGAACATTACTTCCATGGCTCATTTCTATAATATTTGACAAATTACAAAGATACTTGCATTTGCATTTAGTCCTCATGACCATTCTACAAGGTAGGTATTGTTACCTTTACTTTATAATTGGGAGAGCTGAGGTCCAGAAAGGCAGAGAGATTGAGAGTGACTTTCTCTATCCAGAAAATAGTGGGACTGAGTACTAACTAAAACGCTTGCAAGGCTCCCACTGAGTTTGTATTCGCACCTTGGGTACCAGGCCACCAAGCCATGGAGCATGGCCATCAGGAGTCAAATAGATGAGGGGCACTTGGCTGGCTCAGTTGGTGGAGGGTGTAACTCCTAATCTCAGGGTTGTGAGTTTGAGCCCCACATTGGGGGTAAAGACTACCAAAAAAGAAAAAGAAGAAAAAATAGATGACGTGCCTTGAGCATATCCATCAGAGAGCCACCAAGATGATAAAGGACTAAGAAGCAGGATGCTCTTACCTGGTTTGAGGGCCCCTTGACAACTCAGCTGTACCATCCCCTCAAGTTTTGCTGCCTTCTCACAGGGAGGGTCTTTATATCACGCGGTGGGCTGCCCACCATGTCTCGTGTCTCCTGTGCATTTGCTCACGTAGTTTCCCCACGGAGTTTTTTTCTTCTTTCCCCCATCTAGCTACAGCCTGCATATATCCTTCAAGACCCAGTTCCTAAAATCTGTCTCCAAATTCTGTTTCTTCCGTTCAGAATTCTTAGAGCACATGACATAGCCCCCAGATAGTCAAAATGTCCAGTTTGCTGCTGTTGACCCCCTTGTCCCTTCTCTCCAGTTCAATTGTAAGCTCCCAGAGGGCAGGAGTAGTGTCTTACCTGTATTTGTTTTTCCCATAGGGCCCAGTGCAGTGACTGGCATTTGGCAGTACTTGAGGGGAACAACTGGTATTTGTGGATGGATGTCCAGGAAAAATGGACTTAGACTGATGTGGATAGAACTGTTAGATTACTAAGATGATGTATGCATGGGTGGGCTTTCTGGGAGTGAGGGTTTAACCGAGAAGACTTGTGAAATCCCCTTCTGTGACTGGCAGGCTTTTCGAAGAGGAGAGACCCTGCCCCAGTCTCTCTAGAGAGGGTTAGATGCAGCAGGGCATAAAGGCCCAACTCTGAGCAGAGGCTAGAGCAGAGGGATGCCTTCCAAGACACAGGACCGGCGTCGCCTCCGGCCCCTCAGAGCAAAGCACACACACTTCCTGCTGTTGGCCCATGAGGACGCCTTGTGGACCAGGGACTGCGGGGGTGGCAGGGGCTGGCTCGTAAAGGGGCGCAGACAAAATCACAGTGGTTAAGAGGAGCACGAGGGCGGAGAAGACCTTACCTGGCAGAAGCAGCTCAGGCCCCAGGGCCCTTTGCTGATCTCTCCCACCAGCGGATCAGCAGCCCGTGCGACTCTGCCTCCATCAGAGAGAGGGAGAAGAATGGCCTGGCTCTCAGAGAAGACCCCACCTTCCAAGTCTGGGGGGAGTGTGGCTTCAGCTTCCGTCTGTTCTGAGCTCGTCCCTGTAGGCGTCTGGAGGGAACGCACAGATGGGTTGGGCTGATGGGGCTGGCTGAGTGAGGAGGAGGGAGGCTTGTGGTGTGTGTGGCACCCCTCACAGGGGAGGCCCTGCCACCACCATCTTCAGTATGCATATTGGAAGCTTCAGACACAAGAAAGGCACTGGGCCTTTTTCCTCATCTTTCCCTTTGGAAAGGGAAATTTGACCAAGCCCTCTTCCCGGGGCCGGCTCAGTCAGTAGAGCACACTACTCTTGATCTCAGGGTGGAGAGTTTGAGGCCCACTGTGGGCATAGGGTTCACTTAAAAAAACCAGAGCCCTCCTCCCTTGGCAGAACCACCGCATGTTCGATTCTGGTTCTTGCGCTGCCTCAGTGGCGGCTGCGTCTCCACCTGCCTCATCTGCTTATCCCCAGGACCCTCTCTCCGGTCTCTCTTCTTTCTCTGCAACTTCAAGACTTTAAGTTATTTCCTTTTTGAACAGGTGATATATACCATAGTTAAACATTCGAACAGAAGAAAAAGAGCATCCAGTGAAAAATAAACCTCCCACACTGGTCCTCCACCCACCCGGTTTCCCCATCCCAACAGCAATCAGTACCATCCTGGGTTGTAATTTGTTGGGTCACAGACCCCTTTGGCAATCTGGTAAAATCTGTGAACCCTATTCTCAGATGCGCGACTGCACAAACACATCAAATTGTCCCACTTCACAAACATCACAGACCTCTAAGGCCCATGTGTGGTTTGAAGCTAAGGATCCCAGCCTGTACTGTATCCTCTTCCTTAGTGCCTCCTTTAGCATAATTTGTGGGTCCTGGTGCAAAATAAAAATGCAGGGCTTGGGGAGCCTGGGTGGCTCAGTTGGTTAAGCATCTGCCTTCAGCTCAGGTCATGATCCCAGGGTCCTGGGATCGAGTCCCTCATTGGGCTCCCTGTTCAGTGGAGAGCCTGCTTCTCCCTCTTCCTCTGCTGCTCCCCCTGCTTGTGCTCTCTCTCTTTCTGTCAAATAGATACATAAAATATTTAAAAAGTAAAGATGCAGGGCTCCTTGTTCAAAGATGTTCAAGACCGCGACAGCAGTGCATCAGACCGAGCATGGGGTGCTGTGTGACGCAGCTCATCCTTTCCTCTGGCTCCTCTACTACCATCTTTACGGGAATTATTCTCATAGCTGTGTCTCTCACCCTAACTTGTTCTGAATTTCAGACCCAGCTGTTCAGGGAGCTGCTGAAACTCCATATGGATGTTCTTCTACCATCTCAAATTCAAGGGTCTCCAAAATGGAGCCAGTTACCCACTTCCTCCTCTGCCCCCTAACACCCAGTTCCTCACCATCCTCCTATAACCTGCGACTCCTGCCTGCACCCAGCCACTCAGTTGCCAAGTTCCACCAATTCTGACTCACACCCCTGGTGCCTCTCCCTGCCACCACCATCTCCCTTGGGATGGCCCTTCATTACCCTCCATATGTATTACTGTTAATCACCCCCTCAACTTAGCTCCTCAGGCCTTGCCTCCGCTGCTCCAATCCATGCACACCTCACCCAGCCTCCTCTTCCCAAGGACCATCCTGATCGTGTCACTTTCATACTCAAGGACCTTTGGTGACTCACTGTTTGCAGGCTTGGGCACAAACTCCTTTGCTTGCCATTTAAGGTACTTAAAAGTAGGGTTCTAAACCTTCTCCATGCTCATCTCCTACCCCTCCTCTTAATGTCCCTGAGGTTTCAACCCAATCAATGGGCTGAGTGTGCTTTTCTGCATGTTACATTAGGAAGTGCCTCTGTTCATGGTCCCCAGAGTTTAGCCCTGGCTATTCCCTCATAGCCACATAATCTCTGGCCCATTCACCACAGCCACTGCCCATGGCCCTGCCCATCGTGTCCCCTACATTTCTTCTAGCGACCTTCTTCCTCTTCTCCTTACTAGAAGGGGAACCTTGGATGCAAACCTGGATAAAATCATTAAGTATCAAGCAGATATGAGTGGGATCCCCGCTCTGTCGCTTCCTGACCTCAAGCAAGTTACTTAAACTGTTTCTTCTACAATAAAAGGCACAGTAACACCTTATATAGTCATTAGAGAATTAACAGAGAAAGCAAATAAAAGTCCTAAGGATAACGTCACTATTCATACTATCGTCTCATAACCACCCATGCTGAGCTGGTCCCTCTTGGCTCCTTCCCAGCTGCAGGGATCAGGAGACATCTCATCCCTCTTTCCATCAAGTTCTGGGAACCTGGGTGGGGTGGAGTGGAGGCCTGGCCCTCAGGTGCTCAAGTAGCTGTACTGTAGTTTGGGGTGAGGGGAGCTGTTGCCTCTGCTCTCTTTGTTCAGACTCGTGGCTCAGGCAGCAGTAGGCGTGGGTGTCCCCAGGGGGAGGCACTGACAGCTTCAGTTCTCACACGGGCTTTGCAGGTGACAGTTGGGGTGGTGGGGGCCTGCCAAGGGAGGTGCGGGCCATCATCATGCCCCAGCTGATGGGTCTCCCTGGTAAATGTGGGCCCCACCTGAAACCAGCCCCACCTGAAACCAGCTGGGGGTAGCTCTGGGTGCTAAATGTAGCCTCCAGCTTACTCTGCAGCATAAGGTGAGGTAAGGTGATAAGGTCTAGAGTCTGTGGATTTGGTCCCGTTGTGTCAGTAAGTTACTAAAACTTCTAGCAATTCTTTGCTTCTCTCCGGGTTGTTTGCTCATCTGCAAAGGGATCAGTTCGACCCGGTTATCTCTAAGGGCCTGTGGCTCCTTATCACGGACTACACCAGGACTAAGTTCTGGAGCCTCCGTGGAGATTTAGGTTCCTTGCTCCTCTGGGCCTAAGCTTTGTCTGTAACTGTTTCCATCTACAACTATCCCTTCTGTGGGGCTTTTGAGAACAGAGTCAAAATGAGCAAATGTAGAAAAGTTCTTTATTGAAAAGGGAAGGGTGGCTCCCTTGCTGGGGCCTCCTGGGCCCTGGCCAAAAGGGGCGATGCCACCTGCTCAGCTCTTCACAATGGCATCTGAAGGCAAAAGTCTGTCCAAACCTTACCTTTAATAACCTTAAAAGGGAAGTGCCGCGGTGTGGTGGTGAATCACAGAATCAATTCTGAAAAACAGCACTTCCAGGCCCTCGCCTTTAAAAACTTCTTAAAGGCAAAGTGGACAAGTGCAGCAACTAAGAGCCAGCACGTTTTAGGAAAAGTCTCAAAGAAGCGTCTCCGTGTCTTTACCTTTAAGGATTTCTTAAAGGTGAGGCGTATCGGCGCAGAGTACAAAGGTGAACTGGAAAGGGGTCTACGAAGCACTTTCCAGTTCTCGCTTTTAGGATCTCTTTACAGGAGAGGTGGTCAAGCGTGACTTAATAAAAGTCAAAATGGCTCGCGGAACTATAGCCCGTCCTGCCCTCCAGAAGCCGCCTGGCCCTCCGGCCGCAGCGCGCCCGCCCGCAGGTCTGCGTCCTCGCCTTCTAGGCGCTCAGGGGCGGGGAGGTAGCCAGGGCACGCGCGGTGGCGGGGCTGGGGGCGACGCGCGCCGGCGGCTGGGCGCCCTGGGCGTTTTTGGTTTCCTAGACGGTCTTCGCAGAGGAAGCCGGACGGGGGGCGGGGCGGGGCGAGGGGGCGAGCGGAGGGCGCGGTGACCATGGCGACCGCGGCTCAGAGCACGGAGAGGTCGTGACACGACCTGGAGCGCTGCTTGAAGAACTTGGCGTTGCGCGGCACCAGGTTGGCCAGGAAGCGCTTGGCCTTCTTGGTGAGGCTCTCGCGGCGCGCGGGCGGCGGGGGGCCGTCGGGGCAGCCCCACTCGGGCCGCGGGCCCCCGGCGCGGCTCCGGCCCCGCCGCAGCCGGATCTGGCGCACCGCGCCCTCGAAGAGCTCCCGCGTGTTGTGGTGCAGCGCGGCCGACGTCTCGATGTGCTTGCAGCTCAGGGTCCCTGCCAGGTGCCGGCCCTCTGCGGGAGGGGACCGGTTGAGGCGCCCGCGGGCTGCACTGGGCCCGGAGCGGGGCGGGGCGGGGTGGCGGTGGGCCGGGGCGGGGGGGGGCGGGGCGGTGCCCCGGGTGCAGCAGAAAGGGGTCGCGGCCGGTGAATCTCAACGGAGAACAAGGCAGGGATCACGTAGAGGGCGGTGGTGGTGCCAAGGGGAGGAGAGAAAGGGGCCTTGGAGAAGAGGTGAGGCGTAAAGAGAAGGGGTTCTCGGGCCCTAGGCATGGGCATTGAGAGTCTGCCCTTAGCCTGCTAAAGGCTAAATTAGGCAGTTGTTTGTGCACCGGGAGGGTAAAAGGGCCCTGTGGAAAGGAGGCGACCTGGAAGGGAGAGGGTCCCCTGAGATTGCAGGTATGATGAGGTACAGGATACTCACCCTCCAGTGAGACCTCCCGGGAGCGGGCCAGGTCGCTCTTGTTTCCAACGAGGATGACAGGGAGGTCGTGGTGGGGCCTCCCAGCCCGCAGCCTAAGTAGGGTCTCTGGAACTTTGGAGAAGCTTTGTCGGTCGGTGACTGAGAAGACGATGAGAAAGGCATCCCCGGTCTGAAGGCAGTGGTCCCGCAGCCACCCCCCTGCGTCCCCCTGCATATGGGCAGAGAGTGGTGGAATGTCAGGGCTGGAGGTGTGGGAGCACCTGCCCAGCACCTGCATCTCAAGGATGAGGCATCTGGATGTGAGGGAGAAGCCACCTGCCTAGGACCGCGGAGCTAGTTATGGCAGAATCTCCATACCCTGGAGTGTGCTTGTGGAGGAGTGGGTGGTTTATAATGTGAGCCCCACATGGGAGAATTGGGGACACAGGCTCCTAGATTGGGGTAGCCCATCCTACTTTCTTATGCTTAAGTGCTCATTGTAACAGTGAATGCTCTTCAATTGTATGTAATCTGGCCTCTCATTTCTATGTAGTAACCATTTATGTTCAGATATTCACAAATCCTCACTTTTTCCCCTTCCCTGATATTCCAGGCCCTGAGCTCTTGTCCTGTCAGATCAGACTCTTCCAGACTGGAAAATGTATGGATGGGATTGATTTCAGGGTATTCAGCCTGGCTCACAGCTGCAGGGTTTGTCAAATTCAGATCCTAACTTCCCTCTGGGTCAGAAGTCCTGGAAAGAAAGCGACACTCAGTGCCATGGCATGCGCATTGATGTGGGCCTTTGCTCTGGGAGAGGATACATGTGAAAGGTCAGGTTCTAGTACATATTGGAACCAGGGCCTACAGTGCCACCAGCCTTCAGCCACGCTCTGCTCCTCCCCAGCTCTCCTAGGTTCTCACCTGTTCCCAGATGTCATAAACAACTAGAGTCACTTCCTCCTTATCCACCATGATGCGTCTTTCATAGGTGTCCTCTGTTGGGAAATAAGGACAGGGAATAGAGCCCGTTAGGAGGCTCCCCAACACTTGTGAGACCTGGTAACCAGGGGCATTCCCTCCAGGGAGGTAGCCGCAGCAAGCACTGGAGCAGTTTCTCTTAGGTTCTGGCCTCCAGGGGCTGCTCATGCCTTGAGCTCTTCCATCCCTGACTAGGGCTCCACAGGTGCCCTTGACCCTTACAGGGCTCCCCCAAATACCTGGGTTCTCCGGCTCATGAGCACTGTCTCCCTGGAGACCACCGAAAGTGCCTGCTAGGGTGCTCTTGCCCACGCCGCTCTCCCCTACCAGCATGACCTTGAAGATGCCATCCTTTTGGGTGGGGCCTGCCTCCCCTGAGCCCAAGGAGTCAGAGGAACCAGAGGATGAGGCTTGAGGTGGCCAGTCAAGTTCATCTATGGCCTGGGCGCGCCGCAGCTGGTGCTTGTAGGGGACAGGCATACTGCCTCTTCGTCTGGGGGCCCCTGGGGCAGGGGGTGGCCCACCCCGGTCCAACCCTGCCAACAGCTTCTCTGTCTTCTTCAGCAGTGAGGCATCTGTTTCTGGGGGGGCAAAGAGAAGGAAGCTATGAGTGGGGGTATGCCTAGCCATCTAGAGGGCTCAATCCTGTCTGCTCTGGCCTCAGAGCCCCAGTGCATGACCATGACCCAGAAGGAGCTGAGAATATTTGGTCTGACCTCTGACACTGAACTCCCCCAGAAGCCTGCACTGGTGGGTCTCAAAGGAGCCAACTGAAGGCTTACCTAATGTGGTTCCAGCCACAACCTGTTCAAAACGTGCCCCATGCAGGGGCGGCACGTGTGCGCAGGCTCGCACACCCACTCAGGCCTCACGCTGACACACAGGCACACCCCCAGACTAGGCCTCTGGCCTGGGGGGCCTGCCCCTCCTTCCACCAAGAGGCCCTGTCTTCTACTGCTTCTGGAACAGGTAGTCCCCCCAAATGGGGAGATGTGAAGGGGATGAGAAGCTGCCGCTGCTGCCCTGGTTCTGGGGGGTGGGTAGTGGTAGAGCCAAAAACTTCGTGGGGAGCCTGTTCTCAGGGAAGGGCCTTTTCTCCTTGTGATGTGTTCGTTGGGCTTCCCCAACCACCCCCCCAGCCGAGTGTGAGAAGAGCTGCCTCTTCTCATGGCCCGGTAGGTAGGTGAGCATCCCCCAGGGCATGGTTGTGTGTGAGAATCTTTTTGCATCTCTGGCAGTCCCTGGAGTCCCAGAGAATCTTCTGTGAGGTAGAGGGAGGGAGGGAGTTGGGGAGAGAGGGAGAGCGGAGAGCGGGAGCATGAGCGAGAGGGAGAGTGACAATGCATGGGTCAGGGTAACTGGAGGAAGAACGACAGACACAACAAAGGGGGATGGCGAGAGGCTGGAAATAGCCTAGGATCAATACTTGGCTGGCAGCCAGGGCCTCCAAGAGCCAGTGAAACCCTCCCAACAGGTCCCCAGGGCAGCCCCCAGCCTGTGATTCCCAGGCTGGTGGGCTGCCCCTTCCCTTTCCCCCATCCCTCCTGCCCATCCCAGCCTCTTGGGAATGAGGCTGACCTAGGGGCTGAGCACCAGTTTCCCCAGCAAAGCCCTGGGAGTGATGGGGGGAGGGGGCGTCTGGGCAGCACCCCCGCGGCCCCCAGCCCAGCCCAGCCTCAGTCCTGGTGTGAGCGGGAGGCTTCCCCACTTCCTGAGTTGCTCTTCCCCTTTGCTGTTTGGGTTCAAGCTCCGTCAACCCTCAGTTCTGACCTCCCCACCAGAGCTTCAGCTCCCACCCCCATGGTTTCAGCTGGAACCTGCCCAGCTCAGCCCTCACCTGGTGTGGGTGTCCCTGGGGGGGAGGCCCGGTGGCTGCCGGAGGGGCAGAGTGCTGTGGTTTCTGTTTCCGTGTCCATGTCGGTGTCAAGGTCCGTGTGCATCGGTGTGCGTGTGTGTGTGCGTGTGCAGCCCCGCGGCTTGCAGTACCCACTCCCTCACTCAGCAGCACTGTCAGCTTTTCCCTTAAATACCACCCCCATGCCCTCCTCCCCCCCACACCTGGGGAAATTGTCCCGCCCCCTGATGAGGTCACACATGCTAATGAGCAGTGATGTCAGCGGGATTCCCTCCTTTCTGCCTCCCCCTTCCTTTGTGTCGCTTCCCTCTGGGAGCACACACACTGCGGAGTCTGGTTTCGACCAGAACGAAGTCAGAGGGGCAAAAGAGACAGGGGTTCAGAGAAGCGGGGTGAGGGCTCAGCGGGTAAGGGAGCGGAGGATGGCAGGAGGCAAGGACCCAGGCACTGGGAGGTCTTTCTCCAGGAGCGGGGACTGTGCGTCATTTGTCTGTGGACTCCCCGCCTCCGAGCCGTGTCCAGCTCAGAGTGGGTGCTCGGTGGCTACATGGAGGGCCTAGAGGCAGAAACCAAGAGATTCAGGGTCACCCTGGCACCAAGCTTCCCCATCACCCTCTCCTTCCCCATACCACCCCTTCTGGGCTAAAAGACCCATCACGGTAGCCATTTCCCAACTTGGTCCCTAGGCAGATGGGGGCTCTGAAGAAGGAGCGATGGCTGCCTGGTTCCGGCAGCTTCATTTTGTCACTAGGTTCAGGCGGGTGCAAACCATGTGGGGACTGCCTCCCCTTCTCTCCTGCCCTGCCAGGCCCACCAACCTAGTGCTAGGGGAGATTGAGCTAAGCCCTCTAGAAGTTCCCTGTCCCCACTCTCCTGCTCGCTGGGGCACCACCAGCCCTCCGGGGCTACACGACGATGGCTACCTCTTTCTCAGGATGGCTTTACAGCTCCTTTTCTGCCTGGGTCCCTTTCCCTTCAGGCTCCAGCTCTTCTCTTTTCTTCCTGACGCTGCAAGCACCCAAACAGACCTTCCAATTCCCTGGCTCGTTCTCATCCCGTGTTTGTTGCCAGGTGCTGCGCTAAGCACCTTCCTGCTTTCTCTCCTGTCATCCTCCTGACCTGAAGGCTCAGAGTGGTAGGTGGCTGGCCTGTCCCCAGATCGATCGTGCAGTTGGAAAATGGGGACACCAGGATTCCCACCCTGATTTTTCCAATACCAAAGACTGTTTTTCATCTGCGATGCTGCCTTCTTTGTCTTAAATATTCCAACTGTCTCCTATTATTGGGAACGGTCTGTATGGTAATCTTCAGTGGGCTCCTCCAATGGAAGAGACGAAGAGTAATCTTGGACTGATGTGCACTGACCACTTATCTGGAGGTGAACTGCAGGGCAACGTTCGGGGTCTAGGAGAGACAGAAAGGACTCCTGAGCAACCACCATACTTACGCACTTTACTCAGTGGAGACTCTCCAGTCCTCAGTCACAGCCCACTTGGCCTTCCTTATTCACAATTTTAGTATGTCCCTGTGTGTTCCCATACATTTAGAGTAGCAAGGGACCCCTGAAAGCCTGGTAGCAAGGGAAGTAACGCTACAAAAAACTTTGAAAGCAGTCAGAAACATTTAAAAAGTGGTTGGAGGGCATTGGGCAGAAAGGCAAACAGCTTCCCTGACAGTGTTACAGCCTCTAAAGATTGCTATAGAGAGGCCGCTGGTTTCTCGGAGTGATCCTCAGCTCTCCAGAAAAATGTATATTCTATCGCAGATGTGCTGAAGAGGAGTATGTTTAGAATGATTTCCTTCCAAAATGAGTTTTAAAAGTTTTTAATTGTAAAGGGGTGAGCTTCACATATCTGGAAAACTCACTTAGGTGGTTGGATTCATTTCTAGGATACTAGATGAGAGTGAGTCAGGGCACAGCTGACCCCAGTGGGACTCAGCCAGCCTTGGGTCCTAGGAGCAGGCTGGGTTACACCTTGAACCACCGTCTCTCTTGTCCCACTAGTAAGAGGTTGTGCACTGGCCCCTGTCCCAGCTTCCTCAGGAATGGGAGGTCCTGTGGAATGGTGGGGCAAAGGTGAGATTCGGAACTGAACCAACCCAGGTTTAACTCTGCGTCTCTGTCGAGGCTGGGCTAGTCTCATCACTCCTCTGGGACTGCTCCTAAACCTGTGAATTGGGTTGATGATGCTCATGGCACAGCCTTGTTATGAGGGTTCGCTATGCCTGAAAAAGGATCTGGCACTGGGCAGGTTACCCAACTCTCTTGTGCTCCCACAACCTCAGGCAGTGTGGCTGGAGGTCCCTCTCCCCTCCCAGCAGGGCCTGGAGCTTGGTTCAGATCGATTCTCAAGGACTGAATTCTCGTCTGTGCTGTTATCTCAGATTCCCAGGCTGATCTCCCTCTCATGCTGAGAACACCTCCCTCCTCCACAGCCAGAGCCTTGGCAAGAGTCCCACACCCTGATACTGGGTACTTTGGATGGCGGTGTCTCTGTCCTGATAGGGTGTGAGGTGGTCCCGTTTCTTTTTCCTTAGGCCACGGTGCAAGTAAACTTGGGTGACTGCTCCCCAAGGCTCCACCTCTCCTGGGTGGGACCCTCTTAGTTTCCCCATGCTGCCCGCACAAGGCTAATCCCCTGTCTCCACCAACCTGGGGCTTCACCGTGCCTGACACAAGTAGTGTTACCCCTTGCACCTTCTAGAGCATACACCCAGCACCTAGAGAAACTTCTTTTAGACTCAGGAATCCAGACACACAGCCCTTTCCAGTGAACTCTACCCTCAGGTCTTCCCCCTCTGGCTTTCTGAAGCATTCCACCCTGAGGAGCATTCTTTTACCTTAAATCTTTGTCCACATTCAAGTTACAAATACCACCAGGAGGTAAAAGGTCTGGAGCAGGACAAGGGATGAAGCTATCGGCTGAGGGTTTTTTTGGGGGGTGGCTATGAAGAAGAGAGGAGCAAGGGAGAGGCATAGACCACTGGTGGGGAGGTGTGGGAGGGAAATCAGCACTCCCTGCTTCCCTGGGCCTGACACTGGGGGAACTCAGGGACTCAGCACTTGGGAAGGCCCAAAGGGGTTAGAGTACACAAGGATGGGGATTTCTGAAGGCCCTTTCCCAATCTCTGGAGAGGGTCTGGAGTGAAAGGAATCTGGCTCTTTCCCAAGTCAAGATCCCATGATCCCACGACTGTACCACATTCACCCTCTGCCACTTCCCTAGTCTCTTGCTCTCTGGGAGGAGGAACATGCAGTTGGTGCTAGGTGTGAGGATGCTAACAGGCTGTGATCAACAGGGCCCCTCCACCAGGGGGTGGGAAGAGGGCAGGCCTGCCAGGAAGGGTGAGGGTGAGCCTGACGGGAGTCTGCTTCTGTTGGGGAATGCCTTACTTCCGCTTGTAGGGCACCATGCCCACCCCCATGGACTCCGACTGTATCCTTTGTCCCCGTTTTCATTTCAAACTCTGGGACAGCTTCTGTCACTTCACTCACCAGAGGCTGGGCTCTAACGTTTCTCACAGATTATTCCCTCCTCCATCACCTTCTCCAGCTCTTTAACTCCGGCCACTGCTTACACTCCCGCCCCTTTTCTCAGGTCTGGGGTCCAGCCTCCAGCCCTAGTCCTCACAGCAGCTTAGTTTGCTTATCCTGTGGATGCTCACCCTTCCGAGAATCCACAACTCTATTCCAACTACTGACAACATTCTTTAGAGTCTAGTTTGAGCCCTCTTCTAGGAAGACCCTTTGGATTTGGTCAAAGTGATGCCAGCATCTTCAACCCCGAATGTTTATGATTTTTCTCTCGATTTATCTTTGTCTGCTGTGAGGCATCCTGGCTGAGAGTTCATCTGTCTTGCCTAAGCCAGACTGTAAGTGCTTGGTGGGGGTGGAAGGTGGAGGCCAGGAGTCGTGGCTCCTATGTTCCATTAGGGACATTCTGCTTCTGTGATCTGTGCTCTGGGAGGACTCCATAAATGGGAACCTTCCCAGCTACAGGGCCCAGCTGGCTCACCAGACTTCTGGCCTGGCGGTGAATAAAGAGGCTTGGTGCTTACCGCTGGTGTCACTCACCGTAGAGCTGAGCCCCAGGGGGGTAGGTGGGGTTGGTGGGGAGAATTGGTCCTTAGGGTTCTTGGAACTTTCTTACCCTCTGAGCGGTATAAAAACCAAGGGTGTGTGGTTAGTAGGAGGAGGGCAGGAGTGGGAGGGCAGACCAGAGGCCTTGGTAGGGAGGAGCACCGTGAGGCGAGTATCAGCTGAGATGGGTAGAGACAGGGCTCCGGTCATAGCTCATTTACAAAAATCTGAAATTTCTTGTTCTTTTATTTTCAACCTTGACTTGCTGGGCAATGACCTAGCTATGGGACAAAAGCATTTTTTGTGCTCTTTTTATGAGCCAGGCCCCGTAGGAAGGATCACAGTTGGCAAAACCTCAGGCTCTGCCCAAATCCTTCCCCTGGGGGCTGGAGGTCTCCAGCCAACTGACATTCTGGTGCTTAAAGGCCACTTTTGGGGAGGGGTTTCATAAGGATGGAGTGTCCAGGCCCATGACCCTTTAAGAAATTTACTTTTTAAAAACAGCCACATGAGTGGTGGTGGTGTGGGGAGACGGTGGCGGTAGAGACTGTGGTTTCTGGGCATGGCAGAGGGAGCTCTGTGGGAGCCCCTTCCCCGCCTGAGAGATACCTAACTTTACAGCAGCTACACAGGGTCAACGGGAGGCTCACCGACGCCCCTCAGACGGAGGGCCAGGGAGGGAAGTGGGGGAAGGGAAGCGGAGCTGCCCTCTAAAGGGTTGTCAGCACTGCGACCGGAGCCCCCGAGGGCGCCAGGTCACCTCAGGCAAGCAGTGGCTCGTCCTCCGCTTCCACCACCCAGAGCCCTGGCTCAGCCAGTGGCAACAGAAGCACGTCATCTTCGTCCTCTGGAGACAGGGCTGTCGTATGGGGTTCAGGTGGGCTCCGAGTTGGTCCTGGGGGCCGAAGGCTAGGCAGGAGGCGGCCTCGCAGGGCCTGCACCACTCCAGACAACAGTGACGGCTCTAGGGGCACGGAGGGCAGTGGCCCCGGGGCCTCGGAGACAGTAGCAGGGGCCGGAGATGTGCTGGTGGATGGAAGGGGAGCCTTGACAGGCAGCGGGGGTGCTTGTCCCCCGTCCTGCCCACCCACCGCGCCCCCCTCACGGGCCGGACCTGTGCTGCCATCTAGAGCCTCAAGGGGAGCGGCAGAGGGGGTGACCTGGGATCTGGTCTCAGGGGTCCGGGCTGGGGGGTGGGCTCGAGGAAGCAGGCCCCAGCGGCGGAGACGGCGCACGAGCCGGCGCACAGAGCGGCCCCGCTGGCGGCGGCGGGCACCTGAGGCAGCCCCTGGAGTCACGTCCTGGCGCAAGATCTGGAGCAGCGAGCGCAGGTTGCCGAGCACTGAGTTCTGCAAGGACAGGAGGCAGGGCCCGGAGTCAGAGTCGTGGCGAGGGCCAGGAGGCTAAAGAAGGACGGTACGGTGGTAGTGCCCCGGGAGGCTTGGAAGCAGGAAGGACGAGGGCTGGGGGTCACTTACGTCGTTAGGGTTCTCCGTAGGGAAGTCCTCTACAGGCGGGATGGCGCCCTGGGCAATGAGCTGCCCGTAGGAGGGCGGCGCCTGCTGCTGCACAATCTCCGCCTCCATCCGGGACAGGGGGGCGAAGATGCTGGAAGGAACGAGGGCTGCTCAGCCACAGGCGGTGCCAGCCAGAGCAGCCTGTCCTAGCCCGGATGCGTCTCTTCCCTCTGCACCCAGGCCAGGACGACTGAGCGATGCCCTGGCTTTCCCAAAAGTCACCTGAGGTCCCCTCCTTCCTTGAGACTGCTTTCAGCATCTAGCCCCGTCCTCTCCTCAGAGGAGCACCTTGTCCCCTCCGCTGGACGAGTCCGGGAGCCAACCCATAAGCAGGGCACCAGAACCCGGCCCCGGCGCGGGCACCGTCATGGTCCCGCCCTCGGTCCGCCCGGCCCGACGGCTGGCTGCACTCACTGACCTGTACTCCTGGGTGCGAATGGCATAGAGCTTGCAGGTGCAGCCCAGCGCGATGACCAGCAGCAGGCCGCACACCAGGCTGCCGATGACGGCGGCGGTAATGACCTTGCGGGGCAGGGCGTAGGAGCAGTCCCACTCATCGCTGCCGTCGGCGCAGTCTGGCTGCCCGTCGCACACCCACGTCTCATACACACACTTCTCGTCCCGGCAGCGGAAGTTGCCGGGCTGGCAGTGCCGGCAGCGTCTCTCGTCCGCTCCGTCGGCGCAGAAAGTCTGGTAGTTGCAGCGGTCGGCAGGCAGGTAGCAGGCGGTGGCCCCGGGCGTGCCGGCCGCCCCGCAGGGGAAGTGTCCGGGCGGGCAGCTGGGGCAGTTCTCCTCGTCCGTGCCGTCGGCACAGTCCCACGAGCCGTCGCAGCGCTGCGCCTCGCTGTAGCAGCGCTCCCCCAGGCCCTCGCTGGCCCCCAGGCCGGCGCCCAAGCCGCAGGGTCGATCCCAGGGCAGGCAGTAGCCCCGCACGTGGTAGGTGGCGTTGAAGCCCCGGCCACTGCTCCAGGCGACCGTGTGGTAGGCCACGGTGGCCTGGCCCGACAGCGTCTCCACGGTGACAGCCTTGCCGTTGCTGAAGTGGGTGAGGCTGCGCAGCAGCCGGGAGGGCCTGGGAGGCCCGGGGCCATCATACACGTGTACGGCGTCTCCGTAGCCCAGGTCCAGGGCCGTGAAGCGCACGGCCAGGCGCCGGCCGTCATGGGGGTCCAGCAGCCAGAGGCAGGACTGGGGGTGGGAGGCCGAGGCCGGGTGTGCGTAGCCCGGGGAAGAGAAGACCCCGTAAAAGTCTTCCAAGGTGTGATTGCAGGGGGGGGTGGGGACAGGGGCCGGGGTCAGGTCGGGGAAGGGGTCCGAGCTGCAACCTGCCTCATCAGAGCCATCGCCACAGGCGTCCACGCTGTCGCAGCGCTGGGCCAAGGGCACGCAGCGGTGGTTCAGGCACTGGAACTCCTCGGGCAGGCACATCAGCCAGTCTGCAGGAGGCACCGTGGAGAAGGGCTATGAGACACGGGAGCTGGGGGCATCCTCCCCTCCTCCCTGCGGCTTCTACTACCTGTTCTACTAGTCCCAGACACCTCCCTGTCCAGCATACCTTGGCTGTAGGAGAGCAGGAAGCCCTGGCCCATGGGTGCTCTGGCCCCGGCATAGCTGTAGGTGATGGTGACGTTGCCCCCAGGCAGCTGCAGAGGGCTGGCTGGTGCCTCACACAGGGAGAGCCGTGGCTGGAGAGGGGAGCGCAGGACTAAGCGCTCTGAGCCACAGGCCAGGTGCAGTTTTTGGAACCTACAGGGGTGGAGGAGAGCAGGACGTGAGTTGTGTATTTTTGTGTTTTTTTTTTTTTAAGATTTTATTTTTAAGTAACCTCCACACCCAGTGTGGGGCTCGAACTCACGACCCAGACATCAAGAGTCCCACGCTCCACCCACCGCTCGGCCAGGCGCCCCATGGACGTGAGATATTCTTGACCACCGCTGGCTTCTTCCTCTCCCAATGCTGTCAGGTCTCTTCTACCCCAAGAAGCACAAGCCCCTGCTCATCCACAATCCAAATCCAACAGCCAAATGAACTCAGCCGAATTCCTTCACAGTCAATGGCAGTAGTCCTGACAGAGGCCAGCAGCAGCATGGCATTCTGATCCCTCCGCCTCTTCCCAGACTATCTTCCTTGCCCTTTCTGGGTAAATTCACGAGAGTGAACTCTGTGAAGCAAATAGCCAGGTACTTAACATGGGCCCCAACCCTATGGTCCAAGGTCGGAGGAGACTGGGGAGACTTATACAGCTTAAAAGATCTAGGGAGGCTGAGGAAGGTTCTACGCTAACTAGGAATAGCTTCTGAAACCCAGGCGAGGATGTGCAATGGATTGAAGGACTCCTCAGAGCAGCCACATTGGAGCCCAAGGACTGTTTCTAGAGTGCCTGCTGTCCTTCAGAGAGGACCAGAATCCAAAGTAGATGTCGGCCCCAGCTCGGCTCCAATTCACTGTGTCTGGGCCAGAACAAGCCAGGATTTTAGGGCAGACTCGGCCAAATCAAATTCTACTCTTTCTCCCGTTGACAGGGATGAAAACTCCATGGAGAAGTAGTTCCTGAGGGCTTTCCCATGGTGAAGGAGGGAGGGGGACGGAGGGTAATAGGGTCTTGCCCTGCTTCTCACCTCACTGTTACGGTCTGCTCCCTGCTCCCCAGGATAAGCCAGGTGCAGTTGGCAGGGGCGCTGCGGCTGTCCCGGCCCAGAGGCCTCTGTAAGGTGCCCTGCACTTCCAAGAGCACTGCCGGAGGGTCCTCACAGGCTGGAGAGAGAGGAAGGTAAGGACACTGGTTGAGAGCCCATTACTGTCATACCTCCTGCCCCCAGGCTTGAGGCCTCTAAGGGCCTGAGCTCTTTAAGAAGGAGCAGAGAAAGCCCCCCTCTCCATCCACACACCCACACCCACACTCTAGAATCATAGTCTTCAGTGGACCCCCTTCTTTCCCACATTTATTATAGCTTCACCTTAAATATCAACACCACAAACGATCTGAGGTCTGCTTTGTGCCAGCCACCGGGCCAGGAGGAACAGGAAATACTGTCTCTACAATCAGGGAGACTACATCTGGCTAGGGAGATCAACTATAGATATTTGGAAAAAACCAAAATAGTACATAACGACCAGGTGAGAGCTCACACGGGGTCTGTTTCCCCGTTTGTAAAATAAGGATGGGTGATCTCCACTCTAAAACTATGACAGGTGCCAGAGGAATTCAGGGAAGAGAGAATCCTCATGGGTCTTCTCTTACTACCAAGCCCTTGGGGCCCAGGGGCATCCTCTACTCACCAGGATTTGGGAAAATGATCCGGTCTGGATGTGCCAGAGCGCCTCCTAGAGGAAGAGCGAGAAAGCGCAGGGGAGTGAATCGCCCTTAGTTTTCTTCACCTGAGCAACTCAAGGAGGAAAGGTAGCCATCTGGGACTTCCGGGTAGTTTAAGGGAAGGGGCAGTGGAGCTGGGGGACGCTGCGCTGTGTGACCTCGAAGGAAGGTACGGCAGTACGGCCTGGGGGGTGGGCATGGCGATCTAGGGAAGCCCAAGGGAGGATGAGGGCTGAGGGGAGCGGCGGGCAGCTTCCCCGGGGTTGGGGCAGGCAGCGTCGGATGCGGCGGCAGGGACTGGGAGACACCCGCAGGCAGGGGAAGTGAGGGGCGGCAGAGCAGGAAGGCAGTGAGTGCCCGGGCTCTGTGACAGCCCTAGGGGCGGGGTGCCGGGTGAGTAGTCTCGTTTCGGTTTCTTACCCAGGAGGAGGAAGAGGAGGGTGGTGGGCAGCATCCTGAGCCGTCCGGAGGTGCAGGAAGAATCCCGGAGCTTCTGTCGTCTATCCAGTGGGGAGGCGGCGCCGCTCCGGGCGTCCAGGCCCCCCACTGCCTCCTCCCCGAGGGGGCTGCATGGCCCGGGCTCCCCCAACCGCGCTCTGGATGCCAGGGCTGGGGGCGAGGAGGGGGCGGCCGTCCGGGAGCAGGGGCGGTGCCTCTCTCCAACTTCGGAGTTGTTTTCCCCGGCCGCCGCCGCGCTCTCTCCCGAGGCCGGCTCCCGAAGTCCCGGGACTCGGTTCGAGGCCCGGCGCTGGAGCGCGCCCTCGCCTAGAGCCCGCCCGCAGGCCGCGAGCGCTCCTGTCCAGGCCCGGCCGCCACCTGCCGGGGCTTGAAGCCACTTCCTCTTCGGGCCAAACTTTGCCGACGGTCAGCCCCCAGGGCCGGCCCGGGCGCCGCACAACTTCTCCAGCGCGTCCAGCCGGCGGGACGCGGCAGGGGCGCGGGGGAGGGGGACGGGAGGCTCGGCCCAGCTCCCCGGCCCTCGCCCGGGCGGTACCCCTGCCAGCCCAGGGGTTGGAGGAGCCGGGGCGGAGGGAGGGGGCGGGTGACGAGCCTGGCCCCACCCCTGCCAATCAACGCGCGCGCCCCGCCCACCCGCTCGCCTTAACCCCTTTCCGGCCCTGCCGGGACTCGTCAGACCGGCCCTCGGCTAGGCGCTCTGCCTCCGCTTTGAACTCTGCTTTTTTTCGGTCCTTTCGGGGTGGCACGTTTGTTACAGGACACGTTGGTCAGGGGACCACTGCTTATTCCGTCACTGTCATGTCTTTCCTTTGGACCCTTAAGCTGTCAGTACTTTTCTTGTTCCAATGTCTGAGATCCGGCAGCGCTTTTTGTCGTGAGCCTCTATTATAGCAATTACCACACGGTGCTATAACTATTTGTTTACTCCTCTTTCCCGCCTCCGCCCCGCCCCTTCTCTGGAAGCAGAAACTTCCTGTAGGTTGGGGCCTAGACTGTTTACCTTTGCACCCACAGGGTTTCTTTCCTGCTGAGACACAGTAAGAATTACCAATAAATGTACCTTCGCCACTTGCCGACTCTGTGATCTTGAGAAAAACACTTAACATCTCTGTGCTTCTTGCTTGTAAAATGGGGTTAATAGTGCTGACAGTTGTCATCAACATTTAGGGAGGTAATGCAAGTTGAGCATCTAGGAAGTGCTCTGTACCTTGCAACAATTATTATGATTAGTCACAGAAGATCTTTCTTATTTATGTGGGCTGCTATTACTTCTTATTCCTGTGGTACTGATAGGTAATATTAGTAAATAGTAACAATAGAAGAATTTGCTCTTTTAATCCTCCTCACAGTCTTTGTGAGGTAGAAGCTGTTGTTACTTCCATTTTACAGATAAGGAAACTCAGGCATAGAGAGGCTAAGGATTTTGCCCAAGATCATAAATCTAGTAAATGCTGAAACAAGGGTTTGAACCTAGGCGATCTGCCCTGGACAGAGTGTGCATTTGGATCCTTACTACTCTCTCCTCTCTACAAATGGTACAAAACACTTTTTTATCCATGACATTTGTTGTTGGCATCCGTTTTGATATTTTCAAAATTGGAACCACAGCAGGGCCTGAAGCCATAGAGTTAGTCATAAAAAGGCCCTTCTTCCACTTGGACCTTGGTCCCGTGCCAAGGGATTTTGGTCCCTTGGTCTCTCTGTGCCCTCTGCTGTGCTCCCTCTCTGTACTCCCTCTCTGTGCAGCTCTAGGGATTAATGAGGAGTGAAATAGGATCCGGAGTGTGGAAAAGTATGTCAAGCAAAGGAAAGCAGAGCTAAGAGGTTGGAAAAATTAAAAATATTTAAGTTCTAAAAGTGATCATGGAGGTTTTAGTTGAGTGCTGACTATGTGTTCTCTATGCTTGGTGGATGCCTGGAATTCTTTTTTTTTTTTTTTTTTTTAAGATTTTATTTATTCATTTGAGACAGAGAACATGAGCAGGGGGAGAGGCAGAGGTAGAGGGAGAAGCAGAAGCAGACTCCCCACTGAGCGGGGAGCCAGAGGACAGTCATGAGATGATGAGATGTGGGGCTGGATCCCAGGACCCCAGGACCTGGAGATCATGACCTGAGCCAAAGGCAGCCGCTTAACCATCTGAGCCACCCAGGTGCCTTGGATGCCTGGAACTCTTAAGACTTCATTTGAACTTCAAGGAGCTTACTGTCTACTTGGAAAGAGAAATCAGATACACAAATGAAAGAAGCCAGAGAGCCATGAGGAGTACGCACGGGAGTGGGCATGTGGGGGAGTGAGGAATTTAGAAAGTAAGCAGAAAAGGTGGTAGTGAATTGGAAAGAGTTGTGGGATGCAGGGAAAGGAGGAAGGGAGCCCATGGTCTGGGATGCCCAGTAAATGAAAATTTGCCAAAAAATAAAGTCAAGATCTAGGCTGTTGGGAGCAATCATCATCATCAGGAAGAAATAGCATTAGGGTAGAAAAGAGTTTCATTCTATAAGTATTTGTTAGAGTGCCTTCCAAGTGCAAGGCACTAAACTAGACAGTGGGGGTTCATATTTAAGAGTGAATTCAAGCCCCAAAACGATAGGAAAAAACTAAAGAGGACATAGTTGCTTAAAATGAGTTTAAGTTTTAATTAATCTAGTGAGTTTAAGTGTCCGGGCCCATATAAATCACATCCTAGACCATCAGGTACATTTAGGAATGAGCCTGTGGAGATGTTCTTGGAAATCTTTGAGGAATTTTGAGAAATAGTGGAAGTAGTGGAAAATGGGCAGATGTTTGGCTTTCAGAATGAAAGTATCGAACTTTGGTAGACTGCTTGCCTATGGCAGGCACTGTTCTAAACACTTCACGTGTATTATCTCAGTTAATCCTCACCACACCTCACCCCTAGGAAGTAGGTGTTATTTTTGCCCTCCTTTTATACTTGAGGAAACTGAGTCATAGGTAGGTCAGATAACTGGCTCAAGATGAAACTTCTAGCACGTGCAGGAGCCACGGTGCTATGGTCTGAATGTTTGTGTCCCCCAGCCCCCAGATTCATATGTTGATTTCCTAACCCCAGAAGATGATAGTATTAGAAGGTGGGCCTTCAGGACATGTTAAGTCCATGAGATGGAGCCCACAATGGGACCAGTGCCTTTTATAAAAGGGGCCCACTATGAGAGGACACGGTGGGGAGGTGTGGCGGTGAACCAGGAAGAGAGCCCTCACTAGCAGGTGACCACGCTGGTGCTTTGATCTTGTGCTTCTCAGTCTCCAGAACTGTGAGCAATAAATCTACCCAGTTGGTGGTATTTTGTTATAGCAGCCCAAATGGCCTAAGACAGAGGCTTGCTACTGAGAAGTTGGGGTGCTGTTGTAACAAATGCCTAAAAATGTGGAAGTGGCTTTAGACCTGGGGAATGGTCAAAAGCCAGAGGTGCATGCTTAGAAAAAGCTACCATTGCTGTGAGAGGACCATTAGGGGCGATTCTTGTGAAGGCTCAGAAGGAGAGAGCTGTATAGACCTCAGTCTCCTTAGATTACCTAAGTGGTAGTGCACAGGATGTGGATAGAAATATAGATGGTCAAAGTCACTCTGACTGGGTCCCAGATGGAGATGAGGGACATGTTAATTGGAAACTGGAGGAAAGGAGATCCTTGATATAAATTGGCAAAGAGCTTGGCCGAATTGTGTTTGTGTCCTAGTATTTGTTGGAAGGTAGAACTTGTGAGTGATGAAATTGGATATTTGGCTGAAGAAGTTTCTTTTTTTTAATTTCTTTATTTTATTTTTTTAAGATTTTATTTATTTATTTGACAGAGAGAGAGATAGTGAGAGAGGGAACACAAGCAGGGGGAGTGGGAGAGGGAGAAGCAGGCTTCCCGCTGAGCAGGGAGCCCGATGAGGGGCGGGATCCCAGGACGCTGGGATCATGACCTGAGCCGAAGGCAGATGCTTAACGATTGAGCCACCCAGGCACCCCTAAATTTTTTAATTCTTTTTAAAGTAATCTCTATACCCAATGTGGGGCGCAAACTCACCACCCCAAGATCAAGGGTCACATGCTGTACTGACTTAGCCAGCCAGGCGCCCCAGTTGGCTGAAGAAATTTCGAAGCAAAGTGTTGAGGAAGCAGCCTGGTTTCCCTTGAATACTTGCAGTAAAATGCAAGAAGAGAAAAATGATTTAAAGGGGGAATTGTTCATCAAAAATGATGCAGAACTAAAAACTTGGAAAGTTCTTATCACTATCTAATATTCTATATATATTTTACTCATTTATCATGTTTATTGCCTGCTCCTCCCACAAGAATGTAAGTTCCTGGGGCGCCTGGGTGGCTCAGTCATTAAGTGTCTGCCTTGGGCTCAGGTCATGATCCCGGGGTCCTGGGATCCAGTCCTGCATTGGGCTCCTTGCTCAGCGGGGAACCTGCTTCTCCCTCTGCCTGCTTCTCCCCCTGCTTGTGCATTCTTTCTCTCTCTTTCTCTGGCAAATAGATAAATAAAATCTTAAAAAAAAAAAAAAAAGAATGTAAGTTCCTTGGGGCAGGGATCTGTTTGTTTACTGGTGTATCCCCAGTGCCAAAAACAGCGTCTGACACAAAGTAGGTACTCGATAAATGTTTGCTGAATGAATGCCAGTCCTAGGCATCACACAGATTACATCTTTTAATTTGCGCAACTACTCTTTCAAATATTAGCCCCATTTTAAAGATGAGGAAATGCAAGCTCTGTAAAGTGATATAACTTGCCAGCCGCCAAACTAGTAAGTTGTAAAGCCTGGATTCCCACTTGGCTTGTGTAACTCCAGAGCCCTTGTTCCTAACCATCACGTGATACTACCTCTCTCTGTTCTGGAAGCTATGTTTTAAAAGATTGATACAATGGGGGCGCCTGGCTGGCTGAGTCGGTGAAGCACAAAGCTCCCCGGGTTGTGAGTTTGAGCCCCACATTGGGTGTAGAGATTACCTTAAAATAAAATCTTAAAAAAAAAAAAAAAAGATTGATATAATGAATCAATCTAGAGGAGGGTGTTAGGACTGGTGAGGGGTCTCTAAGCCATGTCATATGATAAGCAGTTTATGGAACTAGAAAGTCTTTTCACCTAAAGAAAAGCTTAATTTGAGTGAGGGACTGAATATATGAAAAGTAGATCCAAATATTTGAAGAGCTATAGCATGGAACAAGAATTTGTTTGTTCTGTGCAGTCTGAAGGGCAGAGCCTGGAATTAAGAGAGCAAATAAGGAAAGTCAGTCTGTTCCCTGCTTGAGGCACAGAAGCTGAGGGTACAGGTAGGGTTGATGCAGAGGGCAGGGGTCCTGGACCTTCAGGATTCCTTGGCAACTCTGTGAATTTCACATATCTTCCCAGAAAACAAGGGCAAAGAAGCTTCTAGAAGCAAGTTGTGTTCAATGCTAACATGAGGCCAACACAGTGAAAGCAGAGAGAAGACCTCAGGTGGGAGGAAAGCGGTCATGAGGGCCCTTTCAGGAGAAGTTTCAGTGCTCAGTTCGTCAGCACATATACTAAAATGGGAACAATACAGAAAAGATTAGCAGGGCCCTGTGCAAAGATGACACAAATTCATGAAGTGTTCCATATTTTTATTGTACACCTAAAACTAATATAACACTGTATGTTAATTAAACTTCAATTGTTTAAAAAAGATTATTTGAGAGAGAGAGAGAGAACATGAGCAGTGGCGAGGGGCAGAGAGAGAGGGAGAAGCAGACTCCCCGCTGAGGGGGAAGCCCCAAGAAGAAGATAAAGATGGGGCTTGATCCCAGGACCCTGAGATCATGACCTGAGCAGAGGGCAAACATAACCTACTGAGCCACCCAGGTGCTCCCCCCTTTTTTTAAAGGAGAAGTTTCAGGGGCGCCTGGGTGGCTCAGTTGGTTGGGCGTCTGCCTTCTGCTCGGGTCATGGTCCCAGGGTCCTGGGATCGAGTCCGCGTCGGGCTCCCTGCTTGGTGGGGAGCCTGCGTCTTCTCCCTCTGCTGCTCCCCCTGCTTGTGTTCTCTTGCTCTCTCTGTCAAATAAATAAATTAAAAATCTTAAAAAAAAATAAAGGAGAAGTTTCAGTAAATGTCTGGGTTGCCTCCACAGATGTGGAGTTTAGTTTAAAAAGAAATGACTGATTGGAAAAAAAAAAAAGAAAGAAAGAAATGACTGGTTGGGGTGCCTGGCTGGCTCAGTCAGAGAGCATGCCACTCTTGATCTGGGGGTTGTGAGTTCGAACCCCATTTTGGGTGTAGAGATTACTTAAATGAATAAATAACTTTAAAAAACTTTAAAAAAATGACTAGTGAAGGAATGCAGACAGCTGTTGAAAAACTTTAGCTTGACAGAAAAGGGGGATATGAAGGAAATCATTCAAGGCTGCAGCAATATCCAGGAGAGAGCTTTTCAAGATGTGGAAACTTCTGTGTTTGAAGGGAGTGGGGATTAAAGACCCTGCCATATGGTTATAGGAGCAAGTTTCCTTACACTTTGGAAAGAATGAGATGCTGGGTTGGAGACACACCTCGGAGGTTTGGAGCAACCTCAAATCATGTCCATTTTGGGGGTGTCTGGTAGATTACAAAGTTAAATACTAAGATGGTTTTGAAGATACTTAGTATATTTTATTAATTTTTTTATTTATTCATTTATTTATTTAGATTTTATTTTATTTATTTATTTTTAATTTTATTTATTTATTTGACAGAGAGAGACACAGTGAGAGAGGGAACACAAGCAGGGGGAGTGGGAGAGGGAGAAGCAGGCTTCCCGCGGAGCAGGGAGCCCGATGCGGGGCTCGATCCCAGGACCCTGGGATTATGACCTGAGCCGAAGGCAGACGCTTAACGACTGAGCCACCCAGGCGCCCCTAGATTTTATTTTTTAAGTAATCATTAAACCCAACATGAAGCTTGAATTTAACAACCCCGAAATCAAGAGTCACATATTCTACTTGACTGAGCCAGCCAGGTGCCCCAGTACTTGGTGTATTTTAAATGTTTCTATTTAACAAATGAAAACTCTTAGCATAAACACAGCAATAATATAGTGATAGTTACAAAATACCTACAGGCTTTTTTTTTTTTTTTTAAGTACAAGATTGAAGAGCCCTATAAATATGAGACTGGGATTAAAGGATCCTCCTGGGGTGAGGATGAGGTTAGGGTGGGGATGAGGTTAGGAGGATGAGTGCAGGTTAGAGGCGCCCCAAGAGGAGGCATGACCTCCAAAGGCCTCAGGCAAGTGACACAGAAATGCCCACTCTCGGATAAAGGAGGCAGGGAGGCCGGCTTGCCTTGGCACTTCGGTCAAAGCATTCCGAGGTCGGGCCCAGGGGAAGGGCATCGTGGAGCGATCAGTGTCTGAGGCGTCCACAGGGGGGCAGCGTGGCGACTCGGAGGAGCTCTGAGAGGGCCCCAAAGTGGCCCCTTACTTCCTCCCACACCCCAACTCCACTCCCTCTTCCTTCCCGTTGTTATTCGAGGGCTGCCCACCAACCCCCGCAACAGGGACAGCTGAGGGAAACTCTGACCTTTTCTTCTCTGCAGCTGGAAGGCTAAGGCTTGTCATCCTGTTGCGCCCATAGTCCCACCCCTTTAAGTACAGGTGTCCTGGGTGGAAACATGGAAAGTGGAGAGGGGTAAGGAACAGTCTGGCGCTATCCGGTATCCGTGGCCCGTGTCGGGGGCCTGGCTTGGTCCCTGCCTCTCAGGCTTGGTTCGCAGCGCCAACACCCAGCACAAGGGGGCGCTATCGCCCCGCAAACCCTGCCCGGCTGGTCTCTGCAGCAGAGCGGGGGTGGCCAGCCGGAGAGTGGGGTGGGTGTTCTTCTGGGCCCCTTGTCCAGCTTTCCTCCACCCAGAATTTAGATGCAGTTTTGTGCAGGCAAGGGGTGGGGGGCTCTGGAACACTGGCTGGTAAGGTAGAGGAGAGACTTTGGGGACAACTGGCAGGTGTCAGGAGGAGAGAACTTTGTGTGGGCCCCCCAGGCCAGGGTCCAGAGCACGCTGGCCTGAGGGTACAGCCTGAAGGATTGGTATTTCCAGAAGCGCTGGGTTAACACAACCCGATACTGATCACTCCCAGATTAAGGGCAGGCTGTGGGGGACACATGAGGAGGCCATAGGGACAAATGTTTAGGAATTATGAACCCATTACCTTGATATATTTTTCTTTCTTTTTTTAACTTTTTAAAGATTGAGGTGAAATATACAGTCAAGTTCATGAAATGTACTAAAACCTACAGCTCAATGATTTTTTACGTTACGTATACATAATACTTCTATACATATGTGTACAGTACTTATATATTCCCAGCTACAGCTGTTTGCTTGTGTAATTCACAACTTTCACTGGCAATTTAAGTCAACAAACCTTTTTTTCCCCTTTTTTAAAGATTTTATTTCTTTGTTTGTCAGAGAGAGAGCGCACAAGCAGGGGGAGCGGCAGGCAGAGGGAGAAGCAGGCTCCTCGCTGAGTAGGGAGCCCATTCGGGACTCAATCCCGGGACCCTGGGATCATGACCTGAGCCGAAGGCAGATGCTTAAATGACTGAGCCACCCAGGCGTCCCTTTAAGTCAACAAACTTTTTTTTTTTTTAAGATTTTATTTATCTATTCATGAGAGACAGAGAGAGAGAGGGAGAGGCAGAGGGAGAAGCAGGCTCCAGGGAGCCCAATGCGGGACTCAATCCCAGGACTCGAGGATCATGACCTGAGCTGAAGGCAGACGCCCAACTGACTGAGCCACCCAGGCGTTCCTTTAAGTCAACAAACTTTTATTAAGGGACTCTTGCGTGCCTAGCACCATCCTACTCCTTTGTAAGGAAGCGAGGACAGAACGTTTGTCCCGTGGCTGTGGTGGGGTCAGTATTATTATGAATCATAGTCATTCCTTGACAGAAGTATCCCATCAGTGCCCTGGAGGGCTGTGGCAGGCTGTGTGATCTGCTTGCAGTGGCCATATTTTGGAATCCAAAGTGGGAGGAATTGTCTGCCATGTCTGAATACACTAACGCACAGAACCCCAGGAAGATAATATTATTGGATCCAGAATATACGGTCAGGGCAACCACACTCCGAGCACAGAGCCAGACACTGAGTGGCCAAGGAGAGCATTTTTGGGAATTGATTTTGCTCTCTGGCCTGGTGCTCCATGTCTCTGGAAGCTGAGCAAAGGGTGACGTCTTTGACCACAGGCTGGATCGAAATGAGCTGGAGCTTGTCGCGTGTGTGTGAATCCGCTAGGCCTTTGGAGGCACCAGTCTTTTCCCCTCCCTTGTGGTCATCCTGGCCTTGCCCCACGCACACCCCATCCTGCCCCAAATCAGGGAAGTGCCCCTATTGGGAAGTGAAGTGTGTGAGTAGGATGTGATCCATGGTGAGGCAGCTCCCAGACCTGGTCTGGTCCCTGAGTCAATGAGCTATTTCAGGAAGTCCTTCCGCCAATTCACTGCAGTGTGGACACCTCTTCTGGGCCATCTATTGCCCCTCCCCACTCAGGTGTGGGTCTGTGGGGGCAGGAAACTGGTCTCCTCCTCCTCTAAGCCACAAAGGGCCCGTTGGAGAAATAAGGTACCCTGGGGGAGCGGGGGAGTGCTGCCTCAGCATGGAGATAGTGGAAGCTGCTCCCTTGGGGTGTGGCCACAGCCCTGGCCTGGGGTGCCCAATCCTGCCATAAAGGCCCTGGTTCCAGGACTGGTGAGGGACAGAGGAGGACAGAGGGGGCTGGGCCTGGCTGGGGAAGGCTGGCCTGGAAGGCGCTCAGCCTTCGGCCCTGGGCCAGGGTGGAAAGTATGTGTGTGAGCTCATTTGAAAGGTGGCTTCTGGCCAGTCAGGCCTGCCTCCTTTCCAGGCCCCAAGTGCCCAGCCCCCTTGAAGGCTGCCTCTGGGTCTCCCCAGTCTCCCAAGACTGTCTGAGGGACAAAGGCCGAAACCCCCAGGTTAGGTGTGCAGGCATTGGTCTCCTAAAGGAAGTTAATTCAGATTTGGGGGGTGGGTAAGAAGGGGGTACAGGGACTGCAGGACAATGGATTAGCCTTGACTGGGGTTCCCTTGGGGCCTTAGGGAACGAGAAGGCTCTCATCCTCCTAGGCCCTCGTCACAGCCATTCACCACCCCCATCCCTCCCCTAGCTGCTGCCATTCGTGCCACTCAGTCCTTCTGGCTTCTGAGTCCTTCCTGCTGCTTCCTTCCTTCCCTCAGAGTACCTGTTCCTGTCCCCCAAAAGGGAGGTGACTGCAGGCAAAGCGGGTTCCTGAGGGAGAGCCCTTCTGCTGCATTCCTACTCCCCATGCCGATGCTGCTGCATGGAACAAGAAGCAAGCACTCGTGGGCCGTCAGATCCCCAGAACACACACTACCACACATACCCAGCCACGCAGGGGCCACACTGGAAGAGACACCCAGAGACACGGGCAGAATCTACCTACACAGGGAAGAAAAAAAAAAATCAGACAGACCTGGGTTTTCATTTTGGACTAATGAGCTACGACCTTAAGGAAGTCTTATCTGGGCCTCAGTTTCCAAACCTGTAACACAGGGGTAATGGTCGTGCCTGTGTCATTAGGTGTCACGAGGACCTCAGCAAATGTTGGGTTTTTTACCACCTCCCTTTGGCTGGAAAGGGAAGTGGGAGTACGGAGGGGAAAGAGGACTGGGAAGTCTGTCAGCATGCAGAGAAGGGGCCTCAGGGGAGCGACAGTGAAGGACCAGCAGGGCTGGGCAGGTTGTGCGTGAGGGGTCACTCTGCTCAGTCCTCTCTTCTCTAGAGGGCCCAGCTCGTTCTTCGATCTTCCCTTCTCGTGTCGCTGACCCAGCACCTGGCTGGCAGCCTGGGAGGTGTGGGCCCCGCTGGTGGCAGGAGCCCTGGGGAAGGGAGTCTGTGGCCCCCCCCTCAAACGTGTGGGGTGCCGTGGTGGGCCGAGCAGTGCCTCTCCTCAGCGCTTGCCCCTGCTGCAGTCCCCTTTGAGGCTGCTTCCCTGGGTTCTGCCCAAAGCTCCTCGCAGATTCCCCTTGGCTCCCTCCTGGCTGCTCTAGCTCACATGTGCTGCTTTCGAATACAGGAACTTGGAACCTTAGAAACTGGGTCAGGCCCAATGGACAAAGCGGGGTAGGGCCAGTGAAAGCGGCCTTTTCAGGTCTCTCGGGAAGCAGCAGGGACCTCTGTTCTCCCCTCACCGTGCCTGACCCTGTGCGATCAGCAAGGCACCTCCCAGGGTCTCTGGCGGCCTCCCTGGGCTGGATCCTTCAGGCCCAGGGCACGTCAGAAGCACGGGACCTTGCCGGCCTCCACCCCACAATTCTCCCTGCTCCGGAAGCCTCTTCCACCTCTTTCCCCCTTTGTCTCTGGTCCTCCATTCCCATCTCTCCCCCTTGGCTTCAGAGAGCATCTTGTGATTCCAGAATCAGGGCCAAACAATTTCCTCGTGATGGGGAAACCGCACTCCAGCCGTGGCAGCCCTAGGCTCCCCCTCCTCTTCCCTCTGGCAGTCCCCCCCTCCCCAGGCTCCACGACTGGCTCCAGCTGTGTTTTGCAGAACTCCCACTGGATAACATCTGTAATTGCCTCCAGATGTGGGCCACAAAAACACAAAGGGGCCATGAGCTCATCTTTGAGCTCCTTGCGACATGCATAGCCCCCCGCCTCCCCCCAACCCCAAGACAACCCCTGACTTTCCCAGGCCAGCTTCCCTGGGTCACCATCCCCTCCGGTGAAGGTGGCAGGGAGGTGGTGTCCAAATCCACTGAGATACACAGGCTGTGCCGAACAGCTGTTGGCAGGAGAGGTGGAGGAGGCCAGGCATAGGGTCAGGGTCCCTGGCTGGCAGAGAGGTGGGGTACCCCTTCTGCCAAAGCAATCACACCAACCAGCCCTGAAGAGCAGTTGGATAGAAGCACTGGCCTTAGGTGGGGCCAGCGCTCTTGGAGGAAGGCCGAGGAGGGGGCCTGGGCTGGAGCCCGGGGAGGGCTGGGCTAAGGCAGGAAGGGAAGGGGAGGAAGAAAGAGGGCTGCTCCCCTTCAGCTGAGCTGACTCAGCAACTGAGCTATTCCTCCCCCCAGGCTGGTTTCGGAGGAAGGGTGGGTCGACAGCCTGGGAACCCTGTCTGGGGCAGCAGTTTCGAAGAAACAAAGCCTTGTTATTCTTCCCTTCCGACCTGACCATCTTGCCTCTCCTGGGCAATTGGGGTGAGATTCCTGTTTTGCCAGAGACAGGCTGCTCTTAATTGGCCACGGGCAACTGTCTGTCCTTCCTGGGTGTTCCTTCTGCCCCTGCAGCTGGAGTCCCCCAGGTCTAGAAGAGGCTTAGATGCGGAGGGCTTGGGGTAAAGGGCCTGCCTGAGGTCAAAGATGATCCTGGGAGTCCCCAGCAGCAGAAAGAGAGGTCTGAGGAAACGGAGGTTCTGTGGCCAGATCACGGGACAGGGTAATGCAATTTAGGAAGATTTTCCGAGTGGCCTCAGCTTGACCACTTCCTCTTGCCTTTGCAGCTCTGGGCCTCGCAGGTAACCCCTTAGCTGAGTTGGGAGAGAGTGGCTGGGCTCTGTGGACCACTTCCCTGCCTCCATGGAGTAGGTATGCCCTCCTTCCCAGCTATGGCCCTGAATCCCCATTGTCCACCAAGAATAAACATATTCCTTTATGAAAAATACCGAAACCCCACGTCACAGAAAACACCGGTTACAGGCATGCTTTCCATTCACCTCTCTGAGAGAAGGCAGCCACACAAAGAATGTGAAACACCATTTATTCTTTGTGGAAAGGTTGAACAAGGTCAAAAATGTCCTTAGAGGGCACTGACCCAGCCCCGCCCTGCAGGTTCCTGGGGTCGGATGCCTCTGCCCCCCCCACCCCCACCCTTCCCATGCCCCTTGTTAACAAAAAGGAACGATTTGAAGGGAATTCATATATAATAATTATAATAAAAATATACATTAAACAAAAAAAAAACCCAAACAAGACAAATTTAGCCGAACTGCCAGCACCGTTCACCCCACACACCCCCACCCCCCCACCCTGACATCCCTCCCCTCTCCCTGCCCCCACAGGGTCTCACTCTCCCAAGTCCCCGGTACCATGACCACCTCTGGTGGCCAGAGGAGACTTTGAATGGGTGGGCTGGGTGGGGGAGAGGAGGCAGGACACCGGAAGGATGGGCTGAGGGGCAGGGGCATCAGGAAGTGAGGGGCTAACTTGACGAGACCCACCCAGGCACCTGCCCCCTCACTGAAGCCAGCTGAGGCTGCTGAGCGCTGCCGCCCCTGGTCGCCTCCCTAATTAGATGGCCACCCTCATGAAGGTCCCAAGTCACCAGTCCCTGGATGTGTGTCATCTCTGCTCCTTTCTCTGGGCTCCCCACCCTTCCCATACGTGTACTCTGGTTGGAGGAAGGGCACCAATGTGGAGTAGGTGTGCCTTTCTCTGGCCCTTCCTCAGAGCTCCGATAAAACATGCCCTCCCCTGGGTACCACAGCCCACCTCGTGGTGTCCCTGCTGGCCTGGCCTGCCCGGCCCCCGGCCCTCCACTCCCACTGCACCTCCCCCAGTTAGCCTTTTGGTCCTGTCCTATCCCCCTGACTGCTCTGCCCCTTGGTCCCTATCCCAGCTGCCTGCATTTGAGCAAGATTCTTTTTCTGTGGCCTTCAGGCTCACCCCCAGGGCTCCAGACAGTCTCTCTCCTTGCCCCCCCCCGCCCCCGGTAGCTGCAGCCCCTGGTTTCAGCTCCTCTAACCCTGACATCCCCAGCCAAGGCTGACATTTGTGGGGGTAGGACCGTCAAGGGTTTCTACAGCTCCTTAATGGCTCAGGCTCCTGGGGAAGTTCTTGGGGCCAGGCGGGGCAGAGGCAGATCTTTGCTGCGGAGGGGACTGACTCTGAGCTTTCCTCCCAAGGTCTTAGGGTGGCTGTGTGGCCCTCCCCAACCACCCCCCCAACTGCTCCTACTCTCTCAGGGTCGGTCTCCCCCTCAACAAGATGAGATTCCTTTAAGCCAGAAAGAGTGGTAGGAGGTTGCCAATGGGGTGCACCTGGGGGCTTGTGGGGCTGGAGTGCCCAGAGCCTCCTGAGGTCAGAGTTCAGAGGTTAAAGTTACGTCAGGGAAAGGAAAAGGAGCAGATGACCCAATCTGACCTTTGCCAGCGAGGTCTGAGGGTCCTGCCTTCAAGTGCAGAGCCAAGACATTCAGATGGGGCTGGACACACACCAAGCTGCAGAGGCCCCTGGGCGGACAGGGGACCCATGGAGGGAAGAAGCAATGCCAGGGTTGAGGTTGAGAGAGGTGGTGGCGGGACAGAGAAGCAGGGAGGTGGGGGGCGGGGTGGGGAGGGGGGCCTGGGACAGGTGGGAGCAGCCCACCCACCACCACCTGCTGCTGCTGGCCCTCGGAGGCCAAGTCCTCGTGGTAGGAGTGGGCGGGCGGCAGTGGGGGTCAGACCTTGTCCAGCAGGGAGCGCTGGCAATACAGCAGTCGTTTCGGGGTCCCATGGCGTCTGAAGAAGACGACGGCGAGCCCCACTGCCAGCACCAGGAGCAGCAGCAGCACGGGCAGAACCACAGCGGCCGCGCTCACCGCCCCGCTGCCCTCTTCGTCCACCTCGATGATGATCACCTCCGTCTCCTCCTCCGTCCCCTCGTCCGGCCGGCCGCCCGCCGCGGGGCAGCCCATCCAGTCCCGCAGGGCTGACTTGGGGTAGCCTGGCTCTACCTTCAGCTTCTGGTTGTTGAACTTCCAGTATTTGTTGCCCTTGTAGAAGTACGTGAAGACTGCAGGGGGCAGCAAGAAGGCGGCGGGGAAAAGCCACAGAGACGGAAGAGCGGAAGGAAAATCTGTGAGTCATGCGAGCCAGCTGAGTTCATCCCTCAGCCTCTGGGAACATCAGTGGCCTCAGCTGTAAACCGGGCTAGTTCTAGTACCAGGCTGGAAGGGCGCTGGGGCTCGGGGATCCGATGTGCGGAAAGCACTTTGCTCAGAGCCTGGCACAAGGCAAGGGTTCCGGCGTCCTCGGAACTGCTTTCTCCACCATACTGTCCTGTCCGGCTTGCCGCCCCTTCTCCCTTAGCCCGCTGTCCCCATCCTCCCCTCACGGACACCTCCCTCGCCCCTCACCTTCATCGCTGCCCATGAAGGACCCTCTGGGAGACTCAGGGATTCCTTCCCAGACCTTGATATTTTTGGGGTACTCGCTGTCCACTGCCCTGAGCTCCTCGTTGAAACGGTAGTACCTGGGGGAGAGGAGGGGAGGGGAAGCAGTCGGGCACTGGGCCTGTCCTCAGAGGGGAGCGGGGCCCAGGACTAAATTCACCAGTGAGCAAAGGGTGGCTACGGACAGGGCGCGGGACAGGGGTTTTGAGTAATGAGGGCCTGCAGCTGGAAGTGGCGGAAGGTGGGGGTGGATGGGAGGTCCCAGGCTGCAAGGAGCCGCCACTAGCCTTTAATGACAGTGCCTGGCAGCTAGGGTGGAGGCACGGTGCTGGGGGCAGGAGGCGCCAAATGACCGGGTCTGCAGTGGTGACCCGGTCACTTCCCACTCACTCGGCACCTAATGGAGGCTGTCTGTTGCTAGGCAACAGCAGAGGCTCAGGCAGCAACTAACTTGTCCAGGGAACCATCCCCAGGGTAGGTGGGTCTTTCTCCAGAATCGAGGGAATCTGGTGGTGGTGTCTGAGGGGGGAGGCCTGGGGCCAAGGGGCTGAGGTCTCACTTGTTTCCCCGGAAGAAGTAGGTCTTTCCATTGGGCATCCAGAAGAGAGCGGCATCAATTTTGTCAGTAGGCAGTCCTCGGCCCAGCTCCTTGATGTGCTTGGGGTAGCCAGGTTCCAGGGAAGCTTCGTCGAACACCCAGTGCTTGTCTCCTGCAGAGGAGAAAGGAGGGCAGGATCAGGGTTCCCCTGGGGCTCTTGGGTCTTTGGAGGAGTTGAATGGAACCCACTCCTCCCAGAAGACTCTCCCCATAGCCAGAGAATGCGGGCAGAATGCCTGGTTACCTTTGAAGAAGACAAACTTGCCATCTTTCCTCTCGTAGGCAGTGTTGATAGATGCAGGCAGGCCCCGCCAGAACTGTCCGATGGGCATGGGGTATCCATCCATCACTTGGTTATTCCTCACCCTCCAGAACCAGCGCTCCTAGAAGGCGTCGAGGTGGGGACAGTACATTCTGTCTTATAGCTAGTCCTCTGGCTTGGTCCCCAAAGCTTCCCACTGCCTCAGTTCTAGTTCTTAGTCCTCCTGTTGCTGTTTCCACCCAGCCTGCTGGGCTTAGGGCCCTCCCGTCCCCCACAGCGGCCCCCTTCTTCCTCTCACCTTGAAGACAAACATCTCCCCTCGGAGCACAGCCACGGTGTCAAAGTTCCCGTCACAGATGTTGGGCCCATAGGTGGGGTTTTTGGGCTTATCGGGGACAGAGGGCCTGGAGGTCGTCCTGGGTTGAGGGGGCATCTTGGTGGGGGACCCTGACTGACTCCCTGGTGTAGAGAACATGAGAGGCACTTCAGACTTTGTGGCAGAGGGGGAGGACAGAAGAGGCGTATGGGCAGACAATCCCCTTGGAAAGGTGTGGATGGCCCTTTGGGGGGAGGCTGAAGCAATCAGGTGGGAAAGGACAGGAAAGGTGGACTCAAAAGTGGGAGAAGAATAAAACATGTAGAAGAAATAATGTAAAAAAAAGAAAAAAGTGGGAGTGGGTGGTGGGTGGAGGCAGGGTCAGGTGAGGTTGGGGACAGACCGTAGGGCGTGGGGGAAGGGAAGGGATGCACAGGTCAGAGAGACCAGGAGGGGAGAAGGAGCAGATGTGGGCATCGATTACTCGCCGTAAAGTTGCTGGATGCCCCGGCGGTCGTCATCGGGCAGCACGAAGTTCTCTGTGTCCATCCACTGGTAAAAGGGCGCCATGATGGCCGAGGGATCATTGGAATGCTCAAGGCCCAGGGCATGGCCCAGCTCGTGCACAGCCACCAGAAAGATGTCATTCCCTGGAGTGATGGGGAGGATGATGAGGGCAGCCTGGGTCCCTTCCCTCAGACTCCCTCCTTTCCCACCAGAGGCTTCGTTTTCACACCTGAGCCTGCCTGTCATGTTTTCCACCCAAAAAGCCACAAAGCCAGTCAGCAATCTATTCTGGATGGAGGTGAGAGGGTGCTCTGGGGCCAGATACCAATCCCAGGAAGGCGTGTATTAAGGGAAGTTGAGGTCCCATCTGGGCCCCAGGTTCTCCCAGGAGCTAGAGGTGACATTTGCCCGGAGAAGTGGGAAGTCTTTGACTGGGAAGTCAATTATTGGGTGACAAAGGGACCAGATATAAGTGGAGCAAAATAAGAATCCTGCTTTCACTGGAAGTCAGACTAGGAGATCTTTGTAGCCCAGAGACTCGGGGGTTTGAGGTTTGGGGAGGAGGCAGGAGAACCGCCCCCACTACAAATGGTCACTGACACTCCCCAAAATAAATGAGTCCCAGGGCTACTTCGCTCACCATTCAGATCCTCATTCCTGACAGTCCAGGGCTCGGCAGAGTCAAAGTGGGTGTCCCCTCCGATGTTGGGGCCCGGGAAATAGGCATGGGCCAGGAAGCCACCCTCGCCATCAAAAGGTGTGCTGTCACCATGGAAACCCTCAGCGAAGAAGATCATGATGTCTGCCTGCTTCTCATGGCCCTCTCGGATATAGGCATAGGGCACCTCTCGGAAACGAAGTGGTGTGGCGCTCTCCCACACACGGAATGCCTTGCGAATGGCCTCGAATGTGGCATACTCGCCCACCTTGGGGGTGTAATTCTGGATGCTGAGGTCCAGCCACATGGGGAGAGGATGGGAGTGCGTTAGGATCACAACCGATACAATTCTCCTTCTCTGTACTTTCCCAGGTCTGACTGAACCGCCCAGCCACCTTTGCTGCCTGGCTCTTCCTGCTGCCTCGTGCGGGATGCCTCTGCCCCAAGAACCGAGGGCTCAGGGGCCCCCCAGGCTTCGGCTTTCTGGCCCTGGGGTGAACCCCCCACAGGCTGCACCTTCCTGCAGGATTACAGCCACATTCCTCCCCACTCCCAAGGATGCTTCACAGGGATAGAGGTGAGTAGGACAGGAGGCCTCTGAGTCTGTTAGCACAACTGATAGGGAGGGTGACCCTGATGTGAGAAAGGCAACTTGCCTGCTGGACTCACCAGAAAGTGATCTCATTATGCTGCCATTTGAGGCCCTGGATGGCATAGCGCTTCCTTCGAACATTGGCCTTGATCTCAGCCCCGAACTTATCGGGAACACCACAGCGGGGACGCCTCATGGCCCTAGGGAGTGAGGATTGTGGTCAGGGCAGCATATTAAAGAGAAAGGTCTTCAGAGGAGAGGGGAAGTGCCTGGCCTGGGAAGGGCCAAGGTTATGGGGTCAGGGTGAATAGGAGAGGGTGGGGACCAGCGTCTGACCAGCGTGTGGGGTTGGGGGAGGAGGCAGGAGTCAGGCGTGCAGGTAGCGATGTCCCTGTGCTCAGTGTTGTCGCTGGGTGCCACGCAGGATTCCTGCCAGGGTCTAGCACTTACTTCATGGTGTCTGCATCAGCCTTGCCCGTCACGCGCAGACCATAGAACTTCTGCATGGCAGCGATGGCAGCTGAGAAGGACTGGGGGGAGCGCTGTGTGTGCGTGCGCAGATCCCCGGGGGGCAGGTAGCCATACTGCTGCAGCCAGGCCTGCAGGGAGAGGAATGTGGCTTCGAGCATCTCCACTTGGCCCGAGGGGAGCCTCGGCCTCCCCCTGGTATCTGGCATGCACCCTTGGCTTAGGAGGAAAGGGCAACGAGCTCCCAGCCTGGCTCTGGCAGTGGGGCTGGAGGAGTTCCCAGGTTGGACCTGAACTCTGGCCCAGGCCCCAGTATGACTTGTCCTCTTGGGGCTGTGGGCTCAAACAGGGGTGGGGAGACACGGCTCTGGACTTTGGCTGTAACTCTTGAGAATGGGAGCCCAGATGGTTTAACTGAGTCCTAGGATGTCTTCTCAGAGCTGAGATTCCTTCCAGTACTTTCCTCCTCTGTGTCAGTGTTCTTGTAAATATAGCATGTCCTACCTGCGAGTGGGTTGTTCTCATGATGGGTGGAGGCAGGGAGGCTGAGGGGGCTCTCTTTTGGTCCTGGTATGAGACCCTCTTAGGACAGGGATGCCATGCCTCCAGGACCCTCACAGCTGATATCTTTTTAGAAAGGAGAGAGCGGAACAGGAGCTAGGGCTGAGGCTGGCTGCTGAGACCGGAAGCTGGGACCTTTGGAGGTGGTGGGGGTGTGATCCAGCCACAGAGCTAGGATCCTGCCTCTGTCCCCATCCAAGCACCTGACCTAGGGCTTGCGTCCTAAAGGCCCATCTGAGGTTCTCAGTAGAGGGAGTGGGAGATGGGGGTAGTGGTAGAGAGTCGGTGACAGTATTGTACTTGAGGTATGTTGTGAATTGTTCATAATATAAAGGCTGGCATATTGCCTTAACATAAAGTTAGGTTTTCAGTATTTGATTGAAAGGCACACAGAATACGGCCTTTATTGCAAGAACAATGGAGTATTTTCCTAAAGCCTGAAAAGTAAAATGAGCCAAGTTATATATGGAATATGAAAATACTCGGATTCTCCAGTGGAGATACTACTTTGGTCCCTGCTCCAGCTTCGCCTTCCTCAGGAGTTCAGAGGGGGCCTGCGGGTTGCCTAGGATGGAAGCTCGGAGCGTAGAGGCCGCCGCTGGGTGCCACAACCCCTATCCCAGGTCGTCAGGATGGATCTTCCCGAGGCCCTTCACCTCTAGGCCCAGGCCCTGGGGGCGGAGCAGTGCTCCTGCATTGGGGCTGGGGGTGATTCAGGAGCAGCTGACCGGGGACATGTGCCCGCGAGGACAAGAATTGCAACAGGGTTCTGGGAAGTGATCCCCCAAGGCTGATGGGAGTTAGGGCCCAAGATGTAAACAACCCAGCCTTTCCCCAGCCGAGGGGCCTGGCCAGAACAACCTTAGCACCCCCCGCCTCTGAGAGCCCCTCCTCAGCGGTAGAGGAGGGAGCCAAGCTTAACCTCTGGCAGACCGCGTGGGAGCAGAGCGGGGTGCTGCATGCCTGGTTGCTCCCCGCAGGCGCTGCAGACGTGCCCTGACCTGTGCTGGCTGATGCCACGGCTCGTGGCCCGGGAGGCCTGCTGTGGCCTGTGCCCAAGTACGCGGGAAACCCCCTTCGCCCTTAGCCTCACCTGTGGGGCACACACCCCGCAGGCTTATGACCCCTGCTGGGGGAGCGGCTGCTTCAGCTTTGGAGAAGGATGGGAGTGGCCTACTCCTGGAGCTGGAAGTCAGGAGGACTTAAGTCAGGCCCCTTCAACCCTCGGGGAACGAAACTGAGGGGAATTCTCTGAGGGCAGAATGACAGAATGGAGGGTGGCAGAGACGTGAGGAGATCCACATCCAGGAGCTCTGGGATAAATCCCTCTCCCTGATGAGTCTTTCAAGAAAGTAGTCAGGTCTAAATATTCACACCCACAACGTCCACCCCATATACAAAAGAGAAAAATGGAGACTTGTGGGAATCAGAGATCTCGGAGTCTGAGCGAGACTTAGGCAAGAAAGGGACTTCCCTGCAGTCAAGAGAGCCTCGAGGCCTGGAAAGGAAGTGCCCCCATCCCTCTCCTCCCAGGCCTAGGCTCTGAGCAAAGCAAGAACCACAGAGAAGACTAGGAGGTGAGGTAGGAACCACAGAAGAGAGGACTCTTGTGTCTGCGGCTGAGTGGGGGGGACGGGCCAAGTGCCAGACAGGCCTCGGGAGGAGAGGGCTGTCCTGGAGCTGGTGCAGGACTCTGGAGGCCTGGTGGGAGGGACCCGGCTGCCTGAGGCCTGGCTACCCCAGCTCACCCTCTAGATTGGCCTGGAGAGGGAGCAACTATGTTAGGTCAAAAAACTCAGTTGGCTGGCTTTGTCTTGGAAAACTGAGTGGTCTGGAGGTATTCCCCTAGGGGAGAAGTCCAGAGAACCCCTCCCACCTCTGGCCTAGGAGTCCTGGAGAAGGTGGGTGGGTTGGGGGAAACTTTGGCAAACTCCAGCAGGCCCTGGATGGGAGCCTCTGGGCCTGTTCCTCCCTCCTTCTGCCTCCCACCCCTCCGTAGCCCAGAAGCAAATGGTGGTTCTGGCACTGGGACTGCCCATGACCCACTTAAAACAGAGCCAGGGCTGCCGCCCCTCCCCTAGGGGGCCTAGTGGGGCAGGGGAGGGAAGGCAGGGCAGGCAAAGTTGGCAGTGGGCAGCCCCCAGATGCCCAGGCTTCTTTTGTTAGGAGCTCTCCTTGCAGGCCTCCGATGAAGACTCCAGGCTCCAGGCAGGGGAGAGGATGCCCCCTCCTGCTGGACCGTGTCAGGCTTAGCCCCAGGGCAGATCTGCACTCTCCCTGGTCACCCCCACTCCTAGGGCCACGCTTTGCTTCTCAGCCTCAGATCCCTTCGGGACAGAGAGAGTGTGTTCTTTCTGGAGATGTTTCCTCCGGGGGTGGGTCCAGGGCCAGGACCAAGAGAGAGGAAGCCAAGTGCAGATCCCTCCCCCCTTCTGGGGCCCTTCCCGGCCCCTCCCGACCGCACCCAGGCCCTGCCGGGCTGAGTGGGTTGGGATGTCCCAAAATAAGAAGCTGATCAAATTCGTCTCCCACCTTCACCCCAAAATAAGAGAGAGAGAGTGAGAAAGAGAGGAAAAACCTCCCCAGACAACTCCCACGCGGCTTCCTCCCGGGCCGGTGGGACAGCGTCGGGGAATGGGTTGGGGGGGCGACCGAGGCAGTCGAGACATGTGCGGGTGCCCTGGGCCCGGCCCTCTCCCCACTCCCCAGTGCGATGCCCTCAGTCTCCCTGCAATTAACACAGAAAAGCCATTAAGAAAAGCAACTAGAAGAGCCTAAAGGCGCCGCTGGGGGGGGGGGGTGGTAGTGGTGAGGGGGCAGAGGGAGGAGGCGGCCTCCGGGCCGAACCCCCGGCTCACAAGGAGAGCTTTGTGTGTACGGAAAGGCGGCCAGGGCGCCAGCTCCGCGACCTTCGACGCCAGGGCTCCGGGCCGCGACACAGAGGGGTCGGCGCGGAGAGGCGGGGTGGGGTGGGGGCCGGGGCGGCTCGGCCGTCCAGCCCCGACCCCACCTGGCGGCGGCTGCATCCGCCGAGGGCCCGGACCGCCCGGGAGGCGCGCAGCGTGGGGGGCCCCGGAGCCGCGGCGCCGTCCACCCGAGCCTTCCCCGGCCGGCGGGCGCGGGCGGGAGAGCGCTGGAGGGCTGGAAAGTTGAAGAAACAACGGACTCGCGCACAGGACAAGAAACCAGGGCAGAGCCGGGGCTGAGCGGAGTCCAAGTATTTAGCAAGCTCCCTCCTGGTTCTGGAGCTGAGCTCAGAGCCCGGGGGGACCGGGGAGGGTGCGGGTGGGCCCCAGCTGTAAAGCTCTTCCCGGGAAAGGACTGGGAAAGCAAGTCGGCGGCGGCGGCGGCGGGTGGGAGGGGGGCTGGCTGGGGGAGGCAGAAGTTGGATCGACTTGGAAGTTTGGAGCTGAGGAGGGAAAGGAAAGGGAGGGGGTTGCTGCGGGCTGGAGCGGCCGAGACCCCGAGCGCCCTGCTCTCCAAAGAGGTGGCTCAACACCCCCGGCTCGCCTCCCCGGCGGGCGCGACTGCCGGCAGGGCCGGGGAGCTCACTTACTTCGGGGCTGAAGCTGCTTTGGGCTGAGCTGAGGGAGGCGAACGCGGTGGCGAGCGTGAGCAGGGGGAGCAGCAGACCGCCGGTGGGCCGTGGGGCAGGAGACATGGTCCGCGACCGTCCCGGCAGCCAGCCGTGCGGGCTCCGCGGCGGGGGCCCAAGCCCTGGGGTCGCGCCGCCACTCCCTTGGGGCGCCTTTGTCTTCGGTGGGCACTGAATTTGGATTCCTCGAGCGCTGTCCGCTTGGAGATGAGGGGATTGCTCTTGAAAGCGCCTGTTTGCTCGTCCCCTCTTCCCCGTTTTTTGATCTTTCTTCTGCTTAGTCTGCGAACTGCATCGCGAGCCCTCTCTCACTCCTCTGGTCCCTCCCTTCTCCTACAGCCTCTCCGCCCCCGCCCCAATGCCCTCCTTTCCCGTGCGGACGTGGTTGTTTCAGCCTGAATCCAATTACAGCCAAGAGCCCGGTAAAAAAAACCCCTAAGTTGCCTTTCTGTGGTGGAGGCTGCCATCTGCAGGGATTGAGGCCACAGCTAAGGACGGGGGTCTGGGGTGGGTGGGTGGGGGACCCAGGGGATGGGATGTGGGAGACTTTCTCCCCCTAAGCATATTTTAGGTGGCTTGATTCCTCTGGTATTCAGCGTTTGTTTCACCTCAGAGTGGAAGTACTGGGAGGCTCAGCGGCTGGGGCAGATAAGTTCAGAGTCTGGGATGCTGCTGGTAGGGGTCTTCCATGTCCACCACACCTGGTTGGAGATTGTCTGCTGGGACCTGTGGCTCAACCAAATTGAAACTATCCCCTTGTTCTGGACAACCACCTCCATCCCTCTCCTGCTCAAAACCTGCAACAGTAACAAAACCCAACTACCCATCAATCAGCTCCACAACCACGCTGGTCCCATCCTTGTGGAAAAGACAAATGCACTCCCTTAATTATCATCATTTGCAATCTGGCTGCTCCTTAAACTGGCTGGGGAGGAAGGAGGTACAAGGCCATGGAATGTGGGGAAAGGCAAATCAAGTTCAGGGAAACTGTTAGACAAGAGAGATTGGGAGTTCAGACTTTGGGGTTCAGTTTCCCCTCCACAGTGGAAAAAGGCAATTCCTTGAGGTAGTAAAATCTTCAGGGACTGACTAAACAAGAGAACAAAAGGTGGAGATATGCAGGGCAGGGGGAGAACCAGGGCAGGGGGAGGGAGAGCTGAAGCTGACAGTGGGGAAGAGAGACAGATAAGAGGCTGGGAGCTAGATCTGGAAAAGCAGCCCAAAAGAAGCAGGAAAAGTGTGGGAGACAGAAAACTCGACCATCAGCGAAATCTAAGATCCCAGACTTGCATTGGTCAGCGAGAGACGAAGGAGGTAGTGGGGGTAAGAAGGGAGGGAAAGAAAGCAAGGGAAGGCATAAAGGAGGCTGGACAGAATTTAGGTCAGGTGGGAAGCTCCAGCAATACTAGAGATCCAGGAACTATTACAAGTTTGTGGCAGGAAAATGGAAAGAAAGCCCAGTGCTCTATATTGTAATGGGAGCAGAGGCCCTTTTCTCCCAGAATCCATGATCAATAATGGGAAAGGTTTCCCTGGGTCCTGGGCAGCTTCCGGGTTTGTGGGCGATATATGATGGATATTGGGTACCTATGCCACAGTGACCGATTGGGGGCTGAGCACCTCCAGGGCTCCCCTACACAAATTGGGGTCGAGAGGTACAGGCCTCTCTCTGACCAGGCTCTGGAATTCAGCCAGAACCACAGAAACCTCAGGATCCAACTCTTCAGCAGACATGCAACACCCAAGTCTGGTTCTTCCCATGTCAGCCTTCCCAGTGGGAGTATCCTCTTGGGCCATGTATCTGAAGTTTAGGGAAACTGACACCAGTTGCTTGCCAAGAAATGGACCTCAGCCGGAAAGCCTTTTTCATCAAAACATTTATTAAATGAGTAACTGCATTCATCCTGAGCTGTGTACGGGCTGTTAAAGGCTTGAGTGCCTAGCTAAAACCAGGAGAGCTGCTACCCCTTTTCCATGTTCGCAGAGCAGCTACTGTTCACAGTTGGGCCAGTCCTATGGCCTGCAAAGGGTGTAAGTATCCCAGAGCAAGATTCCACTGAACTGGAATGGGGCCAGGGATGAGGGCACTAGGCCAACTCCTCCAGGCAGTGATCTTACAGGCGGTTCTTCCCAGTGTCCAAGCTCTTGTGCTCTGAAGATAGATGGGGAACGTGAAGGCTCTCTCTCCTGGCTGGGATGAGGCATGGAGGTGATAGAGAAGAAAACCAGAGAGAGGCTGGGAAAGGGAGACAGGAACTGCTTTTATTGACTTGGTCATGGGTTCTGCAGGAGAGCCCCTTTGGGTTTAAGAGCATTTTTCTGCTTCCTTTCTTCTTCCTGCAACTTCTCCTGCTGCCTAAGCTGCCATGCCTGTAATCCAGCATCCATTTCCTGTGACAGCAGTACAACTCGTCTCTGAAACAGACAGGAAAACAGGGTGGATAACATCTGGGGCTTGAGCTCTGCACCACATATCCTTTCACTCACAGATCAAAGCCAGAGGTTTCAGCTGGAAAATGACACTGCTGACTGGGGAAGGGGACCGGGTCCTGGGATGGGAAGCAGGAGGAGGCAAAATGCGGGGCAGAACAGCTACTACTCGTTCCGGCCCTGGGAGTGCCCCACTCTCTTCCTCCCTTCTCGCAGTACCATAAAACCCTCTAGCTGTTAAAACGCTGGTGTAGAGGGTACGTGTGAGCTTAGGTGTCAGCACAGCTCAAGCCAAATTAAAATGTAAATTTTTTCCCTCCAAGTACACACAGGTTGCCCTGACTGGGGCTCTAGCCACTCACTGCAAACTTCTCCCTTTGGGCTTTTCTTCGAAGCTGGCCTTTCATTGGAGGTGCAGGGCGGCCATCTGTAGATGGAAGTGAAGAAAAAGACAGATATTAGAGATGGCTGGCAGCACCCTGTGACGGCACTGGAATAGGAACAAGGGAAGAACCGGTCTCTAGTTCCACTCTCCCATTTCACAGCTGTGGTGCCTTCGTTCTCCAAAAACCCATCCCTCAGTGTCAAGGGTAAGGTATGCCAAGAATAAGCTCTGAGGCATACTCCTAACTCTATTTCACTTACCCCTCGTTATCCTGGAATGGTCCTTTGCAGTGCTGAATCTCTTGTTTTATCTTTTTTTTTCCCCCCAAAGTTTTTATTTATTTGAGAGAGAGAGCGTGCAGGAGGAGGGGCAGAGGGAGAGGGAGAAAATCTCAAGCAGACTCCTCACTGAGTGCAGAGCCTGACTTGGGGCTCAGTCTGGGACTTAATCTTAAGATCTCGACCTTGAGATCGTGACCTAAACCAAAATCAAGAGTCTAATGCTTAACTGACTGAGCCACCCAGGCGCCCCTCTCCTGTTTTATCTTTAGAAACCCTCCACTCAGGCAATCTGATCACTGTTCTACTCATCATGAGTCTTTGCTAAATTCCATCTCACTCCTCAATGAAATGCTCTCTTTTCCTTTCCTTTCAGCCCAGTTCTTGTCCTTAGGCCCCCCCTAAAGCTCTATCTGCCCAGAAACCCTACTCTGACCTCTTCAACTCTGTTACCCCTCTCCTGAAAGAAGTGCCTATTGGGGCACCTGGGTGGCTCAGTAAGCATCTGCCTTAGGCTCACAATCCTGGAGTCCCTGGATGGAGCTCACTGCATCAGCCTCCCTGCTCAGCAGGAAGTCTGCTTTTCCCTCTCCCTCTGCCCCTCCCCCTGCTTGTGGTCTCTGTGGCTCTCTTTCTCTCAAATAAATAAATAAAATCTTTAAAAAAAAGTGCCTACCAATGATTTAATATTCATCTATTTGCCTTGGGACATTTATTGTACTATTGGTTTTTTGCTTCATTTGGCCATCTCAAATTCTTTTGGAAAGGGGTAGAGAAATGAAGTATTATTATTTTTTAAGATTTTATTTATTTGAGAGAGAGACAGCACACCTGCGGGAGACAGCATGAGTGGGGGGAGGGGCAGAGGGAGAAGCAGACTCCTGCTGAGCAGGGAGCTCAATCCCAGGACCCCGAGATCATGACCTGAGCCAAAGGCAGACGCTTAACCGGTTGAGCCACCCAGGCGCCCCTATTATTTAATTTTTAAAATGTCCATGCTGTTTTCTCAGCTAGACTTTCACAGACTATGTCCCTAGGTTTCACTGTAGTACAGTGTAAGCACATAAGCACATCCTACAAATTCCAGAAATACCTGCTGACTTGGTGAAAAATGCAGTACCTGACCTGAAGTCGTTTATAATGAAGATGAAGAAAAAGGACACTTACTTTCTACAAAATAAGAAACAGTGAAAACTTTGCCCAAAAGTTTTGTGGAAACTGAGAGATACAATTAAGTAACATGTCCAAGACCACAATGTCAGCAAGTACAGAAGCCTGAATTAAGAATCAATTTCAGAGTCTTTCCAATATTCCATACTACTTTTAGGAGATGCTGGGTTTCCTGCAGTAAGTAACAAGTGGAAAAAATCTTTACCATCCTTCTGAGGATCATACTCCTATAGAATCCAATAGGGTATTAGTATCCAGGTTTCTGTCCTGTTGAAGGGGGCCTCGCCCCTACCCAGTTCTAGTCCTTGCTTTGCTATTACCTAGCTGTGTGATCACAGGAACTCCGAGGCCTCAATTTTCCCACCTGTAAACTGGAGTCCTACATTGGCAGTGGGGAGTGGCTTCAACTTTTCTAAGATCCCTCCCTTCTAGGGGTAATACCTATTTTTTCTTTCTTTCCTTTTCCTTCCTTTTTTTAATCCCCCCTAAGTAAAGAGAAGAAACTTTTCTGAAAGGAGCCCTCCATCCTCAATCCTCACCCTTCTAACCCCTCTCTCTGAGATGTTCACTTAGGCAGCCTTTCAGAGAGCTCTCTCTCCATTTGGTACCAAATTTGAACAATGTACTCACCACACTGAACGGTGGGTCTTTCTAACTTTTTAAAAACCGTCCCACCACGAGAAACGTAAAAATCTTGTCACTCCCTCCCCCGGGGCGTCCCAAAATAGAATTATCTTCTGTTCATCCCCACAAGATCCTGTCTAGCTTTACTTTCCATAGGCCTAGTTTAATTTACAAAATAAACAACTGGGCTTCTTCCCCCAACTCCAAATATAAAGTTCAATACGTTGTCCACTCAGACCCATCCCCACCTTGACCCCCTTCTCCCGCCGCCCTCCGTGCAGGGGCGTTCCCTCTGGGCGAAACTGAATTAACTGTCAGGTCAGCGCTCACCCGCGTAAGACCAGTCCGGGAGCTCGGTAAGGGGCCCGTAGCCGGAGGGGTTGGCAGCCAGGCCCTGCCTGGGTGGAGAAAAACAGTGCGGTGAGGATTCGGCCCCGCTTCTGGCTTCCCAGTACCCCCCCAGTACCCCCCAGAGCCGCACTAGACCGGCACTCACTGGAGTCGCCACTGGCTGCCCGCCCGAGCCGCCACGCTGCTGTGCAGCCTCCGGACACCTGCAGGGAAAACAGGGCAGAATTGGAGCAGAGGCCATGCAGTCAACTCAGGGGTTAGACTTGGCCCCGCGGACTCCCGAGCCCACCGACTCCACACCCACTTACTCAAAAGCAGAGTACCTATAGCTGCCATACTAAGGCCGCGGTGCCGGAAGTGGGCGTGGCCTCGGTGGCCACGCGCGACGCTGCAGGGGAAGTCGGAAGCCGCCATCTTGAATCTGGGATTCAATCACGGGCCCCGCCATCTTGGGGCATTGTACGGAAGAGAGGACAGGCGTGTGATCGGGGTTTTTGCGGGAGAGCGGTTGGTCTGCGTATGAATCGCTAGTAATGGTTACATCCTCAGTGGAAGTCGTGTCCTAGACTAAACCATTTTGAACCGCTCCAGCCACCTCTGCGCAGCGGTGTCCAGTCCTTTGGAATTTATGCCATTATCTTAGAGGAGTATTTACTTCATTCTGCCTTCTTCTGCATCACTGTAACGTTTTTCCCAGCCTAATATTTCCCAGTCAAATCTAGAATGAATAAGAAAATTTGGGTTTCAGTCCTTATTTATTCAACAAAATTGAAGAGCTTATATGTGACAAGCATTGTATTAGGTGCAGGGGATTCTATGGAGAGCAAGACAGACATCATCACTCTTCTGATAAGAGCCCCGGGTCTAGAGAGAGAAGACAATAATTATCACACACATTACTGTTAATAGTACCGCTGAGATTGTAGAGGAGCAGAGGGAGAAGGAGAAAGAATCCCAAGCCGACTCCGTGCTGAGTGAGGAGTCAGACACTGGTCTCAGTCTTACAGCCCTGAGATTAGAACCAGAGCTGAAACCATGCTTAATCGACTGCACCACCCAGGGGCTTCAGGACAGTAAGATATTTTGAGAGAGACAACATTCACATAACTTTTATTACAGTATATTGTTATAACTTTTTCTTATTGTTGTTAATCTCTTGCTATGCCTAATTTATAAATTAAACTTTATCATAGGTATGTCTGTATAGGAAAAAAGCATACATAGGGTTTGGTAAGTATCCACGGTTTCAGACATCCACTGGGGTTCTTGGAAAGTATCCTCTGTGGATAAGATGGGACTACACTGTATAAGTACATAGTAAACCCAGATCTGTGACTCCTTCCCTCTTTTTTAATCATTATTTGTCTTGGGGAATTCATTTATTCTTAATTTCTTCATTAAAAAAAACCCCTTAATATATCACGTTTCTGAAAACATTAAAGAATGATAATGTAAGTGCAAATGCTTTATACATGGTGAAGCTCCTACAAAAGTACCCATTACTCTGTGCTAGGCTAGACACTTAACACGGGGGCTGGGAGAAACTGAGGGAGTGGTGCAATGGCCTATCTGGAAGTTTATCATTTCCTTCTGCATGACTGGGAAGTTTTTCCACAGGAGGTGGCTCAGAGCTGTGCTTTGAAAGAGGGGAAGGGTGGATCCTGGTTTAAGAAGTAAAAGCAGCTGTTTCAATAACAATAAGAATGGTATAGGCTAGCGCTGAACCAGAAGAAAGGATGGGAACAAAAGAACCTGGGCTCTAAGCCAAAAGATGGATCCCCAAAACTAAGCAAGGGCAATTAGACAATAAAGAACTATCGCCATCTTACATCCATACACTTCATTTTCACTTATGGAAACACTTCTATATAAGTGATTTCACATGATTTTCATAATAAACTGTAAAGTAGATGAGACAGTCCAGGAAACAATCATTGTACAGATGGCTTGTAGTTTTCAGAGATCAGGAAATTGAATCAAAACGTGGCTGTGGATTTATTGTTTTATAGTTGCAATAATGATTGAATGCCACTTTCCCAGGCCTGGCTTCATATACCTTTGGCTGGTTCTGAGAAAGACAGCTGAGGTAGACAGCGCTTGGAATCCCATTTACATAGTTTACAGTTGGCAAGTCAAATAGTAGAAGGCAAGGGCTGGAAAAATAACCTTAGTGTCAACATTCAAGATTGACAGGAAAGATGACAAGCTGGTAGTACCACCAACACTATATAAAGGGATTGAAACAGCAATACTCCTATCTTCCAGTAGCTCACACACTAGGGGGACACCATGGGTTTGCAAAATTATAAAAGAGGGCACACACATTAAGGTGAACAAATAATGTGAACAATATAAATTCCATAGGCAGAAATGAACACATTCAATACTTTATAGCTATAGGAGTCAAGGAGCCAGAACTGGAGAACTTTGGGGGCAGGATGGGAAGTTTAATTGGGAAAACTGAGAAACCTGGGAGGGGAAAGGTCTTTGGAAGGAAGACAAGTTCAGCCTTTGACGTGGTTGGTGTGATGTGGACAGTCCATGGGTTGTAAATAGCAGGAAATATGGGTTAGGACTTTGAGAGCGAGAGAGAAAGAACATTAGTGCTGACAGCTGACATCAGCAGCATTCTCAGAGACCTCATGGAACACTGTCGTAGGGGAGGGGGTCTGGCAAGTGGACAGCACTCCTTAATGACTTCACTAGATTCAAGCCACCGGAAAGCGGCTTCGTCATCCCAAACTAGATGTCTTTCAGACTCTTGACTTCATCTGGCAAAGGCTGGCGTTAAGAGAAATGAGAAGCATCAGGAATCTGAGCTTCATGTCTTTCCTCTCTTAAACTCCTTTGCCTCTCAAGGGCATCACAGCCTGTATTTGGTTTTAATATTTTGTTGTCCACTCATGTTTTGTCCAATATGTTTATTCAAATATCCTTCTGTATGGTGTGTACACAGTAACTTTTGTACAAGTGCACTGCTCTGAGAAATTAGGAGCGTTTTATTTTTTATTTTTATTAAAAAAATTAAAAACAAATTTAAATTACATAATCTCTATGCCCAGAGTGGGACTCAAACTCAGGACCCCGAGATCAAGAGTCACCGACTAAGCCAGCCAGGTGCTCCTGGGAAATTAGGTGCTTTTTAAACTGTTGAGATGAATAATAACGACATTGGAGAAAATGTCAGTGAAACTGACTCAGGGTGACCAATTCCACCTCATTTTGTAACTTGTTCTCCTTTTTGCATGCTTCTGACCAAACTGAAGTTTGAAGAGCAAACTATTTGGGAAATATGTTATTTTACATTCCTTCATTATCTTCCTCCTTAGGACAGCTCAACAATTAAATCACTGACACCCCATGCAAGAAGTGTGGGAGCTAAAGGCTAGCCCTCACACAATACATTGCTTTGCATATTATTTCCTTATCACATAATTTATCGTAACATATTCCCTTTCTTTTCCCATGGCTGCTAAATCAGTTCGGGCTAAATTTTGTGTTAAATCACCCAGCTTCAAGATGGGTAAATAATGACCTCGGGCTACACTCTTTTTTATTGCCTGGCAGCTGGGAAGTCTCTCAGCTGTGTGCCTTTCCAAACCAGGCTGGTCTTGAAGGTGGGTGGCTCTTGTGAATCTCTGCAGAGTGACAATGCTGGCTTTTAAAAATGCCAAAGTTTGTGCAAAAGGTGTAAAAAAATCATAGTATTTACAAGTCATCTTTTTTTTTTTTTTTTAAAGATTTTATTTATTTATTTGACAGAGAGAGACACAGTGAAGGAGGGAACACAAGCAGGGGGAGTGGGAGAGGGAGAAGCAGGCTTTCCGCAGAGCAGGGAGCCCGATGCGGGGCTCGATCCCAGGACCCTGGGATCATGACCTGAGCTGAAGGCAGACTCTTAACCTACTGAGCCACCCAGGCGCCCCACAAGTCATCTTTAAGCCTTAAAACATGGTGAAAAAAGTGTTTCCAGAGCCCAGCAACTCCCTCTTTTGTTGGGTCCACGCTGACAGACTCTTCAGATGAAAGATGCTTTGGGGACTCCAACCTCTCTGGCACCCTAAGACAGGATATTTTTGGTTAAGTGCTGCCTCCTGGCGGCGGCTCTACTGCCCGTCACCTTCCCGGCCTGGTGGAGACTACTTTCGTTAACTGGGGATCTCGGAGCTGATGCAACAGCTCCCCGAGGGGGCGGGGAGTTGAGACGCCCTTCCGAGAGACCCCTCCCCCGGCTCCCGGCGGGCGCCGCTCCCCTCCCCCTCCCCCACGGGGCTTTGCAGTCCGGAGTCACTCCCAAGTTTCAGCCGGGCGTCTCGGGGCTGGAGGCGGGGTTGCCAGGGTTTGGGGCTCTCGCGCGGACCCCCGTCGGGCCGCCAGCGCGAGCAGGATTGGGAGGGGGGGAAGAGGAAGCTGAGCGTTCCTGGGGAGGAGGGCGCGTCTAAGGGTATCCGCTCTCACTTTGAGGCAGCGCAGCTGTGCCTGAGTGAGGAGAGGGCTGGGGGGGCGGGTTGCGGGACCCCTGGGTTCTCGGACCCTGGCGCCCTTTGTCTACAGCCCCCACCCCCACCCCCAAGGCTTCCTGGAGCCCGGGGAGGGGCGGGGGCTGCTCCGCCAGGTGCAAGGAAAGAAGGGACCGGACGCCGGGTGGGGTGGGCTCCTGGTCCCCCAAGGCAGACCCCGGTTTGGCCTCCGCAGCCAGACCTGGATATCTGGGGCGACCGAGCTCTTAGGAGGGGCATTGAGGGCGGGCGGTGGCCGGGTCGGGATTTGGAAAGGCGAGGTCTCCGGGCTGCAGACTCGGAACAACCGGGGGTCAAGGGAAAGAGGATAATAAAGGGACCGGCGGGGGCTGGCGGGGCGGGGCGGGGAGGAGGGGAGAGTGGGAGAAAGGGGCAAAGGTGAGGTCGGGCTGCCGCTGGGCGGGGGCGGAGGGGGTGAGGCCAGGGTCACCGCGAAGAGAGGAGCTGCGGGAGGGCGTCCGGGCAGAGGTCCCCTTAAGGGTTTGCGGTTCCCAACACTCTTGGACTCGCCTGCACGCTCGTGAACCTGAGCCCTCGCCTCCCTCTGCCTCGTCCGCCCTTTCGCCGCCGGGCGGCCGTCGCACCTTGCTCTCGCCGCACCCAGGCCGGTCACCTGAGCCGGGGCGTGGGACAGCAGCGGTCCCGGAGAGCGCGTGGGATGAGGGGCTTTTTGTGTTCCCGTCACTGAAACGAAAAGTTCATTTCAAACCATTCTAGGCCTTGCAGTCAAACTGAAAATTACACCCTCCCTCTCCCTTCAACCCATTACTGTCAAAAAGAATAAATACTTCCAGATAACTCCTTGCTTAGTTTAGGAGCCAGACCAGCAGCCGCATAGGTGCGCCAGAAGGGCAAGTTCAAGGACGTTCCCAGAACCCAGGTTGCTGGGAAATCAGTCTAGGAGGAACAGCATTGTTTATTCATTCATTTATTCTTGCCTGTCTGTGTGTGCTCTGCCCTGGGGACACAGGGTGAAGAGCGAGCGCTCTGGTGGTGCTTGCATTCCAGTGAGGGAGGTGACAGCCAACAAGCAAATGCACCCTGGGTGGTGGTGCCCTTGCAGAGAAGTCCAGAACGGTGAATGGATGAAGAGGGAAGACGTTGCTCCTTCAGAGACTCCTCAGGGAAGGCCTCTGGTGGTGTGTCTAAGCACAGACCCGGATGGAGTGCGTGAGGGATGAACAGTGTCGCCGCCCGGAAACATGTTGCAGGCGGGGGCAAGAGCAATTGCGAAAGCTCTGAGCCCAGAGCGGGTCTGTTGTGTGGCAAGAGCAAGGAGGCGGCCAGGGTGGCTTGAGTGGAGTGACAGTGCAGATGCCAGTGCCAAGGGGGCCGTGTTAGGGCTGTCTTCCTAGACTTCCCTCATGTACCATGTGGGCCTGACCCCTGAGGGGAATGAAGGGGCAGGCCAGCTGGGCAGTGGCCGGTATAAAAAGGCACTACGTGATCCTTGGAGTAACTCAGACGTTCGGTGCCAATGAACTCCGATTTCCATCTGGGTCTCTTGGTGAACGGTAAGTTGGCTCCCATCCACAGACAGAACCCTTGATGACTGCTTACCTGGGCCGTCTGTCTCTAGGATAATTTTGCAACACGCAGGTACAAGTATAAGTTGCAGGGTGCAGCCCTGAGATTGGCCAGTGGGTCGTTGTAGGGAGGCAGGAGTCACAGCTGGAAATCTGCGAATGCCCCATGCACTGTGAAGTGTCATCCCCACCCCGCCAGAGAGATTGACGCTCTTGTCCGCAATTTAAATGCTTTAATATGCCCACCGAGAAACGACTTCAGAAAGTTGCACGTAATGAAGTCATAGAATAAGCTCTCATTTTCAATAGGAAGAATGAGGCTTCCCGTTTTGATTCCAAGAAAATCGGTATTGCTCCACCTCTGCTAAGTCGACATTCAACAGATATTTAAAGGATCCTGGTTTGAAGGGGTGCCAACTCGTTAGCTTGCCCAGGGTGCCAGAGCTGGCTCTTACCTGGTGGCATGTGCATCCCCTGAACCAGATGGGGACCCGAGCTGTGAGTGGGCTTGTGCTGGGGCATCTGGCTGTTCCCGCACAAGTGGTCTTCCTTAGCATGTGTGGCCTGACACAGGGGCTGAGTTCCAGAGCCCTAATGACGGAGCCTACGCCCTCCGCAGGACGAAGGATAGTATGTGAGTGGGAGATGAGTAGGAGACGGAATGAGGGGAACAGGCAAACAGGAGGGCACTGTCAGTCGCTGGGAGAGCTTAAGTGCTCTGTAAACGTAGGGCAACAAGGAAGATCAGGGGCTGAGGTGGGGAACAGGAGGAGCTGAGACTGGGTAGAGAAGGTGCCTAGAGGCGGGCAGGCGACGAGGTCCTCTGGGTCTGACCAGGCAGTCCCAGCTCCAGCCCATCCCCTGGCCCCTCCCCGCTGCCGGCCAGAGTCACACATGTGTTTTCCTGTTTTCCATTTCGGTCCCCGTCACCCTCTGCCTTTTCTGCTCCTCGGAGTCAACAGCTGCTGCAGCTCGAGCCTTAGCCGGCTTCCCTTCCTAGCACCTTCCCCTCCCCTGCCCCCCAGCGTGCTGGTAGCCCCTCCTCCTCGCACCTGCCCAAAGGTCACGGGACAGGTAAGAGGTGGGAGAGGAGGGACTATAAGGCGAGAGGGGAAGTGCAGGAGGAGGATGGAGTGAGCGTCCTGAAAACTGGCTCACTGGAGACCCAAGAGCCTGTTGTCTCGGTCCTGGCCCCGGCCCTCCCCAGGCAGAGCCCTCTGCCCAGAAACTTCGGCCCTACGCTAATGGGAGCCCTGGCCACAGGAGTAAACAATTTCTTGTTTCACTTTTTTTTTTTTTTAAAGGGACTATCGGAGCCACAGTGGAATATAGAAAAACAAATGGAGAACTGGGGAGGGAGGAGCTGAGCTTCCAGCTTGGGGTGATGGGGGCATCCAGCTGAACCACAGTGTGTTTTCTGTTTCTGTTGTTAGGGGAGGCAGCACAGACCAGTTGGAGCTAGGAAGGCAGGACATGGGGTCTCTGGGAGAGAAAGTATCTTCTCAACATTTAGCTCTTGAGCTTGACCGAGCAGCCAAGACCCTGAACTGTGGGCTGGTTCCTGGAGGAAGTATGCTTTGTCGTTGCCATTCATGGGTGGCTTTGGGGTCAGGGGCTTCACTGGCTGTTGTGCTGGGCATGGCACACTCGGGGCCCTGTGCCTGGGTTCTCTGAACCCCTGAATCTGAAACTTCACCCATAGGCTGCAAGATGAGTGTGTTGTCCTGGTACCTGCACCAGGTCCTCAGAGTTGAATGCACCTCAGGCAGGAAGAAGACGGGGTGCTGTGTATCAGGAACGCTGCTATCTCTTGGGGTTCCAGACTCTGCAAGGCTCTCCTGTAAAGCCTGGGGTGGGAGAGCCCTTGGGGAGAGGTCCTGCTGGTCCCAGGCTGCCTGAATGGTGGAGGCATTGCCTGAGAGCCGGAGTCTCTGGGAGGAACGTGAGCTGCTGGAGACGGTGCCTTCCTGCCCACAGCCGCTGGTGCTAAGCAGTGGTTGAGGAAGGAGGGGGCATCTTTTCTCTGGAGGGCAGCCTCCCCTGCCCAGTGTGCGCAGACTGAGAAGTAGGCTAGGGAGATTCCACTGACAGCACTTCCTGGGGGCGCCGCTAGGGTGTGCTGTCTGCCGGAGTGTGGGTTTCACCCCCGTGGGTTTCTGTCTCAAGAGTCCCTGATGAGGACTTCGCTTTTCCCCAGCCGGGGACTAAACCCTGCACACTTCTTCCCCACTCTCCCTCACGGGTTCCCCTTCCTTCGTCCCCCCTTCATTCCTTTCCTTTATGTTCCACCCACCCCTTGGTGCCAGTAAATGTGGTCTTAAAATGGCAGGCGGGGTGATGTATTTCCGTGTGTTTTTGTTTGCTAAGCAGTGGGCACCCTAGCAATAGCATCGCTGCCAAGAGGACTTGCGGTCGCCTCTCATCCCTGCAAAGGGATGAGAAAGGGGAGGAGCAGCCGGGAAGGAGATGGACTGGCTTAGTTGGAGCCTTTAGCCTAGCCTGCAGGCTGAAGGATGGCAGAGGCTCTCTGTTTAATCTAATCACACCCTCCCCCAGGTAATTCACGAGGGAGCCAACTGAAGTGTTTTCCTGTCTGAGGGGAAGGCCTGGCAATGGGGCATGTCGGAGCAGGTTGGATTGGGTGGGAGGTGGGGGGAGATAGCACAGTGCCGATTCACAGCCCGGGCTCTGCTGGAGAGCCTCGTGGCTCCCTCGCTGGTTTGGCACCCTGGCACGTGATTTAGTGCCTGCCTTAAGGGGCTGCAGGCAGGTTTGGATGAGATCAGGCATTTGGGTGCTTAGCAGTATGTCTGGCACCGGGTAAGTGCTCCATAAAAGACAGCTATCATTAAAGGAGCGTGGAGGGGGCAGCCGGAAGGCAAGGACAGGCTCCTCTGGAGGGATTTCCAGATATTTGTGAGGATGGCTTGGGAGAAGCATGATCTTTGGGGAGGCTGACACCAGGATATTCCTTTCGGTTAAAAAAAAAAAAAAAAGATTTAAGGGGCTAGAATGCAAAGATGTAGGGTAGAGATAAGGCCCCCCCACCCCCCTGGGGATTTTTAGATCTTCATTCTCTGGTTGTAGAATAACCAAAAAGGGTTAGAAAGAGTGTGGGAAGGGACCAAGAGATTTCAGAATGGATAGGATGTATTTCTGTTGGTAAAAGAGACCCGGGATACCAGATTGAAGTAGACTATGAAGATAGAATATGTGATTTCCAAAAAATGCTTGACTTTCTCTGTTCTGGGCCTGTCTGTCCTGTCTGTCCAGGATAGCTCAATGAAATCTTATTTCTCCATATTTTTTAGGAAATTGGACTAAACTTGTATGTGGGGAAGGTGTTTTTAGGAATTTATGGTTTCTTTTGAGGATGAAAGGGCACCTGAGCAGGGAGGGGAAGCAGCCAGGGATTTGAGTCTCATTTCTTGACCTTGTTTCCTTGGGAGTAGCTTGAGGCTCAGCCTTGGGGTCATGGCTCAAATTTGGGGGCAGCCATCCTTTGCTCTGAGGGGAAGTGTGCAGAGTTCCTCTCTTAGGATGCCTGTCACGAGGCCACGAAGCGTGGGGACTGCAGTTAGACTTCCTCTAATCTCAGCACAGCAACACGCCTTTGTGGCACTCTTGCCACCTCCCTGCCTTTCTTGTCAGCGGGGGGGGGGGGTTGCTGGGGGGGCTGGGGGACGGGGGGATGGTGCATTCCTTCTCAGCCGCCCGCCCTGTCCTCAGCTAACTGCCTCAGGGCCAGCCTCCCTGGGGCTGCAGAAATTGCGCCCAGCCACCGTCGTTTCTTCCGGGCCCTCAGTCCCGGAGCAGCGCTGACAAAGGAGATTCCTGAGAGAGTGCCTTATCACGGAAAGTGCTGAGCCTAGAGCTCCTAGCTGCGCCTTTTGCAGATGTGAAGGGCCCGTGAACCTTGGACCCAGCCAGTTGCTTAACACTCCTCTCCCCCTCCCTCACCCCCTCCACCTATCTTGACTTCTCGATTTGATTTAAATCCAGAAGCATTTGCTTTGCCTGGCCTTTCCTTTTACCGCTGGCTGGAAAGGAGGAGCGGTCAGGCCACAGTTCCTAGAGGCTGCGTCTCTGTGACTGCCACTGCGGGAACCTGCTGGAACCCGGGGCCAGGGAGTGAGTGTGCTTTGCCCCCGCGCCCCCCCCCCCCAGCCCCGCTCACCTTGCCCACCCGCTGTGCTGTTGGGGGGGGGTGGGCTGGCCAATCACTTCCTCTCCCCAGTGCCTCTGGCTCTAGACCTCTCCCCTTGCTGGGCCAGCCTCCCTCCCTTGCTCCCCGCAGTCCCCTGCTCTGCCGGGCGGTCACCTGCGGACGCTTCCGCGACTTCCCAGCCTCGGCTTTGCGTCTTTGGGTGCCGACTCTCCGGCTGCAACTCCTGGGTGGGGAGCCATCAGCTGCCTCCAATCACCTCGAGGTTGGGCTGTCCCTGTGGATCACCCTTCTCTCATTCATACTTTTTTGGGTGATGCAGCTATGCTGATGTGCGGAAGTTACCGCAGGAAGCCTGGAATACTAGGGGCTGGGAAAGAGGCCTGGGAAGGAAAAGCAAGGAAAAGAGGAGAATCACCTGTCTTCTTTCTTTCAGGGCGGGGTGGGGCTGCTTGGGCTTTGCTAGGGCTGCCGACTTCACGTAAGGGTGGTTAAGAGCGGCTCCCTGAGCAGGGGGAGGGTTGTAGGTTTCCAGCAAGAGGTCCCCAAAGCCTTTAGGTTTGTCAGAGCCCGTGTCCTTTGTGGGGGGGAGAGAAGTTTGTGAGGAGAACCCACAGATAGGCTGCTTGCAAGGTTGGTTCCTCACGTTGCAGCTCAGCGCAGGTAACAGGTGAGACAGAAATTAGAGGGAAGACAGACTGTTTGGGGGTGAGGCTGAAAAACGCGGACTCAAATCATGAGGGTTATACCTGGGAACTGCCAACTTGCTTTTTATCACAGCAGACTCAGATAGAACCAGGATTTAGTTTTCTCTTTTGTCAATCTGGTGGGCAGCACCATCCTAATGAGGAGAAACAGCTGCTTTCTCTCTAGGGAGTGAGGGCCTTCCCTTAAAAATTTCCAGTTGGGGTTATTTTAATGAGCCAGCTGGAGAAGAAGAGGTTAATGGGAGGTGGGAGGCCAGAGAGAGCTCTCTGAGCCGGGGGGGGGCGCGGTGCGGCAGGACATTGCCCATATTGACCACTATGGGCAAGAGTTCTATGTAATTACCAACCACCTGATCTATATCTTCATCTTTCTTCCTTAGAACGCAATGCCAAGAAGCTGGTGACGGCCATCTTCTTCTCCGCCATGGCTAACAGCATTAAGTATGAAGTGGCCTCCCAGCAGGAGGGGGATGCTCCCCCCTCGGCCGATGAAGCCAGCCCAGGGTCCGAGCAGGTAAAGCTGAAGAAGGAGATCTCGCTGCTTAATGGCGTGTGCCTGATTGTGGGGAACATGATTGGCTCGGGCATCTTTGTCTCCCCCAAGGGCGTGCTCATGTACAGTGCCTCCTTTGGCCTCTCCCTGGTCATCTGGGCTGTTGGGGGCCTCTTCTCCGTTTTTGGGGCCCTTTGTTATGCGGAATTGGGCACCACCATTAAGAAATCTGGGGCCAGCTATGCCTACATCCTCGAGGCCTTCGGGGGATTCCTTGCCTTCATCCGACTCTGGACCTCACTCCTCATCATCGAGCCCACCAGCCAGGCCATCATTGCCATCACCTTTGCCAACTACATGGTGCAGCCCATCTTCCCGAGCTGCTTCGCCCCCTATGTTGCTGGGCGCCTGCTGGCCGCTGCTTGCATCTGTAAGTGGGGCCGGGGCAGGAGGTGTGGGCTGGAGCACCAGGGCAGAGGCTGGGATGTGAGTCCAGTAAGCCAGCAGAAGGAGCTGGAAGGGAATGCCTCTGACACTCTTGTTGTTTTTATTTTATTATTATTATTTAAAGATTTTATTTTTAAGTAATCTCTACCCCCCAATGTGGGGCTTGAATTTAACAATCCTGAGATCAGGAGTTGCATGCTCTACCTACTGAGCCAGCCAGGTGCCCCCTTTTATTGTTTTTACATTCGTGTATGCTTCCTGTGAAAATTCAAACGGTAGCAAAGTGTAAAAACAGACAAAACAAGCAAAACACCAAAGAGAACAATTTACCTTTCCCGCATTTTCCCATGGTGAGCCCCATTAGCAGTTTGTATGCCCTTCCTGACTTTTTCTTTTTCCTTCAAGAAGTGTAGTGTTTTTGTTTTTTTGATAGATTAATTAATTAATTAGGCACCATGCCCAGTGTGGAGCCCAGTGGGGGCTTGAACTCACGACCCTGAGATCAAGACCTGAGCTGAGACCAAGAGTCAGATGCTTAACTGACTGAAGGCGCCCTTCAAGAAGTGTTTTTTTTCTGTTTTTAAAAAATGGGATCATAATACATATATAAACCTACAGTTTTTGCTTTTTTCCCAGAATTTACCAGTGACATTTTCTACTTAGGGATCTACTTTTTAAAAAAAAGTTTCATGGTGTTCCATGTTAATTTTAAGGCTGTATTATGTAACAAATCAGTCCTCTGTTAGTGGCCGCTTAAGTTGGTTCCAGTTTTTCTGTCACACAGGTAATGCTCTGGTGAATATCCTATTGCGTTCGCATGAGTTTTTCTGTGGCCTAGATTCTTCTTTTTTTTTTTTTAAGATTTTATTTATTTATCTGAGAGAGAGAGAGAGAGATCATGAGCAGGGGGGGACGGGTATAGGGAGAAGCAGGCTCCCCGCTGAGCAAGGAGCCCAATGCGGGACTCGACCCCAGGACCCCGGGATCATGACCTGAGCCGAAGGCTCCCTTGACTTTTGCTCTGTCTCATAAATAACGCATTTAAACCTGTACATTCAACAAAGCCACATTGGAGGTACCGAGAAGCTGATCCTCTATAGCCCCATCCCTCCGGTGCCTCTGTTTTGGAAAAATGCCCTCCTAGCCTGAAACCTTGGAGACCCTTTCCATGCCCCAACTGTGGAGAAGCTCAGAGCTTCTGTGTTTTAAGGAGTAACTATCCAGCAGCGGCAGCTGTGAAGTGCAGGTGTTTTGTACCAGGTGCAATTGCTCCCTGGATCAACCTTGTCCAGGCAGCCTCATGTCCCCTTTTCTTGAGGTTTCTCCACTGCCCCATCTTACTCCTCAGCTTCCTCCCCAGCCTCCCTGCTTTCACTGTTGCAGAGACCTGGGTGTCTGTGTGGGGCCCCCCTGTGCTTTGTGTGCCCATGTGTGTGGCTCGGACTCCTCTTTGTGTATCTTTGTGTTGGGGGTGTCTGTCCTGCATGGCAACAATCAGGGAGGGGTGGAAGGCACTGCCTTGTGTTACAAGGAGGAGGTTCTCCCTTGAGGTCTTAAATGTGATCTGTAATTTCTCTTGCATCATTTATAGATGATCTGGTAGGTTGACTTACTGGTGAAACTAATTTTAGGATCTGTCAGGCTCGAGGTGCCCTCAAATGTGGGCATACAGTTACATATCTTGTGTGGTGTAAGGATTATTCCATCTAAGTAAAATTTCCAAGATGGCTGCATCCCTTTAAGCCCTAGGATCCTATTATGCTAATCATCTTTGTCGCAGTCTCTTTAAAACCAATGATATGTCTCCTTGCCTTCATAACTTTGGGTGACTCAGAGTCACCAATACCGTCTCAATTCTTGTATGACTGTGAGGATTTCCCAAGCCACTGGGGTGATGATTAGTGTTTACTTCCTCAGTGGCTTCAGAGTGCTGGCCTGACTTTAGTTCATCAGGTTTCATTCTTTACGGTTTTGATCTGTGTCATCTGATAGCTGTTCCTTGATTCTGGCATCGGGCCTACCTCCATCCGTCACCCCCTTTTTAATTCGCCATGTCTACCTTGGGAGCAGAGATGGCCTCAAACTCTTGTACACCCAAGTACACATACGCACGCCGGTACACCCTTGTAAGAATACATGCGAAGTAACCACGGTTTATGATCAGTCTGCAGAGCTCCCCAGGTAATAAAAGACGCAGTTGTGTGCATGGATTTATGGCATATATTTGACGCAACTCTGATAGAGTGACAAGCGCACGAGACTTGTCTTTGAGGCTGGGCTGAAGACCTGTGTGACCCTAGGCAAGATGCAGTTACTGTTCTCCAGGCTGCTGCATGGATGAAGTGAGATTCAGTGAAAACCATAAATCATGACTCAAGTGCAATGTATTGGTGGGGATTATGTTTAAAATTTCTCTCTTGGCTGCTTCTAGGACTTTGTTCTGTCTTTAATAACTTCCGAGGAACCTAGAGATCTGGAAGAAGGTTCAGAAGGGCAGCCAAGATTGTAAGTAAGAATTAGGGACCTATGATTCATAAGTTTCTTCCTTCAGCCATTGTCTAATGAGCACCCAATACATGTCAGATGCGGAGACCTAGAAGGACATTCTGTCCATATGTCCAGCTATGTGGTAATATCTCGTTTATCTAACCGTAGCCATTCAGGAGAAAGCCAGGAGGTAGGCCTAGAAGCATCCAAGAAAGAGAGTAATTTTAAACATAACAATCATCAGTATGTTACACTTGAGTCATGATTTATGGTTTTCGCCGCATCTCACTTCACTCGCTTGGCAGCCTGGAGGTAAACCATCCCCGCACTTGCCTAGCGTCACGCAGCTACTGAGCCCTCCCTCAAACACAGGACTGGCGCCCCTGTCACTCTACTAGAGTTGGCAAATACATGCCAACGATTTACGCACAAGATGAGGACTGAGGCTAAATCTTCAAATTTAGCAAGAGAAGGGATTTAATATAGAACATTCCTTCATTCAGGGATCATTTAGGGCATACTCTGTGCTAGATATTACACGTAGTGCTGGGAAGCAAAGAAGAAAAAAGTATGGCCCTTGCCATCCAAGACCTCCTAGTCGAGGAGGGAAACAGATCTGTTGCCCAGTAGCTGTCATGCGATATAGGAGGTGTGGTGATAGGGGCGCCATGGGAGCGAGCAGGACAACTTCCTTCCTGTGGGGAAGAGAGCGTAGGAAGACCTCACAGAGACCATGTTGTCTAAACTGCATTTTGGAAAGATCCATAGCTGTCTCCTATGACACTTATCACAGAAGGAACTGCATGTGAAAAGGTGTGGAGGTGCAAAAAGGCATGGAATGTTCAGGGAATTCAGGTGGTTGGTGTGGCTGGAATGCGGGGTGGGAGAGGGTGAGAAGATAGAGACTGGAAATGTAGCCCAGGGCCAGCTCCGGACGGGTTTATATGTTGCCTAAACAGGTTAGACTTTATCTGGAAAGTGGGGGGACGCTGTTGATTGTAAGTGGGGAAGCAAAATCAGATTTGCTTGGGAGAAGAACTCTGGTGGCCACGTGGAGTGTTTTTGGCAAGTGTGAGAGTCCGAAGGTGGGCAGACCGGTTTAGGGAGCTGAAACCTGAGTCCACGTGAAGGATAGTGAGGCGTGCACTGTGGGCAAGGCCTTTGGACCAGAGATGAGGGGATGGATAAAGAAATAGTTATAAGGTGGAATTTCTAGGACTTCTGGCTGGAGGTGTGTCGGGGAGCTCTCAGAGGTGATGCTAAGGGTTCAAGCTTGGACAGGTGGGCAGTGATGGGGCCTCCATCTGAAATGGGAAGGTGAGCTGAGTGATGAGCAGAGGGGCATCTGGGGCTTCTGCTGGGCTGCTTATGGGGCCCTTCCCTGAGCAGTGCCTTCCTTGGGTCTTTTGTGACCCAGAGTTGGTCATTTTCCCATCCACGGAGTCCTACTTATCTAAAAAAGAAACTGATGTGTAAATGATGATGCTAGTCTATGACTGTACAATGGTGAGTGTACATGTGTAATTTCTAATGACCAGAAGGTGAGTGCTCACTATCAAGGCTTCCTAATACCACAGTCCCTAGGAAACCCATTGAGGAATCAGGGAATTGCTTGCAGGGCATGGAATCGGAACAAAGGAAGAAAGTTTTGACCATGGAAGAAAAATTTACCGAACATGATGGGCTCTATAAAATACGGTGCTGAGAGGTAGAGCAGGGAACTCGATGGTGTGGTGGTGGAGATAGGCAAAAGTAGCCCATGAAACCTATATATGGTCGGTCAGTGCTGGGAGGGGGTGGAGAGCACCTTACTCAGGAGATGTCTGCACGCAACACTGAAGGATGAAATGGAGTCCAGGCATGGCTGAAGCGCCCGCTTAGCATGGCCCGCGAGTCCTGCTCCATCTCTCTTCTCTCTGACCTCTCTTTCACCCTCACTTTCTCTGTTCCAGCTTCACCGGCCCTCTTGTTTTTCCTCCAGTTTGCCTGGCCTGTTCCTGCTTCAGGGGTTTTGTACTTTATTGTGCCTTCTGCTGGGAAGGCTCTTTCCCCAGACACCCTCAGAGCCTGCCCCCCAGCCCCCACTCCATTCATGTCTTTGTATAGATATTACCTCACCGGAGACTTATCCTGTCTAAAGTGGTCACTCTCAGTTTCCCATCCTGTTTTGTTTTCCTTTATAGCCCTTGTCTCCATCTGGCATTAAGTATTTACTTGTTTATTGTCTGTCTTTCCCTCTAGAATGTAAACATCACAAGAGTAAGCACTTTCTGTTGTTCACTGCTGAATCTCCAGCCTCTAGAACAGTGCCTGGCATCTGCTAGGTACTCAATAAAATTGAGGGAATGAATGAATGAAGAAGGGGCAAGGACATTTTAGGCACAGGGATGTAAAGGACAGGCAATGTAAAGCACAAAGGGGAGAAAAAGTATGGGGTGTGGGGTGTGTGGGGGCCATTGTGGGATGTGAGGGGACAAAGGGAGGCAAGGGGCTAGAGCCCGAGGCAAATAAATGTTCCTAGGGAGTTTAGATTTTACCCTAAAGCATCTGAGGAGCCACTGAAGGGTTTTAAGCAGGGGAACAGTGTAGCTGGGGTGGGACTTAAGAGCAAGGCTGGTGGCAGAGACACAGATTAGGAAGCTCTGTGGCAATCCAGGCAGGAAATGACAGAAGCCTGAACTAGGGCAGTGGCAGAGGGAGCGTGGCTCACTTAGGCGATGGTGTCTCCAGGAAAGGACACGTAGGGGAGCAATTTAGAAGGTATAATCAGTATAACCCATAATACTCATTGGGATGTGCGGTGTAAGAGAGAGGTAGGTGATGAGGAAAGCATTCACCAGCCTGTAAATTCTGTGCCACAGGGGCTAAGCCTGTCTTAGGATCCACTGTATCCCCAGCAAAGAAACAAAGAGAGAAGCTTGATAAACATTGCTTGAATGAAAAGCTGAGGTTTCTGGTTTGGGTAGGTGGTGGCATCATTTACGGGGGTGGGGAAGATGGAATCATGTTGCGTTTGAAATTTATTTGTAGGATAGTAGGTGGATTTGCCCATTTGGAGCTCAGGAAAGAGATGGGGCTTGAGATTGGCAAATGCTTCGTGACTACTTGTTGAATGTTCATTTTCCCAGCACTACTCGTTGTCTTTATGGAGCTCTTGGTGTGTGCGTGTAAGTGCGTGTGCATGAGCATGCTGGGGGTGGGGCAGGATGGGCAGCCCAACACAAGATTACAATGGATTATGATGAGTGCTTTGATTGATTAGACACAAGGAGCCACAGGAGGTGACCTATGCTAGCCTATGAGTTTGGAAACTCTCCATAAGGAAGTTTAAGCTGACACCCGAATGATGAATTAACCAAGAGTAGATAGGGTAGTGGAGCATCTCAGGCAGCAAGAACAGAATGTATGAAAACTTGAAGACAAGAAGGATATTTTTGAGACTCCTTTCAATAAAGGAGTTCAGGGTTGGCTGCAATATTGAGTTTAAGATAGGAAATGTTGAGAGCTGGCTTGCAGGGGTAGGCGGAAATGGTAGGATAGGTTGTTCAGGGCTTTATGAACTGTTCTAGTTATTATTGTTATATAACAAATCACTTAAAACTTAGTGGCATAGACTAACAGCCATTTCATTCATTCATTCACTCATTCATTCATTCATTTTAAAAATAATAACTCCATACCCAATGTGGGGCTTGAACTCACAACACTGAGATTAAGAGTCGCGTGTTCTACTGGCTGAGCTAGCCAGGTGCCCCACAGCCATTTTATTCTTGTATGGTTTCTGTAGCTCAGGAATTTGAGAAGGGCTAAGTGGGGCAGTGCTGGCTCAGGGTCTTATGTGGTTGTGGTCAGATGGTGGCAGGAGCTAGAACAAGGAGGTGTTGAAGAAGATGGGGACTAGCTGGGCATCTTTTTCTTTTCAAGTTGTACTAGATGTGTCTTTCCATGCAGTCTCTCCCTATGGACTGTGTTGCGTTTCTTCACATAATGGCAGCCCCAGAGCAATCAAACTGTTTACTTGGCAGCCGAAGACTTCAAGAATGAGTATGTCAGCAACCAAAGGAGAAGCTGCATTGCCTTTTATGACCTAGCCTCTGAAATCACAGGGTGTCCCTCCTGTACTTTGTAGGTAGAGACATTCACAGAAGACCATCCATTCCTGAGACGAAGAGGCACAGACCCTATCTCTGGATGGTCAGAGTGTTAAAGTCACATTGTATGAAAAGCATATGGGTTGGGAGATATTGTTGAGACATCTTTGGAAAATACAATCTATTGCACAAACCATATTAAGGAGTTTGGTGGGCTTTCTCCTAAGGCAATGAAAAACCTCTTTAGGTGTAAAACAGAAGAATGACTTGTGTCACTTGTGATTTAGATCTTAGAATTTGTGTTTTTTATTTTTTATTTATTTTTTAAAAAGATTTTATTCGTGAGAGAGTGAGAGAGAGAGCACAAGCAGGGGGAGCAGCAAGCAGAGGGAGAAGCAGACTCCCTGTATAGCAAGGAGCCCGATGTGGGGCTCCATCCCAGGACCCTGGGATCATGAACTGAGCAGAAGACAGACACTTAACTGACTGAGCCACCCATGCATCCCGAATTTGTGATTTTTAGGAAGTTACTCTGACTTCAGTTTGTAGAACTGAAAGCAGGGAGACCAGTTAGGAAGCTGTTACCATGATCCCTGGTGATGGTGGCTTGGATTAGAGTCATGGGATGAGAGAGGAGGAGACTGGTTTAAGACTTGGATACTAATTAGATATGGGTAGTAGTTGAGGACGATAAGATGGCCAGGTTTCTGGCTCAGGCAACTGGGTGGATGGTGCTGCCAGTTACTTATAGGGAGTTAGACTGGAGGAGAAGTAGGTTGAGAGAAATTGATAGGATCGGTTTTGGATAGGTTGAGTTTGCACCTGCTGATGTCCGGTAGGTGGTTGGATATTCATATATATCTGAAATCACAATAGTTGGGCTGGTGATATACTTTTGGGAATCATCAGTGTAGAGATGGTCATTGAAATCAGCAGATGAGATGATCTTGGGACAGGTTGTAGCAAGAGAGGAGGAAAGAGCTTAGGATAGCCTTCTCAGGAATGCCAACATTGAGGGATAAATATTCTGCAAAAAGGAGAAGAAGCATCTAGAGAAATAAGAGGGAAATGGGACGCGGTGTAGAAGAGAGCAATTCGAGGAGGAGTTGGTGGCCAACAGTGTGCAATCTGCTAAGGGGCCAAGCTAGATGAGGAGGGCAGTGGCCTGGATGTATCAACAGGAGGCCACTGTGACTCTGGAGAGGGAAATTTCAGGGCAGTGAGGGTAGAGTCAGATTTCAGAGGGATTGTTTATTCATCCAGTGAAATCTGAGTGTCTGCTATGTGCCTACCTCTCAGCTAGGCCCTAGGGATCCAAGGATGGTTGTTCCTCAGTCTGCTCTCCTGTGGCTCCCAGTTGATGGTAGAAACAGATATATAAACCATTCTATCGCAGTGTGGTTAGTGTGGGGATGTGGGAGCCCAGAGCAGGGGCAGCATACCCAAGGGTGGTGGGTTTACCCTCAAAAGTAGCCTTTGTGGAGGGACTGTTAAGTAAGATAAGGCATGGAATGTCATTTGGAATTGGCAAGCAGGAGGTCAAGGAAAACTGCCTTCAGTTGGAGTGGTGGAGTGGATGTTAGTCGAGGGAAGGGGAGAGAATCTAGATAGCCTTTCCAGAAGGCTGACTCTGAAGACAAGAAGGGTGGTAGTTAGAGGGAGGGATCAGGTTGAGGGAGGAGTTTATGGGAAAAACTTAAGTCTGCCTTAGGTTGGTTTGGGGGTATATTCCTGGAAAAGTTGGATGAAATATCCTTAACAATAAGGTCTTGCCCGTGGTTGGAATGCTTGGGTGTCCTGAGTCAGCATTTCTCTCCCTTGACCAGTGTAGAGGATCCTCTCATCCCTTTGGGAAGCAGCAGTGCATGGTGGTTAAGAGCATGGCATCAGGCCAAATTTATGAGTCTCAGGTTCCTTATCTGTAGAATGAGGTCTCTGTCTCATTGAGGCGTGATCTATATTTTTGCCATACTTTCCTCCTTTTCTATTCAAACAGTGACCATTTCAAGAAAGCAAATAGAGTTTCTGCTCCTGTCATGGTGGCTCACTGTCCTTTTCCAGGTATAATCTTCCTTTAGAACTGCTGATGAACTACAGCCCTGGGTAGGCTGGTATTGCTACTAGACCTTGAAGTCATTTACTGATGATTGCTTAAGTAAGTTTTTTTCTACGGGTGGCTGACTTCACTCCCTGCTGATTTCATTGTCAGGGTAATCACGTGCTGTCCTCTCTGCCAGGAATTTGTCCTCCCCTCCCCCAGCCCTAGCACCCGCCTCCTCCGTGTGCTCAGTCCAGGTAACAGTGGTCCTGGTGCCCACCTGCACCCCCTTCACTGGCCTAGACTGGATGGGGTGCCTCACGCTGACTTTCATAGCACCCAGTTCTTACAATTGTCCACGTTCACTTTTCTGGGAAGGCTGCGGACTGGGTCTGTATGGGGCCTGGAGCACAGCCGATGCTCAGTACATGCTGGCTGGCTGGCTGGCTGAATGAATGAATGAATGAATGAATTGGGAGTTCTGAAGGAACCTTGCTGTCCTGGTTACTTTTGGGGTGCCTGGGTGGCTCAGTCGGTTAAGCATCTGCCTTCAGCTCAGGTCTTGATCCCAGAGTCCTGGGATGGAGCCCACATCCGGCTCCCTGCTCCTCAGGGAGTCTGCTTCTCCCTCCTTCTCTGCCTGCCGCTCCCCTTGTTTGTGCTCTATCTCAAATAAATAAGATCTTAAAAAAAAAAAAATTACTTTTCCTAACCAGAGAGGTATGCAGGTGGCCCCTCCTGAAGCCAATTATTCTGGAATCTCAGGGTTCTTCGAGGACTGGTCCAGTTTTCTGTGGTCAGAAGCCCCAACACCCCAGAGGGAGGTCATCCCACATCTTTGCATACAAATAGGGAGGCACATGGTGTTCTGGAATGTATACAAGCTTTGGAGCCTGCCATGGACTGAGTGGCCCCCGTTTTCTCAATTATAAGATAAAGACAGTTGACCTACTCTGTCCAATTAAGTTAGATGATCTGTGTAAGAATGTAAGTGACCTGACACTTTATTGTCAGCCAAAAATTGTATCTCCTGCTGCAAATTCTATTCAGTCACATGCATCTTATTAATTCACAGTCACATGTGTCTTATTAATTTCTAAATACTTTCTGCATTCTGTCTTTGGATGACATAAGAGCTGTTTTAGTTCTTTAGTTCAGAGATGAGGAAGGAGGGCTGAGACCCTTCTTCGTGTTGGTGGGAGAGCTGGAACTTTTCTCTTGGCAGAGTCAGGGCTAGGTGTCCAGAAGTCCGGCCCCACCCAAGTCCAGCTCCAGCTTCCCCTTTCACTACTGGGGCATTTTACTCCCCGTATTCTCGCAGGCGGTCTGCCCGCCGCACCCATGCAGGCCCCTCTGCGAACAGAGCACTGGTCTTTAGGGATCACACAGAATCTTTGTGTCCCTGATGCTTGATCCTAGTGACTTGCATGGAGTAGGTGCTTCGAGAAACGGCAGCTGGATGAATGAACAGAAGATAGGCCTCCAGCTTCCACTTGGCTGAGAAGGGCATTGCATGCTTGGGGCTCTTGGGGGCTTTTGGCTGGGGGCTGGGGCCACTGTGGGAGCTGGGCACAGGGGAGGGCACATAGCTCCTCCTGAGTCTCCCGGAGCCGCCTGTGGGACGTAGAGGACTCCGGATCTCCGCATGTTTGTCTGAGAGCTTTGGCCATGCGTCCCCGTGCAGCAGCTTCTGCTACCAGATGACTGATTCATGTACTTGGGCCTAATGAAGTAGAACAGCCAGATGCTCGGCCCCCAACTGATTTTTGCCCTTTGAACTTTCTCCTTGGAAGCTAGTTACTTTCCCAGAGGAGTTTTCTCAAGAGCCACTTTAGGTTGGAGGTGAGGAAGCTTACATTTCATGTCCCATATTCACACCAACAAAACAGGCTGGAGTCAGAGCTTAGGGTTCTTTGTTATGGGGTCAGTGTAAACTATGGCACAACCTTCACCAGTATTGAGAGGGTAAAGCCTCTGCTGGTTTGATTCCCAAGGCTCTTCAGGGGTTCACCCTTGGTCTCCTCTTTTTTTGGTTCTCTTTCTCTCTGCCTCAGAGGAGACTGAGGGGATAGCCTAAAGGGGGCTGGGGAAGGAGCTAGGGACAGTGGGTCCCCACCCTGGCTGTACATCAGAATCACCTTGGGCTTTAGAAAAATGGTAATGGCCTCTTCTCCCACCTCGTTTCCCCAACCAAATAAATCTGAACCGCTGATTAGAAGAATGGGAATTGGGGCGCCTGGGTGGCTCAGTCGGTTAGCCATCTGCCTTCGGCTGGGGTCATGATCCCGGGGTCCTGGGATCGAGTCCCACATCAGCCTGCTTCTCCCTCTCCCTCTGCAGCTCCCCCTGTTCATGCTCTCTTTCTCTCTCTGACAAATAAATAAATAAATCTAAAAAAAAAAAAAAAGAAGAATGGGCATTGGCTTGGAGAACGAGAATTGGGGAAGCAGAAAAGTTGCTGCTGAGAACTGATGGGGGCCTTGGGAAGAAGGGTTCTCAGTTGTCACTGTCCTTTAGGATTACGCGGGGAGCTTTGAGAACATGCTGAGGCCTGGGTTCCACCCCAGAGTTGCTGACTTCATTGTCCTGGGCAGGGCCGGAGGCCTGGACTCTGTTAAAGCTTGTCGAGTGATGCCAATGTGCAGCCAGGATAGAGGGGCACTGCGTTAAGTGAAGGGTTTGGGCTTGTTCTGATCAAGGTGGTTCTGTAGGTGATGATTTCTTTTAGTGAGTACCCTTACGTAGCACACCCAAAGCAGGCAGATCATCAGACTCCCCCGGGAAGCCCCGTCTCAGGCCTCCCGCATCAGAACTGCTGGGTCGGAGCCCTGAAGCTGTAGGTAACATTCCCCGGGTGACTCTGATGCTCACTCAGGCTTGGGGTCATGTTTCTGAGGACCTGAACTGTCCCAGGTGGAGCAAACCAGGAAGGATCTGATGGACAAGGACTAGGCGGCTTTGAGAAGGGAGCAGATAGTGTGGCTTAATCGGAGGGCCTGCTGGTGCAGACTGCCAGCTTGCTCCTTCAGAGTGGTGCAGGGCCATGGCAACCACCATGCTGGCTGAGTTCCAGGAGGCAGAGGAGGAGGCCTCTGGTCCAGTGACCCATAGGGTTTATGCTTGGCGTGTCTTCTTGCCAGATGCTCTCACCCATGATGTCTGAGTGAGCAGAATGGTTCTGTAGCCTGAAAGGTAAAAGAATTTGAGGACCATCTGCTGTCTGAGACCGGTAACAGCACCTAGGAAGGGTGGAAGAAACAATGCATCAAGGAAGACAGGAAGAAAAATGATTTTTAAGGTGTCGAGAGTATCCTAAACCAGCATGAGACAACACAGACAGACATACAGCAGAGAAAGGGAAGAAAGACTTGAAATTTGTGGGTTTAGGCAACATACCTGAGGCTTTTTCAGAGAGCTTACCTCTGGTCCTTCTGAGGAAATGGCAGCGCTAGTGTTCTGGAGACATCTGGGTATAGCAGGCCTGAGCAAACCAGTTAAGAGGCTCAGCTGCTCCCTAGGGGCCGTGACTCTGCTGTGTATGTAGAGCAGCCTCATGCAGAGACATGGGGTTTTCCTGGAGCAAAATATCACAAAGCGCGTGCTCGAGCCAGTTCAGCCCACAGACAGCTATCCTTTGGCCATCCGGTGGGATGAATGATGTCACCAGTCAGAAGATCCCCGAGGTGTGTCACCGGTGACTTTGAAGTTCAAGATAGAGAACTGAGTGGAAGGTAACATTTTCATGTCTACCCATTGAAGGCTGTGTATATGAAAGCAAAAAGAGGACCTAGAACAGAGTACCCGACTGTAAATGCTAAGATACCAGAAGGCTAGACTCCGGGAAGGGATAGAGCAGATTTCACAGAGACTGGGAGAGAGATGTCTAATATGGCTTTCACCTGAAATTTTAGGGGAAAGGAGAGAAATGTACAGATGAAAGTATAAATCTGGGTATTCTAGAGGCTGTGAGGAATTATAGAGAAGTTAAATAAAGGTGGAAAAGTTGCCAGAGTAATGCATTTGGGGAAATAGGGTAGAAGATTGGGAATGATGCTTTTGGACTCCTATCTATAAACATTAAATAAGACCAATAAACATTTGCTTTTGACTTTTACTTGCAAGGAGGAGAGAATTTCCTATTTGATTAGAATACGACCGTGAAAGCGTATACCTTGTTGAGAAGTGGCGGCTTTCCTGGAAGACGTGAGACTGATGTGGTGCATCAGAACGAGCTTTGCCTGTACCAAGATGTGCTATAGAATGGGATGATGCTTGCTCCTCTGGGCAAGGCCGTGTTTCGATTCCTTTGATTGCGTGAGAGGGAAATTTCAGTACTCCAAGATACAGTGACCTGTCAAAGGATTTTACTCCCCCCCCCACCTTTTTTTTTAAAGATTTTATTTATTTATTTGACAGAGAGAGACACAGCAAGGGAGGGAACACAAGCAGGGGGAGTGGGAGAGGGAGAAGCAGGCTTCCCACTGAGCAGGGAGCCCGATGCGGGGCTCAATCCCAGGACCCTGGGATCATGACCCGAGCTGAAGGCAGACGCTTAATGACACCCAGGTGCCCCTACTTCCCCCTTTTTTCATTCTGACAAATGCAGTGAACACCACCACCCTGTGCCGCCTCCCACTCTCTGCCTGCAGATGCGTTTCTTCTTACAGCTAAATAGGAGAAGTCTTTCTATTCTCACTCCGGTCCTCTCAGATGTGTGGCCCATCTCTTAAGGAACAAAGACACTGGCCTGTGTTAATCCTGCCTGCTTACCTGGGGAAGAATGATTACATGGTGCTGTCAGAGGCTCTCGGGTTCCACTTGGGGAATTTTCCTTAGGGTCTCCTCTAGTAATAGTGCACGGAAATAAATCCCCATCCTAAGGGAAGAAGCACGGTGGAGAGAACAAGAGGAGATAAACAAACGGAAGTAAGAATGATGTGATTGTGGGCATAGATTGCGCACCATCGGATCAGAGGGAGGAGAACTATTTTGCTTTCCTAAAAATCATGACAAAATTTATACCAAAGGGAAGATACAGTAGTGATGGAAGTCTCAACTCCCTGAGCATCTTTTGCTAAAGTCTGTTTCATTCCATTAGAAGCAGTACCTCTATAAATTAAAAAAAAAAAAAAAAAGTTTATTATAAAACATTTCAAACATGCAAAAATAGAGTGAATGTGATGAACTCCCAGGGTTGAAGCTCCAGCAAGAATGATTAATCACCCTTGTTTTATCTGTACTCCAACCACCCCCCTTCGTCCCACTAGGTTATTTAAAGGAAATCCAAGACATTATACCATTTAACCTGTAAAGGCTTCAGTATGAATCACTAAAGGATAAGGATGTGATTGTTGTTGTTGTTTTATTATTATTAATTTAACATAACCGGGGGAAACGTGGCATCCTTGTGTGAAAGTGACTGTGCCTCCCCAGAGTTTGTACCTCCCAGAAAAAGAAATAGTGCATTTCCTCAGAAATACACTCTAAATCTGGGCAGAGATTGCAGAGAAGTTCAGGGAAAAGAATTTATAATCTCGTAGCTAGGGATTTAAAAAAAAGAAGAAAGACCAGAAGCTTCTCTGAAATGAAATTTTCACCTATTTTATCAGAATTATTTAGGAAGAGAGGGAGAACCATGTGAACAAACCAGTGTGATCGAACACATTGCTTTTTGATAAGCTTAGATTTTTAGAAACAAGATACACAAGAGATGGTGAGAGGCAGTATAACGAGGACTAAATGCAGGAGTGACCCAGAACCACGAGAAGAGTATCCGGAGGTCGGTGCCCAGCATCAACTACGATCTGAAGAACCGACTGCAGAGGATAAAAAGCTCTAGAAGCAACATACAGAGTGAAAACAGCAAGGGCAGTTAGTTCTGTAATAACAGATGGTGGAGAGAAAGGAGAAGGCCGCAGTCCCATTTTCCTTCTAACTTTACATAGCAGAACGATTGCTAACCTAGCGAAGGTTCAATAAAAAACAGATCTAGGCCAACAAAAAACCAAGACTAGGAGAATTGAGAAGATAGTAATAAACCAGGCCATTGCTTTAAGTGTTTCTAACTATGCACTTGCAGACAAATGTAAAGAATTTATAACTAGCCCAGGCGTTCTCCACCAGGCATCTCCCCGATCTTGGAGAACAGGAAGGGTATGAAAAGAAAGCTGTTGAGTGAGGTATTAGTTTCTTGTTGCGGCTATAACAAATTACGACCAGTTGGGTGGCTTAAAGCAACACAGATTTAGGGGCACCTGGGTGGCTCAGTCAGTTGAGTGGTTTCGGCTCAGGTCAGGATCTCATGGATCTTGAGATCAAGCCCTGCGTCAGGCTCCGTGCTCAGTGGGGAGTTTGCTTGAAGATTCTCTCCCTCTGCCCCTCCCCCCATTCCTGTGTGTGCACGTACGCACTTTCTCTCTAAAATAAATAAATCTAAAAACACACAAGTTTATTATCTTACAGTTCTGTAGAAGTCTGAAATGGGTCTCATTGGGCTAAAATCAACATATCAGCGGTGCCCCATCTTACTTTCTGGGGGCTCTAGGGAAGAATCCATTTTCTTGCCTTTTCTAGCTTCTGGAGAAGGCCCAGATTCCTTGGCTCTTGGTCCCCTTTCATCCTCAAAGCCAGCAGTGGCTTGTCAAGTCTTTCTCACATCGCATCACAGTGACACCAACTCTTCTGCCTCCCAGGGCCATTATTTTGTCCACAAAAGGGATAATCCAGCTTTCTGAGAAAGACGTAGATTCTGAGCATTCTGCACTGAATAATTTGAAGTTGATTCCAGCCCAATTTCTAGGATAATCTGTTAAACCTGGTTAGCAAAGTATGAGGAGAAGAAAGGAAGATCTCTAGTAACTGGTATGGATTCACTAAAAACAAAACATGCTAAACTAACCTCATTTTTGGTTCAATTTTAATTTTTTATTGAAGTATAATATAAAAGGAACAGTGCACATAATTGTACAGCTTGATGAATTTTCACACGTGACCATCATCCACATCAAAAAACCAGCCCCCTGAAACCCTCTTGTGTTTCTCCCAGTCACTCCCCCTTGTCCCCCATGCACACACAAAGGGAAATTACTGTTCTTCTTAGTAGCATAGATTCTTTTTGGCCATTCTTATGTAAGTGGATATATAAGATATGCATTATTTTGTGTCAGACTTGTTCACTTAATATGTTTGTGAAGTTCATATTTTTATAGTTGTAGATAGTTCATACCATTATTTAGTATTCTGCTGTATTTAGCCACTCTACTGTTGATTGGCATTTGGGTTGTTTCTAATGATTATTTTTACAATTATTATTTTTAAGTAAACTCTACGTCCAGCACAGGGCTCAAACTCAGGACCCTGAAATCAAGAATCATATGCTCAGGGGTGCCTGGCTGGCTCAGCTGGTAGGGCATGTGACTCTTGGTCTCAGGGTCCTGAGTTTGAGCCCCATGTTGGGTGTAGAGGTTATACTTAAAAAAAAAAAAAAAATCGCATGCTCTACGGGATTGTGGTTATTTCTAATTTTTTTTTTTAAAGATTTTATTTATTTATTTGACAGAGAGAGACACAGCGAGAGAGGGAACACAAGCAGGGGGAGTGGGAGAGGGAGAAGCAGGCTTCCTGCTGAGCAGGGAGGCCCATGCAGGGCTCGATCCCAGGACCCTGGGATCACGACCTGAGCCGAAGGCAGATGCCTAACGACTGAGCCACCCACCCAGGCGCCCCTCTAATTTTTGACTATTACAATGGAATAGCTATGAACATTCTAGCATAAATATGTGCTAATTTCATTTGAATCATTTGATGTGTCATTAAATTGCAAGAACAGAGATGTATACAGATTTCAGAAAAGTTCTTGGCAAATTCTCATGATATTCTTGTTGACAAGGTAGAACGAGGTGGACTAGATAAAAGAATAGTTTGGTGGATTAAAGTTGATGTTGTGGAATAATGACAGCATAGAGGAAGGTCTCTAATGATAGACTACAGGGCTCTGCCTATCTAGTCAACATTTTTGTTAATGACTTCAAGGAAGACCCAGAGGTATGCTAATCAAACTTGCAGATTTCACAAAATTGAAGGCTTTTGAAGTGCCTGGTAAAATTAAGGGGGAAAATCCATTTTTAGTAGTTGGGAATGATGTCCAAAAATTTACAGAGGAGAGGTGCTAGGAATAAATGTTAAAGTCTCATATTTGGTATTAAAAAAATCACTTTTGGGGTGCCTGGTTGGCTCAGTGGGTTAAGCAGCTGCCTTTGGCTCAGGTCATGATCCCTGAGTCCCTGGATTGAGTCCTGCATCGGACTCCCTGCTCAGCAGGGAGCCTGCTTCTCCCTGTGCCCCTTACCCCACTCATGCTCTCTCTCAAATAAATAAATACAATCTTTTTTTTAAAAAAGATTTTGTTTTTCTTTTTATTATTTATTTATTTATTACTGTTTTACTTATTTGAGAGAGAGCACGAGTGGGGCGAGGGTCAGAGGCAGAGGGAGAAGCAGGCTCCCTGCCGAGCAGGGAGTCCCATGCGGGACTCAATCCCAGGACCCTGGGATCATGACCTGAGCCGAAGGCAGCCGCTTAACCGACTGAGCCACCCAGGTGTCCCTCAAATAAATAAAATCTTAAAAAAAAAAAATCACTTTTGGGACGCCTGGGTGTCTCAGTCGGTTAAGCATCTGCCTTCGGCTGAGGTCATGGTCCCAGGGTCCTGGGATCGAGTCCCACATCGGGCTCCCTGCTCGGCGGGAAGCCTGCTTCTCCCTCTGCCTGTCTTTCCCCTTGCTTGTACTCTCTCTTTCTAACAAATAAATAAATAAAATATTTTTTAAAAAATCACTTTTATAGGCCCCAAAAGGGGTATAAGGAAATGCTCATCAGTTTGAGGTGGAATTGTAGTTGACAGTGAATTCAAACCGAGACCCCATAGTCTGCAAAAATGTCTGGAGTGTTCTCTGTGGGTCTCATGTTTCAGCGACATCCTGACAAAGTGAAGTGAATGCAGAGGGGAGAATCTCAATGGTGAGTGGGTTTTTAGCTCCAAAGGGGGAAGCCTCCAGGGGGACAGGATGTTAATCTTTAGTGATAAGAAGGGCCATTACGTGGATGCGCATTTAGCCGGATTCTGTGTGGTTCCAGAGGAGAGGACTACTGGGTAGAAGTTGTGAGGAAGAAGTTTTTGGCCTCGTGGAAGGAAGAGCTATTGATCTTTTTAAAAATGGAATGGGTTGTCTCATAGATAAAGTACTGAGGTTTTATAGTCCCTGGGAATTTGAAGCAGAAAATAGACTGAAGAGTGGCCTAAGTTTTATGTGTTACATTCTACATATTTAAAACTAACAGTGCTGGAAAAAAACAAAACAAAAACCAAAAAGTTACAATGTTGGGAGAATTGTGGGGTTAATGTTCTTTTTCAGGGACTGTTTAGTGTGGGCTTCTAAACCAAATCTGGGCATCTGATTCGGAGTGGGCCTGCAAGCTTTGTTCTGTTCTGGATCAACCTATGTGTGTGCTTTCCCTACTTTTAGTTCTACAGCTGATGCTGGGGCCTTAGTGCTAGGACTAGTTTCCTACTCCAGGAGAGCCCATGTAGGTTGGCTTTGATGACCATTCAGGAGCATCTCTCTCTCTCTCTCTCTCTCTCTCTCTAAGATTTTATTTATTTACTTGAGAGAGAGAGCAAGCAAGAGCAAGCATGAGCTGGAGGGAGGGGCAGAGGGAGGAGCAGGAAGCTGAGCAGGGAGACTGGTGCCAGATCCCAGGACCCTGAGATCACGACCTGAGCCTAAGGCACGTCCAACTGACTGAGCCACCCAGGCGCCCCTCGGGAGCATCTGTTTAGATGATTGTAGGAGTGGCTTCTTCAAACCTTCTCCTTCCTTCAAAGCAGGTCAAAGCAGGAATGGAGCTGCACCTGAGTCAAGGGTCCAGGGTGATTTCAGGCCGTCTTCTTGTGGACTTGGCCCGGTGTTGGGTGGAGATGGAGTTACACCTAGCGGTAGGAGGGTAGGGCATTTCTGTCCTTGAGGTTGACTTGCGGTTGCCTCCATATTACTCTAAGCCTGTGGTCCCCTCGTTTCTCTGCCGCTGAAGCAGGAGGCTGGGCTCCACCTTAAGAACAGTGCACTAGGCCGGGCTTTGGGGTCTCCGGTCAGCTGTGTCCGCTGTGGGTGAGGACAAAGAGCCCAGTCAGCGGCGCTGCCTGCCATACCCATTTCCTGCTCCCGTGGCCAAGAGGCCCCAGAGGAAGCTGGGCTTTGGAGAAGGTGAGGGCCAGCTCTCTTCAGGCAGTTCCTCTGCTCCTGGTTTCTTTCCAGAGGATTCCCTTCTTCATTCAAACCAAGTCCCTGTGCTTAGTACAGAGAGTAGATCAGGGCAAGATGGTGGGTCAGTGGCTGAGAAATAAGGCTCAGGTGCGGGGGAGGGAGAAAAACTGGCGGGTCAAAGGAGGGATACAAATGGATGGATATGGAATTCAAGTAGCGAAGCAGTAGGGATTAAAATGCAAACGATCCATGTATTTTCATTTCAGAATTTGTTGTAGTAAAGGATGATGAGTTGTCTGTTCGCTGCCCACATGCCTGGACAAAGCCGAGAGCAGATCCCTGTGGCACATGGCTGCAGACTGACTCTGATCCAGAACTAGTCCCTTCAGCCTATCCCGGCTTGGTGTTGGGACCATCCATCTCAATGAGGTGATCCCATTCCCTTGTGAAGAGGGCAGCATCAGGTGTCCCTGGTATTTCTTTTTATTTTTTTTAAGTAGCTCTACACCCAGTGTGGGCCTTGAACTCAGGACCCCGAGATCAAGAGTTGCATGCTCTACTGACTGAGCCAACCAGGTGTCCCCCCATTTTTTTTTTTTTGTCCCTCGTGTTTTTCTTTTTGTAAAGATTTTATTTATTTATTTGGGAGAGAGAGAGAGAGAGAGAGTGAGCAAGCATGAGCAGGGGGAGAGGCAGAGGGAGAGGGAGAAGCAGGCTCCGCGCTGAGCAAGGAGCCCGATGTAGGGCTTGATCCTAAGACCCCGAGATCATGACCTGAGCCGAAGGCAGACGCCTAACCGACTGAGTCACCCAGGCGGCCCTGTCCCTGGCGTTTCTAATCAGAAACCTGGGCCGGGTCCTATTTGTGAGGCAGCAGCAGAGTCCAAGGGTGAAGCGTAGGGGTTACAGGATGGAGAGAAGGGGTATGAGGGCTACTGAATGGCTGGAAACAGAAGTCCAGTGGGGAGTAAAGGATGGGTGATTGACTGCGGAGGGTCAGTGGACCTGAAAGACTTGTGGAGGGTGAGATACAGGCGCTTTGCTCACTTTGTGGGGTGCTTGTGGAGATTGTGTGCTTGTGTCTTTAATTATTAACTTAGCACGGAGGAATTACGGGCGTAGTCTTGCCCAGCCCTGTGATCAGGTTTGGTTGTTTATTGTCTTGTTTATTAGGCAAAAAGGCAAGTTTTTGTATAGGAGTAGGATGCCCTGTCTAGGGAAGAGCAGGAAAGAACTTGGGCAGCCAGTAGACTAGGAAGGGGTGTAAAGGAGGGAGAGGCAGAAACGGAAGACGAGCCAGCTGCTCCCTGAGGTTGGTCTTTCCTGCTTCTCAGGATGAAGATGCTTCTGGGCCAGGGTGGTGAGGCCAGGACACAAGACAACAGGAGGATTAGGGACAGTGAAAGAGGAGGCTTCCTGTGTTGGTGGCCTGAAGCTGGCAAGCCCAGCACCAGACCTCCCTTTCTCCACTGGGAAGGCAGGCTGATTCTGACCTTGCCCTTGGAACTCTTGCAAGGACTGGTAAGCCCTCCTCCTGGGGCTCCCGTGGCTGAGCCAGGAAGGCAGGCTCAGTGAGGTGATGGGCTGCCACAGTGGAGGCGGGCTGCAGGTGCCCGCCTGCACGCTTCAGGCGCTGGTGCGGGATCTGGAACCTTCAGCTGGCTCTCAGAATCCTTTCTTTTCACTTTCTTCCCGGCCACATCCTGGGGCTAGGGGTCAACCTCACAGCATCTGTGGGCTTCCCTTCTTGATTTTCTTTCCTCTGAAGTACTGGATTGAAACTTTTTTAGGGGTAATGGATTTCTCCGAGATTCTGACAAAGGCCATGGACCTTTTTCTCAGAAAAACGCATATACTGGGGGGCGCCTGGGTGGCTCAGTCGTTAAGCGTCTGCCTTCGGCTCAGGTCATGATCCCAGGGTCCTGGGATCGAGCATTGGGCTCCCTGCTCGGCGGGGAGCCTGCTTCTCCCTCTCCCACTCCCCCTGCTTGTGTTCCCTCTGTCGCTGTGTCTCTCTGTCAAATAAATAAATAGGATCTTTTTAAAAAAAAATGCATATACTTTGGACATATGTACGTAACTATTTACAAGGAATTTCAGGCCTTGTGGAAGCCCTAGGTTAAGAACCCTGGCTCTCAGGGTGATCCATGAACTTTCCCAAAGCTCATCTGGTTAAAGGGATTGCCTCTACCTGAGGGTAGGACTTAAGGAATGTTTGTGGCTCACTGTTTTGCATTGTCCGGTCAGGAAAAATAGGAACTATAGGAACCTCGGCTCCAAGGATCTTTCCAAGTACAAAAACAAGCGGCTGAGCTGGCAGGCAGTAGCAGGAAGTCTGGCCCCCAGTCTAATCCTCAGCCACACGTCCTGACCTGCCGGCCCAGCACTGGATAAGTCACAACAGGATTCAGGATTCGGCAAGGTTAACAATACCACAGAGCGCTGAGTCCTGGAGCCCATATCAGGAGGTAGAGGGGTGCAAAAGCTGGGAGGATGGTGACTTTTCAGAGCCAATAGCCGGAAAACATCGCTAATCCTGTATGGCTACCGGTTACCTCCCACTGCTGTGAGCACTGTTGAATGTAAGCAAATCCAGTTACTTTGTGTTTCCTCCCGGGTAAGTGCTAAAGGGTGTGTGTGGCGCTGCCCACACAGAAGTTTATCGGGAGCCTTTGAATGCTAATGGTGAGGACCTGCTGGGCAAAGGTTTTGAATACAGAGCCCATCAGAGCCCAAACACTGTCTTTGGCCAAAGATGACTGCTACTGGAAATAATGCTTGGGGGGTCTAAGGCTCTTTGGGTGGTAGGGTCGGTCACCGATCAGAATTATTTTTTCAGGTCTCTTAACCTTCGTTAACTGTGCCTACGTCAAGTGGGGAACGCTGGTACAAGATATCTTCACCTATGCTAAAGTGTTGGCGCTGATCGCTGTCATCATCGCGGGCATTGTTAGACTTGGCCAGGGTAAGCGGGAGAGCAATGAACTCTTGAGCATTTTCTCTGAGTCCTACTTCTTTAAATGCCCTTTGTGCATTCTCATTTGCTAGATGCCATAATTTCCATTTTGTAGAGGAGACTGAGGCTGCAGAACTAAGTATCTTGCCCAAGTCCCCAGCTCCTAGTACGTCAGTGGGGATTTGTACTCAGACTGACCTCAAAGCCTGTCTTCTCTGCATGCTCCCAGAGGAGGCTGATCTTGGCTGATCTCACACTCCCGTCATGCCCTGGGAGCTGGCTTTAGCCGACTGTCCAGCCCAGTGCTGTGGCTATGATTGTTCTGCCCTTGGAAGTTCTGCAAGGGCAGAAATGAACTCCTTGTATCCACTCCTCTCCAGTTTCCAGGTAGGAACACCTGCCCCACCACTCTGTTGCCCTGGGCATAAGGAGCGCTATCCTTTCTCCATCCTGTACCAGCTGTTTGTGGTGTTAGAAAGGGGATAGGAATGGGGCAGCTTACAGGGCAGGACAGAACCACATCACTTCTGTTCTATAGGCCTGCTCCGTCATGGTTTCTTACCCTAGAAGGCCATCACAGTCCTTCCTGTCAAGATCCCCGTGCTGTCCCCTGCACTCCAGCCCATCACTGTAGAGGTCTCTCTCCCGTTGCCTGTTCTTTTACCAGCGCCCTTGCTGCCGAAGGTGTTCTGAGCCACTCGCTTGCTGTAAGCGTCGTGTTCTCCCACTCCTTTTCTGGATCACTTTGAAGCTGGGGGTAGGCCACTAATCCTTCTGCCTTTCCATGTTCTCTGGACTCTAGGAGCCTCGACACACTTTGAGAATTCTTTTGAGGGTTCATCATTTGCAATGGGTGATATTGCCCTGGCACTGTACTCGGCTCTGTTCTCCTACTCGGGCTGGGACACGCTCAACTACGTCACTGAAGAGATCAAGAATCCTGAGAGGTAGGTATCTCACCGTCAGTCTTCCATGGCAATAAGGATAGCTCTCATTTACTGAGAGAGCACACCACAACCACCGAGACAGATTTTATCAGTGCCACTTGAATAGATGGCAGGCCTGAAGGCCAGGGAGATAGATTGTCCAGGATAACAGCAGGCCTTTTCACATCTGTCCCTTCATTCCTGCATTCATTACAGCAGGTCATACTGTGTGTTCATGTGTGCTTTCTCATGGGTTTTCCTTGATATACACCCACCTTATTCCCACATAGATAACTTTAGGTCATAGATGCCCCAAAACTTTCCTGTTTTCCTTTTGAGCCCTTCCTGGTTTCTCAAATTTGTACTGACATAGCGGTATTGTGTCAGCATTTAACAGTATTACTTCAGCCTGGTTATTCTAAATTATTCCGCCGTCATGCAGAGTGACAAGAGCACTGGACAGGGAGTCAAAGGGCCTGGAGCCTCTCTTTCCACTAATTTGAATCCCCTGCCAACTCTGCCTGCTTCCTTATCTGTAAATTGAGGGGGTTGAATTATATGATCTCCAGAGCCCTTCCTGGCTCTAAAATTCAATGATTCTTGGAACTAAGATTACCAGGGAGTGGAGTTTCTGTAAATTTTTAAGTCAAAATAATAAACTCCTCTTGGCACACCGCCAGTGTTGCAATCCCTGGAGCAAATGCTAGAAGCAGAACTGAAGCCTGGGTGGTGCTCCCACCTACTGGACAGAAGCTAAATGACTTGAGTATGCCCCCTCCCCCTCACTGTGAAGAATGTTTATGAAGGTCAGAGCTTTATTGGTCTAGAGGACCTTGTCTTTGTGTTTTCCTCTTAGCCACTGGTTAGGATGGCCCCCCAGGTTCTCACACTGAGTAAGGGGATGGAGTGAACACAGTTCCCAGGTTGCTTATTTGGATACACACATTGTTCTTGTCAGTGAGGGCCTTATTCTCTGGATTTCACAATTTGCCTAATTTCCTCTAGTATTTCTCAACCTTAAGACAAATTTCCCATGTTGGCAATCTTAAGAAGGAATCCTGACACCAAGAGGCCTTGGATGTAAAAAAAAAAAAGAAAAGAAAAGAAAAAAACCCCAAAAACCCACTAGCCCCCCTGCCCCCCTGCCATTTCCTGTGCTATTCCACGGTGACATTGTTCTCTTATCAATCCTTTTTCTGCTGTTTGGTTAGCCTTTTCTCTAAATGTGATATTCCTTTCCCTTGATGCTCTTTAAGCTCTGAGCTCAAGAATGAAGTCACTGTTGTACACAGCTTCAAAGGCAAAAGCACTGGGGAAATGTGCAGGAGGCCCCATCCCTGGATTGGTGTGGGAGTCTGAGGATTAAAGGAGATGGGGATGTGACCCTGGGACTAATGTGTGCATTATTCTTTTTGGCTGTAGGAATCTGCCCCTGTCCATTGGCATTTCCATGCCCATTGTCACCATCATCTACATCTTGACCAATGTGGCCTATTACACCGTCCTAGACATGAGGGACATCCTAGCCAGTGATGCCGTTGCTGTGGTAAAGGATTTTCACTAGCAGAAGGCTGAGGGTGTGTTTGTGGGCTTCTCGGAATCCTGCAGCTCCAGTCCTGGAGAGGGGGCAGTCCTTGAAAGGAGTATGCGTAGGGGCACCTAGCTGGCTCAGTTGGTCGAGTGGGCAGACTCTTGATCTTGGGGTTTAGGGTTTGAGCCCTGTTTGGTGTAGGGATTACTTAAATCTTAAAAGTATGCTTCGGATACTGTGTTTACAAGGTTGTCACTCCAGCTGTGGAAGAAGGGTTGGTTAGTTTAGGGGCCGTCTCGGGGCATGCCTGCATCCTTTTTAGATCCTGCTAATGACTCGTTTTTGTTCCTTTCCCTTAGACTTTTGCAGACCAGATTTTTGGAATTTTCAACTGGACAATTCCGCTGGCGGTTGCGTTATCCTGCTTTGGTGGCCTCAATGCCTCCATTGTGGCTGCTTCTAGGTAGGAGTGGTGCCTTTTACGGGGGGTTTGTGAGGAGCTATGGCGGGGAAGGGTAGGACTTACAGGACCCAGAGTTTAGTCACCGTGTTCCCCAAGTCATATTTACCCCTTTGTTGTTTCCATCAGCAGCCTCCAGTTCTAATCTCAAAACTGAACCCCATTCCCTATTATTCACTTTTTTGAAGGAGGGCAGTGGGAGGGCTACGAGGCATGTGTTCAGCCCTACCCAGTGTCCCCCAAGTTTCTCAGCCTCTCTCATCTTACCCAAAATAGGCTTTTCTTTGTGGGTTCAAGAGAAGGCCATCTCCCTGATGCTATCTGCATGATTCATGTTGAGCGCTTCACACCAATACCTGCTCTGCTCTTCAATGTAAGTGACCTCAAGGATGGGGCTGAAAGCCAGACTGTGGGGGAAATGTTAACAGAAGTGGGGGCGCCTGGTTAAGCGTCCGACTTCATTTCAGCTCAGGTCATGGTTTCAGGGTTGTGAGATCGAGCCCCACGCTTAGCGTGGAGTCTGCTCAAGGCTCACTCTCCCTCTACCCCCACCCCAATAAATAAATCTTAAAAACCAGAAACCAGTAGAAGCAACTGTTCTAGCTTTCCCAAAACCTTATAGAATTTAATAGAAAAACTATCTTCTCTTAAAAAGAAAAAAAAAAGTAACCTCCTCTGGTCTAGGATAAAGCATAAAGTACACTGAATATAATGAAATGACTGCCATGATAGTAAATGACATAGTGTTTAAGGGAAAAATGATCTTCCATGGGAATAGAAGGTAAAGGAGAAAGACTTCTTGGACAAAGTGCATTTGTTTTGTTTTTAAAAAAAGATTTGAGAGGGCGCCTGGGTGGTTCAGTTAGTTAAGCGACTGCCTTCGGCTCAGGTCATGATCCTGGAGTCCCAGGATTGAGTCCTGCATCGGGCTCCCTGCTCAGCAGGGAGTCTGCTTCTCCCTCTGACCCTCCCCCCACTCATGTGCTCTCTCTCTCAAATAAATAAATAAAATCTTTAAAAAAAAAAAAGATTTGAGAGAGAGCATGTGCACAGGGGGTGAGGGGCAGAGAGAGAGGGTCTTTTAAGCAGACTCCTCAGGGAGGGCGGAACCGGACATGGGCTTGAACTCATGACCCTGAGATCCCCACCTGAGCCAAAACCAAGGGTCAGACACTTAACTGACTGAACCACCCAGGCGCCTCTAGACAAAGTACATTTGAAGTGGATTTTTAAGGTTAGGTTGCAAAAAGTGGAGATGGGCTTTAGGTTAAGAGAAACAGTATGGGGGGGGGCACCTGGTTGGCTCAGTCAGTAGAGCATGCTAACTCTTGGCCTCGGGGGGGGGGGTCATGAGTTGGAGCCCCATGTTGGACTTAAGATTACTTAAAAAATAAAAGGCATTAAAAAAAAAAACCCCAAACTGTATCAAAGTCCTGGGCTAAAGCAGCTCACGTGAAGTTGGGTAGTAGGAGATAAAACCTGGAAATGTAGGTTGGAGCCATTATGGAGAGACTCTTCAGCAAAAGATTTGTGAGGAATTGTTTTGATCTGTGGCAAAGGTTTGAAGCATGGGCCTGAAAAAACAATTGAGAGGCCCCTGGCTTACTAGAAAAGGAAGGAGATATTGTAACTCGGGTGCTGAAGCGTGTGGGAACAGAAGAGGACGGGGGGGGGGGGCAGGGGAGAGGCGAGACGCTAAGGACTTGAGAAGGGGCTGGATCTGTGGGAGACCAAAGAGGGGGAAGCGCGCCTCCAGTGACAGGCCGAGAGGAGCTGACGTGGGCCTGTGCCTGCAGGGTGTCATGGCACTGATCTACCTGTGTGTGGAGGACATCTTCCAGCTCATTAACTACTACAGCTTCAGCTACTGGTTCTTTGTGGGGCTCTCTATTGTGGGTCAGCTTTATCTGCGCTGGAAGGAGCCTAATCGGCCTCGTCCCCTCAAGGTACTCTACCTTCATCCTCCCTTTGCGTGGGCCTCAGGGGTGGTAGGGTGTGGAGATGAAGGGGATGGAAAGGCTCAGTGCCCTGATCTTCACAGGAGAAACTTACTATAGCTGCCACTCTGAGCTCACCTTCAACTGTTTCCTCTGTGCCCTCCAGCTCAGCCTGTTCTTCCCCATTGTCTTCTGCCTCTGCACCATCTTCCTGGTGGCGGTGCCACTTTACAGCGATACCATCAACTCCCTCATCGGCATTGGCATCGCCCTCTCAGGCCTGCCCTTCTATTTCCTCATCATCAGAGTGCCAGAACACAAAAGACCTCACTGCCTCCGAAGGATTGTGGGTAAGCCTTTGGATCTTCAAGATGATTAGCTATTGTATGGCTTTCTCCACCCCCCATCTGGTACCCGCCATCATCAGCTTTGCCCTAGCCCCTTCCTGTTGTTAACTATAAGGCTTAACGGAATTATCCCTCAGGCCAGCCCCGGTCAGTGCCACCTGAGTTGAGCTCAGCTGACCTCTTCTCAGTTCTGACTCACATTTCTCTTTGTAGCATCCGCTACATGGTACCTCCAGGTCTTATGTATGTCAGTTGCTGCAGAGATGGATTTGGAAGATGGAGGAGAGATGCCCAAGCACCGAGATCCCAAGTCTAACTAAATACCATCTAGAATCAATCCTGAGATGTGGAAAGCAGGGGCTCTTGTCCCTTACTGGCTGGAGCCAAGGAAGATGAAAAGGAAAAGTACATCTCTTTGTTGAAGCTGCTCAGACCAGGGTTCTGGACAGGTGCCTTCAATTTTCGAACTTGCTGTTTGAGAGATGAAAAGTAATTTATTTGTTTTGCTACACATTGCTTTATTGTCCCTTTTAAAAAAATCTGGAACAGACTGTGGTGGGGAGCATGTCAGGTGTGGGCTTGGTTTTACTAGTAGCACATTCCCACGCGTTAAGATAGTCGCTCACCTCTGGGTGTGCCCACCCACTCCTTTTCCTTTAAAAGGGCCAATAATGCTCCGAACTTCCTGTCTCCTTTAGAGAGACATGAAACTGTCACAGGTGCTAGATAATAAAAGGGTTATGTTCTAAACTTTGAGTGACTTCATTTTATTTTATTTATTTATTTTTTTTGAGTGACTTCATTTTAGATAGGTCTTGGGGATAGTTCTCATCAGGCTAAGAGGAACACTAAAAACAGTCTTGTGCTTGAAAGTATCTTAAGTATTTCTTTCCTCTCAAGTCAGGTGCTGGTGGCTGATGCAGCCACTCTCTATACAAGAGAACACACCTAAGCTGCTTAGCAAAATTATTTTATAGCATCCTGAGATAAACCCATGTATGGGGTGGGAGTTTAAGCTCGTAATGCCAGGTTACACTGCTGAGGCACTTCCAAAGAGCACAGGCAGGAGCAATCCCCAACTGATCTAGTCTTCAGTTTTCTGAAGCACACCATCCGTTTCCCTGTTTAATAAGTATCCGGAAGCAGCATGTAGTTTAGAGGTTTACTGATTCTGTGGCTGGCAAGATCACCTGGCTCTTTTACACTTAGGTGTGAGAGTCTGTAATGGAATCCACTTTTAAAAGGAAGATCGCGACACCCCACGGTTCGCAGAGCTGGGGCAAGGACTCTGTGTCAAATCTGTTCTGACGCCGAGTCTTTGAAGAGAGAGCTCCTACCAGTCTGAGCAGGAATGGAATTCAGCCCAGCGTGTCACGCCAGGGCTGCTTTGGCTTGGCACTGCTGCTGTTAGGGGTGCTGGGAGGCTGATTCTTTCCATGCTGTAGCAATGGGTTGTGGGTAAAGGTCTGTCGTAAGGGACCTAGGGCAAGAGAAAACAAATCTCAGTGAACGAAGGAAAGGAAGAAACAAATCACAGAATTTAGCCTGCAAGGGTTATTTACCCCTGGCAGCTAGTTCTAAGTGATTCTGCATGCGTCGTTCGCGCTCTTTGAGCTGATGCGCCAGTTCAGCATTCTTCCATCCTGTGTAAAGAGGAGGAAGACAGTGGGTCCTAGGCCCATTTTTAGACTACTCCCCCCCCAGTCCCATTTCACTGAGGACAGACCCTTACCTCTTTTGAAGCTTTTTACAAAACCTTCCCGTGGAAGTAATTTATTGGAGTCATGCACGACACGCTGGGGGATTTTCAGTATAGTCCGTACGGCTGGGATCCGAAGACAAGCCACCTGGACCAGGGAAAACATATTGGAGGAGAGCCAATACATGAACACCGCCTGAAGGAGAAGAAAGACACAGTACTCAGGAGCTGTCCTCTGCTGTCAGCTTGATGGGAGATGGCTAGGCTAGATGGAAAGGCTTGGAGCCAGCTCCTAAGCCATTACCTACCGTGGGGAAATGGATAGTTATGGGCAACACCGCTAGGGGCATCACTCTGATCACATTTCTCATCCACTGAAGATCAGAACTTTGCACGCCAGTCTCTGCACCTAACTGCCAAAAAAAAAAAAAGGCAATTGCACGTCATTTCTAGAGAATCTGGCTCAGATTTCAACCCATCAATTCTACTTTATCTCTACTCCCCACTTTGCAGGCCTGGCACTTAAGCCAACCTGGGCTTACCTCAAGGACACCCCACATTGTAGCAGTGACCACCAGTGGTAACATGTAGGTGGGGTCAGACAGTGTGAGATCCTGGAACCACAGGAGGCCACCTGTCTGCAGGCTGGGCACAGGAAGGTTGGCCATTTCTCTCAAGGCAATGAAGAAGGAGATGAAGATCGGGGCCTATTACACAGGATAAACAGTGTCAGGACCTTTTAGCAAAGGGGACATTTTCATTACTCCATCATTAAAAACCTTACCACCACCCCCACTTTTTGGGGGTATAGGGCATGGGAAACACAGGAGTTTATCTGACTGGTGTAGGATAAAATAAGAAGGAAAATGTTTTTGCTTACCTGAGTCAGAGGTAGAATAAGAGGTCTAAAGAGTTTAACATCATGCTTTTTCTGGTAAAATGTCATTTCCGAGGAGGCCTTGTAAACTGTGAATGAGGGGAAGTTAATGGTTGGGCTAATAATTACATCGATGGAGGTGACCATCCTTACCACCTGGCCCATAAGATTTCTACCTGACCCTGGCCAGTCACTGGAAACATTAGGCCCAAGAAGCAGGTAGATCTTTAGAACTTGCCCACTTCTAGCAACCCTCAGCAGAATGTCAGGAAAGTGCAAACATGGTCCTCTCCTATGCGCATTCTGCAGTTGACTCACACTCAGCATCGTCTCCTGCCAACTTGGCCTCTCTGATTCGAGTGGAAAACTTCTGGATCTCTGGCAAGTGGTTGTGGATCTTGGCTGCTTCTCGCTGGCCCTTCACGATGAGAGGAAACACCAGGCAGCGGGCAAGGACAGTACCTGGAAAACACAAACTAGGACTGGAGTGAAATCAAAGCAGTTCTGCAGTTGGAAGGTTGAAGGTTTTTAGGTCCTCACTGAAAGGGTCTTTTTTTATTATAGTCTTTTCAACACTGTGATGCCTGCTGAAGGAACCCAAAACAAAGGGCAGGGGTGACTTGATCCTTCAAGGCTCAGTTCTCTGCTTTGACCTCACAAAAGTCTAACACTAACTTCTGTAAGCAAATGGCCAGGGATACCGTTTATTTCCTCGAACAAAAGGTGAGAGAAGATACTTTTCTAGATCAGTGGTATCTGAACTTTTCTATTATCAATGGAATCTCCCTACCGTCAACTCTTAAGTGTAGCCCCAATATACATAAGAGATAAAACCGAGCTGCTCTGAGAGAGAGAGTAGTCTGGCTACAGAACTGTTCAAGCTCTGGCCTTTGCTTTTCTCAGAGGCACCATACACAACTCTGGGAACTTCAGGAATGAAGTCTGAAGGCCCCTATCCTAGAAATCCCTAGGGTAGGAATTAATCTGGTGGCTTACTCCTTTAGCTCCTCCCCATTTCCTATACTTCCTATTTCCTGATCATTCCAAAAATACTGATAAACTAATCAGTAGACAAGCAAGAGGGTCTGGGCTGAGAAGAGAAGGTGGTGGTGTGGCGGCGGGGGGGGGGGGGTATATGGGCTTAGGCTTTATCAACATTATAATGGCTGATATGGGGTGGGAAGAGAAGGAAGCTAAGGATGAAACCGAGAATACTAGCCCTGAAGGAGTGGACTGAGAACTGGGCAATGGCAATGGAAAGATGTGGTCAGAAAGACAAGAAAATCAGGAAAGATGATCACAAAAGCCAAGGGAGAGATTTCAAGGTCTAAAATGTCTAATACAGGACCCTAGGCCCAAGGGGATCAAAATGGAGGAGTAGGAAAGATCCTGGGCTTACATCCTCTCAAGGATATACCAAAATCTACAACTACATATAGAACTATCGCTGTGTAAAGAACTTTGCAAAACAGATCTTACACACCTAAGGATATGAAGAAAAAGTCATTCTGAGTTGGGTAGGAGGCAGAGACAAGGTCTAGTCAGGACCCACGAGTAGGAGGGATATCACAACCATAAAGACTCTCCCTGTGAAACAAGGGGTCCAAGCCCCATATTGGGTTCCCAGCCCTACACTAGGAAGACCAGCCCCTACAACCTCTGGTTTTGAAAACCAGCAAGGCTTATGCACAATCTCACTTGCTGAAGTTCCAGCACAGAGGCCGCAGTTTGAAAAATGCCTGGGCTACACGCGAAGGAGATGCATGGACTGATTTTAAGGCATGTGCTGGCAGGGCAGGGATCTGTCGGAACATTCTCTGGGGATGGACGAGCTGGCAGGCACCATTTCTGACATTCTCCATCTACTGTGCTAGCACCAGCTTGCCCAGCCCAACCGACCCACAGGCCAAGAGCCCTTCTTAAGGGACTCCCTGCCCCTGCCACACCCAGCAGGTGGCCTCAGCCTGCACCAGAGCCACCCCCACCAAGCAGCCTCTGCCCTGCGTATACGAGAGCACCTGCAGCAGCTGGACTTCACAGTCTGCCACACAGCAGGCCTGCCCTTCCCACAAGCGGAATGGAGCTGTCACAGCTGGGCTTTGTAGCCAGCTGTGCTGAGGCCAACCCCCCACACTTACCCACCCAACAACAGTAGTGGCTGGACCTCTCAGACAGAATGATGGACAGCCCTGCTTACCAGCATACCTGAAGAAGTTGTGGCTGAGTCTTGCAAACAGCTGTGTCAGGGGGCAGCCCTGCAAACCACTGAGTCTACACCAACAGTGACCCAGCCACAAGAAGATGGTGCATGCAACCCACACAAAGAACCCCTAGGGCACCTGCTCAGGTGACTAGGAAGTTTGCACTACTGGACCTCACAGGATACCTGCAAAAAGCTACTCCCCTTCAAGGCCAGGAGACAGAACTGATCTAAATAATACAAAGAAACACAGGGTTAGGCAAAATGAAGAAAGAGTATGTTCTAAATGAAAGAATACAAAACCTCAGAAAAAGAACTAAACAAAAGAGATGAGCAATCTACCAGGTAAAAAGGTCAAAATAATGGCCATAAACATACTCACCGAACTCAAAGAATGAACACAACGAGAACTTCAACAGAAAGTATATAAAAAAAAAAAAAACCCACAAAAAACCAATCAGAGCTGAACAATACAGTAACTGAAATAAAAAGTCCACTGGAGAGATTCAAGAGCACATTAGGTGATGCAGAACGAATCAGTGATCTGGAAGACAAGGTAGTGGAAATCACCCAACTGGAACAGCAAAAAGGAAAATACTAAGGATAGTTTAAGGAACTTTTGGGACAACATCAAGTATAACTAACATTGGCATTATAGGGATCCCAGGAGAAGAAAGAGAAAGGGACAGAAAACCTGTCAGCTGAGAAATTCTCTAACCTGGCAAAGGAAACAGACATTCAAGTCCAGAAAGCACAGAGAATCCCAAAAAATTGAGCCTAAAGAGACTCACACTAAGACTGGTTAATCAAAATGCCAACAACAGTTAAAGAATCTTAAAAGCAAGAAAAAAAAAAAAAAAAACTAGTTACATACAAGGAACCCCCACATAAGACAATGAGCTGATTTTTCAGCAAAAACTTTAAAGGCCAGAAGAGTGGCACAATATATTCAAAATGCACCTGGCAAGGTTATCACTCAGACTAAAGGAGAGATAAGGAGTTTTCCAGACATGCAAAAGCTAAAGAGTTCATCAACACCAGACCAGCCTTATAAGAAATGTTAAAGGACTTCTCAAAACAGAAAAGGCCATAATTAGAAATAAGAAAATTATTAAAAAAAATCTCACTGGTAAACATATAATAAAGGTAGTGGATAACTACCTACCTATGAAGGTTACAAGACAATAGTAAAATCATCTAGACCAACAATAATTAGTCAAGGGATACTCAAAATATTAAATTCTAAGATACGAGGTCAAAACCAATGTGGGGATTTATTTTTTTGTATAACCTACCCACTCAAATTATTATACAATTATTTCACAGGCTTTCTAAATAAAAGTTTTAAACCTTGGGGGAAAAAAAAAACAAAATGTAGGAAGCGGGGGGACTAGTACTTTTAGATTCCACTTGAACTTAAAGCAACCATCAACTTAAAATAGATTTGTATACATACAGTGTTAAATATTAACTTCATGGTAACTATAAATCAAATACCTATAACAGACATGCAAAAATAAAGAGAAAGGAATATAAACATAACACTAAGGAAAGTCCCCAAATTATGAGAACAAGAGAAGACAGAGACAGAGAAGAACTACAAAAACAACCAGAAATCAATACAATGGTAAGAAGTAGGGGTGCCTGGCTGGCTCAGTCAGTAGAGCATGTGATTCTTGATCTGAGGGTCCTGAGTTCACGCCCCATATTGGGTGTAGAGATTACTTAAGAAAATGGTAAGAAGAATATATCTATCAGTAATTAAGTGTAAATGAACTACATGTTCTAATCGAGATATAGGGTGGCTGATTAAAAAAAAAAAAAAGACCCATCTATATGCTGCCTACAAGAGACTCACATGTGAGACATAAACAGACTGAAAGTGATGGAAAAACATATTGCATAAGGATGCCTGGGTGCCTCAGTCGGTTAAGTGCCTGCTTTCGGCTCAGGTCATGATCCCAGACTCCTGGGATCGAGTCCTGCATCGGGCTCCCTGCTCAGCGGGGACCCTGCTTCTCCTCTGCCTCTGCCTCTCTCTCTGTCTCTCATGAATAAATAAATAAAATCTTAAAAAAAGATATTGCATGGAAATGAAAAGAAAGCTGGGGAGGCAATACTTGTATCAGACAAAATAGTAACAAGAAACAAAAAAGGGCATTATATAATGAATAAAAGTATCAATCCAAAAAGAGAATATAACACTTGTAAATATCTATGCACCCAACACAAGGGCAGCTAAATACATAATGGAAATGTTAACAGACAAAAAGAAATCGACATTTATTATTTATTTATTTTTTAAAGATTTATTTATTTATTTGAGAGAGCGAGAATGAGAGAGAGAGAGAGTACGTGAGAGGGGGGAGGGTTAGAGGGAGAAGCAGGCTCCTTGCCAAGCAGGGAGCCCGATGCGGGACTCGATCCAGGCACTCCAGGATCATGACCTGAGCCGAAGGCAGTCGCTCAACCGAGCCACCCAGGCGCCCCAAGAAATCGACAGTTATACAATAAAGGTAGGAGACTTTAACACCCCATTAACATCAATGGATAGATTGTCCAGACAGAAAATCAGTAAGGAAATTGTTAAACAACACGTAACACCAGACGGACTGGGTTGCCTGGGTGGCTCAGTCAGTTAAGTGTCTACGTTTGGCTCAGGTCATGATCCCAGGGTCCTGGGATTGAGCCCCATGTTGAGCCTGCTTCTCCCTCTGCCCCTCCCCCTGCTTGTGTTCTCTCTCTCAAATAAATAAAATCTTAAAAAACAAACAAAAAAACACCCACAAAAACACAAGACCAGATGGACTTGATAGATAGACACAAAGCATTCCATCCCCAAAAGGCAGAATACATGGGTGCCTGGCTGGCTCAGTCAGAAGAGCATGAGACTCTTGATCTTGGGGTAGTGAGTTTGAGCCCCACACTGGGTGTAGAGATTACTAAAAATAAATAATAAACTTAAAAACAAAAAACAAAAAAAACAAAACCCCCAAATGGCAGAATACACATTCTTTTCTAGTGCACATGCAACATTCTCTAGGCAATATCACATGTTAGGCCCCAAACCAAGTCTTAACAAATTGAAGACTGAAATCATATCAAGCATCTTTTCCAATCACAATGGGATGAAATTAAAACTCAATTACAAGAGGGAAAAATGGAAAAACCAAATATGTGGAGGCTAAACAACATGCTACTAAACATCCAATGGGTCAAGGAAGAAATCAAAGAAATAAAAAAACAAGATAAATGAAGATGGAAACACAATAGTTCAAAACCTATGGGATGCAGCAAAAACAGTTCAAAGAGGGCAGCTTATGGGAGTATAGGCCTACCTTAGGAAACACGAAAAATCTCAAATAATCTAACCTTACAGCGAAATGAAAGAGAATAAGAACAAAGCCCAAAGTTAGTAGAAGGAAGGAAATAATGAATATTAGAGCAGAAATAAATGAAACAGACTAAAAAAGCAATGGAGAAGATCAACAAAACTAGAGATGGTTTTTTAAAAAAGATAAACAAAATTGCTAAGGCTTTAGCCAGACTCATCAAGAAAAAAAGAGGGCCCAAATAAAATCAGAACTGAAAGAATTAACCACCAACACCACAGAAACACAAAGGATTGCAAGACACTACCATAAATAATTATATAAATAATTATATGCCAACAAATGGGACAACCTAGAAGAAATGTGTAAGTTCCTAGAAACATACACTCTTCCAAAACTGAACCTGGAAGAAATAGAAAATCTGAACAGACCAATTAGTAGTAATGAAATTGAATGGGCAATCAAACTTCCATCAAACAAAACTCCCAAGACCAGAGCTTCACAGGTGAATTCTACCAAACATTATAGAGGACTTAATACCTATCCTCTCAAACCACTCCAGAAGACAGACGAGGAAGAAAAGCTTCCAAACTTATTCTACAAGGCCAGCATTACCCAGATACCAAAACCAGACAAAGACACTAAAAAAAGAGAAAACTATACAGGCCAAAATCTGTGATGAACATAATAGATGCAAAAAACCTCAACAGAATATTACCAAACCATATTCAACAATACATTTAAAGGATGATTCACCCTGAACAAGTGAGATTTATTCCGGGAATGCAAGGATGGTTTAATATTCACGAAATCAGTGTGATTTACCACATTAAAGAAAATGAAAGAAAAATTGTATGTTCATCTCAACAGATGCAGAAAAAGCACTTGACAAAATTCTACATCTGTTCAAGATAAAATCTCTCAACAAATTGAGCTGAGAGAGAATATACCTCACCATAAGAAAGGTCACAGATGAAAAACCCACAGTTAAGGGGCGCCTAGGTGGCTCAGTCTGTTAAGCATCTGCCTTCGGCTCAGGTCGTGATCCTAGGGTCCTAGGATCAAGCCCGGTGTCAGGCTCCCTGCTCAGCTGCTTGTGCGTGCATGCTGTCAAATAAGTAGAATCTTAAAAAAAAAAAAAAGAAAAATGAAAAACCCACAGTTAACATCATACCCAATTAAACACTGAGAACAGTTGTTTTAAGATCAGTAAGAAGCCAAGTATGTCCATTCTTGCCACTTTCATTCACACAGCCCTGGGAAGTCCTAACCACAGCAAAGAAAAAGCTATAAAAGGCATCCAAGTTGGTAAAGAAGTAAAACTGCCACTATTTGCAAATGACATGATAATGTACATAGAAAGCCCTAAGGACTCCACTAAAAAAATTACAAGTAATAAATGAATTGGAGTAAAGCTGCATGATACAAAATTAATATACAGAAATCTCTTGTGTTTCTATACACTAATTATGAAGTAGCAGAAAGACAAATTAAGAAACAACTCCATTTACGATTGCACCAAAAAGAATAAAATATCTAGGGGTAAATTTAACTAAGCAGGTGAAAGACTTACATTCTGAAAACTGTAAAAAACACTGATAAAAGAAATTGAAGACAACACAAATAAAAGACACAGCATGCTAATAGACTGGAAGAATACTGTTATAATGTCCTTTCTACCCAAAGCAATCTACACATTCAATGCAATCCCTATCAAAATACCAATGCCACTTTTCATAGAACTGGAACAAATAATCCTAAAAGGTGTATGGAACCACACGAGACTTTGCATAGCCAAAATAATCTTAAGAAGAACAAAACTGAAGGTATCACAATCCCAGATGTCAAGATATATTACAAAGCTATAAAATAGTAATGTACTGGCACAAAAATAGACACATAAGCCAATGGAACAGAGTCCGGAAATAAACCCACACTTATATAGTCAATTAATCTTTGAAAGGATGGCAAGAATATACAATGGAGAAAAGAGTCTCTTTAATAAATGGTGTCATTAAAAAAAAAAAATGGACAGCCACATGCAAAAGAATGAAACTACATCACTTTCTTACACCATATACAAAAATAAACCAAACTGGATTAAAGACTTCAATGTGAGACCTGAAACCATAAAACTCCTAGAACATAGGTAATAAACTTTTGGACATCAGCCTTAGCAATATATTCCTGGATATGTCTCCCCAGGCAAGAGAAACAAAAGCAAAATAAACTATTGAAACTGTACCAAAACAAAAATCTTTTGCACAGTGGAGGAAACCATCAACAACAAAAAAGGCAACATACTGAATGGGAGAAGATATTTGCAAATGATATCAATAAGGGGTTAAAAAAATAGTACAATTAAAAAAGGCAGAGGACCCGAACAGACACTTCTCCAAACACATGTGGATGGCCAACAGACACATGAAAAGGTGCTAAATATCACCATCAGGGAAATGCAAGTCAAAACCAAAATGAGTTACCACCTCAACACCTGTCAGAATAGCTAGAATCAAAAGACAAGAAATAACAAGTATTGATAAGCATGTGGAGAAAAGAGAACCCTGGTGCACCACTGGTCAGAATGCAAAATAGTACAGCCCTGTGTCCAGCTCCATGCTCAGTGGGAGTCTGGAAAGAGTTTCTTCCTCTGCCCCTCCCCCCACTAATGCACACACTTGCTTTCTCTAAAATAAATAAATCTTAAAAAAACACCCAAACCCCCAAACAAAAATATATATGCACTGCTAAGTTCACTGCAGCATTTATAATAGTGATGATATGGAGGCAACCTAAATGTCTGTTGACAGATGATAAAGAAGGTGTGGTGTATAAACACACAACAGAATATTATGCAGCCATAAAAAAGAATGAGCTCTTATCATCAGTGACATGGATGGACCTATAGGGTATTAGGCTATGTGAAATAAGACAGAAGAAGACAAACACCGTATAATTTCACTTAACATGTGGAATCTAGAAAACAAAACAGACTCACAGATACAGAGAACAATCTGTTTGCCAGAGGGGAGGGGACTGGAGAAGATGGGCAAAATAGGAGGAAATTAAAAGGTACAAACTTCCAGGGGTGCTAGGCTGGCTCAGTCAGTGGAACACGCGGCTCTTTATCTCGGGGTTGTGAGTTCGAGCCCCACACACCCAATGTGTGGGTCAGGATTATGACCCTGAGATCAAGAGCTGCATACTTCATCAACTGAACACCAGCCAGGCACCCCAGGGATTGCTTAAATAAACTTAAAACAACAACAACAAAAAGTACAAACTTCCAGTTACAACTAAAGATGACCTAGGGATGCAATGTACAGCATAGGGAATATAGTTAATATATTGTAACAACTTTATATGGTGACATGGTGATCACTTCATAATATACATATATGTTCAATATATATATGTTGAATCACTATCACTAATATAATATTGTATATAAACTACACTTCAATAAAATAAACTGGAAAAATGTGTCCAACACAGAAAGGTCAAGTATGAAAAGAATAATGGGTTTAATAATGATGTCACTGACAAAATGAGGTGGTATTAGTAAGTCAGATTGCTAAAAAGGTCAGACTGCTGAGTGTCAAAGAGTGGAAAGAAAGAAGTCCACTGCATGCAGAACAGTCTTTTAAATAACAGCTATGAAAGGAGAAAGAACTAAGGATGAAAAGAAGGGACTTTTCCTCAAGAAATCCACGGTATATTTGAACATGTTTGTATTTTCAGAACAGGGCAGTAAAAAGAGAGAAGCTGAAGACCTAGGGAAAAGGATGATCACTGGAGCAAGGGTAGGAAGAACAGAATTTAAAGTATAGTCTTAGCCTACAAGAGGAACAATGTGGGCACCTTCCAATTTGGGGGGGGGAGGGGTGGATTTAAGCACCTGGCCTGACCTTCTATTCTCCTAAACCAGGGCAGCTTCATCACTGTTAACAAGGTCTCCTTACTCTAACCCCATGCTCACATTAAATATGTACACTTGTTGAATCCCAGGTGATCCAGTGGTTTTATAATGCCCTTTAATAAAAATAAATATAGTGTATCTAAGGATCAAGAGCCTCTATCCCTCATCTGAATCATCTGCTTTTCTGACCCCTAAACTTCTGCAACTACAGTTGACCCTTGAACAAAAGGGGTTTGAACTGCGTGGGCCCGCTCATATGGGTTTTTTTTTTTTTTTTTTTTAAAGTACTGTACATGTATTTTTCTTCCTTACTTTAAGAATATAGAATACATGTAACATACAAAACATGTACTAATTGACTGTTTACCAGCAAGGCTTCTAAGAGTAGGCTATTAGTAGTTAAGTTTTTGAGGAGTCAAAAGTTATACATGGAATTTCAATGTTGGGTGGGGTTAGTGCCCCTAACCCCCAGGTCATTCAAGGGTCAGCTGTATTTCCTCCATCCACTTACAGAACTGCTGTCTTTAAAGTTCTACCCCCGAAGTTCCCATTTCTATGCTTGACCAGGATGTGTTTCCCTTACATGCAGCAATGGCCCCCCACCAAGGTAGGCCTAGGTTAACATGCATAAATTCCAGTAAGTTCTGAATCAGTCCCACTGGGGTGTATGACCCCAGCCCCAGTTCAGCGAAGCTCTGTCCTGCAGCAGCTTGGATTACATCTGCGGTCTCTCCAGAAGCCACCTCGGGTACTGCTGTGGGTGAGGGAGTTGCAGGAATGACAGGAGGGGCCTGAACCTGTGCAAAAGGAAGTCATGTGTAATACTCAGTAGGGGGGACATACAGAAATCACAGGCCCAAGATAATAACTAGTATCAGGTTGTTCTATGGGCTTTCTACTTTTTGTTCTCCCAGATTAGTCTACAGTGTACAGAGAATTCAAGGCTTAAAAAGGACATTTTATTTTTTTCCTCTAGGCAGGAAGACAAGTTACTTAGAGTAAGATTTCATGACCTCCCTTCCTAAGTTATTTCTTCTATCAGTGTTTTCCAAACTTCAGTCATTTGAGTATCACTGGCACGATTTTGCAGATACTGAAACTGTCGTAATTTTTATTTAAAACAATTCAGTTTTTAAGACCAAAATATTTACTTGGTCTCACCATCAGAAATATTAATACCCACGAAGTCAGTGATATGCAAGTTATAACTTTTCTAATACACATGCACACCTGGAATCCCATCTCCTACACCATCAGCGGCTTGCCACCATTACGGCAAACAATGCCTTGTACATAACATAAATTTCTCCTGCTGTACTCTCATTTTCCCACTGATTTGAAAATCTATCCCAAGTTGAGATGCTACTGTTTTGGGGAGCTGCATGGAGTGTGGCCAGGAACTCTGTGCCACATTTCCCCTCCTTGTAGTTAAAACAAAATAAAAAGAAATCAACCAACAAACGCTACCCCTAACGTCGCAGGGACGAATCGCCTCTTACCTGGGCTTCTGCGAACAAGATCACGGAGGTACTGAGGCCCCGGGGACCAGGGCCCGCGAGGAGGACATAGTGCGGGCGCTCGCAGCACCGGCCGGTTGGAAAGAGGAGCCCTGAGGTCAGCGGTTTCCGCGGCCAATGAGGGGGCCCTGCGACGCTATGGAACTGAGAGAGTAAAAGAAGGATGGAGCCCTTTTTCAGGAACAGATGTCGCCCATCACGCTCATTCGCCACGAAGCTGCCAGCCCGTTACCACAAGTGAAGGCACCACTACTCCGCGCGCAGATGGCTGGCCCGAAGGCATGCAATTGGTGCGGCCAGGCTCTCGGTTACCGTAGACCCACCCCGGAGCACAGAGGTCGAGGCTGAAGTTTCTGTGGCATGGGTGACGACGAGACCCACGAACAGACAACAATACGCGGCCACTGAGCCCGCAAGGTCGGGGAAGTAACCCTTCCGTGGACTCATGCGAGCCGAGGTCAAGAGAGGCAGGTCCCGGTGAGGTCAGCGTCTGCTCAGGCTGTTCCTGGCACGAGCTGTTTCTGGCTCGGGCCACGGGGACAGGGCCGCATCCTGGCGCTCAGCCCTGGGGGATCCTTACCTGACGCTGTGGCCGTAACAAGCGCAGAAGCTCCCGGCGTCCGCACATCAAGCTCATCGCCATTTTGCCGGGAGGAGGACTTGCGCTCGCGCCTGCGCACTCAGAACTTCAGCCTCGCGGGAAGAGGCCCTTTTGGAAATGGGCATGAAGCCAGAGCTGTTGCCACGATCAGGTGGTAAAGGAGACTGGAGCTTAGCGGCCATATTTGAAGTGGGTAAGAAGACGCTAAGGGCCTTATTAACAAGATCCCGCAGGGTGTTCAGGAGATTGAAATGAGATTGAAGAGCCGCCTGAGGGGCCCTCACACAGTGACTGCAAAAACCTGGGGATTTTTTCCTCCATTCTGTAAATCCGTGATTCTCCTCTGATTTGTTGATTTAAAATACAAGTTCCGGACAGTCTTGGCTGTGCTTGGCGTGGCTTTTTCTTGTCGGGTGATACTCGATTCTTACTGCTAGATAATATTGTAATTACAGATTAAGTGAAATGTGAGGGTAGTCCGGCGTCTGACAGAAATTGAGGGAAGGCAGCTTGTAGGAAATATTTTCCACCCAGATAAAAGGACAAAGTTTTAAGAGGGGACCCCCACCTTTCACCTTTCCTTTCCTTAAATGGGGTTGTGTGAGGATCATCTTGTCTAAAGCTGACATGTTGAAGATGGTGGTACGGAAAGAGAAAAACCCTGAATACTTGCTGATGTCCTTCAGGTGCTGCACTAGACTTGGTACCACCTGTATTTAGACTTTGTTGTGTAAGATAATTAAAGGTCTTTATTATCCACACTCCAGGCCTCTGTTGCTTTGGTGTTTGTTTCTTGAAGCTGAAAGCATTCCTAAAGATATATGAGGTGAAATTCTCTCCCAAAGAAAAAAAGATTTCCGTTCAGAAAGGTGGGAATTGGTTATATTTGAACTCCTACAAAGTCTCTCAAATTAGAGTGGCCCCCCTCCCCCCAGAGTGCTTTTTGAATAACCTATAGTTTGGAAAGATACCATAGCCTGAAATTATTTCAGTCCCTTTTATTTGGGGATGATTATGAATGTGATACGGGAAATAAAGGCAGCAGAAAAACTGAATTTCCTTACGACTTACAGCCCGCTGACAAGTCCTTGAAACAGGCCGAGTGACCTTCCTCTAGGGACTCAGCCTCAATGTTAATACTTTGCTAAGGGCAAAAGGCAGTCTTAGCTTAACATTATCTCAACCCCCCAGGATCCTTTAACATATAAAAATTCCTTTGGAAACTTCTTTTTATCTCTATCCCCAAAATATACGTTGGCAGTCATCCCCTAAGCATATGACCCACCGATTTACATCTGAAGGATCTCATGACTAAGGTTTTATTAGACAGTAATAAATGACCTCATCCCAACAATAGCTAGCCCCCCTCAAGGTCCTGGAAACCTTGCTTCCAAAATTCCTTAGAGAAATACGGTATCCCTAACCCCCTCCCAACTTGAAAGTATATAATGCGCCGCTTCTCATGACCCCGGTGCAGCTCTTTCTGCCCCCAGGGCCCTGTCCCTGTTCTTTGATAAAACCACCTTTTTACACCAAAGACAGCTCAAGAATTTTTTCTTAGCTGTCAGCTTTGAATCCTAACATCTTTCCTACATCAAATGTACCTGACAGAAATGGTAAAGATAGGCAAAAAATTTAATCCAGATTTAGTAATAATAGGGGTTATCACCTGTCAATCACGTATGTTGGATATTATTATAAATAAGATTTTAAAGTTTAAGAAATTAACACAGAGGTGATGACAAATATACAGCTACAGGACACTTAGGGGAAAAAAACCCAAACTGTTACTTTGGTGGCCCCAAATGAACCATCGCTGTAGAGCCTTGTATAGCCACTATGGAAAACAGTATGGAAATTTCTCAAAAAAATTAAAAATAGAACTACCATATGATCCAGAAATCCCATGTCTGGGAATATATCTGAAGGAAACAAAAACAATACATCAAAGAGATATCTGCACCTTCATGTTCACAGTAGCATTATGTATAATAGCCAAGACATGGAAACAATCCAAATATCTGTGGAAAGATGAATGGATAAAGAAATTGTGGTATAAATATAGAATGGAAACTTATTCAGTTGCAAAAAAGAGGGACATCCTGCCATTTGTGACAACATGGATGGACCTTGAAGGCATTATGCTAAGTGAAATAAGTCACACAGAGAAAGACATATACTGTATGATCTCACTTTTATGTGGAATTAAAAAAAACTCATAGAAAAGGAGATCAGATTTGTGGTTACCAGAGGCGGGGGGTGGGGAGGTGCAGAATTGGATGAAAGTGGTCCAAAGGTACAGACTTCCAGGTATAAATAAGTACTGGGGATGTAATGTACAACATGATGACTATAGCTAATATGCATATTTGGAATGGTATGTTTGGAAGTTGTTAAAAGAGTAAATCTTAGGAGTTCTCATCACAAGATAAAAACGATTTTCTCTCTTTTTGTATATGAGATGATGGATGTTAACTAAATCTATTGTGGTAATTATTTTATAATATATGTAAGTCAAGTCATTATGCTGTACACCTTAAACTCATACAGTGCTGTATGTCAATTATACCTCAATAAAGCTGGAAAAAAGTTCTCAACACACACAAATTGTAACTATGCAAGGTGATGACTGCTAACTAACCTTACTGTGGTAATTGTTTTGCAATATATATGTATATTAAATTATTACATTGTACACTTATACAATTTTGTGTGTCAATTATATCTCAATAAAGCTGGAAAAAGAAGATTTTGAGGAATATATAAAAAAATTCTAGGGGTGTTAGGGTGGCTCAGTCAGTTAAGCATCCAATTCTTGGTTTCAGCTCAGGTCATCATCTCAGGGTCATGAGATCAAGCCCCTGAGTCGTGCTCTGGGCTCAGCTCAGAGTCTGACTGAGATTCTCTCCCTCTCCCTCCTCCTCTGCCCCTCCCCCTGCTTGCCCAGGCACACACAGTCTCTCTCAAATGAATAAATAAAATCTTAAAAAAAAAAAATTCTACCAGAACTAACAGGTAAATTAGGCAAGGTTGCTGGATACAAGGTCATATGCAAAAATCAACTGCATTTCTATACACTAACAATGAACAATTGGAAAATAAAAAATGCCATTTATAAGAACATCTAACAAAATATGAGTGTAAACAAACAAACAAATCCAAAATATGTGTGTGACTTGTATAGTGACAGCTACCAAACATTACTGAGAGAAAATTTAAAGGTCTAATCAAATGGAGAGATATACCATATTGATGGATTTTAAGACTCAATATTGTTTAGAGGTTGATTCTTCTCAAAGTGATTTACAGCAATCTCAATAAAAATCCTGGCATTTTTGTAGAAATTGACAAATAATTTATATGAAATATTAAATGAAATATATAAAAGACCTAGAATAGACAAAACACTTTTCAAAATAGAACAAAGTTGGACGACTTACAGTACCAGATTTCAGGACTTACTATAAAACAACAATAAAAAAAAACAATAAGCAAGACAGTGTGGTACTGGCATAAAAATAGACATTTAGATCAAAGGAACAGAATAGTGTCCAGAAAAAAATCCTAACATACATGATCAACATATTTCAATAAAATTGCCAAGGCAGGGGCACCTGGGTAGCTCAGTCATTAAGTGTCTGCCTTTGGCTCAGGTCATGATCCTGGGGTCCTGGGATCAGGCTCCCTGCTTGGTGGGAAGCCTGCTTCTCCCTCTCCCACTCCCCCTGCTTGTGTTTCCTCTCTCGCTGTGTCTCTCTCTGTCAAATAAATAAATAAAATCTTAAAAAAAAATTAATAAAATAAAACTGCTAAGGCAATTCAAAGGGAAAAGGAAATTCTTTTCAACAAATGGTGTTGGAATAACTGGATATCCCTATAGAAAAAATTTGATCCTCAACTCTTAGCTTATACTATATATAAAAATTAGCTTAAAATGGCTCACAGTCCTAGGGTTAAAAGTTAAAACTATAATTTTTCTAGAAGAAAGCACAAAAGAAAATCTTAGAGTAGGCAGAGATTTCCTAGACAGGACACAAAAGCATTAGTCATGAAAGAAAATTTTGATAAATAGGACTTCATCAAAATTTAAAATGCTTGCCCTTTGAAAGGCATTATTAGAAAAATTAAAAGGCAAGCATAGACTGGAAAAATAATCACTATATATATCCAACAAAAGATTTGTATCTAGGATATGTAAGCGACTCTTTTTATAACTTACTGATTAAAAACAAAGCAACCCAGTGAAAATGGGCGAATGTTTTGAACAGACATTTCACAAAAGAAGATACTAGAAAGAATAGCCAAAAATCAGGGCGCCTGGGTGGCTCAGTCGAGTGAGTGTCCAACTCTTGATCTCAGTTCAGGTCTTGATCTCAGGGTTGTGAGTTCAAGCCCTGAGCTGGGCTCCACGCTGGGCATGGAGCCTACTTAAAAAAAAAAAAAAAAAAAAAGATAGCCAAAATCACATGAAGAGACACTCAAAATCATTAGTCATCAAGGAAATGCAAAATAAAACCACAATGTTATGATATACTACTACATACCTACTAGAATTCCTGAAATTAATACAATACCAGGTATTGCATTGGGTATGTGAACCAAGTAAAACTTTCATAAATTGCTGGTAGGAATGCAAAATGGTATAATCACTTGGCAGGTTCCTATAAAATTAAATGTACACTTACTAAATGACCAAGCAATACCACTTCTAGCTATTTTTTCAAGAGAAATGAAAATATACGTTCACAAAAAAACTTGTACAGGAGTATTCACGCAGTTTTATTCATAACAATACCAAACTGGAAACAAATATTCATGTGTGTGAATAGATAAATTCCAGGATATTAATACAATGGAATGCTACTCAGCAATAAATAGGAATGGACTACTGATACCCACAACAACATGGGTGAATCTCAGAAACACTATGCTGACCGAAAGAAGCCAGCCACAAGAGAATCCATAATTCAGCTTCATTATCTGAAGTCTAGAACTGTAAATGAATCTAATGTGACAGAAAGCAGATCAGTGATTGCCTAGAGCTGTGGGTGTAAGGGTGAGGGTAGAACTGACAGCAGAGAGGCCAGAGGGAACATTTTGTGATGATAGAAATATTGTACATCTCGATTGTGTCGGCGATTATATAGGTGAATAACATTTATCAAAAACTCAGCAAACGAGTCACTTAAATGGGCACATTTTTTGTGTTATACATCAATACATTTGATTTATAAATGAAAAAAGTTCATAGAAGTCATTGCTCTGTCAAAACAGTGTATTTGCCTCAGTTATCCATAAATCTCATGTAAAAAATTAAAAAAAAATTAATTCTCTGGATAATTATTTTACTTTTTCACCCAGAATGGATATTAATTCTTTGGTATCTTTGAGATATTTGGTGTCTTTGAGAGATACACATAAAGTGCTTCGGCAGTTCTGGAGAGAGAGTGATATTATTTCTAAGTAAGAGAACACCAGGGATGGCTTCATGGAGGAAACCATTTTTAATCTTGGCCTTAGTTAATAGAAACAGAGAAAGAAAAATAAAGATAACGATATGGCATTTCAGGCAGAATGGACAATAAAGCAAAGCAATATTGTCTTTTGCAAAAATACACTGGAGAGACTTCAAGTCTGCACTTCACTGTTTATTATATCATGTCTCTATATCAAACACCTATATGTAATTTTCTGTCACTTTTAATTATACATGGATGATCTCTCCCTATGCAGAATGCTGCTTATGCTTAATCAGGAAATCTTTTAAAAGAGTCATCTCTAGGAATTCATTAACTTAAAAATTGGCACTAGCTATAACTAAATAATTCCCGCCATTATAGCAATTTACCATGTAAAAGACCATTCATTCATTCAACAAAGTGTCAAGAGCCTGTTATATACCTGGCGCTGTTCTAGGCAATACAACCACTCTGTAATGAATGAAAAACCACTTTAGGTAGAGTATCATATCAGTAGTCCTATTTAGTCTTCCTTTATTTTTTTTAAAGATTTTATTTATTTATTTGACAAAGAGAGACACAGGGAACACAAGCAGGGGGAGTGGGAGAGGGAGAAGCAGGCTTCCCGCAGAGCAGGGAGCCCGATGTGGGGCTCGATCCCAGGACTCTGGGATCATGACCTGAGCCGAAGGCAGAAGCTTAACGACTGAGCCACCCAGACGCCCGATCCTTCTCTGTTCTTAACCTTTCTGTATTGTATCACATGGCACTGTTTCTTTGCCCTCTGGCTTCTGGATAGGTCTGCAATGGAAGTCATTGTCTGAAAAGGAGTGTAGAAAGAAAGGACAGAGAATCTAGTGTATTTCCTCCTCCTTTCTCTGCTTCCTGCATTATTTCTAGCAACTGTATCTCCTTGGCCAGACAGCCTTTCTCTCCATAATGCTGGCTCCCTCCGTGCAGACCTTGCCGTGAGCCTAGTGCCCTCGGGATGCCCTTCGATTCTGGGCTCTAGTACCGCCCCCAGCTCTCATTGTCCCTCCAGCCTAGGGCAGGATAGCAGCTGCCTGTTGTCAGTTTCTGGATTGCTTGGCTGTTGGCCCCTGTTTGACTTCATAGCCCTTCTACTGCCCATGTACCAACCAATTCCTTGTGGTACAATTCCTCTGACGTACTTCCAGTGGTTTCTGTTTCCTGGCTGGACCCTAGCTAGTATAGCTCAGAAGCTGTGTCACTTCTCAAGTAATTGTCTCTTCGCTCCAAACCCGACTGCTTTGCGAGGCTGGGGCGGGCAACCTACCAAACTGCGTTTCTGCTTCACCAGCTGGTTCCCTGCTCAACTCTGCCAACAAAGGGCACTAGGGGGAGACTGGAAGGCTGGAGGAGGGGGAAACGACCGGCTCCTTCTAGTTTGAGCCACGTGGGCTTCCTCTCTAATTGCATTTCCTGGGAACAGCGTCCCAGTAGGGCTTCTTCATCCCAGCAGTCCTCCTGGCAGGATGTGGAATCCAGCTTTCCATTTTTCCCCATCACTTGCAGAACCAATCTTCTCCACCTGCTGAGACACGGGCACCAGTTGTCGGATGCTCCCTCCTCAGATATCTGAATTTCAGTTCTGAGGGGGACTTCTCTAAGCTTCCAGCTTCTAGAAACCCCGCCTTCTTCCCTTTGTTCCCTCAGTGTGGAGTGGCTTCTCCTTGTGCAGGTGCTGCTCCTGGGATACCTTAGAGTTCTCTTTTTACCCTTTGGGCTACGTAGTTAACAACGTTAGACTTAACAGTTCCTTATAGTCCACTCCAAATAACTGCTGTGGTTTCTGGCTCTTGACGGGATCCTGACTCTTACAGAAGTGGAGCCAGAGTTTTGGAAAGGTGTCAGGTTTGGTTTCGGATATATGGAATTTGCAGGGACGGTGGGGCGGCGGGGAGCTGCCAAGTGGAGGTATCTCGTACTCAGATGGAAATGTGGCACTGGAGTTTGTAGGAGAGATCGGAGCTGCGAATGTTTTGTCATTGTCAGCACCGAGGTGAGGGCGGAAACTGTCAGACCTCTTGAGTTCTCTGGGTGAGCGGTGTTGGGGAGCCAGGAGCAGACGGTTAACAGTGGTCTCATGTATACTCACAAAGAAAAAGCAACACAATTTTCAAAAAATCACAAACTTGGAGATACAATGATGATTTAATGCTAAAGCATTAACAAGTGAAGCTCATACCAAGATGTTTTTTTGGGGGGAGGGTACTGTTTACTTCTTGCCCAGCCTGTGTTTCCAAGTCTATCCTAATACTGGGGCTATACTTACAAATACAAGGCTTGGTACCCTGGAACTCTTTTTACTTTTCCTACAGGACCATTGGGGAAAGCCTCCAGGTCACACTGAAGGTAGTGACTTATCCTTCCTTTTGCCTTTTGGTTCTACAAAAAGTTACAAACATTATGTGAGATTAGGATGCCTGGGTGGCTCAGTTGGTTAAGCATCTGCCTTTGGCTCGGGTCATGATCCCAGGATTCTGGGATCGAGTCCCGCATCGGGACTCCTTACTCAGCAGAGAGCCTGCTTCTCCCTCTGCCTGCCATTCCCCCTGCTTGTTCTCTCTCTGACAAATAAATAAAATCTTTAAAAAAATTATGTGAAATTTTTATTATTCTAATGAACTGTGGCTTTTCCTGTGACTTGACAATTACTTTTTTCATGTCTTATCAATTTATTCAAACATCCAGTGAGTGCCTACTTTGTATCAGGTGTCCGTTCTGTGTTAGTTTAGGGTCCACAGTTGTTCCAAGACTTTTTCCTCCTCAGCCCCCTCTGGGTGCCCCTTAGTACCTGTACCTTCTTCTCCTTTGAAAGGGGCTCTTACCTCCTACTTTCCTGACAAAATGAAGAAAAGACCAAGTGAGACAAGCCTTTTAATCCATTCCAAAATAACCCTGTATCTGTTTCTTTGTCTCTCCTTATCTCAGATGAACTAAACTTCAGTTTAAACTATCCTTGTGCTCTCAATCTCTGTTTTCCACCTTTCTCCGTTGTGGGTGCTATCACATCCAGAATCAAAGATTTTCTCCCTTAATGATCTCCATTTTGTCTAGCTTAAAAGCACCTTTAATTTCCTTTTCTCTCCTCTGCTTGCAGACATAATCTTTCTTCCCTATGCTGAGAAAACAAAAACAAAACCAAAAAAATAACAGCAAAACCCCCCAAACCTTCACTTGACCTTGATGCAACTCTTAGCCTATTTTCCTCATCCTTCTATTGTTGAATGTTCAAGGACAGAACTCCATTTTTCCAATGCTCAGTCACTCTTAATTCTGCTTTCTTGACTCCTGTTGTTCCCGCAGCCCTTGTCCCTGTCATTCCACTGAAAGGCAATTCTGTCCTCCTCATCACCAGGCACGGTGGATTCTTCTCTGCCTGCATTCTCTTAGACTTCTCTATGGTATTTGACACCGTTGATTACCCTTCTTTCTAAAACTCTCTTGGCTTTAGTGGTACAACGTATGATCTTCTTCTCATCTTTTTGCTCTAACCTTTTCAAAACAGTTTGGATGACTAAATATACTGAGCTTAATTTCTAACATATCTATTGCAGTTTGAAGAGGGCATGAAGAAATAGTGGCGGTCACCAAAAGCTGATTGCTGCTCAGACAGGCTTTGTAGGATGTTGTCCAATGATGTTAAAAGCTTCCTTAGCTTGGAGGGTCTGGATGTTTGATTGTGTCCAAGGCTGGTTAAAGTAAGAAATCTTATAAGAGACTAACTCTCGATAGTCTCTTCCCTGCACAATGCTAGCTAGCCAGCTAAACTCTGGCTGATCTGGCCTTTACAATTCTCTTTATTTCTCTAAGCTTCAACCTTTTGATTTCTAATCTCTTGGATATATTAATTCCACCGTTTAGGCTGCGGTCAAGCTCTCAATTCTGACTTTTACTTCTTATTTCCTAATGGTATGTGCTGATTTTATTTGTCAAATTTTTAGAGTTCTGCAGGTGTTTACTGTCAACCCTAAGTGTAATTCACAGTGCTCTATCGAAGAAAAGAGCCCTGCTTTGACAGGCATTTCTCTCTTGTTAAAGGTAGGAGTTATTTAACATTATCTAGATTTTGAAAAGCAGAATGCTGCTTTTATGTTTGTTATTTAAGATGCAGAAGACAGAGTTCATTGCTGTGCGAGAAGAATTGTCTCTCCATAAATAAGAAGGATGTGCTTGAAAAACATCCTCATACTGAGACTGGATAAGAATAACAACAACAACAAAAAATAACCTGGTCTCACAAACCATTTCTTTTTGTATTGTGCTAAGTTATAAGGTGAACTTCTACTTGCTATTGCTGTTAGTTGATACTTATCACAGAGCCTTAGGCCAAATGGAAAGAGAACTGAGCGTTAGGAATTGATGGAAAAATAAGACTCCCTGGCAAAGAAAAAAAGAAGCCTGAAGTTATTTCTCTGTGAACTTGAACTCTTATTTATTCCTGATTGCAAACGCGGCAGGTTTTAGTAGAGCCTTAAAACTCATCCCTGTTGCTGTCATTTACTCTGACTTAACCATTTATAGCTGAAACTTAAAGCTACAAACTAAGGAGATTGCTCTACATAAGGTTCATAGACTCTCTGTATTTTCTTCTTTCTCCTCTTAGGTTGTACTGCCTTTTCCCTGCACATTTGTTGTACTCGGGTACATTGTGTAGTTCAAATGCACAGTCTATTTTTACTTCAGTATAAGAGGATTTCAGAGTACGAAATCACTTGGCTAGTAATAAGTAAGTCAGGGCAAGATTTCGTCTTGGATCTCCTACTAGCCAAATCCGGGACAATTGGAGCATCAAAATTAATAGTGATAGGAACTGAAAGAAGAATCCGTGAATCCATACTGATGTACACAGATGAATGAATAAATATGTAAAAGGTAGAGAAGGGAAAATCTCTTTCCAGCAGAATGCCAGCTAATAAATATGATACACAAGGAATGGTGGAATTAGAAAATCACCATTTGGCAATGACCATATTAATAACTGCTTCAGGCAAGAATCATCAATGGAAGCTAAAATTAGTGGGGGAAGCTGGCTGAGGAACATGATACTTACAGAGTCTCAAATTATCTCCCCTAAGGTTAGCTAGTGACTATAACGGGAAAAATAGTTAAATTTATAGTGGTACAATCTGGTAGTCACTGCCTTAAGCAAATAATCACAGTTATTATTACCAACAATGGGACCAAGGAGAATCAGGTACCTTGGATGTGATGCATTGACAAGGACATAACATCATTTTTGCTGTGTTCCTGCCAAAACTGCGTCAAGCTCAATCTTATCACGAGGAGATATCAGACAAACTGAACGATCATTATAAACAACTGGTCTGTGGTCTTCAAGACAGTCAAGGTCATGAAAAACTGATGAACTGCTCCAGATTAAAGGAGCCTAAAAAGACATGATGACTAAATGTAACATGTAATTTTAGAATTGGAAACTATACTTAAAAAAAGGGGGCAACCCTCTCGGGTCCCCTCACTCCTCGGGAACTTTGTATTATCACTTTGCTATCGCTTTGCTGCAACCCGCCCCGCCCCCCAAAGGAAAGGGCATTGTTGGAACAATTGATGAAATTGTACTATGGACTGTAGCTGAGACAATGGTATTTTGATGTTAAATTTCTGGATTTTGATAACTGTACTGTGATTATCTAAAAGAATGTCCTTGTTCATAGGGAATACACGTGATGTATTTAGGGGCAAATAGGTATGATATTTGCAACTTAATTTCAAACAGTCCAGATAAAACGTGTACAGATACATATACAGAGAGAATGATAAAGCAAGTAAGGCAAATGTCAGCCCTTGGTGAATCTGGGACAAGAGTATACAGGAGTGCTTTGTATGATTTTTGCAAATTTGCTATAAATTTGAAATTACAAGAAAATAAAAAGTTACCAAATAAATCCAATCCTGAATTCTCCAGGGTGAATTTTAAATTTAAAATCTTTTATTGAAGTATAGTATGCATACAGAAGAGTGCACACACAAAAGTGTAAAGCTTGATACATTTTTATGAAATGAACCCCTCACATAACTGTGATGCAGGTCAGGATCTAACACATTACAAGTATTCTGGAAGTGTCTTTCCCAGTCATTACTCCATCCTTTCTCCACAAAGGTAACGTTTATCTAACTTCTTCTATCACAGTTTAGTTTTGTCTGTTTTTGAATGTTACATAAATAGAATCATACCATATGATTCTTTTTTTAGTGTGTGTATTTTTTTCCAACGTTATGTTTGTGAGAGTCATTTCTTGTTGTTCCAAGCAACTGTAGGTAATTTGTTTTCTTGTTCTTTAATATTGCAGTGTATTTAAATAGACCATAATTTATTTACCCATTCTACCATTGTTGGACGTTTAGGTTGTGAGGTAGGCAGTCTCTAAGATGGCCCCAAATAATCCTTGCTTTTTGTTATTCATGACCTTGTGTCATCCTCTCTCCTCGAGCGTGAGCTGGACCTAGTGACTAGCTTCTAATGAATAGAATATGGCAAAAGTGATGGAATTTCACTTCTGAGGTAAGGTTACAAAAAGACTGTGGCCTCAGTCGTGGATACTTTCTCTTCCATTGCTTACCTGAAGAAAATCAGTTCCATATCATGAGGCAGTCCTCTGGAGAGGTCCACGTGGTGAGAGGCAGAGGTCTTCTAACAAACAAGAGTGAGCTTGGAAGCAGATTCTCCAGCCCTAGTCAAACCTTGAGATGACTGAGCTTTGGCCAACAGTTGACTGCAACATCATGACAGACCTTGAGCAGGAGTCATGAAGCTAAGCCACACTGGATTCCTGACTTACAGAATCTGTGAGATATAAGTGTTTGTGTTATCAGCTGCTAATGTTGGGGGTAATTTTTTTTGCAGTAATTGATAACTAATACAGATTTTTTCCCCCTAGTTTTTGACTGGTACAAATAGTCCTGCCCAAATTTTCTTACATGTGTAGGGCACCTATGTGGGCATTTCTTTTGGAGTATATACCTAGAAGCAGAATTACTGGGTCATAGGGTATATTTATGTCAGCTTAATAGATACTTCCTTATGGTTTTCCAAAGTAGTTGTATCAGTTTATACCTCCACCAACAATGTACGAGAGTTTATGCTATTCCATATCCTTGACAACACTAGGCATTATTAGTCTTTTTAATTTGAGTCATTCTAGCATCTCATTTTTAAAATACCTTTAAAAAAATCTTATTTTGAACTAATTTCAAACTTAGAGAAAAGTTATAAGAACAGTACACAAAACTTGCATATTCACTTTACCTAGGTTCCCTATTTGTTAACATTTTACCATATTTCTCTCTTCCTCTAATGTATTTGATGATTCTTTTTTTTTTTAAAAAGATTTATTTATTTATTTGAGGGAGGGAGGGGCAGAGGGAGAGACCATCCAAAGAAGACTCTGCAATGAGCACAGAGCCTAACACGGGGCTTGATCTCACGACCCTGAGATCATGACCTGAGCAGAAACCAAGAGTTGGAGGCTTAACCAACTGTGCCACGCAGGCACTCCATGATGATTCTTCCTCTCAGAACAAGTTGGAGAACAAATTGCAAACATGATGACCCATTCCTTAAATACTGCAGTGTATTTTCCCCAAACAAGAGCACTTTCCTATATAACCATAATTTAACCATCGAAAATCAGAAAATCAACATTCATACCACACTGTTTATTATTCAGTTCACAGGTCCTGTTAAAATTTTGCCTACTGTCCCGTTCTCGCTCTCCTTCTTCTGGCCTAGAATCCAATCCACTACCATGGAGACGTCTCTTCAGTCTTCTGCAATCTAGACTAGTTCCCCCTCTTTCATGACCTTGACAGTGTTAAAGAGTATACACCTTTAATTCTGGAAATATTCTCAATTGGGGTTTGTCTGATGATCCCTGGTGGCCAGACTTAGGCCATGCATTCTTGGCAGGTGTAGCCCCCAAGGGATGATGTGCTCTTCTCAATGCATTACATCAGGAGACATCTGATGTCAACCAGTCCCACTGTTGTTTTGACATTAACCATGATCATCTGGCTAAGTTGATAGCTGCCAAATTTCTCCATTGTGAAGTCATTATTTTTACATTTGTAATGTGTTTGGCCCAAGACTATTCCAATATTCTGTTCCTCATCAAATCGTACTTAACAATCTTAACTCCATTGATGACTCCTGCCTGAATCAGCCACCAATATGATGGTTGCCACATGGTGATTTTAAAAGTCTATCATTCCTTTTACATTATTAGATGACATTCTGCTGTAAGGAAAAGCTTTTCCTTGTTCATATCATTCACTTATTTTATCAGTGGACTTATGGATTCCTATGTTAGTCGATAGATTAGGATCTGTTACTCTCATTATTATGATGATCAGATTGTCCCAGGATTAGCTAGTAAGAACCCTCTCAAGCTGAGTCCCATGTTCTCTGGACATATCCCCACCGCTCTAGCACTTCCTTATTTTCTGCTACAATAGGATGTTCCAAGCTCATCTTATGCCCCAGTCCTGGATTCAGTTATTTCTCTAAGGAGTCCTCATTCCTTTTAGTGGAGGATGGTATTTAGAAAGCTGGGTGCTTAGTATGCTTATTGTAACCATGCATTCTTTGATATCTATCATCTATCTATCTTCCTCTATGAGGAAGTATGAGCTCACATCAAGATCTCCAATTCCAATCTAATATTCAGGTTTTTTTCTAGACTTCTCCCATTCCGTATGTGTAAATCCCTCCTCAGGCCCTGATGAACTCGGCTCTCAGCCTCAATATAATTACCTACTTTTCAATCTTCCTGTAGGTAACCAATTTCCTAACTGCAGAGACTGCCTCCTTGACTGGGCTTCTTGGTCCTGTCAACGTCTCGATCCAGGCCCGATGCCATGTATCCCTGGCCAGCATTGCCCTTCGTTTGCTGCCTCCCTGTGGTTGCCTCTTTGGTGGCCATACTGCCACCTTCGAAGGTTGGGCAAAGAAGGGCAGGGAAGAGGGAAGGAGAAGAGCCATCCTGATATCTTGACTCTTAGGCCAGTGTTTTATTCATCTGGTTCCTTTGTGAGAATCTAACACTCTTCAGGAATTTAGGCCCCTCAAGAAATCCCAGTGTGCCATGTTATTTCATACTTAAAATGACTAATATTTGCAGGATTAGCATTGTTTAATGTGAATGGGGAAGGGAGAAGCAGCAAGAACAGAAAGGGAGGAAAATGTGGGGAAAGATAAATAATCACCACTCCAGTTGGGCATAGCAGAGCTCAACTTCAGTCTGTTTTATAGCGAGAATGATTCCCATTAGTGCTCCTGTCCCAGAGCGTGAGCTTGCCATAGAAAGCCTTGGGTAGGAGTGGGGATGGAAGTTCCATCCTGGAGTGGAATGCATATTTTAGAATGGTTTTCGAATCAACTTGGCCTTCCCAGGTGCCCTGTGGGTTAGACTACGCCTCTCAGGCAGCTTCAAACTAACGAGGTCCCGGGGCGCTTGGGTGGCTCAGTCATTAAGTGTCTGCCTTCAGCTCTAGTCATGATCGCAGCGACCTGGGATCGAGCCCCGCATCAGGCTCCCTGCTCAGCGGGAAGCCTGCTTCTCCCTCTCCCACTCCCCCTGCTTGTGTTCCCGCTCTCGCTCTCTCTCTGTCAAATTAATAAATAAAATCTTTAAAAAAAAAACAAACTAACCAGGTCCCTGACCCCAGACAAAATGGCCTCCAGAGGGCTAAGGAACACGGTGTCATCCTTCATCAGCTCTAATCTCAACTAACCACCTTCATTGTCCCGTTCATTTGCTAATAAACTTCTAGAACTCCTTGACAGACCAACCTTCTGTCCTCTGCCTTTTGCCTAAAAAACTAGAAAGAATGAGTTTGATGGTTTGGGATCAAACTTAGAAAATTATGTGATATTTACCTAATGTTATGAAGCCATTTATATATATGACACTTTGGTTTGTATGTATTAGAAAGGTAATGGCAATTAGCAAGTTCATGAATTACAGTAATGTTAAGTGCAATGGTTTGTTTGATATAGTCATTACTGACAGTCTGTAAGGCATACTTGTTTGAATTTCTAACCATGGGTAATGATTGCCCAGTGGCTAAGAGGGAGGATCGTCTCAGACTGCCTAGGTTTGTATCCGGATGACACTACTTACTGGATGCGTGTCTTCAGGCATGCTAGTTACCTTGTCTGTGCTTCAGTTCCCTCATCTGTACAATGACCGTATGGGGTTACATACAACATTTAGAGTGGTCTTTGGCACAAGAGAGGCATCCAATAGATATCAGTTTGTAGTTGTGGTTGTTAGTACCATGTTAAACTTCAGATTCATCCTTAGTAAAAAAAAAAAATTCCATAACAAATCTAATCAGCCTTTTTGTCTTGGTTTTCTTATAGACATCATGAACCGATTATTATTTACTAATAAAAATGTATAGGGAGCACCTTCTTTCGCATCTCTGTTAGTTTGAAATAGGTGAGGCTGAGCTGGTCCATTCTGGAAAAATAGCTCGTTGGGTCCAGCTAGGGTTCTCTTCTGTCCCACTGATGTTTTCACCGTTACTTCACCCGGAACTGAAACAGCTCTTCATAGATACCAGGGTTCCACTCCTCTGACCCAGTGTCTGCTGAGAACTTCTCGTTCAGTGTGGTCTCTTCAGTTCTTTTTACTGCAGTGGGGTGCCCCTGCCAAGCAAAACCGAATGGAGCAGTTTCAAACTCATACTTAACTCTCACTAAAAAAATCCTCCTGTTAATGAAGAAAGTCTGAGCGATGATGGGTGGAGCTCTGAAATGTGAGTCAGAAGGCCGGAATTCTGGTCTCAACACTGCATTTATTTGGAAATATCTATTGGGTACCTTCTCAGTGTAGAGCAATATGCCCGCTGGGCATTGAGAGGATTCTAAGAAAGGAACAAAAGAAGTGGAATTTCATCTCAGAGAACTTACAACCCGGTCAGAGAGACAAAGCCACCGTCATAACAAGTTTGAATGAAATGCATGCAGAATCCAGCATCCCATAGTATGCTGAAGGAAAGACCCAAAACTGTAATAAAGGCCAGGGAAAACGGTGTTCTGGGCAATCACCATCACTTCCCACCCACTGGGTGCTCTCCCTTGTATCCCAGAGCCTGGAAACCTGGGAATTGTATTTCTCAGGCTTCTTGGCTTTTCAAGGCTCTTTTTTTCTTTTTTAAAGATTTTATTTATTTATTTGTCAGAGATAGAGGGAGAGAGAGAGCACAAGCAGGGGGAGCGGCAGGCAGAGGGAGAAGCAGACTCCCCGTGGAGCAAGGGGAGGACTCGATCCCAGGATCCCAGGATCAGACCTGAGCTGAAGGCAGACATTTAACCCACTGAACCACCCGGGCGTCCTGGCTTTTCCCGGTTCTTGCTGTCATTTCTGTTCCGCTAATGAGGGACATTGGCTAGTTTTGGAAAGCAGAAGAGAGGCAGAAGGCATTGTTCCCCTGTCTCTTCTGGCAGTGCAGGCAAGTGACTGTGTCAGCTTCCTGGCTGTGAGCCTTTGCCGTGGCCATGGGGGTCTGTGTGAGCAGTAGCTTCCAGCAGGTCCCTGACTGCTTGGGAGCAGTGCTCTCACTCGATGTTTGCTCTCTAATGAAACTAGGTCTTCTGCAATGCTATGTTCATTTTCACCTCTGAGCCTTTACTTACCTGTTTCCTCTTGTCAGTCACCTTACTTGTCTTCCCTCCCACCTCTTTTGTATTTTATTCATCTTTGTGTCCCAGCAACCTGTCAGGACTGTTGCATATCAATCAATCACTGTTGTTTTTTGATGAATAGATGAAGGAATGAATGAAAGAAAAGGGTTGGTTACAGGCTTAGGCAGATCTATAAATGGGATGGGGTGCTGATCATAGTGGAGAGGGACAGAAGTTATGAAGAACGACTAAACCGAGTAATGACTGAGAGGGATGAGTGGAAACACGGCCCTTCAGTGGAGTAATATCATTGGGTCTTTAATAGTCTATTATGTGTGGAAAACATAGGCACCATGGTTTGCTGACTGTATCAGCATTTTTTAAAGAAGGAAGTCGGGGTGTCTGGGTGGCACAGTCCGTTAAGTGACCGACTCTTGGTGTCCACTCAGGTCACGATCTCAGGGTCGTGAGATGGAGCCCTACTTCAGGCTCCACACTCAGTGCGGAGTCTGCTCTGCTCTACGCGGTGCTACGCGTGAATGATGGCAAAGGACACCCCGGGCTTAGGTAGAGGAGATCATAATATTTACATGGTGCTTGACAACACTAAAAGCATTTTTCAGGTGCATTATCCTGTTTTATCCTCACGGCAACCCTGTGAGAAAAGTATATACTATGAAAAATAAAAATAAGTTTATTTGTTTAGAAAAGCAATGTGTTTATTATGGAAAATTAGAACATATATATACACAAAGGAAAAGAATAAAAATCACTCTTAAGGCCATCATGGTTAACATCTTTATCCTAGCCTCTCAGAGTTTTCTATACATACTTTTTTATTTCTCAATAAAAAAAATGGGATCATACTGTATATTTTAGCTTGCTTTTTTACCTAGGGCATTGTAAATATATTTTCATGTCATTAAATGTTCTTCCATGCATGAGTATTAATGGCTGTATAATATCCTGTTGTCTGCCTATTTTATGCCAAAATTTATTTAACCAATCATTTATTGCTAGCATTTAGTTGACTCTAGTTTTTTTACTTTTATAAACAAGGTTGAGATGAATGTTTTTGTAGTTAGGTCTGTGCACATACCTTCAATTACATTCTTAGGATAACTGCCTAGAAGTAGAATTACTGGATCAGTAGTTCTGCATATTTTAAGGCTTTTTTCCCCACATTCCCAGACTATGCTCCAAAGGGATCATATTAGTTATTGGAGAGCATGTATTTCTCTGAATCTTCTACAACATAGAGTATTCTAATTTTTGTGTGCACCACTTTTAGATGTTGAAATAGACATTATTTTTGTTTTTTAAAAATAGCAACCAAAGCTGAAGTAGGCTATGGATGATGCTGGGTGGATGGGAGAGCCTGAACACTCCCAGGACAGCTTGTCAATCTCATGCACTTTCAGTTTCTTCTCTCCCAGGGATGCAATCACTAGAGGGCCATATTTCCTCCCCCAGATAAAATAGGTGTCAGGTCACCTATACTATATTGTGAAAAACTCCTACATGATCATGGATTCCACTAATAGATGGGACTGGTAGGAGTTAGAGAGTAATTCTGTTTACTTAGCTCTGGTCAGAGCTTTCTTCATGCGTTGGGTTCAGTTAGGCTATGTAACTAAAACAGGACATTTGAAATAGTCCATAGATAGGTCATAAAAATGATCAAAGAATTAGACAAGAGAATCTAGGAATCCAAGATCCTGAATATTGAATTATTTAGACAGGAGAAGAAAGGGCTGGGAGGACCTCTGATCTTGGAAAAGTTGATGGCCTGAGTCTGAGAACCAGAGGGAAGGGACTCTCAGCAGGCTTGGAGTATTCAGATGATAGAGGGAAATACATTTTGTGAGTGAGACACTGGGGTAAGGTATATTATATTTCTTGGAAGTCTCAAAGAAAAGATCCCTGCACTGTTTTTTACTCCAATACTTCCCCAGTATGACAATTACTTCAAAGGCAGGGGGAGAAGAGAATGAGTCATGTGACTGTGTGTAGGTAAGAGAATCATAGTATATCTTGATGTGGGCTTGGTGATGCCCCTTTCATGCTATCAGTGTCATCTGGATCTTTTTATCAGTAGCTACTTTCCTTTTGTGTTTTTAGTTATTTCTGGGGAATGCAAAAGGTGTGTGAGTGAGAAGGTAGGTGGGTAGGAGGGGGAGCATGTGAAAGGTAGGGAGTAGAGGAAAAGGAAGGGCCTGGAGAGAGCTGGAACATGGGAGATTCCCAACTATCTGACCGACCCCTTGGTTTACATCTCTCTGCCCAACTGGCAAGCACTTCTTTGGTCTTTATGGGATGAAGGTAAAACTTTAAAAAAGGCTGAAATGAAATTCTAAAAGACTGTGTTTCAAGGTAATGGGGTAGAAAGAGCACTGGCCTGAGCATCTTGGGTTTAGTTCCAACTCAGTCATTCATGATCTGTATGGCCTTGGGCCCACCATTTCAAATTTTTAAGGTCTCAGACTTCCTTCTGTTTTTTGTTTTTCCCCCCAACAACTACAACCATAACAATGTATTGAATGTTTACTATTGAACCAGACACTGTAAAATGAAGGGACTAGAATAGATCAAGGGCCTTAAGTTGGGACTATGAATAAGCTTCCAGGTGTCTGTGAACTTGTAAAGCATTTTCCTAGGGAAAGAGTCAAAATGTTCATCACATTTCATGGGAGAAAACCAGAAAAATTCAAAACCAATGGGCTAAATGAGCTCTAAGGTCCTCCTAGCCTTGACCCCCTGAGTCTTCTCTTCGAGAACAAGTGAGGTTGCACCTGGCAAAGAGCTTCCTTCACCTGCCTGCTCTTGGGAGATGTTGGGTGGTTATTGGTTGTGGGCACAGGGTTGAGAGGGAGGCTGGGAATAGAAGTGTGGACCAATGGGGCAGAACCTGGTGTTTGGAACCACATTATCTTGTTTAAACTCCACCTTGTCACTCACTAAGTAAATTGAGACAAGTTAAATTGTTCTGAGCCTCAGTTTTCTCATATATAAAATGGGGTAATACTATACTTCACTCCCAATATTGTTAATTTATGTAAAGTGTTCAGAGCAATACCTCGCAAATAGCAAGCATTATTTAACTGCTGTTATTTTTGAAGTTGAATGTATGTGTGAGTTGAAGTGAAAATATTTGGGACAGATAATGTGTGTGTGTGTGTGTGTGTGTGTGTGTGTGTGTATGAGCAGCAGAGTATATCAAAGGCTACTTGTGTAGCAGGGTATGAATTCTCAAACCACTTTTATGTGAAAATTTAAATTTATTCTCTCTGTTTTTTCTTTGCATCACAAATCATTTGAAAGATTTTTTTTTTTTAATTTTATTTTTTTTACTTTGGCAGAGAAGAACAGGGTAGAACTCCATTTCCCACCACAACTTGCTCCCAGGATTGGCAATCAGTAGGACTGACAACTTGGGGTCTGATCCTGGTCTCTGACAGCGATTTTTCCCATCCTGGAGATGCTGAGATAAGCCCATCAAGAACAGTCCTTCTGTGAATTTCATGATTTCAGGACCCCATGGCTGGACTGGACCAGAGACTTCATCATCTGATCCTTGGATCGTGGCCTGAGTGGGAACATGGCATCACCTGGGGCCAAAGCCCTAGAGCCAACTGTCCAGGCACCCTGAGCTGGAGGAACACCCGCCCCTGTCTCAAATGCACGCTATGAGAACACCATTTGATTTTTGTAGGATAAACGGCACCCCTAGGACCTTGGTGGAGTGGGGAAACCATGCCTGTGCTTGGGCTTTGAGGTTTCGCTGAGGAGCTGGAACACTGGCAGCTGGGGCAGTGAGGATGGCATCTCGGCTACACTGGCAGACCACACCTGGCTCTTTCGGTCCATTGTCTAAACCACACTGGCAGTCTTCCCTTTGTTCCTTTTATTTTATTTTTATTTATTTATTTATTATTATTTTAAAAAATATTTTAATTATTTATTTGAGAGAGAAAGAATGAGACAGAGAGAGCATGAAAGGGGGGAGGGTCAGAGGGAGAAGCAGACTCCCCGCCGAGCAGGGAGTCCGATGCGGGGCTCGATCCCAGGACTCCAGGATCATGACCTGAGCTGAAGGCAGACACTTAATGACTAAGCCACCCAGGCGCATGTTCCTTTTATTTTATTTTTAAAGATTTTATTCATTTATTTGAGAGAGAGTGTGAGAGAGTGCATGCTCAAGCGGGGTGGGGAGGGGTAGGGGTAGGGAGAGGGAGAGAATCTCAATTAGCTCCGAGTGGAGCCTGATGTGGGGCTCCATCTAACGACCCTGAGATCATGACTTGAGCTGAAACCAAGAGTTGGACGCTTAACCGACTGAGCCACCCAGGCGCCCCTCCTGTGAGTCTATTTTAAACATATAGAAATTCCTTTAGAAACTTCCTTTATCTCTACCTCCCAAGATATGTTAGCAATTATCCTCCAAGCATATGGCCCACTGACATACATCTGAAAGGTCTCTCATGACTAAGGTTTTATTAGACAATAATAAATGACCTTTTCCTAACAATAGCTAGCCTCCTCAAGCCTTTTTTTTTTTTTTCAACGTTTACTCTCCTTTATTGGATAGGGATACCGGGGGCCACTATACCCTTTGCCTTATGGCCTTTGGATAGTCTGACCTTCTGGGAAGAAGTGGCAATTGAAATTGTTAGAGCCAAACTGAGGAGGGGGTGCTGGAGGAAGGATGGTCAGTTGGCAGGACTTCAGTTTCTTTTTTTTTAAAGATTTTATTTATTTGACAGAGAGAGACAGCTAGAGAGGCAACACAAGCAGGGGGAGTGGGAGAGGGAGAGGCAGGCTTCCCACTGAGCAGGGAGCCCCATGTGGGGCTCGATCCCAGGACCCGGGGATCATGACCTGAGCCGAAGGCAGACGCTTAAGGACTGAGCCACCCAGGCGCCCCAGGACTTCAGTTTCTACTAGCCAAGGACTCTTCCCAGGGACCCTTGCTTCCAAAGTTCCTTAGAGACTTACTGTTGCATATATCATTGGTTTATTCCTTTTTATTGCTGAGTAGCATTCCATAGTAGGGATATTTTACAATTTATTTATTCACCAGCTGATGGACATTTGGGTTGTTTCCAGGTTGGGGCTATTTTGAATAAAGCTGCTATGAACATTTGCATATAAGTCTTTGAATAAACGTATGTTTTCATTTCCTTTGGGTAGATATCTGAAAGTGGGATTGCTGGGTTGTATGGTAAATATAGGCTTAGCTTCAAAAGGCACCGTCAATCTGTTTCCCAAAGTGGTTGTGTCATCTTACATTTCTGCTAGCAATGCACGAGCGTTCCCCTTGTCCGTAGACCCTTCTTGACTCTTCTCGGGGTCTATCCCATACATACACTTCACTTTCCCCACTGCAATGGGTCATTAATGGTAAGATCTCTTCTACTGTGAAAGCTCCAGGTTTCATAATCTGTTTCAGTTACTCATTCTAATGTTGAGCGTAACGCACTCCACTGTTAGGAAGGGCTCCTGTTTAGAAATAGAGACTATCAACTCCCAGTCCTCTTTGTCTCTGGCTATTACTCATCGTTCCTCTCATTTCCCTTCATCCTCTTTATTAGGATGACCAAAATTAACAACTTTGGCCAACTAACCCACCTTTAGTGTCCAGGATTTTATCTTGATTTGATTTTTTTTCTTAAAAGAAAAATAAATTTCTGGGACTTTTCTATTCATTCTTAAGTTTTTCCTTATCTGTTCTCTCTGAGTTTCAGTTTGTAGACAAAAGCACTTACTGGTGATTTATCTTTCCCTTCACTCTGACTCTTGTGAAGGTCTCCTTGTCCTTCCCCTCCTTAGCACTGTATCTCTCATGCTTCCCGTTATTCTCTGCCTTTGGTTTGGTGGTAGCATCTGCCTGCTTCGGCTCCTTGCACCGGGCCAGTGAGCCCTTGGCTTATTCTTAGGCCTCCCTGCATACAGGGCTTTTGCTTCCTTTTTCCACGCTGTAGAGAGAAAGAGAGAAAGTTTCATGATGCTCTGACTGTGTGTGTCCAGGAAAGGCACTGTGATCATTGAAGCCATTGGGTTTTTATTATCCAACCAGGGGGAGGTATTCATTTCCACTTGAATAGAGGCACGAAGCTCTTTTGGAGACCGGAGCTGGCTATTTTGCATAAAACAAAGAGGTTATACATCAGCATGGGGTAACTGGCTTTTCTCAGGAGCGATCTAACAATGCCTCGAGACAAAGGTTTAATTATAAGCTACCACAGCTAAAAGACTCATAACCCACACACAATATCTTATCAAAATTTCACCATTCCTTTCGAAAGAGATTTAAACTGGTTTGTGGATCTAATGAAGAGCCTACTTTGTCCTTCGCATTTCCTCACTGTTTGCAAAGCATTTCAAGCTTATTTCAGTCTCTGGCCTTTGCCAAAGCTGTTCCCACAGCCTGGGGTGCCTTCCCCTCCTTTCTTTAGCTTATCTGTTACTTATTTTTCCTTCATTTCAGGCACTTCCTCCTGTAAGAAGAGTTTTTGTTTGCTTTTCGCTTTTTTTTTTTTTTTAACAACTTTAGCCCATTCTGAACTCTACTGTCTATGAAGGTTTGTTTCTAGCACACATGAGTTTAACTCATTATTCTTCAGTTGTAACTATCAGTGATCTTGTTTTCTCTGCAGAAATGAGCTACTTAGAGGGTAAAGACCACATTTTACTCATATTTTTATTCCAGCTCCTAACACAGATCCTGGGAACATATAATTTCGTTGAACCAATGAGTGAATGAATGCTAGGCATATGGCAGGTACTGAGGAAGGAACTGTTGATCGATTACAGGGCCATCGTCAGAAACGCTGTATAACCTCATCATGGTTGGGAATACTATGTAACCTCGCCCACAGTACCATCATTATAATGCTGGCCCGTACTGTTTGCAGAGGTCAGCTAGAAACAACACTCCACCCCCACGTCTTCCTCCAGCATTGATTCCTTTCTTTTTTCCTCTCCCCTTCATTGATTTTCAGTGATTTGGACAGCAAAGACGTAAATTTGGGCAGTAAAGACCTAGAAAGAAAGAGGATGCAGAGGATTAGAAGGGAAATATTTTAAACTAGTTTATAATCTTGTTATGAATTGTATTCTGCTTCACAGGTCGGGAATTATATTTCATTATGGTTGCATGAAACATATGGACAAATGCTGACTGAGCCAGCAAGGTTTTGTTTATGTGCAGTTGGTAAAAACCATCCAGTGTTGTGCCTATTTCTAAATTTGCAAAAAAGTTTATTTTTTCTAGTAATTTCTTTCTTTTTTTTTTTTTTAAAGATTTTATTTATTTATTTGACAGAGAGAGACACAGAGAGAGAGGGAACACAAGCGGGGGTGGGGTGTGGGGTGTGGGGAGGTGGGAGAGGGAGAAGCAGGCTGCCAGAGGAGCAGGGAGCCCGATGCGGGACTCCATCCCAGGACCCTGGGATCATGACCTGAGCCGAAGGCAGACGCTTAATGACTGAGCCACCCAGGCGCCCCTTTTCTAGTAATTTCTACACCCAACAAGGAACTTGAATTCATGACCCTGAGATCAAGAGTTGCATGCTCTTCCAACTGACCCAGCCAGGTACCCTTAGATCATATGATTTTCTAAGAGAGATTCCCCAGTTGATTCTGCGTGCCTTGTCTGGCTCAGGTCAGGCTTTCGGTGTTAGGTGTAGAGATTACTTAAAAATAAAATCTTTAGGGGCACCTGGGTGGCTCAGTGGTTAAGCGTCTGCTCAGCAGGGAGCCTGCTTCTCCCTCTCCCTCTGCCTCTCCCCCTGTTTGTGCGCTTTCTCTCTGTCAGATAAATAAATAAAATCTTTAAAAAATGATAAAGTCTTTAAAGAAAAAAAAAGAAATTATATGATCTTGGAATCATCAAAGGACAGACATTAAGGATCGAGGTAAAGCCTTTGGGTTTTATTTTGAGATTAAAGGGAAACTACTAATGAGTTGTAGACAGGGAAGTGACCTGCCCCAGTCTATATGAAAATTAGCCATTTACAGGTTGGACACTGGGTGGAGCAAGATGTCAATATCCTGTTGTTTCTGCAACAGGAAAAGGGGAGTCAGGATGAGCTCAGGCCAGGTTCAGAGGCAGCCCAGTGGGAGACGCTCAGCCTATGGCCAGCAAGCTTCATCGTCAGTTTGTAGGTAAATCTGAGGCCAAGATCAGTTAGAGGCTGGCGTGAGTCCTGAGAATTAGGATTGGCATATAAATATGGACAAATGTTTACGGGCAGAGTTGGTTTTCTTAGGCCTCTTTGAGGCCTGGGACCCACCTTCTGTCCCCTGACCCTAATAGTTAAATGACCTGTCAACAGAGAGAGAGAGAGTCAGCTTCCAAAGAATGAGAGTGCTTTGCCCTGGCTGTTTTTAAAGCAAAGCCTGGATAACATCTTTTAACATCTTTCGTTGGTATATCCTGTGATGCGGGCCACTTTTTTAGGGGTATTAAAGCCCATCTTGGGTATTTGAGTTTCCAAAAAGGAAAAATCACAAACTTGAGAACTCCAGGAATTCTTGAATTCATGACGAGGGAGGGAGATTTGTTTTGCTTTGGGGGGGGGGGGGCGTAGAGATTTATCTCCACCACATACCCCAGGAGGCCCTTCCAGCTGGAATGCCACTGCACAGGTAGAAGAGCTGTCTCTGGAGATAGATTGGGATTTTGCACAGCAAATATTTTTTTTTTAAAGGTTTTTTTTTTTTTTTTTAAGATTTTATTTATTTATTTGACAGAGAGAGACACAGCGAGAGAAGGGGGAGTGGGAGAGGGAGAAGCAGGCCTCCCACGGAGCAGGGAGCCCGATATGGGGCTCGATCCCAGCACCCTGGGATCATGACCCGAGCCGAAGGCAGACGCTTAATGACTGAGCCACCCAGGCACCCCTTGCACAGCAAATATTATCACTAAAATTTCCGAGGCCCCGCTCGAGATCGTGTGAACCCTTGAAGTATTTTCATGCCTGTAGGTGGGTTGTTTTCTGGCATCTGAATGAGGAGATCCACGAAGGGTTCCAAAGGCTGGCGGGAATTCTTACCGGTGGCAAAGGCAGGGAGCCTGGATAAGGCTGATTCAGGCGTGGTCCTGGGCAAAGCTGCAAAGTTGGCCAAAGTATCTTCCTATCTTTCTTCATCTCCTGAGTCTACATCCCCTCTGGTAACTCCTTTTTGGCCACGGGCTTCTGTGCTACTCGCAAGGTAAGCGGCACTACACACTGGAGGGGGCACTAGGCCCGCGACTGGAAGGTCTGGATTCAAGTTCTGACTCTGCCACTTACCAACGGCTGTGTGACCTTAGCCATGTCCCTTAACCTCTCAGATTCTCAGCTTCCCCTATTGAATGATGGAGATAACATCTCGAACAGGTGTTATGAGGCTCAAGTGATAGAGTGCTTGTATAAGTGACTTTTTAATATTACCACTCAAAATGTAATACCTGCATTTTCCTCCTATCCATCAAACTCTTCTTCCTTTACTAGAACAGTCTTCAGCCAGCTTTTGGCAGGATTATACGTGATTCGTTAATTCTCAGCAGGGTGTGTGCCATTATTAATTTTGGCTTAAGGAGCTTCTCATGGGGATTTTAATGGAATTTTATTTAAAAATTATTTTATTAAATTAATAAAAATTATTTTATTAGACTATTTTATTAAACATTAAACACATAAAAATATTTATAATCTATGTGTAAGAAAAAGGAACAATAAAATGAACATATACATACCTACCACCTAGACTAAGAAATAGAACATTATTAATACTGTTGATGGCCCATGAGTGCCTTCCCCAACTCCATTTTCCTCTCCTACCTGAGTTAACAGCAGTCCTGAATTTGGAGTTTACCTTCCCCTAACACTCCTTTATGGTTTTACTATGTGTATATATTCCTAGTTAATATTTTTTTTATCTTTGCACATTTTTTAACTTTATAAAAATGGTATTGAATTGAGGATAGTCTTTTTGTGACTGCAGTATTACGATCCTGACAGTCATCCATGTTAAAACACGTGGCTATAGTTAACTGATTTTCACTGTTTTATAGTATTCCACTGTGTGAAAAACTACTTTATGGGGCACCTGGGTGGTGTAGTCGCATCCGACTCCTGGTTTTGGCTCGGGTGGTGATGTCAAGGTTGTGGTATCCAGCCGGCGTCGGGCTCCATGCTCAGCATGGAGTCTGCTTGACTTTCTCTCTCCCTCTGCCCTTCCCCTTCACTCTCTCTTATCTCAAATAAATGAATAAATCTTAAAAAAAAAAAACAAACCCCAAGCTACTTTGTCCATTACTTATCGGATAGACATTTAGATTGTTTTCAAGCACCCCCCTCCTCCAATTTCTAGCAATGCTGCCATGGATGTTCTTGGGCATGTCTCCTGGGCACGTGTGCAAGAGTTTCTCCTGGGTACATATTTTGGGCATGGTTTCACTAGGTGGTAGTTTATGCAGACTTTCAACTTTATTAGATAATATAAAATTATACCTGTTTGTTTTCTCACCAGCAATTTATGAGGGCTCAACATTTTTGCCAATACTTAGTTATGTGAGACTTTAATATATTTGCCAATCAGGTGGCTGTGTAGTGGCATTTGGTGTACATTTCCTTGATTACTAATAAGATTGAGGGCCGCCTGGGTGGCTGAGTTGGTTAAGCGTCTGCCTTCAGCTCAGGTCATGATCCCAGGGGTCCTGAGATTGAGTCCTGCATCGGGCTCCCTGCTCAGCAGAGAGTCTGCTTCTCCCTTTCTCTCTTGCTCTGCCTCTCCCCCTGCTCATGCTCTCTCTCTCTTTCTCAAATAATAAATAAAATCTTTAAAAAAATAAAAAAATACTAATAAGATTGAGCATACTTTCACACATTTATTGGCCATTCTTTTTTTTTTTTTAGCATTTAAAACATTACATTGGGGCACCTGGGTGGCTCAGATGGTTGAGCATCTGCCTTCCGCTCAGGTCATGATCCTGGGGTCCTGGGATGGAGCCCGGCATCGGGCTCCTTGCTCAGCGGGGAGCCTGCTATGCCCCCTGCTTGTGCTCTCTCTTTCTCTCTCTCTCAAATAAATAAATAAAATCTTAAAAAAAAAATTACGTTGGTTATCTCTTTCTTAAAGACTTGTAAATTTGTATTTTATGAATATTTAGTCCCTTAAACTGGGACACAAGTCCCCTTGGGCTTCTCAGTCATGGAGTAACATGGCTAACTGTTTTTTCAGACTGACCCTGCCAGGTGACCATGGAGAAGACATTGTCCTGGGGATGCCCCCAGGTATATTCCACTCTGACCTACCTAGAAGCTACATGGGCCCACAGTTCTCTAAAGCACAAAGAACTATCTTTTAAAAAGTATTATTTACCCATCTCACCTGTGGAGAAAATGAAGTCATAGAGATGAAGGCTTAACAGCAGAGGCTGTGGAAGACCATCCCTTAACCAGTTTCTCCCTTAGGCATTATGGAGTTAAGCTGTGGGCTGAATGTAGGAAAGATGCCTTGGAAGATTGGGCCAGGACTGGGGCAGATGCACTGCTGCTGTTGGGGGAAAGGGCAAAGAGCCAGAAGCAACTGGAACCCCTTTGTCTGGTTACCTTCATGGCTAAGGGCTTTGTTCTAGATAGAAATTTTAATTTTAGTGTCGAAGTTATCATTTTTTTCTTTATGATTTGTGTTTGTCTTAAGAAATTGTTCCCGGGGCACCTGGGTGGCTCAGTCAGTTAAGTGTCTGCCTTCGGCTCAGGTTATGATCCCAGAGTCCTGGGATCAAGCCCCACATCGGGCTCCCTGCTCAGTAGGGAGCCTGCTTTTCCCTCTCCCGCTGCTGCTCCCCCTGCTTGTGCTCTCTCTCGCTGTGTCAAGTAAATAAATAAATCTTAAAAAAATTGTTTCCGAGCTCAAAGCATGAATATATTCTTCCATATAATCTTTTAAAATTTTTATGGTTTTTCTCTTTTACATTGAAGTAATTAATTTTCTTGGAATTGATTTTTTTTGGTGTGATGTGAGAGAGGGATCCAATTTTGTTTTTTCTCCTAGGGAGAAGAAATTGTCACAGTGTTCTTCTCCCTACTCCTCTGCAGCACTAGCTGTATCCCCAATTAAGGTCCTATAAATGGTTCTGAGCGTTTCTGGGTTTTATATTGTTTTGTTGGTCTATTTGTCTCTCCCTGCATGATATTTCACTCACTTAGTTATGTTAGCATTATAATAAGTATTTTCTGTCAGGTCACATCCATTAGTTTGTTCTTTTTTTATTTTTAATTAATTAATTATTAATTAACTATTTTTTATTATGTTATGTTGGTCTCCATACAGTACATCATTAGTTTTTTTTTTAAAGATTTTATTTTATTTTATTTATTTGACACGGAGAGAGCGAGAGTGAGAGACAGACAGCAAGCACAAGCAGGGAGAACGGCAGGCAGGGAAGAAGCAGGCTCCCTGCTGCACAGGGAGCCCAATGCGGGGCTCAATCCCAGGACCCCGGGATCATGACCCAAGCCGAAGGCAGCCGCTTAACCGACTGAGCCACCCAGGTGCCCCGTACATCACTAGTTTTTGATGTAGTGTTCCATGATTCATTATTTGCGTATAACACCCAGTGCTCCATGCAATAACGTGCCCTCCTTCATAGCCATCACTGGGCTAACCCATTGCCCTACCCCACTCCCCTCTAAAACCCTCAGTTTGTTTCTCGGAGTCCATAGTCTCTCATGGTTCATCTCCCCCTCTGATTTCCCCCGCTTCATTTTTCCCTTCCTTCTCTTAATGTCCTCCATGCTATACCTTATGTTCCACAAAAAAGTGAAACCATATGATAATTGACTTTCTCTGCTTGACTTATTTCACTTAGCACAATCTCCTCCAGTCCCATCTATGTTGATGCAAAAGTTGGGTATTCATCCTTTCTGATGGCTGAGTAAGATTCCACTGTATATATGGACCACATCTTCTTTATCCATTCCTCTATTGAAGGGCATCTCAGCTCTTTCCACAGTTTGGCTATTGTGGTCATTGCTGCTATAAACATTGGGGTGCACAGGGCCCTTCTTTTCACTACATCTGTATCTTTGGGGTAAATACCCAGTAGTGCAATTGCTGGGTCATAGGGTAGCTCTATTTTTATCTTTTTGAGGAACCTCCACACTGTTTTCCAAAGTGGCTGTACCAACTTGCATTCCCACCAACAGTGTAAGAGGGTTCCCCTTTCTCCACAACCTCTCCAACATTTGTTGCTTCTTGCCTTGTCAATTTTTGCCATTCTAACTGGTGTAAGGTGGTATCTCAATGTGGTTTTTTTTTTTTTTTTTTTAAAGATTTTATTTATTTATTTGACAGAGAGAGACACAGCGAGAGAGGGAACACAAGCAGGGGGAGTGGGAGAGGGAGAAGCAGGCTTCCCGCAGAGCAGGGAGCCTGATGTGGGGCTCGATCCCAGGACCCTGGGATCATGACCCGAGCCGAAGGCAGACGCTTAACGACTGAGCCACCCAGGCGTCCCTCAATGTGGTTTTGATTTGAATTTCCCTGATGGCTAATGATGATGAACATTTTTTCATGTGTCTGTTAGCCATTTGTATGTCCTCTTTTGAGAAGTGTCTGTTCATGTATTCTGTCCAAATAATCACAGTAAAAAATGGGCAGAAAACATTAGTTAGTTCTTTAGGGTTGTCCTTATTTGTTGCTCTTTCGTGTAAATTTACAGTAAGCTTGACAAGCTTCTTGAAAATACTCTTTTGGAGTTTTGATTGGAAATGCACTGAATTTATAGCTAACCTTTTTAAAACGTGTTGGGGGTGTTCTCTATCTCTGCTTGTTTTTCTTCTCTGGAATAGCTGGGTGAGAATAGAATAATGTTTCCATTACCCATTGCTGCATAAGAGCCACCCCACACTGAGCAGCTTAAACAACAATCATTTGTTTTGTTCACGGATCTGTAATTTGCGCAGAGCTTGGTGGGCCAGCTTGTCTCTCTTGCATGTGGGGACAACTGGGGCAGCTCAAAGACTGGGGCAGGGTACGGTGGAGTTGGCACCATCTCAAGGCTTATTTACTTACATGTCTGGCAGTTGAGGATGGCTGTTGGCTGGGACCTCACCTGGGGTGCTGGCCGCAGTACCTTCATGTACCCTGTCCATGTGGCTGCTTGGCTTCCTCTCAGAATGGTGGCTGGGTTCCAAGAGCAAGCCTTCCCAACAGGCAGACAGTAGAAGCTGCCTGTCTCTTTAGGTCTGGCCTGAAACTGACACAGCAAGGCCAGATTCAAGGGGAGGGGACACAGAGCCCACTTCGTGGTGGGAGGAGCATCATAGAATTTTGAGACTATTTTTAAAAAATTGCTACAAATAATTTCAGTTTTTGAATGCTTGTTAAAACTTGCCTTTAATGCTGTCTGGGGTTGATCATTTTTTTGTGGGAAGTTTGACCACAGATTCAATTTCTTTGTTTTAGGACCAACCGGATTTCCTATTTCTGAAATATATATATATATATATATATTTTTTTTTTTTTTTTAAAGATTTTATTTATTTATTTGACAGAGAGATAGCGAGAGCAGGAACACAAACAGGGGGAGTGGGAGAGGGGAGAAGCAGGCTTCCCATGGAGCAGGGAGCCTGATGCGGGGCTTGATCCCAGGACCCTGGGATCATGACCTGAGCCGAAGGCAGACGCTTAACGACTGAGCCACCCAGGCGCCCCTGAAATATATATATATTTATATTTTTCTAGGGATAATGTCCTTTTATTTTTTATTTATTTATTTATTTTTTAAAGATATTATTTATTTATTTATTTGACAGAGAGATAGCACAAGTAGGCAGAGTGGCAGGCAGAGGGAGAGGGAGAAGCAGGCTCTCCGCTGAGCAGGGAGCCCGATGCGGGGCTCGATCCCAGGACCCTGGGATCATGACCTGAGTTGAAGGCAGCTGCTTAACCAACTGAGCCACCCAGGTGCCCTGGGATATGTCCTTTTAAATCCAAGTTTTCAAATTGATGCTCAGGATTCTTTGGCTATAATATTCTTTTAGTATGTTTTATGACTCATTTTGTTTGTTTCATTATTCATTTTTAAAAATCTTTTCTGTCAGAAGTTTTTGATTTTGTCTTTACAAAGAACTGAACTTTGACTTTGTTGCTTTTTAAAATTTTCTCTCTTTTCTATTTCATTAATGTTTATTCTTTTTCTAATATTTCCTTTTTTCTTTTCAGTGTGTATTTTTTTCTGATCCCTGTTTTCTCATTTCTTTAGTGAGATGCTTAGCTCATGAATTTCCTTCTTTTTTCTTTTCTAAAGTAAAGATTTTAATTCACAGATGTCCTTTTTTATTTTTTAGTTTAAAAAAATTTTTTTATTAACATATAATGTATTATTTGTTTCAGGGGTATAGGTCTGTGATTCATCAGTCTTACACAATTCACAGCACTCACCATAGTACTTACCCTTCCCAATGTCCATCACCCAGCCACCCCATACCTCCCACCCCCTCCATTCCAGCAACCCTCAGTTTGTTTCCTATGATTAAGAGTCTCTTATGGGGGAGCCTGGGTGGCTCAGTCGTTAAGTGTCTGCCTTCAGCTCAGGTCATGATCCCAGGGTCCTGGGATCGAGCCCCGCATCGGGCTCCCTGCTCTGCAGGGAGCCTGCTTCTCCCTTTCCCACTCCCCCTGCTTGTGTTCCCTCTGTCACTGTGTCTCTGTCAAATAAATAAATAAATAAAAATCTTAAAAAAAAAAAGAGTCTCTTATGGTTTGTCTCCGTCTCTGGTTTCATCTTGTTTCATTTTTCCCTCCCTTCCCCTATGATCCTCTGTCTTGTTTCTCAAATTCCTCATATCACTGAGATCATATGATACCTGTCTTTCTCTGATTGACTTATTTCACTTAGCATAATACCCTCTGGTTCCATCCACGTCGTTGCAAATGGCAAGATTTCATTTTTTGATGTTGCATGATATTCCATTGTTTATATATACCACATCTTCTTTATCCATTCATCTGTTGATCACAGATGTCCTTTTTTTAAAAGAATTTATCTATTTATTTGAGAGAGTGAGAGAAAGAGAGAGAGAGAGTGAGAGAGAACATGAGCAGGGAGGAAAGGGAGAAGCAGGTTGATCCCAGGTCCCTGAGATCATGATCTGAACCAAAGGCAGACCCTTAACCAACTGAGCCACCCAGGTGCCCCCACAGATGTCCTTCTAAATAACACTTTAGCTGACAAGGTTTTATGTAGGTAGAATTGTCATTATTGTTCAGTTTAATGTGTTCCTAATTCCCAATGTAGGACTTTTTTGACCCATGAATTGGTTAGAAATATTTTTTAAATTTCTAAACTTATGGCTCTTTTTAGTTATGTCTTTGTTATTGATTTCTTACTTAATTTTATAGTGATCAGAACTTAGTTTTTATAATGACAATTCGATTTGTTAGAGAAATTCATGCATTATGGCCTCATATGTGGTCAGTTTTTGTACATGTTTCACCTGTTCTTTAAAATATTGTGTATTTTCCAGTTGTTGGGTATGATATGTGTCCATTAGATTAGGCTTGATTTTTTTTTAAGCCACTATGGTGAGGTATGATTGACATACAAAAAGCTGTACATATTTACTATATACAACTTGGTGATTTTGGAGAGGTAACTATACATCTGTGAAACCATCACCACAGTCTACCATAAACTCATCTATCACCTTCAAAACAGGCTTGAGAGTTGTGTTATTTTATCTGCCTCAGCTATTAATAACTAAAATAATTATGTTACATATTCCATTGTGATGATGGTTTTGCAATACATCCTTTTGGTTCTATCGTTTTTTTTTTTTTTTAAAGATTTTTAATTTATTTAACAGAGAGAGACACAGCAAGAGAGGGAACACAAGCAAGGGGAGTGGGAGAGAGAGAAGCAGGCTTCCAGCTGAGCAGAGAGCCCAATGCGGGACTCGATCCCAGGACCCTGGGATCATGACCTGAGCAGAAGGCAGACGCTCAACGACTGAGCCACCCACGCGCCTGGTTCTATCAGTTCTTGTTTTATATCTTTTGTGGCTCTCATTCAGTGAATTGAACTTTATGTCATTAAGTAATGATCCTCTTCATTTTTTGTAATACTGGTTTTGCTCTTAAAGTCTATTTTGCCTGATATTAATAAAAGCATACTGACTTTCTTTGGGTTAATATTTTTCTGGTTGTTATGGTCTGAGTGTTTGTGGAACCCCCCCCCCGGACACTTGCTATGTTGAAATCCTAACTCACAGGATGACAGTATTAGGAGGTAGGGCCTTTGGGGAGTGACTGAGTCCTGAGAGTGGAGCCCTCATGAATGGGATTAGTGGCCTTATAAAAGAGACCCCAAAGTGATCCCTTGCCCCTTCCACCATGTGAGGTCATGGTGAAAAGATGGCCATTTATGAACTGGGAAGCAGGCTCTCACCAGACACTAAATCTGCTAAGCCTTGATCTTGAACTTCCAGCCTCCATTACTGTAAGAAACAAATTTCTGTTGTTTGGAAGCCACTCTAAGGTGTTTTGTCTATGGTATTTTTATTATAGCACCCCAAATGGATTGGTGTATCTTTTCTTCACCTTCTACCAGTTTTTCTGGTTCTAATGTTTTAGTTTTACCTCCTGTAAATAGCTTATAGCTTAGTTTTAAGTTAAAAATTCAATCTAAAAAATCTTAGTTTAACCCGTTTACATTTATTTTGTCCACTAATATATTTGAATTTATTTCAACCTTCTTATTTTATGGTTTGTATTTGTTCTGTTTCTTTCTTTTTGTCTTTTCTTATTTTTTTTAAAGATTTTTTTCTTTTTTTAAAGATTTATTTATTTATTTTAAAGAGGGGGGGTCGGGGGAGAGGCAGAGGGAGAAAGAAACTTAAGCAGACTCCGCACTGAGTGTGAAGCCCAGTGCCGGCGGGGCTCAATTTCATGACCCTGAGACTATGACCTGAGATCATGACCCTGGGATCACGACCTGAGCCAAAACCAAGAGCTGGACACTTAACCGACTGTGCCACCCAGGTGCCTCCTTTTCTTGTCTTCTTTTAGAGTGATTGAAGTGTTTTCTTTTTTTTTTCATTCCTTTTCCATTGTCTACTAAGATTATGAACCGTATATATATATTTTTTTATTTTAGAGGTTTCTCCAGAACTTTTAATATGTACAAAGTCTAAATACCATCAATATCTTTATTCTATTCCTATCTAATATGTGAAACTTAGAGTACTTGTTTGTTTTTGATTCGACAAATTAAAAATTACTATTTTTTTATGTAATCAATGTCTTGCTCACCATTTGTTTTTTGCCTATTAGTTCTTTCATCTAGGACTATTTTTTTCCATTTAAATAATTTATTTTAGAGAGCTCTGTTAATGACCTGCTCTCTTAGGTCTTGTTTGACTTAAAATGTCTTTAGTTTGCTATTGTTCTTGAGAGAGTTTTGCTGAGTATGGATTCCAGGTTGATAATTATTATTATTTTTTTAAAGATTTTATTTATTTGACAGAGAAAGACACAGCGAGAGAGGGAACACAAGCAGGGGGAGCGGGAGAGGGAGAAGCAGGCTTCCCGCGGAGCAGGGAGCCCGATGCGGGACTCGATCCCAGGACCCTGGGATCATGACCTGAGCTGAAGGCAGACGCTTAACGACTGAGCCACCCAGGCGCCCCCAGGTTGATAATTATTTTATCTCATTATATTCCACTGTCTTCTGGTTTTTCATTGCTACTTTTGATTAGCAGATAGTCTAATTGTCCTTTTACAGGTGAAATATTTTTTCCTTTTTGGTTGCTTTATTTTAAATTTTATTTTATGTATTTATTTTAAATTGAGGTATAGTTGACATATATATTATATTAGTTTCAGGTACAACATAGTGATTTGATTATTATATACATTATAAAATGTTCACCATGATAAGTGTAGTTGCCATCTGGTACTATACAAAATTATTACATTATTATTGACTATATTTCCTTTTTTTTTTTTAAAGATTTTATTTATTTATTTGAGAGAGAGAATGAGAGAGAGCACTTGAGAGGGGTTAGTGTCAGAGGGAGAAGCAGACTCCCTGCCAAGCAGGGAGCCCGATGCGGGACTTGATCCAAGGACTCCAGGATCATGACCTGAGCCGAAGGCAGTCGCTTAACCAACTGAGCCACCCAGGCGCCCTTGACTATATTTCCCATGCTGTACTTTTCATCCCTGTGACTTATTTATTTTATAAATGGAAGTTTGTGCCTCTTAATTCCCTTCAGCTATTTCACCTATTACCTACTCTCTGGCAACCACCAGTTTGTTCTCTGTATTTATACGTCTGTTACTTTTTTTCTTCTTCACATTTTTATTTAAATCTAGTTAGTTAACATATGGTGCAATATTGGTTTCAGGAGTAGAAATCAGTGGTTCATCAGTTGCATATAACACCCAGTGCTCATCACAAGTGCCCTTCTTAATGCCCATCACCCATCTAACCCATCCCCCATCTACTTCCCTCTGTCAACCCTTAGTTTGTTCTCTATCATTAAGAGTCTCTTATAAGTCTGTTTCTGTGTCTTGTTTGTTTGTGTTGTTTTTAGATTTCACCTATAAGTGAAATCATCTGGTATTTTTCTTTCTCTGACTTTTTTCACTTAGCATTATGCACTCTAGATCTATCCATGTTGACATGAATGGCAAGATCTCATTCTTTTTATGGCTGAATAATATTCCATTGTGTTTATATACCATATTTTCTTTATTCATTTATCAGTAGATGGACACTTGGGCTGCTTTAGTATTTTGGCTATTGTAAATAAAGCTGCAATAAGCATAAGAGTGCATATATCTTTTTGAATTAGTATTTTTGGAGTTACTGGGCTGTATGTGTGGTGTTTCTATTTTTAATTTTTTGAGGAACCTCCACACTGTTTTCTGTAGTGGCTACACCAGTTTACATTCCCCCAACAATGCACGAGGGCTCCTTTTTTTCCAATTAAAGATTTATTTATTTATTTTAGAGAGAGGGGGTCGGGGGAGAGACAGAGGGAGAAAGAAACTTAAGCAGATTCCGCACTGAGCGTGGAGCCCAGTATGTGTATGTGTATTGCATTATCTTTCCAGATTACATATCCAGTTTCATTTGTTATTCCAATAACAAATGCCAACATTTGTTATTTCTTATCTGTTTGATACTACCTATTCTGACTGGTATGAAGTGATATATCATTGTGGTTTTGATTTGCATTTCTCTGATGATTAGTGATGTTGAGTATCTTTTCATGTGTCTCTTGGCCATCTGTTTGGCTTGTTTGGAAAAATGTCTATTCAGGTGCTCTGCCCATATTTAAATCAGCTTATTTGGGTTTTTTGGCATTAAGTTGTATGAGTTTTTTTTTTAAGATTTTATTTATTTATTTGACACAGAGAGAGAGAGAAAGTGAGAGAGTGGCAGAGGGAGAAGGAGAAGCAGACTCCCCGCTGAGAAGGGAGCCCGACGTGGGCCTTGCTCCCAGCACCCTGGGATCATGACCTAAGCTGAAGGCAGATGCTTAACCAACTGAGCCACCCAGGCGCCCCTTGGCTTTCACCATTTAGTATGATGTTTACTGTAGGTTTTTCATAAATACCCTTTATCCGCTTGGGGAAATTCTCTTCTATCCTAGTTTGCTAAGAGTTTTTTTTTTTTTAATCATGTATAAGTGTTGAATTTTGTTAAGTGCTTTTTCTGTATATAATGAGATGATCATGTGTTTTTTTTCTCTTTTATTCTGTTAATATGGTTAATTACAAGACTGATTTTTGGATGTTGAACCAATCTTGTATTTGTGGGATAACCTTCACTTTGTTAAGGATGTATTATTTTTGCTATATTATTGTAAATAATCTGCCAAAGTTTTGTTAAATTTTTTTTCATTTATATTCCTGAGGGATATTTGTAATTTTCTTTTTTGTTAATATCTTTGTCTGATTTTGGTATCAGACCGAAATCAGGGTTTGATACCAAATGAGGGTGGGGTTAATTTGGATAGAGTTTCTTTCTCTTCTGTTTTCTGCAAGAGTTTGTGTAGCATTGGTATTATAATTAGTAAAGTTAACCAATGAAGCCCTCTGGGCCTGATCTTTTCTTTTTTTGGGGGGGGGTTTAAATTACAAATGCAATTTTTTAAAAAGACATAGGGTTATTGAAGTTATCTATTTTATTTTGGTTGACCTTTGGTAGTTTGTGTCTTCCAAGAAATTTATCCATTTCATCTAAGTTGTCATATAAGTTGACACAGAGTTGTTCATATGTTCCCTTATTATATTTTAATGCCTATAGAATCCATAGTGGTGTCCACTCTCTTGTTATTCTCTTATTGGTAATTTTTTTTCTGCATTCTCTTGCATTCTCCTACCTTCAAGTCCAGCATTTTTTTTTCCTGCATTCTCCTACCTTCAAGTCCAGCATTTTTTTCCCCCTGCATTCTCCTACCTTCAAGTCCAGCAGAGAAAGAGTTTCTTTTCCATCAGTTCCCCTAAGTATCTCTAAATTGAGACTCATTTGGTCTCACTGGTCTGATTTAAGTCATGTAGCTATAGCTGATAACATGGCCATGCTCTGATTGGTTGGGAATGAAGTCAGCATCATCCTAGCTACAGGGACTGAGAATGGGAAGAGAAAAGTCAGGGTCCTTTAATTTTAAGAATGAGGAATGTATGCCAGGCAGGTAGAAAGCACATACGGCTATTACATCATTTACAAGTTTTTTTTTTTTCTGAAGAAGTCTAAAAATTTTACATAACCCAATTTATAAATTTATTTTTATGTTTCTTTCATCAAAAAACTCCCTACATATCTTTAATAAGACAATTTTTACCTAAATTTTCTTTTTTAATGTTTTCATGGTTTATATTTATTTATTTAATTCATTTTAAATTTATTGCAATTTAAGATCTAGCTTAACTTTTTCTTCAAGATACTAGATGATCTCTTAATTTACTTTCATTTATTCAACTTATTCCTTCAGTAAAACATAATACCTATGTTTTAACATAGTACTTGCTCTGTACCAAGCTCTGTGCTAAGCATTATAACATATATTAATGCATTAATATTTATAAGGATTCTATGAGGTTAGATACTACCTCAAATATTATATGTATATCTATACTATCCATAAACATAACCGAGATACAAAGAAGTATTGCTTACTCAAGATTCAATAGCTAGTAGATATCTGGGATCTGAACGCCTGTAGTAGGCTTCCAGTACCTTTTGGGAGGCTTCCAATCTCTGTACTATACTGCTTCTCAAAATGACTGATGTCTACAACATGCTTTGTAGCTACTTGCTTTGCAGCTAGTAGATTTCTGTAGTACCCATGCATATTTTTGTTCCCACCAGTTGGCTTGTACCAAGAATCAGTTCTTTGTTTCCAAACCTTGATTTGATAATTAGACTTGTTATTATAATCACATATTTTAACTAAATAAAGATATACCAATGAAATATGAGTATAAAAACAGAGCTGTTTCTATGAAAACCAAGTTGATTCCTTTCAACAGATTCTATAAAGCCAGCTAATGAAAACATGTAGTTGATTGAGGTGTGGGCAAGAACTGTGAAGATTGGCAAACAAACAAAAAACAAAAATTCTAGAATTCTGTTCTCAGATAATTTCCCAAGCATCTTTAAAATTTTTGTATTACTGAAACAAATCCTGAAAATTAGAGAGGATGAATAATGAATATGGTTTATTTATTTATTTTTTAAAAAAGATTTTATTTATTTATTTGACAGAGAGAGAGAGACAGAGAGAGGGAACACAAGCAGGGGGAGTGGGAGAGGGAGAAGCAGGCTTCCCGCCGAGCAGGGAGCTGGATGTGGGGCTCGATCCCAGGACCCTGGGACCATGACCTGAGCCGAAGGCAGACGCTTAACGAATGAGCCACACAGGCACCCCATGAATGTGGTTTAAAGAAGAAAGACTACAACAATCATCACATTCATTCTCATAGAAAAGGATATTTATAGATTAGTGAATACATATTTGCTTATAGGCTTAATTTCAAATAAATACTTAAGGTGTGTATCACTTTTAAATTGTTCTTCTGCTTTAACTGCCCCTTCTCCCCTCAAATAACCAACCAAGTACTAGTCCTAATATCTCTGAAAGGAAAGTTTCTACCTGGTTAGCCAGTAGTCTTAGTATCATTTATTGATTTGAACTTCTTTTTCTTTACTGATTACAAAGTCTACTTAATCATCTATTAGATCCTTATGTGTATTGCATTATCTTTCCAGATTATATATCCAGTTTCATTGTTCTATTTGTTCTTTTTTTTTTAAAGATTTTATTTATTTATTTGACATAGAGAGACACAGAGAGAGAGGGAACACGAGCAGGGGGAGTGGGAGAGGGAGAAGCGGTCTTCCCGCAGAGCGGGGACCTGGATGCGGGGCTTGATCCCAGGACTCTGGGATCATGACCTGAGTCAAAGGCAGAAGCTTAACGACTGAGCCACCCAGGCACCCCATTTGTTAGTTCTTGATTTAGTGTTTTAATACCAGATACTTTCTTTTTAAAAAAGATTTTACTTATTTATTTGGGGGGGGGAGAGAGAGCGTACCTGCGGGGGGGAAGGGTAGAGGGAGAGGGAGAAACAGGCTCCCCGCTGATCAGGGAGCCTGATGTGGGGCTTGATCTCAGGACCCTGGGTTCATAGCCTGAGCCAAAGGCAGATGCTCAATCGACTGAGCCACCCAGGCGCTTCTTAATACCTGATACTTTTTTTACTTTATTATGTCTTGGATATTTCACCTCATTAACTTTTCCATGTATGTTTTATTCTTGAAGTTAATCATCAATATATTCTTGTTGAGGATCTTTTTATCAATTATGAAAGGTTCTAGTAAAGAAGGTATGCTGTTTGTCATTGTAACTTTTTAAAAAACTTATTTATTTGAGAGAGAGAGACTGTGTAAGCAGGGGGAGGGGCGGAAGGGACAGGAGAGAATCTCAAGCAGACTCCACACTCAGTGCAGAGCCCAGCGCCGGGTTTGATCTCATGACCCTGAGATCATGACCAGAGCTGAAATTGAGTTGGCTGCTTAACCGACTGAGCCATCCAGGCACCCCTATTTATCATTATAACTTAAAAATGAGGCAAGACTAAGAAACTGAGATACAGCACAGGGTCAGAAGCATGAACACATACCAACATAGTAGCGGTATACTGAATTTTCTCTACCCGCTGAGAAGATTGCATGAGCCAATAATACATGTAAGAAACCACTGTAGATTAGAGCACATGGTAAAAACTGTCAAGAAGGAGATAGTTCATGGAGATCAGGACAAGACTGCATTTACAGAGGTTCAGGCAAGGAGCCCAACTTACCCTCCCTCAGGCCCAGCTCATCTTTATGAGGAGCTTGTTCATTTGCTCTCTAAACACCTGCTTCACCTGTTTGTTCCTCAGGGTGTAGATGAAGGGATTGAGCATCGGGGTCACCACGGTGTTGAGCAAGGCCACCACCTTGTTTTTGTCCTCTCCCTCATTACTCTTCCCTGACCGGATGTACATGAAGATGCAGCTGCCATAGAAGAGAGACACAACAATGATGTGGGAGGAGCAGGTAGAGAAGGCTTTCTGCCTCTCCTTGGCTGAGGGGATGCGCAGGATGGTGTGGAGGATGTGGCCGTAGCAGGTGGCTGTCACGGACAGAGTGCCCAGTAGACTGAAGTTGGCCACAATAAAGCCCAGAAGCTCTATCAGACTCGTGTCTGCACATACGAGCTCCAGGAGTGGGAAGTTGTCACAGAAGAAATGATTAATGACATTGGGACCACAGAATGGCTGCTGAAAAGTGATGAAACTTGGAAAGATGATGAGAAGGAATCCTGCCATCCATGAACAAAGAACTAGCTGGACACAGACCCTTTTGCTCATGATGGTGGCATAACGCAAGGGGTTACATATGGCCATATACCTGTCAAAGGACATCACTGCCAGTAGGAAGAACTCTGTGGTGCCCAGGAAGAAATAGAGGAAAAACTGGAGAAAGCAACCTGCTAGGGAAATAGTTTTGTATCCAGTCAGGATGTTGGTCAGCATCTTGGGGAAGATGACTGAGGTGAACCAGATCTCCAGAACAGCAAAGTTGCGGAGGAAGTAGTACATGGGGGTGTGGAGGCGCCTGTCAATGAGGGTGATGCCCACAATGAGGAGATTCCCCAGGAGAGTGAGGAGGTAGGTCAAGAGCAGCCCCAGGAAGATGAGCATCTGGAGCTCACAGGCCTCTGAGAGCCCCAGCAGGACAAACTCAGTGACAGTGCTGTGGTTCCTCATGGCTCCTCTGACGTCTGCTGGGGGTGGCCAATCAGAGGTGTGCAGCATCCGGAGTTGTGACGTTCTGGGGACCTGAGGGCACTTGTTACTGAAAGGAAAGAAGGATTCAGAGCTGAAGGAGTCCTTTGTTTCTTTGATCTATCAGTCCCTTTCTCTGCCTCCTCAGGCTGGTTGTCCAGAATTCTCATTGAGTTAGCATCAAGCCACACATACTTTGACCCAATTTAAATCAATTTTTCTAGGATTCTTTTTTTTAAAAGATTTTAATTATTTATTTGACAGAGCGATAGAGTGATGCATAAGCAGGCAGAAAAGCAGTCAGAGGGAGAAGGAGAAGTAAGCTCCGCGCTGAGCAGAGAGCCTGACAGGGGGCTCGATCCCAGACCTGGCGATCACGACCTGAGCCGAAGGCAGACCCTTAACTGACTGAGCCACCCAGGCACCCCAATTTTCTGGGATTCTTTGGGGAAAGTTTTACCTTTACTAATTTTTTTTCCATTTCTCTTGTTTCTATTAGGAAACTCTGTATTAAACTCCTTTCATTCTTTTCTTTGAGATTAGATGATGTCTTTTCTCATATTCATCCAAATGTTATAAGGAGTGTCTCAAGTATATTAAAATATATCCCTCTGCAATTCCTGTGTCCAGTGGATCACAGACCTTTATAGAAAGCCTTGATGGAATAATTACTCTAGAGCCTGTTACAGAAGGCATTTAAGTTAGAGACGGTGGTTGCACCTGAGCTCCATCATTCACCAACTTGTCTGGGACCGGTTATTTACCTCAACAAAACTGTTTCCTTGGTGGGAACAATAACAGCACATTTATAAAAAGTTCTCCCAGAGCTTAAATGAATGATGCATACCCAACACTTAGCACAAGGCTAGCCACAGAGCAAGCAGTCACATAATGTTAGCTATTTTGTGACTGAAATTCTAGTAGGGCAATAATAGAGGAAATTAGAATAAAATTAGAGAAAAGATACTGGGATTTGGGGCAATATGTATTTAAACAAAACTTAAAAATATGAGGACATTATCAGCTCATTATGAAAAGTTTAGGAACACAGAGAAATGGAATAAAAAGAATCTCATGTAGTTCCATAGAGACACTTTTATGCACATTTTGATTTATTTCTATTGTATTTTTTCCATTCTTATCTAGTGTTTGTTGCTTTACATACCATGCTCATAGATTATGTATTTTGTACCTCTTTCCTTATTGCTATAAGAAATTTTCCATATTACTGTAAGAAATTTTTGTCAAGTTATTACAAACTTTTTGTTATTACACTATTTGGTTGATACTTTTGGAGGGATGCATGTGCTTTGAAACTGATATATAGTGAGGAAGAGAACATATATTTGTAGATGTGGCATCATGCTTAATACTTTGGGATAATATCCTAAATATGATAACAAAGAATGATAATTAATGGTGATATTCAGAATTGTTCATTGGTCAATTTCAAATTTTATTGTTTGTTTTAAATGATTTTTAAATGATTTTTAAAAAATGATTGTTACTTCATTGCTTAATATCATCCTTGGAGATCTGGATAAAGAATGAGGCAACTTTGTCATTGGTTGTTCTTTATAGATTTGACAAGTTAAGGCAAGCTTCTATAGGGAAGAACTGACTCCATCCAAGAAAGAACCAGGACCTAATGTGTTAAGATTGCATCAAAAAATGATAACACACTACATTACAGCTATGTGAAATATGAATTTTTATGAAGAAGGACTGGATGAGAACATTTAAAAATTAACGTAATTGCCAGTAAGGATGGGAGGATTGTGGGTGATTTGTCTTTCCTCTTTTAATTATTGCTTATAAAATAACTTAAGTTCAAACTCACAAGAGAAACCAGCACAGTGAGACCATTTGTGTTAAGAGTTGGGCAGAACATTTCAGCAGAGACAAAGGGGAAACAAACGGCTGTCCATGAAAACAGAAAAAGCTTTAGCGATTCTGTGACTCATCAGCTGAACCTGAGTCAAGATATTGAGAATGATGAAAGAACCAAAGGGGTCAGCTGGGCCATAGCCTGCCAGTGGCCCTGGCAAACAGATAACAGGTGTCTAGGCAGAGCATCCAGAGCAATCAGATTCCCCTTCCCCCATTCTAAAAATTGCACCAATGCAGGTTACCTCACTAGCTAGCAGGTGAGATCCTCAATTGTCTTCACAAGGCACCTGTGATGACCGAGCCTGGTTTTCACAGGAGACTCCTGGCTCTGCAATGTTGCCTGAGGACCACACTTCTTCGGGGATTCACCAGAGATTCAAAGTGGAGGAAGCTCCAGAGCTGTAGCATGGTCTGAAGGTCATGGACATGGACAGGTCCTATCCTCTTTGTACTGCATGTGTCACAAACCTCTATGTTTTCCAACAACCAATCTTCCTTACGAAATGCTCCCTGACTCCTTTGTCACCAACACATCCCCAGACCTCCTCAGAAATGAGCTATCTCTGGGCATTCCCCAGAACTTCTGGGTTCACCAGTTTTTCTGGAAGTTTCTATTGCTTCTGCCCTATCACAGTACCCCTGCTGGACCACTTTCCTGGGGAAATGGATGTAGACACACAATTAATTATTTACCCATCTCTCCTAAACTAAGGCAGACACAGATACCAACTTGTGCAGATTCATATGACTCATCTTCAGTTGGGCTTAAGAGGCTTCTAGCTAATGGTACATGCCTTTCCAGGGTCATGGTGCCCATAGAGGATTCTGGGGTAAACTATTAGTGGCAGACGCCTTGTCTCTGTGGAGCTGGCATTGGGCCGGGACTGTTTGAAGTTCTGTTTGGTCTCCGTGGAGCTCAGAGATATATAAAGTAAATAGCTCAAATTTAACCAATCTAGAGATTCCCACTCTTCTTTTGCAGGATGGAGCTGTGCTTCCCCTGAGATTCATTACCATCAGTGGTAACAGGGACCTAGGAAGGTCCCTTACCTCTAACTTTCTTCAAATTTCAGACTGAGAGTTTACTTTTTTTCTGGCTGAGAAACTCAAAACTCCTAATGATGTTTAATTATAACAAAGAAGTACAGCTATCAAAACATTCAACAAATTTTTGTTGAGTGCTTATTGTGTGGCAAGTAATGTCTAGATACCAGAAATGTATAGGCAGAGCCTTGTGGGGACTAAAGACATGAAACAATCACACAAGTGATTAATTACTATGGTGATGAGTGTCTTGAAGGAGAGCTCATAGGATATCCTGAACTAGACTGAAGGACAAGAGAAGGTGTCCCTGATGGAGGTCTATAAACCTGAGACCTAAAGGATGAGTTGGAATATAGGGGATGAAAACTTCCATTAATTACACACCTACTGTGTGCCATGCACTCTGCTATGCAGTGAGGATGACCGTGAGTGGTGAATGAAAGAAACATGCTCCTAGTCCCCAGGGAACTTACTCTTCATTGGGAGAGTCTTGGTAAGAGGATCTTGGGACAGTCCCCATCTTGGTCTTTGACCCATTCAAGTGAAAACTACTCTGTAATCCCACCTTCTTTCTTTGATCACCACACTACTGCTTAGAATGGATAAAACTGGCTGACATAAATTGACTGCAGTAAGTCGTATGATTTTGGGAGCCAATGATGTGTTTGGAAAGGCAAATGAGTGACTGACTTTCAGCTCTCTGTTTTAAATGGCTGAGTGAATTAATTTGACCAAGGTTTCTCTCTCCTGAGAAGCTGGCTATTCTTGATGTGGTAGGATGGCTGGTGTTGGCGAACCATTCCCTAACCACTTGGACGTTATATAAACTGCTTGTGTAGTCACCTTACCAGGTCCTAAGAGTCAGACTACACCAGTGACCCATAAGAAGGAGGCCCAGACAGCTGGACAGCGTAGGGTAAAGAGTGAACATGGCACACACTGTAACTGCTGGGATCGGCTTATTGAAATTTTATTCCTTCTCTGGCCAGATCAGAAAGGGCTTGGTTTCTAAGCCTTGCAGCTTTTGAATGGTGATCACCCATCAGTGGGCACATACCAGGCATGGTGAGAAATGAAAACATTTACTCCCCTCTGTGACTAGAGTTTCTCCCTTTTCTTCCCTGGAATTCCCTTTTCTTCCCTGACCATGGTTTTATCCTTATTATGTGAATCTTTGTTTCTGGATAAAGGGCTCCTCATCCGAAAGAAAAAGAACCTGAATTACTTTCCTCCAAACTGGGAAATGAGTTTTTTTCTCACATTAACACTCAGAAGAGGAACACATGTTAATAAATATGTACTAACAAGACATTATGAGGACTCTGAAGGCATAGAGTGGGTGTCTGAGGAGAGAAAAGCAGGTGAGACCTGCCTTAGATGGATGGCCAGGAAAGGCATGCTAAGGAAGTATGAATGTAACTCATACTTAAAGGCAGACTCAGGGTTGTCCAGGTGACTGGTCACGAAAGTTTCCAGGCAAAGAGAACAGAGTGTTTCAAGGCCATGATATGGCAAAGAGCTGGTGTTTTTGAAACACAGCAAGAAGGCCAGTGAATCAAGAAGAGGGTAATGGTGTGAGATTTGGCTGGAGCATTGTGCTAGGTTCAAAATTTGCAGAGCCTTGAAGACCTGGCCAGTAAGGAGGATGGTGCATTCCGAGTGCAACTGGAAGCTATTGGAAGGTCTTCAGCAGAGAAGTGACAGGATCTTGTTATGCTTTAAAAAGTCATCACTCTGGGGGATGGGTAGGAAGAAGAAATTGAAGCAGGCAGGAGGAAGAGGAAAAGAGATGAAGGGACTTATTGCAGGGTACGGGAGAGAAATTACATAGGAAAATCTTCATTACTTTTGATGAAGAGTTACTAGATTAGGAGAAAAAATAAGGGCAGGCAAAGGTAGATTGAAAGCATGAGCAAAGAAACTGTGGTCAGAGGATAAAACCTTAAAAATGACCAGGCCTGGCCAGGTAGGCAAAGCACAGAAAGGGCATCCTTGAGGAGGGAGTGGTTGGTGGTCTGGGTAGATTTCAGCCCATTGATATCTGGGAAGTCTATCTGCAGGTGTCAGAAGTTTTTGGCTAGTTGGTAGTTCAGGAATGTGTCTATAGTCCCTGGAGAGGTTGGGGGACAGACTGTCAAGACAGCTAAGGAGAAATCACATCCTCAATGGATGGAAGAATAGGCAGGTCCTCAGGATCAGGACTGAGGCACTGAATATAAGGCCAGGGTCCAATTCCCGGGACAGGGCACAAGAGCCTTTGTTTCAGAAGTCACTGTAAAAGGAGCACCAGGGTGAATGTGGACTACCAGGAAGTGAGACTGAGGCTGAGTCCCATAGAGCTGGCCTGGATCTTTCCAGAATCTCACTGCCCACAGCCAGGATTGTCCCAGAACTTGGAGGGAAGGGTCAAATGAGGAAAGGACAGGTTTTTGCATGAGGGAACCACCGCTGAGACTGCTGAGAGTTGTCACAGTGGGATTCTGCCTTCTACACTTTTGCCTACCTTGTTTTCTCTTAGCCATTGCTCTGCTACCTTAAATTCCATTCCATTCAATTCAGTCAAGATTTATTGAGCACTCACTCACCTTGTGTCAGGTGGCATGGGGAAACCAACAATGGAGAAGACATGGTCCCTGCATCATAAGAGCTCATGATTGAGTCTTTTGCCTAGGTGATTCTGATATAGGTGGATTGCATTGTAGCCTCTTAGAGATTCCATGGAGGGTATGTTTGCTTCTAACCATCCAAATAGAGGACAGATGTGATACAGTCTCTGTGTTTTTGGAGAACTTTTGTAATATTCAGTGGGACATCAAATAGCATACTTACTTGGTGTCACAGACTGGTCTTCATTTTTCTTTCTTTTTTTTTTTTTTTTTTTTTTTTAAAGATTTTATTTATTTGACAGAGAGAGAGATAGCGAGAGCAGGAACACAAGCAGGGGGAGTGGGAGAGGGAGAAGCAGGCTTCCCGCTGAGCAGGGAGCCCGATGCGGGACTCGATCCCGGGACCCCGGGATCATGACCTGAGCCGAAGGCAGACGCTTAACGACTGAGCCACCCAGGCACCCTTCATTTTTCTTTTGATAGGCAGCCTCAGAGATGGCCCCTAGGGTCCCCACCCTCGTGGGGTGTTCACGTCCCTGTGTCATCCCTTCCCCTCTTGTGTGGCTGGAACTAGTGACTAGCTCCTAATGAATAGAATACAGTAAAAGGGATAGGATGTCACTTCTGAGAACATTACAGAGATTCTGTGATTTCCATCTTGCATACCCTCTCTTGCTCTCTTGCTTGTTCTGAGGGCAGCCACCTGCCATGTTGTGAGTTGCCTTTCAGAGAAGCCCCAGTGGTGAGGAACTGATGTCTCTAGGTATCAGTCAGCAAGGACTTGAGGCCTATCAACAGCCACATGAGGGGACTTGGAAGCAGATCTTCTCCAGATGGAGTCTTGAGATGACAGTCTTCCTAGCCTACATGTTGGTTATAACCTCGTGAGAAATCCTGAGCTGGAGGCATCAAGTTGAGTCATGTCCCGATTCCTAACTCAAACACTGTGAGCTAATAAATGCTTGTTGTTTTAAGGTGCTAAGTTTAGGGATAGTATGTTATGCAACAGCAGATAACGAATACAGTTCTCTTCAGGATGCTAGCTTTTACTTTTGAGGTGTCCTGGTGGGGCATTTAACGCATGATACGCTGGGTACAGATATCATACCTCCTGTACTTTTGGTCTTGAGCTCTCTGCTGATGAAAGCTACTTTGAACTTTCTTATACTCTAAATCTTGGGCTTGGTTTACATCATTAATGATTCTCATATAAACTCTTAGAAAGCAGTATTTGCTACTTCCTGGATTTGAATATAGAGACTTCATTGTCCAAGTGGTTAGGGACAAGCTTACAAATACTGACATCACAACTTTCTTCTCAGTTATGACAATCCACTTGTTGGACAGCTTTCTTTGCTATAAACTAAACAATGAGCATGAGAAATGGACAAAGGGACAATTCCAATGCCACTGGATCTGTTGTGAAGAGTTCCTCATCCCAGTCAACATGCTTGTCCCAAATTTGCTGTGCCCACAACAGAGTTGTCTAGGACAGGACCAACTCTGACCATCCAAGGCAGCTTTTCTCCTTATTGCTCTGTTTCTGTGATAACATCTTTCCAATTACCTAGACTCAATACCTGCGGCTCTCCTTTGTGTTTTTTCCTGCAATCATTTTACCTCTTCAGTACCCAAGCCTTAGGAGGTTCTGCCTGTGCAACATCTTTTACATATTTTTTCTTGTTGCATCGCCATGGGTACTACTCAAGGTCATAGCCACATTACCTCTTGTTTGAAGCATTTCTGTTATCTTTTTATTTTAACCTTTTATTATGGAAATTTCAAACATTTACAATAGTAGACAGATTGTACAAGGAATCTCCAAGTACTCACTAGCTAGCTTTGACAATACCAGGTCATGGTCATCCTTGTTTCACCTAGACTACCAGCTACTTTCCCCTTTCCCATATTACTGTGAAGCAAATCCTAGACATCATATCATTTCATCTGTAATTATTTCAGGAAGTTAAAGCCATAGTACTCTTTAAAATGTAAAGACAGCACCATTATTCTTTTAAAAATGAAAAATACAGCAATCAACTAAAAGGTTATTATTTTAATTTGAATTGTCCTGACTATTAATATGGTTGAACATCTTTCCCCTTACTTATTGGCCCTTTGGGTTTGCTTTTCTGTGAGGTATCTATGCATATCCTTTGCTCATTTATCTATTCAGTGGCTTGTCTTTGTATCTTACGAATAATAATCCCTTATTTGTAGTATGCATTTTCCATCTATCCCTTGCTGCATACCCATTCAAACCTGTTCATACAGCTTTTTTTCCTTGACCCTTGGATGGAATTCAGGACAGGTATGATGAATTTTCTGGCCACTCATTATTTTAGAAATCCTCCATTCAGGGGGTGCCTAAGTGGCTCAGTCGTTAAGTGTCTGCCTTTGGCTCAGGTCACGATCCCAGAGTCCTGGGATCGAGCCCCGCATTGGGCTCCCTGTTTGGCGGGAAGCCTGCTTCTCCCTCTCCCACTCCCCCTGCTTGTGTTCTCTCTCTGTCAGGTAAATAAATAAAATCTTAAAAAAAAAAAAAAAAAAAGGAAGTCCTCCATTCATTACAAGTCCAAAGAATGGGGTTATTAAATGGCCCAATCCTATGTAATTGTTAGAATTCTGAACATCATTGAGAGTTAAAAGGTACCGTTCCAACACCTAAGGCCTCTTTCAGGTGGGAAATCTTCAGAGGGAAAGGGTGTGTGCTGTTGGCTGCATCTGCCTTCACTCTGCAAGCCCACTTCTCCCTTACCTGTGTTTTCTACCCCTGCCCTCTTCCAGGGCTATGAGGATGGGGCGGTGGCAAGTGGGGGATGGAGAACCTAGAGGAAATGGAAGGTGGTATGGACAAAGACGGTAGTGCTGGTGATGGTTAGAAGCGGTGGGGTGCTGTATATATTTTGAAAGTATAATTCACAGAATTTGCTGATAGATTGACTATAGGATAGAAGAGAAAGAGGGGGAGTCAAAGATAACATAGCTTTGTTTTGTTCTGAAATCTGTATTTTTCTTAATGTGGTAAAATACGTGGAACATAAATTTACCATTTTAACCATTTTATTTTTTATTTTTTTTTAAAGATTTTATTTATTTATTTGACAGAGAGAGACACAGCGAGAGAGGGAACACAAGCAGGGGGAGTGGGAGAGGGAGAAGCAGGCTTCCCACTCCGATGTGGGGCTCGATCCCAGGACCCCAGGACCATGACCCAAGCCGAAGGCAGACACTTAATGACTGAGCCATCCAGGTGCCCCAATTTCATTCCTTTTTAAGGCAGAACAACATTCCATCGTATCTATATGCCACATTTTGTTGATCCATTCCTTCATCAACAGACATTTGAGTTGTTCCCATATTTTTGACTATTGTGAGTAATGCTGTTATAAACATAGATGTACAAGTATTTGTTTGCGTCCCTGCTTTCAGTCTTTTTGGGTATATACCCAGAAGGGGAATGGCTGGATTGTATAGTAAATCTGTTTATTTTTTAGGAATTCCATGGTGTTTTCCACAGTGGCTGCACCATTTTACATTCCCACCAGCAAAGCACAAGAGCTCTAATTTCTCCACCTTCTTGCCAACACTTGTTATTTTCTGTTTTTAATATTTAAAAAAAAAGAGCCATCTTAATGGGTATGAAGCATAGCTCATTGTGAGTTTGACGTGCATTTCCCTAATGATTAGTGATGTTGCACACCTTTTCATGTGTGTATCGGCCATTTGTAGAATTGGGTTGTTTGTTTTTGTTGTTGAGGACATGGTTTTTGAGATTATACAAAGTATATAATCCCATTTTGAAATCCTTCTATGGTAATTTATCTAATTAAATGTTTTCTATTTCTTTTTAGTTTTTTGATAATTTTCTTTTTCTAGGAAATCATCCATTTCCTCTGGGTTTTCACATTTGTTGTGGAAGAGTCACACATGATTTTTTTCTTACACAAATAATTTTCTACCCTGAATTACAGTTATTTGTGTACTCTCTATCTTCCTTATTAGATTTCAAGTTTTTCAAAGACATAGATTAAATTTTATATCCCAGGCCACATAGTACATTTTCTTGAACTTGACATTTGTGTAATAATTATTTTGGAATGAATAAATACAGTAATTAATTCCATTATTTATTTAATGTTTATTTGCCAATATTATTTTTTCCTTCATGAAAATAGGGAACATTTTAGTAAGAAACATCAATAGGTCAAATTGTGTATTTCACTTTATATAGTATTTACTATAACATTTGGAATACACAATTTATAGCACTTTGAATAGAAATGGTTTTGTTGACAACTGGTGTGAAGTTCAGAAGGAAGAGAGGGAAGGTAGGATGAGAAATGGAGGAAATAAACTAACATTTATCGAAAACTTATGTGCTGGTCACTATTTGGAGCATCTTGCATAGATATCTCATTTGACTTTCATCATACTCTTTTGGAATGGGCGTTGCATTCCCATTTTACAGAGGAGAAAACTGAGGCTCAGAGAAGTAACTAACTAGTAGGTAGAAGAGCCTTTGTCAATAGGAATGAGGAATTTCTATGAATTTTAATACTAAAAAAACAGAAGTAGCTTATATACAAAATAATAAGGAGTCAGCCTTAGGCCTTTGTTGAGTTCTTGCTGATGTGTTACAGTGACAGGAGTACAAGTGTGAAATGAGGGCAGTGCTAACAGGACTGTTCTCTCCTCTGAGGGTGTTGGAGCAACAGACACACAAAACAATTAATTAGTCTGCAAGTACTTACTGAGTATTTATGTGGTCAATGACAATGGGTTGGTGCTTGAGGCTTATGGTGAATTACAGAGCTGCTCCCAAAGAGCTCTTTATATTCTGTTGGGAGGCCAGGCAGACACAGATGGAATGAAGAGAATAATTCAAATCTGATAATTAATAAAAATGCCTTGATGGTCTAGAGAACTCACGACTGGCACCCCAGAGACATGGCATCAGAGAATTTTCTATGTGGGGAAGCCTCAATTTCTTGCAGGGACCTGATATTCCCTTAACTTGTTTGGGAATATTAGCTTTGGCTTCTTAGTTCCATAGCTTTATAAGAAGAGTTTGTTTGCCTGCTCCCTAAACACCTGCTTCACCTGTTTGTTCCTCAGGGTGTAGATGAAGGGATTGAGCATCGGGGTCACCACGGTGTTGAGCAAGGCCACCACCTTGTTTTTGTCCTCTCCCTCATTACCCTTCCCTGACCGGATGTACATGAAGATGCAGCTGCCATAGAAGAGAGACACAACAATGATGTGGGAGGAGCAGGTAGAGAAGGCTTTCTGCCTCTCCTTGGCTGAGGGGATGCGCAGGATGGTGTGGAGGATGTGGCCGTAGCAGGTGGCTGTCACGGACAGAGTGCCCAGTAGACTGAAGTTGGCCACAATAAAGCCCAGAAGCTCTATCAGACTCGTGTCTGCACATACGAGCTCCAGGAGTGGGAAGTTGTCACAGAAGAAATGATTAATGACATTGGGACCACAGAATGGCTGCTGAAAAGTGATGAAACTTGGAAAGATGATGAGAAGGAATCCTGCCATCCATGAACAAAGAACTAGCTGGACACAGACCCTTTTGCTCATGATGGTGGCATAACGCAAGGGGTTACATATGGCCACATACCTGTCAAAGGACATCACTGCCAGTAGGAAGAACTCTGTGGTGCCCAGGAAGAAATAGAGGAAACTTTGTAGGAAACAGCCTGGGAGGGAAATAGTTTTGTATCCAGTCGGGATGTTGGTCAGCATCTTGGGGAAGATGACTGAGGTGAACCAGATCTCCAGAACAGCAAAGTTGCGGAGGAAGTAGTACATGGGGGTGTGGAGGCGCCTGTCAATGAGGGTGATGCCCACAATGAGGAGATTCCCCAGGAGAGTGAGGAGGTAGGTCAAGAGCAGCCCCAGGAAGATGAGCACCTGGAGCTCACAGGCCTCTGAGAGCCCCAGCAGGACAAACTCAGTGACAGTGCTGTGGTTCCTCATGGCTCCTCTGACGTCTGCTGGGAGTGGCCAATCAGAGGTGTGCAGCATCCGGAGTTGTGACGTTCTGAGGACCTGAGGGCACTTGGAACTGAAAGGAAACAGGGATGAGTGTTCCATTTTGAGCTGAAGGAGTCCTTTATTTCTGTGAGGGAGGTATCTTCCTCCTACTCACTATTCAGGCTTGTTTTGTAGATACCCTGGGGATTTCTGTCTCATGTTTGGTCCCAGGCATCTTTGTGTTGGAGGAGAAAATGGTGGTTTTCAGGGTGGTGTAAGTAAGGCCCCAAAGCAAAAATTGTCCTTGCTTACTTTTTTAACCAAACTTTTATTCTTGATACTGAACAAATCCCTTTACCCCTAACATTATAATCTGTTTTCAATGCTTTTTATTCTTATATTTAGTCCAATAGTGGATCTTTGCACACAAGCGGTTCATATTTGAGGGTGGTAAACTTTTTGCTTAACTTAGCCATTTACTGCACAGATCCATATGCTCGGGTAAACTGATTTAGAATGTACAGAAACTCTATTGCTTTTCAAGATTACCTGAAAATGTGATGCCTTTCACTAGTGTTTAGATTAATAAGAGAGAGAGAGAGAGAATCTATGAGAGAAAAGCACAACTCTTACAAATAAAAAAAGAATAAGTTAAATAATGTGTTCATAAATAAAAATTCCTAAGAGGGGGTTTGATAGTCAAGGTTCTTAAGGATCTGTTCTCAAATGGTATATCCATGTTCTTCTCTCATAACATTTTCTCGTGGGCTCTAGATACAGTAGACTCTTTACAATACCTTAATTCTATTTTATGCACCTGTGCTTCTGCATGTGACATTCTTTCAGTGTGGAATTATCAGCCTTTCAAGTCCTATTTATCCTTTAAGTCTCTACTCAAAAAGTGCTATCACTTTTATGAAACCTTTTCTGAATGAATGATTCTTTCCTCTGTATCCCTCATAGTTTTATTATATCTTGTTTGATTTTTATTGGATTTTATAGCTGTTTTTCATTTGTTGCTCACTAAGTCAAAAATTTCTTTTTTTTTTTAAAAAAGATTTTATTTACTTATTTGACACCGAAAGAGAAACAGCAAGAGAGGAAACACAAGCAGAGGGAGTGGGAGTGGGAGAAACAGGCTTCCCGCTGAGCAGGGAGCCCGATGCGGGGCTAGATCCCAGGACCCTGCGACCATGACCCAAGCGGAAAGCAGACGCCCAACGACTGAGCCACCCAGGTGCCCCAGAGTCAAAAAAGTTCTTTACTAATTTGTATTTTATACAGCCCTCAGAACAAGTTTCCTGATGGGACGCATGGGTGGCTCAGTCGTTAAGCGTCTGCCTTCGGCTTAGATCATGATCTCAGGGTCCTGGGATCGAGCCCTTCATCGGGCTCCCTGCTTGGCGGGAAGCCTGCTTCTCCCTCTCCCCCTCCCCCTGCTTGTGTTCCCTCTCTTGCTGTCTCTCTCTCTGTCAAATAAATAAATAAAACCTTAAAAAAAAGGACAAGTTTTCTGAAATAATCAGCTTCAATAAACATTTACTGAATGAGTGAATAACACCTCAAACACCTGAGAGATGGCTGTGGTGGTGTTTGACACAGAAGAGGTTGAGGACATGTCATTTACGTCGTACTTCCTAGGGGCCAGCAACCTTGCAGAGTCATATGCCAAGTAGTCTTAAATTGGCCCATGTGAAGAGAGTTTGCTTTTCCTCATGAGAAGATGGAGGTGTGTCCCCACAAACACTCTCTAAGGGGACATTTTCCATCTTTGAAATCGTCTGGATTTTGAGCTGGTAAGTAGAGTTCTGGTTGGGTCTGCTAAAGGGCTCCCAGCAGCAAAACCCACCAAACCTTAAAAATGTCTCTCTTTAAAAGTCACCATCCCGGGGATGCCTGGATGGTTCAGTCAGTTAAGCGTCTGCCTTCAGCTCAGGTCATGATCCCAGCGTCCTGGGATCGAGTCCCACATCGGGCTCCCTGCTCAGCTCAGTGGGGAGTCTGCTTCTCCCTCTGCCTGCCGCTCCCCCTGGTTGTGCTCTCTCTCTCTCTCTGACAAATAAATGAATAAAATCTTTAAAGAAAAAAATAAAAAATAGAAGTCAGCATTCCCTAGGGGTGCTTGGCTGGCTCAGTCTGTAGAGCATGATTTCAGGGTTGTAGGTTTGAGCCCCATGTTGGGTGTAGAGATTACTTAAAAATAAAAATCTTAAAAAAAAAGTCAGCATTCCTGGAAGTTTCCTTCCTTAAACATTATCAACGACAATGAATCATGGAACACTACATCAAAAACTAATGATGTACTGTATGGTGACTAACATAACATAAAAAAAAAACCCAAAACATTATCAACTACAACCTTAATCATCTTGCAGGGCTGTAGCAAGAATTATTTGCCAGTCACTGGAGAATAAGATTGCGACCCATGTTAGGTACTTGGAATGAAGGAAATGCTAGGGGATACTAGTAGAGAGGATGAACTGGTAAACTGTATACACTTTCCTTTTTTTATGGTTTTATCTTCTTTTTAGCACAGGCCACACCATTCATTCTACAAACTACCACCATATCTAACATTTGTTCACAGTTTTTAACACAAAATAGTTGATCAGCCTCTGGGATATAACGAGGGCTATTCCCCAGTGTTATTCCTAGGCTTAACATTGTTTAGATTCTCAGCCATTTGAAAAAGAGGGTTTTGAGGAGCCTCGGTGGCTCAGTTGGTTAAGTGTTCGACTCTCGATCTCAGGGTTGTGCGTTCAAGCCCCGAGTTGGGCTCCACGCTGGACGTGGAGCCTACTTTAAAAAAAGAGAGAGAGAGAGGTCTCTGAGGTTCAAAGGTGAACCCAGTAGCTACGAAACTTACCCAGCTGTTCTGGAACAGAAGCAGGATCCAACATAAATGTGATACCCAGAAGCAGGATCCAATATGAATGTGATACCCGGAAATACCATCAGGAGCTAACAGAATGAAAGCTTTTTAGGAGAAGTCCTGGTGGGACACAATGGAAGAAAGATGGAATAGAGACTAAGATGAGGAAGAGTTGGATGTGAGTGGGAGGGGAGATCAAAGCCCTGGCTTTATACTGAATCATAATCTTAGCACAGACAAACCATGAAAACACCTTGTGACCAGCCCAAGGATATAGCACATAGATAGTGTTGCTGATAATCTTCTGGCTTTTTTCCTATTTCAAACCAGAAGTCAACATCTGGGGTGGGGGGGTGGGGAGTCCAGATACAAAGGGAAACAGGCCACTTCCTGAATCCCAGGCATTTCCCCTTTTATCCTATATGCTTGATGAATGAAGGGGAGACTTGCCTGGCAGCCCATGAGCCTGAACATGCCTCACCATCTACCTAGACCATTCACTGCTTTAAGAGTCAGTTATGCAGTGCCCAGTGGGGAAGTCTGTGGATGCCCTGGAGGTTTGTCCTGCTATGCTGGAATTGCATTGTCTCTGGACAGTTCTGGTTCATTTAGAAGGAGGGTGAGATCCTCTCCTTCTAAGGAAAAGCATTGAAAGTTTCACCCAGACTCAATAATGTCCAGAGCTTTGGGTTTTCCAAGGGCCAGTTACACAGTGTACAAGGTGGGACAGGCAAAATTCCTCAATGCAAGTGAGCAACTGAATGAATAAGGATTGGTTTACCTAGCTTTCACCTGGATGGTGCAGCTAAAGTTACACCATGTGTGTGTTCGATGTGCCAATCTTATAAAGGAATATAAGAACAAAATGCACGGAATAGGAGGGTTGAAGAAGCCACTCTGCAGTGCCAAGGTGACTACCCCACAGGTCCAGGTCAGGTGTCTAGTAGCCCTCTGGGGAAGTCCCAATCAGGCCATGCCAAGTACACTACTCACAGGATTGCAGAAGATACCTGGTTCTCATGGGTATTTCTTGAGGTTGCAATATTGTCTATGACTCTAAATGTAGATCTTATGCTGTTAGTGTGAGATCTTCATCTCTCATGAATTTGATGGCATTCTCTAAGAACACCTATCTTTCCCCAAAGCATCTCGAATGGTCAGCCGGCATTCCCTGGGTAGGAGAATGGTTTCCTTGAACTTTGTCTGCTTTCGGGTCACAGGATCTGCTGAGCACAGAATGTTGAAATCTTCCATTTTCAGCAAGCTCATCCTGGGGGAAGCCTTGGAAAAATATAGTTATCATTTGGTGCATTCCTCCTTCATCCTCCTCTTGGACTAATGGGGGTGACTTTGACTGACAGAGACTTTTATTACATCTTCACATTGGCTCAGTCTCTATGAGATGATATTTCTTCTGTGGACAATGGGGCTCTAGGGGCGAGTGGGTGAGCTATTCCTGGAACAAACACATCTCTTTGTGGAGGTGACATCAGGGTTGAGAGATTTGGGTTGCATCTTTGTTTTCCTAAGGGATATACTCTTCTCCAAAGTTTGATGGGGTTTGGGATCCCCAGATAATTAGTATAATGAGCCTCCCTCAGGTTCTTCCCAACTCTCTTGGCTGTTACTTACCACAACTTTGCAAACAAAAGTTTCTGTTGTTTGTTCAGATCAAGAATAACAGTCATTTGGGGCGCCTGGGTGGCTCAGATGGTTAAGCGTCTGCCTTCGGCTCAGGTCATGATCCCAGGGTTCTGGGATCGAGTCCCACATCGGGCTCCCTGCTAGGTGGGGAGCCTGCTTCTCCCTCTGCCTCTGCCTCTCTCTCTCTCTCTGACTTTCATGAATAAATAAATAAAACATTAAAAAAAAAAGAATAACAGTCATTTTTAGTTAAAGTAATATATCTAATAATGCCTCTGAAATTGGGGGCTCCTGTCTAATATGAGGCAGTCCTATTGTTACAGGGATGTAAGGAGCCAACAAAAGTAATACAAAACCTTGGTTAATCCTATCCTGACTCCTACCTTACAGGGGCTGGGAGATGGTGAAGGTGGGGTCCTGGAGGGCAGCGGAGGAACAACAGGGAAGGAAATGAAAAAGTTAGGATTTAAAAATTTTCCCAGGTTTATTGAGGTATAATTGACAAAAAAAATGGTATCTATTTAAAGTGTACAATGTGATGATTTGATATACCATACAGTGTGAAATGATTACTATAGTAAGGTTAATTAACATGTCCTCACCTCAAAGAATTACCATTGGTGTGTGTGTTGATAACACTTAAAATTTTACCACTTTGCGGGGAGCCTGGATGGCTCAGTCAGTTAAGAGTCTGCCTTCTGCTCAGGTCGCCGAGTTGGGCTCCCTGCTCAGCAGGGAGTCTGCTTCTCCCTCTCCCTCTGCTCCGCAGCACCCCCTGTGCTCTCGCTCTCTCTCGCTTGCTCATTCTCTCAAATAAATAAAATCTTAAATTTTTTTTACCACATTGTAATACACAAGTGTATCAAATCAGCATGTTGTACATCTTAAACTTGCACAATGTCGTATGTCAGTTATATTTCAATAAAAATATAAAACTTTTCAATTTGGGGAAAGATGATTTATTCTCTTAGCAAATTTCAAGTGTACAATATAGTATTATTAACTACAGGCACCATGCTGTACCTTACAATGACTAAGTACAGAACTTATTCATCTTATGGTTAGAAGTTTGTACTCTTTGACCAACATCTCCCCATTTCCTCCACTCTCCAGTCCCTGGCAACCACCATTCTGCTCTCTGTTTCTATGAGTTTGACTTTTTATTTGTTTTTTTGTTTAGATTCCACATATAAACGATATCATATAGTATTTGTCTTTGTCTGGCTTATTTCATTTAGCATAATGCCCTCCAGTTTCATCCATGTTGTCGCAAATGGCAGGATTTCCTTCTTTTTTATGGTTGAATTATATTCCATCGTTTACATATATACACCACAACTTCTTTATCCATTCATCGAATGACAGACCCTTAGGTTGTTTCCATATCTTAGGTATTGTGAGTAATGCTACAATGAACGTGGGAGTGCGACATTCCTTTGAGACACTGATTTTATTTCCTTTGGTTGTATACCCCAAAGTGGGGCTGCTGGATCGTATGGTAGTTATAGTCTGAATTTTTAAAGGAACCTCCATACTCTTTTCTGTAATGGCTTTACCAGTTTCCATTCCCACCAACAGTGTACAGGGTTCCCTTTTCTTAACATCCTCATCAACACTTGTTATTTCTTGTCTTTTCTCTAACAGCCATTCTAATAGGTGTGAAGTGATATCTCATTATGATTTTGATTTGCGTTTTCCTGATGATTAATGATGTTGAACACCTTTCTATATACCTGTCATCTAATTGCATAGAATAGCTGGAAATAGACCTGGAAAAAATGTCTATTCAGGCTCTTTGCCCATTTTTTAATGCACTTATTTGATTTCTTGCTATTGAGTTGATTTTTCATGAGCCCAGGTATCTTTCTTGAACTTCAGCATGTTCTATCCAACTATTAACTGAAGATCTCTACATGGATGTCTTAAGGCCAATGTGTTAAAAGCAACTGGAGGAATATACCAGCGGCCGACAAAAGTGATACTTGTTGCAGGTGGTCGTTTGGGGTGGATGGTGATAGGGTTGACAATATGATTGATAACCATGTATCTTTTTATATATTAAAAAATTTGAACCAACTGAATTTTTAAAAATAAAATGATTGGTGAGTGAAAAAATGTGAATGTATTATCTCCCTTTCTCCCCCAATCTACTTCTGCCCAAACTTGCCCTTCTCGTGTATTCCTATTGATTTGAAATGGTATCATCATTTACTTAGTCACCCAACCCAGAATTTGGGGCATTATACTAGACTCTGTTCTCTCCATTACCCTCTTAACCCATCGTGTGTAATTTTGCCCCCAGCATATCTTGTGAATGAATTTCCTCTTTTTTCATTCCTACTGCCATTGCCTTTGTTGGGGCTCTTTTATCGGGATTTTAACATCCTTCTCACTTGAGTTCTCCGCTAGAGTGATCTTTTATTTTTTTAAAATTTATTTATTTTTTTATTATTTTTTAAAGCTTTTATTTATTTATTTGACAGAGAGAGACAGCGAAAGCAGGAACACAAGCAGGGGGAGTGGGAGAGGGAGAAGCAGGATTCCCGCAGAGCAGGGACCCCGATGTGGGGCTCGATCCCAGGACTCTGGGATCATGACCTGAGCCGAAGGCAGACGCTTAACGGCTGAGCCACCCAGGTGCCCCTAGAGTGATATTTTAAAAACGCAAAGGAGATTATAATATTTTCCAGCTTAAAATCATTTGCTGTCTCCAGATAACCTTCAGAATCAAATGTAAGCTTCCCAGTACAGCATCCTTTTGGTCTTGGGCCTACCTACTGCTCTCATTTTCTTCTCCCATTCTTCTTACATCACTTAATCTCTAAGCAAACTGGCTGTCCCTCTTGAAAGTATCCTGTTCTCTCTGGCCTCTGTGCCTTTGTATATGATGCTCTTCCTACTTGAAATGCCTTCCCAACCTTGGCAAAAATCAGATCCAGTTTTCCATGGGAAAACTTTTCTGAATAGTTCCCCTCTTCCCCATGCCCAGCCACATTCCTCTCATCTAGAAATATAAACTCCGATATTGCACAAAATGCAGTATTATCACTGTTGGATTTTTCCTCTGTATCACACTACTAACTGTGTGACCTTGGACAAATCCTGATACCAGGCACTGAATTGTACTTTTTTCCTTGTATATCCAGGATCTGGCTCAGTACCCATGGAGAAATATCCCATTTTTCAAATCTTATCTATTATGTTTTATGTGTATTTCTTATCCCTCCTAGCTATCTTATTCCTCCCATTTGGGTTAGGAGACTGGGAAAGAAATGTTATTGCAGAAGGCAGAGTAAAGCCATTTCAAATTTAGGACTCAGGGCCTAGAAAAAGCCTGATGAGTCAGTGCATGGCTTCTCACTTCGTGAGATTCTGCATCACAGGGGAGAGAGGAGACTGTTGGTGAAGAAAGGATAGCTCAGAGCTGGCTGGTCTGTGGGAAGGGACATTGTACTCTGCCCTCCCAACCCCAGACTGAGTCCAAGAGGGGAGATGGCAGGACCCCATATAGGGTTGTGAGTCTGCGAACAGAGAGCACTTGTGACTTGCTTTCTGGGAAGGGTTTGGGGCAGTGGTAATACCACAGAGAAGAGGCTGCAAAAGGTTTCTAGGAAGGTGGGACTTTCTAGAGCATCAAAAAGTTTTATACATTCAGAGATGTACAGAAATAGAGTAATAATGTCAGTGAGCCCGAGGGAGAGCTGCTCAACCCTCAAGGGCATCACGGGTGGGAATGAGGAGATGTGTCAGCTATCTGTGGATTGGTGACCTGGGGCAGGATGGGAGGGTCCAGAGGACAGATGGGCATGGGGCTGGATGCTTCCTTGCCTCCTCTTGTCCTCCTCAAAACTCAGACACAACACTGAAGCATGCTTGTGGGAGAACCCAGAATTGACTGAGATTTAATTTCCACTATCAGGTTAATGGGGCATCTAGGGAAATTAAGCTGAGTTTTAAAAATTAAATTTGGTGTACTCATGAGTTTGCAAACTGAGATTAATATTTGCTTTACCTGGCATCAGACAGTGTTATAAATCAGTTAATTAAGTATGTATGTAAAATGTACAAAGGAGTAGAAGTACATATATCAAATTGCTCTAAGTAAACTTTGCAATCTAAATAGATTCTTTCTCAATAAAAATGTGGCAGAGTTCCTCTGCTCTAGGGGCTAGTGACTCTTGGTCTATTAACTATGTGGTAGAGTGAAAAGATCGTTGACCTTAGAGTCAGGTAAACATGGATGTAGATACCAGTTCTGCAGTCTGCTAGCGGGTGACACTTATTCTCTGAGTCTCATTTTCCTCATAGGAAATAGGTACTCAATACACATTAGTTTCCTTCCTTTTCTTTCTTTTTTTTTTAAAGATTTATTTATTTATCTTAGAGAGGGTGGGGTGGAGGGAGAGGGGGAGAGAGAGAGAATCCCAAGCAGACTCTCCACTGAGCATGGAGCCCAGCAAATAAGTTGATCATTTTTGTTTTAAATTCGTCTATTTTTTATATCTATAACTCCTGAATAATACATTTAACTGCTATTTTTTTATTTATCTACTTTAAGCAACATTATTTATTTCCTTCTGTGAAAGGTGAATAGTTTTGTTCACTTACAGTAACCCCCTCTCTTCTCAAATGTCTCCTCACAATTTTATTCTTAGTTTTAGTTCTTCTATACTTTTATATCTTTAAGTGACATAAATCTCTATTTTTTGACTCATTGTCTCTGGACAGCATTTCTAGGCTTTCCAGGGAGAGGAAGAAATCTTTATCCTCCCTTTTTTCCACCTCTCCAAGATCCCCTCGATGATGAGCTTTAGTGGTATTTTATTGAGACTTCCTTTGTGATTTTACCAGGGATCAATTTTTGTAAATGATCGATGTGTGTTTTTGTAAATGATCGATGTGTGTTTAAAGGAATATACATTCTCTAACTTTTGGATACAAAGTTTTAAATTCAATTTTTTACAGCCTACCCAGTATTTTATCTGATTGATATGTCAGTTTCTGAGAGATGTGTTAAAATCTCCTCTTGAGATTGTGACTTATCAGTTACTCCTTGCAGTTCAGTCACTTTTTTTTCTTTATGTCTTTTAGGCTATGTCAATAGATGTGTACGGGTCCAGTATTGTTTTATCTTCCTTCCTTTTATTGTATATAACAACCTTCTTCATCCTTCATAATGCTTTTCTTTCTTTTCTTTTTTGCCTTAAAGCCTACTTAGTCTGATATTGAAATAGCAATATCAGCTTTTTTCTGGTATATCTTTTCCCATCCCTTTATTTTATAGAACTTTTTGTGTTACTACGTATTAGATGTGTTTCCTTAAATAGCTTATAGCTGATTTGTTTTGTATGAGTGTCTGTCTTGGGGATCTCTGTCTTTTAACCAGGGGGTTTAATCTGTTATATTTATAGTGATTATTTATGTACTTGGATCTATTTCTATTAAACTGTTTTTTAAAAAGTTTCTTTATTTTTTAAAGTAATCTCTACACCTAATATGGGGCTCGAATGGAGGACTCTGAGATCAAGAGTGGCATGCTCTTCTGATTGAGCCAGCTAGGCACCCCTCTATTAAAATGTTTTGTACTTTACATTTACCATGCTTTCTCTCCCCCCCCCCCATATTTTCTTCCTCCCTTTCTTGTCTTCTATTGGATTGACCCAGTTTTCTTTGTTGTTCATCTCTGACCCTTATTTTTCCATTGTTATCTTGGAAGTTATACATTTTATTTCTGTGCTTTGACAGTTACCTTACATTTTTTTTTAAAAAGATTTTATTTATTTATTTGACAGAGAGAGACACAGCGAGAGAGGGAACACAAGCAGGGGGAGTGGGAGAGGGAGACGCAGGCTTCCCCCCAAGCAGGGAGCCCGATGTGGGGCTCAATTCCAGGACCCTGGGATCATGACCTGAGCCGAAGGCAGACGCTTAATGACTGAGCCACCCAGGTGCCCCAGTTACCTTACATTTTTAACATGCACTTTTTGCTTAACAAAATCCTAAGGTAATCAATACCCTTCTTTTTTTTCTGAACAATACAAACAATACAAGAACATTAACAAAGACTAACCCTTCCCGTATCTTCCATGTCACTATCAACCCCCTTCCATCTTTCATGTCATTTTGCTTTAAATAATATCTACCAAATCAGTCATAATAATTATTGCTTTTTATAGTTAATATTTATTAGATTTACCCATGTTTTTACCAAATTGTTTGCTTACCATGACTTCTTGCATCTCTTGCTTTACTTCTAGATTCAATTTTCTTCTTTCAGAAGTAAATCCTTTAGCTGATCTTTCAGCAAGGATTTGAAAGTGATAAACTCTCAGTCTTGATATGAAGATACTTTTACTTCACTCTTGAATGAATATTTTGCTAGATATAGAGTCAAAATTTGGCAGTTATTTTCTCTTGGCTTTTAAAAAAAATTTTATTTAAATTCAATTTAATTAACATATACTGTATTATTAGTTTCAGAGGTAGAATTTAGTGATTCATCAGTTGCATACAACACTCAGTGCTCATTACTTCAAGTGCCCTCCTTAATGCCCATCACCCAGTTACCTTACCCCCCACCCACCTCCTGTCCAGCAACCCTCAGTTTGGTCCCTATAGTTAAGAGTCTCTTATGGTTTCCCTCTCTGTTTTTGTCTTATTTTATTTTCCCTTCCCTTCCCCTAGCTGTTGGCTTTTTGAGTCATTATTTTCATTGTTTCTCAGTGTCTCAGTTGTTGAGATTTCTGCTCTCTGTTAAATTAGTATCCTTTTACCTTTTATCTCCAGTGCCTCTTATTTTTTTTTTTTTTTAAGATTTTATTCATTTATTTGACAGAGAGAGACACAGTGAGAGAGGGAACACAAGCAGGGGGAGTGGGAGAGGGAGAAGCAGGCTCCCCACTGAGCAGGGAGCCCAATGCAAAGCTCGATCCCAGGACCCTGGAATCATGACCTGAGCCGAAGGCAGACGCCTAACGACTGAGCCACCCAGGCACCCTCCAGTGCCTCTTCTTCTTCTTCTTCTTTTGTTAAAATAATGAATGTGTTTTTATTTCTCTCCTAATTTTTAAAATGTGAACATTCTGTAATTCAGTCACGGGGGGCCTTTACTTCCAGGTGACTTCTTCATTGGGTCTCAATTCCCTTTTAAACAACAAACTCTTGTTCCGGAAGGCAGTCAGCTTTTCATCATTCTTTCCGTCTAGATAACATCCAAGGACAAACCCCATGGGCACAAGTATATGTACCCAGTGGTCACAAACAATCTGAATTACGTTCATCCTGAGTGCTGCGGCCTTGATGCCAAAAATGACCCCACGACCAAGGGCAGCGACCCAGTGCCTCTTATTTTTAATGACCTGTAGTTTTACTGTGACAGGCCTAGGGAGGATTTATTTTTATTTATACTGCTTGGGATCCAGTGTGCTTTTACAAAAAATAAAATAGAAATTTATTAGTTATCATGTTTTTAAAAAGTTTATGTTCTTTATCTAAGTTATACATATGCATATTTTTAAAAAGTTACAAGGTCCTATAAGACTTATTATGAAAAACGGTGGTCTCCATTACCCACAGTGAATCCTGGTTTCCCCTTTCCCAGTGGCAACCACTTTTATCTCTTTTAGAATTTGCCTTGGGATGCCTGGGTGGCTCAGTCGGTTAAGCGTCTGCCTTTGGCTCAGGTTGTGATCCCAGGGTCCTGGGATCGAGTCCCGCATCGGGCTCCCTGCTTGGCGGGAAGCCTGCTTCTCCCGCTCCCACTCCCCCTGCTTGTGTTCCCTTTCTCGCTGTGTCTCTCTCTGTCAAATAAATAAAATCTTTTTTAAAAAAAGAATTTGCCTCCATGTCTCCAAATAATATGCTTGTATGCTACTTCTTGGGTTTTGGTGTTACACATTATCTGTTGACTTCCTATTATGGAAGATGAGAATTTCACTCTTTCTTTCCCCTACCCCACCACACATATGTGCTCCTCCCATCCCCCGCCCTTCCATATATTTATATTGTAATTTCAGTTCAATTAATATTTGGTGTTTACATTATTGTTGCATATGTTATTTACAGTCATTTCCCGTACTTCCTTTATCAGTTTCATTATCTTGAATAAGTCCCTCCCAGAGCCTTATGACCTGTTTCAATCTCAACTGATTGCCTATCCCTCTATATCTGGTTTATACCTATCACCATCACCTGAGGATCTCCCCCACCTATTACCCTGTGGATTCACTAAATCTGATCCCTGTCTCCCATGACTTCATGTTTCTTGGAGCTTATCATCCAATAGCTTCTTGAGTACATGAAATGTAACCTTTTTTGAGAATTTGTGTGAAAATACCTTTCCCTGACACTAGATTGATAATTTGTCTGCATATAAGATTCTAGGTTGGTTTAGTTCCTGCCAAGATGATGAAGTAACACAACTACAGTCTCCATCCCTCAAGATTAAAAACAGAGGAACCAGAGAGGGAAATTACAAAGACATGAAAAAACCATGAGAAAATCCTGGGTTTCTGGAGATAAAGGGTGAGGGCTGTTTTCCTGTGTGTGTGTGTGTGTGTGTGTGTGGTCTTTTGCTGTGGTCCCCTTTTCTAGTTGCCATTCTCCTGGGTAGGATCCCACTCTCTTTGTCTGTTTGAAGCCTGAGAAATATATCCTTTCCCATCAAACAGTGAGTGTGCAGGATGCCCCATGGCTGCACACCACCCCCACCACTCAGCTTTGTCATCTCTTTCAAATCTCATTTCTGTTAAACACAGGGCATATAAGCAAGTTCATTGCCTGAGCAGAACTGACAAAAAATAAAAAAGAATAAAACGCATTCTCTAAGGCATCTCTCATATGGTTTCAGTGAGAGCTTTTACCCCCCTCCAAAGACCTGCAATCTGTTCTTTCTCAGTACTTTCCTGTATAGACCTGTGTATGTGTGCATGTGTGTGGCTGGGGTGACGGTTGGTGGTGAGACTGGTGAGACTGGTCTGCTCTTGTGCATTCCAGTAAGCCCCAGGAGAAAGCTGAAGGGGCCCTATTACTGGCTTCTTGAACTTAGAATATGGGATATTTAGGAAATTTTGTAGTCAGCTTTTTTTTTCCCCCCACAATTCTGAGACAATAGGAAAGATTTCACTGGACATCCTATTACACAACTAATAATAATCTATTATAAACTAATCTAAGCCAAAAGATTATTCAAAGACTATATATTAGTCACCTATTGCTGCATAACAACCCAAAACTTAGTATCTTCAAACAAATGCATCTCACAGTTTCTGTAGTCAGAAATTCAGGAGTGGCTTAACTGGATGGTTCTGGGTCAGGGTGTTTTATGAGGTTGCAGTCAAGATGTTGGCTGTGGCTACCATCATCTGGAAGCCTGACTGGGGCTGGAGGATGTGCTTCCAAGAAGGCTCACTCACATGCCTGGCAAGATGGTGTTGGATGTTGGCAAGTAGCCTCAGTTCCTCTTCAGGGAGGGCTCAGGGCAACTACTTACTCAGCGTGAGTAGTCCAAGAGAGAGCAAGGCAGGAGTTGTAATGACTTTCATGACCTAGCCTCGAAAGTTATATATCATCACTTCTGCAATATTCTATTAATTACAAGGGCAAGCTGTATTCAGTATGGTAGGGGACCGCACAAGGGCATGGATACCAGAGGCAAGAAGCACTGGGGGCCATCTGGAGGCTGGCTACCACAAGGTACCAGATAGCTTCTGGATCTCAAGGGAAAGAGGTGAACTTAGTTTCACAAAAGGCCTAAAAACTGGACTCTAGGGGTATAAAAAACCGGCTTGCCTTTCTGCTTTTTTCCTCTCTGTCTCTACATCTCTGTCTCTCTCTCTCTGTCTTTCTCTCTCCCTCTCTCCATTGATTTCCTGGTCCATTGTCTCAGCATCTGCTTTTTCTTTCCTGTATGTGAACTGGTTTTCGCTGCCTTGGCTGCATCTCAGCAAACATGGCTGCCCCCAATGGCAGCCTCATTCTCTGAGTTTTCAATCCATGTAATGAAGTGAACAGCACGGAATAACTAGAATCAATGAATCCCAATTTCAAATTCTCAGGCGAGAGCATCTGTTGTCTATCCTGGCTAGATTAACTGGGGGAAGGAGGTCAAGAGGAATAAAATAAAGACATGATCACAGCTTCCCAAAGAATGGCGGATGGATGTGGACTGGCAAACACATCTAGTATCTCTCTCTCTCTTTTTTAATTTTATTTATTTATTTGACAGAGAGAGAGACAGTGAGAGAGAGGGAACACAAGTAGGGGGAGTGGAGAGGGAGAAGCAGGCTTCCCGCTGAGCAGGGAGCCCGACGTGGGGCTCGATCCCAGAACACTGGGATCGTGACCTGAGCTGAAGGGAGACGCTTAACGACTGAGCCACACAGGTGCCCCACATCTAGTATCTTTTGTTGTGATCATAGACCACAGTTATATCTTCTTAGAAGAACAAAACTGAATTGCATCATAGTAAACACCTTCAAGGATTCAGCTCTTACCAGGGCTACTTTACTATAAAGTACTTAAAATCATGTGTGAAAGGTAGGTCTTTCACACAAGATTTTAAAAACTCCACAGAAACTTAGGATTTCACTCATTGCTCAGTTATGTTTTGCGTAAATTCTATTTTTCAAACCAACTTCTATAAAATTTGTTTTGTGTTTATCTCTAAAATTCTCCAAGATATTAGTCATATATTTCATGCTTTGAGAACATTCTGAAAGAGTTGACCTCTGAAATGTCAACAGCCTGCTAGAAGTAATTTTAGAGAGAGAGAAATGTTAAGTCGTCTCCTGGGAATATCTCTTATTAGGACACTTGCCTGCTGTAGGTTGGGGCATTCTACCTTGCTGTAACATCATAATTTGTAAGAGGTTTTCAATTTTGGTTAACAGATCGATAGATGGAACAGAGAAAACCACTTAATGACAAAACATAGGAAAATAGACTGCTTTCACTTCAATGAAGTCCCAGTTTTCCTTTCACAGTGTGTTCTGCTGCTGGGTATGTTGAAATAAACATGTGACTTGAGAAGGTTATCTTCTGCATAGTACAAAAATTATTATTCTGACATTTGGCAGCAGGATAAAATGATGGTTAAGACCTGGAGTTAAATCACTCTGTAAGCCTCAATTTCCTCATTTGCAAATGGGGTGTTCTGGTTACAGTTGCTATATATAGCAAACCACCCTAAACTTAGTGGGGTAAAACATGGGTCAGGGTGTCAGAAAGGGCATGGCTGGGAAATTCTCACTTCGAGGGTCTCTCATGCATTTGCAGTCAGATACCAACTGAAACTGCAGTCATCTGAAGGCTCCATGAGGCTGGACATCCAAGACGGCCCCCTCCCATGGCTGGCAATGAAGGCTGGCACTACTGATTAGGAATACCTACACATGGCCCCACCAGCGTAGCACGATGGCCTACCTGGAGTAGGATTTCTTAAGTTGTGTCTGGTTTCACCCAGAACGAACAGCCCAAAAGAGCTTGATGGACGTTGCAAAGCCTTTGCTGACCTAGCCTTGGAAGTTATATGACCTAATTCTGCCATACTCAATAGTTCAAATCCTGCCCTGGTTCAAAGAGAGGGTACCTAGGGCCCAAACTGTTGATGGGAAGATTGGCAAGATTACACTGTAGAAAAGCATTTGAGATGGGAGATACTGTTGTAGCCATATTTAGAAAATATAATCTGCTGCACATAGATAATAATAATCGCTACTTCATAAGGTTTTGTGAGTATTGAATGAAAAGAATACGTAATATAGTACCGAATCAGCACTTAAGTACTGATTTCATTACTTAATTAAGTGCTTCAGTGCTTAACCAACACTTAACCAGTACTTAATATATTGCCTGGCACACTGGAAAAGCTCAGGAAATGTTACCATTATTATTATTCCTACACTGCCTTTTGGAGAATTTTTCAGTTTGGGGTAAACCCTATTTTGATTTTCTGAATTACTGTGGTTCTCAGATAAATCTGATTAAGATTAGACAGGTCAAGGCCAAAAAATACAAGTGAGATTGGATGGAAATGTATTGTGGTTACCTTTGAAGTGTCTTCTTGTCACTTTTAAAAATTATGGAGTGTACAGCAGCCTTTACTCAGAAGTAAAATGTCCCAAACCAGGGGACAATGCTTTGTGGCCCACTCACTTTGCTTCTAGATAATGAAAACACTTTGGATGGGAACTTGCACTAGAGCATAAGCACCATATTGCTTTTGCCTTTGTTTCCTTAACGTTAAATCTGTTGTAATGTTGAAGTCAATGTAAACTTCCTTATCAAGGTTTGCAGGTCTGTTCTTTATGATTGGAAAAGTTACAGCTTTTCAGATGTTATGAAATTTAGCAGCAATAACTTTGCCTTCCCAAAGTGATTTGAAATAAGCATCCTAGACAATGAACCGATCTCTGACAAACTCAGCTTGTGCTTTGTTGTCAGTTGTGATGATTTAGATTCTCCTCTCCTTGGCTCAGAAATTAATGTCCCAGTTGTGCTAGGTACTGGGCAAATGATATTAGTTTTATCTGCCTTTAGCTATGAGATTGTGTTCATCTTATCACTGTGAGTTGAAGGACATCTTTGTTCCTGAACACTTTGATTTGACGGTGATGTCGAACAGATTTTGACTCAAATAAATATTCGGTTGGGCAAAGAATTACAAAAAGAATCTTGTGACCTTGTTGCAATAAGGAGAAATGTGGAATGAATTAAGGAAAAATGTATTAAGAGAACATTTTTGGATTTTTTTCTGCTACAAAATAATTTATATTCCTCATAGGAAATTTTAGAAAATCCAAGCAAAAAGTGAAAAATAAAAATTACCCGCATTCTTATCACTTGGATGCAATAATTAATTCACATTTTACAATAAACATCTTGTGCATACACACATTCATACACACCAGAAATGTTTTCTAAAGTTTTTATTACTTATTTGAGAGAGAGAGTGAGAGAGAGAGAGATCACAAACAGGGGGGAAGTGTAGAGGGAGAAACAGACTCCCTGCTGAGCAGGGAGCCTGATGTGGGACTTGATCCCAGGACCCTCGGATCAAGACCTGAGCCAAAGGCAGACGCTTAACTGACTGAGCCACCCAGGTGCCCACACCACAAATTTTTTAAAAAATGGGTCATGATGTACATGTTATTTAGCACCTGGATTTTTTTCAATAAAAAAACTCGATATAGTGTGGGGATCTTTCCATGTCAGTAAATACATAAAACCGATTTAAATTATTTCAATCGGTTTCCTATTCATCTCTCTGTAGGTATTTAGATTGTTTCCAGTTCCCACAATTATAAACAACATTAGAAAAATATCTTTTGCACACATATTTTAAAAAACTTGTTTAAAAAATTATAGAAGTAGTGAACAAATAAAAAAATTCAAACATTATAGAAGGTTATAAAATGAAAAGTAAAAAACTTTCTTTCCTCTTCCCCTAGTTCAGTTCACCACAAGCATCTAAAAATACTTTCTGATTGGGATTATTCTCATGATTATTATTTTATCTTTAATTAATATTCCTTAATTATATATTTAATATTTCTGTGTTTAGTAATATTTCTGCCTTTTTTCTTGGTTTATCATCTTCTGACAGTGCCTATGGCTATATTCTGAAAGATGAGGAATTTATTGCTTCTACAGCACCTCCCACTTTCCCTAATTCCTCCAGCTCCAGATGGTGGTAGTTACATTTTTGTTCATGTAATTAAAAAAAAAAATTTAATTGAATCTCTATTCTTATTGTCATAGTATTTTTAGCTATATTGTAATTTTATATTGATTGCCAAGATTTATAACATTCCTATTCTGTTCTATAACTCCAATTAAATATTTGTATCTTGTCTGTAGGCTAATTTTAGAAATGGAAAATCAGTAAACATTATTTTTCTATTTATTGGATAAATATTATTATAGTTTGATTCCACCCAAGGAAGGAAATGTAATTCATGTCATTAAATGTTTGTTGCTTAGAGAAAAATCTTCCAAATACTAAGGTCTAATCAAGGATGGATCCAAGTTTTGTAGGTTTTGAATCTTATACAATTTGGGGGGTCATCTTCAAGAGAAGAAAATACAAAATTACAAATAGAAACTGGTAGAGCTCATCCCTTGGACTTGGAAAGGTCTGAAGTGTGTGAGGAGCCCTGAGGCTTATTTTCATTAGTTTCATAGTGAATCTGCCTCTGGATCTAACAAATCCCCCTCAACTTTTTTCGGTTTCTTTCAACTTCTTATTGGTCACATTCAGCTGCTGCTGTGTATCTGGTGTCCTATGTGTCCTCTTTCTTGGTTCCTTTTTCATTTTGCTGAAATCCTTCTCTAGCATTTTATTTTACAAAAACTCCATTGGTACTCTCTACTCTGAGTGCTTGTGCGTGTCATATGCGTTTATTTTTCCCATACTTGATCTATTTGACTTGATATGGGTTGTCTAGAAATCTAATTTCAGGGATGCCTGGGTGGTTCAGTCGATTAAGTGTCTACTTCGGCTCAGGTCGTGATCTCAGGTTCCTGGGATTGAGTCCCTCCGAAAGGCTCCTTGCTCAGCGGGGAGCCTGCTTCTCCCTCTGCCTGATGCTCCCCTTGCTTGTGCTCTCTCTCTCTCTGACAAAAAAAAACAAAAACAAAAAACAACTTAAGTTCAGGGGTGCCTGGGTGGCTCAGTCGGTTAAGCGTCTGTCTTTGGCTCAGGTCATAATCCTGGGGTCCTGGGATTGAGCCCCACATAGGGGTCCCCGCTCAGCCGGGAGTCTGCTTATCCTTCTCCCTCTGCTCCTCTCCCCCACTTGTGCTCTCTCTCTCACTTGCTCTCTCAAATAAATAAATAAAATCTTAAAAAAAAAGAAATCTAACCATTTTCTTAACTTTGAGAGTAAAGAAGAAACTAATAGAAATTATTATTCTTCGGCATGAAGGAAATACAAATCAAAACCACAATGAGATACCACCTCACACCAGTCAGAATGGCTAAAATTAACAAGTCAGGAAAAAACAAATGTTGATGAGGATGCAGAGAAAGGGGAACCTCTTACACTGTTGGTGGGAATGCAAGCTGGTACAGACATTCTGGAAAACAGTATGGAGATTCCTCAAAAAGTTAAAAATAAAGCTACCCTATGACCCAGCACTTGCACTACCCCAAAGATACAAATGTAGTGATCTGAAGGGGCATGATGATTGATGTTTAAAGCACCCCAATGTTTATAGTCCATTATAGCAAGGTCCACAATAGCCAAACTATAGAAAGAGCCCAGATGTCCATCAACAGATGAATGGATAAAGAAGATGTGGTATAGACGTATACAATGGAATATTACTCAGCCATCAAAAAAATGAAATCTTGCCATTTGCAATAGCGTGGATGGAACTAGAGGGTATTATGCTAAGTGAAATAAGTCAATCAGAGAAAGACAATTGTATGATTTCACTCATATGTGGAATTTAAGAAAGAAAACAGAAGATCATAGGAGAAGGGAGGGAAAGATAAAATAAGATGAAATCAGAGAGGGAGACAAACCATAAGAGACTCTTAATCATAAGAAACAAACTGAGGGTTGATGGAGGGGAGGTGGGTGGGGGGATGGGATAACTGGGTGATGGACATTAAGGAGGGCAGGTGATGTGATGAGCACTGGGTGTTATATGCAACTGATGAATCACTGAACTCTACCTCTGAAACTAATAATACACTTATGTTAATTAACTGAATTAAAATAAAATAAAATTTAAAAAAGAGTGATAAGAACAATTAAAAAAAAAGAAATGGTTATTACCTTTTTTTTTTTTTTTTTTTTTTTTTTAAAGATTTTTTATTTATTTATTTGACAGAGAGAAACACAGCGAGAGAGGGAACACAAGCAGGGGGAGTGGGAGAGGGAGAAGCAGGCTTCCCGCGGAGCAGGGAGCCCGATGTGGGACTCGATCCCAGGACCCTGGGATCATGACCTGAGCCGAAGGCAGACGCTTAACGACTGAGCCACCCAGGCGCCCCCGAAATGGTTATTACCTTTGGAGGCAGGTGGAGAATGGGGCGAATGGGGGAGGGCAGGAGGGATGCTCTGAACATTTTCAATGTAGTTTCATTCTTTTGTCAAGTAAAAGTATTATTATTATTTAAAAATTAATTGGGGTACCTGGCTGGCTCAGTTGGTAGAGCCGGTAACTTTAGATCTCTGGGTTGTAAGTTTGAGCCCCATGTTGGGTGTAGAGATTACTTAAAAATACAATCTTTAAGAAAAAATTCTTAAATTAAAAAAATAATTAAATAAGTAAAAATACACAAACCTCTTCCTATCCATAAAAGCTTGAAAATATTGTTCCATTGTTTTTGAGCATTAAATGTTGTTGATGAGAAGTTTGATGCCATTCGTATCCTTGTTTCTCGGGTAACTTGTTTTTCCCTCTCCTTCTCTGGGAGTTTTCAGGATTTTCTCTACCCTTGTAATTCTGAAATTTCATTACATTAAGTCTAGGAGTCAGTCTTTTTAAAATTAATTTTGTTTGCCTCAACCTAAATAACTTCAAAATGAAGACTCATGAAATTTGGGACAATCTTTAGCTATTTCTCTGAATATTTCTTTTCCACCATTGTCTCGGTTTGGAACTACTTTTTTTTTTTTTAAAGATTTCTTTATTTATTTTAGAGAGAAAGAGAGGTGGGGGAGGGGCAGAGGGGGAGGAAGAGAATCCCAAGCAGACTCTGCACAGAGCCCAATACAGGGCTTGATCCCACAACCCTGAGATCACGAGCTGAAACCAAGAGTTGGACGCTTAAGTGACTGTGCCACCCAGGCATGCCTGGAACTACTTTTAGACAGATATTTGACTTCTGGATCCATCTTCCATGTGTCTTAAATTTATTTTTATATTTTTGAATTATTTAATTTCTAGTCTCTATTATAGGAGATCAAATTTAATTCTGATTTCTGATTAAGTCTTCATGTTCATTTTATTATTCAGACAGTCCAATGCAATTTTTTGACATTTATATTTTTAATGTCCAAGGACATTTTTGTTCTCTGATTGCTTCTTTTTCCTCACAGACAGTATGCTTTTATGCATACCATATCTACTCAGTTACTTTGAGTATTGTATAAATTTTTTATAAATTTAGTTCCCTGGGGTGCCTGGGTGGCTCAGTTGGTTAAGCATCTGCCTTCGGCTCAGGTCATGATCTTGGGGTCCTGGGATCAAACCCCACGACGGGTTCCCTGCTCTGTGGGGAGCCTGCTTCTCCCTCTCCCTCTGCCTGCAGCTCCCCCTTCTTGTGCTCTCTCTCTTTCTGTTAAATAAATGAATAAAATCTTTAAAAAAAATTTTAGTTCCCTAATCATCTCAGATTTCTGCAATGTTAGTTGCTTATTTATTCATCTTGTACATCTTCCTTCACACTATTGATTTCTATTTGAATATTTGATGTTACTCAAGTATCCAATTATATTTATGAATAAAGTCTTTGTTAAACAAATGTAGCTGGTATGGATTTTTCTCCCTAGTTGGGTAGGTCTAGTTCCTTGAAAGGCCCATCCCCTGAATGAGAGGACCAGACTTTGGCTCTCTGTTAGTTGGCTGTATTTGTCAAGAGGTAGATTTTTCGCTAGGGTAACAGGATGTGAATTAGGCAGGCCAATGATCTACACATTATGTTTGCCAAAGCGAAGAAGTTTTTATTCTGGTGGTGATACCCTTCTGCACATTTCACCCTCTGAGTGGGCTGCTTCTGTGTTGTCTTAATGTTTTATTGTGTGTTTTGGAACTCAACTGTTACCTAAACAGGATACTACTTTTCTGTCAGGTCTCAGTATCCTCCCTAGGAACCCCTTCTAGATCATCCATAGGTGACCCATTCTTTAGAGAACAGGTCTCCAGCTTTAGTCTAGAGCAATGGCCCTGGCGATTAGGGCTGTTCCTTGAGGTGAAGGGAGGAATCCACTGCTCCAATTATTCCCAAGGCCCGTTATTTACACATCTGCTGAGGATTTAGGGGACTGTGGGCAGGTGGTCTCTCCTACAACAGGGTGTGTTTGGGCAACAGTGAGTTGCCATCACATATAGACAGTGAGAGTAAATATTTTTAATTTGTTTATTGACCATTTGTATTTCTTTTTTCTGTAAATTACCCATGTTTGATCATTGCCCATTTTTATTGTGGTATTCACCTGGTTGAAAAGTATTTTGTTTTAATCCATATATAAGACTAGGAACCAGAAATAAGAAAAAACTATAAATTTAAGATAATTTAAAAGAATTATAAGAGTTTACATGGAATGCTCTGACAAAAACATAAAGTCATGACAGCACAATATTAATGATGAGTAATGGACACCAAGATGTGCAGCCTAAACAGACCAATTAAATATTGGAGACTGGAAAGGTGACTAAAGATTTAATAATAAAAAGGGAGAAGAGCCAGCTAGATTCACAGCTATATTTTGTCTGATATTTCAAGACCAGACAATTTCCATGTTATTTAAACTATTGTAGGTCATAAAAAAAGATAGAAATCTCCACGATTCCCTTATGAAGCCAAAATAACTTCAACATAAAACCTAGAAATAGAAGAAAGGGATATAGAACAAGCCTGCTTTAGAATATAGGAAGAAAATTCTTAAATTAAATATTAGTAAATAAAATCTAGTTTTTATCAAAAAGATGATAAATCATGACCTGGAAAAGTTTATTCCAGGAATACAAGTGTGTTCAATATCAGGAAATCTACCAACATAATCTATGACAATAACAAATTAAATAAAAAATAATATGATCATATCAACAGATGCTGAAGTCATTTGATAAAATTTAGTAACCGTTCTTAATTTTAAAACTGTAAAAATAGGGATAGAGCAGATTTCTTAAATATAACAAAAACCAATTACCAAACACACCAGTAAAGCTAATTGATATATGATTTCAATTAAAATTAGGAACCAGATAAGGATGCTTGTTATGGACATTATTTGATATTATCTTGTAAGCTTTCTAGCAAATACAGTCTCGTGAAATGAAATAGCCGGCTGAGACATTGGAAAAGAAGAAATAAACACATTTCTTCAAGCTGGTAATATGATTGTATAAAACCCAAGAGATTTAGTAAAATATCACTAGAGTTAGTAAGGAATAAGCAAATGGGAAAATAATGTATTCACAACGAGGACTATTAAATGCTGTTTCAAACAAGAGACATCTTTGTGAAGAAAATTATTTTATACAAAGGCTGAACTAATGGAAAGACATACTGTGCTCTTGGGGAGTCTTAATATTAAAGAAGTTAATTCTTTCAAAAGGAAATTATAATTAGAGTACTAATGTGTGTGTATGTGAATAAAACAAACTGAGGGTTTACATAAAAGGGTAAGTGTCTCAGAGTGGGCAAGGAATATTTCTTTTGTGGAAACATTAAAAACTGGCAATGATGTGGTTGTCTTCCCACGTATTACAATGTACTTTGAAGCTATCTAGCAAATCGGGATGACAGTGACATAAAAATAGCAAGTAGATTGGTAGAATAGAATGGAGGATCCAAAATAGATTGATTCCATTATGTATGAGAACTTAATATACATGAAAAGGTGTATTGCAATCAAATGGGAAAATGAGGAGCCTTTTAATTCCACCTGGAATATGTAAATCTCTTTTGTGTAAACAAGGGCTTTGTAGCTCTATTAAGACAGTTTCCCAGGTGCCTGGCTGGCTCAGAGCATCTGACCCTTCTTGATCTTGGGGCGAGTTTGAGCCCCACGCTGGGCGTAGAGTTTACTTAAATAAATAAATAAATCTTAAAAGAAAAAAGACAGTTTTCTTTTGTTTTTAGTTGAGACTGTTGGAAATGAGACATAGTTTTATTTTCTTGTAGCTTTTTCTTTTGACATAATGTCCAGTTTACAGACAAGTTGTAAGGATAGTACAAAGGATTGTCATATATCTTTCACCCAGATCCTCCGTATGTTAACATTGTAACCACATTTACTTTATCTTTTTCTCTCTTGGCATATTTCTCTTAACGTAGGTGATTTTCATGTTTTTAACTCCAAAATATGGTTTCTTTAAACATAAATGGGATCATGCTATCCACGTATTTGGCAACTGATATTTTCAATCAACAGTTTACATATATATGTATACACATATACATATTTTCTTTTTAACATCATAAATGTATATATATATTTTAATTAAACCATTATTACATGAAATGACATATGAATCTCTTCTCTCTGATAAAATCCTTATCTTGTTTTTTTTTTTAAAGATTTTATTTATTTATTTCACAGAGAGATAGCCAGAGCAGGAACACAAGCAGGGGGAGTGGGAGAAGCAGGCTTCCCGCCAAGCAGGGAGCCCAATGTGGGGCTTGATCCCAGGACCCTGGGATCATGATCTGAGCCGAAGGCAGACGCATAATGACTGAGCCACCCAGGTGCCCCTCTAAAAGACTTTTTTTTTTTTTTTAAGGTTTTATTTATTTATTTATTTGAGAGACAGTGTATGAGTAGGGGGAGGAGCAGAGGGAGCGGGAATCCATGCTGAGCACGGAACCGACGACATAGGGCTCAATCTCATGACCCTGAGATCATGACCTTGAGCCGAAACCAAGACTCTGATGCTTAACCAACTGAGCCACCCAGGTGCCCCTATATCTGCTATTTTAATATATACTTCTTGGATTACTAGTAAATTTGCGCATATTTTCATACATTAATTGGTACTTTGTTTTTCTTTTTCTTCGAATTGCCAATTCCCATTTTTCCCCTACCAAAGTGATTAGCATGAAAAATAAATCTTCCTACCATGTTTTCCCCCAGACACCCAGTTCTACTCTCCAGAGGCGTCTGCAGTTAGCATTTTTTTTGGTGTGTACTCTAGAGATATTCAATGCTTGTATAAACATACATATTCTTTTTTATTTTTATTTTTATTTTTTTAAAAGATTTTATTTATTTATTTGACAGAGAGAGACACAGCGAGAGAGGGAACACAAACAGGGGGAGTGGGAGAAGGAGAAGCAGGCTTCCCGCGGAGCAGGGAGCCCGATGCGGGGCTCGATCCCAGGACCCTGGGATCATGACCTGAGCCGAAGGCAGATGCTTAACGACTGAGCCACCCAGGCGCCCCCATGTTCTTTTTTATCTAGTAAACTTTACTGAGGTATGATTTACATTCAATAAAGTCCAACTATTTTAAGCATACAGTTTGATAAGTTTTGACAAATGTATACAGCTGCATAACCACCATGATAATCAATACATAGGATATTTCCATCACTCTGGAAAGTTGTCTCAGGCCCCTTTTCATCAACCCCATGGCTTCTCCCTTTTCCTCTCCCTGCCACCACCCCATACCTGTCCATCCCTGGGCCCAGGCAACAAGTGATCTGTTTCTCTTCCCTGTGGATTACTTTTGCTATTCTAGAATATCATATAAATAGAATCATAGAATACGTACTCTCCTCTGTCTACTTCTTTTGCTTACTGTAAGCTTTTGAGATTACATCTGTGTTGTATCAGCAGTTCATTCTGTTTTATTGTTAAATAGTATTCCATTGCATGTATATACCACAATTTGTGCACCTATTTACCTGTGGTTGGAAATTTACATTGTTTCTAGTTTTTGGCTACTGTGAATAAAATGACTATGAACATTCAAGTACAAGTCTGTTGGTAGACACTTTTTTTGTTTCTCTTGGGTAATACCTAGGGTTGGAATTGCTGGATGGTATGGTAAGTGTGTGTTTAACTTTAGAAGAAACTGACAGTGTTCTCAAGTGGTTGTACTGGTTATACACCAGTAATGTGTGATATTTCCAGTTCTTCATATCTTCATCAACTCTTGCTATTATATGTCTTTTTCATTTTAGCTGTTCTAGTGAGTTGTGGTGATATCTTATTGTGGTTTTATTTTTTAAAAGATTTTATTAAAAAAATAAAAATAAAAAAAAGATTTTATTTATTTATTTGAGAGAGAGTGAGAGAGAGCACGAGAGGGGGGATGGTCGAGGGAGAAGCAGACTCCCCGCTAAGCAGGTAGCTTGATGTGGGGCTCAATCCCAGGACTCTGGGATCATGACCTGAGCTGAAGGCAGATGCTTAACTCACTGAGCCACCCAGGTGCCCTCATTGTGGTTTTTAATGAGTATTTCTTTGATGACTTATTTGCCATCTGTAACTTTTTGTATGTTAAATGTCTATCTTTATTGTTTGCCCATTTTACATATTGAGTTGTCTTTTTATTATTGAGCTTTAAGAGCTCTTTATATATACTGAAAATAGCAGAAGTTTTAAATTTTGATGAAGTCTGACTTATAATTTTTTCTATTATGGCTCATATTTTTCAGGTTCTATCCAAGAAATCTTTGCCTAACCTAAGATCACAAAGATTGTGTCCTACATTTTCTTTCAGAAATGTTATGGTTTAAGCTTTTATGCTGAGATCTATAATCTATTTTAAGTTAATACTTTTGTTTGGTATAAGGTAATGATTGAGGATCATTTAAAAAATACTTATATCCAATTGTTCCAACACTGTTAAAAAAAACTATTCTTCCCACACCGAATTACCTTTGCATCTTTGTGGAAAATCAATGGGCCATATAAAGGTGAGTGTATTTCTAGGCTCTATCCTGTTCCTTTGAATTATATGTCTATCTTTCTGCCAATAACAAACTGCGTTAGTTACTGTTGCTTTATAATAAGTCTTAAAATCAGATAGTGTAAGTCCTGAAACTTTGAAACATATATATCCTTGGAGTATAAACAAAATTGTATGTTGTGTTTGGGTTTAGAAACCATTAGTAGTGCTTTTATATTTAACTTAAACTTCTTTTTCTTGTAAAACCTTTTACAATAGAAACATTTTGTCATACACAAAAGTAGAGAAAATAGTATGATGAAAAGATGCTCAACATCACTCATCATTAGAGAAATACAAATCAAAGCTACCATGAGATATCACACCACACCTGTCAGAATGGTAAAATCAACAACACAAGAACAACAGGTGTTGGTGAGGATGTGGAGAAAGGGGAACCCTTTTGCACTGTTGGTGGGAATGCAAACTGGTGCAACCACTCTGAAAATAGTATGGAGGTTCCTCAAAAAGTTAAAAATAGAACTACCCTTCGATCCAGCAATCACATTACTAGGTATTTAATACAAGAATACTAATTCAAAGGGATACATCCACCCCAATGTTTATAGCAGCATTATCCACAGTAGCCAAATTATGGGGTGTGTGTGTGTGTGTGTGTGTGTGTGTAGTGGAATATTACTCAGCCACAAAAAAGAATGAAGTCTTGCCATTTGCAACAACATGGATGGAGCTAGAGAGTATTATGTTAAGTGAAATAAGTCAGAGAAAGACAAATACCATATAATTTCATTCATATGTGGAATTTAAGAAACAAAACAAATGAGCAAAAGGGGAAAGGAAGAGAGAGAGAGAGGGGCACACCAAGAAACAGACTCTTAACTATAGAGAACAAATTGATGGTTACCAGAGGGGAGGTGGGTGGGGGATGGGTGAAATAGGTGATGGGGATGAAGGAGTGCACTTGTGATGATTACTGGGTGTTGTATGGAAGTGTTGAATCACTATATTATACACCTGAAACTAATATTACACTGTATGTTAACAAACTGGAATTTAAATAAAAACTTTAAAAAAATAGTATGATGAATGTCCATGTACCCAAAAATGATAAATTTTCTAAACTTGTTTCATCTAGATTTTTCTCCCCCACTGGATTGTTTTGATGCGTATACCAGACATCATATAATTCCGTCTATATATATTCAATGTGTATCTCTAAAAGCTAACTATTTTTCCAAAATCACAATCATAACAGCATTTATGACATCTGAAATTTAACAATTTAATGTTTATATTAATAATCTTGTATATTAATATATGATAATACATATAATATAATATAGCATAATAAGCTTAGTATATTAAATAGCCTTTCATATTTCATATCCGTATTTCCCTGATAATTTTGAAAAATTTTTTAACAGTTTGGATGAAAATCCAAACATGAACCATGCTTTGTAACTTGTTGATGTTCCCCTAAGACTTTGAAAATCTAGATCCTCACTCTGTCCATCTCTCTCTCTTTTCCTTACAATTTATTGGTTAAGTGAACCCAGGCGTTTGTCCTTTAGCACACCCATGGTCTCTGCTTATGGTGTGCATCCTCATGGTGCTGTGCAATGTGTTCCTCTGCCCTTCTGTATTCCCTGAAGACTGTAGAGGCTTTATCAGATTCAGGTTTGATTTTCTTGGCAAGGATATTTCATAGTGGTTGCATTCAATTCTTTCATACCTTCTTTATTTAGTAGCTGGAATACTTCTATAAGGAAAATGTTTATCAACTCTTTGGTTATCCTGTCAAGATTGTTTTCAATTTTTGCAGAAAGGAGTCAATGAGTTCTGGTTCCCAGCTCATCAGTTAAAAGCCATTCAAGACTTTATTGGTTGTGAAGAACCATATCTGAACTCCAAGCAGAAATCTTTAGGGAGTTCATTGGAAGATCATATTTATTAGAAATGATTCAGAAATATCATTCATGAACTAAAATTATCTCCTTCACTTAGTTGTGTTTCATGATTTCTCATATTTAAATACAGTTCACAATTCCTGAAAAACTTTAAGTATTCATTTAAAATGTATAATGAAATAATTTAACAGTGAGAAAAATCACATGAACTTATTTATTTTTACACTGAATAGCAAGAAAACAGAAATGTCACTTTTGTTTGAGAACACAGTTAAATATATTCTCATTTGAGTCTTTTACCCTGGTTGATTAATCAACTGTGTTTAATTTGAAAACTTATAAAATTAAATTTCTTATTAGCACAGAACAAGGCATTTTATAACACAGCATCTGAATTTAAAAGTGTTTCAGGTCTGAGGAGATTACTTTTACAGTATCTTTTCACTAGAGCTGACTTTCTACGGCTAAAAACTTCATCTCCAAGACTGCATCATAACTAGAATTCTGGATGAAATTTAGATTTTGTACCTGCAGGAAACTGTATCTGAGACTGTGTTATGTGGGGAGAGCAGGAGGGCATGAGACAGCATGCAGGGCATGTTCCAACATAGTTCGTGGCGGGCAATGTAATTCCGGGACAGCCTCTTCCTGATTCAGCAGCCTTCCTGCAGCAGAAATGGCATTATGTCCTATCACAGCAGAGGTATTCTGGGTTCCTGGAAGTTCTGCTTAGACTCCATTCTTCCAGCCCTTCCATTGACTTTGTGAACCACGAGAAACCACCTTCTCCTTATACCAATTTGAGTAATTCCCATTATCTCCAATCCATTTGTCACTAATAAGATGACAGATTTTTGTATATTATTTTTGTACTCAGCCATCGTACTCTATTTATTGGTTATTACAGTTTTTCAGATAATTTTGGAATGCTTCTATTAAAAATTGTATAATTTTCATCTCTTCTTTGCTAATTTCTTCATCATTTCTCTTGAATATTTGCACCTTGTAGTGCAGGTGATAACACTTTTGTGTTTTTCTAACTTTAATGCGAAAGCTTCTAGTCTTTCCCCATTGAGAATAATTCTAGCTTTGGAGATTAGAGATATGTAATGTTAAGAAGGTATGCATCTTTGGGGTGCCTGGGTGGCTCAGTTGGTTAAGCATCTGACTTTGGCTCAGGTCATGATCTCAGGGTCCTGGGATTAGGCTCCCAGTTCAGTGGGGAGTCTGCCTGTCTCTCTCCCTCTGCCCCTCCCCCTGCTTGTGCTCTCTCTCTCAAATACATAAACTCTTTTTTTTTTTTAAAAAGAAGATATTCATCTTTTCCCATTTTATTAATAGCTTTTTTTTTTTTTTTTAAGATTTTATTTATTTATTTGACACATAGAGACACGGCGAGAGAGGGAACACAAGCAGGGGGCGTGGGAGAGGGAGAAGCTGCTTCCTGCAGAACAGGGAGCCCGATGTGGGGCTCGATCCCAGGACCCTGGGATCATGACCTGAGCCGAAGGCAGACGCTTAACCGACTGAGCCACCCAGGCACCCCTAGGGCTTTGTTTTCTTAAAGCATCTATGTCAATGGTCTCCCTTTCTTTCAAGTCACCTCATTAAATTGTTAACTAAGGCTTTTGTCTTCAGTTATAATTTCTAACCAAGATCAAATTAATGAATATGGAGCTTATATTTTTCTGATTTCAAAGTTAAAATTATTTTAATATTTCACCATTGAGTATAATCATTAGTTAGGTTTTTTGTGAATATTCGAAATTCCTTCCTATGCTTAAACATTTTATCTATCCGTAGAAACATAGATGCTTACTAAGAGATTAAAAAATTGGATCAGGTGGTTGGGTTTTGGTGCTCATTGTACTATTCTTTATGCTTTTTTCTACATTTGAACATTTTCATAATAAAAAGTTGGAAAAATCAGGTCTATCTATATAATTGCAAGAGACATCTAGGAATACTACAGAAGCAATAGCCAAACTGGAAGGAGCTGAGATGCCCTTCAACAGATGAGTGGATAAAGAAGATGTGGTCCATATATACAGTGGAATATTACTCAGCCATCAGAAAGGATGAATACCCAACTGTTACATCAACATGGATGGAACTGGAGGAGATTATGCTAAGTGAAATAAGTCAAACAGAGAAAGTCAATTATCATATGGTTTCACTTATTTGTGGAACATAAGGAATAGCATGGAGGGGATATCAGAGGGAGAGATGAACCATGAGAGACTATGGACTCTGAGAAACAAACTGAGGGTTTTAGAGGGGAGGGGGGTGGAGGGATGGGTTAGCCTGGTGATGGGTATTAAGGAGGGCATGTACTGCATGGAGCACTGGGTGTTATACGAAAACAATGAATCATGGAACACTACATCAAAAACTAATGATGCACTGTATGGTGACTAACATAACATAATAAAATAAAATTAAAAAAAAGAAATGATAGAAGAAGAAAGAGGGAGTCAGTCATGGGAAGGGACTAGTGACTGTGTAAATTATAAGCAGGCAGTTGATATCCTCTGTTGTTTTTCCTCATGGAGAGCAGAAATGTTCAGGAATGTGTCAGGAAATATTTAGGTTAGATATAACAAGGGGCGTCCTTCTGTAGGAGACCAGCAGCTGCTCTGCCTTGGTTGTCTTTAAGAGCTCCAGAGATGCTCTCTGTCTAGCAAGGCATGTATGGGGGTGAGAGAGCTCCTCCTTTGATTGGAGAGAGGAGGCTGTGGAATGCTTCTTCAAACAGACCTGGAGGCAGCTGCAACTGCTATGACTGAATGGAGTTAGCGGGATGGTGTCCAGCTGCCCTGAAAAGAGTGGGAAGGCACCAGGCAGGGATGCAGATTAGGTTCTGCCTCAGTAGACCTGCTGGGGTCCACAGGTTCCCTCTGTGGATCAGCCTGTGTCTTGCATCTCATCCTGAATAGTTCCACGAGAACACTGAGCAAAAGGCAGGGAGGTGCCCTGGAGTTCACGGAGCCCAGCTCTTTACTCTTCTGGGAATGAAGAATTCATACTAAACTGGCACTCACAAAAGCACGGGATTTTCCAAGGGAAATAATCTTCATGACATTGCCCCGGCAAAATGCCCTGACAGTAAAAAGTCATTCATGCAAAACATTAGTTGGTGCCCACTATACTCAGAGCCATACTGATTATATTCAGGCTACTGGATAGTTTCCAGAGTTCCATGCACGTAACACCTAGGAGTACAGGTTCCAGATTCTGCGCTGGATTTAAATCCTGACTCTTCTATTAACTAGCTATGGAACTTTGGAAGCAAGTGCCTTATTAGTCTCTGTGCCTCAGATCCCTGCATGGATTGGGTATCATAATAACAGCACCTAGCTCATAGGATTAGAGATGACATATGTAAAGTGCTTGGAATGTCACATAGTAAGTGCTCAGTAAGTGTTAACTATTATTATTTAGCATGGTCATGTTGTATCCTCTTTGACTAGCCCCATGCTCCTCATTCCAACAACTCAGCTACCTTAAACGGACCCCAAGTTACCTCACGGCTGAGAAGCAGCTATTCTTAGATTTTCCTGGTCACCCAACTGGAAGGGGTGCCCAGGTTCTCAGGAGCTTCTTACCTTTCTAGCCTCATCAAAACATTAAATTCTTAGGTGAGAGGACTCTGACCCTTGGTGTTGGGTTCTGTGGGTGATGGAGCAAGTGAATCATCTTATGGAAATGGCCTTGGTGTCGCTTTTCTTGTTCTCTCTTCTTGAGCTAACGGTGTAACTGTGGGTAATGAGATTCATTTAGCTCAACCATAGGCAATCCCAGGAGCCTGCTGGATTATCCTTCATCTACATTCTGGAGTAATATCCCTAGGTATTCCAACGACTTGGTAGAAGCCATTCTGGGGAGACTTTGTGGCTCTGTGTGCATCTACTACAGGCCTGGTGTAGGTGGATTGTTTCCCAGTTTCTATGGAATTTTGAAACGTGGAGTCCCAACTACGGATCCACTGAGAGAAGTTTTCCCCTCTCTGGAGAGAAGTTGTGGGGCTTCTCCAGAGACTCATTACAACACTGTGATAATAAGGCTCCAGCCACTTCAAATCCCTTGGCTCTTGATTGCTCTAATTTTAAAAATGGAAGTTTAGGGGCACCTGGTTGGCTCTGTCGGTGGAGCATATGACTCTTGATCTCAAGGTTGTGAGTTTGATCCCTACATTGGGCTGAGAAATTAGTTAAAAAAACTGGAGCGAAATAAGTCAGAGAAAAATACCGTCTGATTTCACTTATATGTGGAATTTAAGAAACAAAACAAATGAACATAGGGGGAAAAAAAGAGAGGCAAACCAAGAAATAGATTCTTAACTATAGAGAACAAACAGGGTTACTGGCGGGGAGGTGGGGGGGATGGGTTAAATGGGTGATGGGGATTAAGGAGGGCACTTCTTTTGATGGGCATTGGGTGTTGTAAATAAGTGATGAATCACTAAATTCTACACCTGAAACTGATATTGCACTGTGTATTAACTAGCTGGATTTTTTTTTTTTTTTTACTAGCTGGAATTTAAATAAAAACTTGGGAAAAAACCCTGGAGGTTTGCTCTTTTTCCTCCATTTGCAGAGCATAGGAAATTTGGAAAATTTAATGAGTCTGGTTGAGGGAGTGAGGGGAAAAATGGCAGGTAAGCCCTTTCCAAGGGCTAGACCAGTGGGTTGTGACCATGTGCATTGTATGGCTGTGGCACATAGGTGTGGACCAGGAGCTGCAGGATAATTCCTCCTCTGTTCCTTTCTTAGGGGTCTCTGCCTGCCCCTTGACCTCTTCAACCCCCAGGCTCATTGAGCTTGCTCGAGCCATGGTGACCTTCTTGTTCTTCAACCACACTCACATCTGTCTCAGGGCTTGGGCCCCACCTCTTGTGGCATCTGCTCAGTGTCACCTCTTTAGATGGGCTTTTTTTGTCTATCTAATGTAAAATAGATGCCTCCTTGTCATTCCCTTTCCCCTTACCCTGCTTATTTACTTTTATTCATAAAACTACCTGATATTTTATTTACATATTTATTTTTGTCTGTTTTTCCAACTAGAAGGAAAACTATGAGGATAGGGACTGACCTGTTCATTACTATATCTGCTATGCTTAGAACAGTGCTTGACATAGAGTAGATGCTGAATAAATATTTTTTGTGTGTGAAACTGAGAAAGCAACACACCTCTTGCACAGAGGAATTTTTGCATGGAACAGAATAACTCTGGGGTATGGGCAGAAGGGGAGGCATGAGCATTCTTTGCAGCATTTTGCAGGTTTTGGGCATAAGATGCCTTTTGAGAAGGGGATGTGAGGCATGAGAAAACCAAAGGTGAATCACTTAGGCTAATTCATGTCCTCTTGGGATGATTGGTCTCTCTCTTAAAACTAGCACCAGTTAACTCAAGATGTCTTCAGCACCTTTGATTCTTCCACTGAGACCACTTTAATATGTTCTCATCTCTGGGCCTCAAGAATGGGACCAACAGGGCGCCTGGGTGGCTCAGTTGGTTAAGCAACTGCCTTCGGCTCAGGTCATGATCCTGGAGTCCCTGGATCGAGTCCCGCATCGGGCTCCCTGCTCGGCAGGGAGTCTGCTTGCTTCTCCCTCTGACCTTCCCCCCTCTCATGTGCTCTCTCTCATTCTCTCTCTCTCAAATAAATAAATAAAATCTTGAAAAAAAAAAAAAAAAAAAAGAATGGGACCAACAGTGATAAGAAATGTGGAGGATGGATACTCAAGAATATAGACTTGCTTCCAGCCAGACAGGACCATTCCTTGTTTAAAGCATACCTTACAACTTCATGCTTTGGCTCCTGCCATTTCTCCTAACAGGAGTTCTCTCCCCACTCCTCCCACTTTCCAGTTACTACCCCTCTTCAAGACCTAGCTCAAATTCTTTTGTGAAGACTTCCCAGCCATCATGGGCAAGAACACCTTTTCTTTCCTCTGAACTCCTTTAAGTCTTACTGCTCATACATTCATAATTTAGCTATGGAACAAATGGGGCAACTCAAGTAACTAACTCAGAAGTCTTTTTCTTTGGCTTCTCCAGTCTTCAAATGTCATCCTTCCCTTTGGTGCTTAAAGTCACAAGAAACCAAGCCTGGATCCTGATGAACAACCTGAAAGTTCAGTAGCCTACTGGATCCCATCCCACATAATTCCCATAATTCCCAGAGGATGCTTCCATTTTCTGCCAATCCCTGCTGGTTCTGTAGGTCAGCTGGTCTTCTGGCTATCTTGTGACCACCTTCCCCAACTGCTACTCTTTTCCCAGACCTCCCCATCCACATGCAAACAAAGGCCCCTCTGTTATCTGTCCAAGTACATGAGAGACCAGCTGTATCAACTACCAAAACTTCACAGAAAGCTTTGGGATAATAGGAAGAAATTCTAGTGTAGAAAAGGGATGGGGGGAGGATCCCATAGAACAAGGTACAAAGAACAAGAGGAAATTATTATTCTTAGAGTCCACTAACCATAAATCTACACAGGTGTTTTTTTTTTTTAATTATTTTTCTTTTGCACTTTCCTCATCCCTCATTCTGCTGCCACATTGCTACAAAACCTGCCTTCAGCCATGTAGTGCCCTCCCCATATCTCTCTTGCTCCATTCAGCCCTGCGTGTAGGGTCCTGATCTCTGAGGGCCAGTGGGAATTGAAAACCCCATTTGAGCCCAAGGCACGTTCTGTTCTACAGAGATGGATTTCTTTCCCCAGTGTAAGCCATCTCACTGTCATGATGAACAGTATAGCTCAGCATGGTCTTAACCCTTTGAGGACATTATTTTGGCTTTACTGCCATAAAGCCATTAAAGTGTTTTCCCCAAACAAACAAACTAACACACACAGTCTAGTCCCTAAGTTGAATCAGAAAATTGCTGGTAATTTTAAAATAACTTATCCTGGCTTCTGGACATTAGATATTTAAAAAAAAAATATTGTGGTTCAAGCTTATTAGAACACTCTGGCCCTCCCCCCCCCCCCCCCCCCCGCCGTGCTTTAGATCTTATAGAACTCAGCAGAATAGTAAAGCATCTGGGAAGAGAATGGTGGCGTCATCCAAATGAAGGCCGGGGGATCTGTCCCTCCCTTTTGAAGGCATAAGGTGTGTCTGGGCATGGGTGGGTCATGTTTGAGAGGGAGTCACACTAACAAAAATGGACTTAAATGATGAACATTTCAGAAAGACATTAATCTCTGTGAGAAATAAGACTGTGAGGCCAGAAATACTCTACCCAGTGCATTCACTCCCTTTGCCTTCTTTCTCATCTGAACCACTTGTGGAGATATCTTTGACCCTTCATAACAGAGAAGGGTGTTCTTCCATCACCAGTCAGTGTATGTTTAAGACTGGAGAAGTCTACGGAAGCAGGCAGTACATTAGAAAGAGATAAAAATTCCTTCCTAGTCATGCTGCCTGTCAGGGAGTAGACAGTATTCTGCCTACTGGATGAGCCCAAGTTATCCAGAATTTCAGGGGCAGTCATCCCCTGGATAAAACTATCCTTCCTGGGACTGAGCCCCTGGTAACTGCGAGACAATGGCAATCATGAGTTGTACTTCCCTCCTCTACCGCCAGGAGTCTGCCACGAGCTGGTGAGGAAGGCGAGTCAGGAACACTGGAAAAGGTTAGAGACACCCAAGAAGTGCTGTAAGTGCTTGGGTACTTGCCAAGAGATAAGACATGAAGGAAATGGAGGGTCCCAAATCACTAGTTTTTAACCTTTTTTGAGTCGCAAAGCCATTTGAGAATTTGACTCTTCCCACTTCCCTCTTAATCTACATAGACACACTAGTTTGCTTGTAATGTAAGGGATTTCCCAGAACACCCTGAAGTTCATCTATGGGCCTTCTGTTCTAGACTATTAACTCTTGGAGGGCAAGGACTGGGCTTGTTCTCCGATGTGTGATCACCACCTGTTAAAAGTGCCTGAGATATAAGCAGTGTCAATAAATGTTTGTTGAGTAGAAAGGAGCAGAAGCAAACCCACACAGTCTGGGCTGTGCAAATGCTAGTGGCATCAGCACCTCGAGAGGCTTTGGTAGTGACTCCCTGTCCCTATTCTTTAAGATTTTTTAAAAATTTATTTATTTATTTATTTTGACAGAGAGAGACACAGCGAGAGAGGGAACACAAGCAGGGGGAGTGGGAGAGGGAGAAGCAGGCTTCCCGCAGAGCAGGGAGCCCAATGCGGGACTCGATCCCAGGACCCCGGGATCATGACCTGAGCCGAAGGCAGATGCTTAACGACTGAGCCACCCAGGTGCCCCTCCCTGTCCCTATTCTTGATATGAAAGTTGGTTAAAGCGTCTGACTCTTGATTTTGGTTTGGGTCATGATCTCAGGGTCCTGGGATGGAGCCCTGAGAGCTGAGTGGAGAGAGTCAGGCTCCCTGCTCAGTGGGGAGTCTGCTTGTCTCCCTCTTCCTCTGCTCTCCCCTCACTCACATGCACACGTGCTCTCTCTCTCTCTCTCTAAAATAAATGGATAAATCTTTTTAAAAAATTTTAAAAATCACTTTCCGTTGAGAAAAGTGATATTGTTTCCTTAGCCATCACACTTTGAATTTAAAAAACAGAGGCCTATTTGAGCTAGATGACTAAAGGTGCGTGTGTGTGCATGTGTGCGTGTGTGTGTGTATGTGTATGGCAACGGAGATAAGTCACAAATAAAGTGGTTGATTTTCTCAAGTATAAGGTTGAGCAAAAGATGTCAAACACAAAACAATACATGCTATATGACTCAATTTATATGAATTTCAAAGACAAACAAAACTAACCCATGGTGTTCGAAATCAGGATAAAGGCTACCTTTGGGATGGAGGGAGGCAGCTTGAGAGGGATGGCTGGGGTGCTAGTGCAATTTTAGCTCTTGATCTGGGCGGTGGTCACATGAGAGTGTTCCCTTTATGGTAATTCATTGAGCTTATGCTCTCTGTGCATTTCTGTATATGTGCTATATTTAAATAAAAAAAGATTAAAAACCCTTGAGTTCTACACTGTGGATTCCTGATTCCAAGTGCAAGAAAAGTATGTCTAGAGAGGGACAACCCAGCTTAGGCTTAAGCAGGAGGGACAAGAGCTGGGCTCTGGAAATTAGGCGTGCGAAGACTTTCCCAATGGTAGGACACATGGGGGCCCAGGGCCCGTTTGGGGCAGGGTGAAGATAATGGCTAGATTGAAGTAAATGATATGTACGGAATGTGTCAGGTGGGAGCTGAGGCTGGGAGGTAATTCTGGGGGAGTCCAGGAATGGGGATCTTGAGTGCCAGGATCAGCAGCTTGGATTTTTTCTTTTGGATAGTGGAAAATCACTTAACATTTGGCAAATTGATAGCAGTACTTTAGGATGTTCGAGAAGAGGGTATTGGGGAGCATGGAGTGGTAGTTGGAAACAATTGTCATGATGGGGCTGGAGAGGGGGGCAGATGGAGGTCTGTGTACTATGAGATTCTCTGAGTCTGGTCGTATTGATCTTGGCTAGTGTTCCTACTCTAGTTCTTGCTGGTGTACACATGTTTGGGTTTGCATTCTTTCCGAAATGGGCTGCAGGGGCATCAGGCTCAGGCAGTGGCAGTTTGGAGATAGCTTTGTAAATTGTGCCCCTGAAGACACCCTATGATTGGATCCTTCTCAGGAAGTGCAAGCTCTTACCTGAGCCAAACTTTCCCCCCATGGGGTCCAAGCATGGAACCCATACATAAGACCTTTCCATAGTATTGCCCCTTTTGGCCCTGAGAGTGCAGAGTCTGCTTGTGGCAGTAGAAACCTCAGCATGAATGTCCCTAGCCTGGGAATGCCCTGTGGGCAGGACATGCTGGGGGCTGGCCCGTCTGCCTCTTTTAGTGGAATGTGAGTATTTCTGAGTTCTGACTGTGAGAGTTGCTCTGAGTATTGCTGACCCCTCTGTAGAATGCAGATGGTGGAGGACAGGGAGTTGATTTCTTTATTCCAGGAGTCCTAGGCAAGTAGGGTTAAGCAAATTTCCCATGTACAGAAGTATCTTTCCTTTGTCTTTACTTTTTGTAGTCAACTAGGTATGCTGTCCAAGGAGAAAACAATTGATTGAGGTAGCACTATGGCCTGACAAGATGTATTAGTAGGTTGGGTGGGATGGTCAATACCTCAGTAGGGACAAGGAAAACAGAATCTGTTCTTTGCTAAAATTACAGAATAGCAGAGCTTCTAGAAATAATGGCAACATCTTATGATTTTATAAGGCACTTCATATGAATTATTTTCCATTTTGAATTTCTCAACCAGGCTATGAGAAAGATGAGGAAAATAGCATTATCCTTGATTATCATGTGAGGATTCATGTGCATATGTCCAGAAAGGTGAGGTGATTTGCCTAGTCTCAAGGATGGTAAGAGGTAGGACTTGACATCAGGTCTCTTGGCTCCAAGTTCAGAGTTTTCTCTGTGCGCTAGTCATATTGCCCCTTGACAGGATTCTACTTCCAGAAGAAGTTTAGCCCTAGGGACACTTGGCCTTCCAGTCTCTGAAGAAATCTGATGGGGAGGTGGTATATGTTGGATTGAGGGGACATGGGAAGAGTAAATGAGAGAAGCAGAATGGTAATTGCTGTCCATCAGGTGAGTGCAGCGTTCCTCTTCCCAAGAAGCAATGAAGACTGGGCTACAGGTATTGAACAGAAGACTGAGGGGGCAGGGAATATGGTAACAGGAGAGGGGACAAAGCACTATGCTGAGGGGCTCCTGGGTGGCTCAGTTGGTTAAGCCTCTGTCTTCGGCTCAGGTCATGATCTTGGGGTCCTGGGATAAAGCCCCGCTTTATCTGCTTCTCCCTCTGCCTCTCCCCTACTCGTGTTCGCTCTCCCTCTCTCAGATAAATTAATAAACTCTTTTTTTAAAAAAGAATATACCTGCTTTTAGTAATTGCCGTGTGTGTGTGTGTGTGTGCGCGCGTAAGCAAGTGTGTCGGCCATGCCTAGGGGGTTCAAGGCTTCTCCCTGGGGCCATGACCTTTCCTTCTGCCACATTCTTCAGGATCCTTGGCAATAATCCGTGCTACAACATGGATGAACCTTGAAAACATTAGGGTAATTGAGAGAAGCCAGACCATGTGTTATATGATCCATTTATATGAAAATCCCACAGACACAAAAAGTAGATTAATAGTTGTCAGAGGTTGAAGGGGGTTGATAAAAAATGTTCTTAAATTGATTGTGGTGATGAATGCACAACTCTGAATGTACTAAAAGCTATTGATTTGCATACTTTAAGTGGATGGATGGTATGGTATATGAATTATATCTCAATAAAGCTTTTAAAAAAGAAAAGATCCTTGTGCATATTGAGTTAGCTGGAAAGACTGTCCATGTGACATGACTGCACCGAGGTGGGGGCATGTCTTGGGGACAGACTCCGAGCAGGAGTGGCTGATACAGAATTCTGGTTCAGTTGAGATGGGCAAAGGTTAATTCAGTCCTCAGGACTTTTGCTGTCTTTCCTTTACAGATGTATTCTGTTTTTCCTGTCCAGTCCACAGACCTCTTGGTCACTAGCAAGCACACGGTCCCTTCTATCTAGTGTCCAGCCCAACCCACCAGGTTATCTGAGCCCTATTTGATATCTAATCTAAACGCAGTTTCAACCTCCCCCAGAAATGTAGTCTTACCTGGTCAGTCAGGAATTTTTCCGTGAGCACCAATGAGTCTGCCACATGGGCCCTCTCCATCCCCCTTAGGAAGATGAGGTAATCTGTATGACAAGACCCCTTGCTTTTCCCCAACAGGAAAAGTGGCCTTGCCTAGAACAATCCTTTTCTTTTGCTAATAACTTTCTTTCCTCACCTTCCTTCTATAGAAACATTCCATTGTGTGCATTCCCTCAGACTCCTGTCTACTTGCTACTGGATTCATGAATTGTTTAATAAAGACAATTGGATCTTTAAAATTTACTCAGCTGAGGGGCACCTGGGTGGCTCAGTCCTTAAGCATCTGCCTTTGGCTCAGGTCATGATCCCAGCGTCCTGGGATCAAGCCTCGCATTGGGCTCCCTGCTCAGTGGGAAGCCTGCTTCTCCCTCTCCCACTCCCCCTGCTCGTGTTCCCTCTCTCGCTGTGTTTCTCTGTCAAATAAATAAAATCTTCAAAAAAAAAAAAAAAATTTACTCAGTTGAATTTTTGTTATTTAACAAAATATTTATTAGAGTCTCAATTATAAAGCTTTATAATATACGGAATGCCAATGAGCCCACTACCTGAGTCCAAAACCAAGAATTACTAATATGGATTCCTCCCCGAGCCTATGTCCTGCCTCCCACCCCAGAGATAACCACTGTTCAGAATTTTGTGTTTATCATTCCCTTCCTGACCATTCTGGGCTGAGGTTGTAGATTGTTTTCCTTGCCTAGTTGCTTCAGAGTTCGTGGGCCAGAGTTCTGCTGTCGTATGTGCTCTGGCTATTGGCCATTTCTGTATTCAGTGTCTCAGTTCTTATAGCACTGAAAGTTCTCACAACATTTTATTTTATTTATTTTTTTAAAATATTTTATTTTATTAATGTTTTATTTATTTATTCATGAGAGTCAGAGAGGCAGAGGCAGAGAGAGAAGCAGGCTCCCCACCTAGCAGGGAGCCCGATGTGGGACTCGATCCCAGGACCCTGGGATCATGACCTGAGCCGAAGGCAGACGCTTAACCACCTGAGCCACCCAGGCGCCCTCTCACAACATTTTAAAAATTTAAGCTGATGGACAATCCTCCCAAAGCGGACAGTCCTATCCCACGTGTAACAGATGATGAAAGGTGAGCTCAGGTGAGTCAAATTTAGTTGGGGGTTAGCAGGCCAGGAGGGGGAGCTGTCGAAGCCGAGGAGGTCTTGCGTGTGCCGAAGACACTGCTCCTTTGAGTGGACCCGAGCCCCCAGATTTAGACCCTTTGGCTGGTAGGGCCTTCGCTAGGGCATCCCCGGTACCAGAGGCCGCTTACTGTTGCGGTACATCTCAGAGCAGTTAAGGCTCTGAGGCCCAGGGTCTCATGAGATTAAAGAGAACAGGTGTCTAGGGTCAGATTGGTGGAGAGAAGGAAGCTAGGTCTCTCTGCTTCCCTGTAGGGCCCCGAGAGGACCTCAGAATCACATCCCCTCTGTAGAAAGTTTCACCTAAAACATCTGGAGATTCATGACCTCTCAGTTGTCCTTCTTTCCTAGTTCCAGAAACTCTTTAAAACACTGACCGAAAGTTTCTGGGGTTGGATGTAAAAGTAGCAATGTTACAGGATTTTTTTTCCATCAGTGCCTGCCATTCTTGGTCATGCCGCTTGGAAGAATGAAGAGGTAGACCAGACAGAGTGATGGGCAGCAGAGCAAGGTTTATTGAGGGATAGCTAACTGATAGTACAAAGCTCTCGAGGAGGGAGGGGACCCGAGAGGGTTGCCACCGGGGTTTCTAAGTCTAGGGGTTTTTGTGGGCTTGTTGGTGGGCTGTTTTAATCTAATGAACCCTCCCTGCACCTGTCACCCGATCAGATTTTTGTCACCTATCTATCGGGTGGGAAAGAGTGGAGGACTCCTTCCAGGGTGGTGTAAAATCCTTTTAAGGGTGGTTTCCTCCTAGGGCAGGGCAGAGAGGTTGGGGGGCAGCGGGGGGGCTTGTCCCTGCCTGCCTTTCTTCCGACTATCTTTCATCAGCAACATATTTCTAAGTCCCCACTGGGAACCATTAGCCAAGCAGTTCCATTCTCAGCCCACTGGAAAACCTTCCTTCTTTTAGGCCTCTTCATCCTTTGCGGGTTTGGTGTGCTGGTCTGTCTTCCCCAAGAAAGAGCAAATGCCACTAAGGGCAGAAAACTGGGTGTTGATTTTTTGGGTCCCTGACCCTTTTTCTCCAGGAACCTACATTAGTTTTTCTCCCACTAGGTATGCCCAATATATATTTATTAAATAAAGTGAAACTGTGTTCAGTTTAGCAAGTTCTTTTTAAAAATGGAAATCTTAGCTTGGACTTGAGCCATTGGGGTGGGCCCAATTAAAAAAAATAATAATAATAAAGGGTGCCTGGGTGGCTCAGTTGGTTGAGCGTCTGACTTATGGTTCCAGCTCAGGTTCCCTGCCACCCCCAATAACCTCTCCACAGAAGAAGAGAAAGAAAACAACTTGACTATTGAGTGAGCATGAAACCAGAATGTGATTGAAAGAGGAGGACTTTTGCTGCCTCCATTTTGACCTCAAACTTTCTAGCTGGCCTCTTCTTTCCAGCTTGGCCCTTGGCTGAGATGGAAGACCCTGAGGGCAAAGCCACCCCTGAGGGGAAGGAAACTACTCCCTCAAGCAATAAGGACCGTCCTGAGCCAGCAAGATCCCACTTGTGATTGACTCCAAGACAAGGATCCATTTGACCTTCACTGCCCACCTGCACCTAGTCACCCACCTTTGCCCCTCATCTTCCTTATATAAACCGGAAGTATTTTCGGCACTTTGGAGGCAGTCTTCGAGACACTAGTTCGCTGTCTTTCCATTGTTGGCCTCACTGAAATGAATTCCTTTCTTATTTTACCACCACTGTTTTTCTGCCTTTGGATTTTGTCAGTGGCAAGTGGCTGAACCTGGTCTGTTTGGGATCCCCGGAGCCAGGCGCTCTTGCACCCCTGCGCCGCCAGGGTTTCCATGCTGAGCATCCCAGGCAACCCTCTAAAGAGACGGCAAAGAGAGAAAGAAATCCCACCCTTTTCTATAGCCCAAGAGGTACAAAGACTTGTATACATTTTGTCAAGATAAAGAACTAGTCCTCAGGTAAGAGGACTTGACAGCACCATTTGTCACACATAGTTCATCCCAAATTCACTCGGTAATTGGGATGACCATCTGTTAGCTAGTTGGCTTTAATAACAGGAGGTAGTTTGGGAGTGAAGGAGAGAAGGGTGCTGACTTTCCTGAAGAGGACACTTCAAGGAGATGGTTAGCAGGTCCTTAAGAAAGACACTGTGAGGGGCGCCTGCGTGGCTCAGTCGTTAAGCGTCTGCTTTCGGCTCAGGTCATGATCCCAGGGTCCTGGATTCGAGCCCCGCATCGGGCTCCCTGCTCTGCGGGAAGCCTGCTTCTCCCTCTCCCGCTCCCCCTGCTTGTATTCCCTCTCTCGCTGTGTCTCTCTCTGTCAAATAAATAAATAAAAAAATCTTTAAAAAAAAAAAAAAGAAAGACACTGTGAGTTACAAAAATGGCCAGAGGCTCATTCAGATTTCTAAAAGATTTATGGAATATATTTCAAAAAGACTGAGAAAGAACTTACAAATTTTTTAAAAGTAAATGTCTAAGAAAAGAGAGACGGAAGAAGTCTATTTGTTTATTTTCAGCAGGGAAAATTAAGCCTCTTCCTTTTTTTTTTTTTTTTGCATTTGTCTTAATACAACAAGCCCTGGGAGCCCAGTCCCACAGCGCTCTTTGCTTCCATAATGCTCTGTCAACCTCAGGTATATATTTGTGCTAGATCGTATAAGGCAAGACAAACAGACCTGCTTCCTGCCTGAGGGAGCTCACCCCTGAAACTGACATCGTGAATGTAAATTGAAATTAGGATCACCTTTGCCTGGAGAGCTTTTTTTGTCTTTAATTATAAAAACACACACTCATTGCCAAATTTCCTCCAGTAACAGAAGTGTATAAGGTAAAACATGAGAGTCTCACCAGCCATTTCCATCCACTCTGTAGCAGCAAAAATTGTTAAACTTATTTTATGCTTATAGGACATACACCTATTTATTCACACCCAAGTATCTTTTATTTTACAAAAAATGGAACGGTGTTACATGAATTGTCTACAACTTGATGTTTTAAAATATCTTTCCATGTCAGTACCTATAAAACCACCTAATATAATTTTAGATGTCACTTTTATAGCCAATGGACATTGAGATTGTTATTGGTGCTAACATTTATGGGCATAAATTCCTACTATTAGGACTCATGGCTCCTAGTGTATGCCATTTTATCTTATCTATTTATTTATTTATTATTTTAAAAAGATGTTATTTATTTATTTGAGAGGGAGAGACAGCGTGAGAGAGAGAGAGAGCACAAGCAGGGAGGGGGGAGCGGGAAGAGGGAGAGGGAGAAGCAGACTCCCTGCTGAGCAAGGAGCCCAATGCAGGGCTCAATCCTAGGACCCTGAGATCATGACCTGAGCCAAAGGCAGACACTTAACTGACTGAACCACCCAGGTGCCGCTATTTTATTTATTTTTAAAAGATTTTTTAAAAAGTAATCTCTACACCCAACATGGGGCTCAAACTCACAACCCCAAGATCGAGAGTCACATGCTTTACCAACTGAGCCAGCCAGACACCCTAGTGTATTCACATTTCAAATTTCAGTAGATTTAAAAAAAAGTAGTTAAACGAGAAAAAAAAGTTTAATGGAAAAATAAATAAGCAAATTTCAGTAGATACTTTCCTAGATTCTGCCAAATTGTCTATAAAAATGTAGCAACAATTTCCTACCAACGTTGTATGAAAATGTCCATTTTCTTCACCAATGGCATTACAAGAGACTGTCAATCTTTTTTTTTTTAAAGATTTTATTTATTTGACGGAGAGAGAGAGTGAGAGAGAGCGAGAGGGAGAGCGTGCACAAGCAGTGGGGGAGCGGGAGTGGGAGAAGCAGGCTCCCCACTGAGCAGGGAGCCCGACATAGGATTTAATCCCAGGACCCTGGGATTATGACCTGAGCTGAAGGCAGATGCTTAACCGACTGAGCCACTCAGGCACCAGATACTGTCAGTCTAAAAATTCTTATGACAGTATTCATGTAAAAAATAGTATCTCATTATTATTTTGTATTTACTGTATTACTAGAGAGGTTGCATATCTTTTCATATGTTCATTGGCTATCTGTATATCTTTTGTGAATTGCTTACTCATATTTTTTGTCCTATACATAAAGATAAAACATTTAGGAGCACCTGGGTGCTCAGTCGGTTGTGTCTGCCTTCAGCTCAGGTCATGATCCCAGGGTCGTGGGATCAAGTCCCGCATCGGGCTCCCTGCTCAGTGGGGAGCCTGCTTCTCCCTCTCCCCCTGCTGCTCCCTCTGTTTGTGCTCTCCCTCTCTCCCTCTCTTCCTCTCTCTCTGTCAAATAAGGAAACAAAATCTTAAAAAAAAAAAAAGATAAAACATCTATTTTTCTGCTAGTGTTACAGGACTTTTTCCTTCAGTGCCCACAGTTCTTGGTCATGCTACTTTGAAGAATGAAGAGGTAGATCAAAGAGTGGTGGGCAGCAAAGCAAAGTTTACTGAGCGATAGTAAAGTTTATTGAGTGACAGTACAAAGCTCCCGAAGAGGGAGGGGACCCAAGAGAGTTACCACCAGAGTTTCTAAGTCTAGGGGTTTTTATGGGCTTGTTGGTGGGCTGTTTTAATCTGATTAACCCTCCATCCATGAACCTGTCATCCATTCAGGTATTTATCATCTATCGGGTGGGAAAGGGTGGAGGGCTCCTTCCAGGGTGGTGCAAAATCCTTCTAAGGGTGGTTTCCTCTTAGGGCGAGGCGGTGGGGGGCTTAATCATGCCTGCCTTTCTTCCAACTATCCTTCATCACTGGGTTGCTTTCCCTTTTCTGATTGCATTGTGTAAACTATTTTTGGGCTTATCAAAAATCTTAATACTTTGCATACCCTTCAATTCTGCAATTTTCCATCTAGGGAAGGAAATCATTGGTCAAACGGGCAAAAATGAATGTTCAGGGTGCTTAACACATTGTTCATAATACAAAAACATTCAGAAGGAACTCGAAAATCCAACAATAGAGAATTGGATCAATGCATTATGACAAATCTACACGAAGGAATACAATTAAAATAATGATATGTTTCTGGGCACCTGGGTGGCTCAGTAGGTTAGGTGCCTGCCTTCGGCTCAGGTTGTGATCCTGGGGTCCTAGGATCGAGTCCCACATGGGGCTCCTTGCTCCACGGGGAGCCTGTTTCTCCCTCTGCCTGCAGCTCCCCCTGCTTATGCTTGCTCTCTCCCCGCCTTCTCTCTGTGTCAAATAAATAAATAAAATCTTAAAAAAAAAAGATATATTTCTTTTTTTTTTTTTAAAGATTTTATTTATTTATTTGAGAGAGAACACATGAGAGGGGGGAGGGTCAGAGGGAGAAGCAGACTCCCTGCCGAGCAGGGAGCCCGATGTGGGACTCGATCCAGGGACTCCAGGATCATGACCTGAGCCGAAGGCAGTCGCTTAACCAACTGAGCCACCCAGGCGCCCAAAAATGATATATTTCTTATATGCTATATTTATTGATGTAGAGAGAGATTTCTAACAATGAAGTTAAGAAAACATCTCATAAAGCACTTTGTCAGTATGCTTTTATCCTGATAAATATATATTTATATATAATAATTGTGTGTATATGTGTGTCTATGTATCTGGAATATATATACACACATTTATGTATGAATATATATATATACACACATTTATGTATAAACATACATATATATATAATACATATATATATATATATATATATATATATATATATATATATATTCCAAAATGGTTAATGTGGTTATTTCTGGGTAGTATAATTATGGGTGGTTTTAAATTAATTAATTATTATTTTTAAAATTTGGAATGCTACACAAATTTGCATAATCATCCTTGCCCAGGGGCCATGCTACTCTTCTCTGTATTGTTCCAATTTGGGTCTGCGTGCTGCTGAAGCAAGCACCGGATGGTTTTTTAAAAGTTTTTTTTTTTTCTCTAGTAAAAATGCTTTGTTCACATAAAAAAGGCAAAATGTTCTCAGAACTGAACCTCCACTCAGATCGGGGAATAATGACGTTTCCTAATTGAGTCTCCCCACGAATGCAGATCACATTTACCTCCCATTACATTACTATTTTTGGCAGCTTCATCCTTTACTGCTTCAAACTGAGCATCCAGTCCACTAAAACCTTCATTTTGGTTTAATGTTTTCATACGAACTGTCCTTGCTTTACTTGCTTCGTTCATTTTTTAATGTAGGGAGATGTGACCTTCATCTCTGCCCCCAGCTTGGTCGTATCAGAAGACAGAGTGTGCAGGTGCTTCCTGATTGGTGAAGCCCTCCTTCCTTCCTTGGCAGGATCCTTTGGGAGAAAACTACTAGAACTTCACATTTGAGAACTCGCTGTCCCTTTTGAGCCCCTTAGGTAATTTTCTTTGGAACATTTTAGGATCTGACTTCTCGAAATCCGTAAAAATTATGTCTGGCCATCTTCCTTCAACATTCTAGCAAGTGAAATTGTTAGTGGGGCAAAAATTTACTAGGTGCTCTGCTTCCAACGGAAGGGGCTGATGTCCTGCTGCTTCGACCTCTGGCGCAGCCGTATCCCGCCTTCGATCACTTTTATGGTCTGAATTAAAAAAGCATCACCCATATCCTCTATGTATTTTAACATCTATTCTGTAGTCCTACCAGGTTTTATTTCCTGTTTGCTTCTTCTTTTATCTGCATCCAAATGCTTCTTTTCTTCGGAAGGTTTGTGATTTCCTTTTTGACATATACCCCACTGTTGAAAACTGTGATTAGATCTACTTCCTCTGAGCAGTGTTATCTTTCCAGGGTCATCCACCAGTCATGAGCTCCATATAATCTATTTATTTTCTTGTGATAAAATTCAAGTTCCATTCCCATTCTGGTCTTCTATAATATAGCACTTCCCAGACTTTAGGATTTTACTAAAATTAATTAAAATTTCGGGGGGGGGAAATCCCCCAAATTAATGTTTGGCAACAAGAAATGACATTTCCTTCCATCCCCAAGCAATCTTAGAATATCATCATCTTTTCATAGAAGAACAATAATTTAATCCTGAGAAGGTTAGAAAGGACTTAATTTCCGAATTTAATAATATTGAAAAAAGTGTTATTTCACTGTAGACCTGAAATCCTTCGTCATGGACCAGCTCCAGTCCACAGACCCATGTGGGAAACCACACCTAGAATATATGGTTTTCCAGTTCTATTTGGACGCTTTTCCCTTTCCTCCAAAATTTTAAGAGGTCCATGCTGTCCAGGTTTTGTGTTAATTACCTTGTCATTTATCAGAGGCCCATAAATCTTCTGTCACAAGTCACAAGGGGTCCCCCCAATCCTGGTCTGTGACACTATCTTAGTTGCCAGGTGTCCAGCCTCGTGCTCTTTCTTTTCCAAAGTCACTCTTTGAATTGGGGAGATGAAAATATCACTGCAACCACAAGTCCTTCAGAGTCCTCTACAGTAACCAAGATGTCCCAGGTTTCTTTCGCTTGTATAATTTGTTCTCATATGGATCAGTTAAAATACGAAGTTGCCAAATTACAACAAGCTCTATCTCAGACCTCAGAATACACTTGAGGAAGGAACTTAATCATTAGCAAGGCCAGGTCTGGGCTCCTATCCCTTAGAGAGTTACCAACTAAGAGAATGGGGTCTCGTCCTCCTGGGTTGGGGGAAGGGCTGTGCGCCTCTGTTGGTGTCAGTGAATCCTCCCTGATACTCTACCTAAGGATGCATTATTCCCGTGAAATTGTCAGGTTGGGATTGTCTTTTCTCCTCAACCATACCAAAGAGTGATATTTAGTAGGATAAAGACAAAGACTTTTCTAGCATAATAATGCTGAATTTATGCTATGAAAAACAGTCGACATTCACAGGAGAAAAGATGGTTTGTTTTGAGCTATTTCATCCGGATGGGGTTCAGTTCTGACACTCAAAATCTCATGTCTGGCTTGCTTCTGCAAGACAGACTAGGGCTTTGGGTGGGGGAGGCAAGGAGGGAGGGATACCAGAGAAAAAGGACCTTCCAGACCCTATCCAAGGAGGACTCTGTATGAATTGAAAGGTCACATGATGAGAGGAGGGATGTTTTTCACTGTTCGTTAGACCTTGTGCTTGTTATCAGCCGATAGGAGTCTTTTCTATCTGGTCATGAACTGTACCTGCGGTCATGGGCTGATCGTGTGATAGGTCTGAACGAGGGAGGTATTCATCAAGATTTCACCATCTTTTTGGCAATGAAACCAGACTGCATTTTTAGCTCACATATTTTGGTGTCTATCCCAAGAAGGAACTTAAATTTAGCATATTTCCTGCTAGCCACTGAACAGTGCAGGACCTCCCCAGTCTTGGGTTACTCCCAGTCCTCTGTGTCTGTCTGTGGAATCTCTCCTTGCAAACTGCTAGGCCTTTGAGGAACCCAAGTGTATAGGGTGAACTGCTACCCCAAATCCTTAGAACCCACCAGGAAAGGTGTAGACTAGTGGGATATTCATAGTGATTTCTTAGTCCCAGCCCTGAGAATGTTAGGAATGACCCAGTCAGATGGAATGTGTGTGGGGTGTGTGTGTGTGTGCACACACATGCATCCATGTGTGTGGGCCTGGGAGTGTAAACAGGGTACTCTGGGGGCCCTTCCTCAGACTCTTCTTGCATGTGGTCCTGAGGAATGTGTCTGCATTGTGTTGGGTTTGAGAAAATTAGATCAGCATGTTATGCAGGTTCCCAAAGAGAAGTGGTTCTGGAGTGAGCAGAAAAATGGAATTTCCAGGGCCATAGGCCGTCCTTCTCCACATAGGGCCTTCTGGGCCAAGTGTCAGAGACACAGGTTCCCTTAGATCAGTGCCTGCAGACAGGAGGCATCAGAATCTCCCAGGGAACGTGTTTAAATGCAGATGTCATGATTAGACTCCATCCAGATACACCGAGTCAAACTCTGGGGAATACAGCCCAGGAATCTATACCAAAAAAAACACAAAAAAACGTAGTGCAGGTTGTGTTGAGCAGGTTTGGTGACTACCGCCTCACTTGCTCAATAGCATCAGTGTTCTCCTCAAGTCCTTTTGATTTTGTCTCCGAAGCGTTTCTTGCAGCTTTCTCCTCTGTGCGTCTGCTAGCCACTGGCCATGTGCAAGCTACCAGCCTCTCTGGCTTGGACCGCTGCAGTAGCCTCAAGTTCCCCTGCAGGGACCGTCCCCCTCCAATCTGTTCCATAGAGCAGCGAGGGTGGCCGGTTCAAGTCACAAATTAGATTCTGTCACCCTCCCCACTCCACCCTGACCCTCACTCCAGGTCTTTCTTTCCATTGCTTTTAGGGTGAGCACAACATTCTTCTGGAGGCTGGAGGACCTGGATCCCTTGCCACCACCCCAGCCTCATCTCAAGCATCATCCCTGCTCACAGGCCTCTGCTCTCTCTATAGAAGCTCCTTCCCCCTCTACTGCCCTTCCTTCAGGCTCAGCAGGGGTCCTCACCTTCTCAGGTCTTCCCACCCTCACAGTGCGGCCCTTTTCAGGTGCAATTTTATACTGATTCACGTAATTAAGTGTGTGTCTCTCCAAGATGAGTGTGAAGTCCCGTGAAGGCAGGCACCAGGCTTCTTCACTGTTGCAGCCCTCGTGCTTGGCATACGGTGAGCTCGAAACACCTGCCCTCTCCTCCACACGGCAGGGGTTAGTCATCAAGCAATCTTCAGTCACAAAGACACCACGTCATGGAATGTGTAATTACACCTAGGAGTTCCATTCATCCATTCATTTCCCCATTCCTTCATTCCTCATGACAAGAGTAGGATGACGTGCTGTTGGGAGCCGAGGAATTCCGAGCCGGCCTGGAGTCGGCCAGCACACGACAGGCACTGTTGGTAATGACTTGAGCACATTTCTGAGCACTTGGCATACCTCACTTCTCTGGGCTCAATCAAAACAAACATTTATTGAACATTCACCAGGTGCCCAGAGGTGCTCCTGGTCCTTAAGTAGCTTCTGGTCTAGGAAGAAAGGCAGACACTGAACAAGTGACAAGTTCATAAGTCTTACAAGGAAGGAGTTGGGTACACCAGGGAAACACAGAAGGGGGAGTCCAAGTCTAGTGTGGGAGGTCAGCGGGGGGCCTCCCTGCATAAGGAATATCTGAGCTGAGATCTAGAGGAGGAGAAGGAAGTAGAACAGGCTGTAGGAACAGTCCAGATGCAGGCCCATGTGGAGTGAACTTTGGAGGATGGGGCAATTTAATGGGCAGTGGGGAGCACCCAGTTCTCCCTAATTCTCCTCCTGTGACCTGGGGCTTGGCTGACACAGCCTGTGCTGACCGGGCAAACGCTAGGCTAAACAGGAGAGGGGTGGCGTGGAAGCAGGTCCCTCTCTGGCCCCCCTTCTCCGACTCAGGCACCACCCAGTACTCTTGTCAGAGCAACACCAAACATCATTGCCAGCAGTTTTTACTCATTTCTTTATTAATATAGAAAAGGAGCCCAAGGCAGCTGGACCAGTAGTACAAAGCACCAGGAGTTAATACTATTCTGGTGAAAGGGTTGGCTTTACAAAACTCAAGGAGCAGACAGGAGCTGCCCTGGTTCTGGGGCCAGGCCCAGCCCTCTGCCCAGAACCTCAGAGCAGCACGTGGACCAGCCCCCAGGAGACAGTGACAGGTAGGTCGGGGGTGGGAGGAGCTGAAGACCACGGCACAGATGGCAGGGATAGAGGGCCAGGCAGTGAGAACCATCCTGTGGCTCATGAGGACAGGGAACTGCTGGCTTGAGGCTCTCCATCAGACCATGGGCAGGGTAGAAAAACCCCGTGGATGCTAGTGGAAACAGGGAATCCAGACACAGCCCTGGGGTTGAAGGGCCTTTCCTGTATCTCTCCAGCAGGGGCCACCTTTGCTCTACCCTACAGGTGGGGCTTCAGGGCCCAAGGCACAGAGGGAGGCCAAGAGGCCTCCCAATTGGGAGGATGAGGGGGCAGGGAAGGAAGCACTTGAGTGTCCCCAGCTTAGGCAGCCAGGGCTGAGATACAGGGCCGGACAACAGCACCCCTGCACAGTGGGGCTGGAATGTGGGACAGGGATGGGCTTACCCTCGGCCAGTAATCAGGACCAGCCTCATGGCAATGGTGCCTCCCTTGAACTTTAGCAAAATGGAGTCTGCAGTGAGCACTGGGTGTCAGCAGACTTGGATTCTAGCCTTAGCTCTCCTGGAGCAGAGCTATATCACCATGGGCCAGCCCTGTCCTGCCCTGGCCTGTTCCTCATCCGTTAATGAGGGCTTTGGATTGGACTTCTTAGGTCGTGGGAGGGACTCCACAGGTCAAGGGCGCTCCGCGACCTGCTCTTGGTAGTTAAGAAGTCAGTAGTTAGTTGGTAGTTAGCTCCCAACCAGACTCTGGACAAAACTGGCATGGAATGGAGGCTAGGGGGTGATGGAGGAGGATGCTTTTGCTTGGAACCTACCCCCACAAACACTCCAGAACTGGGAAAGGCTGCCGGGAGCCTCTCCTTTGCCCAGGGGCAGAGGCCGCCCTCCCTTTGGCACAGGGAGGGAACGTGGCTCAGTGCGATCCCTTCACAACCACCATCTGGGTAACACTTGGCATGGAGAGAATGGGTGGCACTATGCAACCCTTTATGTTCTTCCCCGGGGTGGGGTGCTCAAGTGCGGCTTCGGCCTCCAACCCTTTGCGTGGGCTCAGGAGTGCTCTTTTTCACTGTGGTCCTGCCCTGGGGACAGCCCAAGACTGCCTGGCTGGCACATGTTAGTCGGTGAGGAAAGGACACAGGGGCAAGTAAGCGGAGAGGGAGGTGAGAGCGACTCTCTGGCTTTCTCCTCTTCCTCTAGGGACAGCAGCTCAGTCAACTGAGTCACAGATCTCCTCCACCACAGAATTGAAGATGTGTGGCTGGTCTGCATAGACGTGGTGCGAAGCACCCTCAATCTCCTGTGGAGAGAGGAGGAAAGGAGAACCCCCTAATTACAGTATCACAGAGTCAACCCTTTCAAATCCACTGCACGATCGGAATCCGGCCGCTCCTCTTTCCACCTGACTCTTGGCTCACCCTTCTCCACCCCGAGGCTCCCCTATGCCCGGAGGTCCTTGCCGCGTGCTGGCATTCACCACACACTTCTACCTCAGTCCTGCTCCTTGGCTGGCCAACAAACATACCATGTCTCGGACGTAGGAATCCGGCCGCTGCATCTTTACTTTCTTTCCTGTGCTGGTATCTATCCAGGTGTTGGCCCCGTAGATCATGGTGATGGGCACATCTTTGCGAATCAAGTGAATCCGCTCCAGCATGGGGCGCCGCGCCCAGCCGAAGGACTCCATCATGGCTTTGAAGGCCGTCTCCCCACTGAAGGAGCAAAACATGGTGAGGCTGCACACGGACTAAACCCCGCAGCATCCGGTGCCAATGTGCTGGGCTCTTCAGAGGCTGCGGTGGTACCTGTCACCTGTGCATTCCTCTCAGGACCCCGCACCCGGCTCATGAAATACTGGGAAGAGGAGGAGGCAGGTCCGAAGCTGCGGAGGCCTCCCAGCACAGGAGACAGCTGGGGACACACCTGGGAAAACACCTGACGCTGACAATTGTCCAAAGATGCAATGGGTTAACATTTACTCAACAGATACTCACATGTCGTGCCCCGGGCCGAGTGTGGAGACATCTGGCTCAGACAGAGGTGGTGCCGGCCCTGCTGGCGCTCACAACGCTCTCACACTTTGGGGACGTAGGCATTACGTAGCCGATTAGTAAATATAAATAAATAGGGGGCGCCTGGGTGGCTCAGCCATTAAGCGTCTGCCCTTGGCTCAGGTCATGATCCCAAGGGTCCTGGGATCGAGCCCCGCATCGGGCTTCCTGCTTGGTGGGAAGCCTGCTTCTCCCTCTCCCACTCCCCCTGCTTGTGTTCCTGCTCTCGCTGTGTCTCTCTCTGTCAAATAAATAAAGAAAATCTTTAAATAAATAAATAAATAAATAAAGGGGCGCCTGGCTGGCTCAGTCAGTTGGGCATCCGACTCTTGGTTTTGGCTCAGGTCGTGATTTCAGGGTCCTGGGCTCGAGCCCTTCATTGGGCTCCATGCTCAGTGGGGAGACTGCTTGAGATCCTTTCCCTCTCCCTCTGCCCTTGCCACTCATGCTCTCTCTCTCTCTAAAATAAATAAATCTTTTAATAAATACATCGCTGATCATATTATTTAACTTCAGATTTCTCAACAATTATGGAAGGGTGGTGAACAGACGAGGGGGCTTAGTTGCTGAGGGTGGAGGAGAGGCGAGAGGGGCTCATGTGAAGAGCAAATACGAGAGCAGTGCCAAGGGCTTCCTGACGAGACTCTGGAATGAAACACCGGTCATGTGAGGACCCAGGGGGAGCTGTACCACCTGAGGCCCATCCGATCTACTAAGGCCCATCTAATCTACTTTGCTCCCTGGCCATTTCCTTAGGTAGAGCTGACTGAGAAGTAGTGTGAGGGGTCTGCAAGGCTGGGACGAAAGCCGGCCTTCTGGGCTGCTCCGCAGCTTTTGCGGGAGGCAGGAGGTGGGGAGGTTTGGGAGACTGCTGTCTACCAGGCCCAGCCTGTTTGGATATTGTACCCCTGGGATGAAGGCAAGCCTGAGTTCTGCACAGGCCACCAGAAACAGAGTTCTTCCCTAAGGCATAGCAGCATGGTGGAAAAGTATGGGCTCCGGAGTCAGAGAGATGTGAATTCAAACCCTGTTTGCTTTCTTAGCAAGCCATGTAACCAGAATACACTTCAATTTTTTTATCTATAAGCTGGAGAATTATATCTTCTTTATTCTTTCACGGAGGAAAATGAAAATATGTCCAAGGCCCCTAAGATGAGGTGAAGCAAAGTAGGTAACCCCCAAATATTTTTCCCTGGCCAGATTTCATGTTTTCCAAGGGATGGGTAAGAGTTACCGTGAGCGTGTCAGGGTTACAACTCAGAAACACTCGGGTGGTTATAAAATTGAGTGATGGCGTTGTGGGGAGAGGGCTGATGATCACTGGTGTCATCTCTGCTTCCCCCGGGACACGAAGGAGTTGCACGATTATACATTCTGAGGCTGAGATCGGGAGGCCATTCATTCCGCACAACTAGGTCTGGGACTGGGGAAAGTTCTGAGCAGAGAGCTGGGGTTGGGCCTCCAGTGGGTATGAGACTGGCACCGAGCCCAGTGGGGGCTGAGAGAGGGGTCGAGAGCAGGAAGCAGGGGGCTACCTGATTTGACTGCTGAGCTGAGTCTCAATACGGCTGCTGAAGTGGGGCCCTTCAATTAGCTGAGCTCATGCGGAATGCCGGAGAGACGGTTCCCACGCGGCCGCAGAGCCGGCTGGGTTTGAGGCTGGTGCTCAGACAGCACTGCTGGAATGCAACCCCCCACTGTCTTCACAGCTTTGGGCTCACCACGGGCGACCCGGACAGGCCTGGAATGGGTGCGGCAGTGTTGCTGCTCCAGTGACCTTGACTTCCCCCAGATGCCTCACGGCAGGCTGGGTGAGGCTTCCACAGAGCATGCCACCAGCACACCCCCAACACAGCCTCCCCTATCAGCCGCTCACAGGGCGCTGCCTGAGGGGAAGATTAGCTCCCTGACTCTCAGCTGCCAAGACTGCAGATCAGCAGGTTTGTGGGGCCTGCTGTGTGAACAGTCAGAGACAGAAACTTCTCAAGATTCGGGGGACACCCCAAAATGTCCAAAAGTGTGTGGAAGGAATTCCTGTCCCAACAGTAAGTATTTCAAGGTGCACAAAATGAAATTTGAAAATGCATACTCTTTCCACCTGCAGTTCTATTTGTAGGAAGGTATTCCAGATATAGTCGTGTGTGTGTGTGTATGTGTGTGTGTGTGTAAAGGAAGATGTGCAAAGAGGTTCTCCGAAGCAATGTCACATAATATCCCAGACTGGAAATAGCAAGGAAATTTGGGGAACTTCAGGCTGGGATGGAGAAGCCTTTTTTTTTTCCTGACTTTTAAAATGTTTTCCAGACTCCTATCTGCCAGGCTAACTGCCTATCTCCAAGGAAGAGTTAAGAGTCTTCCTCTAGAGATGGGCAGCATGTTTAAGCAATCTATTATCTTCTCCATCCCTTTGTGCCTCTCCCTGGGGAGGTCTCTGGAAATAATCGAGCCTGCTAGTCCCCGTGAATGAGAGCTTTGTGCAAGAAGAAATACAGCAGAGAATGGTCCTGGGACAGTTCTGGAGTGTTTCCAGCAGCTGGAGTTTCATCTCCAAACCCGTCCACTCCAAGCTGGCTCGGGGAGCCGCCCTCACCTGGGATTCTGTGCATTGCAGTGGTAGATATACTCAGATATAGTATCATCCTCAAAAAAGTCTGCAAACTTGCGCTTGAAGTCCGGCCGGAATCGCTGAACCAGGCCAGGCCCTGGGAGGGGAGAGAAAAACACAGGAGTGGCCAGTCTGGGGGGGCAGGGGTGGTGGTGGTGGTGTGCAGGAAGACCCCTCCTGCAGGTGCATGTTTGAACAACTTAAACCAAATGTTATTTCTCTAGGGGTCTGTGTGCTCTGTACATCTAACTTTATAGTGGCAGACAGAGTGGGTGAGCTGTCGGGGAAGCCCAGATGACTGCAAGTGAGAGTCAGCCGGTTACCAAAGAACTTGGACAGTCCAATGGAACCAACTTAGTTTCAGCTCAGTCAAGTCCCAAGCTCTTCCTCCAAGGATCTCAAGCCCTGTAAGAGTCCTGGCTGAGGGGTGCCTGGGTGGCTCAGTCAGCTGGGCGTCTGATTTTTGACTCTAGATTTCAGCTCAAGTCCTGATCTCGGGGTTGTGGGATTGGCCCCGTGT